>NC_072442.2:17500-5017500 GCF_028878055.3 Symphalangus syndactylus | reverse complement strand
GTGAAACTTCTTTCTGATCTGAGCATTCAGCTAACAGAGTTAAACCATACTTTTGATTGAGCAGTTTTGAAACACTCTGTCTGTAGAAAATGCAACTGGACATTCGTAGCGCTAAGTGGGTAATAGTGGAAAAAAGAATATGTTCAAATATAAACTACACAGAAGCATTCTGTGAAACTTCTTTCTGTTCTGTGCATTCAACTAACAGAGTTGAACCTTACTTTTGATTGAGCCGTTCTGAAACACTCTTTCTGTAGAAACTGCAATTGGACATTCTGAGCGCTAGAAGGCCTATATTGGGATAAAGAATGTCTACAAATAAAAACTACAGAGAATTGTGTGAAACTTCTTTCTGTTCTGTTTGTTCAACTAAAAGAATTGAACCGTAGTTTTGATTGTGTCGTTCTGAGAAACTGTTTCTGTAGAAAATGCAAGTGGAGATTCGGAGCGCTAAGAGGGTAATAGTGGAAAAAAGAATGTCTCCAAATATAAACTACACAGAATCATTCTGTGAAAATTTTTTCTGATCTGTGCATTCAGCTAACAGAATTAAACCATACTTTTGATAGAGCAGATCTGAACACTCTTTCTGTAGAAAATGCAACTGGACATTTGGAGCGCTAAGAGAGTAGTAGTGGAAAAAGGAATATATTCAAATATAAACTACACAGAAGCATTCTGTGAAACTTCTTTCTGATCTGAGCATTCAGCTAACAGAGTTAAACCATACTTTTGATTGAGCAGTTTTGAAACACTCTGTCTGTAGAAAATGCAACTGGACATTCGTAGCGCTAAGTGCGTAATAGTGGAAAAAAGAATATGTTCAAATATAAACTACACAGAAGCATTGTATGAAACTTCTTTCTGTTCTGTGCATTCAACTAACAGAGTTGAACCTTACTTTTGATTGAGCCTTTCTGAAACACTCTTTCTGTAGAAACTGCAATTGGACATTCTGAGCGCTAAGAGGCCTCTATTGGGAAAAATAATATCTTCAAATAAAAACTACACAGAAGCATTGTGTGAAACTTATTTCTGATATGTTCATTAAGCTAACACAGTTAAACCATACTTTTGATTGCGCAGTTCTGAACACTCTTTCTGTAGAAAATGCAAGTGGACATTCGGAGCGCTAAGAGGGTAATAGTGGAAAAAGGAATATATTCAAATATAAACTACACAGTAGCATTCTGTGAAAATTCTTTCTGTTCTCTGCATTCAACTAACAGAGTTGAACCTTACTTTTGATTCAGCCGTTCTGAAACCCTCTTTCTGTAGAAACTGCAATTGGACATGCTAAGCGCTAAGAGTCCTACATTGGGAAAAAGAATATCTTCAAATAAAAACTACACAGATGCATTCTGTGAAACTTATTTCTGATCTGTAAATTCAGTTAACAGAGATAAAACATATTTTTGATTGAGCAGTTATGAAACACTCTTTTTGTAGAAAATGCAAGTGGAGATTCGGAGCGCTAAGAGGGTAATAGTGGAAAAAGGAATGTCTTCAAATATAAACTACACAGAATCATTCGGTGAAACTTCTTTCTGATCTGTGCATTCAGCTAACAGAGTTAAACCATACTTTTGATTGAGCAGATCTGAACACTCTTTCTGTAGAAAATGCAAATGGACATTTGGAGCGCTAAGAGCGTAGTAGTGGAAAAAGGAATATATTCAAATATAAACTACACAGAAGCATTCTGTGAAACTTCTTTCTGATCTGAGCATTCAGCTAACAGAGTTAAACCATACTTTTGATTGAGCAGTTTTGAAACACTCTGTCTGTAGAAAATGCAACTGGACATTCGTAGCGCTAAGTGGGTAATAGTGGAAAATAGGATACGTTCAAATATAAACTACACAGAAGCATTGTATGAAACTTCTTTCTGTTCTGTGCATTCAACTAACAGAGTTGAACCTTACTTTTGATTGAGCCTTTCTGAAACACTCTTTCTGTAGAAACTGCAATTGGACATTCTGAGCTCTAAGAGGCCTCTATTGGGAAAAATAATATCTTCAAATAAAAACTACACAGAAGCATTGTGTGAAACTTATTTCTGATATGTTCATTAAGCTAACAGAGTTAAACCATACTTTTGATTGCGCAGTTCTGAACACTCTTTCTGTAGAAAATGCAAGTGGACATTCGGAGCGCTAAGAGGGTTATAGTGGAAAAAGGAATATATTCAAATATAAACTACACAGTAGCATTCTGTGAAAATTCTTTCTGTTCTGTGCATTCAACTAACAGAGTTGAACCTCACTTTTGATTGAGCCGTTCTGAAACACTCTTTCTGTAGAAACTGCAATTGGACATGCTAAGCGCTAAGAGGCCTACATAGGGAAAAAGAATATCTTCAAATAAAAACTACACAGATGCATTCTGTGAAACTTATTTCTGATCTGTAAATTCAGTTAACAGAGATAAAACATATTTTTGATTGAGCAGTTATGAAACACTCTTTTTGTAGAAAATGCAAGTGGAGATTCGGAGCGCTAAGAGGGTAATAGTGGAAAAAGGAATGTCTTCAAATATAAACTACACAGAATCATTTGGTGAAACTTCTTACTGATCTGTGCATTCAGCTAACAGAGTTAAACCATACTTTTGATTGAGCAGATCTGAACACTCTTTCTGTAGAAAATGCAACTGGACATTTGGAGCGCTAAGAGCGTAGTAGTGGAAAAAGGAATATATTCAAATATAAACTACACAGAAGCATTCTGTGAAACTTCTTTCTGATCTGAGCATTCAGCTAACAGAGTTAAACCATACTTTTGATTGAGCAGTTTTGAAACACTCTGTCTGTAGAAAATGCAACTGGACATTCGTAGCGCTAAGTGGGTAATAGTGGAAAAAATAATATGTTCAAATATAAACTACACAGAAGCATTGTATGAAACTTATTTCTGTTCTGTGCATTCAACTAACAGAGTTGAACCTTACTTTTGATTGAGCCTTTCTGAAACACTCTTTCTGTAAAAACGGCAATTGGACATTCTGAGCACTAAGAGGCCTCTAATGGGAAAAATAATATCTTCAAATAAAAACTACACAGAAGCATTGTGTGAAACTTATTTCTGATATGTTCATTAAGCTAACAGAGTTAAACCATACTATTGATTGCGCAGTTCTGAACACTCTTTCTGTAGAGAATGCAAGTGGACATTCGGAGCGCTAAGAGGGTAATAGTGGAAAAAGGAATATATTCAAATATAAACTACACAGTAGCATTCTGTGAAAATTCTTTCTGTTCTGTGCATTCAACTAACAGAGTTGAACCTTACTTTTGATTGAGCCGTTCTGAAACACTCTTTCTGTAGAAACTGCAATTGGACAGGCTAAGCGCTAAGAAGCCTACATTGGGAAAAAGAATATCTTCAAATAAAAACTACACAGATGCATTCTGTGAAACTTATTTCTGATCTGTAAATTCAGTTAACAGAGATAAAGCATATTTTTGATTGAGCAGTTATGAAACACTCTTTTTGTAGAAAATGCAAGTGGAGATTCGGAGCGCTAAGAGGGTAATAGTGGAAAAAGGAATGTCTTCAAATATAAACTACACAGAATCATTCGGTGAAACTTCTTTCCGATCTGTGCATTCAGCTAACAGAGTTAAACCATACTTTTGATTGAGCAGATCTGAACACTCTTTCTGTAGAAAATGCAACTGGACATTTGGAGCGCTAAGAGCGTAGTAGTGGAAAAAGGAATATATTCAAATATAAACTACACAGAAGCATTCTGTGAAACTTCTTTCTGATCTGAGCATTCAGCTAACAGAGTTAAGCCATACTTTTGATTGAGCAGTTTGAAACACTCTGTCTGTAGAAAATGCAACTGGACATTCGTAGCGCTAAGTGGGTAATAGTGGAAAAAAGAGTATGTTCAAATATAAACTACACAGAAGCATTGTATGAAACTTCTTTCTCTTCTGTGCATTCAACTAACAGAGTTGAACCTTACTTTTGATTGAGCCGTTCTGAAACACTCTTTCTGTAGAAACTGCAATTGGACATTCTGAGCGCTAGGAGGCCTATATTGGGAAAAAGAATGTCTACAAATAAAAACTACAGAGAAGAATTGTGTGAAACTTCTTTCTGTTCTGTTTGTTCAACTAAAAGAGTTGAACCTTAGTTTTGATTGAGCCGTTCTGAGAAACTCTTTCTGTAGAAAATGCAAGTGGAGATTCGGAGCGCTAAGAGGGTAATAGTGGAAAAAGGAATGTCTCCAAATATAAACTACACAGAATCATTCTGTGAAACTTCTTTCTGATCTGTGCATTCAGCTAACAGAGTTAAACCATACTTTTGATAGAGCAGATCTGAACACTCTTTCTGTAGAATATGCAACTGGACATTTGGAGCACTAAGAGAGTAGTAGTGGAAAAAGGAATATATTCAAATATAAACTACACAGAAGCATTCTGTGAAACTTCTTTCTGATCTGAGCATTCAGCTAACAGAGTTAAACCATACTTTTGATTGAGCAGTTTTGAAACACTCTGTCTGTAGAAAATGCAACTGGACATTCGTAGCGCTAAGTGGGTAATAGTGGAAAAAAGAATATGTTCAAATATAAACTACACAGAAGCATTGTATGAAACTTCTTTCTGTTCTGTGCATTCAACTAACAGAGGTGAACCTTACTTTTGATTGAGCCTTTCTGAAACACTCTTTCTGTAAAAACTGCAATTGGACATTCTGAGCACTAAGAGGCCTCTATTGGGAAAAATAATATCTTCAAATAAAAACTACACAGAAGCATTGTGTGAAACTTATTTCTGATATGTTCATTAAGCTAACAGAGTTAAACCATACTTTTGATTGCGCAGTTCTGAACACTCTTTCTGTAGAGAATGCAAGTGGACATTCGGAGCGCTAAGAGGGTAATAGTGGAAAAAGGAATATATTCAAATATAAACTACACAGTAGCATTCTGTGAAAATTCTTTCTGTTCTGTGCATTCACCTAACAGAGTTGAACCTTACTTTTGATTGAGCCGTTCTGAAACACTCTTTCTGTAGAAACTGCAATTGGACATGCTAAGCGCTAAGAGGCCTACATTGGGAAAAAGAATATCTTCAAATAAAAACTACACAGATGCATTCTGTGAAACTTATTTCTGATCTGTAAATTCAGTTAACAGAGATAAAACATATTTTTGATTGAGCAGTTATGAAACACTCTTTTTGTAGAAAATGCAAGTGGAGATTCGGAGCGCTAAGAGGGTAATAGTGGAAAAAGGGATGTCTTCAAATATAAACTACACAGAATCATTCGGTGAAACATCTTTCTGATCTGTGCATTCAGCTAACAGAGTTAAACCATACTTTTGATTGAGCAGATCTGAACACTCTTTCTGTAGAAAATGCAACTGGACATTTGGAGCGCTAAGAGCGTAGTAGTGGAAAAAGGAATATATTCAAATATAAACTACACAGAAGCATTCTGTGAAACTTCTTTCTGATCTGAGAATTCAGCTAACAGAGTTAAACCATACTTTTGATTGAGCAGTTTTGAAACACTCTGTCTGTAGAAAATGCAACTGGACATTCGTAGCGCTAAGTGGGTAATAGTGGAAAAAAGAATATGTTCAAATATAAACTACACAGAAGCATTCTGTGAAACTTCTTTCTGTTCTGTGCATTCAACTAACAGAGTTGAACCTTACTTTTGATTGAGCCGTTCTGAAACACTCTTTCTGTAGAAACTGCAATTGGACATTCTGAGCGCTAAGAGGCCTATATTGGGAAAAAGAATGTCTGCAAATAAAAACTACACAGAAGAATTGTGTGAAACTTCTTTCTGTTCTGTTTGTTCAACTAAAAGAGTTGAACCTTAGTTTTGATTGAGCCGTTCTGAAACACTCTTTCTGTAGAAAATGCAAGTGGAGATTCGGAGCGCTAAGAGGGTAATAGTGGAAAAAGTAGTGTCTCCAAATATAAACTACACAGAATCATTCTGTGAAACTTTTTTCTGATCTGTGCATTCAGCTAACAGAGTTAAACCATACTTTTGATTCAGCAGATCTGAACACTCTTTCTGTAGAAAATGCAACTGGACATTTTGAGCGCTAAGAGTGTAGAAGTGGAAAAAGGAATATATTCAAATATAAACTACACAGAAGCATTCTGTGAAACTTCTTTCTCATCTGAGCATTCAGATAACTGAGTTAAACCATACTTTTGATTGAGCAGTTTTGAAAAACTCTGTCTGTAGAAAATGCAACTGGACATTCGTAGCGCTAAGTGGGTAATAGTGGAGAAAAGAATATATTCAAATATAAACTACACAGAAGCATTGTATGAAACTTCTTTCTGTTCTGTGCATTCAACTAACAGAGTTGAACCTTACTTTTGATTGAGCCTTTCTGAAACACTCTTTCTGTAGAAACTGCAATTGGACATTCTGAGCGCTAAGAGGCCTCTATTGGGAAAAATAATATCTTCAAATAAAAACTACACAGAAGCATTGTGTGAAACTTATTTCTGATATGTTCATTAAGCTAACAGAGTTAAACCATAGTTTTGATTGCGCAGTTCTGAACACTCTTTCTGTAGAAAATGCAAGTGGATATTCGGAGCGCTAAGAGGGTAATAGTGGAAAAAGTAATATATTTAAATATAAACTACACAGTAGCATTCTGTGAAAACTCTTAGTGTTCTGTGCATTCAGCTAACAGAGTTGAAGTTACTTTTGATTGAGCCGTTCTGAAACACTCTTTCTGTAGAAACTGCAATTGGACATGCTAAGCGCTAAGAGGCCTACATTGGGAAAAAGAATATCTTCAAATAAATACTACACAGATGCATTCTGTGAAACTTATTTCTGATCTGTAAATTCAGTTAACAGAGATAAAACATATTTTTGATTGAGCAGTTATGAAACACTCTTTTTGTAGAAAATGCAAGTGGAGATTCGGAGCGCTAAGAGGGTAATAGTGGAAAAAGGAATGTCTTCAAATATAAACTACACAGAATCATTCGGTGAAACTTCTTTCTGATCTGTGCATTCAGCTAACAGAGTTAAACCATACTTTTGATTGAGCAGATCTGAACACGCTTTTTGTAGAAAATGCAACTGGACATTTGGAGCGCTAAGAGCGTATTAGTGGAAAAAGTAATATATTCAAATATAAACAACACAGAAGCATTCTGTGAAACTTCTTTCTGATCTGAGCATTCAGCTAACAGAGTTAAACCATACTTTTGATTGAGCAGTTTTGAAACACTCTGTTTGTAGAAAATGCAACTGGACATTCGTAGCGCTAAGTGGGTAATAGTGGAAAAAAGAATATGTTCAAATATAAACTACACAGAATCATTCTGTGAAACTACTTTCTGATCTGTGCATTCAACTAACAGAGTTGAACCTTACTTTTGATTGAGCCTTTCTGAAACACTCTTTCTGTAGTAACTGCAATTGGACATTCTGAGCGCTAGGAGGCCTCTATTGGGAAAAATAATATCTTCAAATAAAAACTACACAGAAGCATTGTGTGAAACTTATTTCTGATATATTCATTAAGCTAACAGAGTTAAACCATACTTTTGAATGCGCAGTTCTGAACACTCTTTCTGTAGAAAATGCAAGTGGACATTCGGAGCGCTAAGAGGGTAATAGTGGAAAAAGGAATATATTTAAATATAAACTACACAGTAGCATTCTGTGAAAACCCTTAGTGTTCTGTGCATTCAGCTAACAGAGTTGAACCTTACTTTTGATTGAGCCGTTCTGAAACACTCTTTCTGTAGAAACTGCAATTGGACATGCTAAGCGCTAAGAGGCCTACATTGTAAAAAAGAATATCTTCAAATAAATACTACACAGATGCATTCTGTGAAACTTATTTCTGATCTGTAAATTCAGTTAAGAGAGATAAAACATATTTTTGATTGAGCAGTTATGAAACACTCTTTTTGTAGAAAATGCAAGTGGAGATTCGGAGCGCTAAGAGGGTAATAGTGGAAAAAGGAATGTCTTCAAATATAAACTACACAGAATCATTCGGTGAAACTTCTTTCTGATCTGTGCATTCAGCTAACAGAGTTAAACCATACTTTTGATTGAGCAGATCTGAACACGCTTTCTGTAGAAAATGCAACTGGACATTTGGAGCACTAAGAGAGTAGTAGTGGAAAAAGGAATATATTCAAATATAAACTACACAGAAGCATTCTGTGAAACTTCTTTCTGATCTGAGCATTCAGCTAACAGAGTTAAACCATACTTTTGATTGAGCAGTTTTGAAACACTCTGTCTGTAGAAAATGCAACTGGACATTCGTAGCGCTAAGTGGGTAATAGTGGAAAAAAGAATATGTTCAAATATAAACTACACAGAAGCATTGTATGAAACTTCTTTCTGTTCTGTGCATTCAACTAACAGAGGTGAACCTTACTTTTGATTGAGCCTTTCTGAAACACTCTTTCTGTAAAAACTGCAATTGGACATTCTGAGCACTAAGAGGCCTCTATTGGGAAAAATAATATCTTCAAATAAAAACTACACAGAAGCATTGTGTGAAACTTATTTCTGATATGTTCATTAAGCTAACAGAGTTAAACCATACTTTTGATTGCGCAGTTCTGAACACTCTTTCTGTAGAGAATGCAAGTGGACATTCGGAGCGCTAAGAGGGTAATAGTGGAAAAAGGAATATATTCAAATATAAACTACACAGTAGCATTCTGTGAAAATTCTTTCTGTTCTGTGCATTCACCTAACAGAGTTGAACCTTACTTTTGATTGAGCCGTTCTGAAACACTCTTTCTGTAGAAACTGCAATTGGACATGCTAAGCGCTAAGAGGCCTACATTGGGAAAAAGAATATCTTCAAATAAAAACTACACAGATGCATTCTGTGAAACTTATTTCTGATCTGTAAATTCAGTTAACAGAGATAAAACATATTTTTGATTGAGCAGTTATGAAACACTCTTTTTGTAGAAAATGCAAGTGGAGATTCGGAGCGCTAAGAGGGTAATAGTGGAAAAAGGGATGTCTTCAAATATAAACTACACAGAATCATTCGGTGAAACATCTTTCTGATCTGTGCATTCAGCTAACAGAGTTAAACCATACTTTTGATTGAGCAGATCTGAACACTCTTTCTGTAGAAAATGCAACTGGACATTTGGAGCGCTAAGAGCGTAGTAGTGGAAAAAGGAATATATTCAAATATAAACTACACAGAAGCATTCTGTGAAACTTCTTTCTGATCTGAGAATTCAGCTAACAGAGTTAAACCATACTTTTGATTGAGCAGTTTTGAAACACTCTGTCTGTAGAAAATGCAACTGGACATTCGTAGCGCTAAGTGGGTAATAGTGGAAAAAAGAATATGTTCAAATATAAACTACACAGAAGCATTCTGTGAAACTTCTTTCTGTTCTGTGCATTCAACTAACAGAGTTGAACCTTACTTTTGATTGAGCCGTTCTGAAACACTCTTTCTGTAGAAACTGCAATTGGACATTCTGAGCGCTAAGAGGCCTATATTGGGAAAAAGAATGTCTGCAAATAAAAACTACACAGAAGAATTGTGTGAAACTTCTTTCTGTTCTGTTTGTTCAACTAAAAGAGTTGAACCTTAGTTTTGATTGAGCCGTTCTGAAACACTCTTTCTGTAGAAAATGCAAGTGGAGATTCGGAGCGCTAAGAGGGTAATAGTGGAAAAAGTAGTGTCTCCAAATATAAACTACACAGAATCATTCTGTGAAACTTTTTTCTGATCTGTGCATTCAGCTAACAGAGTTAAACCATACTTTTGATTCAGCAGATCTGAACACTCTTTCTGTAGAAAATGCAACTGGACATTTTGAGCGCTAAGAGTGTAGAAGTGGAAAAAGGAATATATTCAAATATAAACTACACAGAAGCATTCTGTGAAACTTCTTTCTCATCTGAGCATTCAGATAACTGAGTTAAACCATACTTTTGATTGAGCAGTTTTGAAAAACTCTGTCTGTAGAAAATGCAACTGGACATTCGTAGCGCTAAGTGGGTAATAGTGGAGAAAAGAATATATTCAAATATAAACTACACAGAAGCATTGTATGAAACTTCTTTCTGTTCTGTGCATTCAACTAACAGAGTTGAACCTTACTTTTGATTGAGCCTTTCTGAAACACTCTTTCTGTAGAAACTGCAATTGGACATTCTGAGCGCTAAGAGGCCTCTATTGGGAAAAATAATATCTTCAAATAAAAACTACACAGAAGCATTGTGTGAAACTTATTTCTGATATGTTCATTAAGCTAACAGAGTTAAACCATAGTTTTGATTGCGCAGTTCTGAACACTCTTTCTGTAGAAAATGCAAGTGGATATTCGGAGCGCTAAGAGGGTAATAGTGGAAAAAGTAATATATTTAAATATAAACTACACAGTAGCATTCTGTGAAAACTCTTAGTGTTCTGTGCATTCAGCTAACAGAGTTGAAGTTACTTTTGATTGAGCCGTTCTGAAACACTCTTTCTGTAGAAACTGCAATTGGACATGCTAAGCGCTAAGAGGCCTACATTGGGAAAAAGAATATCTTCAAATAAATACTACACAGATGCATTCTGTGAAACTTATTTCTGATCTGTAAATTCAGTTAACAGAGATAAAACATATTTTTGATTGAGCAGTTATGAAACACTCTTTTTGTAGAAAATGCAAGTGGAGATTCGGAGCGCTAAGAGGGTAATAGTGGAAAAAGGAATGTCTTCAAATATAAACTACACAGAATCATTCGGTGAAACTTCTTTCTGATCTGTGCATTCAGCTAACAGAGTTAAACCATACTTTTGATTGAGCAGATCTGAACACGCTTTTTGTAGAAAATGCAACTGGACATTTGGAGCGCTAAGAGCGTATTAGTGGAAAAAGTAATATATTCAAATATAAACAACACAGAAGCATTCTGTGAAACTTCTTTCTGATCTGAGCATTCAGCTAACAGAGTTAAACCATACTTTTGATTGAGCAGTTTTGAAACACTCTGTTTGTAGAAAATGCAACTGGACATTCGTAGCGCTAAGTGGGTAATAGTGGAAAAAAGAATATGTTCAAATATAAACTACACAGAATCATTCTGTGAAACTACTTTCTGATCTGTGCATTCAACTAACAGAGTTGAACCTTACTTTTGATTGAGCCTTTCTGAAACACTCTTTCTGTAGTAACTGCAATTGGACATTCTGAGCGCTAGGAGGCCTCTATTGGGAAAAATAATATCTTCAAATAAAAACTACACAGAAGCATTGTGTGAAACTTATTTCTGATATATTCATTAAGCTAACAGAGTTAAACCATACTTTTGAATGCGCAGTTCTGAACACTCTTTCTGTAGAAAATGCAAGTGGACATTCGGAGCGCTAAGAGGGTAATAGTGGAAAAAGGAATATATTTAAATATAAACTACACAGTAGCATTCTGTGAAAACCCTTAGTGTTCTGTGCATTCAGCTAACAGAGTTGAACCTTACTTTTGATTGAGCCGTTCTGAAACACTCTTTCTGTAGAAACTGCAATTGGACATGCTAAGCGCTAAGAGGCCTACATTGTAAAAAAGAATATCTTCAAATAAATACTACACAGATGCATTCTGTGAAACTTATTTCTGATCTGTAAATTCAGTTAAGAGAGATAAAACATATTTTTGATTGAGCAGTTATGAAACACTCTTTTTGTAGAAAATGCAAGTGGAGATTCGGAGCGCTAAGAGGGTAATAGTGGAAAAAGGAATGTCTTCAAATATAAACTACACAGAATCATTCGGTGAAACTTCTTTCTGATCTGTGCATTCAGCTAACAGAGTTAAACCATACTTTTGATTGAGCAGATCTGAACACGCTTTCTGTAGAAAATGCAACTGGACATTTGGAGCGCTAAGAGCGTATTAGTGGAAAAAGGAATATATTCAAATATAAACTACACAGAAGCATTCTGTGAAACTTCTTTCTGCTCTGAGCATTCAGCTAACAGAGTTAAACCATACTTTTGATTGAGCAGTTTTGAAACACTCTGTCTGTAGAAAATGCAACTGGACATTCGTCGCGCTAAGTGGGTAATAGTGGAAAAAAGATGTTCAAATATAAACTACACAGAAGCATTCTGTGAAACTTCTTTCTGTTCTGTGCATTCAACTAACAGAGTTGAACCTTACTTTTGATTGAGCCGTTCTGAAACACTCTTTCTGTAGAAACTGCAATTGGACATTCTGAGCGCTAAGAGGCCTATATTGGGAAAAAGAATGTCTGCAAATAAAAACTACACAGAAGAATTGTGTGAAACTTCTTTCTGTTCTGTTTGTTCAACTAAAAGGGTTGAACCTTAATTTTGATTGAGCCGTTCTGAAACACTCTTTCTGTAGAAAATGCAAGTGGAGATTCGGAGCGCTAAGAGGGTAATAGTGGAAAAAGGAATGTCTCCAAATATAAACTACACAGAATCATTCTGTGAAACTACTTTCTGATCTGTGCATTCAGCTAACAGTGTTAAACCATACTTTTGATTCAGCAGATCTGAACACTCTTTCTGTAGAAAATGCAACTGGACATTTTGAGCGCTAAGAGAGTAGTAGTGGAAAAAGGAATATATTCAAATATAAACTACACAGAAGCATTCTGTTAAACTTCTTTCTGATCTGAGCATTCAGCTAACAGAGTTAAACCATACTTTTGATTGAGCAGTTTTGAAACACTCTGTCTGTAGAAAATGCAACTGGACATTCGTAGCGCTAAGTGGGTAATAGTGGAGAAAAGAATATGTTCAAATATAAACTACACAGAAGCATTGTATGAAACTTCTTTCTGTTCTGTGCATTCAACTAACAGAGTTGAACCTTACTTTTGATTGAGCCTTTCTGAAACACTCTTTCTGTAGAAAGTGCAATTGGACATTCTGAGCGCTAAGAGGCCTATATTGGGAAAAATAATATCTTCAAATAAAAACTACACAGAAGCATTGTGTGAAACTTATTTCTGATATGTTCATTAAGTTAACAGAGTTAAACCATACTTTTGATTGCGCAGTTCTGAACACTCTTTCTGTAGAAAATGCAAGTGGACATTCGGAGCGCTAAGAGGGTAATAGTGGAAAAAGGAATATATTCAAATATAAACTACACAGTAGCATTCTGTGAAAATTCTTTCTGTTCTGTGCATTCAACTAACAGAGTTGAACCTTACTTTTGATTGAGCCGTTCTGAAACACTCTTTCTGTAGAAACTGCAATTGGACATGCTAAGCGCTAAGAGGCCTACATTGGGAAAAAGAATATCTTCAAATAAAAACTACACAGATGCATTCTGTGAAACTTATTTCTGATCTGTAAATTCAGTTAACAGAGATAAAACATATTTTTGATTGAGCAGTTATGAAACACTCTTTTTGTAGAAAATGCAAGTGGAGATTCGGAGCGCTAAGAGGTTAATAGTGGAAAAAGGAATGTCTTCAAATATAAACTACACAGAATCATTCGGTGAAACTTCTTTCTGATCTGTGCATTCAGCTAACAGAGTTAAACCATACTTTTGATTGAGCAGATCTGAACACTCTTTCTGTAGAAAATGCAACTGGACATTTGGAGCGCTAAGAGGGTAGTAGTGGAAAAAGGAATATATTCAAATATAAAGTACACAGAAGCATTATGTGAAACTTCTTTCTGATCTGAGCATTCAGCTAACAGAGTTAAACCATACTTTTGATTGAGCAGTTTTGAAACACTCTGTCTGTAGAAAATGCAACTGGACATTCGTAGCGCTAAGTGGGTAATAGTTGAAAAAAGAATATATTCAAATATAAACTACACAGAAGCATTGTATGAAACTTCTTTCTGTTCTGTGCATTCAACTAACAGAGTTGAACCTTACTTTTGATTGAGCCTTTCTGAAACACTCTTTCTGTAGAAACTGCAATTGGACATTCTGAGCGCTAAGAGGCCTATATTGGGAAAAATAATATCTTCAAATAAAAACTACACAGAAGCATTGTGTGAAACTTATTTCTGATATGTTCATTAAGCTAACAGAGTTAAAACATACTTTTGATTGCGCAGTTCTGAACACTCTTTCTGTAGAAAATGCAAGTGGACATTCGGAGCGCTAAGAGGGTAATAGTGGAAAAAGGAATATATTCAAATATAAACTACACAGTAGCATTCTGTGAAAATACTTTCTGTTCTGTGCATTCAACTAACAGAGTTGAACCTTACTTTTGATTGAGCCGTTCTGAAACACTCTTTCTGTAGAAACTGCAATTGGACATGCTAAGCGCTAAGAGGCCTACATTGGGAAAAAGAATATCTTCAAATAAAAACTACACAGATGCATTCTGTGAAACTTATTTCTGATCTGTAAATTCAGTTAACAGAGATAAAGCATATTTTTGATTGAGCAGTTATGAAACACTCTTTTTGTAGAAAATGCAAGTGGAGATTCGGAGCGCTAAGAGGGTAATAGTGGAAAAAGGAATGTCTTCAAATATAAACTACACAGAATCATTCGGTGAAACTTCTTTCCGATCTGTGCATTCAGCTAACAGAGTTAAACCATACTTTTGATTGAGCAGATCTGAACACTCTTTCTGTAGAAAATGCAACTGGACATTTGGAGCGCTAAGAGCGTAGTAGTGGAAAAAGGAATATATTCAAATATAAACTACACAGAAGCATTCTGTGAAACTTCTTTCTGATCTGAGCATTCAGCTAACAGAGTTAAGCCATACTTTTGATTGAGCAGTTTTGAAACACTCTGTCTGTAGAAAATGCAACTGGACATTCGTAGCGCTAAGTGGGTAATAGTGGAAAAAAGAGTATGTTCAAATATAAACTACACAGAAGCATTGTATGAAACTTCTTTCTCTTCTGTGCATTCAACTAACAGAGTTGAACCTTACTTTTGATTGAGCCGTTCTGAAACACTCTTTCTGTAGAAACTGCAATTGGACATTCTGAGCGCTAGGAGGCCTATATTGGGAAAAAGAATGTCTACAAATAAAAACTACAGAGAAGAATTGTGTGAAACTTCTTTCTGTTCTGTTTGTTCAACTAAAAGAGTTGAACCTTAGTTTTGATTGAGCCGTTCTGAGAAACTCTTTCTGTAGAAAATGCAAGTGGAGATTCGGAGCGCTAAGAGGGTAATAGTGGAAAAAGGAATGTCTCCAAATATAAACTACACAGAATCATTCTGTGAAACTTCTTTCTGATCTGTGCATTCAGCTAACAGAGTTAAACCATACTTTTGATAGAGCAGATCTGAACACTCTTTCTGTAGAATATGCAACTGGACATTTGGAGCACTAAGAGAGTAGTAGTGGAAAAAGGAATATATTCAAATATAAACTACACAGAAGCATTCTGTGAAACTTCTTTCTGATCTGAGCATTCAGCTAACAGAGTTAAACCATACTTTTGATTGAGCAGTTTTGAAACACTCTGTCTGTAGAAAATGCAACTGGACATTCGTAGCGCTAAGTGGGTAATAGTGGAAAAAAGAATATGTTCAAATATAAACTACACAGAAGCATTGTATGAAACTTCTTTCTGTTCTGTGCATTCAACTAACAGAGTTGAACCTTACTTTTGATTGAGCCTTTCTGAAACACTCTTTCTGTAAAAACTGCAATTGGACATTCTGAGCACTAAGAGGCCTCTATTGGGAAAAATAATATCTTCAAATAAAAACTACACAGAAGCATTGTGTGAAACTTATTTCTGATATGTTCATTAAGCTAACAGAGTTAAACCATACTTTTGATTGCGCAGTTCTGAACACTCTTTCTGTAGAGAATGCAAGTGGACATTCGGAGCGCTAAGAGGGTAATAGTGGAAAAAGGAATATATTCAAATATAAACTACACAGTAGCATTCTGTGAAAATTCTTTCTGTTCTGTGCATTCACCTAACAGAGTTGAACCTTACTTTTGATTGAGCCGTTCTGAAACACTCTTTCTGTAGAAACTGCAATTGGACATGCTAAGCGCTAAGAGGCCTACATTGGGAAAAAGAATATCTTCAAATAAAAACTACACAGATGCATTCTGTGAAACTTATTTCTGATCTGTAAATTCAGTTAACAGAGATAAAACATATTTTTGATTGAGCAGTTATGAAACACTCTTTTTGTAGAAAATGCAAGTGGAGATTCGGAGCGCTAAGAGGGTAATAGTGGAAAAAGGGATGTCTTCAAATATAAACTACACAGAATCATTCGGTGAAACATCTTTCTGATCTGTGCATTCAGCTAACAGAGTAAAACCATACTTTTGATTGAGCAGATCTGAACACTCTTTCTGTAGAAAATGCAACTGGACATTTGGAGCGCTAAGAGCGTAGTAGTGGAAAAAGGAATATATTCAAATATAAACTACACAGAAGCATTCTGTGAAACTTCTTTCTGATCTGAGAATTCAGCTAACAGAGTTAAACCATACTTTTGATTGAGCAGTTTTGAAACACTCTGTCTGTAGAAAATGCAACTGGACATTCGTAGCGCTAAGTGGGTAATAGTGGAAAAAAGAATATGTTCAAATATAAACTACACAGAAGCATTCTGTGAAACTTCTTTCTGTTCTGTGCATTCAACTAACAGAGTTGAACCTTACTTTTGATTGAGCCGTTCTGAAACACTCTTTCTGTAGAAACTGCAATTGGACATTCTGAGCGCTAAGAGGCCTATATTGGGAAAAAGAATGTCTGCAAATAAAAACTACACAGAAGAATTGTGTGAAACTTCTTTCTGTTCTGTTTGTTCAACTAAAAGAGTTGAACCTTAGTTTTGATTGAGCCGTTCTGAAACACTCTTTCTGTAGAAAATGCAAGTGGAGATTTGGAGCGCTAAGAGGGTAATAGTGGAAAAAGTAGTGTCTCCAAATATAAACTACACAGAATCATTCTGTGAAACTTTTTTCTGATCTGTGCATTCAGCTAACAGAGTTAAACCATACTTTTGATTCAGCAGATCTGAACACTCTTTCTGTAGAAAATGCAACTGGACATTTTGAGCGCTAAGAGTGTAGAAGTGGAAAAAGGAATATATTCAAATATAAACTACACAGAAGCATTCTGTGAAACTTCTTTCTCATCTGAGCATTCAGATAACTGAGTTAAACCATACTTTTGATTGAGCAGTTTTGAAACACTCTGTCTGTAGAAAATGCAACTGGACATTCGTAGCGCTAAGTGGGTAATAGTGGAGAAAAGAATATATTCAAATATAAACTACACAGAAGCATTGTATGAAACTTCTTTCTGTTCTGTGCATTCAACTAACCGAGTTGAACCTTACTTTTGATTGAGCCTTTCTGAAACACTCTTTCTGTAGAAACTGCAATTGGACATTCTGAGCGCTAAGAGGCCTCTATTGGGAAAAATAATATCTTCAAATAAAAACTACACAGAAGCATTGTGTGAAACTTATTTCTGATATGTTCATTAAGCTAACAGAGTTAAACCATACTTTTGATTGCGCAGTTCTGAACACTCTTTCTGTAGAAAATGCAAGTGGACATTCGGAGCGCTAAGAGGGTAATAGTGGAAAAAGTAATATATTTAAATATAAACTACACAGTAGCATTCTGTGAAAACTCTTAGTGTTCTGTGCATTCAGCTAACAGAGTTGAAGTTACTTTTGATTGAGCCGTTCTGAAACACTCTTTCTGTAGAAACTGCAATTGGACATGCTAAGCGCTAAGAGGCCTACATTGGGAAAAAGAATATCTTCAAATAAATACTACACAGATGCATTCTGTGAAACTTATTTCTGATCTGTAAATTCAGTTAACAGAGATAAAACATATTTTTGATTGAGCAGTTATGAAACACTCTTTTTGTAGAAAATGCAAGTGGAGATTCGGAGCGCTAAGAGGGTAATAGTGGAAAAAGGAATGTCTTCAAATATAAACTACACAGAATCATTCGGTGAAACTTCTTTCTGATCTGTGCATTCAGCTAACAGAGTTAAACCATACTTTTGATTGAGCAGATCTGAACACGCTTTTTGTAGAAAATGCAACTGGACATTTGGAGCGCTAAGAGCGTATTAGTGGAAAAAGTAATATATTCAAATATAAACAACACAGAAGCATTCTGTGAAACTTCTTTCTGATCTGAGCATTCAGCTAACAGAGTTAAACCATACTTTTGATTGAGCAGTTTTGAAACACTCTGTCTGTAGAAAATGCAACTGGACATTCGTAGCGCTAAGTGGGTAATAGTGGAAAAAAGAATATGTTCAAATATAAACTACACAGAAGCATTCTGTGAAACTTCTTTCTGTTCTGTGCATTCAACTAACAGAGTTGAACCTTACTTTTGATTGAGCCGTTCTGAAACACTCTTTCTGTAGAAACTGCAGTTGGACATTCGGAGCGCTAAGAGGCCTATATTGGGAAAAAGAATGTCTACAAATAAAAACTACACAGAAGAATTGTGTGAAACTTCTTTCTGTTCTGTTTGTTCAACTAAAAGGGTTGAACCTTAGTTTTGATTGAGCCGTTCTGAAACACTCTTTCTGTAGAAAATGCAAGTGGAGATTCGGAGCGCTAAGAGGGTAATAGTGGAAAAAGGAATGTCTCCAAATATAAACTACACAGAATCATTCTGTGAAACTACTTTCTGATCTGTGCATTCAACTAACAGAGTTGAACCTTACTTTTGATTGAGCCTTTCTGAAACACTCTTTCTGTAGTAACTGCAATTGGACATTCTGAGCGCTAGGAGGCCTCTATTGGGAAAAATAATATCTTCAAATAAAAACTACACAGAAGCATTGTGTGAAACTTATTTCTGATATATTCATTAAGCTAACAGAGTTAAACCATACTTTTGAATGCGCAGTTCTGAACACTCTTTCTGTAGAAAATGCAAGTGGACATTCGGAGCGCTAAGAGGGTAATAGTGGAAAAAGGAATATATTTAAATATAAACTACACAGTAGCATTCTGTGAAAACCCTTAGTGTTCTGTGCATTCAGCTAACAGAGTTGAACCTTACTTTTGATTGAGCCGTTCTGAAACACTCTTTCTGTAGAAACTGCAATTGGACATGCTAAGCGCTAAGAGGCCTACATTGTAAAAAAGAATATCTTCAAATTAATACTACACAGATGCATTCTGTGAAACTTATTTCTGATCTGTAAATTCAGTTAACAGAGATAAAACATATTTTTGATTGAGCAGTTATGAAACACTCTTTTTGTAGAAAATGCAAGTGGAGATTCGGAGCGCTAAGAGGGTAATAGTGGAAAAAGGAATGTCTTCAAATATAAACTACACAGAATCATTCGGTGAAACTTCTTTCTGATCTGTGCATTCAGCTAACAGAGTTAAACCATACTTTTGATTGAGCAGATCTGAACACGCTTTCTGTAGAAAATGCAACTGGACATTTGGAGCGCTAAGAGCGTATTAGTGGAAAAAGGAATATATTCAAATATAAACTACACAGAAGCATTCTGTGAAACTTCTTTCTGCTCTGAGCATTCAGCAAACAGAGTTAAACCATACTTTTGATTGAGCAGTTTTGAAACACTCTGTCTGTAGAAAATGCAACTGGACATTCGTCGCGCTAAGTGGGTAATAGTGGAAAAAAGATGTTCAAATATAAACTACACAGAAGCATTCTGTGAAACTTCTTTCTGTTCTGTGCATTCAACTAACAGAGTTGAACCTTACTTTTGATTGAGCCGTTCTGAAACACTCTTTCTGTAGAAACTGCAATTGGACATTCTGAGCGCTAAGAGGCCTATATTGGGAAAAAGAATGTCTGCAAATAAAAACTACACAGAAGAATTGTGTGAAACTTCTTTCTGTTCTGTTTGTTCAACTAAAAGGGTTGAACCTTAGTTTTGATTGAGCCGTTCTGAAACACTCTTTCTGTAGAAAAAGGAAGGGGAGATTCGGAGCGCTAAGAGGGTAATAGTGGAAAAGGAATGTCTCCAAATATAAACTACACAGAATCATTCTGTGAAACTACTTTCTGATCTGTGCATTCAGCTAACACTGTTAAACCATACTTTTGATTCAGCAGATCTGAACACTCTTTCTGTAGAAAATGCAACTGGACATTTTGAGCGCTAAGAGAGTAGTAGTGGAAAAAGGAATATATTCAAATATAAACTACACAGAAGCATTCTGTGAAACTTCTTTCTGATCTGAGCATTCAGCTAACAGAGTTAAACCATACTTTTGATTGAGCAGTTTTGAAACACTCTGTCTGTAGAAAATGCAACTGGACATTCGTAGCGCTAAGTGGGTAATAGTGGAGAAAAGAATATGTTCAAATATAAACTACACAGAAGCATTGTATGAAACTTCTTTCTGTTCTGTGCATTCAACTAACAGAGTTGAACCTTACTTTTGATTGAGCCTTTCTGAAACACTCTTTCTGTAGAAAGTGCAATTGGACATTCTGAGCGCTAAGAGGCCTATATTGGGAAAAATAATATCTTCAAATAAAAACTACACAGAAGCATTGTGTGAAACTTATTTCTGATATGTTCATTAAGTTAACAGAGTTAAACCATACTTTTGATTGCGCAGTTCTGAACACTCTTTCTGTAGAAAATGCAAGTGGACATTCGGAGCGCTAAGAGGGTAATAGTGGAAAAAGGAATATATTCAAATATAAACTACACAGTAGCATTCTGTGAAAATTCTTTCTGTTCTGTGCATTCAACTAACAGAGTTGAACCTTACTTTTGATTGAGCCGTTCTGAAACACTCTTTCTGTAGAAACTGCAATTGGACATGCTAAGCGCTAAGAGGCCTACATTGGGAAAAAGAATATCTTCAAATAAAAACTACACAGATGCATTCTGTGAAACTTATTTCTGATCTGTAAATTCAGTTAACAGAGATAAAACATATTTTTGATTGAGCAGTTATGAAACACTCTTTTTGTAGAAAATGCAAGTGGAGATTCGGAGCGCTAAGAGGGTAATAGTGGAAAAAGGAATGTCTTCAAATATAAACTACACAGAATCATTCGGTGAAACTTCTTTCTGATCTGTGCATTCAGCTAACAGAGTTAAACCATACTTTTGATTGAGCAGATCTGAACACTCTTTCTGTAGAAAATGCAACTGGACATTTGGAGCGCTAAGAGGGTAGTAGTGGAAAAAGGAATATATTCAAATATAAAGTACACAGAAGCATTCTGTGAAACTTCTTTCTGATCTGAGCATTCAGCTAACAGAGTTAAACCATACTTTTGATTGAGCAGTTTTGAAACACTCTGTCTGTAGAAAATGCAACTGGACATTCGTAGCGCTAAGTGGGTAATAGTTGAAAAAAGAATATATTCAAATATAAACTACACAGAAGCATTGTATGAAACTTCTTTCTGTTCTGTGCGTTCAACTAACAGAGTTGAACCTTACTTTTGATTGAGCCTTTCTGAAACACTCTTTCTGTAGAAACTGCAATTGGACATTCTGAGCGCTAAGAGGCCTATATTGGGAAAAATAATATCTTCAAATAAAAACTACACAGAAGCATTGTGTGAAACTTATTTCTGATATGTTCATTAAGCTAACAGAGTTAAAACATACTTTTGATTGCGCAGTTCTGAACACTCTTTCTGTAGAAAATGCAAGTGGACATTCGGAGCGCTAAGAGGGTAATAGTGGAAAAAGGAATATATTCAAATATAAACTACACAGTAGCATTCTGTGAAAATTCTTTCTGTTCTGTGCATTCAACTAACAGAGTTGAACCTTACTTTTGATTGAGCCGTTCTGAAACACTCTTTCTGTAGAAACTGCAATTGGACATGCTAAGCGCTAAGAGGCCTACATTGGGAAAAAGAATATCTTCAAATAAAAACTACACAGATGCATTCTGTGAAACTTATTTCTGATCTGTAAATTCAGTTAACAGAGATAAAACATATTTTTGATTGAGCAGTTATGAAACAGTCTTTTTGTAGAAAATGCAAGTGGAGATTCGGAGCGCTAAGAGGGTAATAGTGGAAAAAGGAATGTCTTCAAATATAAACTACACAGAATCATTCGGTGAAACTTCTTTCTGATCTGTGCATTCAGCTAACAGAGTGAAACCATACTTTTGATTGAGCAGATCTGAACACTCTTTCTGTAGAAAATGCAACTGGACATTTGGAGCGCTAAGAGCGTAGTAGTGGAAAAAGTAATATATTCAAATATAAACTACACAGAAGCATTCTGTGAAACTTTTTTCTGATCTGAGCATTCAGCTAACAGAGTTAAACCATACTTTTGATTGAGCAGTTTTGAAACACTCTGTCTGTAGAAAATGCAACTGGACATCCGTAGCGCTAAGTGGGTAATAGTGGAAAAAACAATATGTTCAAATATAAACTACACAGAAGCATTGTATGAAACTTCTTTCTGTTCTGTGCATTCAACTAACAGAGTTGAACCTTACTTTTGATTGAGCCGTTCTGAAACACTCTTTCTGTAGAAACTGCAATTGGACATTCTGAGCGCTAAGAGGCCTATATTGGGAAAAAGAATGTCTACAAATAAAAACTACACAGAAGAATTGTGTGAAACTTCTTTCTGTTCTGTTTGTTCAACTAAAAGAGTTGAACCTTAGTTTTGATTGAGCCGTTCTGAAACACTCTTTCTGTAGAAAATGCAAGTGGAGATTCGGAGCGCTAAGAGGGTAATAGTGGAAAAAGGAATGTCTCCAAATATAAACTACACAGAATCATTCTGTGAAACTTTATTCTGATCTGTGCATTCAGCTAACAGAGTTAAACCATACTTTTGATTGAGCAGATCTGAACTCTCTTTCTGTAGAAAATGCAACTGGACATTTCGAGCGCTGAGAGAGTAGTAGTGGAAAAAGGAATATATTCAAATATAAACTACATAGAAGCATTCTGTGAAACTTCTTTCTGATCTGAGCATTCAGCTAACAGAGTTAAACCATACTTTTGATTGAGCAGTTTTGAAACACTCTGTCTGTAGAAAATGCAACTGGACATTCGTAGCGCTAAGTGGGTAATTGTGGAAAAAAGAATATGTTCAAATATAAACTACACAGAAGCAGTGTATGAAACTTCTTTCTGTTCTGTGCATTCAACTAACAGAGTTGAACCTTACTTTTGATTGAGCCTTTCTGAAACACTCTTTCTGTAGAAACTGCAATTGGACATTCTGAGCGCTAAGAGGACTCTATTGGGAAAAATAATATCTTCAAATAAAAACTACACAGAAGCATTGTGTGAAACTTATTTCTGATATGTTCATTAAGCTAACAGAGTTAAACCATACTTTTGATTGCGCAGTTCTGAACACTCTTTCTGTAGAAAATGCAAGTGGACATTCGGAGCGCTAAGAGGGTAATATTGGAAAAAGGAATATATTCAAATATAAACTACACAGTAGCATTCTGTGAAAATTCTTTCTGTTCTGTGCTTTCAACTAACAGAGTTGAACCTTACTTTTGATTGAGCCGTTCTGAAACACTCTTTCTGTAGAAACTGCAATTGGACATGCTAAGCGCTAAGAGGCCTACATTGGGAAAAAGAATATCTTCAAATAAAAACTACACAGATGCATTCTGTGAAACTTATTTCTGATCTGTAAATTCAGTTAACAGAGATAAAACATATTTTTGATTGAGCAGTTATGAAACACTCTTTTTGTAGAAAATGCAAGTGGAGATTCGGAGCGCTAAGTGGGTAATAGTGGAAAATGGAATGTCTTCAAATATAAACTACACAGAATCATTCGGTGAAACTTCTTTCTGATCTGTGCATTCAGCTAACAGAGTTAAACCATACTTTTGATTGAGCAGATCTGAACACTCTTTCTGTAGAAAATGCAACTGGACATTTGGAGCGCTAAGAGCGTAGTAGTGGAAAAAGGAATATATTCAAATATAAACTACAGAGAAGCATTCTGTGAAACTTCTTTCTGATCTGAGCATTCAGCTAACAGATTTAAACCATACTTTTGATTGAGCAGTTTTGAAACACTCTGTCTGTAGAAAATGCAACTGGACATTCGTAGCGCTAAGTGGGTAATAGTGGAAAAAAGAATATGTTCAAATATAAACTACACAGAAGCATTGTATGAAACTTATTTCTGTTCTGTGCATTCAAATAACAGAGTTGAACCTTACATTTGATTGAGCCTTTCTGAAACGCTCTTTCTGTAGAAACTGCAATTGGACATTCTGAGCGCTAAGAGGCCTATATTGGGAAAAATAATATCTTCAAATAAAAACTACACAGAAGCATTGTGTGAAACTTATTTCTGATATGTTCATTAAGCTAACAGAGTTAAACCATACTTTTGATTGCGCAGTTCTGAACACTCTTTCTGTAGAAAATGCAAGTGGACATTCGGAGCGCTAAGAGGGTAATAGTGGAAAAAGGAATATATTCAAATATAAACTACACAGTAGCATTCTGTGAAAATTCTTTCTGTTCTGTGCATTCAACTAACAGAGTTGAACCTTACTTTTGATTGAGCCGTTCTGAAACACTCTTTCTGTAGAAACTGCAATTGGACATGCTAAGCGCTAAGAGGCCTACATTGGGAAAAAGAATATATTCAAATAAAAACTACACAGATGCATTCTGTGAAACTTATTTCTGATCTGTAAATTCAGTTAACAGAGATAAAACATATTTTTGATTGAGCAGTTATGAAACACTCTTTTTGTAGAAAATGCAAGTGGAGATTCGGAGCGCTAAGAGGGTAATAGTGGAAAAAGGAATGTCTTCAAATATAAACTACACAGAATCATTCGGTGAAACTTCTTTCTGATCTGTGCATTCAGCTAACAGAGTTAAACCATACTTTTGATTGAGCAGTTTTGAAACACTCTGTCTGTAGAAAATGCAACTGGACATTCGTAGCGCTAAGTGGGTAATAGTGGAAAAAAGAATATGTTCAAATATAAACTACACAGAAGCATTCTGTGAAACTTCTTTCTGTTCTGTGCATTCAACTAACAGTGTTGAACCTTACTTTTGATTGAGCCGTTCTGAAACACTCTTTCTGTAGAAACTGCAATTGGACATTCTGAGCGCTAAGAGGCCTATATTGGGAAAAAGTATGTCTACAAATAAAAACTACACAGAAGAATTGTGTGAAACTTCTTTCTGTTCTGTTTGTTCAAGTAAAAGAGTTGAATCTTAGTTTTGATTGAGCCGTTCTGACACACTCTTTCTGTAGAAAATGCAAGTGGAGTTTCGGAGCGCTAAGAGGGTAATAGTGGAAAAAGGAATGTCTCCAAATATAAACTACACAGAATCATTCTGTGAAATTTCTTTCTGATCTGTGCATTCAGCTAACAGTGTTAAAACATACTTTTGATTCAGCAGATCTGAACACTCTTTCTGTAGAAAATGCAACTGGACATTTGGAGCGCTAAGAGAGTAGTTGTGGAAAAAGGAATATATTCAAATATAAACTACACAGAAGCATTCTGTGAAACTTCTTTCCGATCTGAGCATTCAGCTAACAGAGTTAAACCATACTTTTGATTGAGCAGTTTTGAAACACTCTGTCTGTAGAAAATGCAACTGGACATTCGTAGCGCTAAGTGGGTAATAGTGGAAAAAAGAATATGTTCAAATATAAACTACACAGAAGCATTCTGTGAAACTTCTTTCTGATCTGAGCATTCAGCTAACAGAGTTAAACCATACTTTTGATTGAGCAGTTTTGAAACACTCTGTCTGTAGAAAATGCAACTGGACATTCGTAGCGCTAAGTGGGTAATAGTGGAAAAAAGAATATGTTCAAATATAAACTACACAGAAGCATTCTGTGAAACTACTTTCTGTTCTGTGCATTCAACTAACAGAGTTGAACCTTACGTTTGATTGAGCCGTTCTGAAACACTCTTTCTGTAGAAACTGCAATTGGACATTCTGAGCGCTAAGAGGCCTCTATTGGGAAAAATAATATCTTCAAATAAAAACTACACAGAAGCATTGTGTGAAACTTATTTCTGATATGTTCATTAAGCTAACAGAGTTAAACCATACTTTTGATTGCGCAGTTCTGAACACTCTTTCTGTAGAAAATGCAAGTGGACATTCGGAGCGCTAAGAGGGTAATAGTGGAAAAAGGAATATATTCAAATATAAACTACACAGTAGCATTCTGTGAAAATTCTTTCTGTTCTGTGCATTCAACTAACAGAGTTGAACCTTACTTTTGATTGAGCCGTTCTGAAACACTCTTTCTGTAGAAACTGCAATTGGACATTCTGAGCGCTAAGAGGCCTATATTGGGAAAAAGAATGTCTACAAATAAAAACTACACAGAAGAATTGTGTGAAACTTCTTTCTGTTCTGTTTGTTCAACTAAAAGAGTTGAACCTTAGTTTTGATTGAGCCGTTCTGAAACACTCTTTCTGTAGAAAATGCAAGTGGAGATTCGGAGCACTAAGAGGGTAATAGTGGAAAAAGGAATGTCTCCAAATATAAACTACACAGAATCATTCTGTGAAACTTTATTCTGATCTGTGCATTCAGCTAACAGAGTTAAACCATACTTTTGATTGAGCAGATCTGAACTCTCTTTCTGTAGAAAATGCAACTGGACATTTCGAGCGCTGAGAGAGTAGTAGTGGAAAAAGGAATATATTCAAATATAAACTACATAGAAGCATTCTGTGAAACTTCTTTCTGATCTGAGCATTCAGCTAACAGAGTTAAACCATACTTTTGATTGAGCAGTTTTGAAACACTCTGTCTGTAGAAAATGCAACTGGACATTCGTAGCGCTAAGTGGGTAATTGTGGAAAAAAGAATATGTTCAAATATAAACTACACAGAAGCAGTGTATGAAACTTCTTTCTGTTCTGTGCATTCAACTAACAGAGTTGAACCTTACTTTTGATTGAGCCTTTATGAAACACTCTTTCTGTAGAAACTGCAATTGGACATTCTGAGCGCTAAGAGGACTCTATTGGGAAAAATAATATCTTCAAATAAAAACTACACAGAAGCATTGTGTGAAACTTATTTCTGATATGTTCATTAAGCTAACAGAGTTAAACCATACTTTTGATTGCGCAGTTCTGAACACTCTTTCTGTAGAAAATGCAAGTGGAGATTCGGAGCGCTAAGAGGGTAATATTGGAAAAAGGAATATATTCAAATATAAACTACACAGTAGCATTCTGTGAAAATTCTTTCTGTTCTGTGCTTTCAACTAACAGAGTTGAACCTTACTTTTGATTGAGCCGTTCTGAAACACTCTTTCTGTAGAAACTGCAATTGGACATGCTAAGCGCTAAGAGGCCTACATTGGGAAAAAGAATATCTTCAAATAAAAACTACACAGATGCATTCTGTGAAACTTATTTCTGATCTGTAAATTCAGTTAACAGAGATAAAACATATTTTTGATTGAGCAGTTATGAAACACTCTTTTTGTAGAAAATGCAAGTGGAGATTCGGAGCGCTAAGTGGGTAATAGTGGAAAATGGAATGTCTTCAAATATAAACTACACAGAATCATTCGGTGAAACTTCTTTCTGATCTGTGCATTCAGCTAACAGAGTTAAACCATACTTTTGATTGAGCAGATCTGAACACTCTTTCTGTAGAAAATGCAACTGGACATTTGGAGCGCTAAGAGCGTAGTAGTGGAAAAAGGAATATATTCAAATATAAACTACACAGAAGCATTCTGTGAAACTTCTTTCTGATCTGAGCATTCAGCTAACAGATTTAAACCATACTTTTGATTGAGCAGTTTTGAAACACTCTGTCTGTAGAAAATGCAACTGGACATTCGTAGCGCTAAGTGGGTAATAGTGGAAAAAAGAATATGTTCAAATATAAACTACACAGAAGCATTGTATGAAACTTATTTCTGTTCTGTGCATTCAAATAACAGAGTTGAACCTTACATTTGATTGAGCCTTTCTGAAACGCTCTTTCTGTAGAAACTGCAATTGGACATTCTGAGCGCTAAGAGGCCTATATTGGGAAAAATAATATCTTCAAATAAAAACTACACAGAAGCATTGTGTGAAACTTATTTCTGATATGTTCATTAAGCTAACAGAGTTAAACCATACTTTTGATTGCGCAGTTCTGAACACTCTTTCTGTAGAAAATGCAAGTGGACATTCGGAGCGCTAAGAGGGTAATAGTGGAAAAAGGAATATATTCAAATATAAACTACACAGTAGCATTCTGTGAAAATTCTTTCTGTTCTGTGCATTCAACTAACAGAGTTGAACCTTACTTTTGATTGAGCCGTTCTGAAACACTCTTTCTGTAGAAACTGCAATTGGACATGCTAAGCGCTAAGAGGCCTACATTGGGAAAAAGAATATATTCAAATAAAAACTACACAGATGCATTCTGTGAAACTTATTTCTGATCTGTAAATTCAGTTAACAGAGATAAAACATATTTTTGATTGAGCAGTTATGAAACACTCTTTTTGTAGAAAATGCAAGTGGAGATTCGGAGCGCTAAGAGGGTAATAGTGGAAAAAGGAATGTCTTCAAATATAAACTACACAGAATCATTCGGTGAAACTTCTTTCTGATCTGTGCATTCAGCTAACAGAGTTAAACCATACTTTTGATTGAGCAGTTTTGAAACACTCTGTCTGTAGAAAATGCAACTGGACATTCGTAGCGCTAAGTGGGTAATAGTGGAAAAAAGAATATGTTCAAATATAAACTACACAGAAGCATTCTGTGAAACTTCTTTCTGTTCTGTGCATTCAACTAACAGTGTTGAACCTTACTTTTGATTGAGCCGTTCTGAAACACTCTTTCTGTAGAAACTGCAATTGGACATTCTGAGCGCTAAGAGGCCTATATTGGGAAAAAGTATGTCTACAAATAAAAACTACACAGAAGAATTGTGTGAAACTTCTTTCTGTTCTGTTTGTTCAAGTAAAAGAGTTGAATCTTAGTTTTGATTGAGCCGTTCTGACACACTCTTTCTGTAGAAAATGCAAGTGGAGTTTCGGAGCGCTAAGAGGGTAATAGTGGAAAAAGGAATGTCTCCAAATATAAACTACACAGAATCATTCTGTGAAATTTCTTTCTGATCTGTGCATTCAGCTAACAGTGTTAAAACATACTTTTGATTCAGCAGATCTGAACACTCTTTCTGTAGAAAATGCAACTGGACATTTGGAGCGCTAAGAGAGTAGTTGTGGAAAAAGGAATATATTCAAATATAAACTACACAGAAGCATTCTGTGAAACTTCTTTCCGATCTGAGCATTCAGCTAACAGAGTTAAACCATACTTTTGATTGAGCAGTTTTGAAACACTCTGTCTGTAGAAAATGCAACTGGACATTCGTAGCGCTAAGTGGGTAATAGTGGAAAAAAGAATATGTTCAAATATAAACTACACAGAAGCATTCTGTGAAACTTCTTTCTGATCTGAGCATTCAGCTAACAGAGTTAAACCATACTTTTGATTGAGCAGTTTTGAAACACTCTGTCTGTAGAAAATGCAACTGGACATTCGTAGCGCTAAGTGGGTAATAGTGGAAAAAAGAATATGTTCAAATATAAACTACACAGAAGCATTCTGTGAAACTACTTTCTGTTCTGTGCATTCAACTAACAGAGTTGAACCTTACGTTTGATTGAGCCGTTCTGAAACACTCTTTCTGTAGAAACTGCAATTGGACATTCTGAGCGCTAAGAGGCCTCTATTGGGAAAAATAATATCTTCAAATAAAAACTACACAGAAGCATTGTGTGAAACTTATTTCTGATATGTTCATTAAGCTAACAGAGTTAAACCATACTTTTGATTGCGCAGTTCTGAACACTCTTTCTGTAGAAAATGCAAGTGGACATTCGGAGCGCTAAGAGGGTAATAGTGGAAAAAGGAATATATTCAAATATAAACTACACAGTAGCATTCTGTGAAAATTCTTTCTGTTCTGTGCATTCAACTAACAGAGTTGAACCTTACTTTAGATTGAGCTGTTCTGAAACACTCTTTCTGTAGAAACTGCAATTGGACATGCTAAGCGCTAAGAGGCCTACACTGGGAAAAAGTATATCTTCAAATAAAAACTACACAGATGCATTCTGTGAAACGTATTTCTGATCTGTAAATTCAGTTAACAGAGATAAAACATATTTTTGATTGAGCAGTTATGAAACACTCTTTTTGTAGAAAATGCAAGTGGAGATTCGGAGCGCTAAGAGGGTAATAGTGGAAAAAGGAATGTCTTCAAATATAAACTACACAGAATCATTCGGTGAAACTTCTTTCTGATCTGTGCATTCAGCTAACAGAGTTAAACCATACTTTTGATTGAGCAGATCTGAACACTCTTTCTGTAGAAAATGCAACTGGACATTTGGAGCGCTAAGAGGGTAGTAGTGGAAAAAGGAATATATTCAAATATAAAGTACACAGAAGCATTCTGTGAAACTTCTTTCTGATCTGAGCATTCAGCTAACAGAGTTAAACCATACTTTTGATTGAGCAGTTTTGAAACACTCTGTCTGTAGAAAATGCAACTGGACATTCGTAGCGCTAAGTGGGTAATAGTTGAAAAAAGAATATATTCAAATATAAACTACACAGAAGCATTGTATGAAACTTCTTTCTGTTCTGTGCATTCAACTAACAGAGTTGAACCTTACTTTTGATTGAGCCTTTCTGAAACACTCTTTCTGTAGAAACTGCAATTGGACATTCTGAGCGCTAAGAGGCCTATATTGGGAAAAATAATATCTTCAAATAAAAACTACACAGAAGCATTGTGTGAAACTTATTTCTGATATGTTCATTAAGCTAACAGAGTTAAAACATACTTTTGATTGCGCAGTTCTGAACACTCTTTCTGTAGAAAATGCAAGTGGACATTCGGAGCGCTAAGAGGGTAATAGTGGAAAAAGGAATATATTCAAATATAAACTACACAGTAGCATTCTGTGAAAATTCTTTCTGTTCTGTGCATTCAACTAACAGAGTTGAACCTTACTTTTGATTGAGCCGTTCTGAAACACTCTTTCTGTAGAAACTGCAATTGGACATGCTAAGCGCTAAGAGGCCTACATTGGGAAAAAGAATATCTTCAAATAAAAACTACACAGATGCATTCTGTGAAACTTATTTCTGATCTGTAAATTCAGTTAACAGAGATAAAACATATTTTTGATTGAGCAGTTATGAAACAGTCTTTTTGTAGAAAATGCAAGTGGAGATTCGGAGCGCTAAGAGGGTAATAGTGGAAAAAGGAATGTCTTCAAATATAAACTACACAGAATCATTCGGTGAAACTTCTTTCTGATCTGTGCATTCAGCTAACAGAGTTAAACCATACTTTTGATTGAGCAGATCTGAACACTCTTTCTGTAGAAAATGCAACTGGACATTTGGAGCGCTAAGAGCGTAGTAGTGGAAAAAGTAATATATTCAAATATAAACTACACAGAAGCATTCTGTGAAACTTTTTTCTGATCTGAGCATTCAGCTAACAGAGTTAAACCATACTTTTGATTGAGCAGTTTTGAAACACTCTGTCTGTAGAAAATGCAACTGGACATCCGTAGCGCTAAGTGGGTAATAGTGGAAAAAACAATATGTTCAAATATAAACTACACAGAAGCATTGTATGAAACTTCTTTCTGTTCTGTGCATTCAACTAACAGAGTTGAACCTTACTTTTGATTGAGCCGTTCTGAAACACTCTTTCTGTAGAAACTGCAATTGGACATTCTGAGCGCTAAGAGGCCTATATTGGGAAAACGAATGTCTACAAATAAAAACTACACAGAAGAATTGTGTGAAACTTCTTTCTGTTCTGTTTGTTCAACTAAAAGAGTTGAACCTTAGTTTTGATTGAGCTGTTCTGAAACACTCTTTCTGTAGAAAATGCAAGTGGAGATTCGGAGCGCTAAGAGGGTAATAGTGGAAAAAGGAATGTCTCCAAATATAAACTACACAGAATCATTCTGTGAAACTTTATTCTGATCTGTGCATTCAGCTAACAGAGTTAAACCATACTTTTGATTGAGCAGATCTGAACTCTCTTTCTGTAGAAAATGCAACTGGACATTTCGAGCGCTGAGAGAGTAGTAGTGGAAAAAGGAATATATTCAAATATAAACTACATAGAAGCATTCTGTGAAACTTCTTTCTGATCTGAGCATTCAGCTAACAGAGTTAAACCATACTTTTGATTGAGCAGTTTTGAAACACTCTGTCTGTAGAAAATGCAACTGGACATTCGTAGCGCTAAGTGGGTAATTGTGGAAAAAAGAATATGTTCAAATATAAACTACACAGAAGCAGTGTATGAAACTTCTTTCTGTTCTGTGCATTCAACTAACAGAGTTCAACCTTACTTTTGATTGAGCCTTTCTGAAACACTCTTTCTGTAGAAACTGCAATTGGACATTCTGAGCGCTAAGAGGACTCTATTGGGAAAAATAATATCTTCAAATAAAAACTACACAGAAGCATTGTGTGAAACTTATTTCTGATATGTTCATTAAGCTAACAGAGTTAAACCATACTTTTGATTGCGCAGTTCTGAACACTCTTTCTGTAGAAAATGCAAGTGGACATTCGGAGCGCTAAGAGGGTAATAGTGGAAAAAGGAATATATTCAAATATAAACTACACAGTAGCATTCTGTGAAAATTCTTTCTGTTCTGTGCTTTCAACTAACAGAGTTGAACCTTACTTTTGATTGAGCCGTTCTGAAACACTCTTTCTGTAGAAACTGCAATTGGACATGCTAAGCGCTAAGAGGCCTACATTGGGAAAAAGAATATCTTCAAATAAAAACTACACAGATGCATTCTGTGAAACTTATTTCTGATCTGTAAATTCAGTTAACAGAGATAAAACATATTTTTGATTGAGCAGTTATGAAACACTCTTTTTGTAGAAAATGCAAGTGGAGATTCGGAGCGCTAAGTGGGTAATAGTGGAAAATGGAATGTCTTCAAATATAAACTACACAGAATCATTCGGTGAAACTTCTTTCTGTTCTGTGCATTCAACTAACAGTGTTGAACCTTACTTTTGATTGAGCCGTTCTGAAACACTCTTTCTGTAGAAACTGCAATTGGACATTCTGAGCGCTAAGAGGCCTATATTGGGAAAAAGTATGTCTACAAATAAAAACTACACAGAAGAATTGTGTGAAACTTCTTTCTGTTCTGTTTGTTCAAGTAAAAGAGTTGAATCTTAGTTTTGATTGAGCCGTTCTGACACACTCTTTCTGTAGAAAATGCAAGTGGAGTTTCGGAGCGCTAAGAGGGTAATAGTGGAAAAAGGAATGTCTCCAAATATAAACTACACAGAATCATTCTGTGAAATTTCTTTCTGATCTGTGCATTCAGCTAACAGTGTTAAAACATACTTTTGATTCAGCAGATCTGAACACTCTTTCTGTAGAAAATGCAACTGGACATTTGGAGCGCTAAGAGAGTAGTAGTGGAAAAAGGAATATATTCAAATATAAACTACACAGAAGCATTCTGTGAAACTTCTTTCCGATCTGAGCATTCAGCTAACAGAGTTAAACCATACTTTTGATTGAGCAGTTTTGAAACACTCTGTCTGTAGAAAATGCAACTGGACATTCGTAGCGCTAAGTGGGTAATAGTGGAAAAAAGAATATGTTCAAATATAAACTACACAGAAGCATTCTGTGAAACTTCTTTCTGATCTGAGCATTCAGCTAACAGAGTTAAACCATACTTTTGATTGAGCAGTTTTGAAACACTCTGTCTGTAGAAAATGCAACTGGACATTCGTAGCGCTAAGTGGGTAATAGTGGAAAAAAGAATATGTTCAAATATAAACTACACAGAAGCATTCTGTGAAACTACTTTCTGTTCTGTGCATTCAACTAACAGAGTTGAACCTTACGTTTGATTGAGCCGTTCTGAAACACTCTTTCTGTAGAAACTGCAATTGGACATTCTGAGCGCTAAGAGGCCTCTATTGGGAAAAATAATATCTTCAAATAAAAACTACACAGAAGCATTGTGTGAAACTTATTTCTGATATGTTCATTAAGCTAACAGAGTTAAACCATACTTTTGATTGCGCAGTTCTGAACACTCTTTCTGTAGAAAATGCAAGTGGACATTCGGAGCGCTAAGAGGGTAATAGTGGAAAAAGGAATATATTCAAATATAAACTACACAGTAGCATTCTGTGAAAATTCTTTCTGTTCTGTGCATTCAACTAACAGAGTTGAACCTTACTTTAGATTGAGCTGTTCTGAAACACTCTTTCTGTAGAAACTGCAATTGGACATGCTAAGCGCTAAGAGGCCTTCACTGGGAAAAAGTATATCTTCAAATAAAAACTACACAGATGCATTCTGTGAAACTTATTTCTGATCTGTAAATTCAGTTAACAGAGATAAAACATATTTTTGATTGAGCAGTTATGAAACACTCTTTTTGTAGAAAATGCAAGTGGAGATTCGGAGCGCTAAGGGGGTAATAGTGGAAAAAGGAATGTCTTCAAATATAAACTACAAAGAATCATTCGGTGAAACTTCTTTCTGATCTGTGCATTCAGCTAACAGAGTTAAACCATACTTTTGATTGAGCAGATCTGAACACTCTTTCTGTAGAAAATGCAACTGGACATTTGGAGCGCTAAGAGCGTAGTAGTGGAAAAAGGAATATATTCAAATATAAACTACACAGAAGCATTCTGTGAAACTTCTTTCTGATCTGAGCATTCAGCAAACAGAGTTAAACCATACTTTTGATTGAGCAGTTTTGAAACACTCTGTCTGTAGAAAATGCAACTGGACATTCGTAGCGCTAAGTGGGTAATAGTGGAAAAAAGAATATGTTCAAATATAAACTACACAGAAGCATTGTATGAAACTTCTTTCTGTTCTGTGCATTCAACTAACAGAGTTGAACCTTACTTTTGATTGAGCCGTTCTGAAACACTCTTTCTGTAGAAACTGCAATTGGACATTCTGAGCGCTAAGAGGCCTATATTGGGAAAAAGAATGTCTACAAATAAAAACTACACAGAAGAATTGTGTGAAACTTCTTTCTGTTCTGTTTGTTCAACTAAAGGAGTTGAACCTTAGTTTTGATTGAGCCGTTCTGAAACACTCTTTCTGTAGAAAATGCAAGTGGAGATTCGGAGCGCTAAGAGGGTAATAGTGGAAAAAGGAATGTCTCCAAATATAAACTACACAGAATCATTCTGTGAAACTTCTTTCTGATCTGTGCATTCAGCTAACAGAGTTAAACCATACTTTTGATTGAGCAGATCTGAACACTCTTTCTGTAGAAAATGCAACTGGACATTTGGAGCGCTAAGAGAGTAGTAGTGGAAAAAGGAATATATTCAAATATAAACTACACAGAAGCATTCTGTGAAACTTCTTTCTGATCTGAGCATTCAGCTAACAGAGTTAAACCATACTTTTGATTGAGCAGTTTTGAAACACTCTGTCTGTAGAAAATGCAACCGGACATTCGTAGCGCTAAGTGGGTAATAGTGGAAAAAAGAATATGTTCAAATATAAACTACAGAGAAGCATTCTGTGAAACTTCTTTCTGTTCTGTGCATTCAACTAACAGAGTTGAACCTTACTTTTGATTGAGCCGTTCTGAAACACTCTTTCTGTAGAAACTGCAATTGGACATTCTGAGCGCTAAGAGGCCTCTATTGGGAAAAATAATATCTTCAAATAAAAACTACACAGAAGCATTGTGTGAAACTTATTTCTGATATGTTCATTAAGCTAACAGAGTTAAACCATACTTTTGATTGCGCAGTTCTGAACACTCTTTCTGTAGAAAATGCAAGTGGACATTCGGAGCGCTAAGAGGGTAATAGTGGAAAAAGGAATATATTCAAATATAAACTACACAGTAGCATTCTGTGAAAATTCTTTCTGTTCTGTGCATTCAACTAACAGAGTTGAACCTTACTTTTGATTGAGCCGTTCTGAAACACTCTTTCTGTAGAAACTGCAATTGGACATGCTAAGCGCTAAGAGGCCTACATTGGGAAAAAGAATATCTTCAAATAAAAACTACACAGATGCATTCTGTGAAACTTATTTCTGATCTGTAAATTCAGTTAACAGAGATAAAACATATTTTTGATTGAGCAGTTATGAAACACTCTTTTTGTAGAAAATGCAAGTGGAGATTCGGAGCGCAAAGAGGGTAATAGTGGAAATAGGAATGTCTTCAAATATAAACTACACAGAATCATTCGGTAAAACTTCTTTCTGATCTGTGCATTCAGCTAACAGAGTTAAACCATACTTTTGATTGAGCAGATCTGAACACTCTTTCTGTAGAAAATGCAACTGGACATTTGGAGCCCTAAGAGCGTAGTAGTGGAAAAAGGAATATATTCAAATATAAACTACACAGAAGCATTCTGTGAAACTTCTTTCTGATCTGAGCATTCAGCTAACAGAGTTAAACCATACTTTTGATTGAGCAGTTTTGAAATACTCTGTCTGTAGAAAATGCAACTGGACATTCGTAGCGCTAAGTGGGTAATAGTGGAGAAAAGAATATGTTCAAATATAAACTACACAGAAGCATTGTATGAAACCTCTTTCTGTCCTGTGCATTCAACTAACAGAGTTGAACCTTACTTTTGATTGAGCCTTTCTGAAACACTCTTTCTGTAGAAAGTGCAATTGGACATTCTGAGCGCTAAGAGGCCTATATTGGGAAAAATAATATCTTCAAATAAAAACTACACAGAAGCATTGTGTGAAACTTATTTCTGATATGTTCATTAAGCTAACAGAGTTAAACCATACTTTTGATTGCGCAGTTCTGAACACTCTTTCTGTAGAAAATGCAAGTGGACATTCGGAGCGCTAAGAGGGTAATAGTGGAAAAAGGAATATATTCAAATATAAACTACACAGTAGCATTCTGTGAAAATTCTTTCTGTTCTGTGCATTCAACTAACAGAGTTGAACCTTACTTTTGATTGAGCCGTTCTGAAACACTCTTTCTGTAGAAACTGCAATTGGACATGCTAAGCGCTAAGAGGCCTACATTGGGAAAAAGAATATCTTCAAATAAAAACTACACAGATGCATTCTGTGAAACTTTTTTCTGATCTGTAAATTCAGTTAACAGAGATAAAACATATTTTTGATTGAGCAGTTATGAAACACTCTTTTTGTAGAAAATGCAAGTGGAGATTCGGAGCGCTAAGAGGGTAATAGTGGAAAAAGGAATGTCTTCAAATATAAACTACACAGAATCATTCGGTGAAACTTCTTTCTGATCTGTGCATTCAGCTAACAGAGTTAAACCATACTTTTGATTGAGCAGATCTGAACACTCTTTCTGTAGAAAATGCAACTGGACATTTGGAGCGCTAAGAGCGTAGTAGTGGAAAAAGGAATATATTCAAATATAAACTACACAGAAGCATTCTGTGAAACTTCTTTCTGATCTGAGCATTCAGCAAACAGAGTTAAACCATACTTTTGATTGAGCAGTTTTGAAACACTCTGTCTGTAGAAAATGCAACTGGACATTCGTAGCGCTAAGTGGGTAATAGTGGAAAAAAGAATATGTTCAAATATAAACTACACAGAAGCATTGTATGAAACTACTTTCTGTTCTGTGCATTCAACTAACAGAGTTGAACCTTACTTTTGATTGAGCCGTTCTGAAACACTCTTTCTGTAGAAACTGCAATTGGACATTCTGAGCGCTAAGAGGCCTATATTGGGAAAAAGAATGTCTACAAATAAAAACTACACAGAAGAATTGTGTGAAACTTCTTTCTGTTCTGTTTGTTCAACTAAAGGAGTTGAACCTTAGTTTTGATTGAGCCGTTCTGAAACACTCTTTCTGTAGAAAATGCAAGTGGAGATTCGGAGCGCTAAGAGGGTAATAGTGGAAAAAGGAATGTCTCCAAATATAAACTACACAGAATCATTCTGTGAAACTTCTTTCTGATCTGTGCATTCAGCTAACAGAGTTAAACCATACTTTTGATTGAGCAGATCTGAACACTCTTTCTGTAGAAAATGCAACTGGACATTTGGAGCGCTAAGAGAGTAGTAGTGGAAAAAGGAATATATTCAAATATAAACTACACAGAAGCATTTTGTGAAACTTCTTTCAGATCTGAGCATTCAGCTAACAGAGTTAAACCACACTTTTGATTGAGCAGTTTTGAAACACTCTGTCTGTAGAAAATGCAACTGGACATTCGTAGCGCTAAGTGGGTAATAGTGGAAAAAAGAATATGTTCAAATATAAACTACACAGAAGCATTCTGTGAAACTACTTTCTGTTCTGTGCATTCAACTAACAGAGTTGAACCTTACTTTTGATTGAGCCGTTCTGAAACACTCTCTCTGTAGAAACTGCAATTGGACATTCTGAGCGCTAAGAGGCCTCTATTGGGAAAAATAATATCTTCAAATAAAAACTACACAGAAGCATTGTGTGAAACTTATTTCTGATATGTTCATTAAGCTAACAGAGTTAAACCATACTTTTGATTGCGCAGTTCTGAACCCTCTTTCTGTAGAAAATGCAAGTGTACATTCGGAGCGCTAAGAGGGTAATAGTGGAAAAAGGAATATATTCAAATATAAACTACACAGTAGCATTCTGTGAAAATTCTTTCTGTTCTGTGCATTCAACTAACAGAGTTGAACCTTACTTTAGATTGAGCTGTTCTGAAACACTCTTTCTGTAGAAACTGCAATTGGACATGCTAAGCGCTAAGAGGCCTACACTGGGAAAAAGTATATCTTCAAATAAAAACTACACAGATGCATTCTGTGAAACTTATTTCTGATCTGAAAATTCAGTTAACAGAGATAAAACATATTTTTGATTGAGCAGTTATGAAACACTCTTTTTGTAGAAAATGCAAGTGGAGATTCGGAGCGCTAAGGGGGTAATAGTGGAAAAAGGAATGTCTTCAAATATAAACTACAAAGAATCATTCGGTGAAACTTCTTTCTGATCTGTGCATTCAGCTAACAGAGTTAAAACATACTTTTGATTGAGCAGATCTGAACACTCTTTCTGTAGAAAATGAAACCGGACATTTGGAGCGCTAAGAGCGTAGTAGTGGAAAAAGGAATATATTCAAATATAAACTACACAGAAGCATTCTGTGAAACTTCTTTCTGATCTGAGCATTCAGCAAACAGAGTTAAACCATACTTTCGATTGAGCAGTTTTGAAACACTCTGTCTGTAGAAAATGCAACTGGACATTCGTAGCGCTAAGTGGGTAATAGTGGAAAAAAGAATATGTTCAAATATAAACTACAGAGAAGCATTCTGTGAAAATTCTTTCTGTTCTGTGCATTCAACTAACAGAGTTGAACCTTACTTTTGATTGAGCCTTTCTGAAACACTCTTTCTGTAGAAACTGCAATTGCACATTCGGAGCGCTAAGAGGCCTCTATTGGGAAAAATAATATCTTCAAATAAAAACTACAAAGAAGCATTGTGTGAAACTTATTTCTGATATGTTCATTAAGCTAACAGAGTTAAACCATACTTTTGATTGCGCAGTTCTGAACACTCTTTCTGTAGAAAATGCAAGTGGACATTCGGAGCGCTAAGAGGGTAATAGTGGAAAAAGGAATATATTCAAATATAAACTACACAGTAGCATTCTGTGAAAATTCTTTCTGTTCTGTGCATTCAACTAACAGAGTTGAACCTTACTTTTGATTGAGCCGTTCTGAAACACTCTTTCTGTAGAAACTGCAATTGGACATGCTAAGCGCTAAGAGGCCTACATTGGGAAAAAGAATATCTTCAAATAAAAACTACACAGATGCATTCTGTGAAACTTATTTCTGATCTGTAAATTCAGTTAACAGAGATAAAACATATTTTTGATTGAGCAGTTATGAAACAGTCTTTTTGTAGAAAATGCAAGTGGAGATTCGGAGCGCTAAGAGGGTAATAGTGGAAAAAGGAATGTCTTCAAATATAAACTACACAGAATCATTCGGTGAAACTTCTTTCTGATCTGTGCATTCAGCTAACAGAGTTAAACCATACTTTTGATTGAGCAGAACTGAACACTCTTTCTGTAGAAAATGCAACTGGACATTTGGAGCGCTAAGAGCGTAGTAGTGGAAAAAGTAATATATTCAAATATAAACTACACAGAAGCATTCTGTGAAACTTTTTTCTGATCTGAGCATTCAGCTAACAGAGTTAAACCATACTTTTGATTGAGCAGTTTTGAAACACTCTGTCTGTAGAAAATGCAACTGGACATCCGTAGCGCTAAGTGGGTAATAGTGGAAAAAAGAATATGTTCAAATATAAACTACACAGAAGCATTGTATGAAACTTCTTTCTGTTCTGTGCATTCAACTAACAGAGTTGAACCTTACTTTTGATTGAGCCGTTCTGAAACACTCTTTCTGTAGAAACTGCAATTGGACATTCTGAGCGCTAAGAGGACTATATTGGGAAAAAGAATGTCTACAAATAAAAACTACACAGAAGAATTGTGTGAAACTTCTTTCTGTTCTGTTTGTTCAACTAAAAGAGTTGAACCTTAGTTTTGATTGAGCCGTTCTGAAACACTCTTTCTGTAGAAAATGCAAGTGGAGATTCGGAGCGCTAAGAGGGTAATAGTGGAAAAAGGAATGTCTCCAAATATAAACTACACAGAATCATTCTGTGAAACTTTATTCTGATCTGTGCATTCAGCTAACAGAGTTAAACCATACTTTTGATTGAGCAGATCTGAACTCTCTTTCTGTAGAAAATGCAACTGGACATTTGGAGCGCTGAGAGAGTAGTAGTGGAAAAAGGAATATATTCAAATATAAAATACACAGAAGCATTCTGTGAAATTTCTTTCTGATCTGAGCATTCAGCTAACAGAGTTAAACCATAGTTTTGATTGAGCAGTTTTGAAACACTCTGTCTGTAGAAAATGCAACTGGACATTCGTAGCGCTAAGTGGGTAATTGTGGAAAAAAGAATATGTTCAAATATAAACTACACAGAAGCAGTGTATGAAACTTCTTTCTGTTCTGTGCATTCAACTAACAGAGTTGAACCTTACTTTTGATTGAGCCTTTCTGAAACACTATTTCTGTAGAAACTGCAATTGGACATTCTGAGCGCTAAGAGGCCTATATTGGGAAAAATAATATCTTCAAATAAAAACTACACAGAAGCATTGTGTGAAACTTATTTCTGATATGTTCATTAAGCTAACAGAGTTAAACCATACTTTTGTTTGCGCAGTTCTGAACACTCTTTCTGTAGAAAATGCAAGTGGACATTCGGAGCGCTAAGAGGGTAATAGTGGAAAAAGGAATATATTCAAATGTAAACTACACAGTAGCATTCTGTGAAAATTCTTTCTGTTCTGTGCATTCAACTAACAGAGTTGAACCTTACTTTTGATTGAGCCGTTCTGAAACACTCTTTCTCTAGAAACTGCAATTGGACATGCTAAGCGCTAAGAGGCCTACACTGGGAAAAAGAATATCTTCAAATAAAAACTACACAGATGCATTCTGTGAAACTTACTTCTGATCTGTAAATTCAGTTAACAGAGATAAAACATATTTTTTATTGAGCAGTTATGAAACACTCTTTTTGTAGAAAATGCAAGTGGAGATTCGGAGCGCTAAGAGGGTAATAGTGGAAAAAGGAATGTCTCAAAATATAAACTACACAGAATCATTCTGTGAAACTTCTTTCTGATCTGTGCATTCAGCTAACAGAGTTAAACCATACTTTTTATTGAGCAGATCTGAACACTCTTTCTGTAGAAAATGCAACTGGACATTTGGAGCGCTAAGAGAGTAGTAGTGGAAAAGGGAATATATTCAAATATAAACTACACAGAAGCATTCTGTGAAACTTCTTTCTGATCTGAGCATTCAGCTAACAGATTTAAACCATACTTTTGATTGAGCAGTTTTGAAACACTCTGTCTGTAGAAAATGCAACTGGACATTCGTAGCGCTAAGTGGGTAATAGTGGAAAAAAGAATATGTTCAAATATAAACTACACAGAAGCATTGTATGAAACTTATTTCTGTTCTGTGCATTCAACTAACAGAGTTGAACCTTACATTTGATTGAGCCTTTCTGAAACGCTCTTTCTGTAGAAACTGCAATTGGACATTCTGAGCGCTAAGAGGCCTATATTGGGAAAAATAATATCTTCAAATAAAAACTACACAGAAGCATTGTGTGAAACTTATTTCTGATATGTTCATTAAGCTAACAGAGTTAAACCATACTTTTGATTGCGCAGTTCTGAACACTCTTTCTGTAGAAAATGCAAGTGGACATTCGGAGCGCTAAGAGGGTAATAGTGGAAAAAGGAATATATTCAAATATAAACTACACAGTAGCATTCTGTGAAAATTCTTTCTGTTCTGTGCATTCAACTAACAGAGTTGAACCTTACTTTTGATTGAGCCGTTCTGAAACACTCTTTCTGTAGAAACTGCAATTGGACATGCTAAGCGCTAAGAGGCCTACATTGGGAAAAAGAATATCTTCAAATAAAAACTACACAGATGCATTCTGTGAAACTTATTTCTGATCTGTAAATTCAGTTAACAGAGATAAAACATATTTTTGATTGAGCAGTTATGAAACACTCTTTTTGTAGAAAATGCAAGTGGAGATTCGGAGCGCTAAGAGGGTAATAGTGGAAAAAGGAATGTCTTCAAATATAAACTACACAGAATCATTCGGTGAAACTTCTTTCTGATCTGTGCATTCAGCTAACAGAGTTAAACCATACTTTTGATTGAGCAGATCTGAACACTCTTTCTGTAGAAAATGCAACTGGACATTTGGAGCGCTAAGAGCGTAGTAGTGGAAAAAGGAATATATTCAAATATAAACTACACAGAAGCATTCTGTGAAACTTCTTTCTGATCTGAGCATTCAGCTAACAGAGTTAAACCATACTTTTGATTGAGCAGTTTTGAAACACTCTGTCTGTAGAAAATGCAACTGGACATTCGTAGCGCTAAGTGGGTAATAGTGGAAAAAAGAATATGTTCAAATATAAACTACACAGAAGCATTGTATGAAACTTCTTTCTGTTCTGTGCATTCAACTAACAGAGTTGAACCTTACTTTTGATTGAGCCGTTCTGAAACACTCTTTCTGTAGAAACTGCAATTGGACATTCTGAGCGCTAAGAGGCCTATATTGGGAAAAAGAATGTTTACAAATAAAAACTACACAGAAGAATTGTGTGAAACTTCTTTCTGTTCTGTTTGTTCAACTAAAAGAGTTGAACCTTAGTTTTGATTGAGCCGTTCTGAAACACTCTTTCTGTAGAAAATGCAAGTGGAGATTCGGAGCGCTAAGAGGGTAATAGTGGAAAAAGGAATGTCTCCAAATATAAACTACACAGAATCATTCTGTGAAACTTTATTCTGATCTGTGCATTCAGCTAACAGAGTTAAACCATACTTTTGATTGAGCAGATCTGAACTCTCTTTCTGTAGAAAATGCAACTGGACATTTGGAGCGCTGAGAGAGTAGTAGTGGAAAAAGGAATATATTCAAATATAAACTACACAGAAGCATTCTGTGAAATTTCTTTCTGATCTGAGCATTCAGCTAACAGAGTTAAACCATAGTTTTGATTGAGCAGTTTTGAAACACTCTGTCTGTAGAAAATGCAACTGGACATTCGTAGCGCTAAGTGGGTAATTGTGGAAAAAAGAATATGTTCAAATATAAACTACACAGAAGCAGTGTATGAAACTTCTTTCTGTTCTGTGCATTCAACTAACAGAGTTGAACCTTACATTTGATTGAGCCTTTCTGAAACACTCTTTCTGTAGAAACTGCAATTGGACATTCTGAGCGCTAAGAGGCCTATATTGGGAAAAATAATATCTTCAAATAAAAACTACACAGAAGCATTGTGTGAAACTTATTTCTGATATGTTCATTAAGCTAACAGAGTTAAACCATACTTTTGTTTGCGCAGTTCTGAACACTCTTTCTGTAGAAAATGCAAGTGGACATTCGGAGCGCTAAGAGGGTAATAGTGGAAAAAGGAATATATTCAAATGTAAACTACACAGTAGCATTCTGTGAAAATTCTTTCTGTTCTGTGCATTCAACTAACAGAGTTGAACCTTACTTTTGATTGAGCCGTTCTGAAACACTCTTTCTCTAGAAACTGCAATTGGACATGCTAAGCGCTAAGAGGCCTACACTGGGAAAAAGAATATCTTCAAATAAAAACTACACAGATGCATTCTGTGAAACTTACTTCTGATCTGTAAATTCAGTTAACAGAGATAAAACATATTTTTGATTGAGCAGTTATGAAACACTCTTTTTGTAGAAAATGCAAGTGGAGATTCGGAGCGCTAAGAGGGTAATAGTGGAAAAAGGAATGTCTCAAAATATAAACTACACAGAATCATTCTGTGAAACTTCTTTCTGATCTGTGCATTCAGCTAACAGAGTTAAACCATACTTTTTATTGAGCAGATCTGAACACTCTTTCTGTAGAAAATGCAACTGGACATTTGGAGCGCTAAGAGAGTAGTAGTGGAAAAGGGAATATATTCAAATATAAACTACACAGAAGCATTCTGTGAAACTTCTTTCTGATCTGAGCATTCAGCTAACAGATTTAAACCATACTTTTGATTGAGCAGTTTTGAAACACTCTGTCTGTAGAAAATGCAACTGGACATTCGTAGCGCTAAGTGGGTAATAGTGGAAAAAAGAATATGTTCAAATATAAACTACACAGAAGCATTGTATGAAACTTATTTCTGTTCTGTGCATTCAACTAACAGAGTTGAACCTTACATTTGATTGAGCCTTTCTGAAACGCTCTTTCTGTAGAAACTGCAATTGGACATTCTGAGCGCTAAGAGGCCTATATTGGGAAAAATAATATCTTCAAATAAAAACTACACAGAAGCATTGTGTGAAACTTATTTCTGATATGTTCATTAAGCTAACAGAGTTAAACCATACTTTTGATTGCGCAGTTCTGAACACTCTTTCTGTAGAAAATGCAAGTGGACATTCGGAGCGCTAAGAGGGTAATAGTGGAAAAAGGAATATATTCAAATATAAACTACACAGTAGCATTCTGTGAAAATTCTTTCTGTTCTGTGCATTCAACTAACAGAGTTGAACCTTACTTTTGATTGAGCCGTTCTGAAACACTCTTTCTGTAGAAACTGCAATTGGACATGCTAAGCGCTAAGAGGCATACATTGGGAAAAAGAATATCTTCAAATAAAAACTACACAGATGCATTCTGTGAAACTTATTTCTGATCTGTAAATTCAGTTAACAGAGATAAAACATATTTTTGATTGAGCAGTTATGAAACACTCTTTTTGTAGAAAATGCAAGTGGAGATTCGGAGCGCTAAGAGGGTAATAGTGGAAAAAGGAATGTCTTCAAATATAAACTACACAGAATCATTCGGTGAAACTTCTTTCTGATCTGTGCATTCAGCTAACAGAGTTAAACCATACTTTTGATTGAGCAGATCTGAACACTCTTTCTGTAGAAAATGCAACTGGACATTTGGAGCGCTAAGAGCGTAGTAGTGGAAAAGGGAATATATTCAAATATAAACTACACAGAAGCATTCTGTGAAACTTCTTTCTGATCTGAGCATTCAGCTAACAGAGTTAAACCATACTTTTGATTGAGCAGTTTTGAAACACTCTGTCTGTAGAAAATGCAACTGGACATTCGTAGCGCTAAGTGGGTAATAGTGGAAAAAAGAATATGTTCAAATATAAACTACACAGAAGCATTGTATGAAACTTCTTTCTGTTCTGTGCATTCAACTAACAGAGTTGAACCTTACTTTTGATTGAGCCGTTCTGAAACACTCTTTCTGTAGAAACTGCAATTGGACATTCTGAGCGCTAAGAGGCCTATATTGGGAAAAAGAATGTTTACAAATAAAAACTACACAGAAGAATTGTGTGAAACTTCTTTCTCTTCTGTTTGTTCAACTAAAAGAGTTGAACCTTAGTTTTGATTGAGCCGTTCTGAAACACTCTTTCTGTAGAAAATGCAAGTGGAGATTCGGAGCGCTAAGAGGGTAATAGTGGAAAAAGGAATGTCTCCAAATATAAACTACACAGAATCATTCTGTGAAACTTTATTCTGATCTGTGCATTCAGCTAACAGAGTTAAACCATACTTTTGATTGAGCAGATCTGAACTCTCTTTCTGTAGAAAATGCAACTGGACATTTGGAGCGCTGAGAGAGTAGTAGTGGAAAAAGGAATATATTCAAATATAAACTACACAGAAGCATTCTGTGAAATTTCTTTCTGATCTGAGCATTCAGCTAACAGAGTTAAACCATAGTTTTGATTGAGCAGTTTTGAAACACTCTGTCTGTAGAAAATGCAACTGGACATTCGTAGCGCTAAGTGGGTAATTGTGGAAAAAAGAATATGTTCAAATATAAACTACACAGAAGCAGTGTATGAAACTTCTTTCTGTTCTGTGCATTCAACTAACAGAGTTGAACCTTACATTTGATTGAGCCTTTCTGAAACACTCTTTCTGTAGAAACTGCAATTGGACATTCTGAGCGCTAAGAGGCCTATATTGGGAAAAATAATATCTTCAAATAAAAACTACACAGAAGCATTGTGTGAAACTTATTTCTGATATGTTCATTAAGCTAACAGAGTTAAACCATACTTTTGTTTGCGCAGTTCTGAACACTCTTTCTGTAGAAAATGCAAGTGGACATTCGGAGCGCTAAGAGGGTAATAGTGGAAAAAGGAATATATTCAAATGTAAACTACACAGTAGCATTCTGTGAAAATTCTTTCTGTTCTGTGCATTCAACTAACAGAGTTGAACCTTACTTTTGATTGAGCCGTTCTGAAACACTCTTTCTCTAGAAACTGCAATTGGACATGCTAAGCGCTAAGAGGCCTACACTGGGAAAAAGAATATCTTCAAATAAAAACTACACAGATGCATTCTGTGAAACTTACTTCTGATCTGTAAATTCAGTTAACAGAGATAAAACATATTTTTGATTGAGCAGTTATGAAACACTCTTTTTGTAGAAAATGCAAGTGGAGATTCGGAGCGCTAAGAGGGTAATAGTGGAAAAAGGAATGTCTCAAAATATAAACTACACAGAATCATTCTGTGAAACTTCTTTCTGATCTGTGCATTCAGCTAACAGAGTTAAACCATACTTTTTATTGAGCAGATCTGAACACTCTTTCTGTAGAAAATGCAACTGGACATTTGGAGCGCTAAGAGAGTAGTAGTGGAAAAGGGAATATATTCAAATATAAACTACACAGAAGCATTCTGTGAAACTTCTTTCTGATCTGAGCATTCAGCTAACAGATTTAAACCATACTTTTGATTGAGCAGTTTTGAAACACTCTGTCTGTAGAAAATGCAACTGGACATTCGTAGCGCTAAGTGGGTAATAGTGGAAAAAAGAATATGTTCAAATATAAACTACACAGAAGCATTGTATGAAACTTATTTCTGTTCTGTGCATTCAACTAACAGAGTTGAACCTTACATTTGATTGAGCCTTTCTGAAACGCTCTTTCTGTAGAAACTGCAATTGGACATTCTGAGCGCTAAGAGGCCTATATTGGGAAAAATAATATCTTCAAATAAAAACTACACAGAAGCATTGTGTGAAACTTATTTCTGATATGTTCATTAAGCTAACAGAGTTAAACCATACTTTTGATTGCGCAGTTCTGAACACTCTTTCTGTAGAAAATGCAAGTGGACATTCGGAGCGCTAAGAGGGTAATAGTGGAAAAAGGAATATATTCAAATATAAACTACACAGTAGCATTCTGTGAAAATTCTTTCTGTTCTGTGCATTCAACTAACAGAGTTGAACCTTACTTTTGATTGAGCCGTTCTGAAACACTCTTTCTGTAGAAACTGCAATTGGACATGCTAAGCGCTAAGAGGCATACATTGGGAAAAAGAATATCTTCAAATAAAAACTACACAGATGCATTCTGTGAAACTTATTTCTGATCTGTAAATTCAGTTAACAGAGATAAAACATATTTTTGATTGAGCAGTTATGAAACACTCTTTTTGTAGAAAATGCAAGTGGAGATTCGGAGCGCTAAGAGGGTAATAGTGGAAAAAGGAATGTCTTCAAATATAAACTACACAGAATCATTCGGTGAAACTTCTTTCTGATCTGTGCATTCAGCTAACAGAGTTAAACCATACTTTTGATTGAGCAGATCTGAACACTCTTTCTGTAGAAAATGCAACTGGACATTTGGAGCGCTAAGAGCGTAGTAGTGGAAAAGGGAATATATTCAAATATAAACTACACAGAAGCATTCTGTGAAACTTCTTTCTGATCTGAGCATTCAGCTAACAGAGTTAAACCATACTTTTGATTGAGCAGTTTTGAAACACTCTGTCTGTAGAAAATGCAACTGGACATTCGTAGCGCTAAGTGGGTAATAGTGGAAAAAAGAATATGTTCAAATATAAACTACACAGAAGCATTGTATGAAACTTCTTTCTGTTCTGTGCATTCAACTAACAGAGTTGAACCTTACTTTTGATTGAGCCGTTCTGAAACACTCTTTCTGTAGAAACTGCAATTGGACATTCTGAGCGCTAAGAGGCCTATATTGGGAAAAAGAATGTTTACAAATAAAAACTACACAGAAGAATTGTGTGAAACTTCTTTCTCTTCTGTTTGTTCAACTAAAAGAGTTGAACCTTAGTTTTGATTGAGCCGTTCTGAAACACTCTTTCTGTAGAAAATGCAAGTGGAGATTCGGAGCGCTAAGAGGGTAATAGTGGAAAAAGGAATGTCTCCAAATATAAACTACACAGAATCATTCTGTGAAACTTTATTCTGATCTGTGCATTCAGCTAACAGAGTTAAACCATACTTTTGATTGAGCAGATCTGAACTCTCTTTCTGTAGAAAATGCAACTGGACATTTGGAGCGCTGAGAGAGTAGTAGTGGAAAAAGGAATATATTCAAATATAAACTACACAGAAGCATTCTGTGAAATTTCTTTCTGATCTGAGCATTCAGCTAACAGAGTTAAACCATAGTTTTGATTGAGCAGTTTTGAAACACTCTGTCTGTAGAAAATGCAACTGGACATTCGTAGCGCTAAGTGGGTAATTGTGGAAAAAAGAATATGTTCAAATATAAACTACACAGAAGCAGTGTATGAAACTTCTTTCTGTTCTGTGCATTCAACTAACAGAGTTGAACCTTACTTTTGATTGAGCCTTTCTGAAACACTCTTTCTGTAGAAACTGCAATTGCACATTCTGAGCGCTAAGAGGCCTATATTGGGAAAAATAATATCTTCAAATAAAAACTACACAGAAGCATTGTGTGAAACTTATTTCTGATATGTTCATTAAGCTAACAGAGTTAAACCATACTTTTGTTTGCGCAGTTCTGAACACTCTTTCTGTAGAAAATGCAAGTGGACATTCGGAGCGCTAAGAGGGTAATAGTGGAAAAAGGAATATATTCAAATGTAAACTACACAGTAGCATTCTGTGAAAATTCTTTCTGTTCTGTGCATTCAACTAACAGAGTTGAACCTTACTTTTGATTGAGCCGTTCTGAAACACTCTTTCTCTAGAAACTGCAATTGGACATGCTAAGCGCTAAGAGGCCTACACTGGGAAAAAGAATATCTTCAAATAAAAACTACACAGATGCATTCTGTGAAACTTACTTCTGATCTGTAAATTCAGTTAACAGAGATAAAACATATTTTTGATTGAGCAGTTATGAAACACTCTTTTTGTAGAAAATGCAAGTGGAGATTCGGAGCGCTAAGAGGGTAATAGTGGAAAAAGGAATGTCTCAAAATATAAACTACACAGAATCATTCTGTGAAACTTCTTTCTGATCTGTGCATTCAGCTAACAGAGTTAAACCATACTTTTTATTGAGCAGATCTGAACACTCTTTCTGTAGAAAATGCAACTGGACATTTGGAGCGCTAAGAGAGTAGTAGTGGAAAAGGGAATATATTCAAATATAAACTACACAGAAGCATTCTGTGAAACTTCTTTCTGATCTGAGCATTCAGCTAACAGATTTAAACCATACTTTTGATTGAGCAGTTTTGAAACACTCTGTCTGTAGAAAATGCAACTGGACATTCGTAGCGCTAAGTGGGTAATAGTGGAAAAAAGAATATGTTCAAATATAAACTACACAGAAGCATTGTATGAAACTTATTTCTGTTCTGTGCATTCAACTAACAGAGTTGAACCTTACATTTGATTGAGCCTTTCTGAAACGCTCTTTCTGTAGAAACTGCAATTGGACATTCTGAGCGCTAAGAGGCCTATATTGGGAAAAATAATATCTTCAAATAAAAACTACACAGAAGCATTGTGTGAAACTTATTTCTGATATGTTCATTAAGCTAACAGAGTTAAACCATACTTTTGATTGCGCAGTTCTGAACACTCTTTCTGTAGAAAATGCAAGTGGACATTCGGAGCGCTAAGAGGGTAATAGTGGAAAAAGGAATATATTCAAATATAAACTACACAGTAGCATTCTGTGAAAATTCTTTCTGTTCTGTGCATTCAACTAACAGAGTTGAACCTTACTTTTGATTGAGCCGTTCTGAAACACTCTTTCTGTAGAAACTGCAATTGGACATGCTAAGCGCTAAGAGGCATACATTGGGAAAAAGAATATCTTCAAATAAAAACTACACAGATGCATTCTGTGAAACTTATTTCTGATCTGTAAATTCAGTTAACAGAGATAAAACATATTTTTGATTGAGCAGTTATGAAACACTCTTTTTGTAGAAAATGCAAGTGGAGATTCGGAGCGCTAAGAGGGTAATAGTGGAAAAAGGAATGTCTTCAAATATAAACTACACAGAATCATTCGGTGAAACTTCTTTCTGATCTGTGCATTCAGCTAACAGAGTTAAACCATACTTTTGATTGAGCAGATCTGAACACTCTTTCTGTAGAAAATGCAACTGGACATTTGGAGCGCTAAGAGCGTAGTAGTGGAAAAGGGAATATATTCAAATATAAACTACACAGAAGCATTCTGTGAAACTTCTTTCTGATCTGAGCATTCAGCTAACAGAGTTAAACCATACTTTTGATTGAGCAGTTTTGAAACACTCTGTCTGTAGAAAATGCAACTGGACATTCGTAGCGCTAAGTGGGTAATAGTGGAAAAAAGAATATGTTCAAATATAAACTACACAGAAGCATTGTATGAAACTTCTTTCTGTTCTGTGCATTCAACTAACAGAGTTGAACCTTACTTTTGATTGAGCCGTTCTGAAACACTCTTTCTGTAGAAACTGCAATTGGACATTCTGAGCGCTAAGAGGCCTATATTGGGAAAAAGAATGTTTACAAATAAAAACTACACAGAAGAATTGTGTGAAACTTCTTTCTCTTCTGTTTGTTCAACTAAAAGAGTTGAACCTTAGTTTTGATTGAGCCGTTCTGAAACACTCTTTCTGTAGAAAATGCAAGTGGAGATTCGGAGCGCTAAGAGGGTAATAGTGGAAAAAGGAATGTCTCCAAATATAAACTACACAGAATCATTCTGTGAAACTTTATTCTGATCTGTGCATTCAGCTAACAGAGTTAAACCATACTTTTGATTGAGCAGATCTGAACTCTCTTTCTGTAGAAAATGCAACTGGACATTTGGAGCGCTGAGAGAGTAGTAGTGGAAAAAGGAATATATTCAAATATAAACTACACAGAAGCATTCTGTGAAATTTCTTTCTGATCTGAGCATTCAGCTAACAGAGTTAAACCATAGTTTTGATTGAGCAGTTTTGAAACACTCTGTCTGTAGAAAATGCAACTGGACATTCGTAGCGCTAAGTGGGTAATTGTGGAAAAAAGAATATGTTCAAATATAAACTACACAGAAGCAGTGTATGAAACTTCTTTCTGTTCTGTGCATTCAACTAACAGAGTTGAACCTTACTTTTGATTGAGCCTTTCTGAAACACTCTTTCTGTAGAAACTGCAATTGGACATTCTGAGCGCTAAGAGGCCTATATTGGGAAAAATAATATCTTCAAATAAAAACTACACAGAAGCATTGTGTGAAACTTATTTCTGATATGTTCATTAAGCTAACAGAGTTAAACCATACTTTTGTTTGCGCAGTTCTGAACACTCTTTCTGTAGAAAATGCAAGTGGACATTCGGAGCGCTAAGAGGGTAATAGTGGAAAAAGGAATATATTCAAATGTAAACTACACAGTAGCATTCTGTGAAAATTCTTTCTGTTCTGTGCATTCAACTAACAGAGTTGAACCTTACTTTTGATTGAGCCGTTCTGAAACACTCTTTCTCTAGAAACTGCAATTGGACATGCTAAGCGCTAAGAGGCATACACTGGGAAAAAGAATATCTTCAAATAAAAACTACACAGATGCATTCTGTGAAACTTATTTCTGATCTGTAAATTCAGTTAACAGAGATAAAACATATTTTTGATTGAGCAGTTATGAAACACTCTTTTTGTAGAAAATGCAAGTGGAGATTCGGAGCGCTAAGAGGGTAATAGTGGAAAAAGGAATGTCTTCAAATATAAACTACACAGAATCATTCGGTGAAACTTCTTTCTGATCTGTGCATTCAGCTAACAGAGTTAAACCATACTTTTGATTGAGCAGATCTGAACACTCTTTCTGTAGAAAATGCAACTGGACATTTGGAGCGCTAAGAGCGTAGTAGTGGAAAAAGGAATATATTCAAATATAAACTACACAGAAGCATTCTGTGAAACTTCTTTCTGATCTGAGCATTCAGCTAACAGAGTTAAACCATACTTTTGATTGAGCAGTTTTGAAACACTCTGTCTGTAGAAAATGCAACTGGACATTCGTAGCGCTAAGTGGGTAATAGTGGAAAAAAGAATATGTTCAAATATAAACTACACAGAAGCATTGTATGAAACTTCTTTCTGTTCTGTGCATTCAACTAACAGAGTTGAACCTTACTTTTGATTGAGCCGTTCTGAAACACTCTTTCTGTAGAAACTGCAATTGGACATTATGAGCGCTAAGAGGCCTAGATTGGGAAAAAGAATGTCTACAAATAAAAACTACACAGAAGAATTGTGTGAAACTTCTTTCTGTTCTGTTTGTTCAACTAAATGAGTTGAACCTTAGTTTTGATTGAGCCGTTGTGAAACACTCTTTCTGTAGAAAATGCAATGGAGATTCGGAGCGCTAAGAGGGTAATAGTGGAAAAAGGAATATATTCAAATATAAACTACACAGTAGCATTCTGTGAAAATTCTTTCTGTTCTGTGCATTCAACTAACAGAGTTGAACCTTACTTTTGATTGAGCCGTTCTGAAACACTCTTTCTGTAGAAACTGCAATTGGACATGCTAAGCGCTAAGAGGCCTACATTGGGAAAAAGAATATTTTCAAATAAAAACTACACAGATGCATTCTGTGAAACTTATTTCTGATCTGTAAATTCAGTTAACAGAGATAAAACATATTTTTGATTGAGCAGTTATGAAACACTCTTTTTGTAGAAAATGCAAGTGGAGATTCGGAGCGCTAAGAGGGTAATAGTGGAAAAAGGAATGTCTTCAAATATAAACTACACAGAATCATTCGGTGAAACTTCTTTCTGATCTGTGCATTCAGCTAACAGAGTTAAACCATACTTTTGATTGAGCAGATCTGAACACTCTTTCTGTAGAAAATGCAACTGGACATTTGGAGCGCTAAGAGCGTAGTAGTGGAAAAAGGAATATATTCAAATATAAACTACACAGAAGCATTCTGTGAAACTTCTTTCTGATCTGAGCATTCAGCTAACAGAGTTAAACCATACTTTTGATTGAGCAGTTTTGAAACACTCTGTCTGTAGAAAATGCAACTGGACATTCGTAGCGCTAAGTGGGTAATAGTGGAAAAAAGAATATGTTCAAATATAAACTACACAGAAGCATTGTATGAAACTTCTTTCTGTTCTGTGCATTCAACTAACAGAGTTGAACCTTACTTTTGATTGAGCCGTTCTGAAACACTCTTTCTGTAGAAACTGCAATTGGACATTATGAGCGCTAAGAGGCCTAGATTGGGAAAAAGAATGTCTACAAATAAAAACTACACAGAAGAATTGTGTGAAACTTCTTTCTGTTCTGTTTGTTCAACTAAATGAGTTGAACCTTAGTTTTGATTGAGCCGTTCTGAAACACTCTTTCTGTAGAAAATGCAATGGAGATTCGGAGCGCTAAGAGGGTAATAGTGGAAAAAGGAATATATTCAAATATAAACTACACAGTAGCATTCTGTGAAAATTCTTTCTGTTCTGTGCATTCAACTAACAGAGTTGAACCTTACTTTTGATTGAGCCGTTCTGAAACACTCTTTCTGTAGAAACTGCAATTGGACATGCTAAGCGCTAAGAGGCCTACATTGGGAAAAAGAATATCTTCAAATAAAAACTACACAGATGCATTCTGTGAAACTTATTTCTGATCTGTAAATTCAGTTAACAGAGATAAAACATATTTTTGATTGAGTAGTTATGAAACACTCTTTTTGTAGAAAATGCAAGTGGAGATTCGGAGCGCTAAGAGGGTAATAGTGGAAAAAGGAATGTCTTCAAATATAAACTACACAGAATCATTCGGTGAAACTTCTTTCTGATCTGTGCATTCAGCTAACAGAGTTAAACCATACTTTTGATTGAGCAGATCTGAACACTCTTTCTGTAGAAAATGCAACTGGACATTTGGAGCGCTAAGAGCGTAGTAGTGGAAAAAGGAATATATTCAAATATAAACTACACAGAAGCATTCTGTGAAACTTCTTTCTGATCTGAGCATTCAGCTAACAGAGTTAAACCATACTTTTGATTGAGCAGTTTTGAAACACTCTGTCTGTAGAAAATGCAACTGGACATTCGTAGCGCTAAGTGGGTAATAGTGGAAAAAAGAATATGTTCAAATATAAACTACACAGAATCATTGTATGAAACTTCTTTCTGTTCTGTGCATTCAACTAACAGAGTTGAACCTTACTTTTGATTGAGCCGTTCTGAAACACTCTTTCTGTAGAAACTGCAATTGGACATTCTGAGCGCTAAGAGGCCTATATTGGGAAAAAGAATGTCTACAAATAAAAACTACACAGAAGAATTGTGTGAAACTTCTTTCTGTTCTGTTTGTTCAACTAAAAGAGTTGAACTTTAGTTTTGATTGAGCCGTTCTGAAACACTCTTTCTGTAGAAAATGCAAGTGGAGATTCGGAGCGCTAAGAGGGTAATAGTGGAAAAAGGAATGTCTCCAAATATAAACTACACAGAATCATTATGTGAAACTTCTTTCTGATCTGTGCATTCAGCTAACAGAGTTAAACCATACCTTTGATTGAGCAGATCTGAACTCTCTTTCTGTAGAAAATGCAACTGGACATTTGGAGCGCTAAGAGAGTACTAGTGGAAAAAGGAATATATTCAAATATAAACTACACAGAAGCATTCTGTGAAACTTCTTTCTGATCTGAGCATTCAGCTAACAGAGTTAAACCATACTTTTGATTGAGCAGTTTTGAAACACTCTGTCTGTAGAAAATGCAACTGGACATTCGTAGCGCTAAGTGGGTAATAGTGGAAAAAAGAATATGTTCAAATATAAACTACACAGAAGCATTGTATGAAACTTATTTCTGTTCTGTGCATTCAACTAACAGAGTTGAACCTTACATTTGATTGAGCCTTTCTGAAACGCTCTTTCTGTAGAAACTGCAATTGGACATTCTGAGCGCTAAGAGGCCTATATTGGGAAAAATAATATCTTCAAATAAAAACTACACAGAAGCATTGTGTGAAACTTATTTCTGATATGTTCATTAAGCTAACAGAGTTAAACCATACTTTTGATTGCGCAGTTCTGAACACTCTTTCTGTAGAAAATGCAAGTGGACATTCGGAGCGCTAAGAGGGTAATAGTGGAAAAAGGAATATATTCAAATAGAAACTACACAGTAGCATTCTGTGAAAATTCTTTCTGTTCTGTGCATTCAACTAACAGAGTTGAACCTTACTTTTGATTGAGCCGTTCTGAAACACTCTTTCTGTAGAAACTGCAATTGGACATGCTAAGCGCTAAGAGGCCTACATTGGGAAAAAAATATCTTCAAATAAAAACTACACATATTCATTCTGTGAAACTTATTTCTGATCTGTAAATTCAGTTAACAGAGATAAAACATATTTTTGATTGAGCAGTTATGAAACACTCTTTTTGTAGAAAATGCAAGTGGAGATTCGGAGCGCTAAGGGGGTAATAGTGTAAAAAGGAATGTCTTCAAATATAAACTACACAGAATCATTCGGTGAAACTTCTTTCTGATCTGTGCATTCAGCTAACAGAGTTAAACCATACTTTTGATTGAGCAGATCTGAACACTCTTTCTGTAGAAAATGCAACTGGACATTTGGAGCGCTAAGAGCGTAGTAGTGGAAAAAGGAATATATTCAAATATAAACTACACAGAAGCATTCTGTGAAACTTCTTTCTGATCTGAGCATTCAGCTAACAGAGTTAAACCATACTTTTGATTGAGCAGTTTTGAAACACTCTGTCTGTAGAAAATGCAACTGGACATTCGTAGCGCTAAGTGGGTAATAGTGGAAAAAAGAATATGTTCAAATATAAACTACACAGAAGCATTGTATGAAACTTCTTTCTGTTCTGTGCATTCAACTAACAGAGTTGAACCTTACTTTTGATTGAGCCGTTCTGAAACACTCTTTCTGTAGAAACTGCAATTGGACATTCTGAGCGCTAAGAGGCCTATATTGGGAAAAAGAATGTCTACAAATAAAAACTACACAGAAGAATTGTGTGAAACATCTTTCTGTTCTGTTTGTTCTACTAAAAGAGTTGAACCTTAGTTTTGATTGAGCCGTTCTGAAACACTCTTTCTGTAGAAAATGCAAGTGGAGATTCGGAGCGCTAAGTGGGTAATAGTGGAAAAAGGAATGTCTCCAAATATAAACTGCACAGAATCATTCTGTGAAACTTTATTCTGATCTGTGCATTCAGCTAACAGAGTTAAACCATACTTTTGATTGAGCAGATCTGAACTCTCTTTCTGTAGAAAATGCAACTGGACATTTGGAGCGCTGAGAGAGTAGTAGTGGAAAAAGGAATATATTCAAATATAAACTACACAGAAGCATTCTGTGAAATTTCTTTCTGATCTGAGCATTCAGCTAACAGAGTTAAACCATAGTTTTGATTGAGCAGTTTTGAAACACTCTGTCTGTAGAAAATGCAACTGGACATTCGTAGCGCTAAGTGGGTAATTGTGGAAAAAAGAATATGTTCAAATATAAACTACACAGAAGCAGTGTATGAAACTTCTTTCTGTTCTGTGCATTCAACTAACAGAGTTGAACCTTAATTTTGATTGAGCCTTTCTGAAACACTCTTTCTGTAGAAACTGCAATTGGACATTCCGAGCGCTAAGAGGCCTATATTGGGAAAAATAATATCTTCAAATAAAAACTACACAGAAGCATTGTGTGAAACTTATTTCTGATATGTTCATTAAGCTAACAGAGTTAAACCATACTTTTGTTTGCGCAGTTCTGAACACTCTTTCTGTAGAAAATGCAAGTGGACATTCGGAGCGCTAAGAGGGTAATAGTGGAAAAAGGAATATATTCAAATATAAACTACACAGTAGCATTCTGTGAAAATTCTTTCTGTTCTGTGCATTCAACTAACAGAGTTGAACCTTACTTTTGATTGAGCCGTTCTGAAACACTCTTTCTCTAGAAACTGCAATTGGACATGCTAAGCGCTAAGAGGCCTACACTGGGAAAAAGAATATCTTCAAATAAAAACTACACAGATGCATTCTGTGAAACTTATTTCTGATCTGTAAATTCAGTTAACAGAGATAAAACATATTTTTGATTGAGCAGTTATGAAACACTCTTTTTGTAGAAAATGCAAGTGGAGATTCGGAGCGCTAAGAGGGTAATAGTGGAAAAAGGAATGTCTTCAAATATAAACTACACAGAATCATTCGGTGAAACTTCTTTCTGATCTGTGCATTCAGCTAACAGAGTTAAACCATACTTTTGATTGAGCAGATCTGAACACTCTTTCTGTAGAAAATGCAACTGGACATTTGGAGCGCTAAGAGCGTAGTAGTGGAAAAAGGAATATATTCAAATATAAACTTCACAGAAGCATTCTGTGAAACTTCTTTCTGATCTGAGCATTCAGCTAACAGAGTTAAACCATACTTTTGATTGAGCAGTTTTGAAACACTCTGTCTGTAGAAAATGCAACTGGACATTCGTAGCGCTTAGTGGGTAATAGTGGAAAAAAAATATGTTCAAATATAAACTACACAGAAGCATTGTATGAAACTTGTTTCTGTTCTGTGCATTCAACTAACAGAGTTGAACCTTACTTTTGATTGAGCCTTTCTGAAACGCTCTTTCTATAGAAACTGCAATTGGACATTCTGAGCGCTTAGAGGCCTATATTGGGAAAAATAATATCTTCAAATAAAAACTACACAGAAGCATTGTGTGAAACTTATTTCTGATATGTTCATTAAGCTAACAGAGTTAAACCATACTTTTGATTGCGCAGTTCTGAACACTCTTTCTGTAGAAATGCAAGTGGACATTCGGAGCGCTAAGAGGGTAATAGTGGAAAAAGGAATATATTCAAATATAAACTACACAGTAGCATTCTGTGAAAATTCTTTCTGTTCTGTGCATTCAACTAACAGAGTTGAACCTTACTTTTGATTGAGCCGTTCTGAAACACTCTTTCTGTAGAAACTGCAATTGGACATGCTAAGCGCTAAGAGGCCTACATTGGGAAAAAGAATACCTTCAAATAAAAACTACACAGATGCATTCTGTGAAACTTATTTCTGATCTGTAAATTCAGTTAACAGAGATAAAACATATTTTTGATTGAGCAGTTATGAAACACTCTTTTTGTAGAAAATGCAAGTGGAGATTCGGAGCGCTAAGAGGGTAATAGTGGAAAAAGGAATGTCTTCAAATATAAACTACACAGAATCATTCGGTGAAACTTCTTTCTGATCTGTGCATTCAGCTAACAGAGTTAAACCATACTTTTGATTGAGCAGATCTGAACACTCTTTCTGTAGAAAATGCAACTGGACATTTGGAGCGCTAAGAGCGTAGTAGTGGAAAAAGGAATATATTCAAATATAAACTACACAGAAGCATTCTGTGAAACTTCTTTCTGATCTGAGCATTCAGCTAACAGAGTTAAACCATACTTTTGATTGAGCAGTTCTGAAACACTCTGTCTGTAGAAAATGCAACTGGACATTCGTAGCGCTAAGTGGGTAATAGTGGAAAAAAGAATATGTTCAAATATAAACTACACAGAAGCATTGTATGAAACTTCTTTCTGTTCTGTGCATTCAACTAACAGAGTTGAACCTTACTTTTGATTGAGCCGTTCTGAAACACTCTTTCTGTAGAAACTGCAATTGGACATTCTGAGCGCTAAGAGGCCTATATTGGGAAAAAGAATGTCTACAAATAGAAACTACACAGAAGAATTGTGTGAAACTTCTTTCTGTTCTGTTTGTTCAACTAAAAGAGTTGAACCTTAGTTTTGATTGAGCCGTTCTGAAACACTCTTTCTGTAGAAAATGCAAGTGGAGATTCGGAGCGCTAAGAGGGTAATAGTGGAAAAAGGAATGTCTCCAAATATAAACTACACAGAATCATTATGTGAAACTTCTTTCTGATCTGTGCATTCAGCTAACAGAGTTAAACCATACTTTTGATTGAGCAGATCTGAACTCTCTTTCTGTAGAAAATGCAACTGGACATTTGGAGCGCTAAGAGAGTACTAGTGGAAAAAGGAATATATTCAAATATAAACTACACAGAAGCATTCTGTGAAACTTCTTTCTGATCTGAGCATTCAGCTAACAGAGTTAAACCATACTTTTGATTGAGCAGTTTTGAAACACTCTGTCTGTAGAAAATGCAACTGGACATTCGTAGCGCTAAGTGGGTAATTGTGGAAAAAATATATGTTCAATTATAAACTAAACAGAAGCAGTGTATGAAACTTCTTTCTGTTCTGTGAATTCAACTAACAGAGTTGAACCTTACTTTTGATTGAGCCTTTCTGAAACACTCTTTCTGTAGAAACTGCAATTGGACATTCTGAGCGCTAAGAGGCCTATATTGGGAAAAATAATATCTTCAAATAAAAACTACACAGAAGCATTGTGTGAAACTTATTTCTGATATGTTCATTAAGCTAACAGAGTTAAACCATACTTTTGATTGCGCAGTTCTGAACACTCTTTCTGTAGAAAATGCAAGTGGACATTCGGAGCGCTAAGAGGGTAATAGTGGAAAAAGGAATATATTCAAATATAAACTACACAGTAGCATTCTGTGAAAATTCTTTCTGTTCTGTGCATTCAACTAACAGAGTTGAACCTTACTTTTGATTGAGCCGTTCTGAAACACTCTTTCTGTAGAAACTGCAATTGGACATGCTAAGCGCTAAGAGGCCTACATTGGGAAAAACTATATCTTCAAATAAAAACTACACAGATGCATTCTGTGAAACTTATTTCTGATCTGTAAATTCAGTTAACAGAGATAAAACATATTTTTCATTGAGCAGTTATGAAACACTCTTTTTGTAGAAAATGCAAGTTGAGATTGGGAGTGCTAAGAGGGTAATAGTGGAAAAAGGAATGTCTTCAAATATAAACTACACAGAATCATTCGGTGAAACTTCTATCTGATCCGTGCATTCAGCTAACAGAGTTAAACCATACTTTTGATTGAGCAGATCTGAACACTCTTTCTGTAGAAAATGCAACTGGACATTTGGAGCGCTAAGGGCGTAGTAGTGGAAAAAGGAATATATTCAAATATAAACTACCGAGAGGCATTCTGTGAAACTTCTTTCTGATCTGAGCATTCAGCTAACAGAGTTAAACCATACTTTTGATTGAGCAGTTTTGAAACACTCTGTCTGTAGAAAATGCAACTGGACATTCGTAGCGCTAAGTGGGTAATAGTGGAAAAAAGAATATGTTCAAATATAAACTACACAGAAGCATTGTATGAAACTTCTTTCTGTTCTGTGCATTCAACTAACAGAGTTGAACCTTACTTTTGATTGAGGCGTTCTGAAACACTCTTTCTGTAGAAACTGCAATTGGACATTCTGAGCGCTAAGAGGCCTATATTGGGAAAAAGAATGTCTACAAATAAAAACTACACAGAAGAATTGTGTGAAACTTCTTTCTGTTCGGTTTGTTCAACTAAAAGAGTTGAAACTTAGTTTTGATTGAGCCGTTCTGAAACACACTTTCTGTAGAAAATGCAAGTGGAGATTCGGAGCGCTAAGAGGGTAATAGTGGAAAAAGGAATGTCTCCAAATATAAACTACACAGAATCATTCTGTGAAACTTCTTTCTGATCTGTGCATTCAGCTAACAGAGTTAAACCATACTTTTGATTGAGCAGATCGGAACACTCTTTCTGTAGAAAATGCAACTGGACATTTGGAGCGCTAAGAGAGTAGTAGTGGAAAAAGGAATATATTCAAATATAAACTACACAGAAGCATTCTGTGAAACTTCTTTCTGATCTGAGCATTCAGCTAACAGAGTTAAACCATACTTTTGATTGAGCAGTTTTGAAACACTCTGTCTGTAGAAAATGCAACTGGACATTCGTAGCGCTAAGTGGGTAATAGTGGAAAAAAGAATATGTTCAAATATAAACTACACAGAAGCATTGTATGAAACTTCTTTCTGTTCTGTGCATTCAACTAACAGAGATGAACCTTACTTTTGATTGAGCCTTTCTGAAACACTCTTTCTGTAGAAACTGCAATTGGACATTCTGAGCGCTAAGAGGCCTATATTGGGAAAAAGAATGTCTACAAATAAAAACTACACAGAAGAATTGTGTGAAACTTCTTTCTGTTCTGTTTGTTCAACTAAAAGAGTTGAACCTTAGTTTTGATTGAGCCGTTCTGAAACACTCTTTCTGTAGAAAATGCAAGTGGAGATTCGGAGCGCTAAGAGGGTAATAGTGGAAAAAGGAATGTCTCCTAATATAAACTACACAGAATCATTCGGTGAAACTTCTTTCTGATCTGTGCATTCAGCTAACAGAGTTAAACCATACTTTTGATTGAGCAGATCTGAACTCTCTTTCTGTAGAAAATGCAACTGGACATTTGGAGCGCTAAGAGAGTAGTAGTGGAAAAAGGAATATATTCAAATATAAACTACACAGAAGCATTCTGTGAAACTTCTTTCTGATCTGAGCATTCAGCTAACAGAGTTAAACCATACTTTTGATTGAGCAGTTTTGAAACACTCTGTCTGTAGAAAATGCAACTGGACATTCGTAGCGCTAAGTGGGTAATTGTGGAAAAAAGAATATGTTCAAATATAAACTACACAGAAGCAGTGTATGAAACTTCTTTCTGTTCTGTGAATTCAACTAACAGAGTTGAACCTTACTTTTGATTGAGCCTTTCTGAAACACTCTTTCTGTAGAAACTGCAATTGGACATTCTGAGCGCTAAGAGGCATATATTGGGAAAAATAATATCTTCAAATAAAAACTACACAGAAGCATTGTGTGAAAATTATTTCTGATATGTTCATTAAGCTAACAGAGTTAAACCATACTTTTGATTGCGCAGTTCTGAACACTCTTTCTGTAGAAAATGCAAGTGGACATTCGGAGCGCTAAGAGGGTAATAGTGGAAAAAGGAATATATTCAAATATAAACTACACAGTAGCATTCTGTGAAAATTCTTTCTGTTCTGTGCATTCAACTAACAGATTTGAACCTTACTTTTGATTGAGCCGTTCTGAAACACTCTTTCTGTAGAAACTGCAATTGGACATGCTAAGCGCTAAGAGGCCTACTTTGGGAAAAAGAATATCTTCAAATAAAAACTACACAGATGCATTCTGTGAAACTTATTTCTTATCTGTAAATTCAGTTAACAGAGATAAAACATATTTTTCATTGAGCAGTTATGAAACACTCTTTTTGTATAAAATGCAAGTGGAGATTCAGAGCGCTAAGAGGGTAATAGTGGAAAAAGGAATGTCTTCAAATATAAACTACACAGTATCATTCGGTGAAACTTCTTTCTGATCTGTGCATTCAGCTAACAGAATTAAACCATACTTTTGATTGAGCAGATCTGAACACTCTTTCTGTAGAAAATGCAACTGGACATTTGGAGCGCTAAGAGCGTAGTAGTGGAAAAAGGAATATATTCAAATATAAACTACACAGAAGCATTATGTGAAACTTCTTTCTGATCTGAGCATTCAGCTAACAGAGTTAAACCATACTTTTGATTGAGCAGTTTTGAAACACTCTGTCTGTAGAAAATGCAACTGCACATTCGTAGCGCTAAGTGTGTAATAGTGGAAAAAAGAATATGTTCAAATATAAACTACACAGAAGCATTGTATGAAACTTCTTTCTGTTCTGTGCATTCAACTAACAGAGTTGAACCTTACTTTTGATTGAGCCGTTCTGAAGCACTCTTTCTGTAGAAACTGCAATTGGACATTCTGAGCGCTAAGAGGCCTATATTGGGAAAAAGAATGTCTACAAATAAAAACTACACAGAAGAATTGTGTGAAACTTCTTTCTGTTCTGTTTGTTCAACTAAAAGAGTTGAACCTTAGTTTTGATTGAGCCGTTCTGAAACACTCTTTCTGTAGAAAATGCAAGTGGAGATTCGGAGCGCTAAGAGGGTAATAGTGTAAAAAGGAATGTCTCCAAATATAAACTACACAGAATCATTCTGTGAAACTTCTTTCTGATCTGTGCATTCAGCTAACAGAGTTAAACCACACTTTTGATTGAGCAGATCTGAACTCTCTTTCTGTAGAAAATGCAACTGGTCATTTGGAGCGCTAAGAGAGTACTAGTGGAAAAAGGAATATATTCAAATATAAACTACACAGAAGCATTCTGTGAAACTTCTTTCTGATCTGAGCATTCAGCTAACAGAGTTAAACCATACTTTTGATTGAGCAGTTTTGAAACACTCTGTCTGTAGAAAATGCAACTGGACATTCGTAGCGCTAAGTGGGTAATAGTGGAAAAAAGAATATGTTCAAATATAAACTACACAGAAGCATTGTATGAAACTTCTTTCTGTTCTGTGCATTCAACTAACAGAGTTGAACCTTACTTTTGATTGAGCCTTTCTGAAACACTCTTTCTGTAGAAACTGCAATTGGACATTCTGAGCGCTAAGAGGCCTATATTGGGAAAAATAATATCTTCAAATAAAAACTACACAGAAGCATTGTGTGAAACTTATTTCTGATATGTTCATTAAGCTAACAGAGTTAAACCATACTTTTGATTGCGCAGTTCTGAACACTCTTTCTGTAGAAAATGCAAGTGGACATTCGGAGCGCTAAGAGGGTAATAGTGGAAAAAGGAATATATTCAAATATAAACTACACAGTAGCATTCTGTGAAAATTCTTTCTGTTCTGTGCATTCAACTAACAGAGTTGAACCTTACTTTTGATTGAGCCGTTCTGAAACACTCTTTCTGTAGAAACTGCAATTGGACATGCTAAGCGCTAAGAGGCCTACATTGGGAAAAAGAATATCTTCAAATAAAAACTACACAGACGCATTCTGTGAAACTTATTTCTGATCTGTAAATTCAGTTAACAGAGATAAAACATATTTTTCATTGAGCAGTTATGAAACACTCTTTTTGTAGAAAATGCAAGTGGAGATTCGGAGCGCTAAGAGGTTAATAGTGGAAAAAGGAATGTCTTCAAATATAAACTACACAGAATCATTCGGTGAAACTTCTTTCTGATCTGTGCATTCAGCTAACAGAGTTAAACCATAATTTTGATTGAGCAGATCTGAACACTCTTTCTGTAGAAAATGCAACTGGACATTTCGAGCGCTAAGAGCGTAGTAGTGGAAAAAGGAATATATTCAAATATAAACTACACAGAAGCATTCTGTGAAACTTCTTTCTGATCTGAGCATTCAGCTAACAGAGTTAAACCATACTTTTGATTGAGCAGTTTTGAAACACTCTGTCTGTAGAAAATGCAACTGGACATTCGTAGCGCTAAGTGGGTAATAGTGGAAAAAAGAATATGTTCAAATATAAACTACACAGAAGCATTGTATGAAACTTCTTTCTGTTCTGTGCATTCAACTAACAGAGTTGAACCTTACTTTTGATTGAGCCGATCTGAAACACTCTTTTGTAGAAACTGCAATTGGACATTCTGAGCGCTAAGAGGCCTATATTAGGAAAAAGAATGTCTACAAATAAAAACTACACAGGAGAATTGTGTGAAACTTCTTTCTGTTCTGTTTGTTCAACTAAAAGAGTTGAACCTTAGTTTTGATTGAGCCGTTCTGAAACACTCTTTCTGTAGAAAATGCAAGTGGAGATTCGGAGCGCTAAGAGGGTAATAGTGGAAAAAGGAATGTCTCCAAATATAAACTACACAGAATCATTCTGTGAAACTTCTTTCTGATCTGTGCATTCATCTAACAGAGTTAAACCATACTTTTGATTGAGCAGATCTGAACACTCTTTCTGTAGAAAATGCAACTGGACATTTGGTGCGCTAAGAGAGTAGTAGTGGAAAAAGGAATATATTCAAATATAAACTACACAGAAGCATTCTGTGAAACTTCTTTCTGATCTGAGCATTCAGCTAACAGAGTTAAACCATACTTTTGATTGAGCAGTTTTGAAACACTCTGTCTGTAGAAAATGCAACTGGACATTCGTAGCGCTAAGTGGGTAATAGTGGAAAAAAGAATATGTTCAAATATAAACTACACAGAAGCATTGTATGAAACTTCTTTCTGTTCTGTGCATTCAACTAACAGAGTTGAACCTTACTTTTGATTGAGCCTTTCTGAAACACTCTTTCTGTAGAAACTGCAATTGGACATTCTGAGCGCTAAGAGGCCTCTATTGGGAAAAATAATATCTTCAAATAAAAACTACACAGAAGCATTGTGTGAAACTTATTTCTGATATGTTCATTAGGCTAACAGAGTTAAACCATACTTTTGATTGCGCAGTTCTGAAAACTCTTTCTGTAGAAAATGCAAGTGGACATTCGGAGCGCTAAGAGGGTAATAGTGGAAAAAGGAATATATTCAAATATAAACTACACAGTAGCATTCTGTGAAAATTCTTTCTGTTCTGTGCATTCAACTAACAGAGTTGAACCTTACTTTTGATTGAGCCGTTCTGAAACACTCTTTCTGTAGAAACTGCAATTGGACATGCTAAGCGCTAAGAGGCCTACATTGGGAAAAAGAATATCTTCAAATAAAAACTACACAGATGCATTCTGTGAAACTTATTTCTGATCTGTAAATTCAGTTAACAGAGTTAAAACATATTTTTGATTGAGCAGTTATGAAACACTCTTTTTGTAGAAAATGCAAGTGGAGATTCGGAGCGCTAAGAGGGTAATAGTGGAAAAAGGAATGTCTTCAAATATAAACTACACAGAATCATTCGGTGAAACTTCTTTCTGATCTGTGCATTCAGCTAACAGAGTTAAACCATACTTTTGATTGAGCAGATCTGAACACTCTTTCTGTAGAAAATGCAACTGGACATTTGGAGCGCTAAGAGCGTAGTAGTGGAAAAAGGAATATATTCAAATATAAACTACACAGAAGCATTCTGTGAAACTTCTTTCTGATCTGAGCATTCAGCTAACAGAGTTAAACCATACTTTTGATTGAGCAGTTTTGAAACACTCTGTCTGTAGAAAATGCAACTGGACATTCGTAGCGCTAAGTGGGTAATAGTGGAAAAAAGAATATGTTCAAATATAAACTACACAGAAGCATTGTATGAAACTTCTTTCTGTTCTGTGCATTCAACTAACAGAGTTGAACCTTACTTTTGATTGAGCCGTTCTGAAACACTCTTTCTGTAGAAACTGCAATTGGACATTCTGAGCGCTAAGAGGCCTATATTGGGAAAAAGAATGTCTACAAATAAAAACTACACAGAAGAATTTTGTGAAACTTCTTTCTGTTCTGTTTGTTCAACTAAAAGTGTTGAACCTTAGTTTTGATTGAGCCGTTCTGAAACACACTTTCTGTAGAAAATGCAAGTGGAGATTCGGAGCGCTAAGTGGGTAATAGTGGAAAAAGGAATGTCTCCAAATATAAACTACACAAAAGGGTCAATCTACTAATTTATCTTCTAATAACTTTCCACCCAGGAGCATTCGTCCCTCTCATTAGACAGTTGTTCTATGCTTCTTTTTTTCACATTCTAATTGCCTCACCTGAACCAAAAAAAGAATGTGGATCTAGGATCAATACCTTTTGAAAAGTCATTTATTTCATTATATTATTTTTTCATATATCTGCATTATTGCATAGAATACCTGATTGGTCTTATGCTAAGTTTTTCATGTAACATTACCTCTGCAAGATGTTAATAAGTATCCTTCCAAAAATGTTTGAAAAATCTTGGGTAAAACATGTTACGTAAGTTCCTGTTTTATAGTTTTCCAAGAGTTTTACTATCCTTGGCCAATGACAAAATTCAAAGCAGAGATACAGTACACAACTTTTGTAAAACTTACCTATTTTTCTTATAAGACTGTGGCTTTGTTTTGTTTTGTTTTGAACTTCTTTTCTGTGATGTGACATGAGACTGTGTGTTGAGTTAGGGGTGGGGACATACATTAACAGAGGTTTAGGAACTGCTTTGCTAAAGCAAGTTTGAGGAGCAAATGGGGAGACTAATACAAGATTTTCCTTTAAGCAGTGGGAGTTGAAGGGGTAGGTGGTTTTTGGAGAAAGAAGAGACCCATTCATGGCACAGGCTTCTTTATGTTTCTGCTCTGTGTGATACTTAATGAGGATACAGACATTCACTTCCTCTATTTCCCACCCCTGGCCGGGGATAACCCAAAGGTACCTGATAAAGACACAGCCTTATAGCTGTATCAAGTATCCCTGAGTGTGTTAGGACTGGAGAGGCCTAAGGAATAAAAAACATACATGCATTAAATGGAACAAATACAGAGAAGAAGAAAACTCAGACATGGTACATTAATTGTGTACCTTTCCTTACAACCCAGCACATCACAGGGTACATGACCTGCTTCCTTTTGACCTGCTTCCTTTATGTTCACTGCATGAACAGGGAAGGGGGTTGGGGTACACGTGGGAGATAATTGTGTTTACTATGTACCTGGTATTAATACATCTATAGAGACAATTGGAATGACTATACTGGAGAAACAGCAAGAGAAGAACTGAAAAGGCTAAAACAAATACTTGGTTCTCTAAAAAATACTCCAAAGGATTTCTCATGTCTGACAAATTACATTTTAGTCTAATAGTAATAAGTGACCAAAACTAAGGTGATTTGATAAATATCATAAGGTATTTTACTGTGAAATTGATATCTATACGTATTGCTTATAAAGCTCAGTAATCTGTTCTTGAATTGAGAAATTACTGAGACAACATCAAAAGCTGTCATTTTTGTTTCTATGTTGTCGTTGTTATTGTTTGTGAGGTCAGAGCTTCTAAACTTTATGACTGTTTGAAAGGGGCCTATATAGACCTTGCCTGAATATTAAGTCATGTGAAATGATAAAAAGCTTTCTGATTTATTGGGTTAGACAAAGAAAAAATTGAGAAATTGAGCATCATTAAAATTAAAGACTTTTGTTATTAAAACTGTGCTTAGAATGAAAACAAAAGCCACAGGTTGGGAGAAAATTTTTTCAAAACATATTCAAAACATTTTCAAAACATATCAGATAAATTACTGGTATTTAAAGTATACAGAGAACTCGAAAATAAGAAAGAAAACAACTCATTTAAAAAATAGTCCAAAGGTCTAAATACAGCTGTCAAATGGGGATTTTGAAGTTACTAGTCATGTATCATTAGGGAACTGCAAGTCACAGCAACCGTGAGATATTATTACATGACTATTAAAATGACCAATATCCAAAAGTCTGATGATACCAAAAGCTGGCAAATGTGAGGAGAAACAGGAACTTTTATTCATTGCTTGTGAGAATGCAGAATAGTACAGCTACTTTGGCAGTCAGTTTGGCAGTTTCTTATAAAACTAAACATACTCCTACCACACAACCCAGCAATTACATTCCCGGTATTTACTTAAAGGATTTGAAAACTTACATGCACACAAAAGCCTTCTTCCCATGAATGTTACAGGAGCCTTATTCATGATCACTAAAATCGAAATGTCCTTCAGGAAGTGAATGGAAAAATAAACTGTGGTATATCCAGGCAATGGAATAGTATTCTGTCAAGCTACAGAAGACACACAGGAACCTTTAAATGCATATTGCCAAGTGAAAGAAGCCAGTCTGAAAAGTCTACATACCGTATGATTCAACTACATGACCTTCTGGAGAAAGCAAAACTATGGAGACAGTAAAGAGATCAGTGGCTATTAGGGATTTGGAGGAGATTTGTGCAGTCTAAACATGTCATGTGCCAACAATGACGTAAAGATATGTGAGATAAAGTATGACGAATTCTATTGACAAACACACGCAATGGCTTCCATTTAACTGAGAAGAAACCATATACCTAGCACAAGTCTTTTTCTGTGCATTAACTTTTTGTAATACAACTATATGAAGTTATAGCCTATTTTATATATGAATAAAAGCATTTCCAAAGGTTAAGAAAGGGCACAGTGAGAGTGAGAAGCACAGTCTGGGTAGGCAGGTCAATCTAGTTTTCTATCTGTGCTTTAAACTGCTATAACCATCAACTCAATCTACTAATTTATCTTCTACATAAATTAGTAGAGGAAACGATGAACGGATGGAGCAAGGAAGAATTTTAGGAGAGTGAATCCATTATTCTGTATGACACTGTAATGAGGATTATTTGTCATTACACATTTGACAAAACCTATAGAATTCATAAGACAAGGAGTAAACTCTAATACAAACTACATACTTTAGTCAATAGTAATGTACCAATATTGACTCATCAACTCTAACAAATGTACCACACTATTGCAAGATGTTAAAAATCGGGGAAATTGGGGTAGAGGCTGAGGATGACGTGTGAATGCTTATTCACTTCTTTCTACAAACCTAAAATTGCTTTTAAAGAGTCAATAAAAATTAAAACAAGGCAGGGTTTTCATGCAATGGAAAAAAACACACAACTTTAGTAAGTGACTCATAATTATGCTTATGCCACTTTGCTAGATTACACTTCATTAATAAATATAGTTTCATTCTTTATGTTATAAAGCAGAATAAAGTCAGATATCTAGAGAAATTGATTTTAATGATTAGAGTAAAAGCATTTTCACCTCCAACGTCAGAATGAGTTCTTCAGAATCAGTCCATTTTATAGTTAAATCAATCATTGATTTTAAAAAAATATTGAGAAAAACTTTAACTTCACTTTTTCCATCAAACTCAATGTCATGACAGCATTGTCATTTCAATCTAGGATTAAAACCTATTTCTGGACCCAGTGGACTTACTGTGATAGATTCTGAAAATGTCAGACGTTAAAGTCCAGTCTTTGATCTGCTGTCCTCTGCAGTTATCAAAAGGTCAGTTTATCCTGCTTCTTTTCTCTCTTTTTCATATATCTTGCACTTCAGCTTAATATTAGTATTAAGCTAAATTTCTTATTTTATTTTGATTGATAAAGGAAAACAGATTGTTTCAATACAGTTACTGAGAATAAGCAGCAAAACGTACTTATAAAGTACACAAGAGAGCTATCAGATAAAAATGTGTTCAAAAAAAGATTTGGAAATTTTTATTGCATGAATGTTCAAATGGAAAGGAAAACTTTCTGGATTCTTTTTCCACCACACAGGAGTAGCAGCACTAAAGTAGTGAATAATGTCCGTTCAATTGGTAGTTTTCATGTATTTCTGATATCAGAAATGGACTGTTAGTAACTACTTTTAAAAGCAGAGCATTTTTGTGCATGGCATTCCCCTGAATTCCAAAGCCCAAACTTAACTTAGGCTAATTTCTCTCTGCTGGGAGCCCCATTAATTTCTCATAGATAACATTTCATATATATGCGGCATTCTGATGATGTAAAGGAATTCACACCTTATGGGCCTACAAGCCAAATTTAATCAATGGCTTGCTTCATATGGCTGAGAGCTAAAAATTGTTTTGGCATTTTGGAAGTGTTTAAAGAAGGAGAAGGAAGGGGAGAAGAAGAATGAGTAGATGAAGGAGAGACAGAGACTACATATGGCCAGCAAAGCCTATAATATTTACTGTCTAGTTCTTTACACAAAGAACTTTTCCAATCTTGAACAAAACACACACATTTTCGTTATGCCAAAAAAGGACTACAATAAGTCTTCACTTAACATCATTGACAGGTGCTTGAAAACTGGTCATAGGTATATATATTTATGGTCACGTGATGTTTTGATACACGCATACGGAGGGATAAATTGGGGATGGTTAATTGGTACAAAAATACAGTCAGCGAAACCCATTTTACCATAGGTTGACATCAAAAGAGTTAAGCTTCTATGGCTTTTGGTAACTAAAACGTCAACAAACTTGTAAATAAAGATCAAAACACTTCTAATATTAAATGCTGAAATAAATTTCAGCTATTCATACGTTTAAGATTAATAAAAGCTAGTAAAATCATTATTTACCTACTTATTTCAGTTTAGGGTTGCAGTTGACCGCAGCCTATCCTGTCAGCTCAGGACACAATGTGGGAACCAGCCCTGGACAGGGTGCCATCGCATTGCAGGTGCACTCACACATACCCACAGTTACTCAGACTGGGACCACATAGACACGTCAATCAACCTCACATGCACAGCCTTGGGAAGTGAGAGGAAACTGGAGCATCCAGAGAATATCAATGCAGACATGGGGAGAATACATAAGCTCTACACAGACAGTGAACCCCAATTGGAATCAATTTGTTTTTTCTCATCAACATCATAATGAAATGACATTGAATGAAACGTCGTTATTCAAAGACCTGTTGTACTCAGTTCTAAACATTTCAGAATTAAGAGATCTACACACATCCTCTTCTATATAATGGAGTGGGTCTCTTAAAATTTCCTGGCAACATACTCTTAGCCTGCCTAGGAAACACTTTAGAATACAACTGCATTATAATAAATTTTCATATTCTATTCATATCTTCATATTTCTCCCTCTACTTATTAAGGTATAGTCTTGTATATGTAATCCTTCAGTTCCTGAACAAGGTGAACATATGATCTCATGATGTGTGTTTTAATTTCTTAACTTTGTTGAGATTTGGGAATGTGAGGATGATGGAAAGGAAAGAAAGGAATTCAGCAGCTATAAAAGAAATCTGACCTTTAATTTTTTTATTGAATTTGTTTCTTGTTTTATTTTTCCTTCCTTTGCACAAATGAGAACTTCTAGTTTTACAAAGGGTACCATCAACTTTAGGACAAAAATTTGTATTTGTGGCATAACACAAGTTGGAGACACAATGATTTAGAGATTGCATATCAATTTTATCAATTAAATGTGATAAAGTAGGTGATATGCACACACACACACATTTGTAGTGACAAAACCATTGACACAGATACCCAGATGGCACTTAATGAACTTTCAGCCTTAAATTCTTTCTCAAGGACAAGCCATTTGTTTGCAAATGATTTAGCATTCAAAAATGATTAAACACGGGAAAAAATGCATTGCACATAAAGTTCAGATTACAAGTGAATTAAAGTCACACTAATATAACTATAATTTATAATGAATTCAAATGGCTTTCAGAAGGGTCATCTGTGGAAGGTGAAGAGCAATCTGAATTTATTTTTCTGGTAACTGGTCACAGCAATGTTTTCTAGACTAGTGAGTGAGTGCTCATACAGCACCATGTGTGTTCAACAACACATAAAGTTGGATGACAAAATCTACTTTAGTGAGAAGGTAGCTATTTCCAGGGGCACCAATAGTAATGTCAGTTTTGAGTCTTGGGTTTGCTTTTGTTTGTTTACAAGGCGATGAAATGTTTAAGGAAAAAATAAATTCTACCAATCCATGTTGAGTGAACATTTCAATCCTTGTAAAGACCAAAGTCAGCTGCCACCATGCCATGCAAACCTTATAGTACATGACATGTTAAATCGGTAACCTCGAAAGGGACTTCTGAGAAGCTATGAGTAAAAGGCACATACAAAATGCCTCTGAGATGAATTCACAAATGAAATGGAAAAGGATAACTGTGTACATCCAAGAAGAATAGTAATTAACAGAAAACAAGAACACTTCTAAATTGAAAGAATCCCTAAAGTAAAAGAAGACCAAAGAAAAAGAAATAAAGATGAGAAGTGAAATGAGGCGGAAATGGTGAGCGACAAGGAGATACACTGAGAAAAAAAGTAGCTAAAGTTAGTGTGTTATTATTTCAGCAAAATTAAGTATATCAATACTGAGAAATATGACTTGAAATAGATTCAGTACCTCAAGCAGAAACATAAACAAATAACATCTGGGTTTTTCTTTTGATAACCAGTATTTTAAATACAAAAATCTAAAAATTTTGTCTTTGTGTAAGAGTTACACATTTATCATACCAATCAATAACAAAAAGGCGCTATAAATACTGTATGGAAATAAATGTCCTAACAGATGTTAACCAGACATCAGTCTTCACCGGTAAGGATTAGATTTGAAGGTGTTTGCAGATAATTAAAACTTGTTTTTATAACATAACTTAGCAGCTAAGTAGTATAATGAAAATGGGATATTCAAATTATAAGATATAAAATATTAAAGATAGAAGAACATGTTTATTTTTTCAATATAAATATTGTTACAGCTCAGAGAAACAGTATGAAATCTCAGGGCTCATGAAAGGCCACATTCTAGAGATAGTGATTGACAGGTATGGTAATTCCCCTACAGCGTGGTGCCTGTTGTCATGGAGTAGCATGTCTCCTACAGGGTACTACCAGCAGGTTCATGTAGGAAGAGCCAATAGTCCATGTGAGAAACCCCGGAAGGCTAAAGATAGAAGGAAATATTTGTGCCACGTTGAAGAGCAAGTTCACCAGGTGAATTGGCATCTGGCTAGGGTACAACTTCCCATACATATATAAATAATGAAACACACAAAAAATTATCAGAAAAGTATTTTATTATTATTAGAGTCACGATTAGCACTCTCCTCATCAGGAGAGTTTTAGGTTTTTTTCTAGCCCTACTCTATACTTTTTAAACACAGTCTCCAAGTTTCAAAATAAAAGTTTCTTATTTTTAATTCAAATCTCAATTAAAATAAAACAAAAACCGAAAATGTAGAAGTTCCTTATTTTGACCATCTATATATCATACACAACAAAAAGACTGATAAAATTCCACTAAACACAACAGCTAGATCCGTATTCCCGTTACTGCTTAAGCCCATTCCAATAAGGATTTTATACCAAATCTGCCCTTGCCAAGGCTACCTGGGGCCTTCATTTTATTATTTGCAATGGACAATTTTAACTTCACATCCATGTTGGCTTCCTTACATCCTAGATGCACATACAGCCAGATTTTTTCCATCAGATGTGATTTGATCCTCCAAATTCGGAATGCCTTGATGACCTCCTCTTTATCTAAAGATCACTTTAAAAAGCCTGAAGTATTTGACTCTTCCCTAAATCTTTGGCCAGATGTAATGTCATCCTCCCATTGGCTTTCTTTGTCCAAACTACATTAGCCTTATCTCAGATCTTCAAACAAGTTATATTTCCTGCCTAAGATCTTTCTATGAGTGAGTGAAAGGTGTGACGAAGATAGTTCCTCTTTGCCCCCAAAGGTTTCATTGATCACGCTGATAATGAATTTACTGTTATTTTAATCTCTTACTGTTATACTCAGGCTTAAATTCTCTACCCTACACACTTCAGTTGACATAATTTTAATTTCCACTGTGATGCTTCTCTCTCTTCTGTCAACACTCTCTCCTCACAGGGTTTCATCCAGATCAGGAGTCAGTAACATTTTTGACAAAGAGCCAGATAGTAAATATTGCAGGCTTTGTGTTGCCAAGAGGCAAATTTATGGAACTTTCCCTGCTGAAAAATTTCCCTGTATTTTACATTTTAGACTTATAAATGCCACACGTACTTATAACTCATGAGCCATACAAAAATAGGTGGCAGACCAGATCTGGCTCATGGGCTATAATAGTTTTCCAACCCCTCACCTAGATTCATGACTTTAGGCATGCTCTATAGGCTACGATGATCTAACTCACATCTCTAGCCAAGTCAACTTGTCAGTGCCTACTTGATGTCTCCACTTGGATTCTAACTAGCGTCTTAATTTAAGATTAAAAAATGTAAAATCAATCACACATACGCACCTACCCACACCTCTGTCACTTGCAAACTGCCTCATGTCATCAAGACTTTGCCATATCACTAAAAGTGACCATAATCCCCCATGTCCCTAAATCCAAATACCTTGATATAATTCTTGCTCAGTAAATTCAATCATCTTCAAATCAACTTCCAATCTCAACTGATTTTCTCCAACTTTATTGCTACACTCATAATCCCAACTACCATCATCCTTCAACTGGACAGGTGCAATAGTCAGCTAAATGAACCCCCTTCCTTCACTAGTGTACCCTTCCACAATAGTACACCCTCCTAAGAGCTAACCTCATCGTATCACACATCCATCATACACTTTTCAATGTAGTTAATTTATATTCACATTTTGATATAAGATCTAGATTTGGTCCCTGAGAACACTCATGTAATCTCTCTCCATGCTCTTCCTTCATGGACATTCCAGCCAAACCGGCCTTCTTTTCTTTGTAAGAAACTATCAAGCTCTCTTTTTAAATTACAGAATCTTTATATCTGCCCTTCTTTCTGCTCAGAGCACCCCAGATCTTCAAAGTACCTTCCTCTTTGTCTTCACTCAACTCTCAAATGAAATATTACCTCCTCAGAGAGAAAAATGCTCTGAAATACCTACAGCCAGATCAGTGCCTTCCTCCTTGACAGTTTTACTCAGCCATGTTATCACATGTAATCTTCTTCGTAGTAGTGTACTTTATAGCCCTTCACACCATTGCTTTGTTGAGGTATTTGTATGTCTTCCTCCTCTTTCCCTCCTCACTACAGTATAGCCAATTGTGTCTTTGCCTTCTTCACTGCTATATCCCCTAGTGCCTGGTAGGCTTTCTATAAACAGCCATTTATTGACTTATTGACTACATGTATATGCTAATCCTTTTTACTAATTGTTGTTACACTATAAATTTCTCTTCTCCCTCTCTTCGCTTCCCTCTTCTCATGTCCCTTGATGCTTCCTACTCAATATTAACATGGACATCATTTTGTGTCTTCAGCATTTCTCTTTTCATTATATTATGATAGGTTAATTTTCCTAAGAAAACACTATTTTGACAAAAGCAAAGCATTAAAGTAAAGCAGCATAGGATCAATTTTTTCCTATTGAAAAGGAAACACCATCTTTCCGAGAAGACAATTCCACCAGGAAACAAAAAAAACACACACATTTCCGGTAAGTCCTAGTTCCCAAGACTTGAAGCCAGTATGTTTTTCCACTTTCAAGTATCCTTGACTGTAGAGATAAAAGGTATCCACTTAGAGATATTAACTCATTACCACTGCCTAAATTTGGTTTCCAGAAACACAACTTAATATGACATCAATGGATGTGATAATCATTTGAAAGTAGCTTTATCAAAATCATCCAACAGAACAAGTTACTTTCCTAATTAGCATCCTCGGTTAAATACCTAAATCTGATGAATAATAAGTTATGCATTATGCTAAATTGCATTGGCTCACTATCTTAGAATGCTTTCAAACTAATTAAAAATGAGATATTCAGTGATGAGAAACATAAAAAGATAAAAACCTATTTCAATCAGTTTAAATTAGAATTTAACATTTCTTCAATACGCTCTTTTGTAGTCAATTGCAAGAGTAATAAAGCAAAATTATTGAGTCTATAATAGTGACCGTTCAAAATTCATAGTGAATTATTAAAAAGAAAACTAAGGTCCCTGCCAACTTTCCACCTCACTTCAAAGCATAGCCAAGGTCATTACAACAGCAAGTAAAAGACTCCACACAATTCCCACTTCTTCGCCTCTATACTGTTACTTCTGGAATCTTCTACTGCTCCAAATTGTGTGTTTGCTCCAGACTCAGCAGTTCTCACCACCTTGTTCTTCCAATTGCCATCTTCTCTGTGCGGCCTTTCTTGACTACCCAGTTAAAAATTATCCTATCAAAATTATCTGATCCCCATCCAGGATTACTTTTCACCATCTAACTTACGATACTTTGCATATTTATGTGGCTCATTGTCTGTTATCTGTCTCCCTAAGTTAGAATGCGAGCTTCATGATGGCAGAGTTTTGGTCAATTTCCTTCACTCAATAATTCCTGACCCAAAGTAAACACTTCATAAGTATTTTTTGAATATACTAATATATAGTCCGAATTATCAAGGAACTTATAAATAAATAAAGACACAACCCAGCATATAGTGCAGCTTGAGAAATGTTGATAGTGTGGTACAGGAGGAGGTATGTAAACTATGAGAAGCAACAGTTAAATAAGAAGCAATCCAGAAAGACACACAGTGTGGGTGACATCTGAGTTAAAGGACAGAAGGTAAGAAGATAACCAGATGGAGAAAAGAGAGGAAGATCTTACAAACAAGCATCAGAAGTTACCATAAGAAAAGCAAGTACAAAATCATCAGAAGAAAAACAATTGCATCCCAGTTATTACCACAAACATAATTAACTATGAAAACCCAGAACAGTTCATGCTTTGATAATGCTAAAGTTGATACGTAGATTAAGATGTGATATAACAATCTGCAAATCTTAGTTTTCAGAAAACCTTTTTAGGCAAGATATGATGATTTAAGGAAGAAAAGTTGCTGATGGATGAGGCATGTTGTCCCTTAAAGACAAACACTATGAAGACTGCGTACAGCCTTTATAATGGAAAGGTGCCACGTTTTTTCTTTTCTAAGTCCTTGGAATCTCAGTTGGCAACTTTGAAATTCATGTGTAATTCATGAGCTTTTTAAAAGAAATGTAATAAGTAACACAAGTGATTCTAGAGCTTGTCTTTAGGCTGAGGTAGATATTGGCATTATAAATTGAAGTGCTAGAAAGGAACAATAAGAATTAAGAATAAGCAGTAATTTCTGCCAAGATCTGTGGCACCCAGTCTCACACATAAGGCTTTTTGGAATCTCTTGGTTTCCAAGGTTCAGGCTCTCATACTTTAGTTTGTACATAAAGGACTTAAGTTATTCTTAAAGCACAGTTTTAGCACTTCACACCAGGAGATGGTTATGAGACTGATCACAGGATAAAGTGAAATAGGATGTGTGCCTACTTGTAGAAGGAACCTCCTTCCTTTTGCCATTCTATTCCTACTTTTCTGGCAGGAAAGTCCTAGAAAAAATTTCATATACAGATTAATTTTAAACAATTTACATTATATTTTACTATTAATAGCTTCTAGAATATCTTAGCTTAGGCTGGCCCTGGTGGCTCACACTTGAAATCCCAGAATTTTGGGAGGCTGAAGTGGGCGGATCAACTGAAGTCAGGAGTTTGAGACTAGCCTAGCCAACATGGTCAAACCTAGTCTCTACTAAAAATCCAAAAATTAGCCGGGTGTGGTGATGCGTACCTGTAATCCCAGCTACACAGGAGGCTGAGGCAGGAGAACCATTGAGCCTGGGAGGTGGAGGCCGCAGTGAGCCAAGATTGTGTCACTGCACTCCAGCCTGGGCAACAGAGCAAGACTCTGTCTCACAAAAACAAAAAACAAACAAACAAAAAAAGAGTATCTTAGCTTATATATTTCTCACATCTGATCCTACCACTTTACTTCTTTTTTCCTGTTTATACCAATTATTTCTATTCCTCTTTACATATAGGCAGAAAGATAAGACTAAAATGTGTCATAGACAATGACATCTAGTAAATTGACGTATTCTTCATGTTTAATTCCACAACAGATTTCAAATACAACCAAAATCTCCAAATAAAATCTTAATTCTAAATTGAGTGCTTGTACAGTCTTCAAATATGTTCAAATAGAACATCAAAGCTCAATAAAAATAGTTATATCACTTGGGATGGTGTTTAAAATATTTTTTCCTAAATAAATTCAGCTTCAGAGGATGAGAAAACCTTCGTTAGGAGATGTTTTAAAGAACAAATTAAGTTAAATGTGAAGGAAATCATACTTTATTTTGTTGAATAGTAAGATTTTTTTGTTGCTATTGTGAATTAATGCCATCCAAATATTGAGTGATGTAATTCAATTTAGTAAAAGAAAAAAGTCTAAATTATCAACTTCTTTCCTTATAAAAATGAAATATGCTATAACTTGCATTTTTTCCATGGCAATGACCCTGATGATCAGAGAGGTTAAAACCTAAAAACATTTAAAATCATCTAATCTAAATTATAAAAAAGAAATCCCTTTCTTCAGAAAAAATAATTTTTTAAGGAAGCACTCATAAACAAATCTCTACTAGTAGATATAGAGCATACACATGTCTTACTATCTCCCATGCAGACTGCATACAAAGGCGTGCTGGCTACTTTTAAGAAAACAACATTCAGATGTCTGGAAAGTATCTGAAATGCATGATTAATCTACACAGATAATTTTCTCAAGAAACCAAATTTTGAAGACAAGTAATTCAAAAGTCTATTGTCTATAAAGTAAATCCGCTGGTATACTTAAACTGCTGTAATCCTTTCTCTGTTTACCTTATAGTGTGCACCTCTCAAGCTATGGGAATGCATGTCTTCTCTAAGAAGAGCTGACTTCTTTTGTAGGAAAAAGCTGTTGGAAATGACTGTTAGGATTTCAAATGTTTGGGAGTGTGTATTCATGTGGGTTTTACGTGTTGAATATTTGCATTTGTAATTTTAAGATGCTTAAATCAAAAACTAAAATGACCTATGCAACATAATTCTGCCATAGGATAAATTAAATTCAATTAAATGTTCCCATACAAATTATTATCTACCACAATGTAAAAATATTTATATATCACAAAGATGTAAGAAACACTGACTTCTATTATACAGCAGAGTTCAATTTCACTACTACTTAGCTTGATGATATTTTAAGGTCATGTCTCTTGGAATACACATTCAATATTCATTGCCAAACGTCTGAGCTCACCTCTCTTGAAGCAATATTCAATTATCAAAGGAGAATAATTTACCAAGCAACCTCACAAAACACAAACTCTAGGTAGCATCAAGGTTTTTCAAAGTGATTATTCCTTACTGGTCGAGATCCTAAGATATTAAAACTCATAGATCACATGATCTGAGATTTTCTAATTGAAAAGCTGTAGCTGTAAACCTTTCATTCAAAGTCGGATACTACTTTCAGCTGTCAAAAGAATTATGCAATCACTTAAACTTCTGGAATGAAAGAGAAAATGAAGGGAACAATAAAAGTAACTGAAATGCACTGAGAAATGAACATAAGGAACCAAATGGAGGCAAAGACAGAGAGAGAGAGAGAGAGGGCTGTTTATCTAACCTTCCCTTCTTGAGTGGGTTTTCTCTGATATCTCTAGAGAACAATTGGATGTGTAACAATGAAATACAAAACACAAGATACTGTCTTCGTATAATTACTTGTAATGATTCCAAGATGGCATAATTTGAGAACTTGCTAAATAGGACAACAAAGTGATCTGCTTTTCCAAAATTTTGCCCCTTACCTTATATATTATTTCATGGTGAAGATCAATAAAACTGAAAATTGGAATTGCCAGATATTATCAGATTTTATTTTTTGAATGCTTAACAGCTGACCCAAAATCTGGTCATAAAAATGGAAGTTAAATTAAATTGTCCTCAAAATTTAAGTTTGCTACATTTGTAAGAACCACTTGCTTCTTCAAAATCTCAAACTTTCTCATATCTAGCAGCAAATTGAAATTAGGAATTTAAGCATGTAAATTCATCATGGAAACCAAATTGATTAAAATTTTCTGTGTATTCATGATAATGTTTAAAATTTTTGCTACATTTAAACCCTAAGTTAGTTACAAAAACCCTAAAATTATGCTTGTTTAAAAACTTGGGCTAACTTGCTTTTGAAAACATACTGACATATTCGTTCCATTCTTCTTATAATTATTTTTTTGTCACTCCCAAGCAGCACACCATTGTATATATCCCCAAAACGGCACTTCTTTGTTAAAGCCATTAGGACAGAAATATTTTTGAGCCAGATGCAATGGCTCATGCCTGTAATGTCAGTACTTTGGGAGGCCTAGGTTAGAGGACTGCTTGAGGATAGGAGTTTGTGACCTGCCTGGGCAACATAGCAAGACCCAGTCTTTACAAATGAAATGAAAATAAAATATAAAATAAACTGGCTGGACAAAGTAGTGCACACCTGTGGTCATAGCTACCAGGAGGCTGAGATGAGAGGACCATATGAACCCAGGAGTTTGGGGCTGAGAATGAGCTATGACTGCACCACTGCACTTCAGCCAGAACTATGGGTTGGTGAGTTAGAAATAAGTTCTCAGTTCTGAATATAATAACTGCTCCTGGCACTCCCCAGAATGAGCTGGGTTTTCTTTTGCCTCTCTATAGTCCCTCTTCCTCAGGAAATACCCCCATGGTTCTGCCCGCTGTGCTATTAATTACACCAATGCTTATTATATGTCAGTTCAGTTTTATCTAGATTCTCCCAAAGTCAGTGCTGAACTTAGTTGTTTGAAAATGTATATATTGTAATAGTTACCAAAAAGACCAAATACAGCTAGATATTTATGCTATTTGTTTTATTTCCATCGTAGGTATATTTCCTTTTATAATTCATATATATCTTTCTCTAAGGATTGTCTCCGTTTTCAGATGTTAAGCACTTTCTCATGCACACACCACCTAAGCAGCAAAGACAGAGTCCACGTCAGGGAATGTCACATTCAGGATAAGTACCTATTATTCTGTAACTCAGAAGTAGGAAAATGGATGTCCTCAAGCAGATGCTTTTCTTGACAGATACAAAAATTTGACAAGGATCACTGACTGACTTCCAACCCACCATTCATCCCTTTTATCTTATTTTGACCCTAAGGGTCCCAGAGGGATAATGGCACTACATTCCTATTTAGAATTCAGATTTCAGATTGCATTTCTTATATCATTGTTTATAAGTAGTGGTTGCACACAGTCGCGATAATACTATGACATTAATCTACATTCCTCGTTAAATCGATTTTTGTCTTCCGTTTTTGAGCTTAGCTACAATTTCTCACACGGTTTCTCTAGGAAGATTCCTCAATGACTGAAACATTTAGAACATGGTCGATTCATAAATACGACACTGGGATTCCCCAATGACTGAAACATTTTGAACATGGTCCATTCATAAATACGACACTGGGATTCCCCAATGACTGAAACATTTAGAACATGGTCCACTCATAAATACGACACTGGGATTCCCCAATGACTGAAACATTTAGAACATGGTCCATTCATAAATACGACACTGGGATTCCCCAATGACTGAAACTTTTAGAACATGGTCCATTCATAAATATGACATTGGGATTCCCCAATGACTGAAACATTTAGAACATGGTCCATTCATAAATATGACATTGGGATTCCCCAATGATTGAAAAATTTAGAACATGGTCTATTCATAAATATGAAGAGCTTGTGTAGAAAGTATAATTTACTTATCCTATTATGCTTAAGAAATTATGTGAAATAATGTGAAAATAATCTTAAAACATTTGCATGCATATTTGCTGCAAGAGTCATCTTTCATTGATACTTAATCATAATCATGGACATGGTGGGTCCCAATAACCAATATTTAATGCAAGACTGTAAATTTAATAGAGAGAAAACCTTATTTATAAATTTTCATGTGTTCTTTTCTTGACAATAAGGAGCTGTGAGATTTGTATTTTAAAAGATACTTAGTAATAAAAACTTTAATTTTTAAAACTTTTATTTTTAAATTCTGCTTAATTGCATAAAAGTTAAAAGGTAATATTTAATATTTAATGAGGCTTATTGAGCTAAATGATGATATGCAGCTTGGGTTATACTTGCAATTATAAGATTTGCTCATTATACCTAAGCAATCTCCTTCACTCAATCTAGCTACCACTAAGGAAGCAAAATTCCCTGAATCATAGTATCAAAGCATTCCATTATGTTTTCTATTAAGTTGTTTTGTTCTTTGAATCATTGTCTATTTTAATTTATCCTTTTAGAAAGAAAACAAATTACTTAACTTGCATTTCCCACTAGAAGCTTCACTACAGCTAGACTTGGAATTGATTTCAGGCCATTTTTTAATAAATGATGGTCCCTAGTGAAAGATAGAATACTTGAGCCATCAATATTGAGTAAATAAAAGGGTTTGGGTAAATAAGAGAGAAGATACCTATTTTTCTCAAATATTTTAAATATCTAATAACCTATTCCTCATCTAAAACAAGCCACAATTACTGGAAATGATGGTCAGAGGAAGGTATTAGCAACCCTGTGTAATACTACATGTCATGTTGGATCACTATTACAGAGAAACAGTTGTCATGCTGCATTTTAGTAATTCTACACATCACCAGAGAAATAGACAACTCTTATAGCCAAAGAAATCCAACGTAGCTACTGTCTACATATTCTTGTTTTAGACCTTTGGTGAAAAAAACTACTATGTGTATTGAATATATTTTACATTAGTTTTATCACAAAAGAAAAATGAGAATTCTATTAGATGCAAATACAAATTCTGAATGACAGGAAAGAAAAATTAAAATCAAAGCTGATCTTAATTAACAAAATGTATTATCTGCTTACATGTATATACAACTGTTCATATACAAAGGCACAGATGCATTTGTGGTTTTGAAAAAATATCTATTTCATTTCAAATCTTCATTGAACAATATTACATATGGCAAGAAAACTGATCTTTTTGAAGGATCTTTTAAAAAGTGTTAAACTTTATTAGATACTCCAAACTAGCAAAGCTCAACTTCATCACAATTATATAATAACACTGCACACTTTCAATTTTATCTGGAGAAATATATCTATCCCTTGAAATAACTCTGTAAACTTCCTGCTCACAGATTTCATTTCAAGCCTTGAAAATGCAGAAAATCAATGCTGAATATACTTGCCCCGAAAGGAAAAGAAAATTTCAGGGGTGTCAGGATGTTTTATCACATAAAGTACAGAATTGCAATTTGTATATGAGCAGGCAACACACCTCCAAAAATAATACAATACTTATCACAAAATACATTCACAGATACTAGATTTGGCACAAACCACTCCATACAGCTATTGATGAAATCAGTATTGAAAGCCTTATTCCAAAATCTATGGCCCTTTTCTACTCTCCAACTGACATTTCAGGATGCCACAACCTTGCAGCTCCACTCTCTCATTAATTTCCCCTAAATACCCTTGGCAGAAGAACGAGAAACGTCACATTTTTCATTTAATTTCTAAAGAACATCACATCCTTTAAGAATAGGTTCTTGAAATTTTAAAATGTTAAACATAAAAACCCTAAAGAGACAAACATCCAAAAACATAAAAACCCTAAACAGACAAACGTCCAAAAACTTTTCTTCAAAATCACAACAACTTTATATGCTACGTGTTCCTGTAAAATACCACATACACAAACTCACAGGCACACCCACCCACCCAAAACCCACACACTCGAATTTATATGGCCTCGTAATACCTCACATATATATACATGTCACCAAATGCAACAGAGACACACGCATATATATGGCCTCATAATACCTCACATATATATACATATCATCAATTACAACAGAGAAAAGCCAATTTCAGAAACATGGCTTCAATTTTGATGCATTTACTCACACTTAATTCTATTTCAATTTAACTGCAGAGATATTACAATACCCTGTAACAAAAACCTGACGGAAGATTGTAACAAATTGCTTAAACATCAAACCAAACACTAAACATAATTTCATCACAAAGTGAAATTCGCATCCAACTCGCAAAGAATTAGAAAATCCTTGCACTTACCTTGGCCTTGTCCATTCCCCAGATGACCCCAAAACACCACCGTCATCATCAACAGCCCCGGAGCCCACGTCCACATCCTTCTAGTGACACGCTCGTGTCTTCTGGCCATTGCATCTTAAACTCTGCATATTCAGTGGGGTGGATGTGAAAGTACAATAAATTACATTCTTAGAGAAATACACTACGACTCAAATCCCATATCTAATATGCACTGTGCATTTCTGAATTATCCTGCCTACAAGGAGGTACATTTGAAAATCATGCTTCCCTTTAGGGTTGTCATATTGATGATTAATACGAAAGCTCATTCATTTTTAATCTTTAAGCATTCATCTGAATTACATTTTTAATATCATTTTCCAAAACAGGCCACTTAACCTATGAATGTTAAAAAGTACTCCCGATATACATATTGGAGTTCAGTCAAGCAAAAGCATGGTGTATGGACACTACTTAAGTATAACTTGATATTTAGGCAAATTGATGAATTTAACATACCATGTAATCTCTACATATATACAAAAGGACTTTTCAACACATTTATGTAAGTTTTGCATAAATACCCTTGAAAATATTCTCAAGTTTTAAGTGGTATTCTAATTATGTCAGTAATTTTAACTGAATAAAGAGATGCATCATGTGCAAAAACTAATCTTGTTTACTTAAAATTGAGAGTAAAATTAATTATAGAAGGTACAAAACACTTGTAATTTTGATTTCAGATATATGACCCACAGGAACCTTCATATATACAAATATTATACACATATATGACAATGTATATTTGAATGTTCATTTTGAAACTGCTTTTCATACTGATACATGAAAATACTTAAATGTCCACCAAAGCAAGGTTATTTATTCATACATTTGAATGATATACAGTAGCTCAAAAGAATAAACTTGAGTTGCATGTACTAATATGGATAAGTGTCCAAAATGAATAGTGAAGCAAAACTAGCAAATTTAATAATGATAAGTTCAAAATTACACCTTTCATATGTAAACATGTGCAATAGTTAAAACTATAAATTTTATGTTGCATCAATATATAATACAGTATAATAACGTATAAGAATGAGAAACACCTTCAAGACTAAAGTTAGGAAATTACAAGACTACAATTTAAATGGTTAGTAGGTGGAATTTTAAATCAGAGGTTACTCCTAAATCCCAATTTTTCCACAGTTGACAAAATAACGGAGTTAAGAAAAATAAACTTAATGATTTCCAGAATGAATGCTTTATTCAAAATGCTACGTAATTACAATTCTAATAAACTTGCAAGGGAATCCAGTCACCCAGAAATTTTTTATGCCTTTCTCCTACATCACGAAAGGGGAAGATTTAATTACCAACTTTGCATTACTTAACGTCAGACTCATAGTATCAGAGCTAAAGAGAAATTTAAGAAACACCTAACTCAACCTCTCCATTTTAAATGACCAAATGAGTTGAGAAGGTTACAATGACATTTCTAAGTTCATATGTAAAAACAGAATTTTGATGACAATGACAGTTTAAGTACTAATAAACACTCCTGGAAAAGTTACTGTAATCCAGGTTATTTTACTGTGCTAAATGCCTTACATTCTTTACCCAATTCAGTTTTCACAGAAATCCTATGAACAAAGCACTTCCAAAATTTACCACTTCACAGCTAAGAAAACAAGGCTTAGAGAAATGCTACACGATCCCCTAGTCATGAGGTTAGTAGGTACCACTGTGGAGACTGAGGCAAAACAGGACGATTTCAAAGCCTATGCTCTGAACAAGTAAACACTAAGCAGGAATTTAGTTCTAGATCTCCCAGTTGTAGTCCAATAATCAGCCAAAAAATGGTGCTGAGAAGAGGGGAAAGAAAGATGTCTTGTATGTGGAGCCTCATGTATTTGATCCCAAATACATCTTCATATTGAAAATCATTAGAGCACAAGGCAAAAGAATTATTAGTTTGTTTCTAAAATCATCAACCTTTCCCAAGTTGAACATACAAATATATTTTATCATATATATACTATATGTGTGTATAGCGTGTGTTTATCTAAGTATTCCTGTGGTTTATATATCTGGATGTGGAATTACAAGTGTTTTGTGGTTTATTATTTATTTATTATTATACTTTGAGTTTTGGGGTACATGTGCACAATGTGCAGGTTTGTTACATATGTATCCATGTGCCATGTTGATGTGCTGCACCCATTAACTCGTCATTTAGCATTAGGTGTATCTCCTAATGCTGTCCCTGCCCCCTCCCCCCACCCCACCACAGTCCCCAGAGTGTGATGTTCCCCTTCCTGTGTCCACGTGTTCTCATTGTCTCCCTCTGTTGCTCTGGCTGGAGTCAGTGGTGTGATCATAGCTCACTGCAGACTCCAAGTCCTAGGCTCAAGCGATACTTTTGCCTCGGCCTCTCAAGTAGCTCGGACTACAGGCACGCACCACCATCCCCGGCTAATTTTTTTACAGAGATGGGTCCCACCGTGTTGCTTGACTGGTCTCAGCCTCCTTAAGTCAAGGGATCCTCCCACCTGGACTTCCGAAAGCACTGAGATTACAGGTGTCAGCCACCGTGCGTTTTTTGATTTCTTCAATTAATTTTACTTATACACTTGATTACACAAGATTAATTTTGTGTACATAATGAATCTCTTTTGAGGTTTAAATTACTGATTAATTAGAGTACCACTTAACAAGCGTGTCATCCCAGCACTTTGGGAGGCTGAAGTGGGCGGCTCACCTGAGGTCAGGCATGAGCCACCGTGCCCGGCTTACACACATTCTTTTCACTCCTGCTTGCAGATCTCTGTTCCCTTCTAATTCCAGTGGAACCACTTTCACTTAGTATCAAAATATCCAGATCCACTCATCAAAGCGTAAATAATCCTCCAGCAAATTACCTTTGCAAATCTATTTTTATGTAATATTTCCTTAACTTCTTCTTACCTACATCCAGTAGTCATTTTACAAGGCAGAATTTTTTCTATTTTATATAGAACTGAGGCAGTATTTGAAAAAAATCTCAAAACACTCTTCAGGAAGGACTGGCATCTAAAACACCAGTTCCAATATATATTTCAGTAACATTTTAAAGGACAGATGCTTTTCAAAATGTTATTATAATTTAAAAAAATGTAACCTTCCTCTCTGAGTTCATGTTTATGGAAAACTAATATTTCATAAATGCCAAGTTACTATGATGTATTATCTAAATGCTGCCCCTGCCATTCTATAAATACAAAAATCATAACCTTCTAACTAACTTTGGTATTAGTCAACAACTGTGCTGATGAAAAGTAAAATCAATTCATTTAAAATAATTTTCCATGAACAAAATCAAGTAACTTGTAAGTAGTATGGTAGATGAACCAAAAAATAAAGTAACATTAACCAGAAAGACATGCCATGGACTTCTCTAATCTTTTTTTGGAACACCCTTTTCATGCATATGAAAATAAAAATTAAATATAAAATACCTACTTTATGTATGTACTTTTACTTGTGTCTATTGTTCTTTAAAGATTAAAATAACTCCTAAAGCCTGGATAGCTGAGCCCATTGTGCTCTTCTGCCCATAAAATAGATCGGATGTGCAGTGAAAGAGGTAAAACTTAGGCTTTCAGGTTAGTTATGACGATGGAAACACAATTCTATTCAATAGTGTTCATCTTGGTCTTTCAAATGTTTAAGGTCACAAGGCAAAAGAGAACAGACTTTAAGAATGTTCGTGTATTACTTCTCATCTTACCCAATAGCTACATTAGTTCAATTAGGCCAGTGTTTTGGAGTAAACAGCACTGTGAAATGTGTCGTGGAGTCCGGAGGCTCCACCACCTACCTCCATGTAGTTGTTCTGTCCGATGGAGCCTAGAGTAATACCTTAGGAGATGCATTACATCTACAGGTACCAACCAGGAAGGGTAGTCTTGAATTAAATGGCTTTAGAACACGTTATAAGAGCAAATCGAAGCTTCTAGGTATTAGAACCACTTCAATCACAGAGCGTCTCTGGGTTCTATCTGTGGCCAGCATCAAGTATCTGTCTGCCCTCCCCGAATGCTTTCTCTCATCATGTGGATCTTCTAGATGGTCTTATTCTTCCCCAGCCAGCCAACTTGATCAACAAGCCTAGGTATATTAGATATGTATAAAGTTGGTTCTTAAATAAAGTCCATTTCTGTATCTAGGTAAGTAATGTCTTCAGACTTACAATTTCATTGATATCTAGAAAGAGTGACTCTAGTTAGCTTCTAGTGTCAGTTTTTCTAGCAGCTTCTTTAAAAACAAAAATCCTCTCTGTAACAAAGCTTCCTTGCAAGTATTGCTGTTGGCAATAGTCCTCTTTACTGAAATGCTTATCCGGTGAAACTTGCGCTGTGCCAGTGAGCCTGCAGGTTGATGGTCCTTTTGTTCAACTTCTCCATTATAAAGCAACCTCTCTGATCACCCTTTTAAAACTAAAGACCAAAGAATCAAATGAGATCAGGAAGTGACCAGAGCTCACAGGTCATCAACTCCTCTTCTTAGCATATTATAGCACACAGTCTAAGCCCGAAAAACACAGCAGAACCCATTACAGCTCTCGAGTTCCAGTTATTAACATTGATTTTTTCCAATGGGAAATTTTCATTAGAAGCTATCACAGGACTCACATTCAGTAATAACTTAGATTAGGATACATACTGGAGCCTTTGTCCTTAGAGTAGGTGCCACTGAGTCACTATTAAAAGGAGTCTTTTTGATCTTAGTAAATTCTCACAGGGCTTATCTCAGTCTAAACTGTAACTGGCCTTTACTAGTGATGTCATGTGTAGTTCAAATTAATATTGTAATGTATATAAATTGTATATATAGGTATAAAACATGCATGTATTTACAATTATTTATTTTATTTTATTTTTTAATAAGATAAAAGTTAGAGGTTAAAATATGACTCTAGGCCATTGTGCTTTAGAATGAAGAGCACAGACATGGGTTGGAAATGTAAATTTTGGCCCAATTTAATTTCTGTGACAAATTCATTAATGTCTTCAAGGTTCAGGCTCTATGTATGAGACAAATGAAAACAGCTCTAAGATTCCTGAAAACCCTAAAATATTAAAATTCCACTCTGCCATTAGTTCAGATAAATCATTTGCCAATTTGCCCCACAAGAACCAGGCATCTTTAAATGGTAACATAACATGCACTTCTCTCTCCCAAAGTGTGGTGCATAAACGTTCTGCTTCTCAATAACACAGGATGCCTGCTAAAATGTGCTGTCAGGGGGATTAGTAAGGAAATGTTGTATCAAAACTTCTGCAGATGTGGCCCTGAAATACACATTGTAATAAATCCTCCAGGCCTCTCAAGTTAGGAATAACTGGTTTATAAAATTGTACTTACTTAAAAATTATAGATAAACAGATTTCACCGTAACCCATTCTTTCTGTTCTGAATGAAATAAGGCTCTATATTCAGACTGAATTTTCAGTGAAAAACAACTTAAAATAGTGACAAATCATCTATAAGTTTAAATGAATATAACTAGGAGACCTGAAAACTCAGGTTTAGCAGTCATCTTCCAACAGTTTGAGAGCCCACAGGAGCCACAGAGCCCTCATGTCTCTCCAGAGAAGCAGGGTGATTCTTCCCCCTAAACACCATGCAATTCTTGAAGTGAGTGAAAGCATCCCTGCTCACACTGATACCCTCTCAAGTGAACTCAAAGTTAAGCCATCTCCAGCCAGACCAGATATCCTGGCCCATATCTCATTCATTAATATATGTTGAGAAGCCTTTGTTTCTTGGAAACTACATGAAGTGAATAGGCTGTGGACTCCACTGGACATAGTGGTCTATATTTAACCAATTCCCTTCACACATATGTATCAGATGCTCTCTTAGTTACGGAGCTGCAGTGGTGAATAAGAAAGCCACAGTCCTGTACTCCCAGGGTTTCAATTCTGAAGACAAAGACAGGCACAGAAACCCAACTGAGCAAAGAGAAGAGATTATTACAAAATGTGTTCACATGCAAAGTGAAGCAAGGGACTGAATATACAACAAGGGTTTTGGGGCGAACATTAGATACAATCTTAATTCAGATTATATAAGATTCATACATATAATTTTTATATATAGATATATTAATTTGGGCCGGGCGTGGTGGCTTATGCCTGTAATGCCAGCATTTTGGGAGGCCAAGGCGGATGGATCACTTCAGTCCAGGAGTTTCAGACCAGTCTGATCAACATGGCAAAACCCCATCTCTACTAAAAATAAAAAAGTTAGCCGGGTGTAGTGGTGTGCGCTTGTAGTCCCAGCTACTCAGGAGGCTGAGAAAGGAAAACTGCTTGAACCCAGGAGGCAGAGGTTTCAGTGAGCCAAGATTGTGCCACTGCACTCCAGCCTGGGTGACACAGCAAGACCCTGTCTCAAAAGAAAAAGAAAAAAAGAAATATTAATTTGGATTATACAGATTCTAACCACTTCTTTCAAGTGAGAATATTTAAGGTAAGACCTGAGAATAAAAAGAGTTAGCTTTTCATACACTACAGAAAGATTCGTCTTTTAGGAAAAACCCCCAGTGTTCATGGACCCTAATATATGAGCAAGATCTTGGCATGTAGAAGAAACCTGTGAATTGGATGAAATGAAAAACTGAAAAGTAGGAATCTGGATGAAGTACAGAAGGGAGAAAGACTAATGTGAGACGTGGCTGAAAGAGAAGGATATGTGAAACAGTACAGGTCTTCATTAGTAATGATGAGGAACATAAATGTTAGTCCAAGTACACCAGAAAAGTGGGAGAGTTGGAAACTGAAAGACATGTTAAGAGATCACTTTGGTTTCTCTGTAGCTAACAGGGTGTAGGAGATTAAGAATTAAAGTAGGTTGACTAAGGATGACCTAAGAAAATAAGCATAGGTAAGAAAATATGTGGCTCTGGCTAGGCTGGGGACATTGGAAATCAAAAGAGGTGGAGGAAATTACAGATGTATTTGGAACCAAAATATTTTTTAAATGAATGTTGAATTGGATATTGTCAGAATATTGAGGAAGGGCCAAAAATGACTTATAAGCGTCTAGCATGGCTGGCAGTGCCACTTACTGACATGTGGGAAACCAGGACATGTTACCTCTGAATTATTCGAGTGCTATTGTCATGTAAATCATCAACTCCCAGAATAAAGGTCTGGGCCAAACTCTAAGACTGGAAATTATGAGCTGTTTAGTAGTGTTTAGAGCTTAGAGAGAGTATGTGTGTGGAGAGAAAAGAAGAGCAATTAGGACAGAACCCTTAGAAACATCAATATTTAAAATTTGGGAAGAGAAACAGAAACAAATAAATTGTGGGAAAATGAAGCTCAGGGTAGTTGCAAGGGAATGCTAAAAATGAACTATGGCATTTGAGGAGGAAAACGTGGAAACTGAAAGCAAGAGAGTACGGATGGATCGTGAGGGAGCAGCAGCAGCTGTGTCCTAAGAAGAGTCTCAGTGAAAATGAAGGGTTGTAGGAATGAGGACATCTGGGCCAACGAGCTGGCAAGGAGTGATGTCCAGGAGGCAGAATATTTGCATCTAGATCCTGGTGGTATATACCCTTATAGAAAATGTTTCAGATTTGATGACAATAAAGTGGAGGAAAGAAAAAAAGTAATGGAAATAAAGATGTCAAAAAACGGGGAACCGAGGTTTGTACTGGTCCTTTCACGTGAAAGCTGAGCCACTAAAATGATGGCTGAACTTGCCTGAAGATGATATTGAGCAAAAGATCTACAGCCTTAAATAAATGGCAAGAGGCCAGGTGCAGTGGATCATGCCTGTAATCCCAGAACTTTGGGGGGCTGAGGCAGGCATATCACCTGAGGTCAGGAGTTCGAGACCAGCCTGGCCAACATGGCGAAACCCCGTCTCTACCAAAAATACAAAAATTAGCTGGGTGTGGTGGTATGCACCTGTAATCCCAGTTACTCAGGAACCTGAGGCAGGAGAATCACTTGAAACCGGGAGGAGGAGGTTGCAGTGAGCCGAGATCACACCATTACACTCCAGCATGGGTGACAGAGCAAGACTCCATCTCAAAAAAAAAAAAAAAAAATAAGACCAGAGTGCCCAGGAGGGAGGTCTGTTGATGATGGTAATACCAAAGGGGCATGGCCGATATTTCCAAGGGGTTTGAGTTTCAAAGGAACAGTCTAATTTGCAAGGAGCGGAGAAATTAACAGTCTAGAAGTTGTAACGGGAACCAAGAACAACCACCTCGGCTTCCAGCCATAGGTATGTGGAGGGTGAGAAAAAGACCTGTCTCAATTTATGAAAGCTAGAGGAAAAACTGCACTTTAGTATCAACCAACTTTTGTTTTAAGATAATTACAAACCAATATGGAACTTAGCAAGAGTCAATTTTGACAGTTTCCTGCAGCTTAGTAAATTCTGCACAAAATTAAGATTTAACACAAAAGTAGAGAAAAATTTTAATGGCATAGCACATTTCTTCACAATTCCTTAAACCAAATAATTCCCTGTTCTTCTAACTCTCACCTTACACTATCAACTAGGCTTCTTATTCAATGAAAGGTTTAAGTCTACTAAGACACACACACACACACACACACACGTCTTATCCAGCTGCAGATCTCATTTTTGAAGGTACACTGAAAGTACATAGATCATTCTATAATCATCAACTATGAAGATTGTGAGCAACTGGAACAAGTATTCTTGGAAAAGAAGTTTCCTGTGTATAAGAAAAAAAAGAGTCCAACTCTGGGAACTGACTTGGCTGAGTCATCATTATATGCCACTGGCAAGAAATCAAGAAGTAACTCAGGACTGATAAACTTTGTTAAAGGAAATGGAAACAGCCTATCTGTGAGGCTTAATTCTTGATAATCTGGCCAAGATATAGCATCTGGATAAGAGTTCACTGACTCAACTAAATTTTGTGAAGGTGAAGTACTTGTTAAAATGAAAGATCTATTTAGAGAGAAATAAGTAGACATAATGTCTGCACTATGGATAGGTGTATACCTGTTTTTTGCAAAAACAGTTTGTATCTTTGAAATGCTGGTTTGCCCTGGACAGAGCTAACTTAAATAGAGACCTGGCGCGGTGGTTCATGCCTGTAATCCCAGCACTTTGGGAGGCCGAGGAGGGTGGATCATGAGGTCAGGAGATCGAGACCATCCTGGCTAACACGGTGAAACCCCGTCTGTAGTAAAAATGCAAAAAATTAGCCGGGCATGGTGGCGGGCACCTGTAGTCCCAGCTACTCTGGAGGCTGAGGCAGGAGAATGGTGTGAACCCGGGAGGCGGAGCTTGCAGTGAGCCGAGATCGCGCCACTGCACTCCAGCTGGGTGACAGAGAGAAACTCCGTCCCCAAAATATATATATATAGTTTTTTTATATATATATGTATATATACCCAAAGGATTATAAGTCATGCTGCTATAAAGACACATGCACACGTATGTTTATTGTGGCACTATTCACAATAGCAAAGACTTGGAACCAACCCAAACGTCCAACGATGATAGACTGGATTAAGAAAATGTGGCTGGATACATATGTAACAAACCTGCACATTGTGCATATGTACCCTAAAACCTAAAGTATAATAAAAAAAAAAGAAAATGTGGCACATATACACCATGGAATACTATGCAGCCATAAAAAAGGATGAGTTCATGTCCTTTGTAGACACATGGATGAAGCTGGAAACCATAATTCTCAGCAAACTATCACAAGGACAAAAAAAACCAAACGCTGCATGTTCTCACTCATAGGTGTGAATTGAACAATGAGAACACATGGACCCAGGAAGGGGAACATCACACTCCGGGGCCTGTCATGGGGTGGGGTGAGGGGGAGGGACAGCATTTGGAGATATACCTAATGTAAATGATGAGTTACTGGGTGCAGCACACCAACATGGCACATGTATACATATGTAACAAACCTGCACGTTGTGCACATGTGTCCTAGAACTTAAAGTATATATATATATATATATATATATATATAAATATAAAGAGAAAACCATTAAAGAAAGGCTATAATACACAGGAACACACAGACATACATACACCTGTGTGTCTATATCTTCAGTTATCACACTTTTTCTATACAGACTCCACACGAGACAAACATGTTACATTTTATGAGAAACTATAAGTGGAAAGAGGAGAATTTGTGAAATCAATATAGAATGTTCCTTGTTTAGCATAATTCTAACTGTTTCTCATTAGAGGTCTGAGTATCAATCTGTATTATATGTGGCCATGCTGGCATTTGGGAAATTCCACAAGAAACTTTTTAAATATGAATTTGGAAAAGGGAAAAGGATTTTTAAAGTGTCTTTTTTTGTTCTGCATTCTATGTGGAACATCTATTTTGTGCTAACTGCTCGTGTTAGCTTGTGATTGCCTGTGACTATGTGGAAGATATACTTTACGTGACTATGTGAGCAATAGTCTTAAAGTTAAGAAATCTAAAATTTGGTTGGTTTAGTTGCTAATTAGGTAAATTACCTTGTAATGGTTACTTAACCTCTCAAAGATTAATTATCTTCAGTGGTACATTGAAGGTTCCATTCATATTGATTTTAGTAGACTTATCCTACTAAAAAGTAAATTTAACAGAAATTATTCTAGACCTCATTATTTCAGGAGACCCCACCCCAGCTTTTATTCCTAACTTCAAGAAATGCAGAGAAATTTAAAAATTCGATGTTCTCCCAATTCAACAGAATATAACTGAACTAAATCGATTTATGTATAATTCATTATTTCAACCTTTAACGCTATATCCGAGCGGTTTGTTTTCACCATAAAGTTATAGCTGTTTAGGCCAATAATTAAAGAGGACCTTGATAGAGAATGACAAGAGAGGATGATCACCCTATTGTCTATCTTCCAGCTGTTTTCAATGCCCTGAAGTTTTATTCACACCCAAATATTAGAATCTTATCTGAGAGAGCGTACTCAAATGATGAATCATGCTAATTTCTCAAGAAAAGTGTTACAGAATAATAAATGCCTTTCTGGTCAAAGCACTGATGCTCTGGAAATAATCTTTATCCAAATGAGGTACAGGAATTGTTAGGACTATTAAAAGTTTGTATATGATATCTGCCAGGTTCGACTGAGCTTCACTTAAAATCTACCATATTAGGGCCAAGTGTAATGACTCAAATTAGTGAACTTAAAAATTGTTTTAAAATGTTTCCTGGAGACATTTCAAATATTGCTCTCTGATTTATCACTGTTACTTTTGCTGAATTCAATTTGATGCCAAGATTTATTCAGATTAATCAAATGCCATAAACTCTGATACCTAATGTTCCTTAACACCTTAAGAACTTTTAAACAGATCAAATGTTGAAGATACGCTTTTAGTGAAACTGTACCTAAGCACATGAATTCTATTGAATATAGCTTTTTAGAAGACTAACAAAGAAAGAAGACTTAGGAAATTCGGAAACATTTTTTAAACCTTCTAGAGGGAATTAAACTACTGAAAAATAATTTCAATTGGTGAATCTAATGGCATTAATCAGAAGATAAGAAAAAAGTAACCATAAAACTTTATGGGGGTAATATTTGCTATGAGGATCAGGAAAAACAACTAATGGATATTAGGCTTAATATCTGGGTGATGAAATAAACTGTACAACCAATCCCATGGCATAAGCTTACCTCTGTAACAAACCTACACTTGTACCCCTGAACTTAAAAGTTAAAATTTAAATAAATAACGTTGTGCTATTAATTTCAACCAGAGCCTTTCCAAGGTGCAGGGAACTTTTGAGAATTTTATTTCTTGCAAAAGGAAACTTGATTCCTTGCTTAGGGCCTTCCTAGGAAAACCTCTATTCTTTGGAGAAGCATCATACTCCTACAAGATTTAAGGACCATCATATTTGTCAGACTTTTTTTCTGTTTTACTGTGAGCAGTTTACAGAACATAAAGAAAAATCAAATCCGAAGGTGCACTACACGTGTTTTATCAAAAGGAACATTTTTGTGTACTTTTAAGAAAATACGACAAATTGAGTTTTCTGACCTATTACCAAGTTAGACATCTTGAGTGAATTGAATCTGTTGTAATCCTGTTTGGTTTTCATCCCATGGCTCTGGAAAACTGACATTTATCTCCAATTTTTCAACTCTGCTTCTTTCCAGTACCTCATCTATACGACTATTATAGTACTTTTCATCTGCTTCTACCACTACACTATGGCTGCATTACTTTTAACACAGTGTCCCACATGTTACCCATTTCTACCTTATATAAAGAGTAGAAATTGAATTGTAATTGAGTATCCAGTTGCCTCATATTCAGGTCTTCAACTGAAATAACTCCAGCTATCTCAAAACTTCAACCCTCTCTGGAAGTATTGGACCAAATTATCCCAGATTATAGCACTCTCAGGCTAAAATTACTAATGCTTCTATAGTTTCAGAGACTGTATCAGGTTATTCAACACAACATTCCATGCACCATTCCAGCCTCATATAATCAGAGGACACTTAGACGACTTTAATAGCCTTCAAAAGACACCCTCCTCTTTTACTTATATATATATTTATTTATCTATTTATTTAATGGAGACAAGGTCTCACTCTGTCACCCAGACTGGAGCGCAGTGGCATAATCACGGTCCACCGCAGCCTGCACCTGCCGGGCTCCGATCCTTCCACCGCAGCCTCCTGAGTGGCTGGGACCACAGGCGCCGCCACCACGTCTGCCTGTTTTTTGTATTTTTGTGGAGATGGGGTTTCACATGTTGCCCAGGCTGATCTGAGACTCCTGGGCTCAAGAGATCCACCTGCCCCGGCCTCCCAAAGTGCTGGGATTACATGAACGAGCCATTGTGCCCAGCCGGTCCCGCCCGGTTTTTAACCTTCGTACTGTTTATATAATCATCCTTCACAAAATAGAACACTTCATTACTCGATGGTTCTCATTATTCTAATATGAAGAACTATATTAAGAAAATAAATTCCTGGCCGGGCGCAGTGGCTCACACTTGTAATCCCAGCACTTTGGGAGGCCGAGGCGGGCGGATCACGAGGTCAGGAGATCGAGACCACGGTGAAACCCCGTCTCTACTAAAAATACAGAAAATTAGCCGGCGTGGTGGCGGCGCCTGTAGTCCCAGCTACTCGGGAGGCTGAGGCAGGAGAATGGCGGGAACCCGGGAGGCAGAGCATGCAGTGAGCCGAGATCGCGCCACTGCACTCCAGCCTGGGCGACAGAGCCAGACTCCAGCTCAGACAAAAAAATAAATCAATAAATTTCCAATATTTCCTAGCATATCCAATTTAATTCTATACATCACATAAAAATAAAAGCCGTCTTACTGTGTTAGTTTCTTACTGCTGTTACAGTAAATTAACATAAACTCAGAGGCTTAAAACAACACATTTTTTTTCTTTATACTTCTGGGGGTCAGAAGTCCAAAATGGGTCTTAGTGTGCTAAAATCAAGGTATCATCAAGTGTATATTTTGTCTAGAGATTCCAGGAGAGAATTCACCAGGTTTGAGGGGTCACATGTATCCCTGAGCTCTTGGCCTCTGCACATCTTGGACACAGCACATCACTTCAGCCTCGGCTCCAGTTTACCCAAGCTCTTCTGCTCACTCTGGTCTCTCCGCCTTCCTGTCTGAAGGTTCTTTGTGACTACAGTGGGCCCACCTAGATAATTCAGGATAATCGCTCCAGTTTAAGGTGAGGTGATTAGCAATCTTAATTCCACCTCTAACCATAATGCTTCCATGCTGCCTAACAACACATTCAAAAGGTCATCCTGCTAAGGGTCATTATTCTACCTACACACTAAGTGACTGAGAAAAAGTAAAGTTATCTATCATGCCTTACCTATGGCGAGGAAATAATAACTTATAATGATTTATCTACGAAAACCTGTTTTTAAAAGCTTTGGTCCTAGTCTATTGATTAAAGTTTTGGTATATTCCAGATAAATTTCATGTCCTTGATGCTAACACATTGTGCACAGTAGATGGCCTTTTTAAAATAGTACTGCATAAAGGAATATTTAAGGTTGTCTGGACAATAGAAAAGGAACTTTAGTTGCTATGCCACAAAAGGCCGGATTTCTGCACATTACACCTCCTACCAGTGCACACATGTGCCAAACTCCTTCCTGAAAGCCTGGTTTATGTTTCCTATGTGCTTAGCAATAGTTTTACTCTCACGACTGTTTATATTAAGTCCTATTTTTTAAAGCATATCCTCATTTGTTTGTTTTCCTGAGCCTCTGAACTGGATTTCATCTGGTATGTATTGCACAGGTTTGCACACTTGATTGTACGCTACCTAAAAGCATCCTCTTGTGTTCTGGACACGGTTGTTTTTCTCCATGGTAAGGTGATATGTGACTTCTCTGAGGACTTGCCACCTTAGAATGCAGTGGTGACATCACCTGCTCAGGCTCTGTCTGCAATGTGGAATTTAGTATTTTCCAACTTCTGGTCTAACTTGAACTTCATAATTAAGCAGAGCCGCCTTTTGAGGGAACAGTAGGGTGTCTGCCCCTAAACGTCTGTGTAAATGCAGAGACACATTTGGGAACATAACTGACTTTTACGTACAGAAGCCAGATGCATTTCATGACCATGCATGCTTAGGGAAGCAAGTTCATCTCATCTATCACAATAAGCATCTGTGCCACTAAATTCCACTGCAGGATACTTTTCACACTTAGACAACAAAACATTTAAGGAAATAAAAGCTCTTTCCAATAAAAATGTGCATCAAATACTGTGTGTATGTTTAAAAAAAAACCTTCCTCTGTAAGATAAGGCCACAGGAACTACTAAAAAAGCATTCTTGAAATACATTTTCTGATAGGAATCTAGGCCCTTGCCTTATATAAGATTTAAGGAAAGTGATGTGTGTGTCTTTATACTTGAAAGGCTGTTTTCAACAGCAAAGGGTATGCTTTGAGGTATCAATATAGTTTTGAGAATGCAAAAGTTTAAAAGAAATGGAATGCATATTCTCCAGGTATGAATATGCAATTGTCATTATTTTCCTACCATCTACTAGATTAGAAACAGAAGAAAAATTATGGAAATGTCTGTTTTCCCTCAATAGGAGTACCTATTTATTAAAGTTAATTAATTACTATTCTTTAAACATTTTCAAAATAGACTCATAAGTGACAACTTTCAGAGAAAACAAGGGTTTTTGGATGTAAATATTTACTTATAACATGGATAAAATAATTTTGTTAAATATTAACTCCATATTCATAATGTTCTCTATTGTTTTTGCATTTTGTTTAACAATAGAGAATCTAAGACATTTAGTGTTCATGAGTTTCATACAGTTTCCTGTCAATGTACTTTGTCTTTTTTTTATTGGACTACTAATCATTTATTTATGATTTGTTGGAACTACTCATATTTTAAATATGTCAAGTGAACTGCAAGCACTTGTTGCTGATTTGATATTTGCTTTTTACACATATTCATTGTATCCTCTGAAAAAGAAAAGTTTTATATTTTAACAAATTCCAATCCATAAATTTTTTTTTAAATTTTCTGTTATTGGTTAGGGCTATGTTTGGATATTTAATTTTAACCGTAATGTTGCAAGTGATATTTGTCTATGGTATTTTTTCTTTATATGTTGGAAAAGTGTATTTGACATCCACTATGGAATTAATATTTATTAATGACATATTATACCTTTGTGCAACTATAAAATACATATAGCCAATTATCTGAACACCATTTTATGAACTGTTTATCACTTATCCACTGATTTGAAACACTATCTTTATCATATATTGGATTTTAGGTTTATCGAGATTATGTAACATGAAATTATTTAATTATGAAATTATGTGAATTCAAGCATGACAGTCAGCTCTTCTTCCCCACCACTACCCTGTAAAAGGATGGATGGAATAATTGCTTCCCTATGGCTTAAGTGTATGAGAGGTATACAACATGGTCTTGATGAAGTGGGAACTACACAGAAACTGTTTTTGGTCCTGAAATGTACTCCAGCTTTACCAATTTGTTCTACACATATACCATTGAGGGTAGAAGCTGAATTTTGCTAATGATTATATTTACACTACTTAACATTGTGCCAGATACTGAGTAGATGCTTAGAAACATGTTTAATGACTTGTTTTATTGATAGAGACCTAATTATCTGCTGTAGTGGTGCTATCTCATTCAGAATCATTTTGACCAGCCTTTCTCCATCATGAATAAAACACTTATTTACACACTTGTGTATATGCACATGTGCATAGAAACACACACACCCTTTGCAGAGACAAACTGCATCGAAAGCATGTACAAACATTATAGTATTTTTGTTGATTCTGACCTGATTCTGATTCTATTGTATACATTTTCATTCTGATCACAATAACAATAAAAATAGAAAACTATAAGTTGTGAAGCTGGAAGATGCAGAACATGAAAGATCGAATTACCAATTTTTTTTTCTATTTTCTTTAGTTGGCTGCTGATAAAATCAGAAAAGAAATGGACACAAAAATGAAAGTATGCAATGTGTGTGCGTGTGTGTGTGTGTGTGTATCACATGCACTCGTTTCCATGATGTACATATGGAATTTCATAACCAGCCAAACTAAGCTTCATAAGTGAATGAGAAATAAAATCCTTTACAGACAAGCAGATGCTGACAGATTTAGTCACCATCAGACCTGCCTTCCAAGAGCTCCTAAAGGAAGCACTAAACATGGAAAGGAAAAACCAGTACCAGCCTCTGCAAAAACACACCAAAATATATAAACCAATGAAACTAGGAAGAAACTGCTTCAACTAATGTGCAGAATAACCAGCTAACATCATGATGACAGGACCAAATTCACACATAACAATATTAACGGTAAATATAAATGAGCTAAATGCCCCAATTAAAAGACATACACTGGCAAATTGGATAAAGAGTCAATACCCACAGGTGTGCTGTATTCAGGAGACACATCTCACTTGCAAGGTCACACATAGGCTCAAAATAAAGGGATGGAGGAATATTTACCAAGCAAATGGAAAGAAAGAAAAAAAAAGCAGGAGTTGCAATCCTAGTCTCTAATAAAACAGACTTTAAACCAACAAGGATAAAAAAGGACAAAGAAGGGCATTACATAGTAGTAAAGGGATCAATGCAACAAGAAGAGCTAAGTATCCTAAATATATATATATGCCAAATACAGGAGCACCAGGATTCATAAAACGAGTTCCTAGAGACCTACAAGGAGACTTAGACTCCCACACAATAATAGTGGGAAACTTTAACAACCCACTATCAATATTAGACAGATCAACAAGAAAGGAAATTAACAAGGATATTCAGACTTGAACTCAGCTCTGGTCCAAGTGGACCTAATAGATACCTACAGAACTCTCCACCCCAAATCAACAGAATATACATTCTTCTCAGCACCACATAGCACTTATTCTAAAATCAACCACATAATTGGAAGTAAAACACTCCTCAGCAAATGCAAAAGAATGAAAATCATAACAAACAATCTCTCACACCACAGTGTAATCAAATTAGAACTCAGAATTAAGAAGCTCACTCAAAACTGCACAACTACATGGAAACTGAACAACCTGCTTATGAATGACTACTGGGTAAATAGCAAAATTAAGGCAGAAATAAATAAGTTCTTTGAAACCAATGAGAACAAAGACACAACATATCAGAATTTCTGGGATACAGTTAAAACAGTGTTTAGAGGGAAATTTACAGCATTAAATGTCCACATTAGAAAGTGGGAAAGATCTAAAATAGACACCCTAACATCACAATCAAAAGAAGCAATGGAAAACACATTAAAAACCTAGTATAAAACAAGAAATAACTAAGATCACAGCAGAACCGAATGGGAGAGAAACACAAAAAAACCTTCAAAAAAAAATCAATGAATCTAGGAGTGGGTTTTTTGAAAAGATTAACAAAATAGATAGACTGGTAGCCAGACTAACAAGGAAGAAAAGAGAGAAAGATCAAATAGACACATTAAAAAACGATAAAGGGGATATCACCACTGATCCCACAGAAATACAAACTATTATTAGAGAATACTGTAAACACCTCTACACAAATAAACTAGAAAATCTAGAAGAAATGGATAAAGTCCTGGACACATACACCCTCCCAAGACTAAAGCAGGAAGAAGTCAAATCCCTGAATAGACCAATAACAAGTTCTGAAATTGACTCAGTAATTACTAGCCTACCAACCAAAAAAAGCCCAGGACCAGATGTCTTCACAGCCGAGTTCTACCAGAGGTACAAAGAGGAGCTGGTACCATTCCTTCTGAAACTATTCTGAACAATAGAAAAAGAAAGACTCCTCCCTAAATCATTTTATGAGGCCAGCATCACTCTGATTCCAAAACCTGGCGGAGACCCAATAGAAAAAGAAAATTTCAGGCCAATATCACTGATGAACATCGATGCGAAAATCCTGAATAAAATACTGGCAAGAGAATCCAGCAGCACATCAAAAACTTATCCACCACGATCAAGTTGGCTTCATGCCTGGCATGAAAGGCTGGTTCAACATATGCAAATCAATAAACATAATCCATCACATAAACAGAACCAATGACAAAAACCACATGATTATCTCAATAGATGCAGAAAAGGCCTTCAATAAAATTCAACACCCCTCATACTAAAAACTCTCAATAAACTAGGTATTGATGGAACATATCTCACAAAAATAAGAGCTATTTATGACAAATGCATAGCTAATATCATGCTAAATGGCCGAAAGCTGGAAGCATTACCTTTGAAAACTGGCCCAAGAGTAGGATGCCCTCTCTCCCCACTCTTATCAACATAGTATTGGAAGTTCTGGCCAGGGCAATCGAGTAAGAGAAAGAAATAAAAGCATGCAAATAGGAAGAGAGGAAATCAAATTGTCTCTGTCTGCAGATGACATGATTGTATATTTACAAAACGCCACCACCTCAGCCCAAAAATTCCTTAACCTGATAAGCAACTTTGGCAAAGTCTCAGGATATAAAATTAATGTGCAAAAATCACAATCATTCTTATATACCAATAACAGACAAGCAGAGAGCCAAATCATTAGTAAACTCCCATTCACAATTGCTATAAAGAAAACAAAATACCTAGGAATACAACCTACAAGGGATGTGAAGGACCTCTTCAAAGAAAACTACAAACCAGAGCTCAAGGAAATGACAGGACACAAACATATAGAGAAACACTCCATCCTCATGGATAGGAAGACTCAATATCATGAAAATGGCCATATTGCCCAAAGTAATTTATAGATTCAATGCTATTCCCATCAAGCTACCATTGACTTTCTTCACAGAACTAGAAAAAAACTATGTTAAATTTCATATGGAAGCAAAAAAGAGCCTGTGGAGCCAAGGCTAACCTAAGCAAAAAGAACAAAGCTGGAGGCATGACGCTGCCTGACTTCAAACTATATTACAAAGCTAAAGTAACCAAAACAGCATGGTGCTAATACCAAAACAGATATATAGACCAATGAAACAGAATAGAGGCCTCAGAAATAACACCACACATCTACAACAATCTGATCTTCAACAAACCTGACAAAAGCAAGCAATGGGGAAAGGATTCCCTATGTAATTAATGGCGCTGGGAAAACTGGGTAGCCATATGCAGAAAAGAGAAACTAGACCCCTTCATTATACCTTATAAAAGAATTAACTCAAGGTGGATTAAAAACATAAATGTAAAACCTAAAACTATAAAAACCCTAGAAGAAAACCTAGGCAATATGATTCAGGACATAGGTGTGGGCAAAGACTTCATGACTAAATCACCAACAGCACTTGAAACAACAGCCAAAATTGACAGATGGAATCTAATCAAACTAAAGAGCTTCTGCTCAGTAAAATAAACTATCACAAGAGTGAACAGGCAACCTACAAAATATGAGAAAATTTTTGCAATCTATCCATCTGACAAAGGTCTAATATCCAGAATCTAGAAGGAACTTAAACAAATTTACAAGAAAAAAAAAACAAACAACCCCATCAAAAAGTGGGCAAAGGATATGAACAGACACTCCTCAAAAGAAGATATGTATGTGGCCAATAAACATATGAAAAAAGCTCATTATCACTGTTCATTAGAGAAATGCAAATCAAAACCACAATGACATACCATCTCACACCAGTTAGAATGGTGATCATTAAAAATTCTGGAAACAGCAGATGCTGGAGAAGATGCAGAGAAATAGGAACACTTTTACACTGTTGGTGGGCTTGTAAAATAGTTCAACCATTGTGGAATACAATGTGGTGATTCCTCAAGGATATAAAACCAGAAATACCATTTGACCCAGCAATCCCATTACTGGGTATATACCAAAGGATTATACATCATTCTACTCTAAAGACACATGTACATATATGTTTATCATGGGACTATTTACAATAGCAAAGACTTGGAACCAACATAATGCCCATCAATGATAGACTGGATGAAGAAAATGTGGCACATATTCACCATGGAATACTACACAGCCATAAAAAAGGATGAGTTCACGTCCTTTGCGGGGATATGGATGAAGCTGGAAACCATCATCCTCAGCAAACTAACACAGGAACAGAAAACCAAACACTGCATGTTCTCACTCATAAGTGGGTGCTGAACAATGAGAACATGTTGACACAGGGAGAGGAACATCACACACTGGGGTCTGTAGGTGGGTGTGGGGAAAGGGGAGGGAGAGCATTAGGACAAATAGCTAATGCATGTGGAGCTTAAAACCTAGATGACGGGTTGATGGGTGCAGCAAATTACCATGGCACAAGTATACCTATGTAACAAACCTGCATGTTCAGCACATGTATCCCAGAACTTAAAGTAAAATTTTAAAAAATGAAAGTATGCAATATGTGTATGTGTGTGTATACATACATATAAAACAAGCACTCATTTTCATTTTGTACATATATGCACATTATGAGTGTGAATATATGTTAAATAATATCCTATCAGTTTTGTATTTGTAACACATATATGTACATGCATATACAACAAATAGAGGTGTTTTGCATAATAATTTCATTTATATTCATTTCATCAGCTAAGAACTAAAAAGAATTTAAATCAAAATCAATTATTCATTTACAGGTGTTTTTAACCATCATCTCCCCCTTTATCTTCAGTTTTATGCCTCCTTGTATTGCCATTTTGTGACTTTTTTGCCATAAATTATACATATTTGGAACAGTCACTTTAAGAAATTCAATCTTTGGATAAGATCTCTAAGATTGATTTAGTATGAATACGTGTGTGGGCACACACTTGACAAAGAAAGGTCAGTTATAAATATATGTGTACACTTATCAAAATAATTCACATAAAATCTCTGAATAAAATTATCTGTATGCTTTTTCTGTCAATAAAAGCAATATAGTATAATTCTTGGTAGTAAACCTGTTTGTTTTCATTCTGTTGCCTACCATGTGAGCTGCCATGTTGGTATAAAACATCGATCATTTGATATTTTACTACAGCAAATAATAGTGATCCCCACGAAATAATAAATAAATCAGTGAGTTTCACGGAAATAAGTTTTTGGATGGATCAGATAATTTGAAGTTGTTAGTTTATTCTCCAGCAAGGTGAAAGAAAAAAGCTGTTAGTTTGTTCTCTATCAGGTGAACGAAGTTGAAAACTAAAGTTCTCAAGGCCAGTGCATAATAATGGTGCCGTATTCTGTGCATCAATCACCATTACCAAATACCTATATTGCCAAATATTTCATGTACCGCTTTAGTGGTGATTAATCAATGTGCCATGGCACTGAAACTGAAACGAGACTTTGTAGTACAAGTGATATTCAAAGGGTTTTGAAAATTTATCAGCTCTATAGATATAGATGAAAATTTATCATCATCTATCTAGAAATCCTGTTTTTATAAATGTTACCTAGCCAAATATTGGTTTTATTTACTTAATATTTAGAAAACATGAGTTTAGTAAAAATTGTTCAGATTTTCTTAATGTAGTGTGTGAAATTACTATGTAATTATACAAGAAATATGCTACACAGCTGAATACACAAATAGGTCAGCAGAGGGAGCAAAAGGTGCCTTTCCCCTATAATCCACAGCAACATCACCCGCTCTTCTCTCTACATCATCGATGTATGTTATCTAAAGTCCTGTGCAAATGCCACCTCAACACAAGTCCTCTAGCCTTGCCTTCTTATCAGAAGCAGCTCGAAAGCCCCGATAATTCTAGAACCACTGAAAAATACACACTTGTTGCAAGGATTGAAAAGCCTCATATTGCAAATTCAGAATTCACAGTACTGAAAAAATTCATAATTTTTTAAAGTTACAATACTGTGAACTATACAAAATGAATTATGCTGGGATCCGATGACTCTCTTCATTCCAGCCTATCTTATATTTTCTCATTCATTTCTCCACATAGTCACAACAACAGACTCACTATTACATTTCATTAATGGCTATTTTATAATAAATGATCTCAATAGCATTTCTGAAACCTCTGCTGTTCTGGTTTTACAGAACTCTTGAATTTTTGAATGAGTTAGTTTTTGATTGAAAAAGACCTGATTCTTATGCTTAGAAAAGCCATCATTTCTTTCTGTAAGCTTTCCGTCTTCTATAAGCTTTACATGTTCCATAAGCAAACATTCGCTGGTTTTGTGATCAAACTAGAGAGGCAAATTCAGTTAATAATAACAACGTCATTTATCATCCTCAAATCTAGTGTTATGGATAATACGATCTCCACAAGGAGACGCTTGCACGAGCGACAAGAGAAAGACAATCAACAGTCTTTTACTCATACCAAGATATGTCCACACACACTTGTTTCAACAGTCAAAGTAATGCCATATGTCCCCAGTGATGTGGGTGGGCAAAAGGAACAGTTGGCCTGCTAATGAGGGCCATATGTACACGCAGCCTATCGTACCATCCTTCTTACTTATGGTTGCTGAAAACTCAGTGGAAGAGCTTGCTCTGAGGAATGGCATGGCTGGAGGAGGAGAGGCTTCCTTAAGAGCAGGAAAGGACCATTTGTTGTACAACTACTGTATCTCTGAAACTGGGAGCTAAAGATATGCATGTACGTTACTCATTCTTATTAAGAGTTACTTACGCATCCGTAGAGTTCTTTACTCCAGTTTCACCTTCTTTCACTAAATTCTTTTGCATTTATGTGCAAAGGGATTTTGGGCCCTTTTCAAAAATTACTTTTCCTAATCAATCTTGTTAATTTGATGTTCATTTACATCGGCTTCTCTTTATTTTTAGCTTGATTTCAGAAAAATTATACTTTCTTTGACATTGTTAAATGTTACAATATTAAAAGAAATGAAAAAGACTTAAAAACTTAGAATATTTGAATGAGGGTTTCTGGAAGGCAGAGAGAACAATAAGGCAAAAGTACTTACTGCACTACTGTTCCAAAGTAAAAGAAAAACAAAGATTTTAAAAATGATTATAGCAGCTTTGTATCTCAACCAGGGTTTCCTTTGAAATTTCTACAACTGCAAACACTATTCAGCAATTTGCACTGATTATAAAATTTATTGTTTTAAGGTCAATTGTGATACTATGATCAGATAATATAATTTACTTTTCTCTTAATGGCTTCATTTTGACAACTGAGGGAGCTTTCAGGAAGGACAACGCTTCCTGCACAACAACCAGTAAAGCAGGTCACATCCATTTTCAATCTAATTTTAAGAAAAATGAAGGACAAACTACTTGTGAGGCAGCAAGAATTCATTTGCATTAAATTAATTTGAACAGGGCATTTCAAGTTCTCTCTGGCAACAATGGAATAAAGGGGAAAATGAATCTATCTTATGCAATGATCCTCTTCTAGGTTACAGAAAGATTTGAAAGGCTGATATGACCATTGCTAAATTTCTTCTAGAAGTCTATGATTAGTGTCATAGATATAACTCATGAGATAAAATATTCACAAAGAATGTCTGTGAACTGCATCAATTGTGATGGAACTACTGTCTAACATCCCTTTGAAAAGTTATATTCTGCAAAGGTTAAAAAACACCAACCTTTCGATGCTTTCTTATATGGATGAGCTTTTGTCAACAAGAACTAAGCTTCACAATTAAGCACTATGGAAGATAATGTTCTAGGTTAATTTAAACCTAACTAATCCAGGACTTGGCCTTGATAAATAATGGGTTTAATTAATATTTTTGACCCTAGCAGTGCAAATACTTTTACTTATATTTTACTAAAGCTAGTTTTGACAAATCTAAGGGTATTTAATTTATCAGTATCTGTTGTCAGATGAAAACTTCCCCATCAATACCTTCTAATGGTTCAAAAATAAACTGTTACCCCCACAGATACATTGTTTTTCCATGCGTAAGCAAGTACATTAATTTCAGGGTCTCAAGGCATAAAAGTGATATTACCACTTGTGATAGGCTGCATAATAGTCCCAAAAGATGTTCTTCACCTAATCTCCCGGCCCTGGGAATGTGCTGCCTTACACAGCCAAAGGACTTGTAGATACGATTCATTTAAGGATCTGGAGACAAGGTGATTATCCCAGATCATCCACGTGAGTCCAAAGTAATCACAGGAGTCCTTAGATGAAGTGGAGAGAAGGACTCAAAGTTAAAGGAGGAGACAGCGCGGAGACAGAAACAGAAATAAAAGCAACGCACCTTGAAAATGGAGGAATGGGGAAAAGACAATGAAGACAGGTGCCACCAGGAGCAGAAAATGCAAGAGAATGGATTCTCCCCTCAGCACCTCCAGAAGGAACCCACACTGCAGACACATTGACTTAGCCATATTAAAGTGATTTTGGACTTCTGACCTTTGAAACTGCAAGACAATAAATATGTGTTAAGTTATGTAAATGTGTCGTAATTTGTTATAGCAGCAGTAATACAACTAATACACCACTACAATAAGCAAAGGAAATAAAGTGCAATAGTGACAAACTTAAGGGTTTCCAGGAAAGAGAAACGAAGTGGTAAACTCAATCACAGGATTATATTAGTAACTGTAGTATATGTTACTTGCTTACCCTTTCAATCACATTATTGCTGTAATTATCATTATCATCCAATCAATATGATTACACCAGTATGTATAACTTAGACATGAAAATTTTTTTCTATTTCACTCTTCCCATAATTCCATGCAGCTACCCCTAAGCAACTATGTATCTGATGAAGCTAATATTTTCAGGGAAAATCTTCCATGTTAAGCAGAAAATTTACATCTAAAATTAAATTCTTTTAAGCCAGTCTGGGGACAATACCTAGAAAATTCAAACATTACTTCTCAAGAATACCACTAGCAGTGAATTTGTGACGCTATCTTCCACCAACTGAATCAAAATTAATTTTAAATATTTTCAAAGCAATATTTTAAAAAATCGTGTACACATTTTTTCCTCTTGGTAAAAATAAACCACTTCTCAACCATCCATTATATTTATGTTAGTTACATGAAGTCCATACATGAATTATCATACCACAAATAGAAAACTATTTAAATAGAAAAATCTCACTTGGTGCTGACAGAATGACAGCATAAAACTGTTAAGCATGAGGAGAAAGTTGTTTGCAGTGTAAATATTTCCCTTTTCCTATCAAAGTGTGTCCTGTGATCTAGCGCTCTTCTCTCCACATGCTTAAGTACAGCAAAAGTTATAAAAACACTCATTCTAGTTTTCTATACTTTAATGGTTGTAGAACATCAGAAGAGAATTGGGAGATGGGAATGTTTTGTGCTTGACATTGCATTTGAGGGGAAAATAAAAACTTGGACATAATATGTGGGATGTCTCCACAGTAATACATGGGAGGGCAAGAAAAAAATGCTATCATATTTCTACCATGCGCTGAGCCCCTTATATCAACAAATATCCAGCCTTTCTAATGTACTAACAACCACTCTTCATAGCAAGTATTCTATTCCCAGCTTGTAGGTAAGAAACAAAGCTTCAGAAAGGGATCTTCACCAATTTCACACAGTCAATAAAAGGCAGAACTAGGGCAAATATCAATAATAAAAATAGCAATCTAATCCTAATTGGACCTGGCACTGTTCTAAGAAGAAAATCATTAACAAAGGATTTTGAGTTACCACACTCTTAGTCTCCCCGTTTTACAAAAGAAGCAACTGGGGTAAAGTGAAGCTATGCCGTTTCTTTTCAAGCTCATATACCTAACAAGATACCACTTTAATCATGGGTCTCTGATAGATCGTGTACCTCATTTCTAGCGTTTGCTGAGATTTTTCTTATTAACCCTAAGCAAGTATTTGATCCCTGGTAAGTATGCTGTAATTTTTTCACCGCTCATTCTTATCACGGTTCTTCAAGAAAAGTACAGTTCAACACATTTGTCCTATTTGGTTACAAATTTTGAAATTCAAAATATGTATCACACTAAGCTGTTAGCTCCATTTGGAATTTTAAAAAACTAAATTTTTCACTCAGTTAAAAAAAATTGCATTGTTTACTCCCATATCTACAATATAGCTTATAAGTGTATATTTGTATTGAAAACATAATTTTCTACAACTTTTATAATATTTAAATATTATTTAAGGTTTTAATAATATTTAAATATTTAAATAATACATTTAAAAACATAGTTCAACAAGTCCGAATAATCCATCACTTACTTATGACAGAATATTTGTTCAGTATCTTCTGTTTGTTCACTCTTGTGTAATATATCCTATTTTAAGAATCAAAAACTTCTCTTAATGTCAACACTACAGCCTCTTCACAATTCCTACTTATTCCTAATTACCCTTCAGGAGCAAATAAAATGAATTTATCCCAAATTTCTTTGCTTTGAAACAACTTCAGTGAAAATGGTGGTTGTCAACCATATCTACCATTCATATATCCCATTGTTTTCTGCATTAAATTTCATCTAATACTCCTTATGCCATCAGTGTCACTACAAAGGGGGACAGGGGATGAATCTCATCATGAACAAAGGTATATACACTAGATCTTAGGATGTTCAATCATTTCCTTACTCTATTATGTCCCATCTGAACTACTCATATTAAAATGAGCAACTATATGAACATGGTACTTTTAAGAAAGGATGTTCAAAAATTAATTCATATCTTGTACAAATTGGTATCCAAGAAATCATGACCTAATAGGCATCACATATGTGAATGAAAAAATTCACTTTCAGCAATGAATGTTGATGACACTCCTTTAGCAAGAGTTGTACCGAGCTACCCACAACTCCTCAGCACTCACTATTCTCATACATGCGGTCGGACAATGTCCAAGGGTGCAGTGATTCTGTCCAGAGGCTTTTCTGGGCCGTTAGAGCTGTCTCAGCCTGTGTACAGGGTTATACAGACACTCTAGGGCATTCATGACTCTGATCACTGGAGCAGCCCTGTACTAACTGCAAATTTATGGAGGAAACTTTCAAGTCCTCTTGCCCCCCAGTTGGGGTAACTCTGTTACCTATTTCATGTGGTCTCAGTTCTCCAACAAAAATGATCTCGGCCTGCTCATCTTACTTCCATTTCACTACATGGCACAACTAGAAGTTGACTAGGTATTCTGCTTTAATGTATATGCAAAGCCCTCTTGTTCAGGAATGTTTGTAGAATAATATTTCTAAATTAGGAATACAATTGGTCTTGTTCTTTCCTGAGGGATAAAATGTCATCTCTCTTCTTCTCTCCCTCTCTCCTTTCTTCCTAACTCAGCTAACCCTCTATCTGAAAGAATTACAAAGGAAGAAATCTAGGGCATTGTTTAGCATTCTCAGGAGGATTGGAAATGTTGGAATGACAGCGAGTATCACACATACACTGCTTGAAGTATTTTGTAGGATCCAAGGGAAGAGAAAATTTTGACATTCCAGAAAATTTAAGTCATCCTTTTAATATCAGGACCAGAAAGAAACAGGTCACACGGGCAAGAGCCATAAAACTAATTATCTTGACTCTTTCCAGAATACCTGAGCTATAAATGTACAGGGAATCCTGTAATCAGATGCAAAGTTGTGTATAATATACTTAGTTCCCAAATGTAACTAGGAATTTTATGTATATAATGTGAAAAATCGTTCCAAAGTATTTGAGACTCCAAAAACTTTCCTAGCTAGCATTCAATATTCTTGCTTAACTTCTCCTTATACCCCGAACTGTATTGAGCATGCATAGACACACAAAAGCTAGGATCAACTATTACCGCTTAAGAAAGAAAAGGAGGAAAACGGCTGTATTATAGGGATTTAGTTTTCTTCCTCAACTCTTGAAGAAGCCTATTTGTATCAGCCCGTGTCAGACAACAAAGTACTTATCAATAAAGTTTTATGAATGTGGTCACATATGAAATATAAGAGCATTCAGTTTCTACCTCTCCTTTTCTCATAAATCCTACATCAGATAGACATTAGCTATATCTGCCAATGTTTCCACGGAATCTTAAAGACTATTCACTGCAAAGCTGGCAGTGTAGCCTGAAAGCAAGTTATGTCTGCGTTGCAACTTCACACTAAGTGGTTTAAAAATACAACTAAATGTGGCCTGTCTTTATCTTGATTATAAGACATAAATTATCCCAAGAATATTCTTAGTAAAAATTGGGTCTCCCGGTCAAGCCACTTCTATTAAGAAGGACACAGGTCAGTTTTTAGGAGTTTAGGTGTTATTTGGAAGTTAGGAGCATCTAAGTATGGAATATAACTCCATTAAATTATAGTATATTTTATATCAAAGAGAAACGACAAAAATAAGAAATGTTTTAAGTATTTTTTCATATAGCGTGTTCATATATAATTACTTCAGTAGTCTCAATGTAGTCATGCAATTGTTTGGGTAAAGAACTAAACTTGAAGTTAAATAGCATAGGTCTGAATTCTTATGGTTTATAACATTCATATATTTTATATGTTCCAGAATAATATGTAATTTCTAAGTTTATAACATAATAATTACAGAAATCTAGGTAAAGTAATACTTCTGTGACACAGTCTCTTCATCTACAAAATGGAATATTGCTTTTCTCCTTAAATTTATATTAAAAATTGGAGAAGTAATATATGTGAAAGAACCTTACATTAAATATGCAAGTTTTATTTGTTGAATTCAAACAGTCATTAAAGAACAAAATAAAACATTACATTTGGATTAACAAAGTAGATACATATATCTCAATCTGAGAAACCTTTAAGCTCTCTTGACCATAAAATGACATTGGATCCTATAGGAGAGTTTGGTAAATATTTGAAAGATATTTCATTTTCACACCTAAATGTTGATTCTGACATTTATTTCCTAAACTTATCATTTGTATACTTACCTGCTATTAAATCCACAGGGGTCATGTCACTAACTGTATGCCCACCGATTTTATTGAGAGGTATTCAGCAAGGCCCACAAAGTAAGTATTGAATTTTTTTAAAAAACAGACCCAAAACACCTAAAAGCAAAACACTTAGTAAATTCTTATAATCATGAAGATCACAAATTAGTGCTATTAGTAAGAAAGAAACTTCTAAACCAAATAAAGTCCTAATACCTCCAACGAATTTTGTCTCTCTGATACACACACACACGATTAAAAAAAAAATGAAGGAAATGTAAAAAAATAAATAAATGAAGGAAGTTCTGTGGGAAATGTCCATAATTTCATGCCCAGAATTTCCCTATCAATCTCTTTCCCCAAAGTTCTTCCGAGAAAATAAAGTTGCCTTTCTCTCAACGTTAACTCATCACTTTTCTCATAGCATTTTCAAAAGAAATATTTCCTGTCAGCCGGCCACTTAAACTTTGTGCTGTTAAAGAAATCCAAAAAGGTATCAATTTTGCAACAAAGGATAAAGAGGAGACGAAGTGAACCAACATGGCTTTTAAGCTAAATTGCCGTCACCTGTCACAGGTTGTCTAGCGAGCCTCAAGTTCCCTCTAATAAGCTTATGGAGGGTGCGGAGCAAAGGCACCTCAAGGTGCTCTGCGGGTTTTCCCCTGGTAAATTAGGCTGAAAGGAAAAGAGTCCCACCCCCCACCCCCAAACTTGGAGACCAGGGCTGCCCTGCCGAATGCTGTGCCCAGACCTCCTACTTCCACGCCCTTCCAGTCCTTTCCTCGGCTTGGAAAATTGGGCATGAGGCAAGCAAAAGGAAGGACAGAAGGCCAAAACGGGCATCCGGGAAGCCAAATTTCTGTCTCAAAAGCTCGTCTAGAAACGCGTACATAGCGCGTGCCTTGCGGACATCTCCTAAAACCCCGTTCACTGAAGCTAATTCCTCCCGAACGCCCCCACGCCGGCTGAGGATCGCAACCGCCCATCCGCCCCTCCAGCCTGTGCAGCCGCCCCCAAAACCTCCCGTGAATCGGGAAATGTCAAGGCAGCAGCGCTTGGGGAGCCGAGCAGCCTCGCCAGTTCCAAGTCTCTGGTTCGAGACCCCTCGCTTCGCCTCTTTGGGGAACTCACCTGGAGTCAGGTTTAGATGGCAGCCTCCACCCAGGGGACCGGGAAGCGGCCCCGGGAAGCGCCGCCGCGTCCTGTGAATAACGAGCGCAGCGCAGCGGAGCAGCTCCCCCTGGACTGGCCGCTCCCCGATTCCTCCCGCTCTGTCCGGGAACCGTCCCTCCGTTCTTTCCTCTCCCTCCCCTGCCTGCAGCCGCCGCGCTCCCTCCTCCTGCTGGCGGCTCAGGGCTGTGCTTCCGCCTCCCTCCTGCGGGCGCACGAGCTGCCCGCGCTGCTAATGAGCAGGCTCCAGGCTCCGCCCGGCCAGGGGTGCGCACACACCCCACGCCGGAGACGAGCTCCCGGGAGCGGAGCTATGGATACGCCTGGTGCGGCCGCTGGAGAAATGAACTGGAGGAGGCATCCAGCATCTCACACTTTCTGGCCACTCAGCTTAACTAAGCCATAACCCCAGACTTCTTCCTAAATCTCCAGTAATTTACAGGTGCTGAAAAGTCAATGAGGGGTTTGAGCACAATCTGTGTTAACAGTATTGCCAGTATAGACATGCTAATCTGGCTAGATTCTAGGGATGAAATGTTCAAGGGACGGTATATGATTCTTTCTGGTGGTTATTTTGACATATTTTGGCTATACTTACAGATCTGTAAAATAAACCAGCAATCTTCTAATCATGACAACACAGATTCCTAATTGAAGGCAGCTGATACTTATTAAATACCAGGCTCTGTTTAATAGGCTCTTCTTTCCCAGCTGATCTTTACTACAATTCTGTGAGCACTACTAGCACCCCTATTCTATATTTTAAGAATTTGGGTTTAACTTTTAAAACAAGACGGTCTTAAAACAAGACTAAGGATCATGTCCAACCTTGCAGAGATTCTAAGTTTCTGAGCCTAAATAATAACTGAAATCTGTAGCTCCCACAACCCATAGCCTGTGTATAATGTGTTGCAGCATCTTGGATGGTACTGTGTAACTGAACCAACAAAGATAATAGGACCATCAGCAAATACACACCACGAGACTAATGAATACCTAGAATCCTAGTGAGACTTGTAAATAGTCAAGCACCCTAAGTAACAATAGTTCAAGTGCATGCTAAACATGGTGATTACTTATAAAAGAACAGCAACCAGTATGAGTGAAGACAGGCAAATAATGTTCAAAATGTTCAGAATCAATGTCCAGCCACTTATGAGTTGAATTCCCCACTCTAAAAAGGAGGCCAGATGTGATGTATTCTAAGAAGTCTACAATGGGCGTGGTCTTTTCGCAACCAAAAAGGGCTTTTTAAACACTTATTTCCCATTAAGAATATGCAATAGCTAATTAATATTAAATCTGAAAATCAGTGATAATTTATTTCAACTAACCTTACATGAAAAAATCATTACTCATTCAGGCTTTTAGAATTAGATTAAATAGCATTGAGTATCAAATTTACTTCAACCCATAGAAATAATAGACAGTTAATTAATAAAGTAAGTAATTTAATTAACTTTACTTTTGTGTCATGATGTATTTTTCCTTAGGAAAAGGATAAGACATTTTTTCCATGTTATAAAATACTAGAATATGACTCTTATATTTTTCTTCATGAAGATTAAAGAATTAATAAAATAAGTACAGACATATTGTCAACAAATCTATCCAGATCATTCATTCTCCACTCAAGAAATTATGCTAGGCAAGCTTTATTTCTCCATATGTACGAGGCAATTCAGAGGTCAAAAATTTGAAAACACTTCAATGAACATCAACCATTAATTAACTAAGAGTAGATTTTATTTATAAACAACTTTAAAAGACTATAAAAAAGGTATAACAAACTTCTACTTTATCAGTACTGCTACTCCTGTTGAACACAAAGATATATAATTATAGTTTTCTCCCTATTTAAAATATTTATTGATTCTGGCATAATAATGTCATACTCATCCCTCAATAATCAGTGTACATGGAACCAGAAATCTTTTCTTTCACCTAGTCAATTTAAGTATTTCTGTGTTTTGCATGTTAACACTCTATTTATTCTGTGTTTCTAGTGCTTATCCTCAAAATTTTTATAGTTCCGTTCACATATGAATTCTACCAATCAGCACTATATATAAATAATGCAACGTATAAAATGTGTTAAATAAATGGATGTAAGATTTATGCTAAATTTTTCACATAGTAAGTACTTCAAAACCCTTATTATTTTTCCTTAAGCTTTTATGTGCATATATTTTATCTCTCCAACTAAAGAATAAACTTCTAAATAAGAAGAGTTTTGTCTATAAATTTTACGCATTTTAATACATTATTAATCTAAAACCTTGGACTAGAGTTTGGAATTCTTTTATGTATTCATTTATTGATTCAAAAAATAGGTGTCCATACAAAGGAAAGGATCGGAAAAAATAGATAAAAATAATCAGGCTAAGAAAACACTACAGTGTCACCCTCAGAAGACTATAGAAGGATTCTCACCCTCGAGAAACAGAGGAACTTGAACATGGAAATGACCCTCTGCTGGCCATACTGATTATGGTACATAATTTTAAAAGGCTTTTAGAGAGAAGGGAAATGTTTTATTATGCATTCAGCACAGTGTTATGGTGATGTTTCTTAACTATCAGCTATTTTTAAAATTGTTATAATCTTTCTATAGATGACAAAGTTACATAAATATGAAGGATAAGAAGGGCCCCTGCAAACCTGATAATACAATTCTCTTTTCAATGATAACGTATTTCTAAGCGCGCATCTCCTAATCATATTGATGTGCATTAAGTGTTCTTTTACCTACACCTGTCAAAGTGGCTAAAGTAATATTTCATGAGGAGATAATTTTTTCCTTTAGGTGATTTTTTCCGCATAATACTCTAACATTTCCAATTCCATCTTTCTCGAAAAAGTTTACATGATATACATATACAATTACTAAAATTTTGGCGGCATAAATAATTTAAATGGACTTTACTTCAAAGATAATATTTACTTTTAAAGTTGTAAACCTTTGAATCATCAATTAATTAGAATTATCTTTTTCTTAATAAATAAAGTTTTTTGTCCCTACATATTTATGATTTGGAAATTTTCACCTGGAAAATTTCATTTTCAGTTGTATGCCTTGTCTTTAGTATAAAATTCAGTATTACAATTTCAATATAATTTTTTGATTGATTTTAATGCAGAGAACAGAAAGGAATATCTTCAAATATAAACTACACAGAATCATTCTGTGAAACATCTTTCTGATCTGTGCATTCAGCTAACAGAGTTAAACCGTACTTTTGATTGAGCAGTTCTGAACACTCTTTCTGTAGAAAATGCAACTGGACATTTGCAGCGCTAAGAGGGTAGTAGTGGAAAAAGGAATATATTCAAATATAAAGTAAACAGAAGCATTCTGTGAAATTTCTTTCTGTTCTCTGCAACTTCTTTCTGTTCTCTGCATTCCACTAACAGAGTTGAGCCTTACTTTTGAAGGAGCAGTTCTGAAACACTCTTTGTGTAGAAACTGAAATTGGACATTCGGAGAGCTAAGAGGATAAAAGTCGAAAAAGGAATATCTTCAGCTAAATACTACACAGAAGCATTCTGTGAAACTTATTTCTGATATGTGCATTCAACTAACAGAGTAAAACCATACTTTTGATTGAGCCATTATGAACACTCTTTCTGAAGAAAATGCAAGTGGACATTCGGAGCACTAAGAAGGTAATACAGGAAAAAGGAATATATTCAAATATAAACTACACAGAAGAATTCTGTGAAACTTCTTTCTGTTCTGTGCATTCAACTAACAGAGTTGAACCTTACTTTTGATTGAGCCGTCCTGAAACACTCATTCTGTAGAAACTGCAATTGGACATTCTGAGCGCTAAGTGGCCTATATTGGGAAAAAGAATATCTCCAAATAAAAACTACTCAGAAGAATTCTGTGAAACTTATTTCTGATCTGTGCATTCAGCTAACAGAGTTAAACCATACTTTTGATTGAGCAGTTATTAAACACTGTTTCTGTAGGAAATGCAAGTGGACATTAGGAGCGCTAAGATTGTAATAGTGGAAAAAGGAATATCCCCAAATAAAAACTACACAGAAGCATTCTCTGAAACTCCTTTCTGTTCTCTGCATTAAACTAACAGAGTTGAGCCTTACTTTTGAAGGAGCTGTTCTGAAACACTCTTTGTGTAGAAACTGCCAGTGGACATTCGGAACGCTAAGAGGGTAATAGTCAAAAAAGGAATATCTTCAACTAAATACTAAACAGAAGCATTCTGTGAAACTTCTTTCTTTTCTGTGCATTCAACTAAAAGAGTTGAACCTTACTTTTGATTGAGCCGTTCTGAAACACTCTTTCTGTAGAAAATGCAAGTGGTGATTCGGAGCGCTAAGAGGGTAATAGAGGAAAAAGGAATATCTTCAAATATAAACTACACAGAAGCATTCTGTAGAACTTCTTTCTGTTCCTTGCATTCAACTAACAATATTGAACCTTACTTTTGATTGACCAGTTCTGAAACTCTCTTTCTGTAGATACTGCAATTGGAAATTCTGAACGCTAAGAGTCCTATATTGGAAAAAGGAATATCTTCAAATAAAAACTACACAGAAGAATTCTGTGAAACTTCTTTCTGATCTGTGCATTCAACTAACAGACTTAAACCATACTTTTGATTGAGCAGTTCTGAACACTCTTTCTGTAGAAAATGCAAGTAGACATTCGGAGCTCTAAGAGGGTAATAGTGGAAAAAGTAATATCGTCAAATAAGAACTACAGACAAGCATTCTGTGAAACTACTTTCTGTTCTGTGCATTCAAATAACAGAGTTGAACCTTACTTTTGATAGAGCCATTCTGAAACACTCTTTCTGTAGAAAATTCAATTGGACAATCTGAGCGATAAGAGGCCTATATTGGGAAAAAGAATATCTTCAAATAAAAACTACACAGAAGCATTCTGTGACACTTTTTCTGATCTGTGCATTCAGCTAACAGAGTTAAATCATACATTTGATTGATCAGTTCTGAACACTCTTTCTGTAGAAAATACAACTGGACATTTGGAGCGCTAAGAGGGTAGTAGTGCAAAAAGGAATATATTCAAATATAAACTACACAGAAGCATTCTGTGAAACTTCTTTCTGTTCTGTGCATTCAACTAACATAGTTGAACCTTACTTTTGATTGAGCCTTTCTGAAACACTCTTTCTGTAGAAAATGCAATTGGACATTCTGAGCGCTAAGAGGCCTATATTGGTAAAAAGAATATCTTCATATAAACACTACACAGCAGCATTCTGTGAAACTTCTTTCTGATCTGTGCATTCAGCTAACAGAGTTAAACCATACTTTTGATTGAGCAGTTCTGAAACACTCTTTCTGTAGAAAATGCAACTGGACATTCAGAGCGCTAAGTGGGTAATAGTGGAAAATGGAATATCTTCAAATATAAACTACACAGAAGAATTCTGTGAAACTTACTTCTGATCTGTGCATTCACCTAACACAGTTAAACCATACTTTGGTAGAGCAGTTCTGAACACACTTTCTGTAGAAAATGCAAGTGGACATTCGGAGATCTAAGAGGCCTATATTGGTAAAAAGAATATCTTCATATAAACACTACACAGCAGCATTCTGTGAAGCTGCTTTCTGATCTGTGCATTCAGCTAACAGAGTTAAACCATACTTTTGATTGAGCAGTTCTGAAACAGTTTTTCTGTAGAAAATGCAACTGGACATTCAGAGCGCTAAGTGGGTAATAGTGGAAAATGGAGTATATTCAAATATAAACTACACAGAAGCATTCTGTGAAACTACATTCTGTTCTGTGCATTCAACTAACAGAGTTGAACCTTAATTTTGATTGAGCAGTTCTGAAACACTCTTTCTGTAGAAAGTGTAATTGGATTTCTGAACGCTAAGAGTCCTATATTGAGAAAAATAATATCTTCAAATAAAAACTACAGAGATGCATTCTCTGAAACTACTTTCTGATCTGTGCATTCAGCTAACAGAATTAAACGATACATTTGATTTAGCAGTTCTGAAACACTCTTTCTGTAGAAAATGCAAGTGGACATTTGGTGCGCTAAGTTGATAATTGTGGAAAAAGTAATATCTTCAAATAAAAACTACACAGAGGCATTCTCTGAAACTTCTTTCTGTTCTCTGCATTCAACTAACAGAGTTGAGCCTTATTTTTGAAGGAGCAGCCCTGAAACACACTTTCTGTAGAAACTGCAAGTGGACATTCCGAGCGCTACTAGGGTAATAGTGGAAAAAGGAATACCTTCAAATAAATACTGCACAGAAGCAATCTGTGAAACTACTTTCTGTTCTGTGAATTCAACTAAAAGTGTTGAACCCTACTTTTCATTTTGCCGTTCTGAAACACTCTTTCTGTAGAAACTGCAGTTGGATATTCGGAGCGCTAAGAGGCCTATATTTGAAAAAGGACTATCTTCAAATAAAAACTACACAGAAGCATTCTGTGAAACTTCGTACTGATATGTGCATTCAGCTAACAGAGATAAACCATACTTTTGATTGAGCAGTTCTGAACACTCTTTTTGTAGAAAATGCAGGTGGACATTCAGAGCGCTAAGAGGGTAATACTGAAAAAAGGAATATATTCAAATATAAACTACACAGAAGCATTCTGTGAAACTTCTTTCTGTTCTCTGCATTCAACTTACAGTGTTGAGAATTACTTTTGAAGCAGCAGTTCTGAAAAACACTTTGTGTAGAAACTGCCAGTGGACATTCGGAGCGCTAAGAGGTTAATATTCAAAAAAGGAATATCTTCAACTAAATACTACACAGAAGCCTTCTCTGAAACTTATTTCTGATATGTGCATTTAACTAACAGAGTAAAACCATATTTTTGATTGAGCCGTTCTGAACACACTTTATGTAGAAAATGCAAGTGGACATTCGGAGCGCTAAGAGGGTAATAGTGGAAAAAGGAATATATTCAAATATAAACTACTCAGAAGCATTTTGTGAAACTTCTTTTTGTTCTGTGCATTCAACTAACAGAGTTGAACCTTACTTTTGATTGAGCCGTTCTGAAACACTCTTTCTGTAGAAACTGCAATTTAACAAACTGAGCGCTATGATGCCTATATTGGGATAAAGAATATCTTAAAATAAAAACTAAACAGATGCATTCTGTGAAACTTCTTTCTTATCTGTGCATTCAGCTAACAGAGTTAAACGATACTTTTGATTTAGCAGTTCTGAAACACTCTTTCTGTAGAAAATGCAAGTGGTCATTCGGTGCGCTAAGATGGTAATTGTGGAAAAAGGAATATCTTCAAATAAAAACTACACAGAGGCATTCTCTGAAACTTGTTTCTGTTCTCTGCTTTCAACTAACAGGGTTGAGCCTTATTTTTGAAGGAGCAGTCCTGAAACACTCTTTCTGTAGAAACTGCAAGTGGACATTCGGAGCGCTAAGAGGGTAATAGTGGAAAAAGGAATATATTCAAATAAATACTACACAGAAGCATTCTGTGAAACTACTTTCTGTTCTGTGCATTCAACTAAAAGAGTTGAACCCTACTTTTGATTGAGCCATTCTGAAACACTCTTTCTGTAGAAACTGCAATTGGATATTCGGAGCACTAAGAGGCCTATATTGGAAAAAGGACTATCTTCAAATAAAAACTACACAGAAGCATTCCGTGAAACTTCGTACTGATCTGTGCATTCAGCTAACAGAATTAAACCATACTTTTGATTGAGCGGTTCGGAAACACTCTTTCTGTAGAAAATGCAAGTGGACATTCGGAGCGCTTAGAAGGTAATAGTGGAAAAAGGAACATTTTCAAATATAAACTACACAGAAGCATTCTATGAAACTTCTTTCTGTTCCATTCATTCAACTAACAGAGTTGAACCTTACATTTGATTGAGCAGTTCAGAAACACTCTTTCTGTAGATACTGCAATTGGACATACTGACCGCTAAGACTCCTATATTGGAGAAAGGAATATCTTCAAATAAAAAGTACACAGAAGCATTCTGTGAAAATTCTTTCTGATCTGTGCATTCAGCTAACAGAGTTAAACCATACTTTTGATTGAGCAGTTCTGAACACTCTTTCTGTAGAAAATGCAAGTGGACATTCCGAGCTCTAAGTGGGTAATAGTGGAAAAAGTAATATCGTCAAATATGAACTACAGAGAAGCATTCTGTGAAACTACTTTCTGTTCTGTGCATTCAAAAAACAGAGTTGAGCCCTACTTTTGAAGGAGCAGTTCTGAAACACTCTTTGTGTAGAAACTGCAATTGGACAATCTGAGCGCTAGAGGCCTATATTGGGAAAAAGAATATCTTCAAATAAAAACTACACAGAAGCATTCTGTGCAACTTCTTTCTAATCTGTGCATTCAGCTAAGAGAGTTAAATCATACATTTGATTGAGCAGTTCTGAACACTCTTTCTGTAGAAAATACAACTGGACATTTGGAGCGCTAAGAGGGTAGTATTGGAGAAAGCAATATATTCAAATATAAACTACACAGAAGCATTCTGTGAAACCTCTTTCTGTTCTGTGCATTCAACTAACATAGTTGAACCTTATTTTTGATTGAGCCTTTCTGAAACACTCTGTAGAAACTGCAATTGGACATTCTGAGCGCTAAGAGGCGTATATTGGTAAAAAGAATATCTTCATATAAACATTACACCGCAGCATTCTGTGAAACTTCTTTCTGTTCTGTGCATTCAGCTAACAGAGTTAAACCATTCTTTTGATTGAGCAGTTCTGAAACAATCTTTCTGTAGATAATGCAACTGGAGATTCAGAGCGCTAAGTGGGTAATAGTGAAAAATGGAATATCTTCAAATATATACTACACAGAAGAATTCTGTGAAACTTCTTTCTGATCTGTGCATTCACCTAACAGGGTTAAACCACACTTATGTTTGAGCAGTTCTGAACACTCCTTCTGTAGAAAATGCAACTGGACATTTGGAGCGCTAAGAGGTTAATAGTGGAAAAAGGAATACCTTCAAATAAATACTACACAGAAGCATTCTGTGAAACTTCTTTCTGTTCTGTGAATTCAACTAAAAGAGTTGAACCCTACTTTTCATTGAGCCGTTCTGAAACACTCTTTCTGTAGAAACTGCAATAGGATATTCGGAGCGCTAAGAGGCCTATATTTGAGAAAGGACTATCTTCAAATGAAAACTACACAGAAACATTCTGTGAAACTTCGTACTGATCTGTGCATTCAGCTAACAGAGTTAAACCATACTTTTGATTGAGCAGTTCGGAAACACTCTTTCTGTAGAAAATGCAAGTGGACATTCGGAGCGCTTAGAAGGTAATAGTGGAAAAAGGAATATCTTCAAATATAAACTACACAGAATCATTCTCTGAAACTTCTTTCTGTTCTGTTCATTCAACTAACAGAGTTGAACCTTACTTTTGATTGAGCCTTTCTGAAACACTCTTTCTGTAGAAACTGCAATTGGACATTCTGTGCGCTAAGAGGCCTATATTGGTAAAAAGAATATCTCCATATAAACACTACACAGCAGCATTCTGTGAAACATCTTTCTGATCTGTGCATTCAGCTAACAGAGCTAAACCATACTTTTGATTGAGCAGTTCTGAAACACTCTTTCTGTAGAAAATGCAACTGGACATTCAGAGCGCTAAGTGGGTAATAGTGGAAAATGGAATATCTTCATATATAAACTACACAGAAGAATTCTGTGAAACTTATTTCTGATCTGTGCATTCACCTAACAGAGTTAAACCATACTTTTGATAGAGCAGTTCTGAACACACTTTCTGTAGAAAATGCAAGGGGACATTCTGAGCTCTAAGAGGGTAACAGTGGAAAAAGGAATATCTTCAAATACAAACTACACAGAAGCAATCTGTGAAACTACATTCTGTTCTGTGCATTCAACTAACAGATTTGAACCTTAGATTTGATTGAGCTGTTCTGAAACACTCTTTCTGTAGAAAATGCAAGTGGAGATTCGGAGCGCAAAGAGGGTAAGAGTGGAAAATGGATGTCTTCAAATATAAACTGCACAGAATGATTCTGTGAAACTTCTTTCTGATCTGTGCATTAAGCTAACAGAGTTAAAACATACTTTTGATTCAGCAGATCTGAACACTCTTTCTGTAGAAAATGCAACTGGACATTTGGAGCGCTAAGAGTGTAGTAGTGGAAAAAGGAATATATACAAATATAAACTACACAGAAGCATTCTGTGAAACTTCATTCTGATCTGAGCATTCAGCTAACAGAGTTAAACCATACATTTGATTGAGCAGTTTTGAAACACTCTGTCTGTAGAAAATGCAACTGGACATTCGTAGCGCTAAGTGGGTAATAGTGGAAAAAAGAATATGTTCAAATATAAACTACACAGAAGCATTGTATGAAACAACTTTCTGTTCTGTGCATTCAACTAACAGAGTTGAACCTTACTTTTGATTGAGCCGTTCTGAAACACTCTTTCTGTAGAAACTGCAAATGGACATTATGAGCGCTAAGAGGCCTATATTGGGAAAAATAATATCTTCAAATAAAAACTACAGAGATGCATTGTGTGAAACTTATTTCTGATATGTGTATTCAGCTAACAGAGTTAAACCATACTTTTGATTGCGCAGTTCCGAACACTCTTTCTGTAGAAAATGCAAGTGGACATTCGGAGCGCTAAGAGGGTAATAGTGGAAAAAGGAATATATTCAAATATAAACTACACACTAGCATTCTGTGAAAGTTCTTTCTGTTCTGTGCATTCAACTAAGAGAGTTGAACCTTACATTTGATTGAGCCGTTCTGAAACACTCTTTCTGTAGAAACTGCAATTGGACATTCTGAGCGCTAAGAGGCCTATATTGGGAAAAATAATAACTTCAAATAAAAACTACACAGAAGAATTGTTTGAAACTTATTTCTGATATGTGCATTCAGCTAACAGAGTTAAACCATACTTTTGATTGCGCAGTTCAGAACACTCTTTCTGTAGAAAATGCAAGTGGACATTCGGAGCGCTAAGAGGGTAATAGTGGAAAAAGGAATATATTCAAATATAAACTACACAGAAGCATTCTGTGAAACTTCTTTCTGTTCTGAGCATTCAACTACCATGGTTGAACCTTACCTTTGATTGAGCCGTTCTGAAACACTCTTTCTGTAGAAACTGCAATTTGACATTCTGAGCGCTAAGAGGCCTATATTGGGAAAAAGATTATCTACAAATAAAATCTACACAGAAGCATTCTGTGAAACTTCATTCTGTTCTGTTCATTCAACTAAAAGAGTTGAACCATAGTTTTGATTGAGCCGTTCTGAAACACTCTTTCTGTAGAAAATGCAAGTGGAGATTCGGAGCGCTAAGAGGGTAATAGTGGAAAAAGGAATGTCTTCAAATATAAACTACACAGAATCATTCTGTGAAACTTCTTTCTGATCTGAGCATTCAGCTAACAGAGTTAAAACATACTTTTTATTGAGCAGTTTGGAAACACTCTGTCAGTAGAAAATGCAACTGGACATTCGTAGCGCTAAGTGGGTAATAGTGGAAAAAAGAATATGTTCAAATATAAACTACACAGAAGCATTGTATGAAACTTCTTTCTGTTCTGTGCATTCAACTAACAGAGTTGAACCTTACTTTTGATTGAGCCGTTCTGAAACACTATTTCTGTAGAAACTGCAATGGGACATTCTGAGCGCTAAGAGGCCTATATTGGGAAAAATAATATCTTCAAATAAAAACTACACAGAAGCATTGTGTGAAACTTATTTCTGATATGTTCATTAAGCTAACAGAGTTAAACCATACTTTTGATTGCGCAGTTCTGAACACTCTTTCTGTAGAAAATGCAAGTGGACATTCGGAGCGCTAAGAGGGTAATAGTGGAAAAAGGAATATATTCAAATATAAACTACACAGTAGCACTCTGTGAAAATTCTTTCTGTTCTGTGCATTCAACTAACAGAGTTGAACCTTACTTTTGATTGAGCCGTTCTGAAACACTCTTTCTGTAGAAACTGCAATTGGACATGCTAAGCGCTAAGAGGCCTACATTGGGAAAAAGAATATCTTCAAATAAAAACTACACAGATGCATTCTGTGAAACATATTTCTGATCTGGAAATTCAGTTAACAGAGATAAAGCATATTTTTGATTGAGCAGTTATGAAACACTCTTTTTGTAGAAAATGCAAGTGGAGATTCGGAGCGCTAAGAGGGTAATAGTGGAAAAAGGAATGTCTTCAAATATAAACTGCACAGAATCATTCGGTGAAACTTCTTTCTGATCTGTGCATTCAGCTAACAGAGTTAAACCATACTTTTGATTGAGCAGATCTGAACACTCTTTCTGTAGAAAATGCAAGTGGACATTTGGAGCGCTAAGAGCGTAGTAGTGGAAAAAGGAATATATTCAGATATAAACTACACAGAAGCATTCTGTGAAACTTCTTTCTGATCTGAGCATTCAGCTAACAGAGTTAAACCATACTTTTGATTGAGCAGTTTTGAAACACTCTGTCTGTAGAAAATGCAACTGGACATTCGTAGCGCTACGTGGGTAATACCGGAAAAAAGAATATGTTCAAATATAAACTACACAGAATCATTGTATGAAACTTCTTTCTGTTCTGTGCATTCAACTAACAGAGTTGAACCGTACTTTTGATTGAGCCTTTCTGAAACACTCTTTCTGTAGAAACTGCAATTGGACATTCTGAGCGCAAAGAGGCCTATATTGGGAAAAAGAATGTCTACAAATAAAAACTACACAGAAGAATTGTGTGAAACTTCTTTCTGTTCTGTTTGTTCAACTAAAAGAGTTGAACCTTAGTTTTGATTGAGCCGTTCTGAAACACTCTTTCTGTAGAAAATGCAAGTGGAGATTCGGAGCGCTAAGAGGGTAATAATGGAAAAAGGAATGTCTCCAAATATAAACTACACAGAATCATTCTGTGAAACTTCTTTCTGATCTGTGCATTCAGCTAACAGAGTTAAACCATACTTTTGATTGAGCAGATATGAACACTCTTTCTGTAGAAAATGCAACTGGACATTTGGAGCGCTAAGAGAGTAATAGTGGAAAAAGGAATATATCCAAATATAAACTACACAGAATCATTCTGTGAAACTTCTTTCTGATCTGAGCATTCAGCTAACAGATTTAAACCATACTTTTGATTGAGCAGTTTTGAAACACTCTGTCTGTAGAAAATGCAACTGGACATTCGTAGCGCTAAGTGGGTAATAGTGGAAAAAAGAATATGTGCAAATATAAACTACCCAGAAGCATTGTATGAAACTTCTTTCTGTTCTGTGCATTCAACTAACAGAGTTGAACCTTACTTTTGATTGAGCCTTTCTGAAACACTCTTTCTGTAGAAACTGCAATTGGACATTCTGAGCGCTAAGAGGCCTCTATTGGGAAAAATAATATCTTCAAATAAAAACTACACAGAAGCATTGTGTGAAACTTATTTCTGATATGTTCATTAAGCTAACAGAGTTAAACCATACTTTTGATTGCGCAGTTCTGAACACTCTTTCTGTAGAAAATGCAAGTGGACATTCGGAGCGCTAAGAGGGTAATAGTGGAAAAAGGAATATATTCAAATATAAACTACACAGTAGCATTCTGTGAAAATTCTTTCTGTTCTGTGCATTCAACTAACAGAGTTGAACCTTACTTCTGATTGAGCCGATCTGAAACACTCTTTCTGTAGAAACTGCAATTGGACATGCTAAGCTCTAAGAGGCCTACATTGGGAAAAAGAATATCTTCAAATAAAAACTACACAGATGCATTCTGTGAAACTTATTTCTGATCTGTAAATTCAGTTAACAGAGATAAAACATATTTTTAATTGAGCAGTTATGAAACACTCTTTTTGTAGAAAATGCAAGTGGAGATTCGGAGCGCTAAGAGGGTAATAGTGGAAAAAGGAATGTCTTCAAATATAAACTACACAGAATCATTCTGTGAAACTTCTTTCTGATCTGTGCATTCAGCTAACAGAGTTAAACCATACTTTTGATTGAGCAGATCTGAACACTCTTTCTGTAGAAAATGCAACTGGACATTTGGAGCGCTAAGAGCGTAGTAGTGGAAAAAGGAATATATTCAGATATAAACTACACAGAAGCATTCTGTGAAACTTCTTTCTGATCTGAGCATTCAGCTAACAGAGTTAAACCATACTTTTGATTGAGCAGTTTTGAAACACTCTGTCTGTAGAAAATGCAACTGGACATTCGTAGCGCTACGTGGGTAATACCGGAAAAAAGAATATGTTCAAATATAAACTACACAGAATCATTGTATGAAACTTCTTTCTGTTCTGTGCATTCAACTAACAGAGTTGAACCGTACTTTTGATTGAGCCTTTCTGAAACACTCTTTCTGTAGAAACTGCAATTGGACATTCTGAGCGCTAAGAGGCCTCTATTGGGAAAAATAATATCTTCAAATAAAAACTACACAGAAGCATTGTGTGAAACTTATTTCTGATATGTTCATTAAGCTAACAGAGTTAAACCATACTTTTGATTGCGCAGTTCTGAACACTCTTTCTGTAGAAAATTCAAGTGGACATTCGGAGCGCTAAGAGGGTAATAGTGGAAAAAGGAATATATTCAAATATAAACTACACAGTAGCATTCTGTGAAAATTCTTTCTGTTCTGTGCATTCAACTAACAGAGTTGAACCTTACTTTTGATTGAGCCGTTCTGAAACACTCTTTCTGTAGAAACTGCAATTGGACATGCTAAGCGCTAAGAGGCCTACATTGGGAAAAAGAATATCTTCAAATAAAAACGACACAGATGCATTCTGTGAAACTTATTTCTGATCTGTAAATTCAGTTAACAGAGATAAAGCATATTTTTGATTGAGCAGTTATGAAACACTCTTTTTGTAGAAAATGCAAGTGGAGATTCGGAGCGCTAAGAGGGTAATAGTGGAAAAAGGAATGTCTTCAAATATAAACTACACAGAATCATTCGGTGAAACTTCTTTCTGATCTGTGTATTCAGCTAACAGAGTTAAACCATACTTTTGATTGAGCATTTCTGAACACTCTTTCTGTAGAAAATGCAACTGGACATTTGGAGCGCTGAGAGCGTAGTAGTGGAAAAAGGAATATATTCAGATATAAACTACACAGAAGCATTCTGTGAAACTTCTTTCTGATCTGAGCATTCAGCTAACAGAGTTAAACCATACTTTTGATTGAGCAGTTTTGAAACACTCTGTCTGTAGAAAATGCAACTGGACATTCGTAGCGCTAAGTGGGTAATAGTGGAAAAAAGAATATGTTCAAATATAAACTACACAGAATCATTGTATGAAACTTCTTTCTGTTCTGTGCATTCAACTAACAGAGTGGAACCTTACTTTTGATTGAGCCGCTCTGAAACACTCTTTCTGTAGAAACTGCAATTGGACATTCTGAGCGCTAGGAGGCATATATTGGGAAAAAGAATGTCTACAAATAAAAACTACACAGAAGAATTGTGTGAAACTTCTTTCTGTTCTGTTTGTTCAACTAAAAGAGTTGAACCTTAGTTTTGATTGAGCCGTTCTGAAACACTCTTTCTGTAGAAAATGCAAGTGGAGATTCGGAGCGCTAAGAGGGTAATAGTGGAAAAAGGAATGTCTCCAAATATAAACTACACAGAATCATTCTGTGAAACTTCTTTCTGATCTGTGCATTCAGCTAACAGAGTTAAACCATTCTTTTGATTGAGCAGATCTGAACACTCTTTCTGTAGAAAATGCAACTGGACATTTGGAGCGCTAAGAGAGTAGTAGTGGAAAAAGGAATATATTCAAATATAAACTACACAGAAGCATTCTGTGAAACTTCTTTCTGATCTGAGCATTCAGCTAACAGAGTTAAACCATACTTTTGATTGAGCAGTTTTGAAACACTCTGTCTGTAGAAAATGCAACTGGACATTCGTAGCGCTAAGTTGGTAATAGTGGAAAAAGAATATGTTCAAATATAAACTACACAGAAGCATTGTATGAAACTCCTTTCTGTTCTGTGCATTCAACTAACAGAGTTGAACCTTACTTTTGATTGAGCCTTTCTGAAACACTCTTTCTGTAGAAATTGCAATTGGACATTCTGAGCGCTAAGAGGCCTCTATTGGGAAAAATAATATCTTCAAATAAAAACTACACAGAAGCATTGTGTGAAACTTATTTCTGATATGTTCATTAAGCTAACAGAGTTAAACCATACTTTTGATTGCGCAGTTCTGAACACTCTTTCTGTAGAAAATGCAAGTGGACAATCGGAGCGCTAAGAGGGTAATAGTGGAAAAAGGAATATATTCAAATATAAACTACACAGTAGCATTCTGTGAAACCTCTTTCTGTTCTGTGCATTCAACTCACAGAGTTGAACCTTACTTTTGATTGAGCCGTTCTGAAACACTCTTTCTGTAGAAACTGCAATTGGACATGCTAAGCGCTAAGAGGCCTACATTGGGAAAAAGAATATCTTCAAATAAAAATTACACAGATGCATTCTGTGAAACTTATTTCTGATCTGTAAATTCAGTTGACAGAGATAAAACATATTTTTGATAGAGCAGTTATGAAACACCCTTTTTGTAGAAAATGCAAGTGGAGATTCGGAGCGCTAAGAGGGTAATAGTGGAAAAAGGAATGTCTTCAAATATAAACTACACAGAATCATTCGGTGAAACTTTTTTCTGATCTGTGCATTCAGCTAACGGAGTTAAACCATACTTTTGATTGAGCAGATCTGAACACTCTTTCTGTAGAAAATGCAACTGGACCGTTGGAGCGCTAAGAGCGTAGTAGTGGAAAAAGGAATATATTCAGATATAAACTACACAGAATCATTCTGTGAAACTTCTTTCTGATCTGAGCATTCAGCTAACAGAGTTAAACCATACTTTTGATTGAGCAGTTTTGAAACACTCTGTCTGTAGAAAATGCAACTGGACATTCGTAGCGCTAAGTGGGTAATAGTGGAAAAAAGAATATGTTCAAATATAAACTACACAGAAGCATTGTATGAAACTCCTTTCTGTTCTGTGCATTCAACTAACAGAGTTGAACCTTACTTTTGATTGAGCCTTTCTGAAACACTCTTTCTGTAGAAATTGCAATTGGACATTCTGAGCGCTAAGAGGCCTCTATTGGGAAAAATAATATCTTCAAATAAAAACTACACAGAAGCATTGTGTGAAACTTATTTCTGATATGTTCATTAAGCTAACAGAGTTAAACCATACTTTTGATTGCGCAGTTCTGAACACTCTTTCTGTAGAAAATGCAAGTGGACAATCGGAGCGCTAAGAGGGTAATAGTGGAAAAAGGAATATATTCAAATATAAACTACACAGTAGCATTCTGTGAAACCTCTTTCTGTTCTGTGCATTCAACTCACAGAGTTGAACCTTACTTTTGATTGAGCCGTTCTGAAACACTCTTTCTGTAGAAACTGCAATTGGACATGCTAAGCGCTAAGAGGCCTACATTGGGAAAACGAATATCTTCAAATAAAAATTACACAGATGCATTCTGTGAAACTTATTTCTGATCTGTAAATTCAGTTGACAGAGATAAAACATATTTTTGATAGAGCAGTTATGAAACACCCTTTTTGTAGAAAATGCAAGTGGAGATTCGGAGCGCTAAGAGGGTAATAGTGGAAAAAGGAATGTCTTCAAATATAAACTACACAGAATCATTCGGTGAAACTTTTTTCTGATCTGTGCATTCAGCTAACAGAGTTAAACCATACTTTTGATTGAGCAGATCTGAACACTCTTTCTGTAGAAAATGCAACTGGACCGTTGGAGCGCTAAGAGCGTAGTAGTGGAAAAAGGAATATATTCAGATATAAACTACACAGAAGCATTCTGTGAAACTTCTTTCTGATCTGAGCATTCAGCTAACAGAGTTAAACCATACTTTTGATTGAGCAGTTTTGAAACACTCTGTCTGTAGAAAATGCAACTGGACATTCGTAGCGCTAAGTGGGTAATAGTGGAAAAAAGAATATGTTCAAATATAAACTACACAGAAGCATTGTATGAAACTTCTTTCTGTTCTGTGCATTCAACTAACAGAGTTGAACCTTACTTTTGATTGAGCCGTTCTGAAACACTCTTTCTGTAGAAACTGCAATTGGACATTCTGAGCGCAAAGAGGCCTATATTGGGAAAAAGAATGTCTACAAATAAAAACTACACAGAAGAATTGTGTGAAACTTCTTTCTGTTCTGTTTGTTCAACTAAAAGAGTTGAACCTTAGTTTTGATTGAGCCGTTCTGAAACACTCTTTCTGTAGAAAATGAAAGTGGAGATTCGGAGCGCTAAGAGGGTAATAATGGAAAAAGGAATGTCTCCAAATATAAACTACACAGAATCATTCTGTGAAACTTCTTTCTGATCTGTGCATTCAGCTAACAGAGTTAAACCATACTTTTGATTGAGCAGATCTGAACACTCTTTCTGTAGAAAATGCAACTGGACATTTGGAGCGCTAAGAGAGTAATAGTGGAAAAAGGAATATATCCAAATATAAACTACACAGAATCATTCTGTGAAACTTCTTTCTGATCTGAGCATTCAGCTAACAGATTTAAACCATACTTTTGATTGAGCAGTTTTGAAACACTCTGTCTGTAGAAAATGCAACTGGACATTCGTAGCGCTAAGTGGGTAATATTGGAAAAAAGAATATGTGCAAATATAAACTACACAGAAGCATTGTATGAAACTTCTTTCTGTTCTGTGCATTCAACTAACAGAGTTGAACCTTACTTTTGATTGAGCCTTTCTGAAACACTCTTTCTGTAGAAACTGCAATTGGACATTCTGAGCGCTAAGAGGCCTCTATTGGGAAAAATAATATCTTCAAATAAAAACTACACAGAAGCATTGTGTGAAACTTATTTCTGATATGTTCATTAAGCTAACAGAGTTAAACCATACTTTTGATTGCGCAGTTCTGAACACTCTTTCTGTAGAAAATGCAAATGGACATTCGGAGCGCTAAGAGGGTAATAGTGGAAAAAGGAATATATTCAAATATAAACTACACAGTAGCATTCTGTGAAAATTCTTTCTGTTCTGTGCATTCAACTAACAGAGTTGAACCTTACTTTTGATTGAGCCGATCTGAAACACTCTTTCTGTAGAAACTGCAATTGGACATGCTAAGCTCTAAGAGGCCTACATTGGGAAAAAGAATATCTTCAAATAAAAACTACACAGATGCATTCTGTGAAACTTATTTCTGATCTGTAAATTCAGTTAACAGAGATAAAACATATTTTTAATTGAGCAGTTATGAAACACTCTTTTTGTAGAAAATGCAAGTGGAGATTCGGAGCGCTAAGAGGGTAATAGTGGAAAAAGGAATGTCTTCAAATATAAACTACACAGAATCATTCTGTGAAACTTCTTTCTGATCTGTGCATTCAGCTAACAGAGTTAAACCATACTTTTGATTGAGCAGATCTGAACACTCTTTCTGTAGAAAATGCAACTGGACATTTGGAGCGCTAAGAGCGTAGTAGTGGAAAAAGGAATATATTCAGATATAAACTACACAGAAGCATTCTGTGAAACTTCTTTCTGATCTGAGCATTCAGCTAACAGAGTTAAACCATACTTTTGATTGAGCAGTTTTGAAACACTCTGTCTGTAGAAAATGCAACTGGACATTCGTAGCGCTACGTGGGTAATACCGGAAAAAAGAATATGTTCAAATATAAACTACACAGAATCATTGTATGAAACTTCTTTCTGTTCTGTGCATTCAACTAACAGAGTTGAACCGTACTTTTGATTGAGCCTTTCTGAAACACTCTTTCTGTAGAAACTGCAATTGGACATTCTGAGCGCTAAGAGGCCTCTATTGGGAAAAATAATATCTTCAAATAAAAACTACACAGAAGCATTGTGTGAAACTTATTTCTGATATGTTCATTAAGCTAACAGAGTTAAACCATACTTTTGATTGCGCAGTTCTGAACACTCTTTCTGTAGAAAATTCAAGTGGACATTCCGAGCGCTAAGAGGGTAATAGTGGAAAAAGGAATATATTCAAATATAAACTACACAGTAGCATTCTGTGAAAATTCTTTCTGTTCTGTGCATTCAACTAACAGAGTTGAACCTTACTTTTGATTGAGCCGTTCTGAAACACTCTTTCTGTAGAAACTGCAATTGGACATGCTAAGCGCTAAGAGGCCTACATTGGGAAAAAGAATATCTTCAAATAAAAACTACACAGATGCATTCTGTGAAACTTATTTCTGATCTGTAAATTCAGTTAACAGAGATAAAGCATATTTTTGATTGAGCAGTTATGAAACACTCTTTTTGTAGAAAATGCAAGTGGAGATTCGGAGCGCTAAGAGGGTAATAGTGGAAAAAGGAATGTCTTCAAATATAAACTACACAGAATCATTCGGTGAAACTTCTTTCTGATCTGTGTATTCAGCTAACAGAGTTAAACCATACTTTTGATTGAGCATTTCTGAACACTCTTTCTGTAGAAAATGCAACTGGACATTTGGAGCGCTGAGAGCGTAGTAGTGGAAAAAGGAATATATTCAGATATAAACTACACAGAAGCATTCTGTGAAACTTCTTTCTGATCTGAGCATTCAGCTAACAGAGTTAAACCATACTTTTGATTGAGCAGTTTTGAAACACTCTGTCTGTAGAAAATGCAACTGGACATTCGTAGCGCTAAGTGGGTAATAGTGGAAAAAAGAATATGTTCAAATATAAACTACACAGAATCATTGTATGAAACTTCTTTCTGTTCTGTGCATTCAACTAACAGAGTGGAACCTTACTTTTGATTGAGCCGCTCTGAAACACTCTTTCTGTAGAAACTGCAATTGGACATTCTGAGCGCTAGGAGGCATATATTGGGAAAAAGAATGTCTACAAATAAAAACTACACAGAAGAATTGTGTGAAACTTCTTTCTGTTCTGTTTGTTCAACAAAAAGAGTTGAACCTTAGTTTTGATTGAGCCGTTCTGAAACACTCTTTCTGTAGAAAATGCAAGTGGAGATTCGGAGCGCTAAGAGGGTAATAGTGGAAAAAGGAATGTCTCCAAATATAAACTACACAGAATCATTCTGTGAAACTTCTTTCTGATCTGTGCATTCAGCTAACAGAGTTAAACCATTCTTTTGATTGAGCAGATCTGAACACTCTTTCTGTAGAAAATGCAACTGGACATTTGGAGCGCTAAGAGAGTAGTAGTGGAAAAAGGAATATATTCAAATATAAACTACACAGAAGCATTCTGTGAAACTTCTTTCTGATCTGAGCATTCAGCTAACAGAGTTAAACCATACTTTTGATTGAGCAGTTTTGAAACACTCTGTCTGTAAAAAATGCAACTGGACATTCGTAGCGCTAAGTGGGTAATAGTGGAAAAAAGAATATGTTCAAATATAAACTACACAGAAGCATTGTATGAAACTACTTTCTGTTCTGTGCATTCAACTAACAGAGTTGAACCTTACTTTTGATTGAGCCTTTCTGAAACACTCTTTCTGTAGAAATTGCAATTGGACATTCTGAGCGCTAAGAGGCCTCTATTGGGAAAAATAATATCTTCAAATAAAAACTACACAGAAGCATTGTGTGAAACTTATTTCTGATATGTTCATTAAGCTAACAGAGTTAAACCATACTTTTGATTGCGCAGTTCTGAACACTCTTTCTGTAGAAAATGCAAGTGGACAATCGGAGCGCTAAGAGGGTAATAGTGGAAAAAGGAATATATTCATATATAAACTACACAGTAGCATTCTGTGAAACCTCTTTCTGTTCTGTGCATTCAACTCACAGAGTTGAACCTTACTTTTGATTGAGCCGTTCTGAAACACTCTTTCTGTAGAAACTGCAATTGGACATGCTAAGCGCTAAGAGGCCTACATTGGGAAAAAGAATATCTTCAAATAAAAATTACACAGATGCATTCTGTGAAACTTATTTCTGATCTGTAAATTCAGTTGACAGAGATAAAACATATTTTTGATAGAGCAGTTATGAAACACCCTTTTTGTAGAAAATGCAAGTGGAGATTCGGAGCGCTAAGAGGGTAATAGTGGAAAAAGGAATGTCTTCAAATATAAACTACACAGAATCATTCGGTGAAACTTTTTTCTGATCTGTGCATTCAGCTAACAGAGTTAAACCATACTTTTGATTGAGCAGATCTGAACACTCTTTCTGTAGAAAATGCAACTGGACCGTTGGAGCGCTAAGAGCGTAGTAGTGGAAAAAGGAATATATTCAGATATAAACTACACAGAAGCATTCTGTGAAACTTCTTTCTGATCTGAGCATTCAGCTAACAGAGTTAAACCATACTTTTGATTGAGCAGTTTTGAAACACTCTGTCTGTAGAAAATGCAACTGGACATTCGTAGCGCTAAGTGGGTAATAGTGGAAAAAAGAATATGTTCAAATATAAACTACACAGAAGCATTGTATGAAACTTCTTTCTGTTCTGTGCATTCAACTAACAGAGTTGAACCTTACTTTTGATTGAGCCGTTCTGAAACACTCTTTCTGTAGAAACTGCAATTGGACATTCTGAGCGCAAAGAGGCCTATATTGGGAAAAATAATGTCTACAAATAAAAACTACACAGAAGAATTGTGTGAAACTTCTTTCTGTTCTGTTTGTTCAACTAAAAGAGTTGAACCTTAGTTTTGATTGAGCCGTTCTGAAACACTCTTTCTGTAGAAAATGCAAGTGGAGATTCGGAGCGCTAAGAGGGTAATAATGGGAAAAGGAATGTCTCCAAATATAAACTACACAGAATCATTCTGTGAAACTTCTTTCTGATCTGTGCATTCAGCTAACAGAGTTAAACCATACTTTTGATTGAGCAGATCTGAACACTCTTTCTGTAGAAAATGCAACTGGACATTTGGAGCGCTAAGAGAGTAATAGTGGAAAAAGGAATATATCCAAATATAAACTACACAGAATCATTCTGTGAAACTTCTTTCTGATCTGAGCATTCAGCTAACAGATTTAAACCATACTTTTGATTGAGCAGTTTTGAAACACTCTGTCTGTAGAAAATGCAACTGGACATTCGTAGCGCTAAGTGGGTAATAGTGGAAAAAAGAATATGTGCAAATATAAACTACACAGAAGCATTGTATGAAACTTCTTTCTGTTCTGTGCATTCAACTAACAGAGTTGAACCTTACTTTAGATTGAGCCTTTCTGAAACACTCTTTCTGTAGAAACTGCAATTGGACATTCTGAGCGCTAAGAGGCCTCTATTGGGAAAAATAATATCTTCAAATAAAAACTACACAGAAGCATTGTGTGAAACTTATTTCTGATATGTTCATTAAGCTAACAGAGTTAAACCATACTTTTGATTGCGCAGTTCTGAACACTCTTTCTGTAGAAAATGCAAGTGGACATTCGGAGCGCTAAGAGGGTAATAGTGGAAAAAGGAATATATTCAAATATAAACTACACAGTAGCATTCTGTGAAAATTCTTTCTGTTCTGTGCATTCAACTAACAGAGTTGAACCTTACTTTTGATTGAGCCGATCTGAAACACTCTTTCTGTAGAAACTGCAATTGGACATGCTAAGCTCTAGGAGGCCTACATTCGGAAAAAGAATATCTTCAAATAAAAACTACACAGATGCATTCTGTGAAACTTATTTCTGATCTGTAAATTCAGTTAACAGAGATAAAACATATTTTTAATTGAGCAGTTATGAAACACTCTTTTTGTAGAAAATGCAAGTGGAGATTCGGAGCGCTAAGAGGGTAATAGTGGAAAAAGGAATGTCTTCAAATATAAACTACACAGAATCATTCTGTGAAACTTCTTTCTGATCTGTGCATTCAGCTAACAGAGTTAAACCATACTTTTGATTGAGCAGATCTGAACACTCTTTCTGTAGAAAATGCAACTGGACATTTGGAGCGCTAAGAGCGTAGTAGTGGAAAAAGGAATATATTCAAATATAAACTACACAGAAGCATTCTGTGAAACTTCTTTCTGATCTGAGCATTCAGCTAACAGAGTTAAACCATACTTTTGATTGAGCAGTTTTGGAACACTCTGTCTGTAGAAAATGCAACTGGACATTCGTAGCGCTAAGTGGGTAATAGTGGAAAAAATAATATGTTCAAATATAAACTACACAGAAGCATTGTATGAAACTTCTTTCTGTTCTGTGCATTCAACTAACAGAGCTGAACCTTACTTTTGATTGAGCCGTTCTGAAACACTCTTTCTGTAGAAACTGCAATTGGACATTCTGAGAGCTAAGAGGCCTATATTGGGAAAAAGAATGTCTACAAATAAAAACTACACAGAAGAATTGTGTGAAACTTCTTTCTGTTCTGTTTGTTCAACTAAAAGAGTTGAACCTTAGTTTTGATTGAGCCGTTCTGAAACACTCTTTATGTAGAAAATGCAAGTGGAGATTCGGAGCGCTAAGAGGGTAATAGTGGAAAAAGGAATGTCTCCAAATATAAACTACACAGAATCATTCTGTGAAACTTCTTTCTGATCTGTGCATTCAGCTAACAGAGTTAAACCATTCTTTTGATTGAGCAGATCTGAACACTCTTTCTGTAGAAAATGCAACTGGACATTTGGAGCGCTAAGAGAGTAGTAGTGGAAAAAGGAATATATTCAAATATAAACTACACAGAAGCATTCTGTGAAACTTGTTTCTGATCTGAGCATTCAGCTAACAGAGTTAAACCATACTTTTGATTGAGCAGTTTTGAAACACTCTGTCTGTAAAAAATGCAACTGGACATTCGTAGTGCTAAGTGGGTAATAGTGGAAAAAAGAATATGTGCAAATATAAACTACCCAGAAGCATTGTATGAAACTTCTTTCTGTTCTGTGCATTCAACTAACAGAGTTGAACCTTACTTTTGATTGAGCCTTTCTGAAACACTCTTTCTGTAGAAACTGCAATTGGACATTCTGAGCGCTAAGAGGCCTCTATTGGGAAAAATAATATCTTCAAATAAAAACTACACAGAAGCATTGTGTGAAACTTATTTCTGATATGTTCATTAAGCTAACAGAGTTAAACCATACTTTTGATTGCGCAGTTCTGAACACTCTTTCTGTAGAAAATGCAAGTGGACATTCGGAGCGCTAAGAGGGTAATAGTGGAAAAAGGAATATATTCAAATATAAACTACACAGTAGCATTCTGTGAAAATTCTTTCTGTTCTGTGCATTCAACTAACAGAGTTGAACCTTACTTCTGATTGAGCCGATCTGAAACACTCTTTCTGTAGAAACTGCAATTGGACATGCTAAGCTCTAAGAGGCCTACATTGGGAAAAAGAATATCTTCAAATAAAAACTACACAGATGCATTCTGTGAAACTTATTTCTGATCTGTAAATTCAGTTAACAGAGATAAAACATATTTTTAATTGAGCAGTTATGAAACACTCTTTTTGTAGAAAATGCAAGTGGAGATTCGGAGCGCTAAGAGGGTAATAGTGGAAAAAGGAATGTCTTCAAATATAAACTACACAGAATCATTCTGTGAAACTTCTTTCTGATCTGTGCATTCAGCTAACAGAGTTAAACCATACTTTTGATTGAGCAGATCTGAACACTCTTTCTGTAGAAAATGCAACTGGACATTTGGAGCGCTAAGAGCGTAGTAGTGGAAAAAGGAATATATTCAGATATAAACTACACAGAAGCATTCTGTGAAACTTCTTTCTGATCTGAGCATTCAGCTAACAGAGTTAAACCATACTTTTGATTGAGCAGTTTTGAAACACTCTGTCTGTAGAAAATGCAACTGGACATTCGTAGCGCTACGTGGGTAATACCGGAAAAAAGAATATGTTCAAATATAAACTACACAGAATCATTGTATGAAACTTCTTTCTGTTCTGTGCATTCAACTAACAGAGTTGAACCGTACTTTTGATTGAGCCTTTCTGAAACACTCTTTCTGTAGAAACTGCAATTGGACATTCTGAGCGCTAAGAGGCCTCTATTGGGAAAAATAATATCTTCAAATAAAAACTACACAGAAGCATTGTGTGAAACTTATTTCTGATATGTTCATTAAGCTAACAGAGTTAAACCATACTTTTGATTGCGCAGTTCTGAACACTCTTTCTGTAGAAAATTCAAGTGGACATTCGGAGCGCTAAGAGGGTAATAGTGGAAAAAGGAATATATTCAAATATAAACTACACAGTAGCATTCTGTGAAAATTCTTTCTGTTCTGTGCATTCAACTAACAGAGTTGAACCTTACTTTTGATTGAGCCGTTCTGAAACACTCTTTCTGTAGAAACTGCAATTGGACATGCTAAGCGCTAAGAGGCCTACATTGGGAAAAAGAATATCTTCAAATAAAAACGACACAGATGCATTCTGTGAAACTTATTTCTGATCTGTAAATTCAGTTAACAGAGATAAAGCATATTTTTGATTGAGCAGTTATGAAACACTCTTTTTGTAGAAAATGCAAGTGGAGATTCGGAGCGCTAAGAGGGTAATAGTGGAAAAAGGAATGTCTTCAAATATAAACTACACAGAATCATTCGGTGAAACTTCTTTCTGATCTGTGTATTCAGCTAACAGAGTTAAACCATACTTTTGATTGAGCATTTCTGAACACTCTTTCTGTAGAAAATGCAACTGGACATTTGGAGCGCTGAGAGCGTAGTAGTGGAAAAAGGAATATATTCAGATATAAACTACACAGAAGCATTCTGTGAAACTTCTTTCTGATCTGAGCATTCAGCTAACAGAGTTAAACCATACTTTTGATTGAGCAGTTTTGAAACACTCTGTCTGTAGAAAATGCAACTGGACATTCGTAGCGCTAAGTGGGTAATAGTGGAAAAAAGAATATGTTCAAATATAAACTACACAGAATCATTGTATGAAACTTCTTTCTGTACTGTGCATTCAACTAACAGAGTGGAACCTTACTTTTGATTGAGCCGCTCTGAAACACTCTTTCTGTAGAAACTGCAATTGGACATTCTGAGCGCTAGGAGGCATATATTGGGAAAAAGAATGTCTACAAATAAAAACTACACAGAAGAATTGTGTGAAACTTCTTTCTGTTCTGTTTGTTCAACTAAAAGAGTTGAACCTTAGTTTTGATTGAGCCGTTCTGAAACACTCTTTCTGTAGAAAATGCAAGTGGAGATTCGGAGCGCTAAGAGGGTAATAGTGGAAAAAGGAATGTCTCCAAATATAAACTACACAGAATCATTCTGTGAAACTTCTTTCTGATCTGTGCATTCAGCTAACAGAGTTAAACCATTCTTTTGATTGAGCAGATCTGAACACTCTTTCTGTAGAAAATGCAACTGGACATTTGGAGCGCTAAGAGAGTAGTAGTGGAAAAAGGAATATATTCAAATATAAACTACACAGAAGCATTCTGTGAAACTTCTTTCTGATCTGAGCATTCAGCTAACAGAGTTAAACCATACTTTTGATTGAGCAGTTTTGAAACACTCTGTCTGTAGAAAATGCAACTGGACATTCGTAGCGCTAAGTGGGTAATAGTGGAAAAAGAATATGTTCAAATATAAACTACACAGAAGCATTGTATGAAACTCCTTTCTGTTCTGTGCATTCAACTAACAGAGTTGAACCTTACTTTTGATTGAGCCTTTCTGAAACACTCTTTCTGTAGAAATTGCAATTGGACATTCTGAGCGCTAAGAGGCCTCTATTGGGAAAAATAATATCTTCAAATAAAAACTACACAGAAGCATTGTGTGAAACTTATTTCTGATATGTTCATTAAGCTAACAGAGTTAAACCATACTTTTGATTGCGCAGTTCTGAACACTCTTTCTGTAGAAAATGCAAGTGGACAATCGGAGCGCTAAGAGGGTAATAGTGGAAAAAGGAATATATTCAAATATAAACTACACAGTAGCATTCTGTGAAACCTCTTTCTGTTCTGTGCATTCAACTCACAGAGTTGAACCTTACTTTTGATTGAGCCGTTCTGAAACACTCTTTCTGTAGAAACTGCAATTGGACATGCTAAGCGCTAAGAGGCCTACATTGGGAAAAAGAATATCTTCAAATAAAAATTACACAGATGCATTCTGTGAAACTTATTTCTGATCTGTAAATTCAGTTGACAGAGATAAAACATATTTTTGATAGAGCAGTTATGAAACACCCTTTTTGTAGAAAATGCAAGTGGAGATTCGGAGCGCTAAGAGGGTAATAGTGGAAAAAGGAATGTCTTCAAATATAAACTACACAGAATCATTCGGTGAAACTTTTTTCTGATCTGTGCATTCAGCTAACAGAGTTAAACCATACTTTTGATTGAGCAGATCTGAACACTCTTTCTGTAGAAAATGCAACTGGACCGTTGGAGCGCTAAGAGCGTAGTAGTGGAAAAAGGAATATATTCAGATATAAACTACACAGAATCATTCTGTGAAAATTCTTTCTGATCTGAGCATTCAGCTAACAGAGTTAAACCATACTTTTGATTGAGCAGTTTTGAAACACTCTGTCTGTAGAAAATGCAACTGGACATTCGTAGCGCTAAGTGGGTAATAGTGGAAAAAAGAATATGTTCAAATATAAACTACACAGAAGCATTGTATGAAACTCCTTTCTGTTCTGTGCATTCAACTAACAGAGTTGAACCTTACTTTTGATTGATCCTTTCTGAAACACTCTTTCTGTAGAAATTGCAATTGGACATTCTGAGCGCTAAGAGGCCTCTATTGGGAAAAATAATATCTTCAAATAAAAACTACACAGAAGCATTGTGTGAAACTTATTTCTGATATGTTCATTAAGCTAACAGAGTTAAACCATACTTTTGATTGCGCAGTTCTGAACACTCTTTCTGTAGAAAATGCAAGTGGACAATCGGAGCGCTAAGAGGGTAATAGTGGAAAAAGGAATATATTCAAATATAAACTACACAGTAGCATTCTGTGAAACCTCTTTCTGTTCTGTGCATTCAACTCACAGAGTTGAACCTTACTTTTGATTGAGCCGTTCTGAAACACTCTTTCTGTAGAAACTGCAATTGGACATGCTAAGCGCTAAGAGGCCTACATTGGGAAAAAGAATATCTTCAAATAAAAATTACACAGATGCATTCTGTGAAACTTATTTCTGATCTGTAAATTCAGTTGACAGAGATAAAACATATTTTTGATAGAGCAGTTATGAAACACCCTTTTTGTAGAAAATGCAAGTGGAGATTCGGAGCGCTAAGAGGGTAATAGTGGAAAAAGGAATGTCTTCAAATATAAACTACACAGAATCATTCGGTGAAACTTTTTTCTGATCTGTGCATTCAGCTAACAGAGTTAAACCATACTTTTGATTGAGCAGATCTGAACACTCTTTCTGTAGAAAATGCAACTGGACCGTTGGAGCGCTAAGAGCGTAGTAGTGGAAAAAGGAATATATTCAGATATAAACTACACAGAAGCATTCTGTGAAACTTCTTTCTGATCTGAGCATTCAGCTAACAGAGTTAAACCATACTTTTGATTGAGCAGTTTTGAAACACTCTGTCTGTAGAAAATGCAACTGGACATTCGTAGCGCTAAGTGGGTAATAGTGGAAAAAAGAATATGTTCAAATATAAACTACACAGAAGCATTGTATGAAACTTCTTTCTGTTCTGTGCATTCAACTAACAGAGTTGAACCTTACTTTTGATTGAGCCGTTCTGAAACACTCTTTCTGTAGAAACTGCAATTGGACATTCTGAGCGCAAAGAGGCCTATATTGGGAAAAAGAATGTCTACAAATAAAAACTACACAGAAGAATTGTGTGAAACTTCTTTCTGTTCTGTTTGTTCAACTAAAAGAGTTGAACCTTAGTTTTGATTGAGCCGTTCTGAAACACTCTTTCTGTAGAAAATGAAAGTGGAGATTCGGAGCGCTAAGAGGGTAATAATGGAAAAAGGAATGTCTCCAAATATAAACTACACAGAATCATTCTGTGAAACTTCTTTCTGATCTGTGCATTCAGCTAACAGAGTTAAACCATACTTTTGATTGAGCAGATCTGAACACTCTTTCTGTAGAAAATGCAACTGGACATTTGGAGCGCTAAGAGAGTAATAGTGGAAAAAGGAATATATCCAAATATAAACTACACAGAATCATTCTGTGAAACTTCTTTCTGATCTGAGCATTCAGCTAACAGATTTAAACCATACTTTTGATTGAGCAGTTTTGAAACACTCTGTCTGTAGAAAATGCAACTGGACATTCGTAGCGCTAAGTGGGTAATAGTGGAAAAAAGAATATGTGCAAATATAAACTACACAGAAGCATTGTATGAAACTTCTTTCTGTTCTGTGCATTCAACTAACAGAGTTGAACCTTACTTTTGATTGAGCCTTTCTGAAACACTCTTTCTGTAGAAACTGCAATTGGACATTCTGAGCGCTAAGAGGCCTCTATTGGGAAAAATAATATCTTCAAATAAAAACTACACAGAAGCATTGTGTGAAACTTATTTCTGATATGTTCATTAAGCTAACAGAGTTAAACCATACTTTTGATTGCGCAGTTCTGAACACTCTTTCTGTAGAAAATGCAAATGGACATTCGGAGCGCTAAGAGGGTAATAGTGGAAAAAGGAATATATTCAAATATAAACTACACAGTAGCATTCTGTGAAAATTCTTTCTGTTCTGTGCATTCAACTAACAGAGTTGAACCTTACTTTTGATTGAGCCGATCTGAAACACTCTTTCTGTAGAAACTGCAATTGGACATGCTAAGCTCTAAGAGGCCTACATTGGGAAAAAGAATATCTTCAAATAAAAACTACACAGATGCATTCTGTGAAACTTATTTCTGATCTGTAAATTCAGTTAACAGAGATAAAACATATTTTTAATTGAGCAGTTATGAAACACTCTTTTTGTAGAAAATGCAAGTGGAGATTCGGAGCGCTAAGAGGGTAATAGTGGAAAAAGGAATGTCTTCAAATATAAACTACACAGAATCATTCTGTGAAACTTCTTTCTGATCTGTGCATTCAGCTAACAGAGTTAAACCATTCTTTTGATTGAGCAGATCTGAACACTCTTTCTGTAGAAAATGCAACTGGACATTTGGAGCGCTAAGAGAGTAGTAGTGGAAAAAGGAATATATTCAAATATAAACTACACTGAAGCATTCTGTGAAACTTCTTTCTGATCTGAGCATTCAGCTAACAGAGTTAAACCATACTTTTGATTGAGCAGTTTTGAAACACTCTGTCTGTAAAAAATGCAACTGGACATTCGTAGCGCTAAGTGGGTAATAGTGGAAAAAAGAATATGTTCAAATATAAACTACACAGAAGCATTGTATGAAACTACTTTCTGTTCTGTGCATTCAACTAACAGAGTTGAACCTTACTTTTGATTGAGCCTTTCTGAAACACTCTTTCTGTAGAAATTGCAATTGGACATTCTGAGCGCTAAGAGGCCTCTATTGGGAAAAATAATATCTTCAAATAAAAACTACACAGAAGCATTGTGTGAAACTTATTTCTGATATGTTCATTAAGCTAACAGAGTTAAACCATACTTTTGATTGCGCAGTTCTGAACACTCTTTCTGTAGAAAATGCAAGTGGACAATCGGAGCGCTAAGAGGGTAATAGTGGAAAAAGGAATATATTCATATATAAACTACACAGTAGCATTCTGTGAAACCTCTTTCTGTTCTGTGCATTCAACTCACAGAGTTGAACCTTACTTTTGATTGAGCCGTTCTGAAACACTCTTTCTGTAGAAACTGCAATTGGACATGCTAAGCGCTAAGAGGCCTACATTGGGAAAAAGAATATCTTCAAATAAAAATTACACAGATGCATTCTGTGAAACTTATTTCTGATCTGTAAATTCAGTTGACAGAGATAAAACATATTTTTGATAGAGCAGTTATGAAACACCCTTTTTGTAGAAAATGCAAGTGGAGATTCGGAGCGCTAAGAGGGTAATAGTGGAAAAAGGAATGTCTTCAAATATAAACTACACAGAATCATTCGGTGAAACTTTTTTCTGATCTGTGCATTCAGCTAACAGAGTTAAACCATACTTTTGATTGAGCAGATCTGAACACTCTTTCTGTAGAAAATGCAACTGGACCGTTGGAGCGCTAAGAGCGTAGTAGTGGAAAAAGGAATATATTCAGATATAAACTACACAGAAGCATTCTGTGAAACTTCTTTCTGATCTGAGCATTCAGCTAACAGAGTTAAACCATACTTTTGATTGAGCAGTTTTGAAACACTCTGTCTGTAGAAAATGCAACTGGACATTCGTAGCGCTAAGTGGGTAATAGTGGAAAAAAGAATATGTTCAAATATAAACTACACAGAAGCATTGTATGAAACTTCTTTCTGTTCTGTGCATTCAACTAACAGAGTTGAACCTTACTTTTGATTGAGCCGTTCTGAAACACTCTTTCTGTAGAAACTGCAATTGGACATTCTGAGCGCAAAGAGGCCTATATTGGGAAAAATAATGTCTACAAATAAAAACTACACAGAAGAATTGTGTGAAACTTCTTTCTGTTCTGTTTGTTCAACTAAAAGAGTTGAACCTTAGTTTTGATTGAGCCGTTCTGAAACACTCTTTCTGTAGAAAATGCAAGTGGAGATTCGGAGCGCTAAGAGGGTAATAATGGAAAAAGGAATGTCTCCAAATATAAACTACACAGAATCATTCTGTGAAACTTCTTTCTGATCTGTGCATTCAGCTAACAGAGTTAAACCATACTTTTGATTGAGCAGATCTGAACACTCTTTCTGTAGAAAATGCAACTGGACATTTGGAGCGCTAAGAGAGTAATAGTGGAAAAAGGAATATATCCAAATATAAACTACACAGAATCATTCTGTGAAACTTCATTCTGATCTGAGCATTCAGCTAACAGATTTAAACCATACTTTTGATTGAGCAGTTTTGAAACACTCTGTCTGTAGAAAATGCAACTGGACATTCGTAGCGCTAAGTGGGTAATAGTGGAAAAAAGAATATGTGCAAATATAAACTACACAGAAGCATTGTATGAAACTTCTTTCTGTTCTGTGCATTCAACTAACAGAGTTGAACCTTACTTTAGATTGAGCCTTTCTGAAACACTCTTTCTGTAGAAACTGCAATTGGACATTCTGAGCGCTAAGAGGCCTCTATTGGGAAAAATAATATCTTCAAATAAAAACTACACAGAAGCATTGTGTGAAACTTATTTCTGATATGTTCATTAAGCTAACAGAGTTAAACCATACTTTTGATTGCGCAGTTCTGAACACTCTTTCTGTAGAAAATGCAAGTGGACATTCGGAGCGCTAAGAGGGTAATAGTGGAAAAAGGAATATATTCAAATATAAACTACACAGTAGCATTCTGTGAAAATTCTTTCTGTTCTGTGCATTCAACTAACAGAGTTGAACCTTACTTTTGATTGAGCCGATCTGAAACACTCTTTCTGTAGAAACTGCAATTGGACATGCCAAGCTCTAGGAGGCCTACATTCGGAAAAAGAATATCTTCAAATAAAAACTACACAGATGCATTCTGTGAAACTTATTTCTGATCTGTAAATTCAGTTAACAGAGATAAAACATATTTTTAATTGAGCAGTTATGAAACACTCTTTTTGTAGAAAATGCAAGTGGAGATTCGGAGCGCTAAGTGGGTAATAGTGGAAAAAGGAATGTCTTCAAATATAAACTACACAGAATCATTCTGTGAAACTTCTTTCTGATCTGTGCATTCAGCTAACAGAGTTAAACCATACTTTTGATTGAGCAGATCTGAACACTCTTTCTGTAGAAAATGCAACTGGACATTTGGAGCGCTAAGAGCGTAGTAGTGGAAAAAGGAATATATTCAAATATAAACTACACAGAAGCATTCTGTGAAACTTCTTTCTGATCTGAGCATTCAGCTAACAGAGTTAAACCATACTTTTGATTGAGCAGTTTTGGAACACTCTGTCTGTAGAAAATGCAACTGGACATTCGTAGCGCTAAGTGGGTAATAGTGGAAAAAATAATATGTTCAAATATAAACTACACAGAAGCATTGTATGAAACTTCTTTCTGTTCTGTGCATTCAACTAACAGAGCTGAACCTTACTTTTGATTGAGCCGTTCTGAAACACTCTTTCTGTAGAAACTGCAATTGGACATTCTGAGAGCTAAGAGGCCTATATTGGGAAAAAGAATGTCTACAAATAAAAACTACACAGAAGAATTGTGTGAAACTTCTTTCTGTTCTGTTTGTTCAACTAAAAGAGTTGAACCTTAGTTTTGATTGAGCCGTTCTGAAACACTCTTTATGTAGAAAATGCAAGTGGAGATTCGGAGCGCTAAGAGGGTAATAGTGGAAAAAGGAATGTCTCCAAATATAAACTACACAGAATCATTCTGTGAAACTTCTTTCTGATCTGTGCATTCAGCTAACAGAGTTAAACCATTCTTTTGATTGAGCAGATCTGAACACTCTTTCTGTAGAAAATGCAACTGGACATTTGGAGCGCTAAGAGAGTAGTAGTGGAAAAAGGAATATATTCAAATATAAACTACACAGAAGCATTCTGTGAAACTTCTTTCTGATCTGAGCATTCAGCTAACAGAGTTAAACCATACTTTTGATTGAGCAGTTTTGAAACACTCTGTCTGTAAAAAATGCAACTGGACATTCGTAGTGCTAAGTGGGTAATAGTGGAAAAAAGAATATGTTCAAATATAAACTACACAGAAGCATTGTATGAAACTCCTTTCTGTTCTGTGCATTCAACTAACAGAGTTGAACCTTACTTTTGATTGAGCCTTTCTGAAACACTCTTTCTGTAGAAATTGCAATTGGACATTCTGAGCGCTAAGAGGCCTATATTGGGAAAAATAATATCTTCAAATAAAAACTACACAGAAGCATTGTGTGAAACTTATTTCTGATATGTTCATTAAGCTAACAGAGTTAAACCATACTTTTGATTGCGCAGTTCTGAACACTCTTTCTGTAGAAAATGCAAGTGGACAATCGGAGCGCTAAGAGGGTAATAGTGGAAAAAGGAATATATTCAAATATAAACTACACAGTAGCATTCTGTGAAACCTCTTTCTGTTCTGTGCATTCAACTCACAGAGTTGAACCTTACTTTTGATTGAGCCGTTCTGAAACACTCTTTCTGTAGAAACTGCAATTGGACATGCTAAGCGCTAAGAGGCCTACATTGGGAAAAAAAATATCTTCAAATAAAAATTACACAGATGCATTCTGTGAAACTTATTTCTGATCTGTAAATTCAGTTGACAGAGATAAAACATATTTTTGATTGAGCAGTTATGAAACACCCTTTTTGTAGAAAATGCAAGTGGAGATTCGGAGCGCTAAGAGGGTAATAGTGGAAAAAGGAATGTCTTCAAATATAAACTACACAGAATCATTCGGTGAAACTTTTTTCTGATCTGTGCATTCAGCTAACAGAGTTAAACCATACTATTGATTGAGCAGATCTGAACACTCTTTCTGTAGAAAATGCAACTGGACCGTTGGAGCGCTAAGAGCGTAGTAGTGGAAAAAGGAATATATTCAGATATAAACTACACAGAAGCATTCTGTGAAACTTCTTTCTGATCTGAGCATTCAGCTAACAGAGTTAAACCATACTTTTGATTGAGCAGTTTTGAAACACTCTGTCTGTAGAAAATGCAACTGGACATTCGTAGCGCTAAGTGGGTAATAGTGGAAAAAAGAATATGTTCAAATATAAACTACACAGAAGCATTGTATGAAACTTCTTTCTGTTCTGTGCATTCAACTAACAGAGTTGAACCTTACTTTTGATTGAGCCGTTCTGAAACACTCTTTCTGTAGAAACTGCAATTGGACATTCTGAGCGCAAAGAGGCCTATATTGGGAAAAAGAATGTCTACAAATGAAAACTACACAGAAGAATTGTGTGAAACTTCTTTCTGTTCTGTTTGTTCAACTAAAAGAGTTGAACCTTAGTTTTGATTGAGCCGTTCTGAAACACTCTTTCTGTAGAAAATGCAAGTGGAGATTCGGAGCGCTAAGAGGGTAATAGTGGAAAAAGGAATGTCTCCAAATATAAACTACACAGAATCATTCTGTGAAACTTCTTTCTGATCTGTGCATTCAGCTAACAGAGTTAAACCATACTTTTGATTGAGCAGATCTGAACACTCTTTCTGTAGAAAATGCAACTGGACATTTGGAGCGCTAAGAGAGTAATAGTGGAAAAAGGAATATATCCAAATATAAACTACACAGAAGCATTCTGTGAAACTTCTTTCTGATCTGAGCATTCAGCTAACAGATTTAAACCATACTTTTGATTGAGCAGTTTTGAAACACTCTGTCTGTAGAAAATGCAACTGGACATTCGTAGCGCTAAGTGGGTAATAGTGGAAAAAAGAATATGTGCAAATATAAACTACACAGAAGCATTGTATGAAACTTCTTTCTGTTCTGTGCATTCAACTAACAGAGTTGAACCTTACTTTTGATTGAGCCTTTCTGAAACACTCTTTCTGTAGAAACTGCAATTGGACATTCTGAGCGCTAAGAGGCCTCTATTGGGAAAAATAATATCTTCAAATAAAAACTACACAGAAGCATTGTGTGAAACTTATTTCTGATATGTTCATTAAGCTAACAGAGTTAAACCATACTTTTGATTGCGCAGTTCTGAACACTCTTTCTGTAGAAAATGCAAGTGGACATTCGGAGCGCTAAGAGGGTAATAGTGGAAAAAGGAATATATTCAAATATAAACTACACAGTAGCATTCTGTGAAAATTCTTTCTGTTCTGTGCATTCAACTAACAGAGTTGAACCTTACTTTTGATTGAGCCGATCTGAAACACTCTTTCTGTAGAAACTGCAATTGGACATGCTAAGCTCTAAGAGGCCTACATTGGGAAAAAGAATATCTTCAAATAAAAACTACACAGATGCATTCTGTGAAACTTATTTCTGATCTGTAAATTCAGTTAACAGAGATAAAACATATTTTTAATTGAGCAGTTATGAAACACTCTTTTTGTAGAAAATGCAAGTGGAGATTCGGAGCGCTAAGAGGGTAATAGTGGAAAAAGGAATGTCTTCAAATATAAACTACACAGAATCATTCTGTGAAACTTCTTTCTGATCTGTGCATTCAGCTAACAGAGTTAAACCATACTTTTGATTGAGCAGATCTGAACACTCTTTCTGTAGAAAATGCAACTGGACATTTGGAGCGCTAAGAGCGTAGTAGTGGAAAAAGGAATATATTCAAATATAAACTACACAGAAGCATTCTGTGAAACTTCTTTCTGATCTGAGCATTCAGCTAACAGATTTAAACCATACTTTTGATTGAGCAGTTTTGAAACACTCTGTCTGTAGAAAATGCAACTGGACATTCGTAGCGCTATGTGGGTAATAGTGGAAAAAATAATATGTTCAAATATAAACTACACAGAAGCATTGTATGAAACTTCTTTCTGTTCTGTGCATTCAACTAACAGAGTTGAACCTTACTTTTGATTGAGCCGTTCTGAAACACTCTTTCTGTAGAAACTGCAATTGGACATTCTGAGAGCTAAGAGGCCTATATTGGGAAAAAGAATGTCTACAAATAAAAACTACACAGAAGAATTGTGTGAAACTTCTTTCTGTTCTGTTTGTTCAACTAAAAGATTTGAACCTTAGTTTTGATTGAGCCGTTCTGAAACACTCTTTATGTAGAAAATGCAAGTGGAGATTCGGAGCGCTAAGAGGGTAATAGTGGAAAAAGGAATGTCTCCAAATATAAACTACACAGAATCATTCTGTGAAACTTCTTTCTGATCTGTGCATTCAGCTAACAGAGTTAAACCATACTTTTCATTGAGCAGATCTGAACACTCTTTCTGTAGAAAATGCAACTGGACATTTGGAGCGCTAAGAGAGTAGTAGTGGAAAAAGGAATATATTCAAATATAAACTACACAGAAGCATTCTGTGAAACTTCTTTCTGATCTGAGCATTCAGCTAACACAGTTAAACCATACTTTTGATTGAGCAGTTTTGAAACACTCTGTCTGTAGAAAATGCAACTGGACATTCGTAGCGCTATGTGGGTAATAGTGGAAAAAAGAATATGTTCAAATATAAACTACACAGAAGCATTGTATGAAACTTCTTTCTGTTCTGTGCATTCAACTAACAGAGTTGAACCTTACTTTTGATTGAGCCTTTCTGAAACACTCTTTCTGTAGAATCTGCAATTGGACATTCTGAGCGCTAAGAGGCCTATATTGGGAAAAATAATATCTTCAAATAAAAACTACACAGAAGCATTGTGTGAAACTTATTTCTGATATGTTCATTAAGCTAACAGAGTTAAACCATACTTTTGATTGCGCAGTTCTGAACACTCTTTCTGTAGAAAATGCAAGTGGACATTCGGAGCGCTAAGAGGGTAATAGTGGAAAAAGGAATATATTCAAATATAAACTACACAGTAGCATTCTGTGAAAATTCTTTCTGTTCTGTGCATTCAACTAACAGAGTTGAAACTTACTTTTGATTGAGCCGTTCTGAAACACTCTTTCTGTAGATACTGCAATTGGACATGCTAAGCTCTAAGAGGCCTACATTGGGAAAAAGAATATCTTCAAATAAAAACTACACAGATGCATTCTGTGAAACTTATTTCTGATCTGTAAATTCAGTTAACAGAGATAAAACATATTTTTAATTGAGCAGTTATGAAACACTCTTTTTGTAGAAAATGCAAGTGGAGATTCGGAGCGCTAAGAGGGTAATAGTGGAAAAAGGAATGTCTTCAAATATAAACTACACAGAATCATTCTGTGAAACTTCTTTCTGATCTGTGCATTCAGCTAACAGAGTTAAACCATACTTTTGATTGAGCAGATCTGAACACTCTTTCTGTAGAAAATGCAACTGGACATTTGGAGCGCTAAGAGCATAGTAGTGGAAAAAGGAATATATTCAAATATAAACTACACGGAAGCATTCTGTGAAACTTCTTTCTGATCTGAGCATTCAGCTAACAGAGTTAAACCATACTTTTGATTGAGCAGTTTTGAAACACTCTGTCTGTAGAAAATGCAACTGGACATTCGTAGCGCTAAGTGGGTAATAGTGGAAAAAATAATATGTTCAAATATAAACTACACAGAAGCATTGTATGAAACTTCTTTCTGTTCTGTGCATTCAACTAACAGAGTTGAACCTTACTTTTGATTGAGCCGTTCTGAAACACTCTTTCTGTAGAAACTGCAATTGGACATTCTGAGAGCTAAGAGGCCTATATTGGGAAAAAGAATGTCTACAAATAAAAACTACACAGAAGAATTGTGTGAAACTACTTTCTGTTCTGTTTGTTCAACTAAAAGAGTTGAACCTTAGTTTTGATTGAGCCGTTCTGAAACACTCTTTATGTAGAAAATGCAAGTGGAGATTCGGAGCGCTAAGAGGGTAATAGTGGAAAAAGGAATGTCTCCAAATATAAACTACACAGAATCATTCTGTGAAACTTCTTTCTGATCTGTGCATTCAGCTAACAGAGTTAAACCATTCTTTTGATTGAGCAGATCTGAACACTCTTTCTGTAGAAAATGCAACTGGACATTTGGAGCGCTAAGAGAGTAGTAGTGGAAAAAGGAATATATTCAAATATAAACTACACAGAAGCATTCTGTGAAACTTCTTTCTGATCTGAGCATTCAGCTAACAGAGTTAAACCATACTTTTGATTGAGCAGTTTTGAAACACTCTGTCTGTAAAAAATGCAACTGGACATTCGTAGTGCTAAGTGGGTAATAGTGGAAAAAAGAATATGTTCAAATATAAACTACACAGAAGCATTGTATGAAACTCCTTTCTGTTCTGTGCATTCAACTAACAGAGTTGAACCTTACTTTTGATTGAGCCTTTCTGAAACACTCTTTCTGTAGAAATTGCAATTGGACATTCTGAGCGCTAAGAGGCCTATATTGGGAAAAATAATATCTTCAAATAAAAACTACACAGAAGCATTGTGTGAAACTTATTTCTGATATGTTCATTAAGCTAACAGAGTTAAACCATACTTTTGATTGCGCAGTTCTGAACACTCTTTCTGTAGAAAATGCAACTGGACAATCGGAGCGCTAAGAGGGTAATAGTGGAAAAAGGAATATATTCAAATATAAACTACACAGTAGCATTCTGTGAAACCTCTTTCTGTTCTGTGCATTCAACTCACAGAGTTGAACCTTACTTTTGATTGAGCCATTCTGAAACACTCTTTCTGTAGAAACTGCAATTGGACATGCTAAGCGCTAAGAGGCCTACATTGGGAAAAAGAATATCTTCAAATAAAAATTACACAGATGCATTCTGTGAAACTTATTTCTGATCTGTAAATTCAGTTGACAGAGATAAAACATATTTTTGATTGAGCAGTTATGAAACACCCTTTTTGTAGAAAATGCAAGTGGAGATTCGGAGCGCTAAGAGGGTAATAGTGGAAAAAGGAATGTCTTCAAATATAAACTACACAGAATCATTCGGTGAAACTTTTTTCTGATCTGTGCATTCAGATAACAGAGTTAAACCATACTATTGATTGAGCAGATCTGAACACTCTTTCTGTAGAAAATGCAACTGGACCGTTGGAGCGCTAAGAGCGTAGTAGTGGAAAAAGGAATATATTCAGATATAAACTACACAGAAGCATTCTGTGAAACTTCTTTCTGATCTGAGCATTCAGCTAACAGAGTTAAACCATACTTTTGATTGAGCAGTTTTGAAACACTCTGTCTGTAGAAAATGCAACTGGACATTCGTAGCGCTAAGTGGGTAATAGTGGAAAAAAGAATATGTTCAAATATAAACTACACAGAAGCATTGTGTGAAACTTATTTCTGATATGTTCATTAAGCTAACAGAGTTAAACCATACTTTTGATTGCGCAGTTCTGAACACTCTTTCTGTAGAAAATGCAAGTGGACATTCGGAGCGCTAAGAGGGTAATAGTGGAAAAAGGAATATATTCAAATATAAACTACACAGTAGCATTCTGTTAAAATTCTTTCTGTTCTGTGCATTCAACTAACAGAGTTGAAACTTACTTTTGATTGAGCCGTTCTGAAACACTCTTTCTGTAGATACTGCAATTGGACATGCTAAGCGCTAAGAGGCCTACATTGGGAAAAAGAATATCTTCAAATAAAAACTACACAGATGCATTCTGTGCAACTTATTTCTGATCTGTAAATTCTGTTAACAGAGATAAAACATATTTTTCATTGAGCAGTTATGAAACACTCTTTTTGTAGAAAATGCAAGTGGAGATTCAGAGCGCTAAGAGGTTAATAGTGGAAAAAGGAATGTCTTCAAATATAAACTACACAGAATCATTCGGTGAAACTTCCTTCTGATCTGTGCATTCAGCTAACAGAGTTAAACCATACTTTTGATTGAGCAGATCTGAACACTCTTTCTGTTGAAAATGCAACTGGACATTTGGAGCGCTAAGAGCGTATTAGTGGAAAAAGGTATATATTCAGATATAAACTACACAGAAGCATTCTGTGAAACTTCTTTCTGATCTGAGCATTCAGCTAACAGAGTTAAACCATACTTTTGATTGAGCAGTTTTGAAACACTCTGTCTGTAGAAAATGCAACTGGACATTCGTAGCGCTAAGTGGGTAATAGTGAAAAAAAGAATATGTTCAAATATAAACTACACAGAAGCATTGTATGAAACTTCTTTCTGTTCTGTGCATTCAACTAACAGAGTTGAACCTTACTTTTGATTGAGCCGTTCTGAAACACTCTTTCTGTAGAAACTGCAATTGGACATTCTGAGCGCAAAGAGGCCTATATTGGGAAAAAGAATGTCTACAAATAAAAACTACACAGAAGAATTTTGTGAAACTTCTTTCTGTTCTGTTTGTTCAACTAAAAGAGTTGAACCTTAGTTTTGATTGAGCCGTTCTGAAACACTCTTTCTGTAGAAAATGCAAGTGGAGATTCGGAGCGCTAAGAGGGTAATAGTGGAAAAAGGAATGTCTCCAAATATAAACTACACAGAATCATTCTGTGAAACTTCTTTCTGATCTGTGCATTCAGCTAACAGAGTTAAACCATACTTTTGATTGAGCAGATCTGAACACTCTTTCTGTAGAAAATGCAACTGGACATTTGGAGCGCTAAGAGAGTAATAGTGGAAAAAGGAATATATCCAAATATAAACTACACAGAAGCATTCTGTGAAACTTCTTTCTGATCTGAGCATTCAGCTAACAGATTTAAACCATACTTTTGATTGAGCAGTTTTGAAACACTCTGTTTGTAGAAAATGCAACTGGACATTCGTAGCGCTAAGTGGGTAATAGTGGAAAAAAGAATATGTGCAAATATAAACTACACAGAAGCATTGTATGAAACTTCTTTCTGTTCTGTGCATTCAACTAACAGAGTTGAACCTTACCTTTGATTGAGCCTTTCTGAAACACTCTTTCTGTAGAAACTGCAATTGGACATTCTGAGCGCTAAGAGGCCTCTATTGGGAAAAATAATATCTTCAAATAAAAACTACACAGAAGCATTGTGTGAAACTTATTTCTGATATGTTCATTAAGCTAACAGAGTTAAACCATACTTTTGATTGCGCAGTTCTGAACACTCTTTCTGTAGAAAATGCAAGTGGACATTCGGAGCGCTAAGAGGGTAATAGTGGAAAAAGGAATATATTCAAATATAAACTACACAGTAGCATTCTGTGAAAATTCTTTCTGTTCTGTGCATTCAACTAACAGAGTTGAACCTTACTTTTGATTGAGCCGATCTGAAACACTCTTTCTGTAGAAACTGCAATTGGACATGCTAAGCTCTAAGAGGCCTACATTGGGAAAAAGAATATCTTCAAATAAAAACTACACAGATGCATTCTGTGAAACTTATTTCTGATCTGTAAATTCAGTTAACAGAGATAAAATATATTTTTAATTGAGCAGTTATGAAACACTCTTTTTGTAGAAAATGCAAGTGGAGATTCGGAGCGCTAAGAGGGTAATAGTGGAAAAAGGAATGTCTTCAAATATAAACTACACAGAATCATTCTGTGAAACTTCTTTCTGATCTGTGCATTCAGCTAACAGAGTTAAACCATACTTTTGATTGAGCAGATCTGAACACTCTTTCTGTAGAAAATGCAACTGGACATTTGGAGCGCTAAGAGCGTAGTAGTGGAAAAAGGAATATATTCAAATATAAACTACACAGAAGCATTCTGTGAAACTTCTTTCTGATCTGAGCATTCAGCTAACAGAGTTAAACCATACTTTTGATTGAGCAGTTTTGAAACACTCTGTCTGTAGAAAATGCAACTGGACATTCGTAGCGCTAAGTGGGTAATAGTGGAAAAAAGAATATGTTCAAATATAAACTACACAGAAGCATTGTATGAAACTTCTTTCTGTTCTGTGCATTCAACTAACAGAGTTGAACCTTACTTTTGACTGAGCCGTTCTGAAACACTCTTTCTGTAGAAACTGCAATTGGATATTCTGAGAGCTAAGAGGCCTATATTGGGAAAAAGAATGTCTACAAATAAAAACTACACAGAAGAATTGTGTGAAACTACTTCCTGTTCTGTTTGTTCAACTAAAAGAGTTGAACCTTAGTTTTGATTGAGCCGTTCTGAAACACTCTTTATGTAGAAAATGCAAGTGGAGATTCGGAGCGCTAAGAGGGTAATAGTGGAAAAAGGAATGTCTCCAAATATAAACTACACAGAATCATTCTGTGAAACTTCTTTCTGATCTGTGCATTCAGCTAACAGAGTTAAAACATACTTTTGATTGAGCAGATCTGAACACTCTTTCTGTAGAAAATGCAACTGGACATTTGGAGCGCTAAGAGAGTAGTAGTGGAAAAAGGAATATATTCAAATATAAACTACACAGAAGCATTCTGTGAAACTTCTTTCTGATCTGAGCATTCAGCTAACAGAGTTAAACCATACTTTTGATTGAGCAGTTTTGAAACACTCTGTCTGTAGAAAATGCAACTGGACATTCGTAGCGCTAAGTGGGTAATAGTGGAAAAAAGAATATGTTCAAATATAAACTACACAGAAGCATTGTATGAAACTTCTTTCTGTTCTGTGCATTCAACTAACAGAGTTGAACCTTACTTTTGATTGAGCCTTTCTGAAACACTCTTTCTGTAGAATCTGCAATTGGACATTCTGAGCGCTAAGAGGCCTATATTGGGAAAAATAATATCTTCAAATAAAAACTACACAGAAGCATTGTGTGAAACTTATTTCTGATATGTTCATTAAGCTAACAGAGTTAAACCATACTTTTGATTGCGCAGTTCTGAACACTCTTTCTGTAGAAAATGCAAGTGGACATTCGGAGCGCTAAGAGGGTAATAGTGGAAAAAGGGATATATTCAAATATAAACTACACAGTAGCATTCTGTGAAAATTCTTTCTGTTCTGTGCATTCAACTAACAGAGTTGAAACTTACTTTTGATTGAGCCGTTCTGAAACACTCTTTCTGTAGATACTGCAATTGGACATGCTAAGCGCTAAGAGGCCTACATTGGGAAAAAGAATATCTTCAAATAAAAACTACACAGATGCATTCTGTGCAACTTATTTCTGATCTGTAAATTCTGTTAACAGAGATAAAACATATTTTTCATTGAGCAGTTATGAAACACTCTTTTTGTAGAAAATGCAAGTGGAGATTCGGAGCGCTAAGAGGGTAATAGTGGAAAAAGAAATGTCTTCAAATATAAACTACACAGAATCATTCGGTGAAACTTCTTTCTGATCTGTGCATTCAGCTAACAGAGTTAAACCATACTTTTGATTGAGCAGATCTGAACACTCTTTCTGTTGATAATGCAACTGGACATTTGGAGCGCTAAGAGCGTAGTAGTGGAAAAAGGAATATATTCAAATATAAACTACACAGAAGCATTCTGTGAAACTTCTTTCTGATCTGAGCATACAGCTAACAGAGTTAAACCATACTTTTGATTGAGCAGTTTTGAAACACTCTGTCTGTAGAAAATGCAACTGGACATTCGTAGCGCTAAGTGGGTAATAGTGGAAAAGAGAATATGTTCAAATATAAACTACACAGAATCATTGTATGAAACTTCTTTCTGTTCTGTGCATTCAACTAACAGAGTTGAACCTTGCTTTTGATTGAGCCGTTCTGAAACACTCTTTCTGTAGAAACTGCAATTGGACATTCTGAGCGCTAAGAGGCCTATATGGGAAAAAGAATGTCTACAAATAAAAACTACACAGAAGAATTGTGTGAAACTTCTTTCTGTTCTGTTTGTTCAACTAAAAGAGTTGAACCTTAGTTTTGATTGAGCCGTTCTGTAACAGTCTTTCTGTAGAAAATGCAAGTGGAGATTCGGAGCGCTAAGAGGGTAATAGTGGAAAAAGCAATATCTCCAAATATAAACTACACAGAATCATTCTGTGAAACTTCTTTCTGATCTGTGCATTCAGCTAACAGAGTTAAACCATACTTTTGATTGAGCAGATCTGAACAATCTTTCTGTAGAAAATGCAACTGGACATTTGGAGCGCTAAGAGAGTAGTAGTGGAAAAAGGAATATATTCAAATATAAACTACACAGAAGCATTCTGTGAAACTTCTTTCTGATCTGAGCATTCAGCTAACAGAGTTAAACCATACTTTTGATTGAGCAGTTTTGAAACACTCTGTCTGTAGAAAATGCAACTGGACATTCGTAGCGCTAAGTGGGTAATAGTGGAAAAAAGAATATGTTCAAATATAAACTACACAGAAGCATTGTATGAAACTTCTTTCTGTTCTGTGCATTCAACTAACAGAGTTGAACCTTACTTTTGATTGAGCCGTTCTGAAACACTCTTTCTGTAGAAACTGCAATTGGACATTCTGAGCGCTAAGAGGACTCTATTGGGAAAAATAATATCTTCAAATAAAAACTACACAGAAGCATTGTGTGAAACTTATTTCTGATATGTTCATTAAGCTAACAGAGTTAAACCATACTTTTGATTGCGCAGTTCTGAACACTCTTTCTGTAGAAAATGCAAGTGGACATTCGGAGCGCTAAGAGGGTAATAGTGGAAAAAGGAATATATTCAAATATAAACTACACAGTAGCATTCTGTGAAAATTCTTTCTGTTCTGTGCATTCAACTAACAGAGTTGAACCTTACTTTTGATTGAGCCGTTCTGAAACACTGTTTCTGTAGAAACTGCAATTGGACATGCTAAGCGCTAAGAGGCCTACATTGGGAAAAAGAATATCTTCAAATAAAAACTACACAGATGCATTCTGTGAAACTTATTTCTGATCTGTAAATTCAGTTAACAGAGATAAAACATATTTTTGATTGAGCAGTTATGAAACTCTCTTTTTGTAGAAAATGCAAGTGGAGATTCAGAGCGCTAAGAGGGTAATAGTGGAAAAAGGAATGTCTTCCAATATAAACTACACAGAATCATTCGGTGAAACTTCTTTCTGTTCTGTGCATTCAGCTAACAGAGTTAAACCATACTTTTGATTGAGCAGATCTGAACACTCTTTCTGTTGAAAATGCAACTGGACATTTGGAGCGCTAAGAGCGTAGTAGTGGAAAAAGGAATATATTCAAATATAAACTACACAGAAGCATTCTGTGAAACTTCTTTCTGATCTGAGTATACAGCTAACAGAGTTAAACCATACTTTTCATTGAGCAGTTTTGAAACACACTGTCTGTAGAAAATGCAACTGGACATTCGTAGCGCTAAGTGGGTAATAGTGGAAAAGAGAATATGTTCAAATATAAACTACACAGAAGCATTGTATGAAACTTCTTTCTGTTCTGTGCATTCAACTAACAGAGTTGAACCTTACTTTTGATTGAGCCGTTCTGAAACACTCTTTCTGTAGAAACTGCAATTGGACATTCTGAGCGCTAAGAGGCCTATATTGGGAAAAAGAATGTCTACAAATGAAAACTACACAGAAGAATTGTGTGAAACTTCTTTCTGTTCTGTTTGTTCAACTAAAAGAGTTGAACCTTAGTTTTGATTGAGCCGTTCTGTAACAGTCTTTCTGTAGAAAATGCAAGCGGAGATTCGGAGCGCTAAGAGGGTAATAGTGGAAAAAGGAATGTCTCCAAATATAAACTACACAGAATCATTCTGTGAAACTTCTTTCTGATCTGTGCATTCAGCTAACAGAGTTAAATCATACTTTTGATTGAGCAGGTCTGAACACTCTTTCTGTAGAAAATGCAACTGGACATTTGGAGCGCTAAGAGAGTAGTAGTGGAAAAAGGAATATATTCAAATATAAACTACACAGAAGCATTCTGTGAAACTTCTTTCTGATCTGAGCATTCAGCTAACAGAGTTAAACCATACTTTTGATTGAGCAGTTTTGAAACACTCTGTCTGTAGAAAATGCAACTGGATATTCGTAGAGCTAAGTGGGTAATAGTGGAAAAAAGAATATGTTCAAATATAAATTACACAGAAGCATTGTATGAAACTTCTTTCTGTTCTGTGCATTCAACTAACAGAGTTGAACCTTACTTTTGATAGAGCCTTTCTGAAACACTCTTTCTGTAGAAACTGCAATTGGACATTCTGAGCGCTAAGAGGCCTCTATTGGGAAAAATAATATCTTCAAATAAAAACTACACAGAAGCATTGTGTGAAACTTATTTCTGATATGTTCATTAAGCTAACAGAGTTAAACCATACTTTTGATTGCGCAGTTCTGAACACTCTTTCTGTAGAAAATGCAAGTGGACATTCGGAGCGCTAAGAGGGTAATAGTGGAAAAAGGAATGTATTCAAATATAAACTACACAGTAGCATTCTGTGAAAATTCTTTCTGTTCTGTGCATTCAACTAACAGAGTTGAACCTTACTTTTGATTGAGCCGTTCTGAAACACTCTTTCTGTAGAAACTGCAATTGGACATGCTAAGCGCTAAGAGGCCTACATTGGGAAAAAGAATATCTTCAAATAAAAACTACACAGATGCATTCTGTGAAACTTATTTCTGATCTGTAAATTCAGTTAACAGAGATAAAACATATTTTTGATTGAACAGTTATGAAACACTCTTTTTGTAGAAAATGCAAGTGGAGATTCGGAGCGCTAAGAGGGTAATAGTGGAAAAAGGAATGTCTTCAAATATAAACTACACAGAATCATTCGGTGAAACTTCTTTCTGATCTGTGCATTCAGCTAACAGAGTTAAACCATACTTTTGATTGAGCAGATCTGAACACACTTTCTGTAGAAAATGCAACTGGACATTTGGAGCGCTAAGAGCGTATTAGTGGAAAAAGGAATATATTCAAATATAAACTACACAGAAGCATTCTGTGAAACTTCTTTCTGATCTGAGCATTCAGCTAACAGAGTTAAACCATACTTTTGATTGAGCAGTTTTGAAACACTCTGTCTGTAGAAAATGCAACTGGACATTCGTAGCGCTAAGTGGGTAATAGTGGAAAAAAGAATATGTTCATATATAAACTACACAGAAGCATTGTATGAAACTTCTTTCTGTTCTGTGCATTCAACTAACAGAGTTGAACCTTACTTTTGATTGAGCCTTTCTGAAACACTCTTTCTGTAGAAAATGCAATTGGACATTTTGAGCGCTAAGAGGCCTCTATTGGGAAAAATAATATCTTCAAATAAAAACTACACAGAAGCATTGTGTGAAAATTATTTCTGATATTTTCATTAAGCTAACAGAGTTAAACCATACTTTTGATTGCGCAGTTCTGAACACTCTTTCTGTAGAAAATGCAAGTGGAGATTCGGAGCGCTAAGAGGGTAATAGTGGAAAAAGGAATATATTCAAATATAAACTACACAGTAGCATTCTGTGAAAATTCTTTCTGTTCTGTGCATTCAACTAACAGAGTTGAACCTTACTTTTGATTGAGCCGTTCTGAAACACTGTTTCTGTAGAAACTGCAATTGGACATGCTAAGCGCTAAGAGGACTACATTGGGATAAAGAATATCTTCTAATAAAAACTACACAGATGCATTCTGTGAAACTTATTTCTGATCTGTAAATTCAGTTAACAGAGATAAAACATATTTTTGATTGAGCAGTTATGAAACACTCTTTTTGTAGAAAATGCAAGTGGAGATTCAGAGCGCTAAGAGGGTAATAGTGGAAAAAGGAATGTCTTCAAATATAAACTACACAGAATCATTCGGTGCAACTTCTTTCTGATCTGTGCATTCAGCTAACAGAGTTAAACCATACTTTTGATTGAGCAGATCTGAACACTCTTTCTGTTGAAAATGCAACTGGACATTTGGAGCGCTAAGAGCGTAGTAGTGTAAAAAGGAATATAGTCAAATATAAACTACACAGAAGCATTCTGTGAAACTTCTTTCTGATCTGAGTATACAGCTAACAGAGTTAAACCATACTTTTCATTGAGCAGTTTTGAAACACTCTGTCTGTAGAAAATGCAACTGGACATTCGTAGCGCTAAGTGGGTAATAGTGGAAAAGAGAATATGTTCAAATATAAACTACACAGAAGCATTGTATGAAACTTCTTTCTGTTCTGTGCATTCAACTAACAGAGTTGAACCTTACTTTTGATTGAGCCGTTCTGAAACACTCTTTCTGTAGAAACTGCAATTAGACATTCTGAGCGCTAAGAGGCCTATATTGGGAAAAAGAATGTCTACAAATGAAAACTACACAGAAGAATTGTGTGAAACTTCTTTCTGTTCTGTTTGTTCAACTAAAAGAGTTGAACCTTAGTTTTGATTGAGCCGTTCTGTAACAGTCTTTCTGTAGAAAATGCAAGTGGAGTTTCGGAGCGCTAAGAGGGTAATAGTGGAAAAAGGAATGTCTCCAAATATAAACTACACAGAATCATTCTGTGAAACTTCTTTCTGATCTGTGCATTCAGCTAACAGAGTTAAATCATACTTTTGATTGAGCAGATCTGAACACTCTTTCTGTAGAAAATGCAACTGGACATTTGGAGCGCTAAGAGAGTAGTAGTGGAAAAAGGAATATATTCAAATATAAACTACACAGAAGCATTCTGTGAAACTTCTTTCTGATCTGAGCATTCAGCTAACAGAGTTAAACCATACTTTTGATTGAGCAGTTTTGAAACACTCTGTCTGTAGAAAATGCAACTGGATATTCGTAGCGCTAAGTGGGTAATAGTGGAAAAAAAATATGTTCAAATATAAACTACACAGAAGCATTGTATGAAACTTCTTTCTGTTCTGTGCATTCAACTAACAGAGTTGAACCTTACTTTTGATAGAGCCTTTCTGAAACACTCTTTCTGTAGAAACTGCAATTGGACATTCTGAGCGCTAAGAGGCCTCTATTGGGAAAAATAATATCTTCAAATAAAAACTACACAGAAGCATTGTGTGAAACTTATTTATGATATGTTCATTAAGTTAACAGAGTTAAACCATACTTTTGATTGCGCAGTTCTGAACACTCTTTCTGTAGAAAATGCAAGTGGACATTCGGAGCGCTAAGAGGGTAATAGTGGAAAAAGGAATATATTCAAATATAAACTACGCAGTAGCATTCTGTGAAAATACTTTCTGTTCTGTGCATTCAACTAACAGAGTTGAACCTTACTTTTGATTTAGCCGATCTGAAACACTCTTTCTGTAGAAACTGCAATTGGACATGCTAAGCTCTAAGAGGCCTACATTGGGAAAAAGAATATCTTCAAATAAAAACTACACAGATGCATTCTGTGAAACTTATTTCTGATCTGTAAATTCAGTTAACAGAGATAAAACATATTTTTAATTGAGCAGTTATGAAACACTCCTTTTGTAGAAAATGCAAGTGGAGATTCGGAGCGCTAAGAGGGTAATAGTGGAAAAAGGAATGTCTTCAAATATAAACTACACAGAATCATTCTGTGAAACTTCTTTCTGATCTGTGCATTCAGCTAACAGAGTTAAACCATACTTTTGATTGAGCAGATCTGAACACTCTTTCTGTAGAAAATGCAACTGGACATTTGGAGCGCTAAGAGCGTAGTAGTGGAAAAAGGAATATATTCAAATATAAACTACACAGAAGCATTCTGTGAAACTTCTTTCTGATCTGAGCATTCAGCTAACAGAGTTAAACCATACTTTTGATTGAGCAGTTTTGAAACACTCTCTCTGTAGAAAATGCAACTGGACATTCGTAGCGCTAAGTGGGTAATAGTGGAAAAAATAATATGTTCAAATATAAACTACACAGAAGCATTGTATGAAACTTCTTTCTGTTCTGTGCATTCAACTAACAGAGTTGAACCTTACTTTTGATTGAGCCTTTCTGAAACACTCTTTCTGTAGAATCTGCAATTGGACATTCCGAGCGCTAAGAGGACTATATTGGGAAAAAAAATATCTTCAAATAAAAACTACACAGAAGCATTGTGTGAAACTTATTTCTGATATGTTCATTAAGCTAACAGAGTTAAACCATACTTTTGATTGCGCAGTTCTGAACACTCTTTCTGTAGAAAATGCAAGTGGACATTCGGAGCTCTAAGAGGGTAATAGTGGAAAAAGGGATATATTCAAATATAAACTACACAGTAGCATTCTGTGAAAATTCTTTCTGTTCTGTGCCTTCAACTAACAGCGTTGAACCTTACTTTTGATTGAGCCGTTCTGAAACACTCTTTCTGTAGATACTGCAATTGGACATGCTAAGCGCTAAGAGGCCTACATTGGGAAAAAGAATATCTTCAAATAAAAACTACACAGATGCATTCTGTGCAACTTATTTCTGATCTGTAAATTCTGTTAACAGAGATAAAACATATTTTTCATTGAGCAGTTATGAAACACTCTTTTTGTAGAAAATGCAAGTGGAGATTCAGAGCGCTAAGAGGGTAATAGTGGAAAAAGGAATGTCTTCAAATATAAACTACACAGAATCATTCGGTGAAACTTCTTTCTGATCTGTGCATTCAGCTAACGGAGTTAAACCATACTTTTGATTGAGCAGATCTGAACACTCTTTCTGTTGAAAATGCAACTGGACATTTGGAGCGCTAAGAGCGTATTAGTGGAAAAAGGTATATATTCAAATATAAACTACACAGAAGCATTCTGTGAAACTTCTTTCTGATCTGAGCATTCAGCTAACAGAGTTAAACCATACTTTTGATTGAGCAGTTTTGAAACACTCTGTCTATAGAAAATGCAACTGGACATTGGTAGCGCTAAGTGGGTAATAGTGGAAAAAAGAATATGTTCAAATATAAACTACACAGAAGCATTGTATGAAACTTCTTTCTGTTCTGTGCATTCAACTAACAGAGTTGAACCTTACTTTTGATTGAGCCGTTCTGAAACACTCTTTCTGTAGAAACTGCAATTGGACATTCTGAGCGCTAAGAGGCCTATATTGGGAAAAAGAATGTCTACAAATAAAAACTACACAGAAGAATTGTGTGAAACTTCTTTCTGTTCTGTTTGTTCAACTAAAAGAGTTGAACCTTAGTTTTGATTGAGTCGTTCTGAAACACTCTTTCTGTAGAAAATGCAAGTGGAGATTCGGAGCGCTAAGAGGGTAATAGTGGAAAAAGGAATGTCTCCAAATATAAACTACACAGAATCATTCTCTGAAACTTCTTTCTGATCTGTGCATTCAGCTAACAGAGTTAAACCATACTTTTGATTGAGCAGATCTGAACACTCTTTCTGTAGAAAATGCAACTGGACATTTGGAGCGCTAAGAGAGTAGTAGTGGAAAAAGGAATATATTCAAATATAAACTACACAGAAGCATTCTGTGAAACTTCTTTCTGAACTGAGCATTCAGCTAACAGAGTTAAACCATACTTTTGATTGAGCAGTTTTGAAACACTCTGTCTGTAGAAAATTCAACTGGACATTCGTAGCGCTAAGTGGGTAATAGTGGAAAAAATAATATGTTCAAATATAAACTACACAGAAGCATTGTATGAAACTTCTTTCTGTTCTGTGCATTCAACTAACAGAGTTGAACCTTACTTTTGATTGAGCCTTTCTGAAACACTCTTTCTGTAGAAACTGCAATTGGACATTCTGAGCGCTAAGAGGCCTCTATTGGGAAAAATAATACCTTCAAATAAAAACTACACAGAAGCATTGTGTGAAACTTATTTCTGATATGTTCATTAAGCTAACAGAGTTAAACCATACTTTTGATTGCGCAGTTCTGAACATTCTTTCTGTAGAAAATGCAAGTGGACATTCGGAGCGTTAAGAGGGTAATAGTGGAAAAAGGAATATATTCAAATATAAACTACACAGTAGCATTCTGTGAAAATTCTTTCTGTTCTGTGCATTCAACTAACAGAGTTGAACCTTACTTTTAATTGAGCCGTTCTGAAACACTGTTTCTGTAGAAACTGCAATTGGACATGCTAAGCACTAAGAGGCCTACATTGGCAAAAAGAATATCTTCAAATAAAAACTACACAGATGCATTCTGTGAAACTTATTTCTGAATTGTAAATTCAGTAAACAGAGATAAAACATATTTTTGATTGAGCAGTTATGAAACACTCTTTTTGTAGAAAATGCAAGTGGAGATTCGGAGCGCTAAGAGGGTAATAGTGGAAAAAGGAATGTCTTCAAATATAAACTACACAGAATCATTCGGTGAAACTTCTTTCTGATCTGTGCATTCAGCTAACAGAGTTAAACCATACTTTTGATTGAGCAGATCTGAACACTCTTTCTGTTGAAAATGCAACTGGACATTTGGAGCGCTAAGAGCGTAGTAGTGGAAAAAGGAATATATTCAAATATAAACTACACAGAAGCATTCTGTGAAACTTCTTTCTGATCTGAGCATACAGCTAACAGAGTTAAACCATACTTTTGATTGAGCAGTTTTGAAACACTCTGTCTGTAGAAAATGCAACTGGACATTCGTAGCGCTAAGTGGGTAATAGTGGAAAAGAGAATATGTTCAAATATAAACTACACAGAAGCATTGTATGAAACTTCTTTCTGTTCTGTGCATTCAACTAACAGAGTTGAACCTTGCTTTTGATTGAGCCGTTCTGAAACACTCTTTCTGTAGAAACTGCAATTGGACATTCTGAGCGCTAAGAGGCCTATATGGGAAAAAGAATGTCTACAAATAAAAACTACACAGAAGAATTGTGTGAAACTTCTTTCTGTTCTGTTTGTTCAACTAAAAGAGTTGAACCTTAGTTTTGATTGAGCCGTTCTGTAACAGTCTTTCTGTAGAAAATGCAAGTGGAGATTCGGAGCGCTAAGAGGGTAATAGTGGAAAAAGCAATGTCTCCAAATATAAACTACACAGAATCATTCTGTGAAACTTCTTTCTGATCTGTGCATTCAGCTAACAGAGTTAAACCATACTTTTGATTGAGCAGATCTGAACACTCTTTCTGTAGAAAATGCAACTGGACATTTGGAGCGCTAAGAGAGTAGTAGTGGAAAAAGGAATATATTCAAATATAAACTACACAGAAGCATTCTGTGAAACTTCTTTCTGATCTGAGCATTCAGCTAACAGAGTTAAACCATACTTTTGATTGAGCAGTTTTGAAACACTCTGTCTGTAGAAAATGCAACTGGACATTCGTAGCGCTAAGTGGGTAATAGTGGAAAAAAGAATATGTTCAAATATAAACTACACAGAAGCATTGTATGAAACTTCTTTCTGTTCTGTGCATTCAACTAACAGAGTTGAACCTTACTTTTGATTGAGCCGTTCTGAAACACTCTTTCTGTAGAAACTGCAGTTGGACATTCTGAGCGCTAAGAGGCCTATATTGGGAAAAAGAATGTCTACAAATAAAAACTACACAGAAGAATTGTGTGAAACTTCTTTCTGTTCTGTTTGTTCAACTAAAAGAGTTGAACCTTAGTTTTGATTGAGTCGTTCTGAAACACTCTTTCTGTAGAAAATGCAAGTGGAGATTCGGAGCGCTAAGAGGGTAATAGTGGAAAAAGGAATGTCTCCAAATATAAACTACACAGAATCATTCTCTGAAACTTCTTTCTGATCTGTGCATTCAGCTAACAGAGTTAAACCATACTTTTGATTGAGCAGATCTGAACACTCTTTCTGTTGAAAATGCAACTGGACATTTGGAGCGCTAAGAGCGTATTAGTGGAAAAAGGTATATATTCAAATATAAACGACACAGAAGCATTCTGTGAAACTTCTTTCTGATCTGAGCATTCAGCTAACAGAGTTAAACCATACTTTTGATTGAGCAGTTTTGAAACACTCTGTCTGTAGAAAATGCAACTGGACATTCGTAGCGCTAAGTGGGTAATAGTGGAAAAAAGAATATGTTCAAATATAAACTACACAGAAGCATTGTATGAAACTTCTTTCTGTTCTGTGCATTCCACTAACAGAGTTGAACCTTACTTTTGATTGAGCCGTTCTGAAACACTCTTTCTGTAGAAACTGCAATTGGACATTCTGAGCGCTAAGAGGCCTATATTGGGAAAAAGAATGTCTACAAATAAAAACTACACAGAAGAATTGTGTGAAACTTCTTTCTGTTCTCTTTGTTCATCTAAAAGAGTTGAACCTTAGTTTTGATTGAGTCGTTCTGAAACACTCTTTCTGTAGAAAATGCAAGTGGAGATTCGGAGCGCTAAGAGGGTAATAGTGGAAAAAGGAATGTCTCCAAATATAAACTACACAGAATCATTCTCTGAAACTTCTTTCTGATCTGTGCATTCAGCTAACAGAGTTAAACCATACTTTTGATTGAGCAGATCTGAACACTCTTTCTGTAGAAAATGCAACTGGACATTTGGAGCGCTAAGAGAGTAGTAGTGGAAAAAGGAATATATTCGAATATAAACTACACAGAAGCATTCTGTGAAACTTCTTTCTGAACTGAGCATTCAGCTAACAGAGTTAAACCATACTTTTGATTGAGCAGTTTTGAAACACTCTGTCTGTAGAAAATTCAACTGGACATTCGTAGCGCTAAGTGGGTAATAGTGGAAAAAATAATATGTTCAAATATAAACTACACAGAAGCATTGTATGAAACTTCTTTCTGTTCTGTGCATTCAACTAACAGAGTTGAACCTTACTTTTGATTGAGCCTTTCTGAAACACTCTTTCTGTAGAAACTGCAATTGGACATTCTGAGCGCTAAGAGGCCTCTATTGGGAAAAATAATATCTTCAAATAAAAACTACACAGAAGCATTGTGTGAAACTTATTTCTGATATGTTCATTAAGCTAACAGAGTTAAACCATACTTTTGATTGCGCAGTTCTGAACACTCTTTCTGTAGAAAATGCAAGTGGACATTCGGAGCGCTAAGAGGGTAATAGTGGAAAAAGGAATATATTCAAATATAAACTACACAGTAGCATTCTGTGAAAATTCTTTCTGTTCTGTGCATTCAACTAACAGATTTGAACCTTACTTTTGATTGAGCCGTTCTGAAACACTGTTTCTGTAGAAACTGCAATTGGACATGCTAAGCGCTAAGAGGCCTACATTGGTAAAAAGAATATCTTCAAATAAAAACTACACAGATGCATTCTGTGAAACTTATTTCTGAATTGTAAATTCAGTTAACAGAGATAAAACATATTTTTGATTGAGCAGTTATGAAACACTCTTTTTGTAGAAAATGCATGTGGAGATTCGGAGCGCTAAGAGGGTAATAGTGGAAAAAGGAATGTCTTCAAATATAAACTACACAGAATCATTCGGTGAAACTTCTTTCTGATCTGTGCATTCAGCTAACAGAGTTAAACCATACTTTTGATTGAGCAGATCTGAACACTCTTTCTGTTGAAAATGCAACTGGACATTTGGAGCGCTAAGAGCGTAGTAGTGGAAAAAGGAATATATTCAAATATAAACTACACAGAAGCATTCTGTGAAACTTCTTTCTGATCTGAGTATACAGCTAACAGAGTTAAACCATACTTTTCATTGAGCAGTTTTGAAACACACTGTCTGTAGAAAATGCAACTGGACATTCGTAGCGCTAAGTGGGTAATAGTGGAAAAGAGAATATGTTCAAATATAAACTACACAGAAGCATTGTATGAAACTTCTTTCTGTTCTGTGCATTCAACTAACAGAGTTGAACCTTACTTTTGATTGAGCCGTTCTGAAACACTCTTTCTGTAGAAACTGCAATTGGACATTCTGAGCGCTAAGAGGCCTATATTGGGAAAAAGAATGTCTACAAATGAAAACTACACAGAAGAATTGTGTGAAACTTCTTTCTGTTCTGTTTGTTCAACTAAAAGAGTTGAACCTTAGTTTTGATTGAGCCGTTCTGTAACAGTCTTTCTGTAGAAAATGCAAGTGGAGATTCGGAGCGCTAAGTGGGTAATAGTGGAAAAAGGAATGTCTCAAAATATAAACTACACAGAATCATTCTGTGAAACTTCTTTCTGATCTGTGCATTCAGCTAACAGAATTAAATCATACTTTTGATTGAGCAGGTCTGAACACTCTTTCTGTAGAAAATGCAACTGGACATTTGGAGCGCTAAGAGAGTAGTAGTGGAAAAAGGAATATATTCAAATATAAACTACACAGAAGCATTCTGTGAAACTTCTTTCTGATCTGAGCATTCAGCTAACAGAGTTAAACCATACTTTTGATTGAGCAGTTTTGAAACACTCTGTCTGTAGAAAATGCAACTGGATATTCGTAGCGCTAAGTGGGTAATAGTGGAAAAAAGAATATGTTCAAATATAAATTACACAGAAGCATTGTATGAAACTTCTTTCTGTTCTGTGCATTCAACTAACAGAGTTGAACCTTACTTTTGATTGAGCCGTTCTGAAACACTCTTTCTGTAGAAACAGCAATTGGACATTCTGAGCGCTAAGAGGCCTATATTGGGAAAAAGAATGTCTACAAATAAAAACTACACAGAAGAATTGTGTGAAACTTCTTTCTGTTCTGTTTGTTCAACTAAAAGAGTTGAACCTTAGTTTTGATTGAGTCGTTCTGAAACACTCTTTCTGTAGAAAATGCAAGTGGAGATTCGGAGCGCTAAGAGGGTAATAGTGGAAAAAGGAATGTCTCCAAATATAAACTACACAGAATCATTCTCTGAAACTTCTTTCTGATCTGTGCATTCAGCTAACAGAGTTAAACCATACTTTTGATTGAGCAGATCTGAACACTCTTTCTGTTGAAAATGCAACTGGACATTTGGAGCGCTAAGAGCGTATTAGTGGAAAAAGGTATATATTCAAATATAAACTACACAGAAGCATTCTGTGAAACTTCTTTCTGATCTGAGCATTCAGCTAACAGAGTTAAACCATACTTTTGATTGAGCAGTTTTGAAACACTCTGTCTGTAGAAAATGCAACTGGACATTCGTAGCGCTAAGTGGGTAATAGTGGAAAAAAGAATATGTTCAAATATAAACTACACAGAAGCATTGTATGAAACTTCTTTCTGTTCTGTGCATTCAACTAACAGAGTTGAACCTTACTTTTGATTGAGCCGTTCTGAAACACTCTTTCTGTAGAAACTGCAATTGGACATTCTGAGCGCTAAGAGGCCTATATTGGGAAAAAGAATGTCTACAAATAAAAACTACACAGAAGAATTGTGTGAAACTTCTTTCTGTTCTGTTTGTTCAACTAAAAGAGTTGAACCTTAGTTTTGATTGAGTCGTTCTGAAACACTCTTTCTGTAGAAAATGCAAGTGGAGATTCGGAGCGCTAAGAGGGTAATAGTGGAAAAAGGAATGTCTCCAAATATAAACTACACAGAATCATTCTCTGAAACTTCTTTCTGATCTGTGCATTCAGCTAACAGAGTTAAACCATACTTTTGATTGAGCAGATCTGAACACTCTTTCTGTTGAAAATGCAACTGGACATTTGGAGCGCTAAGAGCGTATTAGTGGAAAAAGGTATATATTCAAATATAAACTACACAGAAGCATTCTGTGAAACTTCTTTCTGATCTGAGCATTCAGCTAACAGAGTTAAACCATACTTTTGATTGAGCAGTTTTGAAACACTCTGTCTGTAGAAAATGCAACTGGACATTCGTAGCGCTAAGTGGGTAATAGTGGAAAAAAGAATATGTTCAAATATAAACTACACAGAAGCATTGTATGAAACTTCTTTCTGTTCTGTGCATTCAACTAACAGAGTTGAACCTTACTTTTGATTGAGCCGTTCTGAAACACTCTTTCTGTAGAAACTGCAATTGGACATTCTGAGCGCTAAGAGGCCTATATTGGGAAAAAGAATGTCTACAAATAAAAACTACACAGAAGAATTGTGTGAAACTTCTTTCTGTTCTGTTTGTTCAACTAAAAGAGTTGAACCTTAGTTTTGATTGAGTCGTTCTGAAACACTCTTTCTGTAGAAAATGCAAGTGGAGATTCGGAGCGCTAAGAGGGTAATAGTGGAAAAAGGAATGTCTCCAAATATAAACTACACAGAATCATTCTCTGAAACTTCTTCCTGATCTGTGCATTCAGCTAACAGTGTTAAACCATACTTTTGATTGAGCAGATCTGAACACTCTTTCTGTTGAAAATGCAACTGGACATTTGGAGCGCTAAGAGCGTATTAGTGGAAAAAGGTATATATTCAAATATAAACTACACAGAAGCATTCTGTGAAACTTCTTTCTGATCTGAGCATTCAGCTAACAGAGTTAAACCATACTTTTGATTGAGCAGTTTGAAACACTCTGTCTGTAGAAAATGCAACTGGACATTCGTAGCGCTAAGTGGGTAATAGTGGAAAAAAGAATATGTTCAAATATAAACTACACAGAAGCATTGTATGAAACTTCTTTCTGTTCTGTGCATTCAACTAACAGAGTTGAACCTTACTTTTGATTGAGCCGTTCTGAAACACTCTTTCTGTAGAAACTGCAATTGGACATTCTGAGCGCTAAGAGGACTCTATTGGGAAAAATAATATCTTCAAATAAAAACTACACAGAAGCATTGTGTGAAACTTATTTCTGATATGTTCATTAAGCTAACAGAGTTAAACCATACTTTTGATTGCGCAGTTCTGAACACTCTTTCTGTAGAAAATGCAAGTGGACATTCGGAGCGCTAAGAGGGTAATAGTGGAAAAAGGAATATATTCAAATATAAACTACACAGTAGCATTCTGTGAAAATTCGTTCTGTTCTGTGCATTCAACTAACAGAGTTGAACCTTACTTTTGATTGAGCCGTTCTGAAACACTGTTTCTGTAGAAACTGCAATTGGACATGCTAAGCGCTAAGAGGCCTACATTGGGAAAAAGAATATCTTCAAATAAAAACTACACAGATGCATTCTGTGAAACTTATTTCTGATCTGTAAATTCAGTTAACAGAGATAAAACATATTTTTGATTGAGCAGTTATGAAACACTCTTTTTGTAGAAAATGCAAGTGGAGATTCAGAGCGCTAAGAGGGTAATAGTGGAAAAAGGAATGTCTTCAAATATAAACTACACAGAATCATTCGGTGAAACTTCTTTCTGATCTGTGCATTCAGCTAACAGAGTTAAACCATACTTTTGATTGAGCAGATCTGAACACTCTTTCTGTTGAAAATGCAACTGGACATTTGGAGCGCTAAGAGCGTAGTAGTGGAAAAAGGAATATATTCAAATATAAACTACACAGAAGCATTCTGTGAAACTTCTTTCTGATCTGAGTATACAGCTAACAGAGTTAAACCATACTTTTCATTGAGCAGTTTTGAAACACACTGTCTGTAGAAAATGCAACTGGACATTCGTAGCGCTAAGTGGGTAATAGTGGAAAAGAGAATATGTTCAAATATAAACTACACAGAAGCATTGTATGAAACTTCTTTCTGTTCTGTGCATTCAACTAACAGAGTTGAACCTTACTTTTGATTGAGCCGTTCTGAAACACTCTTTCTGTAGAAAGTGCAATTGGACATTCTGAGCGCTAAGAGGCCTATATTGGGAAAAAGAATGTCTACAAATGAAAACTACACAGAAGAATTGTGTGAAACTTCTTTCTGTTCTGTTTGTTCAACTAAAAGAGTTGAACCTTAGTTTTGATTGAGCCGTTCTGTAACAGTCTTTCTGTAGAAAATGCAAGCGGAGATTCGGAGCGCTAAGAGGGTAATAGTGGAAAAAGGAATGTCTCCAAATATAAACTACACAGAATCATTCTGTGAAACTTCTTTCTGATCTGTGCATTCAGCTAACAGAGTTAAATCATACTTTTGATTGAGCAGGTCTGAACACTCTTTCTGTAGAAAATGCAACTGGACATTTGGAGCGCTAAGAGAGTAGTAGTGGAAAAAGGAATATATTCAAATATAAACTACACAGAAGCATTCTGTGAAACTTCTTTCTGATCTGAGCATTCAGCTAACAGAGTTAAACCATACTTTTGATTGAGCAGTTTTGAAACACTCTGTCTGTAGAAAATGCAACTGGATATTCGTAGCGCTAAGTGGGTAATAGTGGAAAAAAGAATATGTTCAAATATAAATTACACAGAAGCATTGTATGAAACTTCTTTCTGTTCTGTGCATTCAACTAACAGAGTTGAACCTTACTTTTGATAGAGCCTTTCTGAAACACTCTTTCTGTAGAAACTGCAATTGGACATTCTGAGCGCTAAGAGGCCTCTATTGGGAAAAATAATATCTTCAAATAAAAACTACACAGAAGCATTGTGTGAAACTTATTTCTGATATGTTCATTAAGCTAACAGAGTTAAACCATACTTTTGATTGCGCAGTTCTGAACACTCTTTCTGTAGAAAATGCAAGTGGACATTCGGAGCGCTAAGAGGGTAATAGTGGAAAAAGGAATGTATTCAAATATAAACTACACAGTAGCATTCTGTGAAAATTCTTTCTGTTCTGTGCATTCAACTAACAGAGTTGAACCTTACTTTTGATTGAGCCGTTCTGAAACACTCTTTCTGTAGAAACTGCAATTGGACATGCTAAGCGCTAAGAGGCCTACATTGGGAAAAAGAATATCTTCAAATAAAAACTACACAGATGCATTCTGTGAAACTTATTTCTGATCTGTAAATTCAGTTAACAGAGATAAAACATATTTTTGATTGAACAGTTATGAAACACTCTTTTTGTAGAAAATGCAAGTGGAGATTCGGAGCGCTAAGAGGGTAATAGTGGAAAAAGGAATGTCTTCAAATATAAACTACACAGAATCATTCGGTGAAACTTCTTTCTGATCTGTGCATTCAGCTAACATAGTTAAACCATACTTTTGATTGAGCAGATCTGAACACACTTTCTGTAGAAAATGCAACTGGACATTTGGAGCGCTAAGAGCGTATTAGTGGAAAAAGGAATATATTCAAATATAAACTACACAGAAGCATTCTGTGAAACTTCTTTCTGATCTGAGCATTCAGCTAACAGAGTTAAACCATACTTTTGATTGAGCAGTTTTGAAACACTCTGTCTGTAGAAAATGCAACTGGACATTCGTAGCGCTAAGTGGGTAATAGTGGAAAAAAGAATATGTTCATATATAAACTACACAGAAGCATTGTATGAAACTTCTTTCTGTTCTGTGCATTCAACTAACAGAGTTGAACCTTACTTTTGATTGAGCCTTTCTGAAACACTCTTTCTGTAGAAAATGCAATTGGACATTTTGAGCGCTAAGAGGCCTCTATTGGGAAAAATAATATCTTCAAATAAAAACTACACAGAAGCATTGTGTGAAAATTATTTCTGATATTTTCATTAAGCTAACAGAGTTAAACCATACTTTTGATTGCGCAGTTCTGAACACTCTTTCTGTAGAAAATGCAAGTGGAGATTCGGAGCGCTAAGAGGGTAATAGTGGAAAAAGGAATATATTCAAATATAAACTACACAGTAGCATTCTGTGAAAATTCTTTCTGTTCTGTGCATTCAACTAACAGAGTTGAACCTTACTTTTGATTGAGCCGTTCTGAAACACTGTTTCTGTAGAAACTGCAATTGGACATGCTAAGCGCTAAGAGGACTACATTGGGATAAAGAATATCTTCAAATAAAAACTACACAGATGCATTCTGTGAAACTTATTTCTGATCTGTAAATTCAGTTAACAGAGATAAAACATATTTTTGATTGAGCAGTTATGAAACACTCTTTTTGTAGAAAATGCAAGTGGAGATTCAGAGCGCTAAGAGGGTAATAGTGGAAAAAGGAATGTCTTCAAATATAAACTACACAGAATCATTCGGTGCAACTTCTTTCTGATCTGTGCATTCAGCTAACAGAGTTAAACCATACTTTTGATTGAGGAGATCTGAACACTCTTTCTGTTGAAAATGCAACTGGACATTTGGAGCGCTAAGAGCGTAGTAGTGGAAAAAGGAATATAGTCAAATATAAACTACACAGAAGCATTCTGTGAAACTTCTTTCTGATCTGAGTATACAGCTAACAGAGTTAAACCATACTTTTCATTGAGCAGTTTTGAAACACTCTGTCTGTAGAAAATGCAACTGGACATTCGTAGCGCTAAGTGGGTAATAGTGGAAAAGAGAATATGTTCAAATATAAACTACACAGAAGCATTGTATGAAACTTCTTTCTGTTCTGTGCATTCAACTAACAGAGTTGAACCTTACTTTTGATTGAGCCGTTCTGAAACACTCTTTCTGTAGAAACTGCAATTGGACATTCTGAGCGCTAAGAGGCCTATATTGGGAAAAAGAATGTCTACAAATGAAAACTACACAGAAGAATTGTGTGAAACTTCTTTCTGTTCTGTTTGTTCAACTAAAAGAGTTGAACCTTAGTTTTGATTGAGCCGTTCTGTAACAGTCTTTCTGTAGAAAATGCAAGTGGAGATTCGGAGCGCTAAGTGGGTAATAGTGGAAAAAGGAATGTCTCCAAATATAAACTACACAGAATCATTCTGTGAAACTTCTTTCTGATCTGTGCATTCAGCTAACAGAGTTAAATCATACTTTTGATTGAGCAGGTCTGAACACTCTTTCTGTAGAAAATGCAACTGGACATTTGGAGCGCTAAGAGAGTAGTAGTGGAAAAAGGAATATATTCAAATATAAACTACACAGAAGCATTCTGTGAAACTTCTTTCTGATCTGAGCATTCAGCTAACAGAGTTAAACCATACTTTTGATTGAGCAGTTTTGAAACACTCTGTCTGTAGAAAATGCAACTGGATATTCGTAGCGCTAAGTGGGTAATAGTGGAAAAAAGAATATGTTCAAATATAAATTACACAGAAGCATTGTATGAAACTTCTTTCTGTTCTGTGCATTCAACTAACAGAGTTGAACCTTACTTTTGATTGAGCCGTTCTGAAACACTCTTTCTGTAGAAACTGCAATTGGACATTCTGAGCGCTAAGAGGCCTATATTGGGAAAAAGAATGTCTACAAATAAAAACTACACAGAAGAATTGTGTGAAACTTCTTTCTGTTCTGTTTGTTCAACTAAAAGAGTTGAACCTTAGTTTTGATTGAGTCGTTCTGAAACACTCTTTCTGTAGAAAATGCAAGTGGAGATTCGGAGCGCTAAGAGGGTAATAGTGGAAAAAGGAATGTCTCCAAATATAAACTACACAGAATCATTCTCTGAAACTTCTTTCTGATCTGTGCATTCAGCTAACAGAGTTAAACCATACTTTTGATTGAGCAGTTTTGAAACACTCTGTCTGTAGAAAATGCAACTGGACATTCGTAGCGCTAAGTGGGTAATAGTGGAAAAAAGAATATGTTCAAATATAAACTACACAGAAGCATTGTATGAAACTTCTTTCTGTTCTGTGCATTCAACTAACAGAGTTGAACCTTACTTTTGATTGAGCCGTTCTGAAACACTCTTTCTGTAGAAACTGCAATTGGACATTCTGAGCGCTAAGAGGCCTATATTGGGAAAAAGAATGTCTACAAATAAAAACTACACAGAAGAATTGTGTGAAACTTCTTTCTGTTCTGTTTGTTCAACTAAAAGAGTTGAACATTAGTTTTGATTGAGTCGTTCTGAAACACTCTTTCTGTAGAAAATGCAAGTGGAGATTCGGAGCGCTAAGGGGGTAATAGTGGAAAAAGGAATGTCTCCAAATATAAACTACACAGAATCATTCTCTGAAACTTCTTTCTGATCTGTGCATTCAGCTAACAGAGTTAAACCATACTTTTGATTGAGCAGATCTGAACACTCTTTCTGTTGAAAATGCAACTGGACATTTGGAGCGCTAAGAGCGTATTAGTGGAAAAAGGTATATATTCAAATATAAGCTACACAGAAGCATTCTGTGAAACTTCTTTCTGATCTGAGCATTCAGCTAACAGAGTTAAACCATACTTTTGATTGAGCAGTTTTGAAACACTCTGTCTGTAGAAAATGCAACTGGACATTCGTAGCGCTAAGTGGGTAATAGTGGAAAAAAGAATATGTTCAAATATAAACTACACAGAAGCATTGTATGAAACTTCTTTCTGTTCTGTGCATTCAACTAACAGAGTTGAACCTTACTTTTGATTGAGCCGTTCTGAAACACTCTTTCTGTAGAAACTGCAATTGGACATTCTGAGCGCTAAGAGGCCTATATTGGGAAAAAGAATGTCTACAAATAAAAACTACACAGAAGAATTGTGTGAAACTTCTTTCTGTTCTGTTTGTTCAACTAAAAGAGTTGAACCTTAGTTTTGATTGAGTCGTTCTGAAACACTCTTTCTGTAGAAAATGCAAGTGGAGATTCGGAGCGCTAAGAGGGTAATAGTGGAAAAAGGAATGTCTCCAAATATAAACTACACAGAATCATTCTCTGAAACTTCTTTCTGATCTGTGCATTCAGCTAACAGAGTTAAACCATACTTTTGATTGAGCAGATCTGAACACTCTTTCTGTTGAAAATGCAACTGGACATTTGGAGCGCTAAGAGCGTATTAGTGGAAAAAGGTATATATTCAAATATAAACTACACAGAAGCATTCTGTGAAACTTCTTTCTGATCTGAGCATTCAGCTAACAGAGTTAAACCATACTTTTGATTGAGCAGTTTTGAAACACTCTGTCTGTAGAAAATGCAACTGGACATTCGTAGCGCTAAGTGGGTAATAGTGGAAAAAAGAATATGTTCAAATATAAACTACACAGAAGCATTGTATGAAACTTCTTTCTGTTCTGTGCATTCAACTAACAGAGTTGAACCTTACTTTTGATTGAGCCGTTCTGAAACACTCTTTCTGTAGAAACTGCAATTGGACATTCTGAGCGCTAAGAGGCCTCTATTGGGAAAAATAATATCTTCAAATAAAAACTACACAGAAGCATTGTGTGAAACTTATTTCTGATATGTTCATTAAGCTAACAGAGTTAAACCATACTTTTGATTGCGCAGTTCTGAACACTCTTTCTGTAGAAAATGCAAGTGGACATTCGGAGCGCTAAGAGGGTAATAGTGGAAAAAGGAATATATTCAAATATAAACTACACAGTAGCATTCTGTGAAAATTCTTTCTGTTCTGTGCATTCAACTAACAGATTTGAACCTTACTTTTGATTGAGCCGTTCTGAAACACTGTTTCTGTAGAAACTGCAATTGGACATGCTAAGCGCTAAGAGGCCTACATTGGTAAAAAGAATATCTTCAAATAAAAACTACACAGATGCATTCTGTGAAACTTATTTCTGAATTGTAAATTCAGTTAACAGAGATAAAACATATTTTTGATTGAGCAGTTATGAAACACTCTTTTTGTAGAAAATGCATGTGGAGATTCGGAGCGCTAAGAGGGTAATAGTGGAAAAAGGAATGTCTTCAAATATAAACTACACAGAATCATTCGGTGAAACTTCTTTCTGATCTGTGCATTCAGCTAACAGAGTTAAACCATACTTTTGATTGAGCAGATCTGAACACTCTTTCTGTTGAAAATGCAACTGGACATTTGTAGCGCTAAGAGCGTAGTAGTGGAAAAAGGAATATATTCAAATATAAACTACACAGAAGCATTCTGTGAAACTTCTTTCTGATCTGAGCATACAGCTAACAGAGTTAAACCATACTTTTGATTGAGCAGTTTTGAAACACTCTGTCTGTAGAAAATGCAACTGGACATTCGTAGCGCTAAGTGGGTAATAGTGGAAAAGAGAATATGTTCAAATATAAACTACACAGAAGCATTGTATGAAACTTCTTTCTGTTCTGTGCATTCAACTAACAGAGTTGAACCTTGCTTTTGATTGAGCCGTTCTGAAACACTCTTTCTGTAGAAACTGCAATTGGACATTCTGAGCGCTAAGAGGCCTATATGGGAAAAAGAATGTCTACAAATAAAAACTACACAGAAGAATTGTGTGAAACTTCTTTCTGTTCTGTTTGTTCAACTAAAAGAGTTGAACCTTAGTTTTGATTGAGCCGTTCTGTAACAGTCTTTCTGTAGAAAATGCAAGTGGAGATTCGGAGCGCTAAGAGGGTAATAGTGGAAAAAGCAATGTCTCCAAATATAAACTACACAGAATCATTCTGTGAAACTTCTTTCTGATCTGTGCATTCAGCTAACAGAGTTAAACCATACTTTGGATTGAGCAGATCTGAACACTCTTTCTGTAGAAAATGCAACTGGACATTTGGAGCACTAAGAGAGTAGTAGTGGAAAAAGGAATATATTCAAATATAAACTACACAGAAGCATTCTGTGAAACTTCTTTCTGATCTGAGCATTCAGCTAACAGAGTTAAAACATACTTTTGATTGAGCAGTTTTGAAACACTCTGTCTGTAGAAAATGCAACTGGACATTCGTAGCGCTAAGTGGGTAATAGTGGAAAAAAGAATATGTTCAAATATAAACTACACAGAAGCATTGTATGAAACTTCTTTCTGTTCTGTGCATTCAACTAACAGAGTTGAACCTTACTTTTGATTGAGCCGTTCTGAAACACTCTTTCTGTAGAAACTGCAATTGGACATTCTGAGCGCTAAGAGGACTCTATTGGGAAAAATAATATCTTCAAATAAAAACTACACAGAAGCATTGTGTGAAACTTATTTCTGATATGTTCATTAAGCTAACAGAGTTAAACCATACTTTTGATTGCGCAGTTCTGAACACTCTTTCTGTAGAAAATGCAAGTGGACATTCGGAGCGCTAAGAGGGTAATAGTGGAAAAAGGAATATATTCAAATATAAACTACACAGTAGCATTCTGTGAAAATTCTTTCTGTTCTGTGCATTCAACTAACAGAGTTGAACCTTACTTTTGATTGAGCCGTTCTGAAACACTGTTTCTGTAGAAACTGCAATTGGACATGCTAAGCGCTAAGAGGCCTACATTGGGAAAAAGAATATCTTCAAATAAAAACTACACAGATGCATTCTGTGAAACTTATTTCTGATCTGTAAATTCAGTTAACAGAGATAAAACATATTTTTGATTGAGCAGTTATGAAACACTCTTTTTGTAGAAAATGCAAGTGGAGATTCAGAGCGCTAAGAGGGTAATAGTGGAAAAAGGAATGTCTTCAAATATAAACTACACAGAATCATTCGGTGAAACTTCTTTCTGATCTGTGCATTCAGCTAACAGAGTTAAACCATAGTTTTGATTGAGCAGATCTGAACACTCTTTCTGTTGAAAATGCAACTGGACATTTGGAGCGCTAAGAGCGTAGTAGTGGAAAAAGGAATATATTCAAATATAAACTACACAGAAGCATTCTGTGAAACTTCTTTCTGATCTGAGTATACAGCTAACAGAGTTAAACCATACTTTTCATTGAGCAGTTTTGAAACACACTGTCTGTAGAAAATGCAACTGGACATTCGTAGCGCTAAGTGGGTAATAGTGGAAAAGAGAATATGTTCAAATATAAACTACACAGAAGCATTGTATGAAACTTCTTTCTGTTCTGTGCATTCAACTAACAGAGTTGAACCTTACTTTTGATTGAGCCGTTCTGAAACACTCTTTCTGTAGAAACTGCAATTGGACATTCTGAGCGCTAAGAGGCCTATATTGGGAAAAAGAATGTCTACAAATGAAAACTACACAGAAGAATTGTGTGAAACTTCTTTCTGTTCTGTTTGTTCAACTAAAAGAGTTGAACCTTAGTTTTGATTGAGCCGTTCTGTAACAGTCTTTCTGTAGAAAATGCAAGTGGAGTTTCGGAGCGCTAAGTGGGTAATAGTGGAAAAAGGAATGTCTCCAAATATAAACTACACAGAATCATTCTGTGAAACTTCTTTCTGATCTGTGCATTCAGCTAACAGAGTTAAATCATACTTTTGATTGAGCAGGTCTGAACACTCTTTCTGTAGAAAATGCAACTGGACATTTGGAGCGCTAAGAGAGTAGTAGTGGAAAAAGGAATATATTCAAATATAAACTACACAGAAGCATTCTGTGAAACTTCTTTCTGATCTGAGCATTCAGCTAACAGAGTTAAACCATACTTTTGATTGAGCAGTTTTGAAACACTCTGTCTGTAGAAAATGCAACTGGATATTCGTAGCGCTAACTGGGTAATAGTGGAAAAAAGAATATGTTCAAATATAAATTACACAGAAGCATTGTATGAAACTTCTTTCTGTTCTGTGCATTCAACTAACAGAGTTGAACCTTACTTTTGATTGAGCCGTTCTGAAACACTCTTTCTGTAGAAACTGCAATTGGACATTCTGAGTGCTAAGAGGCCTATATTGGGAAAAAGAATGTCTACAAATAAAAACTACACAGAAGAATTGTGTGAAACTTCTTTCTGTTCTGTTTGTTCAACTAAAAGAGTTGAACCTTAGTTTTGATTGAGTCGTTCTGAAACACTCTTTCTGTAGAAAATGCAAGTGGAGATTCGGAGCGCTAAGAGGGTAATAGTGGAAAAAGGAATGTCTCCAAATATAAACTACACAGAATCATTCTCTGAAACTTCTTTCTGATCTGTGCATTCAGCTAACAGAGTTAAACCATACTTTTGATTGAGCAGATCTGAACACTCTTTCTGTTGAAAATGCAACTGGACATTTGGAGCGCTAAGAGCGTATTAGTGGAAAAAGGTATATATTCAAATATAAACTACACAGAAGCATTCTGTGAAACTTCTTTCTGATCTGAGCATTCAGCTAGCAGAGTTAAACCATACTTTTGATTGAGCAGTTTTGAAACACTCTGTCTGTAGAAAATGCAACTGGACATTCGTAGCGCTAAGTGGGTAATAGTGGAAAAAAGAATATGTTCAAATATAAACTACACAGAAGCATTGTATGAAACTTCTTTCTGTTCTGTGCATTCAACTAACAGAGTTGAACCTTACTTTTGATTGAGCCGTTCTGAAACACTCTTTCTGTAGAAACTGCAATTGGACATTCTGAGCGCTAAGAGGCCTATATTGGGAAAAAGAATGTCTACAAATAAAAACTACACAGAAGAATTGTGTGAAACTTCTTTCTGTTCTGTTTGTTCAACTAAAAGAGTTGAACCTTAGTTTTGATTGAGTCGTTCTGAAACACTCTTTCTGTAGAAAATGCAAGTGGAGATTCGGAGCGCTAAGAGGGTAATAGTGGAAAAAGGAATGTCTCCAAATATAAACTACACAGAATCATTCTCTGAAACTTCTTTCTGATCTGTGCATTCAGCTAACAGAGTTAAACCATACTTTTGATTGAGCAGATCTGAACACTCTTTCTGTTGAAAATGCAACTGGACATTTGGAGCGCTAAGAGCGTATTAGTGGAAAAAGGTATATATTCAAATATAAACTACACAGAAGCATTCTGTGAAACTTCTTTCTGATCTGAGCATTCAGCTAACAGAGTTAAACCATACTTTTGATTGAGCAGTTTTGAAACACTCTGTCTGTAGAAAATGCAACTGGACATTCGTAGCGCTAAGTGGGTAATAGTGGAAAAAAGAATATGTTCAAATATAAACTACACAGAAGCATTGTATGAAACTTCTTTCTGTTCTGTGCATTCAACTAACAGAGTTGAACCTTACTTTTGATTGAGCCGTTCTGAAACACTCTTTCTGTAGAAACTGCAATTGGACATTCTGAGCGCTAAGAGGCCTATATTGGGAAAAAGAATGTCTACAAATAAAAACTACACAGAAGAATTGTGTGAAACTTCTTTCTGTTCTGTTTGTTCAACTAAAAGAGTTGAACCTTAGTTTTGATTGAGTCGTTCTGAAACACTCTTTCTGTAGAAAATGCAAGTGGAGATTCGGAGCGCTAAGAGGGTAATAGTGGAAAAAGGAATGTCTCCAAATATAAACTACACAGAATCATTCTCTGAAACTTCTTTCTGATCTGTGCATTCAGCTAACAGAGTTAAACCATACTTTTGATTGAGCAGATCTGAACACTCTTTCTGTTGAAAATGCAACTGGACATTTGGAGCGCTAAGAGCGTATTAGTGGAAAAAGGTATATATTCAAATATAAACTACACAGAAGCATTCTGTGAAACTTCTTTCTGATCTGAGCATTCAGCTAACAGAGTTAAACCATACTTTTGATTGAGCAGTTTTGAAACACTCTGTCTGTAGAAAATGCAACTGGACATTCGTAGCGCTAAGTGGGTAATAGTGGAAAAAAGAATATGTTCAAATATAAACTACACAGAAGCATTGTATGAAACTTCTTTCTGTTCTGTGCATTCAACTAACAGAGTTGAACCTTACTTTTGATTGAGCCGTTCTGAAACACTCTTTCTGTAGAAACTGCAATTGGACATTCTGAGCGCTAAGAGGCCTATATTGGGAAAAAGAATGTCTACAAATAAAAACTACACAGAAGAATTGTGTGAAACTTCTTTCTGTTCTGTTTGTTCAACTAAAAGAGTTGAACCTTAGTTTTGATTGAGTCGTTCTGAAACACTCTTTCTGTAGAAAATGCAAGTGGAGATTCGGAGCGCTAAGAGGGTAATAGTGGAAAAAGGAATGTCTCCAAATATAAACTACACAGAATCATTCTCTGAAAGTTCTTTCTGATCTGTGCATTCAGCTAACAGAGTTAAACCATACTTTTGATTGAGCAGATCTGAACACTCTTTCTGTAGAAAATGCAACTGGACATTTGGAGCGCTAAGAGAGTAGTAGTGGAAAAAGGAATATATTCAAATATAAACTACACAGAAGCATTCTGTGAAACTTCTTTCTGAACTGAGCATTCAGCTAACAGAGTTAAACCATACTTTTGATTGAGCAGTTTTGAAACACTCTGTCTGTAGAAAATTCAACTGGACATTCGTAGCGCTAAGTGGGTAATAGTGGAAAAAATAATATGTTCAAATATAAACTACACAGAAGCATTGTATGAAACTTCTTTCTGTTCTGTGCATTCAACTAACAGAGTTGAACCTTACTTTTGATTGAGCCTTTCTGAAACACTCTTTCTGTAGAAACTGCAATTGGACATTCTGAGCGCTAAGAGGCCTCTATTGGGAAAAATAATATCTTCAAATAAAAACTACACAGAAGCATTGTGTGAAACTTATTTCTGATATGTTCATTAAGCTAACAGAGTTAAACCATACTTTTGATTGCGCAGTTCTGAACACTCTTTCTGTAGAAAATGCAAGTGGACATTCGGAGCGCTAAGAGGGTAATAGTGGAAAAAGGAATATATTCAAATATAAACTACACAGTAGCATTCTGTGAAAATTCTTTCTGTTCTGTGCATTCAACTAACAGATTTGAACCTTACTTTTGATTGAGCCGTTCTGAAACACTGTTTCTGTAGAAACTGCAATTGGACATGCTAAGTGCTAAGAGGCCTACATTGGTAAAAAGAATATCTTCAAATAAAAACTACACAGATGCATTCTGTGAAACTTATTTCTGAATTGTAAATTCAGTTAACAGAGATAAAACATATTTTTGATTGAGCAGTTATGAAACACTCTTTTTGTAGAAAATGCAAGTGGAGATTCGGAGCGCTAAGAGGGTAATAGTGGAAAAAGGAATGTCTTCAAATATAAACTACACAGAATCATTCGGTGAAACTTTTTTCTGATCTGTGCATTCAGCTAACAGAGTTAAACCATACTTTTGATTGAGCAGATCTGAACACTCTTTCTGTTGAAAATGCAACTGGACATTTGGAGCGCTAAGAGCGTAGTAGTGGAAAAAGGAATATATTCAAATATAAACTACACAGAAGCATTCTGTGAAACTTCTTTCTGATCTGAGCATTCAGCTAACAGAGTTAAACCATACTTTTGATTGAGCAGTTTTGAAACACTCTGTCTGTAGAAAATGCAACTGGACATTCGTAGCGCTAAGTGGGTAATAGTGGAAAAGAGAATATGTTCAAATATAAACTACACAGAAGCATTGTATGAAACTTCTTTCTGTTCTGTGCATTCAACTAACAGAGTTGAACCTTGCTTTTGATTGAGCCGTTCTGAAACACTCTTTCTGTAGAAACTGCAATTGGACATTCTGAGCGCTAAGAGGCCTATATGGGAAAAAGAATGTCTACAAATTAAAACTACACAGAAGAATTGTGTGAAACTTCTTTCTGTTCTGTTTGTTCAACTAAAAGAGTTGAACCTTAGTTTTGATTGAGCCGTTCTGTAACAGTCTTTCTGTAGAAAATGCAAGTGGAGATTCGGAGCGCTAAGAGGGTAATAGTGGAAAAAGCAATGTCTCCAAATATAAACTACACAGAATCATTCTGTGAAACTTCTTTCTGATCTGTGCATTCAGCTAACAGAGTTAAACCATACTTTGGATTGAGCAGATCTGAACACTCTTTCTGTAGAAAATGCAACTGGACATTTGGAGCGCTAAGAGAGTAGTAGTGGAAAAAGGAATATATTCAAATATAAACTACACAGAAGCATTCTGTGAAACTTCTTTCTGATCTGAGCATTCAGCTAACAGAGTTAAACCATACTTTTGATTGAGCAGTTTTGAAACACTCTGTCTGTAGAAAATGCAACTGGACATTCGTAGCGCTAAGTGGGTAATAGTGGAAAAAAGAATATGTTCAAATATAAACTACACAGAAGCATTGTATGAAACTTCTTTCTGTTCTGTGCATTCAACTAACAGAGTTGAACCTTACTTTTGATTGAGCCGTTCTGAAACACTCTTTCTGTAGAAACTGCAATTGGACATTCTGAGCGCTAAGAGGACTCTATTGGGAAAAATAATATCTTCAAATAAAAACTACACAGAAGCATTGTGTGAAACTTATTTCTGATATGTTCATTAAGCTAACAGAGTTAAACCATACTTTTGATTGCGCAGTTCTGAACACTCTTTCTGTAGAAAATGCAAGTGGACATTCGGAGCGCTAAGAGGGTAATAGTGGAAAAAGGAATATATTCAAATATAAACTACACAGTAGCATTCTGTGAAAATTCTTTCTGTTCTGTGCATTCAACTAACAGATTTGAACCTTACTTTTGATTGAGCCGTTCTGAAACACTGTTTCTGTAGAAACTGCAATTGGACATGCTAAGCGCTAAGAGGCCTACATTGGTAAAAAGAATATCTTCAAATAAAAACTACACAGATGCATTCTGTGAAACTTATTTCTGAATTGTAAATTCAGTTAACAGAGATAAAACATATTTTTGATTGAGCAGTTATGAAACACTCTTTTTGTAGAAAATGCAAGTGGAGATTCGGAGCGCTAAGAGGGTAATAGTGGAAAAAGGAATGTCTTCAAATATAAACTACACAGAATCATTCGGTGAAACTTCTTTCTGATCTGTGCATTCAGCTAACAGAGTTAAACCATACTTTTGATTGAGCAGATCTGAACACTCTTTCTGTTGAAAATGCAACTGGACATTTGGAGCGCTAAGAGCGTAGTAGTGGAAAAAGGAATATATTCAAATATAAACTACACAGAAGCATTCTGTGAAACTTCTTTCTGATCTGAGCATACAGCTAACAGAGTTAAACCATACTTTTGATTGAGCAGTTTTGAAACACTCTGTCTGTAGAAAATGCAACTGGACATTCGTAGCGCTAAGTGGGTAATAGTGGAAAAGAGAATATGTTCAAATATAAACTACACAGAAGCATTGTATGAAACTTCTTTCTGTTCTGTGCATTCAACTAACAGAGTTGAACCTTGCTTTTGATTGAGCCGTTCTGAAACACTCTTTCTGTAGAAACTGCAATTGGACATTCTGAGCGCTAAGAGGCCTATATGGGAAAAAGAATGTCTACAAATTAAAACTACACAGAAGAATTGTGTGAAACATCTTTCTGTTCTGTTTGTTCAACTAAAAGAGTTGAACCTTAGTTTTGATTGAGCCGTTCTGTAACAGTCTTTCTGTAGAAAATGCAAGTGGAGATTCGGAGCGCTAAGAGGGTAATAGTGGAAAAAGCAATGTCTCCAAATATAAACTACACAGAATCATTCTGTGAAACTTCTTTGTGATCTGTGCATTCAGCTAACAGAGTTAAACCATACTTTGGATTGAGCAGATCTGAACACTCTTTCTGTAGAAAATGCAACTGGACCTTTGGAGCGCTAAGAGAGTAGTAGTGGAAAAAGGAATATATTCAAATATAAACTACACAGAAGCATTCTGTGAAACTTCTTTCTGATCTGAGCATTCAGCTAACAGAGTTAAACCATACTTTTGATTGAGCAGTTTTGAAACACTCTGTCTGTAGAAAATGCAACTGGACATTCGTAGCGCTAAGTGGGTAATAGTGGAAAAAAGAATATGTTCAAATATAAACTACACAGAAGCATTGTATGAAACTTCTTTCTGTTCTGTGCATTCAACTAACAGAGTTGAACCTTACTTTTGATTGAGCCGTTCTGAAACACTCTTTCTGTAGAAACTGCAATTGGACACTCTGAGCGCTAAGAGGACTCTATTGGGAAAAATAATATCTTCAAATAAAAACTACACAGAAGCATTGTGTGAAACTTATTTCTGATATGTTCATTAAGCTAACAGAGTTAAACCATACTTTTGATTGCGCAGTTCTGAACACTCTTTCTGTAGAAAATGCAAGTGGACATTCGGAGCGCTAAGAGGGTAATAGTGGAAAAAGGAATATATTCAAATATAAACTACACAGTAGCATTCTGTGAAAATTCTTTCTGTTCTGTGCATTCAACTAACAGAGTTGAACCTTACTTTTGATTGAGCCGTTCTGAAACACTGTTTCTGTAGAAACTGCAATTGGACATGCTAAGCGCGAAGAGGCCTACATTGGGAAAAAGAATATCTTCAAATACAAACTACACAGATGCATTCTGTGAAACTTATTTCTGATCTGTAAATTCAGTTAACAGAGATAAAACATATTTTTGATTGAGCAGTTATGAAACACTCTTTTTGTAGAAAATGCAAGTGGAGATCCAGAGCGCTAAGAGGGTAATAGTGGAAAAAGGAATGTCTTCAAATATAAACTACACAGAATCATTCGGTGAAACTTCTTTCTGATCTGTGCATTCAGCTAACAGAGTTAAACCATACTTTTGATTGAGCAGATCTGAACACTCTTTCTGTTGAAAATGCAACTGGACATTTGGAGCGCTAAGAGCGTAGTAGTGGAAAAAGGAATATATTCAAATATAAACTACACAGAAGCATTCTGTGAAACTTCTTTCTGATCTGAGTATAGAGCTAACAGAGTTAAACCATACTTTTCATTGAGCAGTTTTGAAACACACTGTCTGTAGAAAATGCAACTGGACATTCGTAGCGCTAAGTGGGTAATAGTGGAAAAGAGAATATGTTCAAATATAAACTACACAGAAGCATTGTATGAAACTTCTTTCTGTTCTGTGCATTCAACTAACAGAGTTGAACCTTACTTTTGATTGAGCCGTTCTGAAACACTCTTTCTGTAGAAACTGCAATTGGACATTCTGAGCGCTAAGAGGCCTATATTGGGAAAAAGAATGTCTACAAATGAAAACTACACAGAAGAATTGTGTGAAACTTCTTTCTGTTCTGTTTGTTCAACTAAAAGAGTTGAACCTTAGTTTTGATTGAGCCGTTCTGAAACACTCTTTCTGTAGAAAATGCAAGTGGAGATTCGGAGCGCTAAGAGGGTAATAGTGGAAAAAGGAATGTCTCCAAATATAAACTACACAGAATCATTCTCTGAAACTTCTTTCTGATCTGTGCATTCAGCTAACAGAGTTAAACCATACTTTTGATTGAGCAGATCTGAACACTCTTTCTGTAGAAAATGCAACTGGACATTTGGAGCGCTAAGAGAGTAGTAGTGGAAAAAGGAATATATTCAAATATAAACTACACAGAAGCATTCTGTGAAACTTCTTTCTGAACTGAGCATTCAGCTAACAGAGTTAAACCATACTTTTGATTGAGCAGTTTTGAAACACTCTGTCTGTAGAAAATTCAACTGGACATTCGTAGCGCTAAGTGGGTAATAGTGGAAAAAATAATATGTTCAAATATAAACTACACAGAAGCATTGTATGAAACTTCTTTCTGTTCTGTGCATTCAACTAACAGAGTTGAACCTTACTTTTGATTGAGCCTTTCTGAAACACTCTTTCTGTAGAAACTGCAATTGGACATTCTGAGCGCTAAGAGGCCTCTATTGGGAAAAATAATATCTTCAAATAAAAACTACACAGAAGCATTGTGTGAAACTTATTTCTGATATGTTCATTAAGCTAACAGAGTTAAACCATACTTTTGATTGCGCAGTTCTGAACACTCTTTCTGTAGAAAATGCAAGTGGACATTCGGAGCGCTAAGAGGGTAATAGTGGAAAAAGGAATATATTCAAATATAAACTACACAGTAGCATTCTGTGAAAATTCTTTCTGTTCTGTGCATTCAACTAACAGATTTGAACCTTACTTTTGATTGAGCCGTTCTGAAACACTGTTTCTGTAGAAACTGCAATTGGACATGCTAAGTGCTAAGAGGCCTACATTGGTAAAAAGAATATCTTCAAATAAAAACTACACAGATGCATTCTGTGAAACTTATTTCTGAATTGTAAATTCAGTTAACAGAGATAAAACATATTTTTGATTGAGCAGTTATGAAACACTCTTTTTGTAGAAAATGCAAGTGGAGATTCGGAGCGCTAAGAGGGTAATAGTGGAAAAAGGAATGTCTTCAAATATAAACTACACAGAATCATTCGGTGAAACTTTTTTCTGATCTGTGCATTCAGCTAACAGAGTTAAACCATACTTTTGATTGAGCAGATCTGAACACTCTTTCTGTTGAAAATGCAACTGGACATTTGGAGCGCTAAGAGCGTAGTAGTGGAAAAAGGAATATATTCAAATATAAACTACACAGAAGCATTCTGTGAAACTTCTTTCTGATCTGAGCATTCAGCTAACAGAGTTAAACCATACTTTTGATTGAGCAGTTTTGAAACACTCTGTCTGTAGAAAATGCAACTGGACATTCGTAGCGCTAAGTGGGTAATAGTGGAAAAGAGAATATGTTCAAATATAAACTACACAGAAGCATTGTATGAAACTTCTTTCTGTTCTGTGCATTCAACTAACAGAGTTGAACCTTGCTTTTGATTGAGCCGTTCTGAAACACTCTTTCTGTAGAAACTGCAATTGGACATTCTGAGCGCTAAGAGGCCTATATGGGAAAAAGAATGTCTACAAATTAAAACTACACAGAAGAATTGTGTGAAACTTCTTTCTGTTCTGTTTGTTCAACTAAAAGAGTTGAACCTTAGTTTTGATTGAGCCGTTCTGTAACAGTCTTTCTGTAGAAAATGCAAGTGGAGATTCGGAGCGCTAAGAGGGTAATAGTGGAAAAAGCAATGTCTCCAAATATAAACTACACAGAATCATTCTGTGAAACTTCTTTCTGATCTGTGCATTCAGCTAACAGAGTTAAACCATACTTTGGATTGAGCAGATCTGAACACTCTTTCTGTAGAAAATGCAACTGGACATTTGGAGCGCTAAGAGAGTAGTAGTGGAAAAAGGAATATATTCAAATATAAACTACACAGAAGCATTCTGTGAAACTTCTTTCTGATCTGAGCATTCAGCTAACAGAGTTAAACCATACTTTTGATTGAGCAGTTTTGAAACACTCTGTCTGTAGAAAATGCAACTGGACATTCGTAGCGCTAAGTGGGTAATAGTGGAAAAAAGAATATGTTCAAATATAAACTACACAGAAGCATTGTATGAAACTTCTTTCTGTTCTGTGCATTCAACTAACAGAGTTGAACCTTACTTTTGATTGAGCCGTTCTGAAACACTCTTTCTGTAGAAACTGCAATTGGACATTCTGAGCGCTAAGAGGACTCTATTGGGAAAAATAATATCTTCAAATAAAAACTACACAGAAGCATTGTGTGAAACTTATTTCTGATATGTTCATTAAGCTAACAGAGTTAAACCATACTTTTGATTGCGCAGTTCTGAACACTCTTTCTGTAGAAAATGCAAGTGGACATTCGGAGCGCTAAGAGGGTAATAGTGGAAAAAGGAATATATTCAAATATAAACTACACAGTAGCATTCTGTGAAAATTCTTTCTGTTCTGTGCATTCAACTAACAGATTTGAACCTTACTTTTGATTGAGCCGTTCTGAAACACTGTTTCTGTAGAAACTGCAATTGGACATGCTAAGCGCTAAGAGGCCTACATTGGTAAAAAGAATATCTTCAAATAAAAACTACACAGATGCATTCTGTGAAACTTATTTCTGAATTGTAAATTCAGTTAACAGAGATAAAACATATTTTTGATTGAGCAGTTATGAAACACTCTTTTTGTAGAAAATGCAAGTGGAGATTCGGAGCGCTAAGAGGGTAATAGTGGAAAAAGGAATGTCTTCAAATATAAACTACACAGAATCATTCGGTGAAACTTCTTTCTGATCTGTGCATTCAGCTAACAGAGTTAAACCATACTTTTGATTGAGCAGATCTGAACACTCTTTCTGTTGAAAATGCAACTGGACATTTGGAGCGCTAAGAGCGTAGTAGTGGAAAAAGGAATATATTCAAATATAAACTACACAGAAGCATTCTGTGAAACTTCTTTCTGATCTGAGCATACAGCTAACAGAGTTAAACCATACTTTTGATTGAGCAGTTTTGAAACACTCTGTCTGTAGAAAATGCAACTGGACATTCGTAGCGCTAAGTGGGTAATAGTGGAAAAGAGAATATGTTCAAATATAAACTACACAGAAGCATTGTATGAAACTTCTTTCTGTTCTGTGCATTCAACTAACAGAGTTGAACCTTGCTTTTGATTGAGCCGTTCTGAAACACTCTTTCTGTAGAAACTGCAATTGGACATTCTGAGCGCTAAGAGGCCTATATGGGAAAAAGAATGTCTACAAATTAAAACTACACAGAAGAATTGTGTGAAACATCTTTCTGTTCTGTTTGTTCAACTAAAAGAGTTGAACCTTAGTTTTGATTGAGCCGTTCTGTAACAGTCTTTCTGTAGAAAATGCAAGTGGAGATTCGGAGCGCTAAGAGGGTAATAGTGGAAAAAGCAATGTCTCCAAATATAAACTACACAGAATCATTCTGTGAAACTTCTTTCTGATCTGTGCATTCAGCTAACAGAGTTAAACCATACTTTGGATTGAGCAGATCTGAACACTCTTTCTGTAGAAAATGCAACTGGACATTTGGAGCGCTAAGAGAGTAGTAGTGGAAAAAGGAATATATTCAAATATAAACTACACAGAAGCATTCTGTGAAACTTCTTTCTGATCTGAGCATTCAGCTAACAGAGTTAAACCATACTTTTGATTGAGCAGTTTTGAAACACTCTGTCTGTAGAAAATGCAACTGGACATTCGTAGCGCTAAGTGGGTAATAGTGGAAAAAAGAATATGTTCAAATATAAACTACACAGAAGCATTGTATGAAACTTCTTTCTGTTCTGTGCATTCAACTAACAGAGTTGAACCTTACTTTTGATTGAGCCGTTCTGAAACACTCTTTCTGTAGAAACTGCAATTGGACACTCTGAGCGCTAAGAGGACTCTATTGGGAAAAATAATATCTTCAAATAAAAACTACACAGAAGCATTGTGTGAAACTTATTTCTGATATGTTCATTAAGCTAACAGAGTTAAACCATACTTTTGATTGCGCAGTTCTGAACACTCTTTCTGTAGAAAATGCAAGTGGACATTCGGAGCGCTAAGAGGGTAATAGTGGAAAAAGGAATATATTCAAATATAAACTACACAGTAGCATTCTGTGAAAATTCTTTCTGTTCTGTGCATTCAACTAACAGAGTTGAACCTTACTTTTGATTGAGCCGTTCTGAAACACTGTTTCTGTAGAAACTGCAATTGGACATGCTAAGCGCGAAGAGGCCTACATTGGGAAAAAGAATATCTTCAAATACAAACTACACAGATGCATTCTGTGAAACTTATTTCTGATCTGTAAATTCAGTTAACAGAGATAAAACATATTTTTGATTGAGCAGTTATGAAACACTCTTTTTGTAGAAAATGCAAGTGGAGATCCAGAGCGCTAAGAGGGTAATAGTGGAAAAAGGAATGTCTTCAAATATAAACTACACAGAATCATTCGGTGAAACTTCTTTCTGATCTGTGCATTCAGCTAACAGAGTTAAACCATACTTTTGATTGAGCAGATCTGAACACTCTTTCTGTTGAAAATGCAACTGGACATTTGGAGCGCTAAGAGCGTAGTAGTGGAAAAAGGAATATATTCAAATATAAACTACACAGAAGCATTCTGTGAAACTTCTTTCTGATCTGAGTATAGAGCTAACAGAGTTAAACCATACTTTTCATTGAGCAGTTTTGAAACACACTGTCTGTAGAAAATGCAACTGGACATTCGTAGCGCTAAGTGGGTAATAGTGGAAAAGAGAATATGTTCAAATATAAACTACACAGAAGCATTGTATGAAACTTCTTTCTGTTCTGTGCATTCAACTAACAGAGTTGAACCTTACTTTTGATTGAGCCGTTCTGAAACACTCTTTCTGTAGAAACTGCAATTGGACATTCTGAGCGCTAAGAGGCCTATATTGGGAAAAAGAATGTCTACAAATGAAAACTACACAGAAGAATTGTGTGAAACTTCTTTCTGTTCTGTTTGTTCAACTAAAAGAGTTGAACCTTAGTTTTGATTGAGCCGTTCTGTAACAGTCTTTCTGTAGAAAATGCAAGTGGAGATTCGGAGCGCTAAGTGGGTAATAGTGGAAAAAGGAATGTCTCCAAATATAAACTACACAGAATCATTCTGTGAAACTTCTTTCTGATCTGTGCATTCAGCTAACAGAGTTAAATCATACTTTTGATTGAGCAGGTCTGAACACTCTTTCTGTAGAAAATGCAACTGGACATTTGGAGCGCTAAGAGAGTAGTAGTGGAAAAAGGAATATATTCAAATATAAACTACACAGAAGCATTCTGTGAAACTTCTTTCTGATCTGAGCATTCAGCTAACAGAGTTAAACCATACTTTTGATTGAGCAGTTTTGAAACACTCTGTCTGTAGAAAATGCAACTGGATATTCGTAGCGCTAAGTGGGTAATAGTGGAAAAAAGAATATGTTCAAATATAAATTACACAGAAGCATTGTATGAAACTTCTTTCTGTTCTGTGCATTCAACTAACAGAGTTGAACCTTACTTTTGATAGAGCCTTTCTGAAACACTCTTTCTGTAGAAACTGCAATTGGACATTCTGAGCGCTAAGAGGCCTCTATTGGGAAAAATAATATCTTCAAATAAAAACTACACAGAAGCATTGTGTGAAACTTATTTCTGATATGTTCATTAAGCTAACAGAGTTAAACCATACTTTTGATTGCGCAGTTCTGAACACTCTTTCTGTAGAAAATGCAAGTGGACATTCGGAGCGCTAAGAGGGTAATAGTGGAAAAAGGAATATATTCAAATATAAACTACACAGTAGCATTCTGTGAAAATTCTTTCTGTTCTGTGCATTCAACTAACAGAGTTGAACCTTACTTTTGATTGAGCCGTTCTGAAACACTCTTTCTGTAGAAACTGCAATTGGACATGCTAAGCGCTAAGAGGCCTACATTGGGAAAAAGAATATCTTCAAATAAAAACTACACAGATGCATTCTGTGAAACTTATTTCTGATCTGTAAATTCAGTTAACAGAGATAAAACATATTTTTGATTGAGCAGTTATGAAACACTCTTTTTGTAGAAAATGCAAGTGGAGATTCGGAGCGCTAAGAGGGTAATAGTGGAAAAAGGAATGTCTTCAAATATAAACTACACAGAATAATTCGGTGAAACTTCTTTCTGATCTGTGCATTCAGCTAACAGAGTTAAACCATACTTTTGATTGAGCAGATCTGAACACACTTTCTGTAGAAAATGCAACTGGACATTTGGAGCGCTAAGAGCGTAGTAGTGGAAAAAGGAATATATTCAAATATAAACTACACAGAAGCATTCTGTGAAACTTCTTTCTGATCTGAGCATTCAGCTAACAGAGTTAAACCATACTTTTGATTGAGCAGTTTTGAATCACTCTGTCTGTAGAAAATGCAACTGGACATTCGTAGCGCTAAGTGGGTAATAGTGGAAAAAAGAATATGTTCATATATAAACTACACAGAAGCATTGTATGAAACTTCTTTCTGTTCTGTGCATTCAACTAACAGAGTTGAACCTTACTTTTGATTGAGCCTTTCTGAAACACTCTTTCTGTAGAAAATGCAATTGGACATTTTGAGCGCTAAGAGGCCTCTATTGGGAAAAATAATATCTTCAAATAAAAACTACACAGAAGCATTGTGTGAAAATTATTTCTGATATTTTCATTAAGCTAACAGAGTTAAACCATACTTTTGATTGCGCAGTTCTGAACACTCTTTTTGTAGAAAATGCAAGTGGACTTTCGGAGCGCTAAGAGGGTAATAGTGGAAAAAGGAATATATTCAAATATAAACTACACAGTAGCATTCTGTGAAAATTCTTTCTCTTCTGTGCATTCAACTAACAGAGTTGAACCTTACTTTTGATTGAGCCGTTCTGAAACACTGTTTCTGTAGAAACTGCAATTGGACATGCTAAGCGCTAAGAGGCCTACATTGGGAAAAAGAATATCTTCAAATAAAAACTACACAGATGCATTCTGTGAAACTTATTTCTGATCTGTAAATTCAGTTAACAGAGATAAAACATATTTTTGATTGAGCAGTTATGAAACACTCTTTTTGTAGAAAATGCAAGTGGAGATTCAGAGCGCTAAGAGGGTAATAGTGGAAAAAGGAATGTCTTCAAATATAAACTACACAGAATCATTCAGTGAAACTTCTTTCTGATCTGTGCATTCAGCTAACAGAGTTAAACCATACTTTTGATTGAGCAGATCTGAACACTCTTTCTGTTGAAAATGCAACTGGACATTTGGAGCGCTAAGAGCGTAGTAGTGGAAAAAGGAATATATTCAAATATAAACTACACAGAAGCATTCTGTGAAACTTCTTTCTGATCTGAGTATACAGCTAACAGAGTTAAACCATACTTTTCATTGAGCAGTTTTGAAACACTCTGTCTGTAGAAAATGCAACTGGACATTCGTAGCGCTAAGTGGGTAATAGTGGAAAAGAGAATATGTTCAAATATAAACTACACAGAAGCATTGTATGAAACTTCTTTCTGTTCTGTGCATTCAACTAACAGAGTTGAACCTTACTTTTGATTGAGCCGTTCTGAAACACTCTTTCTGTAGAAACTGCAATTGGACATTCTGAGCGCTAAGAGGCCTATATTGGGAAAAAGAATGTCTACAAATGAAAACTACACAGAAGAATTGTGTGAAACTTCTTTCTGTTCTGTTTGTTCAACTAAAAGAGTTGAACCTTAGTTTTGATTGAGCCGTTCTGTAACAGTCTTTCTGTAGAAAATGCAAGTGGAGTTTCGGAGCGCTAAGAGGGTACTAGTGGAAAAAGGAATGTCTCCAAATCTAAACTACACAGAATCATTCTGTGAAACTTCTTTCTGATCTGTGCATTCAGCTAACAGAGTTAAATCATACTTTTGATTGAGCAGATCTGAACACTCTTTCTGTAGAAAATGCAACTGGACATTTGGAGCGCTAAGAGAGTAGTAGTGGAAAAAGGAATATATTCAAATATAAACTACACAGAAGCATTCTGTGAAACTTCTTTCTGATCTGAGCATTCAGCTAACAGAGTTAAACCATACTTTTGATTGAGCAGTTTTGAAACACTCTGTCTGTAGAAAATGCAACTGGACATTCGTAGCGCTAAGTGGGTAATAGTGGAAAAAAGAATATGTTCAAATATAAACTACACAGAAGCATTGTATGAAACTACTTTCTGTTCTGTGCATTCAACTAACAGAGTTGAACCTTACTTTTGATTGAGCCGTTCTGAAACACTCTTTCTGTAGAAACTGCAATTGGACATTCTGAGCGCTAAGAGGCCTCTATTGGGAAAAATAATATCTTCAAATAAAAACTACACAGAAGCATTGTGTGAAACTTATTTCTGATATGTTCATTAAGCTAACAGATTTAAACCATACTTTTGATTGCGCAGTTCTGAACACTCTTTCTGTAGAAAATGCAAGTGGACATTCGGAACGCTAAGAGGGTAATAGTGGAAAAAGGAATATATTCAAATATAAACTACAGAGTAGCATTCTGTGAAAATTCTTTCTGTTCTGTGCATTCAACTAACAGAGTTGAACCTTACTTTTGATTGAGCCGATCTGAAACACTCTTTCTGTAGAAACTGCAATTGGACATGCTAAGCTCTAAGAGGCCTACATTGGGAAAAAGAATATCTTCAAATAAAAACTACACAGATGCATTCTGTGAAACTTATTTCTGATCTGTAAATTCAGTTAACAGAGATAAAACATATTTTTAATTGAGCAGTTATGAAACACTCCTTTTGTAGAAAATGCAAGTGGAGATTCGGAGCGCTAAGAGGGTAATAGTGGAAAAAGGAATGTCTTCAAATATAAACTACACAGAATCATTCTGTGAAACTTCTTTCTGATCTGTGCATTCAGCTAACAGAGTTAAACCATACTTTTGATTGAGCAGATCTGAACACTCTTTCTGTAGAAAATGCAACTGGACATTTGGAGCGCTAAGAGCGTAGTAGTGGAAAAAGGAATATATTCAAATATAAACTACACAGAAGCATTCTGTGAAACTTCTTTCTGATCTGAGCATTCAGCTAACAGAGTTAAACCATACTTTTGATTGAGCAGTTTTGAAACACTCTGTCTGTAGAAAATGCAACTGGACATTCGTAGCGCTAAGTGGGTAATAGTGGAAAAAAGAATATGTTCAAATATAAACTACACAGAAGCATTGTATGAAACTTCTTTCTGTTCTGTGCATTCAACTAACAGAGTTGAACCTTACTTTTGATTGAGCCGTTCTGAAACACTCTTTCTGTAGAAACTGCAATTGGACATTCTGAGAGCTAAGAGGCCTATATTGGGAAAAAGAATGTCTACAAATAAAAACTACACAGAAAAATTGTGTGAAACTTCTTTCTGTTCTGTTTGTTCAACTAAAAGAGTTGAACCTTAGTTTTGATTGAGCCGTTCTGAAACACTCTTTATGTAGAAAATGCAAGTGGAGATTCGGAGCGCTAAGAGGGTAATAGTGGAAAAAGGAATGTCTCCAAATATAAACTACACAGAATCATTCTGTGAAACTTCTTTCTGATCTGTGCATTCAGCTAACAGAGTTAAACCATACTTTTGATTGAGCAGATCTGAACACTCTTTCTGTAGAAAATGCAACTGGACATTTGGAGCGCTAAGAGAGTAGTAGTGGAAAAAGGAATATATTCAAATATAAACTACACAGAAGCATTCTGTGAAACTTCTTTCTGATCTGAGCATTCAGCTAACAGAGTTAAACCATACTTTTGATTGAGCAGTTTTGAAACACTCTGTCTGTAGAAAATGCAACTGGACATTCGTAGCGCTAAGTGGGTAATAGTGGAAAAAAGAATATGTTCAAATATAAACTACACAGAAGAATTGTATGAAACTTCTTTCTGTTCTGTGCATTCAACTAACAGAGTTGAACCTTACTTTTGATTGAGCCGTTCTGAAACACTCTTTCTGTAGAAACTGCAATTGGACATTCTGAGCGCTAAGAGGACTCTATTGGGAAAAATAATATCTTCAAATAAAAACTACACAGAAGCATTGTGTGAAACTTATTTCTGATATGTTCATTAAGCTAACAGAGTTAAACCATACTTTTGATTGCGCAGTTCTGAACACTCTTTCTGTAGAAAATGCAAGTGGACATTCGGAGCGCTAAGAGGGTAATAGTGGAAAAAGGAATATATTCAAATATAAACTACACAGTAGCATTCTGTGAAACCACTTTCTGTTCTGTGCATTCAACTCACAGAGTTGAACCTTACTTTTGATTGAGCCGTTCTGAAACACTCTTTCTGTAGAAACTGCAATTGGACATTCTGAGCGCTAAGAGGCCTATATTGGGAAAAAGAATGTCTACAAATGAAAACTACACAGAAGAATTGTGTGAAACTTCTTTCTGTTCTGTTTGTTCAACTAAAAGAGTTGAACCTTAGTTTTGATTGAGCCGTTCTGTAACAGTCTTTCTGTAGAAAATGCAAGTGGAGATTCGGAGCGCTAAGAGGGTAATAGTGGAAAAAGGAATGTCTCCAAATATAAACTACACAGAATCATTCTGTGAAACTTCTTTCTGATCTGTGCATTCAGCTAACAGAGTTAAACCATACTTTTGATTGAGCAGATCTGAACACTCTTTCTGTTGAAAATGCAACTGGACATTTGGAGCGCTAAGAGCGTAGTAGTGGAAAAAGGAATATATTCAAATATAAACTACACAGAAGCATTCTGTGAAACTTCTTTCTGATCTGAGTATACAGCTAACAGAGTTAAACCATACTTTTCATTGAGCAGTTTTGAAACACTCTGTCTGTAGAAAATGCAACTGGACATTCGTAGCGCTAAGTGGGTAATAGTGGAAAAAAGAATATGTTCAAATATAAACTACACAGAAGCATTGTATGAAACTTCTTTCTGTTCTGTGCATTCAACTAACAGAGTTGAACCTTACTTTTGATTGAGCCGTTCTGAAACACTGTTTCTGTAGAAACTGCAATTGGACATTCTGAGCGCTAAGAGGCCTATATTGGGAAAAAGAATGTCTACAAATGAAAACTACACAGAAGAATTGTGTGAAACTTCTTTCTGTTCTGTTTGTTCAACTAAAAGAGTTGAACCTTAGTTTTGATTGAGCCGTTCTGTAACAGTCTTTCTGTAGAAAATGCAAGTGGAGTTTCGGAGCGCTAAGAGGGTAATAGTGGAAAAAGGAATGTCTCCAAATATAAACTACACAGAATCATTCTGTGAAACTTCTTTCTGATCTGTGCATTCAGCTAACAGAGTTAAATCATACCTTTGATTGAGCAGATCTGAACACTCTTTCTGTAGAAAATGCAACTGGACATTTGGAGCGCTAAGAGAGTAGTAGTGGAAAAAGGAATATATTCAAATATAAACTACACAGAAGCATTCTGTGAAACTTCTTTCTGATCTGAGCATTCAGCTAACAGAGTTAAACCATACTTTTGATTGAGCAGTTTTGAAACACTCTGTCTGTAGAAAATGCAACTGGATATTCGTAGCGCTAAGTGGGTAATAGTGGAAAAAAAATATGTTCAAATATAAACTACACAGAAGCATTGTATGAAACTTCTTTCTGTTCTGTGCATTCAACTAACAGAGTTGAACCTTACTTTTGATAGAGCCTTTCTGAAACACTCTTTCTGTAGAAACTGCAATTGGACATTCTGAGCGCTAAGAGGCCTCTATTGGGAAAAATAATATCTTCAAATAAAAACTACACAGAAGCATTGTGTGAAACTTATTTCTGATATGTTCATTAAGCTAACAGAGTTAAACCATACTTTTGATTGCGCAGTTCTGAACACTCTTTCTGTAGAAAATGCAAGTGGACATTCGGAGCGCTAAGAGGGTAATAGTGGAAAAAGGAATATATTCAAATATAAACTACACAGTAGCATTCTGTGAAAATTCTTTCTGTTCTGTGCATTCAACTAACAGAGTTGAACCTTACTTTTGATTGAGCCGTTCTGAAACACTCTTTCTGTAGAAACTGCAATTGGACATGCTAAGCGCTAAGAGGCCTACATTGGGAAAAAGAATATCTTCAAATAAAAACTACACAGATGCATTCTGTGAAACTTATTTCTGATCTGTAAATTCAGTTAACAGAGATAAAACATATTTTTGATTGAGCAGTTATGAAACACTCTTTTTGTAGAAAATGCAAGTGGAGATTCGGAGCGCTAAGAGGTTAATAGTGGAAAAAGGAATGTCTTCAAATATAAACTACACAGAATCATTCGGTGAAACTTCTTTCTGATCTGTGCATTCAGCTAACAGAGTTAAACCATACTTTTGATTGAGCAGATCTGAACACACTTTCTGTAGAAAATGCAACTGGACATTTGGAGCGCTAAGAGCGTAGTAGTTGAAAAAGGAATATATTCAAATATAAACTACACAGAAGCATTCTGTGAAACTTCTTTCTGATCTGAGCATTCAGCTAACAGAGTTAAACCATATTTTGATTGAGCAGTTTTGAAACACTCTGTCTGTAGAAAATGCAACTGGACATTCGTAGCGCTAAGTGGGTAATAGTGGAAAAAAGAATATGTTCAAATATAAACTACACAGAAGCATTGTATGAAACTTCTTTCTGTTCTGTGCATTCAACTAACAGAGTTGAACCTTACTTTCGATTGAGCCGTTCTGAAACACTCTTTCTGTAGAAACTGCAATTGGACATTCTGAGCGCTAAGAGGCCTCTATTGGGAAAAATAATATCTTCAAATAAAAACTACACAGAAGCATTGTGTGAAACTTATTTCTGATATGTTCATTAAGCTAACAGAGTTAAACCATACTTTTGATTGCGCAGTTCTGAACACTCTTTCTGTAGAAAATGCAAGTGAACCTTCGGAGCGCTAAGAGGGTAATAGTGGAAAAAGGAATATATTCAAATATAAACTACACAGTAGCATTCTGTGAAAATTCTTCCTGTTCTGTGCATTCAACTAACAGAGTTGAACCTTACTTTTGATTGAGCCGTTCTGAAACACTCTTTTTGTAGAAACTGCAATTGGACATGCTAAGCACTAAGAGGCCTACATTGGGAAAAAGAATATCTTCAAATAAAAACTACACCGATGCATTCTGTGAAACTTATTTCTGATCTGTAAATTCAGTTAACAGAGATAAAACATATTTTTGATTGAGCCGTTCTGAAACACTCTTTCTGTAGAAAATGCAAGTGGAGATTCGGAGCGCTAAGAGGGTAATAGTGGAAAAAGGAATGTCTCCAAATATAAACTACACAGAATCATTCTGTGAAATTCTTTCTGATCTGTGCATTCAGCTAACAGAGTTAAACCATACTTTTGATTGAGCAGATCTGAACACTCTTTCTGTAGAAAATGCAACTGGACATTTGGAGCGCTAAGAGAGCAGTAGTGGAAAAAGGAATATATTCAAATATAAACTACACAGAAGCATTCTGTGAAACTTCTTTCTGATCAGAGCATTCAGCTACCAGAGTTAAACCATACTTTTGATTGAGCAGTTTTGAAACACTCTGTCTGTAGAAAATGCAACTGGACATTCGTAGCGCTAAGTGGGTAATAGCGGAAAAAAGAATATGTTCAAATATAAACTACACAGAAGCATTGTATGAAACTTCTTTCTGTTCTGTGCATTCAACTAACAGAGTTGAACCTTACTTTTGATTGAGCCTTTCTGAAACACTCTTTCTGTAGAAACTGCAATTGGACATTCTGAGCGCTAAGAGGCCTATATTGGGAAAAATAATATCTTCAAATAAAAACTACACAGAAGCATTGTGTGAAACTTATTTCTGATATGTTCATTAAGCTAACAGAGTTAAACCATACTTTTGATTGCGCAGTTCTGTACACTCTTTCTGTAGAAAATGCAAGTGGACATTCGGAGCGCTAAGAGGGTAATAGTGGAAAAAGGAATATATTCAAATATAAACTACACAGTAGCATTCTGTGAAAATTCTTTCTGTTCTGTGCATTCAACTAACAGAGTTGAACCTTACTTTAGATTGAGCCGTTCTGAAACACTTTTTCTGTAGAAACTGCAATTGGACATGCTAAGCGCTAAGAGGCCTACATTGGGAAAAAGAATATCTTCAAATAAAAACTACACAGATGCATTCTGTGAAACTTATTTCTGATCTGTAAATTCAGTTAACAGAGATAAAACATATTTTTGATTGAGCAGTTATGAAACACTCTTTTTGTAGAAAATGCAAGTGGAGATTCGGAGCGCTAAGAGGGTAATAGTGGAAAAAGGAATGTCTTCAAATATAAACTACACAGAATCATTCGGTGAAACTTCTTTCTGATCTGTGCATTCAGCTAACAGAGTTAAACCATACTTTTGATTGAGCAGATCTGAACACTCTTTCTGTTGAAAATGCAACTGGACATTTGGAGCGCTAAGAGCGTAGTAGTGGAAAAAGGAATATATTCAAATATAAACTACACAGAAGCATTCTGTGAAACTTGTTTCTGATCTGAGCATACAGCTAACAGAGTTAAACCATACTTTTGATTGAGCAGTTTTGAAATACTCTGTCTGTTGAAAATGCAACTGGACTTTCGTAGCGCTAAGTGGGTAATAGTGGAAAAAAGTATATGTTCAAATATAAACTACACAGAAGCATTGTATGAAACTTCTTTCTGTTCTGTGCATTCAACTAACAGAGTTGAACCTTACTTTTGATTGAGCCGTTCTGAAACACTCTTTCTGTAGAAACTGTAATTGGACATTCTGAGCGCTAAGAGGCCTATATTGGGAAAAAGAATGTCTACAAATAAAAACTACACAGAAGAATTGTGTGAAACTTCTTTCTGTTCTGTTTGTTCAACTAAAAGAGTTGAACCTTAGTTTTGATTGAGCCGTTCTGAAACACTCTTTCTGTAGAAAATGCAAGTGGAGATTCGGAGCGCTAAGAGGGTAATAGTGGAAAAAGGAATGTCTCCAAATATAAACTACACAGAATCATTCTGTGAAACTTCTTTCTGCTCTGTGCATTCAGCTAACAGATTTAAACCATACTTTTGATTGAGCAGATCTGAACACTCTTTCTGTAGAAAATGCAACTGGACATTTGGAGCGCTAAGAGAGTAGTAGTGGAAAAAGGTATATATTCAAATATAAACTACACAGAAGCATTCTGTGAAACTTCTTTCTGATCTGAGCATTCAGCTAACAGAGTTAAACCATACTTTTGATTGAGCAGTTTTGAAACACTCTGTCTGTAGAAAATGCAACTGGACATTCGTAGCGCTAAGTGGGTAATAGTGGAAAAAAGAATATGTTCATATATAAACTACACAGAAGCATTGTATGAAACTTCTTTCTGTTCTGTGCATTCAACTAACAGAGTTGAACCTTACTTTTGATTGAGCCTTTCTGAAACACTCTTTCTGTAGAAACTGCAATTGGACATTCTGAGCGCTAAGAGGCCTATATTGGGAAAAATAATATCTTCAAATAAAAACTACACAGAAGCATTGTGTGAAACTTATTTCTGATATGTTCATTAAGCTAACAGAGTTAAACCATACTTTTGATTGCGCAGTTCTGTACACTCTTTCTGTAGAAAATGCAAGTGGACATTCGGAGCGCTAAGAGGGAAATAGTGGAAAAAGGAATATATTCAAATATAAACTACACAGTAGCATTCTGTGAAAATTCTTTCTGTTCTGTGCATTCAACTAACAGAGTTGAACCTTACTTTAGATTGAGCCGTTCTGAAACACTCTTTCTGTAGAAAATGCAATTGGACATGCTAAGCGCTAAGAGGCCTACATTGGGAAAAAGAATATCTTCAAATAAAAACTACACAGATGCATTCTGTGAAACGTATTTCTGATCTGTAAATTCAGTTAACAGAGATAAAACATATTTTTGATTGAGCAGTTATGAAACACTCTTTCTGTAGAAAATGCAAGTGGACATTCGGAGCGCTAAGAGGGTAATAGTGGAAAAAGGGATATATTCAAATATAAACTACACAGTAGCATTCTGTGAAAATTCTTTCTGTTCTGTGCATTCAACTAACAGAGTTGAACCTTACTTTTGATTGAGCCATTCTGAAACACTCTTTCTGTAGATACTGCAATTGGACATGCTAAGCGCTAAGAGGCCTACATTGGGAAAAAGAATATCTTCAAATAAAAACTACACAGATGCATTCTGTGCAACTTATTTCTGATCTGTAAATTCTGTTAACAGAGATAAAACATATTTTTCATTGAGCAGTTATGAAACACTCTTTTTGTAGAAAATGCAAGTGGAGATTCAGAGCGCTAAGAGGGTAATAGTGGAAAAAGGAATGTCTTCAAATATAAACTACACAGAATCATTCGATGAAACTTCTTTCTGATCTGTGCATTCAGCTAACAGAGTTAAACCATACTTTTGATTGAGCAGATCTTAACACTCTTTCTGTTGAAAATGCAACTGGACATTGGGAGCGCTAAGAGCGTATTAGTGGAAAAAGTTATATATTCAAATATAAACTACACAGAAGCATTCTGTGAAACTTCTTTCTGATCTGAGCATTCAGCTAACAGAGTTAAACCATACTTTTGATTGAGCAGTTTTGAAACACTCTGTCTGTAGAAAATGCAACTGGACATTCGTAGCGCTAAGTGGGTAATAGTGGAAAAAAGAATATGTTCAAATATAAACTACACAGAAGCATTGTATGAAACTTCTTTCTGTTCTGTGCATTCAACTAACAGAGTTGAACCTTACTTTTGATTGAGCCGTTCTGAAACACTCTTTCTGTAGAAACTGCAATTGGACATTCTGAGCGCTAACAGGCCTATATTGGGAAAAAGAATGTCTACAAATAAAAACTACACAGAAGAATTGTGTGAAACTTCTTTCTGTTCTGTTTGTTCAACTAAAAGAGTTGAACCTTAGTTTTGATTGAGTCGTTCTGAAACACTCTTTCTGTAGAAAATGCAAGTGGAGATTCGGAGCGCTAAGAGGGTAATAGTGGAAAAAGGAATGTCTCCAAATATAAACTACACAGAATTATTCTCTGAAACTTTTTTCTGATCTGTGCATTCAGCTAACAGAGTTAAACCATACTTTTGATTGAGCAGATCTGAACACTCTTTCTGTAGAAAATGCAACTGGACATTTGGAGCGCTAAGAGAGTAGTAGTGGAAAAAGGAATATATTCAAATATAAACTACACAGAAGCATTCTGTGAAACTTCTTTCTGATCTGAGCATTCAGCTAACAGAGTTAAACCATACTTTTGATTGAGCAGTTTTGAAACACTCTGTCTGTAGAAAATGCAACTGGACATTCGTAGCGCTAAGTGGGTAATAGTGGAAAAAAGAATATGTTCAAATATAAACTACACAGAATCATTGTATGAAACTTCTTTCTGTTCTGTGCATTCAACTAACAGAGTTGAACCTTACTTTTGATTGAGCCTTTCTGAAACACTCTTTCTGTAGAATCTGCAATTGGACATTCTGAGCGCTAAGAGGCCTATATTGGGAAAAATAATATCTTCAAATAAAAACTACACAGAAGCATTGTGTGAAACTTATTTCCGATATGTTCATTAAGCTAACAGAGTTAAACCATACTTTTGATTGCGCAGTTCTGAACACTCTTTCTGTAGAAAATGCAAGTGGACATTCGGAGCGCTAAGAGGGTAATAGTGGAAAAAGGGATATATTCAAATATAAACTACACAGTAGCATTCTGGGAAAATTCTTTCTGTTCTGTGCATTCAACTAACAGAGTTGAACCTTACTTTTGATTGAGCCGTTCTGAAACACTCTTTCTGTAGATACTGCAATTGGACATGCTAAGCGCTAAGAGGCCTACATTGGGAAAAAGAATATCTTCAAATAAAAACTACACAGATGCATTCTGTGCAACTTATTTCTAATCTGTAAATTCTGTTAACAGAGATAAAACATATTTTTCATTGAGCAGTTATGAAACACTCTTTTTGTAGAAAATGCAAGTGGAGATTCAGAGCGCTAAGAGGGTAATAGTGGAAAAAGGAATGTCTTCAAATATAAACTACACAGAATCATTCTCTGAAACTTCTTTCTGATCTGTGCATTCAGCTAACAGAGTTAAACCATACTTTTGATTGAGCAGATCTGAACACTCTTTCTGTAGAAAATGCAACTGGACATTTGGAGCGCTAAGAGAGTAGTAGTGGAAAAAGGAATATATTCAAATATAAACTACACAGAAGCATTCTGTGAAACTTCTTTCTGAACAGAGCATTCAGCTAACAGAGTTAAACCATACTTTTGATTGAGCAGTTTTGAAACAATCTGTCTGTAGAAAATTCAACTGGACATTCGTAGCGCTAAGTGGGTAATAGTGGAAAAAATAATATGTTCAAATATAAACTACACAGAAGCATTGTATGAAACTTCTTTCTGTTCTGTGCATTCAACTAACAGAGTTGAACCTTACTTTTGATTGAGCCTTTCTGAAACACTCTTTCTGTAGAAACTGCAATTGGACATTCTGAGCGCTAAGAGGACTCTATTGGGAGAAATAATATCTTCAAATAAAAACTACACAGAAGCATTGTGTGAAACTTATTTCTGATATGTTCATTAAGCTAACAGAGTTAAACCATACTATTGATTGCGCAGTTCTGAACACTCTTTCTGTAGAAAATGCAAGTGGACATTCGGAGCGCTAAGAGGGTAATAGTGGAAAAAGGAATATATTCAAATATAAACTACACAGTAGCATTCTGTGAAAATTCTTTCTGTTCTGTGCATTCAACTAACAGAGTTGAACCTTACTTTTGATTGAGCCGTTCTGAAACACTGTTTCTGTAGAAACTGCAATTGGACAGGCTAAGCGCTAAGAGGCCTACATTGGTAAAAAGAATATCTTCAAATAAAAACTACACAGATGCATTCTGTGAAACTTATTTCTGATCTGTAAATTCAGTTAACAGAGATAAAACATATTTTTGATTGAGCAGTTATGAAACACTCTTTTTGTAGAAAATGCAAGTGGAGATTCGGAGCGCTAAGAGGGTAATAGTGGAAAAAGGAATGTCTTCAAATATAAACTACACAGAATCATTCGGTGAAACTTCTTTCTGATCTGTGCATTCAGCTAACAGAGTTAAACCATACTTTTGATTGAGCAGATCTGAACACTCTTTCTGTTGAAAATGCAACTGGACATTTGGAGCGCTAAGAGCGTAGTAGTGGAAAAAGGAATATATTCAAATATAAAGTACACAGAAGCATTCTGTGAAACTTCTTTCTGACCTGAGCATACAGCTAACAGAGTTAAACCATATTTTGATTGAGCAGTTTTGAAACACTCTGTCTGTAGAAAATGCAACTGGACATTCGTAGCGCTAAGTGGGTAATAGTGGAAAAGAGAATATGTTCAAATATAAACTACACAGAAGCATTGTATGAAACTTCTTTCTGTTCTGTGCATTCAACTAACAGAGTTGAACCTTGCTTTTGATTGAGCCGTTCTGAAACACTCTTTCTGTAGAAACTGCAATTGGACATTCTGAGCGCTAAGAGGCCTATATGGGAAAAAGAATGTCTACAAATAAAAACTACACAGAAGAATTGTGTGAAACTTCTTTCTGTTCTGTTTGTTCAACTAAAAGAGTTGAACCTTAGTTTTGATTGAGCCGTTCTGTAACAGTCTTTCTGTAGAAAATGCAAGTGGAGATTCGGAGCGCTAAGAGGGTAATAGTGGAAAAAGCAATGTCTCCAAATATAAACTACACAGAATCATTCTGTGAAACTTCTTTCTGATCTGTGCATTCAGCTAACAGTGTTAAACCATACTTTTGATTGAGCAGATCTGAACACTCTTTCTGTAGAAAATGCAACTGGACATTTGGAGCGCTAAGAGAGTAGTAGTGGAAAAAGGAATATATTCAAATATAAACTACACAGAAGCATTCTGTGAAACTTCTTTCTGATCTGAGCATTCAGCTAACAGTGTTAAACCATACTTTTGATTGAGCAGTTTTGAAACACTCTGTCTGTAGCAAATGCAACTGGACATTCGTAGCGCTAAGTGGGTAATAGTGGAAAAAAGAATATGTTCAAATATAAACTACACAGAAGCATTGTATGAAACTTCTTTCTGTTCTGTGCATTCAACTAACAGAGTTGAACCTTACTTTTGATTGAGCCGTTCTGAAACACTCTTTCTGTAGAAACTGCAATTGGACATTCTGAGCGCTAAGAGGACTCTATTGGGAAAAATAATATCTTCAAATAAAAACTACACAGAAGCATTGTGTGAAACTTATTTCTGATATGTTCATTAAGCTAACAGAGTTAAACCATACTTTTGATTGCGCAGTTCTGAACACTCTTTCTGTAGAAAATGCAAGTGGACATTCGGAGCGCTAAGAGGGTAATAGTGGAAAAAGGAATATATTCAAATATAAACTACACAGTAGCATTCTGTGAAAATTCTTTCTGTTCTGTGCATTCAACTAACAGAGTTGAACCTTACTTTTGATTGAGCCGTTCTGAAACACTGTTTCTGTAGAAACTGCAATTGGACATGCTAAGCGCTAAGAGGCCTACATTGGGAAAAAGAATATCTTCAAATAAAAACTGCACAGATGCATTCTGTGAAACTTATTTCTGATCTGTAAATTCAGTTAACAGAGATAAAACATATTTTTGATTGAGCAGTTATGAAACACTCTTTTTGTAGAAAATGCAAGTGGAGATTCAGAGCGCTAAGAGGGTAATAGTGGAAAAAGGAATGTCTTCAAATATAAACTACACAGAATCATTCGGTGAAACTTCTTTCTGATCTGTGCATTCAGCTAACAGAGTTAAACCATACTTTTGATTGAGCAGATGTGAACACTCTTTCTGTTGAAAATGCAACTGGACATTAGGAGCGCTAAGAGCGTAGTAGTGGAAAAAGGAATATATTCAAATATAAACTACACAGAAGCATTCTGTGAAACTTCTTTCTGATCTGAGCATACAGCTAACAGAGTTAAACCATACTTTTGATTGAGCAGTTTTGAAACACACTGTCTGTAGAAAATGCAACTGGACATTCGTAGCGCTAAGTGGGTAATAGTGGAAAAAAGAATATGTTCAAATATAAACTACACAGAAGCATTGTATGAAACTTCTTTCTGTTCTGTGCATTCAACTAACAGAGTTGAACCTTACTTTTGATTGAGCCGTTCTGAAACACTCTTTCTGTAGAAACTGCAATTGGACATTCTGAGCGCTAAGAGGCCTATATTGGGAAAAAGAATGTCTACAAATGAAAACTACACAGAAGAATTGTGTGAAACTTCTTTCTGTTCTGTTTGTTCAACTAAAAGAGTTGAACCTTAGTTTTGATTGAGCCGTTCTGTAACAGTCTTTCTGTAGAAAATGCAAGTGGAGATTCGGAGCGCTAAGTGGGTAATAGTGGAAAAAGGAATGTCTCCAAATATAAACTACACAGAATCATTCTGTGAAACTTCTTTCTGATCTGTGCATTCAGCTAACAGAGTTAAATCATACTTTTGATTGAGCAGGTCTGAACACTCTTTCTGTAGAAAATGCAACTGGACATTTGGAGCGCTAAGAGAGTAGTAGTGGAAAAAGGAATATATTCAAATATAAACTACACAGAAGCATTCTGTGAAACTTCTTTCTGATCTGAGCATTCAGCTAACAGAGTTAAACCATACTTTTGATTGAGCAGTTTTGAAACACTCTGTCTGTAGAAAATGCAACTGGATATTCGTAGCGCTAAGTGGGTAATAGTGGAAAAAAGAATATGTTCAAATATAAACTACACAGAAGCATTGTATGAAACTTCTTTCTGTTCTGTGCATTCAACTAACAGAGTTGAACCTTACTTTTGATAGAGCCTTTCTGAAACACTCTTTCTGTAGAAACTGCAATTGGACATTCTGAGCGCTAAGAGGCCTCTATTGGGAAAAATAATATCTTCAAATAAAAACTACACAGAAGCATTGTGTGAAACTTATTTCTGATATGTTCATTAAGCTAACAGAGTTAAACAATACTTTTGATTGCGCAGTTCTGAACACTCTTTCTGTAGAAAATGCAAGTGGACATTCGGAGCGCTAAGAGGGTAATAGTGGAAAAAGGAATATATTCAAATATAAACTACACAGTAGCATTCTGTGAAAATTCTTTCTGTTCTGTGCATTCAACTAACAGAGTTGAACCTTACTTTGGATTGAGCCGTTCTGAAACACTCTTTGTGTAGAAATTGCACTTGGACATGCTAAGCGCTAAGAGGCCTACATTGGGAAAAAGAATATCTTCAAATAAAAACTACACAGATGCATTCTGTGAAACTTATTTCTGATCTGTATATTCAGTTAACAGAGATAAAACATATTTTTGATTGAGCAGTTATGAAACACTCTTTTTGTAGAAAATGCAAGTGGAGATTCGGAGCGCTAAGAGGGTAATAGTGGAAAAAGGAATGTCTTCAAATATAAACTACACAGAATCATTCGGTGAAACTTCTTTCTGATCTGTGCATTCAGCTAACAGATTTAAACCATACTTTTGATTGAGCAGATCTGAACACACTTTCTGTAGAAAATGCAACTGGACATTTGGAGCGCTAAGAGCGTAGTAGTGGAAAAAGGAATATATTCAAATATAAACTACACAGAAGCATTCTGTGAAACTTCTTTCTGATCTGAGCATTCAGCTAACAGAGTTAAACCATACTTTTGATTGAGCAGTTTTGAAACACTCTGTCTGTAGACAATGCAACTGGACATTCGTAGCGCTAAGTGGGTAATAGTGGAAAAAAGAATATGTTCATATATAAACTACACAGAAGCATTGTATGAAACTTCTTTCTGTTCTGTGCATTCAACTAACAGAGTTGAACCTTACTTTTGATTGAGCCTTTCTGAAACACTCTTTCTGTAGAAAATGCAATTGGACATTTTGAGCGCTAAGAGGCCTCTATTGGGAAAAATAATATCTTCAAATAAAAACTACACAGAAGCATTGTGTGAAACTTATTTCTGATATTTTCATTAAGCTAACAGAGTTAAACCATACTTTTGATTGCGCAGTTCTGAACTCTCTTTCTGTAGAAAATGCAAGTGGACATTCGGAGCGCTAAGAGGGTAATAGTGGAAAAAGGAATATATTCAAATATAAACTACACAGTAGCATTCTGTGAAAATTCTTTCTGTTCTGTGCATTCAACTAACAGAGTTGAACCTTACTTTTGATTGAGCCGTTCTGAAACACTGTTTCTGTAGAAACTGCAATTGGACATGCTAAGCGCTCTGAGGCCTACATTGGGAAAAAGAATATCTTCAAATAAAAACTACACAGATGCATTCTGTGAAATTTATTTCTGATCTGTAAATTCAGTTAACAGAGATAAAACATATTTTTGATTGAGCAGTTATGAAACACTCTTTTTGTAGAAAATGCAAGTGGAGATTCAGAGCGCTAAGAGGGTAATAGTGGAAAAAGGAATGTCTTCAAATATAAAATACACAGAATCATTCGGTGAAACTTCTTTCTGATCTGTGCATTCAGCTAACAGAGTTAAACCATACTTTTGATTGAGCAGATCTGAACACTCTTTCTGTTGAAAATGCAACTGGACATTTGGAGCGCTAAGAGCGTAGTAGTGGAAAAAGGAATATATTCAAATATAAACTACACAGAAGCATTCTGTGAAACATCTTTCTGATCTGAGTATACAGCTAACAGAGTTAAACCATACTTTTCATTGAGCAGTTTTGAAACACTCTGTCTGTAGAAAATGCAACTGGACATTCGTAGCGCTAAGTGGGTAATAGTGGAAAAGAGAATATGTTCAAATATAAACTACACAGAAGCATTGTATGAAACTTCTTTCTGTTCTGTGCATTCAACTAACAGAGTTGAACCTTACTTTTGATTGAGCCGTTCTGAAACACTATTTCTGTAGAAACTGCAATTGGACATTCTGAGCGCTAAGAGGCCTATATTGGGAAAAAGAATGTCTACAAATGAAAACTACACAGAAGAATTGTGTGAAACTTCTTTCTGTTCTGTTTGTTCAACTAAAAGAGTTGAACCTTAGTTTTGATTGAGCCGTTCTGTAACAGTGTTTCTGTAGAAAATGCAAGTGGAGTTTCGGAGCGCTAAGAGGGTAATAGTGGAAAAAGGAATGTCTCCAAATATAAACTACACAGAATCATTCTGTGAAACTTCTTTCTGATCTGTGCATTCAGCTAACAGAGTTAAATCATACCTTTGATTGAGCAGATCTGAACACTCTTTCTGTAGAAAATGCAACTGGACATTTGGAGCGCTAAGAGAGTAGTAGTGGAAAAAGGAATATATTCAAATATAAACTACACAGAAGCATTCTGTGAAACTTCTTTCTGATCTGAGCATTCAGCTAACAGAGTTAAACCATACTTTTGATTGAGCAGTTTTGAAACACTCTGTCTGTAGAAAATGCAACTGGATATTCGTAGCGCTAAGTGGGTAATAGTGGAAAAAAAATATGTTCAAATATAAACTACACAGAAGCATTGTATGAAACTTCTTTCTGTTCTGTGCATTCAACTAACAGGGTTGAACCTTACTTTTGATAGAGCCTTTCTGAAACACTCTTTCTGTAGAAACTGCAATTGGACATTCTGAGCGCTAAGAGGCCTCTATGGGGAAAAATAATATCTTCAAATAAAAACTACACAGAAGCATTGTGTGAAACTTATTTCTGATATGTTCATTAAGCTAACAGAGTTAAACCATACTTTTGATTGCGCAGTTCTGAACACTCTTTCTGTAGAAAATGCAAGTGGACATTCGGAGCGCTAAGAGGGTAATAGTGGAAAAAGGAATATATTCAAATATAAACTACACAGTAGCATTCTGTGAAAATACTTTCTGTTCTGTGCATTCAACTAAAAGAGTTGAACCTTACTTTTGATTGAGCCGTTCTGAAACACTCTTTCTGTAGAAACTGCAATTGGACATGCTAAGCGCTAAGAGGCCTACATTGGGAAAAAGAATATCTTCAAATAAAAACTACACAGATGCATTCTGTGAAACTTATTTCTGATCTGTAAATTCAGTTAACAGAGATAAAACATATTTTTGATTGAGCAGTTATGAAACAATCTTTTTGTAGAAAATGCAAGTGGAGATTCGGAGCGCTAAGAGGGTAATAGTGGAAAAAGGAATGTCTTCAAATATAAACTACACAGAATCATTCGGTGAAACTTCTTTCTGATCTGTGCATTCAGCTAACAGAGTTAAACCATACTTTTGATTGAGCAGATCTGAACACTCTTTCTGTTGAAAATGCAACTGGACATTTGGAGCGCTAAGAGCGTAGTAGTGGAAAAAGGAATATATTCAAATATAAACTACACAGAAGCATTCTGTGAAACTTCTTTCTGGTCTGAGTATACAGCTAACAGAGTTAAACCATACTTTTGATTGAGCAGTTTTTAAACACTCTGTCAGTAGAAAATGCAACTGGACATTCGTAGCGCTAAGTGGGTAATAGTGGAAAAGAGAATATGTTCAAATATAAACTACACAGAAGCATTGTATGCAACTTCTTTCTGTTCTGTGCATTCAACTAACAGAGTTGAACCTTACTTTTGATTGAGCCGTTCTGAAACACTCTTTCTGTAGAAACTGCAATTGGACATTCTGAGCGCTAAGAGGACTATATTGGGAAAAAGACTGTCTACAAATGAAAACTACACAGAAGAATTGTGTGAAACTACTTTCTGTTCTGTTTGTTCAACTAAAAGATTTGAATCTTGGTTTTGATTGAGCCGTTCTGTAACAGTCTTTCTGTAGAAAATGCAAGTGGAGATTCGGAGCGCTAAGAGGGTAATAGTGGAAAACGGAATGTCTCCAAATATAAACTACACAGAATCATTCTGTGAAACTTCTTTCTGATCTGTGCATTCAGCTAACAGAGTTAAATCATACTTTTGATTGAGCAGATCTGAACACTCTTTCTGTAGAAAATGCAACTGGACATTTGGAGCGCTAAGAGAGTAGTAGTGGAAAAAGGAATATATTCAAATATAAACTACACAGAAGCATTCTGTGAAACTTCTTTCTGATCTGAGCATTCAGCTAACAGAGTTAAACCATACTTTTGATTGAGCAGTTTTGAAACACTCTGTCTGTAGAAAATGCAACTGGATATTCGTAGTGCTAAGTGGGTAATAGTGGAAAAAAGAATATGTTCAAATATAAACTACACAGAAGCATTGTATGAAACTTCTTTCTGTTCTGTGCATTCAACTAACAGAGTTGAACCTTACTTTTGATAGAGCCTTTCTGAAACACTCTTTCTGTAGAAACTGCAATTGGACACTCTGAGCGCTAAGAGGCCTCTATTGGGAAAAATAATATCTTCAAATAAAAACTACACAGAAGCATTGTGTGAAACTTATTTCTGATATGTTCATTAAGCTAACAGAGTTAAACCATACTTTTGATTGCGCAGTTCTGAACACTCTTTCTGTAGAAAATGCAAGTGGACATTCGGAGCGCTAAGAGGGTAATAGTGGAAAAAGGAATATATTCAAATATAAACTACACAGTAGCATTCTGTGAAAATTCTTTCTGTTCTGTGCATTCAACTAACAGAGTTGAACCTTACTTTTGATTGAGCCGTTCTGAAACACTCTTTCTGTAGAAACTGCAATTGGACATGCTAAGCGCTAAGAGGCCTACATTGGGAAAAAGAATATCTTCAAATAAAAACTACACAGATGCATTCTGTGAAACTTATTTCTGATCTGTAAATTCAGTTAACAGAGATAAAACATATTTTTGATTGAGCAGTTATGAAACACTCTTTTTGTAGAAAATGCAAGTGGATATTCGGAGCGCTAAGAGGTTAATAGTGGAAAAAGGAATGTCTTCAAATATAAACTACACAGAATCATTCGGTGAAACTTCTTTCTGATCTGTGCATTCAGCTAACAGAGTTAAACCATACTTTTGATTGAGCAGATCTGAACACACTTTCTGTAGAAAATGCAACTGGACATTTGGAGCGCTAAGAGCGTAGTAGTGGAAAAAGGAATATATTCAAATATAAACTACACAGAAGCATTCTGTGAAACTTCTTTCTGATCTGAGCATTCAGCTAACAGAGTTAAACCATATTTTGATTGAGCAGTTTTGAAACACTCTGTCTGTAGAAAATGCAACTGGACATTCGTAGCGCTAAGTGGGTAATAGTGGAAAAAAGAATATGTTCAAATATAAACTACACAGAAGCATTGTATGAAACTTCTTTCTGTTCTGTGCATTCAACTAACAGAGTTGAACCTTACTTTCGATTGAGCCGTTCTGAAACACTCTTTCTGTAGAAACTGCAATTGGACATTCTGAGCGATAAGAGGCCTCTATTGGGAAAAATAATATCTTCAAATAAAAACTACACAGAAGCATTGTGTGAAACTTATTTCTTATATGTTCATTAAGCTAACAGAGTTAAACCATACTTTTGATTGCGCAGTTCTGAACACTCTTTCTGTAGAAAATGCAAGTGGACCATCGGAGCGCTAAGAGGGTAATAGTGGAAAAAGGAATATATTCAAATATAAACTACACAGTAGCATTCTGTGAAAATTCTTCCTGTTCTGTGCATTCAACTAACAGAGTTGAACCTTACTTTTGATTGAGCCGTTCTGAAACACTCTTTTTGTAGAAACTGCAATTGGACATGCTAAGCACTAAGAGGCCTACATTGGGAAAAAGAATATCTTCAAATAAAAACTACACAGATGCATTCTGTGAAACTTATTTCTGATCTGTAATTTCAGTTAACAGAGATAAAACATATTTTTGATTGAGCAGTTATGAAACACTCTTTTTGTAGAAAATGCAAGTGGAGATTCGGAGCGCTAAGTGGGTAATAGTGGAAAAAGGAATGTCTTCAAATATAAACTACACAGAATCATTCGGTGAAACTTCTTTCTGATTTGTGCATTCAGCTAACAGAGTTAAACCATACTTTTGATTGAGCAGATCTGAACAATCTTTCTGTTGAAAATGCAACTGGACATTTGGAGCGCTAAGAGCGTAGTAGTGGAAAAAGGAATATATTCAAATATAAACTACACAGAAGCATACTGTGAAACATCTTTCTGATCTGAGCATACAGCTAACAGAGTTAAACCATACTTTTGATTCAGCAGTTTTGAAACACTCTGTCTGTAGAAAATGCAACTGGATATTCGTAGCGCTAAGTGGGTAATAGTGGAAAAGAGAATATGTTCAAATATAAACTACACAGAAGCATTGTATGAAACTTCTTTCTGTTCTGTGCATTCAACTAACAGAGTTGAACCTTACTTTTGATTGAGCCGTTCTGAAACACTCTTTCTGTAGAAACTGCAATTGGACATTCTGAGCGCTAAGAGGCCTATATTGGGAAAAAGAATGTCTACAAATAAAAACTACACAGAAGAATTGTGTGAAACTTCTTTCTGTTCTGTTTGTTCAACTAAAAGACTTGAACCTTAGTTTTGATTGAGCCGTTCTGAAACACTCTTTCTGTAGAAAATGCAAGTGGAGATTCGGAGCGCTAAGAGGGTAATAGTGGAAAAAGGAATGTCTCCAAATATAAACTACACAGAATAATTCTGTGAAACTTCTTTCTGATCTGTGCATTCAGCTAACAGAGTTAAACCATACTTTTGATTGAGCAGATCTGAACACTCTTTCTGTAGAAAATGCAACTGGACATTTGGAGCGCTAAGAGAGCAGTAGTGGAAAAAGGAATATATTCAAATATAAACTACACAGAAGCATTCTGTGAAACTTCTTTCTGATCAGAGCATTCAGCTAACAGAGTTAAACCATACTTTTGATTGAGCAGTTTTGAAACACTCTGTCTGTAGAAAATGCAACTGGACATTCGTAGCGCTAAGTGGGTAATAGCGGAAAAAAGAATATGTTCAAATATAAACTACACAGAAGCATTGTATGAAACTTCTTTCTGTTCTGTGCATTCAACTAACAGAGTTGAACCTTACTTTTGATTGAGCCTTTCTGAAACACTCTTTCTGTAGAAACTGCAATTGGACATTCTGAGCGCTAAGAGGCCTATATTGGGAAAAATAATATCTTCAAATAAAAACTACACAGAAGCATTGTGTGAAACTTATTTCTGATATGTTCATTAAGCTAACAGAGTTAAACCATACTTTTGATTGCGCAGTTCTGTACACTCTTTCTGTAGAAAATGCAAGTGGACATTCGGAGCGCTAAGAGGGTAATAGTGGAAAAAGGAATATATTCAAATATAAACTACACAGTAGCATTCTGTGAAAATTCTTTCTGTTCTGTGCATTCAACTAACAGAGTTGAACCTTACTTTAGATTGAGCCGTTCTGAAACACTCTTTCTGTAGAAACTGCAATTGGACATGCTAAGCGCTAAGAGGCCTACATTGGGAAAAAGAATATCTTCAAATAAAAACTACACAGATGCATTCTGTGAAACTTATTTCTGATCTGTAAATTCAGTTAACAGAGATAAAACATATTTTTGATTGAGCAGTTATGAAACACTCTTTTTGTAGAAAATGCAAGTGGAGATTCGGAGCGCTAAGAGGGTAATAGTGGAAAAAGGAATGTCTTCAAATATAAACTACACAGAATCATTCGGTGAAACTTCTTTCTGATCTGTGCATTCAGCTAACAGAGTTAAACCATACTTTTGATTGAGCAGATCTGAACACTCTTTCTGTTGAAAATGCAACTGTACATTTGGAGCGCTAAGAGCGTAGTAGTGGAAAAAGGAATATATTCAAATATAAACTACACAGAAGCATTCTGTGAAACTTGTTTCTGATCTGAGCATACAGCTAACAGAGTTAAACCATACTTTTGATTGAGCAGTTTTGAAAAACTCTGTCTGTTGAAAATGCAACTGGACTTTCGTAGCGCTAAGTGGGTAATAGTGGAAAAAAGTATATGTTCAAATATAAACTACACAGAAGCATTGTATGAAACTTCTTTCTGTTCTGTGCATTCAAATAACAGAGTTGAACCTTACTTTTGATTGAGCCGTTCTGAAACACTTTCTGTAGAAACTGCAATTGGACATGCTAAGCGCTAAGAGGCCTACATTGGGAAAAAGAATATCTTCAAATAAAAACTACACAGATGCATTCTGTGAAACTTATTTCTGATCTGTAAATTCAGTTAACAGAGATAAAACATATTTTTGATTGAGCAGTTATGAAACACTCTTTTTGTAGAAAATGCAAGTGGAGATTCGGAGCGCTAAGAGGGTAATAGTGGAAAAAGGAATGTCTTCAAATATAAACTACACAGAATCATTCGGTGAAACTTCTTTCTGATCAGTGCATTCAGCTAATAGAGTTAAACCATACTTTTGATTGAGCAGATCTGAACACTCTTTCTGTTGAAAATGCAACTGGACATTTGGAGCGCTAAGAGCGTAGTAGTGGAAAAAGGAATATATTCAAATATAAACTACACAGAAGCATTCTGTGAAACTTCTTTCTGATCTGAGCATACAGCTAACAGAGTTAAACCATACTTTTGATTGAGCAGTTTTGAAACACTCTGTCTGTTGAAAATGCAACTGGACTTTCGTAGCGCTAAGTGGGTAATAGTGGAAAAAAGTATATGTTCAAATATAAACTACACAGAAGCATTGTATGAAACTTCTTTCTGATCTGTGCATTCAACTAACAGAGTTGAACCTTACTTTTGATTGAGCCGTTCTGAAACACTCTTTCTGTAGAAACTGCAATTGGACATTCTGAGTGCTAAGAGGCCTATATTGGGAAAAAGAATGTCTACAAATAAAAACTACACAGAAGAATTGTGTGAAACTTCTTTCTGTTCTGTTTGTTCAACTAAAAGAGTTGAACCTTAGTTTTGATTGAGCCGTTCTGAAACACTCTTTCTGTAGAAAATGCAAGTGGAGATTCGGAGCGCTAAGAGGGTAATAGTGGAAAAAGGAATATCTCCAAATATAAACTACACAGAATCATTCTGTGTAACTTCTTTCTGATCTGTGCATTCAGCTAACAGACTTAAACCATACTTTTGATTGAGCAGATCTGAACACTCTTTCTGTAGAAAATGCAACTGGACATTTGGAGCGCTAAGAGAGTAGTAGTGGAAAAAGGAATATATTCAAATATAAACTACACAGAAGCATTCTGTGAAACTTCTTTCTGATCTGAGCATTCAGCTAACAGAGTTAAACCATACTTTTGATTGAGCAGTTTTGAAACACTCTGTCTGTAGAAAATGCAACTGGACCTTCGTAGTGCTAAGTGGGTAATAGTGGAAAAAAGAATATGTTCAAATATAAACTACACAGAAGCATTGTATGAAACTTCTTTCTGTTCTGTGCATTCAACTAACAGAGTTGAACCTTACTTTTGATTGAGCCTTTCTGAAACACTCTTTCTGTAGAAACTGCAATTGGACATTCTGAGCGCTAAGAGGCCTATATTGGGAAAAATAATATCTTCAAATAAAAACTACACAGAAGCATTGTGTGAAACTTATTTCTGATATGTTCATTAAGCTAACAGAGTTAAACCATACTTTTGATTGCGCAGTTCTGAACACTCTTTCTGTAGAAAATGCAAGTGGACATTCGGAGCGCTAAGAGGGTAATAGTGGAAAAAGGAATATATTCAAATATAAACTACACAGTAGCATTCTGTGAAAATTCTTTCTGTTCTGTGCATTCAACTAACAGAGTTGAACCTTACTTTTGATTGAGCCGTTCTGAAACACTCTTTCTGTTAAAACTGCAATTGGACATGCTAAGCGCTAAGAGGCCTACATTGGGAAAAAGAATATCTTCAAATAAAAACTACACAGATGCATTCTGTGAAACTTATTTCTGATCTGTAAATTCAGTTAACAGAGATAAAACATATTTTTGATTGAGCAGTTATGAAACACTCTTTTTGTAGAAAATGCAAGTGGAGATTCGGAGCGCTAAGTGGGTAATAGTGGAAAAAGGAATGTCTTCAAATATAAACTACACAGAATCATTCGGTGAAACTTCTTTCTGATCTGTGCATTCAGCTAACAGAGTTAAACCATACATTTGATTGAGCAGATCTGAACACTCTTTCTGTAGAAAACGCAACTGGACATTTGGAGCGCTAAGAGCGTAGTAGTGGAAAAAGGAATATATTCAAATATAAACTACACAGAAGCATTCTGTGAAACTTCTTTCTGATCTGAGCATTCAGCTAACAGAGTTAAACCATACTTTTGATTGAGCAGTTTTGAAACACTCTGTCTGTAGAAAATGCAACTGGACATTCGTAGCGCTAATTGTGTAATAGTGGAAAAGAGAATATGTTCATATATAAACTACACAGAAGCATTGTATGAAACTTCTTTCTGTTCTGTGCATTCAACTAACAGAGTTGAACCTTACTTTTGATTGAGCCATTCTGAAACACTCTTTCTGTAGAAACTGCAATTGGACATTCTGAGCGCTAAGAGGCCTATATTGGGATAAAGAATGTCTACAAATAAAAACTACACAGAAGAATTGTGTGAAACTTCTTTCTGTTCTGTTTGTTCAACTAAAAGAGTTGAACCTTAGTTTTGATTGAGCCGTTCTGAAACACTATTTCTGTAGAAAATGCAAGTGGAGATTCGGAGCGCTATGAGGGTAATAGTGGAAAAAGGAATGTCTCCAAATATAAACTACACAGAATCATTCTGTGAAACTTCTTTCTGATCTGTGCATTCAGCTAACAGAGTTAAACCATACTTTTGATTGAGCAGATCTGAACACTCTTTCTGTAGAAAATGCAACTGGACATTTGGAGCGCTAAGAGATTAGTAGTGGAAAAAGGAATATATTCAAATATAAACTACACAGAAGCATTCTGTGAAACTTCTTTCTGATCTGAGCATTCAGCTAACAGAGTTAAACCATACTTATGATTGAGCAGTTTTGAAACACTCTGTCTGTAGAAAATGCAACTGGACATTCGTAGCGCTAAGTGGGTAATAGTGGAAAAAAGAATATGTTCAAATATAAACTACACAGAAGCATTGTATGAAACATCTTTCTGTTCTGTGCATTCAACTAACAGAGTTCAACCTTACTTTTGATTGAGCCTTTCTGAAACACTCTTTCTGTAGAAACTGCAATTGGACATTCTGAGCGCTAAGAGGCCTATACTGGGGAAAATAATATCTTCAAATAAAAACTACACAGAAGCATTGTGTGAAACTTATTTCTGATATGTTCATTAAGCTAACAGAGTTAAACCATACTTTTGATTGCGCAGTTCTGAACACTCTTTCTGTAGAAAATGCAAGTGGACATTCGGAGCGCTAAGAGGGTAATAGTGGAAAAAGGAATATATTCAAATATAAACTACACAGTAGCATTCTGTGAAAATTCTTTCTGTTCTGTGCATTCAACTAACAGAGTTGAACCTTACTTTTGATTGAGCCGTTCTGAAACACTTTCTGTAGAAACTGCAATTGGACATGCTAAGCGCTAATAGGCCTACATTGGGAAAAAGAATATCTTCAAATAAAAACTACACAGATGAATTCTGTGAAACTTATTTCTGATCTGTAAATTCAGTTAACAGAGATGAAACATATTTTTGATTGAGCAGTTATGAAACACTCTTTTTGTAGAAAATGCAAGTGGAGATTCGGAGCACTAAGAGGGTAATAGTGGAAAAAGGAATGTCTTCAAATATAAACTACACAGAATCATTCGGTGAAACTTCTTTCTGATCAGTGCATTCAGCTAAGAGAGTTAAACCATACTTTTGATTGAGCAGATCTGAACACTCTTTCTGTTGAAAATGCAACTAGACATTTGGAGCGCTAAGAGCGTAGTAGTGGAAAAAGTAATATATTCAAATATAAACTACACAGAAGCATTCTGTGAAACTTCTTTCTGATCAGAGCATTCAGCTAACAGAGTTAAACCATACTTTTGATTGAGCAGTTTTGAAACACTCTGTCTGTAGAAAATGCAACTGGACATTCGTAGCGCTATGTGGGTAATAGTGGAAAAAAGAATATGTTCAAATATAAACTACACAGAAGCATTGTATGAAACTTCTTTCTGTTCTGTGCATTCAACTAACAGAGTTGAACCTTACTTTTGATTGAGCCTTTCTGAAACACTCTTTCTGTAGAAACTGCAATTGGACATTCTGAGCGCTAAGAGGCCTATATTGGGAAAAATAATATCTTCAAATAAAAACTACACAGAAGCATTGTGTGAAACTTATTTCTGATATGTTCATTAAGCTAACAGAGTTAAACCATACTTTTGATTGCGCAGTTCTGAACACTCTTTCTGTAGAAAATGCAAGTGGACATTCGGAGCGCTAAGAGGGTAATAGTGGAAAAAGGAATATATTCAAATATAAACTACACAGTAGCATTCTGTGAAAATTCTTTCTGTTCTGTGCATTCAACTAACAGAGTTGAACCTTACTTTAGAGTGAGCCGTTCTGAAACACTCTTTCTGTAGAAACTGCAATTGGACATGCTAAGCGCTAAGAGGCCTACATTGGGAAAAAGAATATCTTCAAATAAAAACTACACAGATGCATTCTGTGAAACTTATTTCTGATCTGTAAATTCAGTTAACAGAGATAAAACATATTTTTGATTGAGCAGTTATGAAACACCCTTTTGGTAGAAAATGCAAGTGGAGATTCGGAGCGCTAAGAGGGTAATAGTGGAAAAAGGAATGTCTTCAAATATAAACTACACAGAATCATTCGGTGAAACTTCTTTCTGATCTGTGCATTCAGCTAACAGAGTTAAACCATACTTTGATTGAGCAGATCTGAACACTCTTTCTGTTGAAAATGCAACTGGACATTTGGAGCGCTAAGAGCGTAGTAGTGGAAAAAGGAATATATTCAAATATAAACTACACAGAAGCATTCTGTGAAACTTCTTTCTGATCTGAGCATACAGCTAACAGATTTAAACCATACTTTTGATTGAGCAGTTTTGAAACACTCTGTCTGTTGAAAATGCAACTGGACTTTCGTAGCGCTAAGTGGGTAATAGTGGAAAAAAGTATATGTTCAAATATAAACTACACAGAAGCATTGTATGAAACTTCTTTCTGTTCTGTGCATTCAACTAACAGAGTTGAACCTTACTTTTCATTGAGCCGTTCTGAAACACTCTTTCTGTAGAAACTGCAATTGGACATTCTGAGCGCTAAGAGGCCTATATTGGGAAAAAGAATGTCTACAAATAAAAACTACACAGAAGAATTGTGTGAAACTTCTTTCTGTTCTGTTTGTTCAACTAAAAGAGTTGAACCTTAGTTTTGATTGAGCCGTTCTGAAACACTCTTTCTGTAGAAAATGCAAGTGGAGATTCGGAGCGCTAAGAGGGTAATAGTGGAAAAAGGAATGTCTCCAAATATAAACTACACAGAATCATTCTGTGAAACTTCTTTCTGATCTGTGCATTCAGCTAACAGAGTTAAACCATACTTTTGATTGAGCAGATCTGAACACTCTTTCTGTAGAAAATGCAACTGGATATTTGGAGCGCTAAGAGAGTAGTAGTGGAAAAAGGAATATATTCAAATATAAACTACACAGAAGCATTCTGTGAAACTTCTTTCTGATCTGAGCATTCAGCTAACAGAGTTAAACCATACTTTTGATTGAGCAGTTTTGAAACACTCTGTCTGTAGAAAGTGCAACTGGACATTCGTAGCGCTAAGTGGGTAATAGTGGAAAAAAGAATATGTTCAAATATAAACTACACAGAAGCATTGTATGAAACTTCTTTCTGTTCTGTGCATTCAACTAAGAGAGTTGAACCTTACTTTTGATTGAGCCTTTCTGAAACACTCTTTCTGTAGAAACTGCAATTGGACATTCTGAGCGCTAAGAGGCCTATATTGGGAAAAATAATATCTTCAAATAAAAACTACACAGAAGCATTGTGTGAAACTTATTTCTGATATGTTCATTAAGCTAACAGAGTTAAACCATACTTTTGATTGCGCAGTTCTGTACACTCTTTCTGTAGAAAATGAAAGCGGACATTCGGAGCGCTAAGAGGGTAATAGTGGAAAAAGGAATATATTCAAATATAAACTACACAGTAGCATTCTGTGAAAATTCTTTCTGTTCTGTGCATTCAACTAACAGAGTTGAACCTTACTTTTGATTGAGCCGTTCTGAAACACTCTTTCTGTAGAAACTGCAATTGGACATGCTAAGCGCTAAGAGGCCTACATTGGGAAAAAGAATATCTTCAAATAAAAACTACACAGATGCATTCTGTGAAACTTATTTCTGATCTGTAAATTCAGTTAACAGAGATAAAACATATTTTTGATTGAGCAGTTATGAAACACTCTTTTTGTAGAAAATGCAAGTGGAGATTCGGAGCGCTAAGAGGGTAATAGTGGAAAAAGGAGTGTCTTCAAATATAAACTACACAGAATCATTCGGTGAAACTTCTTTCTGATCTGTGCATTCAGCTAACAGAGTTAAAACATACTTTTGATTGAGCAGATCTGAACACTCTTTCTGTAGAAAATGCAACTGGACATTTGGAGCGCTAAGAGAGTAGTAGTGGAAAAAGGAATATATTCAAATATAAACTACACAGAAGCATTCTGTGAAACTTCTTTCTGATCTGAGCATTCAGCTAACAGAGTTAAACCATACTTTTGATTGAGCAGTTTTGAAACACTCTGTCTGTAGAAAATGCAACTGGACATTCGTAGCGCTAAGTGGGTAATAGTGGAGAAAAGAATATGTTCAAATATAAACTACACAGAAGCATTGTATGAAACTACTTTCTGTTCTGTGCATTCAACTAACAGAGTTGAACCTTAGTTTTGATTGAGCCTTTCTGAAACACTCTTTCTGTAGAAACTGCAATTGGACATTCTGAGCGCTAAGAGCCCTCTCTTGGGAAAAATAACATTTTCAAATAAAAACTACACAGAAGCATTGTGTGAAACTTATTTCTGATATGTTCATTAAGCTAATAGAGTTAAACCATACTTTTGATTGCGCAGTTCTGAACACTCTTTCTGTAGAAAATGCAAGTGGACATTCGGAGCGCTAAGAGGGTAATAGTGGAAAAAGGAATATATTCAAATATAAACTACACAGTAGCATTCTGTGAAAATTCTTTCTGTTCTGTGCATTCAACTAACAGAGTTGAACCTTACTTTTGATTGAGCCGTTCTGAAACACTCTTTCTGTAGAAACTGCAATTGGACATGCTAAGCGCTAAGAGGCCTACATTGGGAAAAAGAATATCTTCAAATAAAAACTACACAGATGCATTCTGTGAAACTTATTTCTGATCTGTAAATTCAGTTAACAGAAATAAAACATATTTTTGATTGAGCAGTTATGAAACACTCTTTTTGTAGAAAATGCAAGTGGAGATTCGGAGCGCTAAGAGGGTAATAGTGGAAAAAGGAATGTCTTCAAATATAAACTACACAGAATCATTCGGTGAAACTTCTTTCTGATCTGTGCATTCAGCTAACAGAGTTAAACCATACTTTTGATTGAGCAGATCTGAACACTCTTTCTGTAGAAAATGCAACTGGACATTCGTAGCGCTAAGTGGGTAATAGTGGAAAAAAGAATATGTTCAAATACAAACTACACAGAAGCATTCTGTGAAACTTCTTGCTGTTCTGTGCATTCAACTAACAGAGTTGAACCTTACTTTTAATTGAGCCGTTCTGAAACACTCTTTCTGTAGAAACTGCAATTGGACATTCTGAGCGCTAAGAGGCCTATATTGGGAAAAAGAATGTCTACAAATAAAAACTACACAGAAGAATTGTGTGAAACTTCTTTCTGTTCTGTTTGTTCAACTAAAAGAGTTGAACCTTAGTTTTGATTGAGCCGTTCTGAAACACTCTTTCTGTAGAAAATGCAAGTGGAGATTCGGAGCGCTAAGAGGGTAATAGTGGAAAAAGGAATGTCTCCAAATATAAACTACACAGAATCATTCTGTGAAACTTCTTTCTGATCTGTGCATTCAGCTAACAGAGTTAAACCATACTTTTTATTGAGCAGATCTGAACACTCTTTCTGTAGAAAATGCAACTGGACATTTGGAGGGCTAAGAGAGTAGTAGTGGAAAAAGGAATATATTCAAATATAAACTACACAGAAGCATTCTGTGAAACTTCTTTCTGATCTGAGCATTCAGCTAACAGAGTTAAACCATACTTTTGATTGACCAGTTTTGAAACACTCTGTCTGTAGAAAATGCAACTGGACATTCGTAGCGCTAAGTGGGTAATAGTGGAGAAATGAATATGTTCAAATATAAACTACACAGAAGCATTGTATGAAACTACTTTCTGTTCTGTGCATTCAACTAACAGAGTTGAACCTTAGTTTTGATTGAGCCTTTCTGAAACACTCTTTCTGTAGAAACTGCAATTGGATATTCTGAGCGCTAAGAGGCCTCTATTGGGAAAAATAACATCTTCAAATAAAAACTACACAGAAGCATTGTGTGAAACTTATTTCTGATATGTTCATTAAGCTAACAGAGTTAAACCATACTTTTGATTGCGCAGTTCTGAACACTCTTTCTGTAGAAAATGCAAGTGGACATTCGGAGCGCTAAGAGGGTAATAGTGGAAAAAGGAATATATTCAAATATAAACTACACAGTAGCATTCTGTGAAAATTCTTTCTGTTCTGTGCATTCAACTAACAGAGTTGAACCTTACTTTTGATTGAGCCGTTCTGAAACACTCTTTCTGTAGAAACTGCAATTGGACATGCTAAGCGCTAAGAGGCCTACATTGGGAAAAAGAATATCTTCAAATAAAAACTACACAGATGCATTCTGTGAAACTTATTTCTGATCTGTAAATTCAGTTAACAGAGATAAAACATATTTTTGATTGAGCAGTTATGAAACACTCTTTTTGTAGAAAATGCAAGTGGAGATTCGGAGCGCTAAGAGGGTAATAGTGGAAAAAGGAATGTCTTCAAATATAAAGTACACAGAATCATTCGGTGAAACTTTTTTCTGATCTGTGCATTCAGCTAACAGAGTTAAAACATACTTTTGATTGAGCAGATCTGAACACTCTTTCTGTAGAAAATGCAACTGGACATTTGGAGCGCTAAGAGAGTAGTAGTGGAAAAAGGAATATATTCAAATATTAACTACACGGAATCATTCTGTGAAACTTCTTTCTGATCTGAGCATTCAGCTAACAGAGTTAAACCATACTTTTGATTGAGTAGTTTTGAAACACTCTGTCTGTAGAAAATGCAACTGGACATTCGTAGCGCTACGTGGGTAATAGTGGAAAAAAGAATATGTTCAAATATAAACTACACAGAAGCATTGTATGAAACTACTTTCTGTTCTGTGCATTCAACTAACAGAGTTGAACCTTAGTTTTTATTGAGCATTTCTGAAACACTCTTTCTGTAGAAACTGCAATTGGACATTCTGAGCACTAAGAGGCCTCTATTGGGAAAAATAATATCTTCAAATAAAAACTACACAGAAGCATTGTGTGAAACTTATTTCTGATATGTTCATTAAGCTAACAGAGTTAAACCATACTTTTGATTGCGCAGTTCTGAACACTCTTTCTGTAGAAAATGCAAGTGGACATTCGGAGCGCTAAGAGGGTAATAGTGGAAAAAGGAATATATTCAAATATAAACTACACAGTAGCATTCTGTGAAAATTCTTTCTGTTCTGTGCATTCAACTAACAGAGTTGAACCTTACTTTTCATTGAGCCGTTCTGAAACACTCTTTCTGTAGAAACTGCAATTGGACATGCTAAGCGCTAAGAGGCCTACATTGGGAAAAAGAATATCTTCAAATAAAAACTACACAGATGCATTCTGTGAAACTTATTTCTGATCTGTAAATTCAGTTAACAGAGATAAAACATATTTTTGATTGAGCAGTTATGAAACACTCTTTTTGTAGAAAATGCAAGTGGAGATTCGGAGCGCTAAGAGGCTAATAGTGGAAAAAGGAATGTCTTCAAATATAAACTACACAGAATCATTCGGTGAAACTTCTTTCTGATCTGTGCATTCAGCTAACAGAGTTAAACCATACTTTTGATTGAGCAGATCTGAACAGTCTTTCTGTAGAAAATGCAACTGGACATTCGTAGCGCTAAGTGGGTAATAGTGGAAAAAAGAATATGTTCAAATATAAACTACACAGAAGCATTCTGTGAAACTTCTTGCTGTTCTGTGCATTCAACTAACAGAGTTGAACCTTACTTTTGATTGAGCCGTTCTGAAACACTCTTTCTGTAGAAACTGCAATTGGACATTCTGAGCGCTAAGAGGCCTATATTGGGAAAAAGAATGTCTACAAGTAAAAACTACACAGAAGAATTGTGTGAAACTTCTTTCTGTTCTGTTTGTTCAACTAAAAGAGTTGAACCTTAGTTTTGATTGAGCCGTTCTGAAACACTCTTTCTGTAGAAAATGCAAGTGGAGATTCGGAGCGCTAAGAGGGTAATAGTGGAAAAAGGAATGTCTCCAAATATAAACTACACAGAATCATTCTGTGAAACTTCTTTCTGATCTGTGCATTCAGCTAACAGAGTTAAACCATACTTTTGATTGAGCAGATCTGAACACTCTTTCTGTAGAAAATGCAACTGGACATTTGGAGCGCTAAGAGAGTAGTAGTGGAAAAAGGAATATATTCAAATATAAACTACACAGAAGCATTCTGTGAAACTTCTTTCCGATCTGAGCATTCAGCTAACAGAGTTATACCATACTTTTGATTGAGCAGTTTTGAAACACTCTGTCTGTAGAAAATGCAACTGGACATTCGTAGCGCTAAGTGGGTAATAGTGGAAAAAAGAATATGTTCAAATATAAACTACACAGAAGCATTCTGTGAAACTTCTTTCTGATCTGAGCATTCAGCTAACAAAGTTAAACCATACTTTTGATTGAGCAGTTTTGAAACACTCTGTCTGTAGAAAATGCAACTGGACATTCGTAGCGCTAAGTGGGTAATAGTGGAAAAAAGAATATGTTCAAATATAAACTACACAGAAGCATTCTGTGAAACTTCTTTCTGTTCTGTGCATTCAACTAACAGTGTTGAACCTTACGTTTGATTGAGCCGTTCTGAAACACTCTTTCTGTAGAAACTGCAATTGGACATTCTGAGCGCTAAGATGCCTCTATTGGGAAAAATAATATCTTCAAATAAAAACTACACAGAAGCATTGTGTGAAACTTATTTCTGATATGTTCATTAAGCTAACAGATTTAAACCATACTTTTGATTGCGCAGTTCTGAACACTCTTTCTGTAGAAAATGCAAGTGGACATTCGGAGCGCTAAGAGGGTAATAGTGGAAAAAGGAATATATTCAAATATAAACTACACAGTAGCATTCTGTGAAAATTCTTTCTTTTCTGTGCATTCAACTAACAGAGTTGAACCTTACTTTAGATTGAGCTGTTCTGAAACACTCTTTCTGTAGAATCTGCAATTGGACATGCTAAGCGCTAAGAGGCCTACACTGGGAAAAATATATCTTCAAATAAAAACTACACAGATGCATTCTATGAAACTTATTTCTGATCTGTAAATTCAGTTAACAGAGATAAAACATATTTTTGATTGAGCAGTTATGAAACACTCTTTTTGTAGAAAATGCAAGTGGAGATTCGGAGCGCTAAGGGGGTAATAGTGGAAAAAGGAATGTCTTCAAATATAAACTACAAAGAATCATTCGGTGAAACTTCTTTCTGATCTGTGCATTCAGCTAACAGAGTTAAACCATACTTTTGATTGAGCAGATCTGAACACTCTTTCTGTAGAAAATGCAACTGGACATTTGGAGCGCTAAGAGCGTAGTAGTGGAAAAAGGAATATATTCAAATATAAACTACACAGAAGCATTCTGTGAAACTTCTTTCTGATCTGAGCATTCAGCAAACAGAGTTAAACCATACTTTTGATTGAGCAGTTTTGAAACACTCTGTCTGTAGAAAATGCAACTGGACATTCGTAGCGCTAAGTGGGTAATAGTGGAAAAAAGAATATGTTCAAATATAAACTACACAGAAGCATTGTATGAAACTTCTTTCTGTTCTGTGCATTCAACTAACAGAGTTGAACCTTACTTTTGATTGAGCCGTTCTGAAACACTCTTTCTGTAGAAACTGCAGTTGGACATTCTCAGCGCTAAGAGGCCTATATTGGGAAAAATAATATCTTCAAATAAAAACTACACAGAAGCATTGTGTGAAACTTATTTCTGATATGTTCATTAAGCTAAAAGAGTTAAACCATACTTTTGATTGCGCAGTTCTGAACACTCTTTCTGTAGAAAATGCAAGTGGACATTCGGAGCGCTAAGAGGGTAATAGTGGAAAAAGGAATATATTCAAATATAAACTACACAGTAGCATTCTGTGAAAATTCTTTCTGTTCTGTGCATTCAACTAACAGAGTTGAAACTTACTTTAGATTGAGCTGTTCTGAAACACTCTTTCTGTAGAAACTGCAATTGGACATGCTAAGCGCTAAGAGGCCTACACTGGGAAAAAGTATATCTTCAAATAAAAACTACACAGATGCATTCTGTGAAACTTATTTCTGATCTGTAAATTCAGTTAACAGAGATAAAACATATTTTTGATTGAGCAGTTATGAAACACTCTTTTTGTAGAAAATGCAAGTGGAGATTCGGAGCGCTAAGGGGGCAATAGTGGAAAAAGGAATGTCTTCAAATATAAACCACAAAGAATCATTCGGTGAAACTTCTTTCTGATCTGTGCATTCAGCTAACAGAGTTAAACCATACTTTTGATTGAGCAGATCTGAACACTCTTTCTGTAGAAAATGCAACTGGACATTTGGAGCGCTAAGAGCGTAGTAGTGGAAAAAGGAATATATTCAAATATAAACTACACAGAAGCATTTTGTGAAACTTCTTTCTGATCTGAGCATTCAGCAAACAGAGTTAAACCATACTTTTGATTGAGCAGTTTTGAAACACTCTGTCTGTAGAAAATGCAACTGGACATTCGTAGCGCTAAGTGGGTAATAGTGGAAAAAAGAATATGTTCAAATATAAACTACACAGAAGCATTGTATGAAACTTCTTTCTGTTCTGTGCATTCAACTAACAGAGTTGAACCTTACTTTTGATTGAGCCGTTCTGAAACACTCTTTCTGTAGAAACTGCAATTGGACATTCTGAGCGCTAAGAGGCCTATATTGGGAAAAAGAATGTCTACAAATAAAAACTACACAGAAGAATTGTGTGAAACTTCTTTCTGTTCTGTTTGTTCAACTAAAGGAGTTGAACCTTAGTTTTGATTGAGCCGTTCTGAAACACTCTTTCTGTAGAAAATGCAAGTGGAGATTCGGAGCGCTAAGAGGGTAATAGTGGAAAAAGGAATGTCTCCAAATATAAACTACACAGAATCATTCTGTGAAACTTCTTTCTGATCTGTGCATTCAGCTAACAGAGTTAAAACATACTTTTGATTGAGCAGATCTGAACACTCTTTCTGTAGAAAATGCAACTGGACATTTGGAGCGCTAAGAGAGTAGTAGTGGAAAAAGGAATATATTCAAATATAAACTACACAGAAGCATTCTGTGAAACTCCTTTCCGATCTGAGCATTCAGCTAACAGAATTAAACCATACTTTTGATTGAGCAGTTTTGAAACACTCTGTCTGTAGAAAATGCAACTGGACATTCGTAGCGCTAAGTGGGTAATAGTGGAAAAAAGAATATGTTCAAATATAAAATACACAGAAGCATTCTGTGAAACTTCTTTCTGATCTGAGCATTCAGCTAACAGAGTTAAACCATACTTTTGATTGAGCAGTTTTGAAACACTCTGTCTGTAGAAAATGCAACTGGACATTCGTAGCGCTAAGTGGGTAATAGTAGAAAAAAGAATATGTTCAAATATAAACTACAGAGAAGCATTCTGTGAAACTTCTTTCTGTTCTGTGCATTCAACTAACAGAGTTGAACCTTTCTTTTGATTGAGCCGTTCTGAAACACTCTTTCTGTAGAAACTGCAATTGGACATTCTGAGCGCTAAGAGGACTCTATTGGGAAAAATAATATCTTCAAATAAAAACTACACAGAAGCATTGTGTGAAACTTATTTCTGATATGTTCATTAAGCTAACAGAGTTAAACCATACTTTTGATTGCGCAGTTCTGAACCCTCTTTCTGTAGAAAATGCAAGTGGACATTCGGAGCGCTAAGAGGGTAATAGTGGAAAAAGGAATATATTCAAATATAAACTACACAGTAGCATTCTGTGAAAATTCTTTCTGTTCTGTGCATTCAACTAACAGAGTTGAACCTTACTTTAGATTGAGCTGTTCTGAAACACTCTTTCTGTAGAAACTGCAATTGGACATGCTAAGCGCTAAGAGGCCTACACTGGGAAAAAGTATATCTTCAAATAAAAACTACACAGATGCATTCTGTGAAACTTATTTCTGATCTGTAAATTCAGTTAACAGAGATAAAACATATTTTTGATTGAGCAGTTATGAAACACTCTTTTTGTAGAAAATGCAAGTGGAGATTCGGAGCGCTAAGGGGGTAATAGTGGAAAAAGGAATGTCTTCAAATATAAACTACAAAGAATCATTCGGTGAAACTTCTTTCTGATCTGTGCATTCAGCTAACAGAGTTAAACCATACTTTTGATTGAGCAGATCTGAACACTCTTTCTGTAGAAAATGCAACTGGACATTTGGAGCGCTAAGAGCGTAGTAGTGGAAAAAGGAATATATTCAAATATAAACTACACAGAAGCATTCTGTGAAACTTCTTTCTGATCTGAGCATTCAGCAAACAGAGTTAAACCATACTTTTGATTGAGCAGTTTTGAAACACTCTGTCTGTAGAAAATGCAACTGGACATTCGTAGCGCTAAGTGGGTAATAGTGGAAAAAAGAATATGTTCAAATATAAACTACACAGAAGCATTGTATGAAACTTCTTTCTGTTCTGTGCATTCAACTAACAGAGTTGAACCTTACTTTTGATTGAGCCGTTCTGAAACACTCTTTCTGTAGAAACTGCAGTTGGACATTCTCAGCGCTAAGAGGCCTATATTGGGAAAAATAATATCTTCAAATAAAAACTACACAGAAGCATTGTGTGAAACTTATTTCTGATATGTTCATTAAGCTAACAGAGTTAAACCATACTTTTGATTGCGCAGTTCTGAACACTCTTTCTGTAGAAAATGCAAGTGGACATTCGGAGCGCTAAGAGGGTAATAGTGGAAAAAGGAATATATTCAAATATAAACTACACAGTAGCATTCTGTGAAAATTCTTTCTGTTCTGTGCATTCAACTAACAGAGTTGAAACTTACTTTAGATTGAGCTGTTCTGAAACACTCTTTCTGTAGAAACTGCAATTGGACATGCTAAGCGCTAAGAGGCCTACACTGGGAAAAAGTATATCTTCAAATAAAAACTACACAGATGCATTCTGTGAAACTTATTTCTGATCTGTAAATTCAGTTAACAGAGATAAAACATATTTTTGATTGAGCAGTTATGAAACACTCTTTTTGTAGAAAATGCAAGTGGAGATTCGGAGCGCTAAGGGGGCAATAGTGGAAAAAGGAATGTCTTCAAATATAAACCACAAAGAATCATTCGGTGAAACTTCTTTCTGATCTGTGCATTCAGCTAACAGAGTTAAACCATACTTTTGATTGAGCAGATCTGAACACTCTTTCTGTAGAAAATGCAACTGGACATTTGGAGCGCTAAGAGCGTAGTAGTGGAAAAAGGAATATATTCAAATATAAACTACACAGAAGCATTTTGTGAAACTTCTTTCTGATCTGAGCATTCAGCAAACAGAGTTAAACCATACTTTTGATTGAGCAGTTTTGAAACACTCTGTCTGTAGAAAATGCAACTGGACATTCGTAGCGCTAAGTGGGTAATAGTGGAAAAAAGAATATGTTCAAATATAAACTACACAGAAGCATTGTATGAAACTTCTTTCTGTTCTGTGCATTCAACTAACAGAGTTGAACCTTACTTTTGATTGAGCCGTTCTGAAACACTCTTTCTGTAGAAACTGCAATTGGACATTCTGAGCGCTAAGAGGCCTATATTGGGAAAAAGAATGTCTACAAATAAAAACTACACAGAAGAATTGTGTGAAACTTCTTTCTGTTCTGTTTGTTCAACTAAAGGAGTTGAACCTTAGTTTTGATTGAGCCGTTCTGAAACACTCTTTCTGTAGAAAATGCAAGTGGAGATTCGGAGCGCTAAGAGGGTAATAGTGGAAAAAGGAATGTCTCCAAATATAAACTACACAGAATCATTCTGTGAAACTTCTTTCTGATCTGTGCATTCAGCTAACAGAGTTAAAACATACTTTTGATTGAGCAGATCTGAACACTCTTTCTGTAGAAAATGCAACTGGACATTTGGAGCGCTAAGAGAGTAGTAGTGGAAAAAGGAATATATTCAAATATAAACTACACAGAAGCATTCTGTGAAACTCCTTTCCGATCTGAGCATTCAGCTAACAGAATTAAACCATACTTTTGATTGAGCAGTTTTGAAACACTCTGTCTGTAGAAAATGCAACTGGACATTCGTAGCGCTAAGTGGGTAATAGTAGAAAAAAGAATATGTTCAAATATAAACTACAGAGAAGCATTCTGTGAAACTTCTTTCTGTTCTGTGCATTCAACTAACAGAGTTGAACCTTTCTTTTGATTGAGCCGTTCTGAAACACTCTTTCTGTAGAAACTGCAATTGGACATTCTGAGCGCTAAGAGGACTCTATTGGGAAAAATAATATCTTCAAATAAAAACTACACAGAAGCATTGTGTGAAACTTATTTCTGATATGTTCATTAAGCTAACAGAGTTAAACCATACTTTTGATTGCGCAGTTCTGAACCCTCTTTCTGTAGAAAATGCAAGTGGACATTCGGAGCGCTAAGAGGGTAATAGTGGAAAAAGGAATATATTCAAATATAAACTACACAGTAGCATTCTGTGAAAATTCTTTCTGTTCTGTGCATTCAACTAACAGAGTTGAACCTTACTTTAGATTGAGCTGTTCTGAAACACTCTTTCTGTAGAAACTGCAATTGGACATGCTAAGCGCTAAGAGGCCTACACTGGGAAAAAGTATATCTTCAAATAAAAACTACACAGATGCATTCTGTGAAACTTATTTCTGATCTGTAAATTCAGTTAACAGAGATAAAACATATTTTTGATTGAGCAGTTATGAAACACTCTTTTTGTAGAAAATGCAAGTGGAGATTCGGAGCGCTAAGAGGGTAATAGTGGAAAAAGGAATGTCTTCAAATATAAACTACACAGAATCATTCGGTGAAACTTCTTTCTGATCTGTGCATTCAGCTAACAGAGTTAAACCATACTTTTGATTGAGCAGATCTGAACACTCTTTCTGTAGAAAATGCAACTGGACATTTGGAGCGCTAAGAGCGTATTAGTGGAAAAAGGAATATATTCAAATATAAACTACACAGAAGCATTCTGTGAAACTTTTTTCTGATCTGAGCATTCAGCTAACAGAGTTAAACCATACTTTTGATTGAGCAGTTTTGAAACACTCTGTCTGTAGAAAATGCAACTGGACATTCGTAGCGCTAAGTGGGTAATAGTGGAAAAAAGAATATGTTCAAATATAAACTACACAGAAGCATTGTATGAAACTTCTTTCTGTTCTGTGCATTCAACTAACAGAGTTGAACCTTACTTTTGATTGAGCCGTTCTGAAACACTCTTTCTGTAGAAACTGCAATTGGACATTCTGAGCGCTAAGAGGCCTATATTGGGAAAAAGAATGTCTACAAATAAAAACTACACAGAAGAATTGTGTGAAACTTCATTCTGTTCTCTTTGTTCAACTAAAAGAGTTGAACCTTAGTTTTGATTGAGCCGTTCTGAAACACACTTTCTGTAGAAAATGCAAGTGGAGATTCTGAGCGCTAAGAGGGTAATAGTGGAAAAAGGAATGTCTCCAAATATAAACTACACAGAATCATTCTGTGAAACTTCTTTCTGATCTGTGCATTCAGCTAACAGAGTTAAACCATACTTTTGATTGAGCAGATCTGAACACTCTTTCTGTAGAAAATGCAACTGGACATTTGGAGCGCTAAGAGGGTAGTAGTGGAAAAAGGAATATATTCAAATATAAAGTACACAGAAGCATTCTGTGAAACTTCTTTCTGATCTGAGCATTCAGCTAACAGAGTTAAACCATACTTTTGATTGAGCAGTTTTGAAACACTCTGTCTGTAGAAAATGCAACTGGACATTCGTAGCGCTAAGTGGGTAATAGTGGAAAAAAGAATATGTTCAAATATAAACTACACAGAAGCATTGTATGAAACTTCTTTCTGTTCTGTGCATTCAACTAACAGAGTTGAACCTTACTTTTGATTGAGCCTTTCTGAAACACTCTTTCTGTAGAAACTGCAATTGGACATTCTGAGCGCTAAGAGGCCTATATTGGGAAAAATAATATCTTCAAATAAAAACTACACAGAAGCATTGTGTGAAACTTATTTCTGATATGTTCATTAAGCTAACAGAGTTAAACCATACTTTTGATTGCGCAGTTCTGAACACTCTTTCTGTAGAAAATGCAAGTGGACATTCGGAGCGCTAAGAGGGTAATAGTGGAAAAAGGAATATATTCAAATATAAACTACACAGTAGCATTCTGTGAAAATTCTTTCTGTTCTGTGCATTCAACTAACAGAGTTGAACCTTACTTTTGATTGAGCCGTTCTGAAACACTCTTTCTGTAGAAACTGCAATTGGACATGCTAAGCGCTAAGAGGCCTACATTGGGAAAAAGAATATCTTCAAATAAAAACTACACAGATGCATTCTGTGAAACTTATTTCTGATCTGTAAATTCAGTTAACAGAGATAAAACATATTTTTGATTGAGCAGTTATGAAACAGTCTTTTTGTAGAAAATGCAAGTGGAGATTCGGAGCGCTAAGAGGGTAATAGTGGAAAAAGGAATGTCTTCAAATATAAACTACACAGAATCATTCGGTGAAACTCCTTTCTGATCTGTGCATTCAGCTAACAGAGTTAAACCATACTTTTGATTGAGCATATCTGAACACTCTTTCTGTAGAAAATGCAACTGGACATTTGGAGCGCTAAGAGCGTAGTAGTGGAAAAAGGAATATATTCAAATATAAACTACACAGAAGCATTCTGTGAAACTATTTTCTGATCTGAGCATTCAGTTAACAGAGTTAAACCATACTTTTGATTGAGCAGTTTTGAAACACTCTGTCTGTAGAAAATGCAACTGGACATCCGTAGCGCTAAGTGGGTAATAGTGGAAAAAAGAATATGTTCAAATATAAACTACACAGAAGCATTGTATGAAACTTCTTTCTGTTCTGTGCATTCAACTAACAGAGTTGAACCTTACGTTTGATTGAGCCTTTCTGAAACACTCTTTCTGTAGAAACTGCAATTGGACATTCTGAGCGCTAAGAGGCCTCTATTGGGAAAAATAATATCTTCAAATAAAAACTACACAGAAGCATAGTGTGAAACTTATTTCTGATATGTTCATTAAGCTAACAGAGTTAAACCATACTTTTGATTGCGCAGTTCTGAACACTCTTTCTGTAGAAAATGCAAGTGGACATTCGGAGCGCTAAGAGGGTAATAGTGGAAAAAGGAATATATTCAAATATAAACTACACAGTAGCATTCTGTGAAAATTCTTTCTGTTCTGTGCATTCAACTAACAGAGTTGAAACTTACTTTAGATTGAGCTGTTCTGAAACACTCTTTCTGTAGAAACTGCAATTGGACATGCTAAGCGCTAAGAGGCCTACACTGGGAAAAAGTATATCTTCAAATAAAAACTACACAGATGCATTCTGTGAAACTTATTTCTGATCTGTAAATTCAGTTAACAGAGAAAATATATTTTTGATTGAGCAGTTATGAAACACCCTTTTTGTAGAAAATGCAAGTGGAGATTCGGAGCGCTAAGGGGGCTATAGTGGAAAAAGGAATGTCTTCAAATATAAACCACAAAGAATCATTCGGTGAAACTTCTTTCTGATCTGTGCATTCAGCTAACAGAGTTAAACCATACTTTTGATTGAGCAGATCTGAACACTCTTTCTGTAGAAAATGCAACTGGACATTTGGAGCGCTAAGAGCGTAGTAGTGGAAAAAGGAATATATTCAAATATAAACTACACAGAAGCATTCTGTGAAACTTCTTTCTGATCTGAGCATTCAGCAAACAGAGTTAAACCATACTTTTGATTGAGCAGTTTTGAAACACTCTGTCTGTAGAAAATGCAACTGGACATTCGTAGCGCTAAGTGGGTAATAGTGGAAAAAAGAATATGTTCAAATATAAACTACACAGAAGCATTGTATGAAACTTCTTTCTGTTCTGTGCATTCAACTAACAGAGTTGAACCTTACTTTTAATTGAGCCGTTCTGAAACACTCTTTCTGTAGAAACTGCAATTGGACATTCTGAGCGCTAAGAGGCCTATATTGGGAAAAAGAATGTCTACAAATAAAAACTACACAGAAGAATTGTGTGAAACTTCTTTCTGTTCTGTTTGTTCAACTAAAGGAGTTGAACCTTAGTTTTGATTGAGCCGTTCTGAAACACTCTTTCTGTAGAAAATGCAAGTGGAGATTCGGAGCGCTAAGAGGGTAATAGTGGAAAAAGGAATGTCTCCAAATATAAACTACACAGAATCATTCTGTGAAACTTCTTTCTGATCTGTGCATTCAGCTAACAGAGTTAAAACATACTTTTGATTGAGCAGATCTGAACACTCTTTCTGTAGAAAATGCAACTGGACATTTGGAGCGCTAAGAGAGTAGTAGTGGAAAAAGGAATATATTCAAATATAAACTACACAGAAGCATTCTGTGAAACTTCTTTCCGATCTGAGCATTCAGCTAACAGAGTTAAACCATACTTTTGATTGAGCAGTTTTGAAACACTCTGTCTGTAGAAAATGCAACTGGACATTCGTAGCGCTAAGTGGGTAATAGTGGAAAAAAGAATATGTTCAAATATAAACTACACAGAAGCATTCTGTGAAACTTCTTTCTGTTCTGTGCATTCAACTAACAGTGTTGAACCTTACGTTTGATTGAGCCGTTCTGAAACACTCTTTCTGTAGAAACTGCAATTGGACATTCTGAGCGCTAAGAGGCCTCTATTGGGAAAAATAATATCTTCAAATAAAAACTACACAGAAGCATTGTGTGAAACTTATTTCTGATATGTTCATTAAGCTAACAGAGTTAAACCATACTTTTGATTGCGCAGTTCTGAACACTCTTTCTGTAGAAAATGCAAGTGGACATTTGGAGCGCTAAGAGGGTAATAGTGGAAAAAGGAATATATTCAAATATAAACTACACAGTAGCATTCTGTGAAAATTCTTTCTGTTCTGTGCATTCAACTAACAGAGTTGAACCTTACTTTAGATTGAGCTGTTCTGAAACACTCTTTCTGTAGAATCTGCAATTGGACATGCTAAGCGCTAAGAGGCCTACACTGGGAAAAATATATCTTCAAATAAAAACTACACAGATGCATTCTGTGAAACTTATTTCTGATCTGTAAATTCAGTTAACAGAGATAAAACATATTTTTGATTGAGCAGTTATGAAACACTCTTTTTGTAGAAAATGCAAATGGAGATTCGGAGCGCTAAGGGGGTAATAGTGGAAAAAGGAATGTCTTCAAATATAAACTACAAAGAATCATTCGGTGAAACTTCTTTCTGATCTGTGCATTCAGCTAACAGTGTTAAACCATACTTTTGATTGAGCAGATCTGAATACTCTTTCTGTAGAAAATGCAACTGGACATTTGGAGCGCTAAGAGCGTAGTAGTGGAAAAAGGAATATATTCAAATATAAACTACACAGAAGCATTCTGTGAAACTTTTTTCTGATCTGAGCATTCAGCTAACAGAGTTAAACCATACTTTTGATTGAGCAGTTTTGAAACACTCTGTCTGTAGAAAATGCAACTGGACATTCGTAGCGCTAAGTGGGTAATAGTGGAAAAAAGAATATGTTCAAATATAAACTACACAGTAGCATTGTATGAAACTTCTTTCTGTTCTGTGCATTCAACTAACAGAGTTGAACCTTACTTTTGATTGAGCCGTTCTGAAACACTCTTTCTGTAGAAACTGCAATTGGACATTCTGAGCGCTAAGAGGCCTATATTGGGAAAAAGAATGTCTACAAATAAAAACTACACAGAAGAATTGTGTGAAACTTCTTTCTGTTCTGTTTGTTCAACTAAAAGAGTTGAACCTTAGTTTTGATTGAGCCGTTCTGAAACACTCTTTCTGTAGAAAATGCAAGTGGAGATTCGGAGCGCTAAGAGGGTAATAGTGGAAAAAGGAATGTCTCCAAATATAAACTACACAGAATCATTATGTGAAACTTCTTTCTGATCTGTGCATTCAGCTAACAGAGTTAAACCATACTTTTGATTGAGCAGATCTGAACTCTCTTTCTGTAGAAAATGCAACTGGACATTTGGAGCGCTAAGAGAGTACTAGTGGAAAAAGGAATATATTCAAATATAAACTACACAGAAGCATTCTGTGAAACTTCTTTCTGATCTGAGCATTCAGCTAACAGAGTTAAACCATACTTTTGATTGAGCAGTTTTGAAAAACTCTGTCTGTAGAAAATGCAACTGGACATTCGTAGCGCTAAGTGGGTAATTGTGGAAAAAAAATATGTTCAATTATAAACTAAACAGAAGCAGTGTATGAAACTTCTTTCTGTTCTGTGAATTCAACTAACAGAGTTGAACCTTACTTTTGATTGAGCCTTTCTGAAACACTCTTTCTGTAGAAACTGCAATTGGACATTCTGAGCGCTAAGAGGCCTATATTGGGAAAAATAATATCTTCAAATAAAAACTACACAGAAGCATTGTGTGAAACTTATTTCTGATATGTTCTTTAAGCTAACAGAGTTAAACCATACTTTTGATTGCGCAGTTCTGAACACTCTTTCTGTAGAAAATGCAAGTGGACATTCGGAGCGCTAAGAGGGTAATAGTGGAAAAAGGAATATATTCAAATATAAACTACACAGTAGCATTCTGTGAAAATTCTTTCTGTTCTGTGCATTCAACTAACAGAGTTGAACCTTACTTTTCATTGAGCCGTTCTGAAACACTCTTTCTGTAGAAACTGCAATTGGACATGCTAAGCGCTAAGAGGCCTACATTGGGAAAAAGAATATCTTCAAATAAAAACTACACAGATGCATTCTGTGAAACTTATTTCTGATCTGTAAATTCAGTTAACAGAGATAAAACATATTTTTGATTGAGGAGTTATGAAACAGTCTTTTTGTAGAAAATGCAAGTGGAGATTCGAAGCGCTAAGAGGGTAATAGTGGAAAAAGGAATGTCTTCAAATATAAACTACACAGAATCATTCGGTGAAACTTCTTTCTGATCTGTGCATTCAGCTAACAGAGTTAAACCATACTTTTGATTGAGCAGATCTGAACACTCTTTCTGTAGAAAATGCAACTGGACATTTGGAGCGCTAAGAGCGTAGTAGTGGAAAAAGGAATATATTCAAATATAAACTACACAGAAGCATTCTGTGAAACTATTTTCTGATCTGAGCATTCAGCTAACAGAGTTAAACCATACTTTTGATTGAGCAGTTATGAAACACTCTGTCTGTAGAAAATGCAACTGGACATCCGTAGCGCTAAGTGGGTAATAGTGGAAAAAAGAATATATTCAAATATAAACTACACAGAAGCATTGTATGAAACTTCTTTCTGTTCTGTGCATTCAACTAACAGAGTTGAACCTTACTTTTGATTGAGCCTTTCTGAAACACTCTTTCTGTAGAAACTGCAATTGGACATTCTGAGCGCTAAGAGGCCTATATTGGGAAAAATAATATCTTCAAATAAAAACTACACAGAAGCATTGTGTGAAACTTATTTCTGATATGTTCATTAAGCTAACAGAGTTAAACCATACTTTTGATTGCGCAGTTCTGAACACTCTTTCTGTAGAAAATGCAAGTGGACATTCGGAGCGCTAAGAGGGTAATAGTGGAAAAAGGAATATATTCAAATATAAACTACACAGTAGCATTCTGTGAAAATTCTTTCTGTTCTGTGCATTCAACTAACAGAGTTGAACCTTACTTTTCATTGAGCCGTTCTGAAACACTCTTTCTGTAGAAACTGCAATTGGACATGCTAAGCGCTAAGAGGCCTACATTGGGAAAAAGAATATCTTCAAATAAAAACTACACAGATGCATTCTGTGAAACTTATTTCTGATCTGTAAATTCAGTTAACAGAGATAAAACATATTTTTGATTGAGCAGTTATGAAACACTCTTTTTGTAGAAAATGCAAGTGGAGATTCGGAGCGCTAAGAGGGTAATAGTGGAAAAAGGAATGTCTTCAAATATAAACTACACAGAATCATTCGGTGAAACTTCTTTCTGATCTGTGCATTCAGCTAACAGAGTTAAACCATACTTTTGATTGAGCAGATCTGAACACTCTTTCTGTAGAAAATGCAACTGGACATTTGGAGCGCTAAGAGCGTAGTAGTGGAAAAAGGAATATATTCAAATATAAACTACACAGAAGCATTCTGTGAAACTTCTTTCTGATCTGAGCATTCAGCTAACAGAGTTAAACCATACTTTTGATTGAGCAGTTTTGAAACACTCTGTCTGTAGAAAATGCAACTGGACATTCGTAGCGCTAAGTGGGTAATAGTGGAAAAAAGAATATGTTCAAATATAAACTACACAGAAGCATTTTATGAAACTTATTTCTGTTCTGTGCATTCAACTAACAGAGTTGAACCTTACTTTTGATTGAGCCTTTTTGAAACGCTCTTTCTGTAGAAACTGCAATTGGACATTCTGAGCGCTAAGAGGCCTATATTGGGAAAAAAAATATCTTCAAATAAAAACTACACAGAAGCATTGTGTGAAACTTATTTCTGATATGTTCATTAAGCTAACAGAGTTAAACCATACTTTTGATTGCGCAGTTCTGAACACTCTTTCTGTAGAAAATGCAAGTGGACATTCGGAGCGCTAAGAGGGTAATAGTGGAAAAAGGAATATATTCAAATATAAACTACACAGTAGCATTCTGTGAAAATTCTTTCTGTTCTGTGCATTCAACTAACAGAGTTGAACCTTACTTTTGATTGAGCCGTTCTGAAACACTCTTTCTGTAGAAACTGCAATTGGACATGCTAAGCGCTAAGAGGCCTACATTGGGAAAAAGAATATCTTCAAATAAAAACTACACAGATGCATTCTGTGAAACTTATTTCTGATCTGTAAATTCAGTTAACAGAGATAAAACATATTTTTGATTGAGCAGTTATGAAACACTCTTTTTGTAGAAAATGCAAGTGGAGATTCGGAGCGCTAAGAGGGTAATAGTGGAAAAAGGAATGTCTTCAAATATAAACTACACAGAATCATTCGGTGAAACTTCTTTCTGATCTGTGCATTCAGCTAACAGAGTTAAACCATACTTTTGATTGAGCAGATCTGAACACTCTTTCTGTAGAAAATGCAACTGGACATTTGGAGCGCTAAGAGCGTAGTAGTGGAAAAAGTAATATATTCAAATATAAGCTACACAGAAGCATTCTGTGAAACTTCTTTCTGATCTGAGCATTCAGCTAACAGAGTTAAACCATACTTTTGATTGAGCAGTTTTGAAACACTCTGTCTGTAGAAAATGCAACTGGACATTCGTAGCGCTAAGTGGGTAATAGTGGAAAAAAGAATATGTTCAAATATAAACTACACAGAAGCATTGTATGAAACTTCTTTCTGTTCTGTGCATTCAACTAACAGAGTTGAACCTTACTTTTGATTGAGCCGTTCTGAAACACTCTTTCTGTAGAAACTGCAATTGGACATTCTGAGCGCTAAGAGGCCTATATTGGGAAAAAGAATGTCTACAAATAAAAACTACACAGAAGAATTGTGTGAAACTTCTTTCTGTTCTGTTTGTTCAACTAAAAGAGTTGAACCTTAGTTTTGATTGAGCCGTTCTGAAACACTCTTTCTGTAGAAAATGCAAGTGGAGATTCGGAGCGCTAAGAGGGTAATAGTGGAAAAAGGAATGTCTCCAAATATAAACTACACAGAATCATTATGTGAAACTTCTTTCTGATCTGTGCATTCAGCTAACAGAGTTAAACCATACTTTTGATTGAGCAGATCTGAACTCTCTTTCTGTAGAAAATGCAACTGGACATTTGGAGCGCTAAGAGAGTACTAGTGGAAAAAGGAATATATTCAAATATAAACTACACAGAAGCATTCTGTGAAACTTCTTTCTGATCTGAGCATTCAGCTAACAGAGTTAAACCATACTTTTGATTGAGCAGTTTTGAAAAACTCTGTCTGTAGAAAATGCAACTGGACATTCGTAGCGCTAAGTGGGTAATTGTGGAAAAAAAATATGTTCAATTATAAACTAAACAGAAGCAGTGTATGAAACTTCTTTCTGTTCTGTGAATTCAACTAACAGAGTTGAACCTTACTTTTGATTGAGCCTTTCTGAAACACTCTTTCTGTAGAAACTGCAATTGGACATTCTGAGCGCTAAGAGGCCTATATTGGGAAAAATAATATCTTCAAATAAAAACTACACAGAAGCATTGTGTGAAACTTATTTCTGATATGTTCTTTAAGCTAACAGAGTTAAACCATACTTTTGATTGCGCAGTTCTGAACCCTCTTTCTGTTGAAAATGCAAGTGGACATTCGGAGCGCTAAGAGGGTAATAGTGGAAAAAGGAATATATTCAAATATAAACTACACAGTAGCATTCTGTGAAAATTCTTTCTGTTCTGTGCATTCAACTAACAGAGTTGAACCTTACTTTTCATTGAGCCGTTCTGAAACACTCTTTCTGTAGAAACTGCAATTGGACATGCTAAGCGCTAAGAGGCCTACATTGGGAAAAAGAATATCTTCAAATAAAAACTACACAGATGCATTCTGTGAAACTTATTTCTGATCTGTAAATTCAGTTAACAGAGATAAAACATATTTTTGATTGAGCAGTTATGAAACAGTCTTTTTGTAGAAAATGCAAGTGGAGATTCGAAGCGCTAAGAGGGTAATAGTGGAAAAAGGAATGTCTTCAAATATAAACTACACAGAATCATTCGGTGAAACTTCTTTCTGATCTGTGCATTCAGCTAACAGAGTTAAACCATACTTTTGATTGAGCAGATCTGAACACTCTTTCTGTAGAAAATGCAACTGGACATTTGGAGCGCTAAGAGCGTAGTAGTGGAAAAAGGAATATATTCAAATATAAACTACACAGAAGCATTCTGTGAAACTATTTTCTGATCTGAGCATTCAGCTAACAGAGTTAAACCATACTTTTGATTGAGCAGTTATGAAACACTCTGTCTGTAGAAAATGCAACTGGACATCCGTAGCGCTAAGTGGGTAATAGTGGAAAAAAGAATATGTTCAAATATAAACTACACAGAAGCATTGTATGAAACTTCTTTCTGTTCTGTGCATTCAACTAACAGAGTTGAACCTTACTTTTGATTGTGCCGTTCTGAAACACTCTTTCAGTAGAAACTGCAATTGGACATTCTGAGCGCTAAGAGGCCTATATTGGGAAAAAGAATGTCTACAAATAAAAACTACACAGAAGAATTGTGTGAAACTTCTTTCTGTTCTGTTTGTTCAACTAAAAGAGTTGAACCTTAGTTTTGATTGAGCCGTTCTGAAACACTCTTTGTGTAGAAAATGCAAGTGGAGATTCGGAGCGCTAAGAGGGTAATAGTGGAAAAAGGAATGTCTCCAAATATAAACTACACAGAATCATTCTGTGAAACTTTATTCTGATCTGTGCATTCAGCTAGCAGAGTTAAAACATACTTTTGATTGAGCAGATCTGAACTCTCTTTCTGTAGAAAATGCAACTGGACAATTGGAGCGCTGAGAGAGTAGTAGTGGAAAAAGGAATATATACAAATATAAACTACATAGAAGCATTCTGTGAAACTTCTTTCTGATCTGAGCATTCAGCTAACAGAGTTAAACCATACTTTTGATTGAGCAGTTTTGAAACACTCTGTCTGTAGAAAATGCAACTGGACATTCGTAGCGCTAAGTGGGTAATAGTGGAAAAAAGAATATGTTCAAATATAAACTACACAGAAGCATTGTATGAAACTTATTTCTGTTCTGTGCATTCAACTAACAGAGTTGAACCTTACTTTTGATTGAGCCTTTCTGAAACGCTCTTTCTGTAGAAACTGCAATTGGACATTCTGAGCGCTAAGAGGCCTATATTGGGAAAAATAATATCTTCAAATAAAAACTACACAGAAGCATTGTGTGAAACTTATTTCTGATATGTTCATTAAGCTAACAGAGTTAAACCATACTTTTGATTGCGCAGTTCTGAACACTCTTTCTGTAGAAAATGCAAGTGGACATTCGGAGCGCTAAGAGGGTAATAGTGGAAAAAGGAATATATTCAAATATAAACTACACAGTAGCATTCTGTGAAAATTCTTTCTGTTCTGTGCATTCAACTAACAGAGTTGAACCTTACTTTTGATTGAGCCGTTCTGAAACACTCTTTCTGTAGAAACTGCAATTGGACATGCTAAGCGCTAAGAGGCCTACATTGGGAAAAAGAATATCTTCAAATAAAAACTACACAGATGCATTCTGTGAAACTTATTTCTGATCTGTAAATTCAGTTAACAGAGATAAAACATATTTTTGATTGAGCAGTTATGAAACGCTCTTTTTGTAGAAAATGCAAGTGGAGATTCGGAGCGCTAAGAGGGTAATAGTGGAAAAAGGAATGTCTTCAAATATAAACTACACAGAATCATTCGGTGAAACTTCTTTCTGATCTGTGCATTCAGCTAACAGAGTTAAACCATACTTTTGATTGAGCAGATGTGAACACTCTTTCTGTAGAAAATGCAACTGGACATTTGGAGCGCTAAGAGCGTAGTAGTGGAAAAAGGAATATATTCAAATATAAGCTACACAGAAGCATTCTGTGAAACTTCTTTCTGATCTGAGCATTCAGCTAACAGAGTTAAACCATACTTTTGATTGAGCAGTTTTGAAACACTCTGTCTGTAGAAAATGCAACTGGACATTCGTAGCGCTAAGTGGGTAATAGTGGAAAAAAGAATATGTTCAAATATAAACTACACAGAAGCATTGTATGAAACTTCTTTCTGTTCTGTGCATTCAACTAACAGAGTTGAACCTTACTTTTGATTGAGCCGTTCTGAAACACTCTTTCTGTAGAAACTGCAATTGGACATTCTGAGCGCTAAGAGGCCTATATTGGGAAAAAGAATGTCTACAAATAAAAACTACACAGAAGAATTGTGTGAAACTTCTTTCTGTTCTGTTTGTTCAACTAAAAGAGTTGAACCTTAGTTTTGATTGAGCCGTTCTGAAACACTCTTTCTGTAGAAAATGCAAGTGGAGATTCGGAGCGCTAAGAGGGTAATAGTGGAAAAAGGAATGTCTCCAAATATAAACTACACAGAATCATTCTGTGAAACTTTATTCTGATCTGTGCATTCAGCTAACAGAGTTAAACCATACTTTTGATTGAGCAGATCTGAACTCTCTTTCTGTAGAAAATGCAACTGGACATTTGGAGCGCTGAGAGAGTAGTAGTGGAAAAGGGAATATATTCAAATATAAACTACACAGAAGCATTCTGTGAAATTTCTTTCTGATCTGAGCATTCAGCTAACAGAGTTAAACCATAGTTTTGATTGAGCAGTTTTGAAACACTCTGTCTGTAGAAAATGCAACTGGACATTCGTAGCGCTAAGTGGGTAATTGTGGAAAAAAGAATATGTTCAAATATAAACTACACAGAAGCAGTGTATGAAACTTCTTTCTGTTCTGTGCATTCAACTAACAGAGTTGAACCTTACTTTTGATTGAGCCTTTCTGAAACACTCTTTCTGTAGAAACTGCAATTGGACATTCTGAGCGCTAAGAGGCCTATATTGGGAAAAATAATATCTTCAAATAAAAACTACACAGAAGCATTGTGTGAAACTTATTTCTGATATGTTCATTAAGCTAACAGAGTTAAACCATACTTTTGTTTGCGCAGTTCTGAACACTCTTTCTGTAGAAAATGCAAGTGGACATTCGGAGCGCTAAGAGGGTAATAGTGGAAAAAGGAATATATTCAAATGTAAACTACACAGTAGCATTCTGTGAAATTCTTTCTGTTCTGTGCATTCAACTAACAGAGTTGAACCTTACTTTTGATTGAGCCGTTCTGAAACACTCTTTCTCTAGAAACTGCAATTGGACATGCTAAGCGCTAAGAGGCCTACACTGGGAAAAAGAATATCTTCAAATAAAAACTACACAGATGCATTCTGTGAAACTTATTTCTGATCTGTAAATTCAGTTAACAGAGATAAAACATATTTTTGATTGAGCAGTTATGAAACACTCTTTTTGTAGAAAATGCAAGTGGAGATTCGGAGCGCTAAGAGGGTAATAGTGGAAAAAGGAATGTCTTCAAATATAAACTACACAGAATCATTCGGTGAAACTTCTTTCTGATCTGTGCATTCAGCTAACAGAGTTAAACCATACTTTTGATTGAGCAGATCTGAACACTCTTTCTGTAGAAAATGCAACTGGACATTTGGAGCGCTAAGAGCGTAGTAGTGGAAAAAGGAATATATTCAAATATAAACTTCACAGAAGCATTCTGTGAAACTTCTTTCTGATCTGAGCATTCAGCTAACAGAGTTAAACCATACTTTTGATTGAGCAGTTTTGAAACACTCTGTCTGTAGAAAATGCAACTGGACATTCGTAGCGCTTAGTGGGTAATAGTGGAAAAAAGAATATGTTCAAATATAAACTACACAGAAGCATTGTATGAAACTTCTTTCTGTTCTGTGCATTCAACTAACAGAGTTGAACCTTACTTTTGATTGAGCCTTTCTGAAACGCTCTTTCTATAGAAACTGCAATTGGACATTCTGAGCGCTAAGAGGCCTATATTGGGAAAAATAATATCTTCAAATAAAAACTACACAGAAGCATTGTGTGAAACTTATTTCTGATATGTTCATTAAGCTAACAGAGTTAAACCATACTTTTGATTGCGCAGTTCTGAACACTCTTTCTGTAGAAAATGCAAGTGGACATTCGGAGCGCTAAGAGGGTAATAGTGGAAAAAGGAATATATTCAAATATAAACTACACAGTAGCATTCTGTGAAAATTCTTTCTGTTCTGTGCATTCAACTAACAGAGTTGAACCTTACTTTTGATTGAGCCGTTCTGAAACACTCTTTCTGTAGAAACTGCAATTGGACATGCTAAGCGCTAAGAGGCCTACATTGGGAAAAAGAATATCTTCAAATAAAAACTACACAGATGCATTCTGTGAAACTTATTTCTGATCTGTAAATTCAGTTAACAGAGATAAAACATATTTTTGATTGAGCAGTTATGAAACACTCTTTTTGTAGAAAATGCAAGTGGAGATTCGGAGCGCTAAGAGGGTAATAGTGGAAAAAGGAATGTCTTCAAATATAAACTACACAGAATCATTCGGTGAAACTTCTTTCTGATCTGTGCATTCAGCTAACAGAGTTAAACCATACTTTTGATTGAGCAGATCTGAACACTCTTTCTGTCGAAAATGCAACTGGACATTTGGAGCGCTAAGAGCGTAGTAGTGGAAAAAGTAATATATTCAAATATAAACTACACAGAAGCATTCTGTGAAACTTCTTTCTGATCTGAGCATTCAGCTAACAGAGTTAAACCATACTTTTGATTGAGCAGTTTTGAAACACTCTGTCTGTAGAAAATGCAACTGGACATTCGTAGCGCTAAGTGGGTAATAGTGGAAAAAAGAATATGTTCAAATATAAACTACACAGAAGCATTGTATGAAACTTCTTTCTGTTCTGTGCATTCAACTAACAGAGTTGAACCTTACTTTTGATTGAGCCGTTCTGAAACACTCTTTCTGTAGAAACTGCAATTGGACATTCTGAGCGCTAAGAGGCCTCTATTGGGAAAAACAATATCTTCAAATAAAAACTACACAGAAGCATTGTGTGAAACTTATTTCTGATATGTTCATTAAGCTAACAGAGTTAAACCATACTTTTGATTGCGAAGTTCTGAACACTCTTTCTGTAGAAAATGCAAGTGGACATTCGGAGCGCTAAGAGGGTAATAGTGGAAAAAGAAATATATTCAAATATAAACTACACAGTAGCATTCTGTGAAAATGCTTTCTGTTCTGTGCATTCAACTAACAGAGTTGAACCTTACTTTTGATTGAGCCGTTCTGAAACACTCTTTCTCTAGAAACTGCAATTGGACATGCTAAGCGCTAAGAGGCCTACACTGGGAAAAAGAATATCTTCAAATAAAAACTACACAGATGCATTCTGTGAAACTTATTTCTGATCTGTAAATTCAGTTAACAGAGATAAAACATATTTTTGATTGAGCAGTTATGAAACACTCTTTTTGTAGAAAATGCAAGTGGAGATTCGGAGCGCTAAGAGGGTAATAGTGGAAAAAGGAATGTCTTCAAATATAAACTACACAGAATCATTCGGTGAAACTTCTTTCTGATCTGTGCATTCAGCTAACAGAGTTAAACCATACTTTTGATTGAGCAGATCTGAACACTCTTTCTGTAGAAAATGCAACTGGACATTTGGAGCGCTAAGAGCGTAGTAGTGGAAAAAGGAATATATTCAAATATAAACTTCACAGAAGCATTCTGTGAAACTTCTTTCTGATCTGAGCATTCAGCTAACAGAGTTAAACCATACTTTTGATTGAGCAGTTTTGAAACACTCTGTCTGTAGAAAATGCAACTGGACATTCGTAGCGCTTAGTGGGTAATAGTGGAAAAAAGAATATGTTCAAATATAAACTACACAGAAGCATTGTATGAAACTTCTTTCTGTTCTGTGCATTCAACTAACAGAGTTGAACCTTACTTTTGATTGAGCCTTTCTGAAACGCTCTTTCTATAGAAACTGCAATTGGACATTCTGAGCGCTAAGAGGCCTATATTGGGAAAAATAATATCTTCAAATAAAAACTACACAGAAGCATTGTGTGAAACTTATTTCTGATATGTTCATTAAGCTAACAGAGTTAAACCATACTTTTGATTGCGCAGTTCTGAACACTCTTTCTGTAGAAAATGCAAGTGGACATTCGGAGCGCTAAGAGGGTAATAGTGGAAAAAGGAATATATTCAAATATAAACTACACAGTAGCATTCTGTGAAAATTCTTTCTGTTCTGTGCATTCAACTAACAGAGTTGAACCTTACTTTTGATTGAGCCGTTCTGAAACACTCTTTCTGTAGAAACTGCAATTGGACATGCTAAGCGCTAAGAGGCCTACATTGGGAAAAAGAATATCTTCAAATAAAAACTACACAGATGCATTCTGTGAAACTTATTTCTGATCTGTAAATTCAGTTAACAGAGATAAAACATATTTTTGATTGAGCAGTTATGAAACACTCTTTTTGTAGAAAATGCAAGTGGAGATTCGGAGCGCTAAGAGGGTAATAGTGGAAAAAGGAATGTCTTCAAATATAAACTACACAGAATCATTCGGTGAAACTTCTTTCTGATCTGTGCATTCAGCTAACAGAGTTAAACCATACTTTTGATTGAGCAGATCTGAACACTCTTTCTGTCGAAAATGCAACTGGACATTTGGAGCGCTAAGAGCGTAGTAGTGGAAAAAGTAATATATTCAAATATAAACTACACAGAAGCATTCTGTGAAACTTCTTTCTGATCTGAGCATTCAGCTAACAGAGTTAAACCATACTTTTGATTGAGCAGTTTTGAAACACTCTGTCTGTAGAAAATGCAACTGGACATTCGTAGCGCTAAGTGGGTAATAGTGGAAAAAAGAATATGTTCAAATATAAACTACACAGAAGCATTGTATGAAACTTCTTTCTGTTCTGTGCATTCAACTAACAGAGTTGAACCTTACTTTTGATTGAGCCGTTCTGAAACACTCTTTCTGTAGAAACTGCAATTGGACATTCTGAGCGCTAAGAGGCCTCTATTGGGAAAAATAATATCTTCAAATAAAAACTACACAGAAGCATTGTGTGAAACTTATTTCTGATATGTTCATTAAGCTAACAGAGTTAAAGCATACTTTTGATTGCGAAGTTCTGAACACTCTTTCTGTAGAAAATGCAAGTGGACATTCGGAGCGCTAAGAGGGTAATAGTGGAAAAAGGAATATATTCAAATATAAACTACACAGTAGCATTCTGTGAAAATGCTTTCTGTTCTGTGCATTCAACTAACAGAGTTGAACCTTACTTTTGATTGAGCCGTTCTGAAACACTCTTTCTGTAGAAACTGCAATTGGACATGCTAAGCGCTAAGAGGCCTACATTGGGAAAAAGAATATCTTCAAATAAAAACTACACAGATGCATTCTGTGAAACTTATTTCTGATCTGTAAATACTGTTAACAGAGATAAAACATATTTTTGATTGAGCAGTTATGAAACACTCTTTTTGTAGAAAATGCAAGTTGAGATTGGGAGTGCTAAGAGGGTAATAGTGGAAAAAGGAATGTCTTCAAATATAAACTACACAGAATCATTCGGTGAAACTTCTTTCTGATCCGTGCATTCAGCTAACAGAGTTAAACCATACTTTTGATTGAGCAGATCTGAACACTCTTTCTGTAGAAAATGCAACTGGACATTTGGAGCGCTAAGGGCGTAGTAGTGGAAAAAGGAATATATTCAAATATAAAGTACAGAGAGGCATTCTGTGAAACTTCTTTCTGATCTGAGCATTCAGCTAACAGAGTTAAACCATACTTTTGATTGAGCAGTTTTGAAACACTCTGTCTGTAGAAAATGCAACTGGACATTCGTAGCGCTAAGTGGGTAATAGTGGAAAAAAGAATATGTTCAAATATAAACTACACAGAAGCATTGTATGAAACTTCTTTCTGTTCTGTGCATTCAACTAACAGAGTTGAACCTTACTTTTGATTGAGCCGTTCTGAAACACTCTTTCTGTAGAAACTGCAATTGGACATTCTGAGCGCTAAGAGGCCTATATTGGGAAAAAGAATGTCTACAAATAAAAACTACAGAGAATAATTGTGTGAAACTTCTTTCTGTTCGGTTTGTTCAACTAAAAGAGTTGAAACTTAGTTTTGATTGAGCCGTTCTGAAACACACTTTCTGTAGAAAATGCAAGTGGAGATTCGGAGCGCTAAGAGGGTAATAGTGGAAAAAGGAATGTCTCCAAATATAAACTACACAGAATCATTCTGTGAAACTTCTTTCTGATCTGTGCATTCAGCTAACAGAGTTAAACCATACTTTTGATTGAGCAGATCTGAACACTCTTTCTGTAGAAAATGCAACTGGACATTTGGAGCGCTAAGAGCGTAGTAGTGGAAAAAGGAATATATTCAAATATAAACTACACAGAAGCATTCTGTGAAACTTCTTTCTGATCTGAGCATTCAGCTAACAGAGTTAAACCATACTTTTGATTGAGCAGTTTTGAAACACTCTGTCTGTAGAAAATGCAACTGGACATTCGTAGCGCTAAGTGGGTAATAGTGGAAAAAAGAATATGTTCAAATATAAACTACACAGAAGCAGTGTATGAAACTTCTTTCTGTTCTGTGAATTCAACTAACAGAGTTGAACCTTACTTTTGATTGAGCCTTTCTGAAACACTCTTTCTGTAGAAACTGCAATTGGACATTCTGAGCGCTAAGAGGCCTATACTGGGAAAAATAATATCTTCAAATAAAAACTACACAGAAGCATTGTGTGAAAATTATTTCTGATATGTTCATTAAGCTAACAGAGTTAAACCATACTTTTGATTGCGCAGTTCTGAACACTCTTTCTGTAGAAAATGCAAGTGGACATTCGGAGCGCTAAGAGGGTAATAGTGGAAAAAGGAATATATTCAAATATAAACTACACAGTAGCATTCCGTGAAAATTCTTTCTGTTCTGTGCATTCAACTAACAGAGTTGAACCTTACTTTTGATTGAGCCGTTCTGAAACACTCTTTCTGTAGAAACTGCAATTGGACATGCTAAGCGCTAAGAGGCCTACTTTGGGAAAAAGAATATCTTCAAATAAAAACTACACAGATGCATTCTGTGAAACTTATTTCTGATCTGTAAATTCAGTTAACAGAGATAAAACATATTTTTGATTGAGCAGTTATGAAACACTCTTTTTGTAGAAAATGCAAGTGGAGATTCGGAGCGCTAAGAGGGTAATAGTGGAAAAAGGAATGTCTTCAAATATAAACTACACAGAATCATTCGGTGAAACTTCTTTCTGATCTGTGCATTCAGCTAACAGAGTTAAACCATACTTTTGATTGAGCAGATCTGAACACTCTTTCTGTAGAAAATGCAACTGGACATTTGGAGCGCTAAGAGCGTAGTAGTGGAAAAAGGAATATATTCAAATATAAACTTCACAGAAGCATTCTGTGAAACTTCTTTCTGATCTGAGCATTCAGCTAACAGAGTTAAACCATACTTTTGATTGAGCAGTTTTGAAACACTCTGTCTGTAGAAAATGCAACTGGACATTCGTAGCGCTAAGTGGGTAATAGTGGAAAAAAGAATATGTTCAAATATAAACTACACAGAAGCATTGTATGAAACTTCTTTCTGTTCTGTGCATTCAACTAACAGAGTTGAACCTTACTTTTGATTGAGCCTTTCTGAAACGCTCTTTCTATAGAAACTGCAATTGGACATTCTGAGCGCTAAGAGGCCTATATTGGGAAAAATAATATCTTCAAATAAAAACTACACAGAAGCATTGTGTGAAACTTATTTCTGATATGTTCATTAAGCTAACAGAGTTAAACCATACTTTTGATTGCGCAGTTCTGAACACTCTTTCTGTAGAAAATGCAAGTGGACATTCGGAGCGCTAAGAGGGTAATAGTGGAAAAAGGAATATATTCAAATATAAACTACACAGTAGCATTCTGTGAAAATTCTTTCTTTTCTGTGCATTCAACTAACGGAGTTGAACCTTACTTTTGATTGAGCTGTTCTGAAACACTCTTTCTGTAGAAACTGCAATTGGACATGCTAAGCGCTAAGAGGCCTACATTGGGAAAAAGAATATCTTCAAATAAAAACTACACAGATGCATTCTGTGAAACTTATTTCTGATCTGTAAATTCAGTTAACAGAGATAAAACATATTTTTGATTGAGCAGTTATGAAACACTCTTTTTGTAGAAAATGCAAGTGGAGATTCGGAGCGCTAAGAGGGTAATAGTGGAAAAAGGAATGTCTTCAAATATAAACTACACAGAATCATTCGGTGAAACTTCTTTCTGATCTGTGCATTCAGCTAACAGAGTTAAACCATACTTTTGATTGAGCAGATCTGAACACTCTTTCTGTAGAAAATGCAACTGTACATTTGGAGCGCTAAGAGCGTAGTAGTGGAAAAAGTAATATATTCAAATATAAACTACACAGAAGCATTCTGTGAAACTTCTTTCTGATCTGAGCATTCAGCTAACAGAGTTAAACCATACTTTTGATTGAGCAGTTTTGAAACACTCTGTCTGTAGAAAATGCAACTGGACATTCGTAGCGCTAAGTGGGTAATAGTGGAAAAAAGAATATGTTCAAATATAAACTACACAGAAGCATTGTATGAAACTTCTTTCTGTTCTGTGCATTCAACTAACAGAGTTGAACCTTACTTTTGATTGAGCCGTTCTGAAACACTCTTTCTGTAGAAACTGCAATTGGACATTCTGAGCGCTAAGAGGCCTCTATTGGGAAAAATAATATCTTCAAATAAAAACTACACAGAAGCATTGTGTGAAACTTATTTCTGATATGTTCATTAAGCTAACAGAGTTAAAGCATACTTTTGATTGCGAAGTTCTGAACACTCTTTCTGTAGAAAATGCAAGTGGACATTCGGAGCGCTAAGAGGGTAATAGTGGAAAAAGGAATATATTCAAATATAAACTACACAGTAGCATTCTGTGAAAATGCTTTCTGTTCTGTGCATTCAACTAACAGAGTTGAACCTTACTTTTGATTGAGCCGTTCTGAAACACTCTTTCTGTAGAAACTGCAATTGGACATGCTAAGCGCTAAGAGGCCTACATTGGGAAAAAGAATATCTTCAAATAAAAACTACACAGATGCATTCTGTGAAACTTATTTCTGATCTGTAAATTCTGTTAACAGAGATAAAACATATTTTTGATTGAGCAGTTATGAAACACTCTTTTTGTAGAAAATGCAAGTTGAGATTGGGAGTGCTAAGAGGGTAATAGTGGAAAAAGGAATGTCTTCAAATATAAACTACACAGAATCATTCGGTGAAACTTCTTTCTGATCCGTGCATTCAGCTAACAGAGTTAAACCATACTTTTGATTGAGCAGATCTGAACACTCTTTCTGTAGAAAATGCAACTGGACATTTGGAGCGCTAAGGGCTTAGTAGTGGAAAAAGGAATATATTCAAATATAAAGTACAGAGAGGCATTCTGTGAAACTTCTTTCTGATCTGAGCATTCAGCTAACAGAGTTAAACCATACTTTTGATTGAGCAGTTTTGAAACACTCTGTCTGTAGAAAATGCAACTGGACATTCGTAGCGCTAAGTGGGTAATAGTGGAAAAAAGAATATGTTCAAATATAAACTACACAGAAGCATTGTATGAAACTTCTTTCTGTTCTGTGCATTCAACTAACAGAGTTGAACCTTACTTTTGATTGAGCCGTTCTGAAACACTCTTTCTGTAGAAACTGCAATTGGACATTCTGAGCGCTAAGAGGCCTATATTGGGAAAAAGAATGTCTACAAATAAAAACTACACAGAATAATTGTGTGAAACTTCTTTCTGTTCGGTTTGTTCAACTAAAAGAGTTGAAACTTAGTTTTGATTGAGCCGTTCTGAAACACACTTTCTGTAGAAAATGCAAGTGGAGATTCGGAGCGCTAAGAGGGTAATAGTGGAAAAAGGAATGTCTCCAAATATAAACTACACAGAATCATTCTGTGAAACTTCTTTCTGATCTGTGCATTCAGCTAACAGAGTTAAACCATACTTTTGATTGAGCAGATCTGAACACTCTTTCTGTAGAAAATGCAACTGGACATTTGGAGCGCTAAGAGCGTAGTAGTGGAAAAAGGAATATATTCAAATATAAACTACACAGAAGCATTCTGTGAAACTTCTTTCTGATCTGAGCATTCAGCTAACAGAGTTAAACCATACTTTTGATTGAGCAGTTTTGAAACACTCTGTCTGTAGAAAATGCAACTGGACATTCGTAGCGCTAAGTGGGTAATAGTGGAAAAAAGAATATGTTCAAATATAAACTACACAGAAGCAGTGTATGAAACTTCTTTCTGTTCTGTGAATTCAACTAACAGAGTTGAACCTTACTTTTGATTGAGCCTTTCTGAAACACTCTTTCTGTAGAAACTGCAATTGGACATTCTGAGCGCTAAGAGGCCTATACTGGGAAAAATAATATCTTCAAATAAAAACTACACAGAAGCATTGTGTGAAAATTATTTCTGATATGTTCATTAAGCTAACAGAGTTAAACCATACTTTTGATTGCGCAGTTCTGAACACTCTTTCTGTAGAAAATGCAAGTGGACATTCGGAGCGCTAAGAGGGTAATAGTGGAAAAAGGAATATATTCAAATATAAACTACACAGTAGCATTCCGTGAAAATTCTTTCTGTTCTGTGCATTCAACTAACAGAGTTGAACCTTACTTTTGATTGAGCCGTTCTGAAACACTCTTTCTGTAGAAACTGCAATTGGACATGCTAAGCGCTAAGAGGCCTACTTTGGGAAAAAGAATATCTTCAAATAAAAACTACACAGATGCATTCTGTGAAACTTATTTCTGATCTGTAAATTCAGTTAACAGAGATAAAACATATTTTTGATTGAGCAGTTATGAAACACTCTTTTTGTATAAAATGCAAGTGGAGATTCGGAGCGCTAAGAGGGTAATAGTGGAAAAAGGAATGTCTTCAAATATAAACTACACAGTATCATTCGGTGAAACTTCTTTCTGATCTGTGCATTCAGCTAACAGAATTAAACCATACTTTTGATTTAGCAGATCTGAACACTATTTCTGAAGAAAATGCAACTGGACATTTTGAGCGCTAACAGCGTAGTAGTGGAAAAAGGAATATATTCAAATATAAACTACACAGAAGCATTCTGTGAAACTTCTTTCTGATCTGAGCATTCAGCTAACAGAGTTAAACCATACTTTTGATTGAGCAGTTTTGAAACACTCTGTCTGTAGAAAATGCAACTGGACATTCGTAGTGCTAAGTGGGTAATAGTGGAAAAAAGAATATGTTCAAATATAAACTACACAGAAGCATTGTATGAAACTTCTTTCTGTTCTGTGCATTCAACTAACAGAGTTGAACCTTACTTTTGATTGAGCCGTTCTGAAACACTCTTTCTGTAGAAACTGCAATTGGACATTCTCAGTGCTAAGAGGCCTATATTGGGAAAAAGAATGTCTACAAATAAAAACTACACAGAAGAATTGTGTGAAACTTCTTTCTGTTCTGTTTGTTCAACTAAAAGAGTTGAACCTTAGTTTTGATTGAGCCGTTCAGAAACACTCTTTCTGTAGAAAATGCAAGTGGAGATTCGGAGCGCTAAGAGGGTAATAGTGGAAAAAGGAATGTCTCCAAATATAAACTACACAGAATCATTCTGTGAAACTTCTTTCTGATCTGTGCATTCAGCTAACAGAGTTAAACCACACTTTTGATTGAGCAGATCTGAACTCTCTTTCTGTAGAAAATGCAACTGGTCATTTGGAGCGCTAAGAGAGTACTAGTGGAAAAAGGAATATATTCAAATATAAACTACACAGAAGCATTCTGTGAAACTTCTTTCTGATCTGAGCATTCAGCTAACAGAGTTAAACCATACTTTTGATTGAGCAGTTTTGAAACACTCTGTCTGTAGAAAATGCAACTGGACATTCGTAGCGCTAAGTGGGTAATAGTGGAAAAAAGAATATGTTCAAATATAAACTACACAGAAGCATTGTATGAAACTTCTTTCTGTTCTGTGCATTCAACTAACAGAGTTGAACCTTACTTTTGATTGAGCCTTTCTGAAACACTCTTTCTGTAGAAACTGCAATTGGACATTCTGAGCGCTAAGAGGCCTATATTGGGAAAAATAATATCTTCAAATAAAAACTACACAGAAGCATTGTGTGAAACTTATTTCTGATATGTTCATTAAGCTAACAGAGTTTAACCATACTTTTGATTGCGCAGTTCTGAACACTCTTTCTGTAGAAAATGCAAGTGGACATTCGGAGCGCTAAGAGGGTAATAGTGGAAAAAGGAATATATTCAAATATAAACTACACAGTAGCATTCTGTGAAAATTCTTTCTGTTCTGTGCATTCAAGTAACAGAGTTGAACCTTACTTTTGATTGAGCCGTTCTGAAACACTCTTTCTGTAGAAACTGCAATTGGACATGCTAAGCGCTAAGAGGCCTACATTGGGAAAAAGAATATCTTCAAATAAAAACTACACAGATGCATTCTGTGAAACTTATTTCTGATCTGTAAATTCAGTTAACAGAGATAAAACATATTTTTCATTGAGCAGTTAAGAAACACTCTTTTTGTAGAAAATGCAAGTGGAGATTCGGAGCGCTAAGAGGTTAATAGTGGAAAAAGGAATGTCTTCAAATATAAACTACACAGAATCATTCGGTGAAACTTCTTTCTGATCTGTGCATTCAGCTAACAGAGTTAAACCATACTTTTGATTGAGCAGATCTGAACACTCTTTCTGTAGAAAATGCAACTGGACATTTGGAGCGCTAAGAGCGTAGTAGTGGAAAAAGGAATATATTCAAATATAAACTACACAGAAGCATTCTGTGAAACTTCTTTCTGATCTGAGCATTCAGCTAACAGAGTTAAACCATACTTTTGATTGAGCAGTTTTGAAACACTCTGTCTGTAGAAAATGCAACTGGACATTCGTAGCGCTAAGTGGGTAATAGTGGAAAAAAGAATATGTTCAAATATAAACTACACAGAAGCATTGTATGAAACTTCTTTCTGTTCTGTGCATTCAACTAACAGAGTTGAACCTTACTTTTGATTGAGCCGATCTGAAACACTCTTTTGTAGAAACTGCAATTGGACATTCTGAGCGCTAAGAGGCCTATATTAGGAAAAAGAATATCTACAAATAAAAACTACACAGAAGAATTGTGTGAAACTTCTTTCTGTTCTGTTTGTTCAACTAAAAGAGTTGAACCTTAGTTTTGATTGAGCCATTCTGAAACACTCTTTCTGTAGAAAATGCAAGTGGAGATTCGGAGCGCTAAGAGGGTAATAGTGGAAAAAGGAATGTCTCCAAATATAAACTACACAGAATCATTCTGTGAAACTTCTTTCTGATCTGTGCATTCATCTAACAGAGTTAAACCATACTTTTGATTGAGCAGATCTGAACACTCTTTCTGTAGAAAATGCAACTGGACATTTGGAGCGCTAAGAGAGTAGTAGTGGAAAAAGGAATATATTCAAATATAAACTACACAGAAGCATTCTGTGAACCTTCTTTCTGATCTGAGCATTCAGCTAACAGAGTTAAACCATACTTTTCTTTGAGCAGTTTTGAAACACTCTGTCTGTAGAAAATGCAACTGGACATTCGTAGCGCTAAGTGGGTAATAGTGGAAAAAAGAATATGTTCAAATATAAACTACACAGAACATTGTATGAAACTTCTTTCTGTTCTGTGCATTCAACTAACAGAGTTGAACCTTACTTTTGATTGAGCCTTTCTGAAACACTCTTTCTGTAGAAACTGCAATTGGACATTCTGAGCGCTAAGAGGCCTCTATTGGGAAAAATAATATCTTCAAATAAAAACTACACAGAAGCATTGTGTGAAACTTATTTCTGATATGTTCATTAGGCTAACAGAGTTAAACCATACTTTTGATTGCGCAGTTCTGAAAACTCTTTCTGTAGAAAATGCAAGTGGACATTCGGAGCGCTAAGAGGGTAATAGTGGAAAAAGGAATATATTCAAATATAAACTACACAGTAGCATTCTGTGAAAATTCTTTCTGTTCTGTGCATTCAACTAACAGAGTTGAACCTTACTTTTGATTGAGCCGTTCTGAAACACTCTTTCTGTAGAAACTGCAATTGGACATGCTAAGCGCTAAGAGGCCTACATTGGGAAAAAGAATATCTTCAAATAAAAACTACACAGATGCATTCTGTGAAACTTATTTCTGATCTGTAAATTCAGTTAACAGAGTTAAAACATATTTTTGATTGAGCAGATATGAAACACTCTTTTTGTAGAAAATGCAAGTGGAGATTCGGAGCGCTAAGAGGGTAATAGTGGAAAAAGGAATGTCTTCAAATATAAACTACACAGAATCATTCGGTGAAACTTCTTTCTGATCTGTGCATTCAGCTAACAGAGTTAAACCATACTTTTGATTGAGCAGATCTGAACACTCTTTCTGTAGAAAATGCAACTGGACATTTGGAGCGCTAAGAGCGTAGTAGTGGAAAAAGGAATATATTCAAATATAAACTACACAGAAGCATTCTGTGAAACTTCTTTCTGATCTGAGCATTCAGCTAACAGAGTTAAACCATACTTTTGATTGAGCAGTTTTGAAACACTCTGTCTGTAGAAAATGCAACTGGACATTCGTAGCGCTAAGTGGGTAATAGTGGAAAAAAGAATATGTTCAAATATAAACTACACAGAAGCATTGTATGAAACTTCTTTCTGTTCTGTGCATTCAACTAACAGAGTTGAACCTTACTTTTGATTGAGCCGTTCTGAAACACTCTTTCTGTAGAAACTGCAATTGGACATTCTGAGCGCTAAGAGGCCTATATTGGGAAAAAGAATGTCTACAAATAAAAACTACACAGAAGAATTGTGTGAAACTTCTTTCTGTTCTGTTTGTTCAACTAAAAGTGTTGAACCTTAGTTTTGATTGAGCCGTTCTGAAACACACTTTCTGTAGAAAATGCAAGTGGAGATTCGGAGCGCTAAGAGGGTAATAGTGGAAAAAGGAATGTCTCCAAATATAAACTACACAAAAGGGTCAATCTACTAATTTATCTTCTAATAACTTTCCACCCAGGAGCATTCGTCCCTCTCATTAGACAGTTGTTCTATGCTTCTTTTTTTCACATTCTAATTGCCTCACCTGAACCAAAAAAAGAATGTGGATCTAGGATCAATACCTTTTGAAAAGTCATTTATTTCATTATATTATTTTTTCATATATCTGCATTATTGCATAGAATACCTGATTGGTCTTATGCTAAGTTTTTCATGTAACATTACCTCTGCAAGATGTTAATAAGTATCCTTCCAAAAATGTTTGAAAAATCTTGGGTAAAACATGTTACGTAAGTTCCTGTTTTATAGTTTTCCAAGAGTTTTACTATCCTTGGCCAATGACAAAATTCAAAGCAGAGATACAGTACACAACTTTTGTAAAACTTACCTATTTTTCTTATAAGACTGTTGCTTTGTTTTGTTTTGTTTTGAACTTCTTTTCTGTGATGTGACATGAGACTGTGTGTTGAGTTAGGGGTGGGGACATACATTAACAGAGCTTTAGGAACTGCTTTGCTAAAGCAAGTTTGAGGAGCAAATGGGGAGACTAATACAAGATTTTCCTTTAAGCAGTGGGAGTTGAAGGGGTAGGTGGTTTTTGGAGAAAGAAGAGACCCATTCATGGCACAGGCTTCTTTATGTTTCTGCTCTGTGTGATACTTAATGAGGATACAGACATTCACTTCCTCTATTTCCCACCCCTGGCCGGGGATAACCCAAAGGTACCTGATAAAGACACAGCCTTATAGCTGTATCAAGTATCCCTGAGTGTGTTAGGACTGGAGAGGCCTAAGGAATAAAAAACATACATGCATTAAATGGAACAAATACAGAGAAGAAGAAAACTCAGACATGGTACATTAATTGTGTACCTTTCCTTACAACCCAGCACATCACAGGGTACATGACCTGCTTCCTTTTGACCTGCTTCCTTTATGTTCACTGCATGAACAGGGAAGGGGGTTGGGGTACACGTGGCAGATAATTGTGTTTACTATGTACCTGGTATTAATACATCTATAGAGACAATTGGAATGACTATACTGGAGAAACAGCAAGAGAAGAACTGAAAAGGCTAAAACAAATACTTGGTTCTCTAAAAAATACTCCAAAGGATTTCTCATGTCTGACAAATTACATTTTAGTCTAATAGTAATAAGTGACCAAAACTAAGGTGATTTGATAAATATCATAAGGTATTTTACTGTGAAATTGATATCTATACGTATTGCTTATAAAGCTCAGTAATCTGTTCTTGAATTGAGAAATTACTGAGACAATATCAAAAGCTGTCATTTTTGTTTCTATGTTGTCGTTGTTATTGTTTGTGAGGTCAGAGCTTCTAAACTTTATGACTGTTTGAAAGGGGCCTATATAGACCTTGCCTGAATATTAAGTCATGTGAAATGATAAAAAGCTTTCTGATTTATTGGGTTAGACAAAGAAAAAATTGAGAAATTGAGCATCATTAAAATTAAAGACTTTTGTTATTAAAACTGTGCTTAGAATGAAAACAAAAGCCACAGGTTGGGAGAAAATTTTTTCAAAACATATTCAAAACATTTTCAAAACATATCAGATAAATTACTGGTATTTAAAGTATACAGAGAACTCGAAAATAAGAAAGAAAACAACTCATTTAAAAAATAGTCCAAAGGTCTAAATACAGCTGTCAAATGGGGATTTTGAAGTTACTAGTCATGTATCATTAGGGAACTGCAAGTCACAGCAACCGTGAGATATTATTACATGACTATTAAAATGACCAATATCCAAAAGTCTGATGATACCAAAAGCTGGCAAATGTGAGGAGAAACAGGAACTTTTATTCATTGCTTGTGAGAATGCAGAATAGTACAGCTACTTTGGCAGTCAGTTTGGCAGTTTCTTATAAAACTAAACATACTCCTACCACACAACCCAGCAATTACATTCCCGGTATTTACTTAAAGGATTTGAAAACTTACATGCACACAAAAGCCTTCTTCCCATGAATGTTACAGGAGCCTTATTCATGATCACTAAAATCGAAATGTCCTTCAGGAAGTGAATGGAAAAATAAACTGTGGTATATCCAGGCAATGGAATAGTATTCTGTCAAGCTACAGAAGACACACAGGAACCTTTAAATGCATATTGCCAAGTGAAAGAAGCCAGTCTGAAAAGTCTACATACCGTATGATTCAACTACATGACCTTCTGGAGAAAGCAAAACTATGGAGACAGTAAAGAGATCAGTGACTATTAGGGATTTGGAGGAGATTTGTGCAGTCTAAACATGTCATGTGCCAACAATGACGTAAAGATATGTGAGATAAAGTATGACGAATTCTATTGACAAACACACGCAATGGCTTCCATTTAACTGAGAAGAAACCATATACCTAGCACAAGTCTTTTTCTGTGCATTAACTTTTTGTAATACAACTATATGAAGTTATAGCCTATTTTATATATGAATAAAAGCATTTCCAAAGGTTAAGAAAGGGCACAGTGAGAGTGAGAAGCACAGTCTGGGTAGGCAGGTCAATCTAGTTTTCTATCTGTGCTTTAAACTGCTATAACCATCAACTCAATCTACTAATTTATCTTCTACATAAATTAGTAGAGGAAACGATGAACGGATGGAGCAAGGAAGAATTTTAGGAGAGTGAATCCATTATTCTGTATGACACTGTAATGAGGATTATTTGTCATTACACATTTGACAAAACCTACAGAATTCATAAGACAAGGAGTAAACTCTAATACAAACTACATACTTTAGTCAATAGTAATGTACCAATATTGACTCATCAACTCTAACAAATGTACCACACTATTGCAAGATGTTAAAAATCGGGGAAATTGGGGTAGAGGCTGAGGATGACGTGTGAATGCTTATTCACTTCTTTCTACAAACCTAAAATTGCTTTTAAAGAGTCAATAAAAATTAAAACAAGGCAGGGTTTTCATGCAATGGAAAAAAACACACAACTTTAGTAAGTGACTCATAATTATGCTTATGCCACTTTGCTAGATTACACTTCATTAATAAATATAGTTTCATTCTTTATGTTATAAAGCAGAATAAAGTCAGATATCTAGAGAAATTGATTTTAATGATTAGAGTAAAAGCATTTTCACCTCCAACGTCAGAATGAGTTCTTCAGAATCAGTCCATTTTATAGTTAAATCAATCATTGATTTTAAAAAAATATTGAGAAAAACTTTAACTTCACTTTTTCCATCAAACTCAATGTCATGACAGCATTGTCATTTCAATCTAGGATTAAAACCTATTTCTGGACCCAGTGGACTTACTGTGATAGATTCTGAAAATGTCAGACGTTAAAGTCCAGTCTTTGATCTGCTGTCCTCTGCAGTTATCAAAAGGTCAGTTTATCCTGCTTCTTTTCTCTCTTTTTCATATATCTTGCACTTCAGCTTAATATTAGTATTAAGCTAAATTTCTTATTTTATTTTGATTGATAAAGGAAAACAGATTGTTTCAATACAGTTACTGAGAATAAGCAGCAAAACGTACTTATAAAGTACACAAGAGAGCTATCAGATAAAAATGTGTTCAAAAAAAGATTTGGAAATTTTTATTGCATGAATGTTCAAATGGAAAGGAAAACTTTCTGGATTCTTTTTCCACCACACAGGAGTAGCAGCACTAAAGTAGTGAATAATGTCCGTTCAATTGGTAGTTTTCATGTATTTCTGATATCAGAAATGGACTGTTAGTAACTAGTTTTAAAAGCAGAGCATTTTTGTGCATGGCATTCCCCTGAATTCCAAAGCCCAAACTTAACTTAGGCTAATTTCTCTCTGCTGGGAGCCCCATTAATTTCTCATAGATAACATTTCATATATATGCGGCATTCTGATGATGTAAAGGAATTCACACCTTATGGGCCTACAAGCCAAATTTAATCAATGGCTTGCTTCATATGGCTGAGAGCTAAAAATTGTTTTGGCATTTTGGAAGTGTTTAAAGAAGGAGAAGGAAGGGGAGAAGAAGAATGAGTAGATGAAGGAGAGACAGAGACTACATATGGCCAGCAAAGCCTATAATATTTACTGTCTAGTTCTTTACACAAAGAACTTTTCCAATCTTGAACAAAACACACACATTTTCGTTATGCCAAAAAAGGACTACAATAAGTCTTCACTTAACATCATTGACAGGTGCTTGAAAACTGGTCATAGGTATATATATTTATGGTCACGTGATGTTTTGATACACGCATACGGAGGGATAAATTGGGGATGGTTAATTGGTACAAAAATACAGTCAGCGAAACCCATTTTACCATAGGTTGACATCAAAAGAGTTAAGCTTCTATGGCTTTTGGTAACTAAAACGTCAACAAACTTGTAAATAAAGATCAAAACACTTCTAATATTAAATGCTGAAATAAATTTCAGCTATTCATACGTTTAAGATTAATAAAAGCTAGTAAAATCATTATTTACCTACTTATTTCAGTTTAGGGTTGCAGTTGACCGCAGCCTATCCTGTCAGCTCAGGACGCAATGTGGGAACCAGCCCTGGACAGGGTGCCGTCGCATTGCAGGTGCACTCACACATACCCACAGTTACTCAGACTGGGACCACATAGACACGTCAATCAACCTCACATGCACAGCCTTGGGAAGTGAGAGGAAACTGGAGCATCCAGAGAATATCAATGCAGACATGGGGAGAATACATAAGCTCTACACAGACAGTGAACCCCAATTGGAATCAATTTGTTTTTTCTCATCAACATCATAATGAAATGACATTGAATGAAACGTCGTTATTCAAAGACCTGTTGTACTCAGTTCTAAACATTTCAGAATTAAGAGATCTACACACATCCTCTTCTATATAATGGAGTGGGTCTCTTAAAATTTCCTGGCAACATACTCTTAGCCTGCCTAGGAAACACTTTAGAATACAACTGCATTATAATAAATTTTCATATTCTATTCATATCTTCATATTTCTCCCTCTACTTATTAAGGTATAGTCTTGTATATGTAATCCTTCAGTTCCTGAACAAGGTGAACATATGATCTCATGATGTGTGTTTTAATTTCTTAACTTTGTTGAGATTTGGGAATGTGAGGATGATGGAAAGGAAAGAAAGGAATTCAGCAGCTATAAAAGAAATCTGACCTTTAATTTTTTTATTGAATTTGTTTCTTGTTTTATTTTTCCTTCCTTTGCACAAATGAGAACTTCTAGTTTTACAAAGGGTACCATCAACTTTAGGACAAAAATTTGTATTTGTGGCATAACACAAGTTGGAGACACAATGATTTAGAGATTGCATATCAATTTTATCAAATAAATGTGATAAAGTAGGTGATATGCACACACACACACATTTGTAGTGACAAAACCATTGACACAGATACCCAGATGGCACTTAATGAACTTTCAGCCTTAAATTCTTTCTCAAGGACAAGCCATTTGTTTGCAAATGATTTAGCATTCAAAAATGATTAAACACGGGAAAAAATGCATTGCACATAAAGTTCAGATTACAAGTGAATTAAAGTCACACTAATATAACTATAATTTATAATGAATTCAAATGGCTTTCAGAAGGGTCATCTGTGGAAGGTGAAGAGCAATCTGAATTTATTTTTCTGGTAACTGGTCACAGCAATGTTTTCTAGACTAGTGAGTGAGTGCTCATACAGCACCATGTGTGTTCAACAACACATAAAGTTGGATGACAAAATCTACTTTAGTGAGAAGGTAGCTATTTCCAGGGGCACCAATAGTAATGTCAGTTTTGAGTCTTGGGTTTGCTTTTGTTTGTTTACAAGGCGATGAAATGTTTAAGGAAAAAATAAATTCTGCCAATCCATGTTGAGTGAACATTTCAATCCTTGTAAAGACCAAAGTCAGCTGCCACCATGCCATGCAAACCTTATAGTACATGACATGTTAAATCGGTAACCTCGAAAGGGACTTCTGAGAAGCTATGAGTAAAAGGCACATACAAAATGCCTCTGAGATGAATTCACAAATGAAATGGAAAAGGATAACTGTGTACATCCAAGAAGAATAGTAATTAACAGAAAACAAGAACACTTCTAAATTGAAAGAATCCCTAAAGTAAAAGAAGACCAAAGAAAAAGAAATAAAGATGAGAAGTGAAATGAGGCGGAAATGGTGAGCGACAAGGAGATACACTGAGAAAAAAAGTAGCTAAAGTTAGTGTGTTATTATTTCAGCAAAATTAAGTATATCAATACTGAGAAATATGACTTGAAATAGATTCAGTACCTCAAGCAGAAACATAAACAAATAACATCTGGGTTTTTCTTTTGATAACCAGTATTTTAAATACAAAAATCTAAAAATTTTGTCTTTGTGTAAGAGTTACACATTTATCATACCAATCAATAACAAAAAGGCGCTATAAATACTGTATGGAAATAAATGTCCTAACAGATGTTAACCAGACATCAGTCTTCACCGGTAAGGATTAGATTTGAAGGTGTTTGCAGATAATTAAAACTTGTTTTTATAACATAACTTAGCAGCTAAGTAGTATAATGAAAATGGGATATTCAAATTATAAGATATAAAATATTAAAGATAGAAGAACATGTTTATTTTTTCAATATAAATATTGTTACAGCTCAGAGAAACAGTATGAAATCTCAGGGCTCATGAAAGGCCACATTCTAGAGATAGTGATTGACAGGTATGGTAATTCCCCTACAGCGTGGTGCCTGTTGTCATGGAGTAGCATGTCTCCTACAGGGTACTACCAGCAGGTTCATGTAGGAAGAGCCAATAGTCCATGTGAGAAACCCCGGAAGGCTAAAGATAGAAGGAAATATTTGTGCCACGTTGAAGAGCAAGTTCACCAGGTGAATTGGCATCTGGCTAGGGTACAACTTCCCATACATATATAAATAATGAAACACACAAAAAATTATCAGAAAAGTATTTTATTATTATTAGAGTCACGATTAGCACTCTCCTCATCAGGAGAGTTTTAGGTTTTTTTCTAGCCCTACTCTATACTTTTTAAACACAGTCTCCAAGTTTCAAAATAAAAGTTTCTTATTTTTAATTCAAATCTCAATTAAAATAAAACAAAAACCGAAAATGTAGAAGTTCCTTATTTTGACCATCTATATATCATACACAACAAAAAGACTGATAAAATTCCACTAAACACAACAGCTAGATCCGTATTCCCGTTACTGCTTAAGCCCATTCCAATAAGGATTTTATACCAAATCTGCCCTTGCCAAGGCTACCTGGGGCCTTCATTTTATTATTTGCAATGGACAATTTTAACTTCACATCCATGTTGGCTTCCTTACATCCTAGATGCACATACAGCCAGATTTTTTCCATCAGATGTGATTTGATCCTCCAAATTCGGAATGCCTTGATGACCTCCTCTTTATCTAAAGATCACTTTAAAAAGCCTGAAGTATTTGACTCTTCCCTAAATCTTTGGCCAGATGTAATGTCATCCTCCCATTGGCTTTCTTTGTCCAAACTACATTAGCCTTATCTCAGATCTTCAAACAAGTTATATTTCCTGCCTAAGATCTTTCTATGAGTGAGTGAAAGGTGTGACGAAGATAGTTCCTCTTTGCCCCCAAAGGTTTCATTGATCACGCTGATAATGAATTTACTGTTATTTTAATCTCTTACTGTTATACTCAGGCTTAAATTCTCTACCCTACACACTTCAGTTGACATAATTTTAATTTCCACTGTGATGCTTCTCTCTCTTCTGTCAACACTCTCTCCTCACAGGGTTTCATCCAGATCAGGAGTCAGTAACATTTTTGACAAAGAGCCAGATAGTAAATATTGCAGGCTTTGTGTTGCCAAGAGGCAAATTTATGGAACTTTCCCTGCTGAAAAATTTCCCTGTATTTTACATTTTAGACTTATAAATGCCACACGTACTTATAACTCATGAGCCATACAAAAATAGGTGGCAGACCAGATCTGGCTCATGGGCTATAATAGTTTTCCAACCCCTCACCTAGATTCATGACTTTAGGCATGCTCTATAGGCTACGATGATCTAACTCACATCTCTAGCCAAGTCAACTTGTCAGTGCCTACTTGATGTCTCCACTTGGATTCTAACTAGCGTCTTAATTTAAGATTAAAAAATGTAAAATCAATCACACATACGCACCTACCCACACCTCTGTCACTTGCAAACTGCCTCATGTCATCAAGACTTTGCCATATCACTAAAAGTGACCATAATCCCCCATGTCCCTAAATCCAAATACCTTGATATAATTCTTGCTCAGTAAATTCAATCATCTTCAAATCAACTTCCAATCTCAACTGATTTTCTCCAACTTTATTGCTACACTCATAATCCCAACTACCATCATCCTTCAACTGGACAGGTGCAATAGTCAGCTAAATGAACCCCCTTCCTTCACTAGTGTACCCTTCCACAATAGTACACCCTCCTAAGAGCTAACCTCATCGTATCACACATCCATCATACACTTTTCAATGTAGTTAATTTATATTCACATTTTGATATAAGATCTAGATTTGGTCCCTGAGAACACTCATGTAATCTCTCTCCATGCTCTTCCTTCATGGACATTCCAGCCAAACCGGCCTTCTTTTCTTTGTAAGAAACTATCAAGCTCTCTTTTTAAATTACAGAATCTTTATATCTGCCCTTCTTTCTGCTCAGAGCACCCCAGATCTTCAAAGTACCTTCCTCTTTGTCTTCACTCAACTCTCAAATGAAATATTACCTCCTCAGAGAGAAAAATGCTCTGAAATACCTACAGCCAGATCAGTGCCTTCCTCCTTGACAGTTTTACTCAGCCATGTTATCACATGTAATCTTCTTCGTAGTAGTGTACTTTATAGCCCTTCACACCATTGCTTTGTTGAGGTATTTGTATGTCTTCCTCCTCTTTCCCTCCTCACTACAGTATAGCCAATTGTGTCTTTGCCTTCTTCACTGCTATATCCCCTAGTGCCTGGTAGGCTTTCTATAAACAGCCATTTATTGACTTATTGACTACATGTATATGCTAATCCTTTTTACTAATTGTTGTTACACTATAAATTTCTCTTCTCCCTCTCTTCGCTTCCCTCTTCTCATGTCCCTTGATGCTTCCTACTCAATATTAACATGGACATCATTTTGTGTCTTCAGCATTTCTCTTTTCATTATATTATGATAGGTTAATTTTCCTAAGAAAACACTATTTTGACAAAAGCAAAGCATTAAAGTAAAGCAGCATAGGATCAATTTTTTCCTATTGAAAAGGAAACACCATCTTTCCGAGAAGACAATTCCACCAGGAAACAAAAAAAACACACACATTTCCGGTAAGTCCTAGTTCCCAAGACTTGAAGCCAGTATGTTTTTCCACTTTCAAGTATCCTTGACTGTAGAGATAAAAGGTATCCACTTAGAGATATTAACTCATTACCACTGCCTAAATTTGGTTTCCAGAAACACAACTTAATATGACATCAATGGATGTGATAATCATTTGAAAGTAGCTTTATCAAAATCATCCAACAGAACAAGTTACTTTCCTAATTAGCATCCTCGGTTAAATACCTAAATCTGATGAATAATAAGTTATGCATTATGCTAAATTGCATTGGCTCACTATCTTAGAATGCTTTCAAACTAATTAAAAATGAGATATTCAGTGATGAGAAACATAAAAAGATAAAAACCTATTTCAATCAGTTTAAATTAGAATTTAACATTTCTTCAATACGCTCTTTTGTAGTCAATTGCAAGAGTAATAAAGCAAAATTATTGAGTCTATAATAGTGACCGTTCAAAATTCATAGTGAATTATTAAAAAGAAAACTAAGGTCCCTGCCAACTTTCCACCTCACTTCAAAGCATAGCCAAGGTCATTACAACAGCAAGTAAAAGACTCCACACAATTCCCACTTCTTCGCCTCTATACTGTTACTTCTGGAATCTTCTACTGCTCCAAATTGTGTGTTTGCTCCAGACTCAGCAGTTCTCACCACCTTGTTCTTCCAATTGCCATCTTCTCTGTGCGGCCTTTCTTGACTACCCAGTTAAAAATTATCCTATCAAAATTATCTGATCCCCATCCAGGATTACTTTTCACCATCTAACTTACGATACTTTGCATATTTATGTGGCTCATTGTCTGTTATCTGTCTCCCTAAGTTAGAATGCGAGCTTCATGATGGCAGAGTTTTGGTCAATTTCCTTCACTCAATAATTCCTGACCCAAAGTAAACACTTCATAAGTATTTTTTGAATATACTAATATATAGTCCGAATTATCAAGGAACTTATAAATAAATAAAGACACAACCCAGCATATAGTGCAGCTTGAGAAATGTTGATAGTGTGGTACAGGAGGAGGTATGTAAACTATGAGAAGCAACAGTTAAATAAGAAGCAATCCAGAAAGACACACAGTGTGGGTGACATCTGAGTTAAAGGACAGAAGGTCAGAAGATAACCAGATGGAGAAAAGAGAGGAAGATCTTACAAACAAGCATCAGAAGTTACCATAAGAAAAGCAAGTACAAAATCATCAGAAGAAAAACAATTGCATCCCAGTTATTACCACAAACATAATTAACTATGAAAACCCAGAACAGTTCATGCTTTGATAATGCTAAAGTTGATACGTAGATTAAGATGTGATATAACAATCTGCAAATCTTAGTTTTCAGAAAACCTTTTTAGGCAAGATATGATGATTTAAGGAAGAAAAGTTGCTGATGGATGAGGCATGTTGTCCCTTAAAGACAAACACTATGAAGACTGCGTACAGCCTTTATAATGGAAAGGTGCCACGTTTTTTCTTTTCTAAGTCCTTGGAATCTCAGTTGGCAACTTTGAAATTCATGTGTAATTCATGAGCTTTTTAAAAGAAATGTAATAAGTAACACAAGTGATTCTAGAGCTTGTCTTTAGGCTGAGGTAGATATTGGCATTATAAATTGAAGTGCTAGAAAGGAACAATAAGAATTAAGAATAAGCAGTAATTTCTGCCAAGATCTGTGGCACCCAGTCTCACACATAAGGCTTTTTGGAATCTCTTGGTTTCCAAGGTTCAGGCTCTCATACTTTAGTTTGTACATAAAGGACTTAAGTTATTCTTAAAGCACAGTTTTAGCACTTCACACCAGGAGATGGTTATGAGACTGATCACAGGATAAAGTGAAATAGGATGTGTGCCTACTTGTAGAAGGAACCTCCTTCCTTTTGCCATTCTATTCCTACTTTTCTGGCAGGAAAGTCCTAGAAAAAATTTCATATACAGATTAATTTTAAACAATTTACATTATATTTTACTATTAATAGCTTCTAGAATATCTTAGCTTAGGCTGGCCCTGGTGGCTCACACTTGAAATCCCAGAATTTTGGGAGGCTGAAGTGGGCGGATCAACTGAAGTCAGGAGTTTGAGACTAGCCTAGCCAACATGGTCAAACCTAGTCTCTACTAAAAATCCAAAAATTAGCCGGGTGTGGTGATGCGTACCTGTAATCCCAGCTACACAGGAGGCTGAGGCAGGAGAACCATTGAGCCTGGGAGGTGGAGGCCGCAGTGAGCCAAGATTGTGTCACTGCACTCCAGCCTGGGCAACAGAGCAAGACTCTGTCTCACAAAAACAAAAAACAAACAAACAAAAAAAGAGTATCTTAGCTTATATATTTCTCACATCTGATCCTACCACTTTACTTCTTTTTTCCTGTTTATACCAATTATTTCTATTCCTCTTTACATATAGGCAGAAAGATAAGACTAAAATGTGTCATAGACAATGACATCTAGTAAATTGACGTATTCTTCATGTTTAATTCCACAACAGATTTCAAATACAACCAAAATCTCCAAATAAAATCTTAATTCTAAATTGAGTGCTTGTACAGTCTTCAAATATGTTCAAATAGAACATCAAAGCTCAATAAAAATAGTTATATCACTTGGGATGGTGTTTAAAATATTTTTTCCTAAATAAATTCAGCTTCAGAGGATGAGAAAACCTTCGTTAGGAGATGTTTTAAAGAACAAATTAAGTTAAATGTGAAGGAAATCATACTTTATTTTGTTGAATAGTAAGATTTTTTTGTTGCTATTGTGAATTAATGCCATCCAAATATTGAGTGATGTAATTCAATTTAGTAAAAGAAAAAAGTCTAAATTATCAACTTCTTTCCTTATAAAAATGAAATATGCTATAACTTGCATTTTTTCCATGGCAATGACCCTGATGATCAGAGAGGTTAAAACCTAAAAACATTTAAAATCATCTAATCTAAATTATAAAAAAGAAATCCCTTTCTTCAGAAAAAATAATTTTTTAAGGAAGCACTCATAAACAAATCTCTACTAGTAGATATACAGCATACACATGTCTTACTATCTCCCATGCAGACTGCATAAAAAGGCGTGCTGGCTACTTTTAAGAAAACAACATTCAGATGTCTGGAAAGTATCTGAAATGCATGATTAATCTACACAGATAATTTTCTCAAGAAACCAAATTTTGAAGACAAGTAATTCAAAAGTCTATTGTCTATAAAGTAAATCCGCTGGTATACTTAAACTGCTGTAATCCTTTCTCTGTTTACCTTATAGTGTGCACCTCTCAAGCTATGGGAATGCATGTCTTCTCTAAGAAGAGCTGACTTCTTTTGTAGGAAAAAGCTGTTGGAAATGACTGTTAGGATTTCAAATGTTTGGGAGTGTGTATTCATGTGGGTTTTACGTGTTGAATATTTGCATTTGTAATTTTAAGATGCTTAAATCAAAAACTAAAATGACCTATGCAACATAATTCTGCCATAGGATAAATTAAATTCAATTAAATGTTCCCATACAAATTATTATCTACCACAATGTAAAAATATTTATATATCACAAAGATGTAAGAAACACTGACTTCTATTATACAGCAGAGTTCAATTTCACTACTACTTAGCTTGATGATATTTTAAGGTCATGTCTCTTGGAATACACATTCAATATTCATTGCCAAACGTCTGAGCTCACCTCTCTTGAAGCAATATTCAATTATCAAAGGAGAATAATTTACCAAGCAACCTCACAAAACACAAACTCTAGGTAGCATCAAGGTTTTTCAAAGTGATTATTCCTTACTGGTCGAGATCCTAAGATATTAAAACTCATAGATCACATGATCTGAGATTTTCTAATTGAAAAGCTGTAGCTGTAAACCTTTCATTCAAAGTCGGATACTACTTTCAGCTGTCAAAAGAATTATGCAATCACTTAAACTTCTGGAATGAAAGAGAAAATGAAGGGAACAATAAAAGTAACTGAAATGCACTGAGAAATGAACATAAGGAACCAAATGGAGGCAAAGACAGAGAGAGAGAGAGAGAGGGCTGTTTACCTAACCTTCCCTTCTTGAGTGGGTTTTCTCTGATATCTCTAGAGAACAATTGGATGTGTAACAATGAAATACAAAACACAAGATACTGTCTTCGTATAATTACTTGTAATGATTCCAAGATGGCATAATTTGAGAACTTGCTAAATAGGACAACAAAGTGATCTGCTTTTCCAAAATTTTGCCCCTTACCTTATATATTATTTCATGGTGAAGATCAATAAAACTGAAAATTGGAATTGCCAGATATTATCAGATTTTATTTTTTGAATGCTTAACAGCTGACCCAAAATCTGGTCATAAAAATGGAAGTTAAATTAAATTGTCCTCAAAATTTAAGTTTGCTACATTTGTAAGAACCACTTGCTTCTTCAAAATCTCAAACTTTCTCATATCTAGCAGCAAATTGAAATTAGGAATTTAAGCATGTAAATTCATCATGGAAACCAAATTGATTAAAATTTTCTGTGTATTCATGATAATGTTTAAAATTTTTGCTACATTTAAACCCTAAGTTAGTTACAAAAACCCTAAAATTATGCTTGTTTAAAAACTTGGGCTAACTTGCTTTTGAAAACATACTGACATATTCGTTCCATTCTTCTTATAATTATTTTTTTGTCACTCCCAAGCAGCACACCATTGTATATATCCCCAAAACGGCACTTCTTTGTTAAAGCCATTAGGACAGAAATATTTTTGAGCCAGATGCAATGGCTCATGCCTGTAATGTCAGTACTTTGGGAGGCCTAGGTTAGAGGACTGCTTGAGGATAGGAGTTTGTGACCTGCCTGGGCAACATAGCAAGACCCAGTCTTTACAAATGAAATGAAAATAAAATATAAAATAAACTGGCTGGACAAAGTAGTGCACACCTGTGGTCATAGCTACCAGGAGGCTGAGATGAGAGGACCATATGAACCCAGGAGTTTGGGGCTGAGAATGAGCTATGACTGCACCACTGCACTTCAGCCAGAACTATGGGTTGGTGAGTTAGAAATAAGTTCTCAGTTCTGAATATAATAACTGCTCCTGGCACTCCCCAGAATGAGCTGGGTTTTCTTTTGCCTCTCTATAGTCCCTCTTCCTCAGGAAATACCCCCATGGTTCTGCCCGCTGTGCTATTAATTACACCAATGCTTATTATATGTCAGTTCAGTTTTATCTAGATTCTCCCAAAGTCAGTGCTGAACTTAGTTGTTTGAAAATGTATATATTGTAATAGTTACCAAAAAGACCAAATACAGCTAGATATTTATGCTATTTGTTTTATTTCCATCGTAGGTATATTTCCTTTTATAATTCATATATATCTTTCTCTAAGGATTGTCTCCGTTTTCAGATGTTAAGCACTTTCTCATGCACACACCACCTAAGCAGCAAAGACAGAGTCCACGTCAGGGAATGTCACATTCAGGATAAGTACCTATTATTCTGTAACTCAGAAGTAGGAAAATGGATGTCCTCAAGCAGATGCTTTTCTTGACAGATACAAAAATTTGACAAGGATCACTGACTGACTTCCAACCCACCATTCATCACTTTTATCTTATTTTGACCCTAAGGGTCCCAGAGGGATAATGGCACTACATTCCTATTTAGAATTCAGATTTCAGATTGCATTTCTTATATCATTGTTTATAAGTAGTGGTTGCACACAGTCGCGATAATACTATGACATTAATCTACATTCCTCGTTAAATCGATTTTTGTCTTCCGTTTTTGAGCTTAGCTACAATTTCTCACACGGTTTCTCTAGGAAGATTCCTCAATGACTGAAACATTTAGAACATGGTCGATTCATAAATACGACACTGGGATTCCCCAGTGACTGAAACATTTTGAACATGGTCCATTCATAAATACGACACTGGGATTCCCCAATGACTGAAACATTTAGAACATGGTCCACTCATAAATACGACACTGGGATTCCCCAATGACTGAAACATTTAGAACATGGTCCATTCATAAATACGACACTGGGATTCCCCAATGACTGAAACTTTTAGAACATGGTCCATTCATAAATATGACATTGGGATTCCCCAATGACTGAAACATTTAGAACATGGTCCATTCATAAATATGACATTGGGATTCCCCAATGATTGAAAAATTTAGAACATGGTCTATTCATAAATATGAAGAGCTTGTGTAGAAAGTATAATTTACTTATCCTATTATGCTTAAGAAATTATGTGAAATAATGTGAAAATAATCTTAAAACATTTGCATGCATATTTGCTGCAAGAGTCATCTTTCATTGATACTTAATCATAATCATGGACATGGTGGGTCCCAATAACCAATATTTAATGCAAGACTGTAAATTTAATAGAGAGAAAACCTTATTTATAAATTTTCATGTGTTCTTTTCTTGACAATAAGGAGCTGTGAGATTTGTATTTTAAAAGATACTTAGTAATAAAAACTTTAATTTTTAAAACTTTTATTTTTAAATTCTGCTTAATTGCATAAAAGTTAAAAGGTAATATTTAATATTTAATGAGGCTTATTGAGCTAAATGATGATATGCAGCTTGGGTTATACTTGCAATTATAAGATTTGCTCATTATACCTAAGCAATCTCCTTCACTCAATCTAGCTACCACTAAGGAAGCAAAATTCCCTGAATCATAGTATCAAAGCATTCCATTATGTTTTCTATTAAGTTGTTTTGTTCTTTGAATCATTGTCTATTTTAATTTATCCTTTTAGAAAGAAAACAAATTACTTAATTTGCATTTCCCACTAGAAGCTTCACTACAGCTAGACTTGGAATTGATTTCAGGCCATTTTTTAATAAATGATGGTCCCTAGTGAAAGATAGAATACTTGAGCCATCAATATTGAGTAAATAAAAGGGTTTGGGTAAATAAGAGAGAAGATACCTATTTTTCTCAAATATTTTAAATATCTAATAACCTATTCCTCATCTAAAACAAGCCACAATTACTGGAAATGATGGTCAGAGGAAGGTATTAGCAACCCTGTGTAATACTACATGTCATGTTGGATCACTATTACAGAGAAACAGTTGTCATGCTGCATTTTAGTAATTCTACACATCACCAGAGAAATAGACAACTCTTATAGCCAAAGAAATCCAACGTAGCTACTGTCTACATATTCTTGTTTTAGACCTTTGGTGAAAAAAACTACTATGTGTATTGAATATATTTTACATTAGTTTTATGACAAAAAAGAAAAATGAGAATTCTATTAGATGCAAATACAAATTCTGAATGACAGGAAAGAAAAATTAAAATCAAAGCTGATCTTAATTAACAAAATGTATTATCTGCTTACATGTATATACAACTGTTCATATAAAGGCACAGATGCATTTGTGGTTTTGAAAAATATCTATTTCATTTCAAAACTTCATTGAACAATATTACATATGGCAAGAAAACTGCTTTTTTTGAAGGATCTTTTAAAAAGTGTTAAACTTTATTAGATACTTCAAACTAGCAAAGCTCAACTTCATCACAATTATATAATAACACTGCACACTTTCAATTTTATCTGGAGAAATATACCTATCCCTTGAAATAACTCTGTAAACTTCCTGCTCACAGATTTCATTTCAAGCCTTGAAAATGCAGGAAATCAATGCCGAATATACTTGCCCGGAAAGGAAAAGAAAATTTCAGCGATGTCAGGATGTTTTATCACATAAAATACAGAATTGCAATTTGTATCTGAGCAGGCAACACACCTCCAAAAATAATACAATACTTATCACAAAATACATTCACAGATACTAGATTTGGCACAAACCACTCCATACAGCTATTGATGAAATCAGTATTGAAAGCCTTATTACAAAATCTATGGCCCTTTTCTACGCTCCAACTGACATTTCAGGATGCCACAACCTTGCAGCTCCACTCTCTCATTAATTTCCCCTAAATACACTTGGCAGAAGAATGAGAAACGTCACATTTTTCATTTAATTTCTAAAGAACATCGCATCCTTTAAGAATAGGTTCTTGAAATTTTAAAATGTAAAACATAAAAACCCTAAAGAGACAAACATCCAAAAACATAAAAACCCTAAACAGACAAACGTCCAAAAACTTTTCTTCAAAATCACGACAACTTTATATGCTACGTGTTCTTGTAAAATACCACACACACAAACTCACAGGCACACCCACCCACCCAAAACCCACACACACGCATATTTATGGCCTCGTAACACCTCACATATATATACATACCACCAACTACAACAGAGACACACGCATATATATGGCTTCATAAAACCTCACATATATATACATATCATCAATTACAACAGAGAAAAGCCAATTTCAGAAAGATGGCTTCAATTTTGATGCATTTACTCACACCTAATTCTATTTCAATTTAACTGGTGCAGAGATATTACAATACCCTGTAACAAAAACCTGACGGAAGATTGTAAAAAATTGCTTAAACATCAAACCAAAGACTCAACATAATTTCATCACAAAGTGAAATTCGCATCCAACTCGCAAAGAATTAGAAAATCCTTGCACTTACCTTGGCCTTGTCCATTCCCCAGATGACCCCAAAAGACCACCGTCATCATCAACAGCCCCGGAGCCCACGTCCACATCCTTCTAGTGACACGCTCATGTCTTCTGGCCATTGCATCTTAAACTCTGCATATTCAGTGGGGTGGATGTGAAAGTACAATAAATTACATTCTTAGAGAAATACACTATGACTCAAATCCCATATCTAATATGCACTGTGCATTTCTGAATTATCCTGCCTACAAGGAGGTATATTTGAAAATCATGCTTCCCTTTAGGGTTGTCATATTGATGATTAATACGAAAGCTCATTCATTTTTAATCTTTAAGCATTCATCTGAATTACATTTTTAATATCATTTTCCAAAACAGGCCACTTAACCTATGAATGTTAAAAAGTACTCCGGATATACATATTGGAGTTCAGTCAAGCAAAAGCATGGTGTATGGACACTACTTAAGTATAACTTGATATTTAGGCAAATTGATGAATTTAACATACCATGTAATCTCTACATATATACAAAAGGACTTTTCAACACATTTATGTAAGTTTTGCATAAATACCCTTGAAAATATTCTCAAGTTTTAAGTGGTATTCTAATTATGTCAGTAATTTTAACTGAATAAAGAGATGCATCATGTGCAAAAACTAATCTTGTTTACTTAAAATTGAGAGTAAAATTAATTATAGAAGGTACAAAACACTTGTAATTTTGATTTCAGATATATGACCCACAGGAACCTTCATATATACAAATATTATACACATATATGCAATGTATATTTGAATGTTCATTTTGAAACTGTTTTTCATACTGATACATGAAAATACTTAAATGTCCACCAAAGCAAGGTTATTTATTCATACATTTGAATGATATACAGTAGCTCAAAAGAATAAACTTGAGTTGCATGTACTAATATGGATAAGTGTCCAAAATGAATAGTGAAGCAAAATTAGCAAATTTAATAATGATAAGTTCAAAACTACACCTTTCATATGTAAACATGTGCAATAGTTAAAACTATACATTTTATGTTGCATAAATATATAATACAGTATGATAACGCATAAGAATGATAAACACCTTCAAGACCAAAGTTAGGAAATTACAAGACTACAATTTAGATGGTTACTAGGTGGAATTTTAAATCAGAGGTTACTCCTAAATCCCAATTTTTCCACAGTTGACAAAATACGGAGTTAAGAAAAATAAACTTAATGATTTCCAGAATGAACGCTTTATTCAAAATGCTACGTAATTACAATTCTAATAAACTTGCAAGGGAATCCAGTCACCCAGAAATTTTTTATGCCTTTCTCCTACATCACGAAAGGGGAAGATTTAATTACCAACTTTGCATTACTTAACGTCAGACACATAGTATCAGAGCTAAAGAGAAATTTAAGAAACACCTAACTCAACCTCTCTATTTTAAATGACCAAATGAGTTGAGAAGGTTACAATGGCATTTCTAAGTTCATATGTAAAAACAGAATTTTGATGACAATGGCAGTTTAAGTACTAATAAACACTCCTGGAAAAGTTACTGTAATCCAGGTTATTTTACTGTGCTAAATGCCTTACATTCTTTACCCAATTCAGTTTCCACAGAAATCCTATGAACAAAGCACTTCCAAAATTTACCACTTCACAGCTAAGAAAACAAGGCTTAGAGAAATGCTACACGATCCCCTAGTCATGAGGTTAGTAGGTACCACTGTGGAGACTGAGGCAAAACAGGACGATTTCAAAGCCTATGCTCTGAACAAGTAAACACTAAGCAGGAATTTAGTTCTAGATCTCCCAGTTGTAGTCCAATAATCAGCCAAAAAATGGTGCTGAGAAGAGGGGAAAGAAAGATGTCTTGTATATGGAGCCTCATATATTTGATCCCAAATAAATCTTCAAATTGAAAATCATTAGAGCACAAGGCAATAGAATTATTAGTTTCTAAAATCATCAACCTTTCCCAAGTTGAACATACAAGTATATTTTATCATACATATACTATATGTGTGTATAACGTGTGTTTATCTAAGTATTCCTGTGGTTTATATATCTGGATTTGGAATTACAAGTGTTTTGTGGTTTATTATTTATTTATTATTATACTTTGAGTTTTGGGGTACATGCGCACAACGTGCAGGATTCTTACATATGTATCCATGTGCCATGTTGGTGTGATGCACCCATTAACTCGTCATTTAGCATTAGGTGTATCTCCTAATGCTGTCCCTGCCCCCTCCCCCCACCCCACAACAGTCCCCAGAGTGTGATGTTCCCCTTCCTGTGTCCACGTGTTCTCATTGTCTCCCTCTGTTGCTCTGGCTGGAGTCAGTGGTGTGATCATAGCTCACTGCAGACTCCAAGTCCTAGGCTCAAGCGATACTTTTGCCTCAGCCTCTCAAGTAGCTCGGACTACAGGCACGCACCACCATCCCCGGCTAATTGTTTTACAGAGATGGGGTCCCACCGTGTTGCTTGACTGGTCTCAGCCTCCTTAAGTCAAGGGATCCTCCCACCTAGACTTCCGAAAGCACTGAGATTACAGGTGTCAGCCACCTTGCGTTTTTTGATTTCTTCAATTAATTTTACTTATACACTTGATTACACAAGATTAATTTTGTGTACATAATGAATCTCTTTTGAGGTTTAAGTTACTGATTAATTAGAGTACCACTTAACAAGCGTGTCATCCCAGCACTTTGGGAGGCTGAGGTGGGCGGCTCACCTGAGGTCAGGCATGAGCCACCGTGCCCGGCTTACACACATTCTTTTCACTCCTGCTTTCAGATCTCTATTCCCTTCTAATTCCAGTGGAACCACTTTCACTTAGTATCAAAATATCCAGATCCACTCATCAAAGTGTAAATAATCCTTCAGCAAATTACCTTTGCAAATCTACTTTTATGTAATATTTCCTTAACTTCTTCTTACCTACATCCAGTAGTCATTTTACAAGGCAGAATATTTTCTATTTTATATAGAACTGAGGCAGTATTTGAAAAAAATCTCAAAACACTCTTCAGGAAGGACTGGCATCTAAAACACCAGTTCCAATATATATTTTAGTAACATTTTAAAGGACAGATGGTTTTCAAAATGTTATTATAATTTAAAAAAATGTAACCTTCCTCTCTGAGTTCATGTTTATGGAAAACTAATATTTCATAAATGCCAAGTTACTATGATGTATTGTCTAAATGCTGGCCCTGACATTCTATAAATGTAAAAATCATAACCTTCTAACTAACTTTGGTATTAGTCAACAACTGTGCTGATGAAAAGCAAAATCAATTCATTTAAAAAAAATTTTCCATGAAAAAAAAAACAAGTAACTTGTAAGTAGTAGCGTAGATGAACCAAAAAATAAAGTAACATTAACCAGAAAGACATGCCATGGATTTCTCTAATCTTTTTTTGGAACACACTTTTCATGCATATGAAAATAAAAATTAAATATAAAATGCCTACTTTATGTATGTACTTTTACTTGTGTCTATTGTTCTTTAAAGGTTAAAATAACTCCTAAAGCCTGCATAGCTGAGCCCATTGTGCTCTTCTGCCCATAAAATAGATTGGATGTGCAGTGAAAGAGGTATAACTTAGGCTTTCAGATTAGTTATGACGATGGAAACACAATTCTATTCAATAGTGTTCATGTTGGTCTTTGAAATGTTTAAGGTCACAAGGCAAAAGAGAACAGACTTTAAGAATGTTCGTGTATTACTTCTCGTCTTACCCAATAGCTAGATTAGTTCAATAAGGCCAGTGTTTTGGAGTAAACAGCATTGTGAAATGTGTCGCGGAGTCCGGAGGCTCCACCACCTACCTCCAGGTAGTTGTTCTGTCCGGTGGAGCCTAGACTAATACCTTAGGAGATGCATTACATCTACAGGTACCAACTAGGAAGGGTAGTCTTGAATTAAATGGCTTTAGACACGTTATAAGAGCAAATCGAAGCTTCCAGGTATTAGAACTACTTCAATCACAGAGCGTCTCTGGGTTCTATCTGTGGCCAGCATCATGTCTCTGTCTGCCCTCCCCGAATGCTTTCTCTCATCATGTGGATCTTCTAGATGGTTTTATTCTTCCCCAGCCAGCCAACTTGATCAACAAGCCTAGGTATATTAGGTATGTATAAAGTTGGTTCTTAAATAAAGTCCGTTACTGTATCTAGGTAAGTAATGTCTTCAGACTTACAATTTCATTGATATCTATAAAGAGTGACTCTAGTTAGCTTCTAGTGTCAGTTTTCCTAGCAGCTTCTTTAAAAAAAAAAATCCTCTCTGTAACAAAGCTTCCTTGCAAGTATTGCTGTTGGCAATAGTCCTCTTTACTGAAATGCTTATCCGGTGAAACTTGCGCTGTGCCAGTGAGCCTGCAGGTTGATGGTCCTTTTGTTCAACTTCTCCATTATAAAGCAACCTCTCTGATCACCCTTTTAAAACTAAAGACCAAAGAGTCAAATGAGATCAGGAAGTGACCAGAGCTCACAGGTCATCAACTCCTCTTCTTAGCATATTATAGCACACAGTCTAAGCCCGAAAAACACAGCAGAACCCATTACAGCTCTCGAGTTCCAGTTATTAACATTGATTTTTTTCAATGGAAAATTTTCATTAGAAGCTATCACAGGACTCACATTCAGTAATAACTTAGATTAGGATACATACTGGAGCCTTTGTCCTTAGAGTAGGTACCACTGAGTCACTATTAAAAGGAGTCTTTTTGACCTTAGTAAATTCTCACAGGGCTTATCTCAGTCTAAACTGTAACTGGCCTTTACTAGTGATGTCATGTGTAATTCAAATTAATATTGTAATGTATATAAATTGTATATATAGTATAATACATGCATGTATTTACATTTATTTTATTTTATTTTTTAATAAGATGAAACTTAGAGGTTAAAATATGACTCTAGGCCATTGTGCTTTAGAATGAAGAGCACAGACATGGGTTGCAAATGTAAATTTTGGCCCAATTTAATTTCTGTGACAAATTCATTAATGTCTTCAAGGTTCAGGCTGTATGTGTGAGACAAATGAAAACAGCTCTAAGATTCCTGAAAACCCTAAAGTATTAAAATTCCACTCTGCCATTAGTTCAGATAAATCATTTGCCAATTTGCCCCACAAGAACCAGGCATCTTTAAATGGTAACATAACATGCACTTCTCTCTCCCAAAGTGTAGTGCATAAACGTTCTGCTTCTGAATAACACAGGATGCCTGCTAAAATGTGCTGTCAGGGGTATTAGTAAGGAAATGTTGTATCAAAACTTCTGCAGATGTGGCCCTGAAATACACATTGTAATAAATCCTCCAGGCCTCTCAAGTTAGGAATAACTGGTTTATAAAATTGTACTTACTTAAAAATTATAGATAAACAGATTTTACCAAAACCCAGTTTTTCTGATCTGAATGAAATAAGGCTCTATATTCAGACTGACTTTTCAGTGAAAAACAACTTAAAATAGTGACAAATCATGTATAAGTTTAAATGAATATAACTAGGAGACCTGAAAACTCAGGTTTAGCAATCATCTTCCAACAGTTTGAGAGCCCACAGGAGCCACAGAGCCCTCATGTCTCCCCAGAGAAGCGGGGTGATTCTTCCCCCTAAACACCATGCAATTCTTCTTCTTTTTTTTTTTTTTGAGACGGAGTCTCGCTCTGTCACCCAGGCTGGAGTGCAGTGGTGCAATCTCGGCTCACTGCAAGCTCCGCCTCCTGTGTTCACGCCGTTCTCCTGCCTCAGCCTCTCGAAGTAGCTGGGACTACAGGCGCCCGACACCACGACTGGCTAATTTTTTTTGTATTTTTAGTGGAGACGGGGTTTCACCGTGGTCTCGATCTTCTGCCCTCGTGATCCGCCCGCCTCGGCCTCCCAAAGTGCTGGGATTACAAGCGAGAGCCACCGCGCCCAGCCAACACCATGCAATTCTTGAAGTGAGTGAAAGCATTCCTGCTCACACTGATACCCTCTCAAGTGAACTCAAAGTTAAGCCATCTCCAGCCAGACCAGATACCCTGGCCCATATCTCATTCATTAATATATGTTGAGAAGCATTTGTTTCTTGGAAACTACATGAAGTGAATAGGCTGTGGACTCCACTGGACCTAGTGGTCTATATTTAACCAATTCCCTTCACACATATGTATCAGATGCTCTCTTAGTTACGGAGCTGCAGTGGTGAATAAGAAAGCCACAGTCCTGTACTCCTAGGGTTTCAATTCTGAAGACGAAGACAGGCACAGAAATCCAACTGAGCAAAGTGAAGAGATTATTACAAAATGTGTTCACATGCAAAGTGAAGCAAGGGACTGAATATCCAACAAGGGTGTTGGGGCGAACATTAGATATAATCTTAATTCACATTATATAAGATTCATACATATAATTTTTATATATAGATATATTAATTTGGGCCGGGCGTGGTGGCTTATGCCTGTAATGCCAGCATTTTGGGAGGCCAAGGCGGATGGATCACTTGAGTCCAGGAGTTTGAGACCAGTCTGATCAACATGGCAAAACCCCATCTCTACTAAAAATAAAAAAGTTAGCCGGGTGTAGTGGTGTGCGCTTGTAGTCCCAGCTACTCAGGAGGCTGAGAAAGGAAAACTGCTTGAACCCAGGAGGCAGAGGTTTCCATGAGCCAAGATTGTGGCACTGCACTCCAGCCTGGGTGACACAGCAAGACCCTGTCTCAAAAGAAAAAGAAAAAAAGAAATATTAATTTGGATTATACAGACTCTAACCACTTCTTTCAAGTGAGAATATTTAAGCTAAGACCTGAGAATAAAAAGAGTTAGCTTTTCATACAATACAGAAAGATTCGTCTTATAGGAAAAACCCCCAGTGTTCAAGGACCCTAATATATGAGCAAGATCTTGGCATGTAGAAGAAACCTGTGAATTGGATGAAATGAAAAACTGAAAAGTAGGAATCTGGATGAAGTACAGAAGGGAGAAAGAGTAATGTGAGACGTGGCTGAAAGAGAAGGATATGTGAAACAGTACAGGTCTTCATTAGTAATGATGAGGAACATAAATCTTAGTCCAAGTACACCAGAAAAGTGGGAGAGTTGGAAACTGAAAGACATGTTAAGAGATCACTTTGGTTTCTCTGTAGCTAACAGGGTGTCGGAGATAAGAATTAAAGTAAGTTGACTAAGGATGACCTAAGAAAATAAGCGTAGGTAAGAAAATATGTGGCTCTGGCTAGGCTGGGGACATTGGAAATCAAAATAGGTGGAGGAAATTACAGATGTATTTGGAACCAAAATATTCTTTAAATGAATGTTGAATTGGATATTGTCAGAATATTGAGGAAGGGCCAAAAATGACTTATAAGCATCTAGCATGGCTGGCAGTGCCACTTACTATCATGTGGGAAACCAGGACATGTTACCTCTGAATTATTCGAGTGCTATTGTCACGTAAATCATCAACTCCCAGAATAAAGGTCTGGACCAAACTCTAAGACTGGAAATTATGAGCTGTTTAGTAGTGTTTAGAGCTTAGAGAGAGTATGTGTGTGGAGAGAAAAGAAGAGCAATTAGGACAGAACCCTTAGAAACATCAACATTTAAAATTTGGGAAGAGAAAGAGAAACAAATAAATTGTGGGAAAATGAAGCTCAGGGTAGTTGCAAGGGAATGCTAAAAATGAACTATGGCATTTGAGGAGGAAAACGTGGAAACTGAAAGCAAGAGAGTACGGATGGATCGTGAGGGAGCAGCAGCATCTGTGTCCTAAGGAGAGTCTCAGTGAAAATGAAGGGTTGTAGGAATGAGGACATCTGGGCCAACGAGCTGGCAAGGAGTGATGTCCAGGAGGCAGAATATTTGCATCTAGATCCTGGTGGTACATACCCTTATAGAAAATGTTTCAGATTTGATGACAATAAAGTGGAGGAAAGAAAAAAAGTAATGGAAATAAAGATGTCAAAAAACGGGGAACCGAGGTTTGTACTGGTCCTTTCACGTGAAAGCTGAGCCACTAAAATGATGGCTGAACTTGCCTGAAGATGATATTGAGCAAAAGATCTAAAGCCTTAAATAAATGGCAAGAGGCCAGGTGCAGTGGATCATGCCTGTAATCCCAGCACTTTGGGGGGCTGAGGCAGGCATATCACCTGAGGTCAGGAGTTCGAGACCAGCCTGGCCAACATGGCGAAACCCCGTCTCTACCAAAAATACAAAAATTAGCTGGGTGTGGTGGTATGCACCTGTAATCCCAGTTACTCAGGAACCTGAGGCAGGAGAATCACTTGAAACCGGGAGGAGGAGTTTGCAGTGAGCCGAGATCACACCATTACACTCCAGCATGGGTGACAGAGCAAGACTCCATCTCAAAAAAAAAAAAAATAAGACCAGAGTGCCCAGGAGGGAGGTCTGTTGATGATGGTAATACCAAAGGGGCATGGCTGATATTTCCAAGGGGTTTGAGTTTCAAAGGAACAGTCTAATTTGCAAGGAGCGGAGAAATTAACAGTCTAGAAGTTGTAACGGGAACCAAGAACAACCACCTCGGCTTCCAGCCATAGGTATGTGGAGGGTGAGAAAAAGACCTGTCTCAATTTATGAAAGCTAGAGGAAAAACTGCACTTTAGTATCAACCAACTTTTGTTTTAAGATAATTACAAACCAATATGGAACTTAGCAAGAGTCAATTTTGACAGTTTCCTGCAGCTTAGTAAATTCTGCACAAAATTAAGATTTAACACAAAAGTAGAGAAAAATTTTAATGGCATAGCACATTTCTTCACAATTCCTTAAACCAAATAATTCCCTGTTCTTCTAACTCTCACCTTACACTATCAACTAGGCTTCTTATTCAATGAAAGGTTTAAGTCTACTAAGACACACACACACACACACACACACACACGTCTTATCCAGCTGCAGATCTCATTTTTGAAGGTACATTGAAAGTACATAGATCATTCTATAATCATCAACTATGAAGATTGTGAGCAACTGGAACAAGTATTCTTGGAAAAGAAGTTTCCTGTGTATAAGAAAAAAAAGAGTCCAACTCTGGGAACTGACTTGGCTGAGTCATCATTATATGCCACTGGCAAGAAATCAAGAAGTAACTCAGGACTGATAAACTTTGTTAAAGGAAATGGAAACAGCCTATCTGTGAGGCTTAATTCTTGATAATCTGGCCAAGATATAGCATCTGGATAAGAGTTCACTGACTCAACTAAATTTTGTGAAGGTGAAGTACTTGTTAAAATGAAAGATCTATTTAGAGAGAAATAAGTAGACATAATGTCTGCACTATGGATAGGTGTATACCTGTTTTTTGCAAAAACAGTTTGTATCTTTGAAATGCTGGTTTGCCCTGGACAGAGCTAACTTAAATAGAGACCAGGCGCGGTGGTTCATGCCTGTAATCCCAGCACTTTGGGAGGCCGAGGAGGGTGGATCATGAGGTCAGGAGATCGAGACCATCCTGGCTAACACGGTGAAACCCCGTCTGTAGTAAAAATGCAAAAAATTAGCCGGGCATGGTGGCGGGCACCTGTAGTCCCACCTACTCTGGAGGCTGAGGCAGGAGAATGGTGTGAACCCGGGAGGCGGAGCTTGCAGTGAGCCGAGATCGCGCCACTGCACTCCAGCTGGGTGACAGAGCGAAACTCCGTCCCCAAAATATATATATATAGTTTTTTTATATATATATGTATATATACCCAAAGGATTATAAGTCATGCTGCTATAAAGACACATGCACACGTATGTTTATTGTGGCACTATTCACAATAGCAAAGACTTGGAACCAACCCAAACGTCCAACGATGATAGACTGGATTAAGAAAATGTGGCTGGATACATATGTAACAAACCTGCACATTGTGCATATGTACCCTAAAACCTAAAGTATAATAAAAAAAAGAAAAAAAAAAGAAAATGTGGCACATATACACCATGGAATACTATGCAGCCATAAAAAAGGATGAGTTCATGTCCTTTGTAGACACATGGATGAAGCTGGAAACCATAATTCTCAGCAAACTATCACAAGGACAAAAAAAACCAAACGCTGCATGTTCTCACTCATAGGTGTGAATTGAACAATGAGAACACATGGACCCAGGAAGGGGAACATCACACTCCGGGGCCTGTCATGGGGTGGGGTGAGGGGGAGGGACAGCATTTGGAGATATACCTAATGTAAATGATGAGTTACTGGGTGCAGCACACCAACATGGCACATGTATACATATGTAACAAACCTGCACGTTGTGCACATGTGTCCTAGAACTTAAAGTATATATATATATAAAGAGAAAACCATTAAAGAAAGGCTATAATACACAGGAACACACAGACATACATACACCTGTGTGTCTATATCTTCAGTTATCACACTTTTTCTATACAGACTCCACACGAGACAAACATGTTACATTTTATGAGAAACTATAAGTGGAAAGAGGAGAATTTGTGAAATCAATATAGAATGTTCCTTGTTTAGCATAATTCTAACTGTTTCTCATTAGAGGTCTGAGTATCAATCTGTATTATATGTGGCCATGCTGGCATTTGGGAAATTCCACAAGAAACTTTTTAAATATGAATTTGGAAAAGGGAAAAGGATTTTTAAAGTGTCTTTTTTTGTTCTGCATTCTATGTGGAACATCTATTTTGTGCTAACTGCTCGTGTTAGCTTGTGATTGCCTGTGACTATGTGGAAGATATACTTTACGTGACTATGTGAGCAATAGTCTTAAAGTTAAGAAATCTAAAATTTGGTTGGTTTAGTTGCTAATTAGGTAAATTACCTTGTAATGGTTACTTAACCTCTCAAAGATTAATTATCTTCAGTGGTACATTGAAGGTTCCATTCATATTGATTTTAGTAGACTTATCCTACTAAAAAGTAAATTTAACAGAAATTATTCTAGACCTCATTATTTCAGGAGACCCCACCCCAGCTTTTATTCCTAACTTCAAGAAATGCAGAGAAATTTAAAAATTCGATGTTCTCCCAATTCAACAGAATATAACTGAACTAAATCGATTTATGTATAATTCATTATTTCAACCTTTAACGCTATATCCGAGCGGTTTGTTTTCACCATAAAGTTATAGCTGTTTAGGCCAATAATTAAAGAGGACCTTGATAGAGAATGACAAGAGAGGATGATCACCCTATTGTCTATCTTCCAGCTGTTTTCAATGCCCTGAAGTTTTATTCACACCCAAATATTAGAATCTTATCTGAGAGAGCGTACTCAAATGATGAATCATGCTAATTTCTCAAGAAAAGTGTTACAGAATAATAAATGCCTTTCTGGTCAAAGCACTGATGCTCTGGAAATAATCTTTATCCAAATGAGGTACAGGAATTGTTAGGACTATTAAAAGTTTGTATATGATATCTGCCAGGTTCGACTGAGCTTCACTTAAAATCTACCATATTAGGGCCAAGTGTAATGACTCAAATTAGTGAACTTAAAAATTGTTTTAAAATGTTTCCTGGAGACATTTCAAATATTGCTCTCTGATTTATCACTGTTACTTTTGCTGAATTCAATTTGATGCCAAGATTTATTCAGATTAATCAAATGCCATAAACTCTGATACCTAATGTTCCTTAACACCTTAAGAACTTTTAAACAGATCAAATGTTGAAGATACGCTTTTAGTGAAACTGTACCTAAGCACATGAATTCTATTGAATATAGCTTTTTAGAAGACTAACAAAGAAAGAAGACTTAGGAAATTCGGAAACATTTTTTAAACCTTCTAGAGGGAATTAAACTACTGAAAAATAATTTCAATTGGTGAATCTAATGGCATTAATCAGAAGATAAGAAAAAAGTAACCATAAAACTTTATGGGGGTAATATTTGCTATGAGGATCAGGAAAAACAACTAATGGATATTAGGCTTAATATCTGGGTGATGAAATAAACTGTACAACCAATCCCATGGCATAAGCTTACCTCTGTAACAAACCTACACTTGTACCCCTGAACTTAAAAGTTAAAATTTAAATAAATAACGTTGTGCTATTAATTTCAACCAGAGCCTTTCCAAGGTGCAGGGAACTTTTGAGAATTTTATTTCTTGCAAAAGGAAACTTGATTCCTTGCTTAGGGCCTTCCTAGGAAAACCTCTATTCTTTGGAGAAGCATCATACTCCTACAAGATTTAAGGACCATCATATTTGTCAGACTTTTTTTCTGTTTTACTGTGAGCAGTTTACAGAGCATAAAGAAAAATCAAATCCGAAGGTGCACTACACGTGTTTTATCAAAAGGAACATTTTTGTGTACTTTTAAGAAAATACGACAAATTGAGTTTTCTGACCTATTACCAAGTTAGACATCTTGAGTGAATTGAATCTGTTGTAATCCGGTTTGGTTTTCATCCCATGGCTCCGGAAAACTGACATTTATCTCCAATTTTTCAAATCTGCTTCTTTCCAGTACCTCATCTATACGACTATTATAGTACTTTTCATCTGCTTTTACCACTACACTATGGCTGCATTACTTTTAACACAGTGTCCCACATGTTACCCATTTCTACCTTATATAAAGAGTAGAAATTGAATTGTAATTGAGTATGCAGTTGCCTCATATTCAGGTCTTCAACTGAAATAACTCCAGCTATCTCAAAACTTCAACCCTCTCTGGAAGTATTGGACCAAATTATCCCAGATTATAGCACTCTCAGGCTAAAATTACTAATGCTTCTATAGTTTCAGAGACTGTATCAGGTTATTCAACACAACATTCCATGCACCATTCCAGCCTCATATAATCAGAGGACACTTAGACGACTTTAATAGCCTTCAAAAGACACCCTCCTCTTTTACTTATATATATATTTATTTATCTATTTATTTAATGGAGACAGGGTCTTACTCTGTCACCCAGACTGGAGCGCAGTGGCATAATCACGGTCCACCGCAGCCTGCACCTGCCGGGCTCCGATCCTTCCACCGCAGCCTCCTGAGTGGCTGGGACCACAGGCGCCGCCACCACGTCTGCCTGGTTTTTGTATTTTTGTGGAGATGGGGTTTCACATGTTGCCCAGGTTGATCTGAGACTCCTGGGCTCAAGAGATCCACCTGCCCCGGCCTCCCAAAGTGCTGGGATTACATGAACGAGCCATTGTGCCCAGCCAGTCCCGCCCGGTTTTTAACCTTCGTACTGTTTATATAATCATCCTTCACAAAATAGAACACTTCATTACTCGATGGTTCTCATTATTCTAATATGAAGAACTATATTAAGAAAATAAATTCCTGGCCGGGCGCGGTGGCTCACACTTGTAATCCCAGCACTTTGGGAGGCCGAGGCGGGCGGATCACAAGGTCAGGAGATCGAGACCACGGTGAAACCCCGTCTCTACTAAAAATACAGAAAATTAGCTGGCGTGGTGGCGGCGCCTGTAGTCCCAGCTACTCGGGAGGCTGAGGCAGGAGAATGGCGGGAACCCGGGAGGCAGAGCATGCAGTGAGCCGAGATCGCGCCACTGCACTCCAGCCTGGGCGACAGAGCCAGACTCCAGCTCAGACAAAAAAATAAATCAATAAATTTCCAATATTTCCTAGCATATCCAATTTAATTCTATACATCACATAAAAATAAAAGCCGTCTTACTGTGTTAGTTTCTTACTGCTGTTACAGTAAATTAACATAAACTCAGAGGCTTAAAACAACACATTTTTTTTCTTTATACTTCTGGGGGTCAGAAGTCCAAAATGGGTCTTAGTGTGCTAAAATCAAGGTATCATCAAGTGTATATTTTGTCTAGAGATTCCAGGAGAGAATTCACCAGGTTTGAGGGGTCACATGTATCCCTGAGCTCTTGGCCTCTGCACATCTTGGACACAGCACATCACTTCAGCCTCGGCTCCAGTTTCCCCAAGCTCTTCTGCTCACTCTGGTCTCTCCGCCTTCCTGTCTGAAGGTTCTTTGTGACTACAGTGGGCCCACCTAGATAATTCAGGATAATCGCTCCAGTTTAAGGTGAGGTGATTAGCAATCTTAATTCCACCTCTAACCATAATGCTTCCATGCTGCCTAACAACACATTCAAAAGGTCATCCTGCTAAGGGTCATTATTCTACCTACACACTAAGTGACTGAGAAAAAGTAAAGTTATCTATCATGCCTTACCTATGGCGAGGAAATAATAACTTATAATGATTTATCTACGAAAACCTGTTTTTAAAAGCTTTGGTCCTAGTCTATTGATTAAAGTTTTGGTATATTCCAGATAAATTTCATGTCCTTGATGCTAACACATTGTGCACAGTAGATGGCCTTTTTAAAATAGTACTGCATAAAGGAATATTTAAGGTTGTCTGGACAATAGAAAAGGAACTTTAGTTGCTATGCCACAAAAGGCCGGATTTCTGCACATTACACCTCCTACCAGTGCACACATGTGCCAAACTCCTTCCTGAAAGCCTGGTTTATGTTTCCTATGTGCTTAGCAATAGTTTTACTCTCACGACTGTTTATATTAAGTCCTATTTTTTAAAGCATATCCTCATTTGTTTGTTTTCCTGAGCCTCTGAACTGGATTTCATCTGGTATGTATTGCACAGGTTTGCACACTTGATTGTACGCTACCTTAAAGCATCCTCTTGTGTTCTGGACACGGTTATTTTTCTCCATGGTAAGGTGATAAGTTACTTCTCTGAGGACTTGCCACCTTAGAATGCAGTGGTGACATCACCTGCTCAGGCTCTGTCTGCAATGTGGAATTTAGTATTTTCCAACTTCTGGTCTAACTTGAACTTCATAATTAAGCAGAGCCGCCTTTTGAGGGAACAGTAGGGTGTCTGCCCCTAAACGTCTGTGTAAATGCAGAGACACATTTGGGAACATAACTGACTTTTATGTACAGAAGCCAGATGCATTTCATGCCCATGCATGCTTAGGGAAGCAAGTTCATCTCATCTATCACAATAAGCATCTGTGCCACTGAATTCCACTGCAGGATACTTTTCACACTTAGACAACAAAACATTTAAGGAAATAAAAGCTCTTTCCAATAAAAATGTGCATCAAATACTGTGTGTATGTTTAAAAAAAAACCTTCCTCTATAAGATAAGGCCACAGGAACTACTAAAAAAGCATTCTTGAAATACATTTTCTGATAGGAATCTAGGCCCTTGCCTTATATAAGATTTAAGGAAAGTGATGTGTGTGTCTTTATACTTGAAAGGCTGTTTTCAACAGCAAAGGGTATGCTTTGAGGTATCAATATAGTTTTGAGAATGCAAAAGTTTAAAAGAAATGGAATGCATATTCTCCAGGTATGAACATGCAATTGTCATTATTTTCCTACCATCTACTAGATTAGAAACAGAAGAAAAATTATGGAAATGTCTGTTTTCCCTCAATAGGAGTACCTATTTATTAAAGTTAATTAATTACTATTCTTTAAACATTTTCAAAATAGACTCATAAGTGACAACTTTCAGAGAAAACAAGGGTTTTTGGATGTAAATATTTACTTATAACATGGATAAAATAATTTTGTTAAATATTAACTCCATATTCATAATGTTCTCTATTGTTTTTGCATTTTGTTTAACAATAGAGAATCTAAGACATTTAGTGTTCATGAGTTTCATACAGTTTCCTGTCAATGTACTTTGTCTTTTTTTTATTGGACTACTAATCATTTATTTATGATTTGTTGGAACTACTCATATTTTAAATATGTCAAGTGAATTGCAAGCACTTGTTGCTGATTTGATATTTGCTTTTTACACATATTCATTGTATCCTCTGAAAAAGAAAAGTTTTATATTTTAACAAATTCCAATCCATAATTTTTTTTTTAAATTTTCTGTTATTGGTTAGGGCTATGTTTGGATATTTAATTTTAACCGTAATGTTGCAAGTGATATTTGTCTATGGTATTTTTTCTTTATATTTTGAAAAAGTGTATTTGACATCCACTATGGAATTAATATTTATTAATGACATATTATACCTTTGTGCAACTATAAAATACATATAGCCAATTATCTGAACACCATTCTATGAACTGTTTATCACTTATCCACTGATTTGAAACACTATCTTTATCATATATTGGATTTTAGGTTTATCGAGATTATGTAACATGAAATTATTTAATTATGAAATTATGTGAATTCAAGCATGACAGTCAGCTCTTCTTCCCCACCACTACCCTGTAAAAGGATGGATGGAATAATTGCTTCCCTATGGCTTAAGTGTATGAGAGGTATACAACATGGTCTTGATGAAGTGGGAACTACACAGAAACTGTTTTTGGTCCTGAAATGTACTCCAGCTTTACCAATTTGTTCTACACATATACCATTGAGGGTAGAAGCTGAATTTTGCTAATGATTATATTTACACTACTTAACATTGTGCCAGATACTGAGTAGATGCTTAGAAACATGTTTAATGACTTGTTTTATTGATAGAGACCTAATTATCTGCTGTAGTGGTGCTATCTCATTCAGAATCATTTTGACCAGCCTTTCTCCATCATGAATAAAACACTTATTTACACACTTGTGTACATGCACATGTGCATAGAAACACACACACCCTTTGCAGAGACAAACTGCATCGAAAGCATGTACAAACATTATAGTATTTTTGTTGATTCTGACCTGATTCTGATTCTATTGTATACATTTTCATTCTGATCACAATAACAATAAAAATAGAAAACTATAAGTTGTGAAGCTGGAAGATGCAGAACATGAAAGATCGAATTACCAATTTTTTTTTCTATTTTCTTTAGTTGGCTGCTGATAAAATCAGAAAAGTAATGGACACAAAAATGAAAGTATGCAATGTGTGTGCGTGTGTGTGTGTGTGTATCACATGCACTCGTTTCCATGATGTACATATGGAATTTCATAACCAGCCAAACTAAGCTTCATAAGTGAATGAGAAATAAAATCCTTTACAGACAAGCAGATGCTGACAGATTTAGTCACCATCAGACCTGCCTTCCAAGAGCTCCTAAAGGAAGCACTAAACATGGAAAGGAAAAACCAGTACCAGCCACTGCAAAAACACACCAAAATATATAAACCAATGAAACTAGGAAGAAACTGCTTCAACTAATGTGCAGAATAACCAGCTAACATCATGATGACAGGACCAAATTCACACATAACAATATTAACGGTAAATATAAATGAGCTAAATGCCCCAATTAAAAGACATACACTGGCAAATTGGATAAAGAGTCAATACCCACAGGTGTGCTGTATTCAGGAGACACATCTCACTTGCAAGGACACACATAGGCTCAAAATAAAGGGATGGAGGAATATTTACCAAGCAAATGGAAAGAAAGAAAAAAAAGCAGGAGTTGCAATCCTAGTCCCTAATAAAACAGACTTTAAACCAACAAGGATAAAAAAGGACAAAGAAGGGCATTACATAGTAGTAAAGGGATCAATGCAACAAGAAGAGCTGAGTATCCTAAATATATATATATGCCAAATACAGGAGCACCAGGATTCATAAAACGAGTTCCTAGAGACCTACAAGGAGACTTAGACTCCCACACAATAATAGTGGGAAACTTTAACAACCCACTATCAATATTAGACAGATCAACAAGAAAGGAAATTAACAAGGATATTCAGACTTGAACTCAGCTCTGGTCCAAGTGGACCTAATAGATACCTACAGAACCCTCCACCCCAAATCAACAGAATATACATTCTTCTCAGCACCACATAGCACTTATTCTGAAATCAACCACATAATTGGAAGTAAAACACTCCTCAGCAAATGCAAAAGAATGAAAATCATAACAAACAATCTCTCACACCACAGTGTAATCAAATTAGAACTCAGAATTAAGAAGCTCACTCAAAACTGCACAACTACATGGAAACTGAACAACCTGCTTATGAATGACTACTGGGTAAATAGCAAAATTAAGGCAGAAATAAATAAGTTCTTTGAAACCAATGAGAACAAAGACACAACATATCAGAATTTCTGGGATACAGTTAAAACAGTGTTTAGAGGGAAATTTACAGCATTAAATGTCCACATTAGAAAGTGGGAAAGATCTAAAATAGACACCCTAACATCACAATCAAAAGAAGCAATGGAAAACACATTAAAAACCTAGTATAAAACAAGAAATAACTAAGATCACAGCAGAACCGAATGGGAGAGAAACACAAAAAAACCTTCAAAAAAAAATCAATGAATCTAGGAGTGGGTTTTTTGAAAAGATTAACAAAATAGATAGACCGGTAGCCAGACTAACAAGGAAGAAAAGAGAGAAAGATCAAATAGACACATTAAAAAACGATAAAGGGTATATCACCACTGATCCCACAGAAATACAAACTATTATTAGAGAATACTGTAAACACCTCTACACAAATAAACTAGAAAATCTAGAAGAAATGGATAAAGTCCTGGACACATACACCCTCCCAAGACTAAAGCAGGAAGAAGTCAAATCCCTGAATAGACCAATAACAAGTTCTGAAATTGACTCAGTAATTACTGGCCTACCAACCAAAAAAAGCCCAGGACCAGATGTCTTCACAGCCGAGTTCTACCAGAGGTACAAAGAGGAGCTGGTACCATTCCTTCTGAAACTATTCTGAACAATAGAAAAAGAAAGACTCCTCCCTAAATCATTTTATGAGGCCAGCATCACTCTGATTCCAAAACCTGGCAGAGACCCAATAGAAAAAGAAAATTTCAGGCCAATATCACTGATGAACATCGATGCGAAAATCCTGAATAAAATACCGGCAAGAGAATCCAGCAGCACATCAAAAACTTATCCACCACGATCAAGTTGGCTTCATGCCTGGCATGCAAGGCTGGTTCAACATATGCAAATCAATAAACATAATCCATCACATAAACAGAACCAATGACAAAAACCACATGATTATCTCAATAGATGCAGAAAAGGCCTTCAATAAAATTCAACACCCCTCATACTAAAAACTCTCAATAAACTAGGTATTGATGGAACATATCTCACAAAAATAAGAGCTATTTATGACAAATGCATAGCTAATATCATGCTAAATGGCCAAAAGCTGGAAGCATTACCTTTGAAAACTGGCCCAAGAGTAGGATGCCCTCTCTCCCCACTCTTATCAAGATAGTATTGGAAGTTCTGGCCAGGGCAATCGAGTAAGAGAAAGAAATAAAAGCATGCAAATAGGAAGAGAGGAAATCAAATTGTCTCTGTCTGCAGATGACATGATTGTATATTTACAAAACGCCACCACCTCAGCCCAAAAATTCCTTAACCTGATAAGCAACTTTGGCAAAGTCTCAGGATATAAAATTAATGTGCAAAAATCACAATCATTCTTATATACCAATAACAGACAAGCAGAGAGCCAAATCATTAGTAAACTCCCATTCACAATTGCTAAAAAGAAAACAAAATACCTAGGAATACAACCTACAAGGGATGTGAAGGACCTCTTCAAAGAAAACTACAAACCAGAGCTCAAGGAAATGACAGGACACAAACATATAGAGAAACACTCCATCCTTATGGATAGGAAGACTCAATATCATGAAAATGGCCATATTGCCCAAAGTAATTTATAGATTCAATGCTATTCCCATCAAGCTACCATTGACTTTCTTCACAGAACTAGAAAAAAACTATGTTAAATTTCATATGGAAGCAAAAAAGAGCCTGTGGAGCCAAGGCTAACCTAAGCAAAAAGAACAAAGCTGGAGGCATGACGCTGCCTGACTTCAAACTATATTACAAAGCTAAAGTAACCAAAACAGCATGGTGCTAATACCAAAACAGATATATAGACCAATGAAACAGAATAGAGGCCTCAGAAATAACACCACACATCTACAACAATCTGATCTTCAACAAACCTGACAAAAGCAAGCAATGGGGAAAGGATTCCCTATGTAATTAATGGCGCTGGGAAAACTGGGTAGCCATATGCAGAAAAGAGAAACTAGACCCCTTCATTATACCTTATAAAAGAATTAACTCAAGGTGGATTAAAAACATAAATGTAAAACCTAAAACTATAAAAACCCTAGAAGAAAACCTAGGCAATATGATTCAGGACATAGGTGTGGGCAAAGACTTCATGACTAAATCACCAACAGCACTTGAAACAACAGCCAAAATTGACAGATGGAATCTAATCAAACTAAAGAGCTTCTGCTCAGTAAAATAAACTATCACAAGAGTGAACAGGCAACCTACACAATATGAGAAAATTTTTGCAATCTATCCATCTGACAAAGGTCTAATATCCAGAATCTAGAAGGAACTTAAACAAATTTACAAGAAAAAAAAAACAAACAACCCCATCAAAAAGTGGGCAAAGGATATGAACAGACACTCCTCAAAAGAAGATATGTATGTGGCCAATAAACATATGAAAAAAGCTCATTATCACTGTTCATTAGAGAAATGCAAATCAAAACCACAATGACATACCATCTCACACCAGTTAGAATGGTGATCATTAAAAATTCTGGAAACAGATGCTGGAGAAGATGCAGAGAAATAGGAACACTTTTACACTGTTGGTGGGCTTGTAAAATAGTTCAACCATTGTGGAATACAATGTGGTGATTCCTCAAGGATATAAAACCAGAAATACCATTTGACCCAGCAATCCCATTACTGGGTATATACCAAAGGATTATACATCATTCTACTCTAAAGACACATGTACATATATGTTTATCATGGGACTATTTACAATAGCAAAGACTTGGAACCAACATAATGCCCATCAATGATAGACTGGATGAAGAAAATGTGGCACATATTCACCATGGAATACTACACAGCCATAAAAAAGGATGAGTTCACGTCCTTTGCGGGGATATGGATGAAGCTGGAAACCATCATCCTCAGCAAACTAACACAGGAACAGAAAACCAAACACTGCATGTTCTCACTCATAAGTGGGTGCTGAACAATGAGAACATGTTGACACAGGGAGAGGAACATCACACACTGGGGTCTGTAGGTGGGTGTGGGGAAAGGGGAGGGAGAGCATTAGGACAAATAGCTAATGCATGTGGAGCTTAAAACCTAGATGACGGGTTGATGGGTGCAGCAAATTACCATGGCACAAGTATACCTATGTAACAAACCTGCATGTTCAGCACATGTATCCCAGAACTTAAAGTAAAATTTTAAAAAATGAAAGTATGCAATATGTGTATGTGTGTGTATACATACATATAAAACAAGCACTCATTTTCATTATGTACATATATGCACATTATGAGTGTGAATATATGTTAAATAATATCCTATCAGTTTTGTATTTGTAACACATATATGTACATGCATATACAACAAATAGAGGTGTTTTGCATAATAATTTCATTTATATTCATTTCATCAGCTAAGAACTAAAAAGAATTTAAATCAAAATCAATTATTCATTTACAGGTGTTTTTAACCATCATCTCCCCCTTTATCTTCAGTTTTATGCCTCCTTGTATTGCCATTTTGTGACTTTTTTGCCATAAATTATACATATTTGGAACAGTCACTTTAAGAAATTCAATCTTTGGATAAGATCTCTAAGATTGATTTAGTATGAATACGTGTGTGGGCACACACTTGACAAAGAAAGGTCAGTTATAAATATATGTGTACACTTATCAAAATAATTCACATAAAATCTCTGAATAAAATTATCTGTATGCTTTTTCTGTCAATAAAAGCAATATAGTATAATTCTTGGTAGTAAACCTGTTTGTTTTCATTCTGTTGCCTACCATGTGAGCTGCCATGTTGGTATAAAACATCGATCATTTGATATTTTACTACAGCAAATAATAGTGATCCCCACGAAATAATAAATAAATCAGTGAGTTTCACGGAAATAAGTTTTTGGATGGATCAGATAATTTGAAGTTGTTAGTTTATTCTCCAGCAAGGTGAAAGAAAAAAGCTGTTAGTTTGTTCTCTATCAGGTGATCGAAGATGAAAACTAAAGTTCTCAAGGCCAGTGCATAATAACGGTGCCGTATTCTGTGCATCAATCACCATTACCAAATACCTATATTGCCAAATATTTCATGTACCGCTTTAGTGGTGATTAATCAATGTGCCATGGCACTGAAACTGAAACGAGACTTTGTAGTACAAGTGATATTCAAAGGGTTTTGAAAATTTATCAGCTCTATAGATATAGATGAAAATTTATCATCATCTATCTAGAAATCCTGTTTTTATAAATGTTACCTAGCCAAATATTGGTTTTATTTACTTAATATTTAGAAAACATGAGTTTAGTAAAAATTGTTCAGATTTTCTTAATGTAGTGTGTGAAATTACTATGTAATTATACAAGAAATATGCTACACAGCTGAATACACAAAGAGGTCAGCAGAGGGAGCAAAAGGTGCCTTTCCACTATAATCCACAGCAACATCACCCGCTCTTCTCTCTACATCATCGATGTATGTTATCTAAAGTCCTGTGCAAATGCCACCTCAACACGAGTCCTCTAGCCTTGCCTTCTTATCAGAAGCAGCTCGAAAGCCCCGATAATTCTAGAACCACTGAAAAATACACACTTGTTGCAAGGATTGAAAAGCCTCATATTGCAAATTCAGAATTCACAGTACTGAAAAAATTCATAATTTTTTTAAAGCTACAATACTGTGAACTATACAAAATGAATTATGTTGGGATCCGATGACTCTCTTCATTCCAGCCTATCTTATATTTTCTCATTCATTTCTCCACATAGTCACAACAACAGACTCACTATTACATTTCATTAATGGCTATTTTATAATAAATGATCTCAATAGCATTTCTGAAACCTCTGCTGTTCTGGTTTTACAGAACTCTTGAATTTTTGAAAAAGACCTGACTCTTATGCTTAGAAAAGCCATCATTTCTTTCTGTAAGCTTTCCGTCTTCTATAAGCTTTACATGTTCCATAAGCAAACATTCGCTGGTTTTGTGATCAAACTAGAGAGGCAAATTCAGTTAATAATAACAACGTCATTTATCATCCTCAAATCTAGTGTTATGGATAATACGATCTCCACAAGGAGACGGTTGCACGAGCGACAAGAGAAAGACAATCAACAGTCTTTTACTCATACCAAGATATGTCCACACACACTTGTTTCAACAGTCAAAGTAACGCCATATGTCCCCAGTGATGTGGGTGGGCAAAAGGAACAGTTGGCCTGCTAATGAGGGCCATATGTACACGCAGCCTATCGTACCATCCTTCTTACTTATGGTTGCTGAAAACTCAGTGGAAGAGCTTGCTCTGAGGAATGGCATGGCTGGAGGAGGAGAGGCTTCCTTAAGAGCAGGAAAGGACCATTTGTTGTACAACTACTGTATCTCTGAGACTGGGAGCTAAAGATACGCATGTACGTTACTCATTCTTATTAAGAGTTACTTACGCATCCGTAGAGTTCTTTACTCCAGTTTCACCTTCTTTCACTAAATTCTTTTGCATTTATGTGCAAAGGGATTTTGGGCCCTTTTCAAAAATTACTTTTCCTAATCAATCTTGTTAATTTGATGTTCATTTACATCGGCTTCTCTTTATTTTTAGCTTGATTTCCAGAAAAATTATACTTTCTTTGACATTGTTAAATGTTACAATATTAAAAGAAATGAAAAAGACTTAAAAACTTAGAATATTTGAATGAGGGTTTCTGGAAGGCAGAGAGAACAATAAGGCAAAAGTACTTACTGCACTACTGTTCCAAAGTAAAAGAAAAACAAAGATTTTAAAAATGATTATAGCAGCTTTGTATCTCAACCAGGGTTTCCTTTGAAATTTCTACAACTGCAAACACTATTCAGCAATTTGCACTGATTATAAAATTTATTGTTTTAAGGTCAATTGTGATACTATGATCAGATAATATAATTTACTTTACTCTTAATGGCTTCATTTTGACAACGGAGGGAGCTTTCAGGAAGGACAACGCTTCCTGCACAACAACCAGTAAAGCAGGTCACATCCATTTTCAATATAATTTTAAGAAAAATGAAGGACAAACTACTTGTGAGGCAGCAAGAATTCATTTGCATTAAATTAATTTGAACAGGGCATTTCAAGTTCTCTCTGGCAACAATGGAATAAAGGGGAAAATGAATCTATCTTATGCAATGATCCTCTTCTAGGTTACAGAAAGATTTGAAAGGCTGACATGACCATTGCTAAATTTCTTCTAGAAGTCTATGATTAGTGTCATAGATATAACTCATGAGATAAAATATTCACAAAGAATGTCTGTGAACTGCATCAATTGTGATGGAACTACTGTCTAACATCCCTTTGAAAAGTTATATTCTGCAAAGGTTAAAAAAACACCAACCTTTCGATGCTTTCTTATATGGATGAGCTTTTGTCAACAAGAACTAAGCTTCACAATTAAGCACTATGGAAGATAATGTTCTAGGTTAATTTAAACCTAACTAATCCAGGACTTGGCCTTGATAAATAATGGGTTTAATTAATATTTTTGACCCTAGCAGTGCAAATACTTTTACTTATATTTTACTAAAGCTAGTTTTGACAAATCTAAGGGTATTTAATTTATCAGTATCTGTTGTCAGATGAAAACTTCCCCATCAATACCTTCTAATGGTTCAAAAATAAACTGTTACCCCCACAGATACATTGTTTTTCCATGCGTAAGCAAGTACATTAATTTCAGGGTCTCAAGGCATAAAAGTGATATTACCACTTGTGATAGGCTGCATAATAGTCCCAAAAGATGTTCTTCACCTAATCTCCCGGCCCTGGGAATGTGCTGCCTTACACAGCCAAAGGACTTGTAGATACGATTCATTTAAGGATCTGGAGACAAGGTGATTATCCCAGATCATCCACGTGAGTCCAAAGTAATCACAGGAGTCCTTAGATGAAGTGGAGAGAAGGACTCAAAGTTAAAGGAGGAGACAGCGCGGAGACAGAAACAGAAATAAAAGCAACGCACCTTGAAAATGGAGGAATGGGGAAAAGACAATGGAGACAGGTGCCACCAGAAGCAGAAAATGCAAGAGAATGGATTCTCCCCTCAGCACCTCGAGAAGGAACCCACACTGCAGACACATTGACTTAGCCTAATTAAAGTGATTTTGGACTTCTGATCTTTGAAACTGCAAGACAATAAATATGTGTTAAGTTATGTAAATGTGTCGTAATTTGTTATAGCAGCAGTAATACAACTAATACACCACTACAATAAGCAAAGGAAATAAAGTGCAATAGTGACAAACTTAAGGGTTTCCAGGAAAGAGAAACGAAGTGGTAAACTCAATCACAGGATTATATTAGTAACTGTAGTATATGTTACTTGCTTACCCTTTCAATCACATTATTGCTGTAATTATCATTATCATCCAATCAATATGATTACACCAGTATGTATAACTTAGACATGAAAATTTTTTTCTATTTCACTCTTCCCATAATTCCATGCAGCTACCCCTAAGCAACTATGTATCTGATGAAGCTAATATTTTCAGGGAAAATCTTCCATGTTAAGCAGAAAATTTACATCTAAAATTAAATTCTTTTAAGGCAGTCTGGGGACAATACCTAGAAAATTCAAACATTACTTCTCAAGAATACCACTAGCAGTGAGTTTGTGACGCTATCTTCCACCAACTGAATCAAAATTAATTTTAAATATTTTCAAAGCAATATTTTTAAAAATCGTGTACACATTTTTTCCTCTTGGTAAAAATAAACCACTTCTCAACCATCCATTATATTTATGTTAGTTACATGAAGTCCATACATGAATTATCATACCACAAATAGAAAACTATTTAAATAGAAAAATCTCACTTGGTGCTGACAGAATGACAGCATAAAACTGTTAAGCATGAGGAGAAAGTTGTTTGCAGTGTAAATATTTCCCTTTTCCTATCAAAGTGTGTCCTGTGATCTAGCGCTCTTCTCTCCACATGCTTAAGTACAGCAAAAGTTATAAAAACACTCATTCTAGTTTTCTATACTTTAATGGTTGTAGAACATCAGAAGAGAATTGGGAGATGGGAATGTTTTGTGCTTGACATTGCATTTGAGGGGAAAATAAAAACTTGGACATAATATGTGGGATGTCTTCACAGTAATACATGGGAGGGCAAGCAAAAAATGCTATCAAATTTCTACCATGCGCTGAGCCCCTTATATAAACAAATATCCAGCCTTTCTAATGTACTAACAACCACTCTTCATAGCAGGTATTCTATTCCCAGCTTGTAGGTAAGAAACAAAGCTTCAGAAAGGGATCTTCACCAATGTCACACAGTCAATAAAAGGCAGAACTAGGGCAAATATCAATAATAAAAATAGCAATCTAATCCTAATTGGACCTGGCACTGTTCTAAGAAGAAAATCATTAACAAAGGATTTTGAGTTACCACACTCTTAGTCTCCCCGTTTTACAAAAGAAGCAACTGGGGTAAAGTGAAGCTATGCCGTTTCTTTTCAAGCTCATATACCTAACAAGATACCACTTTAATCATGGGTCTCTGATAGATCGTGTACCTCATTTCTAGCGTTTGCTGAGATTTTTCTTATTAACCCTAAGCAAGTATTTGATCCCTGGTAAGTATGCTGTAATTTTTTCACCGCTCATTCTTATCACGGTTCTTCAAGAAAAGTACAGTTCAACACGTTTGTCCTATTTGGTTACAAATTTTGAAATTCAAAATATGTATCACACTAAGCTGTTAGCTCCATTTGGAATTTTAAAAAACTAAATTTCTCACTCAGTTAAAAAAAATTGCATTGTTTACTCCCATATCTACAATATAGCTTATAAGTGTATATTTGTATTGAAAACATAATTTTCTACAACTTTTATAATATTTAAATACTATTTAAGGTTTTAATAATATTTAAATATTTAAATAATACATTTAAAAACATAGTTCAACAAGTCCGAATAATCCATCACTTACTTATGACAGAATATTTGTTCAGTATCTTCTGTTTGTTCACTCTTGTGTAATATATCCTATTTTAAGAATCAAAAACTTCTCTTAATGTCAACACTACAGCCTCTTCACAATTCCTACTTATTCCTAATTACCCTTCAGGAGCAAATAAAATGAATTTATCCCAAATTTCTTTGCTTTGAAACAACTTCAGTGAAAATGGTGGTTGTCAACCATATCTACCATTCATATATCCCATTGTTTTCTGCATTAAATTTCATCTAATACTCCTTATGCCATCAGTGTCACTACAAAGGGGGACAGGGGATGAATCTCATCATGAACAAAGGTATATACACTAGATCTTAGGATGTTCAATCATTTCCTTACTCTATTATGTCCCATCTGAACTACTCATATTAAAATGAGCAACTATATGAACATGGTACTTTTAAGAAAGGATGTTCAAAAATTAATTCATATCTTGTACAAATTGGTATCCAAGAAATCATGACCTAATAGGCATCACATATGTGAATGAAAAAATTCACTTTCAGCAATGAATGTTGATGACACTCCTTTAGCAAGAGTTGTACCGAGCTACCCACAACTCCTCAGCACTCACTATTCTCATACATGCGGTCGGACAATGTCCAAGGGTGCAGTGATTCTGTCCAGAGGCTTTTCTGGGCCGTTAGAGCTGTCTCAGCCTGTGTACAGGGTTATACAGACACTCTAGGGCATTCATGACTCTGATCACTGGAGCAGCCCTGTACTAACTGCAAATTTATGGAGGAAACTTTCAAGTCCTCTTGCCCCCCAGTTGGGGTAACTCTGTTACCTATTTCATGTGGTCTCAGTTCTCCAACAAAAATGATCTCGGCCTGCTCATCTTACTTCCATTTCACTACATGGCATAACTAGAAGTTGACTAGGTATTCTGCTTTAATGTATATGCAAAGCCCTCTTGTTCAGGAATGTTTGTAGAATAATATTTCTAAATTAGGAATACAATTGGTCTTGTTCTTTCCTGAGGGATAAAATGTCATCTCTCTTCTTCTCTCCCTCTCTCCTTTCTTCCTAACTCAGCTAACCCTCTATCTGAAAGAATTACAAAGGAAGAAATCTAGGGCATTGTTTAGCATTCTCAGGAGGATTGGAAATGTTGGAATGACAGCGAGTATCACACATACACTGCTTGAAGTATTTTGTAGGATCCAAGGGAAGAGAAAATTTTGACATTCCAGAAAATTTAAGTCATCCTTTTAATATCAGGACCAGAAAGAAACAGGTCACACGGGCAAGAGCCATAAAACTAATTATCTTGACTCTTTCCAGAATACCTGAGCTATAAATGTACAGGGAATCCTGTAATCAGATGCAAAGTTGTGTATAATATACTTAGTTCCCAAATGTAACTAGGAATTTTATGTATATAATGTGAAAAATCGTTCCAAAGTATTTGAGACTCCAAAAACTTTCCTAGCTAGCATTCAATATTCTTGCTTAACTTCTCCTTATACCCCGAACTGTATTGAGCATGCATAGACACACAAAAGCTAGGATCAACTATTACCGCTTAAGAAAGAAAAGGAGGAAAACGGCTGTATTATAGGGATTTAGTTTTCTTCCTCAACTCTTGAAGAAGCCTATTTGTATCAGCCCGTGTCAGACAACAAAGTACTTATCAATAAAGTTTTATGAATGTGGTCACATATGAAATATAAGAGCATTCAGTTTCTACCTCTCCTTTTCTCATAAATCCTACATCAGATAGACATTAGCTATATCTGCCAATGTTTCCACGGAATCTTAAAGACTATTCACTGCAAAGCTGGCAGTGTAGCCTGAAAGCAAGTTATGTCTGCGTTGCAACTTCACACTAAGTGGTTTAAAAATACAACTAAATGTGGCCTGTCTTTATCTTGATTATAAGACATAAATTATCCCAAGAATATTCTTAGTAAAAATTGGGTCTCCCGGTCAAGCCACTTCTATTAAGAAGGACACAGGTCAGTTTTTAGGAGTTTAGGTGTTATTTGGAAGTTAGGAGCATCTAAATATGGAATATAACTCCATTAAATTATAGTATATTTTATATCAAAGAGAAACGACAAAAATAAGAAATGTTTTAAGTATTTTTTCGTATAGCGTGTTCATATATAATTACTTCAGTAGTCTCAATGTAGTCATGCAATTGTTTGGGTAAAGAACTAAACTTGAAGTTAAATAGCATAGGTCTGAATTCTTATGGTTTATAACATTCATATATTTTATATGTTCCAGAATAATATGTAATTTCTAAGTTTATAACATAATAATTACAGAAATCTAGGTAAAGTAATACTTCTGTGACACAGTCTCTTCATCTACAAAATGGAATATTGCTTTTCTCCTTAAATTTATATTAAAAATTGGAGAAGTAATATATGTGAAAGAACCTTACATTAAATATGCAAGTTTTATTTGTTGAATTCAAACAGTCATTAAAGAACAAAATAAAACATTACATTTGGATTAACAAAGTAGATACATATATCTCAATCTGAGAAACCTTTAAGCTCTCTTGACCATAAAATGACATTGGATCCTATAAGAGAGTTTGGTAAATATTTGAAAGATATTTCAATTTCACACCTAAATGTTGATTCTGACATTTATTTCCTAAACTTATCATTTGTATACTTACCTGCTATTAAATCCACAGGGGTCATGTCACTAACTGTATGCCCACCGATTTTATTGAGAGGTATTCAGCAAGGCCCACAAAGTAAGTATTGAATTTTTTTAAAAAACAGACCCAAAACACCTAAAAGCAAAACACTTAGTAAATTCTTATAATCATGAAGATCACAAATTAGTGCTATTAGTAAGAAAGAAACTTCTAAACCAAATAAAGTCCTAATACCTCCAACGAATTTTGTCTCTCTGATACACACACACACGATTAAAAAAAAAAATGAAGGAAATGTAAAAAAATAAATAAATGAAGGAAGTTCTGTGGGAAATGTCCATAATTTCATGCCCAGAATTTCCCTATCAATCTCTTTCCCCAAAGTTCTTCCGAGAAAATAAAGTTGCCTTTCTCTCAACGTTAACTCATCACTTTTCTCATAGCATTTTCAAAAGAAATATTTCCTGTCAGCCGGCCACTTAAACTTTGTGCTGTTAAAGAAATCCAAAAAGGTATCAATTTTGCAACAAAGGATAAAGAGGAGACGAAGTGAACCAACATGGCTTTTAAGCTAAATTGCCGTCACCTGTCACAGGTTGTCTAGCGAGCCTCAAGTTCCCTCTAATAAGCTTATGGAGGGTGCGGAGCAAAGGCACCTCAAGGTGCTCTGCGGGTTTTCCCCTGGTAAATTAGGCTGAAAGGAAAAGAGTCCCACCCCCCACCCCCAAACTTGGAGACCAGGGCTGCCCTGCCGAATGCTGTGCCCAGACCTCCTACTTCCACGCCCTTCCAGTCCTTTCCTCGGCTTGGAAAATTGGGCATGAGGCAAGCTAAAGGAAGGACAGAAGGCCAAAACGGGCATCCGGGAAGCCAAATTTCTGTCTCAAAAGCTCGTCTAGAAACGCGTACATAGCGCGTGCCTTGCGGACATCTCCTAAAACCCCGTTCACTGAAGCTAATTCCTCCCGAACGCCCCCACGCCGGCTGAGGATCGCAACCGCCCATCCGCCCCTCCAGCCTGTGCAGCCGCCCCCAAAACCTCCCGTGAATCGGGAAATGTCAAGGCAGCAGCGCTTGGGGAGCCGAGCAGCCTCGCCAGTTCCAAGTCTCTGGTTCGAGACCCCTCGCTTCGCCTCTTTGGGGAACTCACCTGGAGTCAGGTTTAGATGGCAGCCTCCACCCAGGGGACCGGGAAGCGGCCCCGGGAAGCGCCGCCGCGTCCTGTGAATAACGAGCGCAGCGCAGCGGAGCAGCTCCCCCTGGACTGGCCGCTCCCCGATTCCTCCCGCTCTGTCCGGGAACCGTCCCTCCGTTCTTTCCTCTCCCTCCCCTGCCTGCAGCCGCCGCGCTCCCTCCTCCTGCTGGCGGCTCAGGGCTGTGCTTCCGCCTCCCTCCTGCGGGCGCACGAGCTGCCCGCGCTGCTAATGAGCAGGCTCCAGGCTCCGCCCGGCCAGGGGTGCGCACACGCCCCACGCCGGAGACGAGCTCCCGGGAGCGGAGCTATGGATACGCCTGCTGCGGCCGCTGGAGAAATGAACTGGAGGAGGCATCCAGCATCTCACACTTTCTGGCCACTCAGCTTAACTAAGCCATAACCCCAGACTTCTTCCTAAATCTCCAGTAATTTACAGGTGCTGAAAAGTCAATGAGGGGTTTGAGCACAATCTGTGTTAACAGTATTGCCAGTATAGAGATGCTAATCTGGCTAGATTCTAGGGATGAAATGTTCAAGGGACGGTATATGATTCTTTCTGGTGGTTATTTTGACATATTTTGGCTATACTTACAGATCTGTAAAATAAACCAGCAATCTTCTAATCATGACAACACAGATTCCTAATTGAAGGCAGCTGATACTTATTAAATACCAGGCTCTGTTTAATAGGCTCTTCTTTCCCAGCTGATCTTTACTACAATTCTGTGAGCACTACTAGCACCCCTATTCTATATTTTAAGAATTTGGGTTTAACTTTTAAAACAAGACGGTCTTAAAACAAGACTAAGGATCATGTCCAACCTTGCAGAGATTCTAAGTTTCTGAGCCTAAATAATAACTGATATCTGTAGCTCCCACAACCCATACCCTGTGTATAATGTGTTGCAGCATCTTGGATGGTACTGTGTAACTGAACCAACAAAGATAATAGGACCATCAGCAAATACACACCACGAGACTAATGAATACCTAGAATCCTAGTGAGACTTGTAAATAGTCAAGCACCCTAAGTAACAATAGTTCAAGTGCATGCTAAACATGGTGATTACTTATAAAAGAACAGCAACCAGTATGAGTGAAGACAGGCAAATAATGTTCAAAATGTTCAGAATCAATGTCCAGCCACTTATGAGTTGAATTCCCCACTCTAAAAAGGAGGCCAGATGTGATGTATTCTAAGAAGTCTACAATGGGCGTGGTCTTTTCACAACCAAAAAGGGCTTTTTAAACACTTATATCCCATTAAGAATATGCAATAGCTAATTAATATTAAATCTGAAAATCAGTGATAATTTATTTCAACTAACCTTACATGAAAAAATCATTACTCATTCAAGCTTTTAGAATTAGATTAAATAGCATTGAGTATCAAATTTACTTCAACCCATAGAAATAATAGACAGTTAATTAATAAAGTAAGTAATTTAATTAACTTTACTTTTGTGTCATGATGTATTTTTCCTTAGGAAAAGGATAAGACATTTTTTCCATGGTATAAAACACTAGAATATGACTTTTATATTTTTCTTCATGAAGATTAAAGAATTAATAAAATAAGTACAGACATATTGTCAACAAATCTATCCAGATCATTCATTCTCCACTCAAGAAATTATGCTAGGCAAGCTTTATTTCTCCATATGTACAAGGCAATTCAGAGGTCAAAAATTTGAAAACACTTCAATGAACATCAACCATTAATTAACTAAGAGTAGATTTTATTTATAAACAACTTTAAAAGACTATAAAAAAGGTATAACAAACTTCTACTTTATCAGTACTGCTACTCCTGTTGAACACAAAGATATATAATTATAGTTTTCTCCCTATTTAAAATATTTATTGATTCTGGCATAATAATGTCATACTCATCCCTCAATAATCAGTGTACATGGAACCAGAAATCTTTTCTTTCACCTAGTCAATTGAAGTATTTCTGTGTTTTGCATGTTAACACTCTATTTATTCTGTGTTTCTAGTGCTTATCCTCAAAATTTTTATAGTTCCGTTCACATATGAATTCTACCAATCAGCACTATATATAAATAATGCAACGTATAAAATGTGTTAAATAAATGGATGTAAGATTTATGCTAAATTTTTCACATAGTAAGTACTTCAAAACCCTTATTATTTTTCCTTAAGCTTTTATGTGCATATATTTTATCTCTCCAATTAAAGAATAAACTTCTAAATAAGAAGAGTTTTGTCTATAAATTTTACGCATTTTAATACATTATTAATCTAAAACCTTGGACTAGAGTTTGGAATTCTTTTATGTATTCATTTATTGATTCAAAAAATAGGTGTCCATGCCATTTTTTCTAAACCTTGTGCAAGATGTAGGGTATACAATGATGTCCAGACTTTAGAGTCCTTGACCTCATGGCGTTTAAAGTGCAGTAATGTACAGTAATTTTAAAATCTATTTATTATTATTTAAAACAATAAATGAATACATTCTTGTCGAAAATAACTGAAAAGTCTGTCTGAATTCCCTGGCCAAGGCCAAAACATGAAAGCAAAAGAGCTGCCTGAAAACAGTGCAAGCCACTCTCCAGAGGGTTTCTCTGTTGAAACAGCACATCGCATTATGGAAATAATGAGAAAAATTAGTAACTGTGCAAACGACAACACATATGCATCTTTGTGGTTTCTGACCTTTTAGCATCGTCGAAGCAAGACCACAAACCTTTCAACACCAGGCGTGGTATTAATCTTGCACAGAATATAATGTTTTCACATATTTTATTCTGATTTCCTACAAAGTAATTTCAATTTCTAGCTAAAGCTAATGGATTTTTCTAGTGAAAACATTGTGTACAGAATGACTTTCCAGTGAGATCCGCGTACCATGCGCCATTTTCATGTTCGTGCTCATTTCTCTGAAGTCTGTTTGCCTTTAATTCACCATAATAAAATTCCTTGTGTACTTTTATTGGCAACCATTGCATAGTGACACTTGCATCCAAATGTAATTCCATTTGAGCTTGGCAGTGTTTGCTTTTTTATCAGAAGAGGAAAGTTAGAGGGAACAAGGGGCAAAGATGTGTGTAAGAATATCTGAGGGACCATCACAGCATCATCACAAATTCAAGATTTTTTTGAAACATTAGACAAGGGACTCACAGCCATGCCCTGGGATGGCTGAAACACTTCACAACCTGCTCATGTTTATGACCAAAATCATCACCTAAAATGAATTCAATGTGTCAATATCATAATATTGTTTGTGTATAAGTAATCATGAAGCAGTTAGGGAAGGGAGTATAATCTAGTAAGAAATTGGAACAAAAAGTGTTAGACAAAATTCAAGAAGATTTAAAAGAAGAAAATTAACCTGTCTGATCTGAACAGAATTGGAAAAGCACATCAATCATAGCTCTATACATTGACCATAGACTTAAAGCATAACATAAAAATAAAGAAGGCAGATAACTCAGGAAAACATTTCTATTAAATCTACTCCGTAAAGTTTTCCCATACTTTTATTTTACTAACAGGAGCATACATTTAAATCTGACAAAATCATATATATTTTGTTGATTCAATTTGTAGCAGATAGAGGAGCATGTCCCAGTGCTATGACAGTGAGTTGTCACTATAACATACCACTGCTTTACATCTTACCCACAGGCTAAAATGTTTACCCCTAGAGTCGTGACTTTGTATATGACAGGAGATTGCTACTAAAAGTAAATATATTTGGCTGAAGGGTAGATACAACTTTAGGCCATTGTATCATTCACTAAAATTTAGCTGGCATTTACATATTTACCTACTTAGTTCATATGACAAATATGTTTGAGAGACTGCCATATACAAAAAAAAAAGATGGAACCATCTTAAAAATTTAGAGATTACTTAAAGAAATGGAACTGAAGGGTTAACTGTGATGGCAAGAATGAAGAGAGCAAAACCAGAGGGTACTTCAAGGAGAACAGGCATGAGAGAGGCATTATAATTTGGAGGGTGCTATGATTTGAACCTATGTGCCCATCCAAAGTTTGTATGTTGAAACTAAAATCCCAGGACAATGACATCAAGAGATGGGGCTTTTGGTTAAGTGATTAAGTGAAGAAGGATCCACCCTCATGAATGAGATAAACGTCCTCGTAAAAGATGCTTTAGAGGAATGCCGGGCTCCTCAGTCTCTTCTGCCATGTCGTCACATTGTCCGTTTTTGCCCACTTTTGTCACGTGAAGACGAAGCAAGAAGGTGCCACCTCGGGACCAACTGCCAAATCTCCGCTGCCTTGATTTCGGACTTCTCAGCCCCAGAACTGTGAGAAATACATTTCTGTTTTTTATGAATTACTCAATCTGTGGCATTTTGTTATAGCAGCATACAGACAAAAACAGGGTAAACAGCCTGGTGAGAGTGGATATTTTAGAAACTTGAGATGATTCAATGTCGCTGATTCTCCATTTTCTCATATGTAAAATGAAGGAAATAATGCTGATTACTTCATAGTTCATTGTACAAATTAAATTAACTATGTAAATAAAGCAAGCAATATAGTTCCTTTTATCTGGTATACATTGTTTAAGTGTTGTTGTCATTACATGAGGAAAACAAGAACTTCCTCAAACAGAAGGATGTGGGAACCAAAACTAAGATATAAGAAAGGACCAAAGTTCACTGTGACAATCTGGTCAAGCGCTGGTTAGGGAAGATAGCATAATGTTACGCATAGATATTATTTGAGGATAATTTTCCTCCACCCCGAACTCCTCTAGCACTTTCCCTACGTCTTTCATTGCACTTCTTCATTTGTCTCTTTAATTACGGTTATTTATATAAATCTTTTAGCTTCCTACAAAAATAAGCTTGTAGTGGGACAGATTCTTGAGGATCTATGTCAAAGCAATTTTTCTATTTCCTACAGCAAGTAACCCAGTAGTAATCACACAGAATTTGTTAAAAGAATAAACATAGGAAGATTAATTTCCATTTTTTTCTTTGCTAATTTTTAATCAGAATTATACCATTGTTAGGGAGGGAGAAATTATAAATTGAGGACATGAGTATTAACATTTAAATCTGTTATTCTGCTTTATTTTAGAGCTTGCCATGTTTTGTGATTAAAAAAAGAAACAGGACATTCTATATAGCTGTTGCAAAACGTGTGGTCTGTTGGTGAACTAGCAGCACCAGCATTACCAAGATTTCCTTAGTTTGCAGGGCTACTGAGTCAGAATTCGCATTTTGACAAAACTCCAGGTGATTCATGCTCTGCATTTAAGTTGGAGAAGCACTGTTCTATAGTTCTCCTTATGTCCTAAATGCATTGTCAGTGAAAGAAAATACTATACGTATGATAATAATAACGGTAATATTAACAAAAATGTAACTATTAGTAATTTTCTATGCTCTCCCAGATACTAAGTCCTTTATTTAATACTTGTGATATTTCTGCGAAGTTGCAATTGATATCACCTACTAAACTGATACTCAGAAATCTGAGGTAATTCTCCAAGGTCACAAAGCTAGTGAATCACAAACCAGATTTTTAAACTCTTGCTGCTTCATTCCAAAGACTAAACCGTTTCTAACTCACGGTTAATACATTTGCTTCTGCCTTCCATTTCCTAAATATGGTTTCCTTTCTATTTCATTAGCTTTACTTATACATGACTGATTTTTAACCCTCTCTAACATTTGCAGAATATGGTGTACTATGGTTAATAAGGACAATACCAAGTAATATCATGTTGAGAAAGCGTGCAGAAGTAGCATCAAAAAACAGACTTTTTCCAAAATGTTTACTAAAAACTTTCAATAAAAACAAGATTTTCTACTTAGAATTTCTACCTTGCATAACTCAAATGGAGCATGACTATTAAAATGACAAATAGATTCTGTAGTTGCCTAAGAGCTAAGAATAAGAATTGCTATATAAAAAAGCATAAATATGCCATATGAATGACATGTATAAGAATCATGGGAGTGCTATTTGGTATTTAGTATTTAGTTCCATTCTGCAGCATGATCAAAAAGAAGCATCTGTATAGTTCACTGTGCATTATAGCACAATAAATCACCTCATTAGGCTCAGATATATGTAAAGATTTACAGTCTGGGAAAGTCCACTAGATATTCTTAATCACTTCTTAGACTGTACTGTCCCCCATATTTCTCTTTTTCTATAGAAAGGTTGCACATGGAAAGGCTTTATTTGAAATCCAGCAATGAATGGAATGTCTGTGAAGCAAGAAATAGATGGAAATTGACATTTTAAAAGAAAGTTTGGCTTCTGAAGAGATACAGCTGTGACCTTGGTCTTTTTGTTGGAGAGAAGTATTCCCTAGCCTTACTGTACTATTTTTCCCAAAGCACCCTCTCTATTGTTCTCCCTTCATCTCTGGCTCGTATCATATGGCCCCTCCCTCATTCTATCTGGTGAGTTCTGAGAAAAATGCTTAAATTCTGCAGAGAAGATTGAGAACAATGCTAAATATTCCTCAGAGAAGCAAAATATTATGTTAACAGTTTATATTTTCACATGAAATTGTCTATCTCTTCTCTCTGTCTCATGTGTGTATGTGTGTATGTGTGTATGTGTATATATATATATAATATACAGTAGATATGTATATATAGAGTATAATATTCAGTATATATGTATATATAGTATAATATACCGTATATATGTATATATATACAGTGTGTGTGTGTGTATATATATATACATATATATATGTATATATATACTACCATTTACCTCCCAGGCTATACGTCCTGACATCTTAAAAGTAGAAAGCCCTCACAGGCCGCGGTTGCTCATGACTGTAATCCCAGCACTTTGAGAGGCCGAGGCGTGCAGATCACCTGAGGTCGGGAGTTCAAGACCAGCCTGACCAACATGGTGAAACCCCATCTCTACTAAAAATACAAAAAATTAGCTGGGCGTTGTGTTGCGCACCTGTAATCCCAGCTACTCAGGAGGTGGAGGCAGGAGAATCACATGAACCCGGGAGTCGGAGGTTGTGTGAGCCGAGACCATGACATTGCACTGCAGCCTGGGCAATGAGAGCAAAACTCCATCAGAAAAAGAAAGGTGGATAGGCCTTAAAAGACTTTTGAAAATGAGATTTGTCGAATATTTATTAGAGATGAAGAAAATAAGTGCGGACCCACACGTAACTTGTCTGAGGTCACAGAAGTAGGGACCCACACGTAACTTGTCTGAGGTCACAGAGGTAGTCATGCTGCAGCAGCCTTATTGGTTTTCCTCTATGACATGCATTATTATTGTTTTTGATCATTTCAAGAGGTTTCTAGTCGATAGTGGGACAAAATTTCTAATTTGGGAACCTAATTTTCTCTGCAAATCTTCTTTACATCTCTAGCTTATTAATACACCTCAGAAGTGTTACAGGAATTAATTCGCAGGATTTTGAAGAATATTTTGAGGTATGCTGGGAAAAATCATGTCAAGTATCAATGATTAGAAACTAAACAATCAATATTAGATATTGTAAAATTATATTTAATCTTCCATATGGCATAAATAAGTTATTTTAATGTACAGTCGTTGTACTTTGTAAACTTGCATATAAAATATTTGAAAAAATAACTTTCAATATGTAAAATGTAAATATACAAAGGAAAGCATCGGAAAAAATAGATAAAAATAATCAGGCTAAGAAAACACTACAGTGTCACCCTCAGAAGACTATAGAAGGATTCTCACCCTCGAGAAACAGAGGAACTTGAACATGGAAATGACCCTCTGCTGGCCATACTGATTATGGTACATAATTTTAAAAGGCTTTTAGAGAGAAGGGAAATGTTTTATTATGCATTCAGCACAGTGTTATGGTGATGTTTCTTAAATATCAGCTATTTTTAAAATTCCTATAATCTTTCTATAGATGACAAAGGTACATAAATATGAAGGATAAGAAGGGCCCCTGCAAACCTGATAATACAATTCTCTTTTCAATGATAACGTATATCTAAGCGCGCATCTCCTAATCATATTGATGTGCATTAAGTGTTCTTTTACCTACACCTGTCAAAGTGGCTAAAGTAATCCTTCATGAGGAGATAATTTTTTTCTTTAGGTGATTTTTTCCGCATAATACCCTAACATTTCCAATTCCATCATTCTCGAAAAAGTTTACATGATATACATATACAATTACTAAAATTTTGGCGGCATAAATAATTTAAATGGACTTTACTTCAAAGATAATATTTACTTTTAAAGTTGTAAACCTTTGAATCATCAATTAATTAGAATTATCTTTTTCTTTATAAATACAGTTTTTTGTCCCTACATATTTATGATTTGGAAATTTTCACCTGGAAAATTTCATTTTCAGTTGGATGCCTTGTCTTTAGTATAAAATTCAGTATTTCAATTTCAATATAATTTTTTGATTGATTTTAATGCAGAGAACAGAAAGGAATATCTTCAAATATAAACTACACAGAATCATTCTGTGAAACTTCTTTCTGATCTGTGCATTCAGCTAACAGAGTTAAACCGTACATTTGATTGAGCAGTTCTGAACACTCTTTCTGTAGAAAATGCAACTGGACATTTGGAGCGCTAAGAGGGTAGTAGTGGAAAAAGGAATATATTCAAATATAAAGTACACAGAAGCATTCTGTGAAATTTCTTTCTGTTCTCTGCAACTTCTTTCTGTTCTCTGCATTCAACTAACAGAGTTGAGCCTTACTTTTGAAGGAGCAGTTCTGAAACACTCTTTGTGTAGAAACTGAAATTGGACATTCGGAGAGCTAAGAGGATAATAGTCGAAAAAGGAATATCTTCAGCTAAATACTACACAGAAGCATTCTGTGAAACTTATTTCTGATATGTGAATTCAACTAACAGAGTAAAACCATACTTTTGATTGAGCCGTTATGAACACTCTTTCTGAAGAAAATGCAAGTGGACATTCGGAGCACTAAGAAGGTAATACTGGAAAAAGGAATATATTCAAATATAAACTACACAGAAGAATTCTGTGAAACTTCTTTCTGTTCTGTGCATTCAACTAACAGAGTTGAACCTTACTTTTGATTGAGCCGTCCTGAAACAGTCATTCTGTAGAAACTGCAATTGGACATTCTGAGCGCTAAGTGGCCTATATTGGGAAAAAGAATATCTCCAAATAAAAACTACTCAGAAGAATTCTGTGAAACTTATTTCTGATCTGTGCATTCAGCTAACAGAGTTAAACCACACTTTTGATTGAGCAGTTATTAAACACTGTTTCTGTAGGAAATGCAAGTGGACATTAGGAGCGCTAAGATTGTAATAGTGGAAAAAGGAATATCCCCAAATAAAAACTACACAGAAGCATTCTCTGAAACTCCTTTCTGTTCTCTGCATTAAACTAACAGAGTTGAGCCTTACTTTTGAAGGTGCTGTTCTGAAACACTCTTTGTGTAGAAACTGCCAGTGGATATGCGGAACGCTAAGAGGGTAATAGTCGAAAAAGGAATATCTTCAACTAAATACTAAACAGAAGCATTCTGTGAAACTTCTTTCTGTTCTGTGCATTCAACTAAAAGAGTTGAACCTTACTTTTGATTGAGCCGTTCTGAAACACTCTTTCTGTAGAAAATGCAAGTGGTGATTCGGAGCGCTAAGAGGGTAATAGTGGAAAAAGGAGTATCTTCAAATATAAACTACACAGAAGCATTCTGTAAAACTTCTTTCTGTTCCTTGCATTCAACTAACAATATTGAACCTTACTTTTGATTGACTAGTTCTGAAACTCTCTTTCTGTAGATACTGCAATTGGAAATTCTAAGCGCTAAGAGTCCTATATTGGAAAAAGGAATATGTTCAAATAAAAACTACACAGAAGAATTCTGTGAAACTTCTTTCTGATCTGTGCATTCAACTAACAGAGTTAAACCATACTTTTGATTGAGCAGTTCTGAACACTCTTTCTGTAGAAAATGCAAGTGGACATTCGGAGCTCTAAGAGGGTAATAGTGGAAAAAGAAATATCGTCAAATAAGAACTACAGACAGGCATTCTGTGAAACTACTTTCTGTTCTGTGCATTCAACTAACAGAGTTGAACCTTACTTTTGATTGAGCCGTCCTGAAACACTCATTCTGTAGAAACTGCAATTGGACATTCTGAGCGCTAAGTGGCCTATATTGGGAAAAAGAATATCTCCAAATAAAAACTACTCAGAAGAATTCTGTGAAACTTATTTCTGATCTGTGCATTCAGCTAACAGAGTTAAACCACACTTTTGATTGAGCAGTTATTAAACACTGTTTCTGTAGGAAATGCAAGTGGACATTAGGAGCGCTAAGATTGTAATAGTGGAAAAAGGAATATCCCCAAATAAAAACTACACAGAAGCATTCTCTGAAACTCCTTTCTGTTCTCTGCATTAAACTAACAGAGTTGAGCCTTACTTTTGAAGGTGCTGTTCTGAAACACTCTTTGTGTAGAAACTGCCAGTGGATATGCGGAACGCTAAGAGGGTAATAGTCGAAAAAGGAATATCTTCAACTAAATACTAAACAGAAGCATTCTGTGAAACTACTTTCTGTTCTGTGCATTCAACTAAAAGAGTTGAACCTTACTTTTGATTGAGCCGTTCTGAAACACTCTTTCTGTAGAAAATGCAAGTGGTGATTCGGAGCGCTAAGAGGGTAATAGTGGAAAAAGGAGTATCTTCAAATATAAACTACACAGAAGCATTCTGTAAAACTTCTTTCTGTTCCTTGCATTCAACTAACAATATTGAACCTTACTTTTGATTGACCAGTTCTGAAACTCTCTTTCTGTAGATACTGCAATTGGAAATTCTGAGCGCTAAGAGTCCTATATTGGAAAAAGGAATATGTTCAAATAAAAACTACACAGAAGAATTCTGTGAAACTTCTTTCTGATCTGTGCATTCAACTAACAGAGTTAAACCATACTTTTGATTGAGCAGTTCTGAACACTCTTTCTGTAGAAAATGCAAGTGGACATTCGGAGCTCTAAGAGGGTAATAGTGGAAAAAGTAATATCGTCAAATAAGAATTACAGACAGGCATTCTGTGAAACTACTTTCTGTTCTGTGCATTCAAATAACAGAGTTGAACCTTACTTATGATAGAGCCATTCTGAAACACTCTTTCTGTAGAAAATTCAATTGGACAATCTGAGCGATAAGAGGCCTATATTGGGAAAAAGAATATCTTCAAATAAAAACTACACAGAAGCATTCTGTGAAACTTTTTCTGATCTGTGCATTCAGCTAACAGAGTTAAATCATACATTTGATTGATCAGTTCTGAACACTCTTTCTGTAGAAAATGCAACTGGACATTTGGAGCACTAAGAGGGTAGTAGTGCAAAAAGGAATATATTCCAATATAAACTACACAGAAGCATTCTGTGAAACTTCTTTCTGTTCTGTGCATTCAACTAACATAGTTGAACCTTACTTTTGATTGAGCCTTTCTGAAACACTCTTTCTGTAGAAACTGCAATTGGACATTCTGAGCGCTAAGAGGCCTATATTGGTAAAAAGAATATCTTCATATAAACACTACACAGCAGCATTCTGTGAAACTTCTTTCTGATCTGTGCATTCAGCTAACAGAGTTAAACCATACTTTTGATTGAGCAGTTCTGAAACACTCTTTCTGTAGAAAATGCAACTGGACATTCAGAGCGCTAAGTGGGTAATAGTGGAAAATGGAATATCTTCAAATATAAACTACACAGAAGAATTCTGTGAAACTTATTTCTGATCTGTGCATTCACCTAACAGAGTTAAACCATACTTTTGATAGAGCAGTTCTGAACACACTTTCTGTAGAAAATGCAAGTGGACATTCGGAGATCTAAGAGGGTAACAGTGGAAAAAGGAATATCTTCAAATATAAACTACACAGAAGCAATCTGTGAAACTACATTCTGTTCTGTGCATTCAACTAACAGAGTTGAACCTTAATTTTGATTGAGCAGTTCTGAAACACTCTTTCTGTAGAAACTGTAATTGGATTTCTGAACGCTAAGAGGCCTATATTGAGAAAAATAATATCTTCAAATAAAAACTACAGAGATGCATTCTCTGAAACTTCTTTCTGTTCTGTGCATTCAGCTAACTGAATTAAACGATACATTTGATTTAGCAGTTCTGAAACACTCTTTCTGTAGAAAATGCAAGTGGACATTCGGTGTGCTAAGTTGGTAATTGTGGAAAAAGGAATATCTTCAAATAAAAACTACACAGAGGCATTCTCTGAAACTTCTTTCTGTTCTCTGCATTCAACTAACAGAGTTGAGCCTTATTTTTGAAGGAGCAGCCCTGAAACACACTTTCTGTAGAAACTGCAAGTGGACATTCCGAGCGCTACTAGGGTAATAGTGGAAATAGGAATACCTTCAAATAAATACTACACAGAAGCAATCTGTGAAACTACTTTCTGTTCTGTGAATTCAACTAAAAGTGTTGAACCCTACTTTTCATTTTGCCGTTCTGAAACACTCTTTCTGTAGAAACTGCAATTGGATATTTGGAGTGCTAAGAGGCCTATATTTGAAAAAGGACTATCTTCAAATAAAAACTACACAGAAGCATTCTGTGAAACTTCGTACTGATATGTGCATTCAGCTAACAGAGATAAACCAACTTTTGATTGAGCAGTTCTGAACAATCTTTTTGTAGAAAATGCAGGTGGAGATTCGGAGCGCTAAGAGGGTAATACTGAAAAAAGGAATATATTCAAATATAAACTACACAGAAGCATTCTGTGAAGCTTCTTTCTGTTCTCTGCATTCAACTTACAGTGTTGAGCATTACTTTTGAAGGAGCAGTTCTGAAAAACACTTTGTGTAGAAACTGCCAGTGGACATTCGGAGCGCTAAGAGGGTAATATTCGAAAAAGGAATATCTTCAACTAAATACTACACAGAAGCCTTCTCTGAAACTTATTTCTGATATGTGCATATAACTAACAGAGTGAAACCATATTTTTGATTGAGCCGTTCTGAACACTCTTTATGTAGAAAATGCAAGTGGACATTCGGAGCGCTAAGAGGGTAATAGTGCAAAAAGGAATATATTCAAATATAAACTACTGAGAAGCATTCTGTGAAACTTCTTTTTGTTCTGTGCATTCAACTAACAGAGTTGAACCTTACTTTTGATTCAGCCGTTCTGAAACACTCTTTCTGTAGAAACTGCATTTTAACATACTGAGCGCTATGATGCCTATATTGGGATAAAGAATATCTTCAAATAAAAACTACACAGATGCATTCTGTGAAACTTCTTTCTTATCTGTGCATTCAGCTAACAGAGTTAAACGATACTTTTGATTTAGCAGTTCTGAAACACTCTTTCTGTAGAAAATGCAAGTGGTCATTCGGTGCGCTAAGATGGTAATTGTGGAAAAAGGAATATCTTCAAATAAAAACTACAAAGAGGCATTCTCTGAAACTTGTTTCTGTTCTCTGCTTTCAACTAACAGGGTTGAGCCTTATTTTTGAAGGAGCAGTCCTGAAACACTCTTTCTGTAGAAACTGCAAGTGGACATTCGGAGCGCTAAGAGGGTAATAGTGGAAAAAGGAATATCTTCAAATAAATACTACACAGAAGCATTCTGTGAAACTACTCTCTGTTCTGTGCATTCAACTAAATGAGTTGAACCCTACTTTTGATTGAGCCATTCTGAAACACTCTTTCTGTAGAAACTGCAATTGGATATTCGGAGCGCAAAGAGGCCTATATTGGAAAAAGGACTATCTTCAAATAAAAACTACACAGAAGCATTCCGTGAAACTTCGTACTGATCTGTGCATTCAGCTAACAGAATTAAACCATACTTTTGATTGAGCAGTTCGGAAACACTCATTCTGTAGAAAATGCAAGTGGACATTCGGAGCGCTTAGAAGGTAATAGTGGAAAAAGGAACATCTTCAAATATAAACTACACAGAAGCATTCTATGAAACTTCTTTCTGTTCCGTTCATTCAACTAACAGAGTTGAACCTTACATTTGATTAAGCAGTTCAGAAACACTCTTTCTGTAGATACTGCAATTGGACATTCTGAGCGCTAAGACTCCTATATTGGAGAAAGGAATATCTTCAAATAAAAAGTACACAGAAGCATTCTGTGAAAATTCTTTCTGATCTGTGCATTCAGCTAACAGAGTTAAACCATACTTTGGATTGAGCAGTTCTGAAGGCTCTTTCTGTAGAAAATGCAAGTGGACATTCAGAGCGCTAAGAGGGTAATACTGAAAAAGGGAATATATTCAAATATAAACTACACAGAGGCATTCTGTGAAACTCCTTTCTGTTCTCTGCATTCAACTAACAGAGTTGAGCCCTACTTTTGAAGGAGCAGTTCTGAAACACTCTTTGTTTAGAAACTGAAATTGGACATTCGGAGAGCTAAGAGGATAATAGTCGAAAAAGGAATATCTTCAACAAAATACTACACGGAAGGATTCTGTGAAACTTATTTCTGATATGTGCATTCAAATAACAGAGTAAAACCATACTTTTGATTGAGCCGTTCAGAACACTCTTTCTGTAGAAAATGCAAGTGGACATTCGGAGCACTAAGAGGGTAATACTGGAAAAAGGAATATATTCAAATATAAACTACACAGAAGCATTCTGTGAAACTTCTTGCTGTTCTGTGCATTCAAGTAACAGAGTTGAACCTTACTTTTGATTGAGCCTTTCTGAAACTCTCTTTCTGTAGAAAATGCAAGTGGACATTCGGAGCGCTAAGATGGTAATAGTGGAAAAAGGAATACATTCAAATATAAACTACACAGAAGCATTCTGTGAAACTTCTTTCTGTTCTGTGCATTCAACTAACAGAGTTGAACCTTACTTTTGATTGAGCCTTCTGAAACACTCATTTTGTAGAAATGGCAATTGGACATTCTGAGCGCTAAGTGGCCTATATTGGGAAAAAGAATATCTCCAAATAAAAACTACTCAGAAGCATTCTGTGAAACTTATTTCTGATCTGTGCATTCAGCTAACAGAGTTAAACCATACTTTTAATTGAGAAGTTATGAGACACTCTTTCTGTAGAAAACGCAAGTGGACATTCGGAGCGCTAAAATTGTATTAGTGGAAAAAGGAATATCCCCAAATTAAAACTACACAGAAGCATTCTCTGAAACTCCTTTCTGTTCTCTGCATTCAACTAACAGATTTGAGCCTTACTTTGAAGGAGCTGTTCTGAAACACTCTTTGTGTAGAAACTGCCAGTGGACATTCGGAACGCTAAGAGGGTAATAGTCGAAAAAGGAATATCTTCAAATATAAACTACACAGAAGCATTCTCTGAAACTTCTTTCTGTTCCGTGCATTCAACTAACAGTATTGAACCTTACTTTTGATTGAGCAGTTCTGAAACTCTCTTTCTGTAGATACTGCAATTGGACATTCTGAGCGCTAAGAGACCTATATTGGAAAAAGGAATATCTTCAAATAAAAACTACACAGAAGAATTCTGTGAAACTTCTTTCTGATCTGTGCATTCAACTAACAGAATAAAACCATACTTTTGATGGAGCAGTTCTGAACACTCTTTCTGTAGAAAATGCAAGTGGACATTCCGAGCTCTAAGAGGGTAATAGTGGAAAAAATAATATCGTCAAATATGAACTACAGAGAAGCATTCTGTGAAACTACTTTCTGTTCTGTGCATTGAAATAGCAGAGTTGAACCTTACTATTGAAAGAGCCATTCTGAAACACTCTTTCTGTAGAAACTGCAATTGGACAATCTGAGCACTAAGGGGCCTATATTGGGAAAAAGTATATCTTCAAATAAAAACTACACAGAAGCATTCTGTGCAACTTCTTTCTAATCTGTGCATTCAGCTAAGAGAGTTAAATCATACATTTGATTGAGCAGTTCTGAACACTCTTTCTGTAGAAAATGCAACTGGACATTTGGAGCGCTAAGAGGGTAGTAGTGGAAAAAGTAATATATTCAAATATAAACTACACAGAAGCATTCTGTGAAACTACTTTCTGTTCTGTGCATTCAACTAACAGGGTTGAACCTTACTTTTGATTGAGCCTTTCTGAAACACTCTTTCTGTAGAAACTGCAATTGGACATTCTGAGCGCTAAGAGGCCTATATTGGTAAAAAGAATATCTTCATATAAACATTACACCGCAGCATTCTGTGAAACTTCTTTCTGTTCTGTGCATTCAGCTAACAGAGTTAAACCATTCTTTTGACTGAGCAGTTCTGAAACACTCTTTCTGTAGAAAATGCAACTGGAGATTCAGAGCGCTAAGTGGGTAATAGTGGAAAATGGAATATCTTCAAATATAAACTACACTGAAGAATTCTGTGAAACTTATTTCTGATCTGTGCATTCACCTAACAGGGTTGAAGCACACTTATGATTGAGCAGTTCTGAACACTCCTTCTGTAGAAAATGCAACTGGACATTTGGAGCGCTAAGAGGTTACTGGTGGAAAAAGGAATACCTTCAAATAAATACTACACAGAAGCATTCTGTGAAACTTCTTTCCGTTCTGTGAATTCAACTAAAAGAGTTGAACCCTACTTTTCATTGAGGCATTCTGAAACACTTTTTCTGTAGAAACTGAAATTGGATATTCGGAGCGCTAAGAGGCCTATATTTGGGAAAGGACTATCTTCAAATAAAAACTACACAGAAACATTCTATGAAACTTCGTACTGATCTGTGCATTCAGCTAACAGAGTTAAACCATACTTTTGATTGAGCAGTTCGGAAACACTCTTTCTGTAGAAAATGCAAGTGGACATTCGGAGAGCTTAGAAGGTAATAGTGGAAAAAGGAATATCTTCAAATATAAACTACACAGAATCATTCTCTGAAACTACTTCCTGTTCTGTTCATTCAACTAAAAGAGTTGAACCTTACTTTTGATTGAGCCTTTCTGAAACACTCTCTCTGTAGAAACTGCAATTGGACATTCTGTGCGCTAAGAGGCCTATATTGGTAAAAAGAATAACTTCATATAAACACTACACAGCAGCATTCTGTGAAACTTCGTACTGATCTGTGCATTCACCTAAAGAGTTAAAACATACTTTTGATAGAGCAGTTCTGAACACACTTTCTGTAGAAAATGCAAGTGGACATTCTGAGCTCTAAGAAGGTAACAGTGAAAAAAGGAATATCTTCAAATACAAACTACACAGAAGCAATCTGTGAAACTACATTCTGTTCTGTGCATTCAACTAAGAGATTTGAACCTTAGTTTTGATTGAGACGTTCTGAAACACTCTTTCTGTAGAAAATGCAAGTGGAGATTTGGAGCGCTAAGAGGGTAATAGTGGAAAAAGGAATGTCTTCAAATATAAACTACACTGAATCATTCTGTGAAACTTCTTTCTGACCTGTGCATTCAGCTAACAGAGTTAAACCATACTTTTGATTGAGCAGATCTGAACACTCTTTCTGTAGAAAATGCAGCTGGACATTTGGAGCGCTAAGAGGGTAGTAGAGGAAAAAGGAATATATTCAAATATAAAATACACAGAAGCATTCTGTGAAACTTTTTCTGATCTGAGCATTCAGCTAACAGAGTTAAACCATACTTTTGATTGAGCAGTTTTGAAACACTCTGTCTGTAGAAAATGCAACTGGACATTCGTAGCGCTAAGTGGGTAATAGTGGAAAAAAGAATATGTTCAAATATAAACTACACAGAAGCATTGTATGAAACTTCTTTCTGTTCTGTGCATTCAACTAACAGAGTTGAACCTTACTTTTGATTGAGCCTTTCTGAAACACTCTTTCTGTAGAAACTGCAATTGGACATTCTGAGCGCTAAGAGGCCTCTATTGGGAAAAATAATATCTTCAAATAAAAACTACACAGAAGCATTGTGTGAAACTTATTTCTGATATGTTCATTAAGCTAACAGAGTTAAACCACAGTTTTGATTGCGCAGTTCTGAACACTCTTTCTGTAGAAAATGCAAGTGGTCATTCGGTGCGCTAAGATGGTAATTGTGGAAAAAGGAATATCTTCAAATAAAAACTACAAAGAGGCATTCTCTGAAACTTGTTTCTGTTCTCTGCTTTCAACTAACAGGGTTGAGCCTTATTTTTGAAGGAGCAGTCCTGAAACACTCTTTCTGTAGAAACTGCAAGTGGACATTCGGAGCGCTAAGAGGGTAATAGTGGAAAAAGGAATATCTTCAAATAAATACTACACAGAAGCATTCTGTGAAACTACTCTCTGTTCTGTGCATTCAACTAAATGAGTTGAACCCTACTTTTGATTGAGCCATTCTGAAACACTCTTTCTGTAGAAACTGCAATTGGATATTCGGAGCGCAAAGAGGCCTATATTGGAAAAAGGACTATCTTCAAATAAAAACTACACAGAAGCATTCCGTGAAACTTCGTACTGATCTGTGCATTCAGCTAACAGAATTAAACCATACTTTTGATTGAGCAGTTCGGAAACACTCATTCTGTAGAAAATGCAAGTGGACATTCGGAGCGCTTAGAAGGTAATAGTGGAAAAAGGAACATCTTCAAATATAAACTACACAGAAGCATTCTATGAAACTTCTTTCTGTTCCGTTCATTCAACTAACAGAGTTGAACCTTACATTTGATTAAGCAGTTCAGAAACACTCTTTCTGTAGATACTGCAATTGGACATTCTGAGCGCTAAGACTCCTATATTGGAGAAAGGAATATCTTCAAATAAAAAGTACACAGAAGCATTCTGTGAAAATTCTTTCTGATCTGTGCATTCAGCTAACAGAGTTAAACCATACTTTGGATTGAGCAGTTCTGAAGGCTCTTTCTGTAGAAAATGCAAGTGGACATTCAGAGCGCTAAGAGGGTAATACTGAAAAAGGGAATATATTCAAATATAAACTACACAGAGGCATTCTGTGAAACTCCTTTCTGTTCTCTGCATTCAACTAACAGAGTTGAGCCCTACTTTTGAAGGAGCAGTTCTGAAACACTCTTTGTTTAGAAACTGAAATTGGACATTCGGAGAGCTAAGAGGATAATAGTCGAAAAAGGAATATCTTCAACAAAATACTACACGGAAGGATTCTGTGAAACTTATTTCTGATATGTGCATTCAAATAACAGAGTAAAACCATACTTTTGATTGAGCCGTTCAGAACACTCTTTCTGTAGAAAATGCAAGTGGACATTCGGAGCACTAAGAGGGTAATACTGGAAAAAGGAATATATTCAAATATAAACTACACAGAAGCATTCTGTGAAACTTCTTGCTGTTCTGTGCATTCAAGTAACAGAGTTGAACCTTACTTTTGATTGAGCCTTTCTGAAACTCTCTTTCTGTAGAAAATGCAAGTGGACATTCGGAGCGCTAAGATGGTAATAGTGGAAAAAGGAATACATTCAAATATAAACTACACAGAAGCATTCTGTGAAACTTCTTTCTGTTCTGTGCATTCAACTAACAGAGTTGAACCTTACTTTTGATTGAGCCTTCTGAAACACTCATTTTGTAGAAATGGCAATTGGACATTCTGAGCGCTAAGTGGCCTATATTGGGAAAAAGAATATCTCCAAATAAAAACTACTCAGAAGCATTCTGTGAAACTTATTTCTGATCTGTGCATTCAGCTAACAGAGTTAAACCATACTTTTAATTGAGAAGTTATGAGACACTCTTTCTGTAGAAAACGCAAGTGGACATTCGGAGCGCTAAAATTGTATTAGTGGAAAAAGGAATATCCCCAAATTAAAACTACACAGAAGCATTCTCTGAAACTCCTTTCTGTTCTCTGCATTCAACTAACAGATTTGAGCCTTACTTTGAAGGAGCTGTTCTGAAACACTCTTTGTGTAGAAACTGCCAGTGGACATTCGGAACGCTAAGAGGGTAATAGTCGAAAAAGGAATATCTTCAAATATAAACTACACAGAAGCATTCTCTGAAACTTCTTTCTGTTCCGTGCATTCAACTAACAGTATTGAACCTTACTTTTGATTGAGCAGTTCTGAAACTCTCTTTCTGTAGATACTGCAATTGGACATTCTGAGCGCTAAGAGACCTATATTGGAAAAAGGAATATCTTCAAATAAAAACTACACAGAAGAATTCTGTGAAACTTCTTTCTGATCTGTGCATTCAACTAACAGAATAAAACCATACTTTTGATGGAGCAGTTCTGAACACTCTTTCTGTAGAAAATGCAAGTGGACATTCCGAGCTCTAAGAGGGTAATAGTGGAAAAAATAATATCGTCAAATATGAACTACAGAGAAGCATTCTGTGAAACTACTTTCTGTTCTGTGCATTGAAATAGCAGAGTTGAACCTTACTATTGAAAGAGCCATTCTGAAACACTCTTTCTGTAGAAACTGCAATTGGACAATCTGAGCACTAAGGGGCCTATATTGGGAAAAAGTATATCTTCAAATAAAAACTACACAGAAGCATTCTGTGCAACTTCTTTCTAATCTGTGCATTCAGCTAAGAGAGTTAAATCATACATTTGATTGAGCAGTTCTGAACACTCTTTCTGTAGAAAATGCAACTGGACATTTGGAGCGCTAAGAGGGTAGTAGTGGAAAAAGTAATATATTCAAATATAAACTACACAGAAGCATTCTGTGAAACTACTTTCTGTTCTGTGCATTCAACTAACAGGGTTGAACCTTACTTTTGATTGAGCCTTTCTGAAACACTCTTTCTGTAGAAACTGCAATTGGACATTCTGAGCGCTAAGAGGCCTATATTGGTAAAAAGAATATCTTCATATAAACATTACACCGCAGCATTCTGTGAAACTTCTTTCTGTTCTGTGCATTCAGCTAACAGAGTTAAACCATTCTTTTGACTGAGCAGTTCTGAAACACTCTTTCTGTAGAAAATGCAACTGGAGATTCAGAGCGCTAAGTGGGTAATAGTGGAAAATGGAATATCTTCAAATATAAACTACACTGAAGAATTCTGTGAAACTTATTTCTGATCTGTGCATTCACCTAACAGGGTTGAAGCACACTTATGATTGAGCAGTTCTGAACACTCCTTCTGTAGAAAATGCAACTGGACATTTGGAGCGCTAAGAGGTTACTGGTGGAAAAAGGAATACCTTCAAATAAATACTACACAGAAGCATTCTGTGAAACTTCTTTCCGTTCTGTGAATTCAACTAAAAGAGTTGAACCCTACTTTTCATTGAGGCATTCGGAAACACTTTTTCTGTAGAAACTGAAATTGGATATTCGGAGCGCTAAGAGGCCTATATTTGGGAAAGGACTATCTTCAAATAAAAACTACACAGAAACATTCTGTGAAACTTCGTACTGATCTGTGCATTCAGCTAACAGAGTTAAACCATACTTTTGATTGAGCAGTTCGGAAACACTCTTTCTGTAGAAAATGCAAGTGGACATTCGGAGAGCTTAGAAGGTAATAGTGGAAAAAGGAATATCTTCAAATATAAACTACACAGAATCATTCTCTGAAACTTCTTCCTGTTCTGTTCATTCAACTAAAAGAGTTGAACCTTACTTTTGATTGAGCCTTTCTGAAACACTCTCTCTGTAGAAACTGCAATTGGACATTCTGTGCGCTAAGAGGCCTATATTGGTAAAAAGAATAACTTCATATAAACACTACACAGCAGCATTCTGTGAAACTTCGTACTGATCTGTGCATTCAGCTAAAGAGTTAAAACATACTTTTGATAGAGCAGTTCTGAACACACTTTCTGTAGAAAATGCAAGTGGACATTCTGAGCTCTAAGAAGGTAACAGTGAAAAAAGGAATATCTTCAAATACAAACTACACAGAAGCAATCTGTGAAACTACATTCTGTTCTGTGCATTCAACTAAGAGATTTGAACCTTAGTTTTGATTGAGACGTTCTGAAACACTCTTTCTGTAGAAAATGCAAGTGGAGATTTGGAGCGCTAAGAGGGTAATAGTGGAAAAAGGAATGTCTTCAAATATAAACTACACTGAATCATTCTGTGAAACTTCTTTCTGACCTGTGCATTCAGCTAACAGAGTTAAACCATACTTTTGATTGAGCAGATCTGAACACTCTTTCTGTAGAAAATGCAGCTGGACATTTGGAGCGCTAAGAGGGTAGTAGTGGAAAAAGGAATATATTCAAATATAAAATACACAGAAGCATTCTGTGAAACTTTTTCTGATCTGAGCATTCAGCTAACAGAGTTAAACCATACTTTTGATTGAGCAGTTTTGAAACACTCTGTCTGTAGAAAATGCAACTGGACATTCGTAGCGCTAAGTGGGTAATAGTGGAAAAAAGAATATGTTCAAATATAAACTACACAGAAGCATTGTATGAAACTTCTTTCTGTTCTGTGCATTCAACTAACAGAGTTGAACCTTACTTTTGATTGAGCCTTTCTGAAACACTCTTTCTGTAGAAACTGCAATTGGACATTCTGAGCGCTAAGAGGCCTCTATTGGGAAAAATACTATCTTCAAATAAAAACTACACAGAAGCATTGTGTGAAACTTATTTCTGATATGTTCATTAATCTAACAGAGTTAAACCACACTTTTGATTGCGCAGTTCTGAACACTCTTTCTGTAGAAAATGCAAGTGGACATTCGGAGCGCTAAGAGGGTAATAGTGGAAAAAGGAATATATTCAAATATAAACTACACAGTAGCATTCTGTGAAAATTCTTTCTGTTCTGTGCATTCAACTAGCAGAGTTGAACCTTACTTTTGATTGAGCCGTTCTGAAACACTCTTTCTGTAGAAACTGCAATTGGACATGCTAAGCGCTAAGAGGCCTACATTGGGAAAAAGAATATCTTCAAATAAAAACTACACAGATGCATTCTGTGAAACTTATTTCTGATCTGTAAATTCAGTTAACAGAGATAAAACATATTTTTGATTGAGCAGTTATGAAACGCTCTTTTTGTAGAAAATGCAAGTGGAGTTTCGGAGCGCTAAGAGGGTAATAGTGGAAAAAGGAATGTCTCCAAATATAAACTACACAGAATCATTCGGTGAAACTTCTTTCTGATCTGTGCATTCAGCTAACAGAGTTAAACCATACTTTTGATTGAGCAGATCTGAACACTCTTTGTGTAGAAAATGCAACTGGACATTTGGAGCGGTAAGAGCGTAGTAGTGGAAAAAGGAATATATTCAAATATAAACTACACAGAAGCATTCTGTGAAACTTCTTTCTGATCTGAGCATTCAGCTAACAGAGTTAAACCATACTTTTGATTGAGCAGTTTTGAAACACTCTGTCTGTAGAAAATGCAACTGGACATTCGCAGCGCTAAGTGGGTAATAGTGGAAAAAAGAATATGTTCAAATATAAACTACACAGAAGCATTGTATGAAACTTCTTTCTGTTCTGTGCATTCAACTAACAGAGTTGAACCTTACTTTTGATTGAGCCGTTCTGAAACACTCTTTCTGTAGAAACTGCAATTGGACATTCTGAGCGCTAAGAGGCCTATATTGGGAAAAAGAATGTCTACAAATAAAAACTACACAGAAGAATTGTGTGAAACTTCTTTCTGTTCTGTTTGTTCAACTAAAAGTGTTGAAACTTAGTTTTGATTGAGCCGTTCTGAAACACTCTTTCTGTAGAAAATGCAAGTGGAGATTCGGAGCGCTAAGAGGGTAATAGTGGAAAAAGGAATGTCTCCAAATATAAACTACACAGAATCATTCTGTGAAACTTCTTTCTGATCTGTGCATTCAGCTAACAGAATTAAACCATACTTTTGATTGAGCAGATCTGAACACTCTTTCTGTATAAAATGCAACTGGACATTTGGAGCGCTAAGAGCGTAGTAGTGGAAAAAGGAATATATTCAAATATAAACTACACAGAAGCATTCTGTGAAATTTCTTTCTGATCTGAGCATTCAGCTAACAGAGTTAAACCATACTTTTGATTGAGCAGTTTTGAAACACTCTGTCTGTAGAAAATGCAACTGGACATTCGCAGCGCTAAGTGGGTAATAGTGGAGAAAAGAATATGTTCAAATATAAACTACACAGAAGCATTTTATGAAACTTTTTTCTGTTCTGTGCATTCAACTAACAGAGTTGAACCTTACTTTTGATTGAGCCGTTCTGAAACACTCTTTCTGTAGAAACTGCAATTGGACATTCTGAGCGCTAAGAGGCTTATATTGGGAAAAAGAATGTCTACAAATAAAAACTACACAGAAAAATTGTGTGAAACTTCTTTCTGTTCTGTTTGTTCAACTAAAAGAGTTGAACCTTAGTTTTGATTGAGCCGTTCTGAAACACTCTTTCTGTAGAAAATGCAAGTGGAGATTCGGAGTGCTAAGAGGGTAATAGTGGAAAAAGGAATGTCTCCAAATATAAACTACACAGAATCATTCTGTGAAACTTCTTTCTGATCTGTGCATTCAGCTAACAGAGTTAAACCATACTTTTGATTGAGCAGATCTGAACACTCTTTCTGTAGAAAATGCAACTGGACATTTGGAGCGCTAAGAGAGTAGTAGTGGAAAAAGGAATATATTCAAATATAAACTACACAGAAGCATTCTGTGAAACTTCTTTCTGATCTGAGCATTCAGCTAACAGAGTTAAACCATACTTTTGATTGAGCAGTTTTGAAACACTCTGTCTGTAGAAAATGCAACTGGACATTCGTAGCGCTAAGTGGGTAATAGTGGAAAAAAGAATATGTTCAAATATAAACTACACAGAAGCATTGTATGAAACTTCTTTCTGTTCTGTGCATTCAACTAGCAGAGTTGAAACTTACTTTTGATTGAGCCTTTCTGAAACACTCTTTCTGTAGAAACTGCAATTGGACATTCTGAGCGCTAAGAGGCCTATATTGGGAAAAATAATATCTTCAAATAAAAACTACACAGAAGCATTGTGTGAAACTTATTTCTGATATGTTCATTAAGATAACAGAGTTAAACCATACTTTTGATTGCGCAGTTCTGAACACTCTTTCTGTAGAAAATGCAAGTGGACATTCGGAGCGCTAAGAGGGTAATAGTGGAAAAAGGAATATATTCAAATATAAACTACACAGTAGCATTCTGTGAAAATTCTTTCTGTTCTGTGCATTCAACTAACAGAGTTGAACCTTACTTTTGATTGAGCCGTTCTGAAACACTCTTTCTGTAGAAACTGCAATTGGACATGCTAAGCGCTAAGAGGCCTACATTGGGAAAAAGAATATCTTCAAATAAAAACTACACAGATGCATTCTGTGAAACTTATTTCTGATCTGTAAATTCAGTTAACAGAGATAAAACATATTTTTGATTGAGCAGTTATGAAACACTCTTTTTGTAGAAAATGCAATGGAGATTCGGAGCGCTAAGAGGGTAATAGTGGAAAAAGGAATGTCTTCAAATAAAAACTACAGAGAATCATTCGGTGAAACTTCTTTCTGATCTGTGCATTCAGCTAACAGAGTTAAACCATACTTTTGATTGAGCAGATCTGAACACTCTTTCTGTAGAAAATGCAACTGGACATTTGGAGCGCTAAGAGCGTAGTAGTGGAAAAAGGAATATATTCAAATATAAACTACACAGAAGCATTCTGTGAAACTTCTTTCTGATCTGAGCATTCAGCTAACAGAGTTAAACCATACTTTTGATTGAGCAGTTTTGAAACACTCTGTCTGTAGAAAATGCAACTGGACATTCGTAGCGCTAAGTGGGTAATAGTGGAAAAAAGAATATGTTCAAATATAAACTACACAGAAGCATTGTATGAAACTTCTTTCTGTTCTGTGCATTCAACTAACAGAGTTTAACCTTACTTTTGATTGAGCCGTTCTGAAACACTCTTTCTGTAGAAACTGAAATTGGACATTCTGAGTGCTAAGAGGCCTATATTGGGAAAAAGAATGTCTACAAATAAAAACTACACAGAAGAATTGTGTGAAACTTCTTTCTGTTCTGTTTGTTCAACTAAAAGAGTTGAACCTTAGTTTTGATTGAGCCGTTCTGAAACACTCTTTCTGTAGAAAATGCAAGTGGAGATTCGGAGCGCTAAGAGGGTAATAGTGGAAAAAGGAATGTCTCCAAATATAAACTACACAGAATCATTCTGTGAAACATCTTTCTGATCTGTGCATTCAGCTAACAGAGTTAAAACATACTTTTGATTGAGCAGATCTGAACACTCTTTCTGTAGAAAATGCTACTGTACATTTGGAGCGCTAAGAGAGTAGTAGTGGAAAAAGGAATATATTCAAATATAAACTACACAGAAGCATTCTGTGAAACTTCTTTCTGATCTGAGCATTCAGCTAACAGAGTTAAACCATACTTTTGACTGAGCAGTTTTGAAACACTCTGTCTGTAGAAAATGCAACTGGACATTCGTAGCGCTAAGTGGATAATAGTGGAAAAAAGAATATGTTCAAATATAAACTACACAGAAACATTGTATGAAACTTCTTTCTGTTCTGTGCATTCAACTAACAGAGTTGAACCTTACTTTTGATTGAGCCTGTCTGAAACACTCTTTCTGTAGAAACTGCAATTGGACATTCTGAGCGCTAAGAGGCCTCTATTGGGATAAATAATATCTTCAAATAAAAACTACACAGAAGCATTGTGTGAAACTTATTTCTGATATGTTCATTAAGCTAACAGAGTTAAACCATTCTTTGGATTGCGCAGTTCTGAACACTCTTTCTGTAGAAAATGCAAGTGGACATTCGGAGCGCTAAGAGGGTAATAGTGGAAAAAGGAATATATTCAAATATAAACTACACAGTAGCATTCTGTGAAAATTCTTTCTGTTCTGTGCATTCAACTAACAGAGTTGAACCTTACTTTTGATTGAGCCGTTCTGAAACACTCTTTCTGTAGAAACTGCAATTGGACATGCTAAGCGCTAAGAGGCCTACATTGGGAAAAAGAATATCTTCAAATAAAAACTACACAGATGCATTCTGTGAAACTTATTTCTGATCTGTAAATTCAGTTAACAGAGATAAAACATATTTTTGATTGAGCAGTTATGAAACACTCTTTTTGTAGAAAATGCAAGTGGAGATTCGGAGCGCTAAGAGGGTAATAGTGGAAAAAAGAATGTCTCCAAATATAAACTACAGAGAATCATTCTGTGAAACTTCTTTCTGATCTGTGCATTCAGCTAACAGAGTTAAACCATACTTTTGATTGAGCAGATCTGAACACTCTTTCTGTAGAAAATGCAACTGGACATTTGGAGCGCTAAGAGAGTAGTAGTGGAAAAAGGAATATATTCAAATATAAACTACACAGAAACATTCTGTGAAACTTCTTTCTGATCTGAGCATTCAGCTAACAGAGTTAAACCATACTTTTGATTGAGCAGTTTTGAAACACTCTGTCTGTAGAAAATGCAACTGGACATACGTAGCGCTAAGCGGGTAATAGTGGAAAAAAGAATATGTTCAAATATAAACTACACAGAAGCATTGTATGAAACTTCTTTCTGTTCTGTGCATTCAACTAACAGAGTTGAACCTTACTTTTGATTGAGCCTTTCTGAAACACTCTTTCTGTAGAAACTGCAATTGGACATTCTGAGCGCTAAGAGGCCTATATTGGGAAAAATAATATCTTCAAATAAAAACTACACAGAAGCATTGTGTGAAACTTATTTCTGATATGTTCATTAAGCTAACAGAGTTAAACCATACTTTTGATTGCGCAGTTCTGAACATTCTTTCCGTAGAAAATGCAAGTGGACATTCGGAGCGCTAAGAGGGTAATAGTGGAAAAAGGATTATATTCAAATATAAACTACACAGTAGCATTCTGTGAAAATTCTTTCTGTTCTGTGCATTCAACTAACAGAGTTGAACCTTACTTTTGATTGAGCCGTTCTGAAACACTCTTTCTGTAGAAACTGCAATTGGATATGCTAAGCGCTAAGAGGCCTACATTGGGAAAAAGAATATCTTCAAATAAAAACTACACAGATGCATTCTGTGAAACTTATTTCTGATCTGTAAATTCAGTTAACAGAGATAAAACATATTTTTCATTGAGCAGTTATGAAACACTCTTTTTGTAGAAAATGCAAGTGGAGATTCGGAGCGCTAAGAGGGTAATAGTGGAAAAAAGAATGTCTCCAAATATAAACTACAGAGAATCATTCTGTGAAACTTCTTTCTGATCTGTGCATTCAGCTAACAGAGTTAAACCATACTTTTGATTGAGCAGATCTGAACACTCTTTCTGTAGAAAATGCAACTGGACATTTGGAGCGCTAAGAGAGTAGTAGTGGAAAAAGGAATATATTCAAATATAAACTACACAGAAACATTCTGTGAAACTTCTTTCTGATCTGAGCATTCAGCTAACAGAGTTAAACCATACTTTTGATTGAGCAGTTTTGAAACACTCTGTCTGTAGAAAATGCAACTGGACATTCGTAGCGCTAAGTGGGTAATAGTGGAAAAAAGAATATGTTCAAATATAAACTACACAGAAGCATTGTATGAAACTTCTTTCTGTTCTGTGCATTCAACTAACAGAGTTGAACCTTACTTTTGATTGAGCCTTTCTGAAACACTCTTTCTGTAGAAACTGCAATTGGACATTCTGAGCGCTAAGAGGCCTATATTGGGAAAAATAATATCTTCAAATAAAAACTACACAGAAGCATTGTGTGAAACTTATTTCTGATATGTTCATTAAGCTAACAGAGTTAAACCATACTTTTGATTGCGCAGTTCTGAACATTCTTTCTGTAGAAAATGCAAGTGGACATTCGGAGCGCTAAGAGGGTAATAGTGGAAAAAGGATTATATTCAAATATAAACTACACAGTAGCATTCTGTGAAAATTCTTTCTGTTCTGTGCATTCAACTAACAGAGTTGAACCTTACTTTTGATTGAGCCGTTCTGAAACACTCTTTCTGTAGAAACTGCAATTGGATATGCTAAGCGCTAAGAGGCCTACATTGGGAAAAAGAATATCTTCAAATAAAAACTACACAGATGCATTCTGTGAAACTTATTTCTGATCTGTAAATTCAGTTAACAGAGATAAAACATATTTTTCATTGAGCAGTTATGAAACACTCTTTTTGTAGAAAATGCAAGTGGAGATTCGGAGCGCTAAGAGGGTAATAGTGGAAAACGGAATGTCTTCAAATATAAACAACACAGAATCATTCGGTGAAACTTCTTTCTGATCTGTGCATTCAGCTACCAGAATTAAACCATACTTTTGATTGAGCAGATCTGAACACTCTTTCTGTAGAAAATGCAACTGGACATTTGGAGCGCTAAGAGAGTAGTAGTGGAAAAAGGAATATATTCAAATATAAACTACACAGAAGCATTCTGTGAAACTTCTTTCTGATCTGAGCATTCAGCTAACGGAGTTAAACCATACTTTTGATTGAGCAGTTTTGAAACACTCTGTCTGTAGAAAATGCAACTGGACATTCGTAGCGCTAAGTTGGTAATAGTGGAAAAAAGGATATGTTCAAATATAAACTACACAGAAGCATTGTATGAAACTTCTTTCTGTTCTGTGCATTCAACTAACAGAGTTGAACCTTACTTTTGATTGAGTCGTTCTGAAACACTCTTTCTGTAGAAACTGCAATTGGACATTCTGAGCGCTAAGAGGCCTATATTGGGAAAAAGAATGTCTACAAATAAAAACTACACAGAAGAATTGTGTGAAACTTCTTTCTGTTCTGTTTGTTCAACTAAAAGAGTTGAAACTTAGTTTTGATTGACCGTTCTGAAACACTATTTCTGTAGAAAATGCAAGTGGAGATTCGGAGCGCTAAGAGAGTAATAGTGGAAAAAGGAATGTCTCCAAATATAAACTACACAGAATCATTCTGTGAAACTTCTTTCTGATCTGTGCATTCAGATAACAGAGTTAAACCATACTTTTGATTGAGCAGATCTGAACACTCTTTCTGTAGAAAATGCAACTGGACATTTGGAGCGCTAAGAGCGTAGTAGTGGAAAAAGGAATATATTCAAATATAAACTACACAGAAGCATTCTGTGAAACTTCTTTCTGATCTGAGCATTCAGCTAACAGAGTTAAACCATACTTTTGATTGAGCAGTTTTGAAACACTCTGTCTGTAGAAAATGCAACTGGACATTCGCAGCGCTAAGTGGGTAATAGTGGAAAAAAGAATATGTTCAAATATAAACTACACAGAAGCATTGTATGAAACTTCTTTCTGTTCTGTGCATTCAACTAACAGAGTTGAACCTTACTTTTGATTGAGCCGTTCTGAAACACTCTTTCTGTAGAAACAGCAATTGGACATTCTGAGGGCTAAGAGGCTTATATTGGGAAAAAGAATGTCTAAAAATAAAAACTATACAGAAGAATTGTGTGAAACTTCTTTCTGTTCTGTTTGTTCAACTAAAAGAGTTGAACCTTAGTTTTGATTGAGCCGTTCTGAAACACTCTTTCTGTAGAAAATGCAAGTGGAGATTCGTAGCGCTAGGAGGGTAATAGTGGAAAAAGGAATGTCTCCAAATATAAACTACACAGAATCATTCTGTGAAACTTCTTTCTGATCTGTGCATTCAGCTAACAGTGTTAAACCATACTTTTGATAGAGCAGATCTGAACACTCTTTCTGTAGAAAATGCAACTGGACATTTGGAGCACTAAGAGAGTAGAAGTGGAAAAAGGAATATATTCAAATATAAACTACACAGAAGCATTCTGTGAAACTTCTTTCTGATCTGAGCATTCAGCTAACAGAGTTGAACCATACTTTTGATTGAGCAGTTTTGAAACACTCTGTCTGTAGAAAATGCAACTGGACATTCGTAGCGCTAAGTGGGTAATAGTGGAAAAAAGAATATGTTCAAATATAAACTACACAGAAGCATTGTATGAAACTTCTTTCTTTTCTGTGCATTCAACTAGCAGAGTTGAACCTTACTTTTGATTGAGCCTTTCTGAAACACTCTTTCTGTAGAAACTGCAATTGGACATTCTGAGCGCTAAGAGGCCTATATTGGGAAAATTAATATCTTCAAATAAAAACTACACAGAAGCATTGTGTGAAACTTATTTCTGATATGTTCATTAAGATAACAGAGTTAAACCATACTTTTGATTGCGCAGTTCTGAACACTCTTTCTGTAGAAAATGCAAGTGGACATTCGTAGCGCTATGAGGGTAATAGTGGAAAAAGGAATATATTCAAATATAAACTACACAGTAGCATTCTGTGAAAATTCTTTCTGTTCTGTGCATTCAACTAACAGAGTTGAACCTTACTTTTGATTGAGCCGTTCTGAAACACTCTTTCTGTAGAAACTGCAATTGGACATGCTAAGCGCTAAGAGGCCTACATTGGGAAAAAAATATCTTCAAATAAAAACTACACAGATGCATTCTGTGAAACTTATTTCTGATCTGTAAATTCAGTTAACAGAGATAAAACATATTTTTCATTGAGCAGTTATGAAACACTCTTTTTGTAGAAAATGCAAGTGGAGATTCGGAGCGCTAAGAGGGTAATAGTGGAAAACGGAATGTCTTCAAATATAAACTACACAGAATCATTCGGTGAAACTTCTTTCTGATCTGTGCATTCAGCTAATAGAGTTAAACCATACTTTTGATTGAGCAGATCTGAACACTCTTTCTGTAGAAAATGCAACTGGACATTTGGAGCGCTAAGAGCGTAGTAGTGGAAAAAGGAATATATTCAAATATAAACTACACAGAAGCATTCTGTGAAACTTCTTTCTGATCTGAGCATTCAGCTAACGGAGTTAAACCATACTTTTGATTGAGCAGTTTTGAAACACTCTGTATGTAGAAAATGCAACTGGACATTCGTAGCGCTAAGTGGGTAATAGTGGAAAAAAGAATATGTTCAAATATAAACTACACAGAAGCATTGTATGAAACTTCTTTCTGTTCTGTGCATTCAACTAACAGAGTTGAACCTTACTTTTGATTGAGCCGTTCTGAAACACTCTTTCTGTAGAAACTGCAATTGGACATTCTGAGCGCTAAGAGGCCTATATTGGGAAAAAGAATGTCTACAAATAAAAACTACACAGAAGAATTGTGTGAAACTTCTTTCTGTTCTGTTTGTTCAACTAAAAGAGTTGAACCTTAGTTTTGATTGAGCCGTTCTGAAACACTATTTCTGTAGAAAATGCAAGTGGAGATTCGGAGCGCTAAGAGGGTAATAGTGGAAAAAGGAATGTCTCCAAATATAAACTACACAGAATCATTCTGTGAAACTTCTTTCTGATCTGTGCATTCAGCTAACAGAGTTAAACCATACTTTTGATTGAGCAGATCTGAACACTCTTTCTGTAGAAAATGCAACTGGACATTTGGAGCGCTAAGAGCGTAGTAGTGGAAAAAGGAATATATTCAAATATAAACTACACAGAAGTATTCTGTGAAACTTCTTTCTGATCTGAGCATTCAGCTAACAGAGTTAAACCATACTTTTGATTGAGCAGTTTTGAAACACTCTGTCTGTAGAAAATGCAACTGGACATTCGCAGCGCTAAGTGGGTAATAGTGGAAAAAAGAATATGTTCAAATATAAACTACACAGAAGCATTGTATGAAACTTCTTTCTGTTCTGTGCATTCAACTAACAGAGTTGAACCTTACTTTTGATTGAGCCGTTCTGAAACACTCTTTCTGTAGAAACTGCAATTGGACATTCTGAGCGCTAAGAGGCTTATATTGGGAAAAAGAATGTCTACAAATAAAAACTACACAGAAGAATTGTGTGAAACTTCTTTCTGTTCTGTTTGTTCAACTAAAAGAGTTGAACCTTAGTTTTGATTGACCCGTTCTGAAACACTCTTTCTGTAGAAAATGCAAGTGGAGATTCGGAGGGCTAAGAGGGTAATAGTGGAAAAAGGAATGTCTCCAAATATAAACTACACAGAATCATTCTGTGAAACTTCTTTCTGATCTGTGCATTCAGCTAACAGAGTTAAAACATACTTTTGATTGAGCAGATCTGAACACTCTTGCTGTAGAAAATGCTACTGTACATTTGGAGCGCTAAGAGAGTAGTAGTGGAAAAAGGAATATATTCAAATATAAACTACACAGAAGCATTCTGTGAAACTTCTTTCTGATCTGAGCATTCAGCTAACAGAGTTAAACCATACTTTTGACTGAGCAGTTTTGAAACACTCTGTCTGTAGAAAATGCAACTGGACATTCGTAGCGCTAAGTGGGTAATAGTGGAAAAAAGAATATGTTCAAATATAAACTACACAGAAGCATTGTATGAAACTTATTTCTGTTCTGTGCATTCAACTAACAGAGTTGAACCTTACTTTTGATTGAGCCTTTCTGAAACACTCTTTCTGTAGAAACTGCAATGGGACATTCTGAGCGCTAAGAGGCCTCTATTGGGAAAAATAATATCTTCAAATAAAAACTACACAGAAGCATTGTGTGAAACTTATTTCTGATATGTTCATTAAGCTAACAGAGTTAAACCATACTTTTGATTGCGCAGTTCTGAACACTCTTTCTGTAGAAAATGCAAGTGGACATTCGGAGCGCTAAGAGGGTAATAGTGGAAAAAGGAATATATTCAAATATAAACTACACAGTAGCATTCTGTGAAAATTCTTTCTGTTCTGTGCATTCAACTAACAGAGTTGAACCTTACTTTTGATTGAGCCGTTCTGAAACACTCTTTCTGTAGAAACTGCAATTGGACATGCTAAGCGCTAAGAGGCCTACATTGGGAAAAAGAATATCTTCAAATAAAAACTACACAGATGCATTCTGTGAAACATATTTCTGATCTGTAAATTCAGTTAAGAGAGATAAAACATATTTTTGATTGAGCAGTTATGAAACACCCTTTTTGTAGAAAATGCAAGTGGAGATTCGGAGCGCTAAGAGGGTAATAGTGGAAAAAGGAATGTCTCCAAATATAAACTACACAGAATCGTTCAGTGAAACTTCTTTCTGATCTGTGCATTCTGCTAACAGAGTTAAACCATACTTTTGATTGAGCAGATCTGAACACTCTTTCTGTAGAAAATGCAACTGGACATTTGGAGCGCTAAGAGCGTAGTAGTGGAAAAAGGAATATATTCAAATATAAACTACACAGAAGCATTCTGTGAAACTTCTTTCTGATCTGAGCATTCAGCTAACGTAGTTAAACCATACTTTTGATTGAGCAGTTTTGAAACACTCTGTCTGTAGAAAATGCAACTGGACATTCGTAGCGCTAAGTGGGTAATAGTGGAAAAAAGAATATGTTCAAATATAAACTACACAGAAGCATTGTATGAAACTTCTTTCTGTTCTGTGCATTCAACTAACAGAGTTGAACCTTACTTTTGATTGAGCCGTTCTGAAACACTCTTTCTGTAGAAACTGCAATTGGACATTCTGAGCGCTAAGAGGCCTATATTGGGAAAAAGAATGTCTACAAATAAAAACTACACAGAAGAATTGTGTGAAACTTCTTTCTGTTCTGTTTGTTCAACTAAAAGAGTTGAAACTTAGTTTTGATTGAGCTGTTCTGAAACACTCTTTCTGTAGAAAATGCAAGTGGAGATTCGGAGCGCTAAGAGGGTAATAGTGGAAAAAGGAATGTCTCCAAATATAAACTACAAAGAATCATTCTGTGAAACTTCTTTCTGATCTGTGCATTCAGCTAACAGAGTTAAACCATACTTTTGATTGAGCAGATCTGAACACTCTTTCTGTAGAAAATGCAACTGGACATTTGGAGCGCTAAGAGCGTAGTAGTGGAAAAAGGAATATATTCAAATATAAACTACACAGAAGCATTCTGTGAAACTTCTTTCTGATCTGAGCATTCAGCTAACAGAGTTAAACCATACTTTTGATTGAGCAGTTTTGAAACACTCTGTCTGTAGAAAATGCAACTGGACATTCGCAGCGCTAAGTGGGTAATAGTGGAAAAAAGAATATGTTCAAATATAAACTACACAGAAGCATTTTATGAAACTTCTTTCTGTTCTGTGCATTCAACTAACAGAGTTGAACCTTACTTTTGATTGAGCCGTTCTGAAACACTCTTTCTGTAGAAACTGCAATTGGACATTCTGAGCGCTAAGAGGCTTATATTGGGAAATAGAATGTCTACAAATAAAAACTACACAGAAAAATTGTGTGAAACTTCTTTCTGTTCTGTTTGTTCAACTAAAAGAGTTGAACCTTAGTTTTGATTGAGCCGTTCTGAAACACTCTTTCTGTAGAAAATGCAAGTGGAGATTCGGAGCGCTAAGAGGGTAATAGTGGAAAAAGGAATGTCTCCAAATATAAACTACACAGAATCATTCTGTGAAACTTCTTTCTGATCTGTGCATTCAGCTAACAGAGTTAAACCATATTTTTGATTGAGCAGATCTGAACACTCTTTCTGTAGAAAATGCAACTGGACATTTGGAGCGCTAAGAGAGTAGTAGTGGAAAAAGGAATATATTCAAATATAATCTACACAGAAGCATTCTGTGAAACTTCTTTCTGATCTGAGCATTCAGCTAACAGAGTTAAAACATACTTTTGATTGAGCAGTTTTGAAACACTCTGTCTGTAGAAAATGCAACTGGACATTCGTAGCGCTAAGTGGGTAATAGTGGAAAAAAGAATATGTTCAAATATAAACTACACAGAAGCATTGTATGAAACTTCTTTCTGTTCTGTGCATTCAACTAGCAGAGTTGAAACTTACTTTTGATTGAGCCTTTCTGAAACACTCTTTCTGTAGAAACTGCAATTGGACATTCTGAGCGCTAAGAGGCCTATATTGGGAAAAATAATATCTTCAAATAAAAACTACACAGAAGCATTGTGTGAAACTTATTTCTGATATGTTCATTAAGATAACAGAGTTAAACCATACTTTTGATTGCGCAGTTCTGAACACTCTTTCTGTAGAAAATGCAAGTGGACATTCGGAGCGCTAAGAGGGTAATAGTGGAAAAAGGAATATATTCAAATATAAACTACACAGTAGCATTCTGTGAAAATTCTTTGTGTTCTGTGCATTCAACTAACAGAGTTGAACCTTACTTTTGATTGAGCCGTTCTGAAACACTCTTTCTGTAGAAACTGCAATTGGACATGCTAAGCGCTAAGAGGCCTACATTGGGAAAAAGAATATCTTCAAATAAAAACTACACAGATGCATTCTGTGAAACTTATTTCTGATCTGTAAATTCAGTTAACAGAGATAAAACATATTTTTGATTGAGCAGTTATGAAACACTCTTTTTGTAGAAAATGCAAGTGGAGATTCGGAGCGCTAAGAGGGTAATAGTGGAAAAAGGAATGTCTCCAAATATAAACTACACAGAATCATTCTGTGAAACTTCTTTCTGATCTGTGCATTCAGCTAACAGAGTTAAACCATACTTTTGATTGAGCAGATCTGAACACTCTTTCTGTAGAAAATGCAACTGGACATTTGGAGCGCTAAGAGAGTAGTAGTGGAAAAAGGAATATATTCAAATATAAACTACACAGAAACATTCTGTGAAACTTCTTTCTGATCTGAGCATTCAGCTAACAGAGTTAAACCATACTTTTGATTGAGCAGTTTTGAAACACTCTGTCTGTAGAAAATGCAACTGGACATTCGTAGCGCTAAGTGGGTAATAGTGGAAAAAAGAATATGTTCAAATATAAACTACACAGAAGCATTGTATGAAACTTCTTTCTGTTCTGTGCATTCAACTAACAGAGTTGAACCTTACTTTTGATTGAGCCTTTCTGAAACACTCTTTCTGTAGAAACTGCAATGGGACATTCTGAGCGCTAAGAGGCCTATATTGGGAAAAATAATATCTTCAAATAAAAACTACACAGAAGCATTGTGTGAAACTTATTTCTGATATGTTCATTAAGCTAACAGAGTTAAACCATACTTTTGATTGCGCAGTTCTGAACACTCTTTCTGTAGAAAATGCAAGTGGACATTCGGAGCGCTAAGAGGGTAATAGTGGAAAAAGGAATATATTCAAATATAAACTACACAGTAGCATTCTGTGAAAATTCTTTCTGTTCTGTGCATTCAACTAACAGAGTTGAACCTTACTTTTGATTGAGCCGTTCTGAAACACTCTTTCTGTAGAAACTGCAATTGGACATGCTAAGCGCTAAGAGGCCTACATTGGGAAAAAGAATATCTTCAAATAAAAACTACACAGATGCATTCTGTGAAACTTATTTCTGATCTGTAAATTCAGTTAACAGAGATAAAACATATTTTTCATTGAGCAGTTATGAAACACTCTCTTTGTAGAAAATGCAAGTGGAGATTCGGAGCGCTAAGTGGGTAATAGTGGAAAACGGAATGTCTTCAAATATAAACTACACAGAATCATTCGGTGAAACTTCTTTCTGATCTGTGCATTCAGCTAACAGAGTTAAACCATACTTTTGATTGAGCAGATCTGAACACTCTTTCTGTAGAAAATGCAACTGGACATTTGGAGCGCTAAGAGCGTAGTAGTGGAAAAAGTAATATATTCAAATATAAACTACACAGAAGCATTCTGTGAAACTTCTTTCTGATCTGAGCATTCAGCTAACGGAGTTAAACCATACTTTTGATTGAGCAGTTTTGAAACACTCTCTCTGTAGAAAATGCAACTGGACATTCGTAGCGCTAAGTGTTTAATAGTGGAAAAAAGAATATGTTCAAATATAAACTACACAGAAGCATTGTATGAAACTTCTTTCTGTTCTGTGCATTCAACTAACAGAGTTGAACCTTACTTTTGATTGAGCCGTTCTGAAACACTCTTTCTGTAGAAACTGCAATTGGACATTCTGAGCGCTAAGAGGCCTATATTGGGAAAAAGAATGTCTACAAATAAAAACTACACAGAAGAATTGTGTGAAACTTCTTTCTGTTCTGTTTGTTCAACTAAAAGAGTTGAAACTTAGTTTTGATTGAGCCGTTCTGAAACACTCTTTCTGTAGAAAATGCAAGTGGAGATTCGGAGCGCTAAGAGGGTAATAGTGGAAAAAGGAATGTCTCCAAATATAAACTACAAAGAATCATTCTGTGAAACTTCTTTCTGATCTGTGCATTCAGCTAACAGAGTTAAACCATACTTTTGATTGAGCAGATCTGAACACTCTTTCTGTAGAAAATGCAACTGGACATTTGGAGCGCTAAGAGCGTAGTAGTGGAAAAAGGAATATATTCAAATATAAACTACACAGAAGCATTCTGTGAAACTTCTTTCTGATCTGAGCATTCAGCTAACAGAGTTAAACCATACTTTTGATTGAGCAGTTTTGAAACACTCTGTCTGTAGAAAATGCAACTGGACATTCGCAGCGCTAAGTGGGTAATAGTGGAAAAAAGAATATGTTCAAATATAAACTACACAGAAGCATTTTATGAAACTTCTTTCTGTTCTGTGCATTCAACTAACAGAGTTGAACCTTACTTTTGATTGAGCCTTTCTGAAACACTCTTTCTGTAGAAACTGCAATTGGACATTCTGAGCGCTAAGAGGCCTATATTGGGAAAAATAATATCTTCAAATAAAAACTACACAGAAGCATTGTGTGAAACTTATTTCTGATATGTTCATTAAGATAACAGAGTTAAACCATACTTTTGATTGCGCAGTTCTGAACACTCTTTCTGTAGAAAATGCAAGTGGACATTCGGAGCGCTAAGAGGGTAATAGTGGAAAAAGGAATATATTCAAATATAAACTACACAGTAGCATTCTGTGAAAATTCTTTCTGTTCTGTGCATTCAACTAACAGAGTTGAACCTTACTTTTGATTGAGCCGTTCTGAAACACTCTTTCTGTAGAAACTGCAATTGGACATGCTAAGTGCTAAGAGGCCTACATTGGGAAAAAGAATATCTTCAAATAAAAACTACACAGATGCATTCTGTGAAACTTATTTCTGATCTGTAAATTCAGTTAACAGAGATAAAACATATTTTTGATTGAGCAGTTATGAAACACTCTTTTTGTAGAAAATGCAAGTGGAGATTCGGAGCGCTAAGAGGGTAATAGTGGAAAAAGGAATGTCTTCAAATAAAAATTACACAGAATCATTCGGTGAAACTTCTTTCTGATCTGTGCATTCAGCTAACAGAGTTAAACCATACTTTTGATTGAGCAGATCTGAACACTCTTTCTGTAGAAAATGCAACTGGACATTTGGAGCGCTAAGAGCGTAGTAGTGGAAAAAGGAATATATTCAAATATAAACTACACAGAAGCATTCTGTGAAACTTCTTTCTGATCTGAGCATTCAGCTAACAGAGTTAAACCATACTTTTGATTGAGCAGTTTTGAAACACTCTGTCTGTAGAAAATGCAACTGGACATTCGTAGCGCTAAGTGGGTAATAGTGGAAAAAAGAATATGTTCAAATATAAACTACACAGAAGCATTGTATGAAACTTCTTTCTGTTCTGTGCATTCAACTAACAGAGTTGAACCTTACTTTTGATTGAGCCGTTCTGAAACACTCTTTCTGTAGAAACTGCAATTGGACATTCTGAGCGCTAAGAGGCCTATATTGGGAAAAAGAATGTCTACAAATAAAAACTACACAGAAGAATTGTGTGAAACTTCTTTCTGTTCTGTTTGTTCAACTAAAAGAGTTGAACCTTAGTTTTGATTGAGCCGTTCTGAAACACTCTTTCTGTAGAAAATGCAAGTGGAGTTTCAGAGCGCTAAGAGGGTAATAGTGGAAAAAGGAATGTCTCCAAATATAAACTACACAGAATCATTCTGTGAAACTTCTTTCTGATCTGTGCATTCAGCTAACAGAGTTAAACCATACTTTTGATTGAGCAGATCTGAACACTTTTTCTGTAGAAAATGCAACTGGACATTTGGAGCGCTAAGAGAGTAGTAGTGGAAAAAGGAATATATTCAAATATAAACTACACAGAAGCATTCTGTGAAACTTCTTTCTGATCTGAGCATTCAGCTAACAGAGATAAACCATACTTTTGATTGAGCAGTTTTGAAACACTCTGTCTGTAGAAAATGCAACTGGACATTCGTAGCGCCAAGTGGGTAATAGTGGAAAAAAGAATATGTTCAAATATAAACTACACAGAAGCATTGTATGAAATTTCTTTCTGTTCTGTGCATTCAACTAACAGAGTTGAACCTTAGTTTTGATTGAGCCTTTCTGAAACACTCTTTCTGTAGAAACTGCAATTGGACATTCTGAGCGCTAAGAGGCCTATATTGGGAAAAATAATATCTTCAAATAAAAACTACACAGAAGCATTGTGTGAAACTTATTTCTGATATGTTCATTAAGCTAACAGAGTTAAACCATACTTTTGATTGCGCAGTTCTGAACACTCTTTCTGTAGAAAATGCAAGTGGACATTCGGAGCACTAAGAGGGTAATAGTGGAAAAAGGAATATATTCAAATATAAACTACACAGTAGCATTCTGTGAAAATTCTTTCTGTTCTGTGCATTCAACTAACAGAGTTGAACCTTACTTTTGATTGAGCCGTTCTGAAACACTCTTTCTGTAGAAACTGCAATTGGACATGCTAAGCGCTAAGAGGCCTACATTGGGAAAAAGAATATCTTCAAATAAAAACTACACAGATGCATTCTGTGAAACATATTTCTGATCTGTAAATTCAGTTAACAGAGATAAAACATATTTTTGATTGAGCAGCTATGAAACACTCTTTTTGTAGAAAATGCAAGTGGAGATTCGGAGCGCTAAGGGGGTAATAGTGGAAAAAGGAATGTCTCCAAATATAAACTACACAGAATCATTCTGTGAAACTTCTTTCTGATCTGTGCATTCAGCTAACAGAGTTAAACCATACTTTTGATTGAGCAGATCTGAACACTCTTTCTGTAGAAAATGCAACTGGACATTTGGAGCGCTAAGAGAGTAGTAGTGGAAAAAGGAATATATTCAAATATAAACTACACAGAAGCATTCTGTGAAACTTCTTTCTGATCTGAGCATTCAGCTAACAGAGTTAAACCATACGTTTGATTGAGCAGTTTTGAAACACTCTGTCTGTAGAAAATGCAACTGGACATTCGTAGCGCTAAGTGGGTAATAGTGGAAAAAAGAATATGTTCAAATATAAACTACACAGAAGCATTGTATGAAACTTCTTTCGGTTCTGTGCATTCAACTAACAGAGTTGAACCTTACTTTTGATTGAGCCGTTCTGAAACTCTCTTTCTGTAGAAACTGCAATTGGACATTCTGAGCGCTAAGAGGCCTATATTGGGAAAAAGAATGTCTACAAATAAAAACTACACAGAAGAATTGTGTGAAACTTCTTTCTGTTCTGTTTGTTCAACTAAAAGAGTTGAACCTTAGTTTTGATTGAGCCGTTCGGAAACACTCTTTCTGTAGAAAATGCAAGTGGAGATTCGGAGCGCTAAGAGGGTAATAGTGGAAAAAGGAATGTCTCCAAATATAAACTACACAGAATCATTCTGTGAAACTTCTTTCTGATCTGTGCATTCAGTTAACAGAGTTAAACCATACTTTTGATTGAGCAGATCTGAACACTCTTTCTGTAGAAAATGCAACTGGACATTTGGAGCGCTAAGAGAGTAGTAGTGGAAAAAGGAATATATTCAAATATAAACTACACAGAAGCATTCTGTGAAACTTCTTTCTGATCTGAGCATTCAGCTAACAGAGTTAAACCATACTTTTGATTGAGCAGTTTTGAAACACTCTGTCTGTAGAAAATGCAACTGGACATTCATAGCGCTAAGTGGGTAACAGTGGAAAAAAGAATATGTTCAAATATAAACTACACAGAAGCATTGTATGAAACTTCTTTCTGTTCTGTGCATTCAACTAACAGAGTTGAACCTTACTTTTGATTGAGCCTTTCTGAAACACTCTTTCTGTAGAAACTGCAATTGGACATTCTGAGCGCTAAGAGGCCTCTATTGGGAAAAATAATATCTTCAAATAAAAACTACACAGAAGCATTGTGTGAAACTTATTTCTGATATGTTCATTAAGCTAACAGAGTTAAACCATACTTTTGATTGCGCAGTTCTGAACACTCTTTCTGTAGATAATGCAAGTGGACATTCGGAGCGCTAAGAGGGTAATAGTGGAATAAGGAATATATTCAAATATAAACTACACAGTAGCATTCTGTGAAAATTCTTTCTGTTCTGTGCATTCAACTAACAGAGTTGAACCTTACTTTTAATTGAGCCGTTCTGAAACACTCTTTCTGTAGAAACTGCAATTGGACATGCTAAGCGCTAAGAGGCCTACATTGGGAAAAAGAATATCTTCAAATAAAAACTACACAGATGCATTCTGTGAAACTTATTTCTGATCTGTAAATTCAGTTAACAGAGATAAAACATATTTTTGATTGAGCAGTTATGAAACACTCTTTTTGTAGAAAATGCAAGTGGAGATTCGGAGCGCTAAGAGGGTAATAGTGGAAAAAGGAATGTCTTCAAATATAAACTACACAGAATCATTCGGTGAAACTTCTTTCTGATCTGTTCATTCAGCTAACAGAGTTAAACCATACTTTTGATTGAGCAGATCTGAACACTCTTTGTGTAGAAAATGAAACTGGACATTTGGAGCGCTAAGAGCGAAGTGGTGGAAAAAGGAATATATTCAAATATAAACTACACAGAAGCATTCTGTGAAACTTCTTTCTGATCTGAGCATTCAGCTAACAGAGTTAAACCATACTTTTGATTGAGCAGTTTTGAAACACTCTGTCTGTAGAAAATGCAACTGGACATTCGTAGCGCTAAGTGGGTAATAGTGGAAAAAAGAATATGTTCAAATATAAATTACACAGAAGCATTGTATGAAACTTCTTTCTGTTCTGTGCATTCAACTAACAGAGTTGAACCTTTCTTTTGATTGAGCCGTTCTGAAACACTCTTTCTGTAGAAACTGCAATTGGACATTCTGAGCGCTAAGAGGCCTATATTGGGAAAAAGAATGTCTACAAATAAAAACTACACAGAAGAATTGTGTGAAACTTCTTTCTGTTCTGTTTGTTCATTAAAAGAGTTGAACTTTAGATTTGATTGAGCCGTTCTGAAACACTCTTTCTGTAGAAAATGCAAGTGGAGATTCGGAGCGCTAAGAGGGTAATAGTGGAAAAAGGAATGTCTCCAAATATAAACTACACAGAATCATTCTGTGAAACTTTTTTCTGATCTGTGCATTCAGCTAACAGAGTTAAACCATACTTTTGATTGAGCAGATCTGAACAATCTTTCTGTAGAAAATGCAACTGGACAATTGGAGCGCTAAGAAAGTAGTAGTGGAAAAAGGAATATATTCAAATATAAACTACACAGAAGCATTCTGTGAAACTTCTTTCTGATCTGAGCATTCAGCTAACAGAGTTAAACCATACTTTTGATTGAGCAGTTTTGAAACACTCTGTCTGTAGAAAATGCAACTGGACATTCGTAGCGCTAAGTGGGTAATAGTGGAAAAAAGAATATGTTCAAATATAAACTACACAGAAGCATTGTATGAAACTTCTTTCGGTTCTGTGCATTCAACTAACAGAGTTGAACCTTACTTTTGATTGAACCGTTCTGAAACTCTCTTTCTGTAGAAACTGCAATTGGACATTCTGAGCGCTAAGAGGCCTATATTGGGAAAAAGAATGTCTACAAATAAAAACTACACAGAAGAATTTTGTGAAACTTCTTTCTGTTCTGTTTGTTCAACTAAAAGAGTTGAACCTTAGTTTTGATTGAGCCGTTCTGAAACACTCTTCCTGTAGGAAATGCAAGTGGAGATTCGGAGCGCTAAGAGGGTAATAGTGGAAAAAGGAATGTCTCCAAATATAAACTACACAGAATCATTCTGTGAAACTTCTTTCTGATCTGTGCATTCAGCTAACAGAGTTAAACCATACTTTTGATTGAGCAGATCTGAACACTCTTTCTGTAGAAAATGCAACTGGACATTTGGAGCGCTAAGAGAGTAGTAGTGGAAAAAGGAATATATTCAAATATAAACTACACAGAAGCATTCTGTGAAACTTCTTTCTGATCTGAGCATTCAGCTAACAGAGTTAAACCATACTTTTGATTGAGCAGTTTTGAAACACTCTGTCTGTAGAAAAAGCAACTGGACATTCGTAGCGCTAAGTGGGTAACAGTGGAAAAAAGAATATGTTCAAATATAAACTACACAGAAGCATTGTATGAAACTTCTTTCTGTTCTGTGCATTCAACTAACAGAGTTGAACCTTACATTTGATTGAGCCTTTCTGAAACACTCTTTCTGTAGAAACTGCAATTGGACATTCTGAGCGCTAAGAGGCCTCTATTGGGAAATATAATATCTTCAAATTAAAACTACACAGAAGCATTGTGTGAAACTTATTTCTGATATGTTCATTAAGCTAACAGAGTTAAACCATACTTTTGATTCCGCAGTTCTGAACACTCTTTCTGTAGAAAATGCAAGTGGACATTCGGAGCGCTAAGAGGGTAATAGTGGAAAAAGGAATATATTCAAATATAAACTACACATTAGCATTCTGTGAAAATTCTTTCTGTTCTGTGCATTCAACTAACAGAGTTGAACCTTACTTTTAATTGAGCCGTTCTGAAACACTCTTTCTGTAGAAACTGCAATTGGACATGCTAAGCGCTAAGAGGCCTACATTGGGAAAAAGAATATCTTCAAATAAAAACTACACAGATGCATTCTGTGAAACTTATTTCTGATCTGTAAATTCAGTTAACAGAGATAAAACATATTTTTGATTGAGCAGTTATGAAAAACTCTTTTTGTAGAAAATGCAAGTGGAGATTCGGAGCGCTAAGGGGGTAATAGTGGAAAAAGGAATATCTTCAAATATAAACTACACAGAATCATTCGGTGAAACTTCTTTCTGATCTGTGCATTCAGCTAACAGAGTTAAACCATACTTTTGATTGAGCAGATCTGAACACTCTTTGTGTAGAAAATGCAACTGGACATTTGGAGCGCTAAGAGCGTAGTAGTGGAAAAAGGAATATATTCAAATATAAACTACACAGAAGCATTCTGTGAAACTTCTTTCTGATCTGAGCATTCAGCTAACAGAGTTAAACCATACTTTTGATTGAGCAGTTTTGAAACACTCTGTCTGTAGAAAATGCAACTGGACATTCGTAGCGCCAAGTGGGTAATAGTGGAAAAAAGAATATTTTCAAATATAAACTACACAGAAGCATTGTATGAAATTTCTTTCTGTTCTGTGCATTCAACTAACAGAGTTGAACCTTAGTTTTGATTGAGCCTTTCTGAAACACTCTTTCTGTAGAAACTGCAATTGGACATTCTGAGCGCTAAGAGGCCTATATTGGGAAAAATAATATCTTCAAATAAAAACTACACAGAAGCATTGTGTGAAACTTATTTCTGATATGTTCATTAAGCTAACAGAGTTAAACCATACTTTTGATTGCGCAGTTCTGAACACTCTTTCTGTAGAAAATGCAAGTGGACATTCGGAGCGCTAAGAGGGTAATAGTGGAAAAAGGAATATAGTCAAATATAAACTACACAGTAGCATTCTGTGAAAATTCTTTCTGTTCTGTGCATTCAACTAACAGAGTTGAACCTTACTTTTGATTGAGCCGTTCTGAAACATTCTTTCTGTAGAAACTGCAATTGGACATGCTAAGCGCTAAGAGGCCTACATTGGGAAAAAGAATATCTTCAAATAAAAACTACACAGATGCATTCTGTGAAACTTATTTCTGATCTGTAAATTCAGTTAACAGAGATAAAACATATTTTTGATTTAGCAGTTATGAAACACGCTTTTTGTAGAAAATGCAAGTGGAGATTCGGAGCGCTAAGGGGGTAATAGTGGAAAAAGGAATGTCTTCAAATATAAACTACACAGAATCATTCGGTGAAACTTCTTTCTGATCTGTGCATTCAGCTAACAGAGTTAAACCATACTTTTGATTGAGCAGATCTTAACACTCTTTCTGTAGAAAATGCAACTGGACATTTGGAGCGCTAAGAGCGTAGTACTGGAAAAAGGAATATATTCAAATATAAACTACACAGAAGCATTCTGTGAAACTTCTTTCTGATCTGAGCATTCAGCTAACAGAGTTAAACCATACTTTTGATTGAGCAGTTTTGAAACACTCTGTCTGTAGAAAATGCAACTGGACATTCGTAGCCCTAAGTGGGTAATAGTGGAAAAAAGAATATGTTCAAATATAAACTACACAGAAGCATTGTATGAAATTTCTTTCTGTTCTGTGCATTCAACTAACAGAGTTGAACCTTACTTTTGATTGAGCCGTTCTGAAACACTCTTTCTGTAGAAACTGCAATTGGACATTCTGAGCGCTAAGAGGCCTATATTGGGAAAAAGAATGTCTACAAATAAAAACTACACAGAAGAATTTTGTGAAACTTCTTTCTGTTCTGTTTGTTCAACTAAAAGAGTTGAACCTTAGTTTTGATTGAGCCGTTCTGAAACACTCTTTCTGTAGAAAATGCAAGTGGAGATTCGGAGCGCTAAGAGGGTAATAGTGGAAAAAGGAATGTCTCCAAATATAAACTACACAGAATCACTCTGTGAAACTTCTTTCTGATCTGTGCATTCAGCTAACAGAGTTAAACCATACTTTTGATTGAGCAGATCTGAACACTCTTTCTGTAGAAAATGCAACTGGACATTTGGAGCGCTAAGAGAGTAGTAGTGGAAAAAGGAATATATTCAAATATAAACTACACAGAAGCATTCTGTGAAACTTCTTTCTGTTCTGAGCATTCAGCTAACAGAATTAAACCATACTTTTGATTGAGCAGTTTTGAAACACTCTGTCTGTAGAAAATGCATCTGGACATTCGTAGCGCTAAGTGGGTAATAGTGGAAAAAAGAATATGTTCAAATATAAACTACACAGAACCATTGTATGAAACTTCTTTCTGTTCTGTGCATTCAACTAACAGAGTTGAACCTTACTTTTGATTGAGCCTTTCTGAAACACTCTTTCTGTAGAAACTGCAATTGGACATTCTGAGCGCTAAGAGGCCTATATTGGGAAAAATAATATCTTCAAATAAAAACTACACAGAAGAATTGTGTGAAACTTATTTCTGATATGTTCATTAAGCTAACAGAGTTAAACCATACTTTCGATTGCGCAGTTCTGAACACTCTTTCTGTAGAAAATGCAAGTGGACATTCGGAGCGCTAAGAGCGTAATAGTGGAAAAAGGAATATATTCAAATATAAACTACACAGTAGCATTCTGTGAAAATTCTTTCTGTTCAGTGCATTCAACTAACAGAGTTGAACCTTACTTTTAATTGAGCCGTTGTGAAACACTCTTTCTGTAGAAACTGCAATTGGACATGCTAAGCGCTAAGAGGCCTACATTGGGAAAAAGAATATCTTCAAATAAAAACTACACAGATGCATTCTGTGAAACTTATTTCTGATCTGTAAATTCAGTTATCAGAGATAAAACATATTTTTGATTGAGCAGTTATGAAACACTCTTTTTGTAGAAAATGCAAGTGGAGATTCGGAGCGCTAAGGGGGTAATAGTGGAAAAAGGAATGTCTTCAAATATAAACTACACAGAATCCTTCGGGGAAACTTCTTTCTGATCTGTGCATTCAGCTAACAGAGTTAAACCATACTTTTGATTGAGCAGATCTGAACACTCTTTGTGTAGAAAATGCAACTGAACATTTGGAGCGCTAAGAGCGTAGTAGTGGAAAAAGGAATATATTCAAATATAAACTACACAGAAGCATTCTGTGAAACTTCTTTCTGATCTGAGCATTCAGCTAACAGAGTTAAACCATACTTTTGATTGAGCAGTTTTGAAACACTCTGTCTGTAGAAAATGCAACTGGACATTCGTAGCGCTAAGTGGGTAATAGTGGAAAAAAGAATATATTCAAATATAAACTACACAGAAGCATTGTATGAAACTTCTTTCTGTTCTGTGCATTCAACTAACAGAGTTGAACCTTACTTTTGATTGAGCCGTTCTGAAACACTCTTTCTGTAGAAACTGCAATTGGACATTCTGAGCGCTAAGAGGCCTATATTGGGAAAAAGAATGTCTACAAATAAAAACTACACAGAAGAATTGTGTGAAACTTCTTTCTGTTATGTTTGTTCAACTAAAAGAGTTGAACTTTAGTTTTGATTGAGCCGTTCTGAAACACTCTTTCTGTAGAAAATGCAAGTGGAGATTCGGAGCGCTAAGAGGGTAATAGTGGAAAAAGGAATGTCTCCAAATATAAACTACACAGAATCATTCTGTGAAACTTCTTTCTGATCTGTGCATTCAGCTAACAGAGTTAAACCATACTTTTGATTGAGCAGATCTGAACACTCTTTCTGTAGAAAATGCAACTGGACATTTGGAGCGCTAAGAGCGTAGTAGTGGAAAAAGGAATATATTCAAATATAAACTACACAGAAGCATTCTGTGAAACTTCTTGCTGATCTGAGCATTCAGCTAACAGAATTAAACCATACTTTTGATTGAGCAGTTTTGAAACACTCTGTCTGTAGAAAATTCAACTGGACATTCATAGCGCTAAGTGGGTAATAGTGGAAAAAAGAATATGTTCAAATATAAACTACACAGAAGCATTGTATGAAACTTCTTTCTGTTCTGTGCATTCAACTAACAGAGTTGAACCTTACTTTTGATTGAGCCGTTCTGAAACACTCTTTCTGTAGAAACTGCAATTGGACATTCTGAGCGCTAAGATGCCTATATTGGGAAAAAGAATGTCTACAAATAAAAACTACACAGAAGAATTGTGTGAAACTTCTTTCTGTTCTGTTTGTTCAACTAAAAGAGTTGAACCTTAGTTTTGATTGAGCCGTTCTGAAACACTCTTTCTGTAGAAAATGCAAGTGGAGATTCGGAGCGCTAAGAGGGTAATAGTGGAAAAAGGAATGTCTCCAAATATAAACTACACAGAATCATTCTGTGAAACTTCTTTCTGATCTGTGCATTCAGCTAACAGGGTTAAACCATACTTTTGATTGAGCAGATCTGAATACTCTTTCTGTAGAAAATGCAACTGGACATTTGGAGCGCTAAGAGAGTAGTAGTGGAAAAAGGAATATATTCAAATATAAACTACACAGAAGCATTCTGTGAAACTTCTTTCTGATCTGAGCATTCAGCTAACAGAGTTAAACCATACTTTTGATTGAGCAGTTTTGAAACACGCTGTCTGTAGAAAATGCAACTGGACATTCGTAGCGCCAAGTGGGTAATAGTGGAAAAAAGAATATGTTCAAATATAAACTACACAGAAGCATTGTATGAAACTTCTTTCTGTTCTGTGCATTCAACTAACAGAGTTGAACCTTACTTTTGATTGAGCCTTTCTGAAACACTCTTTCTGTAGAAACTGCAATTGGACATTCTGAGCGCTAAGAGGCCTATATTGGGAAAAATAATATCTTCAAATAAAAACTACACAGAAGCATTGTGTGAAACTTATTTCTGATATGTTCATTAAGCTAACAGAGTTAAACCATACTTTTGATTGCGCAGTTCTGAACACTCTTTCTGTAGAAAATGCAAGTGGACATTCGGAGCGCTAAGAGGGTAATAGTGGAAAAAGGAATATATTCAAATATAAACTACACAGTAGCATTCTGTGAAAATTCTTTCTTTTCTGTGCATTCAACTAACAGAGTTGAACCTTACTTTTGATTGAGCCGTTCTGAAACATTCTTTCTGTAGAAAATGCAATTGGACATGCTAAGCGCTAAGAGGCCTACATTGGGAAAAAGAATATCTTCAAATAAAAACTACACAGATGCATTCTGTGAAACTTGTTTCTGATCTGTAAATTCAGTTAACAGAGATAAAACATATTTTTGATTGAGCAGTTATGAAACACTCTTTTTGTAGAAAATGCAAGTGGAGATTCGGAGCGCTAAGAGGGAAATAGTGGAAAAAGGAATGTCTTCAAATATAAACTACACAGAATCATTCGGTGAAACTTCTTTCTGATCTGTGCATTCAGCTAACAGAGTTAAACCATACTTTTGATTGAGCAGATCTTAACACTCTTTCTGTAGAAAATGCAACTGGACATTTGGAGCGCTAAGAGCGTAGTACTGGAAAAAGGAATATATTCAAATATAAACTACACAGAAGCATTCTGTGAAACTTCTTTCTGATCTGAGCATTCAGCTAACAGAGTTAAACCATACTTTTGATTGAGCAGTTTTGAAACACTCTGTCTGAAGAAAATGCAACTGGACATTCGTAGCCCTAAGTGGGTAAGAGTGGAAAAAAGAATATGTTCAAATATAAACTACACAGAAGCATTGTATGAAATTTCTTTCTGTTCTGTGCATTCAACTAACAGAGTTGAACCTTACTTTTGATTGAGCCGTTCTGAAACACTCTTTCTGTAGAAACTGCAATTGGACATTCTGAGCGCTAAGAGGCCTATATTGGGAAAAAGAATGTCTACAAATAAAAACTACACAGAAGAATTTTGTGAAACTTCTTTCTGTTCTGTTGGTTCAACTAAAAGTGTTGAACCTTAGTTTTGATTGAGCCGTTCTGAAACACTCTTTCTGTAGAAAATGCAAGTGGAGATTCTGAGCGCTAAGAGGGTAATAGTGGAAAAAGGAATGTCTCCAAATATAAACTACACAGAATCACTCTGTGAAACTTCTTTCTGATCTGTGCATTCAGCTAACAGAGTTAAACCATACTTTTGATTGAGCAGATCTGAACACTCTTTCTGTAGAAAATGCAACTGGACATTTGGAGCGCTAAGAGAGTAGTAGTGGAAAAAGGAATATATTCAAATATAAACTACACAGAAGCATTCTGTGAAACTTCTTTCTGATCTGAGCATTCAGCTAACAGAATTAAACCATACTTTTGATTGAGCAGTTTTGAAACACTCTGTCTGTAGAAAATGCAACTGGACATTCGTAGCGCTAAGTGGGTAATAGTGGAAAAAAGAATATGTTCAAATATAAACTACACAGAAGCATTGTATGAAACTTCTTTCTGTTGTGTGCATTCAACTAACATAGTTGAACCTTACTTTTGATTGAGCCGTTCTGAAACACTCTTTCTGTAGAAACTGCAATTGGACATTCTGAGCGCTAAGAGGCCTATATTGGGAAAAAGAATGTCTACAAATAAAAACTACACAGAAGAATTGTGTGAAACTTCTTTCTGTTATGTTTGTTCAACTAAAAGAGTTGAACTTTAGTTTTGATTGAGCCGTTCTGAAACACTCTTTCTGTAGAAAATGCAAGTGGAGATTCGGAGCGCTAAGAGGGTAATAGTGGAAAAAGGAATGTCTCCAAATATAAACTACACAGAATCATTCTGTGAAACTTCTTTCTGATCTGTGCATTCAGCTAACAGAGTTAAACCATACTTTTGATTGAGCAGATCTGAACACTCTTTCTGTAGAAAATGCAACTGGACATTTGGAGCGCTAAGAGCGTAGTAGTGGAAAAAGGAATATATTCAAATATAAACTACACAGAAGCATTCTGTGAAACTTCTTGCTGATCTGAGCATTCAGCTAACAGAATTAAACCATACTTTTGATTGAGCAGTTTTGAAACACTCTGTCTGTAGAAAATTCAACTGGACATTCATAGCGCTAAGTGGGTAATAGTGGAAAAAAGAATATGTTCAAATATAAACTAAACAGAAGCATTGTATGAAACTTCTTTCTGTTCTGTGCATTCAACTAACAGAGTTGAACCTTACTTTTGATTGAGCCGTTCTGAAACACTCTTTCTGTAGAAACTGCAATTGGACATTCTGAGCGCTAAGATGCCTATATTGGGAAAAAGAATGTCTACAAATAAAAACTACACAGAAGAATTGTGTGAAACTTCTTTCTGTTCTGTTTGTTCAACTAAAAGAGTTGAACCTTAGTTTTGATTGGGCCGTTCTGAAACACTCTTTCTGTAGAAAATGCAAGTGGAGATTCGGAGCGCTAAGAGGGTAATAGTGGAAAAAGGAATGTCTCCAAATATAAACTACACAGAATCATTCTGTGAAACTTCTTTCTGATCTGTGCATTCAGCTAACAGAGTTAAACCATACTTTTGATTGAGCAGATCTGAACACTCTTGCTGTAGAAAATGCAACTGGACATTTGGAGCGCTAAGAGAGTAGTAGTGGAAAAAGGAATATATTCAAATATAAACTACACAGAAGCATTCTGTGAAACTTCTTTCTGATCTGAGCATTCAGCTAACAGAATTAAACCATACTTTTGATTGAGCAGTTTTGAAACACTCTGTCTGTAGAAAATGCAACTGGACACTCGTAGCGCTAAGTGGGTAATAGTGGAAAAAAGAATATGTTCAAATATAAACTACACAGAACCATTGTATGAAACTTCTTTCTGTTCTGTGCATTCAACTAACAGAGTTGAACCTTACTTTTGATTGAGCCTTTCTGAAACACTCTTTCTGTAGAAACTGCAATTGGACATTCTGAGCGCTAAGAGGCCTCTATTGGGAAAAATAATATCTTCAAATAAAAACTACACAGAAGAATTGTGTGAAACTTATTTCTGATATGTTCATTAAGCTAACAGAGTTAAACCATACTTTTGATTGCGCAGTTCTGAACACTCTTTCTGTAGAAAATGCAAGTGGACATTCGGAGCGCTAAGAGGGTAATAGTGGAAAAAGGAATATATTCAAATATAAACTACACAGTAGCATTCTGTGAAAATTCTTTCTGTTCAGTGCATTCAACTAACAGAGTTGAACCTTACTTTTAATTGAGCCGTTGTGAAACACTCTTTCTGTAGAAACTGCAATTGGACAGGCTAAGCGCTAAGAGGCCTACATTGGGAAAAAGAATATCTTCAAATAAAAACTACACAGATGCATTCTGTGAAACTTATTTCTGATCTGTAAATTCAGTTATCAGAGATAAAACATATTTTTGATTGAGCAGTTATGAAACACTCTTTTTGTAGAAAATGCAAGTGGAGATTCGGAGCGCTAAGGGGGTAATAGTGGAAAAAGGAATGTCTTCAAATATAAACTACACAGAATCATTCGGGGAAACTTCTTTCTGATCTGTGCATTCAGCTAACAGAGTTAAACCATACTTTTGATTGAGCAGATCTGAACACTCTTTGTGTAGAAAATGCAACTGGACATTTGGAGCGCTAAGAGCGTAGTAGTGTAAAAAGGAATATATTCAAATATAAACTACACAGAAGCATTCTGTGAAACTTCTTTCTGATCTGAGCATTCAGCTAACAGAGTTAAACCATACTTTTGATTGAGCAGTTTTGAAACACTCTGTCTGTAGAAAATGCAACTGGACATTCGTAGCGCTAAGTGGGTAATAGTGGAAAAAAGAATATATTCAAATATAAACTACACAGAAGCATTGTATGAAACTTCTTTCTGTTCTGTGCATTCAACTAACAGAGTTGAACCTTACTTTTGATTGAGCCGTTCTGAAACACTCTTTCTGTAGAAACTGCAATTGGACATTCTGAGCGCTAAGAGGCCTATATTGGGAAAAAGAATGTCTACAAATAAAAACTACACAGAAGAATTGTGTGAAACATCTTTCTGTTATGTTTGTTCAACTAAAAGGGTTGAACTTTAGTTTTGATTGAGCCGTTCTGAAACACTCTTTCTGTAGAAAATGCAAGTGGAGATTCGGAGCGCTAAGAGGGTAATAGTGGAAAAAGGAATGTCTCCAAATATAAACTACACAGAATCATTCTGTGAAACTTCTTTCTGATCTGTGCATTCAGCTAACAGAGTTAAACCATACTTTTGATTGAGCAGATCTGAACACTCTTTCTGTAGAAAACGCAACTGGACATTTGGAGCGCTAAGAGCGTAGTAGTGGAAAAAGGAATATATTGAAATATAAACTACACAGAAGCATTCTGTGAAACTTCTTGCTGATCTGAGCATTCAGCTAACAGAATTAAACCATACTTTTGATTGAGCAGTTTTGAAACACTCTGTCTGTAGAAAATTCAACTGGACATTCATAGCGCTAAGTGGGTTATAGTGGAAAAAAGAATATGTTCAAATATAAACTACACAGAAGCATTGTATGAAACTTCTCTCTGTTCTGTGCATTCAACTAACAGAGTTGAACCTTACTTTTGATTGAGCCGTTCTGAAACACTCTTTCTGTAGAAACTGCCATTGGACATTCTGAGCGCTAAGAGGCCTATATTGGGAAAAAGAATGTCTACAAATAAAAACTACACAGAAGAATTGTGTGAAACTTCTTTCTGTTCTGTTTGTTCAACTAAAAGAGTTGAACCTTAGTTTTGATTGAGCCGTTCTGAAACACTCTTTCTGTAGAAAATGCAAGTGGAGATTCGGAGCGCTAAGAGGGTAATAGTGGAAAAAGGAATGTCTCCAAATATAAACTACACAGAATCATTCTGTGAAACTTCTTTCTGATCTGTGCATTCAGCTAACAGGGTTAAACCATACTTTTGATTGAGCAGATCTGAATACTCTTTCTGTAGAAAATGCAACTGGACATTTGGAGCGCTAAGAGAGTAGTAGTGGAAAAAGGAATATATTCAAATATAAACTACACAGAAGCATTCTGTGAAACTTCTTTCTGATCTGAGCATTCAGCTAACAGAGTTAAACCATACTTTTGATTGAGCAGTTTTGAAACACTCTGTCTGTAGAAAATGCAACTGGACATTCGTAGCGCTAAGTGGGTAATAGTGGAAAAAAGAATATGTTCAAATATAAACTACACAGAAGCATTGTATGAAAATTCTTTCTGTTCTGTGCATTCAACTAACAGAGTTGAACCTTACATTTGATTGAGCCTTTCTGAAACACTCTTTCTGTAGAAACTGCAATTGGACATTCTGAGCGCTAAGAGGCCTCTATTGGGAAAAATAATATCTTCAAATAAAAACTACACAGAAGCATTGTGTGAAACTTATTTCTGATATGTTCATTAAGCTAACAGAGTTAAACCATACTTTTGATTGTGCAGTTCTGAACACTCTTTCTGTAGAAAATGCAAGTGGACATTCGGAGCGCTAAGAGGGTAATAGTGGAAAAAGGAATATATTCAAATATAAACTACACAGTAGCATTCTGTGAAAAATCTTTCTGTTCTGTGCATTCAACTAACAGAGTTGAACCTTACTTTTGATTGAGCCGTTCTGAAACACTCTTTCTGTAGAAACTGCAATTGGACATGCTAAGCGCTAAGAGGCCTACATTGGGAAAAAGAATATCTTCAAATAAAAACTACACAGATGCATTCTGTGAAACTTATTTCTGATCTGTAAATTCAGTTAACAGAGATAAAACATATTTTTGATTGAGCAGTTATGAAACACTCTTTTTGTAGAAAATGCAAGTGGAGATTCGGAGCGCTAAGGGGGTAATAGTGGAAAAAGGAATGTCTTCAAATATAAACTACACAGAATCATTCTGTGAAACTTCTTTCTGATCTGTGCATTCAGCTAACAGAGTTAAACCATACTTTTGATTGAGCAGATCTGAACACTCTTTGTGTAGAAAATGCAACTGGACATTTGGAGCACTAAGAGCGTAGTAGTGGAAAAAGGAATATATTCAAATATAAACTACACAGAAGCATTCTGTGAAACTTCTTTCTGATCTGAGCATTCAGCTAACAGAGTTAAACCATACTTTTGATTGAGCAGTTTTGAAACACTCTGTCTGTAGAAAATGCAACTGGACATTCGTAGCGCTAAGTGGGTAATAGTGGAAAAAAGAATATGTTCAAATATAAACTACACAGAAGCATTGTATGAAACTTCTTTCTGTTCTGTGCATTCAACTAACAGAGTTGAACCTTACTTTTGACTGAGCCGTTCTGAAACACTCTTTCTGTAGAAACTGCAATTGGACATTCTGAGCGCTAAGAGGCCTATATTGGGAAAAAGAATGTCTACAAATAAAAACTACACAGAAGAATTGTGTGAAACTTCTTTCTGTTCTGTTGGTTCAACTAAAAGAGTTGAACCTTAGTTTTGATTGAGCCGTTCTGAAACACTCTTTCTGTAGAAAATGCAAGTGGAGTTTCGGAGCGCTAAGAGGGTAATAGTGGAAAAAGGAATGTCTCCAAATATAAACTACACAGAATCATTCTGTGAAACTTCTTTCTGATCTGTGCATTCAGCTAACAGAGTTAAACCATACTTTTGATTGAGCAGATCTGAATACTCTTTCTGTAGAAAATGCAACTGGACATTTGGAGCGCTATGAGAGTAGTAGTGGAAAAAGGAATATATTCAAATATAAACTACACAGAAGCATTCTGTGAAACTTCTTTCTGATCTGAGCATTCAGCTAACAGAGTTAAACCATACTTTTGATTGAGCAGTTTTGAAACACTCTGTCTGTAGAAAATGCAACTGGACATTCGTAGCGCTAAGTGGGTAATAGTGGAAAAAAGAATATGTTCAAATATAAACTACACAGAAGCATTGTATGAAAATTCTTTCTGTTCTGTGCATTCAACTAACAGAGTTGAACCTTACTTTTGATTGAGCCTTTCTGAAACACTCTTTCTGTAGAAACTGCAATTGGACATTCTGCGCGCTAAGAGGCCTCTATTGGGAAAAATAATATCTTCAAATAAAAACTACACAGAAGCATTGTGTGAAACTTATTTCTGATATGTTCATTAAGCTAACAGAGTTAAACCATACTTTTGATTGCGCAGTTCTGAACACTCTTTCTGTAGAAAATGCAAGTGGACATTCGGAGCGCTAAGAGGGTAATAGTGGAAAAAGGAATATATTCAAATATAAACTACACAGTAGCATTCTGTGAAAATACTTTCTGTTCTGTGCATTCAACTAACAGGGTTGAACCATACTTTTAATTGAGCCGTTGTGAAACACTCTTTCTGTAGAAACTGCAATTGGACATGCTAAGCGCTAAGAGGCCTACATTGGGAAAAAGAATATCTTCAAATAAAAACTACACAGATGCATTCTGTGAAACTTATTTCTGATCTGTAAATTCAGTTAACAGAGTTAAAACATATTTTTGATTGAGCAGTTATGAAACACTCTTTTTGTAGAAAATGCAAGTGGAGATTCGGAGCGCTAAGGGGGTAATAGTGGAAAAAGGAATGTCTTCAAATATAAACTACGCAGAATCATTCTGTGAAACTTCTTTCTGATCTGTGCATTCAGCTAACAGAGTTAAACCATACTTTTGATTGAGCAGATCTGAACACTCTTTGTGTAGAAAATGCAACTGGACATTTGGAGCGCTAAGAGCGTAGTAGTGGAAAAAGGAATATATTCAAATATAAACTACACAGAAGCATTCTGTGAAACTTCTTTCTGATCTGAGCATTCAGCTAACAGAGTTAAACCATACTTTTGATTGAGCAGTTTTGAAACACTCTGTCTGTAGAAAATGCAACTGGACATTCGTAGCTCTAAGTGGGTAATAGTGGAAAAAAGAATATGTTCAAATATAAACTACACAGAAGCATTGTATGAAACTTCTTTCTGTTCTGTGCATTCAACTAACAGAGTAGAACCTTACTTTTGATTGAGCCGTTCTGAAACACTCTTTCTGTATAAACTGCAATTGGACATTCTGAGCGCTAAGAGGCCTATATTGGGAAAAAGAATGTCTACAAATAAAAACTACACAGAAGAATTGTGTGAAACTTCTTTCTGTTCTGTTTGTTCAACTAAAGGAGTTGAACTTTAGTTTTGATTGTGCCGTTCTGAAACACTCTTTCTGTAGAAAATGCAAGCGGAGATTCGGAGCGCTAAGAGGGTAATAGTGGAAAAAGGAATGTCTCCAAATATAAACTACACAGAATCATTCTGTGAAACTTCTTTCTGATCTGTGCATTCAGCTAACAGAGTTAAACCATACTTTTGATTGAGCAGATCTGAACACTCTTTCTGTAGAAAATGCAACTGGACATTTGGAGCGCTAAGAGAGTAGTAGTGGAAAAAGGAATATATTCAAATATAAACTACACAGAAGCATTCTGTGAAACTTCTTTCTGATCTGAGCTTTCAGCTAACAGAGTTAAACCATACTTTTGATTGAGCAGTTTTGAAACACTCTGTCTGTAGAAAATGCAACTGGACATTCGTAGCGCCAAGTGGGTAATAGTGGAAAAAAGAATATGTTCAAATATAAACTACACAGAAGCATTGTATGAAATTTCTTTCTGTTCTGTGCATTCAACTAACAGAGTTGAACCTTAGTTTTGATTGAGCCTTTCTGAAACACTCTTTCTGTAGAAACTGCAATTGGACATTCTGAGCGCTAAGAGGCCTATATTGGGAAAAATGATATCTTCAAATAAAAACTACACAGAAGCATTGTGTGAAACTTATTTCTGATATGTTCATTAAGATAACAGAGTTAAACCATACTTTTGATTGCGCAGTTCTGAACACTCTTTCTGTAGAAAATGCAAGTGGACATTCGGAGCGCTAAGAGGGTAATAGTGGAAAAAGGAATATATTCAAATATAAACTACACAGTAGCATTCTGTGAAAATTCTTTCTGTTCTGTGCATTCAACTAACAGAGTTGTACCTTACTTTTGATTGAGCCGTTCTGAAACACTCTTTCTGTAGAAACTGCAATTGGACATGCTAAGCGCTAAGAGGCCTACATTGGGAAAAAGAATATCTTCAAATAAAAACTACACAGATGCATTCTGTGAAACTTATTTCTGATCTGTAAATTCAGTTAAAGGAGATAAAACATATTTTTGATTGAGCAGTTATGAAACACTCTTTTTGTAGAAAATGCAAGTGGAGTTTCGGAGCGCTAAGGGGGTAATAGTGGAAAAACGAATGTCTTCAAATATAAACTACACAGAATCATTCGGTGAAACTTCTTTCTGATCTGTGCATTCAGCTAACAGGGTTAAACCATACTTTTGATTGAGCAGATCTGAACACACTTTCTGTAGAAAATGCAACTGGACATTTGGAGCGCTAAGAGCGTAGTAGTGGAAAAAGGAATATATTCAAATATAAACTACACAGAAGCATTCTGTGAAACTTCTTTCTGATCTGAGCATTCAGCTAACAGAGTTAAACCATACTTTTGATTGAGCAGTTTTGAAACACTCTGTCTGTAGAAAATGCAACTGGACATTCGTAGCGCTAAGTGGGTAATAGTGGAAAAAAGAATATGTTCAAATATAAACTACACAGAAGCATTGTATGAAACTTCTTTCTGTTCTGTGTATTCAACTAACAGAGTTGAACCTTACTTTTGACTGAGCCGTTCTGAAACACTCTTTCTGTAGAAACTGCAATTGGACATTCTGAGCGCTAAGAGGCCTATATTGGGAAAAAGAATGTCTACAAATAAAAACTACACAGAAGAATTGTGTGAAACTTCTTTCTGTTCTGTTGGTTCAACTAAAAGAGTTGAACCTTAGTTTTGATTGAGCCGTTCTGAAACACTCTTTCTGTAGAAAATGCAAGTGGAGTTTCGGAGCGCTAAGAGGGTAATAGTGGAAAAAGGAATGTCTCCAAATATAAACTACACAGAATCATTCTGTGAAACTTCTTTCTGATCTGTGCATTCAGCTAACAGAGTTAAACCATACTTTTGATTGAGCAGATCTGAATACTCTTTCTGTAGAAAATGCAACTGGACATTTGGAGCGCTATGAGAGTAGTAGTGGAAAAAGGAATATATTCAAATATAAACTACACAGAAGCATTCTGTGAAACTTCTTTCTGATCTGAGCATTCAGCTAACAGAGTTAAACCATACTTTTGATTGAGCAGTTTTGAAACACTCTGTCTGTAGAAAATGCAACTGGACATTCGTAGCGCTAAGTGGGTAATAGTGGAAAAAAGAATATGTTCAAATATAAACTACACAGAAGCATTGTATGAAAATTCTTTCTGTTCTGTGCATTCAACTAACAGAGTTGAACCTTACTTTTGATTGAGCCTTTCTGAAACACTCTTTCTGTAGAAACTGCAATTGGACATTCTGCGCGCTAAGAGGCCTCTATTGGGAAAAATAATATCTTCAAATAAAAACTACACAGAAGCATTGTGTGAAACTTATTTCTGATATGTTCATTAAGCTAACAGAGTTAAACCATACTTTTGATTGCGCAGTTCTGAACACTCTTTCTGTAGAAAATGCAAGTGGACATTCGGAGCGCTAAGAGGGTAATAGTGGAAAAAGGAATATATTCAAATATAAACTACACAGTAGCATTCTGTGAAAATACTTTCTGTTCTGTGCATTCAACTAACAGGGTTGAACCATACTTTTAATTGAGCCGTTGTGAAACACTCTTTCTGTAGAAACTGCAATTGGACATGCTAAGCGCTAAGAGGCCTACATTGGGAAAAAGAATATCTTCAAATAAAAACTACACAGATGCATTCTGTGAAACTTATTTCTGATCTGTAAATTCAGTTAACAGAGTTAAAACATATTTTTGATTGAGCAGTTATGAAACACTCTTTTTGTAGAAAATGCAAGTGGAGATTCGGAGCGCTAAGGGGGTAATAGTGGAAAAAGGAATGTCTTCAAATATAAACTACGCAGAATCATTCTGTGAAACTTCTTTCTGATCTGTGCATTCAGCTAACAGAGTTAAACCATACTTTTGATTGAGCAGATCTGAACACTCTTTGTGTAGAAAATGCAACTGGACATTTGGAGCGCTAAGAGCGTAGTAGTGGAAAAAGGAATATATTCAAATATAAACTACACAGAAGCATTCTGTGAAACTTCTTTCTGATCTGAGCATTCAGCTAACAGAGTTAAACCATACTTTTGATTGAGCAGTTTTGAAACACTCTGTCTGTAGAAAATGCAACTGGACATTCGTAGCTCTAAGTGGGTAATAGTGGAAAAAAGAATATGTTCAAATATAAACTACACAGAAGCATTGTATGAAACTTCTTTCTGTTCTGTGCATTCAACTAACAGAGTAGAACCTTACTTTTGATTGAGCCGTTCTGAAACACTCTTTCTGTATAAACTGCAATTGGACATTCTGAGCGCTAAGAGGCCTATATTGGGAAAAAGAATGTCTACAAATAAAAACTACACAGAAGAATTGTGTGAAACTTCTTTCTGTTCTGTTTGTTCAACTAAAGGAGTTGAACTTTAGTTTTGATTGTGCCGTTCTGAAACACTCTTTCTGTAGAAAATGCAAGCGGAGATTCGGAGCGCTAAGAGGGTAATAGTGGAAAAAGGAATGTCTCCAAATATAAACTACACAGAATCATTCTGTGAAACTTCTTTCTGATCTGTGCATTCAGCTAACAGAGTTAAACCATACTTTTGATTGAGCAGATCTGAACACTCTTTCTGTAGAAAATGCAACTGGACATTTGGAGCGCTAAGAGAGTAGTAGTGGAAAAAGGAATATATTCAAATATAAACTACACAGAAGCATTCTGTGAAACTTCTTTCTGATCTGAGCTTTCAGCTAACAGAGTTAAACCATACTTTTGATTGAGCAGTTTTGAAACACTCTGTCTGTAGAAAATGCAACTGGACATTCGTAGCGCCAAGTGGGTAATAGTGGAAAAAAGAATATGTTCAAATATAAACTACACAGAAGCATTGTATGAAATTTCTTTCTGTTCTGTGCATTCAACTAACAGAGTTGAACCTTAGTTTTGATTGAGCCTTTCTGAAACACTCTTTCTGTAGAAACTGCAATTGGACATTCTGAGCGCTAAGAGGCCTATATTGGGAAAAATGATATCTTCAAATAAAAACTACACAGAAGCATTGTGTGAAACTTATTTCTGATATGTTCATTAAGATAACAGAGTTAAACCATACTTTTGATTGCGCAGTTCTGAACACTCTTTCTGTAGAAAATGCAAGTGGACATTCGGAGCGCTAAGAGGGTAATAGTGGAAAAAGGAATATATTCAAATATAAACTACACAGTAGCATTCTGTGAAAATTCTTTCTGTTCTGTGCATTCAACTAACAGAGTTGTACCTTACTTTTGATTGAGCCGTTCTGAAACACTCTTTCTGTAGAAACTGCAATTGGACATGCTAAGCGCTAAGAGGCCTACATTGGGAAAAAGAATATCTTCAAATAAAAACTACACAGATGCATTCTGTGAAACTTATTTCTGATCTGTAAATTCAGTTAAAGGAGATAAAACATATTTTTGATTGAGCAGTTATGAAACACTCTTTTTGTAGAAAATGCAAGTGGAGTTTCGGAGCGCTAAGGGGGTAATAGTGGAAAAACGAATGTCTTCAAATATAAACTACACAGAATCATTCGGTGAAACTTCTTTCTGATCTGTGCATTCAGCTAACAGGGTTAAACCATACTTTTGATTGAGCAGATCTGAACACACTTTCTGTAGAAAATGCAACTGGACATTTGGAGCGCTAAGAGCGTAGTAGTGGAAAAAGGAATATATTCAAATATAAACTACACAGAAGCATTCTGTGAAACTTCTTTCTGATCTGAGCATTCAGCTAACAGAGTTAAACCATACTTTTGATTGAGCAGTTTTGAAACACTCTGTCTGTAGAAAATGCAACTGGACATTCGTAGCGCTAAGTGGGTAATAGTGGAATAAAGAATATGTTCAAATATAAACTACACAGAAGCATTGTTTGAAACTACTTTCTGTTCTGTGCATTCAACTAACAGAGTTGAACCTTACTTTTGATTGAGCCGTTCTGAAACACTCTTTCTGTAGAAACTGCAGGTGGACATTCTGAGCGCTAAGAGGCCTATATTGGGAAAAAGGATGTCTACAAATAAAAACTACACAGAAGAATTGTGTGAAACTTCTTTCTGTTCTGTTTGTTCAACTAAAAGATTTGGACCTTAGTTTTGATTGAGCCGTTCTGAAACACTCTTTCTGTAGAAAATGCAAGTGGATATTCGGAGTGCTAAGAGGGTACTAGTGGAAAAAGGAATGTCTCCAAATATAAACTACACAGAATCATTCTGTGAAACTTCTTTCTGATCTGTGCATTCAGCTAACAGAGTTAAACCATACTTTTGATTGAGCAGATCTGAACACTCTTTCTGTAGAAAATGCAACTGGACATTTGGAGCGCTAAGAGCGTAGTAGTGGAAAAAGGAATATATTCAATATAAACTACACAGAAGCATTCTGTGAAACTTCTTGCTGATCTGAGCATTCAGCTAACAGGGTTAAACCATACTTTTGATTGAGCAGTTTTGAAACACTCTGTCTGTAGAAAATGCAACTGGACATTCATAGCGCTAAGTGGGTAATAGTGGAAAAAAGAATATGTTCAAATATAAACTACACAGAAGCATTGTATGAAACTTCTCTCTGTTCTGTGCATTCAACTAACAGAGTTGAACCTTACTTTTGATTGAGCCGTTCTCAAACACTCTTTCTGTAGAAACTGCAATTGGACATTCTGAGCGCTAAGAGGCCTATATTGGGAAAAAGAATGTCTACAAATAAAAACTACACAGAAGAATTGTGTGAAACTTCTTTCTGTTCTGTTGGATCAACTAAAGAGTTGAACCTTAGTTTTGATTGAGCCGTTCTGAAACACTCTTTCTGTAGAAAATGCAAGTGGAGATTCGGAGCGCTAGGAGGGTAATAGTGGAAAAAGGAATGTCTCCAAATATAAACTACACAGAATCATTCTGTGAAACTTCTTTCTGATCTGTGCATTCAGCTAACAGAGTTAAACCATACTTTTGATTGAGCAGATCTGAATACTCTTTCTGTAGAAAATGCAACTGGACATTTGGAGCGCTAAGAGAGTAGTAGTGGAAAAAGGAATATATTCAAATATAAACTACACAGAAGCATTCTGTGAAACTTCTTTCTGATCTGAGCATTCAGCTAACAGAGTTAAACCATACTTTTGATTGAGCAGTTTTGAAACACTCTGTCTGTAGAAAATGCAACTGGACATTCGTAGCGCTAAGTGGGTAATAGAGGAAAAAATAATATGTTCAAATATAAACTACACAGAAGCATTGTATGAAAATTCTTTCTGTTCTGTGCATTCAACTAACAGAGTTGAACCTTACTTTTGATTGAGCCTTTCTGAAACACTCTTTCTGTAGAAACTGCAATTGGACATTCTGAGCGCTAAGAGGCCTCTATTGGGAAAAATAATATCTTCAAATAAAAACTACACAGAAGCATTGTGTGAAACTTATTTCTGATATGTTCATTAAGCTAACAGAGTTAAACCATACTTTTGATTGCGCAGTTCTGAACACTCTTTCTGTAGAAAATGCAAGTGGACATTCGGAGCGCTAAGAGGGTAATAGTGGAAAAAGGAATATATTCAAATATAAACTACACAGCAGCATTCTGTGAAAATTCTTTCTGTTCTGTGCATTCAACTAACAGGGTTGAACCTTACTTTTAATTGAGCCGTTGTGAAACACTCTTTCTGTAGAAACTGCAGTTGGACATGCTAAGCACTAAGAGGCCTACATTGGGAAAAAGAATATCTTCAAATAAAAACTACACAGATGCATTCTGTGAAACTTATTTCTGATCTGTAAATTCAGTTAACAGAGATAAAACATATTTTTGATTGAGCAGTTATGAAACACTCTTTTTGTAGAAAATGCAAGTGGAGATTCGGAGCGCTAAGGGGGTAATAGTGGAAAAAGGAATGTCTTCAAATATAAACTACACAGAATCATTCTGTGAAACTTCTTTCTGATCTGTGCATTCAGCTAACAGAGTTAAACCATACTTTTGATTGAGCAGATCTGAACACTCTTTGTGTAGAAAATGCAACTGGACATTTGGAGCACTAAGAGCGTAGTAGTGGAAAAAGGAATATATTCAAATATAAACTACACAGAAGCATTCTGTGAAACTTCTTTCTGATCTGAGCATTCAGCTAACAGAGTTAAACCATACTTTTGATTGAGCAGTTTTGAAACACTCTGTCTGTAGAAAATGCAACTGGACATTCGTAGCGCTAAGTGGGTAATAGTGGAAAAAAGAATATGTTCAAATATAAACTACACAGAAGCATTGTATGAAACTTCTTTCTGTTCTGTGCATTCAACTAACAGAGTTGAACCTTACTTTTGATTGAGCCGTTCTGAAACACTCTTTCTGTAGAAACTGCAATTGGACATTCTGAGCGCTAAGAGGCCTATATTGGGAAAAAGAATGTCTACAAATAAAAACTACACAGAAGAATTGTGTGAAACTTCTTTCTGTTCTGTTTGTTCAACTAAAAGAGTTGAACTTTAGTTTTGATTGAGCCGTTCTGAAACACTCTTTCTGTAGAAAATGCAAGTGGAGATTCGGAGCGCTAAGAGGGTTCTAGTGGAAAAAGGAATGTCTCCAAATATAAACTACACAGAATCATTCTGTGAAACTTCTTTCTGATCTGTGCATTCAGCTAACAGAGTTAAACCATACTTTTGATTGAGCAGATCTGAACACTCTTTCTGTAGAAAATGCCACTGGACCTTTGGAGCGCTAAGAGCGTAGTAGTGGAAAAAGGAATATATTCAAATATAAACTACACAGAAGCATTCTGTGAAACTTCTTGCTGATCTGAGCATTCAGCTAACAGGGTTAAACCATACATTTGATTGAGCAGTTTTGAAACACTCTGTCTGTAGAAAATGCAACTGGACATTCATAGCGCTAAGTGGGTAATAGTGGAAAAAAGAATATGTTCAAATATAAACTACACAGAAGCATTGTATGAAACTTCTCTCTGTTCTGTGCATTCAACTAACAGAGTTGAACCTTACTTTTTATTGAGCCGTTCTGAAACACTCTTTCTGTAGAAACTGCAATTGGACATTCTGAGCGCTAAGAGGCCTATATTGGGAAAAAGAATGTCTACAAATAAAAACTACACAGAAGAATTGTGTGAAACTTCTTTCTGTTCTGTTGGTTCAACTAAAAGAGTTGAACCTTAGTTTTGATTGAGCCGTTCTGAAACACTCTTTCTGTAGAAAATGCAAGTGGAGTTTCGGAGCGCTAAGAGGTTAATAGTGGAAAAAGGAATGTCTCCAAATATAAACTACACAGAATCATTCTGTGAAACTTCTTTCTGATCTGTGCATTCAGCTAACAGGGTTAAACCATACTTTTGATTGAGCAGATCTGAATACTCTTTCTGTAGAAAATGCAACTGGACATTTGGAGCGCTATGAGAGTAGTAGTGGAAAAAGGAATATATTCAAATATAAACTACACAGAAGCATTCTGTGAAACTTCTTTCTGATCTGAGCATTCAGCTAACAGAGTTAAACCATACGTTTGATTGAGCAGTTTTGAAACACTCTGTCTGTAGAAAATGCAACTGGACATTCGTAGCGCTAAGTGGGTAATAGTGGAAAAAAGAATATATTCAAATATAAACTACACAGAAGCATTGTATGAAAATTCTTTCTGTTCTGTGCATTCAACTAACAGAGTTGAACCTTACTTTTGATTGAGCCTTTCTGAAACACTCTTTCTGTAGAAACTGCAATTGGACATTCTGCGCGCTAAGAGGCCTCTATTGGGAAAAATAATATCTTCAAATAAAAACTACACAGAAGCATTGTGTGAAACTTCTTTCTGATCTGTGCATTCAGCTAACAGAGTTAAACCATACTTTTGATTGAGCAGATCTGAACACTCTTTCTGTAGAAAATGCAACTGGACATTTGGAGCGCTAAGAGCGTAGTAGTGGAAAAAGGAATATATTCAATATAAACTACACAGAAGCATTCTGTGAAATTTCTTGCTGATCTGAGCCTTCAGCTAACAGGGTTAAACCATACTTTTGATTGAGCAGTTTTGAAACACTCTGTCTGTAGAAAATGCAACTGGACATTCATAGCGCTAAGTGGGTAATAGTGGAAAAAAGAATATGTTCAAATATAAACTACACAGAAGCATTGTATGAAACTTCTCTCTGTTCTGTGCATTCAACTAACAGAGTTGAACCTTACTTTTGATTGAGCCATTCTCAAACACTCTTTCTGTAGAAACTGCAATTGGACATTCTGAGCGCTAAGAGGCCTATATTGGGAAAAAGAATGTCTACAAATAAAAACTACACAGAAGAATTGTGTGAAACTTCTTTCTGTTCTGTTGGTTCAACTAAAGAGTTGAACCTTAGTTTTGATTGAGCCGTTCTGAAACACTCTTTCTGTAGAAAATGCAAGTGGAGATTCGGAGCGCTAGGAGGGTAATAGTGGAAAAAGGAATGTCTCCAAATATAAACTACACAGAATCATTCTGTGAAACTTCTTTCTGATCTGTGCATTCAGCTAACAGGGTTAAACCATACTTTTGATTGAGCAGATCTGAATACTCTTTCTGTAGAAAATGCAACTGGACATTTGGAGCGCTAAGAGAGTAGTAGTGGAAAAAGGAATATATTCAAATATAAACTACACAGAAGCATTCTGTGAAACTTCTTTCTGATCTGAGCATTCAGCTAACAGAGTTAAACCATACATTTGATTGAGCAGTTTTGAAACACTCTGTCTGTAGAAAATGCAACTGGACATTCGTAGCGCTAAGTGGGTAATAGAGGAAAAAATAATATGTTCAAATATAAACTACACAGAAGCATTGTATGAAAATTCTTTCTGTTCTGTGCATTCAACTAACAGAGTTGAACCTTACTTTTGATTGAGCCTTTCTGAAACACTCTTTCTGTAGAAACTGCAATTGGACATTCTGAGCGCTAAGAGGCCTCTATTGGGAAAAATAATATCTTCAAATAAAAACTACACAGAAGCATTGTGTGAAACTTATTTCTGATATGTTCATTAAGCTAACAGAGTTAAACCATACTTTTGATTGCGCAGTTCTGAACACTCTTTCTGTAGAAAATGCAAGTGGACATTCGGAGCGCTAAGAGGGTAATAGTGGAAAAAGGAATATATTCAAATATAAACTACACAGTAGCATTCTGTGAAAATTCTTTCTGTTCTGTGCATTCAACTAACAGGGTTGAACCTTACTTTTAATTGAGCCGTTGTGAAACACTCTTTCTGTAGAAACTGCAGTTGGACATGCTAAGCGCTAAGAGGCCTACATTGGGAAAAAGAATATCTTCAAATAAAAACTACACAGATGCATTCTGTGAAACTTATTTCTGATCTGTAAATTCAGTTAACAGAGATAAAACATATTTTTGATTGAGCAGTTATGAAACACTCTTTTTGTAGAAAATGCAAGTGGAGATTCGGAGCGCTAAGGGGGTAATAGTGGAAAAAGGAATGTCTTCAAATATAAACTACACAGAATCATTCTGTGAAACTTCTTTCTGATGTGTGCATTCAGCTAACAGAGTTAAACCATACTTTTGATTGAGCAGATCTGAACACTCTTTGTGTAGAAAATGCAACTGGACATTTGGAGCACTAAGAGCGTAGTAGTGGAAAAAGGAATATATTCAAATATAAACTACACAGAAGCATTCTGTGAAACTTCTTTCTGATCTGAGCATTCAGCTAACAGAGTTAAACCATACTTTTGATTGAGCAGTTTTGAAACACTCTGTCTGTAGAAAATGCAACTGGACATTCGTAGCGCTAAGTGGGTAATAGTGGAAAAAATAATATGTTCAAATATAAACTACACAGAAGCATTGTATGAAACTTCTTTCTGTTCTGTGCATTCAACTAACAGAGTTGAACCTTACTTTTGATTGAGCCGTTCTGAAACACTCTTTCTGTAGAAACTGCAATTGGACATTCTGAGCGCTAAGAGGCCTATATTGGGAAAAAGAATGTCTACAAATAAAAACTACACAGAAGAATTGTGTGAAACTTCTTTCTGTTCTGTTTGTTCAACTAAAAGAGTTGAACTTTAGTTTTGATTGAGCCGTTCTGAAACACTCTTTCTGTAGAAAATGCAAGTGGAGATTCGGAGCGCTAAGAGGGTTCTAGTGGAAAAAGGAATGTCTCCAAATATAAACTACACAGAATCATTCTGTGAAACTTCTTTCTGATCTGTGCATTCAGCTAACAGAGTTAAACCATACTTTTGATTGAGCAGATCTGAACACTCTTTCTGTAGAAAATGCCACTGGACATTTGGAGCGCTAAGAGCGTAGTAGTGGAAAAAGGAATATATTCAAATATAAACTACACAGAAGCATTCTGTGAAACTTCTTGCTGATCTGAGCATTCAGCTAACAGGGTTAAACCATACATTTGATTGAGCAGTTTTGAAACACTCTGTCTGTAGAAAATGCAACTGGACATTCATAGCGCTAAGTGGGTAATAGTGGAAAAAATAATATGTTCAAATATAAACTACACAGAAGCATTGTATGAAACTTCTCTCTGTTCTGTGCATTCAACTAACAGAGTTGAACCTTACTTTTTATTGAGCCGTTCTGAAACACTCTTTCTGTAGAAACTGCAATTGGACATTCTGAGCGCTAAGAGGCCTATATTGGGAAAAAGAATGTCTACAAATAAAAACTACACAGAAGAATTGTGTGAAACTTCTTTCTGTTCTGTTGGTTCAACTAAAAGAGTTGAACCTTAGTTTTGATTGAGCCGTTCTGAAACACTCTTTCTGTAGAAAATGCAAGTGGAGTTTCGGAGCGCTAAGAGGGTAATAGTGGAAAAAGGAATGTCTCCAACTATAAACTACACAGAATCATTCTGTGAAACTTCTTTCTGATCTGTGCATTCAGCTAACAGAGTTAAACCATACTTTTGATTGAGCAGATCTGAATACTCTTTCTGTAGAAAATGCAACTGGACATTTGGAGCGCTATGAGAGTAGTAGTGGAAAAAGGAATATATTCAAATATAAACTACACAGAATCATTCTGTGAAACTTCTTTCTGATCTGTGCATTCAGCTAACAGAGTTAAACCATACTTTTGATTGAGCAGATCTGAACACTCTTTCTGTAGAAAATGCAACTGGACATTTGGAGCGCTAAGAGAGTAGTAGTGGAAAAAGGAATATATTCAAATATAAACTACACAGAAGCATTCTGTGAAACTTCTTTCTGATCTGAGCTTTCAGCTAACAGAGTTAAACCATACTTTTGATTGAGCAGTTTTGAAACACTCTGTCTGTAGAAAATGCAACTGGACATTCGTAGCGCCAAGTGGGTAATAGTGGAAAAAAGAATATGTTCAAATATAAACTACACAGAAGCATTGTATGAAATTACTTTCTGTTCTGTGCATTCAACTAACAGAGTTGAACCTTAGTTTTGATTGAGCCTTTCTGAAACACTCTTTCTGTAGAAACTGCAATTGGACATTCTGAGCGCTAAGAGGCCTATATTGGGAAAAATGATATCTTCAAATAAAAACTACACAGAAGCATTGTGTGAAACTTATTTCTGATATGTTCATTAAGCTAACAGAGTTAAACCATACTTTTGATTGCGCAGTTCTGAACACTCTTTCTGTAGAAAATGCAAGTGGACATTCGGAGCGCTAAGAGGGTAATAGTGGAAAAAGGAATATATTCAAATATAAACTACACAGTAGCATTCTGTGAAAATTCTTTCTGTTCTGTGCATTCAACTAACAGGGTTGAACCTTACTTTTAATTGAGCCGTTGTGAAACACTCTTTCTGTAGAAACTGCAATTGGACATGCTAAGCGCTAAGAGGCCTACATTGGGAAAAAGAATATCTTCAAATAAAAACTACACAGATGCATTCTGTGAAACTTATTTCTGATCTGTAAATTCAGTTAACAGAGATAAAACATATTTTTGATTGAGCAGTTATGAAACACTCTTTTTGTAGGAAATGCAATTGGAGATTCGGAGCGCTAAGTGGGTAATAGTTGAAAAAGGAATGTCTTCAAATATAAACTACACAGAATCATTCGGTGAAAATTCTTTCTGATCTGTGCATTCAGCTAACAGAGTTAAACCATACTTTTGATTGAGCAGATCTGAACACTCTTTGTGTAGAAAATGCAACTGGACATTTGGAGCGCTAAGAGCGTAGTAGTGGAAAAAGGAATATATTCAAATATAAACTACACAGAAGCATTCTGTGAAACTTCTTTCTGATCTGAGCATTCAGCTAACAGAGTTAAACCATACTTTTGATTGAGCAGTTTTGAAACACTCTGTCTGTAGAAAATGCAACTGGACATTCGTAGCGCTAAGTGGGTAATAGTGGAAAAAAGAATATGTTCAAATATAAACTACACAGAAGCATTGTATGAAAATTCTTACTGTTCTGTGCATTCAACTAACAGAGTTGAACCTTACTTTTGATTGAGCCGTTCTGAAACACTCTTTCTGTAGAAACTGCAGTTGGACATTCTGAGCGGTAAGAGGCCTATATTGGGAAAAAGGATGTCTACAAATAAAAACTACACAGAAGAATTGTGTGAAACTTGTTTCTGTTCTGTTTGTTCAACTAAATGAGTTGAACCTTAGTTTTGATTGAGCCGTTCTGAAACACTCTTTCTGTAGAAAATGCAAGTGGAGATTCCGAGCGCTAAGAGGGTAATAGTGGAAAAAGGAATGTCTCCAAATATAAACTACACAGAATCATTCTGTGAAACTTCTTTCTGATCTGTGCATTCAGCTAACAGAGTTAAACCATACTTTTGATTGAGCATATCTGTACTCTCTTTCTGTAGAAAATGCAACTGGACATTTGGAGCGCTAAGAGAGTAATAGTGGAAAAAGGAATATATTCAAATATAAACTACACAGAAGCATTCTGTGAAACTTCTTTCTGATCTGAGCATTCAGCTAGCAGAGTTAAACCATACTTTTGATTGAGCAGTTTTGAAACACTCTGTCTGTAGAAAATGCAACTGGACATTCGTAGCGCTAAGTGGGTAATAGTGGAAAAAAGAATATGTTCAAATATAAACTACACAGAAGCATTGTATGAAACTCCTTTCTGTTCTGTGCATTCAACTAACAGAGTTGAACCTTACTTTTTATTGAGCCGTTCTGAAACACTCTTTCTGTAGAAACTGCAGTTGGACATTCTGAGCGCTAAGAGGCCTATATTGGGAAAAAGGATGTCTACAAATAAAAACTACACAGAAGAATTGTGTGAAACTTGTTTCTGTTCTGTTTGTTCAACTAAATGAGTTGAACCTTAGTTTTGATTGAGCCGTTCTGAAACACTCTTTCTGTAGAAAATGCAAGTGGAGATTCCGAGCGCTAAGAGGGTAATAGTGGAAAAAGAAATGTCTCCAAATATAAACTACACAAAATCATTCTGTGAAACTTCTTTCTGATCTGTGCATTCAGCTAACAGAGTTAAACCATACTTTTGATTGAGCATATCTGTACACTCTTTCTGTAGTAAATGCAACTGGACATTTGGAGCGCTAAGAGAGTAATAGCGGAAAAAGGAATATATTCAAATATAAACTACACAGAAGCATTCTGTGAAACTTCTTTCTGATCTGAGCATTCAGCTAACAGAGTTAAACCATACTTTTGATTGAGCAGTTTTGAAACACTCTGTCTGTAGAAAATGCAACTGGACATTCGTAGCGCTAAGTGGGTAATAGTGGAAAAAAGAATATGTTCACATATAAACTACACAGCAGCATTGTATGAAACTTCTTTCTGTTCTGTGCATTCAACTAACAGAGTTGAACCTTACTTTTGATTGAGCCTTTCTGAAACACTCTTTCTGTAGAAACTGCAATTGGACATGCTAAGCGCTAAGAGGCCTCTATTGGGAAAAATAATATCTTCAAATAAAAACTACACAGAAGCATTGTGTGAAACTTATTTCTGATATGTTCATTAAGCTAACAGAGTTAAACCATACTTTTGATTGCGCAGTTCTGAACACTATTTCTGTAGAAAATGCAAGTGGACATTCGGAGCGCTAAGAGGGTAATAGTGGAAAAAGGAATATATTCAAATATAAACTACACAGTAGCATTCTGTGAAAATTCTTTCTGTTCTGTGCATTCAACTAACAGAGTTGAACCTTACTTTTGATTGAGCCGTTCTGAAACACTCTTTCTGTAGAAACTGCAATTGGACATGCTAAGCGCTAAGAGGCCTACATTGGGAAAAAGAATATCTTCAAATAAAAACTACACAGATGCATTCTGTGAAACTTATTTCTGATCTGTAAATTCAGTTAACAGAGATAAAACATATTTTTGATTGAGCAGTTATGAAACACTCTTTTTGTAGAAAATGCAAGTGGAGATTCGGAGCGCTAAGAGGGTAATAGTGGAAAAAGTAATGTCTTCAAATATAAACTACACAGAATCATTCGGTGAAACTTCATTCTGATCTGTGCATTCAGCTAACAGTGTTAAACCATACTTTTGATTGAGCAGATCTGAACACTCTGTCTGTTGAAAATGCAACTGGACAATTGGAGCGCTAACAGCGTTGTAGTGGAAAAAGGAATATATTCAAATATAAACTACACAGAAGCATTCTGTGAAACTTCTTTCTGATCTGAGCATACAGCTAACAGAGTTAAACCATACTTTTGATTGAGCAGTTTTGAAACACTCTGTCTGTAGAAAATGCAACTGGACATTCGTAGCGCTAAGTGGGTAATAGTGGAAAAGAGAATATGTTCAAATATAAACTACACAGAAGCATTGTATGAAACTTCTTTCTGTTCTGTGCATTCAACTAACAGAGTTGAACCTTGCTTTTGATTGAGCCGTTCTGAAACACTCTTTCTGTAGAAACTGCAATTGGACATTCTGAGCGCTAAGAGGCCTATATTGGGAAAAAAATGTCTACAAATAAAAACTACGCAGAAGAATTGTGTGAAACTTCTTTCTGTTCTGTTTGTTCAACTAAAAGAGTTGAACCTTAGTTTTGATTGAGCCGTTCTGAAACACTCTTTCTGTAGAAAATGCAAGTGGAGATTCGGAGCGCTAAGAGGGTAATAGTGGAAAAAGGAATGTCTCCAAATATAAACTACACAGAATCATTCTGTGAAACTTCTTTCTGATCTGTGCATTCAGCTAACAGAGTTAAACCATACTTTTGATTGAGCAGATCTGAACACTCTTTCTGTAGAAAATGCAACTGGACATTTGGAGCGCTAAGAGAGTAGTAGTGGAAAAAGTAATATATTCAAATATAAACTACACAGAAGCATTCTGTGAAACTTCTTTCTGATCTGAGCATTCAGCTAACAGAGTTAAACCATACTTATGATTGAGCAGTTTTGAAACACTCTGTCTGTAGAAAATGCAACGGGACATTCGTAGCGCTAAGTGGGTAATAGTGGAAAAAAGAATATGTTCAAATATAAACTACACAGAAGCATTGTATGAAACTTCTTTCTGTTCTGTGCATTCAAATAACAGAGTTGAACCTTACTTTTGATTGAGCCTTTCTGAAACACTCTTTCTGTAGAAACTGCAATTGGACATTCTGAGCGCTAAGAGGCCTATATTGGGAAAAATAATATCTTCAAATAAAAACTACACAGAAGCATTTTGTGAAACTTATTTCTGATATGTTCATTAAGCTAACAGAGTTAACCCATACTTTTGATTGCGCAGTTCTGAACACTCTTTCTGTAGAAAATGCAAGTGGACATTCGGAGCGCTAAGAGGGTAATAGTGGAAAAAGGAATATATTCAAATATAAACTACACAGTAGCATTCTGTGAAAATTCTTTCTGTTCTGTGCATTCAACTAACAGAGTTGAACCTTACTTTTGATTGAGCCGTTCTGAAACACTCTTTCTGTAGAAACTGCAATTGGACATGCTAAGCGCTAAGAGGCCTACATTGGGAAAAAGAATATATTCAAATAAAAACTACACAGATGCATTCTGTGAAACTTATTTCTGATCTGTAAATTCAGTTAACAGAGATAAAACATATTTTCGATTGAGCAGTTATGAAACACTCTTTTTGTAGAAAATGCAAGTGGAGATTCGGAGCGCTAAGAGGGTAATAGTGGAAAAAGTAATGTCTTCAAATATAAACTACACAGAATCATTCGGTGAAACTTCTTTCTGATCTGTGCATTCAGCTAACAGAGTTAAACCATACTTTTGATTGAGCAGATCTGAACACTCTTTCTGTTGAAAATGCAACTGGACATTTGGAGCGCTAAGAGCGTAGTAGTGGAAAAAGGAATATATTCAAATATAAACTACACAGAAGGATTCTGTGAAACTTCTTTCTGATCTGAGCATACAGCTAACAGAGTTAAACCATACTTTTGATTGAGCAGTTTTGAAACACTGTGTCTGTAGAAAATGCAACTGGACTTTCCTAGCGCTAAGTGGGTAATAGTGGAAAAAAGTATATGTTCAAATATAAACTACACAGAAGCATTGTATGAAACTTCTTTCTGTTCTGTGCATTCAACTAACAGAGTTGAACCTTACTTTTGATTGAGCCGTTCTGAAACACTCTTTCTGTAGAAACTGCAATTGGACATTCTGAGCGCTAAGAGGCCTATATTGGGAAAAAGAATGTCTACAAATAAAAACTACACAGAAGAATTGTGTGAAACTTCTTTCTGTTCTGTTTGTTCCACTAAAAGAGTAGAACATTAGTTTTCATTGAGCCGTTCTGAAACACTCTTTCTGTAGAAAATGCAAGTGGAGATTCGGAGCGCTAAGAGGGTAATAGTTGAAAAAGGAATGTCTCCAAATATAAACTGCACAGAATCATTCTGTGAAACTTCTTTCTGACCTGTGCATTCAGCTAACAGAGTTAAACCATACTTTTGATTGAGCAGATCTGAACACTCTTTCTGTTGAAAATGCAACTGGACATTTGGAGCGCTAAGAGCGTAGTAGTGGAAAAAGGAATATATTCAAATATAAACTACACAGAAGCATTCTGTAAAACTTCTTTCTGATCTGAGCATACAGCTAACAGAGTTAAACCATACTTTTGATTGAGCAGTTTTGAAACACTCTGTCTTTTGAAAATGCAACTGGACTTTCCTAGCGCTAAGTGGGTAATAGTGGAAAAAAGTATATGTTCAAATATAAACTACACAGAAGCATTGTATGAAACTTCTTTCTGTTCTGTGCATTCAACTAACAGAGTTGAACCTTACTTTTGATTGAGCCGTTCTGAAACACTCTTTCTGTAGAAACTGCAATTGGACATTCTGAGCGCTAAGAGGCCTATATTGGGAAAAAGAATGTCTACAAATAAAAACTACACAGAAGAATTGTGTGAAACTTCTTTCTGTTCTGTTTGTTCCACTAAAAGACTTGAACATTAGTTTTCATTGAGCCGTTCTGAAACACTCTTTCTGTAGAAAATGCAAGTGGAGATTCGGAGCGCTAAGAGGGTAATAGTTGAAAAAGGAATGTCTCCAAATATAAACTGCACAGAATCACTCTGTGAAACTTCTTTCTGACCTGTGCATTCAGCTAACAGTGTTAAACCATACTTTTGATTGAGCAGATCTGAACACTCTTTCTGTAGAAAATGCAACTGGACATTTGGAGCGCTAAGAGAGTAGTAGTGGAAAAAGGAATATATTCAAATATAAACTACACAGAAGCATTCTGTGAAACTTCTTTCTGGTCTGAGCATTTAGCTAACAGAGTTAAACCATACTTTTGATTGAGCAGTTTTGAAACACTCTGTCTGTAGAAAATGCAACTGGACATTCGTAGCGCTAAGTGGGTAATAGTGGAAAAAAGAATATGTTCAAATATAAACTACACAGAAGCATTGTATGAAACTTCTTTCTGTTCTGTGCATTCAACTAACAGAGTTGAACCTTACTTTTGATTGAGCCGTTCTAAAACACTCTTTCTGTAGAAACTGCAATTGGACATTCTGAGCGCTAAGAGGCCTCTATTGGGAAAAATAATATCTTCAAATAAAAACTACACAGAAGCATTTTGTGAAACTTATTTCTGATATGTTCATTAAGCTAACAGAGTTAACCCATAATTTTGATTGCGCAGTTCTGAACACTCTTTCTGTAGAAAATGCAAGTGAACATTCGGAGCGCTAAGAGGGTAATAGTGTAAAAAGGAATATATTCCAATATAAACTACACAGTAGCATTCTGTGAAAATTCTTTCTGTTCTGTGCATTCAACTAACAGAGTTGAACCTTACTTTTTATTGAGCCGTTCTGAAACACTCTTTCTGTAGAAACTGCAATTGGACATGCTAAGCGCTAAGAGGCCTACATTGGGAAAAAGAATATCTTCAAATAAAAACTACACAGATGCATTCTGTGAAACTTATTTCTGATCTGTAAATTCAGTTAACAGAGATAAAACATATTTTTGATTGAGCAGTTATGAAACACTCTTTTTGTAGAAAATGCAAGTGGAGATTCGGAGCGCTAAGAGGGTAATAGTGGAAAAAGGAATGTCTTCAAATATAAACTACACAGAATCATTCGGTGAAACTTCTTTCTGATCTGTGCATTCAGCTAACAGAGTTAAACCATACTTTTGATTGAGCAGATCTGAACACTCTTTCTGTTGAAAATGCAACTGGACATTTGGAGCGCTAAGAGCGTAGTAGTGGAAAAAGGAATATATTCAAATATAAACTACACAGAAGCATTCTGTGAAACTTCTTTCTGATCTGAGCATTCAGCTAACAGAGTTAAACCATACTTTTGATTGAGCAGTTTTGAAACACTCTGTCTGTAGAAAATGCAACTGGACATTCGTAGAGCTATGTGGGAAATAGTGGAAAAAAGAATATGTTCAAATATAAACTACACAGAAGCATTGTATGAAACTTCTTTCTGTTCTGTGCATTCAACTAACAGAGTTGAACCTTACTTTTGATTGAGCCTTTCTGAAACACTCTTTCTGTAGAAACTGCAATTGGACATTCTGAGCGCTAAGAGGCCTATATTGGGAAAAATAATATCTTCAAATAAAAACTACACAGAAGCATTGTGTGAAACTTATTTCTGATATGTTCATTAAGCTAACAGAGTTAAACCATACTTTTGATTGCGCAGTTCTGAACACTCTTTCTGTAGAAAATGCAAGTGGACATTCGGAGCGCTAATAGGGTAATAGTGGAAAAAGGAATATATTCAAATATAAACTACACAGTAGCATTCTGTGAAAATTCTTTCTGTTCTGTGCATTCAACTAACAGAGTTGAACCTTACTTTTGATTGAGCCGTTCTGAAACAATCTTTCTGTAGAAACTGCAATTGGACATGCTAAGCGCTAAGAGGCCTACATTGGGAAAAAGAATATCTTCAAATAAAAACTACACAGATGCATTCTGTGAAACTTATTTCTGATCTGTAAATTCAGTTAACAGAGATAAAACATATTTTTGATTGAGCAGTTATGAAACACTCTTTTTGTAGAAAATGCAAGTGGAGATTCGGAGCGCTAAGGGGGTAATAGTGGAAAAACGAATGTCTTCAAATATAAACTACACAGAATCATTCGGTGAAACTTCTTTCTGATCTGTGCATTCAGCTAACAGAGTTAAACCATACTTTTGATTGAGCAGATCTGAACACACTTTCTGTAGAAAATGCAACTGGACATTTGGAGCGCTAAGAGCGTAGTAGTGGAAAAAGGAATATATTCAAATATAAACTACACAGAAGCATTCTGTGAAACTTCTTTCTGATCTGAGCATTCAGCTAACAGAGTTAAACCATACTTTTGATTGAGCAGTTTTGAAACACTCTGTCTGTAGAAAATGCAACTGGACATTCGTAGCGCTAAGTGGGTAATAGTGGAAAAAAGAATATGTTCAAATATAAACTACACAGAAGCATTGTATGAAACTCCTTTCTGTTCTGTGCATTCAACTAACAGAGTTGAACCTTACTTTTGATTGAGCCGTTCTGAAACACTCTTTCTGTAGAAACTGCAGTTGGACATTCTGAGCGCTAAGAGGCCTATATTGGGAAAAAAATGTCTACAAATAAAAACTACGCAGAAGAATTGTGTGAAACTTCTTTCTGTTCTGTTTGTTCAACTAAAAGAGTTGAACCTTAGTTTTGATTGAGCCGTTCTGAAACACTCTTTCTGTAGAAAATGCAAGTGGAGTTTCGGAGCGCTAAGAGGGTAATAGTGGAAAAAGGAATGTCTCCAAATATAAACTACACAGAATCATTCTGTGAAACTTCTTTCTGATCTGTGCATTCAGCTAACAGAGTTAAACCATACTTTTGATTGAGCAGATCTGAACACTCTTTCTGTAGAAAATGCAACTGGACATTTGGAGCGCTAAGAGAGTAGTAGTGGAAAAAGTAATATATTCAAATATAAACTACACAGAAGCATTCTGTGAAACTTCTTTCTGATCTGAGCATTCAGCTAACAGAGTTAAACCATACTTATGATTGAGCAGTTTTGAAACACTCTGTCTGTAGAAAATGCAACGGGACATTCGTAGCGCTAAGTGGGTAATAGTGGAAAAAAGAATATGTTCAAATATAAACTACACAGAAGCATTGTATGAAACTTCTTTCTGTTCTGTGCATTCAACTAACAGAGTTGAACCTTACTTTTGATTGAGCCTTTCTGAAACACTCTTTCTGTAGAAACTGCAATTGGACATTCTGAGCGCTAAGAGGCCTATATTGGGAAAAATAATATCTTCAAATAAAAACTACACAGAAGCATTTTGTGAAACTTATTTCTGATATGTTCATTAAGCTAACAGAGTTAACCCATAATTTTGATTGCGCAGTTTTGAACACTCTTTCTGTAGAAAATGCAAGTGGACATTCGGAGCGCTAAGAGGGTAATAGTGTAAAAAGGAATATATTCCAATATAAACTACACAGTAGCATTCTGTGAAAATTCTTTCTGTTCTGTGCATTCAACTAACAGAGTTGAACCTTACTTTTGATTGAGCCGTTCTGAAACACTCTTTCTGTAGAAACTGCAATTGGACATGCTAAGCGCTAAGAGGCCTACATTGGGAAAAAGAATATCTTCAAATAAAAACTACACAGATGCATTCTGTGAAACTTATTTCTGATCTGTAAATTCAGTTAACAGAGATAAAACATATTTTTGATTGAGCAGTTATGAAACACTCTTTTTGTAGAAAATGCAAGTGGAGATTCGGAGCGCTAAGAGGGTAATAGTGGAAAAAGGAATGTCTTCAAATATAAACTACACAGAATCATTCGGTGAAACTTCTTTCTGATCTGTGCATTCAGCTAACAGAGTTAAACCATACTTTTGATTGAGCAGATCTGAACACTCTTTCTGTTGAAAATGCAACTGGACATTTGGAGCGCTAAGAGCGTAGTAGTGGAAAAAGGAATATATTCAAATATAAACTACACAGAAGCATTCTGTGAAACTTCTTTCTGATCTGAGCATTCAGCTAACAGAGTTAAACCATACTTTTGATTGAGCAGTTTTGAAACACTCTGTCTGTAGAAAATGCAACTGGACATTCGTAGAGCTAAGTGGGTAATAGTGGAAAAAAGAATATGTTCAAATATAAACTACACAGAAGCATTGTATGAAACTTCTTTCTGTTCTGTGCATTCAACTAACAGAGTTGAACCTTACTTTTGATTGAGCCTTTCTGAAACACTCTTTCTGTAGAAACTGCAATTGGACATTCTGAGCGCTAAGAGGCCTATATTGGGAAAAATAATATCTTCAAATAAAAACTACACAGAAGCATTGTGTGAAACTTATTTCTGATATGTTCATTAAGCTAACAGAGTTAAACCATACTTTTGATTGCGCAGTTCTGAACACTCTTTCTGTAGAAAATGCAAGTGGACATTCGGAGCGCTAATAGGGTAATAGTGGAAAAAGGAATATATTCAAATATAAACTACACAGTAGCATTCTGTGAAAATTCTTTCTGTTCTGTGCATTCAACTAACAGAGTTGAACCTTACTTTTGATTGAGCCGTTCTGTAACAATCTTTCTGTAAAAACTGCAATTGGACATGCTAAGCGCTAAGAGGCCTACATTGGGAAAAAGAATATCTTCAAATAAAAACTACACAGATGCATTCTGTGAAACTTATTTCTGATCTGTAAATTCAGTTAACAGAGATAAAACATATTTTTGATTGAGCAGTTATGAAACACTCTTTTTGTAGAAAATGCAAGTGGAGATTCGGAGCGCTAAGGGGGTAATAGTGGAAAAACGAATGTCTTCAAATATAAACTACACAGAATCATTCGGTGAAACTTCTTTCTGATCTGTACATTCAGCTAACAGAGTTAAACCATGCTTTTGATTGAGCAGATCTGAACACACTTTCTGTAGAAAATGCAACTGGACATTTGGAGCGCTAAGAGCGTAGTAGTGGAAAAAGGAATATATTCAAATATAAACTACACAGAAGCATTCTGTGAAACTTCTTTCTGATCTGAGCATTCAGCTAACAGAGTTAAACCATACTTTTGATTGAGCAGTTTTGAAACACTCTGTCTGTAGAAAATGCAACTGGACATTCGTAGCGCTAAGTGGGTAATAGTGGAAAAAAGAATATGTTCAAATATAAACTACACAGAAGCATTGTATGAAACTCCTTTCTGTTCTGTGCATTCAACTAACAGAATTGAACCTTACTTTTGATTGAGCCGTTCTGAAACACTCTTTCTGTAGAAAATGCAACTGGACATTTGGAGCGCTAAGAGAGTAGTAGTGGAAAAAGGAATATATTCAAATATAAACTACACAGAAGCATTCTGTGAAACTTCTTTCTGATCTGAGCATTCAGCTAACAGAGTTAAACCATACTTATGATTGAGCAGTTTTGAAACACTCTGTCTGTAGAAAATGCAACGGGACATTCGTAGCGCTAAGTGGGTAATAGTGGAAAAAAGAATATGTTCAAATATAAACTACACAGAAGCATTGTATGAAACTTCTTTCTGTTCTGTGCATTCAACTAACAGAGTTGAACCTTACTTTTGATTGAGCCTTTCTGAAACACTCTTTCTGTAGAAACTGCAATTGGACATTCTGAGCGCTAAGAGGCCTATATTGGGAAAAATAATATCTTCAAATAAAAACTACACAGAAGCATTTTGTGAAACTTATTTCTGATATGTTCATTAAGCTAACAGAGTTAACCCATACTTTTGATTGCGCAGTTCTGAACACTCTTTCTGTAGAAAATGCAAGTGGACATTCGGAGCGCTAAGAGGGTAATAGTGGAAAAAGGAATATATTCAAATATAAACTACACAGTAGCATTCTGTGAAAATTCTTTCTGTTCTGTGCATTCAACTAACAGAGTTGAACCTTACTTTTGATTGAGCCGTTCTGAAACACTCTTTCTGTAGAAACTGCAATTGGACATGCTAAGCGCTAAGAGGCCTACATTGGGAAAAAGAATATCTACAAATAAAAACTACACAGATGCATTCTGTGAAACTTATTTCTGATCTGTAAATTCAGTTAACAGAGATAAAACATATTTTTGATTGAGCAGTTATGAAACACTCTTTTTGTAGAAAATGCAAGTGGAGATTCGGAGCGCTAAGAGGGTAATAGTGGAAAAAGGAATGTCTTCAAATATAAACTACACAGAATCATTCGGTGAAACTTCTTTCTGATCTGTGCATTCAGCTAACAGAGTTAAACCATACTTTTGATTGAGCAGATCTGAACACTCTTTCTGTTGAAAATGCAACTGGACATTTGGAGCGCTAAGAGCGTAGTAGTGGAAAAAGGAATATATTCAAATATAAACTACACAGAAGCATTCTGTGAAACTTCTTTCTGATCTGAGCATTCAGCTAACAGAGTTAAACCATACTTTTGATTGAGCAGTTTTGAAACACTCTGTCTGTAGAAAATGCAACTGGACATTCGTAGAGCTAAGTGGGTAATAGTGGAAAAAAGAATATGTTCAAATATAAACTACACAGAAGCATTGTATGAAACTTCTTTCTGTTCTGTGCATTCAACTAACAGAGTTGAACCTTACTTTTGATTGAGCCTTTCTGAAACACTCTTTCTGTAGAAACTGCAATTGGACATTCTGAGCGCTAAGAGGCCTCTATTGGGAAAAATAATATCTTCAAATAAAAACTACACAGAAGCATTGTGTGAAACTTATTTCTGATATGTTCATTAAGCTAACAGAGTTAAACCATACTTTTGATTGCGCAGTTCTGAACACTCTTTCTGTAGAAAATGCAAGTGGACATTCGGAGCGCTAATAGGGTAATAGTGGAAAAAGGAATATATTCAAATATAAACTACACAGTAGCATTCTGTGAAAATTCTTTCTGTTCTGTGCATTCAACTAACAGAGTTGAACCTTACTTTTGATTGAGCCGTTCTGAAACAATCTTTCTGTAGAAACTGCAATTGGACATGCTAAGCGCTAAGAGGCCTACATTGGGAAAAAGAATATCTTCAAATAAAAACTACACAGATGCATTCTGTGAAACTTATTTCTGATCTGTAAATTCAGTTAACAGAGATAAAACATATTTTTGATTGAGCAGTTATGAAACACTCTTTTTGTAGAAAATGCAAGTGGAGATTCGGAGCCCTAAGGGGGTAATAGTGGAAAAACGAATGTCTTCAAATATAAACTACACAGAATCATTCGGTGAAACTTCTTTCTGATCTGTGCATTCAGCTAACAGAGTTAAACCATACTTTTGATTGAGCAGATCTGAACACACTTTCTGTAGAAAATGCAACTGGACATTTGGAGCGCTAAGAGCGTAGTAGTGGAAAAAGGAATATATTCAAATATAAACTACACAGAAGCATTCTGTGAAACTTCTTTCTGATCTGAGCATTCAGCTAACAGAGTTAAACCATACTTTTGATTGAGCAGTTTTGAAACACTCTGTCTGTAGAAAATGCAACTGGACATTCGTAGCGCTAAGTGGGTAATAGTGGAAAAAAGAATATGTTCAAATATAAACTACACAGAAGCATTGTATGAAACTCCTTTCTGTTCTGTGCATTCAACTAACAGAGTTGAACCTTACTTTTGATTGAGCCGTTCTGAAACACTCTTTCTGTAGAAACTGCAGTTGGACATTCTGAGCGCTAAGAGGCCTATATTGGGAAAAAGGATGTCTACAAATAAAAACTACACAGAAGAATTGTGTGAAACTTCTTTCTGTTCTGTTTGTTCAACTAAAAGAGTTGAACCTTAGTTTTGATTGAGCCGTTCTGAAACACTCTTTCTGTAGAAAATGCAAGTGTAGATTCGGAGCGCTAAGAGGGTAATAGTGGAAAAAGGAATGTCTCCAAATATAAACTACACAGAATCATTCTGTGAAACTTCTTTCTGATCTGTGCATTCAGCTAACAGATTTAAACCATACTTTTGATTGAGCAGATCTGAACACTCTTTCTGTTGAAAATGCAACTGGACATTTGGAGCGCTAAGAGCGTAGTAGTGGAAAAAGGAATATATTCAAATATAAACTACACAGAAGCATTCTGTGAAACTTCTTTCTGATCTGAGCATTCAGCTAACAGAGTTAAACCATACTTTTGATTGAGCAGTTTTGAAACACTCTGTCTGTAGAAAATGCAACTGGACATTCGTAGCGCTAAGTGGGTAATAGTGGAAAAAAGAATATGTTCAAATATAAACTACACAGAAGCATTGTATGAAACTTCTTTCTGTTCTGTGCATTCAACTAACAGAGTTGAACCTTACTTTTGATTGAGCCTTTCTGAAACACTCTTTCTGTAGAAACTGCAATTGGACATTCTGAGCGCTAAGAGGCCTATATTGGGAAAAATAATATCTTCAAATAAAAACTACACAGAAGCATTGTGTGAAACTTATTTCTGATATGTTCATTAAGCTAACAGAGTTAAACCATACTTTTGATTGCGCAGTTCTGAACACTCTTTCTGTAGAAAATGCAAGTGGACATTCGGAGCGCTAAGAGGGTAATAGTGGAAAAAGGAATATATTCAAATATAAACTACACAGTAGCATTCTGTGAAATCTCTTTCTGTTCTGTGCATTCAGCTAACAGAGTTGAACCTTACTTTTGATTGAGCCGTTCTGAAACACTCTTTCTGTAGAAACTGCAATTGGACATGCTAAGCGCTAAGAGGCCTACATTGGGAAAAAGAATATCTTCAAATAAAAACTACACAGATGCACTCTGTGAAACTTATTTCTGATTTGTAAATTCAGTTAACAGAGATAAAACATATTTTTGATTGAGCAGTTATGAAACACTCTTTTTGTAGAAAATGCAAGTGGAGATTCGGAGCGCTAAGAGGGTAATAGTGGAAAAAGGAATGTCTTCAAATATAAACTACACAGAATAATTCGGTGAAACTTCTTTCTGATCTGTGCATTCAGCTACCAGAGTTAAAACATACTTTTGATTGAGCAGATCTGAACACTCTTTCTGTTGAAAATGCAACTGGACATTTGGAGCGGTAAGAGCGTAGTAGTGGAAAAAGTAATATATTCAAATATAAACTACACAGAAGCATTCTGTGAAACTTCTTTCTGATCTGAGCATTCAGCTAACAGAGTTAAACCATACTTTTGATTGAGCAGTTTTGAAACACTCTGTCTGTAGAAAATGCAACTGGACATTCGAAGCGCTAAGTTGGTAATAGTGGAAAAAAGAATATGTTCAAATATAAACTACACAGAAGCATTGTATGAAACTTCTTTCTGTTCTGTGCATTCAACTAACAGAGTTGAACCTTACTTTTGATTGAGCCGTTCTGAAACACTCTTTCTGTAGAAACTGCAATTGGACATTCTCAGCGCTAAGAGGCCTATATTGTAAAAAAGAATGTCTACAAATAAAAACTACACAGAAGAATTGTGTGAAACTTGTTTCTGTTCTGTTTGTTCAACTAAATGAGTTGAACCTTAGTTTTGATTGAGCCGTTCTGAAACACTCTTTCTGTAGAAAATGCAAGTGGAGATTCCGAGCGCTAAGAGGGTAATAGTGGAAAAAGGAATGTCTCCAAATATAAACTACACAGAATCATTCTGTGAAACTTCTTTCTGATCTGTGCATTCAGCTAACAGAGTTAAACCATACTTTTGTTTGAGCATATCTGTACACTCTTTCTGTAGAAAATGCAACTGGACATTTGGAGCGCTAAGAGAGTAATAGTGGAAAAAGGAATATATTCAAATATAAACTACACAGAAGCATTCTGTGAAACTTCTTTCTGATCTGAGCATTCAGCTAAGAGAGTTAAACCATACTTTTGATTGAGCAGTTTTGAAACACTCTGTCTGTAGAAAATGCAACTGGACATTCCTAGCGCTAAGTGGGTAATAGTGGAAAAAAGAATATGTTCAAATATAAACTACACAGAAGCATTGTATGAAACTTCTTTCTGTTCTGTGCATTAAACTTACAGAGTTGAACCTTACTTTTGATTGAGCCTTTCTGAAACACTCTTTCTGTAGAAACTGCAATTGGACATTCTGAGCGCTAAGAGGCCTCTATTGGGAAAAATAATATCTTCAAATAAAAACTACACAGAAGCATTGTGTGAAACTTATTTCTGATATGTTCATTAAGCTAACAGAGTTAAACCATACTTTTGATTGCGCAGTTCTGAACACTCTTTCTGTAGAAAATGCAAGTGGATATTCGGAGCGCTAAGAGGGTAATAGTGGAAAACGGAATATATTCAAATATAAACTACACAGTAGCATTCTGTGAAAATTCTTTCTGTTCTGTGCATTCAACTAACAGAGTTGAGCCTTACTTTTGATTGAGCCGTTCTGAAACACTGTTTCTGTAGAAACTGCATTTGGACATGCTAAGCGCTAAGAGGCCTACATTGGGAAAAATAATATCTTCAAATAAAAACTACACAGATGCATTCTGTGAAACTTATTTCTGATCTGTAAATTCAGTTAACAGAGATAAAACATATTTTTGATTGAGCAGTTATGAAACACTCTTTTTGTAGAAAATGCAAGTGGAGATTCGGAGCGCTAAGTGGGTAATAGTGGAAAAAGGAATGTCTTCAAATATAAACTACACAGAATCATTCGGTGAAACTTCTTTCTGATCTGTGCATTCACCTAACAGAGTTAAACCATACTTTTGATTGAGCAGATCTGAACACTCTTTCTGTTGAAAATGCAACTGGACATTTGGAGCGCTAAGAGCGTAGTAGTGGAAAAAGGAATATATTCAAATATAAACTACACAGAAGCATTCTGTGAAACTTCTTTCTGATCTGAGCATTCAGCTAACAGAGTTAAACCATACTTTTGATTGAGCAGTTTTGAAACACTCTGTCTGTAGAAAATGCAACTGGACATTCGTAGCGCTAAGTGGGTAATAGTGGAAAAAAGAATATGTTCAAATATAAACTACACAGAAGCATTGTATGAAACTTCTTTCTGTTCTGTGCATTCAACTAACAGAGTTGAACCTTACTTTTGATTGAGCCGTTCTGAAACACTCTTTCTGTAGAAACTGCAATTGGACATTCTGAGCGCTAAGAGGCCTATATTGGGAAAAAGAATGTCTACAAATAAAAACTACACAGAAGAATTTTGTGAAACTTCTTTCTGTTCTGTTTGTTCAACTAAAAGAGTTGAACCTTAGTTTTGATTGAGCCATTCTGTAACAGTCTTTCTGTAGAAAATGCAAGTGGAGATTCAGAGCGCTAAGAGGGTTATAGTGGAAAAAGGAATGTCTCCAAATATAAACTACACAGAATCATTCTGTGAAACTTCTTTCTGATATGTGCATTCAGCTAACAGAGTTAAACCATACTTTTGATTGAGCAGATCTGAACACTCTTTCTGTTGAAAATGCAACTGGACATTTGGAGCGCTAAGAGCGTAGTAGTGGAAAAAGGAATATATTCAAATATAAACTACACAGAAGCATTCTGTGAAACTTCTTTCTGATCTGAGCATACAGCTAACAGAGTTAAACCATACTTTTGATTGAGCAGTTTTGAAACACTCTGTCTGTTGAAAATGCAACTGGACTTTCCTAGCGCTAAGTGGGTAATAGTGGAAAAAAGTATATGTTCAAATATAAACTACACAGAAGCATTGTATGAAACTACTTTCTGTTCTGTGCATTCAACTAACAGAGTTGAACCATACTTTTGATTGAGCCGTTCTGAAACACTCTTTCTGTAGAAACTGCAATTGGACATTCTGAGCGCTAAGAGGCCTATATTGGGAAAAAGAATGTCTACAAATAAAAACTACACAGAAGAATTGTGTGAAACTTTTTTCTGTTCTGTTTGTTCCACTAAAAGAGTTGAACATTAGTTTTCATTGAGTCGTTCTGAAACACTCTTTCTGTAGAAAATGCAAGTGGAGATTCGGAGCGCTAAGAGGGTAATAGTTGAAAAAGGAATGTCTCCAAATATAAACTGCACAGAATCATTCTGTGAAACTTCTTTCTGACCTGTGCATTCAGCTAACAGAGTTAAACCATACTTTTGATTGAGCAGATCTGAACACTCTTTCTGTAGAAAATGCAACTGGACATTTGGAGCGCTAAGAGAGTAGTAGTGGAAAAAGGAATATATTCAAATATAAACTACACAGAAGCATTCTGTGAAACTTCTTTCTGATCTGAGCATTTAGCTAACTGAGTTAAACCATACTTTTGATTGAGCAGTTTTGAAACACTCTGTCTGTAGAAAATGCAACTGGACATTCGTAGCGCTAAGTGGGTAATAGTGGAAAAAAGAATATGTTCAAATATAAACTACACAGAAGCATTGTATGAAACTTCTTTCTGTTCTGTGCATTCAACTAACAGAGTTGAACCTTACTTTTGATTGAGCCGTTCTGAAACACTCTTTCTGTAGAAACTGCAATTGGACATTCTGAGCGCTAAGAGGCCTCTATTGGGAAAAATAATATCTTCAAATAAAAACTACACAGAAGCATTGTGTGAAACTTATTTCTGATATGTTCATTAAGCTAACAGAGTTAAACCATACTTTTGATTGCGCAGTTCTGAACACTCTTTCTGTAGAAAATGCAAGTGGAAATTCAGAGAGCTAAGAGGGTAATAGTGGAAAAAGGAATATATTCAAATATAAACTACACAGTAGCATTCTGTGAAAATTCTTTCTGTTCTGTGCATTCAACTAACAGAGTTGAACCTTACTTTTGATTGAGCCGTTCTGAAACACTCTTTCTGTAGAAACTGCAATTGGACATGCTAAGCGCTAAGAGGCCTACATTGGGAAAAAGAATATCTTCAAATAAAAACTACACAGATGCATTCTGTGAAACTTATTTCTGATCTGTAAATTCAGTTAACAGAGATAAAACATATTTTTGATTGAGCAGTTATGAAACACTCCTTTGTAGAAAATGCAAGTGGAGATTCGGAGCGCTAAGAGGGTAATAGTGGAAAAAGGAATGTCTTCAAATATAAACTACACAGAATCATTCGGTGAAACTTCTTTCTGATCTGTGCATTCAGCTAACAGAGTTAAACCATACTTTTGATTGAGCAGATCTGAACACTCTTTCTGTTGAAAATGCAACTGGACAATTGGAGCGCTAAGAGCGTTGTAGTGGAAAAAGGAATATATTCAAATATAAACTACACAGAAGCATTCTGTGAAACTTCTTTCTGATCTGAGCATACAGCTAACAGAGTTAAACCATACTTTTGATTGAGCAGTTTTGAAACACTCTGTCTGTAGAAAATGCAACTGGACATTCGTAGCGCTAAGTGGGTAATAGTGGAAAAGAGAATATGTTCAAATATAAACTACACAGAAGCATTGTATGAAACTTCTTTCTGTTCTGTGCATTCAACTAACAGAGTTGAACCTTACTTTTGATTGAGCCGTTCTGAAACACTCTTTCTGTAGAAACTGCAATCGGACATTCTGAGCGCTAAGAGGCCTATATTGGGAAAAAGAATGTCTACAAATAAAAACTACGCAGAAGAATTGTGTGAAACTTCTTTCTGTTCTGTTTGTTCAACTAAAAGAGTTGAACCTTAGTTTTGATTGAGCCGTTCTGAAACACTCTTTCTGTAGAAAATGCAAGTGGAGATTCGGAGCGCTAAGAGGGTAATAGTGGAAAAAGGAATGTCTCCAAATATAAACTACACAGAATCATTCTGTGAAACTTCTTTCTGATCTGTGCATTCAGCTAACAGAGTTAAACCATACATTTGATTGAGCAGATCTGAACACTCTTTCTGTTGAAAATGCAACTGGACATTTGGAGCGCTAAGAGCGTAGTAGTGGAAAAAGGAATATATTCAAATATAAACTACACAGAAGCATTCTGTAAAACTTCTTTCTGATCTGAGCATACAGCTAACAGAGTTAAACCATACTTTTGATTGAGCAGTTTTGAAACACTCTGTCTTTTGAAAATGCAACGGGACTTTCCTAGCGCTAAGTGGGTAATAGTGGAAAAAAGTATATGTACAAATATAAACTACACAGAAGCATTGTATGAAACTTCTTTCTGTTCTGTGCATTCAACTAACAGAGTTGAACCTTACTTTTGATTGAGCCGTTCTGAAACACTCTTTCTGTAGAAACTGCAATTGGACATTCTGAGCGCTAAGAGGCCTATATTGGGAAAAAGAATGTCTACAAATAAAAACTACACAGAAGAATTGTGTGAAACTTCTTTCTGTTCTGTTTGTTCCACTAAAAGAGTTGAACATTAGTTTTCATTGAGCCGTTCTGAAACACTCTTTCTGTAGAAAATGCAAGTGGAGATTCGGAGCGCTAAGAGGGTAATAGTTGAAAAAGAAATGTCTACAAATATAAACTGCACAGAATCATTCTGTGAAAATTCTTTCTGACCTGTGCATTCAGCTAACAGAGTTAAACCATACTTTTGATTGAGCAGATCTGAACACTCTTTCTGTAGAAAATGCAACTGGACATTTGGAGCGCTAAGAGAGTAGTAGTGGAAAAAGGAATATATTCAAATATAAACTACACAGAAGCATTCTGTGAAACTTCTTTCTGATCTGAGCATTTAGCTAACAGAGTTAAACCATACTTTTGATTGAGCAGTTTTGAAACACTCTGTCTGTAGAAAATGCAACTGGACATTCGTAGCGCTAAGTGGGTAATAGTGGAAAAAAGAATATGTTCAAATATAAACTACACAGAAGCATTGTATGAAACTTCTTTCTGTTCTGTGCATTCAACTAACAGAGTTGAACCTTACTTTTGATTGAGCCGTTCTGAAACACTCTTTCTGTAGAAACTGCAATTGGACATTCTGAGCGCTAAGAGGCCTCTATTGGGAAAAATAATATCTTCAAATAAAAACTACACAGAAGCATTGTGTGAAACTTATTTCTGATATGTTCATTAAGCTAACAGAGTTAAACCATACTTTTGATTGCGCAGTTCTGAACACTCTTTCTGTAGAAAATGCAAGTGGAAATTCAGAGCGCTAAGAGGGTAATAGTGGAAAAAGGAATATATTCAAATATAAACTACACAGTAGCATTCTGTGAAAATTCTTTCTGTTCTGTGCATTCAACTAACAGAGTTGAACCTTACTTTTGATTGAGCCGTTCTGAAACACTCTTTCTGTAGAAACTGCAATTGGACATGCTAAGCGCTAAGAGGCCTACATTGGGAAAAAGAATATTTTCAAATAAAAACTACACAGATGCATTCTGTGAAACTTATTTCTGATCGGTAAATTCAGTTAACAGAGATAAAACATATTTTTGATTGAGCAGTTATGAAACACTCCTTTGTAGAAAATGCAAGTGGAGATTCGGAGCGCTAAGAGGGTAATAGTGGAAAAAGGAATGTCTTCAAATATAAACTACACAGAATCATTCGGTGAAACTTCTTTCTGATCTGTGCATACAGCTAACAGAGTTAAACCATACTTTTGATTGAGCAGATCTGAACACTCTTTCTGTTGAAAATGCAACTGGACAATTGGAGCGCTAAGAGCGTTGTAGTGGAAAAAGTAATATATTCAAATATAAACTACACAGAAGCATTCTGTGAAACTTCTTTCTGATCTGAGCATACAGCTAACAGAGTTAAACCATACTTTTGATTGAGCAGTTTTGAAACACTCTGTCTGTAGAAAATGCAACTGGACATTCGTAGCGCTAAGTGGGTAATAATGGAAAAGAGAATATGTTCAAATATAAACTACACAGAAGCATTGTATGAAACTTCTTTCTGTTCTGTGCATTCAACTAACAGAGTTGAACCTTACTTTTGATTGAGCCGTTCTGAAACACTCTTTCTGTAGAAACTGCAATTGGACATTCTGAGCGCTAAGAGGCCTATATTGGGAAAAAGAATGTCTACAAATAAAAACTACGCAGAAGAATTTTGTGAAACTTCTTTCTGTTCTGTTTGTTCAACTAAAAGAGTTGAACCTTAGTTTTGATTGAGCCGTTCTGAAACACTCTTTCTGTAGAAAATGCAAGTGGAGATTCGGAGCGCTAAGAGGGTAATAGTGGAAAAAGGAATGTCTTCAAATATAAACTACACAGAATCATTCGGTGAAACTTCTTTCTGATCTGTGCATTCAGCTAACAGAGTTAAACCATACTTTTGATTGAGCAGATCTGAACACTCTTTCTGTTGAAAATGCAACTGGACATTTGGAGCGCTAAGAGCGTAGTAGTGGAAAAAGGAATATATTCAAATATAAACTACACAGAAGCATTCTGTGAAACTTCTTTCTGATCTGAGCATACAGCTAAAAGAGTTAAACCATACTTTTGATTGAGCAGTTTTGAAACACTCTGTAGAAAATGCAACTGGACATTCGTAGCGCTAAGTGGGTAATAGTGGAAAAGAGAATATGTTCAAATATAAACTACACAGAAGCATTGTATGAAAATTCTTTCTGTTCTGTGCATTCAACTAACAGAGTTGAACCTTACTTTTGATTGAGCCGTTCTGAAACACTATTTCTGTAGAAACTGCAATTGGACATGCTAAGCGCTAAGAGGCCTACATTGGGAAAAAGAATATCTTCAAATAAAAACTACACAGATGCATTCTGTGAAACTTATTTCTGATCTGTAAATTCAGTTAACAGAGATAAAACATATTTTTGATTGAGCAGTTATGAAACACTCTTTTTGTAGAAAATGCAAGTGGAGATTCGGAGCGCTAAGAGGGTAATAGTGGAAAAAGGAATGTCTTCAAATATAAACTAAACAGAATCATTCGGTGAAACTTATTTCTGATCTGTGCATTCATCTAACAGAGTTAAACCATACTTTTGATTGAGCAGATCTGAACACTCTTTCTGTTGAAAATGCAACTGGACATTTGGAGCGCTAAGAGCGTAGTAGTGGAAAAAGGAATATATTCAAATATAAACTACACAGAAGCATTCTGTGAAACTTCTTTCTGATCTGAGCATACAGCTAAAAGAGTTAAACCATACTTTTGATTGAGCAGTTTTGCAACACTCTGTAGAAAATGCAACTGGACATTCGTAGCGCTAAGTGGGTAATAGTGGAAAAGAGAATATGTTCAAATATAAACTACACAGAAGCATTGTATGAAAATTCTTTCTGTTCTGTGCATTCAACTAACAGAGTTGAACCTTACTTTTGATTGAGCCGTTCTGAAACACTATTTCTGTAGAAACTGCAATTGGACATGCTAAGCGCTAAGAGGCCTACATTGGGAAAAAGAATATCTTCAAATAAAAACTACACAGATGCATTCTGTGAAACTTATTTCTGATCTGTAAATTCAGTTAACAGAGATAAAACATATTTTTGATTGAGCAGTTATGAAACACTCTTTTTGTAGAAAATGCAAGTGGAGATTCGGAGCGCTAAGAGGGTAATAGTGGAAAAAGGAATGTCTTCAAATATAAACTACACAGAATCATTCGGTGAAACTTATTTCTGATCTGTGCATTCAGCTAACAGAGTTAAACCATACTTTTGATTGAGCAGATCTGAACACTCTTTCTGTTGAAAATGCAACTGGACATTTGGAGTGCTAAGAGCGTAGTAGTGGAAAAAGCAATATATTCAAATATAAACTACACAGAAGCATTCTGTGAAACTTCTTTCTGATCTGAGCATTCAGCAAACAGAGTTAAACCATACTTTTGATTGAGCAGTTTTGAAACACTCTGTCTGTAGAAAATGCAACTGGACATTCGTAGCGCTAAGTGGGTAATAGTGGAAAAGAGAATATGTTCAAATATAAACTACACAGAAACATTGTATGAAACTTCTTTCTGTTCTGTGCATTCAACTAACAGAGTTGAACCTTACTTTTGATTGAGCCGTTCTGAAACACTCTTTCTGTAGAAACTGCAATTGGACATTCTGAGCGCTAAGAGGCCTATATTGGGAAAAAGAATGTCTACAAATAAAAACTACACAGAAGAATTGTGTGAAACTTCTTTCTGTTCTGTTTGTTCCACTAAAAGAGTTGAACATTAGTTTTCATTGAGCCGTTCTGAAACACTCTTTCTGTAGAAAATGCAAGTGGAGATTCGGAGCGCTAAGAGGGTAATAGTGGAAAAAGGAATGTCTCCAAATATAAACTACACAGAATCATTCTGTGAAACTTCTTTCTGACCTGTGCATTCAGCTAACAGAGTTAAACCATACTTTTGATTGAGCAGATCTGAACACTCTTTCTGTAGAAAATGCAACTGGACATTTGGAGCGCTAAGAGAGTAGTAGTGGAAAAAGGAATATATTCAAATATAAACTACACAGAATCATTCTGTGAAACTTCTTTCTGATCTGAGCATTTAGCTAACAGAGTTAAACCATACTTTTGATTGAGCAGTTTTGAAACACTCTGTCTGTAGAAAATGCAACTGGACATTCGTAGCGCTAAGTGGGCAATAGTGGAAAAAAGAATATGTTCAAATATAAACTACACAGAAGCATTGTATGAAACTTCTTTCTGTTCTGTGCATTCAACTAACAGAGTTGAACCTTACTTTTGATTGAGCCGTTCTGAAACACTCTTTCTGTAGAAACTGCAATTGGACATTCTGAGCGCTAAGAGGCCTCTATTGGGAAAAATAATATCTTCAAATAAAAACTACACAGAAGCATTGTGTGAAACTTATTTCTGATATGTTCATTAAGCTAACAGAGATAAACCATACTTTTGATTGCGCAGTTCTGAACACTCTTTCTGTAGAAAATGCAAGTGGACATTCAGAGCGCTAAGAGGGTAATAGTGGAAAAAGGAATATATTCAAATATAAACTACACAGTAGCATTCTGTGAAAATTCTTTCTGTTCTGTGCATTCAACTAACAGAGTTGAACCTTACTTTTGATTGAGCCGTTCTGAAACACTCTTTCTGTAGAAACTGCAATTGGACATGCTAAGCGCTAAGAGGCCTACATTGGGAAAAAGAATATCTTCAAATAAAAACTACACAGATGCATTCTGTGAAACTTATTTCTGATCTGTAAATTCAGTTAACAGAGATAAAACATATTTTTGATTGAGCAGTTATGAAACACTCCTTTGTAGAAAATGCAAGTGGAGATTCGGAGCGCTAAGAGGGTAATAGTGGAAAAAGGAATGTCTTCAAATATAAACTACACAGAATCATTCGGTGAAACTTATTTCTGATCTGTGCATTCAGCTAACAGAGTTAAACCATACTTTTGATTGAGCAGATCTGAACACTCTTTCTGTTGAAAATGCAACTGGACATTTGGAGCGCTAAGAGCGTAGTAGTGGAAAAAGGAATATATTCAAATATAAACTACACAGAAGCATTCTGTGAAACTTCTTTCTGATCTGAGCATACAGCTAAAAGAGTTAAACCATACTTTTGATTGAGCAGTCTTGAAACACTCTGTAGAAAATGCAACTGGACATTCGTAGCGCTAAGTGTGTAATAGTGGAAAAGAGAATATGTTCAAATATAAACTACACAGAAGCATTGTATGAAAATTCTTTCTGTTCTGTGCATTCAACTAACAGAGTTGAACCTTACTTTTGATTGAGCCGTTCTGAAACACTATTTCTGTAGAAACTGCAATTGGACATGCTAAGCGCTAAGAGGCCTACATTGGGAAAAAGAATATCTTCAAATAAAAACTACACAGATGCATTCTGTGAAACTTATTTCTGATCTGTAAATTCAGTTAACAGAGATAAAACATATTTTTGATTGAGCAGTTATGAAACACTCTTTTTGTAGAAAATGCAAGTGGAGATTCGGAGCGCTAAGAGGGTAATAGTGGAAAAAGGAATGTCTTCAAATAAAAATTACACAGAATCATTCGGTGAAACTTCTTTCTGATCTGTGCATTCAGCTAACAGAGTTAAACCATACTTTTGATTGAGCAGATCTGAACACTCTTTCTGTAGAAAATGCAACTGGACATTTGGAGCGCTAAGAGCGTAGTAGTGGAAAAAGGAATATATTCAAATATAAACTACACAGAAGCATTCTGTGAAACTTCTTTCTGATCTGAGCATTCAGCTAACAGAGTTAAACCATACTTTTGATTGAGCAGTTTTGAAACACTCTGTCTGTAGAAAATGCAACTGGACTTTCGTAGCGCTAAGTGGGTAATAGTGGAAAAAAGAATATGTTCAAATATAAACTACACAGAAGCATTGTATGAAACTTCTTTCTGTTCTGTGCATTCAACTAACAGAGTTTAACCTTACTTTTGATTGAGCCGTTCTGAAACACTCTTTCTGTAGAAACTGCAATTGGACATTCTGAGTGCTAAGAGGCCTATATTGGGAAAAAGAATGTCTACAAATAAAAACTACACAGAAGAATTGTGTGAAACTTCTTTCTGTTCTGTTTGTTCAACTAAAAGAGTTGAACCTTAGTTTTGATTGAGCCGTTCTGAAACACTCTTTCTGTAGAAAATGCAAGTGGAGATTTGGAGCGCTAAGAGGGTAATAGTGGAAAAAGGAATGTCTCCAAATATAAACTACACAGAATCATTCTGTGAAACTTCTTTCTGATCTGTGCATTCAGCTAACAGAGTTAAAACATACTTTTGATTGAGCAGATCTGAACACTCTTTCTGTAGAAAATGCTACTGTACATTTGGAGCGCTAAGAGAGTAGTAGTGGAAAAAGGAATATATACAAATATAAACTACACAGAAGCATTCTGTGAAACTTCTTTCTGATCTGAGCATTCAGCTAACAGAGTTAAACCATACTTTTGACTGAGCAGTTTTGAAACACTCTGTCTGTAGAAAATGCAACTGGACATTCGTAGCGCTAAGTGGGTAATAGTGGAAAAAAGAATATGTTCAAATATAAACTACACAGAAACATTGTATGAAACATCTTTCTGTTCTGTGCATTCAACTAACAGAGTTGAACCTTACTTTTGATTGAGCCTTTCTGAAACACTCTTTCTGTAGAAACTGCAATTGGACATTCTGAGCGCTAAGAGGCCTCTATTGGGATAAATAATATCTTCAAATAAAAACTACACAGAAGCATTTTGTGAAACTTATTTCTGATATGTTCATTAAGCTAACAGAGTTAAACCATTCTTTGGATTGCGCAGTTCTGAACACTCTTTCTGTAGAAAATGCAAGTGGACATTCGGAGCGCTAAGAGGGTAATAGTGGAAAAAGGAATATATTCAAATATAAACTACACAGTAGCATTCTGTGAAAATTCTTTCTGTTCTGTGCATTCAACTAACAGAGTTGAACCTTACTTTTGATTGAGCCGTTCTGAAACACTCTTTCTGTAGAAACTGCAATTGGACATGCTAAGCGCTAAGAGGCCTACATTGGGAAAAAGAATATCTTCAAATAAAAACTACACAGATGCATTCTGTGAAACTTATTTCTGATCTGTAAATTCAGTTAACAGAGATAAAACATATTTTTGATTGAGCAGTTTTGAAACACTCTTTTTGTAGAAAATGCAAGTGGAGATTCGGAGCGCTAAGAGGGTAATAGTGGAAAAAGGAATGTCTCCAAATGTAAACTACACAGAATCATTCTGTGAAACTTCTTTCTGATCTGTGCATTCAGCTAACAGAGTTAAACCATACTTTTGATTGAGCAGATCTGAACACTCTTTCTGTAGAAAATGCAACTGGACATTTGGAGCGCTAAGAGAGTAGTAGTGGAAAAAGGAATATATTCAAATATAAACTACACAGAAACATTCTGTGAAACTTCTTTCTGATCAGAGCATTCAGCTAACAGAGTTAAACCATACTTTTGATTGAGCAGTTTTGAAACACTCTGTCTGTAGAAAATGCAACTGGACATTCGTAGCGCTAAGTGGGTAATAGTGGAAAAAAGAATATGTTCAAATATAAACTACACAGAAGCATTGTATGAAACTTCTTTCTGTTCTGTGCATTCAACTAACAGAGTTGAACCTTACTTTTGATTGAGCCTTTCTGAAACACTCTTTCTGTAGAAACTGCAATGGGACATTCTGAGCGCTAAGAGGCCTATATTGGGAAAAATAATATCTTCAAATAAAAACTACACAGAAGCATTGTGTGAAACTTATTTCTGATATGTTCATTAAGCTAACAGAGTTAAACCATACTTTTGATTGCGCAGTTCTGAACACTCTTTCTGTAGAAAATGCAAGTGGACATTCGGAGCGCTAAGAGGGTAATAGTGGAAAAAGGAATATATTCAAATATAAACTACACAGTAGCATTCTGTGAAAATTCTTTCTGTTCTGTGCATTCAACTAACAGAGTTGAACCTTACTTTTGATTGAGCCGTTCTGAAACACTCTTTCTGTAGAAACTGCAATTGGACATGCTAAGCGCTAAGAGGCCTACATTGGGAAAAAGAATATCTTCAAATAAAAACTACACAGATGCATTCTGTGAAACTTATTTCTGATCTGTAAATTCAGTTAACAGAGATAAAACATATTTTTCATTGAGCAGTTATGAAACACTCTCTTTGTAGAAAATGCAAGTGGAGATTCGGAGCGCTAAGAGGGTAATAGTGGAAAACGGAATGTCTTCAAATATAAACTACACAGAATCATTCGGTGAAACTTCCTTCTAATCTGTGCATTCAGCTAACAGAGTTAAACCATACTTTTGATTGAGCAGATCTGAACACTCTTTCTGTAGAAAATGCAACTGGACATTTGGAGCGCTAAGAGCGTAGTAGTGGAAAAAGGAATATATTCAAATATAAACTACACAGAAGCATTCTGTGAAACTTCTTTCTGATCTGAGCATTCAGCTAACGGAGTTAAACCATACTTTTGATTGAGCAGTTTTGAAACACTCTCTCTGTAGAAAATGCAACTGGACATTCGTAGCGCTAAGTGTTTAATAGTGGAAAAAAGAATATGTTCAAATATAAACTACACAGAAGCATTGTATGAAACTTCTTTCTGTTCTGTGCATTCAACTAACAGAGTTGAACCTTACTTTTGATTGAGCCGTTCTGAAACACTCTTTCTGTAGAAACTGCAATTGGACATTCTGAGCGCTAAGAGGCCTATATTGGGAAAAAGAATGTCTACAAATAAAAACTACACAGAAGAATTGTGTGAAACTTATTTCTGTTCTGTTTGTTCAACTAAAAGAGTTGAACCTTAGTTTTGATTGAGCCGTTCTGAAACACTCTTTCTGTAGAAAATGCAAGTGGAGATTCGGAGCGCTAAGAGGGTTATAGTGGAAAAAGGAATGTCTCCAAATATAAACTACACAGAATCATTCTGTGAAACTTCTTTCTGATCTGTGCATTCAGCTAACAGAGTTAAACCATACTTTTGATTGAGCAGATCTGAACACTCTTTCTGTTGAAAATGCAACTGGACATTTGGAGCGCTAAGAGAGTAGTAGTGGAAAAAGGAATATATTCAAATATAAACTACACAGAAGCATTCTGTGAAACTTCTTTCTGATCTGAGCATTCAGCTAACAGAGTTAAACCATACTTTTGATTGAGCAGTTTTGAAACACTCTGTCTGTAGACAATGCAACTGGACATTCGTAGCGCTAAGTGGGTAATAGTTGAAAAAAGAATATGTTCAAATATAAACTACACAGAAGCATTGTATGAAACTTCTTTCTGTTCTGTGCATTCAACTAACAAAGTTGAACCTTACTTTTGATTGAGCCGTTCTGAAACACTCTTTCTGTAGAAACTGCAATTGGACATTCTGAGCGCTAAGAGGCCTATATTGGGAAAAAGAATGTCTACAAATAAAAACTACACAGAAGAATTGTGTGAAACTTCTTTCTGTTCTGTTTGTTCAACTAAAAGAGTTGAACCTTAGTTTTGATTGAGCCGTTCTGAAACACTCTTTCTGTAGAAAATGCAAGTGGAGTTTCAGAGCGCTAAGAGGGTAATAGTGGAAAAAGGAATGTCTCCAAATATAAACTACACAGAATCATTCTGTGAAACTTCTTTCTGATCTGTGCATTCAGCTAACAGAGTTAAACCATACTTTTGATTGAGCAGATCTGAAAACTCTTTCTGTAGAAAATGCAACTGGACATTTGGAGCGCTAAGAGAGTAGTAGTGGAAAAAGTAATATATTCAAATATAAACTACACAGAAGCATTCTGTGAAACTTCTTTCTGATCTGAGCATTCAGCTAACAGAGTTAAACCATACTTTTGTTTGAGCAGTTTTGAAACACTCTGTCTGTAGAAAATGCAACTGGACATTCGTAGCGCTAAGTGGGTAATAGTGGAAAAAAGAATATGTTCAAATATAAACTACACAGAAGCATTGTATGAAACTTCTTTCTGTTCTGTGCATTCAACTAACAGAGTTGAACCTTACTTTTGATTGAGCCGTTCTGAAACACTCTTTCTGTAGAAACTGCAATTGGACATTCTGAGCGCTAAGAGGTCTATATTGGGAAAAAGAATGTCTACAAATAAAAACTACACAGAAGAATTGTGTGAAACTTCTTTCTGTTCTGTTTGTTCAACTAAAAGATTTGAACCTTAGTTTTGATTGAGCCGTTCTGAAACACTCTTTCTGTGGAAAATGCAAGTGGAGATTTGGAGCGCTAAGAGGGTAATAGTGGAAAAAGGAATGTCTCCAAATATAAACTACACAGAATCATTCTGTGAAACTTCTTTCTGATCTGTGCATTCAGCTAACAGAGTTAAACCATACTTTTGATTGAGCAGATCTGAACACTCTTTCTGTAGAAAATGCAACTGGACATTTGGAGCGCTAAGAGTGTAGTAGTGGAAAAAGGAATATATTCAAATATAAACTACACAGAAGCATTCTGTGAAACTTCTTTCTGATCTGAGCATTCAGCTAACAGAGTTAAACCATACTTTTGATTGAGCAGTTTTGAAACACTCTGTCTGTAGAAAATGCAACTGGACATTCGTAGCGCCAAGTGGGTAATAGTGGAAAAAAGAATATGTTCAAATATAAACTACACAGAAGCATTGTATGAAATTTCTTTCTGTTCTGTGCATTCAACTAACAGAGTTGAACCTTAGTTTTGATTGAGCCTTTCTGAAACACTCTTTCTGTAGAAACTGCAATTGGACATTCTGAGCGCTAAGAGGCCTCTATTGGGAAAAATAATATCTTCAAATAAAAACTACACAGAATCATTGTGTGAAACTTATTTCTGATATGTTCATTAAGCTAACAGAGTTAAACCATACTTTTGATTGCGCAGTTCTGAACACTCTTTCTGTAGAAAATGCAAGTGGACATTCGGAGCGCTAAGAGGGTAATAGTGGAAAAAGGAATATATTCAAATATAAACTACACAGTAGCATTCTGTGAAAATTCTTTCTGTTCTGTGCATTCAACTAACAGAGTTGAACCTTACTTTTGATTGAGCCGTTCTGAAACACTCTTTCTGTAGAAACTGCAATTGGACATGCTAAGCGCTAAGAGGCCTACATTGGGAAAAAGAATATCTTCAAATAAAAACTGCACAGATGCATTCTGTGAAACTTATTTCTGATCTGTAAATTCAGTTAACAGAGATAAAACATATTTTTGATTGAGCAGTTATGAAACACTCTTTTTGTAGAAAATGCAAGTGGAGATTCGGAGCGCTAAGAGGGTAATAGTGGAAAAAGGAATGTCTTCAAATATAAACTACACAGAATCATTCGGTGAAACTTCTTTCTGATCTGTGCATTCAGCTAACAGAGTTAAACCATACTTTTGATTGAGCAGATCTGAACACTCTTTCTGTAGAAAATGCAACTGGACATTTGGAGCGCTAAGAGCGTAGTAGTGGAAAAAGGAATATATTCAAATATAAACTACACAGAAGCATTCTGTGAAACTTCTTTCTGATCTGAGCATTCAGCTAACAGAGTTAAACCATACTTTTGATTGAGCAGTTTTGAAACACTCTGTCTGTAGAAAATGCAACTGGACATTCGTAGCGCTAAGTGGGTAATAGTGGAAAAAAGAATATGTTCAAATATAAACTACACAGAAGCATTGTATGAAACTTCTTTCTGTTCTGTGCATTCAACTAACAGAGTTGAACCTTACTTTTGATTGAGCCGTTCTGAAACACTCTTTCTGTAGAAACTGCAATTGGACATTCTGAGCGCTAAGAGGCCTATATTGGGAAAAAGAATGTCTACAAATAAAAACTACACAGAAGAATTGTGTGAAACTTCTTTCTGTTCTGTTTGTTCAACTAAAAGATTTGAACCTTAGTTTTGATTGAGCCGTTCTGAAACACTCTTTCTGTAGAAAATGCAAGTGGAGTTTCAGAGCGCTAAGAGGGTAATAGTGGAAAAAGGAATGTCTCCAAATATAAACTACACGGAATCATTCTGTGAAACTTCTTTCTGATCTGTGCATTCAGCTAACAGAGTTAAACCATACTTTTGATTGAGCAGATCTGAAAACTCTTTCTGTAGAAAATGCAACTGGACATTTGGAGCGCTAAGAGAGTAGTAGTGGAAAAAGGAATATATTCAAATATAAACTACACAGAAGCATTCTGTGAAACTACTTTCTGATCTGAGCATTCAGCTAACAGAGTTAAACCATACTTTTGATTGAGCAGTTTTGAAACACTCTGTCTGTAGAAAATGCAACTGGACATTCGTAGCGCTAAGTGGGTAATAGTGGAAAAAAGAATATGTTCAAATATAAACTACACAGAAGCATTGTATGAAACTTCTTTCTGTTCTGTGCATTCAAGTAACAGAGTTGAACCTTACTTTTGATTGAGCCGTTCTGAAACACTCTTTCTGTAGAAACTGCAATTGGACATTCTGAGTGCTAAGAGGCCTATATTGGGAAAAAGAATGTCTACAAATAAAAACTACACAGAAGAATTGTGTGAAACTTCATTCTGTTCTGTTTGTTCAACTAAAAGATTTGAACCTTAGTTTTGATTGAGCCGTTCTGAAACACTATTTCTGTGGAAAATGTAAGTGGAGATTTGGAGCGCTAAGAGGGTAATAGTGGAAAAAGGAATGTCTCCAAATATAAACTACACAGAATCATTCTGTGAAACTTCTTTCTGATCTGTGCATTCAGCTAACAGAGTTAAACCATACTTTTGATTGAGCAGATCTGAACACTCTTTCTGTAGAAAATGCAACTGGACATTTGGAGCGCTAAGAGAGTAGTAGTGGAAAAAGGAATATATTCAAATATAAACTACACAGAAGCATTCTGTGAAACTTCTTTCTGATCTGAGCATTCAGCTAACAGAGATAAACCATACTTTTGATTGAGCAGTTTTGAAACACTCTGTCTGTAGAAAATGCAACTGGACATTCGTAGCGCCAAGTGGGTAATAGTGGAAAAAAGAATATGTTCAAATATAAACTACACAGAAGCATTGTATGAAATTTCTTTCTGTTCTGTGCATTCAACTAACAGAGTTGAACCTTAGTTTTGATTGAGCCTTTCTGAAACACTCTTTCTATAGAAACTGCAATTGGACATTCTGAGCGCTAAGAGGCCTCTATTGGGAAAAATAATATCTTCAAATAAAAACTACACAGAAGCATTGTGTGAAACTTATTTCTGATATGTTCATTAAGCTAACAGAGTTAAACCATACTTTTGATTGCGCAGTTCTGAACACTCTTTCTGTAGAAAATGCAAGTGGACATTCGGAGCGATAAGAGTGTAATAGTGGAAAAAGGAATATATTCAAATATAAACTACACAGTAGCATTCTGTGAAAATTCTTTCTGTTCTGTGCATTCAACTAACAGAGTTGAACCTTACTTTTGATTGAGCCGTTCTGAAACACTCTTTCTGTAGAAACTGCAATTGGACATGCTAAGCGCTAAGAGGCCTACATTGGGAAAAAGAATATCTTCAAATAAAAACTACACAGATGCATTCTGTGAAACTTATTTCTGATCTGTAAATTCAGTTAACAGAGATAAAACATATTTTTGATTGAGCAGTTATGAAACACTCCTTTGTAGAAAATGCAAGTGGAGATTCGGAGCGCTAAGAGGGTAATAGTGGAAAAAGGAATGTCTTCAAATATAAACTACACAGAATCATTCGGTGAAACTTCTTTCTGATCTGTGCATTCAGCTAACAGAGTTAAACCATACTTTTGATTGAGCAGATCTGAACACTCTTTCTGTTGAAAATGCAACTGGACATTTGGAGCGCTAAGAGCGTAGTAGTGGAAAAAGGAATATATTCAAATATAAACTACACAGAAGCATTCTGTGAAACTTCTTTCTGATCTGAGCATACAGCTAAAAGAGTTAAACCATACTTTTGATTGAGCAGTCTTCAAACACTCTGTAGAAAATGCAACTGGACATTCGTAGCGCTAAGTGTGTAATAGTGGAAAAGAGAATATGTTCAAATATAAACTACACAGAAGCATTGTATGAAAATTCTTTCTGTTCTGTGCATTCAACTAACAGAGTTGAACCTTACTTTTGATTGAGCCGTTCTGAAACACTATTTCTGTAGAAACTGCAATTGGACATGCTAAGCGCTAAGAGGCCTACATTGGGAAAAAGAATATCTTCAAATAAAAACTACACAGATGCATTCTGTGAAACTTATTTCTGATCTGTAAATTCAGTTAACAGAGATAAAACATATTTTTGATTGAGCAGTTATGAAACACTCTTTTTGTAGAAAATGCAAGTGGAGATTCGGAGCGCTAAGAGGGTAATAGTGGAAAAAGGAATGTCTTCAAATAAAAATTACACAGAATCATTCGGTGAAACTTCTTTCTGATCTGTGCATTCAGCTAACAGAGTTAAACCATACTTTTGATTGAGCAGATCTGAACACTCTTTCTGTAGAAAATGCAACTGGACATTTGGAGCGCTAAGAGCGTAGTAGTGGAAAAAGGAATATATTCAAATATAAACTACACAGAAGCATTCTGTGAAACTTCTTTCTGATCTGAGCATTCAGCTAACAGAGTTAAACCATACTTTTGATTGAGCAGTTTTGAAACACTCTGTCTGTAGAAAATGCAACTGGACATTCGTAGCGCTAAGTGGGTAATAGTGGAAAAAAGAATATGTTCAAATATAAACTACACAGAAGCATTGTATGAAACTTCTTTCTGTTCTGTGCATTCAACTAACAGAGTTTAACCTTACTTTTGATTGAGCCGTTCTGAAACACTCTTTCTGTAGAAACTGCAATTGGACATTCTGAGTGCTAAGAGGCCTATATTGGGAAAAAGAATGTCTACAAATAAAAACTACACAGAAGAATTGTGTGAAACTTCTTTCTGTTCTGTTTGTTCAACTAAAAGAGTTGAACCTTAGTTTTGATTGAGCCGTTCTGAAACACTCTTTCTGTAGAAAATGCAAGTGGAGATTCGGAGCGCTAAGAGGGTAATAGTGGAAAAAGGAATGTCTCCAAATATAAACTACACAGAATCATTCTGTGAAACTTCTTTCTGATCTGTGCATTCAGCTAACAGAGTTAAAACATACTTTTGATTGAGCAGATCTGAACACTCTTTCTGTAGAAAATGCTACTGTACATTTGGAGCGCTAAGAGAGTAGTAGTGGAAAAAGGAATATATTCAAATATAAACTACACAGAAGCATTCTGTGAAACTTCTTTCTGATCTGAGCATTCAGCTAACAGAGTTAAACCATACTTTTGACTGAGCAGTTTTGAAACACTCTGTCTGTAGAAAATGCAACTGGACATTCGTAGCGCTAAGTGGGTAATAGTGGAAAAAAGAATATGTTCAAATATAAACTACACAGAAACATTGTATGAAACTTCTTTCTGTTCTGTGCATTCAACTAACAGAGTTGAACCTTACTTTTGATTGAGCCTTTCTGAAACACTCTTTCTGTAGAAACTGCAATTGGACATTCTGAGCGCTAAGAGGCCTCTATTGGGAAAAATAATATCTTCAAATAAAAACTACACAGAAGCATTGTGTGAAACTTATTTCTGATATGTTCATTAAGCTAACAGAGTTAAACTATTCTTTGGATTGCGCAGTTCTGAACACTCTTTCTGTAGAAAATGCAAGTGGACATTCGGAGCGCTAAGAGGGTAATAGTGGAAAAAGGAATATATTCAAATATAAACTACACAGTAGCATTCTGTGAAAATTCTTTCTGTTCTGTGCATTCAACTAACAGAGTTGAACCTTACTTTTGATTGAGCCGTTCTGAAACACTCTTTCTGTAGAAACTGCAATTGGACATGCTAAGCGCTAAGAGGCCTACATTGGGAAAAAGAATATCTTCAAATAAAAACTACACAGATGCATTCTGTGAAACTTATTTCTGATCTGTAAATTCAGTTAACAGAGATAAAACATATTTTTGATTGAGCAGTTTTGAAACACTCTTTTTGTAGAAAATGCAAGTGGAGATTCGGAGCGCTAAGAGGGTAATAGTGGAAAAAGGAATGTCTCCAAATATAAACTACACAGAATCATTCTGTGAAACTTCTTTCTGATCTGTGCATTCAGCTAACAGAGTTAAACCATACTTTTGATTGAGCAGATCTGAACACTCTTTCTGTAGAAAATGCAACTGGACATTTGGAGCGCTAAGAGAGTAGTAGTGGAAAAAGGAATATATTCAAATATAAACTACACAGAAACATTCTGTGAAACTTCTTTCTGATCTGAGCATTCAGCTAACAGAGTTAAACCATACTTTTGATTGAGCAGTTTTGAAACACTCTGTCTGTAGAAAATGCAACTGGACATTCGTAGCGCTAAGTGGGTAATAGTGGAAAAAAGAATATGTTCAAATATAAACTACACAGAAGCATTGTATGAAACTTCTTTCTGTTCTGTGCATTCAACTAACAGAGTTGAACCTTACTTTTGATTGAGCCTTTCTGAAACACTCTTTCTGTAGAAACTGCAATGGGACATTCTGAGCGCTAAGAGGCCTATATTGGGAAAAATAATATCTTCAAATAAAAACTACACAGAAGCATTGTGTGAAACTTATTTCTGATATGTTCATTAAGCTAACAGAGTTAAACCATACTTTTGATTGCGCAGTTCTGAACACTCTTTCTGTAGAAAATGCAAGTGGACATTCGGAGCGCTAAGAGGGTAATAGTGGAAAAAGGAATATATTCAAATATAAACTACACAGTAGCATTCTGTGAAAATTCTTTCTGTTCTGTGCATTCAACTAACAGAGTTGAACCTTACTTTTGATTGAGCCGTTCTGAAACCCTCTTTCTGTAGAAACTGCAATTGGACATGCTAAGCGCTAAGAGGCCTACATTGGGAAAAAGAATATCTTCAAATAAAAACTACACAGATGCATTCTGTGAAACTTATTTCTGATCTGTAAATTCAGTTAACAGAGATAAAACATATTTTTCATTGAGCAGTTATGAAACACTCTCTTTGTAGAAAATGCAAGTGGAGATTCGGAGCGCTAAGAGGGTAATAGTGGAAAACGGAATGTCTTCAAATATAAACTACACAGAATCATTCGGTGAAACTTCTTTCTGATCTGTGCATTCAGCTAACAGAGTTAAACCATACTTTTGATTGAGCAGATCTGAACACTCTTTCTGTAGAAAATGCAACTGGACATTTGGAGCGCTAAGAGCGTAGTAGTGGAAAAAGGAATATATTCAAATATAAACTACACAGAAGCATTCTGTGAAACTTCTTTCTGATCTGAGCATTCAGCTAACGGAGTTAAACCATACTTTTGATTGAGCAGTTTTGAAACACTCTGTCTGTAGAAAATGCAACTGGACATTCGTAGCGCTAAGTGGGTAATAGTGGAAAAAAGAATATGTTCAAATATAAACTACACAGAAGCATTGTATGAAACTTCTTTCTGTTCTGTGCATTCAACTAACAGAGTTGAACCTTACTTTTGATTGAGCCGTTCTGAAACACTCTTTCTGTAGAAACTGCAATTGGACATTCTGAGCGATAAGAGGCCTATATTGGGAAAAAGAATGTCTACAAATAAAAACTACACAGAAGAATTGTGTGAATCTTCTTTCTGTTCTGTTTGTTCAACTAAAAGACTTGAACCTTAGTTTTGATTGAGCCGTTCTGAAACACTCTTTCTGTAGAAAATGCAAGTGGAGTTTCAGAGCGCTAAGAGGGTAATAGTGGAAAAAGGAATGTCTCCAAATATAAACTACACGGAATCATTCTGTGAAACTTCTTTCTGATCTGTGCATTCAGCTAACAGAGTTAAACCATACTTTTGATTGAGCAGATCTGAAAACTCTTTCTGTAGAAAATGCAACTGGACATTTGGAGCGCTAAGAGAGTAGTAGTGGAAAAAGGAATATATTCAAATATAAACTACACAGAAGCATTCTGTGAAACTACTTTCTGATCTGAGCATTCAGCTAACAGAGTTAAACCATACTTTTGATTGAGCAGTTTTGAAACACTCTGTCTGTAGAAAATGCAACTGGACATTCGTAGTGCTAAGTGGGTAATAGTGGAAAAAAGAATATGTTCAAATATAAACTACACAGAAGCATTGTATGAAACTTCTTTCTGTTCTGTGCATTCAACTAACAGAGTTGAACCTTACTTTTGATTGAGCCGTTCTGAAACACTCTTTCTGTAGAAACTGCAATTGGACATTCTGAGCGCTAAGAGGCCTATATTGGGAAAAATAATGTCTACAAATAAAAACTACACAGAAGAATTGTGTGAAACTTCATTCTGTTCTGTTTGTTCAACTAAAAGATTTGAACCTTAGTTTTGATTGAGCCGTTCTGAAACACTCTTTCTGTGGAAAATGTAAGTGGAGATTTGGAGCGCTAAGAGGGTAATAGTGGAAAAAGGAATGTCTCGAAATATAAACTACACAGAATCATTCGGTGAAACTTCTTTCTGATCTGTGCATTCAGCTAACAGAGTTAAACCATACTTTTGATTGAGTAGATCTGAACACTCTTTCTGTAGAAAATGCAACTGGACATTTGGAGCGCTAAGAGCGTAGTAGTGGAAAAAGGAATATATTCAAATATAAACTACACAGAAGCATTCTGTGAAACTTCTTTCTGATCTGAGCATTCAGCTAACAGAGTTAAACCATACTTTTGATTGAGCAGTTTTGAAACACTCTGTCTGTAGAAAATGCAACTGGACATTCGTAGCGCCAAGTGGGTAATAGTGGAAAAAAGAATATGTTCAAATATAAACTACACAGAAGCATTGTATGAAAGTTCTTTCTGTTCTGTGCATTCAACTAACAGAGTTGAACCTTAGTTTTGATTGAGCCTTTCTGAAACACTCTTTCTGTAGAAACTGCAATTGGACATTCTGAGCGCTAAGAGGCCTATATTGGGAAAAATAATATCTTCAAATAAAAACTACACAGAAGCATTGTGTGAAACTTATTTCTGATATGTTCATTAAGCTAACAGAGTTAAACCATACTTTTGATTGCGCAGTTCTGAACACTCTTTCTGTAGAAAATGCAAGTGGACATTCGGAGCGCTAAGAGGGTAATAGTGGAAAAAGGAATATATTCAAATATAAACTACACAGTAGCATTCTGTGAAAATTCTTTCTGTTCTGTGCATTCAACTAACAGAGTTGAACCTTACTTTTGATTGAGCCGTTCTGAAACACTCTTTCTGTAGAAACTGCAATTGGACATGCTAAGCGCTAAGAGGCCTACATTGGGAAAAAGAATATCTTCAAATAAAAACTACACAGATGCATTCTGTGAAACATATTTCTGATCTGTAAATTCAGTTAACAGAGATAAAACATATTTTTGATTGAGCAGCTATGAAACACTCTTTTTGTAGAAAATGCAAGTGGAGATTCGGAGCGCTAAGAGGGTAATAGTGGAAAAAGGAATGTCTTCAAATATAAACTACACAGAATCATTCGGTGAAACTTCTTTCTGATCTGTGCATTCAGCTAACAGAGTTAAACCATACTTTTGATTGAGCAGATCTGAACACTCTTTCTGTAGAAAATGCAACTGGACATTTGGAGCGCTAAGAGAGTAGTAGTGGAAAAAGGAATATATTCAAATATAAACTACACAGAAGCATTCTGTGAAACTTCTTTCTGATCTGAGCATTCAGCTAACAGAGTTAAACCATACTTTTGATTGAGCAGTTTTGAAACACTCTGTCTGTAGAAAATGCAACTGGACATTCGTAGCGCTAAGTGGGTAATAGTGGAAAAAAGAATATGTTCAAATATAAACTACACAGAAGCATTGTATGAAACTTCTTTCTGTTCTGTGCATTCAACTAACAGAGTTGAACCTTACTTTTGATTGAGCCGTTCTGAAACACTCTTTCTGTAGAAACTGCAATTGGACATTCTGAGCGCTAGGAGGCCTATATTGGGAAAAAGAATGTCTACAAATAAAAACTACACAGAAGAATTGTGTGAAACTATTTTCTGTTCTGTTTGTTCAACTAAAAGAGTTGAACCTTAGTTTTGATTGAGCCGTTCTGAAACACTCTTTCTGTAGAAAATGCAAGTGGAGATTCGGAGCGCTAAGAGGGTAATAGTGGAAAAAGGAATGTCTCCAAATATAAACTACACAGAATCATTCTGTGAAATTTATTTCTGATCTGTGCATTCAGCTAACAGAGTTAAACCATACTTTTGATTGAGCAGATCTGAACACTCTTTCTGTAGAAAATGCAACTGGACATTTGGAGCGCTAAGAGAGTAGTAGTGGAAAAAGGAATATATTCAAATATAAACTACACAGAAGCATTCTGTGAAACTTCTTTCTGATCTGAGCATTCAGCTAACAGAGTTAAACCATACTTTTGATTGAGCAGTTTTGAAACACTCTTTCTGTAGAAAATGCAACTGGACATTCGTAGCGCTAAGAGGGTAACAGTGGATAAAAGAATATGTTCAAATATAAACTACACAGAAGCATTGTATGAAACTACTTTCTGTTCTGTGCATTCAACTAACAGAGTTGAACCTTACTTTTGATTGAGCCTTTCTGAAACACTCTTTCTGTAGAAACTGCAATTGGACATTCTGAGCGCTAAGAGGCCTCTATTGGGAAAAATAATATCTTCAAATAAAAACTACACAGAAGCATTGTGTGAAACTTATTTCTGATATGTTCATTAAGCTAACAGAGTTAAACCATACTTTTGATTGCGCAGTTCTGAACACTCTTTCTGTAGAAAATGCAAGTGGACATTCGGAGCGCTAAGAGGGTAATAGTGGAAAAAGGAATATATTCAAATATAAACTACACAGTAGCATTCTGTGAAAATTCTTTCTGTTCTGTGCATTCAACTAACAGAGTTGAACCTTACTTTTAATTGAGCCGTTCTGAAACACTCTTTCTGTAGAAACTGCAATTGGACATGCTAAGCGCTAAGAGGCCTACATTGGGAAAAAGAATATCTTCAAATAAAAACTACCCAGATGCATTCTGTGAAACTTATTTCTGATCTGTAAATTCAGTTAACAGAGATAAAACATATTTTTGATTGAGCAGTTATGAAACACTCTTTTTGTAGAAAATGCAAGTGGAGATTCGGAGCGCTAAGAGGGTAATAGTGGAAAAAGGAATGTCTTCAAATATAAACTACACAGAATCATTCGGTGAAACTTCTTTCTGATCTGTTCATTCAGCTAACAGAGTTAAACCATACTTTTGATTGAGCAGATCTGAACACTCTTTGTGTAGAAAATGCAACTGGACATTTGGAGCGCTAAGAGCGAAGTGGTGGAAAAAGGAATATATTCAAATATAAACTACACAGAAGCATTCTGTGAAACTTCTTTCTGATCTGAGCATTCAGCTAACAGAGTTAAACCATACTTTTGATTGAGCAGTTTTGAAACACTCTGTAGAAAATGCAACTGGACATTCGTAGCGCTAAGTGGGTAATAGTGGAAAAAAGAATATGTTCAAATATAAACTACACAGAAGCATTGTATGAAACTTCTTTCTGTTCTGTGCATTCAACTAACAGAGTTGAACCTTACTTTTGATTGAGCCGTTCTGAAACACTCTTTCTGTAGAAACTGCAATTGGACATTCTGAGCGCTAAGAGGCCTATATTGGGAAAAAGAATGTCTACAAATAAAAACTACACAGAAGAATTGTGTGAAACTTCTTTCTGTTCTGTTTGTTCAACTAAAAAAGTTGAACCTTAGTTTTGATTGAGCCGTTCTGAAACACTCTTTCTGTAGAAAATGCAAGTGGAGATTCGGAGCGCTAAGAGGGTAATAGTGGAAAAAGGAATGTCTCCAAATATAAACTACACAGAATCATTCTGTGAAACTTCTTTCTGATCTGTGCATTCAGCTAACAGAGTTAAACCATACTTTTGATTGAGCAGATCTGAACACTCTTTCTGTAGAAAATGCAACTGGACATTTGGAGCGCTAAGAGAGTAGTAGTGGAAAAAGGAATATATTCAAATATAAACTACACAGAAGCATTCTGTGAAACTTCTTTCTGATCTGAGCATTCAGCTAACAGAGTTAAACCATACTTTTGATTGAGCAGTTTTGAAACACTCTGTCTGTAGAAAATGCAACTGGACATTCGTAGCGCTAAGTGGGTAATAGTGGAAAAAAGAATATGTTGAAATATAAACTACACAGAAGCATTGTATGAAACTTCTTTCTGTTCTGTGCATTCAACTAACAGAGTTGAACCTTACTTTTGATTGAGCCGTTCTGAAACTCTCTTTCTGTAGAAACTGCAATTGGACATTCTGAGCGCTAAGAGGCCTATATTGGGAAAAAGAATGTCTACAAATAAAAACTACACAGAAGAATTGTGTGAAACTTCTTTCTGTTCTGTTTGTTCAACTAAAAGAGTTGAACCTTAGTTTTGATTGAGCCGTTCTGAAACACTCTTTCTGTAGAAAATGCAAGTGGAGATTCGGAGCGCTAAGAGGGTAATAGTGGAAAAAGGAATGTCTCCAAATATAAACTACACAGAATCATTCTGTGAAACTTCTTTCTGATCTGTGCATTCAGCTAACAGAGTTAAACCATACTTTTGATTGAGCAGATCTGAACACTCTTTCTGTAGAAAATGCAACTGGACATTTGGAGCGCTAAGAGAGTAGTAGTGGAAAAAGGAATATATTCAAATATAAACTACACAGAAGCATTCTGTGAAACTTCTTTCTGATCTGAGCATTCAGCTAACAGAGTTAAACCATACTTTTGATTGAGCAGGTTTGAAACACTCTGTCTGTAGAAAATGCAACTGGACATTCGTAGCGCTAAGTGGGTAATAGTGGAAAAAAGAATATGTTGAAATATAAACTACACAGAAGCATTGTATGAAACTTCTTTCGGTTCTGTGCATTCAACTAACAGAGTTGAACCTTACTTTTGATTGAGCCGTTCTGAAACTCTCTTTCTGTAGAAACTGCAATTGGACATTCTGAGCGCTAAGAGGCCTATATTGGGAAAAAGAATGTCTACAAATAAAAACTACACAGAAGAATTGTGTGAAACTTCTTTCTGTTCTGTTTGTTCAACTAAAAGAGTTGAACCTTAGTTTTGATTGAGCCGTTCTGAAACACTCTTTCTGTAGAAAATGCAAGTGGAGATTCGGAGCGCTAAGAGGGTAATAGTGGAAAAAGGAATGTCTCCAAATATAAACTACACAGAATCATTCTGTGAAACTTCTTTCTGATCTGTGCATTCAGTTAACAGAGTTAAACCATACTTTTGATTGAGCAGATCTGAACACTCTTTCTGTAGAAAATGCAACTGGACATTTGGAGCGCTAAGAGAGTAGTAGTGCAAAAAGGAATATATTCAAATATAAACTACACAGAAGCATTCTGTGAAACTTCTTTCTGATCTGAGCATTCAGCTAACAGAGTTAAACCATACTTTTGATTGAGCAGTTTTGAAACACTCTGTCTGTAGAAAATGCAACTGGACATTCGTAGCGCTAAGAGGGTAACAGTGGATAAAAGAATATGTTCAAATATAAACTACACAGAAGCATTGTATGAAACTTCTTTCTGTTCTGTGCATTCAACTAACAGAGTTTAACCTTACTTTTGATTGAGCCTTTCTGAAACACTCTTTCTGTAGGAACTGCAATTGGACATTCTGAGCGCTAAGAGGCCTCTATTGGGAAAAATAATATCTTCAAATAAAAACTACACAGAAGCATTGTGTGAAACTTATTTCTGATATGTTCATTAAGCTAACAGAGTTAAACCATACTTTTGATTGCGCAGTTCTGAACACTCTTTCTGTAGAAAATGCAAGTGGACATTCGGAGCGCTAAGAGGGTAATAGTGGAAAAAGGAATATATTCAAATATAAACTACACAGTAGCATTCTGTGAAAATTCTTTCTGTTCTGTGCATTCAACTAACAGAGTTGAACCTTACTTTTAATTGAGCCGTTCTGAAACACTCTTTCTGTAGAAACTGCAATTGGACATGCTAAGCGCTAAGAGGCCTACATTGGGAAAAAGAATATCTTCAAATAAAAACTACCCAGATGCATTCTGTGAAACTTATTTCTGATCTGTAAATTCAGTTAACAGAGATAAATCATATTTTTGATTGAGCAGTTATGAAACACTCTTTTTGTAGAAAATGCAAGTGGAGATTCGGAGCGCTAAGAGGGTAATAGTGGAAAAAGGAATGTCTTCAAATATAAACTACACAGAATCATTCGGTGAAACTTCTTTCTGATCTGTTCATTCAGCTAACAGAGTTAAACCATACTTTTGATTGAGCAGATCTGAACACTCTTTGTGTAGAAAATGCAACTGGACATTTGGAGCGCTAAGAGCGAAGTGGTGGAAAAAGGAATATATTCAAATATAAACTACACAGAAGCATTCTGTGAAACTTCTTTCTGATCTGAGCATTCAGCTAACAGAGTTAAACCATACTTTTGATTGAGCAGTTTTGAAACACTCTGTCTGTAGAAAATGCAACTGGACATTCGTAGCGCTAAGTGGGTAATAGTGGAAAAAAGAATATGTTCAAATATAAACTACACAGAAGCATTGTATGAAACTTCTTTCTGTTCTGTGCATTCAACTAACAGAGTTGAACCTTACTTTTGATTGAGCCGTTCTGAAACACTCTTTCTGTAGAAACTGCAATTGGACATTCTGAGCGCTAAGAGGCCTATATTGGGAAAAAGAATGTCTACAAATAAAAACTACACAGAAGAATTGTGTGAAACTTCTTTCTGTTCTGTTTGTTCAACTAAAAAAGTTGAACCTTAGTTTTGATTGAGCCGTTCTGAAACACTCTTTCTGTAGAAAATGCAAGTGGAGATTCGGAGCGCTAAGAGGGTAATAGTGGAAAAAGAAATGTCTCCAAATATAAACTACACAGAATCATTCTGTGAAACTTCTTTCTGATCTGTGCATTCAGCTAACAGAGTTAAACCATACTTTTGATTGAGCAGATCTGAACACTCTTTCTGTAGAAAATGCAACTGGACATTTGGAGCGCTAAGAGAGTAGTAGTGGAAAAAGGAATATATTCAAATATAAACTACACAGAAGCATTCTGTGAAACTTCTTTCTGATCTGAGCATTCAGCTAACAGAGTTAAACCATACTTTTGATTGAGCAGTTTTGAAACACTCTGTCTGTAGAAAATGCAACTGGACATTCGTAGCGCTAAGTGGGTAACAGTGGAAAAAAGAATATGTTCAAATATAAACTACACAGAAGCATTGTATGAAACTTCTTTCTGTTCTGTGCATTCAACTAACAGAGTTGAACCTTACTTTTGATTGAGCCTTTCTGAAACACTCTTTCTGTAGAAACTGCAATTGGACATTCTGAGCGCTAAGAGGCCTCTATTGGGAAAAATAATATCTTCAAATAAAAACTACACAGAAGCATTGTGTGAAACTTATTTCTGATATGTTCATTAAGCTAACAGAGTTAAACCATACTTTTGATTGCGCAGTTCTGAACACTCTTTCTGTAGAAAATGCAAGTGGACATTCGGAGCGCTAAGAGGGTAATAGTGGAATAAGGAATATATTCAAATATAAACTACACAGTAGCATTCTGTGAAAATTCTTTCTGTTCTGTGCATTCAACTAACAGAGTTGAACCTTACTTTTAATTGAGCCGTTCTGAAACACTCTTTCTGTAGAAACTGCAATTGGACATGCTAAGCGCTAAGAGGCCTACATTGGGAAAAAGAATATCTTCAAATAAAAACTACACAGATGCATTCTGTGAAACTTATTTCTGATCTGTAAATTCAGTTAACAGAGATAAAACATATTTTTGATTGAGCAGTTATGAAACACTCTTTTTGTAGAAAATGCAAGTGGAGATTCGGAGCGCTAAGAGGGTAATAGTGGAAAAAGGAATGTCTTCAAATATAAACTACACAGAATCATTCGGTGAAACTTCTTTCTGATCTGTTCATTCAGCTAACAGAGTTAAACCATACTTTTGATTGAGCAGATCTGAACACTCTTTGTGTAGAAAATGAAACTGGACATTTGGAGCGCTAAGAGCGAAGTGGTGGAAAAAGGAATATATTGAAATATAAACTACACAGAAGCATTCTGTGAAACTTCTTTCTGATCTGAGCATTCAGCTAACAGAGTTAAACCATACTTTTGATTGAGCAGTTTTGAAAAACTCTGTCTGTAGAAAATGCAACTGGACATTCGTAGCGCTAAGTGGGTAATAGTGGAAAAAAGAATATGTTCAAATATAAATTACACAGAAGCATTGTATGAAACTTCTTTCTGTTCTGTGCATTCAACTAACAGAGTTGAACCTTACTTTTGATTGAGCCGTTCTGAAACACTCTTTCTGTAGAAACTGCAATTGGACATTCTGAGCGCTAAGAGGCCTATATTGGGAAAAAGAATGTCTACAAATAAAAACTACACAGAAGAATTGTGTGAAACTTCTTTCTGTTCTGTTTGTTCATTAAAAGAGTTGAACTTTAGATTTGATTGAGCCGTTCTGAAACACTCTTTCTGTAGAAAATGCAAGTGGAGATTCGGAGCGCTAAGAGGGTAATAGTGGAAAAAGGAATGTCTCCAAATATAAACTACACAGAATCATTCTGTGAAACTTTTTTCTGATCTGTGCATTCAGCTAACAGAGTTAAACCATACTTTTGATTGAGCAGATCTGAACAATCTTTCTGTAGAAAATGCAACTGGACATTTGGAGCGCTAAGAAAGTAGTAGTGGAAAAAGGAATATATTCAAATATAAACTACACAGAAGCATTCTGTAAAACTTCTTTCTGATCTGAGCATTCAGCTAACAGAGTTAAACCATACTTTTGATTGAGCAGTTTTGAAACACTCTGTCTGTAGAAAATGCAACTGGACATTCGTAGCGCTAAGTGGGTAATAGTGGAAAAAATAATATGTTCAAATATAAACTACACAGAAGCATTGTATGAAACATCTTTCGGTTCTGTGCATTCAACTAACAGAGTTGAACCTTACTTTTGATTGAGCCGTTCTGAAACTCTCTTTCTGTAGAACCTGCAATTGGACATTCTGAGCGCTAAGAGGCCTATATTGGGAAAAAGAATGTCTACAAATAAAAACTACACAGAAGAATTGTGTGAAACTTCTTTCTGTTCTGTTTGTTCAACTAAAAGAGTTGAACCTTAGTTTTGATTGAGCCGTTCTGAAACACTCTTTCTGTAGAAAATGCAAGTGGAGATTCGGAGCGCTAAGAGGGTAATAGTGGAAAAAGGAATGTCTCCAAATATAAACTACACAGAATCATTCTGTGAAACTTCTTTCTGATCTGTGCATTCAGTTAACAGAGTTAAACCATACTTTTGATTGAGCAGATCTGAACACTCTTTCTGTAGAAAATGCAACTGGACATTTGGAGCGCTAAGAGAGTAGTAGTGCAAAAAGGAATATATTCAAATATAAACTACACAGAAGCATTCTGTGAAACTTCTTTCTGATCTGAGCATTCAGCTAACAGAGTTAAACCATACTTTTGATTGAGCAGTTTTGAAACACTCTGTCTGTAGAAAATGCAACTGGACATTCGTAGCGCTAAGAGGGTAACAGTGGATAAAAGAATATGTTCAAATATAAACTACACAGAAGCATTGTATGAAACTTCTTTCTGTTCTGTGCATTCAACTAACAGAGTTTAACCTTACTTTTGATTGAGCCTTTCTGAAACACTCTTTCTGTAGGAACTGCAATTGGACATTCTGAGCGCTAAGAGGCCTCTATTGGGAAAAATAATATCTTCAAATAAAAACTACACAGAAGCATTGTGTGAAACTTATTTCTGATATGTTCATTAAGCTAACAGAGTTAAACCATACTTTTGATTGCGCAGTTCTGAACACTCTTTCTGTAGAAAATGCAAGTGGACATTCGGAGCGCTAAGAGGGTAATAGTGGAAAAAGGAATATATTCAAATATAAACTACACAGTAGCATTCTGTGAAAATTCTTTCTGTTCTGTGCATTCAACTAACAGAGTTGAACCTTACTTTTAATTGAGCCGTTCTGAAACACTCTTTCTGTAGAAACTGCAATTGGACATGCTAAGCGCTAAGAGGCCTACATTGGGAAAAAGAATATCTTCAAATAAAAACTACCCAGATGCATTCTGTGAAACTTATTTCTGATCTGTAAATTCAGTTAACAGAGATAAATCATATTTTTGATTGAGCAGTTATGAAACACTCTTTTTGTAGAAAATGCAAGTGGAGATTCGGAGCGCTAAGAGGGTAATAGTGGAAAAAGGAATGTCTTCAAATATAAACTACACAGAATCATTCGGTGAAACTTCTTTCTGATCTGTTCATTCAGCTAACAGAGTTAAACCATACTTTTGATTGAGCAGATCTGAACACTCTTTGTGTAGAAAATGCAACTGGACATTTGGAGCGCTAAGAGCGAAGTGGTGGAAAAAGGAATATATTCAAATATAAACTACACAGAAGCATTCTGTGAAACTTCTTTCTGATCTGAGCATTCAGCTAACAGAGTTAAACCATACTTTTGATTGAGCAGTTTTGAAACACTCTGTCTGTAGAAAATGCAACTGGACATTCGTAGCGCTAAGTGGGTAATAGTGGAAAAAAGAATATGTTCAAATATAAACTACACAGAAGCATTGTATGAAACTTCTTTCTGTTCTGTGCATTCAACTAACAGAGTTGAACCTTACTTTTGATTGAGCCGTTCTGAAACACTCTTTCTGTAGAAACTGCAATTGGACATTCTGAGCGCTAAGAGGCCTATATTGGGAAAAAGAATGTCTACAAATAAAAACTACACAGAAGAATTGTGTGAAACTTCTTTCTGTTCTGTTTGTTCAACTAAAAAAGTTGAACCTTAGTTTTGATTGAGCCGTTCTGAAACACTCTTTCTGTAGAAAATGCAAGTGGAGATTCGGAGCGCTAAGAGGGTAATAGTGGAAAAAGAAATGTCTCCAAATATAAACTACACAGAATCATTCTGTGAAACTTCTTTCTGATCTGTGCATTCAGCTAACAGAGTTAAACCATACTTTTGATTGAGCAGATCTGAACACTCTTTCTGTAGAAAATGCAACTGGACATTTGGAGCGCTAAGAGAGTAGTAGTGGAAAAAGGAATATATTCAAATATAAACTACACAGAAGCATTCTGTGAAACTTCTTTCTGATCTGAGCATTCAGCTAACAGAGTTAAACCATACTTTTGATTGAGCAGTTTTGAAACACTCTGTCTGTAGAAAATGCAACTGGACATTCGTAGCGCTAAGTGGGTAACAGTGGAAAAAAGAATATGTTCAAATATAAACTACACAGAAGCATTGTATGAAACTTCTTTCTGTTCTGTGCATTCAACTAACAGAGTTGAACCTTACTTTTGATTGAGCCTTTCTGAAACACTCTTTCTGTAGAAACTGCAATTGGACATTCTGAGCGCTAAGAGGCCTCTATTGGGAAAAATAATATCTTCAAATAAAAACTACACAGAAGCATTGTGTGAAACTTATTTCTGATATGTTCATTAAGCTAACAGAGTTAAACCATACTTTTGATTGCGCAGTTCTGAACACTCTTTCTGTAGAAAATGCAAGTGGACATTCGGAGCGCTAAGAGGGTAATAGTGGAATAAGGAATATATTCAAATATAAACTACACAGTAGCATTCTGTGAAAATTCTTTCTGTTCTGTGCATTCAACTAACAGAGTTGAACCTTACTTTTAATTGAGCCGTTCTGAAACACTCTTTCTGTAGAAACTGCAATTGGACATGCTAAGCGCTAAGAGGCCTACATTGGGAAAAAGAATATCTTCAAATAAAAACTACACAGATGCATTCTGTGAAACTTATTTCTGATCTGTAAATTCAGTTAACAGAGATAAAACATATTTTTGATTGAGCAGTTATGAAACACTCTTTTTGTAGAAAATGCAAGTGGAGATTCGGAGCGCTAAGAGGGTAATAGTGGAAAAAGGAATGTCTTCAAATATAAACTACACAGAATCATTCGGTGAAACTTCTTTCTGATCTGTTCATTCAGCTAACAGAGTTAAACCATACTTTTGATTGAGCAGATCTGAACACTCTTTGTGTAGAAAATGAAACTGGACATTTGGAGCGCTAAGAGCGAAGTGGTGGAAAAAGGAATATATTGAAATATAAACTACACAGAAGCATTCTGTGAAACTTCTTTCTGATCTGAGCATTCAGCTAACAGAGTTAAACCATACTTTTGATTGAGCAGATTTGAAAAACTCTGTCTGTAGAAAATGCAACTGGACATTCGTAGCGCTAAGTGGGTAATAGTGGAAAAAAGAATATGTTCAAATATAAATTACACAGAAGCATTGTATGAAACTTCTTTCTGTTCTGTGCATTCAACTAACAGAGTTGAACCTTACTTTTGATTGAGCCGTTCTGAAACACTCTTTCTGTAGAAACTGCAATTGGACATTCTGAGCGCTAAGAGGCCTATATTGGGAAAAAGAATGTCTACAAATAAAAACTACACAGAAGAATTGTGTGAAACTTCTTTCTGTTCTGTTTGTTCATTAAAAGAGTTGAACTTTAGATTTGATTGAGCCGTTCTGAAACACTCTTTCTGTAGAAAATGCAAGTGGAGATTCGGAGCGCTAAGAGGGTAATAGTGGAAAAAGGAATGTCTCCAAATATAAACTACACAGAATCATTCTGTGAAACTTTTTTCTGATCTGTGCATTCAGCTAACAGAGTTAAACCATACTTTTGATTGAGCAGATCTGAACAATCTTTCTGTAGAAAATGCAACTGGACATTTGGAGCGCTAAGAAAGTAGTAGTGGAAAAAGGAATATATTCAAATATAAACTACACAGAAGCATTCTGTAAAACTTCTTTCTGATCTGAGCATTCAGCTAACAGAGTTAAACCATACTTTTGATTGAGCAGTTTTGAAACACTCTGTCTGTAGAAAATGCAACTGGACATTCGTAGCGCTAAGTGGGTAATAGTGGAAAAAATAATATGTTCAAATATAAACTACACAGAAGCATTGTATGAAACATCTTTCGGTTCTGTGCATTCAACTAACAGAGTTGAACCTTACTTTTGATTGAGCCGTTCTGAAACTCTCTTTCTGTAGAACCTGCAATTGGACATTCTGAGCGCTAAGAGGCCTATATTGGGAAAAAGAATGTCTACAAATAAAAACTACACAGAAGAATTGTGTGAAACTTCTTTCTGTTCTGTTTGTTCAACTAAAAGAGTTGAACCTTAGTTTTGATTGAGCCGTTCTGAAACACTGTTTCTGTAGAAAATGCAAGTGGAGATTCGGAGCGCTAAGAGGGTAATAGTGGAAAAAGGAATGTCTCCAAATATAAACTACACAGAATCATTCTGTGAAACTTCTTTCTGATCTGTGCATTCAGTTAACAGAGTTAAACCATACTTTTGATTGAGCAGATCTGAACACTCTTTCTGTAGAAAATGCAACTGGACATTTGGAGCGCTAAGAGAGTAGTAGTGGAAAAAGGAATATATTCAAATATAAACTACACAGAAGCATTCTGTGAAACTTCTTTCTGATCTGAGCATTCAGCTAACAGAGTTAAACCATACTTTTGATTGAGCAGTTTTGAAACACTCTGTCTGTAGAAAAAGCAACTGGACATTCGTAGCGCTAAGTGGGTAACAGTGGAAAAAAGAATATGTTCAAATATAAACTACACAGAAGCATTGTATGAAACTTCTTTCTGTTCTGTGCATTCAACTAACAGAGTTGAACCTTACATTTGATTGAGCCTTTCTGAAACACTCTTTCTGTAGAAACTGCAATTGGACATTCTGAGCGCTAAGAGGCCTCTATTGGGAAAAATAATATCTTCAAATAAAAACTACACAGAAGCATTGTGTGAAACTTATTTCTGATATGTTCATTAAGCTAACAGAGTTAAACCATACTTTTGATTGCGCAGTTCTGAACACTCTTTCTGTAGAAAATGCAAGTGGACATTCGGAGCGCTAAGAGGGTAATAGTGGAAAAAGAAATATATTCAAATATAAACTACACATTAGCATTCTGTGAAAATTCTTTCTGTTCTGTGCATTCAACTAACAGAGTTGAACCTTACTTTTAATTGAGCCGTTCTGAAACACTCTTTCTGTAGAAACTGCAATTGGACATGCTAAGCGCTAAGAGGCCTACATTGGGAAAAAGAATATCTTCAAATAAAAACTACACAGATGCATTCTGTGAAACTTATTTCTGATCTGTAAATTCAGTTAACAGAGATAAAACATATTTTTGATTGAGCAGTTATGAAACACTCTTTTTGTAGAAAATGCAAGTGGAGATTCGGAGCGCTAAGTGGGTAATAGTGGAAAAAGGAATCTCTTCAAATATAAACTACACAGAATCATTCGGTGAAACTTCTTTCTGATCTGTGCATTCAGCTAACAGAGTTAAACCATACTTTTGATTGAGCAGATCTGAACACTCTTTGTGTAGAAAATGCAACTGGACATTTGGAGCGCTAAGAGCGTAGTAGTGGAAAAAGGAATATATTCAAATATAAACTACACAGAAGCATTCTGTGAAACTTCTTTCTGATCTGAGCATTCAGCTAACAGAGTTAAACCATACTTTTGATTGAGCAGTTTTGAAACACTCTGTCTGTAGAAAATGCAACTGGACATTCGTAGCGCTAAGTGGGTAATAGTGGAAAAAAGAATATGTTCAAATATAAACTACACAGAAGAATTGTATGAAACTTCTTTCTGTTCTGTGCATTCAACTAACAGAGTTGAACCTTACTTTTGATTGAGCCGTTCTGAAACACTCTTTCTGTAGAAACTGCAATTGGACATTCTGAGCGCTAAGAGGCCTATATTGGGAAAAAGAATGTCTACAAATAAAAACTACACAGAAGAATTGTGTGAAACTTCTTTCTGTTCTGTTTGTTCAACTAAAAGAGTTGAACTTTAGTTTTGATTGAGCCGTTCTGAAACAGTCTTTCTGTAGAAAATGCAAGTGGAGATTCGGAGCGCTAAGAGGGTACTAGTGGAAAAAGGAATGTCTCCAAATATAAACTACACAGAATCATTCTGTGAAACTTCTTTCTGATCTGTGCATTCAGCTAACAGAGTTAAACCATACTTTTGATTGAGCAGATCTGAACACTCTTTCTGTAGAAAATGCAACTGGACATTTCGAGCGCTAAGAGCGTAGTAGTGGAAAAAGGAATATATTCAAATATAAACTACACAGAAGCATTCTGTGAAACTTCTTGCTGATCTGAGCATTCAGCTAACAGGGTTAAACCATACTTTTGATTGAGCAGTTTTGAAACACTCTGTCTGTAGAAAATGCAACTGGACATTCATAGCGCTAAGTGGGTAATAGTGGAAAAAAGAATATGTTCAAATATAAACTACACAGAAGCATTGTATGAAACTTCTCTCTGTTCTGTGCATTCAACTAACAGAGTTGAACCTTACTTTTGATTGAGCCGTTCTGAAACACTCTTTCTGTAGAAACTGCAATTGGACATTCTGAGCGCTAAGAGGCCTATATTGGGAAAAAGAATGTCTACAAATAAAAACTACACAGAAGAATTGTGTGAAACTTCTTTCTGTTCTGTTGGTTCAACTAAAAGAGTTGAACCTTAGTTTTGATTGAGCCGTTCTGAAACACTCTTTCTGTAGAAAATGCAAGTGGAGATTCGGAGCGCTAAGAGGGTAATAGTGGAAAAAGGAATGTCTCCAAATATAAACTACACAGAATCATTCTGTGAAACTTCTTTCTGATCTGTGCATTCAGCTAACAGAGTTAAACCATACTTTTGATTGAGCAGATCTGAACACTCTTTCTGTAGAAAATGCAACTGGACAATTGGAGCGCTAAGAGAGTAGTAGTGGAAAAAGGAATATATTCAAATATAAACTACACAGAAGCATTCTGTGAAACTTCTTTCTGATCTGAGCATTCAGCTAACAGAGTTAAACCATACTTTTGATTGAGCAGTTTTGAAACACTCTGTCTGTAGAAAATGCAACTGGACATTCGTAGCGCTAAGTGGGTAATAGTGGAAAAAAGAATATGTTCAAATATAAATTACACAGAAGCATTGTATGAAACTTCTTTCTGTTCTGTGCATTCAACTAACAGAGTTGAACCTTACTTTTGATTGAGCCGTTCTGAAACACTCTTTCTGTAGAAACTGCAATTGGACATTCTGAGCGCTAAGAGGCCTATATTGGGAAAAAGAATGTCTACAAATAAAAACTACACAGAAGAATTGTGTGAAACTTCTTTCTGTTCTGTTTGTTCATTAAAAGAGTTGAACCTTAGTTTTGATTGAGCCGTTCTGAAACACTCTTTCTGTAGAAAATGCAAGTGGAGATTCGGAGCGCTAAGAGGGTAATAGTGGAAAAAGGAATGTCTCCAAATATAAACTACACAGAATCATTCTGTGAAACTTCTTTCTGATCTGTGCATTCAGCTAACAGAGTTAAACCATACTTTTGATTGAGCAGATCTGAACACTCTTTCTGTAGAAAATGCAACTGGACAATTGGAGCGCTAAGAGAGTAGTAGTGGAAAAAGGAATATATTCAAATATAAACTACACAGAAGCATTCTGTGAAACTTCTTTCTGATCTGAGCATTCAGCTAACAGAGTTAAACCATACTTTTGATTGAGCAGTTTTGAAACACTCTGTCTGTAGAAAATGCAACTGGACATTCGTAGCGCTAAGTGGGTAATAGTGGAAAAAAGAATATGTTCAAATATAAATTACACAGAAGCATTGTATGAAACTTCTTTCTGTTCTGTGCATTCAACTAACAGAGTTGAACCTTACTTTTGATTGAGCCGTTCTGAAACACTCTTTCTGTAGAAACTGCAATTGGACATTCTGAGCGCTAAGAGGCCTATATTGGGAAAAAGAATGTCTACAAATAAAAACTACACAGAAGAATTGTGTGAAACTTCTTTCTGTTCTGTTTGTTCATTAAAAGAGTTGAACTTTAGATTTGATTGAGCCGTTCTGAAACACTCTTTCTGTAGAAAATGCAAGTGGAGATTCGGAGCGCTAAGAGGGTAATAGTGGAAAAAGGAATGTCTCCAAATATAAACTACACAGAATCATTCTGTGAAACTTTTTTCTGATCTGTGCATTCAGCTAACAGAGTTAAACCATACTTTTGATTGAGCAGATCTGAACAATCTTTCTGTAGAAAATGCAACTGGACATTTGGAGCGCTAAGAAAGTAGTAGTGGAAAAAGGAATATATTCAAATATAAACTACACAGAAGCATTCTGTAAAACTTCTTTCTGATCTGAGCATTCAGCTAACAGAGTTAAACCATACTTTTGATTGAGCAGTTTTGAAACACTCTGTCTGTAGAAAATGCAACTGGACATTCGTAGCGCTAAGTGGGTAATAGTGGAAAAAATAATATGTTCAAATATAAACTACACAGAAGCATTGTATGAAACATCTTTCGGTTCTGTGCATTCAACTAACAGAGTTGAACCTTACTTTTGATTGAGCCGTTCTGAAACTCTCTTTCTGTAGAACCTGCAATTGGACATTCTGAGCGCTAAGAGGCCTATATTGGGAAAAAGAATGTCTACAAATAAAAACTACACAGAAGAATTGTGTGAAACTTCTTTCTGTTCTGTTTGTTCAACTAAAAGAGTTGAACCTTAGTTTTGATTGAGCCGTTCTGAAACACTGTTTCTGTAGAAAATGCAAGTGGAGATTCGGAGCGCTAAGAGGGTAATAGTGGAAAAAGGAATGTCTCCAAATATAAACTACACAGAATCATTCTGTGAAACTTCTTTCTGATCTGTGCATTCAGTTAACAGAGTTAAACCATACTTTTGATTGAGCAGATCTGAACACTCTTTCTGTAGAAAATGCAACTGGACATTTGGAGCGCTAAGAGAGTAGTAGTGGAAAAAGGAATATATTCAAATATAAACTACACAGAAGCATTCTGTGAAACTTCTTTCTGATCTGAGCATTCAGCTAACAGAGTTAAACCATACTTTTGATTGAGCAGTTTTGAAACACTCTGTCTGTAGAAAAAGCAACTGGACATTCGTAGCGCTAAGTGGGTAACAGTGGAAAAAAGAATATGTTCAAATATAAACTACACAGAAGCATTGTATGAAACTTCTTTCTGTTCTGTGCATTCAACTAACAGAGTTGAACCTAACATTTGATTGAGCCTTTCTGAAACACTCTTTCTGTAGAAACTGCAATTGGACATTCTGAGCGCTAAGAGGCCTCTATTGGGAAAAATAATATCTTCAAATAAAAACTACACAGAAGCATTGTGTGAAACTTATTTCTGATATGTTCATTAAGCTAACAGAGTTAAACCATACTTTTGATTGCGCAGTTCTGAACACTCTTTCTGTAGAAAATGCAAGTGGACATTCGGAGCGCTAAGAGGGTAATAGTGGAAAAAGAAATATATTCAAATATAAACTACACATTAGCATTCTGTGAAAATTCTTTCTGTTCTGTGCATTCAACTAACAGAGTTGAACCTTACTTTTAATTGAGCCGTTCTGAAACACTCTTTCTGTAGAAACTGCAATTGGACATGCTAAGCGCTAAGAGGCCTACATTGGGAAAAAGAATATCTTCAAATAAAAACTACACAGATGCATTCTGTGAAACTTATTTCTGATCTGTAAATTCAGTTAACAGAGATAAAACATATTTTTGATTGAGCAGTTATGAAACACTCTTTTTGTAGAAAATGCAAGTGGAGATTCGGAGCGCTAAGTGGGTAATAGTGGAAAAAGGAATCTCTTCAAATATAAACTACACAGAATCATTCGGTGAAACTTCTTTCTGATCTGTGCATTCAGCTAACAGAGTTAAACCATACTTTTGATTGAGCAGATCTGAACACTCTTTGTGTAGAAAATGCAACTGGACATTTGGAGCGCTAAGAGCGTAGTAGTGGAAAAAGGAATATATTCAAATATAAACTACACAGAAGCATTCTGTGAAACTTCTTTCTGATCTGAGCATTCAGCTAACAGAGTTAAACCATACTTTTGATTGAGCAGTTTTGAAACACTCTGTCTGTAGAAAATGCAACTGGACATTCGTAGCGCTAAGTGGGTAATAGTGGAAAAAAGAATATGTTCAAATATAAACTACACAGAAGAATTGTATGAAACTTCTTTCTGTTCTGTGCATTCAACTAACAGAGTTGAACCTTACTTTTGATTGAGCCGTTCTGAAACACTCTTTCTGTAGAAACTGCAATTGGACATTCTGAGCGCTAAGAGGCCTATATTGGGAAAAAGAATGTCTACAAATAAAAACTACACAGAAGAATTGTGTGAAACTTCTTTCTGTTCTGTTTGTTCAACTAAAAGAGTTGAACTTTAGTTTTGATTGAGCCGTTCTGAAACAGTCTTTCTGTAGAAAATGCAAGTGGAGATTCGGAGCGCTAAGAGGGTACTAGTGGAAAAAGGAATGTCTCCAAATATAAACTACACAGAATCATTCTGTGAAACTTCTTTCTGATCTGTGCATTCAGCTAACAGAGTTAAACCATACTTTTGATTGAGCAGATCTGAACACTCTTTCTGTAGAAAATGCAACTGGACATTTCGAGCGCTAAGAGCGTAGTAGTGGAAAAAGGAATATATTCAAATATAAACTACACAGAAGCATTCTGTGAAACTTCTTGCTGATCTGAGCATTCAGCTAACAGGGTTAAACCATACTTTTGATTGAGCAGTTTTGAAACACTCTGTCTGTAGAAAATGCAACTGGACATTCATAGCGCTAAGTGGGTAATAGTGGAAAAAAGAATATGTTCAAATATAAACTACACAGAAGCATTGTATGAAACTTCTCTCTGTTCTGTGCATTCAACTAACAGAGTTGAACCTTACTTTTGATTGAGCCGTTCTGAAACACTCTTTCTGTAGAAACTGCAATTGGACATTCTGAGCGCTAAGAGGCCTATATTGGGAAAAAGAATGTCTACAAATAAAAACTACACAGAAGAATTGTGTGAAACTTCTTTCTGTTCTGTTGGTTCAACTAAAAGAGTTGAACCTTAGTTTTGATTGATCCGTTCTGAAACACTCTTTCTGTAGAAAATGCAAGTGGAGATTCGGAGCGCTAAGAGGGTAATAGTGGAAAAAGGAATGTCTCCAAATATAAACTACACAGAATCATTCTGTGAAACTTCTTTCTGATCTGTGCATTCAGCTAACAGAGTTAAACCATACTTTTGATTGAGCAGATCTGAATACTCTTTCTGTAGAAAATGCAACTGGACATTTGGAGCGCTAAGAGAGTAGTAGTGGAAAAAAGAATATATTCAAATATAAACTACACAGAAGCATTCTGTGAAACTTCTTTCTGATCTGAGCATTCAGCTAACAGAGTTAAACCATACTTTTGATTGAGCAGTTTTGAAACACTCTGTCTGTAGAAAATGCAACTGGACATTCGTAGCGCTAAGTGGGTAATAGTGGAAAAAAGAATATGTTCAAATATAAACTACACAGAAGCATTGTATGAAAATTTTTTCTGTTCTGTGCATTCAACTAACAGAGTTGAACCTTACATTTGATTGAGCCTTTCTGAAACACTCTTTCTGTAGAAACTGCAATTGGACATTCTGAGCGCTAAGAGGCCTCTATTGGGAAAAATAATATCTTCAAATAAAAACTACACAGAAGCATTGTGTGAAACTTATTTCTGATATGTTCATTAAGCTAACAGAGTTAAACCATACTTTTGATTGCGCAGTTCTGAACACTCTTTCTGTAGAAAATGCAAGTGGACATTCGGAGCGCTAAGAGGGTAATTGTGGAAAAAGGAATATATTCAAATATAAACTACACAGTAGCATTCTGTGAAAATACTTTCTGTTCTGTGCATTCAACTAACAGGGTTGAACCTTACTTTTAATTGAGCCGTTGTGAAACACTCTTTCTGTAGAAACTGCAATTGGACATGCTAAGCGCTAAGAGGCCTACATTGGGAAAAAGAAAATCTTCAAATAAAAACTACACAGATGCATTCTGTGAAACTTATTTCTGATCTGTAAATTCAGTTAACAGAGATAAAACATATTTTTGATTGAGCAGTTATGAAACACTCTTTTTGTAGAAAATGCAAGTGGAGATTCGGAGCGCTAAGAGGGTAATAGTGGAAAAAGGAATGTCTTCAATTATAAACTACACAGAATCATTCGGTGAAACTTCTTTCTGATCTGTGCATTCAGCTAACAGAGTTAAATCATACTTTTGATTGAGCAGATCTTAACACTCTTTCTGTAGAAAATGCAACTGGACATTTGGAGCGCTAAGAGCGTAGTACTGGAAAAAGGAATATATTCAAATATAAACTACACAGAAGCATTCTGTGAAACTTCTTTCTGATCTGAGCATTCAGCTAACAGAGTTAAACCATACATTTGATTGAGCAGTTTTGAAACACTCTGTCTGTAGAAAATGCAACTGGACATTCGTAGCCCTAAGTGGGTAAGAGTGGAAAAAAGAATATATTCAAATATAAACTACACAGAAGCATTGTATGAAATTTCTTTCTGTTCTGTGCATTCAACTAACAGAGTTGAACCTTAGTTTTGATTGAGCCTTTCTGAAACACTCTTTCTGTAGAAACTGCAATTGGACATTCTGAGCGCTAAGAGGCCTATATTGGGAAAAAGAATGTCTACAAATAAAAACTACACAGAAGAATTTTGTGAAACTTCTTTCTGTTCTGTTGGTTCAACTAAAAGAGTTGAACCTTAGTTTTGATTGAGCCGTTCTGAAACACTCTTTCTGTAGAAAATGCAAGTGGAGATTCGGAGCGCTAAGAGGGTAATAGTGGAAAAAGGAATGTCTCCAAATATAAACTACACAGAATCACTCTGTGAAACTTCTTTCTGATCTGTGCATTCAGCTAACAGAGTTAAACCATACTTTTGATTGAGCAGATCTGAACACTCTTTCTGTAGAAAATGCAACTGGACATTTGGAGCGCTAAGAGAGTAGTAGTGGAAAAGGGAATATATTCAAATATAAACTACACAGAAGCATTCTGTGAAACTTCTTTCTGATCTGAGCATTCAGCTAACAGAATTAAACCATACTTTTGATTGAGCAGTTTTGAAACACTCTGTCTGTAGAAAATGCAACTGGACATTCGTAGCGCTAAGTGGGTAATAGTGGAAAAAAGAATATGTTCAAATATAAACTACACAGAAGCATTGTATGAAACTTCTTTCTGTTCTGTGCATTCAACTAACAGAGTTGAACCTTACTTTTGATTGAGCCTTTCTGAAACACTCTTTCTGTAGAAACTGCAATTGGACATTCTGAGCGCTAAGAGGCATCTATTGGGAAAAATAATATCTTCAAATAAAAACTACACAGAAGAATTGTTTGAAACTTATTTCTGATATGTTCATTAAGCTAACAGAGTTAAACCATACTTTTGATTGCGCAGTTCTGAACACTCTTTCTGTAGAAAATGCAAGTGGACATTCGGAGCGCTAAGAGGGTAATAGTGGAAAAAGGAATATATTCAAATATAAACTACACAGTAGCATTCTGTGAAAATTCTTTCTGTTCAGTGCATTCAACTAACAGAGTTGAACCTTACTTTTAATTGAGCCATTGTGAAACACTCTTTCTGTAGAAACTGCAATTGGACATGTTAAGCGCTAAGAGGCCTACATTGGGAAAAAGAATATCTTCAAATAAAAACTACACAGATGCATTCTGTGAAACTTATTTCTGATCTGTAAATTCAGTTATCAGAGATAAAACATATTTTTGATTGAGCAGTTATGAAACACTCTTTTTGTAGAAAATGCAAGTGGAGATTCGGAGCGCTAAGGGGATAATAGTGGAAAAAGGAATGTCTTCAAATATAAACTACACAGAATCATTCGGGGAAACTTCTTTCTGATCTGTGCATTCAGCTAACAGAGTTAAACCATACTTTTGATTGAGCAGATCTGAACACTCTTTGTGTAGAAAATGCAACTGGACATTTGGAGCGCTAAGAGCGTAGTAGTGGAAAAAGGAATATATTCAAATATAAACTACACAGAAGCATTCTGTGAAACTTCTTTCTGATCTGAGCATTCAGCTAACAGAGTTAAACCATACTTTTGATTGAGCAGTTTTGAAACACTCTGTCTGTAGAAAATGCAACTGGACATTCGTAGCGCTAAGTGGGTAATAGTGGAAAAAAGAATATATTCAAATATAAACTACACAGAAGCATTGTATGAAACTTCTTTCTGTTCTGTGCATTCAACTAACAGAGTTGAACCTTACTTTTGATTGAGCCGTTCTGAAACACTCTTTCTGTAGAAACTGCAATTGGACATTCTGAGCGCTAAGAGGCCTATATTGGGAAAAAGAATGTCTACAAATAAAAACTACACAGAAGAATTGTGTGAAACTTCATTCTGTTATGTTTGTTCAACTAAAAGAGTTGAACTTTAGTTTTGATTGAGCCGTTCTGAAACACTCTTTCTGTAGAAAATGCAAGTGGAGATTCGGAGCGCTAAGAGGGTAATAGTGGAAAAAGGAATGTCTCCAAATATAAACTACACAGAATCATTCTGTGAAACTTCTTTCTGATCTGTGCATTCAGCTAACAGAGTTAAACCATACTTTTGATTGAGCAGATCTGAACACTCTTTCTGTAGAAAATGCAACTGGACATTTGGAGCGCTAAGAGCGTAGTAGTGGAAAAAGGAATATATTGAAATATAAACTACACAGAAGCATTCTGTGAAACTTCTTGCTGATCTGAGCATTCAGCTAACAGAATTAAACCATACTTTTGATTGAGCAGTTTTGAAACACTCTGTCTGTAGAAAATTCAACTGGACATTCATAGCGCTAAGTGGGTAATAGTGGAAAAAAGAATATGTTCAAATATAAACTACACAGAAGCATTGTATGAAACTTCTTTCTGTTCTGTGCATTCAACTAACAGAGTTGAACCTTACTTTTGATTGAGCCGTTCTGAAACACTCTTTCTGTAGAAACTGCAATTGGACATTCTGAGCGCTAAGAGGCCTATATTGGGAAAAAGAATGTCTACAAATAAAAACTACACAGAAGAATTGTGTGAAACTCCTTTCTGTTCTGTTTGTTCAACTAAAAGAGTTGAACCTTAGTTTTGATTGAGCCGTTCTGAAACACTCTTTCTGTAGAAAATGCAAGTGGAGATTCGGAGCGCTAAGAGGGTAATAGTGGAAAAAGGAATGTCTCCAAATATAAACTACACAGAATCATTCTGTGAAACTTCTTTCTGATCTGTGCATTCAGCTAACAGGGTTAAACCATACTTTTGATTGAGCAGATCTGAATACTCTTTCTGTAGAAAATGCAACTGGACATTTGGAGCGCTAAGAGAGTAGTAGTGGAAAAAGGAATATATTCAAATATAAACTACACAGAAGCATTCTGTGAAACTTCTTTCTGATCTGACCATTCAGCTAACAGAGTTAAACCATACTTTTGATTGAGCAGTTTTGAAACACTCTGTCTGTAGAAAATGCAACTGGACATTCGTAGCGCTAAGTGGGTAATAGTGGAAAAAAGAATATGTTCAAATATAAACTACACAGAAGCATTGTATGAAAATTCTTTCTGTTCTGTGCATTCAACTAACAGAGTTGAACCTTACATTTGATTGAGCCTTTCTGAAACACTCTTTCTGTAGAAACTGCAATTGGACATTCTGAGCGCTAAGAGGCCTCTATTGGGAAAAATAATATCTTCAAATAAAAACTACACAGAAGCATTGTGTGAAACTTATTTCTGATATGTTCATTAAGCTAACAGAGTTAAACCATACTTTTGATTGTGCAGTTCTGAACACTCTTTCTGTAGAAAATGCAAGTGGACATTCGGAGCGCTAAGAGGGTAATAGTGGAAAAAGGAATATATTCAAATATAAACTACACAGTAGCATTCTGTGAAAAATCTTTCTGTTCTGTGCATTCAACTAACAGAGTTGAACCTTACTTTTGATTGAGCCGTTCTGAAACACTCTTTCTGTAGAAACTGCAATTGGACATGCTAAGCGCTAAGAGGCCTACATTGGGAAAAAGAATATCTTCAAATAAAAACTACACAGATGCATTCTGTGAAACTTATTTCTGATCTGTAAATTCAGTTAACAGAGATAAAACATATTTTTGATTGAGCAGTTATGAAACACTCTTTTTGTAGAAAATGCAAGTGGAGATTCGGAGCGCTAAGGGGGTAATAGTGGAAAAAGGAATGTCTTCAAATATAAACTACACAGAATCATTGTGTGAAACTTCTTTCTGATCTGTGCATTCAGCTAACAGAGTTAAACCATACTTTTGATTGAGCAGATCTGAACACTCTTTGTGTAGAAAATGCAACTGGACATTTGGAGCACTAAGAGCGTAGTAGTGGAAAAAGGAATATATTCAAATATAAACTACACAGAAGCATTCTGTGAAACTTCTTTCTGATCTGAGCATTCAGCTAACAGAGTTAAACCATACTTTTGATTGAGCAGTTTTGAAACACTCTGTCTGTAGAAAATGCAACTGGACATTCGTAGCGCTAAGTGGGTAATAGTGGAAAAAAGAATATGTTCAAATATAAACTACACAGAAGCATTGTATGAAACTTCTTTCTGTTCTGTGCATTCAACTAACAGAGTTGAACCTTACTTTTGATTGAGCCGTTCTGAAACCCTCTTTCTGTAGAAACTGCAATTGGACATTCTGAGCGCTAAGAGGCCTATATTGGGAAAAAGAATGTCTACAAATAAAAACTACACAGAAGAATTGTGTGAAACTTCTTTCTGTTCTGTTTGTTCAACTAAAAGAGTTGAACTTTAGTTTTGATTGAGCCGTTCTGAAACACTCTTTCTGTAGAAAATGCAAGTGGAGATTCGGAGCGCTAAGAGGGTTCTAGTGGAAAAAGGAATGTCTCCAAATATAAACTACACAGAATCATTCTGTGAAACTTCTTTCTGATCTGTGCATTCAGCTAACAGAGTTAAACCATACTTTTGATTGAGCAGATCTGAACACTCTTTGTGTAGAAAATGCAACTGGACATTTGGAGCGCTAAGAGCGTAGTAGTGGAAAAAGGAATATATTCAAATATAAACTACACAGAAGCATTCTGTGAAACTTCTTTCTGATCTGAGCATTCAGCTAACAGAGTTAAACCATACTTTTGATTGAGCAGTTTTGAAACACTCTGTCTGTAGAAAATGCAACTGGACATTCGTAGCGCTAAGTGGGTAATAGTGGAAAAAAGAATATGTTCAAATATAAACTACACAGAAGCATTGTATGAAACTTCTTTCTGTTCTGTGCATTCAACTAACAGAGTAGAACCTTACTTTTGATTGAGCCGTTCTGAAACACTCTTTCTGTATAAACTGCAATTGGACATTCTGAGCGCTAAGAGGCCTATATTGGGAAAAAGAATGTCTACAAATAAAAACTACACAGAAGAATTGTGTGAAACTTCTTTCTGTTCTGTTTGTTCAACTAAAGGAGTTGAACTTTAGTTTTGATTGTGCCGTTCTGAAACACTCTTTCTGTAGAAAATGCAAGTGGAGATTCGGAGCGCTAAGAGGGTAATAGTGGAAAAACGAATGTCTCCAAATATAAACTACACAGAATCATTCTGTGAAACTTCTTTCTGATCTGTGCATTCAGCTAACAGAGTTAAACCATACTTTTGATTGAGCAGATCTGAACACTCTTTCTGTAGAAAATGCAACTGGACATTTGGAGCGCTAAGAGAGTAGTAGTGGAAAAAGGAATATATTCAAATATAAACTACACAGAAGCATTCTGTGAAACTTTTTTCTGTGCTGAGCTTTCAGCTAACAGAGTTAAACCATACTTTTGATTGAGCAGTTTTGAAACACTCTGTCTGTAGAAAATGCAACTGGACATTCGTAGCGCCAAGTGGGTAATAGTGGAAAAAAGAATATGTTCAAATATAAACTACACAGAAGCATTGTATGAAATTTCTTTCTGTTCTGTGCATTCAACTAACAGAGTTGAACCTTAGTTTTGATTGAGCCTTTCTGAAACACTCTTTCTGTAGAAACTGCAATTGTACATTCTGAGCGCTAAGAGGCCTATATTGGGAAAAATGATATCTTCAAATAAAAACTACACAGAAGCATTGTGTGAAACTTATTTCTGATATGTTCATTAAGCTAACAGAGTTAAACCATACTTTTGATTGCGCAGTTCTGAACACTCTTTCTGTAGAAAATGCAAGTGGACATTCGGAGCGCTAAGAGGGTAATAGTGGAAAAAGGAATATATTCAAATATAAACTACACAGTAGCATTCTGTGAAAATTCTTTCTGTTCTGTGCATTCAACTAACAGAGTTGAACCTTACTTTTGATTGAGCCGTTCTGAAACACTCTTTCTGTAGAAACTGCAATTGGACATGCTAAACGCTAAGAGGCCTACATTGGGAAAAAGAATATCTTCAAATAAAAACTACACAGATGCATTCTGTGAAACTTATTTCTGATCTGTAAATTCAGTTAACAGAGATAAAACATATTTTTGATAGAGCAGTTATGAAACACTCTTTTTGTAGAAAATGCAAGTGGAGTTTCGGAGCGCTAAGTGGGTAATAGTGGAAAAACGAATGTCTTCAAATATAAACTACACAGAATCATTCGGTGAAACTTCTTTCTAATCTGTGCATTCAGCTAACAGGGTTAAACCATACTTTTGATTGAGCAGATCTGAACACACTTTCTGTAGAAAATGCAACTGGACATTTGGAGCGCTAAGAGCGTAGTAGTGGAAAAAGGAATATATTCAAATATAAACTACACAGAAGCATTCTGTGAAACTTCTTTCTGATCTGAGCATTCAGCTAACAGAGTTAAACCATACTTTTGATTGAGCAGTTTTGAAACACTCTGTCTGTAGAAAATGCAACTGGACATTCGTAGCGCTAAGTGGGTAATAGTGGAAAAAAGAATATGTTCAAATATAAACTACACAGAAGCATTGTTTGAAACTACTTTCTGTTCTGTGCATTCAACTAACAGAGTTGAACCTTACTTTTGATTGAGCCGTTCTGAAACACTCTTTCTGTAGAAACTGCAGTTGGACATTCTGAGCGCTAAGAGGCCTATATTGGGAAAAAGGATGTCTACAAATAAAAACTACACAGAAGAATTGTGTGAAACTTCTTTCTGTTCTGTTTGTTCAACTAAATGATTTGAACCTTAGTTTTGATTGAGCCGTTCTGAAACACTCTTTCTGTAGAAAATGCAAGTGGATATTCGGAGTGCTAAGAGGGTACTAGTGGAAAAAGGAATGTCTCCAAATATAAACTACACAGAATCATTCTGTGAAACTTCTTTCTGATCTGTGCATTAAGCTAACAGAGTTAAACCATACTTTTGATTGAGCAGATCTGAACACTCTTTCTGTAGAAAATGCAACTGGACATTTGGAGCGCTAAGAGCGTAGTAGTGGAAAAAGGAATATATTCAATATAAACTACACAGAAGCATTCTGTGAAACTTCTTGCTGATCTGAGCATTCAGCTAACAGGGTTAAACCATACTTTTGATTGAGCAGTTTTGAAACACTCTGTCTGTAGAAAATGCAACTGGACATTCATAGCGCTAAGTGGGTAATAGTGGAAAAAAGAATATGTTCAAATATAAACTACACAGAAGCATTGTATGAAACTTCTCTCTGTTCTGTGCATTCAACTAACAGAGTTGAACCTTACTTTTGATTGAGCCGTTCTCAAACACTCTTTCTGTAGAAACTGCAATTGGACATTCTGAGCGCTAAGAGGCCTATATTGGGAAAAAGAATGTCTACAAATAAAAACTACACAGAAGAATTGTGTGAAACTTCTTTCTGTTCTGTTGGTTCAACTAAAGAGTTGAACCTTAGTTTTGATTGAGCCGTTCTGAAACACTCTTTCTGTAGAAAATGCAAGTGGAGATTCGGAGCGCTAAGAGGGTAATAGTGGAAAAAGGAATGTCTCCAAATATAAACTACACAGAATCATTCTGTGAAACTTCTTTCTGATCTGTGCATTCAGCTAAGAGAGTTAAACCATACTTTTGATTGAGCAGATCTGAACACTCTTTCTGTAGAAAATGCAACTGGACATTTGGAGCGCTAAGAGAGTAGTAGTGGAAAAAGTAATATATTCAAATATAAACTACACAGAAGCATTCTGTGAAACTTCTTTCTGATCTGAGCATTCAGCTAACAGAGTTAAACCATACTTATGATTGAGCAGTTTTGAAACACTCTGTCTGTAGAAAATGCAACGGGACATTCGTAGCGCTAAGTGGGTAATAGTGGAAAAAAGAATATGTTCAAATATAAACTACACAGAAGCATTGTATGAAACTTCTTTCTGTTCTGTGCATTCAACTAACAGAGTTGAACCTTACTTTTGATTGAGCCTTTCTGAAACACTCTTTCTGTAGAAACTGCAATTGGACATTCTGAGCGCTAAGAGGCCTATATTGGGAAAAATAATATCTTCAAATAAAAACTACACAGAAGCATTTTGTGAAACTTATTTCTGATATGTTCATTAAGCTAACAGAGTTAACCCATACTTTTGATTTCGCAGTTCTGAACACTCTTTCTGTAGAAAATGCAAGTGGACATTCGGAGCGCTAAGAGGGTAATAGTGGAAAAAGGAATATATTCAAATATAAACTACACAGTAGAATTCTGTGAAAATTCTTTCTGTTCTGTGCATTCAACTAACAGAGTTGAACCTTACTTTTGATTGAGCCGTTCTGAAACACTCTTTCTGTAGAAACTGCAATTGGACATGCTAAGTGCTAAGAGGCCTACATTGGGAAAAAGAATATATTCAAATAAAAACTACACAGATGCATTCTGTGAAACTTATTTCTGATCTGTAAATTCAGTTAACAGAGATAAAACATATTTTTGATTGAGCAGTTATGAAACACTCTTTTTGTAGAAAATGCAAGTGGAGATTCCGAGCGCTAAGAGGGTAATAGTGGAAAAAGTAATGTCTTCAAATATAAACTACACAGAATCATTCGGTGAAACTTCTTTCTGATCTGTGCATTCAGCTAACAGAGTTAAACCATACTTTTGATTGAGCAGATCTGAACACTCTTTCTGTTGAAAATGCAACTGGACATTTGCAGCGCTAAGAGCGTAGTAGTGGAAAAAGGAATATATTCAAATATAAACTACACAGAAGCATTCTGTGAAACTTCTTTCTGATCTGAGCATACAGCTAACAGAGTTAAACCATACTTTTGATTGAGCAGTTTTGAAACACTCTGTCTGTAGAAAATGCAACTGGACTTTCCTAGCGCTAAGTGGGTAATAGTGGAAAAAAGTATATGTTCAAATATAAACTACACAGAAGCATTGTATGAAACTTCTTTCTGTTCTGTGCATTCAACTAACAGAGTTGAACCTTACTTTTGATTGAGTCGTTCTGAAACACTCTTTCTGTAGAAACTGCAATTGGACATTCTGAGCGCTAAGAGGCCTATATTGGGAAAAAGAATGTCTACAAATAAAAACTACACAGAAGAATTGTGTGAAACTTCTTTCTGTTCTGTTTGTTCCACTAAAAGAGTTGAACATTAGTTTTCATTGAGCCGTTCTGAAACACTCTTTCTGTAGAAAATGCAAGTGGAGATTCGGAGCGCTAAGAGGGTAATAGTTGAAAAAGGAATGTCTCCAAATATAAACTGCACAGAATCATTCTGTGAAACTTCTTCCTGACCTGTGCATTCAGCTAACAGAGTTAAACCATACTTTTGATTGAGCAGATCTGAACACTCTTTCTGTTGAAAATGCAACTGGACATTTGGAGCGCTAAGAGCGTAGTAGTGGAAAAAGGAATATATTCAAATATAAACTACACAGAAGCATTCTGTAAAACTTCTTTCTGATCTGAGCATACAGCTAACAGAGTTAAACCATACTTTTGATTGAGCAGTTTTGAAACACTCTGTCTTTTGAAAATGCAACTGGACTTTCCTAGCGCTAAGTGGGTAATAGTGGAAAAAAGTATATGTTCAAATATAAACTACACAGAAGCATTGTATGAAACTACTTTCTGTTCTGTGCATTCAACTAACAGAGTTGAACCTTACTTTTGATTGAGCCGTTCTGAAACACTCTTTCTGTAGAAACTGCAATTGGACATTCTGAGCGCTAAGAGGCCTATATTGGGAAAAAGAATGTCTACAAATAAAAACTACACAGAAGAATTGTGTGAAACTTCTTTCTGTTCTGTTTGTTCCACTAAAAGAGTTGAACATTAGTTTTCATTGAGCCGTTCTGAAACACTCTTTCTGTAGAAAATGCAAGTGGAGATTCGGAGCGCTAAGAGGGTAATAGTTGAAAAAGGAATGTCTCCAAATATAAACTGCACAGAATCATTCTGTGAAACTTCTTTCTGACCTGTGCATTCAGCTAACAGAGTTAAACCATACTTTTGATTGAGCAGATCTGAACACTCTTTCTGTAGAAAATGCAACTGGACATTTGGAGCGCTAAGAGAGTAGTAGTGGAAAAAGGAATATATTCAAATATAAACTACACAGAAGCATTCTGTGAAACTTCTTTCTGATCTGAGCATTTAGCTAACAGAGTTAAACCATACATTTGATTGAGCAGTTTTGAAACACTCTGTCTGTAGAAAATGCAACTGGACATTCGTAGCGCTAAGTGGGTAATAGTGGAAAAAAGAATATGTTCAAATATAAACTACACAGAAGCATTGTATGAAACTTCTTTCTGTTCTGTGCATTCAACTAACAGAGTTGAACCTTACTTTTGATTGAGCCGTTCTAAAACACTCTTTCTGTAGAAACTGCAATTGGACATTCTGAGCGCTAAGAGGCCTCTATTGGGAAAAATAATATCTTCAAATAAAAACTACACAGAAGCATTGTGTGAAACTTATTTCTGATATGTTCATTAAGCTAACAGAGTTAAACCATACTTTTGATTGCGCAGTTCTGAACACTCTTTCTGTAGAAAATGCAAGTGGAAATTCAGAGCGCTAAGAGGGTAATAGTGGAAAAAGGAATATATTCAAATATAAACTACACAGTAGCATTCTGTGAAAATTCTTTCTGTTCTGTGCATTCAACTAACAGAGTTGAACCTTACTTTTGATTGAGCCGTTCTGAAACACTCTTTCTGTAGAAACTGCAATTGGACATGCTAAGCGCTAAGAGGCCTACATTGGGAAAAAGAATATTTTCAAATAAAAACTACACAGATGCATTCTGTGAAACTTATTTCTGATCTGTAAATTCAGTTAACAGAGATAAAACATATTTTTGATTGAGCAGTTATGAAACACTCCTTTGTAGAAAATGCAAGTGGAGATTCGGAGCGCTAAGAGGGTAATAGTGGAAAAAGGAATGTCTTCAAATATAAACTACACAGAATCATTCGGTGAAACTTCTTTCTGATCTGTGCATTCAGCTAACAGAGTTAAACCATACTTTTGATTGAGCAGATCTGAACACTCTTTCTGTTGAAAATGCAACTGGACAATTGGAGCGCTAAGAGCGTTGTAGTGGAAAAAGGAATATATTCAAATATAAACTACACAGAAGCATTCTGTGAAACTTCTTTCTGATCTGAGCATACAGCTAACAGAGTTAAACCATACTTTTGATTGAGCAGTTTTGAAACACTCTGTCTGTAGAAAATGCAACTGGACATTCGTAGCGCTAAGTGGGTAATAGTGGAAAAGAGAATATGTTCAAATATAAACTACACAGAAGCATTGTATGAAACATCTTTCTGTTCTGTGCATTCAGCTAACATAGTTGAACCTTACTTTTGATTGAGCCGTTCTGAAACACTCTTTCTGTAGAAACTGCAATTGGACATTCTGAGCGCTAAGAGGCCTATATTGGGAAAAAGAATGTCTACAAATAAAAACTACGCAGAAGAATTTTGTGAAACTTCTTTCTGTTCTGTTTGTTCAACTAAAAGAGTTGAACCTTAGTTTTGATTGAGCCGTTCTGAAACACTCTTTCTGTAGAAAATGCAAGTGGAGATTCGGAGCGCTAAGAGGGTAATAGTGGAAAAAGGAATGTCTCCAAATATAAACTACACAGAATCATTCTGTGAAACTTCTTTCTGATCTGTGCATTCAGCTAACAGAGTTAAACCATACTTTTGATTGAGCAGATCTGAACACTCTTTCTGTAGAAAATGCAACTGGACATTTGGAGCGCTAAGAGAGTAGTAGTGGAAAAAGGAATATATTCAAATATAAACTACACAGAAGCATTCTGTGAAACTTCTTTCTGATCTGAGCATTCAGCTAACAGAGTTAAACCATACTTATGATTGAGCAGTTTTGAAACACTCTGTCTGTAGAAAATGCAACTGGACATTCGTAGCGCTAAGTGGGTAATAGTGGAAAAAAGAATATGTTCAAATATAAACTACACAGAAGCATTGTATGAAACTTCTTTCTGTTCTGTGCATTCAACTAACAGAGTTGAACCTTACTTTTGATTGAGCCTTTCTGAAACACTCTTTCTGTAGAAACTGCAATTGGACATTCTGAGCGCTAAGAGGCCTATATTGGGAAAAATAATATCTTCAAATAAAAACTACACAGAAGCATTTTGTGAAACTTATTTCTGATATGTTCATTAAGCTAACAGAGTTAACCCATACTATTGATTGCGCAGTTCTGAACACTCTTTCTGTAGAAAATGCAAGTGGACATTCGGAGCGCTAAGAGGGTAATAGTGGAAAAAGGAATATATTCAAATATAAACTACACAGTAGCATCCTGTGAAAATTCTTTCTGTTCTGTGCATTCAACTAACAGAGTTGAACCTTACTTTTGATTGAGCCGTTCTGAAACACTCTTTCTGTAGAAACTGCAATTGGACATGCTAAGCGCTAAGAGGCCTACATTGGGAAAAAGAATATCTTCAAATAAAAACTACACAGATGCATTCTGTGAAACTTATTTCTGATCTGTAAATTCAGTTAACAGAGATAAAACATATTTTTGATTGAGCAGTTATGAAACACTATTTTTGTAGAAAATGCAAGTGGAGATTCGGAGCGCTAAGAGGGTAATAGTGGAAAAAGGAATGTCTTCAAATATAAACTACACAGAATCATTCGGTGAAACTTCTTTCTGATCTGTGCATTCAGCTAACAGAGTTAAACCATACTTTTGATTGAGCAGATCTGAACACTCTTTCTGTTGAAAATGCAACTGGACATTTGGAGCGCTAAGAGCGTAGTAGTGGAAAAAGGAATATATTCAAATATAAACTACACAGAAGCATTCTGTGAAACTTCTTTCTGATCTGAGCATTCAGCTAACAGAGTTAAACCATACTTTTGATTGAGCAGTTTTGAAACACTCTGTCTGTAGAAAATGCAACTGGACATTCGTAGCGCTAAGTGGGTAATAGTGGAAAAAAGAATATGTTCAAATATAAACTACACAGAAGCATTGTATGAAACTCCTTTCTGTTCTGTGCATTCAACTAACAGAGTTGAACCTTACTTTTGATTGAGCCGTTCTGAAACACTCTTTCTGTAGAAACTGCAGTTGGACATTCTGAGCGCTAAGAGGCCTATATTGGGAAAAAGGATGTCTACAAATAAAAACTACACAGAAGAATTGTGTGAAACTTCTTTCTGTTCTGTTTGTTCAACTAAAAGAGTTGAACCTTAGTTTTGATTGAGCCGTTCTGAAACACTCTTTCTGTAGAAAATGCAAGTGTAGATTCGGAGTGCTAAGAGGGTAATAGTGGAGAAAGGAATGTCTCCAAATATAAACTACACAGAATCATTCTGTGAAACTTCTTTCTGATCTGTGCATTCAGCTAACAGAGTTAAACCATACTTTTGATTGAGCAGATCTGAACACTCTTTCTGTTGAAAATGCAACTGGACAATTGGAGCGCTAAGAGCGTTGTAGTGGAAAAAGGAATATATTCAAATATAAACTACACAGAAGCATTCTGTGAAACTTCTTTCTGATCTGAGCATACAGCTAACAGAGTTAAACCATACTTTTGATTGAGCAGTTTTGAAACACTCTGTCTGTAGAAAATGCAACTGGACATTCGTAGCGCTAAGTGGGTAATAGTGGAAAAGAGAATATGTTCAAATATAAACTACACAGAAGCATTGTATGAAACTTCTTTCTGTTCTGTGCATTCAACTAACATAGTTGAACCTTACTTTTGATTGAGCCGTTCTGAAACACTCTTTCTGTAGAAACTGCAATTGGACATTCTGAGCGCTAAGAGGCCTATATTGGGAAAAAGAATGTCTACAAATAAAAACTACGCAGAAGAATTTTGTGAAACTTCTTTCTGTTCTGTTTGTTCAACTAAAAGAGTTGAACCTTAGTTTTGATTGAGCCGTTCTGAAACACTCTTTCTGTAGAAAATGCAAGTGGAGATTCGGAGCGCTAAGAGGGTAATAGTGGAAAAAGGAATGTCTCCAAATATAAACTACACAGAATCATTCTGTGAAACTTCTTTCTGATCTGTGCATTCAGCTAACAGAGTTAAACCATACTTTTGATTGAGCAGATCTGAACACTCTTTCTGTAGAAAATGCAACTGGACATTTGGAGCGCTAAGAGAGTAGTAGTGGAAAAAGGAATATATTCAAATATAAACTACACAGAAGCATTCTGTGAAACTTCTTTCTGATCTGAGCATTCAGCTAACAGAGTTAAACCATACTTATGATTGAGCAGTTTTGAAACACTCTGTCTGTAGAAAATGCAACTGGACATTCGTAGCGCTAAGTGGGTAATAGTGGAAAAAAGAATATGTTCAAATATAAACTACACAGAAGCATTGTATGAAACTTCTTTCTGTTCTGTGCATTCAACTAACAGAGTTGAACCTTACTTTTGATTGAGCCTTTCTGAAACACTCTTTCTGTAGAAACTGCAATTGGACATTCTGAGCGCTAAGAGGCCTATATTGGGAAAAATAATATCTTCAAATAAAAACTACACAGAAGCATTTTGTGAAACTTATTTCTGATATGTTCATTAAGCTAACAGAGTTAACCCATACTTTTGATTGCGCAGTTCTGAACACTCTTTCTGTAGAAAATGCAAGTGGACATTCGGAGCGCTAAGAGGGTAATAGTGTAAAAAGGAATATATTCAAATATAAACTACACAGTAGCATTCTGTGAAAATTCTTTCTGTTCTGTGCATTCAACTAACAGAGTTGAACCTTACTTTTGATTGAGCCGTTCTGAAACACTCTTTCTGTAGAAACTGCAATTGGACATGTTAAGCGCTAAGAGGCCTACATTGGGAAAAATAATATCTTCAAATAAAAACTACACAGATGCATTCTGTGAAACTTATTTCTGATCTGTAAATTCAGTTAACAGAGATAAAACATATTTTTGATTGAGCAGTTATGAAACACTCTTTTTGTAGAAAATGCAAGTGGAGATTCGGAGCGCTAAGAGGGTAATAGTGGAAAAAGGAATGTCTTCAAATATAAACTACACAGAATCATTCGGTGAAACTTCTTTCTGATCTGTGCATTCAGCTAACAGAGTTAAACCATACTTTTGATTGAGCAGATCTGAACACTCTTTCTGTTGAAAATGCAACTGGACATTTGGAGCGCTAAGAGCGTAGTAGTGGAAAAAGGAATATATTCAAATATAAACTACACAGAAGCATTCTGTGAAACTTCTTTCTGATCTGAGCATTCAGCTAACAGAGTTAAACCATACTTTTGATTGAGCAGTTTTGAAACACTCTGTCTGTAGAAAATGCAACTGGACATTCGTAGAGCTAAGTGGGTAATAGTGGAAAAAAGAATATGTTCAAATATAAACTACACAGAAGCATTGTATGAAACTTCTTTCTGTTCTGTGCATTCAACTAACAGAGTTGAACCTTACTTTTGATTGAGCCTTTCTGAAACACTCTTTCTGTAGAAACTGCAATTGGACATTCTGAGCGCTAAGAGGCCTATATTGGGAAAAATAATATCTTCAAATAAAAACTACACAGAAGCATTGTGTGAAACTTATTTCTGATATGTTCATTAAGCTAACAGAGTTAAACCATACTTTTGATTGCGCAGTTCTGAACACTCTTTCTGTAGAAAATGCAAGTGGACATTCGGAGCGCTAATAGGGTAATAGTGGAAAAAGTAATATATTCAAATATAAACTACACAGTAGCATTCTGTGAAAATTCTTTCTGTTCTGTGCATTCAACTAACAGAGTTGAACCTTACTTTTGATTGAGCCGTTCTGAAACAATCTTTCTGTAGAAACTGCAATTGGACATGCTAAGCGCTAAGAGGCCTACATTGGGAAAAAGAATATCTTCAAATAAAAATTACACAGATGCATTCTGTGAAACTTATTTCTGATCTGTAAATTCAGTTAACAGAGATAAAACATATTTTTGATTGAGCAGTTATGAAACACTCTTTTTGTAGAAAATGCAAGTGGAGATTCGGAGCGCTAAGGGGGTAATAGTGGAAAAACGAATGTCTCCAAATATAAACTACACAGAATCATTCGGTGAAACTTCTTTCTGATCTGTGCATTCAGCTAACAGAGTTAAACCATACTTTTGATTGAGCAGATCTGAACACTCTTTCTGTTGAAAATGCAACTGGACAATTGGAGCGCTAAGAGCGTTGTAGTGGAAAAAGTAATATATTCAAATATAAACTACACAGAAGCATTCTGTGAAACTTCTTTCTGATCTGAGCATTCAGCTAACAGAGTTAAACCATACTTTTGATTGAGCAGTTTTGAAACACTCTGTCTGTAGAAAATGCAACTGGACATTCGAAGCGCTAAGTGGGTAATAGTGGAAAAAAGAATATGTTCAAATATAAACTACACAGAAGCATTGTATGAAACTTCTTTCTGTTCTGTGCATTCAACTAACAGAGTTGAACCTTACTTTTGATTGAGCCGTTCTGAAACACTCTTTCTGTAGAAACTGCAATTGGACATTCTCAGCGCTATGAGGCCTATATTGTAAAAAAGAATGTCTACAAATAAAAACTACACAGAAGAATTGTGTGAAACTTGTTTCTGTTCTGTTTGTTCAACTAAATGAGTTGAACCTTAGTTTTGATTGAGCCGTTCTGAAACACTCTTTCTGTAGAAAATGCAAGTGGAGATTCCGAGCGCTAAGAGGGTAATAGTGGAAAAAGGAATGTCTCCAAATATAAACTACACAGAATCATTCTGTGAAACTTCTTTCTGATCTGTGCATTCAGCTAACAGAGTTAAACCATACTTTTGATTGAGCATATCTGTACACTCTTTCTGTAGAAAATGCAACTGGACATTTGGAGCGCTAAGAGAGTAATAGTGGAAAAAGGAATATATTCAAATATAAACTACACAGAAGCATTCTGTGAAACTTCTTTCTGATCTGAGCATTCAGCTAACAGAGTTAAACCATACTTTTGATTGAGCAGTTTTGAAACACTCTGTCTGTAGAAAATGCAACTGGACATTCCTAGCGCTAAGTGGGTAATAGTGGAAAAAAGAATATGTTCAAACATAAACTACACAGAAGCATTGTATGAAACTTCTTTCTGTTCTGTGCATTAAACTAACAGAGTTGAACCTTACTTTTGATTGAGCCTTTCTGAAACACTCTTTCTGTAGAAACTGCAATTGGACATTCTGAGCGCTAAGAGGCCTCTATTGGGAAAAATAATATCTTCAAATAAAAACTACACAGAAGCATTGTGTGAAACTTATTTCTGATATGTTCATTAAGCTAACAGAGTTAAACCATACTTTTGATTGCGCAGTTCTGAACACTCTTTCTGTAGAAAATGCAAGTGGATATTCGGAGCGCTAAGAGGGTAATAGTGGAAAACGGAATATATTCAAATATAAACTACACAGTAGCATTCTGTGAAAATTCTTTCTGTTCTGTGCATTCAACTAACAGAGTTGAGCCTTACTTTTGATTGAGCCGTTCTGAAACACTGTTTCTGTAGAAACTGCAATTGGACATGCTAAGCGCTAAGAGGCCTACATTGGGAAAAAGAATATCTTCAAATAAAAACTACACAGATGCATTCTGTGAAACTTATTTCTGATCTGTAAATTCAGTTAACAGAGATAAAACATATTTTTGATTGAGCAGTTATGAAACACTCTTTTTGTAGAAAATGCAAGTGGAGATTCGGAGCGCTAAGTGGGTAATAGTGGAAAAAGGAATGTCTTCAAATATAAACTACACAGAATCATTCGGTGAAACTTCTTTCTGATCTGTGCATTCAGCTAACAGAGTTAAACCATACTTTTGATTGAGCAGATCTGAACACTCTTTCTGTTGAAAATGCAACTGGAGATTTGGAGCGCTAAGAGCGTAGTAGTGGAAAAAGAAATATATTCAAATATAAACTACACAGAAGCATTCTGTGAAACTTCGTTCTGATCTGAGCATTCAGCTAACAGAGTTAAACCATACTTTTGATTGAGCAGTTTTGAAACACTCTGTCTGTAGAAAATGCAACTGGACATTCGTAGCGCTAAGTGGGTAATAGTGGAAAAAAGAATATGTTCAAATATAAACTACACAGAAGCATTGTATGAAACTTCTTTCTGTTCTGTGCATTCAACTAACAGAGTTGAACCTTACTTTTGATTGAGCCGTTCTGAAACACTCTTTCTGTAGAAACTGCAATTGGACATTCTGAGCGCTAAGAGGCCTATATTGGGAAAAAGAATGTCTACAAATAAAAACTACACAGAAGAATTTTGTGAAACTTCTTTCTGTTCTGTTTGTTCAACTAAAAGAGTTGAACCTTAGTTTTGATAGAGCCATTCTGTAACAGTCTTTCTGTAGAAAATGCAAGTGGAGATTCGGAGCGCTAAGAGGGTTATAGTGGAAAAAGGAATGTCTCCAAATATAAACTACACAGAATCATTCTGTGAAACTTCTTTCTGATATGTGCATTCAGCTAACAGAGTTAAACCATACTTTTGAATGAGCAGATCTGAACACTCTTTCTGTTGAAAATGCAACTGGACATTTGGAGCGCTAAGAGAGTAGTAGTGGAAAAAGGAATATATTCAAATATAAACTACACAGAAGCATTCTGTGAAAATTCTTTCTGATCTGAGCATTCAGCTAACAGAGTTAAACCATACTTTTGATTGAGCAGTTTTGAAACACTCTGTCTGTAGAAAATGCAACTGGACATTCGTAGCGCTAAGTGGGTAATAGTGGAAAAGAGAATATGTTCAAATATAAACTACACAGAAGCATTGTATGAAATTTCTTTCTGTTCTGTGCATTCAACTAACAGAGTTGAACCTTACTTTTGATTGAGCCGTTCTGAAACACTCTTTCTGTAGAAACTGCAATTGGACATTCTGAGCGCTAAGAGGCCTATATTGGGAAAAAGAATGTCTACAAATAAAAACTACGCAGAAGAATTGTGTGAAACTTCTTTCTGTTCTGTTTGTTCAGCTAAAAGAGTTGAACCTTAGTTTTGATTGAGCCGTTCTGAAACACTCTTTCTGTAGAAAATGCAAGTGGAGATTCGGAGCGCTAAGAGGGTAATAGTGGAAAAAGGAATGTCTCCAAATATAAACTACACAGAATCATTCTGTGAAACTTCTTTCTGATCTGTGCATTCAGCTAACAGAGTTAAACCATACTTTTGATTGAGCAGATCTGAACACTCTTTCTGTAGAAAATGCAACTGGACATTTGGAGCGCTATGAGAGCAGTAGTGGAAAAAGGAATATATTCAAATATAAACTACACAGAAGCATTCTGTGAAACTTCTTTCTGATCTGAGCATTCAGCTAACAGAGTTAAACCATACTTATGATTGAGCAGTTTTGAAACACTCTGTCTGTAGAAAATGCAACGGGACATTCGTAGCTCTAAGTGGGTAATAGTGGAAAAAAGAATATGTTCAAATATAAACTACACAGAAGCATTGTATGAAACTTCTTTCTGTTCTGTGCATTCAACTAACAGAGTTGAACCTTACTTTTGATTGAGCCTTTCTGAAACACTCTTTCTGTAGAAACTGCAATTGGACATTCTGAGCGCTAAGAGGCCTATATTGGGAAAAATAATATCTTCAAATAAAAACTACACAGAAGCATTGTGTGAAACTTATTTCTGATATGTTCATTAAGCTAACAGAGTTAACCCATACTTTTGATTGCGCAGTTCTGAACACTCTTTCTGTAGAAAATGCAAGTGGACATTCAGAGCGCTAAGAGGGTAATAGTGGAAAAAGGAATATATTCAAATATAAACTACACAGTAGCATTCTGTGAAAATTCTTTCTGTTCTGTGCATTCAACTAACAGAGTTGAACCTTACTTTTGATTGAGCCGTTCTGAAACACTCTTTATGTAGAAACTGCAATTGGACATGCTAAGCGCTAAGAGGCCTACATTGGGAAAAAGAATATCTTCAAATAAAAACTACACAGATGCATTCTGTGAAACTTATTTCTGATCTGTAAATTCAGTTAACAGAGATAAAACATATTTTTGATTGAGCAGTTATGAAACACTCTTTTTGTAGAAAATGCAAGTGGAGATTCGGAGCGCTAAGAGGGTAATAGTGGAAAAAGGAATGTCTTCAAATATAAACTACACAGAATCATTCGGTGAAACTTATTTCTGATCTGTGCATTCAGCTAACAGAGTTAAACCATACTTTTGATTGAGCAGATCTGAACACTCTTTCTGTTGAAAATGCAACTGGACATTTGGAGTGCTAAGAGCGTAGTAGTGGAAAAAGGAATATATTCAAATATAAACTACACAGAAGCATTCTGTGAAACTTCTTTCTGATCTGAGCATTCAGCTAACAGAGTTAAACCATACTTTTGATTGAGCAGTTTTGAAACACTCTGTCTGTAGAAAATGCAACTGGACATTCGTAGCGCTAAGTGGGTAATAGTGGAAAAGAGAATATGTTCAAATATAAACTACACAGAAACATTGTATGAAACTTCTTTCTGTTCTGTGCATTCAACTAACAGAGTTGAACCTTACTTTTGATTGAGCCGTTCTGAAACACTCCTTCTGTAGAAACTGCAATTGGACATTCTGAGCGCTAAGAGGCCTATATTGGGAAAAAGAATGTCTACAAATAAAAACTACACAGAAGAATTGTGTGAAACTTCTTTCTGTTCTGTTTGTTCCACTAAAAGAGTTGAACATTAGTTTTCATTGAGCCGTTCTGAAACACTCTTTCTGTAGAAAATGCAAGTGGAGATTCGGAGCGCTAAGAGGGTAATAGTGGAAAAAGGAATGTCTCCAAATATAAACTACACAGAATCATTCTGTGAAACTTCTTTCTGACCTGTGCATTCAGCTAACAGAGTTAAACCATACTTTTGATTGAGCAGATCTGAACACTCTTTCTGTAGAAAATGCAACTGGACATTTTGAGCGCTAAGAGAGTAGTAGTGGAAAAAGGAAAATATTCAAATATAAACTACACAGAAGCATTCTGTGAAACTTCTTTCTGATCTGAGCATTTAGCTAACAGAGTTAAACCATACTTTTGATTGAGCAGTTTTGAAACACTCTGTCTGTAGAAAATGCAACTGGACATTCGTAGCGCTAAGTGGGTAATAGTGGAAAAAAGAATATGTTCAAATATAAACTACACAGAAGCATTGTATGAAACTTCTTTCTGTTCTGTGCATTCAACTAACAGAGTTGAACCTTACTTTTGATTGAGCCGTTCTGAAACACTCTTTCTGTAGAAACTGCAATTGGACATTCTGAGCGCTAAGAGGCCTCTATTGGGAAAAATAATATCTTCAAATAAAAACTACACAGAAGCATTGTGTGAAACTTATTTCTGATATGTTCATTAAGCTAACAGAGATAAACCATACTTTTGATTGCGCAGTTCTGAACACTCTTTCTGTAGAAAATGCAAGTGGACATTCAGAGCGCTAAGAGGGTAATAGTGGAAAAAGGAATATATTCAAATATAAACTACACAGTAGCATTCTGTGAAAATTCTTTCTGTTCTGTGCATTCAACTAACAGAGTTGAACCTTACTTTTGATTGAGCCGTTCTGAAACACTCTTTCTGTAGAAACTGCAATTGGACATGCTAAGCGCTAAGAGGCCTACATTGGGAAAAAGATTATCTTCAAATAAAAACTACACAGATGCATTCTGTGAAACTTATTTCTGATCTGTAAATTCAGTTAACAGAGATAAAACATATTTTTGATTGAGCAGTTATGAAACACTCCTTTGTAGAAAATGCAAGTGGAGATTCGGAGCGCTAAGAGGGTAATAGTGGAAAAAGGAATGTCTTCAAATATAAACTACACAGAATCATTCGGTGAAACTTCTTTCTGATCTGTGCATTCAGCTAACAGAGTTAAACCATACTTTTGATTGAGCAGATCTGAACACTCTTTCTGTTGAAAATGCAACTGGACATTTGGAGCGCTAAGAGCGTAGTAGTGGAAAAAGGAATATATTCAAATATAAACTACACAGAAACATTCTGTGAAACTTCTTTCTGATCTGAGCATACAGCTAAAAGAGTTAAACCATACTTTTGATTGAGCAGTTTTGAAACACTCTGTAGAAAATGCAACTGGACATTCGTAGCGCTAAGTGTGTAATAGTGGAAAAGAGAATATGTTCAAATATAAACTACACAGAAGCATTGTATGAAAATTCTTTCTGTTCTGTGCATTCAACTAACAGAGTTGAACCTTATTTTGATTGAGCCGTTCTGAAACACTATTTCTGTAGAAACTGCAATTGGACATGCTAAGCGCTAAGAGGCCTACATTGGGAAAAAGAATATCTTCAAATAAAAACTACACAGATGCATTCTGTGAAACATATTTCTGATCTGTAAATTCAGTTAACAGAGATAAAACATATTTTTGATTGAGCAGTTATGAAACACTCTTTTTGTAGAAAATGCAAGTGGAGATTCGGAGCGCTAAGAGGGTAATAGTGGAAAAAGGAATGTCTTCAAATATAAACTACACAGAATCATTCGGTGAAACTTATTTCTGATCTGTGCATTCAGCTAACAGAGTTAAACCATACTTTTGATTGAGCAGATCTGAACACTCTTTCTGTTGAAAATGCAACTGGACATTTGGAGCGCTAAGAGCGTAGTAGTGGAAAAAGGAATATATTCAAATATAAACTACACAGAAGCATTCTGTGAAACTTCTTTCTGATCTGAGCATACAGCTAAAAGAGTTAAACCATACTTTTGATTGAGCAGTTTTGAAACACTCTGTAGAAAATGCAACTGGACATTCGTAGCGCTAAGTGGGTAATAGTGGAAAAGAGAATATGTTCAAATATAAACTACACAGAAGCATTGTATGAAAATTCTTTCTGTTCTGTGCATTCAACTAACAGAGTTGAACCTTACTTTTGATTGAGCCGTTCTGAAACACTATTTCTGTAGAAACTGCAATTGGACATGCTAAGCGCTAAGAGGCCTACATTGGGAAAAAGAATATCTTCAAATAAAAACTACACAGATGCATTCTGTGAAACTTATTTCTGATCTGTAAATTCAGTTAACAGAGATAAAACATATTTTTGATTGAGCAGTTATGAAACACTCTTTTTGTAGAAAATGCAAGTGGAGATTCGGAGCGCTAAGAGGGTAATAGTGGAAAAAGGAATGTCTTCAAATATAAACTACACAGAATCATTCGGTGAAACTTATTTCTGATCTGTGCATTCAGCTAACAGAGTTAAACCATACTTTTGATTGAGCAGATCTGAACACTCTTTCTGTTGAAAATGCAACTGGACATTTGGAGCGCTAAGAGCGTAGTAGTGGAAAAAGGAATATATTCAAATATAAACTACACAGAAGCATTCTGTGAAACTTCTTTCTGATCTGAGCATACAGCTAAAAGAGTTAAACCATACTTTTGATTGAGCAGTTTTGAAACACTCTGTAGAAAATGCAACTGGACATTCGTAGCGCTAAGTGGGTAATAGTGGAAAAGAGAATATGTTCAAATATAAACTACACAGAAGCATTGTATGAAAATTCTTTCTGTTCTGTGCATTCAACTAACAGAGTTGAACCTTACTTTTGATTGAGCCGTTCTGAAACACTATTTCTGTAGGAACTGCAATTGGACATGCTAAGCGCTAAGAGGCCTACATTGGGAAAAAGAATATCTTCAAATAAAAACTACACAGATGCATTCTGTGAAACTTATTTCTGATCTGTAAATTCAGTTAACAGAGATAAAACATATTTTTGATTGAGCAGTTATGAAACACTCTTTTTGTAGAAAATGCAAGTGGAGATTCGGAGCGCTAAGAGGGTAATAGTGGAAAAAGGAATGTCTTCAAATATAAACTACACAGAATCATTCTGTGAAACTTCTTTCTGATCTGTGCATTCAGCTAACAGAGTTAAACCATACTTTTGATTGAGCAGATCTGAACACTCTTTCTGTTGAAAATGCAACTGGACATTTGGAGTGCTAAGAGCGTAGTAGTGGAAAAAGGAATATATTCAAATATAAACTACACAGAAGCATTCTGTGAAACTTCTTTCTGATCTGAGCATTCAGCTAACAGAGTTAAACCATACTTTTGATTGAGCAGTTTTGAAACACTCTGTCTGTAGAAAATGCAACTGGACATTCGTAGCGCTAAGTGGGTAATAGTGGAAAAGAGAATATGTTCAAATATAAACTACACAGAAACATTGTATGAAACTTCTTTCTGTTCTGTGCATTCAACTAACAGAGTTGAACCTTACTTTTGATTGAGCCGTTCTGAAACACTCTTTCTGTAGAAACTGCAATTGGACATTCTGAGCGCTAAGAGGCCTATATTGGGAAAAAGAATGTCTACAAATAAAAACTACACAGAAGAATTGTGTGAAACTTCTTTCTGTTCTGTTTGTTCCACTAAAAGAGTTGAACATTAGTTTTCATTGAGCCGTTCTGAAACACTCTTTCTGTAGAAAATGCAAGTGGAGATTCGGAGCGCTAAGAGGGTAATAGTGGAAAAAGGAATGTCTCCAAATATAAACTACACAGAATCATTCTGTGAAACTTCTTTCTGACCTGTGCATTCAGCTAACAGAGTTAAACCATACTTTTGATTGAGCAGATCTGAACACTCTTTCTGTAGAAAATGCAACTGGACATTTGGAGCGCTAAGAGAGTAGTAGTGGAAAAAGGAATATATTCAAATATAAACTACACAGAAGCATTCTGTGAAACTTCTTTCTGATCTGAGCATTTAGCTAACAGAGTTAAACCATACTTTTGATTGAGCAGTTTTGAAACACTCTGTCTGTAGAAAATGCAACTGGACATTCGTAGCGCTAAGTGGGTAATAGTGGAAAAAAGAATATGTTCAAATATAAACTACACAGAAGCATTGTATGAAACTTCTTTCTGTTCTGTGCATTCAACTAACAGAGTTGAACCTTACTTTTGATTGAGCCGTTCTGAAACACTCTTTCTGTAGAAACTGCAATTGGACATTCTGAGCGCTAAGAGGCCTCTATTGGGAAAAATAATATCTTCAAATAAAAACTACACAGAAGCATTGTGTGAAACTTATTTCTGATATGTTCATTAAGCTAACAGAGATAAACCATACTTTTGATTGCGCAGTTCTGAACACTCTTTCTGTAGAAAATGCAAGTGGACATTCAGAGCGCTAAGAGGGTAATAGTGGAAAAAGGAATATATTCAAATATAAACTACACAGTAGCATTCTGTGAAAATTCTTTCTGTTCTGTGCATTCAACTAACAGAGTTGAACCTTACTTTTGATTGAGCCGTTCTGAAACACTCTTTCTGTAGAAACTGCAATTGGACATGCTAAGCGCTAAGAGGCCTACATTGGGAAAAAGATTATCTTCAAATAAAAACTACACAGATGCATTCTGTGAAACTTATTTCTGATCTGTAAATTCAGTTAACAGAGATAAAACATATTTTTGATTGAGCAGTTATGAAACACTCCTTTGTAGAAAATGCAAGTGGAGATTCGGAGCGCTAAGAGGGTAATAGTGGAAAAAGGAATGTCTTCAAATATAAACTACACAGAATCATTCGGTGAAACTTCTTTCTGATCTGTGCATTCAGCTAACAGAGTTAAACCATACTTTTGATTGAGCAGATCTGAACACTCTTTCTGTTGAAAATGCAACTGGACATTTGGAGCGCTAAGAGCGTAGTAGTGGAAAAAGGAATATATTCAAATATAAACTACACAGAAACATTCTGTGAAACTTCTTTCTGATCTGAGCATACAGCTAAAAGAGTTAAACCATACTTTTGATTGAGCAGTTTTGAAACACTCTGTAGAAAATGCAACTGGACATTCGTAGCGCTAAGTGTGTAATAGTGGAAAAGAGAATATGTTCAAATATAAACTACACAGAAGCATTGTATGAAAATTCTTTCTGTTCTGTGCATTCAACTAACAGAGTTGAACCTTATTTTGATTGAGCCGTTCTGAAACACTATTTCTGTAGAAACTGCAATTGGACATGCTAAGCGCTAAGAGGCCTACATTGGGAAAAAGAATATCTTCAAATAAAAACTACACAGATGCATTCTGTGAAACATATTTCTGATCTGTAAATTCAGTTAACAGAGATAAAACATATTTTTGATTGAGCAGTTATGAAACACTCTTTTTGTAGAAAATGCAAGTGGAGATTCGGAGCGCTAAGAGGGTAATAGTGGAAAAAGGAATTTCTTCAAATATAAACTACACAGAATCATTCGGTGAAACTTATTTCTGATCTGTGCATTCAGCTAACAGAGTTAAACCATACTTTTGATTGAGCAGATCTGAACACTCTTTCTGTTGAAAATGCAACTGGACATTTGGAGCGCTAAGAGCGTAGTAGTGGAAAAAGGAATATATTCAAATATAAACTACACAGAAGCATTCTGTGAAACTTCTTTCTGATCTGAGCATACAGCTAAAAGAGTTAAACCATACTTTTGATTGAGCAGTTTTGAAACACTCTGTAGAAAATGCAACTGGACATTCGTAGCGCTAAGTGGGTAATAGTGGAAAAGAGAATATGTTCAAATATAAACTACACAGAAGCATTGTATGAAAATTCTTTCTGTTCTGTGCATTCAACTAACAGAGTTGAACCTTACTTTTGATTGAGCCGTTCTGAAACACTATTTCTGTAGAAACTGCAATTGGACATGCTAAGCGCTAAGAGGCCTACATTGGGAAAAAGAATATCTTCAAAAAAAACTACACAGATGCATTCTGTGAAACTTATTTCTGATCTGTAAATTCAGTTAACAGAGATAAAACATATTTTTGATTGAGCAGTTATGAAACACTCTTTTTGTAGAAAATGCAAGTGGAGATTCGGAGCGCTAAGAGGGTAATAGTGGAAAAAGGAATGTCTTCAAATATAAACTACACAGAATCATTCGGTGAAACTTATTTCTGATCTGTGCATTCAGCTAACAGAGTTAAACCATACTTTTGATTGAGCAGATCTGAACACTCTTTCTGTTGAAAATGCAACTGGACATTTGGAGCGCTAAGAGCGTAGTAGTGGAAAAAGGAATATATTCAAATATAAACTACACAGAAGCATTCTGTGAAACTTCTTTCTGATCTGAGCATTCAGCTAACAGAGTTAAACCATACTTTTGATTGAGCAGTTTTGAAACACTCTGTCTGTAGAAAATGCAACTGGACATTCGTAGCGCTAAGTGGGTAATAGTGGAAAAGAGAATATGTTCAAATATAAACTACACAGAAACATTGTATGAAACTTCTTTCTGTTCTGTGCATTCAACTAACAGAGTTGAACCTTACTTTTGATTGAGCCGTTCTGAAACACTCTTTCTGTAGAAACTGCAATTGGACATTCTGAGCGCTAAGAGGCCTATATTGGGAAAAAGAATGTCTACAAATAAAAACTACACAGAAGAATTGTGTGAAACTTCTTTCTGTTCTGTTTGTTCAACTAAAAGAGTTGAACCTTAGTTTTGATTGAGCCGTTCTGAAACACTCTTTCTGTAGAAAATGCAAGTGGAGATTCGGAGCGCTAAGAGGGTAATAGTGGAAAAAGGAATGTCTCCAAATATAAACTACACAGAATCATTCTGTGAAACTTCTTTCTGATCTGTGCATTCAGCTAACAGAGTTAAACCATACTTTTGATTGAGCAGATCTGAACACTCTTTCTGTAGAAAATGCAACTGGACATTTGGAGCGCTAAGAGAGTAGTAGTGGAAAAAGGAATATATTCAAATATATACTACACAGAAGCATTCTGTGAAACTTCTTTCTGATCTGAGCATTCAGCTAACTGAGTTAAACCATACTTATGATTGAGCAGTTTTGAAACACTCTGTCTGTAGAAAATGCAACTGGACATTCGAAGCGCTAAGTGGGTAATAGTGGAAAAAAGAATATGTTCAAATATAAACTACACAGAAGCATTGTATGAAACTTCTTTCTGTTCTGTGCATTCAACTAACAGAGTTGAACCTTACTTTTGATTGAGCCTTTCTGAAACACTCTTTCTGTAGAAACTACAATTGGACATTCTGAGCGCTAAGAGGCCTATATTGGGAAAAATAATATCTTCAAATAAAAACTACACAGAAGCATTGTGTGAAACTTATTTCTGATATGTTCATTAAGCTAACAGAGTTAAACCATACTTTTGATTGCGCAGTTCTGAACACTCTTTCTGTAGAAAATGCAAGTGGACATTCGGAGCGCTAAGAGGGTAATAGTGGAAAAAGGAATATATTCAAATATAAACTACACAGTAGCATTCTGTGAAAATTCTTTCTGTTCTGTGCATTCAACTAACAGAGTTGAACCTTACTTTTGATTGAGCCGTTCTGAAACACTCTTTCTGTAGAAACTGCAATTGGACATGCTAAGCGCTAAGAGGCCTACATTGGGAAAAAGAATATATTCAAATAAAAACTACACAGATACATTCTGTGAAACTAATTTCTGATCTGTAAATTCAGTTAACAGAGATAAAACATATTTTTGATTCAGCCGTTCTGAAACACTCTTTCTGTAGAAACTGCAATTGGACATTCTGAGCGCTAAGAGGCCTATATTGGGAAAAAGAATGTCTACAAATAAAAACTACACAGAAGAATTGTGTGAAACTTCTTTCTGTTCTGTTTGTTCAACTAAAAGAGTTGAACCTTAGTTTTGATTGAGCCGTTCTGAAACACTCTTTCTGTAGAAAATGCAAGTGGAGATTCGGAGCGCTAAGAGGGTAATAGTGGAAAAAGGAATGTCTCCAAATATAAACTACACAGAATCATTCTGTGAAACTTCTTTCTGATCTGTGCATTCAGCTAACAGAGTTAAACCATACTTTTGATTGAGCAGATCTGAACTATCTTTCTGTAGAAAATGCAACTGGACATTTGGAGCGCTAAGAGAGTAGTAGTGGAAAAAGGAATATATTCAAATATATACTACACAGAAGCATTCTGTGAAACTTCTTTCTGATCTGAGCATTCAGCTAACTGAGTTAAACCATACTTACGATTGAGCAGTTTTGAAACACTCTGTCTGTAGAAAATGCAACTGGACATTCGAAGCGCTAAGTGGGTAATAGTGGAAAAAAGAATATGTTCAAATATAAACTACACAGAAGCATTGTATGAAACTTCTTTCTGTTCTGTGCATTCAACTAACAGAGTTGAACCTTACTTTTGATTGAGCCTTTCTGAAACACTCTTTCTGTAGAAACTACAATTGGACATTCTGAGCGCTAAGAGGCCTATATTGGGAAAAATAATATCTTCAAATAAAAACTACACAGAAGCATTGTGTGAAACTTATTTCTGATATGTTCATTAAGCTAACAGAGTTAAACCATACTTTTGATTGCGCAGTTCTGAACACTCTTTCTGTAGAAAATGCAAGTGGACATTCGGAGCGCTAAGAGGGTAATAGTGGAAAAAGGAATATATTCAAATATAAACTACACAGTAGCATTCTGTGAAAATACTTTCTGTTCTGTGCATTCAACTAACAGAGTTGAACCTTACTTTTGATTGAGCCGTTCTGAAACACTCTTTCTGTAGAAACTGCAATTGGACATGCTAAGCGCTAAGAGGCCTAAATTGGGAAAAAGAATATCTTCAAATAAAAACTGCACAGATGCATTCTGTGAAACTTATTTCTGATCTGTAAATTCAGTTAACAGAGATAAAACATATTTTTGATTGAGCAGTTATGAAACACTCTTTTTGTAGAAAATGCAAGTGGAGATTCGGAGCGCTAAGAGGGTAATAGTGGAAAAAGGAATGTCTTCAAATATAAACTACACAGAATCATTCGGTGAAACTTCTTTCTGATCTGTGCATTCAGCTAACAGAGTTAAACCATACTTTTGATTGAGCAGATCTGAACACTCTTTCTGTTGAAAATGCAACTGGACATTTGGAGCGCTAAGAGCGTAGTAGTGGAAAAAGGAATATATTCAAATATAAACTACACAGAAGCATTCTGTGAAACTTCTTTCTGATCTGAGCATTCAGCTAACAGAGTTAAACCATACTTTTGATTGAGCAGTTTTGAAACACTCTGTCTGTAGAAAATGCAACTGGACATTCGTAGCGCTAAGTGGGTAATAGTGGAAAAAAGAATATGTTCAAATATAAACTACACAGAAGCATTGTATGAAACTTCTTTCTGTTCTGTGCATTCAACTAACAGAGTTGAACCTTACTTTTGATTGAGCCTTTCTGAAACACTCTTTCTGTAGAAAGTGCAATTGGACATTCTGAGCGCTAAGAGGCCTATATTGGGAAAAATAATATCTTCAAATAAAAACTACACAGAAGCATTGTGTGAAACTTATTTCTGATATGTTCATTAAGCTAACAGAGTTAAACCATACTTTTGATTGCGCAGTTCTGAACACTCTTTCTGTAGAAAATGCAAGTGGACATTCGGAGCGCTAAGAGGGTAATAGTGGAAAAAGGAATATATTCAAATATAAACTACACAGTAGCATTCTGTGAAAATTCTTTCTGTTCTGTGCATTCAACTAACAGAGTTGAACCTTACTTTTGATTGAGCCGTTCTGAAACACTCTTTCTGTAGAAACTGCAATTGGACATGCTAAGCGCTAAGAGGCCTACATTGGGAAAAAGAATATATTCAAATAAAAACTACACAGATACATTCTGTGAAACTAATTTCTGATCTGTAAATTCAGTTAACAGAGATAAAACATATTTTTGATTCAGCCGTTCTGAAACACTCTTTCTGTAGAAACTGCAATTGGACATTCTGAGCGCTAAGAGGCCTATATTGGGAAAAAGAATGTCTACAAATAAAAACTACACAGAAGAATTGTGTGAAACTTCTTTCTGTTCTGTTTGTTCAACTAAAAGAGTTGAACCTTAGTTTTGATTGAGCCGTTCTGAAACACTCTTTCTGTAGAAAATGCAAGTGGAGATTCGGAGCGCTAAGAGGGTAATAGTGGAAAAAGGAATGTCTCCAAATATAAACTACACAGAATCATTCTGTGAAACTTCTTTCTGATCTGTGCATTCAGCTAACAGAGTTACACCATACTTTTGATTGAGCAGATCTGAACTATCTTTCTGTAGAAAATGCAACTGGACATTTGGAGCGCTAAGAGAGTAGTAGTGGAAAAAGGAATATATTCAAATATATACTACACAGAAGCATTCTGTGAAACTTCTTTCTGATCTGAGCATTCAGCTAACTGAGTTAAACCATACTTACGATTGAGCAGTTTTGAAACACTCTGTCTGTAGAAAATGCAACTGGACATTCGAAGCGCTAAGTGGGTAATAGTGGAAAAAAGAATATGTTCAAATATAAACTACACAGAAGCATTGTATGAAACTTCTTTCTGTTCTGTGCATTCAACTAACAGAGTTGAACCTTACTTTTGATTGAGCCTTTCTGAAACACTCTTTCTGTAGAAACTACAATTGGACATTCTGAGCGCTAAGAGGCCTATATTGGGAAAAATAATATCTTCAAATAAAAACTACACAGAAGCATTGTGTGAAACTTATTTCTGATATGTTCATTAAGCTAACAGAGTTAAACCATACTTTTGATTGCGCAGTTCTGAACACTCTTTCTGTAGAAAATGCAAGTGGACATTCGGAGCGCTAAGAGGGTAATAGTGGAAAAAGGAATATATTCAAATATAAACTACACAGTAGCATTCTGTGAAAATACTTTCTGTTCTGTGCATTCAACTAACAGAGTTGAACCTTACTTTTGATTGAGCCGTTCTGAAACACTCTTTCTGTAGAAACTGCAATTGGACATGCTAAGCGCTAAGAGGCCTAAATTGGGAAAAAGAATATCTTCAAATAAAAACTGCACAGATGCATTCTGTGAAACTTATTTCTGATCTGTAAATTCAGTTAACAGAGATAAAACATATTTTTGATTGAGCAGTTATGAAACACTCTTTTTGTAGAAAATGCAAGTGGAGATTCGGAGCGCTAAGAGGGTAATAGTGGAAAAAGGAATGTCTTCAAATATAAACTACACAGAATCATTCGGTGAAACTTCTTTCTGATCTGTGCATTCAGCTAACAGAGTTAAACCATACTTTTGATTGAGCAGATCTGAACACTCTTTCTGTTGAAAATGCAACTGGACATTTGGAGCGCTAAGAGCGTAGTAGTGGAAAAAGGAATATATTCAAATATAAACTACACAGAAGCATTCTGTGAAACTTCTTTCTGATCTGAGCATTCAGCTAACAGAGTTAAACCATACTTTTGATTGAGCAGTTTTGAAACACTCTGTCTGTAGAAAATGCAACTGGACATTCGTAGCGCTAAGTGGGTAATAGTGGAAAAAAGAATATGTTCAAATATAAACTACACAGAAGCATTGTATGAAACTTCTTTCTGTTCTGTGCATTCAACTAACAGAGTTGAACCTTACTTTTGATTGAGCCTTTCTGAAACACTCTTTCTGTAGAAAGTGCAATTGGACATTCTGAGCGCTAAGAGGCCTATATTGGGAAAAATAATATCTTCAAATAAAAACTACACAGAAGCATTGTGTGAAACTTATTTCTGATATGTTCATTAAGCTAACAGAGTTAAACCATACTTTTGATTGCGCAGTTCTGAACACTCTTTCTGTAGAAAATGCAAGTGGACATTCGGAGCGCTAAGAGGGTAATAGTGGAAAAAGGAATATATTCAAATATAAACTACACAGTAGCATTCTGTGAAAATTCTTTCTGTTCTGTGCATTCAACTAACAGAGTTGAACCTTACTTTTGATTGAGCCGTTCTGAAACACTCTTTCTGTAGAAACTGCAATTGGACATGCTAAGCGCTAAGAGGCCTACATTGGGAAAAAGAATATATTCAAATAAAAACTACACAGATACATTCTGTGAAACTAATTTCTGATCTGTAAATTCAGTTAACAGAGATAAAACATATTTTTGATTGAGCAGTTATGAAACACTCTTTTTGTAGAAAATGCAAGTGGAGATTCGGAGCGCTAAGAGGGTAATAGTGGAAAAAGTAATGTCTTCAAATATAAACTACACAGGATCATTCGGTGAAACTTCTTTCTGATCTGTGCATTCAGCTAACAGAGTTAAACCATACTTTTGATTGAGCAGATCTGAACACTCTTTCTGTTGAAAATGCAACTGGACATTTGGAGCGCTAAGAGCGTAGTAGTGGAAAAAGGAATATATTCAAATATAAACTACACAGAAGCATTCTGTGAAACTTCTTTCTGATCTGAGCATTCAGCTAACAGAGTTAAACCATACTTTTGATTGAGCAGCTTTGAAACACTCTGTCTGTAGAAAATGCAACTGGACATTCGTAGCGCTAAGTGGGTAATAGTGGAAAAAAGAATATGTTCAAATATAAACTACACAGAAGCATTGTATGAAACTTCTTTCTGTTCTGTGCATTCAACTAACAGAGTTGAACCTTACTTTTGATTGAGCCTTTCTGAAACACTCTTTCTGTAGAAACTTCAATTGGACATTCTGAGCGCTAAGAGGCCTATATTGGGAAAAATAATATCTTCAAATAAAAACTACACAGAAGCATTGTGTGAAACTTATTTCTGATATGTTCATTAAGCTAACAGAGTTAAACCATACTTTTGATTGCACAGTTCTGAACACTCTTTCTGTAGAAAATGCAAGTGGACATTCGGAGCGCTAAGAGGGTAATAGTGGAAAAAGGAATATATTCAAATATAAACTACACAGTAGCATTCTGTGAAAATTCTTTCTGTTCTGTGCATTCAACTAACAGAGTTGAACCTTACTTTTGATTGAGCCGTTCTGAAACACTCTTTCTGTAGAAACTGCAATTGGACATGCTAAGCGCTAAGAGGCCTACATTGGGAAAAAGAATATATTCAAATAAAAACTACACAGATGCATTCTGTGAAACTTATTTCTGATCTGTAAATTCAATTAACAGAGATAAAACATATTTTTGATTGAGCAGTTATGAAACACTCTTTTTGTAGAAAATGCAAGTGGAGATTCGGAGCGCTAAGAGGGTAATAGTGGAAAAAGTAATGTCTTCAAATATAAACTACACAGAATCATTCGGTGAAACTTCTTTCTGATCTGTGCATTCAGCTAACAGAGTTAAACCATACTTTTGATTGAGCAGATCTGAACACTCTTTCTGTTGAAAATGCAACTGGACATTTGGAGCGCTAAGAGCGTAGTAGTGGAAAAAGGAATATATTCAAATATAAACTACACAGAAGCATTCTGTGAAACTTCTTTCTGATCTGAGCATACAGCTAACAGAGTTAAACCATACTTTTGATTGAGCAGTTTTGAAACACTCTGTCTGTTGAAAATGCAACTGGACTTTCCTAGCGCTAAGTGGGTAATAGTGGAAAAAAGTATATGTTCAAATATAAACTACACAGAAGCATTGTATGAAACTTCTTTCTGTTCTGTGCATTCAACTAACAGAGTTGAACCTTACTTTTGATTGAGCCGTTCTGAAACACTCTTTCTGTAGAAACTGCAATTGGACATTCTGAGCGCTAAGAGGCCTATATTGGGAAAAAGAATGTCTACAAATAAAAACTACACAGAAGAATTGTGTGAAACATCTTTCTGTTCTGTTTGTTCCACTAAAAGAGTTGAACATTAGTTTTCATTGAGCCGTTCTGAAACACTCTTTCTGTAGAAAATGCAAGTGGAGATTCGGAGCGCTAAGAGGGTAATAGTGGAAAAAGGAATGTCTCCAAATATAAACTACACAGAATCATTCTGTGAAACTTCTTTCTGACCTGTGCATTCAGCTAACAGAGTTAAACCATACTTTTGATTGAGCAGATCTGAACACTCTTTCTGTAGAAAATGCAACTGGACATTTGGAGCGCTAAGAGAGTTGTAGTGGAAAAAGGAATATATTCAAATATAAACTACACAGAAGCATTCTGTGAAACTTCTTTCTGATCTGAGCATTTAGCTAACAGAGTTAAACCATACTTTTGATTGAGCAGTTTTGAAACACTCTGTCTGTAGAAAATGCAACTGGACATTCGTAGCGCTAAGTGGGTAATAGTGGAAAAAAGAATATGTTCAAATATAAACTACACAGAAGCATTGTATGAAACTACTTTCTGTTCTGTGCATTCAACTAACAGAGTTGAACCTTACTTTTGATTGAGCCTTTCTGAAACACTCTTTCTGTAGAAACTGCAATTGGACATTCTGAGCGCTAAGAGGCCTCTATTGGGAAAAATAATATCTTCAAATAAAAACTACACAGAAGCATTGTGTGAAACTTATTTCTGATATGTTCATTAAGCTAACAGAGTTAAACCATACTTTTGATTGCGCAGTTCTGAACACTCTTTCTGTAGAAAATGCAAGTGGACATTCAGAGCGCTAAGAATGTAAGAGTGGAAAAAGGAATATATTCAAATATAAACTACACAGTAGCATTCTGTGAAAATTCTTTCTGTTCTGTGCATTCAACTAACAGAGTTGAACTTTACTTTTGATTGAGCCGTTCTGAAACACTCTTTCTGTAGAAACTGCAATTGGACATGCTAAGCGCTAAGAGGCCTACATTGGGAAAAAGAATATCTTCAAATAAAAACTACACAGAAGCATTCTGTGAAACTTCTTTCTGATCTGAGCATACAGCTAACAGAGTTAAACCATACTTTTGATTGAGCAGTTTTGAAACACTCTGTAGAAAATGCAACTGGACATTCGTAGAGCTAAGTGGGTAATAGTGGAAAAGAGAATATGTTCATATATAAACTACACAGAAGCATTGTATGAAAATTCTTTCTGTTCTGTGCATTCAACTAACAGAATTGAACCTTACTTTTGATTGAGCCGTTCTGAAACACTATTTCTGTAGAAACTGCAATTGGACATGCTAAGCGCTAAGAGGCCTACATTGGGAAAAAGAATATCTTCAAATAAAAACTACACAGATGCATTCTGTGAAACTTATTTCTGATCTGTAAATTCAGTTAACAGAGATAAAACATATTTTTGATTGAGCAGTTATGAAACACTCTTTTTGTAGAAAATGCAAGTGGAGATTCGGAGCGCTAAGAGGGTAATAGTGGAAAAAGGAATGTCTTCAAATATAAACTACACAGAATCATTCGGTGAAACTTATTTCTGATCTGTGCATTCAGCTAACAGAGTTAAACCATACTTTTGATTGAGCAGATCTGAACACTCTTTCTGTTGAAAATGCAACTGGACATTTGGAGCGCTAAGAGCGTAGTAGTGGAAAAAGGAATATATTCAAATATAAACTACACAGAAGCATTCTGTGAAACTTCTTTCTGATCTGAGCATACAGCTAACAGAGTTAAACCATACTTTTGATTGAGCAGTTTTGAAACACTCTGTCTGTTGAAAATGCAACTGGACTTTCCTAGCGCTAAGTGGGTAATAGTGGAAAAAAGTATATGTTCAAATATAAACTACACAGAAGCATTGTATGAAACTTCTTTCTGTTCTGTGCATTCAACTAACAGAGTTGAACCTTACTTTTGATTGAGCCGTTCTGAAACACTCTTTCTGTAGAAACTGCAATTGGACATTCTGAGCGCTAAGAGGCCTATATTGGGAAAAAGAATGTCTACAAATAAAAACTACACAGAAGAATTGTGTGAAACTTCTTTCTGTTCTGTTTGTTCCACTAAAAGAGTTGAACATTAGTTTTCATTGAGCCGTTCTGAAACACTCTTTCTGTAGAAAATGCAAGTGGAGATTCGGAGCGCTAAGAGGGTAATAGTGGAAAAAGGAATGTCTCCAAATATAAACTACACAGAATCATTCTGTGAAACTTCTTTCTGACCTGTGCATTCAGCTAACAGAGTTAAACCATACTTTTGATTGAGCAGATCTGAACACTCTTTCTGTAGAAAATGCAACTGGACATTTGGAGCGCTAAGAGAGTTGTAGTGGAAAAAGGAATATATTCAAATATAAACTACACAGAAGCATTCTGTGAAACTTCTTTCTGATCTGAGCATTTAGCTAACAGAGTTAAACCATACTTTTGATTGAGCAGTTTTGAAACACTCTGTCTGTAGAAAATGCAACTGGACATTCGTAGCGCTAAGTGGGTAATAGTGGAAAAAAGAATATGTTCAAATATAAACTACACAGAAGCATTGTATGAAACTACTTTCTGTTCTGTGCATTCAACTAACAGAGTTGAACCTTACTTTTGATTGAGCCTTTCTGAAACACTCTTTCTGTAGAAACTGCAATTGGACATTCTGAGCGCTAAGAGGCCTCTATTGGGAAAAATAATATCTTCAAATAAAAACTACACAGAAGCATTGTGTGAAACTTATTTCTGATATGTTCATTAAGCTAACAGAGTTAAACCATACTTTTGATTGCGCAGTTCTGAACACTCTTTCTGTAGAAAATGCAAGTGGACATTCAGAGCGCTAAGAATGTAAGAGTGGAAAAAGGAATATATTCAAATATAAACTACACAGTAGCATTCTGTGAAAATTCTTTCTGTTCTGTGCATTCAACTAACAGAGTTGAACTTTACTTTTGATTGAGCCGTTCTGAAACACTCTTTCTGTAGAAACTGCAATTGGACATGCTAAGCGCTAAGAGGCCTACATTGTTAAAAAGAATATCTTCAAATAAAAACTACACAGAAGCATTCTGTGAAACTTCTTTCTGATCTGAGCATACAGCTAACAGAGTTAAACCATACTTTTGATTGAGCAGTTTTGAAACACTCTGTAGAAAATGCAACTGGACATTCGTAGAGCTAAGTGGGTAATAGTGGAAAAGAGAATATGTTCATATATAAACTACACAGAAGCATTGTATGAAAATTCTTTCTGTTCTGTGCATTCAACTAACAGAATTGAACCTTACTTTTGATTGAGCCGTTCTGAAACACTATTTCTGTAGAAACTGCAATTGGACATGCTAAGCGCTAAGAGGCCTACATTGGGAAAAAGAATATCTTCAAATAAAAACTACACAGATGCATTCTGTGAAACTTATTTCTGATCTGTAAATTCAGTTAACAGAGATAAAACATATTTTTGATTGAGCAGTTATGAAACACTCTTTTTGTAGAAAATGCAAGTGGAGATTCGGAGCGCTAAGAGGGTAATAGTGGAAAAAGGAATGTCTTCAAATATAAACTACACAGAATCATTCGGTGAAACTTATTTCTGATCTGTGCATTCAGCTAACAGAGTTAAACCATACTTTTGATTGAGCAGATCTGAACACTCTTTCTGTTGAAAATGCAACTGGACATTTGGAGCGCTAAGAGCGTAGTAGTGGAAAAAGGAATATATTCAAATATAAACTACACAGAAGCATTCTGTGAAACTTCTTTCTGATCTGAGCATTCAGCTAACAGAGTTAAACCATACTTTTGATTGAGCAGTTTTGAAACACTCTGTCTGTAGAAAATGCAACTGGACATTCGTAGCGCTAAGTGGGTAATAGTGGAAAAGAGAATATGTTCAAATATAAACTACACAGAAACATTGTATGAAACTTCTTTCTGTTCTGTGCATTCAACTAACAGAGTTGAACCTTACTTTTGATTGAGCCGTTCTGAAACACTCTTTCTGTAGAAACTGCAATTGGACATTCTGAGCGCTAAGAGGCCTATATTGGGAAAAAGAATGTCTACAAATAAAAACTACACAGAAGAATTGTGTGAAACTTCTTTCTGTTCTGTTTGTTCAACTAAAAGAGTTGAACCTTAGTTTTGATTGAGCCGTTCTGAAACACTCTTTCTGTAGAAAATGCAAGTGGAGATTCGGAGCGCTAAGAGGGTAATAGTGGAAAAAGGAATGTCTCCAAATATAAACTACACAGAATCATTCTGTGAAACTTCTTTCTGATCTGTGCATTCAGCTAACAGAGTTAAACCATACTTTTGATTGAGCAGATCTGAACACTCTTTCTGTAGAAAATGCAACTGGACATTTGGAGCGCTAAGAGAGTAGTAGTGGAAAAAGGAATATATTCAAATATAAACTACACAGAAGCATTCTGTGAAACTTCTTTCTGATCTGAGCATTCAGCTAACAGAGTTAAACCGTACTTATGATTGAGCAGTTTTGAAACACTCTGTCTGTAGAAAATGCAACTGGACATTGGTAGCGCTAAGTGGGTAATAGTGGAAAAAAGAATATGTTCAAATATAAACTACACAGAAGCATTGTATGAAACTTCTTTCTGTTCTGTGCATTCAACTAACAGAGTTGAACCTTACTTTTGATTGAGCCTTTCTGAAACACTCTTTCTGTAGAAACTGCAATTGGACATTCTGAGCGCTAAGAGGCATATATTGGGAAAAATAATATCTTCAAATAAAAACTAAACAGAAGCATTGTGTGACACTTATTTCTGATATGTTCATTAAGCTAACAGAGTTAAACCATACTTTTGATTGCGCAGTTCTGAACACTCTTTCTGTAGAAAATGCAAGTGGACATTCGGAGCGGTAAGAGGGTAATAGTGGAAAAAGGAATATATTCAAATATAAACTACACAGTAGCATTCTGTGAAAATTCTTTCTGTTCTGTGCATTCAACTAACAGAGTTGAACCTTACTTTTGATTGAGCCGTTCTGAAACACTCTTTCTGTAGAAACTGCAATTGGACATGCTAAGCGCTAAGAGGCCTACATTGGGAAAAAGAATATCTTCAAATAAAAACTACACAGTTTCATTCTGTGAAACTTATTTCTGATCTGTAAATTCAGTTAACAGATATAAAACATATTTTTGATTGAGCAGTTATGAAACACTCTTTTTGTAGAAAATGCAAGTGGAGATTCGGAGCGCTAAGAGGGTAATAGTGGAAAAAGGAATGTCTTCAAATATAAACTACACAGAATCATTCGGTGAAACTTCTTTCTGATCTGTGCATTCAGCTAACAGAGTTAAACCATACTTTTGATTGAGCAGATCTGAACACTCTTTCTGTTGAAAATGCCACTGGACATTTGGAGCGCTAAGAGCGTAGTAGTGGAAAAAGGAATATATTCAAATATAAACTACACAGAAGCATTCTGTGAAACTTCTTTCTGATCTGAGCATTCAGCTAACAGAGTTAAACCATACTTTTGATTGAGCAGTTTTGAAACACTCTGTCTGTAGAAAATGCAACTGGACATTCGTAGCGCTAAGTGGGTAATAGTGGAAAAAGAATATGTTCAAATATAAAATACACAGAAGCATTGTATGAAACTTCTTTCTGTTCTGTGCATTCAACTAACAGAGTTGAACCTTACTTTTGATTGAGCCTTTCTGAAACACTCTTTCTGTAGAAACTGCAATTGGACATTCTGAGCGCTAAGAGGCCTATATTGGGAAAAATAATATCTTCAAATAAAAACTACACAGAAGCATTGTGTGAAACTTATTTCTGGTATGTTCATTAAGCTAACAGAGTTAAACCATACTTTTGATTGCGCAGTTCTGAACACTCTTTCTGTAGAAAATGCAAGTGGACATTCGGAGCGCTAAGAGGGTAATAGTGGAAAAAGGAATTTATTCAAATATAAACTACACAGTAGCATTCTGTGAAAATTCTTTCTGTTCTGTGCATTCAACTAACAGAGTTGAACCTTACTTTTGATTGAGCCGTTCTGAAACACTCTTTCTGTAGAAACTGCAATTGGACATGCTAAGCGCTAAGAGGCCTACATTGGGAAAAAGAATATCTTCAAATAAAAACTACACAGATGCATTCTGTGAAACTTATTTCTGATCTGTAAATTCAGTTAACAGAGATAAAACATATTTTTGATTGAGCAGTTATGAAACACTCTTTTTGTAGAAAATGCAAGTGGAGATTCGGAGCGCTAAGGGGGTAATAGTGGAAAAAGGAATGTCTTCAAATATAAACTACACAGAATCATTCGGTGAAACTTCTTTCTGATCTGTGCATTCAGCTAACAGAGTTAAACCATACTTTTGATTGAGCAGATCTGAACACTCTTTCTGTTGAAAATGCAACTGGACATTTGGAGCGCTAAGAGCGTAGTAGTGGAAAAAGGAATATATTCAAATATAAACTACACAGAAGCATTCTGTGAAACTTCTTTCTGATCCGAGCATTCAGCTAACAGAGTTAAACCATACTTTTGATTGAGCAGTTTTGAAACACTCTGTCTGTAGAAAATGCAACTGGACATTCGAAGCGCTAAGTGGGTAATAGTGGAAAAAAGAATATGTTCAAATATAAACTACACAGAAGCATTGTATGAAACTTCTTTCTGTTCTGTGCATTCAACTAACAGAGTTGAACCTTACTTTTGATTGAGCCTTTCTGAAACACTCTTTCTGTAGAAACTACAATTGGACATTCTGAGCGCTAAGAGGCCTATATTGGGAAATATAATATCTTCAAATAAAAACTACACAGAAGCATTGTGTGAAACTTATTTCTGATATGTTCATTAAGCTAACAGAGTTAAACCATACTTTTGATTGCGCAGTTCTGAACACTCTTTCTGTAGAAAATGCAAGTGGACATTCGGAGCGCTAAGAGGGTAATAGTGGAAAAAGGAATATATTCAAATATAAACTACACAGTAGCATTCTGTGAAAATACTTTCTGTTCTGTGCATTCAACTAACAGAGTTGAACCTTACTTTTGATTGAGCCGTTCTGAAACACTCTTTCTGTAGAAACTGCAATTGGACATGCTAAGCGCTAAGAGGCCTAAATTGGGAAAAAGAATATCTTCAAATAAAAACTGCACAGATGCATTCTGTGAAACTTATTTCTGATCTGTAAATTCAGTTAACAGAGATAAAACATATTTTTGATTGAGCAGTTATGAAACACTCTTTTTGTAGAAAATGCAAGTGGAGATTCGGAGCGCTAAGAGGGTAATAGTGGAAAAAGGAATGTCTTCAAATATAAACTACACAGAATCATTCGGTGAAACTTCTTTCTGATCTGTGCATTCAGCTAACAGAGTTAAACCATACTTTTGATTGAGCAGATCTGAACACTCTTTCTGTTGAAAATGCAACTGGACATTTGGAGCGCTAAGAGCGTAGTAGTGGAAAAAGGAATATATTCAAATATAAACTACACAGAAGCATTCTGTGAAACTTCTTTCTGATCTGAGCATTCAGCTAACAGAGTTAAACCATACTTTTGATTGAGCAGTTTTGAAACACTCTGTCTGTAGAAAATGCAACTGGACATTCGTAGCGCTAAGTGGGTAATAGTGGAAAAAAGAATATGTTCAAATATAAACTACACAGAAGCATTGTATGAAACTTCTTTCTGTTCTGTGCATTCAACTAACAGAGTTGAACCTTACTTTTGATTGAGCCTTTCTGAAACACTCTTTCTGTAGAAAGTGCAATTGGACATTCTGAGCGCTAAGAGGCCTATATTGGGAAAAATAATATCTTCAAATAAAAACTACACAGAAGCATTGTGTGAAACTTATTTCTGATATGTTCATTAAGCTAACAGAGTTAAACCATACTTTTGATTGCGCAGTTCTGAACACTCTTTCTGTAGAAAATGCAAGTGGACATTCGGAGCGCTAAGAGGGTAATAGTGGAAAAAGGAATATATTCAAATATAAACTACACAGTAGCATTCTGTGAAAATTCTTTCTGTTCTGTGCATTCAACTAACAGAGTTGAAACTTACTTTTGATTGAGCCGTTCTGAAACACTCTTTCTGTAGAAACTGCAATTGGACATGCTAAGCGCTAAGAGGCCTACATTGGGAAAAAGAATATATTCAAATAAAAACTACACAGATACATTCTGTGAAACTAATTTCTGATCTGTAAATTCAGTTAACAGAGATAAAACATATTTTTGATTGAGCAGTTATGAAACACTCTTTTTGTAGAAAATGCAAGTGGAGATTCGGAGCGCTAAGAGGGTAATAGTGGAAAAAGTAATGTCTTCAAATATAAACTACACAGGATCATTCGGTGAAACTTCTTTCTGATCTGTGCATTCAGCTAACAGAGTTAAACCATACTTTTGATTGAGCAGATCTGAACACTCTTTCTGTTGAAAATGCAACTGGACATTTGGAGCGCTAAGAGCGTAGTAGTGGAAAAAGGAATATATTCAAATATAAACTACACAGAAGCATTCTGTGAAACTTCTTTCTGATCTGAGCATTCAGCTAACAGAGTTAAACCATACTTTTGATTGAGCAGCTTTGAAACACTCTGTCTGTAGAAAATGCAACTGGACATTCGTAGCGCTAAGTGGGTAATATTGGAAAAAAGAATATGTTCAAATATAAACTACACAGAAGCATTGTATGAAACTTCTTTCTGTTCTGTGCATTCAACTAACAGAGTTGAACCTTACTTTTGATTGAGCCTTTCTGAAACACTCTTTCTGTAGAAACTTCAATTGGACATTCTGAGCGCTAAGAGGCCTATATTGGGAAAAATAATATCTTCAAATAAAAACTACACAGAAGCATTGTGTGAAACTTATTTCTGATATGTTCATTAAGCTAACAGAGTTAAACCATACTTTTGATTGCACAGTTCTGAACACTCTTTCTGTAGAAAATGCAAGTGGACATTCGGAGCGCTAAGAGGGTAATAGTGGAAAAAGGAATATATTCAAATATAAACTACACAGTAGCATTCTGTGAAAATTCTTTCTGTTCTGTGCATTCAACTAACAGAGTTGAACCTTACTTTTGATTGAGCCGTTCTGAAACACTCTTTCTGTAGAAACTGCAATTGGACATGCTAAGCGCTAAGAGGCCTACATTGGGAAAAAGAATATATTCAAATAAAAACTACACAGATGCATTCTGTGAAACTTATTTCTGATCTGTAAATTCAGTTAACAGAGATAAAACATATTTTTGATTGAGCAGTTATGAAACACTCTTTTTGTAGAAAATGCAAGTGGAGATTCGGAGCGCTAAGTTGGTAATAGTGGAAAAAGTAATGTCTTCAAATATAAACTACACAGAATCATTCGGTGAAACTTCTTTCTGATCTGTGCATTCAGCTAACAGAATTAAACCATACTTTTGATTGAGCAGATCTGAACACTCTTTCTGTTGAAAATGCAACTGGACATTTGGAGCGCTAAGAGCGTAGTAGTGGAAAAAGGAATATATTCAAATATAAACTACACAGAAGCATTCTGTGAAACTTCTTTCTGATCTGAGCATACAGCTAACAGAGTTAAACCATACTTTTGATTGAGCAGTTTTGAAACACTCTGTCTGTTGAAAATGCAACTGGACTTTCCTAGCGCTAAGTGGGTAATAGTGGAAAAAAGTATATGTTCAAATATAAACTACACAGAAGCATTGTATGAAACTTCTTTCTGTTCTGTGCATTCAACTAACAGAGTTGAACCTTACTTTTGATTGAGCCGTTCTGAAACACTCTTTCTGTAGAAACTGCAATTGGACATTCTGAGCGCTAAGAGGCCTATATTGGGAAAAAGAATGTCTACAAATAAAAACTACACAGAAGAATTGTGTGAAACTTCTTTCTGTTCTGTTTGTTCCACTAAAAGAGTTGAACATTAGTTTTCATTGAGCCGTTCTGAAACACTCTTTCTGTAGAAAATGCAAGTGGAGATTCGGAGCGCTAAGAGGGTAATAGTGGAAAAAGGAATGTCTCCAAATATAAACTACACAGAATCATTCTGTGAAACTTCTTTCTGACCTGTGCATTCAGCTAACAGAGTTAAACCATACTTTTGATTGAGCAGATCTGAACACTCTTTCTGTAGAAAATGCAACTGGACATTTGGAGCGCTAAGAGAGTTGTAGTGGAAAAAGGAATATATTCAAATATAAACTACACAGAAGCATTCTGTGAAACTTCTTTCTGATCTGAGCATTTAGCTAACAGAGTTAAACCATACTTTTGATTGAGCAGTTTTGAAACACTCTGTCTGTAGAAAATGCAACTGGACATTCGTAGCGCTAAGTGGGTAATAGTGGAAAAAAGAATATGTTCAAATATAAACTACACAGAAGCATTGTATGAAACTACTTTCTGTTCTGTGCATTCAACTAACAGAGTTGAACCTTACTTTTGATTGAGCCTTTCTGAAACACTCTTTCTGTAGAAACTGCAATTGGACATTCTGAGCGCTAAGAGGCCTCTATTGGGAAAAATAATATCTTCAAATAAAAACTACACAGAAGCATTGTGTGAAACTTATTTCTGATATGTTCATTAAGCTAACAGAGTTAAACCATACTTTTGATTGCGCAGTTCTGAACACTCTTTCTGTAGAAAATGCAAGTGGACATTCAGAGCGCTAAGAATGTAAGAGTGGAAAAAGGAATATATTCAAATATAAACTACACAGTAGCATTCTGTGAAAATACTTTCTGTTCTGTGCATTCAACTAACAGAGTTGAACTTTACTTTTGATTGAGCCGTTCTGAAACACTCTTTCTGTAGAAACTGCAATTGGACATGCTAAGCGCTAAGAGGCCTACATTGGGAAAAAGAATATCTTCAAATAAAAACTACACAGAAGCATTCTGTGAAACTTCTTTCTGATCTGAGCATACAGCTAACAGAGTTAAACCATACTTTTGATTGAGCAGTTTTGAAACACTCTGTAGAAAATGCAACTGGACATTCGTAGCGCTAAGTGGGTAATAGTGGAAAAGAGAATATGTTCATATATAAACTACACAGAAGCATTGTATGAAAATTCTTTCTGTTCTGTGCATTCAACTAACAGAATTGAACCTTAGTTTTGATTGAGCCGTTCTGAAACACTATTTCTGTAGAAACTGCAATTGGACATGCTAAGCGCTAAGAGGCCTACATTGGGAAAAAGAATATCTTCAAATAAAAACTACACAGATGCATTCTGTGAAACTTATTTCTGATCTGTAAATTCAGTTAACAGAGATAAAACATATTTTTGATTGAGCAGTTATGAAACACTCTTTTTGTAGAAAATGCAAGTGGAGATTCGGAGCGCTAAGAGGGTAATAGTGGAAAAAGGAATGTCTTCAAATATAAACTACACAGAATCATTCGGTGAAACTTATTTCTGATCTGTGCATTCAGCTAACAGAGTTAAACCATACTTTTGATTGAGCAGATCTGAACACTCTTTCTGTTGAAAATGCAACTGGACATTTGGAGCGCTAAGAGCGTAGTAGTGGAAAAAGGAATATATTCAAATATAAACTACACAGAAGCATTCTGTGAAACTTCTTTCTGATCTGAGCATTCAGCTAACAGAGTTAAACCATACTTTTGATTGAGCAGTTTTGAAACACTCTGTCTGTAGAAAATGCAACTGGACATTCGTAGCGCTAAGTGGGTAATAGTGGAAAAGAGAATATGTTCAAATATAAACTACACAGAAACATTGTATGAAACTTCTTTCTGTTCTGTGCATTCAACTAACAGAGTTGAACCTTACTTTTGATTGAGCCGTTCTGAAACACTCTTTCTGTAGAAACTGCAATTGGACATTCTGAGCGCTAAGAGGCCTATATTGGGAAAAAGAATGTCTACAAATAAAAACTACACAGAAGAAATGTGTGAAACTTCTTTCTGTTCTGTTTGTTCAACTAAAAGAGTTGAACCTTAGTTTTGATTGAGCCGTTCTGAAACACTCTTTCTGTAGAAAATGCAAGTGGAGATTCGGAGCGCTAAGAGGGTAATAGTGGAAAAAGGAATGTCTCCAAATATAAACTACACAGAATCATTCTGTGAAACTTCTTTCTGATCTGTGCATTCAGCTAACAGAGTTAAACCATACTTTTGATTGAGCAGATCTGAACACTCTTTCTGTAGAAAATGCAACTGGACAATTGGAGCGCTAAGAGAGTAGTAGTGGAAAAAGGAATATATTCAAATATAAACTACACAGAAGCATTCTGTGAAACTTCTTTCTGATCTGAGCATTCAGCTAACAGAGTTAAACCGTACTTATGATTGAGCAGTTTTGAAACACTCTGTCTGTAGAAAATGCAACTGGACATTCGTAGCGCTAAGTGGGTAATAGTGGAAAAAAGAATATGTTCAAATATAAACTACACAGAAGCATTGTATGAAACTTCTTTCTGTTCTGTGCATTCAACTAACAGAGTTGAACCTTACTTTTGATTGAGCCTTTCTGAAACACTCTTTCTGTAGAAACTGCAATTGGACATTCTGAGCGCTAAGAGGCATATATTGGGAAAAATAATATCTTCAAATAAAAACTAAACAGAAGCATTGTGTGACACTTATTTCTGATATGTTCATTAAGCTAACAGAGTTAAACCATACTTTTGATTGCGCAGTTCTGAACACTCTTTCTGTAGAAAATGCAAGTGGACATTCGGAGCGGTAAGAGGGTAATAGTGGAAAAAGGAATATATTCAAATATAAACTACACAGTAGCATTCTGTGAAAATTCTTTCTGTTCTGTGCATTCAACTAACAGAGTTGAACCTTACTTTTGATTGAGCCGTTCTGAAACACTCTTTCTGTAGAAACTGCAATTGGACATGCTAAGCGCTAAGAGGCCTACATTGGGAAAAAGAATATCTTCAAATAAAAACTACACAGTTTCATTCTGTGAAAATTATTTCTGATCTGTAAATTCAGTTAACAGAGATAAAACATATTTTTGATTGAGCAGTTATGAAACACTCTTTTTGTAGAAAATGCAAGTGGAGATTCGGAGCGCTAAGAGGGTAATAGTGGAAAAAGGAATGTCTTCAAATATAAACTACACAGAATCATTCGGTGAAACTTCTTTCTGATCTGTGCATTCAGCTAACAGAGTTAAACCATACTTTTGATTGAGCAGATCTGAACACTCTTTCTGTTGAAAATGCCACTGGACATTTGGAGCGCTAAGAGCGTAGTAGTGGAAAAAGGAATATATTCAAATATAAACTACACAGAAGCATTCTGTGAAACTTCTTTCTGATCTGAGCATTCAGCTAACAGAGTTAAACCATACTTTTGATTGAGCAGTTTTGAAACACTCTGTCTGTAGAAAATGCAACTGGACATTCGTAGCGCTAAGTGGGTAATAGTGGAAAAAGAATATGTTCAAATATAAAATACACAGAAGCATTGTATGAAACTTCTTTCTGTTCTGTGCATTCAACTAACAGAGTTGAACCTTACTTTTGATTGAGCCTTTCTGAAACACTCTTTCTGTAGAAACTGCAATTGGACATTCTGAGCGCTAAGAGGCCTATATTGGGAAAAATAATATCTTCAAATAAAAACTACACAGAAGCATTGTGTGAAACTTATTTCTGGTATGTTCATTAAGCTAACAGAGTTAAACCATACTTTTGATTGCGCAGTTCTGAACACTCTTTCTGTAGAAAATGCAAGTGGACATTCGGAGCGCTAAGAGGGTAATAGTGGAAAAAGGAATTTATTCAGATATAAACTACACAGTAGCATTCTGTGAAAATTCTTTCTGTTCTGTGCATTCAACTAACAGAGTTGAACCTTACTTTTGATTGAGCCGTTCTGAAACACTCTTTCTGTAGAAACTGCAATTGGACATGCTAAGCGCTAAGAGGCCTACATTGGGAAAAAGAATATCTTCAAATAAAAACTACACAGATGCATTCTGTGAAACTTATTTCTGATCTGTAAATTCAGTTAACAGAGATAAAACATATTTTTGATTGAGCAGTTATGAAACACTCTTTTTGTAGAAAATGCAAGTGGAGATTCGGAGCGCTAAGGGGGTAATAGTGGAAAAAGGAATGTCTTCAAATATAAACTACACAGAATCATTCGGTGAAACTTCTTTCTGATCTGTGCATTCAGCTAACAGAGTTAAACCATACTTTTGATTGAGCAGATCTGAACACTCTTTCTGTTGAAAATGCAACTGGACATTTGGAGCGCTAAGAGCGTAGTAGTGGAAAAAGGAATATATTCAAATATAAACTACACAGAAGCATTCTGTGAAACTTCTTTCTGATCCGAGCATTCAGCTAACAGAGTTAAACCATACTTTTGATTGAGCAGTTTTGAAACACTCTGTCTGTAGAAAATGCAACTGGACATTCGTAGCGCTAAGTGGGTAATAGTGGAAAAGAGAATATGTTCAAATATAAACTACACAGAAGCATTGTATGAAACTTCTTTCTGTTCTGTGCATTCAACTAACAGAGTTGAACCTTACTTTTGATTGAGCCGTTCTGAAACACTCTTTCTGTAGAAAATGCAATTGGACATTCTGAGCGCTAAGAGGCCTATATTGGGATAAAGAATGTCTACAAATAAAAACTACACAGAAGAATTGTGTGAAACTTCTTTCTGTTCTGTTTGTTCAACTAAAAGAGTTGAACCTTAGTTTTGATTGAGCCGTTCTGAAACACTCTTTCTGTAGAAAATGCAAGTGGAGATTCGGAGCGCTAAGAGGGTAATAGTGGAAAAAGGAATGTCTCCAAATATAAACTACACAGAATCATTCTGTGAAACTTCTTTCTGATCTGTGCATTCAGCTAACAGAGTTAAACCATACTTTTGATTGAGCAGATCTGAACACTCTTTCTGTAGAAAATGCAACTGGACATTTGGAGCGCTAAGAGAGTAGTAGTGGAAAAAGGAATATATTCAAATATAAACTACACAGAAGCATTCTGTGAAACTTCTTTCTGATCTGAGCATTCAGCTAACTGAGTTAAACCATACTTATGATTGAGCAGTTTTGAAACACTCTGTCTGTAGAAAATGCAACTGGACATTCGTAGCGCTAAGTGGGTAATAGTGGAAAAAAGAATATGTTCAAATATAAACTACACAGAAGCATTGTATGAAACTCCTTTCTGTTCTGTGCATTCAACTAACAGAGTTGAACCTTACTTTTGATTGAGCCTTTCTGAAATACTCTTTCTGTAGAAACTGCAATTGGACATTCTGAGCGCTAAGAGGCCTATATTGGGAAAAATAATATCTTCAAATAAAAACTACACAGAAGCATTGTGTGAAAATTATTTCTGATATGTTCATTAAGCTAACAGAGTTAAACCATACTTTTGATTGCGCAGTTCTGAACACTCTTTCTGTAGAAAATGCAAGTGGACATTCAGAGCGCTAAGAGGGTAATAGTGGAAAAAGGAATATATTCAAATATAAACTACACAGTAGCATTCTGTGAAAATTCTTTCTATTCTGTGCATTCAACTAACAGAGTTGAACCTTACTTTTGATTGAGCCGTTCTGAAACACTCTTTCTGTAGAAACTGCAATTGGACATGCTAAGCGCTAAGAGGCCTAAATTGGGAAAAAGAATATCTTCAAATAAAAACTGCACAGATGCATTCTGTGAAACTTATTTCTGATCTGTAAATTCAGTTAACAGAGATAAAACATATTTTTGATTGAGCAGTTATGAAACACTCTTTTTGTAGAAAATGCAAGTGGAGATTCGGAGCGCTAAGAGGGTAATAGTGGAAAAAGGAATGTCTTCAAATATAAACTACACAGAACCATTCGGTGAAACTTCTTTCTGATCTGTGCATTCAGCTAACAGAGTTAAACCATACTTTTGATTGAGCAGATCTGAACACTCTTTCTGTTGAAAATGTAACTGGACATTTGGAGCGCTAAGAGCGTAGTAGTGGAAAAAGGAATATATTCAAATATAAACTACACAGAAGCATTCTGTGAAACTTCTTTCTGATCTGAGAGTTCAGCTAACAGAGTTAAACCATACTTTTGATTGAGCAGTTTTGAAACACTCTGTCTGTAGAAAATGCAACTGGACATTCGTAGCGCTAAGTGGGTAATAGTGGAAAAAGAATATGTTCAAATATAAACTACACAGAAGCATTGTATGAAACTTCTTTCTGTTCTGTGCATTCAACTAACAGAGTTGAACCTTACTTTTGATTGAGCCTTTCTGAAACACTCTTTCTGTAGAAACTGCAATTGGACATTCTGAGCGCTAAGAGGCCTATATTGGGAAAAATAATATCTTCAAATAAAAACTACACAGAAGCATTGTGTGAAACTTATTTCTGATATGTTCATTAAGCTAACAGAGTTAAACCATACTTTTGATTGCGCAGTTCTGAACACTCTTTCTGTAGAAAATGCAAGTGGACATTCGGAGCGCTAAGAGGGAAATAGTGGAAAAAGGAATATATTCAAATATAAACTACACAGTAGCATTCTGTGAAAATTCTTTCTGTTCTGTGCATTCAACTAACAGAGTTGAACCTTACTTTTGATTGAGCCGTTCTGAAACACTCTTTCTGTAGAAACTGCAATTGGACATGCTAAGCGCTAAGAGGCCTAAATTGGGAAAAAGAATATCTTCAAATAAAAACTGCACAGATGCATTCTGTGAAACTTATTTCTGATCTGTAAATTCAGTTAACAGAGATAAAACATATTTTTGATTGAGCAGTTATGAAACACTCTTTTTGTAGAAAATGCAAGTGGAGATTCGGAGCGCTAAGAGGGTAATAGTGGAAAAAGGAATGTCTCCAAATATAAACTACACAGAATCATTCGGTGAAACTTCTTTCTGATCTGTGCATTCAGCTAACAGAGTTAAACCATACTTTTGATTGAGCAGATCTGAACACTCTTTCTGTTGAAAATGCAACTGGACATTTGGAGCACTAAGAGCGTAGTAGTGGAAAAAGGAATATATTCAAATATAAACTACACAGAAGCATTCTGTGAAACTTCTTTCTGATCTGAGCATTCAGCTAACAGAGTTAAACCATACTTTTGATTGAGCAGTTTTGAAACACTCTGTCTGTAGAAAATGCAACTGGACATTCGTAGCGCTAAGTGGGTAATAGTGGAAAAATAATATGTTCAAATATAAAATACACAGAAGCATTGTATGAAACTTCTTTCTGTTCTGTGCATTCAACTAACAGAGTTGAACCTTACTTTTGATTGAGCCTTTCTGAAACACTCTTTCTGTAGAAACTGCAATTGGACATTCTGAGCGCTAAGAGGCCTATATTGGGAAAAATAATATCTTCAAATAAAAACTACACAGAAGCATTGTGTGAAACTTATTTCTGATATGTTCATTAAGCTAACAGAGTTAACCATACTTTTGATTGCGCAGTTCTGAACACTCTTTCTGTAGAAAATGCAAGTGGACATTCGGAGCGCTAAGAGGGTAATAGTGGAAAAAGGAATATATTCAAATATAAACTACACAGTAGCATTCTGTGAAAATTCTTTCTGTTCTGTGCATTCAACTAACAGAGTTGAACCTTACTTTTGATTGAGCCGTTCTGAAACACTATTTCTGTAGAAACTGCAATTGGACATGCTAAGCGCTAAGAGGCCTACATTGGGAAAAAGAATATCTTCAAATAAAAACTACACAGATGCATTCTGTGAAACTTATTTCTGATCTGTAAATTCAGTTAACAGAGATAAAACATATTTTTGATTGAGCAGTTATGAAACACTCTTTTTGTAGAAAATGCAAGTGGAGATTCTGAGCGCTAAGAGGGTAATAGTGGAAAAAGGAATGTCTTCAAATATAAACTACACAGAATCATTCGGTGAAACTTCTTTCTGATCTGTGCATTCAGCTAACAGAGTTAAACCATACTTTTGATTGAGCAGATCTGAACACTCTTTCTGTTGAAAATGCAACTGGACATTTGGAGCGCTAAGAGCGTAGTAGTGGAAAAAGGAATATATTCAAATATAAACTACACAGAAGCATTCTGTGAAACTTCTTTCTGATCTGAGCATTCAGCTAACAGAGTTAAACCATACTTTTGATTGAGCAGTTTTGAAACACTCTGTCTGTAGAAAATGCAACTGGACATTCGTAGCGCTAAGTGGGTAATAGTGGAAAAGAGAATATGTTCAAATATAAACTACACAGAAACATTGTATGAAACTTCTTTCTGTTCTGTGCATTCAACTAACAGCTTTGAACCTTACTTTTGATTGAGCCGTTCTGAAACACTCTTTCTGTAGAAACTGCAATTGGACATTCTGAGCGCTAAGAGGCCTATATTGGGAAAAAGAATGTCTACAAATAAAAACTACACAGAAGAATTGTGTGAAACTTCTTTCTGTTCTGTTTGTTCAACTAAAAGAGTTGAACCTTAGTTTTGATTGAGCTGTTCTGAAACACTCTTTCTGTAGAAAATGCAAGTGGAGATTCGGAGCGCTAAGAGGGTAATAGTGGAAAAAGGAATGTCTCCAAATATAAACTACACAGAATCATTCTGTGAAACTTCTTTCTGATCTGTGCATTCAGCTAACAGAGTTAAACCATACTTTTGATTGAGCACATCTGAACACTCTTTCTGTAGAAAATGCAACTGGACATTTGGAGCGCTAAGAGAGTAGTAGTGGAAAAAGGAATATATTCAAATATAAACTACACAGAAGCATTCTGTGAAACTTCTTTCTGATCTGAGCATTTAGCTAACAGAGTTAAACCATACTTTTGATTGAGCAGTTTTGAAACACTCTGTCTGTAGAAAATGCAACTGGACATTCGTAGCGCTAAGTGGGTAATAGTGGAAAAAAGAATATGTTCAAATATAAACTACACAGAAGCATTGTATGAAACTTCTTTCTGTTCTGTGCATTCAACTAACAGAGTTGAACCTTACTTTTGATTGAGCCGTTCTGAAACACTCTTTCTGTAGAAACTGCAATTGGACATTCTGAGCACTAAGAGGCCTCTATTGGGAAAAATAATATCTTCAAATAAAAACTACACAGAAGCATTGTGTGAAACTTATTTCTGATATGTTCATTAAGCTAACAGAGTTAAACCATACTTTTGATTGCGCAGTTCTGAACACTCTTTCTGTAGAAAATGCCAGTGGACATTCAGAGCGCTAAGAGGGTAATATTGGAAAAAGGAATATATTCAAATATAAACTACACAGTAGCATTCTGTGAAAATTCTTTCTGTTCTGTGCATTCAACTAACAGAGTTGAACCTTACTTTTGATTGAGCCGTTCTGAAACACTCTTTCTGTAGAAACTGCAATTGGACCTGCTAAGCGCTAAGAGGCCTACATTGGGAAAAAGAATATCTTCAAATAAAAACTACACAGATGCATTCTGTGAAACTTATTTCTGATCTGTAAATTCAGTTAACAGAGATAAAACATATTTTTGATTGAGCAGTTATGAAACACTCCTTTGTAGAAAATGCAAGTGGAGATTCGGAGCACTAAGATGGTAATAGTGGAAAAAGGAATGTCTTCAAATATAAACTACACAGAATCATTCGGTGAAACTTTTTTCTGATCTGTGCATTCAGCTAACAGAGTTAAACCATACTTTTGATTGAGCAGATCTGAACACTCTTTCTGTTGAAAATGCAACCGGACATTTGGAGCGCTAAGAGCGTAGTAGTGGAAAAAGGAATATAATCAAATATAAACTACACAGAAGCATTCTGTGAAACTTCTTTCTGATCTGAGCATACAGCTAACAGAGTTAAACCATATTTTGATTGAGCAGTTTTGAAACACTCTGTCTGTAGAAAATGCAACTGGACATTCGTAGCGCTAAGTGTGTAATAGTGGAAAAAGAATATGTTCAAATATAAAATACACAGAAGCATTGTATGAAACTTCTTTCTGTTCTGTGCATTCAACTAACAGAGTTGAACCTTACTTTTGATTGAGCCTTTCTGAAACACTCTTTCTGTAGAAACTGCAATTGGACATTCTGAGCGCTAAGAGGCCTATATTGGGAAAAATAATATCTTCAAATAAAAACTACACAGAAGCATTGTGTGAAACTTATTTCTGGTATGTTCATTAAGCTAACAGAGTTAAACCATACTTTTGATTGCGCAGTTCTGAACACTCTTTCTGTAGAAAATGCAAGTGGACATTCAGAGCGCTAAGAGGGTAATAGTGGAAAAAGGAATTTATTCAAATATAAACTACACAGTAGCATTCTGTGAAAATTCTTTCTGTTCTGTGCATTCAACTAACAGAGTTGAACCTTACTTTCGATTGAGCCGTTCTGAAACACTATTTCTGTAGAAACTGCAATTGGACATGCTAAGCGCTAAGAGGCCTACATTGGGAAAAAGAATATCTTCAAATAAAAACTACACAGATGCATTCTGTGAAACTTATTTCTGATCTGTAAATTCAGTTAACGGAGATAAAACATATTTTTGATTGAGCAGTTATGAAACACTCTTTTTGTAGAAAATGCAAGTGGAGATTCGGAGCGCTAAGGGGGTAATAGTGGAAAAAGGAATGTCTTCAAATATAAACTACACAGAATCATTCGGTGAAACTTCTTTCTGATCTGTGCATTCAGCTAACAGAGTTAAACCATACTTTTGATTGAGCAGATCTGAACACTCTTTCTGTTGAAAATGCAACTGGACATTTGGAGCGCTAAGAGCGTAGTAGTGGAAAAAGGAATATATTCAAATATAAACTACACAGAAGCATTCTGTGAAACTTCTTTCTGATCCGAGCATTCAGCTAACAGAGTTAAACCATACTTTTGATTGAGCAGTTTTGAAACACTCTGTCTGTAGAAAATGCAACTGGACATTCGTAGCGCTAAGTGGGTAATAGTGGAAAAGAGAATATGTTCAAATATAAACTACACAGAAGCATTGTATGAAACTTCTTTCTGTTCTGTGCATTCAACTAACAGAGTTGAACCTTACTTTTGATTGAGCCGTTCTGAAACACTCTTTCTGTAGAAACTGCAATTGGACATTCTGAGCGCTAAGAGACCTATATTGGGATAAAGAATGTCTACAAATAAAAACTACACAGAAGAATTGTGTGAAACTTCTTTCTGTTCTGTTTGTTCAACTAAAAGAGTTGAACCTTAGTTTTGATTGAGCCGTTCTGAAACACTCTTTCTGTAGAAAATGCAAGTGGAGATTCGGAGCGCTAAGAGGGTAATAGTGGAAAAAGGAATGTCTCCAAATATAAACTACACAGAATCATTCTGTGAAACTTCTTTCTGATCTGTGCATTCAGCTAACAGAGTTAAACCATACTTTTGATTGAGCAGATCTGAACACTCTTTCTGTAGAAAATGCAACTGGACATTTGGAGCGCTAAGAGAGTAGTAGTGGAAAAAGGAATATATTCAAATATAAACTACACAGAAGCATTCTGTGAAACTTCTTTCTGATCTGAGCATTCAGCTAACTGAGTTAAACCATACTTATGATTGAGCAGTTTTGAAACACTCTGTCTGTAGAAAATGCAACTGGACATTCGTAGCGCTAAGTGGGTAATAGTGGAAAAAAGAATATGTTCAAATATAAACTACACAGAAGCATTGTATGAAACTCCTTTCTGTTCTGTGCATTCAACTAACAGAGTTGAACCTTACTTTTGATTGAGCCTTTCTGAAATACTCTTTCTGTAGAAACTGCAATTGGACATTCTGAGCGCTAAGAGGCCTATATTGGGAAAAATAATATCTTCAAATAAAAACTACACAGAAGCATTGTGTGAAAATTATTTCTGATATGTTCATTAAGCTAACAGAGTTAAACCATACTTTTGATTGCGCAGTTCTGAACACTCTTTCTGTAGAAAATGCAAGTGGACATTCGGAGCGCTAAGAGGGTAATAGTGGAAAAAGGAATATATTCAAATATAAACTACACAGTAGCATTCTGTGAAAATTCTTTCTATTCTGTGCATTCAACTAACAGAGTTGAACCTTACTTTTGATTGAGCCGTTCTGAAACACTCTTTCTGTAGAAACTGCAATTGGACATGCTAAGCGCTAAGAGGCCTAAATTGGGAAAAAGAATATCTTCAAATAAAAACTGCACAGATGCATTCTGTGAAACTTATTTCTGATCTGTAAATTCAGTTAACAGAGATAAAACATATTTTTGATTGAGCAGTTATGAAACACTCTTTTTGTAGAAAATGCAAGTGGAGATTCGGAGCGCTAAGAGGGTAATAGTGGAAAAAGGAATGTCTTCAAATATAAACTACACAGAATCATTCGGTGAAACTTCTTTCTGATCTGTGCATTCAGCTAACAGAGTTAAACCATACTTTTGATTGAGCAGATCTGAACACTCTTTCTGTTGAAAATGTAACTGGACATTTGGAGCGCTAAGAGCGTAGTAGTGGAAAAAGGAATATATTCAAATATAAACTACACAGAAGCATTCTGTGAAACTTCTTTCTGATCTGAGAATTCAGCTAACAGAGTTAAACCATACTTTTGATTGAGCAGTTTTGAAACACTCTGTCTGTAGAAAATGCAACTGGACATTCGTAGCGCTAAGTGGGTAATAGTGGAAAAAGAATATGTTCAAATATAAAATACACAGAAGCATTGTATGAAACTACTTTCTGTTCTGTGCATTCAACTAACAGAGTTGAACCTTACTTTTGATTGAGCCTTTCTGAAACACTCTTTCTGTAGAAACTGCAATTGGACATTCTGAGCGCTAAGAGGCCTATATTGGGAAAAATAATATCTTCAAATAAAAACTACACAGAAGCATTGTGTGAAACTTATTTCTGATATGTTCATTAAGCTAACAGAGTTAAACCATACTTTTGATTGCGCAGTTCTGAACACTCTTTCTGTAGAAAATGCAAGTGGACATTCGGAGCGCTAAGAGGGTAATAGTGGAAAAAGGAATATATTCAAATATAAACTACACAGTAGCATTCTGTGAAAATTCTTTCTGTTCTGTGCATTCAACTAACAGAGTTGAACCTTACTTTTGATTGAGCCGTTCTGAAACACTATTTCTGTAGAAACTGCAATTGGACATGCTAAGCGCTAAGAGGCCTATATTGGGAAAAAGAATATCTTCAAATAAAAACTACACAGATGCATTCTGTGAAACTTATTTCTGATCTGTAAATTCAGGTAACAGAGATAAAACATATTTTTGATTGAGCAGTTATGAAACACTCTTTTTGTAGAAAATGCAAGTGGAGATTCGGAGCGCTAAGAGGGTAATAGTGGAATAAGGAATGTCTTCAAATATAAACTACACAGAATCATTCGGTGAAACTTCTTTCTGATCTGTGCATTCAGCTAACAGAGTTAAACCATACTTTTGATTGAGCAGATCTGAACACTCTTTCTGTTGAAAATGCAACTGGACATTTGGAGCGCTAAGAGCGTAGTAGTGGAAAAAGGAATATATTCAAATATAAACTACACAGAAGCATTCTGTGAAACTTCTTTCTGATCTGAGCATTCAGCTAACAGACTTAAACCATACTTTTGATTGAGCAGTTTTGAAACACTCTGTCTGTAGAAAATGCAACTGGACATTCGTAGCGCTAAGTGGGTAATAGTGGAAAAAGAATATGTTCAAATATAAAATACACAGAAGCATTATATGAAACTACTTTCTGTTCTGTGCATTCAACTAACAGAGTTGAACCTTACTTTGATTGAGCCTTTCTGAAACACTCTTTCTGTAGAAACTGCAATTGGACATTCTGAGCGCTAAGAGGCCTATATTGGGAAAAATAATATCTTCAAATAAAAACTACACAGAAGCATTGTGTGAAACTTATTTCTGATATGTTCATTAAGCTAACAGAGTTAAACCATACTTTTGATTGCGCAGTTCTGAACACTCTTTCTGTAGAAAATGCAAGTGGACATTCGGAGCGCTAAGAGGGTAATAGTGGAAAAAGGAATATATTCAAATATAAACTACACAGTAGCATTCTGTGAAAATTCTTTCTGTTCTGTGCATTCAACTAACAGAGTTGAACCTTACTTTTGATTGAGCCGTTCTGAAACACTCTTTCTGTAGAAACTGCAATTGGACATGCTAAGCGCTAAGAGGCCTACATTGGGAAAAAGAATATCTTCAAATAAAAACTACACAGATGCATTCTGTGAAACTTATTTCTGATCTGTAAATTCAGTTAACAGAGATAAAACATATTTTTGATTGAGCAGTTATGAAACACTCTTTTTGTAGAAAATGCAAGTGGAGATTCGGAGCGCTAAGAGGGTAATAGTGGAAAAAGTTATGTCTTCAAATATAAACTACACAGAATCATTCGGTGAAACTTCTTTCTGATCTGTGCATTCAGCTAACAGAGTTAAACCATACTTTTGATTGAGCAGATCTGAACACTCTTTCTGTTGAAAATGCAACTGGACATTTGGAGCGCTAAGAGCGTAGTAGTGGAAAAAGGAATATATTCAAATATAAACTACACAGAAGCATTCTGTGAAACTGCTTTCTGATCTGAGCATTCAGCTAACAGAGTTAAGCCATACTTTTGATTGAGCAGTTTTGAAACACTCTGTCTGTAGAAAATGCAACTGGACATTCGTAGCGCTAAGTGGGTAATAGTGGAGAAAAGAATATGTTCAAATATAAACTACACAGAAGCATTGTATGAAACTTCTTTCTGTTCTGTGCATTCAACTAACAGAGTTGAACCTTACTTTTGATTGAGCCTTTCTGAAAAACTCTTTCTGTAGAAACTGCAATTGGACATTCTGAGCGCTAAGAGGCCTATATTGGGAAAAATAATATCTTCAAATAAAAACTACACAGAAGCATTGTGTGAAACTTATTTCTGATATGTTCATTAAGCTAACAGAGTTAAACCATACTTTTGATTGCGCAGTTCTGAACACTCTTTCTGTAGAAAATGCAAGTGGACATTCGGAGCGCTAAGAGGGTAATAGTGGAAAATGGAATGTCTCCAAATATAAACTACACAGAATCATTCTGTGAAACTTCTTTCTGATCTGTGCATTCAGCTAACAGAGTTAAACCATACTTTTGATTGAGCAGATCTGAACACTCTTTCTGTAGAAAATGCAACTGGACATTTGGAGCGCTAAGAGAGTAGTAGTGGAAAAAGGAATATATTCAAATATAAACTACACAGAAGCATTCTGTGAAACTTCTTTCTGATCTGAGCATTCAGCTAACAGAGTTAAACCATACTTTTGATTGAGCAGTTTTGAAACACTCTGTCTGTAGAAAATGCAACTGGACATTCGTAGCGCTAAGTGGGTAATAGTGGAAAAAAGAATATGTTCAAATATAAACTACACAGAAGCATTGCATGAAACTACTTTCTGTTCTGTGCATTCAACTAACAGAGTTGAACCTTACTTTTGATTGAGCCTTTCTGAAACACTCTTTCTGTAGAAACTGCAATTGGACATTCTGAGCGCTAAGAGGCCTCTATTGGGAAAAATAATATCTTCAAATAAAAACTACACAGAAGCATTGTGTGAAACTTATTTCTGATATGTTCATTAAGCTAACAGAGTTAAACCATACTTTTGATTGCGCAGTTCTGAACACTCTTTCTGTAGAAAATGCAAGTGGACATTCGGAGCGCTAAGAGGGTAATAGTGGAAAAAGGAATATATTCAAATATAAACTACACAGTAGCATTCTGTGAAAATTCTTTCTGTTCTGTGCATTCAACTAACAGAGTTGAACCTTACTTTTGATTGAGCCGTTCTGAAACACTCTTTCTGTAGAAACTGCAATTGGACATGCTAAGCGCTAAGAGGCCTAAATTGGGAAAAAGAATATCTTCAAATAAAAACTGCACAGATGCATTCTGTGAAACTTATTTCTGATCTGTAAATTCAGTTAACAGAGATAAAACATATTTTTGATTGAGCAGTTATGAAACACTCTTTTTGTAGAAAATGCAAGTGGAGATTCGGAGCGCTAAGAGGGTAATAGTGGAAAAAGGAATGTCTTCAAATATAAACTACACAGAATCATTCGGTGAAACTTCTTTCTGATCTGTGCATTCAGCTAACAGAGTTAAACCATACTTTTGATTGAGCAGATCTGAACACTCTTTCTGTTGAAAATGTAACTGGACATTTGGAGCGCTAAGAGCGTAGTAGTGGAAAAAGGAATATATTCAAATATAAACTACACAGAAGCATTCTGTGAAACTTCTTTCTGATCTGAGAATTCAGCTAACAGAGTTAAACCATACTTTTGATTGAGCAGTTTTGAAACACTCTGTCTGTAGAAAATGCAACTGGACATTCGTAGCGCTAAGTGGGTAATAGTGGAAAAAGTATATGTTCAAATATAAAATACACAGAAGCATTGTATGAAACTACTTTCTGTTCTGTGCATTCAACTAACAGAGTTGAACCTTACTTTTGATTGAGCCTTTCTGAAACACTCTTTCTGTAGAAACTGCAATTGGACATTCTGAGCGCTAAGAGGCCTATATTGGGAAAAATAATATCTTCAAATAAAAACTACACAGAAGCATTGTGTGAAACTTATTTCTGATATGTTCATTAAGCTAACAGAGTTAAACCATACTTTTGATTGCGCAGTTCTGAACACTCTTTCTGTAGAAAATGCAAGTGGACATTCGGAGCGCTAAGAGGGTAATAGTGGAAAAAGGAATATATTCAAATATAAACTACACAGTAGCATTCTGTGAAAATTCTTTCTGTTCTGTGCATTCAACTAACAGAGTTGAACCTTACTTTTGATTGAGCCGTTCTGAAACACTATTTCTGTAGAAACTGCAATTGGACATGCTAAGCGCTAAGAGGCCTATATTGGGAAAAAGAATATCTTCAAATAAAAACTACACAGATGCATTCTGTGAAACTTATTTCTGATCTGTAAATTCAGTTAACAGAGATAAAACATATTTTTGATTGAGCAGTTATGAAACACTCTTTTTGTAGAAAATGCAAGTGGAGATTCGGAGCGCTAAGAGGGTAATAGTGGAAAAAGGAATGTCTTCAAATATAAACTACACAGAATCATTCGGTGAAACTTCTTTCTGATCTGTGCATTCAGCTAACAGAGTTAAACCATACTTTTGATTGAGCAGATCTGAACACTCTTTCTGTTGAAAATGCAACTGGACATTTGGAGCGCTAAGAGCGTAGTAGTGGAAAAAGGAATACATTCAAATATAAACTACACAGAAGCATTCTGTGAAACTTCTTTCTGATCTGAGCATTCAGCTAACAGAGTTAAACCATACTTTTGATTGAGCAGTTTTGAAACACTCTGTCTGTAGAAAATGCAACTGGACATTCGTAGCGCTAAGTGGGTAATAGTGGAAAAGAGAATATGTTCAAATATAAACTACACAGAAACATTGTATGAAACTTCTTTCTGTTCTGTGCATTCAACTAACAGAGTTGAACCTTACTTTTGATTGAGCCGTTCTGAAACACTCTTTCTGTAGAAACTGCAATTGGACATTCTGAGCGCTAAGAGGCCTATATTGGGAAAAAGAATGTCTACAAATAAAAACTACACAGAAGAATTGTGTGAAACTTCTTTCTGTTCTGTTTGTTCAACTAAAAGAGTTGAACCTTAGTTTTGATTGAGCTGTTCTGAAACACTCTTTCTGTAGAAAATGCAAGTGGAGATTCGGAGCGCTAAGAGGGTAATAGTGGAAAAAGGAATGTCTCCAAATATAAACTACACAGAATCATTCTGTGAAACTTCTTTCTGATCTGTGCATTCAGCTAACAGAGTTAAACCATACTTTTGATTGAGCACATCTGAACACTCTTTCTGTAGAAAATGCAACTGGACATTTGGAGCGCTAAGAGAGTTGTAGTGGAAAAAGGAATATATTCAAATATAAACTACACAGAAGCATTCTGTGAAACTTCTTTCTGATCTGAGCATTCAGCTAACTGAGTTAAACAATACTTATGATTGAGCAGTTTTGAAACACTCTGTCTGTAGAAAATGCAACTGGACATTCGTAGCGCTAAGTGGGTAATAGTGGAAAAAAGAATATGTTCAAATATAAACTACACAGAAGCATTGTATGAAACTTCTTTCTGTTCTGTGCATTCAACTAACAGAGTTGAACCTTACTTTTGATTGAGCCTTTCTGAAACACTCTTTCTGTAGAAACTGCAATTGGACATTCTGAGCGCTAAGAGGCCTATATTGGGAAAAATAATATCTTCAAATAAAAACTACACAGAAGCATTGTGTGAAACTTATTTCTGATATGTTCATTAAGCTAACAGAGTTAAACCATACTTTTGATTGCGCAGTTCTGAACACTCTTTCTGTAGAAAATGCAAGTGGACATTCGGAGCGCTAAGAGGGTAATAGTGGAAAAAGGAATATATTCAAATATAAACTACACAGTAGCATTCTGTGAAAATTTTTTCTGTTCTGTGCATTCAACTAACAGAGTTGAACCTTACTTTTGATTGAGCCGTTCTGAAACACTCTTTCTGTAGAAACTGCAATTGGACATGCTAAGCGCTAAGAGGCCTAAATTGGGAAAAATAATATCTTCAAATAAAAACTGCACAGATGCATTCTGTGAAACTTATTTCTGATCTGTAAATTCAGTTAACAGAGATAAAACATATTTTTGATTGAGCAGTTATGAAACACTCTTTTTGTAGAAAATGCAAGTGGAGATTCGGAGCGCTAAGAGGGTAATAGTGGAAAAAGGAATGTCTCCAAATATAAACTACACAGAATCATTCGGTGAAACTTCTTTCTGATCTGTGCATTCAGCTAACAGAGTTAAACCATACTTTTGATTGAGCAGATCTGAACACTCTTTCTGTTGAAAATGCAACTGGACATTTGGAGCACTAAGAGCGTAGTAGTGGAAAAAGGAATATATTCAAATATAAACTACACAGAAGCATTCTGTGAAACTTCTTTCTGATCTGAGCATTCAGCTAACAGAGTTAAACCATACTTTTGATTGAGCAGTTTTGAAACACTCTGTCTGTAGAAAATGCAACTGGACATTCGTAGCGCTAAGTGGGTAATAGTGGAAAAATAATATGTTCAAATATAAAATACACAGAAGCATTGTATGAAACTTCTTTCTGTTCTGTGCATTCAACTAACAGAGTTGAACCTTACTTTTGATTGAGCCTTTCTGAAACACTCTTTCTGTAGAAACTGCAATTGGACATTCTGAGCGCTAAGAGGCCTCTATTGGGAAAAATAATATCTTCAAATAAAAACTACACAGAAGCATTGTGTGAAACTTATTTCTGATATGTTCATTAAGCTAACAGAGTTAAACCATACTTTTGATTGCGCAGTTCTGAACACTCTTTCTGTAGAAAATGCAAGTGGACATTCGGAGCGCTAAGAGGGTAATAGTGGAAAAAGGAATATATTCAAATATAAACTACACAGTAGCATTCTGTGAAAACTCTTTCTGTTCTGTGCATTCAACTAACAGAGTTGAACCTTACTTTTGATTGAGCCGTTCTGAAACACTCTTTCTGTAGAAACTGCAATTGGACATGCTAAGCGCTAAGAGGCCTACATTGGGAAAAAGAATATCTTCAAATAAAAACTACACAGATGCATTCTGTGAAACTTATTTCTGATCTGTAAATTCAGTTAACAGAGATAAAACATATTTTTGATTGAGCAGTTATGAAACACTCTTTTTGTAGAAAATGCAAGTGGAGATTCGGAGCGCTAAGAGGGTAATGGTGGAAAAAGGAATGTCTTCAAATATAAACTACACAGAATCATTCGGTGAAACTTCTTTCTGATCTGTGCATTCAGCTAACAGAGTTAAACCATACTTTTGATTGAGCAGATCTGAACACTCTTTCTGTAGAAAATGCAACTGGACATTTGGAGCGCTAAGAGAGTAGTAGTGGAAAAAGGAATATTTTCAAATATAAACTACACAGAAGCATTCTGTGAAACTTCTTTCTGATCTGAGCATTCAGCTAACAGAGTTAAACCATACTTATGATTGAGCAGTTTTGAAACACTCTGTCTGTAGAAAATGCAACTGGACATTCGTAGCGCTAAGTGGGTAATAGTGGAAAAAAGAATATGTTCAAATATAAACTACACAGAAGCATTGTATGAAACTTTTTCTGTTCTGTGCATTCAACTAACAGAGTTGAACCTTACTTTTGATTGAGCCTTTCTGAAAAACTCTTTCTGTAGAAACTGCAATTGGACATTCTGAGCGCTAAGAGGCCTATATTGGGAAAAATAATATCTTCAAATAAAAACTACACAGAAGCATTGTGTGAAACTTATTTCTGATATGTTCATTAAGCTAACAGAGTTAACCCATACTTTTGATTGCGCAGTTCTGAACACTCTTTCTGTAGAAAATGCAAGTGGACATTCGGAGCGCTAAGAGGGTAATAGTGGAAAAAGGAATATATTCAAATATAAACTACACAGTAGCATTCTGTGAAAATTCCTTCTGTTCTGTGCATTCAACTAACAGAGTTGAACCTTACTTTTGATTGAGCCGTTCTGAAACACTCTTTCTGTAGAAACTGCAATTGGACATGCTAAGGGCTAAGAGGCCTACATTGGGAAAAAGAATATCTTCAAATAAAAACTACACAGATGCATTCTGTGAAACTCATTTCTGATCTGTAAATTCAGTTAACAGAGATAAAACATATTTTTGATTGAGCAGTTATGAAACACTCTTTTTGTAGAAAATGCAAGTGGAGATTCGGAGCGCTAAGAGGGTAATAGTGGAAAAAGGAATGTCTTCAAATATAAACTACACAGAATCATTCGGTGAAACTTCTTTCTGATCTGTGCATTCAGCTAACAAAGTTAAACCATACTTTTGATTGAGCAGATCTGAACACTCTTTCTGTTGAAAATGCAACAGGACATTTGGAGCGCTAAGAGCGTAGTAGTGGAAAAAGGAATATATTCAAATATAAACTACACAGAAGCATTCTGTGAAACTGCTTTCTGATCTGAGCATTCAGCTAACAGAGTTAAGCCATACTTTTGATTGAGCAGTTTTGAAACACTCTGTCTGTAGAAAATGCAACTGGACATTCGTAGCGCTAAGTGGGTAATAGTGGAGAAAAGAATATGTTCAAATATAAACTACACAGAAGCATTGTATGAAACTTGTTTCTGTTCTGTGCATTCAACTAACAGAGTTGAACCTTACTTTTGATTGAGCCTTTCTGAAACACTCTTTCTGTAGATACTGCAATTGGACATTCTGAGCGCTAAGAGGCCTATATTGGGAAAAATAATATCTTCAAATAAAAACTACACAGAAGCATTGTGTGAAACTTATTTCTGATATGTTCATTAAGCTAACAGAGTTAAACCATACTTTTGATTGCGCAGTTCTGAACACTCTTTCTGTAGAAAATGCAAGTGGTCATTCGGAGCGCTAAGAGGGTAATAGTGGAAAAAGGAATGTCTCCAAATATAAACTACACAGAATCATTCTGTGAAACTTCTTTCTGATCTGTGCATTCAGCTAACAGAGTTAAACCATACTTTTGATTGATCAGATCTGAACACTCTTTCTGTAGAAAATGCAACTGGACATTTGGAGCGCTAAGAGAGTAGTAGTGGAAAAAGGAATATATTCAAATATAAACTACACAGAAGCATTCTGTGAAACTTCTTTCTGATCTGAGCATTCAGCTAACAGAGTTAAACCATACTTTTGATTGAGCAGTTTTGAAACACTCTGTCTGTAGAAAATGCAACTGGACATTCGTAGCGCTAAGTGGGTAATAGTGGAAAAAAGAATATGTTCAAATATAAACTACACAGAAGCATTGTATGAAACTACTTTCTGTTCTGTGCATTCAACTAACAGAGTTGAACCTTACTTTTGATTGAGCCTTTCTGAAACACTCTTTCTGTAGAAACTGCAATTGGACATTCTGAGCGCTAAGAGGCCTCTATTGGGAAAAATAATATCTTCAAATAAAAACTACACAGAAGCATTGTGTGAAACTTATTTCTGATATGTTCATTAAGCTAACAGAGTTAAACCATACTTTTGATTGCGCAGTTCTGAACACTCTTTCTGTAGAAAATTCAAGTGGACATTCGGAGCGCTAAGAGGGTAATAGTGGAAAAAGGAATATATTCAAATATAAACTACACAGTAGCATTCTGTGAAAATTCTTTCTGTTCTGTGCATTCAACTAACAGAGTTGAACCTTACTTTTGATTGAGCCGTTCTGAAACACTCTTTCTGTAGAAACTGCAATTGGACATGCTAAGCGCTAAGCGGCCTACATTGGGAAAAAGAATATCTTCAAATAAAAACTACACAGATGCATTCTGTGAAACTTATTTCTGATCTGTAAATTCAGTTAACAGAGATAAAACATATTTTTGATTGAGCAGTTATGAAACACTCTTTTTGTAGAAAATGCAAGTGGAGATTCGGAGCGCTAAGTGGGTAATAGTGGAAAAAGGAATGTCTTCAAATATAAACTTCACAGAATCATTCGGTGAAACTTCTTTCTGATCTGTGCATTCAGCTAACAGAGTTAAAACATACTTTTGATTGAGCAGATCTGAACACTCTTTCTGTAGAAAATGCAACTGGACATTTGGAGCGCTAAGAGAGTAGTAGTGGAAAAAGGAATATTTTCAAATATAAACTACACAGAAGCATTCTGTGAAACTTCTTTCTGATCTGAGCATTCAGCTAACAGAGTTAAACCATACTTATGATTGAGCAGTTTTGAAACACTCTGTCTGTAGAAAATGCAACTGGACATTCGTAGCGCTAAGTGGGTAATAGTGGAAAAAAGAATATGTTCAAATATAAACTACACAGAAGCATTGTATGAAACTTCTTTCTGTTCTGTGCATTCAACTAACAGAGTTGAACCTTACTTTTGATTGAGCCTTTCTGAAAAACTCTTTCTGTAGAAACTGCAATTGGACATTCTGAGCGCTAAGAGGACTATATTGGGAAAAATAATATCTTCAAATAAAAACTACACAGAAGCATTGTGTGAAACTTATTTCTGATATGTTCATTAAGCTAACAGAGTTAACCCATACTTTTGATTGCGCAGTTCTGAACACTCTTTCTGTAGAAAATGCAAGTGGACATTCGGAGCGCTAAGAGGGTAATAGTGGAAAAAGGAATATATTCAAATATAAACTACACAGTAGCATTCTGTGAAAATTCCTTCTGTTCTGTGCATTCAACTAACAGAGTTGAACCTTACTTTTGATTGAGCCGTTCTGAAACACTCTTTCTGTAGAAACTGCAATTGGACATGCTAAGGGCTAAGAGGCCTACATTGGGAAAAAGAATATCTTCAAATAAAAACTACACAGATGCATTCTGTGAAACTCATTTCTGATCTGTAAATTCAGTTAACAGAGATAAAACATATTTTTGATTGAGCAGTTATGAAACACTCTTTTTGTAGAAAATGCAAGTGGAGATTCGGAGCGCTAAGTGGGTAATAGTGGAAAAAGGAATGTCTTCAAATATAAACTACACAGAATCATTCGGTGAAACTTCTTTCTGATCTGTGCATTCAGCTAACAGAGTTAAACCATACTTTTGATTGAGCAGATCTGAACACTCTTTCTGTTGAAAATGCAACTGGACATTTGGAGCGCTAAGAGCGTAGTAGTGGAAAAAGGAATATATTCAAATATAAACTACACAGAAGCATTCTGTGAAACTGCTTTCTGATCTGAGCATTCAGCTAACAGAGTTAAACCATACTTTTGATTGAGCAGTTTTGCAACACTCTGTCTGTAGAAAATGCAACTGGACATTCGTAGCGCTAAGAGGGTAATAGTGGAAAAAAGAATATGTTCAAATATAAACTACACAGAAGCATTGTATGAAACTTCTTTCTGTTCTGTGCATTCAACTAACAGAGTTGAACCTTACTTTTGATTGAGCCGTTCTGAAACACTCTTTCTGTAGAAACTGCAATTGGACATTCTGAGCGCTAAGAGGCCTATATTGGGAAAAAGAATGTCTACAAATAAAAACTACACAGAAGAATTGTGTGAAACTTCTTTCTGTTCTGTTTGTTCAACTAAAAGAGTTGAACATTAGTTTTGATTGAGCCGTTCTGAAACACTCTTTCTGTAGAAAATGCAAGTGGAGATTCGGAGCGCTAAGAGGGTAATAGTGGAAAAAGGAATGTCTCCAAATATAAACTACACAGAATCATTCTGTGAAACTTCTTTCTGATCTGTGCATTCAGCTAACAGAGTTAAACCATACTTTTGATTGAGCAGATCTGAACACTCTTTCTGTAGAAAATGCAACTGGACATTTGGAGCGCTAAGAGAATAGTAGTGGAAAAAGGAATATATTCAAATATAAACTACACAGAAGCATTCTGTGAAACTTCTTTCTGATCTGAGCATTCAGCTAACAGAGTTAAACCATACTTTTGATTGAGCAGTTTTGAAACACTCTGTCTGTAGAAAATGCAACTGGACATTCGTAGCGCTAAGTGGGTAATAGTGGAAAAAAGAATAAGTTCAAATATAAACTACACAGAAGCATTGTATGAAACTTCTTTCTGTTCTGTGCATTCAACTAACAGAGTTGAACCTTACTTTGATTGAGCCGTTCTGAAACACTCTTTCTGTAGAAACTGCAATTGGACATTCTGAGCGCTAAGAGGCCTCTATTGGGAAAAATAATATCTTCAAATAAAAACTACACAGAAGCATTGTGTGAAACTTGTTTCTGATATGTTCATTAAGCTAACAGAGTTAAACCATACTTTTGATTGCGCAGTTCTGAACACTCTTTCTGTAGAAAATGCAAGTGGACATTCGGAGCGCTAAGAGGGTAATAGTGGAAAAAGGAATATATTTAAATATAAACTACACAGTAGCATTCTGTGAAAATTCTTTCTGTTCTGTGCATTCAACTAACAGAGTTGAACCTTACTTTTGATTGAGCCGTTCTGAAACACTCTTTCTGTAGAAACTGCAATTGGACATGCTAAGCGCTAAGAGGCCTACATTGGGAAAAGGAATATCTTCAAATAAAAACTACACAGATGCATTCTGTGAAACTTATTTCTGATCTGTAAATTCAGTTAACAGAGATAAAACATATTTTTGATTGAGCAGTTATGAAACTCTCTTTTTGTAGAAAATGCAAGTGGAGATTCGGAGCGCTAAGAGGGTAATAGTGGAAAAAGGAATGTCTTCAAATATAAACTACACAGAATCATTCGGTGAAACTTCTTTCTGATCTGTGCATTCAGCTAACAGAGTTAAACCATACTTTTGATTGAGCACATCTGAACACTCTTTCTGTAGAAAATGCAACTGGACATTTGGAGCGCTAAGAGCGTATTAGTGGAAAAAGGAATATATTCAAATATAAACTACACAGAAGCATTCTGTGAAACTTCTTTCTGATCTGAGCATTCAGCTAACAGAGTTAAACCATACTTTTGATTGAGCAGTTTTGAAACACTCTGTCTGTAGAAAATGAAACTGGACATTCGTAGCGCTAAGTGGGTAATAGTGGAAAAAAGAATATGTTCAAATATAAACTACACAGAAGCATTGTATGAAACTTCTTTCTTTTCTGTGCATTCAAATAACAGAGTTGAACCTTACTTTTGATTGAGCCGTTCTGAAACACTCTTTCTGTAGAAACTGCAATTGGACATTCTGAGCGCTAGGAGGCATATATTGGGAAAAAGAATGTCTACAAATAAAAACTACAGAGAAGAATTGTGTGAAACTTCTTTCTGTTCTGTTTGTTCAACTAAAAGAGTTGAACCTTAGTTTTGATTGAGCCGTTCTGAAACACTCTTTCTGTAGAAAATGCAAGTGGAGATTCGGAGCGCTAAGAGGGTAATAGTGGAAAAAGGAATGTCTCCAAATATAAACTACACAGAATCATTCTGTGAAACTTCTTTCTGATCTGTGCATTCAGCTAACAGAGTTAAACCATACTTTTGATTGAGCAGATCTGAACACTCTTTCTGTAGAAAATGCAACTGGACATTTGGAGCGCTAAGAGAGTACTAGTGGAAAAAGGAATATATTCAAATATAAACTACACAGAAGCATTCTGTGAAACTTCTTTCTGATCTGAGCATTCAGCTAACAGAGTTAAACCATACTTTTGATTGAGCAGTTTTGAAACCCTCTGTCTGTAGAAAATGCAACTGGACATTCGTAGCGCTAAGTGGGTAATAGTGGAAAAAAGAATATGTTCAAATATAAACTACACAGAAGCATTGTATGAAACTACTTTCTGTTCTGTGCATTCAACTAACAGAGTTGAACCTTACTTTTGATTGAGCCTTTCTGAAACACTCTTTCTGTAGAAACTGCAATTGGACATTCTGAGCGCTAAGAGGCCTCTATTGGGAAAAATAATATCTTCAAATAAAAACTACACAGAAGCATTGTGTGAAACTTATTTCTGATATGTTCATTAAGCTAACAGAGTTAAACCATACTTTTGATTGCGCAGTTCTGAACACTCTTTCTGTAGAAAATGCAAGTGGACATTCGGAGCGCTAAGAGGGTAATAGTGGAAAAAGGAATATATTCAAATATAAACTACACAGTAGCATTCTGTGAAAATTCTTTCTGTTCTGTGCATTCAACTAACAGAGTTGAACCTTACTTTTGATTGAGCCGTTCTGAAACACTCTTTCTGTAGAAACTGCAATTGGACATGCTAAGCGCTAAGCGGCCTACATTGGGAAAAAGAATATCTTCAAATAAAAACTACACAGATGCATTCTGTGAAACTTATTTCTGATCTGTAAATTCAGTTAACAGAGATAAAACATATTTTTGATTGAGCAGTTATGAAACACTCTTTTTGTAGAAAATGCAAGTGGAGATTCGGAGCGCTAAGTGGGTAATAGTGGAAAAAGGAATGTCTTCAAATATAAACTACACAGAATCATTCGGTGAAACTTCTTTCTGATCTGTGCATTCAGCTAACAGAGTTAAACCATACTTTTGATTGAGCAGATCTGAACACTCTTTCTGTTGAAAATGCAACTGGACATTTGGAGCGCTAAGAGCGTAGTAGTGGAAAAAGGAATATATTCAAATATAAACTACACAGAAGCATTCTGTGAAACTGCTTTCTGATCTGAGCATTCAGCTAACAGAGTTAAACCATACTTTTGATTGAGCAGTTTTGAAACACTCTGTCTGTAGAAAATGCAACTGGACATTCGTAGCGCTAAGAGGGTAATAGTGGAAAAAAGAATATGTTCAAATATAAACTACACAGAAGCATTGTATGAAACTTCTTTCTGTTCTGTGCATTCAACTAACAGAGTTGAACCTTACTTTTGATTGAGCCGTTCTGAAACACTCTTTCTGTAGAAACTGCAATTGGACATTCTGAGCGCTAAGAGGCCTATATTGGGAAAAAGAATGTCTACAAATAAAAACTACACAGAAGAATTGTGTGAAACTTCTTTCTGTTCTGTTTGTTCAACTAAAAGAGTTGAACATTAGTTTTGATTGAGCCGTTCTGAAACACTCTTTCTGTAGAAAATGCAAGTGGAGATTCGGAGCGCTAAGAGGGTAATAGTGGAAAAAGGAATGTCTCAAAATATAAACTACACAGAATCATTCTGTGAAACTTCTTTCTGATCTGTGCATTCAGCTAACAGAGTTAAACCATACTTTTGATTGAGCAGATCTGAACACTCTTTCTGTAGAAAATGCAACTGGACATTTGGAGCGCTAAGAGAATAGTAGTGGAAAAAGGAATATATTCAAATATAAACTACACAGAAGCATTCTGTGAAACTTCTTTCTGATCTGAGCATTCAGCTAACAGAGTTAAACCATACTTTTGATTGAGCAGTTTTGAAACACTCTGTCTGTAGAAAATGCAACTGGACATTCGTAGCGCTAAGTGGGTAATAGTGGAAAAAAGAATGTGTTCAAATATAAACTACACAGAAGCATTGTATGAAACTTCTTTCTGTTCTGTGCATTCAACTAACAGAGTTGAACCTTACTTTGATTGAGCCGTTCTGAAACACTCTTTCTGTAGAAACTGCAATTGGACATTCTGAGCGCTAAGAGGCCTCTATTGGGAAAAATAATATCTTCAAATGAAAACTACACAGAAGCATTGTGTGAAACTTGTTTCTGATATGTTCATTAAGCTAACAGAGTTAAACCATACTTTTGATTGCGCAGTTCTGAACACTCTTTCTGTAGAAAATGCAAGTGGACATTCGGAGCGTTAAGAGGGTAATAGTGGAAAAAGGAATATATTCAAATATAAACTACACAGTAGCATTCTGTGAAAATTCTTTCTGTTCTGTGCATTCAACTAACAGAGTTGAACCTTACTTTTGATTGAGCCGTTCTGAAACACTCTTTCTGTAGAAACTGCAATTGGACATGCTAAGCGCTAAGAGGCCTACATTGGGAAAAGGAATATCTTCAAATAAAAACTACACAGATGCATTCTGTGAAACTTATTTCTGATCTGTAAATTCAGTAAACAGAGATAAAACATATTTTTGATTGAGCAGTTATGAAACTCTCTTTTTGTAGAAAATGCAAGTGGAGATTCGGAGCGCTAAGAGGGTAATAGTGGAAAAAGGAATGTCTTCAAATATAAACTACACAGAATCATTCGGTGAAACTTCTTTCTGATCTGTGCATTCAGCTAACAGAGTTAAACCATACTTTTGATTGAGCACATCTGAACACTCTTTCTGTAGAAAATGCAACTGGACATTTGGAGCGCTAAGAGCGTAGTAGTGGAAAAAGGAATATATTCAAATATAAACTGCACAGAAGCATTCTGTGAAACTTCTTTCTGATCTGAGCATTCAGCTAACAGAGTTAAACCATACTTTTGATTGAGCAGTTTTGAAACACTCTGTCTGTAGAAAATGAAACTGGACATTCGTAGCGCTAAGTGGGTAATAGTGGAAAAAAGAATATGTTCAAATATAAACTACACAGAAGCATTGTATGAAACTTCTTTCTTTTCTTTGCATTCAAATAACAGAGTTGAACCTTACTTTTGATTGAGCCGTTCTGAAACACTCTTTCTGTAGAAACTGCAATTGGACATTCTGAGCGCTAGGAGGCCTATATTGGGAAAAAGAATGTCTACAAATAAAAACTACAGAGAAGAATTGTGTGAAACTTCTTTCTGTTCTGTTTGTTCAACTAAAAGAGTTGAACCTTAGTTTTGATTGAGCCGTTCTGAAACACTCTTTCTGTAGAAAATGCAAGTGGAGATTCGGAGCGCTAAGAGGGTAATAGTGGAAAAAGGAATGTCTCCAAATATAAACTACACAGAATCATTCTGTGAAACTTCTTTCTGATCTGTGCATTCAGCTAACAGAGTTAAACCATACTTTTGATTGAGCAGATCTGAACACTCTTTCTGTAGAAAATGCAACTGGACATTTGGAGCGCTAAGAGAGTACTAGTGGAAAAAGGAATATATTCAAATATAAACTACACAGAAGCATTCTGTGAAACTTCTTTCTGATCTGAGCATTCAGCTAACAGAGTTAAACCATACTTTTGATTGATCAGTTTTGAAACACTCTGTCTGTAGAAAATGCAACTGGACATTCGTAGCGCTAAGAGGGAAATAGTGGAAAAAAAAATATGTTCAAATATAAACTACACAGAAGCATTGTATGAAACTTCTTTCTGTTCTGTGCATTCAACTAACAGAGTTGAACCTTACTTTTGATTGAGCCTTTCTGAAACACTCTTTCTGTAGAAACTGCAATTGGACATTCTGAGCGCTAAGAGGCCTCTATTGGGAAAAATAATATCTTGAAATAAAAACCACACAGAAGCATTGTTTGAAACTTATTTCTGATATGTTCATTAAGCTAACAGAGTTAAACCATACTTTTGATTGCGCAGTTCTGAACACTCTTTCTGTAGAAAATGCAAGTGGACATTCGGAGCGCTAAGAGGGTAATAGTGGAAAAAGGAATATATTCAAATATAAACTACACAGTAGCATTCTGTGAAAATTCTTTCTGTTCTGTGCATTCAACTAACAGAGTTGAACCTTACTTTTGATTAAGCCGTTCTGAAACACTCTTTCTGTAGAAACTGCAATTGGACATGCTAAGCGCTAAGAGGCCTACATTGGGAAAAGGAATATCTTCAAATAAAAACTACACAGATGTATTCTGTGAAACTTATTTCTGATCTGTAAATTCAGTTAACGGAGATAAAACATATTTTTGATTTAGCAGTTATGAAACTCTCTTTTTGTAGAAAATGCAAGTGGAGATTGGGAGCGCTAAGAGGGTAATAGTGGAAAAAGGAATGTCTTCAAATATAAACTACACAGAATAATTCGGTGAAAATTCTTTCTGATCTGTGCATTCAGCTAACAGAGTTAAACCATACTTTTGATTGAGCACACCTGAACACTCTTTCTGTAGAAAATGCAACTGGACATTTGGAGCGCTAAGAGCGTAGTAGTGGAAAAAGGAATATATTCAAATATAAACTACACAGAAGCATTCTGTGAAACTTCTTTCTGATCTGAGCATTCAGCTAACAGAATTAAACCATACTTTTGATTGAGCAGTTTTGAAACACTCTGTCTGTAGAAAATGAAACTGGACATTCGTAGCGCTAAGTGGGTAATAGTGGAAAAAAGAATATGTTCAAATATAAACTACACAGAAGCATTGTATGAAACTTCTTTCTTTTCTGTGCATTCAAATAACAGAGTTGAACCTTACTTTTGATTGAGCCGTTCTGAAACACTCTTTCTGTAGAAACTGCAATTGGACATTCTGAGCGCTAGGAGGCATATATTGGGAAAAAGAATGTCTACAAATAAAAACTACAGAGAAGAATTGTGTGAAACTTCTTTCTGTTCTGTTTGTTCAACTAAAAGAGTTGAACCTTAGTTTTGATTGAGCCGTTCTGAAACACTCTTTCTGTAGAAAATGCAAGTGGAGATTCGGAGCGCTAAGAGGGTAATAGTGGAAAAAGGAATGTCTCCAAATATAAACTACACAGAATCATTCTGTGAAACTTCTTTCTGATCTGTGCATTCAGCTAACAGAGTTAAACCATACTTTTGATTGAGCAGATCTGAACACTCTTTCTGTAGAAAATGCAACTGGACATTTGGAGCGCTAAGAGAGTACTAGTGGAAAAAGGAATATATTCAAATATAAACTACACAGAAGCATTCTGTGAAACTTCTTTCTGATCTGAGCATTCAGCTAACAGAGTTAAACCATACTTTTGATTGAGCAGTTTTGAAACACTCTGTCTGTAGAAAATGCAACTGGACATTCGTAGCGCTAAGAGGGTAATAGTGGAAAAAAGAATATGTTCAAATATAAACTACACAGAAGCATTGTATGAAACTTCTTTCTGTTCTGTGCATTCAACTAACAGAGTTGAACCTTACTTTTGATTGAGCCTTTCTGAAACACTCTTTCTGTAGAAACTGCAATTGGACATTCTGAGCGCTAAGAGGCCTATATTGGGAAAAATAATATCTTCAAATAAAAACTACACAGAAGCATTGTGTGAAACTTGTTTCTGATATGTTCATTAAGCTAACAGAGTTAAACCATACTTTTGATTGTGCAGTTCTGAACACTCTTTCTGTAGAAAATGCAAGTGGACATTCGGAGCGCTAAGAGGGTAATAGTGGAAAAAGAATATATTCAAATATAAACTACACAGTAGCATTCTGTGAAAATTCTTTCTGTTCTGTGCATTCAACTAACAGAGTTGAACCTTACTTTTGATTGAGCCGTTCTGAAACACTCTTTCTGTAGAAACTGCAATTGGACATGCTAAGCGCTAAGAGGCCTACATTGGGAAAAGGAATATCTTCAAATAAAAACTACACAGATGCATTCTGTGAAACTTATTTCTGATCTGTAAATTCAGTTAACAGAGATAAAACATATTTTTGATTGAGCAGTTATGAAACTCTCTTTTTGTAGAAAATGCAAGTGGAGATTCGGAGCGCTAAGAGGGTAATAGTGGAAAAAGGAATGTCTTCAAATATAAACTACACAGAATCATTCGGTGAAACTTCTTTCTGATCTGTGCATTCAGCTAACAGAGTTAAACCATACTTTTGATTGAGCAGATCTGAACACTCTTTCTGTAGAAAATGCAACTGGACTTTTGGAGCGCTAAGAGCGTAGTAGTGGAAAAAGGAATATATTCAAATATAAACTACACAGAAGCATTCTGTGAAACTTCTTTCTGATCTGAGCATACAGCTAACAGAGTTAAACCATACTTTTGATTGAGCAGTTTTGAAACACTCTGTCTGTAGAAAATGCAACTGGACATTCGTAGCGCTAAGTGGGTAATAGTGGAAAAAGAATATGTTCAAATATAAACTACACAGAAGCATTGTATGAAACTTCTTTCTGTTCTGTGCATTCAACTAACAGAGTTGAACCTTACTTTTGATTGAGCCGTTCTGAAACACTCTTTCTGTAGAAACTGCAATTGGACATTCTGAGCGTTAAGAGGCCTATATTGGGAAAAAGAATGTCTACAAATAAAAACTACACAGAAGAATTGTGTGAAACTTCTTTCTATTCTGTTTGTTCAACTAAATGAGTTGAACCTTAGTTTTGATTTAGCCGTTCTGAAACACTCTTTCTGTAGAAAATGCAAGTGGAGATTCGGAGCGCTAAGAGGGTAATAGTGGAAAAAGGAATGTCTCCAAATATATACTACACAGAATCATTCTGTGAAACTTCTTTCTGATCTGTGCATTCAGCTAACATAGTTAAACCATACTTTTGATTGAGCAGATCTGAACACTCTTTCTGTAGAAAATGCAACTGGACATTTGGAGCGCTAAGAGAGTAGTAGTGGAAAAAGGAATATATTCAAATATAAACTACACAGAAGCATTCTGTGAAACTTCTTTCTGATCTGAGCATTCAGCTAACAGAGTTAAACCATACTTTTGATTGAGCAGTTTTGAAACACTCTGTCTGTAGAAAATGCAACTGGACATTCGTAGCGCTAAGTGGGTAATAGTGGAAAAAAGAATATGTTCAAATATAAACTACACAGAAGCATTGTATGAAACTTCTTTCTGTTCTGTGCATTCAACTAACAGAGTTGAACCTTACTTTTGATTGAGCCTTTCTGAAACACTCTTTCTGTAGAAACTGCAATTGGATATTCTGAGCGCTAAGAGGCCTATATTGGGAAAAATAATATCTTCAAATAAAAACTACACAGAAGCATTGTGTGAAACTTATTTCTGATATGTTCATTAAGCTAACAGAGTTAAACCATACCTTTGATTGCGCAGTTCTGAACACTCTTTCTGTAGAAAATGCAAGTGGACATTCGGAGCGCTAAGAGGGTAATAGTGGAAAAAGGAATATATTCAAATATAAACTACACAGTAGAATTCTGTGAAAATTCTTTCTGTTCTGTGCATTCAACTAACAGAGTTGAACCTTACTTTTGATTGAGCCGTTCTGAAACACTCTTTCTGTAGAAACTGCAATTGGACATTCTAAGCGCTAAGAGGCCTACATTGGGAAAAAGAATATCTTCAAATAAAAACTACACAGATGCATTCTGTGAAACTTATTTCTGATCTGTAATTTCAGTTAACAGAGATAAAACATATTTTTGATTGAGCAGTTATGAAACTCTCTTTTTGTAGAAAATGCAAGTGGAGATTCGGAGCGCTAAGAGGGTAATAGTGGAAAAAGGAATGTCTTCAAATATAAACTACACAGAATCATTCGGTGAAACTTCTTTCTGATCTGTGCATTCAGCTAACAGAGTTAAACCATACTTTTGATTGAGCAGATCTGAACACTCTTTCTGTAGAAAATGCAACTGGACATTTGGAGCGCTAAGAGCGTAGTAGTGGAAAAAGGAATATATTCAAATATAAACTACACAGAAGCATTCTGTGAAACTTCTTTCTGATCTGAGCATACAGCTAACAGAGTTAAACCATACTTTTGATTGAGCAGTTTTGAAACACTCTGTCTGTAGAAAATGCAACTGGACATTCGTAGCGCTAAGTGGGTAATAGTGGAAAAAGAATATGTTCAAATATAAACTACACAGAAGCATTGTATGAAACTTCTTTCTGTTCTGTGCATTCAACTAACAGAGTTGAACCTTACTTTTGATTGAGCCGTTCTGAAACACTCTTTCTGTAGAAACTGCAATTGGACATTCTGAGCGCTAGGAGGCCTATATTGGGAAAAAGAATGTCTACAAATAAAAACTACAGAGAAGAATTGTGTGAAACTTCTTTCTGTTCTGTTTGTTCAACTAAAAGAGTTGAACCTTAGTTTTGATTGAGCCGTTCTGAAACACTCTTTCTGTAGAAAATGCAAGTGGAGATTCGGAGCGCTAAGAGGGTAATAGTGGAAAAAGGAATGTCTCCAAATATAAACTACACAGAATCATTCTGTGAAACTTCTTTCTGATCTGTGCATTCAGCTAACAGAGTTAAACCATACTTTTGATTGAGCAGATCTGAACACTCTTTCTGTAGAAAATGCAACTGGACATATGGGGCGCTAAGAGAGTACTAGTGGAAAAAGGAATATATTCAAATATAAACTACACAGAAGCATTCTGTGAAACTTCTTTCTGATCTGAGCATTCAGCTAACAGAGTTAAACCATACTTTTGATTGAGCAGTTTTGAAACACTCTGTCTGTAGAAAATGCAACTGGACATTCGTAGCGCTAAGAGGGTAATAGTGGAAAAAAGAATATGTTCAAATATAAACTACACAGAAGCATTGTATGAAACTTCTTTCTGTTCTGTGCATTCAACTAACAGAGTTGAACCTTACTTTTGATTGAGCCTTTCTGAAACACTCTTTCTGTAGAAACTGCAATTGGACATTCTGAGCGCTAAGAGGCCTCTATTGAGAAAAATAATATCTTCAAATAAAAACTACACAGAAGCATTGTGTGAAACTTGTTTCTGATATGTTCATTAAGCTAACAGAGTTAAACCATACTTTTGATTGCGCAGTTCTGAACACTCTTTCTGTAGAAAATGCAAGTGGACATTCGGAGCGCTAAGAGGGTAATAGTGGAAAAAGGAATATATTCAAATATAAACTACAAAGTAGCATTCTGTGAAAATTCTTTCTGTTCTGTGCATTCAACTAACAGAGTTGAACCTTACTTTTGATTAAGCCGTTCTGAAACACTCTTTCTGTAGAAACTGCAATTGGACATGCTAAGCGCTAAGAGGCCTACATTGGGAAAAGGAATATCTTCAAATAAAAACTACACAGATGTATTCTGTGAAACTTATTTCTGATCTGTAAATTCAGTTAACGGAGATAAAACACATTTTTGATTTAGCAGTTATGAAACTCTCTTTTTGTAGAAAATGCAAGTGGAGATTCGGAGCGCTAAGAGGGTAATAGTGGAAAAATGAATGTCTTCAAATATAAACTACACAGAATCATTCGGTGAAAATTCTTTCTGATCTGTGCATTCAGCTAACAGAGTTAAACCATACTTTTGATTGAGCACACCTGAACACTCTTTCTGTAGAAAATGCAACTGGACATTTGGAGCGCTAAGAGCGTAGTAGTGGAAAAAGGAATATATTCAAATATAAACTACACAGAAGCATTCTGTGAAACTTCTTTCTGATCTGAGCATTCAGCTAACAGAGTTAAACCATACTTTTGATTGAGCAGTTTTGAAACACTCTGTCTGTAGAAAATGAAACTGGACATTCGTAGCGCTAAGTGGGTAATAGTGGAAAAAAGAATATGTTCAAATATAAACTACACAGAAGCATTGTATGAAACTTCTTTCTTTTCTGTGCATTCAAATAACAGAGTTGAACCTTACTTTTGATTGAGCCGTTTTGAAACACTCTTTCTGTAGAAACTGCAATTGGACATTCTGAGCGCTAGGAGGCCTATATTGGGAAAAAGAATGTCTACAAATAAAAACTACAGAGAAGAATTGTGTGAAACTTCTTTCTGTTCTGTTTGTTCAACTAAAAGAGTTGAACCTTAGTTTTGATTGAGCCGTTCTGAAACACTCTTTCTGTAGAAAATGCAAGTGGAGATTCGGAGCGCTAAGAGGGTAATAGTGGAAAAAGGAATGTCTCCAAATATAAACTACACAGAATCATTCTGTGAAACTTCTTTCTGATCTGTGCATTCAGCTAACAGAGTTAAACCATACTTTTGATTGAGCAGATCTGAACACTCTTTCTGTAGAAAATGCAACTGGACATTTGGAGCGCTAAGAGAGTACTAGTGGAAAAAGGAATATATTCAAATATAAACTACACAGAAGCATTCTGTGAAACTTCTTTCTGATCTGAGCATTCAGCTAACAGAGTTAAACCATACTTTTGATTGAGCAGTTTTGAAACACTCTGTCTGTAGAAAATGCAACTGGACATTCGTAGCGCTAAGAGGGTAATAGTGGAAAAAAGAATATGTTCAAATATAAACTACACAGAAGCATTGTATGAAACTTCTTTCTGTTCTGTGCATTCAACTAACAGAGTTGAACCTTACTTTTGATTGAGCCTTTCTGAAACACTCTTTCTGTAGAAACTGCAATTGGACAATCTGAGCGCTAAGAGGCCTCTATTGGGAAAAATAATATCTTCAAATAAAAACTACACAGAAGCATTGTGTGAAACTTGTTTCTGATATGTTCATTAAGCTAACAGAGTTAAACCATACTTTTGATTGCGCAGTTCTGAACACTCTTTCTGTAGAAAATGCAAGTGGACATTCGGAGCGCTAAGAGGGTAATAGTGGAAAAAGAATATATTCAAATATAAACTACACAGTAGCATTCTGTGAAAATTCTTTCTGTTCTGTGCATTCAACTAACAGAGTTGAACCTTACTTTTGATTGAGCCGTTCTGAAACACTCTTTCTGTAGAAACTGCAATTGGACATGCTAAGCGCTAAGAGGCCTACATTGGGAAAAGGAATATCTTCAAATAAAAACTACACAGATGCATTCTGTGAAACTTATTTCTGATCTGTAAATTCAGTTAACAGAGATAAAACATATTTTTGATTGAGCAGTTATGAAACTCTCTTTTTGTAGAAAATGCAAGTGGAGATTCGGAGCGCTAAGAGGGTAATAGTGGAAAAAGGAATGTCTTCAAATATAAACTACACAGAATCATTCGGTGAAACTTCTTTCTGATCTGTGCATTCAGCTAACAGAGTTAAACCATACTTTTGATTGAGCAGATCTGAACACTCTTTCTGTAGAAAATGCAACTGGACATTTGGAGCGCTAAGAGCGTAGTAGTGGAAAAAGGAATATATTCAAATATAAACTACACAGAAGCATTCTGTGAAACTTCTTTCTGATCTGAGCATACAGCTAACAGAGTTAAACCATACTTTTGATTGAGCAGTTTTGAAACACTCTGTCTGTAGAAAATGCAACTGGACATTCGTAGCGCTAAGTGGGTAATAGTGGAAAAAGAATATGTTCAAATATAAACTACACAGAAGCATTGTATGAAACTTCTTTCTGTTCTGTGCATTCAACTAACAGAGTTGAACCTTACTTTTGATTGAGCCGTTCTGAAACACTCTTTCTGTAGAAACTGCAATTGGACATTCTGAGCGCTAGGAGGCCTATATTGGGAAAAAGAATGTCTACAAATAAAAACTACAGAGAAGAATTGTGTGAAACTTCTTTCTGTTCTGTTTGTTCAACTAAAAGAGTTGAACCTTAGTTTTGATTGAGCCGTTCTGAAACACTCTTTCTGTAGAAAATGCAAGTGGAGATTCGGAGCGCTAAGAGGGTAATAGTGGAAAAAGGAATGTCTCCAAATATAAACTACACAGAATCATTCTGTGAAACTTCTTTCTGATCTGTGCATTCAGCTAACAGAGTTAAACCATACTTTTGATTGAGCAGATCTGAACACTCTTTCTGTAGAAAATGCAACTGGACATATGGGGCGCTAAGAGAGTACTAGTGGAAAAAGGAATATATTCAAATATAAACTACACAGAAGCATTCTGTGAAACTTCTTTCTGATCTGAGCATTCAGCTAACAGAGTTAAACCATACTTTTGATTGAGCAGTTTTGAAACACTCTGTCTGTAGAAAATGCAACTGGAAATTCGTAGCGCTAAGAGGGTAATAGTGGAAAAAAGAATATGTTCAAATATAAACTACACAGAAGCATTGTATGAAACTTCTTTCTGTTCTGTGCATTCAACTAACAGAGTTGAACCTTACTTTTGATTGAGCCTTTCTGAAACACTCTTTCTGTAGAAACTGCAATTGGACATTCTGAGTGCTAAGAGGCCTCTATTGAGAAAAATAATATCTTCAAATAAAAACTACACAGAAGCATTGTGTGAAACTTGTTTCTGATATGTTCATTAAGCTAACAGAGTTAAACCATACTTTTGATTGCGCAGTTCTGAACACTCTTTCTGTAGAAAATGCAAGTGGACATTCGGAGCGCAAAGAGGGTAATAGTGGAAAAAGGAATATATTCAAATATAAACTACAAAGTAGCATTCTGTGAAAATTCTTTCTGTTCTGTGCATTCAACTAACAGAGTTGAACCTTACTTTTGATTAAGCCGTTCTGAAACACTCTTTCTGTAGAAACTGCAATTGGACATGCTAAGCGCTTAGAGGCCTACATTGGGAAAAGGAATATCTTCAAATAAAAACTACACAGATGTATTCTGTGAAACTTATTTCTGATCTGTAAATTCAGTTAACGGAGATAAAACACATTTTTGATTTAGCAGTTATGAAACTCTCTTTTTGTAGAAAATGCAAGTGGAGATTCGGAGCGCTAAGAGGGTAATAGTGGAAAAAGGAATGTCTTCAAATATAAACTACACAGAATCATTCGGTGAAAATTCTTTCTGATCTGTGCATTCAGCTAACAGAGTTAAACCATACTTTTGATTGAGCACACCTGAACACTCTTTCTGTAGAAAATGCAACTGGACATTTGGAGCGCTAAGAGCGTAGTAGTGGAAAAAGGAATATATTCAAATATAAACTACACAGAAGCATTCTGTGAAACTTCTTTCTGATCTGAGCATTCAGCTAACAGAGTTAAACCATACTTTTGATTGAGCAGTTTTGAAACACTCTGTCTGTAGAAAATGAAACTGGACATTCGTAGCGCTAAGTGGGTAATAGTGGAAAAAAGAATATGTTCAAATATAAACTACACAGAAGCATTGTATGAAACTTCTTTCTTTTCTGTGCATTCAAATAACAGAGTTGAACCTTACTTTTGATTGAGCCGTTTTGAAACACTCTTTCTGTAGAAACTGCAATTGGACATTCTGAGCGCTAGGAGGCCTATATTGGGAAAAAGAATGTCTACAAATAAAAACTACAGAGAAGAATTGTGTGAAACTTCTTTCTGTTCTGTTTGTTCAACTAAAAGAGTTGAACCTTAGTTTTGATTGAGCCGTTCTGAAACACTCTTTCTGTAGAAAATGCAAGTGGAGATTCGGAGCGCTAAGAGGGTAATAGTGGAAAAAGGAATGTCTCCAAATATAAACTACACAGAATCATTCTGTGAAACATCTTTCTGATCTGTGCATTCAGCTAACAGAGTTAAACCATACTTTTGATTGAGCAGATCTGAACACTCTTTCTGTAGAAAATGCAACTGGACATTTGGAGCGCTAAGAGAGTACTAGTGGAAAAAGGAATATATTCAAATATAAACTACACAGAAGCATTCTGTGAAACTTCTTTCTGATCTGAGCATTCAGCTAACAGAGTTAAACCATACTTTTGATTGAGCAGTTTTGAAACACTCTGTCTGTAGAAAATGCAACTGGACATTCGTAGCGCTAAGAGGGTAATAGTGGACAAAAGAATATGTTCAAATATAAACTACACAGAAGCATTGTATGAAACTTCTTTCTGTTCTGTGCATTCAACTAACAGAGTTGAACCTTACTTTTGATTGAGCCTTTCTGAAACACTCTTTCTGTAGAAACTGCAATTGGACATTCTGAGTGCTAAGAGGCCTCTATTGGGAAAAATAATATCTTCAAATAAAAACTACACAGAAGCATTGTGTGAAACTTGTTTCTGATATGTTCATTAAGCTAACAGAGTTAAACCATACTTTTGATTGCGCAGTTCTGAACACTCTTTCTGTAGAAAATGCAAGTGGACATTCGGAGCGCTAAGAGGGTAATAGTGGAAAAAGAATATATTCAAATATAAACTACACAGTAGCATTCTGTGAAAATTCTTTCTGTTCTGTGCATTCAACTAACTGAGTTGAACCTTACTTTTGATTGAGCCGTTCTGAAACACTCTTTCTGTAGAAACTGCAATTGGACATGCTAAGCGCTAAGAGGCCTACATTGGGAAAAGGAATATCTTCAAATAAAAACTACACAGATGCATTCTGTGAAACTTATTTCTGATCTGTAAATTCAGTTAACAGAGATAAAACATATTTTTGATTGAGCAGTTATGAAACTCTCTTTTTGTAGAAAATGCAAGTGGAGATTCGGAGCGCTAAGAGGGTAATAGTGGAAAAAGGAATGTCTTCAAATATAAACTACACAGAATCATTCGGTGAAACTTCTTTCTGATCTGTGCATTCAGCTAACAGAGTTAAACCATACTTTTGATTGAGCAGATCTGAACACTCTTTCTGTAGAAAATGCAACTGGACATTTGGAGCGCTAAGAGCGTAGTAGTGGAAAAAGGAATATATTCAAATATAAACTACACAGAAGCATTCTGTGAAACTTCTTTCTGATCTGAGCATACAGCTAACAGAGTTAAACCATACTTTTGATTGAGCAGTTTTGAAACACTCTGTCTGTAGAAAATGCAACTGGACATTCGTAGCGCTAAGTGGGTAATAGTGGAAAAAGAATATGTTCAAATATAAACTACACAGAAGCATTGTATGAAACTTCTTTCTGTTCTGTGCATTCAACTAACAGAGTTGAACCTTACTTTTGATTGAGCCGTTCTGAAACACTCTTTCTGTAGAAACTGCAATTGGACATTCTGAGCGTTAAGAGGCCTATATTGGGAAAAAGAATGTCTACAAATAAAAACTACACAGAAGAATTGTGTGAAACTTCTTTCTGTTCTGTTTGTTCAACTAAATGAGTTGAACCTTAGTTTTGATTTAGCCGTTCTGAAACACTCTTTCTGTAGAAAATGCAAGTGGAGATTCGGAGCGCTAAGAGGGTAATAGTGGAAAAAGGAATGTCTCCAAATATAAACTACACAGAATCATTCTGTGAAACTTCTTTCTGATCTGTGCATTCAGCTAACATAGTTAAACCATACTTTTGATTGAGCAGATCTGAACACTCTTTCTGTAGAAAATGCAACTGGACATTTGGAGCGCTAAGAGAGTAGTAGTGGAAAAAGGAATATATTCAAATATAAACTACACAGAAGCATTCTGTGAAACTTCTTTCTGATCTGAGCATTCAGCTAACAGAGTTAAACCATACTTTTGATTGAGCAGTTTTGAAACACTCTGTCTGTAGAAAATGCAACTGGACATTCGTAGCGCTAAGTGGGTAATAGTGGAAAAAAGAATATGTTCAAATATAAACTACACAGAAGCATTGTATGAAACTTCTTTCTGTTCTGTGCATTCAACTAACAGAGTTGAACCTTACTTTTGATTGAGCCTTTCTGAAACACTCTTTCTGTAGAAACTGCAATTGGATATTCTGAGCGCTAAGAGGCCTATATTGGGAAAAATAATATCTTCAAATAAAAACTACACAGAAGCATTGTCTGAAACTTATTTCTGATATGTTCATTAAGCTAACAGAGTTAAACCATACTTTTGATTGCGCAGTTCTGAACACTCTTTCTGTAGAAAATGCAAGTGGACATTCGGAGCGCTAAGAGGGTAATAGTGGAAAAAGGAATATATTCAAATATAAACTACACAGTAGAATTCTGTGAAAATTCTTTCTGTTCTGTGCATTCAACTAACAGAGTTGAACCTTACTTTTGATTGAGCCGTTCTGAAACACTCTTTCTGTAGAAACTGCAATTGGACATGCTAAGCGCTAAGAGGCCTACATTGGGAAAAAGAATATCTTCAAATAAAAACTACACAGATGCATTCTGTGAAACTTATTTCTGATCTGTAATTTCAGTTAACAGAGATAAAACATATTTTTGATTGAGCAGTTATGAAACTCTCTTTTTGTAGAAAATGCAAGTGGAGATTCGGAGCGCTAAGAGGGTAATAGTGGAAAAAGGAATGTCTTCAAATATAAACTACACAGAATCATTCGGTGAAACTTCTTTCTGATCTGTGCATTCAGCTAACAGAGTTAAACCATACTTTTGATTGAGCAGATCTGAACACTCTTTCTGTAGAAAATGCAACTGGACATTTGGAGCGCTAAGAGCGTAGTAGTGGAAAAAGGAATATATTCAAATATAAACTACACAGAAGCATTCTGTGAAACTTCTTTCTGATCTGAGCATACAGCTAACAGAGTTAAACCATACTTTTGATTGAGCAGTTTTGAAACACTCTGTCTGTAGAAAATGCAACTGGACATTCGTAGCGCTAAGTGGGTAATAGTGGAAAAAGAATATGTTCAAATATAAACTACACAGAAGCATTGTATGAAACTTCTTTCTGTTCTGTGCATTCAACTAACAGAGTTGAACCTTACTTTTGATTGAGCCGTTCTGAAACACTCTTTCTGTAGAAACTGCAATTGGACATTCTGAGCGCTAGGAGGCCTATATTGGGAAAAAGAATGTCTACAAATAAAAACTACAGAGAAGAATTGTGTGAAACTTCTTTCTGTTCTGTTTGTTCAACTAAAAGAGTTGAACCTTAGTTTTGATTGAGCCGTTCTGAAACACTCTTTCTGTAGAAAATGCAAGTGGAGATTCGGAGCGCTAAGAGGGTAATAGTGGAAAAAGGAATGTCTCCAAATATAAACTACACAGAATCATTCTGTGAAACTTCTTTCTGATCTGTGCATTCAGCTAACAGAGTTAAACCATACTTTTGATTGAGCAGATCTGAACACTCTTTCTGTAGAAAATGCAACTGGACATATAGGGCGCTAAGAGAGTACTAGTGGAAAAAGGAATATATTCAAATATAAACTACACAGAAGCATTCTGTGAAACTTCTTTCTGATCTGAGCATTCAGCTAACAGAGTTAAACCATACTTTTGATTGAGCAGTTTTGAAACACTCTGTCTGTAGAAAATGCAACTGGACATTCGTAGCGCTAAGAGGGTAATAGTGGAAAAAAGAATATGTTCAAATATAAACTACACAGAAGCATTGTATGAAACTTCTTTCTGTTCTGTGCATTCAACTAACAGAGTTGAACCTTACTTTTGATTGAGCCTTTCTGAAACACTCTTTCTGTAGAAACTGCAATTGGACATTCTGAGCGCTAAGAGGCCTCTATTGAGAAAAATAATATCTTCAAATAAAAACTACACAGAAGCATTGTGTGAAACTTGTTTCTGATATGTTCATTAAGCTAACAGAGTTAAACCATACTTTTGATTGCGCAGTTCTGAACACTCTTTCTGTAGAAAATGCAAGTGGACATTCGGAGCGCTAAGAGGGTAATAGTGGAAAAAGGAATATATTCAAATATAAACTACACAGTAGCATTCTGTGAAAATTCTTTCTGTTCTGTGCATTCAACTAACAGAGTTGAACCTTACTTTTGATTAAGCCGTTCTGAAACACTCTTTCTGTAGAAACTGCAATTGGACATGCTAAGCGCTAAGAGGCCTACATTGGGAAAAGGAATATCTTCAAATAAAAACTACACAGATGTATTCTGTGAAACTTATTTCTGATCTGTAAATTCAGTTAACGGAGATAAAACACATTTTTGATTTAGCAGTTATGAAACTCTCTTTTTGTAGAAAATGCAAGTGGAGATTCGGAGCGCTAAGAGGGTAATAGTGGAAAAAGGAATGTCTTCAAATATAAACTACACAGAATCATTCGGTGAAAATTCTTTCTGATCTGTGCATTCAGCTAACAGAGTTAAACCATACTTTTGATTGAGCACACCTGAACACTCTTTCTGTAGAAAATGCAACTGGACATTTGGAGCGCTAAGAGCGTAGTAGTGGAAAATGGAATATATTCAAATATAAACTACACAGAAGCATTCTGTGAAACTTCTTTCTGATCTGAGCATTCAGCTAACAGAGTTAAACCATACTTTTGATTGAGCAGTTTTGAAACACTCTGTCTGTAGAAAATGAAACTGGACATTCGTAGCGCTAAGTGGGTAATAGTGGAAAAAAGAATATGTTCAAATATAAACTACACAGAAGCATTGTATGAAACTTCTTTCTTTTCTGTGCATTCAAATAACAGAGTTGAACCTTACTTTTGATTGAGCCGTTCTGAAACACTCTTTCTGTAGAAACTGCAATTGGACATTCTGAGCGCTAGGAGGCCTATATTGGGAAAAAGAATGTCTACAAATAAAAACTACAGAGAAGAATTGTGTGAAACTTCTTTCTGTTCTGTTTGTTCAACTAAAAGAGTTGAACCTTAGTTTTGATTGAGCCGTTCTGAAACACTCTTTCTGTAGAAAATGCAAGTGGAGATTCGGAGCGCTAAGAGGGTAATAGTGGAAAAAGGAATGTCTCCAAATATAAACTACACAGAATCATTCTGTGAAACTTCTTTCTGATCTGTGCATTCAGCTAACAGAGTTAAACCATACTTTTGATTCAGCAGATCTGAACACTCTTTCTGTAGAAAATGCATCTGGACATTTGGAGCGCTAAGAGATTAGTAGTGGAAAAAGGAATATATTCAAATATAAACTACACAGAAGCATTCTGTGAAACTTCTTTCTGATCTGAGCATTCAGCTAACAGAGTTAAACCATACTTTTGATTGAGCAGTTTTGAAACACTCTGTCTGTAGGAAATGCAACTGGACATTCGTAGCGCTAAGTGGGTAATAGTGGAAAAAAGAATATGTTCAAATATAAACTACACAGAAGCATTGTATGAAACTTCTTTCTGTTCTGTGCATTCAACTAACAGAGTTGAACCTTACTTTTGATTGAGCCTTTCTGAAACACTCTTTCTGTAGAAACTGCAATTGGATATTCTGAGCGCTAAGAGGCGTATATTGGGAAAAATAATATCTTCAAATAAAAACTACACAGAAGCATTGTGTGAAACTTATTTCTGATATGTTCATTAAGCTAACAGAGTTAAACCATACTTTTGATTGCGCAGTTCTGAACACTCTTTCTGTAGAAAATGCAAGTGGACATTCGGAGCGCTAAGAGGGTAATAGTGGAAAAAGGAATATATTCAAATATAAACTACACAGTAGCATTCTGTGAAAATTCTTTCTGTTCTGTGCATTCAACTAACAGAGTTGAACCTTACTTTTGATTGAGCCGTTCTGAAACACTCTTTCTGTAGAAACTGCAATTGGACATGCTAAGCGCTAAGAGGCCTACATTGGGAAAAGGAATATCTTCAAATAAAAACTACACAGATGCATTCTGTGAAACTTATTTCTGATCTGTAAATTCAGTTAACAGAGATAAAACATATTTTTGATTGAGCAGTTATGAAACACTCTTTTTGTAGAAAATGCAAGTTGAGATTGGGAGTGGTAAGAGGGTAATAGTGGAAAAAGGAATGTCTTCAAATATAAACTACACAGAATCATTCGGTGAAACTTCTTTCTGATCTGTGCATTCAGCTAACAGAGTTAAACCATACTTTTGATTGAGCAGATCTGAACACTCTTTCTGTAGAAAATGCAACTGGACATTTGGAGCGCTAAGAGCGTAGTAGTGGAAAAAGGAATATATTCAAATATAAACTACACAGAAGCATTCTGTGAAACTTCTTTCTGATCTGAGCATACAGCTAACAGAGTTAAACCATACTTTTGATTGAGCAGTTTTGAAACACTCTGTCTGTAGAAAATGCAACTGGACATTCGTAGCGCTAAGTGGGTAATAGTGGAAAAAGAATATGTTCAAATATAAAAAAACAGAAGCATTGTATGAAACTTCTTTCTGTTCTGTGCATTCAACTAACAGAGTTGAACCTTACTTTTGATTGAGCCGTTCTGAAACACTCTTTCTGTAGAAACTGCAATTGGACATTCTGAGCGTTAAGAGGCCTATATTGGGAAAAAGAATGTCTACAAATAAAAACTACACAGAAGAATTGTGTGAAACTTCTTTCTGTTCTGTTTGTTCAACTAAATGAGTTGAACCTTAGTTTTGATTTAGCCGTTCTGAAACACTCTTTCTGTAGAAAATGCAAGTGGAGATTCGGAGCGCTAAGAGGGTAATAGTGGAAAAAGGAATGTCTCCAAATATAAACTACACAGAATCATTCTGTGAAACTTCTTTCTGATCTGTGCATTCAGCTAACATAGTTAAACCATACTTTTGATTGAGCAGATCTGAACACTCTTTCTGTAGAAAATGCAACTGGACATTTGGAGCGCTAAGAGAGTAGTAGTGGAAAAAGGAATATATTCAAATATAAACTACACAGAAGCATTCTGTGAAACTTCTTTCTGATCTGAGCATTCAGCTAACAGAGTTAAACCATACTTTTGATTGAGCAGTTTTGAAACACTCTGTCTGTAGAAAATGCAACTGGACATTCGTAGCGCTAAGTGGGTAATAGTGGAAAAAAGAATATGTTCAAATATAAACTACACAGAAGCATTGTATGAAACTTCTTTCTGTTCTGTGCATTCAACTAACAGAGTTGAACCTTACTTTTGATTGAGCCTTTCTGAAACACTCTTTCTGTAGAAACTGCAATTGGATATTCTGAGCGCTAAGAGGCCTATATTGGGAAAAATAATATCTTCAAATAAAAACTACACAGAAGCATTGTCTGAAACTTATTTCTGATATGTTCATTAAGCTAACAGAGTTAAACCATACTTTTGATTGCGCAGTTCTGAACACTCTTTCTGTAGAAAATGCAAGTGGACATTCGGAGCGCTAAGAGGGTAATAGTGGAAAAAGGAATATATTCAAATATAAACTACACAGTAGAATTCTGTGAAAATTCTTTCTGTTCTGTGCATTCAACTAACAGAGTTGAACCTTACTTTTGATTGAGCCGTTCTGAAACACTCTTTCTGTAGAAACTGCAATTGGACATGCTAAGCGCTAAGAGGCCTACATTGGGAAAAAGAATATCTTCAAATAAAAACTACACAGATGCATTCTGTGAAACTTATTTCTGATCTGTAATTTCAGTTAACAGAGATAAAACATATTTTTGATTGAGCAGTTATGAAACTCTCTTTTTGTAGAAAATGCAAGTGGAGATTCGGAGCGCTAAGAGGGTAATAGTGGAAAAAGGAATGTCTTCAAATATAAACTACACAGAATCATTCGGTGAAACTTCTTTCTGATCTGTGCATTCAGCTAACAGAGTTAAACCATACTTTTGATTGAGCAGATCTGAAAACTCTTTCTGTAGAAAATGCAACTGGACATTTGGAGCGCTAAGAGCGTAGTAGTGGAAAAAGGAATATATTCAAATATAAACTACACAGAAGCATTCTGTGAAACTTCTTTCTGATCTGAGCATACAGCTAACAGAGTTAAACCATACTTTTGATTGAGCAGTTTTGAAACACTCTGTCTGTAGAAAATGCAACTGGACATTCGTAGCGCTAAGTGGGTAATAGTGGAAAAAGAATATGTTCAAATATAAACTACACAGAAGCATTGTATGAAACTTCTTTCTGTTCTGTGCATTCAACTAACAGAGTTGAACCTTACTTTTGATTGAGCCGTTCTGAAACACTCTTTCTGTAGAAACTGCAATTGGACATTCTGAGCGCTAGGAGGCCTATATTGGGAAAAAGAATGTCTACAAATAAAAACTACAGAGAAGAATTGTGTGAAACTTCTTTCTGTTCTGTTTGTTCAACTAAAAGAGTTGAACCTTAGTTTTGATTGAGCCGTTCTGAAACACTCTTTCTGTAGAAAATGCAAGTGGAGATTCGGAGCGCTAAGAGGGTAATAGTGGAAAAAGGAATGTCTCCAAATATAAACTACACAGAATCATTCTGTGAAACTTCTTTCTGATCTGTGCATTCAGCTAACAGAGTTAAACCATACTTTTGATTGAGCAGATCTGAACACTCTTTCTGTAGAAAATGCAACTGGACATATGGGGCGCTAAGAGAGTACTAGTGGAAAAAGGAATATATTCAAATATAAACTACACAGAAGCATTCTGTGAAACTTCTTTCTGATCTGAGCATTCAGCTAACAGAGTTAAACCATACTTTTGATTGAGCAGTTTTGAAACACTCTGTCTGTAGAAAATGCAACTGGACATTCGTAGCGCTAAGAGGGTAATAGTGGAAAAAAGAATATGTTCAAATATAAACTACACAGAAGCATTGTATGAAACTTCTTTCTGTTCTGTGCATTCAACTAACAGAGTTGAACCTTACTTTTGATTGAGCCTTTCTGAAACACTCTTTCTGTAGAAACTGCAATTGGACATTCTGAGCGCTAAGAGGCCTCTATTGAGAAAAATAATATCTTCAAATAAAAACTACACAGAAGCATTGTGTGAAACTTGTTTCTGATATGTTCATTAAGCTAACAGAGTTAAACCATACTTTTGATTGCGCAGTTCTGAACACTCTTTCTGTAGAAAATGCAAGTGGACATTCGGAGCGCTAAGAGGGTAATAGTGGAAAAAGGAATATATTCAAATATAAACTACACAGTAGCATTCTGTGAAAATTCTTTCTGTTCTGTGCATTCAACTAACAGAGTTGAACCTTACTTTTGATTAAGCCGTTCTGAAACACTCTTTCTGTAGAAACTGCAATTGGACATGCTAAGCGCTAAGAGGCCTACATTGGGAAAAGGAATATCTTCAAATAAAAACTACACAGATGTATTCTGTGAAACTTATTTCTGATCTGTAAATTCAGTTAACGGAGATAAAACACATTTTTGATTTAGCAGTTATGAAACTCTCTTTTTGTAGAAAATGCAAGTGGAGATTCGGAGCGCTAAGAGGGTAATAGTGGAAAAAGGAATGTCTTCAAATATAAACTACACAGAATCATTCGGTGAAAATTCTTTCTGATCTGTGCATTCAGCTAACAGAGTTAAACCATACTTTTGATTGAGCACACCTGAACACTCTTTCTGTAGAAAATGCAACTGGACATTTGGAGCGCTAAGAGCGTAGTAGTGGAAAATGGAATATATTCAAATATAAACTACACAGAAGCATTCTGTGAAACTTCTTTCTGATCTGAGCATTCAGCTAACAGAGTTAAACCATACTTTTGATTGAGCAGTTTTGAAACACTCTGTCTGTAGAAAATGAAACTGGACATTCGTAGCGCTAAGTGGGTAATAGTGGAAAAAAGAATATGTTCAAATATAAACTACACAGAAGCATTGTATGAAACTTCTTTCTTTTCTGTGCATTCAAATAACAGAGTTGAACCTTACTTTTGATTGAGCCGTTCTGAAACACTCTTTCTGTAGAAACTGCAATTGGACATTCTGAGCGCTAGGAGGCCTATATTGGGAAAAAGAATGTCTACAAATAAAAACTACAGAGAAGAATTGTGTGAAACTTCTTTCTGTTCTGTTTGTTCAACTAAAAGAGTTGAACCTTAGTTTTGATTGAGCCGTTCTGAAACACTCTTTCTGTAGAAAATGCAAGTGGAGATTCGGAGCGCTAAGAGGGTAATAGTGGAAAAAGGAATGTCTCCAAATATAAACTACACAGAATCATTCTGTGAAACTTCTTTCTGATCTGTGCATTCAGCTAACAGAGTTAAACCATACTTTTGATTCAGCAGATCTGAACACTCTTTCTGTAGAAAATGCATCTGGACATTTGGAGCGCTAAGAGATTAGTAGTGGAAAAAGGAATATATTCAAATATAAACTACACAGAAGCATTCTGTGAAACTTCTTTCTGATCTGAGCATTCAGCTAACAGAGTTAAACCATACTTTTGATTGAGCAGTTTTGAAACACTCTGTCTGTAGGAAATGCAACTGGACATTCGTAGCGCTAAGTGGGTAATAGTGGAAAAAAGAATATGTTCAAATATAAACTACACAGAAGCATTGTATGAAACTTCTTTCTGTTCTGTGCATTCAACTAACAGAGTTGAACCTTACTTTTGATTGAGCCTTTCTGAAACACTCTTTCTGTAGAAACTGCAATTGGATATTCTGAGCGCTAAGAGGCGTATATTGGGAAAAATAATATCTTCAAATAAAAACTACACAGAAGCATTGTGTGAAACTTATTTCTGATATGTTCATTAAGCTAACAGAGTTAAACCATACTTTTGATTGCGCAGTTCTGAACACTCTTTCTGTAGAAAATGCAAGTGGACATTCGGAGCGCTAAGAGGGTAATAGTGGAAAAAGGAATATATTCAAATATAAACTACACAGTAGCATTCTGTGAAAATTCTTTCTGTTCTGTGCATTCAACTAACAGAGTTGAACCTTACTTTTGATTGAGCCGTTCTGAAACACTCTTTCTGTAGAAACTGCAATTGGACATGCTAAGCGCTAAGAGGCCTACATTGGGAAAAGGAATATCTTCAAATAAAAACTACACAGATGCATTCTGTGAAACTTATTTCTGATCTGTAAATTCAGTTAACAGAGATAAAACATATTTTTGATTGAGCAGTTATGAAACACTCTTTTTGTAGAAAATGCAAGTTGAGATTGGGAGCGGTAAGAGGGTAATAGTGGAAAAAGGAATGTCTTCAAATATAAACTACACAGAATCATTCGGTGAAACTTCTTTCTGATCTGTGCATTCAGCTAACAGAGTTAAACCATACTTTTGATTGAGCAGATCTGAACACTCTTTCTGTAGAAAATGCAACTGGACATTTGGAGCGCTAAGAGCGTAGTAGTGGAAAAAGGAATATATTCAAATATAAACTACACAGAAGCATTCTGTGAAACTTCTTTCTGATCTGAGCATACAGCTAACAGAGTTAAACCATACTTTTGATTGAGCAGTTTTGAAACACTCTGTCTGTAGAAAATGCAACTGGACATTCGTAGCGCTAAGTGGGTAATAGTGGAAAAAGAATATGTTCAAATATAAAAAAACAGAAGCATTGTATGAAACTTCTTTCTGTTCTGTGCATTCAACTAACAGAGTTGAACCTTACTTTTGATTGAGCCGTTCTGAAACACTCTTTCTGTAGAAACTGCAATTGGACATTCTGAGCGTTAAGAGGCCTATATTGGGAAAAAGAATGTCTACAAATAAAAACTACACAGAAGAATTGTGTGAAACTTCTTTCTGTTCTGTTTGTTCAACTAAATGAGTTGAACCTTAGTTTTGATTTAGCCGTTCTGAAACACTCTTTCTGTAGAAAATGCAAGTGGAGATTCGAAGCGCTAAGAGGGTAATAGTGGAAAAAGGAATGTCTCCAAATATAAACTACACAGAATCATTCTGTGAAACTTCTTTCTGATCTGTGCATTCAGCTAACATAGTTAAACCATACTTTTGATTGAGCAGATCTGAACACTCTTTCTGTAGAAAATGCAACTGGACATTTGGAGCGCTAAGAGAGTAGTAGTGGAAAAAGGAATATATTCAAATATAAACTACACAGAAGCATTCTGTGAAACTTCTTTCTGATCTGAGCATTCAGCTAACAGAGTTAAACCATACTTTTGATTGAGCAGTTTTGAAACACTCTGTCTGTAGAAAATGCAACTGGACATTCGTAGCGCTAAGTGGGTAATAGTGGAAAAAAGAATATGTTCAAATATAAACTACACAGAAGCATTGTATGAAACTTCTTTCTGTTCTGTGCATTCAACTAACAGAGTTGAACCTTACTTTTGATTGAGCCTTTCTGAAACACTCTTTCTGTAGAAACTGCAATTGGATATTCTGAGCGCTAAGAGGCCTATATTGGGAAAAATAATATCTTCAAATAAAAACTACACAGAAGCATTGTCTGAAACTTATTTCTGATATGTTCATTAAGCTAACAGAGTTAAACCATACTTTTGATTGCGCAGTTCTGAACACTCTTTCTGTAGAAAATGCAAGTGGACATTCGGAGCGCTAAGAGGGTAATAGTGGAAAAAGGAATATATTCAAATATAAACTACACAGTAGAATTCTGTGAAAATTCTTTCTGTTCTGTGCATTCAACTAACAGAGTTGAACCTTACTTTTGATTGAGCCGTTCTGAAACACTCTTTCTGTAGAAACTGCAATTGGACATGCTAAGCGCTAAGAGGCCTACATTGGGAAAAAGAATATCTTCAAATAAAAACTACACAGATGCATTCTGTGAAACTTATTTCTGATCTGTAATTTCAGTTAACAGAGATAAAACATATTTTTGATTGAGCAGTTATGAAACTCTCTTTTTGTAGAAAATGCAAGTGGAGATTCGGAGCGCTAAGAGGGTAATAGTGGAAAAAGGAATGTCTTCAAATATAAACTACACAGAATCATTCGGTGAAACTTCTTTCTGATCTGTGCATTCAGCTAACAGAGTTAAACCATACTTTTGATTGAGCAGATCTGAACACTCTTTCTGTAGAAAATGCAACTGGACATTTGGAGCGCTAAGAGCGTAGTAGTGGAAAAAGGAATATATTCAAATATAAACTACACAGAAGCATTCTGTGAAACTTCTTTCTGATCTGAGCATACAGCTAACAGAGTTAAACCATACTTTTGATTGAGCAGTTTTGAAACACTCTGTCTGTAGAAAATGCAACTGGACATTCGTAGCGCTAAGTGGGTAATAGTGGAAAAAGAATATGTTCAAATATAAACTACACAGAAGCATTGTATGAAACTTCTTTCTGTTCTGTGCATTCAACTAACAGAGTTGAACCTTACTTTTGATTGAGCCGTTCTGAAACACTCTTTCTGTAGAAACTGCAATTGGACATTCTGAGCGCTAGGAGGCCTATATTGGGAAAAAGAATGTCTACAAATAAAAACTACAGAGAAGAACTGTGTGAAACTTCTTTCTGTTCTGTTTGTTCAACTAAAAGAGTTGAACCTTAGTTTTGATTGAGCCGTTCTGAAACACTCTTTCTGTAGAAAATGCAAGTGGAGATTCGGAGCGCTAAGAGGGTAATAGTGGAAAAAGGAATGTCTCCAAATATAAACTACACAGAATCATTCTGTGAAACTTCTTTCTGATCTGTGCATTCAGCTAACAGAGTTAAACCATACTTTTGATTGAGCAGATCTGAACACTCTTTCTGTAGAAAATGCAACTGGACATATGGGGCGCTAAGAGAGTACTAGTGGAAAAAGGAATATATTCAAATATAAACTACACAGAAGCATTCTGTGAAACTTCTTTCTGATCTGAGCATTCAGCTAACAGAGTTAAACCATACTTTTGATTGAGCAGTTTTGAAACACTCTGTCTGTAGAAAATGCAACTGGACATTCGTAGCGCTAAGAGGGTAATAGTGGAAAAAAGAATATGTTCAAATATAAACTACACAGAAGCATTGTATGAAACTTCTTTCTGTTCTGTGCATTCAACTAACAGAGTTGAACCTTACTTTTGATTGAGCCTTTCTGAAACACTCTTTCTGTAGAAACTGCAATTGGACATTCTGAGCGCTAAGAGGCCTCTATTGAGAAAAATAATATCTTCAAATAAAAACTACACAGAAGCATTGTGTGAAACTTGTTTCTGATATGTTCATTAAGCTAACAGAGTTAAACCATACTTTTGATTGCGCAGTTCTGAACACTCTTTCTGTAGAAAATGCAAGTGGACATTCGGAGCGCTAAGAGGGTAATAGTGGAAAAAGGAATATATTCAAATATAAACTACACAGTAGCATTCTGTGAAAATTCTTTCTGTTCTGTGCATTCAACTAACAGAGTTGAACCTTACTTTTGATTAAGCCGTTCTGAAACACTCTTTCTGTAGAAACTGCAATTGGACATGCTAAGCGCTAAGAGGCCTACATTGGGAAAAGGAATATCTTCAAATAAAAACTACACAGATGTATTCTGTGAAACTTATTTCTGATCTGTAAATTCAGTTAACGGAGATAAAACACATTTTTGATTTAGCAGTTATGAAACTCTCTTTTTGTAGAAAATGCAAGTGGAGATTCGGAGCGCTAAGAGGGTAATAGTGGAAAAAGGAATGTCTTCAAATATAAACTACACAGAATCATTCGGTGAAAATTCTTTCTGATCTGTGCATTCAGCTAACAGAGTTAAACCATACTTTTGATTGAGCACACCTGAACACTCTTTCTGTAGAAAATGCAACTGGACATTTGGAGCGCTAAGAGCGTAGTAGTGGAAAATGGAATATATTCAAATATAAACTACACAGAAGCATTCTGTGAAACTTCTTTCTGATCTGAGCATTCAGCTAACAGAGTTAAACCATACTTTTGATTGAGCAGTTTTGAAACACTCTGTCTGTAGAAAATGAAACTGGACATTCGTAGCGCTAAGTGGGTAATAGTGGAAAAAAGAATATGTTCAAATATAAACTACACAGAAGCATTGTATGAAACTTCTTTCTTTTCTGTGCATTCAAATAACAGAGTTGAACCTTACTTTTGATTGAGCCGTTCTGAAACACTCTTTCTGTAGAAACTGCAATTGGACATTCTGAGCGCTAGGAGGCCTATATTGGGAAAAAGAATGTCTACAAATAAAAACTACAGAGAAGAATTGTGTATAACTTCTTTCTGTTCTGTTTGTTCAACTAAAAGAGTTGAACCTTAGTTTTGATTGAGCCGTTCTGAAACACTCTTTCTGTAGAAAATGCAAGTGGAGATTCGGAGCGCTAAGAGGGTAATAGTGGAAAAAGGAATGTCTCCAAATATAAACTACACAGAATCATTCTGTGAAACTTCTTTCTGATCTGTGCATTCAGCTAACAGAGTTAAACCATACTTTTGATTCAGCAGATCTGAACACTCTTTCTGTAGAAAATGCAACTGGACATTTGGAGCGCTAAGAGAGTAGTAGTGGAAAAAGGAATATATTCAAATATAAACTACACAGAAGCATTCTGTGAAACTTCTTTCTGATCTGAGCATTCAGCTAACAGAGTTAAACCATACTTTTGATTGAGCAGTTTTGAAACACTCTGTCTGTAGGAAATGCAACTGGACATTCGTAGCGCTAAGTGGGTAATAGTGGAAAAAAGAATATGTTCAAATATAAACTACACAGAAGCATTGTATGAAACTTCTTTCTGTTCTGTGCATTCAACTAACAGAGTTGAACCTTACTTTTGATTGAGCCTTTCTGAAACACTCTTTCTGTAGAAACTGCAATTGGATATTCTGAGCGCTAAGAGGCGTATATTGGGAAAAATAATATCTTCAAATAAAAACTACACAGAAGCATTGTGTGAAACTTATTTCTGATATGTTCATTAAGCTAACAGAGTTAAACCATACTTTTGATTGCGCAGTTCTGAACACTCTTTCTGTAGAAAATGCAAGTGGACATTCGGAGCGCTAAGAGGGTAATAGTGGAAAAAGGAATATATTCAAATATAAACTACACAGTAGCATTCTGTGAAAATTCTTTCTGTTCTGTGCATTCAACTAACAGAGTTGAACCTTACTTTTGATTGAGCCGTTCTGAAAGACTCTTTCTGTAGAAACTGCAATTGGACATGCTAAGCGCTAAGAGGCCTACATTGGGAAAAGGAATATCTTCAAATAAAAACTACACAGATGCATTCTGTGAAACTTATTTCTGATCTGTAAATTCAGTTAACAGAGATAAAACATATTTTTGATTGAGCAGTTATGAAACTCTCTTTTTGTAGAAAATGCAAGTGGAGATTCGGAGCGCTAAGAGGGTAATAGTGGAAAAAGGAATGTCTTCAAATATAAACTACACAGAATCATTCGGTGAAACTTCTTTCTGATCTGTGCATTCAGCTAACAGAGTTAAACCATACTTTTGATTGAGCAGATCTGAACACTCTTTCTGTAGAAAATGCAACTGGACATTTGGAGCGCTAAGAGCGTAGTAGTGGAAAAAGGAATATATTCAAATATAAACTACACAGAAGCATTCTGTGAAACTTCTTTCTGATCTGAGCATACAGCTAACAGAGTTAAACCATACTTTTGATTGAGCAGTTTTGAAACACTCTGATGTAGAAAATGCAACTGGACATTCGTAGCGCTAAGTGGGTAATAGTGGAAAAAGAATATGTTCAAATATAAACTACACAGAAGCATTGTATGAAACTTCTTTCTGTTCTGTGCATTCAACTAACAGAGTTGAACCTTACTTTTGATTGAGCCGTTCTGAAACACTCTTTCTGTAGAAACTGCAATTGGACATTCTGAGCGTTAAGAGGCCTATATTGGGAAAAAGAATGTCTACAAATAAAAACTACACAGAAGAATTGTGTGAAACTTCTTTCTGTTCTGTTTGTTCAACTAAATGAGTTGAACCTTAGTTTTGATTGAGCCGTTCTGAAACACTCTTTCTGTAGAAAATGCAAGTGGAGATTCGGAGCGCTAAGAGGGTAATAGTGGAAAAAGGAATGTCTCCAAATATAAACTACACAGAATCATTCTGTGAAACTTCTTTCTGATCTGTGCATTCAGCTAACAGAGTTAAACCATACTTTTGATTGAGCAGATCTGAACACTCTTTCTGTAGAAAATGCAACTGGACATTTGGAGCGCTAAGAGAGTAGTAGTGGAAAAAGGAATATATTCAAATATAAACTACACAGAAGCATTCTGTGAAACTTCTTTCTGATCTGAGCATTCAGCTAACAGAGTTAAACCATACTTTTGATTGAGCAGTTTTGAAACACTCTGTCTGTAGAAAATGCAACTGGACATTCGTAGCGCTAAGTGGGTAATAGTGGAAAAAAGAATATGTTCAAATATAAACTACACAGAAGCATTGTATGAAACTTCTTTCTGTTCTGTGCATTCAACTAACAGAGTTGAACCTTACTTTTGATTGAGCCTTTCTGAAACACTCTTTCTGTAGAAACTGCAATTGGATATTCTGAGCGCTAAGAGGCCTATATTGGGAAAAATAATATCTTCAAATAAAAACTACACAGAAGCATTGTGTGAAACTTATTTCTGATATGTTCATTAAGCTAACAGAGTTAAACCATACTTTTGATTGCGCAGTTCTGAACACTCTTTCTGTAGAAAATGCAAGTGGACATTCGGAGCGCTAAGAGGGTAATAGTGGAAAAAGGAATATATTCAAATATAAACTACACAGTAGAATTCTGTGAAAATTCTTTTGTTCTGTGCATTCAACTAACAGAGTTGAACCTTACTTTTGATTGAGCCGTTCTGAAACACTCTTTCTGTAGAAACTGCAATTGGACATGCTAAGCGCTAAGAGGCCTACATTGGGAAAAAGAATATCTTCAAATAAAAACTACACAGATGCATTCTGTGAAACTTATTTCTGATCTGTAATTTCAGTTAACAGAGATAAAACATATTTTTGATTGAGCAGTTATGAAACACTCTTTTTGTAGAAAATGCAAGTGGAGATTCGGAGCGCTAAGAGGGTAATAGAGGAAAAAGTAATGTCTTCAAATATAAACTACACAGAATCATTCGGTGAAACTTCTTTCTGATCTGTGCATTCAGCTAAAAGAGTTAAACCATACTTTTGATTGAGCAGATCTGAACACTCTTTGTGTAGAAAATGCAACTGGACATTTGGAGCGCTAAGAGCGTAGTAGTGGAAAAAGGAATATATTCAAATATAAACTACACAGAAGCATTCTGTGAAACTTCTTTCTGATCTGAGCATACAGCTAACAGAGTTAAACCATACTTTTGATTGAGCAGTTTTGAAACACTCTGTCTGTAGAAAATGCAACTGCACTTTCGTAGCGCTAAGTGGGTAATAGTGGAAAAAAGAATATGTTCAAATATAAACTACACAGAAGCATTGTATGAAACTTCTTTCTGTTCTGTGCATTCAACTAAAAGAGTTGAACCTTAGTTTTGATTGAGCCGTTCTGAAACACTCTTTCTGTAGAAACTGCAATTGGACATTCTGAGAGCTAAGAGGCCTATATTGGGAAAAAGAATGTCTAAAAATAAAAACTACACAGAAGAATTGTGTGAAACTTCTTTCTGTTCTGTTTGTTCAACTACAAGAGTTGAACCTTAGTTTTGATTGAGCCGTTCTGAAACACTCTTTATGGAGAAAAGGCAAGTGGAGATTCGGAGAGCTAAGAGGGTAATAGTGGAAAAAGGAATGTCTCCAAATATAAACTACACAGAATCATTCTGTGAAACTTCTTTCTGATCTGTGCATTCAGCTAACAGAGTTAAACCATACTTTTGATTGAGCAGATCTGAACACTCTTTCTGTAGAAAATGCAACTGGACATTTGGAGCGCTAAGAGAGTAGTAGTGGAAAAAGGAATATATTCAAATATAAACTACACAGAAGCATTCTGTGAAACTTCTTTCTGATCTGAGCATTCAGCTAACAGAGTTAAACCATACTTTTGATTGAGCAGTTTTGAAACACTCTCTCTGTAGAAAATGCAACTGGACATTCGTAGCGCTAAGTGGGTAATAGTGGAAAAAAGAATATGTTCAAATATAAACTACACAGAAGCATTGTATGAAACTTCTTTCTGTTCTGTGCATTCAACTAACAGAGTTGAACCTTAGTTTTGATTGAGCTTTTCTGAAACACTCTTTCTGTAGAAACTGCAATTGGATATTCTGAGCGCTAAGAGGCCTATATTGGGAAAAATAATATCTTCAAATAAAAACTACACAGAAGCATTGTGTGAAACTTATTTCTGATATGTTCATTAAGCTAACAGAGTTAAACCATACTTTTGATTGCGCAGTTCTGAACACTCTTTCTGTAGAAAATGCAAGTGGACATTCGGAGCGCTAAGAGGGTAATAGTGGAAAAAGGAATATATTCAAATATAAACTACACAGTAGTATTCTGTGAAAATTCTTTCTGTTCTGTGCATTCAACTAACAGAGTTGAACCTTACTTTTGATTGAGCCGTTCTGAAACACTCTTTCTGTAGAAACTGCAATTGGACATGCTAAGCGCTAAGAGGCCTACATTGGGAAAAGGAATATCTTCAAATAAAAACTACACAGATGCATTCTGTGAAACTTATTTCTGATCTGTAAATTCAGTTAACAGAGATAAAACATATTTTTGATTGAGCAGTTATGAAACTCTCTTTTTGTAGAAAATGCAAGTGGAGATTCGGAGCGCTAAGAGGGTAATAGTGGAAAAAGGAATGTCTTCAAATATAAACTACACAGAATCATTCGGTGAAACTTCTTTCTGATCTGTGCATTCAGCTAACAGAGTTAAACCATACTTTTGATTGAGCAGATCTGAACACTCTTTCTGTAGAAAATGCAACTGGACATTTGGAGCGCTAAGAGCGTAGTAGTGGAAAAAGGAATATATTCAAATATAAACTACACAGAAGCATTCTGTGAAACTTCTTTCTGATCTGAGCATACAGCTAACAGAGTTAAACCATACTTTTGATTGAGCAGTTTTGAAACACTCTGATGTAGAAAATGCAACTGGACATTCGTAGCGCTAAGTGGGTAATAGTGGAAAAAGAATATGTTCAAATATAAACTACACAGAAGCATTGTATGAAACTTCTTTCTGTTCTGTGCATTCAACTAACAGAGTTGAACCTTACTTTTGATTGAGCCGTTCTGAAACACTCTTTCTGTAGAAACTGCAATTGGACATTCTGAGCGTTAAGAGGCCTATATTGGGAAAAAGAATGTCTACAAATAAAAACTACACAGAAGAATTGTGTGAAACTTCTTTCTGTTCTGTTTGTTCAACTACAAGAGTTGAACCTTAGTTTTGATTGAGCCGTTCTGAAACACTCTTTATGGAGAAAAGGCAAGTGGAGATTCGGAGAGCTAAGAGGGTAATAGTGGAAAAAGGAATGTCTCCAAATATAAACTACACAGAATCATTCTGTGAAACTTCTTTCTGATCTGTGCATTCAGCTAACAGAGTTAAACCATACTTTTGATTGAGCAGATCTGAACACTCTTTCTGTAGAAAATGCAACTGGACATTTGGAGCGCTAAGAGAGTAGTAGTGGAAAAAGGAATATATTCAAATATAAACTACACAGAAGCATTCTGTGAAACTTCTTTCTGATCTGAGCATTCAGCTAACAGAGTTAAACCATACTTTTGATTGAGCAGTTTTGAAACACTCTCTCTGTAGAAAATGCAACTGGACATTCGTAGCGCTAAGTGGGTAATAGTGGAAAAAAGAATATGTTCAAATATAAACTACACAGAAGCATTGTATGAAACTTCTTTCTGTTCTGTGCATTCAACTAACAGAGTTGAACCTTACTTTTGATTGAGCTTTTCTGAAACACTCTTTCTGTAGAAACTGCAATTGGATATTCTGAGCGCTAAGAGGCCTATATTGGGAAAAATAATATCTTCAAATAAAAACTACACAGAAGCATTGTGTGAAACTTATTTCTGATATGTTCATTAAGCTAACAGAGTTAAACCATACTTTTGATTGCGCAGTTCTGAACACTCTTTCTGTAGAAAATGCAAGTGGACATTCGGAGCGCTAAGAGGGTAATAGTGGAAAAAGGAATATATTCAAATATAAACTACACAGTAGTATTCTGTGAAAATTCTTTCTGTTCTGTGCATTCAACTAACAGAGTTGAACCTTACTTTTGATTGAGCCGTTCTGAAACACTCTTTCTGTAGAAACTGCAATTGGACATGCTAAGCGCTAAGAGGCCTACATTGGGAAAAGGAATATCTTCAAATAAAAACTACACAGATGCATTCTGTGAAACTTATTTCTGATCTGTAAATTCAGTTAACAGAGATAAAACATATTTTTGATTGAGCAGTTATGAAACTCTCTTTTTGTAGAAAATGCAAGTGGAGATTCGGAGCGCTAAGAGGGTAATAGTGGAAAAAGGAATGTCTTCAAATATAAACTACACAGAATCATTCGGTGAAACTTCTTTCTGATCTGTGCATTCAGCTAACAGAGTTAAACCATACTTTTGATTGAGCAGATCTGAACACTCTTTCTGTAGAAAATGCAACTGGACATTTGGAGCGCTAAGAGCGTAGTAGTGGAAAAAGGAATATATTCAAATATAAACTACACAGAAGCATTCTGTGAAACTTCTTTCTGATCTGAGCATACAGCTAACAGAGTTAAACCATACTTTTGATTGAGCAGTTTTGAAACACTCTGATGTAGAAAATGCAACTGGACATTCGTAGCGCTAAGTGGGTAATAGTGGAAAAAGAATATGTTCAAATATAAACTACACAGAAGCATTGTATGAAACTTCTTTCTGTTCTGTGCATTCAACTAACAGAGTTGAACCTTACTTTTGATTGAGCCGTTCTGAAACACTCTTTCTGTAGAAACTGCAATTGGACATTCTGAGCGTTAAGAGGCCTATATTGGGAAAAAGAATGTCTACAAATAAAAACTACACAGAAGAATTGTGTGAAACTTCTTTCTGTTCTGTTTGTTCAACTAAATGAGTTGAACCTTAGTTTTGATTTAGCCGTTCGGAAACACTCTTTCTGTAGAAAATGCAAGTGGAGATTCGGAGCGCTAAGAGGGTAATAGTGGAAAAAAAAATGTCTCCAAATATAAACTACACAGAATCATTCTGTGAAACTTCTTTCTGATCTGTGCATTCAGCTAACAGAGTTAAACCATACTTTTGATTGAGCAGATCTGAACACTCTTTCTGTAGAAAATGCAACTGGACATTTGGAGCGCTAAGAGAGTAGTAGTGGAAAAAGGAATATATTCAAATATAAACTACACAGAAGCATTCTGTGAAACTTCTTTCTGATCTGAGCATTCAGCTAACAGAGTTAAACCATACTTTTGATTGAGCAGTTTTGAAACACTCTGTCTGTAGAAAATGCAACTGGACATTCGTAGCGCTAAGTGGGTAATAGTGGAAAAAAGAATATGTTCAAATATAAACTACACAGAAGCATTGTATGAAACTTCTTTCTGTTCTGTGCATTCAACTAACAGAGTTGAACCTTACTTTGATTGAGCCTTTCTGAAACACTCTTTCTGTAGAAACTGCAATTGGATATTCTGAGCGCTAAGAGGCCTATATTGGGAAAAATAATATCTTCAAATAAAAACTACACAGAAGCATTGTGTGAAACTTATTTCTGATATGTTCATTAAGCTAACAGAGTTAAACCATACTTTTGATTGCGCAGTTCTGAACACTCTTTCTGTAGAAAATGCAAGTGGACATTCGGAGCGCTAAGAGGGTAATAGTGGAAAAAGGAATATATTCAAATATAAACTACACAGTAGAATTCTGTGAAAATTCTTTCTGTTCTGTGCATTCAACTAACAGAGTTGAACCTTACTTTTGATTGAGCCGTTCTGAAACACTCTTTCTGTAGAAACTGCAATTGGACATGCTAAGCGCTAAGAGGCCTACATTGGGAAAAAGAATATCTTCAAATAAAAACTACACAGATGCATTCTGTGAAACTTATTTCTGATCTGTAATTTCAGTTAACAGAGATAAAACATATTTTTGATTGAGCAGTTATGAAACACTCTTTTTGTAGAAAATGCAAGTGGAGATTCGGAGCGCTAAGAGGGTAATAGAGGAAAAAGTAATGTCTTCAAATATAAACTACACAGAATCATTCGGTGAAACTTCTTTCTGATCTGTGCATTCAGCTAAAAGAGTTAAACCATACTTTTGATTGAGCAGATCTGAACACTCTTTCTGTAGAAAATGCAACTGGACATTTGGAGCGCTAAGAGAGTAGTAGTGGAAAAAGGAATATATTCAAATATAAACTACACAGAAGCATTCTGTGAAACTTCTTTCTGATCTGAGCATTCAGCTAACAGAGTTAAACCATACTTTTGATTGAGCAGTTTTGAAACACTCTGTCTGTAGAAAATGCAACTGGACATTCGTAGCGCTAAGTGGGTAATAGTGGAAAAAAGAATATGTTCAAATATAAACTACACAGAAGCATTGTATGAAACTTCTTTCTGTTCTGTGCATTCAACTAACAGAGTTGAACCTTACTTTTGATTGAGCCTTTCTGAAACACTCTTTCTGTAGCAACTGCAATTGGATATTCTGAGCGCTAAGAGGCCTATATTGGGAAAAATAATATCTTCAAATAAAAACTACACAGAAGCATTGTGTGAAACTTATTTCTGATATGTTCATTAAGCTAACAGAGTTAAACCATACTTTTGATTGCGCAGTTCTGAACACTCTTTCTGTAGAAAATGCAAGTGGACATTCGGAGCGCTAAGAGGGTAATAGTGGAAAAAGGAATATATTCAAATATAAACTACACAGTAGAATTCTGTGAAAATTCTTTCTGTTCTGTTCATTCAACTAACAGAGTTGAACCTTACTTTTGATTGAGCCGTTCTGAAACACTCTTTCTGTAGAAACTGCAATTGGACATGCTAAGCGCTAAGAGGCCTACATTGGGAAAAAGAATATCTTCAAATAAAAACTACACAGATGCATTCTGTGAAACTTATTTCTGATCTGTAATTTCAGTTAACAGAGATAAAACATATTTTTGATTGAGCAGTTATGAAACACTCTTTTTGTAGAAAATGCAAGTGGAGATTCGGAGCGCTAAGAGGGTAATAGAGGAAAAAGTAATGTCTTCAAATATAAACTACACAGAATCATTCGGTGAAACTTCTTTCTGATCTGTGCATTCAGCTAAAAGAGTTAAACCATACTTTTGATTGAGCAGATCTGAACACTCTTTGTGTAGAAAATGCAACTGGACATTTGGAGCGCTAAGAGCGTAGTAGTGGAAAAAGGAATATATTCAAATATAAACTACACAGAAGCATTCTGTGAAACTTCTTTCTGATCTGAGCATACAGCTAACAGAGTTAAACCATACTTTTGATTGAGCAGTTTTGAAACACTCTGTCTGTAGAAAATGCAACTGCACTTTCGTAGCGCTAAGTGGGTAATAGTGGAAAAAAGAATATGTTCAAATATAAACTACACAGAAGCATTGTATGAAACTTCTTTCTGTTCTGTGCATTCAACTAAAAGAGTTGAACCTTAGTTTTGATTGAGCCGTTCTGAAACACTCTTTCTGTAGAAACTGCAATTGGACATTCTGAGAGCTAAGAGGCCTATATTGGGAAAAAGAATGTCTAAAAATAAAAACTACACAGAAGAATTGTGTGAAACTTCTTTCTGTTCTGTTTGTTCAACTACAAGAGTTGAACCTTAGTTTTGATTGAGCCGTTCTGAAACACTCTTTATGGAGAAAAGGCAAGTGGAGATTCGGAGCGCTAAGAGGGTAATAGTGGAAAAAGGAATGTCTCCAAATATAAACTACACAGAATCATTCTGTGAAACTTCTTTCTGATCTGTGCATTCAGCTAACAGAGTTAAACCATACTTTTGATTGAGCAGATCTGAACACTCTTTCTGTAGAAAATGCAACTGGACATTTGGAGCGCTAAGAGAGTAGTAGTGGAAAAAGGAATATATTCAAATATAAACTACACAGAAGCATTCTGTGAAACTTCTTTCTGATCTGAGCATTCAGCTAACAGAGTTAAACCATACTTTTGATTGAGCAGTTTTGAAACACTCTCTCTGTAGAAAATGCAACTAGACATTCGTAGCGCTAAGTGGGTAATAGTGGAAAAAAGAATATGTTCAAATATAAACTACACAGAAGCATTGTATGAAACTTCTTTCTGTTCTGTGCATTCAACTAACAGAGTTGAACCTTACTTATAATTGAGCCTTTCTGAAACACTCTTTCTGTAGAATCTGCAATTGGACATTCTGAGCACTAAGAGGACTATATTGGGAAAAATAATATCTTCAAATAAAAACTACACAGAAGCATTGTGTGAAACTTATTTCTGATATGTTCATTAAGCTAACAGAGTTAAACCATACTTTTGATTGCGCAGTTCTGAACACTCTTTCTGTAGAAAATGCAAGTGGACATTCGGAGCGCTAAGAGGGTAATAGTGGAAAAAGGAATATATTCAAATATAAACTACACAGTAGCATTCTGTGAAAATTCTTTCTGTTCTGTGCATTCAACTAACAGAGTTGAACCTTACTTTTGATTGAGCCGTTCTGAAACACTCTTTCTGTAGAAACTGCAATTGGACATGCTAAGCGCTAAGAGGCCTACATTGGGAAAAGGAATATCTTCAAATAAAAACTACACAGATGCATTCTGTGAAACTTATTTCTGATCTGTAAATTCAGTTAACAGAGATAAAACATATTTTTGATTGAGCAGTTATGAAACTCTCTTTTTGTAGAAAATGCAAGTGGAGATTCGGAGCGCTAAGAGGGTAATAGTGGAAAAAGGAATGTCTTCAAATATAAACTACACAGAATCATTCGGTGAAACTTCTTTCTGATCTGTGCATTCAGCTAACAGAGTTAAACCATACTTTTGATTGAGCAGATCTGAACACTCTTTCTGTAGAAAATGCAACTGGACATTTGGAGCGCTAAGAGCGTAGTAGTGGAAAAAGGAATATATTCAAATATAAACTACACAGAAGCATTCTGTGAAACTTCTTTCTGATCTGAGCATACAGCTAACAGAGTTAAACCATACTTTTGATTGAGCAATTTTGAAACACTCTGATGTAGAAAATGCAACTGGACATTCGTAGCGCTAAGTGGGTAATAGTGGAAAAAGAATATGTTCAAATATAAACTACACAGAAGCATTGTATGAAACTTCTTTCTCTTCTGTGCATTCAACTAACAGAGTTGAACCTTACTTTTGATTGAGCCGTTCTGAAACACTCTTTCTGTAGAAACTGCAATTGGACATTCTGAGCGTTAAGAGGCCTATATTGGGAAAAAGAATGTCTACAAATAAAAACTACACAGAAGAATTGTGTGAAACTGCTTTCTGTTCTGTTTGTTCAACTAAATGAGTTGAACCTTAGTTTTGATTGAGCCGTTCTGAAACACTCTTTCTGTAGAAAATGCAAGTGGAGATTCGGAGCGCTAAGAGGGTAATAGTGGAAAAAGGAATGTCTCCAAATATAAACCACACAGAATCATTCTGTGAAACTTCTTTCTGATCTGTGCATTCAGCTAACAGAGTTCAACCATACTTTTGATTGAGCAGATCTGAACACTCTTTCTGTAGAAAATGCAACTGGACATTTGGAGCGCTAAGAGAGTAGTAGTGGAAAAAGGAATATATTCAAATATAAACTACACAGAAGCATTCTGTGAAACTTCTTTCTGATCTGAGCATTCAGCTAACAGAGTTAAACCATACTTTTGATTGAGCAGTTTTGAAACACTCTGTCTGTAGAAAATGCAACTGGACATTCGTAGCGCTAAGTGGGTAATAGTGGAAAAAAGAATATGTTCAAATATAAACTACACAGAAGCATTGTATGAAACTTCTTTCTGTTCTGTGCATTCAACTAACAGAGTTGAACCTTACTTTTGATTGAGCCTTTCTGAAACACTCTTTCTGTAGAAACTGCAATTGGATATTCTGAGCGCTAAGAGGCCTATATTGGGAAAAATAATATCTTCAAATAAAAACTACACAGAAGCATTGTGTGAAACTTATTTCTGATATGTTCATTAAGCTAACAGAGTTAAACCATACTTTTGATTGCGCAGTTCTGAACACTCTTTCTGTAGAAAATGCAAGTGGACATTCGGAGCGCTAAGAGGGTAATAGTGGAAAAAGGAATATATTCAAATATAAACTACACAGTAGCATTCTGTGAAAATTCTTTCTGTTCTGTGCATTCAACTAACAGAGTTGAACCTTACTTTTGATTGAGCCGTTCTGAAACACTCTTTCTGTAGAAACTGCAATTGGACATGCTAAGCGCTAAGAGGCCTACATTGGGAAAAGGAATATCTTCAAATAAAAACTACACAGATGCATTCTGTGAAACTTATTTCTGATCTGTAAATTCAGTTAACAGAGATAAAACATATTTTTGATTGAGCAGTTATGAAACTCTCTTTTTGTAGAAAATGAAAGTGGAGATTCGGAGCGCTAAGTGGGTAATAGTGGAAAAAGGAATGTCTTCAAATATAAACTACACAGAATCATTCGGTGAAACTTCTTTCTGATCTGTGCATTCAGCTAACAGAGTTAAACCATACTTTTGATTGAGCAGATCTGAACACTCTTTCTGTAGAAAATGCAACTGGACATTTGGAGCGCTAAGAGCGTAGTAGTGGAAAAAGGAATATATTCAAATATAAACTACACAGAAGCATTCTGTGAAACTTCTTTCTGATCTGAGCATACAGCTAACAGAGTTAAACCATACTTTTGATTGAGCAGTTTTGAAACACTCTGATGTAGAAAATGCAACTGGACATTCGTAGCGCTAAGTGGGTAATAGTGGAAAAAGAATATGTTCAAATATAAACTACACAGAAGCATTGTATGAAACTTCTTTCTGTTCTGTGCATTCAACTAACAGAGTTGAACCTTACTTTTGATTGAGCCGTTCTGAAACACTCTTTCTGTAGAAACTGCAATTGGACATTCTGAGCGTTAAGAGGCCTATATTGGGAAAAAGAATGTCTACAAATAAAAACTACACAGAAGAATTGTGTGAAACTTCTTTCTGTTCTGTTTGTTCAACTAAATGAGTTGAACCTTAGTTTTGATTTAGCCGTTCGGAAACACGCTTTCTGTAGAAAATGCAAGTGGAGATTCGGAGCGCTAAGAGGGTAATAGTGGAAAAAAAAATGTCTCCAAATATAAACTACACAGAATCATTCTGTGAAACTTCTTTCTGATCTGTGCATTCAGCTAACAGAGTTAAACCATACTTTTGATTGAGCAGATCTGAACACTCTTTCTGTAGAAAATGCAACTGGACATTTGGAGCGCTAAGAGAGTAGTAGTGGAAAAAGGAATATATTCAAATATAAACTACACAGAAGCATTCTGTGAAACTTCTTTCTGATCTGAGCATTCAGCTAACAGAGTTAAACCATACTTTTGATTGAGCAGTTTTGAAACACTCTGTCTGTAGAAAATGCAACTGGACATTCGTAGCGCTAAGTGGGTAATAGTGGAAAAAAGAATATGTTCAAATATAAACTACACAGAAGCATTGTATGAAACTTCTTTCTGTTCTGTGCATTCAACTAACAGAGTTGAACCTTACTTTGATTGAACCTTTCTGAAACACTCTTTCTGTAGAAACTGCAATTGGATATTCTGAGCGCTAAGAGGCCTATATTGGGAAAAATAATATCTTCAAATAAAAACTACACAGAAGCATTGTGTGAAACTTATTTCTGATATGTTCATTAAGCTAACAGAGTTAAACCATACTTTTGATTGCGCAGTTCTGAACACTCTTTCTGTAGAAAATGCAAGTGGACATTCGGAGCGCTAAGAGGGTAATAGTGAAAAAAGGAATATATTCAAATATAAACTACACAGTAGAATTCTGTGAAAATTCTTTCTGTTCTGTGCATTCAACTAACAGAGTTGAACCTTACTTTTGATTGAGCCGTTCTGAAACACTCTTTCTGTAGAAACTGCAATTGGACATGCTAAGCGCTAAGAGGCCTACATTGGGAAAAAGAATATCTTCAAATAAAAACTACACAGATGCATTCTGTGAAACTTATTTCTGATCTGTAATTTCAGTTAACAGAGATAAAACATATTTTTGATTGAGCAGTTATGAAACTCTCTTTTTGTAGAAAATGCAAGTGGAGATTCGGAGCGCTAAGAGGGTAATAGTGGAAAAAGGAATGTCTTCAAATATAAACTACACAGAATCATTCGGTGAAACTTCTTTCTGATCTGTGCATTCAGCTAACAGAGTTAAACCATACTTTTGATTGAGCAGATCTGAACACTCTTTCTGTAGAAAATGCAACTGGACATTTGGAGCGCTAAGAGCGTAGTAGTGGAAAAAGGAATATATTCAAATATAAACTACACAGAAGCATTCTGTGAAACTTCTTTCTGATCTGAGCATACAGCTAACAGAGTTAAACCATACTTTTGATTGAGCAGTTTTGAAACACTCTGATGTAGAAAATGCAACTGGACATTCGTAGCGCTAAGTGGGTAATAGTGGAAAAAGAATATGTTCAAATATAAACTACACAGAAGCATTGTATGAAACTTCTTTCTGTTCTGTGCATTCAACTAACAGAGTTGAACCTTACTTTTGATTGAGCCGTTCTGAAACACTCTTTCTGTAGAAACTGCAATTGGACATTCTGAGCGTTAAGAGGCCTATATTGGGAAAAAGAATGTCTACAAATAAAAACTACACAGAAGAATTGTGTGAAACTTCTTTCTGTTCTGTTTGTTCAACTAAATGAGTTGAACCTTAGTTTTGATTTAGCCGTTCGGAAACACGCTTTCTGTAGAAAATGCAAGTGGAGATTCGGAGCGCTAAGAGGGTAATAGTGGAAAAAAAAATGTCTCCAAATATAAACTACACAGAATCATTCTGTGAAACTTCTTTCTGATCTGTGCATTCAGCTAACAGAGTTAAACCATACTTTTGATTGAGCAGATCTGAACACTCTTTCTGTAGAAAATGCAACTGGACATTTGGAGCGCTAAGAGAGTAGTAGTGGAAAAAGGAATATATTCAAATATAAACTACACAGAAGCATTCTGTGAAACTTCTTTCTGATCTGAGCATTCAGCTAACAGAGTTAAACCATACTTTTGATTGAGCAGTTTTGAAACACTCTGTCTGTAGAAAATGCAACTGGACATTCGTAGCGCTAAGTGGGTAATAGTGGAAAAAAGAATATGTTCAAATATAAACTACACAGAAGCATTGTATGAAACTTCTTTCTGTTCTGTGCATTCAACTAACAGAGTTGAACCTTACTTTGATTGAGCCTTTCTGAAACACTCTTTCTGTAGAAACTGCAATTGGATATTCTGAGCGCTAAGAGGCCTATATTGGGAAAAATAATATCTTCAAATAAAAACTACACAGAAGCATTGTGTGAAACTTATTTCTGATATGTTCATTAAGCTAACAGAGTTAAACCATACTTTTGATTGCGCAGTTCTGAACACTCTTTCTGTAGAAAATGCAAGTGGACATTCGGAGCGCTAAGAGGGTAATAGTGGAAAAAGGAATATATTCAAATATAAACTACACAGTAGAATTCTGTGAAAATTCTTTCTGTTCTGTGCATTCAACTAACAGAGTTGAACCTTACTTTTGATTGAGCCGTTCTGAAACACTCTTTCTGTAGAAACTGCAATTGGACATGCTAAGCGCTAAGAGGCCTACATTGGGAAAAAGAATATCTTCAAATAAAAACTACACAGATGCATTCTGTGAAACTTATTTCTGATCTGTAATTTCAGTTAACAGAGATAAAACATATTTTTGATTGAGCAGTTATGAAACACTCTTTTTGTAGAAAATGCAAGTGGAGATTCGGAGCGCTAAGAGGGTAATAGAGGAAAAAGTAATGTCTTCAAATATAAACTACACAGAATCATTCGGTGAAACTTCTTTCTGATCCGTGCATTCAGCTAAAAGAGTTAAACCATACTTTTGATTGAGCAGATCTGAACACTCTTTGTGTAGAAAATGCAACTGGACATTTGGAGCGCTAAGAGCGTAGTAGTGGAAAAAGGAATATATTCAAATATAAACTACACAGAAGCATTCTGTGAAACTTCTTTCTGATCTGAGCATACAACTAACAGAGTTAAACCATACTTTTGATTGAGCAGTTTTGAAACACTCTGTCTGTAGAAAATGCAACTGCACATTCGTAGCGCTAAGTGGGTAATAGTGGAAAAAAGAATATGTTCAAATATAAACTACACAGAAGCATTGTATGAAACTTCTTTCTGTTCTGTGCATTCAACTAACAGAGTTGAACCTTACTTTTGATTGAGCCGTTCTGAAACACTCTTTCTGTAGAAACTGCAATTGGACATTCTGAGAGCTAAGAGGCCTATATTGGGAAAAAGAATGTCTACAAATAAAAACTACACAGAAGAATTGTGTGAAACTTCTTTCTGTTCTGTTTGTTCAACTAAAAGAGTTGAACCTTAGTTTTGATTGAGCCGTTCTGAAACACTCTTTATGGAGAAAACGCAAGTGGAGATTCGGAGCGCTAAGAGGGTAATAGTGGAAAAAGGAATGTCTCCAAATATAAACTACACAGAATCATTCTGTGAAACTTCTTTCTGATCTGTGCATTCAGCTAACAGAGTTAAACCATACTTTTGATTGAGCAGATCTGAACACTCTTTCTGTAGAAAATGCAACTGGACATTTGGAGCGCTAAGAGAGTAGTAGTGGAAAAAGGAATATATTCAAATATAAACTACACAGAAGCATTCTGTGAAACTTCTTTCTGATCTGAGCATTCAGCTAACAGAGTTAAACCATACTTTTGATTGAGCAGTTTTGAAACACTCTCACTGTAGGAAATGCAACTGGACATTCGTAGCGCTAAGTGGGTAATAGTGGAAAAAAGAATATGTTCAAATATAAACTACACAGAAGCATTGTATGAAACTTCTTTCTGTTCTGTGCATTCAACTAACAGAGTTGAACCTTACTTATAATTGAGCCTTTCTGAAACACTCTTTCTGTAGAATCTGCAATTGGACATTCTGAGCGCTAAGAGGCCTCTATTGGGAAAAATAATATCTTCAAATAAAAACTACACAGAAGCATTGTGTGAAACTTATTTCTGATATGTTCATTAAGCTAACAGAGTTAAACCATACTTTTGATTGCGCAGTTCTGAACACTCTTTCTGTAGAAAATGCAAGTGGACATTCGGAGCGCTAAGAGGGTAATAGTGGAAAAAGGAATATATTCAAATATAAACTACACAGTAGCATTCTGTGAAAATTCTTTCTGTTCTGTGCATTCAACTAACAGAGTTGAACCTTACTTTTGATTGAGCCGTTCTGAAACACTCTTTCTGTAGAAACTGCAATTGGACATGCTAAGCGCTAAGAGGCCTACATTGGGAAAAGGAATATCTTCAAATAAAAACTACACAGATGCATTCTGTGAAACTTATTTCTGATCTGTAAATTCAGTTAACAGAGATAAAACATATTTTTGATTGAGCAGTTATGAAACTCTCTTTTTGTAGAAAATGCAAGTGGAGATTCGGAGCGCTAAGAGGGTAATAGTGGAAAAAGGAATGTCTTCAAATATAAACTACACAGAATCATTCGGTGAAACTTCTTTCTGATCTGTGCATTCAGCTAACAGAGTTAAACCATACTTTTGATTGAGCAGATCTGAACACTCTTTCTGTAGAAAATGCAACTGGACATTTGGAGCGCTAAGAGCGTAGTAGTGGAAAAAGGAATATATTCAAATATAAACTACACAGAAGCATTCTGTGAAACTTCTTTCTGATCTGAGCATACAGCAAACAGAGTTAAACCATACTTTTGATTGAGCAGTTTTGAAACACTCTGATGTAGAAAATGCAACTGGACATTCGTAGCGCTAAGTGGGTAATAGTGGAAAAAGAATATGTTCAAATATAAACTACACAGAAGCATTGTATGAAACTTCTTTCTCTTCTGTGCGTTCAACTAACAGAGTTGAACCTTACTTTTGATTGAGCCGTTCTGAAACACTCTTTCTGTAGAAACTGCAATTGGACATTCTGAGCGTTAAGAGGCCTATATTGGGAAAAAGAATGTCTACAAATAAAAACTACACAGAAGAATTGTGTGAAACTTCTTTCTGTTCTGTTTGTTCAACTAAATGAGTTGAACCTTAGTTTTGATTTAGCCGTTCGGAAACACTCTTTCTGTAGAAAATGCAAGTGGAGATTCGGAGCGCTAAGAGGGTAATAGTGGAAAAAGGAATGTCTCCAAATATAAACTACACAGAATCATTCTGTGAAACTTCTTTCTGATCTGTGCATTCAGCTAACAGAGTTAAACCATACTTTTGATTGAGCAGATCTGAACACTCTTTCTGTAGAAAATGCAACTGGACATTTGGAACGCTAAGAGAGTAGTAGTGGAAAAAGGAATATATTCAAATATAAACTACACAGAAGCATTCTGTGAAACTTCTTTCTGATCTGAGCATTCAGCTAACAGAGTTAAACCATACTTTTGATTGAGCAGTTTTGAAACACTCTGTCTGTAGAAAATGCAACTGGACATTCGTAGCGCAAAGTGGGTAATAGTGGAAAAAAGAATATGTTCAAATATAAACTACACAGAAGCATTGTATGAAACTTCTTTCTGTTCTGTGCATTCAACTAACAGAGTTGAACCTTACTTTTGATTGAGCCTTTCTGAAACACTCTTTCTGTAGAAACTGCAATTGGATATTCTGAGCGCTAAGAGGCCTATATTGGGAAAAATAATATCTTCAAATAAAAACTACACAGAAGCATTGTGTGAAACTTATTTCTGATATGTTCATTAAGCTAACAGAGTTAAACCATACTTTTGATTGCGCAGTTCTGAACACTCTTTCTGTAGAAAATGCAAGTGGACATTCGGAGCGCTAAGAGGGTAATAGTGGAAAAAGGAATATATTCAAATATAAACTACACAGTAGAATTCTGTGAAAATTCTTTCTGTTCTGTGCATTCAACTAACAGAGTTGAACCTTACTTTTGATTGAGCCGTTCTGAAACACTCTTTCTGTAGAAACTGCAATTGGACATGCTAAGCGCTAAGAGGCCTACATTGGGAAAAGGAATATCTTCAAATAAAAACTACACAGATGCATTCTGTGAAACTTATTTCTGATCTGTAATTTCAGTTAACAGAGATAAAACATATTTTTGATTGAGCAGTTATGAAACACTCTTTTTGTAGTAAATGCAAGTGGAGATTCGGAGCGCTAAGAGGGTAATAGAGGAAAAAGTAATGCCTTCAAATATAAACTACACAGAATCATTCGGTGAAACTTCTTTCTGATCTGTGCATTCAGCTAAAAGAGTTAAACCATACTTTTGATTGAGCAGATCTGAACACTCTTTGTGTAGAAAATGCAACTGGACATTTGGAGCGCTAAGAGCGTAGTAGTGGAAAAAGGAATATATTCAAATATAAACTACACAGAAGCATTCTGTGAAACTTCTTTCTGATCTGAGCATACAGCTAACAGAGTTAAACCATACTTTTGATTGAGCAGTTTTGAAACACTCTGTCTGTAGAAAATGCAACTGGACATTCGTAGCGCTAAGTGGGTAATAGTGGAAAAAAGAATATGTTCAAATATAAACTACACAGAAGCATTGTATGAAACTTCTTTCTGTTCTGTGCATTCAACTAACAGAGTTGAACCTTACTTTTGATTGAGCCGTTCTGAAACACTCTTTCTGTAGAAACTGCAATTGGACATTCTGAGAGCTAAGAGGCCTATATTGGGAAAAAGAATGTCTAAAAATAAAAACTACACAGAAGAATTGTGTGAAACTTCTTTCTGTTCTGTTTGTTCAACTAAAAGAGTTGAACCTTAGTTTTGATTGAGCCGTTCTGAAACACTCTTTATGGAGAAAAGGCAAGTGGAGATTCGGAGCGCTAAGAGGGTAATAGTGGAAAAAGGAATGTCTCCAAATATAAACTACACAGAATCATTCTGTGAAACTTCTTTCTGATCTGTGCATTCAGCTAACAGAGTTAAACCATACTTTTGATTGAGCAGATCTGAACACTCTTTCTGTAGAAAATGCAACTGGACATTTGGAGCGCTAAGAGAGTAGTAGTGGAAAAAGGAATATATTCAAATATAAACTACACAGAAGCATTCTGTGAAACTTCTTTCTGATCTGAGCATTCAGCTAACAGAGTTAAACCATACTTTTGATTGAGCAGTTTTGAAACACTCTCTCTGTAGAAAATGCAACTGGACATTCGTAGCGCTAAGTGGGTAATAGTGGAAAAAAGAATATGTTCAAATATAAACTACACAGAAGCATTGTATGAAACTTCTTTCTGTTCTGTGCATTCAACTAACAGAGTTGAACCTTACTTATAATTGAGCCTTTCTGAAACACTCTTTCTGTAGAATCTGCAATTGGACATTCTGAGCGCTAAGAGGCCTCTATTGGGAAAAACAATATCTTCAAATAAAAACTACACAGAAGCATTGTGTGAAACTTATTTCTGATATGTTCATTAAGCTAACAGAGTTAAACCATACTTTTGATTGCGCAGTTCTGAACACTCTTTCTGTAGAAAATGCAAGTGGACATTCGGAGCGCTAAGAGGGTAATAGTGGAAAAAGGAATATATTCAAATATAAACTACACAGTAGCATTCTGTGAAAATTCTTTCTGTTCTGTGCATTCAACTAACAGAGTTGAACCTTACTTTTGATTGAGCCGTTCTGAAACACTCTTTCTGTAGAAACTGCAATTGGACATGCTAAGCGCTAAGAGGCCTACATTGGGAAAAGGAATATCTTCAAATAAAAACTACACAGATGCATTCTGTGAAACTTATTTCTGATCTGTAAATTCAGTTAACAGAGATAAAACATATTTTTGATTGAGCAGTTATGAAACTCTCTTTTTGTAGAAAATGCAAGTGGAGATTCGGAGCGCTAAGAGGGTAATAGTGGAAAAAGGAATGTCTTCAAATATAAACTACACAGAATCATTCGGTGAAACTTCTTTCTGATCTGTGCATTCAGCTAACAGAGTTAAACCATACTTTTGATTGAGCAGATCTGAACACTCTTTCTGTAGAAAATGCAACTGGACATTTGGAGCGCTAAGAGCGTAGTAGTGGAAAAAGGAATATATTCAAATATAAACTACACAGAAGCATTCTGTGAAACTTCTTTCTTATCTGAGCATACAGCTAACAGAGTTAAACCATACTTTTGATTGAGCAGTTTTGAAACACTCTGATGTAGAAAATGCAACTGGACATTCGTAGCGCTAAGTGGGTAATAGTGGAAAAAGAATATGTTCAAATATAAACTACACAGAAGCATTGTATGAAACTTCTTTCTCTTCTGTGCATTCAACTAACAGAGTTGAACCTTACTTTTGATTGAGCCGTTCTGAAACACTCTTTCTGTAGAAACTGCAATTGGACATTCTGAGCGTTAAGAGGCCTATATTGGGAAAAAGAATGTCTACAAATAAAAACTACACAGAAGAATTGTGTGAAACTTCTTTCTGTTCTGTTTGTTCAACTAAATGAGTTGAACCTTAGTTTTGATTTAGCCGTTCGGAAACACTCTTTCTGTAGATAATGCAAGTGGAGATTCGGAGCGCTAAGAGGGTAATAGTGGAAAAAGGAATGTCTCCAAATATAAACTACACAGAATCATTCTGTGAAACTTCTTTCTGATCTGTGCATTCAGCTAACAGAGTTAAACCATACTTTTGATTGAGCAGATCTGAACACTCTTTCTGTAGAAAATGCAACTGGACATTTGGAGCGCTAAGAGAGTAGTAGTGGAAAAAGGAATATATTCAAATATAAACTACACAGAAGCATTCTGTGAAACTTCTTTCTGATCTGAGCATTCAGCTAACAGAGTTAAACCATACTTTTGATTGAGCAGTTTTGAAACACTCTGTCTGTAGAAAATGCAACTGGACATTCGTAGCGCTAAGTGGGTAATAGTGGAAAAAAGAATATGTTCAAATATAAACTACACAGAAGCATTGTATGAAACTTCTTTCTGTTCTGTGCATTCAACTAACAGAGTTGAACCTTACTTTTGATTGAGCCTTTCTGAAACACTCTTTCTGTAGAAACTGCAATTGGATATTCTGAGCGCTAAGAGGCCTATATTGGGAAAAATAATATCTTCAAATAAAAACTACACAGAAGCATTGTGTGAAACTTATTTCTGATATGTTCATTAAGCTAACAGAGTTAAACCATACTTTTGATTGCGCAGTTCTGAACACTCTTTCTGTAGAAAATGCAAGTGGACATTCGGAGCGCTAAGAGGGTAATAGTGGAAAAAGGAATATATTCAAATATAAACTACACAGTAGAATTCTGTGAAAATTCTTTCTGTTCTGTGCATTCAACTAACAGAGTTGAACCTTACTTTTGATTGAGCCGTTCTGAAACACTCTTTCTGTAGAAACTGCAATTGGACATGCTAAGCGCTAAGAGGCCTACATTGGGAAAAGGAATATCTTCAAATAAAAACTACACAGATGCATTCTGTGAAACTTATTTCTGATCTGTAATTTCAGTTAACAGAGATAAAACATATTTTTGATTGAGCAGTTATGAAACACTCTTTTTGTAGTAAATGCAAGTGGAGATTCGGAGCGCTAAGAGGGTAATAGAGGAAAAAGTAATGCCTTCAAATATAAACTACACAGAATCATTCGGTGAAACTTCTTTCTGATCTGTGCATTCAGCTAAAAGAGTTAAACCATACTTTTGATTGAGCAGATCTGAACACTCTTTGTGTAGAAAATGCAACTGGACATTTGGAGCGCTAAGAGCGTAGTAGTGGAAAAAGGAATATATTCAAATATAAACTACACAGAAGCATTCTGTGAAACTTCTTTCTGATCTGAGCATACAGCTAACAGAGTTAAACCATACTTTTGATTGAGCAGTTTTGAAACACTCTGTCTGTAGAAAATGCAACTGGACATTCGTAGCGCTAAGTGGGTAATAGTGGAAAAAAGAATATGTTCAAATATAAACTACACAGAAGCATTGTATGAAACTTCTTTCTGTTCTGTGTATTCAACTAACAGAGTTGAACCTTACTTTTGATTGAGCCGTTCTGAAACACTCTTTCTGTAGAAACTGCAATTGGACATTCTGAGAGCTAAGAGGCCTATATTGGGAAAAAGAATGTCTACAAATAAAAACTACACAGAAGAATTGTGTGAAACTTCTTTCTCTTCTGTTTGTTCAACTAAAAGAGTTGAACATTAGTTTTGATTGAGCCGTTCTGAAACACTCTTTATGGAGAAAAGGCAAGTGGAGATTCGGAGCGCTAAGAGGGTAATAGTGGAAAAAGGAATGTCTCCAAATATAAACTACACAGAATCATTCTGTGAAACTTATTTCTGATCTGTGCATTCAGCTAACAGAGTTAAACCATACTTTTGATTGAGCAGATCTGAACACTCTTTCTGTAGAAAATGCAACTGGACATTTGGAGCGCTAAGAGAGTAGTAGTGGAAAAAGGAATATATTCAAATATAAATTACACAGAAGCATTCTGTGAAACTTCTTTCTGATCTGAGCATTCAGCTAACAGAGTTAAACCGTACTTATGATTGAGCAGTTTTGAAACACTCTGTCTGTAGAAAATGCAACTGGACATTCGTAGCGCTAAGTGGGTAATAGTGGAAAAAAGAATATGTTCAAATATAAACTACACAGAAGCATTGTATGAAACTTCTTTCTGTTCTGTGCATTCAACTAACAGAGTTGAACCTTACTTTGATTGAACCTTTCTGAAACACTCTTTCTGTAGAAACTGCAATTGGATATTCTGAGCGCTAAGAGGCCTATATTGGGAAAAATAATATCTTCAAATAAAAACTACACAGAAGCATTGTGTGAAACTTATTTCTGATATGTTCATTAAGCTAACAGAGTTAAACCATACTTTTGATTGCGCAGTTCTGAACACTCTTTCTGTAGAAAATGCAAGTGGACATTCGGAGCGCTAAGAGGGTAATAGTGAAAAAAGGAATATATTCAAATATAAACTACACAGTAGAATTCTGTGAAAATTCTTTCTGTTCTGTGCATTCAACTAACAGAGTTGAACCTTACTTTTGATTGAGCCGTTCTGAAACACTCTTTCTGTAGAAACTGCAATTGGACATGCTAAGCGCTAAGAGGCCTACATTGGGAAAAAGAATATCTTCAAATAAAAACTACACAGATGCATTCTGTGAAACTTATTTCTGATCTGTAATTTCAGTTAACAGAGATAAAACATATTTTTGATTGAGCAGTTATGAAACTCTCTTTTTGTAGAAAATGCAAGTGGAGATTCGGAGCGCTAAGAGGGTAATAGTGGAAAAAGGAATGTCTTCAAATATAAACTACACAGAATCATTCGGTGAAACTTCTTTCTGATCTGTGCATTCAGCTAACAGAGTTAAACCATACTTTTGATTGAGCAGATCTGAACACTCTTTCTGTAGAAAATGCAACTGGACATTTGGAGCGCTAAGAGCGTAGTAGTGGAAAAAGGAATATATTCAAATATAAACTACACAGAAGCATTCTGTGAAACTTCTTTCTGATCTGAGCATACAGCTAACAGAGTTAAACCATACTTTTGATTGAGCAGTTTTGAAACACTCTGATGTAGAAAATGCAACTGGACATTCGTAGCGCTAAGTGGGTAATAGTGGAAAAAGAATATGTTCAAATATAAACTACACAGAAGCATTGTATGAAACTTCTTTCTGTTCTGTGCATTCAACTAACAGAGTTGAACCTTACTTTTGATTGAGCCGTTCTGAAACACTCTTTCTGTAGAAACTGCAATTGGACATTCTGAGCGTTAAGAGGCCTATATTGGGAAAAAGAATGTCTACAAATAAAAACTACACAGAAGAATTGTGTGAAACTTCTTTCTGTTCTGTTTGTTCAACTAAATGAGTTGAACCTTAGTTTTGATTTAGCCGTTCGGAAACACGCTTTCTGTAGAAAATGCAAGTGGAGATTCGGAGCGCTAAGAGGGTAATAGTGGAAAAAAAAATGTCTCCAAATATAAACTACACAGAATCATTCTGTGAAACTTCTTTCTGATCTGTGCATTCAGCTAACAGAGTTAAACCATACTTTTGATTGAGCAGATCTGAACACTCTTTCTGTAGAAAATGCAACTGGACATTTGGAGCGCTAAGAGAGTAGTAGTGGAAAAAGGAATATATTCAAATATAAACTACACAGAAGCATTCTGTGAAACTTCTTTCTGATCTGAGCATTCAGCTAACAGAGTTAAACCATACTTTTGATTGAGCAGTTTTGAAACACTCTGTCTGTAGAAAATGCAACTGGACATTCGTAGCGCTAAGTGGGTAATAGTGGAAAAAAGAATATGTTCAAATATAAACTACACAGAAGCATTGTATGAAACTTCTTTCTGTTCTGTGCATTCAACTAACAGAGTTGAACCTTACTTTGATTGAGCCTTTCTGAAACACTCTTTCTGTAGAAACTGCAATTGGATATTCTGAGCGCTAAGAGGCCTATATTGGGAAAAATAATATCTTCAAATAAAAACTACACAGAAGCATTGTGTGAAACTTATTTCTGATATGTTCATTAAGCTAACAGAGTTAAACCATACTTTTGATTGCGCAGTTCTGAACACTCTTTCTGTAGAAAATGCAAGTGGACATTCGGAGCGCTAAGAGGGTAATAGTGGAAAAAGGAATATATTCAAATATAAACTACACAGTAGAATTCTGTGAAAATTCTTTCTGTTCTGTGCATTCAACTAACAGAGTTGAACCTTACTTTTGATTGAGCCGTTCTGAAACACTCTTTCTGTAGAAACTGCAATTGGACATGCTAAGCGCTAAGAGGCCTACATTGGGAAAAAGAATATCTTCAAATAAAAACTACACAGATGCATTCTGTGAAACTTATTTCTGATCTGTAATTTCAGTTAACAGAGATAAAACATATTTTTGATTGAGCAGTTATGAAACACTCTTTTTGTAGAAAATGCAAGTGGAGATTCGGAGCGCTAAGAGGGTAATAGAGGAAAAAGTAATGTCTTCAAATATAAACTACACAGAATCATTCGGTGAAACTTCTTTCTGATCCGTGCATTCAGCTAAAAGAGTTAAACCATACTTTTGATTGAGCAGATCTGAACACTCTTTGTGTAGAAAATGCAACTGGACATTTGGAGCGCTAAGAGCGTAGTAGTGGAAAAAGGAATATATTCAAATATAAACTACACAGAAGCATTCTGTGAAACTTCTTTCTGATCTGAGCATACAACTAACAGAGTTAAACCATACTTTTGATTGAGCAGTTTTGAAACACTCTGTCTGTAGAAAATGCAACTGCACATTCGTAGCGCTAAGTGGGTAATAGTGGAAAAAAGAATATGTTCAAATATAAACTACACAGAAGCATTGTATGAAACTTCTTTCTGTTCTGTGCATTCAACTAACAGAGTTGAACCTTACTTTTGATTGAGCCGTTCTGAAACACTCTTTCTGTAGAAACTGCAATTGGACATTCTGAGAGCTAAGAGGCCTATATTGGGAAAAAGAATGTCTACAAATAAAAACTACACAGAAGAATTGTGTGAAACTTCTTTCTGTTCTGTTTGTTCAACTAAAAGAGTTGAACCTTAGTTTTGATTGAGCCGTTCTGAAACACTCTTTATGGAGAAAACGCAAGTGGAGATTCGGAGCGCTAAGAGGGTAATAGTGGAAAAAGGAATGTCTCCAAATATAAACTACACAGAATCATTCTGTGAAACTTCTTTCTGATCTGTGCATTCAGCTAACAGAGTTAAACCATACTTTTGATTGAGCAGATCTGAACACTCTTTCTGTAGAAAATGCAACTGGACATTTGGAGCGCTAAGAGAGTAGTAGTGGAAAAAGGAATATATTCAAATATAAACTACACAGAAGCATTCTGTGAAACTTCTTTCTGATCTGAGCATTCAGCTAACAGAGTTAAACCATACTTTTGATTGAGCAGTTTTGAAACACTCTCACTGTAGGAAATGCAACTGGACATTCGTAGCGCTAAGTGGGTAATAGTGGAAAAAAGAATATGTTCAAATATAAACTACACAGATGCATTGTATGAAACTTCTTTCTGTTCTGTGCATTCAACTAACAGAGTTGAACCTTACTTATAATTGAGCCTTTCTGAAACACTCTTTCTGTAGAATCTGCAATTGGACATTCTGAGCGCTAAGAGGCCTCTATTGGGAAAAATAATATCTTCAAATAAAAACTACACAGAAGCATTGTGTGAAACTTATTTCTGATATGTTCATTAAGCTAACAGAGTTAAACCATACTTTTGATTGCGCAGTTCTGAACACTCTTTCTGTAGAAAATGCAAGTGGACATTCGGAGCGCTAAGAGGGTAATAGTGGAAAAAGGAATATATTCAAATATAAACTACACAGTAGCATTCTGTGAAAATTCTTTCTGTTCTGTGCATTCAACTAACAGAGTTGAACCTTACTTTTGATTGAGCCGTTCTGAAACACTCTTTCTGTAGAAACTGCAATTGGACATGCTAAGCGCTAAGAGGCCTACATTGGGAAAAGGAATATCTTCAAATAAAAACTACACAGATGCATTCTGTGAAACTTATTTCTGATCTGTAAATTCAGTTAACAGAGATAAAACATATTTTTGATTGAGCAGTTATGAAACTCTCTTTTTGTAGAAAATGCAAGTGGAGATTCGGAGCGCTAAGAGGGTAATAGTGGAAAAAGGAATGTCTTCAAATATAAACTACACAGAATCATTCGGTGAAACTTCTTTCTGATCTGTGCATTCAGCTAACAGAGTTAAACCATACTTTTGATTGAGCAGATCTGAACACTCTTTCTGTAGAAAATGCAACTGGACATTTGGAGCGCTAAGAGCGTAGTAGTGGAAAAAGGAATATATTCAAATATAAACTACACAGAAGCATTCTGTGAAACTTCTTTCTGATCTGAGCATACAGCAAACAGAGTTAAACCATACTTTTGATTGAGCAGTTTTGAAACACTCTGATGTAGAAAATGCAACTGGACATTCGTAGCGCTAAGTGGGTAATAGTGGAAAAAGAATATGTTCAAATATAAACTACACAGAAGCATTGTATGAAACTTCTTTCTCTTCTGTGCGTTCAACTAACAGAGTTGAACCTTACTTTTGATTGAGCCGTTCTGAAACACTCTTTCTGTAGAAACTGCAATTGGACATTCTGAGCGTTAAGAGGCCTATATTGGGAAAAAGAATGTCTACAAATAAAAACTACACAGAAGAATTGTGTGAAACTTCTTTCTGTTCTGTTTGTTCAACTAAATGAGTTGAACCTTAGTTTTGATTTAGCCGTTCGGAAACACTCTTTCTGTAGAAAATGCAAGTGGAGATTCGGAGCGCTAAGAGGGTAATAGTGGAAAAAGGAATGTCTCCAAATATAAACTACACAGAATCATTCTGTGAAACTTCTTTCTGATCTGTGCATTCAGCTAACAGAGTTAAACCATACTTTTGATTGAGCAGATCTGAACACTCTTTCTGTAGAAAATGCAACTGGACATTTGGAACGCTAAGAGAGTAGTAGTGGAAAAAGGAATATATTCAAATATAAACTACACAGAAGCATTCTGTGAAACTTCTTTCTGATCTGAGCATTCAGCTAACAGAGTTAAACCATACTTTTGATTGAGCAGTTTTGAAACACTCTGTCTGTAGAAAATGCAACTGGACATTCGTAGCGCAAAGTGGGTAATAGTGGAAAAAAGAATATGTTCAAATATAAACTACACAGAAGCATTGTATGAAACTTCTTTCTGTTCTGTGCATTCAACTAACAGAGTTGAACCTTACTTTTGATTGAGCCTTTCTGAAACACTCTTTCTGTAGAAACTGCAATTGGATATTCTGAGCGCTAAGAGGCCTATATTGGGAAAAATAATATCTTCAAATAAAAACTACACAGAAGCATTGTGTGAAACTTATTTCTGATATGTTCATTAAGCTAACAGAGTTAAACCATACTTTTGATTGCGCAGTTCTGAACACTCTTTCTGTAGAAAATGCAAGTGGACATTCGGAGCGCTAAGAGGGTAATAGTGGAAAAAGGAATATATTCAAATATAAACTACACAGTAGAATTCTGTGAAAATTCTTTCTGTTCTGTGCATTCAACTAACAGAGTTGAACCTTACTTTTGATTGAGCCGTTCTGAAACACTCTTTCTGTAGAAACTGCAATTGGACATGCTAAGCGCTAAGAGGCCTACATTGGGAAAAGGAATATCTTCAAATAAAAACTACACAGATGCATTCTGTGAAACTTATTTCTGATCTGTAATTTCAGTTAACAGAGATAAAACATATTTTTGATTGAGCAGTTATGAAACACTCTTTTTGTAGTAAATGCAAGTGGAGATTCGGAGCGCTAAGAGGGTAATAGAGGAAAAAGTAATGCCTTCAAATATAAACTACACAGAATCATTCGGTGAAACTTCTTTCTGATCTGTGCATTCAGCTAAAAGAGTTAAACCATACTTTTGATTGAGCAGATCTGAACACTCTTTGTGTAGAAAATGCAACTGGACATTTGGAGCGCTAAGAGCGTAGTAGTGGAAAAAGGAATATATTCAAATATAAACTACACAGAAGCATTCTGTGAAACTTCTTTCTGATCTGAGCATACAGCTAACAGAGTTAAACCATACTTTTGATTGAGCAGTTTTGAAACACTCTGTCTGTAGAAAATGCAACTGGACATTCGTAGCGCTAAGTGGGTAATAGTGGAAAAAAGAATATGTTCAAATATAAACTACACAGAAGCATTGTATGAAACTTCTTTCTGTTCTGTGCATTCAACTAACAGAGTTGAACCTTACTTTTGATTGAGCCGTTCTGAAACACTCTTTCTGTAGAAACTGCAATTGGACATTCTGAGAGCTAAGAGGCCTATATTGGGAAAAAGAATGTCTAAAAATAAAAACTACACAGAAGAATTGTGTGAAACTTCTTTCTGTTCTGTTTGTTCAACTAAAAGAGTTGAACCTTAGTTTTGATTGAGCCGTTCTGAAACACTCTTTATGGAGAAAAGGCAAGTGGAGATTCGGAGCGCTAAGAGGGTAATAGTGGAAAAAGGAATGTCTCCAAATATAAACTACACAGAATCATTCTGTGAAACTTCTTTCTGATCTGTGCATTCAGCTAACAGAGTTAAACCATACTTTTGATTGAGCAGATCTGAACACTCTTTCTGTAGAAAATGCAACTGGACATTTGGAGCGCTAAGAGAGTAGTAGTGGAAAAAGGAATATATTCAAATATAAACTACACAGAAGCATTCTGTGAAACTTCTTTCTGATCTGAGCATTCAGCTAACAGAGTTAAACCATACTTTTGATTGAGCAGTTTTGAAACACTCTCTCTGTAGAAAATGCAACTGGACATTCGTAGCGCTAAGTGGGTAATAGTGGAAAAAAGAATATGTTCAAATATAAACTACACAGAAGCATTGTATGAAACTTCTTTCTGTTCTGTGCATTCAACTAACAGAGTTGAACCTTACTTATAATTGAGCCTTTCTGAAACACTCTTTCTGTAGAATCTGCAATTGGACATTCTGAGCGCTAAGAGGCCTCTATTGGGAAAAACAATATCTTCAAATAAAAACTACACAGAAGCATTGTGTGAAACTTATTTCTGATATGTTCATTAAGCTAACAGAGTTAAACCATACTTTTGATTGCGCAGTTCTGAACACTCTTTCTGTAGAAAATGCAAGTGGACATTCGGAGCGCTAAGAGGGTAATAGTGGAAAAAGGAATATATTCAAATATAAACTACACAGTAGCATTCTGTGAAAATTCTTTCTGTTCTGTGCATTCAACTAACAGAGTTGAACCTTACTTTTGATTGAGCCGTTCTGAAACACTCTTTCTGTAGAAACTGCAATTGGACATGCTAAGCGCTAAGAGGCCTACATTGGGAAAAGGAATATCTTCAAATAAAAACTACACAGATGCATTCTGTGAAACTTATTTCTGATCTGTAAATTCAGTTAACAGAGATAAAACATATTTTTGATTGAGCAGTTATGAAACTCTCTTTTTGTAGAAAATGCAAGTGGAGATTCGGAGCGCTAAGAGGGTAATAGTGGAAAAAGGAATGTCTTCAAATATAAACTACACAGAATCATTCGGTGAAACTTCTTTCTGATCTGTGCATTCAGCTAACAGAGTTAAACCATACTTTTGATTGAGCAGATCTGAACACTCTTTCTGTAGAAAATGCAACTGGACATTTGGAGCGCTAAGAGCGTAGTAGTGGAAAAAGGAATATATTCAAATATAAACTACACAGAAGCATTCTGTGAAACTTCTTTCTGATCTGAGCATACAGCTAACAGAGTTAAACCATACTTTTGATTGAGCAGTTTTGAAACACTCTGATGTAGAAAATGCAACTGGACATTCGTAGCGCTAAGTGGGTAATAGTGGAAAAAGAATATGTTCAAATATAAACTACACAGAAGCATTGTATGAAACTTCTTTCTCTTCTGTGCATTCAACTAACAGAGTTGAACCTTACTTTTGATTGAGCCGTTCTGAAACACTCTTTCTGTAGAAACTGCAATTGGACATTCTGAGCGTTAAGAGGCCTATATTGGGAAAAAGAATGTCTACAAATAAAAACTACACAGAAGAATTGTGTGAAACTTCTTTCTGTTCTGTTTGTTCAACTAAATGAGTTGAACCTTAGTTTTGATTTAGCCGTTCGGAAACACTCTTTCTGTAGATAATGCAAGTGGAGATTCGGAGCGCTAAGAGGGTAATAGTGGAAAAAGGAATGTCTCCAAATATAAACTACACAGAATCATTCTGTGAAACTTCTTTCTGATCTGTGCATTCAGCTAACAGAGTTAAACCATACTTTTGATTGAGCAGATCTGAACACTCTTTCTGTAGAAAATGCAACTGGACATTTGGAGCGCTAAGAGAGTAGTAGTGGAAAAAGGAATATATTCAAATATAAACTACACAGAAGCATTCTGTGAAACTTCTTTCTGATCTGAGCATTCAGCTAACAGAGTTAAACCATACTTTTGATTGAGCAGTTTTGAAACACTCTGTCTGTAGAAAATGCAACTGGACATTCGTAGCGCTAAGTGGGTAATAGTGGAAAAAAGAATATGTTCAAATATAAACTACACAGAAGCATTGTATGAAACTTCTTTCTGTTCTGTGCATTCAACTAACAGAGTTGAACCTTACTTTTGATTGAGCCTTTCTGAAACACTCTTTCTGTAGAAACTGCAATTGGATATTCTGAGCGCTAAGAGGCCTATATTGGGAAAAATAATATCTTCAAATAAAAACTACACAGAAGCATTGTGTGAAACTTATTTCTGATATGTTCATTAAGCTAACAGAGTTAAACCATACTTTTGATTGCGCAGTTCTGAACACTCTTTCTGTAGAAAATGCAAGTGGACATTCGGAGCGCTAAGAGGGTAATAGTGGAAAAAGGAATATATTCAAATATAAACTACACAGTAGAATTCTGTGAAAATTCTTTCTGTTCTGTGCATTCAACTAACAGAGTTGAACCTTACTTTTGATTGAGCCGTTCTGAAACACTCTTTCTGTAGAAACTGCAATTGGACATGCTAAGCGCTAAGAGGCCTACATTGGGAAAAGGAATATCTTCAAATAAAAACTACACAGATGCATTCTGTGAAACTTATTTCTGATCTGTAATTTCAGTTAACAGAGATAAAACATATTTTTGATTGAGCAGTTATGAAACACTCTTTTTGTAGTAAATGCAAGTGGAGATTCGGAGCGCTAAGAGGGTAATAGAGGAAAAAGTAATGCCTTCAAATATAAACTACACAGAATCATTCGGTGAAACTTCTTTCTGATCTGTGCATTCAGCTAAAAGAGTTAAACCATACTTTTGATTGAGCAGATCTGAACACTCTTTGTGTAGAAAATGCAACTGGACATTTGGAGCGCTAAGAGCGTAGTAGTGGAAAAAGGAATATATTCAAATATAAACTACACAGAAGCATTCTGTGAAACTTCTTTCTGATCTGAGCATACAGCTAACAGAGTTAAACCATACTTTTGATTGAGCAGTTTTGAAACACTCTGTCTGTAGAAAATGCAACTGGACATTCGTAGCGCTAAGTGGGTAATAGTGGAAAAAAGAATATGTTCAAATATAAACTACACAGAAGCATTGTATGAAACTTCTTTCTGTTCTGTGTATTCAACTAACAGAGTTGAACCTTACTTTTGATTGAGCCGTTCTGAAACACTCTTTCTGTAGAAACTGCAATTGGACATTCTGAGAGCTAAGAGGCCTATATTGGGAAAAAGAATGTCTACAAATAAAAACTACACAGAAGAATTGTGTGAAACTTCTTTCTCTTCTGTTTGTTCAACTAAAAGAGTTGAACATTAGTTTTGATTGAGCCGTTCTGAAACACTCTTTATGGAGAAAAGGCAAGTGGAGATTCGGAGCGCTAAGAGGGTAATAGTGGAAAAAGGAATGTCTCCAAATATAAACTACACAGAATCATTCTGTGAAACTTATTTCTGATCTGTGCATTCAGCTAACAGAGTTAAACCATACTTTTGATTGAGCAGATCTGAACACTCTTTCTGTAGAAAATGCAACTGGACATTTGGAGCGCTAAGAGAGTAGTAGTGGAAAAAGGAATATATTCAAATATAAATTACACAGAAGCATTCTGTGAAACTTCTTTCTGATCTGAGCATTCAGCTAACAGAGTTAAACCGTACTTATGATTGAGCAGTTTTGAAACACTCTGTCTGTAGAAAATGCAACTGGACATTCGTAGCGCTAAGTGGGTAATAGTGGAGAAAAGAATATGTTCAAATATAAACTACACAGAAGCATTGTATGAAACTTCTTTCTGTTCTGTGCATTCAACTAACAGAGTTGAACCTTACTTTTGATTGAGCCTTTCTGAAACACTCTTTCTGTAGAAACTGCAATTGGACATTCTGAGCGCTAAGAGGCCTCTATTGGGAAAAATAATATCTTCACATAAAAACTACACAGAATCATTGTGTGAAACTTATTTCTGATATGTTCATTAAGCTAACAGAGTTAAACCATACTTTTGATTGCGCAGTTCTGAACACTCTTTCTGTAGAAAATGCAAGTGGACATTCGGAGCGCTAAGAGGGTAATAGTGGAAAAAGGAATATATTCAAATATAAACTACACAGTAGCATTCTGTGAAAATTCTTTCTGTTCTGTGCATTCAACTAACAGAGTTGAACCTTACTTTTGATTGAGCCGTTCTGAAACACTCTTTCTGTAGAAACTGCAATTGGACATGCTAAGCGCTAAGAGGCCTACATTGGGAAAAGGAATATCTTCAAATAAAAACTACACAGATGTATTCTGTGAAACTTATTTCTGATCTGTAAATTCAGTTAACGGAGATAAAACATATTTTTGATTTAGCAGGTATGAAACTCTCTTTTTGTAGAAAATGCAAGTGGAGATTCGGAGCGCTAAGAGGGTAATAGTGGAAAAAGGAATGTCTTCAAATATAAACTACACAGAATCATTCGGTGAAAATTCTTTCTGATCTGTGCATTCAGCTAACAGAGTTAAACCATACTTTTGATTGAGCACATCTGAACACTCTTTCTGTAGAAAATGCAACTGGACATTTGGAGCGCTAAGAGCGTAGTAGTGGAAAAAGTAATATATTCAAATATAAACTACACAGAAGCATTCTGTGAAACTTCTTTCTGATCTGAGCATTCAGCTAACAGAGTTAAACCATACTTTTGATTGAGCAGTTTTGAAACACTCTGTCTGTAGAAAATGAAACTGGACATTCGTAGCGCTAAGTGGGTAATAGTGGAAAAAAGAATATGTTCAAATATAAACTACACAGAAGCATTGTATGAAACTTCTTTCTGTTCTGTGCATTCAACTAACAGAGTTGAACCTTACTTTTGATTGAGCCGTTCTGAAACACTCTTTCTGTAGAAACTGCAATTGGACATTCTGAGCGCTAGGAGGCCTATATTGGGAAAAAGAATGTCTACAAATAAAAACTACAGAGAAGAATTGTGTGAAACTTCTTTCTGTTCTGTTTGTTCAACTAAAAGAGTTGAACCTTACTTTTGATTGAGCCGTTCTGAAACACTCTTTCTGTAGAAAATGCAAGTGGAGATTCGGAGCGCTAAGAGGGTAATAGTGGAAAAAGGAATGTCTCCAAATATAAACTACACAGAATCATTCTGTGAAACTTATTTCTGATCTGTGCATTCAGCTAACAGAGTTAAACCATAGTTTTGATTGAGCAGATCTGAACACTCTTTCTGTAGAAAATGCAACTGGACATTTGGAGCGCTAAGAGAGTACTAGTGGAAAAAGGAATATATTCAAATATAAACTACACAGAAGCATTCTGTGAAACTTCTTTCTGATCTGAGCATTCAGCTAACAGAGTTAAACCATACTTTTGATTGAGCAGTTTTGAAACACTCTGTCTGTAGAAAATGCAACTGGACATTCGTAGCGCTAAGAGGGTAATAGTGGAAAAAAGAATATGTTCAAATATAAACTACACAGAAGCATTGTATGAAACTTCTTTCTGTTCTGTGCATTCAACTAACAGAGTTGAACCTTACTTTTGATTGAGCCTTTCTGAAACACTCTTTCTGTAGAAACTGCAATTGGACATTCTGAGCGCTAAGAGGCCTCTATTGGGAAAAATAATATCTTCAAATAAAAACTACACAGAAGCATTGTGTGAAACTTGTTTCTGATATGTTCATTAAGCTAACAGAGTTAAACCATACTTTTGATTGCGCAGTTCTGAACACTCTTTCTGTAGAAAATGCAAGTGGACATTCGGAGCGCTAAGAGGGTAATAGTGGAAAAAGGAATATATTCAAATATAAACTACACAGTAGCATTCTGTGAAAATTCTTTCTGTTCTGTGCATTCAACTAACAGAGTTGAACCTTACTTTTGATTGAGCCGTTCTGAAACTCTCTTTCTGTAGAAACTGCAATTGGACATGCTAAGCGCTAAGAGGCCTACATTGGGAAAAGGAATATCTTCAAATAAAAACTACACAGATGCATTCTGTGAAACTTATTTCTGATCTGTAAATTCAGTTAACAGAGATAAAACATATTTTTGATTGAGCAGTTATGAAACTCTCTTGTTGTAGAAAATGCAAGTGGAGATTCTGAGCGCTAAGAGGGTAATAGTGGAAAAAGGAATGTCTTCAAATATAAACTACACAGAATCATTCGGTGAAACTTCTTTCTGATCTGTGCATTCAGCTAACAGAGTTAAACCATACTTTTGATTGAGCAGATCTGAACACTCTTTCTGTAGAAAATGCAACTGGACATTTGGAGCGCTAAGAGCGTAGTAGTGGAAAAAGGAATATATTCAAATATAAACTACACAGAAGCATTCTGTGAAACTTCTTTCTGATCTGAGCATACAGCTAACAGAGTTAAACCATACTTTTGATTGAGCAGTTTTGAAACACTCTGTCTGTAGAAAATGCAACTGGACATTCGTAGCGCTAAGTGGGTAATAGTGGAAAAAGAATATGTTCAAATATAAACTACACAGAAGCATTGTATGAAACTGCTTTCTGTTCTGTGCATTCAACTAACAGAGTTGAACCTTACTTTTGATTGAGCCGTTCTGAAACACTCTTTCTGTAGAAACTGCAATTGGACATTCTGAGCGCTAGGAGGCCTATATTGGGAAAAAGAATGTCTACAAATAAAAACTACAGAGAAGAATTGTGTGAAACTTCTTTCTGTTCTGTTTGTTCAACTAAAAGAGTTGAACCTTAGTTTTGATTGAGCCGTTCTGAAACACTCTTTCTGTAGAAAATGCAAGTGGAGATTCGGAGCGCTAAGAGGGTAATAGTGGAAAAAGGAATGTCTCCAAATATAAACTACACAGAATCATTCTGTGAAACTTCTTTCTGATCTGTGCATTCAGCTAACAGAGTTAAACCATACTTTTGATTGAGCAGATCTGAACACTCTTTCTGTAGAAAATGCAACTGGACATTTGGAGCGCTAAGAGAGTACTAGTGGAAAAAGGAATATATTCAAATATAAACTACACAGAAGCATTCTGTGAAACTTCTTTCTGATCTGAGCATTCAGCTAACAGAGTTAAACCATACTTTTGATTGAGCAGTTTTGAAACACTCTGTCTGTAGAAAATGCAACTGGACATTCGTAGCGCTAAGAGGGTAATAGTGGAAAAAAGAATATGTTCAAATATAAACTACACAGAAGCATTGTATGAAACTTCTTTCTGTTCTGTGCATTCAACTAACAGAGTTGAACCTTACTTTTGATTGAGCCTTTCTGAAACAGTCTTTCTGTAGAAACTGCAATTGGACATTCTGAGCGCTAAGAGGCCTCTATTGGGAAAAATAATATCTTCAAATAAAAACTACACAGAAGCATTGTGTGAAACTTGTTTCTGATATGTTCATTAAGCTAACAGAGTTAAACCATACTTTTGATTGCGCAGTTCTGAACACTCTTTCTGTAGAAAATGCAAGTGGACATTCGGAGCGCTAAGAGGGTAATAGTGGAAAAAGGAATATATTCAAATATAAACTACACAGTAGCATTCTGTGAAAATTCTTTCTGTTCTGTGCATTCAACTAACAGAGTTGAACCTTACTTTTGATTGAGCCGTTCTGAAACACTCTTTCTGTAGAAACTGAAATTGGACATGCTAAGCGCTAAGAGGCCTACATTGGGAAAAGGAATATCTTCAAATAAAAACTACACAGATGCATTCTGTGAAACTTATTTCTGATCTGTAAATTCAGTTAACAGAGATAAAACATATTTTTGATTGAGCAGTTATGAAACTCTCTTTTTGTAGAAAATGCAAGTGGAGATTCGGAGCGCTAAGAGGGTAATAGTGGAAAAAGGAATGTCTTCAAATATAAACTACACAGAATCATTCGGTGAAACTTCTTTCTGATCTGTGCATTCAGCTAACAGAGTTAAACCATACTTTTGATTGAGCAGATCTGAACACTCTTTCTGTAGAAAATGCAACTGGACATTTGGAGCGCTAAGAGCGTAGTAGTGGAAAAAGGAATATATTCAAATATAAACTACACAGAAGCATTCTGTGAAACTTCTTTCTCATCTGAGCATACAGCTAACAGAGTTAAACCATACTTTTGATTGAGCAGTTTTGAAACACTCTGTCTGTAGAAAATGCAACTGGACATTCGTAGCGCTAAGTGGGTAATAGTGGAAAAAAGAATATGTTCAAATATAAACTACACAGAAGAATTGTATGAAACTTCTTTCTGTTCTGTGCATTCAACTAACAGAGTTGAACCTTACTTTTGATTGAGCCGTTCTGAAACACTCTTTCTGTAGAAACTGCAATTGGACATTCTGAGAGCTAAGAGGCCTATATTGGGAAAAAGAATGTCTAAAAATAAAAACTACACAGAAGAATTGTGTGAAACTTCTTTCTGTTCTGTTTGTTCAACTAAAAGAGTTGAACCTTAGTTTTGATTGAGCCGTTCTGAAACACTCTTTATGGAGAAAAGGCAAGTGGAGATTCGGAGCGCTAAGAGGGTAATAGTGGAAAAAGGAATGTCTCCAAATATAAACTACACAGAATCATTCTGTGAAACTTCTTTCTGATCTGTGCATTCAGCTAACAGAGTTAAACCATACTTTTGATTGAGCAGATCTGAACACTCTTTCTGTAGAAAATGCAACTGGACATTTGGAGCGCTAAGAGTGTAGTAGTGGAAAAAGGAATATATTCAAATATAAACTACACAGAAGCATTCTGTGAAACTTCTTTCTGATCTGAGCATTCAGCTAACAGAGTTAAACCATACTTTTGATTGAGCAGGTTTGAAACACTCTCTCTGTAGAAAATGCAACTGGACATTCGTAGCGCTAAGTGGGTAATAGTGGAGAAAAGAATATGTTCAAATATAAACTACACAGAAGCATTGTATGAAACTTCTTTCTGTTCTGTGCATTCAACTAACAGAGTTGAACCTTACTTATAATTGAGCCTTTCTGAAACACTCTTTCTGTAGAATCTGCAATTGGACATTCTGAGCGCTAAGAGGCCTATATTGGGAAAAATAATATCTTCAAATAAAAACTACACAGAAGCATTGTGTGAAACTTATTTCTGATATGTTCATTAAGCTAACAGAGTTAAACCATACTTTTGATTGCGCAGTTCTGAACACTCTTTCTGTAGAAAATGCAAGTGGACATTCGGAGCGCTAAGAGGGTAATAGTGGAAAAAGGAATATATTCAAATATAAACTACACAGTAGCATTCTGTGAAAATTCTTTCTGTTCTGTGCATTCAACTAACAGAGTTGAACCTTACTTTTGATTGAGCCGTTCTGAAACACTCTTTCTGTAGAAACTGCAATTGGACATGCTAAGCGCTAAGAGGCCTACATTGGGAAAAGGAGTATCTTCAAATAAAAACTACACAGATGCATTCTGTGAAACTTATTTCTGATCTGTAATTTCAGTTAACAGAGATAAAACATATTTTTGATTGAGCAGTTATGAAACTCTCTTTTTGTAGAAAATGCAAGTGGAGATTCGGAGCGCTAAGAGGGTAATAGTGGAAAAAGGAATGTCTTCAAATATAAACTACACAGAATCATTCGGTGAAACTTCTTTCTGATCTGTGCATTCAGCTAACAGAGTTAAACCATACTTTTGATTGAGCAGATCTGAACACTCTTTCTGTAGAAAATGCAACTGGACATTTGGAGCGCTAAGAGCGTAGTAGTGGAAAAAGGAATATATTCAAATATAAACTACACAGAAGCATTCTGTGAAACTTCTTTCTCATCTGAGCATACAGCTAACAGAGTTAAACCATACTTTTGATTGAGCAGTTTTGAAACACTCTGTCTGTAGAAAATGCAACTGGACATTCGTAGCGCTAAGTGGGTAATAGTGGAAAAAGAATATGTTCAAATATAAACTACACAGAAGCATTGTATGAAACTTCTTTCTGTTCTGTGCATTCAACTAACAGAGTTGAACCTTACTTTTGATTGAGCCGTTCTGAAACACTCTTTCTGTAGAAACTGTAATTGGACATTCTGAGCGCTAGGAGGCCTATATTGGGAAAAAGAATATCTACAAATAAAAACTACAGAGAAGAATTGTGTGAAACTTCTTTCTGTTCTGTTTGTTCCACTAAAAGAGTTGAACCTTAGTTTTGATTGAGCCGTTCTGAAACACTCTTTCTGTAGAAAATGCAAGTGGAGATTCGGAGCGCTAAGAGGGTAATAGTGGAAAAAGGAATGTCTCAAAATATAAACTACACAGAATCATTCTGTGAAACTTCTTTCTGATCTGTGCATTCAGCTAACAGAGTTAAACCATACTTTTGATTGAGCAGATCTGAACACTCTTTCTGTAGAAAATGCAACTGGACATATGGAGCGCTAAGAGAGTACTAGTGGAAAAAGGAATATATTCAAATATAAACTACACAGAAGCATTCTGTGAAACTTCTTTCTGATCTGAGCATTCAGCTAACAGAGTTAAACCATACTTTTGATTGAGCAGTTTTGAAACACTCTGTCTATAGAAAATGCAACTGGACATTCGTAGCGCTAAGTGGGTAATAGTGGAAAAAAGAATATGTTCAAATATAAACTACACAGAAGCATTGTATGAAACTTCTTTCTGTTCTGTGCATTCAACTAACAGAGTTGAACCTTACTTTTGATTGAGCCTTTCTGAAACACTCTTTCTGTAGAAACTGCAATTGGATATTCTGAGCGCTAAGAGGCCTATATTGGGAAAAATAATATCTTCAAATAAAAACTACACAGAAGCATTGTGTGAAACTTATTTCTGATATGTTCATTAAGCTAACAGAGTTAAACCATACTTTTGATTGCGCAGTTCTGAACACTCTTTCTGTAGAAAATGCAAGTGGACATTCGGAGCGCTAAGAGGGTAATAGTGGAAAAAGGAATATATTCAAATATAAACTACACAGTAGAATTCTGTGAAAATTCTTTCTGTTCTGTGCATTCAACTAACAGAGTTGAACCTTACTTTTGATTGTGCCGTTCTGAAACACTCTTTCTGTAGAAACTGCAATTGGACATGCTAAGCGCTAAGAGGCCTACATTGGGAAAAAGAATATCTTCCAATAAAAACTACACAGATGCATTCTGTGAAACTTATTTCTGATCTGTAATTTCAGTTAACAGAGATAAAACTTATTTTTGATTGAGCAGTTATGAAACACTCTTTTTGTAGAAAATGCAAGTGGAGATTCGGAGCGCTAAGAGGGTAATAGAGGAAAAAGTAATGTCTTCAAATATAAACTACACAGAATCATTCGGTGAAACTTCTTTCTGATCTGTGCATTCAGCTAAAAGAGTTAAACCATACTTTTGATTGAGCAGATCTGAACACTCTTTGTGTAGAAAATGCAACTGGACATTTGGAGCGCTAAGAGCGTAGTAGTGGAAAAAGAATATATTCAAATATAAACTACACAGAAGCATTCTGTGAAACTTCTTTCTGATCTGAGCATACAGCTAACAGAGTTAAACCATACTTTTGATTGAGCAGTTTTGAAACACTCTGTCTGTAGAAAATGCAACTGGATATTCGTAGCGCTTAGTGGGTAATAGTAGAAAAAAGAATATGTTCAAATATAAACTACACAGAAGCATTGTATGAAACTTCTTTCTGTTCTGTGCATTCAACTAACATAGTTGAACCTTACTTTTGATTGAGCCGTTCTGAAACACTCTTTCTGTAGAAACTGCAATTGTACATTCTGAGCGCTAGGAGGCCTATATTGGGAAAAAGAATATCTACAAATAAAAACTACAGAGAAGAATTGTGTGAAACTTCTTTCTGTTCTGTTTGTTCAACTAAAAGAGTTGAACCTTAGTTTTGATTGAGCCGTTCTGAAACACTCTTTCTGTAGAAAATGCAAGTGGAGATTCGGAGCGCTAAGAGGGTAATAGTGGAAAAAGGAATGTCTCAAAATATAAACTACACAGAATCATTCTGTGAAACTTCTTTCTGATCTGTGCATTCAGCTAACAGAGTTAAACCATACTTTTGATTGAGCAGATCTGAACACTCTTTCTGTAGAAAATGCAACTGGACATATGGAGCGCTAAGAGAGTACTAGTGGAAAAAGGAATATATTCAAATATAAACTACACAGAAGCATTCTGTGAAACTTCTTTCTGATCTGAGCATTCAGCTAACAGAGTTAAACCATACTTTTGATTGAGTAGTTTTGAAACACTCTGTCTATAGAAAATGCAACTGGACATTCGTAGCGCTAAGTGGGTAATAGTGGAAAAAAGAATATGTTCAAATATAAACTACACAGAAGCATTGTATGAAACTTCTTTCTGTTCTGTGCATTCAACTAACAGAGTTGAACCTTACTTTTGATTGAGCCTTTCTGAAACACTCTTTCTGTAGAAACTGCAATTGGATATTCTGAGCGCTAAGAGGCCTATATTGGGAAAAATAATATCTTCAAATAAAAACTACACAGAAGCATTGTGTGAAACTTATTTCTGATATGTTCATTAAGCTAACAGAGTTAAACCATACTTTTGATTGCGCAGTTCTGAACACTCTTTCTGTAGAAAATGCAAGTGGACATTCGGAGCGCTAAGAGGGTAATAGTGGAAAAAGGAATATATTCAAATATAAACTACACAGTAGAATTCTGTGAAAATTCTTTCTGTTCTGTGCATTCAACTAACAGAGTTGAACCTTACTTTTGATTGTGCCGTTCTGAAACACTCTTTCTGTAGAAACTGCAATTGGACATGCTAAGCGCTAAGAGGCCTACATTGGGAAAAAGAATATCTTCCAATAAAAACTACACAGATGCATTCTGTGAAACTTATTTCTGATCTGTAATTTCAGTTAACAGAGATAAAACTTATTTTTGATTGAGCAGTTATGAAACACTCTTTTTGTAGAAAATGCAAGTGGATATTCGGAGCGCTAAGAGGGTAATAGAGGAAAAAGTAATGTCTTCAAATATAAACTACACAGAATCATTCGGTGAAACTTCTTTCTGATCTGTGCATTCAGCTAAAAGAGTTAAACCATACTTTTGATTGAGCAGATCTGAACACTCTTTGTGTAGAAAATGCAACTGGACATTTGGAGCGCTAAGAGCGTAGTAGTGGAAAAAGGAATATATTCAAATATAAACTACACAGAAGCATTCTGTGAAACTTCTTTCTGATCTGAGCATACAGCTAACAGAGTTAAACCATACTTTTGATTGAGCAGTTTTGAAACACTCTGTCTGTAGAAAATGCAACTGGACATTCGTAGCGCTAAGTGGGTAATAGTGGAAAAAAGAATATGTTCAAATATAAACTACACAGAAGCATTGTATGAAACTTCTTTCTGTTCTGTGCATTCAACTAACAGAGTTGAACCTTACTTTTGATTGAGCCGTTCTGAAACACTCTTTCTGTAGAAACTGCAATTGGACATTCTGAGAGCTAAGAGGCCTATATTGGGAAAAAGAATGTCTACAAATAAAAACTACACAGAAGAATTGTGTGAAACTTCTTTCTGTTCTGTTTGTTCAACTAAAAGAGTTGAACCTTAGTTTTGATTGAGCCGTTCTGAAACACTCTTTATGGAGAAAAGGCAAGTGGAGATTCGGAGCGCTAAGAGGGTAATAGTGGAAAAAGGAATGTCTCCAAATATAAACTACACAGAATCATTCTGTGAAACTTCTTTCTGATCTGTGCATTCAGCTAACAGAGTTAAACCATACTTTTGATTGAGCAGATCTGAACACTCTTTCTGTAGAAAATGCAACTGGACATTTGGAGCGCTAAGAGTGTAGTAGTGGAAAAAGGAATATATTCAAATATAAACTACACAGAAGCATTCTGTGAAACTTCTTTCTGATCTGAGCATTCAGCTAACAGAGTTAAACCATACTTTTGATTGAGCAGTTTTGAAACACTCTGTCTGTAGAAAATGCAACTGGACATTCGTAGCGCTAAGTGGGTAATAGTGGAAAAAAGAATATGTTCAAATATAAACTACACAGAAGCATTGTATGAAACTTCTTTCTGTTCTGTGCATTCAACTAACAGAGTTGAACCTTACTTATAATTGAGCCTTTCTGAAACACTCTTTCTGTAGAATCTGCAATTGGACATTCTGAGCGCTAAGAGGCCTATATTGGGAAAAATAATATCTTCAAATAAAAACTACACAGAAGCATTGTGTGAAACTTATTTCTGATATGTTCATTAAGCTAACAGAGTTAAACCATACTTTTGATTGCGCAGTTCTGAACACTCTTTCTGTAGAAAATGCAAGTGGACATTCGGAGCGCTAAGAGGGTAATAGTGGAAAAAGGAATATATTCAAATATAAACTACACAGTAGCATTCTGTGAAAATTCTTTCTGTTCTGTGCATTCAACTAACAGAGTTGAACCTTACTTTTGATTGAGCCGTTCTGAAACACTCTTTCTGTAGAAACTGCAATTGGAAATGCTAAGCGCTAAGAGGCCTACATTGGGAAAAGGAATATCTTCAAATAAAAACTACACAGATGCATTCTGTGAAACTTATTTCTGATCTGTAAATTCAGTTAACAGAGATAAAACATATTTTTGATTGAGCAGTTATGAAACTCTCTTTTTGTAGAAAATGCAAGTGGAGATTCGGAGCGCTAAGAGGGTAATAGTGGAAAAAGGAATGTCTTCAAATATAAACTACACAGAATCATTCGGTGAAACTTCTTTCTGATCTGTGCATTCAGCTAACAGAGTTAAACCATACTTTTGATTGAGCAGATCTGAACACTCTTTCTGTAGAAAATGCAACTGGACATTTGGAGCGCTAAGAGCGTAGTAGTGGAAAAAGGAATATATTCAAATATAAACTACACAGAAGCATTCTGTGAAACTTCTTTCTGATCTGAGCATACAGCTAACAGAGTTAAACCATACTTTTGATTGAGCAGTTTTGAAACACTCTGTCTGTAGAAAATGCAACTGGACATTCGTAGCGCTAAGTGGGTAATAGTAGAAAAAAGAATATGTTCAAATATAAACTACACAGAAGCATTGTATGAAACTTCTTTCTGTTCTGTGCATTCAACTAACAGAGTTGAACCTTACTTTTGATTGAGCCGTTCTGAAACACTCTTTCTGTAGAAACTGCAATTGGACATTCTGAGCGCTAGGAGGCCTATATTGGGAAAAAGAATATCTACAAATAAAAACTACAGAGAAGAATTGTGTGAAACTTCTTTCTGTTCTGTTTGTTCAACTAAAAGAGTTGAACCTTAGTTTTGATTGAGCCGTTCTGAAACACTCTTTCTGTAGAAAATGCAAGTGGAGATTCGGAGCGCTAAGAGGGTAATAGTGGAAAAAGGAATGTCTCCAAATATAAACTACACAGAATCATTCTGTGAAACTTCTTTCTGATCTGTGCATTCAGCTAACAGAGTTAAACCATACTTTTGATTGAGCAGATCTGAACACTCTTTCTGTAGAAAATGCAACTGGACATTTGGAGCGCTAAGAGAGTACTAGTGGAAAAAGGAATATATTCAAATATAAACTACACAGAAGCATTCTGTGAAACTTCTTTCTGATCTGAGCATTCAGCTAACAGAGTTAAACCATACTTTTGATTGAGCAGTTTTGAAACAATCTGTCTGTAGAAAATGCAACTGGACATTCGTAGCGCTAAGAGGGTAATAGTGGAAAAAAGAATATGTTCAAATATAAACTACACAGAAGCATTGTATGAAACTTCTTTCTGTTCTGTGCATTCAACTAACAGAGTTGAACCTTACTTTTGATTGAGCCTTTCTGAAACACTCTTTCTGTAGAAACTGCAATTGGACATTCTGAGCGCTAAGAGGCCTCTATTGGGAAAAATAATATCTTCAAATAAAAACTACACAGAAGCATTGTGTGAAACTTGTTTCTGATATGTTCATTAAGCTAACAGAGTTAAACCATACTTTTGATTGCGCAGTTCTGAACACTCTTTCTGTAGAAAATGCAAGTGGACATTCGGAGCGCTAAGAGGGTAATAGTGGAAAAAGGAATATATTCAAATATAAACTACACAGTAGCATTCTGTGAAAATTCTTTCTGTTCTGTGCATTCAACTAACAGAGTTGAACCTTACTTTTGATTGAGCCGTTCTGAAACACTCTTTCTGTAGAAACTGAAATTGGACATGCTAAGCGCTAAGAGGCCTACATTGGGAAAAGGAATATCTTCAAATAAAAACTACACAGATGCATTCTGTGAAACTTATTTCTGATCTGTAAATTCAGTTAACAGAGATAAAACATATTTTTGATTGAGCAGTTATGAAACTCTCTTTTTGTAGAAAATGCAAGTGGAGATTCGGAGCGCTAAGAGGGTAATAGTGGAAAAAGGAATGTCTTCAAATATAAACTACACAGAATCATTCGGTGAAACTTCTTTCTGATCTGTGCATTCAGCTAACAGAGTTAAACCATACTTTTGATTGAGCAGATCTGAACACTCTTTCTGTAGAAAATGCAACTGGACATTTGGAGCGCTAAGAGCGTAGTAGTGGAAAAAGGAATATATTCAAATATAAACTACACAGAAGCATTCTGTGAAACTTCTTTCTCATCTGAGCATACAGCTAACAGAGTTAAACCATACTTTTGATTGAGCAGTTTTGAAACACTCTGTCTGTAGAAAATGCAACTGGACATTCGTAGCGCTAAGTGGGTAATAGTGGAAAAAGAATATGTTCAAATATAAACTACACAGAAGCATTGTATGAAACTTCTTTCTGTTCTGTGCATTCAACTAACAGAGTTGAACCTTACTTTTGATTGAGCCGTTCTGAAACACTCTTTCTGTAGAAACTGCAATTGGACATTCTGAGCGCTAGGAGGCCTATATTGGGAAAAAGAATATCTACAAATAAAAACTACAGAGAAGAATTGTGTGAAACTTCTTTCTGTTCTGTTTGTTCAACTAAAAGAGTTGAACCTTAGTTTTGATTGAGCCGTTCTGAAACACTCTTTCTGTAGAAAATGCAAGTGGAGATTCGGAGCGCTAAGAGGGTAATAGTGGAAAAAGGAATGTCTCAAAATATAAACTACACAGAATCATTCTGTGAAACTTCTTTCTGATCTGTGCATTCAGCTAACAGAGTTAAACCATACTTTTGATTGAGCAGATCTGAACACTCTTTCTGTAGAAAATGCAACTGGACATATGGAGCGCTAAGAGAGTACTAGTGGAAAAAGGAATATATTCAAATATAAACTACACAGAAGCATTCTGTGAAACTTCTTTCTGATCTGAGCATTCAGCTAACAGAGTTAAACCATACTTTTGATTGAGCAGTTTTGAAACACTCTGTCTATAGAAAATGCAAATGGACATTCGTAGCGCTAAGTGGGTAATAGTGGAAAAAAGAATATGTTCAAATATAAACTACACAGAAGCATTGTATGAAACTTCTTTCTGTTCTGTGCATTCAACTAACAGAGTTGAACCTTACTTTTGATTGAGCCGTTCTGAAACACTCTTTCTGTAGAAACTGCAATTGGACATTCTGAGCGCTAAGAGGCCTATATTGGGAAAAATAATATCTTCAAATAAAAACTACACAGAAGCATTGTGTGAAACTTATTTCTGATATGTTCATTAAGCTAACAGAGTTAAACCATACTTTTGATTGCGCAGTTCTGAACACTCTTTCTGTAGAAAATGCAAGTGGACATTCGGAGCGCTAAGAGGGTAATAGTGGAAAAAGGAATATATTCAAATATAAACTACACAGAAGAATTCTGTGAAAATTCTTTCTGTTCTGTGCATTCAACTAACAGAGTTGAACCTTACTTTTGATTGTGCCGTTCTGAAACACTCTTTCTGTAGAAACTGCAATTGGACATGCTAAGCGCTAAGAGGCCTACATTGGGAAAAAGAATATCTTCCAATAAAAACTACACAGATGCATTCTGTGAAACTTATTTCTGATCTGTAATTTCAGTTAACAGAGATAAAACTTATTTTTGATTGAGCAGTTATGAAACACTCTTTTTGTAGAAAATGCAAGTGGAGATTCGGAGCGCTAAGAGGGTAATAGAGGAAAAAGTAATGTCTTCAAATATAAACTACACAGAATCATTCGGTGAAACTTCTTTCTGATCTGTGCATTCAGCTAAAAGAGTTAAACCATACTTTTGATTGAGCAGATCTGAACACTCTTTGTGTAGAAAATGCAACTGGACATTTGGAGCGCTAAGAGCGTAGTAGTGGAAAAAGGAATATATTCAAATATAAACTACACAGAAGCATTCTGTGAAACTTCTTTCTGATCTGAGCATACAGCTAACAGAGTTAAACCATACTTTTGATTGAGCAGTTTTGAAACACTCTGTCTGTAGAAAATGCAACTGGACATTCGTAGCGCTAAGTGGGTAATAGTGGAAAAAAGAATATGTTCAAATATAAACTACACAGAAGCATTGTATGAAACTTCTTTCTGTTCTGTGCATTCAACTAACAGAGTTGAACCTTACTTTTGATTGAGCCGTTCTGAAACACTCTTTCTGTAGAAACTGCAATTGGACATTCTGAGAGCTAAGAGGCCTATATTGGGAAAAAGAATGTCTAAAAATAAAAACTACACAGAAGAATTGTGTGAAACTTCTTTCTGTTCTGTTTGTTCAACTAAAAGAGTTGAACCTTAGTTTTGATTGAGCCGTTCTGAAACACTCTTTATGGAGAAAAGGCAAGTGGAGATTCGGAGCGCTAAGAGGGTAATAGTGGAAAAAGGAATGTCTCCAATTATAAACTACACAGAATCATTCTGTGAAACTTCTTTCTGATCTGTGCATTCAGCTAACAGAGTTAAACCATACTTTTGATTGAGCAGATCTGAACACTCTTTCTGTAGAAAATGCAACTGGACATTTGGAGCGCTAAGAGTGTAGTAGTGGAAAAAGGAATATATTCAAATATAAACTACACAGAAGCATTCTGTGAAACTTCTTTCTGATCTGAGCATTCAGCTAACAGAGTTAAACCATACTTTTGATTGAGCAGTTTTGAAACACTCTCTCTGTAGAAAATGCAACTGGACATTCGTAGCGCTAAGTGGGTAATAGTGGAAAAAAGAATATGTTCAAATATAAACTACACAGAAGCATTGTATGAAACTTCTTTCTGTTCTGTGCATTCAACTAACAGAGTTGAACCTTACTTTTGATTGAGCCTTTCTGAAACACTCTTTCTGTAGAAACTGCAATTGGACATTCTGAGCGCTAAGAGGCCTCTATTGGGAAAAATAATATCTTCAAATAAAAACTACACAGAAGCATTGTGTGAAACTTGTTTCTGATATGTTCATTAAGCTAACAGAGTTAAACCATACTTTTGATTGCGCAGTTCTGAACACTCTTTCTGTAGAAAATGCAAGTGGACATTCGGAGCGCTAAGAGGGTAATAGTGGAAAAAGGAATATATTCAAATATAAACTACACAGTAGCATTCTGTGAAAATTCTTTCTGTTCTGTGCATTCAACTAACAGAGTTGAACCTTACTTTTGATTGAGCCGTTCTGAAACACTCTTTCTGTAGAAACTGAAATTGGACATGCTAAGCGCTAAGAGGCCTACATTGGGAAAAGGAATATCTTCAAATAAAAACTACACAGATGCATTCTGTGAAACTTATTTCTGATCTGTAAATTCAGTTAACAGAGATAAAACATATTTTTGATTGAGCAGTTATGAAACTCTCTTTTTGTAGAAAATGCAAGTGGAGATTCGGAGCGCTAAGAGGGTAATAGTGGAAAAAGGAATGTCTTCAAATATAAACTACACAGAATCATTCGGTGAAACTTCTTTCTGATCTGTGCATTCAGCTAACAGAGTTAAACCATACTTTTGATTGAGCAGATCTGAACACTCTTTCTGTAGAAAATGCAACTGGACATTTGGAGCGCTAAGAGCGTAGTAGTGGAAAAAGGAATATATTCAAATATAAACTACACAGAAGCATTCTGTGAAACTTCTTTCTCATCTGAGCATACAGCTAACAGAGTTAAACCATACTTTTGATTGAGCAGTTTTGAAACACTCTGTCTGTAGAAAATGCAACTGGACATTCGTAGCGCTAAGTGGGTAATAGTGGAAAAAGAATATGTTCAAATATAAACTACACAGAAGCATTGTATGAAACTTCTTTCTGTTCTGTGCATTCAACTAACAGAGTTGAACCTTACTTTTGATTGAGCCGTTCTGAAACACTCTTTCTGTAGAAACTGCAATTGGACATTCTGAGCGCTAAGAGGCCTATATTGGGAAAAAGAATATCTACAAATAAAAACTACAGAGAAGAATTGTGTGAAACTTCTTTCTGTTCTGTTTGTTCAACTAAAAGAGTTGAACCTTAGTTTTGATTGAGCCGTTCTGAAACACTCTTTCTGTAGAAAATGCAAGTGGAGATTCGGAGCGCTAAGAGGGTAATAGTGGAAAAAGGAATGTCTCAAAATATAAACTACACAGAATCATTCTGTGAAACTTCTTTCTGATCTGTGCATTCAGCTAACAGAGTTAAACCATACTTTTGATTGAGCAGATCTGAACACTCTTTCTGTAGAAAATGCAACTGGACATATGGAGCGCTAAGAGAGTACTAGTGGAAAAAGGAATATATTCAAATATAAACTACACAGAAGCATTCTGTGAAACTTCTTTCTGATCTGAGCATTCAGCTAACAGAGTTAAACCATACTTTTGATTGAGCAGTTTTGAAACACTCTGTCTATAGAAAATGCAAATGGACATTCGTAGCGCTAAGTGGGTAATAGTGGAAAAAAGAATATGTTCAAATATAAACTACACAGAAGCATTGTATGAAACTTCTTTCTGTTCTGTGCATTCAACTAACAGAGTTGAACCTTACTTTTGATTGAGCCGTTCTGAAACACTCTTTCTGTAGAAACTGCAATTGGACATTCTGAGCGCTAAGAGGCCTATATTGGGAAAAATAATATCTTCAAATAAAAACTACACAGAAGCATTGTGTGAAACTTATTTCTGATATGTTCATTAAGCTAACAGAGTTAAACCATACTTTGGATTGCGCAGTTCTGAACACTCTTTCTGTAGAAAATGCAAGTGGACATTCGGAGCGCTAAGAGGGTAATAGTGGAAAAAGGAATATATTCAAATATAAACTACACAGAAGAATTCTGTGAAAATTCTTTCTGTTCTGTGCATTCAACTAACAGAGTTGAACCTTACTTTTGATTGTGCCGTTCTGAAACACTCTTTCTGTAGAAACTGCAATTGGACATGCTAAGCGCTAAGAGGCCTACATTGGGAAAAAGAATATCTTCCAATAAAAACTACACAGATGCATTCTGTGAAACTTATTTCTGATCTGTAATTTCAGTTAACAGAGATAAAACTTATTTTTGATTGAGCAGTTATGAAACACTCTTTTTGTAGAAAATGCAAGTGGAGATTCGGAGCGCTAAGAGGGTAATAGAGGAAAAAGTAATGTCTTCAAATATAAACTACACAGAATCATTCGGTGAAACTTCTTTCTGATCTGTGCATTCAGCTAAAAGAGTTAAACCATACTTTTGATTGAGCAGATCTGAACACTCTTTGTGTAGAAAATGCAACTGGACATTTGGAGCGCTAAGAGCGTAGTAGTGGAAAAAGGAATATATTCAAATATAAACTACACAGAAGCATTCTGTGAAACTTCTTTCTGATCTGAGCATACAGCTAACAGAGTTAAACCATACTTTTGATTGAGCAGTTTTGAAACACTCTGTCTGTAGAAAATGCAACTGGACATTCGTAGCGCTAAGTGGGTAATAGTGGAAAAAAGAATATGTTCAAATATAAACTACACAGAAGCATTGTATGAAACTTCTTTCTGTTCTGTGCATTCAACTAACAGAGTTGAACCTTACTTTTGATTGAGCCGTTCTGAAACACTCTTTCTGTAGAAACTGCAATTGGACATTCTGAGAGCTAAGAGGCCTATATTGGGAAAAAGAATGTCTAAAAATAAAAACTACACAGAAGAATTGTGTGAAACTTCTTTCTGTTCTGTTTGTTCAACTAAAAGAGTTGAACCTTAGTTTTGATTGAGCCGTTCTGAAACACTCTTTATGGAGAAAAGGCAAGTGGAGATTCGGAGCGCTAAGAGGGTAATAGTGGAAAAAGGAATGTCTCCAATTATAAACTACACAGAATCATTCTGTGAAACTTCTTTCTGATCTGTGCATTCAGCTAACAGAGTTAAACCATACTTTTGATTGAGCAGATCTGAACACTCTTTCTGTAGAAAATGCAACTGGACATTTGGAGCGCTAAGAGTGTAGTAGTGGAAAAAGGAATATATTCAAATATAAACTACACAGAAGCATTCTGTGAAACTTCTTTCTGATCTGAGCATTCAGCTAACAGAGTTAAACCATACTTTTGATTGAGCAGTTTTGAAACACTCTCTCTGTAGAAAATGCAACTGGACATTCGTAGCGCTAAGTGGGTAATAGTGGAAAAAAGAATATGTTCAAATATAAACTACACAGAAGCATTGTATGAAACTTCTTTCTGTTCTGTGCATTCAACTAACAGAGTTGAACCTTACTTATAATTGAGCCTTTCTGAAACACTCTTTCTGTAGAATCTGCAATTGGACATTCTGAGCGCTAAGAGGCCTATATTGGGAAAAATAATATCTTCAAATAAAAACTACACAGAAGCATTGTGTGAAACTTATTTCTGATATGTTCATTAAGCTAACAGAGTTAAACCATACTTTTGATTGCGCAGTTCTGAACACTCTTTCTGTAGAAAATGCAAGTGGACATTCGGAGCGCTAAGAGGGTAATAGTGGAAAAAGGAATATATTCAAATATAAACTACACAGTAGCATTCTGTGAAAATTCTTTCTGTTCTGTGCATTCAACTAACAGAGTTGAACCTTACTTTTGATTGAGCCGTTCTGAAACACTCTTTCTGTAGAAACTGCAATTGGACATGCTAAGCGCTAAGAGGCCTACATTGGGAAAAGGAGTATCTTCAAATAAAAACTACACAGATGCATTCTGTGAAACTTATTTCTGATCTGTAAATTCAGTTAACAGAGATAAAACATATTTTTGATTGAGCAGTTATGAAACTCTCTTTTTGTAGAAAATGCAAGTGGAGATTCGGAGCGCTAAGAGGGTAATAGTGGAAAAAGGAATGTCTTCAAATATAAACTACACAGAATCATTCGGTGAAACTTCTTTCTGATCTGTGCATTCAGCTAACAGAGTTAAACCATACTTTTGATTGAGCAGATCTGAACACTCTTTCTGTAGAAAATGCAACTGGACATTTGGAGCGCTAAGAGCGTAGTAGTGGAAAAAGGAATATATTCAAATATAAACTACACAGAAGCATTCTGTGAAACTTCTTTCTCATCTGAGCATTCAGCTAACAGAGTTAAACCATACTTTTGATTGAGCAGTTTTGAAACACTCTGTCTATAGAAAATGCAACTGGACATTCGTAGCGCTAAGTGGGTAATAGTGGAAAAAAGAATATGTTCAAATATAAACTACACAGAAGCATTGTATGAAACTTCTTTCTGTTCTGTGCATTCAACTAACAGAGTTGAACCTTACTTTTGATTGAGCCTTTCTGAAACACTCTTTCTGTAGAAACTGCAATTGGATATTCTGAGCGCTAAGAGGCCTATATTGGGAAAAATAATATCTTCAAATAAAAACTACACAGAAGCATTGTGTGAAACTTATTTCTGATATGTTCATTAAGCTAACAGAGTTAAACCATACTTTTGATTGCGCAGTTCTGAACACTCTTTCTGTAGAAAATGCAAGTGGACATTCGGAGCGCTAAGAGGGTAATAGTGGAAAAAGGAATATATTCAAATATAAACTACACAGTAGAATTCTGTGAAAATTCTTTCTGTTCTGTGCATTCAACTAACAGAGTTGAACCTTACTTTTGATTGTGCCGTTCTGAAACACTCTTTCTGTAGAAACTGCAATTGGACATGCTAAGCGCTAAGAGGCCTACATTGGGAAAAAGAATATCTTCCAATAAAAACTACACAGATGCATTCTGTGAAACTTATTTCTGATCTGTAATTTCAGTTAACAGAGATAAAACTTATTTTTGATTGAGCAGTTATGAAACACTCTTTTTGTAGAAAATGCAAGTGGAGATTCGGAGCGCTAAGAGGGTAATAGAGGAAAAAGTAATGTCTTCAAATATAAACTACACAGAATCATTCGGTGAAACTTCTTTCTGATCTGTGCATTCAGCTAAAAGAGTTAAACCATACTTTTGATTGAGCAGATCTGAACACTCTTTGTGTAGAAAATGCAACTGGACATTTGGAGCGCTAAGAGCGTAGTAGTGGAAAAAGGAATATATTCAAATATAAACTACACAGAAGCATTCTGTGAAACTTCTTTCTGATCTGAGCATACAGCTAACAGAGTTAAACCATACTTTTGATTGAGCAGTTTTGAAACACTCTGTCTGTAGAAAATGCAACTGGACATTCGTAGCGCTAAGTGGGTAATAGTGGAAAAAAGAATATGTTCAAATATAAACTACACAGAAGCATTGTATGAAACTTCTTTCTGTTCTGTGCATTCAACTAACAGAGTTGAACCTTACTTTTGATTGAGCCGTTCTGAAACACTCTTTCTGTAGAAACTGCAATTGGACATTCTGAGAGCTAAGAGGCCTATATTGGGAAAAAGAATGTCTAAAAATAAAAACTACACAGAAGAATTGTGTGAAACTTCTTTCTGTTCTGTTTGTTCAACTAAAAGAGTTGAACCTTAGTTTTGATTGAGCCGTTCTGAAACACTCTTTATGGAGAAAAGGCAAGTGGAGATTCGGAGCGCTAAGAGGGTAATAGTGGAAAAAGGAATGTCTCCAAATATAAACTACACAGAATCATTCTGTGAAACTTCTTTCTGATCTGTGCATTCAGCTAACAGAGTTAAACCATACTTTTGATTGAGCAGATCTGAACACTCTTTCTGTAGAAAATGCAACTGGACATTTGGAGCGCTAAGAGTGTAGTAGTGGAAAAAGGAATATATTCAAATATAAACTACACAGAAGCATTCTGTGAAACTTCTTTCTGATCTGAGCATTCAGCTAACAGAGTTAAACCATACTTTTGATTGAGCAGTTTTGAAACACTCTCTCTGTAGAAAATGCAACTGGACATTCGTAGCGCTAAGTGGGTAATAGTGGAAAAAAGAATATGTTCAAATATAAACTACACAGAAGCATTGTATGAAACTTCTTTCTGTTCTGTGCATTCAACTAACAGAGTTGAACCTTACTTATAATTGAGCCTTTCTGAAACACTCTTTCTGTAGAATCTGCAATTGGACATTCTGAGTGCTAAGAGGCCTATATTGGGAAAAATAATATCTTCAAATAAAAACTACACAGAAGCATTTTGTGAAACTTATTTCTGATATGTTCATTAAGCTAACAGAGTTAAACCATACTTTTGATTGCGCAGTTCTGAACACTCTTTCTGTAGAAAATGCAAGTGGACATTCGGAGCGCTAAGAGGGTAATAGTGGAAAAAGGAATATATTCAAATATAAACTACACAGTAGCATTCTGTGAAAATTCTTTCTGTTCTGTGCATTCAACTAACAGAGTTGAACCTTACTTTTGATTGAGCCGTTCTGAAACACTCTTTCTGTAGAAACTGCAATTGGAAATGCTAAGTGCTAAGAGGCCTACATTGGGAAAAGGAATATCTTCAAATAAAAACTGCACAGATGCATTCTGTGAAAGTTATTTCTGATCTGTAAATTCAGTTAACAGAGATAAAACATATTTTTGATTGAGCAGTTATGAAACTCTCTTTTTGTAGAAAATGCAAGTGGAGATTCGGAGCGCTAAGAGGGTAATAGTGGAAAAAGGAATGTCTTCAAATATAAACTACACAGAATCATTCGGTGAAACTTCTTTCTGATCTGTGCATTCAGCTAACAGAGTTAAACCATACTTTTGATTGAGCAGATCTGAACACTCTTTCTGTAGAAAATGCAACTGGACATTTGGAGCGCTAAGAGCGTAGTAGTGGAAAAAGGAATATATTCAAATATAAACTACACAGAAGCATTCTGTGAAACTTCTTTCTGATCTGAGCATACAGCTAACAGAGTTAAACCATACTTTTGATTGAGCAGTTTTGAAACACTCTGTCTGTAGAAAATGCAACTGGACATTCGTAGCGCTAAGTGGGTAATAGTGGAAAAAGAATATGTTCAAATATAAACTACACAGAAGCATTCTGTGAAACTTCTTTCTGTTCTGTGCATTCAACTAACAGAGTTGAACCTTACTTTTGATTGAGCCGTTCTGAAACACTCTTTCTGTAGAAACTGCAATTGGACATTCTGAGAGCTAAGAGGCCTATATTGGGAAAAAGAATGTCTACAAATAAAAACTACACAGAAGAATTGTGTGAAACTTCTTTCTGTTCTGTTTGTTCAACTAAAAGAGTTGAACCTTAGTTTTGATTGAGCCGTTCTGAAACACTCTTTATGGAGAAAAGGCAAGTGGAGATTCGGAGCGCTAAGAGGGTAATAGTGGAAAAAGGAATGTCTCCAAATATAAACTACACAGAATCATTCTGTGAAACTTCTTTCTGATCTGTGCATTCAGCTAACAGAGTTAAACCATACTTTTGATTGAGCAGATCTGAACACTCTTTCTGTAGAAAATGCAACTGGACATTTGGAGCGCTAAGAGAGTAGTAGTGGAAAAAGGAATATATTCAAATATAAACTACACAGAAGCATTCTGTGAAACTTCTTTCTGATCTGAGCATTCAGCTAACAGAGTTAAACCATACTTTTGATTGAGCAGTTTTGAAACACTCTCTCTGTAGAAAATGCAACTGGACATTCGTAGCGCTAAGTGGGTAATAGTGGAAAAAAGAATATGTTCAAATATAAACTACACAGAAGCATTGTATGAAACTTCTTTCTGTTCTGTGCATTCAACTAACAGAGTTGAACCTTACTTATAATTGAGCCTTTCTGAAACACTCTTTCTGTAGAATCTGCAATTGGACATTCTGAGCGCTAAGAGGCCTATATTGGGAAAAATAATATCTTCACATAAAAACTACACAGAAGCATTGTGTGAAACTTATTTCTGATATGTTCATTAAGCTAACAGAGTTAAACCATACTTTTGATTGCGCAGTTCTGAACACTCTTTCTGTAGAAAATGCAAGTGGACATTCGGAGCGCTAAGAGGGTAATAGTGGAAAAAGGAATATATTCAAATATAAACTACACAGTAGCATTCTGTGAAAATTCTTTCTGTTCTGTGCATTCAACTAACAGAGTTGAACCTTACTTTTGATTGAGCCGTTCTGAAACACTCTTTCTGTAGAAACTGCAATTGGACATGCTAAGCGCTAAGAGGCCTACATTGGGAAAAGGAATATCTTCAAATAAAAACTACACAGATGTATTCTGTGAAACTTATTTCTGATCTGTAAATTCAGTTAACGGAGATAAAACATATTTTTGATTTAGCAGGTATGAAACTCTCTTTTTGTAGAAAATGCAAGTGGAGATTCGGAGCGCTAAGAGGGTAATAGTGGAAAAAGGAATGTCTTCAAATATAAACTACACAGAATCATTCGGTGAAAATTCTTTCTGATCTGTGCATTCAGCTAACAGAGTTAAACCATACTTTTGATTGAGCACATCTGAACACTCTTTCTGTAGAAAATGCAACTGGACATTTGGAGCGCTAAGAGCGTAGTAGTGGAAAAAGGAATATATTCAAATATAAACTACACAGAAGCATTCTGTGAAACTTCTTTCTGATCTGAGAATTCAGCTAACAGAGTTAAACCATACTTTTGATTGAGCAGTTTTGAAACACTCTGTCTGTAGAAAATGAAACTGGACATTCGTAGCGCTAAGTGGGTAATAGTGGAAAAAAGAATATGTTCAAATATAAACTACACAGAAGCATTGTATGAAACTTCTTTCTTTTCTGTGCATTCAAATAACAGAGTTGAACCTTACTTTTGATTGAGCCGTTCTGAAACACTCTTTCTGTAGAAACTGCAATTGGACATTCTGAGCGCTAGGAGGCCTATATTGGGAAAAAGAATGTCTACAAATAAAAACTACAGAGAAGAATTGTGTGAAACTTCTTTCTGTTCTGTTTGTTCAACTAAAAGAGTTGAACCTTAGTTTTGATTGAGCCGTTCTGAAACACTCTTTCTGTAGAAAATGCAAGTGGAGATTCGGAGCGCTAAGAGGGTAATAGTGGAAAAAGGAATGTCTCCAAATATAAACTACACAGAATCATTCTGTGAAACTTCTTTCTGATCTGTGCATTCAGCTAACAGAGTTAAACCATACTTTTGATTGAGCAGATCTGAACACTCTTTCTGTAGAAAATGCAACTGGACATTTGGAGCGCTAAGAGAGTACTAGTGGAAAAAGGAATATATTCAAATATAAACTACACAGAAGCATTCTGTGAAACTTCTTTCTGATCTGAGCATTCAGCTAACAGAGTTAAACCATACTTTTGATTGAGCAGTTTTGAAACACTCTGTCTGTAGAAAATGCAACTGGACATTCGTAGCGCTAAGAGGGTAATAGTGGAAAAAAGAATATGTTCAAATATAAACTACACAGAAGCATTGTATGAAACTTCTTTCTGTTCTGTGCATTCAACTAACAGAGTTGAACCTTACTTTTGATTGAGCCTTTCTGAAACACTCTTTCTGTAGAAACTGCAATTGGACATTCTGAGCGCTAAGAGGCCTCTATTGGGAAAAATAATATCTTCAAATAAAAACTACACAGAAGCATTGTGTGAAACTTGTTTCTGATATGTTCATTAAGCTAACAGAGTTAAACCATACTTTTGATTGCGCAGTTCTGAACACTCTTTCTGTAGAAAATGCAAGTGGACATTCGGAGCGCTAAGAGGGTAATAGTGGAAAAAGGAATATATTCAAATATAAACTACACAGTAGCATTCTGTGAAAATTCTTTCTGTTCTGTGCATTCAACTAACAGAGTTGAACCTTACTTTTGATTGAGCCGTTCTGAAACACTCTTTCTGTAGAAACTGCAATTGGACATGCTAAGCGCTAAGAGGCCTACATTGGGAAAAGGAATATCTTCAAATAAAAACTACGCAGATGCATTCTGTGAAACTTATTTCTGATCTGTAAATTCAGTTAACAGAGATAAAACATATTTTTGATTGAGCAGTTATGAAACTCTCTTTTTGTAGAAAATGCAAGTGGAGATTCGGAGCGCTAAGAGGGTAATAGTGGAAAAAGGAATGTCTTCAAATATAAACTACACAGAATCATTCGGTGAAACTTCTTTCTGATCTGTGCATTCAGCTAACAGAGTTAAACCATACTTTTGATTGAGCAGATCTGAACACTCTTTCTGTAGAAAATGCAACTGGACATTTGGAGCGCTAAGAGCGTAGTAGTGGAAAAAGGAATATATTCAAATATAAACTACACAGAAGCATTCTGTGAAACTTCTTTCTCATCTGAGCATACAGCTAACAGAGTTAAACCATACTTTTGATTGAGCAGTTTTGAAACACTCTGTCTGTAGAAAATGCAACTGGACATTCGTAGCGCTAAGTGGGTAATAGTGGAAAAAGAATATGTTCAAATATAAACTACACAGAAGCATTGTATGAAACTTCTTTCTGTTCTGTGCATTCAACTAACAGAGTTGAACCTTACTTTTGATTGAGCCGTTCTGAAACACTCTTTCTGTAGAAACTGCAATTGGACATTCTGAGCGCTAGGAGGCCTATATTGGGAAAAAGAATGTCTACAAATAAAAACTACAGAGAAGAATTGTGTGAAATTTCTTTCTGTTCTGTTTGTTCAACTAAAAGAGTTGAACCTTAGTTTTGATTGAGCCGTTCTGAAACACTCTTTCTGTAGAAAATGCAAGTGGAGATTCGGAGCGCTAAGAGGGTAATAGTGGAAAAAGGAATGTCTCAAAATATAAACTACACAGAATCATTCTGTGAAACTTCTTTCTGATCTGTGCATTCAGCTAACAGAGTTAAACCATACTTTTGATTGAGCAGATCTGAACACTCTTTCTGTAGAAAATGCAACTGGACATATGGAGCGCTAAGAGAGTACTAGTGGAAAAAGGAATATATTCAAATATAAACTACACAGAAGCATTCTGTGAAACTTCTTTCTGATCTGAGCATTCAGCTAACAGAGTTAAACCATACTTTTGATTGAGCAGTTTTGAAACACTCTGTCTATAGAAAATGCAACTGGACATTCGTAGCGCTAAGTGGGTAATAGTGGAAAAAAGAATATGTTCAAATATAAACTACACAGAAGCATTGTATGAAACTTCTTTCTGTTCTGTGCATTCAACTAACAGAGTTGAACCTTACTTTTGATTGAGCCTTTCTGAAACACTCTTTCTGTAGAAACTGCAATTGGATATTCTGAGCGCTAAGAGGCCTATATTGGGAAAAATAATATCTTCAAATAAAAACTACACAGAAGCATTGTGTGAAACTTATTTCTGATATGTTCATTAAGCTAACAGAGTTAAACCATACTTTTGATTGCGCAGTTCTGAACACTCTTTCTGTAGAAAATGCAAGTGGACATTCGGAGCGCTAAGAGGGTAATAGTGGAAAAAGGAATATATTCAAATATAAACTACACAGTAGAATTCTGTGAAAATTCTTTCTGTTCTGTGCATTCAACTAACAGAGTTGAACCTTACTTTTGATTGAGCCGTTCTGAAACACTCTTTCTGTAGAAACTGCAATTGGACGTGCTAAGCGCTAAGAGGCCTACATTGGGAAAAAGAATATCTTCCAATAAAAACTACACAGATGCATTCTGTGAAACTTATTTCTGATCTGTAATTTCAGTTAACAGAGATAAAACATATTTTTGATTGAGCAGTTATGAAACACTCTTTTTGTAGAAAATGCAAGTGGAGATTCGGAGCGCTAAGAGGGTAATAGAGGAAAAAGTAATGTCTTCAAATATAAACTACACAGAATCATTCGGTGAAACTTCTTTCTGATCTGTGCATTCAGCTAACAGAGTTAAACCATACTTTTGATTGAGCAGATCTGAACACTCTTTCTGTAGAAAATGCAACTGGACATTTGGAGCGCTAAGAGCGTAGTAGTGGAAAAAGTAATATATTCAAATATAAACTACACAGAAGCATTCTGTGAAACTTCTTTCTGATCTGAGCATACAGCTAACAGAGTTAAACCATACTTTTGATTGAGCAGTTTTGAAACACTCTGTCTGTAGAAAATGCAACTGGACATTCGTAGCGCTAAGTGGGTAATAGTGGAAAAAGAATATGTTCAAATATAAACTACACAGAAGCATTCTGTGAAACTTCTTTCTGTTCTGTGCATTCAACTAACAGAGTTGAACCTTACTTTTGATTGAGCCGTTCTGAAACACTCTTTCTGTAGAAACTGCAATTGGACATTCTGAGAGCTAAGAGGCCTATATTGGGAAAAAGAATGTCTACAAATAAAAACTACACAGAAGAATTGTGTGAAACTTCTTTCTGTTCTGTTTGTTCAACTAAAAGAGTTGAACCTTAGTTTTGATTGAGCCGTTCTGAAACACTCTTTATGGAGAAAAGGCAAGTGGAGATTCGGAGCGCTAAGAGGGTAATAGTGGAAAAAGGAATGTCTCCAAATATAAACTACACAGAATCATTCTGTGAAACTTCTTTCTGATCTGTGCATTCAGCTAACAGAGTTAAACCATACTTTTGATTGAGCAGATCTGAACACTCTTTCTGTAGAAAATGCAACTGGACATTTGGAGCGCTAAGAGTGTAGTAGTGGAAAAAGGAATATATTCAAATATAAACTACACAGAAGCATTCTGTGAAACTTCTTTCTGATCTGAGCATTCAGCTAACAGAGTTAAACCATACTTTTGATTGAGCAGTTTTGAAACACTCTCTCTGTAGAAAATGCAACTGGACATTCGTAGCGCTAAGTGGGTAATAGTGGAAAAAAGAATATGTTCAAATATAAACTACACAGAAGCATTGTATGAAACTTCTTTCTGTTCTGTGCATTCAACTAACAGAGTTGAACCTTACTTATAATTGAGCCTTTCTGAAACACTCTTTCTGTAGAATCTGCAATTGGACATTCTGAGCGCTAAGAGGCCTATATTGGGAAAAATAATATCTTCACATAAAAACTACACAGAAGCATTGTGTGAAACTTATTTCTGATATGTTCATTAAGCTAACAGAGTTAAACCATACTTTTGATTGCGCAGTTCTGAACACTCTTTCTGTAGAAAATGCAAGTGGACATTCGGAGCGCTAAGAGGGTAATAGTGGAAAAAGGAATATATTCAAATATAAACTACACAGTAGCATTCTGTGAAAATTCTTTCTGTTCTGTGCATTCAACTAACAGAGTTGAACCTTACTTTTGATTGAGCCGTTCTGAAACACTCTTTCTGTAGAAACTGCAATTGGACATGCTAAGCGCTAAGAGGCCTACATTGGGAAAAGGAATATCTTCAAATAAAAACTACACAGATGTATTCTGTGAAACTTATTTCTGATCTGTAAATTCAGTTAACGGAGATAAAACATATTTTTGATTTAGCAGGTATGAAACTCTCTTTTTGTAGAAAATGCAAGTGGAGATTCGGAGCGCTAAGAGGGTAATAGTGGAAAAAGGAATGTCTTCAAATATAAACTACACAGAATCATTCGGTGAAAATTCTTTCTGATCTGTGCATTCAGCTAACAGAGTTAAACCATACTTTTGATTGAGCACATCTGAACACTCTTTCTGTAGAAAATGCAACTGGACATTTGGAGCGCTAAGAGCGTAGTAGTGGAAAAAGGAATATATTCAAATATAAACTACACAGAAGCATTCTGTGAAACTTCTTTCTGATCTGAGAATTCAGCTAACAGAGTTAAACCATACTTTTGATTGAGCAGTTTTGAAACACTCTGTCTGTAGAAAATGAAACTGGACATTCGTAGCGCTAAGTGGGTAATAGTGGAAAAAAGAATATGTTCAAATATAAACTACACAGAAGCATTGTATGAAACTTCTTTCTTTTCTGTGCATTCAAATAACAGAGTTGAACCTTACTTTTGATTGAGCCGTTCTGAAACACTCTTTCTGTAGAAACTGCAATTGGACATTCTGAGCGCTAGGAGGCCTATATTGGGAAAAAGAATGTCTACAAATAAAAACTACAGAGAAGAATTGTGTGAAACTTCTTTCTGTTCTGTTTGTTCAACTAAAAGAGTTGAACCTTAGTTTTGATTGAGCCGTTCTGAAACACTCTTTCTGTAGAAAATGCAAGTGGAGATTCGGAGCGCTAAGAGGGTAATAGTGGAAAAAGGAATGTCTCCAAATATAAACTACACAGAATCATTCTGTGAAACTTCTTTCTGATCTGTGCATTCAGCTAACAGAGTTAAACCATACTTTTGATTGAGCAGATCTGAACACTCTTTCTGTAGAAAATGCAACTGGACATTTGGAGCGCTAAGAGAGTACTAGTGGAAAAAGGAATATATTCAAATATAAACTACACAGAAGCATTCTGTGAAACTTCTTTCTGATCTGAGCATTCAGCTAACAGAGTTAAACCATACTTTTGATTGAGCAGTTTTGAAACACTCTGTCTGTAGAAAATGCAACTGGACATTCGTAGCGCTAAGAGGGTAATAGTGGAAAAAAGAATATGTTCAAATATAAACTACACAGAAGCATTGTATGAAACTTCTTTCTGTTCTGTGCATTCAACTAACAGAGTTGAACCTTACTTTTGATTGAGCCTTTCTGAAACACTCTTTCTGTAGAAACTGCAATTGGACATTCTGAGCGCTAAGAGGCCTCTATTGGGAAAAATAATATCTTCAAATAAAAACTACACAGAAGCATTGTGTGAAACTTGTTTCTGATATGTTCATTAAGCTAACAGAGTTAAACCATACTTTTGATTGCGCAGTTCTGAACACTCTTTCTGTAGAAAATGCAAGTGGACATTCGGAGCGCTAAGAGGGTAATAGTGGAAAAAGGAATATATTCAAATATAAACTACACAGTAGCATTCTGTGAAAATTCTTTCTGTTCTGTGCATTCAACTAACAGAGTTGAACCTTACTTTTGATTGAGCCGTTCTGAAACACTCTTTCTGTAGAAACTGCAATTGGACATGCTAAGCGCTAAGAGGCCTACATTGGGAAAAGGAATATCTTCAAATAAAAACTACGCAGATGCATTCTGTGAAACTTATTTCTGATCTGTAAATTCAGTTAACAGAGATAAAACATATTTTTGATTGAGCAGTTATGAAACTCTCTTTTTGTAGAAAATGCAAGTGGAGATTCGGAGCGCTAAGAGGGTAATAGTGGAAAAAGGAATGTCTTCAAATATAAACTACACAGAATCATTCGGTGAAACTTCTTTCTGATCTGTGCATTCAGCTAACAGAGTTAAACCATACTTTTGATTGAGCAGATCTGAACACTCTTTCTGTAGAAAATGCAACTGGACATTTGGAGCGCTAAGAGCGTAGTAGTGGAAAAAGGAATATATTCAAATATAAACTACACAGAAGCATTCTGTGAAACTTCTTTCTCATCTGAGCATACAGCTAACAGAGTTAAACCATACTTTTGATTGAGCAGTTTTGAAACACTCTGTCTGTAGAAAATGCAACTGGACATTCGTAGCGCTAAGTGGGTAATAGTGGAAAAAGAATATGTTCAAATATAAACTACACAGAAGCATTGTATGAAACTTCTTTCTGTTCTGTGCATTCAACTAACAGAGTTGAACCTTACTTTTGATTGAGCCGTTCTGAAACACTCTTTCTGTAGAAACTGCAATTGGACATTCTGAGCGCTAGGAGGCCTATATTGGGAAAAAGAATGTCTACAAATAAAAACTACAGAGAAGAATTGTGTGAAATTTCTTTCTGTTCTGTTTGTTCAACTAAAAGAGTTGAACCTTAGTTTTGATTGAGCCGTTCTGAAACACTCTTTCTGTAGAAAATGCAAGTGGAGATTCGGAGCGCTAAGAGGGTAATAGTGGAAAAAGGAATGTCTCAAAATATAAACTACACAGAATCATTCTGTGAAACTTCTTTCTGATCTGTGCATTCAGCTAACAGAGTTAAACCATACTTTTGATTGAGCAGATCTGAACACTCTTTCTGTAGAAAATGCAACTGGACATATGGAGCGCTAAGAGAGTACTAGTGGAAAAAGGAATATATTCAAATATAAACTACACAGAAGCATTCTGTGAAACTTCTTTCTGATCTGAGCATTCAGCTAACAGAGTTAAACCATACTTTTGATTGAGCAGTTTTGAAACACTCTGTCTATAGAAAATGCAACTGGACATTCGTAGCGCTAAGTGGGTAATAGTGGAAAAAAGAATATGTTCAAATATAAACTACACAGAAGCATTGTATGAAACTTCTTTCTGTTCTGTGCATTCAACTAACAGAGTTGAACCTTACTTTTGATTGAGCCTTTCTGAAACACTCTTTCTGTAGAAACTGCAATTGGATATTCTGAGCGCTAAGAGGCCTATATTGGGAAAAATAATATCTTCAAATAAAAACTACACAGAAGCATTGTGTGAAACTTATTTCTGATATGTTCATTAAGCTAACAGAGTTAAACCATACTTTTGATTGCGCAGTTCTGAACACTCTTTCTGTAGAAAATGCAAGTGGACATTCGGAGCGCTAAGAGGGTAATAGTGGAAAAAGGAATATATTCAAATATAAACTACACAGTAGAATTCTGTGAAAATTCTTTCTGTTCTGTGCATTCAACTAACAGAGTTGAACCTTACTTTTGATTGAGCCGTTCTGAAACACTCTTTCTGTAGAAACTGCAATTGGACGTGCTAAGCGCTAAGAGGCCTACATTGGGAAAAAGAATATCTTCCAATAAAAACTACACAGATGCATTCTGTGAAACTTATTTCTGATCTGTAATTTCAGTTAACAGAGATAAAACATATTTTTGATTGAGCAGTTATGAAACACTCTTTTTGTAGAAAATGCAAGTGGAGATTCGGAGCGCTAAGAGGGTAATAGAGGAAAAAGTAATGTCTTCAAATATAAACTACACAGAATCATTCGGTGAAACTTCTTTCTGATCTGTGCATTCAGCTAAAAGAGTTAAAACATACTTTTGATTGAGCAGATCTGAACACTCTTTGTGTAGAAAATGCAACTGGACATTTGGAGCGCTAAGAGCGTAGTAGTGGAAAAAGGAATATATTCAAATATAAACTACACAGAAGCATTCTGTGAAACTTCTTTCTGATCTGAGCATACAGCTAACAGAGTTAAACCATACTTTTGATTGAGCAGTTTTGAAACACTCTGTCTGTAGAAAATGCAATTGGACATTCGTAGCGCTAAGTGGGTAATAGTGGAAAAAAGAATATGTTCAAATATAAACTACACAGAAGCATTGTATGAAACTTCTTTCTGTTCTGTGCATTCAACTAACAGAGTTGAACCTTATTTTTGATTGAGCCGTTCTTAAACACTCTTTCTGTAGAAACTGCAATTGGACATTCTGAGAGCTAAGAGGCCTATATTGGGAAAAAGAATGTCTAAAAATAAAAACTACACAGAAGAATTGTGTGAAACTTCTTTCTGTTCTGTTTGTTCAACTAAAAGAGTTGAACCTTAGTTTTGATTGAGCCGTTCTGAAACACTCTATATGGAGAAAAGGCAAGTGGAGATTCGGATCGCTAAGAGGGTAATAGTGGAAAAAGGAATGTCTCCAAATATAAACTACACAGAATCATTCTGTGAAACTTCTTTCTGATCTGTGCATTCAGCTAACAGAGTTAAACCATACTTTTGATTGAGCAGATCTGAACACTCTTTCTGTAGAAAATGCAACTGGACATTTGGAGCGCTAAGAGAGTAGTAGTGGAAAAAGGAATATATTCAAATATAAACTACACAGAAGCATTCTGTGAAACTTCTTTCTGATCTGAGCATTCAGCTAACAGAGTTAAACCATACTTTTGATTGAGCAGTTTTGAAACACTCTCTCTGTAGAAAATGCAACTGGACATTCGTAGCGCTAAGTGGGTAATAGTGGAAAAAAGAATATGTTCAAATATAAACTACACAGAAGCATTGTATGAAACTTCTTTCTGTTCTGTGCATTCAACTAACAGAGTTGAACCTTACTTATAATTGAGCCTTTCTGAAACACTCTTTCTGTAGAATCTGCAATTGGACATTCTGAGCGCTAAATGGCCTATATTGGGAAAAATAATATCTTCAAATAAAAACTACACAGAAGCATTGTGTGAAACTTATTTCTGATATGCTCATTAAGCTAACAGAGTTAAACCATACTTTTGATTGCGCAGTTCTGAACACTCTTTCTGTAGAAAATGCAAGTGGACATTCGGAGCGCTAAGAGGGTAATAGTGGAAAAAGGAATATATTCAAATATAAACTACACAGTAGCATTCTGTGAAAATTCTTTCTGTTCTGTGCATTCAACTAACAGAGTTGAACCTTACTTTTGATTGAGCCGTTCTGAAACACTCTTTCTGTAGAAACTGCAATTGGACATGCTAAGCGCTAAGAGGCCTACATTGGGAAAAAGAATATCTTCAAATAAAAACTACACAGATGCATTCTGTGGAACTTATTTCTGATCTGTAAATTCATTTAACAGAGATAAAACATATTTTTGATTGAGCAGTTATGAAACACTCTTTTTGTAGAAAATGCAAGTGGAGATTCGGAGCGCTAAGAGGGTAATAGTGGAAAAAGGAATGTCTTCAAATATAAACTACACAGAATCATTCGGTGAAACTTCTTTCTGATCTGTGCATTCAGCTAACAGAGTTAAACCATAGTTTTGATTGAGCAGATCTGAACACTCTTTCTGTAGAAAATGCAACTGGACATTTGGAGCGCTAAGAGCGTAGTAGTGGAAAAAGGAATATATTCAAATATAAACTACACAGAAGCATTCTGTGAAACTTCTTTCTGATCTGAGCATTCAGCTAACAGATTTAAACCATACTTTTGATTGAGCAGATTTGAAACACTCTGTCTGTAGAAAATGCAACTGGACATTCGTAGCGCTAAGTGGGTAGTAGTGGAAAAAAGAATATGTTCAAATATAAACTACACAGAAGCATTGTATGAAACTCCTTTCTGTTTGTGCATTCAACTAACAGAGTTGAACCTTACTTTTGATTGAGTCGTTCTGAAACACTCTTTCTGTAGAAACTGCAAATGGACATTCTGAGCGCTAAGAGGCCTATATTGGGAAAAAGAATGTCTACAAATAAAAACTACACAGAAGAATTTTGTGAAACTTCTTTCTGTTCTGTTTGTTCAACTAAAAGAGTTGAACCTTAGTTTTGATTGAGCCGTTCTGAAACACTCTTTCTGTAGAAAATGCAAGTGGAGATTCGGAGCGCTAAGAGGGTAATAGTGGAAAAAGGAATGTCTCCATATATAAACTACATAGAATCATTCTGTGAAACTTCTTTCTGATCTGTGCATTCAGCTAACAGAGTTAAACCATACTTTTGATTGAGCAGATCTGAACACTCTTTCTGTAGAAAATGCAACTGGACATTTGGAGCGCTAAGAGAGTAGTAGTGGAAAAAGGAATATATTCAAATATAAACTACACAGAAGCATTCTGTGAAACTTCTTTCTGATCTGAGCATTCAGCTAACAGAGTTAAACCATACTTTTGATTGAGCAGTTTTGAAACACTCTCTCTGTAGAAAATGCAACTGGACATTCGTAGCGCTAAGTGGGTAATAGTGGAAAAAAGAATATGTTCAAATATAAACTACACAGAAGCATTGTATGAAACTTCTTTCTGTTCTGTGCATTCAACTAACAGAGTTGAACCTTACTTATAATTGAGCCTTTCTGAAACACTCTTTCTGTAGAATCTGCAATTTTACATTCTGAGCGCTAAGAGGCCTATATTGGGAAAAATAATATCTTCAAATAAAAACTACACAGAAGCATTGTGTGAAACTTATTTCTGATATGCTCATTAAGCTAACAGAGTTAAACCATACTTTTGATTGCGCAGTTCTGAACACTCTTTCTGTAGAAAATGCAAGTGGACATTCGGAGCGCTAAGAGGGTAATAGTGGAAAAAGGAATATATTCAAATATAAACTACACAGTAGCATTCTGTGAAAATTCTTTCTGTTCTGTGCATTCAACTAACAGAGTTGAACCTTACTTTTGATTGAGCCGTTCTGAAACACTCTTTCTGTAGAAACTGCAATTGGACATGCTAAGCGCTAAGAGGCCTACATTGGGAAAAGTAATATCTTCAAATAAAAACTACACAGATGCATTCTGTGAAACTTATTTCTGATCTGTAAATTCAGTTAACAGAGATAAAACATATTTTTGATTGAGCAGTTATGAAACTCTCTTTTTGTAGAAAATGCAAGTGGAGATTCGGAGCGCTAAGAGGGTAATAGTGGAAAAAGGAATGTCTTCAAATATAAACTACACAGAATCATTCGGTGAAACTTCTTTCTGATCTGTGCATTCAGCTAACAGAGTTAAACCATACTTTTGATTGAGCAGATCTGAACACTCTTTCTGTAGAAAATGCAACTGGACATTTGGAGCGCTAAGAGCGTAGTAGTGGAAAAAGGAATATATTCAAATATAAACTACACAGAAGCATTCTGTGAAACTTCTTTCTGATCTGAGCATACAGCTAACAGAGTTAAACCATACTTTTGATTGAGCAGTTTTGAAACACTCTGTCTGTAGAAAATGCAACTGGACATTCGTAGCGCTAAGTGGGTAATAGTGGAAAAAGAATATGTTCAAATATAAACTACACAGAAGCATTGTATGAAACTTCTTTCTGTTCTGTGCATTCAACTAACAGAGTTGAACCTTACTTTTGATTGAGCCGTTCTGAAACACTCTTTCTGTAGAAACTGCAATTGGACATTCTGAGCGTTAAGAGGCCTATATTGGGAAAAAGAATGTCTACAAATAAAAACTACACAGAAGAATTGTGTGAAACTTCTTTCTGTTCTGTTTGTTCAACTAAATGAGTTGAACCTTAGTTTTGATTTAGCCGTTCGGAAACACTCTTTCTGTAGAAAATGCAAGTGGAGATTCGGAGCGCTAAGAGGGTAATAGTGGAAAAAGGAATGTCTTCAAATATAAACTACACAGAATCATTCTGTGAAACTTCTTTCTGATCTGTGCATTCTGCTAACAGAGTTAAACCATACTTTTGATTGAGCAGATCTGAACACTCTTTCTGTAGAAAATGCAACTGGACATTTGGAGCGCTAAGAGAGTAGTAGTGGAAAAAGGAATATATTCAAATATAAACTACACAGAAGCATTCTGTGAAACTTCTTTCTGATCTGAGCATTCAGCTAACAGAGTTAAACCATACTTTTGATTGAGCAGTTTTGAAACACTCTGTCTGTAGAAAATGCAACTGGACATTCGTAGCGCTAAGTGGGTAATAGTGGAAAAAAGAATATGTTCAAATATAAACTACACAGAAGCATTGTATGAAACTACTTTCTGTTCTGTGCATTCAACTAACAGAGTTGAACCTTACTTTTGATTGAGCCTTTCTGAAACACTCTTTCTGTAGAAACTGCAATTGGACATTCTGAGCGCTAAGAGGCCTCTATTGGGAAAAATAATATCTTCAAATAAAAACTACACAGAAGCATTGTGTGAAACTTATTTCTGATATGTTCATTAAGCTAACAGAGTTAAACCATACTTTTGATTGCGCAGTTCTGAACACTCTTTCTGTAGAAAATGCAAGTGGACATTCGGAGCGCTAAGAGGGTAATAGTGGAAAAAGGAATATATTCAAATATAAACTACACAGTAGCATTCTGTGAAAATTCTTTCTGTTCTGTGCATTCAACTAACAGAGTTGAACCTTACTTTTGATTGAGCCGTTCTGAAACACTCTTTCTATAGAAACTGCAATTGGACATGCTAAGCGCTAAGAGGCATACACTGGGATAAAGAATATCTTCAAATAAAAACTACACAGATGCATTCTGTGAAACTTATTTCTGATCTGTAAATTCAGTTAACAGAGATATATCATATTTTTGATTGAGCAGTTATGAAACACTCTTTTTGTAGAAAATGCAAGTGGAGATTCGGAGCGCTAAGAGGGTAATAGTGGAAAAAGGAATGTCTTCAAATATAAACTACACAGAATCATTCGGTGAAACTTCTTTCTGATCTGTGCATTCAGCTAACAGAGTTAAATCATACTTTTGATTGAGCAGATCTGAACACTCTTTCTGTAGAAAATGCAACTGGACATTTGGAGCGCTAAGAGCGTAGTAGTGGAAAAAGGAATATATTCAAATATAAACTACACAGAAGCATTCTGTGAAACTTCTTTCTGATCTGAGCATTCAGCTAACAGACTTAAACCATACTTTTGATTGAGCAGTTTTGAAACACTCTGTCTGTAGAAAATGCAACTGGACATTCGTAGCGCTATGTGGGTAATAGTGGAAAAAAGAATATGTTCAAATATAAACTACACAGAAGCATTGTATGAAACTCCTTTCTGTTCTGTGCATTCAACTAACAGAGTTGAACCTCACTTTTGATTGAGCCGTTCTGAAACACTCTTTCTGTAGAAACTGCAATTGGACATTCTGAGCGCTAAGAGGCCTATATTGGGAAAAAGAATGTCTACAAATAAAAACTACACAGAAGAATTGTGTGAAACTTCTTTCTGTTCTGTTTGTTCAACTAAAAGAGTTGAACCTTAGTTTTGATTGAGCCGTTCTGAAACACTCTTTCTGTAGAAAATGCAAGTGGAGATTCGGAGCGCTAAGAGGGTAATAGTGGAAAAAGGAATGTCTCCATATATAAACTACACAGAATCATTCTGTGAAATTTCTTTCTGATCTGTGCATTCAGCTAACAGAGTTAAAGCATACTTTGATTGAGCAGATCTGAACACTCTTTCTGTAGAAAATGCAACTGGACATTTGGAGCGCTAAGAGAGTAGTAGTGGAAAAAGGAATATATTCAAATATAAACTACACAGAAGCATTCTGTGAAACTTCTTTCTGATCTGAGCATTCAGCTAACAGAGTTAAACCATACTTTTGATTGAGCAGTTTTGAAACACTATGTCTGTAGAAAATACAACTGGACATTCGTAGCGCTAAGTGGGTAATAGTGGAAAAAAGAGTATGTTCAAATATAAACTACAAAGAAGCATCGTATGAAACTTCTTTCTGTTCTGTGCATTCAACTAACAGAGTTGAACCTTACTTTTGATTGAGCCTTTCTGAAACACTCTTTCTGTAGAAACTGCAATTGGACATTCTGAGCGCTAAGAGGACTCTATTGGGAAAAATAATATCTTCACATAAAAACTACACAGAAGCATTGTGTGAAACTTATTTCTGATATGTTCATTAAGCTAACAGAGTTAAACCATACTTTTGATTGCGCAGTTCTGAACACTCTTTCTGTAGAAAATGCAAGTGGACATTCGGAGCGCTAAGAGGGTAATAGTGGAAAAAGGAATATATTCAAATATAAACTACACAGTAGCATTCTGTGAAAATTCTTTCTGTTCTGTGCATTCAACTAACAGAGTTGAACCTTACTTTTGATTGAGCCGTTCTGAAACACTCTTTCTGTAGAAACTGCAATTGGACATGCTAAGCGCTAAGAGGCCTACATTGGGAAAAAGAATATCTTCAAATAAAAACTACACAGATGCATTCTGTGGAACTTATTTCTGATCTGTAAATTCATTTAACAGAGATAAAACATATTTTTGATTGAGCAGTTATGAAACACTCTTTTTGTAGAAAATGCAAGTGGAGATTCGGAGCGCTAAGAGGGTAATAGTGGAAAAAGGAATGTCTTCAAATATAAACTACACAGAATCATTCGGTGAAACTTCTTTCTGATCTGTGCATTCAGCTAACAGAGTTAAACCATAGTTTTGATTGAGCAGATCTGAACACTCTTTCTGTAGAAAATGCAACTGGACATTTGGAGCGCTAAGAGCGCAGTAGTGGAAAAAGGAATATATTCAAATATAAACTACACAGAAGCATTCTGTGAAACTTCTTTCTGATCTGAGCATTCAGCTAACAGATTTAAACCATACTTTTGATTGAGCAGATTTGAAACACTCTGTCTGTAGAAAATGCAACTGGACATTCGTAGCGCTAAGTGGGTAGTAGTGGAAAAAAGAATATGTTCAAATATAAACTACACAGAAGCATTGTATGAAACTCCTTTCTGTTCTGTGCATTCAACTAACAGAGTTGAACCTTACTTTTGATTGAGTCGTTCTGAAACACTCTTTCTGTAGAAACTGCAATTGGACATTCTGAGCGCTAAGAGGCCTATATTGGGAAAAAGAATGTCTACAAATAAAAACTACACAGAAGAATTTTGTGAAACTCCTTTCTGTTCTGTTTGTTCAACTAAAAGAGTTGAACCTTAGTTTTGATTGAGCCGTTCTGAAACACTCTTTCTGTAGAAAATGCAAGTGGAGATTCGGAGCGCTAAGAGGGTAATAGTGGAAAAAGGAATGTCTCCATATATAAACTACATAGAATCATTCTGTGAAACTTCTTTCTGATCTGTGCATTCAGCTAACAGAGTTAAACCATACTTTTGATTGAGCAGATCTGAACACTCTTTCTGTAGAAAATGCAACTGGACATTTGGAGCGCTAAGAGAGTAGTAGTGGAAAAAGGAATATATTCAAATATAAACTACACAGAAGCATTCTGTGAAACTTCTTTCTGATCTGAGCATTCAGCTAACAGAGTTAAACCATACTTTTGATTGAGCAGTTTTGAAACACTGTGTCTGTAGAAAATGCAACTGGACATTCGTAGCGCTAAGTGGGTAATAGTAGAAAAAAGAATATGTTCAAATATAAACTACACAGAAGCATTGTATGAAACTACTTTCTGTTCTGTGCATTCAACTAACAGAGTTGAACCTTACTTTTGATTGAGCCTTTCTGAAACACTCTTTCTGTAGAAACTGCAATTGGACATTCTGAGCGCTAAGAGGCCTCTATTGGGAAAAATAATATCTTCAAATAAAAACTACACAGAAGCATTGTGTGAAACTTATTTCTGATATGTTCATTAAGCTAACAGAGTTAAACCATACTTTTGATTGCGCAGTTCTGAACACTCTTTCTGTAGAAAATGCAAGTGGACATTCGGAGCGCTAAGAGGGTAATAGTGGAAAAAGGAATATATTCAAATATAAACTACACAGTAGCATTCTGTGAAAATTCTTTCTGTTCTGTGCATTCAACTAACAGAGTTGAACCTTACTTTTGATTGAGCCGTTCTGAAACACTCTTTCTATAGAAACTGCAATTGGACATGCTAAGCGCTAAGAGGCCTACACTGGGATAAAGAATATCTTCAAATAAAAACTACACAGATGCATTCTGTGAAACTTATTTCTGATCTGTAAATTCAGTTAACAGAGATAAAACATATTTTTGTTTGAGCAGTTATGAAACACTCTTTTTGTAGAAAATGCAAGTGGAGATTCAGAGCGCTAAGTGGGTAATAGTGGAAAAACGAATGTCTTCAAATATAAACTACACAGAATCATTCGGTGAAACTTCTTTCTGATCTGTGCATTCAGCTAAGAGAGTTAAACCATACTTTTGATTGAGCAGATCTGAACACTCTTTCTGTTGAAAATGCAGCTGGACATTTGCAGCGGTAAGAGCGTAGTAGTGGAAAAAGGAATATATTCAAATATAAACTACACAGAAGCATTCTGTGAAACTTCTTTCTGATCTGAGCATTCAGCTAACAGACTTAAACCATACTTTTGATTGAGCAGTTTTGAAACACTCTGTCTGTAGAAAATGCAACTGGACATTCGTAGCGCTAAGTGGGTAATAGTGGAAAAAAGAATATGTTCAAATATAAACTACACAGAAGCATTGTATGAAACTTCTTTCTGTTCTGTGCATTCAACTAACAGAGTTGAACCTTACTTTTGATTGAGCCGTTCAGAAACACTCTTTCTGTAGAAATTGCAATTGGACATTCTGAGCGCTAAGAGGCCTATATTGGGAAAAAGAATGTCTACAAATAAAAACTACACAGACGAATTGTGTGAAACTTCTTTCTGTTCTGTTTGTTCAACTAAAAGAGTTGAACCTTAGTTTTGATTGAGCCGTTCTGTAACAGTCTTTCTGTAGAAAATGCAAGTGGAGATTCGGAGCGCTAAGAGGGTAATAGTGGAAAAAGGAATGTCTCCAAATATAAACTACACAGAATCATTCTGTGAAACTTCTTTCTGATCTGTGCATTCAGCTAACAGAGTTAAACCATACTTTTGATTGAGCAGATCTGAACACTCTTTCTGTAGAAAATGCAACTGGACATTTGGAGCGCTAAGAGAGTAGTAGTGGAAAAAGGAATATATTCAAATATAAACTACACAGAATCATTCTGTGAAACTTCTTTCTGATCTGAGCATTCAGCTAACAGAGTTAAACCATACTTTTGATTGAGCAGTTTTGAAACACTCTGTCTGTAGAAAATGCAACTGGACATTCGTAGCGCTAAGTGGGTAATAGTGGAAAAAAGAATATGTTCAAATATAAACTACACAGAAGCATTGTATGAAACTTCTTTCTGTTCTGTGCATTCAACTAACAGAGTTGAACCTTACTTTTGATTGAGCCTTTCTGAAACACTCTTTCTGTAGAAACTGCAATTGGATATTCTGAGCGCTAAGAGGCCTCTATGGGGAAAAATAATATCTTCAAATAAAAACTACACAGAAGAATTGTGTGAAACTTATTTCTGATATGTTCATTAAGCTAACAGAGTTAAACCATACTTTTGATTGCGCAGTTCTGAACACTCTTTCTGTAGAAAATGCAAGTGGACATTCGGAGCGCTAAGAGGGTAATAGTGGAAAAAGGAATATATTCAAATATAAACTACACAGTAGCATTCTGTGAAAATTCTTTTTGTTCTGTGCATTCAACTAACAGAGTTGAACCTTACTTTTGATTGAGCCGTTCTGAAGCACTCTTTCTGTAGTAACTGCAATTGGACATGCTAAGCGCTAAGAGGCCTACATTGGGAAAAAGAATATCTTCAAATAAAAACTACACAGATGCATTCTGTGAAACTTATTTCTGATCTGTAAATTCAGTTAACAGAGATAAAACATATTTTTGATTGAGCAGTTATGAAACACTCTTTTTGTAGAAAATGCAAGTGGAGATTCGGAGCGCTAAGAGGGTAATAGTGGAAAAAGGAATGTCTTCAAATATAAACTACACAGAATCATTCTGTGAAACATCTTTCTGATCTGTGCATTCAGCTAACAGTGATAAACCATACTTTTGATTGAGCAGATCTGAACACACTTTCTGTAGAAAATGCAACTGGACATTTGGAGCGCTAAGAGCGTAGTAGTGGAAAAAGGAATATATTCAAATATAAACTACACAGAAGCATTCTGTGAAACTTCTTTCTGATCTGAGCATTCAGCTAACAGCGTTAAACCATACTTTTGATTGAGCAGTTTTGAAACTCTCTGTCTGTAGAAAATGCAACTGGACATTCGTAGCGCTAAGTGGGTAATAGTGGAAAAAAGAATATGTTCAAATATAAACTACACAGAAGCATTGTATGAAACTTCTTTCTGGTCTGTGCATTCAACCAACAGAGTTGAACCTTACTTTTGATTGAGCCTTTCTGAAACACTCTTTCTGTAGAAACTGCAATTGGACATTCTGAGCGCTAAGAGGCCTATATTGGGAAAAATAATATGTTCAAATAAAAACTACACAGAAGCATTGTGTGAAACTTATTTCTGATATGTTCATTAAGCTAACAGAGTTAAACTATACTTTTGATTGCGCAGTTCTGAACACTCTTTCTGTAGAAAATGCAAGTGGACATTCGGAGCGCTAAGAGGGTAATAGTGGAAAAAGGAATATATTCAAATATAAACTACACAGTAGAATTCTGTGAAAATTCTTTCTGTTCTGTGCATTCAACTAACAGAGTTGAACCTTACTTTTTATTGAGCCGTTCTGAAACACTCTTTCTGTAGAAACTGCAATTGGACATGCTAAGCGCTAAGAGGCCTACATTGGGAAAAAGAATATCTTCAAATAAAAACTACACAGATGCATTCTGTGAAACTTATTTCTGATCTGTAAATTCAGTTAACAGAGATAAAACATATTTTTGATTGAGCAGTTATGAAACACTCTTTTTGTAGAAAATGCAAGTGGAGATTCGGAGCGCTAAGAGGGTAATAGTGGAAAAAGGAATGTCTTCAAATATAAACTACACAGAATCATTCGGTGAAACTTCTTTCTGATCTGTGCATTCAGCTAACAGAGTTAAACCATACTTTTGATTGAGCAGATCTGAACACTCTTTCTGTTGAAAATGCAACTGGACATTTGGAGCGCTAGGAGCGTATTAGTGGAAAAAGGAATATATTCAAATATAAACTACACAGAAGCATTCTGTGAAACTTCTTTCTGATCTGAGCATACAGCTAACAGAGTTAAACCATCCTTTTGATTGAGCAGTTTTGAAACACTCTGTCTGTTGAAAATGCAACTGGACTTTCGTAGCGCTAAGTGGGTAATAGTGGAAAAAAGTATATGTTCAAATATAAACTACACAGAAGCATTGTACGAAACATCTTTCTGTTCTGTGCATTCAACTAACAGAGTTGAACCTTACTTTTGATTGAGCCGTTCTGAAACACTCTTTCTGTAGAAACTGCAATTGGACATTCTGAGCGCTAAGAGGCATATATTGGGAAAAAGAATGTCTACAAATAAAAACTACACAGAAGAATTGTGTGAAACTTCTTTCTGTTCTGTTTGTTCAACTAAAAGAGTTGAACCTTAGTTTTGATTGAGCCGTTCTGAAACACTCTTTCTGTAGAAAATGCAAGTGGAGATTCGGAGCGCTAAGAGGGTAATAGTGGAAAAAGGAATGTCTCCAAATATAAACTACACAGAATCATTCTGTGAAACTACTTTCTGATCTGTGCATTCAGCTAACAGAGTTAAACCATACTTTTGATTGAGCAGATCTGAACACTCTTTCTGTAGAAAATGCAACTGGACATTTGGAGCGCTAAGAGAGTAGTAGTGGAAAAAGGAATATATTCAAATATAAACTACACAGAAGCATTCTGTGAAACTTCTTTCTGATCTGAGCATTCAGCTAACAGAGTTAAACCATACTTTTGATTGAGGAGTTTTGAAACACTCTGTCTGTAGAAAATGCAACTGGACATTCGTAGCGCTAAGTGGGTAATAGTGGAAAAAAGAATATGTTCAAATATAAACTACACAGAAGCATTGTATGAAACTTCTTTCTGTTCTGTGCATTCAACTAACAGAGTTGAACCTTACTTTTGATTGAGCCTTTCTGAAACACTCTTTCTGTAGAAACTGCAATTGGACATTCTGAGCGCTAAGAGGCCTCTATTGGGAAAAATAATATCTTCAAATAAAAACTACACAGAAGCATTGTGTGAAACTTATTTCTGATATGTTCATTAAGCTAACAGAGTTAAACCATACTTTTGATTGCGCAGTTCTGAACACTCTTTCTGTAGAAAATGCAAGTGGACATTCGGAGCGCTAAGAGGGTAATAGTGGAAAAAGGAATATACTCAAATATAAACTACACAGTAGCATTCTGTGAAAATTCTTTCTGTTCTGTGCATTCAACTAACAGAGTTGAACCTTACTTTTGATTGAGCCGTTCTGAAACACTCTTTCTGTAGAAACTGCAATTGGACATGCTAAGCGCTAAGAGGCCTACATTGGGAAAAAGAATATCTTCAAATAAAAACTACACAGATGCATTCTGTGAAACTTATTTCTGATCTGTAAATTCAGTTAACAGAGATAAAACATATTTTTGATTGAGCAGTTATGAAACACTCTTTTTGTAGAAAATGCAAGTGGAGATTCGGAGCGCTAAGAGGGTAATAGTGGAAAAAGGAATGTCTTCAAATATAAACTACACAGAATCATTCGGTGAAACTTCTTTCTGATGTGTGCATTCAGCTAACAGAGTTAAACCATACTTTTGATTGAGCAGATCTGAACACTCTTTCTGTTGAAAATGCAACTGGACATTTGGAGCGCTAAGAGCGTAGTAGTGGAAAAAGGAATATATTCAAATATAAACTACACAGAAGCATTCTGTGAAACTTCTTTCTGACCTGAGCATTCAGCTAACAGAGTTAAACCATACTTTTGATTGAGCAGTTTTGAAACACTCTGTCTGTAGAAAATGCAACTGGACATTCGTAGCGCTAAGTGGGTAATAGTGGAAAAAAGAATATGTTCAAATATAAACTACACAGAAGCATTGTATGAAACTTCTTTCTGTTCTGTGCATTCAACTAACAGAGTTGAACCTTACTTTTTATTGAGCCGTTCTGAAACACTCTTTCTGTAGAAACTGCAATTGGACATTCTGAGCGCTAAGAGGCCTATATGGGAAAAAGAATGTCTACAAATAAAAACTACAAAGAAGAATTGTGTGAAACTTCTTTCTGTTCTGTTTGTTCAACTAAAAGAGTTGAACCTTAGTTTTGATTGAGCCATTCTGAAACACTCTTTCTGTAGAAAATGCAAGTGGAGATTCGGAGCGCTAAGAGGGTAATAGCGGAAAAAGTAATGTCTCCAAATATAAACTACACAGAATCATTCGGTGAAACTTCTTTCTGATCTGAGCATTCAGCTAACAGAGTTAAATCATACTTTTGATTGAGCAGATCTGAACACTCATTCTGTAGAAAATACAACTGGACATTTGGAGCGCTAAGAGAGTAGTAGTGGAAAAACGAATATATTCAAATATAAACTACACAGAAGCATTCTGTGAAACTTCTTTCTGATCTGAGCATTCAGCTAACAGAGTTAAACCATACTTTTGATTGAGCAGTTTTGAAACACTCTGTCTGTAGAAAATGCAACTGGACATTCGTAGTGCTAAGTGGGTAATAGTGGAAAAAGGAATATGTTCAAATATAAACTACACAGAAGCATTGTATGAAACTTCTTTCTGTTCTGTGCATTCAACTAACAGATTTGAACCTTACTTTTGATTGAGCCTTTCTGAAACGCTCTTTCTGTAGAAACTGCAATTGGACATTCTGAGTGCTAAGAGGCCTATATTGGGAAAAATAATATCTTCAAATAAAAACTACACAGAAGCATTGTGTGAAACTTATTTTTGATATGTTCATTAAGCTAACAGAGTTAAACCATACTTTTGATTGCGCAGTTCTGAACACTCTTTCTGTAGAAAATGCAAGTGGACTTTCGGAGCGCTAAGAGGGTAATAGTGGAAAAAGGAATATATTCAAATATAAACTACACAGTAGCATTCTGTGAAAATTCTTTCTGTTCTGTGCATTCAACTAACAGAGTTGAACCTTACTTTTGATTGAGCCGTTCTGAAACACTCTTTCTGTAGAAACTGCAATTGGACATGCTAAGCGCTAAGAGGCCTACATTGGGAAAAAGAATATCTTCAAATAAAAACTACACAGATGCATTCTGTGAAACTTATTTCTGATCTGTAAATTCAGTTAACAGAGATAAAACATATTTTTGATTGAGCAGTTATGAAACACTCTTTTTGTAGAAAATGCAAGTGGAGATTCGGAGCGCTAAGAGGGTAATAGTGGAAAAAGGAATATCTTCAAATATAAACTACACAGAATCATTCGGTGAAACTTCTTTCTGATCTGTGCATTCAGCTAACAGAGTTAAACCATACCTTTGATTGAGCAGATGTGAACACTCTTTCTGTAGAAAATGCAACTGGACATTTGGAGCGCTAAGAGCGTAGTATTGGAAAAAGGAATATATTCAAACATAAACTACACAGAAGCATTCTGTGAAATTTCTTTCTGATCTGAGCATTCAGCTAACAGAGTTAAACCATACTTTTGATTGAGCAGTTTTGAAACACTCTGTCTGTAGAAAATGCAACTGGACATTCGTAGCGCTAAGTGGGTAATAGTGGAAAAGAGAATATGTTCAAATATAAACTACACAGAAGCATTGTATGAAACTTCTTTCTGTTCTGTGCATTCAACTAACAGAGTTGAACCTTACTTTTGATTGAGCCGTTCTGAAACACTCTTTCTGTAGAAACTGCAATTGGACATTCTGAGCGCTAAGAGGCCTATATTGGGAAAAAGAATGTCTACAAATAAAAACAACACAGAAGAATTGTGTGAAACTTCTTTCTGTTCTGTTTGTTCAACTAAAAGAGTTGAACCTTAGTTTTGATTGAGCCGTTCTGAAACACTCTTTCTGTAGAAAATGCAAGTGGAGATTCGGAGCGCTAAGAGGGTAATAGTGGAAAAAGGAATGTCTCCAAATATAAACTACACAGAATCATTCTGTGAAACTTCTTTCGATCTGTGCATTCAGCTAACAGTGTTAAACCATACTTTTGATTGAGCAGATCTGAACACTCTTTCTGTAGAAAATGCAACTGGACATTTGGAGCGCTAAGAGAGTAGTAGTGGAAAAAGGAATATATTCAAATATAAACTACACAGAAGCATTCTGTGAAACTTCTTTCTGATCTGAGCATTCAGCTAACAGAGTTAAACCATACTTATGATTGAGCAGTTTTGAAACACTCTGTCTGTAGAAAATGCAACTGGACATTCGTAGCGCTAAGTGGGTAATAGTGGAAAAAAGAATATGTTCAAATATAAACTACACAGAAGCATTGTATGAAACTTCTTTCTGTTCTGTGCATTCAACTAACAGAGTTGAACCTTACTTTTGATTGAGACTTTCTGAAACACTCTTTCTGTAGAAACTGCAATTGGACATTCTGAGCGCTAAGAGGCCTATATTGGGAAAAATAATATCTTCAAATAAAAACTACACAGAAGCATTGTGTGAAACTTATTTCTGATATGTTCATTAAACTAACAGAGTTAAACCATACTTTTGATTGCGCAGTTCTGAACACTCTTTCTGTAGAAAATGCAAGTGGACATTCGGAGCGGTAAGAGGGTAATAGTGGAAAAAGGAATATATTCAAATATAAACTACACAGTAGCATTCTGTGAAAATTCTTTCTGTTCTGTGCATTCAACTAACAGAGTTGAACCTTACTTTTGATTGAGCCGTTCTGAAACACTCTTTCTGTAGAAACTGCAATTGGACATGCTAAGCGCTAAGAGGCCTACATTGGGAAAAAGAATATCTTCAAATAAAAACTACACAGATGCATTCTGTGAAACTTATTTCTGATCTGTAAACTCAGTTAACAGAGATAAAACATATTTTTGATTGAGCAGTTATGAAACACTCTTTTTGTAGAAAATGCAAGTGGAGATTCGGAGCGCTAAAAGGGTAATAGTGGAAAAAGGAATGTCTTCAAATATAAACTACACAGAATCATTCGGTGAAACTTCTTTCTGATCTGTGCATTCAGCTAACAGAGTTAAACCTTACTTTTGATTGAGCAGATCTGAACACTCTTTCTGTTGAAAATGCAACTGGACATTTGGAGCGCTAAGAGCGTAGTAGTGGAAAAAGGAATATATTCAAATATAAACTACACAGAAGCATTCTGTGAAACTTCTTTCTGATCTGAGCATTCAGCTAACAGAGTTAAACCATACTTTTGATTGAGGAGTTTTGAAACACTCTGTCTGTAGAAAATGCAACTGGACATTCGTAGCGCTAAGTGGGTAATAGTGGAAAAAAGAATATGTTCAAATATAAACTACACTGAAGCATTGTATGAATCTTCTTTCTGTTCTGTGCATTCAACTAACAGAATTGAACCTTACTTTTGATTGAGCCTTTCTGAAACACTCTTTCTGTAGAAACTGCAATTGGACATTCTGAGCGCTAAGAGGCCTATATTGGGAAAAATAATATCTTCAAATAAAAACTACACAGAAGCATTGTGTGAAACTTATTTCTGATATGTTCATTAAGCTAACAGAGTTAAACCATACTTTTGATTGCGCAGTTCTGAACACTCTTTCTGTAGAAAATGCAAGTGGACATTCGGAGCGCTAAGAGGGTAATAGTGGAAAAAGGAATATATTCAAATATAAACTACACAGTAGCATTCTGTGAAAATTCTTTCTGTTCTGTGCATTCAACTAACAGAGTTGAACCTTACTTTTGATTGAGCCGTTCTGAAACACTCTTTCTGTAGAAACTGCAATTGGACATGCTAAGCGCTAAGAGGCCTACATAGGGAAAAAGAATATCTTCAAATAAAAACTACACAGATGCATTCTGTGAAACTTATTTCTGATCTGTAAATTCAGTTAACAGAGATAAAACATATTTTTGATTGAGCAGTTATGAAACACTCTTTTTGTAGAAAATGCAAGTGGAGATTCGGAGCGCTAAGAGGGTAATAGTGGAAAAAGGAATGTCTCCAAATATAAACTACACAGAATCATTCGGTGAAACTTCTTTCTGATCTGTGCATTCAGCTAACAGAGTTAAACCATACTTTTGATTGAGCAGATCTGAACACTCTTTCTGTAGAAAATGCAACTGGACATTTGGAGCGCTAAGAGCGTAGTAGTGGAAAAAGGAATATATTCAAATATAAACAACACAGAAGCATTCTGTGAAACTTCTTTCTGATCTGAGCATTCAGCTAACAGAGTTAAACCATACTTTTGATTGAGCAGTTTTGAAACACTGTGTCTGTAGAAAATGCAACTGGACATTCGTAGCGCTAAGTGGGTATAGTGGAAAAAAGAATATGTTCAAATATAAACTACACAGAAGCATTCTGTGAAACTTCTTGCTGTTCTGTGCATTCAACTAACAGAGTTGAACCTTACTTTTGATTGAGCCGTTCTGAAACACTCTTTCTGAAGAAACTGCAATTGGACATTCTGAGCGCTAAGAGGTCTCTATTGGTAAAAGTAATATCTTCAAATAAAAACTACACAGAAGCATTGTGTGAAACTTATTTCTGATATGTTCATTAAGCTAACAGAGTTAAACCATACTTTTGATTGCGCAGTTCTGAACACTCTTTCTGTAGAAAATGCAAGTGGACATTCGGAGCGCTAAGAGGGTAATAGTGGAAAAAGGAATATATTCAAATATAAACTACACAGTAGCATTCTGTGAAAACTCTTACTGTTCTGTGCATTCAGCCAACAGAATTGAACCTTACTTTTGATTGAGCCGTTCTGAAACACTCTTTCTGTAGAAACTGCAATTGGACATGCTAAGCGCTAAGAGGCCTACATTGGGAAAAATAATATCTTCAAATAAAAACTACACAGATGCATTCGGTGAAACTTATTTCTGATCTGTAAATTCAATTAACAGAGATAAAACATATTTTTGATTGAGCAGTTATGAAACACTCTTTTTGTAGAAAATGCAAGTGGAGATTCGGAGCGCTAAGAGGGTAATAGTGGAAAAAGGAATATATTCAAATATAAACTACACAGAAGCATTCTGTGAAACTTCTTTCTGATCTGAGCATTCAGCTAACAGAGTTAAACCATACTTTTGATTGAGCAGTTTTGAAACACTCTGTCTGTAGAAAATGCAACTGGACATTCGTAGCGCTAAGTGGGTAATAGTGGAAAAAAGAATATGTTCAAATATAAACTACACAGAAGCATTCTGTGAAACTTCTTTCTGTTCTGTGCATTCAACTAACAGAGTTGAACCTTACTTTTGATTGAGCCGTTCTGAAACACTCTTTCTGTAGAAACTGCAATTGGACATTCTGAGCGCTAGAAGGCCTATATTGGGAAAAAGAATGTCTACAAATAAAAACTACAGAGAAGAATTGTGTGAAACTTCTTTCTGTTCTGTTTGTTCAACTAAAAGAATTGAACCGTAGTTTTGATTGTGTCGTTCTGAGAAACTCTTTCTGTAGAAAATGCAAGTGGAGATTCGGAGCGCTAAGAGGGTAATAGTGGAAAAAAGAATGTCTCCAAATATAAACTACACAGAATCATTCTGTGAAACTTTTTTCTGATCTGTGCATTCAGCTAACAGAATTAAACCATACTTTTGATAGAGCAGATCTGAACACTCTTTCTGTAGAAAATGCAACTGGACATTTGGAGCGCTAAGAGAGTAGTAGTGGAAAAAGGAATATATTCAAATATAAACTACACAGAAGCATTCTGTGAAACTTCTTTCTGATCTGAGCATTCAGCTAACAGAGTTAAACCATACTTTTGATTGAGCAGTTTTGAAACACTCTGTCTGTAGAAAATGCAACTGGACATTCGTAGCGCTAAGTGGGTAATTGTGGAAAAAAAATATGTTCAATTATAAACTAAACAGAAGCAGTGTATGAAACTTCTTTCTGTTCTGTGCATTCAACTAACAGAGTTGAACCTTACTTTTGATTGAGCCTTTCTGAAACACTCTTTCTGTAGAAACTGCAATTGGACATTCTGAGCGCTAAGAGGCCTATATTGGGAAAAATAATATCTTCAAATAAAAACTACACAGAAGCATTGTGTGAAACTTATTTCTGATATGTTCATTAAGCTAACAGAGTTAAACCATACTTTTGATTGCGCAGTTCTGAACACTCTTTCTGTAGAAAATGCAAGTGGACATTCGGAGCGCTAAGAGGGTAATAGTGGAAAAAGGAATATATTCAAATATAAACTACACAGTAGCATTCTGTGAAAATTCTTTCTGTTCTGTGCATTCAACTAACAGAGTTGAACCTTACTTTTGATTGAGCCGTTCTGAAACACTCTTTCTGTAGAAACTGCAATTGGACATGCTAAGCGCTAAGAGGCCTACATTGGGAAAAAGAATATCTTCAAATAAAAACTACACTGATGCATTCTGTGAAACTTATTTCTGATCTGTAAATTCAGTTAACAGAGATAAAACATATTTTTGATTGAGCAGTTATGAAACACTCTTTTTGTAGAAAATGCAAGTTGAGATTGGGAGCGCTAAGAGGGTAATAGTGGAAAAAGGAATATATTCAAATATAAACTACACAGAAGCATTCTGTGAAACTTCTTTCTGATCTGAGCATTCAGCTAACAGAGTTAAACCATACTTTTGATTGAGCAGTTTTGAAACACTCTGTCTGTAGAAAATGCAACTGGACATTCGTAGCGCTAAGTGGGTAATAGTGGAAAAAAGAATATGTTCAAATATAAACTACACAGAAGCATTCTGTGAAACTTCTTTCTGTTCTGTGCATTCAACTAACAGAGTTGAACCTTACTTTTGATTGAGCCTTTCTGAAACACTCTTTCTGTAGAAACTGCAATTGGACATTCTGAGCGCTAGAAGGCCTATATTGGGAAAAAGAATGTCTACAAATAAAAACTACAGAGAAGAATTGTGTGAAACTTCTTTCTGTTCTGTTTGTTCAACTAAAAGAATTGAACCGTAGTTTTGATTGTGTCGTTCTGAGAAACTCTTTCTGTAGAAAATGCAAGTGGAGATTCGGAGCGCTAAGAGGGTAATAGTGGAAAAAAGAATGTCTCCAAATATAAACTACACAGAATCATTCTGTGAAACTTTTTTCTGATCTGTGCATTCAGCTAACAGAATTAAACCATACTTTTGATAGAGCAGATCTGAACACTCTTTCTGTAGAAAATGCAACTGGACATTTGGAGCGCTAAGAGAGTAGTAGTGGAAAAAGGAATATATTCAAATATAAACTACACAGAAGCATTCTGTGAAACTTCTTTCTGATCTGAGCATTCAGCTAACAGAGTTAAACCATACTTTTGATTGAGCAGTTTTGAAACACTCTGTCTGTAGAAAATGCAACTGGACATTCGTAGCGCTAAGTGGGTAATTGTGGAAAAAAAATATGTTCAATTATAAACTAAACAGAAGCAGTGTATGAAACTTCTTTCTGTTCTGTGAATTCAACTAACAGAGTTGAACCTTACTTTTGATTGATCCTTTCTGAAACACTCTTTCTGTAGAAACTGCAATTGGACATTCTGAGCGCTAAGAGGCCTATATTGGGAAAAATAATATCTTCAAATAAAAACTACACAGAAGCATTGTGTGAAACTTATTTCTGATATGTTCATTAAGCTAACAGAGTTAAACCATACTTTTGATTGCGCAGTTCTGAACACTCTTTCTGTAGAAAATGCAAGTGGACATTCGGAGCGCTAAGAGGGTAATAGTGGAAAAAGGAATATATTCAAATATAAACTACACAGTAGCATTCTGTGAAAATTCTTTCTGTTCTGTGCATTCAACTAACAGAGTTGAACCTTACTTTTGATTGAGCCGTTCTGAAACACTCTTTCTGTAGAAACTGCAATTGGACATGCTAAGCGCTAAGAGGCCTACATTGGGAAAAAGAATATCTTCAAATAAAAACTACACTGATGCATTCTGTGAAACTTATTTCTGATCTGTAAATTCAGTTAACAGAGATAAAACATATTTTTGATTGAGCAGTTATGAAACACTCTTTTTGTAGAAAATGCAAGTTGAGATTGGGAGCGCTAAGAGGGTAATAGTGGAAAAAGGAATGTCTTCAAATATAAACTACACAGAATAATTCGGTGAAACTTCTTTCTGATCCGTGCATTCAGCTAACAGAGTTAAACCATACTTTTGATTGAGCAGATCTGAACACTCTTTCTGTAGAAAATGCAACTGGACATTTGGAGCGCTAAGGGCGTAGTAGTGGAAAAAGGAGTATATTCAAATATAAACTACAGAGAGGCATTCTGTGAAACTTCTTTCTGATCTGAGCATTCAGCTAACAGAGTTAAACCATACTTTTGATTGAGCAGTTTTGAAACACTCTGTCTGTAGAAAATGCAACTGGACATTCGTAGCGCTAATTGGGTAATAGTGGAAAAAAGAATATGTTCAAATATAAACTACACAGAAGCATTGTATGAAACTTCTTTCTGTTCTGTGCATTCAACTAACAGATTTGAACCTTACTTTTGATTGAGCCGTTCTGAAACACTCTTTCTGTAGAAACTGCAATTGGACATTCTGAGCGCTAAGAGGCCTATATTGGGAAAAAGAATGTCTACAAATAAAAACTACACAGAAGAATTGTGTGAAACTTCTTTCTGTTCGGTTTGTTCAACTAAAAGAGTTGAAACTTAGTTTTGATTGAGCCGTTCTGAAACACACTTTCTGTAGAAAATGCAAGTGGAGATTCGGAGCGCTAAGAGGGTAATAGTGGAAAAAGGAATGTCTCCAAATATAAACTACACAGAATCATTCTGTGAAACTTCTTTCTGATCTGTGCATTCAGCTAACAGAGTTAAACCATACTTTTGATTGAGCAGATCTGAACACTCTTTCTGTAGAAAATGCAACTGGACATTTGGAGCGCTAAGAGAGTAGTAGTGGAAAAAGGAATATATTCAAATATAAACTACACAGAAGCATTCTGTGAAACTTCTTTCTGATCTGAGCATTCAGCTAACAGAGTTAAACCATACTTTTGATTGACCAGTTTTGAAACACTCTGTCTGTAGAAAATGCAACTGGACATTCGTAGCGCTAAGTGGGAAATAGTGGAAAAAAGAATATGTTCAAATATAAACTACACAGAAGCATTGTATGAAACTTCTTTCTGTTCTGTGCATTCAACTAACAGAGTTGAACCTTACTTTTGATTGAGCCTTTCTGAAACACTCTTTCTGTAGAAACTGCAATTGGACATTCTGAGCGCTAAGAGGCCTATATTGGGAAAAATAATATCTTCAAATAAAAACTACACAGAAGCATTGTGTGAAACTTATTTCTGATATGTTCATTAAGCTAACAGAGTTAAACCATACTTTTGATTGCGCAGTTCTGAACACTCTTTCTGTAGAAAATGCAAGTGGACATTCGGAGCGCTAAGAGGGTAATATTGGAAAAAGGAATATATTCAAATATAAACTACACAGTAGCATTCTGTGAAAATTCTTTCTGTTCTGTGCATTCAACTAATAGAGTTGAACCTTACTTTTGATTGAGCCGTTCTGAAACACTCTTGCTGTAGAAACTGCAATTGGACATGCTAAGCGCTAAGAGGCCTACATTGGGAAAAAGAATATCTTCAAATAAAAACTACACAGATGCATTCTGTGAAACATATTTCTGATCTGTAAATTCAGTTAACAGAGATAAAACATATTTTTGATTGAGCAGTTATGAAACACTCTTTTTGTAGAAAATGGAAGTGGAGATTGGGAGCGCTAAGAGGGTAATAGTGGAAAAAGGAATGTCTTCAAATATAAACTACACAGAATCATTCGGTGAAACTTCTTTCTGATCTGTGCATTCAGCTAACAGAGTTAAACCATACTTTTGATTGAGCAGATCTGAACACTCTTTCTGTAGAAAATGCAACTGGACATTTGGAGCGCTAAGAGCGTAGTAGTGGAAAAAGGAATATATTCAAATATAAACTACACAGAGGCATTCTGTGAAACTTCTTTCTGATCTGAGCATTCAGCTAACAGAGTTAAACCATACTTTTGATTGAGCAGTTTTGAAACACTCTGTCTGTAGAAAATGCAACTGGACATTCGTAGCGCTAAGTGGGTAATAGTGGAAAAAAGAATATGTTCAAATATAAACTACACAGAAGCATTGTATGAAACTTCTTTCGGTTCTGTGCATTCAACTAACAGAGTTGAACCTTACTTTTGATTGAGCCGTTCTGAAACACTCTTTCTGTAGAAACTGCAATTGGACATTCTGAGCGCTAAGAGGCCTATATTGGGAAAAAGAATGTCTACAAATAAAAACTACACAGAAGAATTGTGTGAAACTTCTTTCTGTTCTGTTTGTTCAACTAAAAGAGTTGAAACTTAGTTTTGATTGAGCCGTTCTGAAACACACTTTCTGTAGAAAATGCAAGTGGAGATTCGGAGCGCTAAGAGGGTAATAGTGGAAAAAGGAATGTCTCCAAATATAAACTACACAGAATCATTCTGTGAAACTTCTTTCTGATCTGTGCATTCAGCTAACAGAGTTAAACCATACTTTTGATTGAGCAGATCTGAACACTCTTTCTGTAGAAAATGCAACTGAACATTTGGAGCGCTAAGAGAGTAGTAGTGGAAAAAGGAATATATTCAAATATAAACTACACAGAAGCATTCTGTGAAACTTCTTTCTGATCTGAGCATTCAGCTAACAGAGTTAAACCATACTTTTGATTGAGCAGTTTTGAAACACTCTGTCTGTAGAAAATGCAACTGGACATTCGTAGCGCTAAGTGGGTAATAGTGGAAAAAAGAATATGTTCAAATATAAACTACACAGAATCATTGTATGAAACTTCTTTCTGTTCTGTGCATTCAACTAACAGAGTTGAACCTTACTTTTGATTGAGCCTTTCTGAAACACTCTTTCTGTAGAAACTGCAATTGGACATTCTGAGTGCTAAGAGGCCTATATTCGGAAAAATAATATCTTCAAATAAAAACTACACAGAAGCATTGTGTGAAACTTATTTCTGATATGTTCATTAAGCTAACAGAGTTAAACCATACTTTTGATTGCGCAGTTCTGAACACTCTTTCTGTAGAAAATGCAAGTGGACATTCGGAGCGCTAAGAGGGTAATAGTGGAAAAAGGAATATATTCAAATATAAACTACACAGTAGCATTCTGTGAAAATTCTTTCTGTTCTGTGCATTCAACTAACAGAGTTGAACCTTACTTTTGATTGAGCCGTTCTGAAACACTCTTTCTGTAGAAACTGCAATTGGACATGCTAAGCGCTAAGAGGCCTACATTGGGAAAAAGAATATCTTCAAATAAAAACTACACAGATGCATTCTGTGAAACTTATTTCTGATCTGTAAATTCAGTTAACAGAGATAAAACATATTTTTGATTGAGCAGTTATGAAACACTCTTTTTGTAGAAAATGCAAGTGGAGATTCGGAGCGCTAAGAGGGTAATAGTGGAAAAAGGAATGTCTACAAATATAAACTACACAGAATCATTCGGTGAAACTTCTTTCTGATCTGTGCATTCAGCTAACAGAGTTAAACCATACTTTTGATTGAGCAGATCTGAACACTCTTTCTGTAGAAAATGCAACTGGACATTTGGAGCGCTAAGAGCGTAGTAGTGGAAAAAGGAATATATTCAAATATAAACTACACAGAAGCATTCTGTGAAACTTCTTTCTGATCTGAGCATTCAGCTAACAGAGTTAAACCATTCTTTTGATTGAGCAGTTTTGAAACACTCTGTCTGTAGAAAATGCAACTGGACATTCGTAGCGCTAAGTGGGTAATAGTGGAAAAAAGAATATGTTCAAATATAAACTACACAGAAGCATTGTATGAAACTTCTTTCTGTTCTGTGCATTCAACTAACAGAGTTGAACCTTACTTTTGATAGAGCCTTTCTGAAACACTCTTTCTGTAGAAACTGCAATTGGACATTCTGAGCGCTAAGAGGCCTCTATTGGGAAAAATAATATCTTCAAATAAAAACTACACAGAAGCATAGTGTGAAACTTATTTCTGATATGTTCATTAAGCTAACAGAGTTAAACCATAGTTTTGATTGCGCAGTTCTGAACACTCTTTCTGTAGAAAATGCAAGTGGACATTCGGAGCGCTAAGAGGGTAATAGTGGAAAAAGGATTATATTCAAATATAAACTACACAGTAGCATTCTGTGAAAATTCTTTCTGTTCTGTGCATTCAACTAACAGAGTTGAACCTTACTTTTGATTGAGCCGTTCTGAAACACTCTTTCTGTAGAAACTGCAATTGGACATGCTAAGCGCTAAGAGGCCTACATTGGGAAAAAGAATATCTTCAAATAAAAACTACACAGATGCATTCTGTGAAACTTATTTCTGATCTGTAAATTCAGTTAACAGAGATAAAACATATTTTTGATTGAGCAGTTATGAAACACTCTTTTTGTAGAAAATGCAAGTGGAGATTCGGAGCGCTAAGAGGGTAATAGTGGAAAAAGGAATGTCTACAAATATAAACTACACAGAATCATTCGGTGAAACTTCTTTCTGATCTGTGCATTCAGCTAACAGAGTTAAACCATACTTTTGATTGAGCAGATCTGAACACTCTTTCTGTAGAAAATGCAACTGGACATTTGGAGCGCTAAGAGCGTAGTAGTGGAAAAAGGAATATATTCAAATATAAACTACACAGAAGCATTCTGTGAAACTTCTTTCTGATCTGAGCATTCAGCTAACAGAGTTAAACCATTCTTTTGATTGAGCAGTTTTGAAACACTCTGTCTGTAGAAAATGCAACTGGACATTCGTAGCGCTAAGTGGGTAATAGTGGAAAAAAGAATATGTTCAAATATAAACTACACAGAAGCATTGTATGAAACTTCTTTCTGTTCTGTGCATTCAACTAACAGAGTTGAACCTTACTTTTGATAGAGCCTTTCTGAAACACTCTTTCTGTAGAAACTGCAATTGGACATTCTGAGCGCTAAGAGGCCTCTATTGGGAAAAATAATATCTTCAAATAAAAACTACACAGAAGCATAGTGTGAAACTTATTTCTGATATGTTCATTAAGCTAACAGAGTTAAACCATAGTTTTGATTGCGCAGTTCTGAACACTCTTTCTGTAGAAAATGCAAGTGGACATTCGGAGCGCTAAGAGGGTAATAGTGGAAAAAGGATTATATTCAAATATAAACTACACAGTAGCATTCTGTGAAAATTCTTTCTGTTCTGTGCATTCAACTAACAGAGTTGAACCTTACTTTTGATTGAGCCGTTCTGAAACACTCTTTCTGTAGAAACTGCAATTGGACATGCTAAGCGCTAAGAGGCCTACATTGGGAAAAAGAATATCTTCAAATAAAAACTACACAGATGCATTCTGTGAAACTTATTTCTGATCTGTAAATTCAGTTAACAGAGATAAAACATATTTTTGATTGAGCAGTTATGAAACACTCTTTTTGTAGAAAATGCAAGTGGAGATTCGGAGCGCTAAGAGGGTAATAGTGGAAAAAGGAATGTCTTCAAATATAAACTACACAGAATCATTCGGTGAAACTTCTTTCTGATCTGTGCATTCAGCTAACAGAGTTAAACCATACTTTTGATTGAGCAGATCTGAACACTCTTTCTGTAGAAAATGCAACTGGACATTTGGAGCGCTAAGAGCGTAGTTGTGGAAAAAGGAATATATTCAAATATAAACTACACAGAAGCATTCTGTGAAACTTTTTTCTGATCTGAGCATTCAGCTAACAGAGTTAAACCATACTTTTGATTGAGCAGTTTTGAAACACTCTGTCTGTAGAAAATGCAACTGGACATTCGTAGCGCTAAGTGGGTAATAGTGGAAAAAAGAATATGTTCAAATATAAACTACACAGAAGCATTGTATGAAACCTCTTACTGTTCTGTGCATTCAACTAACAGAGTTGAACCTTACTTTTGGTTGAGCCGTTCTGAAACACTCTTTCTGTAGAAACTGCAATTGGACATTCTGAGCGCTAAGAGGCCTATATTGGGAAAAAGAATGTCTACAAATAAAAACTACACAGAAGAATTGTGTGAAACTTCTTTCTGTTCTGTTTGTTCAACTAAAAGAGTTGAACCTTAGTTTTGATTGAGCCGTTCTGAAACACTCTTTCTGTAGAAAATGCAAGTGGAGATTCGGAGCGCTAAGAGGGTAATAGTGGAAAAAGGAATGTCTCCTAATATAAACTACACAGAATCATTCGGTGAAACTTCTTTCTGATCTGTGCATTCAGCTAACAGAGTTAAACCATACTTTTGATTGAGCAGATCTGAACTCTCTTTCTGTAGAAAATGCAACTGGACATTTGGAGCGCTAAGAGAGTAGTAGTGGAAAAAGGAATATATTCAAATATAAACTACACAGAAGCATTCTGTGAAACTTCTTTCTGATCTGAGCATTCAGCTAACAGAGTTAAACCATACTTTTGATTGAGCAGTTTTGAAACACTCTGTCTGTAGAAAATGCAACTGGACATTCGTAGCGCTAAGTGGGTAATTGTGGAAAAAAGAATATGTTCAAATATAAACTACACAGAAGCAGTGTATGAAACTTCTTTCTGTTCTGTGAATTCAACTAACAGAGTTGAACCTTACTTTTGATTGAGCCTTTCTGAAACACTCTTTCTGTAGAAACTGCAATTGGACATTCTGAGCGCTAAGAGGCCTATATTGGGAAAAATAATATCTTCAAATAAAAACTACACAGAAGCATTGTGTGAAACTTATTTCTGATATGTTCATTAAGCTAACAGAGTTAAACCATACTTTTGATTGCGAAGTTCTGAACACTCTTTCTGTAGAAAATGCAAGTGGACATTCGGAGCGCTAAGAGGGTAATAGTGGAAAAAGGAATATATTCAAATATAAACTACACAGTAGCATTCTGTGAAAATTCTTTCTGTTCTGTGCATTCAACTAACAGAGTTGAACCTTACTTTTGATTGAGCCGTTCTGAAACACTCTTTCTGTAGAAACTGCAATTGGACATGCTAAGCGCTAAGAGGCCTACATTGGGAAAAAAAATATCTTCAAATAAAAACTACACAGATGCATTCTGTGAAACTTATTTCTGATCTGTAAATTCAGTTAACAGAGATAAAACATATTTTTGATTGAGCAGTTATGAAACACTCTTTTTGTAGAAAATGCAAGTGGAGATTGGGAGCGCTAAGAGGTTAATAGTGGAAAAAGGAATGTCTTCAAATATAAACTACACAGAATCATTCGGTGAAACTTCTTTCTGATCCGTGCATTCAGCTAACAGAGTTAAACCATACTTTTGATTGAGCAGATCTGAACACTCTTTCTGTAGAAAGTGCAACTGGACATTTGGAGCGCTAAGAGCGTAGTAGTGGAAAAAGGAATATATTCAAATATAAACTACACAGAGGCATTCTGTGAATCTTCTTTCTGATCTGAGCATTCAGCTAACAGAGTTAAACCATACTTTTGATTGAGCAGTTTTGAAACACTCTGTCTGTAGAAAATGCAACTGGACATTCGTAGCGCTAAGTGGGTAATAGTGGAAAAAAGAATATGTTCAAATATAAACTACACAGAAGCATTGTATGAAACTTCTTTCTGTTCTGTGCATTCAACTAACAGAGTTGAACCTTACTTTTGATTGAGCCTTTCTGAAACACTCTTTCTGTAGAAACTGCAATTGGACATTCTGAGCGCTAAGAGGCCTATATTGGGAAAAATAATATCTTCAAATAAAAACTACACAGAAGCATTGTGTGAAACTTATTTCTGATATGTTCATTAAGCTAACAGAGTTAAACCATACTTTTGATTGCGCAGTTCTGAACACTCTTTCTGTAGAAAATGCAAGTGGACATTCGGAGCGCTAAGAGGGTAATAGTGGAAAAAGGAATATATTCAAATATAAACTACACAGTAGCATTCTGTGAAAATTCTTTCTGTTCTGTGCATTCAACTAACAGAGTTGAACCTTACTTTTGATTGAGCCGTTCTGAAACACTCTTTCTGTAGAAACTGCAATTGGACATGCTAAGCGCTAAGAGGCCTACATTGGGAAAAAGAATATCTTCAAATAAAAACTACACAGATGCATTCTGTGAAACTTATTTCTGATCTGTAAATTCAGTTAACAGAGATAAAACATATTTTTGATTGAGCAGTTATGAAACACTCTTTTTGTAGAAAATGCAAGTGGAGATTGGGAGCGCTAAGAGGGTAATAGTGGAAAACGGAATGTCTTCAAATATAAACTACACAGAATCATTCGGTGAAACTTCTTTCTGATCTGTGCATTCAGCTAACAGAGTTAAAGCATACTTTTGATTGAGCAGATCTGAACACACTTTCTGTAGAAAATGCAACTGGACATTTGGAGCGCTAAGAGCGTAGTAGTGGAAAAAGGAATATATTCAAATATAAACTACACAGAAGCATTCTGTGAAACTTCTTTCTGATCTGAGCATTCAGCTAACAGAGTTAAACCATACTTTTGATTGAGCAGTTTTGAAACACTCTGTCTGTAGAAAATGCAACTGGACATTCGTAGCGCTAAGTGGGTAATAGTGGAAAAAAGAATATGTTCAAATATAAACTACACAGAAGCATTGTATGAAACTTCTTTCTGTTCTGTGCATTCAACTAACAGAGTTGAACCTTACTTTTTATTGAGCCGTTCTGAAACACTCTTTCTGTAGAAACTGCAATTGGACATTCTGAGCGCTAAGAGGCCTCTATTGGGAAAAATAATATCTTCAAATAAAAACTACACAGAAGCATTGTGTGAAACTTATTTCTGATATGTTCATTAAGCTAACAGAGTTAAACCATACTTTTGATTGCGCAGTTCTGAACACTCTTTCTGTAGAAAATGCAAGTGGACATTCGGAGCGCTAAGAGGGTAATAGTGGAAAAAGGAATATATTCAAATATAAACTACACAGTAGCATTCTGTGAAAATTCTTTCTGTTCTGTGCATTCAACTAACAGAGTTGAACCTTACTTTTGATTGAGCCGTTCTGAAACACTCTTTCTGTAGAAACTGCAATTGGACATGCTAAGCGCTAAGAGGCCTACATTGGGAAAAAGAATATCTTCAAATAAAAACTACACAGATGCATTCTGTGAAACTTATTTCTGATCTGTAAATTCAGTTAACAGAGATAAAACATATTTTTGATTGAGCAGTTATGAAACACTCTTTTTGTAGAAAATGCAAGTGGAGATTCGGAGCGCTAAGAGGGTAATAGTGGAAAAAGGAATGTCTCCAAATATAAACTACACAGAATCATTCTGTGAAACTTCTTTCTGATCTGTGCATTCAGCTAACAGAGTTAAAACATACTTTTGATTGAGCAGATCTGAACACTCTTTCTGTAGAAAATGCAACTGGACATTTGGAGCGCTAAGAGAGTAGTAGTGGAAAAAGGAATATATTCAAATATAAACTACACAGAAGCATTCTGTGAAACTTCTTTCTGATCTGAGCATTCAGCTAACAGAGTTAAACCATACTTTTGATTGAGCAGTTTTGAAACACTCTGTCTGTAGAAAATGCAACTGGATATTCGTAGCGCTAAGTGGGTAATAGTGGAAAAAAGAATATGTTCAAATATAAACTACACAGAAGCATTTTATGAAACTTCTTTCTGTTCTGTGCATTCAACTAACAGAGTTGAACCTTACTTTTGATAGAGCCTTTCTGAAACACTCTTTCTGTAGAAACTGCAATTGGACATTCTGAGCGCTAAGAGGCCTCTATTGGGAAAAATAATATCTTCAAATAAAAACTACACAGAAGCATTGTGTGAAACTTATTTCTGATATGTTCATTAAGCTAACAGAGTTAAACCATACTTTTGATTGCGCAGTTCTGAACACTCTTTCTGTAGAAAATGCAAGTGGACATTCGGAGCGCTAAGAGGGTAATAGTGGAAAAAGGAATATATTCAAATATAAAATACACAGTAGCATTCTGTGAAAATTCTTTCTGTTCTGTGCATTCAACTAACAGAGTTGAACCTTACTTTTGATTGAGCCGTTCTGAAACACTCTTTCTGTAGAAACTGCAATTGGACATGCTAAGCGCTAAGAGGCCTACATTGGGAAAAAGAATATCTTCAAATAAAAACTACACAGATGCATTCTGTGAAACTTATTTCTGATCTGTAAATTCAGTTAACAGAGATAAAACATATTTTTGATTGAGCAGTTATGAAACACTCTTTTTGTAGAAAATGCAAGTGGAGATTCGGAGCGCTAAGTGGGTAATAGTGGAAAAAGGAATGTCTTCAAATATAAACTACACAGAATCATTCGGTGAAACTTCTTTCTGATCTGTGCATTCAGCTAACAGAGTTAAACCATACTTTTGATTGAGCAGATCTGAACACACTTTCTGTAGAAAATGCAACTGGACATTTGGAGCGCTAAGAGCGTAGTAGTGGAAAAAGGAATATATTCAAATATAAACTACACAGAAGCATTCTGTGAAACTTCTTTCTGATCTGAGCATTCAGCTAACAGAGTTAAACCATACTTTTGATTGAGCAGTTTTGAAACACTCTGTCTGTAGAAAATGCAACTGGACATTCGTAGCGCTAAGTGGGTAATAGTGGAAAAAAGAATATGTTCAAATATAAACTACACAGAAGCATTGTATGAAACTTCTTTCTGTTCTGTGCATTCAACTAACAGAGTTGAACCTTACTTTTGATTGAGCCGTTCTGAAACACTCTTTCTGTAGAAACTGCAATTGGACATTCTGAGCGCTAAGAGGCCTCTATTGGGAAAAATAATATCTTCAAATAAAAACTACACAGAAGCATTGTGTGAAACTTATTTCTGATATGTTCATTAAGCTAACAGAGTTAAACCATACTTTTGATTGCGCAGTTCTGAACACTCTTTCTGTAGAAAATGCAAGTGGACATTCGGAGCGCTAAGAGGGTAATAGTGGAAAAAGGAATATATTCAAATATAAACTACACAGTAGCATTCTGTGAAAATTCTTTCTGTTCTGTGCATTCAACTAACAGAGTTGAACCTTACTTTTGATTGAGCCGTTCTGAAACACTTTCTGTAGAAACTGCAATTGGACATGCTAAGCGCTAAGAGGCCTACATTGGGAAAAAGAATATCTTCAAATAAAAACTACACAGATGCATTCTGTGAAACTTATTTCTGATCTGTAAATTCAGTTAACAGAGATAAAACATATTTTTGATTGAGCAGGTATGAAACACTCTTTTTGTAGAAAATGCAAGTGGAGATTCGGAGCGCTAAGAGGGTAATAGTGGAAAAAGGAATGTCTTCAAATATAAACTACACAGAATCATTCGGTGAAACTTCTTTCTGATCAGTGCATTCAGCTAATAGAGTTAAACCATACTTTTGATTGAGCAGATCTGAACACTCTTTCTGTTGAAAATGCAACTGGACATTTGGAGCGCTAAGAGCGTAGTAGTGGAAAAAGGAATATATTCAAATATAAACTACACAGAAGCATTCTGTGAAACTTCTTTCTGATCAGAGCATTCAGCTAACAGAGTTAAACCATACTTTTGATTGAGCAGTTTTGAAACACTCTGTCTGTAGAAAATGCAGCTGGACATTCGTAGCGCTAAGTGGGTAATAGTGGAAAAAAGAATATGTTCAAATATAAACTACACAGAAGCATTGTATGAAACTTCTTTCTGTTCTGTGCATTCAACTAACAGAGTTGAACCTTACTTTTGATTGAGCCTTTCTGAAACACTCTTTCTGTAGAAACTGCAATTGGACATTCTGAGCGCTAAGAGGCCTATATTGGGAAAAAAAATATCTTCAAATAAAAACTACACAGAAGAATTGTGTGAAACTTATTTCTGATATGTTCATTAAGCTAACAGAGTTTAACCATACTTTTGATTGCGCAGTTCTGAACACTCTTTCTGTAGAAAATGCAAGTGGACATTCGGAGCGCTAAGAGGGTAATAGTGGAAAAAGGAATATATTCAAATATAAACTACACAGTAGCATTCTGTGAAAATTCTTTCTGTTCTGTGCATTCAACTAACAGAGTTGAACCTTACTTTTGATTGAGCCGTTCTGAAACACTCTTTCTGTAGAAACTGCAATTAGACATGCTAAGCGCTAAGAGGCCTACATTGGTAAAAAAATATCTTCAAATAAAAACTACACAGATGCATTCTGTGAAACTTATTTCTGATCTGTAAATTCAGTTAACAGAGATAAAACATATTTTTGATTGAGCAGTTATGAAACACTCTTTTTGTAGAAAATGCAAGTGGAGATTCGGAGCGCTAAGAGGGTAATAGTGGAAAAAGGAATGTCTTCAAATATAAACTACACAGAATCATTCGGTGAAACTTCTTTCTGATCTGTGCATTCAGCTAACAGAGTTAAACCACACTTTTGATTGAGCAGATCTGAACACTCTTTCTGTTGAAAATGCAACTTGACATTTTTAGCGCTAAGAGCGTAGTAGTGGAAAAAGGAATATATTCAAATATAAACTACACAGAAGCATTCTGTGAAACTTCTTTCTGATCTGAGCATAGAGCTAACAGAGTTAAACCATACTTTTGATTGAGCAGTTTTGAAACACTCTGTCTGTAGAAAATGCAACTGGACATTCGTAGCGCTAAGTGGGTAATAGTGGAAAAGAGAATATGTTCAAATATAAACTACACAGAAGCATTGTATGAAACTTCTTTCTGTTCTGTGCATTCAACTAACAGAGTTGAACCTTACTTTTGATTGAGCCGTTCTGAAACACTCTTTCTGTAGAAACTGCAATTGGACATTCTGAGCGCTAAGAGGCCTATATTGGGAAAAAGAATGTCTACAAATAAAAACTACACAGAAGAATTGTGTGAAACTTCTTTCTGTTCTGTTTGTTCAACTAAAAGAGTTGAGCCTTAGTTTTGATTGAGCCGTTCTGAAACACTCTTTCTGTAGAAAATGCAAGTGGAGATTCGGAGCGCTAAGAGGGTAATAGTGGAAAAAGGAATTTCTCCAAATATAAACTACACAGAATCATTCTGTGAAACTTCTTTCTGATCTGTGCATTCAGCAAACAGATTTAAACCATACTTTTGATTGAGCAGATCTGAACACTCTTTCTGTAGAAAATGCAACTGGACATTTGGAGCGCTAAGAGAGTAGTAGTGGAAAAAGGAATATATTCAAATATAAACTACACAGAAGCATTCTGTGAAACTTCTTTCTGATCTGAGCATTCAGCTAACAGAGTTAAAGCATACTTATGATTGAGCAGTTTTGAAACACTCTGTCTGTAGAAAATGCAACTGGACATTCGTAGCGCTAAGTGGGTAATAGTGGAAAAAAGAATATGTTCAAATATAAACTACACAGAAGCATTGTATGAAACTTCTTTCTGTTCTGTGCATTTAACTAACAGAGTTGAACCTTACTTTTGATTGAGCCTTTCTGAAACACTCTTTCTGTAGAAACTGCAATTGGACATTCTGAGCGCTAAGAGGCCTATATTGGGAAAAAAAATATCTTCAAATAAAAACTAAACAGAAGCACTGTGTGAAACTTATTTCTGATATGTTCATTAAGCTAACAGAGTTAAACCATACTTTTGATTGCGCAGTTCTGAACACTCTTTCTGTAGAAAATGCAAGTGGACATTCGGAGCGCTAAGAGGGTAATAGTGGAAAAAGGAATATATTCAAATATAAACTACACAGTAGCATTCTGTGAAAATTCTTTCTGTTCTGTGCATTCAACTAACAGAGTTGAACCTTACTTTTGATTGAGCCGTTCTGAAACACTTTCTGTAGAAACTGCAATTGGACATGCTAAGCGCTAAGAGGCCTACATTGGGAAAAAGAATATCTTCAAATAAAAACTACACAGATGCATTCTGTGAAACTTATTTCTGATCTGTAAATTCAGTTAACAGAGATAAAACATATTTTTGATTGAGCAGGTATGAAACACTCTTTTTGTAGAAAATGCAAGTGGAGATTCGGAGCGCTAAGAGGGTAATAGTGGAAAAAGGAATGTCTTCAAATATAAACTACACAGAATCATTCGGTGAAACTTCTTTCTGATCAGTGCATTCAGCTAATAGAGTTAAACCATACTTTTGATTGAGCAGATCTGAACACTCTTTCTGTTGAAAATGCAACTGGACATTTGGAGCGCTAAGAGCGTAGTAGTGGAAAAAGGAATATATTCAAATATAAACTACACAGAAGCATTCTGTGAAACTTCTTTCTGATCAGAGCATTCAGCTAACAGAGTTAAACCATACTTTTGATTGAGCAGTTTTGAAACACTCTGTCTGTAGAAAATGCAACTGGACATTCGTAGCGCTAAGTGGGTAATAGTGGAAAAAAGAATATGTTCAAATATAAACTACACAGAAGCATTGTATGAAACTTCTTTCTGTTCTGTGCATTCAACTAACAGAGTTGAACCTTACTTTTGATTGAGCCTTTCTGAAACACACTTTCTGTAGAAACTGCAATTGGACATTCTGAGCGCTAAGAGGCCTATATTGGGAAAAAAAATATCTTCAAATAAAAACTACACAGAAGAATTGTGTGAAACTTATTTCTGATATGTTCATTAAGCTAACAGAGTTTAACCATACTTTTGATTGCGCAGTTCTGAACACTCTTTCTGTAGAAAATGCAAGTGGACATTCGGAGCGCTAAGAGGGTAATAGTGGAAAAAGGAATATATTCAAATATAAACTACACAGTAGAATTCTGTGAAAATTCTTTCTGTTCTGTGCATTCAACTAACAGAGTTGAACCTTACTTTTGATTGAGCCGTTCTGAAACACTCTTTCTGTAGAAACTGCAATTAGACATGCTAAGCGCTAAGAGGCCTACATTGGGAAAAAAATATCTTCAAATAAAAACTACACAGATGCATTCTGTGAAACTTATTTCTGATCTGTAAATTCAGTTAACAGAGATAAAACATATTTTTCATTGAGCAGTTATGAAACAATCTTTTTGTAGAAAATGCAATTGGAGATTCGGAGCGCTAAGAGGGTAATAGTTGAAAACGGAATGTCTTCAAATATAAACTACACAGAATCATTCGGTGAAACTTCTTTCTGATCTGTGCATTCAGCTAACAGAGTTAAACCATACTTTTGATTGAGCAGATCTGAACACTCTTTCTGTAGAAAATGCAACTGGACACTTGGAGTGCTAAGAGCGTAGTAGTGGAAAAAGGAATATATTCAAATATAAACTACACAGAAGCATTCTGTGAAACTTCTTTCTGATCTGAGCATTCAGCTAACGGAGTTAAGCCATACTTTTGATTGAGCAGTTTTGAAACCCTCTGTATGTAGAAAATGCAACTGGACATTCGTAGCGCTAAGTGGGTAATAGTGGAAAAAAGAATATGTTCAAATATAAACTACACAGAAGCATTGTATGAAACTTCTTTCTGTTCTGTGCATTCAACTAACAGAGTTGAACCTTACTTTTGATTGAGCCGTTCTGAAACACTCTTTCTGTAGAAACTGCAATTGGACAATCTGAGCGCTAAGAGGCCTATATTGGGAAAAAGAATGTCTACAAATAAAAACTACACAGAAGAATTGTGTGAAACTTCTTTCTGTTCTGTTTGTTCAACTAAAAGAGTTGAACCTTAGTTTTGATTGAGCCGTTCTGAAACACTCTTTCTGTAGAAAATGCAAGTGGAGATTCAGAGCGCTAAGAGGGTAATAGTGGAAAAAGGAATGTCTCCAAATATAAACTACACAGAATCATTCTGTGAAACTTCTTTCTGATCTGTGCATTCAGCTAACAGAGTTAAACCATACTTTTGATTGAGCAGATCTGAACACTCTTTCTGTAGAAAATGCAACTGGACATTTGGAGCGCTAAGAGCGTAGTAGTGGAAAAAGGAATATATTCAAATATAAAATACACAGAAGCATTCTGTGAAACTTCTTTCTGATCTGAGCATTCAGCTAACAGAGTTAAACCATACTTTTGATTGAGCAGTTTTGAAACACTCTGTCTGTAGAAAATGCAACTGGATATTCGTAGCGCTAAGTGGGTAATAGTGGAAAAAAGAATATGTTCAAATATAAACTACACAGAAGCATTTTATGAAACTTCTTTCTGTTCTGTGCATTCAACTAACAGAGTTGAACCTTACTTTTGATAGAGCCTTTCTGAAACACTCTTTCTGTAGAAACTGCAATTGGACATTCTGAGCGCTAAGAGGCCTCTATTGGGAAAAATAATATCTTCAAATAAAAACTACACAGAAGCATTGTGTGAAACTTATTTCTGATATGTTCATTAAGCTAACAGAGTTAAACCATACTTTTGATTGCGCAGTTCTGAACACTCTTTCTGTAGAAAATGCAAGTGGACATTCGGAGCGCTAAGAGGGTAATAGTGGAAAAAGGAATATATTCAAATATAAAATACACAGTAGCATTCTGTGAAAATTCTTTCTGTTCTGTGCATTCAACTAACAGAGTTGAACCTTACTTTTGATTGAGCCGTTCTGAAACACTCTTTCTGTAGAAACTGCAATTGGACATGCTAAGCGCTAAGAGGCCTACATTGGGAAAAAGAATATCTTCAAATAAAAACTACACAGATGCATTCTGTGAAACTTATTTCTGATCTGTAAATTCAGTTAACAGAGATAAAACATATTTTTGATTGAGCAGTTATGAAACACTCTTTTTGTAGAAAATGCAAGTGGAGATTCGGAGCGCTAAGTGGGTAATAGTGGAAAAAGGAATGTCTTCAAATATAAACTACACAGAATCATTCGGTGAAACTTCTTTCTGATCTGTGCATTCAGCTAACAGAGTTAAACCATACTTTTGATTGAGCAGATCTGAACACACTTTCTGTAGAAAATGCAACTGGACATTTGGAGCGCTAAGAGCGTAGTAGTGGAAAAAGGAATATATTCAAATATAAACTACACAGAAGCATTCTGTGAAACTTCTTTCTGATCTGAGCATTCAGCTAACAGAGTTAAACCATACTTTTGATTGAGCAGTTTTGAAACACTCTGTCTGTAGAAAATGCAACTGGACATTCGTAGCGCTAAGTGGGTAATAGTGGAAAAAAGAATATGTTCAAATATAAACTACACAGAAGCATTGTATGAAACTTCTTTCTGTTCTGTGCATTCAACTAACAGAGTTGAACCTTACTTTTGATTGAGCCGTTCTGAAACACTCTTTCTGTAGAAACTGCAATTGGACATTCTGAGCGCTAAGAGGCCTCTATTGGGAAAAATAATATCTTCAAATAAAAACTACACAGAAGCATTGTGTGAAACTTATTTCTGATATGTTCATTAAGCTAACAGAGTTAAACCATACTTTTGATTGCGCAGTTCTGAACACTCTTTCTGTAGAAAATGCAAGTGGACATTCGGAGCGCTAAGAGGGTAATAGTGGAAAAAGGAATATATTCAAATATAAACTACACAGTAGCATTCTGTGAAAATTCTTTCTGTTCTGTGCATTCAACTAACAGAGTTGAACCTTACTTTTGATTGAGCCGTTCTGAAACACTTTCTGTAGAAACTGCAATTGGACATGCTAAGCGCTAAGAGGCCTACATTGGGAAAAAGAATATCTTCAAATAAAAACTACACAGATGCATTCTGTGAAACTTATTTCTGATCTGTAAATTCAGTTAACAGAGATAAAACATATTTTTGATTGAGCAGGTATGAAACACTCTTTTTGTAGAAAATGCAAGTGGAGATTCGGAGCGCTAAGAGGGTAATAGTGGAAAAAGGAATGTCTTCAAATATAAACTACACAGAATCATTCGGTGAAACTTCTTTCTGATCAGTGCATTCAGCTAATAGAGTTAAACCATACTTTTGATTGAGCAGATCTGAACACTCTTTCTGTTGAAAATGCAACTGGACATTTGGAGCGCTAAGAGCGTAGTAGTGGAAAAAGGAATATATTCAAATATAAACTACACAGAAGCATTCTGTGAAACTTCTTTCTGATCAGAGCATTCAGCTAACAGAGTTAAACCATACTTTTGATTGAGCAGTTTTGAAACACTCTGTCTGTAGAAAATGCAGCTGGACATTCATAGCGCTAAGTGGGTAATAGTGGAAAAAAGAATATGTTCAAATATAAACTACACAGAAGCATTGTATGAAACTTCTTTCTGTTCTGTGCATTCAACTAACAGAGTTGAACCTTACTTTTGATTGAGCCTTTCTGAAACACTCTTTCTGTAGAAACTGCAATTGGACATTCTGAGCGCTAAGAGGCCTATATTGGGAAAAAAAATATCTTCAAATAAAAACTACACAGAAGAATTGTGTGAAACTTATTTCTGATATGTTCATTAAGCTAACAGAGTTTAACCATACTTTTGATTGCGCAGTTCTGAACACTCTTTCTGTAGAAAATGCAAGTGGACATTCGGAGCGCTAAGAGGGTAATAGTGGAAAAAGGAATATATTCAAATATAAACTACACAGTAGCATTCTGTGAAAATTCTTTCTGTTCTGTGCATTCAACTAACAGAGTTGAACCTTACTTTTGATTGAGCCGTTCTGAAACACTCTTTCTGTAGAAACTGCAATTAGACATGCTAAGCGCTAAGAGGCCTACATTGGTAAAAAAATATCTTCAAATAAAAACTACACAGATGCATTCTGTGAAACTTATTTCTGATCTGTAAATTCAGTTAACAGAGATAAAACATATTTTTGATTGAGCAGTTATGAAACACTCTTTTTGTAGAAAATGCAAGTGGAGATTCGGAGCGCTAAGAGGGTAATAGTGGAAAAAGGAATGTCTTCAAATATAAACTACACAGAATCATTCGGTGAAACTTCTTTCTGATCTGTGCATTCAGCTAACAGAGTTAAACCATACTTTTGATTGAGCAGATCTGAACACTCTTTCTGTTGAAAATGCAACTTGACATTTTTAGCGCTAAGAGCGTAGTAGTGGAAAAAGGAATATATTCAAATATAAACTACACAGAAGCATTCTGTGAAACTTCTTTCTGATCTGAGCATAGAGCTAACAGAGTTAAACCATACTTTTGATTGAGCAGTTTTGAAACACTCTGTCTGTAGAAAATGCAACTGGACATTCGTAGCGCTAAGTGGGTAATAGTGGAAAAGAGAATATGTTCAAATATAAACTACACAGAAGCATTGTATGAAACTTCTTTCTGTTCTGTGCATTCAACTAACAGAGTTGAACCTTACTTTTGATTGAGCCGTTCTGAAACACTCTTTCTGTAGAAACTGCAATTGGACATTCTGAGCGCTAAGAGGCCTATATTGGGAAAAAGAATGTCTACAAATAAAAACTACACAGAAGAATTGTGTGAAACTTCTTTCTGTTCTGTTTGTTCAACTAAAAGAGTTGAGCCTTAGTTTTGATTGAGCCGTTCTGAAACACTCTTTCTGTAGAAAATGCAAGTGGAGATTCGGAGCGCTAAGAGGGTAATAGTGGAAAAAGGAATTTCTCCAAATATAAACTACACAGAATCATTCTGTGAAACTTCTTTCTGATCTGTGCATTCAGCTAACAGATTTAAACCATACTTTTGATTGAGCAGATCTGAACACTCTTTCTGTAGAAAATGCAACTGGACATTTGGAGCGCTAAGAGAGTAGTAGTGGAAAAAGGAATATATTCAAATATAAACTACACAGAAGCATTCTGTGAAACTTCTTTCTGATCTGAGCATTCAGCTAACAGAGTTAAAGCATACTTATGATTGAGCAGTTTTGAAACACTCTGTCTGTAGAAAATGCAACTGGACATTCGTAGCGCTAAGTGGGTAATAGTGGAAAAAAGAATATGTTCAAATATAAACTACACAGAAGCATTGTATGAAACTTCTTTCTGTTCTGTGCATTTAACTAACAGAGTTGAACCTTACTTTTGATTGAGCCTTTCTGAAACACTCTTTCTGTAGAAACTGCAATTGGACATTCTGAGCGCTAAGAGGCCTATATTGGGAAAAAAAATATCTTCAAATAAAAACTAAACAGAAGCACTGTGTGAAACTTATTTCTGATATGTTCATTAAGCTAACAGAGTTAAACCATACTTTTGATTGCGCAGTTCTGAACACTCTTTCTGTAGAAAATGCAAGTGGACATTCGGAGCGCTAAGAGGGTAATAGTGGAAAAAGGAATATATTCAAATATAAACTACACAGTAGCATTCTGTGAAAATTCTTTCTGTTCTGTGCATTCAACTAACAGAGTTGAACCTTACTTTTGATTGAGCCGTTCTGAAACACTTTCTGTAGAAACTGCAATTGGACATGCTAAGCGCTAAGAGGCCTACATTGGGAAAAAGAATATCTTCAAATAAAAACTACACAGATGCATTCTGTGAAACTTATTTCTGATCTGTAAATTCAGTTAACAGAGATAAAACATATTTTTGATTGAGCAGTTATGAAACACTCTTTTTGTAGAAAATGCAAGTGGAGATTCGGAGCGCTAAGAGGGTAATAGTGGAAAAAGGAATGTCTTCAAATATAAACTACACAGAATCATTCGGTGAAACTTCTTTCTGATCTGTGCATTCAGCTAACAGAGTTAAACCACACTTTTGATTGAGCAGATCTGAACACTCTTTCTGTTGAAAATGCAACTTGACATTTTTAGCGCTAAGAGCGTAGTAGTGGAAAAAGGAATATATTCAAATATAAACTACACAGAAGCATTCTGTGAAACTTCTTTCTGATCTGAGCATAGAGCTAACAGAGTTAAACCATACTTTTGATTGAGCAGTTTTGAAACACTCTGTCTGTAGAAAATGCAACTGGACATTCGTAGCGCTAAGTGGGTAATAGTGGAAAAGAGAATATGTTCAAATATAAACTACACAGAAGCATTGTATGAAACTTCTTTCTGTTCTGTGCATTCAACTAACAGAGTTGAACCTTACTTTTGATTGAGCCGTTCTGAAACACTCTTTCTGTAGAAACTGCAATTGGACATTCTGAGCGCTAAGAGGCCTATATTGGGAAAAAGAATGTCTACAAATAAAAACTACACAGAAGAATTGTGTGAAACTTCTTTCTGTTCTGTTTGTTCAACTAAAAGAGTTGAGCCTTAGTTTTGATTGAGCCGTTCTGAAACACTCTTTCTGTAGAAAATGCAAGTGGAGATTCGGAGCGCTAAGAGGGTAATAGTGGAAAAAGGAATTTCTCCAAATATAAACTACACAGAATCATTCTGTGAAACTTCTTTCTGATCTGTGCATTCAGCAAACAGATTTAAACCATACTTTTGATTGAGCAGATCTGAACACTCTTTCTGTAGAAAATGCAACTGGACATTTGGAGCGCTAAGAGAGTAGTAGTGGAAAAAGGAATATATTCAAATATAAACTACACAGAAGCATTCTGTGAAACTTCTTTCTGATCTGAGCATTCAGCTAACAGAGTTAAAGCATACTTATGATTGAGCAGTTTTGAAACACTCTGTCTGTAGAAAATGCAACTGGACATTCGTAGCGCTAAGTGGGTAATAGTGGAAAAAAGAATATGTTCAAATATAAACTACACAGAAGCATTGTATGAAACTTCTTTCTGTTCTGTGCATTTAACTAACAGAGTTGAACCTTACTTTTGATTGAGCCTTTCTGAAACACTCTTTCTGTAGAAACTGCAATTGGACATTCTGAGCGCTAAGAGGCCTATATTGGGAAAAAAAATATCTTCAAATAAAAACTAAACAGAAGCACTGTGTGAAACTTATTTCTGATATGTTCATTAAGCTAACAGAGTTAAACCATACTTTTGATTGCGCAGTTCTGAACACTCTTTCTGTAGAAAATGCAAGTGGACATTCGGAGCGCTAAGAGGGTAATAGTGGAAAAAGGAATATATTCAAATATAAACTACACAGTAGCATTCTGTGAAAATTCTTTCTGTTCTGTGCATTCAACTAACAGAGTTGAACCTTACTTTTGATTGAGCCGTTCTGAAACACTTTCTGTAGAAACTGCAATTGGACATGCTAAGCGCTAAGAGGCCTACATTGGGAAAAAGAATATCTTCAAATAAAAACTACACAGATGCATTCTGTGAAACTTATTTCTGATCTGTAAATTCAGTTAACAGAGATAAAACATATTTTTGATTGAGCAGGTATGAAACACTCTTTTTGTAGAAAATGCAAGTGGAGATTCGGAGCGCTAAGAGGGTAATAGTGGAAAAAGGAATGTCTTCAAATATAAACTACACAGAATCATTCGGTGAAACTTCTTTCTGATCAGTGCATTCAGCTAATAGAGTTAAACCATACTTTTGATTGAGCAGATCTGAACACTCTTTCTGTTGAAAATGCAACTGGACATTTGGAGCGCTAAGAGCGTAGTAGTGGAAAAAGGAATATATTCAAATATAAACTACACAGAAGCATTCTGTGAAACTTCTTTCTGATCAGAGCATTCAGCTAACAGAGTTAAACCATACTTTTGATTGAGCAGTTTTGAAACACTCTGTCTGTAGAAAATGCAACTGGACATTCGTAGCGCTAAGTGGGTAATAGTGGAAAAAAGAATATGTTCAAATATAAACTACACAGAAGCATTGTATGAAACTTCTTTCTGTTCTGTGCATTCAACTAACAGAGTTGAACCTTACTTTTGATTGAGCCTTTCTGAAACACACTTTCTGTAGAAACTGCAATTGGACATTCTGAGCGCTAAGAGGCCTATATTGGGAAAAAAAATATCTTCAAATAAAAACTACACAGAAGAATTGTGTGAAACTTATTTCTGATATGTTCATTAAGCTAACAGAGTTTAACCATACTTTTGATTGCGCAGTTCTGAACACTCTTTCTGTAGAAAATGCAAGTGGACATTCGGAGCGCTAAGAGGGTAATAGTGGAAAAAGGAATATATTCAAATATAAACTACACAGTAGAATTCTGTGAAAATTCTTTCTGTTCTGTGCATTCAACTAACAGAGTTGAACCTTACTTTTGATTGAGCCGTTCTGAAACACTCTTTCTGTAGAAACTGCAATTAGACATGCTAAGCGCTAAGAGGCCTACATTGGGAAAAAAATATCTTCAAATAAAAACTACACAGATGCATTCTGTGAAACTTATTTCTGATCTGTAAATTCAGTTAACAGAGATAAAACATATTTTTCATTGAGCAGTTATGAAACAATCTTTTTGTAGAAAATGCAATTGGAGATTCGGAGCGCTAAGAGGGTAATAGTTGAAAACGGAATGTCTTCAAATATAAACTACACAGAATCATTCGGTGAAACTTCTTTCTGATCTGTGCATTCAGCTAACAGAGTTAAACCATACTTTTGATTGAGCAGATCTGAACACTCTTTCTGTAGAAAATGCAACTGGACACTTGGAGTGCTAAGAGCGTAGTAGTGGAAAAAGGAATATATTCAAATATAAACTACACAGAAGCATTCTGTGAAACTTCTTTCTGATCTGAGCATTCAGCTAACGGAGTTAAGCCATACTTTTGATTGAGCAGTTTTGAAACCCTCTGTATGTAGAAAATGCAACTGGACATTCGTAGCGCTAAGTGGGTAATAGTGGAAAAAAGAATATGTTCAAATATAAACTACACAGAAGCATTGTATGAAACTTCTTTCTGTTCTGTGCATTCAACTAACAGAGTTGAACCTTACTTTTGATTGAGCCGTTCTGAAACACTCTTTCTGTAGAAACTGCAATTGGACAATCTGAGCGCTAAGAGGCCTATATTGGGAAAAAGAATGTCTACAAATAAAAACTACACAGAAGAATTGTGTGAAACTTCTTTCTGTTCTGTTTGTTCAACTAAAAGAGTTGAACCTTAGTTTTGATTGAGCCGTTCTGAAACACTCTTTCTGTAGAAAATGCAAGTGGAGATTCAGAGCGCTAAGAGGGTAATAGTGGAAAAAGGAATGTCTCCAAATATAAACTACACAGAATCATTCTGTGAAACTTCTTTCTGATCTGTGCATTCAGCTAACAGAGTTAAACCATACTTTTGATTGAGCAGATCTGAACACTCTTTCTGTAGAAAATGCAACTGGACATTTGGAGCGCTAAGAGCGTAGTAGTGGAAAAAGGAATATATTCAAATATAAAATACACAGAAGCATTCTGTGAAACTTCTTTCTGATCTGAGCATTCAGCTAACAGAGTTAAACCATACTTTTGATTGAGCAGTTTTGAAACACTCTGTCTGTAGAAAATGCAACTGGATATTCGTAGCGCTAAGTGGGTAATAGTGGAAAAAAGAATATGTTCAAATATAAACTACACAGAAGCATTTTATGAAACTTCTTTCTGTTCTGTGCATTCAACTAACAGAGTTGAACCTTACTTTTGATAGAGCCTTTCTGAAACACTCTTTCTGTAGAAACTGCAATTGGACATTCTGAGCGCTAAGAGGCCTCTATTGGGAAAAATAATATCTTCAAATAAAAACTACACAGAAGCATTGTGTGAAACTTATTTCTGATATGTTCATTAAGCTAACAGAGTTAAACCATACTTTTGATTGCGCAGTTCTGAACACTCTTTCTGTAGAAAATGCAAGTGGACATTCGGAGCGCTAAGAGGGTAATAGTGGAAAAAGGAATATATTCAAATATAAAATACACAGTAGCATTCTGTGAAAATTCTTTCTGTTCTGTGCATTCAACTAACAGAGTTGAACCTTACTTTTGATTGAGCCGTTCTGAAACACTCTTTCTGTAGAAACTGCAATTGGACATGCTAAGCGCTAAGAGGCCTACATTGGGAAAAAGAATATCTTCAAATAAAAACTACACAGATGCATTCTGTGAAACTTATTTCTGATCTGTAAATTCAGTTAACAGAGATAAAACATATTTTTGATTGAGCAGTTATGAAACACTCTTTTTGTAGAAAATGCAAGTGGAGATTCGGAGCGCTAAGTGGGTAATAGTGGAAAAAGGAATGTCTTCAAATATAAACTACACAGAATCATTCGGTGAAACTTCTTTCTGATCTGTGCATTCAGCTAACAGAGTTAAACCATACTTTTGATTGAGCAGATCTGAACACACTTTCTGTAGAAAATGCAACTGGACATTTGGAGCGCTAAGAGCGTAGTAGTGGAAAAAGGAATATATTCAAATATAAACTACACAGAAGCATTCTGTGAAACTTCTTTCTGATCTGAGCATTCAGCTAACAGAGTTAAACCATACTTTTGATTGAGCAGTTTTGAAACACTCTGTCTGTAGAAAATGCAACTGGACATTCGTAGCGCTAAGTGGGTAATAGTGGAAAAAAGAATATGTTCAAATATAAACTACACAGAAGCATTGTATGAAACTTCTTTCTGTTCTGTGCATTCAACTAACAGAGTTGAACCTTACTTTTGATTGAGCCGTTCTGAAACACTCTTTCTGTAGAAACTGCAATTGGACATTCTGAGCGCTAAGAGGCCTCTATTGGGAAAAATAATATCTTCAAATAAAAACTACACAGAAGCATTGTGTGAAACTTATTTCTGATATGTTCATTAAGCTAACAGAGTTAAACCATACTTTTGATTGCGCAGTTCTGAACACTCTTTCTGTAGAAAATGCAAGTGGACATTCGGAGCGCTAAGAGGGTAATAGTGGAAAAAGGAATATATTCAAATATAAACTACACAGTAGCATTCTGTGAAAATTCTTTCTGTTCTGTGCATTCAACTAACAGAGTTGAACCTTACTTTTGATTGAGCCGTTCTGAAACACTTTCTGTAGAAACTGCAATTGGACATGCTAAGCGCTAAGAGGCCTACATTGGGAAAAAGAATATCTTCAAATAAAAACTACACAGATGCATTCTGTGAAACTTATTTCTGATCTGTAAATTCAGTTAACAGAGATAAAACATATTTTTGATTGAGCAGGTATGAAACACTCTTTTTGTAGAAAATGCAAGTGGAGATTCGGAGCGCTAAGAGGGTAATAGTGGAAAAAGGAATGTCTTCAAATATAAACTACACAGAATCATTCGGTGAAACTTCTTTCTGATCAGTGCATTCAGCTAATAGAGTTAAACCATACTTTTGATTGAGCAGATCTGAACACTCTTTCTGTTGAAAATGCAACTGGACATTTGGAGCGCTAAGAGCGTAGTAGTGGAAAAAGGAATATATTCAAATATAAACTACACAGAAGCATTCTGTGAAACTTCTTTCTGATCAGAGCATTCAGCTAACAGAGTTAAACCATACTTTTGATTGAGCAGTTTTGAAACACTCTGTCTGTAGAAAATGCAGCTGGACATTCATAGCGCTAAGTGGGTAATAGTGGAAAAAAGAATATGTTCAAATATAAACTACACAGAAGCATTGTATGAAACTTCTTTCTGTTCTGTGCATTCAACTAACAGAGTTGAACCTTACTTTTGATTGAGCCTTTCTGAAACACTCTTTCTGTAGAAACTGCAATTGGACATTCTGAGCGCTAAGAGGCCTATATTGGGAAAAAAAATATCTTCAAATAAAAACTACACAGAAGAATTGTGTGAAACTTATTTCTGATATGTTCATTAAGCTAACAGAGTTTAACCATACTTTTGATTGCGCAGTTCTGAACACTCTTTCTGTAGAAAATGCAAGTGGACATTCGGAGCGCTAAGAGGGTAATAGTGGAAAAAGGAATATATTCAAATATAAACTACACAGTAGCATTCTGTGAAAATTCTTTCTGTTCTGTGCATTCAACTAACAGAGTTGAACCTTACTTTTGATTGAGCCGTTCTGAAACACTCTTTCTGTAGAAACTGCAATTAGACATGCTAAGCGCTAAGAGGCCTACATTGGTAAAAAAATATCTTCAAATAAAAACTACACAGATGCATTCTGTGAAACTTATTTCTGATCTGTAAATTCAGTTAACAGAGATAAAACATATTTTTGATTGAGCAGTTATGAAACACTCTTTTTGTAGAAAATGCAAGTGGAGATTCGGAGCGCTAAGAGGGTAATAGTGGAAAAAGGAATGTCTTCAAATATAAACTACACAGAATCATTCGGTGAAACTTCTTTCTGATCTGTGCATTCAGCTAACAGAGTTAAACCATACTTTTGATTGAGCAGATCTGAACACTCTTTCTGTTGAAAATGCAACTTGACATTTTTAGCGCTAAGAGCGTAGTAGTGGAAAAAGGAATATATTCAAATATAAACTACACAGAAGCATTCTGTGAAACTTCTTTCTGATCTGAGCATAGAGCTAACAGAGTTAAACCATACTTTTGATTGAGCAGTTTTGAAACACTCTGTCTGTAGAAAATGCAACTGGACATTCGTAGCGCTAAGTGGGTAATAGTGGAAAAGAGAATATGTTCAAATATAAACTACACAGAAGCATTGTATGAAACTTCTTTCTGTTCTGTGCATTCAACTAACAGAGTTGAACCTTACTTTTGATTGAGCCGTTCTGAAACACTCTTTCTGTAGAAACTGCAATTGGACATTCTGAGCGCTAAGAGGCCTATATTGGGAAAAAGAATGTCTACAAATAAAAACTACACAGAAGAATTGTGTGAAACTTCTTTCTGTTCTGTTTGTTCAACTAAAAGAGTTGAGCCTTAGTTTTGATTGAGCCGTTCTGAAACACTCTTTCTGTAGAAAATGCAAGTGGAGATTCGGAGCGCTAAGAGGGTAATAGTGGAAAAAGGAATTTCTCCAAATATAAACTACACAGAATCATTCTGTGAAACTTCTTTCTGATCTGTGCATTCAGCTAACAGATTTAAACCATACTTTTGATTGAGCAGATCTGAACACTCTTTCTGTAGAAAATGCAACTGGACATTTGGAGCGCTAAGAGAGTAGTAGTGGAAAAAGGAATATATTCAAATATAAACTACACAGAAGCATTCTGTGAAACTTCTTTCTGATCTGAGCATTCAGCTAACAGAGTTAAAGCATACTTATGATTGAGCAGTTTTGAAACACTCTGTCTGTAGAAAATGCAACTGGACATTCGTAGCGCTAAGTGGGTAATAGTGGAAAAAAGAATATGTTCAAATATAAACTACACAGAAGCATTGTATGAAACTTCTTTCTGTTCTGTGCATTTAACTAACAGAGTTGAACCTTACTTTTGATTGAGCCTTTCTGAAACACTCTTTCTGTAGAAACTGCAATTGGACATTCTGAGCGCTAAGAGGCCTATATTGGGAAAAAAAATATCTTCAAATAAAAACTAAACAGAAGCACTGTGTGAAACTTATTTCTGATATGTTCATTAAGCTAACAGAGTTAAACCATACTTTTGATTGCGCAGTTCTGAACACTCTTTCTGTAGAAAATGCAAGTGGACATTCGGAGCGCTAAGAGGGTAATAGTGGAAAAAGGAATATATTCAAATATAAACTACACAGTAGCATTCTGTGAAAATTCTTTCTGTTCTGTGCATTCAACTAACAGAGTTGAACCTTACTTTTGATTGAGCCGTTCTGAAACACTTTCTGTAGAAACTGCAATTGGACATGCTAAGCGCTAAGAGGCCTACATTGGGAAAAAGAATATCTTCAAATAAAAACTACACAGATGCATTCTGTGAAACTTATTTCTGATCTGTAAATTCAGTTAACAGAGATAAAACATATTTTTGATTGAGCAGGTATGAAACACTCTTTTTGTAGAAAATGCAAGTGGAGATTCGGAGCGCTAAGAGGGTAATAGTGGAAAAAGGAATGTCTTCAAATATAAACTACACAGAATCATTCGGTGAAACTTCTTTCTGATCAGTGCATTCAGCTAATAGAGTTAAACCATACTTTTGATTGAGCAGATCTGAACACTCTTTCTGTTGAAAATGCAACTGGACATTTGGAGCGCTAAGAGCGTAGTAGTGGAAAAAGGAATATATTCAAATATAAACTACACAGAAGCATTCTGTGAAACTTCTTTCTGATCAGAGCATTCAGCTAACAGAGTTAAACCATACTTTTGATTGAGCAGTTTTGAAACACTCTGTCTGTAGAAAATGCAACTGGACATTCGTAGCGCTAAGTGGGTAATAGTGGAAAAAAGAATATGTTCAAATATAAACTACACAGAAGCATTGTATGAAACTTCTTTCTGTTCTGTGCATTCAACTAACAGAGTTGAACCTTACTTTTGATTGAGCCTTTCTGAAACACACTTTCTGTAGAAACTGCAATTGGACATTCTGAGCGCTAAGAGGCCTATATTGGGAAAAAAAATATCTTCAAATAAAAACTACACAGAAGAATTGTGTGAAACTTATTTCTGATATGTTCATTAAGCTAACAGAGTTAAACCATACTTTTGATTGCGCAGTTCTGAACACTCTTTCTGTAGAAAATGCAAGTGGACATTCGGAGCGCTAAGAGGGTAATAGTGGAAAAAGGAATATATTCAAATATAAACTACACAGTAGCATTCTGTGAAAATTCTTTCTGTTCTGTGCATTCAACTAACAGAGTTGAACCTTCCTTTTGATTGAGCCGTTCTGAAACACTCTTTCTGTAGAAACTGCAATTGGACATGCTAAGCGCTAAGAGGCCTACATTGGGAAAAAGAATATCTTCAAATAAAACTACACAGATGCATTCTGTGAAACTAATTTCTGATCTGTAAATTCAGTTAACAGAGATAAAACATATTTTTGATTGAGCAGTTTTGAAACACTCTTTTTGTAGAAAATGCAAGTGGAGATTCGGAGCGCTAAGAGGGTAATAGTGGAAAAAGGAATGCCTTCAAATAAAAACTACACAGAATCATTCGGTGAAACTTCTTTCTGATCTGTGCATTCAGCTAACAGAGTTAAACCATACTTTTGATTGAGCAGATCTGAACACTCTTTCTGTAGAAAATGCAACTGGACATTTGGAGCGCTAAGAGCGTAGTAGTGGAAAAAGGAATATATTCAAATATAAACTACACAGAAGCATTCTGTGAAACTTCTTTCTGATCTGAGCATTCAGCTAACAGAGTTAAACCATACTTTTGATTGAGCAGTTTTGAAACACTCTGTCTGTAGAAAATGCAACTGGACATTCGTAGCGCTAAGTGGGTAATAGTGGAAAAAAGAATATGTTCAAATATAAACTACACAGAAGCATTCTATGAAACTTCTTTCTGTTCTGTGCATTCAACTAACGGAGTTGAACCTTACTTTTGAGTGAGCCGTTCAGAAACACTCTTTCTGTAGAAACTGCAATTGGACATTCTGAGCGCTAAGAGGCCTATATTGGGAAAAAGAATGTCTACAAATAAAAACTACACAGAAGAATTTTGTGAAACTTCTTTCTGTTCTGTTTGTTCAACTAAAAGAGTTGAACCTTAGTTTTGATTGAGCCGTTCTGAAACACTCTTTCTGTAGAAAATGCAAGTGGAGATTCGGAGCGCTAAGAGGGTAATAGTGGAAAAAGGAATGTCTCCAAATATAAACTACACAGAATCATTCTGTGAAACTTCTTTCTAATCTGTGCATTCAGCTAACAGAGTTAAAACATACTTTTGATTGAGCAGATCTGAACACTCTTGCTGTAGAAAATGCTACTGTACATTTGGAGCGCTAAGAGAGTAGTAGTGGAAAAAGGAATATATTCAAATATAAACTACACAGAAGCATTCTGTGAAACTTCTTTCTGATCTGAGCATTCAGCTAACAGATTTAAACCATACTTTTGATTGAGCAGTTTTGAAACACTCTGTATGTAGAAAATGAAACTGGACATTCGTAGCGCTAAGTGGGTAATAGTGGAAAAAAGAATATGTTCAAATATAAACTACACAGAAGCATTGTATGAAACTTCTTTCTGTTCTGTGCATTCAACTAACAGAGTTGAACCTTACTTTTGATTGAGCCTTTCTGAAACACTCTTTCTGTAGAAACTGCAATTGGACATTCTGAGTGCTAAGAGGCCTCTATTGGGAAAAATAATATCTTCAAATAAAAACTACACAGAAGCATTGTGTGAAACTTATTTCTGATATGTTCATTAAGCGAACAGAGTTAAACCATACTTTTGATTGCGCAGTTCTGAACACTCTTTCTGTAGAAAATGCAAGTGGACATTCGGAGCGCTAAGAGGGTAATAGTGGAAAAAGGAATATATTCAAATATAAACTACACAGTAGCATTCTGTGAAAATTCTTTCTGTTCTGTGCATTCAACTAACAGAGTTGAACCTTACTTTTGATTGAGCCGTTCTGAAACACTCTTTCTGTAGAAACTGCAATTGGATATGCTAAGCGCTAAGAGGCCTACATTGGGATAAATAATATCTTCAAATAAAAACTACACAGATGCATTCTGTGAAACTTATTTCTGATCTGTAAATTTAGTTAACAGAGATAAAACATATTTTTCATTGAGCAGTTATGAAACACTCTTTTTGTAGAAAATGCAAGTGGAGATTCGGAGCGCTAAGAGGGTAATAGTGGAAAAAGGAATGTCTTCAAATATAAACTACACAGAATCATTCGGTGAAACTTCTTTCTGATCTGTGCATTCAGGTAACAGAGTTAAACCATACTTTTGATTGAGCAGATCTGAACACTCTTTCTGTAGAAAATGCAACTGGACATTTGGAGCGCTAAGAGAGTAGTAGTGGAAAAAGGAATATATTCAAATATAAACTACACAGAAACATTCTGTGAAACTTCTTTCTGATCTGAGCATTCAGCTAACAGAGTTAAACCATACTTTTGATTGAGCAGTTTTGAAACACTCTGTCTGTAGAAAATGCAACTGGACATTCGTAGCGCTAAGTGGGTAATAGTGGAAAAAATATTATGTTCAAATATAAACTACACAGAAGCATTGTATGAAACTTCTTTCTGTTCTGTGCATTCAACTAACAGATTTGAACCTTACTTTTGATTGAGCCGTTCTGAAACACTCTTTCTGTAGAAACTGCAATTGGACATTCTGAGCGCTAAGAGGCCTATATTGGGAAAAAGAATGTCTACAAATAAAAACTACACAGAAGAATTGTGTGAAACTTCTTTCTGTTATGTTTGTTCAACTAAAAGAGTTGAACCTTAGTTTTGATTGAGCCGTTCTGAAACACTCTTTCTGTAGAAAATGCAAGTGGAGTTTCAGAGCGCTAAGAGGGTAATAGTGGAAAAAGGAATGTCTCCAAATATAAAATACACAGAATCATTCTGTGAAACTTCTTTCTGATCTGTGCATTCAGCTAACAGAGTTAAACCATACTTTTGATTGAGCAGATCTGAAAACTCTTTCTGTAGAAAATGCAACTGGACATTTGGAGCGCTAAGAGCGTAGTAGTGGAAAAAGTAATATATTCAAATATAAACTACACAGAAGCATTCTGTGAAACTTCTTTCTGATCTGAGCATTCAGCTAACAGAGTTAACCCATACTTTTGATTGAGCAGTTTTGAAACACTCTGTCTGTAGAAAATGCAACTGGACATTCGTAGCGCTAAGTGGGTAATAGTGGAAAAAAGAATATGTTCAAATATAAACTACACAGAAGCATTGTATGAAACTTCTTTCTGTTCTGTGCATTCAACTAACAGAGTTGAACCTTACTTTTGATTGAGCCGTTCTGAAACACTCTTTCTGTAGAAACTGCAATTGGACATTCTGAGCGCTAAGAGGCCTATATTGGGAAAAAGAATGTCTACAAAGAAAAACTACACAGATAAATTGTGTGAAACTTCTTTCTGTTCTGTTTGTTCAACTAAAAGATTTGAACCTTAGTTTTGATTGAGCCGTTCTGAAAAACTCTTTCTGTGGAAAATGCAAGTGGAGATTTGGAGCGCTAAGAGGGTAATAGTGGAAAAAGGAATGTCTCCAAATATAAACTACACAGAATCATTCTGTGAAACTTCTTTCTGATCTGTGCATTCAGCTAACAGAGTTAAACCATACTTTTGATTGAGCAGATCTGAACACTCTTTCTGTAGAAAATGCAACTGGACATTTGGAGCGCTAAGAGAGTAGTAGTGGAAAAAGGAATATATTCAAATATAAACTACACAGAAGCATTCTGTGAAACTTCTTTCTGATCTGAGCATTCAGCTAACAGAGTTAAACCATACTTTTGATTGAGCAGTTTTGAAACACTCTGTCTGTAGAAAATGCAACTGGACATTCGTAGCGCCAAGTGGGTAATAGTGGAAAAAAGAATATGTTCAAATATAAACTACACAGAAGCATTGTATGAAATTTCTTTCTGTTCTGTGCATTCAACTAACAGAGTTGAACCTTAGTTTTGATTGAGCCTTTCTGAAACACTCTTTCTGTAGAAACTGCAATTGGACATTCTGAGCGCTAAGAGGCCTATATTGGGAAAAATAATATCTTCAAATAAAAACTACACAGAAGCATTGTGTGAAACTTATTTCTGATATGTTCATTAAGCTATCAGAGTTAAACCATACTTTTGATTGCGCAGTTCTGAAAACTCTTTCTGTAGAAAATGCAAGTGGACATTCGGAGTGCTAAGAGGGAAATAGTGGAAAAAGGAATATATTCAAATATAAACTACACAGTAGCATTCTGTGAAAATTCTTTCTGTTCTGTGCATTCAACTAACAGAGTTGAACCTTACTTTTGATTGAGCCGTTCTGAAACACTCTTTCTGTAGAAACTGCAATTGGACATGCTAAGCGCTAAGAGGCCTACATTGGGAAAAAGAATATCTTCAAATAAAAACTACACAGATGCATTCTGTGAAACTTATTTCTGATCTGTAAATTCAGTTAACAGAGATAAAACATATTTTTGATTGAGCAGTTATGAAACACTCTTTTTGTAGAAAATGCAAGTGGAGATTCGGAGCGCTAAGAGGGTAATAGTGGAAAAAGGAATGTCTTCAAATATAAACTACACAGAATCATTCGGTGAAACTTCTTTCTGATCTGTGCATTCAGCTAACAGAGTTAAACCATACTTTTGATTGAGCAGATCTGAACACTCTTTCTGTAGAAAATGCAACTGGACATTTGGAGCGCTAAGTGCGTAGTAGTGGAAAAAGGAATATATTCAAATATAAACTACACAGAAGCATTCTGTGAAACTTCTTTCTGATCTGAGCATTCAGCTAACAGAGTTAAACCATACTTTTGATTGAGCAGTTTTGAAACACTCTGTCTGTAGAAAATGCAACTAGACATTCGTAGGGCTAAGTGGGTAATAGTGGAAAAAAGAATATGTTCAAATATAAACTACACAGAAGCATTGTATGAAACTTCTTTCTGTTCGGCGCATTCAACTAACAGAGTTGAACCTTACTTTTGATTGAGCCGTTCTGAAACACTCTTTCTGTAGAAACTGCAATTGGACATTCTGAGCGCTAAGAGGCCTATATTGGGAAAAAGAATGTCTACAAATAAAAACTACACAGAAGAATTGTGTGAAACTTCTTTCTGTTCTGTTTGTTCAACTAAAAGAGTTGAAGCTTAGTTTTGATTGAGCCGTTCTGAAACACTCTTTCTGTAGAAAATGCAAGTGGAGTTTCAGAGCGCTAAGAGGGTAATAGTGGAAAAAGGAATGTCTCAAATATAAACTACACGGAATCATTCTGTGAAACTTATTTCTGATCTGTGCATTCAGCTAACAGAGTTAAACCATACTTTTGATTGAGCAGATCTGAAAACTCTTTCTGTAGAAAATGCAACTGGACATTTGGAGCGCTAAGAGAGTAGTAGTGGAAAAAGGAATATATTCAAATATAAACTACATAGAAGCATTCTGTGAAACTTCTTTCTGATCTGAGCATTCAGCTAACAGAGTTAAACCATACTTTTGATTGAGCAGCTTTGAAACACTCTGTCTGTAGAAAATGCAACTGGACATTCGTAGCGCTAAGTGGGTAATAGTGGAAAAAAGAATATGTTCAAATATAAACTACACAGAAGCATTGTATGAAACTTCTTTCTATTCTGTGCATACAACTAACAGAGTTGAACCTTACTTTTGATTGAGCCGTTCTGAAACACTCTTTCTGTAGAAACTGCAATTGAACATTCTGAGCGCTAAGAGGCCTATATTGGGAAAAGGAATGTCTACAAATAAAAACTACACAGAAGAATTGTGTGAAACTTCTTTCTGTTCTGTGTGTTCAACTAAAAGAGTTGAACCTTAGTTTTGATTGAGCCGTTCTGAAACACTCTTTCTGTAGAAAATGCAAGTGGAGATTCGGAGCGCTAAGAGGGTAATAGTGGAAAAAGGAATGTCTCCAAATATAAACTAAACAGAATCATTCTGTGAAACTTCTTTCTGATCTGTGCATTCAGCTAACAGAGTTAAAGCATACTTTTGATTGAGCAGAACTGAACACTCTTTCTGTAGAAAATGCAACTGGACATTTGGAGCGCTAAGAGAGTAGTAGTGGAAAAAGGAATATATTCAAATATAAACTACACAGAAGCATTCTGTGAAACTTCTTTCTGATCTGAGCATTCAGCTAACAGAGTTAAACCATACTTTTGATTGAGCAGTTTTGAAACACTCTGTCTGTAGAAAATGCAACTGGACATTCGTAGCGCTAAGTGGGTAATAGTGGAAAAAAGAATATGTTCAAATATAAACTACACAGAAGCATTGTATGAAACTTTTTCTGTTCTGTGCATTCAACTAACAGAGTTGAACCTTACTTTTGATTGAGCCTTTCTGAAACACTCTTTCTGTAGAAACTGCAATTGGACATTCTGAGCGCTAAGAGGCCTATATTGGGAAAAAGAATGTCTACAAATAAAAACTACACAGAAGAATTGTGTGAAACTACTTTCTGTTCTGTTTGTTCAACTAAAAGAGTTGAACCTTAGTTTTGATTGAGCCGTTCTGAAACACTCTTTCTGTAGAAAATGCAAGTGGAGATTCGTAGCGCTAAGAGGGTAATAGTGGAAAAAGGAAGGTCTCCAAATATAAACTACACAGAATCATTCTGTGAAACTTCTTTCTGATCTGTGCATTCAGCTAACAGAGTTAAACCATACTTTTGATTGAGCAGATCTGAACACTCTTTCTGTAGAAAATGCAACTGGACATTTGGAGCGCTAAGAGAGTATTAGTGGAAAAAGGAATATATTCAAATATAAACTACACAGAAGCATTCTGTGAAACTTCTTTCTGATCTGAGCATTCAGCTAACAGAGTTAAACCATACTTTTGATTGAGCAGTTTTGAAACACTCTGTCTGTAGAAAATGCAACTGGACATTCGTAGAGCCAATTGGGTAATAGTGGAAAAAAGAATATGTTCAAATATAAACTACACAGAAGCATTGTATGAAATTTCTTTCTGTTCTGTGCATTCAACTAACAGAGTTGAACCTTAGTTTTGATTGAGCCTTTCTGAAACTCTCTTTCTGTAGAAACTGCAATTGGACATTCTGAGCGCTAAGAGGCCTATATTGGGAAAAATAATATCTTCAAATAAAAACTACACAGAAGCATTGTGTGAAACTTATTTCTGATATGTTCATTAAGCTAACAGAGTTAAACCATACTTTTGATTGCGCAGTTCTGAACACTCTTTCTGTAGAAAATGCAAGTGGACATTCGGAGCGCTAAGAGGGTAATAGTGGAAAAAGGAATATATTCAAATATAAACTACACAGTAGCATTCTGTGAAAATTCTTTCTGTTCTGTGCATTCAACTAACAGAGTTGAACCTTACTTTTGATTGAGCCGTTCTGAAACACTCTTTCTGTAGAAACTGCAATTGGACATGCTAAGCGCTAAGAGGCCTACATTGGGAAAAAGAATATCTTCAAATAAAAACTACACAGATGCATTCTGTGAAACTTATTTCTGATCTGTAAATTCAGTTAACAGAGATAAAACATATTTTTGATTGAGCAGCTATGAAACACTCTTTTTGTAGAAAATGCAAGTGGAGATTCGGAGCGCTAAGAGGGTAATAGTGGAAAAAGGAATGTCTTCAAATATAAACTACACAGAATCATTCGGTGAAACTTCTTTCTGATCTGTGCATTCAGCTAACAGAGTTAAACCATACTTTTGATTGAGCAGATCTGAACACTCTTTGTGTAGAAAATGCAAATGGACATTTGGAGCGCTAAGAGAGTAGTAGTGGAAAAAGGAATATATTCAAATATAAACTACACAGAAGCATTCTGTGGAACTTCTTTCTGATCTGAGCATTCAGCTAACAGAGTTAAACCATACTTTTGATTGAGCAGTTTTGAAACACTCTGTCTGTAGAAAATGCAACTGGACGTTCGTAGCGCTAAGAGGGTAATAGTGGAAAAAAGAATATGTTCAAATATAAACTACACAGAAGCATTGTATGAAACTTCTTTCTGTTCTGTGCATTCAACTAACAGAGTTGAACCTTACTTTTGATTGAGCCGTTCTGAAACACTCTTTCTGTAGAAACTGCAATTGGACATTCTGAGCGCTAAGAGGCCTATATTGGGAAAAAGAATGTCTACAAATAAAAACTACACAGAAGAATTGTGTGAAACTACTTTCTGTTCTGTTTGTTCAACTAAAAGAGTTGAATCTTAGTTTTGATTGAGCCGTTCTGAAACACTCTTTCTGTAGAAAATGCAAGTGGAGATTCGGAGCGCTAAGAGGGTAATAGTGGAAAAAGGAAGGTCTCCAAATATAAACTACACAGAATCATTCTGTGAAACTTCTTTCTGTTCTGAGCATTCAGCTAACAGAGTTAAACCATACTTTTGATTGAGCAGTTTTGAAACACTCTGTCTGTAGAAAATGCAACTGGACATTCGTAGCGCTAAGTGGGTAATAGTGGAAAAAAGAATATGTTCAAATATAAACTTCACAGAAGCATTGTATGAAACTTCTTTCGGTTCTGTGCATTCAACTAACAGAGTTGAACCTTACTTTTGATTGAGCCGTTCTGAAACTCTCTTTCTGTAGAAACTGCAATTGGACATTCTGAGCGCTAAGAGGCCTATATTGGGAAAAAGAATGTCTACAAATAAAAACTACACAGAAGAATTGTGTGAAACTTCTTTCTGTTCTGTTTGTTCAACTAAATGTGTTGAACCTTAGTTTTGATTTAGCCGTTCGGAAACACTCTTTCTGTAGAAAATGCAAGTGGAGATTCGGAGCGCTAAGAGGGTAATAGTGGAAAAAGGAATGTCTCCAAATATAAACTACACAGAATCATTCTGTGAAACTTCTTTCTGATCTGTGCATTCAGCTAACAGAGTTAAACCATACTTTTGATTGAGCAGATCTGAACACTCTTTCTGTAGAAAATGCAACTGGACATTTGGAGCGCTAAGAGAGTAGTAGTGGAAAAAGGAATATATTCAAATATAAACTACACAGAAGCATTCTGTGAAACTTCTTTCTGATCTGAGCATTCAGCTAACAGAATTAAACCGTACTTATGATTGAGCAGTTTTGAAACACTCTGTCTGTAGAAAATGCAACTGGACATTCGTAGCGCTAAGTGGGTAATAGTGGAGAAAAGAATATGTTCAAATATAAACTACACAGAAGCATTGTATGAAACTTCTTTCTGTTCTGTGCATTCAACTAACAGAGTTGAACCTTACTTTTGATTGAGCCTTTCTGAAACACTCTTTCTGTAGAAACTGCAATTGGACATTCTGAGCGCTAACAGGACTCTATTGGGAAAAATAATATCTTCACATAAAAACTACACAGAAGCATTGTGTGAAACTTATTTCTGATATGTTCATTAAGCTAACAGAGTTAAACCATACTTTTGATTGCGCAGTTCTGAACACTCTTTCTGTAGAAAATGCAACTGGACATATGGAGCGCTAAGAGAGTACTAGTGGAAAAAGGAATATATTCAAATATAAACTACACAGAAGCATTCTGTGAAACTTCTTTCTGATCTGAGCATTCAGCTAACAGAGTTAAACCATACTTTTGATTGAGCAGTTTTGAAACACTCTGTCTGTAGAAAATGCAACTGGACATTCGTAGCGCTAAGTGGGTAATAGTGGAAAAAAGAATATGTTCAAATAAAAACTACACAGAAGAATTGTGTGAAACTTCTTTCTGTTCTGTTTGTTCAACTAAAAGAGTTGAACCTTAGTTTTGATTGAGCCGTTCTGAAACACTCTTTATGGAGAAAAGGCAAGTGGAGATTCGGAGCGCTAAGAGGGTAATAGTGGAAAAAGGAATGTCTCCAAATATAAACTACACAGAATCATTCTGTGAAACTTCTTTCTGATCTGTGCATTCAGCTAACAGAGTTAAACCATACTTTTGATTGAGCAGATCTGAACACTCTTTCTGTAGAAAATGCAACTGGACATTTGGAGCGCTAAGAGAGTAGTAGTGGAAAAAGGAATATATTCAAATATAAACTACACAGAAGCATTCTGTGAAACTACTTTCTGATCTGAGCATTCAGCTAACAGAGTTAAACCATACTTTTGATTGAGCAGTTTTGAAACACTCTCTCTGTAGAAAATGCAACTGGACATTCGTAGCGCTAAGTGGGTAATAGTGGAAAAAAGAATATGTTCAAATATAAACTACACAGAATCATTGTATGAAACTTCTTTCTGTTCTGTGCATTCAACTAACAGAGTTGAACCTTACTTATAATTGAGCCTTTCTGAAACACTCTTTCTGTAGAATCTGCAATTGGACATTCTGAGCGCTAAGAGGCCTATATTGGGAAAAATAATATCTTCAAATGAAAACTACACAGAAGCATTGTGTGAAACTTATTTCTGATATGTTCATTAAGCTAACAGAGTTAAACCATACTTTTGATTGCGCAGTTCTGAACACTCTTTCTGTAGAAAATGCAAGTGGACATTCGGAGCGCTAAGAGGGTAATAGTGGAAAAAGGAATATATTCAAATATAAACTACACAGTAGCATTCTCTGAAAATTCTTTCTGTTCTGTGCATTCAACTAACAGAGTTTAACCTTACTTTTGATTGAGCCGTTCTGAAACACTCTTTCTGTAGAAACTGCAATTGGACATGCTAAGCGCTAAGAGGCCTACATTGGGAAAAGGAATATCTTCAAATAAAAACTACACAGATGCATTCTGTGAAACTTATTTCTGATCTGTAAATTCAGTTAACAGAGATAAAACATATTTTTGATTGAGCAGTTATGAAACTCTCTTTTTGTAGAAAATGCAAGTGGAGATTCGGAGCGCTAAGAGGGTAATAGTGGAAAAAGGAATGTCTTCAAATATAAACTACACAGAATCATTCGGTGAAACTTCTTTCTGATCTGTGCATTCAGCTAAGAGAGTTAAACCATACTTTTGATTGAGCAGATCTGAACACTCTTTGTGTAGAAAATGCAACTGGACATTTGGAGCGCTAAGAGCGTAGTAGTGGAAAAAGGAATATATTCAAATATAAACTACACAGAATCATTCGGTGAAACTTCTTTCTGATCTGTGCATTCAGCTAAAAGAGTTAAACCATACTTTTGATTGAGCAGATCTGAACACTCTTTGTGTAGAAAATGCAACTGGACATTTGGAGCGCTAAGAGCGTAGTAGTGGAAAAAGGAATATATTCAAATATAAACTACACAGAAGCATTCTGTGAAACTTCTTTCTGATCTGAGCATACAGCTAACAGAGTTAAACCATACTTTTGATTGAGCAGTTTTGAAACACTCTGTCTGTAGAAAATGCAACTGCACATTCGTAGCGCTAAGTGGGTAATAGTGGAAAAAATAATATGTTCAAATATAAACTACACAGAAGCATTGTATGAAACTTCTTTCTGTTCTGTGCATTCAACTAACAGAGTTGAACCTTACTTTTGATTGAGCCGTTCTGAAACACTCTTTCTGTAGAAACTGCAATTGGACATTCTGAGAGCTAAGAGGCCTATATTGGGAAAAAGAATGTCTAAAAATAAAAACTACACAGAAGAATTGTGTGAAACTTCTTTCTGTTCTGTTTGTTCAACTAAAAGAGTTGAACCTTAGTTTTGATTGAGCCGTTCTGAAACACTCTTTATGGAGAAAAGGCAAGTGGAGATTCGGAGCGCTAAGAGGGTAATAGTGGAAAAAGGAATGTCTCCAAATATAAACTACACAGAATCATTCTGTGAAACTTCTTTCTGATCTGTGCATTCAGCTAACAGAGTTAAACCATACTTTTGATTGAGCAGATCTGAACACTCTTTCTGTAGAAAATGCAACTGGACATTTGGAGCGCTAAGAGAGTAGTAGTGGAAAAAGGAATATATTCAAATATAAACTACACAGAAGCATTCTGTGAAACTTCTTTCTGATCTGAGCATTCAGCTAACAGAGCTAAACCATACTTTTGATTGAGCAGTTTTGAAACACTCTCTCTGTAGAAAATGCCACTGGACATTCGTAGCGCTAAGTGGGTAATAGTGGAAAAAAGAATATGTTCAAATATAAACTACACAGAAGCATTGTATGAAACTTCTTTCTGTTCTGTGCATTCAACTAACAGAGTTGAACCTTACTTATAATTGAGCCTTTCTGAAACACTCTTTCTGTAGAATCTGCAATTGGACATTCTGAGCGCTAAGAGGCCTATATTGGGAAAAATAATATCTTCAAATAAAAACTACACAGAAGCATTGTGTGAAACTTATTTCTGATATGTTCATTAAGCTAACAGAGTTAAACCATACTTTTGATTGCGCAGTTCTGAACACTCTTTCTGTAGAAAATGCAAGTGGACATTCGGAGCGCTAAGAGGGTAATAGTGGAAAAAGTAATATATTCAAATATAAACTACACAGTAGCATTCTGTGAAAATTCTTTCTGTTCTGTGCATTCAACTAACAGAGTTGAACCTTACTTTTGATTGAGCCGTTCTGAAACACTCTTTCTGTAGAAACTGCAATTGGACATGCTAAGCGCTAAGAGGCCTACATTGGGAAAAGGAATATCTTCAAATAAAAACTACACAGATGCATTCTGTGAAACTTATTTCTGATCTGTAAATTCAGTTAACAGAGATAAAACATATTTTTGATTGAGCAGTTATGAAACTCTCTTTTTGTAGAAAATGCAAGTGGAGATTCGGAGCGCTAAGAGGGTAATAGTGGAAAAAGGAATGTCTTCAAATATAAACTACACAGAATCATTCGGTGAAACTTCTTTCTGATCTGTGCATTCAGCTAACAGAGTTAAACCATACTTTTGATTGAGCAGATCTGAACACTCTTTGTGTAGAAAATGCAACTGGACATTTGGAGCGCTAAGAGCGTAGTAGTGGAAAAAGGAATATATTCAAATATAAACTACACAGAAGCATTCTGTGAAACTTCTTTCTGATCTGAGCATACAGCTAACAGAGTTAAACCATAATTTTGATTGAGCAGTTTTGAAACACTCTGTCTGTAGAAAATGCAACTGGACATTCGTAGCGCTAAGTGGGTAATAGTGGAAAAAGAATATGTTCAAATATAAACTACACAGAAGCATTCTGTGAAACTTCTTTCTGTTCTGTGCATTCAACTAACAGAGTTGAACCTTACTTTTGATTGAGCCGTTCTGAAACACTCTTTCTGTAGAAACTGCAATTGGACATTCTGAGCGTTAAGAGGCCTATATTGGGAAAAAGAATGTCTACAAATAAAAACTACACAGAAGAATTGTGTGAAACTTCTTTCTGTTCTGTTTGTTCAACTAAATGAGTTGAACCTTAGTTTTGATTTAGCCGTTCGGAAAAACTCTTTCTGTAGAAAATGCAAGTGGAGATTCGGAGCGCTAAGAGGGTAATAGTGGAAAAAGGAATGTCTCCAAATATAAACTACACAGAATCATTCTGTGAAACTTCTTTCTGATCTGTGCATTCAGCTAACAGAGTTAAACCATACTTTTGATTGAGCAGATCTGAACACTCTTTCTGTAGAAAATGCAACTGGACATTTGGAGCGCTAAGAGAGTAGTAGTGGAAAAAGGAATATATTCAAATATAAACTACACAGAAGCATTCTGTGAAACTTCTTTCTGATCTGAGCATTCAGCTAACAGAGTTAAACCATACTTTTGATTGAGCAGTTTTGAAACACTCTCTCTGTAGAAAATGCAACTGGACATTCGTAGCGCTAAGTGGGTAATAGTGGAAAAAAGAATATGTTCAAATATAAACTACACAGAAGCATTGTATGAAACTTCTTTCTGTTCTGTGCATTCAACTAACAGAGTTGAACCTTACTTATAATTGAGCCTTTCTGAAACACTCTTTCTGTAGAATCTGCAATTGGACATTCTGAGCGCTAAGAGGCCTATATTGGGAAAAATAATATCTTCAAATAAAAACTACACAGAAGCATTGTGTGAAACGTATTTCTGATATGTTCATTAAGCTAACAGAGTTAAACCATACTTTTGATTGCGCAGTTCTGAACACTCTTTCTGTAGAAAATGCAAGTGGACATTCGGAGCGCTAAGAGGGTAATAGTGGAAAAAGGAATATATTCAAATATAAACTACACAGTAGCATTCTGTGAAAATTCTTTCTGTTCTGTGCATTCAACTAACAGAGTTCAACCTTACTTTTGATTGAGCCGTTCTGAAAAACTCTTTCTGTAGAAACTGCAATTGGACATGCTAAGCGCTAAGAGGCCTACATTGGGAAAAGGAATATCTTCAAATAAAAACTACACAGATGCATTCTGTGAAACTTATTTCTGATCTGTAAATTCAGTTAACAGAGATAAAACATATTTTTGATTGAGCAGTTATGAAACTCTCTTTTTGTAGAAAATGCAAGAGGAGATTCGGAGCGCTAAGAGGGTAATAGTGGAAAAAGGAATGTCTTCAAATATAAACTACACAGAATCATTCGGTGAAACTTCTTTCTGATCTGTGCATTCAGCTAACAGAGTTAAACCATACTTTTGATTGAGCAGATCTGAACACTCTTTCTGTAGAAAATGCAACTGGACATTTGGAGCGCTAAGAGCGTAGTAGTGGAAAAAGGAATATATTCAAATATAAACTACACAGAAGCATTCTGTGAAACTTCTTTCTGATCTGAGCATACAGCTAACAGAGTTAAACCATACTTTTGATTGAGCAGTTTTGAAACACTCTGTCTGTAGAAAATGCAACTGGACATTCGTAGCGCTAAGTGGGTAATAGTGGAAAAAGAATATGTTCAAATATAAACTACACAGAAGCATTGTATGAAACTTCTTTCTGTTCTGTGCATTCAACTAACAGAGTTGAACCTTACTTTTGATTGAGCCGTTCTGAAACACTCTTTCTGTAGAAACTGCAATTGGACATTCTGAGCGTTAAGAGGCCTATATTGGGAAAAAGAATGTCTACAAATAAAAACTACACAGAAGAATTGTGTGAAACTTCTTTCTGTTCTGTTTGTTCAACTAAATGAGTTGAACCTTAGTTTTGATTTAGCCGTTCGGAAACACTCTTTCTGTAGAAAATGCAAGTGGAGATTCGGAGCGCTAAGAGGGTAATAGTGGAAAAAGGAATGTCTCCAAATATAAACTACACAGAATCATTCTGTGAAACTTCTTTCTGATCTGTGCATTCTGCTAACAGAGTTAAACCATACTTTTGATTGAGCAGATCTGAACACTCTTTCTGTAGAAAATGCAACTGGACATTTGGAGCGCTAAGAGAGTAGTAGTGGAAAAAGGAATATATTCCAATATAAACTACACAGAAGCATTCTGTGAAACTTCTTTCTGATCTGAGCATTCAGCTAACAGAGTTAAACCATACTTTTGATTGAGCAGTTTTGAAACACTCTGTCTGTAGAAAATGCAACTGGACATTCGTAGCGCTAAGTGGGTAATAGTGGAAAAAAGAATATGTTCAAATATAAACTACACAGAAGCATTGTATGAAACTTCTTTCTGTTCTGTGCATTCAACTAACAGAGTTGAACCTTACTTTTGATTGAGCCTTTCTGAAACACTCTTTCTGTAGAAACTGCAATTGGATATTCTGAGCGCTAAGAGGCCTATATTGGGAAAAATAATATCTTCAAATAAAAACTACACAGAAGCATTGTGTGAAACTTATTTCTGATATGTTCATTAAGCTAAGAGAGTTAAACCATACTTTTGATTGCGCAGTTCTGAACACTCTTTCTGTAGAAAATGCAAGCGGACATTCGGAGCGCTAAGAGGGTAATAGTGGAAAAAGGAATATATTCAAATATAAACTACACAGTAGAATTCTGTGAAAATTCTTTCTGTTCTGTGCATTCAACTAACAGAGTTGAACCTTACTTTTGATTGAGCCGTTCTGAAACACTCTTTCTGTAGAAACTGCAATTGGACATGCTAAGCGCTAAGAGGCCTACATTGGGAAAAAGAATATCTTCAAATAAAAACTACACAGATGCATTCTGTGAAACTTATTTCTGATCTGTAATTTCAGTTAACAGAGATAAAACATATTTTTGATTGAGCAGTTATGAAACACTCTTTTTGTAGAAAATGCAAGTGGAGATTCGGAGCGCTAAGAGGGTAATAGAGGAAAAAGTAATGTCTTCAAATATAAACTACACAGAATCATTCGGTGAAACTTCTTTCTGATCTGTGCATTCAGCTAAAAGAGTTAAACCATACTTTTGATTGAGCAGATCTGAACACTCTTTCTGTAGAAAATGCAACTGGACATTTGGAGCGCTAAGAGCGTAGTAGTGGAAAAAGGAATATATTCAAATATAAACTACACAGAAGCATTCTGTGAAACTTCTTTCTGATCTGAGCATACAGCTAACAGAGTTAAACCATACTTTTGATTGAGCAGTTTTGAAACACTCTGTCTGTAGAAAATGCAACTGGACATTCGTAGCGCTAAGTGGGTAATAGTGGAAAAAAGAATATGTTCAAATATAAACTACACAGAAGCATTGTATGAAACTTCTTTCTGTTCTGTGCATTCAACTAACAGAGTTGAACCTTACTTTTGATTGAGCCGTTCTGAAACACTCTTTCTGTAGAAACTGCAATTGGACATTCTGAGAGCTAAGAGGCCTATATTGGGAAAAAGAATGTCTAAAAATAAAAACTACACAGAAGAATTGTGTGAAACTTCTTTCTGTTCTGTTTGTTCAACTAAAAGAGTTGAACCTTAGTTTTGATTGAGCCGTTCTGAAACACTCTTTATGGAGAAAAGGCAAGTGGAGATTCGGAGCGCTAAGAGGGTAATAGTGGAAAAAGGAATGTCTCCAAATATAAACTACACAGAATCATTCTGTGAAACTTCTTTCTGATCTGTGCATTCAGCTAACAGAGTTAAACCATACTTTTGATTGAGCAGATCTGAACACTCTTTCTGTAGAAAATGCAACTGGACATTTGGAGCGCTAAGAGAGTAGTAGTGGAAAAAGGAATATATTCAAATATAAACTACACAGAAGCATTCTGTGAAACTTCTTTCTGATCTGAGCATTCAGCTAACAGAGTTAAACCGTACTTATGATTGAGCAGTTTTGAAACACTCTGTCTGTAGAAAATGCAACTGGACATTCGTAGCGCTAAGTGGGTAATAGTGGAGAAAAGAATATGTTCAAATATAAACTACACAGAAGCATTGTATGAAACTTCTTTCTGTTCTGTGCATTCAACTAACAGAGTTGAACCTTACTTTTGATTGAGCCTTTCTGAAACACTCTTTCTGTAGAAACTGCAATTGGACATTCTGAGCGCTAAGAGGCCTCTATTGGGAAAAATAATATCTTCACATAAAAACTACACAGAAGCATTGTGTGAAACTTATTTCTGATATGTTCATTAAGCTAACAGAGTTAAACCATACTTTTGATTGCGCAGTTCTGAACACTCTTTCTGTAGAAAATGCAAGTGGACATTCGGAGCGCTAAGAGGGTAATAGTGGAAAAAGGAATGTCTCCATATATAAACTACACAGAATCATTCTGTGAAACTTCTTTCTGATCTGTGCATTCAGCTAACAGAGTTAAAGCATACTTTTGATTGAGCAGATCTGAACACTCTTTCTGTAGAAAATGCAACTGGACATTTGGAGCGCTAAGAGAGTAGTAGTGGAAAAAGGAATATATTCAAATATAAACTACACAGAAGCATTCTGTGAAACTTCTTTCTGATCTGAGCATTCAGCTAACAGAGTTAAACCATACTTTTGATTGAGCAGTTTTGAAACACTATGTCTGTAGAAAATACAACTGGACATTCGTAGCGCTAAGTGGGTAATAGTGGAAAAAAGAGTATGTTCAAATATAAACTACACAGAAGCATCGTATGAAACTTCTTTCTGTTCTGTGCATTCAACTAACAGAGTTGAACCTTACTTTTGATTGAGCCTTTCTGAAACACTCTTTCTGTAGAAACTGCAATTGGACATTCTGAGCGCTAAGAGGCCTCTATTGGGAAAAATAATATCTTCACATAAAAACTACACAGAAGCATTGTGTGAAACTTATTTCTGATATGTTCATTAAGCTAACAGAGTTAAACCATACTTTTGATTGCGCAGTTCTGAACACTCTTTCTGTAGAAAATGCAAGTGGACATTCGGAGCGCTAAGAGGGTAATAGTGGAAAATGGAATATATTCAAATATAAACTACACAGTAGCATTCTGTGAAAATTCTTTCTGTTCTGTGCATTCAACTAACAGAGTTGAACCTTACTTTTGATTGAGCCGTTCTGAAACACTCTTTCTGTAGAAACTGCAATTGGACATGCTAAGCGCTAAGAGGCCTACATTGGGAAAAAGAATATCTTCAAATAAAAACTACACAGATGCATTCTGTGGAACTTATTTCTGATCTGTAAATTCATTTAACAGAGATAAAACATATTTTTGATTGAGCAGTTATGAAACACTCTTTTTGTAGAAAATGCAAGTGGAGATTCGGAGCGCTAAGAGGGTAATAGTGGAAAAAGTAATGTCTTCAAATATAAACTACACAGAATCATTCGGTGAAAATTCTTTCTGATCTGTGCATTCAGCTAACAGAGTTAAACCATACTTTTGATTGAGCAGATCTGAACACTCTTTCTGTAGAAAATGCAACTGGACATTTGGAGCGCTAAGAGCGTAGTAGTGGAAAAAGGAATATATTCAAATATAAACTACACAGAAGCATTCTGTGAAACTTCTTTCTGATCTGAGCATTCAGCTAACAGATTTAAACCATACTTTTGATTGAGCAGTTTTGAAACACTCTGTCTGTAGAAAATGCAACTGGACATTCGTAGCGCTAAGTCGGTAGTAGTGGAAAAAAGAATATGTTCAAATATAAACTACACAGAAGCATTGTATGAAACTTCTTTCTGTTCTGTGCATTCAACTAACAGAGTTGAACCTTACTTTTGATTGAGCCGTTCTGAAACACTCTTTCTGTAGAAACTGCAATTGGACATTCTGAGCGCTAAGAGGCCTATATTGGGAAAAAGAATGTCTACAAATAAAAACTACACAGAAGAATTGTGTGAAACTTCTTTCTGTTCTGTTTGTTCAACTAAAAGAGTTGAACCTTAGTTTTGATTGAGCCGTTCTGAAACACTCTTTCTGTAGAAAATGCAAGTGGAGATTCGGAGCGCTAAGAGGGTAATAGTGGAAAAAGGAATGTCTCCATATATAAACTACATAGAATCATTCTGTGAAACTTCTTTCTGATCTGTGCATTCAGCTAACAGAGTTAAACCATACTTTTGATTGAGCAGATCTGAACACTCTTTCTGTAGAAAATGCAACTGGACATTTGGAGCGCTAAGAGAGTAGTAGTGGAAAAAGGAATATATTCAAATATAAACTACACAGAAGCATTCTGTGAAACTTCTTTCTGATCTGAGCATTCAGCTAACAGAGTTAAACCATACTTTTGATTGAGCAGTTTTGAAACACTGTGTCTGTAGAAAATGCAACTGGACATTCGTAGCGCTAAGTGGGTAATAGTTGAAAAAAGAATATGTTCAAATATAAACTACACAGAAGCATTGTATGAAACTACTTTCTGTTCTGTGCATTCAACTAACAGAGTTGAACCTTACTTTTGATTGAGCCTTTCTGAAACTCTCTTTCTGTAGAAACTGCAATTGGACATTCTGAGCGCTAAGAGGCCTCTATTGGGAAAAATAATATCTTCAAATAAAAACTACACAGAAGCATTGTGTGAAACTTATTTCTGATATGTTCATTAAGCTAACAGAGTTAAACCATACTTTTGATTGCGCAGTTCTGAACACTCTTTCTGTAGAAAATGCAAGTGGACATTCGGAGCGCTAAGAGGGTAATAGTGGAAAAAGGAATATATTCAAATATAAACTACACAGTAGCATTCTGTGAAAATTCTTTCTGTTCTGTGCATTCAACTAACAGAGTTGAACCTTACTTTTGATTGAGCCGTTCTGAAACACTCTTTCTATAGAAACTGCAATTGGACATGCTAAGCGCTAAGAGGCCTACACTGGGATAAAGAATATCTTCAAATAAAAACTACACAGATGCATTCTGTGAAACTTATTTCTGATCTGTAAATTCAGTTAACAGAGATAAAACATATTTTTGATTGAGCAGTTATGAAACACTCTTTTTGTAGAAAATGCAAGTGGAGATTCGGAGCGCTAAGTGGGTAATAGTGGAAAAACGAATGTCTTCAAATATAAACTACACAGAATCATTCGGTGAAACTTCTTTCTGATCTGTGCATTCAGCTAAGAGAGTTAAACCATACTTTTGATTGAGCAGATCTGAACACTCTTTCTGTTGAAAATGCAGCTGGACATTTGCAGCGGTAAGAGCGTAGTAGTGGAAAAAGGAATATATTCAAATATAAACTACACAGAAGCATTCTGTGAAACTTCTTTCTGATCTGAGCATTCAGCTAACAGACTTAAACCATACTTTTGATTGAGCAGTTTTGAAACACTCTGTCTGTAGAAAATGCAACTGGACATTCCTAGCGCTAAGTGGGTAATAGTGGAAAAAAGAATATGTTCAAATATAAACTACACAGAAGCATTGTATGAAACTTCTTTCTGTTCTGTGCATTCAACTAACAGAGTTGAACCTTACTTTTGATTGAGCCGTTCTGAAACACTCTTTCTGTAGAAACTGCAATTGGACATTCTGAGTGCTAAGAGGCCTATATTGGGAAAAAGAATGTCTACAAATAAAAACTACACAGAAGAATTGTGTGAAAATTCTTTCTGTTCTGTTTGTTCAACTAAAAGAGTTGAACCTTAGTTTTGATTGAGCCGTTCTGAAACACTCTTTCTGTAGAAAATGCAAGTTGAGATTCGGAGCGCTAAGAGGGTAATAGTGGAAAAAGGAATGTCTGCAAATATAAACTACACACAATCATTCTGTGAAACTTCTTTCTGATCTGTGCATTCAGCTAACAGAGTTAAAACATTCTTTTGATTGAGCAGATCTGAACACTCTTTCTGTAGAAAATGCAACTGGACATTTGGAGCGCTAAGAGAGTAGTAGTGGAAAAAGGAATATATTCAAATATAAACTACACAGAAGCATTCTGTGAAACTTCTTTCTGATCTGAGCATTCAGCTAACAGAGTTAAACCATACTTTTGACTGAGCAGTTTTGAAACACTCTGTCTGTAGAAAATGCAACTGGACATTCGTAGCGCTAAGTGGGTAATAGTGGAAAAAAGAATATGTTCAAATATAAACTACACAGAAACATTGTATGAAACTTCTTTCTGTTCTGTGCATTCAACTAACAGAGTTGAACCTTACTTTTGATTGAGCCTTTCTGAAACACTCTTTCTGTAGAAACTGCAATTGGACATTCTGAGCGCTAAGAGGCCTATATTGGGAAAAATAATATCTTCAAATAAAAACTACACAGAAGCATTGTGTGAAACTTATTTCTGATATGTTCATTAAGCTAACAGAGTTAAACCATACTTTGGATTGCGCAGTTCTGAACACTCTTTCTGTAGAAAATGCAAGTGGACATTCGGAGCGCTAAGAGGGTAATAGTGGAAAAAGGAATATATTCAAATATAAACTACACAGTAGCATTCTGTGAAAATTCTTTCTGTTCTGTGCATTCAACTAACAGAGTTGAACCTTACTTTTGATTGAGCCGTTCTGAAACACTCTTTCTGTAGAAACTGCAATTGGACATGCTAAGCGCTAAGAGGCCTACATTGGGAAAAAGAATATCTTCAAATAAAAACTACACAGATGCATTCTGTGAAACTTATTTCTGATCTGTAAATTCAGTTAACAGAGATAAAACATATTTTTGATTGAGCAGTTATGAAACACTCTTTTTGTAGAAAATGCAAGTGGAGATTCGGAGCGCTAAGAGGGTAATAGTGGAAAAAGGAATGTCTCCAAATATAAACTACACAGAATCATTCTGTGAAACTTCTTTCTGATCTGTGCATTCAGCTAACAGAGTTAAACCATACTTTTGATTGAGCAGATCTGAACACTCTTTCTGTAGAAAATGCAACTGGACATTTGGAGCGCTAAGAGAGTAGTAGTGGAAAAAGGAATATATTCAAATATAAACTACACAGAAACATTCTGTGAAACTTCTTTCTGATCTGAGCATTCAGCTAACAGAGTTAAACCATACTTTTGATTGAGCAGTTTTGAAACACTCTGTCTGTAGAAAATGCAACTGGACATTCGTAGCGCTAAGTGGGTAATAGTTGAAAAAAGAATATGTTCAAATATAAACTACACAGAAGCATTGTATGAAACTTCTTTCTGTTCTGTGCATTCAACTAACAGAGTTGAACCTTACTTTTGATTGAGCCGTTCTGAAACACTCTTTCTGTAGAAACTGCAATTGGACATTCTGAGCGCTAAGAGGCCTATATTGGGAAAAAGAATGTCTACAAATAAAAACTACACAGAAGAATTGTGTGAAACTTCTTTCTGTTCTGTTTGTTCAACTAAAAGAGTTGAACCTTAGTTTTGATTGAGCCGTTCTGAAACACTCTTTCTGTAGAAAATGCAAGTGGAGTTTCAGAGCGCTAAGAGGGTAATAGTGGAAAAAGGAATGTCTCCAAATATAAACTAAACGGAATCATTCTGTGAAACTTCTTTCTGATCTGTGCATTCAGCTAACAGAGTTAAACCATACTTTTGATTGAGCAGATCTGAAAACTCTTTCTGTAGAAAATGCAACTGGACATTTGGAGCGCTAAGAGAGTAGTAGTGGAAAAAGGAATATATTCAAATATAAACTACACAGAAGCATTCTGTGAAACTTCTTTCTGATCTGAGCATTCAGCTAACAGAGTTAAACCATACTTTTGATTGAGCAGTTTTGAAACACTCTGTCTGTAGGAAATGCAACTGGACATTCGTAGCGCTAAGTGGGTAATAGTGGAAAAAAGAATATGTTCAAATATAAACTACACAGAAGCATTGTATGAAACTCCTTACTGTTCTGTGCATTCAACTAACAGAGTTGAACCTTACTTTTGATTGAGCCGTTCTGAAACACTCTTTCTGTAGAAACTGCAATTGGACATTCTGAGCGCTAAGAGGCCTATATTGGGAAAAAGAATGTCTACAAATAAAAACTACACAGAAGAATTGTGTGAAACTTCTTTCTGTTCTGTTTGTTCAACTAAAAGAGTTGAACCTTAGTTTTGATTGAGCCGTTCTGAAACACTCTTTCTGTAGAAAATGCAAGTGGAGATTCGGAGCGCTAAGAGGGTAATAGTGGAAAAAGGAATGTCTCCAAATATAAACTACACAGAATCATTCTGTGAAACTTCTTTCTGATCTGTGCATTCAGCTAACAGAGTTAAACCATACTTTTGATTGAGCAGATCTGAACACTCTTTCTGTAGAAAATGCAACTGGACATTTGGAGCGCTAAGAGAGTAGTAGTGGAAAAAGGAATATATTCAAATATAAACTACACAGAAGCATTCTGTGAAACTTCTTTCTGATCTGAGCATTCAGCTAACAGAGTTAAACCATACTTTTGATTGAGCAGTTTTGAAACACTCTGTCTGTAGAAAATGCAACTGGACATTCGTAGCGCCAAGTGGGTAATAGTGGAAAAAAGAATATGTTCAAATATAAACTACACAGAAGCATTGTATGAAATTTCTTTCTGTTCTGTGCATTCAACTAACAGAGTTGAACCTTACTTTTGATTGAGCCTTTCTGAAACACTCTTTCTGTAGAAACTGCAATTGGACATTCTGAGCGCTAAGAGGCCTATATTGGGAAAAATAATATCTTCAAATAAAAACTACACAGAAGCATTGTGTGAAACTTATTTCTGATATGTTCATTAAGCTATCAGAGTTAAACCATACTTTTGATTGCGCAGTTCTGAACACTCTTTCTGTAGAAAATGCAAGTGGACATTCGGAGCGCTAAGAGGGTAATAGTGGAAAAAGGAATATATTCAAATATAAACTACACAGTAGCATTATGTGAAAATTCTTTCTGTTCTGTGCATTCAACTAACAGAGTTGAACCTTACTTTTGATTGAGCCGTTCTGAAACACTCTTTCTGTAGAAACTGCAATTGGACATGCTAAGCGCTAAGAGGCCTACATTGGGAAAAAGAATATCTTCAAATAAAAACTACACAGATGCATTCTGTGAAACTTATTTCTGATCTGTAAATTCAGTTAACAGAGATAAAACATATTTTTGATTGAGCAGTTATGAAACACTCTTTTTGTAGAAAATGCAAGTGGAGATTCGGAGCGCTAAGTGGGTAATAGTGGAAAAAGGAATGTCTTCAAATATAAACTACACAGAATCATTCGGTGAAACTTCTTTCTGATGTGTGCATTCAGCTAACAGAGTTAAACCATACTTTTGATTGAGCAGATCTGAACACTCTTTCTGTAGAAAATGCAACTGGACATTTGGAGCGCTAAGAGCGTAGTAGTGGAAAAAGGAATATATTCAAATATAAACTACACAGAAGCATTCTGTGAAACTTCTTTCTGATCTGAGCATTCAGCTAACAGAGTTAAACCATACTTTTGATTGAGCAGTTTTGAAACACTCTGTCTGTAGAAAATGCAACTGGACATTCGTAGCGCTAAGTGGGTAATAGTGGAAAAAAGAATATGTTCAAATATAAACTACACAGAAGCATTGTATGAAACTTCTTTCTGTTCTGTGCGTTCAACTAACAGAGTTGAACCTTACTTTTGATTGAGCCGTTCTGAAACACTCTTTCTGTAGAAACTGCAATTGGACATTCTGAGCGCTAAGAGGCCTATATTGGGAAAAAGAATGTCTACAAATAAAAACTACACAGAAGAATTGTGTGAAACTTCTTTCTGTTCTGTTTGTTCAACTAAAAGAGTTGAACCTTAGTTTTGATATGAGCCGTTCTGAAACACTCTTTCTGTAGAAAATGCAAGTGGAGTTTCAGAGCGCTAAGAGGGTAATAGTGGAAAAAGGAATGTCTCCAAATATAAACTAAACGGAATCATTCTGTGAAACTTCTTTCTGATCTGTGCATTCAGCTAACAGAGTTAAACCATACTTTTGATTGAGCAGATCTGAAAACTCTTTCTGTAGAAAATGCAACTGGACATTTGGAGCGCTAAGAGAGTAGTAGTGGAAAAAGGAATATATTCAAATATAAACTACACAGAAGCATTCTGTGAAACTTCTTTCTGATCTGAGCATTCAGCTAACAGAGTTAAACCATACTTTTGATTGAGCAGTTTTGAAACACTCTGTCTGTAGGAAATGCAACTGGACATTCGTAGCGCTAAGTGGGTAATAGTGGAAAAAAGAATATGTTCAAATATAAACTACACAGAAGCATTGTATGAAACTCCTTTCTGTTCTGTGCATTCAACTAACAGAGTTGAACCTTACTTTTGATTGAGCCGTTCTGAAACACTCTTTCTGTAGAAACTGCAATTGGACATTCTGAGCGCTAAGAGGCCTATATTGGGAAAAAGAATGTCTACAAATAAAAACTACACAGAAGAATTGTGTGAAACTTCTTTCTGTTCTGTTTGTTCAACTAAAAGAGTTGAACCTTAGTTTTGATTGAGCCGTTCTGAAACACTCTTTCTGTAGAAAATGCAAGTGGAGATTCGGAGCGCTAAGAGGGTAATAGTGGAAAAAGGAATGTCTCCAAATATAAACTACACAGAATCATTCTGTGAAACTTCTTTCTGATCTGTGCATTCAGCTAACAGAGTTAAACCATACTTTTGATTGAGCAGATCTGAACACTCTTTCTGTAGAAAATGCAACTGGACATTTGGAGCGCTAAGAGAGTAGTAGTGGAAAAAGGAATATATTCAAATATAAACTACACAGAAGCATTCTGTGAAACTTCTTTCTGATCTGAGCATTCAGCTAACAGAGTTAAACCATACTTTTGATTGAGCAGTTTTGAAACACTCTGTCTGTAGAAAATGCAACTGGACATTCGTAGCGCCAAGTGGGTAATAGTGGAAAAAAGAATATGTTCAAATATAAACTACACAGAAGCATTGTATGAAATTTCTTTCTGTTCTGTGCATTCAACTAACAGAGTTGAACCTTACTTTTGATTGAGCCTTTCTGAAACACTCTTTCTGTAGAAACTGCAATTGGACATTCTGAGCGCTAAGAGGCCTATATTGGGAAAAATAATATCTTCAAATAAAAACTACACAGAAGCATTGTGTGAAACTTATTTCTGATATGTTCATTAAGCTATCAGAGTTAAACCATACTTTTGATTGCGCAGTTCTGAACACTCTTTCTGTAGAAAATGCAAGTGGACATTCGGAGCGCTAAGAGGGTAATAGTGGAAAAAGGAATATATTCAAATATAAACTACACAGTAGCATTATGTGAAAATTCTTTCTGTTCTGTGCATTCAACTAACAGAGTTGAACCTTACTTTTGATTGAGCCGTTCTGAAACACTCTTTCTGTAGAAACTGCAATTGGACATGCTAAGCGCTAAGAGGCCTACATTGGGAAAAAGAATATCTTCAAATAAAAACTACACAGATGCATTCTGTGAAACTTATTTCTGATCTGTAAATTCAGTTAACAGAGATAAAACATATTTTTGATTGAGCAGTTATGAAACACTCTTTTTGTAGAAAATGCAAGTGGAGATTCGGAGCGCTAAGTGGGTAATAGTGGAAAAAGGAATGTCTTCAAATATAAACTACACAGAATCATTCGGTGAAACTTTTTTCTGATGTGTGCATTCAGCTAACAGAGTTAAACCATACTTTTGATTGAGCAGATCTGAACACTCTTTCTGTAGAAAATGCAACTGGACATTTGGAGCGCTAAGAGCGTAGTAGTGGAAAAAGGAATATATTCAAATATAAACTACACAGAAGCATTCTGTGAAACTTCTTTCTGATCTGAGCATTCAGCTAACAGAGTTAAACCATACTTTTGATTGAGCAGTTTTGAAACACTCTGTCTGTAGAAAATGCAACTGGACATTCGTAGCGCTAAGTGGGTAATAGTGGAAAAAAGAATATGTTCAAATATAAACTACACAGAAGCATTGTATGAAACTTCTTTCTGTTCTGTGCATTCAACTAACAGAGTTGAACCTTACTTTTGATTGAGCCGTTCTGAAACACTCTTTCTGTAGAAACTGCAATTGGACATTCTGAGCGCTAAGAGGCCTATATTGGGAAAAAGAATGTCTACAAATAAAAACTACACAGAAGAATTGTGTGAAACTTCTTTCTGTTCTGTTTGTTCAACTAAAAGAGTTGAACCTTAGTTTTGATTGAGCCGTTCTGAAACACTCTTTCTGTAGAAAATGCAAGTGGAGTTTCAGAGCGCTAAGAGGGTAATAGTGGAAAAAGGAATGTCTCCAAATATAAACTACACGGAATCATTCTGTGAAACTTATTTCTGATCTGTGCATTCAGCTAACAGAGTTAAACCATACTTTTGATTGAGCAGATCTGAAAACTCTTTCTGTAGAAAATGCAACTGGACATTTCTAGCGCTAAGAGAGTAGTAGTGGAAAAAGGAATATATTCAAATATAAACTACACAGAAGCATTCTGTGAAACTTCTTTCTGATCTGAGCATTCAGCTAACAGAGTTAAACCATACTTTTGATTGAGCAGTTTTGAAACACTCTGTCTGTAGAAAATGCAACTGGACATTCGTAGCGCTAAGTGGGTAATAGTGGAAAAAAGAATATGTTCAAATATAAACTACACAGAAGCATCGTATGAAACTCCTTTCTGTTCTGTGCATTCAACTAACAGAGTTGAACCTTACTTTTGATTGAGCCGTTCTGAAACACTCTTTCTGTAGAAACTGCAATTGGACATTCTGAGCGCTAAGAGGCCTATATTGGGAAAAAGAATGTCTACAAATAAAAACTACACAGAAGAATTGTGTGAAACTTGTTTCTGTTCTGTTTGTTCAACTAAATGAGTTGAACCTTAGTTTTGATTGAGCCGTTCTGAAACACTCTTTCTGTGGAAAATGCAAGTGGAGATTTGGAGCGCTAAGAGGGTAATAGTGGAAAAAGGAATGTCTCCAAATATAAACTACACAGAATCATTCTGTGAAACTTCTTTCTGATCTGTGCATTCAGCTAACAGAGTTAAACCATACTTTTGATTGAGCAGATCTGAACACTCTTTCTGTAGAAAATGCAACTGGACATTTGGAGCGCTAAGAGAGTAGTAGTGGAAAAAGGAATATATTCAAATATAAACTACACAGAAGCATTCTGTGAAACTTCTTTCTGATCTGAGCATTCAGCTAACAGAGATAAACCATACTTTTGATTGAGCAGTTTTGAAACACTCTGTCTGTAGAAAATGCAACTGGACATTCGTAGCGCCAAGTGGGTAATAGTGGAAAAAAGAATATGTTCAAATATAAACTACACAGAAGCATTGTATGAAATTTCTTTCTGTTCTGTGCATTCAACTAACAGAGTTGAACCTTAGTTTTGATTGAGCCTTTCTGAAACACTCTTTCTGTAGAAACTGCAAGTGGACATTCTGAGCGCTAAGAGGCCTATATTGGGAAAAATAATATCTTCAAATAAAAACTACACAGAAGCATTTTGTGAAACTTATTTCTGATATGTTCATTAAGCTAACAGAGTTAAACCATACTTTTGATTGCGCAGTTCTGAACACTCTTTCTGTAGAAAATGCAAGTGGACATTCGGAGCGCTAAGAGGGTAATAGTGGAAAAAGGAATATATTCAAATATAAACTACACAGTAGCATTCTGTGAAAATTCTTTCTGTTCTGTGCATTCAACTAACAGAGTTGAACCTTACTTTTGATTGAGCCGTTCTGAAACACTCTTTCTGTAGAAACTGCAATTGGACATGCTAAGCGCTAAGAGGCCTACATTGGGAAAAAGAATATCTTCAAATAAAAACTACACAGATGCATTCTGTGAAACTTATTTCTGATCTGTAAATTCAGTTAACACAGATAAAACATATTTTTGATTGAGCAGTTATGAAACACTCTTTTTGTAGAAAATGCAAGTGGAGATTCGGAGCGCTAAGAGGGTAATAGTGGAAAAAGGAATGTCTTCAAATATAAACTACAAAGAATCATTCGGTGAAACTTCTTTCTGATCTGTGCATTCAGCTAACAGAGTTAAACCATACTTTTGATTGAGCAGATCTGAACTCTCTTTCTGTAGAAAATGCAACTGGACATTTGGAGCGCTAAGAGCGTAGTAGTGGAAAAAGGAATATATTCAAATATAAACTACCCAGAAGCATTCTGTGAAACTTCTTTTTATTCTGAGCATTCAGCTAACAGAGTTAAACCATACTTTTGATTGAGCAGTTTTGAAACACTCTGTCTGTAGGAAATGCAACTGGACATTCGTAGCGCTAAGAGGGTAATAGTGGAAAAAAGAATATGTTCAAATATAAACTACACAGAAGCATTGTATGAAACTACTTTCTGTTCTGTGCATTCAACTAACAGAGTTGAACCTTACTTTTGATTGAGCCGTTCTGAAACACTCTTTCTGTAGAAACTGCAATTGGACATTCTGAGCGCTAAGTGGCCTGTATTGGGAAAAAGAATGTCTACAAATAAAAACTACACAGAAGAATTGTGTGAAACTTCTTTCTGTTCTGTTTGTTCAACTAAAAGAGTTGAACTTTAGTTTTGATTGAGCCGTTCTGAAACACTCTTTCTGTAGAAAATGCAAGTGGAGATTCGGAGCGCTAAGAGGGTAATAGTGGAAAAAGGAATGTCTCCAAATATAAACTACACAGAATCATTCTGTGAAACTTCTTTCTGATTTGTGCATTCAGCTAACAGAGTTAAACCATACTTTTGATTGAGCAGATCTGAACACTCTTTCTGTAGAAAATGCAACTGGACATTTGGAGCGCTAAGAGAGTAGTAGTGGAAAAAGGAATATATTCAAATATAAACTACACAGAAGCATTCTGTGAAACTTCTTTCTGATCTGAGCATTCAGCTAACAGAGTTAAACCATACTTTTGATTGAGCAGTTTTGAAACACTCTGTCTGTAGAAAATGCAACTGGACATTCGTAGCGCTAAGTGGGTAATAGTGGAAAAAAGAATATGTTCAAATATAAACTACACAGAAGCATTGTATGAAACTTCTTTCTGTTCTGTGCATTCAACTAACAGAGTTGAACCTTACTTTTGATTGAGCCTTTCTGAAACACTCTTTCTGTAGAAACTGCAATTGGACATTCTGAGCGCTAAGAGGCCTCTATTGGGAAAATTAATATCTTCAAATAAAAACTACACAGAAGCATTGTGTGAAACTTATTTCTGATATGTTCATTAAGCTAACAGAGTTAAACCGTACTTTTGATTGCGCAGTTCTGAACACTCTTTCTGTAGAAAATGCAAGTGGACATTCGGAGCGCGAAGAGGGTAATAGTGGAAAAAGGAATATATTTAAATATAAACTACACAGTAGCATTCTGTGAAAATTCTTTCTGTTCTGTGCATTCAACTAACAGAGTTGAACCTTACTTTTGATTGAGCCGTTCTGAAACACTCTTTCTGTAGAAACTGCAATTGGACATGCTAAGCGTTGGAGGCCTACATTGGGAAAAAGAATATCTTCAAATAAAAACTACACAGATGCATTCTGTGAAACTTATTTCTGATCTGTAAATTCAGTTAACAGAGATAAAACATATTTTTGATTGAGCAGTTATGAAACACTCTTTTTGTAGAAAATGCAAGTGGAGATTCGGAGCGCTAAGTGGGTAATAGTGGAAAAAGGAATGTCTTCAAATATAAACTACACAGAATCATTCGGTTAAACTTACTTCTGATCTGTGCATTCAGCTAACAGAGTTAAACCATACTTTTGATTGAGCAGATCTGAACACTCTTTCTGTAGAAAATGCAACTGGACATTTGGAGCGCTAAGAGCGTAGAAGTGGAAAAAGGAATATATTCAAATATAAACTACACAGAAGCATTCTGTGAAACTTCTTTCTGATCTGAGCATTCAGCTAACAGAGTTAAACCATACTTTTGATTGAGCAGTTTTGAAACACTCTGTCTGTAGAAAATGCAACTGGACATTCGTAGCGCTAAGTGGGTAATAGTGGAAAAAAGAATATGTTCAAATATAAACTACACAGAAGCATTGTATGAAACTTCTTTCTGTTCTGTGCATTCAACTAACAGAGTTGAACCTTACTTTTGATTGAGCCGTTCTGAAACACTCTTTCTGTAGAAACTGCAATTGGACATTCTGAGCGCTAGGAGGCCTATATTGGGAAAAAGAATGTCTACAAATAAAAACTACACAGAAGAATTGTGTGAAACTTCTTTCTGTTCTGTTTGTTCAACTAAAAGAGTTGAACCTTAGTTTTGTTTGAGCCGTTCTGAAACACTCTTTCTGTAGAAAATGCAAGTGGAGATTCGGAGCGCTAAGAGGGTAATAGTGGAAAAAGGAATGTCTCCAAATATAAACTACACAGAATCATTCGGTGAAAATTCTTTCTGATCTGTGCATTCAGCTAACAGAGTTAAACCATACTTTTGATTGAGCAGATCTGAACACTCTTTCTGTAGAAAATGCAACTGGAGATTTGGAGCGCTAAGAGAGTAGTAGTGGAAAAAGGAATATATTCAAATATAAACTACACAGAAGCATTCTGTGAAACTTCTTTCTGATCTGAGCATTCAGCTAACAGAGTTAAACCATACTTTTGATTGAGCAGTTTTGAAACACTCTGTCTGTAGAAAATGCAACTGGACATTCGTAGCGCTAAGTGGGTAATAGTGGAAAAAAGAATATGTTCAAATATAAACTACACAGAAGCATTGTATGAAACTTCTTTCTGTTCTGTGCATTCAACTAACAGAGTTGAACCTTACTTTTGATTGAGCCGTTCTGAAACACTCTTTCTGTAGAAACTGCAATTGGACATTCTGAGCGCTAAGAGGCCTCTATTGGGAAAAATAATATCTTCAAATAAAAACTACACAGAAGCATTGTGTGAAACTTATTTCTGATATGTTCATTAAGCTAACAGAGTTAAACCATACTATTGATTGCGCAGTTCTGAACACTCTTTCTGTGGAAAATGCAAGTGGACATTCGGAGCGCTAAGAGGGTAATAGTGGAAAAAGGAATATATTCAAATATAAACTACACAGTAGCATTCTGTGAAAATTCTTTCTGTTCTGTGCATTCAACTAACAGAGTTGAACCTTACTTTTGATTGAGCCGTTCTGAAACACTCTTTCTGTAGAAACTGCAATTGGACATGCTAAGCGCTAAGAGGCCTACATTGGGAAAAAGAATATCTTCAAATAAAAACTACACAGATGCATTCTGTGAAACTTATTTCTGATCTGTAAATTCAGTTAACAGAGATAAAACATATTTTTGATTGAGCAGTTATGAAACACTCTTTTTGTAGAAAATGCAAGTGGAGATTCGGAGCGCTAAGAGGGTAATAGTGGAAAAAGGAATGTCTTCAAATATAAACTACACAGAATCATTCGGTGAAACTTCTTTCTGATCTGTGCATTCAGCTAACAGAGTTAAACCATACTTTTGATTGAGCAGATCTGAACACTCTTTCTGTAGAAAATGCAACTGGACAATTGGAGCGCTAAGAGCGTAGTAGTGGAAAAAGGAATATATTCAAATATAAACTACACAGAAGCATTCTGTGAAACTTCTTTCTGATCTGAGCATTCAGCTAACAGACTTAAACCATACTTTTGATTGAGCAGTTTTGAAACACTCTGTCTGTAGGAAATGCAACTGGACATTCGTAGCGCTAAGTGGGTAATAATGGAAAAAAGAATATGTTCAAATATAAACTACACAGAAGCATTGTATGAAACTTCTTTCTGTTCTGTGCATTCAACTAACAGAGTTGAATCTTACTTTTGTTTGAACCTTTCTGAGACACTCTTTCTGTAGAAACTGCAATTGGACATTCTGAGCGCTAAGAGGCCTCTATTGGGAAAAAAAATATCTTCAAATAAAAACTACACAGAAGCATTGTGTGAAACTTATTTCTGATATGTTCATTAAGCTAACAGAGTTAAACCATACTTTTGATTGCGCAGTTCTGAACACTCTTTCTGTAGAAAATGCAAGTGGACATTCGGAGCGCTAAGAGTGTAATAGTGGAAAAAGGAGTATATTCAAATATAAACTACACAATAGCATTCTGTGAAAATTCTTTCTGTTCTGTGCATTCAACTAACAGAGTTGAACCTTACTTTTGATTGAGCCGTTCTGAAACACTCTTTCTGTAGAAACTGCAATTGGACATGCTAAGTGCTAAGAGGCCTACATTGGGAAAAAGAATATCTTCAAATAAAAACTACACAGATGCATTCTGTGAAACTTATTTCTGATCTGTAAATTCAGTTAACAGAGATAAAACATATTTTTGATTGAGCAGTTATGAAACACTCTTTTTGTAGAAAATGCAAGTGGAGATTCGGAGCGCTAAGAGGGTAATAGTGGAAAAAGGAATGTCTTCAAATATAAACTACACAGAATCATTCGGTGAAACTTCCTTCTGATCTGCGCATTCAGCTAACAGAGTTAAACAATACTTTTGATTGAGCAGATCTGAACACTCTTTCTGTAGAAAATGCAACTGGACATTTGGAGCGCTAAGAGCGTAGTAGTGGAAAAAGGAATATATTCAAATATAAACTACACAGAAGCATTCTGTGAAACTTCTTTCTGATCTGAGCATTCAGCTAACAGAGTTAAACCATACTTTTGATTGAGCAGTTTTGAAACACTCTGTCTGTAGAAAATGCAACTGGACATTCGTAGTGCTAAGTGGGTAATAGTGGAAAAAAGAATATGTTCAAATATAAACTACACAGAAGCATTGCATGAAACTTCTTTCTGTTCTGTGCATTCAACTAACAGAGTTGAACCATACTTTTGATTGAGCCGTTCTGAAACACTCTTTCTGTAGAAACTGCAATTGGACATTCTGAGCGCTAGGAGGCCTATATTGGGAAAAAGAATGTCTACAAATAAAAACTACACAGGAGAATTGTGTGAAACATCTTTCTGTTCTGTTTGTTCAACTAAAAGATTTGAACCTTAGTTTTGATTGAGCCGTTCTGAAACACTCTTTCTGTAGAAAATGCAAGTGGACATTCGGAGCGCTAAGAGGGTAATAGTGGAAAAATGAATATATTCAAATATAAACTACACAGTAGCATTCTGTGAAAATTCTTTCTGTTCTGTGCATTCAACTAACAGAGTTGAACCTTACTTTTGATTGAGCCGTTCTGAAACACTCTTTCTGTAGAAACTGCAATTGGACATGCTAAGCGCTAAGAGGCCTACATTGGGAAAAAGAATATCTTCAAATAAAAACTACACAGATGCATTCTGTGAAACTTATTTCTGATCTGTAAATTCAGTTAACAGAGATAAAACATATTTTTGATTGAGCAGTTATGAAACACTCTTTTTGTAGAAAATGCAAGTGGAGATTCGGAGCGCTAAGAGGGTAATAGTGGAAAAAGGAATGTCTTCAAATATAAACTACACAGAATCATTCGGTGAAACTTCTTTCTGATCTGTGCATTCAGCTAACAGAGTTAAACCATACTTTTGATTGAGCAGATCTGAACACTCTTTCTGTAGAAAATTCAACTGGACATTTGGAGCGCTAAGAGAGTAGTAGTGGAAAAAGGAATATATTCAAATATAAACTACACAGAAGCATTCTGTGAAACTTCTTTCTGATCTGAGCATTCAGCTAACAGAGTTAAACCATACTTTTGATTGAGCAGTTTTGAAACACTCTGTCTGTAGAAAATGCAACTGGACATTCGTAGCACTAAGTGGGTAATAGTGGAAAAAAGAATATGTTCAAATATAAACTACACAGAAGCATTGTATGAAACTTCTTTCTGTTCTGTGCATTCAACTAACAGAGTTGAACCTTACTTTTGATTGAGCCTTTCTGAAACACTCTTTCTGTAGAAACTGCAATTGGACATTCTGAGTGCTAAGAGGCCTCTATTGGGAAAAATAATATCTTCAAATAAAAACTACACAGAAGCATTGTGTGAAACTTATTTCTGATATGTTCATTAAGCTAACAGAGTTAAACCATACTTTTGATTGCGCAGTTCTGAACACTCTTTCTGTAGAAAATGCAAGGGACATTCGGAGCGCTAAGAGGGTAATAGTGGAAAAAGGAGTATATTCAAATATAAACTACACAATAGCATTCTGTGAAAATTCTTTCTGTTCTGTGCATTCAACTAACAGAGTTGAACCTTACTTTTGATTGAGCCGTTCTGAAACACTCTTTCTGTAGAAACTGCAATTGGACATTCTGAGCGCTAGGAGGCCTATATTGGGAAAAAGAATGTCTACAAATAAAAACTACACAGAAGAATTGTGTGAAACTTCTTTCTGTTCTGTTTGTTCAACTAAAAGAGTTGAACCTTAGTTTTGTTTGAGCCGTTCTGAAACACTCTTTCTGTAGAAAATGCAAGTGGAGATTCGGAGCGCTAAGAGGGTAATAGTGGAAAAAGGAATGTCTCCAAATATAAACTACACAGAATCATTCGGTGAAACTTCTTTCTGATCTGTGCATTCAGCTAACAGAGTTAAACCATACTTTTGATTGAGCAGATCTGAACTCTCTTTCTGTAGAAAATGCAACTGGACATTTGGAGCGCTAAGAGCGTAGTAGTGGAAAAAGGAATATATTCAAATATAAACTACCCAGAAGCATTCTGTGAAACTTCTTTTTATTCTGAGCATTCAGCTAACAGAGTTAAACCATACTTTTGATTGAGCAGTTTTGAAACACTCTGTCTGTAGAAAATGCAACTGGACATTCGTAGCGCTAAGAGGGTAATAGTGGAAAAAAGAATATGTTCAAATATAAACTACACAGAAGCATTGTATGAAACTTCTTTCTGTTCTGTGCATTCAACTAACAGAGTTGAACCTTACTTTTGATTGAGCCGTTCTGAAACACTCTTTCTGTAGAAACTGCAATTGGACATTCTGAGCGCTAAGTGGCCTGTATTGGGAAAAAGAATGTCTACAAATAAAAACTACACAGAAGAATTGTGTGAAACTTCTTTCTGTTCTGTTTGTTCAACTAAAAGAGTTGAACTTTAGTTTTGATTGAGCCGTTCTGAAACACTCTTTCTGTAGAAAATGCAAGTGGAGATTCGGAGCGCTAAGAGGGTAATAGTGGAAAAAGGAATGTCTCCAAATATAAACTACACAGAATCATTCTGTGAAACTTCTTTCTGATCTGTGCATTCAGCTAACAGAGTTAAACCATACTTTTGATTGAGCAGATCTGAACACTCTTTCTGTAGAAAATGCAACTGGACATTTGGAGCGCTAAGAGAGTAGTAGTGGAAAAAGGAATATATTCAAATATAAACTACACAGAAGCATTCTGTGAAACTTCTTTCTGATCTGAGCATTCAGCTAACAGAGTTAAACCATACTTTTGATTGAGCAGTTTTGAAACACTCTGTCTGTAGAAAATGCAACTGGACATTCGTAGCGCTAAGTGGGTAATAGTGGAAAAAAGAATATGTTCAAATATAAACTACACAGAAGCATTGTATGAAACTTCTTTCTGTTCTGTGCATTCAACTAACAGAGTTGAACCTTACTTTTGATTGAGCCTTTCTGAAACACTCTTTCTGTAGAAACTGCAATTGGACATTCTGAGCGCTAAGAGGCCTCTATTGGGAAAATTAATATCTTCAAATAAAAACTACACAGAAGCATTGTGTGAAACTTATTTCTGATATGTTCATTAAGCTAACAGAGTTAAACCGTACTTTTGATTGCGCAGTTCTGAACACTCTTTCTGTAGAAAATGCAAGTGGACATTCGGAGCGCTAAGAGGGTAATAGTGGAAAAAGGAATATATTTAAATATAAACTACACAGTAGCATTCTGTGAAAATTCTTTCTGTTCTGTGCATTCAACTAACAGAGTTGAACCTTACTTTTGATTGAGCCGTTCTGAAACACTCTTTCTGTAGAAACTGCAATTGGACATGCTAAGCGTTGGAGGCCTACATTGGGAAAAAGAATATCTTCAAATAAAAACTACACAGATGCATTCTGTGAAACTTATTTCTGATCTGTAAATTCAGTTAACAGAGATAAAACATATTTTTGATTGAGCAGTTATGAAACACTCTTTTTGTAGAAAATGCAAGTGGAGATTCGGAGCGCTAAGTGGGTAATAGTGGAAAAAGGAATGTCTTCAAATATAAACTACACAGAATCATTCGGTTAAACTTACTTCTGATCTGTGCATTCACCTAACAGAGTTAAACCATACTTTTGATTGAGCAGATCTGAACACTCTTTCTGTAGAAAATGCAACTGGACATTTGGAGCGCTAAGAGCGTAGAAGTGGAAAAAGGAATATATTCAAATATAAACTACACAGAAGCATTCTGTGAAACTTCTTTCTGATCTGAGCATTCAGCTAACAGAGTTAAACCATACTTTTGATTGAGCAGTTTTGAAACACTCTGTCTGTAGAAAATGCAACTGGACATTCGTAGCGCTAAGTGGGTAATAGTGGAAAAAAGAATATGTTCAAATATAAACTACACAGAAGCATTGTATGAAACTTCTTTCTGTTCTGTGCATTCAACTAACAGAGTTGAACCTTACTTTTGATTGAGCCGTTCTGAAACACTCTTTCTGTAGAAACTGCAATTGGACATTCTGAGCGCTAGGAGGCCTATATTGGGAAAAAGAATGTCTACAAATAAAAACTACACAGAAGAATTGTGTGAAACTTCTTTCTGTTCTGTTTGTTCAACTAAAAGAGTTGAACCTTAGTTTTGTTTGAGCCGTTCTGAAACACTCTTTCTGTAGAAAATGCAAGTGGAGTTTCGGAGCGCTAAGAGGGTAATAGTGGAAAAAGGAATGTCTCCAAATATAAACTACACAGAATCATTCGGTGAAAATTCTTTCTGATCTGTGCATTCAGCTAACAGAGTTAAACCATACTTTTGATTGAGCAGATCTGAACACTCTTTCTGTAGAAAATGCAACTGGACATTTGGAGCGCTAAGAGAGTAGTAGTGGAAAAAGGAATATATTCAAATATAAACTACACAGAAGCATTCTGTGAAACTTCTTTCTGATCTGAGCATTCAGCTAACAGAGTTAAACCATACTTTTGATTGAGCAGTTTTGAAACACTCTGTCTGTAGAAAATGCAACTGGACATTCGTAGCGCCAAGTGGGTAATAGTGGAAAAAAGAATATGTTCAAATATAAACTACACAGAATCATTGTATGAAATTACTTTCTGTTCTGTGCATTCAACTAACAGAGTTGAACCTTAGTTTTGAATGAGCCTTTCTGAAACACTCTTTCTGTAGAAACTGCAATTGGACATTCTGAGCGCTAAGAGGCCTATATTGGGAAAAATAATATCTTCAAATAAAAACTACACAGAAGCATTGTGTGAAACTTATTTCTGATATGTTCATTAAGCTAACAGTGTTAAACCATACTATTGATTGCGCAGTTCTGAACACTCTTTCTGTAGAAAATGCAAGTGGACATTCGGAGCGCTAAGAGGGTAATAGTGGAAAAAGGAATATATTCAAATATAAACTACACAGTAGCATTCTGTGAAAATTCTTTCTGTTCTGTGCATTCAACTAACAGAGTTGAACCTTACTTTTGATTGAACCGTTCTGAAACACTCTTTCTGTAGAAACTGCAATTGGACATGCTAAGCGCTAAGAGGCCTACATTGCGAAAAAGAATATCTTCAAATAAAAACTACACAGATGCATTCTGTGAAACATATTTCAGATCTGTAAATTCAGTTAACAGAGATAAAACATATTTTTGATTGAGCAGCTATGAAACACTCTTTTTGTAGAAAATGCAAGTGGAGATTCGGAGCGCTAAGAGGTTAATAGTGGAAAAAGGAATGTCTTCAAATATAAACTACACAGAATCATTCGGTGAAACTTCTTTCTGATCTGTGCATTCAGCTAACAGAGTTAAACCATACTTTTGATTGAGCAGATCTGAACACTCTTTCTGTAGAAAATGCAACTGGACATTTGGAGCGCTAAGAGCGTAGTAGTGGAAAAAGGAATATATTCAAATATAAACTACACAGAAGCATTCTGTGAAACTTCTTTCTGATCTGAGCATTCAGCTAACAGAGTTAAACCATACTTTTGATTGAGCAGTTTTGAAACACTCTGTCTGTAGAAAATGCAACTGGACATTCGTAGCGCTAAGTGGGTAATAGTGGAAAAAAGAATATGTTCAAATATAAACTACACAGAAGCATTGTATGAAACTTCTTTCTGTTCTGTGCATTCAACTAACAGAGTTGAACCTTACTTTTGATTGAGCCGTTCTGAAACACTCTTTCTGTAGAAACTGCAATTGGACATTCTGAGCGCTAAGAGGCCTATATTGGGAAAAAGAATGTCTACAAATAAAAACTACACAGAAGAATTGTGTGAAACTACTTTCTGTTCTGTTTGTTCAACTAAAAGAGTTGAACCTTAGTTTTGATTGAGCCGTTCTGAAACACTCTTTCTGTAGAAAATGCAAGTGGAGATTCGTAGCGCTAAGAGGGTAATAGTGGAAAAAGGAATGTCTCCAAATATAAACTACACAGAATCATTCTGTGAAACTTCTTTCTGATCTGTGCATTCAGCTAACAGAGTTAAACCATACTTTTGATTGAGCAGATCTGAACACTCTTTCTGTAGAAAATGCAACTGGACATTTGGAGCGCTAAGAGAGTATTAGTGGAAAAAGGAATATATTCAAATATAAACTACACAGAAGCATTCTGTGAAACTTCTTTCTGATCTGAGCATTCAGCTAACAGAGTTAAACCATACTTTTGATTGAGCAGTTTTGAAACACTCTGTCTGTAGAAAATGCAACTGGACATTCGTAGCGCCAAGTGGGTAATAGTGGAAAAAAGAATATGTTCAAATATAAACTACACGGAAGCATTGTATGAAATTTCTTTCTGTTCTGTGCATTCAACTAACAGAGTTGAACCTTAGTTTTGATTGAGCCTTTCTGAAACTCTCTTTCTGTAGAAACTGCAATTGGACATTCTGAGCGCTAAGAGGCCTATATTGGGAAAAATAATATCTTCAAATAAAAACTACACAGAAGCATTGTGTGAAACTTATTTCTGATATGTTCATTAAGCTAACAGAGTTAAACCATAATTTTGATTGCGCAGTTCTGAACACTCTTTCTGTAGAAAATGCAAGTGAACATTCGGAGCGCTAAGAGGGTAATAGTGGAAAAAGGAATATATTCAAATATAAACTACACAGTAGCATTCTGTGAAAATTCTTTCTGTTCTGTGCATTCAACTAACAGAGTTGAGCCTTACTTTTGATTGAGCCGTTCTGAAACACTCTTTCTGTAGAAACTGCAATTGGACATGCTAAGCGCTAAGAGGCCTACATTGGGAAAAAGAATATCTTCAAATAAAAACTACACAGATGCATTCTGTGAAACTTATTTCTGATCTGTAAATTCAGTTAACAGAGATAAAACATATTTTTGATTGAGCAGCTATGAAACACTCTTTTTGTAGAAAATGCAAGTGGGGATTCGGAGCGCTAAGAGGGTAATAGTGGAAAACGGAATGTCTTCAAATATAAACTACACAGAATCATTCGGTGAAACTTCTTTCTGATCTGTGCATTCAGCTAACAGAGTTAAACCATACTTTTGATTGAGCAGATCTGAACACTCTTTGTGTAGAAAATGCAACTGGACATTTGGAGCGCTAAGAGCGTAGTAGTGAAAAAAGGAATATATTCAAATATAAACTACACAGAAGAATTCTGTGAAACTTCTTTCTGATCTGAGCATTCAGCTAACAGAGTTAAACCATACTTTTGATTGAGCAGTTTTGAAACACTCTGTCTGTAGAAAATGCAACTGGACATTCGTAGCGCTAAGTGGGTAATAGTGGAAAAAAGAATATGTTCAAATATAAACTACACAGAAGCATTGTATGAAACTACTTTCTGTTCTGTGCATTCAACTAACAGAGTTGAACCTTACTTTTGATTGAGCCGTTCTGAAACACTCTTTCTGTAGAAACTGCAATTGGACATTCTGACCGCTAAGAGGCCTATATTGGGAAAAAGAATGTCTACAAATAAAAACTACACAGAAGAATTGTGTGAAACTTCTTTCTGTTCTGTTTGTTCAACTAAAAGAGTTGAATCTTAGTTTTGATTGAGCCGTTCTGAAACACTCTTTCTGTAGAAAATGCAAGTGGAGATTCGGAGCGCTAAGAGGGTAATAGTGGAAAAAGGAATATCTCCAAATATAAACTACACAGAATCATTCTGTGAAACTTCTTTCTGATCTGTGCATTCAGCTAACAGAGTTAAACCATACTTTTGATTGAGCAGATCTGAACACTCTTTCTGTAGAAAATGCAACTGGACATTTGGAGCGCTAAGAGAGTAGTAGTGGAAAAAGGAATATATTCAAATATAAACTACACAGAAGCATTCTGTGAAACTTCCTTCTGATCTGAGCATTCAGCTAACAGAGTTAAACCATACTTTTGATTGAGGAGTTTTGAAACACTCTGTCTGTAGAAAATGCAACTGGACATTCGTAGCGCTAAGTGGGTAATAGTGGAAAAAAGAATATGTTCAAATATAAACTACACAGAAGCATTGTATGAAACTTCTTTCTGTTCTGTGCATTCAACTAACAGAGTTGAACCTTACTTTTGATTGAGCCGTTCTGAAACACTCTTTCTGTAGAAACTGCAATTGGACATTCTGAGCGCTAAGAGGCCTATATTGGGAAAAAGAATGTCTACAAATAAAAACTACACAGAAGAATTGTGTGAAACTTCTTTCTCTTCTGTTTGTTCAACTAAAAGAGTTGAACCTTAGTTTTGATTGAGCCGTTCTGAAACACTCTTTCTGTAGAAAATGCAAGTGGACATTCGGAGCGCTAAGAGGGATATAGTGGAAAAAGTAATGTCTCCAAATATAAACTACACAGAATCATTCTGTGAAACTTCTTTCTGATCTGTGCATTCAGCTAACAGAGTTAAACCATACTTTTGATTGAGCAGATCTGAACACTCTTTCTGTAGAAAATGCAACTGGACATTTGGAGCGCTAAGAGAGTAGTAGTGGAAAAAGGAATATATTCAAATATAAACTACACAGAAGCATTCTGTGAAACTTCTTTCTGATCTGAGCATTCCGCTAACAGAGTTAAGCCATACTTTTGATTGAGCAGTTTTGAAACACTCTGTCTGTAGAAAATGCAACTGGACATTCGTAGCGCCAATTGGGTAATAGTGGAAAAAAGAATATGTTCAAATATAAACTACACAGAAGCATTGTATGAAATTTCTTTCTGTTCTGTGCATTCAACTAACAGAGTTGAACCTTAGTTTTGATTGAGCCTTTCTGAAACACTCTTTCTGTAGAAACTGCAATTGGACATTCTGAGCGCTAAGAGGCCTATATTGGGAAAAATAATATCTTCAAATAAAAACTACACAGAAGCATTGTGTGAAACTTATTTCTGATATGTTCATTAAGCTAACAGAGTTAAACCATACTTTTGATTGCGCAGTACTGAACACTCTTTCTGTAGAAAATGCAAGTGGACATTCGGAGCACTAAGAGGGTAATAGTGGAAAAAGGAATATATTCAAATATAAACTACACAGTAGCATTCTGTGAAAATTCTTTCTGTTCTGTGCATTCAACTAACAGAGTTGAACCTTACTTTTGATTGAGCCGTTCTGAAACACTCTTTCTGTAGAAACTGCAATTGGACATGCTAAGCGCTAAGAGGCCTACATTGGGAAAAAGAATATCTTCAAATAAAAACTACACAGATGCATTCTGTGAAACTTATTTCTGATCTGTAAATTCAGTTAACAGAGATAAAACATATTTTTGATTGAGCAGCTATGAAACACTCTTTTTGTAGAAAATGCAAGTTGAGATTCGGAGCGCTAAGAGGGTAATAGTGGAAAAAGGAATGTCTTCAAATATAAACTACACAGAATCATTCGGTGAAACTTCTTTCTGATCTGTGCATTCAGCTAACAGAGTTAAACCATACTTTTGATTGAGCAGATCTGAACACTCTTTGTGTAGAAAATGCAACTGGACATTTGGAGCGCTAAGAGCGTAGTAGTGGAAAATGAATATATTCAAATATAAACTACACAGAAGCATTCTGTGAAACTTCTTTCTGATCTGAGCTTTCAGCTAACAGAGTTAAACCATACTTTTGATTGAGCAGTTTTGAAACACTCTGTCTGTAGAAAATGCAACTGGACATTCGTAGCGCTAAGTGGGTAATAGTGGAAAAAAGAATATGTTCAAATATAAACTACACAGGAGCATTGTATGAAACTTCTTTCTGTTCTGTGCATTCAACTAACAGAGTTGAACCTTACTTTTGATTGAGCCGTTCTGAAACACTCTTTCTGTAGAAACTGCAATTGGACATTCTGAGCGCTAAGAGGCCTATATTGGGAAAAAGAATGTCTACAAATAAAAACTACACAGAAGAATTGTGTGAAACTACTTTCTGTTCTGTTTGTTCAACTAAAAGAGTTGAATCTTAGTTTTGATTGAGCCGTTCTGAAACACTCTTTCTGTAGAAAATGCAAGTGGAGATTCGGAGCGCTAAGAGGGTAATAGTGGAAAAAGGAATGTCTCCAAATATAAACTACACAGAATCATTCTGTGAAACTTCTTTCTGATCTGTGCATTCAGCTAACAGAGTTAAACCATACTTTTGATTGAGCAGATCTGAACACTCTTTCTGTAGAAAATGCAACTGGACATTTGGAGCGCTAAGAGAGTAGTAGTGGAAAAAGGAATATATTCAAATATAAACTACACAGAAGCATTCTGTGAAACTTCTTTCTGATCTGAGCATTCAGCTAACAGAGTTAAACCATACTTTTGATTGAGCAGTTTTGAAACACTCTGTCTGTAGAAAATGCAACTGGACATTCGTAGCGCCAAGTGGGTAATAGTGGAAAAAAGAATATGTTCAAATATAAACTACACAGAAGCATTGTATGAAACTTCTTTCTGTTCTGTGCATTCAACTAACAGAGTTGAACCTTACTTTTGATTGAGCCGTTCTGAAACACTCTTTCTGTAGAAACTGCAATTGGACATTCTGAGCGCTAAGAGGCCTATATTGGGAAAAAGAATGTCTACAAATAAAAACTACACAGAATAATTGTGTGAAACTTCTTTCTGTTCTGTTTGTTCAACTAAAAGAGTTGAACCTTAGTTTGATTGAGCCGTTCTGAAACACTCTTTCTGTAGAAAATGCAAGTGGACATTCGGAGCGCTAAGAGGTTAATAGTGGAAAAAGGAATGTCTCCAAATATAAACTACACAGAATCATTCTGTGAAACTTCTTTCTGATCTGTGCATTCAGCTAACAGAGTTAAACCATACTTTTGATTGAGCAGATCTGAACACTCTTTCTGTAGAAAATGCAACGGGACATTTGGAGCGCTAAGAGAGTAGTAGTGGAAAAAGGAATATATTCAAATATAAACTACACAGAAGCATTCTGTGAAACTTCTTTCTGATCTGAGCATTCAGCTAACTGAGTTAAACCATACTTTTGATTGAGCAGTTTTGAAACACTCTGTCTGTAGAAAATGCAACTGGACATTCGTAGCGCTAAGTGGGTAATAGTGGAAAAAAGAGTATGTTCAGATATAAACTACACAGAAGCATTGTATGAAACTTCTTTCTGTTCTGTGCATTCAACTAACAGAGTTGAACCTTACTTTTGATTGAGCCTTTCTGAAACACTCTTTCTGTAGAAACTGCAATTGGACATTCTGAGCGGTAAGAGGCCTGTAATGGGAAAAATAATATCTTCAAATAAAAACTACACAGAAGCATTGTGTGAAACTTATTTCTGATATGTTCATTAAGCTAACAGAGTTAAACCATACTTTTGATTGCGCAGTTCTGAACACTCTTTCTGTAGAAAATGCAAGTGGACATTCGGAGCGCTAAGAGGGTAATAGTGGAAAAAGGAATATATTCAAATATAAACTACACAGTAGCATTCTGTGAAAATTCTTTCTGTTCTGTGCATTCAACTAACAGAGTTGAACCTTACTTTTGATTGAGCCGTTCTGAAACACTCTTTCTGTAGAAACTGCAATTGGACATTCTGAGCGCTAAGAGGCCTATATTGGGAAAAAGTATGTCTACAAATAAAAACTACACAGAAGAATTGTGTGAAACTACTTTCTGTTCTGTTTGTTCAACTAAAAGAGTTGAATCTTAGTTTTGATTGAGCCGTTCTGAAACACTCTTTCTGTAGAAAATGCAAGTGGAGATTCGGAGCGCTAAGAGGGTAATAGTGGAAAAAGGAATGTCTCCAAATATAAACTACACAGAATCATTCTGTGAAACTTCTTTCTGATGTGTGCATTCAGCTAACAGAGTTAAACCATACTTTTGATTGAGCAGATCTGAACACTCTTTCTGTAGAAAATGCAACTGGACATTTGGAGCGCTAAGAGAGTAGTAGTGGAAAAAGGAATATATTCAAATATAAACTACACAGAAGCATTCTGTGAAACTTCTTTCTGATCTGAGCATTCAGCTAACAGAGTTAAACCATACTTTTGATTGAGCAGTTTTGAAACACTCTGTCTGTAGAAAATGCAACTGGACATTCGTAGCGCCAAGTGGGTAATAGTGGAAAAAAGAATATGTTCAAATATAAACTACACAGAAGCATTGTATGAAACTTCTTTCTGTTCTGTGCATTCAACTAACAGAGTTGAACCTTACTTTTGATTGAGCCGTTCTGAAACACTCTTTCTGTAGAAACTGCAATTGGACATTCTGAGCGGTAAGAGGCCTATATTGGGAAAAAGAATGTCTACAAATAAAAACTACACAGAATAATTGTGTGAAACTTCTTTCTGTTCTGTTTGTTCAACTAAAAGAGTTGAACCTTAGTTTGATTGAGCCGTTCTGAAACACTCTTTCTGTAGAAAATGCAAGTGGACATTCGGAGCGCTAAGAGGGTAATAGTGGAAAAAGGAATGTCTCCAAATATAAACTACACAGAATCATTCTGTGAAACTTCTTTCTGATCTGTGCATTCAGCTAACAGAGTTAAACCATACTTTTGATTGAGCAGATCTGAACACTCTTTCTGTAGAAAATGCAACTGGACATTTGGAGCGCTAAGAGAGTAGTAGTGGAAAAAGGAATATATTCAAATATAAACTACACAGAAGCATTCTGTGAAACTTCTTTCTGATCTGAGCATTCAGCTAACAGAGTTAAACCATACTTTTGATTGAGCAGTTTGGAAACACTCTGTCTGTAGAAAATGCAACTGGACATTCGTAGCGCTAAGTGGGTAATAGTGGAAAAAAGAATATGTTCAAATATAAACTACACAGAAGCATTGTATGAAACTTCTTTCTGTTCTGTGCATTCAACTAACAGAGTTGAACCTTACTTTGATTGAGCCTTTCTGAAACACTCTTTCTGTAGAAACTGCAATTGGACATTCTGAGCGCTAAGAGGCCTCTATTGGGAAAAATAATATCTTCAAATAAAAACTACACAGAAGCATTGTGTGAAACTTATTTCTGATATGTTCATTAAGCTAACAGAGTTAAACCATACTTTTGATTGCGCAGTTCTGAACACTCTTTCTGTAGAAAATGCAAGTGGACATTCGGAGCGCTAAGAGGGTAATAGTGGAAAAAGGAATATATTCAAATATAAATTACACAGTAGCATTCTGTGAAAATTCTTTCTGTTCTGTGCATTCAACTAACAGAGTTGAACCTTACTTTTGATTGAGCCGTTCTGAAACACTCTTTCTGTAGAAACTGCAATTGGACATGCTAAGCGCTAAGAGGCCTACATTGGGAAAAAGAATATCTTCAAATAAAAACTACACAGATGCATTCTGTGAAAATTATTTCTGATCTGTAAATTCAGTTAACAGAGATAAAACATATTTTTGATTGAGCAGTTATGAAACACTCTTTTTGTAGCAAATGCAAGTGGAGATTCAGAGCGCTAAGAGGGTAATATTGGAAAAAGGAATGTCTTCAAATATAAACTACACAGAATCATTCGGTGAAACTTCTTTCTGATCTGTGCATTCAGCTAACAGAGTTAAACCATACTTTTGATTGAGCAGATGAGAACACTCTTTCTGTAGAAAATGCAACTGGACATTTGGAGCGCTAAGAGCGTAGTAGTGGAAAAAGGAATATATTCAAATATAAACTACACAGAAGCCTTCTGTGAAACTTCTTTCTGATCTGAGCATTCAGCTAACAGAGTTAAACCATACTTTTAATTGAGCAGTTTTGAAACACTCTGTCTGTAGAAAATGCAACTGGACATTCGTAGCGCTAAGTGGGTAATAGTGGAAAAAAGAATATGTTCAAATATAAACTACACAGAAGCATTGTATGAAACTTCTTTCTGTTCTGTGCATTGAACTAACAGAGTTGAACCTTACTTTTGATTGAGCCGTTCTGAAACTCTCTTTCTGTAGAAACTGCAATTGGACATTCTGAGCGCTAAGAGGCCTATATTGGGAAAAAGAATGTCTACAAATAAAAACTACACAGAAGAATTTTGTGAAACTTCTTTCTGTTCTGTTTGTTCAACTAAAAGAGTTGAACCTTAGTTTTGATTGAGCCGTTCTGAAACACTCTTTCTGTAGAAAATGCAAGTGGAGATTCGGAGCGCTAAGAGGGTAATAGTGGAAAAAGGAATGTCTCCAAATATAAACTACACAGAATCATTCTGTGAAACTTCTTTCTGATCTGTGCATTCAGCTAACAGAGTTAAACCATACTTTAGATTGAGCAGATCAGAACACTCTTTCTGTAGAAAATGCAACTGGACATTTGGAGCGCTAAGAGAGTAGTAGTGGAAAAAGGAATATATTCAAATATAAACTACACAGAAGCATTCTGTGAAACTTCTTTCTGATCTGAGCATTCAGCTAACAGAGTTAAACCATACATTTGATTGAGCAGTTTTGAAACACTCTGTCTGTAGAAAATGCAACTGGACATTCGTAGCGCTAAGTGGGTAATAGTGGAAAAAATAGTATGTTCAAATATAAACTACACAGAATCATTGTATGAAACTTCTTTCTGTTCTGTGCATTCAACTAACAGAGTTGAACCTTACTTTTGATTGAGCCTTTCTGAAACACTCTTTCTGTAGAAACTGCAATTGGACATTCTGAGCGCTAAGAGGCCTGTAATGGGAAAAATAATATCTTCAAATAAAAACTACACAGAAGCATTGTGTGAAACTTATTTCTGATATGTTCATTAAGCTAACAGAGTTAAACCATACTTTTGATTGCGCAGTTCTGAACACTCTTTCTGTAGAAAATGCAAGTGAACATTCGGAGCGCTAAGAGGTTAATAGTGGAAAAAGGAATATATTCAAATATAAACTACACAGTAGCATTCTGTGAAAATTCTTTCTGTTCTGTGCATTCAACTAACAGAGTTGAACCTTACTTTTGATTGAGCTGTTCTGAAACACTCTTTCTGTAGAAACTGCAATTGGACATGCTAAGCGCTAAGAGGCCTACATTGGGAAAAAGAATATCTTCAAATAAAAACTACACAGATGCATTCTGTGAAACTTATTTCTGATCTGTAAATTCAGTTAGCAGAGATAAAACATATTTTTGATTGAGCAGTTATGAAACACTCTTTTTGTAGAAAATGCAAGTGGAGATTCGGAGCGCTAAGAGGGTAATAGTGGAAAAAGGAATATCTTCAAATATAAACTACACAGAATCATTCGGTGAAACTTCTTTCTGATCTGTGCATTCAGCTAACAGAGTTAAACCATACTTTTGATTGAGCAGATCTGAACACTCTTTCTGTAGAAAATGCAACTGAACATTTGGAGCGCTAAGAGCGTAGTAGTGGAAAAAGGAATATATTCAAATATAAACTACACAGAAGCATTCTGTGAAACTTCTTTCTGATCTGAGCATTCAGGTAACAGAGTTAAACCATACTTTTGATTGAGCAGTTTTGAAACACTCTGTCTGTAGAAAATGCAACTGGACATTCGTAGCGCTAAGTGGGTAATAGTGGAAAAAAGAATATGTTCAAATATAAACTACACAGAAGCATTGTATGAAACTTCTTTCTGTTCTGTGCATTCAACTAACAGAGTTGAACCTTACTTTTGATTGAGCCGTTCTGAAACACTCTTTCTGTAGAAACTGCAATTGGACATTCTGAGCGCTAAGAGGCCTATATTGGGAAAAAGAATGTCTACAAATAAAAACTACACAGAAGAATTGTGTGAAACTTCTTTCTGTTCTGTTTGTTCAACTAAAAGATTTGAACCTTAGTTTTGATTGAGCCGTTCTGAAACACACTTTCTGTAGAAAATGCAAGTGGAGATTCGGAGCGCTAAGAGGGTAATAGTGGAAAAAGGAATGTCTACAAATATAAACTACACAGAATCATTCTGTGAAACTTCTTTCTGATCTGTGCATTCAGCTAACAGAGTTAAACCATACTTTTGATTGAGCAGATCTGAACACTCTTTCTGTAGAAAATGCATCTGGACATTTGGAGCGCTAAGAGAGTAGTAGTGCAAAAAGGAATATATTCAAATATAAACTACACAGAAGCATTCTGTGAAACTTCTTTCTGATCTGAGCATTCAGCTAACAGAGTTAAACCATACTTTTGATTGAGCATTTTGGAAACACTCTGTCTGTAGAAAATGCAACTGGACATTCGTAGCGCTAAGTGGGTAATAGTGGAAAAAAGAATATGTTCAAATATAAACTACACAGAAGCATTGTATGAAACTTCTTTCTGTTCTGTGCATTCAACTGACAGAGTTGAACCTTACTTTTGATTGAGCCTTTCTGAAACACTCTTTCTGTAGAAACTGCAATTGGACATTCTGAGCGCTAAGAGGCCTATATTGGGAAAAATAATATCTTCAAATAAAAACTACACAGAAGCATTGTGTGAAACTTATTTCTGATATGTTCATTAAGCTAACAGAGTTAAACCATACTTTTGATTGCGCAGTTCTGAACACTCTTTCTGTAGAAAATGCAAGTGGACATTCGGAGCGCTAAGAGGGTAATAGAGGAAAAAGGAATATATTCAAATATAAACTACACAGTAGCATTCTGTGAAAATTCTTTCTGTTCTGTGCATTCAACTAACAGAGTTGAACCTTACTTTTGATTGAGCCGTTCTGAAACACTCTTTCTGTAGAAACTGCAATTGGACATGCTAAGCGCTAAGAGGCCTACATTGGGAAAAAGAATATCTTCAAATAAAAACTACACAGATGCATTCTGTGAAACTTATTTCTGATCTGTAAATTCAGTTAACAGAGATAAAACATATTTTTGATTGAGCAGTTATGAAACACTCTTTTTGTAGAAAATGCAAGTGGAGATTCGGAGCGCTAAGAGGGTAATAGTGGAAAAAGGAATGTCTTCAAATATAAACTACACAGAATCATTCGGTGAAACTTCTTTCTGATCTGTGCATTCAGCTAACAGAGTTAAAACATTCTTTTGATTGAGCAGATCTGAACACTCTTTCTGTAGAAAATGCAACTGGACATTTGGAGCGCTAAGAGCGTAGTAGTGGAAAAAGGAATATATTCAAATATAAACTACACAGAAGCATTCTGTGAAACTTCTTTCTGATCTGAGCATTCAGCTAACAGAGTTAAACCATACTTTTGATTGAGCAGTTTTGAAACACTCTGTCTGTAGAAAATGCAACTGGACATTCGTAGCGCTAAGTGGGTAATAGTTGAAAAAAGAATATGTTCAAATATAAACTACACAAAAGCATTGTATGAAACTTCTTTGTGTTCTGCGCATTCAACTAACAGAGTTGAACCTTACTTTTGATTGAGCCGTTCTGAAACACTGTTTCTGTAGAAACTGCAATTGGACATTCTGAGCGCTAAGAGGCCTATATTGGGAAAAAGAATGTCTACAAATAAAAACTACACAGAATAATTGTGTGAAACTTCTTTCTGTTCTGTTTGTTCAACTAAAAGAGTTGAACCTTAGTTTGATTGAGCCGTTCTGAAACACTCTTTCTGTAGAAAATGCAAGTGGACATTCGGAGCGCTAAGAGGTTAATAGTGGAAAAAGGAATGTCTCCAAATATAAACTACACAGAATCATTCTGTGAAACTTCTTTCTGATCTGTGCATTCAGCTAACAGAGTTAAACCATACTTTTGATTGAGCAGATCTGAACACTCTTTCTGTAGAAAATGCAACGGGACATTTGGAGCGCTAAGAGAGTAGTAGTGGAAAAAGGAATATATTCAAATATAAACTACACAGAAGCATTCTGTGAAACTTCTTTCTGATCTGAGCATTCAGCTAACTGAGTTAAACCATACTTTTGATTGAGCAGTTTTGAAACACTCTGTCTGTAGAAAATGCAACTGGACATTCGTAGCGCTAAGTGGGTAATAGTGGAAAAAAGAGTATGTTCAGATATAAACTACACAGAAGCATTGTATGAAACTTCTTTCTGTTCTGTGCATTCAACTAACAGAGTTGAACCTTACTTTTGATTGAGCCTTTCTGAAACACTCTTTCTGTAGAAACTGCAATTGGACATTCTGAGCGGTAAGAGGCCTGTAATGGGAAAAATAATATCTTCAAATAAAAACTACACAGAAGCATTGTGTGAAACTTATTTCTGATATGTTCATTAAGCTAACAGAGTTAAACCATACTTTTGATTGCGCAGTTCTGAACACTCTTTCTGTAGAAAATGCAAGTGGACATTCGGAGCGCTAAGAGGGTAATAGTGGAAAAAGGAATATATTCAAATATAAACTACACAGTAGCATTCTGTGAAAATTCTTTCTGTTCTGTGCATTCAACTAACAGAGTTGAACCTTACTTTTGATTGAGCCGTTCTGAAACACTCTTTCTGTAGAAACTGCAATTGGACATTCTGAGCGCTAAGAGGCCTATATTGGGAAAAAGTATGTCTACAAATAAAAACTACACAGAAGAATTGTGTGAAACTACTTTCTGTTCTGTTTGTTCAACTAAAAGAGTTGAATCTTAGTTTTGATTGAGCCGTTCTGAAACACTCTTTCTGTAGAAAATGCAAGTGGAGATTCGGAGCGCTAAGAGGGTAATAGTGGAAAAAGGAATGTCTCCAAATATAAACTACACAGAATCATTCTGTGAAACTTCTTTCTGATGTGTGCATTCAGCTAACAGAGTTAAACCATACTTTTGATTGAGCAGATCTGAACACTCTTTCTGTAGAAAATGCAACTGGACATTTGGAGCGCTAAGAGAGTAGTAGTGGAAAAAGGAATATATTCAAATATAAACTACACAGAAGCATTCTGTGAAACTTCTTTCTGATCTGAGCATTCAGCTAACAGAGTTAAACCATACTTTTGATTGAGCAGTTTTGAAACACTCTGTCTGTAGAAAATGCAACTGGACATTCGTAGCGCCAAGTGGGTAATAGTGGAAAAAAGAATATGTTCAAATATAAACTACACAGAAGCATTGTATGAAACTTCTTTCTGTTCTGTGCATTCAACTAACAGAGTTGAACCTTACTTTTGATTGAGCCGTTCTGAAACACTCTTTCTGTAGAAACTGCAATTGGACATTCTGAGCGGTAAGAGGCCTATATTGGGAAAAAGAATGTCTACAAATAAAAACTACACAGAATAATTGTGTGAAACTTCTTTCTGTTCTGTTTGTTCAACTAAAAGAGTTGAACCTTAGTTTGATTGAGCCGTTCTGAAACACTCTTTCTGTAGAAAATGCAAGTGGACATTCGGAGCGCTAAGAGGGTAATAGTGGAAAAAGGAATGTCTCCAAATATAAACTACACAGAATCATTCTGTGAAACTTCTTTCTGATCTGTGCATTCAGCTAACAGAGTTAAACCATACTTTTGATTGAGCAGATCTGAACACTCTTTCTGTAGAAAATGCAACTGGACATTTGGAGCGCTAAGAGAGTAGTAGTGGAAAAAGGAATATATTCAAATATAAACTACACAGAAGCATTCTGTGAAACTTCTTTCTGATCTGAGCATTCAGCTAACAGAGTTAAACCATACTTTTGATTGAGCAGTTTGGAAACACTCTGTCTGTAGAAAATGCAACTGGACATTCGTAGCGCTAAGTGGGTAATAGTGGAAAAAAGAATATGTTCAAATATAAACTACACAGAAGCATTGTATGAAACTTCTTTCTGTTCTGTGCATTCAACTAACAGAGTTGAACCTTACTTTGATTGAGCCTTTCTGAAACACTCTTTCTGTAGAAACTGCAATTGGACATTCTGAGCGCTAAGAGGCCTCTATTGGGAAAAATAATATCTTCAAATAAAAACTACACAGAAGCATTGTGTGAAACTTATTTCTGATATGTTCATTAAGCTAACAGAGTTAAACCATACTTTTGATTGCGCAGTTCTGAACACTCTTTCTGTAGAAAATGCAAGTGGACATTCGGAGCGCTAAGAGGGTAATAGTGGAAAAAGGAATATATTCAAATATAAATTACACAGTAGCATTCTGTGAAAATTCTTTCTGTTCTGTGCATTCAACTAACAGAGTTGAACCTTACTTTTGATTGAGCCGTTCTGAAACACTCTTTCTGTAGAAACTGCAATTGGACATGCTAAGCGCTAAGAGGCCTACATTGGGAAAAAGAATATCTTCAAATAAAAACTACACAGATGCATTCTGTGAAAATTATTTCTGATCTGTAAATTCAGTTAACAGAGATAAAACATATTTTTGATTGAGCAGTTATGAAACACTCTTTTTGTAGCAAATGCAAGTGGAGATTCAGAGCGCTAAGAGGGTAATATTGGAAAAAGGAATGTCTTCAAATATAAACTACACAGAATCATTCGGTGAAACTTCTTTCTGATCTGTGCATTCAGCTAACAGAGTTAAACCATACTTTTGATTGAGCAGATGAGAACACTCTTTCTGTAGAAAATGCAACTGGACATTTGGAGCGCTAAGAGCGTAGTAGTGGAAAAAGGAATATATTCAAATATAAACTACACAGAAGCCTTCTGTGAAACTTCTTTCTGATCTGAGCATTCAGCTAACAGAGTTAAACCATACTTTTAATTGAGCAGTTTTGAAACACTCTGTCTGTAGAAAATGCAACTGGACATTCGTAGCGCTAAGTGGGTAATAGTGGAAAAAAGAATATGTTCAAATATAAACTACACAGAAGCATTGTATGAAACTTCTTTCTGTTCTGTGCATTGAACTAACAGAGTTGAACCTTACTTTTGATTGAGCCGTTCTGAAACTCTCTTTCTGTAGAAACTGCAATTGGACATTCTGAGCGCTAAGAGGCCTATATTGGGAAAAAGAATGTCTACAAATAAAAACTACACAGAAGAATTTTGTGAAACTTATTTCTGTTCTGTTTGTTCAACTAAAAGAGTTGAACCTTAGTTTTGATTGAGCCGTTCTGAAACACTCTTTCTGTAGAAAATGCAAGTGGAGATTCGGAGCGCTAAGAGGGTAATAGTGGAAAAAGGAATGTCTCCAAATATAAACTACACAGAATCATTCTGTGAAACTTCTTTCTGATCTGTGCATTCAGCTAACAGAGTTAAACCATACTTTAGATTGAGCAGATCAGAACACTCTTTCTGTAGAAAATGCAACTGGACATTTGGAGCGCTAAGAGAGTAGTAGTGGAAAAAGGAATATATTCAAATATAAACTACACAGAAGCATTCTGTGAAACTTCTTTCTGATCTGAGCATTCAGCTAACAGAGTTAAACCATACATTTGATTGAGCAGTTTTGAAACACTCTGTCTGTAGAAAATGCAACTGGACATTCGTAGCGCTAAGTGGGTAATAGTGGAAAAAATAGTATGTTCAAATATAAACTACACAGAATCATTGTATGAAACTTCTTTCTGTTCTGTGCATTCAACTAACAGAGTTGAACCTTACTTTTGATTGAGCCTTTCTGAAACACTCTTTCTGTAGAAACTGCAATTGGACATTCTGAGCGCTAAGAGGCCTGTAATGGGAAAAATAATATCTTCAAATAAAAACTACACAGAAGCATTGTGTGAAACTTATTTCTGATATGTTCATTAAGCTAACAGAGTTAAACCATACTTTTGATTGCGCAGTTCTGAACACTCTTTCTGTAGAAAATGCAAGTGAACATTCGGAGCGCTAAGAGGTTAATAGTGGAAAAAGGAATATATTCAAATATAAACTACACAGTAGCATTCTGTGAAAATTCTTTCTGTTCTGTGCATTCAACTAACAGAGTTGAACCTTACTTTTGATTGAGCTGTTCTGAAACACTCTTTCTGTAGAAACTGCAATTGGACATGCTAAGCGCTAAGAGGCCTACATTGGGAAAAAGAATATCTTCAAATAAAAACTACACAGATGCATTCTGTGAAACTTATTTCTGATCTGTAAATTCAGTTAGCAGAGATAAAACATATTTTTGATTGAGCAGTTATGAAACACTCTTTTTGTAGAAAATGCAAGTGGAGATTCGGAGCGCTAAGAGGGTAATAGTGGAAAAAGGAATATCTTCAAATATAAACTACACAGAATCATTCGGTGAAACTTCTTTCTGATCTGTGCATTCAGCTAACAGAGTTAAACCATACTTTTGATTGAGCAGATCTGAACACTCTTTCTGTAGAAAATGCAACTGAACATTTGGAGCGCTAAGAGCGTAGTAGTGGAAAAAGGAATATATTCAAATATAAACTACACAGAAGCATTCTGTGAAACTTCTTTCTGATCTGAGCATTCAGGTAACAGAGTTAAACCATACTTTTGATTGAGCAGTTTTGAAACACTCTGTCTGTAGAAAATGCAACTGGACATTCGTAGCGCTAAGTGGGTAATAGTGGAAAAAAGAATATGTTCAAATATAAACTACACAGAAGCATTGTATGAAACTTCTTTCTGTTCTGTGCATTCAACTAACAGAGTTGAACCTTACTTTTGATTGAGCCGTTCTGAAACACTCTTTCTGTAGAAACTGCAATTGGACATTCTGAGCGCTAAGAGGCCTATATTGGGAAAAAGAATGTCTACAAATAAAAACTACACAGAAGAATTGTGTGAAACTTCTTTCTGTTCTGTTTGTTCAACTAAAAGATTTGAACCTTAGTTTTGATTGAGCCGTTCTGAAACACACTTTCTGTAGAAAATGCAAGTGGAGATTCGGAGCGCTAAGAGGGTAATAGTGGAAAAAGGAATGTCTACAAATATAAACTACACAGAATCATTCTGTGAAACTTCTTTCTGATCTGTGCATTCAGCTAACAGAGTTAAACCATACTTTTGATTGAGCAGATCTGAACACTCTTTCTGTAGAAAATGCATCTGGACATTTGGAGCGCTAAGAGAGTAGTAGTGCAAAAAGGAATATATTCAAATATAAACTACACAGAAGCATTCTGTGAAACTTCTTTCTGATCTGAGCATTCAGCTAACAGAGTTAAACCATACTTTTGATTGAGCATTTTGGAAACACTCTGTCTGTAGAAAATGCAACTGGACATTCGTAGCGCTAAGTGGGTAATAGTGGAAAAAAGAATATGTTCAAATATAAACTACACAGAAGCATTGTATGAAACTTCTTTCTGTTCTGTGCATTCAACTGACAGAGTTGAACCTTACTTTTGATTGAGCCTTTCTGAAACACTCTTTCTGTAGAAACTGCAATTGGACATTCTGAGCGCTAAGAGGCCTATATTGGGAAAAATAATATCTTCAAATAAAAACTACACAGAAGCATTGTGTGAAACTTATTTCTGATATGTTCATTAAGCTAACAGAGTTAAACCATACTTTTGATTGCGCAGTTCTGAACACTCTTTCTGTAGAAAATGCAAGTGGACATTCGGAGCGCTAAGAGGGTAATAGAGGAAAAAGGAATATATTCAAATATAAACTACACAGTAGCATTCTGTGAAAATTCTTTCTGTTCTGTGCATTCAACTAACAGAGTTGAACCTTACTTTTGATTGAGCCGTTCTGAAACACTCTTTCTGTAGAAACTGCAATTGGACATGCTAAGCGCTAAGAGGCCTACATTGGGAAAAAGAATATCTTCAAATAAAAACTACACAGATGCATTCTGTGAAACTTATTTCTGATCTGTAAATTCAGTTAACAGAGATAAAACATATTTTTGATTGAGCAGTTATGAAACACTCTTTTTGTAGAAAATGCAAGTGGAGATTCGGAGCGCTAAGAGGGTAATAGTGGAAAAAGGAATGTCTTCAAATATAAACTACACAGAATCATTCGGTGAAACTTCTTTCTGATCTGTGCATTCAGCTAACAGAGTTAAAACATTCTTTTGATTGAGCAGATCTGAACACTCTTTCTGTAGAAAATGCAACTGGACATTTGGAGCGCTAAGAGCGTAGTAGTGGAAAAAGGAATATATTCAAATATAAACTACACAGAAGCATTCTGTGAAACTTCTTTCTGATCTGAGCATTCAGCTAACAGAGTTAAACCATACTTTTGATTGAGCAGTTTTGAAACACTCTGTCTGTAGAAAATGCAACTGGACATTCGTAGCGCTAAGTGGGTAATAGTTGAAAAAAGAATATGTTCAAATATAAACTACACAAAAGCATTGTATGAAACTTCTTTGTGTTCTGCGCATTCAACTAACAGAGTTGAACCTTACTTTTGATTGAGCCGTTCTGAAACACTGTTTCTGTAGAAACTGCAATTGGACATTCTGAGCGCTAAGAGGCCTATATTGGGAAAAAGAATGTCTACAAATAAAAACTACACAGAAGAATTGTGTGAAACTTCTTTCTGTTCTGTTTGTTCAACTAAAAGAGTTGAACCTTAGTTTTGATTGAGCCGTTCTGAAACACCCTTTCTGTAGAAAATGCAAGTGGAGATTCGGAGCGCTAAGAGGGTAATAGTGGAAAGAGGAATGTCTCCAAATTATCTACACAGAATCATTCCGTGAAACTTCTTTCTGATCTGTGCATTCAGCTAACAGAGTTAAACCATACTTTTGATTGAGCAGATCTGAACACTCTTTCTGTAGAAAATGCAACTGGACATTTGGAGCGTTAAGAGAGTAGTAGTGGAAAAAGGAATATATTCAAATATAAACTACACAGAAGCATTCTGTGAAACTTCTTTCTGATCTGAGCATTCAGCTAACAGAGTTAAACCATACTTTTGATTGAGCAGTTTGGAAACACTCTGTCTGTAGAAAATGCAACTGGACATTCGTAGCGCTAAGTGGGTAATAGTGGAAAAAGGAATATGTTCAAATATAAACTACACAGAAGCATTGTATGAAACTTCTTTCTGTTCTGTGCATTCAACTAACAGAGTTGAACCTTACTTTTGATTGAGCCTTTCTGAAACACTCTTTCTGTAGAAACTGCAATTGGACATTCTGAGCGCTAAGAGGCCTCTATTGGGAAAAATAATATCTTCAAATAAAAACTACACAGAAGCATTGTGTGAAACTTATTTCTGATATGTTCATTAAGCTAACAGAGTTAAACCATACTTTTGATTGCGCAGTTCTGAACACTCTTTCTGTAGAAAATGCAAGTGGACATTCGGAGCGCTAAGAGGGTAATAGTGGAAAAAGGAATATATTCAAATATAAACTACACAGTAGCATTCTGTGAAAATTCTTTCTGTTCTGTGCATTCAACTAACAGAGTTGAACCTTACTTTTGATTGAGCCGTTCTGAAACACTCTTTTTGTAGAAAATGCAAGTGGAGATTCGGAGCGCTAAGAGGGTAATAGTGGAAAAAGGAATGTCTTCAAATATAAACTACACAGAATCATTCGGTGAAACTTCTTTCTGATCTGTGCATTCAGCTAACAGAGTTAAACCATACTTTAGATTGAGCAGATCAGAACACTCTTTCTGTAGAAAATGCAACTGGACATTTGGAGCGCTAAGAGAGTTGTAGTGGAAAAAGGAATATATTCAAATATAAACTACACAGAAGCATTCTGTGAAACTTCTTTCTGATCTGAGCATTCAGCTAACAGATTTAAACCATACTTTTGATTGAGCAGTTTTGAAACACTCTGTCTGTAGAAAATGCAACTGGACATTCGTAGCGCTAAGTGGGTAATAGTGGAAAAAAGAGTATGTTCAAATATAAACTACACAGAAGCATTGTATGAAACTTCTTTCTGTTCTGTGCATTCAACTAACAGAGTTGAACCTTACTTTTGATTGAGCCTTTCTGAAACACTCTTTCTGTAGAAACTGCAATTGGACATTCTGAGCGCTAAGAGGCCTGTAATGGGAAAAATAATATCTTCAAATAAAAACTACACAGAAGCATTGTGTGAAACTTATTTCTGATATGTTCATTAAGCTAACAGACTTAAACCATACTTTTGATTGCGCAGTTCTGAACACTCTTTCTGTAGAAAATGCAAGTGGACATTCGGAGCGCTAAGAGGGTAATAGTGGAAAAAGGAATATATTCAAATATAAACTACACAGTAGCATTCTGTGAAAATTCTTTCTGTTCTGTGCATTCAACTAACAGAGTTGAACCTTACTTTTGATTGAGCTGTTCTGAAACACTCTTTCTGTAGAAACTGCAATTGGACATGCTAAGCGCTAAGAGGCCTACATTGGGAAAAAGAATATCTTCAAATAAAAACTACACAGATGCATTCTGTGAAACTTATTTCTGATCTGTAAATTCAGTTAACAGAGATAAAACATATTTTTGATTGAGCAGTTATGAAACACTCTTTTTGTAGAAAATGCAAGTGGAGATTCGGAGCGCTAAGAGGGTAATAGTGGAAAAAGGAATATCTTCAAATATAAACTACACAGAATAATTCGGTGAAACTTCTTTCTGATCTGTGCATTCAGCTAATAGAGTTAAACCATACTTTTGATTGAGCAGATCTGAACACTCTTTCTGTAGAAAATGCAACTGGACATTTGGAGCGCTAAGAGCGTAGTAGTGGAAAAAGGAATATATTCAAATATAAACTACACAGAAGCATTCTGTGAAACTACTTTCTGATCTGAGCATTCAGGTAACAGAGTTAAACCATACTTTTGATTGAGCAGTTTTGAAACACTCTTTCTGTAGAAAATGCAACTGGACATTCGTAGCGCTAAGTGGGTAATAGTGGAAAAAAGAATATGTTCAAATATAAACTACACAGAAGCATTGTATGAAACTTCTTTCTGTTCTGTGCATTCAACTAACAGAGTTGAACCTTACTTTTGATTGAGCCGTTCTGAAACACTCTTTCTGTAGAAACTGCAATTGGACATTCTGAGCGCTAAGAGGCCTATATTGGGAAAAAGAATGTCTACAAATAAAAACTACACAGAAGAATTGTGTGAAACTTCTTTCTGTTCTGTTTGTTCAACTAAAAGAGTTGAACCTTAGTTTTGATTGAGCCGTTCTGAAACACACTTTCTGTAGAAAATGCAAGTGGAGATTCGGAGCGCTAAGAGGGTAATAGTGGAAAAAGGAATGTCTCCAAATATAAACTACACAGAATCATTCTGTGAAACTTCTTTCTGATCTGTGCATTCAGCTAACAGAGTTAAACCATACTTTTGATTGAGCAGATCTGAACACTCTTTCTGTAGAAAATGCAACTGGACATTTGGAGCGCTAAGAGAGTAGTAGTGCAAAAAGAATATATTCAAATATAAACTACACAGAAGCATTCTGTGAAACTTCTTTCTGATCTGAGCATTCAGCTAACAGAGTTAAACCATACTTTTGATTGAGCAGTTTGGAAACACTCTGTCTGTAGAAAATGCAACTGGACATTCGTAGCGCTAAGTGGGTAATAGTGGAAAAAAGAATATGTTCAAATATAAACTACACAGAAGCATTGTATGAAACTTCTTTCTGTTCTGTGCATTCAACTGACAGAGTTGAACCTTACTTTTGATTGAGCCTTTCTGAAACACTCTTTCTGTAGAAACTGCAATTGGACATTCTGAGCGCTAAGAGGCCTATATTGGGAAAAATAATATCTTCAAATAAAAACTACACAGAAGCATTGTGTGAAACTTCTTTCTGATATGTTCATTAAGCTAACAGAGTTAAACCATACTTTTGATTGCGCAGTTCTGAACACTCTTTCTGTAGAAAATGCAACTGGACATTCGGAGCGCTAAGAGGGTAATAGTGGAAAAAGGAATATATTCAAATATAAACTACACAGTAGCATTCTGTGAAAATTCTTTCTGTTCTGTGCATTCAACTAACAGAGTTGAACCTTACTTTTGATTGAGCCGTTCTGAAACACTCTTTCTGTAGAAACTGCAATTGGACATGCTAAGCGCTAAGAGGCCTACATTGGGAAAAAGAATATCTTCAAATAAAAACTACACAGATGCATTCTGTGAAACTTATTTCTGATCTGTAAATTCAGTTAACAGAGATAAAACATATTTTTGATTGAGCAGTTATGAAACACTCTTTTTGTAGAAAATGCAAGTGGAGATTCGGAGCGCTAAGAGGGTAATAGTGGAAAAAGGAATGTCTTCAAATATAAACTACACAGAATCATTCGGTGAAACTTCTTTCTGATCTGTGCATTCAGCTAACAGAGTTAAACCATACTTTTGATTGAGCAGATCTGAACACTCTTTCTGTAGAAAATGCAACTGGACATTTGGAGCGCTAAGAGCGTAGTAGTGGAAAAAGGAATATATTCAAATATAAACTACACAGAAGCATTCTGTGAAACTTCTTTCTGATCTGAGCATTCAGCTAACAGAGTTAAACCATACTTTTGATTGAGCAGTTTTGAAACACTCTGTCTGTAGAAAATGCAACTGGACATTCGTAGCGCTAAGTGGGTAATAGTGGAAAAAAGAATATGTTCAAATATAAACTACACAAAAGCATTGTATGAAACTTCTTTCTGTTCTGCGCATTCAACTAACAGAGTTGAACCTTACTTTTGATTGAGCCGTTCTGAAACACTGTTTCTGTAGAAACTGCAATTGGACATTCTGAGCGCTAAGAGGCCTATATTGGGAAAAAGAATGTCTACAAATAAAAACTACACAGAAGAATTGTGTGAAACTTCTTTCTGTTCTGTTTGTTCAACTAAAAGAGTTGAACCTTAGTTTTGATTGAGCCGTTCTGAAACACCCTTTCTGTAGAAAATGCAAGTGGAGATTCGGAGCGCTAAGAGGGTAATAGTGGAAAGAGGAATGTCTCCAAATATAAACTACACAGAATCATTCCGTGAAACTTCTTTCTGATCTGTGCATTCAGCTAACAGAGTTAAACCATACTTTTGATTGAGCAGATCTGAACACTCTTTCTGTAGAAAATGCAACTGGACATTTGGAGCGCTAAGAGAGTAGTAGTGGAAAAAGGAATATATTCAAATATAAACTACACCGAAGCATTCTGTGAAACTTCTTTCTGATCTGAGCATTCAGCTAACAGAGTTAAACCATACTTTTGATTGAGCAGTTTTGAAACACTCTGTCTGTAGAAAATGCAACTGGACATTCGTAGCGCTAAGTGGGTAATAGTGGAAAAAGGAATATGTTCAAATATAAACTACACAGAAGCATTGTATGAAACTTCTTTCTGTTCTGTGCATTCAACTAACAGAGTTGAACCTTACTTTTGATTGAGCCTTTCTGAAACACTCTTTCTGTAGAAACTGCAATTGGACATTCTGAGCGCTAAGAGGCCTCTATTGGGAAAAATAATATCTTCAAATAAAAACTACACAGAAGCATTGTGTGAAACTTATTTCTGATATGTTCATTAAGCTAACAGAGTTAAACCATACTTTTGATTGCGCAGTTCTGAACACTCTTTCTGTAGAAAATGCAAGTGGACATTCGGAGCGCTAAGAGGGTAATAGTGGAAAAAGGAATATATTCAAATATAAACTACACAGTAGCATTCTGTGAAAATTCTTTCTGTTCTGTGCATTCAACTAACAGAGTTGAACCTTACTTTTGATTGAGCCGTTCTGAAACACTCTTTCTGTAGAAACTGCAATTGGACATGCTAAGCGCTAAGAGGCCTACTTTGGGAAAAAGAATATCTTCAAATAAAAACTACACAGATGCATTCTGTGAAAATTATTTCTGATCTGTAAATTCAGTTAACAGAGATAAAACATATTTTTGATTGAGCAGTTATGAAACACTCTTTTTGTAGCAAATGCAAGTGGAGATTCAGAGCGCTAAGAGGGTAATAGTGGAAAAAGGAATGTCTTCAAATATAAACTACACAGAATCATTCGGTGAAACTTCTTTCTGATCTGTGCATTCAGCTAACAGAGTTAAACCATACTTTTGATTGAGCAGATGTGAACACTCTTTCTGTAGAAAATGCAACTGGACATTTGGAGCGCTAAGAGCGTAGTAGTGGAAAAAGGAATATATTCAAATATAAACTACACAGAAGCCTTCTGTGAAACTTCTTTCTGATCTGAGAATTCAGCTAACAGAGTTAAACCATACTTTTGATTGAGCAGTTTTGAAACACTCTGTCTGTAGAAAATGCAACTGGACATTCGTAGCGTTAAGTGGGTAATAGTGGAAAAAAGAATATGTTCAAATATAAACTACACAGAAGCATTGTATGAAACTTCTTTCTGTTCTGTGCATTCAACTAACAGAGTTGAACCTTACTTTTGATTGAGCCGTTCTGAAACACTCTTTCTGTAGAAACTGCAATTGGACATTCTGAGCGCTAAGAGGCCTATATTGGGAAAAAGAATGTCTACAAATAAAAACTACACAGAAGAATTGTGTGAAACTTCTTTCTGTTCTGTTTGTTCAACTAAAAGAGTTGAACCTTAGTTTTGATTGAGCCGTTCTGAAACACTCTTTCTGTAGAAAATGCAAGTGGAGATTCGGAGCGCTAAGAGGGTAATAGTGGAAAAAGGAATGTCTCCAAATATAAACTACACAGAATCATTCTGTGAAACTTCTTTCTGATCTGTGCATTCAGCTAACAGAGTTAAACCATACTTTAGATTGAGCAGATCAGAACACTCTTTCTGTAGAAAATGCAACTGGACATTTGGAGCGCTAAGAGAGTAGTAGTGGAAAAAGGAATATATTCAAATATAAACTACACAGAAGCATTCTGTGAAACTTCTTTCTGATCTGAGCATTCAGCTAACAGAGTTAAACCATACTTTTGATTGAGCAGTTTTGAAACACTCTGTCTGTAGAAAATGCAACTGGACATTCGTAGCGCTAAGTGGGTAATAGTGGAAAAAAGAGTATGTTCAAATATAAACTACACAGAAGCATTGTATGAAACTTCTTTCTGTTCTGTGCATTCAACTAACAGAGTTGAACCTTACTTTGATTGAGCCTTTCTGAAACACTCTTTCTGTAGAAACTGCAATTGGACATTCTGAGCGCTAAGAGGCCTATATTGGGAAAAATAATATCTTCAAATAAAAACTACACAGAAGCATTGTGTGAAACTTATTTCTGATATGTTCATTAAGCTAACAGAGTTAAACCATACTTTTGATTGCGCAGTTCTGAACACTCTTTCTGTAGAAAATGCAAGTGGACATTCGGAGCGCTAAGAGGGTAATAGTGGAAAAAGGAATATATTCAAATATAAACTACACAGTAGCATTCTGTGAAAATTCTTTCTGTTCTGTGCATTCAACTAACAGAGTTGAACCTTACTTTTGATTGAGCCGTTCTGAAACACTCTTTCTGTAGAAACTGCAATTGGACATGCTAAGCGCTAAGAGGCCTACATTGGGAAAAAGAATATCTTCAAATAAAAACTACACAGATGCATTCTGTGAAACTTATTTCTGATCTGTAAATTCAGTTAACAGAGATAAAACATATTTTTGATTGAGTAGTTATGAAACACTCTTTTTGTAGAAAATGCAAGTGGAGATTCGGAGCGCTAAGAGGGTAATAGTGGAAAAAGGAATGTCTTCAAATATAAACTACACAGAATCATTCGGTGAAACTTCTTTCTGATCTGTGCATTCAGCTAACAGAGTTAAACCATACTTTTGATTGAGCAGATCTGAACACTCTTTCTGTAGAAAATGCAACTGGACATTTGGAGCGCTAAGAGCGTAGTAGTGGAAAAAGGAATATATTCAATATAAACTACACAGAAGCATTCTGTGAAACTTTTTTCTGATCTGAGCATTCAGCTAACAGAGTTAAACCATACTTTTGATTGAGCAGTTTTGAAACACTCTAACTGTAGAAAATGCAACTGTACATTCGTAGCGCTAAGTGGGTAATAGTGGAAAAAAGAATATGTTCAAATATAAACTACACAGAAGCATTGTATGAAACTACTTTCTGTTCTGTGCATTCAACTAACAGAGTTGAACCTTACTTTTGATTGAGCCGTTCTGAAACACTCTTTCTGTAGAAACTGCAATTGGACATTCTGAGCGCTAAGAGGCCTATATTGGGAAAAAGAATGTCTACAAATAAAAACTACACAGAAGAATTGTGTGAAACATCTTTCTGTTCTGTTTGTTCAACTAAAAGAGTTGAACCTTAGTTTTGATTGAGCCGTTCTGAAACACTCTTTCTGTAGAAAATGCAAGTGGAGATTCGGAGCGCTAAGAGGGAAATAGTGGAAAAAGGAATGTCTCCAAATATAAACTACACAGAATCATTCTGTGAAACTTCTTTCTGATCTGTGCATTCAGCTAACAGAGTTAAACCATACTTTTGATTGAGCAGATCTGAACTCTCTTTCTGTAGAAAATGCAACTGGACATTTGGAGCGCTAAGAGAGTAGTAGTGGAAAAAGGAATATATTCAAATATAAACTACACAGAAGCATTCTGTGAAAATTCTTTCTGATCTGAGCATTCAGCTAACAGAGTTAAACCATACTTTTGATTGAGCAGTTTTGAAACACTCTGTCTGTAGAAAATGCAACTGGACATTCGTAGCGCTAAGTGGGTAATAGTGGAAAAAAGAATATGTTCAAATATAAACTACACAGAAGCATTGTATGAAACTTCTTTCTGTTCTGTGCATTCAACTAACAGAGTTGAACCTTACATTTGATTGAGCCTTTCTGAAACACTCTTTCTGTAGAAAGTGCAATTGGACATTCTGAGCGCTAAGAGGCCTATATTGGGAAAAATAATATCTTCAAATAAAAACTACACAGAAGCATTGTGTGAAACTTATTTCTGATATGTTCATTAAGCTAACAGAGTTAAACCATACTTTTGATTGCGCAGTTCTGAACACTCGTTCTGTAGAAAATGCAAGTGGACATTCGGAGCGCTAAGAGGGTAATAGTGGAAAAAGGAATATATTCAAATATAAACTACACAGTAGCATTCTGTGAAAATTCTTTCTGTTCTGTGCATTCAACTAACAGAGTTGAACCTTACTTTTGATTGAGCCGTTCTTAAACACTCTTTCTGTAGAAACTGCAATTGGACATGCTAAGCGCAAAGAGGCCTACAATGGGAAAAAGAATATCTTCAAATAAAAACTACACAGATGCATTCTGTGAAACTTATTTCTGATCTGCAAATTCACTTAACAGAGATAAAACATATTTTTGATTGAGCAGTTATGAAACACTCTTTTTGTAGAAATTGCAAGTGGAGATTCGGAGCGCTAAGAGGGTAATAGTGGAAAAAGGAATGTCTTCAAATATAAACTACACAGAATCATTCGGTGAAACTTCTTTCTGATCTGTGCATTCAGCTAACAGAGTTAAACCATACTTTTGATTGAGCAGATCTGAACACTCTTTCTGTAGAAAATGCAACTGGACATTTGGAGCGCTAAGCGCGTAGTAGTGGAAAAAGGAATATATTCAAATATAAACTACACAGAAGCATTCTGTGAAACTTTTTTCTGATCTGAGCATTCAGCTAACAGAGTTAAACCATACTTTTGATTGAGCAGTTTTGAAACACTCTGTCTGTAGAAAATGCAACTGGACATTCGTAGCGCTAAGTGGGTAATAGTGGAAAAAAGAATATGTTCAAATATAAACTACACAGAAGCATTGTATGAAACTTCTTTCTGTTCTGTGCATTCAACTAACAGAGTTGAACCTTACTTTTGATTGAGTCGTTCTGAAACACTCTTTCTGTAGAAATTGCAATTGGACATTCTGAGCGCTAAGAGGCCTATATTGGGAAAAAGAATGTCTACAAATAAAAACTACACAGAAGAATTGTGTGAAACTTCTTTCTGTTCTGTTTGTTCAACTAAAAGAGTTGAACCTTAGTTTTGATTGAGCCGTTCTGAAACACTCTTTCTGTAGAAAATGCAAGTGGAGTTTCGGAGCGCTAAGAGGGTAATAGTGGAAAAAGGAATGTCTCCAAATATAAACTACACAGAAACATTCTGTGAAACATCTTTCTGATCTGTGCATTCAGCTAACAGAGTTAAACCATACTTTTGATTGAGCAGATCTGAACTCTCTTTCTGTACAAAATGCAACTGGACATTTTGAGCGCTAAGAGAGTAGTAGTGGAAAAAGGAATATATTCAAATATAAACTACACAGAAGCATTCTGTGAAACTTCTTTCTGATCTGAGCATTCAGCTAACAGAGTTAAACCATACTTTTGATTGAGCAGTTTTGAAACACTCTGTCTGTAGAAAATGCAACTGGACATTCGTAGCGCTAAGTGGGTAATAGTGGAAAAAAGAATATGTTCAAATATAAACTACACAGAAGCATTGTATGAAACTTCTTTCTTTTCTGTGCATTCAACTAACAGAGTTGAACCTTACTTTTGATGGAGCCTTTCTGAAACACTCTTTCTGTAGAAACTGCAATTGGACATTCTGAGCGCTAAGAGGCCTATATTGGGAAAAATAATATCTTCAAATAAAAACTACACAGAAGCATTGTGTGAAACTTATTTCTGATATGTTCATTAAGCTAACAGAGTTAAACCATACTTTTGATTGCGCAGTTCTGAACACTCTTTCTGTAGAAAATGCAAGTGGACATTCGGAGCGCTAAGAGGGTAATAGTGGAAAAAGGAATATATTCAAATATAAACTACACAGTAGCATTCTGTGAAAATTCTTTCTGTTCTGTGCATTCAACTAACAGAGTTGAACCTTACTTTTGATTGAGCCGTTCTGAAACACTCTTTCTGTAGAAACTGCAATTGGACATGCTAAGCGCTAAGAGGCCTACATTGGGAAAAAGAATATCTTCAAATAAAAACTACACAGATGCATTCTGTGAAACTTATTTCTGATCTGTAAATTCAGTTAACAGAGATAAAACATATTTTTGATTGAGCAGTTATGAAACACTCTTTTTGTAGAAAATGCAAGTGGAGATTCGGAGCGCTAAGAGGGTAATAGTGGAAAAAGGAATGTCTTCAAATATAAACTACACAGAATCATTCGGTGAAACTTCTTTCTGATCTGTGCATTCAGCTAACAGAGTTAAACCATACTTTTGATTGAGCAGATCTGAACACTCTTTCTGTAGAAAATGCAACTGGACATTTGGAGCGCTAAGAGCGTAGTAGTGGAAAAAGGAATATATTCAATATAAACTACACAGAAGCATTCTGTGAAACTTTTTTCTGATCTGAGCATTCAGCTAACAGAGTTAAACCATACTTTTGATTGAGCAGTTTTGAAACACTCTGACTGTAGAAAATGCAACTGTACATTCGTAGCGCTAAGTGGGTAATAGTGGAAAAAAGAATATGTTCAAATATAAACTACACAGAAGCATTGTATGAAACTACTTTCTGTTCTGTGCATTCAACTAACAGAGTTGAACCTTACTTTTGATTGAGCCGTTCTGAAACACTCTTTCTGTAGAAACTGCAATTGGACATTCTGAGGGCTAAGAGGCCTATATTGGGAAAAAGAATGTCTACAAATAAAAACTACACAGAAGAATTGTGTGAAACTTCTTTCTGTTCTGTTTGTTCAACTAAAAGAGTTGAACCTTAGTTTTGATTGAGCCGTTCTGAAACACTCTTTCTGTAGAAAATGCAAGTGGAGTTTCGGAGCGCTAAGAGGGTAATAGTGGAAAAAGGAATGTCTCCAAATATAAACTACACAGAAACATTCTGTGAAACATCTTTCTGATCTGTGCATTCAGCTAACAGAGTTAAACCATACTTTTGATTGAGCAGATCTGAACTCTCTTTCTGTACAAAATGCAACTGGACATTTTGAGCGCTAAGAGAGTAGTAGTGGAAAAAGGAATATATTCAAATATAAACTACACAGAAGCATTCTGTGAAACTTCTTTCTGATCTGAGCATTCAGCTAACAGAGTTAAACCATACTTTTGATTGAGCAGTTTTGAAACACTCTGTCTGTAGAAAATGCAACTGGACATTCGTAGCGCTAAGTGGGTAATAGTGGAAAAAAGAATATGTTCAAATATAAACTACACAGAAGCATTGTATGAAACTTCTTTCTTTTCTGTGCATTCAACTAACAGAGTTGAACCTTACTTTTGATGGAGCCTTTCTGAAACACTCTTTCTGTAGAAACTGCAATTGGACATTCTGAGCGCTAAGAGGCCTATATTGGGAAAAATAATATCTTCAAATAAAAACTACACAGAAGCATTGTGTGAAACTTATTTCTGATATGTTCATTAAGCTAACAGAGTTAAACCATACTTTTGATTGCGCAGTTCTGAACACTCTTTCTGTAGAAAATGCAAGTGGACATTCGGAGCGCTAAGAGGGTAATAGTGGAAAAAGGAATATATTCAAATATAAACTACACAGTAGCATTCTGTGAAAATTCTTTCTGTTCTGTGCATTCAACTAACAGAGTTGAACCTTACTTTTGATTGAGCCGTTCTGAAACACTCTTTCTGTAGAAACTGCAATTGGACATGCTAAGCGCTAAGAGGCCTACATTGGGAAAAAGAATATCTTCAAATAAAAACTACACAGATGCATTCTGTGAAACTTATTTCTGATCTGTAAATTCAGTTAACAGAGATAAAACATATTTTTGATTGAGCAGTTATGAAACACTCTTTTTGTAGAAAATGCAAGTGGAGATTCGGAGCGCTAAGAGGGTAATAGTGGAAAAAGGAATGTCTTCAAATATAAACTACACAGAATCATTCGGTGAAACTTCTTTCTGATCTGTGCATTCAGCTAACAGAGTTAAACCATACTTTTGATTGAGCAGATCTGAACACTCTTTCTGTAGAAAATGCAACTGGACATTTGGAGCGCTAAGAGCGTAGTAGTGGAAAAAGGAATATATTCAATATAAACTACACAGAAGCATTCTGTGAAACTTTTTTCTGATCTGAGCATTCAGCTAACAGAGTTAAACCATACTTTTGATTGAGCAGTTTTGAAACACTCTGACTGTAGAAAATGCAACTGTACATTCGTAGCGCTAAGTGGGTAATAGTGGAAAAAAGAATATGTTCAAATATAAACTACACAGAAGCATTGTATGAAACTACTTTCTGTTCTGTGCATTCAACTAACAGAGTTGAACCTTACTTTTGATTGAGCCGTTCTGAAACACTCTTTCTGTAGAAACTGCAATTGGACATTCTGAGGGCTAAGAGGCCTATATTGGGAAAAAGAATGTCTACAAATAAAAACTACACAGAAGAATTGTGTGAAACTTCTTTCTGTTCTGTTTGTTCAACTAAAAGAGTTGAACCTTAGTTTTGATTGAGCCGTTCTGAAACACTCTTTCTGTAGAAAATGCAAGTGGAGATTCGGAGCGCTAAGAGGGTAATAGTGGAAAAAGGAATGTCTCCAAATATAAACTACACAGAATCATTCTGTGAAACTTCTTTCTGATCTGTGCATTCAGCTAACAGAGTTAAACCATACTTTTGATTGAGCAGATCTGAACTCTCTTTCTGTAGAAAATGCAACTGGACATTTGGAGCGCTAAGAGAGTAGTAGTGGAAAAAGGAATATATTCAAATATAAACTACACAGAAACATTCTGTGAAAATTCTTTCTGATCTGAGCATTCAGCTAACAGAGTTAAACCATACTTTTGATTGAGCAGTTTTGAAACACTCTGTCTGTAGAAAATGCAACTGGACATTCGTAGCGCTAAGTGGGTAATAGTGGAAAAAAGAATATGTTCAAATATAAACTACACAGAAGCATTGTATGAAACTTCTTTCTGTTCTGTGCATTCAACTAACAGAGTTGAACCTTACATTTGATTGAGCCTTTCTGAAACACTCTTTCTGTAGAAAGTGCAATTGGACATTCTGAGCGCTAAGAGGCCTATATTGGGAAAAATAATATCTTCAAATAAAAACTACACAGAAGCATTGTGTGAAACTTATTTCTGATATGTTCATTAAGCTAACAGATTTAAACCATACTTTTGATTGCGCAGTTCTGAACACTCGTTCTGTAGAAAATGCAAGTGGACATTCGGAGCGCAAAGAGGGTAATAGTGGAAAAAGGAATATATTCAAATATAAACTACACAGTAGCATTCTGTGAAAATTCTTTCTGTTCTGTGCATTCAACTAACAGAGTTGAACCTTACTTTTGATTGAGCCGTTCTGAAACACTCTTTCTGTAGAAACTGCAATTGGACATGCTAAGCGCAAAGAGGCCTACAATGGGAAAAAGAATATCTTCAAATAAAAACTACACAGATGCATTCTGTGAAACTTATTTCTGATCTGTAAATTCAGTTAACAGAGATAAAACATATTTTTGATTGAGCAGTTATGAAACACTCTTTTTGTAGAAAATGCAAGTGGAGATTCGGAGCGCTAAGAGGGTAATAGTGGAAAAAGGAATGTCTTCAAATATAAACTACACAGAATCATTCGGTGAAACTTCTTTCTGATCTGTGCATTCAGCTAACAGAGTTAAACCATACTTTTGATTGAGCAGATCTGAACACTCTTTCTGTAGAAAATGCAACTGGACATTTGGAGCGCTAAGCGCGTAGTAGTGGAAAAAGGAATATAATCAAATATAAACTACACAGAAGCATTCTGTGAAACTTTTTTATGATCTGAGCATTCAGCTAACAGAGTTAAACCATACTTTTGATTGAGCAGTTTTGAAACACTCTGTCTGTAGAAAATGCAACTGGACATTCGTAGCGCTAAGTGGGTAATAGTGGAAAAAAGAATATGTTCAAATATAAACTACACAGAAGCATTGTATGAAACTTCTTTCTGTTCTGTGCATTCAACTAACAGAGTTGAACCTTACTTTTGATTGAGTCGTTCTGAAACACTCTTTCTGTAGAAATTGCAATTGGACATTCTGAGCGCTAAGAGGCCTATATTGGGAAAAAGAATGTCTACAAATAAAAACTACACAGAAGAATTGTGTGAAACTTCTTTCTGTTCTGTTTGTTCAACTAAAAGAGTTGAACCTTAGTTTTGATTGAGCCGTTCTGAAACACTCTTTCTGTAGAAAATGCAAGTGGAGTTTCGGAGCGCTAAGAGGGTAATAGTGGAAAAAGGAATGTCTCCAAATATAAACTACACAGAATCATTCTGTGAAACATCTTTCTGATCTGTGCATTCAGCTAACAGAGTTAAACCATACTTTTGATTGAGCAGATCTGAACTCTCTTTCTGTAGAAAATGCAACTGGACATTTGGAGCACTAAGAGAGTAGTAGTGGAAAAAGGAATATATTCAAATATAAACTACACAGAAGCATTCTGTGAAACTTCTTTCTGATCTGAGCATTCAGCTAACAGATTTAAACCATACTTTTGATTGAGCAGTTTTGAAACACTCTGTCTGTAGAAAATGCAACTGGACATTCGTAGCGCTAAGTGGGTAATAGAGGAAAAAAGAATATGTTCAAATATAAACTACACAGAAGCATTGTATGAAACATCTTTCTGTTCTGTGCATTCAACTAACAGAGTTGAACCTTACTTTTGATTGAGCCTTTCTGAAACACTCTTTCTGTAGAAACTGCAATTGGACATTCTGAGCGCTAAGAGGCCTATATTGGGAAAAATAATATCTTCAAATAAAAACTACACAGAAGCATTGTGTGAAACTTATTTCTGATATGTTCATTAAGCTAACAGAGTTAAACCATACTTTTGATTGCGCAGTTCTGAACACTCTTTCTGTAGAAAATGCAAGTGGACATTCGGAGCGCTAACAGGGTAATAGTGGAAAAAGGAATATATTCAAATATAAACTACACAGTAGCATTCTGTGAAAATTCTTTCTGTTCTGTGCATTCAACTAACAGATTTGAATCTTACTTTTGATTGAGCCGTTCTGAAACACTCTTTCTGTAGAAACTGCAATTGGACATGCTAAGCGCTAAGAGGCCTACATTGGGAAAAAGAATATCTTCAAATAAAAACTACGCAGATGCATTCTGTGAAACTTATTTCTGATCTGTAAATTCAGTTAACAGAGATAAAACATATTTTTGATTGAGCAGTTATGAAACACTCTTTTTGTAGAAAATGCAAGTGGAGATTCGGAGCGCTAAGAGGGTAATAGTGGAAAAAGGAATGTCTTCAAATATAAACTACACAGAATCATTCGGTGAAACTTCTTTCTGATCTGTGCATTCAGCTAACAGAGTTAAACCATACTTTTGATTGAGCAGATCTGAACACTCTTTCTGTAGAAAATGCAACTGGACATTTGGAGCGCTAAGCGCGTAGTAGTGGAAAAAGTAATATATTCAAATATAAACTACACAGAAGCGTTCTGTGAAACTTTTTTCTGATCTGAGCATTCAGCTAACAGAGTTAAACCATACTTTTGATTGAGCAGTTTTGAAACACTCTGTCTGTAGAAAATGCAACCGGACATTCGTAGCGCTAAGTGGGTAATAGTGGAAAAAAGAATATGTTCAAATATAAACTACACAGAAGCATTGTATGAAACTTCTTTCTGTTCTGTGCATTCAACTAACAGAGTTGAACCTTACTTTTGATTGAGTCGTTCTGAAACACTCTTTCTGTAGAAATTGCAATTGGACATTCTGAGCGCTAAGAGGCCTATATTGGGAAAAAGAATGTCTACAAATAAAAACTACACAGAAGAATTGTGTGAAACTTCTTTCTGTTCTGTTTGTTCAACTAAAAGAGTTGAACCTTAGTTTTGATTGAGCCGTTCTGAAACACTCTTTCTGTAGAAAATGCAAGTGGAGTTTCGGAGCGCTAAGAGGGTAATAGTGGAAAAAGGAATGTCTCCAAATATAAACTACACAGAATCATTCTGTGAAACATCTTTCTGATCTGTGCATTCAGCTAACAGAGTTAAACCATACTTTTGATTGAGCAGATCTGAACTCTCTTTCTGTAGAAAATGCAACTGGACATTTGGAGCGCTAAGAGAGTAGTAGTGGAAAAAGGAATATATTCAAATATAAACTACACAGAAGCATTCTGTGAAACTTCTTTCTGATCTGAGCATTCAGCTAACAGAGTTAAACCATACTTTTGATTGAGCAGTTTTGAAACACTCTGTCTGTAGAAAATGCAACTGGACATTCGTAGCGCTAAGTGGGTAATAGTGGAAAAAAGAATATGTTCAAATATAAACTACACAGAAGCATTGTATGAAACATCTTTCTGTTCTGTGCATTCAACTAACAGAGTTGAACCTTACTTTTGATTGAGCCTTTCTGAAACACTCTTTCTGTAGAAACTGCAATTGGACATTCTGAGCGCTAAGAGGCCTATATTGGGAAAAATAATATCTTCAAATAAAAACTACACAGAAGCATTGTGTGAAACTTATTTCTGATATGTTCATTAAGCTAACAGAGTTAAACCATACTTTTGATTGCGCAGTTCTGAACACTCTTTCTGTAGAAAATGCAAGTGGACATTCGGAGAGCTAACAGGGTAATTGTGGAAAAAGGAATATATTCAAATATAAACTACGCAGTAGCATTCTGTGAAAATTCTTTCTGTTCTGTGCATTCAACTAACAGAGTTGAACCTTACTTTTGATTGAGCCGTTCTGAAACACTCTTTCTGTAGAAACTGCAATTGGACATGCTAAGCGCTAAGAGGCCTACATTGGGAAAAAGAATATCTTCAAATAAAAACTACACAGATGCATTCTGTGAAACTTATTTCTGATCTGTAAATTCAGTTAACAGAGATAAAACATATTTTTGATTGAGCAGTTATGAAACACTCTTTTTGTAGAAAATGCAAGTGGAGATTCGGAGCGGTAAGAGGGTAATAGTGGAAAAAGGAATGTCTTCAAATATAAACTACACAGAATCATTCGGTGAAACTTCTTTCTGATCTGTGCATTCAGCTAACAGAGTTAAACCATACTTTTGATTGAGCAGATCTGAACACTCTTTCTGTAGAAAATGCAACTGGACATTTGGAGCGCTAAGAGCGTAGTAGTGGAAAAAGGAATATATTCAATATAAACTACACAGAAGCATTCTGTGAAACTTTTTTCTGATCTGAGCATTCAGCTAACAGAGTTAAACCATACTTTTGATTGAGCAGTTTTGAAACACTCTGACTGTAGAAAATGCAACTGTACATTCGTAGCGCTAAGTGGGTAATAGTGGAAAAAAGAATATGTTCAAATATAAACTACACAGAAGCATTGTATGAAACTACTTTCTGTTCTGTGCATTCAACTAACAGAGTTGAACCTTACTTTTGATTGAGCCGTTCTGAAACACTCTTTCTGTAGAAACTGCAATTGGACATTCTGAGCGCTAAGAGGCCTATATTGGGAAAAAGAATGTCTACAAATAAAAACTACACAGAAGAATTGTGTGAAACTTCTTTCTGTTCTGTTTGTTCAACTAAAAGAGTTGAACCTTAGTTTTGATTGAGCCGTTCTGAAACACTCTTTCTGTAGAAAATGCAAGTGGAGATTCGGAGCGCTAAGAGGGTAATAGTGGAAACAGGAATGTCTCCAAATATAAACTACACAGAATCATTCTGTGAAACTTCTTTCTGATCTGTGCATTCAGCTAACAGAGTTAAAACATACTTTTGATTGAGCAGATCTGAACTCTCTTTCTGTAGAAAATGCAACTGGACATTTGGAGCGCTAAGAGAGTAGTAGTGGAAAAAGGAATATATTCAAATATAAACTACACAGAAGCATTCTGTGAAAATTCTTTCTGATCTGAGCATTGAGCTAACAGAGTTAAACCATACTTTTGATTGAGCAGTTTTGAAACACTCTGTCTGTAGAAAATGCAACTGGACATTCGTAGCGCTAAGTGGGTAATAGTGGAAAAAAGAATATGTTCAAATATAAACTACACAGAAGCATTGTATGAAACTTCTTTCTGTTCTGTGCATTCAACTAACAGAGTTGAACCTTACATTTGATTGAGCCTTTCTGAAACACTTTTTCTGTAGAAAGTGCAATTGGACATTCTGAGCGCTAAGAGGCCTATATTGGGAAAAATAATATCTTCAAATAAAAACTACACAGAAGCATTGTGTGAAACTTATTTCTGATATGTTCATTAAGCTAACAGAGTTAAACCATACTTTTGATTGCGCAGTTCTGAACACTCGTTCTGTAGAAAATGCAAGTGGACATTCGGAGCGCTAAGAGGGTAATAGTGGAAAAAGGAATATATTCAAATATAAACTACACAGTAGCATTCTGTGAAAATTCTTTCTGTTCTGTGCATTCAACTAACAGAGTTGAACCTTACTTTTGATTGAGCCGTTCTGAAACACTCTTTCTGTAGAAACTGCAATTGGACATGCTAAGCGCAAAGAGGCCTACAATGGGAAAAAGAATATCTTCAAATAAAAACTACACAGATGCATTCTGTGAAACTTATTTCTGATCTGCAAATTCACTTAACAGAGATAAAACATATTTTTGATTGAGCAGTTATGAAACACTCTTTTTGTAGAAAATGCAAGTGGAGATTCGGAGCGCTAAGAGGGTAATAGTGGAAAAAGGAATGTCTTCAAATATAAACTACACAGAATCATTCGGTGAAACTTCTTTCTGATCTGTGCATTCAGCTAACAGAGTTAAACCATACTTTTGATTGAGCAGATCTGAACACTCTTTCTCTAGAAAATGCAACTGGACATTTGGAGCGCTAAGCGCGTAGTAGTGGAAAAAGGAATATATTCAAATATAAACTACACAGAAGCATTCTGTGAAACTTTTTTCTGATCTGAGCATTCAGCTAACAGAGTTAAACCATACTTTTGATTGAGCAGTTTTGAAACACTCTGTCTGTAGAAAATGCAACTGGACATTCGTAGCGCTAAGTGGGTAATAGTGGAAAAAAGAATATGTTCAAATATAAACTACACAGAAGCATTGTATGAAACTTCTTTCTGTTCTGTGCATTCAACTAACAGAGTTGAACCTTACTTTTGATTGAGTCGTTCTGAAACACTCTTTCTGTAGAAATTGCAATTGGACATTCTGAGCGCTAAGAGGCCTATATTGGGAAAAAGAATGTCTACAAATAAAAACTACACAGAAGAATTGTGTGAAACTACTTTCTGTTCTGTTTGTTCAACTAAAAGAGTTGAAACTTAGTTTTGATTGAGCCGTTCTGAAACACTCTTTCTGTAGAAAATGCAAGTGGAGTTTCGGAGCGCTAAGAGGGTAATAGTGGAAAAAGGAATGTCTCCAAATATAAACTACACAGAATCATTCTGTGAAACATCTTTCTGATCTGTGCATTCAGCTAACAGAGTTAAACCATACTTTTGATTGAGCAGATCTGAACTCTCTTTCTGTACAAAATGCAACTGGACATTTGGAGCGCTAAGAGAGTAGTAGTGGAAAAAGGAATATATTCAAATATAAACTACACAGAAGCATTCTGTGAAACTTCTTTCTGATCTGAGCATTCAGCTAACAGAGTTAAACCATACTTTTGATTTAGCAGTTTTGAAACACTCTGTCTGTAGAAAATGCAACTGGACATTCGTAGCGCTAAGTGGGTAATAGTGGAAAAAAGAATATGTTCAAATATAAACTACACAGAAGCATTGTATGAAACTTCTTTCTGTTCTGTGCATTCAACTAACAGAGTTGAACCTTACTTTTGATTGAGCCTTTCTGAAACACTCTTTCTGTAGAAACTGCAATTGGACATTCTGAGCGCTAAGAGGCCTATATTGGGAAAAATAATATCTTCAAATAAAAACTACACAGAAACATTGTGTGAAACTTATTTCTGATATGTTCATTAAGCTAACAGAGTTAAACCATACATTTGATTGCGCAGTTCTGAACACTCTTTCTGTAGAAAATGCAAGTGGACATTCGGAGCGCTAAGAGGGTAATAGTGGAAAAAGGAATATATTCAAATATAAACTACACAGTAGCATTCTGTGAAAATTCTTTCTGTTCTGTGCATTCAACTAACAGAGTTGAACCTTACTTTTGATTGAGCCGTTCTGAAACACTCTTTCTGTAGAAACTGCAATTGGACATGCTAAGCGCTAAGAGGCCTACATTGGGAAAAAGAATATCTTCAAATAAAAACTACACAGATGCATTCTGTGAAACTTATTTCTGATCTGTAAATTCAGTTAACAGAGATAAAACATATTTTTGATTGAGCAGTTATGAAACACTCTTTATGTAGAAAATGCAAGTGGAGATTCGGAGCGCTAAGAGGGTAATAGTGGAAAAAGGAATGTCTTCAAATATAAACTACACAGAATCATTCGGTGAAACTTCTTTCTGATCTGTGCATTCAGCTAACAGAGTTAAACCATACTTTTGATTGAGCAGATCTGAACACTCTTTCTGTAGAAAATGCAACTGGACATTTGGAGCGCTAAGAGCGTAGTAGTGGAAAAAGGAATATATTCAATATAAACTACACAGAAGCATTCTGTGAAACTTTTTTCTGATCTGAGCATTCAGCTAACAGAGTTAAACCATACTTTTGATTGAGCAGATTTGAAACACTCTGTCTGTAGAAAATGCAACTGTACATTCGTAGCGCTAAGTGGGTAATAGTGGAAAAAAGAATATGTTCAAATATAAACTACACAGAAGCATTGTATGAAACTACCTTCTGTTCTGTGCATTCAACTAACAGAGTTGAACCTTACTTTTGATTGAGCCGTTCTGAAACACTCTTTCTGTAGAAACTGCAATTGGACATTCTGAGCGCTAAGAGTCCTATATTGGGAAAAAGAATGTCTACAAATAAAAACTACACAGAAGAATTGTGTGAAACTTCTTTCTGTTCTGTTTGTTCAACTAAAAGAGTTGAAGCTTAGTTTTGATTGAGCCGTTCTGAAACACTCTTTCTGTAGAAAATGCAAGTGGAGATTCGGAGCGCTAAGAGGGTAATAGTGGAAAAAGGAATGTCTCCAAATATAAACTACACAGAATCATTCTGTGAAAATTCTTTCTGATCTGTGCATTCAGCTAACAGAGTTAAACCATACTTTTGGTTGAGCAGATCTGAACTCTCTTTCTGTAGAAAATGCAACTGGACATTTGGAGCGCTAAGAGATTAGTAGTGGAAAAAGGAATATATTCAAATATAAACTACACAGAAGCATTCTGTGAAAATTCTTTCTGATCTGAGCATTCAGCTAACAGAGTTAAACCATACTTTTGATTGAGCAGTTTTGAAACACTCTGTCTGTAGAAAATGCAACTGGACATTCGTAGCGCTAAGTGGGTAATAGTGGAAAAAAGAATATGTTCAAATATAAACTACACAGAAGCATTGTATGAAACTTCTTTCTGTTCTGTGCATTCAACTAACGGAGTTGAACCTTACTTTTGATTGAGCCTTTCTGAAACACTCTTTCTGTAGAAAGTGCAATTGGACATTCTGAGCGCTAAGAGGCCTATATTGGGAAAAATAATATCTTCAAATAAAAACTACACAGAAGCATTGTGTGAAACTTATTTCTGATATGTTCATTAAGCTAACAGAGTTAAACCATACTTTTGATTGCGCAGTTCTGAACACTCGTTCTGTAGAAAATGCAAGTGGACATTCGGAGCGCTAAGAGGGTAATAGTGGAAAAAGGAATATATTCAAATATAAACTACACAGTAGCATTCTGTGAAAATTCTTTCTGTTCTGTGCATTCAACTAACAGAGTTGAACCTTACTTTTGATTGAGCCGTTCTGAAACACTCTTTCTGTAGAAACTGCAATTGGACATGCTAAGCGCAAAGAGGCCTACAATGGGAAAAAGAATATCTTCAAATAAAAACTACACAGATGCATTCTGTGAAACTTATTTCTGATCTGTAAATTCAGTTAACAGAGATAAAACATATTTTTGATTGAGCAGTTATGAAAAACTCTTTTTGTAGAAAATGCAAGTGGAGATTCGGAGCGCTAAGAGGGTAATAGTGGAAAAAGGAATGTCTTCAAATATAAACTACACAGAATCATTCGGTGAAACTTCTTTCTGATCTGTGCATTCAGCTAACAGAGTTAAACCATACTTTTGATTGAGCAGATCTGAACACTCTTTCTGTAGAAAATGCAACTGGACATTTGGAGCGCTAAGCGCGTAGTAGTGGAAAAAGGAATATATTCAAATATAAACTACACAGAAGCATTCTGTGAAACTTTTTTATGATCTGAGCATTCAGCTAACAGAGTTAAACCATACTTTTGATTGAGCAGTTTTGAAACACTCTGTCTGTAGAAAATGCAACTGGACATTCGTAGCGCTAAGTGGGTAATAGTGGAAAAAAGAATATGTTCAAATATAAACTACACAGAAGCATTGTATGAAACTTCTTTCTGTTCTGTGCATTCAACTAACAGAGTTGAACCTTACTTTTGATTGAGTCGTTCTGAAACACTCTTTCTGTAGAAATTGCAATTGGACATTCTGAGCGCTAAGAGGCCTATATTGGGTAAAAGAATGTCTACAAATAAAAACTACACAGAATAATTGTGTGAAACTTCTTTCTGTTCTGTTTGTTCAACTAAAAGAGTTGAACCTTAGTTTTGATTGAGCCGTTCTGAAACACTCTTTCTGTAGAAAATGCAAGTGGAGTTTCGGAGCGCTAAGAGGGTAATAGTGGAAAAAGGAATGTCTCCAAATATAAACTACACAGAATCATTCTGTGAAACATCTTTCTGATCTGTGCATTCAGCTAACAGAGTTAAACCATACTTTTGATTGAGCAGATCTGAACTCTCTTTCTGTAGAAAATGCAACTGGACATTTTGAGCGCTAAGAGAGTAGTAGTGGAAAAAGGAATATATTCAAATATAAACTACACAGAAGCATTCTGTGAAACTTCTTTCTGATCTGAGCATTCAGCTAACAGAGTTAAACCATACTTTTGATTGAGCAGTTTTGAAACACTCTGTCTGTAGAAAACGCAACTGGACATTCGTAGCACTAAGTGGGTAATTGTGGAAAAAAGAATATGTTCAAATATAAACTACACAGAAGCATTGTATGAAACTTCTTTCTGTTCTGTGCATTCAACTAACAGAGTTGAACCTTACTTTTTATTGAGCCGTTCTGAAACACTCTTTCTGTAGAAACTGCAATTGGACATTCTGAGCGCTAAGAGGCCTATATTGGGAAAAATAATATCTTCAAATAAAAACTACACAGAAACATTTTGTGAAACGTATTTCTGATATGTTCATTAAGCTAACAGAGTTAAACCATACTTTTGATTGCGCAGTTCTGAACACTCTTTCTGTAGAAAATGCAAGTGGACATTCGGAGCGCTAAGAGGGTAATAGTGGAAAAAGGAATATATTCAAATATAAACTACACAGTAGCATTCTGTGAAAATTCTTTCTGTTCTGTGCATTCAACTAACAGAGTTGAACCTTACTTTTGATTGAGCCGTTCTGAAACACTCTTTCTGTAGAAACTGCAATTGGACATGCTAAGCGCTAAGAGGCCTACATTGGGAAAAAGAATATCTTCAAATAAAAACTACACAGATGCATTCTGTGAAACTTATTTCTGATCTGTAAATTAGGTTAACAGAGATAAAACATATTTTTGATTGAGCAGTTATGAAACACTCTTTTTGTAGAAAATGCAAGTGGAGATTCGGAGCGCTAAGAGGGTAATAGTGGAAAAAGGAATGCCTTCAAATATAAACTACACAGAATCATTCGGTGAAACTTCTTTCGGATCTGTGCATTCAGCTAACAGAGTTAAACCATACTTTTGATTGAGCAGATCTGAACACTCTTTCTGTAGAAAATGCAACTGGACATTTGGAGCGCTAAGAGCGTAGTAGTGGAAAAAGGAATATATTCAAATATAAACTACACAGAAGCATTCTGTGAATCTTCTTTCTGATCTGACCATTCAGCTAACAGAGTTAAACCATTCTTTTGATTGAGCAGTTTTGAAACACTCTGTCTGTAGAAAATGCAACTGGACATTCGTAGCGCTAAGTGGGTAATAGTGGAAAAAAGAATATGTTCAAATATAAACTACACAGAAGCATTGTATGAAACTTCTTTCTGTTCTGTGCATTCAACTAACAGAGTTGAACATTACTTTTGATTGAGCCGTTCTGAAACACTCTTTCTGTAGAAACTGCAATTGGACATTCTGAGCGCTAAGAGGCCTATAATGGGAAAAATAATATCTTCAAATAAAAACTACACAGAAGCATTGTGTGAAACTTATTTCTGATATGTTCATTAAGCTAACAGAGTTAAACCATACTTTTGATTGCGCAGTTCTGAACACTCTTTCTGTAGAAAATGCAAGTGGACATTCGGAGCGCTAAGAGGGTAATAGTGGAAAAAGGAATATATTCAAATATAAACTACACAGTAGCATTCTGTGAAAACTCTTTCTGTTCTGTGCATTCAACTAACAGAGTTGAACCTTACTTTTGATTGAGCCGTTCTGAAACACTCTTTCTGTAGAAACTGCAATTGGACATGCTAAGCGCTAAGAGGCCTACATTTTGAAAAAGAATATCTTCAAATAAAAACTACACAGATGCATTCTGTGAAACTTATTTCTGATCTGTAAATTCAGTTAACAGAGATAAAACATATTTTTGATTGAGCAGTTATGAAACACTCTTTTTGTAGAAAATGCAAGTGGAGATTCGGAGCGCTAAGTGGGTAATAGTGGAAAGAGGAATGTCTTCAAATATAAACTACACAGAATCATTCGGTGAAACTTCTTTCTGATCTGTGCATTCAGCTAACAGTGTTAACGCATACTTTTGATTGAGCAGATCTGAACACTCTTTCTGTAGAAAATGCAACTGGACATTTGGAGCGCTAAGAGCGTAGTAGTGGAAAAAGGAATATATTCAAATATAAACTACACAGAAGCGTTCTGTGAAACTTCTTTCTGATCTGAGCATTCAGCTAACAGAGTTAAACCATACTTTTGATTGAGCAGTTTTGAAACACTCTGTCTGTAGAAAATGCAACTGGATATTCGTAGCGCTAAGTGGGTAATAGTAGAAAAAAGAATATGTTCAAATACAAACTACACAGAAGCATTGTATGAAACTTCTTTCTGTTCTGTGCATTCAACTAACAGAGTTGAACCTTACTTTTGATTGAGCCGTTCTGAAACACTCTTTCTGTAGAAACTGCAATTGGACATTCTGAGCGCTAAGAGGCCTATATTGGGAAAAAGAATGTCTACAAATAAAAACTACACAGAAGAATTGTGTGAAACTTCTTTCTGTTCTGTTTGTTCAACTAAAAGAGTTGAACCTTAGTTTTGATTGAGCCGTTCTGAAACACACTTTCTGTAGAAAATGCAAGTGGAGATTCGGAGCGCTAAGAGGGTAATAGTGGAAAAAGGAATGTCTCCAAATATAAACTACACAGAATCATTGTGTGAAACTTCTTTCTGATCTGTGCATTCAGCTAACAGAGCTAAACCATACTTTTGATTGAGCAGATCTGAACTCTCTTTCTGTAGAAAATGCAACTGGACATTTTGAGCGCTAAGAGATTAGTAGTGGAAAAAGGAATATATTCAAATATAAACTACACAGAAGCATTCTGTGAAACTTCTTTCTGATCTGAGCATTCAGCTAACAGAGTTAAACCATACTTTTGATTGAGCAGTTTTGAAACACTCTGTCTGTAGAAAATGCAACTGGACATTCGTAGCGCTAAGTGGGTAATAGTGGAAAAAAGAATATGTTCAAATATAAACTACACAGACGCAGTGTATGAAACTTCTTTCTGTTCTGTGCATTCAACTAACAGAGTTGAACCTTACTTTTGATTGAGCCTTTCTGAAACACTCTTTCGCTAGAAACTGCAATTGGACATTCTGAGCGCTAAGAGGCCTATATTGGGAAAAATAATATCTTCAAATAAAAACTACACAGAAGCATTGTGTGAAACTTATTTCTGATATGTTCATTAAGCTAACAGAGTTAAACCATACTTTTGTTTGCGCAGTTCTGAACACTCTTTCTGTAGAAAATGCAAGTGGACATTCGGAGCGCTAAGAGGGTAATAGTGGAAAAAGGAATATATTCAAATATGAACTACACAGTAGCATTCTGTGAAAATACTTTCTGTTCTGTGCATTCAACTAACAGAGTTGAACCTTACTTTTGATTGAGCCGTTCTGAAACACTCTTTCTGTAGAAACTGCAATTGGACATGCTAAGCGCTAAGAGGCCTACATTGGGAAAAAGAATATCTTCAAATAAAAACTACACAGATGCATTCTGTGAAACTTATTTCTGATCTGTAAATTCAGTTAACAGAGATAAAACATATTTTTGATTGAGCAGTTATGAAACACTCTTTTTGTAGAAAATGCAAGTGGAGATTCGGAGCGCTAAGAGGGTAATAGTGGAAAAAGGAATGTCTTCAAATATAAACTACAGAGAATCATTCGGTGAAACGTCTTTCTGATCTGTGCATTCAGCTAACAGAGTTAAACCATACTTTTGATTGAGCAGATCTGAACACTCTTTCTGTAGAAAATGCAACTGGACATTTGGAGCGCTAAGAGCGTAGTAGTGGAAAAAGGAATATATTCAATATAAACTACACAGAAGCATTCTGTGAAACTTTTTTCTGATCTGAGCATTCAGCTAACAGAGTTAAACCATACTTTTGATTGAGCAGTATTGAAACACTCTGTCTGTAGAAAATGCAACTGTACATTCGTAGCGCTAAGTGGGTAATAGTGGAAAAAAGAATATGTTCAAATATAAACTACACAGAAGCATTGTATGAAACTACTTTCTGTTCTGTGCATTCAACTAACAGAGTTGAACCTTACTTTTGATTGAGCCGTTCTGAAACACTCTTTCTGTAGAAACTGCAATTGGACATTCTGAGCGCTAAGAGGCCTATATTGGGAAAAAGAATGTCTACAAATAAAAACTACACAGAAGAATTGTGTGAAACTTCTTTCTGTTCTGTTTGTTCAACTAAAAGAGTTGAACCTTAGTTTTGATTGAGCCGTTCTGAAACACTCTTTCTGTAGAAAATGCAAGTGGAGATTCGGAGCGCTAAGAGGGTAATAGTGGAAAAAGGAATGTCTCCAAATATAAACTACACAGAATCATTCTGTGAAACTTCTTTCTGATCTGTGCATTCAGCTAACAGAGTTAAACCATACTTTTGATTGAGCAGATCTGAACACTCTTTCTGTAGAAAATGCAACTGGACATTTGGAGCGCTAAGAGAGTAGTAGTGGAAAAAGGAATATATTCAAATATAAACTACACAGAAGCATTCTGTGAAAATTCTTTCTTATCTGAGCATTCAGCTAACAGAGTTAAACCATACTTTTGATTGAGCAGTTTTGAAACACTCTGTCTGTAGAAAATGCAACTGGACATTCGTAGCGCTAAGTGGGTAATAGTGGAAAAAAGAATATGTTCAAATATAAACTACACAGAAGCATTGTATGAAACTTCTTTCTGTTCTGTGCATTCAACTAACAGAGTTGAACCTTACTTTTGATTGAGCCGTTCTGAAACACTCTTTCTGTAGAAACTGCAATTGGACATTCTGAGCGCTAAGAGGCCTATATTGGGAAAAAGAATGTCTACAAATAAAAACTACACAGAAGAATTGTGTGAAACTTCTTTCTCTTCTGTTTGTTCAACTAAAAGAGTTGAACCTTAGTTTTGATTGAGCCGTTCTGAAACACTCTTTCTGTAGAAAATGCAATGGAGATTCGGAGCGCTAAGAGGGTAATAGTGGAAAAAGGAATATATTCAAATATAAACTACACAGTAGCATTCTGTGAAAATTCTTTCTGTTCTGTGCATTCAACTAACAGAGTTGAACCTTACTTTTGATTGAGCCGTTCTGAAACACTCTTTCTGTAGAAACTGCAATTGGACATGCTAAGCGCTAAGAGGCCTACATTTTGAAAAAGAATATCTTCAAATAAAAACTACACAGATGCATTCTGTGAAACTTATTTCTGATCTGTAAATTCAGTTAACAGAGATAAAACATATTTTTGATTGAGCAGTTATGAAACACTCTTTTTGTAGAAAATGCAAGTGGAGATTCGGAGCGCTAAGAGGGTAATAGTGGAAAAAGGAATGTCTTCAAATATAAACTACACAGAATCATTCGGTGAAACTTCTTTCTGATCTGTGCATTCAGCTAACAGAGTTAAACCATACTTTTGATTGAGCAGATCTGAACACTCTTTCTGTAGAAAATGCAACTGGACATTTGGAGCGCTAACAGCGTAGTAGTGGAAAAAGGAATATATTCAAATATAAACTACACAGAAGCATTCTGTGAAACTTCTTTCTGATCTGAGCATTCAGCTAACAGAGTTAAACCATACTTTTGATTGAGCAGTTTTGAAACACTCTGTCTGTAGAAAATGCAACTGGACATTCGTAGCGCTAAGTGGGTAATAGTGGAAAAAAGAATATGTTCAAATATAAACTACACAGAAGCATTGTATGAAACTTCTTTCTGTTCTGTGCATTCAACTAACAGAGTTGAACCTTAGTTTTGATTGAGCCTTTCTGAAACACTCTTTCTGTAGAAACTGCAATTGGACATTCTGAGCGCTAAGAGGCCTATAATGGGAAAAAGAATATCTACAAATAAAAACTACACAGAAGCATTGTGTGAAACATATTTCTGATATGTTCATTAAGCTAACAGAGTTAAACCATACTTTTGATTGCGCAGTTCTGAACACTCTTTCTGTAGAAAATGCAAGTGGACATTCGGAGCGCTAAGAGGGTAATAGTGGAAAAAGGAATATATACAAATATAAACTACACAGTAGCATTCTGTGAAAATTCTTTCTGTTCTGTGCATTCAACTAACAGAGTTGAACCTTACTTTTGATTGAGCCGTTCTGAAACACTCTTTCTGTAGAAACTGCAATTGGACATGCTAAGCGCTAAGAGGCCTACATTTTGAAAAAGAATATCTTCAAATAAAAACTACACAGATGCATTCTGTGAAACTTATTTCTGATCTGTAAATTCAGTTAACAGAGATAAAACATATTTTTGATTGAGCAGTTATGAAACACTCTTTTTGTAGAAAATGCAAGTGGAGATTCGGAGCGCTAAGAGGGTAATAGTGGAAAGAGGAATGTCTTCAAATATAAACTACACAGAATCATTCGGTGAAACTTCTTTCTGATCTGTGCATTCAGCTAACAGAGTTAAACCATACTTTTGATTGAGCAGATCTGAACACTCTTTCTGTAGAAAATGCAACTGGACATTTGGAGCGCTAACAGCGTAGTAGTGGAAAAAGGAATATATTCAAATATAAACTACACAGAAGCATTCTGTGAAACTTCTTTCTGATCTGAGCATTCAGCTAACAGAGTTAAACCATACTTTTGATTGAGCAGTTTTGAAACACTCTGTCTGTAGAAAATGCAACTGGATATTCGTAGCGCTAAGTGGGTAATAGTAGAAAAAAGAATATGTTCAAATATAAACTACACAGAAGCATTGTATGAAACTTCTTTCTGTTCTGTGCATTCAACTAACAGAGTTGAACCTTACTTTTGATTGAGCCGTTCTGAAACACTCTTTCTGTAGAAACTGCAATTGGACATTCTGAGCGCTAAGAGGCCTATATTGGGAAAAAGAATGTCTACAAATAAAAACTACACAGAAGAATTGTGTGAAACTTCTTTCTCTTCTGTTTGTTCAACTAAAAGAGTTGAACCTTAGTTTTGATTGAGCCGTTCTGAAACACTCTTTCTGTAGAAAATGCAATGGAGATTCGGAGCGCTAAGAGGGTAATAGTTGAAAAAGGAATATATTCAAATATAAACTACACAGTAGCATTCTGTGAAAATTCTTTCTGTTCTGTGCATTCAACTAACAGAGTTGAACCTTACTTTTGATTGAGCCGTTCTGAAACACTCTTTCTGTAGAAACTGCAATTGGACATGCTAAGCGCTAAGAGGCCTACATTTTGAAAAAGAATATCTTCAAATAAAAACTACACAGATGCATTCTGTGAAACTTATTTCTGATCTGTAAATTCAGTTAACAGAGATAAAACATATTTTTGATTGAGCAGTTATGAAACACTCTTTTTGTAGAAAATGCAAGTGGAGATTCGGAGCGCTAAGAGGGTAATAGTGGAAAAAGGAATGTCTTCAAATATAAACTACACAGAATCATTCGGTGAAACTTCTTCCTGATCTGTGCATTCAGCTAACAGAGTTAAACCATACTTTTGATTGAGCAGATCTGAACACTCTTTCTGTAGAAAATGCAACTGGACATTTGGAGCGCTAACAGCGTAGTAGTGGAAAAAGGAATATATTCAAATATAAACTACACAGAAGCATTCTGTGAAACTTCTTTCTGATCTGAGCATTCAGCTAACAGAGTTAAACCATACTTTTGATTGAGCAGTTTTGAAACACTCTGTCTGTAGAAAATGCAACTGGACATTCGTAGCGCTAAGTGGGTAATAGTGGAAAAAAGAATATGTTCAAATATAAACTACACAGAAGCATTGTATGAAACTTCTTTCTGTTCTGTGCATTCAACTAACAGAGTTGAACCTTAGTTTTGATTGAGCCTTTCTGAAACACTCTTTCTGTAGAAACTGCAATTGGACATTCTGAGCGCTAAGAGGCCTATAATGGGAAAAAGAATGTCTACAAATAAAAACTACACAGAAGCATTGTGTGAAACATATTTCTGATATGTTCATTAAGCTAACAGAGTTAAACCATACTTTTGATTGCGCAGTTCTGAACACTCTTTCTGTAGAAAATGCAAGTGGACATTCGGAGCGCTAAGAGGGAAATAGTGGAAAAAGGAATATATACAAATATAAACTACACAGTAGCATTCTGTGAAAATTCTTTCTGTTCTGTGCATTCAACTAACAGAGTTGAACTTTACCTTTGATTGAGCCGTTCTGAAACACTCTTTCTGTAGAAACTGCAATTGGACATGCTAAGCGCTAAGAGGCCTACATTGGGAAAAAGAATATCTTCAAATAAAAACTACACAGATGCATTCTGTGAAACTTATTTCTCATCTGTAAATTCAGTTAACAGAGATAAAACATATTTTTGATTGAGCAGTTATGAAACACTCTTTTTGTAGAAAATGCAAGTGGAGATTCGGAGCGCTAAGAGGGTAATAGTGGAAAAAGGAATGTCTTCAAATATAAACTACACAGAATCATTCGGTGAAACTTCTTTCTGATCTGTGCATTCAGCTAACAGAGTTAAACCATACTTTGATTGAGCAGATCTGAACACTCTTTCTGTAGAAAATGCAACTGGACATTTGGAGCGCTAAGAGCGTACTAGTGGAAAAAGGAATATATTCAAATATAAACTACACAGAAGCATTCTGTGAAACTTCTTTCTGATCTGAGCATTCAGCTAACAGAGTTAAACCATACTTTTGATTGAGCAGTTTTGAAACACTCTGTCTGTAGAAAATGCAACTGGACATTCGTAGCGCTAAGTGGGTAATAGTGGAAAAAAGAATATGTTCAAATATAAACTACACAGAAGCATTGTATGAAACTTCTTTCTGTTCTGTGCATTCAACTAACAGAGTTGAACCTTACTTTTGATTGAGCCGTTCTGAAACACTCTTTCTGTAGAAACTGCAATTGGACATTCTGAGCGCTAAGAGGCCTATATTGGGAAAAAGAATGTCTACAAATAAAAACTACACAGAAGAATTGTGTGAAACTTCTTTCTGTTCTGTTTGTTCAACTAAAAGAGTTGAAGCTTAGTTTTGATTGAGCCGTTCTGAAACACACTTTCTGTAGAAAATGCAAGTGGAGATTCGGAGCGCTAAGAGGGTAATAGTGGAAAAAGGAATGTCTCCAAATATAAACTACACAGAATCATTGTGTGAAACTTCTTTCTGATCTGTGCATTCAGCTAACAGAGTTAAACCATACTTTTGATTGAGCAGATCTGAACTCTCTTTCTGTAGAAAATGCAACTGGACATTTGGAGCGCTAAGAGAGTAGTAGTGGAAAATGGAATATATTCAAATATAAACTACACAGAAGCATTCTGTGAAACTTCTTTCTGATCTGAGCATTCAGCTAACAGAGTTAAACCATACTTTTGATTGAGCAGTTTTGAAACACTCTGTCTGTAGAAAATGCAACTGGACATTCGTAGCGCTAAGTGGGTAATAGTGGAAAAAAGAATATGTTCAAATATAAACTACACAGAAGCAGTGTATGAAACTTCTTTCTGTTCTGTGCATTCAACTAACAGAGTTGAACCTTACTTTTGATTGAGCCTTTCTGAAACACTCTTTCGCTAGAAACTGCAATTGGACATTCTGAGCGCTAAGAGGCCTATATTGGGAAAAATAATATCTTCAAATAAAAACTACACAGAAGCATTGTGTGAAACTTATTTCTGATATGTTCATTAAGCTAACAGAGTTAAACCATACTTTTGATTGCGCAGTTCTGAACACTCTTTCTGTAGAAAATGCAAGTGGACATTCGGAGCGCTAAGAGGGTAATAGTGGAAAAAGGAATATATTCAAATATAAACTACACAGTAGCATTCTGTGAAAATACTTTCTGTTCTGTGCATTCAACTAACAGAGTTGAACCTTACTTTTGATTGAGCCGTTCTGAAACACTCTTTCTGTAGAAACTGCAATTGGACATGCTAAGCGCTAAGAGGCCTACATTGGGAAAAAGAATATCTTCAAATAAAAACTACACAGATGCATTCTGTGAAACTTATTTCTGATCTGTAAATTCAGTTAACACAGATAAAACATATTTTTGATTGAGCAGTTATGAAACACTCTTTTTGTAGAAAATGCAAGTGGAGATTCGGAGCGCTAAGAGGGTAATAGTGGAAAAAGGAATGTCTTCAAATATAAACTACACAGAATCATTCGGTGAAACTTCTTTCTGATCTGTGCATTCAGCTAACAGAGTTAAACCATACTTTTGATTGAGCAGATCTGAACACTCTTTCTGTAGAAAATGCAACTGGACATTTGGAGCGCTAAGAGCGTAGTAGTGGAAAAAGTAATATATTCAAATATAAACTACACAGAAGCATTCTGTGAAACTTCTTTCTGATCTGAGCATTCAGCTAACAGAGTTAAACCATTCTTTTGATTGAGCAGTTTTGAAACACTCTGTCTGTAGAAAATGCAACTGGACATTCGTAGCGCTAAGTGGGTAATAGTGGAAAAAAGAATATGTTCAAATATAAACTACACAGAAGCATTGTATGCAACTTCTTTCTGTTCTGTGCATTCAACTAACAGAGTTGAACCTTACTTTTGATTGAGCCGTTCTGAAACACTCTTTCTGTAGAAACTGCAATTGGACATTCTGAGCGCTATGAGGCCTATATTGGGAAAAAGAATATCTACAAATAAAAACTACACAGAAGAATTGTGTGAAACTTCTTTCTCTTCTGTTTGTTCAACTAAAAGAGTTGAACCTTAGTTTTGATTGAGCCGTTCTGAAACACTCTTTCTGTAGAAAATGCAATGGAGAATCGGAGCGCTAAGAGGGTAATAGTGGAAAAAGGAATATATTCAAATATAAACTACACAGTAGCATTCTGTGAAAATTCTTTCTGTACTGTGCATTCAACTAACAGAGTTGAACCTTACTTTTGATTGAGCCGTTCTGAAACACTCTTTCTGTAGAAACTGCAATTGGACATGCTAAGCGCTAAGAGGCCTACATTTTGAAAAAGAATATCTTCAAATAAAAACTACACAGATGCATTCTGTGAAACTTATTTCTGATCTGTAAATTCAGTTAACAGAGATAAAACATATTTTTGATTGAGCAGTTATGAAACACTCTTTTTGTAGAAAATGCAAGTGGAGATTCGGAGCGCTAAGAGGGTAATAGTGGAAAAAGGAATGTCTTCAAATATAAACTACACAGAATCATTCGGTGAAACTTCTTTCTGATCTGTGCATTCAGCTAACAGAGTTAAACCATACTTTTGATTGAGCAGATCTGAACACTCTTTCTGTAGAAAATGCAACTGGACATTTGGAGCGCTAACAGCGTAGTAGTGGAAAAAGGAATATATTCAAATATAAACTACACAGAAGCATTCTGTGAAACTTCTTTCTGATCTGAGCATTCAGCTAACAGAGTTAAACCATACTTTTGATTGAGCAGTTTTGAAACACTCTGTCTGTAGAAAATGCAACTGGACATTCGTAGCGCTAAGTGGGTAATAGTGGAAAAAAGAATATGTTCAAATATAAACTACACAGAAGCATTGTATGAAACTTCTTTATGTTCTGTGCATTCAACTAACAGAGTTGAACCTTACTTTTGATTGAGCCTTTCTGAAACACTCTTTCTGTAGAAACTGCAATTGGACATTCTGAGCGCTAAGAGGCCTATAATGGGAAAAAGAATGTCTACAAATAAAAACTACACAGAAGCATTGTGTGAAACTTATTTCTGATATGTTCATTAAGCTAACAGAGTTAAACCATACTTTTGATTGCGCAGTTCTGAACACTCTTTCTGTAGAAAATGCAAGTGGACATTCGGAGCGCTAAGAGGGTAATAGTGGAAAAAGGAATATATACAAATATAAACTACACAGTAGCATTCTGTGAAAATTCTTTCTGTTCTGTGCATTCAACTAACAGAGTTGAACCTTACTTTTGATTGAGCCGTTGTGAAACACTCTTTCTGTAGAAACTGCAATTGGACATGCTAAGCGCTAAGAGGCCTACATTGGGAAAAAGAATATCTTCAAATAAAAACTACACAGATGCATTCTGTGAAACTTATTTCTGATCTGTAAATTCAGTTAACAGAGATAAAACATATTTTTGATTGAGCAGTTATGAAACACTCTTTTTGTAGAAAATGCAAGTGGAGATTCGGAGCGCTAAGAGGGTAATAGTGGAAAAAGGAATGTCTTCAAATATAAACTACACAGAATCATTCGGTGAAACTTCTTTCTGATCTGTGCATTCAGCTAACAGAGTTAAACCATACTTTTGATTGAGCAGATCTGAACACTCTTTCTGTAGAAAATGCAACTGGACATTTGGAGCGCTAAGAGCGTAGTAGTGGAAAAAGGAATATATTCAAATATAAACTACACAGAAGCATTCTGTGAAACTTCTTTCTGATCGGAGCATTCAGCTAACAGAGTTAAACCATAATTTTGACTGAGCAGTTTTGAAACACTCTGTCTGTAGAAAATGCAACTGGACATTCGTAGCGCTAAGTGGGTAATAGTGGAAAAAAGAATATGTTCAAATATAAACTACACAGAAGCATTGTATGAAACTTCTTTCTGTTCTGTGCATTCAACTAACAGAGTTGAACCTTACTTTTGATTGAGCCGTTCTGAAACACTCTTTCTGTAGAAACTGCAATTGGACATTCTGAGCGCTAAGAGGCCTATATTGGGAAAAAGAATGTCTACAAATAAAAACTACAAAGAAGAATTGTGTGAAACTTCTTTCTGTTCTGTTTGTTCAACTAAAAGAGTTGAAGCTTAGTTTTGATTGAGCCGTTCTGAAACACACTTTCTGTAGAAAATGCAAGTGGAGATTCGGAGCGCTAAGAGGGTAATAGTGGAAAAAGGAATGTCTCCAAATATAAACTACACAGAATCATTCTGTGAAACTTCTTTCTGATCTGTGCATTCAGCTAACAGAGTTAAACCATACTTTTGATTGAGCAGATCTGAACTCTCTTTCTGTAGAAAATGCAACTGGACATTTGGAGCGCTAAGAGAGTAGTAGTGGAAAAAGGAATATATTCAAATATAAACTACACAGAAGCATTCTGTGAAACTTCTTTCTGATCTGAGCATTCAGCTAACAGAGTTAAACCATACTTTTGATTGAGCAGTTTTGAAACACTCTGTCTGTAGAAAATGCAACTGGACATTCGTAGCGCTAAGTGGGTAATAGTGGAAAAAAGAATATGTTCAAATATAAACTACACAGAAGCAGTGTATGAAACTTCTTTCTGTTCTGTGCATTCAACTAACAGAGTGGAACCTTACTTTTGATTGAGCCGTTCTGAAACACTCTTTCTGTAGAAACTGCAATTGGACATGCTAAGCGCTAAGAGGCCTACATTGGGAAAAAGAATATCTTCAAATAAAAACTACACAGATGCATTCTGTGAAACTTATTTCTGATCTGCAAATTCAGTTAACAGAGATAAAACATATTTTTGATTGAGCAGTTATGAAACACTCTTTTTGTAGAAAATGCAAGTGGAGATTCGGAGCGCTAAGAGGGTAATAGTGGAAAAAGGAATGTCTTCAAATATAAACTACACAGAATCATTCGGTGAAACTTCTTTCTGATCTGTGCATTCAGCTAACAGAGTTAAACCATACTTTTGATTGAGCAGATCTGAACACTCTTTCTGTAGAAAATGCAACTGGACATTTGGAGCGCTAAGAGCGTACTAGTGGAAAAAGGAATATATTCAAATATAAACTACACAGAAGCATTCTGTGAAACTTCTTTCTGATCTGAGCATTCAGCTAACAGAGTTAAACCATACTTTTGATTGAGCAGTTTTGAAACACTCTGTCTGTAGAAAATGCAACTGGACATTCGTAGCGCTAAGTGGGTAATAGTGGAAAAAAGAATATGTTCAAATATAAACTACACAGAAGCATTGTATGAAACTTCTTTCTGTTCTGTGCATTCAACTAACAGAGTTGAACCTTACTTTTGATTGAGCCGTTCTGAAACACTCTTTCTGTAGAAACTGCAATTGGACATTCTGAGCGCTAAGAGGCCTATATTGGGAAAAAGAATGTCTACAAATAAAAACTACACAGAAGAATTGTGTGAAACTTCTTTCTGTTCTGTTTGTTCAACTAAAAGAGTTGAAGCTTAGTTTTGATTGAGCCGTTCTGAAACACACTTTCTGTAGAAAATGCAAGTGGAGATTCGGAGCGCTAAGAGGGTAATAGTGGAAAAAGGAATGTCTCCAAATATAAACTACACAGAATCATTGTGTGAAACTTCTTTCTGATCTGTGCATTCAGCTAACAGAGTTAAACCATACTTTTGATTGAGCAGATCTGAACTCTCTTTCTGTAGAAAATGCAACTGGACATTTGGAGCGCTAAGAGAGTAGTAGTGGAAAATGGAATATATTCAAATATAAACTACACAGAAGCATTCTGTGAAACTTCTTTCTGATCTGAGCATTCAGCTAACAGAGTTAAACCATACTTTTGATTGAGCAGTTTTGAAACACTCTGTCTGTAGAAAATGCAACTGGACATTCGTAGCGCTAAGTGGGTAATAGTGGAAAAAAGAATATGTTCAAATATAAACTACACAGAAGCAGTGTATGAAACTTCTTTCTGTTCTGTGCATTCAACTAACAGAGTTGAACCTTACTTTTGATTGAGCCTTTCTGAAACACTCTTTCGCTAGAAACTGCAATTGGACATTCTGAGCGCTAAGAGGCCTATATTGGGAAAAATAATATCTTCAAATAAAAACTACACAGAAGCATTGTGTGAAACTTATTTCTGATATGTTCATTAAGCTAACAGAGTTAAACCATACTTTTGATTGCGCAGTTCTGAACACTCTTTCTGTAGAAAATGCAAGTGGACATTCGGAGCGCTAAGAGGGTAATAGTGGAAAAAGGAATATATTCAAATATAAACTACACAGTAGCATTCTGTGAAAATACTTTCTGTTCTGTGCATTCAACTAACAGAGTTGAACCTTACTTTTGATTGAGCCGTTCTGAAACACTCTTTCTGTAGAAACTGCAATTGGACATGCTAAGCGCTAAGAGGCCTACATTGGGAAAAAGAATATCTTCAAATAAAAACTACACAGATGCATTCTGTGAAACTTATTTCTGATCTGTAAATTCAGTTAACAGAGATAAAACATATTTTTGATTGAGCAGTTATGAAACACTCTTTTTGTAGAAAATGCAAGTGGAGATTCGGAGCGCTAAGAGGGTAATAGTGGAAAAAGGAATGTCTTCAAATATAAACTACACAGAATCATTCGGTGAAACTTCTTTCTGATCTGTGCATTCAGCTAACAGAGTTAAACCATACTTTTGATTGAGCAGATCTGAACACTCTTTCTGTAGAAAATGCAACTGGACATTTGGAGCGCTAAGAGCGTAGTAGTGGAAAAAGGAATATATTCAAATATAAACTACACAGAAGCATTCTGTGAAACTTCTTTCTGATCTGAGCATTCAGCTAACAGAGTTAAACCATACTTTTGATTGAGCAGTTTTGAAACACTCTGTCTGTAGAAAATGCAACTGGACATTCGTAGCGCTAAGTGGGTAATAGTGGAAAAAAGAATATGTTCAAATATAAACTACACAGAAGCATTGTATGAAACTTCTTTCTGTTCTGTGCATTCAACTAACAGAGTTGAACCTTACTTTTGATTGAGCCGTTCTGAAACACTCTTTCTGTAGAAACTGCAATTGGACATTCTCAGCGCTAAGAGGCCTATATTGGGAAAAAGAATGTCTACAAATAAAAACTACAAAGAAGAATTGTGTGAAACTTCTTTCTGTTCTGTTTGTTCAACTAAAATAGTTGAAGCTTAGTTTTGATTGAGCCGTTCTGAAACACACTTTCTGTAGAAAATGCAAGTGGAGATTCGGAGCGCTAAGAGGGTAATAGTGGAAAAAGGAATGTCTCCAAATATAAACTACACAGAATCATTCTGTGAAACTTCTTTCTGATCTGTGCATTCAGCTAACAGAGTTAAACCATACTTTTGATTGAGCAGATCTGAACTCTCTTTCTGTAGAAAATGCAACTGGACATTTGGAGCGCTAAGAGAGTAGTAGTGGAAAAAGGAATATATTCAAATATAAACTACACAGAAGCATTCTGTGAAACTTCTTTCTGATCTGAGCATTCAGCTAACAGAGTTAAACCATACTTTTGATTGAGCAGTTTTGAAACACTCTGTCTGTAGAAAATGCAACTGGACATTCGTAGCGCTAAGTGGGTAATAGTGGAAAAAAGAATATGTTCAAATATAAACTACACAGAAGCAGTGTATGAAACTTCTTTCTGTTCTGTGCATTCAACTAACAGAGTTGAACCTTACTTTTGATTGAGCCGTTCTGAAACACTCTTTCTGTAGAAACTGCAATTGGACATGCTAAGCGCTAAGAGGCCTACATTGGGAAAAAGAATATCTTCAAATAAAAACTACACAGATGCATTCTGTGAAACTTATTTCTGATCTGTAAATTCAGTTAACAGAGATAAAACATATTTTTGATTGAGCAGTTATGAAACACTCTTTTTGTAGAAAATGCAAGTGGAGATTCGGAGCGCTAAGAGGGTAATAGTGGAAAAAGGAATGTCTTCAAATATAAACTACACAGAATCATTCGGTGAAACTTCTTTCTGATCTGTGCATTCAGCTAACAGAGTTAAACCATACTTTTGATTGAGCAGATCTGAACACTCTTTCTGTAGAAAATGCAACTGGACATTTGGAGCGCTAAGAGCGTACTAGTGGAAAAAGGAATATATTCAAATATAAACTACACAGAAGCATTCTGTGAAACTTCTTTCTGATCTGAGCATTCAGCTAACAGAGTTAAACCATACTTTTGATTGAGCAGTTTTGAAACACTCTGTCTGTAGAAAATGCAACTGGACATTCGTAGCGCTAAGTGGGTAATAGTGGAAAAAAGAATATGTTCAAATATAAACTACACAGAAGCATTGTATGAAACTTCTTTCTGTTCTGTGCATTCAACTAACAGAGTTGAACCTTACTTTTGATTGAGCCGTTCTGAAACACTCTTTCTGTAGAAACTGCAATTGGACATTCTGAGCGCTAAGAGGCCTATATTGGGAAAAAGAATGTCTACAAATAAAAACTACACAGAAGAATTCTGTGAAACTTCTTTCTGTTCTGTTTGTTCAACTAAAAGAGTTGAAGCTTAGTTTTGATTGAGCCGTTCTGAAACACACTTTCTGTAGAAAATGCAAGTGGAGATTCGGAGCGCTAAGAGGGTAATAGTGGAAAAAGGAATGTCTCCTAATATAAACTACACAGAATCATTCTGTGAAACTTCTTTCTGATCTGTGCATTCAGCTAACAGAGTTAAACCATACTTTTTATTGAGCAGATCTGAACTCTCTTTCTGTAGAAAATGCAACTGGACATTTGGAGCGCTAAGAGAGTAGTAGTGGAAAATGGAATATATTCAAATATAAACTACACAGAAGCATTCTGTGAAACTTCTTTCTGATCTGAGCATTCAGCTAACAGAGTTAAACCATACTTTTGATTGAGCAGATCTGAACTCTCTTTCTGTAGAAAATGCAACTGGACATTTGGAGCGCTAAGAGAGTAGTAGTGGAAAAAGGAATATATTCAAATATAAATTACACAGAAGCATTCTGTGAAACTTCTTTCTGATCTGAGCATTCAGCTAACAGAGTTAAACCATACTTTTGATTGAGCAGTTTTGAAACACTCTGTCTGTAGAAAATGCAACTGGACATTCGTAGCGCTAAGTGGGTAATAGTGGAAAAAAGAATATGTTCAAATATAAACTACACAGAAGCAGTGTATGAAACTTCTTTCTGTTCTGTGCATTCAACTAACAGAGTTGAACCTTACTTTTGATTGAGCCGTTCTGAAACACTCTTTCTGTAGAAACTGCAATTGGACATGCTAAGCGCTAAGAGGCCTACATTGGGAAAAAGAATATCTTCAAATAAAAACTACACAGATGCATTCTGTGAAACTTATTTCTGATCTGTAAATTCAGTTAACAGAGATAAAACATATTTTTGATTGAGCAGTTATGAAACACTCTTTTTGTAGAAAATGCAAGTGGAGATTCGGAGCGCTAAGAGGGTAATAGTGGAAAAAGGAATGTCTTCAAATATATACTACACAGAATCATTCGGTGAAACTTCTTTCTGATCTGTGCATTCAGCTAACAGAGTTAAACCATACTTTTGATTGAGCAGATCTGAACACTCTTTCTGTAGAAAATGCAACTGGACATTTGGAGCGCTAAGAGCGTACTAGTGGAAAAAGGAATATATTCAAATATAAACTACACAGAAGCATTCTGTGAAACTTCTTTCTGATCTGAGCATTCAGCTAACAGAGTTAAACCATACTTTTGATTGAGCAGTTTTGAAACACTCTGTCTGTAGAAAATGCAACTGGACATTCGTAGCGCTAAGTGGGTAATAGTGGAAAAAAGAATATGTTCAAATATAAACTACACAGAAGCATTGTATGAAACTTCTTTCTGTTCTGTGCATTCAACTAACAGAGTTGAACCTTACTTTTGATTGAGCCGTTCTGAAACACTCTTTCTGTAGAAACTGCAATTGGACATTCTGAGCGCTAAGAGGCCTATATTGGGAAAAAGAATGTCTACAAATAAAAACTACACAGAAGAATTCTGTGAAACTTCTTTCTGTTCTGTTTGTTCAACTAAAAGAGTTGAAGCTTAGTTTTGATTGAGCCGTTCTGAAACACACTTTCTGTAGAAAATGCAAGTGGATATTCGGAGCGCTAAGAGGGTAATAGTGGAAAAAGGAATGTCTCCTAATATAAACTACACAGAATCATTCTGTGAAACTTCTTTCTGATCTGTGCATTCAGCTAACAGAGTTAAACCATACTTTTGATTGAGCAGATCTGAACTCTCTTTCTGTAGAAAATGCAACTGGACATTTGGAGCGCTAAGAGAGTAGTAGTGGAAAATGGAATATATTCAAATATAAACTACACAGAAGCATTCTGTGAAACTTCTTTCTGATCTGAGCATTCAGCTAACAGAGTTAAACCATACTTTTGATTGAGCAGTTTTGAAACACTCTGTCTGTAGAAAATGCAACTGGACATTCGTAGCGCTAAGTGGGTAATAGTGGAAAAAAGAATATGTTCAAATATAAACTACACAGAAGCAGTGTATGAAACTTCTTTCTGTTCTGTGCATTCAACTAACAGAGTTGAACCTTACTTTTGATTGAGCCTTTCTGAAACACTCTTTCGCTAGAAACTGCAATTGGACATTCTGAGCGCTAAGAGGCCTATATTGGGAAAAATAATATCTTCAAATAAAAACTACACAGAAGCATTGTGTGAAACTTATTTCTGATATGTTCATTAAGCTAACAGAGTTAAACCATACTTTTGATTGCGCAGTTCTGAACACTCTTTCTGTAGAAAATGCAAGTGGACATTCGGAGCGCTAAGAGGGTAATAGTGGAAAAAGGAATATATTCAAATATAAACTACACAGTAGCATTCTGTGAAAATACTTTCTGTTCTGTGCATTCAACTAACAGAGTTGAACCTTATTTTTGATTGAGCCGTTCTGAAACACTCTTTCTGTAGAAACTGCAATTGGACATGCTAAGCGCTAAGAGGCCTACATTGGGAAAAAGAATATCTTCAAATAAAAACTACACAGATGCATTCTGTGAAACTTATTTCTGATCTGTAAATTCAGTTAACAGAGATAAAACATATTTTTGATTGAGCAGTTATGAAAAACTCTTTTTGTAGAAAATGCAAGTGGAGATTCGGAGCGCTAAGAGGGTAATAGTGGAAAAAGGAATGTCTTCAAATATAAACTACACAGAATCATTCGGTGAAACTTCTTTCTGATCTGTGCATTCAGCTAACAGAGTTAAACCATACTTTTGATTGAGCAGATCTGAACACTCTTTCTGTAGAAAATGCAACTGGACATTTGGAGCGCTAAGAGCGTAGTAGTGGAAAAAGGAATATATTCAAATATAAACTACACAGAAGCATTCTGTGAAACTTCTTTCTGATCTGAGCATTCAGCTAACAGAGTTAAACCATTCTTTTGATTGAGCAGTTTTGAAACACTCTGTCTGTAGAAAATGCAACTGGACATTCGTAGCGCTAAGTGGGTAATAGTGGAAAAAAGAATATGTTCAAATATAAACTACACAGAAGCATTGTATGAAACTTCTTTCTGTTCTGTGCATTCAACTAACAGAGTTGAACCTTACTTTTGATTGAGCCGTTCTGAAACACTCTTTCTGTAGAAACTGCAATTGGACATTCTGAGCGCTAAGAGGCCTATATTGGGAAAAAGAATGTCTACATATAAAAACTACACAGAAGAATTGTGTGAAACTTCTTTCTCTTCTGTTTGTTCAACTAAAAGAGTTGAACCTTAGTTTTGATTGAGCCGTTCTGAAACACTCTTTCTGTAGAAAATGCAATGGAGAATCGGAGCGCTAAGAGGGTAATAGTGGAAAAAGGAATATATTCAAATATAAACTACACAGTAGCATTCTGTGAAACTTCTTTCTGTTCTGTGCATTCAACTAACAGAGTTGAACCTTACTTTTGATTGAGCCGTTCTGAAACACTCTTTCTGTAGAAACTGCAATTGGACATGCTAAGCGCTAAGAGGCCTACATTTTGAAAAAGAATATCTTCAAATAAAAACTACACAGATGCATTCTGTGAAACTTATTTCTGATCTGTAAATTCAGTTAACAGAGATAAAACATATTTTTGATTGAGCAGTTATGAAACACTCTTTTTGTAGAAAATGCAAGTGGAGATTCGGAGCGCTAAGAGGGTAATAGTGGAAAAAGGAATGTCTTCAAATATAAACTACACAGAATCATTCGGTGAAACATCTTTCTGATCTGTGCATTCAGCTAACAGAGTTAAACCATACTTTTGATTGAGCAGATCTGAACACTCTTTCTGTAGAAAATGCAACTGGACATTTGGAGCGCTAAAAGCGTAGTAGTGGAAAAAGGAATATATTCAAATATAATCTACACAGAAGCATTCTGTGAAACTTCTTTCTGATCTGAGCATTCAGCTAACAGAGTTAAACCATACTTTTGATTGAGCAGTTTTGAAACACTCTGTCTGTAGAAAATGCAACTGGACATTCGTAGCGCTAAGTGGGTAATAGTGGAAAAAAGAATATGTTCAAATATAAACTACACAGAAGAATTGTATGAAACTTCTTTCTGTTCTGTGCATTCAACTAACAGAGTTGAACCTTACTTTTGATTGAGCCTTTCTGAAACACTCTTTCTGTAGAAACTGCAATTGGACATTCTGAGCGCTAAGAGGCCTATAATGGGAAAAAGAATGTCTACAAATAAAAACTACACAGAAGAATTGTGTGAAACTTCTTTCTGTTCTGTTTGTTCAACTAAAAGAGTTGAACCTTAGTTTTGATTGAGCCGTTCTGAAACACTCTTTCTGTAGAAAATGCAATGGAGATTCGGAGCGCTAAGAGGGTAATAGTGGAAAAAGGAATATAATCAAATATAAACTACACAGTAGCATTCTGTGAAAATTCTTTCTGTTCTGTGCATTCAACTAACAGATTTGAACCTTACTTTTGATTGAGTCGTTCTGAAACACTCTTTCTGTAGAAACTGCAATTGGACATGCTGAGCGCTAAGAGGCCTACATTGGGAAAAAGAATATCTTCAAATAAAAACTACACAGATGCATTCTGTGAAACTTATTTCTGATCTGTAAATTCAGTTAACAGAGATAAAACATATTTTTGATTGAGCAGTTATGAAACACACTTTTTGTAGAAAATGCAAGTGGAGATTCGGAGCGCTAAGAGGGTAATAGTGGAAAAAGGAATGTCTTCAAATATAAACTACACAGAATCATTCGGTGAAACTTCTTTCTGATCTGTACATTCAGCTAACAGAGTTAAACCATACTTTTGATTGAGCAGATCTGAACACTCTTTCTGTAGAAAATGCAACTGGACATTTGGAGCGCTAACAGCGTAGTAGTGGAAAAAGGAATATATTCAAATATAAACTACACAGAAGCATTCTGTGAAACTTCTTTCAGATCTGAGCATTCAGCTAACAGAGTTAAACCATACTTTTGATTGAGCAGTTTTGAAACACTCTGTCTGTAGAAAATGCAACTGGACATTCGTAGCGCTAAGTGGGTAATAGTGGAAAAAAGAATATGTTCAAATATAAACTACACAGAAGCATTGTATGAAACTTCTTTCTGTTCTGTGCATTCAACTAACAGAGTTGAACCTTACTTTTGATTGAGCCGTTCTGAAACACTCTTTCTGTGGAAACTGCAATTGGACATTCTGAGCGCTAAGAGGCCTATATTGGGAAAAAGAATGTCTACAAATAAAAACTACACAGAAGAATTGTGTGAAACTTCTTTCTGTTCTGTTTGTTCAACTAAAAGAGTTGAACCTTAGTTTTGATTGAGCCGTTCTGAAACACTCTTTCTGTAGAAAATGCAAGTGGAGATTCGGAGCGCTAAGAGGGTAATAGTGGAAAAAGGAATGTCTCCAATATAAACTACACAGAATCATTCTGTGAAACTTCTTTCTGATCTGTGCATTCAGCTAACAGAGTTAAACCATACTTTTGATTGAGCAGAAATGAACTCTCTTTCTGTAGAAAATGCAACTGGACATTTGGAGCGCTAAGAGAGTAGTAGTGCAAAAAGGAATATATTCAAATATAAACTACACAGAATCATTCTGTGAAACTTCTTTCTGATCTGAGCATTCAGATAACAGAGTTAAACCATACTTTTGATTGAGCAGTTTTGAAACACCCTGTCTGTAGAAAATGCAACTGGACATTCGTAGAGCTAAGTGGGTAATAGTGGAAATAATAATATCTTCAAATATAAACTACACAGAAGCATTGTATGAAACTTCTTTCTGTTCTGTGCATTCAACTAACAGAGTTGAACCTTACTTTTGATTGAGCCGTTCTGAAACACTCTTTCTGTAGAAACTGCAATTGGACATTCTGAGCGCTAAGAGACCTATATTGGGAAAAAGAATGTCTACAAATAAAAACTACAGTGAAGAATTGTGTGAAACTTCTTTCTGTTCTGTTTGTTCAACTAAAAGATTTGAACCTTAGTTTTGATTGAGCCGTTCTGAAACACTCTTTCTGCAGAAAATGCAAGTGGAGATTCGGAGCGCTAAGAGGGTAATAGTGGAAAAAGAAATGTCTCCAAATATAAACTACACAGAATCATTCGGTGAAACTTCTTTCTGATCTGTGCATTCAGCTAACAGAGTTAAACCATACTTTTGATTGAGCAGATCTGAACACTCTTTCTGTAGAAAATGCAACTGGACATTTGGAGCGCTAAGAGCGTAGTAGTGGAAAAAAGAATATATTCAAATATAAACTACACAGAAGCATTCTGTGAAACTTCTTTCTGATCTGAGCATTCAGCTAACACAGTTAAACCATACTTTTGATTGAGCAGTTTTGAAACACTCTGTCTGTAGAAAATGCGACTGGACATTCGTAGCGCTAAGTGGGTAATAGTGGAGAAAAGAATATGTTCAAATATAAACTACACAGAAACATTGTATGAAACTTCTTTCTGTTCTGTGCATTCAACTAACAGAGTTGAACCTTACTTTTGATTGAGCCTTTCTGAAACACTCTTTCTGTAGAAACTGCAATTGGACATTCTGAGCGCTAAGAGGCCTATATTGGGAAAAATAATATCTTCAAATAAAAACTACACAGAAGCATTGTGTGAAACTTATTTCTGATATGTTCATTAAGCTAACAGAGTTAAACCATACTTTTGATTGTGCAGTTCTGAACACTCTTTCTGTAGAAAATGCAAGTGGACATTCGGAGCGCTAAGAGGGTAATAGTGGAAAAAGGAATATATTCAAATATAAACTACACAGTAGCATTCTGTGAAAATTCTTTCTGTTCTGTGCATTCAACTAACAGATTTGAACCTTACTTTTGATTGAGTCGTTCTGAAACACTCTTTCTGTAGAAACTGCAATTGGACATGCTAAGCGCTAAGAGGCCTACATTGGGAAAAAGAATATCTTCAAATAAAAACTACACAGATGCATTCTGTGAAACTTATTTCTGATCTGTAAATTCAGTTATCAGAGATAAAACATATTTTTGATTGAGCAGTTATGAAACACACTTTTTGTAGAAAATGCAAGTGGAGATTCGGAGCGCTAAGAGGGTAATAGTGGAAAAAGGAATGTCTTCAAATATAAACTACACAGAATCATTCGGTGAAACTTCTTTCTGATCTGTGCATTCAGCTAACAGAGTTAAACCATACTTTTGATTGAGCAGATCTGAACACTCTTTCTGTAGAAAATGCAACTGGACATTTGGAGCGCTAAGAGCGTAGTAGTGGAAAAAGGAATATATTCAAATATAAACTACACAGAAGCATTCTGTGAAACTTCTTTCAGATCTGAGCATTCAGCTAACAGAGTTAAACCATACTTTTGATTGAGCAGTTTTGAAACACTCTGTCTGTAGAAAATGCAACTGGACATTCGTAGCGCTAAGTGGGTAATAGTGGAAAAAAGAATATGTTCAAATATAAACTACACAGAAGCATTGTATGAAACTTCTTTCTGTTCTGTGCATTCAACTAACAGAGTTGAACCTTACTTTTGATTGAGCCGTTCTGAAACACTCTTTCTGTGGAAACTGCAATTGGACATTCTGAGCGCTAAGAGGCCTATATTGGGAAAAAGAATGTCTACAAATAAAAACTACACAGAAGAATTGTGTGAAACTTCTTTCTGTTCTGTTTGTTCAACTAAAAGAGTTGAACCTTAGTTTTGATTGAGCCGTTCTGAAACACTCTTTCTTTAGAAAATGCAAGTGGAGATACGGAGCGCTAAGAGGGTAATAGTGGAAAAAGGAATGTCTCCAAATATAAACTACACAGAATCATTCTGTGAAACTTCTTTCTGATCTGTGCATTCAGCTAAGAGAGTTAAACCATATTTTGATTGAGCAGATCTGAACACTCTTTCTGTAGAAAATGCAACTGGACATTTGGAGCGCTAAGAGAGTAGTAGTGGAAAAAGGAATATATCCAAATATAAACTACACAGAAGCATTCTGTGAAACTTCTTTCTGATCTGAGCATTCAGCTAACAGAGTTAAACCATACTTTTGATTGAGCAGTTTTGAAACACTCTGTCTGTAGAAAATGCAACTGGACATTCGTAGCGCTAAGTGGGTAATTGTGGAAAAAAGAATATGTTCAAATATAAACTACACAGAAGCAGTGTATGAAACTTCTTTCTGTTCTGTGCATTCAACTAACAGAGTTGAACCTTACTTTTGATTGAGCCTTTCTGAAACACTCTTTCTGTAGAAACTGCAATTTGACATTCTGAGCGCTAAGAGGCCTATATTGGGAAAAATAATATCTTCAAATAAAAACTACACAGAAGCATTGTGTGAAACTTATTTCTGATATGTTCTTTAAGCTAACAGAGTTAAACCATACTTTTGATTGCGCAGTTCTGAACACTCTTTCTGTAGAAAATGCAAGTGGACATTCGGAGCGCTAAGAGGGTAATAGTGGAAAAAGGAATATATTCATTATAAACTACACAGTAGCATTCTGTGAAAATTCTTTCTGTTCTGTGCATTCAACTAACAGAGTTGAACCTTACTTTTGATTGAGCCGTTATGAAACACTCTTTCTGTAGAAACTGCAATTGGACATGCTAAGCGCTAAGAGGCCTACATTTTGAAAAAGAATATCTTCAAATAAAAACTACACAGATGCATTCTGTGAAACTTATTTCTGATCTCTAAATTCAGTTAACAGAGATAAATCATATTTTTGATTGAGCAGTTATGAAACACTCTTTTTGTAGAAAATGCAAGTGGAGATTCGCAGCGCTAAGAGGGTAATAGTGTAAAGAGGAATGTCTTCAAATATAAACTACACAGAATCATTCGGTGAAACTTCTTTCTGATCTGTGCATTCAGCTAACAGAGTTAAACCATACTTTTGATTGAGCAGATCTGAACACACTTTCTGTAGAAAATGCAACTGGACATTTGGAGCGCTATGAGCGTAGTAGTGGAAAAAGGAATATATTCAAATATAAACTACACAGAAGCATTCTGTGAAACTTCTTTCTGATCTGAGCATTCAGCTAACAGAGTTAAACCATACTTTTGATTGAGCAGATCTGAACTCTCTTTCTGTAGAAAATGCAACTGGTCCTTTGGAGCGCTAAGAGAGTAGTAGTGGAAAAAGGAATATATTCAAATATAAACTACACAGAAGCATTCTGTGAAACTTCTTTCTGATCTGAGAATTCAGCTAACAGAGTTAAACCATACTTTTGATTGAGCAGTTTTGAAACACTCTGTCTGTAGAAAATGCAACTGGACATTCGTAGCGCTGAGTGGGTAATAGTGGAAAAAAGAATATGTTCAAATATGAACTACACAGAAGCATTGTATGAAACTTCTTTGTGTTCTGTGCATTCAACTAACAGAGTTGAACCTTACTTTTGATTGAGCCGTTCTGAAACACTCCTTCTGTAGAAACTGCAATTGGACATTCTGAGCGCTAAGAGGCCTATATTGGGAAAAAGAATGTCTACAAATAATAACTACACAGAAGAATTGTGTGAAACTTCTTTCTGTTCTGTTTGTTCAACTAAACGAGTTGAACCTTAGTTTTGATTGAGCCGTTCTGAAACACTCTTTCTGTAGAAAATGCAAGTGGAGATTGGGAGCGCTAAGAGGGTAATAGTGGAAAAAGGAATGTCTCCAATATAAACTACACAGAATCATTCTGTGAAACTTCTTTCTGATCTGTGCATTCAGCTAACAGAGTTAAACCATACTTTTGATTGAGCAGAAATGAACTCTCTTTCTGTAGAAAATGCAACTGGACATTTGGAGCGCTAAGAGAGTAGTAGTGCAAAAAGGAATATATTCAAATATAAACTACACAGAATCATTCTGTGAAACTTCTTTCTGATCTGAGCATTCAGATAACAGATTTAAACCATACTTTTGATTGAGCAGTTTTGAAACACTCTGTCTGTAGAAAATAGAACTGGACATTCGTAGAGCTAAGTTGGTAATAGTGGAAATAATAATATCTTCAAATATAAACTACACAGAAGCATTGTATGAAACTTCTTTCTGTTCTGTGCATTCAACTAACAGAGTTGAACCTTACTTTTGATTGAGCCGTTCTGAAACACTCTTTCTGTAGAAACTGCAATTGGACATTCTGAGCGCTAAGAGACCTATATTGGGAAAAAGAATGTCTACAAATAAAAACTACAGTGAAGAATTGTGTGAAACTTCTTTCTGTTCTGTTTGGTCAACTAAAAGATTTGAACCTTAGTTTTGATTGAGCCGTTCTGAAACACTCTTTCTGCAGAAAATGCAAGTGGAGATTCGGAGCGCTAAGAGGGTAATAGTGGAAAAAGAAATGTCTCCAAATATAAACTACACAGAATCATTCTGTGAAACTTCTTTCTGATCTGTGCATTCAGCTAACAGATTTAAACCATACTTTTGATTGAGCAGATCTGAACACTCTTTCTGTAGAAAATGCAACTGGACATTTGGAGCGCTAAGAGCGTAGTAGTGGAAAAAGGAATATATTCAAATATAAACTACACAGAAGCATTCTGTGAAACTTCTTTCTGATCTGAGCATTCAGCTAACAGAGTTAAACCATACTTTTGATTGAGCAGTTTTGAAACACTCTGTCTGTAGAAAATGCGACTGGACATTCGTAGCGCTAAGTGGGTAATAGTGGAGAAAAGAATATGTTCAAATATAAACTACACAGAAACATTGTATGAAACTTCTTTCTGTTCTGTGCATTCAACTAACAGAGTTGAACCTTACTTTTGATTGAGCCTTTCTGAAACACTCTTTCTGTAGAAACTGCAATTGGACATTCTGAGCGCTAAGAGGCCTATATTGGGAAAAATAATATCTTCAAATAAAAACTACACAGAAGCATTGTGTGAAACTTATTTCTGATATGTTCATTAAGCTAACAGAGTTAAACCATACTTTTGATTGTGCAGTTCTGAACACTCTTTCTGTAGAAAATGCAAGTGGACATTCGGAGCGCTAAGAGGGTAATAGTGGAAAAAGGAATATATTCAAATATAAACTACACAGTAGCATTCTGTGAAAATTCTTTCTGTTCTGTGCATTCAACTAACAGATTTGAACCTTACTTTTGATTGAGTCGTTCTGAAACACTCTTTCTGTAGAAACTGCAATTGGACATGCTAAGCGCTAAGAGGCCTACATTGGGAAAAAGAATATCTTCAAATAAAAACTACACAGATGCATTCTGTGAAACTTATTTCTGATCTGTAAATTCAGTTAACAGAGATAAAACATATTTTTGATTGAGCAGTTATGAAACACACTTTTTGTAGAAAATGCAAGTGGAGATTCGGAGCGCTAAGAGGGTAATAGTGGAAAAAGGAATGTCTTCAAATATAAACTACACAGAATCATTCGGTGAAACTTCTTTCTGATCTGTGCATTCAGCTAACAGAGTTAAACCATACTTTTGATTGAGCAGATCTGAACACTCTTTCTGTAGAAAATGCAACTGGACATTTGGAGCGCTAAGAGCGTAGTAGTGGAAAAAGGAATATATTCAAATATAAACTACACAGAAGCATTCTGTGAAACTTCTTTCAGATCTGAGCATTCAGCTAACAGAGTTAAACCATACTTTTGATTGAGCAGTTTTGAAACACTCTGTCTGTAGAAAATGCAACTGGACATTCGTAGCGCTAAGTGGGTAATAGTGGAAAAAAGAATATGTTCAAATATAAACTACACAGAAGCATTGTATGAAACTTCTTTCTGTTCTGTGCATTCAACTAACAGAGTTGAACCTTACTTTTGATTGAGCCGTTCTGAAACACTCTTTCTGTGGAAACTGCAATTGGACATTCTGAGCTCTAAGAGGCCTATATTGGGAAAAAGAATGTCTACAAATAAAAACTACACAGAAGAATTGTGTGAAACTTCTTTCTGTTCTGTTTGTTCAACTAAAAGAGTTGAACCTTAGTTTTGATTGAGCCGTTCTGAAACACTCTTTCTTTAGAAAATGCAAGTGGAGATACGGAGCGCTAAGAGGGTAATAGTGGAAAAAGGAATGTCTCCAAATATAAACTACACAGAATCATTCTGTGAAACTTCTTTCTGATCTGTGCATTCAGCTAAGAGAGTTAAACCATATTTTGATTGAGCAGATCTGAACACTCTTTCTGTAGAAAATGCAACTGGACATTTGGAGCGCTAAGAGAGTAGTAGTGGAAAAAGGAATATATCCAAATATAAACTACACAGAAGCATTCTGTGAAACTTCTTTCTGATCTGAGCATTCAGCTAACAGAGTTAAACCATACTTTTGATTGAGCAGTTTTGAAACACTCTGTCTGTAGAAAATGCAACTGGACATTTGTAGCGCTAAGTGGGTAATTGTGGAAAAAAGAATATGTTCAAATATAAACTACACAGAAGCAGTGTATGAAACTTCTTTCTGTTCTGTGCATTCAACTAACAGAGTTGAACCTTACTTTTGATTGAGCCTTTCTGAAACACTCTTTCTGTAGAAACTGCAATTTGACATTCTGAGCGCTAAGAGGCCTATATTGGGAAAAATAATATCTTCAAATAAAAACTACACAGAAGCATTGTGTGAAACTTATTTCTGATATGTTCTTTAAGCTAACAGAGTTAAACCATACTTTTGATTGCGCAGTTCTGAACACTCTTTCTGTAGAAAATGCAAGTGGACATTCGGAGCGCTAAGAGGGTAATAGTGGAAAAAGGAATATATTCATTATAAACTACACAGTAGCATTCTGTGAAAATTCTTTCTGTTCTGTGCATTCAACTAACAGAGTTGAACCTTACTTTTGATTGAGCCGTTATGAAACACTCTTTCTGTAGAAACTGCAATTGGACATGCTAAGCGCTAAGAGGCCTACATTTTGAAAAAGAATATCTTCAAATAAAAACTACACAGATGCATTCTCTGAAACTTATTTCTGATCTGTAAATTCAGTTAACAGAGATAAATCATATTTTTGATTGAGCAGTTATGAAACACTCTTTTTGTAGAAAATGCAAGTGGAGATTCGCAGCGCTAAGAGGGTAATAGTGTAAAGAGGAATGTCTTCAAATATAAACTACACAGAATCATTCGGTGAAACTTCTTTCTGATCTGTGCATTCAGCTAACAGAGTTAAACCATACTTTTGATTGAGCAGATCTGAACACTCTTTCTGTAGAAAATGCAACTGGACATTTGGAGCGCTAAGAGCGTAGTAGTGGAAAAAGGAATATATTCAAATATAAACTACACAGAAGCATTCTGTGAAACTTCTTTCTGATCTGAGCATTCAGCTAACAGAGTTAAACCATACTTTTGATTGAGCAGTTTTGAAACACTCTGTCTGTAGCAAATGCGACTGGACATTCGTAGCGCTAAGTGGGTAATAGCGGAGAAAAGAATATGTTCAAATATAAACTACACAGAAACATTGTATGAAACTTCTTTCTGTTCTGTGCATTCAACTAACAGAGTTGAACCTTACTTTTGATTGAGCCTTTCTGAAACACTCTTTCTGTAGAAACTGCAATTGGACATTCTGAGCGCTAAGAGGCCTATATTGGGAAAAATAATATCTTCAAATAAAAACTACACAGAAGCATTGTGTGAAACTTATTTCTGATATGTTCATTAAGCTAACAGAGTTAAACCATACTTTTGATTGTGCAGTTCTGAACACTCTTTCTGTAGAAAATGCAAGTGGACATTCGGAGCGCTAAGAGGGTAATAGTGGAAAAAGGAATATATTCAAATATAAACTACACAGTAGCATTCTGTGAAAATTCTTTCTGTTCTGTGCATTCAACTAACAGAGTTGAACCTTACTTTTGATTGAGCCGTTCTGAAACTCTCTTTCTGTAGAAACTGCAATTGGACATGCTAAGCGCTAAGAGGCCTATATTGGGAAAAAGAATATCTTCAAATAAAAACTACACAGATGCATTCTGTGAAACTTATTTCTGATCTGTAAATTCAGTTAACAGAGATAAAACATATTTTTGATTGAGCAGTTATGAAACACTCTTTTTGTAGAAAATGCAAGTGGAGATTCGGAGCGCTAAGTGGGTAATAGTGGAAAAAGGAATGACTTCAATTATAAACTACACAGAATCATTCGGTGAAACTTCTTTCTGTTCTGTGCATTCAGCTAACAGAGTTAAACCATACTTTTGATTGAGCAGATCTGAACACTCTTTCTGTAGAAAATGCAACTGGACATTTGGAGCGCTAAGAGCGTAGTAGTGGAAAAAGGAATATATTCAAATATAAACTACACAGAAGCATTCTGTGAAACTTCTTTCTCATCTGAGCATTCAGCTAACAGAGTTAAACCATACTTTTATTGAGCAGTTTTGAAACACTCTGTCTGTAGAAAATGCAACTGGACATTCGTAGCGCTAAGTGGGTAATAGTGGAAAAAAGAATATGTTCAAATATAAACTACACAGAAACATTGTATGAAACTTCTTTCTGTTCTGTGCATTCAACTAACAGAGTTGAACCTTACTATTGATTGAGCCGTTCTGAAACACTCTTTCTGTAGAAACTGCAATTGGAAATGCTGAGCGCTAAGAGGCCTATATTGGGAAAAAGAATGTCTACAAATAAAAACTACACAGAAGAATTGTGTGAAACTTCTTTCTGTTCTGTTTGTTCAACTAAAAGAGTTGAACCTTAGTTTTGATTGAGCCGTTCTGAAACACTCTTTCTGTAGAAAATGCAAGTGGAGATTCGGAGCGCTAAGTGGGTAATAGTGGAAAAAGGAATGTCTCCAAATATAAACTACACAATCATTCTGTGAAACTTCTTTCTGATCTGTGCATTCAGCTAACAGAGTTAAACCATACTTTTGATTGAGCAGATCTGAACACTATTTCTGTAGAAAATGCAACTGGACATTTGGAGCGCTAAGAGCGTAGTAGTGGAAAAAGGAATATATTCAAATATAAACTACACAGAAGCATTCTGTGAAACTTCCTTCTGATCTGAGCATTCAGCTAACAGAGTTAAACCATCCTTTTGATTGAGCAGTTTTGAAACACTCTGTCTGTAGAAAATGCAACTGGACATTCGTAGCGCTAAGTGGGTAATAGTGGAAAAAAGAATATGTTCAAATATAAACTACACAGAAGCATTGTATGAAACTTCTTTCTGTTCTGTGCATTCAACTAACAGAGTTGAACCCTACTTTTGATTGAGCCGTTCTGAAACACTCTTTCTGTAGAAACTGCAATTGGACATTCTGAGCGCTAAGAGGCCTATATTGGGAAAAAGAATGTCTACAAATAAAAACTACACAGAAGAATTGTGTGAAACTTCTTTCTTTTCTGTTTGTTCAACTAATAGAGTTGAACCTTAGTTTTGATTGAGCCGTTCTGAAACACTCTTTCTGTAGAAAATGCAAGTGGAGATTCGGAGCGCTAAGAGGGTAATAGTGGAAAAAGGGATGTCTCCAAATATAAACTACACAGAATCATTCGGTGAAACTTCTTTCTGATCTGTGCATTCAGCTAACAGAGTTAAACCATACTTTTGATTGAGCAGATCTGAACTCTCTTTCTGTAGAAAATGCAACTGGACATTTGGAGCGCTAAGAGAGTAGTAGTGGAAAAAGGAATATATTCAAATATAAACTACACAGAAGCATTCTGTGAAACTTCTTTCTGATCTGAGCATTCAGCTAACAGAATTAAACCATACTTTTGATTGAGCAGTTTTGAAACACTCTGTCTGTAGAAAATGCAACTGGACATTCGTAGCGCTAAGTGGGTAATAGTGGAAAAAAGAATATGTTCAAATATAAACAACACAGAAGCATTGTATGAAACTTCTTTCTGTTCTGTGCATTCAACTGACTGTGTTGAACCTTACTTTTGATTGAGCCTTTCTGAAACACTCTTTCTGTAGAAACTGCAATTGGACATTCTGAGCGCTAAGAGGCCTATATTGGGAAAAATAATATCTTCAAATAAAAACTACACAGAAGCATTGTGTGAAACTTATTTCTGATATGTTCATTAAGCTAACAGAGTTAAACCATACTTTTGATTGCGCATTTCTGAACACTCTTTCTGTAGAAAATGCAAGTGGACATTCGGAGCGCTAAGAGGGTAATAGTGGAAAAAGGAATATATTCAAATATAAACTACACAGTAGCATTCTGTGAAAATTCTTTCTGTTCTGTGCATTCAACTAACAGAGTTGAACCTTACTTTTGATTGAGCCGTTCTGAAACACTCTTTCTGTAGAAACTGCAATTGGACATGCTAAGCGCTAAGAGGCCTACATTGGGAAAAAGAATATCTTCAAATAAAAACTACACAGATGCATTCTGTGAAACTTATTTCTGATCTGTAAATTCAGTTAACAGAGATAAAACATATTTTTGATTGAGCAGTTATGAAACACTCTTTTTGTAGAAAATGCAAGTGGAGATTCGGAGCGCTAAGAGGGTAATAGTGGAAAAAGGAATGTCTTCAAATATAAAGTACACAGAATCATTCGGTGAAACTTCTTTCTGATCTGTGCATTCAGCTAACAGAGTTAAACCATACTTTTGATTGAGCAGATCTGAACACTCTTTCTGTAGAAAATGCAACTGGACATTTGGAGCGCTAAGAGCATAGTAGTGGAAAAAGGAATATATTCAAATATAAACTAAACAGAAGCATTCTGTGAAACTTCTTTCTGATCTGAGCATTCAGCTAACAGAGTTAAACCATACTTTTGATTGAGCAGTTTTGAAACACTCTGTCTGTAGAAAATGCAACTGGACATTCGTAGCGCTAAGTGGGTAATAGTGGAAAAAAGAATATGTTCAAATATAAACTACACAGAAGCATTGTATGAAACTTCTTTCTGTTCTGTGCATTCAACTAACAGAGTTGAACCTTACTTTTGATTGAGCTGTTCTGAAACACTCTTTCTGTAGAAACTGCAATTGGACATTCTGAGCGCTAAGAGGCCTATATTGGGAAAAAGAATGTCTACAAATAAAAACTACACAGAAGAATTGTGTGAAAATTCTTTCTGTTCTGTTTGTACAACTAAAAGAGTTGAACCTTAGTTTTGATTGAGCCGTTCTGAAACACTCTTTCTGTAGAAAATGCAAGTGGAGATTCGGAGCGCTAAGAGGGTAATAGTGGAAAAAGGAATGTCTCCAAATATAAACTACACAGAATCATTCGGTGAAACTTCTTTCTGATCTGTGCATTCAGCTAACAGAGTTAAACCATACTTTTGTTTGAGCAGATCTGAACTCTCTTTCTGTAGAAAATGCAACTGGACATTTGGAGCGCTAAGAGAGTAGTAGTGGAAAAAGGAATATATCCAAATATAAACTACACAGAAGCATTCTGTGAAACTTCTTTCTGATCTGAGCATTCAGCTAACAGAGTTAAACCATACTTTTGATTGAGCAGTTTTGAAACACTCTGTCTGTAGAAAATGCAACTGGACATTCGTAGCGCTAAGTGGGTAATTGTGGAAAAAAGAATATGTTCAAATATAAACTACACAGAAGCAGTGTATGAAACTTCTTTCTGTTCTGTGCATTCAACTAACAGAGTTGAACCTTACATTTGATTGAGCCTTTCTGAAACACTCTTTCTGTAGAAACTGCAATTGGACATTCTGAGCGCTAAGAGGCCTATATTGGGAAAAATAATATCTTCAAATAAAAACTACACAGAAGCATTGTGTGAAACTTATTTCTGATATGTTCATTAAGCTAACAGAGTTAAACCATACTTTTGATTGCGCAGGTCTGAACACTCTTTCTGTAGAAAATGCCAGTGGACATTCGGAGCGCTAAGAGGGTAATAGTGGAAAAAGGAATATATTCAAATATAAACTACACAGTAGCATTCTGTGAAAATTCTTTCTGTTCTGTGCATTCAACTAACAGAGTTGAACCTTACTTTTGATTGAGCCGTTCTGAAACACTCTTTCTGTAGAAACTGCAATTGGACATGCTAAGCGCTAAGAGGCCTACATTTTGAAAAAGAATATCTTCAAATAAAAACTACACAGATGCATTCTTTGAAACTTATTTCTGATCTGTAAATTCAGTTAACAGAGATAAAACATATTTTTGATTGAGCAGTTATGAAACACTCTTTTTGTAGAAAATGCAAGTGGAGATTCGGAGCGCTAAGAGGGTAATAGTGGAAAGAGGAATGTCTTCAATTATAAACTACACAGAATCATTCGGTGAAACTTCTTTCTGATCTGTGCATTTAGCTAACAGAGTTAAACCATACTTTTGATTGAGCAGATCTGAACATTCTTTCTGTAGAAAATGCAACTGGACATTTGGAGCGCTAAGAGCGTAGTAGTGGAAAAAGGAATATATTCAAATATAAACTAAACCGAAGCATTCTGTGAAACTTCTTTCTGATCTGAGCATTCAGCTAACAGAGTTAAACCATACTTTTGATTGAGCAGATCTGAACTCTCTTTCTGTAGAAAATGCAACTGGACCTTTGGAGCGCTAAGAGAGTAGTAGTGCAAAAAGGAATATATTCAAATATAAACTACACAGAAGCATTCTGTGAAACTTCTTTCTGATCTGAGCATTCAGCTAACAGAGTTAAACCATACTTTTGATTGAGCAGTTTTGAAACACTCTGTCTGTAGAAAATGCAACTGGACATTCGTAGCGCTAAGTGGGTAATAGTGGAAAAAAGAATATGTTCAAATATAAACTACACAGAAGCATTGTATGAAACTCCTTTCTGTTCTGTGCATTCAACTGACAGAGTTGAACCTTACTTTTGATTGAGCCTTTCTGAAACACTCTTTCTGTAGAAACTGCAATTGGACATTCTGAGCTCTAAGAGGCCTATATTGGGAAAAATAATATCTTCAAATAAAAACTACACAGAAGCATTGTGTGAAACTTATTTCTGATATGTTCATTAAGCTATCAGAGTTAAACCATACTTTTGATTGCGCAGTTCTGAACACTCTTTCTGTAGAAAATGCAAGTGGACATTCGGAGCGCTAAGAGGGTAATAGTGGAAAAAGGAATATATTCAAATATAAACTACACAGTAGCATTCTGTGAAAATTCTTTCTGTTCTGTGCATTCAACTAACAGAGTTGAACCTTACTTTTGATTGAGCCGTTCTGAAACACTCTTTCTGTAGAAACTGCAATTGGACATGCTAAGCGCTAAGAGGCCTACATTGGGAAAAAGAATATCTTCAAATAAAAACTACACAGATGCATTCTGTGAAACTTATTTCTGATCTGTAAATTCAGTTAACAGAGATAAAACATATTTTTGATTGAGCAGTTATGAAACACACTTTTTGTAGAAAATGCAAGTGGAGATTCGGAGCGCTAAGAGGGTAATAGTGGAAAAAGGAATGTCTTCAAATATAAACTACACAGAATCATTCGGTGAAACTTCTTTCTGATCTGTGCATTCAGCTAACAGAGTTAAACCATACTTTTGATTGAGCAGATCTGAACACTCTTTCTGTAGAAAATGCAACTGGACATTTGGAGCGCTAAGAGCGTAGTAGTGGAAAAAGGAATATATTCAAATATAAACTACACAGAAGCATTCTGTGAAACATCTTTCTGATCTGAGCATTCAGCTAACAGAGTTAAACCATACTTTTGATTGAGCAGTTTTGAAATACTCTGTCTGTAGGAAATGCCACTGGACATTCGTAGCGCTAAGTGGGTAATAGTGGAAAAAAGAATATGTTCAAATATAAACTACACAGAAGCATTGTATGAAACTTCTTTCTGTTCTGTGCATTCAACTAACCGAGTTGAACCTTACTTTTGATTGAGCCGTTCTGAAACACTCTTTTGTAGAAACTGCAATTGGACATTCTGAGCGCTAAGAGGCCTATATTGGGAAAAAGAATGTCTACAAATTAAAACTACACAGAAGAATTGTGTGAAACATATTTCTGATCTGTAAATTCAGTTAACAGAGATAAATCATATTTTTGATTGAGCAGTTATGAAACACTCTTTTTGTAGAAAATCCAAGTGGAGATTCGGAGCGCTAAGAGGGTAATAGTGGAAAAAGGAATGTCTCCAAATATAAACTACACAGAATCATTCTGTGAAACTTCTTTCTGATCTTTGCATTCAGCTAACAGAGTTAAACCATACTTTTGATTGAGCAGATCTGAACACTCTTTCTGTAGAAAATGCAACTGCACATTTGGAGCGCTAAGAGAGTAGTAGTGGAAAAAGGAATATATTCAAATATAAACTACACAGAAGCATTCTGTGAAACTTCTTTCTGATCTGAGCATTCAGCTAACAGAGTTAAACCATACTTTTGATTGAGCAGTTTTGAAACACTCTGTCTGTAGAAAATGCAAGTGTACATTCGTAGCGCTAAGTGGGTAATAGTGGAAAAAAGAATATGTTCAAATATAAACTACACAGAAGCATTGTATGAAACTACTTTCTGTTCTGTGCATTCAACTAACAGAGTTGAACCTTACTTTTGTTTGAGCCTTTCTGAAACACTCTTTCTGTAGAAACTGCAATTGGACATTCTGAGCGCTAAGAGACTTCTATTGGGAAAAATAATATCTTCAAATAAAAACTACACAGAAGCATTGTGTGAAACTTATTTCTGATATGTTCATTAAGCTAACAGAGTTAAACCATACTTTTGATTGCGCAGTTCTGAACACTCTTTCTGTAGAAAATGCAAGTGGACATTCGGAGCGCTAAGAGGGTAATAGTGGAAAAAGGAATATATTCAAATATAAACTACACAGTAGCATTCTGTGAAAATTCTTTCTGTTCTGTGCATTCATCTAACAGAGTTGAACCTTACTTTTGATTGAGCCGTTCTGAAACACTCTTTCTGTAGAAACTGCAATTGGACATGCTAAGCGCTAAGAGGCCTACATGGGGAAAAGAATATCTTCAAATAAAAACTACACAGATGCATTCCGTGAAACTTATTTCTGATCTGTAAATTCAGTTAACAGAGATAAAACATATTTTTGATTGAGCAGTTATGAAACACTCTTTTTGTAGAAAATGCAAGTGGAGATTCGGAGCGCTAAGAGGGTAATAGTGGAAAAAGGAATGACTTCAAATATAAACTACACAGAATCATTCGGTGAAACTTCTTTCTGTTCTGTGCATTCAGCCAACAGAGTTAAACCATACTTTTGATTGAGCAGATCTGAACACTCTTTCTGTAGAAAATGCAACTGGACATTTGGAGCGCTAAGAGCGTAGTAGTGGAAAAAGGAATATATTCAAATATAAACTACACAGAAGCATTCTGTGAAACTTCTTTCTCATCTGAGCATTCAGCTAACAGAGTTAAACCATACTTTTATTCAGCAGTTTTGAAACACTCTGTCTGTAGAAAATGCAACTGGACATTCGTAGCGCTAAGTGGGTAATAGTGGAAAAAAGAATATGTTCAAATATAAACTACACAGAAGCATTGTATGAAACTTCTTTCTGTTCTGTGCATTCAACTAACAGAGTTGAACCCTACTTTTGATTGAGCCGTTCTGAAACACTCTTTCTGTAGAAACTGCAATTGGACATTCTGAGCGCTAAGAGGCCTATATTGGGAAAAAGAATGTCTACAAATAAAAACTACACAGAAGAATTTTGTGAAACTTCTTTCTTTTCTGTTTGTTCAACTAAAAGAGTTGAACCTTAGTTTTGATTGAGCCGTTCTGAAACACTCTTTCTGTAGAAAATGCAAGTGGAGATTCAGAGCGCTAAGAGGGTAATAGTGGAAAAAGGAATGTCTCCAAATATAAACTACACAGAATCATTCGGTGAAACTTCTTTCTGATCTGTGCATTCAGCTAACAGAGTTAAACCATACTTTTGATTGAGCAGATCTGAACTCTCTTTCTGTAGAAAATGCAACTGGACATTTGGAGCGCTAAGAGAGTAGTAGTGGAAAAAGGAATATATTCAAATATAAACTACACAGAAGCATTCTGTGAAACTTCTTTCTGATCTGTGCATTCAGCTAACAGAGTTAAACCATACTTTTGATTGAGCAGTTTTGAAACACTCTGTCTGTAGAAAATGCAACTGGACATTCGTAGCGCTAAGTGGGTAATAGTGGAAAAAAGAATATGTTCAAATATAAACTACACAGAAGCATTGTATGAAACTTCTTTCTGTTCTGTGCATTCAACTGACAGAGTTGAACCTTACTTTTGATTGAGCCTTTCTGAAACACTCTTTCTGTAGAAACTGCAATTGGACATTCTGAGCGCTAAGAGGCCTATATTGGGAAAAATAATATCTTCAAATAAAAACTACACAGAAGCATTGTGTGAAACTTATTTCTGATATGTTCATTAAGCTAACAGAGTTAAACCATACTTTTGATTGCGCAGTTCTGAACACTCTTTCTGTAGAAAATGCAAGTGGACATTCGGAGCGCTAAGAGGGTAATAGTGGAAAAAGGAATATATTCAAATATAAACTACACAGTAGCATTCTGTGAAAATTCTTTCTGTTCTGTGCATTCAACTAACAGAGTTGAACCTTACTTTTGATTGAGCCGTTCTGAAACACTCTTTCTGTAGAAACTGCAATTGGACATGCTAAGCGCTAAGAGGCCTACATTGGGAAAAAGAATATCTTCAAATAAAAACTACACAGATGCATTCTGTGAAACTTATTTCTGATCTGTAAATTCAGTTAACAGAGATAAAACATATTTTTGTTTGAGCAGTTATGAAACACTCTTTTTGTAGAAAATGCAAGTGGAGATTCGGAGCGGTAAGAGGGTAATAGTGGAAAAAGGAATGTCTTCAAATATAAACTACACAGAATCATTCGGTGAAATTTCTTTCTGATCTGTGCATTCAGCTAACAGAGTTAAACCATACTTTTGATTGAGCAGATCTGAACACTCTTTCTGTAGAAAATGCAACTGGACATTTGGAGCGCTAAGAGCGTAGTAGTGGAAAAAGGAATATATTCAAATATAAACTACACAGAAGCATTCTGTGAAACTTCTTTCTGATCTGAGCATTCAGCTAACAGAGTTAAACCATACTTTTGATTGAGCAGTTTTGAAACACTCTGTCTGTAGAAAATGCAACTGGACATTCGTAGCGCTAAGTGGGTAATAGTGGAAAAAAGAATATGTTCAAATATAAACTACACAGAAGCATTGTATGAAACTTCTTTCTGTTCTGTGCATTCAACTAACAGAGTTGAACCTTACTTTTGATTGAGCCGTTCTGAAACACTCTTTTGTAGAAACTGCAATTGGACATTCTGAGCGCTAAGAGGCCTATATTGGGAAAAAGAATGTCTACAAATAAAAACTACACAGAAGAATTGTGTGAAACTTCTTTCTGTTCTGTTTGTTCAACTAAAAGAGTTGAACCTTAGTTTTGATTGAGCCGTTCTGAAACACTCTTTCTGTAGAAAATGCAAGTGGAGATTCGGAGCGCTAAGAGGGTAATAGTGGAAAAAGGAATGTCTCCAAATATAAACTACACAGAATCATTCTGTGAAACTTCTTTCTTTTCTGTGCATTCAGCTAACAGAGTTACACCATACTTTTGATTGAGCAGATCTGAACTCTCTTTCTGTAGAAAATGCAACTGGACCTTTGGAGCGCTAAGAGAGTAGTAGTGGAAAAAGGAATATATTCAAATATAAACTACACAGAAGCATTCTGTGAAACTTCTTTCTGATCTGAGAATTCAGTTAACAGAGTTAAACCATATTTTTGATTGAGCAGTTTTGAAACACTCTGTCTGTAGAAAATGCAACTGGACATTCGTAGCGCTAAGTGGGTAATAGTGGAAAAAAGAATATGTTCAAATATAAACTACACAGAAGCATTGTATGAAACTTCTTTCTGTTCTGTGCATTCAACTAACAGAGTTGAACCTTACTTTTGATTGAGCCTTTCTGAAACACTCTTTCTGTAGAAACTGCAATTGGACATTCTGAGCGCTAAGAGGCCTCTATTGGGAAAAATAATATCTTCAAATAAAAACTACACGGAAGCATTGTGTGAAACTTATTTCTGATATGTTCATTAAGCTAACAGAGTTAAATCATACTTTTGATTGCGCAGTTCTGAACACTCTTTCTGTAGAAAATGCAAGTGGACATTCGGAGCGCTAAGAGGGTAAGAGTGGAAAAAGGAATATATTCAAATATAAACTACACAGTAGCATTCTGTGAAACTTCTTTCTGATCTGAGCATTCAGCTAACAGAGTTAAACCATACTTTTGATTGAGTAGTTTTGAAACACTCTGTCTGTAGAAAATGCAACTGGACATTCGTAGCGCTAAGTGGGTAATAGTGGAGAAAAGAATATGTTCAAATATAAACTACACAGAAGCATTGTATGAAACTTCTTTCTGTTCTGTGCATTCAACTAACAGAGTTGAACCTTAGTTTTGATTGAGCCGTTCTGAAACACTCTTTATGGAGAAAAGGCAAGTGGAGATTCGGAGCGCTAAGAGGGTAATAGTGGAAAAAGGAATGTCTCCAAATATAAACTACACAGAATCATTCTGTGAAACTTCTTTCTGATCTGTGCATTCAGCTAACAGAGTTAAACCATACTTTTGATTGAGCAGATCTGAACACTCTTTCTGTAGAAAATGCAACTGGACATTTGGAGCGCTAAGAGAGTAGTAGTGGAAAAAGGAATATATTCAAATATGAACTACACAGAAGCATTCTGTGAAACTTCTTTCTGATCTGAGCATTCAGCTAACAGAGTTAAACCATACTTTTGATTGAGCAGTTTTGAAACACTCTCTCTGTAGAAAATGCAACTGGACATTCGTAGCGCTAAGTGGGTAATAGTGGAAAAAAGAATATGTTCAAATATAAACTACACAGAAGCATTGTATGAAACTTCTTTCTGTTCTGTGCATTCAACTAACAGAGTTGAACCTTACTTATAATTGAGCCTTTCTGAAACACTCTTTCTGTAGAATCTGCAATTGGACATTCTGAGCGCTAAGAGGCCTCTAATGGGAAAAACAATATCTTCAAATAAAAACTACACAGAAGCATTGTGTGAAACTTATTTCTGATATGTTCATTAAGCTAACAGAGTTAAACCATACTTTTGATTGCGCAGTTCTGAACACTCTTTCTGTAGAAAATGCAAGTGGACATTCGGAGCGCTAAGAGGGTAATAGTGGAAAAAGGAATATATTCAAATATAAACTACACAGTAGCATTCTGTGAAAATTCTTTCTGTTCTGTGCATTCAACTAACAGAGTTGAACCTTACTTTTGATTGAGCCGTTCTGAAACACTCTTTCTGTAGAAACTGCAATTGGACATGCTAAGCGCTAAGAGGCCTACATTGGGAAAAAGAATATCTTCAAATAAAAACTACACAGATGCATTGTGTGAAACTTATTTCTGATCTGTAAATTCAGTTAACAGAGATAAAACATATTTTTGATTGAGCAGTTATGAAACACTCTTTTTGTAGAAAATGCAAGTGGAGATTCGGATCGCTAAGAGGGTAATAGTGGAAAAAGGAATGTCTTCAAATATAAACTACACAGAATCATTCGGTGAAACTTCTTTCTGATCTGTGCATTCAGCTAACAGAGTTAAACCATACTTTTGATTGAGCAGATCTGAACACTCTTTCTCTAGAAAATGCAACTGGACATTTGGAGCGCTAAGAGCGTAGTAGTGGAAAAAGGAATATATTCAAATATAAACTACACAGAAGCATTCTGTGAAACTTCTTTCTGATCTGAGCATTCAGCTAACAGATTTAAACCATACTTTTGATTGAGCAGTTTTGAAACACTCTGTCTGTAGAAAAGGCAAGTGGACATTCGTAGCGCTATGTGGGTAATAGTGGAAAAAAGAATATGTTCAAATATAAACTACACAGAAGCATTGTATGAAACTTCTTTCTGTTCTGTGCATTCAACTAACAGAGTTGAACCTTACTTTTCATTGAGCCGTTCTGAAACACTCTTTCTGTAGAAACTGCAATTGGACATTCTGAGCGCTAAGAGGCCTATATTGGGAAAAAGAATGTCTACAAATAAAAACTACACAGAAGAATTGTGTGAAACTTCTTTCTGTTCTGTTTGTTCAACTAAAAGAGTTGAACCTTAGTTTTGATTGAGCCGTTCTGAAACACTCTTTCTGTAGAAAATGCAAGTGGAGATTCGGAGCGCTAAGAGGGTAATAGTGGAAAAAGGAATGTCTCCATATATAAACTACACAGAATCATTCTGTGAAACTTCTTTCTGATCTGTGCATTCAGCTAACAGAGTTAAAGCATACTTTTGATTGAGCAGATCTGAACACTCTTTCTGTAGAAAATGCAACTGGACATTTGGAGCGCTAAGAGAGTAGTAGTGGAAAAAGGAATATATTCAAATATAAACTACACAGAAGCATACTGTGAAACTCCTTTCTGATCTGAGCATTCAGCTAACAGAGTTAAACCATACTTTTGATTGAGCAGTTTTGAAACACTATGTCTGTAGAAAATACAACTGGACATTCGTAGCGCTAAGTGGGTAATAGTGGAAAAAAGAGTATGTTCAAATATAAACTACACAGAAGCATCGTATGAAACTTCTTTCTGTTCTGTGCATTCAACTAACAGAGTTGAACCTTAATTTTGATTGAGCCTTTCTGAAACACTCTTTCTGTAGAAACTGCAATTGGACATTCTGAGCGCTAAGAGGCCTCTATTGGGAAAAATAATATCTTCACATAAAAACTACACAGAAGCATTGTGTGAAACTTATTTCTGATATGTTCATTAAGCTAACAGAGTTAAACCATACTTTTGATTGCGCAGTTCTGAACACTCTTTCTGTAGAAAATGCAAGTGGACATTCGGAGCGCTAAGAGGGTAATAGTGGAAAAAGGAATATATTCAAATATAAACTACACAGTAGCATTCTGTGAAAATTCTTTCTGTTCTGTGCATTCAACTAACAGAGTTGAACCTTACTTTTGATTGAGCCATTCTGAAACACTCTTTCTGTAGAAACTGCAATTGGACATGCTAAGCGCTAAGAGGCCTACATTGGTAAAAAGAATATCTTCAAATAAAAACTACACAGATGCATTCTGTGGAACTTATTTCTGATCTGTAAATTCATTTAACAGAGATAAAACATATTTTTGATTGAGCAGTTATGAAACACTCTTTTTGTAGAAAATGCAAGTGGAGATTCGGAGCGCTAAGAGGGTAATAGTGGAAAAAGGAATGTCTTCAAATATAAACTACACAGAATCATTCGGTGAAACTTCTTTCTGATCTGTGCATTCAGTTAACAGAGTTAAACCATACTTTTGATTGAGCAGATCTGAACACTCTTTCTGTAGAAAATGCAACTGGACATTTGGAGCGCTAAGAGCGTAGTAGTGGAAAAAGGAATATATTCAAATATAAACTACACAGAAGCATTCTGTGAAACTTCTTTCTGATCTGAGCATTCAGCTAACAGATTTAAACCATACTTTTGATTGAGCAGTTTTGAAACACTCTGTCTGTAGAAAATGCAACTGGACATTCCTAGCGCTAAGTGGGTAATAGTGGAAAAAAGAATATGTTCAAATATAAACTACACAGAAGCATTGTATGAAACTTCTTTCTGTTCTGTGCATTCAACTAACAGAGTTGAACCTTACTTTTGATTGAGCCGTTCTGAAACACTCTTTCTGTAGAAACTGCAATTGGACATTCTGAGCGCTAAGAGGCCTATATTGGGAAAAAGAATGTCTACAAATAAAAACTACACAGAAGAATTGTGTGAAACTTCTTTCTGTTCTGTTTGTTCAACTAAAAGAGTTGAAACTTAGTTTTGATTGAGCCGTTCTGAAACACTCTTTCTGTAGAAAATGCAAGTGGAGATTCGGAGCGCTAAGAGGGTAATAGTGGAAAAAGGAATGTCTCCAAATATAAACTACACAGAATCATTCTGTGAAACTTCTTTCTGATCTGTGCATTCAGCTAACAGAGTTAAACCATACTTTTGATTGAGCAGATCTGAACACTCTTTCTGTAAAAAATGCAACTGGACATTTGGAGCGCTAAGAGAGTAGTAGTGGAAAAAGGAATATATTCAAATATAAACTACACAGAAGCATTCTGTGAAACTTCTCTCTGATCTGAGCATTCAGCTAACAGAGTTAATCCATAATTTTGATTGAGCAGTTTTGAAACACTCTGTCTGTAGGAAATGCAACTGGACATTCGTAGCGCTAAGTGGGTAATAGTGGAGAAAAGAATATGTTCATATATAAACTACACAGAAGCATTGTATGAAACTTCTTTCTGATCTGTGCATTCAACTAACAGAGTTGAACCTTACTTTTGATTGAGCCTTTCTGAAACACTCTTTCTGTAGAAACTGCAATTGGACATTCTGAGCGCTAAGAGGCCTCTATTGGGAAAAATAATATCTTCAAATAAAAACTACACAGAAGCATTGTGTGAAACTTATTTCTGATATGTTCATTAAGCTAACAGAGTTAAACCATACTTTTGATTGCGCAGTTCTGAACACTCTTTCTGTAGAAAATGCAAGTGGACATTCGGAGCGCTAAGAGGGTAATAGTGGAAAAAGGAATATATTCAAATATAAACTACACAGTAGCATTCTGTGAAAATTCTTTCTGTTCTGTGCATTCAACTAACAGAGTTGAACCTTACTTTTGATTGAGCCGTTCTGAAACACTCTTTCTGTAGAAATTGCAATTGGACATGCTAAGCGCTAATAGGCCTACATTGGGAAAAAGAATATCTTCAAATAAAAACTACACAGATGCATTCTGTGAAACTTATTTCTGATCTGTAAATTCAGTTAACAGAGATAAAACATATTTTTGATTGAGCAGTTATGAAACACTCTTTTTGTAGAAAATGCAAGTGTAGATTCCGAGCGCTAAGTGGGTAATAGTGGAAAAACGAATGTCTTCAAATATAAACTACACAGAATCATTCGGTGAAACTTCTTTCTGATCTGTGCATTCAGCTAAGAGAGTTAAACCATACTTTTGATTGAGCAGATCTGAACACTCTTTCTGTTGAAAATGCAGCTGGACATTTGGAGCAGTAAGAGCGTAGTAGTGGAAAAAGGAATATATTCAAATATAAACTACACAGAATCATTCTGTGAAACTTCTTTCTGATCTGAGCATTCAGCTAACAGAGTTAAACCATACTTTTGATTGAGCAGTTTTGAAACACTCTGTCTGTAGAAAATGCAACTGGACATTCCTAGCGCTAAGTGGGTAATAGTGGAAAAGAGAATATGTTCAAATATAAACTACACAGAAGCATTGTATGAAACTTCTTTCTGTTCTGTGCATTCAACTAACAGAGTTGAACCTTACTTTTGATTGAGCCGTTCTGAAACACTCTTTCTGTAGAAACTGCAATTGGACATTCTGAGCGCTAAGAGGCCTATATTGGGGGAAAGAATGTCTACAAATAAAAACTACACAGAAGAATTGTGTGAAACTTCTTTCTGTTCTGTTTGTTCAACTAAAAGATTTGAACCTTAGTTTTGATTGAGCCGTTCTGAAACACTCTTTCTGTAGAAAATGCAAGTGGAGATTCGGAGCGCTAAGAGGGTAATAGTGGAAAAAGGAATGTCTCCAAATATAAACTACACAGAATCATTCTGTGAAACTTCTTTCTGATCTGTGCATTCAGCTAACAGATTTAAACCATACTTATGATTGAGCAGATCTGAACACTCTTTCTGTAGAAAATGCAACTGGACATTTGGAGCGCTAAGAGAGTAGTAGTGGAAAAAGGAATATATTCAAATATAAACTACACAGAATCATTCTGTGAAACTCCTTTCTGATCTGAGCATTCAGCTAACAGAGTTAAACCATACTTTTGATTGAGCAGTTTTGAAACACTCTGTCTGTAGAAAATGCAACTGGACATTCGTAGCGCTAAGTGGGTAATAGTGGAAAAAAGAATATGTTCAAATATAAACTACACAGAAGCATTGTATGAAACTTCTTTCTGTTCTGTGCATTCAACTAACAGAGTTGAAACTTACTTTTGATTGAGCCGTTCTGAAACACTCTTTCTGTAGAAACTGCAATTGGACATTCTGAGCGCTAAGAGGCCTCTATTGGGAAAAATAATATCTTCAAATAAAAACTACACAGAAGCATTGTGTGAAACTTATTTCTGATATGTTCATTAAGCTAACAGAGTTAAACAATACTTTGATTGCGCAGTTCTGAACACTCTTTCTGTAGAAAATGCAAATGGACATTCGGAGCGCTAAGAGGGTAATAGTGGAAAAAGGAATATATTCAAATATAAACTACACAGTAGCATTCTGTGAAAATTCTTTCTGTTCTGTGCATTCAACTAACAGAGTTGAACCTTACTTTTGATTGAGCCGTTCTGAAACACTCTTTCTGTAGAAACTGCAATTGGACATGCTAAGCGCTAAGAGTCCTACATTGGGAAAAAGAATATCTTCAAATAAAAACTACACAGATGCATTCTGTGAAACTTATTTCTGATCTGTAAATTCAGTTAACAGAGATAAAACATATTTTTGATTGAGCAGTTATGAAACACTCTTTTTGTAGAAAATGCAAGTGGAGATTCGGAGCGCTAAGAGGGTAACAGTGGAAAAAGGAATGTCTTCAAATATAAACTACACAGAATCATTCGGTGAAACTTCTTTCTGATCTGTGCATTCAGCTAACAGAGTTAAACCATACTTTTGATTGAGCAGATCTGAACACTCTTTCTGTAGAAAATGCAAATGGACATTTGGAGCGCTAAGAGAGTAGTAGTGGAAAAAGGAATATATTCAAATATAAACTACACAGAAGCATTCTGTGAAACTTCTTTCTGATCTGAGCATTCAGCTAACAGAGTTAAACCATACTTTTGATTGAGCAGTTTTGAAACACTCTGTCTGTAGAAAATGCAACTGGACATTCGTAGCGCTAAGTGGGTAATAGTGGAAAAAAGAATATGTTCAAATATAAACTACACAGAAGCATTGTATGAAACTTATTTCTATTCTGTGCATTCAACTAACAGAGTTGAACCTTACTTTTGATTGAGCCGTTCTGAAACACTCTTTCTGTAGAAACTGCAATTGGACATTCTGAGCGCTAGGAAGCCTATATTGGGAAAAAGAATGTCTACAAATAAAAACTACAGAGAAGAATTGTGTGAAACTTCTTTCTGTTCTGTTTGTTCAACTAAAAGAGTTGAACCTTAGTTTTGATTGAGCCGTTCTGAAACACTCTTTCTGTAGAAAATGCAAGTGGAGATTCGGAGCGCTAAGAGGGTAATAGTGGAAAAAGGAATTTCTCCAAATATAAACTACACAGAATTATTCTGTGAAACTTCTTTCTGATCTGAGCATTCAGCTAACAGAGTTAAACCATACTTTTGATTGAGCAGATCTGAACACTCTTTCTTTAGAAAATGCAACTGGACATTTGGAGCGCTAAGAGACTAGTAGTGGAAAAAGGAATATATTCAAATATAAACTACACAGAAGCATTCTGTGAAACTTCTTTCTGATCTGAGCATTCAGCTAACAGAGTTAAACCATACTTTTGATTGAGCAGTTTTGAAACACTCTGTCTGTAGAAAATGCAACTGGACATTCGTAGCGCTAAGTGGGTAATAGTGGAAAAAAGATATGTTCAAATATAAACTACACAGAAGCATTGTATGAAACTTCTTTCTGTTCTGTGCATTCAACTAACAGAGTTGAACCTTACTTTTGATTGAGCCTTTCTGAAACACTCTTTCTGTAGAAACTGCAATTGGACATTCTGAGCGCTAAGAGGCCTCTATTGGGAAAAATAATATCTTCAAATAAAAACTACACAGAAGCATTGTGTGAAACTTATTTCTGATATGTTCATTAAGCTAACAGAGTTAAACCATACTTTTGAATGCGCAGTTCTGAACACTCTTTCTGTAGAAAATGCAAGTGGACATTCGGAGCGCTAAGAGGGTAATAGTGGAAAAAGGAATATATTCAAATATAAACTACACAGTAGCATTCTGTGAAAATTCTTTCTGTTCTGTGCATTCAACTAACAGAGTTGAACCTTACTTTTGATTGAGCCGTTCTGAAACACTCTTTCTGTAGAAATTGCAATTGGACATGCTAAGCGCTAATAGGCCTACATTGGGAAAAAGAATATCTTCAAATAAAAACTACACAGATGCATTCTGTGAAACTTATTTCTGATCTGTAAATTCAGTTAACAGAGATAAAACATATTTTTGATTGAGCAGTTATGAAACACTCTTTTTGTAGAAAATGCAAGTGTAGATTCGGAGCGCTAAGTGGGTAATAGTGGAAAAACGAATGTCTTCAAATATAAACTACACAGAATCATTCGGTGAAACTTCTTTCTGATCTGTGCATTCAGCTAAGAGAGTTAAACCATACTTTTGATTGAGCAGATCTGAACACTCTTTCTGTTGAAAATGCAGCTGGACATTTGGAGCAGTAAGAGCGTAGTAGTGGAAAAAGGAATATATTCAAATATAAACTACACAGAATCATTCTGTGAAACTTCTTTCTGATCTGAGCATTCAGCTAACAGAGTTAAACCATACTTTTGATTGAGCAGTTTTGAAACACTCTGTCTGTAGAAAATGCAACTGGACATTCCTAGCGCTAAGTGGGTAATAGTGGAAAAGAGAATATGTTCAAATATAAACTACACAGAAGCATTGTATGAAACTTCTTTCTGTTCTGTGCATTCAACTAACAGAGTTGAACCTTACTTTTGATTGAGCCGTTCTGAAACACTCTTTCTGTAGAAACTGCAATTGGACATTCTGAGCGCTAAGAGGCCTATATTGGGAGAAAGAATGTCTACAAATAAAAACTACACAGAAGAATTGTGTGAAACTTCTTTCTGTTCTGTTTGTTCAACTAAAAGATTTGAACCTTAGTTTTGATTGAGCCGTTCTGAAACACTCTTTCTGTAGAAAATGCAAGTGGAGATTCGGAGCGCTAAGAGGGTAATAGTGGAAAAAGGAATGTCTCCAAATATAAACTACACAGAATCATTCTGTGAAACTTCTTTCTGATCTGTGCATTCAGCTAACAGATTTAAACCATACTTATGATTGAGCAGATCTGAACACTCTTTCTGTAGAAAATGCAACTGGACATTTGGAGCGCTAAGAGAGTAGTAGTGGAAAAAGGAATATATTCAAATATAAACTACACAGAATCATTCTGTGAAACTCCTTTCTGATCTGAGCATTCAGCTAACAGAGTTAAACCATACTTTTGATTGAGCAGTTTTGAAACACTCTGTCTGTAGAAAATGCAACTGGACATTCGTAGCGCTAAGTGGGTAATAGTGGAAAAAAGAATATGTTCAAATATAAACTACACAGAAGCATTGTATGAAACTTCTTTCTGTTCTGTGCATTCAACTAACAGAGTTGAAACTTACTTTTGATTGAGCCGTTCTGAAACACTCTTTCTGTAGAAACTGCAATTGGACATTCTGAGCGCTAAGAGGCCTCTATTGGGAAAAATAATATCTTCAAATAAAAACTACACAGAAGCATTGTGTGAAACTTATTTCTGATATGTTCATTAAGCTAACAGAGTTAAACAATACTTTGATTGCGCAGTTCTGAACACTCTTTCTGTAGAAAATGCAAATGGACATTCGGAGCGCTAAGAGGGTAATAGTGGAAAAAGGAATATATTCAAATATAAACTACACAGTAGCATTCTGTGAAAATTCTTTCTGTTCTGTGCATTCAACTAACAGAGTTGAACCTTACTTTTGATTGAGCCGTTCTGAAACACTCTTTCTGTAGAAACTGCAATTGGACATGCTAAGCGCTAAGAGTCCTACATTGGGAAAAAGAATATCTTCAAATAAAAACTACACAGATGCATTCTGTGAAACTTATTTCTGATCTGTAAATTCAGTTAACAGAGATAAAACATATTTTTGATTGAGCAGTTATGAAACACTCTTTTTGTAGAAAATGCAAGTGGAGATTCGGAGCGCTAAGAGGGTAACAGTGGAAAAAGGAATGTCTTCAAATATAAACTACACAGAATCATTCGGTGAAACTTCTTTCTGATCTGTGCATTCAGCTAACAGAGTTAAACCATACTATTGATTGAGCAGATCTGAACACTCTTTCTGTAGAAAATGCAAATGGACATTTGGAGCGCTAAGAGAGTAGTAGTGGAAAAAGGAATATATTCAAATATAAACTACACAGAAGCATTCTGTGAAACTTCTTTCTGATCTGAGCATTCAGCTAACAGAGTTAAACCATACTTTTGATTGAGCAGTTTTGAAACACTCTGTCTGTAGAAAATGCAACTGGACATTCGTAGCGCTAAGTGGGTAATAGTGGAAAAAAGAATATGTTCAAATATAAACTACACAGAAGCATTGTATGAAACTTATTTCTGTTCTGTGCATTCAACTAACAGAGTTGAACCTTACTTTTGATTGAGCCGTTCTGAAACACTCTTTCTGTAGAAACTGCAATTGGACATTCTGAGCGCTAGGAAGCCTATATTGGGAAAAAGAATGTCTACAAATAAAAACTACAGAGAAGAATTGTGTGAAACTTCTTTCTGTTCTGTTTGTTCAACTAAAAGAGTTGAACCTTAGTTTTGATTGAGCCGTTCTGAAACACTCTTTCTGTAGAAAATGCAAGTGGAGATTCGGAGCGCTAAGAGGGTAATAGTGGAAAAAGGAATTTCTCCAAATATAAACTACACAGAATTATTCTGTGAAACTTCTTTCTGATCTGAGCATTCAGCTAACAGAGTTAAACCATACTTTTGATTGAGCAGATCTGAACACTCTTTCTTTAGAAAATGCAACTGGACATTTGGAGCGCTAAGAGACTAGTAGTGGAAAAAGGAATATATTCAAATATAAACTACACAGAAGCATTCTGTGAAACTTCTTTCTGATCTGAGCATTCAGCTAACAGAGTTAAACCATACTTTTGATTGAGCAGTTTTGAAACACTCTGTCTGTAGAAAATGCAACTGGACATTCGTAGCGCTAAGTGGGTAATAGTGGAAAAAAGATATGTTCAAATATAAACTACACAGAAGCATTGTATGAAACTTCTTTCTGTTCTGTGCATTCAACTAACAGAGTTGAACCTTACTTTTGATTGAGCCTTTCTGAAACACTCTTTCTGTAGAAACTGCAATTGGACATTCTGAGCGCTAAGAGGCCTCTATTGGGAAAAATAATATCTTCAAATAAAAACTACACAGAAGCATTGTGTGAAACTTATTTCTGATATGTTCATTAAGCTAACAGAGTTAAACCATACTTTTGATTGCGCAGTTCTGAACACTCTTTCTGTAGAAAATGCAAGTGGACATTCGGAGCGCTAAGAGGGTAATAGTGGAAAAAGGAATATATTCAAATATAAACTACACAGTAGCATTCTGTGAAAATTCTTTCTGTTCTGTGCATTCAACTAACAGAGTTGAACCTTACTTTTGATTGAGCCGTTCTGAAACACTCTTTCTGTAGAAATTGCAATTGGACATGCTAAGCGCTAATAGGCCTACATTGGGAAAAAGAATATCTTCAAATAAAAACTACACAGATGCATTCTGTGAAACTTATTTCTGATCTGTAAATTCAGTTAACAGAGATAAAACATATTTTTGATTGAGCAGTTATGAAACACTCTTTTTGTAGAAAATGCAAGTGTAGATTCGGAGCGCTAAGTGGGTAATAGTGGAAAAACGAATGTCTTCAAATATAAACTACACAGAATCATTCGGTGAAACTTCTTTCTGATCTGTGCATTCAGCTAAGAGAGTTAAACCATACTTTTGATTGAGCAGATCTGAACACTCTTTCTGTTGAAAATGCAGCTGGACATTTGGAGCAGTAAGAGCGTAGTAGTGGAAAAAGGAATATATTCAAATATAAACTACACAGAATCATTCTGTGAAACTTCTTTCTGATCTGAGCATTCAGCTAACAGAGTTAAACCATACTTTTGATTGAGCAGTTTTGAAACACTCTGTCTGTAGAAAATGCAACTGGACATTCCTAGCGCTAAGTGGGTAATAGTGGAAAAGAGAATATGTTCAAATATAAACTACACAGAAGCATTGTATGAAACTTCTTTCTGTTCTGTGCATTCAACTAACAGAGTTGAACCTTACTTTTGATTGAGCCGTTCTGAAACACTCTTTCTGTAGAAACTGCAATTGGACATTCTGAGCGCTAAGAGGCCTATATTGGGAGAAAGAATGTCTACAAATAAAAACTACACAGAAGAATTGTGTGAAACTTCTTTCTGTTCTGTTTGTTCAACTAAAAGATTTGAACCTTAGTTTTGATTGAGCCGTTCTGAAACACTCTTTCTGTAGAAAATGCAAGTGGAGATTCGGAGCGCTAAGAGGGTAATAGTGGAAAAAGGAATGTCTCCAAATATAAACTACACAGAATCATTCTGTGAAACTTCTTTCTGATCTGTGCATTCAGCTAACAGATTTAAACCATACTTATGATTGAGCAGATCTGAACACTCTTTCTGTAGAAAATGCAACTGGACATTTGGAGCGCTAAGAGAGTAGTAGTGGAAAAAGGAATATATTCAAATATAAACTACACAGAATCATTCTGTGAAACTCCTTTCTGATCTGAGCATTCAGCTAACAGAGTTAAACCATACTTTTGATTGAGCAGTTTTGAAACACTCTGTCTGTAGAAAATGCAACTGGACATTCGTAGCGCTAAGTGGGTAATAGTGGAAAAAAGAATATGTTCAAATATAAACTACACAGAAGCATTGTATGAAACTTCTTTCTGTTCTGTGCATTCAACTAACAGAGTTGAAACTTACTTTTGATTGAGCCGTTCTGAAACACTCTTTCTGTAGAAACTGCAATTGGACATTCTGAGCGCTAAGAGGCCTCTATTGGGAAAAATAATATCTTCAAATAAAAACTACACAGAAGCATTGTGTGAAACTTATTTCTGATATGTTCATTAAGCTAACAGAGTTAAACAATACTTTGATTGCGCAGTTCTGAACACTCTTTCTGTAGAAAATGCAAATGGACATTCGGAGCGCTAAGAGGGTAATAGTGGAAAAAGGAATATATTCAAATATAAACTACACAGTAGCATTCTGTGAAAATTCTTTCTGTTCTGTGCATTCAACTAACAGAGTTGAACCTTACTTTTGATTGAGCCGTTCTGAAACACTCTTTCTGTAGAAACTGCAATTGGACATGCTAAGCGCTAAGAGTCCTACATTGGGAAAAAGAATATCTTCAAATAAAAACTACACAGATGCATTCTGTGAAACTTATTTCTGATCTGTAAATTCAGTTAACAGAGATAAAACATATTTTTGATTGAGCAGTTATGAAACACTCTTTTTGTAGAAAATGCAAGTGGAGATTCGGAGCGCTAAGAGGGTAACAGTGGAAAAAGGAATGTCTTCAAATATAAACTACACAGAATCATTCGGTGAAACTTCTTTCTGATCTGTGCATTCAGCTAACAGAGTTAAACCATACTTTTGATTGAGCAGATCTGAACACTCTTTCTGTAGAAAATGCAAATGGACATTTTGAGCGCTAAGAGAGTAGTAGTGGAAAAAGGAATATATTCAAATATAAACTACACAGAAGCATTCTGTGAAACTTCTTTCTGATCTGAGCATTCAGCTAACAGAGTTAAACCATACTTTTGATTGAGCAGTTTTGAAACACTCTGTCTGTAGAAAATGCAACTGGACATTCGTAGCGCTAAGTGGGTAATAGTGGAAAAAAGAATATGTTCAAATATAAACTACACAGAAGCATTGTATGAAACTTATTTCTGTTCTGTGCATTCAACTAACAGAGTTGAACCTTACTTTTGATTGAGCCGTTCTGAAACACTCTTTCTGTAGAAACTGCAATTGGACATTCTGAGCGCTAGGAAGCCTATATTGGGAAAAAGAATGTCTACAAATAAAAACTACAGAGAAGAATTGTGTGAAACTTCTTTCTGTTCTGTTTGTTCAACTAAAAGAGTTGAACCTTAGTTTTGATTGAGCCGTTCTGAAACACTCTTTCTGTAGAAAATGCAAGTGGAGATTCGGAGCGCTAAGAGGGTAATAGTGGAAAAAGGAATTTCTCCAAATATAAACTACACAGAATTATTCTGTGAAACTTCTTTCTGATCTGAGCATTCAACTAACAGAGTTAAACCATACTTTTGATTGAGCAGATCTGAACACTCTTTCTTTAGAAAATGCAACTGGACATTTGGAGCGCTAAGAGACTAGTAGTGGAAAAAGGAATATATTCAAATATAAACTACACAGAAGCATTCTGTGAAACTTCTTTCTGATCTGAGCATTCAGCTAACAGAGTTAAACCATACTTTTGATTGAGCAGTTTTGAAACACTCTGTCTGTAGAAAATGCAACTGGACATTCGTAGCGCTAAGTGGGTAATAGTGGAAAAAAGATATGTTCAAATATAAACTACACAGAAGCATTGTATGAAACTTCTTTCTGTTCTGTGCATTCAACTAACAGAGTTGAACCTTACTTTTGATTGAGCCTTTCTGAAACACTCTTTCTGTAGAAACTGCAATTGGACATTCTGAGCGCTAAGAGGCCTCTATTGGGAAAAATAATATCTTCAAATAAAAACTACACAGAAGCATTGTGTGAAACTTATTTCTGATATGTTCATTAAGCTAACAGAGTTAAACCATACTTTTGATTGCGCAGTTCTGAACACTCTTTCTGTAGAAAATGCAAGTGGACATTCGGAGCGCTAAGAGGGTAATAGTGGAAAAAGGAATATATTCAAATATAAACTACACAGTAGCATTCTGTGAAAATTCTTTCTGTTCTGTGCATTCAACTAACAGAGTTGAACCTTACTTTTGATTGAGCCGTTCTGAAACACTCTTTCTGTAGAAATTGCAATTGGACATGCTAAGCGCTAATAGGCCTACATTGGGAAAAAGAATATCTTCAAATAAAAACTACACAGATGCATTCTGTGAAACTTATTTCTGATCTGTAAATTCAGTTAACAGAGATAAAACATATTTTTGATTGAGCAGTTATGAAACACTCTTTTTGTAGAAAATGCAAGTGTAGATTCGGAGCGCTAAGTGGGTAATAGTGGAAAAAGGAATGTCTTCAAATATAAACTACACAGAATCATTCGGTGAAACTTCTTTCTGATCTGTGCATTCAGCTAAGAGAGTTAAACCATACTTTTGATTGAGCAGATCTGAACACTCTTTCTGTTGAAAATGCAGCTGGACATTTGGAGCAGTAAGAGCGTAGTAGTGGAAAAAGGAATATATTCAAATATAAACTACACAGAATCATTCTGTGAAACTTCTTTCTGTTCTGTGCATTCAACTAACAGAGTTGAACCTTACTTTTGATTGAGCCGTTCTGAAACACTCTTTCTGTAGAAACTGCAATTGGACATTCTGAGCGCTAAGAGGCCTATATTGGGAGAAAGAATGTCTACAAATAAAAACTACACAGAAGAATTGTGTGAAACTTCTTTCTGTTCTGTTTGTTCAACTAAAAGATTTGAACCTTAGTTTTGATTGAGCCGTTCTGAAACACTCTTTCTGTAGAAAATGCAAGTGGAGATTCGGAGCGCTAAGAGGGTAATAGTGGAAAAAGGAATGTCTCCAAATATAAACTACACAGAATCATTCTGTGAAACTTCTTTCTGATCTGTGCATTCAGCTAACAGATTTAAACCATACTTATGATTGAGCAGATCTGAACACTCTTTCTGTAGAAAATGCAACTGGACATTTGGAGCGCTAAGAGAGTAGTAGTGGAAAAAGGAATATATTCAAATATAAACTACACAGAATCATTCTGTGAAACTCCTTTCTGATCTGAGCATTCAGCTAACAGAGTTAAACCATACTTTTGATTGAGCAGTTTTGAAACACTCTGTCTGTAGAAAATGCAACTGGACATTCGTAGCGCTAAGTGGGTAATAGTGGAAAAAAGAATATGTTCAAATATAAACTACACAGAAGCATTGTATGAAACTTCTTTCTGTTCTGTGCATTCAACTAACAGAGTTGAAACTTACTTTTGATTGAGCCGTTCTGAAACACTCTTTCTGTAGAAACTGCAATTGGACATTCTGAGCGCTAAGAGGCCTCTATTGGGAAAAATAATATCTTCAAATAAAAACTACACAGAAGCATTGTGTGAAACTTATTTCTGATATGTTCATTAAGCTAACAGAGTTAAACAATACTTTGATTGCGCAGTTCTGAACACTCTTTCTGTAGAAAATGCAAATGGACATTCGGAGCGCTAAGAGGGTAATAGTGGAAAAAGGAATATATTCAAATATAAACTACACAGTAGCATTCTGTGAAAATTCTTTCTGTTCTGTGCATTCAACTAACAGAGTTGAACCTTACTTTTGATTGAGCCGTTCTGAAACACTCTTTCTGTAGAAACTGCAATTGGACATGCTAAGCGCTAAGAGTCCTACATTGGGAAAAAGAATATCTTCAAATAAAAACTACACAGATGCATTCTGTGAAACTTATTTCTGATCTGTAAATTCAGTTAACAGAGATAAAACATATTTTTGATTGAGCAGTTATGAAACACTCTTTTTGTAGAAAATGCAAGTGGAGATTCGGAGCGCTAAGAGGGTAACAGTGGAAAAAGGAATGTCTTCAAATATAAACTACACAGAATCATTCGGTGAAACTTCTTTCTGATCTGTGCATTCAGCTAACAGAGTTAAACCATACTTTTGATTGAGCAGATCTGAACACTCTTTCTGTAGAAAATGCAAATGGACATTTGGAGCGCTAAGAGAGTAGTAGTGGAAAAAGGAATATATTCAAATATAAACTACACAGAAGCATTCTGTGAAACTTCTTTCTGATCTGAGCATTCAGCTAACAGAGTTAAACCATACTTTTGATTGAGCAGTTTTGAAACACTCTGTCTGTAGAAAATGCAACTGGACATTCGTAGCGCTAAGTGGGTAATAGTGGAAAAAAGAATATGTTCAAATATAAACTACACAGAAGCATTGTATGAAACTTATTTCTGTTCTGTGCATTCAACTAACAGAGTTGAACCTTACTTTTGATTGAGCCGTTCTGAAACACTCTTTCTGTAGAAACTGCAATTGGACATTCTGAGCGCTAGGAAGCCTATATTGGGAAAAAGAATGTCTACAAATAAAAACTACAGAGAAGAATTGTGTGAAACTTCTTTCTGTTCTGTTTGTTCAACTAAAAGAGTTGAACCTTAGTTTTGATTGAGCCGTTCTGAAACACTCTTTCTGTAGAAAATGCAAGTGGAGATTCGGAGCGCTAAGAGGGTAATAGTGGAAAAAGGAATTTCTCCAAATATAAACTACACAGAATTATTCTGTGAAACTTCTTTCTGATCTGAGCATTCAGCTAACAGAGTTAAACCATACTTTTGATTGAGCAGATCTGAACACTCTTTCTTTAGAAAATGCAACTGGACATTTGGAGCGCTAAGAGACTAGTAGTGGAAAAAGGAATATATTCAAATATAAACTACACAGAAGCATTCTGTGAAACTTCTTTCTGATCTGAGCATTCAGCTAACAGAGTTAAACCATACTTTTGATTGAGCAGTTTTGAAACACTCTGTCTGTAGAAAATGCAACTGGACATTCGTAGCGCTAAGTGGGTAATAGTGGAAAAAAGATATGTTCAAATATAAACTACACAGAAGCATTGTATGAAACTTCTTTCTGTTCTGTGCATTCAACTAACAGAGTTGAACCTTACTTTTGATTGAGCCTTTCTGAAACACTCTTTCTGTAGAAACTGCAATTGGACATTCTGAGCGCTAAGAGGCCTCTATTGGGAAAAATAATATCTTCAAATAAAAACTACACAGAAGCATTGTGTGAAACTTATTTCTGATATGTTCATTAAGCTAACAGAGTTAAACCATACTTTTGATTGCGCAGTTCTGAACACTCTTTCTGTAGAAAATGCAAGTGGACATTCGGAGCGCTAAGAGGGTAATAGTGGAAAAAGGAATATATTCAAATATAAACTACACAGTAGCATTCTGTGAAAATTCTTTCTGTTCTGTGCATTCAACTAACAGAGTTGAACCTTACTTTTGATTGAGCCGTTCTGAAACACTCTTTCTGTAGAAATTGCAATTGGACAAGCTAAGCGCTAATAGGCCTACATTGGGAAAAAGAATATCTTCAAATAAAAACTACACAGATGCATTCTGTGAAACTTATTTCTGATCTGTAAATTCAGTTAACAGAGATAAAACATATTTTTGATTGAGCAGTTATGAAACACTCTTTTTGTAGAAAATGCAAGTGTAGATTCGGAGCGCTAAGTGGGTAATAGTGGAAAAACGAATGTCTTCAAATATAAACTACACAGAATCATTCGGTGAAACTTCTTTCTGATCTGTGCATTCAGCTAAGAGAGTTAAACCATACTTTTGATTGAGCAGATCTGAACACTCTTTCTGTTGAAAATGCAGCTGGACATTTGGAGCAGTAAGAGCGTAGTAGTGGAAAAAGGAATATATTCAAATATAAACTACACAGAATCATTCTGTGAAACTTCTTTCTGATCTGAGCATTCAGCTAACAGAGTTAAACCATACTTTTGATTGAGCAGTTTTGAAACACTCTGTCTGTAGAAAATGCAACTGGACATTCCTAGCGCTAAGTGGGTAATAGTGGAAAAGAGAATATGTTCAAATATAAACTACACAGAAGCATTGTATGAAACTTCTTTCTGTTCTGTGCATTCAACTAACAGAGTTGAACCTTACTTTTGATTGAGCCGTTCTGAAACACTCTTTCTGTAGAAACTGCAATTGGACATTCTGAGCGCTAAGAGGCCTATATTGGGAGAAAGAATGTCTACAAATAAAAACTACACAGAAGAATTGTGTGAAACTTCTTTCTGTTCTGTTTGTTCAACTAAAAGATTTGAACCTTAGTTTTGATTGAGCCGTTCTGAAACACTCTTTCTGTAGAAAATGCAAGTGGAGATTCGGAGCGCTAAGAGGGTAATAGTGGAAAAAGGAATGTCTCCAAATATAAACTACACAGAATCATTCTGTGAAACTTCTTTCTGATCTGTGCATTCAGCTAACAGATTTAAACCATACTTATGATTGAGCAGATCTGAACACTCTTTCTGTAGAAAATGCAACTGGACATTTGGAGCGCTAAGAGAGTAGTAGTGGAAAAAGGAATATATTCAAATATAAACTACACAGAATCATTCTGTGAAACTCCTTTCTGATCTGAGCATTCAGCTAACAGAGTTAAACCATACTTTTGATTGAGCAGTTTTGAAACACTCTGTCTGTAGAAAATGCAACTGGACATTCGTAGCGCTAAGTGGGTAATAGTGGAAAAAAGAATATGTTCAAATATAAACTACACAGAAGCATTGTATGAAACTTCTTTCTGTTCTGTGCATTCAACTAACAGAGTTGAAACTTACTTTTGATTGAGCCGTTCTGAAACACTCTTTCTGTAGAAACTGCAATTGGACATTCTGAGCGCTAAGAGGCCTCTATTGGGAAAAATAATATCTTCAAATAAAAACTACACAGAAGCATTGTGTGAAACTTATTTCTGATATGTTCATTAAGCTAACAGAGTTAAACAATACTTTGATTGCGCAGTTCTGAACACTCTTTCTGTAGAAAATGCAAATGGACATTCGGAGCGCTAAGAGGGTAATAGTGGAAAAAGGAATATATTCAAATATAAACTACACAGTAGCATTCTGTGAAAATTCTTTCTGTTCTGTGCATTCAACTAACAGAGTTGAACCTTACTTTTGATTGAGCCGTTCTGAAACACTCTTTCTGTAGAAACTGCAATTGGACATGCTAAGCGCTAAGAGTCCTACATTGGGAAAAAGAATATCTTCAAATAAAAACTACACTGATGCATTCTGTGAAACTTATTTCTGATCTGTAAATTCAGTTAACAGAGATAAAACATATTTTTGATTGAGCAGTTATGAAACACTCTTTTTGTAGAAAATGCAAGTGGAGATTCGGAGCGCTAAGAGGGTAACAGTGGAAAAAGGAATGTCTTCAAATATAAACTACACAGAATCATTCGGTGAAACTTCTTTCTGATCTGTGCATTCAGCTAACAGAGTTAAACCATACTTTTGATTGAGCAGATCTGAACACTCTTTCTGTAGAAAATGCAAATGGACATTTGGAGCGCTAAGAGAGTAGTAGTGGAAAAAGGAATATATTCAAATATAAACTACACAGAAGCATTCTGTGAAACTTCTTTCTGATCTGAGCATTCAGCTAACAGAGTTAAACCATACTTTTGATTGAGCAGTTTTGAAACACTCTGTCTGTAGAAAATGCAACTGGACATTCGTAGCGCTAAGTGGGTAATAGTGGAAAAAAGAATATGTTCAAATATAAACTACACAGAAGCATTGTATGAAACTTATTTCTGTTCTGTGCATTCAACTAACAGAGTTGAACCTTACTTTTGATTGAGCCGTTCTGAAACACTCTTTCTGTAGAAACTGCAATTGGACATTCTGAGCGCTAGGAAGCCTATATTGGGAAAAAGAATGTCTACAAATAAAAACTACAGAGAAGAATTGTGTGAAACTTCTTTCTGTTCTGTTTGTTCAACTAAAAGAGTTGAACCTTAGTTTTGATTGAGCCGTTCTGAAACACTCTTTCTGTAGAAAATGCAAGTGGAGATTCGGAGCGCTAAGAGGGTAATAGTGGAAAAAGGAATTTCTCCAAATATAAACTACACAGAATTATTCTGTGAAACTTCTTTCTGATCTGAGCATTCAGCTAACAGAGTTAAACCATACTTTTGATTGAGCAGATCTGAACACTCTTTCTTTAGAAAATGCAACTGGACATTTGGAGCGCTAAGAGACTAGTAGTGGAAAAAGGAATATATTCAAATATAAACTACACAGAAGCATTCTGTGAAACTTCTTTCTGATCTGAGCATTCAGCTAACAGAGTTAAACCATACTTTTGATTGAGCAGTTTTGAAACACTCTGTCTGTAGAAAATGCAACTGGACATTCGTAGCGCTAAGTGGGTAATAGTGGAAAAAAGATATGTTCAAATATAAACTACACAGAAGCATTGTATGAAAATTCTTTCTGTTCTGTGCATTCAACTAACAGAGTTGAACCTTACTTTTGATTGAGCCTTTCTGAAACACTCTTTCTGTAGAAACTGCAATTGGACATTCTGAGCGCTAAGAGGCCTCTATTGGGAAAAATAATATCTTCAAATAAAAACTACACAGAAGCATTGTGTGAAACTTATTTCTGATATGTTCATTAAGCTAACAGAGTTAAACCATACTTTTGATTGCGCAGTTCTGAACACTCTTTCTGTAGAAAATGCAAGTGGACATTCGGAGCGCTAAGAGGGTAATAGTGGAAAAAGGAATATATTCAAATATAAACTACACAGTAGCATTCTGTGAAAATTCTTTCTGTTCTGTGCATTCAACTAACAGAGTTGAACCTTACTTTTGATTGAGCCGTTCTGAAACACTCTTTCTGTAGAAATTGCAATTGGACATGCTAAGCGCTAATAGGCCTACATTGGGAAAAAGAATATCTTCAAATAAAAACTACACAGATGCATTCTGTGAAACTTATTTCTGATCTGTAAATTCAGTTAACAGAGATAAAACATATTTTTGATTGAGCAGTTATGAAACACTCTTTTTGTAGAAAATGCAAGTGTAGATTCGGAGCGCTAAGTGGGTAATAGTGGAAAAACGAATGTCTTCAAATATAAACTACACAGAATCATTCGGTGAAACTTCTTTCTGATCTGTGCATTCAGCTAAGAGAGTTAAACCATACTTTTGATTGAGCAGATCTGAACACTCTTTCTGTTGAAAATGCAGCTGGACATTTGGAGCAGTAAGAGCATAGTAGTGGAAAAAGGAATATATTCAAATATAAACTACACAGAATCATTCTGTGAAACTTCTTTCTGATCTGAGCATTCAGCTAACAGAGTTAAACCATACTTTTGATTGAGCAGTTTTGAAACACTCTGTCTGTAGAAAATGCAACTGGACATTCCTAGCGCTAAGTGGGTAATAGTGGAAAAGAGAATATGTTCAAATATAAACTACACAGAAGCATTGTATGAAACTTCTTTCTGTTCTGTGCATTCAACTAACAGAGTTGAACCTTACTTTTGATTGAGCCGTTCTGAAACACTCTTTCTGTAGAAACTGCAATTGGACATTCTGAGCGCTAAGAGGCCTATATTGGGAGAAAGAATGTCTACAAATAAAAACTACACAGAAGAATTGTGTGAAACTTCTTTCTGTTCTGTTTGTTCAACTAAAAGATTTGAACCTTAGTTTTGATTGAGCCGTTCTGAAACACTCTTTCTGTAGAAAATGCAAGTGGAGATTCGGAGCGCTAAGAGGGTAATAGTGGAAAAAGGAATGTCTCCAAATATAAACTACACAGAATCATTCTGTGAAACTTCTTTCTGATCTGTGCATTCAGCTAACAGATTTAAACCATACTTATGATTGAGCAGATCTGAACACTCTTTCTGTAGAAAATGCAACTGGACATTTGGAGCGCTAAGAGAGTAGTAGTGGAAAAAGGAATATATTCAAATATAAACTACACAGAATCATTCTGTGAAACTCCTTTCTGATCTGAGCATTCAGCTAACAGAGTTAAACCATACTTTTGATTGAGCAGTTTTGAAACACTCTGTCTGTAGAAAATGCAACTGGACATTCGTAGCGCTAAGTGGGTAATAGTGGAAAAAAGAATATGTTCAAATATAAACTACACAGAAGCATTGTATGAAACTTCTTTCTGTTCTGTGCATTCAACTAACAGAGTTGAAACTTACTTTTGATTGAGCCGTTCTGAAACACTCTTTCTGTAGAAACTGCAATTGGACATTCTGAGCGCTAAGAGGCCTCTATTGGGAAAAATAATATCTTCAAATAAAAACTACACAGAAGCATTGTGTGAAACTTATTTCTGATATGTTCATTAAGCTAACAGAGTTAAACAATACTTTGATTGCGCAGTTCTGAACACTCTTTCTGTAGAAAATGCAAATGGACATTCGGAGCGCTAAGAGGGTAATAGTGGAAAAAGGAATATATTCAAATATAAACTACACAGTAGCATTCTGTGAAAATTCTTTCTGTTCTGTGCATTCAACTAACAGAGTTGAACCTTACTTTTGATTGAGCCGTTCTGAAACACTCTTTCTGTAGAAACTGCAATTGGACATGCTAAGCGCTAAGAGTCCTACATTGGGAAAAAGAATATCTTCAAATAAAAACTACACAGATGCATTCTGTGAAACTTATTTCTGATCTGTAAATTCAGTTAACAGAGATAAAACATATTTTTGATTGAGCAGTTATGAAACACTCTTTTTGTAGAAAATGCAAGTGGAGATTCGGAGCGCTAAGAGGGTAACAGTGGAAAAAGGAATGTCTTCAAATATAAACTACACAGAATCATTCGGTGAAACTTCTTTCTGATCTGTGCATTCAGCTAACAGAGTTAAACCATACTTTTGATTGAGCAGATCTGAACACTCTTTCTGTAGAAAATGCAAATGGACATTTGGAGCGCTAAGAGAGTAGTAGTGGAAAAAGGAATATATTCAAATATAAACTACACAGAAGCATTCTGTGAAACTTCTTTCTGATCTGAGCATTCAGCTAACAGAGTTAAACCATACTTTTGATTGAGCAGTTTTGAAACACTCTGTCTGTAGAAAATGCAACTGGACATTCGTAGCGCTAAGTGGGTAATAGTGGAAAAAAGAATATGTTCAAATATAAACTACACAGAAGCATTGTATGAAACTTATTTCTGTTCTGTGCATTCAACTAACAGAGTTGAACCTTACTTTTGATTGAGCCGTTCTGAAACACTCTTTCTGTAGAAACTGCAATTGGACATTCTGAGCGCTAGGAAGCCTATATTGGGAAAAAGAATGTCTACAAATAAAAACTACAGAGAAGAATTGTGTGAAACTTCTTTCTGTTCTGTTTGTTCAACTAAAAGAGTTGAACCTTAGTTTTGATTGAGCCGTTCTGAAACACTCTTTCTGTAGAAAATGCAAGTGGAGATTCGGAGCGCTAAGAGGGTAATAGTGGAAAAAGGAATTTCTCCAAATATAAACTACACAGAATTATTCTGTGAAACTTCTTTCTGATCTGAGCATTCAGCTAACAGAGTTAAACCATACTTTTGATTGAGCAGATCTGAACACTCTTTCTTTAGAAAATGCAACTGGACATTTGGAGCGCTAAGAGACTAGTAGTGGAAAAAGGAATATATTCAAATATAAACTACACAGAAGCATTCTGTGAAACTTCTTTCTGATCTGAGCATTCAGCTAACAGAGTTAAACCATACTTTTGATTGAGCAGTTTTGAAACACTCTGTCTGTAGAAAATGCAACTGGACATTCGTAGCGCTAAGTGGGTAATAGTGGAAAAAAGATATGTTCAAATATAAACTACACAGAGGCATTGTATGAAACTTCTTTCTGTTCTGTGCATTCAACTAACAGAGTTGAACCTTACTTTTGATTGAGCCTTTCTGAAACACTCTTTCTGTAGAAACTGCAATTGGACATTCTGAGCGCTAAGAGGCCTCTATTGGGAAAAATAATATCTTCAAATAAAAACTACACAGAAGCATTGTGTGAAACTTATTTCTGATATGTTCATTAAGCTAACAGAGTTAAACCATACTTTTGATTGCGCAGTTCTGAACACTCTTTCTGTAGAAAATGCAAGTGGACATTCGGAGCGCTAAGAGGGTAATAGTGGAAAAAGGAATATATTCAAATATAAACTACACAGTAGCATTCTGTGAAAATTCTTTCTGTTCTGTGCATTCAACTAACAGAGTTGAACCTTACTTTTGATTGAGCCGTTCTGAAACACTCTTTCTGTAGAAATTGCAATTGGACATGCTAAGCGCTAATAGGCCTACATTGGGAAAAAGAATATCTTCAAATAAAAACTACACAGATGCATTCTGTGAAACTTATTTCTGATCTGTAAATTCAGTTAACAGAGATAAAACATATTTTTGATTGAGCAGTTATGAAACACTCTTTTTGTAGAAAATGCAAGTGTAGATTCGGAGCGCTAAGTGGGTAATAGTGGAAAAACGAATGTCTTCAAATATAAACTACACAGAATCATTCGGTGAAACTTCTTTCTGATCTGTGCATTCAGCTAAGAGAGTTAAACCATACTTTTGATTGAGCAGATCTGAACACTCTTTCTGTTGAAAATGCAGCTGGACATTTGGAGCAGTAAGAGCGTAGTAGTGGAAAAAGGAATATATTCAAATATAAACTACACAGAATCATTCTGTGAAACTTCTTTCTGATCTGAGCATTCAGCTAACAGAGTTAAACCATACTTTTGATTGAGCAGTTTTGAAACACTCTGTCTGTAGAAAATGCAACTGGACATTCCTAGCGCTAAGTGGGTAATAGTGGAAAAGAGAATATGTTCAAATATAAACTACACAGAAGCATTGTATGAAACTTCTTTCTGTTCTGTGCATTCAACTAACAGAGTTGAACCTTACTTTTGATTGAGCCGTTCTGAAACACTCTTTCTGTAGAAACTGCAATTGGACATTCTGAGCGCTAAGAGGCCTATATTGGGAGAAAGAATGTCTACAAATAAAAACTACACAGAAGAATTGTGTGAAACTTCTTTCTGTTCTGTTTGTTCAACTAAAAGAGTTGAACCTTAGTTTTGATTGAGCCGTTCTGAAACACTCTTTCTGTAGAAAATGCAAGTGGAGATTCGGAGCGCTAAGAGGGTAATAGTGGAAAAAGGAATGTCTCCAAATATAAACTACACAGAATCATTCTGTGAAACTTCTTTCTGATCTGTGCATTCAGCTAACAGATTTAAACCATACTTATGATTGAGCAGATCTGAACACTCTTTCTGTAGAAAATGCAACTGGACATTTGGAGCGCTAAGAGAGTAGTAGTGGAAAAAGGAATATATTCAAATATAAACTACACAGAATCATTCTGTGAAACTCCTTTCTGATCTGAGCATTCAGCTAACAGAGTTAAACCATACTTTTGATTGAGCAGTTTTGAAACACTCTGTCTGTAGAAAATGCAACTGGACATTCGTAGCGCTAAGTGGGTAATAGTGGAAAAAAGAATATGTTCAAATATAAACTACACAGAAGCATTGTATGAAACTTCTTTCTGTTCTGTGCATTCAACTAACAGAGTTGAAACTTACTTTTGATTGAGCCGTTCTGAAACACTCTTTCTGTAGAAACTGCAATTGGACATTCTGAGCGCTAAGAGGCCTCTATTGGGAAAAATAATATCTTCAAATAAAAACTACACAGAAGCATTGTGTGAAACTTATTTCTGATATGTTCATTAAGCTAACAGAGTTAAACAATACTTTGATTGCGCAGTTCTGAACACTCTTTCTGTAGAAAATGCAAATGGACATTCGGAGCGCTAAGAGGGTAATAGTGGAAAAAGGAATATATTCAAATATAAACTACACAGTAGCATTCTGTGAAAATTCTTTCTGTTCTGTGCATTCAACTAACAGAGTTGAACCTTACTTTTGATTGAGCCGTTCTGAAACACTCTTTCTGTAGAAACTGCAATTGGACATGCTAAGCGCTAAGAGTCCTACATTGGGAAAAAGAATATCTTCAAATAAAAACTACACAGATGCATTCTGTGAAACTTATTTCTGATCTGTAAATTCAGTTAACAGAGATAAAACATATTTTTGATTGAGCAGTTATGAAACACTCTTTTTGTAGAAAATGCAAGTGGAGATTCGGAGCGCTAAGAGGGTAACAGTGGAAAAAGGAATGTCTTCAAATATAAACTACACAGAATCATTCGGTGAAACTTCTTTCTGATCTGTGCATTCAGCTAACAGAGTTAAACCATACTTTTGATTGAGCAGATCTGAACACTCTTTCTGTAGAAAATGCAAATGGACATTTGGAGCGCTAAGAGAGTAGTAGTGGAAAAAGGAATATATTCAAATATAAACTACACAGAAGCATTCTGTGAAACTTCTTTCTGATCTGAGCATTCAGCTAACAGAGTTAAACCATACTTTTGATTGAGCAGTTTTGAAACACTCTGTCTGTAGAAAATGCAACTGGACATTCGTAGCGCTAAGTGGGTAATAGTGGAAAAAAGAATATGTTCAAATATAAACTACACAGAAGCATTGTATGAAACTTATTTCTGTTCTGTGCATTCAACTAACAGAGTTGAACCTTACTTTTGATTGAGCCGTTCTGAAACACTCTTTCTGTAGAAACTGCAATTGGACATTCTGAGCGCTAGGAAGCCTATATTGGGAAAAAGAATGTCTACAAATAAAAACTACAGAGAAGAATTGTGTGAAACTTCTTTCTGTTCTGTTTGTTCAACTAAAAGAGTTGAACCTTAGTTTTGATTGAGCCGTTCTGAAACACTCTTTCTGTAGAAAATGCAAGTGGAGATTCGGAGCGCTAAGAGGGTAATAGTGGAAAAAGGAATTTCTCCAAATATAAACTACACAGAATTATTCTGTGAAACTTCTTTCTGATCTGAGCATTCAGCTAACAGAGTTAAACCATACTTTTGATTGAGCAGATCTGAACACTCTTTCTTTAGAAAATGCAACTGGACATTTGGAGCGCTAAGAGACTAGTAGTGGAAAAAGGAATATATTCAAATATAAACTACACAGAAGCATTCTGTGAAACTTCTTTCTGATCTGAGCATTCAGCTAACAGAGTTAAACCATACTTTTGATTGAGCAGTTTTGAAACACTCTGTCTGTAGAAAATGCAACTGGACATTCGTAGCGCTAAGTGGGTAATAGTGGAAAAAAGATATGTTCAAATATAAACTACACAGAAGCATTGTATGAAACTTCTTTCTGTTCTGTGCATTCAACTAACAGAGTTGAACCTTACTTTTGATTGAGCCTTTCTGAAACACTCTTTCTGTAGAAACTGCAATTGGACATTCTGAGCGCTAAGAGGCCTCTATTGGGAAAAATAATATCTTCAAATAAAAACTACACAGAAGCATTGTGTGAAACTTATTTCTGATATGTTCATTAAGCTAACAGAGTTAAACCATACTTTTGATTGCGCAGTTCTGAACACTCTTTCTGTAGAAAATGCAAGTGGACATTCGGAGCGCTAAGAGGGTAATAGTGGAAAAAGGAATATATTCAAATATAAACTACACAGTAGCATTCTGTGAAAATTCTTTCTGTTCTGTGCATTCAACTAACAGAGTTGAACCTTACTTTTGATTGAGCCGTTCTGAAACACTCTTTCTGTAGAAATTGCAATTGGACATGCTAAGCGCTAATAGGCCTACATTGGGAAAAAGAATATCTTCAAATAAAAACTACACAGATGCATTCTGTGAAACTTATTTCTGATCTGTAAATTCAGTTAACAGAGATAAAACATATTTTTGATTGAGCAGTTATGAAACACTCTTTTTGTAGAAAATGCAAGTGTAGATTCGGAGCGCTAAGTGGGTAATAGTGGAAAAACGAATGTCTTCAAATATAAACTACACAGAATCATTCGGTGAAACTTCTTTCTGATCTGTGCATTCAGCTAAGAGAGTTAAACCATACTTTTGATTGAGCAGATCTGAACACTCTTTCTGTTGAAAATGCAGCTGGACATTTGGAGCAGTAAGAGCGTAGTAGTGGAAAAAGGAATATATTCAAATATAAACTACACAGAATCATTCTGTGAAACTTCTTTCTGATCTGAGCATTCAGCTAACAGAGTTAAACCATACTTTTGATTGAGCAGTTTTGAAACACTCTGTCTGTAGAAAATGCAACTGGACATTCCTAGCGCTAAGTGGGTAATAGTGGAAAAGAGAATATGTTCAAATATAAACTACACAGAAGCATTGTATGAAACTTCTTTCTGTTCTGTGCATTCAACTAACAGAGTTGAACCTTACTTTTGATTGAGCCGTTCTGAAACACTCTTTCTGTAGAAACTGCAATTGGACATTCTGAGCGCTAAGAGGCCTATATTGGGAGAAAGAATGTCTACAAATAAAAACTACACAGAAGAATTGTGTGAAACTTCTTTCTGTTCTGTTTGTTCAACTAAAAGAGTTGAACCTTAGTTTTGATTGAGCCGTTCTGAAACACTCTTTCTGTAGAAAATGCAAGTGGAGATTCGGAGCGCTAAGAGGGTAATAGTGGAAAAAGGAATGTCTCCAAATATAAACTACACAGAATCATTCTGTGAAACTTCTTTCTGATCTGTGCATTCAGCTAACAGATTTAAACCATACTTATGATTGAGCAGATCTGAACACTCTTTCTGTAGAAAATGCAACTGGACATTTGGAGCGCTAAGAGAGTAGTAGTGGAAAAAGGAATATATTCAAATATAAACTACACAGAATCATTCTGTGAAACTCCTTTCTGATCTGAGCATTCAGCTAACAGAGTTAAACCATACTTTTGATTGAGCAGTTTTGAAACACTCTGTCTGTAGAAAATGCAACTGGACATTCGTAGCGCTAAGTGGGTAATAGTGGAAAAAAGAATATGTTCAAATATAAACTACACAGAAGCATTGTATGAAACTTCTTTCTGTTCTGTGCATTCAACTAACAGAGTTGAAACTTACTTTTGATTGAGCCGTTCTGAAACACTCTTTCTGTAGAAACTGCAATTGGACATTCTGAGCGCTAAGAGGCCTCTATTGGGAAAAATAATATCTTCAAATAAAAACTACACAGAAGCATTGTGTGAAACTTATTTCTGATATGTTCATTAAGCTAACAGAGTTAAACAATACTTTGATTGCGCAGTTCTGAACACTCTTTCTGTAGAAAATGCAAATGGACATTCGGAGCGCTAAGAGGGTAATAGTGGAAAAAGGAATATATTCAAATATAAACTACACAGTAGCATTCTGTGAAAATTCTTTCTGTTCTGTGCATTCAACTAACAGAGTTGAACCTTACTTTTGATTGAGCCGTTCTGAAACACTCTTTCTGTAGAAACTGCAATTGGACATGCTAAGCGCTAAGAGTCCTACATTGGGAAAAAGAATATCTTCAAATAAAAACTACACAGATGCATTCTGTGAAACTTATTTCTGATCTGTAAATTCAGTTAACAGAGATAAAACATATTTTTGATTGAGCAGTTATGAAACACTCTTTTTGTAGAAAATGCAAGTGGAGATTCGGAGCGCTAAGAGGGTAACAGTGGAAAAAGGAATGTCTTCAAATATAAACTACACAGAATCATTCGGTGAAACTTCTTTCTGATCTGTGCATTCAGCTAACAGAGTTAAACCATACTTTTGATTGAGCAGATCTGAACACTCTTTCTGTAGAAAATGCAAATGGACATTTGGAGCGCTAAGAGAGTAGTAGTGGAAAAAGGAATATATTCAAATATAAACTACACAGAAGCATTCTGTGAAACTTCTTTCTGATCTGAGCATTCAGCTAACAGAGTTAAACCATACTTTTGATTGAGCAGTTTTGAAACACTCTGTCTGTAGAAAATGCAACTGGACATTCGTAGCGCTAAGTGGGTAATAGTGGAAAAAAGAATATGTTCAAATATAAACTACACAGAAGCATTGTATGAAACTTATTTCTGTTCTGTGCATTCAACTAACAGAGTTGAACCTTACTTTTGATTGAGCCGTTCTGAAACACTCTTTCTGTAGAAACTGCAATTGGACATTCTGAGCGCTAGGAAGCCTATATTGGGAAAAAGAATGTCTACAAATAAAAACTACAGAGAAGAATTGTGTGAAACTTCTTTCTGTTCTGTTTGTTCAACTAAAAGAGTTGAACCTTAGTTTTGATTGAGCCGTTCTGAAACACTCTTTCTGTAGAAAATGCAAGTGGAGATTCGGAGCGCTAAGAGGGTAATAGTGGAAAAAGGAATTTCTCCAAATATAAACTACACAGAATTATTCTGTGAAACTTCTTTCTGATCTGAGCATTCAGCTAACAGATTTAAACCATACTTATGATTGAGCAGATCTGAACACTCTTTCTGTAGAAAATGCAACTGGACATTTGGAGCGCTAAGAGACTAGTAGTGGAAAAAGGAATATATTCAAATATAAACTACACAGAATCATTCTGTGAAACTCCTTTCTGATCTGAGCATTCAGCTAACAGAGTTAAACCATACTTTTGATTGAGCAGTTTTGAAACACTCTGTCTGTAGAAAATGCAACTGGACATTCGTAGCGCTAAGTGGGTAATAGTGGAAAAAAGAATATGTTCAAATATAAACTACACAGAAGCATTGTATGAAACTTCTTTCTGTTCTGTGCATTCAACTAACAGAGTTGAAACTTACTTTTGATTGAGCCGTTCTGAAACACTCTTTCTGTAGAAACTGCAATTGGACATTCTGAGCGCTAAGAGGCCTCTATTGGGAAAAATAATATCTTCAAATAAAAACTACACAGAAGCATTGTGTGAAACTTATTTCTGATATGTTCATTAAGCTAACAGAGTTAAACAATACTTTGATTGCGCAGTTCTGAACACTCCTTCTGTAGAAAATGCAAATGGACATTCGGAGCGCTAAGAGGGTAATAGTGGAAAAAGGAATATATTCAAATATAAACTACACAGTAGCATTCTGTGAAAATTCTTTCTGTTCTGTGCATTCAACTAACAGAGTTGAACCTTACTTTTGATTGAGCCGTTCTGAAACACTCTTTCTGTAGAAACTGCAATTGGACATGCTAAGCGCTAAGAGTCCTACATTGGGAAAAAGAATATCTTCAAATAAAAACTACACAGATGCATTCTGTGAAACTTATTTCTGATCTGTAAATTCAGTTAACAGAGATAAAACATATTTTTGATTGAGCAGTTATGAAACACTCTTTTTGTAGAAAATGCAAGTGGAGATTCGGAGCGCTAAGAGGGTAACAGTGGAAAAAGGAATGTCTTCAAATATAAACTACACAGAATCATTCGGTGAAACTTCTTTCTGATCTGTGCATTCAGCTAACAGAGTTAAACCATACTTTTGATTGAGCAGATCTGAACACTCTTTCTGTAGAAAATGCAAATGGACATTTGGAGCGCTAAGAGAGTAGTAGTGGAAAAAGGAATATATTCAAATATAAACTACACAGAAGCATTCTGTGAAACTTCTTTCTGATCTGAGCATTCAGCTAACAGAGTTAAACCATACTTTTGATTGAGCAGTTTTGAAACACTCTGTCTGTAGAAAATGCAACTGGACATTCGTAGCGCTAAGTGGGTAATAGTGGAAAAAAGAATATGTTCAAATATAAACTACACAGAAGCATTGTATGAAACTTATTTCTGTTCTGTGCATTCAACTAACAGAGTTGAACCTTACTTTTGATTGAGCCGTTCTGAAACACTCTTTCTGTAGAAACTGCAATTGGACATTCTGAGCGCTAGGAAGCCTATATTGGGAAAAAGAATGTCTACAAATAAAAACTACAGAGAAGAATTGTGTGAAACTTCTTTCTGTTCTGTTTGTTCAACTAAAAGAGTTGAACCTTAGTTTTGATTGAGCCGTTCTGAAACACTCTTTCTGTAGAAAATGCAAGTGGAGATTCGGAGCGCTAAGAGGGTAATAGTGGAAAAAGGAATTTCTCCAAATATAAACTACACAGAATTATTCTGTGAAACTTCTTTCTGATCTGAGCATTCAGCTAACAGAGTTAAACCATACTTTTGATTGAGCAGATCTGAACACTCTTTCTTTAGAAAATGCAACTGGACATTTGGAGCGCTAAGAGACTAGTAGTGGAAAAAGGAATATATTCAAATATAAACTACACAGAAGCATTCTGTGAAACTTCTTTCTGATCTGAGCATTCAGCTAACAGAGTTAAACCATACTTTTGATTGAGCAGTTTTGAAACACTCTGTCTGTAGAAAATGCAACTGGACATTCGTAGCGCTAAGTGGGTAATAGTGGAAAAAAGATATGTTCAAATATAAACTACACAGAAGCATTGTATGAAACTTCTTTCTGTTCTGTGCATTCAACTAACAGAGTTGAACCTTACTTTTGATTGAGCCTTTCTGAAACACTCTTTCTGTAGAAACTGCAATTGGACATTCTGAGCGCTAAGAGGCCTCTATTGGGAAAAATAATATCTTCAAATAAAAACTACACAGAAGCATTGTGTGAAACTTATTTCTGATATGTTCATTAAGCTAACAGAGTTAAACCATACTTTTGATTGCGCAGTTCTGAACACTCTTTCTGTAGAAAATGCAAGTGGACATTCGGAGCGCTAAGAGGGTAATAGTGGAAAAAGGAATATATTCAAATATAAACTACACAGTAGCATTCTGTGAAAATTCTTTCTGTTCTGTGCATTCAACTAACAGAGTTGAACCTTACTTTTGATTGAGCCGTTCTGAAACACTCTTTCTGTAGAAATTGCAATTGGACATGCTAAGCGCTAATAGGCCTACATTGGGAAAAAGAATATCTTCAAATAAAAACTACACAGATGCATTCTGTGAAACTTATTTCTGATCTGTAAATTCAGTTAACAGAGATAAAACATATTTTTGATTGAGCAGTTATGAAACACTCTTTTTGTAGAAAATGCAAGTGTAGATTCGGAGCGCTAAGTGGGTAATAGTGGAAAAACGAATGTCTTCAAATATAAACTACACAGAATCATTCGGTGAAACTTCTTTCTGATCTGTGCATTCAGCTAAGAGAGTTAAACCATACTTTTGATTGAGCAGATCTGAACACTCTTTCTGTTGAAAATGCAGCTGGACATTTGGAGCAGTAAGAGCGTAGTAGTGGAAAAAGGAATATATTCAAATATAAACTACACAGAATCATTCTGTGAAACTTCTTTCTGATCTGAGCATTCAGCTAACAGAGTTAAACCATACTTTTGATTGAGCAGTTTTGAAACACTCTGTCTGTAGAAAATGCAACTGGACATTCCTATCGCTAAGTGGGTTATAGTGGAAAAGAGAATATGTTCAAATATAAACTACACAGAAGCATTGTATGAAACTTCTTTCTGTTCTGTGCATTCAACTAACAGAGTTGAACCTTACTTTTGATTGAGCCGTTCTGAAACACTCTTTCTGTAGAAACTGCAATTGGACATTCTGAGCGCTAAGAGGCCTATATTGGGAGAAAGAATGTCTACAAATAAAAACTACACAGAAGAATTGTGTGAAACTTCTTTCTGTTCTGTTTGTTCAACTAAAAGATTTGAACCTTAGTTTTGATTGAGCCGTTCTGAAACACTCTTTCTGTAGAAAATGCAAGTGGAGATTCGGAGCGCTAAGAGGGTAATAGTGGAAAAAGGAATGTCTCCAAATATAAACTACACAGAATCATTCTGTGAAACTTCTTTCTGATCTGTGCATTCAGCTAACAGATTTAAACCATACTTATGATTGAGCAGATCTGAACACTCTTTCTGTAGAAAATGCAACTGGACATTTGGAGCGCTAAGAGAGTAGTAGTGGAAAAAGGAATATATTCAAATATAAACTACACAGAATCATTCTGTGAAACTCCTTTCTGATCTGAGCATTCAGCTAACAGAGTTAAACCATACTTTTGATTGAGCAGTTTTGAAACACTCTGTCTGTAGAAAATGCAACTGGACATTCGTAGCGCTAAGTGGGTAATAGTGGAAAAAAGAATATGTTCAAATATAAACTACACAGAAGCATTGTATGAAACTTCTTTCTGTTCTGTGCATTCAACTAACAGAGTTGAAACTTACTTTTGATTGAGCCGTTCTGAAACACTCTTTCTGTAGAAACTGCAATTGGACATTCTGAGCGCTAAGAGGCCTCTATTGGGAAAAATAATATCTTCAAATAAAAACTACACAGAAGCATTGTGTGAAACTTATTTCTGATATGTTCATTAAGCTAACAGAGTTAAACAATACTTTGATTGCGCAGTTCTGAACACTCTTTCTGTAGAAAATGCAAATGGACATTCGGAGCGCTAAGAGGGTAATAGTGGAAAAAGGAATATATTCAAATATAAACTACACAGTAGCATTCTGTGAAAATTCTTTCTGTTCTGTGCATTCAACTAACAGAGTTGAACCTTACTTTTGATTGAGCCGTTCTGAAACACTCTTTCTGTAGAAACTGCAATTGGACATGCTAAGCGCTAAGAGTCCTACATTGGGAAAAAGAATATCTTCAAATAAAAACTACACAGATGCATTCTGTGAAACTTATTTCTGATCTGTAAATTCAGTTAACAGAGATAAAACATATTTTTGATTGAGCAGTTATGAAACACTCTTTTTGTAGAAAATGCAAGTGGAGATTCGGAGCGCTAAGAGGGTAACAGTGGAAAAAGGAATGTCTTCAAATATAAACTACACAGAATCATTCGGTGAAACTTCTTTCTGATCTGTGCATTCAGCTAACAGAGTTAAACCATACTTTTGATTGAGCAGATCTGAACACTCTTTCTGTAGAAAATGCAAATGGACATTTGGAGCGCTAAGTGAGTAGTAGTGGAAAAAGGAATATATTCAAATATAAACTACACAGAAGCATTCTGTGAAACTTCTTTCTGATCTGAGCATTCAGCTAACAGAGTTAAACCATACTTTTGATTGAGCAGTTTTGAAACACTCTGTCTCTAGAAAATGCGACTGGACATTCGTAGCGCTAAGTGGGTAATAGTGGAAAAAAGAATATGTTCAAATATAAACTACACAGAAGCATTGTATGAAACTTATTTCTGTTCTGTGCATTCAACTAACAGAGTTGAACCTTACTTTTGATTGAGCCGTTCTGAAACACTCTTTCTGTAGAAACTGCAATTGGACATTCTGAGCGCTAGGAGGCCTATATTGGGAAAAAGAATGTCTACAAATAAAAACTACAGAGAAGAATTGTGTGAAACTTCTTTCTGTTCTGTTTGTTCAACTAAAAGAGTTGAACCTTAGTTTTGATTGAGCCGTTCTGAGAAACTCTTTCTGTAGAAAATGCAAGTGGAGATTCGGAGCGCTAAGAGGGTAATAGTGGAAAAAGGAATGTCTCCAAATATAAACTACACAGAATCATTCTGTGAAACTTCTTTCTGATCTGTGCATTCAGCTAACAGAGTTAAACCATACTTTTGATAGAGCAGATCTGAACACTCTTTCTGTAGAAAATGCAACTGGACATTTGGAGCGCTAAGAGAGTAGTAGTGGAAAAGGAATATATTCAAATATAAACAACACAGAAGCATTCTGTGAAACTTCTTTCTGATCTGAGCATTCAGCTAACAGAGTTAAACCATACTTTTGATTGAGCAGTTTTGAAACACTCTGTCTGTAGGAAATGCAACTGGACATTCGTAGCGCTAAGTGGGTAATAGTGGAAAAAAGAATATGTTCAAGTATAAACTACACAGAAGCATTGTATGAAACTTCTTTCTGTTCTGTGCATTCAACTAACAGAGTTGAACCTTACTTTTGATTGAGCCTTTCTGAAACACTCTTTCTGTAGAAACTGCAATTGGACATTCTGAGCGCTAAGAGGCCTCTATTGGGAAAATGAATGTCTACAAATAAAAACTACACAGAAGAATTGTGTGAAACTTCTTTCTGTTCTGTTTGTTCAACTAAAAGAGTTGAACCTTAGTTTTGATTGAGCCGTTCTGAAACACTCTTTCTGTAGAAAATGCAAGTGGAGATTCAGAGCGTTAAGAGGGTAATAGTGGAAAAAGGAATGTCTCCAAATATAAACTACACAGAATCATTCTGTGAAACTTCTTTCTGATCTGTGCATTCAGCTAACAGAGTTAAACCATACTTTTGATTCAGCAGATCTGAACACTCTTTCTGTAGAAAATACAACTGGACATTTGGAGCGCTAAGAGAGTAGTAGTGGAAAAAGGAATATATTCAAATATAAACTACACAGAAGCATTCTGTGAAACTTCTTTCTGATCTGAGCATTCAGCTAACAGAGTTAAACCATACTTTTGATTTAGCAGTTTTGAAACACTCTGTCTGTAGAAAATGCAACTGGACATTCGTAGCGCTAAGTGGGTAATAGTGGGGAAATAAATATGTTCAAATATAAACTACACAGAAGCATTGTATGAAACTTCTTTCTGTTCTGTGCATTCAACTAACAGAGTTGAACCTTACTTTTGATTGAGCCTTTCTGAAACACTCTTTCTGTAGAAACTGCAATTGGACATTCTGAGCGCTAAGAGGCCTCTATTGGGAAAATGAATGTCTACAAATAAAAACTACACAGAAGAATTGTGTGAAACTTCTTTCTGTTCTGTTTGTTCAACTAAAAGAGTTGAACCTTAGTTTTGATTGAGCCGTTCTGAGAAACTCTTTCTGTAGAAAATGCAAGTGGAGATTCGGAGCGCTAAGAGGGTAATAGTGGAAAAAGGAATGTCTCCAAATATAAACTACACAGAATCATTCTGTGAAACTTCTTTCTGATCTGTGCATTCAGCTAACAGAGTTAAACCATACTTTTGATAGAGCAGATCTGAACACTCTTTCTGTAGAAAATGCAACTGGACATTTGGAGCGCTAAGAGAGTAGTAGTGGAAAAAGGAATATATTCAAATATAAACTACACAGAAGCATTCTGTGAAACTTCTTTCTGATCTGAGCATTCAGCTAACAGAGTTAAACCATACTTTTGATTGAGCAGTTTTGAAACACTCTGTCTGTAGAAAATGCAACTGGACATTCGTAGCGCTAAGTGGGTAATAGTGGAAAAAAGAATATGTTCAAGTATAAACTACACAGAATCATTGTATGAAACTTCTTTCTGTTCTGTGCATTCAACTAACAGAGTTGAACCTTACTTTTGATTGAGCCTTACTGAAACACTCTTTCTGTAGAAACTGCAATTGGACATTCTGAGCGCTAAGAGGCCTATATTGGGAAAAATAATATCTTCAAATAAAAACTACACAGAAGCATTGTGTGAAACTTATTTCTGATATGTTCATTAAGCTAACAGAGTTAAACCATACTTTTGATTGTGCAGTTCTGAACACTCTTTCTGTAGAAAATGCAAGTGGACATTCGGAGCGCTAAGAGGGTAATAGTGGAAAAAGGAATATATTCAAATATAAACTACACAGTAGCATTCTGTGAAAATACTTTCTGTTCTGTGCATTCACCTAACAGAGTTGAACCTTACTTTTGATTGAGCCGTTCTGAAACACTCTTTCTGTAGAAACTGCAATTGGACATGCTAAGCGCTAAGGGCCTACATTGGGAAAAAGAATATCTTCAAATAAAAACTACACAGATGCATTCTGTGAATCTTATTTCTGATCTGTAAATTCAGTTAACAGAGATAAAACATATTTTTGATTGAGCAGTTATGAAACACTCTTTTTGTAGAAAATGCAAGTGGAGATTCGGAGCGCTAAGAGGGTAATAGTGGAAAAAGGAATGTCTTCAAATATAAACTACACAGAATCATTCGGTGAAACTTCTTTCTGATCTGTGCATTCAGCTAACAGAGTTAAACCATACTTTTGATTGAGCATATCTGAACACTCTTTCTGTAGAAAATGCAACTGGACATTTGGAGCGCTAAGAGCGTAGTAGTGGAAAAAGGAATATATTCAAATATAAACTACACAGAAGCATTCTGTGAAACTTCTTTCTGATCTGAGCATTCAGCTAACAGAGTTAAACCATACTTTTGATTGAGCAGTTTTGAAACACTCTGTCTCTAGAAAATGCGACTGGACATTCGTAGCGCTAAGTGGGTAATAGTGGAAAAAAGAATATGTTCAAATATAAACTACACAGAAGCATTGTATGAAACTTATTTCTGTTCTGTGCATTCAACTAACAGAGTTGAACCTTACTTTTGATTGAGCCGTTCTGAAACACTCTTTCTGTAGAAACTGCAATTGGACATTCTGAGCGCTAGGAGGCCTATATTGGGAAAAAGAATGTCTACAAATAAAAACTACAGAGAAGAATTGTGTGAAACTTCTTTCTGTTCTGTTTGTTCAACTAAAAGAATTGAACCTTAGTTTTGATTGAGCCGTTCTGAGAAACTCTTTCTGTAGAAAATGCAAGTGGAGATTCGGAGCGTTAAGAGGGTAATAGTGGAAAAAGGAATGTCTCCAAATATAAACTACACAGAATCATTCTGTGAAACTTCTTTCTGATCTGTGCATTCAGCTAACAGGGTTAAACCATACTTTTGATAGAGCAGATCTGAACACTCTTTCTGTAGAAAATGCAACTGGACATTTGGAGCGCTAAGAGAGTAGTAGTGGAAAAGGAATATATTCAAATATAAACAACACAGAAGCATTCTGTGAAACTTCTTTCTGATCTGAGCATTCAGCTAACAGAGTTAAACCATACTTTTGATTGAGCAGTTTTGAAACACTCTGTCTGTAGGAAATGCAACTGGACATTCGTAGCGCTAAGTGGGTAATAGTGGAAAAAAGAATATGTTCAAGTATAAACTACACAGAAGCATTGTATGAAACTTCTTTCTGTTCTGTGCATTCAACTAACAGAGTTGAACCTTACTTTTGATTGAGCCTTTCTGAAACACTCTTTCTGTAGAAACTGCAATTGGACATTCTGAGCGCTAAGAGGCCTCTATTGGGAAAATGAATGTCTACAAATAAAAACTACACAGAAGAATTGTGTGAAACTTCTTTCTGTTCTGTTTGTTCAACTAAAAGAGTTGAACATTAGTTTTGATTGAGCCGTTCTGAAACACTCTTTCTGTAGAAAATGCAAGTGGAGATTCGGAGCGTTAAGAGGGTAATAGTGGAAAAAGGAATGTCTCCAAATATAAACTACACAGAATCATTCTGTGAAACTTCTTTCTGATCTGTGCATTCAGCTAACAGAGTTAAACCATACTTTTGATTCAGCAGATCTGAACACTCTTTCTGTAGAAAATACAACTGGACATTTGGAGCGCTAAGAGAGTAGTAGTGGAAAAAGGAATATATTCAAATATAAACTACACAGAAGCATTCTGTGAAACTTCTTTCTGATCTGAGCATTCAGCTAACAGAGTTAAACCATACTTTTGATTTAGCAGTTTTGAAACACTCTGTCTGTAGAAAATGCAACTGGACATTCGTAGCGCTAAGTGGGTAATAGTGGGGAAATAAATATGTTCAAATATAAACTACACAGAAGCATTGTATGAAACTTCTTTCTGTTCTGTGCATTCAACTAACAGAGTTGAACCTTACTTTTGATTGAGCCTTTCTGAAACACTCTTTCTGTAGAAACTGCAATTGGACATTCTGAGCGCTAAGAGGCCTATATTGGTAAAAGTAATATCTTCAAATAAAAACTACACAGAAGCATTGTGTGAAACTTATTTCTGATATGTTCATTAAGCTAACAGAGTTAAACCATACTTTTGATTGCGCAGTTCTGAACACTCTTTCTGTAGAAAATGCAAGTGGACATTCGGAGCGCTAAGAGGGTAATAGTGGAAAAAGGAATATATTCAAATATAAACTACACAGTAGCATTCTGTGAAAACTCTTACTGTTCTGTGCATTCAGCCAACAGAGTTGAACCTTACTTTTGATTGAGCCGTTCTGAAACACTCTTTCTGTAGAAACTGCAATTGGACATGCTGAGCGCTAAGAGGCCTACATTGGGAAAAAGAATATCTTCAAATAAAAACTACACAGATGCATTCTGTGAAACTTATTTCTGATCTGTAAATTCAATTAACAGAGATAAAATATATTTTTGATTGAGCAGTTATGAAACACTCTTTTTGTAGAAAATGCAAGTGGAGATTCGGAGCGCTAAGAGGCTAATAGTGGAAAAAGGAATGTCTTCAAATATAAACTACACAGAATCATTCGGTGAAACTTCTTTCCGATCTGTGCATTCAGCTAACAGAGTTAAACCATACTTTTGATTGAGCAGATCTGAACACTCTTTCTGTAGAAAATGCAACTGGACATTTGGAGCGCTAAGAGCGTAGTAGTGGAAAAAGGAATATATTCAAATATAAACTACACAGAAGCATTCTGTGAAACTTCTTTCTGATCTGAGCATTCAGCTAACAGAGTTAAACCATACTTTTGATTGAGAAGTTTTGAAACACTCTCTCTGTAGAAAATGCAACTGGACATTCGTAGCGCTAAGTGGGTAATAGTGGAAAAAAGAGTATGTTCAAATATAAACTACACAGAAGCATTGTATGAAACTACTTTCTCTTCTGTGCATTCAACTAACAGAGTTGAACCTTACTTTTGATTGAGCCGTTCTGAAACACTCTTTCTGTAGAAACTGCAATTGGACATTCTGAGCGCTAGGAGGCCTATATTGGGAAAAAGAATGTCTACAAATAAAAACTACAGAGAAGAATTGTGTGAAACTTCTTTCTGTTCTGTTTGTTCAACTAAAAGAGTTGAACCTTAGTTTTGATTGAGCCGTTCTGAGAAACTCTTTCTGTAGAAAATGCAAGTGGAGATTCGGAGCGCTAAGAGGGTAATAGTGGAAAAAGGAATGTCTCCAAATATAAACTACACAGAATCATTCTGTGAAACTTCTTTCTGATCTGTGCATTCAGCTAACAGAGTTAAACCATACTTTTGATAGAGCAGATCTGAACACTCTTTCTGTAGAAAATGCAACTGGACATTTGGAGCGCTAAGAGAGTAGTAGTGGAAAAAGGAATATATTCAAATATAAACTACACAGAAGCATTCTGTGAAACTTCTTTCTGATCTGAGCATTCAGCTAACAGAGTTAAACCATACTTTTGATTGAGCAGTTTTGAAACACTCTGTCTGTAGAAAATGCAACTGGACATTCGTAGCGCTAAGTGGGTAATAGTGGAAAAAAGAATATGTTCAAATATAAACTACACAGAAGCATTGTATGAAACTTCTTTCTGTTCTGTGCATTCAACTAACAGAGTTGAACCTTACTTTTGATTGAGCCTTTCTGAAACACTCTCTCTGTAAAAACTGCAATTGGACATTCTGAGCACTAAGAGGCCTCTATTGGGAAAAATAATATCTTCAAAAAAAACTACACAGAAGCATTGTGTGAAACTTATTTCTGATATGTTCATTAAGCTAACAGAGTTAAACCATACTTTTGATTGCGCAGTTCTGAACACTCTTTCTGTAGAGAATGCAAGTGGACATTCGGAGCGCTAAGAGGGTAATAGTGGAAAAAGGAATATATTCAAATATAAACTACACAGTAGCATTCTGTGAAAATTCTTTCTGTTCTGTGCATTCACCTAACAGAGTTGAACCTTAGTTTTGATTGAGCCGTTCTGAAACACTCTTTCTGTAGAAAATGCAAGTGGAGATTCGGAGCGCTAAGAGGGTAATAGTGGAAAAAGTAATGTCTCCAAATATAAACTACACAGAATCATTCTGTGAAACTTTTTTCTGATCTGTGCATTCAGCTAACAGAGTTAAACCATACTTTTGATTCAGCAGATCTGAACACTCTTTCTGTAGAAAATGCAACTGGACATTTGGAGCGCTAAGAGTGTAGTAGTGGAAAAAGGAATATATTCAAATATAAACTACACAGAAGCATTCTGTGAAACTTCTTTCTCATCTGAGCATTCAGATAACTGAGTTAAACCATACTTTTGATTGAGCAGTTTTGAAACACTCTGTCTGTAGAAAATGCAACTGGACATTCGTAGCGCTAAGTGGGTAATAGTGGAGAAAAGAATATATTCAAATATAAACTACACAGAAGCATTGTATGAAACTTCTTTCTGTTCTGTGCATTCAACTAACAGAGTTGAACCTTACTTTTGATTGAGCCTTTCTGAAACACTCTTTCTGTAGAAACCGCAATTGGACATTCTGAGCGCTAAGAGGCCTCTATTGGGAAAAATAATATCTTCAAATAAAAACTACACAGAAGCATTGTGTGAAACTTATTTCTGATATGTTCATTAAGCTAACAGAGTTAAACCATACTTTTGATTGCGCAGTTCTGAACACTCTTTCTGTAGAAAAGGCAAGTGGACATTCGGAGCGCTAAGAGGGTAATAGTGGAAAAATAATATATTTAAATATAAACTACACAGTAGCATTCTGTGAAAACTCTTAGTGTTCTGTGCATTCAGCTAACACAGTTGAAGTTACTTTTGATTGAGCCGTTCTGAAACACTCTTTCTGTAGAAACTGCAATTGGACATGCTAAGCGCTAAGAGGCCTACATTGGGAAAAAGAATATCTTCAAATAAATACTACACAGATGCATTCTGTGAAACTTATTTCTGATCTGTAAATTCAGTTAACAGAGATAAAACATATTTTTGATTGAGCAGTTATGAAACACTCTTTTTGTAGAAAATGCAAGTGGAGATTCGGAGCGCTAAGAGGGTAATAGTGGAAAAAGGAATGTCTTCAAATATAAACTACACAGAATCATTCGGTGAAACTTCTTTCTGATCTGTGCATTCAGCTAACAGAGTTAAACCATACTTTTGATTGAGCAGATCTGAACACGCTTTTTGTAGAAAATGCAACTGGACATTTGGAGCGCTAAGAGCGTATTAGTGGAAAAAGTAATATATTCAAATATAAACAACACAGAAGCATTCTGTGAAACTTCTTTCTGATCTGAGCATTCAGCTAACAGAGTTAAACCATACTTTTGATTGAGCAGTTTTGAAACACTCTGTCTGTAGAAAATGCAACTGGACATTCGTAGCGCTAAGTGGGTAATAGTGGAAAAAATAATATGTTCAAATATAAACTACACAGAAGCATTCTGTGAAACTTCTTTCTGTTCTGTGCATTCAACTAACAGAGTTGAACCTTACTTTTGATTGAGCCGTTCTGAAACACTCTTTCTGTAGAAACTGCAGTTGGACATTCGGAGCGCTAAGAGGCCTATATTGGGAAAAAGAATGTCTACAAATAAAAACTACACAGAAGAATTGTGTGAAACTTCTTTCTGTTCTGTTTGTTCAACTAAAAGGGTTGAACCTTAGTTTTGATTGAGCCGTTCTGAAACACTCTTTCTGTAGAAAATGCAAGTGGAGATTCGGAGCGCTAAGAGGGTAATAGTGGAAAAAGGAATGTCTCCAAATATAAACTAAACAGAATCATTCTGTGAAACTTCTTTCTGATCTGTGCATTCAACTAACAGAGTTGAACCTTACTTTTGATTGAGCCTTTCTGAAACACTCTTTCTGTAGTAACTGCAATTGGACATTCTGAGCGCTAAGAGGCCTCTATTGGGAAAAATAATATCTTCAAATAAAAACTACACAGAAGCATTGTGTGAAACTTATTTCTGATATATTCATTAAGCTAACAGAGTTAAACCATACTTTTGATTGCGCAGTTCTGAACACTCTTTCTGTAGAAAATGCAAGTGGACATTCGGAGCGCTAAGAGGGTAATAGTGGAAAAAGGAATATATTTAAATATAAACTACATAGTAGCATTCTGTGAAAACTCTTAGTGTTCTGTGCATTCAGCTAACAGAGTTGAACCTTACTTTTGATTGAGCCGTTCTGAAACACTCTTTCTGTAGAAACTGCAATTGGACATGCTAAGCGCTAAGAGGCCTACATTGTAAAAAAGAATATCTTCAAATAAATACTACACAGATGCATTCTGTGAAACTTATTTCTGATCTGTAAATTCAGTTAACAGAGATAAAACATATTTTTGATTGAGCAGTTATGAAACACTCTTTTTGTAGAAAATGCAAGTGGAGATTCGGAGCGCTAAGAGGGTAATAGTGGAAAAAGGAATGTCTTCAAATATAAACTACACAGAATCATTCGGTGAAACTTCTTTCTGATCTGTGCATTCAGCTAACAGAGTTAAACCATACTTTTGATTGAGCAGATCTGAACACGCTTTCTGTAGAAAATGCAACTGGACATTTGGAGCGCTAAGAGCGTATTAGTGGAAAAAGGAATATATTCAAATATAAACTACACAGAAGCATTCTGTGAAACTTCTTTATGCTCTGAGCATTCAGCTAACAGAGTTAAACCATACTTTTGATTGAGCAGTTTTGAAACACTCTGTCTGTAGAAAATGCAACTGGACATTCGTAGCGCTAAGTGGGTAATAGTGGAAAAAAGAATATGTTCAAATATAAACTACACAGAAGCATTCTGTGAAACTTCTTTCTGTTCTGTGCATTCAACTAACAGAGTTGAACCTTACTTTTGATTGAGCCGTTCTGAAACACTCTTTCTGTAGAAACTGCAATTGGACATTCTGAGCGCTAAGAGGCCTATATTGGGAAAAAGAATGTCTGCAAATAAAAACTACACAGAAGAATTGTGTGAAACTTCTTTCTGTTCTGTTTGTTCAACTAAAAGGGTTGAACCTTAGTTTTGATTGAGCCGTTCTGAAACACTCTTTCTGTAGAAAATGCAAGTGGAGATTCGGAGCGCTAAGAGGGTAATAGTGGAAAAAGGAATGTCTCCAAATATAAACTACACAGAATCATTCTGTGAAACTAATTTCTGATCTGTGCATTCAGCTAACAGTGTTAAACCATAATTTTGATTCAGCAGATCTGAACACTCTTTCTGTAGAAAATGCAACTGGACATTTTGAGCGCTAACAGAGTATTAGTGGAAAAAGGAATATATTCAAATATAAACTACACAGAAGCATTCTGTGAAACTTCTTTCTGATCTGAGCATTCAGCTAACAGAGTTAAACCATACTTTTGATTGAGCAGTTTTGAAACACTCTGTCTGTAGAAAATGCAACTGGACATTCGTAGCGCTAAGTGGGTAATAGTGGAGAAAAGAATATGTTCAAATATAAACTACACAGAAGCATTGTATGAAACCTCTTTCTGTTCTGTGCATTCAACTAACAGAGTTGAACCTTACTTTTGATTGAGCCTTTCTGAAACACTCTTTCTGTAGAAACTGCAATTGGACATTCTGAGCGCTAAGAGGCCTATATTGGGAAAAATAATATCTTCAAATAAAAACTACACAGAAGCATTGTGTGAAACTTATTTCTGATATGTTCATTAAGCTAACAGAATTAAACCATACTTTTGATTGCGCAGTTCTGAACACTCTTTCTGTAGAAAATGCAAGTGGACATTCGGAGCGCTAAGAGGGTAATAGTGGAAAAAGGAATATATTCAAATATAAACTACACAGTAGCATTCTGTGAAAACCCTTTCTGTTCTGTGCATTCAGCTAACAGAGTTGAACCTTATTTTTGATTGAGCCGTTCTGAAACACTCTTTCTGTAGAAACTGCAATTGGACATGCTAAGCGCTAAGAGGCCTACATTGGGAAAAAGAATATCTTCAAATAAAAACTACACAGATGCATTCTGTGAAACTTATTTCTGATCTGTAAATTCAGTTAACAGAGATAAAACATATTTTTCATTGAGCAGTTATGAAACACTCTTTTTGTAGAAAATGCAAGTGGAGATTCGGAGCGCTAAGAGGGTAATAGTGGAAAAAGGAATGTCTTCAAATATAAACTACACAGAATCATTCGGTGAAACTTCTTTCTGATCTGTGCATTCAGCTAACAGATTTAAACCATACTTTTGATTGAGCAGATCTGAACACTCTTTCTGTAGAAAATGCAACTGGACATTTGGAGCGCTAAGAGCGTAGTAGTGGAAAAAGGAATATATTCAAATATAAACTACACAGAAGCATTCTGTGAAACTTCTTTCTGATCTGAGCATTCAGCTAACAGAGTTAAACCATAATTTGATTGAGCAATTTTGAAACACTCTGTCTGTAGAAAATGCAACTGGACATTCGTAGCGCTAAGTGGGTATTAGTGGAAAAAAGAATATGTTCAAATATAAACTACACAGAAGCATTCTGTGAAACTTCTTTCTGATCTGAGCATTCAGCAAACAGAGTTAAACCATACTTTTGATTGAGCAGTTTTGAAACACTCTGTCTGTAGAAAATGCAACTGGACATTCGTAGCGCTAAGTGGGTAATAGTGGGAAAAAGAATATGTTCAAATATAAACTACACAGAAGCATTGTATGAAACTTCTTTCTGTTCTGTGCATTCAACTAACAGAGTTGAACCTTACTTTTGATTGAGCCGTTCTGAAACACTCTTTCTGTAGAAACTGCAATTGGACATTCTGAGCGCTAAGAGGCCTATATTGGGAAAAAGAATGTCTACAAATAAAAACTACACAGAAGAATTGTGTGAAACTTCTTTCTGTTCTGTTTGTTCAACTAAAGGAGTTGAACCTTAGTTTTGATTGAGCCGTTCTGAAACACTCTTTCTGTAGAAAATGCAAGTGGAGATTCGGAGCGCTAAGAGGGTAATAGTGGAAAAAGGAATGTCTCCAAATATAAACTACACAGAATCATTCTGTGAAACTTCTTTCTGATCTGTGCATTCAGCTAACAGAGTTAAAACATACTTTTGATTCAGCAGATCTGAACACTCTTTCTGTAGAAAATGCAACTGGACATTTGGAGCGCTAAGAGAGTAGTAGTGGAAAAAGGAATATATTCAAATATAAACTACACAGAAGCATTCTGTGAAACTTCTTTCCGATCTGAGCATTCAGCTAACAGAGTTAAACCATACTTTTGATTGGGCAGTTTTGAAACACTCTGTCTGTAGAAAATGCAACTGGACATTCGTAGCGCTAAGTGGGTAATAGTGGAAAAAAGAATATGTTCAAATATAAACTACACAGAAGCATTCTGTGAAACTTCTTTCTGATCTGAGCATTCAGCTAACAGAGTTAAACCATACTTTTGATTGAGCAGTTTTGAAACACTCTGTCTGTAGAAAATGCAACTGGACATTCGTAGCGCTAAGTGGGTAATAGTGGAAAAAAGAATATGTTCAAATATAAACTACACAGAAGCATTGTATGAAACTTCTTTCTGTTCTGTGCATTCAACTAACAGAGTTGAACCTTACTTTTGATTGAGCCGTTCTGAAACACTCTTTCTGTAGAAACTGCAATTGGACATTCTGAGCGCTAAGAGGCCTATATTGGGAAAAAGAATGTCTACAAATAAAAACTACACAGAAGAATTGTGTGAAACTTCTTTCTGTTCTGTTTGTTCAACTAAAGGAGTTGAACCTTAGTTTTGATTGAGCCGTTCTGAAACACTCTTTCTGTAGAAAATGCAAGTGGAGATTCGGAGCGCTAAGAGGGTAATAGTGGAAAAAGGAATGTCTCCAAATATAAACTACACAGAATCATTCTGTGAAACTTCTTTCTGATCTGTGCATTCAGCTAACAGTGTTAAACCATACTTTTGATTGAGCAGATCTGAACACTCTTTCTGTAGAAAATGCAACTGGACATTTGGAGCGCTAAGAGAGTAGTAGTGGAAAAAGGAATATATTCAAATATAAACTACACAGAAGCATTCTGTGAAACTTCTTTCTGATCTGAGCATTCAGCTAACAGAGTTAAACCATACTTTTGATTGAGCAGTTTTGAAACACTCTGTCTGTAGAAAATGCAACCGGACATTCGTAGCGCTAAGTGGGTAATAGTGGAAAAAAAATATGTTCAAATATAAACTACAGAGAAGCATTCTGTGAAACTTCTTTCTGTTCTGTGCATTCAACTAACAGAGTTGAACCTTACTTTTGATTGAGCCGTTCTGAAACACTCTTTCTGTAGAAACTGCAATTGGACATTCTGAGCGCTAAGAGGCCTCTATTGGGAAAAATAATATCTTCAAATAAAAACTACACAGAAGCATTGTGTGAAACTTATTTCTGATATGTTCATTAAGCTAACAGAGTTAAACCATACTTTTGATTGCGCAGTTCTGAACACTCTTTCTGTAGAAAATGCAAGTGGACATTCGGAGCGCTAAGAGGGTAATAGTGGAAAAAGGAATATATTCAAATATAAACTACACAGTAGCATTCTGTGAAAATTCTTTCTGTTCTGTGCATTCAACTAACAGAGTTGAACCTTACTTTTGATTGAGCCGTTCTGAAACACTCTTTCTGTAGAAACTGCAATTGGACATGCTAAGCGCTAAGAGGCCTACATTGGGAAAAAGAATATCTTCAAATAAAAACTACACAGATGCATTCTGTGAAACTTATTTCTGATCTGTAAATTCAGTTAACAGAGATAAAACATATTTTTGATTGAGCAGTTATGAAACACTCTTTTTGTAGAAAATGCAAGTGGAGATTCGGAGCGCAAAGAGGGTAATAGTGGAAATAGGAATGACTTCAAATATAAACTACACAGAATCATTCGGTAAAACTTCTTTCTGATCTGTGCATTCAGCTAACAGAGTTAAACCATACTTTTGATTGAGCAGATCTGAACACTCTTTCTGTAGAAAATGCAACTGGACATTTGGAGCCCTAAGAGCGTAGTAGTGGAAAAAGGAATATATTCAAATATAAACTACAGAGAAGCATTCTGTGAAACTTCTTTCTGATCTGAGCATTCAGCTAACAGAGTTAAACCATACTTTTGATTGAGCAGTTTTGAAACACTCTGTCTGTAGAAAATGCAACTGGACATTCGTAGCGCTAAGTGGGTAATAGTGGAGAAAAGAATATGTTCAAATATAAACTACACAGAAGCATTGTATGAAACCTCTTTCTGTTCTGTGCATTCAACTAACAGAGTTGAACCTTACTTTGTTTGAGCCTTTCTGAAACACTCTTTCTGTAGAAAGTGCAATTGGACATTCTGAGCGCTAAGAGGCCTATATTGGGAAAAATAATATCTTCAAATAAAAACTACACAGAAGCATTGTGTGAAACTTATTTCTGATATGTTCATTAAGCTAACAGAGTTAAACCATACTTTTGATTGCGCAGTTCTGAACACTCTTTCTGTAGAAAATGCAAGTGGACATTCGGAGCGCTAAGAGGGTAATAGTGGAAAAAGGAATATATTCAAATATAAACTACACAGTAGCATTCTGTGAAAATTCTTTCTGTTCTGTGCATTCAACTAACAGAGTTGAACCTTACTTTTGATTGAGCCGTTCTGAAACACTCTTTCTGTAGAAACTGCAATTGGACATGCTAAGCGCTAAGAGGCCTACATTGGGAAAAAGAATATCTTCAAATAAAAACTACACAGATGCATTCTGTGAAACTTTTTTCTGATCTGTAAATTCAGTTAACAGAGATAAAACATATTTTTGATTGAGCAGTTATGAAACACTCTTTTTGTAGAAAATGCAAGTGGAGATTCGGAGCGCTAAGAGGGTAATAGTGGAAAAAGGAATGTCTTCAAATATAAACTACACAGAATCATTCGGTGAAACTTCTTTCTGATCTGTGCATTCAGCTAACAGAGTTAAACCATACTTTTGATTGAGCAGATCTGAACACTCTTTCTGTAGAAAATGCAACTGGACATTTGGAGCGCTAAGAGCGTAGTAGTGGAAAAAGGAATATATTCAAATATAAACTACACAGAAGCATTCTGTGAAACTTCTTTCTGATCTGAGCATTCAGCAAACAGAGTTAAACCATACTTTTGATTGAGCAGTTTTGAAACACTCTGTCTGTAGAAAATGCAACTGGACATTCGTAGCGCTAAGTGGGTAATAGTGGAAAAAAGAATATGTTCAAATATAAACTACACAGAAGCATTGTATGAAACTTCTTTCTGTTCTGTGCATTCAACTAACAGAGTTGAACCTTACTTTTGATTGAGCCGTTCTGAAACACTCTTTCTGTAGAAACTGCAATTGGACATTCTGAGCGCTAAGAGGCCTATATTGGGAAAAAGAATGTCTACAAATAAAAACTACACAGAAGAATTGTGTGAAACTTCTTTCTGTTCTGTTTGTTCAACTAAAGGAGTTGAACCTTAGTTTTGATTGAGCCGTTCTGAAACACTCTTTCTGTAGAAAATGCAAGTGGAGATTCGGAGCGCTAAGAGGGTAATAGTGGAAAAAGGAATGTCTCCAAATATAAACTACACAGAATCATTCTGTGAAACTTCTTTCTGATCTGTGCATTCAGCTAACAGAGTTAAACCATACTTTTGATTGAGCAGATCTGAACACTCTTTCTGTAGAAAATGCAACTGGACATTTGGAGCGCTAAGAGAGTAGTAGTGGAAAAAGGAATATATTCAAATATAAACTACACAGAAGCATTTTGTGAAACTTCTTTCTGATCTGAGCATTCAGCTAACAGAGTTAAACCATACTTTTGATTGAGCAGTTTTGAAACACTCTGTCTGTAGAAAATGCAACTGGACATTCGTAGCGCTAAGTGGGTAATAGTGGAAAAAAGAATATGTTCAAATATAAACTACACAGAAGCATTCTGTGAAACTTCTTTCTGTTCTGTGCATTCAACTAACAGAGTTGAACCTTACTTTTGATTGAGCCGTTCTGAAACACTCTTTCTGTAGAAACTGCAATTGGACATTCTGAGCGCTAAGAGGCCTCTATTGGGAAAAATAATATCTTCAAATAAAAACTACACAGAAGCATTGTGTGAAACTTATTTCTGATATGTTCATTAAGCTAACAGAGTTAAACCATACTTTTGATTGCGCAGTTCTGAACCCTCTTTCTGTAGAAAATGCAAGTGTACATTCGGAGCGCTAAGAGGGTAATAGTGGAAAAAGGAATATATTCAAATATAAACTACACAGTAGCATTCTGTGAAAATTCTTTCTGTTCTGTGCATTCAACTAACAGAGTTGAACCTTACTTAAGATTGAGCTGTTCTAAAACACTCTTTCTGTAGAAACTGCAATTGGACATGCTAAGCGCTAAGAGGCCTACACTGGGAAAAAGTATATCTTCAAATAAAAACTACACAGATGCATTCTGTGAAACTTATTTCTGATCTGTAAATTCAGTTAACAGAGATAAAACATATTTTTGATTGAGCAGTTATGAAACACTCTTTTTGTAGAAAATGCAAGTGGAGATTCGGAGCGCTAAGTGGGTAATAGTGGAAAAATAATGTCTTCAAATATAAACTACACAGAATCATTCGGTGAAACTTCTTTCTGATCTGTGCATTCAGCTAACAGAGTTAAACCATACTTTTGATTTAGCAGATCTGAACACTCTTTCTGTAGAAAATGAAACTGGACATTTGGAGCGCTAAGAGCGTAGTAGTGGAAAAAGGAATATATTCAAATATAAACTACACAGAAGCATTCTGTGAAACTTCTTTCTGATCTGAGCATTCAGCAAACAGAGTTAAACCATACTTTTGATTGAGCAGTTTTGAAACACTCTGTCTGTAGAAAATGCAACTGGACATTCGTAGCGCTAAGTGGGTAATAGTGGAAAAAAGAATATGTTCAAATATAAACTACAGAGAAGCATTCTGTGAAACTTCTTTCTGTTCTGTGCATTCAAATAACAGAGTTGAACCTTACTTTTGATTGAGCCTTTCTGAAACACTCTTTCTGTAGAAACTGCAATTGGACATTCGGAGCGCTAAGAGGCCTCTATTGGGAAAAATAATATCTTCAAATAAAAACTACACAGAAGCATTGTGTGAAACTTATTTCTGATATGTTCATTAAGCTAACAGAGTTAAACCATACTTTTGATTGCGCAGTTCTGAACACTCTTTCTGTAGAAAATGCAAGTGGACATTCGGAGCGCTAAGAGGGTTATAGTGGAAAAAGGAATATATTCAAATATAAACTACACAGTAGAATTCTGTGAAAATTCTTTCTGTTCTGTGCATTCAACTAACAGAGTTGAACCTTACTTTTGATTGAGCCGTTCTGAAACACTCTTTCTGTAGAAACTGCAATTGGACATGCTAAGCGCTAAGAGGCCTACATTGGGAAAAAGAATATCTTCAAATAAAAACTACACAGATGCATTCTGTGAAACTTATTTCTGATCTGTAAATTCAGTTAACAGAGATAAAACATATTTTTGATTGAGCAGTTATGAAACACTCTTTTTGTAGAAAATGCAAGTGGAGATTCGGAGCGCTAAGAGGGTAATAGTGGAAAAAGGAATGTCTTCAAATATAAACTACACAGAATCATTCGGTGAAACTTCTTTCTGATCTGTGCATTCAGCTAACAGAGTTAAACCATACTTTTGATTGAGCAGATCTGAACACTCTTTCTGTAGAAAATGCAACTGGACATTTGGAGCGCTAAGAGGGTAGTAGTGGAAAAAGGAATATATTCAAATATAAAGTACACAGAAGCATTCTGTGAAACTTCTTTCTGATCTGAGCATTCAGCTAACAGAGTTAAACCATACTTTTGATTGAGCAGTTTTGAAACACTCTGTCTGTAGAAAATGCAACTGGACATTCGTAGCGCTAAGTGGGTAATAGTGGAAAAAAGAATATGTTCAAATATAAACTACACAGAAGCATTGTATGAAACTTCTTTCTGTTCTGTGCATTCAACTAACAGAGTTGAACCTTACTTTTGATTGAGCCTTTCTGAGACACTCTTTCTGTAGAAACTGCAATTGGACATTCTGAGCGCTAAGAGGCCTATATTGGGAAAAATAATATCTTCAAATAAAAACTACACAGAAGCATTGTGTGAAACTTATTTCTGATATGTTCATTAAGCTAACAGAGTTAAACCATACTTTTGATTGCGCAGTTCTGAACCCTCTTTCTGTAGAAAATGCAAGTGTACATTCGGAGCGCTAAGAGGGTAATAGTGGAAAAAGGAATATATTCAAATATAAACTACACAGTAGCATTCTGTGAAAATTCTTTCTGTTCTGTGCATTCAACTAACAGAGTTGAACCTTACTTTAGATTGAGCTGTTCTGAAACACTCTTTCTGTAGAAACTGCAATTGGACATGCTAAGCGCTAAGAGGCCTACACTGGGAAAAAGTATATCTTCAAATAAAAACTACACAGATGCATTCTGTGAAACTTATTTCTGATCTGTAAATTCAGTTAACAGAGATGAAACATATTTTTGATTGAGCAGTTATGAAACACTCTTTTTGTAGAAAATGCAAGTGGAGATTCGGAGCGCTAAGGGGGTAATAGTGGAAAAAGGAATGTCTTCAAATATAAACTACAAAGAATCATTCGGTGAAACTTCTTTCTGATCTGTGCATTCAGCTAACAGAGTTAAACCTTACTTTTGATTGAGCAGATCTGAACACTCTTTCTGTAGAAAATGAAACTGGACATTTGGAGCGCAAAGAGCGTAGTAGTGGAAAAAGGAATATATTCAAATATAAACTACACAGAAGCATTCTGTGAAACTTCTTTCTGATCTGAGCATTCAGCAAACAGAGTTAAACCATACTTTTGATTGAGCAGTTTTGAAACACTCTTTCTGTAGAAAATGCAACTGGACATTCGTAGCGCTAAGTGGGTAATAGTGGAAAAAAGAATATGTTCAAATATAAACTACAGAGAAGCATTCTGTGAAACTTCTTTCTGTTCTGTGCATTCAACTAGCAGAGTTGAACCTTACTTTTGATTGAGCCTTTCTGAAACACTCTTTCTGTAGAAACTGCAATTGGACATTCGGAGCGCTAAGAGGCCTCTATTGGGAAAAATAATATCTTCAAATAAAAACTACACAGAAGCATTGTGTGAAACTTATTTCTGATATGTTCATTAACCTAACAGAGTTAAACCATACTTTTGATTGCGCAGTTCTGAACACTCTTTCTGTAGAAAATGCAAGTGGACATTCGGAGCGCTAAGAGGGTTATAGTGGAAAAAGGAATATATTCAAATATAAACTACACAGTAGAATTCTGTGAAAATTCTTTCTGTTCTGTGCATTCAACTAACAGAGTTGAACCTTACTTTTGATTGAGCCGTTCTGAAACACTCTTTCTGTAGAAACTGCAATTGGACATGCTAAGCGCTAAGAGGCCTACATTGGGAAAAAGAATATCTTCAAATAAAAACTACACAGATGCATTCTGTGAAACTTATTTCTGATCTGTAAATTCAGTTAACAGAGATAAAACATATTTTTGATTGAGCAGTTATGAAACACTCTTTTTGTAGAAAATGCAAGTGGAGATTCGGAGCGCTAAGAGGGTAATAGTGGAAAAAGGAATGTCTTCAAATATAAACTACACAGAATCATTCGGTGAAACTTCTTTCTGATCTGTGCATTCAGCAAACAGAGTTAAACCATACTTTTGATTGAGCAGATCTGAACACTCTTTCTGTACAAAATGCAACTGGACATTTGGAGCGCTAAGAGGGTAGTAGTGGAAAAAGGAATATATTCAAATATAAAGTACACAGAAGAATTCTGTGAAACTTCTTTCTGATCTGAGCATTCAGCTAACAGAGTTAAACCATACTTTTGATTGAGCAGTTTTGAAACACTCTGTCTGTAGAAAATGCAACTGGACATTCGTAGCGCTAAGTGGGTAATAGTGGAAAAAAGAATATGTTCAAATATAAACTACACAGAAGCATTGTATGAAACTTCTTTCTGTTCTGTGCATTCAACTAACAGAGTTGAACCTTACTTTTGATTGAGCCTTTCTGAAACACTCTTTCTGTAGAAACTGCAATTGGACATTCTGAGCGCTAAGAGGCCTATATTGGGAAAAATAATATCTTCAAATAAAAACTACACAGAAGCATTGTGTGAAACTTATTTCTGATATGTTCATTAAGCTAACAGAGTTAAACCATACTTTTGATTGCGCAGTTCTGAACACTCTTTCTGTAGAAAATGCAAGTGGACATTCGGAGCGCTAAGAGGGTAACAGTGGAAAAAGAAATATATTCAAATATAAACTACACAGTAGCATTCTGTGAAAATTCTTTCTGTTCTGTGCATTCAACTAACAGAGTTGAACCTTACTTTAGATTGAGCTGTTCTGAAACACTCTTTCTGTAGAAACTGCAATTGGACATGCTAAGCGCTAAGAGGCCTACACTGGGAAAAAGTATATCTTCAAATAAAAACTACACAGATGCATTCTGTGAAACTTATTTCTGATCTGTAAATTCAGTTAACAGAGATGAAACATATTTTTGATTGAGCAGTTATGAAACACTCTTTTTGTAGAAAATGCAAGTGGAGATTCGGAGCGCTAAGGGGGTAATAGTGGAAAAAGGAATGTCTTCAAATATAAACTACAAAGAATCATTCGGTGAAACTTCTTTCTGATCTGTGCATTCAGCTAACAGAGTTAAACCATACTTTTGATTGAGCAGATCTGAACACTCTTTCTGTAGAAAATGAAACTGGACATTTGGAGCGCAAAGAGCGTAGTAGTGGAAAAAGGAATATATTCAAATATAAACTACACAGAAGCATTCTGTGAAACTTCTTTCTGATCTGAGCATTCAGCAAACAGAGTTAAACCGTACTTTTGATTGAGCAGTTTTGAAACACTCTGTCTGTAGAAAATGCAACTGGACATTCGTAGCGCTAAGTGGGTAATAGTGGAAAAAAGAATATGTTCAAATATAAACTACAGAGAAGCATTCTGTGAAACTTCTTTCTGTTCTGTGCATTCAACTAACAGAGTTGAACCTTACTTTTGATTGAGCCTTTCTGAAACACTCTTTCTGTAGAAACTGCAATTGGACATTCGGAGCGCTAAGAGGCCTCTATTGGGAAAAATAATATCTTCAAATAAAAACTACACAGAAGCATTGTGTGAAACTTATTTCTGATATGTTCATTAACCTAACAGAGTTAAACCATACTTTTGATTGCGCAGTTCTGAACACTCTTTCTGTAGAAAATGCAAGTGGACATTCGGAGCGCTAAGAGGGTTATAGTGGAAAAAGGAATATATTCAAATATAAACTACACAGTAGAATTCTGTGAAAATTCTTTCTGTTCTGTGCATTCAACTAACAGAGTTGAACCTTACTTTTGATTGAGCCGTTCTGAAACACTCTTTCTGTAGAAACTGCAATTGGACATGCTAAGCGCTAAGAGGCCTACATTGGGAAAAAGAATATCTTCAAATAAAAACTACACAGATGCATTCTGTGAAACTTATTTCTGATCTGTAAATTCAGTTAACAGAGATAAAACATATTTTTGATTGAGCAGTTATGAAACACTCTTTTTGTAGAAAATGCAAGTGGAGATTCGGAGCGCTAAGAGGGTAATAGTGGAAAAAGGAATGTCTTCAAATATAAACTACACAGAATCATTCGGTGAAACTTCTTTCTGATCTGTGCATTCAGCAAACAGAGTTAAACCATACTTTTGATTGAGCAGATCTGAACACTCTTTCTGTACAAAATGCAACTGGACATTTGGAGCGCTAAGAGGGTAGTAGTGGAAAAAGGAATATATTCAAATATAAAGTACACAGAAGAATTCTGTGAAACTTCTTTCTGATCTGAGCATTCAGCTAACAGAGTTAAACCATACTTTTGATTGAGCCGTTTTGAAACACTCTGTCTGTAGAAAATGCAACTGGACATTCGTAGCGCTAAGTGGGTAATAGTGGAAAAAAGAATATGTTCAAATATAAACTACACAGAAGCATTGTATGAAACTTCTTTCTGTTCTGTGCATTCAACTAACAGAGTTGAACCTTACTTTTGATTGAGCCTTTCTGAAACACTCTTTCTGTAGAAACTGCAATTGGACATTCTGAGCGCTAAGAGGCCTATATTGGGAAAAATAATATCTTCAAATAAAAACTACACAGAAGCATTGTGTGAAACTTATTTCTGATATGTTCATTAAGCTAACAGAGTTAAACCATACTTTTGATTGCGCAGTTCTGAACACTCTTTCTGTAGAAAATGCAAGTGGACATTCGGAGCGCTAAGAGGGTAACAGTGGAAAAAGGAATATATTCAAATATAAACTACACAGTAGCATTCTGTGAAAATTCTTTCTGTTCTGTGCATTCAACTAACAGAGTTGAACCTTACTTTTGATAGAGCCGTTCTGAAACACTCTTTCTGTAGAAACTGTAATTGGACATGCTAAGCGCTAAGAGGCCTACATTGGGAAAAAGAATATCTTCAAATAAAAACTACACAGATGCATTCTGTGAAACTTATTTCTGATCTGTAAATTCAGTTAACAGAGATAAAACATATTTTTGATTGAGCAGTTATGAAACAGTCTTTTTGTAGAAAATGCAAGTGGAGATTCGGAGCGCTAAGAGGGTAATAGTGGAAAAAGGAATGTCTTCAAATATAAACTACACAGAATCATTCGGTGAAACTTCTTTCTGATCTGTGCATTCAGCTAACAGAGTTAAACCATACTTTTGATTGAGCAGATCTGAACACTCTTTCTGTAGAAAATGCAACTGGACATTTGGAGCGCTAAGAGCGTAGTAGTGGAAAAAGTAATATATTCAAATATAAACTACACAGAAGCATTCTGTGAAACTTTTTTCTGATCTGAGCATTCAGCTAACAGAATTAAACCATACTTTTGATTGAGCAGTTTTGAAACACTCTGTCTGTAGAAAATGCAACTGGACATCCGTAGCGCTAAGTGGGTAATAGTGGAAAAAAGAATATGTTCAAATATAAACTACACAGAAGCATTGTATGAAACTTCTTTCTGTTCTGTGCATTCAACTAACAGAGTTGAACCTTACTTTTGATTGAGCCGTTCTGAAACACTCTTTCTGTAGAAACTGCAATTGGACATTCTGAGCGCTAAGAGGCCTATATTGGGAAAAAGAATATCTACAAATAAAAACTACACAGAAGAATTGTGTGAAACTTCTTTCTGTTCTGTTTGTTCAACTAAAAGAGTTGAACCTTAGTTTTGATTGAGCCGTTCTGAAACACTCTTTCTGTAGAAAATGCAAGTGGAGATTCGGAGCGCTAAGAGGGTAATAGTGGAAAAAGGAATGTCTCCAAATATAAACTACACAGAATCATTCTGTGAAACTTTATTCTGATCTGTGCATTCAGCTAACAGAGTTAAACCATACTTTTGATTGAGCAGATCTGAACTCTCTTTCTGTAGAAAATGCAACTGGACATTTGGAGCGCTGAGAGAGTAGTAGTGGAAAAAGGAATATATTCAAATATAAACTACATACAAGCATTCTGTGAAACTTCTTTCTGATCTGAGCATTCAGCTAACAGAGTTAAACCATACTTTTGATTGAGCAGTTTTGAAACACTCTGTCTGTAGAAAATGCAACTGGACATTCGTAGCGCTAAGTGGGTAATTGTGGAAAAAAGAATATGTTCAAATATAAACTACACAGAAGCAGTGTATGAAACTTCTTTCTGTTCTGTGCATTCAACTAACAGAGTTGAACCTTACTTTTGATTGAGCCTTTCTGAAACACTCTTTCTGTAGAAACTGCAATTGGACATTCTGAGCGCTAAGAGGCCTCTATTGGGAAAAATAATATCTTCAAATAAAAACTACACAGAAGCATTGTGTGAAACTTATTTCTGATATGTTCATTAAGCTAACAGAGTTAAACCATACTTTTGATTGCGCAGTTCTGAACACTCTTTCTGTAGAAAATGCAAGTGGACATTCGGAGCGCTAAGAGGGTAATAGTGGAAAAAGGAATATATTCAAATATAAACTACACAGTAGCATTCTGTGAAAATTCTTTCTGTTCTGTGCTTTCAACTAACAGAGTTGAACCTTACTTTTGTTTGAGCCGTTCTGAAACACTCTTTCTGTAGAAACTGCAATTGGACATGCTAAGCGCTAAGAGGCCTACATTGGGAAAAAGAATATCTTCAAATAAAAACTACACAGATGCATTCTGTGAAACTTATTTCTGATCTGTAAATTCAGTTAACAGAGATAAAACATATTTTTGATTGAGCAGTTATGAAACACTCTTTTTGTAGAAAATGCAAGTGGAGATTCGGAGCGCTAAGAGGGTAATAGTGGAAAATGGAATGTCTTCAAATATAAACTACACAGAATCATTCGGTGAAACTTCTTTCTGATCTGTGCATTCAGCTAACAGAGTTAAACCATACTTTTGATTGAGCAGATCTGAACACTCTTTCTGTAGAAAATGCAACTGGACATTTGGAGCGCTAAGAGCGTAGTAGTGGAAAAAGGAATATATTCAAATATAAAGTACACAGAAGAATTCTGTGAAACTTCTTTCTGATCTGAGCATTCAGCTAACAGAGTTAAACCATACTTTTGATTGAGCAGTTTTGAAACACTCTGTCTGTAGAAAATGCAACTGGACATTCGTAGCGCTAAGTGGGTAATAGTGGAAAAAAGAATATGTTCAAATATAAACTACACAGAAGCATTGTATGAAACTTCTTTCTGTTCTGTGCATTCAACTAACAGAGTTGAACCTTACTTTTGATTGAGCCTTTCTGAAACACTCTTTCTGTAGAAACTGCAATTGGACATTCTGAGCGCTAAGAGGCCTATATTGGGAAAAATAATATCTTCAAATAAAAACTACACAGAAGCATTGTGTGAAACTTATTTCTGATATGTTCATTAAGCTAACAGAGTTAAACCATACTTTTGATTGCGCAGTTCTGAACACTCTTTCTGTAGAAAATGCAAGTGGACATTCGGAGCGCTAAGAGGGTAATAGTGGAAAAAGGAATATATTCAAATATAAACTACACAGTAGCATTCTGTGAAAATTCTTTCTGTTCTGTGCATTCAACTAACAGAGTTGAACCTTACTTTGATTGAGCCGTTCTGAAACACTCTTTCTGTAGAAACTGCAATTGGACATGCTAAGCGCTAAGAGGCCTACATTGGGAAAAAGAATATCTTCAAATAAAAACTACACAGATGCATTCTGTGAAACTTATTTCTGATCTGTAAATTCAGTTAACAGAGATAAAACATATTTTTGATTGAGCAGTTATGAAACAGTCTTTTTGTAGAAAATGCAAGTGGAGATTCGGAGCGCTAAGAGGGTAATAGTGGAAAAAGGAATGTCTTCAAATATAAACTACACAGAATCATTCGGTGAAACTTCTTTCTGATCTGTGCATTCAGCTAACAGAGTTAAACCATACTTTTGATTGAGCAGATCTGAACACTCTTTCTGTAGAAAATGCAACTGGACATTTGGAGCGCTAAGAGCGTAGTAGTGGAAAAAGTAATATATTCAAATATAAACTACACAGAAGCATTCTGTGAAACTTTTTTCTGATCTGAGCATTCAGCTAACAGACTTAAACCATACTTTTGATTGAGCAGTTTTGAAACACTCTGTCTGTAGAAAATGCAACTGGACATCCGTAGCGCTAAGTGGGTAATAGTGGAAAAAAGAATATGTTCAAATATAAACTACACAGAAGCATTGTATGAAACTTCTTTCTGTTCTGTGCATTCAACTAACAGAGTTGAACCTTACTTTTGATTGAGCCGTTCTGAAACACTCTTTCTGTAGAAACTGCAATTGGACATTCTGAGCGCTAAGAGGCCTATATTGGGAAAAAGAATGTCTACAAATAAAAACTACACAGAAGAATTGTGTGAAACTTCTTTCTGTTCTGTTTGTTCAACTAAAAGAGTTGAACCTTAGTTTTGATTGAGCCGTTCTGAAACACTCTTTCTGTAGAAAATGCAAGTGGAGATTCGGAGCGCTAAGAGGGTAATAGTGGAAAAAGGAATGTCTCCAAATATAAACTACACAGAATCATTCTGTGAAACTTTATTCTGATCTGTGCATTCAGCTAACAGAGTTAAACCATACTTTTGATTGAGCAGATCTGAACTCTCTTTCTGTAGAAAATGCAACTGGACATTTGGAGCGCTGAGAGAGTAGTAGTGGAAAAAGGAATATATTCAAATATAAACTACATACAAGCATTCTGTGAAACTTCTTTCTGATCTGAGCATTCAGCTAACAGAGTTAAACCATACTTTTGATTGAGCAGTTTTGAAACACTCTGTCTGTAGAAAATGCAACTGGACATTCGTAGCGCTAAGTGGGTAATTGTGGAAAAAAGAATATGTTCAAATATAAACTACACAGAAGCAGTGTATGAAACTTCTTTCTGTTCTGTGCATTCAACTAACAGAGTTGAACCTTACTTTTGATTGAGCCTTTCTGAAACACTCTTTCTGTAGAAACTGCAATTGGACATTCTGAGCGCTAAGAGGCCTCTATTGGGAAAAATAATATCTTCAAATAAAAACTAGACAGAAGCATTGTGTGAAACTTATTTCTGATATGTTCATTAAGCTAACAGAGTTAAACCATACTTTTGATTGCGCAGTTCTGAACACTCTTTCTGTAGAAAATGCAAGTGGACATTCGGAGCGCTAAGAGGGTAATAGTGGAAAAAGGAATATATTCAAATATAAACTACACAGTAGCATTCTGTGAAAATTCTTTCTGTTCTGTGCTTTCAACTAACAGAGTTGAACCTTACTTTTGTTTGAGCCGTTCTGAAACACTCTTTCTGTAGAAACTGCAATTGGACATGCTAAGCGCTAAGAGGCCTACATTGGGAAAAAGAATATCTTCAAATAAAAACTACACAGATGCATTCTGTGAAACTTATTTCTGATCTGTAAATTCAGTTAACAGAGATAAAACATATTTTTGATTGAGCAGTTATGAAACACTCTTTTTGTAGAAAATGCAAGTGGAGATTCGGAGCGCTAAGAGGGTAATAGTGGAAAATGGAATGTCTTCAAATATAAACTACACAGAATCATTCGGTGAAACTTCTTTCTGATCTGTGCATTCAGCTAACAGAGTTAAACCATACTTTTGATTGAGCAGATCTGAACACTCTTTCTGTAGAAAATGCAACTGGACATTTGGAGCGCTAAGAGCGTAGTAGTGGAAAAAGGAATATATTCAAATATAAACTACACAGAAGCATTCTGTGAAACTTCTTTCTGATCTGAGCATTCAGCTAACAGAGTTAAACCATACTTTTGATTGAGCAGTTTTGAAACACTCTGTCTGTAGAAAATGCAACTGGACATTCGTAGCGCTAAGTGGGTAATAGTGGAAAAAAGAATATGTTCAAATATAAACTACACAGAAGCATTGTATGAAACTTCTTTCTGTTCTGTGCATTCAACTAACAGAGTTGAACCTTACATTTGATTGAGCCTTTCTGAAACGCTCTTTCTGTAGAAACTGCAATTGGACATTCTGAGCGCTAAGAGGCCTATATTGGGAAAAATAATATCTTCAAATAAAAACTACACAGAAGCATTGTGTGAAACTTATTTCTGATATGTTCATTAGGCTAACAGAGTTAAACCATACTTTTGATTGCGCAGTTCTGAACACTCTTTCTGTAGAAAATGCAAGTGGACATTCGGAGCGCTAAGAGGGTAATAGTGGAAAAAGGAATATATTCAAATATAAACTACACAGTAGCATTCTGTGAAAATTCTTTCTGTTCTGTGCATTCAACTAACAGAGTTGAACCTTACTTTTGATTGAGCCGTTCTGAAACACTCTTTCTGTAGAAACTGCAATTGGACATGCTAAGCGCTAAGAGGCCTACATTGGGAAAAAGAATATCTTCAAATAAAAACTACACAGATGCATTCTGTGAAACTTATTTCTGATCTGTAAATTCAGTTAACAGAGATAAAACATATTTTTGATTGAGCAGTTATGAAACAGTCTTTTTGTAGAAAATGCAAGTGGAGATTCGGAGCGCTAAGAGGGTAATAGTGGAAAAAGGAATGTCTTCAAATATAAACTACACAGAATCATTCGGTGAAACTTCTTTCTGATCTGTGCATTCAGCTAACAGAGTTAAACCATACTTTTGATTGAGCAGATCTGAACACTCTTTCTGTAGAAAATGCAACTGGACATTTGGAGCGCTAAGAGCGTAGTAGTGGAAAAAGGAATATATTCAAATATAAACTACACAGAAGCATTCTGTGAAACTTCTTTCTGATCTGAGCATTCAGCTAACTGAGTTAAACCATACTTTTGATTGAGCAGTTTTGAAACACTCTGTCTGTAGAAAATGCAACTGGACATCCGTAGCGCTAAGTGGGTAATAGTGGAAAAAAGAATATGTTCAAATATAAACTACACAGAAGCATTGTATGAAACTTCTTTCTGTTCTGTGCATTCAACTAACAGAGTTGAACCTTACTTTTGATTGAGCCGTTCTGAAACACTCTTTCTGTAGAAACTGCAATTGGACATTCTGAGCGCTAAGAGGCCTATATTGGGAAAAAGAATGTCTACAAATAAAAACTACACAGAAGAATTGTGTGAAACTTCTTTCTGTTCTGTTTGTTCAACTAAAAGAGTTGAACCTTAGTTTTGATTGAGCCGTTCTGAAACACTCTTTCTGTAGAAAATGCAAGTGGAGATTCGGAGCGCTAAGAGGGTAATAGTGGAAAATGGAATGTCTCCAAATATAAACTACACAGAATCATTCTGTGAAACTTCTTTCTGATCTGTGCATTCAGCTAACAGAGTTAAACCATACTTTTGATTGAGCAGATCTGAACTCTCTTTCTGTAGAAAATGCAACTGGACATTTGGAGTGCTGAGAGAGTAGTAGTGGAAAAAGGAATATATTCAAATATAAACTACATACAAGCATTCTGTGAAACTTCTTTCTGATCTGAGCATTCAGCTAACAGAGTTAAACCATACTTTTGATTGAGCAGTTTTGAAACACTCTGTCTGTAGAAAATGCAACTGGACATTCGTAGCGCTAAGTGGGTAATTGTGGAAAAAAGAATATGTTCAAATATAAACTACACAGAAGCAGTGTATGAAACTTCTTTCTGTTCTGTGCATTCAACTAACAGAGTTGAACCTTACTTTTGATTGAGCCTTTCTGAAACACTCTTTCTGTAGAAACTGCAATTGGACATTCTGAGCGCTAAGAGGCCTATATTGGGAAAAATAATATCTTCAAATAAAAACTACACAGAAGCATTGTGTGAAACTTATTTCTGATATGTTCATTAAGCTAACAGAGTTAAACCATACTTTTGATTGCGCAGTTCTGAACACTCTTTCTGTAGAAAATGCAAGTGGACATTCGGAGCGCTAAGAGGGTAATAGTGGAAAAAGGAATATATTCAAATATAAACTACACAGTAGCATTCTGTGAAAATACTTTCTGTTCTGTGCTTTCAACTAACAGAGTTGAACCTTACTTTTGTTTGAGCCGTTCTGAAACACTCTTTCTGTAGAAACTGCAATTGGACATTCTAAGCGCTAAGAGGCCTACATTGGGAAAAAGAATATCTTCAAATAAAAACTACACAGATGCATTCTGTGAAACTTATTTCTGATCTGTAAATTCAGTTAACAGAGATAAAACATATTTTTGATTGAGCAGTTATGAAACACTCTTTTTGTAGAAAATGCAAGTGGAGATTCGGAGCGCTAAGAGGGTAATAGTGGAAAATGGAATGTCTTCAAATATAAACTACACAGAATCATTCGGTGAAACTTCTTTCTGATCTGTGCATTCAGCTAACAGAGTTAAACCATACTTTTGATTGAGCAGATCTGAACACTCTTTCTGTAGAAAATGCAACTGGACATTTGGAGCGCTAAGAGCGTAGTAGTGGAAAAAGGAATATATTCAAATATAAACTACACAGAAGCATTCTGTGAAACTTCTTTCTGATCTGAGCATTCAGCTAACAGAGTTAAACCATACTTTTGATTGAGCAGTTTTGAAACACTCTGTCTGTAGAAAATGCAACTGGACATTCGTAGCGCTAAGTGGGTAATAGTGGAAAAAAGAATATGTTCAAATATAAACTACACAGAAGCATTGTATGAAACTTCTTTCTGTTCTGTGCATTCAACTAACAGAGTTGAACCTTACATTTGATTGAGCCTTTCTGAAACGCTCTTTCTGTAGAAACTGCAATTGGACATTCTGAGCGCTAAGAGGCCTATATTGGGAAAAATAATATCTTCAAATAAAAACTACACAGAAGCATTGTGTGAAACTTATTTCTGATATGTTCATTAGGCTAACAGAGTTAAACCATACTTTTGATTGCGCAGTTCTGAACACTCTTTCTGTAGAAAATGCAAGTGGACATTCGGAGCGCTAAGAGGGTAATAGTGGAAAAAGAATATATTCAAATATAAACTACACAGTAGCATTCTGTGAAAATTCTTTCTGTTCTGTGCATTCAACTAACAGAGTTGAACCTTACTTTTGATTGAGCCGTTCTGAAACACTCTTTCTGTAGAAACTGCAATTGGACATGCTAAGCGCTAAGAGGCCTACATTGGGAAAAAGTATATCTTCAAATAAAAACTACACAGATGCATTCTGTGAAACTTATTTCTGATGTGTAAATTCAGTTAACAGAGATAAAACATATTTTTGATTGAGCAGTTATGAAACACTCTTTTTGTAGAAAATGCAAGTGGAGATTCGGAGCGCTAAGAGGGTAATAGTGGAAAAAGGAATGTCTTAAAATATAAACTACACAGAATCATTCGGTGAAACTTCTTTCTGATCTGTGCATTCAGCTAACAGAGTTAAACCATACTTTTGATTGAGCAGATCTGAACACTCTTTCTGTAGAAAATGCAACTGGACATTTGGAGCGCTAAGAGCGTAGTAGTGGAAAAAGGAATATATTCAAATATAAACTACACAGAAGCATTCTGTGAAACTTCTTTCTGATCTGAGCATTCAGCTAACAGAGTTAAACCATACTTTTGATTGAGCAGTTTTGAAACACTCTGTCTGTAGAAAATGCAACTGGACATTCGTAGCGCTAAGTGGGTAATAGTGGAAAAAAGAATATGTTCAAATATAAACTACACAGAAGCATTGTATGAAACTTCTTTCTGTTCTGTGCATTCAACTAACAGAGTTGAACCTTACTTTTGATTGAGCCGTTCTGAAACACTCTTTCTGTAGAAACTGCAATTGGACATTCTGAGCGCTAAGAGGCCTATATTGGGAAAAAGAATGTCTACAAATAAAAACTACACAGAAGAATTGTGTGAAACTTCTTTCTGTTCTGTTTGTTCAACTAAATGAGTTGAACCTTAGTTTTGATTGAGCCGTTCTGAAACACCCTTTCTGTAGAAAATGCAATGGAGATTCGGAGCGCTAAGAGGGTAATAGTGGAAAAAGGAATATATTCAAATATAAACTACACAGTAGCATTCTGTGAAAATACTTTCTGTTCTGTGCATTCAACTAACAGAGTTGAACCTTACTTTTGATTGAGCCGTTCTGAAACACTCTTTCTGTAGAAACTGCAATTGGACATTCTGAGCGCTAAGAGGCCTATATTGGGAAAAAGAATGTCTACAAATAAAAACTACACAGAAGAATTGTGTGAAACTTCTTTCTGTTCGGTTTGTTCAACTAAAAGAGTTGAAACTTAGTTTTGATTGAGCCGTTCTGAAACACACTTTCTGTAGAAAATGCAAGTGGAGATTCGGAGCGCTAAGAGGGTAATAGTGGAAAAAGGAATGTCTCCAAATATAAACTACACAGAATCATTCTGTGAAACTTCTTTCTGATCTGAGCATTCAGCTAACAGAGTTAAACCATACTTTTGATTGAGCAGTTTTGAAACACTCTGTCTGTAGAAAATGCAACTGGACATTCGTAGCGCTAAGTGGGTAATAGTGGAAAAAAGAATATGTTCAAAGATAAACTACACAGAAGCATTGTATGAAACTTCTTTCTGTTCTGTGCATTCAACTAACAGAGTTGAACCTTACTTTTGATTGAGCCGTTCTGAAACACTCTTTCTGTAGAAACTGCAATTGGACATTCTGAGCGCTAAGAGGCCTATATTGGGAAAAAGAATGTCTACAAATAAAAACTACACAGAAGAATTGTGTGAAACTTCTTTCTGTTCGGTTTGTTCAACTAAAAGAGTTGAAACTTAGTTTTGATTGAGCCGTTCTGAAACACACTTTCTGTAGAAAATGCAAGTGGAGATTCGGAGCGCTAAGAGGGTAATAGTGGAAAAAGGAATGTCTCCAAATATAAACTACACAGAATCATTCTGTGAAACTTCTTTCTGATCTGTGCATTCAGCTAACAGAGTTAAACCATACTTTTGATTGAGCAGATCTGAACACTCTTTCTGTAGAAAATGCAACTGGACATTTGGAGCGCTAAGAGCGTAGTAGTGGAAAAAGGAATATATTCAAATATAAAATACACAGAAGCATTCTGTGAAACTTCTTTCTGATCTGAGCATTCAGCTAACAGAGTTAAACCATACTTTTGATTGAGCAGTTTTGAAACACTCTGTCTGTAGAAAATGCAACTGGACATTCGTAGCGCTAAGTGGGTAATAGTGGAAAAAAGAATATGTTCAAATATAAACTACACAGAAGCATTGTATGAAACTTATTTCTGTTCTGTGCATTCAACTAACAGAGTTGAACCTTACATTTGATTGAGCCTTTCTGAAACCCTCTTTCTGTAGAAACTGCAATTGGACATTCTGAGCGCTAAGAGGCCTATATTGGGAAAAATAATATCTTCAAATAAAAACTACACAGAAGCATTGTGTGAAACTTATTTCTGATATGTTCATTAAGCTAACAGAGTTAAACCATACTTTTGATTGCGCAGTTCTGAACACTCTTTCTGTAGAAAATGCAAGTGGACATTCGGAGCGCTAAGAGGGTAATAGTGGAAAAAGGAATATATTCAAATATAAACTACACAGTAGCATTCTGTGAAAATTCTTTCTGTTCTGTGCATTCAACTAACAGAGTTGAACCTTACTTTTGATTGAGCCGTTCTGAAACACTCTTTCTGTAGAAACTGCAATTGGACATGCTAAGCGCTAAGAGGCCTACATTGGGAAAAAGAATATCTTCAAATAAAAACTACACAGATGCATTCTGTGAAACTTATTTCTGATGTGTAAATTCAGTTAACAGAGATAAAACATATTTTTGATTGAGCAGTTATGAAACACTCTTTTTGTAGAAAATGCAAGTGGAGATTCGGAGCGCTAAGAGGGTAATAGTGGAAAAAGGAATGTCTTAAAATATAAACTACACAGAATCATTCGGTGAAACTTCTTTCTGATCTGTGCATTCAGCTAACAGAGTTAAACCATACTTTTGATTGAGCAGATCTGAACACTCTTTCTGTAGAAAATGCAACTGGACATTTGGAGCGCTAAGAGCGTAGTAGTGGAAAAAGGAATATATTCAAATATAAACTACACAGAAGCATTCTGTGAAACTTCTTTCTGATCTGAGCATTCAGCTAACAGAGTTAAACCATACTTTTGATTGAGCAGTTGTGAAACACTCTGTCTGTAGAAAATGCAACTGGACATTCGTAGCGCTAAGTGGGTAGTAGTGGAAAAAAGAATATGTTCAAATATAAACTACACAGAAGCATTGTATGAAACTTCTTTCTGTTCTGTGCATTCAACTAACAGAGTTGAACCTTACTTTTGATTGAGCCGTTCTGAAACACTCTTTCTGTAGAAACTGCAATTGGACATTCTGAGCGCTAAGAGGCCTAGATTGGGAAAAAGAATGTCTACAAATAAAAACTACACAGAAGAATTGTGTGAAACTTCTTTCTGTTCTGTTTGTTCAACTAAATGAGTTGAACCTTAGTTTTGATTGAGCCGTTCTGAAACACTCTTTCTGTAGAAAATGCAATGGAGATTCGGAGCGCTAAGAGGGTAATAGTGGAAAAAGGAATATATTCAAATATAAACTACACAGTAGCATTCTGTGAAAATTCTTTCTGTTCTGTGCATTCAACTAACAGAGTTGAACCTTACTTTTGATTGAGCCGTTCTGAAACACTCTTTCTGTAGAAACTGCAATTGGACATTCTGAGCGCTAAGAGGCCTATATTGGGAAAAAGAATGTCTACAAATAAAAACTACACAGAAGAATTGTGTGAAACTTCTTTCTGTTCGGTTTGTTCAACTAAAAGAGTTGAAACTTAGTTTTGATTGAGCCGTTCTGAAACACACTTTCTGTAGAAAATGCAAGTGGAGATTCGGAGCGCTAAGAGGGTAATAGTGGAAAAAGGAATGTCTCCAAATATAAACTACACAGAATCATTCTGTGAAACTTCTTTCTGATCTGAGCATTCAGCTAACAGAGTTAAACCATACTTTTGATTGAGCAGTTTTGAAACACTCTGTCTGTAGAAAATGCAACTGGACATTCGTAGCGCTAAGTGGGTAATAGTGGAAAAAAGAATATGTTCAAATATAAACTACACAGAAGCATTGTATGAAACTTCTTTCTGTTCTGTGCATTCAACTAACAGAGTTGAACCTTACTTTTGATTGAGCCGTTCTGAAACACTCTTTCTGTAGAAACTGCAATTGGACATTCTGAGCGCTAAGAGGCCTATATTGGGAAAAAGAATGTCTACAAATTAAAACTACACAGAAGAATTGTGTGAAACTTCTTTCTGTTCGGTTTGTTCAACTAAAAGAGTTGAAACTTATTTTTGAATGAGCCGTTCTGAAACACACTTTCTGTAGAAAATGCAAGTGGAGATTCGGAGCGCTAAGAGGGTAATAGTGGAAAAAGGAATGTCTCCAAATATAAACTACACAGAATCATTCTGTGAAACTTCTTTCTGATCTGTGCATTCAGCTAACAGAGTTAAACCATACTTTTGATTGAGCAGATCTGAACACTCTTTCTGTAGAAAATGCAACTGGACATTTGGAGCGCTAAGAGCGTAGTAGTGGAAAAAGTAATATATTCAAATATAAAATACACAGAAGCATTCTGTGAAACTTCTTTCTGATCTGAGCATTCAGCTAACAGAGTTAAACCATACTTTTGATTGAGCAGTTTTGAAACACTCTGTCTGTAGAAAATGCAACTGGACATTCGTAGCGCTAAGTGGGTAATAGTGGAAAAAAGAATATGTTCAAATATAAACTACACAGAAGCATTGTATGAAACTTCTTTCTGTTCTGTGCATTCAACTAACAGAGTTGAACCTTACTTTTGATTGAGCCGTTCTGAAACACTCTTTCTGTAGAAACTGCAATTGGACATTCTGAGCGCTAAGAGGCCTATATTGGGAAAAAGAATGTCTACAAATAAAAACTACACAGAAGAATTGTGTGAAACTTCTTTCTGTTCTGTTTGTTCAACTAAAAGAGTTGAACCTTAGTTTTGATTGAGCCGTTCTGAAACACTCTTTCTGTAGAAAATGCAAGTGGAGATTCGGAGCGCTAAGAGGGTAATAGTGGAAAAAGGAATGTCTCCAAATATAAACTACACAGAATCATTCTGTGAAACTTTATTCTGATCTGTGCATTCAGCTAACAGAGTTAAACCATACTTTTGATTGAGCAGATCTGAACTCTCTTTCTGTAGAAAATGCAACTGGACATTTGGAGCGCTGAGAGAGTAGTAGTGGAAAAAGGAATATATTCAAATGTAAACTACACAGAAGCATTCTGTGAAATTTCTTTCTGATCTGAGCATTCAGCTAACAGAGTTAAACCATAGTTTTGATTGAGCAGTTTTGAAACACTCTGTCTGTAGAAAATGCAACTGGACATTCGTAGCGCTAAGTGGGTAATTGTGGAAAAAAGAATATGTTCAAATATAAACTACACAGAAGCAGTGTATGAAACTTCTTTCTGTTCTGTGCATTCAACTAACAGAGTTGAACCTTACTTTTGATTGAGCCTTTCTGAAACACTCTTTCTGTAGAAACTGCAATTGGACATTCTGAGCGCTAAGAGGCCTATATTGGGAAAAATAATATCTTCAAATAAAAACTACACAGAAGCATTGTGTGAAACTTATTTCTGATATGTTCATTAAGCTAACAGAGTTAAACCATACTTTTGTTTGCGCAGTTCTGAACACTCTTTCTGTAGAAAATGCAAGTGGACATTCGGAGCGCTAAGAGGGTAATAGTGGAAAAAGGAATATATTCAAATATAAACTACACAGTAGCATTCTGTGAAAATTCTTTCTGTTCTGTGCATTCAACTAACAGAGTTGAACCTTACTTTTCATTGAGCCGTTCTGAAACACTCTTTCTCTAGAAACTGCAATTGGACATGCTAAGCGCTAAGAGGCCTACACTGGGAAAAAGAATATCTTCAAATAAAAACTACACAGATGCATTCTGTGAAACTTATTTCTGATCTGTAAATTCAGTTAACAGAGATAAAACATATTTTTGATTGAGCAGTTATGAAACAATCTTTTTGTAGAAAATGCAAGTGGAGATTCGGAGCGCTAAGAGGGTAATAGTGGAAAAAGGAATGTCTTCAAATATAAACTACACAGAATCATTCGGTGAAACTTCTTTCTGATCTGTGCATTCAGCTAACAGAGTTAAACCATACTTTTGATTGAGCAGATCTGAACACTCTTTCTGTAGAAAATGCAACTGGACATTTGGAGCGCTAAGAGCGTAGTAGTGGAAAAAGGAATATATTCAAATATAAACTTCACAGAATCATTCTGTGAAACTTCTTTCTGATCTGAGCATTCAGCTAACAGAGTTAAACCATACTTTTGATTGAGCAGTTTTGAAACACTCTGTCTGTAGAAAATGCAACTGGACATTCGTAGCGCTTAGTGGGTAATAGTGGAAAAAAGAATATGTTCAAATATAAACTACACAGAAGCATTGTATGAAACTTCTTTCTGTTCTGTGCATTCAACTAACAGAGTTGAACCTTACTTTTGATTGAGCCTTTATGAAACGCTCTTTCTATAGAAACTGCAATTGGACATTCTGAGCGCTTAGAGGCCTATATTGGGAAAAATAATATCTTCAAATAAAAACTACACAGAAGCATTGTGTGAAACTTATTTCTGATATGTTCATTAAGCCAACAGAGTTAAACCATACTTTTGATTGCGCAGTTCTGAACACTCTTTCTGTAGAAAATGCAAGTGGACATTCGGAGCGCTAAGAGGGTAATAGTGGAAAAAGGAATATATTCAAATATAAACTACACAGTAGCATTCTGTGAAAATTCTTTCTGTTCTGTGCATTCAACTAACAGAGTTGAACCTTACTTTTGATTGAGCCGTTCTGAAACACTGTTTCTGTAGAAACTGCAATTGGACATGCTAAGCGCTAAGAGGCCTAATTTGGGAAAAAGAATATCTTCAAATAAAAACTACACAGATGCATTCTGTGAAACTTATTTCTGATCTGTAAATTCAGTTAACAGAGATAAAACATATTTTTGATTGAGCAGTTATGAAACACTCTTTTTGTATAAAATGCAAGTGGAGATTCGGAGCGCTAAGAGGGTAATAGTGGAAAAAGGAATGTCTTCAAATATAAACTACACAGAATCATTCGGTGAAACTTCTTTCTGATCTGTGCATTCAGCTAACAGAGTTAAACCATACTTTTGATTGAGCAGATCTGAACACTCTTTCTGTAGAAAATGCAACTGGACATTTGGAGCGCTAAGAGCGTAGTAGTGGAAAAAGGAATATATTCAAATATAAACTACACAGAAGCATTCTGTGAAACTTCTTTCTGATCTGAGCATTCAGCTAACAGAGTTAAACCATACATTTGATTGAGCAGTTTTGAAACACTCTGTCTGTAGAAAATGCAACTGGACATTCGTAGCGCTAAGTGGGTAATAGTGGAAAAAAGAATATGTTCAAATATAAACTACACAGAAGCATTGTATGAAACTTCTTTCTGTTCTGTGCATTCAACTAACAGAGTTGAACGTTACTTTTGATTGAGCCGTTCTGAAACACTCTTTCTGTAGAAACTGCAATTGTACATTCTGAGCGCTAAGAGGCCTATATTGGGAAAAAGAATGTCTACAAATAAAAACTACACAGAAGAATTTTGTGAAACTTCTTTCTGTTCTGTTTGTTCAACTAAATGAGTTGAACCTTAGTTTTGATTGAGCCGTTCTGAAACACTCTTTCTGTAGAAAATGCAATGGAGATTCGGAGCGCTAAGAGGGTAATAGTGGAAAAAGGAATATATTCAAATATAAACTACACAGTAGCATTCTGTGAAAATTCTTTCTGTTCTGTGCATTCAACTAACAGAGTTGAACCTTACTTTTGTTTGAGCCGTTCTGAAACACTCTTTCTGTAGAAACTGCAATTGGACATGCTAAGCGCTAAGAGGCCTACATTCTGAAAAAGAATATCTTCAAATAAAAACTACATAGATGCATTCTGTGAAACTTATTTCTGATCTGTAAATTCAGTTAACAGAGATAAAACATATTTTTGATTGAGCAGTTATGAAACACTCTTTTTGTAGAAAATGCAAGTGGAGATTCGGAGCGCTAAGAGGGTAATAGTGGAAAAAGGAATGTCTTCAAATATAAACTACACAGAATCATTCGGTGAAACTTCTTTCTGATCTGTGCATTCAGCTAACAGAGTTAAACCATACTTTTGATTGAGCAGATCTGAACACTCTTTCTGTAGAAAATGCAACTGGACATTTGGAGCGCTAAGAGCGTAGTAGTGGAAAAAGGAATATATTCAAATATAAACTACACAGAAGCATTCTGTGAAACTTCTTTCTGATCTGAGCATTCAGCTAACAGAGTTAAACCATACTTTTGATTGAGCAGTTCTGAAACACTCTGTCTGTAGAAAATGCAACTGGACATTCGTAGCGCTAAGTGGGTAATAGTGTAAAAAAGAATATGTTCAAATATAAACTACACAGAAGCATTGTATGAAACTTCTTTCTGTTCTGTGCATTCAACTAACAGAGTTGAACCTTATTTTTGATTGAGCCGTTCTGAAACACTCTTTCTGTAGAAACTGCAATTGGACATTCTGAGCGCTAAGAGGCCTATATTGGGAAAAAGAATGTCTACAAATAAAAACTACACAGAAGAATTGTGTGAAACTTCTTTCTGTTCTGTTTGTTCAACTAAAAGAGTTGAACCTTAGTTTTGATTGAGCCGTTCTGAAACACTCTTTCTGTAGAAAATGCAAGTGGAGATTCGGAGCGCTAAGAGGGTAATAGTGGAAAAAGGAATGTCTCCAAATATAAACTACACAGAATCATTATGTGAAACTTCTTTCTGATCTGTGCATTCAGCTAACAGAGTTAAACCCTACTTTTGATTGAGCAGATCTGAACTCTCTTTCTGTAGAAAATGCAACTGGACATTTGGAGCGCTAAGAGAGTACTAGTGGAAAAAGGAATATATTCAAATATAAAATACACAGAAGCATTCTGTGAAACTTCTTTCTGATCTGAGCATTCAGCTAACAGAGTTAAACCATACTTTTGATTGAGCAGTTTTGAAACACTCTGTCTGTAGAAAATGCAACTGGACATTCGTAGCGCTAAGTGGGTAATAGTGGAAAAAAGAATATGTTCAAATATAAACTACACAGAAGCATTGTATGAAACTTCTTTCTGTTCTGTGCATTCAACTAACAGAGTTGAACCTTACATTTGATTGAGCCTTTCTGAAACGCTCTTTCTGTAGAAACTGCAATTGGACATTCTGAGCGCTAAGAGGCCTATATTGGGAAAAATAATATCTTCAAATAAAAACTACACAGAAGCATTGTGTGAAACTTATTTCTGATATGTTCATTAAGCTAACAGAGTTAAACCATACTTTTGATTGCGCAGTTCTGAACACTCTTTCTGTAGAAAATGCAAGTGGACATTCGGAGCGCTAAGAGGGTAATAGTGGAAAAAGGAATATATTCAAATATAAACTACACAGTAGCATTCTGTGAAAATTCTTTCTGTTCTGTGCATTCAACTAACAGAGTTGAACCTTACTTTTGATTGAGCCGTTCTGAAACACTCTTTCTGTAGAAACTGCAATTGGACATGCTAAGCGCTAAGAGGCCTACATTGGGAAAAAGAATATCTTCAAATAAAAACTACACAGATGCATTCTGTGAAACTTATTTCTGATCTGTAAATTCAGTTAACAGAGATAAAACATATTTTTGATTGAGCAGTTATGAAACACTCTTTTTGTAGAAAATGCAAGTGGAGATTCGGAGCGCTAAGAGGGTAATAGTGGAAAAAGGAATGTCTTCAAATATAAACTACACAGAATCATTCGGTGAAACTTCTTTCTGATCTGTGCATTCAGCTAACAGAGTTAAACCATACTTTTGATTGAGCAGATCTGAACACTCTTTCTGTAGAAAATGCAACTGGACATTTGGAGCGCTAAGAGCGTAGTAGTGGAAAAAGGAATATATTCAAATATAAACTACACAGAAGCATTCTGTGAAACTTCTTTCTGATCTGAGCATTCAGCTAACAGAGTTAAACCATACTTTTGATTGAGCAGTTTTGAAACACTCTGTCTGTAGAAAATGCAACTGGACATTCGTAGCGCTAAGTGGGTAGTAGTGGAAAAAAGAATATGTTCAAATATAAACTACACAGAAGCATTGTATGAAACTTCTTTCTGTTCTGTGCATTCAACTAACAGAGTTGAACCTTACTTTTGATTGAGCCGTTCTGAAACACTCTTTCTGTAGAAACTGCAATTGGACATTCTGAGCGCTAAGAGGCCTAGATTGGGAAAAAGAATGTCTACAAATAAAAACTACACAGAAGAATTGTGTGAAACTTCTTTCTGTTCTGTTTGTTCAACTAAATGAGTTGAACCTTAGTTTTGATTGAGCCGTTCTGAAACACTCTTTCTGTAGAAAATGCAATGGAGATTCGGAGCGCTAAGAGGGTAATGGTGGAAAAAGGAATATATTCAAATATAAACTACACAGTAGCATTCTGTGAAAATTCTTTCTGTTCTGTGCATTCAACTAACAGAGTTGAACCTTACTTTTGATTGAGCCGTTCTGAAACACTCTTTCTGTAGAAACTGCAATTGGACATTCTGAGCGCTAAGAGGCCTATATTGGGAAAAAGAATGTCTACAAATAAAAACTACACAGAAGAATTGTGTGAAACTTCTTTCTGTTCGGTTTGTTCAACTAAAAGAGTTGAAACTTAGTTTTGATTGAGCCGTTCTGAAACACACTTTCTGTAGAAAATGCAAGTGGAGATTCGGAGCGCTAAGAGGGTAATAGTGGAAAAAGGAATGTCTCCAAATATAAACTACACAGAATCATTCTGTGAAACTTCTTTCTGATCTGAGCATTCAGCTAACAGAGTTAAACCATACTTTTGATTGAGCAGTTTTGAAACACTCTGTCTGTAGAAAATGCAACTGGACATTCGTAGCGCTAAGTGGGTAATAGTGGAAAAAAGAATATGTTCAAATATAAACTACACAGAAGCATTGTATGAAACTTCTTTCTGTTCTGTGCATTCAACTAACAGAGTTGAACCTTACTTTTGATTGAGCCGTTCTGAAACACTCTTTCGGTAGAAACTGCAATTGGACATTCTGAGCGCTAAGAGGCCTATATTGGGAAAAAAATGTCTACAAATAAAAACTACACAGAAGAATTGTGTGAAACTTCTTTCTGTTCGGTTTGTTCAACTAAAAGAGTTGAAACTTACTTTTGATTGAGCCGTTCTGAAACACACTTTCTGTAGAAAATGCAAGTGGAGATTCAGAGCGCTAAGAGGGTAATAGTGGAAAAAGGAATGTCTCCAAATATAAACTACACAGAATCATTCTGTGAAACTTCTTTCTGATCTGTGCATTCAGCTAACAGAGTTAAACCATACTTTTGATTGAGCAGATCTGAACACTCTTTCTGTAGAAAATGCAACTGGACATTTGGAGCGCTAAGAGAGTAGTAGTGGAAAAAGAATATATTCAAATATAAAATACACAGAAGCATTCTGTGAAACTTCTTTCTGATCTGAGCATTCAGCTAACAGAGTTAAACCATACTTTTGATTGAGCAGTTTTGAAACACTCTGTCTGTAGAAAATGCAACTGGACATTCGTAGCGCTAAGTGGGTAATAGTGGAAAAAAGAATATGTTCAAATATAAACTACACAGAAGCATTGTATGAAACTTATTTCTGTTCTGTACATTCAACTAACAGAGTTGAACCTTACATTTGATTGAGCCTTTCTGAAACGCTCTTTCTGTAGAAACTGCAATTGGACATTCTGAGCGCTAAGAGGCCTATATTGGGAAAAATAATATCTTCAAATAAAAACTACACAGAAGCATTGTGTGAAACTTATTTCTGATATGTTCATTAAGCTAACAGAGTTAAACCATACTTTTGATTGCGCAGTTCTGAACACTCTTTCTGTAGAAAATGCAAGTGGACATTCGGAGCGCTAAGAGGGTAATAGTGGAAAAAGGAATATATTCAAATATAAACTACACAGTAGCATTCTGTGAAAATTCTTTCTGTTCTGTGCATTCAACTAACAGAGTTGAACCTTACTTTTGATTGAGCCGTTCTGAAACACTCTTTCTGTAGAAACTGCAATTGGACATGCTAAGCGCTAAGAGGCCTACATTGGGAAAAAGAATATCTTCAAATAAAAACTACACAGATGCATTCTGTGAAACTTATTTCTGATCTGTAAATTCAGTTAACAGAGATAAAACATATTTTTGATTGAGCAGTTATGAAACACTCTTTTTGTAGAAAATGCAAGTGGAGATTCGGAGCGCTAAGAGGGTAATAGTGGAAAAAGGAATGTCTTCAAATATAAACTACACAGAATCATTCGGTGAAACTTCTTTCTGATCTGTGCATTCAGCTAACAGAGTTAAACCATACTTTTGATTGAGCAGATCTGAACACTCTTTCTGTAGAAAATGCAACTGGACATTTGGAGCGCTAAGAGCGTAGTAGTGGAAAAAGGAATATATTCAAATATAAACTACACAGAAGCATTCTGTGAAACTTCTTTCTGATCTGAGCATTCAGCTAACAGAGTTAAACCATACTTTTGATTGAGCAGTTTTGAAACACTCTGTCTGTAGAAAATGCAACTGGACATTCGTAGCGCTAAGTGGGTAGTAGTGGAAAAAAGAATATGTTCAAATATAAACTACACAGAAGCATTGTATGAAACTTCTTTCTGTTCTGTGCATTCAACTAACAGAGTTGAACCTTACTTTTGATTGAGCCGTTCTGAAACACTCTTTCTGTAGAAACTGCAATTGGACATTCTGAGCGCTAAGAGGCCTAGATTGGGAAAAAGAATGTCTACAAATAAAAACTACACAGAAGAATTGTGTGAAACTTCTTTCTGTTCTGTTTGTTCAACTAAATGAGTTGAACCTTAGTTTTGATTGAGCCGTTCTGAAACACACTTTCTGTAGAAAATGCAAGTGGAGATTCGGAGCGCTAAGAGGGTAATAGTGGAAAAAGGAATGTCTCCAAATATAAACTACACAGAATCATTCTGTGAAACTTTATTCTGATCTGTGCATTCAGCTAACAGAGTTAAACCATACTTTTGATTGAGCAGATCTGAACTCTCTTTCTGTAGAAAATGCAACTGGACATTTGGAGCGCTGAGAGAGTAGTAGTGGAAAAAGGAATATATTCAAATGTAAACTACACAGAAGCATTCTGTGAAAGTTCTTTCTGATCTGAGCATTCAGCTAACAGAGTTAAACCATAGTTTTGATTGAGCAGTTTTGAAACACTCTGTCTGTAGAAAATGCAACTGGACATTCGTAGCGCTAAGTGGGTAATTGTGGAAAAAAGAATATGTTCAAATATAAACTACACAGAAGCAGTGTATGAAACTTCTTTCTGTTCTGTGCATTCAACTAACAGAGTTGAACCTTACTTTTGATTGAGCCTTTCTGAAACACTCTTTCTGTAGAAACTGCAATTGGACATTCTGAGCGCTAAGAGGCCTATATTGGGAAAAATAATATCTTCAAATAAAAACTACACAGAAGCATTGTGTGAAACTTATTTCTGATATGTTCATTAAGCTAACAGAGTTAAACCATACTTTTGTTTGCGCAGTTCTGAACACTCTTTCTGTAGAAAATGCAAGTGGACATTCGGAGCGCTAAGAGGGTAATAGTGGAAAAAGGAATATATTCAAATATAAACTACACAGTAGCATTCTGTGAAAATTCTTTCTGTTCTGTGCATTCAACTAACAGAGTTGAACCTTACTTTTCATTGAGCCGTTCTGAAACACTCTTTCTCTAGAAACTGCAATTGGACATGCTAAGCGCTAAGAGGCCTACACTGGGAAAAAGAATATCTTCAAATAAAAACTACACAGATGCATTCTGTGAAACTTATTTCTGATCTGTAAATTCAGTTAACAGAGATAAAACATATTTTTGATTGAGCAGTTATGAAACACTCTTTTTGTAGAAAATGCAAGTGGAGATTCGGAGCGCTAAGAGGGTAATAGTGGAAAAAGGAATGTCTTCAAATATAAACTACACAGAATCATTCGGTGAAACTTCTTTCTGATCTGTGCATTCAGCTAACAGAGTTAAACCATACTTTTGATTGAGCAGATCTGAACACTCTTTCTGTAGAAAATGCAACTGGACATTTGGAGCGCTAAGAGCGTAGTAGTGGAAAAAGGAATATATTCAAATATAAACTTCACAGAATCATTCTGTGAAACTTCTTTCTGATCTGAGCATTCAGCTAACAGAGTTAAACCATACTTTTGATTGAGCAGTTTTGAAACACTCTGTCTGTAGAAAATGCAACTGGACATTCGTAGCGCTTAGTGGGTAATAGTGGAAAAAAGAATATGTTCAAATATAAACTACACAGAAGCATTGTATGAAACTTCTTTCTGTTCTGTGCATTCAACTAACAGAGTTGAACCTTACTGTTGATTGAGCCTTTCTGAAACGCTCTTTCTATAGAAACTGCAATTGGACATTCTGAGCGCTTAGAGGCCTATATTGGGAAAAATAATATCTTCAAATAAAAACTACACAGAAGCATTGTGTGAAACTTATTTCTGATATGTTCATTAAGCTAACAGAGTTAAACCATACTTTTGATTGCGCAGTTCTGAACACTCTTTCTGTAGAAAATGCAAGTGGACATTCGGAGCGCTAAGAGGGTAATAGTGGAAAAAGGAATATATTCAAATATAAACTACACAGTAGCATTCTGTGAAAATTCTTTCTGTTCTGTGCATTCAACTAACAGATTTGAACCTTACTTTTGATTGAGCCGTTCTGAAACACTGTTTCTGTAGAAACTGCAATTGGACATGCTAAGCGCTAAGAGGCCTACTTTGGGAAAAAGAATATCTTCAAATAAAAACTACACAGATGCATTCTGTGAAACTTATTTCTGATCTGTAAATTCAGTTAACAGAGATAAAACATATTTTTGATTGAGCAGTTATGAAACACTCTTTTTGTATAAAATGCAAGTGGAGATTCGGAGCGCTAAGAGGGTAATAGTGGAAAAAGGAATGTCTTCAAATATAAACTACACAGAATCATTCGGTGAAACTTCTTTCTGATCTGTGCATTCAGCTAACAGAGTTAAACCATACTTTTGATTGAGCAGATCTGAACACTCTTTCTGTAGAAAATGCAACTGGACATTTGGAGCGCTAAGAGCGTAGTAGTGGAAAAAGGAATATATTCAAATATAAACTACACAGAAGCATTCTGTGAAACTTCTTTCTGATCTGAGCATTCAGCTAACAGAGTTAAACCATACTTTTGATTGAGCAGTTTTGAAACACTCTGTCTGTAGAAAATGCAACTGGACATTCGTAGCGCTAAGTGGGTAATAGTGGAAAAAAGAATATGTTCAAATATAAACTACACAGAAGCATTCTATGAAACTTCTTTCTGTTCTGTGCATTCAACTAACAGAGTTGAACGTTACTTTTGATTGAGCCGTTCTGAAACACTCTTTCTGTAGAAACTGCAATTGGACATTCTGAGCGCTAAGAGGCCTATATTGGGAAAAAGAATGTCTACAAATAAAAACTACACAGAAGAATTTTGTGAAACTTCTTTCTGTTCTGTTTGTTCAACTAAATGAGTTGAACCTTAGTTTTGATTGAGCGGTTCTGAAACACTCTTTCTGTAGAAAATGCAATGGAGATTCGGAGCGCTAAGAGGGTAATAGTGGAAAAAGGAATATATTCAAATATAAACTACACAGTAGCATTCTGTGAAAATTCTTTCTGTTCTGTGCATTCAACTAACAGAGTTGAACCTTACTTTTGATTGAGCCGTTCTGAAACACTCTTTCTGTAGAAACTGCAATTGGACATGCTAAGCGCTAAGAGGCCTACATTGGGAAAAAGAATATCTTCAAATAAAAACTACATAGATGCATTCTGTGAAACTTATTTCTGATCTGTAAATTCAGTTAACAGAGATAAAACATATTTTTGATTGAGCAGTTATGAAACACTCTTTTTGTAGAAAATGCAAGTGGAGATTCGGAGCGCTAAGAAGGTAATAGTGGAAAAAGGAATGTCTTCAAATATAAACTACACAGAATCATTCGGTGAAACTTCTTTCTGATCTGTGCATTCAGCTAACAGAGTTAAACCATACTTTTGATTGAGCAGATCTGAACACTCTTTCTGTAGAAAATGCAACTGGACATTTGGAGCGCTAAGAGCGTAGTAGTGGAAAAAGGAATATATTCAAATATAAACTACACAGAAGCATTCTGTGAAACTTCTTTCTGATCTGAGCATTCAGCTAACAGAGTTAAACCATACTTTTGATTGAGCAGTTCTGAAACACTCTGTCTGTTGAAAATGCAACTGGACATTCGTAGCGCTAAGTGGGTAATAGTGTAAAAAAGAATATGTTCAAATATAAACTACATAGAAGCATTGTATGAAACTTCTTTCTGTTCTGTGCATTCAACTAACAGAGTTGAACCTTACTTTTGATTGAGCCGTTCTGAAACACTCTTTCTGTAGAAACTGCAATTGGACATTCTGAGCGCTAAGAGGCCTATATTGGGAAAAAGAATGTCTACAAATAAAAACTACACAGAAGAATTGTGTGAAACTTCTTTCTGTTCTGTTTGTTCAACTAAAAGAGTTGAACCTTAGTTTTGATTGAGCCGTTCTGAAACACTCTTTCTGTAGAAAATGCAAGTGGAGATTCGGAGCGCTAAGAGGGTAATAGTGGAAAAAGGAATGTCTCCAAATATAAACTACACAGAATCATTATGTGAAACTTCTTTCTGATCTGTGCATTCAGCTAACAGAGTTAAACCATACTTTTGATTGAGCAGATCTGAACTCTCTTTCTGTAGAAAATGCAACTGGACATTTGGAGCGCTAAGAGAGTACTAGTGGAAAAAGGAATATATTCAAATATAAACTACACAGAAGCATTCTGTGAAACTTCTTTCTGATCTGAGCATTCAGCTAACAGAGTTAAACCATACTTTTGATTGAGCAGTTTTGAAACACTCTGTCTGTAGAAAATGCAACTGGACATTCGTAGCGCTAAGTGGGTAATTGTGGAAAAAAAATATGTTCAATTATAAACTAAACAGAAGCAGTGTATGAAACTTCTTTCTGTTCTGTGAATTCAACTAACAGAGTTGAACCTTACTTTTGATTGAGCCTTTCTGAAACACTCTTTCTGTAGAAACTGCAATTGGACATTCTGAGCGCTAAGAGGCCTATATTGGGAAAAATAATATCTTCAAATAAAAACTACACAGAAGCATTGTGTGAAACTTATTTCTGATATGTTCATTAAGCTAACAGAGTTAAACCATACTTTTGATTGCGCAGTTCTGAACACTCTTTCTGTAGAAAATGCAAGTGGACATTCGGAGCGCTAAGAGGGTAATAGTGGAAAAAGGAATATATTCAAATATAAACTACACAGTAGCATTCTGTGAAAATTCTTTCTGTTCTGTGCATTCAACTAACAGAGTTGAACCTTACTTTTGATTGAGCCGTTCTGAAACACTCTTTCTGTAGAAACTGCAATTGGACATGCTAAGCGCTAAGAGGCCTACATTGGGAAAAAGTATATCTTCAAATAAAAACTACACAGATGCATTCTGTGAAACTTATTTCTGATCTGTAAATTCAGTTAACAGAGATAAAACATATTTTTGATTGAGCAGTTATGAAACACTCTTTTTGTAGAAAATGCAAGTTGAGATTGGGAGTGGTAAGAGGGTAATAGTGGAAAAAGGAATGTCTTCAAATATAAACTACACAGAATCATTCGGTGAAACTTCTTTCTGATCCGTGCATTCAGCTAACAGAGTTAAACCATACTTTTGATTGAGCAGATCTGAACACTCTTTCTGTAGAAAATGCAACTGGACATTTGGAGCGCTAAGGGCGTAGTAGTGGAAAAAGGAATATATTCAAATATAAACTACAGAGAGGCATTCTGTGAAACTTCTTTCTGATCTGAGCATTCAGCTAACAGAGTTAAACCATACTTTTGATTGAGCAGTTTTGAAACACTCTGTCTGTAGAAAATGCAACTGGACATTCGTAGCGCTTAGTGGGTAATAGTGGAAAAAAGAATATGTTCAAATATAAACTACACAGAAGCATTGTATGAAACTTCTTTCTGTTCTGTGCATTCAACTAACAGAGTTGAACCTTACTTTTGATTGAGGCGTTCTGAAACACTCTTTCTGTAGAAACTGCAATTGGACATTCTGAGCGCTAAGAGGCCTATATTGGGAAAAAGAATGTCTACAAATAAAAACTACACAGAAGAATTGTGTGAAACTTCTTTCTGTTCGGTTTGTTCAACTAAAAGAGTTGAAACTTAGTTTTGATTGAGCCGTTCTGAAACACACTTTCTGTAGAAAATGCAAGTGGAGATTCGGAGCGCTAAGAGGGTAATAGTGGAAAAAGGAATGTCTCCAAATATAAACTACACAGAATCATTCTGTGAAACTTCTTTCTGATCTGTGCATTCTGCTAACAGAGTTAAACCATACTTTTGATTGAGCAGATCGGAACACTCTTTCTGTAGAAAATGCAACTGGACATTTGGAGCGCTAAGAGAGTAGTAGTGGAAAAAGGAATATATTCAAATATAAACTACACAGAAGCATTCTGTGAAACTTCTTTCTGATCTGAGCATTCAGCTAACAGAGTTAAACCATACTTTTGATTGAGCAGTTTTGAAACACTCTGTCTGTAGAAAATGCAACTGGACATTCGTAGCGCTAAGTGGGTAATAGTGGAAAAAAGAATATGTTCAAATATAAACTACACAGAAGCATTGTATGAAACTTCTTTCTGTTCTGTGCATTCAACTAACAGAGATGAACCTTACTTTTGATTGAGCCTTTCTGAAACACTCTTTCTGTAGAAACTGCAATTGGACATTCTGAGCGCTAAGAGGCCTATATTGGGAAAAATAATATCTTCAAATAAAAACTACACAGAAGCATTGTGTGAAACTTATTTCTGATATGTTCATTAAGCTAACAGAGTTAAACCATACTTTTGATTGCGCAGTTCTGAACACTCTTTCTGTAGAAAATGCAAGTGGACATTCGGAGCGCTAAGAGGGTAATAGTGGAAAAAGGAATATATTCAAATATAAACTACACAGTAGCATTCTGTGAAAATTCTTTCTGTTCTGTGCATTCAACTAACAGAGTTGAACCTTACTTTTGATTGAGCCGTTCTGAAACACTCTTTCTGTAGAAACTGCAATTGGACATGCTAAGCGCTAAGAGGCCTACATTGGGAAAAAGAATATCTTCCAATAAAAACTACACAGATGCATTCTGTGAAACTTATTTCTGATCTGTAAATTTAGTTAACAGAGATAAAACATATTTTTGATTGAGCAGTTATGAAACACTCTTTTTGTAGAAAATGCAAGTGGAGATTCGGAGCGCTAAGAGGGTAATAGTGGAAAAAGGAATGTCTACAAATATAAACTACACAGAATCATTCGGTGAAACTTCTTTCTGATCTGTGCATTCAGCTAACAGAGTTAAACCATACTTTTGATTGAGCAGATCTGAACACTCTTTCTGTAGAAAATGCAACTGGACATTTGGAGCGCTAAGAGCGTAGTAGTGGAATAAGGAATATATTCAAATATAAACTACACAGAAGCATTCTGTGAAACTTCTTTCTGATCTGAGCATTCAGCTAACAGAGTTAAACCATACTTTTGATTGAGCAGTTTTGAAACACTCTGTCTGTAGAAAATGCAACTGGACATTCTTAGCGCTAAGTGGGTAATAGTGGAAAAAAGAATATGTTCAAATATAAACTACACAGAAGCATTGTATGAAACTTCTTTCTGTTCTGTGCATTCAACTAACAGAGTTGAACCTTACTTTTGATTGAGCCTTTCTGAAACACTCTTTCTGTAGAAAATGCAATTGGACATTCTGAGCGCTAAGAGGCCTATATTGGGAAAAATAATATCTTCAAATAAAAACTACACAGAAGCATTGTGTGAAACTTATTTCTGATATGTTCATTAAGCTAACAGAGTTAAACCATACTTTTGATTGCGCAGTTCTGAACACTCTTTCTGTAGAAAATGCAAGTGGACATTCGGAGCGCTAAGAGGGTAATAGTGGAAAAAGGAATATATTCAAATATAAACTACACAGTAGCATTCTGTGAAAATTCTTTCTGTTCTGTGCATTCAACTAACAGAGTTGAACCTTACTTTTGATTGAGCCGTTCTGAAACACTCTTTCTGTAAAAACTGCAATTGGACATGCTAAGCGCTAAGAGGCCTACATTGGGAAAAAGAATATCTTCAAATAAAAACTACACAGATGCATTCTGTGAAACTTATTTCTGATCTGTAAATTCAGTTAACAGAGATAAAACATATTTTTGATTGAGCAGTTATGAAACACTCTTTTTGTAGAAAATGCAAGTGGAGATTCGGAGCGCTAAGAGGGTAATAGTGGAAAAAGGAATGTCTTCAAATATAAACTACACAGAATCATTCGGTGAAACTTCTTTCTGATCTGTGCATTCAGCTAACAGAGTTAAACCATACTTTTGATTGAGCAGATCTGAACACTCTTTCTGTAGAAAATGCAACTGGACATTTGGAGCGCTAAGAGCGTAGTAGTGGAAAAAGGAATATATTCAAATATAAACTACACAGAAGCATTCTGTGAAACTTCTTTCTGATCTGAGCATTCAGCTAACAGAGTTAAACCATACTTTTGATTGAGCAGTTTTGAAACACTCTGTCTGTAGAAAATGCAACTGGACATTCGTAGCGCTAAGTGGGTAATAGTGGAAAAAAGAATATGTTCAAATATAAACTACACAGAAGCATTCTATGAAACTTCTTTCTGTTCTGTGCATTCAACTAACAGAGTTGAACGTTACTTTTGATTGAGCCGTTCTGAAACACTCTTTCTGTAGAAACTGCAATTGGACATTCTGAGCGCTAAGAGGCCTATATTGGGAAAAAGAATGTCTACAAATAAAAACTACACAGAAGAATTTTGTGAAACTTCTTTCTGTTCTGTTTGTTCAACTAAATGAGTTGAACCTTAGTTTTGATTGAGCCGTTCTGAAACACTCTTTCTGTAGAAAATGCAATGGAGATTCGGAGCGCTAAGAGGGTAATAGTGGAAAAAGGAATATATTCAAATATAAACTACACAGTAGCATTCTGTGAAAATTCTTTCTGTTCTGTGCATTCAACTAACAGAGTTGAACCTTACTTTTGATTGAGCCGTTCTGAAACACTCTTTCTGTAGAAACTGCAATTGGACATGCTAAGCGCTAAGAGGCCTACATTGGGAAAAAGAATATCTTCAAATAAAAACTACATAGATGCATTCTGTGAAACTTATTTCTGATCTGTAAATTCAGTTAACAGAGATAAAACATATTTTTGATTGAGCAGTTATGAAACACTCTTTTTGTAGAAAATGCAAGTGGAGATTCGGAGCGCTAAGAAGGTAATAGTGGAAAAAGGAATGTCTTCAAATATAAACTACACAGAATCATTCGGTGAAACTTCTTTCTGATCTGTGCATTCAGCTAACAGAGTTAAACCATACTTTTGATTGAGCAGATCTGAACACTCTTTCTGTAGAAAATGCAACTGGACATTTGGAGTGCTAAGAGCGTAGTAGTGGAAAAAGGAATATATTCAAATATAAACTACACAGAAGCATTCTGTGAAACTTCTTTCTGATCTGAGCATTCAGCTAACAGAGTTAAACCATACTTTTGATTGAGCAGTTCTGAAACACTCTGTCTGTTGAAAATGCAACTGGACATTCGTAGCGCTAAGTGGGTAATAGTGTAAAAAAGAATATGTTCAAATATAAACTACACAGAAGCATTGTATGAAACTTCTTTCTGTTCTGTGCATTCAACTAACAGAGTTGAACCTTACTTTTGATTGAGCCGTTCTGAAACACTCTTTCTGTAGAAACTGCAATTGGACATTCTGAGCGCTAAGAGGCCTATATTGGGAAAAAGAATGTCTACAAATAAAAACTACACAGAAGAATTGTGTGAAACTTCTTTCTGTTCTGTTTGTTCAACTAAAAGAGTTGAACCTTAGTTTTGATTGAGCCGTTCTGAAACACTCTTTCTGTAGAAAATGCAAGTGGAGATTCGGAGCGCTAAGAGGGTAATAGTGGAAAAAGGAATGTCTCCAAATATAAACTACACAGAATCATTATGTGAAACTTCTTTCTGATCTGTGCATTCAGCTAACAGAGTTAAACCATACTTTTGATTGAGCAGATCTGAACTCTCTTTCTGTAGAAAATGCAACTGGACATTTGGAGCGCTAAGAGAGTACTAGTGGAAAAAGGAATATATTCAAATATAAACTACACAGAAGCATTCTGTGAAACTTCTTTCTGATCTGAGCATTCAGCTAACAGAGTTAAACCATACTTTTGATTGAGCAGTTTTGAAACACTCTGTCTGTAGAAAATGCAACTGGACATTCGTAGCGCTAAGTGGGTAATTGTGGAAAAAAAATATGTTCAATTATAAACTAAACAGAAGCAGTGTATGAAACTTCTTTCTGTTCTGTGAATTCAACTAACAGAGTTGAACCTTACTTTTGATTGAGCCTTTCTGAAACACTCTTTCTGTAGAAACTGCAATTGGACATTCTGAGCGCTAAGAGGCCTATATTGGGAAAAATAATATCTTCAAATAAAAACTACACAGAAGCATTGTGTGAAACTTATTTCTGATATGTTCATTAAGCTAACAGAGTTAAACCATACTTTTGATTGCGCAGTTCTGAACACTCTTTCTGTAGAAAATGCAAGTGGACATTCGGAGCGCTAAGAGGGTAATAGTGGAAAAAGGAATATATTCAAATATAAACTACACAGTAGCATTCTGTGAAAATTCTTTCTGTTCTGTGCATTCAACTAACAGAGTTGAACCTTACTTTTGATTGAGCCGTTCTGAAACACTCTTTCTGTAGAAACTGCAATTGGACATGCTAAGCGCTAAGAGGCCTACATTGGGAAAAAGTATATCTTCAAATAAAAACTACACAGATGCATTCTGTGAAACTTATTTCTGATCTGTAAATTCAGTTAACAGAGATAAAACATATTTTTGATTGAGCAGTTATGAAACACTCTTTTTGTAGAAAATGCAAGTTGAGATTGGGAGTGGTAAGAGGGTAATAGTGGAAAAAGGAATGTCTTCAAATATAAACTACACAGAATCATTCGGTGAAACTTCTTTCTGATCCGTGCATTCAGCTAACAGAGTTAAACCATACTTTTGATTGAGCAGATCTGAACACTCTTTCTGTAGAAAATGCAACTGGACATTTGGAGCACTAAGGGCGTAGTAGTGGAAAAAGGAATATATTCAAATATAAACTACAGAGAGGCATTCTGTGAAACTTCTTTCTGATCTGAGCATTCAGCTAACAGAGTTAAACCATACTTTTGATTGAGCAGTTTTGAAACACTCTGTCTGTAGAAAATGCAACTGGACATTCGTAGCGCTTAGTGGGTAATAGTGGAAAAAAGAATATGTTCAAATATAAACTACACAGAAGCATTGTATGAAACTTCTTTCTGTTCTGTGCATTCAACTAACAGAGTTGAACCTTACTTTTGATTGAGGCGTTCTGAAACACTCTTTCTGTAGAAACTGCAATTGGACATTCTGAGCGCTAAGAGGCCTATATTGGGAAAAAGAATGTCTACAAATAAAAACTACACAGAAGAATTGTGTGAAACTTCTTTCTGTTCGGTTTGTTCAACTAAAAGAGTTGAAACTTAGTTTTGATTGAGCCGTTCTGAAACACACTTTCTGTAGAAAATGCAAGTGGAGATTCGGAGCGCTAAGAGGGTAATAGTGGAAAAAGGAATGTCTCCAAATATAAACTACACAGAATCATTCTGTGAAACTTCTTTCTGATCTGTGCATTCTGCTAACAGAGTTAAACCATACTTTTGATTGAGCAGATCGGAACACTCTTTCTGTAGAAAATGCAACTGGACATTTGGAGCGCTAAGAGAGTAGTAGTGGAAAAAGGAATATATTCAAATATAAACTACACAGAAGCATTCTGTGAAACTTCTTTCTGATCTGAGCATTCAGCTAACAGAGTTAAACCATACTTTTGATTGAGCAGTTTTGAAACACTCTGTCTGTAGAAAATGCAACTGGACATTCGTAGCGCTAAGTGGGTAATAGTGGAAAAAAGAATATGTTCAAATATAAACTACACAGAAGCATTGTATGAAACTTCTTTCTGTTCTGTGCATTCAACTAACAGAGATGAACCTTACTTTTGATTGAGCCTTTCTGAAACACTCTTTCTGTAGAAACTGCAATTGGACATTCTGAGCGCTAAGAGGCCTATATTGGGAAAAATAATATCTTCAAATAAAAACTACACAGAAGCATTGTGTGAAACTTATTTCTGATATGTTCATTAAGCTAACAGAGTTAAACCATACTTTTGATTGCGCAGTTCTGAACACTCTTTCTGTAGAAAATGCAAGTGGACATTCGGAGCGCTAAGAGGGTAATAGTGGAAAAAGGAATATATTCAAATATAAACTACACAGTAGCATTCTGTGAAAATTCTTTCTGTTCTGTGCATTCAACTAACAGAGTTGAACCTTACTTTTGATTGAGCCGTTCTGAAACACTCTTTCTGTAGAAACTGCAATTGGACATGCTAAGCGCTAAGAGGCCTACATTGGGAAAAAGAATATCTTCCAATAAAAACTACACAGATGCATTCTGTGAAACTTATTTCTGATCTGTAAATTTAGTTAACAGAGATAAAACATATTTTTGATTGAGCAGTTATGAAACACTCTTTTTGTAGAAAATGCAAGTGGAGATTCGGAGCGCTAAGAGGGTAATAGTGGAAAAAGGAATGTCTACAAATATAAACTACACAGAATCATTCGGTGAAACTTCTTTCTGATCTGTGCATTCAGCTAACAGAGTTAAACCATACTTTTGATTGAGCAGATCTGAACACTCTTTCTGTAGAAAATGCAACTGGACATTTGGAGCGCTAAGAGCGTAGTAGTGGAATAAGGAATATATTCAAATATAAACTACACAGAAGCATTCTGTGAAACTTCTTTCTGATCTGAGCATTCAGCTAACAGAGTTAAACCATACTTTTGATTGAGCAGTTTTGAAACACTCTGTCTGTAGAAAATGCAACTGGACATTCTTAGCGCTAAGTGGGTAATAGTGGAAAAAAGAATATGTTCAAATATAAACTACACAGAAGCATTGTATGAAACTTCTTTCTGTTCTGTGCATTCAACTAACAGAGTTGAACCTTACTTTTGATTGAGCCTTTCTGAAACACTCTTTCTGTAGAAAATGCAATTGGACATTCTGAGCGCTAAGAGGCCTATATTGGGAAAAATAATATCTTCAAATAAAAACTACACAGAAGCATTGTGTGAAACTTATTTCTGATATGTTCATTAAGCTAACAGAGTTAAACCATACTTTTGATTGCGCAGTTCTGAACACTCTTTCTGTAGAAAATGCAAGTGGACATTCGGAGCGCTAAGAGGGTAATAGTGGAAAAAGGAATATATTCAAATATAAACTACACAGTAGCATTCTGTGAAAATTCTTTCTGTTCTGTGCATTCAACTAACAGAGTTGAACCTTACTTTTGATTGAGCCGTTCTGAAACACTCTTTCTGTAAAAACTGCAATTGGACATGCTAAGCGCTAAGAGGCCTACATTGGGAAAAAGAATATCTTCAAATAAAAACTACACAGATGCATTCTGTGAAACTTATTTCTGATCTGTAAATTCAGTTAACAGAGATAAAACATATTTTTGATTGAGCAGTTATGAAACACTCTTTTTGTAGAAAATGCAAGTGGAGATTCGGAGCGCTAAGAGGGTAATAGTGGAAAAAGGAATGTCTTCAAATATAAACTACACAGAATCATTCGGTGAAACTTCTTTCTGTTCTGTGCATTCAGCTAACAGAGTTAAACCATACTTTTGATTGAGCAGATCTGAACACTCTTTCTGTAGAAAATGCAACTGGACATTTGGAGCGCTAAGAGCGTAGTAGTGGAAAAAGGAATATATTCAAATATAAACTACACAGAAGCATTCTATGAAACTTTTTTCTGATCTGAGCATTCAGCTAACAGAGTTAAACCATACTTTTGATTGAGCAGTTTTGAAACACTCTGTCTGTAGAAAATGCAACTGGACATTCGTAGCGCTAAGTGGGTAATAGTGGATAAAACATTATGTTCAAATATAAACTACACAGAAGCATTGTATGAAACTTCTTTCTGTTCTGTGCATTCAACTAACAGAGTTGAACCTTACTTTTGATTGAGCCGTTCTGAAACACTCTTTCTGTAGAAACTGCAATTGGACATTCTGAGCGCTAAGAGGCCTATATTGGGAAAAAGAATGTCTACAAATAAAAACTACACAGAAGAATTGTGTGAAACTTCTTTCTGTTCTGTTTGTTCAACTAAAAGAGTTGAACCTTAGTTTTGATTGAGCCGTTCTGAAACACTCTTTCTGTAGAAAATGCAAGTGGAGATTCGGAGCGCTAAGAGGGTAATAGTGGAAAAAGGAATGTCTCCTAATATAAACTACACAGAATCATTCGGTGAAACTTCTTTCTGATCTGTGCATTCAGCTAACAGAGTTAAACCATACTTTTGATTGAGCAGATCTGAACTCTCTTTCTGTAGAAAATGCAACTGGACATTTGGAGCGCTAAGAGAGTAGTAGTGGAAAAAGGAATATATTCAAATATAAACTACACAGAAGCATTCTGTGAAACTTCTTTCTGATCTGAGCATTCAGCTAACAGAGTTAAACCATACTTTTGATTGAGCAGTTTTGAAACACTCTGTCTGTAGAAAATGCAACTGGACATTCGTAGCGCTAAGTGGGTAATTGTGGAAAAAAGAATATGTTCAAATATAAACTACACAGAAGCAGTGTATGAAACTTCTTTCTGTTCTGTGAATTCAACTAACAGAGTTGAAACTTACTTTTGATTGAGCCTTTCTGAAACACTCTTTCTGTAGAAACTGCAATTGGACATTCTGAGCGCTAAGAGGCCTATATTGGGAAAAATAATACCTTCAAATAAAAACTACACAGAAGCATTGTGTGAAAATTATTTCTGATATGTTCATTAAGCTAACAGAGTTAAACCATACTTTTGATTGCGCAGTTCTGAACACTCTTTCTGTAGAAAATGCAAGTGGACATTCGGAGCGCTAAGAGGGTAATAGTGGAAAAAGGAATATATTCAAATATAAACTACACAGTAGCATTCTGTGAAAATTCTTTCTGTTCTGTGCATTCAACTAACAGAGTTGAACCTTACTTTTGATTGAGCCGTTCTGAAACACTCTTTCTGTAGAAACTGCAATTGGACATGCTAAGCGCTAAGAGGCCTACATTGGGAAAAAGAATATCTTCAAATAAAAACTACACAGATGCATTCTGTGAAACTTATTTCTGATCTGTAAATTCAGTTAACAGAGATAAAACATATTTTTGATTGAGCAGTTATGAAACACTCTTTTTGTAGAAAATGCAAGTGGAGATTCGGAGCGCTAAGAGGGTAATAGTGGAAAAAGGAATGTCTTCAAATATAAACTACACAGAATCATTCGGTGAAACTTCTTTCTGATCTGTGCATTCAGCTAACAGAGTTAAACCATACTTTTGATTGAGCAGATCTGAACACTCTTTCTGTAGAAAATGCAACTGGACATTTGGAGCGCTAAGAGCGTAGTAGTGGAAAAAGGAATATATTCAAATATAAACTACACAGAAGCATTCTGTGAAACTTCTTTCTGATCTGAGCATTCAGCTAACAGAGTTAAACCATACTTTTGATTGAGCAGTTTTGAAACACTCTGTCTGTAGAAAATGCAACTGGACATTCGTAGCGCTAAGTGGGTAGTAGTGGAAAAAAGAATATGTTCAAATATAAACTACACAGAAGCATTGTATGAAACTTCTTTCTGTTCTGTGCATTCAACTAACAGAGTTGAACCTTACTTTTGATTGAGCCGTTCTGAAACACTCTTTCTGTAGAAACTGCAATTGGACATTCTGAGCGCTAAGAGGCCTAGATTGGGAAAAAGAATGTCTACAAATAAAAACTACACAGAAGAATTGTGTGAAACTTCTTTCTGTTCTGTTTGTTCAACTAAATGAGTTGAACCTTAGTTTTGATTGAGCCGTTCTGAAACACACTTTCTGTAGGAAATGCAAGTGGAGATTCGGAGCGCTAAGAGGGTAATAGTGGAAAAAGGAATGTCTCCAAATATAAACTACACAGAATCATTCTGTGAAACTTTATTCTGATCTGTGCATTCAGCTAACAGAGTTAAACCATACTTTTGATTGAGCAGATCTGAACTCTCTTTCTGTAGAAAATGCAACTGGACATTTGGAGCGCTGAGAGAGTAGTAGTGGAAAAAGGAATATATTCAAATGTAAACTACACAGAAGCATTCTGTGAAAGTTCTTTCTGATCTGAGCATTCAGCTAACAGAGTTAAACCATAGTTTTGATTGAGCAGTTTTGAAACACTCTGTCTGTAGAAAATGCAACTGGACATTCGTAGCGCTAAGTGGGTAATTGTGGAAAAAAGAATATGTTCAAATATAAACTACACAGAAGCAGTGTATGAAACTTCTTTCTGTTCTGTGCATTCAACTAACAGAGTTGAACCTTACTTTTGATTGAGCCTTTCTGAAACACTCTTTCTGTAGAAACTGCAATTGGACATTCTGAGCGCTAAGAGGCCTATATTGGGAAAAATAATATCTTCAAATAAAAACTACACAGAAGCATTGTGTGAAACTTATTTCTGATATGTTCATTAAGCTAACAGAGTTAAACCATACTTTTGTTTGCGCAGTTCTGAACACTCTTTCTGTAGAAAATGCAAGTGGACATTCGGAGCGCTAAGAGGGTAATAGTGGAAAAAGGAATATATTCAAATATAAACTACACAGTAGCATTCTGTGAAAATTCTTTCTGTTCTGTGCATTCAACTAACAGAGTTGAACCTTACTTTTCATTGAGCCGTTCTGAAACACTCTTTCTCTAGAAACTGCAATTGGACATGCTAAGCGCTAAGAGGCCTACACTGGGAAAAAGAATATCTTCAAATAAAAACTACACAGATGCATTCTGTGAAACTTATTTCTGATCTGTAAATTCAGTTAACAGAGATAAAACATATTTTTGATTGAGCAGTTATGAAACACTCTTTTTGTAGAAAATGCAAGTGGAGATTCGGAGCGCTAAGAGGGTAATAGTGGAAAAAGGAATGTCTTCAAATATAAACTACACAGAATCATTCGGTGAAACTTCTTTCTGATCTGTGCATTCAGCTAACAGAGTTAAACCATACTTTTGATTGAGCAGATCTGAACACTCTTTCTGTAGAAAATGCAACTGGACATTTGGAGCGCTAAGAGCGTAGTAGTGGAAAAAGGAATATATTCAAATATAAACTTCACAGAATCATTCTGTGAAACTTCTTTCTGATCTGAGCATTCAGCTAACAGAGTTAAACCATACTTTTGATTGAGCAGTTTTGAAACACTCTGTCTGTAGAAAATGCAACTGGACATTCGTAGCGCTTAGTGGGTAATAGTGGAAAAAAGAATATGTTCAAATAGAAACTACACAGAAGCATTGTATGAAACTTCTTTCTGTTCTGTGCATTCAACTAACAGAGTTGAACCTTACTGTTGATTGAGCCTTTCTGAAACGCTCTTTCTATAGAAACTGCAATTGGACATTCTGAGCGCTTAGAGGCCTATATTGGGAAAAATAATATCTTCAAATAAAAACTACACAGAAGCATTGTGTGAAACTTATTTCTGATATGTTCATTAAGCTAACAGAGTTAAACCATACTTTTGATTGCGCAGTTCTGAACACTCTTTCTGTAGAAAATGCAAGTGGACATTCGGAGCGCTAAGAGGGTAATAGTGGAAAAAGGAATATATTCAAATATAAACTACACAGTAGCATTCTGTGAAAATTCTTTCTGTTCTGTGCATTCAACTAACAGATTTGAACCTTACTTTTGATTGAGCCGTTCTGAAACACTGTTTCTGTAGAAACTGCAATTGGACATGCTAAGCGCTAAGAGGCCTACTTTGGGAAAAAGAATATCTTCAAATAAAAACTACACAGATGCATTCTGTGAAACTTATTTCTGATCTGTAAATTCAGTTAACAGAGATAAAACATATTTTTGATTGAGCAGTTATGAAACACTCTTTTTGTATAAAATGCAAGTGGAGATTCGGAGCGCTAAGAGGGTAATAGTGGAAAAAGGAATGTCTTCAAATATAAACTACACAGAATCATTCGGTGAAACTTCTTTCTGATCTGTGCATTCAGCTAACAGAGTTAAACCATACTTTTGATTGAGCAGATCTGAACACTCTTTCTGTAGAAAATGCAACTGGACATTTGGAGCGCTAAGAGCGTAGTAGTGGAAAAAGGAATATATTCAAATATAAACTACACAGAAGCATTCTGTGAAACTTCTTTCTGATCTGAGCATTCAGCTAACAGAGTTAAACCATACTTTTGATTGAGCAGTTTTGAAACACTCTGTCTGTAGAAAATGCAACTGGACATTCGTAGCGCTAAGTGGGTAATAGTGGAAAAAAGAATATGTTCAAATATAAACTACACAGAAGCATTCTATGAAACTTCTTTCTGTTCTGTGCATTCAACTAACAGAGTTGAACGTTACTTTTGATTGAGCCGTTCTGAAACACTCTTTCTGTAGAAACTGCAATTGGACATTCTGAGCGCTAAGAGGCCTATATTGGGAAAAAGAATGTCTACAAATAAAAACTACACAGAAGAATTTTGTGAAACTTCTTTCTGTTCTGTTTGTTCAACTAAATGAGTTGAACCTTAGTTTTGATTGAGCCGTTCTGAAACACTCTTTCTGTAGAAAATGCAATGGAGATTCGGAGCGCTAAGAGGGTAATAGTGGAAAAAGGAATATATTCAAATATAAACTACACAGTAGCATTCTGTGAAAATTCTTTCTGTTCTGTGCATTCAACTAACAGAGTTGAACCTTACTTTTGATTGAGCCGTTCTGAAACACTCTTTCTGTAGAAACTGCAATTGGACATGCTAAGCGCTAAGAGGCCTACATTGGGAAAAAGAATATCTTCAAATAAAAACTACATAGATGCATTCTGTGAAACTTATTTCTGATCTGTAAATTCAGTTAACAGAGATAAAACATATTTTTGATTGAGCAGTTATGAAACACTCTTTTTGTAGAAAATTCAAGTGGAGATTCGGAGCGCTAAGAAGGTAATAGTGGAAAAAGGAATGTCTTCAAATATAAACTACACAGAATCATTCGGTGAAACTTCTTTCTGATCTGTGCATTCAGCTAACAGAGTTAAACCATACTTTTGATTGAGCAGATCTGAACACTCTTTCTGTAGAAAATGCAACTGGACATTTGGAGCGCTAAGAGCGTAGTAGTGGAAAAAGGAATATATTCAAATATAAACTACACAGAAGCATTCTGTGAAACTTCTTTCTGATCTGAGCATTCAGCTAACAGAGTTAAACCATACTTTTGATTGAGCAGTTCTGAAACACTCTGTCTGTTGAAAATGCAACTGGACATTCGTAGCGCTAAGTGGGTAATAGTGTAAAAAAGAATATGTTCAAATATAAACTACACAGAAGCATTGTATGAAACTTCTTTCTGTTCTGTGCATTCAACTAACAGAGTTGAACCTTACTTTTGATTGAGCCGTTCTGAAACACTCTTTCTGTAGAAACTGCAATTGGACATTCTGAGCGCTAAGAGGCCTATATTGGGAAAAAGAATGTCTACAAATAAAAACTACACAGAAGAATTGTGTGAAACTTCTTTCTGTTCTGTTTGTTCAACTAAAAGAGTTGAACCTTAGTTTTGATTGAGCCGTTCTGAAACACTCTTTCTGTAGAAAATGCAAGTGGAGATTCGGAGCGCTAAGAGGGTAATAGTGGAAAAAGGAATGTCTCCAAATATAAACTACACAGAATCATTATGTGAAACTTCTTTCTGATCTGTGCATTCAGCTAACAGAGTTAAACCATACTTTTGATTGAGCAGATCTGAACTCTCTTTCTGTAGAAAATGCAACTGGACATTTGGAGCGCTAAGAGAGTACTAGTGGAAAAAGGAATATATTCAAATATAAACTACACAGAAGCATTCTGTGAAACTTCTTTCTGATCTGAGCATTCAGCTAACAGAGTTAAACCATACTTTTGATTGAGCAGTTTTGAAACACTCTGTCTGTAGAAAATGCAACTGGACATTCGTAGCGCTAAGTGGGTAATTGTGGAAAAAAAATATGTTCAATTATAAACTAAACAGAAGCAGTGTATGAAACTTCTTTCTGTTCTGTGAATTCAACTAACAGAGTTGAACCTTACTTTTGATTGAGCCTTTCTGAAACACTCTTTCTGTAGAAACTGCAATTGGACATTCTGAGCGCTAAGAGGCCTATATTGGGAAAAATAATATCTTCAAATAAAAACTACACAGAAGCATTGTGTGAAACTTATTTCTGATATGTTCATTAAGCTAACAGAGTTAAACCATACTTTTGATTGCGCAGTTCTGAACACTCTTTCTGTAGAAAATGCAAGTGGACATTCGGAGCGCTAAGAGGGTAATAGTGGAAAAAGGAATATATTCAAATATAAACTACACAGTAGCATTCTGTGAAAATTCTTTCTGTTCTGTGCATTCAACTAACAGAGTTGAACCTTACTTTTGATTGAGCCGTTCTGAAACACTCTTTCTGTAGAAACTGCAATTGGACATGCTAAGCGCTAAGAGGCCTACATTGGGAAAAAGTATATCTTCAAATAAAAACTACACAGATGCATTCTGTGAAACTTATTTCTGATCTGTAAATTCAGTTAACAGAGATAAAACATATTTTTGATTGAGCAGTTATGAAACACTCTTTTTGTAGAAAATGCAAGTTGAGATTGGGAGCGCTAAGAGGGTAATAGTGGAAAAAGGAATGTCTTCAAATATAAACTACACAGAATCATTCGGTGAAACTTCTTTCTGATCCGTGCATTCAGCTAACAGAGTTAAACCATACTTTTGATTGAGCAGATCTGAACACTCTTTCTGTAGAAAATGCAACTGGACATTTGGAGCGCTAAGGGCGTAGTAGTGGAAAAAGGAATATATTCAAATATAAACTACAGAGAGGCATTCTGTGAAACTTCTTTCTGATCTGAGCATTCAGCTAACAGAGTTAAACCATACTTTTGATTGAGCAGTTTTGAAACACTCTGTCTGTAGAAAATGCAACTGGACATTCGTAGCGCTTAGTGGGTAATAGTGGAAAAAAGAATATGTTCAAATATAAACTACACAGAAGCATTGTATGAAACTTCTTTCTGTTCTGTGCATTCAACTAACAGAGTTGAACCTTACTTTTGATTGAGGCGTTCTGAAACACTCTTTCTGTAGAAACTGCAATTGGACATTCTGAGCGCTAAGAGGCCTATATTGGGAAAAAGAATGTCTACAAATAAAAACTACACAGAAGAATTGTGTGAAACTTCTTTCTGTTCGGTTTGTTCAACTAAAAGAGTTGAAACTTAGTTTTGATTGAGCCGTTCTGAAACACTCTTTCTGTAGAAAATGCAAGTGGAGATTCGGAGCGCTAAGAGGGTAATAGTGGAAAAAGGAATGTCTCCAAATATAAACTACACAGAATCATTCTGTGAAACTTCTTTCTGATCTGTGCATTCTGCTAACAGAGTTAAACCATACTTTTGATTGAGCAGATCTGAACTCTCTTTCTGTAGAAAATGCAACTGGACATTTGGAGCGCTAAGAGAGTAGTAGTGGAAAAAGGAATATATTCAAATATAAACTACACAGAAGCATTCTGTGAAACTTCTTTCTGATCTGAGCATTCAGCTAACAGAGTTAAACCATACTTTTGATTGAGCAGTTTTGAAACACTCTGTCTGTAGAAAATGCAACTGGACATTCGTAGCGCTAAGTGGGTAATTGTGGAAAAAAGAATATGTTCAAATATAAACTACACAGAAGCATTGTATGAAACTTCTTTCTGTTCTGTGCATTCAACTAACAGAGATGAACCTTACTTTTGATTGAGCCTTTCTGAAACACTCTTTCTGTAGAAACTGCAATTGGACATTCTGAGCGCTAAGAGGCCTATATTGGGAAAAATAATATCTTCAAATAAAAACTACACAGAAGCATTGTGTGAAACTTATTTCTGATATGTTCATTAAGCTAACAGAGTTAAACCATACTTTTGATTGCGCAGTTCTGAACACTCTTTCTGTAGAAAATGCAAGTGGACATTCGGAGCGCTAAGAGGGTAATAGTGGAAAAAGGAATATATTCAAATATAAACTACACAGTAGCATTCTGTGAAAATTCTTTCTGTTCTGTGCATTCAACTAACAGAGTTGAACCTTACTTTTGATTGAGCCGTTCTGAAACACTCTTTCTGTAGAAACTGCAATTGGACATGCTAAGCGCTAAGAGGCCTACATTGGGAAAAAGAATATCTTCCAATAAAAACTACACAGATGCATTCTGTGAAACTTATTTCTGATCTGTAAATTTAGTTAACAGAGATAAAACATATTTTTGATTGAGCAGTTATGAAACACTCTTTTTGTAGAAAATGCAAGTGGAGATTCGGAGCGCTAAGAGGGTAATAGTGGAAAAAGGAATGTCTACAAATATAAACTACACAGAATCATTCGGTGAAACTTCTTTCTGATCTGTGCATTCAGCTAACAGAGTTAAACCACACTTTTGATTGAGCAGATCTGAACACTCTTTCTGTAGAAAATGCAACTGGACATTTGGAGCGCTAAGAGCGTAGTAGTGGAATAAGGAATATATTCAAATATAAACTACACAGAAGCATTCTGTGAAACTTCTTTCTGATCTGAGCATTCAGCTAACAGAGTTAAACCATACTTTTGATTGAGCAGTTTTGAAACACTCTGTCTGTAGAAAATGCAACTGGACATTCTTAGCGCTAAGTGGGTAATAGTGGAAAAAAGAATATGTTCAAATATAAACTACACAGAAGCATTGTATGAAACTTCTTTCTGTTCTGTGCATTCAACTAACAGAGTTGAACCTTACTTTTGATTGAGCCTTTCTGAAACACTCTTTCTGTAGAAAATGCAATTGGACATTCTGAGCGCTAAGAGGCCTATATTGGGAAAAATAATATCTTCAAATAAAAACTACACAGAAGCATTGTGTGAAACTTATTTCTGATATGTTCATTAAGCTAACAGAGTTAAACCATACTTTTGATTGCGCAGTTCTGAACACTCTTTCTGTAGAAAATGCAAGTGGACATTCGGAGCGCTAAGAGGGTAATAGTGGAAAAAGGAATATATTCAAATATAAACTACACAGTAGCATTCTGTGAAAATTCTTTCTGTTCTGTGCATTCAACTAACAGAGTTGAACCTTACTTTTGATTGAGCCGTTCTGAAACACTCTTTCTGTAAAAACTGCAATTGGACATGCTAAGCGCTAAGAGGCCTACATTGGGAAAAAGAATATCTTCAAATAAAAACTACACAGATGCATTCTGTGAAACTTATTTCTGATCTGTAAATTCAGTTAACAGAGATAAAACATATTTTTGATTGAGCAGTTATGAAACACTCTTTTTGTAGAAAATGCAAGTGGAGATTCGGAGCGCTAAGAGGGTAATAGTGGAAAAAGGAATGTCTTCAAATATAAACTACACAGAATCATTCGGTGAAACTTCTTTCTGTTCTGTGCATTCAGCTAACAGAGTTAAACCATACTTTTGATTGAGCAGATCTGAACACTCTTTCTGTAGAAAATGCAACTGGACATTTGGAGCGCTAAGAGCGTAGTAGTGGAAAAAGGAATATATTCAAATATAAACTACACAGAAGCATTCTATGAAACTTTTTTCTGATCTGAGCATTCAGCTAACAGAGTTAAACCATACTTTTGATTGAGCAGTTTTGAAACACTCTGTCTGTAGAAAATGCAACTGGACATTCGTAGCGCTAAGTGGGTAATAGTGGATAAAACATTATGTTCAAATATAAACTACACAGAAGCATTGTATGAAACTTCTTTCTGTTCTGTGCATTCAACTAACAGAGTTGAACCTTACTTTTGATTGAGCCGTTCTGAAACACTCTTTCTGTAGAAACTGCAATTGGACATTCTGAGCGCTAAGAGGCCTATATTGGGAAAAAGAATGTCTACAAATAAAAACTACACAGAAGAATTGTGTGAAACTTCTTTCTGTTCTGTTTGTTCAACTAAAAGAGTTGAACCTTAGTTTTGATTGAGCCGTTCTGAAACACTCTTTCTGTAGAAAATGCAAGTGGAGATTCGGAGCGCTAAGAGGGTAATAGTGGAAAAAGGAATGTCTCCTAATATAAACTACACAGAATTATTCGGTGAAACTTCTTTCTGATCTGTGCATTCAGCTAACAGAGTTAAACCATACTTTTGATTGAGCAGATCTGAACTCTCTTTCTGTAGAAAATGCAACTGGACATTTGGAGCGCTAAGAGAGTAGTAGTGGAAAAAGGAATATATTCAAATATAAACTACACAGAAGCATTCTGTGAAACTTCTTTCTGATCTGAGCATTCAGCTAACAGAGTTAAACCATACTTTTGATTGAGCAGTTTTGAAACACTCTGTCTGTAGAAAATGCAACTGGACATTCGTAGCGCTAAGTGGGTAATTGTGGAAAAAAGAATATGTTCAAATATAAACTACACAGAAGCAGTGTATGAAACTTCTTTCTGTTCTGTGAATTCAACTAACAGAGTTGAAACTTACTTTTGATTGAGCCTTTCTGAAACACTCTTTCTGTAGAAACTGCAATTGGACATTCTGAGCGCTAAGAGGCCTATATTGGGAAAAATAATACCTTCAAATAAAAACTACACAGAAGCATTGTGTGAAAATTATTTCTGATATGTTCATTAAGCTAACAGAGTTAAACCATACTTTTGATTGCGCAGTTCTGAACACTCTTTCTGTAGAAAATGCAAGTGGACATTCGGAGCGCTAAGAGGGTAATAGTGGAAAAAGGAATATATTCAAATATAAACTACACAGTAGCATTCTGTGAAAATTCTTTCTGTTCTGTGCATTCAACTAACAGAGTTGAACCTTACTTTTGATTGAGCCGTTCTGAAACACTCTTTCTGTAGAAACTGCAATTGGACATGCTAAGCGCTAAGAGGACTACTTTGGGAAAAAGAATATCTTCAAATAAAAACTACACAGATGCATTCTGTGAAACTTATTTCTGATCTGTAAATTCAGTTAACAGAGATAAAACATATTTTTCATTGAGCAGTTATGAAACACTCTTTTTGTATAAAATGCAAGTGGAGATTCGGAGCGCTAAGAGGGTAATAGTGGAAAAAGGAATGTCTTCAAATATAAACTACACAGTATCATTCGGTGAAACTTCTTTCTGATCTGTGCATTCAGCTAACAGAATTAAACCATACTTTTGATTGAGCAGATCTGAACACTCTTTCTGTAGAAAATGCAACTGGACATTTGGAGCGCTAAGAGCGTAGTAGTGGAAAAAGGAATATATTCAAATATAAACTACACAGAAGCATTATGTGAAACTTCTTTCTGATCTGAGCATTCAGCTAACAGAGTTAAACCATACTTTTGATTGAGCAGTTTTGAAACACTCTGTCTGTAGAAAATGCAACTGCACATTCGTAGCGCTAAGTGTGTAATAGTGGAAAAAAGAATATGTTCAAATATAAACTACACAGAAGCATTGTATGAAACTTCTTTCTGTTCTGTGCATTCAACTAACAGAGTTGAACCTTACTTTTGATTGAGCCGTTCTGAAACACTCTTTCTGTAGAAACTGCAATTGGACATTCTGAGCGCTAAGAGGCCTATATTGGGAAAAAGAATGTCTACAAATAAAAACTACACAGAAGAATTGTGTGAAACTTCTTTCTGTTCTGTTTGTTCAACTAAAAGAGTTGAACCTTAGTTTTGATTGAGCCGTTCTGAAACACTCTTTCTGTAGAAAATGCAAGTGGAGATTCGGAGCGCTAAGAGGGTAATAGTGGAAAAAGGAATGTCTCCAAATATAAACTACACAGAATCATTCTGTGAAACTTCTTTCTGATCTGTGCATTCAGCTAACAGAGTTAAACCACACTTTTGATTGAGCAGATCTGAACTCTCTTTCTGTAGAAAATGCAACTGGTCATTTGGAGCGCTAAGAGAGTACTAGTGGAAAAAGGAATATATTCAAATATAAACTACACAGAAGCATTCTGTGAAACTTCTTTCTGATCTGAGCATTCAGCTAACAGAGTTAAACCATACTTTTGATTGAGCAGTTTTGAAACACTCTGTCTGTAGAAAATGCAACTGGACATTCGTAGCGCTAAGTGGGTAATAGTGGAAAAAAGAATATGTTCAAATATAAACTACACAGAAGCATTGTATGAAACTTCTTTCTGTTCTGTGCATTCAACTAACAGAGTTGAACCTTACTTTTGATTGAGCCTTTCTGAAACACTCTTTCTGTAGAAACTGCAATTGGACATTCTGAGCGCTAAGAGGCCTATATTGGGAAAAATAATATCTTCAAATAAAAACTACACAGAAGCATTGTGTGAAACTTATTTCTGATATGTTCATTAAGCTAACAGAGTTAAACGATACTTTTGATTGCGCAGTTCTGAACACTCTTTCTGTAGAAAATGCAAGTGGACATTCGGAGCGCTAAGAGGGTAATAGTGGAAAAAGGAATATATTCAAATATAAACTACACAGTAGCATTCTGTGAAAATTCTTTCTGTTCTGTGCATTCAACTAACAGAGTTGAACCTTACTTTTGATTGAGCCGTTCTGAAACACTCTTTCTGTAGAAACTGCAATTGGACATGCTAAGCGCTAAGAGGCCTACATTGGGAAAAAGAATATCTTCAAATAAAAACTACACAGATGCATTCTGTGAAACTTATTTCTGATCTGTAAATTCAGTTAACAGAGATAAAACATATTTTTCATTGAGCAGTTATGAAACACTCTTTTTGTAGAAAATGCAAGTGGAGATTCGGAGCGCTAAGAGGTTAATAGTGGAAAAAGGAATGTCTTCAAATATAAACTACACAGAATCATTCGGTGAAACTTCTTTCTGATCTGTGCATTCAGCTAACAGAGTTAAACCATAACTTTGATTGAGCAGATCTGAACACTCTTTCTGTAGAAAATGCAACTGGACATTTCGAGCGCTAAGAGCGTAGTAGTGGAAAAAGGAATATATTCAAATATAAACTACACAGAAGCATTCTGTGAAACTTCTTTCTGATCTGAGCATTCAGCTAACAGAGTTAAACCATACTTTTGATTGAGCAGTTTTGAAACACTCTGTCTGTAGAAAATGCAACTGGACATTCGTAGCGCTAAGTGGGTAATAGTGGAAAAAAGAATATGTTCAAATATAAACTACACAGAAGCATTGTATGAAACTTCTTTCTGTTCTGTGCATTCAACTAACAGAGTTGAACTTTACTTTTGATTGAGCCGATCTGAAACACTCTTTTGTAGAAACTGCAATTGGACATTCTGAGCGCTAAGAGGCCTATATTAGGAAAAAGAATGTCTACAAATAAAAACTACACAGAAGAATTGTGTGAAACTTCTTTCTGTTCTGTTTGTTCAACTAAAAGAGTTGAACCTTAGTTTTGATTGAGCCGTTCTGAAACACTCTTTCTGTAGAAAATGCAAGTGGAGATTCGGAGTGCTAAGAGGGTAATAGTGGAAAAAGGAATGTCTCCAAATATAAACTACACAGAATCATTCTGTGAAACTTCTTTCTGATCTGAGCATTCAGCTAACAGAGTTAAACCATACTTTTGATTGAGCAGTTTTGAAACACTCTGTCTGTAGAAAATGCAACTGGACATTCGTAGCGCTAAGTGGGTAATAGTGGAAAAAAGAATATGTTCAAATATAAACTACACAGAAGCATTGTATGAAACTTCTTTCTGTTCTGTGCATTCAACTAACAGAGTTGAACCTTACTTTTGATTGAGCCTTTCTGAAACACTCTTTCTGTAGAAACTGCAATTGGACATTCTGAGCGCTAAGAGGCCTCTATTGGGAAAAAGAATATCTTCAAATAAAAACTACACAGAAGCATTGTGTGAAACTTATTTCTGATATGTTCATTAGGCTAACAGAGTTAAACCATACTTTTGATTGCGCAGTTCTGAAAACTCTTTCTGTAGAAAATGCAAGTGGACATTCGGAGCGCTAAGAGGGTAATAGTGGAAAAAGGAATATATTCAAATATAAACTACACAGTAGCATTCTGTGAAAATTCTTTCTGTTCTGTGCATTCAACTAACAGAGTTGAACCTTACTTTTGATTGAGCCGTTCTGAAACACTCTTTCTGTAGAAACTGCAATTGGACATGCTAAGCGCTAAGAGGCCTACATTGGGAAAAAGAATATCTTCAAATAAAAACTACACAGATGCATTCTGTGAAACTTATTTCTGATCTGTAAATTCAGTTAACAGAGATAAAACATATTTTTGATTGAGCAGTTATGAAACACTCTTTTTGTAGAAAATGCAAGTGGAGATTCGGAGCGCTAAGAGGGTAATAGTGGAAAAAGGAATGTCTTCAAATATAAACTACACAGAATCATTCGGTGAAACTTCTTTCTGATCTGTGCATTCAGCTAACAGAGTTAAACCATACTTTTGATTGAGCAGATCTGAACACTCTTTCTGTAGAAAATGCAACTGGACATTTGGAGCGCTAAGAGCGTAGTAGTGGAAAAAGGAATATATTCAAATATAAACTACACAGAAGCATTCTGTGAAACTTCTTTCTGATCTGAGCATTCAGCTAACAGAGTTAAACCATACTTTTGATTGAGCAGTTTTGAAACACTCTGTCTGTAGAAAATGCAACTGCACATTCGTAGCGCTAAGTGTGTAATAGTGGAAAAAAGAATATGTTCAAATATAAACTACACAGAAGCATTGTATGAAACTTCTTTCTGTTCTGTGCATTCAACTAACAGAGTTGAACCTTACTTTTGATTGAGCCGTTCTGAAACACTCTTTCTGTAGAAACTGCAATTGGACATTCTGAGCGCTAAGAGGCCTATATTGGGAAAAAGAATGTCTACAAATAAAAACTACACAGAAGAATTGTGTGAAACTTCTTTCTGTTCTGTTTGTTCAACTAAAAGAGTTGAACCTTAGTTTTGATTGAGCCGTTCTGAAACACTCTTTCTGTAGAAAATGCAAGTGGAGATTCGGAGCGCTAAGAGGGTAATAGTGGAAAAAGGAATGTCTCCAAATATAAACTACACAGAATCATTCTGTGAAACTTCTTTCTGATCTGTGCATTCAGCTAACAGAGTTAAACCACACTTTTGATTGAGCAGATCTGAACTCTCTTTCTGTAGAAAATGCAACTGGTCATTTGGAGCGCTAAGAGAGTACTAGTGGAAAAAGGAATATATTCAAATATAAACTACACAGAAGCATTCTGTGAAACTTCTTTCTGATCTGAGCATTCAGCTAACAGAGTTAAACCATACTTTTGATTGAGCAGTTTTGAAACACTCTGTCTGTAGAAAATGCAACTGGACATTCGTAGCGCTAAGTGGGTAATAGTGGAAAAAAGAATATGTTCAAATATAAACTACACAGAAGCATTGTATGAAACTTCTTTCTGTTCTGTGCATTCAACTAACAGAGTTGAACCTTACTTTTGATTGAGCCTTTCTGAAACACTCTTTCTGTAGAAACTGCAATTGGACATTCTGAGCGCTAAGAGGCCTATATTGGGAAAAATAATATCTTCAAATAAAAACTACACAGAAGCATTGTGTGAAACTTATTTCTGATATGTTCATTAAGCTAACAGAGTTAAACGATACTTTTGATTGCGCAGTTCTGAACACTCTTTCTGTAGAAAATGCAAGTGGACATTCGGAGCGCTAAGAGGGTAATTGTGGAAAAAGGAATATATTCAAATATAAACTACACAGTAGCATTCTGTGAAAATTCTTTCTGTTCTGTGCATTCAACTAACAGAGTTGAACCTTACTTTTGATTGAGCCGTTCTGAAACACTCTTTCTGTAGAAACTGCAATTGGACATGCTAAGCGCTAAGAGGCCTACATTGGGAAAAAGAATATCTTCAAATAAAAACTACACAGATGCATTCTGTGAAACTTATTTCTGATCTGTAAATTCAGTTAACAGAGATAAAACATATTTTTCATTGAGCAGTTATGAAACACTCTTTTTGTAGAAAATGCAAGTGGAGATTCGGAGCGCTAAGAGGTTAATAGTGGAAAAAGGAATGTCTTCAAATATAAACTACACAGAATCATTCGGTGAAACTTCTTTCTGATCTGTGCATTCAGCTAACAGAGTTAAACCATAATTTTGATTGAGCAGATCTGAACACTCTTTCTGTAGAAAATGCAACTGGACATTTCGAGCGCTAAGAGCGTAGTAGTGGAAAAAGGAATATATTCAAATATAAACTACACAGAAGCATTCTGTGAAACTTCTTTCTGATCTGAGCATTCAGCTAACAGAGTTAAACCATACTTTTGATTGAGCAGTTTTGAAACACTCTGTCTGTAGAAAATGCAACTGGACATTCGTAGCGCTAAGTGGGTAATAGTGGAAAAAAGAATATGTTCAAATATAAACTACACAGAAGCATTGTATGAAACTTCTTTCTGTTCTGTGCATTCAACTAACAGAGTTGAACCTTACTTTTGATTGAGCCGATCTGAAACACTCTTTTGTAGAAACTGCAATTGGACATTCTGAGCGCTAAGAGGCCTATATTAGGAAAAAGAATGTCTACAAATAAAAACTACACAGAAGAATTGTGTGAAACTTCTTTCTGTTCTGTTTGTTCAACTAAAAGTGTTGAACCTTAGTTTTGATTGAGCCGTTCTGAAACACTCTTTCTGTAGAAAATGCAAGTGGAGATTCGGAGTGCTAAGAGGGTAATAGTGGAAAAAGGAATGTCTCCAAATATAAACTACACAGAATCATTCTGTGAAACTTCTTTCTGATCTGAGCATTCAGCTAACAGAGTTAAACCATACTTTTGATTGAGCAGTTTTGAAACACTCTGTCTGTAGAAAATGCAACTGGACATTCGTAGCGCTAAGTGGGTAATAGTGGAAAAAAGAATATGTTCAAATATAAACTACACAGAAGCATTGTATGAAACTTCTTTCTGTTCTGTGCATTCAACTAACAGAGTTGAACCTTACTTTTGATTGAGCCTTTCTGAAACACTCTTTCTGTAGAAACTGCAATTGGACATTCTGAGCGCTAAGAGGCCTCTATTGGGAAAAATAATATCTTCAAATAAAAACTACACAGAAGCATTGTGTGAAACTTATTTCTGATATGTTCATTAGGCTAACAGAGTTAAACCATACTTTTGATTGCGCAGTTCTGAAAACTCTTTCTGTAGAAAATGCAAGTGGACATTCGGAGCGCTAAGAGGGTAATAGTGGAAAAAGGAATATATTCAAATATAAACTACACAGTAGCATTCTGTGAAAATTCTTTCTGTTCTGTGCATTCAACTAACAGAGTTGAACCTTACTTTTGATTGAGCCGTTCTGAAACACTCTTTCTGTAGAAACTGCAATTGGACATGCTAAGCGCTAAGAGGCCTACATTGGGAAAAAGAATATCTTCAAATAAAAACTACACAGATGCATTCTGTGAAACTTATTTCTGATCTGTAAATTCAGTTAACAGAGATAAAACATATTTTTGATTGAGCAGTTATGAAACACTCTTTTTGTAGAAAATGCAAGTGGAGATTCGGAGCGCTAAGAGGGTAATAGTGGAAAAAGGAATGTCTTCAAATATAAACTACACAGAATCATTCGGTGAAACTTCTTTCTGATCTGTGCATTCAGCTAACAGAGTTAAACCATACTTTTGATTGAGCAGATCTGAACACTCTTTCTGTAGAAAATGCAACTGGACATTTGGAGCGCTAAGAGCGTAGTAGTGGAAAAAGGAATATATTCAAATATAAACTACACAGAAGCATTCTGTGAAACTTCTTTCTGATCTGAGCATTCAGCTAACAGAGTTAAACCATACTTTTGATTGAGCAGTTTTGAAACACTCTGTCTGTAGAAAATGCAACTGGACATTCGTAGCGCTAAGTGGGTAATAGTGGAAAAAAGAATATGTTCAAATATAAACTACACAGAAGCATTGTATGAAACTTCTTTCTGTTCTGTGCATTCAGCTAACAGAGTTGAACCTTACTTTTGATTGAGCCGTTCTGAAACACTCTTTCTGTAGAAACTGCAATTGGACATTCTGAGCGCTAAGAGGCCTATATTGGGAAAAAGAATGTCTACAATAAAAACTACACAGAAGAATTTTGTGAAACTTCTTTCTGTTCTGTTTGTTCAACTAAAAGTGTTGAACCTTAGTTTTGATTGAGCCGTTCTGAAACACACTTTCTGTAGAAAATGCAAGTGGAGATTCGGAGCGCTAAGAGGGTAATAGTGGAAAAAGGAATGTCTCCAAATATAAACTACACAAAAGGGTCAATCTACTAATTTATCTTCTAATAACTTTCCACCCAGGAGCATTCGTCCCTCTCATTAGACAGTTGTTCTATGCTTCTTTTTTTCACATTCTAATTGCCTCACCTGAACCAAAAAAAGAATGTGGATCTAGGATCAATACCTTTTGAAAAGTCATTTATTTCATTATATTATTTTTTCATATATCTGCATTATTGCATAGAATACCTGATTGGTCTTATGCTAAGTTTTTCATGTAACATTACCTCTGCAAGATGTTAATAAGTATCCTTCCAAAAATGTTTGAAAAATCTTGGGTAAAACATGTTACGTAAGTTCCTGTTTTATAGTTTTCCAAGAGTTTTACTATCCTTGGCCAATGACAAAATTCAAAGCAGAGATACAGTACAGAACTTTTGTAAAACTTACCTATTTTTCTTATAAGACTGTTGCTTTGTTTTGTTTTGTTTTGAACTTCTTTTCTGTGATGTGACATGAGACTGTGTGTTGAGTTAGGGGTGGGGACATACATTAACAGAGGTTTAGGAACTGCTTTGCTAAAGCAAGTTTGAGGAGCAAATGGGGAGAGTAATACAAGATTTTCCTTTAAGCAGTGGGAGTTGAAGGGGTAGGTGGTTTTTGGAGAAAGAAGACACCCATTCATGGCACAGGCTTCTTTATGTTTCTGCTCTGTGTGATACTTAATGAGGATACAGACATTCACTTCCTCTATTTCCCACCCCTGGCCGGGGATAACCCAAAGGTACCTGATAAAGACACAGCCTTATAGCTGTATCAAGTATCCCTGAGTGTGTTAGGACTGGAGAGGCCTAAGGAATAAAAAACATACATGCATTAAATGGAACAAATACAGAGAAGAAGAAAACTCAGACATGGTACATTAATTGTGTACCTTTCCTTACAACCCAGCACATCACAGGGTACATGACCTGCTTCCTTTTGACCTGCTTCCTTTATGTTCACTGCATGAACAGGGAAGGGGGTTGGGGTACACGTGGGAGATAATTGTGTTTACTATGTACCTGGTATTAATACATCTATAGAGACAATTGGAATGACTATACTGGAGAAACAGCAAGAGAAGAACTGAAAAGGCTAAAACAAATACTTGGTTCTCTAAAAAATACTCCAAAGGATTTCTCATGTCTGACAAATTACATTTTAGTCTAATAGTAATAAGTGACCAAAACTAAGGTGATTTGATAAATATCATAAGGTATTTTACTGTGAAATTGATATCTATACGTATTGCTTATAAAGCTCAGTAATCTGTTCTTGAATTGAGAAATTACTGAGACAACATCAAAAGCTGTCATTTTTGTTTCTATGTTGTCGTTGTTATTGTTTGTGAGGTCAGAGCTTCTAAACTTTATGACTGTTTGAAAGGGGCCTATATAGACCTTGCCTGAATATTAAGTCATGTGAAATGATAAAAAGCTTTCTGATTTATTGGGTTAGACAAAGAAAAAATTGAGAAATTGAGCATCATTAAAATTAAAGACTTTTGTTATTAAAACTGTGCTTAGAATGAAAACAAAAGCCACAGGTTGGGAGAAAATTTTTTCAAAACATATTCAAAACATTTTCAAAACATATCAGATAAATTACTGGTATTTAAAGTATACAGAGAACTCGAAAATAAGAAAGAAAACAACTCATTTAAAAAATAGTCCAAAGGTCTAAATACAGCTGTCAAATGGGGATTTTGAAGTTACTAGTCATGTATCATTAGGGAACTGCAAGTCACAGCAACCGTGAGATATTATTACATGACTATTAAAATGACCAATATCCAAAAGTCTGATGATACCAAAAGCTGGCAAATGTGAGGAGAAACAGGAACTTTTATTCATTGCTTGTGAGAATGCAGAATAGTACAGCTACTTTGGCAGTCAGTTTGGCAGTTTCTTATAAAACTAAACATACTCCTACCACACAACCCAGCAATTACATTCCCGGTATTTACTTAAAGGATTTGAAAACTTACATGCACACAAAAGCCTTCTTCCCATGAATGTTACAGGAGCCTTATTCATGATCACTAAAATCGAAATGTCCTTCAGGAAGTGAATGGAAAAATAAACTGTGGTATATCCAGGCAATGGAATAGTATTCTGTCAAGCTACAGAAGACACACAGGAACCTTTAAATGCATATTGCCAAGTGAAAGAAGCCAGTCTGAAAAGTCTACATACCGTATGATTCAACTACATGACCTTCTGGAGAAAGCAAAACTATGGAGACAGTAAAGAGATCAGTGGCTATTAGGGATTTGGAGGAGATTTGTGCAGTCTAAACATGTCATGTGCCAACAATGACGTAAAGATATGTGAGATAAAGTATGACGAATTCTATTGACAAACACACGCAATGGCTTCCATTTAACTGAGAAGAAACCATATACCTAGCACAAGTCTTTTTCTGTGCATTAACTTTTTGTAATACAACTATATGAAGTTATAGCCTATTTTATATATGAATAAAAGCATTTCCAAAGGTTAAGAAAGGGCACAGTGAGAGTGAGAAGCACAGTCTGGGTAGGCAGGTCAATCTAGTTTTCTATCTGTGCTTTAAACTGCTATAACCATCAACTCAATCTACTAATTTATCTTCTACATAAATTAGTAGAGGAAACGATGAACGGATGGAGCAAGGAAGAATTTTAGGAGAGTGAATCCATTATTCTGTATGACACTGTAATGAGGATTATTTGTCATTACACATTTGACAAAACCTATAGAATTCATAAGACAAGGAGTAAACTCTAATACAAACTACATACTTTAGTCAATAGTAATGTACCAATATTGACTCATCAACTCTAACAAATGTACCACACTATTGCAAGATGTTAAAAATCGGGGAAATTGGGGTAGAGGCTGAGGATGACGTGTGAATGCTTATTCACTTCTTTCTACAAACCTAAAATTGCTTTTAAAGAGTCAATAAAAATTAAAACAAGGCAGGGTTTTCATGCAATGGAAAAAAACACACAACTTTAGTAAGTGACTCATAATTATGCTTATGCCACTTTGCTAGATTACACTTCATTAATAAATATAGTTTCATTCTTTATGTTATAAAGCAGAATAAAGTCAGATATCTAGAGAAATTGATTTTAATGATTAGAGTAAAAGCATTTTCACCTCCAACGTCAGAATGAGTTCTTCAGAATCAGTCCATTTTATAGTTAAATCAATCATTGATTTTAAAAAAATATTGAGAAAAACTTTAACTTCACTTTTTCCATCAAACTCAATGTCATGACAGCATTGTCATTTCAATCTAGGATTAAAACCTATTTCTGGACCCAGTGGACTTACTGTGATAGATTCTGAAAATGTCAGACGTTAAAGTCCAGTCTTTGATCTGCTGTCCTCTGCAGTTATCAAAAGGTCAGTTTATCCTGCTTCTTTTCTCTCTTTTTCATATATCTTGCACTTCAGCTTAATATTAGTATTAAGCTAAATTTCTTATTTTATTTTGATTGATAAAGGAAAACAGATTGTTTCAATACAGTTACTGAGAATAAGCAGCAAAACGTACTTATAAAGTACACAAGAGAGCTATCAGATAAAAATGTGTTCAAAAAAAGATTTGGAAATTTTTATTGCATGAATGTTCAAATGGAAAGGAAAACTTTCTGGATTCTTTTTCCACCACACAGGAGTAGCAGCACTAAAGTAGTGAATAATGTCCGTTCAATTGGTAGTTTTCATGTATTTCTGATATCAGAAATGGACTGTTAGTAACTAGTTTTAAAAGCAGAGCATTTTTGTGCATGGCATTCCCCTGAATTCCAAAGCCCAAACTTAACTTAGGCTAATTTCTCTCTGCTGGGAGCCCCATTAATTTCTCATAGATAACATTTCATATATATGCGGCATTCTGATGATGTAAAGGAATTCACACCTTATGGGCCTACAAGCCAAATTTAATCAATGGCTTGCTTCATATGGCTGAGAGCTAAAAATTGTTTTGGCATTTTGGAAGTGTTTAAAGAAGGAGAAGGAAGGGGAGAAGAAGAATGAGTAGATGAAGGAGAGACAGAGACTACATATGGCCAGCAAAGCCTATAATATTTACTGTCTAGTTCTTTACACAAAGAACTTTTCCAATCTTGAACAAAACACACACATTTTCGTTATGCCAAAAAAGGACTACAATAAGTCTTCACTTAACATCATTGACAGGTGCTTGAAAACTGGTCATAGGTATATATATTTATGGTCACGTGATGTTTTGATACACGCATACGGAGGGATAAATTGGGGATGGTTAATTGGTACAAAAATACAGTCAGCGAAACCCATTTTACCATAGGTTGACATCAAAAGAGTTAAGCTTCTATGGCTTTTGGTAACTAAAACGTCAACAAACTTGTAAATAAAGATCAAAACACTTCTAATATTAAATGCTGAAATAAATTTCAGCTATTCATACGTTTAAGATTAATAAAAGCTAGTAAAATCATTATTTACCTACTTATTTCAGTTTAGGGTTGCAGTTGACCGCAGCCTATCCTGTCAGCTCAGGACGCAATGTGGGAACCAGCCCTGGACAGGGTGCCGTCGCATTGCAGGTGCACTCACACATACCCACAGTTACTCAGACTGGGACCACATAGACACGTCAATCAACCTCACATGCACAGCCTTGGGAAGTGAGAGGAAACTGGAGCATCCAGAGAATATCAATGCAGACATGGGGAGAATACATAAGCTCTACACAGACAGTGAACCCCAATTGGAATCAATTTGTTTTTTCTCATCAACATCATAATGAAATGACATTGAATGAAACGTCGTTATTCAAAGACCTGTTGTACTCAGTTCTAAACATTTCAGAATTAAGAGATCTACACACATCCTCTTCTATATAATGGAGTGGGTCTCTTAAAATTTCCTGGCAACATACTCTTAGCCTGCCTAGGAAACACTTTAGAATACAACTGCATTATAATAAATTTTCATATTCTATTCATATCTTCATATTTCTCCCTCTACTTATTAAGGTATAGTCTTGTATATGTAATCCTTCAGTTCCTGAACAAGGTGAACATATGATCTCATGATGTGTGTTTTAATTTCTTAACTTTGTTGAGATTTGGGAATGTGAGGATGATGGAAAGGAAAGAAAGGAATTCAGCAGCTATAAAAGAAATCTGACCTTTAATTTTTTTATTGAATTTGTTTCTTGTTTTATTTTTCCTTCCTTTGCACAAATGAGAACTTCTAGTTTTACAAAGGGTACCATCAACTTTAGGACAAAAATTTGTATTTGTGGCATAACACAAGTTGGAGACACAATGATTTAGAGATTGCATATCAATTTTATCAAATAAATGTGATAAAGTAGGTGATATGCACACACACACACATTTGTAGTGACAAAACCATTGACACAGATACCCAGATGGCACTTAATGAACTTTCAGCCTTAAATTCTTTCTCAAGGACAAGCCATTTGTTTGCAAATGATTTAGCATTCAAAAATGATTAAACACGGGAAAAAATGCATTGCACATAAAGTTCAGATTACAAGTGAATTAAAGTCACACTAATATAACTATAATTTATAATGAATTCAAATGGCTTTCAGAAGGGTCATCTGTGGAAGGTGAAGAGCAATCTGAATTTATTTTTCTGGTAACTGGTCACAGCAATGTTTTCTAGACTAGTGAGTGAGTGCTCATACAGCACCATGTGTGTTCAACAACACATAAAGTTGGATGACAAAATCTACTTTAGTGAGAAGGTAGCTATTTCCAGGGGCACCAATAGTAATGTCAGTTTTGAGTCTTGGGTTTGCTTTTGTTTGTTTACAAGGCGATGAAATGTTTAAGGAAAAAATAAATTCTACCAATCCATGTTGAGTGAACATTTCAATCCTTGTAAAGACCAAAGTCAGCTGCCACCATGCCATGCAAACCTTATAGTACATGACATGTTAAATCGGTAACCTCGAAAGGGACTTCTGAGAAGCTATGAGTAAAAGGCACATACAAAATGCCTCTGAGATGAATTCACAAATGAAATGGAAAAGGATAACTGTGTACATCCAAGAAGAATAGTAATTAACAGAAAACAAGAACACTTCTAAATTGAAAGAATCCCTAAAGTAAAAGAAGACCAAAGAAAAAGAAATAAAGATGAGAAGTGAAATGAGGCGGAAATGGTGAGCGACAAGGAGATACACTGAGAAAAAAAGTAGCTAAAGTTAGTGTGTTATTATTTCAGCAAAATTAAGTATATCAATACTGAGAAATATGACTTGAAATAGATTCAGTACCTCAAGCAGAAACATAAACAAATAACATCTGGGTTTTTCTTTTGATAACCAGTATTTTAAATACAAAAATCTAAAAATTTTGTCTTTGTGTAAGAGTTACACATTTATCATACCAATCAATAACAAAAAGGCGCTATAAATACTGTATGGAAATAAATGTCCTAACAGATGTTAACCAGACATCAGTCTTCACCGGTAAGGATTAGATTTGAAGGTGTTTGCAGATAATTAAAACTTGTTTTTATAACATAACTTAGCAGCTAAGTAGTATAATGAAAATGGGATATTCAAATTATAAGATATAAAATATTAAAGATAGAAGAACATGTTTATTTTTTCAATATAAATATTGTTACAGCTCAGAGAAACAGTATGAAATCTCAGGGCTCATGAAAGGCCACATTCTAGAGATAGTGATTGACAGGTATGGTAATTCCCCTACAGCGTGGTGCCTGTTGTCATGGAGTAGCATGTCTCCTACAGGGTACTACCAGCAGGTTCATGTAGGAAGAGCCAATAGTCCATGTGAGAAACCCCGGAAGGCTAAAGATAGAAGGAAATATTTGTGCCACGTTGAAGAGCAAGTTCACCAGGTGAATTGGCATCTGGCTAGGGTACAACTTCCCATACATATATAAATAATGAAACACACAAAAAATTATCAGAAAAGTATTTTATTATTATTAGAGTCACGATTAGCACTCTCCTCATCAGGAGAGTTTTAGGTTTTTTTCTAGCCCTACTCTATACTTTTTAAACACAGTCTCCAAGTTTCAAAATAAAAGTTTCTTATTTTTAATTCAAATCTCAATTAAAATAAAACAAAAACCGAAAATGTAGAAGTTCCTTATTTTGACCATCTATATATCATACACAACAAAAAGACTGATAAAATTCCACTAAACACAACAGCTAGATCCGTATTCCCGTTACTGCTTAAGCCCATTCCAATAAGGATTTTATACCAAATCTGCCCTTGCCAAGGCTACCTGGGGCCTTCATTTTATTATTTGCAATGGACAATTTTAACTTCACATCCATGTTGGCTTCCTTACATCCTAGATGCACATACAGCCAGATTTTTTCCATCAGATGTGATTTGATCCTCCAAATTCGGAATGCCTTGATGACCTCCTCTTTATCTAAAGATCACTTTAAAAAGCCTGAAGTATTTGACTCTTCCCTAAATCTTTGGCCAGATGTAATGTCATCCTCCCATTGGCTTTCTTTGTCCAAACTACATTAGCCTTATCTCAGATCTTCAAACAAGTTATATTTCCTGCCTAAGATCTTTCTATGAGTGAGTGAAAGGTGTGACGAAGATAGTTCCTCTTTGCCCCCAAAGGTTTCATTGATCACGCTGATAATGAATTTACTGTTATTTTAATCTCTTACTGTTATACTCAGGCTTAAATTCTCTACCCTACACACTTCAGTTGACATAATTTTAATTTCCACTGTGATGCTTCTCTCTCTTCTGTCAACACTCTCTCCTCACAGGGTTTCATCCAGATCAGGAGTCAGTAACATTTTTGACAAAGAGCCAGATAGTAAATATTGCAGGCTTTGTGTTGCCAAGAGGCAAATTTATGGAACTTTCCCTGCTGAAAAATTTCCCTGTATTTTACATTTTAGACTTATAAATGCCACACGTACTTATAACTCATGAGCCATACAAAAATAGGTGGCAGACCAGATCTGGCTCATGGGCTATAATAGTTTTCCAACCCCTCACCTAGATTCATGACTTTAGGCATGCTCTATAGGCTACGATGATCTAACTCACATCTCTAGCCAAGTCAACTTGTCAGTGCCTACTTGATGTCTCCACTTGGATTCTAACTAGCGTCTTAATTTAAGATTAAAAAATGTAAAATCAATCACACATACGCACCTACCCACACCTCTGTCACTTGCAAACTGCCTCATGTCATCAAGACTTTGCCATATCACTAAAAGTGACCATAATCCCCCATGTCCCTAAATCCAAATACCTTGATATAATTCTTGCTCAGTAAATTCAATCATCTTCAAATCAACTTCCAATCTCAACTGATTTTCTCCAACTTTATTGCTACACTCATAATCCCAACTACCATCATCCTTCAACTGGACAGGTGCAATAGTCAGCTAAATGAACCCCCTTCCTTCACTAGTGTACCCTTCCACAATAGTACACCCTCCTAAGAGCTAACCTCATCGTATCACACATCCATCATACACTTTTCAATGTAGTTAATTTATATTCACATTTTGATATAAGATCTAGATTTGGTCCCTGAGAACACTCATGTAATCTCTCTCCATGCTCTTCCTTCATGGACATTCCAGCCAAACCGGCCTTCTTTTCTTTGTAAGAAACTATCAAGCTCTCTTTTTAAATTACAGAATCTTTATATCTGCCCTTCTTTCTGCTCAGAGCACCCCAGATCTTCAAAGTACCTTCCTCTTTGTCTTCACTCAACTCTCAAATGAAATATTACCTCCTCAGAGAGAAAAATGCTCTGAAATACCTACAGCCAGATCAGTGCCTTCCTCCTTGACAGTTTTACTCAGCCATGTTATCACATGTAATCTTCTTCGTAGTAGTGTACTTTATAGCCCTTCACACCATTGCTTTGTTGAGGTATTTGTATGTCTTCCTCCTCTTTCCCTCCTCACTACAGTATAGCCAATTGTGTCTTTGCCTTCTTCACTGCTATATCCCCTAGTGCCTGGTAGGCTTTCTATAAACAGCCATTTATTGACTTATTGACTACATGTATATGCTAATCCTTTTTACTAATTGTTGTTACACTATAAATTTCTCTTCTCCCTCTCTTCGCTTCCCTCTTCTCATGTCCCTTGATGCTTCCTACTCAATATTAACATGGACATCATTTTGTGTCTTCAGCATTTCTCTTTTCATTATATTATGATAGGTTAATTTTCCTAAGAAAACACTATTTTGACAAAAGCAAAGCATTAAAGTAAAGCAGCATAGGATCAATTTTTTCCTATTGAAAAGGAAACACCATCTTTCCGAGAAGACAATTCCACCAGGAAACAAAAAAAACACACACATTTCCGGTAAGTCCTAGTTCCCAAGACTTGAAGCCAGTATGTTTTTCCACTTTCAAGTATCCTTGACTGTAGAGATAAAAGGTATCCACTTAGAGATATTAACTCATTACCACTGCCTAAATTTGGTTTCCAGAAACACAACTTAATATGACATCAATGGATGTGATAATCATTTGAAAGTAGCTTTATCAAAATCATCCAACAGAACAAGTTACTTTCCTAATTAGCATCCTCGGTTAAATACCTAAATCTGATGAATAATAAGTTATGCATTATGCTAAATTGCATTGGCTCACTATCTTAGAATGCTTTCAAACTAATTAAAAATGAGATATTCAGTGATGAGAAACATAAAAAGATAAAAACCTATTTCAATCAGTTTAAATTAGAATTTAACATTTCTTCAATACGCTCTTTTGTAGTCAATTGCAAGAGTAATAAAGCAAAATTATTGAGTCTATAATAGTGACCGTTCAAAATTCATAGTGAATTATTAAAAAGAAAACTAAGGTCCCTGCCAACTTTCCACCTCACTTCAAAGCATAGCCAAGGTCATTACAACAGCAAGTAAAAGACTCCACACAATTCCCACTTCTTCGCCTCTATACTGTTACTTCTGGAATCTTCTACTGCTCCAAATTGTGTGTTTGCTCCAGACTCAGCAGTTCTCACCACCTTGTTCTTCCAATTGCCATCTTCTCTGTGCGGCCTTTCTTGACTACCCAGTTAAAAATTATCCTATCAAAATTATCTGATCCCCATCCAGGATTACTTTTCACCATCTAACTTACGATACTTTGCATATTTATGTGGCTCATTGTCTGTTATCTGTCTCCCTAAGTTAGAATGCGAGCTTCATGATGGCAGAGTTTTGGTCAATTTCCTTCACTCAATAATTCCTGACCCAAAGTAAACACTTCATAAGTATTTTTTGAATATACTAATATATAGTCCGAATTATCAAGGAACTTATAAATAAATAAAGACACAACCCAGCATATAGTGCAGCTTGAGAAATGTTGATAGTGTGGTACAGGAGGAGGTATGTAAACTATGAGAAGCAACAGTTAAATAAGAAGCAATCCAGAAAGACACACAGTGTGGGTGACATCTGAGTTAAAGGACAGAAGGTCAGAAGATAACCAGATGGAGAAAAGAGAGGAAGATCTTACAAACAAGCATCAGAAGTTACCATAAGAAAAGCAAGTACAAAATCATCAGAAGAAAAACAATTGCATCCCAGTTATTACCACAAACATAATTAACTATGAAAACCCAGAACAGTTCATGCTTTGATAATGCTAAAGTTGATACGTAGATTAAGATGTGATATAACAATCTGCAAATCTTAGTTTTCAGAAAACCTTTTTAGGCAAGATATGATGATTTAAGGAAGAAAAGTTGCTGATGGATGAGGCATGTTGTCCCTTAAAGACAAACACTATGAAGACTGCGTACAGCCTTTATAATGGAAAGGTGCCACGTTTTTTCTTTTTTAAGTCCTTGGAATCTCAGTTGGCAACTTTGAAATTCATGTGTAATTCATGAGTTTTTTAAAAGAAATGTAATAAGTAACACAAGTGATTCTAGAGCTTGTCTTTAGGCTGAGGTAGATATTGGCATTATAAATTGAAGTGCTAGAAAGGAACAATAAGAATTAAGAATAAGCAGTAATTTCTGCCAAGATCTGTGGCACCCAGTCTCACACATAAGGCTTTTTGGAATCTCTTGGTTTCCAAGGTTCAGGCTCTCATACTTTAGTTTGTACATAAAGGACTTAAGTTATTCTTAAAGCACAGTTTTAGCACTTCACACCAGGAGATGGTTATGAGACTGATCACAGGATAAAGTGAAATAGGATGTGTGCCTACTTGTAGAAGGAACCTCCTTCCTTTTGCCATTCTATTCCTACTTTTCTGGCAGGAAAGTCCTAGAAAAAATTTCATATACAGATTAATTTTAAACAATTTACATTATATTTTACTATTAATAGCTTCTAGAATATCTTAGCTTAGGCTGGCCCTGGTGGCTCACACTTGAAATCCCAGAATTTTGGGAGGCTGAAGTGGGCGGATCAACTGAAGTCAGGAGTTTGAGACTAGCCTAGCCAACATGGTCAAACCTAGTCTCTACTAAAAATCCAAAAATTAGCCGGGTGTGGTGATGCATACCTGTAATCCCAGCTACACAGGAGGCTGAGGCAGGAGAACCATTGAGCCTGGGAGGTGGAGGCCGCAGTGAGCCAAGATTGTGTCACTGCACTCCAGCCTGGGCAACAGAGCAAGACTCTGTCTCACAAAAACAAAAAACAAACAAACAAAAAAAGAGTATCTTAGCTTATATATTTCTCACATCTGATCCTACCACTTTACTTCTTTTTTCCTGTTTATACCAATTATTTCTATTCCTCTTTACATATAGGCAGAAAGATAAGACTAAAATGTGTCATAGACAATGACATCTAGTAAATTGACGTATTCTTCATGTTTAATTCCACAACAGATTTCAAATACAACCAAAATCTCCAAATAAAATCTTAATTCTAAATTGAGTGCTTGTACAGTCTTCAAATATGTTCAAATAGAACATCAAAGCTCAATAAAAATAGTTATATCACTTGGGATGGTGTTTAAAATATTTTTTCCTAAATAAATTCAGCTTCAGAGGATGAGAAAACCTTCGTTAGGAGATGTTTTAAAGAACAAATTAAGTTAAATGTGAAGGAAATCATACTTTATTTTGTTGAATAGTAAGATTTTTTTGTTGCTATTGTGAATTAATGCCATCCAAATATTGAGTGATGTAATTCAATTTAGTAAAAGAAAAAAGTCTAAATTATCAACTTCTTTCCTTATAAAAATGAAATATGCTATAACTTGCATTTTTTCCATGGCAATGACCCTGATGATCAGAGAGGTTAAAACCTAAAAACATTTAAAATCATCTAATCTAAATTATAAAAAAGAAATCCCTTTCTTCAGAAAAAATAATTTTTTAAGGAAGCACTCATAAACAAATCTCTACTAGTAGATATAGAGCATACACATGTCTTACTATCTCCCATGCAGACTGCATAAAAAGGCGTGCTGGCTACTTTTAAGAAAACAACATTCAGATGTCTGGAAAGTATCTGAAATGCATGATTAATCTACACAGATAATTTTCTCAAGAAACCAAATTTTGAAGACAAGTAATTCAAAAGTCTATTGTCTATAAAGTAAATCCGCTGGTATACTTAAACTGCTGTAATCCTTTCTCTGTTTACCTTATAGTGTGCACCTCTCAAGCTATGGGAATGCATGTCTTCTCTAAGAAGAGCTGACTTCTTTTGTAGGAAAAAGCTGTTGGAAATGACTGTTAGGATTTCAAATGTTTGGGAGTGTGTATTCATGTGGGTTTTACGTGTTGAATATTTGCATTTGTAATTTTAAGATGCTTAAATCAAAAACTAAAATGACCTATGCAACATAATTCTGCCATAGGATAAATTAAATTCAATTAAATGTTCCCATACAAATTATTATCTACCACAATGTAAAAATATTTATATATCACAAAGATGTAAGAAACACTGACTTCTATTATACAGCAGAGTTCAATTTCACTACTACTTAGCTTGATGATATTTTAAGGTCATGTCTCTTGGAATACACATTCAATATTCATTGCCAAACGTCTGAGCTCACCTCTCTTGAAGCAATATTCAATTATCAAAGGAGAATAATTTACCAAGCAACCTCACAAAACACAAACTCTAGGTAGCATCAAGGTTTTTCAAAGTGATTATTCCTTACTGGTCGAGATCCTAAGATATTAAAACTCATAGATCACATGATCTGAGATTTTCTAATTGAAAAGCTGTAGCTGTAAACCTTTCATTCAAAGTCGGATACTACTTTCAGCTGTCAAAAGAATTATGCAATCACTTAAACTTCTGGAATGAAAGAGAAAATGAAGGGAACAATAAAAGTAACTGAAATGCACTGAGAAATGAACATAAGGAACCAAATGGAGGCAAAGACAGAGAGAGAGAGAGAGAGGGCTGTTTACCTAACCTTCCCTTCTTGAGTGGGTTTTCTCTGATATCTCTAGAGAACAATTGGATGTGTAACAATGAAATACAAAACACAAGATACTGTCTTCGTATAATTACTTGTAATGATTCCAAGATGGCATAATTTGAGAACTTGCTAAATAGGACAACAAAGTGATCTGCTTTTCCAAAATTTTGCCCCTTACCTTATATATTATTTCATGGTGAAGATCAATAAAACTGAAAATTGGAATTGCCAGATATTATCAGATTTTATTTTTTGAATGCTTAACAGCTGACCCAAAATCTGGTCATAAAAATGGAAGTTAAATTAAATTGTCCTCAAAATTTAAGTTTGCTACATTTGTAAGAACCACTTGCTTCTTCAAAATCTCAAACTTTCTCATATCTAGCAGCAAATTGAAATTAGGAATTTAAGCATGTAAATTCATCATGGAAACCAAATTGATTAAAATTTTCTGTGTATTCATGATAATGTTTAAAATTTTTGCTACATTTAAACCCTAAGTTAGTTACAAAAACCCTAAAATTATGCTTGTTTAAAAACTTGGGCTAACTTGCTTTTGAAAACATACTGACATATTCGTTCCATTCTTCTTATAATTATTTTTGTGTCACTCCCAAGCAGCACACCATTGTATATATCCCCAAAACGGCACTTCTTTGTTAAAGCCATTAGGACAGAAATATTTTTGAGCCAGATGCAATGGCTCATGCCTGTAATGTCAGTACTTTGGGAGGCCTAGGTTAGAGGACTGCTTGAGGATAGGAGTTTGTGACCTGCCTGGGCAACATAGCAAGACCCAGTCTTTACAAATGAAATGAAAATAAAATATAAAATAAACTGGCTGGACAAAGTAGTGCACACCTGTGGTCATAGCTACCAGGAGGCTGAGATGAGAGGACCATATGAACCCAGGAGTTTGGGGCTGAGAATGAGCTATGACTGCACCACTGCACTTCAGCCAGAACTATGGGTTGGTGAGTTAGAAATAAGTTCTCAGTTCTGAATATAATAACTGCTCCTGGCACTCCCCAGAATGAGCTGGGTTTTCTTTTGCCTCTCTATAGTCCCTCTTCCTCAGGAAATACCCCCATGGTTCTGCCCGCTGTGCTATTAATTACACCAATGCTTATTATATGTCAGTTCAGTTTTATCTAGATTCTCCCAAAGTCAGTGCTGAACTTAGTTGTTTGAAAATGTATATATTGTAATAGTTACCAAAAAGACCAAATACAGCTAGGTATTTATGCTATTTGTTTTATTTCCATCGTAGGTATATTTCCTTTTATAATTCATATATATCTTTCTCTAAGGATTGTCTCCGTTTTCAGATGTTAAGCACTTTCTCATGCACACACCACCTAAGCAGCAAAGACAGAGTCCACGTCAGGGAATGTCACATTCAGGATAAGTACCTATTATTCTGTAACTCAGAAGTAGGAAAATGGATGTCCTCAAGCAGATGCTTTTCTTGACAGATACAAAAATTTGACAAGGATCACTGACTGACTTCCAACCCACCATTCATCCCTTTTATCTTATTTTGACCCTAAGGGTCCCAGAGGGATAATGGCACTACATTCCTATTTAGAATTCAGATTTCAGATTGCATTTCTTATATCATTGTTTATAAGTAGTGGTTGCACACAGTCGCGATAATACTATGACATTAATCTACATTCCTCGTTAAATCGATTTTTGTCTTCCGTTTTTGAGCTTAGCTACAATTTCTCACACGGTTTCTCTAGGAAGATTCCTCAATGACTGAAACATTTAGAACATGGTCGATTCATAAATACGACACTGGGATTCCCCAATGACTGAAACATTTTGAACATGGTCCATTCATAAATACGACACTGGGATTCCCCAATGACTGAAACATTTAGAACATGGTCCACTCATAAATACGACACTGGGATTCCCCAATGACTGAAACTTTTAGAACATGGTCCATTCATAAATATGACATTGGGATTCCCCAATGACTGAAACATTTAGAACATGGTCCATTCATAAATATGACATTGGGATTCCCCAATGATTGAAAAATTTAGAACATGGTCTATTCATAAATATGAAGAGCTTGTGTAGAAAGTATAATTTACTTATCCTATTATGCTTAAGAAATTATGTGAAATAATGTGAAAATAATCTTAAAACATTTGCATGCATATTTGCTGCAAGAGTCATCTTTCATTGATACTTAATCATAATCATGGACATGGTGGGTCCCAATAACCAATATTTAATGCAAGACTGTAAATTTAATAGAGAGAAAACCTTATTTATAAATTTTCATGTGTTCTTTTCTTGACAATAAGGAGCTGTGAGATTTGTATTTTAAAAGATACTTAGTAATAAAAACTTTAATTTTTAAAACTTTTATTTTTAAATTCTGCTTAATTGCATAAAAGTTAAAAGGTAATATTTAATATTTAATGAGGCTTATTGAGCTAAATGATGATATGCAGCTTGGGTTATACTTGCAATTATAAGATTTGCTCATTATACCTAAGCAATCTCCTTCACTCAATCTAGCTACCACTAAGGAAGCAAAATTCCCTGAATCATAGTATCAAAGTATTCCATTATGTTTTCTATTAAGTTGTTTTGTTCTTTGAATCATTGTCTATTTTAATTTATCCTTTTAGAAAGAAAACAAATTACTTAACTTGCATTTCCCACTAGAAGCTTCACTACAGCTAGACTTGGAATTGATTTCAGGCCATTTTTTAATAAATGATGGTCCCTAGTGAAAGATAGAATACTTGAGCCATCAATATTGAGTAAATAAAAGGGTTTGGGTAAATAAGAGAGAAGATACCTATTTTTCTCAAATATTTTAAATATCTAATAACCTATTCCTCATCTAAAACAAGCCACAATTACTGGAAATGATGGTCAGAGGAAGGTATTAGCAACCCTGTGTAATACTACATGTCATGTTGGATCACTATTACAGAGAAACAGTTGTCATGCTGCATTTTAGTAATTCTACACATCACCAGAGAAATAGACAACTCTTATAGCCAAAGAAATCCAACGTAGCTACTGTCTACATATTCTTGTTTTAGACCTTTGGTGAAAAAAACTACTATGTGTATTGAATATATTTTACATTAGTTTTATCACAAAAGAAAAATGAGAATTCTATTAGATGCAAATACAAATTCTGAATGACAGGAAAGAAAAATTAAAATCAAAGCTGATCTTAATTAACAAAATGTATTATCTGCTTACATGTATATACAACTGTTCATATACAAAGGCACAGATGCATTTGTGGTTTTGAAAAAATATCTATTTCATTTCAAATCTTCATTGAACAATATTACATATGGCAAGAAAACTGATCTTTTTGAAGGATCTTTTAAAAAGTGTTAAACTTTATTAGATACTCCAAACTAGCAAAGCTCAACTTCATCACAATTATATAATAACACTGCACACTTTCAATTTTATCTGGAGAAATATATCTATCCCTTGAAATAACTCTGTAAACTTCCTGCTCACAGATTTCATTTCAAGCCTTGAAAATGCAGAAAATCAATGCTGAATATACTTGCCCCGAAAGGAAAAGAAAATTTCAGGGGTGTCAGGATGTTTTATCACATAAAGTACAGAATTGCAATTTGTATATGAGCAGGCAACACACCTCCAAAAATAATACAATACTTATCACAAAATACATTCACAGATACTAGATTTGGCACAAACCACTCCATACAGCTATTGATGAAATCAGTATTGAAAGCCTTATTCCAAAATCTATGGCCCTTTTCTACTCTCCAACTGACATTTCAGGATGCCACAACCTTGCAGCTCCACTCTCTCATTAATTTCCCCTAAATACCCTTGGCAGAAGAACGAGAAACGTCACATTTTTCATTTAATTTCTAAAGAACATCACATCCTTTAAGAATAGGTTCTTGAAATTTTAAAATGTTAAACATAAAAACCCTAAAGAGACAAACATCCAAAAACATAAAAACCCTAAACAGACAAACGTCCAAAAACTTTTCTTCAAAATCACAACAACTTTATATGCTACGTGTTCCTGTAAAATACCACATACACAAACTCACAGGCACACCCACCCACCCAAAACCCACACACTCGAATTTATATGGCCTCGTAATACCTCACATATATATACATGTCACCAAATGCAACAGAGACACACGCATATATATGGCCTCATAATACCTCACATATATATACATATCATCAATTACAACAGAGAAAAGCCAATTTCAGAAACATGGCTTCAATTTTGATGCATTTACTCACACTTAATTCTATTTCAATTTAACTGCAGAGATATTACAATACCCTGTAACAAAAACCTGACGGAAGATTGTAACAAATTGCTTAAACATCAAACCAAACACTAAACATAATTTCATCACAAAGTGAAATTCGTATCCAACTCGCAAAGAATTAGAAAATCCTTGCACTTACCTTGGCCTTGTCCATTCCCCAGATGACCCCAAAACACCACCGTCATCATCAACAGCCCCGGAGCCCACGTCCACATCCTTCTAGTGACACGCTCGTGTCTTCTGGCCATTGCATCTTAAACTCTGCATATTCAGTGGGGTGGATGTGAAAGTACAATAAATTACATTCTTAGAGAAATACACTACGACTCAAATCCCATATCTAATATGCACTGTGCATTTCTGAATTATCCTGCCTACAAGGAGGTACATTTGAAAATCATGCTTCCCTTTAGGGTTGTCATATTGATGATTAATACGAAAGCTCATTCATTTTTAATCTTTAAGCATTCATCTGAATTCCATTTTTAATATCATTTTCCAAAACAGGCCACTTAACCTATGAATGTTAAAAAGTACTCCCGATATACATATTGGAGTTCAGTCAAGCAAAAGCATGGTGTATGGACACTACTTAAGTATAACTTGATATTTAGGCAAATTGATGAATTTAACATACCATGTAATCTCTACATATATACAAAAGGACTTTTCAACACATTTATGTAAGTTTTGCATAAATACCCTTGAAAATATTCTCAAGTTTTAAGTGGTATTCTAATTATGTCAGTAATTTTAACTGAATAAAGAGATGCATCATGTGCAAAAACTAATCTTGTTTACTTAAAATTGAGAGTAAAATTAATTATAGAAGGTACAAAACACTTGTAATTTTGATTTCAGATATATGACCCACAGGAACCTTCATATATACAAATATTATACACATATATGACAATGTATATTTGAATGTTCATTTTGAAACTGCTTTTCATACTGATACATGAAAATACTTAAATGTCCACCAAAGCAAGGTTATTTATTCATACATTTGAATGATATACAGTAGCTCAAAAGAATAAACTTGAGTTGCATGTACTAATATGGATAAGTGTCCAAAATGAATAGTGAAGCAAAACTAGCAAATTTAATAATGATAAGTTCAAAATTACACCTTTCATATGTAAACATGTGCAATAGTTAAAACTATAAATTTTATGTTGCATAAATATATAATACAGTATAATAACGCATAAGAATGAGAAACACCTTCAAGACTAAAGTTAGGAAATTACAAGACTACAATTTAAATGGTTAGTAGGTGGAATTTTAAATCAGAGGTTACTCCTAAATCCCAATTTTTCCACAGTTGACAAAATAACGGAGTTAAGAAAAATAAACTTAATGATTTCCAGAATGAATGCTTTATTCAAAATGCTACGTAATTACAATTCTAATAAACTTGCAAGGGAATCCAGTCACCCAGAAATTTTTTATGCCTTTCTCCTACATCACGAAAGGGGAAGATTTAATTACCAACTTTGCATTACTTAACGTCAGACTCATAGTATCAGAGCTAAAGAGAAATTTAAGAAACACCTAACTCAACCTCTCCATTTTAAATGACCAAATGAGTTGAGAAGGTTACAATGACATTTCTAAGTTCATATGTAAAAACAGAATTTTGATGACAATGACAGTTTAAGTACTAATAAACACTCCTGGAAAAGTTACTGTAATCCAGGTTATTTTACTGTGCTAAATGCCTTACATTCTTTACCCAATTCAGTTTTCACAGAAATCCTATGAACAAAGCACTTCCAAAATTTACCACTTCACAGCTAAGAAAACAAGGCTTAGAGAAATGCTACACGATCCCCTAGTCATGAGGTTAGTAGGTACCACTGTGGAGACTGAGGCAAAACAGGACGATTTCAAAGCCTATGCTCTGAACAAGTAAACACTAAGCAGGAATTTAGTTCTAGATCTCCCAGTTGTAGTCCAATAATCAGCCAAAAAATGGTGCTGAGAAGAGGGGAAAGAAAGATGTCTTGTATGTGGAGCCTCATGTATTTGATCCCAAATACATCTTCATATTGAAAATCATTAGAGCACAAGGCAAAAGAATTATTAGTTTGTTTCTAAAATCATCAACCTTTCCCAAGTTGAACATACAAATATATTTTATCATATATATACTATATGTGTGTATAGCGTGTGTTTATCTAAGTATTCCTGTGGTTTATATATCTGGATGTGGAATTACAAGTGTTTTGTGGTTTATTATTTATTTATTATTATACTTTGAGTTTTGGGGTACATGTGCACAATGTGCAGGTTTGTTACATATGTATCCATGTGCCATGTTGATGTGCTGCACCCATTAACTCGTCATTTAGCATTAGGTGTATCTCCTAATGCTGTCCCTGCCCCCTCCCCCCACCCCACCACAGTCCCCAGAGTGTGATGTTCCCCTTCCTGTGTCCACGTGTTCTCATTGTCTCCCTCTGTTGCTCTGGCTGGAGTCAGTGGTGTGATCATAGCTCACTGCAGACTCCAAGTCCTAGGCTCAAGCGATACTTTTGCCTCGGCCTCTCAAGTAGCTCGGACTACAGGCACGCACCACCATCCCCGGCTAATTTTTTTACAGAGATGGGTCCCACCGTGTTGCTTGACTGGTCTCAGCCTCCTTAAGTCAAGGGATCCTCCCACCTGGACTTCCGAAAGCACTGAGATTACAGGTGTCAGCCACCGTGCGTTTTTTGATTTCTTCAATTAATTTTACTTATACACTTGATTACACAAGATTAATTTTGTGTACATAATGAATCTCTTTTGAGGTTTAAATTACTGATTAATTAGAGTACCACTTAACAAGCGTGTCATCCCAGCACTTTGGGAGGCTGAAGTGGGCGGCTCACCTGAGGTCAGGCATGAGCCACCGTGCCCGGCTTACACACATTCTTTTCACTCCTGCTTGCAGATCTCTGTTCCCTTCTAATTCCAGTGGAACCACTTTCACTTAGTATCAAAATATCCAGATCCACTCATCAAAGTGTAAATAATCCTCCAGCAAATTACCTTTGCAAATCTATTTTTATGTAATATTTCCTTAACTTCTTCTTACCTACATCCAGTAGTCATTTTACAAGGCAGAATTTTTTCTATTTTATATAGAACTGAGGCAGTATTTGAAAAAAATCTCAAAACACTCTTCAGGAAGGACTGGCATCTAAAACACCAGTTCCAATATATATTTCAGTAACATTTTAAAGGACAGATGCTTTTCAAAATGTTATTATAATTTAAAAAAATGTAACCTTCCTCTCTGAGTTCATGTTTATGGAAAACCAATATTTCATAAATGCCAAGTTACTATGATGTATTATCTAAATGCTGCCCCTGCCATTCTATAAATACAAAAATCATAACCTTCTAACTAACTTTGGTATTAGTCAACAACTGTGCTGATGAAAATAAAATCAATTCATTTAAAATAATTTTCCATGAACAAAATCAAGTAACTTGTAAGTAGTATGGTAGATGAACCAAAAAATAAAGTAACATTAACCAGAAAGACATGCCATGGACTTCTCTAATCTTTTTTTGGAACACCCTTTTCATGCATATGAAAATAAAAATTAAATATAAAATGCCTACTTTATGTATGTACTTTTACTTGTGTCTATTGTTCTTTAAAGGTTAAAATAACTCCTAAAGCCTGGATAGCTGAGCCCATTGTGCTCTTCTGCCCATAAAATAGATCGGATGTGCAGTGAAAGAGGTAAAACTTAGGCTTTCAGGTTAGTTATGACGATGGAAACACAATTCTATTCAATAGTGTTCATCTTGGTCTTTCAAATGTTTAAGGTCACAAGGCAAAAGAGAACAGACTTTAAGAATGTTCGTGTATTACTTCTCATCTTACCCAATAGCTACATTAGTTCAATTAGGCCAGTGTTTTGGAGTAAACAGCACTGTGAAATGTGTCGTGGAGTCCGGAGGCTCCACCACCTACCTCCATGTAGTTGTTCTGTCCGATGGAGCCTAGAGTAATACCTTAGGAGATGCATTACATCTACAGGTACCAACCAGGAAGGGTAGTCTTGAATTAAATGGCTTTAGAACACGTTATAAGAGCAAATCGAAGCTTCTAGGTATTAGAACCACTTCAATCACAGAGCGTCTCTGGGTTCTATCTGTGGCCAGCATCAAGTATCTGTCTGCCCTCCCCGAATGCTTTCTCTCATCATGTGGATCTTCTAGATGGTCTTATTCTTCCCCAGCCAGCCAACTTGATCAACAAGCCTAGGTATATTAGATATGTATAAAGTTGGTTCTTAAATAAAGTCCATTTCTGTATCTAGGTAAGTAATGTCTTCAGACTTACAATTTCATTGATATCTAGAAAGAGTGACTCTAGTTAGCTTCTAGTGTCAGTTTTTCTAGCAGCTTCTTTAAAAACAAAAATCCTCTCTGGAACAAAGCTTCCTTGCAAGTATTGCTGTTGGCAATAGTCCTCTTTACTGAAATGCTTATCCGGTGAAACTTGCGCTGTGCCAGTGAGCCTGCAGGTTGATGGTCCTTTTGTTCAACTTCTCCATTATAAAGCAACCTCTCTGATCACCCTTTTAAAACTAAAGACCAAAGAATCAAATGAGATCAGGAAGTGACCAGAGCTCACAGGTCATCAACTCCTCTTCTTAGCATATTATAGCACACAGTCTAAGCCCGAAAAACACAGCAGAACCCATTACAGCTCTCGAGTTCCAGTTATTAACATTGATTTTTTCCAATGGGAAATTTTCATTAGAAGCTATCACAGGACTCACATTCAGTAATAACTTAGATTAGGATACATACTGGAGCCTTTGTCCTTAGAGTAGGTGCCACTGAGTCACTATTAAAAGGAGTCTTTTTGATCTTAGTAAATTCTCACAGGGCTTATCTCAGTCTAAACTGTAACTGGCCTTTACTAGTGATGTCATGTGTAGTTCAAATTAATATTGTAATGTATATAAATTGTATATATAGGTATAATACATGCATGTATTTACAATTATTTATTTTATTTTATTTTTTAATAAGATAAAAGTTAGAGGTTAAAATATGACTCTAGGCCATTGTGCTTTAGAATGAAGAGCACAGACATGGGTTGGAAATGTAAATTTTGGCCCAATTTAATTTCTGTGACAAATTCATTAATGTCTTCAAGGTTCAGGCTCTATGTATGAGACAAATGAAAACAGCTCTAAGATTCCTGAAAACCCTAAAATATTAAAATTCCACTCTGCCATTAGTTCAGATAAATCATTTGCCAATTTGCCCCACAAGAACCAGGCATCTTTAAATGGTAACATAACATGCACTTCTCTCTCCCAAAGTGTGGTGCATAAACGTTCTGCTTCTCAATAACACAGGATGCCTGCTAAAATGTGCTGTCAGGGGGATTAGTAAGGAAATGTTGTATCAAAACTTCTGCAGATGTGGCCCTGAAATACACATTGTAATAAATCCTCCAGGCCTCTCAAGTTAGGAATAACTGGTTTATAAAATTGTACTTACTTAAAAATTATAGATAAACAGATTTCACCGTAACCCATTCTTTCTGTTCTGAATGAAATAAGGCTCTATATTCAGACTGAATTTTCAGTGAAAAACAACTTAAAATAGTGACAAATCATCTATAAGTTTAAATGAATATAACTAGGAGACCTGAAAACTCAGGTTTAGCAGTCATCTTCCAACAGTTTGAGAGCCCACAGGAGCCACAGAGCCCTCATGTCTCTCCAGAGAAGCAGGGTGATTCTTCCCCCTAAACACCATGCAATTCTTGAAGTGAGTGAAAGCATCCCTGCTCACACTGATACCCTCTCAAGTGAACTCAAAGTTAAGCCATCTCCAGCCAGACCAGATATCCTGGCCCATATCTCATTCATTAATATATGTTGAGAAGCCTTTGTTTCTTGGAAACTACATGAAGTGAATAGGCTGTGGACTCCACTGGACATAGTGGTCTATATTTAACCAATTCCCTTCACACATATGTATCAGATGCTCTCTTAGTTACGGAGCTGCAGTGGTGAATAAGAAAGCCACAGTCCTGTACTCCCAGGGTTTCAATTCTGAAGACAAAGACAGGCACAGAAACCCAACTGAGCAAAGAGAAGAGATTATTACAAAATGTGTTCACATGCAAAGTGAAGCAAGGGACTGAATATACAACAAGGGTTTTGGGGCGAACATTAGATACAATCTTAATTCAGATTATATAAGATTCATACATATAATTTTTATATATAGATATATTAATTTGGGCCGGGCGTGGTGGCTTATGCCTGTAATGCCAGCATTTTGGGAGGCCAAGGCGGATGGATCACTTCAGTCCAGGAGTTTCAGACCAGTCTGATCAACATGGCAAAACCCCATCTCTACTAAAAATAAAAAAGTTAGCCGGGTGTAGTGGTGTGCGCTTGTAGTCCCAGCTACTCAGGAGGCTGAGAAAGGAAAACTGCTTGAACCCAGGAGGCAGAGGTTTCCATGAGCCAAGATTGTGCCACTGCACTCCAGCCTGGGTGACACAGCAAGACCCTGTCTCAAAAGAAAAAGAAAAAAAGAAATATTAATTTGGATTATACAGATTCTAACCACTTCTTTCAAGTGAGAATATTTAAGGTAAGACCTGAGAATAAAAAGAGTTAGCTTTTCATACACTACAGAAAGATTCGTCTTTTAGGAAAAACCCCCAGTGTTCATGGACCCTAATATATGAGCAAGATCTTGGCATGTAGAAGAAACCTGTGAATTGGATGAAATGAAAAACTGAAAAGTAGGAATCTGGATGAAGTACAGAAGGGAGAAAGACTAATGTGAGACGTGGCTGAAAGAGAAGGATATGTGAAACAGTACAGGTCTTCATTAGTAATGATGAGGAACATAAATGTTAGTCCAAGTACACCAGAAAAGTGGGAGAGTTGGAAACTGAAAGACATGTTAAGAGATCACTTTGGTTTCTCTGTAGCTAACAGGGTGTAGGAGATTAAGAATTAAAGTAGGTTGACTAAGGATGACCTAAGAAAATAAGCATAGGTAAGAAAATATGTGGCTCTGGCTAGGCTGGGGACATTGGAAATCAAAAGAGGTGGAGGAAATTACAGATGTATTTGGAACCAAAATATTTTTTAAATGAATGTTGAATTGGATATTGTCAGAATATTGAGGAAGGGCCAAAAATGACTTATAAGCGTCTAGCATGGCTGGCAGTGCCACTTACTGACATGTGGGAAACCAGGACATGTTACCTCTGAATTATTCGAGTGCTATTGTCATGTAAATCATCAACTCCCAGAATAAAGGTCTGGGCCAAACTCTAAGACTGGAAATTATGAGCTGTTTAGTAGTGTTTAGAGCTTAGAGAGAGTATGTGTGTGGAGAGAAAAGAAGAGCAATTAGGACAGAACCCTTAGAAACATCAATATTTAAAATTTGGGAAGAGAAACAGAAACAAATAAATTGTGGGAAAATGAAGCTCAGGGTAGTTGCAAGGGAATGCTAAAAATGAACTATGGCATTTGAGGAGGAAAACGTGGAAACTGAAAGCAAGAGAGTACGGATGGATCGTGAGGGAGCAGCAGCAGCTGTGTCCTAAGAAGAGTCTCAGTGAAAATGAAGGGTTGTAGGAATGAGGACATCTGGGCCAACGAGCTGGCAAGGAGTGATGTCCAGGAGGCAGAATATTTGCATCTAGATCCTGGTGGTATATACCCTTATAGAAAATGTTTCAGATTTGATGACAATAAAGTGGAGGAAAGAAAAAAAGTAATGGAAATAAAGATGTCAAAAAACGGGGAACCGAGGTTTGTACTGGTCCTTTCACGTGAAAGCTGAGCCACTAAAATGATGGCTGAACTTGCCTGAAGATGATATTGAGCAAAAGATCTACAGCCTTAAATAAATGGCAAGAGGCCAGGTGCAGTGGATCATGCCTGTAATCCCAGAACTTTGGGGGGCTGAGGCAGGCATATCACCTGAGGTCAGGAGTTCGAGACCAGCCTGGCCAACATGGCGAAACCCCGTCTCTACCAAAAATACAAAAATTAGCTGGGTGTGGTGGTATGCACCTGTAATCCCAGTTACTCAGGAACCTGAGGCAGGAGAATCACTTGAAACCGGGAGGAGGAGGTTGCAGTGAGCCGAGATCACACCATTACACTCCAGCATGGGTGACAGAGCAAGACTCCATCTCAAAAAAAAAAAAAAAAATAAGACCAGAGTGCCCAGGAGGGAGGTCTGTTGATGATGGTAATACCAAAGGGGCATGGCCGATATTTCCAAGGGGTTTGAGTTTCAAAGGAACAGTCTAATTTGCAAGGAGCGGAGAAATTAACAGTCTAGAAGTTGTAACGGGAACCAAGAACAACCACCTCGGCTTCCAGCCATAGGTATGTGGAGGGTGAGAAAAAGACCTGTCTCAATTTATGAAAGCTAGAGGAAAAACTGCACTTTAGTATCAACCAACTTTTGTTTTAAGATAATTACAAACCAATATGGAACTTAGCAAGAGTCAATTTTGACAGTTTCCTGCAGCTTAGTAAATTCTGCACAAAATTAAGATTTAACACAAAAGTAGAGAAAAATTTTAATGGCATAGTACATTTCTTCACAATTCCTTAAACCAAATAATTCCCTGTTCTTCTAACTCTCACCTTACACTATCAACTAGGCTTCTTATTCAATGAACGGTTTAAGTCTACTAAGACACACACACACACACACACACACACGTCTTATCCAGCTGCAGATCTCATTTTTGAAGGTACACTGAAAGTACATAGATCATTCTATAATCATCAACTATGAAGATTGTGAGCAACTGGAACAAGTATTCTTGGAAAAGAAGTTTCCTGTGTATAAGAAAAAAAAGAGTCCAACTCTGGGAACTGACTTGGCTGAGTCATCATTATATGCCACTGGCAAGAAATCAAGAAGTAACTCAGGACTGATAAACTTTGTTAAAGGAAATGGAAACAGCCTATCTGTGAGGCTTAATTCTTGATAATCTGGCCAAGATATAGCATCTGGATAAGAGTTCACTGACTCAACTAAATTTTGTGAAGGTGAAGTACTTGTTAAAATGAAAGATCTATTTAGAGAGAAATAAGTAGACATAATGTCTGCACTATGGATAGGTGTATACCTGTTTTTTGCAAAAACAGTTTGTATCTTTGAAATGCTGGTTTGCCCTGGACAGAGCTAACTTAAATAGAGACCTGGCGCGGTGGTTCATGCCTGTAATCCCAGCACTTTGGGAGGCCGAGGAGGGTGGATCATGAGGTCAGGAGATCGAGACCATCCTGGCTAACACGGTGAAACCCCGTCTGTAGTAAAAATGCAAAAAATTAGCCGGGCATGGTGGCGGGCACCTGTAGTCCCAGCTACTCTGGAGGCTGAGGCAGGAGAATGGTGTGAACCCGGGAGGCGGAGCTTGCAGTGAGCCGAGATCGCGCCACTGCACTCCAGCTGGGTGACAGAGAGAAACTCCGTCCCCAAAATATATATATATAGTTTTTTTATATATATATGTATATATACCCAAAGGATTATAAGTCATGCTGCTATAAAGACACATGCACACGTATGTTTATTGTGGCACTATTCACAATAGCAAAGACTTGGAACCAACCCAAACGTCCAACGATGATAGACTGGATTAAGAAAATGTGGCTGGATACATATGTAACAAACCTGCACATTGTGCATATGTACCCTAAAACCTAAAGTATAATAAAAAAAAGAAAAAAAAAAGAAAATGTGGCACATATACACCATGGAATACTATGCAGCCATAAAAAAGGATGAGTTCATGTCCTTTGTAGACACATGGATGAAGCTGGAAACCATAATTCTCAGCAAACTATCACAAGGACAAAAAAAACCAAACGCTGCATGTTCTCACTCATAGGTGTGAATTGAACAATGAGAACACATGGACCCAGGAAGGGGAACATCACACTCCGGGGCCTGTCATGGGGTGGGGTGAGGGGGAGGGACAGCATTTGGAGATATACCTAATGTAAATGATGAGTTACTGGGTGCAGCACACCAACATGGCACATGTATACATATGTAACAAACCTGCACGTTGTGCACATGTGTCCTAGAACTTAAAGTATATATATATATAAAGAGAAAACCATTAAAGAAAGGCTATAATACACAGGAACACACAGACATACATACACCTGTGTGTCTATATCTTCAGTTATCACACTTTTTCTATACAGACTCCACACGAGACAAACATGTTACATTTTATGAGAAACTATAAGTGGAAAGAGGAGAATTTGTGAAATCAATATAGAATGTTCCTTGTTTAGCATAATTCTAACTGTTTCTCATTAGAGGTCTGAGTATCAATCTGTATTATATGTGGCCATGCTGGCATTTGGGAAATTCCACAAGAAACTTTTTAAATATGAATTTGGAAAAGGGAAAAGGATTTTTAAAGTGTCTTTTTTTGTTCTGCATTCTATGTGGAACATCTATTTTGTGCTAACTGCTCGTGTTAGCTTGTGATTGCCTGTGACTATGTGGAAGATATACTTTACGTGACTATGTGAGCAATAGTCTTAAAGTTAAGAAATCTAAAATTTGGTTGGTTTAGTTGCTAATTAGGTAAATTACCTTGTAATGGTTACTTAACCTCTCAAAGATTAATTATCTTCAGTGGTACATTGAAGGTTCCATTCATATTGATTTTAGTAGACTTATCCTACTAAAAAGTAAATTTAACAGAAATTATTCTAGACCTCATTATTTCAGGAGACCCCACCCCAGCTTTTATTCCTAACTTCAAGAAATGCAGAGAAATTTAAAAATTCGATGTTCTCCCAATTCAACAGAATATAACTGAACTAAATCGATTTATGTATAATTCATTATTTCAACCTTTAACGCTATATCCGAGCGGTTTGTTTTCACCATAAAGTTATAGCTGTTTAGGCCAATAATTAAAGAGGACCTTGATAGAGAATGACAAGAGAGGATGATCACCCTATTGTCTATCTTCCAGCTGTTTTCAATGCCCTGAAGTTTTATTCACACCCAAATATTAGAATCTTATCTGAGAGAGCGTACTCAAATGATGAATCATGCTAATTTCTCAAGAAAAGTGTTACAGAATAATAAATGCCTTTCTGGTCAAAGCACTGATGCTCTGGAAATAATCTTTATCCAAATGAGGTACAGGAATTGTTAGGACTATTAAAAGTTTGTATATGATATCTGCCAGGTTCGACTGAGCTTCACTTAAAATCTACCATATTAGGGCCAAGTGTAATGACTCAAATTAGTGAACTTAAAAATTGTTTTAAAATGTTTCCTGGAGACATTTCAAATATTGCTCTCTGATTTATCACTGTTACTTTTGCTGAATTCAATTTGATGCCAAGATTTATTCAGATTAATCAAATGCCATAAACTCTGATACCTAATGTTCCTTAACACCTTAAGAACTTTTAAACAGATCAAATGTTGAAGATATGCTTTTAGTGAAACTGTACCTAAGCACATGAATTCTATTGAATATAGCTTTTTAGAAGACTAACAAAGAAAGAAGACTTAGGAAATTCGGAAACATTTTTTAAACCTTCTAGAGGGAATTAAACTACTGAAAAATAATTTCAATTGGTGAATCTAATGGCATTAATCAGAAGATAAGAAAAAAGTAACCATAAAACTTTATGGGGGTAATATTTGCTATGAGGATCAGGAAAAACAACTAATGGATATTAGGCTTAATATCTGGGTGATGAAATAAACTGTACAACCAATCCCATGGCATAAGCTTACCTCTGTAACAAACCTACACTTGTACCCCTGAACTTAAAAGTTAAAATTTAAATAAATAACGTTGTGCTATTAATTTCAACCAGAGCCTTTCCAAGGTGCAGGGAACTTTTGAGAATTTTATTTCTTGCAAAAGGAAACTTGATTCCTTGCTTAGGGCCTTCCTAGGAAAACCTCTATTCTTTGGAGAAGCATCATACTCCTACAAGATTTAAGGACCATCATATTTGTCAGACTTTTTTTCTGTTTTACTGTGAGCAGTTTACAGAACATAAAGAAAAATCAAATCCGAAGGTGCACTACACGTGTTTTATCAAAAGGAACATTTTTGTGTACTTTTAAGAAAATACGACAAATTGAGTTTTCTGACCTATTACCAAGTTAGACATCTTGAGTGAATTGAATCTGTTGTAATCCTGTTTGGTTTTCATCCCATGGCTCTGGAAAACTGACATTTATCTCCAATTTTTCAACTCTGCTTCTTTCCAGTACCTCATCTATACGACTATTATAGTACTTTTCATCTGCTTCTACCACTACACTATGGCTGCATTACTTTTAACACAGTGTCCCACATGTTACCCATTTCTACCTTATATAAAGAGTAGAAATTGAATTGTAATTGAGTATCCAGTTGCCTCATATTCAGGTCTTCAACTGAAATAACTCCAGCTATCTCAAAACTTCAACCCTCTCTGGAAGTATTGGACCAAATTATCCCAGATTATAGCACTCTCAGGCTAAAATTACTAATGCTTCTATAGTTTCAGAGACTGTATCAGGTTATTCAACACAACATTCCATGCACCATTCCAGCCTCATATAATCAGAGGACACTTAGACGACTTTAATAGCCTTCAAAAGACACCCTCCTCTTTTACTTATATATATATTTATTTATCTATTTATTTAATGGAGACAAGGTCTCACTCTGTCACCCAGACTGGAGCGCAGTGGCATAATCACGGTCCACCGCAGCCTGCACCTGCCGGGCTCCGATCCTTCCACCGCAGCCTCCTGAGTGGCTGGGACCACAGGCGCCGCCACCACGTCTGCCTGTTTTTTGTATTTTTGTGGAGATGGGGTTTCACATGTTGCCCAGGCTGATCTGAGACTCCTGGGCTCAAGAGATCCACCTGCCCCGGCCTCCCAAAGTGCTGGGATTACATGAACGAGCCATTGTGCCCAGCCAGTCCCGCCCGGTTTTTAACCTTCGTACTGTTTATATAATCATCCTTCACAAAATAGAACACTTCATTACTCGATGGTTCTCATTATTCTAATATGAAGAACTATATTAAGAAAATAAATTCCTGGCCGGGCGCAGTGGCTCACACTTGTAATCCCAGCACTTTGGGAGGCCGAGGCGGGCGGATCACGAGGTCAGGAGATCGAGACCACGGTGAAACCCCGTCTCTACTAAAAATACAGAAAATTAGCCGGCGTGGTGGCGGCGCCTGTAGTCCCAGCTACTCGGGAGGCTGAGGCAGGAGAATGGCGGGAACCCGGGAGGCAGAGCATGCAGTGAGCCGAGATCGCGCCACTGCACTCCAGCCTGGGCGACAGAGCCAGACTCCAGCTCAGACAAAAAAATAAATCAATAAATTTCCAATATTTCCTAGCATATCCAATTTAATTCTATACATCACATAAAAATAAAAGCCGTCTTACTGTGTTAGTTTCTTACTGCTGTTACAGTAAATTAACATAAACTCAGAGGCTTAAAACAACACATTTTTTTTCTTTATACTTCTGGGGGTCAGAAGTCCAAAATGGGTCTTAGTGTGCTAAAATCAAGGTATCATCAAGTGTATATTTTGTCTAGAGATTCCAGGAGAGAATTCACCAGGTTTGAGGGGTCACATGTATCCCTGAGCTCTTGGCCTCTGCACATCTTGGACACAGCACATCACTTCAGCCTCGGCTCCAGTTTACCCAAGCTCTTCTGCTCACTCTGGTCTCTCCGCCTTCCTGTCTGAAGGTTCTTTGTGACTACAGTGGGCCCACCTAGATAATTCAGGATAATCGCTCCAGTTTAAGGTGAGGTGATTAGCAATCTTAATTCCACCTCTAACCATAATGCTTCCATGCTGCCTAACAACACATTCAAAAGGTCATCCTGCTAAGGGTCATTATTCTACCTACACACTAAGTGACTGAGAAAAAGTAAAGTTATCTATCATGCCTTACCTATGGCGAGGAAATAATAACTTATAATGATTTATCTACGAAAACCTGTTTTTAAAAGCTTTGGTCCTAGTCTATTGATTAAAGTTTTGGTATATTCCAGATAAATTTCATGTCCTTGATGCTAACACATTGTGCACAGTAGATGGCCTTTTTAAAATAGTACTGCATAAAGGAATATTTAAGGTTGTCTGGACAATAGAAAAGGAACTTTAGTTGCTATGCCACAAAAGGCCGGATTTCTGCACATTACACCTCCTACCAGTGCACACATGTGCCAAACTCCTTCCTGAAAGCCTGGTTTATGTTTCCTATGTGCTTAGCAATAGTTTTACTCTCACGACTGTTTATATTAAGTCCTATTTTTTAAAGCATATCCTCATTTGTTTGTTTTCCTGAGCCTCTGAACTGGATTTCATCTGGTATGTATTGCACAGGTTTGCACACTTGATTGTACGCTACCTAAAAGCATCCTCTTGTGTTCTGGACACGGTTGTTTTTCTCCATGGTAAGGTGATATGTGACTTCTCTGAGGACTTGCCACCTTAGAATGCAGTGGTGACATCACCTGCTCAGGCTCTGTCTGCAATGTGGAATTTAGTATTTTCCAACTTCTGGTCTAACTTGAACTTCATAATTAAGCAGAGCCGCCTTTTGAGGGAACAGTAGGGTGTCTGCCCCTAAACGTCTGTGTAAATGCAGAGACACATTTGGGAACATAACTGACTTTTACGTACAGAAGCCAGATGCATTTCATGACCATGCATGCTTAGGGAAGCAAGTTCATCTCATCTATCACAATAAGCATCTGTGCCACTAAATTCCACTGCAGGATACTTTTCACACTTAGACAACAAAACATTTAAGGAAATAAAAGCTCTTTCCAATAAAAATGTGCATCAAATACTGTGTGTATGTTTAAAAAAAAACCTTCCTCTATAAGATAAGGCCACAGGAACTACTAAAAAAGCATTCTTGAAATACATTTTCTGATAGGAATCTAGGCCCTTGCCTTATATAAGATTTAAGGAAAGTGATGTGTGTGTCTTTATACTTGAAAGGCTGTTTTCAACAGCAAAGGGTATGCTTTGAGGTATCAATATAGTTTTGAGAATGCAAAAGTTTAAAAGAAATGGAATGCATATTCTCCAGGTATGAATATGCAATTGTCATTATTTTCCTACCATCTACTAGATTAGAAACAGAAGAAAAATTATGGAAATGTCTGTTTTCCCTCAATAGGAGTACCTATTTATTAAAGTTAATTAATTACTATTCTTTAAACATTTTCAAAATAGACTCATAAGTGACAACTTTCAGAGAAAACAAGGGTTTTTGGATGTAAATATTTACTTATAACATGGATAAAATAATTTTGTTAAATATTAACTCCATATTCATAATGTTCTCTATTGTTTTTGCATTTTGTTTAACAATAGAGAATCTAAGACATTTAGTGTTCATGAGTTTCATACAGTTTCCTGTCAATGTACTTTGTCTTTTTTTTATTGGACTACTAATCATTTATTTATGATTTGTTGGAACTACTCATATTTTAAATATGTCAAGTGAACTGCAAGCACTTGTTGCTGATTTGATATTTGCTTTTTACACATATTCATTGTATCCTCTGAAAAAGAAAAGTTTTATATTTTAACAAATTCCAATCCATAAATTTTTTTTTAAATTTTCTGTTATTGGTTAGGGCTATGTTTGGATATTTAATTTTAACCGTAATGTTGCAAGTGATATTTGTCTATGGTATTTTTTCTTTATATGTTGGAAAAGTGTATTTGACATCCACTATGGAATTAATATTTATTAATGACATATTATACCTTTGTGCAACTATAAAATACATATAGCCAATTATCTGAACACCATTTTATGAACTGTTTATCACTTATCCACTGATTTGAAACACTATCTTTATCATATATTGGATTTTAGGTTTATCGAGATTATGTAACATGAAATTATTTAATTATGAAATTATGTGAATTCAAGCATGACAGTCAGCTCTTCTTCCCCACCACTACCCTGTAAAAGGATGGATGGAATAATTGCTTCCCTATGGCTTAAGTGTATGAGAGGTATACAACATGGTCTTGATGAAGTGGGAACTACACAGAAACTGTTTTTGGTCCTGAAATGTACTCCAGCTTTACCAATTTGTTCTACACATATACCATTGAGGGTAGAAGCTGAATTTTGCTAATGATTATATTTACACTACTTAACATTGTGCCAGATACTGAGTAGATGCTTAGAAACATGTTTAATGACTTGTTTTATTGATAGAGACCTAATTATCTGCTGTAGTGGTGCTATCTCATTCAGAATCATTTTGACCAGCCTTTCTCCATCATGAATAAAACACTTATTTACACACTTGTGTATATGCACATGTGCATAGAAACACACACACCCTTTGCAGAGACAAACTGCATCGAAAGCATGTACAAACATTATAGTATTTTTGTTGATTCTGACCTGATTCTGATTCTATTGTATACATTTTCATTCTGATCACAATAACAATAAAAATAGAAAACTATAAGTTGTGAAGCTGGAAGATGCAGAACATGAAAGATCGAATTACCAATTTTTTTTTCTATTTTCTTTAGTTGGCTGCTGATAAAATCAGAAAAGAAATGGACACAAAAATGAAAGTATGCAATGTGTGTGCGTGTGTGTGTGTGTGTGTATCACATGCACTCGTTTCCATGATGTACATATGGAATTTCATAACCAGCCAAACTAAGCTTCATAAGTGAATGAGAAATAAAATCCTTTACAGACAAGCAGATGCTGACAGATTTAGTCACCATCAGACCTGCCTTCCAAGAGCTCCTAAAGGAAGCACTAAACATGGAAAGGAAAAACCAGTACCAGCCTCTGCAAAAACACACCAAAATATATAAACCAATGAAACTAGGAAGAAACTGCTTCAACTAATGTGCAGAATAACCAGCTAACATCATGATGACAGGACCAAATTCACACATAACAATATTAACGGTAAATATAAATGAGCTAAATGCCCCAATTAAAAGACATACACTGGCAAATTGGATAAAGAGTCAATACCCACAGGTGTGCTGTATTCAGGAGACACATCTCACTTGCAAGGTCACACATAGGCTCAAAATAAAGGGATGGAGGAATATTTACCAAGCAAATGGAAAGAAAGAAAAAAAAAGCAGGAGTTGCAATCCTAGTCTCTAATAAAACAGACTTTAAACCAACAAGGATAAAAAAGGACAAAGAAGGGCATTACATAGTAGTAAAGGGATCAATGCAACAAGAAGAGCTAAGTATCCTAAATATATATATATATGCCAAATACAGGAGCACCAGGATTCATAAAACGAGTTCCTAGAGACCTACAAGGAGACTTAGACTCCCACACAATAATAGTGGGAAACTTTAACAACCCACTATCAATATTAGACAGATCAACAAGAAAGGAAATTAACAAGGATATTCAGACTTGAACTCAGCTCTGGTCCAAGTGGACCTAATAGATACCTACAGAACTCTCCACCCCAAATCAACAGAATATACATTCTTCTCAGCACCACATAGCACTTATTCTAAAATCAACCACATAATTGGAAGTAAAACACTCCTCAGCAAATGCAAAAGAATGAAAATCATAACAAACAATCTCTCACACCACAGTGTAATCAAATTAGAACTCAGAATTAAGAAGCTCACTCAAAACTGCACAACTACATGGAAACTGAACAACCTGCTTATGAATGACTACTGGGTAAATAGCAAAATTAAGGCAGAAATAAATAAGTTCTTTGAAACCAATGAGAACAAAGACACAACATATCAGAATTTCTGGGATACAGTTAAAACAGTGTTTAGAGGGAAATTTACAGCATTAAATGTCCACATTAGAAAGTGGGAAAGATCTAAAATAGACACCCTAACATCACAATCAAAAGAAGCAATGGAAAACACATTAAAAACCTAGTATAAAACAAGAAATAACTAAGATCACAGCAGAACCGAATGGGAGAGAAACACAAAAAAACCTTCAAAAAAAAATCAATGAATCTAGGAGTGGGTTTTTTGAAAAGATTAACAAAATAGATAGACCGGTAGCCAGACTAACAAGGAAGAAAAGAGAGAAAGATCAAATAGACACATTAAAAAACGATAAAGGGGATATCACCACTGATCCCACAGAAATACAAACTATTATTAGAGAATACTGTAAACACCTCTACACAAATAAACTAGAAAATCTAGAAGAAATGGATAAAGTCCTGGACACATACACCCTCCCAAGACTAAAGCAGGAAGAAGTCAAATCCCTGAATAGACCAATAACAAGTTCTGAAATTGACTCAGTAATTACTAGCCTACCAACCAAAAAAAGCCCAGGACCAGATGTCTTCACAGCCGAGTTCTACCAGAGGTACAAAGAGGAGCTGGTACCATTCCTTCTGAAACTATTCTGAACAATAGAAAAAGAAAGACTCCTCCCTAAATCATTTTATGAGGCCAGCATCACTCTGATTCCAAAACCTGGCGGAGACCCAATAGAAAAAGAAAATTTCAGGCCAATATCACTGATGAACATCGATGCGAAAATCCTGAATAAAATACTGGCAAGAGAATCCAGCAGCACATCAAAAACTTATCCACCACGATCAAGTTGGCTTCATGCCTGGCATGAAAGGCTGGTTCAACATATGCAAATCAATAAACATAATCCATCACATAAACAGAACCAATGACAAAAACCACATGATTATCTCAATAGATGCAGAAAAGGCCTTCAATAAAATTCAACACCCCTCATACTAAAAACTCTCAATAAACTAGGTATTGATGGAACATATCTCACAAAAATAAGAGCTATTTATGACAAATGCATAGCTAATATCATGCTAAATGGCCGAAAGCTGGAAGCATTACCTTTGAAAACTGGCCCAAGAGTAGGATGCCCTCTCTCCCCACTCTTATCAACATAGTATTGGAAGTTCTGGCCAGGGCAATCGAGTAAGAGAAAGAAATAAAAGCATGCAAATAGGAAGAGAGGAAATCAAATTGTCTCTGTCTGCAGATGACATGATTGTATATTTACAAAACGCTACCACCTCAGCCCAAAAATTCCTTAACCTGATAAGCAACTTTGGCAAAGTCTCAGGATATAAAATTAATGTGCAAAAATCACAATCATTCTTATATACCAATAACAGACAAGCAGAGAGCCAAATCATTAGTAAACTCCCATTCACAATTGCTATAAAGAAAACAAAATACCTAGGAATACAACCTACAAGGGATGTGAAGGACCTCTTCAAAGAAAACTACAAACCAGAGCTCAAGGAAATGACAGGACACAAACATATAGAGAAACACTCCATCCTCATGGATAGGAAGACTCAATATCATGAAAATGGCCATATTGCCCAAAGTAATTTATAGATTCAATGCTATTCCCATCAAGCTACCATTGACTTTCTTCACAGAACTAGAAAAAAACTATGTTAAATTTCATATGGAAGCAAAAAAGAGCCTGTGGAGCCAAGGCTAACCTAAGCAAAAAGAACAAAGCTGGAGGCATGACGCTGCCTGACTTCAAACTATATTACAAAGCTAAAGTAACCAAAACAGCATGGTGCTAATACCAAAACAGATATATAGACCAATGAAACAGAATAGAGGCCTCAGAAATAACACCACACATCTACAACAATCTGATCTTCAACAAACCTGACAAAAGCAAGCAATGGGGAAAGGATTCCCTATGTAATTAATGGCGCTGGGAAAACTGGGTAGCCATATGCAGAAAAGAGAAACTAGACCCCTTCATTATACCTTATAAAAGAATTAACTCAAGGTGGATTAAAAACATAAATGTAAAACCTAAAACTATAAAAACCCTAGAAGAAAACCTAGGCAATATGATTCAGGACATAGGTGTGGGCAAAGACTTCATGACTAAATCACCAACAGCACTTGAAACAACAGCCAAAATTGACAGATGGAATCTAATCAAACTAAAGAGCTTCTGCTCAGTAAAATAAACTATCACAAGAGTGAACAGGCAACCTACAAAATATGAGAAAATTTTTGCAATCTATCCATCTGACAAAGGTCTAATATCCAGAATCTAGAAGGAACTTAAACAAATTTACAAGAAAAAAAAAACAAACAACCCCATCAAAAAGTGGGCAAAGGATATGAACAGACACTCCTCAAAAGAAGATATGTATATGGCCAATAAACATATGAAAAAAGCTCATTATCACTGTTCATTAGAGAAATGCAAATCAAAACCACAATGACATACCATCTCACACCAGTTAGAATGGTGATCATTAAAAATTCTGGAAACAGCAGATGCTGGAGAAGATGCAGAGAAATAGGAACACTTTTACACTGTTGGTGGGCTTGTAAAATAGTTCAACCATTGTGGAATACAATGTGGTGATTCCTCAAGGATATAAAACCAGAAATACCATTTGACCCAGCAATCCCATTACTGGGTATATACCAAAGGATTATACATCATTCTACTCTAAAGACACATGTACATATATGTTTATCATGGGACTATTTACAATAGCAAAGACTTGGAACCAACATAATGCCCATCAATGATAGACTGGATGAAGAAAATGTGGCACATATTCACCATGGAATACTACACAGCCATAAAAAAGGATGAGTTCACGTCCTTTGCGGGGATATGGATGAAGCTGGAAACCATCATCCTCAGCAAACTAACACAGGAACAGAAAACCAAACACTGCATGTTCTCACTCATAAGTGGGTGCTGAACAATGAGAACATGTTGACACAGGGAGAGGAACATCACACACTGGGGTCTGTAGGTGGGTGTGGGGAAAGGGGAGGGAGAGCATTAGGACAAATAGCTAATGCATGTGGAGCTTAAAACCTAGATGACGGGTTGATGGGTGCAGCAAATTACCATGGCACAAGTATACCTATGTAACAAACCTGCATGTTCAGCACATGTATCCCAGAACTTAAAGTAAAATTTTAAAAAATGAAAGTATGCAATATGTGTATGTGTGTGTATACATACATATAAAACAAGCACTCATTTTCATTTTGTACATATATGCACATTATGAGTGTGAATATATGTTAAATAATATCCTATCAGTTTTGTATTTGTAACACATATATGTACATACATATACAACAAATAGAGGTGTTTTGCATAATAATTTCATTTATATTCATTTCATCAGCTAAGAACTAAAAAGAATTTAAATCAAAATCAATTATTCATTTACAGGTGTTTTTAACCATCATCTCCCCCTTTATCTTCAGTTTTATGCCTCCTTGTATTGCCATTTTGTGACTTTTTTGCCATAAATTATACATATTTGGAACAGTCACTTTAAGAAATTCAATCTTTGGATAAGATCTCTAAGATTGATTTAGTATGAATACGTGTGTGGGCACACACTTGACAAAGAAAGGTCAGTTATAAATATATGTGTACACTTATCAAAATAATTCACATAAAATCTCTGAATAAAATTATCTGTATGCTTTTTCTGTCAATAAAAGCAATATAGTATAATTCTTGGTAGTAAACCTGTTTGTTTTCATTCTGTTGCCTACCATGTGAGCTGCCATGTTGGTATAAAACATCGATCATTTGATATTTTACTACAGCAAATAATAGTGATCCCCACGAAATAATAAATAAATCAGTGAGTTTCACGGAAATAAGTTTTTGGATGGATCAGATAATTTGAAGTTGTTAGTTTATTCTCCAGCAAGGTGAAAGAAAAAAGCTGTTAGTTTGTTCTCTATCAGGTGAACGAAGATGAAAACTAAAGTTCTCAAGGCCAGTGCATAATAATGGTGCCGTATTCTGTGCATCAATCACCATTACCAAATACCTATATTGCCAAATATTTCATGTACCGCTTTAGTGGTGATTAATCAATGTGCCATGGCACTGAAACTGAAACGAGACTTTGTAGTACAAGTGATATTCAAAGGGTTTTGAAAATTTATCAGCTCTATAGATATAGATGAAAATTTATCATCATCTATCTAGAAATCCTGTTTTTATAAATGTTACCTAGCCAAATATTGGTTTTATTTACTTAATATTTAGAAAACATGAGTTTAGTAAAAATTGTTCAGATTTTCTTAATGTAGTGTGTGAAATTACTATGTAATTATACAAGAAATATGCTACACAGCTGAATACACAAATAGGTCAGCAGAGGGAGCAAAAGGTGCCTTTCCCCTATAATCCACAGCAACATCACCCGCTCTTCTCTCTACATCATCGATGTATGTTATCTAAAGTCCTGTGCAAATGCCACCTCAACACAAGTCCTCTAGCCTTGCCTTCTTATCAGAAGCAGCTCGAAAGCCCCGATAATTCTAGAACCACTGAAAAATACACACTTGTTGCAAGGATTGAAAAGCCTCATATTGCAAATTCAGAATTCACAGTACTGAAAAAATTCATAATTTTTTAAAGTTACAATACTGTGAACTATACAAAATGAATTATGCTGGGATCCGATGACTCTCTTCATTCCAGCCTATCTTATATTTTCTCATTCATTTCTCCACATAGTCACAACAACAGACTCACTATTACATTTCATTAATGGCTATTTTATAATAAATGATCTCAATAGCATTTCTGAAACCTCTGCTGTTCTGGTTTTACAGAACTCTTGAATTTTTGAATGAGTTAGTTTTTGATTGAAAAAGACCTGATTCTTATGCTTAGAAAAGCCATCATTTCTTTCTGTAAGCTTTCCGTCTTCTATAAGCTTTACATGTTCCATAAGCAAACATTCGCTGGTTTTGTGATCAAACTAGAGAGGCAAATTCAGTTAATAATAACAACGTCATTTATCATCCTCAAATCTAGTGTTATGGATAATACGATCTCCACAAGGAGACGCTTGCACGAGCGACAAGAGAAAGACAATCAACAGTCTTTTACTCATACCAAGATATGTCCACACACACTTGTTTCAACAGTCAAAGTAATGCCATATGTCCCCAGTGATGTGGGTGGGCAAAAGGAACAGTTGGCCTGCTAATGAGGGCCATATGTACACGCAGCCTATCGTACCATCCTTCTTACTTATGGTTGCTGAAAACTCAGTGGAAGAGCTTGCTCTGAGGAATGGCATGGCTGGAGGAGGAGAGGCTTCCTTAAGAGCAGGAAAGGACCATTTGTTGTACAACTACTGTATCTCTGAAACTGGGAGCTAAAGATATGCATGTACGTTACTCATTCCTATTAAGAGTTACTTACGCATCCGTAGAGATCTTTACTCCAGTTTCACCTTCTTTCACTAAATTCTTTTGCATTTATGTGCAAAGGGATTTTGGGCCCTTTTCAAAAATTACTTTTCCTAATCAATCTTGTTAATTTGATGTTCATTTACATCGGCTTCTCTTTATTTTTAGCTTGATTTCAGAAAAATTATACTTTCTTTGACATTGTTAAATGTTACAATATTAAAAGAAATGAAAAAGACTTAAAAACTTAGAATATTTGAATGAGGGTTTCTGGAAGGCAGAGAGAACAATAAGGCAAAAGTACTTACTGCACTACTGTTCCAAAGTAAAAGAAAAACAAAGATTTTAAAAATGATTATAGCAGCTTTGTATCTCAACCAGGGTTTCCTTTGAAATTTCTACAACTGCAAACACTATTCAGCAATTTGCACTGATTATAAAATTTATTGTTTTAAGGTCAATTGTGATACTATGATCAGATAATATAATTTACTTTTCTCTTAATGGCTTCATTTTGACAACTGAGGGAGCTTTCAGGAAGGACAACGCTTCCTGCACAACAACCAGTAAAGCAGGTCACATCCATTTTCAATCTAATTTTAAGAAAAATGAAGGACAAACTACTTGTGAGGCAGCAAGAATTCATTTGCATTAAATTAATTTGAACAGGGCATTTCAAGTTCTCTCTGGCAACAATGGAATAAAGGGGAAAATGAATCTATCTTATGCAATGATCCTCTTCTAGGTTACAGAAAGATTTGAAAGGCTGACATGACCATTGCTAAATTTCTTCTAGAAGTCTATGATTAGTGTCATAGATATAACTCATGAGATAAAATATTCACAAAGAATGTCTGTGAACTGCATCAATTGTGATGGAACTACTGTCTAACATCCCTTTGAAAAGTTATATTCTGCAAAGGTTAAAAAACACCAACCTTTCGATGCTTTCTTATATGGATGAGCTTTTGTCAACAAGAACTAAGCTTCACAATTAAGCACTATGGAAGATAATGTTCTAGGTTAATTTAAACCTAACTAATCCAGGACTTGGCCTTGATAAATAATGGGTTTAATTAATATTTTTGACCCTAGCAGTGCAAATACTTTTACTTATATTTTACTAAAGCTAGTTTTGACAAATCTAAGGGTATTTAATTTATCAGTATCTGTTGTCAGATGAAAACTTCCCCATCAATACCTTCTAATGGTTCAAAAATAAACTGTTACCCCCACAGATACATTGTTTTTCCATGCGTAAGCAAGTACATTAATTTCAGGGTCTCAAGGCATAAAAGTGATATTACCACTTGTGATAGGCTGCATAATAGTCCCAAAAGATGTTCTTCACCTAATCTCCCGGCCCTGGGAATGTGCTGCCTTACACAGCCAAAGGACTTGTAGATACGATTCATTTAAGGATCTGGAGACAAGGTGATTATCCCAGATCATCCACGTGAGTCCAAAGTAATCACAGGAGTCCTTAGATGAAGTGGAGAGAAGGACTCAAAGTTAAAGGAGGAGACAGCGCGGAGACAGAAACAGAAATAAAAGCAACGCACCTTGAAAATGGAGGAATGGGGAAAAGACAATGAAGACAGGTGCCACCAGAAGCAGAAAATGCAAGAGAATGGATTCTCCCCTCAGCACCTCCAGAAGGAACCCACACTGCAGACACATTGACTTAGCCATATTAAAGTGATTTTGGACTTCTGACCTTTGAAACTGCAAGACAATAAATATGTGTTAAGTTATGTAAATGTGTCGTAATTTGTTATAGCAGCAGTAATACAACTAATACACCACTACAATAAGCAAAGGAAATAAAGTGCAATAGTGACAAACTTAAGGGTTTCCAGGAAAGAGAAACGAAGTGGTAAACTCAATCACAGGATTATATTAGTAACTGTAGTATATGTTACTTGCTTACCCTTTCAATCACATTATTGCTGTAATTATCATTATCATCCAATCAATATGATTACACCAGTATGTATAACTTAGACATGAAAATTTTTTTCTATTTCACTCTTCCCATAATTCCATGCAGCTACCCCTAAGCAACTATGTATCTGATGAAGCTAATATTTTCAGGGAAAATCTTCCATGTTAAGCAGAAAATTTACATCTAAAATTAAATTCTTTTAAGCCAGTCTGGGGACAATACCTAGAAAATTCAAACATTACTTCTCAAGAATACCACTAGCAGTGAATTTGTGACGCTATCTTCCACCAACTGAATCAAAATTAATTTTAAATATTTTCAAAGCAATATTTTTAAAAATCGTGTACACATTTTTTCCTCTTGGTAAAAATAAACCACTTCTCAACCATCCATTATATTTATGTTAGTTACATGAAGTCCATACATGAATTATCATACCACAAATAGAAAACTATTTAAATAGAAAAATCTCACTTGGTGCTGACAGAATGACAGCATAAAACTGTTAAGCATGAGGAGAAAGTTGTTTGCAGTGTAAATATTTCCCTTTTCCTATCAAAGTGTGTCCTGTGATCTAGCGCTCTTCTCTCCACATGCTTAAGTACAGCAAAAGTTATAAAAACACTCATTCTAGTTTTCTATACTTTAATGGTTGTAGAACATCAGAAGAGAATTGGGAGATGGGAATGTTTTGTGCTTGACATTGCATTTGAGGGGAAAATAAAAACTTGGACATAATATGTGGGATGTCTCCACAGTAATACATGGGAGGGCAAGAAAAAAATGCTATCATATTTCTACCATGCGCTGAGCCCCTTATATCAACAAATATCCAGCCTTTCTAATGTACTAACAACCACTCTTCATAGCAAGTATTCTATTCCCAGCTTGTAGGTAAGAAACAAAGCTTCAGAAAGGGATCTTCACCAATTTCACACAGTCAATAAAAGGCAGAACTAGGGCAAATATCAATAATAAAAATAGCAATCTAATCCTAATTGGACCTGGCACTGTTCTAAGAAGAAAATCATTAACAAAGGATTTTGAGTTACCACACTCTTAGTCTCCCCGTTTTACAAAAGAAGCAACTGGGGTAAAGTGAAGCTATGCCGTTTCTTTTCAAGCTCATATACCTAACAAGATACCACTTTAATCATGGGTCTCTGATAGATCGTGTACCTCATTTCTAGCGTTTGCTGAGATTTTTCTTATTAACCCTAAGCAAGTATTTGATCCCTGGTAAGTATGCTGTAATTTTTTCACCGCTCATTCTTATCACGGTTCTTCAAGAAAAGTACAGTTCAACACATTTGTCCTATTTGGTTACAAATTTTGAAATTCAAAATATGTATCACACTAAGCTGTTAGCTCCATTTGGAATTTTAAAAAACTAAATTTTTCACTCAGTTAAAAAAAATTGCATTGTTTACTCCCATATCTACAATATAGCTTATAAGTGTATATTTGTATTGAAAACATAATTTTCTACAACTTTTATAATATTTAAATATTATTTAAGGTTTTAATAATATTTAAATATTTAAATAATACATTTAAAAACATAGTTCAACAAGTCCGAATAATCCATCACTTACTTATGACAGAATATTTGTTCAGTATCTTCTGTTTGTTCACTCTTGTGTAATATATCCTATTTTAAGAATCAAAAACTTCTCTTAATGTCAACACTACAGCCTCTTCACAATTCCTACTTATTCCTAATTACCCTTCAGGAGCAAATAAAATGAATTTATCCCAAATTTCTTTGCTTTGAAACAACTTCAGTGAAAATGGTGGTTGTCAACCATATCTACCATTCATATATCCCATTGTTTTCTGCATTAAATTTCATCTAATACTCCTTATGCCATCAGTGTCACTACAAAGGGGGACAGGGGATGAATCTCATCATGAACAAAGGTATATACACTAGATCTTAGGATGTTCAATCATTTCCTTACTCTATTATGTCCCATCTGAACTACTCATATTAAAATGAGCAACTATATGAACATGGTACTTTTAAGAAAGGATGTTCAAAAATTAATTCATATCTTGTACAAATTGGTATCCAAGAAATCATGACCTAATAGGCATCACATATGTGAATGAAAAAATTCACTTTCAGCAATGAATGTTGATGACACTCCTTTAGCAAGAGTTGTACCGAGCTACCCACAACTCCTCAGCACTCACTATTCTCATACATGCGGTCGGACAATGTCCAAGGGTGCAGTGATTCTGTCCAGAGGCTTTTCTGGGCCGTTAGAGCTGTCTCAGCCTGTGTACAGGGTTATACAGACACTCTAGGGCATTCATGACTCTGATCACTGGAGCAGCCCTGTACTAACTGCAAATTTATGGAGGAAACTTTCAAGTCCTCTTGCCCCCCAGTTGGGGTAACTCTGTTACCTATTTCATGTGGTCTCAGTTCTCCAACAAAAATGATCTCGGCCTGCTCATCTTACTTCCATTTCACTACATGGCACAACTAGAAGTTGACTAGGTATTCTGCTTTAATGTATATGCAAAGCCCTCTTGTTCAGGAATGTTTGTAGAATAATATTTCTAAATTAGGAATACAATTGGTCTTGTTCTTTCCTGAGGGATAAAATGTCATCTCTCTTCTTCTCTCCCTCTCTCCTTTCTTCCTAACTCAGCTAACCCTCTATCTGAAAGAATTACAAAGGAAGAAATCTAGGGCATTGTTTAGCATTCTCAGGAGGATTGGAAATGTTGGAATGACAGCGAGTATCACACATACACTGCTTGAAGTATTTTGTAGGATCCAAGGGAAGAGAAAATTTTGACATTCCAGAAAATTTAAGTCATCCTTTTAATATCAGGACCAGAAAGAAACAGGTCACACGGGCAAGAGCCATAAAACTAATTATCTTGACTCTTTCCAGAATATATGAGCTATAAATGTACAGGGAATCCTGTAATCAGATGCAAAGTTGTGTATAATATACTTAGTTCCCAAATGTAACTAGGAATTTTATGTATATAATGTGAAAAATCGTTCCAAAGTATTTGAGACTCCAAAAACTTTCCTAGCTAGCATTCAATATTCTTGCTTAACTTCTCCTTATACCCCTAACTGTATTGAGCATGCATAGACACACAAAAGCTAGGATCAACTATTACCGCTTAAGAAAGAAAAGGAGGAAAAAGGCTGTATTATAGGGATTTAGTTTTCTTCCTGAACTCTTGAAGAAGCCTATTTGTATCAGCCCGTGTCAGACAACAAAGTACTTATCAATAAAGTTTTATGAATGTGGTCACATATGAAATATAAGAGCATTCAGTTTCTACCTCTCCTTTTCTCATAAATCCTACATCAGATAGACATTAGCTATATCTGCCAATGTTTCCACGGAATCTTAAAGACTATTCACTGCAAAGCTGGCAGTGTAGCCTGAAAGCAAGTTATGTCTGCGTTGCAACTTCACACTAAGTGGTTTAAAAATACAACTAAATGTGGCCTGTGTTTATCTTGATTATAAGACATAAATTATCCCAAGAATATTCTTAGTAAAAATTGGGTCTCCCGGTCAAGCCACTTCTATTAAGAAGGACACAGGTCAGTTTTTAGGAGTTTAGGTGTTATTTGGAAGTTAGGAGCATCTAAATATGGAATATAACTCCATTAAATTATAGTATATTTTATATCAAAGAGAAACGACAAAAATAAGAAATGTTTTAAGTATTTTTTCGTATAGCGTGTTCATATATAATTACTTCAGTAGTCTCAATGTAGTCATGCAATTGTTTGGGTAAAGAACTAAACTTGAAGTTAAATAGCATAGGTCTGAATTCTTATGGTTTATAACATTCATATATTTTATATGTTCCAGAATAATATGTAATTTCTAAGTTTATAACATAATAATTACAGAAATCTAGGTAAAGTAATACTTCTGTGACACAGTCTCTTCATCTACAAAATGGAATATTGCTTTTCTCCTTAAATTTATATTAAAAATTGGAGAAGTAATATATGTGAAAGAACCTTACATTAAATATGCAAGTTTTATTTGTTGAATTCAAACAGTCATTAAAGAACAAAATAAAACATTACATTTGGATTAACAAAGTAGATACATATATCTCAATCTGAGAAACCTTTAAGCTCTCTTGACCATAAAATGACATTGGATCCTATAGGAGAGTTTGGTAAATATTTGAAAGATATTTCAATTTCACACCTAAATGTTGATTCTGACATTTATTTCCTAAACTTATCATTTGTATACTTACCTGCTATTAAATCCACAGGGGTCATGTCACTAACTGTATGCCCACCGATTTTATTGAGAGGTATTCAGCAAGGCCCACAAAGTAAGTATTGAATTTTTTTAAAAAACAGACCCAAAACACCTAAAAGCAAAACACTTAGTAAATTCTTATAATCATGAAGATCACAAATTAGTGCTATTAGTAAGAAAGAAACTTCTAAACCAAATAAAGTCCTAATACCTCCAACGAATTTTGTCTCTCTGATACACACACACACGATTAAAAAAAAAATGAAGGAAATGTAAAAAAATAAATAAATGAAGGAAGTTCTGTGGGAAATGTCCATAATTTCATGCCCAGAATTTCCCTATCAATCTCTTTCCCCAAAGTTCTTCCGAGAAAATAAAGTTGCCTTTCTCTCAACGTTAACTCATCACTTTTCTCATAGCATTTTCAAAAGAAATATTTCCTGTCAGCCGGCCACTTAAACTTTGTGCTGTTAAAGAAATCCAAAAAGGTATCAATTTTGCAACAAAGGATAAAGAGGAGACGAAGTGAACCAACATGGCTTTTAAGCTAAATTGCCGTCACCTGTCACAGGTTGTCTAGCGAGCCTCAAGTTCCCTCTAATAAGCTTATGGAGGGTGCGGAGCAAAGGCACCTCAAGGTGCTCTGCGGGTTTTCCCCTGGTAAATTAGGCTGAAAGGAAAAGAGTCCCACCCCCCACCCCCAAACTTGGAGACCAGGGCTGCCCTGCCGAATGCTGTGCCCAGACCTCCTACTTCCACGCCCTTCCAGTCCTTTCCTCGGCTTGGAAAATTGGGCATGAGGCAAGCAAAAGGAAGGACAGAAGGCCAAAACGGGCATCCGGGAAGCCAAATTTCTGTCTCAAAAGCTCGTCTAGAAACGCGTACATAGCGCGTGCCTTGCGGACATCTCCTAAAACCCCGTTCACTGAAGCTAATTCCTCCCGAACGCCCCCACGCCGGCTGAGGATCGCAACCGCCCATCCGCCCCTCCAGCCTGTGCAGCCGCCCCCAAAACCTCCCGTGAATCGGGAAATGTCAAGGCAGCAGCGCTTGGGGAGCCGAGCAGCCTCGCCAGTTCCAAGTCTCTGGTTCGAGACCCCTCGCTTCGCCTCTTTGGGGAACTCACCTGGAGTCAGGTTTAGATGGCAGCCTCCACCCAGGGGACCGGGAAGCGGCCCCGGGAAGCGCCGCCGCGTCCTGTGAATAACGAGCGCAGCGCAGCGGAGCAGCTCCCCCTGGACTGGCCGCTCCCCGATTCCTCCCGCTCTGTCCGGGAACCGTCCATCCGTTCTTTCCTCTCCCTCCCCTGCCTGCAGCCGCCGCGCTCCCTCCTCCTGCTGGCGGCTCAGGGCTGTGCTTCCGCCTCCCTCCTGCGGGCGCACGAGCTGCCCGCGCTGCTAATGAGCAGGCTCCAGGCTCCGCCCGGCCAGGGGTGCGCACACACCCCACGCCGGAGACGGGCTCCCGGGAGCGGAGCTATGGATACGCCTGGTGCGGCCGCTGGAGAAATGAACTGGAGGAGGCATCCAGCATCTCACACTTTCTGGCCACTCAGCTTAACTAAGCCATAACCCCAGACTTCTTCCTAAATCTCCAGTAATTTACAGGTGCTGAAAAGTCAATGAGGGGTTTGAGCACAATCTGTGTTAACAGTATTGCCAGTATAGACATGCTAATCTGGCTAGATTCTAGGGATGAAATGTTCAAGGGACGGTATATGATTCTTTCTGGTGGTTATTTTGACATATTTTGGCTATACTTACAGATCTGTAAAATAAACCAGCAATCTTCTAATCATGACAACACAGATTCCTAATTGAAGGCAGCTGATACTTATTAAATACCAGGCTCTGTTTAATAGGCTCTTCTTTCCCAGCTGATCTTTACTACAATTCTGTGAGCACTACTAGCACCCCTATTCTATATTTTAAGAATTTGGGTTTAACTTTTAAAACAAGACGGTCTTAAAACAAGACTAAGGATCATGTCCAACCTTGCAGAGATTCTAAGTTTCTGAGCCTAAATAATAACTGAAATCTGTAGCTCCCACAACCCATAGCCTGTGTATAATGTGTTGCAGCATCTTGGATGGTACTGTGTAACTGAACCAACAAAGATAATAGGACCATCAGCAAATACACACCACGAGACTAATGAATACCTAGAATCCTAGTGAGACTTGTAAATAGTCAAGCACCCTAAGTAACAATAGTTCAAGTGCATGCTAAACATGGTGATTACTTATAAAAGAACAGCAACCAGTATGAGTGAAGACAGGCAAATAATGTTCAAAATGTTCAGAATCAATGTCCAGCCACTTATGAGTTGAATTCCCCACTCTAAAAAGGAGGCCAGATGTGATGTATTCTAAGAAGTCTACAATGGGCGTGGTCTTTTCGCAACCAAAAAGGGCTTTTTAAACACTTATTTCCCATTAAGAATATGCAATAGCTAATTAATATTAAATCTGAAAATCAGTGATAATTTATTTCAACTAACCTTACATGAAAAAATCATTACTCATTCAAGCTTTTAGAATTAGATTAAATAGCATTGAGTATCAAATTTACTTCAACCCATAGAAATAATAGACAGTTAATTAATAAAGTAAGTAATTTAATTAACTTTACTTTTGTGTCATGATGTATTTTTCCTTAGGAAAAGGATAAGACATTTTTTCCATGTTATAAAATACTAGAATATGACTCTTATATTTTTCTTCATGAAGATTAAAGAATTAATAAAATAAGTACAGACATATTGTCAACAAATCTATCCAGATCATTCATTCTCCACTCAAGAAATTATGCTAGGCAAGCTTTATTTCTCCATATGTACGAGGCAATTCAGAGGTCAAAAATTTGAAAACACTTCAATGAACATCAACCATTAATTAACTAAGAGTAGATTTTATTTATAAACAACTTTAAAAGACTATAAAAAAGGTATAACAAACTTCTACTTTATCAGTACTGCTACTCCTGTTGAACACAAAGATATATAATTATAGTTTTCTCCCTATTTAAAATATTTATTGATTCTGGCATAATAATGTCATACTCATCCCTCAATAATCAGTGTACATGGAACCAGAAATCTTTTCTTTCACCTAGTCAATTTAAGTATTTCTGTGTTTTGCATGTTAACACTCTATTTATTCTGTGTTTCTAGTGCTTATCCTCAAAATTTTTATAGTTCCGTTCACATATGAATTCTACCAATCAGCACTATATATAAATAATGCAACGTATAAAATGTGTTAAATAAATGGATGTAAGATTTATGCTAAATTTTTCACATAGTAAGTACTTCAAAACCCTTATTATTTTTCCTTAAGCTTTTATGTGCATATATTTTATCTCTCCAACTAAAGAATAAACTTCTAAATAAGAAGAGTTTTGTCTATAAATTTTACGCATTTTAATACATTATTAATCTAAAACCTTGGACTAGAGTTTGGAATTCTTTTATGTATTCATTTATTGATTCAAAAAATAGGTGTCCATGCCATTTTTTCTAAACCTTGTGCAAGATGTAGGGTATACAATGATGTCCAGACTTTAGAGTCCTTGACCTCATGGCGTTTAAAGTGCAGTAATGTACAGTAATTTTAAAATCTATTTATTATTATTTAAAACAATCAATGAATACATTCTTGTCAAAAATAACTGAAAAGTCTGTCTGAATTCCCTGGCCAAGGCCAAAACATGAAAGCAAAAGAGCTGCCTGAAAACAGTGCAAGCCACTCTCCAGAGGGTTTCTCTGTTGAAACAGCACATCGCATTATGGAAATAATGAGAAAAATTAGTAACTGTGCAAACGACAACACATATGCATCTTTGTGGTTTCTGACCTTTTAGCATCGTCGAAGCAAGACCACAAACCTTTCAACACCAGGCGTGGTATTAATCTTGCACAGAATATAATGTTTTCACATATTTTATTCTGATTTCCTACAAAGTAATTTCAATTTCTAGCTAAAGCTAATGGATTTTTCTAGTGAAAACATTGTGTACCGAATGACTTTCCAGTGAGATCCGCGTACCATGCGCCATTTTCATGTTCGTGCTCATTTCTCTGAAGTCTGTTTGCCTTTAATTCACCATAATGAAATTCCTTGTGTACTTTTATTGGCAACCATTGCATAGTGACACTTGCATCCAAATGTAATTCCATTTGAGCTTGGCAGTGTTTGCTTTTTTATCAGAAGAGGAAAGTTAGAGGGAACAAGGGGCAAAGATGTGTGTAAGAATATCTGAGGGACCATCACAGCATCATCACAAATTCAAGATTTTTTTGAAACATTAGACAAGGGACTCACAGCCATGCCCTGGGATGGCTGAAACACTTCACAACCTGCTCATGTTTATGACCAAAATCATCACCTAAAATGAATTCAATGTGTCAATATCATAATATTGTTTGTGTATAAGTAATCATGAAGCAGTTAGGGAAGGGAGTATAATCTAGTAAGAAATTGGAACAAAAAGTGTTAGACAAAATTCAAGAAGATTTAAAAGAAGAAAATTAACCTGTCTGATCTGAACAGAATTGGAAAAGCACATCAATCATAGCTCTATACATTGACCATAGACTTAAAGCATAACATAAAAATAAAGAAGGCAGATAACTCAGGAAAACATTTCTATTAAATCTACTCCGTAAAGTTTTCCCATACTTTTATTTTACTAACAGGAGCATACATTTAAATCTGACAAAATCATATATATTTTGTTGATTCAATTTGTAGCAGATAGAGGAGCATGTCCCAGTGCTATGACAGTGAGTTGTCACTATAACATACCACTGCTTTACATCTTACCCACAGGCTAAAATGTTTACCCCTAGAGTCGTGACTTTGTATATGACAGGAGATTGCTACTAAAAGTAAATATATTTGGCTGAAGGGTAGATACAACTTTAGGCCATTATATCATTCACTAAAATTTAGCTGGCATTTACATATTTACCTGCTTAGTTCATATGACAAATATGTTTGAGAGACTGACATATACAAAAAAAAAAGATGGAACCATCTTACAAATTTAGAGATTAAAGAAATGGAACTGAAGGGTTAACTGTGATGGCAAGAATGAAGAGAGCAAAACCAGAGGGTACTTCAAGGAGAACAGGCATGAGAGAGGCATTATAATTTGGAGGGTGCTATGATTTGAACCTATGTGCCCATCCAAAGTTTGTATGTTGAAACTAAAATCCCAGGACAATGACATCAAGAGATGGGGCTTTTGGTTAAGTGATTAAATGAAGAAGGATCCACCCTCATGTATGAGATAAACGTCCTCGTAAAAGATGCTTTAGAGGAATGCCGGGCTCCTCAGTCTCTTCTGCCATGTCGTTACATTGTCCGTTTTTGCCCACTTTTGTCACGTGAAGACGAAGCAAGAAGGTGCCACCTCGGGACCAACTGCCAAATCTCCACTGCCTTGATTTCGGACTTCTCAGCCCCAGAACTGTGAGAAATACATTTCTGTTTTTTATGAATTACTCAATCTGTGGCATTTTGTTATAGCAGCATACAGACAAAAACAGGGTAAACAGCCTGGTGAGAGTGGATATTTTAGAAACTTGAGATGATTCAATGTCGCTGATTCTCCATTTTCTCATATGTAAAATGAAGGAAATAATGCTGATTACTTCATAGTTCATTGTACAAATTAAATTAACTATGTAAATAAAGCAAGCAATATAGTTCCTTTTATCTAGTATACATTGTTTAAGTGTTGTTGTCATTACATGAGGAAAACAAGAACTTCCCCAAACAGAAGGATGTGGGAACCAAAACTAAGATATAAGAAAGGACCAAAGTTCACTGTGACAATCTGGTCAAGCGCTGGTTAGGGAAGATAGCATAATGTTACACATAGATATTATTATAGGATAATTTTCCTCCACCCCGAACTCCTCTAGCACTTTCCCTACGTCTTTCATTGCACTTCTTCATTTGTCTCTTTAATTACGGTTATTTATATAAATCTTTTAGCTTCCTACAAAAGTAAGCTTGTAGTGGGACAGATTCTTGAGGATCTATGTCAAAGCAATTTTTCTATTTCCTACAGCAAGTAACCCAGTAGTAATCACACAGAATTTGTTAAAAGAATAAACATAGGAAGATTAATTTCCATTTTTTTCTTTGCTAATTTTTAATCAGAATTATACCATTGTTAGGGAGGGAGAAATTATAAATTGAGGACATGAGTACTAACATTTAAATCTGTTATTCTGCTTTATTTTAGAGCTTGCCATGTTTTGTGATTAAAAAAAGAAACAGGACATTCTATATAGCTGTTGCAAAACGTGTGGTCTGTTGGTGAACTAGCAGCACCAGCATTATCAAGATTTCCTTAGTTTGCAGGGCTACTGAGTCAGAATTCGCATTTTGACAAAACTCCAGGTGATTCATGCTCTGCATTTAAGTTGGAGAAGCACTGTTCTATAGTTCTCCTTATGTCCTAAATGCATTGTCAGTGAAAGAAAATACTATACGTATGATAATAATAACGGTAATATTAACAAAAATGTAACTATTAGTAATTTTCTATGCTCTCCCAGATACTAAGTCCTTTATTTAATACTTGTGATATTTCTGCGAAGTTGCAATTGATATCACCTACTAAACTGATACTCAGAAATCTGAAGTAATTCTCCAAGGTCACAAAGCTAGTGAATCACAAATCAGATTTTTAAACTCTTGCTGCTTCATTCCAAAGACTAAACCGTTTCTAACTCACGGTTAATACATTTGCTTCTGCCTTCCATTTCCTAAATATGGTTTCCTTTCTATTTCATTAGCTTTACTTATACATGACTGATTTTTAACCCTCTCTAACATTTGCAGAATATGGTGTACTATGGTTAATAAGGACAATACCAAGTAATATCATGTTGAGAAAGCGTGCAGAAGTAGCATCAAAAAACAGACTTTTTCCAAAATGTTTACTAAAAACTTTCAATAAAAACAAGATTTTCTACTTAGAATTTCTACCTTGCATAACTCAAATGGAGCATGATTATTAAAATGACAAAAAGGTTCCGTAATTGCCTAAGAGCTAAGAATAAGAATTGCTATATAAAAAAGCATAAATATGCCATATGAATGACATGTATAAGAATCATGGGAGTGCTATTTGGTATTTAGTATTTAGTTCCATTCTGCAGCATGATCAAAAAGAAGCATCTGTATAGTTCACTGTGCATTATAGCACAATAAATCACCTCATTAGGCTCAGATATATGTAAAGATTTACAGTCTGGGAAAGTCCACTAGATATTCTTAATCACTTCTTAGACTGTACTGTCCCCCATATTTCTCTTTTTCTATAGAAAGGTTGCACATGGAAAGGCTTTATTTGAAATCCAGCAATGAATGGAATGTCTGTGAAGCAAGAAATAGATGGAAATTGACATTTTAAAAGAAAGTTTGGCTTCTGAAGAGATACAGCTGTGACCTTGGTCTTTTTGTTGGAGAGAAGTATTCCCTAGCCTTACTGTACTATTTTTCCCAAAGCACCCTCTCTATTGTTCTCCCTTCATCTCTGGCTCGTATCATATGGCCCCTCCCTCATTCTATCTGGTGAGTTCTGAGAAAAATGCTTAAATTCTGCAGAGAAGATTGAGAACAATGCTAAATATTCCTCAGAGAAGCAAAATATTATGTTAACAGTTTATATTTTCACATGAAATTGTCTATCTCTTCTCTCTGTCTCATGTGTGTATGTGTGTATGTGTGTATGTGTATATATATATATACATATAATATAGAGTAGATATGTATATATAGAGTATAATATTCAGTATATATGTATATATAGTATAATATACCGTATATATGTATATATATACAGTGTGTGTGTGTATATATATATACATATATATATATATGTATATATATACTACCATTTACCTCCCAGGCTATACGTCCTGACATCTTAAAAGTAGAAAGCCCTCACAGGCCGCGGTTGCTCATGCCTGTAATCCCAGCACTTTGAGAGGCCGAGGCGTGCAGATCACCTGAGGTCGGGAGTTCAAGACCAGCCTGACCAACATGGTGAAACCCCATCTCTACTAAAAATACAAAAAATTAGCTGGGCGTTGTGTTGCGCACCTGTAATCCCAGCTACTCAGGAGGTGGAGGCAGGAGAATCACATGAACCCGGGAGTCGGAGGTTGTGTGAGCCGAGACCATGACATTGCACTGCAGCCTGGGCAATGAGAGCAAAACTCCATCTGAAAAATAAAGGTGGATAGGCCTTAAAAGACTTTTGAAAATGAGATTTGTCAAATATTTATTAGAGATGAAGAAAATAAGTGCGGACCCACACGTAACTTGTCTGAGGTCACAGAAGTAGGGACCCACACGTAACTTGTATGAGGTCACAGAGGTAGTCATGCTGCAGCAGCCTTATTGGTTTTCCTCTATGACATGCATTATTATTGTTTTTGATCATTTCAAGAGGTTTCTAGTCGATAGTGGGACAAAATTTCTAATTTCGGAACCTAATTTTCTCTGCAAATCTTCTTTACATCTCTAGCTTATTAATACACCTCAGAAGTGTTACAGGAATTAATTCGCAGGATTTTGAAGAATATTTTGAGGTATGCTGGGAAAAATCATGTCAAGTATCAATGATTAGAAACTAAACAATCAATATTAGATATTGTAAAATTATATTTAATCTTCCATATGGCATAAATAAGTTATTTTAATGTACAGTCGTTGTACTTTGTAAATTTGCATATAAAATATTTGAAAAAATAACTTTCAATATGTAAAATGTAAATATACAAAGGAAAGGATCGGAAAAAATAGATAAAAATAATCAGGCTAAGAAAACACTACAGTGTCACCCTCAGAAGACTATAGAAGGATTCTCACCCTCGAGAAACAGAGGAACTTGAACATGGAAATGACCCTCTGCTGGCCATACTGATTATGGTACATAATTTTAAAAGGCTTTTAGAGAGAAGGGAAATGTTTTATTATGCATTCAGCACAGTGTTATGGTGATGTTTCTTAACTATCAGCTATTTTTAAAATTGTTATAATCTTTCTATAGATGACAAAGTTACATAAATATGAAGGATAAGAAGGGCCCCTGCAAACCTGATAATACAATTCTCTTTTCAATGATAACGTATTTCTAAGCGCGCATCTCCTAATCATATTGATGTGCATTAAGTGTTCTTTTACCTACACCTGTCAAAGTGGCTAAAGTAATATTTCATGAGGAGATAATTTTTTCCTTTAGGTGATTTTTTCCGCATAATACTCTAACATTTCCAATTCCATCTTTCTCGAAAAAGTTTACATGATATACATATACAATTACTAAAATTTTGGCGGCATAAATAATTTAAATGGACTTTACTTCAAAGATAATATTTACTTTTAAAGTTGTAAACCTTTGAATCATCAATTAATTAGAATTATCTTTTTCTTAATAAATAAAGTTTTTTGTCCCTACATATTTATGATTTGGAAATTTTCACCTGGAAAATTTCATTTTCAGTTGTATGCCTTGTCTTTAGTATAAAATTCAGTATTTCAATTTCAATATAATTTTTTGATTGATTTTAATGCAGAGAACAGAAAGGAATATCTTCAAATATAAACTACACAGAATCATTCTGTGAAACATCTTTCTGATCTGTGCATTCAGCTAACAGAGTTAAACCGTACTTTTGATTGAGCAGTTCTGAACACTCTTTCTGTAGAAAATGCAACTGGACATTTGCAGCGCTAAGAGGGTAGTAGTGGAAAAAGGAATATATTCAAATATAAAGTAAACAGAAGCATTCTGTGAAATTTCTTTCTGTTCTCTGCAACTTTTTCTGTTCTCTGCATTCCACTAACAGAGTTGAGCCTTACTTTTGAAGGAGCAGTTCTGAAACACTCTTTGTGTAGAAACTGAAATTTGACATTCGGAGAGCTAAGAGGATAAAAGTCGAAAAAGGAATATCTTCAGCTAAATACTACACAGAAGCATTCTGTGAAACTTATTTCTGATATGTGCATTCAACTAACAGAGTAAAACCATACTTTTGATTGAGCCATTATGAACACTCTTTCTGAAGAAAATGCAAGTGGACATTCGGAGCACTAAGAAGGTAATACAGGAAAAAGGAATATATTCAAATATAAACTACACAGAAGAATTCTGTGAAACTTCTTTCTGTTCTGTGCATTCAACTAACAGAGTTGAACCTTACTTTTGATTGAGCCGTCCTGAAACACTCATTCTGTAGAAACTGCAATTGGACATTCTGAGCGCTAAGTGGCCTATATTGGGAAAAAGAATATCTCCAAATAAAAACTACTCAGAAGAATTCTGTGAAACTTATTTCTGATCTGTGCATTCAGCTAACAGAGTTAAACCATACTTTTGATTGAGCAGTTATTAAACACTGTTTCTGTAGGAAATGCAAGTGGACATTAGGAGCGCTAAGATTGTAATAGTGGAAAAAGGAATATCCCCAAATAAAAACTACACAGAAGCATTCTCTGAAACTCCTTTCTGTTCTCTGCATTAAACTAACAGAGTTGAGCCTTACTTTTGAAGGAGCTGTTCTGAAACACTCTTTGTGTAGAAACTGCCAGTGGACATTCGGAACGCTAAGAGGGTAATAGTCAAAAAAGGAATATCTTCAACTAAATACTAAACAGAAGCATTCTGTGAAACTTCTTTCTTTTCTGTGCATTCAACTAAAAGAGTTGAACCTTACTTTTGATTGAGCCGTTCTGAAACACTCTTTCTGTAGAAAATGCAAGTGGTGATTCGGAGCGCTAAGAGGGTAATAGAGGAAAAAGGAATATCTTCAAATATAAACTACACAGAAGCATTCTGTAGAACTACTTTCTGTTCCTTGCATTCAACTAACAATATTGAACCTTACTTTTGATTGACCAGTTCTGAAACTCTCTTTCTGTAGATACTGCAATTGGAAATTCTGAACGCTAAGAGTCCTATATTGGAAAAAGGAATATCTTCAAATAAAAACTACACAGAAGAATTCTGTGAAACTTCTTTCTGATCTGTGCATTCAACTAACAGACTTAAACCATACTTTTGATTGAGCAGTTCTGAAAACTCTTTCTGTAGAAAATGCAAGTAGACATTCGGAGCTCTAAGAGGGTAATAGTGGAAAAAGTAATATCGTCAAATAAGAACTACAGACAAGCATTCTGTGAAACTACTTTCTGTTCTGTGCATTCAAATAACAGAGTTGAACCTTACTTTTGATAGAGCCATTCTGAAACACTCTTTCTGTAGAAAATTCAATTGGACAATCTGAGCGATAAGAGGCCTATATTGGGAAAAAGAATATCTTCAAATAAAAACTACACAGAAGCATTCTGTGACACTTTTTCTGATCTGTGCATTCAGCTAACAGAGTTAAATCATACATTTGATTGATCAGTTCTGAACACTCTTTCTGTAGAAAATACAACTGGACATTTGGAGCGCTAAGAGGGTAGTAGTGCAAAAAGGAATATATTCAAATATAAACTACACAGAAGCATTCTGTGAAACTTCTTTCTGTTCTGTGCATTCAACTAACATAGTTGAACCTTACTTTTGATTGAGCCTTTCTGAAACACTCTTTCTGTAGAAAATGCAATTGGACATTCTGAGCGCTAAGAGGCCTATATTGGTAAAAAGAATATCTTCATATAAACACTACACAGCAGCATTCTGTGAAACTTCTTTCTGATCTGTGCATTCAGCTAACAGAGTTAAACCATACTTTTGATTGAGCAGTTCTGAAACACTCTTTCTGTAGAAAATGCAACTGGACATTCAGAGCGCTAAGTGGGTAATAGTGGAAAATGGAATATCTTCAAATATAAACTACACAGAAGAATTCTGTGAAACTTATTTCTGATCTGTGCATTCACCTAACACAGTTAAACCATACATTGGTAGAGCAGTTCTGAACACACTTTCAGTAGAAAATGCAAGTGGACATTCGGAGATCTAAGAGGCCTATATTGGTAAAAAGAATATCTTCATATAAACACTACACAGCAGCATTCTGTGAAGCTGCTTTCTGATCTGTGCATTCAGCTAACAGAGTTAAACCATACTTTTGATTGAGCAGTTCTGAAACACTTTTTCTGTAGAAAATGCAACTGGACATTCAGAGCGCTAAGTGGGTAATAGTGGAAAATGGAGTATATTCAAATATAAACTACACAGAAGCATTCTGTGAAACTACATTCTGTTCTGTGCATTCAACTAACAGAGTTGAACCTTAATTTTGATTGAGCAGTTCTGAAACACTCTTTCTGTAGAAAGTGTAATTGGATTTCTGAACGCTAAGAGTCCTATATTGAGAAAAATAATATCTTCAAATAAAAACTACAGAGATGCATTCTCTGAAACTACTTTCTGATCTGTGCATTCAGCTAACAGAATTAAACGATACATTTGATTTAGCAGTTCTGAAACACTCTTTCTGTAGAAAATGCAAGTGGACATTTGGTGCGCTAAGTTGGTAATTGTGGAAAAAGTAATATCTTCAAATAAAAACTACACAGAGGCATTCTCTGAAACTTCTTTCTGTTCTCTGCATTCAACTAACAGAGTTGAGCCTTATTTTTGAAGGAGCAGCCCTGAAACACACTTTCTGTAGAAACTGCAAGTGGACATTCCGAGCGCTACTAGGGTAATAGTGGAAAAAGGAATACCTTCAAATAAATACTGCACAGAAGCAATCTGTGAAACTACTTTCTGTTCTGTGAATTCAACTAAAAGTGTTGAACCCTACTTTTCATTTTGCCGTTCTGAAACACTCTTTCTGTAGAAACTGCAGTTGGATATTCGGAGCGCTAAGAGGCCTATATTTGAAAAAGGACTATCTTCAAATAAAAACTACACAGAAGCATTCTGTGAAACTTCGTACTGATATGTGCATTCAGCTAACAGAGATAAACCATACTTTTGATTGAGCAGTTCTGAACACTCTTTTTGTAGAAAATGCAGGTGGACATTCAGAGCGCTAAGAGGGTAATACTGAAAAAAGGAATATATTCAAATATAAACTACACAGAAGCATTCTGTGAAACTTCTTTCTGTTCTCTGCATTCAACTTACAGTGTTGAGAATTACTTTTGAAGCAGCAGTTCTGAAAAACACTTTGTGTAGAAACTGCCAGTGGACATTCGGAGCGCTAAGAGGTTAATATTCAAAAAAGGAATATCTTCAACTAAATACTACACAGAAGCCTTCTCTGAAACTTATTTCTGATATGTGCATTTAACTAACAGAGTAAAACCATATTTTTGATTGAGCCGTTCTGAACACACTTTATGTAGAAAATGCAAGTGGACATTCGGAGCGCTAAGAGGGTAATAGTGGAAAAAGGAATATATTCAAATATAAACTACTCAGAAGCATTTTGTGAAACTTCTTTTTGTTCTGTGCATTCAACTAACAGAGTTGAACCTTACTTTTGATTGAGCCGTTCTGAAACACTCTTTCTGTAGAAACTGCAATTTAACAAACTGAGCGCTATGATGCCTATATTGGGATAAAGAATATCTTAAAATAAAAACTAAACAGATGCATTCTGTGAAACTTCTTTCTTATCTGTGCATTCAGCTAACAGAGTTAAACGATACTTTTGATTTAGCAGTTCTGAAACACTCTTTCTGTAGAAAATGCAAGTGGTCATTCGGTGCGCTAAGATGGTAATTGTGGAAAAAGGAATATCTTCAAATAAAAACTACACAGAGGCATTCTCTGAAACTTGTTTCTGTTCTCTGCTTTCAACTAACAGGGTTGAGCCTTATTTTTGAAGGAGCAGTCCTGAAACACTCTTTCTGTAGAAACGGCAAGTGGACATTCGGAGCGCTAAGAGGGTAATAGTGGAAAAAGGAATATATTCAAATAAATACTACACAGAAGCATTCTGTGAAACTACTTTCTGTTCTGTGCATTCAACTAAAAGAGTTGAACCCTACTTTTGATTGAGCCATTCTGAAACACTCTTTCTGTAGAAACTGCAATTGGATATTCGGAGCACTAAGAGGCCTATATTGGAAAAAGGACTATCTTCAAATAAAAACTACACAGAAGCATTCCGTGAAACTTCGTACTGATCTGTGCATTCAGCTAACAGAATTAAACCATACTTTTGATTGAGCGGTTCGGAAACACTCTTTCTGTAGAAAATGCAAGTGGACATTCGGAGCGCTTAGAAGGTAATAGTGGAAAAAGGAACATTTTCAAATATAAACTACACAGAAGCATTCTATGAAACTTCTTTCTGTTCCATTCATTCAACTAACAGAGTTGAACCTTACATTTGATTGAGCAGTTCAGAAACACTCTTTCTGTAGATACTGCAATTGGACATACTGACCGCTAAGACTCCTATATTGGAGAAAGGAATATCTTCAAATAAAAAGTACACAGAAGCATTCTGTGAAAATTCTTTCTGATCTGTGCATTCAGCTAACAGAGTTAAACCATACTTTTGATTGAGCAGTTCTGAACACTCTTTCTGTAGAAAATGCAAGTGGACATTCCGAGCTCTAAGTGGGTAATAGTGGAAAAAGTAATATCGTCAAATATGAACTACAGAGAAGCATTCTGTGAAACTACTTTCTGTTCTGTGCATTCAAAAAACAGAGTTGAGCCCTACTTTTGAAGGAGCAGTTCTGAAACACTCTTTGTGTAGAAACTGCAATTGGACAATCTGAGCGCTAGAGGCCTATATTGGGAAAAAGAATATCTTCAAATTAAAACTACACAGAAGCATTCTGTGCAACTTCTTTCTAATCTGTGCATTCAGCTAAGAGAGTTAAATCATACATTTGATTGAGCAGTTCTGAACACTCTTTCTGTAGAAAATACAACTGGACATTTGGAGCGCTAAGAGGGTAGTGTTGGAGAAAGCAATATATTCAAATATAAACTACACAGAAGCATTCTGTGAAACCTCTTTCTGTTCTGTGCATTCAACTAACATAGTTGAACCTTATTTTTGATTGAGCCTTTCTGAAACACCCTTTCTGTAGAAACTGCAATTGGACATTCTGAGCGCTAAGAGGCCTATATTGGTAAAAAGAATATCTTCATATAAACATTACACCGCAGCATTCTGTGAAACTTCTTTCTGTTCTGTGCATTCAGCTAACAGAGTTAAACCATTCTTTTGATTGAGCAGTTCTGAAACAATCTTTCTGTAGATAATGCAACTGGAGATTCAGAGCGCTAAGTGGGTAATAGTGAAAAATGGAATATCTTCAAATATATACTACACAGAAGAATTCTCTGAAACTTCTTTCTGATCTGTGCATTCACCTAACAGGGTTAAACCACACTTATGTTTGAGCAGTTCTGAACACTCCTTCTGTAGAAAATGCAACTGGACATTTGGAGCGCTAAGAGGTTAATAGTGGAAAAAGGAATACCTTCAAATAAATACTACACAGAAGCATTCTGTGAAACTTCTTTCTGTTCTGTGAATTCAACTAAAAGAGTTGAACCCTACTTTTCATTGAGCCGTTCTGAAACACTCTTTCTGTAGAAACTGCAATAGGATATTCGGAGCGCTAAGAGGCCTATATTTGAGAAAGGACTATCTTCAAATGAAAACTACACAGAAACATTCTGTGAAACTTCGTACTGATCTGTGCATTCAGCTAACAGAGTTAAACCATACTTTTGATTGAGCAGTTCGGAAACACTCTTTCTGTAGAAAATGCAAGTGGACATTCGGAGCGCTTAGAAGGTAATAGTGGAAAAAGGAATATCTTCAAATATAAACTACACAGAATCATTCTCTGAAACTTCTTTCTGTTCTGTTCATTCAACTAACAGAGTTGAACCTTACTTTTGATTGAGCCTTTCTGAAACACTCTTTCTGTAGAAACTGCAATTGGACATTCTGTGCGCTAAGAGGCCTATATTGGTAAAAAGAATATCCCCATATAAACACTACACAGCAGCATTCTGTGAAACATCTTTCTGATCTGTGCATTCAGCTAACAGAGCTAAACCATACTTTTGATTGAGCAGTTCTGAAACACTCTTTCTGTAGAAAATGCAACTGGACATTCAGAGCGCTAAGTGGGTAATAGTGGAAAATGGAATATCTTCATATATAAACTACACAGAAGAATTCTGTGAAACTTATTTCTGATCTGTGCATTCACCTAACAGAGTTAAACCATACTTTTGATAGAGCAGTTCTGAACACACTTTCTGTAGAAAATGCAAGGGGACATTCTGAGCTCTAAGAGGGTAACAGTGGAAAAAGGAATATCTTCAAATACAAACTACACAGAAGCAATCTGTGAAACTACATTCTGTTCTGTGCATTCAACTAACAGATTTGAACCTTAGATTTGATTGAGCTGTTCTGAAACACTCTTTCTGTAGAAAATGCAAGTGGAGATTCGGAGCGCAAAAAGGGTAAGAGTGGAAAATGGATGTCTTCAAATATAAACTCCACAGAATGATTCTGTGAAACTTCTTTCTGATCTGTGCATTAAGCTAACAGAGTTAAAACATACTTTTGATTCAGCAGATCTGAACACTCTTTCTGTAGAAAATGCAACTGGACATTTGGAGCGCTAAGAGTGTAGTAGTGGAAAAAGGAATATATACAAATATAAACTACACAGAAGCATTCTGTGAAACTTCATTCTGATCTGAGCATTCAGCTAACAGAGTTAAACCATACATTTGATTGAGCAGTTTTGAAACACTCTGTCTGTAGAAAATGCAACTGGACATTCGTAGCGCTAAGTGGGTAATAGTGGAAAAAAGAATATGTTCAAATATAAACTACACAGAAGCATTGTATGAAACAACTTTCTGTTCTGTGCATTCAACTAACAGAGTTGAACCTTACTTTTGATTGAGCCGTTCTGAAACACTCTTTCTGTAGAAACTGCAAATGGACATTATGAGCGCTAAGAGGCCTATATTGGGAAAAATAATATCTTCAAATAAAAACTACACAGATGCATTGTGTGAAACTTATTTCTGATATGTGTATTCAGCTAACAGAGTTAAACCATACTTTTGATTGCGCAGTTCCGAACACTCTTTCTGTAGAAAATGCAAGTGGACATTCGGAGCGCTAAGAGGGTAATAGTGGAAAAAGGAATATATTCAAATATAAACTACACACTAGCATTCTGTGAAAGTTCTTTCTGTTCTGTGCATTCAACTAAGAGAGTTGAACCTTACATTTGATTGAGCCGTTCTGAAACACTCTTTCTGTAGAAACTGCAATTGGACATTCTGAGCGCTAAGAGGCCTATATTGGGAAAAATAATAACTTCAAATAAAAACTACACAGAAGAATTGTTTGAAACTTATTTCTGATATGTGCATTCAGCTAACAGAGTTAAACCATACTTTTGATTGCGCAGTTCAGAACACTCTTTCTGTAGAAAATGCAAGTGGACATTCGGAGCGCTAAGAGGGTAATAGTGGAAAAAGGAATATATTCAAATATAAACTACACAGAAGCATTCTGTGAAACTTCTTTCTGTTCTGAGCATTCAACTACCATGGTTGAACCTTACCTTTGATTGAGCCGTTCTGAAACACTCTTTCTGTAGAAACTGCAATTTGACATTCTGAGCGCTAAGAGGCCTATATTGGGAAAAAGATTATCTACAAATAAAATCTACACAGAAGCATTCTGTGAAACTTCATTCTGTTCGGTTCATTCAACTAAAAGAGTTGAACCATAGTTTTGATTGTGCCGTTCTGAAACACTCTTTCTGTAGAAAATGCAAGTGGAGATTCGGAGCGCTAAGAGGGTAATAGTGGAAAAAGGAATGTCTTCAAATATAAACTACACAGAATCATTCTGTGAAACTTCTTTCTGATCTGAGCATTCAGCTAACAGAGTTAAAACATACTTTTTATTGAGCAGTTTGGAAACACTCTGTCAGTAGAAAATGCAACTGGACATTCGTAGCGCTAAGTGGGTAATAGTGGAAAAAAGAATATGTTCAAATATAAACTACACAGAAGCATTGTATGAAACTTCTTTCTGTTCTGTGCATTCAACTAACAGAGTTGAACCTTACTTTTGATTGAGCCGTTCTGAAACACTATTTCTGTAGAAACTGCAATGGGACATTCTGAGCGCTAAGAGGCCTATATTGGGAAAAATAATATCTTCAAATAAAAACTACACAGAAGCATTGTGTGAAACTTATTTCTGATATGTTCATTAAGCTAACAGAGTTAAACCATACTTTTGATTGCGCAGTTCTGAACACTCTTTCTGTAGAAAATGCAAGTGGACATTCGGAGCGCTAAGAGGGTAATAGTGGAAAAAGGAATATATTCAAATATAAACTACACAGTAGCACTCTGTGAAAATTCTTTCTGTTCTGTGCATTCAACTAACAGAGTTGAACCTTACTTTTGATTGAGCCGTTCTGAAACACTCTTTCTGTAGAAACTGCAATTGGACATGCTAAGCGCTAAGAGGCCTACATTGGGAAAAAGAATATCTTCAAATAAAAACTACACAGATGCATTCTGTGAAACTTATTTCTGATCTGGAAATTCAGTTAACAGAGATAAAGCATATTTTTGATTGAGCAGTTATGAAACACTCTTTTTGTAGAAAATGCAAGTGGAGATTCGGAGCGCTAAGAGGGTAATAGTGGAAAAAGGAATGTCTTCAAATATAAACTGCACAGAATCATTCGGTGAAATTTCTTTCTGATCTGTGCATTCAGCTAACAGAGTTAAACCATACTTTTGATTGAGCAGATCTGAACACTCTTTCTGTAGAAAATGCAACTGGACATTTGGAGCGCTAAGAGCGTGGTAGTGGAAAAAGGAATATATTCAGATATAAACTACACAGAAGCATTCTGTGAAACTTCTTTCTGATCTGAGCATTCAGCTAACAGAGTTAAACCATACTTTTGATTGAGCAGTTTTGAAACACTCTGTCTGTAGAAAATGCAACTGGACATTCGTAGCGCTACGTGGGTAATACCGGAAAAAAGAATATGTTCAAATATAAACTACACAGAATCATTGTATGAAACTTCTTTCTGTTCTGTGCATTCAACTAACAGAATTGAACCGTACTTTTGATTGAGCCTTTCTGAAACACTCTTTCTGTAGAAACTGCAATTGGACATTCTGAGCGCTAAGAGGCCTATATTGGGAAAAATAATATCTTCAAATAAAAACTACACAGAAGCATTGTGTGAAACTTATTTCTGATATGTTCATTAAGCTAACAGAGTTAAACCATACTTTTGATTGCGCAGTTCTGAACACTCTTTCTGTAGAAAATTCAAGTGCACATTCGGAGCGCTAAGAGGGTAATAGTGGAAAAAGGAATATATTCAAATATAAACTACACAGTAGCATTCTGTGAAAATTCTTTCTGTTCTGTGCATTCAACTAACAGAGTTGAACCTTACTTTTGATTGAGCCGTTCTGAAACACTCTTTCTGTAGAAACTGCAATTGGACATGCTAAGCGCTAAGAGGCCTACATTGGGAAAAAGAATATCTTCAAATAAAAACTACACAGATGCATTCTGTGAAACTTATTTCTGATCTGTAAATTCAGTTAACAGAGATAAAGCATATTTTTGATTGAGCAGTTATGAAACACTCTTTTTGTAGAAAATGCAAGTGGAGATTCGGAGCGCTAAGAGGGTAATAGTGGAAAAAGGAATGTCTTCAAATATAAACTACACAGAATCATTCGGTGAAACTTCTTTCTGATCTGTGCATTCAGCTAACAGAGTTAAACCATACTTTTGATTGAGCATTTCTGAACACTCTTTCTGTAGAAAATGCAACTGGACATTTGGAGCGCTGAGAGCGTAGTAGTGGAAAAAGGAATATATTCAGATATAAACTACAGAGAAGCATTCTGTGAAACTTCTTTCTGATCTGAGCATTCAGCTAACAGAGTTAAACCATACTTTTGATTGAGCAGTTTTGAAACACTCTGTCTGTAGAAAATGCAACTGGACATTCGTAGCGCTAAGTGGGTAATAGTGGAAAAAAGAATATGTTCAAATATAAACTACACAGAAGCATTGTATGAAACTTCTTTCTGTTCTGTGCATTCAACTAACAGAGTGGAACCTTACTTTTGATTGAGCCGCTCTGAAACACTCTTTCTGTAGAAACTGCAATTGGACATTCTGAGCGCTAGGAGGCATATATTGGGAAAAAGAATGTCTACAAATAAAAACTACACAGAAGAATTGTGTGAAACTTCTTTCTGTTCTGTTTGTTCAACTAAAAGAGTTGAACCTTAGTTTTGATTGAGCCGTTCTGAAACACTCTTTCTGTAGAAAATGCAAGTGGAGATTCGGAGCGCTAAGAGGGTAATAGTGGAAAAAGGAATGTCTCCAAATATAAACTACACAGAATCATTCTGTGAAACTTCTTTCTGATCTGTGCATTCAGCTAACAGAGTTAAACCATTCTTTTGATTGAGCAGATCTGAACACTCTTTCTGTAGAAAATGCAACTGGACATTTGGAGCGCTAAGAGAGTAGTAGTGGAAAAAGGAATATATTCAAATATAAACTACACAGTAGCATTCTGTGAAACTTCTTTCTGTTCTGTGCATTCAACTCACAGAGTTGAACCTTACTTTTGATTGAGCCGTTCTGAAACACTCTTTCTGTAGAAACTGCAATTGGACATGCTAAGCGCTAAGAGGCCTACATTGGGAAAAAGAATATCTTCAAATAAAAATTACACAGATGCATTCTGTGAAACTTATTTCTGATCTGTAAATTCAGTTGACAGAGATAAAACATATTTTTGATAGAGCAGTTATGAAACACCCTTTTTGTAGAAAATGCAAGTGGAGATTCGGAGCGCTAAGAGGGTAATAGTGGAAAAAGGAATGTCTTCAAATATAAACTACACAGAATCATTCGGTGAAACTTTTTTCTGATCTGTGCATTCAGCTAACAGAGTTAAACCATACTTTTGATTGAGCAGATCTGAACACTCTTTCTGTAGAAAATGCAACTGGACCGTTGGAGCGCTAAGAGCGTAGTAGTGGAAAAAGGAACATATTCAGATATAAACTACACAGAAGAATTCTGTGAAACTTCTTTCTGATCTGAGCATTCAGCTAACAGAGTTAAACCATACTTTTGATTGAGCAGTTTTGAAACACTCTGTCTGTAGAAAATGCAACTGGACATTCGTAGCGCTAAGTGGGTAATAGTGGAAAAAAGAATATGTTCAAATATAAACTACACAGAAGCATTGTATGAAACTTCTTTCTGTTCTGTGCATTCAACTAACAGAGTTGAACCTTACTTTTGATTGAGCCGTTCTGAAACACTCTTTCTGTAGAAACTGCAATTGGACATTCTGAGCGCAAAGAGGCCTATATTGGGAAAAAGAATGTCTACAAATAAAAACTACACAGAAGAATTGTGTGAAACTTCTTTCTGTTCTGTTTGTTCAACTAAAAGAGTTGAACCTTAGTTTTGATTGAGCCGTTCTGAAACACTCTTTCTGTAGAAAATGCAAGTGGAGATTCGGTGCGCTAAGAGGGTAATAATGGAAAAAGGAATGTCTCCAAATATAAACTACACAGAATCATTCTGTGAAACTTCTTTCTGATCTGTGCATTCAGGTAACAGAGTTAAACCATACTTTTGATTGAGCAGATCTGAACACTCTTTCTGTAGAAAATGCAAGTGGACATTCGGAGCGCTAAGAGGGTAATAGTGGAAAAAGGAATATATTCAAATATAAACTACACAGAAGCATTCTGTGAAACTTCTTTCTGTTCTGAGCATTCAACTACCATGGTTGAACCTTACCTTTGATTGAGCCGTTCTGAAACACTCTTTCTGTAGAAACTGCAATTTGACATTCTGAGCGCTAAGAGGCCTATATTGGGAAAAAGATTATCTACAAATAAAATCTACACAGAAGCATTCTGTGAAACTTCATTCTGTTCGGTTCATTCAACTAAAAGAGTTGAACCATAGTTTTGATTGTGCCGTTCTGAAACACTCTTTCTGTAGAAAATGCAAGTGGAGATTCGGAGCGCTAAGAGGGTAATAGTGGAAAAAGGAATGTCTTCAAATATAAACTACACAGAATCATTCTGTGAAACTTCTTTCTGATCTGAGCATTCAGCTAACAGAGTTAAAACATACTTTTTATTGAGCAGTTTGGAAACACTCTGTCAGTAGAAAATGCAACTGGACATTCGTAGCGCTAAGTGGGTAATAGTGGAAAAAAGAATATGTTCAAATATAAACTACACAGAAGCATTGTATGAAACTTCTTTCTGTTCTGTGCATTCAACTAACAGAGTTGAACCTTACTTTTGTTTGAGCCGTTCTGAAACACTATTTCTGTAGAAACTGCAATGGGACATTCTGAGCGCTAAGAGGCCTATATTGGGAAAAATAATATCTTCAAATAAAAACTACACGGAAGCATTGTGTGAAACTTATTTCTGATATGTTCATTAAGCTAACAGAGTTAAACCATACTTTTGATTGCGCAGTTCTGAACACTCTTTCTGTAGAAAATGCAAGTGGACATTCGGAGCGCTAAGAGGGTAATAGTGGAAAAAGGAATATATTCAAATATAAACTACACAGTAGCACTCTGTGAAAATTCTTTCTGTTCTGTGCATTCAACTAACAGAGTTGAACCTTACTTTTGATTGAGCCGTTCTGAAACACTCTTTCTGTAGAAACTGCAATTGGACATGCTAAGCGCTAAGAGGCCTAAATTGGGAAAAAGAATATCTTCAAATAAAAACTACACAGATGCATTCTGTGAAACTTATTTCTGATCTGGAAATTCAGTTAACAGAGATAAAGCATATTTTTGATTGAGCAGTTATGAAACACTCTTTTTGTAGAAAATGCAAGTGGAGATTCGGAGCGCTAAGAGGGTAATAGTGGAAAAAGGAATGTCTTCAAATATAAACTGCACAGAATCATTCGGTGAAATTTCTTTCTGATCTGTGCATTCAGCTAACAGAGTTAAACCATACTTTTGATTGAGCAGATCTGAACACTCTTTCTGTAGAAAATGCAACTGGACATTTGGAGCGCTAAGAGCGTAGTAGTGGAAAAAGGAATATATTCAGATATAAACTACACAGAAGCATTCTGTGAAACTTCTTTCTGATCTGAGCATTCAGCTAACAGAGTTAAACCATACTTTTGATTGAGCAGTTTTGAAACACTCTGTCTGTAGAAAATGCAACTGGACATTCGTAGCGCTACGTGGGTAATACCGGAAAAAAGAATATGTTCAAATATAAACTACACAGAATCATTGTATGAAACTTCTTTCTGTTCTGTGCATTCAACTAACAGAGTTGAACCGTACTTTTGATTGAGCCTTTCTGAAACACTCTTTCTGTAGAAACTGCAATTGGACATTCTGAGCGCTAAGAGGCCTCTATTGGGAAAAATAATATCTTCAAATAAAAACTACACAGAAGCATTGTGTGAAACTTATTTCTGATATGTTCATTAAGCTAACAGAGTTAAACCATACTTTTGATTGCGCAGTTCTGAACACTCTTTCTGTAGAAAATTCAAGTGCACATTCGGAGCGCTAAGAGGGTAATAGTGGAAAAAGGAATATATTCAAATATAAACTACACAGTAGCATTCTGTGAAAATTCTTTCTGTTCTGTGCATTCAACTAACAGAGTTGAACCTTACTTTTGATTGAGCCGTTCTGAAACACTCTTTCTGTAGAAACTGCAATTGGACATGCTAAGCGCTAAGAGGCCTACATTGGGAAAAAGAATATCTTCAAATAAAAACTACACAGATGCATTCTGTGAAACTTATTTCTGATCTGTAAATTCAGTTAACAGAGATAAAGCATATTTTTGATTGAGCAGTTATGAAACACTCTTTTTGTAGAAAATGCAAGTGGAGATTCGGAGCGCTAAGAGGGTAATAGTGGAAAAAGGAATGTCTTCAAATATAAACTACACAGAATCATTCGGTGAAACTTCTTTCTGATCTGTGCATTCAGCTAACAGAGTTAAACCATACTTTTGATTGAGCATTTCTGAACACTCTTTCTGTAGAAAATGCAACTGGACATTTGGAGCGCTGAGAGCGTAGTAGTGGAAAAAGGAATATATTCAGATATAAACTACAGAGAAGCATTCTGTGAAACTTCTTTCTGATCTGAGCATTCAGCTAACAGAGTTAAACCATACTTTTGATTGAGCAGTTTTGAAACACTCTGTCTGTAGAAAATGCAACTGGACATTCGTAGCGCTAAGTGGGTAATAGTGGAAAAAAGAATATGTTCAAATATAAACTACACAGAAGCATTGTATGAAACTTCTTTCTGTTCTGTGCATTCAACTAACAGAGTGGAACCTTACTTTTGATTGAGCCGCTCTGAAACACTCTTTCTGTAGAAACTGCAATTGGACATTCTGAGCGCTAGGAGGCATATATTGGGAAAAAGAATGTCTACAAATAAAAACTACACAGAAGAATTGTGTGAAACTTCTTTCTGTTCTGTTTGTTCAACTAAAAGAGTTGAACCTTAGTTTTGATTGAGCCGTTCTGAAACACTCTTTCTGTAGAAAATGCAAGTGGAGATTCGGAGCGCTAAGAGGGTAATAGTGGAAAAAGGAATGTCTCCAAATATAAACTACACAGAATCATTCTGTGAAACTTCTTTCTGATCTGTGCATTCAGCTAACAGAGTTAAACCATTCTTTTGATTGAGCAGATCTGAACACTCTTTCTGTAGAAAATGCAACTGGACATTTGGAGCGCTAAGAGAGTAGTAGTGGAAAAAGGAATATATTCAAATATAAACTACACAGTAGCATTCTGTGAAACTTCTTTCTGTTCTGTGCATTCAACTCACAGAGTTGAACCTTACTTTTGATTGAGCCGTTCTGAAACACTCTTTCTGTAGAAACTGCAATTGGACATGCTAAGCGCTAAGAGGCCTACATTGGGAAAAAGAATATCTTCAAATAAAAATTACACAGATGCATTCTGTGAAACTTATTTCTGATCTGTAAATTCAGTTGACAGAGATAAAACATATTTTTGATAGAGCAGTTATGAAACACCCTTTTTGTAGAAAATGCAAGTGGAGATTCGGAGCGCTAAGAGGGTAATAGTGGAAAAAGGAATGTCTTCAAATATAAACTACACAGAATCATTCGGTGAAACTTTTTTCTGATCTGTGCATTCAGCTAACAGAGTTAAACCATACTTTTGATTGAGCAGATCTGAACACTCTTTCTGTAGAAAATGCAACTGGACCGTTGGAGCGCTAAGAGCGTAGTAGTGGAAAAAGGAACATATTCAGATATAAACTACACAGAAGAATTCTGTGAAACTTCTTTCTGATCTGAGCATTCAGCTAACAGAGTTAAACCATACTTTTGATTGAGCAGTTTTGAAACACTCTGTCTGTAGAAAATGCAACTGGACATTCGTAGCGCTAAGTGGGTAATAGTGGAAAAAAGAATATGTTCAAATATAAACTACACAGAAGCATTGTATGAAACTTCTTTCTGTTCTGTGCATTCAACTAACAGAGTTGAACCTTACTTTTGATTGAGCCGTTCTGAAACACTCTTTCTGTAGAAACTGCAATTGGACATTCTGAGCGCAAAGAGGCCTATATTGGGAAAAAGAATGTCTACAAATAAAAACTACACAGAAGAATTGTGTGAAACTTCTTTCTGTTCTGTTTGTTCAACTAAAAGAGTTGAACCTTAGTTTTGATTGAGCCGTTCTGAAACACTCTTTCTGTAGAAAATGCAAGTGGAGATTCGGTGCGCTAAGAGGGTAATAATGGAAAAAGGAATGTCTCCAAATATAAACTACACAGAATCATTCTGTGAAACTTCTTTCTGATCTGTGCATTCAGGTAACAGAGTTAAACCATACTTTTGATTGAGCAGATCTGAACACTCTTTCTGTAGAAAATGCAAGTGGACATTCGGAGCGCTAAGAGGGTAATAGTGGAAAAAGGAATATATTCAAATATAAACTACACAGAAGCATTCTGTGAAACTTCTTTCTGTTCTGAGCATTCAACTACCATGGTTGAACCTTACCTTTGATTGAGCCGTTCTGAAACACTCTTTCTGTAGAAACTGCAATTTGACATTCTGAGCGCTAAGAGGCCTATATTGGGAAAAAGATTATCTACAAATAAAATCTACACAGAAGCATTCTGTGAAACTTCATTCTGTTCGGTTCATTCAACTAAAAGAGTTGAACCATAGTTTTGATTGTGCCGTTCTGAAACACTCTTTCTGTAGAAAATGCAAGTGGAGATTCGGAGCGCTAAGAGGGTAATAGTGGAAAAAGGAATGTCTTCAAATATAAACTACACAGAATCATTCTGTGAAACTTCTTTCTGATCTGAGCATTCAGCTAACAGAGTTAAAACATACTTTTTATTGAGCAGTTTGGAAACACTCTGTCAGTAGAAAATGCAACTGGACATTCGTAGCGCTAAGTGGGTAATAGTGGAAAAAAGAATATGTTCAAATATAAACTACACAGAAGCATTGTATGAAACTACTTTCTGTTCTGTGCATTCAACTAACAGAGTTGAACCTTACTTTTGTTTGAGCCGTTCTGAAACACTATTTCTGTAGAAACTGCAATGGGACATTCTGAGCGCTAAGAGGCCTATATTGGGAAAAATAATATCTTCAAATAAAAACTACACGGAAGCATTGTGTGAAACTTATTTCTGATATGTTCATTAAGCTAACAGAGTTAAACCATACTTTTGATTGCGCAGTTCTGAACACTCTTTCTGTAGAAAATGCAAGTGGACATTCGGAGCGCTAAGAGGGTAATAGTGGAAAAAGGAATATATTCAAATATAAACTACACAGTAGCACTCTGTGAAAATTCTTTCTGTTCTGTGCATTCAACTAACAGAGTTGAACCTTACTTTTGATTGAGCCGTTCTGAAACACTCTTTCTGTAGAAACTGCAATTGGACATTCTAAGCGCTAAGAGGCCTACATTGGGAAAAAGAATATCTTCAAATAAAAACTACACAGATGCATTCTGTGAAACTTATTTCTGATCTGGAAATTCAGTTAACAGAGATAAAGCATATTTTTGATTGAGCAGTTATGAAACACTCTTTTTGTAGAAAATGCAAGTGGAGATTCGGAGCGCTAAGAGGGTAATAGTGGAAAAAGGAATGTCTTCAAATATAAACTGCACAGAATCATTCGGTGAAATTTCTTTCTGATCTGTGCATTCAGCTAACAGAGTTAAACCATACTTTTGATTGAGCAGATCTGAACACTCTTTCTGTAGAAAATGCAACTGGACATTTGGAGCGCTAAGAGCGTAGTAGTGGAAAAAGGAATATATTCAGATATAAACTACACAGAAGCATTCTGTGAAACTTCTTTCTGATCTGAGCATTCAGCTAACAGAGTTAAACCATACTTTTGATTGAGCAGTTTTGAAACACTCTGTCTGTAGAAAATGCAACTGGACATTCGTAGCGCTACGTGGGTAATACCGGAAAAAAGAATATGTTCAAATATAAACTACACAGAATCATTGTATGAAACTTCTTTCTGTTCTGTGCATTCAACTAACAGAGTTGAACCGTACTTTTGATTGAGCCTTTCTGAAACACTCTTTCTGTAGAAACTGCAATTGGACATTCTGAGCGCTAAGAGGCCTCTATTGGGAAAAATAATATCTTCAAATAAAAACTACACAGAAGCATTGTGTGAAACTTATTTCTGATATGTTCATTAAGCTAACAGAGTTAAACCATACTTTTGATTGCGCAGTTCTGAACACTCTTTCTGTAGAAAATTCAAGTGCACATTCGGAGCGCTAAGAGGGTAATAGTGGAAAAAGGAATATATTCAAATATAAACTACACAGTAGCATTCTGTGAAAATTCTTTCTGTTCTGTGCATTCAACTAACAGAGTTGAACCTTACTTTTGATTGAGCCGTTCTGAAACACTCTTTCTGTAGAAACTGCAATTGGACATGCTAAGCGCTAAGAGGCCTACATTGGGAAAAAGAATATCTTCAAATAAAAACTACACAGATGCATTCTGTGAAACTTATTTCTGATCTGTAAATTCAGTTAACAGAGATAAAGCATATTTTTGATTGAGCAGTTATGAAACACTCTTTTTGTAGAAAATGCAAGTGGAGATTCGGAGCGCTAAGAGGGTAATAGTGGAAAAAGGAATGTCTTCAAATATAAACTACACAGAATCATTCGGTGAAACTTCTTTCTGATCTGTGCATTCAGCTAACAGAGTTAAACCATACTTTTGATTGAGCATTTCTGAACACTCTTTCTGTAGAAAATGCAACTGGACATTTGGAGCGCTGAGAGCGTAGTAGTGGAAAAAGGAATATATTCAGATATAAACTACAGAGAAGCATTCTGTGAAACTTCTTTCTGATCTGAGCATTCAGCTAACAGAGTTAAACCATACTTTTGATTGAGCAGTTTTGAAACACTCTGTCTGTAGAAAATGCAACTGGACATTCGTAGCGCTAAGTGGGTAATAGTGGAAAAAAGAATATGTTCAAATATAAACTACACAGAAGCATTGTATGAAACTTCTTTCTGTTCTGTGCATTCAACTAACAGAGTTGAACCTTACTTTTGTTTGAGCCGTTCTGAAACACTATTTCTGTAGAAACTGCAATGGGACATTCTGAGCGCTAAGAGGCCTATATTGGGAAAAATAATATCTTCAAATAAAAACTACACGGAAGCATTGTGTGAAACTTATTTCTGATATGTTCATTAAGCTAACAGAGTTAAACCATACTTTTGATTGCGCAGTTCTGAACACTCTTTCTGTAGAAAATGCAAGTGGACATTCGGAGCGCTAAGAGGGTAATAGTGGAAAAAGGAATATATTCAAATATAAACTACACAGTAGCACTCTGTGAAAATTCTTTCTGTTCTGTGCATTCAACTAACAGAGTTGAACCTTACTTTTGATTGAGCCGTTCTGAAACACTCTTTCTGTAGAAACTGCAATTGGACATGCTAAGCGCTAAGAGGCCTAAATTGGGAAAAAGAATATCTTCAAATAAAAACTACACAGATGCATTCTGTGAAACTTATTTCTGATCTGGAAATTCAGTTAACAGAGATAAAGCATATTTTTGATTGAGCAGTTATGAAACACTCTTTTTGTAGAAAATGCAAGTGGAGATTCGGAGCGCTAAGAGGGTAATAGTGGAAAAAGGAATGTCTTCAAATATAAACTGCACAGAATCATTCGGTGAAATTTCTTTCTGATCTGTGCATTCAGCTAACAGAGTTAAACCATACTTTTGATTGAGCAGATCTGAACACTCTTTCTGTAGAAAATGCAACTGGACATTTGGAGCGCTAAGAGCGTAGTAGTGGAAAAAGGAATATATTCAGATATAAACTACACAGAAGCATTCTGTGAAACTTCTTTCTGATCTGAGCATTCAGCTAACAGAGTTAAACCATACTTTTGATTGAGCAGTTTTGAAACACTCTGTCTGTAGAAAATGCAACTGGACATTCGTAGCGCTACGTGGGTAATACCGGAAAAAAGAATATGTTCAAATATAAACTACACAGAATCATTGTATGAAACTTCTTTCTGTTCTGTGCATTCAACTAACAGAGTTGAACCGTACTTTTGATTGAGCCTTTCTGAAACACTCTTTCTGTAGAAACTGCAATTGGACATTCTGAGCGCTAAGAGGCCTCTATTGGGAAAAATAATATCTTCAAATAAAAACTACACAGAAGCATTGTGTGAAACTTATTTCTGATATGTTCATTAAGCTAACAGAGTTAAACCATACTTTTGATTGCGCAGTTCTGAACACTCTTTCTGTAGAAAATTCAAGTGCACATTCGGAGCGCTAAGAGGGTAATAGTGGAAAAAGGAATATATTCAAATATAAACTACACAGTAGCATTCTGTGAAAATTCTTTCTGTTCTGTGCATTCAACTAACAGAGTTGAACCTTACTTTTGATTGAGCCGTTCTGAAACACTCTTTCTGTAGAAACTGCAATTGGACATGCTAAGCGCTAAGAGGCCTACATTGGGAAAAAGAATATCTTCAAATAAAAACTACACAGATGCATTCTGTGAAACTTATTTCTGATCTGTAAATTCAGTTAACAGAGATAAAGCATATTTTTGATTGAGCAGTTATGAAACACTCTTTTTGTAGAAAATGCAAGTGGAGATTCGGAGCGCTAAGAGGGTAATAGTGGAAAAAGGAATGTCTTCAAATATAAACTACACAGAATCATTCGGTGAAACTTCTTTCTGATCTGTGCATTCAGCTAACAGAGTTAAACCATACTTTTGATTGAGCATTTCTGAACACTCTTTCTGTAGAAAATGCAACTGGACATTTGGAGCGCTGAGAGCGTAGTAGTGGAAAAAGGAATATATTCAGATATAAACTACAGAGAAGCATTCTGTGAAACTTCTTTCTGATCTGAGCATTCAGCTAACAGAGTTAAACCATACTTTTGATTGAGCAGTTTTGAAACACTCTGTCTGTAGAAAATGCAACTGGACATTCGTAGCGCTAAGTGGGTAATAGTGGAAAAAAGAATATGTTCAAATATAAACTACACAGAAGCATTGTATGAAACTTCTTTCTGTTCTGTGCATTCAACTAACAGAGTGGAACCTTACTTTTGATTGAGCCGCTCTGAAACACTCTTTCTGTAGAAACTGCAATTGGACATTCTGAGCGCTAGGAGGCATATATTGGGAAAAAGAATGTCTACAAATAAAAACTACACAGAAGAATTGTGTGAAACTTCTTTCTGTTCTGTTTGTTCAACTAAAAGAGTTGAACCTTAGTTTTGATTGAGCCGTTCTGAAACACTCTTTCTGTAGAAAATGCAAGTGGAGATTCGGAGCGCTAAGAGGGTAATAGTGGAAAAAGGAATGTCTCCAAATATAAACTACACAGAATCATTCTGTGAAACTTCTTTCTGATCTGTGCATTCAGCTAACAGAGTTAAACCATTCTTTTGATTGAGCAGATCTGAACACTCTTTCTGTAGAAAATGCAACTGGACATTTGGAGCGCTAAGAGAGTAGTAGTGGAAAAAGGAATATATTCAAATATAAACTACACAGTAGCATTCTGTGAAACTTCTTTCTGTTCTGTGCATTCAACTCACAGAGTTGAACCTTACTTTTGATTGAGCCGTTCTGAAACACTCTTTCTGTAGAAACTGCAATTGGACATGCTAAGCGCTAAGAGGCCTACATTGGGAAAAAGAATATCTTCAAATAAAAATTACACAGATGCATTCTGTGAAACTTATTTCTGATCTGTAAATTCAGTTGACAGAGATAAAACATATTTTTGATAGAGCAGTTATGAAACACCCTTTTTGTAGAAAATGCAAGTGGAGATTCGGAGCGCTAAGAGGGTAATAGTGGAAAAAGGAATGTCTTCAAATATAAACTACACAGAATCATTCGGTGAAACTTTTTTCTGATCTGTGCATTCAGCTAACAGAGTTAAACCATACTTTTGATTGAGCAGATCTGAACACTCTTTCTGTAGAAAATGCAACTGGACCGTTGGAGCGCTAAGAGCGTAGTAGTGGAAAAAGGAACATATTCAGATATAAACTACACAGAAGAATTCTGTGAAACTTCTTTCTGATCTGAGCATTCAGCTAACAGAGTTAAACCATACTTTTGATTGAGCAGTTTTGAAACACTCTGTCTGTAGAAAATGCAACTGGACATTCGTAGCGCTAAGTGGGTAATAGTGGAAAAAAGAATATGTTCAAATATAAACTACACAGAAGCATTGTATGAAACTTCTTTCTGTTCTGTGCATTCAACTAACAGAGTTGAACCTTACTTTTGATTGAGCCGTTCTGAAACACTCTTTCTGTAGAAACTGCAATTGGACATTCTGAGCGCAAAGAGGCCTATATTGGGAAAAAGAATGTCTACAAATAAAAACTACACAGAAGAATTGTGTGAAACTTCTTTCTGTTCTGTTTGTTCAACTAAAAGAGTTGAACCTTAGTTTTGATTGAGCCGTTCTGAAACACTCTTTCTGTAGAAAATGCAAGTGGAGATTCGGTGCGCTAAGAGGGTAATAATGGAAAAAGGAATGTCTCCAAATATAAACTACACAGAATCATTCTGTGAAACTTCTTTCTGATCTGTGCATTCAGGTAACAGAGTTAAACCATACTTTTGATTGAGCAGATCTGAACACTCTTTCTGTAGAAAATGCAAGTGGACATTCGGAGCGCTAAGAGGGTAATAGTGGAAAAAGGAATATATTCAAATATAAACTACACAGAAGCATTCTGTGAAACTTCTTTCTGTTCTGAGCATTCAACTACCATGGTTGAACCTTACCTTTGATTGAGCCGTTCTGAAACACTCTTTCTGTAGAAACTGCAATTTGACATTCTGAGCGCTAAGAGGCCTATATTGGGAAAAAGATTATCTACAAATAAAATCTACACAGAAGCATTCTGTGAAACTTCATTCTGTTCGGTTCATTCAACTAAAAGAGTTGAACCATAGTTTTGATTGTGCCGTTCTGAAACACTCTTTCTGTAGAAAATGCAAGTGGAGATTCGGAGCGCTAAGAGGGTAATAGTGGAAAAAGGAATGTCTTCAAATATAAACTACACAGAATCATTCTGTGAAACTTCTTTCTGATCTGAGCATTCAGCTAACAGAGTTAAAACATACTTTTTATTGAGCAGTTTGGAAACACTCTGTCAGTAGAAAATGCAACTGGACATTCGTAGCGCTAAGTGGGTAATAGTGGAAAAAAGAATATGTTCAAATATAAACTACACAGAAGCATTGTATGAAACTACTTTCTGTTCTGTGCATTCAACTAACAGAGTTGAACCTTACTTTTGTTTGAGCCGTTCTGAAACACTATTTCTGTAGAAACTGCAATGGGACATTCTGAGCGCTAAGAGGCCTATATTGGGAAAAATAATATCTTCAAATAAAAACTACACGGAAGCATTGTGTGAAACTTATTTCTGATATGTTCATTAAGCTAACAGAGTTAAACCATACTTTTGATTGCGCAGTTCTGAACACTCTTTCTGTAGAAAATGCAAGTGGACATTCGGAGCGCTAAGAGGGTAATAGTGGAAAAAGGAATATATTCAAATATAAACTACACAGTAGCACTCTGTGAAAATTCTTTCTGTTCTGTGCATTCAACTAACAGAGTTGAACCTTACTTTTGATTGAGCCGTTCTGAAACACTCTTTCTGTAGAAACTGCAATTGGACATTCTAAGCGCTAAGAGGCCTACATTGGGAAAAAGAATATCTTCAAATAAAAACTACACAGATGCATTCTGTGAAACTTATTTCTGATCTGGAAATTCAGTTAACAGAGATAAAGCATATTTTTGATTGAGCAGTTATGAAACACTCTTTTTGTAGAAAATGCAAGTGGAGATTCGGAGCGCTAAGAGGGTAATAGTGGAAAAAGGAATGTCTTCAAATATAAACTGCACAGAATCATTCGGTGAAATTTCTTTCTGATCTGTGCATTCAGCTAACAGAGTTAAACCATACTTTTGATTGAGCAGATCTGAACACTCTTTCTGTAGAAAATGCAACTGGACATTTGGAGCGCTAAGAGCGTAGTAGTGGAAAAAGGAATATATTCAGATATAAACTACACAGAAGCATTCTGTGAAACTTCTTTCTGATCTGAGCATTCAGCTAACAGAGTTAAACCATACTTTTGATTGAGCAGTTTTGAAACACTCTGTCTGTAGAAAATGCAACTGGACATTCGTAGCGCTACGTGGGTAATACCGGAAAAAAGAATATGTTCAAATATAAACTACACAGAATCATTGTATGAAACTTCTTTCTGTTCTGTGCATTCAACTAACAGAGTTGAACCGTACTTTTGATTGAGCCTTTCTGAAACACTCTTTCTGTAGAAACTGCAATTGGACATTCTGAGCGCTAAGAGGCCTCTATTGGGAAAAATAATATCTTCAAATAAAAACTACACAGAAGCATTGTGTGAAACTTATTTCTGATATGTTCATTAAGCTAACAGAGTTAAACCATACTTTTGATTGCGCAGTTCTGAACACTCTTTCTGTAGAAAATTCAAGTGCACATTCGGAGCGCTAAGAGGGTAATAGTGGAAAAAGGAATATATTCAAATATAAACTACACAGTAGCATTCTGTGAAAATTCTTTCTGTTCTGTGCATTCAACTAACAGAGTTGAACCTTACTTTTGATTGAGCCGTTCTGAAACACTCTTTCTGTAGAAACTGCAATTGGACATGCTAAGCGCTAAGAGGCCTACATTGGGAAAAAGAATATCTTCAAATAAAAACTACACAGATGCATTCTGTGAAACTTATTTCTGATCTGTAAATTCAGTTAACAGAGATAAAGCATATTTTTGATTGAGCAGTTATGAAACACTCTTTTTGTAGAAAATGCAAGTGGAGATTCGGAGCGCTAAGAGGGTAATAGTGGAAAAAGGAATGTCTTCAAATATAAACTACACAGAATCATTCGGTGAAACTTCTTTCTGATCTGTGCATTCAGCTAACAGAGTTAAACCATACTTTTGATTGAGCATTTCTGAACACTCTTTCTGTAGAAAATGCAACTGGACATTTGGAGCGCTGAGAGCGTAGTAGTGGAAAAAGGAATATATTCAGATATAAACTACAGAGAAGCATTCTGTGAAACTTCTTTCTGATCTGAGCATTCAGCTAACAGAGTTAAACCATACTTTTGATTGAGCAGTTTTGAAACACTCTGTCTGTAGAAAATGCAACTGGACATTCGTAGCGCTAAGTGGGTAATAGTGGAAAAAAGAATATGTTCAAATATAAACTACACAGAAGCATTGTATGAAACTTCTTTCTGTTCTGTGCATTCAACTAACAGAGTGGAACCTTACTTTTGATTGAGCCGCTCTGAAACACTCTTTCTGTAGAAACTGCAATTGGACATTCTGAGCGCTAGGAGGCATATATTGGGAAAAAGAATGTCTACAAATAAAAACTACACAGAAGAATTGTGTGAAACTCCTTTCTGTTCTGTTTGTTCAACTAAAAGAGTTGAACCTTAGTTTTGATTGAGCCGTTCTGAAACACTCTTTCTGTAGAAAATGCAAGTGGAGATTCGGAGCGCTAAGAGGGTAATAGTGGAAAAAGGAATGTCTCCAAATATAAACTACACAGAATCATTCTGTGAAACTTCTTTCTGATCTGTGCATTCAGCTAACAGAGTTAAACCATTCTTTTGATTGAGCAGATCTGAACACTCTTTCTGTAGAAAATGCAACTGGACATTTGGAGCGCTAAGAGAGTAGTAGTGGAAAAAGGAATATATTCAAATATAAACTACACAGAAGCATTCTGTGAAACTTCTTTCTGATCTGAGCATTCAGCTAACAGAGTTAAACCATACTTTTGATTGAGCAGTTTTGAAACACTCTGTCTGTAAAAAATGCAACTGGACATTCGTAGTGCTAAGTGGGTAATAGTGGAAAAAAGAATATGTTCAAATATAAACTACACAGAAGCATTGTATGAAACTCCTTTCTGTTCTGTGCATTCAACTAACAGAGTTGAACCTTACTTTTGATTGAGCCTTTCTGAAACACTCTTTCTGTAGAAATTGCAATTGGACATTCTGAGCGCTAAGAGGCCTCTATTGGGAAAAATAATATCTTCAAATAAAAACTACACAGAAGCATTGTGTGAAACTTATTTCTGATATGTTCATTAAGCTAACAGAGTTAAACCATACTTTTGATTGCGCAGTTCTGAACACTCTTTCTGTAGAAAATGCAAGTGGACAATCGGAGCGCTAAGAGGGTAATAGTGGAAAAAGGAATATATTCAAATATAAACTACACAGTAGCATTCTGTGAAACCTCTTTCTGTTCTGTGCATTCAACTCACAGAGTTGAACCTTACTTTTGATTGAGCCGTTCTGAAACACTCTTTCTGTAGAAACTGCAATTGGACATGCTAAGCGCTAAGAGGCCTACATTGGGAAAAAGAATATCTTCAAATAAAAATTACACAGATGCATTCTGTGAAACTTATTTCTGATCTGTAAATTCAGTTGACAGAGATAAAACATATTTTTGATAGAGCAGTTATGAAACACCCTTTTTGTAGAAAATGCAAGTGGAGATTCGGAGCGCTAAGAGGGTAATAGTGGAAAAAGGAATGTCTTCAAATATAAACTACACAGAATCATTCGGTGAAACTTTTTTCTGATCTGTGCATTCAGCTAACAGAGTTAAACCATACTTTTGATTGAGCAGATCTGAACACTCTTTCTGTAGAAAATGCAACTGGACCGTTGGAGCGCTAAGAGCGTAGTAGTGGAAAAAGGAATATATTCAGATATAAACTACACAGAAGAATTCTGTGAAACTTCTTTCTGATCTGAGCATTCAGCTAACAGAGTTAAACCATACTTTTGATTGAGCAGTTTTGAAACACTCTGTCTGTAGAAAATGCAACTGGACATTCGTAGCGCTAAGTGGGTAATAGTGGAAAAAAGAATATGTTCAAATATAAACTACACAGAAGCATTGTATGAAACTTCTTTCTGTTCTGTGCATTCAACTAACAGAGTTGAACCTTACTTTTGATTGAGCCGTTCCGAAACACTCTTTCTGTAGAAACTGCAATTGGACATTCTGAGCGCTAAGAGGCCTATATTGGGAAAAAGAATGTCTACAAATAAAAACTACACAGAAGAATTGTGTGAAACTTCTTTCTGTTCTGTTTGTTCAACTAAAAGAGTTGAACCTTAGTTTTGATTGAGCCGTTCTGAAACACTCTTTCTGTAGAAAATGCAAGTGGAGATTCGGAGCGCTAAGAGGGTAATAGTGGAAAAAGGAATGTCTCCAAATATAAACTACACAGAATCATTATGTGAAACTTCTTTCTGATCTGTGCATTCAGCTAACAGAGTTAAACCATACTTTTGATTGAGCAGATCTGAACTCTCTTTCTGTAGAAAATGCAACTGGACATTTGGAGCGCTAAGAGAGTACTAGTGGAAAAAGGAATATATTCAAATATAAACTACACAGAAGCATTCTGTGAAACTTCTTTCTGATCTGAGCATTCAGCTAACAGAGTTAAACCATACTTTTGATTGAGCAGTTTTGAAACACTCTGTCTGTAGAAAATGCAACTGGACATTCGTAGCGCTAAGTGGGTAATTGTGGAAAAAAAATATGTTCAATTATAAACTAAACAGAAGCAGTGTATGAAACTACTTTCTGTTCTGTGAATTCAACTAACAGAGTTGAATCTTACTTTTGATTGAGCCTTTCTGAAACACTCTTTCTGTAGAAACTGCAATTGGACATTCTGAGGGCTAAGAGGCCTATATTGGGAAAAATAATATCTTCAAATAAAAACTACACAGAAGCATTGTGTGAAACTTATTTCTGATATGTTCATTAAGCTAACAGAGTTAAACCATACTTTTGATTGCGCAGTTCTGAACACTCTTTCTGTAGAAAATGCAAGTGGGCATTCGGAGCGCTAAGAGGGTAATAGTGGAAAAAGGAATATATTCAAATATAAACTACACAGTAGCATTCTGTGAAAATTCTTTCTGTTCTGTGCATTCAACTAACAGAGTTGAACCTTACTTTTCATTGAGCCGTTCTGAAACACTCTTTCTGTAGAAACTGCAATTGGACATGCTAAGCGCTAAGAGGCCTACATTGGGAAAAAGAATATCTTCAAATAAAAACTACACAGATGCATTCTGTGAAACTTATTTCTGATCTGTAAATTCAGTTAACAGAGATAAAACATATTTTTGATTGAGCAGTTATGAAACAGTCTTTTTGTAGAAAATGCAAGTGGAGATTCTGAGCGCTAAGAGGGTAATAGTGGAAAAAGGAATGTCTTCAAATATAAACTACACAGAATCATTCGGTGAAACTTCTTTCTGATCTGTGCATTCAGCTAACACAGTTAAACCATACTTTTGATTGAGCAGATCTGAACACTCTTTCTGTAGAAAATGCAACTGGACATTTGGAGCGCTAAGAGCGTAGTAGTGGAAAAAGGAATATATTCAAATATAAACTACACAGAAGCATTCTGTGAAACTATTTTCTGATCTGAACATTCAGCTAACAGAGTTAAACCATACTTTTGATTGAGCAGTTTTGAAACACTCTGTCTGTAGAAAATGCAACTGGACATCCGTAGCGCTAAGTGGGTAATAGTGGAAAAAAGAATATGTTCAAATATAAACTACACAGAAGCATTGTATGAAACTTCTTTCTGTTCTGTGCATTCAACTAACAGAGTTGAACCTTACTTTTGATTGTGCCGTTCTGAAACACTCTTTCAGTAGAAACTGCAATTGGACATTCTGAGCGCTAAGAGGCCTATATTGGGAAAAAGAATGTATACAAATAAAAACTACACAGAAGAATTGTGTGAAACTTCTTTCTGTTCTGTTTGTTCAACTAAAAGAGTTGAACCTTAGTTTTGATTGAGCCGTTCTGAAACACTCTTTGTGTAGAAAATGCAAGTGGAGATTCGGAGGGCTAAGAGGGTAATAGTGGAAAAAGGAATGTCTCCAAATATAAACTACACAGAATCATTCTGTGAAACTTTATTCTGATCTGTGCATTCAGCTAACAGAGTTAAACCATACTTTTGATTGAGCAGATCTGAACTCTCTTTCTGTAGAAAATGCAACTGGACATTTGGAGCGCTGAGAGAGTAGTAGTGGAAAAAGGAATATATACAAATATAAACTACATAGAAGCATTCTGTGAAACTTCTTTCTGATCTGAGCATTCAGCTAACAGAGTTAAACCATACTTTTGATTGAGCAGTTTTGAAACACTCTGTCTGTAGAAAATGCAACTGGACATTCGTAGCGCTAAGTGGGTAATTGTGGAAAAAAGAATATGTTCAAATATAAACTACACAGAAGCAGTGTATGAAGCTTCTTTCTGTTCTGTGCATTCAACTAACAGAGTTGAACCTTACTTTTGATTGAGCCTTTCTGAAACACTCTTTCTGTAGAAACTGCAATTGGACATTCTGAGCGCTAAGAGGCCTATATTGGGAAAAATAATATCTTCAAATAAAAACTACACAGAAGCATTGTGTGAAACTTATTTCTGATATGTTCATTAAGCTAACAGAGTTAAACCATACTTTTGATTGCGCAGTTCTGAACACTCTTTCTGTAGAAAATGCAAGTGGACATTCGGAGCGCTAAGAGGGTAATAGTGGAAAAAGGAATATATTCAAATATAAACTACACAGTAGCATTCTGTGAAAATTCTTTCTGTTCTGTGCATTCAACTAACAGAGTTGAACCTTACTTTTGATTGAGCCGTTCTGAAACACTCTTTCTGTAGAAACTGCAATTGGACATGCTAAGCGCTAAGAGGCCTACATTGGGAAAAAGAATATCTTCAAATAAAAACTACACAGATGCATTCTGTGAAACTTATTTCTGATCTGTAAATTCAGTTAACAGAGATAAAACATATTTTTGATTGAGCAGTTATGAAACACTCTTTTTGTATAAAATGCAAGTGGAGATTCGGAGCGCTAAGAGGGTAATAGTGGAAAAAGGAATGTCTTCAAATATAAACTACACAGAATCATTCGGTGAAACTTCTTTCTGATCTGTGCATTCAGCTAACAGAGTTAAACCATACTTTTGATTGAGCAGATCTGAACACTCTTTCTGTAGAAAATGCAACTGGACATTTGGAGCGCTAAGAGTGTAGTAGTGGAAAAAGGAATATATTCAAATATAAACTACACAGAAGCATTCTGTGAAACTTCTTTCTGATCTGAGCATTCAGCTAACAGAGTTAAACCATACTTTTGATTGAGCAGTTTTGAAACACTCTGTCTGTAGAAAATGCAACTGGACATTCGTAGCGCTAAGTGGGTAATAGTGGAAAAAAGAATATGTTCAAATATAAACTACACAGAAGCATTGTATGAAACTTATTTCTGTTCTGTGCATTCAACTAACAGAGTTGAACCTTACTTTTGATTGAGCCTTTCTGAAACGCTCTTTCTGTAGAAACTGCAATTGGACATTCTGAGCGCTAAGAGGCCTATATTGGGAAAAATAATATCTTCAAATAAAAACTACACAGAAGCATTGTGTGAAACTGATTTCTGATATGTTCATTAAGCTAACAGAGTTAAACCATACTTTTGATTGCGCAGTTCTGAACACTCTTTCTGTAGAAAATGCAAGTGGACATTCGGAGCGCTAAGAGGGTAATAGTGGAAAAAGGAATATATTCAAATATAAACTACACAGTAGCATTCTGTGAAAATTCTTTCTGTTCTGTGCATTCAACTAACAGAGTTGAACCTTACTTTTGATTGAGCCGTTCTGAAACACTCTTTCTTTAGAAACTGCAATTGGACATGCTAAGCGCTAAGAGGCCTACATTGGGAAAAAGAATATCTTCAAATAAAAACTACACAGATGCATTCTGTGAAACTTATTTCTGATCTGTAAATTCAGTTAACAGAGATAAAATATATTTTTGATTGAGCAGTTATGAAACACTCTTTTTGTAGAAAATGCAAGTGGAGATTCGGAGCGCTAAGAGGGTAATAGTGGAAAAAGGAATGTCTTCAAATATAAACTACACAGAATCATTCGGTGAAACTTCTTTCTGATCTGTGCATTCAGCTAACAGAGTTAAACCATACTTTTGATTGAGCAGATCTGAACACTCTTTCTGTAGAAAATGGAACTGGACATTTGGAGCGCTAAGAGCGTAGTAGTGGAAAAAGTAATATATTCAAATATAAACTATACAGAAGCATTCTGTGAAACTTCTTTCTGATCTGAGCATTCAGCTAACAGAGTTAAACCATACTTTTGATTGAGCAGTTTTGAAACACTCTGTCTGTAGAAAATGCAACTGGACATTCGTAGCGCTAAGTGGGTAATAGTGGAAAAAAGAATATGTTCAAATATAAACTACACAGAAGCATTGTATGAAACTTCTTTCTGTTCTGTGCATTCAACTAACAGAGTTGAACCTTACTTTTGATTGAGCCGTTCTGAAACACTCTTTCTGTAGAAACTGCAATTGGACATTCTGAGCGCTAAGAGGCCTATATTGGGAAAAAGAATGTCTACAAATAAAAACTACACAGAAGAATTGTGTGAAACTTCTTTCTGTTCTGTTTGTTCAACTAAAAGAGTTGAACCTTAGTTTTGATTGAGCCGTTCTGAAACACTCTTTCTGTAGAAAATGCAAGTGGAGATTCGGAGCGCTAAGAGGGTAATAGTGGAAAAAGGAATGTCTCCAAATATAAACTACACAGAATCATTATGTGAAACTTCTTTCTGATCTGTGCATTCAGCTAACAGAGTTAAACCATACTTTTGATTGAGCAGATCTGAACTCTCTTTCTGTAGAAAATGCAACTGGACATTTGGAGCGCTAAGAGAGTACTAGTGGAAAAAGGAATATATTCAAATATAAACTACACAGAAGCATTCTGTGAAACTTCTTTCTGATCTGAGCATTCAGCTAACAGAGTTAAACCATACTTTTGATTGAGCAGTTTTGAAACACTCTGTCTGTAGAAAATGCAACTGGACATTCGTAGCGCTAAGTGGGTAATTGTGGAAAAAAAATATGTTCAATTATAAACTAAACAGAAGCAGTGTATGAAACTACTTTCTGTTCTGTGAATTCAACTAACAGAGTTGAATCTTACTTTTGATTGAGCCTTTCTGAAACACTCTTTCTGTAGAAACTGCAATTGGACATTCTGAGCGCTAAGAGGCCTATATTGGGAAAAATAATATCTTCAAATAAAAACTACACAGAAGCATTGTGTGAAACTTATTTCTGATATGTTCATTAAGCTAACAGAGTTAAACCATACTTTTGATTGCGCAGTTCTGAACACTCTTTCTGTAGAAAATGCAAGTGGACATTCGGAGCGCTAAGAGGGTAATAGTGGAAAAAGGAATATATTCAAATATAAACTACACAGTAGCATTCTGTGAAAACTCTTTCTGTTCTGTGCATTCAACTAACAGAGTTGAACCTTACTTTTGATTGAGCCGTTCTGAAACACTCTTTCTGTAGAAACTGCAATTGGACATGCTAAGCGCTAAGAGGCCTACATTGGGAAAAAGAATATCTTCAAATAAAAACTACACAGATGCATTCTGTGAAACTTATTTCTGATCTGTAAATTCAGTTAACAGAGATAAAACATATTTTTGATTGAGCAGTTATGGAACACTCTTTTTGTAGAAAATGCAAGTTTAGATTGGGAGCGCTAAGAGGGTAATTGTGGAAAAAGGAATGTCTTCAAATATAAACTATACAGAATCATTCGGTGAAACTTCTCTCTGATCCGTGCATTCAGCTAACAGAGTTAAACCATACTTTTGATTGAGCAGATCTGAACACTCTTTCTGTAGAAAATGCAACTGGACATTTGGAGCGCTAAGAGCGTAGTAGTGGAAAAAGGAATATATTCAAATATAAACTACAGAGAGGCATTCTGTGAAACTTCTTTCTGATCTGAGCATTCAGCTAACAGAGTTAAACCATACTTTTGATTGAGCAGTTTTGAAACACTCTGTCTGTAGAAAATGCAACTGGACATTCGTAGCGCTAAGTGGGTAATAGTGGAAAAAAGAATATGTTCAAATATAAACTACACAGAATCATTGTATGAAACTTCTTTCTGTTCTGTGCATTCAACTAACAGAGTTGAACCTTACTTTTGATTGAGCCGTTCTGAAACACTCTTTCTGTAGAAACTGCAATTGGACATTCTGAGCGCTAAGAGGCCTATATTGGGAAAAAGAATGTCTACAAATAAAAACTACACAGAAGAATTGTGTGAAACTTCTTTCTGTTCTGTTTGTTCAACTAAAAGAGTTGAAACTTAGTTTTGATTGAGCCGTTCTGTAACACACTTTCTGTAGAAAATGCAAGTGGAGATTCGGAGCGCTAAGAGGGTAATAGTGGAAAAAGGAATGTCTCCAAATAGAAACTACACAGAATCATTCTGTGAATCTTCTTTCTGATCTGTGCATTCAGCTAACAGAGTTAAACCATACTTTTGATTGAGCAGATCTGAACACTCTTTCTGTAGAAAATGCAACTGGACATTTGGAGCGCTAAGAGAGTAGTAGTGGAAAAAGGAATATATTCAAATATAAACTACACAGAAGCATTCTGTGAAACTTCTTTCTGATCTGAGCATTCAGCTAACAGAGTTAAACCATACTTTTGATTGAGCAGTTTTGAAACACTCTGTCTGTAGAAAATGCAACTGGACATTCGTAGCGCTAAGTGGGTAATAGTGGAAAAAAGAATATGTTCAAATATAAACTACACAGAAGCATTGTATGAAACTTCTTTCTGTTCTGTGCATTCAACTAACAGAGTTGAACCTTACTTTTGATTGAGCCTTTCTGAAACACTCTTTCTGTAGAAACTGCAATTGGACATTCTGAGCGTTAAGAGGCCTATATTGGGAAAAATAATATCTTCAAATAAAAACTACACAGAAGCATTGTGTGAAACTTATTTCTGATATGTTCATTAAGCTAACAGAGTTAAACCATACTTTTGATTGCGCAGTTCTGAACACTCTTTCTGTAGAAAATGCAAGTGGACATTCGGAGCGCTAAGAGGGTAATAGTGGAAAAAGGAATATATTCAAATATAAACTACACAGTAGCATTCTGTGAAAATTCTTTCTGTTCTGTGCATTCAACTAACAGAGTTGAACCTTACTTTTGATTGAGCCGTTCTGAAACACTCTTGCTGTAGAAACTGCAATTGGACATGCTAAGCGCTAAGAGGCCTACATTCGGAAAAAGAATATCTTCAAATAAAAACTACACAGATGCATTCTGTGAAACTTATTTCTGATCTGTAAATTCAGTTAACAGAGATAAAACATATTTTTGATTGAGCAGTTATGAAACACTCTTTTTGTAGAAAATGCAAGTGGAGATTGGGAGCGCTAAGAGGGTAATAGTGGAAAAAGGAATGTCTTCAAATATAAACTACACAGAATCATTCGGTGAAACTTCTTTCTGATCCGTGCATTCAGCTAACAGAGTTAAACCATACTTTTGATTGAGCAGATCTGAACACTCTTTCTGTAGAAAATGCAACTGGACATTTGGAGCGCTAGGAGCGTAGTAGTGGAAAAAGGAATATATTCAAATATAAACTACACAGAGGCATTCTGTGAAACTTCTTTCTGATCTGAGCATTCAGCTAACAGAGTTAAACCATACTTTTGATTGAGCAGTTTTGAAACACTCTGTCTGTAGAAAATGCAACTGGACATTCGTAGCGCTAAGTGGGTAATAGTGGAAAAAATAATATGTTCAAATACAAACTACACAGAAGCATTGTATGAAACTTCTTTCTGTTCTGTGCATTCAACTAACAGAGTTGAACCTTACTTTTCATTGAGCCGTTCTGAAACACTCTTTCTGTAGAAACTGCAATTGGACATTCTGAGCGCTAAGAGGCCTATATTGGGAAAAAGAATGTCTACAAATAAAAACTACACAGAAGAATTGTGTGAAACTTCTTTCTGTTCTGTTTGTTCAACTAAAAGTGTTGAAACTTAGTTTTGATTGAGCCTTTCTGAAACACTCTTTCTGTAGAAACTGCAATTGGACATTCTGAGCGCTAAGAGGGTAATAGTGGAAAAAGGAATGTCTCCAAATATAAACTACACAGAATCATTCTGTGAAACTTCTTTCTGATCTGTGCATTCAGCTAACAGAGTTAAACCATACTTTTGATTGCGCAGTTCTGAACACTCTTTCTGTAGAAAATGCAAGTGGACATTCGGAGCGCTAAGAGGGTAATAGTGGAAAAAGGAATATATTCAAATATAAACTACACAGTAGCATTCTGTGAAAATTCTTTCTGTTCTGTGCATTCAACTAACAGAGTTGAACCTTACATTTGATTGAGCCGTTCTGAAACACTCTTTCTGTAGAAACTGCAATTGGACATGCTAAGCGCTAAGAGGCCTACATTGGGAAAAAGAATATCTTCAAATAAAAACTACACAGATGCATTCTGTGAAACTTATTAGTGATCTGTAAATTCAGTTAACAGAGATAAAACATATTTTTGATTGAGCAGTTATGAAACACTCTTTTTGTAGAAAATGCAAGTGGAGATTCGGAGCGCTAAGAGGGTAATAGTGGAAAAAGGAATGTCTACAAATATAAACTACACAGAATCATTCGGTGAAACTTCTTTCTGATCTGTGCATTCAGCTAACAGTGTTAAACCATACTTTTGATTGAGCAGATCTGAACACTCTTTCTGTAGAAAATGCAACTGGACATTTGGAGCGCTAAGAGCGTAGTAGTGGAAAAAGGAATATATTCAAATATAAACTACACAGAAGCATTCTGTGAAACTTCTTTCTGATCTGAGCATTCAGCTAACAGAGTTAAACCATACTTTTGATTGAGCAGTTTTGAAACACTCTGTCTGTAGAAAATGCAACTGGACATTCGTAGCGCTAAGTGGGTAATAGTGGAAAAAAGAATATGTTCAAATATAAACTACAAAGAAGCATTGTATGAAACTTCTTTCTGTTCTGTGCATTCAACTAACAGAGTTGAACCTTACTTTTGATTGAGCCTTTCTGAAACACTCTTTCTGTAGAAACTGCAATTGGACATTCTGAGCGCTAAGAGGCCTATATTGGGAAAAATAATATCTTCAAATAAAAACTACACAGAAGCATTGTGTGAAACTTATTTCTGATATGTTCATTAAGCTAACAGAGTTAAACCATACTTTTGATTGCGCAGTTCTGAACACTCTTTCTGTAGAAAATGCAAGTGGACATTCGGAGCGCTAAGAGGGTAATAGTGGAAAAAGGAATATATTCAAATATAAACTACACAGTAGCATTCTGTGAAAATTCTTTCTGTTCTGTGCATTCAACTAACAGAGTTGAACCTTACTTTTGATTGAGCCGTTCTGAAACACTCTTTCTGTAGAAACTGCAATTGGACATGCTAAGCGCTAAGAGGCCTACATTGGGAAAAAGAATATCTTCAAATAAAAACTACACAGATGCATTCTGTGAAACTTATTTCTGATCTGTAAATTCAGTTAACAGAGATAAAACATATTTTTGATTGAGCAGTTATGAAACACTCTTTTTGTAGAAAATGCAAGTGGAGATTCAGAGCGCTAAGAGGGTAATAGTGGAAAAAGGAATGTCTTCAAATATAAACTACACAGAATCATTCGGTGAAACTTCTTTCTGATCTGTGCATTCAGCTAACAGAGTTAAACCATACTTTTGATTGAGCAGATCTGAACACTCTTTCTGTAGAAAATGCAACTGGACATTTGGAGCGCTAAGAGCGTAGTAGTGGAAAAAGGAATATATTCAAATATAAACTACACAGAGGCATTCTGTGAAACTTCTTTCTGATCTGAGCATTCAGCTAACAGAGTTAAACCATACTTTTGATTGAGCAGTTTTGAAACACTCTGTCTGTAGAAAATGCAACTGGAAATTCGTAGCGCTAAGTGGGTAATAGTGGAAAAAAGAATATGTTCAAATATAAACTACACAGAATCATTGTATGAAACTTCTTTCTGTTCTGTGCATTCAACTAACAGAGTTGAACCTTACTTTTGATTCAGCCGTTCTGAAACACTCTTTCTATAGAAACTGCAATTGGACATTCTGAGCGCTAAGAGGCCTATATTGGGAAAAAGAATGTCTACAAACAAAAACTAAACAGAAGAATTGTGTGAAACTTCTTTCTGTTCTGTTTGTTCAACTAAAAGAGTTGAACCTTAGTTTTGATTGAGCCGTTCTGAAACACACTTTCTGTAGAAAATGCAAGTGGAGATTCGGAGCGCTAAGAGGGTAATAGTGGAAAAAGGAATGTCTCCAAATATAAACTACACAGAATCATTCTGTGAAACTTCTTTCTGATCTGTGCATTCAGCTAACAGAGTTAAACCATACTTTTGATTGAGCAGATCTGAACACTCTTTCTGTAGAAAATGCAACTGGACATTTGGAGCGCTAAGAGAGTAGTAGTGGAAAAAGGAATATATTCAAATATAAACTACACAGAAGCATTCTGTGAAACTTCTTTCTGATCTGAGCATTCAGCTAACAGAGTTAAACCATACTTTTGATTGAGCAGTTTTGAAACACTCTGTCTGTAGAAAATGCAACTGGACATTCGTAGCGCTAAATGGGTAATAGTGGAAAAAAGAATATGTTCAAATATAAACTACACAGAAGCATTGTATGAAACTTCTTTCTGTTCTGTGCATTCAAGTAACAGAGTTGAACCTTACTTTTGATTGAGCCTTTCTGAAACACTCTTTCTGTAGAAACTGCAATTGGACATTCTGAGCGCTAAGAGGCCTATATTGGGAAAAATAATATCTTCAAATAAAAACTACACAGAAGCATTGTGTGAAACTTATTTCTGATATGTTCATTAAGCTAACAGAGTTAAACCATACTTTTGATTGCGCAGTTCTGAACACTCTTTCTGTAGAAAATGCAAGTGGACATTCGGAGCGCTAAGAGGGTAATAGTGGAAAAAGGAATATATTCAAATATAAACTACACAGTAGCATTCTGTGAAAATTCTTTCTGTTCTGTGCATTCAACTAACAGAGTTGAACCTTACTTTTGATTGAGCCGTTCTGAAACACTCTTTCTGTAGAAACTGCAATTGGACATGCTAAGCGCTAAGAGGCCTACATTGGGAAAAAGAATATCTTCAAATAAAAACTACACAGATGCATTCTGTGAAACTTATTTCTGATCTGTAAATTCAGTTAACAGAGATAAAACATATTTTTGATTGAGCAGTTATGAAACACTCTTTTTGTAGAAAATGCAAGTGGAGATTGGGAGCGCTAAGAGGGTAATAGTGGAAAAAGGAATGTCTTCAAATATAAACTACACAGAATCATTCGGTGAAACTTCTTTCTGATCCGTGCATTCAGCTAACAGAGTTAAACCATACTTTTGATTGAGCAGATCTGAACACACTTTCTGTAGAAAATGCAACTGGACATTTGGAGCGCTAAGAGCGTAGTAGTGGAAAAAGGAATATATTCAAATATAAACTACACAGAGGCATTCTGTGAAACTTCTTTCTGATCTGAGCATTCAGCTAACAGAGTTAAACCATACTTTTGATTGAGCAGTTTTGAAACACTCTGTCTGTAGAAAATGCAACTGGACATTCGTAGCGCTAAGTGGGTAATAGTGGAAAAAAGAATATGTTCAAATATAAACTACACAGAAGCATTGTATGAAACTTCTTTCTGTTCTGTGCATTCAACTAACAGAGTTGAAACTTACTTTTGATTGAGCCGTTCTGAAACACTCTTTCTGTAGAAACTGCAATTGGACATTGTGAGCGCTAAGAGGCCTATATTGGGAAAAAGAATGTCTACAAATAAAAACTACACAGAAGAATTGTGTGAAGCTTTTTTCTGTTCTGTTTGTTCAACTAAAAGAGTTGAACCTTAGTTTTGATTGAGCCGTTCTGAAACACACTTTCTGTAGAAAATGCAAGTGGAGATTCGGAGCGCTAAGAGGGTAATAGTGGAAAAAGGAATGTCTCCAAATATAAACTACACAGAATCATTCTGTGAAACTTCTTTCTGATCTGTGCATTCAGCTAACAGAGTTAAACCATACTTTTGATTGAGCAGATCTGAACACTCTTTCTGTAGAAAATGCAACTGGACATTTGGAGCGCTAAGAGAGTATTAGTGGAAAAAGGAATATATTCAAATATAAACTACACAGAAGCATTCTGTGAAACTTCTTTCTGATCTGAGCATTCAGCTAACAGAGTTAAACCATACTTTTGATTGAGCAGTTTTGAAACACTCTGTCTGTAGAAAATGCAACTGGACATTCGTAGCGCTAAATGGGTAATAGTGGAAAAAAGAATATGTTCAAATATAAACTACACAGAAGCATTGTATGAAACTTCTTTCTGTTCTGTGCATTCAACTAACAGAGTTGAACCTTACTTTTGATTGAGCCTTTCTGAAACACTCTTTCTGTAGAAACTGCAATTGGACATTCTGAGCGCTAAGAGGCCTATATTGGGAAAAATGATATCTTCAAATAAAAACTACACAGAAGCATTGTGTGAAACTTATTTCTGATATGTTCATTAAGCTAACAGAGTTAAACCATACTTTTGATTGCGCAGTTCTGAACACTCTTTCTGTAGAAAATGCAAGTGGACATTCGGAGCGCTAAGAGGGTAATAGTGGAAAAAGGAATATATTCAAATATAAACTACACAGTAGCATTCTGTGAAAATTCTTTCTGTTCTGTGCATTCAACTAACAGAGTTGAACCTTACTTTTGATTGAGCCGTTCTGAAACACTCTTTCTGTAGAAACTGCAATTGGACATGCTAAGCGCTAAGAGGCCTACATTGGGAAAAAGAATATCTTCAAATAAAAACTACACAGATGCATTCTGTGAAACTTATTTCTGATCTGTAAATTCAGTTAACAGAGATAAAACATATTTTTGATTGAGCAGTTATGAAACACTCTTTTTGTAGAAAATGCAAGTGGAGATTCGGAGCGCTAAGAGGGTAATAGTGGAAAAAGGAATGTCTTCAAATATAAACTACACAGAATCATTCGGTGAAACTTCTTTCTGATCTGTGCATTCAGCTAACAGAGTTAAACCATACTTTTGATTGAGCAGATCTGAACACTCTTTCTGTAGAAAATGCAACTGGACATTTGGAGCGCTAAGAGCGTAGTAGTGGAAAAAGGGATATATTCAAATATAAACTACACAGAAACATTCTGTGAAACTTCTTTCTGATCTGAGCATTCAGCTAACAGAGTTAAACCATACTTTTGATTGAGCAGTTTTGAAACACTCTGTCTGTAGAAAATGCAACTGGACATTCGTAGCGCTAAGTGGGTAATAGTGGAAAAAAGAATATGTTCAAATATAAACTACACAGAAGCATTGTATGAAACTTCTTTCTGTTCTGTGCATTCAACTAACAGAGTTGAACCTTACTTTTCATTGAGCCTTTCTGAAACACTCTTTCTGTAGAAACTGCAATTGGACATTCTGAGCGCTAACAGGCCTATATTGGAAAAAAGAATGTCTACAAATAAAAACTACACAGAGGAATTGTGTGAAACTTCTTTCTGTTCTGTTTGTTCAACTAAAAGAGTTGAACCTTAGTTTTGATTGAGCCGTTCTGAAACACTCTTTCTGTAGAAAATGCAAGTGGAGATTCGGAGCGCTAAGAGGGTAATAGTGGAAAAAGGAATGTCTCCTAATATAAACTACACAGAATCATTCGGTGAAACTTCTTTCTGATCTGTGCATTCAGCTAACAGAGTTAAACCATACTTTTGATTGAGCAGATCTGAACTCTCCTTCTGTAGAAAATGCAACTGGACATTTGGAGCGCTAAGAGAGTAGTAGTGGAAAAAGGAATATATTCAAATATAAACTACACAGAAGCATTCTGTGAAACTTCTTTCTGATCTGAGCATTCAGCTAACAGAGTTAAACCATACTTTTGATTGAGCAGTTTTGAAACACTCTGTCTGTAGAAAATGCAACTGGACATTCGTAGCGCTAAGTGGGTAATTGTGGAAAAAAGAATATGTTCAAATATAAACTACACAGAAGCAGTGTATGAAACTTCTTTCTGTTCTGTGAATTCAACTAACAGAGTTGAACCTTACTTTTGATTGAGCCTTTCTGAAACACTCTTTCTGTAGAAACTGCAATTGGACATTCTGAGTGCTAAGAGGCCTATACTGGGAAAAATAATATCTTCAAATAAAAACTACACAGAAGCATTGTGTGAAAATTATTTCTGATATGTTCATTAAGCTAACAGAGTTAAACCATACTTTTGATTGCGCAGTTCTGAACACTCTTTCTGTAGAAAATGCAAGTGTACATTCGGAGCGCTAAGAGGGTAATAGTGGAAAAAGGAATATATTCAAATATAAACTACACAGTAGCATTCTGTGAAAATTCTTTCTGTTCTGTGCATTCAACTAACAGAGTTGAACCTTACTTTTGATTGAGCCGTTCTGAAACACTCTTTCTGTAGAAACTGCAATTGGACATGCTAAGCGCTAAGAGGCCTACTTTGGGAAAAAGAATATCTTCAAATAAAAACTACACAGATGCATTCTGTGAAACTTATTTCTGATCTGTAAATTCAGTTAACAGAGATAAAACATATTTTTGATTGAGCAGTTATGAAACACTCTTTTTGTATAAAATGCAAGTGGAGATTCGGAGCGCTAAGAGGGTAATAGTGGAAAAAGGAATGTCTTCAAATATAAACTACACAGTATCATTCGGTGAAACTTCTTTCTGATCTGTGCATTCAGCTAACAGAATTAAACCATACTTTTGATTTAGCAGATCTGAACACTATTTCTGTAGAAAATGCAACTGGACATTTTGAGCGCTAACAGCGTAGTAGTGGAAAAAGGAATATATTCAAATATAAACTACACAGAAGCATTCTGTGAAACTTCTTTCTGATCTGAGCATTCAGCTAACAGAGTTAAACCATACTTTTGATTGAGCAGTTTTGAAACACTCTGTCTGTAGAAAATGCAACTGGACATTCGTAGTGCTAAGTGGGTAATAGTGGAAAAAAGAATATGTTCAAATATAAACTACACAGAAGCATTGTATGAAACTTCTTTCTGTTCTGTGCATTCAACTAAGAGAGTTGAACCTTACTTTTGATTGAGCCGTTCTGAAACACTCTTTCTGTAGAAACTGCAATTGGACATTCTCAGCGCTAAGAGGCCTATATTGGGAAAAAGAATGTCTACAAATAAAAACTACACAGAAGAATTGTGTGAAACTTTTTTCTGTTCTGTTTGTTCAACTAAAAGAGTTGAACCTTAGTTTTGATTGAGCCATTCTGAAACACTCTTTCTGTAGAAAATGCAAGTGGAGATTCGGAGCGCTAAGAGGGTAATAGTGGAAAAAGGAATGTCTCCAAATATAAACTACACAGAATCATTCTGTGAAACTTCTTTCTGATCTGTGCATTCAGCTAACAGAGTTAAACCACACTTTTGATTGAGCAGATCTGAACTCTCTTTCTGTAGAAAATGCAACTGGTCATTTGGAGCGCTAAGAGAGTACTAGTGGAAAAAGGAATATATTCAAATATAAACTACACAGAAGCATTCTGTGAAACTTCTTTCTGATCTGAGCATTCAGCTAACAGAGTTAAACCATACTTTTGATTGAGCAGTTTTGAAACACTCTGTCTGTAGAAAATGCAACTGGACATTCGTAGCGCTAAGTGGGTAATAGTGGAAAAAAGAATATGTTCAAATATAAACTACACAGAAGCATTGTATGAAACTTCTTTCTGTTCTGTGCATTCAACTAACAGAGTTGAACCTTACTTTTCATTGAGCCTTTCTGAAACACTCTTTCTGTAGAAACTGCAATTGGACATTCTGAGCGCTAACAGGCCTATATTGGAAAAAAGAATGTCTACAAATAAAAACTACACAGAAGAATTGTGTGAAACTTCTTTCTGTTCTGTTTGTTCAACTAAAAGAGTTGAACCTTAGTTTTGATTGAGCCGTTCTGAAACACTCTTTCTGTAGAAAATGCAAGTGGAGATTCGGAGCGCTAAGAGGGTAATAGTGGAAAAAGGAATGTCTCCTAATATAAACTACACAGAATCATTAGGTGAAACTTCTTTCTGATCTGTGCATTCAGCTAACAGAGTTAAACCATACTTTTGATTGAGCAGATCTGAACTCTCTTTCTGTAGAAAATGCAACTGGACATTTGGAGCGCTAAGAGAGTAGTAGTGGAAAAAGGAATATATTCAAATATAAACTACACAGAAGCATTCTGTGAAACTTCTTTCTGATCTGAGCATTCAGCTAACAGAGTTAAACCATACTTTTGATTGAGCAGTTTTGAAACACTCTGTCTGTAGAAAATGCAACTGGACATTCGTAGCGCTAAGTGGGTAATTGTGGAAAAAAGAATATGTTCAAATATAAACTACACAGAAGCAGTGTATGAAACTTCTTTCTGTTCTTTGAATTCAACTAACAGAGTTGAACCTTACTTTTGATTGAGCCTTTCTGAAACACTCTTTCTGTAGAAACTGCAATTGGACATTCTGAGCGCTAAGAGGCCTATACTGGGAAAAATAATATCTTCAAATAAAAACTACACAGAAGCATTGTGTGAAAATTATTTCTGATATGTTCATTAAGCTAACAGAGTTAAACCATACTTTTGATTGCGCAGTTCTGAACACTCTTTCTGTAGAAAATGCAAGTGGACATTCGGAGCGCTAAGAGGGTAATAGTGGAAAAAGGAATATATTCAAATATAAACTACACAGTAGCATTCCGTGAAAATTCTTTCTGTTCTGTGCATTCAACTAACATAGTTGAACCTTACTTTTGATTGAGCCGTTCTGAAACACTCTTTCTGTAGAAACTGCAATTGGACATGCTAAGCGCTAAGAGGCCTACTTTGGGAAAAAGAATATCTTCAAATAAAAACTACACAGATGCATTCTGTGAAACTTATTTCTGATCTGTAAATTCAGTTAACAGAGATAAAACATATTTTTGATTGAGCAGTTATGAAACACTCTTTTTGTATAAAATGCAAGTGGAGATTCGGAGCGCTAAGAGGGTAATAGTGGAAAAAGGAATGTCTTCAAATATAAACTACACAGTATCATTCGGTGAAACTTCTTTCTGATCTGTGCATTCAGCTAACAGAATTAAACCATACTTTTGATTTAGCAGATCTGAACACTATTTCTGTAGAAAATGCAACTGGACATTTTGAGCGCTAACAGCGTAGTAGTGGAAAAAGGAATATATTCAAATATAAACTACACAGAAGCATTCTGTGAAACTTCTTTCTGATCTGAGCATTCAGCTAACAGAGTTAAACCATACTTTTGATTGAGCAGTTTTGAAACACTCTGTCTGTAGAAAATGCAACTGGACATTCGTAGTGCTAAGTGGGTAATAGTGGAAAAAAGAATATGTTCAAATATAAACTACACAGAAGCATTGTATGAAACTTCTTTCTGTTCTGTGCATTCAACTAACAGAGTTGAACCTTACTTTTGATTGAGCCGTTCTGAAACACTCTTTCTGTAGAAACTGCAATTGGACATTCTCAGCGCTAAGAGGCCTATATTGGGAAAAAGAATGTCTACAAATAAAAACTACACAGAAGAATTGTGTGAAACTTCTTTCTGTTCTGTTTGTTCAACTAAAAGAGTTGAACCTTAGTTTTGATTGAGCCGTTCTGAAACACTCTTTCTGTAGAAAATGCAAGTGGAGATTCGGAGCGCTAAGAGGGTAATAGTGGAAAAAGGAATGTCTCCAAATATAAACTACACAGAATCATTCTGTGAAACTTCTTTCTGATCTGTGCATTCAGCTAACAGAGTTAAACCACACTTTTGATTGAGCAGATCTGAACTCTCTTTCTGTAGAAAATGCAACTGGTCATTTGGAGCGCTAAGAGAGTACTAGTGGAAAAAGGAATATATTCAAATATAAACTACACAGAAGCATTCTGTGAAACTTCTTTCTGATCTGAGCATTCAGCTAACAGAGTTAAACCATACTTTTGATTGAGCAGTTTTGAAACACTCTGTCTGTAGAAAATGCAACTGGACATTCGTAGCGCTAAGTGGGTAATAGTGGAAAAAAGAATATGTTCAAATATAAACTACACAGAAGCATTGTATGAAACTTCTTTCTGTTCTGTGCATTCAACTAACAGAGTTGAACCTTACTTTTGATTGAGCCTTTCTGAAACACTCTTTCTGTAGAAACTGCAATTGGACATTCTGAGCGCTAAGAGGCCTATATTGGGAAAAATAATATCTTCAAATAAAAACTACACAGAAGCATTGTGTGAAACTTATTTCTGATATGTTCATTAAGCTAACAGAGTTAAACCATACTTTTGATTGCGCAGTTCTGAACACTCTTTCTGTAGAAAATGCAAGTGGACATTCGGAGCGCTAAGAGGGTAATAGTGGAAAAAGGAATATATTCATATATAAACTACACAGTAGCATTCTGTGAAAATTCTTTCTGTTCTGTGCATTCAAGTAACAGAGTTGAACCTTACTTTTGATTGAGCCGTTCTGAAACACTCTTTCTGTAGAAACTGCAATTGGACATGCTAAGCGCTAAGAGGCCTACATTGGGAAAAAGAATATCTTCAAATAAAAACTACACAGATGCATTCTGTGAAACTTATTTCTGATCTGTAAATTCAGTTAACAGAGATAAAACATATTTTTCATTGAGCAGTTATGAAACACTCTTTTTGTAGAAAATGCAAGTGGAGATTCGGAGCGCTAAGAGGTTAATAGTGGAAAAAGGAATGTCTTCAAATATAAACTACACAGAATCATTCGGTGAAACTTCTTTCTGATCTGTGCATTCAGCTAACAGAGTTAAACCATACTTTTGATTGAGCAGATCTGAACACTCTTTCTGTAGAAAATGCAACTGGACATTTGGAGCGCTAAGAGCGTAGTAGTGGAAAAAGGAATATATTCAAATATAAACTACACAGAAGCATTCTGTGAAACTTCTTTCTGATCTGAGCATTCAGCTAACAGAGTTAAACCATACTTTTGATTGAGCAGTTTTGAAACACTCTGTCTGTAGAAAATGCAACTGGACATTCGTAGCGCTAAGTGGGTAATAGTGGAAAAAAGAATATGTTCAAATATAAACTACACAGAAGCATTGTATGAAACTTCTTTCTGTTCTGTGCATTCAACTAACAGAGTTGAACCTTACTTTTGATTGAGCCGATCTGAAACACTCTTTTGTAGAAACTGCAATTGGACATTCTGAGCGCTAAGAGGCCTATATTAGGAAAAAGAATGTCTACAAATAAAAACTACACAGAAGAATTGTGTGAAACTTCTTTCTGTTCTGTTTGTTCAACTAAAAGAGTTGAACCTTAGTTTTGATTGAGCCATTCTGAAACACTCTTTCTGTAGAAAATGCAAGTGGAGATTCGGAGCGCTAAGAGGGTAATAGTGGAAAAAGGAATGTCTCCAAATATAAACTACACAGAATCATTCTGTGAAACTTCTTTCTGATCTGTGCATTCATCTAACAGAGTTAAACCATACTTTTGATTGAGCAGATCTGAACACTCTTTCTGTAGAAAATGCAACTGGACATTTGGAGCGCTAAGAGAGTAGTAGTGGAAAAAGGAATATATTCAAATATAAACTACACAGAAGCATTCTGTGAAACTTCTTTCTGATCTGAGCATTCAGCTAACAGAGTTAAACCATACTTTTCTTTGAGCAGTTTTGAAACACTCTGTCTGTAGAAAATGCAACTGGACATTCGTAGCGCTAAGTGGGTAATAGTGGAAAAAAGAATATGTTCAAATATAAACTACACAGAACATTGTATGAAACTTCTTTCTGTTCTGTGCATTCAACTAACAGAGTTGAACCTTACTTTTGATTGAGCCTTTCTGAAACACTCTTTCTGTAGAAACTGCAATTGGACATTCTGAGCGCTAAGAGGCCTCTATTGGGAAAAATAATATCTTCAAATAAAAACTACACAGAAGCATTGTGTGAAACTTATTTCTGATATGTTCATTAGGCTAACAGAGTTAAACCATACTTTTGATTGCGCAGTTCTGAAAACTCTTTCTGTAGAAAATGCAAGTGGACATTCGGAGCGCTAAGAGGGTAATAGTGGAAAAAGGAATATATTCAAATATAAACTACACAGTAGCATTCTGTGAAAATTCTTTCTGTTCTGTGCATTCAACTAACAGAGTTGAACCTTACTTTTGATTGAGCCGTTCTGAAACACTCTTTCTGTAGAAACTGCAATTGGACATGCTAAGCGCTAAGAGGCCTACATTGGGAAAAAGAATATCTTCAAATAAAAACTACACAGATGCATTCTGTGAAACTTATTTCTGATCTGTAAATTCAGTTAACAGAGTTAAAACATATTTTTGATTGAGCAGATATGAAACACTCTTTTTGTAGAAAATGCAAGTGGAGATTCGGAGCGCTAAGAGGGTAATAGTGGAAAAAGGAATGTCTTCAAATATAAACTACACAGAATCATTCGGTGAAACTTCTTTCTGATCTGTGCATTCAGCTAACAGAGTTAAACCATACTTTTGATTGAGCAGATCTGAACACTCTTTCTGTTGAAAATGCAACTGGACATTTGGAGCGCTAAGAGCGTAGTAGTGGAAAAAGGAATATATTCAAATATAAACTACACAGAAGCATTCTGTGAAACTTCTTTCTGATCTGAGCATTCAGCTAACAGAGTTAAACCATACTTTTGATTGAGCAGTTTTGAAACACTCTGTCTGTAGAAAATGCAACTGGACATTCGTAGCGCTAAGTGGGTAATAGTGGAAAAAAGAATATGTTCAAATATAAACTACACAGAAGCATTGTATGAAACTTCTTTCTGTTCTTTGCATTCAACTAACAGAGTTGAACCTTACTTTTGATTGAGCCGTTCTGAAACACTCTTTCTGTAGAAACTGCAATTGGACATTCTGAGCGCTAAGAGGCCTATATTGGGAAAAAGAATGTCTACAAATAAAAACTACACAGAAGAATTGTGTGAAACTTCTTTCTGTTCTGTTTGTTCAACTAAAAGTGTTGAACCTTAGTTTTGATTGAGCCGTTCTGAAACACACTTTCTGTAGAAAATGCAAGTGGAGATTCGGAGCGCTAAGAGGGTAATAGTGGAAAAAGGAATGTCTCCAAATATAAACTACACAAAAGGGTCAATCTACTAATTTATCTTCTAATAACTTTCCACCCAGGAGCATTCGTCCCTCTCATTAGACAGTTGTTCTATGCTTCTTTTTTTCACATTCTAATTGCCTCACCTGAACCAAAAAAAGAATGTGGATCTAGGATCAATACCTTTTGAAAAGTCATTTATTTCATTATATTATTTTTTCATATATCTGCATTATTGCATAGAATACCTGATTGGTCTTATGCTAAGTTTTTCATGTAACATTACCTCTGCAAGATGTTAATAAGTATCCTTCCAAAAATGTTTGAAAAATCTTGGGTAAAACATGTTACGTAAGTTCCTGTTTTATAGTTTTCCAAGAGTTTTACTATCCTTGGCCAATGACAAAATTCAAAGCAGAGATACAGTACACAACTTTTGTAAAACTTACCTATTTTTCTTATAAGACTGTGGCTTTGTTTTGTTTTGTTTTGAACTTCTTTTCTGTGATGTGACATGAGACTGTGTGTTGAGTTAGGGGTGGGGACATACATTAACAGAGGTTTAGGAACTGCTTTGCTAAAGCAAGTTTGAGGAGCAAATGGGGAGACTAATACAAGATTTTCCTTTAAGCAGTGGGAGTTGAAGGGGTAGGTGGTTTTTGGAGAAAGAAGAGACCCATTCATGGCACAGGCTTCTTTATGTTTCTGCTCTGTGTGATACTTAATGAGGATACAGACATTCACTTCCTCTATTTCCCACCCCTGGCCGGGGATAACCCAAAGGTACCTGATAAAGACACAGCCTTATAGCTGTATCAAGTATCCCTGAGTGTGTTAGGACTGGAGAGGCCTAAGGAATAAAAAACATACATGCATTAAATGGAACAAATACAGAGAAGAAGAAAACTCAGACATGGTACATTAATTGTGTACCTTTCCTTACAACCCAGCACATCACAGGGTACATGACCTGCTTCCTTTTGACCTGCTTCCTTTATGTTCACTGCATGAACAGGGAAGGGGGTTGGGGTACACGTGGCAGATAATTGTGTTTACTATGTACCTGGTATTAATACATCTATAGAGACAATTGGAATGACTATACTGGAGAAACAGCAAGAGAAGAACTGAAAAGGCTAAAACAAATACTTGGTTCTCTAAAAAATACTCCAAAGGATTTCTCATGTCTGACAAATTACATTTTAGTCTAATAGTAATAAGTGACCAAAACTAAGGTGATTTGATAAATATCATAAGGTATTTTATTGTGAAATTGATATCTATACGTATTGCTTATAAAGCTCAGTAATCTGTTCTTGAATTGAGAAATTACTGAGACAACATCAAAAGCTGTCATTTTTGTTTCTATGTTGTCGTTGTTATTGTTTGTGAGGTCAGAGCTTCTAAACTTTATGACTGTTTGAAAGGGGCCTATATAGACCTTGCCTGAATATTAAGTCATGTGAAATGATAAAAAGCTTTCTGATTTATTGGGTTAGACAAAGAAAAAATTGAGAAATTGAGCATCATTAAAATTAAAGACTTTTGTTATTAAAACTGTGCTTAGAATGAAAACAAAAGCCACAGGTTGGGAGAAAATTTTTTCAAAACATATTCAAAACATTTTCAAAACATATCAGATAAATTACTGGTATTTAAAGTATACAGAGAACTCGAAAATAAGAAAGAAAACAACTCATTTAAAAAATAGTCCAAAGGTCTAAATACAGCTGTCAAATGGGGATTTTGAAGTTACTAGTCATGTATCATTAGGGAACTGCAAGTCACAGCAACCGTGAGATATTATTACATGACTATTAAAATGACCAATATCCAAAAGTCTGATGATACCAAAAGCTGGCAAATGTGAGGAGAAACAGGAACTTTTATTCATTGCTTGTGAGAATGCAGAATAGTACAGCTACTTTGGCAGTCAGTTTGGCAGTTTCTTATAAAACTAAACATACTCCTACCACACAACCCAGCAATTACATTCCCGGTATTTACTTAAAGGATTTGAAAACTTACATGCACACAAAAGCCTTCTTCCCATGAATGTTACAGGAGCCTTATTCATGATCACTAAAATCGAAATGTCCTTCAGGAAGTGAATGGAAAAATAAACTGTGGTATATCCAGGCAATGGAATAGTATTCTGTCAAGCTACAGAAGACACACAGGAACCTTTAAATGCATATTGCCAAGTGAAAGAAGCCAGTCTGAAAAGTCTACATACCGTATGATTCAACTACATGACCTTCTGGAGAAAGCAAAACTATGGAGACAGTAAAGAGATCAGTGACTATTAGGGATTTGGAGGAGATTTGTGCAGTCTAAACATGTCATGTGCCAACAATGACGTAAAGATATGTGAGATAAAGTATGACGAATTCTATTGACAAACACACGCAATGGCTTCCATTTAACTGAGAAGAAACCATATACCTAGCACAAGTCTTTTTCTGTGCATTAACTTTTTGTAATACAACTATATGAAGTTATAGCCTATTTTATATATGAATAAAAGCATTTCCAAAGGTTAAGAAAGGGCACAGTGAGAGTGAGAAGCACAGTCTGGGTAGGCAGGTCAATCTAGTTTTCTATCTGTGCTTTAAACTGCTATAACCATCAACTCAATCTACTAATTTATCTTCTACATAAATTAGTAGAGGAAACGATGAACGGATGGAGCAAGGAAGAATTTTAGGAGAGTGAATCCATTATTCTGTATGACACTGTAATGAGGATTATTTGTCATTACACATTTGACAAAACCTACAGAATTCATAAGACAAGGAGTAAACTCTAATACAAACTACATACTTTAGTCAATAGTAATGTACCAATATTGACTCATCAACTCTAACAAATGTACCACACTATTGCAAGATGTTAAAAATCGGGGAAATTGGGGTAGAGGCTGAGGATGACGTGTGAATGCTTATTCACTTCTTTCTACAAACCTAAAATTGCTTTTAAAGAGTCAATAAAAATTAAAACAAGGCAGGGTTTTCATGCAATGGAAAAAAACACACAACTTTAGTAAGTGACTCATAATTATGCTTATGCCACTTTGCTAGATTACACTTCATTAATAAATATAGTTTCATTCTTTATGTTATAAAGCAGAATAAAGTCAGATATCTAGAGAAATTGATTTTAATGATTAGAGTAAAAGCATTTTCACCTCCAACGTCAGAATGAGTTCTTCAGAATCAGTCCATTTTATAGTTAAATCAATCATTGATTTTAAAAAAATATTGAGAAAAACTTTAACTTCACTTTTTCCATCAAACTCAATGTCATGACAGCATTGTCATTTCAATCTAGGATTAAAACCTATTTCTGGACCCAGTGGACTTACTGTGATAGATTCTGAAAATGTCAGACGTTAAAGTCCAGTCTTTGATCTGCTGTCCTCTGCAGTTATCAAAAGGTCAGTTTATCCTGCTTCTTTTCTCTCTTTTTCATATATCTTGCACTTCAGCTTAATATTAGTATTAAGCTAAATTTCTTATTTTATTTTGATTGATAAAGGAAAACAGATTGTTTCAATACAGTTACTGAGAATAAGCAGCAAAACGTACTTATAAAGTACACAAGAGAGCTATCAGATAAAAATGTGTTCAAAAAAAGATTTGGAAATTTTTATTGCATGAATGTTCAAATGGAAAGGAAAACTTTCTGGATTCTTTTTCCACCACACAGGAGTAGCAGCACTAAAGTAGTGAATAATGTCCGTTCAATTGGTAGTTTTCATGTATTTCTGATATCAGAAATGGACTGTTAGTAACTAGTTTTAAAAGCAGAGCATTTTTGTGCATGGCATTCCCCTGAATTCCAAAGCCCAAACTTAACTTAGGCTAATTTCTCTCTGCTGGGAGCCCCATTAATTTCTCATAGATAACATTTCATATATATGCGGCATTCTGATGATGTAAAGGAATTCACACCTTATGGGCCTACAAGCCAAATTTAATCAATGGCTTGCTTCATATGGCTGAGAGCTAAAAATTGTTTTGGCATTTTGGAAGTGTTTAAAGAAGGAGAAGGAAGGGGAGAAGAAGAATGAGTAGATGAAGGAGAGACAGAGACTACATATGGCCAGCAAAGCCTATAATATTTACTGTCTAGTTCTTTACACAAAGAACTTTTCCAATCTTGAACAAAACACACACATTTTCGTTATGCCAAAAAAGGACTACAATAAGTCTTCACTTAACATCATTGACAGGTGCTTGAAAACTGGTCATAGGTATATATATTTATGGTCACGTGATGTTTTGATACACGCATACGGAGGGATAAATTGGGGATGGTTAATTGGTACAAAAATACAGTCAGCGAAACCCATTTTACCATAGGTTGACATCAAAAGAGTTAAGCTTCTATGGCTTTTGGTAACTAAAACGTCAACAAACTTGTAAATAAAGATCAAAACACTTCTAATATTAAATGCTGAAATAAATTTCAGCTATTCATACGTTTAAGATTAATAAAAGCTAGTAAAATCATTATTTACCTACTTATTTCAGTTTAGGGTTGCAGTTGACCGCAGCCTATCCTGTCAGCTCAGGACGCAATGTGGGAACCAGCCCTGGACAGGGTGCCGTCGCATTGCAGGTGCACTCACACATACCCACAGTTACTCAGACTGGGACCACATAGACACGTCAATCAACCTCACATGCACAGCCTTGGGAAGTGAGAGGAAACTGGAGCATCCAGAGAATATCAATGCAGACATGGGGAGAATACATAAGCTCTACACAGACAGTGAACCCCAATTGGAATCAATTTGTTTTTTCTCATCAACATCATAATGAAATGACATTGAATGAAACGTCGTTATTCAAAGACCTGTTGTACTCAGTTCTAAACATTTCAGAATTAAGAGATCTACACACATCCTCTTCTATATAATGGAGTGGGTCTCTTAAAATTTCCTGGCAACATACTCTTAGCCTGCCTAGGAAACACTTTAGAATACAACTGCATTATAATAAATTTTCATATTCTATTCATATCTTCATATTTCTCCCTCTACTTATTAAGGTATAGTCTTGTATATGTAATCCTTCAGTTCCTGAACAAGGTGAACATATGATCTCATGATGTGTGTTTTAATTTCTTAACTTTGTTGAGATTTGGGAATGTGAGGATGATGGAAAGGAAAGAAAGGAATTCAGCAGCTATAAAAGAAATCTGACCTTTAATTTTTTTATTGAATTTGTTTCTTGTTTTATTTTTCCTTCCTTTGCACAAATGAGAACTTCTAGTTTTACAAAGGGTACCATCAACTTTAGGACAAAAATTTGTATTTGTGGCATAACACAAGTTGGAGACACAATGATTTAGAGATTGCATATCAATTTTATCAAATAAATGTGATAAAGTAGGTGATATGCACACACACACACATTTGTAGTGACAAAACCATTGACACAGATACCCAGATGGCACTTAATGTACTTTCAGCCTTAAATTCTTTCTCAAGGACAAGCCATTTGTTTGCAAATGATTTAGCATTCAAAAATGATTAAACACGGGAAAAAATGCATTGCACATAAAGTTCAGATTACAAGTGAATTAAAGTCACACTAATATAACTATAATTTATAATGAATTCAAATGGCTTTCAGAAGGGTCATCTGTGGAAGGTGAAGAGCAATCTGAATTTATTTTTCTGGTAACTGGTCACAGCAATGTTTTCTAGACTAGTGAGTGAGTGCTCATACAGCACCATGTGTGTTCAACAACACATAAAGTTGGATGACAAAATCTACTTTAGTGAGAAGGTAGCTATTTCCAGGGGCACCAATAGTAATGTCAGTTTTGAGTCTTGGGTTTGCTTTTGTTTGTTTACAAGGCGATGAAATGTTTAAGGAAAAAATAAATTCTACCAATCCATGTTGAGTGAACATTTCAATCCTTGTAAAGACCAAAGTCAGCTGCCACCATGCCATGCAAACCTTATAGTACATGACATGTTAAATCGGTAACCTCGAAAGGGACTTCTGAGAAGCTATGAGTAAAAGGCACATACAAAATGCCTCTGAGATGAATTCACAAATGAAATGGAAAAGGATAACTGTGTACATCCAAGAAGAATAGTAATTAACAGAAAACAAGAACACTTCTAAATTGAAAGAATCCCTAAAGTAAAAGAAGACCAAAGAAAAAGAAATAAAGATGAGAAGTGAAATGAGGCAGAAATGGTGAGCGACAAGGAGATACACTGAGAAAAAAAGTAGCTAAAGTTAGTGTGTTATTATTTCAGCAAAATTAAGTATATCAATACTGAGAAATATGACTTGAAATAGATTCAGTACCTCAAGCAGAAACATAAACAAATAACATCTGGGTTTTTCTTTTGATAACCAGTATTTTAAATACAAAAATCTAAAAATTTTGTCTTTGTGTAAGAGTTACACATTTATCATACCAATCAATAACAAAAAGGCGCTATAAATACTGTATGGAAATAAATGTCCTAACAGATGTTAACCAGACATCAGTCTTCACCGGTAAGGATTAGATTTGAAGGTGTTTGCAGATAATTAAAACTTGTTTTTATAACATAACTTAGCAGCTAAGTAGTATAATGAAAATGGGATATTCAAATTATAAGATATAAAATATTAAAGATAGAAGAACATGTTTATTTTTTCAATATAAATATTGTTACAGCTCAGAGAAACAGTATGAAATCTCAGGGCTCATGAAAGGCCACATTCTAGAGATAGTGATTGACAGGTATGGTAATTCCCCTACAGCATGGTGCCTGTTGTCATGGAGTAGCATGTCTCCTACAGGGTACTACCAGCAGGTTCATGTAGGAAGAGCCAATAGTCCATGTGAGAAACCCCGGAAGGCTAAAGATAGAAGGAAATATTTGTGCCACGTTGAAGAGCAAGTTCACCAGGTGAATTGGCATGTGGCTAGGGTACAACTTCCCATACATATATAAATAATGAAACACACAAAAAATTATCAGAAAAGTATTTTATTATTATTAGAGTCACGATTAGCACTCTCCTCATCAGGAGAGTTTTAGGTTTTTTTCTAGCCCTACTCTATACTTTTTAAACACAGTCTCCAAGTTTCAAAATAAAAGTTTCTTATTTTTAATTCAAATCTCAATTAAAATAAAACAAAAACCGAAAATGTAGAAGTTCCTTATTTTGACCATCTATATATCATACACAACAAAAAGACTGATAAAATTCCACTAAACACAACAGCTAGATCCGTATTCCCGTTACTGCTTAAGCCCATTCCAATAAGGATTTTATACCAAATCTGCCCTTGCCAAGGCTACCTGGGGCCTTCATTTTATTATTTGCAATGGACAATTTTAACTTCACATCCATGTTGGCTTCCTTACATCCTAGATGCACATACAGCCAGATTTTTTCCATCAGATGTGATTTGATCCTCCAAATTCGGAATGCCTTGATGACCTCCTCTTTATCTAAAGATCACTTTAAAAAGCCTGAAGTATTTGGCTCTTCCCTAAATCTTTGGCCAGATGTAATGTCATCCTCCCATTGGCTTTCTTTGTCCAAACTACATTAGCCTTATCTCAGATCTTCAAACAAGTTATATTTCCTGCCTAAGATCTTTCTATGAGTGAGTGAAAGGTGTGACGAAGATAGTTCCTCTTTGCCCCCAAAGGTTTCATTGATCACGCTGATAATGAATTTACTGTTATTTTAATCTCTTACTGTTATACTCAGGCTTAAATTCTCTACCCTACACACTTCAGTTGACATAATTTTAATTTCCACTGTGATGCTTCTCTCTCTTCTGTCAACACTCTCTCCTCACAGGGTTTCATCCAGATCAGGAGTCAGTAACATTTTTGACAAAGAGCCAGATAGTAAATATTGCAGGCTTTGTGTTGCCAAGAGGCAAATTTATGGAACTTTCCCTGCTGAAAAATTTCCCTGTATTTTACATTTTAGACTTATAAATGCCACACGTACTTATAACTCATGAGCCATACAAAAATAGGTGGCAGACCAGATCTGGCTCATGGGCTATAATAGTTTTCCAACCCCTCACCTAGATTCATGACTTTAGGCATGCTCTATAGGCTACGATGATCTAACTCACATCTCTAGCCAAGTCAACTTGTCAGTGCCTACTTGATGTCTCCACTTGGATTCTAACTAGCGTCTTAATTTAAGATTAAAAAATGTAAAATCAATCACACATACGCACCTACCCACACCTCTGTCACTTGCAAACTGCCTCATGTCATCAAGACTTTGCCATATCACTAAAAGTGACCATAATCCCCCATGTCCCTAAATCCAAATACCTTGATATAATTCTTGCTCAGTAAATTCAATCATCTTCAAATCAACTTCCAATCTCAACTGATTTTCTCCAACTTTATTGCTACACTCATAATCCCAACTACCATCATCCTTCAACTGGACAGGTGCAATAGTCAGCTAAATGAACCCCCTTCCTTCACTAGTGTACCCTTCCACAATAGTACACCCTCCTAAGAGCTAACCTCATCGTATCACACATCCATCATACACTTTTCAATGTAGTTAATTTATATTCACATTTTGATATAAGATCTAGATTTGGTCCCTGAGAACACTCATGTAATCTCTCTCCATGCTCTTCCTTCATGGACATTCCAGCCAAACCGGCCTTCTTTTCTTTGTAAGAAACTATCAAGCTCTCTTTTTAAATTACAGAATCTTTATATCTGCCCTTCTTTCTGCTCAGAGCACCCCAGATCTTCAAAGTACCTTCCTCTTTGTCTTCACTCAACTCTCAAATGAAATATTACCTCCTCAGAGAGAAAAATGCTCTGAAATACCTACAGCCAGATCAGTGCCTTCCTCCTTGACAGTTTTACTCAGCCATGTTATCACATGTAATCTTCTTCGTAGTAGTGTACTTTATAGCCCTTCACACCATTGCTTTGTTGAGGTATTTGTATGTCTTCCTCCTCTTTCCCTCCTCACTACAGTATAGCCAATTGTGTCTTTGCCTTCTTCACTGCTATATCCCCTAGTGCCTGGTAGGCTTTCTATAAACAGCCATTTATTGACTTATTGACTACATGTATATGCTAATCCTTTTTACTAATTGTTGTTACACTATAAATTTCTCTTCTCCCTCTCTTCGCTTCCCTCTTCTCATGTCCCTTGATGCTTCCTACTCAATATTAACATGGACATCATTTTGTGTCTTCAGCATTTCTCTTTTCATTATATTATGATAGGTTAATTTTCCTAAGAAAACACTATTTTGACAAAAGCAAAGCATTAAAGTAAAGCAGCATAGGATCAATTTTTTCCTATTGAAAAGGAAACACCATCTTTCCGAGAAGACAATTCCACCAGGAAACAAAAAAAACACACACATTTCCGGTAAGTCCTAGTTCCCAAGACTTGAAGCCAGTATGTTTTTCCACTTTCAAGTATCCTTGACTGTAGAGATAAAAGGTATCCACTTAGAGATATTAACTCATTACCACTGCCTAAATTTGGTTTCCAGAAACACAACTTAATATGACATCAATGGATGTGATAATCATTTGAAAGTAGCTTTATCAAAATCATCCAACAGAACAAGTTACTTTCCTAATTAGCATCCTCGGTTAAATACCTAAATCTGATGAATAATAAGTTATGCATTATGCTAAATTGCATTGGCTCACTATCTTAGAATGCTTTCAAACTAATTAAAAATGAGATATTCAGTGATGAGAAACATAAAAAGATAAAAACCTATTTCAATCAGTTTAAATTAGAATTTAACATTTCTTCAATACGCTCTTTTGTAGTCAATTGCAAGAGTAATAAAGCAAAATTATTGAGTCTATAATAGTGACCGTTCAAAATTCATAGTGAATTATTAAAAAGAAAACTAAGGTCCCTGCCAACTTTCCACCTCACTTCAAAGCATAGCCAAGGTCATTACAACAGCAAGTAAAAGACTCCACACAATTCCCACTTCTTCGCCTCTATACTGTTACTTCTGGAATCTTCTACTGCTCCAAATTGTGTGTTTGCTCCAGACTCAGCAGTTCTCACCACCTTGTTCTTCCAATTGCCATCTTCTCTGTGCGGCCTTTCTTGACTACCCAGTTAAAAATTATCCTATCAAAATTATCTGATCCCCATCCAGGATTACTTTTCACCATCTAACTTACGATACTTTGCATATTTATGTGGCTCATTGTCTGTTATCTGTCTCCCTAAGTTAGAATGCGAGCTTCATGATGGCAGAGTTTTGGTCAATTTCCTTCACTCAATAATTCCTGACCCAAAGTAAACACTTCATAAGTATTTTTTGAATATACTAATATATAGTCCGAATTATCAAGGAACTTATAAATAAATAAAGACACAACCCAGCATATAGTGCAGCTTGAGAAATGTTGATAGTGTGGTACAGGAGGAGGTATGTAAACTATGAGAAGCAACAGTTAAATAAGAAGCAATCCAGAAAGACACACAGTGTGGGTGACATCTGAGTTAAAGGACAGAAGGTAAGAAGATAACCAGATGGAGAAAAGAGAGGAAGATCTTACAAACAAGCATCAGAAGTTACCATAAGAAAAGCAAGTACAAAATCATCAGAAGAAAAACAATTGCATCCCAGTTATTACCACAAACATAATTAACTATGAAAACCCAGAACAGTTCATGCTTTGATAATGCTAAAGTTGATACGTAGATTAAGATGTGATATAACAATCTGCAAATCTTAGTTTTCAGAAAACCTTTTTAGGCAAGATATGATGATTTAAGGAAGAAAAGTTGCTGATGGATGAGGCATGTTGTCCCTTAAAGACAAACACTATGAAGACTGCGTACAGCCTTTATAATGGAAAGGTGCCACGTTTTTTCTTTTCTAAGTCCTTGGAATCTCAGTTGGCAACTTTGAAATTCATGTGTAATTCATGAGCTTTTTAAAAGAAATGTAATAAGTAACACAAGTGATTCTAGAGCTTGTCTTTAGGCTGAGGTAGATATTGGCATTATAAATTGAAGTGCTAGAAAGGAACAATAAGAATTAAGAATAAGCAGTAATTTCTGCCAAGATCTGTGGCACCCAGTCTCACACATAAGGCTTTTTGGAATCTCTTGGTTTCCAAGGTTCAGGCTCTCATACTTTAGTTTGTACATAAAGGACTTAAGTTATTCTTAAAGCACAGTTTTAGCACTTCACACCAGGAGATGGTTATGAGACTGATCACAGGATAAAGTGAAATAGGATGTGTGCCTACTTGTAGAAGGAACCTCCTTCCTTTTGCCATTCTATTCCTACTTTTCTGGCAGGAAAGTCCTAGAAAAAATTTCATATACAGATTAATTTTAAACAATTTACATTATATTTTACTATTAATAGCTTCTAGAATATCTTAGCTTAGGCTGGCCCTGGTGGCTCACACTTGAAATCCCAGAATTTTGGGAGGCTGAAGTGGGCGGATCAACTGAAGTCAGGAGTTTGAGACTAGCCTAGCCAACATGGTCAAACCTAGTCTCTACTAAAAATCCAAAAATTAGCCGGGTGTGGTGATGCGTACCTGTAATCCCAGCTACACAGGAGGCTGAGGCAGGAGAACCATTGAGCCTGGGAGGTGGAGGCCGCAGTGAGCCAAGATTGTGTCACTGCACTCCAGCCTGGGCAACAGAGCAAGACTCTGTCTCACAAAAACAAAAAACAAACAAACAAAAAAAGAGTATCTTAGCTTATATATTTCTCACATCTGATCCTACCACTTTACTTCTTTTTTCCTGTTTATACCAATTATTTCTATTCCTCTTTACATATAGGCAGAAAGATAAGACTAAAATGTGTCATAGACAATGACATCTAGTAAATTGACGTATTCTTCATGTTTAATTCCACAACAGATTTCAAATACAACCAAAATCTCCAAATAAAATCTTAATTCTAAATTGAGTGCTTGTACAGTCTTCAAATATGTTCAAATAGAACATCAAAGCTCAATAAAAATAGTTATATCACTTGGGATGGTGTTTAAAATATTTTTTCCTAAATAAATTCAGCTTCAGAGGATGAGAAAACCTTCGTTAGGAGATGTTTTAAAGAACAAATTAAGTTAAATGTGAAGGAAATCATACTTTATTTTGTTGAATAGTAAGATATTTCTGTTGCTATTGTGAATTAATGCCATCCAAATATTGAGTGATGTAATTCAATTTAGTAAAAGAAAAAAGTCTAAATTATCAACTTCTTTCCTTATAAAAATGAAATATGCTATAACTTGCATTTTTTCCATGGCAATGACCCTGATGATCAGAGAGGTTAAAACCTAAAAACATTTAAAATCATCTAATCTAAATTATAAAAAAGAAATCCCTTTCTTCAGAAAAAATAATTTTTTAAGGAAGCACTCATAAACAAATCTCTACTAGTAGATATACAGCATACACATCTCTTACTATCTCCCATGCAGACTGCATAAAAAGGCGTGCTGGCTACTTTTAAGAAAACAACATTCAGATGTCTGGAAAGTATCTGAAATGCATGATTAATCTACACAGATAATTTTCTCAAGAAACCAAATTTTGAAGACAAGTAATTCAAAAGTCTATTGTCTATAAAGTAAATCCGCTGGTATACTTAAACTGCTGTAATCCTTTCTCTGTTTACCTTATAGTGTGCACCTCTCAAGCTATGGGAATGCATGTCTTCTCTAAGAAGAGCTGACTTCTTTTGTAGGAAAAAGCTGTTGGAAATGACTGTTAGGATTTCAAATGTTTGGGAGTGTGTATTCATGTGGGTTTTACGTGTTGAATATTTGCATTTGTAATTTTAAGATGCTTAAATCAAAAACTAAAATGACCTATGCAACATAATTCTGCCATAGGATAAATTAAATTCAATTAAATGTTCCCATACAAATTATTATCTACCACAATGTAAAAATATTTATATATCACAAAGATGTAAGAAACACTGACTTCTATTATACAGCAGAGTTCAATTTCACTACTACTTAGCTTGATGATATTTTAAGGTCATGTCTCTTGGAATACACATTCAATATTCATTGCCAAACGTCTGAGCTCACCTCTCTTGAAGCAATATTCAATTATCAAAGGAGAATAATTTACCAAGCAACCTCACAAAACACAAACTCTAGGTAGCATCAAGGTTTTTCAAAGTGATTATTCCTTACTGGTCGAGATCCTAAGATATTAAAACTCATAGATCACATGATCTGAGATTTTCTAATTGAAAAGCTGTAGCTGTAAACCTTTCATTCAAAGTCGGATACTACTTTCAGCTGTCAAAAGAATTATGCAATCACTTAAACTTCTGGAATGAAAGAGAAAATGAAGGGAACAATAAAAGTAACTGAAATGCACTGAGAAATGAACATAAGGAACCAAATGGAGGCAAAGACAGAGAGAGAGAGAGAGAGGGCTGTTTACCTAACCTTCCCTTCTTGAGTGGGTTTTCTCTGATATCTCTAGAGAACAATTGGATGTGTAACAATGAAATACAAAACACAAGATACTGTCTTCGTATAATTACTTGTAATGATTCCAAGATGGCATAATTTGAGAACTTGCTAAATAGGACAACAAAGTGATCTGCTTTTCCAAAATTTTGCCCCTTACCTTATATATTATTTCATGGTGAAGATCAATAAAACTGAAAATTGGAATTGCCAGATATTATCAGATTTTATTTTTTGAATGCTTAACAGCTGACCCAAAATCTGGTCATAAAAATGGAAGTTAAATTAAATTGTCCTCAAAATTTAAGTTTGCTACATTTGTAAGAACCACTTGCTTCTTCAAAATCTCAAACTTTCTCATATCTAGCAGCAAATTGAAATTAGGAATTTAAGCATGTAAATTCATCATGGAAACCAAATTGATTAAAATTTTCTGTGTATTCATGATAATGTTTAAAATTTTTGCTACATTTAAACCCTAAGTTAGTTACAAAAACCCTAAAATTATGCTTGTTTAAAAACTTGGGCTAACTTGCTTTTGAAAACATACTGACATATTCGTTCCATTCTTCTTATAATTATTTTTGTGTCACTCCCAAGCAGCACACCATTGTATATATCCCCAAAACGGCACTTCTTTGTTAAAGCCATTAGGACAGAAATATTTTTGAGCCAGATGCAATGGCTCATGCCTGTAATGTCAGTACTTTGGGAGGCCTAGGTTAGAGGACTGCTTGAGGATAGGAGTTTGTGACCTGCCTGGGCAACATAGCAAGACCCAGTCTTTACAAATGAAATGAAAATAAAATATAAAATAAACTGGCTGGACAAAGTAGTGCACACCTGTGGTCATAGCTACCAGGAGGCTGAGATGAGAGGACCATATGAACCCAGGAGTTTGGGGCTGAGAATGAGCTATGACTGCACCACTGCACTTCAGCCAGAACTATGGGTTGGTGAGTTAGAAATAAGTTCTCAGTTCTGAATATAATAACTGCTCCTGGCACTCCCCAGAATGAGCTGGGTTTTCTTTTGCCTCTCTATAGTCCCTCTTCCTCAGGAAATACCCCCATGGTTCTGCCCGCTGTGCTATTAATTACACCAATGCTTATTATATGTCAGTTCAGTTTTATCTAGATTCTCCCAAAGTCAGTGCTGAACTTAGTTGTTTGAAAATGTATATATTGTAATAGTTACCAAAAAGACCAAATACAGCTAGATATTTATGCTATTTGTTTTATTTCCATCGTAGGTATATTTCCTTTTAAAATTCATATATATCTTTCTCTAAGGATTGTCTCCGTTTTCAGATGTTAAGCACTTTCTCATGCACACACCACCTAAGCAGCAAAGACAGAGTCCACGTCAGGGAATGTCACATTCAGGATAAGTACCTATTATTCTGTAACTCAGAAGTAGGAAAATGGATGTCCTCAAGCAGATGCTTTTCTTGACAGATACAAAAATTTGACAAGGATCACTGACTGACTTCCAACCCACCATTCATCACTTTTATCTTATTTTGACCCTAAGGGTCCCAGAGGAATAATGGCACTACATTCCTATTTAGAATTCAGATTTCAGATTGCATTTCTTATATCATTGTTTATAAGTAGTGGTTGCACACAGTCGCGATAATACTATGACATTAATCTACATTCCTCGTTAAATCGATTTTTGTCTTCCGTTTTTGAGCTTAGCTACAATTTCTCACACGGTTTCGCTAGGAAGATTCCTCAATGACTGAAACATTTAGAACATGGTCGATTCATAAATACGACACTGGGATTCCCCAGTGACTGAAACATTTTGAACATGGTCCATTCATAAATACGACACTGGGATTCCCCAATGACTGAAACATTTAGAACATGGTCCACTCATAAATACGACACTGGGATTCCCCAATGACTGAAACATTTAGAACATGGTCCATTCATAAATACGACACTGGGATTCCCCAATGACTGAAACTTTTAGAACATGGTCCATTCATAAATATGACATTGGGATTCCCCAATGACTGAAACATTTAGAACATGGTCCATTCATAAATATGACATTGGGATTCCCCAATGATTGAAAAATTTAGAACATGGTCTATTCATAAATATGAAGAGCTTGTGTAGAAAGTATAATTTACTTATCCTATTATGCTTAAGAAATTATGTGAAATAATGTGAAAATAATCTTAAAACATTTGCATGCATATTTGCTGCAAGAGTCATCTTTCATTGATACTTAATCATAATCATGGACATGGTGGGTCCCAATAACCAATATTTAATGCAAGACTGTAAATTTAATAGAGAGAAAACCTTATTTATAAATTTTCATGTGTTCTTTTCTTGACAATAAGGAGCTGTGAGATTTGTATTTTAAAAGATACTTAGTAATAAAAACTTTAATTTTTAAAACTTTTATTTTTAAATTCTGCTTAATTGCATAAAAGTTAAAAGGTAATATTTAATATTTAATGAGGCTTATTGAGCTAAATGATGATATGCAGCTTGGGTTATACTTGCAATTATAAGATTTGCTCATTATACCTAAGCAATCTCCTTCACTCAATCTAGCTACCACTAAGGAAGCAAAATTCCCTGAATCATAGTATCAAAGCATTCCATTATGTTTTCTATTAAGTTGTTTTGTTCTTTGAATCATTGTCTATTTTAATTTATCCTTTTAGAAAGAAAACAAATTACTTAATTTGCATTTCCCACTAGAAGCTTCACTACAGCTAGACTTGGAATTGATTTCAGGCCATTTTTTAATAAATGATGGTCCCTAGTGAAAGATAGAATACTTGAGCCATCAATATTGAGTAAATAAAAGGGTTTGGGTAAATAAGAGAGAAGATACCTATTTTTCTCAAATATTTTAAATATCTAATAACCTATTCCTCATCTAAAACAAGCCACAATTACTGGAAATGATGGTCAGAGGAAGGTATTAGCAACCCTGTGTAATACTACATGTCATGTTGGATCACTATTACAGAGAAACAGTTGTCATGCTGCATTTTAGTAATTCTACACATCACCAGAGAAATAGACAACTCTTATAGCCAAAGAAATCCAACGTAGCTACTGTCTACATATTCTTGTTTTAGACCTTTGGTGAAAAAAACTACTATGTGTATTGAATATATTTTACATTAGTTTTATGACAAAAAAGAAAAATGAGAATTCTATTAGATGCAAATACAAATTCTGAATGACAGGAAAGAAAAATTAAAATCAAAGCTGATCTTAATTAACAAAATGTATTATCTGCTTACATGTATATACAACTGTTCATATAAAGGCACAGATGCATTTGTGGTTTTGAAAAATATCTATTTCATTTCAAAACTTCATTGAACAATATTACATATGGCAAGAAAACTGCTTTTTTTGAAGGATCTTTTAAAAAGTGTTAAACTTTATTAGATACTTCAAACTAGCAAAGCTCAACTTCATCACAATTATATAATAACACTGCACACTTTCAATTTTATCTGGAGAAATATACCTATCCCTTGAAATAACTCTGTAAACTTCCTGCTCACAGATTTCATTTCAAGCCTTGAAAATGCAGGAAATCAATGCCGAATATACTTGCCCGGAAAGGAAAAGAAAATTTCAGCGATGTCAGGATGTTTTATCACATAAAATACAGAATTGCAATTTGTATCTGAGCAGGCAACACACCTCCAAAAATAATACAATACTTATCACAAAATACATTCACAGATACTAGATTTGGCACAAACCACTCCATACAGCTATTGATGAAATCAGTATTGAAAGCCTTATTACAAAATCTATGGCCCTTTTCTACGCTCCAACTGACATTTCAGGATGCCACAACCTTGCAGCTCCACTCTCTCATTAATTTCCCCTAAATACACTTGGCAGAAGAATGAGAAACGTCACATTTTTCATTTAATTTCTAAAGAACATCGCATCCTTTAAGAATAGGTTCTTGAAATTTTAAAATGTAAAACATAAAAACCCTAAAGAGACAAACATCCAAAAACATAAAAACCCTAAACAGACAAACGTCCAAAAACTTTTCTTCAAAATCACGACAACTTTATATGCTACGTGTTCTTGTAAAATACCACACACACAAACTCACAGGCACACCCACCCACCCAAAACCCACACACACGCATATTTATGGCCTCGTAACACCTCACATATATATACATACCACCAACTACAACAGAGACACACGCATATATATGGCTTCATAAAACCTCACATATATATACATATCATCAATTACAACAGAGAAAAGCCAATTTCAGAAAGATGGCTTCAATTTTGATGCATTTACTCACACCTAATTCTATTTCAATTTAACTGGTGCAGAGATATTACAATACCCTGTAACAAAAACCTGACGGAAGATTGTAAAAAATTGCTTAAACATCAAACCAAAGACTCAACATAATTTCATCACAAAGTGAAATTCGCATCCAACTCGCAAAGAATTAGAAAATCCTTGCACTTACCTTGGCCTTGTCCATTCCCCAGATGACCCCAAAAGACCACCGTCATCATCAACAGCCCCGGAGCCCACGTCCACATCCTTCTAGTGACACGCTCATGTCTTCTGGCCATTGCATCTTAAACTCTGCATATTCAGTGGGGTGGATGTGAAAGTACAATAAATTACATTCTTAGAGAAATACACTATGACTCAAATCCCATATCTAATATGCACTGTGCATTTCTGAATTATCCTGCCTACAAGGAGGTATATTTGAAAATCATGCTTCCCTTTAGGGTTGTCATATTGATGATTAATACGAAAGCTCATTCATTTTTAATCTTTAAGCATTCATCTGAATTACATTTTTAATATCATTTTCCAAAACAGGCCACTTAACCTATGAATGTTAAAAAGTACTCCGGATATACATATTGGAGTTCAGTCAAGCAAAAGCATGGTGTATGGACACTACTTAAGTATAACTTGATATTTAGGCAAATTGATGAATTTAACATACCATGTAATCTCTACATATATACAAAAGGACTTTTCAACACATTTATGTAAGTTTTGCATAAATACCCTTGAAAATATTCTCAAGTTTTAAGTGGTATTCTAATTATGTCAGTAATTTTAACTGAATAAAGAGATGCATCATGTGCAAAAACTAATCTTGTTTACTTAAAATTGAGAGTAAAATTAATTATAGAAGGTACAAAACACTTGTAATTTTGATTTCAGATATATGACCCACAGGAACCTTCATATATACAAATATTATACACATATATGCAATGTATATTTGAATGTTCATTTTGAAACTGTTTTTCATACTGATACATGAAAATACTTAAATGTCCACCAAAGCAAGGTTATTTATTCATACATTTGAATGATATACAGTAGCTCAAAAGAATAAACTTGAGTTGCATGTACTAATATGGATAAGTGTCCAAAATGAATAGTGAAGCAAAATTAGCAAATTTAATAATGATAAGTTCAAAACTACACCTTTCATATGTAAACATGTGCAATAGTTAAAACTATACATTTTATGTTGCATAAATATATAATACAGTATGATAACGCATAAGAATGATAAACACCTTCAAGACCAAAGTTAGGAAATTACAAGACTACAATTTAGATGGTTACTAGGTGGAATTTTAAATCAGAGGTTACTCCTAAATCCCAATTTTTCCACAGTTGACAAAATACGGAGTTAAGAAAAATAAACTTAATGATTTCCAGAATGAACGCTTTATTCAAAATGCTACGTAATTACAATTCTAATAAACTTGCAAGGGAATCCAGTCACCCAGAAATTTTTTATGCCTTTCTCCTACATCACGAAAGGGGAAGATTTAATTACCAACTTTGCATTACTTAACGTCAGACACATAGTATCAGAGCTAAAGAGAAATTTAAGAAACACCTAACTCAACCTCTCTATTTTAAATGACCAAATGAGTTGAGAAGGTTACAATGGCATTTCTAAGTTCATATGTAAAAACAGAATTTTGATGACAATGGCAGTTTAAGTACTAATAAACACTCCTGGAAAAGTTACTGTAATCCAGGTTATTTTACTGTGCTAAATGCCTTACATTCTTTACCCAATTCAGTTTCCACAGAAATCCTATGAACAAAGCACTTCCAAAATTTACCACTTCACAGCTAAGAAAACAAGGCTTAGAGAAATGCTACACGATCCCCTAGTCATGAGGTTAGTAGGTACCACTGTGGAGACTGAGGCAAAACAGGACGATTTCAAAGCCTATGCTCTGAACAAGTAAACACTAAGCAGGAATTTAGTTCTAGATCTCCCAGTTGTAGTCCAATAATCAGCCAAAAAATGGTGCTGAGAAGAGGGGAAAGAAAGATGTCTTGTATATGGAGCCTCATATATTTGATCCCAAATAAATCTTCAAATTGAAAATCATTAGAGCACAAGGCAATAGAATTATTAGTTTCTAAAATCATCAACCTTTCCCAAGTTGAACATACAAGTATATTTTATCATACATATACTATATGTGTGTATAACGTGTGTTTATCTAAGTATTCCTGTGGTTTATATATCTGGATTTGGAATTACAAGTGTTTTGTGGTTTATTATTTATTTATTATTATACTTTGAGTTTTGGGGTACATGCGCACAACGTGCAGGATTCTTACATATGTATCCATGTGCCATGTTGGTGTGATGCACCCATTAACTCGTCATTTAGCATTAGGTGTATCTCCTAATGCTGTCCCTGCCCCCTCCCCCCACCCCACAACAGTCCCCAGAGTGTGATGTTCCCCTTCCTGTGTCCACGTGTTCTCATTGTCTCCCTCTGTTGCTCTGGCTGGAGTCAGTGGTGTGATCATAGCTCACTGCAGACTCCAAGTCCTAGGCTCAAGCGATACTTTTGCCTCAGCCTCTCAAGTAGCTCGGACTACAGGCACGCACCACCATCCCCGGCTAATTGTTTTACAGAGATGGGGTCCCACCGTGTTGCTTGACTGGTCTCAGCCTCCTTAAGTCAAGGGATCCTCCCACCTAGACTTCCGAAAGCACTGAGATTACAGGTGTCAGCCACCTTGCGTTTTTTGATTTCTTCAATTAATTTTACTTATACACTTGATTACACAAGATTAATTTTGTGTACATAATGAATCTCTTTTGAGGTTTAAGTTACTGATTAATTAGAGTACCACTTAACAAGCGTGTCATCCCAGCACTTTGGGAGGCTGAGGTGGGCGGCTCACCTGAGGTCAGGCATGAGCCACCGTGCCCGGCTTACACACATTCTTTTCACTCCTGCTTTCAGATCTCTATTCCCTTCTAATTCCAGTGGAACCACTTTCACTTAGTATCAAAATATCCAGATCCACTCATCAAAGTGTAAATAATCCTTCAGCAAATTACCTTTGCAAATCTACTTTTATGTAATATTTCCTTAACTTCTTCTTACCTACATCCAGTAGTCATTTTACAAGGCAGAATATTTTCTATTTTATATAGAACTGAGGCAGTATTTGAAAAAAATCTCAAAACACTCTTCAGGAAGGACTGGCATCTAAAACACCAGTTCCAATATATATTTTAGTAACATTTTAAAGGACAGATGGTTTTCAAAATGTTATTATAATTTAAAAAAATGTAACCTTCCTCTCTGAGTTCATGTTTATGGAAAACTAATATTTCATAAATGCCAAGTTACTATGATGTATTGTCTAAATGCTGGCCCTGACATTCTATAAATGTAAAAATCATAACCTTCTAACTAACTTTGGTATTAGTCAACAACTGTGCTGATGAAAAGCAAAATCAATTCATTTAAAAAAAATTTTCCATGAAAAAAAAAACAAGTAACTTGTAAGTAGTAGCGTAGATGAACCAAAAAATAAAGTAACATTAACCAGAAAGACATGCCATGGATTTCTCTAATCTTTTTTTGGAACACACTTTTCATGCATATGAAAATAAAAATTAAATATAAAATGCCTACTTTATGTATGTACTTTTACTTGTGTCTATTGTTCTTTAAAGGTTAAAATAACTCCTAAAGCCTGCATAGCTGAGCCCATTGTGCTCTTCTGCCCATAAAATAGATTGGATGTGCAGTGAAAGAGGTATAACTTAGGCTTTCAGATTAGTTATGACGATGGAAACACAATTCTATTCAATAGTGTTCATGTTGGTCTTTGAAATGTTTAAGGTCACAAGGCAAAAGAGAACAGACTTTAAGAATGTTCGTGTATTACTTCTCGTCTTACCCAATAGCTAGATTAGTTCAATAAGGCCAGTGTTTTGGAGTAAACAGCATTGTGAAATGTGTCGCGGAGTCCGGAGGCTCCACCACCTACCTCCAGGTAGTTGTTCTGTCCGGTGGAGCCTAGACTAATACCTTAGGAGATGCATTACATCTACAGGTACCAACTAGGAAGGGTAGTCTTGAATTAAATGGCTTTAGACACGTTATAAGAGCAAATCGAAGCTTCCAGGTATTAGAACTACTTCAATCACAGAGCGTCTCTGGGTTCTATCTGTGGCCAGCATCATGTCTCTGTCTGCCCTCCCCGAATGCTTTCTCTCATCATGTGGATCTTCTAGATGGTTTTATTCTTCCCCAGCCAGCCAACTTGATCAACAAGCCTAGGTATATTAGGTATGTATAAAGTTGGTTCTTAAATAAAGTCCGTTACTGTATCTAGGTAAGTAATGTCTTCAGACTTACAATTTCATTGATATCTATAAAGAGTGACTCTAGTTAGCTTCTAGTGTCAGTTTTCCTAGCAGCTTCTTTAAAAAAAAAAATCCTCTCTGTAACAAAGCTTCCTTGCAAGTATTGCTGTTGGCAATAGTCCTCTTTACTGAAATGCTTATCCGGTGAAACTTGCGCTGTGCCAGTGAGCCTGCAGGTTGATGGTCCTTTTGTTCAACTTCTCCATTATAAAGCAACCTCTCTGATCACCCTTTTAAAACTAAAGACCAAAGAGTCAAATGAGATCAGGAAGTGACCAGAGCTCACAGGTCATCAACTCCTCTTCTTAGCATATTATAGCACACAGTCTAAGCCCGAAAAACACAGCAGAACCCATTACAGCTCTCGAGTTCCAGTTATTAACATTGATTTTTTTCAATGGAAAATTTTCATTAGAAGCTATCACAGGACTCACATTCAGTAATAACTTAGATTAGGATACATACTGGAGCCTTTGTCCTTAGAGTAGGTACCACTGAGTCACTATTAAAAGGAGTCTTTTTGACCTTAGTAAATTCTCACAGGGCTTATCTCAGTCTAAACTGTAACTGGCCTTTACTAGTGATGTCATGTGTAATTCAAATTAATATTGTAATGTATATAAATTGTATATATAGTATAATACATGCATGTATTTACATTTATTTTATTTTATTTTTTAATAAGATGAAACTTAGAGGTTAAAATATGACTCTAGGCCATTGTGCTTTAGAATGAAGAGCACAGACATGGGTTGCAAATGTAAATTTTGGCCCAATTTAATTTCTGTGACAAATTCATTAATGTCTTCAAGGTTCAGGCTGTATGTGTGAGACAAATGAAAACAGCTCTAAGATTCCTGAAAACCCTAAAGTATTAAAATTCCACTCTGCCATTAGTTCAGATAAATCATTTGCCAATTTGCCCCACAAGAACCAGGCATCTTTAAATGGTAACATAACATGCACTTCTCTCTCCCAAAGTGTAGTGCATAAACGTTCTGCTTCTGAATAACACAGGATGCCTGCTAAAATGTGCTGTCAGGGGTATTAGTAAGGAAATGTTGTATCAAAACTTCTGCAGATGTGGCCCTGAAACACACATTGTAATAAATCCTCCAGGCCTCTCAAGTTAGGAATAACTGGTTTATAAAATTGTACTTACTTAAAAATTATAGATAAACAGATTTTACCAAAACCCAGTTTTTCTGATCTGAATGAAATAAGGCTCTATATTCAGACTGACTTTTCAGTGAAAAACAACTTAAAATAGTGACAAATCATGTATAAGTTTAAATGAATATAACTAGGAGACCTGAAAACTCAGGTTTAGCAATCATCTTCCAACAGTTTGAGAGCCCACAGGAGCCACAGAGCCCTCATGTCTCCCCAGAGAAGCGGGGTGATTCTTCCCCCTAAACACCATGCAATTCTTCTTCTTTTTTTTTTTTTTGAGACGGAGTCTCGCTCTGTCACCCAGGCTGGAGTGCAGTGGTGCAATCTCGGCTCACTGCAAGCTCCGCCTCCTGTGTTCACGCCGTTCTCCTGCCTCAGCCTCTCGAAGTAGCTGGGACTACAGGCGCCCGACACCACGACTGGCTAATTTTTTTTGTATTTTTAGTGGAGACGGGGTTTCACCGTGGTCTCGATCTTCTGCCCTCGTGATCCGCCCGCCTCGGCCTCCCAAAGTGCTGGGATTACAAGCGAGAGCCACCGCGCCCAGCCAACACCATGCAATTCTTGAAGTGAGTGAAAGCATTCCTGCTCACACTGATACCCTCTCAAGTGAACTCAAAGTTAAGCCATCTCCAGCCAGACCAGATACCCTGGCCCATATCTCATTCATTAATATATGTTGAGAAGCATTTGTTTCTTGGAAACTACATGAAGTGAATAGGCTGTGGACTCCACTGGACCTAGTGGTCTATATTTAACCAATTCCCTTCACACATATGTATCAGATGCTCTCTTAGTTACGGAGCTGCAGTGGTGAATAAGAAAGCCACAGTCCTGTACTCCTAGGGTTTCAATTCTGAAGACGAAGACAGGCACAGAAATCCAACTGAGCAAAGTGAAGAGATTATTACAAAATGTGTTCACATGCAAAGTGAAGCAAGGGACTGAATATCCAACAAGGGTGTTGGGGCGAACATTAGATATAATCTTAATTCACATTATATAAGATTCATACATATAATTTTTATATATAGATATATTAATTTGGGCCGGGCGTGGTGGCTTATGCCTGTAATGCCAGCATTTTGGGAGGCCAAGGCGGATGGATCACTTGAGTCCAGGAGTTTGAGACCAGTCTGATCAACATGGCAAAACCCCATCTCTACTAAAAATAAAAAAGTTAGCCGGGTGTAGTGGTGTGCGCTTGTAGTCCCAGCTACTCAGGAGGCTGAGAAAGGAAAACTGCTTGAACCCAGGAGGCAGAGGTTTCCATGAGCCAAGATTGTGGCACTGCACTCCAGCCTGGGTGACACAGCAAGACCCTGTCTCAAAAGAAAAAGAAAAAAAGAAATATTAATTTGGATTATACAGACTCTAACCACTTCTTTCAAGTGAGAATATTTAAGCTAAGACCTGAGAATAAAAAGAGTTAGCTTTTCATACAATACAGAAAGATTCGTCTTATAGGAAAAACCCCCAGTGTTCAAGGACCCTAATATATGAGCAAGATCTTGGCATGTAGAAGAAACCTGTGAATTGGATGAAATGAAAAACTGAAAAGTAGGAATCTGGATGAAGTACAGAAGGGAGAAAGAGTAATGTGAGACGTGGCTGAAAGAGAAGGATATGTGAAACAGTACAGGTCTTCATTAGTAATGATGAGGAACATAAATCTTAGTCCAAGTACACCAGAAAAGTGGGAGAGTTGGAAACTGAAAGACATGTTAAGAGATCACTTTGGTTTCTCTGTAGCTAACAGGGTGTCGGAGATAAGAATTAAAGTAAGTTGACTAAGGATGACCTAAGAAAATAAGCGTAGGTAAGAAAATATGTGGCTCTGGCTAGGCTGGGGACATTGGAAATCAAAATAGGTGGAGGAAATTACAGATGTATTTGGAACCAAAATATTCTTTAAATGAATGTTGAATTGGATATTGTCAGAATATTGAGGAAGGGCCAAAAATGACTTATAAGCATCTAGCATGGCTGGCAGTGCCACTTACTATCATGTGGGAAACCAGGACATGTTACCTCTGAATTATTCGAGTGCTATTGTCACGTAAATCATCAACTCCCAGAATAAAGGTCTGGACCAAACTCTAAGACTGGAAATTATGAGCTGTTTAGTAGTGTTTAGAGCTTAGAGAGAGTATGTGTGTGGAGAGAAAAGAAGAGCAATTAGGACAGAACCCTTAGAAACATCAACATTTAAAATTTGGGAAGAGAAAGAGAAACAAATAAATTGTGGGAAAATGAAGCTCAGGGTAGTTGCAAGGGAATGCTAAAAATGAACTATGGCATTTGAGGAGGAAAACGTGGAAACTGAAAGCAAGAGAGTACGGATGGATCGTGAGGGAGCAGCAGCATCTGTGTCCTAAGGAGAGTCTCAGTGAAAATGAAGGGTTGTAGGAATGAGGACATCTGGGCCAACGAGCTGGCAAGGAGTGATGTCCAGGAGGCAGAATATTTGCATCTAGATCCTGGTGGTACATACCCTTATAGAAAATGTTTCAGATTTGATGACAATAAAGTGGAGGAAAGAAAAAAAGTAATGGAAATAAAGATGTCAAAAAACGGGGAACCGAGGTTTGTACTGGTCCTTTCACGTGAAAGCTGAGCCACTAAAATGATGGCTGAACTTGCCTGAAGATGATATTGAGCAAAAGATCTAAAGCCTTAAATAAATGGCAAGAGGCCAGGTGCAGTGGATCATGCCTGTAATCCCAGCACTTTGGGGGGCTGAGGCAGGCATATCACCTGAGGTCAGGAGTTCGAGACCAGCCTGGCCAACATGGCGAAACCCCGTCTCTACCAAAAATACAAAAATTAGCTGGGTGTGGTGGTATGCACCTGTAATCCCAGTTACTCAGGAACCTGAGGCAGGAAAATCACTTGAAACCGGGAGGAGGAGTTTGCAGTGAGCCGAGATCACACCATTACACTCCAGCATGGGTGACAGAGCAAGACTCCATCTCAAAAAAAAAAAAATAAGACCAGAGTGCCCAGGAGGGAGGTCTGTTGATGATGGTAATACCAAAGGGGCATGGCTGATATTTCCAAGGGGTTTGAGTTTCAAAGGAACAGTCTAATTTGCAAGGAGCGGAGAAATTAACAGTCTAGAAGTTGTAACGGGAACCAAGAACAACCACCTCGGCTTCCAGCCATAGGTATGTGGAGGGTGAGAAAAAGACCTGTCTCAATTTATGAAAGCTAGAGGAAAAACTGCACTTTAGTATCAACCAACTTTTGTTTTAAGATAATTACAAACCAATATGGAACTTAGCAAGAGTCAATTTTGACAGTTTCCTGCAGCTTAGTAAATTCTGCACAAAATTAAGATTTAACACAAAAGTAGAGAAAAATTTTAATGGCATAGCACATTTCTTCACAATTCCTTAAACCAAATAATTCCCTGTTCTTCTAACTCTCACCTTACACTATCAACTAGGCTTCTTATTCAATGAAAGGTTTAAGTCTACTAAGACACACACACACACACACACACACACACGTCTTATCCAGCTGCAGATCTCATTTTTGAAGGTACATTGAAAGTACATAGATCATTCTATAATCATCAACTATGAAGATTGTGAGCAACTGGAACAAGTATTCTTGGAAAAGAAGTTTCCTGTGTATAAGAAAAAAAAGAGTCCAACTCTGGGAACTGACTTGGCTGAGTCATCATTATATGCCACTGGCAAGAAATCAAGAAGTAACTCAGGACTGATAAACTTTGTTAAAGGAAATGGAAACAGCCTATCTGTGAGGCTTAATTCTTGATAATCTGGCCAAGATATAGCATCTGGATAAGAGTTCACTGACTCAACTAAATTTTGTGAAGGTGAAGTACTTGTTAAAATGAAAGATCTATTTAGAGAGAAATAAGTAGACATAATGTCTGCACTATGGATAGGTGTATACCTGTTTTTTGCAAAAACAGTTTGTATCTTTGAAATGCTGGTTTGCCCTGGACAGAGCTAACTTAAATAGAGACCAGGCGCGGTGGTTCATGCCTGTAATCCCAGCACTTTGGGAGGCCGAGGAGGGTGGATCATGAGGTCAGGAGATCGAGACCATCCTGGCTAACACGGTGAAACCCCGTCTGTAGTAAAAATGCAAAAAATTAGCCGGGCATGGTGGCGGGCACCTGTAGTCCCACCTACTCTGGAGGCTGAGGCAGGAGAATGGTGTGAACCCGGGAGGCGGAGCTTGCAGTGAGCCGAGATCGCGCCACTGCACTCCAGCTGGGTGACAGAGCGAAACTCCGTCCCCAAAATATATATATATAGTTTTTTTATATATATATGTATATATACCCAAAGGATTATAAGTCATGCTGCTATAAAGACACATGCACACGTATGTTTATTGTGGCACTATTCACAATAGCAAAGACTTGGAACCAACCCAAACGTCCAACGATGATAGACTGGATTAAGAAAATGTGGCTGGATACATATGTAACAAACCTGCACATTGTGCATATGTACCCTAAAACCTAAAGTATAATAAAAAAAAGAAAAAAAAAAGAAAATGTGGCACATATACACCATGGAATACTATGCAGCCATAAAAAAGGATGAGTTCATGTCCTTTGTAGACACATGGATGAAGCTGGAAACCATAATTCTCAGCAAACTATCACAAGGACAAAAAAAACCAAACGCTGCATGTTCTCACTCATAGGTGTGAATTGAACAATGAGAACACATGGACCCAGGAAGGGGAACATCACACTCCGGGGCCTGTCATGGGGTGGGGTGAGGGGGAGGGACAGCATTTGGAGATATACCTAATGTAAATGATGAGTTACTGGGTGCAGCACACCAACATGGCACATGTATACATATGTAACAAACCTGCACGTTGTGCACATGTGTCCTAGAACTTAAAGTATATATATATATAAAGAGAAAACCATTAAAGAAAGGCTATAATACACAGGAACACACAGACATACATACACCTGTGTGTCTATATCTTCAGTTATCACACTTTTTCTATACAGACTCCACACAAGACAAACATGTTACATTTTATGAGAAACTATAAGTGGAAAGAGGAGAATTTGTGAAATCAATATAGAATGTTCCTTGTTTAGCATAATTCTAACTGTTTCTCATTAGAGGTCTGAGTATCAATCTGTATTATATGTGGCCATGCTGGCATTTGGGAAATTCCACAAGAAACTTTTTAAATATGAATTTGGAAAAGGGAAAAGGATTTTTAAAGTGTCTTTTTTTGTTCTGCATTCTATGTGGAACATCTATTTTGTGCTAACTGCTCGTGTTAGCTTGTGATTGCCTGTGACTATGTGGAAGATATACTTTACGTGACTATGTGAGCAATAGTCTTAAAGTTAAGAAATCTAAAATTTGGTTGGTTTAGTTGCTAATTAGGTAAATTACCTTGTAATGGTTACTTAACCTCTCAAAGATTAATTATCTTCAGTGGTACATTGAAGGTTCCATTCATATTGATTTTAGTAGACTTATCCTACTAAAAAGTAAATTTAACAGAAATTATTCTAGACCTCATTATTTCAGGAGACCCCACCCCAGCTTTTATTCCTAACTTCAAGAAATGCAGAGAAATTTAAAAATTCGATGTTCTCCCAATTCAACAGAATATAACTGAACTAAATCGATTTATGTATAATTCATTATTTCAACCTTTAACGCTATATCCGAGCGGTTTGTTTTCACCATAAAGTTATAGCTGTTTAGGCCAATAATTAAAGAGGACCTTGATAGAGAATGACAAGAGAGGATGATCACCCTATTGTCTATCTTCCAGCTGTTTTCAATGCCCTGAAGTTTTATTCACACCCAAATATTAGAATCTTATCTGAGAGAGCGTACTCAAATGATGAATCATGCTAATTTCTCAAGAAAAGTGTTACAGAATAATAAATGCCTTTCTGGTCAAAGCACTGATGCTCTGGAAATAATCTTTATCCAAATGAGGTACAGGAATTGTTAGGACTATTAAAAGTTTGTATATGATATCTGCCAGGTTCGACTGAGCTTCACTTAAAATCTACCATATTAGGGCCAAGTGTAATGACTCAAATTAGTGAACTTAAAAATTGTTTTAAAATGTTTCCTGGAGACATTTCAAATATTGCTCTCTGATTTATCACTGTTACTTTTGCTGAATTCAATTTGATGCCAAGATTTATTCAGATTAATCAAATGCCATAAACTCTGATACCTAATGTTCCTTAACACCTTAAGAACTTTTAAACAGATCAAATGTTGAAGATACGCTTTTAGTGAAACTGTACCTAAGCACATGAATTCTATTGAATATAGCTTTTTAGAAGACTAACAAAGAAAGAAGACTTAGGAAATTCGGAAACATTTTTTAAACCTTCTAGAGGGAATTAAACTACTGAAAAATAATTTCAATTGGTGAATCTAATGGCATTAATCAGAAGATAAGAAAAAAGTAACCATAAAACTTTATGGGGGTAATATTTGCTATGAGGATCAGGAAAAACAACTAATGGATATTAGGCTTAATATCTGGGTGATGAAATAAACTGTACAACCAATCCCATGGCATAAGCTTACCTCTGTAACAAACCTACACTTGTACCCCTGAACTTAAAAGTTAAAATTTAAATAAATAACGTTGTGCTATTAATTTCAACCAGAGCCTTTCCAAGGTGCAGGGAACTTTTGAGAATTTTATTTCTTGCAAAAGGAAACTTGATTCCTTGCTTAGGGCCTTCCTAGGAAAACCTCTATTCTTTGGAGAAGCATCATACTCCTACAAGATTTAAGGACCATCATATTTGTCAGACTTTTTTTCTGTTTTACTGTGAGCAGTTTACAGAACATAAAGAAAAATCAAATCCGAAGGTGCACTACACGTGTTTTATCAAAAGGAACATTTTTGTGTACTTTTAAGAAAATACGACAAATTGAGTTTTCTGACCTATTACCAAGTTAGACATCTTGAGTGAATTGAATCTGTTGTAATCCGGTTTGGTTTTCATCCCATGGCTCCGGAAAACTGACATTTATCTCCAATTTTTCAAATCTGCTTCTTTCCAGTACCTCATCTATACGACTATTATAGTACTTTTCATCTGCTTTTACCACTACACTATGGCTGCATTACTTTTAACACAGTGTCCCACATGTTACCCATTTCTACCTTATATAAAGAGTAGAAATTGAATTGTAATTGAGTATGCAGTTGCCTCATATTCAGGTCTTCAACTGAAATAACTCCAGCTATCTCAAAACTTCAACCCTCTCTGGAAGTATTGGACCAAATTATCCCAGATTATAGCACTCTCAGGCTAAAATTACTAATGCTTCTATAGTTTCAGAGACTGTATCAGGTTATTCAACACAACATTCCATGCACCATTCCAGCCTCATATAATCAGAGGACACTTAGACGACTTTAATAGCCTTCAAAAGACACCCTCCTCTTTTACTTATATATATATTTATTTATCTATTTATTTAATGGAGACAGGGTCTTACTCTGTCACCCAGACTGGAGCGCAGTGGCATAATCACGGTCCACCGCAGCCTGCACCTGCCGGGCTCCGATCCTTCCACCGCAGCCTCCTGAGTGGCTGGGACCACAGGCGCCGCCACCACGTCTGCCTGGTTTTTGTATTTTTGTGGAGATGGGGTTTCACATGTTGCCCAGGTTGATCTGAGACTCCTGGGCTCAAGAGATCCACCTGCCCCGGCCTCCCAAAGTGCTGGGATTACATGAACGAGCCATTGTGCCCAGCCAGTCCCGCCCGGTTTTTAACCTTCGTACTGTTTATATAATCATCCTTCACAAAATAGAACACTTCATTACCCGATGGTTCTCATTATTCTAATATGAAGAACTATATTAAGAAAATAAATTCCTGGCCGGGCGCGGTGGCTCACACTTGTAATCCCAGCACTTTGGGAGGCCGAGGCGGGCGGATCACAAGGTCAGGAGATCGAGACCACGGTGAAACCCCGTCTCTACTAAAAATACAGAAAATTAGCTGGCGTGGTGGCGGCGCCTGTAGTCCCAGCTACTCGGGAGGCTGAGGCAGGAGAATGGCGGGAACCCGGGAGGCAGAGCATGCAGTGAGCCGAGATCGCGCCACTGCACTCCAGCCTGGGCGACAGAGCCAGACTCCAGCTCAGACAAAAAAATAAATCAATAAATTTCCAATATTTCCTAGCATATCCAATTTAATTCTATACATCACATAAAAATAAAAGCCGTCTTACTGTGTTAGTTTCTTACTGCTGTTACAGTAAATTAACATAAACTCAGAGGCTTAAAACAACACATTTTTTTTCTTTATACTTCTGGGGGTCAGAAGTCCAAAATGGGTCTTAGTGTGCTAAAATCAAGGTATCATCAAGTGTATATTTTGTCTAGAGATTCCAGGAGAGAATTCACCAGGTTTGAGGGGTCACATGTATCCCTGAGCTCTTGGCCTCTGCACATCTTGGACACAGCACATCACTTCAGCCTCGGCTCCAGTTTCCCCAAGCTCTTCTGCTCACTCTGGTCTCTCCGCCTTCCTGTCTGAAGGTTCTTTGTGACTACAGTGGGCCCACCTAGATAATTCAGGATAATCGCTCCAGTTTAAGGTGAGGTGATTAGCAATCTTAATTCCACCTCTAACCATAATGCTTCCATGCTGCCTAACAACACATTCAAAAGGTCATCCTGCTAAGGGTCATTATTCTACCTACACACTAAGTGACTGAGAAAAAGTAAAGTTATCTATCATGCCTTACCTATGGCGAGGAAATAATAACTTATAATGATTTATCTACGAAAACCTGTTTTTAAAAGCTTTGGTCCTAGTCTATTGATTAAAGTTTTGGTATATTCCAGATAAATTTCATGTCCTTGATGCTAACACATTGTGCACAGTAGATGGCCTTTTTAAAATAGTACTGCATAAAGGAATATTTAAGGTTGTCTGGACAATAGAAAAGGAACTTTAGTTGCTATGCCACAAAAGGCCGGATTTCTGCACATTACACCTCCTACCAGTGCACACATGTGCCAAACTCCTTCCTGAAAGCCTGGTTTATGTTTCCTATGTGCTTAGCAATAGTTTTACTCTCACGACTGTTTATATTAAGTCCTATTTTTTAAAGCATATCCTCATTTGTTTGTTTTCCTGAGCCTCTGAACTGGATTTCATCTGGTATGTATTGCACAGGTTTGCACACTTGATTGTACGCTACCTTAAAGCATCCTCTTGTGTTCTGGACACGGTTATTTTTCTCCATGGTAAGGTGATAAGTTACTTCTCTGAGGACTTGCCACCTTAGAATGCAGTGGTGACATCACCTGCTCAGGCTCTGTCTGCAATGTGGAATTTAGTATTTTCCAACTTCTGGTCTAACTTGAACTTCATAATTAAGCAGAGCCGCCTTTTGAGGGAACAGTAGGGTGTCTGCCCCTAAACGTCTGTGTAAATGCAGAGACACATTTGGGAACATAACTGACTTTTATGTACAGAAGCCAGATGCATTTCATGCCCATGCATGCTTAGGGAAGCAAGTTCATCTCATCTATCACAATAAGCATCTGTGCCACTGAATTCCACTGCAGGATACTTTTCACACTTAGACAACAAAACATTTAAGGAAATAAAAGCTCTTTCCAATAAAAATGTGCATCAAATACTGTGTGTATGTTTAAAAAAAAACCTTCCTCTATAAGATAAGGCCACAGGAACTACTAAAAAAGCATTCTTGAAATACATTTTCTGATAGGAATCTAGGCCCTTGCCTTATATAAGATTTAAGGAAAGTGATGTGTGTGTCTTTATACTTGAAAGGCTGTTTTCAACAGCAAAGGGTATGCTTTGAGGTATCAATATAGTTTTGAGAATGCAAAAGTTTAAAAGAAATGGAATGCATATTCTCCAGGTATGAACATGCAATTGTCATTATTTTCCTACCATCTACTAGATTAGAAACAGAAGAAAAATTATGGAAATGTCTGTTTTCCCTCAATAGGAGTACCTATTTATTAAAGTTAATTAATTACTATTCTTTAAACATTTTCAAAATAGACTCATAAGTGACAACTTTCAGAGAAAACAAGGGTTTTTGGATGTAAATATTTACTTATAACATGGATAAAATAATTTTGTTAAATATTAACTCCATATTCATAATGTTCTCTATTGTTTTTGCATTTTGTTTAACAATAGAGAATCTAAGACATTTAGTGTTCATGAGTTTCATACAGTTTCCTGTCAATGTACTTTGTCTTTTTTTTATTGGACTACTAATCATTTATTTATGATTTGTTGGAACTACTCATATTTTAAATATGTCAAGTGAATTGCAAGCACTTGTTGCTGATTTGATATTTGCTTTTTACACATATTCATTGTATCCTCTGAAAAAGAAAAGTTTTATATTTTAACAAATTCCAATCCATAATTTTTTTTTTAAATTTTCTGTTATTGGTTAGGGCTATGTTTGGATATTTAATTTTAACCGTAATGTTGCAAGTGATATTTGTCTATGGTATTTTTTCTTTATATTTTGAAAAAGTGTATTTGACATCCACTATGGAATTAATATTTATTAATGACATATTATACCTTTGTGCAACTATAAAATACATATAGCCAATTATCTGAACACCATTTTATGAACTGTTTATCACTTATCCACTGATTTGAAACACTATCTTTATCATATATTGGATTTTAGGTTTATCGAGATTATGTAACATGAAATTATTTAATTATGAAATTATGTGAATTCAAGCATGACAGTCAGCTCTTCTTCCCCACCACTACCCTGTAAAAGGATGGATGGAATAATTGCTTCCCTATGGCTTAAGTGTATGAGAGGTATACAACATGGTCTTGATGAAGTGGGAACTACACAGAAACTGTTTTTGGTCCTGAAATGTACTCCAGCTTTACCAATTTGTTCTACACATATACCATTGAGGGTAGAAGCTGAATTTTGCTAATGATTATATTTACACTACTTAACATTGTGCCAGATACTGAGTAGATGCTTAGAAACATGTTTAATGACTTGTTTTATTGCTAGAGACCTAATTATCTGCTGTAGTGGTGCTATCTCATTCAGAATCATTTTGACCAGCCTTTCTCCATCATGAATAAAACACTTATTTACACACTTGTGTACATGCACATGTGCATAGAAACACACACACCCTTTGCAGAGACAAACTGCATCGAAAGCATGTACAAACATTATAGTATTTTTGTTGATTCTGACCTGATTCTGATTCTATTGTATACATTTTCATTCTGATCACAATAACAATAAAAATAGAAAACTATAAGTTGTGAAGCTGGAAGATGCAGAACATGAAAGATCGAATTACCAATTTTTTTTTCTATTTTCTTTAGTTGGCTGCTGATAAAATCAGAAAAGTAATGGACACAAAAATGAAAGTATGCAATGTGTGTGCGTGTGTGTGTGTGTGTATCACATGCACTCGTTTCCATGATGTACATATGGAATTTCATAACCAGCCAAACTAAGCTTCATAAGTGAATGAGAAATAAAATCCTTTACAGACAAGCAGATGCTGACAGATTTAGTCACCATCAGACCTGCCTTCCAAGAGCTCCTAAAGGAAGCACTAAACATGGAAAGGAAAAACCAGTACCAGCCACTGCAAAAACACACCAAAATATATAAACCAATGAAACTAGGAAGAAACTGCTTCAACTAATGTGCAGAATAACCAGCTAACATCATGATGACAGGACCAAATTCACACATAACAATATTAACGGTAAATATAAATGAGCTAAATGCCCCAATTAAAAGACATACACTGGCAAATTGGATAAAGAGTCAATACCCACAGGTGTGCTGTATTCAGGAGACACATCTCACTTGCAAGGACACACATAGGCTCAAAATAAAGGGATGGAGGAATATTTACCAAGCAAATGGAAAGAAAGAAAAAAAAGCAGGAGTTGCAATCCTAGTCCCTAATAAAACAGACTTTAAACCAACAAGGATAAAAAAGGACAAAGAAGGGCATTACATAGTAGTAAAGGGATCAATGCAACAAGAAGAGCTGAGTATCCTAAATATATATATATGCCAAATACAGGAGCACCAGGATTCATAAAACGAGTTCCTAGAGACCTACAAGGAGACTTAGACTCCCACACAATAATAGTGGGAAACTTTAACAACCCACTATCAATATTAGACAGATCAACAAGAAAGGAAATTAACAAGGATATTCAGACTTGAACTCAGCTCTGGTCCAAGTGGACCTAATAGATACCTACAGAACCCTCCACCCCAAATCAACAGAATATACATTCTTCTCAGCACCACATAGCACTTATTCTGAAATCAACCACATAATTGGAAGTAAAACACTCCTCAGCAAATGCAAAAGAATGAAAATCATAACAAACAATCTCTCACACCACAGTGTAATCAAATTAGAACTCAGAATTAAGAAGCTCACTCAAAACTGCACAACTACATGGAAACTGAACAACCTGCTTATGAATGACTACTGGGTAAATAGCAAAATTAAGGCAGAAATAAATAAGTTCTTTGAAACCAATGAGAACAAAGACACAACATATCAGAATTTCTGGGATACAGTTAAAACAGTGTTTAGAGGGAAATTTACAGCATTAAATGTCCACATTAGAAAGTGGGAAAGATCTAAAATAGACACCCTAACATCACAATCAAAAGAAGCAATGGAAAACACATTAAAAACCTAGTATAAAACAAGAAATAACTAAGATCACAGCAGAACCGAATGGGAGAGAAACACAAAAAAACCTTCAAAAAAAAATCAATGAATCTAGGAGTGGGTTTTTTGAAAAGATTAACAAAATAGATAGACCGGTAGCCAGACTAACAAGGAAGAAAAGAGAGAAAGATCAAATAGACACATTAAAAAACGATAAAGGGTATATCACCACTGATCCCACAGAAATACAAACTATTATTAGAGAATACTGTAAACACCTCTACACAAATAAACTAGAAAATCTAGAAGAAATGGATAAAGTCCTGGACACATACACCCTCCCAAGACTAAAGCAGGAAGAAGTCAAATCCCTGAATAGACCAATAACAAGTTCTGAAATTGACTCAGTAATTACTGGCCTACCAACCAAAAAAAGCCCAGGACCAGATGTCTTCACAGCCGAGTTCTACCAGAGGTACAAAGAGGAGCTGGTACCATTCCTTCTGAAACTATTCTGAACAATAGAAAAAGAAAGACTCCTCCCTAAATCATTTTATGAGGCCAGCATCACTCTGATTCCAAAACCTGGCAGAGACCCAATAGAAAAAGAAAATTTCAGGCCAATATCACTGATGAACATCGATGCGAAAATCCTGAATAAAATACCGGCAAGAGAATCCAGCAGCACATCAAAAACTTATCCACCACGATCAAGTTGGCTTCATGCCTGGCATGCAAGGCTGGTTCAACATATGCAAATCAATAAACATAATCCATCACATAAACAGAACCAATGACAAAAACCACATGATTATCTCAATAGATGCAGAAAAGGCCTTCAATAAAATTCAACACCCCTCATACTAAAAACTCTCAATAAACTAGGTATTGATGGAACATATCTCACAAAAATAAGAGCTATTTATGACAAATGCATAGCTAATATCATGCTAAATGGCCAAAAGCTGGAAGCATTACCTTTGAAAACTGGCCCAAGAGTAGGATGCCCTCTCTCCCCACTCTTATCAAGATAGTATTGGAAGTTCTGGCCAGGGCAATCGAGTAAGAGAAAGAAATAAAAGCATGCAAATAGGAAGAGAGGAAATCAAATTGTCTCTGTCTGCAGATGACATGATTGTATATTTACAAAACGCCACCACCTCAGCCCAAAAATTCCTTAACCTGATAAGCAACTTTGGCAAAGTCTCAGGATATAAAATTAATGTGCAAAAATCACAATCATTCTTATATACCAATAACAGACAAGCAGAGAGCCAAATCATTAGTAAACTCCCATTCACAATTGCTAAAAAGAAAACAAAATACCTAGGAATACAACCTACAAGGGATGTGAAGGACCTCTTCAAAGAAAACTACAAACCAGAGCTCAAGGAAATGACAGGACACAAACATATAGAGAAACACTCCATCCTTATGGATAGGAAGACTCAATATCATGAAAATGGCCATATTGCCCAAAGTAATTTATAGATTCAATGCTATTCCCATCAAGCTACCATTGACTTTCTTCACAGAACTAGAAAAAAACTATGTTAAATTTCATATGGAAGCAAAAAAGAGCCTGTGGAGCCAAGGCTAACCTAAGCAAAAAGAACAAAGCTGGAGGCATGACGCTGCCTGACTTCAAACTATATTACAAAGCTAAAGTAACCAAAACAGCATGGTGCTAATACCAAAACAGATATATAGACCAATGAAACAGAATAGAGGCCTCAGAAATAACACCACACATCTACAACAATCTGATCTTCAACAAACCTGACAAAAGCAAGCAATGGGGAAAGGATTCCCTATGTAATAAATGGCGCTGGGAAAACTGGGTAGCCATATGCAGAAAAGAGAAACTAGACCCCTTCATTATACCTTATAAAAGAATTAACTCAAGGTGGATTAAAAACATAAATGTAAAACCTAAAACTATAAAAACCCTAGAAGAAAACCTAGGCAATATGATTCAGGACATAGGTGTGGGCAAAGACTTCATGACTAAATCACCAACAGCACTTGAAACAACAGCCAAAATTGACAGATGGAATCTAATCAAACTAAAGAGCTTCTGCTCAGTAAAATAAACTATCACAAGAGTGAACAGGCAACCTACACAATATGAGAAAATTTTTGCAATCTATCCATCTGACAAAGGTCTAATATCCAGAATCTAGAAGGAACTTAAACAAATTTACAAGAAAAAAAAAACAAACAACCCCATCAAAAAGTGGGCAAAGGATATGAACAGACACTCCTCAAAAGAAGATATGTATGTGGCCAATAAACATATGAAAAAAGCTCATTATCACTGTTCATTAGAGAAATGCAAATCAAAACCACAATGACATACCATCTCACACCAGTTAGAATGGTGATCATTAAAAATTCTGGAAACAGATGCTGGAGAAGATGCAGAGAAATAGGAACACTTTTACACTGTTGGTGGGCTTGTAAAATAGTTCAACCATTGTGGAATACAATGTGGTGATTCCTCAAGGATATAAAACCAGAAATACCATTTGACCCAGCAATCCCATTACTGGGTATATACCAAAGGATTATACATCATTCTACTCTAAAGACACATGTACATATATGTTTATCATGGGACTATTTACAATAGCAAAGACTTGGAACCAACATAATGCCCATCAATGATAGACTGGATGAAGAAAATGTGGCACATATTCACCATGGAATACTACACAGCCATAAAAAAGGATGAGTTCACGTCCTTTGCGGGGATATGGATGAAGCTGGAAACCATCATCCTCAGCAAACTAACACAGGAACAGAAAACCAAACACTGCATGTTCTCACTCATAAGTGGGTGCTGAACAATGAGAACATGTTGACACAGGGAGAGGAACATCACACACTGGGGTCTGTAGGTGGGTGTGGGGAAAGGGGAGGGAGAGCATTAGGACAAATAGCTAATGCATGTGGAGCTTAAAACCTAGATGACGGGTTGATGGGTGCAGCAAATTACCATGGCACAAGTATACCTATGTAACAAACCTGCATGTTCAGCACATGTATCCCAGAACTTAAAGTAAAATTTTAAAAAATGAAAGTATGCAATATGTGTATGTGTGTGTATACATACATATAAAACAAGCACTCATTTTCATTATGTACATATATGCACATTATGAGTGTGAATATATGTTAAATAATATCCTATCAGTTTTGTATTTGTAACACATATATGTACATGCATATACAACAAATAGAGGTGTTTTGCATAATAATTTCATTTATATTCATTTCATCAGCTAAGAACTAAAAAGAATTTAAATCAAAATCAATTATTCATTTACAGGTGTTTTTAACCATCATCTCCCCCTTTATCTTCAGTTTTATGCCTCCTTGTATTGCCATTTTGTGACTTTTTTGCCATAAATTATACATATTTGGAACAGTCACTTTAAGAAATTCAATCTTTGGATAAGATCTCTAAGATTGATTTAGTATGAATACGTGTGTGGGCACACACTTGACAAAGAAAGGTCAGTTATAAATATATGTGTACACTTATCAAAATAATTCACATAAAATCTCTGAATAAAATTATCTGTATGCTTTTTCTGTCAATAAAAGCAATATAGTATAATTCTTGGTAGTAAACCTGTTTGTTTTCATTCTGTTGCCTACCATGTGAGCTGCCATGTTGGTATAAAACATCGATCATTTGATATTTTACTACAGCAAATAATAGTGATCCCCACGAAATAATAAATAAATCAGTGAGTTTCACGGAAATAAGTTTTTGGATGGATCAGATAATTTGAAGTTGTTAGTTTATTCTCCAGCAAGGTGAAAGAAAAAAGCTGTTAGTTTGTTCTCTATCAGGTGATCGAAGATGAAAACTAAAGTTCTCAAGGCCAGTGCATAATAACGGTGCCGTATTCTGTGCATCAATCACCATTACCAAATACCTATATTGCCAAATATTTCATGTACCGCTTTAGTGGTGATTAATCAATGTGCCATGGCACTGAAACTGAAACGAGACTTTGTAGTACAAGTGATATTCAAAGGGTTTTGAAAATTTATCAGCTCTATAGATATAGATGAAAATTTATCATCATCTATCTAGAAATCCTGTTTTTATAAATGTTACCTAGCCAAATATTGGTTTTATTTACTTAATATTTAGAAAACATGAGTTTAGTAAAAATTGTTCAGATTTTCTTAATGTAGTGTGTGAAATTACTATGTAATTATACAAGAAATATGCTACACAGCTGAATACACAAAGAGGTCAGCAGAGGGAGCAAAAGGTGCCTTTCCACTATAATCCACAGCAACATCACCCGCTCTTCTCTCTACATCATCGATGTATGTTATCTAAAGTCCTGTGCAAATGCCACCTCAACACGAGTCCTCTAGCCTTGCCTTCTTATCAGAAGCAGCTCGAAAGCCCCGATAATTCTAGAACCACTGAAAAATACACACTTGTTGCAAGGATTGAAAAGCCTCATATTGCAAATTCAGAATTCACAGTACTGAAAAAATTCATAATTTTTTTAAAGCTACAATACTGTGAACTATACAAAATGAATTATGTTGGGATCCGATGACTCTCTTCATTCCAGCCTATCTTATATTTTCTCATTCATTTCTCCACATAGTCACAACAACAGACTCACTATTACATTTCATTAATGGCTATTTTATAATAAATGATCTCAATAGCATTTCTGAAACCTCTGCTGTTCTGGTTTTACAGAACTCTTGAATTTTTGAAAAAGACCTGACTCTTATGCTTAGAAAAGCCATCATTTCTTTCTGTAAGCTTTCCGTCTTCTATAAGCTTTACATGTTCCATAAGCAAACATTCGCTGGTTTTGTGATCAAACTAGAGAGGCAAATTCAGTTAATAATAACAACGTCATTTATCATCCTCAAATCTAGTGTTATGGATAATACGATCTCCACAAGGAGACGGTTGCACGAGCGACAAGAGAAAGACAATCAACAGTCTTTTACTCATACCAAGATATGTCCACACACACTTGTTTCAACAGTCAAAGTAACGCCATATGTCCCCAGTGATGTGGGTGGGCAAAAGGAACAGTTGGCCTGCTAATGAGGGCCATATGTACACGCAGCCTATCGTACCATCCTTCTTACTTATGGTTGCTGAAAACTCAGTGGAAGAGCTTGCTCTGAGGAATGGCATGGCTGGAGGAGGAGAGGCTTCCTTAAGAGCAGGAAAGGACCATTTGTTGTACAACTACTGTATCTCTGAGACTGGGAGCTAAAGATACGCATGTACGTTACTCATTCTTATTAAGAGTTACTTACGCATCCGTAGAGTTCTTTACTCCAGTTTCACCTTCTTTCACTAAATTCTTTTGCATTTATGTGCAAAGGGATTTTGGGCCCTTTTCAAAAATTACTTTTCCTAATCAATCTTGTTAATTTGATGTTCATTTACATCGGCTTCTCTTTATTTTTAGCTTGATTTCCAGAAAAATTATACTTTCTTTGACATTGTTAAATGTTACAATATTAAAAGAAATGAAAAAGACTTAAAAACTTAGAATATTTGAATGAGGGTTTCTGGAAGGCAGAGAGAACAATAAGGCAAAAGTACTTACTGCACTACTGTTCCAAAGTAAAAGAAAAACAAAGATTTTAAAAATGATTATAGCAGCTTTGTATCTCAACCAGGGTTTCCTTTGAAATTTCTACAACTGCAAACACTATTCAGCAATTTGCACTGATTATAAAATTTATTGTTTTAAGGTCAATTGTGATACTATGATCAGATAATATAATTTACTTTACTCTTAATGGCTTCATTTTGACAACGGAGGGAGCTTTCAGGAAGGACAACGCTTCCTGCACAACAACCAGTAAAGCAGGTCACATCCATTTTCAATATAATTTTAAGAAAAATGAAGGACAAACTACTTGTGAGGCAGCAAGAATTCATTTGCATTAAATTAATTTGAACAGGGCATTTCAAGTTCTCTCTGGCAACAATGGAATAAAGGGGAAAATGAATCTATCTTATGCAATGATCCTCTTCTAGGTTACAGAAAGATTTGAAAGGCTGACATGACCATTGCTAAATTTCTTCTAGAAGTCTATGATTAGTGTCATAGATATAACTCATGAGATAAAATATTCACAAAGAATGTCTGTGAACTGCATCAATTGTGATGGAACTACTGTCTAACATCCCTTTGAAAAGTTATATTCTGCAAAGGTTAAAAAAACACCAACCTTTCGATGCTTTCTTATATGGATGAGCTTTTGTCAACAAGAACTAAGCTTCACAATTAAGCACTATGGAAGATAATGTTCTAGGTTAATTTAAACCTAACTAATCCAGGACTTGGCCTTGATAAATAATGGGTTTAATTAATATTTTTGACCCTAGCAGTGCAAATACTTTTACTTATATTTTACTAAAGCTAGTTTTGACAAATCTAAGGGTATTTAATTTATCAGTATCTGTTGTCAGATGAAAACTTCCCCATCAATACCTTCTAATGGTTCAAAAATAAACTGTTACCCCCACAGATACATTGTTTTTCCATGCGTAAGCAAGTACATTAATTTCAGGGTCTCAAGGCATAAAAGTGATATTACCACTTGTGATAGGCTGCATAATAGTCCCAAAAGATGTTCTTCACCTAATCTCCCGGCCCTGGGAATGTGCTGCCTTACACAGCCAAAGGACTTGTAGATACGATTCATTTAAGGATCTGGAGACAAGGTGATTATCCCAGATCATCCACGTGAGTCCAAAGTAATCACAGGAGTCCTTAGATGAAGTGGAGAGAAGGACTCAAAGTTAAAGGAGGAGACAGCGCGGAGACAGAAACAGAAATAAAAGCAACGCACCTTGAAAATGGAGGAATGGGGAAAAGACAATGGAGACAGGTGCCACCAGAAGCAGAAAATGCAAGAGAATGGATTCTCCCCTCAGCACCTCGAGAAGGAACCCACACTGCAGACACATTGACTTAGCCTAATTAAAGTGATTTTGGACTTCTGATCTTTGAAACTGCAAGACAATAAATATGTGTTAAGTTATGTAAATGTGTCGTAATTTGTTATAGCAGCAGTAATACAACTAATACACCACTACAATAAGCAAAGGAAATAAAGTGCAATAGTGACAAACTTAAGGGTTTCCAGGAAAGAGAAACGAAGTGGTAAACTCAATCACAGGATTATATTAGTAACTGTAGTATATGTTACTTGCTTACCCTTTCAATCACATTATTGCTGTAATTATCATTATCATCCAATCAATATGATTACACCAGTATGTATAACTTAGACATGAAAATTTTTTTCTATTTCACTCTTCCCATAATTCCATGCAGCTACCCCTAAGCAACTATGTATCTGATGAAGCTAATATTTTCAGGGAAAATCTTCCATGTTAAGCAGAAAATTTACATCTAAAATTAAATTCTTTTAAGGCAGTCTGGGGACAATACCTAGAAAATTCAAACATTACTTCTCAAGAATACCACTAGCAGTGAGTTTGTGACGCTATCTTCCACCAACTGAATCAAAATTAATTTTAAATATTTTCAAAGCAATATTTTTAAAAATCGTGTACACATTTTTTCCTCTTGGTAAAAATAAACCACTTCTCAACCATCCATTATATTTATGTTAGTTACATGAAGTCCATACATGAATTATCATACCACAAATAGAAAACTATTTAAATAGAAAAATCTCACTTGGTGCTGACAGAATGACAGCATAAAACTGTTAAGCATGAGGAGAAAGTTGTTTGCAGTGTAAATATTTCCCTTTTCCTATCAAAGTGTGTCCTGTGATCTAGCGCTCTTCTCTCCACATGCTTAAGTACAGCAAAAGTTATAAAAACACTCATTCTAGTTTTCTATACTTTAATGGTTGTAGAACATCAGAAGAGAATTGGGAGATGGGAATGTTTTGTGCTTGACATTGCATTTGAGGGGAAAATAAAAACTTGGACATAATATGTGGGATGTCTTCACAGTAATACATGGGAGGGCAAGCAAAAAATGCTATCAAATTTCTACCATGCGCTGAGCCCCTTATATAAACAAATATCCAGCCTTTCTAATGTACTAACAACCACTCTTCATAGCAGGTATTCTATTCCCAGCTTGTAGGTAAGAAACAAAGCTTCAGAAAGGGATCTTCACCAATGTCACACAGTCAATAAAAGGCAGAACTAGGGCAAATATCAATAATAAAAATAGCAATCTAATCCTAATTGGACCTGGCACTGTTCTAAGAAGAAAATCATTAACAAAGGATTTTGAGTTACCACACTCTTAGTCTCCCCGTTTTACAAAAGAAGCAACTGGGGTAAAGTGAAGCTATGCCGTTTCTTTTCAAGCTCATATACCTAACAAGATACCACTTTAATCATGGGTCTCTGATAGATCGTGTACCTCATTTCTAGCGTTTGCTGAGATTTTTCTTATTAACCCTAAGCAAGTATTTGATCCCTGGTAAGTATGCTGTAATTTTTTCACCGCTCATTCTTATCACGGTTCTTCAAGAAAAGTACAGTTCAACACATTTGTCCTATTTGGTTACAAATTTTGAAATTCAAAATATGTATCACACTAAGCTGTTAGCTCCATTTGGAATTTTAAAAAACTAAATTTTTCACTCAGTTAAAAAAAATTGCATTGTTTACTCCCATATCTACAATATAGCTTATAAGTGTATATTTGTATTGAAAACATAATTTTCTACAACTTTTATAATATTTAAATACTATTTAAGGTTTTAATAATATTTAAATATTTAAATAATACATTTAAAAACATAGTTCAACAAGTCCGAATAATCCATCACTTACTTATGACAGAATATTTGTTCAGTATCTTCTGTTTGTTCACTCTTGTGTAATATATCCTATTTTAAGAATCAAAAACTTCTCTTAATGTCAACACTACAGCCTCTTCACAATTCCTACTTATTCCTAATTACCCTTCAGGAGCAAATAAAATGAATTTATCCCAAATTTCTTTGCTTTGAAACAACTTCAGTGAAAATGGTGGTTGTCAACCATATCTACCATTCATATATCCCATTGTTTTCTGCATTAAATTTCATCTAATACTCCTTATGCCATCAGTGTCACTACAAAGGGGGACAGGGGATGAATCTCATCATGAACAAAGGTATATACACTAGATCTTAGGATGTTCAATCATTTCCTTACTCTATTATGTCCCATCTGAACTACTCATATTAAAATGAGCAACTATATGAACATGGTACTTTTAAGAAAGGATGTTCAAAAATTAATTCATATCTTGTACAAATTGGTATCCAAGAAATCATGACCTAATAGGCATCACATATGTGAATGAAAAAATTCACTTTCAGCAATGAATGTTGATGACACTCCTTTAGCAAGAGTTGTACCGAGCTACCCACAACTCCTCAGCACTCACTATTCTCATACATGCGGTCGGACAATGTCCAAGGGTGCAGTGATTCTGTCCAGAGGCTTTTCTGGGCCGTTAGAGCTGTCTCAGCCTGTGTACAGGGTTATACAGACACTCTAGGGCATTCATGACTCTGATCACTGGAGCAGCCCTGTACTAACTGCAAATTTATGGAGGAAACTTTCAAGTCCTCTTGCCCCCCAGTTGGGGTAACTCTGTTACCTATTTCATGTGGTCTCAGTTCTCCAACAAAAATGATCTCGGCCTGCTCATCTTACTTCCATTTCACTACATGGCATAACTAGAAGTTGACTAGGTATTCTGCTTTAATGTATATGCAAAGCCCTCTTGTTCAGGAATGTTTGTAGAATAATATTTCTAAATTAGGAATACAATTGGTCTTGTTCTTTCCTGAGGGATAAAATGTCATCTCTCTTCTTCTCTCCCTCTCTCCTTTCTTCCTAACTCAGCTAACCCTCTATCTGAAAGAATTACAAAGGAAGAAATCTAGGGCATTGTTTAGCATTCTCAGGAGGATTGGAAATGTTGGAATGACAGCGAGTATCACACATACACTGCTTGAAGTATTTTGTAGGATCCAAGGGAAGAGAAAATTTTGACATTCCAGAAAATTTAAGTCATCCTTTTAATATCAGGACCAGAAAGAAACAGGTCACACGGGCAAGAGCCATAAAACTAATTATCTTGACTCTTTCCAGAATACCTGAGCTATAAATGTACAGGGAATCCTGTAATCAGATGCAAAGTTGTGTATAATATACTTAGTTCCCAAATGTAACTAGGAATTTTATGTATATAATGTGAAAAATCGTTCCAAAGTATTTGAGACTCCAAAAACTTTCCTAGCTAGCATTCAATATTCTTGCTTAACTTCTCCTTATACCCCGAACTGTATTGAGCATGCATAGACACACAAAAGCTAGGATCAACTATTACCGCTTAAGAAAGAAAAGGAGGAAAACGGCTGTATTATAGGGATTTAGTTTTCTTCCTCAACTCTTGAAGAAGCCTATTTGTATCAGCCCGTGTCAGACAACAAAGTACTTATCAATAAAGTTTTATGAATGTGGTCACATATGAAATATAAGAGCATTCAGTTTCTACCTCTCCTTTTCTCATAAATCCTACATCAGATAGACATTAGCTATATCTGCCAATGTTTCCACGGAATCTTAAAGACTATTCACTGCAAAGCTGGCAGTGTAGCCTGAAAGCAAGTTATGTCTGCGTTGCAACTTCACACTAAGTGGTTTAAAAATACAACTAAATGTGGCCTGTGTTTATCTTGATTATAAGACATAAATTATCCCAAGAATATTCTTAGTAAAAATTGGGTCTCCCGGTCAAGCCACTTCTATTAAGAAGGACACAGGTCAGTTTTTAGGAGTTTAGGTGTTATTTGGAAGTTAGGAGCATCTAAATATGGAATATAACTCCATTAAATTATAGTATATTTTATATCAAAGAGAAACGACAAAAATAAGAAATGTTTTAAGTATTTTTTCGTATAGCGTGTTCATATATAATTACTTCAGTAGTCTCAATGTAGTCATGCAATTGTTTGGGTAAAGAACTAAACTTGAAGTTAAATAGCATAGGTCTGAATTCTTATGGTTTATAACATTCATATATTTTATATGTTCCAGAATAATATGTAATTTCTAAGTTTATAACATAATAATTACAGAAATCTAGGTAAAGTAATACTTCTGTGACACAGTCTCTTCATCTACAAAATGGAATATTGCTTTTCTCCTTAAATTTATATTAAAAATTGGAGAAGTAATATATGTGAAAGAACCTTACATTAAATATGCAAGTTTTATTTGTTGAATTCAAACAGTCATTAAAGAACAAAATAAAACATTACATTTGGATTAACAAAGTAGATACATATATCTCAATCTGAGAAACCTTTAAGCTCTCTTGACCATAAAATGACATTGGATCCTATAAGAGAGTTTGGTAAATATTTGAAAGATATTTCAATTTCACACCTAAATGTTGATTCTGACATTTATTTCCTAAACTTATCATTTGTATACTTACCTGCTATTAAATCCACAGGGGTCATGTCACTAACTGTATGCCCACCGATTTTATTGAGAGGTATTCAGCAAGGCCCACAAAGTAAGTATTGAATTTTTTTAAAAAACAGACCCAAAACACCTAAAAGCAAAACACTTAGTAAATTCTTATAATCATGAAGATCACAAATTAGTGCTATTAGTAAGAAAGAAACTTCTAAACCAAATAAAGTCCTAATACCTCCAACGAATTTTGTCTCTCTGATACACACACACACGATTAAAAAAAAAAATGAAGGAAATGTAAAAAAATAAATAAATGAAGGAAGTTCTGTGGGAAATGTCCATAATTTCATGCCCAGAATTTCCCTATCAATCTCTTTCCCCAAAGTTCTTCCGAGAAAATAAAGTTGCCTTTCTCTCAACGTTAACTCATCACTTTTCTCATAGCATTTTCAAAAGAAATATTTCCTGTCAGCCGGCCACTTAAACTTTGTGCTGTTAAAGAAATCCAAAAAGGTATCAATTTTGCAACAAAGGATAAAGAGGAGACGAAGTGAACCAACATGGCTTTTAAGCTAAATTGCCGTCACCTGTCACAGGTTGTCTAGCGAGCCTCAAGTTCCCTCTAATAAGCTTATGGAGGGTGCGGAGCAAAGGCACCTCAAGGTGCTCTGCGGGTTTTCCCCTGGTAAATTAGGCTGAAAGGAAAAGAGTCCCACCCCCCACCCCCAAACTTGGATACCAGGGCTGCCCTGCCGAATGCTGTGCCCAGACCTCCTACTTCCACGCCCTTCCAGTCCTTTCCTCGGCTTGGAAAATTGGGCATGAGGCAAGCTAAAGGAAGGACAGAAGGCCAAAACGGGCATCCGGGAAGCCAAATTTCTGTCTCAAAAGCTCGTCTAGAAACGCGTACATAGCGCGTGCCTTGCGGACATCTCCTAAAACCCCGTTCACTGAAGCTAATTCCTCCCGAACGCCCCCACGCCGGCTGAGGATCGCAACCGCCCATCCGCCCCTCCAGCCTGTGCAGCCGCCCCCAAAACCTCCCGTGAATCGGGAAATGTCAAGGCAGCAGCGCTTGGGGAGCCGAGCAGCCTCGCCAGTTCCAAGTCTCTGGTTCGAGACCCCTCGCTTCGCCTCTTTGGGGAACTCACCTGGAGTCAGGTTTAGATGGCAGCCTCCACCCAGGGGACCGGGAAGCGGCCCCGGGAAGCGCCGCCGCGTCCTGTGAATAACGAGCGCAGCGCAGCGGAGCAGCTCCCCCTGGACTGGCCGCTCCCCGATTCCTCCCGCTCTGTCCGGGAACCGTCCCTCCGTTCTTTCCTCTCCCTCCCCTGCCTGCAGCCGCCGCGCTCCCTCCTCCTGCTGGCGGCTCAGGGCTGTGCTTCCGCCTCCCTCCTGCGGGCGCACGAGCTGCCCGCGCTGCTAATGAGCAGGCTCCAGGCTCCGCCCGGCCAGGGGTGCGCACACGCCCCACGCCGGAGACGAGCTCCCGGGAGCGGAGCTATGGATACGCCTGCTGCGGCCGCTGGAGAAATGAACTGGAGGAGGCATCCAGCATCTCACACTTTCTGGCCACTCAGCTTAACTAAGCCATAACCCCAGACTTCTTCCTAAATCTCCAGTAATTTACAGGTGCTGAAAAGTCAATGAGGGGTTTGAGCACAATCTGTGTTAACAGTATTGCCAGTATAGAGATGCTAATCTGGCTAGATTCTAGGGATGAAATGTTCAAGGGACGGTATATGATTCTTTCTGGTGGTTATTTTGACATATTTTGGCTATACTTACAGATCTGTAAAATAAACCAGCAATCTTCTAATCATGACAACACAGATTCCTAATTGAAGGCAGCTGATACTTATTAAATACCAGGCTCTGTTTAATAGGCTCTTCTTTCCCAGCTGATCTTTACTACAATTCTGTGAGCACTACTAGCACCCCTATTCTATATTTTAAGAATTTGGGTTTAACTTTTAAAACAAGACGGTCTTAAAACAAGACTAAGGATCATGTCCAACCTTGCAGAGATTCTAAGTTTCTGAGCCTAAATAATAACTGATATCTGTAGCTCCCACAACCCATACCCTGTGTATAATGTGTTGCAGCATCTTGGATGGTACTGTGTAACTGAACCAACAAAGATAATAGGACCATCAGCAAATACACACCACGAGACTAATGAATACCTAGAATCCTAGTGAGACTTGTAAATAGTCAAGCACCCTAAGTAACAATAGTTCAAGTGCATGCTAAACATGGTGATTACTTATAAAAGAACAGCAACCAGTATGAGTGAAGACAGGCAAATAATGTTCAAAATGTTCAGAATCAATGTCCAGCCACTTATGAGTTGAATTCCCCACTCTAAAAAGGAGGCCAGATGTGATGTATTCTAAGAAGTCTACAATGGGCGTGGTCTTTTCACAACCAAAAAGGGCTTTTTAAACACTTATATCCCATTAAGAATATGCAATAGCTAATTAATATTAAATCTGAAAATCAGTGATAATTTATTTCAACTAACCTTACATGAAAAAATCATTACTCATTCAAGCTTTTAGAATTAGATTAAATAGCATTGAGTATCAAATTTACTTCAACCCATAGAAATAATAGACAGTTAATTAATAAAGTAAGTAATTTAATTAACTTTACTTTTGTGTCATGATGTATTTTTCCTTAGGAAAAGGATAAGACATTTTTTCCATGGTATAAAACACTAGAATATGACTTTTATATTTTTCTTCATGAAGATTAAAGAATTAATAAAATAAGTACAGACATATTGTCAACAAATCTATCCAGATCATTCATTCTCCACTCAAGAAATTATGCTAGGCAAGCTTTATTTCTCCATATGTACAAGGCAATTCAGAGGTCAAAAATTTGAAAACACTTCAATGAACATCAACCATTAATTAACTAAGAGTAGATTTTATTTATAAACAACTTTAAAAGACTATAAAAAAGGTATAACAAACTTCTACTTTATCAGTACTGCTACTCCTGTTGAACACAAAGATATATAATTATAGTTTTCTCCCTATTTAAAATATTTATTGATTCTGGCATAATAATGTCATACTCATCCCTCAATAATCAGTGTACATGGCACCAGAAATCTTTTCTTTCACCTAGTCAATTGAAGTATTTCTGTGTTTTGCATGTTAACACTCTATTTATTCTGTGTTTCTAGTGCTTATCCTCAAAATTTTTATAGTTCCGTTCACATATGAATTCTACCAATCAGCACTATATATAAATAATGCAACGTATAAAATGTGTTAAATAAATGGATGTAAGATTTATGCTAAATTTTTCACATAGTAAGTACTTCAAAACCCTTATTATTTTTCCTTAAGCTTTTATGTGCATATATTTTATCTCTCCAATTAAAGAATAAACTTCTAAATAAGAAGAGTTTTGTCTATAAATTTTACGCATTTTAATACATTATTAATCTAAAACCTTGGACTAGAGTTTGGAATTCTTTTATGTATTCATTTATTGATTCAAAAAATAGGTGTCCATGCCATTTTTTCTAAACCTTGTGCAAGATGTAGGGTATACAATGATGTCCAGACTTTAGAGTCCTTGACCTCATGGCGTTTAAAGTGCAGTAATGTACAGTAATTTTAAAATCTATTTATTATTATTTAAAACAATAAATGAATACATTCTTGTCGAAAATAACTGAAAAGTCTGTCTGAATTCCCTGGCCAAGGCCAAAACATGAAAGCAAAAGAGCTGCCTGAAAACAGTGCAAGCCACTCTCCAGAGGGTTTCTCTGTTGAAACAGCACATCGCATTATGGAAATAATGAGAAAAATTAGTAACTGTGCAAACGACAACACATATGCATCTTTGTGGTTTCTGACCTTTTAGCATCGTCGAAGCAAGACCACAAACCTTTCAACACCAGGCGTGGTATTAATCTTGCACAGAATATAATGTTTTCACATATTTTATTCTGATTTCCTACAAAGTAATTTCAATTTCTAGCTAAAGCTAATGGATTTTTCTAGTGAAAACATTGTGTACAGAATGACTTTCCAGTGAGATCCGCGTACCATGCGCCATTTTCATGTTCGTGCTCATTTCTCTGAAGTCTGTTTGCCTTTAATTCACCATAATAAAATTCCTTGTGTACTTTTATTGGCAACCATTGCATAGTGACACTTGCATCCAAATGTAATTCCATTTGAGCTTGGCAGTGTTTGCTTTTTTATCAGAAGAGGAAAGTTAGAGGGAACAAGGGGCAAAGATGTGTGTAAGAATATCTGAGGGACCATCACAGCATCATCACAAATTCAAGATTTTTTTGAAACATTAGACAAGGGACTCACAGCCATGCCCTGGGATGGCTGAAACACTTCACAACCTGCTCATGTTTATGACCAAAATCATCACCTAAAATGAATTCAATGTGTCAATATCATAATATTGTTTGTGTATAAGTAATCATGAAGCAGTTAGGGAAGGGAGTATAATCTAGTAAGAAATTGGAACAAAAAGTGTTAGACAAAATTCAAGAAGATTTAAAAGAAGAAAATTAACCTGTCTGATCTGAACAGAATTGGAAAAGCACATCAATCATAGCTCTATACATTGACCATAGACTTAAAGCATAACATAAAAATAAAGAAGGCAGATAACTCAGGAAAACATTTCTATTAAATCTACTCCGTAAAGTTTTCCCATACTTTTATTTTACTAACAGGAGCATACATTTAAATCTGACAAAATCATATATATTTTGTTGATTCAATTTGTAGCAGATAGAGGAGCATGTCCCAGTGCTATGACAGTGAGTTGTCACTATAACATACCACTGCTTTACATCTTACCCACAGGCTAAAATGTTTACCCCTAGAGTCGTGACTTTGTATATGACAGGAGATTGCTACTAAAAGTAAATATATTTGGCTGAAGGGTAGATACAACTTTAGGCCATTGTATCATTCACTAAAATTTAGCTGGCATTTACATATTTACCTGCTTAGTTCATATGACAAATATGTTTGAGAGACTGCCATATACAAAAAAAAAAGATGGAACCATCTTAAAAATTTAGAGATTACTTAAAGAAATGGAACTGAAGGGTTAACTGTGATGGCAAGAATGAAGAGAGCAAAACCAGAGGGTACTTCAAGGAGAACAGGCATGAGAGAGGCATTATAATTTGGAGGGTGCTATGATTTGAACCTATGTGCCCATCCAAAGTTTGTATGTTGAAACTAAAATCCCAGGACAATGACATCAAGAGATGGGGCTTTTGGTTAAGTGATTAAGTGAAGAAGGATCCACCCTCATGAATGAGATAAACGTCCTCGTAAAAGATGCTTTAGAGGAATGCCGGGCTCCTCAGTCTCTTCTGCCATGTCGTCACATTGTCCGTTTTTGCCCACTTTTGTCACGTGAAGACGAAGCAAGAAGGTGCCACCTCGGGACCAACTGCCAAATCTCCGCTGCCTTGATTTCGGACTTCTCAGCCCCAGAACTGTGAGAAATACATTTCTGTTTTTTATGAATTACTCAATCTGTGGCATTTTGTTATAGCAGCATACAGACAAAAATAGGGTAAACAGCCTGGTGAGAGTGGATATTTTAGAAACTTGAGATGATTCAATGTCGCTGATTCTCCATTTTCTCATATGTAAAATGAAGGAAATAATGCTGATTACTTCATAGTTCATTGTACAAATTAAATTAACTATGTAAATAAAGCAAGCAATATAGTTCCTTTTATCTGGTATACATTGTTTAAGTGTTGTTGTCATTACATGAGGAAAACAAGAACTTCCTCAAACAGAAGGATGTGGGAACCAAAACTAAGATATAAGAAAGGACCAAAGTTCACTGTGACAATCTGGTCAAGCGCTGGTTAGGGAAGATAGCATAATGTTACGCATAGATATTATTTGAGGATAATTTTCCTCCACCCCGAACTCCTCTAGCACTTTCCCTACGTCTTTCATTGCACTTCTTCATTTGTCTCTTTAATTACGGTTATTTATATAAATCTTTTAGCTTCCTACAAAAATAAGCTTGTAGTGGGACAGATTCTTGAGGATCTATGTCAAAGCAATTTTTCTATTTCCTACAGCAAGTAACCCAGTAGTAATCACACAGAATTTGTTAAAAGAATAAACATAGGAAGATTAATTTCCATTTTTTTCTTTGCTAATTTTTAATCAGAATTATACCATTGTTAGGGAGGGAGAAATTATAAATTCAGGACATGAGTATTAACATTTAAATCTGTTATTCTGCTTTATTTTAGAGCTTGCCATGTTTTGTGATTAAAAAAAGAAACAGGACATTCTATATAGCTGTTGCAAAACGTGTGGTCTGTTGGTGAACTAGCAGCACCAGCATTACCAAGATTTCCTTAGTTTGCAGGGCTACTGAGTCAGAATTCGCATTTTGACAAAACTCCAGGTGATTCATGCTCTGCATTTAAGTTGGAGAAGCACTGTTCTATAGTTCTCCTTATGTCCTAAATGCATTGTCAGTGAAAGAAAATACTATACGTATGATAATAATAACGGTAATATTAACAAAAATGTAACTATTAGTAATTTTCTATGCTCTCCCAGATACTAAGTCCTTTATTTAATACTTGTGATATTTCTGCGAAGTTGCAATTGATATCACCTACTAAACTGATACTCAGAAATCTGAGGTAATTCTCCAAGGTCACAAAGCTAGTGAATCACAAACCAGATTTTTAAACTCTTGCTGCTTCATTCCAAAGACTAAACCGTTTCTAACTCACGGTTAATACATTTGCTTCTGCCTTCCATTTCCTAAATATGGTTTCCTTTCTATTTCATTAGCTTTACTTATACATGACTGATTTTTAACCCTCTCTAACATTTGCAGAATATGGTGTACTATGGTTAATAAGGACAATACCAAGTAATATCATGTTGAGAAAGCGTGCAGAAGTAGCATCAAAAAACAGACTTTTTCCAAAATGTTTACTAAAAACTTTCAATAAAAACAAGATTTTCTACTTAGAATTTCTACCTTGCATAACTCAAATGGAGCATGACTATTAAAATGACAAATAGATTCTGTAGTTGCCTAAGAGCTAAGAATAAGAATTGCTATATAAAAAAGCATAAATATGCCATATGAATGACATGTATAAGAATCATGGGAGTGCTATTTGGTATTTAGTATTTAGTTCCATTCTGCAGCATGATCAAAAAGAAGCATCTGTATAGTTCACTGTGCATTATAGCACAATAAATCACCTCATTAGGCTCAGATATATGTAAAGATTTACAGTCTGGGAAAGTCCACTAGATATTCTTAATCACTTCTTAGACTGTACTGTCCCCCATATTTCTCTTTTTCTATAGAAAGGTTGCACATGGAAAGGCTTTATTTGAAATCCAGCAATGAATGGAATGTCTGTGAAGCAAGAAATAGATGGAAATTGACATTTTAAAAGAAAGTTTGGCTTCTGAAGAGATACAGCTGTGACCTTGGTCTTTTTGTTGGAGAGAAGTATTCCCTAGCCTTACTGTACTATTTTTCCCAAAGCACCCTCTCTATTGTTCTCCCTTCATCTCTGGCTCGTATCATATGGCCCCTCCCTCATTCTATCTGGTGAGTTCTGAGAAAAATGCTTAAATTCTGCAGAGAAGATTGAGAACAATGCTAAATATTCCTCAGAGAAGCAAAATATTATGTTAACAGTTTATATTTTCACATGAAATTGTCTATCTCTTCTCTCTGTCTCATGTGTGTATGTGTGTATGTGTGTATGTGTATATATATATATAATATACAGTAGATATGTATATATAGAGTATAATATTCAGTATATATGTATATATAGTATAATATACCGTATATATGTATATATATACAGTGTGTGTGTGTGTATATATATATACATATATATATGTATATATATACTACCATTTACCTCCCAGGCTATACGTCCTGACATCTTAAAAGTAGAAAGCCCTCACAGGCCGCGGTTGCTCATGACTGTAATCCCAGCACTTTGAGAGGCCGAGGCGTGCAGATCACCTGAGGTCGGGAGTTCAAGACCAGCCTGACCAACATGGTGAAACCCCATCTCTACTAAAAATACAAAAAATTAGCTGGGCGTTGTGTTGCGCACCTGTAATCCCAGCTACTCAGGAGGTGGAGGCAGGAGAATCACATGAACCCGGGAGTCGGAGGTTGTGTGAGCCGAGACCATGACATTGCACTGCAGCCTGGGCAATGAGAGCAAAACTCCATCAGAAAAAGAAAGGTGGATAGGCCTTAAAAGACTTTTGAAAATGAGATTTGTCGAATATTTATTAGAGATGAAGAAAATAAGTGCGGACCCACACGTAACTTGTCTGAGGTCACAGAAGTAGGGACCCACACGTAACTTGTCTGAGGTCACAGAGGTAGTCATGCTGCAGCAGCCTTATTGGTTTTCCTCTATGACATGCATTATTATTGTTTTTGATCATTTCAAGAGGTTTCTAGTCGATAGTGGGACAAAATTTCTAATTTCGGAACCTAATTTTCTCTGCAAATCTTCTTTACATCTCTAGCTTATTAATACACCTCAGAAGTGTTACAGGAATTAATTCGCAGGATTTTGAAGAATATTTTGAGGTATGCTGGGAAAAATCATGTCAAGTATCAATGATTAGAAACTAAACAATCAATATTAGATATTGTAAAATTATATTTAATCTTCCATATGGCATAAATAAGTTATTTTAATGTACAGTCGTTGTACTTTGTAAACTTGCATATAAAATATTTGAAAAAATAACTTTCAATATGTAAAATGTAAATATACAAAGGAAAGCATCGGAAAAAATAGATAAAAATAATCAGGCTAAGAAAACACTACAGTGTCACCCTCAGAAGACTATAGAAGGATTCTCACCCTCGAGAAACAGAGGAACTTGAACATGGAAATGACCCTCTGCTGGCCATACTGATTATGGTACATAATTTTAAAAGGCTTTTAGAGAGAAGGGAAATGTTTTATTATGCATTCAGCACAGTGTTATGGTGATGTTTCTTAAATATCAGCTATTTTTAAAATTCCTATAATCTTTCTATAGATGACAAAGGTACATAAATATGAAGGATAAGAAGGGCCCCTGCAAACCTGATAATACAATTCTCTTTTCAATGATAACGTATATCTAAGCGCGCATCTCCTAATCATATTGATGTGCATTAAGTGTTCTTTTACCTACACCTGTCAAAGTGGCTAAAGTAATCCTTCATGAGGAGATAATTTTTTTCTTTAGGTGATTTTTTCCGCATAATACCCTAACATTTCCAATTCCATCATTCTCGAAAAAGTTTACATGATATACATATACAATTACTAAAATTTTGGCGGCATAAATAATTTAAATGGACTTTACTTCAAAGATAATATTTACTTTTAAAGTTGTAAACCTTTGAATCATCAATTAATTAGAATTATCTTTTTCTTTATAAATACAGTTTTTTGTCCCTACATATTTATGATTTGGAAATTTTCACCTGGAAAATTTCATTTTCAGTTGGATGCCTTGTCTTTAGTATAAAATTCAGTATTTCAATTTCAATATAATTTTTTGATTGATTTTAATGCAGAGAACAGAAAGGAATATCTTCAAATATAAACTACACAGAATCATTCTGTGAAACTTCTTTCTGATCTGTGCATTCAGCTAACAGAGTTAAACCGTACATTTGATTGAGCAGTTCTGAACACTCTTTCTGTAGAAAATGCAACTGGACATTTGGAGCGCTAAGAGGGTAGTAGTGGAAAAAGGAATATATTCAAATATAAAGTACACAGAAGCATTCTGTGAAATTTCTTTCTGTTCTCTGCAACTTCTTTCTGTTCTCTGCATTCAACTAACAGAGTTGAGCCTTACTTTTGAAGGAGCAGTTCTGAAACACTCTTTGTGTAGAAACTGAAATTGGACATTCGGAGAGCTAAGAGGATAATAGTCGAAAAAGGAATATCTTCAGCTAAATACTACACAGAAGCATTCTGTGAAACTTATTTCTGATATGTGAATTCAACTAACAGAGTAAAACCATACTTTTGATTGAGCCGTTATGAACACTCTTTCTGAAGAAAATGCAAGTGGACATTCGGAGCACTAAGAAGGTAATACTGGAAAAAGGAATATATTCAAATATAAACTACACAGAAGAATTCTGTGAAACTTCTTTCTGTTCTGTGCATTCAACTAACAGAGTTGAACCTTACTTTTGATTGAGCCGTCCTGAAACACTCATTCTGTAGAAACTGCAATTGGACATTCTGAGCGCTAAGTGGCCTATATTGGGAAAAAGAATATCTCCAAATAAAAACTACTCAGAAGAATTCTGTGAAACTTATTTCTGATCTGTGCATTCAGCTAACAGAGTTAAACCACACTTTTGATTGAGCAGTTATTAAACACTGTTTCTGTAGGAAATGCAAGTGGACATTAGGAGCGCTAAGATTGTAATAGTGGAAAAAGGAATATCCCCAAATAAAAACTACACAGAAGCATTCTCTGAAACTCCTTTCTGTTCTCTGCATTAAACTAACAGAGTTGAGCCTTACTTTTGAAGGTGCTGTTCTGAAACACTCTTTGTGTAGAAACTGCCAGTGGATATGCGGAACGCTAAGAGGGTAATAGTCGAAAAAGGAATATCTTCAACTAAATACTAAACAGAAGCATTCTGTGAAACTTCTTTCTGTTCTGTGCATTCAACTAAAAGAGTTGAACCTTACTTTTGATTGAGCCGTTCTGAAACACTCTTTCTGTAGAAAATGCAAGTGGTGATTCGGAGCGCTAAGAGGGTAATAGTGGAAAAAGGAGTATCTTCAAATATAAACTACACAGAAGCATTCTGTAAAACTTCTTTCTGTTCCTTGCATTCAACTAACAATATTGAACCTTACTTTTGATTGACTAGTTCTGAAACTCTCTTTCTGTAGATACTGCAATTGGAAATTCTAAGCGCTAAGAGTCCTATATTGGAAAAAGGAATATGTTCAAATAAAAACTACACAGAAGAATTCTGTGAAACTTCTTTCTGATCTGTGCATTCAACTAACAGAGTTAAACCATACTTTTGATTGAGCAGTTCTGAACACTCTTTCTGTAGAAAATGCAAGTGGACATTCGGAGCTCTAAGAGGGTAATAGTGGAAAAAGAAATATCGTCAAATAAGAACTACAGACAGGCATTCTGTGAAACTACTTTCTGTTCTGTGCATTCAACTAACAGAGTTGAACCTTACTTTTGATTGAGCCGTCCTGAAACACTCATTCTGTAGAAACTGCAATTGGACATTCTGAGCGCTAAGTGGCCTATATTGGGAAAAAGAATATCTCCAAATAAAAACTACTCAGAAGAATTCTGTGAAACTTATTTCTGATCTGTGCATTCAGCTAACAGAGTTAAACCACACTTTTGATTGAGCAGTTATTAAACACTGTTTCTGTAGGAAATGCAAGTGGACATTAGGAGCGCTAAGATTGTAATAGTGGAAAAAGGAATATCCCCAAATAAAAACTACACAGAAGCATTCTCTGAAACTCCTTTCTGTTCTCTGCATTAAACTAACAGAGTTGAGCCTTACTTTTGAAGGTGCTGTTCTGAAACACTCTTTGTGTAGAAACTGCCAGTGGATATGCGGAACGCTAAGAGGGTAATAGTCGAAAAAGGAATATCTTCAACTAAATACTAAACAGAAGCATTCTGTGAAACTACTTTCTGTTCTGTGCATTCAACTAAAAGAGTTGAACCTTACTTTTGATTGAGCCGTTCTGAAACACTCTTTCTGTAGAAAATGCAAGTGGTGATTCGGAGCGCTAAGAGGGTAATAGTGGAAAAAGGAGTATCTTCAAATATAAACTACACAGAAGCATTCTGTAAAACTTCTTTCTGTTCCTTGCATTCAACTAACAATATTGAACCTTACTTTTGATTGACCAGTTCTGAAACTCTCTTTCTGTAGATACTGCAATTGGAAATTCTGAGCGCTAAGAGTCCTATATTGGAAAAAGGAATATGTTCAAATAAAAACTACACAGAAGAATTCTGTGAAACTTCTTTCTGATCTGTGCATTCAACTAACAGAGTTAAACCATACTTTTGATTGAGCAGTTCTGAACACTCTTTCTGTAGAAAATGCAAGTGGACATTCGGAGCTCTAAGAGGGTAATAGTGGAAAAAGTAATATCGTCAAATAAGAATTACAGACAGGCATTCTGTGAAACTACTTTCTGTTCTGTGCATTCAAATAACAGAGTTGAACCTTACTTATGATAGAGCCATTCTGAAACACTCTTTCTGTAGAAAATTCAATTGGACAATCTGAGCGATAAGAGGCCTATATTGGGAAAAAGAATATCTTCAAATAAAAACTACACAGAAGCATTCTGTGAAACTTTTTCTGATCTGTGCATTCAGCTAACAGAGTTAAATCATACATTTGATTGATCAGTTCTGAACACTCTTTCTGTAGAAAATGCAACTGGACATTTGGAGCACTAAGAGGGTAGTAGTGCAAAAAGGAATATATTCCAATATAAACTACACAGAAGCATTCTGTGAAACTTCTTTCTGTTCTGTGCATTCAACTAACATAGTTGAACCTTACTTTTGATTGAGCCTTTCTGAAACACTCTTTCTGTAGAAACTGCAATTGGACATTCTGAGCGCTAAGAGGCCTATATTGGTAAAAAGAATATCTTCATATAAACACTACACAGCAGCATTCTGTGAAACTTCTTTCTGATCTGTGCATTCAGCTAACAGAGTTAAACCATACTTTTGATTGAGCAGTTCTGAAACACTCTTTCTGTAGAAAATGCAACTGGACATTCAGAGCGCTAAGTGGGTAATAGTGGAAAATGGAATATCTTCAAATATAAACTACACAGAAGAATTCTGTGAAACTTATTTCTGATCTGTGCATTCACCTAACAGAGTTAAACCATACTTTTGATAGAGCAGTTCTGAACACACTTTCTGTAGAAAATGCAAGTGGACATTCGGAGATCTAAGAGGGTAACAGTGGAAAAAGGAATATCTTCAAATATAAACTACACAGAAGCAATCTGTGAAACTACATTCTGTTCTGTGCATTCAACTAACAGAGTTGAACCTTAATTTTGATTGAGCAGTTCTGAAACACTCTTTCTGTAGAAACTGTAATTGGATTTCTGAACGCTAAGAGGCCTATATTGAGAAAAATAATATCTTCAAATAAAAACTACAGAGATGCATTCTCTGAAACTTCTTTCTGTTCTGTGCATTCAGCTAACTGAATTAAACGATACATTTGATTTAGCAGTTCTGAAACACTCTTTCTGTAGAAAATGCAAGTGGACATTCGGTGTGCTAAGTTGGTAATTGTGGAAAAAGGAATATCTTCAAATAAAAACTACACAGAGGCATTCTCTGAAACTTCTTTCTGTTCTCTGCATTCAACTAACAGAGTTGAGCCTTATTTTTGAAGGAGCAGCCCTGAAACACACTTTCTGTAGAAACTGCAAGTGGACATTCCGAGCGCTACTAGGGTAATAGTGGAAAAAGGAATACCTTCAAATAAATACTACACAGAAGCAATCTGTGAAACTACTTTCTGTTCTGTGAATTCAACTAAAAGTGTTGAACCCTACTTTTCATTTTGCCGTTCTGAAACACTCTTTCTGTAGAAACTGCAATTGGATATTTGGAGTGCTAAGAGGCCTATATTTGAAAAAGGACTATCTTCAAATAAAAACTACACAGAAGCATTCTGTGAAACTTCGTACTGATATGTGCATTCAGCTAACAGAGATAAACCAACTTTTGATTGAGCAGTTCTGAACAATCTTTTTGTAGAAAATGCAGGTGGAGATTCAGAGCGCTAAGAGGGTAATACTGAAAAAAGGAATATATTCAAATATAAACTACACAGAAGCATTCTGTGAAGCTTCTTTCTGTTCTCTGCATTCAACTTACAGTGTTGAGCATTACTTTTGAAGGAGCAGTTCTGAAAAACACTTTGTGTAGAAACTGCCAGTGGACATTCGGAGCGCTAAGAGGGTAATATTCGAAAAAGGAATATCTTCAACTAAATACTACACAGAAGCCTTCTCTGAAACTTATTTCTGATATGTGCATATAACTAACAGAGTGAAACCATATTTTTGATTGAGCCGTTCTGAACACTCTTTATGTAGAAAATGCAAGTGGACATTCGGAGCGCTAAGAGGGTAATAGTGCAAAAAGGAATATATTCAAATATAAACTACTGAGAAGCATTCTGTGAAACTTCTTTTTGTTCTGTGCATTCAACTAACAGAGTTGAACCTTACTTTTGATTCAGCCGTTCTGAAACACTCTTTCTGTAGAAACTGCATTTTAACATACTGAGCGCTATGATGCCTATATTGGGATAAAGAATATCTTCAAATAAAAACTACACAGATGCATTCTGTGAAACTTCTTTCTTATCTGTGCATTCAGCTAACAGAGTTAAACGATACTTTTGATTTAGCAGTTCTGAAACACTCTTTCTGTAGAAAATGCAAGTGGTCATTCGGTGCGCTAAGATGGTAATTGTGGAAAAAGGAATATCTTCAAATAAAAACTACAAAGAGGCATTCTCTGAAACTTGTTTCTGTTCTCTGCTTTCAACTAACAGGGTTGAGCCTTATTTTTGAAGGAGCAGTCCTGAAACACTCTTTCTGTAGAAACTGCAAGTGGACATTCGGAGCGCTAAGAGGGTAATAGTGGAAAAAGGAATATCTTCAAATAAATACTACACAGAAGCATTCTGTGAAACTACTCTCTGTTCTGTGCATTCAACTAAATGAGTTGAACCCTACTTTTGATTGAGCCATTCTGAAACACTCTTTCTGTAGAAACTGCAATTGGATATTCGGAGCGCAAAGAGGCCTATATTGGAAAAAGGACTATCTTCAAATAAAAACTACACAGAAGCATTCCGTGAAACTTCGTACTGATCTGTGCATTCAGCTAACAGAATTAAACCATACTTTTGATTGAGCAGTTCGGAAACACTCATTCTGTAGAAAATGCAAGTGGACATTCGGAGCGCTTAGAAGGTAATAGTGGAAAAAGGAACATCTTCAAATATAAACTACACAGAAGCATTCTATGAAACTTCTTTCTGTTCCGTTCATTCAACTAACAGAGTTGAACCTTACATTTGATTAAGCAGTTCAGAAACACTCTTTCTGTAGATACTGCAATTGGACATTCTGAGCGCTAAGACTCCTATATTGGAGAAAGGAATATCTTCAAATAAAAAGTACACAGAAGCATTCTGTGAAAATTCTTTCTGATCTGTGAATTCAGCTAACAGAGTTAAACCATACTTTGGATTGAGCAGTTCTGAAGGCTCTTTCTGTAGAAAATGCAAGTGGACATTCAGAGCGCTAAGAGGGTAATACTGAAAAAGGGAATATATTCAAATATAAACTACACAGAGGCATTCTGTGAAACTCCTTTCTGTTCTCTGCATTCAACTAACAGAGTTGAGCCCTACTTTTGAAGGAGCAGTTCTGAAACACTCTTTGTTTAGAAACTGAAATTGGACATTCGGAGAGCTAAGAGGATAATAGTCGAAAAAGGAATATCTTCAACAAAATACTACACGGAAAGATTCTGTGAAACTTATTTCTGATATGTGCATTCAAATAACAGAGTAAAACCATACTTTTGATTGAGCCGTTCAGAACACTCTTTCTGTAGAAAATGCAAGTGGACATTCGGAGCACTAAGAGGGTAATACTGGAAAAAGGAATATATTCAAATATAAACTACACAGAAGCATTCTGTGAAACTTCTTGCTGTTCTGTGCATTCAAGTAACAGAGTTGAACCTTACTTTTGATTGAGCCTTTCTGAAACTCTCTTTCTGTAGAAAATGCAAGTGGACATTCGGAGCGCTAAGATGGTAATAGTGGAAAAAGGAATACATTCAAATATAAACTACACAGAAGCATTCTGTGAAACTTCTTTCTGTTCTCTGCATTCAACTAACAGAGTTGAACCTTACTTTTGATTGAGCCTTCTGAAACACTCATTTTGTAGAAATGGCAATTGGACATTCTGAGCGCTAAGTGGCCTATATTGGGAAAAAGAATATCTCCAAATAAAAACTACTCAGAAGCATTCTGTGAAACTTATTTCTGATCTGTGCATTCAGCTAACAGAGTTAAACCATACTTTTAATTGAGAAGTTATGAGACACTCTTTCTGTAGAAAACGCAAGTGGACATTCGGAGCGCTAAAATTGTATTAGTGGAAAAAGGAATATCCCCAAATTAAAACTACACAGAAGCATTCTCTGAAACTCCTTTCTGTTCTCTGCATTCAACTAACAGATTTGAGCCTTACTTTGAAGGAGCTGTTCTGAAACACTCTTTGTGTAGAAACTGCCAGTGGACATTCGGAACGCTAAGAGGGTAATAGTCGAAAAAGGAATATCTTCAAATATAAACTACACAGAAGCATTCTCTGAAACTTCTTTCTGTTCCGTGCATTCAACTAACAGTATTGAACCTTACTTTTGATTGAGCAGTTCTGAAACTCTCTTTCTGTAGATACTGCAATTGGACATTCTGAGCGCTAAGAGACCTATATTGGAAAAAGGAATATCTTCAAATAAAAACTACACAGAAGAATTCTGTGAAACTTCTTTCTGATCTGTGCATTCAACTAACAGAATAAAACCATACTTTTGATGGAGCAGTTCTGAACACTCTTTCTGTAGAAAATGCAAGTGGACATTCCGAGCTCTAAGAGGGTAATAGTGGAAAAAATAATATCGTCAAATATGAACTACAGAGAAGCATTCTGTGAAACTACTTTCTGTTCTGTGCATTGAAATAGCAGAGTTGAACCTTACTATTGAAAGAGCCATTCTGAAACACTCTTTCTGTAGAAACTGCAATTGGACAATCTGAGCACTAAGAGGCCTATATTGGGAAAAAGTATATCTTCAAATAAAAACTACACAGAAGCATTCTGTGCAACTTCTTTCTAATCTGTGCATTCAGCTAAGAGAGTTAAATCATACATTTGATTGAGCAGTTCTGAACACTCTTTCTGTAGAAAATGCAACTGGACATTTGGAGTGCTAAGAGGGTAGTAGTGGAAAAAGTAATATATTCAAATATAAACTACACAGAAGCATTCTGTGAAACTACTTTCTGTTCTGTGCATTCAACTAACAGGGTTGAACCTTACTTTTGATTGAGCCTTTCTGAAACACTCTTTCTGTAGAAACTGCAATTGGACATTCTGAGCGCTAAGAGGCCTATATTGGTAAAAAGAATATCTTCATATAAACATTACACCGCAGCATTCTGTGAAACTTCTTTCTGTTCTGTGCATTCAGCTAACAGAGTTAAACCATTCTTTTGACTGAGCAGTTCTGAAACACTCTTTCTGTAGAAAATGCAACGGGAGATTCAGAGCGCTAAGTGGGTAATAGTGGAAAATGGAATATCTTCAAATATAAACTACACTGAAGAATTCTGTGAAACTTCTTTCTGATCTGTGCATTCACCTAACAGGGTTGAAGCACACTTATGATTGAGCAGTTCTGAACACTCCTTCTGTAGAAAATGCAACTGGACATTTGGAGCGCTAAGAGGTTACTGGTGGAAAAAGGAATACCTTCAAATAAATACTACACAGAAGCATTCAGTGAAACTTCTTTCCGTTCTGTGAATTCAACTAAAAGAGTTGAACCCTACTTTTCATTGAGGCGTTCTGAAACACTTTTTCTGCAGAAACTGAAATTGGATATTCGGAGCGCTAAGAGGCCTATATTTGGGAAAGGACTATCTTCAAATAAAAACTACACAGAAACATTCTGTGAAACTTCGTACTGATCTGTGCATTCAGCTAACAGAGTTAAACCATACTTTTGATTGAGCAGTTCGGAAACACTCTTTCTGTAGAAAATGCAAGTGGACATTCGGAGAGCTTAGAAGGTAATAGTGGAAAAAGGAATATCTTCAAATATAAACTACACAGAATCATTCTCTGAAACTTCTTCCTGTTCTGTTCATTCAACTAAAAGAGTTGAACCTTACTTTTGATTGAGCCTTTCTGAAACACTCTCTCTGTAGAAACTGCAATTGGACATTCTGTGCGCTAAGAGGCCTTTATTGGTAAAAAGAATAACTTCATATAAACACTACACAGCAGCATTCTGTGAAACTTCGTACTGATCTGTGCATTCAGCTAAAGAGTTAAAACATACTTTTGATAGAGCAGTTCTGAACACACTTTCTGTAGAAAATGCAAGTGGACATTCTGAGCTCTAAGAGGGTAACAGTGGAAAAAGGAATATCTTCAAATACAAACTACACAGAAGCAATCTGTGAAACTACATTCTGTTCTGTGCATTCAACTAAGAGATTTGAACCTTAGTTTTGATTGAGACGTTCTGAAACACTCTTTCTGTAGAAAATGCAAGTGGAGATTTGGAGCGCTAAGAGGGTAATAGTGGAAAAAGGAATGTCTTCAAATATAAACTACACTGAATCATTCTGTGAAACTTCTTTCTGACCTGTGCATTCAGCTAACAGAGTTAAACCATACTTTTGATTGAGCAGATCTGAACACTCTTTCTGTAGAAAATGCAGCTGGACATTTGGAGCGCTAAGAGGGTAGTAGTGGAAAAAGGAATATATTCAAATATAAAATACACAGAAGCATTCTGTGAAACTTCTTTCTGATCTGAGCATTCAGCTAACAGAGTTAAACCATACTTTTGATTGAGCAGTTTTGAAACACTCTGTCTGTAGAAAATGCAACTGGACATTCGTAGCGCTAAGTGGGTAATAGTGGAAAAAAGAATATGTTCAAATATAAACTACACAGAAGCATTGTATGAAACTTCTTTCTGTTCTGTGCATTCAACTAACAGAGTTGAAACTTACTTTTGATTGAGCCTTTCTGAAACACTCTTTCTGTAGAAACTGCAATTGGACATTCTGAGCGCTAAGAGGCCTCTATTGGGAAGAATAATATCTTCAAATAAAAACTACACAGAAGCATTGTGTGAAACTTATTTCTGATATGTTCATTAAGCTAACAGAGTTAAACCACACTTTTGATTGCGCAGTTCTGAACACTCTTTCTGTAGAAAATGCAAGTGGACATTCGGAGCGCTAAGAGGGTAATAGTGGAAAAAGGAATATATTCAAATATAAACTACACAGTAGCATTCTGTGAAAATTCTTTCTGTTCTGTGCATTCAACTAGCAGAGTTGAACCTTACTTTTGATTGAGCCGTTCTGAAACACTCTTTCTGTAGAAACTGCAATTGGACATGCTAAGCGCTAAGAGGCCTACATTGGGAAAAAGAATATCTTCAAATAAAAACTACACAGATGCATTCTGTGAAACTTATTTCTGATCTGTAAATTCAGTTAACAGAGATAAAACATATTTTTGATTGAGCAGTTATGAAACGCTCTTTTTGTAGAAAATGCAAGTGGAGTTTCGGAGCGCTAAGAGGGTAATAGTGGAAAAAGGAATGTCTCCAAATATAAACTACACAGAATCATTCTGTGAAACTTCTTTCTGATCTGTGCATTCAGCTAACAGAGTTAAACCATACTTTTGATTGAGCAGATCTGAACACTCTTTCTGTAGAAAATGCAACTGGACATTTGGAGCGCTAAGAGAGTAGTAGTGGAAAAAGGAATATATTCAAATATAAACTACACAGAAACATTCTGTGAAACTTCTTTCTGATCTGAGGATTCAGCTAACAGAGTTAAACCATACTTTTGATTGAGCAGTTTTGAATCACTCTGTCTGTAGAAAATGCAACTGGACATTCGTAGCGCTAAGTGGGTAATAGTGGAAAAAAGAATATGTTCAAATATAAACTACACAGAAGCATTGTATGAAACTTCTTTCTCTTCTGTGCATTCAACTAACAGAGTTGAACCTTACTTTTGATTGAGCCTTTCTGAAACACTCTTTCTGTAGAAACTGCAATTGGACATTCTGAGCGCTAAGAGGCCTCTATTGGGAAAAATAATATCTTCAAATAAAAACTACACAGAAGCATTGTGTGAAACTTATTTCTGATATGTTCATTAAGCTAACAGAGTTAAACCATACTTTTGATTGCGCAGTTCTGAACACTCTTTCTGTAGAAAATGCAAGTGGACATTCGGAGCGCTAAGAGGGTAATAGTGGAAAAAGGAATATATTCAAATATAAACTACACAGTAGCATTCTGTGAAAATTCTTTCTGTTCTGTGCATTCAGCTAACAGAGTTAAACCATACTTTTGATTGAGCAGATCTGAACACTCTTTCTGTAGAAAATGCAACTGTACATTTTGAGCGCTAAGAGCGTAGTAGTGGAAAAAGGAATATATTCAAATATAAACTACACAGAAGCATTCTGTGAAACTTCTTTCTCATCTGAGCATTCAGCTAACAGAGTTAAACCATACTTTTGATTGAGCAGTTTTGAAACACTCTGTCTGTAGAAAATGCAACTGGACATTCGTAGCGCTAAGTGGGTAATAGTGGAAAAAAGAATATGTTCAAATATAAACTACACAGAAGCATTGTATGAAACTTCTTTCTGTTCTGTGCATTCAACTAACAGAGTTGAACCTTACTTTTGATTGAGCCGTTCTGAAACACTCTTTCTGTAGAAACTGCAATTGGACATTCTGAGCGCTAAGAGGCCTATATTGGGAAAAAGAATGTCTACAAATAAAAACTACACAGAAGAATTGTGTGAAACTTCTTTCTGTTCTGTTTGTTCAACTAAAAGTGTTGAAACTTAGTTTTGATTGAGCCGTTCTGAAACACTCTTTCTGTAGAAAATGCAAGTGGAGATTCGGAGCGCTAAGAGGGTAATAGTGGAAAAAGGAATGTCTCCAAATATAAACTACACAGAATCATTCTGTGAAACTTCTTCCTGATCTGTGCATTCAGCTAACAGAATTAAACCATACTTTTGATTGAGCAGATCTGAACACTCTTTCTGTATAAAATGCAACTGGACATTTGGAGCGCTAAGAGCGTAGTAGTGGAAAAAGGAATATATTCAAATATAAACTACACAGAAGCATTCTGTGAAATTTCTTTCTGATCTGAGCATTCAGCTAACAGAGTTAAACCATACTTTTGATTGAGCAGTTTTGAAACACTCTGTCTGTAGAAAATGCAACTGGACATTCGCAGCGCTAAGTGGGTAATAGTGGAGAAAAGAATATGTTCAAATATAAACTACACAGAAGCATTTTATGAAACTTTTTTCTGTTCTGTGCATTCAACTAACAGAGTTGAACCTTACTTTTGATTGAGCCGTTCTGAAACACTCTTTCTGTAGAAACTGCAATTGGACATTCTGAGCGCTAAGAGGCTTATATTGGGAAAAAGAATGTCTACAAATAAAAACTACACAGAAGAATTGTGTGAAACTTCTTTCTGTTCTGTTTGTTCAACTAAAAGAGTTGAACCTTAGTTTTGATTGAGCCGTTCTGAAACACTCTTTCTGTAGAAAATGCAAGTGGAGTTTCGGAGCGCTAAGAGGGTAATAGTGGAAAAAGGAATGTCTCCAAATATAAACTACACAGAATCATTCTGTGAAACATCTTTCTGATCTGTGCATTCAGCTAACAGAGTTAAAACATACTTTTGATTGAGCAGATCTGAACACTCTTTCTGTAGAAAATGCTACTGTACATTTGGAGCGCTAAGAGAGTAGTAGTGGAAAAAGGAATATATTCAAATATAAACTACACAGAAGCATTCTGTGAAACTTCTTTCTGATCTGAGCATTCAGCTAACAGAGTTAAACCATACTTTTGACTGAGCAGTTTTGAAACACTCTGTCTGTAGAAAATGCAACTGGACATTCGTAGCGCTAAGTGGATAATAGTGGAAAAAAGAATATGTTCAAATATAAACTACACAGAAACATTGTATGAAACTTCTTTCTGTTCTGTGCATTCAACTAACAGAGTTGAACCTTACTTTTGATTGAGCCTGTCTGAAACACTCTTTCTGTAGAAACTGCAATTGGACATTCTGAGCGCTAAGAGGCCTCTATTGGGATAAATAATATCTTCAAATAAAAACTACACAGAAGCATTGTGTGAAACTTATTTCTGATATGTTCATTAAGCTAACAGAGTTAAACCATTCTTTGGATTGCGCAGTTCTGAACACTCTTTCTGTAGAAAATGCAAGTGGACATTCGGAGCGCTAAGAGGGTAATAGTGGAAAAAGGAATATATTCAAATATAAACTACACAGTAGCATTCTGTGAAAATTCTTTCTGTTCTGTGCATTCAACTAACAGAGTTGAACCTTACTTTTGATTGAGCCGTTCTGAAACACTCTTTCTGTAGAAACTGCAATTGGACATGCTAAGCGCTAAGAGGCCTACATTGGGAAAAAGAATATCTTCAAATAAAAACTACACAGATGCATTCTGTGAAACTTATTTCTGATCTGTAAATTCAGTTAACAGAGATAAAACATATTTTTGATTGAGCAGTTATGAAACACTCTTTTTGTAGAAAATGCAAGTGGAGATTCGGAGCGCTAAGAGGGTAATAGTGGAAAAAAGAATGTCTCCAAATATAAACTACAGAGAATCATTCTGTGAAACTTCTTTCTGATCTGTGCATTCAGCTAACAGAGTTAAACCATACTTTTGATTGAGCAGATCTGAACACTCTTTCTGTAGAAAATGCAACTGGACATTTGGAGCGCTAAGAGAGTAGTAGTGGAAAAAGGAATATATTCAAATATAAACTACACAGAAACATTCTGTGAAACTTCTTTCTGATCTGAGCATTCAGCTAACAGAGTTAAACCATACTTTTGATTGAGCAGTTTTGAAACACTCTGTCTGTAGAAAATGCAACTGGACATTCGTAGCGCTAAGCGGGTAATAGTGGAAAAAAGAATATGTTCAAATATAAACTACACAGAAGCATTGTATGAAACTTCTTTCTGTTCTGTGCATTCAACTAACAGAGTTGAACCTTACTTTTGATTGAGCCTTTCTGAAACACTCTTTCTGTAGAAACTGCAATTGGACATTCTGAGCGCTAAGAGGCCTATATTGGGAAAAATAATATCTTCAAATAAAAACTACACAGAAGCATTGTGTGAAACTTATTTCTGATATGTTCATTAAGCTAACAGAGTTAAACCATACTTTTGATTGCGCAGTTCTGAACATTCTTTCTGTAGAAAATGCAAGTGGACATTCGGAGCGCTAAGAGGGTAATAGTGGAAAAAGGATTATATTCAAATATAAACTACACAGTAGCATTCTGTGAAAATTCTTTCTGTTCTGTGCATTCAACTAACAGAGTTGAACCTTACTTTTGATTGAGCCGTTCTGAAACACTCTTTCTGTAGAAACTGCAATTGGATATGCTAAGCGCTAAGAGGCCTACATTGGGAAAAAGAATATCTTCAAATAAAAACTACACAGATGCATTCTGTGAAACTTATTTCTGATCTGTAAATTCAGTTAACAGAGATAAAACATATTTTTCATTGAACAGTTATGAAACACTCTTTTTGTAGAAAATGCAAGTGGAGATTCGGAGCGCTAAGAGGGTAATAGTGGAAAAAAGAATGTCTCCAAATATAAACTACAGAGAATCATTCTGTGAAACTTCTTTCTGATCTGTGCATTCAGCTAACAGAGTTAAACCATACTTTTGATTGAGCAGATCTGAACACTCTTTCTGTAGAAAATGCAACTGGACATTTGGAGCGCTAAGAGAGTAGTAGTGGAAAAAGGAATATATTCAAATATAAACTACACAGAAATATTCTGTGAAACTTCTTTCTGATCTGAGCATTCAGCTAACAGAGTTAAACCATACTTTTGATTGAGCAGTTTTGAAACACTCTGTCTGTAGAAAATGCAACTGGACATTCGTAGCGCTAAGTGGGTAATAGTGGAAAAAAGAATATGTTCAAATATAAACTACACAGAAGCATTGTATGAAACTTCTTTCTGTTCTGTGCATTCAACTAACAGAGTTGAACCTTACTTTTGATTGAGCCTTTCTGAAACACTCTTTCTGTAGAAACTGCAATTGGACATTCTGAGCGCTAAGAGGCCTATATTGGGAAAAATAATATCTTCAAATAAAAACTACACAGAAGCATTGTGTGAAACTTATTTCTGATATGTTCATTAAGCTAACAGAGTTAAACCATACTTTTGATTGCGCAGTTCTGAACATTCTTTCTGTAGAAAATGCAAGTGGACATTCGGAGCGCTAAGAGGGTAATAGTGGAAAAAGGATTATATTCAAATATAAACTACACAGTAGCATTCTGTGAAAATTCTTTCTGTTCTGTGCATTCAACTAACAGAGTTGAACCTTACTTTTGATTGAGCCGTTCTGAAACACTCTTTCTGTAGAAACTGCAATTGGATATGCTAAGCGCTAAGAGGCCTACATTGGGAAAAAGAATATCTTCAAATAAAAACTACACAGATGCATTCTGTGAAACTTATTTCTGATCTGTAAATTCAGTTAACAGAGATAAAACATATTTTTCATTGAGCAGTTATGAAACACTCTTTTTGTAGAAAATGCAAGTGGAGATTCGGAGCGCTAAGAGGGTAATAGTGGAAAAAGGAATGTCTTCAAATATAAACTACACAGAATCATTCGGTGAAACTTCTTTCTGATCTGTGCATTCAGCTACCAGAATTAAACCATACTTTTGATTGAGCAGATCTGAACACTCTTTCTGTAGAAAATGCAACTGGACATTTGGAGCGCTAAGAGCGTAGTAGTGGAAAAAGGAATATATTCAAATATAAACTACACAGAAGCATTCTGTGAAACTTCTTTCTGATCTGAGCATTCAGCTAACGGAGTTAAACCATACTTTTGATTGAGCAGTTTTGAAACACTCTGTCTGTAGAAAATGCAACTGGACATTCGTAGCGCTAAGTTGGTAATAGTGGAAAAAAGGATATGTTCAAATATAAACTACACAGAAGCATTGTATGAAACTTCTTTCTGTTCTGTGCATTCAACTAACAGAGTTGAACCTTACTTTTGATTGAGTCGTTCTGAAACACTCTTTCTGTAGAAACTGCAATTGGACATTCTGAGCGCTAAGAGGCCTATATTGGGAAAAAGAATGTCTACAAATAAAAACTACACAGAAGAATTGTGTGAAACTTCTTTCTGTTCTGTTTGTTCAACTAAAAGAGTTGAAACTTAGTTTTGATTGACCGTTCTGAAACACTCTTTCTGTAGAAAATGCAAGTGGAGATTCGGAGCGCTAAGAGAGTAATAGTGGAAAAAGGAATGTCTCCAAATATAAACTACACAGAATCATTCTGTGAAACTTCTTTCTGATCTGTGCATTCAGCTAACAGAGTTAAACCATATTTTTGATTGAGCAGATCTGAACACTCTTTCTGTAGAAAATGCAACTGGACATTTGGAGCGCTAAGAGAGTAGTAGTGGAAAAAGGAATATATTCAAATATCATCTACACAGAAGCATTCTGTGAAACTTCTTTCTGATCTGAGCATTCAGCTAACAGAGTTAAAACATACTTTTGATTGAGCAGTTTTGAAACACTCTGTCTGTAGAAAATGCAACTGGACATTCGTAGCGCTAAGTGGGTAATAGTGGAAAAAAGAATATGTTCAAATATAAACTACACAGAAGCATTGTATGAAACTTCTTTCTGTTCTGTGCATTCAACTAGCAGAGTTGAAACTTACTTTTGATTGAGCCGTTCTGAAACACTCTTTCTGTAGAAACTGCAATTGGACATTCTGAGCGCTAAGAGGCCTATATTGGGAAAAATAATATCTTCAAATAAAAACTACACAGAAGCATTGTGTGAAACTTATTTCTGATATGTTCATTAAGATAACAGAGTTAAACCATACTTTTGATTGCGCAGTTCTGAACACTCTTTCTGTAGAAAATGCAAGTGGACATTCGGAGCGCTAAGAGGGTAATAGTGGAAAAAGGAATATATTCAAATATAAACTACACAGTAGCATTCTGTGAAAATTCTTTCTGTTCTGTGCATTCAACTAACAGAGTTGAACCTTACTTTTGATTGAGCCGTTCTGAAACACTCTTTCTGTAGAAACTGCAATTGGACATGCTAAGCGCTAAGAGGCCTACATTGGGAAAAAGAATATCTTCAAATAAAAACTACACAGATGCATTCTGTGAAACTTATTTCTGATCTGTAAATTCAGTTAACAGAGATAAAACATATTTTTGATTGAGCAGTTATGAAACACTCTTTTTGTAGAAAATGCAAGTGGAGATTCGGAGCGCTAAGAGGGTAATAGTGGAAAAAGGAATGTCTTCAAATAAAAATTACACAGAATCATTCGGTGAAACTTCTTTCTGATCTGTGCATTCAGCTAACAGAGTTAAAGCATACTTTTGATTGAGCAGATCTGAACACTCTTTCTGTAGAAAATGCAACTGGACATTTGGAGCGCTAAGAGCGTAGTAGTGGAAAAAGGAATATATTCAAATATAAACTACACAGAAGCATTCTGTGAAACTTCTTTCTGATCTGAGCATTCAGCTAACAGAGTTAAACCATACTTTTGATTGAGCAGTTTTGAAACACTCTGTCTGTAGAAAATGCAACTGGACATTCGTAGCGCTAAGTGGGTAATAGTGGAAAAAAGAATATGTTCAAATATAAACTACACAGAAGCATTGTATGAAACTTCTTTCTGTTCTGTGCATTCAACTAACAGAGTTGAACCTTACTTTTGATTGAGCCGTTCTGAAACACTCTTTCTGTAGAAACTGCAATTGGACATTCTGAGCGCTAAGAGGCCTATATTGGGAAAAAGAATGTCTACAAATAAAAACTACACAGAAGAATTGTGTGAAACTTCTTTCTGTTCTGTTTGTTCAACTAAAAGATTTGAAACTTAGTTTTGATTGAGCCGTTCTGAAACACTCTTTCTGTAGAAAATGCAAGTGGAGATTCGGAGCGCTAAGAGGGTAATAGTGGAAAAAGGAATGTCTCCAAATATAAACTACAAAGAATCATTCTGTGAAACTTCTTTCTGATCTGTGCATTCAGCTAACAGAGTTAAATCATACTTTTGATTGAGCAGATCTGAACACTCTTTCTGTAGAAAATGCAACTGGACATTTGGAGCGCTAAGAGCGTAGTAGTGGAAAAAGGAATATATTCAAATATAAACTACACAGAAGCATTCTGTGAAACTTCTTTCTGATCTGAGCATTCAGCTAACAGAGTTAAACCATACTTTTGATTGAGCAGTTTTGAAACACTCTGTCTGTAGAAAATGCAACTGGACATTCGCAGCGCTAAGTGGGTAATAGTGGAAAAAAGAATATGTTCAAATATAAACTACACAGAAGCATTTTATGAAACTTCTTTCTGTTCTGTGCATTCAACTAACAGAGTTGAACCTTACTTTTGATTGAGCCGTTCTGAAACACTCTTTCTGTAGAAACTGCAATTGGACATTCTGAGCGCTAAGAGGCTTATATTGGGAAAAAGAATGTCTACAAATAAAAACTACACAGAAAAATTGTGTGAAACTTCTTTCTGTTCTGTTTGTTCAACTAAAAGAGTTGAACCTTAGTTTTGATTGAGCCGTTCTGAAACACTCTTTCTGTAGAAAATGCAAGTGAAGATTCGGAGCGCTAAGAGGGTAATAGTGGAAAAAGGAATGTCTCCAAATATAAACTACACAGAATCATTCTGTGAAACTTCTTTCTGATCTGTGCATTCAGCTAACAGAGTTAAACCATACTTTTGATTGAGCAGATCTGAACACTCTTTCTGTAGAAAATGCAACTGGACATTTGGAGCGCTAAGAGAGTAGTAGTGGAAAAAGGAATATATTCAAATATAATCTACACAGAAGCATTCTGTGAAACTTCTTTCTGATCTGAGCATTCAGCTAACAGAGTTAAAACATACTTTTGATTGAGCAGTTTTGAAACACTCTGTCTGTAGAAAATGCAACTGGACATTCGTAGCGCTAAGTGGGTAATAGTGGAAAAAAGAATATGTTCAAATATAAACTACACAGAAGCATTGTATGAAACTTCTTTCTGTTCTGTGCATTCAACTAGCAGAGTTGAAACTTACTTTTGATTGAGCCTTTCTGAAACACTCTTTCTGTAGAAACTGCAATTGGACATTCTGAGCGCTAAGAGGCCTATATTGGGAAAAATAATATCTTCAAATAAAAACTACACAGAAGCATTGTGTGAAACTTATTTCTGATATGTTCATTAAGATAACAGAGTTAAACCATACTTTTGATTGCGCAGTTCTGAACACTCTTTCTGTAGAAAATGCAAGTGGACATTCGGAGCGCTAAGAGGGTAATAGTGGAAAAAGGAATATATTCAAATATAAACTACACAGTAGCATTCTGTGAAAATGCTTTCTGTTCTGTGCATTCAACTAACAGAGTTGAACCTTACTTTTGATTGAGCCGTTCTGAAACACTCTTTCTGTAGAAACTGCAATTGGACATGCTAAGCGCTAAGAGGCCTACATTGGGAAAAAGAATATCTTCAAATAAAAACTACACAGATGCATTCTGTGAAACTTATTTCTGATCTGTAAATTCAGTTAACAGAGATAAAACATATTTTTGATTGAGCAGTTATGAAACACTCTTTTTGTAGAAAATGCAAGTGGAGATTCGGAGCGCTAAGAGGGTAATAGTGGAAAAAGGAATGTCTTCATATAAAAATTACACAGAATCATTCGGTGAAACTTCTTTCTGATCTGTGCATTCAGCTAACAGAGTTAAAGCATACTTTTGATTGAGCAGATCTGAACACTCTTTCTGTAGAAAATGCAACTGGACATTTGGAGCGCTAAGAGCGTAGTAGTGGAAAAAGAAATATATTCAAATATAAACTACACAGAAGCATTCTGTGAAACTTCTTTCTGATCTGAGCATTCAGCTAACAGAGTTAAACCATACTTTTGATTGAGCAGTTTTGAAACTCTCTGTCTGTAGAAAATGCAACTGGACATTCGTAGCGCTAAGTGGGTAATAGTGGAAAAAAGAATATGTTCAAATATAAACTACACAGAAGCATTGTATGAAACTTCTTTCTGTTCTGTGCATTCAACTAACAGAGTTTAACCTTACTTTTGATTGAGCCGTTCTGAAACACTCTTTCTGTAGAAACTGCAATCGGACATTCTGAGTGCTAAGAGGCCTATATTGGGAAAAAGAATGTCTACAAATAAAAACTACACAGAAGAATTGTGTGAAACTTCTTTCTGTTCTGTTTGTTCAACTAAAAGAGTTGAACCTTAGTTTTGATTGAGCCGTTCTGAAACACTCTTTCTGTAGAAAATGCAAGTGGAGATTCGGAGCGCTAAGAGGGTAATAGTGGAAAAAGGAATGTCTCCAAATATAAACTACACAGAATCATTCTGTGAAACTTCTTTCTGATCTGTGCATTCAGCTAACAGAGTTAAAACATACTTTTGATTGAGCAGATCTGAACACTCTTTCTGTAGAAAATGCTACTGTACATTTGGAGCGCTAAGAGAGTAGTAGTGGAAAAAGGAATATATTCAAATATAAACTACACAGAAGCATTCTGTGAAACTTCTTTCTGATCTGAGCATTCAGCTAACAGAGTTAAACCATACTTTTGACTGAGCAGTTTTGAAACACTCTGTCTGTAGAAAATGCAACTGGACATTCGTAGCGCTAAGTGGGTAATAGTGGAAAAAAGAATATGTTCAAATATAAACTACACAGAAACATTGTATGAAACTTCTTTCTGTTCTGTGCATTCAACTAACAGAGTTGAACCTTACTTTTGATTGAGCCTTTCTGAAACACTCTTTCTGTAGAAACTGCAATTGGACATTCTGAGCGCTAAGAGGCCTCTATTGGGATAAATAATATCTTCAAATAAAAACTACACAGAAGCATTGTGTGAAACTTATTTCTGATATGTTCATTAAGCTAACAGAGTTAAACCATTCTTTGGATTGTGCAGTTCTGAACACTCTTTCTGTAGAAAATGCAAGTGGACATTCGGAGCGCTAAGAGGGTAATAGTGGAAAAAGGAATATATTCAAATATAAACTACACAGTAGCATTCTGTGAAAATTCTTTCTGTTCTGTGCATTCAACTAACAGAGTTGAACCTTACTTTTGATTGAGCCGTTCTGAAACACTCTTTCTGTAGAAACTGCAATTGGACATGCTAAGCGCTAAGAGGCCTACATTGGGAAAAAGAATATCTTCAAATAAAAACTACACAGATGCATTCTGTGAAACTTATTTCTGATCTGTAAATTCAGTTAACAGAGATAAAACATATTTTTGATTGAGCAGTTATGAAACACTCTTTTTGTAGAAAATGCAAGTGGAGATTCGGAGCGCTAAGAGGGTAATAGTGGAAAAAGGAATGTCTCCAAATATAAACTACACAGAATCATTCTGTGAAAATTCTTTCTGATCTGTGCATTCAGCTAACAGAGTTAAACCATACTTTTGATTGAGCAGATCTGAACACTCTTTCTGTAGAAAATGCAACTGGACATTTGGAGCGCTAAGAGAGTAGTAGTGGAAAAAGGAATATATTCAAATATAAACTACACAGAAACATTCTGTGAAACTTCTTTCTGATCTGAGCATTCAGCTAACAGAGTTAAACCATACTTTTGATTGAGCAGTTTTGAAACACTCTGTCTGTAGAAAATGCAACTGGACATTCGTAGCGCTAAGTGGGTAATAGTGGAAAAAAGAATATGTTCAAATATAAACTACACAGAAGCATTGTATGAAACTTCTTTCTGTTCTGTGCATTCAACTAACAGAGTTGAACCTTACTTTTGATTGAGCCTTTCTGAAACACTCTTTCTGTAGAAACTGCAATGGGACATTCTGAGCGCTAAGAGGCCTATATTGGGAAAAATAATATCTTCAAATAAAAACTACACAGAAGCATTGTGTGAAACTTATTTCTGATATGTTCATTAAGCTAACAGAGTTAAACCATACTTTTGATTGCGCAGTTCTGAACACTCTTTCTGTAGAAAATGCAAGTGGACATTCGGAGCGCTAAGAGGGTAATAGTGGAAAAAGGAATATATTCAAATATAAACTACACAGTAGCATTCTGTGAAAATTCTTTCTGTTCTGTGCATTCAACTAACAGAGTTGAACCTTACTTTTGATTGAGCCGTTCTGAAACACTCTTTCTGTAGAAACTGCAATTGGACATGCTAAGCGCTAAGAGGCCTACATTGGGAAAAAGAATATCTTCAAATAAAAACTACACAGATGCATTCTGTGAAACTTATTTCTGATCTGTAAATTCAGTTAACAGAGATAAAACATATTTTTCATTGAGCAGTTATGAAACACTCTCTTTGTAGAAAATGCAAGTGGAGATTCGGAGCGCTAAGAGGGTAATAGTGGAAAACGGAATGTCTTCAAATATAAACTACACAGAATCATTCGGTGAAACTTCTTTCTGATCTGTGCATTCAGCTAACAGAGTTAAACCATACTTTTGATTGAGCAGATCTGAACACTCTTTCTGTAGAAAATGCAACTGGACATTTGGAGCGCTAAGAGCGTAGTAGTGGAAAAAGGAATATATTCAAATATAAACTACACAGAAGCATTCTGTGAAACTTCTTTCTGATCTGAGCATTCAGCTAACGGAGTTAAACCATACTTTTGATTGAGCAGTTTTGAAACACTCTCTCTGTAGAAAATGCAACTGGACATTCGTAGCGCTAAGTGTTTAATAGTGGAAAAAAGAATATGTTCAAATATAAACTACACAGAAGCATTGTATGAAACTTCTTTCTGTTCTGTGCATTCAACTAACAGAGTTGAACCTTACTTTTGATTGAGCCGTTCTGAAACACTCTTTCTGTAGAAACTGCAATTGGACATTCTGAGCGCTAAGAGGCCTATATTGGGAAAAAGAATGTCTACAAATAAAAACTACACAGAAGAATTGTGTGAAACTTCTTTCTGTTCTGTTTGTTCAACTAAAAGAGTTGAAACTTAGTTTTGATTGAGCCGTTCTGAAACACTCTTTCTGTAGAAAATGCAAGTGGAGATTCGGAGCGCTAAGAGGGTAATAGTGGAAAAAGGAATGTCTCCAAATATAAACTACAAAGAATCATTCTGTGAAACTTCTTTCTGATCTGTGCATTCAGCTAACAGAGTTAAACCATACTTTTGATTGAGCAGATCTGAACACTCTTTCTGTAGAAAATGCAACTGGACATTTGGAGCGCTAAGAGCGTAGTAGTGGAAAAAGGAATATATTCAAATATAAACTACACAGAAGCATTCTGTGAAACTTCTTTCTGATCTGAGCATTCAGCTAACAGAGTTAAACCATACTTTTGATTGAGCAGTTTTGAAACACTCTGTCTGTAGAAAATGCAACTGGACATTCGCAGCGCTAAGTGGGTAATAGTGGAAAAAAGAATATGTTCAAATATAAACTACACAGAAGCATTTTATGAAACTTCTTTCTGTTCTGTGCATTCAACTAACAGAGTTGAACCTTACTTTTGATTGAGCCGTTCTGAAACACTCTTTCTGTAGAAACTGCAATTGGACATTCTGAGCGCTAAGAGGCTTATATTGGGAAAAAGAATGTCTACAAATAAAAACTACACAGAAAAATTGTGTGAAACATCTTTCTGTTCTGTTTGTTCAACTAAAAGAGTTGAACCTTAGTTTTGATTGAGCCGTTCTGAAACACTCTTTCTGTAGAAAATGCAAGTGGAGATTCGGAGCGCTAAGAGGGTAATAGTGGAAAATGGAATGTCTCCAAATATAAACTACACAGAATCATTCTGTGAAACTTCTTTCTGATCTGTGCATTCAGCTAACAGAGTTAAACCATACTTTTGATTGAGCAGATCTGAACACTCTTTCTGTAGAAAATGCAACTGGACATTTGGAGCGCTAAGAGAGTAGTAGTGGAAAAAGGAATATATTCAAATATAATCTACACAGAAGCATTCTTTGAAACTTCTTTCTGATCTGAGCATTCAGCTAACAGAGTTAAAACATACTTTTGATTGAGCAGTTTTGAAACACTCTGTCTGTAGAAAATGCAACTGGACATTCGTAGCGCTAAGTGGGTAATAGTGGAAAAAAGAATATGTTCAAATATAAACTACACAGAAGCATTGTATGAAACTTCTTTCTGTTCTGTGCATTCAACTAGCAGAGTTGAAACTTACTTTTGATTGAGCCTTTCTGAAACACTCTTTCTGTAGAAACTGCAATTGGACATTCTGAGCGCTAAGAGGCCTATATTGGGAAAAATAATATCTTCAAATAAAAACTACACAGAAGCATTGTGTGAAACTTATTTCTGATATGTTCATTAAGCTAACAGAGTTAAACCATACTTTTGATTGCGCAGTTCTGAACACTCTTTCTGTAGAAAATGCAAGTGGACATTCGGAGCGCTAAGAGGGTAATAGTGGAAAAAGGAATATATTCAAATATAAACTACACAGTAGCATTCTGTGAAAATTCTTTCTGTTCTGTGCATTCAACTAACAGAGTTGAACCTTACTTTTGATTGAGCCGTTCTGAAACACTCTTTCTGTAGAAACTGCAATTGGACATGCTAAGCGCTAAGAGGCCTACATTGGGAAAAAGAATATCTTCAAATAAAAACTACACAGATGCATTCTGTGAAACTTATTTCTGATCTGTAAATTCAGTTAACAGAGATAAAACATATTTTTGATTGAGCAGTTATGAAACACTCTTTTTGTAGAAAATGCAAGTGGAGATTCGGAGCGCTAAGAGGGTAATAGTGGAAAAAGGAATGTCTTCAAATAAAAATTACACAGAATCATTCGGTGAAACTTCTTTCTGATCTGTGCATTCAGCTAACAGAGTTAAACCATACTTTTGATTGAGCAGATCTGAACACTCTTTCTGTAGAAAATGCAACTGGACAATTGGAGCGCTAAGAGCGTAGTAGTGGAAAAAGGAATATATTCAAATATAAACTACACAGAAGCATTCTGTGAAACTTCTTTCTGATCTGAGCATTCAGCTAACAGAGTTAAACCATACTTTTGATTGAGCAGTTTTGAAACACTCTGTCTGTAGAAAATGCAACTGGACATTCGTAGCGCTAAGTGGGTAATAGTGGAAAAAAGAATATGTTCAAATATAAACTACACAGAAGCATTGTATGAAACTTCTTTCTGTTCTGTGCATTCAAATAACAGAGTTTAACCTTACTTTTGATTGAGCCGTTCTGAAACACTCTTTCTGTAGAAACTGCAATTGGACATTCTGAGTGCTAAGAGGCCTATATTGGGAAAAAGAATGTCTACAAATAAAAACTACACAGAAGAATTGTGTGAAACTTCTTTCTGTTCTGTTTGTTCAACTAAAAGAGTTGAACCTTAGTTTTGATTGAGCCGTTCTGAAACACTCTTTCTGTAGAAAATGCAAGTGGAGATTCGGAGCGCTAAGAGGGTAATAGTGGAAAAAGGAATGTCTCCAAATATAAACTACACAGAATCATTCTGTGAAACTCCTTTCTGATCTGTGCATTCAGCTAACAGAGTTAAAACATACTTTTGATTGAGCAGATCTGAACACTCTTTCTGTAGAAAATGCTACTGTACATTTGGAGCGCTAAGAGAGTAGTAGTGGAAAAAGGAATATATTCAAATATAAACTACACAGAAGCATTCTGTGAAACTTCTTTCTGATCTGAGCATTCAGCTAACAGAGTTAAACCATACTTTTGACTGAGCAGTTTGAAACACTCTGTCTGTAGAAAATGCAACTGGACATTCGTAGCGCTAAGTGGGTAATAGTGGAAAAAAGAATATGTTCAAATATAAACTACACAGAAACATTGTATGAAACTTCTTTCTGTTCTGTGCATTCAACTAACAGAGTTGAACCTTACTTTTGATTGAGCCTTTCTGAAACACTCTTTCTGTAGAAACTGCAATTGGACATTCTGAGCGCTAAGAGGACTCTATTGGGATAAATAATATCTTCAAATAAAAACTACACAGAAGCATTGTGTGAAACTTATTTCTGATATGTTCATTAAGCTAACAGAGTTAAACCATTCTTTGGATTGCGCAGTTCTGAACACTCTTTCTGTAGAAAATGCAAGTGGACATTCGGAGCGCTAAGAGGGTAATAGTGGAAAAAGGAATATATTCAAATATAAACTACACAGTAGCATTCTGTGAAAATTCTTTCTGTTCTGTGCATTCAACTAACAGAGTTGAACCTTACTTTTGATTGAGCCGTTCTGAAACACTCTTTCTGTAGAAACTGCAATTGGACATGCTAAGCGCTAAGAGGCCTACATTGGGAAAAAGAATATCTTCAAATAAAAACTACACAGATGCATTCTGTGAAACTTATTTCTGATCTGTAAATTCAGTTAACAGAGATAAAACACATTTTTGATTGAGCAGTTATGAAACTCTCTTTTTGTAGAAAATGCAAGTGGAGATTCGGAGCGCTAAGAGGGTAATAGTGGAAAAAGGAATGTCTCCAAATATAAACTACACAGAATCATTCTGTGAAACTTCTTTCTGATCTGTGCATTCAGCTAACAGAGTTAAACCATACTTTTGATTGAGCAGATCTGAACACTCTTTCTGTAGAAAATGCAACTGGACATTTGGAGCGCTAAGAGAGTAGTAGTGGAAAAAGGAATATATTCAAATATAAACTACACAGAAACATTCTGTGAAACTTCTTTCTGATCTGAGCATTCAGCTAACAGAGTTAAACCATACTTTTGATTGAGCAGTTTTGAAACACTCTGTCTGTAGAAAATGCAACTGGACATTCGTAGCGCTAAGTGGGTAATAGTGGAAAAAAGAATATGTTCAAATATAAACTACACAGAAGCATTGTATGAAACTTCTTTCTGTTCTGTGTATTCAACTAACAGATTTGAACCTTACTTTTGATTGAGCCTTTCTGAAACACTCTTTCTGTAGAAACTGCAATGGGACATTCTGAGCGCTAAGAGGCCTATATTGGGAAAAATAATATCTTCAAATAAAAACTACACAGAAGCATTGTGTGAAACTTATTTCTGATATGTTCATTAAGCTAACAGAGTTAAACCATACTTTTGATTGCGCAGTTCTGAACACTCTTTCTGTAGAAAATGCAAGTGGACATTCGGAGCGCTAAGAGGGTAATAGTGGAAAAAGGAATATATTCAAATATAAACTACACAGTAGCATTCTGTGAAAACTCTTTCTGTTCTGTGCATTCAACTAACAGAGTTGAACCTTACTTTTGATTGAGCCGTTCTGAAACACTCTTTCTGTAGAAACTGCAATTGGACATGCTAAGCGCTAAGAGGCCTACATTGGGAAAAAGAATATCTTCAAATAAAAACTACACAGATGCATTCTGTGAAACTTATTTCTGATCTGTAAATTCAGTTAACAGAGATAAAACATATTTTTCATTGAGCAGTTATGAAACACTCTCTTTGTAGAAAATGCAAGTGGAGATTCGGAGCGCTAAGAGGGTAATAGTGGAAAACGGAATGTCTTCAAATATAAACTACACAGAATCATTCGGTGAAACTTCTTTCTGATCTGTGCATTCAGCTAACAGAGTTAAACCATACTTTTGATTGAGCAGATCTGAACACTCTTTCTGTAGAAAATGCAACTGGACATTTGGAGCGCTAAGAGCGTAGTAGTGGAAAAAGGAATATATTCAAATATAAACTACACAGAAGCATTCTGTGAAACTTCTTTCTGATCTGAGCATTCAGCTAACGGAGTTAAACCATACTTTTGATTGAGCAGTTTTGAAACACTCTCTCTGTAGAAAATGCAACTGGACATTCGTAGCGCTAAGTGTTTAATAGTGGAAAAAAGAATATGTTCAAATATAAACTACACAGAAGCATTGTATGAAACTTCTTTCTGTTCTGTGCATTCAACTAACAGAGTTGAACCTTACTTTTGATTGAGCCGTTCTGAAACACTCTTTCTGTAGAAACTGCAATTGGACATTCTGAGCGCTAAGAGGCCTATATTGGGAAAAAGAATGTCTACAAATAAAAACTACACAGAAGAATTGTGTGAAACTTCTTTCTGTTCTGTTTGTTCAACTAAAAGAGTTGAAACTTAGTTTTGATTGAGCCGTTCTGAAACACTCTTTCTGTAGAAAATGCAAGTGGAGATTCAGAGCGCTAAGAGGGTAATAGTGGAAAAAGGAATGTCTCCAAATATAAACTACAAAGAATCATTCTGTGAAACTTCTTTCTGATCTGTGCATTCAGCTAACAGAGTTAAACCATACTTTTGATTGAGCAGATCTGAACACTCTTTCTGTAGAAAATGCAACTGGACATTTGGAGCGCTAAGAGCGTAGTAGTGGAAAAAGGAATATATTCAAATATAAACTACACAGAAGCATTCTGTGAAACTTCTTTCTGATCTGAGGATTCAGCTAACAGAGTTAAACCATACTTTTGATTGAGCAGTTTTGAAACACTCTGTCTGTAGAAAATGCAACTGGACATTCGCAGCGCTAAGTGGGTAATAGTGGAAAAAAGAATATGTTCAAATATAAACTACACAGAAGCATTTTATGAAACTTCTTTCTGTTCTGTGCATTCAACTAACAGAGTTGAACCTTACTTTTGATTGATCCGTTCTGAAACACTCTTTCTGTAGAAACTGCAATTGGACATTCTGAGCGCTAAGAGGCTTATATTGGGAAAAAGAATGTCTACAAATAAAAACTACACAGAAAAATTGTGTGAAACTTCTTTCTGTTCTGTTTGTTCAACTAAAAGAGTTGAACCTTAGTTTTGATTGAGCCGTTCTGAAACACTCTTTCTGTAGAAAATGCAAGTGGAGATTCGGAGCGCTAAGAGGGTAATAGTGGAAAAAGGAATGTCTCCAAATATAAACTACACAGAATCATTCTGTGAAACTTCTTTCTGATCTGTGCATTCAGCTAACAGAGTTAAACCATACTTTTGATTGAGCAGATCTGAACACTCTTTCTGTAGAAAATGCAACTGGACATTTGGAGCGCTAAGAGAGTAGTAGTGGAAAAAGGAATATATTCAAATATAATCTACACAGAAGCATTCTGTGAAACTTCTTTCTGATCTGAGCATTCAGCTAACAGAGTTAAAACATACTTTTGATTGAGCAGTTTTGAAACACTCTGTCTGTAGAAAATGCAACTGGACATTCGTAGCGCTAAGTGGGTAATAGTGGAAAAAAGAATATGTTCAAATATAAACTACACAGAAGCATTGTATGAAACTTCTTTCTGTTCTGTGCATTCAACTAGCAGAGTTGAAACTTACTTTTGATTGAGCCTTTCTGAAACACTCTTTCTGTAGAAACTGCAATTGGACATTCTGAGCGCTAAGAGGCCTATATTGGGAAAAATAATATCTTCAAATAAAAACTACACAGAAGCATTGTGTGAAACTTATTTCTGATATGTTCATTAAGATAACAGAGTTAAACCATACTTTTGATTGCGCAGTTCTGAACACTCTTTCTGTAGAAAATGCAAGTGGACATTCGGAGCGCTAAGAGGGTAATAGTGGAAAAAGGAATATATTCAAATATAAACTACACAGTAGCATTCTGTGAAAATTCTTTCTGTTCTGTGCATTCAACTAACAGAGTTGAACCTTACTTTTGATTGAGCCGTTCTGAAACACTCTTTCTGTAGAAACTGCAATTGGACATGCTAAGCGCTAAGAGGCCTACATTGGGAAAAAGAATATCTTCAAATAAAAACTACACAGATGCATTCTGTGAAACTTATTTCTGATCTGTAAATTCAGTTAACAGAGATAAAACATATTTTTGATTGAGCAGTTATGAAACACTCTTTTTGTAGAAAATGCAAGTGGAGATTCGGAGCGCTAAGAGGGTAATAGTGGAAAAAGGAATGTCTTCAAATAAAAATTACACAGAATCATTCGGTGAAACTTCTTTCTGATCTGTGCATTCAGCTAACAGAGTTAAACCATACTTTTGATTGAGCAGATCTGAACACTCTTTCTGTAGAAAATGCAACTGGACATTTGGAGCGCTAAGAGCGTAGTAGTGGAAAAAGGAATATATTCAAATATAAACTACACAGAAGCATTCTGTGAAACTTCTTTCTGATCTGAGCATTCAGCTAACAGAGTTAAACCATACTTTTGATTGAGCAGTTTTGAAACACTCTGTCTGTAGAAAATGCAACTGGACATTCGTAGCGCTAAGTGGGTAATAGTGGAAAAAAGAATATGTTCAAATATAAACTACACAGAAGCATTGTATGAAACTTCTTTCTGTTCTGTGCATTCAAATAACAGAGTTTAACCTTACTTTTGATTGAGCCGTTCTGAAACACTCTTTCTGTAGAAACTGCAATTGGACATTCTGAGTGCTAAGAGGCCTACATTGGGAAAAAGAATATCTTAAAATTAAAACTACACAGATGCATTCTGTGAAACTTATTTCTGATGTGTAAATTCAGTTAACAGAGATAAAACATATTTTTGATTGAGCAGTTATGAAACACTCTTTTTGTAGAAAATGCAAGTGGAGATTCGGAGCGCTAAGAGGGTAATAGTGGAAAAAGGAATGTCTTCAAATATAAACTACACAGAATCATTCGGTGAAACTTCTTTCTGATCTGTGCATTCAGCTAACAGAGTTAAACCATACTTTTGATTGAGCAGATCTGAACACTCTTTCTGTAGAAAATGCAACTGGACATTTGGAGCGCTAAGAGCGTAGTAGTGGAAAAAGGAATATATTCAAATATAAACTACACAGAAGCATTCTGTGAAACTTCTTTCTGATCTGAGCATTCAGCTAACAGAGTTAAACCATACTTTTGATTGAGCAGTTTTGAAACACTCTGTCTGTAGAAAATGCAACTGGACATTCGTAGCGCTAAGTGGGTAATAGTGGAAAAAAGAATATGTTCAAATATAAACTACACAGAAGCATTGTATGAAACTTCTTTCTGTTCTGTGCATTCAACTAACAGAGTTGAACCTTACTTTTGATTGAGCCTTTCTGAAACACTCTTTCTGTAGAAACTGCAATTGGACATTCTGAGCGCTAAGAGGCCTCTATTGGGATAAATAATATCTTCAAATAAAAACTACACAGAAGCATTGTGTGAAACTTATTTCTGATATGTTCATTAAGCTAACAGAGTTAAACCATTCTTTGGATTGCGCAGTTCTGAACACTCTTTCTGTAGAAAATGCAAGTGGACATTCGGAGCGCTAAGAGGGTAATAGTGGAAAAAGGAATATATTCAAATATAAACTACACAGTAGCATTCTGTGAAAATTCTTTCTGTTCTGTGCATTCAACTAACAGGGTTGAACCTTACTTTTGATTGAGCCGTTCTGAAACACTCTTTCTGTAGAAACTGCAATTGGACATGCTAAGCGCTAAGAGGCCTACATTGGGAAAAAGAATATCTTCAAATAAAAACTACACAGATGCATTCTGTGAAAATTATTTCTGATCTGTAAATTCAGTTAACAGAGATAAAACATATTTTTGATTGAGCAGTTATGAAACACTCTTTTTGTAGAAAATGCAAGTGGAGATTCGGAGCGCTAAGAGGGTAATAGTGGAAAAAGGAATGTCTCCAAATATAAACTACACAGAATCATTCTGTGAAACTTCTTTCTGATCTGTGCATTCAGCTAACAGAGTTAAACCATACTTTTGATTGAGCAGATCTGAACACTCTTTCTGTAGAAAATGCAACTGGACATTTGGAGCGCTAAGAGAGTAGTAGTGGAAAAAGGAATATATTCAAATATAAACTACACAGAAACATTCTGTGAAACTTCTTTCTGATCTGAGCATTCAGCTAACAGAGTTAAACCATACTTTTGATTGAGCAGTTTTGAAACACTCTGTCTGTAGAAAATGCAACTGGACATTCGTAGCGCTAAGTGGGTAATAGTGGAAAAAAGAATATGTTCAAATATAAACTACACAGAAGCATTGTATGAAACTTCTTTCTGTTCTGTGCATTCAACTAACAGAGTTGAACCTTACTTTTGATTGAGCCTTTCTGAAACACTCTTTCTGTAGAAACTGCAATGGGACATTCTGAGCGCTAAGAGGCCTATATTGGGAAAAATAATATCTTCAAATAAAAACTACACAGAAGCATTGTGTGAAACTTATTTCTGATATGTTCATTAAGCTAACAGAGTTAAACCATACTTTTGATTGCGCAGTTCTGAACACTCTTTCTGTAGAAAATGCAAGTGGACATTCGGAGCGCTAAGAGGGTAATAGTGGAAAAAGGAATATATTCAAATATAAACTACACAGTAGCATTCTGTGAAAATTCTTTCTGTTCTGTGCATTCAACTAACAGAGTTGAACCTTACTTTTGATTGAGCCGTTCTGAAACACTCTTTCTGTAGAAACTGCAATTGGACATGCTAAGCGCTAAGAGGCCTACATTGGGAAAAAGAATATCTTCAAATAAAAACTACACAGATGCATTCTGTGAAACTTATTTCTGATCTGTAAATTCAGTTAACAGAGATAAAACATATTTTTCATTGAGCAGTTATGAAACACTCTCTTTGTAGATAATGCAAGTGGAGATTCGGAGCGCTAAGGGTGTAATAGTGGAAAACGGAATGTCTTCAAATATAAACTACACAGAATCATTCGGTGAAACTTCTTTCTGATCTGTGCATTCAGCTAACAGAGTTAAACCATACTTTTGATTGAGCAGATCTGAACACTCTTTCTGTAGAAAATGCAACTGGACATTTGGAGCGCTAAGAGCGTAGTAGTGGAAAAAGGAATATATTCAAATATAAACTACACAGAAGCATTCTGTGAAACTTCTTTCTGATCTGAGCATTCAGCTAACGGAGTTAAACCATACTTTTGATTGAGCAGTTTTGAAACACTCTCTCTGTAGAAAATGCAACTGGACATTCGTAGCGCTAAGTGTTTAATAGTGGAAAAAAGAATATGTTCAAATATAAACTACACAGAAGCATTGTATGAAACTTCTTTCTGTTCTGTGCATTCAACTAACAGAGTTGAACCTTACTTTTGATTGAGCCGTTCTGAAACACTCTTTCTGTAGAAACTGCAATTGGACATTCTGAGCGCTAAGAGGCCTATATTGGGAAAAAGAATGTCTACAAATAAAAACTACACAGAAGAATTGTGTGAAACTTCTTTCTGTTCTGTTTGTTCAACTAAAAGAGTTGAACTTTAGTTTTGATTGAGCCGTTCTGAAACACTCTTTCTGTAGAAAATGCAAGTGGAGATTCGGAGCGCTAAGAGGGTTATAGTGGAAAAAGGAATGTCTCCAAATATAAACTACACAGAATCATTCTGTGAAACTTCTTTCTGATCTGTGCATTCAGCTAACAGAGTTAAACCATACTTTTGATTGAGCAGATCTGAACACTCTTTCTGTAGAAAATGCAACTGGACATTTGGAGAGCTAAGAGAGTAGTAGTGGAAAAAGGAATATATTCAAATATAAACTACACAGAAGCATTCTGTGAAACTTCTTTCTGATCTGAGCATTCAGCTAACAGAGTTAAACCATACTTTTGATTGAGCAGTTTTGAAACACTCTGTCTGTAGACAATGCAACTGGACATTCGTAGCGCTAAGTGGGTAATAGTGGAAAAAAAATATGTTCAAATATAAACTACACAGAATCATTGTATGAAACTTCTTTCGGTTCTGTGCATTCAACTAACAGGGTTGAACCTTACTTTTGATTGAGCCTTTCTGAAACACTCTTTCTGTAGAAACTGCAATTGGACATTCTGAGCGCTAAGAGGCTTCTATTGGGAAAAATAATATCTTCAAATAAAAACTACACAGAAGAATTGTGTGAAACTTATTTCTGATATGTTCATTAAGCTAACAGAGTTAAACCATACTTTCGATTGCGCAGTTCTGAACACTCTTTCTGTAGAAAATGCAAGTGGACATTCGGAGCGCTAAGAGGGTAATAGTGGAAAAAGGAATATACTCAAATATAAACTACACAGTAGCATTCTGTGAAAATTCTTTCTGTTCAGTGCATTCAACTAACAGAGTTGAACCTTACTTTTAATTGAGCCGTTGTGAAACACTCTTTCTGTAGAAACTGCAATTGGACATGCTAAGCGCTAAGAGGCCTACATTGGGAAAAAGAATATCTTCAAATAAAAACTACACAGATGCATTCTGTGAAACTTATTTCTGATCTGTAAATTCAGTTATCAGAGATAAAACATATTTTTGATTGAGCAGTTATGAAACACTCTTTTTGTAGAAAATGCAAGTGGAGATTCGGAGCGCTAAGGGGGTAATAGTGGAAAAAGGAATGTCTTCAAATATAAACTACACAGAATCCTTCGGGGAAACTTCTTTCTGATCTGTGCATTCAGCTAACAGAGTTAAACCATACTTTTGATTGAGCAGATCTGAACACTCTTTGTGTAGAAAATGCAACTGGACATTTGGAGCGCTAAGAGCGTAGTAGTGGAAAAAGGAATATATTCAAATATAAACTACACAGAAGCATTCTGTGAAACTTCTTTCTGATCTGAGCATTCAGCTAACAGAGTTAAACCATACTTTTGATTGAGCAGTTTTGAAACACTCTGTCTGTAGAAAATGCAACTGGACATTCGTAGCGCTAAGTGGGTAATAGTGGAAAAAAGAATATATTCAAATATAAACTACACAGAAGCATTGTATGAAACTTCTTTCTGTTCTGTGCATTCAACTAACAGAGTTGAACCTTACTTTTGATTGAGCCGTTCTGAAACACTCTTTCTGTAGAAACTGCAATTGGACATTCTGAGCGCTAAGAGGCCTATATTGGGAAAAAGAATGTCTACAAATAAAAACTACACAGAAGAATTGTGTGAAACTTCTTTCTGTTATGTTTGTTCAACTAAAAGAGTTGAACTTTAGTTTTGATTGAGCCGTTCTGAAACACTCTTTCTGTAGAAAATGCAAGTGGAGATTCGGAGCGCTAAGAGGGTAATAGTGGAAAAAGGAATGTCTCCAAATATAAACTACACAGAATCATTCTGTGAAACTTCTTTCTGATCTGTGCATTCAGCTAACAGAGTTAAACCATACTTTTGATTGAGCAGATCTGAACACTCTTTCTGTAGAAAATGCAAATGGACATTTGGAGCGCTAAGAGCGTAGTAGTGGAAAAAGGAATATATTCAAATATAAACTACACAGAAGCATTCTGTGAAACTTCTTGCTGATCTGAGCATTCAGCTAACAGAATTAAACCATACTTTTGATTGAGCAGTTTTGAAACACTCTGTCTGTAGAAAATTCAACTGGACATTCATAGCGCTAAGTGGGTAATAGTGGAAAAAAGAATATGTTCAAATATAAACTACACAGAAGCATTGTATGAAACTTCTTTCTGTTCTGTGCATTCAACTAACAGAGTTGAACCTTACTTTTGATTGAGCCGTTCTGAAACACTCTTTCTGTAGAAACTGCAATTGGACATTCTGAGCGCTAAGATGCCTATATTGGGAAAAAGAATGTCTACAAATAAAAACTACACAGAAGAATTGTGTGAAACTTCTTTGTGTTCTGTTTGTTCAAATAAAAGAGTTGAACCTTAGTTTTGATTGAGCCGTTCTGAAACACTCTTTCTGTAGAAAATGCAAGTGGAGATTCGGAGCGCTAAGAGGGTAATAGTGGAAAAAGGAATGTCTCCAAATATAAACTACACAGAATCACTCTGTGAAACTTCTTTCTGATCTGTGCATTCAGCTAACAGAGTTAAACCATACTTTTGATTGAGCAGATCTGAACACTCTTGCTGTAGAAAATGCAACTGGACATTTGGAGCGCTAAGAGAGTAGTAGTGGAAAAAGGAATATATTCAAATATAAACTACACAGAAGCATTCTGTGAAACTTCTTTCTGATCTGAGCATTCAGCTAACAGAATTAAACCATACTTTTGATTGAGCAGTTTTGAAACACTCTGTCTGTAGAAAATGCAACTGGACATTCGTAGCGCTAAGTGGGTAATAGTGGAAAAAAGAATATGTTCAAATATAAACTACACAGAACCATTGTATGAAACTTCTTTCTGTTCTGTGCATTCAACTAACAGAGTTGAACCTTACTTTTGATTGAGCCTTTCTGAAACACTCTTTCTGTAGAAACTGCAATTGGACATTCTGAGCGCTAAGAGGCCTCTATTGGGAAAAATAATATCTTCAAATAAAAACTACACAGAAGAATTGTGTGAAACTTATTTCTGATATGTTCATTAAGCTAACAGAGTTAAACCATACTTTTGATTGCGCAGTTCTGAACACTCTTTCTGTAGAAAATGCAAGTGGACATTCGGAGCGCTAAGAGGGTAATAGTGGAAAAAGGAATATATTCAAATATAAACTACACAGTAGCATTCTGTGAAAATTCTTTCTTTTCTGTGCATTCAACTAACAGAGTTGAACCTTACTTTTGATTGAGCCGTTCTGAAACATTCTTTCTGTAGAAACTGCAATTGGACATGCTAAGCGCTAAGAGGCCTACATTGGGAAAAAGAATATCTTCAAATAAAAACTACACAGATGCATTCTGTGAAACTTATTTCTGATCTGTAAATTCAGTTAACAGAGATAAAACATATTTTTGATTGAGCAGTTATGAAACACTCTTTTTGTAGAAAATGCAAGTGGAGATTCGGAGCGCTAAGAGGGTAATAGTGGAAAAAGGAATGTCTTCAAATATAAACTACACAGAATCATTCGGTGAAACTTCTTTCTGATCTGTGCATTCAGCTAACAGAGTTAAACCATACTTTTGATTGAGCAGATCTTAACACTCTTTCTGTAGAAAATGCAACTGGACATTTGGAGCGCTAAGAGCGTAGTACTGGAAAAAGGAATATATTCAAATATAAACTACACAGAAGCATTCTGTGAAACTTCTTTCTGATCTGAGCATTCAGCTAACAGAGTTAAACCATACTTTTGATTGAGCAGTTTTGAAACACTCTGTCTGTAGAAAATGCAACTGGACATTCGTAGCCCTAAGTGGGTAAGAGTGGAAAAAAGAATATGTTCAAATATAAACTACACAGAAGCATTGTATGAAATTTCTTTCTGTTCTGTGCATTCAACTAACAGAGTTGAACCTTACTTTTGATTGAGCCGTTCTGAAACACTCTTTCTGTAGAAACTGCAATTGGACATTCTGAGCGCTAAGAGGCCTATATTGGGAAAAAGAATGTCTACAAATAAAAACTACACAGAAGAATTTTGTGAAACTTCTTTCTGTTCTGTTGGTTCAACTAAAAGAGTTGAACCTTAGTTTTGATTGAGCCGTTCTGAAACACTCTTTCTGTAGAAAATGCAAGTGGAGATTCGGAGCGCTAAGAGGGTAATAGTGGAAAAAGGAATGTCTCCAAATATAAACTACACAGAATCACTCTGTGAAACTTCTTTCTGATCTGTGCATTCAGCTAACAGAGTTAAACCATACTTTTGATTGAGCAGATCTGAACACTCTTTCTGTAGAAAATGCAACTGGACATTTGGAGCGCTAAGAGAGTAGTAGTGGAAAAAGGAATATATTCAAATATAAACTACACAGAAGCATTCTGTGAAACTTCTTTCTGATCTGAGCATTCAGCTAACAGAATTAAACCATACTTTTGATTGAGCAGTTTTGAAACACTCTGTCTGTAGAAAATGCAACTGGACATTCGTAGCGCTAAGTGGGTAATAGTGGAAAAAAGAATATGTTCAAATATAAACTACACAGAAGCATTGTATGAAACTTCTTTCTGTTCTGTGCATTCAACTAACATAGTTGAACCTTACTTTTGATTGAGCCGTTCTGAAACACTCTTTCTGTAGAAACTGCAATTGGACATTCTGAGCGCTAAGAGGCCTATATTGGGAAAAAGAATGTCTACAAATAAAAACTACACAGAAGAATTGTGTGAAACTTCTTTCTGTTATGTTTGTTCAACTAAAAGAGTTGAACTTTAGTTTTGATTGAGCCGTTCTGAAACACTCTTTCTGTAGAAAATGCAAGTGGAGATTCGGAGCGCTAAGAGGGTAATAGTGGAAAAAGGAATGTCTCCAAATATAAACTACACAGAATCATTCTGTGAAACTTCTTTCTGATCTGTGCATTCAGCTAACAGAGTTAAACCATACTTTTGATTGAGCAGATCTGAACACTCTTTCTGTAGAAAATGCAACTGGACATTTGGAGCGCTAAGAGCGTAGTAGTGGAAAAAGGAATATATTCAAATATAAACTACACAGAAGCATTCTGTGAAACTTCTTGCTGATCTGAGCATTCAGCTAACAGAATTAAACCATACTTTTGATTGAGCAGTTTTGAAACACTCTGTCTGTAGAAAATTCAACTGGACATTCATAGCGCTAAGTGGGTAATAGTGGAAAAAAGAATATGTTCAAATATAAACTACACAGAAGCATTGTATGAAACTTCTTTCTGTTCTGTGCATTCAACTAACAGAGTTGAACCTTACTTTTGATTGAGCCGTTCTGAAACACTCTTTCTGTAGAAACTGCAATTGGACATTCTGAGCGCTAAGATGCCTATATTGGGAAAAAGAATGTCTACAAATAAAAACTACACAGAAGAATTGTGTGAAACTTCTTTCTGTTCTGTTTGTTCAACTAAAAGAGTTGAATCTTAGTTTTGATTGAGCCGTTCTGAAACACTCTTTCTGTAGAAAATGCAAGTGGAGATTCGGAGCGCTAAGAGGGTAATAGTGGAAAAAGGAATGTCTCCAAATATAAACTACACAGAATCATTCTGTGAAACTTCTTTCTGATCTGTGCATTCAGCTAACAGAGTTAAACCATACTTTTGATTGAGCAGATCTGAACACTTTTTCTGTAGAAAATGCAACTGGACATTTGGAGCGCTAAGAGCGTAGTACTGGAAAAAGGAATATATTCAAATATAAACTACACAGAAGCATTCTGTGAAACTTCTTTCTGATCTGAGCATTCAGCTAACAGAGTTAAACCATACTTTTGATTGAGCAGTTTTGAAACACTCTGTCTGTAGAAAATGCAACTGGACATTCGTAGCCCTAAGTGGGTAAGAGTGGAAAAAAGAATATATTCAAATATAAACTACACAGAAGCATTGTATGAAATTTCTTTCTGTTCTGTGCATTCAACTAACAGAGTTGAACCTTACTTTTGATTGAGCCGTTCTGAAACACTCTTTCTGTAGAAACTGCAATTGGACATTCTGAGAGCTAAGAGGCCTATATTGGGAAAAAGAATGTCTACAAATAAAAACTACACAGAAGAATTTTGTGAAACTTCTTTCTGTTCTGTTGGTTCAACTAAAAGAGTTGAACCTTAGTTTTGATTGAGCCGTTCTGAAACACTCTTTCTGTAGAAAATGCAAGTGGAGATTCGGAGCGCTAAGAGGGTAATAGTGGAAAAAGGAATGTCTCCAAATATAAACTACACAGAATCACTCTGTGAAACTTCTTTCTGATCTGTGCATTCAGCTAACAGAGTTAAACCATACTTTTGATTGAGCAGATCTGAACACTCTTGCTGTAGAAAATGCAACTGGACATTTGGAGCGCTAAGAGAGTAGTAGTGGAAAAAGGAATATATTCAAATATAAACTACACAGAAGCATTCTGTGAAACTTCTTTCTGATCTGAGCATTCAGCTAACAGAATTAAACCATACTTTTGATTGAGCAGTTTTGAAACACTCTGTCTGTAGAAAATGCAACTGGACATTCGTAGCGCTAAGTGGGTAATAGTGGAAAAAAGAATATGTTCAAATATAAACTACACAGAACCATTGTATGAAACTTCTTTCTGTTCTGTGCATTCAACTAACAGAGTTGAACCTTACTTTTGATTGAGCCTTTCTGAAACACTCTTTCTGTAGAAACTGCAATTGGACATTCTGAGCGCTAAGAGGCCTCTATTGGGAAAAATAATATCTTCAAATAAAAACTACACAGAAGAATTGTGTGAAACTTATTTCTGATATGTTCATTAAGCTAACAGAGTTAAACCATACTTTTGATTGCGCAGTTCTGAACACTCTTTCTGTAGAAAATGCAAGTGGACATTCGGAGCGCTAAGAGGGTAATAGTGGAAAAAGGAATATATTCAAATATAAACTACACAGTAGCATTCTGTGAAAATTCTTTCTGTTCAGTGCATTCAACTAACAGAGTTGAACCTTACTTTTAATTGAGCCGTTGTGAAACACTCTTTCTGTAGAAACTGCAATTGGACATGCTAAGCGCTAAGAGGCCTACATTGGGAAAAAGAATATCTTCAAATAAAAACTACACAGATGCATTCTGTGAAACTTATTTCTGATCTGTAAATTCAGTTATCAGAGATAAAACATATTTTTGATTGAGCAGTTATGAAACACTCTTTTTGTAGAAAATGCAAGTGGAGATTCGGAGCGCTAAGGGGGTTATAGTGGAAAAAGGAATGTCTTCAAATATAAACTACACAGAATCATTCGGGGAAACTTCTTTCTGATCTGTGCATTCAGCTAACAGAGTTAAACCATACTTTTGATTGAGCATATCTGAACACTCTTTGTGTAGAAAATGCAACTGGACATTTGGAGCGCTAAGAGCGTAGTAGTGGAAAAAGGAATATATTCAAATATAAACTACACAGAAGCATTCTGTGAAACTACTTTCTGATCTGAGCATTCAGCTAACAGAGTTAAACCATACTTTTGATTGAGCAGTTTTGAAACACTCTGTCTGTAGAAAATGCAACTGGACATTCGTAGCGCTAAGTGGGTAATAGTGGAAAAAAGAATATGTTCAAATATAAACTACACAGAAGCATTGTATGAAACTTCTTTCTGTTCTGTGCATTCAACTAACAGAGTTGAAACTTACTTTTGATTGAGCCGTTCTGAAACACTCTTTCTGTAGAAACTGCAATTGGACATTCTGAGCGCTAAGATGCCTATATTGGGAAAAAGAATGTCTACAAATAAAAACTACACAGAAGAATTGTGTGAAACTTCTTTCTGTTCTGTTTGTTCAACTAAAAGAGTTGAACCTTAGTTTTGATTGAGCCGTTCTGAAACACTCTTTCTGTAGAAAATGCAAGTGGACATTCGGAGCGCTAAGAGGGTAATAGTCGAAAAAGGAATATATTCAAATATAAACTACACAGTAGCATTCTGTGAAAATTCTTTCTTTTCTGTGCATTCAACTAACAGAGTTGAACCTTACTTTTGATTGAGCCGTTCTGAAACATTCTTTCTGTAGAAACTGCAATTGGACATGCTAAGCGCTAAGAGGCCTACATTGGGAAAAAGAATATCTTCAAATAAAAACTACACAGATGCATTCTGTGAAACTTATTTCTGATCTGTAAATTCAGTTAACAGAGATAAAACATATTTTTGATTGAGCAGTTATGAAACACTCTTTTTGTAGAAAATGCAAGTGGAGATTCGGAGCGCTAAGAGGGTAATAGTGGAAAAAGGAATGTCTTCAAATATAAACTACACAGAATCATTCGGTGAAACTTCTTTCTGATCTGTGCATTCAGCTAACAGAGTTAAACCATACTTTTGATTGAGCAGATCTTAACACTCTTTCTGTAGAAAATGCAACTGGACATTTGGAGCGCTAAGAGCGTAGTACTGGAAAAAGGAATATATTCAAATATAAACTACACAGAAGCATTCTGTGAAACTTCTTTCTGATCTGAGCATTCAGCTAACAGAGTTAAACCATACTTTTGATTGAGCAGTTTTGAAACACTCTGTCTGTAGAAAATGCAACTGGACATTCGTAGCCCTAAGTGGGTAAGAGTGGAAAAAAGAATATGTTCAAATATAAACTACACAGAAGCATTGTATGAAATTTCTTTCTGTTCTGTGCATTCAACTAACAGAGTTGAACCTTACTTTTGATTGAGCCGTTCTGAAACACTCTTTCTGTAGAAACTGCAATTGGACATTCTGAGCGCTAAGAGGCCTATATTGGGAAAAAGAATGTCTACAAATAAAAACTACACAGAAGAATTTTGTGAAACTTCTTTCTGTTCTGTTGGTTCAACTAAAAGAGTTGAACCTTAGTTTTGATTGAGCCGTTCTGAAACACTCTTTCTGTAGAAAATGCAAGTGGAGATTCGGAGCGCTAAGAGGGTAATAGTGGAAAAAGGAATGTCTCCAAATATAAACTACACAGAATCACTCTGTGAAACTTCTTTCTGATCTGTGCATTCAGCTAACAGAGTTAAACCATACTTTTGATTGAGCAGATCTGAACACTCTTTCTGTAGAAAATGCAACTGGACATTTGGAGCGCTAAGAGAGTAGTAGTGGAAAAAGGAATATATTCAAATATAAACTACACAGAAGCATTCTGTGAAACTTCTTTCTGATCTGAGCATTCATCTAACAGAATTAAACCATACTTTTGATTGAGCAGTTTTGAAACACTCTGTCTGTAGAAAATGCAACTGGACATTCGTAGCGCTAAGTGGGTAATAGTGGAAAAAAGAATATGTTCAAATATAAACTACACAGAAGCATTGTATGAAACTTCTTTCTGTTCTGTGCATTCAACTAACATAGTTGAACCTTACTTTTGATTGAGCCGTTCTGAAACACTCTTTCTGTAGAAACTGCAATTGGACATTCTGAGCGCTAAGAGGCCTATATTGGGAAAAAGAATGTCTACAAATAAAAACTACACAGAAGAATTGTGTGAAACTTCTTTCTGTTATGTTTGTTCAACTAAAAGAGTTGAACTTTAGTTTTGATTGAGCCGTTCTGAAACACTCTTTCTGTAGAAAATGCAAGTGGAGATTCGGAGCGCTAAGAGGGTAATAGTGGAAAAAGGAATGTCTCCAAATATAAACTACACAGAATCATTCTGTGAAACTTCTTTCTGATCTGTGCATTCAGCTAACAGAGTTAAACCATACTTTTGATTGAGCAGATCTGAACACTCTTTCTGTAGAAAATGCAACTGGACATTTGGAGCGCTAAGAGCGTAGTAGTGGAAAAAGGAATATATTCAAATATAAACTACACAGAAGCATTCTGTGAAACTTCTTGCTGATCTGAGCATTCAGCTAACAGAATTAAACCATACTTTTGATTGAGCAGTTTTGAAACACTCTGTCTGTAGAAAATTCAACTGGACATTCATAGCGCTAAGTGGGTGATAGTGGAAAAAAGAATATGTTCAAATATAAACTACACAGAAGCATTGTATGAAACTTCTTTCTGTTCTGTGCATTCAACTAACAGAGTTGAACCTTACTTTTGATTGAGCCGTTCTGAAACACTCTTTCTGTAGAAACTGCAATTGGACATTCTGAGCGCTAAGATGCCTATATTGGGAAAAAGAATGTCTACAAATAAAAACTACACAGAAGAATTGTGTGAAACTTCTTTCTGTTCTGTTTGTTCAACTAAAAGAGTTGAACCTTAGTTTTGATTGAGCCGTTCTGAAACACTCTTTCTGTAGAAAATGCAAGTGGAGATTCGGAGCGCTAAGAGGGTAATAGTGGAAAAAGGAATGTCTCCAAATATAAACTACACAGAATCATTCTGTGAAACTTCTTTCTGATCTGTGCATTCAGCTAACAGAGTTAAACCATACTTTTGATTGAGCAGATCTGAACACTCTTTCTGTAGAAAATGCAACTGGACATTTGGAGCGCTAAGAGCGTAGTAGTGGAAAAAGGAATATATTCAAATATAAACTACACAGAAGCATTCTGTGAAACTTCTTTCTGATCTGAGCATTCAGCTAACAGAGTTAAACCATACTTTTGATTGAGCAGTTTTGAAACACTCTGTCTGTAGAAAATGCAACTGGACATTCGTAGCCCTAAGTGGGTAAGAGTGGAAAAAAGAATATATTCAAATATAAACTACACAGAAGCATTGTATGAAATTTCTTTCTGTTCTGTGCATTCAACTAACAGAGTTGAACCTTACTTTTGATTGAGCCGTTCTGAAACACTCTTTCTGTAGAAACTGCAATTGGACATTCTGAGAGCTAAGAGGCCTATATTGGGAAAAAGAATGTCTACAAATAAAAACTACACAGAAGAATTTTGTGAAACTTCTTTCTGTTCTGTTGGTTCAACTAAAAGAGTTGAACCTTAGTTTTGATTGAGCCGTTCTGAAACACTCTTTCTGTAGAAAATGCAAGTGGAGATTCGGAGCGCTAAGAGGGTAATAGTGGAAAAAGGAATGTCTCCAAATATAAACTACACAGAATCACTCTGTGAAACTTCTTTCTGATCTGTGCATTCAGCTAACAGAGTTAAACCATACTTTTGATTGAGCAGATCTGAACACTCTTGCTGTAGAAAATGCAACTGGACATTTGGAGCGCTAAGAGAGTAGTAGTGGAAAAAGGAATATATTCAAATATAAACTACACAGAAGCATTCTGTGAAACTTCTTTCTGATCTGAGCATTCAGCTAACAGAATTAAACCATACTTTTCATTGAGCAGTTTTGAAACACTCTGTCTGTAGAAAATGCAACTGGACATTCGTAGCGCTAAGTGGGTAATAGTGGAAAAAAGAATATGTTCAAATATAAACTACACAGAACCATTGTATGAAACTTCTTTCTGTTCTGTGCATTCAACTAACAGAGTTGAACCTTACTTTTGATTGAGCCTTTCTGAAACACTCTTTCTGTAGAAACTGCAATTGGACATTCTGAGCGCTAAGAGGCCTCTATTGGGAAAAATAATATCTTCAAATAAAAACTACACAGAAGAATTGTGTGAAACTTATTTCTGATATGTTCATTAAGCTAACAGAGTTAAACCATACTTTTGATTGCGCAGTTCTGAACACTCTTTCTGTAGAAAATGCAAGTGGACATTCGGAGCGCTAAGAGGGTAATAGTGGAAAAAGGAATATATTCAAATATAAACTACACAGTAGCATTCTGTGAAAATTCTTTCTGTTCAGTGCATTCAACTAACAGAGTTGAACCTTACTTTTAATTGAGCCGTTGTGAAACACTCTTTCTGTAGAAACTGCAATTGGACATGCTAAGCGCTAAGAGGCCTACATTGGGAAAAAGAATATCTTCAAATAAAAACTACACAGATGCATTCTGTGAAACTTATTTCTGATCTGTAAATTCAGTTATCAGAGATAAAACATATTTTTGATTGAGCAGTTATGAAACACTCTTTTTGTAGAAAATGCAAGTGGAGATTCGGAGCGCTAAGGGGGTAATAGTGGAAAAAGGAATGTCTTCAAATATACACTAAACAGAATCATTCGGGGAAACTTCTTTCTGATCTGTGCATTCAGCTAACAGAGTTAAACCATACTTTTGATTGAGCAGATCTGAACACTCTTTGTGTAGAAAATGCAACTGGACATTTGGAGCGCTAAGAGCGTAGTAGTGGAAAAAGGAATATATTCAAATATAAACTAAACAGAAGCATTCTGTGAAACTTCTTTCTGATCTGAGCATTCAGCTAACAGAGTTAAACCATACTTTTGATTGAGCAGTTTTGAAACACTCTGTCTGTAGAAAATGCAACTGGACATTCGTAGCGCTAAGTGGGTAATAGTGGAAAAAAGAATATATTCAAATATAAACTACACAGAAGCATTGTATGAAACTTCTTTCTGTTCTGTGCATTCAACTAACAGAGTTGAACCTTACTTTTGATTGAGCCGTTCTGAAACACTCTTTCTGTAGAAACTGCAATTGGACATTCTGAGCGCTAAGAGGCCTATATTGGGAAAAAGAATGTCTACAAATAAAAACTACACAGAAGAATTGTGTGAAACATCTTTCTGTTATGTTTGTTCAACTAAAAGGGTTGAACTTTAGTTTTGATTGAGCCGTTCTGAAACACTCTTTCTGTAGAAAATGCAAGTGGAGATTCGGAGCGCTAAGAGGGTAATAGTGGAAAAAGGAATGTCTCCAAATATAAACTACACAGAATCATTCTGTGAAACTTCTTTCTGATCTGTGCATTCAGCTAACAGAGTTAAACCATACTTTTGATTGAGCAGATCTGAACACTCTTTCTGTAGAAAATGCAACTGGACATTTGGAGCGCTAAGAGCGTAGTAGTGGAAAAAGGAATATATTGAAATATAAACTACACAGAAGCATTCTGTGAAACTTCTTGCTGATCTGAGCATTCAGCTAACAGAATTAAACCATACTTTTGATTGAGCAGTTTTGAAACACTCTGTCTGTAGAAAATTCAACTGGACATTCATAGCGCTAAGTGGGTAATAGTGGAAAAAAGAATATGTTCAAATATAAACTACACAGAAGCATTGTATGAAACTTCTCTCTGTTCTGTGCATTCAAATAACAGAGTTGAACCTTACTTTTGATTGAGCCGTTCTGAAACACTCTTTCTGTAGAAACTGCAATTGGACATTCTGAGCGCTAAGAGGCCTATATTGGGAAAAAGAATGTCTACAAATAAAAACTACACAGAAGAATTTTGTGAAACTTCTTTCTGTTCTGTTTGTTCAACTAAAAGAGTTGAACCTTAGTTTTGATTGAGCCGTTCTGAAACACTCTTTCTGTAGAAAATGCAAGTGGAGATTCGGAGCGCTAAGAGGGTAATAGTGGAAAAAGGAATGTCTCCAAATATAAACTACACAGAATCATTCTGTGAAACTTCTTTCTGATCTGTGCATTCAGCTAACAGGGTTAAACCATACTTTTGATTGAGCAGATCTGAATACTCTTTCTGTAGAAAATGCAACTGGACATTTGGAGCACTAAGAGAGTAGTAGTGGAAAAAGGAATATATTCAAATATAAACTACACAGAAGCATTCTGTGAAACTTCTTTCTGATCTGAGCATTCAGCTAACAGAGTTAAACCATACTTTTGATTGAGCAGTTTTGAAACACTCTGTCTGTAGAAAATGCAACTGGACATTCGTAGCGCTAAGTGGGTAATAGTGGAAAAAAGAATATGTTCAAATATAAACTACACAGAAGCATTGTATGAAAATTCTTTCTGTTCTGTGCATTCAACTAACAGAGTTGAACCTTACATTTGATTGAGCCTTTCTGAAACACTCTTTCTGTAGAAACTGCAATTGGACATTCTGAGCGCTAAGAGGCCTCTATTGGGAAAAATAATATCTTCAAATAAAAACTACACAGAAGCATTGTGTGAAACTTATTTCTGATATGTTCATTAAGCTAACAGAGTTAAACCATACTTTTGATTGTGCAGTTCTGAACACTCTTTCTGTAGAAAATGCAAGTGGACATTCGGAGCGCTAAGAGGGTAATAGTGGAAAAAGGAATATATTCAAATATAAACTACACAGTAGCATTCTGTGAAAAATCTTTCTGTTCTGTGCATTCAACTAACAGAGTTGAACCTTACTTTTGATTGAGCCGTTCTGAAACACTCTTTCTGTAGAAACTGCAATTGGACATGCTAAGCGCTAAGAGGCCTACATTGGGAAAAAGAATATCTTCAAATAAAAACTACACAGATGCATTCTGTGAAACTTATTTCTGATCTGTAAATTCAGTTAACAGAGATAAAACATATTTTTGATTGAGCAGTTATGAAACACTCTTTTTGTAGAAAATGCAAGTGGAGATTCGGAGCGCTAAGGGGGTAATAGAGGAAAAAGGAATGTCTTCAAATATAAACTACACAGAATCATTCTGTGAAACTTCTTTCTGATCTGTGCATTCAGCTAACAGAGTTAAACCATACTTTTGATTGAGCAGATCTGAACACTCTTTCTGTAGAAAATGCAACTGGACATTTGGAGCACTAAGAGCGTAGTAGTGGAAAAAGGAATATATTCAAATATAAACTACACAGAAGCATTCTGTGAAACTTCTTTCTGATCTGAGCATTCAGCTAACAGAGTTAAACCATACTTTTGATTGAGCAGTTTTGAAACACTCTGTCTGTAGAAAATGCAACTGGACATTCGTAGCGCTAAGTGGGTAATAGTGGAAAAAAGAATATGTTCAAATATAAACTACACAGAAGCATTGTATGAAACTTCTTTCTGTTCTGTGCATTCAACTAACAGAGTTGAACCTTACTTTTGATTGAGCCGTTCTGAAACACTCTTTCTGTAGAAACTGCAATTGGACATTCTGAGCGCTAAGAGGCCTATATTGGGAAAAAGAATGTCTACAAATAAAAACTACACAGAAGAATTGTGTGAAACTTCTTTCTGTTCTGTTTGTTCAACTAAAAGAGTTGAAGTTTAATTTTGATTGAGCCGTTCTGAAACACTCTTTCTGTAGAAAATGCAAGTGGAGATTCGGAGCGCTAAGAGGGTTCTAGTGGAAAAAGGAATGTCTGCAAATATAAACTACACAGAATCATTCTGTGAAACTTCTTTCTGATCTGTGCATTCAGCTAACAGAGTTAAACCATACTTTTGATTGAGCAGATCTGAACACTGTTTCTGTAGAAAATGCCACTGGACATTTGGAGCGCTAAGAGCGTAGTAGTGGAAAAAGGAATATATTCAAATATAAACTACACAGAAGCATTCAGTGAAACTTCTTGCTGATCTGAGCATTCAGCTAACAGGGTTAAACCATACATTTGATTGAGCAGTTTTGAAACACTCTGTCTGTAGAAAATGCAACTGGACATTCATAGCGCTAAGTGGGTAATAGTGGAAAAAAGAATATGTTCAAATATAAACTACACAGAAGCATTGTAGGAAACTTCTCTCTGTTCTGTGCATTCAACTAACAGAGTTGAACCTTACTTTTCATTGAGCCGTTCTGAAACACTCTTTCTGTAGAAACTGCAATTGGACATTCTGAGCGCTAAGAGGCCTATATTGGGAAAAAGAATGTCTACAAATAAAAACTACACAGAAGAATTGTGTGAAACTTCTTTCTGTTCTGTTGGTTCAACTAAAAGAGTTGAACCTTAGTTTTGATTGAGCCGTTCTGAAACACTCTTTCTGTAGAAAATGCAAGTGGAGTTTCGGAGCGCTAAGAGGGTAATAGTGGAAAAAGGAATGTCTCCAAATATAAACTACACAGAATCATTCTGTGAAACTTCTTTCTGATCTGTGCATTCAGCTAACAGAGTTAAACCATACTTTTGATTGAGCAGATCTGAATACTCTTTCTGTAGAAAATGCAACTGGACATTTGGAGCGCTATGAGAGTAGTAGTGGAAAAAGGAATATATTCAAATATAAACTAAACAGAAGCATTCTGTGAAACTTCTTTCTGATCTGAGCATTCAGCTAACAGAGTTAAACCATACTTTTGATTGAGCAGTTTTGAAACACTCTGTCTGTAGAAAATGCAACTGGACATTCGTAGCGCTAAGTGGGTAATAGTGGAAAAAAGAATATATTCAAATATAAACTACACAGAAGCATTGTATGAAACTTCTTTCTGTTCTGTGCATTCAACTAACAGAGTTGAACCTTACTTTTGATTGAGCCGTTCTGAAACACTCTTTCTGTAGAAACTGCAATTGGACATTCTGAGCGCTAAGAGGCCTATATTGGGAAAAAGAATGTCTACAAATAAAAACTACACAGAAGAATTGTGTGAAACATCTTTCTATTATGTTTGTTCAACTAAAAGGGTTGAACTTTAGTTTTGATTGAGCCGTTCTGAAACACTCTTTCTGTAGAAAATGCAAGTGGAGATTCGGAGCGCTAAGAGGGTAATAGTGGAAAAAGGAATGTCTCCAAATATAAACTACACAGAATCATTCTGTGAAACTTCTTTCTGATCTGTGCATTCAGCTAACAGAGTTAAACCATACTTTTGATTGAGCATATCTGAACACTCTTTCTGTAGAAAATGCAACTGGACATTTGGAGCGCTAAGAGCGTAGTAGTGGAAAAAGGAATATATTGAAATATAAACTACACAGAAGCATTCTGTGAAACTTCTTGCTGATCTGAGCATTCAGCTAACAGAATTAAACCATACTTTTGATTGAGCAGTTTTGAAACACTCTGTCTGTAGAAAATTCAACTGGACATTCATAGCGCTAAGTGGGTAATAGTGGAAAAAAGAATATGTTCAAATATAAACTACACAGAAGCATTGTATGAAACTTCTCTCTGTTCTGTGCATTCAAATAACAGAGTTGAACCTTACTTTTGATTGAGCCGTTCTGAAACACTCTTTCTGTAGAAACTGCAATTGGACATTCTGAGCGCTAAGAGGCCTATATTGGGAAAAAGAATGTCTACAAATAAAAACTACACAGAAGAATTTTGTGAAACTTCTTTCTGTTCTGTTTGTTCAACTAAAAGAGTTGAACCTTAGTTTTGATTGAGCCGTTCTGAAACACTCTTTCTGTAGAAAATGCAAGTGGAGATTCGGAGCGCTAAGAGGGTAATAGTGGAAAAAGGAATGTCTCCAAATATAAACTACACAGAATCATTCTGTGAAACTTCTTTCTGATCTGTGCATTCAGCTAACAGGGTTAAACCATACTTTTGATTGAGCAGATCTGAATACTCTTTCTGTAGAAAATGCAACTGGACATTTGGAGCACTAAGAGAGTAGTAGTGGAAAAAGGAATATATTCAAATATAAACTACACAGAAGCATTCTGTGAAACTTCTTTCTGATCTGAGCATTCAGCTAACAGAGTTAAACCATACTTTTGATTGAGCAGTTTTGAAACACTCTGTCTGTAGAAAATGCAACTGGACATTCGTAGCGCTAAGTGGGTAATAGTGGAAAAAAGAATATGTTCAAATATAAACTACACAGAAGCATTGTATGAAAATTCTTTCTGTTCTGTGCATTCAACTAACAGAGTTGAACCTTACATTTGATTGAGCCTTTCTGAAACACTCTTTCTGTAGAAACTGCAATTGGACATTCTGAGCGCTAAGAGGCCTCTATTGGGAAAAATAATATCTTCAAATAAAAACTACACAGAAGCATTGTGTGAAACTTATTTCTGATATGTTCATTAAGCTAACAGAGTTAAACCATACTTTTGATTGTGCAGTTCTGAACACTCTTTCTGTAGAAAATGCAAGTGGACATTCGGAGCGCTAAGAGGGTAATAGTGGAAAAAGGAATATATTCAAATATAAACTACACAGTAGCATTCTGTGAAAAATCTTTCTGTTCTGTGCATTCAACTAACAGAGTTGAACCTTACTTTTGATTGAGCCGTTCTGAAACACTCTTTCTGTAGAAACTGCAATTGGACATGCTAAGCGCTAAGAGGCCTACATTGGGAAAAAGAATATCTTCAAATAAAAACTACACAGATGCATTCTGTGAAACTTATTTCTGATCTGTAAATTCAGTTAACAGAGATAAAACATATTTTTGATTGAGCAGTTATGAAACACTCTTTTTGTAGAAAATGCAAGTGGAGATTCGGAGCGCTAAGGGGGTAATAGAGGAAAAAGGAATGTCTTCAAATATAAACTACACAGAATCATTCTGTGAAACTTCTTTCTGATCTGTGCATTCAGCTAACAGAGTTAAACCATACTTTTGATTGAGCAGATCTGAACACTCTTTCTGTAGAAAATGCAACTGGACATTTGGAGCACTAAGAGCGTAGTAGTGGAAAAAGGAATATATTCAAATATAAACTACACAGAAGCATTCTGTGAAACTTCTTTCTGATCTGAGCATTCAGCTAACAGAGTTAAACCATACTTTTGATTGAGCAGTTTTGAAACACTCTGTCTGTAGAAAATGCAACTGGACATTCGTAGCGCTAAGTGGGTAATAGTGGAAAAAAGAATATGTTCAAATATAAACTACACAGAAGCATTGTATGAAACTTCTTTCTGTTCTGTGCATTCAACTAACAGAGTTGAACCTTACTTTTGATTGAGCCGTTCTGAAACACTCTTTCTGTAGAAACTGCAATTGGACATTCTGAGCGCTAAGAGGCCTATATTGGGAAAAAGAATGTCTACAAATAAAAACTACACAGAAGAATTGTGTGAAACTTCTTTCTGTTCTGTTTGTTCAACTAAAAGAGTTGAAGTTTAATTTTGATTGAGCCGTTCTGAAACACTCTTTCTGTAGAAAATGCAAGTGGAGATTCGGAGCGCTAAGAGGGTTCTAGTGGAAAAAGGAATGTCTGCAAATATAAACTACACAGAATCATTCTGTGAAACTTCTTTCTGATCTGTGCATTCAGCTAACAGAGTTAAACCATACTTTTGATTGAGCAGATCTGAACACTGTTTCTGTAGAAAATGCCACTGGACATTTGGAGCGCTAAGAGCGTAGTAGTGGAAAAAGGAATATATTCAAATATAAACTACACAGAAGCATTTAGTGAAACTTCTTGCTGATCTGAGCATTCAGCTAACAGGGTTAAACCATACATTTGATTGAGCAGTTTTGAAACACTCTGTCTGTAGAAAATGCAACTGGACATTCATAGCGCTAAGTGGGTAATAGTGGAAAAAAGAATATGTTCAAATATAAACTACACAGAAGCATTGTAGGAAACTTCTCTCTGTTCTGTGCATTCAACTAACAGAGTTGAACCTTACTTTTCATTGAGCCGTTCTGAAACACTCTTTCTGTAGAAACTGCAATTGGACATTCTGAGCGCTAAGAGGCCTATATTGGGAAAAAGAATGTCTACAAATAAAAACTACACAGAAGAATTGTGTGAAACTTCTTTCTGTTCTGTTGGTTCAACTAAAAGAGTTGAACCTTAGTTTTGATTGAGCCGTTCTGAAACACTCTTTCTGTAGAAAATGCAAGTGGAGTTTCGGAGCGCTAAGAGGGTAATAGTGGAAAAAGGAATGTCTCCAAATATAAACTACACAGAATCATTCTGTGAAACTTCTTTCTGATCTGTGCATTCAGCTAACAGAGTTAAACCATACTTTTGATTGAGCAGATCTGAATACTCTTTCTGTAGAAAATGCAACTGGACATTTGGAGCGCTATGAGAGTAGTAGTGGAAAAAGGAATATATTCAAATATAAACTACACAGAAGCATTCTGTGAAACTTCTTTCTGATCTGAGCATTCAGCTAACAGAGTTAAACCATACTTTTGATTGAGCAGTTTTGAAACACTCTGTCTGTAGAAAATGCAACTGGACATTCGTAGCGCTAAGTGGGTAATAGTGGAAAAAAGAATATGTTCAAATATAAACTACACAGAAGCATTGTATGAAAATTCTTTCTGTTCTGTGCATTCAACTAACAGAGTTGAACCTTACTTTTGATTGAGCCTTTCTGAAACACTCTTTCTGTAGAAACTGCAATTGGACATTCTGCGCGCTAAGAGGCCTCTATTGGGAAAAATAATATCTTCAAATAAAAACTACACAGAAGCATTGTGTGAAACTTATTTCTGATATGTTCATTAAGCTAACAGAGTTAAACCATACTTTTGATTGCGCAGTTCTGAACTCTCTTTCTGTAGAAAATGCAAGTGGACATTCGGAGCGCTAAGAGGGTAATAGTGGAAAAAGGAATATATTCAAATATAAACTACACAGTAGCATTCTGTGAAAATACTTTCTGTTCTGTGCATTCAACTAACAGGGTTGAACCATACTTTTAATTGAGCCGTTGTGAAACACTCTTTCTGTAGAAACTGCAATTGGACATGCTAAGCGCTAAGAGGCCTACATTGGGAAAAAGAATATCTTCAAATAAAAACTACACAGATGCATTCTGTGAAACTTATTTCTGATCTGTAAATTCAGTTAACAGAGTTAAAACATATTTTTGATTGAGCAGTTATGAAACACTCTTTTTGTAGAAAATGCAAGTGGAGATTCGGAGCGCTAAGGGGGTAATAGTGGAAAAAGGAATGTCTTCAAATATAAACTACGCAGAATCATTCTGTGAAACTTCTTTCTGATCTGTGCATTCAGCTAACAGAGTTAAACCATACTTTTGATTGAGCAGATCTGAACACTCTTTGTGTAGAAAATGCAACTGGACATTTGGAGCGCTAAGAGCGTAGTAGTGGAAAAAGGAATATATTCAAATATAAACTACACAGAAGCATTCTGTGAAACTTCTTTCTGATCTGAGCATTCAGCTAACAGAGTTAAACCATACTTTTGATTGAGCAGTTTTGAAACACTCTGTCTGTAGAAAATGCAACTGGACATTCGTAGCGCTAAGTGGGTAATAGTGGAAAAAAGAATATGTTCAAATATAAACTACACAGAAGCATTGTATGAAACTTCTTTCTGTTCTGTGCATTCAACTAACAGAGTAGAACCTTACTTTTGATTGAGCCGTTCTGAAACACTCTTTCTGTATAAACTGCAATTGGACATTCTGAGCGCTAAGAGGCCTATATTGGGAAAAAGAATGTCTACAAATAAAAACTACACAGAAGAATTGTGTGAAACTTCTTTCTGTTCTGTTTGTTCAACTAAAGGAGTTGAACTTTAGTTTTGATTGTGCCGTTCTGAAACACTCTTTCTGTAGAAAATGCAAGTGGAGATTCGGAGCGCTAAGAGGGTAATAGTGGAAAAAGGAATGTCTCCAAATATAAACTACACAGAATCATTCGGTGAAACTTCTTTCTGATCTGTGCATTCAGCTAACAGGGTTAAACCATACTTTTGATTGAGCAGATCTGAACACACTTTCTGTAGAAAATGCAACTGGACATTTGGAGCGCTAAGAGCGTAGTAGTGGAAAAAGGAATATATTCAAATATAAACTACACAGAAGCATTCTGTGAAACTTCTTTCTGATCTGAGCATTCAGCTAACAGAGTTAAACCATACTTTTGATTGAGTAGTTTTGAAACACTCTGTCTGTAGAAAATGCAACTGGACATTCGTAGCGCTAAGTGGGTAATAGTGGAAAAAAGAATATGTTCAAATATAAACTACACAGAAGCATTGTTTGAAACTACTTTCTGTTCTGTGCATTCAACTAACAGAGTTGAACCTTACTTTTGATTGAGCCGTTCTGAAACACTCTTTCTGTAGAAACTGCAGTTGGACATTCTGAGCGCTAAGAGGCCTATATTGGGAAAAAGGATGTCTACAAATAAAAACTACACAGAAGAATTGTGTGAAACTTCTTTCTGTTCTGTTTGTTCAACTAAAAGATTTGGACCTTAGTTTTGATTGAGCCGTTCTGAAACACTCTTTCTGTAGAAAATGCAAGTGGATATTCGGAGTGCTAAGAGGGTACTAGTGGAAAAAGGAATGTCTCCAAATATAAACTACACAGAATCATTCAGTGAAACTTCTTTCTGATCTGTGCATTCAGCTAACAGAGTTAAACCATACTTTTCATTGAGCAGATCTGAACACTCTTTCTGTAGAAAATGCAACTGGACATTTGGAGCGCTAAGAGCGTAGTAGTGGAAAAAGGAATATATTCAATACAAACTACACAGAAGCATTCTGTGAAACTTCTTGCTGATCTGAGCATTCAGCTAACAGGGTTAAACCATACTTTTGATTGAGCAGTTTTGAAACACTCTGTCTGTAGAAAATGCAACTGGACATTCATAGCGCTAAGTGGGTAATAGTGGAAAAAAGAATATGTTCAAATATAAACTACACAGAAGCATTGTATGAAACTTCTCTCTGTTCTGTGCATTCAACTAACAGAGTTGAACCTTACTTTTGATTGAGCCGTTCTCAAACACTCTTTCTGTAGAAACTGCAATTGGACATTCTGAGCGCTAAGAGGCCTATATTGGGAAAAAGAATGTCTACAAATAAAAACTACACAGAAGAATTGTGTGAAACTTCTTTCTGTTCTGTTGGTTCAACTAAAGAGTTGAACCTTAGTTTTGATTGAGCCGTTCTGAAACACTCTTTCTGTAGAAAATGCAAGTGGAGATTCGGAGCGCTAGGAGGGTAATAGTGGAAAAAGGAATGTCTCCAAATATAAACTACACAGAATCATTCTGTGAAACTTCTTTCTGATCTGTGCATTCAGCTAACAGAGTTAAACCATACTTTTGATTGAGCAGATCTGAATACTCTTTCTGTAGAAAATGCAACTGGACATTTGGAGCGCTAAGAGAGTAGTAGTGGAAAAAGGAATATATTCAAATATAAACTACACAGAAGCATTCTGTGAAACTTCTTTCTGATCTGAGCATTCAGCTAACAGAGTTAAACCATACTTTTGATTGAGCAGTTTTGAAACACTCTGTCTGTAGAAAATGCAACTGGACATTCGTAGCGCTAAGTGGGTAATAGAGGAAAAAATAATATGTTCAAATATAAACTACACAGAAGCATTGTATGAAAATTCTTTCTGTTCTGTGCATTCAACTAACAGAGTTGAACCTTACTTTTGATTGAGCCTTTCTGAAACACTCTTTCTGTAGAAACTGCAATTGGACATTCTGAGCGCTAAGAGGCCTCTATTGGGAAAAATAATATCTTCAAATAAAAACTACACAGAAGCATTGTGTGAAACTTATTTCTGATATGTTCATTAAGCTAACAGAGTTAAACCATACTTTTGATTGCGCAGTTCTGAACACTCTTTCTGTAGAAAATGCAAGTGGACATTCGGAGCGCTAAGAGGGTAATAGTGGAAAAAGGAATATATTCAAATATAAACTACACAGTAGCATTCTGTGAAAATTCTTTCTGTTCTGTGCATTCAACTAACAGGGTTGAACCTTACTTTTAATTGAGCCGTTGTGAAACACTCTTTCTGTAGAAACTGCAGTTGGACATGCTAAGCGCTAAGAGGCCTACATTGGGAAAAAGAATATCTTCAAATAAAAACTACACAGATGCATTCTGTGAAACTTATTTCTGATCTGTAAATTCAGTTAACAGAGATAAAACATATTTTTGATTGAGCAGTTATGAAACACTCTTTTTGTAGAAAATGCAAGTGGAGATTCGGAGCGCTAAGGGGGTAATAGGGGAAAAAGGAATGTCTTCAAATATAAACTACACAGAATCATTCTGTGAAACTTCTTTCTGATCTGTGCATTCAGCTAACAGAGTTAAACCATACTTTTGATTGAGCAGATCTGAACACTCTTTGTGTAGAAAATGCAACTGGACATTTGGAGCACTAAGAGCGTAGTAGTGGAAAAAGGAATATATTCAAATATAAACTACACAGAAGCATTCTGTGAAACTTCTTTCTGATCTGAGCATTCAGCTAACAGAGTTAAACCATACTTTTGATTGAGCAGTTTTGAAACACTCTGTCTGTAGAAAATGCAACTGGACATTCGTAGCGCTAAGTGGGTAATAGTGGAAAAAAGAATATGTTCAAATATAAACTACACAGAAGCATTGTATGAAACTTCTTTCTGTTCTGTGCATTCAACTAACAGAGTTGAACCTTACTTTTGATTGAGCCGTTCTGAAACACTCTTTCTGTAGAAACTGCAATTGGACATTCTGAGCGCTAAGAGGCCTATATTGGGAAAAAGAATGTCTACAAATAAAAACTACACAGAAGAATTGTGTGAAACTTCTTTCTGTTCTGTTTGTTCAACTAAAAGAGTTGAACTTTAGTTTTGATTGAGCCGTTCTGAAACACTCTTTCTGTAGAAAATGCAAGTGGAGATTCGGAGCGCTAAGAGGGTTCTAGTGGAAAAAGGAATGTATCCAAATATAAACTACACAGAATCATTCTGTGAAACTTCTTTCTGATCTGTGCATTCAGCTAACAGAGTTAAACCATACTTTTGATTGAGCAGATCTGAACACTCTTTCTGTAGAAAATGCCACTGGACATTTGGAGCGCTAAGAGCGTAGTAGTGGAAAAAGGAATATATTCAAATATAAACTACACAGAAGCATTCTGTGAAACTTCTTGCTGATCTGAGCATTCAGCTAACAGGGTTAAACCATACATTTGATTGAGCAGTTTTGAAACACTCTGTCTGTAGAAAATGCAACTGGACATTCATAGCGCTAAGTGGGTAATAGTGGAAAAAAGAATATGTTCAAATATAAACTACACAGAAGCATTGTATGAAACTTCTCTCTGTTCTGTGCATTCAACTAACAGAGTTGAACCTTACTTTTTATTGAGCCGTTCTGAAACACTCTTTCTGTAGAAACTGCAATTGGACATTCTGAGCGCTAAGAGGCCTATATTGGGAAAAAGAATGTCTACAAATAAAAACTACACAGAAGAATTGTGTGAAACTTCTTTCTGTTCTGTTGGTTCAACTAAAAGGGTTGAACCTTAGTTTTGATTGAGCCGTTCTGAAACACTCTTTCTGTAGAAAATGCAAGTGGAGTTTCGGAGCGCTAAGAGGGTAATAGTGGAAAAAGGAATGTCTCCAAATATAAACTACACAGAATCATTCTGTGAAACTTCTTTCTGATCTGTGCATTCAGCTAACAGAGTTAAACCATACTTTTGATTGAGCAGATCTGAATACTCTTTCTGTAGAAAATGCAACTGGACATTTGGAGCGCTATGAGAGTAGTAGTGGAAAAAGGAATATATTCAAATATAAACTACACAGAAGCATTCTGTGAAACTTCTTTCTGATCTGAGCATTCAGCTAACAGAGTTAAACCATACGTTTGATTGAGCAGTTTTGAAACACTCTGTCTGTAGAAAATGCAACTGGACATTCGTAGCGCTAAGTGGGTAATAGTGGAAAAAAGAATATATTCAAATATAAACTACACAGAAGCATTGTATGAAAATACTTTCTGTTCTGTGCATTCAACTAACAGAGTTGAACCTTACTTTTGATTGAGCCTTTCTGAAACACTCTTTCTGTAGAAACTGCAATTGGACATTCTGCGCGCTAAGAGGCCTCTATTGGGAAAAATAATATCTTCAAATAAAAACTACACAGAAGCATTGTGTGAAACTTCTTTCTGATCTGTGCATTCAGCTAACAGAGTTAAACCATACTTTTGATTGAGCAGATCTGAACACTCTTTCTGTAGAAAATGCAACTGGACATTTGGAGCGCTAAGAGCGTAGTAGTGGAAAAAGGAATATATTCAATATAAACTACACAGAAGCATTCTGTGAAACTTCTTGCTGATCTGAGCATTCAGCTAACAGGGTTAAACCATACTTTTGATTGAGCAGTTTTGAAACACTCTGTCTGTAGAAAATGCAACTGGACATTCATAGCGCTAAGTGGGTAATAGTGGAAAAAAGAATATGTTCAAATATAAACTATACAGAAGCATTGTATGAAACTTCTCTCTGTTCTGTGCATTCAACTAACAGAGTTGAACCTTACTTTTGATTGAGCCGTTCTCAAACACTCTTTCTGTAGAAACTGCAATTGGACATTCTGAGCGCTAAGAGGCCTATATTGGGAAAAAGAATGTCTACAAATAAAAACTACACAGAAGAATTGTGTGAAACTTCTTTCTGTTCTGTTGGTTCAACTAAAGAGTTGAACCTTAGTTTTGATTGAGCCGTTCTGAAACACTCTTTCTGTAGAAAATGCAAGTGGAGATTCGGAGCGCTAGGAGGGTAATAGTGGAAAAAGGAATGTCTCCAAATATAAACTACACAGAATCATTCTGTGAAACTTCTTTCTGATCTGTGCATTCAGCTAACAGAGTTAAACCATACTTTTGATTGAGCAGATCTGAATACTCTTTCTGTAGAAAATGCAACTGGACATTTGGAGCGCTAAGAGAGTACTAGTGGAAAAAGGAATATATTCAAATATAAACTACACAGAAGCATTCTGTGAAACTTCTTTCTGATCTGAGCATTCAGCTAACAGAGTTAAACCATACTTTTGATTGAGCAGTTTTGAAACACTCTGTCTGTAGAAAATGCAACTGGACATTCGTAGCGCTAAGTGGGTAATAGAGGAAAAAATAATATCTTCAAATATAAACTACACAGAAGCATTGTATGAAAATTCTTTCTGTTCTGTGCATTCAACTAGCAGAGTTGAACCTTACTTTTGATTGAGCCTTTCTGAAACACTCTTTCTGTAGAAACTGCAATTGGACATTCTGAGCGCTAAGAGGCCTCTATTGGGAAAAATAATATCTTCAAATAAAAACTACACAGAAGCATTGTGTGAAACTTATTTCTGATATGTTCATTAAGCTAACAGAGTTAAACCATACTTTTGATTGCGCAGTTCTGAACACTCTTTCTGTAGAAAATGCAAGTGGACATTCGGAGCGCTAAGAGGGTAATAGTGGAAAAAGGAATATAATCAAATAGAAACTACACAGTAGCATTCTGTGAAAATTCTTTCTGTTCTGTGCATTCAACTAACAGGGTTGAACCTTACTTTTAATTGAGCCGTTGTGAAACACTCTTTCTGTAGAAACTGCAGTTGGACATGCTAAGCGCTAAGAGGCCTACATTGGGAAAAAGAATATCTTCAAATAAAAACTACACAGATGCATTCTGTGAAACTTATTTCTGATCTGTAAATTCAGTTAACAGAGATAAAACATATTTTTGATTGAGCAGTTATGAAACACTCTTTTTGTAGAAAATGCAAGTGGAGATTCGGAGCGCTAAGGGGGTAATAGTGGAAAAAGGAATGTCTTCAAATATAAACTACACAGAATCATTCTGTGAAACTTCTTTCTGATCTGTGCATTCAGCTAACAGAGTTAAACCATACTTTTGATTGAGCAGATCTGAACACTCTTTGTGTAGAAAATGCAACTGGACATTTGGAGCACTAAGAGCGTAGTAGTGGAAAAAGGAATATATTCAAATATAAACTACACAGAAGCATTCTGTGAAACTTCTTTCTGATCTGAGCATTCAGCTAACAGAGTTAAACCATACTTTTGATTGAGCAGTTTTGAAACACTCTGTCTGTAGAAAATGCAACTGGACATTCGTAGCGCTAAGTGGGTAATAGTGGAAAAAAGAATATGTTCAAATATAAACTACACAGAAGCATTGTATGAAACTTCTTTCTGTTCTGTGCATTCAACTAACAGAGTTGAACCTTACTTTTGATTGAGCCGTTCTGAAACACTCTTTCTGTAGAAACTGCAATTGGACATTCTGAGCGCTAAGAGGCCTATATTGGGAAAAAGAATGTCTACAAATAAAAACTACACAGAAGAATTGTGTGAAACTTCTTTCTGTTCTGTTTGTTCAACTAAAAGAGTTGAACTTTAGTTTTGATTGAGCCGTTCTGAAACACTCTTTCTGTAGAAAATGCAAGTGGAGATTCGGAGCGCTAAGAGGGTTCTAGTGGAAAAAGGAATGTCTCCAAATATAAACTACACAGAATCATTCTGTGAAACTTCTTTCTGATCTGTGCATTCAGCTAACAGAGTTAAACCATACTTTTGATTGAGCAGATCTGAACACTCTTTCTGTAGAAAATGCCACTGGACATTTGGAGCGCTAAGAGCGTAGTAGTGGAAAAAGGAATATATTCAAATATAAACTACACAGAAGCATTCTGTGAAACTTCTTGCTGATCTGAGCATTCAGCTAACAGGGTTAAACCATACATTTGATTGAGCAGTTTTGAAACACTCTGTCTGTAGAAAATGCAACTGGACATTCATAGCGCTAAGTGGGTAATAGTGGAAAAAAGAATATGTTCAAATATAAACTACACAGAAGCATTGTATGAAACTTCTCTCTGTTCTGTGCATTCAACTAACAGAGTTGAACCTTACTTTTTATTGAGCCGTTCTGAAACACTCTTTCTGTAGAAACTGCAATTGGACATTCTGAGCGCTAAGAGGCCTATATTGGGAAAAAGAATGTCTACAAATAAAAACTACACAGAAGAATTGTGTGAAACTTCTTTCTGTTCTGTTGGTTCAACTAAAAGAGTTGAACCTTAGTTTTGATTGAGCCGTTCTGAAACACTCTTTCTGTAGAAAATGCAAGTGGAGTTTCGGAGCGCTAAGAGGGTAATAGTGGAAAAAGGAATGTCTCCAAATATAAACTACACAGAATCATTCTGTGAAACTTCTTCCTGATCTGTGCATTCAGCTAACAGAGTTAAACCATACTTTTGATTGAGCAGATCTGAATACTCTTTCTGTAGAAAATGCAACTGGACATTTGGAGCGCTATGAGAGTAGTAGTGGAAAAAGGAATATATTCAAATATAAACTACACAGAAGCATTCTGTGAAACTTCTTTCTGATCTGAGCATTCAGCTAACAGAGTTAAACCATACGTTTGATTGAGCAGTTTTGAAACACTCTGTCTGTAGAAAATGCAACTGGACATTCGTAGCGCTAAGTGGGTAATAGTGGAAAAAAGAATATATTCAAATATAAACTACACAGAAGCATTGTATGAAAATTCTTTCTGTTCTGTGCATTCAACTAACAGAGTTGAACCTTACTTTTGATTGAGCCTTTCTGAAACACTCTTTCTGTAGAAACTGCAATTGGACATTCTGCGCGCTAAGAGGCCTCTATTGGGAAAAATAATATCTTCAAATAAAAACTACACAGAAGCATTGTGTGAAACTTCTTTCTGATCTGTGCATTCAGCTAACAGAGTTAAACCATACTTTTGATTGAGCAGATCTGAACACTCTTTCTGTAGAAAATGCAACTGGACATTTGGAGCGCTAAGAGCGTAGTAGTGGAAAAAGGAATATATTCAATATAAACTACACAGAAGCATTCTGTGAAACTTCTTGCTGATCTGAGCATTCAGCTAACAGGGTTAAACCATACTTTTGATTGAGCAGTTTTGAAACACTCTGTCTGTAGAAAATGCAACTGGACATTCATAGCGCTAAGTGGGTAATAGTGGAAAAAAGAATATGTTCAAATATAAACTACACAGAAGCATTGTATGAAACTTCTCTCTGTTCTGTGCATTCAACTAACAGAGTTGAACCTTACTTTTGATTGAGCCGTTCTCAAACACTCTTTCTGTAGAAACTGCAATTGGACATTCTGAGCGCTAAGAGGCCTATATTGGGAAAAAGAATGTCTACAAATAAAAACTACACAGAAGAATTGTGTGAAACTTCTTTCTGTTCTGTTGGTTCAACTAAAGAGTTGAACCTTAGTTTTGATTGAGCCGTTCTGAAACACTCTTTCTGTAGAAAATGCAAGTGGAGATTCGGAGCGCTAGGAGGGTAATAGTGGAAAAAGGAATGTCTCCAAATATAAACTACACAGAATCATTCTGTGAAACTTCTTTCTGATCTGTGCATTCAGCTAACAGAGTTAAACCATACTTTTGATTGAGCAGATCTGAATACTCTTTCTGTAGAAAATGCAACTGGACATTTGGAGCGCTAAGAGAGTACTAGTGGAAAAAGGAATATATTCAAATATAAACTACACAGAAGCATTCTGTGAAACTTCTTTCTGATCTGAGCATTCAGCTAACAGAGTTAAACCATACTTTTGATTGAGCAGTTTTGAAACACTCTGTCTGTAGAAAATGCAACTGGACATTCGTAGCGCTAAGTGGGTAATAGAGGAAAAAATAATATGTTCCAATATAAACTACACAGAAGCATTGTATGAAAATTCTTTCTGTTCTGTGCATTCAACTAACAGAGTTGAACCTTACTTTTGATTGAGCCTTTCTGAAACACTCTTTCTGTAGAAACTGCAATTGGACATTCTGAGCGCTAAGAGGCCTCTATTGGGAAAAATAATATCTTCAAATAAAAACTACACAGAAGCATTGTGTGAAACTTATTTCTGATATGTTCATTAAGCTAACAGAGTTAAACCATATTTTTGATTGCGCAGTTCTGAACACTCTTTCTGTAGAAAATGCAAGTGGACATTCGGAGCGCTAAGAGGGTAATAGTGGAAAAAGGAATATATTCAAATATAAACTACACAGTAGCATTCTGTGAAAATTCTTTCTGTTCTGTGCATTCAACTAACAGGGTTGAACCTTACTTTTAATTGAGCCGTTGTGAAACACTCTTTCTGTAGAAACTGCAGTTGGACATGCTAAGCGCTAAGAGGCCTACATTGGGAAAAAGAATATCTTCAAATAAAAACTACACAGATGCATTCTGTGAAACTTATTTCTGATCTGTAAATTCAGTTAACAGAGATAAAACATATTTTTGATTGAGCAGTTATGAAACACTCTTTTTGTAGAAAATGCAAGTGGAGATTCGGAGCGCTAAGGGGGTAATAGTGGAAAAAGGAATGTCTTCAAATATAAACTACACAGAATCATTCTGTGAAACTTCTTTCTGATCTGTGCATTCAGCTAACAGAGTTAAACCATACTTTTGATTGAGCAGATCTGAATACTCTTTCTGTAGAAAATGCAACTGGACATTTGGAGCGCTATGAGAGTAGTAGTGGAAAAAGGAATATATTCAAATATAAACTACACAGAAGCATTCTGTGAAACTTCTTTCTGATCTGAGCATTCAGCTAACAGAGTTAAACCATACGTTTGATTGAGCAGTTTTGAAACACTCTGTCTGTAGAAAATGCAACTGGACATTCGTAGCGCTAAGTGGGTAATAGTGGAAAAAAGAATATATTCAAATATAAACTACACAGAAGCATTGTATGAAAATTCTTTCTGTTCTGTGCATTCAACTAACAGAGTTGAACCTTACTTTTGATTGAGCCTTTCTGAAACACTCTTTCTGTAGAAACTGCAATTGGACATTCTGCGCGCTAAGAGGCCTCTATTGGGAAAATTAATATCTTCAAATAAAAACTACACAGAAGCATTGTGTGAAACTTATTTCTGATATGTTCATTAAGCTAACAGAGTTAAACCATACTTTTGATTGCGCAGTTCTGAACACTGTTTCTGTAGAAAATGCAAGTGGACATTCGGAGCGCTAAGAGGGTAATAGTGGAAAAAGGAATATATTCAAATATAAACTACAGAGTAGCATTCTGTGAAAATACTTTCTGTTCTGTGCATTCAACTAACAGGGTTGAACCATACTTTTAATTGAGCCGTTGTGAAACACTCTTTCTGTAGAAACTGCAATTGGACATGCTAAGCGCTAAGAGGCCTACATTGGGAAAAAGAATATCTTCAAATAAAAACTACACAGATGCATTCTGTGAAACTTATTTCTGATCTGTAAATTCAGTTAACAGAGTTAAAACATATTTTTGATTGAGCAGTTATGAAACACTCTTTTTGTAGAAAATGCAAGTGGAGATTCTGAGCGCTAAGGGGGTAATAGTGGAAAAAGGAATGTCTTCAAATATAAACTACGCAGAATCATTCTGTGAAACTTCTTTCTGATCTGTGCATTCAGCTAACAGAGTTAAACCATACTTTTGATTGAGCAGATCTGAACACTCTTTGTGTAGAAAATGCAACTGGACATTCGTAGCGCTAAGTGGGTAATAGTGGAAAAAAGAATATGTTCAAATATAAACTACACAGAAGCATTGTATGAAACTTCTTTCTGTTCTGTGCATTCAACTAACAGAGTAGAACCTTACTTTTGATTGAGCCGTTCTGAAACACTCTTTCTGTAGAAACTGCAATTGGACATTCTGAGCGCTAAGAGGCCTATATTGGGAAAAAGAATGTCTACAAATAAAAACTACACAGAAGAATTGTGTGAAACTTCTTTCTGTTCTGTTTGTTCAACTAAAGGAGTTGAACTTTAGTTTTGATTGTGCCGTTCTGAAACACTCTTTCTGTAGAAAATGCAAGTGGAGATTCGGAGCGCTAAGAGGGTAATAGTGGAAAAAGGAATGTCTCCAAATATAAACTACACAGAATCATTCTGTGAAACTTCTTTCTGATCTGTGCATTCAGCTAACAGAGTTAAACCATACTTTTGATTGAGCAGATCTGAACACTCTTTCTGTAGAAAATGCAACTGGACATTTGGAGCGCTAAGAGAGTAGTAGTGGAAAAAGGAATATATTCAAATATAAACTACACAGAAGCATTCTGTGAAACTTCTTTCTGATCTGAGCTTTCAGCTAACAGAGTTAAACCATACTTTTGATTGAGCAGTTTTGAAACACTCTGTCTGTAGAAAATGCAACTGGACATTCGTAGCGCCAAGTGGGTAATAGTGGAAAAAAGAATATGTTCAAATATAAACTACACAGAAGCATTGTATGAAATTACTTTCTGTTCTGTGCATTCAACTAACAGAGTTGAACCTTAGTTTTGATTGAGCCTTTCTGAAACACTCTTTCTGTAGAAACTGCAATTGGACATTCTGAGCGCTAAGAGGCCTATATTGGGAAAAATGATATCTTCAAATAAAAACTACACAGAAGCATTGTGTGAAACTTATTTCTGATATGTTCATTAAGCTAACAGAGTTAAACCATACTTTTGATTGCGCAGTTCTGAACACTCTTTCTGTAGAAAATGCAAGTGGACATTCGGAGCGCTAAGAGGGTAATAGTGGAAAAAGGAATATATTCAAATATAAACTACACAGTAGCATTCTGTGAAAATTCTTTCTGTTCTGTGCATTCAACTAACAGGGTTGAACCTTACTTTTAATTGAGCCGTTGTGAAACACTCTTTCTGTAGAAACTGCAATTGGACATGCTAAGCGCTAAGAGGCCTACATTGGGAAAAAGAATATCTTCAAATAAAAACTACACAGATGCATTCTGTGAAACTTATTTCTGATCTGTAAATTCAGTTAGCAGAGATAAAACATATTTTTGATTGAGCAGTTATGAAACACTCTTTTTGTAGGAAATGCAAGTGGAGATTCGGAGCGCTAAGTGGGTAATAGTGGAAAAAGGAATGTCTTCAAATATAAACTACACAGAATCATTCGGTGAAAATTTTTTCTGATCTGTGCATTCAGCTAACAGAGTTAAACCATACTTTTGATTGAGCAGATCTGAACACTCTTTGTGTAGAAAATGCAACTGGACATTTGGAGCGCTAAGAGCGTAGTAGTGGAAAAAGGAATATATTCAAATATAAACTACACAGAAGCATTCTGTGAAACTTCTTTCTGATCTGAGCATTCAGCTAACAGAGTTAAACCATACTTTTGATTGAGCAGTTTTGAAACACTCTGTCTGTAGAAAATGCAACTGGACATTCGTAGCGCTAAGTGGGTAATAGTGGAAAAAAGAATATGTTCAAATATAAACTACACAGAAGCATTGTATGAAACTTCTTTCTGTTCTGTGCATTCAACTAACAGAGTTGAACCTTACTTTTGATTGAGCCGTTCTGAAACACTCTTTCTGTAGAAACTGCAATTGGACATTCTGAGCGCTAAGAGGCCTATATTGGGAAAAAGAATGTCTACAAATAAAAACTACACAGAAGAATTGTGTGAAACTTCTTTCTCTTCTGTTTTTTCAACTAAAGGAGTTGAACTTTAGTTTTGATTGTGCCGTTCTGAAACACTCTTTCTGTAGAAAATGCAAGTGGAGATTCGGAGCGCTAAGAGGGTAATAGTGGAAAAAGGAATGTCTCCAAATATAAACTACACAGAATCATTCTCTGAAACTTCTTTCTGATCTGTGCATTCAGCTAACAGAGTTAAACCATACTTTTGATTGAGCAGATCTGAACACTCTTTCTGTAGAAAATGCAACTGGACATTGGGAGCGCTAAGAGAGTAGTAGTGGAAAAAGGAATATATTCAAATATAAACTACACAGAAGCATTCTGTGAAACTTCTTTCTGATCTGAGATTTCAGCTAACAGAGTTAAACCATACTTTTGATTGAGCAGTTTTGAAACACTCTGTCTGTAGAAAATGCAACTGGACATTCGTAGCGCCAAGTGGGTAATAGTGGAAAAAAGAATATGTTCAAATATAAACTACACAGAAGCATTGTATGAAATTTCTTTCTGTTCTGTGCATTCAACTAACAGAGTTGAACCTTAGTTTTGATTGAGCCTTTCTGAAACTCTCTTTCTGTAGTAACTGCAATTGGACATTCTGAGCGCTAAGAGGCCTATATTGGGAAAAATGATATCTTCAAATAAAAACTACACAGAAGCATTGTGTGAAACTTATTTCTGATATGTTCATTAAGCTAACAGAGTTAAACCATACTTTTGATTGCGCAGTTCTGAACACTCTTTCTGTAGAAAATGCAAGTGGACATTCGGAGCGCTAAGAGGGTAATAGTGGAAAAAGGAATATATTCAAATATAAACTACACAGTAGCATTCTGTGAAAATTCTTTCTGTTCTGTGCATTCAACTAACAGAGTTGAACCTTACTTTTGATTGAGCCGTTCTGAAACACTCTTTCTGTAGAAACTGCAATTGGACATGCTAAGCGCTAAGAGGCCTACATTGGGAAAAAGAATATCTTCAAATAAAAACTACACAGATGCATTCTGTGAAACTTATTTCTGATCTGTAAATTCAGTTAACAGAGATAAAACATATTTTTGATTGAGCAGTTATGAAACACTCTTTTTGTAGAAAATGCAAGTGGAGATTCGGAGCGCTAAGGGGGTAATAGTGGAAAAACGAATGTCTTCAAATATAAACTACACAGAATCATTCGGTGAAACTTCTTTCTGATCTGTGCATTCAGCTAACAGAGTTAAACCATACTTTTGATTGAGCAGATCTGAACACACTTTCTGTAGAAAATGCAACTGGACATTTTGAGCGCTAAGAGCGTAGTAGTGGAAAAAGGAATATATTCAAATATAAACTACACAGAAGCATTCTGTGAAACTTCTTTCTGATCTGAGCATTCAGCTAGCAGAGTTAAACCATACTTTTGATTGAGCAGTTTTGAAACACTCTGTCTGTAGAAAATGCAACTGGACATTCGTAGCGCTAAGTGGGTAATAGTGGAAAAAAGAATATGTTCAAATATAAACTACACAGAAGCATTGTATGAAACTCCTTTCTGTTCTGTGCATTCAACTAACAGAGTTGAACCTTACTTTTGATTGAGCCGTTCTGAAACACTCTTTCTGTAGAAACTGCAGTTGGACATTCTGAGCGCTAAGAGGCCTATATTGGGAAAAAGGATGTCTACAAATAAAAACTACACAGAAGAATTGTGTGAAACTTGTTTCTGTTCTGTTTGTTCAACTAAATGAGTTGAACCTTAGTTTTGATTGAGCCGTTCTGAAACACTCTTTCTGTAGAAAATGCAAGTGGAGATTCCGAGCGCTAAGAGGGTAATAGTGGAAAAAGGAATGTCTCCAAATATAAACTACACAGAATCATTCTGTGAAACTTCTTTCTGATCTGTGCATTCAGCTAACAGAGTTAAACCATACTTTTGATTGAGCAGATCTGAACACTCTTTCTGTAGAAAATGCAACTGGACATTTGGAGCGCTAAGAGAGTAGTAGTGGAAAAAGGAATATATTCAAATATAAACTACACAGAAGCATTCTGTGAAACTTCTTTCTGATCTGAGCTTTCAGCTAACAGAGTTAAACCATACTTTTGATTGAGCAGTTTTGAAACACTCTGTCTGTAGAAAATGCAACTGGACATTCGTAGCGCCAAGTGGGTAATAGTGGAAAAAAGAATATCTTCAAATATAAACTACACAGAAGCATTGTATGAAATTACTTTCTGTTCTGTGCATTCAACTAACAGAGTTGAACCTTAGTTTTGATTGAGCCTTTCTGAAACACTCTTTCTGTAGAAACTGCAATTGGACATTCTGAGCGCTAAGAGGCCTATATTGGGAAAAATGATATCTTCAAATAAAAACTACACAGAAGCATTGTGTGAAACTTATTTCTGATATGTTCATTAAGCTAACAGAGTTAAACCATACTTTTGATTGTGCAGTTCTGAACACTCTTTCTGTAGAAAATGCAAGTGGACATTCGGAGCGCTAAGAGGGTAATAGTGGAAAAAGGAATATATTCAAATATAAACTACACAGTAGCATTCTGTGAAAATTCTTTCTGTTCTGTGCATTCAACTAACAGGGTTGAACCTTACTTTTAATTGAGCCGTTGTGAAACACTCTTTCTGTAGAAACTGCAATTGGACATGCTAAGCGCTAAGAGGCCTACATTGGGAAAAAGAATATCTTCAAATAAAAACTACACAGATGCATTCTGTGAAACTTATTTCTGATCTGTAAATTCAGTTAACAGAGATAAAACATATTTTTGATTGAGCAGTTATGAAACACTCTTTTTGTAGGAAATGCAAGTGGAGATTCGGAGCGCTAAGTGGGTAATAGTGGAAAAAGGAATGTCTTCAAATATAAACTACACAGAATCATTCGGTGAAAATTCTTTCTGATCTGTGCATTCAGCTAACAGAGTTAAACCATACTTTTGATTGAGCAGATCTGAACACTCTTTGTGTAGAAAATGCAACTGGACATTTGGAGCGCTAAGAGCGTAGTAGTGGAAAAAGGAATATATTCAAATATAAACTACACAGAAGCATTCTGTGAAACTTCTTTCTGATCTGAGCATTCAGCTAACAGAGTTAAACCATACTTTTGATTGAGCAGTTTTGAAACTCTCTGTCTGTAGAAAATGCAACTGGACATTCGTAGCGCTAAGTGGGTAATAGTGGAAAAAAGAATATGTTCAAATATAAACTACACAGAAGCATTGTATGAAACTTCTTTCTGTTCTGTGCATTCAACTAACAGAGTTGAACCTTACTTTTGATTGAGCCGTTCTGAAACACTCTTTCTGTAGAAACTGCAATTGGACATTCTGAGCGCTAAGAGGCATATATTGGGAAAAAGAATGTCTACAAATAAAAACTACACAGAAGAATTGTGTGAAACTTCTTTCTCTTCTGTTTTTTCAACTAAAGGAGTTGAACTTTAGTTTTGATTGTGCCGTTCTGAAACACTCTTTCTGTAGAAAATGCAAGTGGAGATTCGGAGCGCTAAGAGGGTAATAGTGGAAAAAGGAATGTCTCCAAATATAAACTACACAGAATCATTCTCTGAAACTTCTTTCTGATCTGTGCATTCAGCTAACAGAGTTAAACCATACTTTTGATTGAGCAGATCTGAACACTCTTTCTGTAGAAAATGCAACTGGACATTGGGAGCGCTAAGAGAGTAGTAGTGGAAAAAGGAATATATTCAAATATAAACTACACAGAAGCATTCTGTGAAACTTCTTTCTGATCTGAGCTTTCAGCTAACAGAGTTAAACCATACTTTTGATTGAGCAGTTTTGAAACACTCTGTCTGTAGAAAATGCAACTGGACATTCGTAGCGCCAAGTGGGTAATAGTGGAAAAAAGAATATGTTCAAATATAAACTACACAGAAGCATTGTATGAAATTTCTTTCTGTTCTGTGCATTCAACTAACAGAGTTGAACCTTAGTTTTGATTGAGCCTTTCTGAAACTCTCTTTCTGTAGAAACTGCAATTGGACATTCTGAGCGCTAAGAGGCCTATATTGGGAAAAATGATATCTTCAAATAAAAACTACACAGAAGCATTGTGTGAAACTTATTTCTGATATGTTCATTAAGCTAACAGAGTTAAACCATACTTTTGATTGCGCAGTTCTGAACACTCTTTCTGTAGAAAATGCAAGTGGACATTCGGAGCGCTAAGAGGGTAATAGTGGAAAAAGGAATATATTCAAATATAAACTACACAGTAGCATTCTGTGAAAATTCTTTCTGTTCTGTGCATTCAACTAACAGAGTTGAACCTTACTTTTGATTGAGCCGTTCTGAAACACTCTTTCTGTAGAAAATGCAATTGGACATGCTAAGCGCTAAGAGGCCTACATTGGGAAAAAGAATATCTTCAAATAAAAACTACACAGATGCATTCTGTGAAACTTATTTCTGATCTGTAAATTCAGTTAACAGAGATAAAACATATTTTTGATTGAGCAGTTATGAAACACTCTTTTTGTAGAAAATGCAAGTGGAGATTCGGAGCGCTAAGGGGGTAATAGTGGAAAAACGAATGTCTTCAAATATAAACTACACAGAATCATTCGGTGAAACTTCTTTATGATCTGTGCATTCAGCTAACAGAGTTAAACCATACTTTTGATTGAGCAGATCTGAACACACTTTCTGTAGAAAATGCAACTGGACATTTTGAGCGCTAAGAGCGTAGCAGTGGAAAAAGGAATATATTCAAATATAAACTACACAGAAGCATTCTGTGAAACTTCTTTCTGATCTGAGCATTCAGCTAGCAGAGTTAAACCATACTTTTGATTGAGCAGTTTTGAAACACTCTGTCTGTAGAAAATGCAACTGGACATTCGTAGCGCTAAGTGGGTAATAGTGGAAAAAAGAATATGTTCAAATATAAACTACACAGAAGCATTGTATGAAACTCCTTTCTGTTCTGTGCATTCAACTAACAGAGTTGAACCTTACTTTTGATTGAGCCGTTCTGAAACACTCTTTCTGTAGAAACTGCAGTTGGACATTCTGAGCGCTAAGAGGCCTATATTGGGAAAAAGGATGTCTACAAATAAAAACTACACAGAAGAATTGTGTGAAACTTGTTTCTGTTCTGTTTGTTCAACTAAATGAGTTGAACCTTAGTTTTGATTGAGCCGTTCTGAAACACTCTTTCTGTAGAAAATGCAAGTGGAGATTCCGAGCGCTAAGAGGGTAATAGTGGAAAAAGGAATGTCTCCAAATATAAACTACACAGAATCATTCTGTGAAACTTCTTTCTGATCTGTGCATTCAGCTAACAGAGTTAAACCATACTTTTGATTGAGCATATCTGTACACTCTTTCTGTAGAAAATGCAACTGGACATTTGGAGCGCTAAGAGAGTAATAGTGGAAAAAGGAATATATTCAAATATAAACTACACAGAAGCATTCTGTGAAACTTCTTTCTGATCTGAGCATTCAGCTAGCAGGGTTAAACCATACTTTTGATTGAGCAGTTTTGAAACACTCTGTCTGTAGAAAATGCAACTGGACATTCGTAGCGCTAAGTGGGTAATAGTGGAAAAAAGAATATGTTCAAATATAAACTACACAGAAGCATTGTATGAAACTCCTTTCTGTTCTGTGCATTCAACTAACAGAGTTGAACCTTACTTTTGATTGAGCCGTTCTGAAACACTCTTTCTGTAGAAACTGCAGTTGGACCTTCTGAGCGCTAAGAGGCCTATATTGGGAAAAAGGATGTCTACAAATAAAAACTACACAGAAGAATTGTGTGAAACTTGTTTCTGTTCTGTTTGTTCAACTAAATGAGTTGAACCTTAGTTTTGATTGAGCCGTTCTGAAACACTCTTTCTGTAGAAAATGCAAGTGGAGATTCCGAGCGCTAAGAGGGTAATAGTGGAAAAAGGAATGTCTCCAAATATAAACTACACAGAATCATTCTGTGAAACTTCTTTCTGATCTGTGCATTCAGCTAACAGAGTTAAACCATACTTTTGATTGAGCATATCTGTACACTCTTTCTGTAGAAAATGCAACTGGACATTTGGAGCGCTAAGAGAGTAATAGTGGAAAAAGGAATATATTCAAATATAAACTACACAGAAGCATTCTGTGAAACTTCTTTCTGATCTGAGCATTCAGCTAACCGAGTTAAACCATAATTTTGATTGAGCAGTTTTGAAACACTCTGTCTGTAGAAAATGCAACTGGACATTCGTAGCGCTAAGTGGGTAATAGTGGAAAAAAGAATATGTTCAAATATAAACTACACAGAAGCATTGTATGAAACTTCTTTCTGTTCTGTGCATTAAACTAACAGAGTTGAACCTTACTTTTGATTGAGCCTTTCTGAAACACTCTTTCTGTAGAAACTGCAATTGGACATTCTGAGCGCTAAGAGGCCTCTATTGGGAAAAATAATATCTTCAAATAAAAACTACACAGAAGCATTGTGTGAAACTTATTTCTCTTCTGTTTTTTCAACTAAAGGAGTTGAACTTTAGTTTTGATTGTGCCGTTCTGAAACACTCTTTCTGTAGAAAATGCAAGTGGAGATTCGGAGCGCTAAGAGGGTAATAGTGGAAAAAGGAATGTCTCCAAATATAAACTACACAGAATCATTCTCTGAAACTTCTTTCTGATCTGTGCATTCAACTAACAGAGTTAAACCATACTTTTGATTGAGCAGATCTGAACACTCTTTCTGTAGATAATGCAACTGGACATTGGGAGCGCTAAGAGAGTAGTAGTGGAAAAAGGAATATATTCAAATATAAACTACACAGAAGCATTCTGTGAAACTTCTTTCTGATCTGAGCTTTCAGCTAACAGAGTTAAACCATACTTTTGATTGAGCAGTTTTGAAACACTCTGTCTGTAGAAAATGCAACTGGACATTCGTAGCGCCAAGTGGGTAATAGTGGAAAAAAGAATATGTTCAAATATAAACTACACAGAAGCATTGTATGAAATTTCTTTCTGTTCTGTGCATTCAACTAACAGAGTTGAACCTTAGTTTTGATTGAGCCTTTCTGAAACTCTCTTTCTGTAGAAACTGCAATTGGACATTCTGAGCGCTAAGAGGCCTATATTGGGAAAAATGATATCTTCAAATAAAAACTACACAGAAGCATTGTGTGAAACTTATTTCTGATATGTTCATTAAGCTAACAGAGTTAAACCATACTTTTGATTGCGCAGTTCTGAACACTCTTTCTGTAGAAAATGCAAGTGGACATTCGGAGCGCTAAGAGGGTAATAGTGGAAAAAGGAATATATTCAAATATAAACTACACAGTAGCATTCTGTGAAAATTCTTTCTGTTCTGTGCATTCAACTAACAGAGTTGAACCTTACTTTTGATTGAGCCGTTCTGAAACACTCTTTCTGTAGAAACTGCAATTGGACATGCTAAGCGCTAAGAGGCCTACATTGGGAAAAAGAATATCTTCAAATAAAAACTACACAGATGCATTCTGTGAAACTTATTTCTGATCTGTAAATTCAGTTAACAGAGATAAAACATATTTTTGATTGAGCAGTTATGAAACACTCTTTTTGTAGAAAATGCAAGTGGAGATTCGGAGCGCTAAGGGGGTAATAGTGGAAAAACGAATGTCTTCAAATATAAACTACACAGAATCATTCGGTGAAACTTCTTTATGATCTGTGCATTCAGCTAACAGAGTTAAACCATACTTTTGATTGAGCAGATCTGAACACACTTTCTGTAGAAAATGCAACTGGACATTTTGAGCGCTAAGAGCGTAGCAGTGGAAAAAGGAATATATTCAAATATAAACTACACAGAAGCATTCTGTGAAACTTCTTTCTGATCTGAGCATTCAGCTAGCAGAGTTAAACCATACTTTTGATTGAGCAGTTTTGAAACACTCTGTCTGTAGAAAATGCAACTGGACATTCGTAGCGCTAAGTGGGTAATAGTGGAAAAAAGAATATTTTCAAATATAAACTACACAGAAGCATTGTATGAAACTCCTTTCTGTTCTGTGCATTCAACTAACAGAGTTGAACCTTACTTTTGATTGAGCCGTTCTGAAACACTCTTTCTGTAGAAACTGCAGTTGGACATTCTGAGCGCTAAGAGGCCTATATTGGGAAAAAGGATGTCTACAAATAAAAACTACACAGAAGAATTGTGTGAAACTTGTTTCTGTTCTGTTTGTTCAACTAAATGAGTTGAACCTTAGTTTTGATTGAGCCGTTCTGAAACACTCTTTCTGTAGAAAATGCAAGTGGAGATTCCGAGCGCTAAGAGGGTAATAGTGGAAAAAGGAATGTCTCCAAATATAAACTACACAGAATCATTCTGTGAAACTTCTTTCTGATCTGTGCATTCAGCTAACAGAGTTAAACCATACTTTTGATTGAGCATATCTGTACACTCTTTCTGTAGAAAATGCAACTGGACATTTGGAGCGCTAAGAGAGTAGTAGTGGAAAAAGGAATATATTCAAATATAAACTACACAGAAGCATTCTGTGAAACTTCTTTCTGATCTGAGCATTCAGCTAGCAGGGTTAAACCATACTTTTGATTGAGCAGTTTTGAAACACTCTGTCTGTAGAAAATGCAACTGGACATTCGTAGCGCTAAGTGGGTAATAGTGGAAAAAAGAATATGTTCAAATATAAACTACACAGAAGCATTGTATGAAACTCCTTTCTGTTCTGTGCATTCAACTAACAGAGTTGAACCTTACTTTTGATTGAGCCGTTCTGAAACACTCTTTCTGTAGAAACTGCAGTTGGACATTCTGAGCGCTAAGAGGCCTATATTGGGAAAAAGGATGTCTACAAATAAAAACTACACAGAAGAATTGTGTGAAACTTGTTTCTGTTCTGTTTGTTCAACTAAATGAGTTGAACCTTAGTTTTGATTGAGCCGTTCTGAAACACTCTTTCTGTAGAAAATGCAAGTGGAGATTCCGAGCGCTAAGAGGGTAATAGTGGAAAAAGGAATGTCTCCAAATATAAACTACACAGAATCATTCTGTGAAACTTCTTTCTGATCTGTGCATTCAGCTAACAGAGTTAAACCATACTTTTGATTGAGCATATCTGTACACTCTTTCTGTAGAAAATGCAACTGGACATTTGGAGCGCTAAGAGAGTAATAGTGGAAAAAGGAATATATTCAAATATAAACTACACAGAAGCATTCTGTGAAACTTCTTTCTGATCTGAGCATTCAGCTAACAGAGTTAAACCATAATTTTGATTGAGCAGTTTTGAAACACTCTGTCTGTAGAAAATGCAACTGGACATTCGTAGCGCTAAGTGGGTAATAGTGGAAAAAAGAATATGTTCAAATATAAACTACACAGAAGCATTGTATGAAACTTCTTTCTGTTCTGTGCATTAAACTAACAGAGTTGAACCTTACTTTTGATTGAGCCTTTCTGAAACACTCTTTCTGTAGAAACTGCAATTGGACATTCTGAGCGCTAAGAGGCCTCTATTGGGAAAAATAATATCTTCAAATAAAAACTACACAGAAGCATTGTGTGAAACTTATTCTGATATGTTCATTAAGCTAACAGAGTTAAACCATACTTTTGATTGCGCAGTTCTGAACACTCTTTCTGTAGAAAATGCAAGTGGATATTCGGAGCGCTAAGAGGGTAATAGTGGAAAACGGAATATATTCAAATATAAACTACACAGTAGCATTCTGTGAAAATTCTTTCTGTTCTGTGCATTCAACTAACAGAGTTGAGCCTTACTTTTGATTGAGCCGTTCTGAAACACTGTTTCTGTAGATACTGCAATTGGACATGCTAAGCGCTAAGAGGCCTACATTGGGAAAAAGAATATCTTCAAATAAAAACTACACAGATGCATTCTGTGAAACTTATTTCTGATCTGTAAATTCAGTTAACAGAGATAAAACATATTTTTGATTGAGCAGTTATGAAACACTCTTTTTGTAGAAAATGCAAGTGGAGATTCGGAGCGCTAAGTGGGTAATAGTGGAAAAAGTAATGTCTTCAAATATAAACTACACAGAATCATTCGGTGAAACTTCTTTCTGATCTGTGCATTCAGCTAACAGAGTTAAACCATAATTTGATTGAGCAGATCTGAACACTCTTTCTGTTGAAAATGCAACTGGAGATTTGGAGCGCTAAGAGCGTAGTAGTGGAAAAAGGAATATATTCAAATATAAACTACACAGAAGCATTCTGTGAAACTTCTTTCTGATCTGAGCATTCAGCTAACAGAGTTAAACCATACTTTTGATTGAGCAGTTTTGAAACACTCTGTCTGTAGAAAATGCAACTGGACATTCGTAGCGCTAAGTGGGTAATAGTGGAAAAAAGAATATGTTCAAATATAAACTACACAGAAGCATTGTATGAAACTTCTTTCTGTTCTGTGCATTCAACTAACAGAGTTGAACCTTACTTTTGATTGAGCCGTTCTGAAACACTCTTTCTGTAGAAACTGCAATTGGACATTCTGAGCGCTAAGAGGCCTATATTGGGAAAAAGAATGTCTACAAATAAAAACTACACAGAAGAATTGTGTGAAACTTCTTTCTGTTCTGTTTGTTCCACTAAAAGAGTTGAACATTAGTTTTCATTGAGCCGTTCTGAAACACTCTTTCTGTAGAAAATGCAAGTGGAGATTCGGAGCGCTAAGAGGGTAATAGTTGAAAAAGGAATGTCTCCAAATATAAACTGCACAGAATCATTCTGTGAAACTTCTTTCTGACCTGTGCATTCAGCTAACAGAGTTAAACCATACTTTTGATTGAGCAGATCTGAACACTCTTTCTGTTGAAAATGCAACTGGACATTTGGAGCGCTAAGAGCGTAGTAGTGGAAAAAGGAATATATTCAAATATAAACTACACAGAAGCATTCTGTAAAACTTCTTTCTGATCTGAGCATACAGCTAACAGAGTTAAACCATACTTTTGATTGAGCAGTTTTGAAACACTCTGTCTTTTGAAAATGCAACTGGACTTTCCTAGCGCTAAGTGGGTAATAGTGGAAAAAAGTATATGTTCAAATATAAACTACACAGAAGCATTGTATGAAACTTCTTTCTGTTCTGTGCATTCAACTAACAGAGTTGAACCTTACTTTTGATTGAGCCGTTCTGAAACACTCTTTCTGTAGAAACTGCAATTGGACATTCTGAGCGCTAAGAGGCCTATATTGGGAAAAAGAATGTCTACAAATAAAAACTACACAGAAGAATTGTGTGAAACTTCTTTCTGTTCTGTTTGTTCCACTAAAAGAGTTGAACATTAGTTTTCATTGAGCCGTTCTGAAACACTCTTTCTGTAGAAAATGCAAGTGGAGATTCGGAGCGCTAAGAGGGTAACAGTTGAAAAAGGAATGTCTCCAAATATAAACTGCACAGAATCACTCTGTGAAACTTCTTTCTGACCTGTGCATTCAGCTAACAGTGTTAAACCATACTTTTGATTGAGCAGATCTGAACACTCTTTCTGTAGAAAATGCAACTGGACATTTGGAGCGCTAAGAGAGTAGTAGTGGAAAAAGGAATATATTCAAATATAAACTACACAGAAGCATTCTGTGAAACTTCTTTCTGATCTGAGCATTTAGCTAACAGAGTTAAACCATACTTTTGATTGAGCAGTTTTGAAACACTCTGTCTGTAGAAAATGCAACTGGACATTCGTAGCGCTAAGTGGGTAATAGTGGAAAAAAGAATATGTTCAAATATAAACTACACAGAAGCATTGTATGAAACTTCTTTCTGTTCTGTGCATTCAACTAACAGAGTTGAACCTTACTTTTGATTGAGCCGTTCTAAAACACTCTTTCTGTAGAAACTGCAATTGGACATTCTGAGCGCTAAGAGGCCTCTATTGGGAAAAATAATATCTTCAAATAAAAACTACACAGAAGCATTGTGTGAAACTTATTTCTGATATGTTCATTAAGCTAACAGAGTTAACCCATACTTTTGATTGCGCAGTTCTGAACACTCTTTCTGTAGAAAATGCAAGTGGACATTCGGAGCGCTAAGAGGGTAATAGTGGAAAAAGGAATATATTCAAATATAAACTACACAGTAGCATTCTGTGAAAATTCTTTCTGTTCTGTGCATTCAACTAACAGAGTTGAACCTTACTTTTGATTGAGCCGTTCTGAAACACTCTTTCTGTAGAAACTGCAATTGGACATGCTAAGCGCTAAGAGGCCTACATTGGGAAAAAGAATATATTCAAATAAAAACTACACAGATGCATTCTGTGAAACTTATTTCTGATCTGTAAATTCAGTTAACAGAGATAAAACATATTTTTGATTGAGCAGTTATGAAACACTCTTTTTGTAGAAAATGCAAGTGGAGATTCGGAGCGCTAAGAGGGTAATAGTGGAAAAAGTAATGTCTTCAAATATAAACTACACAGAATCATTCGGTGAAACTTCTTTCTGATCTGTGCATTCAGCTAACAGAGTTAAACCATACTTTTGATTGAGCAGATCTGAACACTCTTTCTGTTGAAAATGCAACTGGACATTTGGAGCGCTAAGAGCGTAGTAGTGGAAAAAGGAATATATTCAAATATAAACTACACAGAAGCATTCTGTGAAACTTCTTTCTGATCTGAGCATACAGCTAACAGAGTTAAACCATACTTTTGATTGAGCAGTTTTGAAACACTGTGTCTGTAGAAAATGCAACTGGACTTTCCTAGCGCTAAGTGGGTAATAGTGGAAAAAAGTATATGTTCAAATATAAACTACACAGAAGCATTGTATGAAACTTCTTTCTGTTCTGTGCATTCAACTAACAGAGTTGAACCTTACTTTTGATAGAGCCGTTCTGAAACACTCTTTCTGTAGAAACTGCAATTGGACATTCTGAGCGCTAAGAGGCCTATATTGGGAAAAAGAATGTCTACAAATAAAAACTACACAGAAGAATTGTGTGAAACTTCTTTCTGTTCTGTTTGTTCCAATAAAAGAGTAGAACATTAGTTTTCATTGAGCCGTTCTGAAACACTCTTTCTGTAGAAAATGCAAGTGGAGATTCGGAGCGCTAAGAGGGTAATAGTTGAAAAAGGAATCTCTCCAAATATAAACTGCACAGAATCATTCTGTGAAACTTCTTTCTGACCTGTGCATTCAGCTAACAGAGTTAAACCATACTTTTGATTGAGCAGATCTGAACACTCTTTCTGTTGAAAATGCAACTGGACATTTGGAGCGCTAAGAGCGTAGTAGTGGAAAAAGGAATATATTCAAATATAAACTACACAGAAGCATTCTGTAAAACTTCTTTCTGATCTGAGCATACAGCTAACAGAGTTAAACCATACTTTTGATTGAGCAGTTTTGAAACACTCTGTCTTTTGAAAATGCAACTGGACTTTCCTAGCGCTAAGTGGGTAATAGTGGAAAAAAGTATATGTTCAAATATAAACTACACAGAAGCATTGTATGAAACTTCTTTCTGTTCTGTGCATTCAACTAACAGAGTTGAACCTTACTTTTGATTGAGCCGTTCTGAAACACTCTTTCTGTAGAAACTGCAATTGGACATTCTGAGCGCTAAGAGGCCTATATTGGGAAAAAGAATGTCTACAAATAAAAACTACACAGAAGAATTGTGTGAAACTTCTTTCTGTTCTGTTTGTTCCACTAAAAGAGTTGAACATTAGTTTTCATTGAGCCGTTCTGAAACACTCTTTCTGTAGAAAATGCAAGTGGAGATTCGGAGCGCTAAGAGGGTAATAGTTGAAAAAGGAATGTCTCCAAATATAAACTGCACAGAATCACTCTGTGAAACTTCTTTCTGACCTGTGCATTCAGCTAACAGTGTTAAACCATACTTTTGATTGAGCAGATCTGAACACTCTTTCTGTAGAAAATGCAACTGTACATTTGGAGCGCTAAAAGAGTAGTAGTGGAAAAAGGAATATATTCAAATATAAACTACACAGAAGCATTCTGTGAAACTTCTTTCTGATCTGAGCATTTAGCTAACAGAGTTAAACCATACTTTTGATTGAGCAGTTTTGAAACACTCTGTCTGTAGAAAATGCAACTGGACATTCGTAGCGCTAAGTGGGTAATAGTGGAAAAAAGAATATGTTCAAATATAAACTACACAGAAGCATTGTATGAAACTTCTTTCTGTTCTGTGCATTCAACTAACAGAGTTGAACCTTACTTTTGATTGAGCCGTTCTAAAACACTCTTTCTGTTGAAACTGCAATTGGACATTCTGAGCGCTAAGAGGCCTCTATTGGGAAAAATAATATCTTCAAATAAAAACTACACAGAAGCATTGTGTGAAACTTATTTCTGATATGTTCATTAAGCTAACAGAGTTAAACCATACTTTTGATTGCGCAGTTCTGAACACTCTTTCTGTAGAAAATGCAAGTGGAAATTCAGAGCGCTAAGAGGGTAATAGTGGAAAAAGGAATATATTCAAATATAAACTACACAGTAGCATTCTGTGAAAATTCTTTCTGTTCTGTGCATTCAACTAACAGAGTTGAACCTTACTTTTGATTGAGCCGTTCTGAAACACTCTTTCTGTAGAAACTGCAATTGGACATGCTAAGCGCTAAGAGGCCTACATTGGGAAAAAGAATATTTTCAAATAAAAACTACACAGATGCATTCTGTGAAACTTATTTCTGATCTGTAAATTCAATTAACAGAGATAAAACATATTTTTGATTGAGCAGTTATGAAACACTCCTTTGTAGAAAATGCAAGTGGAGATTCGGAGCGCTAAGAGGGTAATAGTGGAAAAAGGAATGTCTTCAAATATAAACTACACAGAATCATTCGGTGAAACTTCTTTCTGATCTGTGCATTCAGCTAACAGAGTTAAACCATAATTTTGATTGAGCAGATCTGAACACTCTTTCTGTTGAAAATGCAACTGGACAATTGGAGCGCTAAGAGCGTTGTAGTGGAAAAAGGAATATATTCAAATATAAACTACACAGAAGCATTCTGTGAAACTTCTTTCTGATCTGACCATACAGCTAACAGAGTTAAACCATACTTTTGATTGAGCAGTTTTGAAAAACTCTGTCTGTAGAAAATGCAACTGGACATCCGTAGCGCTAAGTGGGTAATAGTGGAAAAGAGAATATGTTCAAATATAAACTACACAGAAGCATTGTATGAAACTTCTTTCTGTTCTGTGCATTCAACTAACATAGTTGAACCTTACTTTTGATTGAGCCGTTCTGAAACACTCTTTCTGTAGAAACTGCAATTGGACATTCTGAGCGCTAAGAGGCCTATATTGGGAAAAAGAATGTCTACAAATAAAAACTACGCAGAAGAATTTTGTGAAACTTCTTTCTGTTCTGTTTGTTCAACTAAAAGAGTTGAACCTTAGTTTTGATTGAGCCATTCTGAAACACTCTTTCTGTAGAAAATGCAAGTGGAGATTCGGAGCGCTAAGAGGGTAATAGTGGAAAAAGGAATGTCTCCAAATATAAACTACACAGAATCATTCTGTGAAACTTCTTTCTGATCTGTGCATTCAGCTAACAGAGTTAAACCATACTTTTGATTGAGCAGATCTGAACACTCTTTCTGTAGAAAATGCAACTGGACATTTGGAGCGCTAAGAGAGTAGTAGTGGAAAAAGGAATATATTCAAATATAAACTACACAGAAGCATTCTGTGAAACTTCTTTCTGATCTGAGCATTCAGCTAACAGAGTTAAACCATACTTATGATTGAGCAGTTTTGAAACACTCTGTCTGTAGAAAATGCAACTGGACATTCGTAGCGCTAAGTGGGTAATAGTGGAAAAAAGAATATGTTCAAATATAAACTACACAGAAGCATTGTATGAAACTACTTTCTGTTCTGTGCATTCAACTAACAGAGTTGAACCTTACTTTTGATTGAGCCTTTCTGAAACACTCTTTCTGTAGAAACTGCAATTGGACATTCTGAGCGCTAAGAGGACTATATTGGGAAAAATAATATCTTCAAATAAAAACTACACAGAAGCATTGTGTGAAACTTATTTCTGATATGTTCATTAAGCTAACAGAGTTAAACCATACTTTTGATTGCGCAGTTCTGAACACTCTTTCTGTAGAAAATGCAAGTGGACATTCGGAGCGCTAATAGGGTAATAGTGGAAAAAGGAATATATTCAAATATAAACTACACAGTAGCATTCTGTGAAAATTCTTTCTGTTCTGTGCATTCAACTAACAGAGTTGAACCTTACTTTTGATTGAGCCGTTCTGAAACAATCTTTCTGTAGAAACTGCAATTGGACACGCTAAGCGCTAAGAGGCCTACATTGGGAAAAAGAATATCTTCAAATAAAAACTACACAGATGCATTCTGTGAAACTTATTTCTGATCTGTAAATTCAGTTAACAGAGATAAAACATATTTTTGATTGAGCAGTTATGAAACACTCTTTTTGTAGAAAATGCAAGTGGAGATTCGGAGCGCTAAGGGGGTAATAGTGGAAAAACGAATGTCTTCAAATATAAACTACACAGAATCATTCGGTGAAACTTCTTTCTGATCTGTGCATTCAGCTAACAGAGTTAAACCATACTTTTGATTGAGCAGATCTGAACACACTTTCTGTAGAAAATGCAACTGGACATTTGGAGCGCTAAGAGCGTAGTAGTGGAAAAAGGAATATATTCAAATATAAACTACACAGAAGCATTCTGTGAAACTTCTTTCTGATCTGAGCATTCAGCTAACAGAGTTAAACCATACTTTTGATTGAGCAGTTTTGAAACACTCTGTCTGTAGAAAATGCAACTGGACATTCGTAGCGCTAAGTGGGTAATAGTGGAAAAAAGAATATGTTCAAATATAAACTACACTGAAGCATTGTATGAAACTCCTTTCTGTTCTGTGCATTCAACTAACAGAGTTGAACCTTACTTTTGATTGAGCCGTTCTGAAACACTCTTTCTGTAGAAACTGCAGTTGGACATTCTGAGCGCTAAGAGGCCTATATTGGGAAAAAGGATGTCTACAAATAAAAACTACACAGAAGAATTGTGTGAAACTTCTTTCTGTTCTGTTTGTTCAACTAAAAGAGTTGAACCTTAGTTTTGATTGAGCCGTTCTGAAACACTCTTTCTGTAGAAAATGCAAGTGTAGATTCGGAGCGCTAAGAGGGTAATAGTGGAAAAAGGAATGTCTCCAAATATAAACTACACAGAATCATTCTGTGAAACTTCTTTCTGATCTGTGCATTCAGCTAACAGATTTAAACCATACTTTTGATTGAGCAGATCTGAACACTCTTTCTGTTGAAAATGCAACTGGACATTTGGAGCGCTAAGAGCGTAGTAGTGGAAAAAGGAATATATTCAAATATAAACTACACAGAAGCATTCTGTGAAACTTCTTTCTGAACTGAGCATTCAGCTAACAGAGTTAAACCATACTTTTGATTGAGCAGTTTTGAAACACTCTGTCTGTAGAAAATGCAACTGGACATTCGTAGCGCTAAGTGGGTAATAGTGGAAAAAAGAATATGTTCAAATATAAACTACACAGAAGCATTGTATGAAACTTCTTTCTGTTCTGTGCATTCAACTAACAGAGTTGAACCTTACTTTTGATTGAGCCTTTCTGAAACACTCTTTCTGTAGAAACTGCAATTGGACATTCTGAGCGCTAAGAGGCCTATATTGGGAAAAATAATATCTTCAAATAAAAACTACACAGAAGCATTGTGTGAAACTTATTTCTGATATGTTCATTAAGCTAACAGAGTTAAACCATACTTTTGATTGCGCAGTTCTGAACACTCTTTCTGTAGAAAATGCAAGTGGACATTCGGAGCGCTAAGAGGGTAATAGTGGAAAAAGGAATATATTCAAATATAAACTACACAGTAGCATTCTGTGAAATCTCTTTCTGTTCTGTGCATTCAGCTAACAGAGTTGAACCTTACTTTTGATTGAGCCGTTCTGAAACACTCTTTCTGTAGAAACTGCAATTGGACATGCTAAGCGCTAAGAGGCCTACATTGGGAAAAAGAATATCTTCAAATAAAAACTACACAGATGCACTCTGTGAAACTTATTTCTGATCTGTAAATTCAGTTAACAGAGATAAAACATATTTTTGATTGAGCAGTTATGAAACACTCTTTTTGTAGAAAATGCAAGTGGAGATTCGGAGCGCTAAGAGGGTAATAGTGGAAAAAGGAATGTCTTCAAATATAAACTACACAGAATCATTCGGTGAAACTTCTTTCTGATCTGTGCATTCAGCTACCAGAGTTAAAACATACTTTTGATTGAGCAGATCTGAACACTCTTTCTGTTGAAAATGCAACTGGACATTTGGAGCGGTAAGAGCGTAGTAGTGGAAAAAGTAATATATTCAAATATAAACTACACAGAAGCATTCTGTGAAACTTCTTTCTGATCTGAGCATTCAGCTAACAGAGTTAAACCATACTTTTGATTGAGCAGTTTTGAAACACTCTTTCTGTAGAAAATGCAACTGGACATTCGAAGCGCTAAGTTGGTAATAGTGGAAAAAAGAATATGTTCAAATATAAACTACACAGAAGCATTGTATGAAACTTCTTTCTGTTCTGTGCATTCAACTAACAGAGTTGAACCTTACTTTTGATTGAGCCGTTCTGAAACACTCTTTCTGTAGAAACTGCAATTGGACATTCTCAGCGCTAAGAGGCCTATATTGTAAAAAAGAATGTCTACAAATAAAAACTACACAGAAGAATTGTGTGAAACTTGTTTCTGTTCTGTTTGTTCAACTAAATGAGTTGAACCTTAGTTTTGATTGAGCCGTTCTGAAACACTCTTTCTGTAGAAAATGCAAGTGGAGATTCCGAGCGCTAAGAGGGTAATAGTGGAAAAAGGAATGTCTCCAAATATAAACTACACAGAATCATTCTGTGAAACTTCTTTCTGATCTGTGCATTCAGCTAACAGAGTTAAACCATACTTTTGTTTGAGCATATCTGTACACTCTTTCTGTAGAAAATGCAACTGGACATTTGGAGCGCTAAGAGAGTAATAGTGGAAAAAGGAATATATTCAAATATAAACTACACAGAAGCATTCTGTGAAACTACTTTCTGATCTGAGCATTCAGCTAACAGAGTTAAACCATACTTTTGATTGAGCAGTTTTGAAACACTCTGTCTGTAGAAAATGCAACTGGACATTCCTAGCGCTAAGTGGGTAATAGTGGAAAAAAGAATATGTTCAAATATAAACTACACAGAAGCATTGTATGAAACTTCTTTCTGTTCTGTGCATTAAACTTACAGAGTTGAACCTTACTTTTGATTGAGCCTTTCTGAAACACTCTTTCTGTAGAAACTGCAATTGGACATTCTGAGCGCTAAGAGGCCTCTATTGGGAAAAATAATATCTTCAAATAAAAACTACACAGAAGCATTGTGTGAAACTTATTTCTGATATGTTCATTAAGCTAACAGAGTTAAACCATACTTTTGATTGCTCAGTTCTGAACACTCTTTCTGTAGAAAATGCAAGTGGATAATCGGAGCGCTAAGAGGGTAATAGTGGAAAACGGAATATATTCAAATATAAACTACACAGTAGCATTCTGTGAAAATTCTTTCTGTTCTGTGCATTCAACTAACAGAGTTGAGCCTTACTTTTGATTGAGCCGTTCTGAAACACTGTTTCTGTAGAAACTGCAATTGGACATGCTAAGCGCTAAGAGGCCTACATTGGGAAAAATAATATCTTCAAATAAAAACTACACAGATGCATTCTGTGAAACTTATTTCTGATCTGTAAATTCAGTTAACAGAGATAAAACATATTTTTGATTGAGCAGTTATGAAACACTCTTTTTGTAGAAAATGCAAGTGGAGATTCGGAGCGCTAAGTGGGTAATAGTGGAAAAAGGAATGTCTTCAAATATAAACTACACAGAATCATTCGGTGAAACTTCTTTCTGATCTGTGCATTCACCTAACAGAGTTAAACCATACTTTTGATTGAGCAGATCTGAACACTCTTTCTGTTGAAAATGCAACTGGAGATTTGGAGCGCTAAGAGCGTAGTAGTGGAAAAAGGAATATATTCAAATATAAACTACACAGAAGCATTCTGTGAAACTTCTTTCTGATCTGAGCATTCAGCTAACCGAGTTAAACCATACTTTTGATTGAGCAGTTTTGAAACACTCTGTCTGTAGAAAATGCAACTGGACATTCGTAGCGCTAAGTGGGTAATAGTGGAAAAAAGAATATGTTCAAATATAAACTACACAGAAGCATTGTATGAAACTTCTTTCTGTTCTGTGCATTCAACTAACAGAGTTGAACCTTACTTTTGATTGAGCCGTTCTGAAACACTCTTTCTGTAGAAACTGCAATTGGACATTCTGAGCGCTAAGAGGCCTATATTGGGAAAAAGAATGTCTACAAATAAAAACTACACAGAAGAATTTTCTGAAACTTCTTTCTGTTTTGTTTGTTCAACTAAAAGAGTTGAACCTTAGTTTTGATTGAGCCATTCTGTAACAGTCTTTCTGTAGAAAATGCAAGTGGAGATTCGGAGCGCTAAGAGGGTTATAGTGGAAAAAGGAATGTCTCCAAATATAAACTACACAGAATCATTCTGTGAAACTTCTTTCTGATATGTGCATTCAGCTAACAGAGTTAAACCATACTTTTGATTGAGCAGATCTGAACACTCTTTCTGTTGAAAATGCAACTGGACATTTGGAGCGCTAAGAGCGTAGTAGTGGAAAAATTAATATATTCAAATATAAACTACACAGAAGCATTCTGTGAAACTTCTTTCTGATCTGAGCATACAGCTAACAGAGTTAAACCATACTTTTGATTGAGCAGTTTTGAAACACTCTGTCTGTTGAAAATGCAACTGGACTTTCCTAGCGCTAAGTGGGTAATAGTGGAAAAAAGTATATGTTCAAATATAAACTACACAGAAGCATTGTATGAAACTTCTTTCTGTTCTGTGCATTCAACTAACAGAGTTGAACCTTACTTTTGATTGAGCCGTTCTGAAACACTCTTTCTGTAGAAACTGCAATTGGACATTCTGAGCGCTAAGAGGCCTATATTGGGAAAAAGAATGTCTACAAATAAAAACTACACAGAAGAATTGTGTGAAACTTCTTTCTGTTCTGTTTGTTCCACTAAAAGAGTTGAACATTAGTTTTCATTGAGTCGTTCTGAAACACTCTTTCTGTAGAAAATGCAAGTGGAGATTCGGAGCGCTAAGAGGGTAATAGTTGAAAAAGGAATGTCTCCAAATATAAACTGCACAGAATCATTCTGTGAAACTTCTTTCTGACCTGTGCATTCAGCTAACAGAGTTAAACCATACTTTTGATTGAGCAGATCTGAACACTCTTTCTGTAGAAAATGCAACTGGACATTTGGAGCGCTAAGAGAGTAGTAGTGGAAAAAGGAATATATTCAAATATAAACTACACAGAAGCATTCTGTGAAACTTCTTTCTGATCTGAGCATTTAGCTAACTGAGTTAAAACATACTTTTGATTGAGCAGTTTTGAAACACTCTGTCTGTAGAAAATGCAACTGGACATTCGTAGCGCTAAGTGGGTAATAGTGGAAAAAAGAATATGTTCAAATATAAACTACACAGAAGCATTGTATGAAACTTCTTTCTGTTCTGTGCATTCAACTAACAGAGTTGAACCTTACTTTTGATTGAGCCGTTCTGAAACACTCTTTCTGTAGAAACTGCAATTGGACATTCTGAGCGCTAAGAGGCCTCTATTGGGAAAAATAATATCTTCAAATAAAAACTACACAGAAGCATTGTGTGAAACTTTTTTCTGATATGTTCATTAAGCTAACAGAGTTAAACCATACTTTTGATTGCGCAGTTCTGAACACTCTTTCTGTAGAAAATGCAAGTGGAAATTCAGAGAGCTAAGAGGGTAATAGTGGAAAAAGGAATATATTCAAATATAAACTACACAGTAGCATTCTGTGAAAATTCTTTCTGTTCTGTGCATTCAACTAACAGAGTTGAACCTTACTTTTGATTGAGCCGTTCTGAAACACTCTTTCTGTAGAAACTGCAATTGGACATGCTAAGCGCTAAGAGGCCTACATTGGGAAAAAGAATATCTTCAAATAAAAACTACACAGATGCATTCTGTGAAACTTATTTCTGATCTGTAAATTCAGTTAACAGAGATAAAACATATTTTTGATTGAGCAGTTATGAAACACTCCTTTGTAGAAAATGCAAGTGGAGATTCGGAGCGCTAAGAGTTTAATAGTGGAAAAAGGAATGTCTTCAAATATAAACTACACAGAATCATTCGGTGAAACTTCTTTCTGATCTGTGCATTCAGCTAACAGAGTTAAACCATACTTTTGATTGAGCAGATCTGAACACTCTTTCTGTTGAAAATGCAACTGGACAATTGGAGCGCTAAGAGCGTTGTAGTGGAAAAAGGAATATATTCAAATATAAACTACACAGAAGCATTCTGTGAAACTTCTTTCTGATCTGAGCATACAGCTAACAGAGTTAAACCATACTTTTGATTGAGCAGTTTTGAAACACTCTGTCTGTAGAAAATGCAACTGGACATTCGTAGCGCTAAGTGGGTAATAGTGGAAAAGAGAATATGTTCAAATATAAACTACACAGAAGCATTGTATGAAACTTCTTTCTGTTCTGTGCATTCAACTAACAGAGTTGAACCTTACTTTTGATTGAGCCGTTCTGAAACACTCTTTCTGTAGAAACTGCAATTGGACATTCTGAGCGCTAAGAGGCCTATATTGGGAAAAAGAATGTCTACAAATAAAAACTACGCAGAAGAATTGTGTGAAACTTCTTTCTGTTCTGTTTGTTCAACTAAAATAGTTGAACCTTAGTTTTGATTGAGCCGTTCTGAAACACTCTTTCTGTAGAAAATGCAAGTGGAGATTCGGAGCGCTAAGAGGGTAATAGTGGAAAAAGGAATGTCTCCAAATATAAACTACACAGAATCATTCTGTGAAACTTCTTTCTGATCTGTGCATTCAGCTAACAGAGTTAAACCATACATTTGATTGAGCAGATCTGAACACTCTTTCTGTTGAAAATGCAACTGGACATTTGGAGCGCTAAGAGCGTAGTAGTGGAAAAAGGAATATATTCAAATATAAACTACACAGAAGCATTCTGTAAAACTTCTTTCTGATCTGAGCATACAGCTAACAGAGTTAAACCATACTTTTGATTGAGCAGTTTTGAAACACTCTGTCTTTTGAAAATGCAACGGGACTTTCCTAGCGCTAAGTGGGTAATAGTGGAAAAAAGTATATGTTCAAATATAAACTACACAGAAGCATTGTATGAAACTTCTTTCTGTTCTGTGCATTCAACTAACAGAGTTGAACCTTACTTTTGATTGAGCCGTTCTGAAACACTCTTTCTGTAGAAACTGCAATTGGACATTCTGAGCGCTAAGAGGCCTATATTGGGAAAAAGAATGTCTACAAATAAAAACTACACAGAAGAATTGTGTGAAACTTCTTTCTGTTCTGTTTGTTCCACTAAAAGAGTTGAACATTAGTTTTCATTGAGCCGTTCTGAAACACTCTTTCTGTAGAAAATGCAAGTGGAGATTCGGAGCGCTAAGAGGGTAATAGTTGAAAAAGGAATGTCTCCAAATATAAACTGCACAGAATCATTCTGTGAAACTTCTTTCTGACCTGTGCATTCAGCTAACAGAGTTAAACCATACTTTTGATTGAGCAGATCTGAACACTCTTTCTGTAGAAAATGCAACTGGACATTTGGAGCGCTAAGAGAGTAGTAGTGGAAAAAGGAATATATTCAAATATAAACTACACAGAAGCATTCTGTGAAACTTCTTTCTGATCTGAGCATTTAGCTAACAGAGTTAAACCATACTTTTGATTGAGCAGTTTTGAAACACTCTGTCTGTAGAAAATGCAACTGGACATTCGTAGCGCTAAGTGGGTAATAGTGGAAAAAAGAATATGTTCAAATATAAACTACACAGAAGCATTGTATGAAACTTCTTTCTGTTCTGTGCATTCAACTAACAGAGTTGAACCTTACTTTTGATTGAGCCGTTCTGAAACACTCTTTCTGTAGAAACTGCAATTGGACATTCTGAGCGCTAAGAGGCCTCTATTGGGAAAAATAATATCTTCAAATAAAAACTACACAGAAGCATTGTGTGAAACTTATTTCTGATATGTTCATTAAGCTAACAGAGTTAAACCATACTTTTGATTGCGCAGTTCTGAACACTCTTTCTGTAGAAAATGCAAGTGGAAATTCAGAGCGCTAAGAGGGTAATAGTGGAAAAAGGAATATATTCAAATATAAACTACACAGTAGCATTCTGTGAAAATTCTTTCTGTTCTGTGCATTCAACTAACAGAGTTGAACCTTACTTTTGATTGAGCCGTTCTGAAACACTCTTTCTGTAGAAACTGCAATTGGACATGCTAAGCGCTAAGAGGCCTACATTGGGAAAAAGAATATTTTCAAATAAAAACTACACAGATGCATTCTGTGAAACTTATTTCTGATCGGTAAATTCAGTTAACAGAGATAAAACATATTTTTGATTGAGCAGTTATGAAACACTCCTTTGTAGAAAATGCAAGTGGAGATTCGGAGAGCTAAGAGGGTAATAGTGGAAAAAGGAATGTCTTCAAATATAAACTACACAGAATCATTCGGTGAAACTTCTTTCTGATCTGTGCATACAGCTAACAGAGTTAAACCATACTTTTGATTGAGCAGATCTGAACACACTTTCTGTTGAAAATGCAACTGGACAATTGGAGCGCTAAGAGCGTTGTAGTGGAAAAAGTAATATATTCAAATATAAACTACACAGAAGCATTCTGTGAAACTTCTTTCTGATCTGAGCATACAGCTAACAGAGTTAAACCATACTTTTGATTGAGCAGTTTTGAAACACTCTGTCTGTAGAAAATGCAACTGGACATTCGTAGCGCTAAGTGGGTAATAGTGGAAAAGAGAATATGTTCAAATATAAACTACACAGAAGCATTGTATGAAACTTCTTTCTGTTCTGTGCATTCAACTAACAGAGTTGAACCTTACTTTTGATTGAGCCGTTCTGAAACACTCTTTCTGTAGAAACTGCAATTGGACATTCTGAGCGCTAAGAGGCCTATATTGGGAAAAAGAATGTCTACAAATAAAAACTACGCAGAAGAATTTTGTGAAACTTCTTTCTGTTCTGTTTTTTTCAACTAAAAGAGTTGAACCTTAGTTTTGATTGAGCCGTTCTGAAACACTCTTTCTGTAGAAAATGCAAGTGGAGATTCGGAGCGCTAAGAGGGTAATAGTGGAAAAAGGAATGTCTCCAAATATAAACTACACAGAATCATTCGGTGAAACTTCTTTCTGATCTGTGCATTCAGCTAACAGAGTTAAACCATACTTTTGATTGAGCAGATCTGAACACTCTTTCTGTAGAAAATGCAACTGGACATTAGGAGCGCTAAGAGAGTAGTAGTGGAAAAAGGAATATATTCAAATATAAACTACACAGAAGCATTCTGTGAAACTTCTTTCTGATCTGAGCATTCAGCTAACAGAGTTAAACCATACTTATGATTGAGCAGTTTTGAAACACTCTGTCTGTAGAAAATGCAACTGGACATTCGTAGCGCTAAGTGGGTAATAGTGGAAAAAAGAATATGTTCAAATATAAACTACACAGAAGCATTGTATGAAACTTCTTTCTGTTCTGTGCATTCAACTAACAGAGTTGAACCTTACTTTTGATTGAGCCTTTCTGAAACACTCTTTCTGTAGAAACTGCAATTGGACATTCTGAGCGCTAAGAGGCCTATATTGGGAAAAATAATATCTTCAAATAAAAACTACACAGAAGCATTTTGTGAAACTTATTTCTGATATGTTCATTAAGCTAACAGAGTTAACCCATACTTTTGATTGCGCAGTTCAGAACACTCTTTCTGTAGAAAATGCAAGTGGACATTCGGAGCGCTAAGAGGGTAATAGTGTAAAAAGGAATATATTCAAATATAAACTACACAGTAGCATTCTGTGAAAATTCTTTCTGTTCTGTGCATTCAACTAACAGAGTTGAACCTTACTTTTGATTGAGCCGTTCTGAAACACTCTTTCTGTAGAAACTGCAATTGGACATGCTAAGCGCTAAGAGGCCTACATTGGGAAAAAGAATATCTTCAAATAAAAACTACACAGATGCATTCTGTGAAACTTATTTCTGATCTGTAAATTCAGTTAACAGAGATAAAACCTATTTTTGATTGAGCAGTTATGAAACACTCTTTTTGTAGAAAATGCAAGTGGAGATTCGGAGCGCTAAGAGGGTAATAGTGGAAAAAAGAATGTCTTCAAATATAAACTACACAGAATCATTCGGTGAAACTTCTTTCTGATCTGTTCATTCAGCTAACAGAGTTAAACCATACTTTTGATTGAGCAGATCTGAACACTCTTTCTGTTGAAAATGCAACTGGACATTTGGAGCGCTAAGAGCGCAGTAGTGGAAAAAGGAATATATTCAAATATAAACTACACAGAAGCATTCTGTGAAACTTCTTTCTGATCTGAGCATTCAGCTAACAGAGTTAAACCATACTTTTGATTGAGCAGTTTTGAAACACTCTGTCTGTAGAAAATGCAACTGGACATTCGTAGCGCTAAGTGGGTAATAGTGGAAAAAAGAATATGTTCAAATATAAACTACACAGAAGCATTGTATGAAACTTCTTTCTGTTCTGTGCATTCAACTAACAGAGTTGAACCTTACTTTTGATTGAGCCTTTCTGAAACACTCTTTCTGTAGAAACTGCAATTGGACATTCTGAGCGCTAAGAGGCCTATATTGGGAAAAATAATATCTTCAAATAAAAACTACACAGAAGCATTGTGTGAAACTTATTTCTGATATGTTCATTAAGCTAACAGAGTCAAACCATACTTTTGATTGCGCAGTTCTGAACACTCTTTCTGTAGAAAATGCAAGTGGTCATTCGGAGCGCTAATAGGGTAATAGTGGAAAAAGGAATATATTCAAATATAAACTACACAGTAGCATTCTGTGAAAATTCTTTCTGTTCTGTGCATTCAACTAACAGAGTTGAACCTTACTTTTGATTGAGCCGTTCTGAAACACTCTTTCTGTAGAAACTGCAATTGGACATGCTAAGCGCTAAGAGGCCTACATTGGGAAAAAGAATATATTCAAATAAAAACTACACAGATGCATTCTGTGAAACTTATTTCTGATCTGTAAATTCAGTTAACAGAGATAAAACATATTTTTGATTGAGCAGTTATGAAACACTCTTTTTGTAGAAAACGCAAGTGGAGATTCGGAGCGCTAAGAGGGTAATAGTGGAAAAAGTAATGTCTTCAAATATAAACTACACAGAATCATTCGGTGAAACTTCTTTCTGATCTGTGCATTCAGCTAACAGAGTTAAACCATACTTTTGATTGAGCAGATCTGAACACTCTTTCTGTTGAAAATGCAACTGGACATTTGGAGCCCTAAGAGCGTAGTAGTGGAAAAAGGAATATATTCAAATATAAACTACACAGAAGCATTCTGTGAAACTTCTTTCTGATCTGAGCATACAGCTAACAGAGTTAAACCATACTTTTGATTGAGCAGTTTTGAAACACTCTGTCTGTTGAAAATGCAACTGGACTTTCCTAGCGCTAAGTGGGTAATAGTGGAAAAAAGTATATGTTCAAATATAAACTACACAGAAGCATTGTATGAAACTTCTTTCTGTTCTGTGCATTCAACTAACAGAGTTGAACCTTACTTTTGATTGAGCCGTTCTGAAACACTCTTTCTGTAAAAACTGCAATTGGACATTCTGAGCGCTAAGAGGCCTATATTGGGAAAAAGAATGTCTACAAATAAAAACTACACAGAAGAATTGTGTGAAACTTCTTTCTGTTCTGTTTGTTCCACTAAAAGAGTTGAACATTAGTTTTCATTGAGCCGTTCTGAAACACTCTTTCTGTAGAAAATGCAAGTGGAGATTCGGAGCGCTAAGAGGGTAATAGTGGAAAAAGGAATGTCTCCAAATATAAACTACACAGAATCATTCTGTGAAACTTCTTTCTGGCCTGTGCATTCAGCTAACAGAGTTAAACCATACTTTTGATTGAGCAGATCTGAACACTCTTTCTGTAGAAAATGCAACTGGACATTTGGAGCGCTAAGAGAGTAGTAGTGGAAAAAGGAATATATTCAAATATAAACTACACAGAAGCATTCTGTGAAACTTCTTTCTGATCTGAGCATTCAGCTAACAGAGTTAAACCATACTTTTGATTGAGCAGTTTTGAAACACTCTGTCTGTAGAAAATGCAACTGGACATTCGTAGCGCTAAGTGGGTAATAGTGGAAAAAAGAATATGTTCAAATATAAACTACACAGAAGCATTGTATGAAACTTCTTTCTGTTCTGTGCATTCAACTAACAGAGTTGAACCTTACTTTTGATTGAGCCGTTCTGAAACACTCTTTCTGTAGAAACTGCAATTGGACATTCTGAGCGCTAAGAGGCCTCTATTGGGGAAAATAATATCTTCAAATAAAAACTACACAGAAGCATTGTGTGAAACTTATTTCTGATATGTTCATTAAGCTAACAGAGTTAAACCATACTTTTGATTGCGCAGTTCTGAACACTCTTTCTGTAGAAAATGCAAGTGGACATTCAGAGCGCTAAGAGGGTAATAGTGGAAAAAGGAATATATTCAAATATAAACTACACAGTAGCATTCTGTGAAAATTCTTTCTGTTCTGTGCATTCAACTAACAGAGTTGAACCTTACTTTTGATTGAGCCGTTCTGAAACACTCTTTCTGTAGAAAGTGCAATTGGACATGCTAAGCGCTAAGAGGCCTACATTGGGAAAAAGAATATCTTCAAATAAAAACTACACAGATGCATTCTGTGAAACTTATTTCTGATCTGTAAATTCAGTTAACAGAGATAAAACATATTTTTGATTGAGCAGTTATGAAACACTCCTTTGTAGAAAATGCAAGTGGAGATTCGGAGCGCTAAGAGGGTAATAGTGGAAAAAGGAATGTCTTCAAATATAAACTACACAGAATCATTCGGTGAAACTTCTTTCTGATCTGTGCATTCAGCTAACAGAGTTAAACCATAGTTTTGATTGAGCAGATCTGAACACTCTTTCTGTTGAAAATGCAACTGGACATTTGGAGCGCTAAGAGCGTAGTAGTGGAAAAAGGTATATATTCAAATATAAACTACACAGAAGCATTCTGTGAAACTTCTTTCTGATCTGAGCATACAGCTAAAAGAGTTAAACCATACTTTTGATTGAGCAGTTTTGAAACACTCTGTCTGTAGAAAATGCAACTGGACATTCGTAGCGCTAAGTGGGTAATAGTGGAAAAAAGAATATGTTCAAATATAAACTACACTGAAGCATTGTATGAAACTCCTTTCTGTTCTGTGCATTCAACTAACAGAGTTGAACCTTACTTTTGATTGAGCCGTTCTGAAACACTCTTTCTGTAGAAACTGCAGTTGGACATTCTGAGCGCTAAGAGGCCTATATTGGGAAAAAGGATGTCTACAAATAAAAACTACACAGAAGAATTGTGTGAAACTTCTTTCTGTTCTGTTTGTTCAACTAAAAGAGTTGAACCTTAGTTTTGATTGAGCCGTTCTGAAACACTCTTTCTGTAGAAAATGCAAGTGTAGATTCGGAGCGCTAAGAGGGTAATAGTGGAAAAAGGAATGTCTCCAAATATAAACTACACAGAATCATTCTGTGAAACTTCTTTCTGATCTGTGCATTCAGCTAACAGATTTAAACCATACTTTTGATTGAGCAGATCTGAACACTCTTTCTGTTGAAAATGCAACTGGACATTTGGAGCGCTAAGAGCGTAGTAGTGGAAAAAGGAATATATTCAAATATAAACTACACAGAAGCATTCTGTGAAACTTCTTTCTGAACTGAGCATTCAGCTAACAGAGTTAAACCATACTTTTGATTGAGCAGTTTTGAAACACTCTGTCTGTAGAAAATGCAACTGGACATTCGTAGCGCTAAGTGGGTAATAGTGGAAAAAAGAATATGTTCAAATATAAACTACACAGAAGCATTGTATGAAACTTCTTTCTGTTCTGTGCATTCAACTAACAGAGTTGAACCTTACTTTTGATTGAGCCTTTCTGAAACACTCTTTCTGTAGAAACTGCAATTGGACATTCTGAGCGCTAAGAGGCCTATATTGGGAAAAATAATATCTTCAAATAAAAACTACACAGAAGCATTGTGTGAAACTTATTTCTGATATGTTCATTAAGCTAACAGAGTTAAACCATACTTTTGATTGCGCAGTTCTGAACACTCTTTCTGTAGAAAATGCAAGTGGACATTCGGAGCGCTAAGAGGGTAATAGTGGAAAAAGGAATATATTCAAATATAAACTACACAGTAGCATTCTGTGAAATCTCTTTCTGTTCTGTGCATTCAGCTAACAGAGTTGAACCTTACTTTTGATTGAGCCGTTCTGAAACACTCTTTCTGTAGAAACTGCAATTGGACATGCTAAGCGCTAAGAGGCCTACATTGGGAAAAAGAATATCTTCAAATAAAAACTACACAGATGCACTCTGTGAAACTTATTTCTGATCTGTAAATTCAGTTAACAGAGATAAAACATATTTTTGATTGAGCAGTTATGAAACACTCTTTTTGTAGAAAATGCAAGTGGAGATTCGGAGCGCTAAGAGGGTAATAGTGGAAAAAGGAATGTCTTCAAATATAAACTACACAGAATCATTCGGTGAAACTTCTTTCTGATCTGTGCATTCAGCTACCAGAGTTAAAACATACTTTTGATTGAGCAGATCTGAACACTCTTTCTGTTGAAAATGCAACTGGACATTTGGAGCGGTAAGAGCGTAGTAGTGGAAAAAGTAATATATTCAAATATAAACTACACAGAAGCATTCTGTGAAACTTCTTTCTGATCTGAGCATTCAGCTAACAGAGTTAAACCATACTTTTGATTGAGCAGTTTTGAAACACTCTTTCTGTAGAAAATGCAACTGGACATTCGAAGCGCTAAGTTGGTAATAGTGGAAAAAAGAATATGTTCAAATATAAACTACACAGAAGCATTGTATGAAACTTCTTTCTGTTCTGTGCATTCAACTAACAGAGTTGAACCTTACTTTTGATTGAGCCGTTCTGAAACACTCTTTCTGTAGAAACTGCAATTGGACATTCTCAGCGCTAAGAGGCCTATATTGTAAAAAAGAATGTCTACAAATAAAAACTACACAGAAGAATTGTGTGAAACTTGTTTCTGTTCTGTTTGTTCAACTAAATGAGTTGAACCTTAGTTTTGATTGAGCCGTTCTGAAACACTCTTTCTGTAGAAAATGCAAGTGGAGATTCCGAGCGCTAAGAGGGTAATAGTGGAAAAAGGAATGTCTCCAAATATAAACTACACAGAATCATTCTGTGAAACTTCTTTCTGATCTGTGCATTCAGCTAACAGAGTTAAACCATACTTTTGTTTGAGCATATCTGTACACTCTTTCTGTAGAAAATGCAACTGGACATTTGGAGCGCTAAGAGAGTAATAGTGGAAAAAGGAATATATTCAAATATAAACTACACAGAAGCATTCTGTGAAACTACTTTCTGATCTGAGCATTCAGCTAACAGAGTTAAACCATACTTTTGATTGAGCAGTTTTGAAACACTCTGTCTGTAGAAAATGCAACTGGACATTCCTAGCGCTAAGTGGGTAATAGTGGAAAAAAGAATATGTTCAAATATAAACTACACAGAAGCATTGTATGAAACTTCTTTCTGTTCTGTGCATTAAACTTACAGAGTTGAACCTTACTTTTGATTGAGCCTTTCTGAAACACTCTTTCTGTAGAAACTGCAATTGGACATTCTGAGCGCTAAGAGGCCTCTATTGGGAAAAATAATATCTTCAAATAAAAACTACACAGAAGCATTGTGTGAAACTTATTTCTGATATGTTCATTAAGCTAACAGAGTTAAACCATACTTTTGATTGCGCAGTTCTGAACACTCTTTCTGTAGAAAATGCAAGTGGATATTCGGAGCGCTAAGAGGGTAATAGTGGAAAACGGAATATATTCAAATATAAACTACACAGTAGCATTCTGTGAAAATTCTTTCTGTTCTGTGCATTCAACTAACAGAGTTGAGCCTTACTTTTGATTGAGCCGTTCTGAAACACTGTTTCTGTAGAAACTGCAATTGGACATGCTAAGCGCTAAGAGGCCTACATTGGGAAAAATAATATCTTCAAATAAAAACTACACAGATGCATTCTGTGAAACTTATTTCTGATCTGTAAATTCAGTTAACAGAGATAAAACATATTTTTGATTGAGCAGTTATGAAACACTCTTTTTGTAGAAAATGCAAGTGGAGATTCGGAGCGCTAAGTGGGTAATAGTGGAAAAAGGAATGTCTTCAAATATAAACTACACAGAATCATTCGGTGAAACTTCTTTCTGATCTGTGCATTCACCTAACAGAGTTAAACCATACTTTTGATTGAGCAGATCTGAACACTCTTTCTGTTGAAAATGCAACTGGAGATTTGGAGCGCTAAGAGCGTAGTAGTGGAAAAAGGAATATATTCAAATATAAACTACACAGAAGCATTCTGTGAAACTTCTTTCTGATCTGAGCATTCAGCTAACCGAGTTAAACCATACTTTTGATTGAGCAGTTTTGAAACACTCTGTCTGTAGAAAATGCAACTGGACATTCGTAGCGCTAAGTGGGTAATAGTGGAAAAAAGAATATGTTCAAATATAAACTACACAGAAGCATTGTATGAAACTTCTTTCTGTTCTGTGCATTCAACTAACAGAGTTGAACCTTACTTTTGATTGAGCCGTTCTGAAACACTCTTTCTGTAGAAACTGCAATTGGACATTCTGAGCGCTAAGAGGCCTATATTGGGAAAAAGAATGTCTACAAATAAAAACTACACAGAAGAATTTTGTGAAACTTCTTTCTGTTCTGTTTGTTCAACTAAAAGAGTTGAACCTTAGTTTTGATTGAGCCATTCTGTAACAGTCTTTCTGTAGAAAATGCAAGTGGAGATTCGGAGCGCTAAGAGGGTTATAGTGGAAAAAGGAATGTCTCCAAATATAAACTACACAGAATCATTCTGTGAAACTTCTTTCTGATATGTGCATTCAGCTAACAGAGTTAAACCATACTTTTGATTGAGCAGATCTGAACACTCTTTCTGTTGAAAATGCAACTGGACATTTGGAGCGCTAAGAGCGTAGTAGTGGAAAAATTAATATATTCAAATATAAACTACACAGAAGCATTCTGTGAAACTTCTTTCTGATCTGAGCATACAGCTAACAGAGTTAAACCATACTTTTGATTGAGCAGTTTTGAAACACTCTGTCTGTTGAAAATGCAACTGGACTTTCCTAGCGCTAAGTGGGTAATAGTGGAAAAAAGTATATGTTCAAATATAAACTACACAGAAGCATTGTATGAAACTTCTTTCTGTTCTGTGCATTCAACTAACAGAGTTGAACCTTACTTTTGATTGAGCCGTTCTGAAACACTCTTTCTGTAGAAACTGCAATTGGACATTCTGAGCGCTAAGAGGCCTATATTGGGAAAAAGAATGTCTACAAATAAAAACTACACAGAAGAATTGTGTGAAACTTCTTTCTGTTCTGTTTGTTCCACTAAAAGAGTTGAACATTAGTTTTCATTGAGTCGTTCTGAAACACTCTTTCTGTAGAAAATGCAAGTGGAGATTCGGAGCGCTAAGAGGGTAATAGTTGAAAAAGGAATGTCTCCAAATATAAACTGCACAGAATCATTCTGTGAAACTTCTTTCTGACCTGTGCATTCAGCTAACAGAGTTAAACCATACTTTTGATTGAGCAGATCTGAACACTCTTTCTGTAGAAAATGCAACTGGACATTTGGAGCGCTAAGAGAGTAGTAGTGGAAAAAGGAATATATTCAAATATAAACTACACAGAAGCATTCTGTGAAACTTCTTTCTGATCTGAGCATTTAGCTAACTGAGTTAAAACATACTTTTGATTGAGCAGTTTTGAAACACTCTGTCTGTAGAAAATGCAACTGGACATTCGTAGCGCTAAGTGGGTAATAGTGGAAAAAAGAATATGTTCAAATATAAACTACACAGAAGCATTGTATGAAACTTCTTTCTGTTCTGTGCATTCAACTAACAGAGTTGAACCTTACTTTTGATTGAGCCGTTCTGAAACACTCTTTCTGTAGAAACTGCAATTGGACATTCTGAGCGCTAAGAGGCCTCTATTGGGAAAAATAATATCTTCAAATAAAAACTACACAGAAGCATTGTGTGAAACTTTTTTCTGATATGTTCATTAAGCTAACAGAGTTAAACCATACTTTTGATTGCGCAGTTCTGAACACTCTTTCTGTAGAAAATGCAAGTGGAAATTCAGAGAGCTAAGAGGGTAATAGTGGAAAAAGGAATATATTCAAATATAAACTACACAGTAGCATTCTGTGAAAATTCTTTCTGTTCTGTGCATTCAACTAACAGAGTTGAACCTTACTTTTGATTGAGCCGTTCTGAAACACTCTTTCTGTAGAAACTGCAATTGGACATGCTAAGCGCTAAGAGGCCTACATTGGGAAAAAGAATATCTTCAAATAAAAACTACACAGATGCATTCTGTGAAACTTATTTCTGATCTGTAAATTCAGTTAACAGAGATAAAACATATTTTTGATTGAGCAGTTATGAAACACTCCTTTGTAGAAAATGCAAGTGGAGATTCGGAGCGCTAAGAGTTTAATAGTGGAAAAAGGAATGTCTTCAAATATAAACTACACAGAATCATTCGGTGAAACTTCTTTCTGATCTGTGCATTCAGCTAACAGAGTTAAACCATACTTTTGATTGAGCAGATCTGAACACTCTTTCTGTTGAAAATGCAACTGGACAATTGGAGCGCTAAGAGCGTTGTAGTGGAAAAAGGAATATATTCAAATATAAACTACACAGAAGCATTCTGTGAAACTTCTTTCTGATCTGAGCATACAGCTAACAGAGTTAAACCATACTTTTGATTGAGCAGTTTTGAAACACTCTGTCTGTAGAAAATGCAACTGGACATTCGTAGCGCTAAGTGGGTAATAGTGGAAAAGAGAATATGTTCAAATATAAACTACACAGAAGCATTGTATGAAACTTCTTTCTGTTCTGTGCATTCAACTAACAGAGTTGAACCTTACTTTTGATTGAGCCGTTCTGAAACACTCTTTCTGTAGAAACTGCAATTGGACATTCTGAGCGCTAAGAGGCCTATATTGGGAAAAAGAATGTCTACAAATAAAAACTACGCAGAAGAATTGTGTGAAACTTCTTTCTGTTCTGTTTGTTCAACTAAAATAGTTGAACCTTAGTTTTGATTGAGCCGTTCTGAAACACTCTTTCTGTAGAAAATGCAAGTGGAGATTCGGAGCGCTAAGAGGGTAATAGTGGAAAAAGGAATGTCTCCAAATATAAACTACACAGAATCATTCTGTGAAACTTCTTTCTGATCTGTGCATTCAGCTAACAGAGTTAAACCATACATTTGATTGAGCAGATCTGAACACTCTTTCTGTTGAAAATGCAACTGGACATTTGGAGAGCTAAGAGCGTAGTAGTGGAAAAAGGAATATATTCAAATATAAACTACACAGAAGCATTCTGTAAAACTTCTTTCTGATCTGAGCATACAGCTAACAGAGTTAAACCATACTTTTGATTGAGCAGTTTTGAAACACTCTGTCTTTTGAAAATGCAACGGGACTTTCCTAGCGCTAAGTGGGTAATAGTGGAAAAAAGTATATGTTCAAATATAAACTACACAGAAGCATTGTATGAAACTTCTTTCTGTTCTGTGCATTCAACTAACAGAGTTGAACCTTACTTTTGATTGAGCCGTTCTGAAACACTCTTTCTGTAGAAACTGCAATTGGACATTCTGAGCGCTAAGAGGCCTATATTGGGAAAAAGAATGTCTACAAATAAAAACTACACAGAAGAATTGTGTGAAACTTCTTTCTGTTCTGTTTGTTCCACTAAAAGAGTTGAACATTAGTTTTCATTGAGCCGTTCTGAAACACTCTTTCTGTAGAAAATGCAAGTGGAGATTCGGAGCGCTAAGAGGGTAATAGTTGAAAAAGGAATGTCTCCAAATATAAACTGCACAGAATCATTCTGTGAAACTTCTTTCTGACCTGTGCATTCAGCTAACAGAGTTAAACCATACTTTTGATTGAGCAGATCTGAACACTCTTTCTGTAGAAAATGCAACTGGACATTTGGAGCGCTAAGAGAGTAGTAGTGGAAAAAGGAATATATTCAAATATAAACTACACAGAAGCATTCTGTGAAACTTCTTTCTGATCTGAGCATTTAGCTAACAGAGTTAAACCATACTTTTGATTGAGCAGTTTTGAAACACTCTGTCTGTAGAAAATGCAACTGGACATTCGTAGCGCTAAGTGGGTAATAGTGGAAAAAAGAATATGTTCAAATATAAACTACACAGAAGCATTGTATGAAACTTCTTTCTGTTCTGTGCATTCAACTAACAGAGTTGAACCTTACTTTTGATTGAGCCGTTCTGAAACACTCTTTCTGTAGAAACTGCAATTGGACATTCTGAGCGCTAAGAGGCCTCTATTGGGAAAAATAATATCTTCAAATAAAAACTACACAGAAGCATTGTGTGAAACTTATTTCTGATATGTTCATTAAGCTAACAGAGTTAAACCATACTTTTGATTGCGCAGTTCTGAACACTCTTTCTGTAGAAAATGCAAGTGGAAATTCAGAGCGCTAAGAGGGTAATAGTGGAAAAAGGAATATATTCAAATATAAACTACACAGTAGCATTCTGTGAAAATTCTTTCTGTTCTGTGCATTCAACTAACAGAGTTGAACCTTACTTTTGATTGAGCCGTTCTGAAACACTCTTTCTGTAGAAACTGCAATTGGACATGCTAAGCGCTAAGAGGCCTACATTGGGAAAAAGAATATTTTCAAATAAAAACTACACAGATGCATTCTGTGAAACTTATTTCTGATCGGTAAATTCAGTTAACAGAGATAAAACATATTTTTGATTGAGCAGTTATGAAACACTCCTTTGTAGAAAATGCAAGTGGAGATTCGGAGAGCTAAGAGGGTAATAGTGGAAAAAGGAATGTCTTCAAATATAAACTACACAGAATCATTCGGTGAAACTTCTTTCTGATCTGTGCATACAGCTAACAGAGTTAAACCATACTTTTGATTGAGCAGATCTGAACACACTTTCTGTTGAAAATGCAACTGGACAATTGGAGCGCTAAGAGCGTTGTAGTGGAAAAAGTAATATATTCAAATATAAACTACACAGAAGCATTCTGTGAAACTTCTTTCTGATCTGAGCATACAGCTAACAGAGTTAAACCATACTTTTGATTGAGCAGTTTTGAAACACTCTGTCTGTAGAAAATGCAACTGGACATTCGTAGCGCTAAGTGGGTAATAGTGGAAAAGAGAATATGTTCAAATATAAACTACACAGAAGCATTGTATGAAACTTCTTTCTGTTCTGTGCATTCAACTAACAGAGTTGAACCTTACTTTTGATTGAGCCGTTCTGAAACACTCTTTCTGTAGAAACTGCAATTGGACATTCTGAGCGCTAAGAGGCCTATATTGGGAAAAAGAATGTCTACAAATAAAAACTACGCAGAAGAATTTTGTGAAACTTCTTTCTGTTCTGTTTGTTCAACTAAAAGAGTTGAACCTTAGTTTTGATTGAGCCGTTCTGAAACACTCTTTCTGTAGAAAATGCAAGTGGAGATTCGGAGCGCTAAGAGGGTAATAGTGGAAAAAGGAATGTCTCCAAATATAAACTACACAGAATCATTCGGTGAAACTTCTTTCTGATCTGTGCATTCAGCTAACAGAGTTAAACCATACTTTTGATTGAGCAGATCTGAACACTCTTTCTGTAGAAAATGCAACTGGACATTTGGAGCGCTAAGAGAGTAGTAGTGGAAAAAGGAATATATTCAAATATAAACTACACAGAAGCATTCTGTGAAACTTCTTTCTGATCTGAGCATTCAGCTAACAGAGTTAAACCATACTTATGATTGAGCAGTTTTGAAACACTCTGTCTGTAGAAAATGCAACTGGACATTCGTAGCGCTAAGTGGGTAATAGTGGAAAAAAGAATATGTTCAAATATAAACTACACAGAAGCATTGTATGAAACTTCTTTCTGTTCTGTGCATTCAACTAACAGAGTTGAACCTTACTTTTGATTGAGCCTTTCTGAAACACTCTTTCTGTAGAAACTGCAATTGGACATTCTGAGCGCTAAGAGGCCTATATTGGGAAAAATAATATCTTCAAATAAAAACTACACAGAAGCATTTTGTGAAACTTATTTCTGATATGTTCATTAAGCTAACAGAGTTAACCCATACTTTTGATTGCGCAGTTCTGAACACTCTTTCTGTAGAAAATGCAAGTGGACATTCGGAGCGCTAAGAGGGTAATAGTGTAAAAAGGAATATATTCAAATATAAACTACACAGTAGCATTCTGTGAAAATTCTTTCTGTTCTGTGCATTCAACTAACAGAGTTGAACCTTACTTTTGATTGAGCCGTTCTGAAACACTCTTTCTGTAGAAACTGCAATTGGACATGCTAAGCGCTAAGAGGCCTACATTGGGAAAAAGAATATCTTCAAATAAAAACTACACAGATGCATTCTGTGAAACTTATTTCTGATCTGTAAATTCAGTTAACAGAGATAAAACCTATTTTTGATTGAGCAGTTATGAAACACTCTTTTTGTAGAAAATGCAAGTGGAGATTCGGAGCGCTAAGAGGGTAATAGTGGAAAAAAGAATGTCTTCAAATATAAACTACACAGAATCATTCGGTGAAACTTCTTTCTGATCTGTTCATTCAGCTAACAGAGTTAAACCATACTTTTGATTGAGCAGATCTGAACACTCTTTCTGTTGAAAATGCAACTGGACATTTGGAGCGCTAAGAGCGCAGTAGTGGAAAAAGGAATATATTCAAATATAAACTACACAGAAGCATTCTGTGAAACTTCTTTCTGATCTGAGCATTCAGCTAACAGAGTTAAACCATACTTTTGATTGAGCAGTTTTGAAACACTCTGTCTGTAGAAAATGCAACTGGACATTCGTAGCGCTAAGTGGGTAATAGTGGAAAAAAGAATATGTTCAAATATAAACTACACAGAAGCATTGTATGAAACTTCTTTCTGTTCTGTGCATTCAACTAACAGAGTTGAACCTTACTTTTGATTGAGCCTTTCTGAAACACTCTTTCTGTAGAAACTGCAATTGGACATTCTGAGCGCTAAGAGGCCTATATTGGGAAAAATAATATCTTCAAATAAAAACTACACAGAAGCATTGTGTGAAACTTATTTCTGATATGTTCATTAAGCTAACAGAGTCAAACCATACTTTTGATTGCGCAGTTCTGAACACTCTTTCTGTAGAAAATGCAAGTGGACATTCGGAGCGCTAATAGGGTAATAGTGGAAAAAGGAATATATTCAAATATAAACTACACAGTAGCATTCTGTGAAAATTCTTTCTGTTCTGTGCATTCAACTAACAGAGTTGAACCTTACTTTTGATTGAGCCGTTCTGAAACACTCTTTCTGTAGAAACTGCAATTGGACATGCTAAGCGCTAAGAGGCCTACATTGGGAAAAAGAATATATTCAAATAAAAACTACACAGATGCATTCTGTGAAACTTATTTCTGATCTGTAAATTCAGTTAACAGAGATAAAACATATTTTTGATTGAGCAGTTATGAAACACTCTTTTTGTAGAAAACGCAAGTGGAGATTCGGAGCGCTAAGAGGGTAATAGTGGAAAAAGTAATGTCTTCAAATATAAACTACACAGAATCATTCGGTGAAACTTCTTTCTGATCTGTGCATTCAGCTAACAGAGTTAAACCATACTTTTGATTGAGCAGATCTGAACACTCTTTCTGTTGAAAATGCAACTGGACATTTGGAGCCCTAAGAGCGTAGTAGTGGAAAAAGGAATATATTCAAATATAAACTACACAGAAGCATTCTGTGAAACTTCTTTCTGATCTGAGCATACAGCTAACAGAGTTAAACCATACTTTTGATTGAGCAGTATTGAAAAACTCTGTCTGTTGAAAATGCAACTGGACTTTCCTAGCGCTAAGTGGGTAATAGTGGAAAAAAGTATATGTTCAAATATAAACTACACAGAAGCATTGTATGAAACTTCTTTCTGTTCTGTGCATTCAACTAACAGAGTTGAACCTTACTTTTGATTGAGCCGTTCTGAAACACTCTTTCTGTAAAAACTGCAATTGGACATTCTGAGCGCTAAGAGGCCTATATTGGGAAAAAGAATGTCTACAAATAAAAACTACACAGAAGAATTGTGTGAAACTTCTTTCTGTTCTGTTTGTTCCACTAAAAGAGTTGAACATTAGTTTTCATTGAGCCGTTCTGAAACACTCTTTCTGTAGAAAATGCAAGTGGAGATTCGGAGCGCTAAGAGGGTAATAGTGGAAAAAGGAATGTCTCCAAATATAAACTACACAGAATCATTCTGTGAAACTTCTTTCTGGCCTGTGCATTCAGCTAACAGAGTTAAACCATACTTTTGATTGAGCAGATCTGAACACTCTTTCTGTAGAAAATGCAACTGGACATTTGGAGCGCTAAGAGAGTAGTAGTGGAAAAAGGAATATATTCAAATATAAACTACACAGAAGCATTCTGTGAAACTTCTTTCTGATCTGAGCATTCAGCTAACAGAGTTAAACCATACTTTTGATTGAGCAGTTTTGAAACACTCTGTCTGTAGAAAATGCAACTGGACATTCGTAGCGCTAAGTGGGTAATAGTGGAAAAAAGAATATGTTCAAATATAAACTACACAGAAGCATTGTATGAAACTTCTTTCTGTTCTGTGCATTCAACTAACAGAGTTGAACCTTACTTTTGATTGAGCCGTTCTGAAACACTCTTTCTGTAGAAACTGCAATTGGACATTCTGAGCGCTAAGAGGCCTCTATTGGGGAAAATAATATCTTCAAATAAAAACTACACAGAAGCATTGTGTGAAACTTATTTCTGATATGTTCATTAAGCTAACAGAGTTAAACCATACTTTTGATTGCGCAGTTCTGAACACTCTTTCTGTAGAAAATGCAAGTGGACATTCAGAGCGCTAAGAGGGTAATAGTGGAAAAAGGAATATATTCAAATATAAACTACACAGTAGCATTCAGTGAAAATTCTTTCTGTTCTGTGCATTCAACTAACAGAGTTGAACCTTACTTTTGATTGAGCCGTTCTGAAACACTCTTTCTGTAGAAAGTGCAATTGGACATGCTAAGCGCTAAGAGGCCTACATTGGGAAAAAGAATATCTTCAAATAAAAACTACACAGATGCATTCTGTGAAACTTATTTCTGATCTGTAAATTCAGTTAACAGAGATAAAACATATTTTTGATTGAGCAGTTATGAAACACTCCTTTGTAGAAAATGCAAGTGGAGATTCGGAGCGCTAAGAGGGTAATAGTGGAAAAAGGAATGTCTTCAAATATAAACTACACAGAATCATTCGGTGAAACTTCTTTCTGATCTGTGCATTCAGCTAACAGAGTTAAACCATACTTTTGATTGAGCAGATCTGAACACTCTTTCTGTTGAAAATGCCACTGGACATTTGGAGCGCTAAGAGCGTAGTAGTGGAAAAAGGTATATATTCAAATATAAACTACACAGAAGCATTCTGTGAAACTTCTTTCTGATCTGAGCATACAGCTAAAAGAGTTAAACCATACTTTTGATTGAGCAGTTTTGAAACACTCTGTAGAAAATGCAACTGGACATTCGTAGCGCTAAGTGGGTAATAGTGGAAAAGAGAATATATTCAAATATAAACTACACAGAAGCATTGTATGAAAATTCTTTCTGTTCTGTGCATTCAACTAACAGAGTTGAACCTTACTTTTGATTGAGCCGTTCTGAAACACTATTTCTGTAGAAACTGCAATTGGACATGCTAAGCGCTAAGAGGCCTACATTGGGAAAAAGAATATCTTCAAATAAAAACTACACAGATGCATTCTGTGAAACTTATTTCTGATCTGTAAATTCAGTTAACAGAGATAAAACATATTTTTGATTGAGCAGTTATGAAACACTCTTTTTGTAGAAAATGCAAGTGGAGATTCGGAGCGCTAAGAGGGTAATAGTGGAAAAAGGAATGTCTTCAAATATAAACTACACAGAATCATTCGGTGAAACTTATTTCTGATCTGTGCATTCATCTAACAGAGTTAAACCATACTTTTGATTGAGCAGATCTGAACACTCTTTCTGTTGAAATGCAACTGGACATTTGGAGCGCTAAGAGCGTAGTAGTGGAAAAAGGAATATATTCAAATATAAACTACACAGAAGCATTCTGTGAAACTTCTTTCTGATCTGAGCATACAGCTAAAAGAGTTAAACCATACTTTTGATTGAGCAGTTTTGCAACACTCTGTAGAAAATGCAACTGGACATTCGTAGCGCTAAGTGGGTAATAGTGGAAAAGAGAATATGTTCAAATATAAACTACACAGAAGCATTGTATGAAAATTCTTTCTGTTCTGTGCATTCAACTAACAGAGTTGAACCTTACTTTTGATTGAGCCGTTCTGAAACACTATTTCTGTAGGAACTGCAAAAGGACATGCTAAGCGCTAAGAGGCCTACATTGGGAAAAAGAATATCTTCAAATAAAAACTACACAGATGCATTCTGTGAAACTTATTTCTGATCTGTAAATTCAGTTAACAGAGATAAAACATATTTTTCATTGAGCAGTTATGAAACACTCTTTTTGTAGAAAATGCAAGTGGAGATTCGGAGCGCTAAGAGGGTAATAGTGGAAAAAGGAATGTCTTCAAATATAAACTACACAGAATCATTCGGTGAAACTTATTTCTGATCTGTGCATTCAGCTAACAGAGTTAAACCATACTTTTGATTGAGCAGATCTGAACACTCTTTCTGTTGAAAATGCAACTGGACATTTGGAGTGCTAAGAGCGTAGTAGTGGAAAAAGGAATATATTCAAATATAAACTACACCGAAGCATTCTGTGAAACTTCTTTCTGATCTGAGCATTCAGCTAACAGAGTTAAACCATACTTTTGATTGAGCAGTTTTGAAACACTCTGTCTGTAGAAAATGCAACTGGACATTCGTAGCGCTAAGTGGGTAATAGTGGAAAAGAGAATATGTTCAAATATAAACTACACAGAAACATTGTATGAAACTTCTTTCTGTTCTGTGCATTCAACTAACAGAGTTGAACCTTACTTTTGATTGAGCCGTTCTGAAACACTCTTTCTGTAGAAACTGCAATTGGACATTCTGAGCGCTAAGAGGCCTATATTGGGAAAAAGAATGTCTACAAATAAAAACTACACAGAAGAATTGTGTGAAACTTCTTTCTGTTCTGTTTGTTCCACTAAAAGAGTTGAACATTAGTTTTCATTGAGCAGTTCTGAAACACTCTTTCTGTAGAAAATGCAAGTGGAGATTCGGAGCGCTAAGAGGGTAATAGTGGAAAAAGGAATGTCTCCAAATATAAACTACACAGAATCATTCTGTGAAACTTCTTTCTGACCTGTGCATTCAGCTAACAGAGTAAAACCATACTTTTGATTGAGCAGATCTGAACACTCTTTCTGTAGAAAATGCAACTGGACATTTGGAGCGCTAAGAGAGTAGTAGTGGAAAAAGGAATATATTCAAATATAAACTACACAGAAGCATTCTGTGAAACTTCTTTCTGATCTGAGCATTTAGCTAACAGAGTTAAACCATACTTTTGATTGAGCAGTTTTGAAACACTCTGTCTGTAGAAAATGCAACTGGACATTCGTAGCGCTAAGTGGGTAATAGTGGAAAAAAGAATATGTTCAAATATAAACTACACAGAAGCATTGTATGAAACTTCTTTCTGTTCTGTGCATTCAACTAACAGAGTTGAACCTTACTTTTGATTGAGCCTTTCTGAAACACTCTTTCTGTAGAAACTGCAATGGGACATTCTGAGCGCTAAGAGGCCTATATTGGGAAAAATAATATCTTCAAATAAAAACTACACAGAAGCATTGTGTGAAACTTATTTCTGATATGTTCATTAAGCTAACAGAGTTAAACCATACTTTTGATTGCGCAGTTCTGAACACTCTTTCTGTAGAAAATGCAAGTGGACATTCGGAGCGCTAAGAGGGTAATAGTGGAAAAAGGAATATATTCAAATATAAACTACACAGTAGCATTCTGTGAAAATTCTTTCTGTTCTGTGCATTCAACTAACAGAGTTGAACCTTACTTTTGATTGAGCCGTTCTGAAACACTCTTTCTGTAGAAACTGCAATTGGACATGCTAAGCGCTAAGAGGCCTACATTGGGAAAAAGAATATCTTCAAATAAAAACTACACAGATGCATTCTGTGAAACTTATTTCTGATCTGTAAATTCAGTTAACAGAGATAAAACATATTTTTCATTGAGCAGTTATGAAACACTCTCTTTGTAGAAAATGCAAGTGGAGATTCGGAGCGCTAAGAGGGTAATAGTGGAAAACGGAATGTCTTCAAATATAAACTACACAGAATCATTCGGTGAAACTTCTTTCTGATCTGTGCATTCAGCTAACAGACTTAAACCATACTTTTGATTGAGCAGATCTGAACACTCTTTCTGTAGAAAATGCAACTGGACATTTGGAGCGCTAAGAGCGTAGTAGTGGAAAAAGGAATATATTCAAATATAAACTACACAGAAGCATTCTGTGAAACTTCTTTCTGATCTGAGCATTCAGCTAACGGAGTTAAACCATACTTTTGATTGAGCAGTTTTGAAACACTCTCTCTGTAGAAAATGCAACTGGACATTCGTAGCGCTAAGTGTTTAATAGTGGAAAAAAGAATATGTTCAAATATAAACTACACAGAAGCATTGTATGAAACTTCTTTCTGTTCTGTGCATTCAACTAACAGAGTTGAACCTTACTTTTGATTGAGCCGTTCTGAAACACTCTTTCTGTAGAAACTGCAATTGGACATTCTGAGCGCTAAGAGGCCTATATTGGGAAAAAGAATGTCTACAAATAAAAACTACACAGAAGAATTGTGTGAAACTTCTTTCTGTTCTGTTTGTTCAACTAAAAGAGTTGAACCTTAGTTTTGATTGAGCCGTTCTGAAACACTCTTTCTGTAGAAAATGCAAGTGGAGATTCGGAGCGCTAAGAGGGTTATAGTGGAAAAAGGAATGTCTCCAAATATAAACTACACAGAATCATTCTGTGAAACTTCTTTCTGATCTGTGCATTCAGCTAACAGAGTTAAACCATACTTTTGATTGAGCAGATCTGAACACTCTTTCTGTAGAAAATGCAACTGGACATTTGGAGCGCTAAGAGAGTAGTAGTGGAAAAAGTAATATATTCAAATATAAACTACACAGAAGCATTCTGTGAAACTTCTTTCTGATCTGAGCATTCAGCTAACAGAGTTAAACCATACTTTTGATTGAGCAGTTTTGAAACACTCTGTCTGTAGACAATGCAACTGGACATTCGTAGCGCTAAGTGGGTAATAGTGGAAAAAAGAATATGTTCAAATATAAACTACACAGAAGCATTGTATGAAACTTCTTTCTGTTCTGTGCATTCAACTAACAGAGTTGAACCTTACTTTTGATTGAGCCGTTCTGAAACACTCTTTCTGTAGAAACTGCAATTGGACATTCTGAGCGCTAAGAGGCCTATATTGGGAAAAAGAATGTCTACAAATAAAAACTACACAGAAGAATTGTGTGAAACTTCTTTCTGTTCTGTTTGTTCAACTAAAAGAGTAGAACCTTAGTTTTGATTGAGCCGTTCTGAAACACTCTTTCTGTAGAAAATGCAAGTGGAGTTTCAGAGCGCTAAGAGGGTAATAGTGGAAAAAGGAATGTCTCCAAATATAAACTACACAGAATAATTCTGTGAAACTTCTTTCTGATCTGTGCATTCAGCTAACAGAGTTAAACCATACTTTTGATTGAGCAGATCTGAAAACTCTTTCTGTAGAAAATGCAACTGGACATTTGGAGCGCTAAGAGAGTAGTAGTGGAAAAAGTAATATATTCAAATATAAACTACACAGAAGCATTCTGTGAAACTTCTTTCTGATCTGAGCATTCAGCTAACAGAGTTAAACCATACTTTTGTTTGAGCAGTTTTGAAACACTCTGTCTGTAGAAAATGCAACTGGACATTCGTAGCGCTAAGTGGGTAATAGTGGAAAAAAGAATATGTTCAAATATAAACTACACAGAAACATTGTATGAAACTTCTTTCTGTTCTGTGCATTCAACTAACAGAGTTGAACCTTACTTTTGATTGAGCCGTTCTGAAACACTCTTTCTGTAGAAACTGCAATTGGACATTCTGAGCGCTAAGAGGTCTATATTGGGAAAAAGAATGTCTACAAATAAAAACTACACAGAAGAATTGTGTGAAACTTCTTTCTGTTCTGTTTGTTCAACTAAAAGATTTGAACCTTAGTTTTGATTGAGCCGTTCTGAAACACTCTTTCTGTGGAAAATGCAAGTGGAGATTTGGAGCGCTAAGAGGGTAATAGTGGAAAAAGGAATGTCTCCAAAGATAAACTACACAGAATCATTCTGTGAAACTTCTTTCTGATCTGTGCATTCAGCTAACAGAGTTAAACCATACTTTTGATTGAGCAGATCTGAACACTCTTTCTGTAGAAAATGCAACTGGACATTTGGAGCGCTAAGAGTGTAGTAGTGGAAAAAGGAATATATTCAAATATAAACTACACAGAAGCATTCTGTGAAACTTCTTTCTGATCTGAGCATTCAGCTAACAGAGTTAAACCATACTTTTGATTGAGCAGTTTTGAAACACTCTGTCTGTAGAAAATGCAACTGGACATTCGTAGCGCTAAGTGGGTAATAGTGGAAAAAAGAATATGTTCAAATATAAACTACACAGAAGCATTGTATGAAACTTCTTTCTGTTCTGTGCATTCAACTAACAGAGTTGAACCTTACTTTTGATTGAGCCTTTCTGAAACACTCTTTCTGTAGAAACTGCAATTGGACATTCTGAGCGCTAAGAGGCCTATATTGGAAAAAATAATATCTTCAAATAAAAACTACACAGAATCATTGTGTGAAACTTATTTCTGATATGTTCATTAAGCTAACAGAGTTAAACCATACTTTTGATTGCGCAGTTCTGAACACTCTTTCTGTAGAAAATGCAAGTGGACATTCGGAGCGCTAAGAGGGTAATAGTGGAAAAAGGAATATATTCAAATATAAACTACACAGTAGCATTCTGTGAAAATTCTTTCTGTTCTGTGCATTCAACTAACAGAGTTGAACCTTACTTTTGATTGAGCCGTTCTGAAACACTCTTTCTGTAGAAACTGCAATTGGACATGCTAAGCGCTAAGAGGCCTACATTGGGAAAAAGAATATCTTCAAATAAAAACTACACAGATGCATTCTGTGAAACTTATTTCTGATCTGTAAATTCAGTTAACAGAGATAAAACATATTTTTGATTGAGCAGTTATGAAACACTCTTTCTGTAGAAAATGCAAGTGGAGATTCGGAGCGCTAAGAGGGTAATAGTGGAAAAAGGAATGTCTTCAAATATAAACTACACAGAATCATTCGGTGAAACTTCTTTCTGATCTGTGCATTCAGCTAACAGAGTTAAACCATACTTTTGATTGAGCAGATCTGAACACTCTTTCTGTAGAAAATGCAACTGGACATTTGGAGCGCTAAGAGCGTAGTAGTGGAAAAAGGAATATATTCAAATATAAACTACACAGAAGCATTCTGTGAAACTTCTTTCTGATCTGAGCATTCAGCTAACAGAGTTAAACCATACTTTTGATTGAGCAGTTTTGAAACACTCTGTCTGTAGAAAATGCAACTGGACATTCGTAGCGCTAAGTGGGTAATAGTGGAAAAAAGAATATGTTCAAATATAAACTACACAGAAGCATTGTATGAAACTTCTTTCTGTTCTGTGCATTCAACTAACAGAGTTGAAACTTACTTTTGATTGAGCCGTTCTGAAACACTCTTTCTGTAGAAACTGCAATTGGACATTCTGAGCGCTAAGAGGCCTATATTGGGAAAAAGAATGTCTACAAATAAAAACTACACAGAAGAATTGTGTGAAACTTCTTTCTGTTCTGTTTGTTCAACTAAAAGATTTGAACCTTAGTTTTGATTGAGCCGTTCTGAAACACTCTTTCTGTAGAAAATGCAAGTGGAGTTTCAGAGCGCTAAGAGGGTAATAGTGGAAAAAGGAATGTCTCCAAATATAAACTACACGGAATCATTCTGTGAAACTTCTTTCTGATCTGTGCATTCAGCTAACAGAGTTAAACCATACTTTTGATTGAGCAGATCTGAAAACTCTTTCTGTAGAAAATGCAACTGGACATTTGGAGCGCTAAGAGAGTAGTAATGGAAAAAGGAATATATTCAAATATAAACTACACAGAAGCATTCTGTGAAACTACTTTCTGATCTGAGCATTCAGCTAACAGAGTTAAACCATACTTTTGATTGAGCAGTTTTGAAACACTCTGTCTGTAGAAAATGCAACTGGACATTCGTAGCGCTAAGTGGGTAATAGTGGAAAAAAGAATATGTTCAAATATAAACTACACAGAAGCATTGTATGAAACTTCTTTCTGTTCTGTGCATTCAACTAACAGAGTTGAACCTTACTTTTGATTGAGCCGTTCTGAAACACTCTTTCTGTAGAAACTGCAATTGGACATTCTGAGCGCTAAGAGGCCTATATTGGGAAAAAGAATGTCTACAAATAAAAACTACACAGAAGAATTGTGTGAAACTTCATTCTGTTCTGTTTGTTCAACTAAAAGATTTGAACCTTAGTTTTGATTGAGCCGTTCTGAAACACTCTTTCTGTGGAAAATGTAAGTGGAGATTTGGAGCGCTAAGAGGGTAATAGTGGAAAAAGGAATGTCTCCAAATATAAACTACACAGAATCATTCTGTGAAACTTCTTTCTGATCTGTGCATTCAGCTAACAGAGTTAAACCATACTTTTGATTGAGCAGATCTGAACACTCTTTCTGTAGAAAATGCAACTGGACATTTGGAGCGCTAAGAGAGTAGTAGTGGAAAAAGGAATATATTCAAATATAAACTACACAGAAGCATTCTGTGAAACTTCTTTCTGATCTGAGCATTCAGCTAACAGAGATAAACCATACTTTTGATTGAGCAGTTTTGAAACACTCTGTCTGTAGAAAATGCAACTGGACATTCGTAGCGCCAAGTGGGTAATAGTGGAAAAAAGAATATGTTCAAATATAAACTACACAGAAGCATTGTATGAAATTTCTTTCTGTTCTGTGCATTCAACTAACAGAGTTGAACCTTAGTTTTGATTGAGCCTTTCTGAAACACTCTTTCTGTAGAAACTGCAATTGGACATTCTGAGCGCTAAGAGGCCTCTATTGGGAAAAATAATATCTTCAAATAAAAACTACACAGAAGCATTGTGTGAAACTTATTTCTGATATGTTCATTAAGCTAACAGAGTTAAACCATACTTTTGATTGCGCAGTTCTGAACACTCTTTCTGTAGAAAATGCAAGTGGACATTCGGAGCGCTAAGAGGGTAATAGTGGAAAAAGGAATATATTCAAATATAAACTACACAGTAGCATTCTGTGAAAATTCTTTCTGTTCTGTGCATTCAACTAACAGAGTTGAACCTTACTTTTGATTGAGCCGTTCTGAAACACTCTTTCTGTAGAAACTGCAATTGGACATGCTAAGCGCTAAGAGGCCTACATTGGGAAAAAGAATATCTTCAAATAAAAACTACACAGATGCATTCTGTGAAACTTATTTCTGATCTGTAAATTCAGTTAACAGAGATAAAACATATTTTTGATTGAGCAGTTATGAAACACTCTTTTTGTAGAAAATGCAAGTGGAGATTCGGAGCGCTAAGAGGGTAATAGTGGAAAAAGGAATGTCTTCAAATATAAACTACACAGAATCATTCGGTGAAACTTCTTTCTGATCTGTGCATTCAGCTAACAGAGTTAAACCATACTTTTGATTGAGCAGATCTGAACACTCTTTCTGTAGAAAATGCAACTGGACATTTGGAGCGCTAAGAGCGTAGTAGTGGAAAAAGGAATATATTCAAATATAAACTACCCAGAAGCATTCTGTGAAACTTCTTTCTGATCTGAGCATTCAGCTAACAGAGTTAAACCATACTTTTGATTGAGCAGTTTTGAAACACTCTGTCTGTAGAAAATGCAACTGGACATTCGTAGCGCTAAGTGGGTAATAGTGGAAAAAAGAATATGTTCAAATATAAACTACACAGAAGCATTGTATGAAACTTCTTTCTGTTCTGTGCATTCAACTAACAGAGTTGAACCTTACTTTTGATTGAGCCGTTCTGAAACACTCTTTCTGTAGAAACTGCAATTGGACATTCTGAGCGCTAAGTGGCCTATATTGGGAAAAAGAATGTCTACAAATAAAAACTACACAGAAGAATTGTGTGAAACTTATTTCTGTTCTGTTTGTTCAACTAAAAGAGTTGAACTTTAGTTTTGATTGAGCCGTTCTGAAACACTCTTTCTGTAGAAAATGCAAGTGGAGATTCGGAGCGCTAAGAGGGTAATAGTGGAAAACGGAATGTCTTCAAATATAAACTACACAGAATCATTCGGTGAAACTTCTTTCTGATCTGTGCATTCAGCTAACAGAGTTAAACCATACTTTTGATTGAGCAGATCTGAACACTCTTTCTGTAGAAAATGCAACTGGACATTTGGAGCGCTAAGAGCGTAGTAGTGGAAAAAGGAATATATTCAAATATAAACTACACAGAAGCATTCTGTGAAACTTCTTTCTGATCTGAGCATTCAGCTAACAGAGTTAAACCATACTTTTGATTGAGCAGTTTTGAAACACTCTGTCTGTAGAAAATGCAACTGGACATTCGTAGCGCCAAGTGGGTAATAGTGGAAAAAAGAATATGTTCAAATATAAACTACACAGAAGCATTGTATGAAAGTCCTTTCTGTTCTGTGCATTCAACTAACAGAGTTGAACCTTAGTTTTGATTGAGCCTTTCTGAAACACTCTTTCTGTAGAAACTGCAATTGGACATTCTGAGCGCTAAGAGGCCTATATTGGGAAAAATAATATCTTCAAATAAAAACTACACAGAAGCATTGTGTGAAAATTATTTCTGATATGTTCATTAAGCTAACAGAGTTAAACCATACTTTTGATTGCGCAGTTCTGAACACTCTTTCTGTAGAAAATGCAAGTGGACATTCGGAGCGCTAAGAGGGTAATAGTGGAAAAAGGAATATATTCAAATATAAACTACACAGTAGCATTCTGTGAAAATACTTTCTGTTCTGTGCATTCAACTAACAGAGTTGAACCTTACTTTTGATTGAGCCGTTCTGAAACACTCTTTCTGTAGAAACTGCAATTGGACATGCTAAGCGCTAAGAGGCCTACATTGGGAAAAAGAATATCTTCAAATAAAAACTACACAGATGCATTCTGTGAAACATATTTCTGATCTGTAAATTCAGTTAACAGAGATAAAACATATTTTTGATTGAGCAGCTATGAAACACTCTTTTTGTAGAAAATGCAAGTGGAGATTCGGAGCGCTAAGAGGGTAATAGTGGAAAAAGGAATGTCTTCAAATATAAACTACACAGAATCATTCGGTGAAACTTCTTTCTGATCTGTGCATTCAGCTAACAGAGTTAAACCATACTTTTGATTGAGCAGATCTGAACACTCTTTCTGTAGAAAATGCAACTGGACATTTGGAGCGCTAAGAGAGTAGTAGTGGAAAAAGGAATATATTCAAATATAAACTACACAGAAGCATTCTGTGAAACTTCTTTCTGATCTGAGCATTCTGCTAACAGAGTTAAACCATACTTTTGATTGAGCAGTTTTGAAACACTCTGTCTGTAGAAAATGCAACTGGACATTCGTAGCGCTAAGTGGGTAATAGTGGAAAAAAGAATATGTTCAAATATAAACTACACAGAAGCATTGTATGAAACTTCTTTCTGTTCTGTGCATTCAACTAACAGAGTTGAACCTTACTTTTAATTGAGCCATTCTGAAACACTCTTTCTGTAGAAACTGCAATTGGACATGCTAAGCGCTAAGAGGCCTACATTGGGAAAAAGAATATCTTCAAATAAAAACTACCCAGATGCATTCTGTGAAACTTATTTCTGATCTGTAAATTCAGTTAACAGAGATAAAACATATTTTTGATTGAGCAGTTATTAAACACTCTTTTTGTAGAAAATGCAAGTGGAGATTCGGAGCGCTAAGAGGGTAATAGTGGAAAAAGGAATGTCTTCAAATATAAACTACACAGAATCATTCGGTGAAACTTCTTTCTGATCTGTTCATTCAGCTAACAGAGTTAAACCATACTTTTGATTGAGCAGATCTGAACACTCTTTGTGTAGAAAATGCAACTGGACATTTGGAGCGCTAAGAGCGAAGTGGTGGAAAAAGGAATATATTCAAATATAAACTACACAGAAGCATTCTGTGAAACTTCTTTCTGATCTGAGCATTCAGCTAACAGAGTTAAACCATACTTTTGATTGAGCAGTTTTGAAACACTCTGTCTGTAGAAAATGCAACTGGACATTCGTAGCGCTAAGTGGGTAATAGTGGAAAAAAGAATATGTTCAAATATAAACTACACAGAAGCATTGTATGAAACTTCTTTCTGTTCTGTGCATTCAACTAACAGAGTTGAATCTTACTTTTGATTGAGCCGTTCTGAAACACTCTTTCTGTAGAAACTGCAATTGGACATTCTGAGCGCTAAGAGGCCTATATTGGGAAAAAGAATGTCTACAAATAAAAACTACACAGAAGAATTGTGTGAAACTTCTTTCTGTTCTGTTTGTTCAACTAAAAAAGTTGAACCTTAGTTTTCATTGAGCCGTTCTGAAACACTCTTTCTGTAGAAAATGCAAGTGGAGATTCGGAGCGCTAAGAGGGTAATAGTGGAAAAAGGAATGTCTCCAAATATAAACTACACAGAATCATTCTGTGAAACTTCTTTCTGATCTGTGCATTCAGCTAACAGAGTTAAACCATACTTTTGATTGAGCAGATCTGAACACTCTTTCTGTAGAAAATGCAACTGGACATTTGGAGCGCTAAGAGAGTAGTAGTGGAAAAAGGAATATATTCAAATATAAACTACACAGAAGCATTCTGTGAAACTTCTTTCTGATCTGAGCATTCAGCTAACAGAGATAAACCATACTTTTGATTGAGCAGTTTTGAAACACTCTGTCTGTAGAAAATGCAACTGGACATTCGTAGCGCCAAGTGGGTAATAGTGGAAAAAAGAATATGTTCAAATATAAACTACACAGAAGCATTGTATGAAATTTCTTTCTGTTCTGTGCATTCAACTAACAGAGTTGAACCTTAGTTTTGATTGAGCCTTTCTGAAACACTCTTTCTGTAGAAACTGCAATTGGACATTCTGAGCGCTAAGAGGCCTCTATTGGGAAAAATAATATCTTCAAATAAAAACTACACAGAAGCATTGTGTGAAACTTATTTCTGATATGTTCATTAAGCTAACAGAGTTAAACCATACTTTTGATTGCGCAGTTCTGAACACTCTTTCTGTAGAAAATGCAAGTGGACATTCGGAGCGCTAAGAGGGTAATAGTGGAAAAAGGAATATATTCAAATATAAACTACACAGTAGCATTCTGTGAAAATTCTTTCTGTTCTGTGCATTCAACTAACAGAGTTGAACCTTACTTTTGATTGAGCCGTTCTGAAACACTCTTTCTGTAGAAACTGCAATTGGACATGCTAAGCGCTAAGAGGCCTACATTGGGAAAAAGAATATCTTCAAATAAAAACTACACAGATGCATTCTGTGAAACTTATTTCTGATCTGTAAATTCAGTTAACAGAGATAAAACATATTTTTGATTGAGCAGTTATGAAACACTCTTTTTGTAGAAAATGCAAGTGGAGATTCGGAGCGCTAAGAGGGTAATAGTGGAAAAAGGAATGTCTTCAAATATAAACTACACAGAATCATTCGGTGAAACTTCTTTCTGATCTGTGCATTCAGCTAACAGAGTTAAACCATACTTTTGATTGAGCAGATCTGAACACTCTTTCTGTAGAAAATGCAACTGGACATTTGGAGCGCTAAGAGCGTAGTAGTGGAAAAAGGAATATATTCAAATATAAACTACCCAGAAGCATTCTGTGAAACTTCTTTCTGATCTGAGCATTCAGCTAACAGAGTTAAACCATACTTTTGATTGAGCAGTTTTGAAACACTCTGTCTGTAGAAAATGCAACTGGACATTCGTAGCGCTAAGTGGGTAATAGTGGAAAAAAGAATATGTTCAAATATAAACTACACAGAAGCATTGTATGAAACTTCTTTCTGTTCTGTGCATTCAACTAACAGAGTTGAACCTTACTTTTGATTGAGCCGTTCTGAAACACTCTTTCTGTAGAAACTGCAATTGGACATTCTGAGCGCTAAGTGGCCTATATTGGGAAAAAGAATGTCTACAAATAAAAACTACACAGAAGAATTGTGTGAAACTTATTTCTGTTCTGTTTGTTCAACTAAAAGAGTTGAACTTTAGTTTTGATTGAGCCGTTCTGAAACACTCTTTCTGTAGAAAATGCAAGTGGAGATTCGGAGCGCTAAGAGGGTAATAGTGGAAAACGGAATGTCTTCAAATATAAACTACACAGAATCATTCGGTGAAACTTCTTTCTGATCTGTGCATTCAGCTAACAGAGTTAAACCATACTTTTGATTGAGCAGATCTGAACACTCTTTCTGTAGAAAATGCAACTGGACATTTGGAGCGCTAAGAGCGTAGTAGTGGAAAAAGGAATATATTCAAATATAAACTACACAGAAGCATTCTGTGAAACTTCTTTCTGATCTGAGCATTCAGCTAACAGAGTTAAACCATACTTTTGATTGAGCAGTTTTGAAACACTCTGTCTGTAGAAAATGCAACTGGACATTCGTAGCGCCAAGTGGGTAATAGTGGAAAAAAGAATATGTTCAAATATAAACTACACAGAAGCATTGTATGAAAGTCCTTTCTGTTCTGTGCATTCAACTAACAGAGTTGAACCTTAGTTTTGATTGAGCCTTTCTGAAACACTCTTTCTGTAGAAACTGCAATTGGACATTCTGAGCGCTAAGAGGCCTATATTGGGAAAAATAATATCTTCAAATAAAAACTACACAGAAGCATTGTGTGAAAATTATTTCTGATATGTTCATTAAGCTAACAGAGTTAAACCATACTTTTGATTGCGCAGTTCTGAACACTCTTTCTGTAGAAAATGCAAGTGGACATTCGGAGCGCTAAGAGGGTAATAGTGGAAAAAGGAATATATTCAAATATAAACTACACAGTAGCATTCTGTGAAAATACTTTCTGTTCTGTGCATTCAACTAACAGAGTTGAACCTTACTTTTGATTGAGCCGTTCTGAAACACTCTTTCTGTAGAAACTGCAATTGGACATGCTAAGCGCTAAGAGGCCTACATTGGGAAAAAGAATATCTTCAAATAAAAACTACACAGATGCATTCTGTGAAACATATTTCTGATCTGTAAATTCAGTTAACAGAGATAAAACATATTTTTGATTGAGCAGCTATGAAACACTCTTTTTGTAGAAAATGCAAGTGGAGATTCGGAGCGCTAAGAGGGTAATAGTGGAAAAAGGAATGTCTTCAAATATAAACTACACAGAATCATTCGGTGAAACTTCTTTCTGATCTGTGCATTCAGCTAACAGAGTTAAACCATACTTTTGATTGAGCAGATCTGAACACTCTTTCTGTAGAAAATGCAACTGGACATTTGGAGCGCTAAGAGAGTAGTAGTGGAAAAAGGAATATATTCAAATATAAACTACACAGAAGCATTCTGTGAAACTTCTTTCTGATCTGAGCATTCTGCTAACAGAGTTAAACCATACTTTTGATTGAGCAGTTTTGAAACACTCTGTCTGTAGAAAATGCAACTGGACATTCGTAGCGCTAAGTGGGTAATAGTGGAAAAAAGAATATGTTCAAATATAAACTACACAGAAGCATTGTATGAAACTTCTTTCTGTTCTGTGCATTCAACTAACAGAGTTGAACCTTACTTTTAATTGAGCCATTCTGAAACACTCTTTCTGTAGAAACTGCAATTGGACATGCTAAGCGCTAAGAGGCCTACATTGGGAAAAAGAATATCTTCAAATAAAAACTACCCAGATGCATTCTGTGAAACTTATTTCTGATCTGTAAATTCAGTTAACAGAGATAAAACATATTTTTGATTGAGCAGTTATTAAACACTCTTTTTGTAGAAAATGCAAGTGGAGATTCGGAGCGCTAAGAGGGTAATAGTGGAAAAAGGAATGTCTTCAAATATAAACTACACAGAATCATTCGGTGAAACTTCTTTCTGATCTGTTCATTCAGCTAACAGAGTTAAACCATACTTTTGATTGAGCAGATCTGAACACTCTTTGTGTAGAAAATGCAACTGGACATTTGGAGCGCTAAGAGCGAAGTGGTGGAAAAAGGAATATATTCAAATATAAACTACACAGAAGCATTCTGTGAAACTTCTTTCTGATCTGAGCATTCAGCTAACAGAGTTAAACCATACTTTTGATTGAGCAGTTTTGAAACACTCTGTCTGTAGAAAATGCAACTGGACATTCGTAGCGCTAAGTGGGTAATAGTGGAAAAAAGAATATGTTCAAATATAAACTACACAGAAGCATTGTATGAAACTTCTTTCTGTTCTGTGCATTCAACTAACAGAGTTGAATCTTACTTTTGATTGAGCCGTTCTGAAACACTCTTTCTGTAGAAACTGCAATTGGACATTCTGAGCGCTAAGAGGCCTATATTGGGAAAAAGAATGTCTACAAATAAAAACTACACAGAAGAATTGTGTGAAACTTCTTTCTGTTCTGTTTGTTCAACTAAAAAAGTTGAACCTTAGTTTTCATTGAGCCGTTCTGAAACACTCTTTCTGTAGAAAATGCAAGTGGAGATTCGGAGCGCTAAGAGGGTAATAGTGGAAAAAGGAATGTCTCCAAATATAAACTACACAGAATCATTCTGTGAAACTTCTTTCTGATCTGTGCATTCAGCTAACAGAGTTAAACCATACTTTTGATTGAGCAGATCTGAACACTCTTTCTGTAGAAAATGCAACTGGACATTTGGAGCGCTAAGAGAGTAGTAGTGGAAAAAGGAATATATTCAAATATAAACTACACAGAAGCATTCTGTGAAACTTCTTTCTGATCTGAGCATTCAGCTAACAGAGTTAAACCATACTTTTGATTGAGCAGTTTTGAAACACTCTGTCTGTAGAAAATGCAACTGGACATTCGTAGCGCTAAGTGGGTAATAGTGGAAAAAAGAATATGTTCAAATATAAACTACACAGAAGCATTGTATGGAACTTCTTTCGGTTCTGTGCATTCAACTAACAGAGTTGAACCTTACTTTTGATTGAGCCGTTCTGAAACTCTCTTTCTGTAGAAACTGCAATTGGACATTCTGAGCGCTAAGAGGCCTATATTGGGAAAAAGAATGTCTACAAATAAAAACTACACAGAAGAATTGTGTGAAACTTCTTTCTGTTCTGTTTGTTCAACTAAAAGAGTTGAACCTTAGTTTTGATTGAGCCGTTCTGAAACACTCTTTCTGTAGAAAATGCAAGTGGAGATTCGGAGCGCTAAGAGGGTAATAGTGGAAAAAGGAATGTCTCCAAATATAAACTACACAGAATCATTCTGTGAAACTTCTTTCTGATCTGTGCATTCAGCTAACAGAGTTAAACCATACTTTTGATTGAGCAGATCTGAACACTCTTTCTGTAGAAAATGCAACTGGACATTTGGAGCGCTAAGAGAGTAGTAGTGGAAAAAGGAATATATTCAAATATAAACTACACAGAAGCATTCTGTGAAACTTCTTTCTGATCTGAGCATTCAGCTAACAGAGTTAAACCATACTTTTGATTGAGCAGTTTTGAAACACTCTGTCTGTAGAAAATGCAACTGGACATTCGTAGCGCTAAGTGGGTAACAGTGGAAAAAAGAATATGTTCAAATATAAACTACACAGAAGCATTGTATGAAACTTCTTTCTGTTCTGTGCATTCAACTAACAGAGTTGAACCTTACTTTTGATTGAGCCTTTCTGAAACACTCTTTCTGTAGAAACTGCAATTGGACATTCTGAGCGCTAAGAGGCCTCTATTGGGAAAAATAATATCTTCAAATAAAAACTACACAGAAGCATTGTGTGAAACTTATTTCTGATATGTTCATTAAGCTAACAGAGTTAAACCATACTTTTGATTGCGCAGTTCTGAACACTCTTTCTGTAGAAAATGCAAGTGGACATTCGGAGCGCTAAGAGGGTAATAGTGGAATAAGGAATATATTCAAATATAAACTACACAGTAGCATTCTGTGAAAATTCTTTCTGTTCTGTGCATTCAACTAACAGAGTTGAACCTTACTTTTAATTGAGCCGTTCTGAAACACTCTTTCTGTAGAAACTGCAATTGGACATGCTAAGCGCTAAGAGGCCTACATTGGGAAAAAGAATATCTTCAAATAAAAACTACACAGATGCATTCTGTGAAACTTATTTCTGATCTGTAAATTCAGTTAACAGAGATAAAACATATTTTTGATTGAGCAGTTATGAAACACTCTTTTTGTAGAAAATGCAAGTGGAGATTCGGAGCGCTAAGAGGGTAATAGTGGAAAAAGGAATGTCTTCAAATATAAACTACACAGAATCATTCGGTGAAACTTCTTTCTGATCTGTTCATTCAGCTAACAGAGTTAAACCATACTTTTGATTGAGCAGATCTGAACACTCTTTGTGTAGAAAATGAAACTGGACATTTGGAGCGCTAAGAGCGAAGTGGTGGAAAAAGGAATATATTCAAATATAAACTACACAGAAGCATTCTGTGAAACTTCTTTCTGATCTGAGCATTCAGCTAACAGAGTTAAACCATACTTTTGATTGAGCAGTTTTGAAACACTCTGTCTGTAGAAAATGCAACTGGACATTCGTAGCGCTAAGTGGGTAATAGTGGAAAAAAGAATATGTTCAAATATAAATTACACAGAAGCATTGTATGAAACTTCTTTCTGTTCTGTGCATTCAACTAACAGAGTTGAACCTTACTTTTGATTGAGCCGTTCTGAAACACTCTTTCTGTAGAAACTGCAATTGGACATTCTGAGCGCTAAGAGGCCTATATTGGGAAAAAGAATGTCTACAAATAAAAACTACACAGAAGAATTGTGTGAAACTTCTTTCTGTTCTGTTTGTTCATTAAAAGAGTTGAACTTTAGCTTTGATTGAGCCGTTCTGAAACACTCTTTCTGTAGAAAATGCAAGTGGAGATTCGGAGCGCTAAGAGGGTAATAGTGGAAAAAGGAATATCTCCAAATATAAACTACACAGAATCATTCTGTGAAACTTTTTTCTGATCTGTGCATTCAGCTAACAGAGTTAAACCATACTTTTGATTGAGCAGATCTGAACAATCTTTCTGTAGAAAATGCAACTGGACATTTGGAGCGCTAAGAAAGTAGTAGTGGAAAAAGGAATATATTCAAATATAAACTACACAGAAGCATTCTGTGAAACTTCTTTCTGATCTGAGCATTCAGCTAACAGAGTTAAACCATACTTTTGATTGAGCAGTTTTGAAACACTCTGTCTGTAGAAAATGCAACTGGACATTCGTAGCGCTAAGTGGGTAATAGTGGAAAAAATAATATGTTCAAATATAAACTACACAGAAGCATTGTATGAAACATCTTTCGGTTCTGTGCATTCAACTAACAGAGTTGAACCTTACTTTTGATTGAGCCGTTCTGAAACTCTCTTTCTGTAGAAACTGCAATTGGACATTCTGAGCGCTAAGAGGCCTATATTGGGAAAAAGAATGTCTACAAATAAAAACTACACAGAAGAATTGTGTGAAACTTCTTTCTGTTCTGTTTGTTCAACTAAAAGAGTTGTACCTTAGTTTTGATTGAGCCGTTCTGAAACACTCTTTCTGTAGGAAATGCAAGTGGAGATTCGGAGCGCTAAGAGGGTAATAGTGGAAAAAGGAATGTCTCCAAATATAAACTACACAGAATCATTCTGTGAAACTTCTTTCTGATCTGTGCATTCAGCTAAAAGAGTTAAACCATACTTTTGATTGAGCAGATCTGAACACTCTTTCTGTAGAAAATGCAACTGGACATTTGGAGCGCTAAGAGAGTAGTAGTGGAAAAAGGAATATATTCAAATATAAACTACACAGAAGCATTCTGTGAAACTTCTTTCTGATCTGAGCATTCAGCTAACAGAGTTAAACCATACTTTTGATTGAGCAGTTTTGAAACACTCTGTCTGTAGAAAAAGCAACTGGACATTCGTAGCGCTAAGTGGGTAACAGTGGAAAAAAGAATATGTTCAAATATAAACTACACAGAAGCAGTGTATGAAACTTCTTTCTGTTCTGTGCATTCAACTAACAGAGTTGAACCTTACATTTGATTGAGCCTTTCTGAAACACTCTTTCTGTAGAAACTGCAATTGGACATTCTGAGCGCTAAGAGGCCTCTATTGGGAAAAATAATATCTTCAAATAAAAACTACACAGAAGCATTGTGTGAAACTTATTTCTGATATGTTCATTAAGCTAACAGAGTTAAACCATACTTTTGATTGCGCAGTTCTGAACACTCTTTCTGTAGAAAATGCAAGTGGACATTCGGAGCGCTAAGAGGGTAATAGTGGAAAAAGGAATATATTCAAATATAAACTACACATTAGCATTCTGTGAAAATTCTTTCTGTTCTGTGCATTCAACTAACAGAGTTGAACCTTACTTTTAATTGAGCCGTTCTGAAACACTCTTTCTGTAGAAACTGCAATTGGACATGCTAAGCGCTAAGAGGCCTACATTGGGAAAAAGAATATCTTCAAATAAAAACTACACAGATGCATTCTGTGAAACTTATTTCTGATCTGTAAATTCAGTTAACAGAGATAAAACATATTTTTGATTGAGCAGTTATGAAACACTCTTTTTGTAGAAAATGCAAGTGGAGATTCGGAGCGCTAAGGGGGTAATAGTGGAAAAAGGAATGTCTTCAAATATAAACTACACAGAATCATTCGGTGAAACTTCTTTCTGATCTGTGCATTCAGCTAACAGAGTTAAACCATACTTTTGATTGAGCAGATCTGAACACTCTTTGTGTAGAAAATGCAACTGGACATTTGGAGCGCTAAGAGCGTAGTAGTGGAAAAAGGAATATATTCAAATATAAACTACACAGAAGCATTCTGTGAAACTTCTTTCTGATCTGAGCATTCAGCTAACAGAGTTAAACCATACTTTTGATTGAGCAGTTTTGAAACACTCTGTCTGTAGAAAATGCAACTGGACATTCGTAGCGCTAAGTGGGTAATAGTGGAAAAAAGAATATGTTCAAATATAAACTACACAGAAGAATTGTATGAAACTTCTTTCTGTTCTGTGCATTCAACTAACAGAGTTGAACCTTACTTTTGATTGAGCCGTTCTGAAACACTCTTTCTGTAGAAACTGCAATTGGACATTCTGAGCGCTAAGAGGCCTATATTGGGAAAAAGAATGTCTACAAATAAAAACTACACAGAAGAATTGTGTGAAACTTCTTTCTGTTCTGTTTGTTCAACTAAAAGAGTTGAACTTTAGTTTTGATTGAGCCGTTCTGAAACAGTCTTTCTGTAGAAAATGCAAGTGGAGATTCGGAGCGCTAAGAGGGTACTAGTGGAAAAAGGAATGTCTCCAAATATAAACTACACAGAATCATTCTGTGAAACTTCTTTCTGATCTGTGCATTCAGCTAACAGAGTTAAACCATACTTTTGATTGAGCAGATCTGAACACTCTTTCTGTAGAAAATGCAACTGGACATTTCGAGCGCTAAGAGCGTAGTAGTGGAAAAAGGAATATATTCAAATATAAACTACACAGAAGCATTCTGTGAAACTTCTTGCTGATCTGAGCATTCAGCTAACAGGGTTAAACCATACTTTTGATTGAGCAGTTTTGAAACACTCTGTCTGTAGAAAATGCAACTGGACATTCATAGCGCTAAGTGGGTAATAGTGGAAAAAAGAATATGTTCAAATATAAACTACACAGAAGCATTGTATGAAACTTCTCTCTGTTCTGTGCATTCAACTAACAGAGTTGAACCTTACTTTTGATTGAGCCGTTCTGAAACACTCTTTCTGTAGAAACTGCAATTGGACATTCTGAGCGCTAAGAGGCCTATATTGGGAAAAAGAATGTCTACAAATAAAAACTACACAGAAGAATTGTGTTAAACTTCTTTCTGTTCTGTTGGTTCGACTAAAAGATTTGAACCTTAGTTTTGATTGATCCGTTCTGAAACACTCTTTCTGTAGAAAATGCAAGTGGAGATTCGGAGCGCTAAGAGGGTAATAGTGGAAAAAGGAATGTCTCCAAATATAAACTACACAGAATCATTCTGTGAAACTTCTTTCTGATCTGTGCATTCAGCTAACAGAGTTAAACCATACTTTTGATTGAGCAGATCTGAATACTCTTTCTGTAGAAAATGCAACTGGACATTTGGAGCGCTAAGAGAGTAGTAGTGGAAAAAAGAATATATTCAAATATAAACTACACAGAAGCATTCTGTGAAACTTCTTTCTGATCTGAGCATTCAGCTAACAGAGTTAAACCATACTTTTGATTGAGCAGTTTTGAAACACTCTGTCTGTAGAAAATGCAACTGGACATTCGTAGCGCTAAGTGGGTAATAGTGGAAAAAAGAATATGTTCAAATATAAACTACACAGAAGCATTGTATGAAAATTCTTTCTGTTCTGTGCATTCAACTAACAGAGTTGAACCTTACATTTGATTGAGCCTTTCTGAAACACTCTTTCTGTAGAAACTGCAATTGGACATTCTGAGCGCTAAGAGGCCTCTATTGGGAAAAATAATATCTTCAAATAAAAACTACACAGAAGCATTGTGTGAAACTTATTTCTGATATGTTCATTAAGCTAACAGAGTTAAACCATACTTTGATTGCGCAGTTCTGAACACTCTTTCTGTAGAAAATGCAAGTGGACATTCGGAGCGCTAAGAGGGTAATAGTGGAAAAAGGAATATATTCAAATATAAACTACACAGTAGCATTCTGTGAAAATACTTTCTGTTCTGTGCATTCAACTAACAGGGTTGAACCTTACTTTTAATTGAGCCGTTGTGAAACACTCTTTCTGTAGAAACTGCAATTGGACATGCTAAGCGCTAAGAGGCCTACATTGGGAAAAAGAATATCTTCAAATAAAAACTACACAGATGCATTCTGTGAAACTTATTTCTGATCTGTAAATTCAGTTAACAGAGATAAAACATATTTTTGATTGAGCAGTTATGAAACACTCTTTTTGTAGAAAATGCAAGTGGAGATTCGGAGCGCTAAGGGGGTAATAGTGGAAAAAGGAATGTCTTCAAATATAAACTACACAGAATCATTCTGTGAAACTTCTTTCTGATCTGTGCATTCAGCTAACAGAGTTAAACCATACTTTTGATTGAGCAGATCTGAACACTCTTTGTGTAGAAAATGCAACTGGACATTTGGAGCACTAAGAGCGTAGTAGTGGAAAAAGGAATATATTCAAATATAAACTACACAGAAGCATTCTGTGAAACTTCTTTCTGATCTGAGCATTCAGCTAACAGAGTTAAACCATACTTTTGATTGAGCAGTTTTGAAACACTCTGTCTGTAGAAAATGCAACTGGACATTCGTAGCGCTAAGTGGGTAATAGTGGAAAAAGAATATGTTCAAATATAAACTACACAGAAGCATTGTATGAAACTTCTTTCTGTTCTGTGCATTCAACTAACAGAGTTGAACCTTACTTTTGATTGAGCCGTTCTGAAACACTCTTTCTGTAGAAACTGCAATTGGACATTCTGAGCGCTAAGAGGCCTATATTGGGAAAAAGAATGTCTACAAATAAAAACTACACAGAAGAATTGTGTGAAACTTCTTTCTGTTCTGTTTGTTCAACTAAAAGAGTTGAACTTTAGTTTTGATTGAGCCGTTCTGAAACACTCTTTCTGTAGAAAATGCAAGTGGAGATTCGGAGCGCTAAGAGGGTTCTAGTGGAAAAAGGAATGTCTCCAAATATAAACTACACAGAATCATTCTGTGAAACTTCTTTCTGATCTGTGCATTCAGCTAACAGAGTTAAACCATACTTTTGATTGAGCAGATCTGAACACTCTTTCTGTAGAAAATGCCACTGGACATTTGGAGCGCTAAGAGCGTAGTAGTGGAAAAATGAATATATTCAAATATAAACTACACAGAAGCATTCTGTGAAACTTCTTGCTGATCTGAGCATTCAGCTAACAGGGTTAAACCATACATTTGATTGAGCAGTTTTGAAACACTCTGTCTGTAGAAAATGCAACTGGACATTCATAGCGCTAAGTGGGTAATAGTGGAAAAAAGAATATGTTCAAATATAAACTACACAGAAGCATTGTATGAAACTTCTCTCTGTTCTGTGCATTCAACTAACAGAGTTGAACCTTACTTTTTATTGAGCCGTTCTGAAACACTCTTTCTGTAGAAACTGCAATTGGACATTCTGAGCGCTAAGAGGCCTATATTGGGAAAAAGAATGTCTACAAATAAAAACTACACAGAAGAATTGTGTGAAACTTCCTTCTGTTCTGTTGGTTCCACTAAAAGAGTTGAACCTTAGTTTTGATTGAGCCGTTCTGAAACACTCTTTCTGTAGAAAATGCAAGTGGAGTTTCGGAGCGCTAAGAGGGTAATAGTGGAAAAAGGAATGTCTCCAAATATAAACTACACAGAATCATTCTGTGAAACTTCTTTCTGATCTGTGCATTCAGCTAACAGAGTTAAACCATACTTTTGATTGAGCAGATCTGAATACTCTTTCTGTAGAAAATGCAACTGGACATTTGGAGCGCTATGAGAGTAGTAGTGGAAAAAGGAATATATTCAAATATAAACTACACAGAAGCATTCTGTGAAACTTCTTTCTGATCTGAGCATTCAGCTAACAGAGTTAAACCATACTTTTAATTGAGCAGTTTTGAAACACTCTGTCTGTAGAAAATGCAACTGGACATTCGTAGCGCTAAGTGGGTAATAGTGGAAAAAAGAATATATTCAAATATAAACTACACAGAAGCATTGTATGAAAATTCTTTCTGTTCTGTGCATTCAACTAACAGAGTTGAACCTTACTTTTGATTGAGCCTTTCTGAAACACTCTTTCTGTAGAAACTGCAATTGGACATTCTGCGCGCTAAGAGGCCTCTATTGGGAAAAATAATATCTTCAAATAAAAACTACACAGAAGCATTGTGTGAAACTTATTTCTGATATGTTCATTAAGCTAACAGAGTTAAACCATACTTTTGATTGCGCAGTTCTGAACACTCTTTCTGTAGAAAATGCAAGTGGACATTCGGAGCGCTAAGAGGGTAATAGTGGAAAAAGGAATATATTCAAATATAAACTACACAGTAGCATTCTGTGAAAATACTTTCTGTTCTGTGCATTCAACTAACAGGGTTGAACCATACTTTTAATTGAGCCGTTGTGAAACACTCTTTCTGTAGAAACTGCAATTGGACATGCTAAGCGCTAAGAGGACTACATTGGGAAAAAGAATATCTTCAAATAAAAACTACACAGATGCATTCTGTGAAACTTATTTCTGATCTGTAAATTCAGTTAACAGAGTTAAAACATATTTTTGATTGAGCAGTTATGAAACACTCTTTTTGTAGAAAATGCAAGTGGAGATTCGGAGCGCTAAGGGGGTAATAGTGGAAAAAGGAATGTCTTCAAATATAAACTACGCAGAATCATTCTGTGAAACTTCTTTCTGATCTGTGCATTCAGCTAACAGAGTTAAACCATACTTTTGATTGAGCAGATCTGAACACTCTTTGTGTAGAAAATGCAACTGGACATTTGGAGCGCTAAGAGCGTAGTAGTGGAAAAAGGAATATATTCAAATATAAACTACACAGAAGCATTCTGTGAAACTTCTTTCTGATCTGAGCATTCAGCTAACAGAGTTAAACCATACTTTTGATTGAGCAGTTTTGAAACACTCTGTCTGTAGAAAATGCAACTGGACATTCGTAGCGCTAAGTGGGTAATAGTGGAAAAAAGAATATGTTCAAATATAAACTACACAGAAGCATTGTATGAAACTTCTTTCTGTTCTGTGCATTCAACTAACAGAGTAGAACCTTACTTTTGATTGAGCCGTTCTGAAACACTCTTTCTGTAGAAACTGCAATTGGACATTCTGAGCGCTAAGAGGCCTATATTGGGAAAAACAATGTCTACAAATAAAAACTACACAGAAGAATTGTGTGAAACTTCTTTCTGTTCTGTTTGTTCAACTAAAGGAGTTGAACTTTAGTTTTGATTGTGCCGTTCTGAAACACTCTTTCTGTAGAAAATGCAAGTGGAGATTCGGAGCGCTAAGAGGGTAATAGTGGAAAAAGGAATGTCTCCAAATATAAACTACACAGAATCATTCTGTGAAACTTCTTTCTGATCTGTGCATTCAGCTAACAGAGTTAAACCATACTTTTGATTGAGCAGATCTGAACACTCTTTCTGTAGAAAATGCAACTGGACATTTGGAGCGCTAAGAGAGTAGTAGTGGAAAAAGGAATATATTCAAATATAAACTACACAGAAGCATTCTGTGAAACTTCTTTCTGATCTGAGCTTTCAGCTAACAGAGTTAAACCATACTTTTGATTGAGCAGTTTTGAAACACTCTGTCTGTAGAAAATGCAACTGGACATTCGTAGCGCCAAGTGGGTAATAGTGGAAAAAAGAATATGTTCAAATATAAACTACACAGAAGCATTGTATGAAATTACTTTCTGTTCTGTGCATTCAACTAACAGAGTTGAACCTTAGTTTTGATTGAGCCTTTCTGAAACACTCTTTCTGTAGAAACTGCAATTGGACATTCTGAGCGCTAAGAGGCCTATATTGGGAAAAATGATATCTTCAAATAAAAACTACACAGAAGCATTGTGTGAAACTTATTTCTGATATGTTCATTAAGCTAACAGAGTTAAACCATACTTTTGATTGCGCAGTTCTGAACACTCTTTCTGTAGAAAATGCAAGTGGACATTCGGAGCGCTAAGAGGGTAATAGTGGAAAAAGGAATGTCTCCAAATATAAACTACACAGAATCATTCTGTGAAACTTCTTTCTGATCTGTGCATTCAGCTAACAGAGTTAAACCATACTTTTGATTGAGCAGATCTGAACACTCTTTCTGTAGAAAATGCAACTGGACATTTGGAGCGCTAAGAGAGTAGTAGTGGAAAAAGGAATATATTCAAATATAAACTACACAGAAGCATTCTGTGAAACTTCTTTCTGATCTGAGCATTCAGCTAACAGAGTTAAACCATACTTTTGATTGAGCAGTTTTGAAACACTCTGTCTGTAGAAAATGCAACTGGACATTCGTAGCGCTAAGTGGGTAACAGTGGAAAAAAGAATATGTTCAAATATAAACTACACAGAAGCATTGTATGAAACTTCTTTCTGTTCTGTGCATTCAACTAACAGAGTTGAACCTTAGTTTTGATTGAGCCTTTCTGAAACACTCTTTCTGTAGAAACTGCAATTGGACATTCTGAGCGCTAAGAGGCCTCTATTGGGAAAAATAATATCTTCAAATAAAAACTACACAGAAGCATTGTGTGAAACTTATTTCTGATATGTTCATTAAGCTAACAGAGTTAAACCATACTTTTGATTGCGCAGTTCTGAACACTCTTTCTGTAGAAAATGCAAGTGGACATTCGGAGCGCTAAGAGGGTAATAGTGGAATAAGGAATATATTCAAATATAAACTACACAGTAGCATTCTGTGAAAATTCTTTCTGTTCTGTGCATTCAACTAACAGAGTTGAACCTTACTTTTAATTGAGCCGTTCTGAAACACTCTTTCTGTAGAAACTGCAATTGGACATGCTAAGCGCTAAGAGGCCTACATTGGGAAAAAGAATATCTTCAAATAAAAACTACACAGATGCATTCTGTGAAACTTATTTCTGATCTGTAAATTCAGTTAACAGAGATAAAACATATTTTTGATTGAGCAGTTATGAAACACTCTTTTTGTAGAAAATGCAAGTGGAGATTCGGAGCGCTAAGAGGGTAATAGTGGAAAAAGGAATGTCTTCAAATATAAACTACACAGAATCATTCGGTGAAACTTCTTTCTGATCTGTTCATTCAGCTAACAGAGTTAAACCATACTTTTGATTGAGCAGATCTGAACACTCTTTGTGTAGAAAATGAAACTGGACATTTGGAGCGCTAAGAGCGAAGTGGTGGAAAAAGGAATATATTCAAATATAAACTACACAGAAGCATTCTGTGAAACTTCTTTCTGATCTGAGCATTCAGCTAACAGAGTTAAACCATACTTTTGATTGAGCAGTTTTGAAACACTCTGTCTGTAGAAAATGCAACTGGACATTCGTAGCGCTAAGTGGGTAATAGTGGAAAAAAGAATATGTTCAAATATAAATTACACAGAAGCATTGTATGAAACTTCTTTCTGTTCTGTGCATTCAACTAACAGAGTTGAACCTTACTTTTGATTGAGCCGTTCTGAAACACTCTTTCTGTAGAAACTGCAATTGGACATTCTGAGCGCTAAGAGGCCTATATTGGGAAAAAGAATGTCTACAAATAAAAACTACACAGAAGAATTGTGTGAAACTTCTTTCTGTTCTGTTTGTTCATTAAAAGAGTTGAACTTTAGCTTTGATTGAGCCGTTCTGAAACACTCTTTCTGTAGAAAATGCAAGTGGAGATTCGGAGCGCTAAGAGGGTAATAGTGGAAAAAGGAATATCTCCAAATATAAACTACACAGAATCATTCTGTGAAACTTTTTTCTGATCTGTGCATTCAGCTAACAGAGTTAAACCATACTTTTGATTGAGCAGATCTGAACAATCTTTCTGTAGAAAATGCAACTGGACATTTGGAGCGCTAAGAAAGTAGTAGTGGAAAAAGGAATATATTCAAATATAAACTACACAGAAGCATTCTGTGAAACTTCTTTCTGATCTGAGCATTCAGCTAACAGAGTTAAACCATACTTTTGATTGAGCAGTTTTGAAACACTCTGTCTGTAGAAAATGCAACTGGACATTCGTAGCGCTAAGTGGGTAATAGTGGAAAAAATAATATGTTCAAATATAAACTACACAGAAGCATTGTATGAAACATCTTTCGGTTCTGTGCATTCAACTAACAGAGTTGAACCTTACTTTTGATTGAGCCGTTCTGAAACTCTCTTTCTGTAGAAACTGCAATTGGACATTCTGAGCGCTAAGAGGCCTATATTGGGAAAAAGAATGTCTACAAATAAAAACTACACAGAAGAATTGTGTGAAACTTCTTTCTGTTCTGTTTGTTCAACTAAAAGAGTTGAACCTTAGTTTTGATTGAGCCGTTCTGAAACACTCTTTCTGTAGGAAATGCAAGTGGAGATTCGGAGCGCTAAGAGGGTAATAGTGGAAAAAGGAATGTCTCCAAATATAAACTACACAGAATCATTCTGTGAAACTTCTTTCTGATCTGTGCATTCAGCTAAAAGAGTTAAACCATACTTTTGATTGAGCAGATCTGAACACTCTTTCTGTAGAAAATGCAACTGGACATTTGGAGCGCTAAGAGAGTAGTAGTGGAAAAAGGAATATATTCAAATATAAACTACACAGAAGCATTCTGTGAAACTTCTTTCTGATCTGAGCATTCAGCTAACAGAGTTAAACCATACTTTTGATTGAGCAGTTTTGAAACACTCTGTCTGTAGAAAAAGCAACTGGACATTCGTAGCGCTAAGTGGGTAACAGTGGAAAAAAGAATATGTTCAAATATAAACTACACAGAAGCAGTGTATGAAACTTCTTTCTGTTCTGTGCATTCAACTAACAGAGTTGAACCTTACATTTGATTGAGCCTTTCTGAAACACTCTTTCTGTAGAAACTGCAATTGGACATTCTGAGCGCTAAGAGGCCTCTATTGGGAAAAATAATATCTTCAAATAAAAACTACACAGAAGCATTGTGTGAAACTTATTTCTGATATGTTCATTAAGCTAACAGAGTTAAACCATACTTTTGATTGCGCAGTTCTGAACACTCTTTCTGTAGAAAATGCAAGTGGACATTCGGAGCGCTAAGAGGGTAATAGTGGAAAAAGGAATATATTCAAATATAAACTACACATTAGCATTCTGTGAAAATTCTTTCTGTTCTGTGCATTCAACTAACAGAGTTGAACCTTACTTTTAATTGAGCCGTTCTGAAACACTCTTTCTGTAGAAACTGCAATTGGACATGCTAAGCGCTAAGAGGCCTACATTGGGAAAAAGAATATCTTCAAATAAAAACTACACAGATGCATTCTGTGAAACTTATTTCTGATCTGTAAATTCAGTTAACAGAGATAAAACATATTTTTGATTGAGCAGTTATGAAACACTCTTTTTGTAGAAAATGCAAGTGGAGATTCGGAGCGCTAAGGGGGTAATAGTGGAAAAAGGAATGTCTTCAAATATAAACTACACAGAATCATTCGGTGAAACTTCTTTCTGATCTGTGCATTCAGCTAACAGAGTTAAACCATACTTTTGATTGAGCAGATCTGAACACTCTTTGTGTAGAAAATGCAACTGGACATTTGGAGCGCTAAGAGCGTAGTAGTGGAAAAAGGAATATATTCAAATATAAACTACACAGAAGCATTCTGTGAAACTTCTTTCTGATCTGAGCATTCAGCTAACAGAGTTAAACCATACTTTTGATTGAGCAGTTTTGAAACACTCTGTCTGTAGAAAATGCAACTGGACATTCGTAGCGCTAAGTGGGTAATAGTGGAAAAAAGAATATGTTCAAATATAAACTACACAGAAGAATTGTATGAAACTTCTTTCTGTTCTGTGCATTCAACTAACAGAGTTGAACCTTACTTTTGATTGAGCCGTTCTGAAACACTCTTTCTGTAGAAACTGCAATTGGACATTCTGAGCGCTAAGAGGCCTATATTGGGAAAAAGAATGTCTACAAATAAAAACTACACAGAAGAATTGTGTGAAACTTCTTTCTGTTCTGTTTGTTCAACTAAAAGAGTTGAACTTTAGTTTTGATTGAGCCGTTCTGAAACAGTCTTTCTGTAGAAAATGCAAGTGGAGATTCGGAGCGCTAAGAGGGTACTAGTGGAAAAAGGAATGTCTCCAAATATAAACTACACAGAATCATTCTGTGAAACTTCTTTCTGATCTGTGCATTCAGCTAACAGAGTTAAACCATACTTTTGATTGAGCAGATCTGAACACTCTTTCTGTAGAAAATGCAACTGGACATTTCGAGCGCTAAGAGCGTAGTAGTGGAAAAAGGAATATATTCAAATATAAACTACACAGAAGCATTCTGTGAAACTTCTTGCTGATCTGAGCATTCAGCTAACAGGGTTAAACCATACTTTTGATTGAGCAGTTTTGAAACACTCTGTCTGTAGAAAATGCAACTGGACATTCATAGCGCTAAGTGGGTAATAGTGGAAAAAAGAATATGTTCAAATATAAACTACACAGAAGCATTGTATGAAACTTCTCTCTGTTCTGTGCATTCAACTAACAGAGTTGAACCTTACTTTTGATTGAGCCGTTCTGAAACACTCTTTCTGTAGAAACTGCAATTGGACATTCTGAGCTCTAAGAGGCCTATATTGGGAAAAAGAATGTCTACAAATAAAAACTACACAGAAGAATTGTGTTAAACTACTTTCTGTTCTGTTGGTTCGACTAAAAGAGTTGAACCTTAGTTTTGATTGATCCGTTCTGAAACACTCTTTCTGTAGAAAATGCAAGTGGAGATTCGGAGCGCTAAGAGGGTAATAGTGGAAAAAGGAATGTCTCCAAATATAAACTACACAGAATCATTCTGTGAAACTTCTTTCTGATCTGTGCATTCAGCTAACAGAGTTAAACCATACTTTTGATTGAGCAGATCTGAATACTCTTTCTGTAGAAAATGCAACTGGACATTTGGAGCGCTAAGAGAGTAGTAGTGGAAAAAAGAATATATTCAAATATAAACTACACAGAAGCATTCTGTGAAACTTCTTTCTGATCTGAGCATTCAGCTAACAGAGTTAAACCATACTTTTGATTGAGCAGTTTTGAAACACTCTGTCTGTAGAAAATGCAACTGGACATTCGTAGCGCTAAGTGGGTAATAGTGGAAAAAAGAATATGTTCAAATATAAACTACACAGAAGCATTGTATGAAAATTCTTTCTGTTCTGTGCATTCAACTAACAGAGTTGAACCTTACATTTGATTGAGCCTTTCTGAAACACTCTTTCTGTAGAAACTGCAATTGGACATTCTGAGCGCTAAGAGGCCTCTATTGGGAAAAATAATATCTTCAAATAAAAACTACACAGAAGCATTGTGTGAAACTTATTTCTGATATGTTCATTAAGCTAACAGAGTTAAACCATACTTTGATTGCGCAGTTCTGAACACTCTTTCTGTAGAAAATGCAAGTGGACATTCGGAGCGCTAAGAGGGTAATAGTGGAAAAAGGAATATATTCAAATATAAACTACACAGTAGCATTCTGTGAAAATACTTTCTGTTCTGTGCATTCAACTAACAGGGTTGAACCTTACTTTTAATTGAGCCGTTGTGAAACACTCTTTCTGTAGAAACTGCAATTGGACATGCTAAGCGCTAAGAGGCCTACATTGGGAAAAAGAATATCTTCAAATAAAAACTACACAGATGCATTCTGTGAAACTTATTTCTGATCTGTAAATTCAGTTAACAGAGATAAAACATATTTTTGATTGAGCAGTTATGAAACACTCTTTTTGTAGAAAATGCAAGTGGAGATTCGGAGCGCTAAGGGGGTAATAGTGGAAAAAGGAATGTCTTCAAATATAAACTACACAGAATCATTCTGTGAAACTTCTTTCTGATCTGTGCATTCAGCTAACAGAGTTAAACCATACTTTTGATTGAGCAGATCTGAACACTCTTTGTGTAGAAAATGCAACTGGACATTTGGAGCACTAAGAGCGTAGTAGTGGAAAAAGGAATATATTCAAATATAAACTACACAGAAGCATTCTGTGAAACTTCTTTCTGATCTGAGCATTCAGCTAACAGAGTTAAACCATACTTTTGATTGAGCAGTTTTGAAACACTCTGTCTGTAGAAAATGCAACTGGACATTCGTAGCGCTAAGTGGGTAATAGTGGAAAAAGAATATGTTCAAATATAAACTACACAGAAGCATTGTATGAAACTTCTTTCTGTTCTGTGCATTCAACTAACAGAGTTGAACCTTACTTTTGATTGAGCCGTTCTGAAACACTCTTTCTGTAGAAACTGCAATTGGACATTCTGAGCGCTAAGAGGCCTATATTGGGAAAAAGAATGTCTACAAATAAAAACTACACAGAAGAATTGTGTGAAACTTCTTTCTGTTCTGTTTGTTCAACTAAAAGAGTTGAACTTTAGTTTTGATTGAGCCGTTCTGAAACACTCTTTCTGTAGAAAATGCAAGTGGAGATTCGGAGCGCTAAGAGGGTTCTAGTGGAAAAAGGAATGTCTCCAAATATAAACTACACAGAATCATTCTGTGAAACTTCTTTCTGATCTGTGCATTCAGCTAACAGAGTTAAACCATACTTTTGATTGAGCAGATCTGAACACTCTTTCTGTAGAAAATGCCACTGGACATTTGGAGCGCTAAGAGCGTAGTAGTGGAAAAAGGAATATATTCAAATATAAACTACACAGAAGCATTCTGTGAAACTTCTTGCTGATCTGAGCATTCAGCTAACAGGGTTAAACCATACATTTGATTGAGCAGTTTTGAAACACTCTGTCTGTAGAAAATGCAACTGGACATTCATAGCGCTAAGTGGGTAATAGTGGAAAAAAGAATATGTTCAAATATAAACTACACAGAAGCATTGTATGAAACTTCTCTCTGTTCTGTGCATTCAACTAACAGAGTTGAACCTTACTTTTTATTGAGCCGTTCTGAAACACTCTTTCTGTAGAAACTGCAATTGGACATTCTGAGCGCTAAGAGGCCTATATTGGGAAAAAGAATGTCTACAAATAAAAACTACACAGAAGAATTGTGTGAAACTTCCTTCTGTTCTGTTGGTTCCACTAAAAGAGTTGAACCTTAGTTTTGATTGAGCCGTTCTGAAACACTCTTTCTGTAGAAAATGCAAGTGGAGTTTCGGAGCGCTAAGAGGGTAATAGTGGAAAAAGGAATGTCTCCAAATATAAACTACACAGAATCATTCTGTGAAACTTCTTTCTGATCTGTGCATTCAGCTAACAGAGTTAAACCATACTTTTGATTGAGCAGATCTGAATACTCTTTCTGTAGAAAATGCAACTGGACATTTGGAGCGCTATGAGAGTAGTAGTGGAAAAAGGAATATATTCAAATATAAACTACACAGAAGCATTCTGTGAAACTTCTTTCTGATCTGAGCATTCAGCTAACAGAGTTAAACCATACTTTTAATTGAGCAGTTTTGAAACACTCTGTCTGTAGAAAATGCAACTGGACATTCGTAGCGCTAAGTGGGTAATAGTGGAAAAAAGAATATATTCAAATATAAACTACACAGAAGCATTGTATGAAAATTCTTTCTGTTCTGTGCATTCAACTAACAGAGTTGAACCTTACTTTTGATTGAGCCTTTCTGAAACACTCTTTCTGTAGAAACTGCAATTGGACATTCTGCGCGCTAAGAGGCCTCTATTGGGAAAAATAATATCTTCAAATAAAAACTACACAGAAGCATTGTGTGAAACTTATTTCTGATATGTTCATTAAGCTAACAGAGTTAAACCATACTTTTGATTGCGCAGTTCTGAACACTCTTTCTGTAGAAAATGCAAGTGGACATTCGGAGCGCTAAGAGGGTAATAGTGGAAAAAGGAATATATTCAAATATAAACTACACAGTAGCATTCTGTGAAAATACTTTCTGTTCTGTGCATTCAACTAACAGGGTTGAACCATACTTTTAATTGAGCCGTTGTGAAACACTCTTTCTGTAGAAACTGCAATTGGACATGCTAAGCGCTAAGAGGACTACATTGGGAAAAAGAATATCTTCAAATAAAAACTACACAGATGCATTCTGTGAAACTTATTTCTGATCTGTAAATTCAGTTAACAGAGTTAAAACATATTTTTGATTGAGCAGTTATGAAACACTCTTTTTGTAGAAAATGCAAGTGGAGATTCGGAGCGCTAAGGGGGTAATAGTGGAAAAAGGAATGTCTTCAAATATAAACTACGCAGAATCATTCTGTGAAACTTCTTTCTGATCTGTGCATTCAGCTAACAGAGTTAAACCATACTTTTGATTGAGCAGATCTGAACACTCTTTGTGTAGAAAATGCAACTGGACATTTGGAGCGCTAAGAGCGTAGTAGTGGAAAAAGGAATATATTCAAATATAAACTACACAGAAGCATTCTGTGAAACTTCTGTCTGATCTGAGCATTCAGCTAACAGAGTTAAACCATACTTTTGATTGAGCAGTTTTGAAACACTCTGTCTGTAGAAAATGCAACTGGACATTCGTAGCGCTAAGTGGGTAATAGTGGAAAAAAGAATATGTTCAAATATAAACTACACAGAAGCATTGTATGAAACTTCTTTCTGTTCTGTGCATTCAACTAACAGAGTAGAACCTTACTTTTGATTGAGCCGTTCTGAAACACTCTTTCTGTAGAAACTGCAATTGGACATTCTGAGCGCTAAGAGGCCTATATTGGGAAAAACAATGTCTACAAATAAAAACTACACAGAAGAATTGTGTGAAACTTCTTTCTGTTCTGTTTGTTCAACTAAAGGAGTTGAACTTTAGTTTTGATTGTGCCGTTCTGAAACACTCTTTCTGTAGAAAATGCAAGTGGAGATTCGGAGCGCTAAGAGGGTAATAGTGGAAAAAGGAATGTCTCCAAATATAAAGTACACAGAATCATTCTGTGAAACTTCTTTCTGATCTGTGCATTCAGCTAACAGAGTTAAACCATACTTTTGATTGAGCAGATCTGAACACTCTTTCTGTAGAAAATGCAACTGGACATTTGGAGCGCTAAGAGAGTAGTAGTGGAAAAAGGAATATATTCAAATATAAACTACACAGAAGCATTCTGTGAAACTTCTTTCTGATCTGAGCTTTCAGCTAACAGAGTTAAACCATACTTTTGATTGAGCAGTTTTGAAACACTCTGTCTGTAGAAAATGCAACTGGACATTCGTAGCGCCAAGTGGGTAATAGTGGAAAAAAGAATATGTTCAAATATAAACTACACAGAAGCATTGTATGAAATTACTTTCTGTTCTGTGCATTCAACTAACAGAGTTGAACCTTAGTTTTGATTGAGCCTTTCTGAAACACTCTTTCTGTAGAAACTGCAATTGGACATTCTGAGCGCTAAGAGGCCTATATTGGGAAAAATGATATCTTCAAATAAAAACTACACAGAAGCATTGTGTGAAACTTATTTCTGATATGTTCATTAAGCTAACAGAGTTAAACCATACTTTTGATTGCGCAGTTCTGAACACTCTTTCTGTAGAAAATGCAAGTGGACATTCGGAGCGCTAAGAGGGTAATAGTGGAAAAAGGAATATATTCAAATATAAACTACACAGTAGCATTCTGTGAAAATTCTTTCTGTTCTGTGCATTCAACTAACAGGGTTGAACCTTACTTTCAATTGAGCCGTTGTGAAACACTCTTTCTGTAGAAACTGCAATTGGACATGCTAAGCGCTAAGAGGCCTACATTGGGAAAAAGAATATCTTCAAATAAAAACTACACAGATGCATTCTGTGAAACTTATTTCTGATCTGTAAATTCAGTTAACAGAGATAAAACATATTTTTGATTGAGCAGTTATGAAACACTCTTTTTGTAGAAAATGCAAGTGGAGATTCGGAGCGCTAAGTGGGTAATAGTGGAAAAAGGAATGTCTTCAAATATAAACTACACAGAATCATTCGGTGAAAATTCTTTCTGATCTGTGCATTCAGCTAACAGAGTTAAACCATACTTTTGATTGAGCAGATCTGAACACTCTTTGTGTAGAAAATGCAACTGGACATTTGGAGCGCTAAGAGCGTAGTAGTGGAAAAAGGAATATATTCAAATATAAACTACACAGAAGCATTCTGTGAAACTTCTTTCTGATCTGAGCATTCAGCTAACAGAGTTAAACCATACTTTTGATTGAGCAGTTTTGAAACACTCTGTCTGTAGAAAATGCAACTGGACATTCGTAGCGCTAAGTGGGTAATAGTGGAAAAAAGAATATGTTCAAATATAAACTACACAGAAGCATTGTATGAAACTCCTTTCTGTTCTGTGCATTCAACTAACAGAGTTGAACCTTACTTTTGATTGAGCCGTGCTGAAACACTCTTTCTGTAGAAACTGCAATTGGACATTCTGAGCGCTAAGAGGCCTATATTGGGAAAAAGAATGTCTACAAATAAAAACTACACAGAAGAATTGTGTGAAACTTCTTTCTCTTCTGTTTGTTCAACTAAAGGAGTTGAACTTTAGTTTTGATTGTGCCGTTCTGAAACACTCTTACTGTAAAAAATGCAAGTGGAGATTCGGAGCGCTAAGAGGGTAATAGTGGAAAAAGGAATGTCTCCAAATATAAACTACACAGAATCATTCTGTGAAACTTCTTTCTGATCTGTGCATTCAGCTAACAGAGTTAAAACATACTTTTGATTGAGCAGATCTGAACACTCTTTCTGTAGAAAATGCAACTGGACATTGGGAGCGCTAAGAGAGTAGTAGTGGAAAAAGGTATATATTCAAATATAAACTACACAGAAGCATTCTGTGAAACTTCTTTCTGATCTGAGCTTTCAGCTAACAGAGTTAAACCATACTTTTGATTGAGCAGTTTTGAAACACTCTGTCTGTAGAAAATGCAACTGGACATTCGTAGCGCCAAGTGGGTAATAGTGGAAAAAAGAATATGTTCAAATATAAACTACACAGAAGCATTGTATGAAATTTCTTTCTGTTCTGTGCATTCAACTAACAGAGTTGAACCTTAGTTTTGATTGAGCCTTTCTGAAACTCTCTTTCTGTAGAAACTGCAATTGGACATTCTGAGCGCTAAGAGGCCTATATTGGGAAAAATGATATCTTCAAATAAAAACTACACAGAAGCATTGTGTGAAACTTATTTCTGATATGTTCATTAAGCTAACAGAGTTAAACCATACTTTTGATTGCGCAGTTCTGAACACTCTTTCTGTAGAAAATGCAAGTGGACATTCGGAGCGCTAAGAGGGTAATAGTGGAAAAAGGAATATATTCAAATATAAACTACACAGTAGCATTCTGTGAAAATTCTTTCTGTTCTGTGCATTCAACTAACAGAGTTGAACCTTACTTTTGATTGAGCCGTTCTGAAACACTCTTTCTGTAGAAACTGCAATTGGACATGCTAAGCGCTAAGAGGCCTACATTGGGAAAAAGAATATCTTCAAATAAAAACTACACAGATGCATTCTGTGAAACTTATTTCTGATCTGTAAATTCAGTTAACAGAGATAAAACATATTTTTGATTGAGCAGTTATGAAACACTCTTTTTGTAGAAAATGCAAGTGGAGATTCGGAGCGCTAAGGGGGTAATAGTGGAAAAACGAATGTCTTCAAATATAAACTACACAGAATCATTCGGTGAAACTTCTTTCTGATCTGTGCATTCAGCTAACAGAGTTAAACCATACTTTTGATTGAGCAGATCTGAACACACTTTCTGTAGAAAATGCAACTGGACATTTTGAGCGCTAAGAGCGTAGTAGTGGAAAAAGGAATATATTCAAATATAAACTACACAGAAGCATTCTGTGAAACTTCTTTCTGATCTGAGCATTCAGCTAGCAGAGTTAAACCATACTTTTGATTGAGCAGTTTTGAAACACTCTGTCTGTAGAAAATGCAACTGGACATTCGTAGCGCTAAGTGGGTAATAGTGGAAAAAAGAATATGTTCAAATATAAACTACACAGAAGCATTGTATGAAACTCCTTTCTGTTCTGTGCATTCAACTAACAGAGTTGAACCTTACTTTTGATTGAGCCGTTCTGAAACATTCTTTCTGTAGAAACTGCAGTTGGACATTCTGAGCGCTAAGAGGCCTATATTGGGAAAAAGGATGTCTACAAATAAAAACTACACAGAAGAATTGTGTGAAACTTGTTTCTGTTCTGTTTGTTCAACTAAATGAGTTGAACCTTAGTTTTGATTGAGCCGTTCTGAAACACTCTTTCTGTAGAAAATGCAAGTGGAGATTCCGAGCGCTAAGAGGGTAATAGTGGAAAAAGGAATGTCTCCAAATATAAACTACACAGAATCATTCTGTGAAACTTCTTTCTGATCTGTGCATTCAGCTAAAAGAGTTAAACCATACTTTTGATTGAGCAGATCTGAACACTCTTTCTGTAGAAAATGCAACTGGACATTTGGAGCGCTAAGAGAGTAGTAGTGGAAAAAGGAATATATTCAAATATAAACTACACAGAAGCATTCTGTGAAACTTCTTTCTGATCTGAGCATTCAGCTAACAGAGTTAAACCATACTTTTGATTGAGCAGTTTTGAAACACTCTGTCTGTAGAAAAAGCAACTGGACATTCGTAGCGCTAAGTGGGTAACAGTGGAAAAAAGAATATGTTCAAATATAAACTACACAGAAGCAGTGTATGAAACTTCTTTCTGTTCTGTGCATTCAACTAACAGAGTTGAACCTTACATTTGATTGAGCCTTTCTGAAACACTCTTTCTGTAGAAACTGCAATTGGACATTCTGAGCGCTAAGAGGCCTCTATTGGGAAAAATAATATCTTCAAATAAAAACTACACAGAAGCATTGTGTGAAACTTATTTCTGATATGTTCATTAAGCTAACAGAGTTAAACCATACTTTTGATTGCGCAGTTCTGAACACTCTTTCTGTAGAAAATGCAAGTGGACATTCGGAGCGCTAAGAGGGTAATAGTGGAAAAAGGAATATATTCAAATATAAACTACACATTAGCATTCTGTGAAAATTCTTTCTGTTCTGTGCATTCAACTAACAGAGTTGAACCTTACTTTTAATTGAGCCGTTCTGAAACACTCTTTCTGTAGAAACTGCAATTGGACATGCTAAGCGCTAAGAGGCCTACATTGGGAAAAAGAATATCTTCAAATAAAAACTACACAGATGCATTCTGTGAAACTTATTTCTGATCTGTAAATTCAGTTAACAGAGATAAAACATATTTTTGATTGAGCAGTTATGAAACACTCTTTTTGTAGAAAATGCAAGTGGAGATTCGGAGCGCTAAGGGGGTAATAGTGGAAAAAGGAATGTCTTCAAATATAAACTACACAGAATCATTCTGTGAAACTTCTTTCTGATCTGTGCATTCAGCTAACAGAGTTAAACCATACTTTTGATTGAGCAGATCTGAACACTCTTTGTGTAGAAAATGCAACTGGACATTTGGAGCGCTAAGAGCGTAGTAGTGGAAAAAGGAATATATTCAAATATAAACTACACAGAAGCATTCTGTGAAACTTCTTTCTGATCTGAGCATTCAGCTAACAGAGTTAAACCATACTTTTGATTGAGCAGTTTTGAAACACTCTGTCTGTAGAAAATGCAACTGGACATTCGTAGCGCTAAGTGGGTAATAGTGGAAAAAAGAATATGTTCAAATATAAACTACACAGAAGAATTGTATGAAACTTCTTTCTGTTCTGTGCATTCAACTAACAGAGTTGAACCTTACTTTTGATTGAGCCGTTCTGAAACACTCTTTCTGTAGAAACTGCAATTGGACATTCTGAGCGCTAAGAGGCCTATATTGGGAAAAAGAATGTCTACAAATAAAAACTACACAGAAGAATTGTGTGAAACTTCTTTCTGTTCTGTTTGTTCAACTAAAAGAGTTGAACTTTAGTTTTGATTGAGCCGTTCTGAAACAGTCTTTCTGTAGAAAATGCAAGTGGAGATTCGGAGCGCTAAGAGGGTACTAGTGGAAAAAGGAATGTCTCCAAATATAAACTACACAGAATCATTCTGTGAAACTTCTTTCTGATCTGTGCATTCAGCTAACAGAGTTAAACCATACTTTTGATTGAGCAGATCTGAACACTCTTTCTGTAGAAAATGCAACTGGACATTTCGAGCGCTAAGAGCGTAGTAGTGGAAAAAGGAATATATTCAAATATAAACTACACAGAAGCATTCTGTGAAACTTCTTGCTGATCTGAGCATTCAGCTAACAGGGTTAAACCATACTTTTGATTGAGCAGTTTTGAAACACTCTGTCTGTAGAAAATGCAACTGGACATTCATAGCGCTAAGTGGGTAATAGTGGAAAAAAGAATATGTTCAAATATAAACTACACAGAAGCATTGTATGAAACTTCTCTCTGTTCTGTGCATTCAACTAACAGAGTTGAACCTTACTTTTGATTGAGCCGTTCTGAAACACTCTTTCTGTAGAAACTGCAATTGGACATTCTGAGCTCTAAGAGGCCTATATTGGGAAAAAGAATGTCTACAAATAAAAACTACACAGAAGAATTGTGTTAAACTACTTTCTGTTCTGTTGGTTCGACTAAAAGAGTTGAACCTTAGTTTTGATTGATCCGTTCTGAAACACTCTTTCTGTAGAAAATGCAAGTGGAGATTCGGAGCGCTAAGAGGGTAATAGTGGAAAAAGGAATGTCTCCAAATATAAACTACACAGAATCATTCTGTGAAACTTCTTTCTGATCTGTGCATTCAGCTAACAGAGTTAAACCATACTTTTGATTGAGCAGATCTGAATACTCTTTCTGTAGAAAATGCAACTGGACATTTGGAGCGCTAAGAGAGTAGTAGTGGAAAAAAGAATATATTCAAATATAAACTACACAGAAGCATTCTGTGAAACTTCTTTCTGATCTGAGCATTCAGCTAACAGAGTTAAACCATACTTTTGATTGAGCAGTTTTGAAACACTCTGTCTGTAGAAAATGCAACTGGACATTCGTAGCGCTAAGTGGGTAATAGTGGAAAAAAGAATATGTTCAAATATAAACTACACAGAAGCATTGTATGAAAATTCTTTCTGTTCTGTGCATTCAACTAACAGAGTTGAACCTTACATTTGATTGAGCCTTTCTGAAACACTCTTTCTGTAGAAACTGCAATTGGACATTCTGAGCGCTAAGAGGCCTCTATTGGGAAAAATAATATCTTCAAATAAAAACTACACAGAAGCATTGTGTGAAACTTATTTCTGATATGTTCATTAAGCTAACAGAGTTAAACCATACTTTGATTGCGCAGTTCTGAACACTCTTTCTGTAGAAAATGCAAGTGGACATTCGGAGCGCTAAGAGGGTAATAGTGGAAAAAGGAATATATTCAAATATAAACTACACAGTAGCATTCTGTGAAAATACTTTCTGTTCTGTGCATTCAACTAACAGGGTTGAACCTTACTTTTAATTGAGCCGTTGTGAAACACTCTTTCTGTAGAAACTGCAATTGGACATGCTAAGCGCTAAGAGGCCTACATTGGGAAAAAGAATATCTTCAAATAAAAACTACACAGATGCATTCTGTGAAACTTATTTCTGATCTGTAAATTCAGTTAACAGAGATAAAACATATTTTTGATTGAGCAGTTATGAAACACTCTTTTTGTAGAAAATGCAAGTGGAGATTCGGAGCGCTAAGGGGGTAATAGTGGAAAAAGGAATGTCTTCAAATATAAACTACACAGAATCATTCTGTGAAACTTCTTTCTGATCTGTGCATTCAGCTAACAGAGTTAAACCATACTTTTGATTGAGCAGATCTGAACACTCTTTGTGTAGAAAATGCAACTGGACATTTGGAGCACTAAGAGCGTAGTAGTGGAAAAAGGAATATATTCAAATATAAACTACACAGAAGCATTCTGTGAAACTTCTTTCTGATCTGAGCATTCAGCTAACAGAGTTAAACCATACTTTTGATTGAGCAGTTTTGAAACACTCTGTCTGTAGAAAATGCAACTGGACATTCGTAGCGCTAAGTGGGTAATAGTGGAAAAAGAATATGTTCAAATATAAACTACACAGAAGCATTGTATGAAACTTCTTTCTGTTCTGTGCATTCAACTAACAGAGTTGAACCTTACTTTTGATTGAGCCGTTCTGAAACACTCTTTCTGTAGAAACTGCAATTGGACATTCTGAGCGCTAAGAGGCCTATATTGGGAAAAAGAATGTCTACAAATAAAAACTACACAGAAGAATTGTGTGAAACTTCTTTCTGTTCTGTTTGTTCAACTAAAAGAGTTGAACTTTAGTTTTGATTGAGCCGTTCTGAAACACTCTTTCTGTAGAAAATGCAAGTGGAGATTCGGAGCGCTAAGAGGGTTCTAGTGGAAAAAGGAATGTCTCCAAATATAAACTACACAGAATCATTCTGTGAAACTTCTTTCTGATCTGTGCATTCAGCTAACAGAGTTAAACCATACTTTTGATTGAGCAGATCTGAACACTCTTTCTGTAGAAAATGCCACTGGACATTTGGAGCGCTAAGAGCGTAGTAGTGGAAAAAGGAATATATTCAAATATAAACTACACAGAAGCATTCTGTGAAACTTCTTGCTGATCTGAGCATTCAGCTAACAGGGTTAAACCATACATTTGATTGAGCAGTTTTGAAACACTCTGTCTGTAGAAAATGCAACTGGACATTCATAGCGCTAAGTGGGTAATAGTGGAAAAAAGAATATGTTCAAATATAAACTACACAGAAGCATTGTATGAAACTTCTCTCTGTTCTGTGCATTCAACTAACAGAGTTGAACCTTACTTTTTATTGAGCCGTTCTGAAACACTCTTTCTGTAGAAACTGCAATTGGACATTCTGAGCGCTAAGAGGCCTATATTGGGAAAAAGAATGTCTACAAATAAAAACTACACAGAAGAATTGTGTGAAACTTCCTTCTGTTCTGTTGGTTCCACTAAAAGAGTTGAACCTTAGTTTTGATTGAGCCGTTCTGAAACACTCTTTCTGTAGAAAATGCAAGTGGAGTTTCGGAGCGCTAAGAGGGTAATAGTGGAAAAAGGAATGTCTCCAAATATAAACTACACAGAATCATTCTGTGAAACTTCTTTCTGATCTGTGCATTCAGCTAACAGAGTTAAACCATACTTTTGATTGAGCAGATCTGAATACTCTTTCTGTAGAAAATGCAACTGGACATTTGAAGCGCTATGAGAGTAGTAGTGGAAAAAGGAATATATTCAAATATAAACTACACAGAAGCATTCTGTGAAACTTCTTTCTGATCTGAGCATTCAGCTAACAGAGTTAAACCATACTTTTAATTGAGCAGTTTTGAAACACTCTGTCTGTAGAAAATGCAACTGGACATTCGTAGCGCTAAGTGGGTAATAGTGGAAAAAAGAATATATTCAAATATAAACTACACAGAAGCATTGTATGAAAATTCTTTCTGTTCTGTGCATTCAACTAACAGAGTTGAACCTTACTTTTGATTGAGCCTTTCTGAAACACTCTTTCTGTAGAAACTGCAATTGGACATTCTGCGCGCTAAGAGGCCTCTATTGGGAAAAATAATATCTTCAAATAAAAACTACACAGAAGCATTGTGTGAAACTTATTTCTGATATGTTCATTAAGCTAACAGAGTTAAACCATACTTTTGATTGCGCAGTTCTGAACACTCTTTCTGTAGAAAATGCAAGTGGACATTCGGAGCGCTAAGAGGGTAATAGTGGAAAAAGGAATATATTCAAATATAAACTACACAGTAGCATTCTGTGAAAATACTTTCTGTTCTGTGCATTCAACTAACAGGGTTGAACCATACTTTTAATTGAGCCGTTGTGAAACACTCTTTCTGTAGAAACTGCAATTGGACATGCTAAGCGCTAAGAGGACTACATTGGGAAAAAGAATATCTTCAAATAAAAACTACACAGATGCATTCTGTGAAACTTATTTCTGATCTGTAAATTCAGTTAACAGAGTTAAAACATATTTTTGATTGAGCAGTTATGAAACACTCTTTTTGTAGAAAATGCAAGTGGAGATTCGGAGCGCTAAGGGGGTAATAGTGGAAAAAGGAATGTCTTCAAATATAAACTACGCAGAATCATTCTGTGAAACTTCTTTCTGATCTGTGCATTCAGCTAACAGAGTTAAACCATACTTTTGATTGAGCAGATCTGAACACTCTTTGTGTAGAAAATGCAACTGGACATTTGGAGCGCTAAGAGCGTAGTAGTGGAAAAAGGAATATATTCAAATATAAACTACACAGAAGCATTCTGTGAAACTTCTTTCTGATCTGAGCATTCAGCTAACAGAGTTAAACCATACTTTTGATTGAGCAGTTTTGAAACACTCTGTCTGTAGAAAATGCAACTGGACATTCGTAGCGCTAAGTGGGTAATAGTGGAAAAAAGAATATGTTCAAATATAAACTACACAGAAGCATTGTATGAAACTTCTTTCTGTTCTGTGCATTCAACTAACAGAGTAGAACCTTACTTTTGATTGAGCCGTTCTGAAACACTCTTTCTGTAGAAACTGCAATTGGACATTCTGAGCGCTAAGAGGCCTATATTGGGAAAAACAATGTCTACAAATAAAAACTACACAGAAGAATTGTGTGAAACTTCTTTCTGTTCTGTTTGTTCAACTAAAGGAGTTGAACTTTAGTTTTGATTGTGCCGTTCTGAAACACTCTTTCTGTAGAAAATGCAAGTGGAGATTCGGAGCGCTAAGAGGGTAATAGTGGAAAAAGGAATGTCTCCAAATATAAAGTACACAGAATCATTCTGTGAAACTTCTTTCTGATCTGTGCATTCAGCTAACAGAGTTAAACCATACTTTTGATTGAGCAGATCTGAACACTCTTTCTGTAGAAAATGCAACTGGACATTTGGAGCGCTAAGAGAGTAGTAGTGGAAAAAGGAATATATTCAAATATAAACTACACAGAAGCATTCTGTGAAACTTCTTTCTGATCTGAGCTTTCAGCTAACAGAGTTAAACCATACTTTTGATTGAGCAGTTTTGAAACACTCTGTCTGTAGAAAATGCAACTGGACATTCGTAGCGCCAAGTGGGTAATAGTGGAAAAAAGAATATGTTCAAATATAAACTACACAGAAGCATTGTATGAAATTACTTTCTGTTCTGTGCATTCAACTAACAGAGTTGAACCTTAGTTTTGATTGAGCCTTTCTGAAACACTCTTTCTGTAGAAACTGCAATTGGACATTCTGAGCGCTAAGAGGCCTATATTGGGAAAAATGATATCTTCAAATAAAAACTACACAGAAGCATTGTGTGAAACTTATTTCTGATATGTTCATTAAGCTAACAGAGTTAAACCATACTTTTGATTGCGCAGTTCTGAACACTCTTTCTGTAGAAAATGCAAGTGGACATTCGGAGCGCTAAGAGGGTAATAGTGGAAAAAGGAATATATTCAAATATAAACTACACAGTAGCATTCTGTGAAAATTCTTTCTGTTCTGTGCATTCAACTAACAGGGTTGAACCTTACTTTCAATTGAGCCGTTGTGAAACACTCTTTCTGTAGAAACTGCAATTGGACATGCTAAGCGCTAAGAGGCCTACATTGGGAAAAAGAATATCTTCAAATAAAAACTACACAGATGCATTCTGTGAAACTTATTTCTGATCTGTAAATTCAGTTAACAGAGATAAAACATATTTTTGATTGAGCAGTTATGAAACACTCTTTTTGTAGAAAATGCAAGTGGAGATTCGGAGCGCTAAGTGGGTAATAGTGGAAAAAGGAATGTCTTCAAATATAAACTACACAGAATCATTCGGTGAAAATTCTTTCTGATCTGTGCATTCAGCTAACAGAGTTAAACCATACTTTTGATTGAGCAGATCTGAACACTCTTTGTGTAGAAAATGCAACTGGACATTTGGAGCGCTAAGAGCGTAGTAGTGGAAAAAGGAATATATTCAAATATAAACTACACAGAAGCATTCTGTGAAACTTCTTTCTGATCTGAGCATTCAGCTAACAGAGTTAAACCATACTTTTGATTGAGCAGTTTTGAAACACTCTGTCTGTAGAAAATGCAACTGGACATTCGTAGCGCTAAGTGGGTAATAGTGGAAAAAAGAATATGTTCAAATATAAACTACACAGAAGCATTGTATGAAACTCCTTTCTGTTCTGTGCATTCAACTAACAGAGTTGAACCTTACTTTTGATTGAGCCGTGCTGAAACACTCTTTCTGTAGAAACTGCAATTGGACATTCTGAGCGCTAAGAGGCCTATATTGGGAAAAAGAATGTCTACAAATAAAAACTACACAGAAGAATTGTGTGAAACTTCTTTCTCTTCTGTTTGTTCAACTAAAGGAGTTGAACTTTAGTTTTGATTGTGCCGTTCTGAAACACTCTTACTGTAAAAAATGCAAGTGGAGATTCGGAGCGCTAAGAGGGTAATAGTGGAAAAAGGAATGTCTCCAAATATAAACTACACAGAATCATTCTGTGAAACATCTTTCTGATCTGTGCATTCAGCTAACAGAGTTAAAACATACTTTTGATTGAGCAGATCTGAACACTCTTTCTGTAGAAAATGCAACTGGACATTGGGAGCGCTAAGAGAGTAGTAGTGGAAAAAGGTATATATTCAAATATAAACTACACAGAAGCATTCTGTGAAACTTCTTTCTGATCTGAGCTTTCAGCTAACAGAGTTAAACCATACTTTTGATTGAGCAGTTTTGAAACACTCTGTCTGTAGAAAATGCAACTGGACATTCGTAGCGCCAAGTGGGTAATAGTGGAAAAAAGAATATGTTCAAATATAAACTACACAGAAGCATTGTATGAAATTTCTTTCTGTTCTGTGCATTCAACTAACAGAGTTGAACCTTAGTTTTGATTGAGCCTTTCTGAAACTCTCTTTCTGTAGAAACTGCAATTGGACATTCTGAGCGCTAAGAGGCCTATATTGGGAAAAATGATATCTTCAAATAAAAACTACACAGAAGCATTGTGTGAAACTTATTTCTGATATGTTCATTAAGCTAACAGAGTTAAACCATACTTTTGATTGCGCAGTTCTGAACACTCTTTCTGTAGAAAATGCAAGTGGACATTCGGAGCGCTAAGAGGGTAATAGTGGAAAAAGGAATATATTCAAATATAAACTACACAGTAGCATTCTGTGAAAATTCTTTCTGTTCTGTGCATTCAACTAACAGAGTTGAACCTTACTTTTGATTGAGCCGTTCTGAAACACTCTTTCTGTAGAAACTGCAATTGGACATGCTAAGCGCTAAGAGGCCTACATTGGGAAAAAGAATATCTTCAAATAAAAACTACACAGATGCATTCTGTGAAACTTATTTCTGATCTGTAAATTCAGTTAACAGAGATAAAACATATTTTTGATTGAGCAGTTATGAAACACTCTTTTTGTAGAAAATGCAAGTGGAGATTCGGAGCGCTAAGGGGGTAATAGTGGAAAAACGAATGTCTTCAAATATAAACTACACAGAATCATTCGGTGAAACTTCTTTCTGATCTGTGCATTCAGCTAACAGAGTTAAACCATACTTTTGATTGAGCAGATCTGAACACACTTTCTGTAGAAAATGCAACTGGACATTTTGAGCGCTAAGAGCGTAGTAGTGGAAAAAGGAATATATTCAAATATAAACTACACAGAAGCATTCTGTGAAACTTCTTTCTGATCTGAGCATTCAGCTAGCAGAGTTAAACCATACTTTTGATTGAGCAGTTTTGAAACACTCTGTCTGTAGAAAATGCAACTGGACATTCGTAGCGCTAAGTGGGTAATAGTGGAAAAAAGAATATGTTCAAATATAAACTACACAGAAGCATTGTATGAAACTCCTTTCTGTTCTGTGCATTCAACTAACAGAGTTGAACCTTACTTTTGATTGAGCCGTTCTGAAACATTCTTTCTGTAGAAACTGCAGTTGGACATTCTGAGCGCTAAGAGGCCTATATTGGGAAAAAGGATGTCTACAAATAAAAACTACACAGAAGAATTGTGTGAAACTTGTTTCTGTTCTGTTTGTTCAACTAAATGAGTTGAACCTTAGTTTTGATTGAGCCGTTCTGAAACACTCTTTCTGTAGAAAATGCAAGTGGAGATTCCGAGCGCTAAGAGGGTAATAGTGGAAAAAGGAATGTCTCCAAATATAAACTACACAGAATCATTCTGTGAAACTTCTTTCTGATCTGTGAATTCAGCTAACAGAGTTAAACCATATTTTTGATTGAGCATATCTGTACACGCTTTCTGTAGAAAATGCAACTGGACATTTGGAGCGCTAAGAGAGTAATAGTGGAAAAAGGAATATATTCAAATATAAACTACACAGAAGCATTCTGTGAAACTTCTTTCTGATCTGAGCATTCAGCTAACAGAGTTAAACCATAATTTTGATTGAGCAGTTTTGAAACACTCTGTCTGTAGAAAATGCAACTGGACATTCGTAGCGCTAAGTGGGTAATAGTGGAAAAAAGAATATGTTCAAATATAAACTACACAGAAGCATTGTATGAAACTTCTTTCTGTTCTGTGCATTAAACTAACAGAGTTGAACCTTACTTTTGATTGAGCCTTTCTGAAACACTCTTTCTGTAGAAACTGCAATTGGACATTCTGAGCGCTAAGAGGCCTCTATTGGGAAAAAAAATATCTTCAAATAAAAACTACACAGAAGCATTGTGTGAAACTTATTTCTGATATGTTCATTAAGCTAACAGAGTTAAACCATACTTTTGATTGCGCAGTTCTGAACACTCTTTCTGTAGAAAATGCAAGTGGATATTCGGAGCGCTAAGAGGGTAATAGTGGAAAACGGAATATATTCAAATATAAACTACACAGTAGCATTCTGTGAAAATTCTTTCTGTTCTGTGCATTCAACTAACAGAGTTGAGCCTTACTTTTGATTGAGCCGTTCTGAAACACTGTTTCTGTAGAAACTGCAATTGGACATGCTAAGCGCTAAGAGGCCTACATTGGGAAAAATAATATCTTCAAATAAAAACTACACAGATGCATTCTGTGAAACTTATTTCTGATCTGTAAATTCAGTTAACAGAGATAAAACATATTTTTGATTGAGCAGTTATGAAACACTCTTTTTGTAGAAAATGCAAGTTGAGATTCGGAGCGCTAAGTGGGTAATAGTGGAAAAAGTAATGTCTTCAAATATAAACTACACAGAATCATTCGGTGAAACTTCTTTCTGATCTGTGCATTCAGCTAACAGAGTTAAACCATACTTTTGATTGAGCAGATCTGAACACTCTTTCTGTTGAAAATGCAACTGGAGATTTGGAGCGCTAAGAGCGTAGTAGTGGAAAAAGGAATATATTCAAATATAAACTACACAGAAGCATTCTGTGAAACTTCTTTCTGATCTGAGCATTCAGCTAACAGAGTTAAACCATACTTTTGATTGAGCAGTTTTGAAACACTCTGTCTGTAGAAAATGCAACTGGACATTCGTAGCGCTAAGTGGGTAATAGTGGAAAAAAGAATATGTTCAAATATAAACTACACAGAAGCATTGTATGAAACTTCTTTCTGTTCTGTGCATTCAACTAACAGAGTTGAACCTTACTTTTGATTGAGCCGTTCTGAAACACTCTTTCTGTAGAAACTGCAATTGGACATTCTGAGCGCTAAGAGGCCTATATTGGGAAAAAGAATGTCTACAAATAAAAACTACACAGAAGAATTTTGTGAAACTTCTTTCTGTTCTGTTTGTTCAACTAAAAGAGTTGAACCTTAGTTTTGATTGAGCCATTCTGTAACAGTCTTTCTGTAGAAAATGCAAGTGGAGATTCGGAGCGCTAAGAGGGTAATAGTGGAAAAAGGAATGTCTCCAAATATAAACTACACAGAATCATTCTGTGAAACTTCTTTCTGATATGTGCATTCAGCTAACAGAGTTAAACCATACTTTTGAATGAGCAGATCTGAACACTCTTTCTGTAGAAAATGCAACTGGACATTTGGAGCGCTAAGAGAGTAGTAGTGGAAAAAGGAATATATTCAAATATAAACTACACAGAAGCATTCTGTGAAAATTCTTTCTGATCTGAGCATTCAGCTAACAGAGTTAAACCATACTTTTGATTGAGCAGTTTTGAAACACTCTGTCTGTAGAAAATGCAACTGGACATTCGTAGCGCTAAGTGGGTAATAGTGGAAAAAAGAATATGTTCACATATAAACTACACAGCAGCATTGTATGAAACTTCTTTCTGTTCTGTGCATTCAACTAACAGAGTTGAACCTTACTTTTGATTGAGCCTTTCTGAAACACTCTTTCTGTAGAAACTGCAATTGGACATTCTGAGCGCTAAGAGGCCTCTATTGGGAAAAATAATATCTTCAAATAAAAACTACACAGAATCATTGTGTGAAACTTATTTCTGATATGTTCATTAAGCTAACAGAGTTAAACCATACTTTTGATTGCACAGTTCTGAACACTATTTCTGTAGAAAATGCAAGTGGACATTCGGAGCGCTAAGGGGGTAATAGTGGAAAAAGGAATATATTCAAATATAAACTACACAGTAGCATTCTGTGAAAATTCTTTCTGTTCTGTGCATTCAACTAACAGAGTTGAACCTTACTTTTGATTGAGCCGTTCTGAAACACTCTTTCTGTAGAAACTGCAATTGGACATGCTAAGCGCTAAGAGGCCTACATTGGGAAAAAGAATATCTTCAAATAAAAACTACACAGATGCATTCTGTGAAACTTATTTCTGATCTGTAAATTCAGTTAACAGAGATAAAACATATTTTTGATTGAGCAGTTATGAAACACTCTTTTTGTAGAAAATGCAAGTGGAGATTCGGAGCGCTAAGAGGGTAATAGTGGAAAAAGTAATGTCTTCAAATATAAACTACACAGAATCATTCGGTGAAACTTCATTCTGATCTGTGCATTCAGCTAACAGTGTTAAACCATACTTTTGATTGAGCAGATCTGAACACTCTTTCTGTTGAAAATGCAACTGGACAATTGGAGCGCTAACAGCGTTGTAGTGGAAAAAGGAATATATTCAAATATAAACTACACAGAAGCATTCTGTGAAACTTCTTTCTGATCTGAGCATACAGCTAACAGAGTTAAACCATACTTTTGATTGAGCAGTTTTGAAACACTCTGTCTGTAGAAAATGCAACTGGACATTCGTAGCGCTAAGTGGGTAATAGTGGAAAAGAGAATATGTTCAAATATAAACTACACAGAAGCATTGTATGAAACTTCTTTCTGTTCTGTGCATTCAACTATCAGAGTTGAACCTTGCTTTTGATTGAGCCGTTCTGAAACACTCTTTCTGTAGAAACTGCAATTGGAAATTCTGAGCGCTAAGAGGCCTATATTGGGAAAAAGAATGTCTACAAATAAAAACTACGCAGAAGAATTGTGTGAAACTTCTTTCTGTTCTGTTTGTTCAACTAAAAGAGTTGAACCTTAGTTTTGATTGAGCCGTTCTGAAACACTCTTTCTGTAGAAAATGCAAGTGGAGATTCGGAGCGCTAAGAGGGTAATAGTGGAAAAAGGAATGTCTCCAAATATAAACTACACAGAATCATTCTGTGAAACTTCTTTCTGATCTGTGCATTCAGCTAAGAGAGTTAAACCATACTTTTGATTGAGCAGATCTGAACACTCTTTCTGTAGAAAATGCAACTGGACATTTGGAGCGCTAAGAGAGTAGTAGTGGAAAAAGGAATATATTCAAATATAAACTACACAGAAGCATTCTGTGAAACTTCTTTCTGATCTGAGCATTCAGCTAACAGAGTTAAACCATACTTATGATTGAGCAGTTTTGAAACACTCTGTCTGTAGAAAATGCAACGGGACATTCGTAGCGCTAAGTGGGTAATAGTGGAAAAAAGAATATGTTCAAATATAAACTACACAGAAGCATTGTATGAAACTTCTTTCTGTTCTGTGCATTCAACTAACAGAGTTGAACCTTACTTTTGATTGAGCCTTTCTGAAACACTCTTTCTGTAGAAACTGCAATTGGACATTCTGAGCGCTAAGAGGCCTATATTGGGAAAAATAATATCTTCAAATAAAAACTACACAGAAGCATTTTGTGAAACTTATTTCTGATATGTTCATTAAGCTAACAGAGTTAACCCATACTTTTGATTGCGCAGTTCTGAACACTCTTTCTGTAGAAAATGCAAGTGGACATTCGGAGCGCTAAGAGGGTAATAGTGGAAAAAGGAATATATTCAAATATAAACTACACAGTAGCATTCTGTGAAAATTCTTTCTGTTCTGTGCATTCAACTAACAGAGTTGAACCTTACTTTTGATTGAGCCGTTCTGAAACACTCTTTCTGTAGAAACTGCAATTGGACATGCTAAGCGCTAAGAGGCCTACATTGGGAAAAAGAATATATTCAAATAAAAACTACACAGATGCATTCTGTGAAACTTATTTCTGATCTGTAAATTCAGTTAACAGAGATAAAACATATTTTTGATTGAGCAGTTATGAAACACTCTTTTTGTAGAAAATGCAAGTGGAGATTCGGAGCGCTAAGAGGGTAATAGTGGAAAAAGTAATGTCTTCAAATATAAACTACACAGAATCATTCGGTGAAACTTCTTTCTGATCTGTGCATTCAGCTAACAGAGTTAAACCATACTTTTGATTGAGCAGATCTGAACACTCTTTCTGTTGAAAATGCAACTGGACATTTGGAGCGCTAAGAGCGTAGTAGTGGAAAAAGGAATATATTCAAATATAAACTACACAGAAGCATTCTGTGAAACTTCTTTCTGATCTGAGCATACAGCTAACAGAGTTAAACCATACTTTTGATTGAGCAGTTTTGAAACACTCTGTCTGTAGAAAATGCAACTGGACTTTCCTAGCGCTAAGTGGGTAATAGTGGAAAAAAGTATATGTTCAAATATAAACTACACAGAAGCATTGTATGAAACTTCTTTCTGTTCTGTGCATTCAACTAACAGAGTTGAACCTTACTTTTGATTGAGCCGTTCTGAAACACTCTTTCTGTAGAAACTGCAATTGGACATTCTGAGCGCTAAGAGGCCTATATTGGGAAAAAGAATGTCTACAAATAAAAACTACACAGAAGAATTTTGTGAAACTTCTTTCTGTTCTGTTTGTTCAACTAAAAGAGTTGAACCTTAGTTTTGATTGAGCCATTCTGTAACAGTCTTTCTGTAGAAAATGCAAGTGTAGATTCGGAGCGCTAAGAGGGTAATAGTGGAAAAAGGAATGTCTCCAAATATAAACTACACAGAATCATTCTGTGAAACTTCTTTCTGATATGTGCATTCAGCTAACAGAGTTAAACCATACTTTTGAATGAGCAGATCTGAACACTCTTTCTGTAGAAAATGCAACTGGACATTTGGAGCGCTAAGAGAGTAGTAGTGGAAAAAGGAATATATTCAAATATAAACTACACAGAAGCATTCTGTGAAAATTCTTTCTGATCTGAGCATTCAGCTAACAGAGTTAAACCATACTTTTGATTGAGCAGTTTTGAAACACTCTGTCTGTAGAAAATGCAACTGGACATTCGTAGCGCTAAGTGGGTAATAGTGGAAAAAAGAATATGTTCACATATAAACTACACAGCAGCATTGTACGAAACTTCTTTCTGTTCTGTGCATTCAAATAACAGAGTTGAACCTTACTTTTGATTGAGCCTTTCTGAAACACTCTTTCTGTAGAAACTGCAATTGGACATTCTGAGTGCTAAGAGGCCTCTATTGGGAAAAATAATATCTTCAAATAAAAACTACACAGAAGCATTGTGTGAAACTTATTTCTGATATGTTCATTAAGCTAACAGAGTTAAACCATACTTTTGATTGCACAGTTCTGAACACTATTTCTGTAGAAAATGCAAGTGGACATTCGGAGCGCTAAGAGGGTAATAGTGGAAAAAGGAATATATTCAAATATAAACTACACAGTAGCATTCTGTGAAAATTCTTTCTGTTCTGTGCATTCAACTAACAGAGTTGAACCTTACTTTTGATTGAGCCGTTCTGAAACACTCTTTCTGTAGAAACTGCAATTGGACATGCTAAGCGCTAAGAGGCCTACATTGGGAAAAAGAATATCTTCAAATAAAAACTACACAGATGCATTCTGTGAAACTTATTTCTGATCTGTAAATTCAGTTAACAGAGATAAAACATATTTTTGATTGAGCAGTTATGAAACACTCTTTTTGTAGAAAATGCAAGTGGAGATTCAGAGCGCTAAGAGGGTAATAGTGGAAAAAGTAATGTCTTCAAATATAAACTACACAGAATCATTCGGTGAAACTTCATTCTGATCTGTGCATTCAGCTAACAGTGTTAAACCATACTTTTGATTGAGCAGATCTGAACACTCTTTCTGTTGAAAATGCAACTGGACAATTGGAGCGCTAACAGCGTTGTAGTGGAAAAAGGAATATATTCAAATATAAACTACACAGAAGCATTCTGTGAAACTTCTTTCTGATCTGAGCATACAGCTAACAGAGTTAAACCATACTTTTGATTGAGCAGTTTTGAAACACTCTGTCTGTAGAAAATGCAACTGGACATTCGTAGCGCTAAGTGGGTAATAGTGGAAAAGAGAATATGTTCAAATATAAACTACACAGAAGCATTGTATGAAACTTCTTTCTGTTCTGTGCATTCAACTATCAGAGTTGAACCTTGCTTTTGATTGAGCCGTTCTGAAACACTCTTTCTGTAGAAACTGCAATTGGAAATTCTGAGCGCTAAGAGGCCTATATTGGGAAAAAGAATGTCTACAAATAAAAACTACGCAGAAGAATTGTGTGAAACTTCTTTCTGTTCTGTTTGTTCAACTAAAAGAGTTGAACCTTAGTTTTGATTGAGCCGTTCTGAAACACTCTTTCTGTAGAAAATGCAAGTGGAGATTCGGAGCGCTAAGAGGGTAATAGTGGAAAAAGGAATGTCTCCAAATATAAACTACACAGAATCATTCTGTGAAACTTCTTTCTGATCTGTGCATTCAGCTAAGAGAGTTAAACCATACTTTTGATTGAGCAGATCTGAACACTCTTTCTGTAGAAAATGCAACTGGACATTTGGAGCGCTAAGAGAGTAGTAGTGGAAAAAGTAATATATTCAAATATAAACTACACAGAAGCATTCTGTGAAACTTCTTTCTGATCTGAGCATTCAGCTAACAGAGTTAAACCATACTTATGATTGAGCAGTTTTGAAACACTCTGTCTGTAGAAAATGCAACGGGACATTCGTAGCGCTAAGTGGGTAATAGTGGAAAAAAGAATATGTTCAAATATAAACTACACAGAAGCATTGTATGAAACTTCTTTCTGTTCTGTGCATTCAACTAACAGAGTTGAACCTTACTTTTGATTGAGCCTTTCTGAAACACTCTTTCTGTAGAAACTGCAATTGGACATTCTGAGCGCTAAGAGGCCTATATTGGGAAAAATAATATCTTCAAATAAAAACTACACAGAAGCATTTTGTGAAACTTATTTCTGATATGTTCATTAAGCTAACAGAGTTAACCCATACTTTTGATTGCGCAGTTCTGAACACTCTTTCTGTAGAAAATGCAAGTGGACATTCGGAGCGCTAAGAGGGTAATAGTGGAAAAAGGAATATATTCAAATATAAACTACACAGTAGCATTCTGTGAAAATTCTTTCTGTTCTGTGCATTCAACTAACAGAGTTGAACCTTACTTTTGATTGAGCCGTTCTGAAACACTCTTTCTGTAGAAACTGCAATTGGACATGCTAAGCGCTAAGAGGCCTACATTGGGAAAAAGTATATATTCAAATAAAAACTACACAGATGCATTCTGTGAAACTTATTTCTGATCTGTAAATTCAGTTAACAGAGATAAAACATATTTTTGATTGAGCAGTTATGAAACACTCTTTTTGTAGAAAATGCAAGTGGAGATTCGGAGCGCTAAGAGGGTAATAGTGGAAAAAGTAATGTCTTCAAATATAAACTACACAGAATCATTCGGTGAAACTTCTTTCTGATCTGTGCATTCAGCTAACAGAGTTAAACCATACTTTTGATTGAGCAGATCTGAACACTCTTTCTGTTGAAAATGCAACTGGACATTTGGAGCGCTAAGAGCGTAGTAGTGGAAAAAGGAATATATTCAAATATAAACTACACAGAAGCATTCTGTGAAACTTCTTTCTGATCTGAGCATACAGCTAACAGAGTTAAACCATACTTTTGATTGAGCAGTTTTGAAACACTCTGTCTGTAGAAAATGCAACTGGACTTTCCTAGCGCTAAGTGGGTAATAGTGGAAAAAAGTATATGTTCAAATATAAACTACACAGAAGCATTGTATGAAACTTCTTTCTGTTCTGTGCATTCAACTAACAGAGTTGAACCTTACTTTTGATTGAGCCGTTCTGAAACACTCTTTCTGTAGAAACTGCAATTGGACATTCTGAGCGCTAAGAGGCCTATATTGGGAAAAAGAATGTCTACAAATAAAAACTACACAGAAGAATTGTGTGAAACTTCTTTCTGTTCTGTTTGTTCCACTAAAAGAGTTGAACATTAGTTTTCATTGAGCCGTTCTGAAACACTCTTTCTGTAGAAAATGCAAGTGGAGATTCGGAGCGCTAAGAGGGTAATAGTTGAAAAAGGAATGTCTCCAAATATAAACTGCACAGAATCATTCTGTGAAACTTCTTCCTGACCTGTGCATTCAGCTAACAGAGTTAAAACATACTTTTGATTGAGCAGATCTGAACACTCTTTCTGTTGAAAATGCAACTGGACATTTGGAGCGCTAAGAGCGTAGTAGTGGAAAAAGGAATATATTCAAATATAAACTACACAGAAGCATTCTGTAAAACTTCTTTCTGATCTGAGCATACAGCTAACAGAGTTAAACCATACTTTTGATTGAGCAGTTTTGAAACACTCTGTCTTTTGAAAATGCAACTGGACTTTCCTAGCGCTAAGTAGGTAATAGTGGAAAAAAGTATATGTTCAAATATAAACTACACAGAAGCATTGTATGAAACTACTTTCTGTTCTGTGCATTCAACTAACAGAGTTGAACCTTACTTTTGATTGAGCCGTTCTGAAACACTCTTTCTGTAGAAACTGCAATTGGACATTCTGAGCGCTAAGAGGCCTATATTGGGAAAAAGAATGTCTACAAATAAAAACTACGCAGAAGAATTGTGTGAAACTTCTTTCTGTTCTGTTTGTTCAACTAAAAGAGTTGAACCTTAGTTTTCATTGAGCCGTTCTGAAACACTCTTTCTGTAGAAAATGCAAGTGGAGATTCGGAGCGCTAAGAGGGTAATAGTGGAAAAAGGAATGTCACCAAATATAAACTACACAGAATCATTCTGTGAAACTTCTTTCTGATCTGTGCATTCAGCTAAGGGAGTTAAACCATACTTTTGATTGAGCAGATCTGAACACTCTTTCTGTAGAAAATGCAACTGGACATTTGGAGCGCTAAGAGAGTAGTAGTGGAAAAAGTAATATATTCAAATATAAACTACACAGAAGCATTCTGTGAAACTTCTTTCTGATCTGAGCATTCAGCTAACAGAGTTAAACCATACTTATGATTGAGCAGTTTTGAAACACTCTGTCTGTAGAAAATGCAACGGGACATTCGTAGCGCTAAGTGGGTAATAGTGGAAAAAAGAATATGTTCAAATATAAACTACACAGAAGCATTGTATGAAACTTCTTTCTGTTCTGTGCATTCAACTAACAGAGTTGAACCTTACTTTTGATTGAGCCTTTCTGAAACACTCTTTCTGTAGAAACTGCAATTGGACATTCTGAGCGCTAAGAGGCCTATATTGGGAAAAATAATATCTTCAAATAAAAACTACACAGAAGCATTTTGTGAAACTTATTTCTGATATGTTCATTAAGCTAACAGAGTTAACCCATACTTTTGATTGCGCAGTTCTGAACACTCTTTCTGTAGAAAATGCAAGTGGACATACGGAGCGCTAAGAGGGTAATAGTGGAAAAAGGAATATATTCAAATATAAACTACACAGTAGCATTCTGTGAAAATTCTTTCTGTTCTGTGCATTCAACTAACAGAGTTGAACCTTAATTTTGATTGAGCCGTTCTGAAACACTCTTTCTGTAGAAACTGCAATTGGACATGCTAAGCGCTAAGAGGCCTACATTGGGAAAAAGAATATATTCAAATAAAAACTACACAGATGCATTCTGTGAAACTTATTTCTGATCTGTAAATTCAGTTAACAGAGATAAAACATATTTTTGATTGAGCAGTTATGAAACACTCTTTTTGTAGAAAATGCAAGTGGAGATTCGGAGCGCTAAGAGGGTAATAGTGGAAAAAGTAATGTCTTCAAATATAAACTACACAGAATCATTCGGTGAAACTTCTTTCTGATCTGTGCATTCAGCTAACAGAGTTAAACCATACTTTTGATTGAGCAGATCTGAACACTCTTTCTGTTGAAAATGCAACTGGACATTTGGAGCGCTAAGAGCGTAGTAGTGGAAAAAGGAATATATTCAAATATAAACTACACAGAAGCATTCTGTGAAACTTCTTTCTGATCTGAGCATACAGCTAACAGAGTTAAACCATACTTTTGATTGAGCAGTTTTGAAACACTCTGTCTGTAGAAAATGCAACTGGACTTTCCTAGCGCTAAGTGGGTAATAGTGGAAAAAAGTATATGTTCAAATATAAACTACACAGAAGCATTGTATGAAACTTCTTTCTGTTCTGTGCATTCAACTAACAGAGTTGAACCTTACTTTTGATTGAGCCGTTCTGAAACACTCTTTCTGTAGAAACTGCAATTGGACATTCTGAGCGCTAAGAGGCCTATATTGGGAAAAAGAATGTCTGCAAATAAAAACTACACAGAAGAATTGTGTGAAACTTCTTTCTGTTCTGTTTGTTCCACTAAAAGAGTTGAACATTAGTTTTCATTGAGCCGTTCTGAAACACTCTTTCTGTAGAAAATGCAAGTGGAGATTCGGAGCGCTAAGAGGGTAATAGTTGAAAAAGGAATGTCTCCAAATATAAACTGCACAGAATCATTCTGTGAAACTTCTTCCTGACCTGTGCATTCAGCTAACAGAGTTAAACCATACTTTTGATTGAGCAGATCTGAACACTCTTTCTGTTGAAAATGCAACTGGACATTTGGAGCGCTAAGAGCGTAGTAGTGGAAAAAGGAATATATTCAAATATAAACTACACAGAAGCATTCTGTAAAACTTCTTTCTGATCTGAGCATACAGCTAACAGAGTTAAACCATACTTTTGATTGAGCAGTTTTGAAACACTCTGTCTTTTGAAAATGCAACTGGACTTTCCTAGCGCTAAGTGGGTAATAGTGGAAAAAAGTATATGTTCAAATATAAACTACACAGAAGCATTGTATGAAACTACTTTCTGTTCTGTGCATTCAACTAACAGAGTTGAACCTTACTTTTGATTGAGCCGTTCTGAAACACTCTTTCTGTAGAAACTGCAATTGGACATTCTGAGCGCTAAGAGGCCTATATTGGGAAAAAGAATGTCTACAAATAAAAACTACGCAGAAGAATTGTGTGAAACTTCTTTCTGTTCTGTTTGTTCAACTAAAAGAATTGAACCTTAGTTTTCATTGAGCCGTTCTGAAACACTCTTTCTGTAGAAAATGCAAGTGGAGATTCGGAGCGCTAAGAGTGTAATAGTGGAAAAAGGAATGTCTCCAAATATAAACTACACAGAATCATTCTGTGAAACTTCTTTCTGATCTGTGCATTCAGCTAAGAGAGTTAAACCATACTTTTGATTGAGCAGATCTGAACACTCTTTCTGTAGAAAATGCAACTGGACATTTGGAGCGCTAAGAGAGTAGTAGTGGAAAAAGTAATATATTCAAATATAAACTACACAGAAGCATTCTGTGAAACTTCTTTCTGATCTGAGCATTCAGCTAACAGAGTTAAACCATACTTATGATTGAGCAGTTTTGAAACACTCTGTCTGTAGAAAATGCAACGGGACATTCGTAGCGCTAAGTGGGTAATAGTGGAAAAAAGAATATGTTCAAATATAAACTACACAGAAGCATTGTATGAAACTTCTTTCTGTTCTGTGCATTCAACTAACAGAGTTGAACCTTACTTTTGATTGAGCCTTTCTGAAACACTCTTTCTGTAGAAACTGCAATTGGACATTCTGAGCGCTAAGAGGCCTATATTGGGAAAAATAATATCTTCAAATAAAAACTACACAGAAGCATTTTGTGAAACTTATTTCTGATATGTTCATTAAGCTAACAGAGTTAACCCATACTTTTGATTGCGCAGTTCTGAACACTCTTTCTGTAGAAAATGCAAGTGGACATTCGGAGCGCTAAGAGGGTAATAGTGGAAAAAGGAATATATTCAAATATAAACTACACAGTAGCATTCTGTGAAAATTCTTTCTGTTCTGTGCATTCAACTAACAGAGTTGAACCTTACTTTTGATTGAGCCGTTCTGAAACACTCTTTCTGTAGAAACTGCAATTGGACATGCTAAGCGCTAAGAGGCCTACATTGGGAAAAAGAATATATTCAAATAAAAACTACACAGATGCATTCTGTGAAACTTATTTCTGATCTGTAAATTCAGTTAACAGAGATAAAACATATTTTTGATTGAGCAGTTATGAAACACTCTTTTTGTAGAAAATGCAAGTGGAGATTCGGAGCGCTAAGAGGGTAATAGTGGAAAAAGTAATGTCTTCAAATATAAACTACACAGAATCATTCGGTGAAACTTCTTTCTGATCTGTGCATTCAGCTAACAGAGTTAAACCATACTTTTGATTGAGCAGATCTGAACACTCTTTCTGTTGAAAATGCAACTGGACATTTGGAGCGCTAAGAGCGTAGTAGTGGAAAAAGGAATATATTCAAATATAAACTACACAGAAGCATTCTGTGAAACTTCTTTCTGATCTGAGCATACAGCTAACAGATTTAAACCATACTTTTGATTGAGCAGTTTTGAAACACTCTGTCTGTAGAAAATGCAACTGGACTTTCCTAGCGCTAAGTGGGTAATAGTGGAAAAAAGTATATGTTCAAATATAAACTACACAGAAGCATTGTATGAAACTTCTTTCTGTTCTGTGCATTCAACTAACAGAGTTGAACCTTACTTTTGATTGAGCCGTTCTGAAACACTCTTTCTGTAGAAACTGCAATTGGACATTCTGAGCGCTAAGAGGCCTATATTGGGAAAAAGAATGTCTACAAATAAAAACTACACAGAAGAATTGTGTGAAACTTCTTTCTGTTCTGTTTGTTCCACTAAAAGAGTTGAACATTAGTTTTCATTGAGCCGTTCTGAAACACTCTTTCTGTAGAAAATGCAAGTGGAGATTCGGAGCGCTAAGAGGGTAATAGTTGAAAAAGGAATGTCTCCAAATATAAACTGCACAGAATCATTCTGTGAAACTTCTTCCTGACCTGTGCATTCAGCTAACAGAGTTAAACCATACTTTTGATTGAGCAGATCTGAACACTCTTTCTGTTGAAAATGCAACTGGACATTTGGAGCGCTAAGAGCGTAGTAGTGGAAAAAGGAATATATTCAAATATAAACTACACAGAAGCATTCTCTAAAACTTCTTTCTGATCTGAGCATACAGCTAACAGAGTTAAACCATACTTTTGATTGAGCAGTTTTGAAACACTCTGTCTTTTGAAAATGCAACTGGACTTTCCTAGCGCTAAGTGGGTAATAGTGGAAAAAAGTATATGTTCAAATATAAACTACACAGAAGCATTGTATGAAACTACTTTCTGTTCTGTGCATTCAACTAACAGAGTTGAACCTTACTTTTGATTGAGCCGTTCTGAAACACTCTTTCTGTAGAAACTGCAATTGGACATTCTGAGCGCTAAGAGGCCTATATTGGGAAAAAGAATGTCTACAAATAAAAACTACACAGAAGAATTGTGTGAAACTTCTTTCTGTTCTGTTTGTTCCACTAAAAGAGTTGAACATTAGTTTTCATTGAGCCGTTCTGAAACACTCTTTCTGTAGAAAATGCAAGTGGAGATTCGGAGCGCTAAGAGGGTAATAGTTGAAAAAGGAATGTCTCCAAATATAAACTGCACAGAATCATTCTGTGAAACTTCTTTCTGACCTGTGCATTCAGCTAACAGAGTTAAACCATACTTTTGATTGAGCAGATCTGAACACTCTTTCTGTAGAAAATGCAACTGGACATTTGGAGCGCTAAGAGAGTAGTAGTGGAAAAAGGAATATATTCAAATATAAACTACACAGAAGCATTCTGTGAAACTTCTTTCTGATCTGAGCATTTAGCTAACAGAGTTAAACCATACTTTTGATTGAGCAGTTTTGAAACACTCTGTCTGTAGAAAATGCAACTGGACATTCGTAGCGCTAAGTGGGTAATAGTGGAAAAAAGAATATGTTCAAATATAAACTACACAGAAGCATTGTATGAAACTTCTTTCTGTTCTGTGCATTCAACTAACAGAGTTGAACCTTACTTTTGATTGAGCCATTCTAAAACACTCTTTCTGTAGAAACTGCAATTGGACATTCTGAGCGCTAAGAGGCCTCTATTGGGAAAAATAATATCTTCAAATAAAAACTACACAGAAGCATTGTGTGAAACTTATTTCTGATATGTTCATTAAGCTAACAGAGTTAAACCATACTTTTGATTGCGCAGTTCTGAACACTCTTTCTGTAGAAAATGCAAGTGGAAATTCAGAGCGCTAAGAGGGTAATAGTGGAAAAAGGAATATATTCAAATATAAACTACACAGTAGCATTCTGTGAAAATTCTTTCTGTTCTGTGCATTCAACTAACAGAGTTGAACCTTACTTTTGATTGAGCCGTTCTGAAACACTCTTTCTGTAGAAACTGCAATTGGACATGATAAGCGCTAAGAGGCCTACATTGGGAAAAAGAATATTTTCAAATAAAAACTACACAGATGCATTCTGTGAAACTTATTTCTGATCTGTAAATTCAGTTAACAGAGATAAAACATATTTTTGATTGAGCAGTTATGAAACACTCCTTTGTAGAAAATGCAAGTGGAGATTCGGAGCGCTAAGAGGGAAATAGTGGAAAAAGGAATGTCTTCAAATATAAACTACACAGAATCATTCGGTGAAACTTCTTTCTGATCTGTGCATTCAGCTAACAGAGTTAAACCATACTTTTGATTGAGCAGATCTGAACACTCTTTCTGTTGAAAATGCAACTGGACAATTGGAGCGCTAAGAGCGTTGTAGTGGAAAAAGGAATATATTCAAATATAAACTACACAGAAGCATTCTGTGAAACTTCTTTCTGATCTGAGCATACAGCTAACAGAGTTAAACCATACTTTTGATTGAGCAGTTTTGAAACACTCTGTCTGTAGAAAATGCAACTGGACATTCGTAGCGCTAAGTGGGTAATAGTGGAAAAGAGAATATGTTCAAATATAAACTACACAGAAGCATTGTATGAAACTTCTTTCTGTTCTGTGCATTCAACTAACATAGTTGAACCTTACTTTTGATTGAGCCGTTCTGAAACACTCTTTCTGTAGAAACTGCAATTGGACATTCTGAGCGCTAAGAGGCCTATATTGGGAAAAAGAATGTCTACAAATAAAAACTACGCAGAAGAATTTTGTGAAACTTCTTTCTGTTCTGTTTGTTCAACTAAAAGAGTTGAACCTTAGTTTTGATTGAGCCGTTCTGAAACACTCTTTCTGTAGAAAATGCAAGTGGAGATTCGGAGCGCTAAGAGGGTAATAGTGGAAAAAGGAATGTCTCCAAATATAAACTACACAGAATCATTCTGTGAAACTTCTTTCTGATCTGTGCATTCAGCTAACAGAGTTAAACCATACTTTTGATTGAGCAGATCTGAACACTCTTTCTGTAGAAAATGCAACTGGACATTTGGAGCGCTAAGAGAGTAGTAGTGGAAAAAGGAATATATTCAAATATAAACTACACAGAAGCATTCTGTGAAACTTCTTTCTGATCTGAGCATTCAGCTAACAGAGTTAAACCATACTTATGATTGAGCAGTTTTGAAACACTCTGTCTGTAGAAAATGCAACTGGACATTCGTAGCGCTAAGTGAGTAATAGTGGAAAAAAGAATATGTTCAAATATAAACTACACAGAATCATTGTATGAAACTTCTTTCTGTTCTGTGCATTCAACTAACAGAGTTGAACCTTACTTTTGATTGAGCCTTTCTGAAACACTCTTTCTGTAGAAACTGCAATTGGACATTCTGAGCGCTAAGAGGCCTATATTGGGAAAAATAATATCTTCAAATAAAAACTACACAGAAGCATTTTGTGAAACTTATTTCTGATATGTTCATTAAGCTAACAGAGTTAACCCATACTTTTGATTGCGCAGTTCTGAACACTCTTTCTGTAGAAAATGCAACTGGACATTCGGAGCGCTAAGAGGGTAATAGTGGAAAAAGGAATATATTCAAATATAAACTACACAGTAGCATTCTGTGAAAATTCTTTCTGTTCTGTGCATTCAACTAACAGAGTTGAACCTTACTTTTGATTGAGCCGTTCTGAAACACTCTTTCTGTAGAAACTGCAATTGGACATGCTAAGCGCTAAGAGGCCTACATTGGGAAAAAGAATATCTTCAAATAAAAACTACACAGATGAATTCTGTGAAACTTATTTCTGATCTGTAAATTCAGTTAACAGAGATAAAACATATTTTTGATTGAGCAGTTATGAAACACTCTTTTTGTAGAAAATGCAAGTGGAGATTCGGAGCGCTAAGAGGGTAATAGTGGAAAAAGGAATGTCTTCAAATATAAACTACACAGAATCATTCGGTGAAACTTCTTTCTGATCTGTGCATTCAGCTAACAGAGTTAAACCATACTTTTGATTGAGCAGATCTGAACACTCTTTCTGTTGAAAATGCAACTGGAGATTTGGAGCGCTAAGAGCGTAGTAGTGGAAAAAGGAATATATTCAAATATAAACTACACAGAAGCATTCTGTGAAACTTCTTTCTGATCTGAGCATTCAGCTAACAGAGTTAAACCATACTTTTGATTGAGCAGTTTTGAAACACTCTGTCTGTAGAAAATGCAACTGGACATTCGTAGCGCTAAGTGGGTAATAGTGGAAAAAAGAATATGTTCAAATATAAACTACACAGAAGCATTGTATGAAACTTCTTTCTGTTCTGTGCATTCAACTAACAGAGTTGAACCTTACTTTTGATTGAGCCGTTCTGAAACACTCTTTCTGTAGAAACTGCAATTGGACATTCTGAGCGCTAAGAGGCCTATATTGGGAAAAAGAATGTCTACAAATAAAAACTACACAGAAGAATTTTGTGAAACTTCTTTCTGTTCTGTTTGTTCAACTAAAAGAGTTGAACCTTAGTTTTGATTGAGCCATTCTGTAACAGTCTTTCTGTAGAAAATGCAAGTGGAGATTCGGAGCGCTAAGAGGGTAATAGTGGAAAAAGGAATGTCTCCAAATATAAACTACACAGAATCATTCTGTGAAACTTCTTTCTGATATGTGCATTCAGCTAACAGAGTTAAACCATACTTTTGAATGAGCAGATCTGAACACTCTTTCTGTAGAAAATGCAACTGGACATTTGGAGCGCTAAGAGAGTAGTAGTGGAAAAAGGAATATATTCAAATATAAACTACACAGAAGCATTCTGTGAAAATTCTTTCTGATCTGAGCATTCAGCTAACAGAGTTAAACCATACTTTTGATTGAGCAGTTTTGAAACACTCTGTCTGTAGAAAATGCAACTGGACATTCGTAGCGCTAAGTGGGTAATAGTGGAAAAAAGAATATGTTCACATATAAACTACACAGCAGCATTGTATGAAACTTCTTTCTGTTCTGTGCATTCAACTAACAGAGTTGAACCTTACTTTTGATTGAGCCTTTCTGAAACACTCTTTCTGTAGAAACTGCAATTGGACATTCTGAGCGCTAAGAGGCCTCTATTGGGAAAAATAATATCTTCAAATAAAAACTACACAGAAGCATTGTGTGAAACTTATTTCTGATATGTTCATTAAGCTAACAGAGTTAAACCATACTTTTGATTGCACAGTTCTGAACACTATTTCTGTAGAAAATGCAAGTGGACATTCGGAGCGCTAAGAGGGTAATAGTGGAAAAAGGAATATATTCAAATATAAACTACACAGTAGCATTCTGTGAAAATTCTTTCTGTTCTGTGCATTCAACTAACAGAGTTGAACCTTACTTTTGATTGAGCCGTTCTGAAACACTCTTTCTGTAGAAAGTGCAATTGGACATGCTAAGCGCTAAGAGGCCTACATTGGGAAAAAGAATATCTTCAAATAAAAACTACACAGATGCATTCTGTGAAACTTATTTCTGATCTGTAAATTCAGTTAACAGAGATAAAACATATTTTTGATTGAGCAGTTATGAAACACTCTTTTTGTAGAAAATGCAAGTGGAGATTCGGAGCGCTAAGAGGTTAATAGTGGAAAAAGTAATGTCTTCAAATATAAACTACACAGAATCATTCGGTGAAACTTCATTCTGATCTGTGCATTCAGCTAACAGTGTTAAACCATACTTTTGATTGAGCAGATCTGAACACTCTTTCTGTTGAAAATGCAACTGGACAATTGGAGCGCTAACAGCGTTGTAGTGGAAAAAGGAATATATTCAAATATAAACTACACAGAAGCATTCTGTGAAACTTCTTTCTGATCTGAGCATACAGCTAACAGAGTTAAACCATACTTTTGATTGAGCAGTTTTGAAACACTCTGTCTGTAGAAAATGCAACTGGACATTTTTAGCGCTAAGTGGGTAATAGTGGAAAAGAGAATATGTTCAAATATAAACTACACAGAAGCATTGTATGAAACTTCTTTCTGTTCTGTGCATTCAACTATCAGAGTTGAACCTTGCTTTTGATTGAGCCGTTCTGAAACACTCTTTCTGTAGAAACTGCAATTGGACATTCTGAGCGCTAAGAGGCCTATATTGGGAAAAAGAATGTCTACAAATAAAAACTACGCAGAAGAATTGTGTGAAACTTCTTTCTGTTCTGTTTGTTCAACTAAAAGAGTTGAACCTTAGTTTTGATTGAGCCGTTCTGAAACACTCTTTCTGTAGAAAATGCAAGTGGAGATTCGGAGCGCTAAGAGGGTAATAGTGGAAAAAGGAATGTCTCCAAATATAAACTACACAGAATCATTCTGTGAAACTTCTTTCTGATCTGTGCATTCAGCTAACAGAGTTAAACCATACTTTTGATTGAGCAGATCTGAACACTCTTTCTGTAGAAAATGCAACTGGACATTTGGAGCGCTAAGAGAGTAGTAGTGGAAAAAGTAATATATTCAAATATAAACTACACAGAAGCATTCTGTGAAACTTCTTTCTGATCTGAGCATTCAGCTAACAGAGTTAAACCATACTTATGATTGAGCAGTTTTGAAACACTCTGTCTGTAGAAAATGCAACGGGACATTCGTAGCGCTAAGTGGGTAATAGTGGAAAAAAGAATATGTTCAAATATAAACTACACAGAAGCATTGTATGAAACTTCTTTCTGTTCTGTGCATTCAACTAACAGAGTGGAACCTTACTTTTGATTGAGCCTTTCTGAAACACTCTTTCTGTAGAAACTGCAATTGGACATTCTGAGCGCTAAGAGGCCTATATTGGGAAAAATAATATCTTCAAATAAAAACTACACAGAAGCATTTTGTGAAACTTATTTCTGATATGTTCATTAAGCTAACAGAGTTAACCCATACTTTTGATTGCGCAGTTCTGAACACTCTTTCTGTAGAAAATGCAAGTGGACATTCGGAGCGCTAAGAGGGTAATAGTGGAAAAAGGAATATATTCAAATATAAACTACACAGTAGCATTCTGTGAAAATTCTTTCTGTTCTGTGCATTCAACTAACAGAGTTGAACCTTACTTTTGATTGAGCCGTTCTGAAACACTCTTTCTGTAGAAACTGCAATTGGACATGCTAAGCGCTAAGAGGCCTACATTGGGAAAAAGAATATATTCAAATAAAAACTACACAGATGCATTCTGTGAAACTTATTTCTGATCTGTAAATTCAGTTAACAGAGATAAAACATATTTTTGATTGAGCAGTTATGAAACACTCTTTTTGTAGAAAATGCAAGTGGAGATTCGGAGCGCTAAGAGGGTAATAGTGGAAAAAGTAATGTCTTCAAATATAAACTACACAGAATCATTCGGTGAAACTTCTTTCTGATCTGTGCATTCAGCTAACAGAGTTAAACCATACTTTTGATTGAGCAGATCTGAACACTCTTTCTGTTGAAAATGCAACTGGACATTTGGAGCGCTAAGAGCGTAGTAGTGGAAAAAGGAATATATTCAAATATAAACTACACAGAAGCATTCTGTGAAACTTCTTTCTGATCTGAGCATACAGCTAACAGAGTTAAACCATACTTTTGATTGAGCAGTTTTGAAACACTCTGTCTGTAGAAAATGCAACTGGACTTTCCTAGCGCTAAGTGGGTAATAGTGGAAAAAAGTATATGTTCAAATATAAACTACACAGAAGCATTGTATGAAACTTCTTTCTGTTCTGTGCATTCAACTAACAGAGTTGAACCTTACTTTTGATTGAGCCGTTCTGAAACACTCTTTCTGTAGAAACTGCAATTGGACATTCTGAGCTCTAAGAGGCCTATATTGGGAAAAAGAATGTCTACAAATAAAAACTACACAGAAGAATTGTGTGAAACTTCTTTCTGTTCTGTTTGTTCCACTAAAAGAGTTGAACATTAATTTTCATTGAGCCGTTCTGAAACACTCTTTCTGTAGAAAATGCAAGTGGAGATTCGGAGCGCTAAGAGGGTAATAGTTGAAAAAGGAATGTCTCCAAATATAAACTGCACAGAATCATTCTGTGAAACTTCTTCCTGACCTGTGCATTCAGCTAACAGAGTTAAACCATACTTTTGATTGAGCAGATCTGAACACTCTTTCTGTTGAAAATGCAACTGGACATTTGGAGCGCTAAGAGCGTAGTAGTGGAAAAAGGAATATATTCAAATATAAACTACACAGAAGCATTCTGTAAAACTTCTTTCTGATCTGAGCATACAGCTAACAGAGTTAAACCATACTTTTGATTGAGCAGTTTTGAAACACTCTGTCTTTTGAAAATGCAACTGGACTTTCCTAGCGCTAAGTGGGTAATAGTGGAAAAAAGTATATGTTCAAATATAAACTACACAGAAGCATTGTATGAAACTACTTTCTGTTCTGTGCATTCAACTAACAGAGTTGAACCTTACTTTTGATTGAGCCGTTCTGAAACACTCTTTCTGTAGAAACTGCAATTGGACATTCTGAGCGCTAAGAGGCCTATATTGGGAAAAAGAATGTCTACAAATAAAAACTACGCAGAAGAATTGTGTGAAACTTCTTTCTGTTCTGTTTGTTCAACTAAAAGAGTTGAACCTTAGTTTTCATTGAGCCGTTCTGAAACACTCTTTCTGTAGAAAATGCAAGTGGAGATTCGGAGCGCTAAGAGGGTAATAGTGGAAAAAGGAATGTCTCCAAATATAAACTACACAGAATCATTCTGTGAAACTTCTTTCTGATCTGTGCATTCAGCTAAGAGAGTTAAACCATACTTTTGATTGAGCAGATCTGAACACTCTTTCTGTAGAAAATGCAACTGGACATTTGGAGCGCTAAGAGAGTAGTAGTGGAAAAAGTAATATATTCAAATATAAACTACACAGAAGCATTCTGTGAAACTTCTTTCTGATCTGAGCATTCAGCTAACAGAGTTAAACCATACTTATGATTGAGCAGTTTTGAAACACTCTGTCTGTAGAAAATGCAACGGGACATTCGTAGCGCTAAGTGGGTAATAGTGGAAAAAAGAATATGTTCAAATATAAACTACACAGAAGCATTGTATGAAACTTCTTTCTGTTCTGTGCATTCAACTAACAGAGTTGAACCTTACTTTTGATTGAGCCTTTCTGAAACACTCTTTCTGTAGAAACTGCAATTGGACATTCTGAGCGCTAAGAGGCCTATATTGGGAAAAATAATATCTTCAAATAAAAACTACACAGAAGCATTTTGTGAAACTTATTTCTGATATGTTCATTAAGCTAACAGAGTTAACCCATACTTTTGATTGCGCAGTTCTGAACACTCTTTCTGTAGAAAATGCAAGTGGACATTCGGAGCGCTAAGAGGGTAATAGTGGAAAAAGGAATATATTCAAATATAAACTACACAGTAGCATTCTGTGAAAATTCTTTCTGTTCTGTGCATTCAACTAACAGAGTTGAACCTTACTTTTGATTGAGCCGTTCTGAAACACTCTTTCTGTAGAAACTGCAATTGGACATGCTAAGCGCTAAGAGGCCTACATTGGGAAAAAGAATATATTCAAATAAAAACTACACAGATGCATTCTGTGAAACTTATTTCTGATCTGTAAATTCAGTTAACAGAGATAAAACATATTTTTGATTGAGCAGTTATGAAACACTCTTTTTGTAGAAAATGCAAGTGGAGATTCGGAGCGCTAAGAGGGTAATAGTGGAAAAAGTAATGTCTTCAAATATAAACTACACAGAATCATTCGGTGAAACTTCTTTCTGATCTGTGCATTCAGCTAACAGAGTTAAACCATACTTTTGATTGAGCAGATCTGAACACTCTTTCTGTTGAAAATGCAACTGGACATTTGGAGCGCTAAGAGCGTAGTAGTGGAAAAAGGAATATATTCAAATATAAACTACACAGAAGCATTCTGTGAAACTTCTTTCTGATCTGAGCATACAGCTAACAGAGTTAAACCATACTTTTGATTGAGCAGTTTTGAAACACTCTGTCTGTAGAAAATGCAACTGGACTTTCCTAGCGCTAAGTGGGTAATAGTGGAAAAAAGTATATGTTCAAATATAAACTACACAGAAGCATTGTATGAAACTTCTTTCTGTTCTGTGCATTCAACTAACAGAGTTGAACCTTACTTTTGATTGAGCCGTTCTGAAACACTCTTTCTGTAGAAACTGCAATTGGACATTCTGAGCGCTAAGAGGCCTATATTGGGAAAAAGAATGTCTACAAATAAAAACTACACAGAAGAATTGTGTGAAACTTCTTTCTGTTCTGTTTGTTCCACTAAAAGAGTTGAACATTAGTTTTCATTGAGCCGTTCTGAAACACTCTTTCTGTAGAAAATGCAAGTGGAGATTCGGAGCGCTAAGAGGGTAATAGTTGAAAAAGGAATGTCTCCAAATATAAACTGCACAGAATCATTCTGTGAAACTTCTTCCTGACCTGTGCATTCAGCTAACAGAGTTAAACCATACTTTTGATTGAGCAGATCTGAACACTCTTTCTGTTGAAAATGCAACTGGACATTTGGAGCGCTAAGAGCGTAGTAGTGGAAAAAGGAATATATTCAAATATAAACTACACAGAAGCATTCTCTAAAACTTCTTTCTGATCTGAGCATACAGCTAACAGAGTTAAACCATACTTTTGATTGAGCAGTTTTGAAACACTCTGTCTTTTGAAAATGCAACTGGACTTTCCTAGCGCTAAGTGGGTAATAGTGGAAAAAAGTATATGTTCAAATATAAACTACACAGAAGCATTGTATGAAACTACTTTCTGTTCTGTGCATTCAACTAACAGAGTTGAACCTTACTTTTGATTGAGCCGTTCTGAAACACTCTTTCTGTAGAAACTGCAATTGGACATTCTGAGCGCTAAGAGGCCTATATTGGGAAAAAGAATGTCTACAAATAAAAACTACACAGAAGAATTGTGTGAAACTTCTTTCTGTTCTGTTTGTTCCACTAAAAGAGTTGAACATTAGTTTTCATTGAGCCGTTCTGAAACACTCTTTCTGTAGAAAATGCAAGTGGAGATTCGGAGCGCTAAGAGGGTAATAGTTGAAAAAGGAATGTCTCCAAATATAAACTGCACAGAATCATTCTGTGAAACTTCTTTCTGACCTGTGCATTCAGCTAACAGAGTTAAACCATACTTTTGATTGAGCAGATCTGAACACTCTTTCTGTAGAAAATGCAACTGGACATTTGGAGCGCTAAGAGAGTAGTAGTGGAAAAAGGAATATATTCAAATATAAACTACACAGAAGCATTCTGTGAAACTTCTTTCTGATCTGAGCATTTAGCTAACAGAGTTAAACCATACTTTTGATTGAGCAGTTTTGAAACACTCTGTCTGTAGAAAATGCAACTGGACATTCGTAGCGCTAAGTGGGTAATAGTGGAAAAAAGAATATGTTCAAATATAAACTACACAGAAGCATTGTATGAAACTTCTTTCTGTTCTGTGCATTCAACTAACAGAGTTGAACCTTACTTTTGATTGAGCCATTCAAAAACACTCTTTCTGTAGAAACTGCAATTGGACATTCTGAGCGCTAAGAGGCCTCTATTGGGAAAAATAATATCTTCAAATAAAAACTACACAGAAGCATTGTGTGAAACTTATTTCTGATATGTTCATTAAGCTAACAGAGTTAAACCATACTTTTGATTGCGCAGTTCTGAACACTCTTTCTGTAGAAAATGCAAGTGGAAATTCAGAGCGCTAAGAGGGTAATAGTGGAAAAAGGAATATATTCAAATATAAACTACACAGTAGCATTCTGTGAAAATTCTTTCTGTTCTGTGCATTCAACTAACAGAGTTGAACCTTACTTTTGATTGAGCCGTTCTGAAACACTCTTTCTGTAGAAACTGCAATTGGACATGATAAGCGCTAAGAGGCCTACATTGGGAAAAAGAATATTTTCAAATAAAAACTACACAGATGCATTCTGTGAAACTTATTTCTGATCTGTAAATTCAGTTAACAGAGATAAAACATATTTTTGATTGAGCAGTTATGAAACACTCCTTTGTAGAAAATGCAAGTGGAGATTCGGAGCGCTAAGAGGGAAATAGTGGAAAAAGGAATGTCTTCAAATATAAACTACACAGAATCATTCGGTGAAACTTCTTTCTGATCTGTGCATTCAGCTAACAGAGTTAAACCATACTTTTGATTGAGCAGATCTGAACACTCTTTCTGTTGAAAATGCAACTGGACAATTGGAGCGCTAAGAGCGTTGTAGTGGAAAAAGGAATATATTCAAATATAAACTACACAGAAGCATTCTGTGAAACTTCTTTCTGATCTGAGCATACAGCTAACAGAGTTAAACCATACTTTTGATTGAGCAGTTTTGAAACACTCTGTCTGTAGAAAATGCAACTGGACATTCGTAGCGCTAAGTGGGTAATAGTGGAAAAGAGAATATGTTCAAATATAAACTACACAGAAGCATTGTATGAAACTTCTTTCTGTTCTGTGCATTCAACTAACATAGTTGAACCTTACTTTTGATTGAGCCGTTCTGAAACACTCTTTCTGTAGAAACTGCAATTGGACATTCTGAGCGCTAAGAGGCCTATATTGGGAAAAAGAATGTCTACAAATAAAAACTACGCAGAAGAATTTTGTGAAACTTCTTTCTGTTCTGTTTGTTCAACTAAAAGAGTTGAACCTTAGTTTTGATTGAGCCGTTCTGAAACACTCTTTCTGTAGAAAATGCAAGTGGAGATTCGGAGCGCTAAGAGGGTAATAGTGGAAAAAGGAATGTCTCCAAATATAAACTACACAGAATCATTCTGTGAAACTTCTTTCTGATCTGTGCATTCAGCTAACAGAGTTAAACCATACTTTTGATTGAGCAGATCTGAACACTCTTTCTGTAGAAAATGCAACTGGACATTTGGAGCGCTAAGAGAGTAGTAGTGGAAAAAGGAATATATTCAAATATAAACTACACAGAAGCATTCTGTGAAACTTCTTTCTGATCTGAGCATTCAGCTAACAGAGTTAAACCATACTTATGATTGAGCAGTTTTGAAACACTCTGTCTGTAGAAAATGCAACTGGACATTCGTAGCGCTAAGTGAGTAATAGTGGAAAAAAGAATATGTTCAAATATAAACTACACAGAATCATTGTATGAAACTTCTTTCTGTTCTGTGCATTCAACTAACAGAGTTGAACCTTACTTTTGATTGAGCCTTTCTGAAACACTCTTTCTGTAGAAACTGCAATTGGACATTCTGAGCGCTAAGAGGCCTATATTGGGAAAAATAATATCTTCAAATAAAAACTACACAGAAGCATTTTGTGAAACTTATTTCTGATATGTTCATTAAGCTAACAGAGTTAACCCATACTTTTGATTGCGCAGTTCTGAACACTCTTTCTCTAGAAAATGCAACTGGACATTCGGAGCGCTAAGAGGGTAATAGTGGAAAAAGGAATATATTCAAGTATAAACTACACAGTAGCATTCTGTGAAAATTCTTTCTGTTCTGTGCATTCAACTAACAGAGTTGAACCTTACTTTTGATTGAGCCGTTCTGAAACACTCTTTCTGTAGAAACTGCAATTGGACATGCTAAGCGCTAAGAGGCCTACATTGGGAAAAAGAATATCTTCAAATAAAAACTACACAGATGCATTCTGTGAAACTTATTTCTGATCTGTAAATTCAGTTAACAGAGATAAAACATATTTTTGATTGAGCAGTTATGAAACACTCTTTTTGTAGAAAATGCAAGTGGAGATTCGGAGCGCTAAGAGGGTAATAGTGGAAAAAGGAATGTCTTCAAATATAAACTACACAGAATCATTCGGTGAAACTTCTTTCTGATCTGTGCATTCAGCTAACAGAGTTAAACCATACTTTTGATTGAGCAGATCTGAACACTCTTTCTGTTGAAAATGCAACTGGAGATTTGGAGCGCTAAGAGCGTAGTAGTGGAAAAAGGAATATATTCAAATATAAACTACACAGAAGCATTCTGTGAAACTTCTTTCTGATCTGAGCATTCAGCTAACAGAGTTAAACCATACTTTTGATTGAGCAGTTTTGAAACAATCTGTCTGTAGAAAATGCAACTGGACATTCGTAGCGCTAAGTGGGTAATAGTGGAAAAAAGAATATGTTCAAATATAAACTACACAGAAGCATTGTATGAAACTTCTTTCTGTTCTGTGCATTCAACTAACAGAGTTGAACCTTACTTTTGATTGAGCCGTTCTGAAACACTCTTTCTGTAGAAACTGCAATTGGACATTCTGAGCGCTAAGAGGCCTATATTGGGAAAAAGAATGTCTACAAATAAAAACTACACAGAAGAATTTTGTGAAACTTCTTTCTGTTCTGTTTGTTCAACTAAAAGAGTTGAACCTTAGTTTTGATTGAGCCATTCTGTAACAGTCTTTCTGTAGAAAATGCAAGTGGAGATTCGGAGCGCTAAGAGGGTAATAGTGGAAAAAGGAATGTCTCCAAATATAAACTACACAGAATCATTCTGTGAAACTTCTTTCTGATATGTGCATTCAGCTAACAGAGTTAAACCATACTTTTGAATGAGCAGATCTGAACACTCTTTCTGTAGAAAATGCAACTGGACATTTGGAGCGCTAAGAGAGTAGTAGTGGAAAAAGGAATATATTCAAATATAAACTACACAGAAGCATTCTGTGAAAATTCTTTCTGATCTGAGCATTCAGCTAACAGAGTTAAACCATACTTTTGATTGAGCAGTTTTGAAACACTCTGTCTGTAGAAAATGCAACTGGACATTCGTAGCGCTAAGTGGGTAATAGTGGAAAAAAGAATATGTTCACATATAAACTACACAGCAGCATTGTATGAAACTTCTTTCTGTTCTGTGCATTCAACTAACAGAGTTGAACCTTACTTTTGATTGAGCCTTTCTGAAACACTCTTTCTGTAGAAACTGCAATTGGACATTCTGAGCGCTAAGAGGCCTCTATTGGGAAAAATAATATCTTCAAATAAAAACTACACAGAAGCATTGTGTGAAACTTATTTCTGATATGTTCATTAAGCTAACAGAGTTAAACCATACTTTTGATTGCACAGTTCTGAACACTATTTCTGTAGAAAATGCAAGTGGACATTCGGAGCGCTAAGAGGGTAATAGTGGAAAAAGGAATATATTCAAATATAAACTACACAGTAGCATTCTGTGAAAATTCTTTCTGTTCTGTGCATTCAACTAACAGAGTTGAACCTTACTTTTGATTGAGCCGTTCTGAAACACTCTTTCTGTAGAAACTGCAATTGGACATGCTAAGCGCTAAGAGGCCTACATTGGGAAAAAGAATATCTTCAAATAAAAACTACACAGATGCATTCTGTGAAACTTATTTCTGATCTGTAAATTCAGTTAACAGAGATAAAACATATTTTTGATTGAGCAGTTATGAAACACTCTTTTTGTAGAAAATGCAAGTGGAGATTCGGAGCGCTAAGCGGGTAATAGTGGAAAAAGTAATGTCTTCAAATATAAACTACACAGAATCATTCGGTGAAACTTCATTCTGATCTGTGCATTCAGCTAACAGTGTTAAACCATACTTTTGATTGAGCAGATCTGAACACTCTTTCTGTTGAAAATGCAACTGGACAATTGGAGCGCTAACAGCGTTGTAGTGGAAAATGGAATATATTCAAATATAAACTACACAGAAGCATTCTGTGAAACTTCTTTCTGATCTGAGCATACAGCTAACAGAGTTAAACCATACTTTTGATTGAGCAGTTTTGAAACACTCTGTCTGTAGAAAATGCAACTGGACATTTTTAGCGCTAAGTGGGTAATAGTGGAAAAGAGAATATGTTCAAATATAAACTACACAGAAGCATTGTATGAAACTTCTTTCTGTTCTGTGCATTCAACTATCAGAGTTGAACCTTGCTTTTGATTGAGCCGTTCTGAAACACTCTTTCTGTAGAAACTGCAATTGGACATTCTGAGCGCTAAGAGGCCTATATTGGGAAAAAGAATGTCTACAAATAAAAACTACGCAGAAGAATTGTGTGAAACTTCTTTCTGTTCTGTTTGTTCAACTAAAAGAGTTGAACCTTAGTTTTGATTGAGCCGTTCTGAAACACTCTTTCTGTAGAAAATGCAAGTGGAGATTCGGAGCGCTAAGAGGGTAATAGTGGAAAAAGGAATGTCTCCAAATATAAACTACACAGAATCATTCTGTGAAACTTCTTTCTGATCTGTGCATTCAGCTAACAGAGTTAAACCATACTTTTGATTGAGCAGATCTGAACACTCTTTCTGTAGAAAATGCAACTGGACATTTGGAGCGCTAAGAGAGTAGTAGTGGAAAAAGGAATATATTCAAATATAAACTACACAGAAGCATTCTGTGAAACTTCTTTCTGATCTGAGCATTCAGCTAACAGAGTTAAACCATACTTATGATTGAGCAGTTTTGAAACACTCTGTCTGTAGAAAATGCAACTGGACATTCGTAGCGCTAAGTGAGTAATAGTGGAAAAAAGAATATGTTCAAATATAAACTACACAGAATCATTGTATGAAACTTCTTTCTGTTCTGTGCATTCAACTAACAGAGTTGAACCTTACTTTTGATTGAGCCTTTCTGAAACACTCTTTCTGTAGAAACTGCAATTGGACATTCTGAGCGCTAAGAGGCCTATATTGGGAAAAATAATATCTTCAAATAAAAACTACACAGAAGCATTTTGTGAAACTTATTTCTGATATGTTCATTAAGCTAACAGAGTTAACCCATACTTTTGATTGCGCAGTTCTGAACACTCTTTCTCTAGAAAATGCAACTGGACATTCGGAGCGCTAAGAGGGTAATAGTGGAAAAAGGAATATATTCAAATATAAACTACACAGTAGCATTCTGTGAAAATTCTTTCTGTTCTGTGCATTCAACTAACAGAGTTGAACCTTACTTTTGATTGAGCCGTTCTGAAACACTCTTTCTGTAGAAACTGCAATTGGACATGCTAAGCGCTAAGAGGCCTACATTGGGAAAAAGAATATCTTCAAATAAAAACTACACAGATGCATTCTGTGAAACTTATTTCTGATCTGTAAATTCAGTTAACAGAGATAAAACATATTTTTGATTGAGCAGTTATGAAACACTCTTTTTGTAGAAAATGCAAGTGGAGATTCGGAGCGCTAAGAGGGTAATAGTGGAAAAAGGAATGTCTTCAAATATAAACTACACAGAATCATTCGGTGAAACTTCTTTCTGATCTGTGCATTCAGCTAACAGAGTTAAACCATACTTTTGATTGAGCAGATCTGAACACTCTTTCTGTTGAAAATGCAACTGGAGATTTGGAGCGCTAAGAGCGTAGTAGTGGAAAAAGGAATATATTCAAATATAAACTACACAGAAGCATTCTGTGAAACTTCTTTCTGATCTGAGCATTCAGCTAACAGAGTTAAACCATACTTTTGATTGAGCAGTTTTGAAACAATCTGTCTGTAGAAAATGCAACTGGACATTCGTAGCGCTAAGTGGGTAATAGTGGAAAAAAGAATATGTTCAAATATAAACTACACAGAAGCATTGTATGAAACTTCTTTCTGTTCTGTGCATTCAACTAACAGAGTTGAACCTTACTTTTGATTGAGCCGTTCTGAAACACTCTTTCTGTAGAAACTGCAATTGGACATTCTGAGCGCTAAGAGGCCTATATTGGGAAAAAGAATGTCTACAAATAAAAACTACACAGAAGAATTTTGTGAAACTTCTTTCTGTTCTGTTTGTTCAACTAAAAGAGTTGAACCTTAGTTTTGATTGAGCCATTCTGTAACAGTCTTTCTGTAGAAAATGCAAGTGGAGATTCGGAGCGCTAAGAGGGTAATAGTGGAAAAAGGAATGTCTCCAAATATAAACTACACAGAATCATTCTGTGAAACTTCTTTCTGATATGTGCATTCAGCTAACAGAGTTAAACCATACTTTTGAATGAGCAGATCTGAACACTCTTTCTGTAGAAAATGCAACTGGACATTTGGAGCGCTAAGAGAGTAGTAGTGGAAAAAGGAATATATTCAAATATAAACTACACAGAAGCATTCTGTGAAAATTCTTTCTGATCTGAGCATTCAGCTAACAGAGTTAAACCATACTTTTGATTGAGCAGTTTTGAAACACTCTGTCTGTAGAAAATGCAACTGGACATTCGTAGCGCTAAGTGGGTAATAGTGGAAAAAAGAATATGTTCACATATAAACTACACAGCAGCATTGTATGAAACTTCTTTCTGTTCTGTGCATTCAACTAACAGAGTTGAACCTTACTTTTGATTGAGCCTTTCTGAAACACTCTTTCTGTAGAAACTGCAATTGGACATTCTGAGCGCTAAGAGGCCTCTATTGGGAAAAATAATATCTTCAAATAAAAACTACACAGAAGCATTGTGTGAAACTTATTTCTGATATGTTCATTAAGCTAACAGAGTTAAACCATACTTTTGATTGCACAGTTCTGAACACTATTTCTGTAGAAAATGCAAGTGGACATTCGGAGCGCTAAGAGGGTAATAGTGGAAAAAGGAATGTCTCCAAATATAAACTACACAGAATCATTCTGTGAAACTTCTTTCTGATCTGTGCATTCAGCTAAGAGAGTTAAACCATACTTTTGATTGAGCAGATCTGAACACTCTTTCTGTAGAAAATGCAACTGGACATTTGGAGCGCTAAGAGAGTAGTAGTGGAAAAAGTAATATATTCAAATATAAACTACACAGAAGCATTCTGTGAAACTTCTTTCTGATCTGAGCATTCAGCTAACAGAGTTAAACCATACTTATGATTGAGCAGTTTTGAAACACTCTGTCTGTAGAAAATGCAACGGGACATTCGTAGCGCTAAGTGGGTAATAGTGGAAAAAAGAATATGTTCAAATATAAACTACACAGAAGCATTGTATGAAACTTCTTTCTGTTCTGTGCATTCAACTAACAGAGTTGAACCTTACTTTTGATTGAGCCTTTCTGAAACACTCTTTCTGTAGAAACTGCAATTGGACATTCTGAGCGCTAAGAGGCCTATATTGGGAAAAATAATATCTTCAAATAAAAACTACACAGAAGCATTTTGTGAAACTTATTTCTGATATGTTCATTAAGCTAACAGAGTTAACCCATACTTTTGATTGCGCAGTTCTGAACACTCTTTCTGTAGAAAATGCAAGTGGACATTCGGAGCGCTAAGAGGGTAATAGTGGAAAAAGGAATATATTCAAATATAAACTACACAGTAGCATTCTGTGAAAATTCTTTCTGTTCTGTGCATTCAACTAACAGAGTTGAACCTTACTTTTGATTGAGCCGTTCTGAAACACTCTTTCTGTAGAAACTGCAATTGGACATGCTAAGCGCTAAGAGGCCTACATTGGGAAAAAGAATATTTTCAAATAAAAACTACACAGATGCATTCTGTGAAACTTATTTCTGATCTGTAAATTCAGTTAACAGAGATAAAACATATTTTTGATTGAGCAGTTATGAAACACTCCTTTGTAGAAAATGCAAGTGGAGATTCGGAGCGCTAAGAGGGAAATAGTGGAAAAAGGAATGTCTTCAAATATAAACTACACAGAATCATTCGGTGAAACTTCTTTCTGATCTGTGCATTCAGCTAACAGAGTTAAACCATACTTTTGATTGAGCAGATCTGAACACTCTTTCTGTTGAAAATGCAACTGGACAATTGGAGCGCTAAGAGCGTTGTAGTGGAAAAAGGAATATATTCAAATATAAACTACACAGAAGCATTCTGTGAAACTTCTTTCTGATCTGAGCATACAGCTAACAGAGTTAAACCATACTTTTGATTGAGCAGTTTTGAAACACTCTGTCTGTAGAAAATGCAACTGGACATTCGTAGCGCTAAGTGGGTAATAGTGGAAAAGAGAATATGTTCAAATATAAACTACACAGAAGCATTGTATGAAACTTCTTTCTGTTCTGTGCATTCAACTAACATAGTTGAACCTTACTTTTGATTGAGCCGTTCTGAAACACTCTTTCTGTAGAAACTGCAATTGGACATTCTGAGCGCTAAGAGGCCTATATTGGGAAAAAGAATGTCTACAAATAAAAACTACGCAGAAGAACTTTGTGAAACTTCTTTCTGTTCTGTTTGTTCAACTAAAAGAGTTGAACCTTAGTTTTGATTGAGCCGTTCTGAAACACTCTTTCTGTAGAAAATGCAAGTGGAGATTCGGAGCGCTAAGAGGGTAATAGTGGAAAAAGGAATGTCTCCAAATATAAACTACACAGAATCATTCTGTGAAACTTCTTTCTGATCTGTGCATTCAGCTAACAGAGTTAAACCATACTTTTGATTGAGCAGATCTGAACACTCTTTCTGTAGAAAATGCAACTGGACATTTGGAGCGCTAAGAGAGTAGTAGTGGAAAAAGGAATATATTCAAATATAAACTACACAGAAGCATTCTGTGAAACTTTTTTCTGATCTGAGCATTCAGCTAACAGAGTTAAACCATACTTATGATTGAGCAGTTTTGAAACACTCTGTCTGTAGAAAATGCAACTGGACATTCGTAGCGCTAAGTGAGTAATAGTGGAAAAAAGAATATGTTCAAATATAAACTACACAGAATCATTGTATGAAACTTCTTTCTGTTCTGTGCATTCAACTAACAGAGTTGAACCTTACTTTTGATTGAGCCTTTCTGAAACACTCTTTCTGTAGAAACTGCAATTGGACATTCTGAGCGCTAAGAGGCCTATATTGGGAAAAATAATATCTTCAAATAAAAACTACACAGAAGCATTTTGTGAAACTTATTTCTGATATGTTCATTAAGCTAACAGAGTTAACCCATACTTTTGATTGCGCAGTTCTGAACACTCTTTCTGTAGAAAATGCAACTGGACATTCGGAGCGCTAAGAGGGTAATAGTGGAAAAAGGAATATATTCAAATATAAACTACACAGTAGCATTCTGTGAAAATTCTTTCTGTTCTGTGCATTCAACTAACAGAGTTGAACCTTACTTTTGATTGAGCCGTTCTGAAACACTCTTTCTGTAGAAACTGCAATTGGACATGCTAAGCGCTAAGAGGCCTACATTGGGAAAAAGAATATCTTCAAATAAAAACTACACAGATGCATTCTGTGAAACTTATTTCTGATCTGTAAATTCAGTTAACAGAGATAAAACATATTTTTGATTGAGCAGTTATGAAACACTCTTTTTGTAGGAAATGCAAGTGGAGATTCGGAGCGCTAAGAGGGTAATAGTGGAAAAAGGAATGTCTTCAAATATAAACTACACAGAATCATTCGGTGAAACTTCTTTCTGATCTGTGCATTCAGCTAACAGAGTTAAACCATACTTTTGATTGAGCAGATCTGAACACTCTTTCTGTTGAAAATGCAACTGGACATTTGGAGCGCTAAGAGCGTAGTAGTGGAAAAAGGAATATATTCAAATATAAACTACACAGAAGCATTCTGTGAAACTTCTTTCTGATCTGAGCATTCAGCTAACAGAGTTAAACCATACTTTTGATTGAGCAGTTTTGAAACACTCTGTCTGTAGAAAATGCAACTGGACATTCGTAGAGCTAAGTGGGTAATAGTGGAAAAAATAATATGTTCAAATATATACTACACAGAAGCATTGTATGAAACTTCTTTCTGTTCTGTGCATTCAACTAACAGAGTTGAACCTTACTTTTGATTGAGCCTTTCTGAAACACTCTTTCTGTAGAAACTGCAATTGGACATTCTGAGCGCTAAGAGGCCTATATTGGGAAAAATAATATCTTCAAATAAAAACTACACAGAAGCATTGTGTGAAACTTATTTCTGATATGTTCATTAAGCTAACAGAGTTAAACCATACTTTTGATTGCGCAGTTCTGAACACTCTTTCTGTAGAAAATGCAAGTGGACATTCGGAGCGCTAATAGGGTAATAGTGGAAAAAGGAATATATTCAAATATAAACTACACAGTAGCATTCTGTGAAAATACTTTCTGTTCTGTGCATTCAACTAACAGAGTTGAACCTTACTTTTGATTGAGCCGTTCTGAAACAATCTTTCTGTAGAAACTGCAATTGGACATGCTAAGCGCTAAGAGGCCTACATTGGGAAAAAGAATATCTTCAAATAAAAACTACACAGATGCATTCTGTGAAACTTATTTCTGATCTGTAAATTCAGTTAACAGAGATAAAACATATTTTTGATTGAGCAGTTATGAAACACTCTTTTTGTAGAAAATGCAAGTGGAGATTCGGAGCGCTAAGGGGGTAATAGTGGAAAAACGAATGTCTTCAAATATAAACTACACAGAATCATTCGGTGAAACTTCTTTCTGATCTGTGCATTCAGCTAACAGAGTTAAACCATACTTTTGATTGAGCAGATCTGAACACTCTTTCTGTTGAAAATGCAACTGGACAATTGGAGCGCTAAGAGCGTAGTAGTGGAAAAAGGAATATATTCAAATATAAACTACACAGAAGCATTCTGTGAAACTTCTTTCTGATCTGAGCATACAGCTAACAGAGTTAAACCATACTTTTGATTGAGCAGTTTTGAAACACTCTGTCTGTAGAAAATGCAACTGGACTTTCCTAGCGCTAAGTGGGTAATAGTGGAAAAAAGTATATGTTCAAATATAAACTACACAGAAGCATTGTATGAAACTTCTTTCTGTTCTGTGCATTCAACTAACAGAGTTGAACCTTACTTTTGATTGAGCCGTTCTGAAACACTCTTTCTGTAGAAACTGCAATTGGACATTCTGAGCGCTAAGAGGCCTATATTGGGAAAAAGAATGTCTACAAATAAAAACTACACAGAAGAATTGTGTGAAACTTCTTTCTGTTCTGTTTGTTCCACTAAAAGAGTTGAACATTAGTTTTCATTGAGCCGTTCTGAAACACTCTTTCTGTAGAAAATGCAAGTGGAGATTCGGAGCGCTAAGAGGGTAATAGTTGAAAAAGGAATGTCTCCAAATATAAACTGCACAGAATCATTCTGTGAAACTTCTTCCTGACCTGTGCATTCAGCTAACAGAGTTAAAGCATACTTTTGATTGAGCAGATCTGAACACTCTTTCTGTTGAAAATGCAACTGGACATTTGGAGCGCTAAGAGCGTAGTAGTGGAAAAAGGAATATATTCAAATATAAACTACACAGAAGCATTCTCTAAAACTTCTTTCTGATCTGAGCATACAGCTAACAGAGTTAAACCATACTTTTGATTGAGCAGTTTTGAAACACTCTGTCTTTTGAAAATGCAACTGGACTTTCCTAGCGCTAAGTGGGTAATAGTGGAAAAAAGTATATGTTCAAATATAAACTACACAGAAGCATTGTATGAAACTACTTTCTGTTCTGTGCATTCAACTAACAGAGTTGAACCTTACTTTTGATTGAGCCGTTCTGAAACACTCTTTCTGTAGAAACTGCAATTGGACATTCTGAGCGCTAAGAGGCCTATATTGGGAAAAAGAATGTCTACAAATAAAAACTACACAGAAGAATTGTGTGAAACTTCTTTCTGTTCTGTTTGTTCCACTAAAAGAGTTGAACATTAGTTTTCATTGAGCCGTTCTGAAACACTCTTTCTGTAGAAAATGCAAGTGGAGATTCGGAGCGCTAAGAGGGTAATAGTTGAAAAAGGAATGTCTCCAAATATAAACTGCACAGAATCATTCTGTGAAACTTCTTTCTGACCTGTGCATTCAGCTAACAGAGTTAAACCATACTTTTGATTGAGCAGATCTGAACACTCTTTCTGTAGAAAATGCAACTGGACATTTGGAGCGCTAAGAGAGTAGTAGTGGAAAAAGGAATATATTCAAATATAAACTACACAGAAGCATTCTGTGAAACTTCTTTCTGATCTGAGCATTTAGCTAACAGAGTTAAACCATACTTTTGATTGAGCAGTTTTGAAACACTCTGTCTGTAGAAAATGCAACTGGACATTCGTAGCGCTAAGTGGGTAATAGTGGAAAAAAGAATATGTTCAAATATAAACTACACAGAAGCATTGTATGAAACTTCTTTCTGTTCTGTGCATTCAACTAACAGAGTTGAACCTTACTTTTGATTGAGCCATTCTAAAACACTCTTTCTGTAGAAACTGCAATTGGACATTCTGAGCGCTAAGAGGCCTCTATTGGGAAAAATAATATCTTCAAATAAAAACTACACAGAAGCATTGTGTGAAACTTATTTCTGATATGTTCATTAAGCTAACAGAGTTAAACCATACTTTTGATTGCGCAGTTCTGAACACTCTTTCTGTAGAAAATGCAAGTGGAAATTCAGAGCGCTAAGAGGGTAATAGTGGAAAAAGGAATATATTCAAATATAAACTACACAGTAGCATTCTGTGAAAATTCTTTCTGTTCTGTGCATTCAACTAACAGAGTTGAACCTTACTTTTGATTGAGCCGTTCTGAAACACTCTTTCTGTAGAAACTGCAATTGGACATGATAAGCGCTAAGAGGCCTACATTGGGAAAAAGAATATTTTCAAATAAAAACTACACAGATGCATTCTGTGAAACTTATTTCTGATCTGTAAATTCAGTTAACAGAGATAAAACATATTTTTGATTGAGCAGTTATGAAACACTCCTTTGTAGAAAATGCAAGTGGAGATTCGGAGCGCTAAGAGGGAAATAGTGGAAAAAGGAATGTCTTCAAATATAAACTACACAGAATCATTCGGTGAAACTTCTTTCTGATCTGTGCATTCAGCTAACAGAGTTAAACCATACTTTTGATTGAGCAGATCTGAACACTCTTTCTGTTGAAAATGCAACTGGACAATTGGAGCGCTAAGAGCGTTGTAGTGGAAAAAGGAATATATTCAAATATAAACTACACAGAAGCATTCTGTGAAACTTCTTTCTGATCTGAGCATACAGCTAACAGAGTTAAACCATACTTTTGATTGAGCAGTTTTGAAACACTCTGTCTGTAGAAAATGCAACTGGACATTCGTAGCGCTAAGTGGGTAATAGTGGAAAAGAGAATATGTTCAAATATAAACTACACAGAAACATTGTATGAAACTTCTTTCTGTTCTGTGCATTCAACTAACATAGTTGAACCTTACTTTTGATTGAGCCGTTCTGAAACACTCTTTCTGTAGAAACTGCAATTGGACATTCTGAGCGCTAAGAGGCCTATATTGGGAAAAAGAATGTCTACAAATAAAAACTACGCAGAAGAACTTTGTGAAACTTCTTTCTGTTCTGTTTGTTCAACTAAAAGAGTTGAACCTTAGTTTTGATTGAGCCGTTCTGAAACACTCTTTCTGTAGAAAATGCAAGTGGAGATTCGGAGCGCTAAGAGGGTAATAGTGGAAAAAGGAATGTCTCCAAATATAAACTACACAGAATCATTCTGTGAAACTTCTTTCTGATCTGTGCATTCAGCTAACAGAGTTAAACCATACTTTTGATTGAGCAGATCTGAACACTCTTTCTGTAGAAAATGCAACTGGACATTTGGAGCGCTAAGAGAGTAGTAGTGGAAAAAGGAATATATTCAAATATAAACTACACAGAAGCATTCTGTGAAACTTCTTTCTGATCTGAGCATTCAGCTAACAGAGTTAAACCATACTTATGATTGAGCAGTTTTGAAAAACTCTGTCTGTAGAAAATGCAACTGGACATTCGTAGCGCTAAGTGAGTAATAGTGGAAAAAAGAATATGTTCAAATATAAACTACACAGAATCATTGTATGAAACTTCTTTCTGTTCTGTGCATTCAACTAACAGAGTTGAACCTTACTTTTGATTGAGCCTTTCTGAAACACTCTTTCTGTAGAAACTGCAATTGGACATTCTGAGCGCTAAGAGGCCTATATTGGGAAAAATAATATCTTCAAATAAAAACTACACAGAAGCATTTTGTGAAACTTATTTCTGATATGTTCATTAAGCTAACAGAGTTAACCCATACTTTTGATTGCGCAGTTCTGAACACTCTTTCTGTAGAAAATGCAACTGGACATTCGGAGCGCTAAGAGGGTAATAGTGGAAAAAGGAATATATTCAAATATAAACTACACAGTAGCATTCTGTGAAAATTCTTTCTGTTCTGTGCATTCAACTAACAGAGTTGAACCTTACTTTTGATTGAGCCGTTCTGAAACACTCTTTCTGTAGAAACTGCAATTGGACATGCTAAGCGCTAAGAGGCCTACATTGGGAAAAAGAATATCTTCAAATAAAAACTACACAGATGCATTCTGTGAAACTTATTTCTGATCTGTAAATTCAGTTAACAGAGATAAAACATATTTTTGATTGAGCAGTTATGAAACACTCTTTTTGTAGAAAATGCAAGTGGAGATTCGGAGCGCTAAGAGGGTAATAGTGGAAAAAGGAATGTCTTCAAATATAAACTACACAGAATCATTCGGTGAAACTTCTTTCTGATCTGTGCATTCAGCTAACAGAGTTAAACCATACTTTTGATTGAGCAGATCTGAACACTCTTTCTGTTGAAAATGCAACTGGACATTTGGAGCGCTAAGAGCGTAGTAGTGGAAAAAGGAATATATTCAAATATAAACTACACAGAAGCATTCTGTGAAACTTCTTTCTGATCTGAGCATTCAGCTAACAGAGTTAAACCATACTTTTGATTGAGCAGTTTTGAAACACTCTGTCTGTAGAAAATGCAACTGGACATTCGTAGAGCTAAGTGGGTAATAGTGGAAAAAATAATATGTTCAAATATATACTACACAGAAGCATTGTATGAAACTTCTTTCTGTTCTGTGCATTCAACTAACAGAGTTGAACCTTACTTTTGATTGAGCCTTTCTGAAACACTCTTTCTGTAGAAACTGCAATTGGACATTCTGAGCGCTAAGAGGCCTATATTGGGAAAAATAATATCTTCAAATAAAAACTACACAGAAGCATTGTGTGAAACTTATTTCTGATATGTTCATTAAGCTAACAGAGTTAAACCATACTTTTGATTGCGCAGTTCTGAACACTCTTTCTGTAGAAAATGCAAGTGGACATTCGGAGCGCTAATAGGGTAATAGTGGAAAAAGGAATATATTCAAATATAAACTACACAGTAGCATTCTGTGAAAATACTTTCTGTTCTGTGCATTCAACTAACAGAGTTGAACCTTACTTTTGATTGAGCCGTTCTGAAACAATCTTTCTGTAGAAACTGCAATTGGACATGCTAAGCGCTAAGAGGCCTACATTGGGAAAAAGAATATCTTCAAATAAAAACTACACAGATGCATTCTGTGAAACTTATTTCTGATCTGTAAATTCAGTTAACAGAGATAAAACATATTTTTGATTGAGCAGTTATGAAACACTCTTTTTGTAGAAAATGCAAGTGGAGATTCGGAGCGCTAAGGGGGTAATAGTGGAAAAACGAATGTCTTCAAATATAAACTACACAGAATCATTCGGTGAAACTTCTTTCTGATCTGTGCATTCAGCTAACAGAGTTAAACCATACTTTTGATTGAGCAGATCTGAACACTCTTTCTGTTGAAAATGCAACTGGACAATTGGAGCGCTAAGAGCGTTGTAGTGGAAAAAGGAATATATTCAAATATAAACTACACAGAAGCATTCTGTGAAACTTCTTTCTGATCTGAGCATACAGCTAACAGAGTTAAACCATACTTTTGATTGAGCAGTTTTGAAACACTCTGTCTGTAGAAAATGCAACTGGACATTCGTAACGCTAAGTGGGTAATAGTGGAAAAGAGAATATGTTCAAATATAAACTACACAGAAGCATTGTATGAAACTTCTTTCTGTTCTATGCATTCAACTAACAGAGTTGAACCTTACTTTTGATTGAGCCGTTCTGAAACACTCTTTCTGTAGAAACTGCAATTGGACATTCTGAGCGCTAAGAGGCCTATATTGGGAAAAAGAATGTCTACAAATAAAAACTACGCAGAAGAATTTTGTGAAACTTCTTTCTGTTCTGTTTGTTCAACTAAAAGAGTTGAACCTTAGTTTTGATTGAGCCGTTCTGAAACACTCTTTCTGTAGAAAATGCAAGTGGAGATTCGGAGCGCTAAGAGGGTAATAGTGGAAAAAGGAATGTCTCCAAATATAAACTACACAGAATCATTCTGTGAAACTTCTTTCTGATCTGTGCATTCAGCTAACAGAGTTAAACCATACATTTGATTGAGCAGATCTGAACACTCTTTCTGTTGAAAATGCAACTGGACATTTGGAGCGCTAAGAGCGTAGTAGTGGAAAAAGGAATATATTCAAATATAAACTACACAGAAGCATTCTGTAAAACTTCTTTCTGATCTGAGCATACAGCTAACAGAGTTAAACCATACTTTTGATTGAGCAGTTTTGAAACACTCTGTCTTTTGAAAATGCAACGGGACTTTCCTAGCGCTAAGTGGGTAATAGTGGAAAAAAGTATATGTTCAAATATAAACTACACAGAAGCATTGTATGAAACTTCTTTCTGTTCTGTGCATTCAACTAACAGAGTTGAACCTTACTTTTGATTGAGCCGTTCTGAAACACTCTTTCTGTAGAAACTGCAATTGGACATTCTGAGCGCTAAGAGGCCTATATTGGGAAAAAGAATGTCTACAAATAAAAACTACACAGAAGAATTGTGTGAAACTTCTTTCTGTTCTGTTTGTTCCACTAAAAGAGTTGAACATTAGTTTTCATTGAGCCGTTCTGAAACACTCTTTCTGTAGAAAATGCAAGTGGAGATTCGGAGCGCTAAGAGGGTAATAGTTGAAAAAGGAATGTCTCCAAATATAAACTGCACAGAATCATTCTGTGAAACTTCTTTCTGACCTGTGCATTCAGCTAACAGAGTTAAACCATACTTTTGATTGAGCAGATCTGAACACTCTTTCTGTAGAAAATGCAACTGGACATTTGGAGCGCTAAGAGAGTAGTAGTGGAAAAAGGAATATATTCAAATATAAACTACACAGAAGCATTCTGTGAAACTTCTTTCTGATCTGAGCATTTAGCTAACAGAGTTAAACCATACTTTTGATTGAGCAGTTTTGAATCACTCTGTCTGTAGAAAATGCAACTGGACATTCGTAGCGCTAAGTGGGTAATAGTGGAAAAAAGAATATGTTCAAATATAAACTACACAGAAGCATTGTATGAAACTTCTTTCTGTTCTGTGCATTCAACTAACAGAGTTGAACCTTACTTTTGATTGAGCCGTTCTGAAACACTCTTTCTGTAGAAACTGCAATTGGACATTCTGAGCGCTAAGAGGCCTCTATTGGGAAAAATAATATCTTCAAATAAAAACTACACAGAAGCATTGTGTGAAACTTATTTCTGATATGTTCATTAAGCTAACAGAGTTAAACCATACTTTTGATTGCGCAGTTCTGAACACTCTTTCTGTAGAAAATGCAAGTGGAAATTCAGAGCGCTAAGAGGGTAATAGTGGAAAAAGGAATATATTCAAATATAAACTACACAGTAGCATTCTGTGAAAATACTTTCTGTTCTGTGCATTCAACTAACAGAGTTGAACCTTACTTTTGATTGAGCCGTTCTGAAACACTCTTTCTGTAGAAACTGCAATTGGACATGCTAAGCGCTAAGAGGCCTACATTGGGAAAAAGAATATTTTCAAATAAAAACTACACAGATGCATTCTGTGAAACTTATTTCTGATCGGTAAATTCAGTTAACAGAGATAAAACATATTTTTGATTGAGCAGTTATGAAACACTCCTTTGTAGAAAATGCAAGTGGAGATTCGGAGCGCTAAGAGGGTAATAGTGGAAAAAGGAATGTCTTCAAATATAAACTACACAGAATCATTCGGTGAAACTTCTTTCTGATCTGTGCATTCAGCTAACAGAGTTAAACCATACTTTTGATTGAGCAGATCTGAACACTCTTTCTGTTGAAAATGCAACTGGACAATTGGAGCGCTAAGAGCGTTGTAGTGGAAAAAGTAATATATTCAAATATAAACTACACAGAAGCATTCTGTGAAACTTCTTTCTGATCTGAGCATACAGCTAACAGAGTTAAACCATACTTTTGATTGAGCAGTTTTGAAACACTCTGTCTGTAGAAAATGCAACTGGACATTCGTAGCGCTAAGTGGGTAATAGTGGAAAAGAGAATATTTTCATATATAAACTACACAGAAGCATTGTATGAAACTTCTTTCTGTTCTGTGCATTCAACTAACAGAGTTGAACCTTACTTTTGATTGAGCCGTTCTGAAACACTCTTTCTGTAGAAACTGCAATTGGACATTCTGAGCGCTAAGAGGCCTATATTGGGAAAAAGAATGTCTACAAATAAAAACTACGCAGAAGAATTTTGTGAAACTTCTTTCTGTTCTGTTTGTTCAACTAAAAGAGTTGAACCTTAGTTTTGATTGAGCCGTTCTGAAACACTCTTTCTGTAGAAAATGCAAGTGGAGATTCGGAGCGCTAAGAGGGTAATAGTGGAAAAAGGAATGTCTCCAAATATAAACTACACAGAATCATTCTGTGAAACTTCTTTCTGATCTGTGCATTCAGCTAACAGAGTTAAACCATACTTTTGATTGAGCAGATCTGAACACTCTTTCTGTAGAAAATGCAACTGGACATTTGGAGCGCTAAGAGAGTAGTAGTGGAAAAAGGAATATATTCAAATATAAACTACACAGAAGCATTCTGTGAAACTTCTTTCTGATCTGAGCATTCAGCTAACAGAGTTAAACCATACTTATGATTGAGCAGTTTTGAAACACTCTGTCTGTAGAAAATGCAACTGGACATTCGTAGCGCTAAGTGGGTAATAGTGGAAAAAAGAATATGTTCAAATATAAACTACACAGAAGCATTGTATGAAACTTCTTTCTGTTCTGTGCATTCAACTAACAGAGTTGAACCTTACTTTTGATTGAGCCGTTCTGAAACACTCTTTCTGTAGAAACTGCAATTGGACATTCTGAGCGCTAAGAGGCCTCTATTGGGAAAAGTAATATCTTCAAATAAAAACTACACAGAAGCATTGTGTGAAACTTATTTCTGATATGTTCATTAAGCTAACAGAGTTAAACCATACTTTTGATTGCGCAGTTCTGAACACTCTTTCTGTAGAAAATGCAAGTGGAAATTCAGAGAGCTAAGAGGGTAATAGTGGAAAAAGGAATATATTCAAATATAAACTACACAGTAGCATTCTGTGAAAATTCTTTCTGTTCTTTGCATTCAACTAACAGAGTTGAACCTTACTTTTGATTGAGCCGTTCTGAAACACTCTTTCTGTAGAAACTGCAATTGGACATGCTAAGCGCTAAGAGGCCTACATTGGGAAAAAGAATATCTTCAAATAAAAACTACACAGATGCATTCTGTGAAACTTATTTCTGATCTGTAAATTCAGTTAACAGAGATAAAATATATTTTTGATTGAGCAGTTATGAAACACTCCTTTGTAGAAAATGCAAGTGGAGATTCGGAGCGCTAAGAGGGTAATAGTGGAAAAAGGAATGTCTTCAAATATAAACTACACAGAATCATTCGGTGAAACTTCTTTCTGATCTGTGCATTCAGCTAACAGAGTTAAACCATACTTTTGGTTGAGCAGATCTGAACACTCTTTCTGTTGAAAATGCAACTGGACAATTGGAGCGCTAAGAGCGTTGTAGTGGAAAAAGGAATATATTCAAATATAAACTACACAGAAGCATTCTGTGAAACTTCTTTCTGATCTGAGCATACAGCTAACAGAGTTAAACCATACTTTTGATTGAGCAGTTTTGAAACACTCTGTCTGTAGAAAATGCAACTGGACATTCGTAGCGCTAAGTGGGTAATAGTGGAAAAGAGAATATGTTCAAATATAAACTACACAGAAGCATTGTATGAAACTTCTTTCTGTTCTATGCATTCAACTAACAGAGTTGAACCTTACTTTTGATTGAGCCGTTCTGAAACACTCTTTCTGTAGAAACTGCAATTGGACATTCTGAGCGCTAAGAGGCATATATTGGGAAAAAGAATGTCTACAAATAAAAACTACGCAGAAGAATTTTGTGAAACTTCTTTCTGTTCTGTTTGTTCAACTAAAAGAGTTGAACCTTAGTTTTGATTGAGCCGTTCTGAAACACTCTTTCTGTAGAAAATGCAAGTGGAGATTCGGAGCGCTAAGAGGGTAATAGTGGAAAAAGGAATGTCTCCAAATATAAACTACACAGAATCATTCTGTGAAACTTCTTTCTGATCTCTGCATTCAGCTAACAGAGTTAAACCATACATTTGATTGAGCAGATCTGAACACTCTTTCTGTTGAAAATGCAACTGGACATTTGGAGCGCTAAGAGCGTAGTAGTGGAAAAAGGAATATATTCAAATATAAACTACACAGAAGCATTCTGTAAAACTTCTTTCTGATCTGAGCATACAGCTAACAGAGTTAAACCATACTTTTGATTGAGCAGTTTTGAAACACTCTGTCTTTTGAAAATGCAACGGGACTTTCCTAGTGCTAAGTGGGTAATAGTGGAAAAAAGTATATGTTCAAATATAAACTACACAGAAGCATTGTATTAAACTTCTTTCTGTTCTGTGCATTCAACTAACAGAGTTGAACCTTACTTTTGATTGAGCCGTTCTGAAACACTCTTTCTGTAGAAACTGCAATTGGACATTCTGAGCGCTAAGAGGCCTATATTGGGAAAAAGAATGTCTACAAATAAAAACTACACAGAAGAATTGTGTGAAACTTCTTTCTGTTCTGTTTGTTCCACTAAAAGAGTTGAACATTAGTTTTCATTGAGCCGTTCTGAAACACTCTTTCTGTAGAAAATGCAAGTGGAGATTCGGAGCGCTAAGAGGGTAATAGTTGAAAAAGGAATGTCTCCAAATATAAACTGCACAGAATCATTCTGTGAAACTTCTTTCTGACCTGTGCATTCAGCTAACAGAGTTAAACCATACTTTTGATTGAGCAGATCTGAACACTCTTTCTGTAGAAAATGCAACTGGACATTTGGAGCGCTAAGAGAGTAGTAGTGGAAAAAGGAATATATTCAAATATAAACTACACAGAAGCATTCTGTGAAACTTCTTTCTGATCTGAGCATTTAGCTAACAGAGTTAAACCATACTTTTGATTGAGCAGTTTTGAAACACTCTGTCTGTAGAAAATGCAACTGGACATTCGTAGCGCTAAGTGGGTAATAGTGGAAAAAAGAATATGTTCAAATATAAACTACACAGAAGCATTGTATGAAACTTCTTTCTGTTCTGTGCATTCAACTAACAGAGTTGAACCTTACTTTTGATTGAGCCGTTCTGAAACACTCTTTCTGTAGAAACTGCAATTGGACATTCTGAGCGCTAAGAGGCCTCTATTGGGAAAAATAATATCTTCAAATAAAAACTACACAGAAGCATTGTGTGAAACTTATTTCGGATATGTTCATTAAGCTAACAGAGTTAAACCATACTTTTGATTGCGCAGTTCTGAACACTCTTTCTGTAGAAAATGCAAGTGGAAATTCAGAGCGCTAAGAGGGTAATAGTGGAAAAAGGAATATATTCAAATATAAACTACACAGTAGCATTCTGTGAAAATTCTTTCTGTTCTGTGCATTCAACTAACAGAGTTGAACCTTACTTTTGATTGAGCCGTTCTGAAACACTCTTTCTGTAGAAACTGCAATTGGACATGCTAAGCGCTAAGAGGCCTACATTGGGAAAAAGAATATTTTCAAATAAAAACTACACAGATGCATTCTGTGAAACTTATTTCTGATCTGTAAATTCAGTTAACAGAGATAAAACATATTTTTGATTGAGCAGTTATGAAACACTCTTTTTGTAGAAAATGCAAGTGGAGATTCGGAGCGCTAAGAGGGTAATAGTGGAAAAAGTAATGTCTTCAAATATAAACTACACAGAATCATTCGGTGAAACTTCTTTCTGATCTGTGCATTCAGCTAACAGAGTTAAACCATACTTTTGATTGAGCAGATCTGAACACTCTTTCTGTTGAAAATGCAACTGGACATTTGGAGCGCTAAGAGCGTAGTAGTGGAAAAAGGAATATATTCAAATATAAACTACACAGAAGCATTCTGTGAAACTTCTTTCTGATCTGAGCATACAGCTAACAGAGTTAAACCATACTTTTGATTGAGCAGTTTTGAAACACTCTGTCTGTTGAAAATGCAACTGGACTTTCCTAGCGCTAAGTGGGTAATAGTGGAAAAAAGTATATGTTCAAATATAAACTACACAGAAGCATTGTATGAAACTTCTTTCTGTTCTGTGCATTCAACTAACAGAGTTGAACCTTACTTTTGATTGAGCCGTTCTGAAACACTCTTTCTGTAGAAACTGCAATTGGACATTCTGAGCGCTAAGAGGCCTATATTGGGAAAAAGAATGTCTACAAATAAAAACTACACAGAAGAATTGTGTGAAACTTCTTTCTGTTCTGTTTGTTCCACTAAAAGAGTTGAACATTAGTTTTCATTGAGCCGTTCTGAAACACTCTTTCTGTAGAAAATGCAAGTGGAGATTCGGAGCGCTAAGAGGGTAATAGTGGAAAAAGGAATGTCTCCAAATATAAACTACACAGAATCATTCTGTGAAACTTCTTTCTGACCTGTGCATTCAGCTAACAGAGTTAAACCATACTTTTGATTGAGCAGATCTGAACACTCTTTCTGTAGAAAATGCAACTGGACATTTGGAGCGCTAAGAGAGTAGTAGTGGAAAAAGGAATATATTCAAATATAAACTACACAGAAGCATTCTGTGAAACTTCTTTCTGATCTGAGCATTTAGCTAACAGAGTTAAACCATACTTTTGATTGAGCAGTTTTGAAACACTCTGTCTGTAGAAAATGCACATGGACATTCGTAGCGCTAAGTGGGTAATAGTGGAAAAAAGAATATGTTCAAATATAAACTACACAGAAGCATTGTATGAAACTACTTTCTGTTCTGTGCATTCAACTAACAGAGTTGAACCTTACTTTTGATTGAGCCTTTCTGAAACACTCTTTCTGTAGAAACTGCAATTGGACATTCTGAGCGCTAAGAGGCCTCTATTGGGAAAAATAATATCTTCAAATAAAAACTACACAGAAGCATTGTGTGAAACTTATTTCTGATATGTTCATTAAGCTAACAGAGTTAAACCATACTTTTGATTGCGCAGTTCTGAACACTCTTTCTGTAGAAAATGCAAGTGGACATTCAGAGCGCTAAGAATGTAAGAGTGGAAAAAGGAATATATTCAAATATAAACTACACAGTAGCATTCTGTGAAAATTCTTTCTGTTCTGTGCATTCAACTAACAGAGTTGAACCTTACTTTTGATTGAGCCGTTCTGAAACACTCTTTCTGTAGAAACTGCAATTGGACATGCTAAGCGCTAAGAGGCCTACATTGGGAAAAAGAATATCTTCAAATAAAAACTACACAGATGCATTCTGTGAAACTTATTTCTGATCTGTAAATTCAGTTAACAGAGATAAAACATATTTTTGATTGAGCAGTTAAGAAACACTCCTTTGTAGAAAATGCAAGTGGAGATTCGGAGCGCTAAGAGGGTAATAGTGGAAAAAAGAATGTCTTCAAATATAAACTACACAGAATCATTCGGTGAAACTTCTTTCTGATCTGTGCATTCAGCTAACAGAGTTAAACCATACTTTTGATTGAGCAGATCTGAACACTCTTTCTGTTGAAAATGCAACTGGACATTTGGAGCGCTAAGAGCGTAGTAGTGGAAAAAGGAATATATTCAAATATAAACTACACAGAAGCATTCTGTGAAACTTCTTTCTGATCTGAGCATACAGCTAACAGAGTTAAACCATACTTTTGATTGAGCAGTTTTGAAACACTCTGTAGAAAATGCAACTGGACATTCGTAGCGCTAAGTGGGTAATAGTGGAAAAGAGAATATGTTCATATATAAACTACACAGAAGCATTGTATGAAAATTCTTTCTGTTCTGTGCATTCAACTAACAGAATTGAACCTTACTTTTGATTGAGCCGTTCTGAAACACTATTTCTGTAGAAACTGCAATTGGACATGCTAAGCGCTAAGAGGCCTACATTGGGAAAAAGAATATCTTCAAATAAAAACTACACAGATGCATTCTGTGAAACTTATTTCTGATCTGTAAATTCAGTTAACAGAGATAAAACATATTTTTGATTGAGCAGTTATGAAACACTCTTTTTGTAGAAAATGCAAGTGGAGATTCGGAGCGCTAAGAGGGTAATAGTGGAAAAAGGAATGTCTTCAAATATAAACTACACAGAATCATTCGGTGAAACTTATTTCTGATCTGTGCATTCAGCTAACAGAGTTAAACCATACTTTTGATTGAGCAGATCTGAACACTCTTTCTGTTGAAAATGCAACTGGACATTTGGAGCGCTAAGAGCGTAGTAGTGGAAAAAGGAATATATTCAAATATAAACTACACAGAAGCATTCTGTGAAACTTCTTTCTGATCTGAGCATTCAGCTAACAGAGTTAAACCATACTTTTGATTGAGCAGTTTTGAAACACTCTGTCTGTAGAAAATGCAACTGGACATTCGTAGCGCTAAGTGGGTAATAGTGGAAAAGAGAATATGTTCAAATATAAACTACACAGAAACATTGTATGAAACTTCTTTCTGTTCTGTGCATTCAACTAACAGAGTTGAACCTTACTTTTGATTGAGCCGTTCTGAAACACTCTTTCTGTAGAAACTGCAATTGGACATTCTGAGCGCTAAGAGGCCTATATTGGGAAAAAGAATGTCTACAAATAAAAACTACACAGAAGAATTGTTTGAAACTTCTTTCTGTTCTGTTTGTTCAACTAAAAGAGTTGAACCTTAGTTTTGATTGAGCCGTTCTGAAACACTCTTTCTGTAGAAAATGCAAGTGGAGATTCGGAGCGCTAAGAGGGTAATAGTGGAAAAAGGAATGTCTCCAAATATAAACTACACAGAATCATTCTGTGAAACTTCTTTCTGATCTGTGCATTCAGCTAACAGAGTTAAACCATACTTTTGATTGAGCAGATCTGAACACTCTTTCTGTAGAAAATGCAACTGGACATTTGGAGCGCTAAGAGAGTAGTAGTGGAAAAAGGAATATATTCAAATATAAACTACACAGAAGCATTCTGTGAAACTTCTTTCTGATCTGAGCATTCAGCTAACTGAGTTAAACCATACTAATGATTGAGCAGTTTTGAAACACTCTGTCTGTAGAAAATGCAACTGGACATTCGTAGCGCTAAGTGGGTAATAGTGGAAAAAAGAATATGTTCAAATATAAACTACACAGAAGCATTGTATGAAACTTCTTTCTGTTCTGTGCATTCAACTAACAGAGTTGAACCTTACTTTTGATTGAGCCTTTCTGAAACACTCTTTCTGTAGAAACTGCAATTGGACATTCTGAGCGCTAAGAGGCCTATATTGGGAAAAATAATATCTTCAAATAAAAACTACACAGAAGCATTGTGTGAAACTTATTTCTGATATGTTCATTAAGCTAACAGAGTTAAACCATACTTTTGATTGCGCAGTTCTGAACACTCTTTCTGTAGAAAATGCAAGTGGACATTCGGAGCGCTAAGAGGGTAATAGTGGAAAAAGGAATATATTCAAATATAAACTACACAGTAGCATTCTGTGAAAATTCTTTCTGTTCTGTGCATTCAACTAACAGAGTTGAACCTTACTTTTGATTGAGCCGTTCTGAAACACTCTTTCTGTAGAAACTGCAATTGGACATGCTAAGCGCTAAGAGGCCTAAATTGGGAAAAAGAATATCTTCAAATAAAAACTGCACAGATGCATTCTGTGAAACTTATTTCTGATCTGTAAATTCAGTTAACAGAGATAAAACATATTTTTGATTGAGCAGTTATGAAACACTCTTTTTGTAGAAAATGCAAGTGGAGATTCGGAGCGCTAAGAGGGTAATAGTGGAAAAAGTAATGTCTTCAAATATAAACTACACAGAATCATTCGGTGAAACTTCTTTCTGATCTGTGCATTCAGCTAACAGAGTTAAACCATACTTTTGATTGAGCAGATCTGAACACTCTTTCTGTTGAAAATGCAACTGGACATTTGGAGCGCTAAGAGCGTAGTAGTGGAAAAAGGAATATATTCAAATATAAACTACACAGAAGCATTCTGTGAAACTTCTTTCTGATCTGAGCATTCAGCTAACAGAGTTAAACCATACTTTTGATTGAGCAGTTTTGAAACACTCTGTCTGTAGAAAATGCAACTGGACATTCGTAGCGCTAAGTGGGTAATAGTGGAAAAAAGAATATGTTCAAATATAAACTACACAGAAGCATTGTATGAAACTACTTTCTGTTCTGTGCATTCAACTAACAGAGTTGAACCTTACTTTTGATTGAGCCTTTCTGAAACACTCTTTCTGTAGAAACTGCAATTGGACATTCTGAGCGCTAAGAGGACTATATTGGGAAAAATAATATCTTCAAATAAAAACTACACAGAAGCATTGTGTGAAACTTATTTCTGATATGTTCATTAAGCTAACAGAGTTAAACCATACTTTTGATTGCGCAGTTCTGAACACTCTTTCTGTAGAAAATGCAAGTGGACATTCGGAGCGCTAAGAGGGTAATAGTGGAAAAAGTAATATATTCAAATATAAACTACACAGTAGCATTCTGTGAAAATTCTTTCTGTTCTGTGCATTCAACTAACGGAGTTGAACCTTACTTTTGATTGAGCCGTTCTGAAACACTCTTTCTGTAGAAACTGCAATTGGACATGCTAAGCGCTAAGAGGCCTACATTGGGAAAAAGAATATATTCAAATAAAAACTACACAGATGCATTCTGTGAAACTTATTTCTGATCTGTAAATTCAGTTAACAGAGATAAATCATATTTTTGATTGAGCAGTTATGAAACACTCTTTTTGTAGAAAATGCAAGTGGAGATTCGGAGCGCTAAGAGGGTAATAGTGGAAAAAGTAATGTCTTCAAATATAAACTACACAGAATCATTCGGTGAAACTTCTTTCTGATCTGTGCATTCAGCTAACAGAGTTAAACCATACTTTTGATTGAGCAGATCTGAACACTCTTTCTGTTGAAAATGCAACTGGACATTTGGAGCGCTAAGAGCGTAGTAGTGGAAAAAGGAATATATTCAAATATAAACTACACAGAAGCATTCTGTGAAACTTCTTTCTGATCTGAGCATACAGCTAACAGAGTTAAACCATACTTTTGATTGAGCAGTTTTGAAACACTCTGTCTGTTGAAAATGCAACTGGACTTTCCTAGCGCTAAGTGGGTAATAGTGGAAAAAAGTATATGTTCAAATATAAACTACACAGAAGCATTGTATGAAACTTCTTTCTGTTCTGTGCATTCAACTAACAGAGTTGAAACTTACTTTTGATTGAGCCGTTCTGAAACACTCTTTCTGTAGAAACTGCAATTGGACATTCTGAGCGCTAAGAGGCCTATATTGGGAAAAAGAATGTCTACAAATAAAAACTACACAGAAGAATTGTGTGAAACTTCTTTCTGTTCTGTTTGTTCCACTAAAAGAGTTGAACATTAGTTTTCATTGAGCCGTTCTGAAACACTCTTTCTGTAGAAAATGCAAGTGGAGATTCGGAGCGCTAAGAGGGTAATAGTGGAAAAAGGAATGTCTCCAAATATAAACTACACAGAATCATTCTGTGAAACTTCTTTCTGACCTGTGCATTCAGCTAACAGAGTTAAACCATACTTTTGATTGAGCAGATCTGAACACTCTTTCTGTAGAAAATGCAACTGGACATTTGGAGCGCTAAGAGAGTAGTAGTGGAAAAAGGAATATATTCAAATATAAACTACACAGAAGCATTCTGTGAAACTTCTTTCTGATCTGAGCATTTAGCTAACAGAGTTAAACCATACTTTTGATTGAGCAGTTTTGAAACACTCTGTCTGTAGAAAATGCAACTGGACATTCGTAGCGCTAAGTGGGTAATAGTGGAAAAAAGAATATGTTCAAATATAAACTACACAGAAGCATTGTATGAAACTTCTTTCTGTTCTGTGCATTCAACTAACAGAGTTGAACCTTACTTTTGATTGAGCCGTTCTGAAACACTCTTTCTGTAGAAACTGCAATTGGACATTCTGAGCACTAAGAGGCCTCTATTGGGAAAAATAATATCTTCAAATAAAAACTACACAGAAGCATTGTGTGAAACTTATTTCTGATATGTTCATTAAGCTAACAGAGTTAAACCATACTTTTGATTGCGCAGTTCTGAACACTCTTTCTGTAGAAAATGCCAGTGGACATTCAGAGCGCTAAGAGGGTAATATTGGAAAAAGGAATATATTCAAATATAAACTACACAGTAGCATTCTGTGAAAATTCTTTCTGTTCTGTGCATTCAACTAACAGAGTTGAACCTTACTTTTGATTGAGCCGTTCTGAAACACTCTTTCTGTAGAAACTGCAATTGGACCTGCTAAGCGCTAAGAGGCCTACATTGGGAAAAATAATATCTTCAAATAAAAACTACACAGATGCATTCTGTGAAACTTATTTCTGATCTGTAAATTCAGTTAACAGAGATAAAACATATTTTTGATTGAGCAGTTATGAAACACTCCTTTGTAGAAAATGCAAGTGGAGATTCGGAGCACTAAGATGGTAATAGTGGAAAAAGGAATGTCTTCAAATATAAACTACACAGAATCATTCGGTGAAACTTCTTTCTGATCTGTGCATTCAGCTAACAGAGTTAAACCATACTTTTGATTGAGCAGATCTGAACACTCTTTCTGTTGAAAATGCAACCGGACATTTGGAGCGCTAAGAGCGTACTAGTGGAAAAAGGAATATATTCAAATATAAACTACACAGAAGCATTCTGTGAAACTTCTTTCTGATCTGAGCATACAGCTAACAGAGTTAAACCATACTTTTGATTGAGCAGTTTTGAAACACTCTGTAGAAAATGCAACTGGACATTCGTAGCGCTAAGTGGGTAATAGTGGAAAAGAGAATATGTTCAAATATAAACTACACAGAAGCATTGTATGAAACTTCTTGCTGTTCTGTGCATTCAACTAACAGAGTTGAACCTTACTTTTGATTGAGCCGTTCTGAAACACTCTTTCTGTAGAAACTGCAATTGGACATTCTGAGCGCTAAGAGGCCTATATTGGGAAAAAGAATGTCTACAAATAAAAACTACACAGAAGAATTGTGTGAAACTTCTTTCTGTTCTGTTTGTTCAACTAAAAGAGTTGAACCTTAGTTTTGATTGAGCCGTTCTGAAACACTCTTTCTGTAGAAAATGCAAGTGGAGATTCGGAGCGCTAAGAGGATAATAGTGGAAAAAGGAATGTCTCCAAATATAAACTACACAGAATCATTCTGTGAAACATCTTTCTGATCTGTGCATTCAGCTAACAGAGTTAAACCATACTTTTGATTGAGCACATCTGAACACTCTTTCTGTAGAAAATGCAACTGGACATTTGGAGCGCTAAGAGAGTAGTAGTGGAAAAAGGAATATATTCAAATATAAACTACACAGAAGCATTCTGTGAAACTTCTTTCTGATCTGAGCATTCAGCTAACTGAGTTAAACCATACTTATGATTGAGCAGTTTTGAAACACTCTGTCTGTAGAAAATGCAACTGGACATTCGTAGCGCTAAGTGGGTAATAGTGGAAAAAAGAATATGTTCAAATATAAACTACACAGAAGCATTGTATGAAACTTCTTTCTGTTCTGTGCATTCAACTAACAGAGTTGAACCTTACATTTGATTGAGCCTTTCTGAAACACTCTTTCTGTAGAAACTGCAATTGGACATTCTGAGCGCTAAGAGGCCTATATTGGGAAAAACAATATCTTCAAATAAAAACTACACAGAAGCATTGTGTGAAACTTATTTCTGATATGTTCATTAAGCTAACAGAGTTAAACCATACTTTTGATTGCGCAGTTCTGAACACTCTTTCTGTAGAAAATGCAAGTGGACATTCGGAGCGCTAAGAGGGTAATAGTGGAAAAAGGAATATATTCAAATATAAACTACACAGTAGCATTCTGTGAAAATTCTTTCTGTTCTGTGCATTCAACTAACAGAGTTGAACCTTACTTTTGATTGAGCCGTTCTGAAACACTCTTTCTGTAGAAACTGCAATTGGACATGCTAAGCGCTAAGAGGCCTACATTGGGAAAAAGAATATCTTCAAATAAAAACTACACAGATTCATTCTGTGAAACTTATTTCTGATCTGTAAATTCAGTTAACAGAGATAAAACATATTTTTGATTGAGCAGTTATGAAACACTCTTTTTGTAGAAAATGCAAGTGGAGATTCGGAGCCCTAAGGGGGTAATAGTGGAAAAAGGAATGTCTTCAAATATAAACTACACAGAATCATTCGGTGAAACTTCTTTCTGATCTGTGCATTCAGCTAACAGAGTTAAACCATACTTTTGATTGAGCAGATCTGAACACTCTTTCTGTTGAAAATGCAACTGGACATTTGGAGCGCTAAGAGCGTTGTAGTGGAAAAAGGAATATATTCAAATATAAACTACACAGAAGCATTCTGTGAAACTTCTTTCTGATCTGAGCATTCAGCTAACAGAGTTAAACCATACTTTTGATTGAGCAGTTTTGAAACACTCTGTCTGTAGAAAATGCAACTGGACATTCGTAGCGCTAAGTGGGTAATAGTGGAAAAAGAATATGTTCAAATATAAAATACACAGAAGCATTGTATGAAACTTCTTTCTGTTCTGTGCATTCAACTAACAGAGTTGAACCTTACTTTTGATTGAGCCTTTCTGAAACACTCTTTCTGTAGAAACTGCAATTGGACATTCTGAGCGCTAAGAGGCCTATATTGGGAAAAATAATATCTTCAAATAAAAACTACACAGAAGCATTGTGTGAAACTTATTTCTGATATGTTCATTAAGCTAACAGAGTTAAACCATACTTTTGATTGCGCAGTTCTGAACACTCTTTCTGTAGAAAATGCAAGTGGACATTCGGAGCGCTAAGAGGGTAATAGTGGAAAAAGGAATATATTCAAATATAAACTACACAGTAGCATTCTGTGAAAATTCTTTCTGTTCTGTGCATTCAACTAACAGAGTTGAACCTTACTTTTGATTGAGCCGTTCTGAAACACTCTTTCTGTAGAAACTGCAATTGGACATGCTAAGCGCTAAGAGGCCTAAATTGGGAAAAAGAATATCTTCAAATAAAAACTGCACAGATGCATTCTGTGAAACTTATTTCTGATCTGTAAATTCAGTTAACAGAGATAAAACATATTTTTGATTGAGCAGTTATGAAACACTCTTTTTGTAGAAAATGCAAGTGGAGATTCGGAGCGCTAAGAGGGTAATAGTGGAAAAAGGAATGTCTCCAAATATAAACTACACAGAATCATTCGGTGAAACTTCTTTCTGATCTGTGCATTCAGCTAACAGAGTTAAACCATACTTTTGATTGAGCAGATCTGAACACTTTTTCTGTTGAAAATGCAACTGGACATTTGGAGCACTAAGAGGGTAGTAGTGGAAAAAGGAATATATTCAAATATAAACTACACAGAAGCATTCTGTGAAACTTCTTTCTGATCTGAGCATTCAGCTAACAGAGTTAAACCATACTTTTGATTGAGCAGTTTTGAAACACTCTGTCTGTAGAAAATGCAACTGGACATTCGTAGCGCTAAGTGGGTAATAGTGGAAAAATAATATGTTCAAATATAAAATACACAGAAGCATTGTATGAAACTTCTTTCTGTTCTGTGCATTCAACTAACAGAGTTGAACCTTACTTTTGATTGAGCCTTTCTGAAACACTCTTTCTGTAGAAACTGCAATTGGACATTCTGAGCGCTAAGAGGCCTATATTGGGAAAAATAATATCTTCAAATAAAAAATACACAGAAGCATTGTGTGAAACTTATTTCTGATATGTTCATTAAGCTAACAGAGTTAAACCATACTTTTGATTGCGCAGTTCTGAACACTCTTTCTGTAGAAAATGCAAGTGGACATTCGGAGCGCTAAGAGGGTAATAGTGGAAAAAGGAATATATTCAAATATAAACTACACAGTAGCATTCTGTGAAAATTCTTTCTGTTCTGTGCATTCAACTAACAGAGTTGAACCTTACTTTTGATTGAGCCGTTCTGAAACACTATTTCTGTAGAAACTGCAATTGGACATGCTAAGCGCTAAGAGGCCTACATTGGGAAAAAGAATATCTTCAAATAAAAACTACACAGATGCATTCTGTGAAACTTATTTCTGATCTGTAAATTCAGTTAACAGAGATAAAACATATTTTTGATTGAGCAGTTATGAAACACTCTTTTTGTAGAAATTGCAAGTGGAGATTCTGAGCGCTAAGAGGGTAATAGTGGAAAAAGGAATGTCTTCAAATATAAACTACACAGAATCATTCGGTGAAACTTCTTTCTGATCTGTGCATTCAGCTAACAGAGTTAAACCATACTTTTGATTGAGCAGATCTGAACACTCTTTCTGTTGAAAATGCAACTGGACATTTGGAGCGCTAAGAGCGTAGTAGTGGAAAAAGGAATATATTCAAATATAAACTACACAGAAGCATTCTGTGAAACTTCTTTCTGATCTGAGCATTCAGCTAACAGAGTTAAACCATACTTTTGATTGAGCAGTTTTGAAACACTCTGTCTGTAGAAAATGCAACTGGACATTCGTAGCGCTAAGTGGGTAATAGTGGAAAAGAGAATATGTTCAAATATAAACTACACAGAAACATTGTATGAAACTTCTTTCTGTTCTGTGCATTCAACTAACAGATTTGAACCTTACTTTTGATTGAGCCGTTCTGAAACACTCTTTCTGTAGAAACTGCAATTGGACATTCTGAGCGCTAAGAGGCCTATATTGGGAAAAAGAATGTCTACAAATAAAAACTACACAGAAGAATTGTGTGAAACTTCTTTCTGTTCTGTTTGTTCAACTAAAAGAGTTGAACCTTAGTTTTGATTGAGCTGTTCTGAAACACTCTTTCTGTAGAAAATGCAAGTGGAGATTCGGAGCGCTAAGAGGGTAATAGTGGAAAAAGGAATGTCTCCAAATATAAACTACACAGAATCATTCTGTGAAACTTCTTTCTGATCTGTGCATTCAGCTAACAGAGTTAAACCATACTTTTGATTGAGCACATCTGAACACTCTTTCTGTAGAAAATGCAACTGGACATTTGGAGCGCTAAGAGAGTAGTAGTGGAAAAAGGAATATATTCAAATATAAACTACACAGAAGCATTCTGTGAAACTTCTTTCTGATCTGAGCATTTAGCTAACAGAGTTAAACCATACTTTTGATTGAGCAGTTTTGAAACACTCTGTCTGTAGAAAATGCAACTGGACATTCGTAGCGCTAAGTGGGTAATAGTGGAAAAAAGAATATGTTCAAATATAAACTACACAGAAGCATTGTATGAAACTTCTTTCTGTTCTGTGCATTCAACTAACAGAGTTGAACCTTACTTTTGATTGAGCCGTTCTGAAACACTCTTTCTGTAGAAACTGCAATTGGACATTCTGAGCGCTAAGAGGCCTCTATTGGGAAAAATAATATCTTCAAATAAAAACTACACAGAAGCATTGTGTGAAACTTATTTCTGATATGTTCATTAAGCTAACAGAGTTAAACCATACTTTTGATTGCGCAGTTCTGAACACTCTTTCTGTAGAAAATGCAAGTGGAAATTCAGAGCGCTAAGAGGGTAATAGTGGAAAAAGGAATATATTCAAATATAAACTACACAGTAGCATTCTGTGAAAATTCTTTCTGTTCTGTGCATTCAACTAACAGTGTTGAACCTTACTTTTGATTGAGCCGTTCTGAAACACTCTTTCTGTAGAAACTGCAATTGGACATGCTAAGCGCTAAGAGGCCTACATTGGGAAAAAGAATATTTTCAAATAAAAACTACACAGATGCATTCTGTGAAACTTATTTCTGATCTGTAAATTCAGTTAACAGAGATAAAACATATTTTTGATTGAGCAGTTATGAAACACTCTTTTTGTAGAAAATGCAAGTGGAGATTCGGAGCGCTAAGAGGGTAATAGTGGAAAAAGTAATGTCTTCAAATATAAACTACACAGAATCATTCGGTGAAACTTCTTTCTGATCTGTGCATTCAGCTAACAGAGTTAAACCATACTTTTGATTGAGCAGATCTGAACACTCTTTCTGTTGAAAATGCAACTGGACATTTGGAGCGCTAAGAGCGTAGTAGTGGAAAAAGGAATATATTCAAATATAAACTACACAGAAGCATTCTGTGAAACATCTTTCTGATCTGAGCATACAGCTAACAGAGTTAAACCATACTTTTGATTGAGCAGTTTTGAAACACTCTGTCTGTTGAAAATGCAACTGGACTTTCCTAGCGCTAAGTGGGTAATAGTGGAAAAAAGTATATGTTCAAATATAAACTACACAGAAGCATTGTATGAAACTTCTTTCTGTTCTGTGCATTCAACTAACAGAGTTGAACCTTACTTTTGATTGAGCCGTTCTGAAACACTCTTTCTGTAGAAACTGCAATTGGACATTCTGAGCGCTAAGAGGCCTATATTGGGAAAAAGAATGTCTACAAATAAAAACTACACAGAAGAATTGTGTGAAACTTCTTTCTGTTCTGTTTGTTCCACTAAAAGAGTTGAACATTAGTTTTCATTGAGCCGTTCTGAAACACTCTTTCTGTAGAAAATGCAAGTGGAGATTCGGAGCGCTAAGAGGGTAATAGTGGAAAAAGGAATGTCTCCAAATATAAACTACACAGAATCATTCTGTGAAACTTCTTTCTGACCTGTGCATTCAGCTAACAGAGTTAAACCATACTTTTGATTGAGCAGATCTGAACACTCTTTCTGTAGAAAATGCAACTGGACATTTGGAGCGCTAAGAGAGTAGTAGTGGAAAAAGGAATATATTCAAATATAAACTACACAGAAGCATTCTGTGAAACTTCTTTCTGATCTGAGCATTTAGCTAACAGAGTTAAACCATACTTTTGATTGAGCAGTTTTGAAACACTCTGTCTGTAGAAAATGCAACTGGACATTCGTAGCGCTAAGTGGGTAATAGTGGAAAAAAGAATATGTTCAAATATAAACTACACAGAAGCATTGTATGAAACTACTTTCTGTTCTGTGCATTCAACTAACAGAGTTGAACCTTACTTTTGATTGAGCCTTTCTGAAACACTCTTTCTGTAGAAACTGCAATTGGACATTCTGAGCGCTAAGAGGCCTCTATTGGGAAAAATAATATCTTCAAATAAAAACTACACAGAAGCATTGTGTGAAACTTATTTCTGATATGTTCATTAAGCTAACAGAGTTAAACCATACTTTTGATTGCGCAGTTCTGAACACTCTTTCTGTAGAAAATGCAAGTGGACATTCAGAGCGCTAAGAATGTAAGAGTGGAAAAAGGAATATATTCAAATATAAACTACACAGTAGCATTCTGTGAAAATTCTTTCTGTTCTGTGCATTCAACTAACAGAGTTGAACCTTACTTTTGATTGAGCCGTTCTGAAACACTCTTTCTGTAGAAACTGCAATTGGACATGCTAAGCGCTAAGAGGCCTACATTGGGAAAAAGAATATCTTCAAATAAAAACTACACAGACGCATTCTGTGAAACTTATTTCTGATCTGTAAATTCAGTTAACAGAGATAAAACATATTTTTGATTGAGCAGTTAAGAAACCCTCCTTTGTAGAAAATGCAAGTGGAGATTCGGAGCGCTAAGAGGGTAATAGTGGAAAAAAGAATGTCTTCAAATATAAACTACACAGAATCATTCGGTGAAACTTCTTTCTGATCTGTGCATTCAGCTAACAGAGTTAAACCATACTTTTGATTGAGCAGATCTGAACACTCTTTCTGTTGAAAATGCAACTGGACATTTGGAGCGCTAAGAGCGTAGTAGTGGAAAAAGGAATATATTCAAATATAAACTACACAGAAGCATTCTGTGAAACTTCTTTCTGATCTGAGCATACAGCTAACAGAGTTAAACCATACTTTTGATTGAGCAGTTTTGAAACACTCTGTAGAAAATGCAACTGGACATTCGTAGCGCTAAGTGGGTAATAGTGGAAAAGAGAATATGTTCATATATAAACTACACAGAAGCATTGTATGAAAATTCTTTCTGTTCTGTGCATTCAACTAACAGAATTGAACCTTACTTTTGATTGAGCCGTTCTGAAACACTATTTCTGTAGAAACTGCAATTGGACATGCTAAGCGCTTAGAGGCGTACATTGGGAAAAAGAATATCTTCAAATAAAAACTACACAGATGCATTCTGTGAAACTTATTTCTGATCTGTAAATTCAGTTAACAGAGATAAAACATATTTTTGATTGAGCAGTTATGAAACACTCTTTTTGTAGAAAATGCAAGTGGAGATTCGGAGCGCTAAGAGGGTAATAGTGGAAAAAGGAATGTCTTCAAATATAAACTACACAGAATCATTCGGTGAAACTTATTTCTGATCTGTGCATTCAGCTAACAGAGTTAAACCATACTTTTGATTGAGCAGATCTGAACACTCTTTCTGTTGAAAATGCAACTGGACATTTGGAGCGCTAAGAGCGTAGTAGTGGAAAAAGGAATATATTCAAATATAAACTACACAGAAGCATTCTGTGAAACTTCTTTCTGATCTGAGCATTCAGCTAACAGAGTTAAACCATACTTTTGATTGAGCAGTTTTGAAACACTCTGTCTGTAGAAAATGCAACTGGACATTCGTAGCGCTAAGTGGGTAATAGTGGAAAAGAGAATATGTTCAAATATAAACTACACAGAAACATTGTATGAAACTTCTTTCTGTTCTGTGCATTCAACTAACAGAGTTGAACCTTACTTTTGATTGAGCCGTTCTGAAACACTCTTTCTGTAGAAACTGCAATTGGACATTCTGAGCGCTAAGAGGCCTATATTGGGAAAAAGAATGTCTACAAATAAAAACTACACAGAAGAATTGTGTGAAACTTCTTTCTGTTCTGTTTGTTCAACTAAAAGAGTTGAACCTTAGTTTTGATTGAGCCGTTCTGAAACACTCTTTCTGTAGAAAATGCAAGTGGAGATTTGGAGCGCTAAGAGGGTAATAGTGGAAAAAGGAATGTCTCCAAATATAAACTACACAGAATCATTCTGTGAAACTTCTTTCTGATCTGTGCATTCAGCTAACAGAGTTAAACCATACTTTTGATTGAGCAGATCTGAACACTCTTTCTGTAGAAAATGCAACTGGACATTTGGAGCGCTAAGAGAGTAGTAGTGGAAAAAGGAATATATTCAAATATAAACTACACAGAAGCATTCTGTGAAACTTCTTTCTGATCTGAGCATTCAGCTAACTGAGTTAAACCATACTAATGATTGAGCAGTTTTGAAACACTCTGTCTGTAGAAAATGCAACTGGACATTCGTAGCGCTAAGTGGGTAATAGTGGAAAAAAGAATATGTTCAAATATAAACTACACAGAAGCATTGTATGAAACTTCTTTCTGTTCTGTGCATTCAACTAACAGAGTTGAACCTTACTTTTGATTGAGCCTTTCTGAAACACTCTTTCTGTAGAAACTGCAATTGGACATTCTGAGCGCTAAGAGGACTATATTGGGAAAAATAATATCTTCAAATAAAAACTACACAGAAGCATTGTGTGAAACTTATTTCTGATATGTTCATTAAGCTAACAGAGTTAAACCATACTTTTGATTGCGCAGTTCTGAACACTCTTTCTGTAGAAAATGCAAGTGGACATTCGGAGCGCTAAGAGGGTAATAGTGGAAAAAGGAATATATTCAAATATAAACTACACAGTAGCATTCTGTGAAAATTCTTTCTGTTCTGTGCATTCAACTAACAGAGTTGAACCTTACTTTTGATTGAGCCGTTCTGAAACACTCTTTCTGTAGAAACTGCAATTGGACATGCTAAGCGCTAAGAGGCCTAAATTGGGAAAAAGAATATCTTCAAATAAAAACTGCACAGATGCATTCTGTGAAACTTATTTCTGATCTGTAAATTCAGTTAACAGAGATAAAACATATTTTTGATTGAGCAGTTATGAAACACTCTTTTTGTAGAAAATGCAAGTGGAGATTCGGAGCGCTAAGAGGGTAATAGTGGAAAAAGTAATGTCTTCAAATATAAACTACACAGAATCATTCGGTGAAACTTCTTTCTGATCTGTGCATTCAGCTAACAGAGTTAAACCATACTTTTGATTGAGCAGATCTGAACATTCTTTCTGTTGAAAATGCAACTGGACATTTGGAGCGCTAAGAGCGTAGTAGTGGAAAAAGGAATATATTCAAATATAAACTACACAGAAGCATTCTGTGAAACTTCTTTCTGATCTGAGCATTCAGCTAACAGAGTTAAACCATACTTTTGATTGAGCAGTTTTGAAACACTCTGTCTGTAGAAAATGCAACTGGACATTCGTAGCGCTAAGTGGGTAATAGTGGAAAAAAGAATATGTTCAAATATAAACTACACAGAAGCATTGTATGAAACTACTTTCTGTTCTGTGCATTCAACTAACAGAGTTGAACCTTACTTTTGATTGAGCCTTTCTGAAACACTCTTTCTGTAGAAACTGCAATTGGACATTCTGAGCGCTAAGAGGACTATATTGGGAAAAATAATATCTTCAAATAAAAACTACACAGAAGCATTGTGTGAAACTTATTTCTGATATGTTCATTAAGCTAACAGAGTTAAACCATACTTTTGATTGCGCAGTTCTGAACACTCTTTCTGTAGAAAATGCAAGTGGACATTCGGAGCGCTAAGAGGGTAATAGTGGAAAAAGGAATATATTCAAATATAAACTACACAGTAGCATTCTGTGAAAATTCTTTCTGTTCTGTGCATTCAACTAACGGAGTTGAACCTTACTTTTGATTGAGCCGTTCTGAAACACTCTTTCTGTAGAAACTGCAATTGGACATGCTAAGCGCTAAGAGGCCTACATTGGGAAAAAGAATATATTCAAATAAAAACTACACAGATGCATTCTGTGAAACTTATTTCTGATCTGTAAATTCAGTTAACAGAGATAAATCATATTTTTGATTGAGCAGTTATGAAACACTCTTTTTGTAGAAAATGCAAGTGGAGATTCGGAGCGCTAAGAGGGTAATAGTGGAAAAAGTAATGTCTTCAAATATAAACTACACAGAATCATTCGGTGAAACTTCTTTCTGATCTGTGCATTCAGCTAACAGAGTTAAACCATACTTTTGATTGAGCAGATCTGAACACTCTTTCTGTTGAAAATGCAACTGGACATTTGGAGCGCTAAGAGCGTAGTAGTGGAAAAAGGAATATATTCAAATATAAACTACACAGAAGCATTCTGTGAAACTTCTTTCTGATCTGAGCATACAGCTAACAGAGTTAAACCATACTTTTGATTGAGCAGTTTTGAAACACTCTGTCTGTTGAAAATGCAACTGGACTTTCCTAGCGCTAAGTGGGTAATAGTGGAAAAAAGTATATGTTCAAATATAAACTACACAGAAGCATTGTATGAAACTTCTTTCTGTTCTGTGCATTCAACTAACAGAGTTGAAACTTACTTTTGATTGAGCCGTTCTGAAACACTCTTTCTGTAGAAACTGCAATTGGACATTCTGAGCGCTAAGAGGCCTATATTGGGAAAAAGAATGTCTACAAATAAAAACTACACAGAAGAATTGTGTGAAACTTCTTTCTGTTCTGTTTGTTCCACTAAAAGAGTTGAACATTAGTTTTCATTGAGCCGTTCTGAAACACTCTTTCTGTAGAAAATGCAAGTGGAGATTCGGAGCGCTAAGAGGGTAATAGTGGAAAAAGGAATGTCTCCAAATATAAACTACACAGAATCATTCTGTGAAACTTCTTTCTGACCTGTGCATTCAGCTAACAGAGTTAAACCATACTTTTGATTGAGCAGATCTGAACACTCTTTCTGTAGAAAATGCAACTGGACATTTGGAGTGCTAAGAGAGTAGTAGTGGAAAAAGGAATATATTCAAATATAAACTACACAGAAGCATTCTGTGAAACTTCTTTCTGATCTGAGCATTTAGCTAACAGAGTTAAACCATACTTTTGATTGAGCAGTTTTGAAACACTCTGTCTGTAGAAAATGCAACTGGACATTCGTAGCGCTAAGTGGGTAATAGTGGAAAAAAGAATATGTTCAAATATAAATTACACAGAAGCATTGTATGAAACTTCTTTCTGTTCTGTGCATTCAACTAACAGAGTTGAACCTTACTTTTGATTGAGCCTTTCTGAAACACTCTTTCTGTAGAAACTGCAATTGGACATTCTGAGCGCTAAGAGGCCTATATTGGGAAAAATAATATCTTCAAATAAAAACTACACAGAAGCATTGTGTGAAACTTATTTCTGATATGTTCATTAAGCTAACAGAGTTAAACCATACTTTTGCTTGCGCAGTTCTGAACACTCTTTCTGTAGAAAATGCAAGTGGACATTCGGAGCGCTAAGAGGGTAATAGTGGAAAAAGGAATATATTCAAATATAAACTACACAGTAGCATTCTGTGAAAATTCTTTCTGTTCTGTGCATTCAACTAACAGAGTTGAACCTTACTTTTGATTGAGCCGTTCTGAAACACTCTTTCTGTAGAAACTGCAATTGGACATGCTAAGCGCTAAGAGGCCTAAATTGGGAAAAAGAATATCTTCAAATAAAAACTGCACAGATGCATTCTGTGAAACTTATTTCTGATCTGTAAATTCAGTTAACAGAGATAAAACATATTTTTGATTGAGCAGTTATGAAACACTCTTTTTGTAGAAAATGCAAGTGGAGATTCGGAGCGCTAAGAGGGTAATAGTGGAAAAAGTAATGTCTTCAAATATAAACTACACAGAATCATTCGGTGAAACTTCTTTCTGATCTGTGCATTCAGCTAACAGAGTTAAACCATACTTTTGATTGAGCAGATCTGAACATTCTTTCTGTTGAAAATGCAACTGGACATTTGGAGCGCTAAGAGCGTAGTAGTGGAAAAAGGAATATATTCAAATATAAACTACACAGAAGCATTCTGTGAAACTTCTTTCTGATCTGAGCATTCAGCTAACAGAGTTAAACCATACTTTTGATTGAGCAGTTTTGAAACACTCTGTCTGTAGAAAATGCAACTGGACATTCGTAGCGCTAAGTGGGTAATAGTGGAAAAAAGAATATGTTCAAATATAAACTACACAGAAGCATTGTATGAAACTACTTTCTGTTCTGTGCATTCAACTAACAGAGTTGAACCTTACTTTTGATTGAGCCTTTCTGAAACACTCTTTCTGTAGAAACTGCAATTGGACATTCTGAGCGCTAAGAGGACTATATTGGGAAAAATAATATCTTCAAATAAAAACTACACAGAAGCATTGTGTGAAACTTATTTCTGATATGTTCATTAAGCTAACAGAGTTAAACCATACTTTTGATTGCGCAGTTCTGAACACTCTTTCTGTAGAAAATGCAAGTGGACATTCGGAGCGCTAAGAGGGTAATAGTGGAAAAAGGAATATATTCAAATATAAACTACACAGTAGCATTCTGTGAAAATTCTTTCTGTTCTGTGCATTCAACTAACGGAGTTGAACCTTACTTTTGATTGAGCCGTTCTGAAACACTCTTTCTGTAGAAACTGCAATTGGACATGCTAAGCGCTAAGAGGCCTACATTGGGAAAAAGAATATATTCAAATAAAAACTACACAGATGCATTCTGTGAAACTTATTTCTGATCTGTAAATTCAGTTAACAGAGATAAATCATATTTTTGATTGAGCAGTTATGAAACACTCTTTTTGTAGAAAATGCAAGTGGAGATTCGGAGCGCTAAGAGGGTAATAGTGGAAAAAGTAATGTCTTCAAATATAAACTACACAGAATCATTCGGTGAAACTTCTTTCTGATCTGTGCATTCAGCTAACAGAGTTAAACCATACTTTTGATTGAGCAGATCTGAACACTCTTTCTGTTGAAAATGCAACTGGACATTTGAAGCGCTAAGAGCGTAGTAGTGGAAAAAGGAATATATTCAAATATAAACTACACAGAAGCATTCTGTGAAACTTCTTTCTGATCTGAGCATACAGCTAACAGAGTTAAACCATACTTTTGATTGAGCAGTTTTGAAACACTCTGTCTGTTGAAAATGCAACTGGACTTTCCTAGCGCTAAGTGGGTAATAGTGGAAAAAAGTATATGTTCAAATATAAACTACACAGAAGCATTGTATGAAACTTCTTTCTGTTCTGTGCATTCAACTAACAGAGTTGAAACTTACTTTTGATTGAGCCGTTCTGAAACACTCTTTCTGTAGAAACTGCAATTGGACATTCTGAGCGCTAAGAGGCCTATATTGGGAAAAAGAATGTCTACAAATAAAAACTACACAGAAGAATTGTGTGAAACTTCTTTCTGTTCTGTTTGTTCCACTAAAAGAGTTGAACATTAGTTTTCATTGAGCCGTTCTGAAACACTCTTTCTGTAGAAAATGCAAGTGGAGATTCGGAGCGCTAAGAGGGTAATAGTGGAAAAAGGAATGTCTCCAAATATAAACTACACAGAATCATTCTGTGAAACTTCTTTCTGACCTGTGCATTCAGCTAACAGAGTTAAACCATACTTTTGATTGAGCAGATCTGAACACTCTTTCTGTAGAAAATGCAACTGGACATTTGGAGCGCTAAGAGAGTAGTAGTGGAAAAAGGAATATATTCAAATATAAACTACACAGAAGCATTCTGTGAAACTTCTTTCTGATCTGAGCATTTAGCTAACAGAGTTAAACCATACTTTTGATTGAGCAGTTTTGAAACACTCTGTCTGTAGAAAATGCAACTGGACATTCGTAGCGCTAAGTGGGTAATAGTGGAAAAAAGAATATGTTCAAATATAAACTACACAGAAGCATTGTATGAAACTTCTTTCTGTTCTGTGCATTCAACTAACAGAGTTGAACCTTACTTTTGATTGAGCCGTTCTGAAACACTCTTTCTGTAGAAACTGCAATTGGACATTCTGAGCACTAAGAGGCCTCTATTGGGAAAAATAATATCTTCAAATAAAAACTACACAGAAGCATTGTGTGAAACTTATTTCTGATATGTTCATTAAGCTAACAGAGTTAAACCATACTTTTGATTGCGCAGTTCTGAACACTCTTTCTGTAGAAAATGCCAGTGGACATTCGGAGCGCTAAGAGGGTAATATTGGAAAAAGGAATATATTCAAATATAAACTACACAGTAGCATTCTGTGAAAATTCTTTCTGTTCTGTGCATTCAACTAACAGAGTTGAACCTTACTTTTGATTGAGCCGTTCTGAAACACTCTTTCTGTAGAAACTGCAATTGGACCTGCTAAGCGCTAAGAGGCCTACATTGGGAAAAATAATATCTTCAAATAAAAACTACACAGATGCATTCTGTGAAACTTATTTCTGATCTGTAAATTCAGTTAACAGAGATAAAACATATTTTTGATTGAGCCGTTATGAAACACTCCTTTGTAGAAAATGCAAGTGGAGATTCGGAGCACTAAGATGGTAACAGTGGAAAAAGGAATGTCTTCAAATATAAACTACACAGAATCATTCGGTGAAACTTCTTTCTGATCTGTGCATTCAGCTAACAGAGTTAAACCATACTTTTGATTGAGCAGATCTGAACACTCTTTCTGTTGAAAATGCAACCGGACATTTGGAGCGCTAAGAGCGTACTAGTGGAAAAAGGAATATATTCAAATATAAACTACACAGAAGCATTCTGTGAAACTTCTTTCTGATCTGAGCATACAGCTAACAGAGTTAAACCATACTTTTGATTGAGCAGTTTTGAAACACTCTGTAGAAAATGCAACTGGACATTCGTAGCGCTAAGTGGGTAATAGTGGAAAAGAGAATATGTTCAAATATAAACTACACAGAAGCATTGTATGAAACTTCTTGCTGTTCTGTGCATTCAACTAACAGAGTTGAACCTTACTTTTGATTGAGCCTTTCTGAAACACTCTTTCTGTAGAAACTGCAATTGGACATTCTGAGCGCTAAGAGGCCTATATTGGGAAAAATAATATCTTCAAATAAAAACTACACAGAAGCATTGTGTGAAACTTATTTCTGATATGTTCATTAAGCTAACAGAGTTAAACCATACTTTTGATTGCGCAGTTCTGAACACTCTTTCTGTAGAAAATGCAAGTGGACATTCGGAGCGCTAAGAGGGTAATAGTGGAAAAAGGAATATATTCAAATATAAACTACACAGTAGCATTCTGTGAAAATTCTTTCTGTTCTGTGCATTCAACTAACAGAGTTGAACCTTACTTTTGATTGAGCCGTTCCGAAACACTCTTTCTGTAGAAACTGCAATTGGACATGCTAAGCGCTAAGAGGCCTAAATTGGGAAAAAGAATATCTTCAAATAAAAACTGCACAGATGCATTCTGTGAAACTTATTTCTGATCTGTAAATTCAGTTAACAGAGATAAAACATATTTTTGATTGAGCAGTTATGAAACACTCTTTTTGTAGAAAATGCAAGTGGAGATTCGGAGCGCTAAGAGGGTAATAGTGGAAAAAGGAATGTCTCCAAATATAAACTACACAGAATCATTCGGTGAAACTTCTTTCTGATCTGTGCATTCAGCTAACAGAGTTAAACCATACTTTTGATTGAGCAGATCTGAACACTCTTTCTGTTGAAAATGCAACTGGACATTTGGAGCACTAAGAGCGTAGTAGTGGAAAAAGGAATATATTCAAATATAAACTACACAGAAGCATTCTGTGAAACTTCTTTCTGATCTGAGCATTCAGCTAACAGAGTTAAACCATACTTTTGATTGAGCAGTTTTGAAACACTCTGTCTGTAGAAAATGCAACTGGACATTCGTAGCGCTAAGTGGGTAATAGTGGAAAAAGAATATGTTCAAATATAAAATACACAGAAGCATTGTATGAAACTACTTTCTGTTCTGTGCATTCAACTAACAGAGTTGAACCTTACTTTGATTGAGCCTTTCTGAAACACTCTTTCTGTAGAAACTGCAATTGGACATTCTGAGCGCTAAGAGGCCTATATTGGGAAAAATAATATCTTCAAATAAAAACTACACAGAAGCATTGTGTGAAACTTATTTCTGATATGTTCATTAAGCTAACAGAGTTAAACCATACTTTTGATTGCGCAGTTCTGAACACTCTTTCTGTAGAAAATGCAAGTGGACATTCGGAGCGCTAAGAGGGTAATAGTGGAAAAAGGAATATATTCAAATATAAACTACACAGTAGCATTCTGTGAAAATTCTTTCTGTTCTGTGCATTCAACTAACAGAGTTGAACCTTACTTTTGATTGAGCCGTTCTGAAACACTCTTTCTGTAGAAACTGCAATTGGACATTCTGAGCGCTAAGAGGCCTATATTGGGAAAAAGAATGTCTACAAATAAAAACTACACAGAAGAATTGTGTGAAACTTCTTTCTGTTCTGTTTGTTCAACTAAAAGAGTTGAACCTTAGTTTTGATTGAGCTGTTCTGAAACACTCTTTCTGTAGAAAATGCAAGTGGAGATTCGGAGCGCTAAGAGGGTAATAGTGGAAAAAGGAATGTCTCCAAATATAAACTACACAGAATCATTCTGTGAAACTTCTTTCTGATCTGTGCATTCAGCTAACAGAGTTAAACCATACTTTTGATTGAGCACATCTGAACACTCTTTCTGTAGAAAATGCAACTGGACATTTTGAGCGCTAAGAGATTAGTAGTGGAAAAAGGAATATATTCAAATATAAACTACACAGAAGCATTCTGTGAAACTTCTTTCTGATCTGAGCATTCAGCTAACAGATTTAAACCATACTTTTGATTGAGCAGTTTTGAAACACTCTGTCTGTAGAAAATGCAACTGGACATTCGTAGCGCTAAGTGGGTAATAGTGGAAAAAAGAATATGTTCAAATATAAACTACACAGAAGCATTGTATGAAACTACTTTCTGTTCTGTGCATTCAACTAACAGAGTTGAACCTTACTTTTGATTGAGCCTTTCTGAAACACTCTTTCTGTAGAAACTGCAATTGGACATTCTGAGCGCTAAGAGGCCTCTATTGGGAAAAATAATATCTTCAAATAAAAACTACACAGAAGCATTGTGTGAAACTTATTTCTGATATGTTCATTAAGCTAACAGAGTTAAACCATACTTTTGATTGCGCAGTTCTGAACACTCTTTCTGTAGAAAATGCAAGTGGACATTCGGAGCGCTAAGAGGGTAATAGTGGAAAAAGAAATATATTCAAATATAAACTACACAGTAGCATTCTGTGAAAATTCTTTCTGTTCTGTGCATTCAACTAACAGAGTTGAACCTTACTTTTGATTGAGCCGTTCTGAAACACTCTTTCTGTAGAAACTGCAATTGGACATGCTAAGCGCTAAGAGGCCTAAATTGGGAAAAAGAATATCTTCAAATAAAAACTGCACAGATGCATTCTGTGAAACTTATTTCTGATCTGTAAATTCAGTTAACAGAGATAAAACATATTTTTGATTGAGCAGTTATGAAACACTCTTTTTGTAGAAAATGCAAGTGGAGATTCGGAGCGCTAAGAGGGTAATAGTGGAAAAAGGAATGTCTTCAAATATAAACTACACAGAATCATTCGGTGAAACTTCTTTCTGATCTGTGCATTCAGCTAACAGAGTTAAACCATTCTTTTGATTGAGCAGATCTGAACACTCTTTCTGTTGAAAATGTAACTGGACATTTGGAGCGCTAAGAGCGTAGTAGTGGAAAAAGGAATATATTCAAATATAAACTACACAGAAGCATTCTGTGAAACTTCTTTCTGATCTGAGAATTCAGCTAACAGAGTTAAACCATACTTTTGATTGAGCAGTTTTGAAACACTCTGTCTGTAGAAAATGCAACTGGACATTCGTAGCGCTAAGTGGGTAATAGTGGAAAAAGAATATGTTCAAATATAAAATACACAGAAGCATTGTATGAAATTACTTTCTGTTCTGTGCATTCAACTAACAGAGTTGAACCTTACTTTGATTGAGCCTTTCTGAAACACTCTTTCTGTAGAAACTGCAATTGGACATTCTGAGCGCTAAGAGGCCTATATTGGGAAAAATAATATCTTCAAATAAAAACTACACAGAAGCATTGTGTGAAACTTATTTCTGATATGTTCATTAAGCTAACAGAGTTAAACCATACTTTTGATTGCGCAGTTCTGAACACTCTTTCTGTAGAAAATGCAAGTGGACATTCGGAGCGCTAAGAGGGTAATAGTGGAAAAAGGAATATATTCAAATATAAACTACACAGTAGCATTCTGTGAAAATTCTTTCTGTTCTGTGCATTCAACTAACAGAGTTGAACCTTACTTTTGATTGAGCCGTTCTGAAACACTCTTTCTGTAGAAACTGCAATTGGACATGCTAAGCGCTAAGAGGCCTACATTGGGAAAAAGAATATCTTCAAATAAAAACTACACAGATGCATTCTGTGAAACTTATTTCTGATCTGTAAATTCAGTTAACAGAGATAAAACATATTTTTGATTGAGCAGTTATGAAACACTCTTTTTGTAGAAAATGCAAGTGGAGATTCGGAGCGCTAAGAGGGTAATAGTGGAAAAAGGAATGTCTTCAAATATAAACTACACAGAATCATTCGGTGAAACTTCTTTCTGATCTGTGCATTCAGCTAACAGAGTTAAACCATACTTTTGATTGAGCAGATCTGAACACTCTTTCTGTTGAAAATGCAACTGGACATTTGGAGCGCTAAGAGCGTAGTAGTGGAAAAAGGAATATATTCAAATATAAACTACACAGAAGCATTCTGTGAAACTGCTTTCTGATCTGAGCATTCAGCTAACTGAGTTAAGCCATACTTTTGATTGAGCAGTTTTGAAACACTCTGTCTGTAGAAAATGCAACTGGACATTCGTAGCGCTAAGTGGGTAATAGTGGAGAAAAGAATATGTTCAAATATAAACTACACAGAAGCATTGTATGAAACTTCTTTCTGTTCTGTGCATTCAACTAACAGAGTTGAACCTTACTTTTGATTGAGCCTTTCTGAAACACTCTTTCTGTAGAAACTGCAATTGGACATTCTGAGCGCTAAGAGGCCTATATTGGGAAAAATAATATCTTCAAATAAAAACTACACAGAAGCATTGTGTGAAACTTATTTCTGATATGTTCATTAAGCTAACAGAGTTAAACCATACTTTTGATTGCGCAGTTCTGAACACTCTTTCTGTAGAAAATGCAAGTGGACATTCGGAGCGCTAAGAGGGTAATAGTGGAAAAAGGAATGTCTCCAAATATAAACTACACAGAATCATTCTGTGAAACTTCTTTCTGATCTGTGCATTCAGCTAACAGAGTTAAACCATACTTTTGATTGAGCAGATCTGAACACTCTTTCTGTAGAAAATGCAACTGGACATTTGGAGCGCTAAGAGAGTAGTAGTGGAAAAAGGAATATATTCAAATATAAACTACACAGAAGCATTCTGTGAAACTTCTTTCTGATCTGAGCATTCAGCTAACAGAGTTAAACCATACTTTTGATTGAGCAGTTTTGAAACACTCTGTCTGTAGAAAATGCAACTGGACATTCATAGCGCTAAGTGGGTAATAGTGGAAAAAAGAATATGTTCAAATATAAACTACACAGAAGCATTGTATGAAACTACTTTCTGTTCTGTGCATTCAACTAACAGAGTTGAACCTTACTTTTGATTGAGCCTTTCTGAAACACTCTTTCTGTAGAAACTGCAATTGGACATTCTGAGCGCTAAGAGGCCTCTATTGGGAAAAATAATATCTTCAAATAAAAACTACACAGAAGCATTGTGTGAAACTTATTTCTGATATGTTCATTAAGCTAACAGAGTTAAACCATACTTTTGATTGCGCAGTTCTGAACACTCTTTCTGTAGAAAATGCAAGTGGACATTCGGAGCGCTAAGAGGGTAATAGTGGAAAAAGGAATATATTCAAATATAAACTACACAGTAGCATTCTGTGAAAATTCTTTCTGTTCTGTGCATTCAACTAACAGAGTTGAACCTTACTTTTGATTGAGCCGTTCTGAAACACTCTTTCTGTAGAAACTGCAATTGGACATGCTAAGCGCTAAGAGGCCTAAATTGGGAAAAAGAATATCTTCAAATAAAAACTGCACAGATGCATTCTGTGAAACTTATTTCTGATCTGTAAATTCAGTTAACAGTGATAAAACATATTTTTGATTGAGCAGTTATGAAACACTCTTTTTGTAGAAAATGCAAGTGGAGATTCGGAGCGCTAAGAGGGTAATAGTGGAAAAAGGAATGTCTTCAAATATAAACTACACAGAATCATTCGGTGAAACTTCTTTCTGATCTGTGCATTCAGCTAACAGAGTTAAACCATACTTTTGATTGAGCAGATCTGAACACTCTTTCTGTTGAAAATGTAACTGGACATTTGGAGCGCTAAGAGCGTAGTAGTGGAAAAAGGAATATATTCAAATATAAACTACACAGAAGCATTCTGTGAAACTTCTTTCTGATCTGAGCATTCAGCTAACAGAGTTAAACCATACTTTTGATTGAGCAGTTTTGAAACACTCTGTCTGTAGAAAATGCAACTGGACATTCGTAGCGCTAAGTGGGTAATAGTGGAAAAAGAATATGTTCAAATATAAAATACACAGAAGCATTGTATGAAACTACTTTCTGTTCTGTGCATTCAACTAACAGAGTTGAACCTTACTTTTGATTGAGCCTTTCTGAAACACTCTTTCTGTAGAAACTGCAATTGGACATTCTGAGCGCTAAGAGGCCTATATTGGGAAAAATAATATCTTCAAATAAAAACTACACAGAAGCATTGTGTGAAACTTATTTCTGATATGTTCATTAAGCTAACAGAGTTAAACCATACTTTTGATTGCGCAGTTCTGAACACTCTTTCTGTAGAAAATGCAAGTGGACATTCGGAGCGCTAAGAGGGTAATAGTGGAAAAAGGAATATATTCAAATATAAACTACACAGTAGCATTCTGTGAAAATTCTTTCTGTTCTGTGCATTCAACTAACAGAGTTGAACCTTACTTTTGATTGAGCCGTTCTGAAACACTCTTTCTGTAGAAACTGCAATTGGACATGCTAAGCGCTAAGAGGCCTAAATTGGGAAAAAGAATATCTTCAAATAAAAACTGCACAGATGCATTCTGTGAAACTTATTTCTGATCTGTAAATTCAGTTAACAGAGATAAAACATATTTTTGATTGAGCAGTTATGAAACACTCTTTTTGTAGAAAATGCAAGTGGAGATTCGGAGCGCTAAGAGGGTAATAGTGGAAAAAGGAATGTCTCCAAATATAAACTACACAGAATCATTCGGTGAAACTTCTTTCTGATCTGTGCATTCAGCTAACAGAGTTAAACCATACTTTTGATTGAGCAGATCTGAACACTCTTTCTGTTGAAAATGCAACTGGACATTTGGAGCACTAAGAGCGTAGTAGTGGAAAAAGGAATATATTCAAATATAAACTACACAGAAGCATTCTGTGAAACTTCTTTCTGATCTGAGCATTCAGCTAACAGAGTTAAACCATACTTTTGATTGAGCAGTTTTGAAACACTCTGTCTGTAGAAAATGCAACTGGACATTCGTAGCGCTAAGTGGGTAATAGTGGAAAAATAATATGTTCAAATATAAAATACACAGAATCATTGTATGAAACTTCTTTCTGTTCTGTGCATTCAACTAACAGAGTTGAACCTTACTTTTGATTGAGCCTTTCTGAAACACTCTTTCTGTAGAAACTGCAATTGGACATTCTGAGCGCTAAGAGGCCTATATTGGGAAAAATAATATCTTCAAATAAAAACTACACAGAAGCATTGTGTGAAACTTATTTCTGATATGTTCATTAAGCTAACAGAGTTAAACCATACTTTTGATTGCGCAGTTCTGAACACTCTTTCTGTAGAAAATGCAAGTGGACATTCGGAGCGCTAAGAGGGTAATAGTGGAAAAAGGAATATATTCAAATATAAACTACACAGTAGCATTCTGTGAAAATTCTTTCTTTTCTGTGCATTCAACTAACAGAGTTGAACCTTACTTTTGATTGAGCCGTTCTGAAACACTATTTCTGTAGAAACTGCAATTGGACATGCTAAGCGCTAAGAGGCCTACATTGGGAAAAAGAATATCTTCAAATAAAAACTACACAGATGCATTCTGTGAAACTTATTTCTGATCTGTAAATTCAGTTAACAGAGATAAAACATATTTTTGATTGAGCAGTTATGAAACACTCTTTTTGTAGAAAATGCAAGTGGAGATTCTGAGCGCTAAGAGGGTAATAGTGGAAAAAGGAATGTCTTCAAATATAAACTACACAGAATCATTCGGTGATACTTCTTTCTGATCTGTGCATTCAGCTAACAGAGTTAAACCATACTTTTGATTGAGCAGATCTGAACACTCTTTCTGTTGAAAATGCAACTGGACATTTGGAGCGCTAAGAGCGTAGTAGTGGAAAAAGGAATATATTCAAATATAAACTACACAGAAGCATTCTGTGAAACTTCTTTCTGATCTGAGCATTCAGCTAACAGAGTTAAACCATACTTTTGATTGAGCAGTTTTGAAACACTCTGTCTGTAGAAAATGCAACTGGACATTCGTAGCGCTAAGTGGGTAATAGTGGAAAAGAGAATATGTTCAAATATAAACTACACAGAAACATTGTATGAAACTTCTTTCTGTTCTGTGCATTCAACTAACAGATTTGAACCTTACTTTTGATTGAGCCGTTCTGAAACACTCTTTCTGTAGAAACTGCAATTGGACATTCTGAGCGCTAAGAGGCCTATATTGGGAAAAAGAATGTCTACAAATAAAAACTACACAGAAGAATTGTGTGAAACTTCTTTCTGTTCTGTTTGTTCAACTAAAAGAGTTGAACCTTAGTTTTGATTGAGCTGTTCTGAAACACTCTTTCTGTAGAAAATGCAAGTGGAGATTCGGAGCGCTAAGAGGGTAATAGTGGAAAAAGGAATGTCTCCAAATATAAACTACACAGAATCATTCTGTGAAACTTCTTTCTGATCTGTGCATTCAGCTAACAGAGTTAAACCATACTTTTGATTGAGCACATCTGAACACTCTTTCTGTAGAAAATGCAACTGGACATTTGGAGCGCTAAGAGAGTAGTAGTGGAAAAAGGAATATATTCAAATATAAACTACACAGAAGCATTCTGTGAAACTTCTTTCTGATCTGAGCATTCAGCTAACTGAGTTAAACCATACTTATGATTGAGCAGTTTTGAAACACTCTGTCTGTAGAAAATGCAACTGGACATTCGTAGCGCTAAGTGGGTAATAGTGGAAAAAAGAATATGTTCAAATATAAACTACACAGAAGCATTGTATGAAACTTCTTTCTGTTCTGTGCATTCAACTAACAGAGTTGAACCTTACTTTTGATTGAGCCTTTCTGAAACACTCTTTCTGTAGAAACTGCAATTGGACATTCTGAGCGCTAAGAGGCCTATATTGGGAAAAATAATATCTTCAAATAAAAACTACACAGAAGCATTGTGTGAAACTTATTTCTGATATGTTCATTAAGCTAACAGAGTTAAACCATACTTTTGATTGCGCAGTTCTGAACACTCTTTCTGTAGAAAATGCAAGTGGACATTCGGAGCGCTAAGTGGGTAATAGTGGAAAAAGGAATATATTCAAATATAAACTACACAGTAGCATTCTGTGAAAATTCTTTCTGTTCTGTGCATTCAACTAACAGAGTTGAACCTTACTTTTGATTGAGCCGTTCTGAAACACTCTTTCTGTAGAAACTGCAATTGGACATGCTAAGCGCTAAGAGGCCTACATTGGGAAAAAGAATATCTTCAAATAAAAACTGCACAGATGCATTCTGTGAAACTTATTTCTGATCTGTAAATTCAGTTAACAGAGATAAAACATATTTTTGATTGAGCAGTTATGAAACACTCTTTTTGTAGAAAATGCAAGTGGAGATTCGGAGCGCTAAGGGGGTAATAGTGGAAAAAGGAATGTCTTCAAATATAAACTACACAGAATCATTCGGTGAAACTTCTTTCTGATCTGTGCATTCAGCTAACAGAGTTAAACCATACTTTTGATTGAGCAGATCTGAACACTCTTTCTGTTGAAAATGCAACTGGACATTTGGAGCGCTAAGAGCGTAGTAGTGGAAAAAGGAATATATTCAAATATAAACTACACAGAAGCATTCTGTGAAACTTCTTTCTGATCTGAGCATTCAGCTAACAGAGTTAAACCATACTTTTGATTGAGCAGTTTTGAAACACTCTGTCTGTAGAAAATGCAACTGGACATTCGTAGCGCTAAGTGGGTAATAGTGGAAAAAGAATATGTTCAAATATAAAATACACAGAAGCATTGTATGAAACTACTTTCTGTTCTGTGCATTCAACTAACAGAGTTGAACCTTACTTTGATTGAGCCGTTCTGAAACACTCTTTCTGTAGAAACTGCAATTGGACATTCTGAGCGCTAAGAGGCCTATATTGGGAAAAAGAATGTCTACAAATAAAAACTACACAGAAGAATTGTGTGAAACTTCTTTCTGTTCTGTTTGTTCAACTAAAAGAGTTGAACCTTAGTTTTGATTGAGCTGTTCTGAAACACTCTTTCTGTAGAAAATGCAAGTGGAGATTCGGAGCGCTAAGAGGGTAATAGTGGAAAAAGGAATGTCTCCAAATATAAACTACACAGAATCATTCTGTGAAACTTCTTTCTGATCTGTGCATTCAGCTAACAGTGTTAAACCATACTTTTGATTGAGCACATCTGAACACTCTTTCTGTAGAAAATGCAACTGGACATTTGGAGCGCTAAGAGAGTAGTAGTGGAAAAAGGAATATATTCAAATATAAACTACACAGAAGCATTCTGTGAAACTTCTTTCTGATCTGAGCATTCAGCTAACTGAGTTAAACCATACTTATGATTGAGCAGTTTTGAAACACTCTGTCTGTAGAAAATGCAACTGGACATTCGTAGCGCTAAGTGGGTAATAGTGGAAAAAAGAATATGTTCAAATATAAACTACACAGAAGCATTGTATGAAACTTCTTTCTGTTCTGTGCATTCAACTAACAGAGTTGAACCTTACTTTTGATTGAGCCTTTCTGAAACACTCTTTCTGTAGAAACTGCAATTGGACATTCTGAGTGCTAAGAGGCCTATATTGGGAAAAATAATATCTTCAAATAAAAACTACACAGAAGCATTGTGTGAAACTTATTTCTGATATGTTCATTAAGCTAACAGAGTTAAACCATACTTTTGATTGCGCAGTTCTGAACACTCTTTCTGTAGAAAATGCAAGTGGACATTCGGAGCGCTAAGAGGGTAATAGTGGAAAAAGGAATATATTCAAATATAAACTACACAGTAGCATTCTGTGAAAATTCTTTCTGTTCTGTGCATTCAACTAACAGAGTTGAACCTTACTTTTGATTGAGCCGTTCTGAAACACTCTTTCTGTAGAAACTGCAATTGGACATGCTAAGCGCTAAGAGGCCTACATTGGGAAAAAGAATATCTTCAAATAAAAACTACACAGATGCATTCTGTGAAACTTATTTCTGATCTGTAAATTCAGTTAACAGAGATAAAACATATTTTTGATTGAGCAGTTATGAAACACTCTTTTTGTAGAAAATGCAAGTGGAGATTCGGAGCGCTAAGAGGGTAATAGTGGAAAAAGGAATGTCTTCAAATATAAACTACACAGAATCATTCGGTGAAACTTCTTTCTGATCTGTGCATTCAGCTAACAGAGTTAAACCATACTTTTGATTGAGCAGATCTGAACACTCTTTCTGTTGAAAATGCAACTGGACATTTGGAGCGCTAAGAGCGTAGTAGTGGAAAAAGGAATATATTCAAATATAAACTACACAGAAGCATTCTGTGAAACTGCTTTCTGATCTGAGCATTCAGCTAACAGAGTTAAGCCATACTTTTGATTGAGCAGTTTTGAAACACTCTGTCTGTAGAAAATGCAACTGGACATTCGTAGCGCTAAGTGGGTAATAGTGGAGAAAAGAATATGTTCAAATATAAACTACACAGAAGCATTGTATGAAACTTCTTTCTGTTCTGTGCATTCAACTAACAGAGTTGAACCTTACTTTTGATTGAGCCTTTCTGAAACACTCTTTCTGTAGAAACTGCAATTGGACATTCTGAGCGCTAAGAGGCCTATATTGGGAAAAATAATATCTTCAAATAAAAACTACACAGAAGCATTGTGTGAAACTTATTTCTGATATGTTCATTAAGCTAACAGAGTTAAACCATACTTTTGATTGCGCAGTTCTGAACACTCTTTCTGTAGAAAATGCAAGTGGACATTCGGAGCGCTAAGAGGGTAATAGTGGAAAAAGGAATGTCTCCAAATATAAACTACACAGAATCATTCTGTGAAACTTCTTTGTGATCTGTGCATTCAGCTAACAGAGTTAAACCATACTTTTGATTGAGCAGATCTGAACACTCTTTCTGTAGAAAATGCAACTGGACATTTGGAGCGCTAAGAGAGTAGTAGTGGAAAAAGGAATATATTCAAATATAAACTACACAGAAGCATTCTGTGAATCTTCTTTCTGATCTGAGCATTCAGCTAACAGACTTAAACCATACTTTTGATTGAGCAGTTTTGAAACACTCTGTCTGTAGAAAATGCAACTGGACATTCGTAGCGCTAAGTGGGTAATAGTGGAAAAAAGAATATGTTCAAATATAAACTACACAGAAGCATTGTATGAAACTACTTTCTGTTCTGTGCATTCAACTAACAGAGTTGAACCTTACTTTTGATTGAGCCTTTCTGAAACACTCTTTCTGTAGAAACTGCAATTGGACATTCTGAGCGCTAAGAGGCCTCTATTGGGAAAAATAATATCTTCAAATAAAAACTACACAGAAGCATTGTGTGAAACTTATTTCTGATATGTTCATTAAGCTAACAGAGTTAAACCATACTTTTGATTGCGCAGTTCTGAACACTCTTTCTGTAGAAAATGCAAGTGGACATTCGGAGCGCTAAGAGGGTAATAGTGGAAAAAGGAATATATTCAAATATAAACTACACAGTAGCATTCTGTGAAAATTCTTTCTGTTCTGTGCATTCAACTAACAGCGTTGAACCTTACTTTTGATTGAGCCGTTCTGAAACACTCTTTCTGTAGAAACTGCAATTGGACATGCTAAGCGCTAAGAGGCCTACATTGGGAAAAAGAATATCTTCAAATAAAAACTACACAGATGCATTCTGTGAAACTTATTTCTGATCTGTAAATTCAGTTAACAGAGATAAAACATATTTTTGATTGAGCAGTTATGAAACACTCTTTTTGTAGAAAATGCAAGTGGAGATTCGGAGCGCTAAGAGGGTAATAGTGGAAAAAGGAATGTCTTCAAATATAAACTACACAGAATCATTCGGTGAAACTTCTTTCTGATCTGTGCATTCAGCTAACAGAGTTAAACCATACTTTTGATTGAGCAGATCTGAACACTCTTTCTGTTGAAAATGCAACTGGACATTTGGAGCGCTAAGAGAGTAGTAGTGGAAAAAGGAATATTTTCAAATATAAACTACACAGAAGCATTCTGTGAAACTTCTTTCTGATCTGAGCATTCAGCTAACAGAGTTAAACCATACTTATGATTGAGCAGTTTTGAAACACTCTGTCTGTAGAAAATGCAACTGGACATTCGTAGCGCTAAGTGGGTAATAGTGGAAAAAAGAATATGTTCAAATATAAACTACACAGAAGCATTGTATGAAACTTTTTCTGTTCTGTGCATTCAACTAACAGAGTTGAACCTTACTTTTGATTGAGCCTTTCTGAAAAACTCTTTCTGTAGAAACTGCAATTGGACATTCTGAGCGCTAAGAGGCCTATATTGGGAAAAATAATATCTTCAAATAAAAACTACACAGAAGAATTGTGTGAAACTTATTTCTGATATGTTCATTAAGCTAACAGAGTTAACCCGTACTTTTGATTGCGCAGTTCTGAACACTCTTTCTGTAGAAAATGCAAGTGGACATTCGGAGCGCTAAGTGGGTAATAGTGGAAAAAGGAATATATTCAAATATAAACTACACAGTAGCATTCTGTGAAAATTCTTTCTGTTCTGTGCATTCAACTAACAGAGTTGAACCTTACTTTTGATTGAGCCGTTCTGAAACACTCTTTCTGTAGAAACTGCAATTGGACATGCTAAGCGCTAAGAGGCCTACATTGGGAAAAAGAATATCTTCAAATAAAAACTGCACAGATGCATTCTGTGAAACTTATTTCTGATCTGTAAATTCAGTTAACAGAGATAAAACATATTTTTGATTGAGCAGTTATGAAACACTCTTTTTGTAGAAAATGCAAGTGGAGATTCGGAGCGCTAAGGGGGTAATAGTGGAAAAAGGAATGTCTTCAAATATAAACTACACAGAATCATTCGGTGAAACTTCTTTCTGATCTGTGCATTCAGCTAACAGAGTTAAACCATACTTTTGATTGAGCAGATCTGAACACTCTTTCTGTTGAAAATGCAACTGGACATTTGGAGCGCTAAGAGCGTAGTAGTGGAAAAAGGAATATATTCAAATATAAACTACACAGAAGCATTCTGTGAAACTTCTTTCTGATCTGAGCATTCAGCTAACAGAGTTAAACCATACTTTTGATTGAGCAGTTTTGAAACACTCTGTCTGTAGAAAATGCAACTGGACATTCGTAGCGCTAAGTGGGTAATAGTGGAAAAAGAATATGTTCAAATATAAAATACACAGAAGCATTGTATGAAACTACTTTCTGTTCTGTGCATTCAACTAACAGAGTTGAACCTTACTTTGATTGAGCCGTTCTGAAACACTCTTTCTGTAGAAACTGCAATTGGACATTCTGAGCGCTAAGAGGCCTATATTGGGAAAAAGAATGTCTACAAATAAAAACTACACAGAAGAATTGTGTGAAACTTCTTTCTGTTCTGTTTGTTCAACTAAAAGAGTTGAACCTTAGTTTTGATTGAGCTGTTCTGAAACACTCTTTCTGTAGAAAATGCAAGTGGAGATTCGGAGCGCTAAGAGGGTAATAGTGGAAAAAGGAATGTCTCCAAATATAAACTACACAGAATCATTCTGTGAAACTTCTTTCTGATCTGTGCATTCAGCTAACAGTGTTAAACCATACTTTTGATTGAGCACATCTGAACACTCTTTCTGTAGAAAATGCAACTGGACATTTGGAGCGCTAAGAGAGTAGTAGTGGAAAAAGGAATATATTCAAATATAAACTACACAGAAGCATTCTGTGAAACTTCTTTCTGATCTGAGCATTCAGCTAACTGAGTTAAACCATACTTATGATTGAGCAGTTTTGAAACACTCTGTCTGTAGAAAATGCAACTGGACATTCGTAGCGCTAAGTGGGTAATAGTGGAAAAAAGAATATGTTCAAATATAAACTACACAGAAGCATTGTATGAAACTTCTTTCTGTTCTGTGCATTCAACTAACAGAGTTGAACCTTACTTTTGATTGAGCCTTTCTGAAACACTCTTTCTGTAGAAACTGCAATTGGACATTCTGAGTGCTAAGAGGCCTATATTGGGAAAAATAATATCTTCAAATAAAAACTACACAGAAGCATTGTGTGAAACTTATTTCTGATATGTTCATTAAGCTAACAGAGTTAAACCATACTTTTGATTGCGCAGTTCTGAACACTCTTTCTGTAGAAAATGCAAGTGGACATTCGGAGCGCTAAGAGGGTAATAGTGGAAAAAGGAATATATTCAAATATAAACTACACAGTAGCATTCTGTGAAAATTCTTTCTGTTCTGTGCATTCAACTAACAGAGTTGAACCTTACTTTTGATTGAGCCGTTCTGAAACACTCTTTCTGTAGAAACTGCAATTGGACATGCTAAGCGCTAAGAGGCCTACATTGGGAAAAAGAATATCTTCAAATAAAAACTACACAGATGCATTCTGTGAAACTTATTTCTGATCTGTAAATTCAGTTAACAGAGATAAAACATATTTTTGATTGAGCAGTTATGAAACACTCTTTTTGTAGAAAATGCAAGTGGAGATTCGGAGCGCTAAGAGGGTAATAGTGGAAAAAGGAATGTCTTCAAATATAAACTACACAGAATCATTCGGTGAAACTTCTTTCTGATCTGTGCATTCAGCTAACAGAGTTAAACCATACTTTTGATTGAGCAGATCTGAACACTCTTTCTGTTGAAAATGCAACTGGACATTTGGAGCGCTAAGAGCGTAGTAGTGGAAAAAGGAATATATTCAAATATAAACTACACAGAAGCATTCTGTGAAACTGCTTTCTGATCTGAGCATTCAGCTAACAGAGTTAAGCCATACTTTTGATTGAGCAGTTTTGAAACACTCTGTCTGTAGAAAATGCAACTGGACATTCGTAGCGCTAAGTGGGTAATAGTGGAGAAAAGAATATGTTCAAATATAAACTACACAGAAGCATTGTATGAAACTTCTTTCTGTTCTGTGCATTCAACTAACAGAGTTGAACCTTACTTTTGATTGAGCCTTTCTGAAACACTCTTTCTGTAGAAACTGCAATTGGACATTCTGAGCGCTAAGAGGCCTATATTGGGAAAAATAATATCTTCAAATAAAAACTACACAGAAGCATTGTGTGAAACTTATTTCTGATATGTTCATTAAGCTAACAGAGTTAAACCATACTTTTGATTGCGCAGTTCTGAACACTCTTTCTGTAGAAAATGCAAGTGGACATTCGGAGCGCTAAGAGGGTAATAGTGGAAAAAGGAATGTCTCCAAATATAAACTACACAGAATCATTCTGTGAAACTTCTTTGTGATCTGTGCATTCAGCTAACAGAGTTAAACCATACTTTTGATTGAGCAGATCTGAACACTCTTTCTGTAGAAAATGCAACTGGACATTTGGAGCGCTAAGAGAGTAGTAGTGGAAAAAGGAATATATTCAAATATAAACTACACAGAAGCATTCTGTGAATCTTCTTTCTGATCTGAGCATTCAGCTAACAGACTTAAACCATACTTTTGATTGAGCAGTTTTGAAACACTCTGTCTGTAGAAAATGCAACTGGACATTCGTAGCGCTAAGTGGGTAATAGTGGAAAAAAGAATATGTTCAAATATAAACTACACAGAAGCATTGTATGAAACTACTTTCTGTTCTGTGCATTCAACTAACAGAGTTGAACCTTACTTTTGATTGAGCCTTTCTGAAACACTCTTTCTGTAGAAACTGCAATTGGACATTCTGAGCGCTAAGAGGCCTCTATTGGGAAAAATAATATCTTCAAATAAAAACTACACAGAAGCATTGTGTGAAACTTATTTCTGATATGTTCATTAAGCTAACAGAGTTAAACCATACTTTTGATTGCGCAGTTCTGAACACTCTTTCTGTAGAAAATGCAAGTGGACATTCGGAGCGCTAAGAGGGTAATAGTGGAAAAAGGAATATATTCAAATATAAACTACACAGTAGCATTCTGTGAAAATTCTTTCTGTTCTGTGCATTCAACTAACAGCGTTGAACCTTACTTTTGATTGAGCCGTTCTGAAACACTCTTTCTGTAGAAACTGCAATTGGACATGCTAAGCGCTAAGAGGCCTACATTGGGAAAAAGAATATCTTCAAATAAAAACTACACAGATGCATTCTGTGAAACTTATTTCTGATCTGTAAATTCAGTTAACAGAGATAAAACATATTTTTGATTGAGCAGTTATGAAACACTCTTTTTGTAGAAAATGCAAGTGGAGATTCGGAGCGCTAAGAGGGTAATAGTGGAAAAAGGAATGTCTTCAAATATAAACTACACAGAATCATTCGGTGAAACTTCTTTCTGATCTGTGCATTCAGCTAACAGAGTTAAACCATACTTTTGATTGAGCAGATCTGAACACTCTTTCTGTTGAAAATGCAACTGGACATTTGGAGCGCTAAGAGAGTAGTAGTGGAAAAAGGAATATTTTCAAATATAAACTACACAGAAGCATTCTGTGAAACTTCTTTCTGATCTGAGCATTCAGCTAACAGAGTTAAACCATACTTATGATTGAGCAGTTTTGAAACACTCTGTCTGTAGAAAATGCAACTGGACATTCGTAGCGCTAAGTGGGTAATAGTGGAAAAAAGAATATGTTCAAATATAAACTACACAGAAGCATTGTATGAAACTTTTTCTGTTCTGTGCATTCAACTAACAGAGTTGAACCTTACTTTTGATTGAGCCTTTCTGAAAAACTCTTTCTGTAGAAACTGCAATTGGACATTCTGAGCGCTAAGAGGCCTATATTGGGAAAAATAATATCTTCAAATAAAAACTACACAGAAGAATTGTGTGAAACTTATTTCTGATATGTTCATTAAGCTAACAGAGTTAACCCGTACTTTTGATTGCGCAGTTCTGAACACTCTTTCTGTAGAAAATGCAAGTGGACATTCGGAGCGCTAAGAGGGTAATAGTGGAAAAAGGAATATATTCAAATATAAACTACACAGTAGCATTCTGTGAAAATTCCTTCTGTTCTGTGCATTCAACTAACAGAGTTGAACCTTACTTTTGATTGAGCCGTTCTGAAACACTCTTTCTGTAGAAACTGCAATTGGACATGCTAAGGGCTAAGAGGCCTACATTGGGAAAAAGAATATCTTCAAATAAAAACTACACAGATGCATTCTGTGAAACTCATTTCTGATCTGTAAATTCAGTTAACAGAGATAAAACATATTTTTGATTGAGCAGTTATGAAACACTCTTTTTGTAGAAAATGCAAGTGGAGATTCGGAGCGCTAAGAGGGTAATAGTGGAAAAAGGAATGTCTTCAAATATAAACTACACAGAATCATTCGGTGAAACTTCTTTCTGATCTGTGCATTCAGCTAACAGAGTTAAACCATACTTTTGATTGAGCAGATCTGAACACTCTTTCTGTTGAAAATGCAACTGGACATTTGGAGCGCTAAGAGCGTAGTAGTGGAAAAAGGAATATATTCAAATATAAACTACACAGAAGCATTCTGTGAAACTGCTTTCTGATCTGAGCATTCAGCTAACAGAGTTAAGCCATACTTTTGATTGAGCAGTTTTGAAACACTCTGTCTGTAGAAAATGCAACTGGACATTCGTAGCGCTAAGTGGGTAATAGTGGAGAAAAGAATATGTTCAAATATAAACTACACAGAAGCATTGTATGAAACTTCTTTCTGTTCTGTGCATTCAACTAACAGAGTTGAACCTTACTTTTGATTGAGCCTTTCTGAAACACTCTTTCTGTAGAAACTGCAATTGGACATTCTGAGCGCTAAGAGGCCTATATTGGGAAAAATAATATCTTCAAATAAAAACTACACAGAAGCATTGTGTGAAACTTATTTCTGATATGTTCATTAAGCTAACAGAGTTAAACCATACTTTTGATTGCGCAGTTCTGAACACTCTTTCTGTAGAAAATGCAAGTGGACATTCGGAGCGCTAAGAGGGTAATAGTGGAAAAAGGAATGTCTCCAAATATAAACTACACAGAATCATTCTGTGAAACTTCTTTCTGATCTGTGCATTCAGCTAACAGAGTTAAACCATACTTTTGATTGAGCAGATCTGAACACTCTTTCTGTAGAAAATGCAACTGGACATTTGGAGCGCTAAGAGAGTAGTAGTGGAAAAAGGAATATATTCAAATATAAACTACACAGAAGCATTCTGTGAAACTTCTTTCTGATCTGAGCATTCAGCTAACAGAGTTAAACCATACTTTTGATTGAGCAGTTTTGAAACACTCTGTCTGTAGAAAATGCAACTGGACATTCGTAGCGCTAAGTGGGTAATAGTGAAAAAAGAATATGTTCAAATATAAACTACACAGAAGCAGTGTATGAAACTACTTTCTGTTCTGTGCATTCAACTAACAGAGTTGAACCTTACTTTTGATTGAGCCTTTCTGAAACACTCTTTCTGTAGAAACTGCAATTGGACATTCTGAGCGCTAAGAGGCCTCTATTGGGAAAAATAATATCTTCAAATAAAAACTACACAGAAGCATTGTGTGAAACTTATTTCTGATATGTTCATTAAGCTAACAGAGTTAAACCATACTTTTGATTGCGCAGTTCTGAACACTCTTTCTGTAGAAAATGCAAGTGGACATTCGGAGCGCTAAGAGGGTAATAGTGGAAAAAGGAATATATTCAAATATAAACTACACAGTAGCATTCTGTGAAAATTCTTTCTGTTCTGTGCATTCAACTAACAGAGTTGAACCTTACTTTTGATTGAGCCGTTCTGAAACACTCTTTCTGTAGAAACTGCAATTGGACATGCTAAGCGCTAAGCGGCCTACATTGGGAAAAAGAATATCTTCAAATAAAAACTACACAGATGCATTCTGTGAAACTTATTTCTGATCTGTAAATTCAGTTAACAGAGATAAAACATATTTTTGATTGAGCAGTTATGAAACACTCTTTTTGTAGAAAATGCAAGTGGAGATTCGGAGCGCTAAGAGGGTAATAGTGGAAAAAGGAATGTCTTCAAATATAAACTACACAGAATCATTCGGTGAAACTTCTTTCTGATCTGTGCATTCAGCTAACAGAGTTAAACCATACTTTTGATTGAGCAGATCTGAACACTCTTTCTGTAGAAAATGCAACTGGACATTTGGAGCGCTAAGAGAGTAGTAGTGGAAAAAGGAATATTTTCAAATATAAACTACACAGAAGCATTCTGTGAAACTTCTTTCTGATCTGAGCATTCAGCTAACAGAGTTAAACCATACTTATGATTGAGCAGTTTTGAAACACTCTGTCTGTAGAAAATGCAACTGGACATTCGTAGCGCTAAGTGGGTAATAGTGGAAAAAAGAATATGTTCAAATATAAACTACACAGAAGCATTGTATGAAACTTTTTCTGTTCTGTGCATTCAACTAACAGAGTTGAACCTTACTTTTGATTGAGCCTTTCTGAAAAACTCTTTCTGTAGAAACTGCAATTGGACATTCTGAGCGCTAAGAGGCCTATATTGGGAAAAATAATATCTTCAAATAAAAACTACACAGAAGCATTGTGTGAAACTTATTTCTGATATGTTCATTAAGCTAACAGAGTTAACCCATACTTTTGATTGCGCAGTTCTGAACACTCTTTCTGTAGAAAATGCAAGTGGACATTCGGAGCGCTAAGAGTTTAATAGTGGAAAAAGGAATATATTCAAATATAAACTACACAGTAGCATTCTGTGAAAATTCCTTCTGTTCTGTGCATTCAACTAACAGAGTTGAACCTTACTTTTGATTGAGCCGTTCTGAAACACTCTTTCTGTAGAAACTGCAATTGGACATGCTAAGGGCTAAGAGGCCTACATTGGGAAAAAGAATATCTTCAAATAAAAACTACACAGATGCATTCTGTGAAACTCATTTCTGATCTGTAAATTCAGTTAACAGAGATAAAACATATTTTTGATTGAGCAGTTATGAAACACTCTTTTTGTAGAAAATGCAAGTGGAGATTCGGAGCGCTAAGTGGGTAATAGTGGAAAAAGGAATGTCTTCAAATATAAACTACACAGAATCATTCGGTGAAACTTCTTTCTGATCTGTGCATTCAGCTAACAGAGTTAAACCATACTTTTGATTGAGCAGATCTGAACACTCTTTCTGTTGAAAATGCAACTGGACATTTGGAGCGCTAAGAGCGTAGTAGTGGAAAAAGGAATATATTCAAATATAAACTACACAGAAGCATTCTGTGAAACTGCTTTCTGATCTGAGCATTCAGCTAACAGAGTTAAACCATACTTTTGATTGAGCAGTTTTGAAACACTCTGTCTGTAGAAAATGCAACTGGACATTCGTAGCGCTAAGAGGGTAATAGTGGAAAAAAGAATATGTTCAAATATAAACTACACAGAAGCATTGTATGAAACTTCTTTCTGTTCTGTGCATTCAACTAACAGAGTTGAACCTTACTTTTGATTGAGCCGTTCTGAAACACTCTTTCTGTAGAAACTGCAATTGGACATTCTGAGCGCTCAGAGGCCTATATTGGGAAAAAGAATGTCTACAAATAAAAACTACACAGAAGAATTGTGTGAAACTTCTTTCTGTTCTGTTTGTTCAACTAAAAGAGTTGAACATTAGTTTTGATTGAGCCGTTCTGAAACACTCTTTCTGTAGAAAATGCAAGTGGAGATTCGGAGCGCTAAGAGGGTAATAGTGGAAAAAGGAATGTCTCCAAATATAAACTACACAGAATCATTCTGTGAAACTTCTTTCTGATCTGTGCATTCAGCTAACAGAGTTAAACCATACTTTTGATTGAGCAGATCTGAACACTCTTTCTGTAGAAAATGCAACTGGACATTTGGAGCGCTAAGAGAATAGTAGTGGAAAAAGGAATATATTCAAATATAAACTACACAGAAGCATTCTGTGAAACTTCTTTCTGATCTGAGCATTCAGCTAACAGAGTTAAACCATACTTTTGATTGAGCAGTTTTGAAACACTCTGTCTGTAGAAAATGCAACTGGACATTCGTAGCGCTAAGTGGGTAATAGTGGAAAAAAGAATATGTTCAAATATAAACTACACAGAAGCATTGTATGAAACTTATTTCTGTTCTGTGCATTCAACTAACAGAGTTGAACCTTAATTTTGATTGAGCCGTTCTGAAACACTCTTTCTGTAGAAACTGCAATTGGACATTCTGAGCGCTAAGAGGCCTCTATTGGGAAAAATAATATCTTCAAATAAAAACTACACAGAAGCATTGTGTGAAACTTGTTTCTGATATGTTCATTAAGCTAACAGAGTTAAACCATACTTTTGATTGCGCAGTTCTGAACACTCTTTCTGTAGAAAATGCAAGTGGACATTCGGAGCGCTAAGAGGGTAATAGTGGAAAAAGGAATATATTCAAATATAAACTACACAGTAGCATTCTGTGAAAATTCTTTCTGTTCTGTGCATTCAACTAACAGAGTTGAACCTTACTTTTGATTGAGCCGTTCTGAAACACTCTTTCTGTAGAAACTGCAATTGGACATGCTAAGCGCTAAGAGGCCTACATTGGGAAAAGGAATATCTTCAAATAAAAACTACACAGATGCATTCTGTGAAACTTATTTCTGATCTGTAAATTCAGTTAACAGAGATAAAACATATTTTTGATTGAGCAGTTATGAAACTCTCTTTTTGTAGAAAATGCAAGTGGAGATTCGGAGCGCTAAGAGGGTAATAGTGGAAAAAGGAATGTCTTCAAATATAAACTACACAGAATCATTCGGTGAAACTTCTTTCTGATCTGTGCATTCAGCTAACAGAGTTAAACCATACTTTTGATTGAGCACATCTGAACACTCTTTCTGTAGAAAATGCAACTGGACCTTTGGAGCGCTAAGAGCGTAGTAGTGGAAAAAGGAATATATTCAAATATAAACTACACAGAAGCATTCTGTGAAACTTCTTTCTGATCTGAGCATTCAGCTAACAGAGTTAAACCATACTTTTGATTGAGCAGTTTTGAAACACTCTGTCTGTAGAAAATGAAACTGGACATTCGTAGCGCTAAGTGGGTAATAGTGGAAAAAAGAATATGTTCAAATATAAACTACACAGAAGCATTGTATGAAACTTCTTTCTTTTCTGTGCATTCAAATAACAGAGTTGAACCTTACTTTTGATTGAGCCGTTCTGAAACACTCTTTCTGTAGAAACTGCAATTGGACATTCTGAGCGCTAGGAGGCATATATTGGGAAAAAGAATGTCTACAAATAAAAACTACAGAGAAGAATTGTGTGAAACTTCTTTCTGTTCTGTTTGTTCAACTAAAAGAGTTGAACCTTAGTTTTGATTGAGCCGTTCTGAAACACTCTTTCTGTAGAAAATGCAAGTGGAGATTCGGAGCGCTAAGAGGGTAATAGTGGAAAAAGGAATGTCTCCAAATATAAACTACACAGAATCATTCTGTGAAACTTCTTTCTGATCTGTGCATTCAGCTAACAGAGTTAAACCATACTTTTGATTGAGCAGATCTGAACACTCTTTCTGTAGAAAATGCAACTGGACATTTGGAGCGCTAAGAGAGTACTAGTGGAAAAAGGAATATATTCAAATATAAACTACACAGAAGCATTCTGTGAAACTTCTTTCTGATCTGAGCATTCAGCTAACAGAGTTAAACCATACTTTTGATTGAGCAGTTTTGAAACCCTCTGTCTGTAGAAAATGCAACTGGACATTCGTAGCGCTAAGAGGGTAATAGTGGAAAAAAGAATATGTTCAAATATAAACTACACAGAAGCATTGTATGAAACTTCTTTCTGTTCTGTGCATTCAACTAACAGAGTTGAACCTTACATTTGATTGAGCCTTTCTGAAACACTCTTTCTGTAGAAACTGCAATTGGACATTCTGAGCGCTAAGAGGCCTCTATTGGGAAAAATAATATCTTCAAATAAAAACTACACAGAAGCATTGTGTGAAACCTGTTTCTGATATGTTCATTAAGCTAACAAAGTTAAACCATACTTTTGATTGCGCAGTTCTGAACACTCTTTCTGAAGAAAATGCAAGTGGACATTCGGAGCGCTAAGAGGGTAATAGTGGAAAAAGGAATATATTCAAATATAAACTACACAGTAGCATTCTGTGAAAATTCTTTCTGTTCTGTGCATTCAACTAACAGAGTTGAACCTTACTTTTGATTGAGCCGTTCTGAAACACTCTTTCTGTAGAAACTGCAATTGGACATGTTAAGCGCTAAGAGGCCTACATTGGGAAAAGGAATATCTTCAAATAAAAACTACACAGATGCATTCTGTGAAACTTATTTCTGATCTGTAAATTCAGTTAACAGAGATAAAACATATTTTTGATTGAGCAGTTATGAAACTCTCTTTTTGTAGAAAATGCAAGTGGAGATTCGGAGCGCTAAGAGGGTAATAGTGGAAAAAGGAATGTCTTCAAATATAAACTACACAGAATCATTCGGTGAAACTTCTTTCTGATCTGTGCATTCAGCTAACAGAGTTAAACCATACTTTTGATTGAGCACATCTGAACACTCTTTCTGTAGAAAATGCAACTGGACATTTGGAGCGCTAAGAGCGTAGTAGTGGAAAAAGTAATATATTCAAATATAAACTACACAGAAGCATTCTGTGAAACTTCTTTCTGATCTGAGCATTCAGCTAACAGAGTTAAACCATACTTTTGATTGAGCAGTTTTGAAACACTCTGTCTGTAGAAAATGAAACTGGACATTCGTAGCGCTAAGTGGGTAATAGTGGAAAAAAGAATATGTTCAAATATAAACTACACAGAAGCATTGTATGAAACTTCTTTCTTTTCTTTGCATTCAAATAACAGAGTTGAACCTTACTTTTGATTGAGCCGTTCTGAAACACTCTTTCTGTAGAAACTGCAATTGGACATTCTGAGCGCTAGGAGGCCTATATTGGGAAAAAGAATGTCTACAAATAAAAACTACAGAGAAGAATTGTGTGAAACTTCTTTCTGTTCTGTTTGTTCAACTAAAAGAGTTGAACCTTAGTTTTGATTGAGCCGTTCTGAAACACTCTTTCTGTAGAAAATGCAAGTGGAGATTCGGAGCGCTAAGAGGGTAATAGTGGAAAATGGAATGTCTCCAAATATAAACTACACAGAATCATTCTGTGAAACTTCTTTCTGATCTGTGCATTCAGCTAACAGAGTTAAACCATACTTTTGATTGAGCAGATCTGAACACTCTTTCTGTAGAAAATGCAACTGGACATTTGGAGCGCTAAGAGAGTACTAGTGGAAAAAGGAATATATTCAAATATAAACTACACAGAAGCATTCTGTGAAACTTCTTTCTGATCTGAGCATTCAGCTAACAGAGTTAAACCATACTTTTGATTGATCAGTTTTGAAACACTCTGTCTGTAGAAAATGCAACTGGACATTCGTAGCGCTAAGAGGGAAATAGTGGAAAAAAAAATATCTTCAAATATAAACTACACAGAAGCATTGTATGAAACTTCTTTCTGTTCTGTGCATTCAACTAACAGAGTTGAACCTTACTTTTGATTGAGCCTTTCTGAAACACTCTTTCTGTAGAAACTGCAATTGGACATTCTGAGCGCTAAGAGGCCTCTATTGGGAAAAATAATATCTTGAAATAAAAACCACACAGAAGCATTGTTTGAAACTTATTTCTGATATGTTCATTAAGCTAACAGAGTTAAACCATACTTTTGATTGCGCAGTTCTGAACACTCTTTCTGTAGAAAATGCAAGTGTACATTCGGAGCGCTAAGAGGGTAATAGTGGAAAAAGGAATATATTCAAATATAAACTACACAGTAGCATTCTGTGAAAATTCTTTCTGTTCTGTGCATTCAACTAACAGAGTTGAACCTTACTTTTGATTGAGCCGTTCTGAAACACTCTTTCTGTAGAAACTGCAATTGGACATGCTAAGCGCTAAGAGGCCTACATTGGGAAAAGGAATATTTTCAAATAAAAACTACACAGATGCATTCTGTGAAACTTATTTCTGATCTGTAAATTCAGTTAACAGAGATAAAACATATTTTTGATTGAGCAGTTATGAAACTCTCTTTTTGTAGAAAATGCAAGTGGAGATTCGGAGCGCTAAGAGGGTAATAGTGGAAAAAGGAATGTCTTCAAATATAAACTACACAGAATCATTCGGTGAAACTTCTTTCTGATCTGTGCATTCAGCTAACAGAGTTAAACCATACTTTTGATTGAGCAGATCTGAACACTCTTTCTGTAGAAAATGCAACTGGACATTTGGAGCGCTAAGAGCGTAGTAGTGGAAAAAGGAATATATTCAAATATAAACTACACAGAAGCATTCTGTGAAACTTCTTTCTGATCTGAGCATTCAGCTAACAGAGTTAAACCATACTTTTGATTGAGCAGTTTTGAAACACTCTGTCTGTAGAAAATGCAACTGGACATTCGTAGCGCTAAGTGGGTAATAGTGGAAAAAAGAATATGTTCAAATATAAACTACACAGAAGCATTGTATGAAACTTTTTCTGTTCTGTGCATTCAACTAACAGAGTTGAACCTTACTTTTGATTGAGCCTTTCTGAAAAACTCTTTCTGTAGAAACTGCAATTGGACATTCTGAGCGCTAAGAGGCCTATATTGGGAAAAATAATATCTTCAAATAAAAACTACACAGAAGAATTGTGTGAAACTTATTTCTGATATGTTCATTAAGCTAACAGAGTTAACCCGTACTTTTGATTGCGCAGTTCTGAACACTCTTTCTGTAGAAAATGCAAGTGGACATTCGGAGCGCTAAGAGGGTAATAGTGGAAAAAGGAATATATTCAAATATAAACTACACAGTAGCATTCTGTGAAAATTCCTTCTGTTCTGTGCATTCAACTAACAGAGTTGAACCTTACTTTTGATTGAGCCGTTCTGAAACACTCTTTCTGTAGAAACTGCAATTGGACATGCTAAGGGCTAAGAGGCCTACATTGGGAAAAAGAATATCTTCAAATAAAAACTACACAGATGCATTCTGTGAAACTCATTTCTGATCTGTAAATTCAGTTAACAGAGATAAAACATATTTTTGATTGAGCAGTTATGAAACACTCTTTTTGTAGAAAATGCAAGTGGAGATTCGGAGCGCTAAGAGGGTAATAGTGGAAAAAGGAATGTCTTCAAATATAAACTACACAGAATCATTCGGTGAAACTTCTTTCTGATCTGTGCATTCAGCTAACAGAGTTAAACCATACTTTTGATTGAGCAGATCTGAACACTCTTTCTGTTGAAAATGCAACTGGACATTTGGAGCGCTAAGAGCGTAGTAGTGGAAAAAGGAATATATTCAAATATAAACTACACAGAAGCATTCTGTGAAACTGCTTTCTGATCTGAGCATTCAGCTAACAGAGTTAAGCCATACTTTTGATTGAGCAGTTTTGAAACACTCTGTCTGTAGAAAATGCAACTGGACATTCGTAGCGCTAAGTGGGTAATAGTGGAGAAAAGAATATGTTCAAATATAAACTACACAGAAGCATTGTATGAAACTTCTTTCTGTTCTGTGCATTCAACTAACAGAGTTGAACCTTACTTTTGATTGAGCCTTTCTGAAACACTCTTTCTGTAGAAACTGCAATTGGACATTCTGAGCGCTAAGAGGCCTATATTGGGAAAAATAATATCTTCAAATAAAAACTACACAGAAGCATTGTGTGAAACTTATTTCTGATATGTTCATTAAGCTAACAGAGTTAAACCATACTTTTGATTGCGCAGTTCTGAACACTCTTTCTGTAGAAAATGCAAGTGGACATTCGGAGCGCTAAGAGGGTAATAGTGGAAAAAGGAATGTCTCCAAATATAAACTACACAGAATCATTCTGTGAAACTTCTTTCTGATCTGTGCATTCAGCTAACAGAGTTAAACCATACTTTTGATTGAGCAGATCTGAACACTCTTTCTGTAGAAAATGCAACTGGACATTTGGAGCGCTAAGAGAGTAGTAGTGGAAAAAGGAATATATTCAAATATAAACTACACAGAAGCATTCTGTGAAACTTCTTTCTGATCTGAGCATTCAGCTAACAGAGTTAAACCATACTTTTGATTGAGCAGTTTTGAAACACTCTGTCTGTAGAAAATGCAACTGGACATTCGTAGCGCTAAGTGGGTAATAGTGAAAAAAGAATATGTTCAAATATAAACTACACAGAAGCAGTGTATGAAACTACTTTCTGTTCTGTGCATTCAACTAACAGAGTTGAACCTTACTTTTGATTGAGCCTTTCTGAAACACTCTTTCTGTAGAAACTGCAATTGGACATTCTGAGCGCTAAGAGGCCTCTATTGGGAAAAATAATATCTTCAAATAAAAACTACACAGAAGCATTGTGTGAAACTTATTTCTGATATGTTCATTAAGCTAACAGAGTTAAACCATACTTTTGATTGCGCAGTTCTGAACACTCTTTCTGTAGAAAATGCAAGTGGACATTCGGAGCGCTAAGAGGGTAATAGTGGAAAAAGGAATATATTCAAATATAAACTACACAGTAGCATTCTGTGAAAATTCTTTCTGTTCTGTGCATTCAACTAACAGAGTTGAACCTTACTTTTGATTGAGCCGTTCTGAAACACTCTTTCTGTAGAAACTGCAATTGGACATGCTAAGCGCTAAGCGGCCTACATTGGGAAAAAGAATATCTTCAAATAAAAACTACACAGATGCATTCTGTGAAACTTATTTCTGATCTGTAAATTCAGTTAACAGAGATAAAACATATTTTTGATTGAGCAGTTATGAAACACTCTTTTTGTAGAAAATGCAAGTGGAGATTCGGAGCGCTAAGAGGGTAATAGTGGAAAAAGGAATGTCTTCAAATATAAACTACACAGAATCATTCGGTGAAACTTCTTTCTGATCTGTGCATTCAGCTAACAGAGTTAAACCATACTTTTGATTGAGCAGATCTGAACACTCTTTCTGTAGAAAATGCAACTGGACATTTGGAGCGCTAAGAGAGTAGTAGTGGAAAAAGGAATATTTTCAAATATAAACTACACAGAAGCATTCTGTGAAACTTCTTTCTGATCTGAGCATTCAGCTAACAGAGTTAAACCATACTTATGATTGAGCAGTTTTGAAACACTCTGTCTGTAGAAAATGCAACTGGACATTCGTAGCGCTAAGTGGGTAATAGTGGAAAAAAGAATATGTTCAAATATAAACTACACAGAAGCATTGTATGAAACTTTTACTGTTCTGTGCATTCAACTAACAGAGTTGAACCTTACTTTTGATTGAGCCTTTCTGAAAAACTCTTTCTGTAGAAACTGCAATTGGACATTCTGAGCGCTAAGAGGCCTATATTGGGAAAAATAATATCTTCAAATAAAAACTACACAGAAGCATTGTGTGAAACTTATTTCTGATATGTTCATTAAGCTAACAGAGTTAACCCATACTTTTGATTGCGCAGTTCTGAACACTCTTTCTGTAGAAAATGCAAGTGGACATTCGGAGCGCTAAGAGGGTAATAGTGGAAAAAGGAATATATTCAAATATAAACTACACAGTAGCATTCTGTGAAAATTCCTTCTGTTCTGTGCATTCAACTAACAGAGTTGAACCTTACTTTTGATTGAGCCGTTCTGAAACACTCTTTCTGTAGAAACTGCAATTGGACATGCTAAGGGCTAAGAGGCCTACATTGGGAAAAAGAATATCTTCAAATAAAAACTACACAGATGCATTCTGTGAAACTCATTTCTGATCTGTAAATTCAGTTAACAGAGATAAAACATATTTTTGATTGAGCAGTTATGAAACACTCTTTTTGTAGAAAATGCAAGTGGAGATTCGGAGCGCTAAGTGGGTAATAGTGGAAAAAGGAATGTCTTCAAATATAAACTACACAGAATCATTCGGTGAAACTTCTTTCTGATCTGTGCATTCAGCTAACAGATTTAAACCATACTTTTGATTGAGCAGATCTGAACACTCTTTCTGTTGAAAATGCAACTGGACATTTGGAGCGCTAAGAGCGTAGTAGTGGAAAAAGGAATATATTCAAATATAAACTACACAGAAGCATTCTGTGAAACTGCTTTCTGATCTGAGCATTCAGCTAACAGATTTAAACCATACTTTTGATTGAGCAGTTTTGAAACACTCTGTCTGTAGAAAATGCAACTGGACATTCGTAGCGCTAAGAGGGTAATAGTGGAAAAAAGAATATGTTCAAATATAAACTACACAGAAGCATTGTATGAAACTTCTTTCTGTTCTGTGCATTCAACTAACAGAGTTGAACCTTACTTTTGATTGAGCCGTTCTGAAACACTCTTTCTGTAGAAACTGCAATTGGACATTCTGAGCGCTCAGAGGCCTATATTGGGAAAAAGAATGTCTACAAATAAAAACTACACAGAAGAATTGTGTGAAACTTCTTTCTGTTCTGTTTGTTCAACTAAAAGAGTTGAACATTAGTTTTGATTGAGCCGTTCTGAAACACTCTTTCTGTAGAAAATGCAAGTGGAGATTCGGAGCGCTAAGAGGGTAATAGTGGAAAAAGGAATGTCTCCAAATATAAACTACACAGAATCATTCTGTGAAACTTCTTTCTGATCTGTGCATTCAGCTAACAGAGTTAAACCATACTTTTGATTGAGCAGATCTGAACACTCTTTCTGTAGAAAATGCAACTGGACATTTGGAGCGCTAAGAGAATAGTAGTGGAAAAAGGAATATATTCAAATATAAACTACACAGAAGCATTCTGTGAAACTTCTTTCTGATCTGAGCATTCAGCTAACAGAGTTAAACCATACTTTTGATTGAGCAGTTTTGAAACACTCTGTCTGTAGAAAATGCAACTGGACATTCGTAGCGCTAAGTGGGTAATAGTGGAAAAAAGAATATGTTCAAATATAAACTACACAGAAGCATTGTATGAAACTTATTTCTGTTCTGTGCATTCAACTAACAGAGTTGAACCTTAATTTTGATTGAGCCGTTCTGAAACACTCTTTCTGTAGAAACTGCAATTGGACATTCTGAGCGCTAAGAGGCCTCTATTGGGAAAAATAATATCTTCAAATAAAAACTACACAGAAGCATTGTGTGAAACTTGTTTCTGATATGTTCATTAAGCTAACAGAGTTAAACCATACTTTTGATTGCGCAGTTCTGAACACTCTTTCTGTAGAAAATGCAAGTGGACATTCGGAGCGCTAAGAGGGTAATAGTGGAAAAAGGAATATATTCAAATATAAACTACACAGTAGCATTCTGTGAAAATTCTTTCTGTTCTGTGCATTCAACTAACAGAGTTGAACCTTACTTTTGATTGAGCCGTTCTGAAACACTCTTTCTGTAGAAACTGCAATTGGACATGCTAAGCGCTAAGAGGCCTACATTGGGAAAAGGAATATCTTCAAATAAAAACTACACAGATGCATTCTGTGAAACTTATTTCTGATCTGTAAATTCAGTTAACAGAGATAAAACATATTTTTGATTGAGCAGTTATGAAACTCTCTTTTTGTAGAAAATGCAAGTGGAGATTCGGAGCGCTAAGAGGGTAATAGTGGAAAAAGGAATGTCTTCAAATATAAACTACACAGAATCATTCGGTGAAACTTCTTTCTGATCTGTGCATTCAGCTAACAGAGTTAAACCATACTTTTGATTGAGCACATCTGAACACTCTTTCTGTAGAAAATGCAACTGGACCTTTGGAGCGCTAAGAGCGTAGTAGTGGAAAAAGGAATATATTCAAATATAAACTACACAGAAGCATTCTGTGAAACTTCTTTCTGATCTGAGCATTCAGCTAACAGAGTTAAACCATACTTTTGATTGAGCAGTTTTGAAACACTCTGTCTGTAGAAAATGAAACTGGACATTCGTAGCGCTAAGTGGGTAATAGTGGAAAAAAGAATATGTTCAAATATAAACTACACAGAAGCATTGTATGAAACATCTTTCTTTTCTGTGCATTCAAATAACAGAGTTGAACCTTACTTTTGATTGAGCCGTTCTGAAACACTCTTTCTGTAGAAACTGCAATTGGACATTCTGAGCGCTAGGAGGCATATATTGGGAAAAAGAATGTCTACAAATAAAAACTACAGAGAAGAATTGTGTGAAACTTCTTTCTGTTCTGTTTGTTCAACTAAAAGAGTTGAACCTTAGTTTTGATTGAGCCGTTCTGAAACACTCTTTCTGTAGAAAATGCAAGTGGAGATTCGGAGCGCTAAGAGGGTAATAGTGGAAAAAGGAATGTCTCCAAATATAAACTACACAGAATCATTCTGTGAAACTTCTTTCTGATCTGTGCATTCAGCTAACAGAGTTAAACCATACTTTTGATTGAGCAGATCTGAACACTCTTTCTGTAGAAAATGCAACTGGACATTTGGAGCGCTAAGAGAGTACTAGTGGAAAAAGGAATATATTCAAATATAAACTACACAGAAGCATTCTGTGAAACTTCTTTCTGATCTGAGCATTCAGCTAACAGAGTTAAACCATACTTTTGATTGAGCAGTTTTGAAACCCTCTGTCTGTAGAAAATGCAACTGGACATTCGTAGCGCTAAGAGGGTAATAGTGGAAAAAAGAATATGTTCAAATATAAACTACACAGAAGCATTGTATGAAACTTCTTTCTGTTCTGTGCATTCAACTAACAGAGTTGAACCTTACATTTGATTGAGCCTTTCTGAAACACTCTTTCTGTAGAAACTGCAATTGGACATTCTGAGCGCTAAGAGGCCTCTATTGGGAAAAATAATATCTTCAAATAAAAACTACACAGAAGCATTGTGTGAAACCTGTTTCTGATATGTTCATTAAGCTAACAAAGTTAAACCATACTTTTGATTGCGCAGTTCTGAACACTCTTTCTGAAGAAAATGCAAGTGGACATTCGGAGCGCTAAGAGGGTAATAGTGGAAAAAGGAATATATTCAAATATAAACTACACAGTAGCATTCTGTGAAAATTCTTTCTGTTCTGTGCATTCAACTAACAGAGTTGAACCTTACTTTTGATTGAGCCGTTCTGAAACACTCTTTCTGTAGAAACTGCAATTGGACATGTTAAGCGCTAAGAGGCCTACATTGGGAAAAGGAATATCTTCAAATAAAAACTACACAGATGCATTCTGTGAAACTTATTTCTGATCTGTAAATTCAGTTAACAGAGATAAAACATATTTTTGATTGAGCAGTTATGAAACTCTCTTTTTGTAGAAAATGCAAGTGGAGATTCGGAGCGCTAAGAGGGTAATAGTGGAAAAAGGAATGTCTTCAAATATAAACTACACAGAATCATTCGGTGAAACATCTTTCTGATCTGTGCATTCAGCTAACAGAGTTAAACCATACTTTTGATTGAGCACATCTGAACACTCTTTCTGTAGAAAATGCAACTGGACATTTGGAGCGCTAAGAGCGTAGTAGTGGAAAAAGTAATATATTCAAATATAAACTACACAGAAGCATTCTGTGAAACTTCTTTCTGATCTGAGCATTCAGCTAACAGAGTTAAACCATACTTTTGATTGAGCAGTTTTGAAACACTCTGTCTGTAGAAAATGAAACTGGACATTCGTAGCGCTAAGTGGGTAATAGTGGAAAAAAGAATATGTTCAAATATAAACTACACAGAAGCATTGTATGAAACTTCTTTCTTTTCTTTGCATTCAAATAACAGAGTTGAACCTTACTTTTGATTGAGCCGTTCTGAAACACTCTTTCTGTAGAAACTGCAATTGGACATTCTGAGCGCTAGGAGGCCTATATTGGGAAAAAGAATGTCTACAAATAAAAACTACAGAGAAGAATTGTGTGAAACTTCTTTCTGTTCTGTTTGTTCAACTAAAAGAGTTGAACCTTAGTTTTGATTGAGCCGTTCTGAAACACTCTTTCTGTAGAAAATGCAAGTGGAGATTCGGAGCGCTAAGAGGGTAATAGTGGAAAATGGAATGTCTCCAAATATAAACTACACAGAATCATTCTGTGAAACTTCTTTCTGATCTGTGCATTCAGCTAACAGAGTTAAACCATACTTTTGATTGAGCAGATCTGAACACTCTTTCTGTAGAAAATGCAACTGGACATTTGGAGCGCTAAGAGAGTACTAGTGGAAAAAGGAATATATTCAAATATAAACTACACAGAAGCATTCTGTGAAACTTCTTTCTGATCTGAGCATTCAGCTAACAGAGTTAAACCATACTTTTGATTGATCAGTTTTGAAACACTCTGTCTGTAGAAAATGCAACTGGACATTCGTAGCGCTAAGAGGGAAATAGTGGAAAAAAAAATATCTTCAAATATAAACTACACAGAAGCATTGTATGAAACTTCTTTCTGTTCTGTGCATTCAACTAACAGAGTTGAACCTTACTTTTGATTGAGCCTTTCTGAAACACTCTTTCTGTAGAAACTGCAATTGGACATTCTGAGCGCTAAGAGGCCTCTATTGGGAAAAATAATATCTTGAAATAAAAACCACACAGAAGCATTGTTTGAAACTTATTTCTGATATGTTCATTAAGCTAACAGAGTTAAACCATACTTTTGATTGCGCAGTTCTGAACACTCTTTCTGTAGAAAATGCAAGTGTACATTCGGAGCGCTAAGAGGGTAATAGTGGAAAAAGGAATATATTCAAATATAAACTACACAGTAGCATTCTGTGAAAATTCTTTCTGTTCTGTGCATTCAACTAACAGAGTTGAACCTTACTTTTGATTGAGCCGTTCTGAAACACTCTTTCTGTAGAAACTGCAATTGGACATGCTAAGCGCTAAGAGGCCTACATTGGGAAAAGGAATATTTTCAAATAAAAACTACACAGATGCATTCTGTGAAACTTATTTCTGATCTGTAAATTCAGTTAACAGAGATAAAACATATTTTTGATTGAGCAGTTATGAAACTCTCTTTTTGTAGAAAATGCAAGTGGAGATTCGGAGCGCTAAGAGGGTAATAGTGGAAAAAGGAATGTCTTCAAATATAAACTACACAGAATCATTCGGTGAAACTTCTTTCTGATCTGTGCATTCAGCTAACAGAGTTAAACCATACTTTTGATTGAGCAGATCTGAACACTCTTTCTGTAGAAAATGCAACTGGACATTTGGAGCGCTAAGAGCGTAGTAGTGGAAAAAGGAATATATTCAAATATAAACTACACAGAAGCATTCTGTGAAACTTCTTTCTGATCTGAGCATTCAGCTAACAGAGTTAAACCATACTTTTGATTGAGCAGTTTTGAAACACTCTGTCTGTAGAAAATGCAACTGGACATTCGTAGCGCTAAGTTGGTAATAGTGGAAAAAAGAATATGTTCAAATATAAACTACACAGAAGCATTGTATGAAACTTCTTTCTGTTCTGTGCATTCTACTAACAGAGTTGAACCTTACTTTTGATTGAGCCTTTCTGAAACACTCTTTCTGTAGAAACTGCAATTGGACATTCTGAGCGCTAAGAGGCCTCTATTGAGAAAAATAATATCTTCAAATAAAAACTACACAGAAGCATTGTGTGAAACTTGTTTCTGATATGTTCATTAAGCTAACAGAGTTAAACCATACTTTTGATTGCGCAGTTCTGAACACTCTTTCTGTAGAAAATGCAAGTGGACATTCGGAGCGCTAAGAGGGTAATAGTGGAAAAAGGAATATATTCAAATATAAACTACACAGTAGCATTCTGTGAAAATTCTTTCTGTTCTGTGCATTCAACTAACAGAGTTGAACCTTACTTTTGATTAAGCCGTTCTGAAACACTCTTTCTGTAGAAACTGCAGTTGGACATGCTAAGCGCTAAGAGGCCTACATTGGGAAAAGGAATATCTTCAAATAAAAACTACACAGATGTATTCTGTGAAACTTATTTCTGATCTGTAAATTCAGTTAACGGAGATAAAACATATTTTTGATTTAGCAGTTATGAAACTCTCTTTTTGTAGAAAATGCAAGTGGAGATTCGGAGCGCTAAGAGGGTAATAGTGGAAAAAGGAATGTCTTCAAATATAAACTACACAGAATCATTCGGTGAAAATTCTTTCTGATCTGTGCATTCAGCTAACAGAGTTAAACCATACTTTTGATTGAGCACACCTGAACACTCTTTCTGTAGAAAATGCAACTGGACATTTGGAGCGCTAAGAGCGTAGTAGTGGAAAAAGGAATATATTCAAATATAAACTACACAGAAGCATTCTGTGAAACTTCTTTCTGATCTGAGCATTCAGCTAACAGAGTTAAACCATACTTTTGATTGAGCAGTTTTGAAACACTCTGTCTGTAGAAAATGAAACTGGACATTCGTAGCGCTAAGTGGGTAATAGTGGAAAAAAGAATATGTTCAAATATAAACTACACAGAAGCATTGTATGAAACATCTTTCTTTTCTGTGCATTCAAATAACAGAGTTGAACCTTACTTTTGATTGAGCCGTTCTGAAACACTCTTTCTGTAGAAACTGCAATTGGACATTCTGAGCGCTAGGAGGCCTATATTGGGAAAAAGAATGTCTACAAATAAAAACTACAGAGAAGAATTGTGTGAAACTTCTTTCTGTTCTGTTTGTTCAACTAAAAGAGTTGAACCTTAGTTTTGATTGAGCCGTTCTGAAACACTCTTTCTGTAGAAAATGCAAGTGGAGATTCGGAGCGCTAAGAGGGTAATAGTGGAAAAAGGAATGTCTCCAAATATAAACTACACAGAATCATTCTGTGAAACTTCTTTCTGATCTGTGCATTCAGCTAACAGAGTTAAACCATACTTTTGATTGAGCAGATCTGAACACTCTTTCTGTAGAAAATGCAACTGGACATTTGGAGCGCTAAGAGAGTACTAGTGGAAAAAGGAATATATTCAAATATAAACTACACAGAAGCATTCTGTGAAACTTCTTTCTGATCTGAGCATTCAGCTAACAGAGTTAAACCATACTTTTGATTGAGCAGTTTTGAAACACTCTGTCTGTAGAAAATGCAACTGGACATTCGTAGCGCTAAGAGGGTAATAGTGGAAAAAAGAATATGTTCAAATATAAACTACACAGAAGCATTGTATGAAACTTCTTTCTGTTCTGTGCATTCAACTAACAGAGTTGAACCTTACTTTTGATTGAGCCTTTCTGAAACACTCTTTCTGTAGAAACTGCAATTGGACATTCTGAGCGCTAAGAGGCCTCTATTGGGAAAAATAATATCTTCAAATAAAAACTACACAGAAGCATTGTGTGAAACTTGTTTCTGATATGTTCATTAAGCTAACAGAGTTAAACCATACTTTTGATTGCGCAGTTCTGAACACTCTTTCTGTAGAAAATGCAAGTGGACATTCGGAGCGCTAAGAGGGTAATAGTGGAAAAAGAATATATTCAAATATAAACTACACAGTAGCATTCTGTGAAAATTCTTTCTGTTCTGTGCATTCAACTAACAGAGTTGAACCTTACTTTTGATTGAGCCGTTCTGAAACACTCTTTCTGTAGAAACTGCAATTGGACATGCTAAGCGCTAAGAGGCCTACATTGGGAAAAGGAATATCTTCAAATAAAAACTACACAGATGCATTCTGTGAAACTTATTTCTGATCTGTAAATTCAGTTAACAGAGATAAAACATATTTTTGATTGAGCAGTTATGAAACTCTCTTTTTGTAGAAAATGCAAGTGGAGATTCGGAGCGCTAAGAGGGTAATAGTGGAAAAAGGAATGTCTTCAAATATAAACTACACAGAATCATTCGGTGAAACTTCTTTCTGATCTGTGCATTCAGCTAACAGAGTTAAACCATACTTTTGATTGAGCAGATCTGAACACTCTTTCTGTAGAAAATGCAAATGGACATTTGGAGCGCTAAGAGCGTAGTAGTGGAAAAAGGAATATATTCAAATATAAACTACACAGAAGCATTCTGTGAAACTTCTTTCTGATCTGAGCATACAGCTAACAGAGTTAAACCATACTTTTGATTGAGCAGTTTTGAAACACTCTGTCTGTAGAAAATGCAACTGGACATTCTTAGCGCTAAGTGGGTAATAGTGGAAAAAGAATATGTTCAAATATAAACTACACAGAAGCATTGTATGAAACTTCTTTCTGTTCTGTGCATTCAACTAACAGAGTTGAACCTTACTTTTGATTGAGCCGTTCTGAAACACTCTTTCTGTAGAAACTGCAATTGGACATTCTGAGCGTTAAGAGGCCTATATTGGGAAAAAGAATGTCTACAAATAAAAACTACACAGAAGAATTGTGTGAAACTTCTTTCTGTTCTGTTTGTTCAACTAAATGAGTTGAACCTTAGTTTTGATTTAGCCGTTCTGAAACACTCTTTCTGTAGAAAATGCAAGTGGAGATTCGGAGCGCTAAGAGGGTAATAGTGGAAAAAGGAATGTCTCCAAATATAAACTACACAGAATCATTCTGTGAAACTTCTTTCTGATCTGTGCATTCAGCTAACATAGTTAAACCATACTTTTGATTGAGCAGATCTGAACACTCTTTCTGTAGAAAATGCAACTGGACATTTGGAGCGCTAAGAGAGTAGTAGTGGAAAAAGGAATATATTCAAATATAAACTACACAGAAGCATTCTGTGAAACTTCTTTCTGATCTGAGCATTCAGCTAACAGAGTTAAACCATACTTTTGATTGAGCAGTTTTGAAACACTCTGTCTGTAGAAAATGCAACTGGACATTCGTAGCGCTAAGTGGGTAATAGTGGAAAAAAGAATATGTTCAAATATAAACTACACAGAAGCATTGTATGAAACTTCTTTCTGTTCTGTGCATTCAACTAACAGAGTTGAACCTTACTTTTGATTGAGCCTTTCTGAAACACTCTTTCTGTAGAAACTGCAATTGGATATTCTGAGCGCTAAGAGGCCTATATTGGGAAAAATAATATCTTCAAATAAAAACTACACAGAAGCATTGTGTGAAACTTATTTCTGATATGTTCATTAAGCTAACAGAGTTAAACCATACTTTTGATTGCGCAGTTCTGAACACTCTTTCTGTAGAAAATGCAAGTGGACATTCGGAGCGCTAAGAGGGTAATAGTGGAAAAAGGAATATATTCAAATATAAACTACACAGTAGAATTCTGTGAAAATTCTTTCTGTTCTGTGCATTCAACTAACAGAGTTGAACCTTACTTTTGATTGAGCCGTTCTGAAACACTCTTTCTGTAGAAACTGCAATTGGACATTCTAAGCGCTAAGAGGCCTACATTGGGAAAAAGAATATCTTCAAATAAAAACTACACAGATGCATTCTGTGAAACTTATTTCTGATCTGTAATTTCAGTTAACAGAGATAAAACATATTTTTGATTGAGCAGTTATGAAACTCTCTTTTTGTAGAAAATGCAAGGGGAGATTCGGAGCGCTAAGAGGGTAAGAGTGGAAAAAGGAATGTCTTCAAATATAAACTACACAGAATCATTCGGTGAAACTTCTTTCTGATCTGTGCATTCAGCTAACAGAGTTAAACCATACTTTTGATTGAGCAGATCTGAACACTCTTTCTGTAGAAAATGCAACTGGACATTTGGAGCGCTAAGAGCGTAGTAGTGGAAAAAGGAATATATTCAAATATAAACTACACAGAAGCATTCTGTGAAACTTCTTTCTGATCTGAGCATACAGCTAACAGAGTTAAATCATACTTTTGATTGAGCAGTTTTGAAACACTCTGTCTGTAGAAAATGCAACTGGACATTCGTAGCGCTAAGTGGGTAATAGTGGAAAAAGAATATGTTCAAATATAAACTACACAGAAGCATTGTATGAAACTTCTTTCTGTTCTGTGCATTCAACTAACAGAGTTGAACCTTACTTTTGATTGAGCCGTTCTGAAACACTCTTTCTGTAGAAACTTCAATTGGACATTCTGAGCGCTAGGAGGCCTATATTGGGAAAAAGAATGTCTACAAATAAAAACTACAGAGAAGAATTGTGTGAAACTTCTTTCTGTTCTGTTTGTTCAACTAAAAGAGTTGAACCTTAGTTTTGATTGAGCCATTCTGAAACACTCTTTCTGTAGAAAATGCAAGTGGAGTTTCGGAGCGCTAAGAGGGTAATAGTGGAAAAAGGAATGTCTCCAAATATAAACTACACAGAATCATTCTGTGAAACTTCTTTCTGATCTGTGCATTCAGCTAACAGAGTTAAACCATACTTTTGATTGAGCAGATCTGAACACTCTTTCTGTAGAAAATGCAACTGGACATTTGGAGCGCTAAGAGAGTACTAGTGGAAAAAGGAATATATTCAAATATAAACTACACAGAAGCATTCTGTGAAACTTCTTTCTGATCTGAGCATTCAGCTAACAGAGTTAAACCATACTTTTGATTGAGCAGTTTTGAAACACTCTGTCTGTAGAAAATGCAACTGGACATTCGTAGCGCTAAGAGGGTAATAGTGGAAAAAAGAATATGTTCAAATATAAACTACCCAGAAGCATTGTATGAAACTTCTTTCTGTTCTGTGCATTCAACTAACAGAGTTGAACCTTACTTTTGATTGAGCCTTTCTGAAACACTCTTTCTGTAGAAACTGCAATTGGACATTCTGAGCGCTAAGAGGCCTCTATTGGGAAAAATAATATCTTCAAATAAAAACTACACAGAAGCATTGTGTGAAACTTGTTTCTGATATGTTCATTAAGCTAACAGAGTTAAACCATACTTTTGATTGCGCAGTTCTGAACACTCTTTCTGTAGAAAATGCAAGTGGACATTCGGAGCGCTAAGAGGGTAATAGTGGAAAAAGAATATATTCAAATATAAACTACACAGTAGCATTCTGTGAAAATTCTTTCTGTTCTGTGCATTCAACTAACAGAGTTGAACCTTACTTTTGATTGAGCCGTTCTGAAACACTCTTTCTGTAGAAACTGCAATTGGACATGCTAAGCGCTAAGAGGCCTACATTGGGAAAAGGAATATCTTCAAATAAAAACTACACAGATGCATTCTGTGAAACTTATTTCTGATCTGTAAATTCAGTTAACAGAGATAAAACATATTTTTGATTGAGCAGTTATGAAACTCTCTTTTTGTAGAAAATGCAAGTGGAGATTCGGAGCGCTAAGAGGGTAATAGTGGAAAAAGGAATGTCTTCAAATATAAACTACACAGAATCATTCGGTGAAACTTATTTCTGATCTGTGCATTCAGCTAACAGAGTTAAACCATACTTTTGATTGAGCAGATCTGAACACTCTTTCTGTAGAAAATGCAACTGGACATTTGGAGCGCTAAGAGCGTAGTAGTGGAAAAAGGAATATATTCAAATATAAACTACACAGAAGCATTCTGTGAAACTTCTTTCTGATCTGAGCATACAGCTAACAGAGTTAAACCATACTTTTGATTGAGCAGTTTTGAAACACTCTGTCTGTAGAAAATGCAACTGGACATTCTTAGCGCTAAGTGGGTAATAGTGGAAAAAGAATATGTTCAAATATAAACTACACAGAAGCATTGTATGAAACTTCTTTCTGTTCTGTGCATTCAACTAACAGAGTTGAACCTTACTTTTGATTGAGCCGTTCTGAAACACTCTTTCTGTAGAAACTGCAATTGGACATTCTGAGCATTAAGAGGCCTATATTGGGAAAAAGAATGTCTACAAATAAAAACTACACAGAAGAATTGTGTGAAACTTCTTTCTGTTCTGTTTGTTCAACTAAATGAGTTGAACCTTAGTTTTGATTTAGCCGTTCTGAAACACTCTTTCTGTAGAAAATGCAAGTGGAGATTCGGAGCGCTAAGAGGGTAATAGTGGAAAAAGGAATGTCTCCAAATATAAACTACACAGAATCATTCTGTGAAACTTCTTTCTGATCTGTGCATTCAGCTAACATAGTTAAACCATACTTTTGATTGAGCAGATCTGAACACTCTTTCTGTAGAAAATGCAACTGGACATTTGGAGCGCTAAGAGAGTAGTAGTGGAAAAAGGAATATATTCAAATATAAACTACACAGAAGCATTCTGTGAAACTTCTTTCTGATCTGAGCATTCAGCTAACAGAGTTAAACCATACTTTTGATTGAGCAGTTTTGAAACACTCTGTCTGTAGAAAATGCAACTGGACATTCGTAGCGCTAAGTGGGTAATAGTGGAAAAAAGAATATGTTCAAATATAAACTACACAGAAGCATTGTATGAAACTTCTTTCTGTTCTGTGCATTCAACTAACAGAGTTGAACCTTACTTTTGATTGAGCCTTTCTGAAACACTCTTTCTGTAGAAACTGCAATTGGATATTCTGAGCGCTAAGAGGCCTATATTGGGAAAAATAATATCTTCAAATAAAAACTACACAGAAGCATTGTGTGAAACTTATTTCTGATATGTTCATTAAGCTAACAGAGTTAAACCATACTTTTGATTGCGCAGTTCTGAACACTCTTTCTGTAGAAAATGCAAGTGGACATTCGGAGCGCTAAGAGGGTAATAGTGGAAAAAGGAATATATTCAAATATAAACTACACAGTAGAATTCTGTGAAAATTCTTTCTGTTCTGTGCATTCAACTAACAGAGTTGAACCTTACTTTTGATTGAGCCGTTCTGAAACACTCTTTCTGTAGAAACTGCAATTGGACATTCTAAGCGCTAAGAGGCCTACATTGGGAAAAAGAATATCTTCAAATAAAAACTACACAGATGCATTCTGTGAAACTTATTTCTGATCTGTAATTTCAGTTAACAGAGATAAAACATATTTTTGATTGAGCAGTTATGAAACTCTCTTTTTGTAGAAAATGCAAGGGGAGATTCGGAGCGCTAAGAGGGTAAGAGTGGAAAAAGGAATGTCTTCAAATATAAACTACACAGAATCATTCGGTGAAACTTCTTTCTGATCTGTGCATTCAGCTAACAGAGTTAAACCATACTTTTGATTGAGCAGATCTGAACACTCTTTCTGTAGAAAATGCAACTGGACATTTGGAGCGCTAAGAGCGTAGTAGTGGAAAAAGGAATATATTCAAATATAAACTACACAGAAGCATTCTGTGAAACTTCTTTCTGATCTGAGCATACAGCTAACAGAGTTAAACCATACTTTTGATTGAGCAGTTTTGAAACACTCTGTCTGTAGAAAATGCAACTGGACATTCGTAGCGCTAAGTGGGTAATAGTGGAAAAAGAATATGTTCAAATATAAACTACACAGAAGCATTGTATGAAACTTCTTTCTTTTCTGTGCATTCAAATAACAGAGTTGAACCTTACTTTTGATTGAGCCGTTCTGAAACACTCTTTCTGTAGAAACTTCAATTGGACATTCTGAGCGCTAGGAGGCCTATATTGGGAAAAAGAATGTCTACAAATAAAAACTACAGAGAAGAATTGTGTGAAACTTCTTTCTGTTCTGTTTGTTCAACTAAAAGAGTTGAACCTTAGTTTTGATTGAGCCGTTCTGAAACACTCTTTCTGTAGAAAATGCAAGTGGAGATTCGGAGCGCTAAGAGGGTAATAGTGGAAAAAGGAATGTCTCCAAATATAAACTACACAGAATCATTCTGTGAAACTTCTTTCTGATCTGTGCATTCAGCTAACAGAGTTAAACCATACTTTTGATTGAGCAGATCTGAACACTCTTTCTGTAGAAAATGCAACTGGACATATGGGGCGCTAAGAGAGTACTAGTGGAAAAAGGAATATATTCAAATATAAACTACACAGAAGCATTCTGTGAAACTTCTTTCTGATCTGAGCATTCAGCTAACAGAGTTAAACCATACTTTTGATTGAGCAGTTTTGAAACACTCTGTCTGTAGAAAATGCAACTGGACATTCGTAGCGCTAAGAGGGTAATAGTGGAAAAAAGAATATGTTCAAATATAAACTACACAGAAGCATTGTATGAAACTTCTTTCTGTTCTGTGCATTCAACTAACAGAGTTGAACCTTACTTTTGATTGAGCCTTTCTGAAACACTCTTTCTGTAGAAACTGCAATTGGACATTCTGAGCGCTAAGAGGCCTCTATTGGGAAAAATAATATCTTCAAATAAAAACTACACAGAAGCATTGTGTGAAACTTGTTTCTGATATGTTCATTAAGCTAACAGAGTTAAACCATACTTTTGATTGCGCAGTTCTGAACACTCTTTCTGTAGAAAATGCAAGTGGACATTCGGAGCGCTAAGAGGGTAATAGTGGAAAAAGAATATATTCAAATATAAACTACACAGTAGCATTCTGTGAAAATTCTTTCTGTTCTGTGCATTCAACTAACAGAGTTGAACCTTACTTTTGATTGAGCCGTTCTGAAACACTCTTTCTGTAGAAACTGCAATTGGACATGCTAAGCGCTAAGAGGCCTACATTGGGAAAAGGAATATCTTCAAATAAAAACTACAAAGATGCATTCTGTGAAACTTATTTCTGATCTGTAAATTCAGTTAACAGAGATAAAACATATTTTTGATTGAGCAGTTATGAAACTCTCTTTTTGTAGAAAATGCAAGTGGAGATTCGGCGCGCTAAGAGGGTAATAGTGGAAAAAGGAATGTCTTCAAATATAAACTACACAGAATCATTCGGTGAAACTTCTTTCTGATCTGTGCATTCAGCTAACAGAGTTAAACCATACTTTTGATTGAGCAGATCTGAACACTCTTTCTGTAGAAAATGCAACTGGACATTTGGAGCGCTAAGAGCGTAGTAGTGGAAAAAGGAATATATTCAAATATAAACTACACAGAAGCATTCTGTGAAACTTCTTTCTGATCTGAGCATACAGCTAACAGAGTTAAACCATACTTTTGATTGAGCAGTTTTGAAACACTCTGTCTGTAGAAAATGCAACTGGACATTCGTAGCGCTAAGTGGGTAATAGTGGAAAAAGAATATGTTCAAATATAAACTACACAGAAGCATTGTATGAAACTTCTTTCTGTTCTGTGCATTCAACTAACAGAGTTGAACCTTACTTTTGATTGAGCCGTTCTGAAACACTCTTTCTGTAGAAACTGCAATTGGACATTCTGAGCGTTAAGAGGCCTATATTGGGAAAAAGAATGTCTACAAATAAAAACTACACAGAAGAATTGTGTGAAACTTCTTTCTGTTCTGTTTGTTCAACTAAATGAGTTGAACCTTAGTTTTGATTTAGCCGTTCTGAAACACTCTTTCTGTAGAAAATGCAAGTGGAGATTCGGAGCGCTAAGAGGGTAATAGTGGAAAAAGGAATGTCTCCAAATATAAACTACACAGAATCATTCTGTGAAACTTCTTTCTGATCTGTGCATTCAGCTAACATAGTTAAACCATACTTTTGATTGAGCAGATCTGAACACTCTTTCTGTAGAAAATGCAACTGGACATTTGGAGCGCTAAGAGAGTAGTAGTGGAAAAAGGAATATATTCAAATATAAACTACACAGAAGCATTCTGTGAAACTTCTTTCTGATCTGAGCATTCAGCTAACAGAGTTAAACCATACTTTTGATTGAGCAGTTTTGAAACACTCTGTCTGTAGGAAATGCAACTGGACATTCGTAGCGCTAAGTGGGTAATAGTGGAAAAAAGAATATGTTCAAATATAAACTACACAGAAGCATTGTATGAAACTTCTTTCTGTTCTGTGCATTCAACTAACAGAGTTGAACCTTACTTTTGATTGAGCCTTTCTGAAACACTCTTTCTGTAGAAACTGCAATTGGATATTCTGAGCGCTAAGAGGCCTATATTGGGAAAAATAATATCTTCAAATAAAAACTACACAGAAGCATTGTCTGAAACTTATTTCCGATATGTTCATTAAGCTAACAGAGTTAAACCATACTTTTGATTGCGCAGTTCTGAACACTCTTTCTGTAGAAAATGCAAGTGGACATTCGGAGCGCTAAGAGGGTAATAGTGGAAAAAGGAATATATTCAAATATAAACTACACAGTAGAATTCTGTGAAAATTCTTTCTGTTCTGTGCATTCAACTAACAGAGTTGAACCTTACTTTTGATTGAGCCGTTCTGAAACACTCTTTCTGTAGAAACTGCAATTGGACATTCTAAGCGCTAAGAGGCCTACATTGGGAAAAAGAATATCTTCAAATAAAAACTACACAGATGCATTCTGTGAAACTTATTTCTGATCTGTAATTTCAGTTAACAGAGATAAAACATATTTTTGATTGAGCAGTTATGAAACTCTCTTTTTGTAGAAAATGCAAGTGGAGATTCGGAGCGCTAAGAGGGTAATAGTGGAAAAAGGAATGTCTTCAAATATAAACTACACAGAATCATTCGGTGAAACTTCTTTCTGATCTGTGCATTCAGCTAACAGAGTTAAACCATACTTTTGATTGAGCAGATCTGAACACTCTTTCTGTAGAAAATGCAACTGGACATTTGGAGCGCTAAGAGCGTAGTACTGGAAAAAGGAATATATTCAAATATAAACTACACAGAAGCATTCTGTGAAACATCTTTCTGATCAGAGCATACAGCTAACAGAGTTAAACCATACTTTTGATTGAGCAGTTTTGAAACACTCTGTCTGTAGAAAATGCAACTGGACATTCGTAGCGCTAAGTGGGTAATAGTGGAAAAAGAATATGTTCAAATATAAACTACACAGAAGCATTGTATGAAACTTCTTTCTGTTCTGTGCATTCAACTAACAGAGTTGAACCTTACTTTTGATTGAGCCGTTCTGAAACACTCTTTCTGTAGAAACTGCAATTGGACATTCTGAGCGCTAGGAGGCCTATATTGGGAAAAAGAATGTCTACAAATAAAAACTACAGAGAAGAATTGTGTGAAACTTCTTTCTGTTCTGTTTGTTCAACTAAAAGAGTTGAACCTTAGTTTTGATTGAGCCGTTCTGAAACACTCTTTCTGTAGAAAATGCAAGTGGAGATTCGGAGCGCTAAGAGGGTAATAGTGGAAAAAGGAATGTCTCCAAATATAAACTACACAGAATCATTCTGTGAAACTTCTTTCTGATCTGTGCATTCAGCTAACAGAGTTAAACCATACTTTTGATTGAGCAGATCTGAACACTCTTTCTGTAGAAAATGCAACTGGACATATGGGGCGCTAAGAGAGTACTAGTGGAAAAAGGAATATATTCAAATATAAACTACACAGAAGCATTCTGTGAAACTTCTTTCTGATCTGAGCATTCAGCTAACAGAGTTAAACCATACTTTTGATTGAGCAGTTTTGAAACACTCTGTCTGTAGAAAATGCAACTGGACATTCGTATCGCTAAGAGGGTAATAGTGGAAAAAAGAATATGTTCAAATATAAACTACACAGAAGCATTGTATGAAACTTCTTTCTGTTCTGTGCATTCAACTAACAGAGTTGAACCTTACTTTTGATTGAGCCTTTCTGAAACACTCTTTCTGTAGAAACTGCAATTGGACATTCTGAGCGCTAAGAGGCCTCTATTGAGAAAAATAATATCTTCAAATAAAAACTACACAGAAGCATTGTGTGAAACTTGTTTCTGATATGTTCATTAAGCTAACAGAGTTAAACCATACTTTTGATTGCGCAGTTCTGAACACTCTTTCTGTAGAAAATGCAAGTGGACATTCGGAGCGCTAAGAGGGTAATAGTGGAAAAAGGAATATATTCAAATATAAACTACACAGTAGCATTCTGTGAAAATTCTTTCTGTTCTGTGCATTCAACTAACAGAGTTGAACCTTACTTTTGATTAAGCCGTTCTGAAACACTCTTTCTGTAGAAACTGCAATTGGACATGCTAAGCGCTAAGAGGCCTACATTGGGAAAAGGAATATCTTCAAATAAAAACTACACAGATGTATTCTGTGAAACTTATTTCTGATCTGTAAATTCAGTTAACGGAGATAAAACACATTTTTGATTTAGCAGTTATGAAACTCTCTTTTTGTAGAAAATGCAAGTGGAGATTCTGAGCGCTAAGAGGGTAATAGTGGAAAAAGCAATGTCTTCAAATATAAACTACACAGAATCATTCGGTGAAAATTCTTTCTGATCTGTGCATTCAGCTAACAGAGTTAAACCATACTTTTGATTGAGCACACCTGAACACTCTTTCTCTAGAAAATGCAACTGGACATTTGGAGCGCTAAGAGCGTAGTAGTGGAAAAAGGAATATATTCAAATATAAACTACACAGAAGCATTCTGTGAAACTTCTTTCTGATCTGAGCATTCAGCTAACAGAGTTAAACCATACTTTTGATTGAGCAGTTTTGAAACACTCTGTCTGTAGAAAATGAAACTGGACATTCGTAGCGCTAAGTGGGTAATAGTGGAAAAAAGAATATGTTCAAATATAAACTACACAGAAGCATTGTATGAAACTTCTTTCTTTTCTGTGCATTCAAATAACAGAGTTGAACCTTACTTTTGATTGAGCCGTTCTGAAACACTCTTTCTGTAGAAACTGCAATTGGACATTCTGAGCGCTAGGAGGCCTATATTGGGAAAAAGAATGTCTACAAATAAAAACTACAGAGAAGAATTGTGTGAAACTTCTTTCTGTTCTGTTTGTTCAACTAAAAGAGTTGAACCTTAGTTTTGATTGAGCCGTTCTGAAACACTCTTTCTGTAGAAAATGCAAGTGGAGATTCGGAGCGCTAAGAGGGTAATAGTGGAAAAAGGAATGTCTCCAAATATAAACTACACAGAATCATTCTGTGAAACTTCTTTCTGATCTGTGCATTCAGCTAACAGAGTTAAACCATACTTTTGATTGAGCAGATCTGAACACTCTTTCTGTAGAAAATGCAACTGGACATTTGGAGCGCTAAGAGGGTAGTAGTGGAAAAAGGAATATATTCAAATATAAACTACACAGAAGCATTCTGTGAAACTTCTTTCTGATCTGAGCATTCAGCTAACAGAGTTAAACCATACTTTTGATTGAGCAGTTTTGAAACACTCTGTCTGTAGAAAATGCAAGTGTACATTCGTAGCGCTAAGTGGGTAATAGTGGAAAAAAGAATATGTTCAAATATAAACTACACAGAAGCATTGTATGAAACTTCTTTCTGTTCTGTGCATTCAACTAACAGAGTTGAACCTTACTTTTGATTGAGCCTTTCTGAAACACTCTTTCTGTAGAAACTGCAGTTGGATGTTCTGAGCGCTAAGAGGCCTATATTGGGAAAAATAATATCTTCAAATAAAAACTACACAGAAGCATTGTCTGAAACTTATTTCTGATATGTTCATTAAGCTAACAGAGTTAAACCATACTTTTGATTGCGCAGTTCTGAACACTCTTTCTGTAGAAAATGCAAGTGGACATTCGGAGCGCTAAGAGGGTAATAGTGGAAAAAGGAATATATTCAAATATAAACTACACAGTAGAATTCTGTGAAAATTCTTTCTGTTCTGTGCATTCAACTAACAGAGTTGAACCTTACTTTTGATTGAGCCGTTCTGAAACACTCTTTCTGTAGAAACTGCAATTGGACATGCTAAGCGCTAAGAGGCCTACATTGGGAAAAGGAATATCTTCAAATAAAAACTACACAGATGTATTCTGTGAAACTTATTTCTGATCTGTAAATTCAGTTAACGGAGATAAAACACATTTTTGATTTAGCAGTTATGAAACTCTCTTTTTGTAGAAAATGCAAGTGGAGATTCGGAGCGCTAAGAGGGTAATAGTGGAAAAAGGAATGTCTTCAAATATAAACTACACAGAATCATTCGGTGAAAATTCTTTCTGATCTGTGCATTCAGCTAACAGAGTTAAACCATACTTTTGATTGAGCACACCTGAACACTCTTTCTGTAGAAAATGCAACTGGACATTTGGAGCGCTAAGAGCGTAGTAGTGGAAAAAGGAATATATTCAAATATAAACTACACAGAAGCATTCTGTGAAACTTCTTTCTGATCTGAGCATTCAGCTAACAGAGTTAAACCATACTTTTGATTGAGCAGTTTTGAAACACTCTGTCTGTAGAAAATGAAACTGGACATTCGTAGCGCTAAGTGGGTAATAGTGGAAAAAAGAATATGTTCAAATATAAACTACACAGAAGCATTGTATGAAACTTCTTTCTTTTCTGTGCATTCAAATAACAGAGTTGAACCTTACTTTTGATTGAGCCGTTCTGAAACACTCTTTCTGTAGAAACTGCAATTGGACATTCTGAGCGCTAGGAGGCCTATATTGGGAAAAAGAATGTCTACAAATAAAAACTACAGAGAAGAATTTTGTGAAACTTCTTTCTGTTCTGTTTGTTCAACTAAAAGAGTTGAACCTTAGTTTTGATTGAGCCGTTCTGAAACACTCTTTCTGTAGAAAATGCAAGTGGAGATTCGGAGCGCTAAGAGGGTAATAGTGGAAAAAGGAATGTCTCCAAATATAAACTACACAGAATCATTCTGTGAAACTTCTTTCTGATCTGTGCATTCAGCTAACAGAGTTAAACCATACTTTTGATTGAGCAGATCTGAACACTCTTTCTGTAGAAAATGCAACTGGACATTTGGAGCGCTAAGAGAGTACTAGTGGAAAAAGGAATATATTCAAATATAAACTACACAGAAGCATTCTGTGAAACTTCTTTCTGATCTGAGCATTCAGCTAACAGAGTTAAACCATACTTTTGATTGAGCAGTTTTGAAACACTCTGTCTGTAGAAAATGCAACTGGACATTCGTAGCGCTAAGAGGGTAATAGTGGAAAAAAGAATATGTTCAAATATAAACTACACAGAAGCATTGTATGAAACTTCTTTCTGTTCTGTGCATTCAACTAACAGAGTTGAACCTTACTTTTGATTGAGCCTTTCTGAAACACTCTTTCTGTAGAAACTGCAATTGGACATTCTGAGCGCTAAGAGGCCTCTATTGGGAAAAATAATATCTTCAAATAAAAACTACACAGAAGCATTGTGTGAAACTTGTTTCTGATATGTTCATTAAGCTAACAGAGTTAAACCATACTTTTGATTGCGCAGTTCTGAACACTCTTTCTGTAGAAAATGCAAGTGGACATTCGGAGCGCTAAGAGGGTAATAGTGGAAAAAGAATATATTCAAATATAAACTACACAGTAGCATTCTGTGAAAATTCTTTCTGTTCTGTGCATTCAACTAACAGAGTTGAACCTTACTTTTGATTGAGCCGTTCTGAAACACTCTTTCTGTAGAAACTGCAATTGGACATGCTAAGCGCTAAGAGGCCTACATTGGGAAAAGGAATATCTTCAAATAAAAACTACACAGATGCATTCTGTGAAACTTATTTCTGATCTGTAAATTCAGTTAACAGAGATAAAACATATTTTTGATTGAGCAGTTATGAAACACTCTTTTTGTAGAAAATGCAAGTGGAGATTCGGAGCGCTAAGAGGGTAATAGTGGAAAAAGGAATGTCTTCAAATATAAACTACACAGAATCATTCGGTGAAACTTCTTTCTGATCTGTGCATTCAGCTAACAGAGTTAAACCATACTTTTGATTGAGCAGATCTGAACACTCTTTCTGTAGAAAATGCAACTGGACATTTGGAGCGCTAAGAGCGTAGTAGTGGAAAAAGGAATATATTCAAATATAAACTACACAGAAGCATTCTGTGAAACTTCTTTCTGATCTGAGCATACAGCTAACAGAGTTAAACCATACTTTTGATTGAGCAGTTTTGAAACACTCTGTCTGTAGAAAATGCAACTGGACATTCGTAGCGCTAAGTGGGTAATAGTGGAAAAAGAATATGTTCAAATATAAACTACACAGAAGCATTGTATGAAACTTCTTTCTGTTCTGTGCATTCAACTAACAGAGTTGAACCTTACTTTTGATTGAGCCGTTCTGAAACACTCTTTCTGTAGAAACTGCAATTGGACATTCTGAGCGTTAAGAGGCCTATATTGGGAAAAAGAATGTCTACAAATAAAAACTACACAGAAGAATTGTGTGAAACTTCTTTCTGTTCTGTTTGTTCAACTAAATGAGTTGAACCTTAGTTTTGATTTAGCCGTTCTGAAACACTCTTTCTGTAGAAAATGCAAGTGGAGATTCGGAGCGCTAAGAGGGTAATAGTGGAAAAAGGAATGTCTCCAAATATAAACTACACAGAATCATTCTGTGAAACTTCTTTCTGATCTGTGCATTCAGCTAACATAGTTAAACCATACTTTTGATTGAGCAGATCTGAACACTCTTTCTGTAGAAAATGCAACTGGACATTTGGAGCACTAAGAGAGTAGTAGTGGAAAAAGGAATATATTCAAATATAAACTACACAGAAGCATTCTGTGAAACTTCTTTCTGATCTGAGCATTCAGCTAACAGAGTTAAACCATACTTTTGATTGAGCAGTTTTGAAACACTCTGTCTGTAGAAAATGCAACTGGACATTCGTAGCTCTAAGTGGGTAATAGTGGAAAAAAGAATATGTTCAAATATAAACTACACAGAAGCATTGTATGAAACTTCTTTCTGTTCTGTGCATTCAACTAACAGAGTTGAACCTTACTTTTGATTGAGCCTTTCTGAAACACTCTTTCTGTAGAAACTGCAATTGGATATTCTGAGCGCTAAGAGGCCTATATTGGGAAAAATAATATCTTCAAATAAAAACTACACAGAAGCATTGTGTGAAACTTATTTCTGATATGTTCATTAAGCTAACAGAGTTAAACCATACTTTTGATTGCGCAGTTCTGAACACTCTTTCTGTAGAAAATGCAAGTGGACATTCGGAGCGCTAAGAGGGTAATAGTGGAAAAAGGAATATATTCAAATATAAACTACACAGTAGAATTCTGTGAAAATTCTTTCTGTTCTGTGCATTCAACTAACAGAGTTGAACCTTACTTTTGATTGAGCCGTTCTGAAACACTCTTTCTGTAGAAACTGCAATTGGACATTCTAAGCGCTAAGAGGCCTACATTGGGAAAAAGAATATCTTCAAATAAAAACTACACAGATGCATTCTGTGAAATTTATTTCTGATCTGTAATTTCAGTTAACAGAGATAAAACATATTTTTGATTGAGCAGTTATGAAACTCTCTTTTTGTAGAAAATGCAAGTGGAGATTCGGAGCGCTAAGAGGGTAATAGTGGAAAAAGGAATGTCTTCAAATATAAACTACACAGAATCATTCGGTGAAAATTCTTTCTGATCTGTGCATTCAGCTAACAGAGTTAAACCATACTTTTGATTGAGCAGATCTGAACACTCTTTCTGTAGAAAATGCAACTGGACATTTGGAGCGCTAAGAGCGTAGTAGTGGAAAAAGGAATATATTCAAATATAAACTACACAGAAGCATTCTGTGAAACATCTTTCTGATCTGAGCATACAGCTAACAGAGTTAAACCATACTTTTGATTGAGCAGTTTTGAAACACTCTGTCTGTAGAAAATGCAACTGGACATTCGTAGCGCTAAGTGGGTAATAGTGGAAAAAGAATATGTTCAAATATAAACTACACAGAAGCATTGTATGAAACTTCTTTCTGTTCTGTGCATTCAACTAACAGAGTTGAACCTTACTTTTGAATGAGCCGTTCTGAAACACTCTTTCTGTAGAAACTGCAATTGGACATTCTGAGCGCTAGGAGGCCTATATTGGGAAAAAGAATGTCTACAAATAAAAACTACAGAGAAGAATTGTGTGAAACTTCTTTCTGTTCTGTTTGTTCAACTAAAAGAGTTGAACCTTAGTTTTGATTGAGCCGTTCTGAAACACTCTTTCTGTAGAAAATGCAAGTGGAGATTCGGAGCGCTAAGAGGGTAATAGTGGAAAAAGGAATGTCTCCAAATATAAACTACACAGAATCATTCTGTGAAACTTCTTTCTGATCTGTGCATTCAGCTAACAGAGTTAAACCATACTTTTGATTGAGCAGATCTGAACACTCTTTCTGTAGAAAATGCAACTGGACATTTGGAGCGCTAAGAGAGTAGTAGTGGAAAAAGGAATATATTCAAATATAAACTACACAGAAGCATTCTGTGAAACTTCTTTCTGATCTGAGCATTCAGCTAACAGAGTTAAACCATACTTTTGATTGAGCAGTTTTGAAACACTCTGTCTGTAGAAAATGCAAGTGTACATTCGTAGCGCTAAGTGGGTAATAGTGGAAAAAAGAATATGTTCAAATATAAACTACACAGAAGCATTGTATGAAACTTCTTTCTGTTCTGTGCATTCAACTAACAGAGTTGAACCTTACTTTTGATTGAGCCTTTCTGAAACACTCTTTCTGTAGAAACTGCAATTGGATATTCTGAGCGCTAAGAGGCCTATATTGGGAAAAATAATATCTTCAAATAAAAACTACACAGAAGCATTGTCTGAAACTTATTTCTGATATGTTCATTAAGCTAACAGAGTTAAACCATACTTTTGATTGCGCAGTTCTGAACACTCTTTCTGTAGAAAATGCAAGTGGACATTCGGAGCGCTAAGAGGGTAATAGTGGAAAAAGGAATATATTCAAATATAAACTACACAGTAGAATTCTGTGAAAATTCTTTCTGTTCTGTGCATTCAACTAACAGAGTTGAACCTTACTTTTGATTGAGCCGTTCTGAAACACTCTTTCTGTAGAAACTGCAATTGGACATGCTAAGCGCTAAGAGGCCTACATTGGGAAAAAGAATATCTTCAAATAAAAACTACACAGATGCATTCTGTGAAACTTATTTCTGATCTGTAATTTCAGTTAACAGAGATAAAACATATTTTTGATTGAGCAGTTATGAAACACTCTTTTTGTAGAAAATGCAAGTGGAGATTCGGAGCGCTAAGAGGGTAATAGAGGAAAAAGTAATGTCTTCAAATATAAACTACACAGAATCATTCGGTGAAACTTCTTTCTGATCTGTGCATTCAGCTAAAAGAGTTAAACCATACTTTTGATTGAGCAGATCTGAACACTCTTTGTGTAGAAAATGCAACTGGACATTTGGAGCGCTAAGAGCGTAGTAGTGGAAAAAGGAATATATTCAAATATAAACTACACAGAAGCATTCTGTGAAACTTCTTTCTGATCTGAGCATACAGCTAACAGAGTTAAACCATACTTTTGATTGAGCAGTTTTGAAACACTCTGTCTGTAGAAAATGCAACTGCACATTCGTAGCGCTAAGTGGGTAATAGTGGAAAAAAGAATATGTTCAAATATAAACTACACAGAAGCATTGTATGAAACTTCTTTCTGTTCTGTGCATTCAACTAAAAGAGTTGAACCTTAGTTTTGATTGAGCCGTTCTGAAACACTCTTTCTGTAGAAACTGCAATTGGACATTCTGAGAGCTAAGAGGCCTATATTGGGAAAAAGAATGTCTAAAAATAAAAACTACACAGAAGAATTGTGTGAAACTTCTTTCTGTTCTGTTTGTTCAACTACAAGAGTTGAACCTTAGTTTTGATTGAGCCGTTCTGAAACACTCTTTATGGAGAAAAGGCAAGTGGAGATTCGGAGCGCTAAGAGGGTAATAGTGGAAAAAGGAATGTCTCCAAATATAAACTACACAGAATCATTCTGTGAAACTTCTTTGTGATCTGTGCATTCAGCTAACAGAGTTAAACCATACTTTTGATTGAGCAGATCTGAACACTCTTTCTGTAGAAAATGCAAGTGGACATTTGGAGCGCTAAGAGAGTAGTAGTGGAAAAAGGAATATATTCAAATATAAACTACACAGAAGCATTCTGTGAAACTTCTTTCTGATCTGAGCATTCAGCTAACAGAGTTAAACCATACTTTTGATTGAGCAGTTTTGAAACACTCTCTCTGTAGAAAATGCAACTGGACATTCGTAGCGCTAAGTGGGTAATAGTGGAAAAAAGAATATGTTCAAATATAAACTACACAGAAGCATTGTATGAAACTTCTTTCTGTTCTGTGCATTCAACTAACAGAGTTGAACCTTACTTATAATTGAGCCTTTCTGAAACACTCTTTCTGTAGAATCTGCAATTGGACATTCTGAGTGCTAAGAGGACTATATTGGGAAAAATAATATCTTCAAATAAAAACTACACAGAAGCATTGTGTGAAACTTATTTCTGATATGTTCATTAAGCTAACAGAGTTAAACCATACTTTTGATTGCGCAGTTCTGAACACTCTTTCTGTAGAAAATGCAAGTGGACATTCGGAGCGCTAAGAGGGTAATAGTGGAAAAAGGAATATATTCAAATATAAACTACACAGTAGCATTCTGTGAAAATTCTTTCTGTTCTGTGCATTCAACTAACAGAGTTGAACCTTACTTTTGATTGAGCCGTTCTGAAACACTCTTTCTGTAGAAACTGCAATTGGACATGCTAAGCGCTAAGAGGCCTACATTGGGAAAAGGAATATCTTCAAATAAAAACTACACAGATGCATTCTGTGAAACTTATTTCTGATCTGTAAATTCAGTTAACAGAGATAAAACATATTTTTGATTGAGCAGTTATGAAACTCTCTTTTTGTAGAAAATGCAAGTGGAGATTCGGAGCGCTAAGAGGGTAATAGTGGAAAAAGGAATGTCTTCAAATATAAACTACACAGAATCATTCGGTGAAACTTCTTTCTGATCTGTGCATTCAGCTAACAGAGTTAAACCATACTTTTGATTGAGCAGATCTGAACACTCTTTCTGTAGAAAATGCAACTGGACATTTGGAGCGCTAATAGCGTAGTAGTGGAAAAAGGAATATATTCAAATATAAACTACACAGAAGCATTCTGTGAAACTTCTTTCTGATCTGAGCATACAGCTAACAGAGTTAAACCATACTTTTGATTGAGCAGTTTTGAAACACTCTGATGTAGAAAATGCAACTGGACATTCGTAGCGCTAAGTGGGTAATAGTGGAAAAAGAATATGTTCAAATATAAACTACACAGAAGCATTGTATGAAACTTCTTTCTGTTCTGTGCATTCAACTAACAGAGTTGAACCTTACTTTTGATTGAGCCGTTCTGAAACACTCTTTCTGTAGAAACTGCAATTGGACATTCTGAGCGTTAAGAGGCCTATATTGGGAAAAAGAATGTCTACAAATAAAAACTACACAGAAGAATTGTGTGAAACTTCTTTCTGTTCTGTTTGTTCAACTAAATGAGTTGAACCTTAGTTTTGATTTAGCCGTTCGGAAACACTCTTTCTGTAGAAAATGCAAGTGGAGATTCGGAGCGCTAAGAGGGTAATAGTGGAAAAAGGAATGTCTCCAAATATAAACTACACAGAATCATTCTGTGAAACTTCTTTCTGATCTGTGCATTCAGCTAACAGAGTTAAACCATACTTTTGATTCAGCAGATCTGAACACTCTTTCTGTAGAAAATGCAACTGGACATTTGGAGCGCTAAGAGAGTAGTAGTGGAAAAAGGAATATATTCAAATATAAACTACACAGAAGCATTCTGTGAAACTTCTTTCTGATCTGAGCATTCAGCTAACAGAGTTAAACCATACTTTTGATTGAGCAGTTTTGAAACACTCTGTCTGTAGAAAATGCAACTGGACATTCGTAGCGCTAAGTGGGTAATAGTGGAAAAAAGAATATGTTCAAATATAAACTACACAGAAGCATTGTATGAAACTTCTTTCTGTTCTGTGCATTCAACTAACAGAGTTGAACCTTACTTTTGATTGAGCCTTTCTGAAACACTCTTTCTGTAGAAACTGCAATTGGATATTCTGAGCGCTAAGAGGCGTATATTGGGAAAAATAATATCTTCAAATAAAAACTACACAGAAGCATTGTGTGAAACTTATTTCTGATATTTTCATTAAGCTAACAGTGTTAAACCATACTTTTGATTGCGCAGTTCTGAACACTCTTTCTGTAGAAAATGCAAGTGGACATTCGGAGCGCTAAGAGGGTAATAGTGGAAAAAGGAATATATTCAAATATAAACTACACAGTAGAATTCTGTGAAAATTCTTTCTGTTCTGTGCATTCAACTAACAGAGTTGAACCTTACTTTTGATTGAGCCGTTCTGAAACACTCTTTCTGTAGAAACTGCAATTGGACATGCTAAGCGCTAAGAGGCCTACATTGGGAAAAAGAATATCTTCAAAGAAAAACTACACAGATGCATTCTGTGAAACTTATTTCTGATCTGTAATTTCAGTTAACAGAGATAAAACATATTTTTGATTGAGCAGTTATGAAACACTCTTTTTGTAGAAAATGCAAGTGGAGATTCGGAGCGCTAAGAGGGTAATAGAGGAAAAAGTAATGTCTTCAAATATAAACTACACAGAATCATTCGGTGAAACTTCTTTCTGATCTGTGCATTCAGCTAAAAGAGTTAAACCATACTTTTGATTGAGCAGATCTGAACACTCTTTGTGTAGAAAATGCAACTGGACATTTGGAGCGCTAAGAGCGTAGTAGTGGAAAAAGGAATATATTCAAATATAAACTACACAGAAGCATTCTGTGAAACTTCTTTCTGATCTGAGCATACAACTAACAGAGTTAAACCATACTTTTGATTGAGCAGTTTTGAAACACTCTGTCTGTAGAAAATGCAACTGCACATTCGTAGCGCTAAGTGGGTAATAGTGGAAAAAAGAATATGTTCAAATATAAACTACACAGAAGCATTGTATGAAACTTCTTTCTGTTCTGTGCATTCAACTAACAGAGTTGAACCTTACTTTTGATTGAGCCGTTCTGAAACACTCTTTCTGTAGAAACTGCAATTGGACATTCTGAGAGCTAAGAGGCCTATATTGGGAAAAAGAATGTCTAAAAATAAAAACTACACAGAAGAATTGTGTGAAACTTCTTTCTGTTCTGTTTGTTCAACTAAAAGAGTTGAACCTTAGTTTTGATTGAGCCGTTCTGAAACACTCTTTATGGAGAAAAGGCAAGTGGAGATTCGGAGCGCTAAGAGGGTAATAGTGGAAAAAGGAATGTCTCCAAATATAAACTACACAGAATCATTCTGTGAAACTTCTTTCTGATCAGTGCATTCAGCTAACAGAGTTAAACCATACTTTTGATTGAGCAGATCTGAACACTCTTTCTGTAGAAAATGCAACTGGACATTTGGAGCGCTAAGAGAGTAGTAGTGGAAAAAGGAATATATTCAAATATAAACTACACAGAAGCATTCTGTGAAACTTCTTTCTGATCTGAGCATTCAGCTAACAGAGTTAAACCATACTTTTGATTGAGCAGTTTTGAAACACTCTCTCTGTAGAAAATGCAACTGGACATTCGTAGCGCTAAGTGGGTAATAGTGGAAAAAAGAATATGTTCAAATATAAACTACACAGAAGCATTGTATGAAACTTATTTCTGTTCTGTGCATTCAACTAACAGAGTTGAACCTTACTTATAATTGAGCCTTTCTGAAACACTCTTTCTGTAGAATCTGCAATTGGACATTCTGAGCGCTAAGAGGACTATATTGGGAAAAATAATATCTTCAAATAAAAACTACACAGAAGCATTGTGTGAAACTTATTTCTGATATGTTCATTAAGCTAACAGAGTTAAACCATACTTTTGATTGCGCAGTTCTGAACACTCTTTCTGTAGAAAATGCAAGTGGACATTCGGAGCGCTAAGAGGGTAATAGTGGAAAAAGGAATATATTCAAATATAAACTACACAGTAGCATTCTGTGAAAATTCTTTCTGTTCTGTGCATTCAACTAACAGAGTTGAACCTTACTTTTGATTGAGCCGTTCTGAAACACTCTTTCTGTAGAAACTGCAATTGGACATGCTAAGCGCTAAGAGGCCTACATTGGGAAAAGGAATATCTTCAAATAAAAACTACACAGATGCATTCTGTGAAACTTATTTCTGATCTGTAAATTCAGTTAACAGAGATAAAACATATTTTTGATTGAGCAGTTATGAAACTCTCTTTTTGTAGAAAATGCAAGTGGAGATTCGGAGCGCTAAGAGGGTAATAGTGGAAAAAGGAATGTCTTCAAATATAAACTACACAGAATCATTCGGTGAAACTTCTTTCTGATCTGTGCATTCAGCTAACAGAGTTAAACCATACTTTTGATTGAGCAGATCTGAACACTCTTTCTGTAGAAAATGCAACTGGACATTTGGAGCGCTAAGAGCGTAGTAGTGGAAAAAGGAATATATTCAAATATAAACTACACAGAAGCATTCTGTGAAACTTCTTTCTGATCTGAGCATACAGCTAACAGAGTTAAACCATACTTTTGATTGAGCAGTTTTGAAACACTCTGATGTAGAAAATGCAACTGGACATTCGTAGCGCTAAGTGGGTAATAGTGGAAAAAGAATATGTTCAAATATAAACTACACAGAAGCATTGTATGAAACTTCTTTCTGTTCTGTGCATTCAACTAACAGAGTTGAACCTTACTTTTGATTGAGCCGTTCTGAAACACTCTTTCTGTAGAAACTGCAATTGGACATTCTGAGCGTTAAGAGGCCTATATTGGGAAAAAGAATGTCTACAAATAAAAACTACACAGAAGAATTGTGTGAAACTTCTTTCTGTTCTGTTTGTTCAACTAAATGAGTTGAACCTTAGTTTTGATTTAGCCGTTCGGAAACACTCTTTCTGTAGAAAATGCAAGTGGAGATTCGGAGCGCTAAGAGGGTAATAGTGGAAAAAGGAATGTCTCCAAATATAAACTACTCAGAATCATTCTGTGAAACTTCTTTCTGATCTGTGCATTCAGCTAACATAGTTAAACCATACTTTTGATTGAGCAGATCTGAACACTCTTTCTGTAGAAAATGCAACTGGACATTTGGAGCGCTAAGAGAGTAGTAGTGGAAAAAGGAATATATTCAAATATAAACTACACAGAAGCATTCTGTGAAACTTCTTTCTGATCTGAGCATTCAGCTAACAGAGTTAAACCATACTTTTGATTGAGCAGTTTTGAAACACTCTGTCTGTAGAAAATGCAACTGGACATTCGTAGCGCTAAGTGGGTAATAGTGGAAAAAAGAATATGTTCAAATATAAACTACACAGAAGCATTGTATGAAACTTCTTTCTGTTCTGTGCATTCAACTAACAGAGTTGAACCTTACTTTTGATTGAGCCTTTCTGAAACACTCTTTCTGTAGAAACTGCAATTGGATATTCTGAGCGCTAAGAGGCCTATATTGGGAAAAATAATATCTTCAAATAAAAACTACACAGAAGCATTGTGTGAAACTTATTTCTGATATGTTCATTAAGCTAACAGAGTTAAACCATACTTTTGATTGCGCAGTTCTGAACACTCTTTCTGTAGAAAATGCAAGTGGACATTCGGAGCGCTAAGAGGGTAATAGTGGAAAAAGGAATATATTCAAATATAAACTACACAGTAGAATTCTGTGAAAATTCTTTCTGTTCTGTGCATTCAACTAACAGAGTTGAAACTTACTTTTGATTGAGCTGTTCTGAAACACTCTTTCTGTAGAAACTGCAATTGGACATGCTAAGCGCTAAGAGGCCTACATTGGGAAAAAGAATATCTTCAAATAAAAACTACACAGATGCATTCTGTGAAACTTATTTCTGATCTGTAATTTCAGTTAACAGAGATAAAACATATTTTTGATTGAGCAGTTATGAAACACTCTTTTTGTAGAAAATGCAAGTGGAGATTCGGAGCGCTAAGAGGGTAATAGAGGAAAAAGTAATGTCTTCAAATATAAACTACACAGAATCATTCGGTGAAACTTCTTTCTGATCTGTGCATTCAGCTAAAAGAGTTAAACCATACTTTTGATTGAGCAGATCTGAACACTCTTTGTGTAGAAAATGCAACTGGACATTTGGAGCGCTAAGAGCGTAGTAGTGGAAAAAGGAATATATTCAAATATAAACTACACAGAAGCATTCTGTGAAACTTCTTTCTGATCTGAGCATACAACTAACAGAGTTAAACCATACTTTTGATTGAGCAGTTTTGAAACACTCTGTCTGTAGAAAATGCAACTGCACATTCGTAGCGCTAAGTGGGTAATAGTGGAAAAAAGAATATGTTCAAATATAAACTACACAGAAGCATTGTATGAAACTTCTTTCTGTTCTGTGCATTCAACTAACAGAGTTGAACCTTACTTTTGATTGAGCCGTTCTGAAACACTCTTTCTGTAGAAACTGCAATTGGACATTCTGAGAGCTAAGAGGCCTATATTGGGAAAAAGAATGTCTAAAAATAAAAACTACACAGAAGAATTGTGTGAAACTTCTTTCTGTTCTGTTTGTTCAACTAAAAGAGTTGAACCTTAGTTTTGATTGAGCCGTTCTGAAACACTCTTTATGGAGAAAAGGCAAGTGGAGATTCGGAGCGCTAAGAGGGTAATAGTGGAAAAAGGAATGTCTCCAAATATAAACTACACAGAATCATTCTGTGAAACTTCTTTCTGATCAGTGCATTCAGCTAACAGAGTTAAACCATACTTTTGATTGAGCAGATCTGAACACTCTTTCTGTAGAGAATGCAAGTGGACATTTGGAGCGCTAAGAGAGTAGTAGTGGAAAAAGGAATATATTCAAATATAAACTACACAGAAGCATTCTGTGAAACTTCTTTCTGATCTGAGCATTCAGCTAACAGAGTTAAACCATACTTTTGATTGAGCAGTTTTGAAACACTCTCTCTGTAGAAAATGCAACTGGACATTCGTAGCGCTAAGTGGGTAATAGTGGAAAAAAGAATATGTTCAAATATAAACTACACAGAAGCATTGTATGAAACTTCTTTCTGTTCTGTGCATTCAACTAACAGAGTTGAACCTTACTTATAATTGAGCCTTTCTGAAACACTCTTTCTGTAGAATCTGCAATTGGACATTCTGAGCGCTAAGAGGACTATATTGGGAAAAATAATATCTTCAAATAAAAACTACACAGAAGCATTGTGTGAAACTTATTTCTGATATGTTCATTAAGCTAACAGAGTTAAACCATACTTTTGATTGCGCAGTTCTGAACACTCTTTCTGTAGAAAATGCAAGTGGACATTCGGAGCGCTAAGAGGGTAATAGTGGAAAAAGGAATATATTCAAATATAAACTACACAGTAGCATTCTGTGAAAATTCTTTCTGTTCTGTGCATTCAACTAACAGAGTTGAACCTTACTTTTGATTGAGCCGTTCTGAAACACTCTTTCTGTAGAAACTGCAATTGGACATGCTAAGCGCTAAGAGGCCTACATTGGGAAAAGGAATATCTTCAAATAAAAACTACACAGATGCATTCTGTGAAACTTATTTCTGATCTGTAAATTCAGTTAACAGAGATAAAACATATTTTTGATTGAGCAGTTATGAAACTCTCTTTTTGTAGAAAATGCAAGTGGAGATTCGGAGCGCTAAGAGGGTAATAGTGGAAAAAGGAATGTCTTCAAATATAAACTACACAGAATCATTCGGTGAAAATTCTTTCTGATCTGTGCATTCAGCTAACAGAGTTAAACCATACTTTTGATTGAGCAGATCTGAACACTCTTTCTGTAGAAAATGCAACTGGACATTTGGAGCGCTAAGAGCGTAGTAGTGGAAAAAGGAATATATTCAAATATAAACTACACAGAAGCATTCTGTGAAACTTCTTTCTGATCTGAGCATACAGCTAACAGAGTTAAACCATACTTTTGATTGAGCAGTTTTGAAACACTCTGATGTAGAAAATGCAACTGGACATTCGTAGCGCTAAGTGGGTAATAGTGGAAAAAGAATATGTTCAAATATAAACTACACAGAAGCATTGTATGAAACTTCTTTCTCTTCTGTGCATTCAACTAACAGAGTTGAACCTTACTTTTGATTGAGCCGTTCTGAAACACTCTTTCTGTAGAAACTGCAATTGGACATTCTGAGCGTTAAGAGGCCTATATTGGGAAAAAGAATGTCTATAAATAAAAACTACACAGAAGAATTGTGTGAAACTTCTTTCTGTTCTGTTTGTTCAACTAAATGAGTTGAACCTTAGTTTTGATTTAGCCGTTCGGAAACACTCTTTCTGTAGAAAATGCAAGTGGAGATTCGGAGCGCTAAGAGGGTAATAGTGGAAAAAGGAATGTCTCCAAATATAAACTACACAGAATCATTCTGTGAAACTTCTTTCTGATCTGTGCATTCAGCTAACAGAGTTAAACCATACTTTTGATTCAGCAGATCTGAACACTCTTTCTGTAGAAAATGCAACTGGACATTTGGAGCGCTAAGAGAGTAGTAGTGGAAAAAGGAATATATTCAAATATAAACTACACAGAAGCATTCTGTGAAACTTCTTTCTGATCTGAGCATTCAGCTAACAGAGTTAAACCATACTTTTGATTGAGCAGTTTTGAAACACTCTGTCTGTAGAAAATGCAACTGGACATTCGTAGCGCTAAGTGGGTAATAGTGGAAAAAAGAATATGTTCAAATATAAACTACACAGAAGCATTGTATGAAACTTCTTTCTGTTCTGTGCATTCAACTAACAGAGTTGAACCTTACTTTTGATTGAGCCTTTCTGAAACACTCTTTCTGTAGAAACTGCAATTGGATATTCTGAGCGCTAAGAGGCGTATATTGGGAAAAATAATATCTTCAAATAAAAACTACACAGAAGCATTGTGTGAAACTTATTTCTGATATTTTCATTAAGCTAACAGTGTTAAACCATACTTTTGATTGCGCAGTTCTGAACACTCTTTCTGTAGAAAATGCAAGTGGACATTCGGAGCGCTAAGAGGGTAATAGTGGAAAAAGGAATATATTCAAATATAAACTACACAGTAGAATTCTGTGAAAATTCTTTCTGTTCTGTGCATTCAACTAACAGAGTTGAACCTTACTTTTGATTGAGCCGTTCTGAAACACTCTTTCTGTAGAAACTGCAATTGGACATGCTAAGCGCTAAGAGGCCTACATTGGGAAAAAGAATATCTTCAAATAAAAACTACACAGATGCATTCTGTGAAACTTATTTCTGATCTGTAATTTCAGTTAACAGAGATAAAACATATTTTTGATTGAGCAGTTATGAAACACTCTTTTTGTAGAAAATGCAAGTGGAGATTCGGAGCGCTAAGAGGGTAATAGAGGAAAAAGTAATGTCTTCAAATATAAACTACACAGAATCATTCGGTGAAACTTCTTTCTGATCTGTGCATTCAGCTAAAAGAGTTAAACCATACTTTTGATTGAGCAGATCTGAACACTCTTTGTGTAGAAAATGCAACTGGACATTTGGAGCGCTAAGAGCGTAGTAGTGGAAAAAGGAATATATTCAAATATAAACTACACAGAAGCATTCTGTGAAACTTCTTTCTGATCTGAGCATACAACTAACAGAGTTAAACCATACTTTTGATTGAGCAGTTTTGAAACACTCTGTCTGTAGAAAATGCAACTGCACATTCGTAGCGCTAAGTGGGTAATAGTGGAAAAAAGAATATGTTCAAATATAAACTACACAGAAGCATTGTATGAAACTTCTTTCTGTTCTGTGCATTCAACTAACAGAGTTGAACCTTACTTTTGATTGAGCCGTTCTGAAACACTCTTTCTGTAGAAACTGCAATTGGACATTCTGAGAGCTAAGAGGCCTATATTGGGAAAAAGAATGTCTAAAAATAAAAACTACACAGAAGAATTGTGTGAAACTTCTTTCTGTTCTGTTTGTTCAACTAAAAGAGTTGAACCTTAGTTTTGATTGAGCCGTTCTGAAACACTCTTTATGGAGAAAAGGCAAGTGGAGATTCGGAGCGCTAAGAGGGTAATAGTGGAAAAAGGAATGTCTCCAAATATAAACTACACAGAATCATTCTGTGAAACTTCTTTCTGATCAGTGCATTCAGCTAACAGAGTTAAACCATACTTTTGATTGAGCAGATCTGAACACTCTTTCTGTAGAAAATGCAACTGGACATTTGGAGCGCTAAGAGAGTAGTAGTGGAAAAAGGAATATATTCAAATATAAACTACACAGAAGCATTCTGTGAAACTTCTTTCTGATCTGAGCATTCAGCTAACAGAGTTAAACCATACTTTTGATTGAGCAGTTTTGAAACACTCTCTCTGTAGAAAATGCAACTGGACATTCGTAGCGCTAAGTGGGTAATAGTGGAAAAAAGAATATGTTCAAATATAAACTACACAGAAGCATTGTATGAAACTTATTTCTGTTCTGTGCATTCAACTAACAGAGTTGAACCTTACTTATAATTGAGCCTTTCTGAAACACTCTTTCTGTAGAATCTGCAATTGGACATTCTGAGCGCTAAGAGGACTATATTGGGAAAAATAATATCTTCAAATAAAAACTACACAGAAGCATTGTGTGAAACTTATTTCTGATATGTTCATTAAGCTAACAGAGTTAAACCATACTTTTGATTGCGCAGTTCTGAACACTCTTTCTGTAGAAAATGCAAGTGGACATTCGGAGCGCTAAGAGGGTAATAGTGGAAAAAGGAATATATTCAAATATAAACTACACAGTAGCATTCTGTGAAAATTCTTTCTGTTCTGTGCATTCAACTAACAGAGTTGAACCTTACTTTTGATTGAGCCGTTCTGAAACACTCTTTCTGTAGAAACTGCAATTGGACATGCTAAGCGCTAAGAGGCCTACATTGGGAAAAAGAATATCTTCAAATAAAAACTACACAGATGCATTCTGTGAAACTTATTTCTGATCTGTAAATTCAGTTAACAGAGATAAAACATATTTTTGATTGAGCAGTTATGAAACTCTCTTTTTGTAGAAAATGCAAGTGGAGATTCGGAGCGCTAAGAGGGTAATAGTGGAAAAAGGAATGTCTTCAAATATAAACTACACAGAATCATTCGGTGAAACTTCTTTCTGATCTGTGCATTCAGCTAACAGAGTTAAACCATACTTTTGATTGAGCAGATCTGAACACTCTTTCTGTAGAAAATGCAACTGGACATTTGGAGCGCTAAGAGCGTAGTAGTGGAAAAAGGAATATATTCAAATATAAACTACACAGAAGCATTCTGTGAAACTTCTTTCTGATCTGAGCATACAGCTAACAGAGTTAAACCATACTTTTGATTGAGCAGTTTTGAAACACTCTGATGTAGAAAATGCAACTGGACATTCGTAGCGCTAAGTGGGTAATAGTGGAAAAAGAATATGTTCAAATATAAACTACACAGAAGCATTGTATGAAACTTCTTTCTGTTCTGTGCATTCAACTAACAGAGTTGAACCTTACTTTTGATTGAGCCGTTCTGAAACACTCTTTCTGTAGAAACTGCAATTGGACATTCTGAGAGCTAAGAGGCCTATATTGGGAAAAAGAATGTCTAAAAATAAAAACTACACAGAAGAATTGTGTGAAACTTCTTTCTGTTCTGTTTGTTCAACTAAAAGAGTTGAACCTTAGTTTTGATTGAGCCGTTCTGAAACACTCTTTATGGAGAAAAGGCAAGTGGAGATTCGGAGCGCTAAGAGGGTAATAGTGGAAAAAGGAATGTCTCCAAATATAAACTACACAGAATCATTCTGTGAAACTTCTTTCTGATCTGTGCATTCAGCTAACAGAGTTAAACCATACTTTTGATTGAGCAGATCTGAACACTCTTTCTGTAGAAAATGCAACTGGACATTTGGAGCGCTAAGAGAGTAGTAGTGGAAAAAGGAATATATTCAAATATAAACTACACAGAAGCATTCTGTGAAACTTCTTTCTGATCTGAGCATTCAGCTAACAGAGTTAAACCATACTTTTGATTGAGCAGTTTTGAAACACTCTCTCTGTAGAAAATGCAACTGGACATTCGTAGCGCTAAGTGGGTAATAGTGGAGAAAAGAATATGTTCAAATATAAACTACACAGAAGCATTGTATGAAACTTCTTTCTGTTCTGTGCATTCAACTAACAGAGTTGAACCTTACTTTTGATTGAGCCTTTCTGAAACACTCTTTCTGTAGAAACTGCAATTGGACATTCTGAGCGCTAAGAGGCCTCTATTGGGAAAAATAATATCTTCACATAAAAACTACACAGAAGCATTGTGTGAAACTTATTTCTGATATGTTCATTAAGCTAACAGAGTTAAACCATACTTTTGATTGCGCAGTTCTGAACACTCTTTCTGTAGAAAATGCAAGTGGACATTCGGAGCGCTAAGAGGGTAATAGTGGAAAAAGGAATATATTCAAATATAAACTACACAGTAGCATTCTGTGAAAATTCCTTCTGTTCTGTGCATTCAACTAACAGAGTTGAACCTTACTTTTGATTGAGCCGTTCTGAATCACTCTTTCTGTAGAAACTGCAATTGGACATGCTAAGCGCTAAGAGGCCTACATTGGGAAAAGGAATATCTTCAAATAAAAACTACACAGATGTATTCTGTGAAACTTATTTCTGATCTGTAAATTCAGTTAACGGAGATAAAACATATTTTTGATTTAGCAGGTATGAAACTCTCTTTTTGTGGAAAATGCAAGTGGAGATTCGGAGCGCTAAGAAGGTAATAGTGGAAAAAGGAATGTCTTCAAATATAAACTACACAGAATCATTCGGTGAAAATTATTTCTGATCTGTGCATTCAGCTAACAGAGTTAAACCATACTTTTGATTGAGCACATCTGAACACTCTTTCTGTAGAAAATGCAACTGGACATTTGGAGCGCTAAGAGCGTAGTAGTGGAAAAAGGAATATATTCAAATATAAACTACACAGAAGCATTCTGTGAAACTTCTTTCTGATCTGAGCATTCAGCTAACAGAGTTAAACCATACTTTTGATTGAGCAGTTTTGAAACACTCTGTCTGTAGAAAATGAAACTGGACATTCGTAGCGCTAAGTGGGTAATAGTGGAAAAAAGAATATGTTCAAATATAAACTACACAGAAGCATTGTATGAAACTTCTTTATTTTCTGGGCATTCAAATAACAGAGTTGAACCTTACTTTTGATTGAGCCGTTCTGAAACACTCTTTCAGTAGAAACTGCAATTGGACATTCTGAGGGCTAGGAGGCCTATATTGGGAAAAAGAATGTCTACAAATAAAAACTACAGAGAAGAATTGTGTGAAACTTCTTTCTGTTCTGTTTGTTCAACTAAAAGAGTTGAACCTTAGTTTTGATTGAGCCGTTCTGAAACACTCTTTCTGTAGAAAATGCAAGTGGAGATTCGGAGTGCTAAGAGGGTAATAGTGGAAAAAGGAATGTCTCCAAATATAAACTACACAGAATCATTCTGTGAAACTTCTTTCTGATCTGTGCATTCAGCTAACAGATTTAAACCATACTTTTGATTGAGCAGATCTGAACACTCTTTCTGTAGTAAATGCAACTGGACATTTGGAGCGCTAAGAGAGTACTAGTGGAAAAAGGAATATATTCAAATATAAACTACACAGAAGCATTCTGTGAAACTTCTTTCTGATCTGAGCATTCAGCTAACAGAGTTAAACCATACTTTTGATTGAGCAGTTTTGAAACACTCTGTCTGTAGAAAATGCAACTGGACATTCGTAGCGCTAAGAGGGTAATAGTGGAAAAAAGAATATGTTCAAATATAAACTACACAGAAGCATTGTATGAAACTTCTTTCTGTTCTGTGCATTCAACTAACAGAGTTGAACCTTACTTTTGATTGAGCCTTTCTGAAACACTCTTTCTGTAGAAACTGCAATTGGACATTCTGAGCGCTAAGAGGCCTCTATTGGGAAAAATAATATCTTTAAATAAAAACTACACAGAAGCATTGTGTGAAACTTGTTTCTGATATGTTCATTAAGCTAACAGAGTTAAACCATACTTTTGATTGCGCAGTTCTGAACACTCTTTCTGTAGAAAATGCAAGTGGACATTCGGAGCGCTAAGAGGGTAATAGTGGAAAAAGGAATATATTCAAATATAAACTACACAGTAGCATTCTGTGAAAATTCTTTCTGTTCTGTGCATTCAACTAACAGAGTTGAACCTTACTTTTGATTGAGCCGTTCTGAAACACTCTTTCTGTAGAAACTGCAATTGGACATGCTAAGCGCTAAGAGGCCTACATTGGGAAAAGGAATATCTTCAAATAAAAACTACACAGATGCATTCTGTGAAACTTATTTCTGATCTGTAAATTCAGTTAACAGAGATAAAACATATTTTTGATTGAGCAGTTATGAAACTCTCTTTTTGTAGAAAATGCAAGTGGAGATTCGGAGCGCTAAGAGGGTAATAGTGGAAAAAGGAATGTCTTCAAATATAAACTACACAGAATCATTCGGTGAAACTTCTTTCTGATCTGTGCATTCAGCTAACAGAGTTAAACCATACTTTTGATTGAGCAGATCTGAACACTCTTTCTGTAGAAAATGCAACTGGACATTTGGAGCGCTAAGAGCGTAGTAGTGGAAAAAGGAATATATTCAAATATAAACTACATAGAAGCATTCTGTGAAACTTCTTTCTCATCTGAGCATACAGCTAACAGAGTTAAACCATACTTTTGATTGAGCAGTTTTGAAACACTCTGTCTGTAGAAAATGCAACTGGACATTCGTAGCGCTAAGTGGGTAATAGTGGAAAAAGAATATGTTCAAATATAAACTACACAGAAGCATTGTATGAAACTTCTTTCTGTTCTGTGCATTCAACTAACAGAGTTGAACCTTACTTTTGATTGAGCCGTTCTGAAACACTCTTTCTGTAGAAACTGCAATTGGACATTCTGAGCGCTAGGAGGCCTATATTTTGAAAAAGAATGTCTACAAATAAAAACTACAGAGAAGAATTGTGTGAAACTTCTTTCTGTTCTGTTTGTTCAACTAAAAGAGTTGAACCTTAGTTTTGATTGAGCCGTTCTGAAACACTCTTTCTGTAGAAAATGCAAGTGAAGATTCGGAGCGCTAAGAGGGTAATAGTGGAAAAAGGAATGTCTCAAAATATAAACTACACAGAATCATTCTGTGAAACTTCTTTCTGATCTGTGCATTCAGCTAACAGAGTTAAACCATACTTTTGATTGAGCAGATCTGAACACTCTTTCTGTAGAAAATGCAACTGGACATATGGAGCGCTAAGAGAGTACTAGTGGAAAAAGTAATATATTCAAATATAAACTACACAGAAGCATTCTGTGAAACTTCTTTCTGATCTGAGCATTCAGCTAACAGAGTTAAACCATACTTTTGATTGAGCAGTTTTGAAACACTCTGTCTGTAGAAAATGCAACTGGACATTCGTAGCGCTAAGTGGGTAATAGTGGAAAAAAGAATATGTTCAAATATAAACTACACAGAAGCATTGTATGAAACTTCTTTCTGTTCTGTGCATTCAACTAACAGAGTTGAACCTTACTTTTGATTGAGCCTTTCTGAAACACTCTTTCTGTAGAAACTGCAATTGGATATTCTGAGCGCTAAGAGGCCTATATTGGGAAAAATAATATCTTCAAATAAAAACTACACAGAAGCATTGTGTGAAACTTATTTCTGATATGTTCATTAAGCTAACAGAGTTAAACCATACTTTTGATTGCGCAGTTCTGAACACTCTTTCTGTAGAAAATGCAAGTGGACATTCGGAGCGCTAAGAGGGTAATAGTGGAAAAAGGAATATATTCAAATATAAACTACACAGTAGAATTCTGTGAAAATTCTTTCTGTTCTGTGCATTCAACTAACAGAGTTGAACCTTACTTTTGATTGAGCCGTTCTGAAACAATCTTTCTGTAGAAACTGCAATTGGACATGCTAAGCGCTAAGAGGCCTACATTGGGAAAAAGAATATCTTCCAATAAAAACTACACAGATGCATTCTGTGAAACTTATTTCTGATCTGTAATTTCAGTTAACAGAGATAAAACATATTTTTGATTGAGCAGTTATGAAACACTCTTTTTGTAGAAAATGCAAGTGGAGATTCGGAGCGCTAAGAGGGTAATAGAGGAAAAAGTAATGTCTTCAAATATAAACTACACAGAATCATTCGGTGAAACTTCTTTCTGATCTGTGCATTCAGCTAAAAGAGTTAAACCATACTTTTGATTGAGCAGATCTGAACACTCTTTGTGTAGAAAATGCAACTGGACATTTGGAGCGCTAAGAGCGTAGTAGTGGAAAAAGGAATATATTCAAATATAAACTACACAGAAGCATTCTGTGAAACTTCTTTCTGATCTGAGCATACAGCTAACAGAGTTAAACCATACTTTTGATTGAGCAGTTTTGAAACACTCTGTCTGTAGAAAATGCAACTGGACATTCGTAGCGCTAAGTGGGTAATAGTGGAAAAAAGAATATGTTCAAATATAAACTACACAGAAGCATTGTATGAAACTTCTTTCTGTTCTGTGCATTCAACTAACAGAGTTGAACCTTACTTTTGATTGAGCCGTTCTGAAACACTCGTTCTGTAGAAACTGCAATTGGACATTCTGAGAGCTAAGAGGCCTATATTGGGAAAAAGAATGTCTACAAATAAAAACTACACAGAAGAATTGTGTGAAACTTCTTTCTGTTCTGTTTGTTCAACTAAAAGAGTTGAACCTTAGTTTTGATTGAGCCGTTCTGAAACACTCTTTATGGAGAAAAGGCAAGTGGAGATTCGGAGCGCTAAGAGGGTAATAGTGGAAAAAGGAATGTCTCCAAATATAAACTACACAGAATCATTCTGTGAAACTTCTTTCTGATCTGTGCATTCAGCTAACAGAGTTAAACCATACTTTTGATTGAGCAGATCTGAACACTCTTTCTGTAGAAAATGCAACTGGACATTTGGAGCGCTAAGAGAGTAGTAGTGGAAAAAGGAATATATTCAAATATAAACTACACAGAAGCATTCTGTGAAACTTCTTTCTGATCTGAGCATTCAGCTAACAGAGTTAAACCGTACTTATGATTTAGCAGTTTTGAAACACTCTGTCTGTAGAAAATGCAACTGGACATTCGTAGCGCTAAGTGGGTAATAGTGGAGAAAAGAATATGTTCAAATATAAACTACACAGAAGCATTGTATGAAACTTCTTTCTGTTCTGTGCATTCAACTAACAGAGTTGAACCTTACTTTTGATTGAGCCTTTCTGAAACACTCTTTCTGTAGAAACTGCAATTGGACATTCTGAGCGCTAAGAGGCCTCTATTGGGAAAAATAATATCTTCACATAAAAACTACACAGAAGCATTGTGTGAAACTTATTTCTGATATGTTCATTAAGCTAACAGAGTTAAACCATACTTTTGATTGCGCAGTTCTGAACACTCTTTCTGTAGAAAATGCAAGTGGACATTCGGAGCGCTAAGAGGGTAATAGTGGAAAAAGGAATATATTCAAATATAAACTACACAGTAGCATTCTGTGAAAATTCTTTCTGTTCTGTGCATTCAACTAACAGAGTTGAACCTTACTTTTGATTGAGCCGTTCTGAAACACTCTTTCTGTAGAAACTGCAATTGGACATGCTAAGCGCTAAGAGGCCTACATTGGGAAAAGGAATATCTTCAAATAAAAACTACACAGATGTATTCTGTGAAACTTATTTCTGATCTGTAAATTCAGTTAACGGAGATAAAACATATTTTTGATTTAGCAGGTATGAAACTCTCTTTTTGTAGAAAATGCAAGTGGAGATTCGGAGCGCTAAGGGGGTAATAGTGGAAAAAGGAATGTCTTCAAATATAAACTACACAGAATCATTCGGTGAAAATTCTTTCTGATCTGTGCATTCAGCTAACAGAGTTAAACCATACTTTTGATTGAGCACATCTGAACACTCTTTCTGTAGAAAATGCAACTGGACATTTGGAGCGCTAAGAGCGTAGTAGTGGAAAAAGGAATATATTCAAATATAAACTACACAGAAGCATTCTGTGAAACTTCTTTCTGATCTGAGCATTCAGCTAACAGAGTTAAACCATCCTTTTGATTGAGCAGTTTTGAAACACTCTGTCTGTAGAAAATGAAACTGGACATTCGTAGCGCTAAGTGGGTAATAGTGGAAAAAAGAATATGTTCAAATATAAACTACACAGAAGCATTGTATGAAACTTCTTTCTTTTCTGTGCATTCAAATAACAGAGTTGAACCTTACTTTTGATTGAGCCGTTCTGAAACACTCTTTCTGTAGAAACTGCAATTGGACATTCTGAGCGCTAGGAGGCCTATATTGGGAAAAAGAATGTCTACAAATAAAAACTACAGAGAAGAATTGTGTGAAACTTGTTTCTGTTCTGTTTGTTCAACTAAAAGAGTTGAACCTTACTTTTGATTGAGCCGTTCTGAAACACTCTTTCTGTAGAAAATGCAAGTGGAGATTCGGAGCGCTAAGAGGGTTATAGTGGAAAAAGGAATGTCTCCAAATATAAACTACACAGAATCATTCTGTGAAACTTCTTTCTGATCTGTGCATTCAGCTAACAGAGTTAAACCATAGTTTTGATTGAGCAGATCTGAACACTCTTTCTGTAGAAAATGCAACTGGACATTTGGAGCGCTAAGAGAGTACTAGCGGAAAAAGGAATATATTCAAATATAAACTACACAGAAGCATTCTGTGAAACTTCTTTCTGATCTGAGCTTTCAGCTAACAGAGTTAAACCATACTTTTGATTGAGCAGTTTTGAAACACTCTGTCTGTAGAAAATGCAACTGGACATTCGTAGCGCTAAGAGGGTAATAGTGGAAAAAAGAATATGTTCAAATATAAACTACACAGAAGCATTGTATGAAACTTCTTTCTGTTCTGTGCATTCAACTAACAGAGTTGAACCTTACTTTTGATTGAGCCTTTCTGAAACACTCTTTCTGTAGAAACTGCAATTGGACATTCTGAGCGCTAAGAGGCCTCTATTGGGAAAAATAATATCTTCAAATAAAAACTACACAGAAGCATTGTGTGAAACTTGTTTCTGATATGTTCATTAAGCTAACAGAGTTAAACCATACTTTTGATTGCGCAGTTCTGAACACTCTTTCTGTAGAAAATGCAAGTGGACATTCGGAGCGCTAAGAGGGTAATAGTGGAAAAAGGAATATATTCAAATATAAACTACACAGTAGCATTCTGTGAAAATTCTTTCTGTTCTGTGCATTCAACTAACAGAGTTGAACCTTACTTTTGATTGAGCCGTTCTGAAACACTCTTTCTGTAGAAACTGCAATTGGACATGCTAAGCGCTAAGAGGCCTACATTGGGAAAAGGAATATCTTCAAATAAAAACTACACAGATGCATTCTGTGAAACTTATTTCTGATCTGTAAATTCAGTTAACAGAGATAAAACATATTTTTGATTGAGCAGTTATGAAACACTCTTTTTGTAGAAAATGCAAGTGGAGATTCGGAGCGCTAAGAGGGTAATAGTGGAAAAAGGAATGTCTTCAAATATAAACTACACAGAATCATTCGGTGAAACTTCTTTCTGATGTGTGCATTCAGCTAACAGAGTTAAACCATACTTTTGATTGAGCAGATCTGAACACTCTTTCTGTTGAAAATGCAACTGGACATTTGGAGCGCTAAGAGCGTAGTAGTGGAAAAAGGAATATATTCAAATATAAACTACACAGAAGCATTCTGTGAAACTTCTTTCTGATCTGAGCATTCAGCTAACAGAGTTAAACCATACTTTTGATTGAGCAGTTTTGAAACACTCTGTCTGTAGAAAATGCAACTGGACATTCGTAGCGCTAAGTGGGTAATAGTGGAAAAAAGAATATGTTCAAATATAAACTACACAGAAGCATTGTATGAAACTTCTTTCTGTTCTGTGCATTCAACTAACAGAGTTGAACCTTACTTTTTATTGAGCCGTTCTGAAACACTCTTTCTGTAGAAACTGCAATTGGACATTCTGAGCGCTAAGAGGCCTATATGGGAAAAAGAATGTCTACAAATAAAAACTACAAAGAAGAATTGTGTGAAACTTCTTTCTGTTCTGTTTGTTCAACTAAAAGAGTTGAACCTTAGTTTTGATTGAGCCATTCTGAAACACTCTTTCTGTAGAAAATGCAAGTGGAGATTCGGAGCGCTAAGAGGGTAATAGCGGAAAAAGGAATGTCTCCAAATATAAACTACACAGAATCATTCGGTGAAACTTCTTTCTGATCTGAGCATTCAGCTAACAGTGTTAAATCATACTTTTGATTGAGCAGATCTGAACACTCATTCTGTAGAAAATACAACTGGACATTTGGAGCGCTAAGAGAGTAGTAGTCGAAAAACGAATATATTCAAATATAAACTGCACAGAAGCATTCTGTGAAACTTCTTTCTGATCTGAGCATTCAGCTAACAGAGTTAAACCATACTTTTGATTGAGCAGTTTTGAAACACTCTGTCTGTAGAAAATGCAACTGGACATTCGTAGTGCTAAGTGGGTAATAGTGGAAAAAAGAATATGATCAAATATAAACTACACAGAAGCATTGTATGAAACTTCTTTCTGTTCTGTGCATTCAACTAACAGAGTTGAACCTTACTTTTGATTGAGCCTTTCTGAAACGCTCTTTCTGTAGAAACTGCAATTGGACATTCTGAGTGCTAAGAGGCCTATATTGGGAAAAATAATATCTTCAAATAAAAACTACACAGAAGCATTGTGTGAAACTTATTTTTGATATGTTCATTAAGCTAACAGAGTTAAACCATACTTTTGATTGCGCAGTTCTGAACACTCTTTCTGTAGAAAATGCAAGTGGACTTTCGGAGCGCTAAGAGGGTAATAGTGGAAAAAGGAATATATTCAAATATAAACTACACAGTAGCATTCTGTGAAAATTCTTTCTGTTCTGTGCATTCAACTAACAGAGTTGAACCTTACTTTTGATTGAGCCGTTCTGAAACACTCTTTCTGTAGAAACTGCAATTGGACATGCTAAGCGCTAAGAGGCCTACATTGGGAAAAAGAATATCTTCAAATAAAAACTACACAGATGCATTCTGTGAAACTTATTTCTGATCTGTAAATTCAGTTAACAGAGATAAAACATATTTTTGATTGAGCAGTTATGAAACACTCTTTTTGTAGAAAATGCAAGTGGAGATTCGGAGCGCTAAGAGGGTAATAGTGGAAAAAGGAATATCTTCAAATATAAACTACACAGAATCATTCGGTGAAACTTCTTTCTGATCTGTGCATTCAGCTAACAGAGTTAAACCATACCTTTGATTGAGCAGATGTGAACACTCTTTCTGTAGAAAATGCAACTGGACATTTGGAGCGCTAAGAGCGTAGTATTGGAAAAAGGAATATATTCAAACATAAACTACACAGAAGCATTCTGTGAAATTTCTTTCTGATCTGAGCATTCAGCTAACAGAGTTAAACCATACTTTTGATTGAGCAGTTTTGAAACACTCTGTCTGTAGAAAATGCAACTGGACATTCGTAGCGCTAAGTGGGTAATAGTGGAAAAGAGAATATGTTCAAATATAAACTACACAGAAGCATTGTATGAAACTTCTTTCTGTTCTGTGCATTCAACTAACAGAGTTGAACCTTACTTTTGATTGAGCCGTTCTGAAACACTCTTTCTGTAGAAACTGCAATTGGACATGCTAAGCGCTAAGAGGCCTACATTGGGAAAAAGAATATCTTCAAATAAAAACTACACAGATGCATTCTGTGAAACTTATTTCTGATCTGTAAACTCAGTTAACAGAGATAAAACATATTTTTGATTGAGCAGTTATGAAACACTCTTTTTGTAGAAAATGCAAGTGGAGATTCGGAGCGCTAAGAGGGTAATAGTGGAAAAAGGAATGTCTTCAAATATAAACTACACAGAATCATTCGGTGAAACTTCTTTCTGATCTGTGCATTCAGCTAACAGAGTTAAACCATACTTTTGATTGAGCAGATCTGAACACTCTTTCTGTTGAAAATGCAACTGGACATTTGGAGCGCTAAGAGCGTAGTAGTGGAAAAAGGAATATATTCAAATATAAACTACACAGAAGCATTCTGTGAAACTTCTTTCGGATCTGAGCATTCAGCTAACAGAGTTAAACCATACTTTTGATTGAGGAGTTTTGAAACACTCTGTCTGTAGAAAATGCAACTGGACATTCGTAGCGCTAAGTGGGTAATAGTGGAAAAAAGAATATGTTCAAATATAAACTACACTGAAGCATTGTATGAAACTTCTTTCTGTTCTGTGCATTCAACTAACAGAATTGAACCTTACTTTTGATAGAGCCTTTCTGAAACTCTCTTTCTGTAGAAACTGCAATTGGACATTCTGAGCGCTAAGAGGCCTATATTGGGAAAAATAATATCTTCAAATAAAAACTACACAGAAGCATTGTGTGAAACTTATTTCTGATATGTTCATTAAGCTAACAGAGTTAAACCATACTTTTGATTGCGCAGTTCTGAACACTCTTTCTGTAGAAAATGCAAGTGGACATTCGGAGCGCTAAGAGGGTAATAGTGGAAAAAGGAATATATTCAAATATAAACTACACAGTAGCATTCTGTGAAAATTCTTTCTGTTCTGTGCATTCAACTAACAGAGTTGAACCTTACTTTTGATTGAGCCGTTCTGAAACACTCTTTCTGTAGAAACTGCAATTGGACATGCTAAGCGCTAAGAGGCCTACATAGGGAAAAAGAATATCTTCAAATAAAAACTACACAGATGCATTCTGTGAAACTTATTTCTGATCTGTAAATTCAGTTAACAGAGATAAAACATATTTTTGATTGAGCAGTTATGAAACACTCTTTTTGTAGAAAATGCAAGTGGAGATTCGGAGCGCTAAGAGGGTAATAGTGGAAAAAGGAATGTCTCCAAATATAAACTACACAGAATCATTCGGTGAAACTTCTTTCTGATCTGTGCATTCAGCTAACAGAGTTAAACCATACTTTTGATTGAGCAGTTTTGAAACACTCTGTCTGTAGAAAATGCAACTGGACATTCGTAGCGCTAAGTGGGTAATAGTGGAAAAAAGAATATGTTCAAATATAAACTACACAGAAGCATTCTGTGAAACTTCTTTCTGTTCTGTGCATTCAACTAACAGAGTTGAACCTTACTTTTGATTGAGCCGTTCTGAAACACTCTTTCTGTAGAAACTGCAATTGGACATTCTGAGCGCTAGAAGGCCTATATTGGGAAAAAGAATGTCTACAAATAAAAACTACAGAGAAGAATTGTGTGAAACTTCTTTCTGTTCTGTTTGTTCAACTAAAAGAATTGAACCGTAGTTTTGATTGTGTCGTTCTGAGAAACTCTTTCTGTAGAAAATGCAAGTGGAGATTCGGAGCGCTAAGAGGGTAATAGTGGAAAAAAGAATGTCTCCAAATATAAACTACACAGAATCATTCTGTGAAACTTTTTTCTGATCTGTGCATTCAGCTAACAGAATTAAACCATACTTTTGATAGAGCAGATCTGAACACTCTTTCTGTAGAAAATGCAACTGGACATTTGGAGCGCTAAGAGAGTAGTAGTGGAAAAAGGAATATATTCAAATATAAACTACACAGAAGCATTCTGTGAAACTTCTTTCTGATCTGAGCATTCAGCTAACAGAGTTAAACCATACTTTTGATTGAGCAGTTTTGAAACACTCTGTCTGTAGAAAATGCAACTGGACATTCGTAGCGCTAAGTGGGTAATTGTGGAAAAAAAATATGTTCAATTATAAACTAAACAGAAGCAGTGTATGAAACTTCTTTCTGTTCTGTGAATTCAACTAACAGAGTTGAACCTTACTTTTGATTGAGCCTTTCTGAAACACTCTTTCTGTAGAAACTGCAATTGGACATTCTGTGCGCTAAGAGGCCTATATTGGGAAAAATAATATCTTCAAATAAAAACTACACAGAAGCATTGTGTGAAACTTATTTCTGATATGTTCATTAAGCTAACAGAGTTAAACCATACTTTTGATTGCACAGTTCTGAACACTCTTTCTGTAGAAAATGCAAGTGGACATTCGGAGCGCTCAGAGGGTAATAGTGGAAAAAGGAATATATTCAAATATAAACTACACAGTAGCATTCTGTGAAAATTCTTTCTGTTCTGTGCATTCAACTAACAGAGTTGAACCTTACTTTTGATTGAGCCGTTCTGAAACACTCTTTCTGTAGAAACTGCAATTGGACATGCTAAGCGCTAAGAGGCCTACATTGGGAAAAAGAATATCTTCAAATAAAAACTACACTGATGCATTCTGTGAAACTTATTTCTGATCTGTAAATTCAGTTAACAGAGATAAAACATATTTTTGATTGAGCAGTTATGAAACACTCTTTTTGTAGAAAATGCAAGTTGAGATTGGGAGCGCTAAGAGGGTAATAGTGGAAAAAGGAATGTCTTCAAATATAAACTACACAGAATCATTCGGTGAAACTTCTTTCTGATCCGTGCATTCAGCTAACAGAGTTAAACCATACTTTTGATTGAGCAGATCTGAACACTCTTTCTGTAGAAAATGCAACTGGACATTTGGAGCGCTAAGGGCGTAGTAGTGGAAAAAGGAGTATATTCAAACATAAACTACAGAGAGGCATTCTGTGAAACTTCTTTCTGATCTGAGCATTCAGCTAACAGAGTTAAACCATACTTTTGATTGAGCAGTTTTGAAACACTCTGTCTGTAGAAAATGCAACTGGACATTCGTAGCGCTAAGTGGGTAATAGTGGAAAAAAGAATATGTTCAAATATAAACTACACAGAAGCATTGTATGAAACTTCTTTCTGTTCTGTGCATTCAACTAACAGAGTTGAACCTTACTTTTGATTGAGCCGTTCTGAAACACTCTTTCTGTAGAAACTGCAATTGGACATTCTGAGCGCTAAGAGGCCTATATTGGGAAAAAGAATGTCTACAAATAAAAACTACACAGAAGAATTGTGTGAAACTTCTTTCTGTTCGGTTTGTTCAACTAAAAGAGTTGAAACTTAGTTTTGATTGAGCCGTTCTGAAACACACTTTCTGTAGAAAATGCAAGTGGAGATTCGGAGCGCTAAGAGGGTAATAGTGGAAAAAGGAATGTCTCCAAATATAAACTACACAGAATCATTCTGTGAAACTTCTTTCTGATCTGTGCATTCAGCTAACAGAGTTAAACCATACTTTTGATTGAGCAGATCTGAACACTCTTTCTGTAGAAAATGCAACTGGACATTTGGAGCGCTAAGAGAGTAGTAGTGGAAAAAGGAATATATTCAAATATAAACTACACAGAAGCATTCTGTGAAACTTCTTTCTGATCTGAGCATTCAGCTAACAGAGTTAAACCATACTTTTGATTGACCAGTTTTGAAACACTCTGTCTGTAGAAAATGCAACTGGACATTCGTAGCGCTAAGTGGGTAATAGTGGAAAAAAGAATATGTTCAAATATAAACTACACAGAAGCATTGTATGAAACTTCTTTCTGTTCTGTGCATTCAACTAACAGAGTTGAACCTTACTTTTGATTGAGCCTTTCTGAAACACTCTTTCTGTAGAAACTGCAATTGGACATTCTGAGCGCTAAGAGGCCTATATTGGGAAAAAGAATATCTTCAAATAAAAACTACACAGAAGCATTGTGTGAAACTTATTTCTGATATGTTCATTAAGCTAACAGAGTTAAACCATACTTTTGATTGCGCAGTTCTGAACACTCTTTCTGTAGAAAATGCAAGTGGACATTCGGAGCGCTAAGAGGGTAATATTGGAAAAAGGAATATATTCAAATATAAACTACACAGTAGCATTCTGTGAAAATTCTTTCTGTTCTGTGCATTCAACTAACAGAGTTGAACCTTACTTTTGATTGAGCCGTTCTGAAACACTCTTGCTGTAGAAACTGCAATTGGACATGCTAAGCGCTAAGAGGCCTACATTGGGAAAAAGAATATCTTCAAATAAAAACTACACAGATGCATTCTGTGAAACTTATTTCTGATCTGTAAATTCAGTTAACAGAGATAAAACATATTTTTGATTCAGCAGTTTTGAAACACTCTTTTTGTAGAAAATGCAAGTGGAGATTGGGAGCGCTAAGAGGGTAATAGTGGAAAAAGGAATGTCTTCAAATATAAACTACACAGAATCATTCGGTGAAACTTCTTTCTGATCTGTGCATTCAGCTAACAGAGTTAAACCATACTTTGGATTGAGCAGATCTGAACACTCTTTCTGTAGAAAATGCAACTGGACATTTGGAGCGCTAAGAGCGTAGTAGTGGAAAAAGTAATATATTCAAATATAAACTACACAGAGGCATTCTGTGAAACTTCTTTCTGATCTGAGCATTCAGCTAACAGAGTTAAACCATACTTTTGATTGAGCAGTTTTGAAACACTCTGTCTGTAGAAAATGCAACTGGACATTCGTAGCGCTAAGTGGGTAATAGTGGAAAAAAGAATATGTTCAAATATAAACTACACAGAAGCATTGTATGAAACTTCTTTCGGTTCTGTGCATTCAACTAACAGAGTTGAACCTTACTTTTGATTGAGCCGTTCTGAAACACTCTTTCTGTAGAAACTGCAATTGGACATTCTGAGCGCTAAGAGGCCTATATTGGGAAAAAGAATGTCTACAAATAAAAACTACACAGAAGAATTGTGTGAAACTTCTTTCTGTTCTGTTTGTTCAACTAAAAGAGTTGAAACTTAGTTTTGATTGAGCCGTTCTGAAACACACTTTCTGTAGAAAATGCAAGTGGAGATTCGGAGCGCTAAGAGGGTAATAGTGGAAAAAGGAATGTCTCCAAATATAAACTACACAGAATCATTCTGTGAAACTTCTTTCTGATCTGTGCATTCAGCTAACAGAGTTAAACCATACTTTTGATTGAGCAGATCTGAACACTCTTTCTGTAGAAAATGCAACTGAACATTTGGAGCGCTAAGAGAGTAGTAGTGGAAAAAGGAATATATTCAAATATAAACTACACAGAAGCATTCTGTGAAACTTCTTTCTGATCTGAGCATTCAGCTAACAGAGTTAAACCATACTTTTGATTGAGCAGTTTTGAAACACTCTGTCTGTAGAAAATGCAACTGGACATTCGTAGCGCTAAGTGGGTAATAGTGGAAAAAAGAATATGTTCAAATATAAACTACACAGAAGCATTGTATGAAACTTCTTTCTGTTCTGTGCATTCAACTAACAGAGTTGAACCTTACTTTTGATTGAGCCTTTCTGAAACACTCTTTCTGTAGAAACTGCAATTGGACATTCTGAGCGCTAAGAGGCCTATATTGGGAAAAATAATATCTTCAAATAAAAACTACACAGAAGCATTGTGTGAAACTTATTTCTGATATGTTCATTAAGCTAACAGAGTTAAACCATACTTTTGATTGCGCAGTTCTGAACACTCTTTCTGTAGAAAATGCAAGTGGACATTCGGAGCGCTAAGAGGGTAATAGTGGAAAAAGGAATATATTCAAATATAAACTACACAGTAGCATTCTGTGAAAATTCTTTCTGTTCTGTGCATTCAACTAACAGAGTTGAACCTTACTTTTGATTGAGCCGTTCTGAAACACTCTTTCTGTAGAAACTGCAATTGGACATGCTAAGCGCTAAGAGGCCTACATTGGGAAAAAGAATATCTTCAAATAAAAACTACACAGATGCATTCTGTGAAACTTATTTCTGATCTGTAATTTCAGTTAACAGAGATAAAACATATTTTTGATTGAGCAGTTATGAAACTCTCTTTTTGTAGAAAATGCAAGGGGAGATTCGGAGCGCTAAGAGGGTAAGAGTGGAAAAAGGAATGTCTTCAAATATAAACTACACAGAATCATTCGGTGAAACTTCTTTCTGATCTGTGCATTCAGCTAACAGAGTTAAACCATACTTTTGATTGAGCAGATCTGAACACTCTTTCTGTAGAAAATGCAACTGGACATTTGGAGCGCTAAGAGCGTAGTAGTGGAAAAAGGAATATATTCAAATATAAACTACACAGAAGCATTCTGTGAAACTTCTTTCTGATCTGAGCATACAGCTAACAGAGTTAAACCATACTTTTGATTGAGCAGTTTTGAAACACTCTGTCTGTAGAAAATGCAACTGGACATTCGTAGCGCTAAGTGGGTAATAGTGGAAAAAGAATATGTTCAAATATAAACTACACAGAAGCATTGTATGAAACTTCTTTCTGTTCTGTGCATTCAACTAACAGAGTTGAACCTTACTTTTGATTGAGCCGTTCTGAAACACTCTTTCTGTAGAAACTTCAATTGGACATTCTGAGCGCTAGGAGGCCTATATTGGGAAAAAGAATGTCTACAAATAAAAACTACAGAGAAGAATTGTGTGAAACTTCTTTCTGTTCTGTTTGTTCAACTAAAAGAGTTGAACCTTAGTTTTGATTGAGCCATTCTGAAACACTCTTTCTGTAGAAAATGCAAGTGGAGATTCGGAGCGCTAAGAGGGTAATAGTGGAAAAAGGAATGTCTCCAAATATAAACTACACAGAATCATTCTGTGAAACTTCTTTCTGATCTGTGCATTCAGCTAACAGAGTTAAACCATACTTTTGATTGAGCAGATCTGAACACTCTTTCTGTAGAAAATGCAACTGGACATTTGGAGCGCTAAGAGAGTACTAGTGGAAAAAGGAATATATTCAAATATAAACTACACAGAAGCATTCTGTGAAACTTCTTTCTGATCTGAGCATTCAGCTAACAGAGTTAAACCATACTTTTGATTGAGCAGTTTTGAAACACTCTGTCTGTAGAAAATGCAACTGGACATTCGTAGCGCTAAGAGGGTAATAGTGGAAAAAAGAATATGTTCAAATATAAACTACACAGAAGCATTGTATGAAACTTCTTTCTGTTCTGTGCATTCAACTAACAGAGTTGAACCTTACTTTTGATTGAGCCTTTCTGAAACACTCTTTCTGTAGAAACTGCAATTGGACATTCTGAGCGCTAAGAGGCCTCTATTGGGAAAAATAATATCTTCAAATAAAAACTACACAGAAGCATTGTGTGAAACTTGTTTCTGATATGTTCATTAAGCTAACAGAGTTAAACCATACTTTTGATTGCGCAGTTCTGAACACTCTTTCTGTAGAAAATGCAAGTGGACATTCGGAGCGCTAAGAGGGTAATAGTGGAAAAAGAATATATTCAAATATAAACTACACAGTAGCATTCTGTGAAAATTCTTTCTGTTCTGTGCATTCAACTAACAGAGTTGAACCTTACTTTTGATTGAGCCGTTCTGAAACACTCTTTCTGTAGAAACTGCAATTGGACATGCTAAGCGCTAAGAGGCCTACATTGGGAAAAGGAATATCTTCAAATAAAAACTACACAGATGCATTCTGTGAAACTTATTTCTGATCTGTAAATTCAGTTAACAGAGATAAAACATATTTTTGATTGAGCAGTTATGAAACTCTCTTTTTGTAGAAAATGCAAGTGGAGATTCGGAGCGCTAAGAGGGTAATAGTGGAAAAAGGAATGTCTTCAAATATAAACTACACAGAATCATTCGGTGAAACTTATTTCTGATCTGTGCATTCAGCTAACAGAGTTAAACCATACTTTTGATTGAGCAGATCTGAACACTCTTTCTGTAGAAAATGCAACTGGACATTTGGAGCGCTAAGAGCGTAGTAGTGGAAAAAGGAATATATTCAAATATAAACTACACAGAAGCATTCTGTGAAACTTCTTTCTGATCTGAGCATACAGCTAACAGAGTTAAACCATACTTTTGATTGAGCAGTTTTGAAACACTCTGTCTGTAGAAAATGCAACTGGACATTCTTAGCGCTAAGTGGGTAATAGTGGAAAAAGAATATGTTCAAATATAAACTACACAGAAGCATTGTATGAAACTTCTTTCTGTTCTGTGCATTCAACTAACAGAGTTGAACCTTACTTTTGATTGAGCCGTTCTGAAACACTCTTTCTGTAGAAACTGCAATTGGACATTCTGAGCATTAAGAGGCCTATATTGGGAAAAAGAATGTCTACAAATAAAAACTACACAGAAGAATTGTGTGAAACTTCTTTCTGTTCTGTTTGTTCAACTAAATGAGTTGAACCTTAGTTTTGATTTAGCCGTTCTGAAACACTCTTTCTGTAGAAAATGCAAGTGGAGATTCGGAGCGCTAAGAGGGTAATAGTGGAAAAAGGAATGTCTCCAAATATAAACTACACAGAATCATTCTGTGAAACTTCTTTCTGATCTGTGCATTCAGCTAACATAGTTAAACCATACTTTTGATTGAGCAGATCTGAACACTCTTTCTGTAGAAAATGCAACTGGACATTTGGAGCGCTAAGAGAGTAGTAGTGGAAAAAGGAATATATTCAAATATAAACTACACAGAAGCATTCTGTGAAACTTCTTTCTGATCTGAGCATTCAGCTAACAGAGTTAAACCATACTTTTGATTGAGCAGTTTTGAAACACTCTGTCTGTAGAAAATGCAACTGGACATTCGTAGCGCTAAGTGGGTAATAGTGGAAAAAAGAATATGTTCAAATATAAACTACACAGAAGCATTGTATGAAACTTCTTTCTGTTCTGTGCATTCAACTAACAGAGTTGAACCTTACTTTTGATTGAGCCTTTCTGAAACACTCTTTCTGTAGAAACTGCAATTGGATATTCTGAGCGCTAAGAGGCCTATATTGGGAAAAATAATATCTTCAAATAAAAACTACACAGAAGCATTGTGTGAAACTTATTTCTGATATGTTCATTAAGCTAACAGAGTTAAACCATACTTTTGATTGCGCAGTTCTGAACACTCTTTCTGTAGAAAATGCAAGTGGACATTCGGAGCGCTAAGAGGGTAATAGTGGAAAAAGGAATATATTCAAATATAAACTACACAGTAGAATTCTGTGAAAATTCTTTCTGTTCTGTGCATTCAACTAACAGAGTTGAACCTTACTTTTGATTGAGCCGTTCTGAAACACTCTTTCTGTAGAAACTGCAATTGGACATTCTAAGCGCTAAGAGGCCTACATTGGGAAAAAGAATATCTTCAAATAAAAACTACACAGATGCATTCTGTGAAACTTATTTCTGATCTGTAATTTCAGTTAACAGAGATAAAACATATTTTTGATTGAGCAGTTATGAAACTCTCTTTTTGTAGAAAATGCAAGGGGAGATTCGGAGCGCTAAGAGGGTAAGAGTGGAAAAAGGAATGTCTTCAAATATAAACTACACAGAATCATTCGGTGAAACTTCTTTCTGATCTGTGCATTCAGCTAACAGAGTTAAACCATACTTTTGATTGAGCAGATCTGAACACTCTTTCTGTAGAAAATGCAACTGGACATTTGGAGCGCTAAGAGCGTAGTAGTGGAAAAAGGAATATATTCAAATATAAACTACACAGAAGCATTCTGTGAAACTTCTTTCTGATCTGAGCATACAGCTAACAGAGTTAAACCATACTTTTGATTGAGCAGTTTTGAAACACTCTGTCTGTAGAAAATGCAACTGGACATTCGTAGCGCTAAGTGGGTAATAGTGGAAAAAGAATATGTTCAAATATAAACTACACAGAAGCATTGTATGAAACTTCTTTCTGTTCTGTGCATTCAACTAACAGAGTTGAACCTTACTTTTGATTGAGCCGTTCTGAAACACTCTTTCTGTAGAAACTTCAATTGGACATTCTGAGCGCTAGGAGGCCTATATTGGGAAAAAGAATGTCTACAAATAAAAACTACAGAGAAGAATTGTGTGAAACTTCTTTCTGTTCTGTTTGTTCAACTAAAAGAGTTGAACCTTAGTTTTGATTGAGCCGTTCTGAAACACTCTTTCTGTAGAAAATGCAAGTGGAGATTCGGAGCGCTAAGAGGGTAATAGTGGAAAAAGGAATGTCTCCAAATATAAACTACACAGAATCATTCTGTGAAACTTCTTTCTGATCTGTGCATTCAGCTAACAGAGTTAAACCATACTTTTGATTGAGCAGATCTGAACACTCTTTCTGTAGAAAATGCAACTGGACATATGGGGCGCTAAGAGAGTACTAGTGGAAAAAGGAATATATTCAAATATAAACTACACAGAAGCATTCTGTGAAACTTCTTTCTGATCTGAGCATTCAGCTAACAGAGTTAAACCATACTTTTGATTGAGCAGTTTTGAAACACTCTGTCTGTAGAAAATGCAACTGGACATTCGTAGCGCTAAGAGGGTAATAGTGGAAAAAAGAATATGTTCAAATATAAACTACACAGAAGCATTGTATGAAACTTCTTTCTGTTCTGTGCATTCAACTAACAGAGTTGAACCTTACTTTTGATTGAGCCTTTCTGAAACACTCTTTCTGTAGAAACTGCAATTGGACATTCTGAGCGCTAAGAGGCCTCTATTGCGAAAAATAATATCTTCAAATAAAAACTACACAGAAGCATTGTGTGAAACTTGTTTCTGATATGTTCATTAAGCTAACAGAGTTAAACCATACTTTTGATTGCGCAGTTCTGAACACTCTTTCTGTAGAAAATGCAAGTGGACATTCGGAGCGCTAAGAGGGTAATAGTGGAAAAAGAATATATTCAAATATAAACTACACAGTAGCATTCTGTGAAAATTCTTTCTGTTCTGTGCATTCAACTAACAGAGTTGAACCTTACTTTTGATTGAGCCGTTCTGAAACACTCTTTCTGTAGAAACTGCAATTGGACATGCTAAGCGCTAAGAGGCCTACATTGGGAAAAGGAATATCTTCAAATAAAAACTACACAGATGCATTCTGTGAAACTTATTTCTGATCTGTAAATTCAGTTAACAGAGATAAAACATATTTTTGATTGAGCAGTTATGAAACTCTCTTTTTGTAGAAAATGCAAGTGGAGATTCGGAGCGCTAAGAGGGTAATAGTGGAAAAAGGAATGTCTTCAAATATAAACTACACAGAATCATTCGGTGAAACTTCTTTCTGATCTGTGCATTCAGCTAACAGAGTTAAACCATACTTTTGATTGAGCAGATCTGAACACTCTTTCTGTAGAAAATGCAACTGGACATTTGGAGCGCTAAGAGCGTAGTAGTGGAAAAAGGAATATATTCAAATATAAACTACACAGAAGCATTCTGTGAAACTTCTTTCTGATCTGAGCATACAGCTAACAGAGTTAAACCATACTTTTGATTGAGCAGTTTTGAAACACTCTGTCTGTAGAAAATGCAACTGGACATTCGTAGCGCTAAGTGGGTAATAGTGGAAAAAGAATATGTTCAAATATAAACTACACAGAAGCATTGTATGAAACTTCTTTCTGTTCTGTGCATTCAACTAACAGAGTTGAACCTTACTTTTGATTGAGCCGTTCTGAAACACTCTTTCTGTAGAAACTGCAATTGGACATTCTGAGCGTTAAGAGGCCTATATTGGGAAAAAGAATGTCTACAAATAAAAACTACACAGAAGAATTGTGTGAAACTTCTTTCTGTTCTGTTTGTTCAACTAAATGAGTTGAACCTTAGTTTTGATTTAGCCGTTCTGAAACACTCTTTCTGTAGAAAATGCAAGTGGAGATTCGGAGCGCTAAGAGGGTAATAGTGGAAAAAGGAATGTCTCCAAATATAAACTACACAGAATCATTCTGTGAAACTTCTTTCTGATCTGTGCATTCAGCTAACATAGTTAAACCATACTTTTGATTGAGCAGATCTGAACACTCTTTCTGTAGAAAATGCAACTGGACATTTGGAGCGCTAAGAGAGTAGTAGTGGAAAAAGGAATATATTCAAATATAAACTACACAGAAGCATTCTGTGAAACTTCTTTCTGATCTGAGCATTCAGCTAACAGAGTTAAACCATACTTTTGATTGAGCAGTTTTGAAACACTCTGTCTGTAGGAAATGCAACTGGACATTCGTAGCGCTAAGTGGGTAATAGTGGAAAAAAGAATATGTTCAAATATAAACTACACAGAAGCATTGTATGAAACTTCTTTCTGTTCTGTGCATTCAACTAACAGAGTTGAACCTTACTTTTGATTGAGCCTTTCTGAAACACTCTTTCTGTAGAAACTGCAATTGGATATTCTGAGCGCTAAGAGGCCTATATTGGGAAAAATAATATCTTCAAATAAAAACTACACAGAAGCATTGTCTGAAACTTATTTCCGATATGTTCATTAAGCTAACAGAGTTAAACCATACTTTTGATTGCGCAGTTCTGAACACTCTTTCTGTAGAAAATGCAAGTGGACATTCGGAGCGCTAAGAGGGTAATAGTGGAAAAAGGAATATATTCAAATATAAACTACACAGTAGAATTCTGTGAAAATTCTTTCTGTTCTGTGCATTCAACTAACAGAGTTGAACCTTACTTTTGATTGAGCCGTTCTGAAACACTCTTTCTGTAGAAACTGCAATTGGACATTCTAAGCGCTAAGAGGCCTACATTGGGAAAAAGAATATCTTCAAATAAAAACTACACAGATGCATTCTGTGAAACTTATTTCTGATCTGTAATTTCAGTTAACAGAGATAAAACATATTTTTGATTGAGCAGTTATGAAACTCTCTTTTTGTAGAAAATGCAAGTGGAGATTCGGAGCGCTAAGAGGGTAATAGTGGAAAAAGGAATGTCTTCAAATATAAACTACACAGAATCATTCGGTGAAACTTCTTTCTGATCTGTGCATTCAGCTAACAGAGTTAAACCATACTTTTGATTGAGCAGATCTGAACACTCTTTCTGTAGAAAATGCAACTGGACATTTGGAGCGCTAAGAGCGTAGTACTGGAAAAAGGAATATATTCAAATATAAACTACACAGAAGCATTCTGTGAAACATCTTTCTGATCAGAGCATACAGCTAACAGAGTTAAACCATACTTTTGATTGAGCAGTTTTGAAACACTCTGTCTGTAGAAAATGCAACTGGACATTCGTAGCGCTAAGTGGGTAATAGTGGAAAAAGAATATGTTCAAATATAAACTACACAGAAGCATTGTATGAAACTTCTTTCTGTTCTGTGCATTCAACTAACAGAGTTGAACCTTACTTTTGATTGAGCCGTTCTGAAACACTCTTTCTGTAGAAACTGCAATTGGACATTCTGAGCGCTAGGAGGCCTATATTGGGAAAAAGAATGTCTACAAATAAAAACTACAGAGAAGAATTGTGTGAAACTTCTTTCTGTTCTGTTTGTTCAACTAAAAGAGTTGAACCTTAGTTTTGATTGAGCCGTTCTGAAACACTCTTTCTGTAGAAAATGCAAGTGGAGATTCGGAGCGCTAAGAGGGTAATAGTGGAAAAAGGAATGTCTCCAAATATAAACTACACAGAATCATTCTGTGAAACTTCTTTCTGATCTGTGCATTCAGCTAACAGAGTTAAACCATACTTTTGATTGAGCAGATCTGAACACTCTTTCTGTAGAAAATGCAACTGGACATATGGGGCGCTAAGAGAGTACTAGTGGAAAAAGGAATATATTCAAATATAAACTACACAGAAGCATTCTGTGAAACTTCTTTCTGATCTGAGCATTCAGCTAACAGAGTTAAACCATACTTTTGATTGAGCAGTTTTGAAACACTCTGTCTGTAGAAAATGCAACTGGACATTCGTATCGCTAAGAGGGTAATAGTGGAAAAAAGAATATGTTCAAATATAAACTACACAGAAGCATTGTATGAAACTTCTTTCTGTTCTGTGCATTCAACTAACAGAGTTGAACCTTACTTTTGATTGAGCCTTTCTGAAACACTCTTTCTGTAGAAACTGCAATTGGACATTCTGAGCGCTAAGAGGCCTCTATTGAGAAAAATAATATCTTCAAATAAAAACTACACAGAAGCATTGTGTGAAACTTGTTTCTGATATGTTCATTAAGCTAACAGAGTTAAACCATACTTTTGATTGCGCAGTTCTGAACACTCTTTCTGTAGAAAATGCAAGTGGACATTCGGAGCGCTAAGAGGGTAATAGTGGAAAAAGGAATATATTCAAATATAAACTACACAGTAGCATTCTGTGAAAATTCTTTCTGTTCTGTGCATTCAACTAACAGAGTTGAACCTTACTTTTGATTAAGCCGTTCTGAAACACTCTTTCTGTAGAAACTGCAATTGGACATGCTAAGCGCTAAGAGGCCTACATTGGGAAAAGGAATATCTTCAAATAAAAACTACACAGATGTATTCTGTGAAACTTATTTCTGATCTGTAAATTCAGTTAACGGAGATAAAACAGATTTTTGATTTAGCAGTTATGAAACTCTCTTTTTGTAGAAAATGCAAGTGGAGATTCTGAGCGCTAAGAGGGTAATAGTGGAAAAAGCAATGTCTTCAAATATAAACTACACAGAATCATTCGGTGAAAATTCTTTCTGATCTGTGCATTCAGCTAACAGAGTTAAACCATACTTTTGATTGAGCACACCTGAACACTCTTTCTCTAGAAAATGCAACTGGACATTTGGAGCGCTAAGAGCGTAGTAGTGGAAAAAGGAATATATTCAAATATAAACTACACAGAAGCATTCTGTGAAACTTCTTTCTGATCTGAGCATTCAGCTAACAGAGTTAAACCATACTTTTGATTGAGCAGTTTTGAAACACTCTGTCTGTAGAAAATGAAACTGGACATTCGTAGCGCTAAGTGGGTAATAGTGGAAAAAAGAATATGTTCAAATATAAACTACACAGAAGCATTGTATGAAACTTCTTTCTTTTCTGTGCATTCAAATAACAGAGTTGAACCTTACTTTTGATTGAGCCGTTCTGAAACACTCTTTCTGTAGAAACTGCAATTGGACATTCTGAGCGCTAGGAGGCCTATATTGGGAAAAAGAATGTCTACAAATAAAAACTACAGAGAAGAATTGTGTGAAACTTCTTTCTCTTCTGTTTGTTCAACTAAAAGAGTTGAACCTTAGTTTTGATTGAGCCGTTCTGAAACACTCTTTCTGTAGAAAATGCAAGTGGAGATTCGGAGCGCTAAGAGGGTAATAGTGGAAAAAGGAATGTCTCCAAATATAAACTACACAGAATCATTCTGTGAAACTTCTTTCTGATCTGTGCATTCAGCTAACAGAGTTAAACCATACTTTTGATTGAGCAGATCTGAACACTCTTTCTGTAGAAAATGCAACTGGACATTTGGAGCGCTAAGAGGGTAGTAGTGGAAAAAGGAATATATTCAAATATAAACTACACAGAAGCATTCTGTGAAACTTCTTTCTGATCTGAGCATTCAGCTAACAGAGTTAAACCATACTTTTGATTGAGCAGTTTTGAAACACTCTGTCTGTAGAAAATGCAAGTGTACATTCGTAGCGCTAAGTGGGTAATAGTGGAAAAAAGAATATGTTCAAATATAAACTACACAGAAGCATTGTATGAAACTTCTTTCTGTTCTGTGCATTCAACTAACAGAGTTGAACCTTACTTTTGATTGAGCCTTTCTGAAACACTCTTTCTGTAGAAACTGCAATTGGATGTTCTGAGCGCTAAGAGGCCTATATTGGGAAAAATAATATCTTCAAATAAAAACTACACAGAAGCATTGTCTGAAACTTATTTCTGATATGTTCATTAAGCTAACAGAGTTAAACCATACTTTTGATTGCGCAGTTCTGAACACTCTTTCTGTAGAAAATGCAAGTGGACATTCGGAGCGCTAAGAGGGTAATAGTGGAAAAAGGAATATATTCAAATATAAACTACACAGTAGAATTCTGTGAAAATTCTTTCTGTTCTGTGCATTCAACTAACAGAGTTGAACCTTACTTTTGATTGAGCCGTTCTGAAACACTCTTTCTGTAGAAACTGCAATTGGACATGCTAAGCGCTAAGAGGCCTACATTGGGAAAAGGAATATCTTCAAATAAAAACTACACAGATGTATTCTGTGAAACTTATTTCTGATCTGTAAATTCAGTTAACGGAGATAAAACACATTTTTGATTTAGCAGTTATGAAACTCTCTTTTTGTAGAAAATGCAAGTGGAGATTCGGAGCGCTAAGAGGGTAATAGTGGAAAAAGGAATGTCTTCAAATATAAACTACACAGAATCATTCGGTGAAAATTCTTTCTGATCTGTGCATTCAGCTAACAGAGTTAAACCATACTTTTGATTGAGCACACCTGAACACTCTTTCTGTAGAAAATGCAACTGGACATTTGGAGCGCTAAGAGCGTAGTAGTGGAAAAAGGAATATATTCAAATATAAACTACACAGAAGCATTCTGTGAAACTTCTTTCTGATCTGAGCATTCAGCTAACAGAGTTAAACCATACTTTTGATTGAGCAGTTTTGAAACACTCTGTCTGTAGAAAATGAAACTGGACATTCGTAGCGCTAAGTGGGTAATAGTGGAAAAAAGAATATGTTCAAATATAAACTACACAGAAGCATTGTATGAAACTTCTTTCTTTTCTGTGCATTCAAATAACAGAGTTGAACCTTACTTTTGATTGAGCCGTTCTGAAACACTCTTTCTGTAGAAACTGCAATTGGACATTCTGAGCGCTAGGAGGCCTATATTGGGAAAAAGAATGTCTACAAATAAAAACTACAGAGAAGAATTTTGTGAAACTTCTTTCTGTTCTGTTTGTTCAACTAAAAGAGTTGAACCTTAGTTTTGATTGAGCCGTTCTGAAACACTCTTTCTGTAGAAAATGCAAGTGGAGATTCGGAGCGCTAAGAGGGTAATAGTGGAAAAAGGAATGTCTCCAAATATAAACTACACAGAATCATTCTGTGAAACTTCTTTCTGATCTGTGCATTCAGCTAACAGAGTTAAACCATACTTTTGATTGAGCAGATCTGAACACTCTTTCTGTAGAAAATGCAACTGGACATTTGGAGCGCTAAGAGAGTACTAGTGGAAAAAGGAATATATTCAAATATAAACTACACAGAAGCATTCTGTGAAACTTCTTTCTGATCTGAGCATTCAGCTAACAGAGTTAAACCATACTTTTGATTGAGCAGTTTTGAAACACTCTGTCTGTAGAAAATGCAACTGGACATTCGTAGCGCTAAGAGGGTAATAGTGGAAAAAAGAATATGTTCAAATATAAACTACACAGAAGCATTGTATGAAACTTCTTTCTGTTCTGTGCATTCAACTAACAGAGTTGAACCTTACTTTTGATTGAGCCTTTCTGAAACACTCTTTCTGTAGAAACTGCAATTGGACATTCTGAGCGCTAAGAGGCCTCTATTGGGAAAAATAATATCTTCAAATAAAAACTACACAGAAGCATTGTGTGAAACTTGTTTCTGATATGTTCATTAAGCTAACAGAGTTAAACCATACTTTTGATTGCGCAGTTCTGAACACTCTTTCTGTAGAAAATGCAAGTGGACATTCGGAGCGCTAAGAGGGTAATAGTGGAAAAAGAATATATTCAAATATAAACTACACAGTAGCATTCTGTGAAAATTCTTTCTGTTCTGTGCATTCAACTAACAGAGTTGAACCTTACTTTTGATTGAGCCGTTCTGAAACACTCTTTCTGTAGAAACTGCAATTGGACATGCTAAGCGCTAAGAGGCCTACATTGGGAAAAGGAATATCTTCAAATAAAAACTACACAGATGCATTCTGTGAAACTTATTTCTGATCTGTAAATTCAGTTAACAGAGATAAAACATATTTTTGATTGAGCAGTTATGAAACACTCTTTTTGTAGAAAATGCAAGTGGAGATTCGGAGCGCTAAGAGGGTAATAGTGGAAAAAGGAATGTCTTCAAATATAAACTACACAGAATCATTCGGTGAAACTTCTTTCTGATCTGTGCATTCAGCTAACAGAGTTAAACCATACTTTTGATTGAGCAGATCTGAACACTCTTTCTGTAGAAAATGCAACTGGACATTTGGAGCGCTAAGAGCGTAGTAGTGGAAAAAGGAATATATTCAAATATAAACTACACAGAAGCATTCTGTGAAACTTCTTTCTGATCTGAGCATACAGCTAACAGAGTTAAACCATACTTTTGATTGAGCAGTTTTGAAACACTCTGTCTGTAGAAAATGCAACTGGACATTCGTAGCGCTAAGTGGGTAATAGTGGAAAAAGAATATGTTCAAATATAAACTACACAGAAGCATTGTATGAAACTTCTTTCTGTTCTGTGCATTCAACTAACAGAGTTGAACCTTACTTTTGATTGAGCCGTTCTGAAACACTCTTTCTGTAGAAACTGCAATTGGACATTCTGAGCGTTAAGAGGCCTATATTGGGAAAAAGAATGTCTACAAATAAAAACTACACAGAAGAATTGTGTGAAACTTCTTTCTGTTCTGTTTGTTCAACTAAATGAGTTGAACCTTAGTTTTGATTTAGCCGTTCTGAAACACTCTTTCTGTAGAAAATGCAAGTGGAGATTCGGAGCGCTAAGAGGGTAATAGTGGAAAAAGGAATGTCTCCAAATATAAACTACACAGAATCATTCTGTGAAACTTCTTTCTGATCTGTGCATTCAGCTAACATAGTTAAACCATACTTTTGATTGAGCAGATCTGAACACTCTTTCTGTAGAAAATGCAACTGGACATTTGGAGCACTAAGAGAGTAGTAGTGGAAAAAGGAATATATTCAAATATAAACTACACAGAAGCATTCTGTGAAACTTCTTTCTGATCTGAGCATTCAGCTAACAGAGTTAAACCATACTTTTGATTGAGCAGTTTTGAAACACTCTGTCTGTAGAAAATGCAACTGGACATTCGTAGCGCTAAGTGGGTAATAGTGGAAAAAAGAATATGTTCAAATATAAACTACACAGAAGCATTGTATGAAACTTCTTTCTGTTCTGTGCATTCAACTAACAGAGTTGAACCTTACTTTTGATTGAGCCTTTCTGAAACACTCTTTCTGTAGAAACTGCAATTGGATATTCTGAGCGCTAAGAGGCCTATATTGGGAAAAATAATATCTTCAAATAAAAACTACACAGAAGCATTGTGTGAAACTTATTTCTGATATGTTCATTAAGCTAACAGAGTTAAACCATACTTTTGATTGCGCAGTTCTGAACACTCTTTCTGTAGAAAATGCAAGTGGACATTCGGAGCGCTAAGAGGGTAATAGTGGAAAAAGGAATATATTCAAATATAAACTACACAGTAGAATTCTGTGAAAATTCTTTCTGTTCTGTGCATTCAACTAACAGAGTTGAACCTTACTTTTGATTGAGCCGTTCTGAAACACTCTTTCTGTAGAAACTGCAATTGGACATTCTAAGCGCTAAGAGGCCTACATTGGGAAAAAGAATATCTTCAAATAAAAACTACACAGATGCATTCTGTGAAATTTATTTCTGATCTGTAATTTCAGTTAACAGAGATAAAACATATTTTTGATTGAGCAGTTATGAAACTCTCTTTTTGTAGAAAATGCAAGTGGAGATTCGGAGCGCTAAGAGGGTAATAGTGGAAAAAGGAATGTCTTCAAATATAAACTACACAGAATCATTCGGTGAAAATTCTTTCTGATCTGTGCATTCAGCTAACAGAGTTAAACCATACTTTTGATTGAGCAGATCTGAACACTCTTTCTGTAGAAAATGCAACTGGACATTTGGAGCGCTAAGAGCGTAGTAGTGGAAAAAGGAATATATTCAAATATAAACTACACAGAAGCATTCTGTGAAACATCTTTCTGATCTGAGCATACAGCTAACAGAGTTAAACCATACTTTTGATTGAGCAGTTTTGAAACACTCTGTCTGTAGAAAATGCAACTGGACATTCGTAGCGCTAAGTGGGTAATAGTGGAAAAAGAATATGTTCAAATATAAACTACACAGAAGCATTGTATGAAACTTCTTTCTGTTCTGTGCATTCAACTAACAGAGTTGAACCTTACTTTTGATTGAGCCGTTCTGAAACACTCTTTCTGTAGAAACTGCAATTGGACATTCTGAGCGCTAGGAGGCCTATATTGGGAAAAAGAATGTCTACAAATAAAAACTACAGAGAAGAATTGTGTGAAACTTCTTTCTGTTCTGTTTGTTCAACTAAAAGAGTTGAACCTTAGTTTTGATTGAGCCGTTCTGAAACACTCTTTCTGTAGAAAATGCAAGTGGAGATTCGGAGCGCTAAGAGGGTAATAGTGGAAAAAGGAATGTCTCCAAATATAAACTACACAGAATCATTCTGTGAAACTTCTTTCTGATCTGTGCATTCAGCTAACAGAGTTAAACCATACTTTTGATTGAGCAGATCTGAACACTCTTTCTGTAGAAAATGCAACTGGACATATGGGGCGCTAAGAGAGTACTAGTGGAAAAAGGAATATATTCAAATATAAACTACACAGAAGCATTCTGTGAAACTTCTTTCTGATCTGAGCATTCAGCTAACAGAGTTAAACCATACTTTTGATTGAGCAGTTTTGAAACACTCTGTCTGTAGAAAATGCAACTGGACATTCGTATCGCTAAGAGGGTAATAGTGGAAAAAAGAATATGTTCAAATATAAACTACACAGAAGCATTGTATGAAACTTCTTTCTGTTCTGTGCATTCAACTAACAGAGTTGAACCTTACTTTTGATTGAGCCTTTCTGAAACACTCTTTCTGTAGAAACTGCAATTGGACATTCTGAGCGCTAAGAGGCCTCTATTGAGAAAAATAATATCTTCAAATAAAAACTACACAGAAGCATTGTGTGAAACTTGTTTCTGATATGTTCATTAAGCTAACAGAGTTAAACCATACTTTTGATTGCGCAGTTCTGAACACTCTTTCTGTAGAAAATGCAAGTGGACATTCGGAGCGCTAAGAGGGTAATAGTGGAAAAAGGAATATATTCAAATATAAACTACACAGTAGCATTCTGTGAAAATTCTTTCTGTTCTGTGCATTCAACTAACAGAGTTGAACCTTACTTTTGATTAAGCCGTTCTGAAACACTCTTTCTGTAGAAACTGCAATTGGACATGCTAAGCGCTAAGAGGCCTACATTGGGAAAAGGAATATCTTCAAATAAAAACTACACAGATGTATTCTGTGAAACTTATTTCTGATCTGTAAATTCAGTTAACGGAGATAAAACACATTTTTGATTTAGCAGTTATGAAACTCTCTTTTTGTAGAAAATGCAAGTGGAGATTCTGAGCGCTAAGAGGGTAATAGTGGAAAAAGCAATGTCTTCAAATATAAACTACACAGAATCATTCGGTGAAAATTCTTTCTGATCTGTGCATTCAGCTAACAGAGTTAAACCATACTTTTGATTGAGCACACCTGAACACTCTTTCTGTAGAAAATGCAACTGGACATTTGGAGCGCTAAGAGCGTAGTAGTGGAAAAAGGAATATATTCAAATATAAACTACACAGAAGCATTCTGTGAAACTTCTTTCTGATCTGAGCATTCAGCTAACAGAGTTAAACCATACTTTTGATTGAGCAGTTTTGAAACACTCTGTCTGTAGAAAATGAAACTGGACATTCGTAGCGCTAAGTGGGTAATAGTGGAAAAAAGTATATGTTCAAATATAAACTACACAGAAGCATTGTATGAAACTTCTTTCTTTTCTGTGCATTCAAATAACAGAGTTGAACCTTACTTTTGATTGAGCCGTTCTGAAACACTCTTTCTGTAGAAACTGCAATTGGACATTCTGAGCGCTAGGAGGCCTATATTGGGAAAAAGAATGTCTACAAATAAAAACTACAGAGAAGAATTGTGTGAAACTTCTTTCTGTTCTGTTTGTTCAACTAAAAGAGTTGAACCTTAGTTTTGATTGAGCCGTTCTGAAACACTCTTTCTGTAGAAAATGCAAGTGGAGATTCGGAGCGCTAAGAGGGTAATAGTGGAAAAAGGAATGTCTCCAAATATAAACTACACAGAATCATTCTGTGAAACTTCTTTCTGATCTGTGCATTCAGCTAACAGAGTTAAACCATACTTTTGATTGAGCAGATCTGAACACTCTTTCTGTAGAAAATGCAACTGGACATTTGGAGCGCTAAGAGAGTAGTAGTGGAAAAAGGAATATATTCAAATATAAACTACACAGAAGCATTCTGTGAAACTTCTTTCTGATCTGAGCATTCAGCTAACAGAGTTAAACCATACTTTTGATTGAGCAGTTTTGAAACACTCTGTCTGTAGAAAATGCAAGTGTACATTCGTAGCGCTAAGTGGGTAATAGTGGAAAAAAGAATATGTTCAAATATAAACTACACAGAAGCATTGTATGAAACTTCTTTCTGTTCTGTGCATTCAACTAACAGAGTTGAACCTTACTTTTGATTGAGCCTTTCTGAAACACTCTTTCTGTAGAAACTGCAATTGGATATTCTGAGCGCTAAGAGGCCTATATTGGGAAAAATAATATCTTCAAATAAAAACTACACAGAAGCATTGTCTGAAACTTATTTCTGATATGTTCATTAAGCTAACAGAGTTAAACCATACTTTTGATTGCGCAGTTCTGAACACTCTTTCTGTAGAAAATGCAAGTGGACATTCGGAGCGCTAAGAGGGTAATAGTGGAAAAAGGAATATATTCAAATATAAACTACACAGTAGAATTCTGTGAAAATTCTTTCTGTTCTGTGCATTCAACTAACAGAGTTGAACCTTACTTTTGATTGAGCCGTTCTGAAACACTCTTTCTGTAGAAACTGCAATTGGACATGCTAAGCGCTAAGAGGCCTACATTGGGAAAAAGAATATCTTCAAATAAAAACTACACAGATGCATTCTGTGAAACTTATTTCTGATCTGTAATTTCAGTTAACAGAGATAAAACATATTTTTGATTGAGCAGTTATGAAACACTCTTTTTGTAGAAAATGCAAGTGGAGATTCGGAGCGCTAAGAGGGTAATAGAGGAAAAAGTAATGTCTTCAAATATAAACTACACAGAATCATTCGGTGAAACTTCTTTCTGATCTGTGCATTCAGCTAAAAGAGTTAAACCATACTTTTGATTGAGCAGATCTGAACACTCTTTGTGTAGAAAATGCAACTGGACATTTGGAGCGCTAAGAGCGTAGTAGTGGAAAAAGGAATATATTCAAATATAAACTACACAGAAGCATTCTGTGAAACTTCTTTCTGATCTGAGCATACAGCTAACAGAGTTAAACCATACTTTTGATTGAGCAGTTTTGAAACACTCTGTCTGTAGAAAATGCAACTGCACATTCGTAGCGCTAAGTGGGTAATAGTGGAAAAAAGAATATGTTCAAATATAAACTACACAGAAGCATTGTATGAAACTTCTTTCTGTTCTGTGCATTCAACTAAAAGAGTTGAACCTTAGTTTTGATTGAGCCGTTCTGAAACACTCTTTCTGTAGAAACTGCAATTGGACATTCTGAGAGCTAAGAGGCATATATTGGGAAAAAGAATGTCTTAAAATAAAAACTACACAGAAGAATTGTGTGAAACTTCTTTCTGTTCTGTTTGTTCAACTACAAGAGTTGAACCTTAGTTTTGATTGAGCCGTTCTGAAACACTCTTTATGGAGAAAAGGCAAGTGGAGATTCGGAGCGCTAAGAGGGTAATAGTGGAAAAAGGAATGTCTCCAAATATAAACTACACAGAATCATTCTGTGAAACTTCTTTGTGATCTGTGCATTCAGCTAACAGAGTTAAACCATACTTTTGATTGAGCAGATCTGAACACTCTTTCTGTAGAAAATGCAAGTGGACATTTGGAGCGCTAAGAGAGTAGTAGTGGAAAAAGGAATATATTCAAATATAAACTACACAGAAGCATTCTGTGAAACTTCTTTCTGATCTGAGCATTCAGCTAACAGAGTTAAACCATACTTTTGATTGAGCAGTTTTGAAACACTCTCTCTGTAGAAAATGCAACTGGACATTCGTAGCGCTAAGTGGGTAATAGTGGAAAAAAGAATATGTTCAAATATAAACTACACAGAAGCATTGTATGAAACTTCTTTCTGTTCTGTGCATTCAACTAACAGAGTTGAACCTTACTTATAATTGAGCCTTTCTGAAACACTCTTTCTGTAGAATCTGCAATTGGACATTCTGAGTGCTAAGAGGACTATATTGGGAAAAATAATATCTTCAAATAAAAACTACACAGAAGCATTGTGTGAAACTTATTTCTGATATGTTCATTAAGCTAACAGAGTTAAACCATACTTTTGATTGCGCAGTTCTGAACACTCTTTCTGTAGAAAATGCAAGTGGACATTCGGAGCGCTAAGAGGGTAATAGTGGAAAAAGGAATATATTCAAATATAAACTACACAGTAGCATTCTGTGAAAATTCTTTCTGTTCTGTGCATTCAACTAACAGAGTTGAACCTTACTTTTGATTGAGCCGTTCTGAAACACTCTTTCTGTAGAAACTGCAATTGGACATGCTAAGCGCTAAGAGGCCTACATTGGGAAAAGGAATATCTTCAAATAAAAACTACACAGATGCATTCTGTGAAACTTATTTCTGATCTGTAAATTCAGTTAACAGAGATAAAACATATTTTTGATTGAGCAGTTATGAAACTCTCTTTTTGTAGAAAATGCAAGTGGAGATTCGGAGCGCTAAGAGGGTAATAGTGGAAAAAGGAATGTCTTCAAATATAAACTACACAGAATCATTCGGTGAAACTTCTTTCTGATCTGTGCATTCAGCTAACAGAGTTAAACCATACTTTTGATTGAGCAGATCTGAACACTCTTTCTGTAGAAAATGCAACTGGACATTTGGAGCGCTAAGAGCGTAGTAGTGGAAAAAGGAATATATTCAAATATAAACTACACAGAAGCATTCTGTGAAACTTCTTTCTGATCTGAGCATACAGCTAACAGAGTTAAACCATACTTTTGATTGAGCAGTTTTGAAACACTCTGATGTAGAAAATGCAACTGGACATTCGTAGCGCTAAGTGGGTAATAGTGGAAAAAGAATATGTTCAAATATAAACTACACAGAAGCATTGTATGAAACTTCTTTCTGTTCTGTGCATTCAACTAACAGAGTTGAACCTTACTTTTGATTGAGCCGTTCTGAAACACTCTTTCTGTAGAAACTGCAATTGGACATTCTGAGCGTTAAGAGGCCTATATTGGGAAAAAGAATGTCTACAAATAAAAACTACACAGAAGAATTGTGTGAAACTTCTTTCTGTTCTGTTTGTTCAACTAAATGAGTTGAACCTTAGTTTTGATTTAGCCGTTCGGAAACACTCTTTCTGTAGAAAATGCAAGTGGAGATTCGGAGCGCTAAGAGGGTAATAGTGGAAAAAGGAATGTCTCCAAATATAAACTACACAGAATCATTCTGTGAAACTTCTTTCTGATCTGTGCATTCAGCTAACAGAGTTAAACCATACTTTTGATTCAGCAGATCTGAACACTCTTTCTGTAGAAAATGCAACTGGACATTTGGAGCGCTAAGAGAGTAGTAGTGGAAAAAGGAATATATTCAAATATAAACTACACAGAAGCATTCTGTGAAACTTCTTTCTGATCTGAGCATTCAGCTAACAGAGTTAAACCATACTTTTGATTGAGCAGTTTTGAAACACTCTGTCTGTAGAAAATGCAACTGGACATTCGTAGCGCTAAGTGGGTAATAGTGGAAAAAAGAATATGTTCAAATATAAACTACACAGAAGCATTGTATGAAACTTCTTTCTGTTCTGTGCATTCAACTAACAGAGTTGAACCTTACTTTTGATTGAGCCTTTCTGAAACACTCTTTCTGTAGAAACTGCAATTGGATATTCTGAGCGCTAAGAGGCGTATATTGGGAAAAATAATATCTTCAAATAAAAACTACACAGAAGCATTGTGTGAAACTTATTTCTGATATTTTCATTAAGCTAACAGTGTTAAACCATACTTTTGATTGCGCAGTTCTGAACACTCTTTCTGTAGAAAATGCAAGTGGACATTCGGAGCGCTAAGAGGGTAATAGTGGAAAAAGGAATATATTCAAATATAAACTACACAGTAGAATTCTGTGAAAATTCTTTCTGTTCTGTGCATTCAACTAACAGAGTTGAACCTTACTTTTGATTGAGCCGTTCTGAAACACTCTTTCTGTAGAAACTGCAATTGGACATGCTAAGCGCTAAGAGGCCTACATTGGGAAAAAGAATATCTTCAAATAAAAACTACACAGATGCATTCTGTGAAACTTATTTCTGATCTGTAATTTCAGTTAACAGAGATAAAACATATTTTTGATTGAGCAGTTATGAAACACTCTTTTTGTAGAAAATGCAAGTGGAGATTCGGAGCGCTAAGTGGGTAATAGAGGAAAAAGTAATGTCTTCAAATATAAACTACACAGAATCATTCGGTGAAACTTCTTTCTGATCTGTGCATTCAGCTAAAAGAGTTAAACCATACTTTTGATTGAGCAGATCTGAACACTCTTTGTGTAGAAAATGCAACTGGACATTTGGAGCGCTAAGAGCGTAGTAGTGGAAAAAGGAATATATTCAAATATAAACTACACAGAAGCATTCTGTGAAACTTCTTTCTGATCTGAGCATACAACTAACAGAGTTAAACCATACTTTTGATTGAGCAGTTTTGAAACACTCTGTCTGTAGAAAATGCAACTGCACATTCGTAGCGCTAAGTGGGTAATAGTGGAAAAAAGAATATGTTCAAATATAAACTACACAGAAGCATTGTATGAAACTTCTTTCTGTTCTGTGCATTCAACTAACAGAGTTGAACCTTACTTTTGATAGAGCCGTTCTGAAACACTCTTTCTGTAGAAACTGCAATTGGACATTCTGAGAGCTAAGAGGCCTATATTGGGAAAAAGAATGTCTAAAAATAAAAACTACACAGAAGAATTGTGTGAAACTTCTTTCTGTTCTGTTTGTTCAACTAAAAGAGTTGAACCTTAGTTTTGATTGAGCCGTTCTGAAACACTCTTTATGGAGAAAAGGCAAGTGGAGATTCGGAGCGCTAAGAGGGTAATAGTGGAAAAAGGAATGTCTCCAAATATAAACTACACAGAATCATTCTGTGAAACTTCTTTCTGATCAGTGCATTCAGCTAACAGAGTTAAACCATACTTTTGATTGAGCAGATCTGAACACTCTTTCTGTAGAAAATGCAACTGGACATTTGGAGCGCTAAGAGAGTAGTAGTGGAAAAAGGAATATATTCAAATATAAACTACACAGAAGCATTCTGTGAAACTTCTTTCTGATCTGAGCATTCAGCTAACAGAGTTAAACCATACTTTTGATTGAGCAGTTTTGAAACACTCTCTCTGTAGAAAATGCAACTGGACATTCGTAGCGCTAAGTGGGTAATAGTGGAAAAAAGAATATGTTCAAATATAAACTACACAGAAGCATTGTATGAAACTTATTTCTGTTCTGTGCATTCAACTAACAGAGTTGAACCTTACTTATAATTGAGCCTTTCTGAAACACTCTTTCTGTAGAATCTGCAATTGGACATTCTGAGCGCTAAGAGGACTATATTGGGAAAAATAATATCTTCAAATAAAAACTACACAGAAGCATTGTGTGAAACTTATTTCTGATATGTTCATTAAGCTAACAGAGTTAAACCATACTTTTGATTGCGCAGTTCTGAACACTCTTTCTGTAGAAAATGCAAGTGGACATTCGGAGCGCTAAGAGGGTAATAGTGGAAAAAGGAATATATTCAAATATAAACTACACAGTAGCATTCTGTGAAAATTCTTTCTGTTCTGTGCATTCAACTAACAGAGTTGAACCTTACTTTTGATTGAGCCGTTCTGAAACACTCTTTCTGTAGAAACTGCAATTGGACATGCTAAGCGCTAAGAGGCCTACATTGGGAAAAGGAATATCTTCAAATAAAAACTACACAGATGCATTCTGTGAAACTTATTTCTGATCTGTAAATTCAGTTAACAGAGATAAAACATATTTTTGATTGAGCAGTTATGAAACTCTCTTTTTGTAGAAAATGCAAGTGGAGATTCTGAGCGCTAAGAGGGTAATAGTGGAAAAAGCAATGTCTTCAAATATAAACTACACAGAATCATTCGGTGAAAATTCTTTCTGATCTGTGCATTCAGCTAACAGAGTTAAACCATACTTTTGATTGAGCACACCTGAACACTCTTTCTGTAGAAAATGCAACTGGACATTTGGAGCGCTAAGAGCGTAGTAGTGGAAAAAGGAATATATTCAAATATAAACTACACAGAAGCATTCTGTGAAACTTCTTTCTGATCTGAGCATTCAGCTAACAGAGTTAAACCATACTTTTGATTGAGCAGTTTTGAAACACTCTGTCTGTAGAAAATGAAACTGGACATTCGTAGCGCTAAGTGGGTAATAGTGGAAAAAAGAATATGTTCAAATATAAACTACACAGAAGCATTGTATGAAACTTCTTTCTTTTCTGTGCATTCAAATAACAGAGTTGAACCTTACTTTTGATTGAGCCGTTCTGAAACACTCTTTCTGTAGAAACTGCAATTGGACATTCTGAGCGCTAGGAGGCCTATATTGGGAAAAAGAATGTCTACAAATAAAAACTACAGAGAAGAATTGTGTGAAACTTCTTTCTGTTCTGTTTGTTCAACTAAAAGAGTTGAACCTTAGTTTTGATTGAGCCGTTCTGAAACACTCTTTCTGTAGAAAATGCAAGTGGAGATTCGGAGCGCTAAGAGGGTAATAGTGGAAAAAGGAATGTCTCCAAATATAAACTACACAGAATCATTCTGTGAAACTTCTTTCTGATCTGTGCATTCAGCTAACAGAGTTAAACCATACTTTTGATTGAGCAGATCTGAACACTCTTTCTGTAGAAAATGCAACTGGACATTTGGAGCGCTAAGAGAGTAGTAGTGGAAAAAGGAATATATTCAAATATAAACTACACAGAAGCATTCTGTGAAACTTCTTTCTGATCTGAGCATTCAGCTAACAGAGTTAAACCATACTTTTGATTGAGCAGTTTTGAAACACTCTGTCTGTAGAAAATGCAAGTGTACATTCGTAGCGCTAAGTGGGTAATAGTGGAAAAAAGAATATGTTCAAATATAAACTACACAGAAGCATTGTATGAAACTTCTTTCTGTTCTGTGCATTCAACTAACAGAGTTGAACCTTACTTTTGATTGAGCCTTTCTGAAACACTCTTTCTGTAGAAACTGCAATTGGATATTCTGAGCGCTAAGAGGCCTATATTGGGAAAAATAATATCTTCAAATAAAAACTACACAGAAGCATTGTCTGAAACTTATTTCTGATATGTTCATTAAGCTAACAGAGTTAAACCATACTTTTGATTGCGCAGTTCTGAACACTCTTTCTGTAGAAAATGCAAGTGGACATTCGGAGCGCTAAGAGGGTAATAGTGGAAAAAGGAATATATTCAAATATAAACTACACAGTAGAATTCTGTGAAAATTCTTTCTGTTCTGTGCATTCAACTAACAGAGTTGAACCTTACTTTTGATTGAGCCGTTCTGAAACACTCTTTCTGTAGAAACTGCAATTGGACATGCTAAGCGCTAAGAGGCCTACATTGGGAAAAAGAATATCTTCAAATAAAAACTACACAGATGCATTCTGTGAAACTTATTTCTGATCTGTAATTTCAGTTAACAGAGATAAAACATATTTTTGATTGAGCAGTTATGAAACACTCTTTTTGTAGAAAATGCAAGTGGAGATTCGGAGCGCTAAGAGGGTAATAGAGGAAAAAGTAATGTCTTCAAATATAAACTACACAGAATCATTCGGTGAAACTTCTTTCTGATCTGTGCATTCAGCTAAAAGAGTTAAACCATACTTTTGATTGAGCAGATCTGAACACTCTTTGTGTAGAAAATGCAACTGGACATTTGGAGCGCTAAGAGCGTAGTAGTGGAAAAAGGAATATATTCAAATATAAACTACACAGAAGCATTCTGTGAAACTTCTTTCTGATCTGAGCATACAGCTAACAGAGTTAAACCATACTTTTGATTGAGCAGTTTTGAAACACTCTGTCTGTAGAAAATGCAACTGCACATTCGTAGCGCTAAGTGGGTAATAGTGGAAAAAAGAATATGTTCAAATATAAACTACACAGAAGCATTGTATGAAACTTCTTTCTGTTCTGTGCATTCAACTAAAAGAGTTGAACCTTAGTTTTGATTGAGCCGTTCTGAAACACTCTTTCTGTAGAAACTGCAATTGGACATTCTGAGAGCTAAGAGGCCTATATTGGGAAAAAGAATGTCTAAAAATAAAAACTACACAGAAGAATTGTGTGAAACTTCTTTCTGTTCTGTTTGTTCAACTACAAGAGTTGAACCTTAGTTTTGATTGAGCCGTTCTGAAACACTCTTTATGGAGAAAAGGCAAGTGGAGATTCGGAGCGCTAAGAGGGTAATAGTGGAAAAAGGAATGTCTCCAAATATAAACTACACAGAATCATTCTGTGAAACTTCTTTGTGATCTGTGCATTCAGCTAACAGAGTTAAACCATACTTTTGATTGAGCAGATCTGAACACTCTTTCTGTAGAAAATGCAAGTGGACATTTGGAGCGCTAAGAGAGTAGTAGTGGAAAAAGGAATATATTCAAATATAAACTACACAGAAGCATTCTGTGAAACTTCTTTCTGATCTGAGCATTCAGCTAACAGAGTTAAACCATACTTTTGATTGAGCAGTTTTGAAACACTCTCTCTGTAGAAAATGCAACTGGACATTCGTAGCGCTAAGTGGGTAATAGTGGAAAAAAGAATATGTTCAAATATAAACTACACAGAAGCATTGTATGAAACTTCTTTCTGTTCTGTGCATTCAACTAACAGAGTTGAACCTTACTTATAATTGAGCCTTTCTGAAACACTCTTTCTGTAGAATCTGCAATTGGACATTCTGAGTCCTAAGAGGACTATATTGGGAAAAATAATATCTTCAAATAAAAACTACACAGAAGCATTGTGTGAAACTTATTTCTGATATGTTCATTAAGCTAACAGAGTTAAACCATACTTTTGATTGCGCAGTTCTGAACACTCTTTCTGTAGAAAATGCAAGTGGACATTCGGAGCGCTAAGAGGGTAATAGTGGAAAAAGGAATATATTCAAATATAAACTACACAGTAGCATTCTGTGAAAATTCTTTCTGTTCTGTGCATTCAACTAACAGAGTTGAACCTTACTTTTGATTGAGCCGTTCTGAAACACTCTTTCTGTAGAAACTGCAATTGGACATGCTAAGCGCTAAGAGGCCTACATTGGGAAAAGGAATATCTTCAAATAAAAACTACACAGATGCATTCTGTGAAACTTATTTCTGATCTGTAAATTCAGTTAACAGAGATAAAACATATTTTTGATTGAGCAGTTATGAAACTCTCTTTTTGTAGAAAATGCAAGTGGAGATTCGGAGCGCTAAGAGGGTAATAGTGGAAAAAGGAATGTCTTCAAATATAAACTACACAGAATCATTCGGTGAAACTTCTTTCTGATCTGTGCATTCAGCTAACAGAGTTAAACCATACTTTTGATTGAGCAGATCTGAACACTCTTTCTGTAGAAAATGCAACTGGACATTTGGAGCGCTAAGAGCGTAGTAGTGGAAAAAGGAATATATTCAAATATAAACTACACAGAAGCATTCTGTGAAACTTCTTTCTGATCTGAGCATACAGCTAACAGAGTTAAACCATACTTTTGATTGAGCAGTTTTGAAACACTCTGATGTAGAAAATGCAACTGGACATTCGTAGCGCTAAGTGGGTAATAGTGGAAAAAGAATATGTTCAAATATAAACTACACAGAAGCATTGTATGAAACTTCTTTCTGTTCTGTGCATTCAACTAACAGAGTTGAACCTTACTTTTGATTGAGCCGTTCTGAAACACTCTTTCTGTAGAAACTGCAATTGGACATTCTGAGCGTTAAGAGGCCTATATTGGGAAAAAGAATGTCTACAAATAAAAACTACACAGAAGAATTGTGTGAAACTTCTTTCTGTTCTGTTTGTTCAACTAAATGAGTTGAACCTTAGTTTTGATTTAGCCGTTCGGAAACACTCTTTCTGTAGAAAATGCAAGTGGAGATTCGGAGCGCTAAGAGGGTAATAGTGGAAAAAGGAATGTCTCCAAATATAAACTACACAGAATCATTCTGTGAAACTTCTTTCTGATCTGTGCATTCAGCTAACAGAGTTAAACCATACTTTTGATTCAGCAGATCTGAACACTCTTTCTGTAGAAAATGCAACTGGACATTTGGAGCGCTAAGAGAGTAGTAGTGGAAAAAGGAATATATTCAAATATAAACTACACAGAAGCATTCTGTGAAACTTCTTTCTGATCTGAGCATTCAGCTAACAGAGTTAAACCATACTTTTGATTGAGCAGTTTTGAAACACTCTGTCTGTAGAAAATGCAACTGGACATTCGTAGCGCTAAGTGGGTAATAGTGGAAAAAAGAATATGTTCAAATATAAACTACACAGAAGCATTGTATGAAACTTCTTTCTGTTCTGTGCATTCAACTAACAGAGTTGAACCTTACTTTTGATTGAGCCTTTCTGAAACACTCTTTCTGTAGAAACTGCAATTGGATATTCTGAGCGCTAAGAGGCGTATATTGGGAAAAATAATATCTTCAAATAAAAACTACACAGAAGCATTGTGTGAAACTTATTTCTGATATTTTCATTAAGCTAACAGTGTTAAACCATACTTTTGATTGCGCAGTTCTGAACACTCTTTCTGTAGAAAATGCAAGTGGACATTCGGAGCGCTAAGAGGGTAATAGTGGAAAAAGGAATATATTCAAATATAAACTACACAGTAGAATTCTGTGAAAATTCTTTCTGTTCTGTGCATTCAACTAACAGAGTTGAACCTTACTTTTGATTGAGCCGTTCTGAAACACTCTTTCTGTAGAAACTGCAATTGGACATGCTAAGCGCTAAGAGGCCTACATTGGGAAAAAGAATATCTTCAAATAAAAACTACACAGATGCATTCTGTGAAACTTATTTCTGATCTGTAATTTCAGTTAACAGAGATAAAACATATTTTTGATTGAGCAGTTATGAAACACTCTTTTTGTAGAAAATGCAAGTGGAGATTCGGAGCGCTAAGAGGGTAATAGAGGAAAAAGTAATGTCTTCAAATATAAACTACACAGAATCATTCGGTGAAACTTCTTTCTGATCTGTGCATTCAGCTAAAAGAGTTAAACCATACTTTTGATTGAGCAGATCTGAACACTCTTTGTGTAGAAAATGCAACTGGACATTTGGAGCGCTAAGAGCGTAGTAGTGGAAAAAGGAATATATTCAAATATAAACTACACAGAAGCATTCTGTGAAACTTCTTTCTGATCTGAGCATACAACTAACAGAGTTAAACCATACTTTTGATTGAGCAGTTTTGAAACACTCTGTCTGTAGAAAATGCAACTGCACATTCGTAGCGCTAAGTGGGTAATAGTGGAAAAAAGAATATGTTCAAATATAAACTACACAGAAGCATTGTATGAAACTTCTTTCTGTTCTGTGCATTCAACTAACAGAGTTGAACCTTACTTTTGATTGAGCCGTTCTGAAACACTCTTTCTGTAGAAACTGCAATTGGACATTCTGAGAGCTAAGAGGCCTATATTGGGAAAAAGAATGTCTAAAAATAAAAACTACACAGAAGAATTGTGTGAAACTTCTTTCTGTTCTGTTTGTTCAACTAAAAGAGTTGAACCTTAGTTTTGATTGAGCCGTTCTGAAACACTCTTTATGGAGAAAAGGCAAGTGGAGATTCGGAGCGCTAAGAGGGTAATAGTGGAAAAAGGAATGTCTCCAAATATAAACTACACAGAATCATTCTGTGAAACTTCTTTCTGATCAGTGCATTCAGCTAACAGAGTTAAACCATACTTTTGATTGAGCAGATCTGAACACTCTTTCTGTAGAAAATGCAACTGGACATTTGGAGCGCTAAGAGAGTAGTAGTGGAAAAAGGAATATATTCAAATATAAACTACACAGAAGCATTCTGTGAAACTTCTTTCTGATCTGAGCATTCAGCTAACAGAGTTAAACCATACTTTTGATTGAGCAGTTTTGAAACACTCTCTCTGTAGAAAATGCAACTGGACATTCGTAGCGCTAAGTGGGTAATAGTGGAAAAAAGAATATGTTCAAATATAAACTACACAGAAGCATTGTATGAAACTTATTTCTGTTCTGTGCATTCAACTAACAGAGTTGAACCTTACTTATAATTGAGCCTTTCTGAAACACTCTTTCTGTAGAATCTGCAATTGGACATTCTGAGCGCTAAGAGGACTATATTGGGAAAAATAATATCTTCAAATAAAAACTACACAGAAGCATTGTGTGAAACTTATTTCTGATATGTTCATTAAGCTAACAGAGTTAAACCATACTTTTGATTGCGCAGTTCTGAACACTCTTTCTGTAGAAAATGCAAGTGGACATTCGGAGCGCTAAGAGGGTAATAGTGGAAAAAGGAATATATTCAAATATAAACTACACAGTAGCATTCTGTGAAAATTCTTTCTGTTCTGTGCATTCAACTAACAGAGTTGAACCTTACTTTTGATTGAGCCGTTCTGAAACACTCTTTCTGTAGAAACTGCAATTGGACATGCTAAGCGCTAAGAGGCCTACATTGGGAAAAGGAATATCTTCAAATAAAAACTACACAGATGCATTCTGTGAAACTTATTTCTGATCTGTAAATTCAGTTAACAGAGATAAAACATATTTTTGATTGAGCAGTTATGAAACTCTCTTTTTGTAGAAAATGCAAGTGGAGATTCGGAGCGCTAAGAGGGTAATAGTGGAAAAAGGAATGTCTTCAAATATAAACTACACAGAATCATTCGGTGAAACTTCTTTCTGATCTGTGCATTCAGCTAACAGAGTTAAACCATACTTTTGATTGAGCAGATCTGAACACTCTTTCTGTAGAAAATGCAACTGGACATTTGGAGCGCTAAGAGCGTAGTAGTGGAAAAAGGAATATATTCAAATATAAACTACACAGAAGCATTCTGTGAAACTTCTTTCTGATCTGAGCATACAGCTAACAGAGTTAAACCATACTTTTGATTGAGCAGTTTTGAAACACTCTGATGTAGAAAATGCAACTGGACATTCGTAGCGCTAAGTGGGTAATAGTGGAAAAAGAATATGTTCAAATATAAACTACACAGAAGCATTGTATGAAACTTCTTTCTGTTCTGTGCATTCAACTAACAGAGTTGAACCTTACTTTTGATTGAGCCGTTCTGAAACACTCTTTCTGTAGAAACTGCAATTGGACATTCTGAGCGTTAAGAGGCCTATATTGGGAAAAAGAATGTCTACAAATAAAAACTACACAGAAGAATTGTGTGAAACTTCTTTCTGTTCTGTTTGTTCAACTAAATGAGTTGAACCTTAGTTTTGATTTAGCCGTTCGGAAACACTCTTTCTGTAGAAAATGCAAGTGGAGATTCGGAGCGCTAAGAGGGTAATAGTGGAAAAAGGAATGTCTCCAAATATAAACTACTCAGAATCATTCTGTGAAACTTCTTTCTGATCTGTGCATTCAGCTAACATAGTTAAACCATACTTTTGATTGAGCAGATCTGAACACTCTTTCTGTAGAAAATGCAACTGGACATTTGGAGCGCTAAGAGAGTAGTAGTGGAAAAAGGAATATATTCAAATATAAACTACACAGAAGCATTCTGTGAAACTTCTTTCTGATCTGAGCATTCAGCTAACAGAGTTAAACCATACTTTTGATTGAGCAGTTTTGAAACACTCTGTCTGTAGAAAATGCAACTGGACATTCGTAGCGCTAAGTGGGTAATAGTGGAAAAAAGAATATGTTCAAATATAAACTACACAGAAGCATTGTATGAAACTTCTTTCTGTTCTGTGCATTCAACTAACAGAGTTGAACCTTACTTTTGATTGAGCCTTTCTGAAACACTCTTTCTGTAGAAACTGCAATTGGATATTCTGAGCGCTAAGAGGCCTATATTGGGAAAAATAATATCTTCAAATAAAAACTACACAGAAGCATTGTGTGAAACTTATTTCTGATATGTTCATTAAGCTAACAGAGTTAAACCATACTTTTGATTGCGCAGTTCTGAACACTCTTTCTGTAGAAAATGCAAGTGGACATTCGGAGCGCTAAGAGGGTAATAGTGGAAAAAGGAATATATTCAAATATAAACTACACAGTAGAATTCTGTGAAAATTCTTTCTGTTCTGTGCATTCAACTAACAGAGTTGAAACTTACTTTTGATTGAGCTGTTCTGAAACACTCTTTCTGTAGAAACTGCAATTGGACATGCTAAGCGCTAAGAGGCCTACATTGGGAAAAAGAATATCTTCAAATAAAAACTACACAGATGCATTCTGTGAAACTTATTTCTGATCTGTAATTTCAGTTAACAGAGATAAAACATATTTTTGATTGAGCAGTTATGAAACACTCTTTTTGTAGAAAATGCAAGTGGAGATTCGGAGCGCTAAGAGGGTAATAGAGGAAAAAGTAATGTCTTCAAATATAAACTACACAGAATCATTCGGTGAAACTTCTTTCTGATCTGTGCATTCAGCTAAAAGAGTTAAACCATACTTTTGATTGAGCAGATCTGAACACTCTTTGTGTAGAAAATGCAACTGGACATTTGGAGCGCTAAGAGCGTAGTAGTGGAAAAAGGAATATATTCAAATATAAACTACACAGAAGCATTCTGTGAAACTTCTTTCTGATCTGAGCATACAACTAACAGAGTTAAACCATACTTTTGATTGAGCAGTTTTGAAACACTCTGTCTGTAGAAAATGCAACTGCACATTCGTAGCGCTAAGTGGGTAATAGTGGAAAAAAGAATATGTTCAAATATAAACTACACAGAAGCATTGTATGAAACTTCTTTCTGTTCTGTGCATTCAACTAACAGAGTTGAACCTTACTTTTGATTGAGCCGTTCTGAAACACTCTTTCTGTAGAAACTGCAATTGGACATTCTGAGAGCTAAGAGGCCTATATTGGGAAAAAGAATGTCTAAAAATAAAAACTACACAGAAGAATTGTGTGAAACTTCTTTCTGTTCTGTTTGTTCAACTAAAAGAGTTGAACCTTAGTTTTGATTGAGCCGTTCTGAAACACTCTTTATGGAGAAAAGGCAAGTGGAGATTCGGAGCGCTAAGAGGGTAATAGTGGAAAAAGGAATGTCTCCAAATATAAACTACACAGAATCATTCTGTGAAACTTCTTTCTGATCAGTGCATTCAGCTAACAGAGTTAAACCATACTTTTGATTGAGCAGATCTGAACACTCTTTCTGTAGAAAATGCAAGTGGACATTTGGAGCGCTAAGAGAGTAGTAGTGGAAAAAGGAATATATTCAAATATAAACTACACAGAAGCATTCTGTGAAACTTCTTTCTGATCTGAGCATTCAGCTAACAGAGTTAAACCATACTTTTGATTGAGCAGTTTTGAAACACTCTCTCTGTAGAAAATGCAACTGGACATTCGTAGCGCTAAGTGGGTAATAGTGGAAAAAAGAATATGTTCAAATATAAACTACACAGAAGCATTGTATGAAACTTCTTTCTGTTCTGTGCATTCAACTAACAGAGTTGAACCTTACTTATAATTGAGCCTTTCTGAAACACTCTTTCTGTAGAATCTGCAATTGGACATTCTGAGCGCTAAGAGGACTATATTGGGAAAAATAATATCTTCAAATAAAAACTACACAGAAGCATTGTGTGAAACTTATTTCTGATATGTTCATTAAGCTAACAGAGTTAAACCATACTTTTGATTGCGCAGTTCTGAACACTCTTTCTGTAGAAAATGCAAGTGGACATTCGGAGCGCTAAGAGGGTAATAGTGGAAAAAGGAATATATTCAAATATAAACTACACAGTAGCATTCTGTGAAAATTCTTTCTGTTCTGTGCATTCAACTAACAGAGTTGAACCTTACTTTTGATTGAGCCGTTCTGAAACACTCTTTCTGTAGAAACTGCAATTGGACATGCTAAGCGCTAAGAGGCCTACATTGGGAAAAGGAATATCTTCAAATAAAAACTACACAGATGCATTCTGTGAAACTTATTTCTGATCTGTAAATTCAGTTAACAGAGATAAAACATATTTTTGATTGAGCAGTTATGAAACTCTCTTTTTGTAGAAAATGCAAGTGGAGATTCGGAGCGCTAAGAGGGTAATAGTGGAAAAAGGAATGTCTTCAAATATAAACTACACAGAATCATTCGGTGAAAATTCTTTCTGATCTGTGCATTCAGCTAACAGAGTTAAACCATACTTTTGATTGAGCAGATCTGAACACTCTTTCTGTAGAAAATGCAACTGGACATTTGGAGCGCTAAGAGCGTAGTAGTGGAAAAAGGAATATATTCAAATATAAACTACACAGAAGCATTCTGTGAAACTTCTTTCTGATCTGAGCATACAGCTAACAGAGTTAAACCATACTTTTGATTGAGCAGTTTTGAAACACTCTGATGTAGAAAATGCAACTGGACATTCGTAGCGCTAAGTGGGTAATAGTGGAAAAAGAATATGTTCAAATATAAACTACACAGAAGCATTGTATGAAACTTCTTTCTCTTCTGTGCATTCAACTAACAGAGTTGAACCTTACTTTTGATTGAGCCGTTCTGAAACACTCTTTCTGTAGAAACTGCAATTGGACATTCTGAGCGTTAAGAGGCCTATATTGGGAAAAAGAATGTCTACAAATAAAAACTACACAGAAGAATTGTGTGAAACTTCTTTCTGTTCTGTTTGTTCAACTAAATGAGTTGAACCTTAGTTTTGATTTAGCCGTTCGGAAACACTCTTTCTGTAGAAAATGCAAGTGGAGATTCGGAGCGCTAAGAGGGTAATAGTGGAAAAAGGAATGTCTCCAAATATAAACTACACAGAATCATTCTGTGAAACTTCTTTCTGATCTGTGCATTCAGCTAACAGAGTTAAACCATACTTTTGATTCAGCAGATCTGAACACTCTTTCTGTAGAAAATGCAACTGGACATTTGGAGCGCTAAGAGAGTAGTAGTGGAAAAAGGAATATATTCAAATATAAACTACACAGAAGCATTCTGTGAAACTTCTTTCTGATCTGAGCATTCAGCTAACAGAGTTAAACCATACTTTTGATTGAGCAGTTTTGAAACACTCTGTCTGTAGAAAATGCAACTGGACATTCGTAGCGCTAAGTGGGTAATAGTGGAAAAAAGAATATGTTCAAATATAAACTACACAGAAGCATTGTATGAAACTTCTTTCTGTTCTGTGCATTCAACTAACAGAGTTGAACCTTACTTTTGATTGAGCCTTTCTGAAACACTCTTTCTGTAGAAACTGCAATTGGATATTCTGAGCGCTAAGAGGCGTATATTGGGAAAAATAATATCTTCAAATAAAAACTACACAGAAGCATTGTGTGAAACTTATTTCTGATATTTTCATTAAGCTAACAGTGTTAAACCATACTTTTGATTGCGCAGTTCTGAACACTCTTTCTGTAGAAAATGCAAGTGGACATTCGGAGCGCTAAGAGGGTAATAGTGGAAAAAGGAATATATTCAAATATAAACTACACAGTAGAATTCTGTGAAAATTCTTTCTGTTCTGTGCATTCAACTAACAGAGTTGAACCTTACTTTTGATTGAGCCGTTCTGAAACACTCTTTCTGTAGAAACTGCAATTGGACATGCTAAGCGCTAAGAGGCCTACATTGGGAAAAAGAATATCTTCAAATAAAAACTACACAGATGCATTCTGTGAAACTTATTTCTGATCTGTAATTTCAGTTAACAGAGATAAAACATATTTTTGATTGAGCAGTTATGAAACACTCTTTTTGTAGAAAATGCAAGTGGAGATTCGGAGCGCTAAGAGGGTAATAGAGGAAAAAGTAATGTCTTCAAATATAAACTACACAGAATCATTCGGTGAAACTTCTTTCTGATCTGTGCATTCAGCTAAAAGAGTTAAACCATACTTTTGATTGAGCAGATCTGAACACTCTTTGTGTAGAAAATGCAACTGGACATTTGGAGCGCTAAGAGCGTAGTAGTGGAAAAAGGAATATATTCAAATATAAACTACACAGAAGCATTCTGTGAAACTTCTTTCTGATCTGAGCATACAACTAACAGAGTTAAACCATACTTTTGATTGAGCAGTTTTGAAACACTCTGTCTGTAGAAAATGCAACTGCACATTCGTAGCGCTAAGTGGGTAATAGTGGAAAAAAGAATATGTTCAAATATAAACTACACAGAAGCATTGTATGAAACTTCTTTCTGTTCTGTGCATTCAACTAACAGAGTTGAACCTTACTTTTGATTGAGCCGTTCTGAAACACTCTTTCTGTAGAAACTGCAATTGGACATTCTGAGAGCTAAGAGGCCTATATTGGGAAAAAGAATGTCTAAAAATAAAAACTACACAGAAGAATTGTGTGAAACTTCTTTCTGTTCTGTTTGTTCAACTAAAAGAGTTGAACCTTAGTTTTGATTGAGCCGTTCTGAAACACTCTTTATGGAGAAAAGGCAAGTGGAGATTCGGAGCGCTAAGAGGGTAATAGTGGAAAAAGGAATGTCTCCAAATATAAACTACACAGAATCATTCTGTGAAACTTCTTTCTGATCAGTGCATTCAGCTAACAGAGTTAAACCATACTTTTGATTGAGCAGATCTGAACACTCTTTCTGTAGAAAATGCAACTGGACATTTGGAGCGCTAAGAGAGTAGTAGTGGAAAAAGGAATATATTCAAATATAAACTACACAGAAGCATTCTGTGAAACTTCTTTCTGATCTGAGCATTCAGCTAACAGAGTTAAACCATACTTTTGATTGAGCAGTTTTGAAACACTCTCTCTGTAGAAAATGCAACTGGACATTCGTAGCGCTAAGTGGGTAATAGTGGAAAAAAGAATATGTTCAAATATAAACTACACAGAAGCATTGTATGAAACTTATTTCTGTTCTGTGCATTCAACTAACAGAGTTGAACCTTACTTATAATTGAGCCTTTCTGAAACACTCTTTCTGTAGAATCTGCAATTGGACATTCTGAGCGCTAAGAGGACTATATTGGGAAAAATAATATCTTCAAATAAAAACTACACAGAAGCATTGTGTGAAACTTATTTCTGATATGTTCATTAAGCTAACAGAGTTAAACCATACTTTTGATTGCGCAGTTCTGAACACTCTTTCTGTAGAAAATGCAAGTGGACATTCGGAGCGCTAAGAGGGTAATAGTGGAAAAAGGAATATATTCAAATATAAACTACACAGTAGCATTCTGTGAAAATTCTTTCTGTTCTGTGCATTCAACTAACAGAGTTGAACCTTACTTTTGATTGAGCCGTTCTGAAACACTCTTTCTGTAGAAACTGCAATTGGACATGCTAAGCGCTAAGAGGCCTACATTGGGAAAAAGAATATCTTCAAATAAAAACTACACAGATGCATTCTGTGAAACTTATTTCTGATCTGTAAATTCAGTTAACAGAGATAAAACATATTTTTGATTGAGCAGTTATGAAACTCTCTTTTTGTAGAAAATGCAAGTGGAGATTCGGAGCGCTAAGAGGGTAATAGTGGAAAAAGGAATGTCTTCAAATATAAACTACACAGAATCATTCGGTGAAACTTCTTTCTGATCTGTGCATTCAGCTAACAGAGTTAAACCATACTTTTGATTGAGCAGATCTGAACACTCTTTCTGTAGAAAATGCAACTGGACATTTGGAGCGCTAAGAGCGTAGTAGTGGAAAAAGGAATATATTCAAATATAAACTACACAGAAGCATTCTGTGAAACTTCTTTCTGATCTGAGCATACAGCTAACAGAGTTAAACCATACTTTTGATTGAGCAGTTTTGAAACACTCTGATGTAGAAAATGCAACTGGACATTCGTAGCGCTAAGTGGGTAATAGTGGAAAAAGAATATGTTCAAATATAAACTACACAGAAGCATTGTATGAAACTTCTTTCTGTTCTGTGCATTCAACTAACAGAGTTGAACCTTACTTTTGATTGAGCCGTTCTGAAACACTCTTTCTGTAGAAACTGCAATTGGACATTCTGAGCGTTAAGAGGCCTATATTGGGAAAAAGAATGTCTACAAATAAAAACTACACAGAAGAATTGTGTGAAACTTCTTTCTGTTCTGTTTGTTCAACTAAATGAGTTGAACCTTAGTTTTGATTTAGCCGTTCGGAAACACTCTTTCTGTAGAAAATGCAAGTGGAGATTCGGAGCGCTAAGAGGGTAATAGTGGAAAAAGGAATGTCTCCAAATATAAACTACACAGAATCATTCTGTGAAACTTCTTTCTGATCTGTGCATTCAGCTAACAGAGTTAAACCATACTTTTGATTGAGCAGATCTGAACACTCTTTCTGTAGAAAATGCAACTGGACATTTGGAGCGCTAAGAGAGTAGTAGTGGAAAAAGGAATATATTCAAATATAAACTACACAGAAGCATTCTGTGAAACTTCTTTCTGATCTGAGCATTCAGCTAACAGAGTTAAACCATACTTTTGATTGAGCAGTTTTGAAACACTCTGTCTGTAGAAAATGCAACTGGACATTCGTAGCGCTAAGTGGGTAATAGTGGAAAAAAGAATATGTTCAAATATAAACTACACAGAAGCATTGTATGAAACTTCTTTCTGTTCTGTGCATTCAACTAACAGAGTTGAACCCTACTTTTGATTGAGCCTTTCTGAAACACTCTTTCTGTAGAAACTGCAATTGGATATTCTGAGCGCTAAGAGGCCTATATTGGGAAAAATAATATCTTCAAATAAAAACTACACAGAAGCATTGTGTGAAACTTATTTCTGATATGTTCATTAAGCTAACAGAGTTAAACCATACTTTTGATTGCGCAGTTCTGAACACTCTTTCTGTAGAAAATGCAAGTGGACATTCGGAGCGCTAAGAGGGTAATAGTGGAAAAAGGAATATATTCAAATATAAACTACACAGTAGAATTCTGTGAAAATTCTTTCTGTTCTGTGCATTCAACTAACAGAGTTGAACCTTACTTTTGATTGAGCCGTTCTGAAACACTCTTTCTGTAGAAACTGCAATTGGACATGCTAAGCGCTAAGAGGCCTACATTGGGAAAAAGAATATCTTCCAATAAAAACTACACAGATGCATTCTGTGAAACTTATTTCTGATCTGTAATTTCAGATAACAGAGATAAAACATATTTTTGATTGAGCAGTTATGAAACACTCTTTTTGTAGAAAATGCAAGTGGAGATTCGGAGCGCTAAGAGGGTAATAGAGGAAAAAGTAATGTCTTCAAATATAAACTACACAGAATCATTCGGTGAAACTTCTTTCTGATCTGTGCATTCAGCTAAAAGAGTTAAACCATACTTTTGATTGAGCAGATCTGAACACTCTTTGTGTAGAAAATGCAACTGGACATTTGGAGCGCTAAGAGCGTAGTAGTGGAAAAAGGAATATATTCAAATATAAACTACACAGAAGCATTCTGTGAAACTTCTTTCTGATCTGAGCATACAGCTAACAGAGTTAAACCATACTTTTGATTGAGCAGTTTTGAAACACTCTGTCTGTAGAAAATGCAACTGGACATTCGTAGCGCTAAGTGGGTAATAGTGGAAAAAAGAATATGTTCAAATATAAACTACACAGAAGCATTGTATGAAACTTCTTTCTGTTCTGTGCATTCAACTAACAGAGTTGAACCTTACTTTTGATTGAGCCGTTCTGAAACACTCTTTCTGTAGAAACTGCAATTGGACATTCTGAGAGCTAAGAGGCCTATATTGGGAAAAAGAATGTCTAAAAATAAAAACTACACAGAAGAATTGTGTGAAACTTCTTTCTGTTCTGTTTGTTCAACTAAAAGAGTTGAACCTTAGTTTTGATTGAGCCGTTCTGAAACACTCTTTATGGAGAAAAGGCAAGTGGAGATTCGGAGCGCTAAGAGGGTAATAGTGGAAAAAGGAATGTCTCCAAATATAAACTACACAGAATCATTCTGTGAAACTTCTTTCTGATCTGTGCATTCAGCTAACAGAGTTAAACCATACTTTTGATTGAGCAGATCTGAACACTCTTTCTGTAGAAAATGCAACTGGACATTTGGAGCGCTAAGAGAGTAGTAGTGGAAAAAGGAATATATTCAAATATAAACTACACAGAAGCATTCTGTGAAACTTCTTTCTGATCTGAGCATTCAGCTAACAGAGTTAAACCATACTTTTGATTGAGCAGTTTTGAAACACTCTCTCTGTAGAAAATGCAACTGGACATTCGTAGCGCTAAGTGGGTAATAGTGGAGAAAAGAATACGTTCAAATATAAACTACACAGAAGCATTGTATGAAACTTCTTTCTGTTCTGTGCATTCAACTAACAGAGTTGAACCTTACTTTTGATTGAGCCTTTCTGAAACACTCTTTCTGTAGAAACTGCAATTGGACATTCTGAGCGCTAAGAGGCCTCTATTGGGAAAAATAATATCTTCACATAAAAACTACACAGAAGCATTGTGTGAAACTTATTTCTGATATGTTCATTAAGCTAACAGAGTTAAACCATACTTTTGATTGCGCAGTTCTGAACACTCTTTCTGTAGAAAATGCAAGTGGACATTCGGAGCGCTAAGAGGGTAATAGTGGAAAAAGGAATATATTCAAATATAAACTACACAGTAGCATTCTGTGAAAATTCTTTCTGTTCTGTGCATTCAACTAACAGAGTTGAACCTTACTTTTGATTGAGCCGTTCTGAAACACTCTTTCTGTAGAAACTGCAATTGGACATGCTAAGCGCTAAGAGGCCTACATTGGGAAAAGGAATATCTTCAAATAAAAACTACACAGATGTATTCTGTGAAACTTATTTCTGATCTGTAAATTCAGTTAACGGAGATAAAACATATTTTTGATTTAGCAGGTATGAAACTCTCTTTTTGTGGAAAATGCAAGTGGAGATTCGGAGCGCTAAGAAGGTAATAGTGGAAAAAGGAATGTCTTCAAATATAAACTACACAGAATCATTCGGTGAAAATTATTTCTGATCTGTGCATTCAGCTAACAGAGTTAAACCATACTTTTGATTGAGCACATCTGAACACTCTTTCTGTAGAAAATGCAACTGGACATTTGGAGCGCTAAGAGCGTAGTAGTGGAAAAAGGAATATATTCAAATATAAACTACACAGAAGCATTCTGTGAAACTTCTTTCTGATCTGAGCATTCAGCTAACAGAGTTAAACCATACTTTTGATTGAGCAGTTTTGAAACACTCTGTCTGTAGAAAATGAAACTGGACATTCGTAGCGCTAAGTGGGTAATAGTGGAAAAAAGAATATGTTCAAATATAAACTACACAGAAGCATTGTATGAAACTTCTTTATTTTCTGGGCATTCAAATAACAGAGTTGAACCTTACTTTTGATTGAGCCGTTCTGAAACACTCTTTCAGTAGAAACTGCAATTGGACATTCTGAGGGCTAGGAGGCCTATATTGGGAAAAAGAATGTCTACAAATAAAAACTACAGAGAAGAATTGTGTGAAACTTCTTTCTGTTCTGTTTGTTCAACTAAAAGAGTTGAACCTTAGTTTTGATTGAGCCGTTCTGAAACACTCTTTCTGTAGAAAATGCAAGTGGAGATTCGGAGTGCTAAGAGGGTAATAGTGGAAAAAGGAATGTCTCCAAATATAAACTACACAGAATCATTCTGTGAAACTTCTTTCTGATCTGTGCATTCAGCTAACAGATTTAAACCATACTTTTGATTGAGCAGATCTGAACACTCTTTCTGTAGTAAATGCAACTGGACATTTGGAGCGCTAAGAGAGTACTAGTGGAAAAAGGAATATATTCAAATATAAACTACACAGAAGCATTCTGTGAAACTTCTTTCTGATCTGAGCATTCAGCTAACAGAGTTAAACCATACTTTTGATTGAGCAGTTTTGAAACACTCTGTCTGTAGAAAATGCAACTGGACATTCGTAGCGCTAAGAGGGTAATAGTGGAAAAAAGAATATGTTCAAATATAAACTACACAGAAGCATTGTATGAAACTTCTTTCTGTTCTGTGCATTCAACTAACAGAGTTGAACCTTACTTTTGATTGAGCCTTTCTGAAACACTCTTTCTGTAGAAACTGCAATTGGACATTCTGAGCGCTAAGAGGCCTCTATTGGGAAAAATAATATCTTCAAATAAAAACTACACAGAAGCATTGTGTGAAACTTGTTTCTGATATGTTCATTAAGCTAACAGAGTTAAACCATACTTTTGATTGCGCAGTTCTGAACACTCTTTCTGTAGAAAATGCAAGTGGACATTCGGAGCGCTAAGAGGGTAATAGTGGAAAAAGGAATATATTCAAATATAAACTACACAGTAGCATTCTGTGAAAATTCTTTCTGTTCTGTGCATTCAACTAACAGAGTTGAACCTTACTTTTGATTGAGCCGTTCTGAAACACTCTTTCTGTAGAAACTGCAATTGGACATGCTAAGCGCTAAGAGGCCTACATTGGGAAAAGGAATATCTTCAAATAAAAACTACACAGATGCATTCTGTGAAACTTATTTCTGATCTGTAAATTCAGTTAACAGAGATAAAACATATTTTTGATTGAGCAGTTATGAAACTCTCTTTTTGTAGAAAATGCAAGTGGAGATTCGGAGCGCTAAGAGGGTAATAGTGGAAAAAGGAATGTCTTCAAATATAAACTACACAGAATCATTCGGTGAAACTTCTTTCTGATCTGTGCATTCAGCTAACAGAGTTAAACCATACTTTTGATTGAGCAGATCTGAACACTCTTTCTGTAGAAAATGCAACTGGACATTTGGAGCGCTAAGAGCGTAGTAGTGGAAAAAGGAATATATTCAAATATAAACTACATAGAAGCATTCTGTGAAACTTCTTTCTCATCTGAGCATACAGCTAACAGAGTTAAACCATACTTTTGATTGAGCAGTTTTGAAACACTCTGTCTGTAGAAAATGCAACTGGACATTCGTAGCGCTAAGTGGGTAATAGTGGAAAAAGAATATGTTCAAATATAAACTACACAGAAGCATTGTATGAAACTTCTTTCTGTTCTGTGCATTCAACTAACAGAGTTGAACCTTACTTTTGATTGAGCCGTTCTGAAACACTCTTTCTGTAGAAACTGCAATTGGACATTCTGAGCGCTAGGAGGCCTATATTGGGAAAAAGAATGTCTACAAATAAAAACTACAGAGAAGAATTGTGTGAAACTTCTTTCTGTTCTGTTTGTTCAACTAAAAGAGTTGAACCTTAGTTTTGATTGAGCCGTTCTGAAACACTCTTTCTGTAGAAAATGCAAGTGAAGATTCGGAGCGCTAAGAGGGTAATAGTGGAAAAAGGAATGTCTCAAAATATAAACTACACAGAATCATTCTGTGAAACTTCTTTCTGATCTGTGCATTCAGCTAACAGAGTTAAACCATACTTTTGATTGAGCAGATCTGAACACTCTTTCTGTAGAAAATGCAACTGGACATATGGAGCGCTAAGAGAGTACTAGTGGAAAAAGTAATATATTCAAATATAAACTACACAGAAGCATTCTGTGAAACTTCTTTCTGATCTGAGCATTCAGCTAACAGAGTTAAACCATACTTTTGATTGAGCAGTTTTGAAACACTCTGTCTGTAGAAAATGCAACTGGACATTCGTAGCGCTAAGTGGGTAATAGTGGAAAAAAGAATATGTTCAAATATAAACTACACAGAAGCATTGTATGAAACTTCTTTCTGTTCTGTGCATTCAACTAACAGAGTTGAACCTTACTTTTGATTGAGCCTTTCTGAAACACTCTTTCTGTAGAAACTGCAATTGGATATTCTGAGCGCTAAGAGGCCTATATTGGGAAAAATAATATCTTCAAATAAAAACTACACAGAAGCATTGTGTGAAACTTATTTCTGATATGTTCATTAAGCTAACAGAGTTAAACCATACTTTTGATTGCGCAGTTCTGAACACTCTTTCTGTAGAAAATGCAAGTGGACATTCGGAGCGCTAAGAGGGTAATAGTGGAAAAAGGAATATATTCAAATATAAACTACACAGTAGAATTCTGTGAAAATTCTTTCTGTTCTGTGCATTCAACTAACAGAGTTGAACCTTACTTTTGATTGAGCCGTTCTGAAACAATCTTTCTGTAGAAACTGCAATTGGACATGCTAAGCGCTAAGAGGCCTACATTGGGAAAAAGAATATCTTCCAATAAAAACTACACAGATGCATTCTGTGAAACTTATTTCTGATCTGTAATTTCAGTTAACAGAGATAAAACATATTTTTGATTGAGCAGTTATGAAACACTCTTTTTGTAGAAAATGCAAGTGGAGATTCGGAGCGCTAAGAGGGTAATAGAGGAAAAAGTAATGTCTTCAAATATAAACTACACAGAATCATTCGGTGAAACTTCTTTCTGATCTGTGCATTCAGCTAAAAGAGTTAAACCATACTTTTGATTGAGCAGATCTGAACACTCTTTGTGTAGAAAATGCAACTGGACATTTGGAGCGCTAAGAGCGTAGTAGTGGAAAAAGGAATATATTCAAATATAAACTACACAGAAGCATTCTGTGAAACTTCTTTCTGATCTGAGCATACAGCTAACAGAGTTAAACCATACTTTTGATTGAGCAGTTTTGAAACACTCTGTCTGTAGAAAATGCAACTGGACATTCGTAGCGCTAAGTGGGTAATAGTGGAAAAAAGAATATGTTCAAATATAAACTACACAGAAGCATTGTATGAAACTTCTTTCTGTTCTGTGCATTCAACTAACAGAGTTGAACCTTACTTTTGATTGAGCCGTTCTGAAACACTCGTTCTGTAGAAACTGCAATTGGACATTCTGAGAGCTAAGAGGCCTATATTGGGAAAAAGAATGTCTACAAATAAAAACTACACAGAAGAATTGTGTGAAACTTCTTTCTGTTCTGTTTGTTCAACTAAAAGAGTTGAACCTTAGTTTTGATTGAGCCGTTCTGAAACACTCTTTATGGAGAAAAGGCAAGTGGAGATTCGGAGCGCTAAGAGGGTAATAGTGGAAAAAGGAATGTCTCCAAATATAAACTACACAGAATCATTCTGTGAAACTTCTTTCTGATCTGTGCATTCAGCTAACAGAGTTAAACCATACTTTTGATTGAGCAGATCTGAACACTCTTTCTGTAGAAAATGCAACTGGACATTTGGAGCGCTAAGAGAGTAGTAGTGGAAAAAGGAATATATTCAAATATAAACTACACAGAAGCATTCTGTGAAACTTCTTTCTGATCTGAGCATTCAGCTAACAGAGTTAAACCGTACTTATGATTTAGCAGTTTTGAAACACTCTGTCTGTAGAAAATGCAACTGGACATTCGTAGCGCTAAGTGGGTAATAGTGGAGAAAAGAATATGTTCAAATATAAACTACACAGAAGCATTGTATGAAACTTCTTTCTGTTCTGTGCATTCAACTAACAGAGTTGAACCTTACTTTTGATTGAGCCTTTCTGAAACACTCTTTCTGTAGAAACTGCAATTGGACATTCTGAGCGCTAAGAGGCCTCTATTGGGAAAAATAATATCTTCACATAAAAACTACACAGAAGCATTGTGTGAAACTTATTTCTGATATGTTCATTAAGCTAACAGAGTTAAACCATACTTTTGATTGCGCAGTTCTGAACACTCTTTCTGTAGAAAATGCAAGTGGACATTCGGAGCGCTAAGAGGGTAATAGTGGAAAAAGGAATATATTCAAATATAAACTACACAGTAGCATTCTGTGAAAATTCTTTCTGTTCTGTGCATTCAACTAACAGAGTTGAACCTTACTTTTGATTGAGCCGTTCTGAAACACTCTTTCTGTAGAAACTGCAATTGGACATGCTAAGCGCTAAGAGGCCTACATTGGGAAAAGGAATATCTTCAAATAAAAACTACACAGATGTATTCTGTGAAACTTATTTCTGATCTGTAAATTCAGTTAACGGAGATAAAACATATTTTTGATTTAGCAGGTATGAAACTCTCTTTTTGTAGAAAATGCAAGTGGAGATTCGGAGCGCTAAGAGGGTAATAGTGGAAAAAGGAATGTCTTCAAATATAAACTACACAGAATCATTCGGTGAAAATTCTTTCTGATCTGTGCATTCAGCTAACAGAGTTAAACCATACTTTTGATTGAGCACATCTGAACACTCTTTCTGTAGAAAATGCATCTGGACATTTGGAGCGCTAAGAGCGTAGTAGTGGAAAAAGGAATATATTCAAATATAAACTACACAGAAGCATTCTGTGAAACTTCTTTCTGATCTGAGCATTCAGCTAACAGAGTTAAACCATCCTTTTGATTGAGCAGTTTTGAAACACTCTGTCTGTAGAAAATGAAACTGGACATTCGTAGCGCTAAGTGGGTAATAGTGGAAAAAAGAATATGTTCAAATATAAACTACACAGAAGCATTGTATGAAACTTCTTTCTTTTCTGTGCATTCAAATAACAGAGTTGAACCTTACTTTTGATTGAGCCGTTCTGAAACACTCTTTCTGTAGAAACTGCAATTGGACATTCTGAGCGCTAGGAGGCCTATATTGGGAAAAAGAATGTCTACAAATAAAAACTACAGAGAAGAATTGTGTGAAACTTGTTTCTGTTCTGTTTGTTCAACTAAAAGAGTTGAACCTTACTTTTGATTGAGCCGTTCTGAAACACTCTTTCTGTAGAAAATGCAAGTGGAGATTCGGAGCGCTAAGAGGGTTATAGTGGAAAAAGGAATGTCTCCAAATATAAACTACACAGAATCATTCTGTGAAACTTCTTTCTGATCTGTGCATTCAGCTAACAGAGTTAAACCATAGTTTTGATTGAGCAGATCTGAACACTCTTTCTGTAGAAAATGCAACTGGACATTTGGAGCGCTAAGAGAGTACTAGCGGAAAAAGGAATATATTCAAATATAAACTACACAGAAGCATTCTGTGAAACTTCTTTCTGATCTGAGCTTTCAGCTAACAGAGTTAAACCATACTTTTGATTGAGCAGTTTTGAAACACTCTGTCTGTAGAAAATGCAACTGGACATTCGTAGCGCTAAGAGGGTAATAGTGGAAAAAAGAATATGTTCAAATATAAACTACACAGAAGCATTGTATGAAACTTCTTTCTGTTCTGTGCATTCAACTAACAGAGTTGAACCTTACTTTTGATTGAGCCTTTCTGAAACACTCTTTCTGTAGAAACTGCAATTGGACATTCTGAGCGCTAAGAGGCCTCTATTGGGAAAAATAATATCTTCAAATAAAAACTACACAGAAGCATTGTGTGAAACTTGTTTCTGATATGTTCATTAAGCTAACAGAGTTAAACCATACTTTTGATTGCGCAGTTCTGAACACTCTTTCTGTAGAAAATGCAAGTGGACATTCGGAGCGCTAAGAGGGTAATAGTGGAAAAAGGAATATATTCAAATATAAACTACACAGTAGCATTCTGTGAAAATTCTTTCTGTTCTGTGCATTCAACTAACAGAGTTGAACCTTACTTTTGATTGAGCCGTTCTGAAACACTCTTTCTGTAGAAACTGCAATTGGACATGCTAAGCGCTAAGAGGCCTACATTGGGAAAAGGAATATCTTCAAATAAAAACTACACAGATGCATTCTGTGAAACTTATTTCTGATCTGTAAATTCAGTTAACAGAGATAAAACATATTTTTGATTGAGCAGTTATGAAACACTCTTTTTGTAGAAAATGCAAGTGGAGATTCGGAGCGCTAAGAGGGTAATAGTGGAAAAAGGAATGTCTTCAAATATAAACTACACAGAATCATTCGGTGAAACTTCTTTCTGATGTGTGCATTCAGCTAACAGAGTTAAACCATACTTTTGATTGAGCAGATCTGAACACTCTTTCTGTTGAAAATGCAACTGGACATTTGGAGCGCTAAGAGCGTAGTAGTGGAAAAAGGAATATATTCAAATATAAACTACACAGAAGCATTCTGTGAAACTTCTTTCTGATCTGAGCATTCAGCTAACAGAGTTAAACCATACTTTTGATTGAGCAGTTTTGAAACACTCTGTCTGTAGAAAATGCAACTGGACATTCGTAGCGCTAAGTGGGTAATAGTGGAAAAAAGAATATGTTCAAATATAAACTACACAGAAGCATTGTATGAAACTTCTTTCTGTTCTGTGCATTCAACTAACAGAGTTGAACCTTACTTTTTATTGAGCCGTTCTGAAACACTCTTTCTGTAGAAACTGCAATTGGACATTCTGAGCGCTAAGAGGCCTATATGGGAAAAAGAATGTCTACAAATAAAAACTACAAAGAAGAATTGTGTGAAACTTCTTTCTGTTCTGTTTGTTCAACTAAAAGAGTTGAACCTTAGTTTTGATTGAGCCATTCTGAAACACTCATTCTGTAGAAAATGCAAGTGGAGATTCGGAGCGCTAAGAGGGTAATAGCGGAAAAAGGAATGTCTCCAAATATAAACTACACAGAATCATTCGGTGAAACTTCTTTCTGATCTGAGCATTCAGCTAACAGTGTTAAATCATACTTTTGATTGAGCAGATCTGAACACTCATTCTGTAGAAAATACAACTGGACATTTGGAGCGCTAAGAGAGTAGTAGTCGAAAAACGAATATATTCAAATATAAACTGCACAGAAGCATTCTGTGAAACTTCTTTCTGATCTGAGCATTCAGCTAACAGAGTTAAACCATACTTTTGATTGAGCAGTTTTGAAACACTCTGTCTGTAGAAAATGCAACTGGACATTCGTAGTGCTAAGTGGGTAATAGTGGAAAAAAGAATATGATCAAATATAAACTACACAGAAGCATTGTATGAAACTTCTTTCTGTTCTGTGCATTCAACTAACAGAGTTGAACCTTACTTTTGATTGAGCCTTTCTGAAACGCTCTTTCTGTAGAAACTGCAATTGGACATTCTGAGTGCTAAGAGGCCTATATTGGGAAAAATAATATCTTCAAATAAAAACTACACAGAAGCATTGTGTGAAACTTATTTTTGATATGTTCATTAAGCTAACAGAGTTAAACCATACTTTTGATTGCGCAGTTCTGAACACTCTTTCTGTAGAAAATGCAAGTGGACTTTCGGAGCGCTAAGAGGGTAATAGTGGAAAAAGGAATATATTCAAATATAAACTACACAGTAGCATTCTGTGAAAATTCTTTCTGTTCTGTGCATTCAACTAACAGAGTTGAACCTTACTTTTGATTGAGCCGTTCTGAAACACTCTTTCTGTAGAAACTGCAATTGGACATGCTAAGCGCTAAGAGGCCTACATTGGGAAAAAGAATATCTTCAAATAAAAACTACACAGATGCATTCTGTGAAACTTATTTCTGATCTGTAAATTCAGTTAACAGAGATAAAACATATTTTTGATTGAGCAGTTATGAAACACTCTTTTTGTAGAAAATGCAAGTGGAGATTCGGAGCGCTAAGAGGGTAATAGTGGAAAAAGGAATATCTTCAAATATAAACTACACAGAATCATTCGGTGAAACTTCTTTCTGATCTGTGCATTCAGCTAACAGAGTTAAACCATACCTTTGATTGAGCAGATGTGAACACTCTTTCTGTAGAAAATGCAACTGGACATTTGGAGCGCTAAGAGCGTAGTATTGGAAAAAGGAATATATTCAAACATAAACTACACAGAAGCATTCTGTGAAATTTCTTTCTGATCTGAGCATTCAGCTAACAGAGTTAAACCATACTTTTGATTGAGCAGTTTTGAAACACTCTGTCTGTAGAAAATGCAACTGGACATTCGTAGCGCTAAGTGGGTAATAGTGGAAAAGAGAATATGTTCAAATATAAACTACACAGAAGCATTGTATGAAACTTCTTTCTGTTCTGTGCATTCAACTAACAGAGTTGAACCTTACTTTTGATTGAGCCGTTCTGAAACACTCTTTCTGTAGAAACTGCAATTGGACATGCTAAGCGCTAAGAGGCCTACATTGGGAAAAAGAATATCTTCAAATAAAAACTACACAGATGCATTCTGTGAAACTTATTTCTGATCTGTAAACTCAGTTAACAGAGATAAAACATATTTTTGATTGAGCAGTTATGAAACACTCTTTTTGTAGAAAATGCAAGTGGAGATTCGGAGCGCTAAGAGGGTAATAGTGGAAAAAGGAATGTCTTCAAATATAAACTACACAGAATCATTCGGTGAAACTTCTTTCTGATCTGTGCATTCAGCTAACAGAGTTAAACCATACTTTTGATTGAGCAGATCTGAACACTCTTTCTGTTGAAAATGCAACTGGACATTTGGAGCGCTAAGAGCGTAGTAGTGGAAAAAGGAATATATTCAAATATAAACTACACAGAAGCATTCTGTGAAACTTCTTTCGGATCTGAGCATTCAGCTAACAGAGTTAAACCATACTTTTGATTGAGGAGTTTTGAAACACTCTGTCTGTAGAAAATGCAACTGGACATTCGTAGCGCTAAGTGGGTAATAGTGGAAAAAAGAATATGTTCAAATATAAACTACACTGAAGCATTGTATGAAACTTCTTTCTGTTCTGTGCATTCAACTAACAGAATTGAACCTTACTTTTGATAGAGCCTTTCTGAAACTCTCTTTCTGTAGAAACTGCAATTGGACATTCTGAGCGCTAAGAGGCCTATATTGGGAAAAATAATATCTTCAAATAAAAACTACACAGAAGCATTGTGTGAAACTTATTTCTGATATGTTCATTAAGCTAACAGAGTTAAACCATACTTTTGATTGCGCAGTTCTGAACACTCTTTCTGTAGAAAATGCAAGTGGACATTCGGAGCGCTAAGAGGGTAATAGTGGAAAAAGGAATATATTCAAATATAAACTACACAGTAGCATTCTGTGAAAATTCTTTCTGTTCTGTGCATTCAACTAACAGAGTTGAACCTTAATTTTGATTGAGCCGTTCTGAAACACTCTTTCTGTAGAAACTGCAATTGGACATGCTAAGCGCTAAGAGGCCTACATAGGGAAAAAGAATATCTTCAAATAAAAACTACACAGATGCATTCTGTGAAACTTATTTCTGATCTGTAAATTCAGTTAACAGAGATAAAACATATTTTTGATTGAGCAGTTATGAAACACTCTTTTTGTAGAAAATGCAAGTGGAGATTCGGAGCGCTAAGAGGGTAATAGTGGAAAAAGGAATGTCTCCAAATATAAACTACACAGAATCATTCGGTGAAACTTCTTTCTGATCTGTGCATTCAGCTAACAGAGTTAAACCATACTTTTGATTGAGCAGTTTTGAAACACTCTGTCTGTAGAAAATGCAACTGGACATTCGTAGCGCTAAGTGGGTAATAGTGGAAAAAAGAATATGTTCAAATATAAACTACACAGAAGCATTCTGTGAAACTTCTTTCTGTTCTGTGCATTCAACTAACAGAGTTGAACCTTACTTTTGATTGAGCCGTTCTGAAACACTCTTTCTGTAGAAACTGCAATTGGACATTCTGAGCGCTAGAAGGCCTATATTGGGAAAAAGAATGTCTACAAATAAAAACTACAGAGAAGAATTGTGTGAAACTTCTTTCTGTTCTGTTTGTTCAACTAAAAGAATTGAACCGTAGTTTTGATTGTGTCGTTCTGAGAAACTCTTTCTGTAGAAAATGCAAGTGGAGATTCGGAGCGCTAAGAGGGTAATAGTGGAAAAAAGAATGTCTCCAAATATAAACTACACAGAATCATTCTGTGAAACTTTTTTCTGATCTGTGCATTCAGCTAACAGAATTAAACCATACTTTTGATAGAGCAGATCTGAACACTCTTTCTGTAGAAAATGCAACTGGACATTTGGAGCGCTAAGAGAGTAGTAGTGGAAAAAGGAATATATTCAAATATAAACTACACAGAAGCATTCTGTGAAACTTCTTTCTGATCTGAGCATTCAGCTAACAGAGTTAAACCATACTTTTGATTGAGCAGTTTTGAAACACTCTGTCTGTAGAAAATGCAACTGGACATTCGTAGCGCTAAGTGGGTAATTGTGGAAAAAAAATATGTTCAATTATAAACTAAACAGAAGCAGTGTATGAAACTTCTTTCTGTTCTGTGAATTCAACTAACAGAGTTGAACCTTACTTTTGATTGAGCCTTTCTGAAACACTCTTTCTGTAGAAACTGCAATTGGACATTCTGTGCGCTAAGAGGCCTATATTGGGAAAAATAATATCTTCAAATAAAAACTACACAGAAGCATTGTGTGAAACTTATTTCTGATATGTTCATTAAGCTAACAGAGTTAAACCATACTTTTGATTGCACAGTTCTGAACACTCTTTCTGTAGAAAATGCAAGTGGACATTCGGAGCGCTAAGAGGGTAATAGTGGAAAAAGGAATATATTCAAATATAAACTACACAGTAGCATTCTGTGAAAATTCTTTCTGTTCTGTGCATTCAACTAACAGAGTTGAACCTTACTTTTGATTGAGCCGTTCTGAAACACTCTTTCTGTAGAAACTGCAATTGGACATGCTAAGCGCTAAGAGGCCTACATTGGGAAAAAGAATATCTTCAAATAAAAACTACACTGATGCATTCTGTGAAACTTATTTCTGATCTGTAAATTCAGTTAACAGAGATAAAACATATTTTTGATTGAGCAGTTATGAAACACTCTTTTTGTAGAAAATGCAAGTTGAGATTGGGAGCGCTAAGAGGGTAATAGTGGAAAAAGGAATGTCTTCAAATATAAACTACACAGAATCATTCGGTGAAACTTCTTTCTGATCCGTGCATTCAGCTAACAGAGTTAAACCATACTTTTGATTGAGCAGATCTGAACACTCTTTCTGTAGAAAATGCAACTGGACATTTGGAGCGCTAAGGGCGTAGTAGTGGAAAAAGGAGTATATTCAAACATAAACTACAGAGAGGCATTCTGTGAAACTTCTTTCTGATCTGAGCATTCAGCTAACAGAGTTAAACCATACTTTTGATTGAGCAGTTTTGAAACACTCTGTCTGTAGAAAATGCAACTGGACATTCGTAGCGCTAAGTGGGTAATAGTGGAAAAAAGAATATGTTCAAATATAAACTACACAGAAGCATTGTATGAAACTTCTTTCTGTTCTGTGCATTCAACTAACAGAGTTGAACCTTACTTTTGATTGAGCCGTTCTGAAACACTCTTTCTGTAGAAACTGCAATTGGACATTCTGAGCGCTAAGAGGCCTATATTGGGAAAAAGAATGTCTACAAATAAAAACTACACAGAAGAATTGTGTGAAACTTCTTTCTGTTCGGTTTGTTCAACTAAAAGAGTTGAAACTTAGTTTTGATTGAGCCGTTCTGAAACACACTTTCTGTAGAAAATGCAAGTGGAGATTCGGAGCGCTAAGAGGGTAATAGTGGAAAAAGGAATGTCTCCAAATATAAACTACACAGAATCATTCTGTGAAACTTCTTTCTGATCTGTGCATTCAGCTAACAGAGTTAAACCATACTTTTGATTGAGCAGATCTGAACACTCTTTCTGTAGAAAATGCAACTGGACATTTGGAGCGCTAAGAGAGTAGTAGTGGAAAAAGGAATATATTCAAATATAAACTACACAGAAGCATTCTGTGAAACTTCTTTCTGATCTGAGCATTCAGCTAACAGAGTTAAACCATACTTTTGATTGACCAGTTTTGAAACACTCTGTCTGTAGAAAATGCAACTGGACATTCGTAGCGCTAAGTGGGTAATAGTGGAAAAAAGAATATGTTCAAATATAAACTACACAGAAGCATTGTATGAAACTTCTTTCTGTTCTGTGCATTCAACTAACAGAGTTGAACCTTACTTTTGATTGAGCCTTTCTGAAACACTCTTTCTGTAGAAACTGCAATTGGACATTCTGAGCGCTAAGAGGCCTATATTGGGAAAAATAATATCTTCAAATAAAAACTACACAGAAGCATTGTGTGAAACTTATTTCTGATATGTTCATTAAGCTAACAGAGTTAAACCATACTTTTGATTGCGCAGTTCTGAACACTCTTTCTGTAGAAAATGCAAGTGGACATTCGGAGCGCTAAGAGGGTAATATTGGAAAAAGGAATATATTCAAATATAAACTACACAGTAGCATTCTGTGAAAATTCTTTCTGTTCTGTGCATTCAACTAACAGAGTTGAACCTTACTTTTGATTGAGCCGTTCTGAAACACTCTTGCTGTAGAAACTGCAATTGGACATGCTAAGCGCTAAGAGGCCTACATTGGGAAAAAGAATATCTTCAAATAAAAACTACACAGATGCATTCTGTGAAACTTATTTCTGATCTGTAAATTCAGTTAACAGAGATAAAACATATTTTTGATTGAGCAGTTTTGAAACACTCTTTTTGTAGAAAATGCAAGTGGAGATTGGGAGCGCTAAGAGGGTAATAGTGGAAAAAGGAATGTCTTCAAATATAAACTACACAGAATCATTCGGTGAAACTTCTTTCTGATCTGTGCATTCAGCTAACAGAGTTAAACCATACTTTGGATTGAGCAGATCTGAACACTCTTTCTGTAGAAAATGCAACTGGACATTTGGAGCGCTAAGAGCGTAGTAGTGGAAAAAGGAATATATTCAAATATAAACTACACAGAGGCATTCTGTGAAACTTCTTTCTGATCTGAGCATTCAGCTAACAGAGTTAAACCATACTTTTGATTGAGCAGTTTTGAAACACTCTGTCTGTAGAAAATGCAACTGGACATTCGTAGCGCTAAGTGGGTAATAGTGGAAAAAAGAATATGTTCAAATATAAACTACACAAGAGCATTGTATGAAACTTCTTTCGGTTCTGTGCATTCAACTAACAGAGTTGAACCTTACTTTTGATTGAGCCGTTCTGAAACACTCTTTCTGTAGAAACTGCAATTGGACATTCTGAGCGCTAAGAGGCCTATATTGGGAAAAAGAATGTCTACAAATAAAAACTACACAGAAGAATTGTGTGAAACTTCTTTCTGTTCTGTTTGTTCAACTAAAAGAGTTGAAACTTAGTTTTGATTGAGCCGTTCTGAAACACACTTTCTGTAGAAAATGCAAGTGGAGATTCGGAGCGCTAAGAGGGTAATAGTGGAAAAAGGAATGTCTCCAAATATAAACTACACAGAATCATTCTGTGAAACTTCTTTCTGATCTGTGCATTCAGCTAACAGAGTTAAACCATACTTTTGATTGAGCAGATCTGAACACTCTTTCTGTAGAAAATGCAACTGAACATTTGGAGCGCTAAGAGAGTAGTAGTGGAAAAAGGAATATATTCAAATATAAACTACACAGAAGCATTCTGTGAAACTTCTTTCTGATCTGAGCATTCAGCTAACAGAGTTAAACCATACTTTTGATTGAGCAGTTTTGAAACACTCTGTCTGTAGAAAATGCAACTGGACATTCGTAGCGCTAAGTGGGTAATAGTGGAAAAAAGAATATGTTCAAATATAAACTACACAGAAGCATTGTATGAAACTTCTTTCTGTTCTGTGCATTCAACTAACAGAGTTGAACCTTACTTTTGATTGAGCCTTTCTGAAACACTCTTTCTGTAGAAACTGCAATTGGACATTCTGAGCGCTAAGAGGCCTATATTGGGAAAAATAATATCTTCAAATAAAAACTACACAGAAGCATTGTGTGAAACTTATTTCTGATATGTTCATTAAGCTAACAGAGTTAAACCATACTTTTGATTGCGCAGTTCTGAACACTCTTTCTGTAGAAAATGCAAGTGGACATTCGGAGCGCTAAGAGGGTAATAGTGGAAAAAGGAATATATTCAAATATAAACTACACAGTAGCATTCTGTGAAAATTCTTTCTGTTCTGTGCATTCAACTAACAGAGTTGAACCTTACCTTTGATTGAGCCGTTCTGAAACACTCTTTCTGTAGAAACTGCAATTGGACATGCTAAGCGCTAAGAGGCCTACATTGGGAAAAAGAATATCTTCAAATAAAAACTACACAGATGCATTCTGTGAAACTTATTTCTGATCTGTAAATTCAGTTAACAGAGATAAAACATATTTTTGATTGAGCAGTTATGAAACACTCTTTTTGTAGAAAATGCAAGTGGAGATTCGGAGCGCTAAGAGGGTAATAGTGGAAAAAGGAATGTCTACAAATATAAACTACACAGAATCATTCGGTGAAACTTCTTTCTGATCTGTGCATTCAGCTAACAGAGTTAAACCATACTTTTGATTGAGCAGATCTGAACACTCTTTCTGTAGAAAATGCAACTGGACATTTGGAGCGCTAAGAGCGTAGTAGTGGAAAAAGGAATATATTCAAATATAAACTACACAGAAGCATTCTGTGAAACTTCTTTCTGATCTGAGCATTCAGCTAACAGACTTAAACCATACTTTTGATTGAGCAGTTTTGAAACACTCTCTCTGTAGAAAATGCAACTGGACATTCGTAGCGCTAAGTGGGTAATAGTGGAAAAAATAATATGTTCAAATATAAACTACACAGAAGCATTGTATGAAACTTCTTTCTGTTCTGTGCATTCAACTAACAGAGTTGAACCTTACTTATCATTGAGCCTTTCTGAAACACTCTTTCTGTAGAATCTGCAATTGGACATTCTGAGCGCTAAGAGGCCTATATTGGGAAAAATAATATCTTCAAATAAAAACTACACAGAAGCATTGTGTGAAACTTATTTCTGATATGTTCATTAAGCTAACAGAGTTAAACCATACTTTTGATTGCGCAGTTCTGAACACTCTTTCTGTAGAAAATGCAAGTGGACATTCGGAGCGCTAAGAGGGTAATAGTGGAAAAAGGAATATATTCAAATATAAACTACACAGTAGCATTCTGTGAAAATTCTTTCTGTTCTGTGCATTCAACTAACAGAGTTGAACCTTACTTTTGATTGAGCCGTTCTGAAACACTCTTTCTGTAGAAACTGCAATTGGACATGCTAAGCGCTAAGAGGCCTACATTTTGAAAAAGAATATCTTCAAATAAAAACTACACAGGTGCATTCTGTGGAACTTATTTCTGATCTGTAAATTCATTTAATAGAGATAAAACATATTTTTGATTGAGCAGTTATGAAACACTCTTTTTGTAGAAAATGCAAGTGGAGATTCGGAGCGCTAAGAGGGTAATAGTGGAAAAAGGAATGTCTTCAAATATAAACTACACAGAATCATTCGGTGAAACTTCTTTCTGATCTGTGCATTCAGCTAACAGAGTTAAACCATACTTTTGATTGAGCAGATCTGAACACTCTTTCTGTAGAAAATGCAACTGGACATTTGGAGCGCTAAGAGCGTAGTAGTGGAAAAAGGAATATATTCAAATATAAACTACACAGAAGCATTCTGTGAAACTTTTTTCTGATCTGAGCATTCAGCTAACAGAGTTAAACCATACTTTTGATTGAGCAGTTTTGAAACACTCTGTCTGTAGAAAATGCAACTGGACATTCGTAGCGCTAAGTGGGTAATAGTGGAAAAAAGAATATGTTCAAATATAAACTACACAGAAGCATTGTATGAAACCTCTTTCTGTTCTGTGCATTCAACTAACAGAGTTGAACCTTACTTTTGGTTGAGCCGTTCTGAAACACTCTTTCTGTAGAAACTGCAATTGGACATTCTGAGCGCTAAGAGGCCTATATTGGGAAAAAGAATGTCTACAAATAAAAACTACACAGAAGAATTGTGTGAAACATCTTTCTGTTCTGTTTGTTCAACTAAAAGAGTTGAACCTTAGTTTTGATTGAGCCGTTCTGAAACACTCTTTCTGTAGAAAATGCAAGTGGAGATTCGGAGCGCTAAGAGGGTAATAGTGGAAAAAGGAATGTCTCCTAATATAAACTACACAGAATCATTCGGTGAAACTTCTTTCTGATCTGTGCATTCAGCTAACAGAGTTAAACCATACTTTTGATTGAGCAGATCTGAACTCTCTTTCTGTAGAAAATGCAACTGGACATTTGGAGCGCTAAGAGAGTAGTAGTGGAAAAAGGAATATATTCAAATATAAACTACACAGAAGTATTCTGTGAAACTTCTTTCTGATCTGAGCATTCAGCTAACAGAGTTAAACCATACTTTTGATTGAGCAGTTTTGAAACACTCTGTCTGTAGAAAATGCAACTGGACATTCGTAGCGCTAAGTGGGTAATTGTGGAAAAAAGAATATGTTCAAATATAAACTACACAGAAGCAGTGTATGAAACTTCTTTCTGTTCTGTGAATTCAACTAACAGAGTTGAACCTTACTTTTGATTGAGCCTTTCTGAAACACTCTTTCTGTAGAAACTGCAATTGGACATTCTGAGCGCTAAGAGGCCTATATTGGGAAAAATAATATCTTCAAATAAAAACTACACAGAAGCATTGTGTGAAACTTATTTCTGATATGTTCATTAAGCTAACAGAGTTAAACCATACTTTTGATTGCGAAGTTCTGAACACTCTTTCTGTAGAAAATGCAAGTGGACATTCGGAGCGCTAAGAGGGTAATAGTGGAAAAAGGAATATATTCAAATATAAACTACACAGTAGCATTCTGTGAAAATTCTTTCTGTTCTGTGCATTCAACTAACAGAGTTGAACCTTACTTTTGATTGAGCCGTTCTGAAACACTCTTTCTGTAGAAACTGCAATTGGACATGCTAAGCGCTAAGAGGCCTACATTGGGAAAAAGAATATCTTCAAATAAAAACTACAAAGATGCATTCTGTGAAACTTATTTCTGATCTGTAAATTCAGTTAACAGAGATAAAACATATTTTTGATTGAGCAGTTATGAAACACTCTTTTTGTAGAAAATGCAAGTGGAGATTCGGAGCGCTAAGAGGTTAATAGTGGAAAAAGGAATGTCTTCAAATATAAACTACACAGAATCATTCGGTGAAACATCTTTCTGATCCGTGCATTGAGCTAACAGAGTTAAACCATACTTTTGATTGAGCAGATCTGAACACTCTTTCTGTAGAAAATGCAACTGGACATTTGGAGCGCTAAGTGCGTAGTAGTGGAAAAAGGAATATATTCAAATATAAACTACACAGAGGCATTCTGTGAATCTTCTTTCTGATCTGAGCATTCAGCTAACAGAGTTAAACCATACTTTTGATTGAGCAGTTTTGAAACACTCTGTCTGTAGAAAATGCAACTGGACATTCGTAGCGCTAAGTGGGTAATAGTGGAAAAAAGAATATGTTCAAATATAAACTACACAGAAGCATTGTATGAAACTTCTTTCTGTTCTGTGCATTCAACTAACAGAGTTGAACCTTACTTTTGATTGAGCCTTTCTGAAACACTCTTTCTGTAGAAACTGCAATTGGACATTCTGAGCGCTAAGAGGCCTATATTGGGAAAAATAATATCTTCAAATAAAAACTACACAGAAGCATTGTGTGAAACTTATTTCTGATATGTTCATTAAGCTAACAGAGTTAAACCATACTTTTGATTGCGCAGTTCTGAACACTCTTTCTGTAGAAAATGCAAGTGGACATTCGGAGCGCTAAGAGGGTAATAGTGGAAAAAGGAATATATTCAAATATAAACTACACAGTAGCATTCTGTGAAAATTCTTTCTGTTCTGTGCATTCAACTAACAGAGTTGAACCTTACTTTTGATTGAGCCGTTCTGAAACACTCTTTCTGTAGAAAATGCAATTGGACATGCTAAGCGCTAAGAGGCCTACATTGGGAAAAAGAATATCTTCAAATAAAAACTACACAGATGCATTCTGTGAAACTTATTTCTGATCTGTAAATTCAGTTAACAGAGATAAAACATATTTTTGATTGAGCAGTTATGAAACACTCTTTTTGTAGAAAATGCAAGTGGAGATTGGGAGCGCTAAGAGGGTAATAGTGGAAAACGGAATGTCTTCAAATATAAACTACACAGAATCATTCGGTGAAACTTCTTTCTGATCCGTGCATTCAGCTAACAGGGTTAAACCATACTTTTGATTGAGCAGATCTGAACACTCTTTCTGTAGAAAATGCAACTGGACATTTGGAGCGCTAAGAGCGTAGTAGTGGAAAAAGGAATATATTCAAATATAAACTACACAGAGGCATTCTGTGAAACTTCTTTCTGATCTGAGCATTCAGCTAACAGAGTTAAACCATACTTTTGATTGAGCAGTTTTGAAACACTCTGTCTGTAGAAAATGCAACTGGACATTCGTAGCGCTAAGTGGGTAATAGTGGAAAAAAGAATATGTTCAAATATAAACTACACAGAAGCATTGTATGAAACTTCTTTCGGTTCTGTGCATTCAACTAACAGAGTTAAACCTTACTTTTGATTGAGCCGTTCTGAAACACTCTTTCTGTAGAAACTGCAATTGGACATTCTGAGCGCTAAGAGGCCTATATTGGGAAAAAGAATGTCTACAAATAAAAACTACACAGAAGAATTGTGTGAAACTTCTTTCTGTTCTGTTTGTTCAACTAAAAGAGTTGAAACTTAGTTTTGATTGAGCCGTTCTGAAACACACTTTCTGTAGAAAATGCAAGTGGAGATTCGGAGCGCTAAGAGGGTAATAGTGGAAAAAGGAATGTCTCCAAATATAAACTACACAGAATCATTCTGTGAAACTTCTTTCTGATCTGTGCATTCAGCTAACAGAGTTAAACCATACTTTTGATTGAGCAGATCTGAACACTCTTTCTGTAGAAAATGCAACTGAACATTTGGAGCGCTAAGAGAGTAGTAGTGGAAAAAGGAATATATTCAAATATAAACTACACAGAAGCATTCTGTGAAACTTCTTTCTGATCTGAGCATTCAGCTAACAGAGTTAAACCATACTTTTGATTGAGCAGTTTTGAAACACTCTGTCTGTAGAAAATGCAACTGGACATTCGTAGCGCTAAGTGGGTAATAGTGGAAAAAAGAATATGTTCAAATATAAACTACACAGAAGCATTGTATGAAACTTCTTTCTGTTCTGTGCATTCAACTAACAGAGTTGAACCTTACTTTTGATTGAGCCTTTCTGAAACACTCTTTCTGTAGAAACTGCAATTGGACATTCTGAGCGCTAAGAGGCCTCTATTGGGAAAAATAATATCTTCAAATAAAAACTACACAGAAGCATTGTGTGAAACTTATTTCTGATATGTTCATTAAGCTAACAGAGTTAAACCATACTTTTGATTGCGCAGTTCTGAACACTCTTTCTGTAGAGAATGCAAGTGGACATTCGGAGCGCTAAGAGGGTAATAGTGGAAAAAGGAATATATTCAAATATAAACTACACAGTAGCATTCTGTGAAAATTCTTTCTGTTCTGTGCATTCAACTAACAGAGTTGAACCTTACTTTTGATTGAGCCGTTCTGAAACACTCTTTCTGTAGAAACTGCAATTGGACATGCTAAGCGCTAAGAGGCCTACATTGGGAAAAAGAATATCTTCAAATAAAAACTACACAGATGCATTCTGTGAAACTTATTTCTGATCTGTAAATTCAGTTAACAGAGATAAAACATATTTTTGATTGAGCAGTTATGAAACACTCTTTTTGTAGAAAATGCAAGTGGAGATTTGGAGCGCTAAGAGGGTAATAGTGGAAAAAGGAATGTCTACAAATATAAACTACACAGAATCATTCGGTGAAACTTCTTTCTGATCTGTGCATTCAGCTAACAGAGTTAAACCATACTTTTGATTGAGCAGATCTGAACACTCTTTCTGTAGAAAATGCAACTGGACATTTGGAGCGCTAAGAGCGTAGTAGTGGAAAAAGGAATATATTCAAATATAAACTACACAGAAGCATTCTGTGAAACTTCTTTCTGATCTGAGCATTCAGCTAACAGAGTTAAACCATTCTTTTGATTGAGCAGTTTTGAAACACTCTGTCTGTAGAAAATGCAACTGGACATTCGTAGCGCTAAGTGGGTAATAGTGGAAAAAAGAATATGTTCAAATATAAACTACACAGAAGCATTGTATGAAACTTCTTTCTGTTCTGTGCATTCAACTAACAGAGTTGAACCTTACTTTTGATAGAGCCTTTCTGAAACACTCTTTCTGTAGAAACTGCAATTGGACATTCTGAGCGCTAAGAGGCCTCTATTGGGAAAAATAATATCTTCAAATAAAAACTACACAGAAGCATTGTGTGAAACTTATTTCTGATATGTTCATTAAGCTAACAGAGTTAAACCATAGTTTTGATTGCGCCGTTCTGAACACTCTTTCTGTAGAAAATGCAAGTGGACATTCGGAGCGCTAAGAGGGTAATAGTGGAAAAAGGATTATATTCAAATATAAACTACACAGTAGCATTCTGTGAAAATTCTTTCTGTTCTGTGCATTCAACTAACAGAGTTGAACCTTACTTTTGATTGAGCCGTTCTGAAACACTCTTTCTGTAGAAACTGCAATTGGACATGCTAAGCGCTAAGAGGCCTACATTGGGAAAAAGAATATCTTCAAATAAAAACTACACAGATGCATTCTGTGAAACTTATTTCTGATCTGTAAATTAAGTTAACAGAGATAAAACATATTTTTGATTGAGCAGTTATAAAACACTCTTTTTGTAGAAAATGCAAGTGGAGATTCGGAGCGCTAAGAGGGTAATAGTGGAAAAAGGAATGTCTTCAAATATAAACTACACAGAATCATTCGGTGAAACTTCTTTCTGATCTGTGCATTCAGCTAACAGAGTTAAACCATACTTTTGATTGAGCAGATCTGAACACTCTTTCTGTAGAAAATGCAACTGGACATTTGGAGCGCTAAGAGCGTAGTAGTGGAAAAAGGAATATATTCAAATATAAACTACACAGAAGCATTCTGTGAAACTTTTTTCTGATCTGAGCATTCAGCTAACAGAGTTAAACCATACTTTTGATTGAGCAGTTTTGAAACACTCTGTCTGTAGAAAATGCAACTGAACATTCGTAGCGCTAAGTGGGTAATAGTGGAAAAAAGAATATGTTCAAATATAAACTACACAGAAGCATTGTATGAAACCTCTTTCTGTTCTGTGCATTCAACTAACAGAGTTGAACCTTACTTTTGGTTGAGCCGTTCTGAAACACTCTCTCTGTAGAAACTGCAATTGGACATTCTGAGCGCTAAGAGGCCTATATTGGGAAAAAGAATGTCTACAAATAAAAACTACACAGAAGAATTGTGTGAAACTTCTTTCTGTTCTGTTTGTTCAACTAAAAGAGTTGAACCTTAGTTTTGATTGAGCCGTTCTGAAACACTCTTTCTGTAGAAAATGCAAGTGGAGATTCGGAGCGCTAAGAGGGTAATAGTGGAAAAAGGAATGTCTCCTAATATAAACTACACAGAATCATTCGGTGAAACTTCTTTCTGATCTGTGCATTCAGCTAACAGAGTTAAACCATACTTTTGATTGAGCAGATCTGAACTCTCTTTCTGTAGAAAATGCAACTGGACATTTGGAGCGCTAAGAGAGTAGTAGTGGAAAAAGGAATATATTCAAATATAAACTACACAGAAGCATTCTGTGAAACTTCTTTCTGATCTGAGCATTCAGCTAACAGAGTTAAACCATACTTTTGATTGAGCAGTTTTGAAACACTCTGTCTGTAGAAAATGCAACTGGACATTCGTAGCGCTAAGTGGGTAATTGTGGAAAAAAGAATATGTTCAAATATAAACGACACAGAAGCAGTGTATGAAACTTCTTTCTCTTCTGTGAATTCAACTAACAGAGTTTAACCTTACTTTTGATTGAGCCTTTCTGAAACACTCTTTCTGTAGAAACTGCAATTGGACATTCTGAGCGCTAAGAGGCCTATATTGGGAAAAATAATATCTTCAAATAAAAACTACACAGAAGCATTGTGTGAAACTTATTTCTGATATGTTCATTAAGCTAACAGAGTTAAACCATACTTTTGATTGCGAAGTTCTGAACACTCTTTCTGTAGAAAATGTAAGTGGACATTCGGAGCGCTAAGAGGGTAATAGTGGAAAAAGGAATATATTCAAATATAAACTACACAGTAGCATTCTGTGAAAATTCTTTCTGTTCTGTGCATTCAACTAACAGAGTTGAACCTTACTTTTGATTGAGCCGTTCTGAAACACTCTTCCTGTAGAAACTGCAATTGGACATGCTAAGCGCTAAGAGGCCTACATTGGGAAAAAGAATATCTTCAAATAAAAACTACACAGATGCATTCTGTGAAACTTATTTCTGATCTGTAAATTCAGTTAACAGAGATAAAACATATTTTTGATTGAGCAGTTATGAAACACTCTTTTTGTAGAAAATGCAAGTGGAGATTGGGAGCGCTAAGAGGTTAATAGTGGAAAAAGGAATGTCTTCAAATATAAACTACACAGAATCATTCGGTGAAACTTCTTTCTGATCCGTGCATTCAGCTAACAGAGTTAAAGCATACTTTTGATTGAGCAGATCTGAACACTCTTTCTGTAGAAAATGCAACTGGACATTTGGAGCGCTAAGAGCGTAGTAGTGGAAAAAGGAATATATTCATATATAAACTACACAGAGGCATTCTGTGAATCTTCTTTCTGATCTGAGCATTCAGCTAACAGAGTTAAACCATACTTTTGATTGAGCAGTTTTGAAACACTCTGTCTGTAGAAAATGCAACTGGACATTCGTAGCGCTAAGTGGGTAATAGTGGAAAAAAGAATATGTTCAAATATAAACTACACAGAAGCATTGTATGAAACTTCTTTCTGTTCTGTGCATTCAACTAACAGAATTGAACCTTACTTTTGATTGAGCCTTTCTGAAACACTCTTTCTGTAGAAACTGCAATTGGACATTCTGAGCGCTAAGAGGCCTATATTGGGAAAAATAATATCTTCAAATAAAAACTACACAGAAGCATTGTGTGAAACTTATTTCTGATATGTTCATTAAGCTAACAGAGTTAAACCATACTTTTGATTGCGCAGTTCTGAACACTCTTTCTGTAGAAAATGCAAGTGGACATTCGGAGCGCTAAGAGGGTAATAGTGGAAAAAGGAATATATTCAAATATAAACTACACAGTAGCATTCTGTGAAAATTCTTTCTGTTCTGTGCATTCAACTAACAGAGTTGAACCTTACTTTTGATTGAGCCGTTCTGAAACACTCTTTCTGTAGAAACTGCAATTGGACATGCTAAGCGCTAAGAGGCCTACATTGGGAAAAAGAATATCTTCAAATAAAAACTACACAGATGCATTCTGTGAAACTTATTTCTGATCTGTAAATTCAGTTAACAGAGATAAAACATATTTTTGATTGAGCAGTTATGAAACACTCTTTTTGTAGAAAATGCAAGTGGAGATTGGGAGCGCTAAGAGGGTAATAGTGGAAAACGGAATGTCTTCAAATATAAACTACACAGAATCATTCGGTGAAACTTCTTTCTGATCCGTGCATTCAGCTAACAGGGTTAAACCATACTTTTGATTGAGCAGATCTGAACACTCTTTCTGTAGAAAATGCAACTGGACATTTGGAGCGCTAAGAGCGTAGTAGTGGAAAAAGGAATATATTCAAATATAAACTACACAGAGGCATTCTGTGAAACTTCTTTCTGATCTGAGCATTCAGCTAACAGAGTTAAACCATACTTTTGATTGAGCAGTTTTGAAACACTCTGTCTGTAGAAAATGCAACTGGACATTCGTAGCGTTAAGTGGGTAATAGTGGAAAAAAGAATATGTTCAAATATAAACTACACAGAAGCATTGTATGAAACTTCTTTCTGTTCTGTGCATTCAACTAACAGAGTTGAACCTTACTTTTGATAGAGCCTTTCTGAAACACTCTTTCTGTAGAAACTGCAATTGGACATTCTGAGCGCTAAGAGGCCTCTATTGGGAAAAATAATATCTTCAAATAAAAACTACACAGAAGCATTGTGTGAAACTTATTTCTGATATGTTCATTAAGCTAACAGAGTTAAACCATACTTTTGATTGCGCAGTTCTGAACACTCTTTCTGTAGAAAATGCAAGTGGACATTCGGAGCGCTAAGAGGGTAATAGTGGAAAAAGGAATATATTCAAATATAAAATACACAGTAGCATTCTGTGAAAATTCTTTCTGTTCTGTGCATTCAACTAACAGAGTTGAACCTTACTTTTGATTGAGCCGTTCTGAAACACTCTTTCTGTAGAAACTGCAATTGGACATGCTAAGCGCTAAGAGGCCTACATTGGGAAAAAGAATATCTTCAAATAAAAACTACACAGATGCATTCTGTGAAACTTATTTCTGATCTGTAAATTCAGTTAACAGAGATAAAACATATTTTTGATTGAGCAGTTATGAAACACTCTTTTTGTAGAAAATGCAAGTGGAGATTCGGAGCGCTAAGAGGGTAATAGTGGAAAAAGGAATGTCTTCAAATATAAACTACACAGAATCATTCGGTGAAACTTCTTTCTGATCTGTGCATTCAGCTAACAGAGTTAAACCATACTTTTGATTGAGCAGATCTGAACACACTTTCTGTAGAAAATGCAACTGGACATTTGGAGCGCTAAGAGCGTAGTAGTGGAAAAAGGAATATATTCAAATATAAACTACACAGAAGCATTCTGTGAAACTTCTTTCTGATCTGAGCATTCAGCTAACAGAGTTAAACCATACTTTTGATTGAGCAGTTTTGAAACACTCTGTCTGTAGAAAATGCAACTGGACATTCGTAGCGCTAAGTGGGTAATAGTGGAAAAAAGAATATGTTCAAATATAAACTACACAGAAGCATTGTATGAAACTTCTTTCTGTTCTGTGCATTCAACTAACAGAGTTGAACCTTACTTTTGATTGAGCCGTTCTGAAACACTCTTTCTGTAGAAACTGCAATTGGACATTCTGAGCGCTAAGAGGCCTCTATTGGGAAAAATAATATCTTCAAATAAAAACTACACAGAAGCATTGTGTGAAACTTATTTCTGATATGTTCATTAAGCTAACAGAGTTAAACCATTCTTTTGATTGCGCAGTTCTGAACACTCTTTCTGTAGAAAATGCAAGTGGACATTCGGAGCGCTAAGAGGGTAATAGTGGAAAAAGGAATATATTCAAATATAAACTACACAGTAGCATTCTGTGAAAATTCTTTCTGTTCTGTGCATTCAACTAACAGAGTTGAACGTTACTTTTGATTGAGCCGTTCTGAAACACTCTTTCTGTAGAAACTGCAATTGGACATGCTAAGCGCTAAGAGGCCTACATTGGGAAAAAGAATATCTTCAAATAAAAACTACACAGATGCATTCTGTGAAACTTATTTCTGATCTGTAAATTCAGTTAACAGAGATAAAACATATTTTTGATTGAGCAGTTATGAAACACTCTTTTTGTAGAAAATGCAAGTGGAGATTCGGAGCGCTAAGAGGGTAATAGTGGAAAAAGGAATGTCTCCAAATATAAACTACACAGAATCATTCTGTGAAACTTCTTTCTGATCTGTGCATTCAGCTAACAGAGTTAAAACATACTTTTGATTGAGCAGATCTGAACACTCTTTCTGTAGAAAATGCAACTGGACATTTGGAGCGCTAAGAGAGTAGTAGTGGAAAAAGGAATATATTCAAATATAAACTACACAGAAGCATTCTGTGAAACTTCTTTCTGATCTGAGCATTCAGCTAACAGAGTTAAACCATACTTTTGATTGAGCAGTTTTGAAACACTCTGTCTGTAGAAAATGCAACTGGATATTCGTAGCGCTAAGTGGGTAATAGTGGAAAAAAGAATATGTTCAAATATAAACTACACAGAAGCATTTTATGAAACTTCTTTCTGTTCTGTGCATTCAACTAACAGAGTTGAACCTTACTTTTGATAGAGCCTTTCTGAAACACTCTTTCTGTAGAAACTGCAATTGGACATTCTGAGCGCTAAGAGGCCTCTATTGGGAAAAATAATATCTTCAAATAAAAACTACACAGAAGCATTGTGTGAAACTTATTTCTGATATGTTCATTAAGCTAACAGAGTTAAACCATACTTTTGATTGCGCAGTTCTGAACACTCTTTCTGTAGAAAATGCAAGTGGACATTCGGAGCGCTAAGAGGGTAATAGTGGAAAAAGGAATATATTCAAATATAAAATACACAGTAGCATTCTGTGAAAATACTTTCTGTTCTGTGCATTCAACTAACAGAGTTGAACCTTACTTTTGATTGAGCCGTTCTGAAACACTCTTTCTGTAGAAACTGCAATTGGACATGCTAAGCGCTAAGAGGCCTACATTGGGAAAAAGAATATCTTCAAATAAAAACTACACAGATGCATTCTGTGAAACTTATTTCTGATCTGTAAATTCAGTTAACAGAGATAAAACATATTTTTGATTGAGCAGTTATGAAACACTCTTTTTGTAGAAAATGCAAGTGGAGATTCGGAGCGCTAAGTGGGTAATAGTGGAAAAAGGAATGTCTTCAAATATAAACTACACAGAATCATTCGGTGAAACTTCTTTCTGATCTGTGCATTCAGCTAACAGAGTTAAACCATACTTTTGATTGAGCAGATCTGAACACACTTTCTGTAGAAAATGCAACTGGACATTTGGAGCGCTAAGAGCGTAGTAGTGGAAAAAGGAATATATTCAAATATAAACTACACAGAAGCATTCTGTGAAACTTCTTTCTGATCTGAGCATTCAGCTAACAGAGTTAAACCATACTTTTGATTGAGCAGTTTTGAAACACTCTGTCTGTAGAAAATGCAACTGGACATTCGTAGCGCTAAGTGGGTAATAGTGGAAAAAAGAATATGTTCAAATATAAACTACACAGAAGCATTGTATGAAACTTCTTTCTGTTCTGTGCATTCAACTAACAGAGTTGAACCTTACTTTTGATTGAGCCGTTCTGAAACACTCTTTCTGTAGAAACTGCAATTGGACATTCTGAGCGCTAAGAGGCCTCTATTGGGAAAAATAATATCTTCAAATAAAAACTACACAGAAGCATTGTGTGAAACTTATTTCTGATATGTTCATTAAGCTAACAGAGTTAAACCATACTTTTGATTGCGCAGTTCTGAACACTCTTTCTGTAGAAAATGCAAGTGGACATTCGGAGCGCTAAGAGGGTAATAGTGGAAAAAGGAATATATTCAAATATAAACTACACAGTAGCATTCTGTGAAAATTCTTTCTGTTCTGTGCATTCAACTAACAGAGTTGAACCTTACTTTTGATTGAGCCGTTCTGAAACACTTTCTGTAGAAACTGCAATTGGACATGCTAAGCGCTAAGAGGCCTACATTGGGAAAAAGAATATCTTCAAATAAAAACTACACAGATGCATTCTGTGAAACTTATTTCTGATCTGTAAATTCAGTTAACAGAGATAAAACATATTTTTGATTGAGCAGGTATGAAACACTCTTTTTGTAGAAAATGCAAGTGGAGATTCGGAGCGCTAAGAGGGTAATAGTGGAAAAAGGAATGTCTTCAAATATAAACTACACAGAATCATTCGGTGAAACTTCTTTCTGATCAGTGCCTTCAGCTAATAGAGTTAAACCATACTTTTGATTGAGCAGATCTGAACACTCTTTCTGTTGAAAATGCAACTGGACATTTGGAGCGCTAAGAGCGTAGTAGTGGAAAAAGGAATATATTCAAATATAAACTACACAGAAGCATTCTGTGAAACTTCTTTCTGATCAGAGCATGCAGCTAACAGAGGTAAACCATACTTTTGATTGAGCAGTTTTGAAACACTCTGTCTGTAGAAAATGCAACTGGACATTCGTAGCGCTAAGTGGGTAATAGTGGAAAAAAGAATATGTTCAAATATAAACTACACAGAAGCATTGTATGAAACTTCTTTCTGTTCTGTGCATTCAACTAACAGAGTTGAACCTTACTTTTGATTGAGCCTTTCTGAAACACTCTTTCTGTAGAAACTGCAATTGGACATTCTGAGCGCTAAGAGGCCTATATTGGGAAAAAAAATATCTTCAAATAAAAACTACACAGAAGAATTGTGTGAAACTTATTTCTGATATGTTCATTAAGCTAACAGAGTTTAACCATACTTTTGATTGCGCAGTTCTGAACACTCTTTCTGTAGAAAATGCAAGTGGACATTCGGAGCGCTAAGAGGGTAATAGTGGAAAAAGGAATATATTCAAATATAAACTACACAGTAGCATTCTGTGAAAATTCTTTCTGTTCTGTGCATTCAACTAACAGAGTTGAACCTTACTTTTGATTGAGCCGTTCTGAAACACTCTTTCTGTAGAAACTGCAATTAGACATGCTAAGCGCTAAGAGGCCTACATTGGTAAAAAAATATCTTCAAATAAAAACTACACAGATGCATTCTCTGAAACTTATTTCTGATCTGTAAATTCAGTTAACAGAGATAAATCATATTTTTGATTGAGCAGTTATGAAACACTCTTTTTGTAGAAAATGCAAGTGGAGATTCGGAGCGCTAAGAGGGTAATAGTGGAAAAAGGAATGTCTTCAAATATAAACTACACAGAATCATTCGGTGAAACTTCTTTCTGATCTGTGCATTCAGCTAACAGAGTTAAACCATACTTTTGATTGAGCAGATCTGAACACTCTTTCTGTTGAAAATGCAACTGGACATTTGGAGCGCTAAGAGCGTAGTAGTGGAAAAAGGAATATATTCAAATATAAACTACACAGAAGCATTCTGTGAAACTTCTTTCTGATCTGAGCATAGAGCTAACAGAGTTAAACCATACTTTTGATTGAGCAGTTTTGAAACACTCTGTCTGTAGAAAATGCAACTGGACATTCGTAGCGCTAAGTGGGTAATAGTGGAAAAGAGAATATGTTCAAATATAAACTACACAGAAGCATTGTATGAAACTTCTTTCTGTTCTGTGCATTCAACTAACAGAGTTGAACCTTACTTTTGATTGAGCCGTTCTGAAACACTCTTTCTGTAGAAACTGCAATTGGACATTCTGAGCGCTAAGAGGCCTATATTGGGAAAAAGAATGTCTACAAATAAAAACTACACAGAAGAATTGTGTGAAACTTCTTTCTGTTCTGTTTGTTCAACTAAAAGAGTTGAGCCTTAGTTTTGATTGAGCCGTTCTGAAACACTCTTTCTGTAGAAAATGCAAGTGGAGATTCGGAGCGCTAAGAGGGTAATAGTGGAAAAAGGAATTTCTCCAAATATAAACTACACAGAATCATTCTGTGAAACTTCTTTCTGATCTGTGCATTCAGCTAACAGAGTTAAACCATACTTTTGATTGAGCAGATCTGAACACTCTTTCTGTAGAAAATGCAACTGGACATTTGGAGCGCTAAGAGAGTAGTAGTGGAAAAAGGAATATATTCAAATATAAACTACACAGAAGCATTCTGTGAAACTTTTTTCTGATCTGAGCATTCAGCTAACAGAGTTAAAGCATACTTATGATTGAGCAGTTTTGAAACACTCTGTCTGTAGAAAATGCAACTGGACATTCGTAGCGCTAAGTGGGTAATAGTGGAAAAAAGAATATGTTCAAATATAAACTACACAGAAGCATTGTATGAAACTTCTTTCTGTTCTGTGCATTTAACTAACAGAGTTGAACCTTACTTTTGATTGAGCCTTTCTGAAACACTCTTTCTGTAGAAACTGCAATTGGACATTCTGAGCGCTAAGAGGCCTATATTGGGAAAAAAAATATCTTCAAATAAAAACTACACAGAAGAATTCTGTGAAACTTATTTCTGATATGTTCATTAAGCTAACAGAGTTAAACCATACTTTTGATTGCGCAGTTCTGAACACTCTTTCTGTAGAAAATGCAAGTGGACATTCGGAGCGCTAAGAGGGTAATAGTGGAAAAAGGAATATATTCAAATATAAACTACACAGTAGCATTCTGTGAAAATTCTTTCTGTTCTGTGCATTCAACTAACAGAGTTGAACCTTACTTTTGATTGAGCCGTTCTGAAACACTTTCTGTAGAAACTGCAATTGGACATGCTAAGCGCTAAGAGGCCTACATTGGGAAAAAGAATATCTTCAAATAAAAACTACACAGATGCATTCTGTGAAACTTATTTCTGATCTGTAAATTCAGTTAACAGAGATAAAACATATTTTTGATTGAGCAGGTATGAAACACTCTTTTTGTAGAAAATGCAAGTGGAGATTCGGAGCGCTAAGAGGGTAATAGTGGAAAAAGGAATGTCTTCAAATATAAACTACACAGAATCATTCGGTGAAACTTCTTTCTGATCAGTGCATTCAGCTAATAGAGTTAAACCATACTTTTGATTGAGCAGATCTGAACACTCTTTCTGTTGAAAATGCAACTGGACATTTGGAGCGCTAAGAGCGTAGTAGTGGAAAAAGGAATATATTCAAATATAAACTACACAGAAGCATTCTGTGAAACTTCTTTCTGATCAGAGCATTCAGCTAACAGAGTTAAACCATAGTTTTGATTGAGCAGTTTTGAAACACTCTGTCTGTAGAAAATGCAACTGGACATTCGTAGCGCTAAGTGGGTAATAGTGGAAAAAACAATATGTTCAAATATAAACTACACAGAAGCATTGTATGAAACTTCTTTCTGTTCTGTGCATTCAACTAACAGAGTTGAACCTTACTTTTGATTGAGCCTTTCTGAAACACTCTTTCTGTAGAAACTGCAATTGGACATTCTGAGCGCTAAGAGGCCTATATTGGGAAAAAAAAATCTTCAAATAAAAACTACACAGAAGAATTGTGTGAAACTTATTTCTGATATGTTCATTAAGCTAACAGAGTTTAACCATACTTTTGATTGCGCAGTTCTGAACACTCTTTCTGTAGAAAATGCAAGTGGACATTCGGAGCGCTAAGAGGGTAATAGTGGAAAAAGGAATATATTCAAATATAAACTACACAGTAGCATTCTGTGAAAATTCTTTCTGTTCTGTGCATTCAACTAACAGAGTTGAACCTTACTTTTGATTGAGCCGTTCTGAAACACTCTTTCTGTAGAAACTGCAATTAGACATGCTAAGCGCTAAGAGGCCTACATTGGGAAAAAAATATCTTCAAATAAAAACTACACAGATGCATTCTGTGAAACTTATTTCTGATCTGTAAATTCAGTTAACAGAGATAAAACATATTTTTCATTGAGCAGTTATGAAACACTCTTTTTGTAGAAAATGCAAGTGGAGATTCGGAGCGCTAAGGGGGTAATAGTTGAAAACGGAATGTCTTCAAATATAAACTACACAGAATCATTCGGTGAAACTTCTTTCTGATCTGTGCATTCAGCTAACAGAGTTAAACCATACTTTTGATTGAGCAGATCTGAACACTCTTTCTGTAGAAAATGCAACTGGACATTTGGAGCGCTAAGAGCGTAGTAGTGGAAAAAGGAATATATTCAAATATAAACTACACAGAAGCATTCTGTGAAACTTCTTTCTGATCTGAGCATTCAGCTAACGGAGTTAAGCCATACTTTTGATTGAGCAGTTTTGAAACCCTCTGTATGTAGAAAATGCAACTGGACATTCGTAGCGCTAAGTGGGTAATAGTGGAAAAAAGAATATGTTCAAATATAAACTACACAGAAGCATTGTATGAAACTTCTTTCTGTTCTGTGCATTCAACTAACAGAGTTGAACCTTACTTTTGATTGAGCCGTTCTGAAACACTCTTTCTGTAGAAACTGCAATTGGACATTCTGAGCGCTAAGAGGCCTATATTGGGAAAAAGAATGTCTACAAATAAAAACTACACAGAAGAATTGTGTGAAACTTCTTTCTGTTCTGTTTGTTCAACTAAAAGAGTTGAACCTTAGTTTTGATTGAGCCGTTCTGAAACACTCTTTCTGTAGAAAATGCAAGTGGAGATTCGGAGCGCTAAGAGGGTAATAGTGGAAAAAGGAATGTCTCCAAATATAAACTACACAGAATCATTCTGTGAAACTTCTTTCTGATCTGTGCATTCAGCTAACAGAGTTAAACCATACTTTTGATTGAGCAGATCTGAACAATCTTTCTGTAGAAAATGCAACTGGACATTTGGAGCGCTAAGAGCGTAGTAGTGGAAAAAGGAATATATTCAAATATAAAATACACAGAAGCATTCTGTGAAACTTCTTTCTGATCTGAGCATTCAGCTAACAGAGTTAAACCATACTTTTGATTGAGCAGTTTTGAAACACTCTGTCTGTAGAAAATACAACTGGACATTCGCAGCGCTAAGTGGGTAATAGTGGAAAAAAGAATATGTTCAAATATAAACTACACAGAAGCATTGTATGAAACTTCTTTCTGTTCTGTGCATTCAACTAACAGAGTTGAACCTTACTTTTGATTGAGCCGTTCTGAAACACTCTTTCTGTAGAAACTGCAATTGGACATTCTGAGCGCTAAGAGGCTTATATTGGGAAAAAGAATGTCTACAAATAAAAACTACACAGAAGAATTGTGTGAAACTTCTTTCTGTTCTGTTTGTTCAACTAAAAGAGTTGAACCTTAGTTTTGATTGAGCTGTTCTGAAACACTCTTTCTGTAGAAAATGCAAGTGGAGATTCGGAGCGCTAAGAGGGTAATAGTGGAAAAAGGAATGTCTCCAAATATAAACTACACAGAATCATTCTGTGAAACTTCTTTCTGATCTGTGCATTCAGCTAACAGAGTTAAACCATACTTTTGATTAAGCAGATCTGAACACTCTTTCTGTAGAAAATGCAACTGGACATTTGGAGCGCTAAGAGAGTAGTAGTGGAAAAAGGAATATATTCAAATATAAACTACACAGAAGCATTCTGTGAAACTTCTTTCTGATCTGAGCATTCAGCTAACAGAGTTAAATCATACTTTTGATTGAGCAGTTTTGAAACACTCTGTATGTAGAAAATGAAACTGGACATTCGTAGCGCTAAGTGGGTAATAGTGGAAAAAAGAATATGTTCAAATATAAACTACACAGAAGCATTGTATGAGACTTCTTTCTGTTCTGTGCATTCAACTAGCAGAGTTGAACCTTAGATTTGATTGAGCCTTTCTGAAACACTCTTTCTGTAGAAACTGCAATTGGACATTCTGAGCGCTAAGAGGCCTCTATTGGGAAAAATAATATCTTCAAATAAAAACTACACAGAAGCATTGTGTGAAACTTATTTCTGATATGTTCATTAAGCTAACAGAGTTAAACCATACTTTTGATTGCGCAGTTCTGAACACTCTTTCTGTAGAAAATGCAAGTGGACATTCGGAGCGCTAAGAGGGTAATAGTGGAAAAAGGAATATATTCAAATATAAACTACACAGTAGCATTCTGTGAAAATCCTTTCTGTTCTGTGCATTCAACTAACAGAGTTGAACCTTCCTTTTGATTGAGCCGTTCTGAAACACTCTTTCTGTAGAAACTGCAATTGGACATGCTAAGCGCTAAGAGGCCTACATTGGGAAAAAGAATATCTTCAAATAAAACTACACAGATGCATTCTGTGAAACTAATTTCTGATCTGTAAATTCAGTTAACAGAGATAAAACATATTTTTGATTGAGCAGTTTTGAAACACTCTTTTTGTAGAAAATGCAAGTGGAGATTCGGAGCGCTAAGAGGGTAATAGTGGAAAAAGGAATGCCTTCAAATAAAAACTACACAGAATCATTCGGTGAAACTTCTTTCTGATCTGTGCATTCAGCTAACAGAGTTAAACCATACTTTTGATTGAGCAGATCTGAACACTCTTTCTGTAGAAAATGCAACTGGACATTTGGAGCGCTAAGAGCGTAGTAGTGGAAAAAGGAATATATTCAAATATAAACTACACAGAAGCATTCTGTGAAACTTCTTTCTGATCTGAGCATTCAGCTAACAGAGTTAAACCATACTTTTGATTGAGCAGTTTTGAAACACTCTGTCTGTAGAAAATGCAACTGGACATTCGTAGCGCTAAGTGGGTAATAGTGGAAAAAAGAATATGTTCAAATATAAACTACACAGAAGCATTCTATGAAACTTCTTTCTGTTCTGTGCATTCAACTAACGGAGTTGAACCTTACTTTTGAGTGAGCCGTTCAGAAACACTCTTTCTGTAGAAACTGCAATTGGACATTCTGAGCGCTAAGAGGCCTATATTGGGAAAAAGAATGTCTACAAATAAAAACTACACAGAAGAATTTTGTGAAACTTCTTTCTGTTCTGTTTGTTCAACTAAAAGAGTTGAACCTTAGTTTTGATTGAGCCGTTCTGAAACACTCTTTCTGTAGAAAATGCAAGTGGAGATTCGGAGCGCTAAGAGGGTAATAGTGGAAAAAGGAATGTCTCCAAATATAAACTACACAGAATCATTCTGTGAAACTTCTTTCTGATCTGTGCATTCAGCTAACAGAGTTAAAACATACTTTTGATTGAGCAGATCTGAACACTCTTGCTGTAGAAAATGCTACTGTACATTTGGAGCGCTAAGAGAGTAGTAGTGGAAAAAGGAATATATTCAAATATAAACTACACAGAAGCATTCTGTGAAACTTCTTTCTGATCTGAGCATTCAGCTAACAGAGTTAAACCATACTTTTGATTGAGCAGTTTTGAAACACTCTGTATGTAGAAAATGAAACTGGACATTCGTAGCGCTAAGTGGGTAATAGTGGAAAAAAGAATATGTTCAAATATAAACTACACAGAAGCATTGTATGAAACTTCTTTCTGTTCTGTGCATTCAACTAACAGAGTTGAACCTTACTTTTGATTGAGCCTTTCTGAAACACTCTTTCTGTAGAAACTGCAATTGGACATTCTGAGTGCTAAGAGGCCTCTATTGGGAAAAATAATATCTTCAAATAAAAACTACACAGAAGCATTGTGTGAAACTTATTTCTGATATGTTCATTAAGCGAACAGAGTTAAACCATACTTTTGATTGCGCAGTTCTGAACACTCTTTCTGTAGAAAATGCAAGTGGACATTCGGAGCGCTAAGAGGGTAATAGTGGAAAAAGGAATATATTCAAATATAAACTACACAGTAGCATTCTGTGAAAATACTTTCTGTTCTGTGCATTCAACTAACAGAGTTGAACCTTACTTTTGATTGAGCCGTTCTGAAACACTCTTTCTGTAGAAACTGCAATTGGATATGCTAAGCGCTAAGAGGCCTACATTGGGAAAAATAATATCTTCAAATAAAAACTACACAGATGCATTCTGTGAAACTTATTTCTGATCTGTAAATTTAGTTAACAGAGATAAAACATATTTTTCATTGAGCAGTTATGAAACACTCTTTTTGTAGAAAATGCAAGTGGAGATTCGGAGCGCTAAGAGGGTAATAGTGGAAAACGGAATGTCTTCAAATATAAACTACACAGAATCATGCGGTGAAACTTCTTTCTGATCTGTGCATTCAGGTAACAGAGTTAAACCATACTTTTGATTGAGCAGATCTGAACACTCTTTCTGTAGAAAATGCAACTGGACATTTGGAGCGCTAAGAGCGTAGTAGTGGAAAAAGGAATATATTCAAATATAAACTACACAGAAGCATTCTGTGAAACTTCTTTCTGATCTGAGCATTCAGCTAACGGAGTTAAAACATACTTTGGATTGAGCAGTTTTGAAACACTCTGTCTGTAGAAAATGCAACTGGACATTCGTAGCGCTAAGTGGGTAATAGTGGAAAAAAGAATATGTTCAAATATAAACTACACAGAAGCATTGTATGAAACTTATTTCTGTTCTGTGCATTCAACTAACAGAGTTGAACCTTACTTTTGATTGAGCCGTTCTGAAACACTCTTTCTGTAGAAACTGCAATTGGACATTCTGAGCGCTAAGAGGCCTATATTGGGAAAAAGAATGTCTACAAATAAAAACTACACAGAAGAATTGTGTGAAACTTCTTTCTGTTCTGTTTGTTCAACTAAAAGAGTTGAAACTTAGTTTTGATTGAGCCGTTCTGAAACACTCTTTCTGTAGAAAATGCAAGTGGAGATTCGGAGCGCTAAGAGGGTAATAGTGGAAAAAGGAATGTCTCCAAATATAAACTACACAGAATCATTCTGTGAAACTTCTTTCTGATCTGTGCATTCAGCTAACAGAGTTAAACCATACTTTTGATTGAGCAGATCTGAACACTCTTTCTGTAGAAAATGCAACTGGACATTTGGAGCGCTAAGAGCGTAGTAGTGGAAAAAGGAATATATTCAAATATAAACTACACAGAAGCATTCTGTGAAACTTCTTTCTGATCTGAGCATTCAGCTAACAGAGTTAAACCATACTTTTGATTGAGCAGTTTTGAAACACTCTGTCTGTAGAAAATGCAACTGGACATTCGCAGCGCTAAGTGGGTAGTAGTGGAAAAAAGAACATGTTCAAATATAAACTACACAGAAGCATTTTATGAAACTTCTTTCTGTTCTGTGCATTCAACTAACAGAGTTGAACCTTACTTTTGATTGAGCCGTTCTGAAACACTCTTTCTGTAGAAACTGCAATTGGACATTCTGAGCGCTAAGAGGCTTATATTGGGAAAAAGAATGTCTACAAATAAAAACTACACAGAAAAATTGTGTGAAACTTCTTTCTGTTCTGTTTGTTCAACTAAAAGAGTTGAACCTTAGTTTTGATTGAGCCGTTCTGAAACACTCTTTCTGTAGAAAATGCAAGTGGAGATTCGGAGCGCTAAGAGGGTAATAGTGGAAAAAGGAATGTCTCCAAATATAAACTACACAGAATCATTCTGTGAAACTTCTTTCTGATCTGTGCATTCAGCTAACAGAGTTAAACCATACTTTTGATTGAGCAGATCTGAACACTCTTTCTGTAGAAAATGCAACTGGACATTTGGAGCGCTAAGAGAGTAGTAGTGGAAAAAGGAATATATTCAATTATAAACTACACAGAAGCATTCTGTGAAACTTCTTTCTGATCTGAGCATTCAGCTAACAGAGTTAAACCATACTTTTGATTGAGCAGTTTTGAAACACTCTGTCTGTAGAAAATGCAACTGGACATTCGTAGCGCCAAGTGGGTAATAGTGGAAAAAAGAATATTTTCAAATATAAACTACACAGAAGCATTGTATGAAATTTCTTTCTGTTCTGTGCATTCAACTAACAGAGTTGAACCTTAGTTTTGATTGAGCCTTTCTGAAACACTCTTTCTGTAGAAACTGCAATTGGACATTCTGAGCGCTAAGAGGCCTATATTGGGAAAAATAATATCTTCAAATAAAAACTACACAGAAGCATTGTGTGAAACTTATTTCTGATATGTTCATTAAGCTATCAGAGTTAAACCATACTTTTGATTGCGCAGTTCTGAAAACTCTTTCTGTAGAAAATGCAAGTGGACATTCGGAGCGCTAAGAGGGTAATAGTGGAAAAAGGAATATATTCAAATATAAACTACACAGTAGCATTCTGTGAAAATTCTTTCTGTTCTGTGCATTCAACTAACAGAGTTGAACCTTACTTTTGATTGAGCCGTTCTGAAACACTCTTTCTGTAGAAACTGCAATTGGACATGCTAAGCGCTAAGAGGCCTACATTGGGAAAAAGAATATCTTCAAATAAAAACTACACAGATGCATTCTGTGAAACTTATTTCTGATCTGTAAATTCAGTTAACAGAGATAAAACATATTTTTGATTGAGCAGTTATGAAACACTCTTTTTGTAGAAAATGCAAGTGGAGATTCGGAGCGCTAAGAGGGTAATAGTGGAAAAAGGAATGTCTTCAAATATAAACTACACAGAATCATTCGGTGAAACTTCTTTCTGATCTGTGCATTCAGCTAACAGAGTTAAACCATACTTTTGATTGAGCAGATCTGAACACTCTTTCTGTAGAAAATGCAACTGGACATTTGGAGCGCTAAGAGCGTAGTAGTGGAAAAAGGAATATATTCAAATATAAACTACACAGAAGCATTCTGTGAAACTTCTTTCTGATCTGAGCATTCAGCTAACAGAGTTAAACCATACATTTGATTGAGCAGTTTTGAAATACTCTGTCTGTAGAAAATGCAACTAGACATTCGTAGCGCTAAGTGGGTAATAGTGGAAAAAAGAATATGTTCAAATATAAACTACACAGAAGCATTGTATGAAACTTCTTTCTGTTCTGTGCATTCAACTATCAGAGTTGAACCTTACTTTTGATTGAGCCGTTCTGAAACACTCTTTCTGTAGAAACTGCAATTGGACATTCTGAGCGCTAAGAGGCCTATATTGGGAAAAAGAATGTCTACAAATAAAAACTACACAGAAGAATTGTGTGAAACTTCTTTCTGTTCTGTTTGTTCAACTAAAAGAGTTGAACCTTAGTTTTGATTGAGCCGTTCTGAAACACTCTTTCTGTAGAAAATGCAAGTGGAGATTCGGAGCGCTAAGAGGGTAATAGTGGAAAAAGGAATGTCTCCAAATATAAACTACACAGAATCATTCTGTGAAACTTCTTTCTGATCTGTGCATTCAGCTAACAGAGTTAAAACATACTTTTGATTGAGCAGATCTGAACACTCTTGCTGTAGAAAATGCTACTGTACATTTGGAGCGCTAAGAGAGTAGTAGTGGAAAAAGGAATATATTCAAATATAAACTACACAGAAGCATTCTGTGAAACTTCTTTCTGATCTGAGCATTCAGCTAACAGAGTTAAACCATACTTTTGTTTGAGCAGTTTTGAAACACTCTGTATGTAGAAAATGAAACTGGACATTCGTAGCGCTAAGTGGGTAATAGTGGAAAAAAGAATATGTTCAAATATAAACTACACAGAAGCATTGTATGAAACTTCTTTCTGTTCTGTGCATTCAACTAACAGAGTTGAACCTTACTTTTGATTGAGCCTTTCTGAAACACTCTTTCTGTAGAAACTGCAATTGGACACTCTGAGTGCTAAGAGGCCTCTATTGGGAAAAATAATATCTTCAAATAAAAACTACACAGAAGCATTGTGTGAAACTTATTTCTGATATGTTCATTAAGCGAACAGAGTTAAACCATACTTTTGATTGCGCAGTTCTGAACACTCTTTCTGTAGAAAATGCAAGTGGACATTCGGAGCGCTAAGAGGGTAATAGTGGAAAAAGGAATATATTCAAATATAAACTACACAGTAGCATTCTGTGAAAATTCTTTCTGTTCTGTGCATTCAACTAACAGAGTTGAACCTTACTTTTGATTGAGCCGTTCTGAAACACTCTTTCTGTAGAAACTGCAATTGGATATGCTAAGCGCTAAGAGGCCTACATTGGGAAAAATAATATCTTCAAATAAAAACTACACAGATGCATTCTGTGAAACTTATTTCTGATCTGTAAATTTAGTTAACAGAGATAAAACATATTTTTCATTGAGCAGTTATGAAACACTCTTTTTGTAGAAAATGCAAGTGGAGATTCGGAGCGCTAAGAGGGTAATAGTGGAAAACGGAATGTCTTCAAATATAAACTACACAGAATCATTCGGTGAAACTTCTTTCTGATCTGTGCATTCAGGTAACAGAGTTAAACCATACTTTTGATTGAGCAGATCTGAACACTCTTTCTGTAGAAAATGCAACTGGACATTTGGAGCGCTAAGAGCGTAGTAGTGGAAAAAGGAATATATTCAAATATAAACTACACAGAAGCATTCTGTGAAACTTCTTTCTGATCTGAGCATTCAGCTAACGGAGTTAAACCATACTTTTGATTGAGCAGTTTTGAAACACTCTGTCTGTAGAAAATGCAACTGGACATTCGTAGCGCTAAGTGGGTAATAGTGGAAAAAAGAATATGTTCAAATATAAACTACACAGAAGCATTGTATGAAACTTATTTCTGTTCTGTGCATTCAACTAAAGGAGTTGAACCTTACTTTTGATTGAGCCGTTCTGAAACACTCTTTCTGTAGAAACTGCAATTGGACATTCTGAGCGCTAAGAGGCCTATATTGGGAAAAAGAATGTCTACAAATAAAAACTACACAGAAGAATTGTGTGAAACTTCTTTCTGTTCTGTTTGTTCAACTAAAAGAGTTGAAACTTAGTTTTGATTGAGCCGTTCTGAAACACTCTTTCTGTAGAAAATGCAAGTGGAGATTCGGAGCGCTAAGAGGGTAATAGTGGAAAAAGGAATGTCTCCAAATATAAACTACACAGAATCATTCTGTGAAACTTCTTTCTGATCTGTGCATTCAGCTAACAGAGTTAAACCATACTTTTGATTGAGCAGATCTGAACACTCTTTCTGTAGAAAATGCAACTGGACATTTGGAGCGCTAAGAGCGTAGTAGTGGAAAAAGGAATATATTCAAATATAAACTACACAGAAGCATTCTGTGAAACTTCTTTCTGATCTGAGCATTCAGCTAACAGAGTTAAACCATACTTTTGATTGAGCAGTTTTGAAACACTCTGTCTGTAGAAAATGCAACTGGACATTCGCAGCGCTAAGTGGGTAGTAGTGGAAAAAAGAACATGTTCAAATATAAACTACACAGAAGCATTTTATGAAACTTCTTTCTGTTCTGTGCATTCAACTAACAGAGTTGAACCTTACTTTTGATTGAGCCGTTCTGAAACACTCTTTCTGTAGAAACTGCAATTGGACATTCTGAGCGCTAAGAGGCTTATATTGGGAAAAAGAATGTCTACAAATAAAAACTACACAGAAAAATTGTGTGAAACTTCTTTCTGTTCTGTTTGTTCAACTAAAAGAGTTGAACCTTAGTTTTGATTGAGCCGTTCTGAAACACTCTTTCTGTAGAAAATGCAAGTGGAGATTCGGAGCGCTAAGAGGGTAATAGTGGAAAAAGGAATGTCTCCAAATATAAACTACACAGAATCATTCTGTGAAACTTCTTTCTGATCTGTGCATTCAGCTAACAGAGTTAAACCATACTTTTGATTGAGCAGATCTGAACACTCTTTCTGTAGAAAATGCAACTGGACATTTGGAGCGCTAAGAGAGTAGTAGTGGAAAAAGGAATATATTCAATTATAAACTACACAGAAGCATTCTGTGAAACATCTTTCTGATCTGAGCATTCAGCTAACAGAGTTAAACCATACTTTTGATTGAGCAGTTTTGAAACACTCTGTCTGTAGAAAATGCAACTGGACATTCGTAGCGCTAAGTGGGTAATAGTGGAAAAAAGAATATGTTCAAATATAAACTACACAGAAGCATTGTATGAAACTTCTTTCTGTTCTGTGCATTCAACTAGCAGAGTTGAAACTTACTTTTGATTGAGCCTTTCTGAAACACTCTTTCTGTAGAAACTGCAATTGGACATTCTGAGCGCTAAGAGGCCTATATTGGGAAAAATAATATCTTCAAATAAAAACTACACAGAAGCATTGTGTGAAACTTATTTCTGATATGTTCATTAAGATAACAGAGTTAAACCATACTTTTGATTGCGCAGTTCTGAACACTCTTTCTGTAGAAAATGCAAGTGGACATTCGGAGCGCTAAGAGGGTATTAGTGGAAAAAGGAATATATTCAAATATAAACTACACAGTAGCATTCTGTGAAAATTCTTTCTGTTCTGTGCATTCAACTAACAGAGTTGAACCTTACTTTTGATTGAGCCGTTCTGAAACACTCTTTCTGTAGAAACTGCAATTGGACATGCTAAGCGCTAAGACGCCTACATTGGGAAAAAGAATATCTTCAAATAAAAACTACACAGATGCATTCTGTGAAACTTATTTCTGATCTGTAAATTCAGTTAACAGAGATAAAACATATTTTTGATTGAGCAGTTATGAAACACTCTTTTTGTAGAAAATGCAAGTGGAGATTCGGAGCGCTATGAGGGTAATAGTGGAAAAAGGAATGTCTTCAAATAAAAACTACACAGAATCATTCGGTGAAACTTCTTTCTGATCTGTGCATTCAGCTAACAGAGTTAAACCATACTTTTGATTGAGCAGATCTGAACACTCTTTCTGTAGAAAATGCAACTGGACATTTGGAGCGCTAAGAGCGTAGTAGTGGAAAAAGGAATATATTCAAATATAAACTACACAGAAGCATTCTGTGAAACTTCTTTCTGATCTGAGCATTCAGCTAACAGAGTTAAACCATACTTTTGATTGAGCAGTTTTGAAACACTCTGTCTGTAGAAAATGCAACTGGACATTCGTAGCGCTAAGTGGGTAATAGTGGAAAAAAGAATATGTTCAAATATAAACTACACAGAAGCATTGTATGAAACTTCTTTCTGTTCTGTGCATTCAACTAACAGAGTTGAACCTTACTTTTGATTGAGCCGTTCTGAAACACTCTTTCTGTAGAAACTGCAATTGGACATTCTGAGTGCTAAGAGGCCTATATTGGGAAAAAGAATGTCTACAAATAAAAACTACACAGAAGAATTGTGTGAAAATTCTTTCTGTTCTGTTTGTTCAACTAAAAGAGTTGAACCTTAGTTTTGATTGAGCCGTTCTGAAACACTCTTTCTGTAGAAAATGCAAGTGGAGATTCGGAGCGCTAAGAGGGTAATAGTGGAAAAAGGAATGTCTGCAAATATAAACTACACACAATCATTCTGTGAAACTTCTTTCTGATCTGTGCATTCAGCTAACAGAGTTAAAACATTCTTTTGATTGAGCAGATCTGAACACTCTTTTTGTAGAAAATGCTACTGTACATTTGGAGCGCTAAGAGAGTAGTAGTGGAAAAAGGAATATATTCAAATATAAACTACACAGAAGCATTCTGTGAAACTTCTTTCTGATCTGAGCATTCAGCTAACAGTGTTAAACCATACTTTTGACTGAGCAGTTTTGAAACACTCTGTCTGTAGAAAATGCAACTGGACATTCGTAGCGCTAAGTGGGTAATAGTGGAAAAAAGAATATGTTCAAATATAAACTACACAGAAGCATTGTATGAAACTTCTTTCTGTTCTGTGCATTCAACTAACAGAGTTGAACCTTACTTTTGATTGAGCCTTTCTGAAACACTCTTTCTGTAGAAACTGCAATTGGACATTCTGAGCGCTAAGAGGCCCATATTGGGAAAAATAATATCTTCAAATAAAAACTACACAGAAGCATTGTGTGAAACTTATTTCTGATATGTTCATTAAGCTAACAGAGTTAAACCATACTTTGGATTGCGCAGTTCTGTACACTCTTTCTGTAGAAAATGCAAGTGGACATTCGGAGCGCTAAGAGGGTAATAGTGGAAAAAGGAATATATTCAAATATAAACTACACAGTAGCATTCTGTGAAAATTCTTTCTGTTCTGTGCATTCAACTAACAGAGTTGAACCTTACTTTTGATTGAGCCGTTCTGAAACACTCTTTCTGTAGAAACTGCAATTGGACATGCTAAGCGCTAAGAGGCCTACATTGGGAAAAAGAATATCTTCAAATAAAAACTACACAGATGCATTCTGTGAAACTTATTTCTGATCTGTAAATTCAGTTAACAGAGATAAAACATATTTTTGATTGAGCAGTTATGAAACACTCTTTTTGTAGAAAATGCAAGTGGAGATTCGGAGCGCTAAGAGGGTAATAGTGGAAAAAGGAATGTCTCCAAATATAAACTACAGAGAATCATTCTGTGAAACTTCTTTCTGATCTGTGCATTCAGCTAACAGAGTTAAACCATACTTTTGATTGAGCAGATCTGAACACTCTTTCTGTAGAAAATGCAACTGGACATTTGGAGCGCTAAGAGAGTAGTAGTGGAAAAAGGAATATATTCAAATATAAACTACACAGAAACATTCTGTGAAACTTCTGTCTGATCTGAGCATTCAGCTAACAGAGTTAAACCATACTTTTGATTGAGCAGTTTTGAAACACTCTGTCTGTAGAAAATGCAACTGGACATTCGTAGCGCTAAGTGGGTAATAGTGGAAAAAAGAATATGTTCAAATATAAACTACACAGAAGCATTGTATGAAACTTCTTTCTGTTCTGTGCATTCAACTAACAGATTTGAACCTTACTTTTGATTGAGCCCTTCTGAAACACTCTTTCTGTAGAAACTGCAATTGGACATTCTGAGCGCTAAGAGGCCTATATTGGGAAAAAGAATGTCTACAAATAAAAACTACACAGAAGAATTGTGTGAAACTTCTTTCTGTTCTGTTTGTTCAACTAAAAGAGTTGAACCTTAGTTTTGATTGAGCCGTTCTGAAACATTCCTTCTGTAGAAAATGCAAGTGGAGTTTCAGAGCGCTAAGAGGGTAATAGTGGAAAAAGGAATGTCTCCAAATATAAAATACACAGAATCATTCTGTGAAACTTCTTTCTGATCTGTGCATTCAGCTAACAGAGTTAAACCATACTTTTGATTGAGCAGATCTGAAAACTCTTTCTGTAGAAAATGCAACTGGACATTTGGAGCGCTAAGAGCGTAGTAGTGGAAAAAGTAATATATTCAAATATAAACTACACAGAAGCATTCTGTGAAACTTCTTTCTGATCTGAGCATTCAGCTAACAGAGTTAACCCATACTTTTGATTGAGCAGTTTTGAAACACTCTGTCTGTAGAAAATGCAACTGGACATTCGTAGCGCTAAGTGGGTAATAGTGGAAAAAAGAATATGTTCAAATATAAACTACACAGAAGCATTGTATGAAACTACTTTCTGTTCTGTGCATTCAACTAACAGAGTTGAACCTTACTTTTGATTGAGCCGTTCTGAAACACTCTTTCTGTAGAAACTGCAATTGGACATTCTGAGCGCTAAGAGGCCTATATTGGGAAAAAGAATGTCTACAAAGAAAAACTACACAGAAGAATTGTGTGAAACTTCTTTCTGTTCTGTTTGTTCAACTAAAAGATTTGAACCTTAGTTTTGATTGAGCCGTTCTGAAAAACTCTTTCTGTGGAAAATGCAAGTGGAGATTTGGAGCGCTAAGAGGGTAATAGTGGAAAAAGGAATGTCTCCAAATATAAACTACACAGAATCATTCTGTGAAACTTCTTTCCGATCTGTGCATTCAGCTAACAGAGTTAAACCATACTTTTGATTGAGCAGATCTGAACACTCTTTCTGTAGAAAATGCAACTGGACATTTGGAGCGCTAAGAGAGTAGTAGTGGAAAAAGGAATATATTCAAATATAAACTACACAGAAGCATTCTGTGAAACTTCTTTCTGATCTGAGCATTCAGCTAACAGAGTTAAACCATACTTTTGATTGAGCAGTTTTGAAACACTCTGTCTGTAGAAAATGCAACTGGACATTCGTAGCGCCAAGTGGGTAATAGTGGAAAAAAGAATATGTTCAAATATAAACTACACAGAAGCATTGTATGAAATTTCTTTCTGTTCTGTGCATTCAACTAACAGAGTTGAACCTTAGTTTTGATTGAGCCTTTCTGAAACACTCTTTCTGTAGAAACTGCAATTGGACATTCTGAGTGCTAAGAGGCCTATATTGGGAAAAATAATATCTTCAAATAAAAACTACACAGAAGCATTGTGTGAAACTTATTTCTGATATGTTCATTAAGCTATCAGAGTTAAACCATACTTTTGATTGCGCAGTTCTGAAAACTCTTTCTGTAGAAAATGCAAGTGGACATTCGGAGCGCTAAGAGGGTAATAGTGGAAAAAGGAATATATTCAAATATAAACTACACAGTAGCATTCTGTGAAAATTCTTTCTGTTCTGTGCATTCAACTAACAGAGTTGAACGTTACTTTTGATTGAGCCGTTCTGAAACACTCTTTCTGTAGAAACTGCAATTGGACATGCTAAGCGCTAAGAGGCCTACATTGGGAAAAAGAATATCTTCAAATAAAAACTACACAGATGCATTCTGTGAAACTTATTTCTGATCTGTAAATTCAGTTAACAGAGATAAAACATATTTTTGATTGAGCAGTTATGAAACACTCTTTTTGTAGAAAATGCAAGTGGAGATTCGGAGCGCTAAGAGGGTAATAGTGGAAAAAGGAATGTCTTCAAATATAAACTACACAGAATCATTCGGTGAAACTTCTTTCTGATCTGTGCATTCAGCTAACAGAGTTAAACCATACTTTTGATTGAGCAGATCTGAACACTCTTTCTGTAGAAAATGCAACTGGACATTTGGAGCGCTAAGAGCGTAGTAGTGGAAAAAGGAATATATTCAAATATAAACTACACAGAAGCATTCTGTGAAACTTCTTTCTGATCTGAGCATTCAGCTAACAGAGTTAAACCATACATTTGATTGAGCAGTTTTGAAATACTCTGTCTGTAGAAAATGCAACTAGACATTCGTAGCGCTAAGTGGGTAATAGTGGAAAAAAGAATATGTTCAAATATAAACTACACAGAAGCATTGTATGAAACTTCTTTCTGTTCTGTGCATTCAACTATCAGAGTTGAACCTTACTTTTGATTGAGCCGTTCTGAAACACTCTTTCTGTAGAAACTGCAATTGGACATTCTGAGCGCTAAGAGGCCTATATTGGGAAAAAGAATGTCTACAAATAAAAACTACACAGAAGAATTGTGTGAAACTTCTTTCTGTTCTGTTTGTTCAACTAAAAGAGTTGAACCTTAGTTTTGATTGAGCCGTTCTGAAACACTCTTTCTGTAGAAAATGCAAGTGGAGATTCGGAGCGCTAAGAGGGTAATAGTGGAAAAAGGAATGTCTCCAAATATAAACTACACAGAATCATTCTGTGAAACTTCTTTCTGATCTGTGCATTCAGCTAACAGAGTTAAAACATACTTTTGATTGAGCAGATCTGAACACTCTTGCTGTAGAAAATGCTACTGTACATTTGGAGCGCTAAGAGAGTAGTAGTGGAAAAAGGAATATATTCAAATATAAACTACACAGAAGCATTCTGTGAAACTTCTTTCTGATCTGAGCATTCAGCTAACAGAGTTAAACCATACTTTTGATTGAGCAGTTTTGAAACACTCTGTATGTAGAAAATGAAACTGGACATTCGTAGCGCTAAGTGGGTAATAGTGGAAAAAAGAATATGTTCAAATATAAACTACACAGAAGCATTGTATGAAACTTCTTTCTGTTCTGTGCATTCAACTAACAGAGTTGAACCTTACTTTTGATTGAGCCTTTCTGAAACACTCTTTCTGTAGAAACTGCAATTGGACATTCTGAGTGCTAAGAGGCCTCTATTGGGAAAAATAATATCTTCAAATAAAAACTACACAGAAGCATTGTGTGAAACTTATTTCTGATATGTTCATTAAGCGAACAGAGTTAAACCATACTTTTGATTGCGCAGTTCTGAACACTCTTTCTGTAGAAAATGCAAGTGGACATTCGGAGCGCTAAGAGGGTAATAGTGGAAAAAGGAATATATTCAAATATAAACTACACAGTAGCATTCTGTGAAAATTCTTTCTGTTCTGTGCATTCAACTAACAGAGTTGAACCTTACTTTTGATTGAGCCGTTCTGAAACACTCTTTCTGTAGAAACTGCAATTGGATATGCTAAGCGCTAAGAGGCCTACATTGGGAAAAATAATATCTTCAAATAAAAACTACACAGATGCATTCTGTGAAACTTATTTCTGATCTGTAAATTTAGTTAACAGAGATAAATCATATTTTTCATTGAGCAGTTATGAAACACTCTTTTTGTAGAAAATGCAAGTGGAGATTCGGAGCGCTAAGAGGGTAATAGTGGAAAACGGAATGTCTTCAAATATAAACTACACAGAATCATTCGGTGAAACTTCTTTCTGATCTGTGCATTCAGGTAACAGAGTTAAACCATACTTTTGATTGAGCAGATCTGAACACTCTTTCTGTAGAAAATGCAACTGGACATTTGGAGCGCTAAGAGCGTAGTAGTGGAAAAAGGAATATATTCAAATATAAACTACACAGAAGCATTCTGTGAAACTTCTTTCTGATCTGAGCATTCAGCTAACGGAGTTAAAACATACTTTTGATTGAGCAGTTTTGAAACACTCTGTCTGTAGAAAATGCAACTGGACATTCGTAGCGCTAAGTGGGTAATAGTGGAAAAAAGAATATGTTCAAATATAAACTACACAGAAGCATTGTATGAAACTTATTTCTGTTCTGTGCATTCAACTAAAAGAGTTGAACCTTACTTTTGATTGAGCCGTTCTGAAACACTCTTTCTGTAGAAACTGCAATTGGACATTCTGAGCGCTAAGAGGCCTATATTGGGAAAAAGAATGTCTACAAATAAAAACTACACAGAAGAATTGTGTGAAACTTCTTTCTGTTCTGTTTGTTCAACTAAAAGAGTTGAAACTTAGTTTTGATTGAGCCGTTCTGAAACACTCTTTCTGTAGAAAATGCAAGTGGAGATTCGGAGCGCTAAGAGGGTAATAGTGGAAAAAGGAATGTCTCCAAATATAAACTACACAGAATCATTCTGTGAAACTTCTTTCTGATCTGTGCATTCAGCTAACAGAGTTAAACCATACTTTTGATTGAGCAGATCTGAACACTCTTTCTGTAGAAAATGCAACTGGACATTTGGAGCGCTAAGAGCGTAGTAGTGGAAAAAGGAATATATTCAAATATAAACTACACAGAAGCATTCTGTGAAACTTCTTTCTGATCTGAGCATTCAGCTAACAGAGTTAAACCATACTTTTGATTGAGCAGTTTTGAAACACTCTGTCTGTAGAAAATGCAACTGGACATTCGCAGCGCTAAGTGGGTAGTAGTGGAAAAAAGAACATGTTCAAATATAAACTACACAGAAGCATTTTATGAAACTTCTTTCTGTTCTGTGCATTCAACTAACAGAGTTGAACCTTACTTTTGATTGAGCCTTTCTGAAACACTCTTTCTGTAGAAACTGCAATTGGACATTCTGAGTGCTAAGAGGCCTCTATTGGGAAAAATAATATCTTCAAATAAAAACTACACAGAAGCATTGTGTGAAACTTATTTCTGATATGTTCATTAAGCGAACAGAGTTAAACCATACTTTTGATTGCGCAGTTCTGAACACTCTTTCTGTAGAAAATGCAAGTGGACATTCGGAGCGCTAAGAGGGTAATAGTGGAAAAAGGAATATATTCAAATATAAACTACACAGTAGCATTCTGTGAAAATTCTTTCTGTTCTGTGCATTCAACTAACAGAGTTGAACCTTACTTTTGATTGAGCCGTTCTGAAACACTCTTTCTGTAGAAACTGCAATTGGATATGCTAAGCGCTAAGAGGCCTACATTGGGAAAAATAATATCTTCAAATAAAAACTACACAGATGCATTCTGTGAAACTTATTTCTGATCTGTAAATTTAGTTAACAGAGATAAATCATATTTTTCATTGAGCAGTTATGAAACACTCTTTTTGTAGAAAATGCAAGTGGAGATTCGGAGCGCTAAGAGGGTAATAGTGGAAAACGGAATGTCTTCAAATATAAACTACACAGAATCATTCGGTGAAACTTCTTTCTGATCTGTGCATTCAGGTAACAGAGTTAAACCATACTTTTGATTGAGCAGATCTGAACACTCTTTCTGTAGAAAATGCAACTGGACATTTGGAGCGCTAAGAGCGTAGTAGTGGAAAAAGGAATATATTCAAATATAAACTACACAGAAGCATTCTGTGAAACTTCTTTCTGATCTGAGCATTCAGCTAACGGAGTTAAAACATACTTTTGATTGAGCAGTTTTGAAACACTCTGTCTGTAGAAAATGCAACTGGACATTCGTAGCGCTAAGTGGGTAATAGTGGAAAAAAGAATATGTTCAAATATAAACTACACAGAAGCATTGTATGAAACTTATTTCTGTTCTGTGCATTCAACTAAAAGAGTTGAACCTTACTTTTGATTGAGCCGTTCTGAAACACTCTTTCTGTAGAAACTGCAATTGGACATTCTGAGCGCTAAGAGGCCTATATTGGGAAAAAGAATGTCTACAAATAAAAACTACACAGAAGAATTGTGTGAAACTTCTTTCTGTTCTGTTTGTTCAACTAAAAGAGTTGAAACTTAGTTTTGATTGAGCCGTTCTGAAACACTCTTTCTGTAGAAAATGCAAGTGGAGATTCGGAGCGCTAAGAGGGTAATAGTGGAAAAAGGAATGTCTCCAAATATAAACTACACAGAATCATTCTGTGAAACTTCTTTCTGATCTGTGCATTCAGCTAACAGAGTTAAACCATACTTTTGATTGAGCAGATCTGAACACTCTTTCTGTAGAAAATGCAACTGGACATTTGGAGCGCTAAGAGCGTAGTAGTGGAAAAAGGAATATATTCAAATATAAACTACACAGAAGCATTCTGTGAAACTTCTTTCTGATCTGAGCATTCAGCTAACAGAGTTAAACCATACTTTTGATTGAGCAGTTTTGAAACACTCTGTCTGTAGAAAATGCAACTGGACATTCGCAGCGCTAAGTGGGTAGTAGTGGAAAAAAGAACATGTTCAAATATAAACTACACAGAAGCATTTTATGAAACTTCTTTCTGTTCTGTGCATTCAACTAACAGAGTTGAACCTTACTTTTGATTGAGCCGTTCTGAAACACTCTTTCTGTAGAAACTGCAATTGGACATTCTGAGCGCTAAGAGGCTTATATTGGGAAAAAGAATGTCTACAAATAAAAACTACACAGAAAAATTGTGTGAAACTTCTTTCTGTTCTGTTTGTTCAACTAAAAGAGTTGAACCTTAGTTTTGATTGAGCCGTTCTGAAACACTCTTTCTGTAGAAAATGCAAGTGGAGATTCGGAGCGCTAAGAGGGTAATAGTGGAAAAAGGAATGTCTCCAAATATAAACTACACAGAATCATTCTGTGAAACTTCTTTCTGATCTGTGCATTCAGCTAACAGAGTTAAACCATACTTTTGATTGAGCAGATCTGAACACTCTTTCTGTAGAAAATGCAACTGGACATTTGGAGCGCTAAGAGAGTAGTAGTGGAAAAAGGAATATATTCAATTATAAACTACACAGAAGCATTCTGTGAAACTTCTTTCTGATCTGAGCATTCAGCTAACAGAGTTAAACCATACTTTTGATTGAGCAGTTTTGAAACACTCTGTCTGTAGAAAATGCAACTGGACATTCGTAGCGCTAAGTGGGTAATAGTGGAAAAAAGAATATGTTCAAATATAAACTACACAGAAGCATTGTATGAAACTTCTTTCTGTTCTGTGCATTCAACTAGCAGAGTTGAAACTTACTTTTGATTGAGCCTTTCTGAAACACTCTTTCTGTAGAAACTGCAATTGGACATTCTGAGCGCTAAGAGGCCTATATTGGGAAAATAATATCTTCAAATAAAAACTACACAGAAGCATTGTGTGAAACTTATTTCTGATATGTTCATTAAGATAACAGAGTTAAACCATACTTTTGATTGCGCAGTTCTGAACACTCTTTCTGTAGAAAATGCAAGTGGACATTCGGAGCGCTAAGAGGGTATTAGTGGAAAAAGGAATATATTCAAATATAAACTACACAGTAGCATTCTGTGAAAATTCTTTCTGTTCTGTGCATTCAACTAACAGAGTTGAACCTTACTTTTGATTGAGCCGTTCTGAAACACTCTTTCTGTAGAAACTGCAATTGGACATGCTAAGCGCTAAGACGCCTACATTGGGAAAAAGAATATCTTCAAATAAAAACTACACAGATGCATTCTGTGAAACTTATTTCTGATCTGTAAATTCAGTTAACAGAGATAAAACATATTTTTGATTGAGCAGTTATGAAACACTCTTTTTGTAGAAAATGCAAGTGGAGATTCGGAGCGCTATGAGGGTAATAGTGGAAAAAGGAATGTCTTCAAATAAAAACTACACAGAATCATTCGGTGAAACTTCTTTCTGATCTGTGCATTCAGCTAACAGAGTTAAACCATACTTTTGATTGAGCAGATCTGAACACTCTTTCTGTAGAAAATGCAACTGGACATTTGGAGCGCTAAGAGCGTAGTAGTGGAAAAAGGAATATATTCAAATATAAACTACACAGAAGCATTCTGTGAAACTTCTTTCTGATCTGAGCATTCAGCTAACAGAGTTAAACCATACTTTTGATTGAGCAGTTTTGAAACACTCTGTCTGTAGAAAATGCAACTGGACATTCGTAGCGCTAAGTGGGTAATAGTGGAAAAAAGAATATGTTCAAATATAAACTACACAGAAGCATTGTATGAAACTTCTTTCTGTTCTGTGCATTCAACTAACAGAGTTGAACCTTACTTTTGATTGAGCTGTTCTGAAACACTCTTTCTGTAGAAACTGCAATTGGACATTCTGAGTGCTAAGAGGCCTATATTGGGAAAAAGAATGTCTACAAATAAAAACTACACAGAAGAATTGTGTGAAAATTCTTTCTGTTCTGTTTGTTCAACTAAAAGAGTTGAACCTTAGTTTTGATTGAGCCGTTCTGAAACACTCTTTCTGTAGAAAATGCAAGTGGAGATTCGGAGCGCTAAGAGGGTAATAGTGGAAAAAGGAATGTCTGCAAATATAAACTACACACAATCATTCTGTGAAACTACTTTCTGATCTGTGCATTCAGCTAACAGAGTTAAAACATTCTTTTGATTGAGCAGATCTGAACACTCTTTTTGTAGAAAATGCTACTGTACATTTGGAGCGCTAAGAGAGTAGTAGTGGAAAAAGGAATATATTCAAATATAAACTACACAGAAGCATTCTGTGAAACTTCTTTCTGATCTGAGCATTCAGCTAACAGTGTTAAACCATACTTTTGACTGAGCAGTTTTGAAACACTCTGTCTGTAGAAAATGCAACTGGACATTCGTAGCGCTAAGTGGGTAATAGTGGAAAAAAGAATATGTTCAAATATAAACTACACAGAAACATTGTATGAAACTTCTTTCTGTTCTGTGCATTCAACTAACAGAGTTGAACCTTACTTTTGATTGAGCCTTTCTGAAACACTCTTTCTGTAGAAACTGCAATTGGACATTCTGAGTGCTAAGAGGCCTCTATTGGGAAAAATAATATCTTCAAATAAAAACTACACAGAAGCATTGTGTGAAACTTATTTCTGATATGTTCATTAAGCGAACAGAGTTAAACCATACTTTTGATTGCGCAGTTCTGAACACTCTTTCTGTAGAAAATGCAAGTGGACATTCGGAGCGCTAAGAGGGTAATAGTGGAAAAAGGAATATATTCAAATATAAACTACACAGTAGCATTCTGTGAAAATTCTTTCTGTTCTGTGCATTCAACTAACAGAGTTGAACCTTACTTTTGATTGAGCCGTTCTGAAACACTCTTTCTGTAGAAACTGCAATTGGATATGCTAAGCGCTAAGAGGCCTACATTGGGAAAAATAATATCTTCAAATAAAAACTACACAGATGCATTCTGTGAAACTTATTTCTGATCTGTAAATTTAGTTAACAGAGATAAAACATATTTTTCATTGAGCAGTTATGAAACACTCTTTTTGTAGAAAATGCAAGTGGAGATTCGGAGCGCTAAGAGGGTAATAGTGGAAAAAAGAATATGTTCAAATATAAACTACACAGAAGCATTGTATGAAACTAATTTCTGTTCTGTGCATTCAACTAAAAGAGTTGAACCTTACTTTTGATTGAGCCGTTCTGAAACACTCTTTCTGTAGAAACTGCAATTGGACATTCTGAGCGCTAAGAGGCCTATATTGGGAAAAAGAATGTCTACAAATAAAAACTACACAGAAGAATTGTGTGAAACTTCTTTCTGTTCTGTTTGTTCAACTAAAAGAGTTGAAACTTAGTTTTGATTGAGCCGTTCTGAAACACTCTTTCTGTAGAAAATGCAAGTGGAGATTCGGAGCGCTAAGAGGGTAATAGTGGAAAAAGGAATGTCTCCAAATATAAACTACACAGAATCATTCTGTGAAACTTCTTTCTGATCTGTGCATTCAGCTAACAGAGTTAAACCATACTTTTGATTGAGCAGATCTGAACACTCTTTCTGTAGAAAATGCAACTGGACATTTGGAGCGCTAAGAGCGTAGTAGTGGAAAAAGGAATATATTCAAATATAAACTACACAGAAGCATTCTGTGAAACTTCTTTCTGATCTGAGCATTCAGCTAACAGAGTTAAACCATACTTTTGATTGAGCAGTTTTGAAACACTCTGTCTGTAGAAAATGCAACTGGACATTCGCAGCGCTAAGTGGGTAGTAGTGGAAAAAAGAACATGTTCAAATATAAACTACACAGAAGCATTTTATGAAACTTCTTTCTGTTCTGTGCATTCAACTAACAGAGTTGAACCTTACTTTTGATTGAGCCGTTCTGAAACACTCTTTCTGTAGAAACTGCAATTGGACATTCTGAGCGCTAAGAGGCTTATATTGGGAAAAAGAATGTCTACAAATAAAAACTACACAGAAAAATTGTGTGAAACTTCTTTCTGTTCTGTTTGTTCAACTAAAAGAGTTGAACCTTAGTTTTGATTGAGCCGTTCTGAAACACTCTTTCTGTAGAAAATGCAAGTGGAGATTCGGAGCGCTAAGAGGGTAATAGTGGAAAAAGGAATGTCTCCAAATATAAACTACACAGAATCATTCTGTGAAACTTCTTTCTGATCTGTGCATTCAGCTAACAGAGTTAAACCATACTTTTGATTGAGCAGATCTGAACACTCTTTCTGTAGAAAATGCAACTGGACATTTGGAGCGCTAAGAGAGTAGTAGTGGAAAAAGGAATATATTCAAATATAAACTACACAGAAGCATTCTGTGAAACTTCTTTCTGATCTGAGCATTCAGCTAACAGAGTTAAACCATACTTTTGATTGAGCAGTTTTGAAACACTCTGTCTGTAGAAAATGCAACTGGACATTCGTAGCGCTAAGTGGGTAATAGTGGAAAAAAGAATATGTTCAAATATAAACTACACAGAAGCATTGTATGAAACTACTTTCTGTTCTGTGCATTCAACTAACAGAGTTGAACCTTACTTTTGATTGAGCCTTTCTGAAACACTCTTTCTGTAGAAACTGCAATTGGATATTCTGAGCGCTAAGAGGCCTATATTGGGAAAAATAATATCTTCAAATAAAAACTACACAGAAGCATTGTGTGAAACTTATTTCTGATATGTTCATTAAGCTAACAGAGTTAAACCATACTTTTGATTGCGCAGTTCTGAACACTCTTTCTGTAGAAAATGCAAGTGGACATTCGGAGCGCTAAGAGGGTAATAGTGGAAAAAGGAATATATTCAAATATAAACTACACAGTAGCATTCTGTGAAAATACTTTCTGTTCTGTGCATTCAACTAACAGAGTTGAACCTTACTTTTGATTGAGCCGTTCTGAAACACTCTTTCTGTAGAAACTGCAATTGGACATGCTAAGCGCTAAGAGGCCTACATTGGGAAAAATAATATCTTCAAATAAAAACTACACAGATGCATTCTGTGAAACTTATTTCTGATCTGTAAATTCAGTTAACAGAGATAAAACATATTTTTGATTGAGCAGTTATGAAACACTCTTTTTGTAGAAAATGCAAGTGGAGATTCGGAGCGCTAAGAGGGTAATAGTGGAAAAAGGAATGTCTTCAAATATAAACTACACAGAATCATTCGGTGAAACTTCTTTCTGATCTGTGCATTCAGCTAACAGAGTTAAACCATACTTTTGATTGAGCAGATCTGAACACTCTTTCTGTAGAAAATGCAACTGGACATTTGGAGCGCTAAGAGCGTAGTAGTGGAAAAAGGAATATATTCAATATAAACTACACAGAAGCATTCTGTGAAACTTTTTTCTGATCTGAGCATTCAGCTAACAGAGTTAAACCATACTTTTGATTGAGCAGTTTTGAAACACTCTGTCTGTAGAAAATGCAACTGTACATTCGTAGCGCTAAGTGGGTAATAGTGGAAAAAAGAATATGTTCAAATATAAACTACACAGAAGCATTGTATGAAACTACTTTCTGTTCTGTGCATTCAACTAACAGAGTTGAACCTTACTTTTGATTGAGCCGTTCTGAAACACTCTTTCTGTAGAAACTGCAATTGGACATTCTGAGCGCTAAGAGGCCTATATTGGGAAAAAGAATGTCTACAAATAAAAACTACACAGAAGAATTGTGTGAAACTTCTTTCTGTTCTGTTTGTTCAACTAAAAGAGTTGAACCTTAGTTTTGATTGAGCCGTTCTGAAACACTCTTTCTGTAGAAAATGCAAGTGGAGATTCGGAGCGCTAAGAGGGTAATAGTGGAAAAAGGAATGTCTCCAAATATAAACTACACAGAATCATTCTGTGAAACTTCTTTCTGATCTGTGCATTCAGCTAACAGAGTTAAACCATACTTTTGATTGAGCAGATCTGAACTCTCTTTCTGTAGAAAATGCAACTGGACATTTGGAGCGCTAAGAGAGTAGCAGTGGAAAAAGGAATATATTCAAATATAAACTACACAGAAGCATTCTGTGAAAATTCTTTCTTATCTGAGCATTCAGCTAACAGAGTTAAACCATACTTTTGATTGAGCAGGTTTGAAACACTCTGTCTGTAGAAAATGCAACTGGACATTCGTAGCGCTAAGTGGGTAATAGTGGAAAAAAGAATATGTTCAAATATAAACTACACAGAAGCATTGTATGAAACTTCTTTCTGTTCTGTGCATTCAACTAACAGAGTTGAACCTTACATTTGATTGAGCCTTTCTGAAACACTCTTTCTGTAGAAAGTGCAATTGGACATTCTGAGCGCTAAGAGGCCTATATTGGGAAAAATAATATCTTCAAATAAAAACTACACAGAAGCATTGTGTGAAACTTATTTCTGATATGTTCATTAAGCTAACAGAGTTAAACCATACTTTTGATTGCGCAGTTCTGAACACTCGTTCTGTAGAAAATGCAAGTGGACATTCGGAGCGCTAAGAGTGTAATAGTGGAAAAAGGAATATATTCAAATATAAACTACACAGTAGCATTCTGTGAAAATTCTTTCTGTTCTGTGCATTCAACTAACAGAGTTGAACCTTACTTTTGATTGAGCCGTTCTGAAACACTCTTTCTGTAGAAACTGCAATTGGACATGCTAAGCGCAAAGAGGCCTACAATGGGAAAAAGAATATCTTCAAATAAAAACTACACAGATGCATTCTGTGAAACTTATTTCTGATCTGTAAATTCAGTTAACAGAGATAAAACATATTTTTGATTGAGCAGTTATGAAACACTCTTTTTGTAGAAAATGCAAGTGGAGATTCGGAGCGCTAAGAGGGTAATAGTGGAAAAAGGAATGTCTTCAAATATAAACTACACAGAATCATTCGGTGAAACTTCTTTCTGATCTGTGCATTCAGCTAACAGAGTTAAACCATACTTTTGATTGAGCAGATCTGAACACTCTTTCTGTAGAAAATGCAACTGGACATTTGGAGCGCTAAGCGCGTAGTAGTGGAAAAAGGAATATATTCAAATATAAACTACACAGAAGCATTCTGTGAAACTTTTTTATGATCTGAGCATTCAGCTAACAGAGTTAAACCATACTTTTGATTGAGCAGTTTTGAAACACTCTGTCTGTAGAAAATGCAACTGGACATTCGTAGCGCTAAGTGGGTAATAGTGGAAAAAAGAATATGTTCAAATATAAACTACACAGAAGCATTGTATGAAACTTCTTTCTGTTCTGTGCATTCAACTAACAGAGTTGAACCTTACTTTTGATTGAGTCGTTCTGAAACACTCTTTCTGTAGAAATTGCAATTGGACATTCTGAGCGCTAAGAGGCCTATATTGGGAAAAAGAATGTCTACAAATAAAAACTACACAGAAGAATTGTGTGAAACTTCTTTCTGTTCTGTTTGTTCAACTAAAAGAGTTGAACCTTAGTTTTGATTGAGCCGTTCTGAAACACTCTTTCTGTAGAAAATGCAAGTGGAGTTTCGGAGCGCTAAGAGGGTAATAGTGGAAAAAGGAATGTCTCCAAATATAAACTACACAGAATCATTCTGTGAAACATCTTTCTGATCTGTGCATTCAGCTAACAGAGTTAAACCATACTTTTGATTGAGCATATCTGAACTCTCTTTCTGTAGAAAATGCAACTGGACATTTGGAGCGCTAAGAGAGTAGTAGTGGAAAAAGGAATATATTCAAATATAAACTACACAGAAGCATTCTGTGAAACTTCTTTCTGATCTGAGCATTCAGCTAAAAGAGTTAAACCATACTTTTGATTGAGCAGTTTTGAAACACTCTGTCTGTAGAAAACGCAACTGGACATTCGTAGCACTAAGTGGGTAATTGTGGAAAAAAGAATATGTTCAAATATAAACTACACAGAAGCATTGTATGAAACTTCTTTCTGTTCTGTGCATTCAACTAACAGAGTTGAACCTTACTTTTTATTGAGCCGTTCTGAAACACTCTTTCTGTAGAAACTGCAATTGGACATTCTGAGCGCTAAGAGGCCTATATTGGGAAAAATAATATCTTCAAATAAAAACTACACAGAAACATTGTGTGAAACTTATTTCTGATATGTTCATTAAGCTAACAGAGTTAAACCATACTTTTGATTGCGCAGTTCTGAACACTCTTTCTGTAGAAAATGCAAGTGGACATTCGGAGCGCTAAGAGGGTAATAGTGGAAAAAGGAATATATTCAAATATAAACTACACAGTAGCATTCTGTGAAAATTCTTTCTGTTCTGTGCATTCAACTAACAGAGTTGAACCTTACTTTTGATTGAGCCGTTCTGAAACACTCTTTCTGTAGAAACTGCAATTGGACATGCTAAGCGCTAAGAGGCCTACATTGGGAAAAAGAATATCTTCAAATAAAAACTACACAGATGCATTCTGTGAAACTTATTTCTGAACTGTAAATTAGGTTAACAGAGATAAAACATATTTTTGATTGAGCAGTTATGAAACACTCTTTTTGTAGAAAATGCAAGTGGAGATTCGGAGCGCTAAGAGGGTAATAGTGGAAAAAGGAATGCCTTCAAATATAAACTACACAGAATCATTCGGTGAAACTTCTTTCGGATCTGTGCATTCAGCTAACAGAGTTAAACCATACTTTTGATTGAGCAGATCTGAACACTCTTTCTGTAGAAAATGCAACTGGACATTTGGAGCGCTAAGAGCGTAGTAGTGGAAAAAGGAATATATTCAAATATAAACTACACAGAAGCATTCTGTGAATCTTCTTTCTGATCTGACCATTCAGCTAACAGAATTAAACCATTCTTTTGATTGAGCAGTTTTGAAACACTCTGTCTGTAGAAAATGCAACTGGACATTCGTAGCGCTAAGTGGGTAATAGTGGAAAAAAGAATATGTTCAAATATAAACTACACAGAAGCATTGTATGAAACTTCTTTCTGTTCTGTGCATTCAACTAACAGAGTTGAACCTTAGTTTTGATTGAGCCTTTCTGAAACACTCTTTCTGTAGAAACTGCAATTGGACATTCTGAGCGCTAAGAGGCCTATAATGGGAAAAAGAATGTCTACAAATAAAAACTACACAGAAGCATTGTGTGAAACATATTTCTGATATGTTCATTAAGCTAACAGAGTTAAACCATACTTTTGATTGCGCAGTTCTGAACACTCTTTCTGTAGAAAATGCAAGTGGACATTCGGAGCGCTAAGAGGGTAATAGTGGAAAAAGGAATATATACAAATATAAACTACACAGTAGCATTCTGTGAAAATTCTTTCTGTTCTGTGCATTCAACTAACAGAGTTGAACCTTACTTTTGATTGAGCCGTTCTGAAACACTCTTTCTGTAGAAACTGCAATTGGACATGCTAAGCGCTAAGAGGCCTACATTTTGAAAAAGAATATCTTCAAATAAAAACTACACAGATGCATTCTGTGAAACTTATTTCTGATCTGTAAATTCAGTTAACAGAGATAAAACATATTTTTGATTGAGCAGTTATGAAACACTCTTTTTGTAGAAAATGCAAGTGGAGATTCGGAGCGCTAAGAGGGTAATAGTGGAAAGAGGAATGTCTTCAAATATAAACTACACAGAATCATTCGGTGAAACTTCTTTCTGATCTGTGCATTCAGCTAACAGAGTTAAACCATACTTTTGATTGAGCAGATCTGAACACTCTTTCTGTAGAAAATGCAACTGGACATTTGGAGCGCTAAGAGCGTAGTAGTGGAAAAAGGAATATATTCAAATATAAACTACACAGAAGCATTCTGTGAAACTTCTTTCTGATCTGAGCATTCAGCTAACAGAGTTAAACCATACTTTTGATTGAGCAGTTTTGAAACACTCTGTCTGTAGAAAATGCAACTGGATATTCGTAGCGCTAAGTGGGTAATAGTAGAAAAAAGAATATGTTCAAATATAAACTACACAGAAGCATTGTATGAAACTTCTTTCTGTTCTGTGCATTCAACTAACAGAGTTGAACCTTACTTTTGATTGAGCCGTTCTGAAACACTCTTTCTGTAGAAACTGCAATTGGACATTCTGAGCGCTAAGAGGCCTATATTGGTAAAATAATGTCTACAAATAAAAACTACACAGAAGAATTGTGTGAAACTACTTTCTCTTCTGTTTGTTCAACTAAAAGAGTTGAACCTTAGTTTTGATTGAGCCGTTCTGAAACACTCTTTCTGTAGAAAATGCAATGGAGATTCGGAGCGCTAAGAGGGTAATAGTTGAAAAAGGAATATATTCAAATATAAACTACACAGTAGCATTCTGTGAAAATACTTTCTGTTCTGTGCATTCAACTAACAGAGTTGAACCTTACTTTTGATTGAGCCGTTCTGAAACACTCTTTCTGTAGAAACTGCAATTGGACATGCTAAGCGCTAAGAGGCCTACATTTTGAAAAAGAATATCTTCAAATAAAAACTACACAGATGCATTCTGTGAAACTTATTTCTGATCTGTAAATTCAGTTAACAGAGATAAAACATATTTTTGATTGAGCAGTTATGAAACACTCTTTTTGTAGAAAATGCAAGTGGAGATTCGGAGCGCTAAGAGGGTAATAGTGGAAAAAGGAATGTCTTCAAATATAAACTACACAGAATCATTCGGTGAAACTTTTTCTGATCTGTGCATTCAGCTAACAGAGTTAAACCATACTTTTGATTGAGCAGATCTGAACACTCTTTCTGTAGAAAATGCAACTGGACATTTGGAGCGCTAACAGCGTAGTAGTGGAAAAAGGAATATATTCAAATATAAACTACACAGAAGCATTCTGTGAAACTTCTTTCTGATCTGAGCATTCAGCTAACAGAGTTAAACCATACTTTTGATTGAGCAGTTTTGAAACACTCTGTCTGTAGAAAATGCAACTGGACATTCGTAGCGCTAAGTGGGTAATAGTGGAAAAAAGAATATGTTCAAATATAAACTACACAGAAGCATTGTATGAAACTTCTTTCTGTTCTGTGCATTCAACTAACAGAGTTGAACCTTACTTTTGATTGAGCCTTTCTGAAACACTCTTTCTGTAGAAACTGCAATTGGACATTCTGAGCGCTAAGAGGCCTATAATGGGAAAAAGAATGTCTACAAATAAAAACTACACAGAAGCATTGTGTGAAACATATTTCTGATATGTTCATTAAGCTAACAGAGTTAAACCATACTTTTGATTGCGCAGTTCTGAACACTCTTTCTGTAGAAAATGCAAGTGGACATTCGGAGCGCTAAGAGGGTAATAGTGGAAAAAGGAATATATACAAATATAAACTACACAGTAGCATTCTCTGAAAATTCTTTCTGTTCTGTGCATTCAACTAACAGAGTTGAACTTTACTTTTGATTGAGCCGTTCTGAAACACTCTTTCTGTAGAAACTGCAATTGGACATGCTAAGCGCTAAGAGGCCTACATTGGGAAAAAGAATATCTTCAAATAAAAACTACACAGATGCATTCTGTGAAACTTATTTCTCATCTGTAAATTCAGTTAACAGAGATAAAACATATTTTTGATTGAGCAGTTATGAAACACTCTTTTTGTAGAAAATGCAAGTGGAGATTCGGAGCGCTAAGAGGGTAATAGTGGAAAAAGGAATGTCTTCAAATATAAACTACACAGAATCATTCGGTGAAACTTCTTTCTGATCTGTGCATTCAGCTAACAGAGTTAAACCATACTTTGATTGAGCAGATCTGAACACTCTTTCTGTAGAAAATGCAACTGGACATTTGGAGCGCTAAGAGCGTACTAGTGGAAAAAGGAATATATTCAAATATAAACTACACAGAAGCATTCTGTGAAACTTCTTTCTGATCTGAGCATTCAGCTAACAGAGTTAAACCATACTTTTGATTGAGCAGTTTTGAAACACTCTGTCTGTAGAAAATGCAACTGGACATTCGTAGCGCTAAGTGGGTAATAGTGGAAAAAAGAATATGTTCAAATATAAACTACACAGAAGCATTGTATGAAACTTCTTTCTGTTCTGTGCATTCAACTAACAGAGTTGAACCTTACTTTTGATTGAGCCGTTCTGAAACACTCTTTCTGTAGAAACTGCAATTGGACATTCTGAGCGCTAAGAGGCCTATATTGGGAAAAAGAATGTCTACAAATAAAAACTACACAGAAGAATTGTGTGAAACTTCTTTCTGTTCTGTTTGTTCAAATAAAAGAGTTGAAGCTTAGTTTTGATTGAGCCGTTCTGAAACACACTTTCTGTAGAAAATGCAAGTGGAGATTCGGAGCGCTAAGAGGGTAATAGTGGAAAAAGGAATGTCTCCAAATATAAACTACACAGAATCATTGTGTGAAACTTCTTTCTGATCTGTGCATTCAGCTAACAGATTTAAACCATACTTTTGATTGAGCAGATCTGAACTCTCTTTCTATAGAAAATGCAACTGGACATTTGGAGCGCTAAGAGAGTAGTAGTGGAAAATGGAATATATTCAAATATAAACTACACAGAAGCATTCTGTGAAACTTCTTTCTGATCTGAGCATTCAGCTAACAGAGTTAACCCATACTTTTGATTGAGCAGTTTTGAAACACTCTGTCTGTAGAAAATACAACTGGACATTCGTAGCGCTAAGTGGGTAATAGTGGAAAAAAGAATATGTTCAAATATAAACTACACAGAAGCAGTGTATGAAACTTCTTTCTGTTCTGTGCATTCAACTAACAGAGTTGAACCTTACTTTTGATTGAGCCTTTCTGAAACACTCTTTCGCTAGAAACTGCAATTGGACATTCTGAGCGCTAAGAGGCCTCTATTGGGAAAAATAATATCTTCAAATAAAAACTACACAGAAGCATTGTGTGAAACTTATTTCTGATATGTTCATTAAGCTAACAGAGTTAAAACATACTTTTGATTGCGCAGTTCTGAACACTCTTTCTGTAGAAAATGCAAGTGGACATTCGGAGCGCTAAGAGGGTAATAGTGGAAAAAGGAATATATTCAAATATAAACTACACAGTAGCATTCTGTGAAAATACTTTCTGTTCTGTGCATTCAACTAACAGAGTTGAACCTTACTTTTGATTGAGCCGTTCTGAAACACTCTTTCTGTAGAAACTGCAATTGGACATGCTAAGCGCTAAGAGGCCTACATTGGGAAAAAGAATATCTTCAAATAAAAACTACACAGATGCATTCTGTGAAACTAATTTCTGATCTGTAAATTCAGTTAACAGAGATAAAACATATTTTTGATTGAGCAGTTATGAAACACTCTTTTTGTAGAAAATGCAAGTGGAGATTCGGAGCGCTAAGAGGGTAATAGTGGAAAAAGGAATGTCTTCAAATATAAACTACACAGAATCATTCGGTGAAACTTCTTTCTGATCTGTGCATTCAGCTAACAGAGTTAAACCATACTTTTGATTGAGCAGATCTGAACACTCTTTCTGTAGAAAATGCAACTGGACATTTGGAGCGCTAAGAGCGTAGTAGTGGAAAAAGTAATATATTCAAATATAAACTACACAGAAGCATTCTGTGAAACTTCTTTCTGATCTGAGCATTCAGCTAACAGAGGTAAACCATTCTTTTGATTGAGCAGTTTTGAAACACTCTGTCTGTAGAAAATGCAACTGGACATTCGTAGCGCTAAGTGGGTAATAGTGGAAAAAAGAATATGTTCAAATATAAACTACACAGAAGCATTGTATGAAACTTCTTTCTGTTCTGTGCATTCAACTAACAGAGTTGAACCTTACTTTTGATTGAGCCGTTCTGAAACACTCTTTCTGTAGAAACTGCAATTGGACATTCTGAGCGCTAAGAGGCCTATATTGGGAAAAAGAATATCTACAAATAAAAACTACACAGAAGAATTGTGTGAAACTTCTTTCTCTTCTGTTTGTTCAACTAAAAGAGTTGAACCTTAGTTTTGATTGAGCCGTTCTGAAACACTCTTTCTGTAGAAAATGCAATGGAGAATCGGAGCGCTAAGAGGGTAATAGTGGATAAAGGAATATATTCAAATATAAACTACACAGTAGCATTCTGTGAAAATTCTTTCTGTACTGTGCATTCAACTAACAGAGTTGAACCTTACTTTTGATTGAGCCGTTCTGAAACACTCTTTCTGTAGAAACTGCAATTGGACATGCTAAGCGCTAAGAGGCCTACATTTTGAAAAAGAATATCTTCAAATAAAAACTACACAGATGCATTCTGTGAAACTTATTTCTGATCTGTAAATTCAGTTAACAGAGATAAAACATATTTTTGATTGAGCAGTTATGAAACACTCTTTTTGTAGAAAATGCAAGTGGAGATTCGGAGCGCTAAGAGGGTAATAGTGGAAAAAGGAATGTCTTCAAATATAAACTACACAGAATCATTCGGTGAAACTTCTTTCTGATCTGTGCATTCAGCTAACAGAGTTAAACCATACTTTTGATTGAGCAGATCTGAACACTCTGTCTGTAGAAAATGCAACTGGACATTCGTAGCGCTAAGTGGGTAATAGTGGAAAAAAGAATATGTTCAAATATAAACTACACAGAAGCATTGTATGAAACTTCTTTCTGTTCTGTGCATTCAACTAACAGAGTTGAACCTTACTTTTGATTGAGCCTTTCTGAAACACTCTTTCTGTAGAAACTGCAATTGGACATTCTGAGCGCTAAGAGGCCTATAATGGGAAAAAGAATGTCTACAAATAAAAACTACACAGAAGCATTGTGTGAAACTTATTTCTGATATGTTCATTAAGCTAACAGAGTTAAACCATACTTTTGATTGCGCAGTTCTGAACACTCTTTCTGTAGAAAATGCAAGTGGATATTCGGAGCGCTAAGAGGGTAATAGTGGAAAAAGGAATATATACAAATATAAACTACACAGTAGCATTCTGTGAAAATTCTTTCTGTTCTGTGCATTCAACTAACAGAGTTGAACCTTACTTTTGATTGAGCCGTTCTGAAACACTCTTTCTGTAGAAACTGCAATTGGACATGCTAAGCGCTAAGAGGCCTACATTGGGAAAAAGAATATCTTCAAATAAAAACTACACAGATGCATTCTGTGAAACTTATTTCTGATCTGTAAATTCAGTTAACAGAGATAAAACATATTTTTGATTGAGCAGTTATGAAACACTCTTTTTGTAGAAAATGCAAGTGGAGATTCGGAGCGCTAAGAGGGTAATAGTGGAAAAAGGAATGTCTTCAAATATAAACTACACAGAATCATTCGGTGAAACTTCTTTCTGATCTGTGCATTCAGCTAACAGAGTTAAACCATACTTTTGATTGAGCAGATCTGAACACTCTTTCTGTAGAAAATGCAACTGGACATTTGGAGCGCTAAGAGCGTAGTAGTGGAAAAAGGAATATATTCAAATATAAACTACACAGAAGCATTCTGTGAAACTTCTTTCTGATCGGAGCATTCAGCTAACAGAGTTAAACCATACTTTTGACTGAGCAGTTTTGAAACACTCTGTCTGTAGAAAATGCAACTGGACATTCGTAGCGCTAAGTGGGTAATAGTGGAAAAAAGAATATGTTCAAATATAAACTACACAGAAGCATTGTATGAAACTTCTTTCTGTTCTGTGCATTCAAGTAACAGAGTTGAACCTTACTTTTGATTGAGCCGTTCTGAAACACTCTTTCTGTAGAAACTGCAATTGGACATTCTGAGCGCTAAGAGGCCTATATTGGGAAAAAGAATGTCTACAAATAAAAACTACAAAGAAGAATTGTGTGAAACTTCTTTCTGTTCTGTTTGTTCAACTAAAAGAGTTGAAGCTTAGTTTTGATTGAGCCGTTCTGAAACACACTTTCTGTAGAAAATTCAAGTGGAGATTCGGAGCGCTAAGAGGGTAATAGTGGAAAAAGGAATGTCTCCAAATATAAACTACACAGAATCATTCTGTGAAACTTCTTTCTGATCTGTGCATTCAGCTAACAGAGTTAAACCATACTTTTGATTGAGCAGATCTGAACTCTCTTTCTGTAGAAAATGCAACTGGACATTTGGAGCGCTAAGAGAGTAGTAGTGGAAAAAGGAATATATTCAAATATAAACTACACAGAAGCATTCTGTGAAACTTCTTTCTGATCTGAGCATTCAGCTAACAGAGTTAAACCATACTTTTGATTGAGCAGTTTTGAAACACTCTGTCTGTAGAAAATGCAACTGGACATTCGTAGCGCTAAGTGGGTAATAGTGGAAAAAAGAATATGTTCAAATATAAACTACACAGAAGCAGTGTATGAAACTTCTTTCTGTTCTGTGCATTCAACTAACAGAGTTGAACCTTACTTTTGATTGAGCCGTTCTGAAACACTCTTTCTGTAGAAACTGCAATTGGACATGCTAAGCGCTAAGAGGCCTACATTGGGAAAAAGAATATCTTCAAATAAAAACTACACAGATGCATTCTGTGAAACTTCTTTCTGATCTGTAAATTCAGTTAACAGAGATAAAACATATTTTTGATTGAGCAGTTATGAAACACTCTTTTTGTAGAAAATGCAAGTGGAGATTCGGAGCGCTAAGAGGGTAATAGTGGAAAAAGGAATGTCTTCAAATATAAACTACACAGAATCATTCGGTGAAACTTCTTTCTGATCTGTGCATTCAGCTAACAGTGTTAAACCATACTTTTGATTGAGCAGATCTGAACACTCTTTCTGTAGAAAATGCAACTGGACATTTGGAGCGCTAAGAGCGTACTAGTGGAAAAAGGAATATATTCAAATATAAACTACACAGAAGCATTCTGTGAAACTTCTTTCTGATCTGAGCATTCAGCTAACAGAGTTAAACCATACTTTTGATTGAGCAGTTTTGAAACACTCTGTCTGTAGAAAATGCAACTGGACATTCGTAGCGCTAAGTGGGTAATAGTGGAAAAAAGAATATGTTCAAATATAAACTACACAGAAGCATTGTATGAAACTTCTTTCTGTTCTGTGCATTCAACTAACAGAGTTGAACCTTACTTTTGATTGAGCCGTTCTGAAACACTCTTTCTGTAGAAACTGCAAATGGTCATTCTGAGCGCTAAGAGGCCTATATTGGGAAAAAGAATGTCTACAAATAAAAACTACACAGAAGAATTGTGTGAAACTTCTTTCTGTTCTGTTTGTTCAACTAAAAGAGTTGAAGCTTAGTTTTGATTGAGCCGTTCTGAAACACACTTTCTGTAGAAAATGCAAGTGGAGATTCGGAGCGCTAAGAGGGTAATAGTGGAAAAAGGAATGTCTCCAAATATAAACTACACAGAATCATTGTGTGAAACTTCTTTCTGATCTGTGCATTCAGCTAACAGATTTAAAACATACTTTTGATTGAGCAGATCTGAACTCTCTTTCTGTAGAAAATGCAACTGGACATTTGGAGCGCTAAGAGAGTAGTAGTGGAAAATGGAATATATTCAAATATAAACTACACAGAAGCATTCTGTGAAACTTCTTTCTGATCTGAGCATTCAGCTAACAGAGTTAAACCATACTTTTGATTGAGCAGTTTTGAAACACTCTGTCTGTAGAAAATGCAACTGGACATTCGTAGCGCTAAGTGGGTAATAGTGGAAAAAAGAATATGTTCAAATATAAACTACACAGAAGCAGTGTATGAAACTTCTTTCTGTTCTGTGCATTCAACTAACAGAGTTGAACCTTACTTTTGATTGAGCCTTTCTGAAACACTCTTTCGCTAGAAACTGCAATTGGACATTCTGAGCGCTAAGAGGCCTATATTGGGAAAAATAATATCTTCAAATAAAAACTACACAGAAGCATTGTGTGAAACTTATTTCTGATATGTTCATTAAGCTAACAGAGTTAAACCATACTTTTGATTGCGCAGTTCTGAACACTCTTTCTGTAGAAAATGCAAGTGGACATTCGGAGCGCTAAGAGGGTAATAGTGGAAAAAGGAATATATTCAAATATAAACTACACAGTAGCATTCTGTGAAAATACTTTCTGTTCTGTGCATTCAACTAACAGAGTTGAACCTTACTTTTGATTGAGCCGTTCTGAAACACTCTTTCTGTAGAAACTGCAATTGGACATGCTAAGCGCTAAGAGGCCTACATTGGGAAAAAGAATATCTTCAAATAAAAACTACACAGATGCATTCTGTGAAACTTATTTCTGATCTGTAAATTCAGTTAACAGAGATAAAACATATTTTTGATTGAGCAGTTATGAAACACTCTTTTTGTAGAAAATGCAAGTGGAGATTCGGAGCGCTAAGAGGGTAATAGTGGAAAAAGGAATGTCTTCAAATATAAACTACACAGAATCATTCGGTGAAACTTCTTTCTGATCTGTGCATTCAGCTAACAGAGTTAAACCATACTTTTGATTGAGCAGATCTGAACACTCTTTCTGTAGAAAATGCAACTGGACATTTGGAGCGCTAAGAGCGTAGTAGTGGAAAAAGGAATATATTCAAATATAAACTACACAGAAGCATTCTGTGAAACTTCTTTCTGATCTGAGCATTCAGCTAACAGAGTTAAACCATACTTTTGATTGAGCAGTTTTGAAACACTCTGTCTGTAGAAAATGCAACTGGACATTCGTAGCGCTAAGTGGGTAATAGTGGAAAAAAGAATATGTTCAAATATAAACTACACAGAAGCATTGTATGAAACTTCTTTCTGTTCTGTGCATTCAACTAACAGAGTTGAACCTTACTTTTGATTGAGCCGTTCTGAAACACTCTTTCTGTAGAAACTGCAATTGGACATTCTGAGCGCTAAGAGGCCTATATTGGGAAAAAGAATGTCTACAAATAAAAACTACAAAGAAGAATTGTGTGAAACTTCTTTCTGTTCTGTTTGTTCAACTAAAATAGTTGAAGCTTAGTTTTGATTGAGCCGTTCTGAAACACACTTTCTGTAGAAAATGCAAGTGGAGATTCGGAGCGCTAAGAGGGTAATAGTGGAAAAAGGAATGTCTCCAAATATAAACTACACAGAATCATTCTGTGAAACTTCTTTCTGATCTGTGCATTCAGCTAACAGAGTTAAACCATACTTTTGATTGAGCAGATCTGAACTCTCTTTCTGTAGAAAATGCAACTGGACATTTGGAGCGCTAAGAGAGTAGTAGTGGAAAAAGGAATATATTCAAATATAAACTACACAGAAGCATTCTGTGAAACTTCTTTCTGATCTGAGCATTCAGCTAACAGAGTTAAACCATACTTTTGATTGAGCAGTTTTGAAACACTCTGTCTGTAGAAAATGCAACTGGACATTCGTAGCGCTAAGTGGGTAATAGTGGAAAAAAGAATATGTTCTAATATAAACTACACAGAAGCAGTGTATGAAACTTCTTTCTGTTCTGTGCATTCAACTAACAGAGTTGAACCTTACTTTTGATTGAGCCGTTCTGAAACACTCTTTCTGTAGAAACTGCAATTGGACATGCTAAGCGCTAAGAGGCCTACATTGGGAAAAAGAATATCTTCAAATAAAAACTACACAGATGCATTCTGTGAAACTTATTTCTGATCTGTAAATTCAGTTAACAGAGATAAAACATATTTTTGATTGAGCAGTTATGAAACACTATTTTTGTAGAAAATGCAAGTGGAGATTCGGAGCGCTAAGAGGGTAATAGTGGAAAAAGGAATGTCTTCAAATATAAACTACACAGAATCATTCGGTGAAACTTCTTTCTGATCTGTGCATTCAGCAAACAGAGTTAAACCATACTTTTGATTGAGCAGATCTGAACACTCTTTCTGTAGAAAATGCAACTGGACATTTGGAGCGCTAAGAGCATACTAGTGGAAAAAGGAATATATTCAAATATAAACTACACAGAAGCATTCTGTGAAACTTCTTTCTGATCTGAGCATTCAGCTAACAGAGTTAAACCATACTTTTGATTGAGCAGTTTTGAAACACTCTGTCTGTAGAAAATGCAACTGGACATTCGTAGCGCTAAGTGGGTAATAGTGGAAAAAAGAATATGTTCAAATATAAACTACACAGAAGCATTGTATGAAACTTCTTTCTGTTCTGTGCATTCAACTAACAGAGTTGAACCTTACTTTTGATTGAGCCGTTCTGAAACACTCTTTCTGTAGAAACTGCAATTGGACATTCTGAGCGCTAAGAGGCCTATATTGGGAAAAAGAATGTCTACAAATAAAAACTACACAGAAGAATTGTGTGAAACTTCTTTCTGTTCTGTTTGTTCAACTAAAAGAGTTGAAGCTTAGTTTTGATTGAGCCGTTCTGAAACACACTTTCTGTAGAAAATGCAAGTGGAGATTCGGAGCGCTAAGAGGGTAATAGTGGAAAAAGGAATGTCTCCAAATATAAACTACACAGAATGATTCTGTGAAACTTCTTTCTGATCTGTGCATTCAGCTAACAGAGTTAAACCATACTTTTGATTGAGCAGATCTGAACTCTCTTTCTGTAGAAAATGCAACTGGACATTTGGAGCGCTAAGAGAGTAGTAGTGGAAAATGGAATATATTCAAATATAAACTACACAGAAGCATTCTGTGAAACTTCTTTCTGATCTGAGCATTCAGCTAACAGAGTTAAACCATACTTTTGATTGAGCAGTTTTGAAACACTCTGTCTGTAGGAAATGCAACTGGACATTCGTAGCGCTAAGTGGGTAATAGTGGAAAAAAGAATATGTTCAAATATAAACTACACAGAAGCATTGTATGAAACTTCTTTCTGTTCTGTGCATTCAACTAACAGAGTTGAACCTTACTTTTGATTGAGCCGTTCTGAAACACTCTTTCTGTAGAAACTGCAAATGGTCATTCTGAGCGCTAAGAGGCCTATATTGGGAAAAAGAATGTCTACAAATAAAAACTACACAGAAGAATTGTGTGAAACTTCTTTCTGTTCTGTTTGTTCAACTAAAAGAGTTGAAGCTTAGTTTTGATTGAGCCGTTCTGAAACACACTTTCTGTAGAAAATGCAAGTGGAGATTCGGAGCGCTAAGAGGGTAATAGTGGAAAAAGGAATGTCTCCAAATATAAACTACACAGAATCATTGTGTGAAACTTCTTTCTGATCTGTGCATTCAGCTAACAGAGTTAAAACATACTTTTGATTGAGCAGATCTGAACTCTCTTTCTGTAGAAAATGCAACTGGACATTTGGAGCGCTAAGAGAGTAGTAGTGGAAAATGGAATATATTCAAATATAAACTACACAGAAGCATTCTGTGAAACTTCTTTCTGATCTGAGCATTCAGCTAACAGAGTTAAACCATACTTTTGATTGAGCAGTTTTGAAACACTCTGTCTGTAGAAAATGCAACTGGACATTCGTAGCGCTAAGTGGGTAATAGTGGAAAAAAGAATATGTTCAAATATAAACTACACAGAAGCAGTGTATGAAACTTCTTTCTGTTCTGTGCATTCAACTAACAGAGTTGAACCTTACTTTTGATTGAGCCTTTCTGAAACACTCTTTCGCTAGAAACTGCAATTGGACATTCTGAGCGCTAAGAGGCCTATATTGGGAAAAATAATATCTTCAAATAAAAACTACACAGAAGCATTGTGTGAAACTTATTTCTGATATGTTCATTAAGCTAACAGAGTTAAACCATACTTTTGATTGCGCAGTTCTGAACACTCTTTCTGTAGAAAATGCAAGTGGACATTCGGAGCGCTAAGAGGGTAATAGTGGAAAAAGGAATATATTCAAATATAAACTACACAGTAGCATTCTGTGAAAATACTTTCTGTTCTGTGCATTCAACTAACAGAGTTGAACCTTACTTTTGATTGAGCCGTTCTGAAACACTCTTTCTGTAGAAACTGCAATTGGACATGCTAAGCGCTAAGAGGCCTACATTGGGAAAAAGAATATCTTCAAATAAAAACTACACAGATGCATTCTGTGAAACTTATTTCTGATCTGTAAATTCAGTTAACAGAGATAAAACATATTTTTGATTGAGCAGTTATGAAACACTCTTTTTGTAGAAAATGCAAGTGGAGATTCGGAGCGCTAAGAGGGTAATAGTGGAAAAAGGAATGTCTTCAAATATAAACTACACAGAATCATTCGGTGAAACTTCTTTCTGATCTGTGCATTCAGCTAACAGAGTTAAACCATACTTTTGATTGAGCAGATCTGAACACTCTTTCTGTAGAAAATGCAACTGGACATTTGGAGCGCTAAGAGCGTAGTAGTGGAAAAAGGAATATATTCAAATATAAACTACACAGAAGCATTCTGTGAAACTTCTTTCTGATCTGAGCATTCAGCTAACAGAGTTAAACCATACTTTTGATTGAGCAGTTTTGAAACACTCTGTCTGTAGAAAATGCAACTGGACATTCGTAGCGCTAAGTGGGTAATAGTGGAAAAAAGAATATGTTCAAATATAAACTACACAGAAGCATTGTATGAAACTTCTTTCTGTTCTGTGCATTCAACTAACAGAGTTGAACCTTACTTTTGATTGAGCCGTTCTGAAACACTCTTTCTGTAGAAACTGCAATTGGACATTCTGAGCGCTAAGAGGCCTATATTGGGAAAAAGAATGTCTACAAATAAAAACTACAAAGAAGAATTGTGTGAAACTTCTTTCTGTTCTGTTTGTTCAACTAAAATAGTTGAAGCTTAGTTTTGATTGAGCCGTTCTGAAACACACTTTCTGTAGAAAATGCAAGTGGAGATTCGGAGCGCTAAGAGGGTAATAGTGGAAAAAGGAATGTCTCCAAATATAAACTACACAGAATCATTCTGTGAAACTTCTTTCTGATCTGTGCATTCAGCTAACAGAGTTAAACCATACTTTTGATTGAGCAGATCTGAACTCTCTTTCTGTAGAAAATGCAACTGGACATTTGGAGCGCTAAGAGAGTAGTAGTGGAAAAAGGAATATATTCAAATATAAACTACACAGAAGCATTCTGTGAAACTTCTTTCTGATCTGAGCATTCAGCTAACAGAGTTAAACCATACTTTTGATTGAGCAGTTTTGAAACACTCTGTCTGTAGAAAATGCAACTGGACATTCGTAGCGCTAAGTGGGTAATAGTGGAAAAAAGAATATGTTCTAATATAAACTACACAGAAGCAGTGTATGAAACTTCTTTCTGTTCTGTGCATTCAACTAACAGAGTTGAACCTTACTTTTGATTGAGCCGTTCTGAAACACTCTTTCTGTAGAAACTGCAATTGGACATGCTAAGCGCTAAGAGGCCTACATTGGGAAAAAGAATATCTTCAAATAAAAACTACACAGATGCATTCTGTGAAACTTATTTCTGATCTGTAAATTCAGTTAACAGAGATAAAACATATTTTTGATTGAGCAGTTATGAAACACTCTTTTTGTAGAAAATGCAAGTGGAGATTCGGAGCGCTAAGAGGGTAATAGTGGAAAAAGGAATGTCTTCAAATATAAACTACACAGAATCATTCGGTGAAACTTCTTTCTGATCTGTGCATTCAGCTAACAGAGTTAAACCATACTTTTGATTGAGCAGATCTGAACACTCTTTCTGTAGAAAATGCAACTGGACATTTGGAGCGCTAAGAGCATACTAGTGGAAAAAGGAATATATTCAAATATAAACTACACAGAAGCATTCTGTGAAACTTCTTTCTGATCTGAGCATTCAGCTAACAGAGTTAAACCATACTTTTGATTGAGCAGTTTTGAAACACTCTGTCTGTAGAAAATGCAACTGGACATTCGTAGCGCTAAGTGGGTAATAGTGGAAAAAAGAATATGTTCAAATATAAACTACACAGAAGCATTGTATGAAACTTCTTTCTGTTCTGTGCATTCAACTAACAGAGTTGAACCTTACTTTTGATTGAGCCGTTCTGAAACACTCTTTCTGTAGAAACTGCAATTGGACATTCTGAGCGCTAAGAGGCCTATATTGGGAAAAAGAATGTCTACAAATAAAAACTACACAGAAGAATTGTGTGAAACTTCTTTCTGTTCTGTTTGTTCAACTAAAAGAGTTGAAGCTTAGTTTTGATTGAGCCGTTCTGAAACACACTTTCTGTAGAAAATGCAAGTGGAGATTCGGAGCGCTAAGAGGGTAATAGTGGAAAAAGGAATGTCTCCAAATATAAACTACACAGAATGATTCTGTGAAACTTCTTTCTGATCTGTGCATTCAGCTAACAGAGTTAAACCATACTTTTGATTGAGCAGATCTGAACTCTCTTTCTGTAGAAAATGCAACTGGACATTTGGAGCGCTAAGAGAGTAGTAGTGGAAAATGGAATATATTCAAATATAAACTACACAGAAGCATTCTGTGAAACTTCTTTCTGATCTGAGCATTCAGCTAACAGAGTTAAACCATACTTTTGATTGAGCAGTTTTGAAACACTCTGTCTGTAGGAAATGCAACTGGACATTCGTAGCGCTAAGTGGGTAATAGTGGAAAAAAGAATATGTTCAAATATAAACTACACAGAAGCAGTGTATGAAACTTCTTTCTGTTCTGTGCATTCAACTAACAGAGTTGAACCTTACTTTTGATTGAGCCTTTCTGAAACACTCTTTCGCTAGAAACTGCAATTGGACATTCTGAGCGCTAAGAGGCCTATATTGGGAAAAATAATATCTTCAAATAAAAACTACACAGAAGCATTGTGTGAAACTTATTTCTGATATGTTCATTAAGCTAACAGAGTTAAACCATACTTTTGATTGCGCAGTTCTGAACACTCTTTCTGTAGAAAATGCAAGTGGACATTCGGAGCGCTAAGAGGGTAATAGTGGAAAAAGGAATATATTCAAATATAAACTACACAGTAGCATTCTGTGAAAATACTTTCTGTTCTGTGCATTCAACTAACAGAGTTGAACCTTACTTTTGATTGAGCCGTTCTGAAACACTCTTTCTGTAGAAACTGCAATTGGACATGCTAAGCGCTAAGAGGCCTACATTGGGAAAAAGAATATCTTCAAATAAAAACTACACAGATGCATTCTGTGAAACTTATTTCTGATCTGTAAATTCAGTTAACAGAGATAAAACATATTTTTGATTGAGCAGTTATGAAACACTCTTTTTGTAGAAAATGCAAGTGGAGATTCGGAGCGCTAAGAGGGTAATAGTGGAAAAAGGAATGTCTTCAAATATAAACTACACAGAATCATTCGGTGAAACTTCTTTCTGATCTGTGCATTCAGCTAACAGAGTTAAACCATACTTTTGATTGAGCAGATCTGAACACTCTTTCTGTAGAAAATGCAACTGGACATTTGGAGCGCTAAGAGCGTAGTAGTGGAAAAAGGAATATATTCAAATATAAACTACACAGAAGCATTCTGTGAAACTTCTTTCTGATCTGAGCCTTCAGCTAACAGAGTTAAACCATTCTTTTGATTGAGCAGTTTTGAAACACTCTGTCTGTAGAAAATGCAACTGGACATTCGTAGCGCTAAGTGGGTAATAGTGGAAAAAAGAATATGTTCAAATATAAACTACACAGAAGCATTGTATGAAACTTCTTTCTGTTCTGTGCATTCAACTAACAGAGTTGAACCTTACTTTTGATTGAGCCGTTCTGAAACACTCTTTCTGTAGAAACTGCAATTGGACATTCTGAGCGCTAAGAGGCCTATATTGGGAAAAAGAATGTCTACATATAAAAACTACACAGAAGAATTGTGTGAAACATCTTTCTCTTCTGTTTGTTCAACTAAAAGAGTTGAACCTTAGTTTTGATTGAGCCGTTCTGAAACACTCTTTCTGTAGAAAATGCAATGGAGAATCGGAGCGCTAAGAGGGTAATAGTGGAAAAAGGAATATATTCAAATATAAACTACACAGTAGCATTCTGTGAAACTTCTTTCTGTTCTGTGCATTCAACTAACAGAGTTGAACCTTACTTTTGATTGAGCCGTTCTGAAACACTCTTTCTGTAGAAACTGCAATTGGACATGCTAAGCGCTAAGAGGCCTACATTTTGAAAAAGAATATCTTCAAATAAAAACTACACAGATGCATTCTGTGAAACTTATTTCTGATCTGTAAATTCAGTTAACAGAGATAAAACATATTTTTGATTGAGCAGTTATGAAACACTCTTTTTGTAGAAAATGCAAGTGGAGATTCGGAGCGCTAAGAGGGTAATAGTGGAAAAAGGAATGTCTTCAAATATAAACCACACAGAATCATTCGGTGAAACTTCTTTCTGATCTGTGCATTCAGCTAACAGAGTTAAACCATACTTTTGATTGAGCAGATCTGAACACTCTTTCTGTAGAAAATGCAACTGGACATTTGGAGCGCTAACAGCGTAGTAGTGGAAAAAGGAATATATTCAAATATAAACTACACAGAAGCATTCTGTGAAACTTCTTTCTGATCTGAGCATTCAGCTAACATAGTTAAACCATACTTTTGATTGAGCAGTTTTGAAACACTCTGTCTGTAGAAAATGCAACTGGACATTCGTAGCGCTAAGTGGGTAATAGTGGAAAAAAGAATATGTTCAAATATAAACTACACAGAAGAATTGTATGAAACTTCTTTCTGTTCTGTGCATTCAACTAACAGAGTTGAACCTTACTTTTGATTGAGCCTTTCTGAAACACTCTTTCTGTAGAAACTGCAATTGGACATTCTGAGCGCTAAGAGGCCTATAATGGGAAAAAGAATGTCTACAAATAAAAACTACACAGAAGCATTGTGTGAAACTTATTTCTGATATGTTCATTAAGCTAACAGAGTTAAACCATACTTTTGATTGCGCAGTTCTGAACACTCTTTCTGTAGAAAATGCAAGTGGACATTCGGAGCGCTAAGAGGGTAATAGTGGAAAAAGGAATATATACAAATATAAACTACACAGTAGCATTCTGTGAAAATTCTTTCTGTTCTGTGCATTCAACTAACAGAGTTGAACCTTACTTTTGATTGAGCCGTTCTGAAACACTCTTTCTGTAGAAACTGCAATTGGACATGCTAAGCGCTAAGAGGCCTACATTTTGAAAAAGAATATCTTCAAATAAAAACTACACAGATGCATTCTGTGAAACTTATTTCTGATCTGTAAATTCAGTTAACAGAGATAAAACATATTTTTGATTGAGCAGTTATGAAACACTCTTTTTGTAGAAAATGCAAGTGGAGATTCGGAGCGCTAAGAGGGTAATAGTGGAAAAAGGAATGTCTTCAAATATAAACTACACAGAATCATTCGGTGAAAATTCTTTCTGATCTGTGCATTCAGCTAACAGAGTTAAACCATACTTTTGATTGAGCAGATCTGAACACTCTTTCTGTAGAAAATGCAACTGGACATTTGGAGCGCTAAGAGCGTAGTAGTGGAAAAAGGAATATATTCAAATATAAACTACACAGAAGCATTCTTTGAAACTTCTTTCTGATCTGAGCATTCAGCTAACAGAGTTAAACCATACTTTTGATTGAGCAGTTTTGAAACACTCTGTCTGTAGGAAATGCAACTGGACATTCGTAGCGCTAAGTGGGTAATAGTGGAAAAAAGAATATGTTCAAATATAAACTACACAGAAGCATTGTATGAAACTTCTTTCTGTTCTGTGCATTCAACTAACAGATTTGAACCTTACTTTTGATTGAGCCGTTCTGAAACACTCTTTCTGTAGAAACTGCAATTGGACATTCTGAGCGCTAAGAGGCCTATATTGGGAAAAAGAATGTCTACAAATAAAAACTACAAAGAAGAATTGTGTGAAACTTCTTTCTGTTCTGTTTGTTCAACTAAAAGAGTTGAAGCTTAGTTTTGATTGAGCCGTTCTGAAACACACTTTCTGTAGAAAATGCAAGTGGAGATTCGGAGCGCTAAGAGGGTAATAGTGGAAAAAGGAATGTCTCCTAATATAAACTACACAGAATCATTCTGTGAAACTTCTTTCTGATCTGTGCATTCAGCTAACAGAGTTAAACCATACTTTTGATTGAGCAGATCTGAACTCTCTTTCTGTAGAAAATGCAACTGGACATTTGGAGCGCTAAGAGAGTAGTAGTGGAAAAAGGAATATATTCAAATATAAACTACACAGAAGCATTCGGTGAAACTTCTTTCTGATCTGAGCATTCAGCTAACAGAGTTAAACCATACTTTTGATTGAGCAGTTTTGAAACACTCTGTCTGTAGAAAATGCAACTGGACATTCGTAGCGCTAAGTGGGTAATAGTGGAAAAAAGAATATGTTCAAATATAAACTACACAGAAGCAGTGTATGAAACTTCTTTCTGTTCTGTGCATTCAACTAACAGAGTTGAACCTTACTTTTGATTGAGCCTTTCTGAAACACTCTTTCGCTAGAAACTGCAATTGGACATTCTGAGCGCTAAGAGGCCTTTATTGGGAAAAATAATATCTTCAAATAAAAACTACACAGAAGCATTGTGTGAAACTTATTTCTGATATGTTCATTAAGCTAACAGAGTTAAACCATACTTTTGATTGCGCAGTTCTGAACACTCTTTCTGTAGAAAATGCAAGTGGACATTCGGAGCGCTAAGAGGGTAATAGTGGAAAAAGGAATATATTCAAATATAAACTACACAGTAGCATTCTGTGAAAATAGTTTCTGTTCTGTGCATTCAACTAACAGAGTTGAACCTTACTTTTGATTGAGCCGTTCTGAAACACTCTTTCTGTAGAAACTGCAATTGGACATGCTAAGCGCTAAGAGGCCTACATTGGGAAAAAGAATATCTTCAAATAAAAACTACACAGATGCATTCTGTGAAACTTATTTCTGATCTGTAAATTCAGTTAACAGAGATAAAACATATTTTTGATTGAGCAGTTATGAAACACTCTTTTTGTAGAAAATGCAAGTGGAGATTCGGAGCGCTAAGAGGGTAATAGTGGAAAAAGGAATGTCTTCAAATATAAACTACACAAAATCATTCGGTGAAACTTCTTTCTGATCTGTGCATTCAGCTAACAGAGTTAAACCATACTTTTGATTGAGCAGATCTGAACACTCTTTCTGTAGAAAATGCAACTGGACATTTGGAGCGCTAAGAGCGTAGTAGTGGAAAAAGGAATATATTCAAATATAAACTACACAGAAGCATTCTGTGAAACTTCTTTCTGATCTGAGCATTCAGCTAACAGAGTTAAACCATTCTTTTGATTGAGCAGTTTTGAAACACTCTGTCTGTAGAAAATGCAACTGGACATTCGTAGCGCTAAGTGGGTAATAGTGGAAAAAAGAATATGTTCAAATATAAACTACACAGAAGCATTGTATGAAACTTCTTTCTGTTCTGTGCATTCAACTAACAGAGTTGAACCTTACTTTTGATTGAGCCGTTCTGAAACACTCTTTCTGTAGAAACTGCAATTGGACATTCTGAGCGCTAAGAGGCCTATATTGGGAAAAAGAATGTCTACAAATAAAAACTACACAGAAGAATTGTGTGAAACTTCTTTCTGTTCTGTTTGTTCAACTAAAAGAGTTGAACTTTAGTTTTTATTGAGCCGTTCTGAAACACTCTTTCTGTAGAAAATGCAATGGAGATTCGGAGCGCTAAGAGGGTAATAGTGGAAAAAGGAATATATTCAAATATAAACTACACAGTAGCATTCTGTGAAAATTCTTTCTGTTCTGTGCATTCAACTAACAGAGTTGAACCTTACTTTTGATTGAGCCGTTCTGAAACACTCTTTCTGTAGAAACTGCAATTGGACATGCTAAGCGCTAAGAGGCCTACATTTTGAAAAAGAATATCTTCAAATAAAAACTACACAGATGCATTCTGTGAAACTTCTTTCTGATCTGTAAATTCAGTTAACAGAGATAAAACATATTTTTGATTGAGCAGTTATGAAACACTCTTTTTGTAGAAAATGCAAGTGGAGATTCGGAGCGCTAAGAGGGTAATAGTGGAAAAAGGAATGTCTTCAAATATAAACTACACAGAATCATTCGGTGAAACTTCTTTCTGATCTGTGCATTCAGCTAACAGAGTTAAACCATACTTTTGATTGAGCAGATCTGAACACTCTTTCTGTAGAAAATGCAACTGGACATTTGGAGCGCTAACAGCGTAGTAGTGGAAAAAGGAATATATTCAAATATAAACTACACAGAAGCATTCTGTGAAACTTCTTTCTGATCTGAGCATTCAGCTAACAGAGTTAAACCATACTTTTGATTGAGCAGTTTTGAAACACTCTGTCTGTAGAAAATGCAACTGGACATTCGTAGCGCTAAGTGGGTAATAGTGGAAAAAAGAATATGTTCAAATATAAACTACACAGAAGCATTGTATGAAACTTCTTTCTGTTCTGTGCATTCAACTAACAGAGTTGAACCTTACTTTTGATTGAGCCTTTCTGAAACACTCTTTCTGTAGAAACTGCAATTGGACATTCTGAGCGCTAAGAGGCCTATAATGGGAAAAAGAATGTCTACAAATTAAAACTACACAGAAGCATTGTGTGAAACTTATTTCTGATATGTTCATTAAGCTAACAGAGTTAAACCATACTTTTGATTGCGCAGTTCTGAACACTCTTTCTGTAGAAAATGCAAGTGGACATTCGGAGCGCTAAGAGGGTAATAGTGGAAAAAGGAATATATACAAATATAAACTACACAGTAGCATTCTGTGAAAATTCTTTCTGTTCTGTGCATTCAACTAACAGAGTTGAACCTTACTTTTGATTGAGCCGTTCTGAAACACTCTTTCTGTAGAAACTGCAATTGGACATGCTAAGCGCTAAGAGGGCTACATTGGGAAAAAGAATATCTTCAAATAAAAACTACACAGATGCATTCTGTGAAACTTATTTCTGATCTGTAAATTCAGTTAACAGAGATAAAACATATTTCTGATTGAGCAGTTATGAAACACTCTTTTTGTAGAAAATGCAAGTGGAGATTCGGAGCGCTAAGAGGGTAATAGTGGAAAAAGGAATGTCTTCAAATATAAACTACACAGAATCATTCGGTGAAACTTCTTTCTGATCTGTGCATTCAGCTAACAGAGTTAAACCATACTTTTGATTGAGCAGATCTGAACACTCTTTCTGTAGAAAATGCAACTGGACATTTGGAGCGCTAAGAGCGTAGTAGTGGAAAAAGGAATATATTCAAATATAAACTACACAGAAGCATTCTTTGAAACTTCTTTCTGATCTGAGCATTCAGCTAACAGAGTTAAACCATACTTTTGATTGAGCAGTTTTGAAACACTCTGTCTGTAGGAAATGCAACTGGACATTCGTAGCGCTAAGTGGGTAATAGTGGAAAAAAGAATATGTTCAAATATAAACTACACAGAAGCATTGTATGAAACTTCTTTCTGTTCTGTGCATTCAACTAACAGATTTGAACCTTACTTTTGATTGAGCCGTTCTGAAACACTCTTTCTGTAGAAACTGCAATTGGACATTCTGAGCGCTAAGAGGCCTATATTGGGAAAAAGAATGTCTACAAATAAAAACTACAAAGAAGAATTGTGTGAAACTTCTTTCTGTTCTGTTTGTTCAACTAAAAGAGTTGAAGCTTAGTTTTGATTGAGCCGTTCTGAAACACACTTTCTGTAGAAAATGCAAGTGGAGATTCGGAGCGCTAAGAGGGTAATAGTGGAAAAAGGAATGTCTCCTAATATAAACTACACAGAATCATTCTGTGAAACTTCTTTCTGATCTGTGCATTCAGCTAACAGAGTTAAACCATACTTTTGATTGAGCAGATCTGAACTCTCTTTCTGTAGAAAATGCAACTGGACATTTGGAGCGCTAAGAGAGTAGTAGTGGAAAAAGGAATATATTCAAATATAAACTACACAGAAGCATTCGGTGAAACTTCTTTCTGATCTGAGCATTCAGCTAACAGAGTTAAACCATACTTTTGATTGAGCAGTTTTGAAACACTCTGTCTGTAGAAAATGCAACTGGACATTCGTAGCGCTAAGTGGGTAATAGTGGAAAAAAGAATATGTTCAAATATAAACTACACAGAAGCAGTGTATGAAACTTCTTTCTGTTCTGTGCATTCAACTAACAGAGTTGAACCTTACTTTTGATTGAGCCTTTCTGAAACACTCTTTCGCTAGAAACTGCAATTGGACATTCTGAGCGCTAAGAGGCCTTTATTGGGAAAAATAATATCTTCAAATAAAAACTACACAGAAGCATTGTGTGAAACTTATTTCTGATATGTTCATTAAGCTAACAGAGTTAAACCATACTTTTGATTGCGCAGTTCTGAACACTCTTTCTGTAGAAAATGCAAGTGGACATTCGGAGCGCTAAGAGGGTAATAGTGGAAAAAGGAATATATTCAAATATAAACTACACAGTAGCATTCTGTGAAAATAGTTTCTGTTCTGTGCATTCAACTAACAGAGTTGAACCTTACTTTTGATTGAGCCGTTCTGAAACACTCTTTCTGTAGAAACTGCAATTGGACATGCTAAGCGCTAAGAGGCCTACATTGGGAAAAAGAATATCTTCAAATAAAAACTACACAGATGCATTCTGTGAAACTTATTTCTGATCTGTAAATTCAGTTAACAGAGATAAAACATATTTTTGATTGAGCAGTTATGAAACACTCTTTTTGTAGAAAATGCAAGTGGAGATTCGGAGCGCTAAGAGGGTAATAGTGGAAAAAGGAATGTCTTCAAATATAAACTACACAAAATCATTCGGTGAAACTTCTTTCTGATCTGTGCATTCAGCTAACAGAGTTAAACCATACTTTTGATTGAGCAGATCTGAACACTCTTTCTGTAGAAAATGCAACTGGACATTTGGAGCGCTAAGAGCGTAGTAGTGGAAAAAGGAATATATTCAAATATAAACTACACAGAAGCATTCTGTGAAACTTCTTTCTGATCTGAGCATTCAGCTAACAGAGTTAAACCATTCTTTTGATTGAGCAGTTTTGAAACACTCTGTCTGTAGAAAATGCAACTGGACATTCGTAGCGCTAAGTGGGTAATAGTGGAAAAAAGAATATGTTCAAATATAAACTACACAGAAGCATTGTATGAAACTTCTTTCTGTTCTGTGCATTCAACTAACAGAGTTGAACCTTACTTTTGATTGAGCCGTTCTGAAACACTCTTTCTGTAGAAACTGCAATTGGACATTCTGAGCGCTAAGAGGCCTATATTGGGAAAAAGAATGTCTACAAATAAAAACTACACAGAAGAATTGTGTGAAACTTCTTTCTGTTCTGTTTGTTCAACTAAAAGAGTTGAACTTTAGTTTTGATTGAGCCGTTCTGAAACACTCTTTCTGTAGAAAATGCAATGGAGATTCGGAGCGCTAAGAGGGTAATAGTGGAAAAAGGAATATATTCAAATATAAACTACACAGTAGCATTCTGTGAAAATTCTTTCTGTTCTGTGCATTCAACTAACAGAGTTGAACCTTACTTTTGATTGAGCCGTTCTGAAACACTCTTTCTGTAGAAACTGCAATTGGACATGCTAAGCGCTAAGAGGCCTACATTTTGAAAAAGAATATCTTCAAATAAAAACTACACAGATGCATTCTGTGAAACTTCTTTCTGATCTGTAAATTCAGTTAACAGAGATAAAACATATTTTTGATTGAGCAGTTATGAAACACTCTTTTTGTAGAAAATGCAAGTGGAGATTCGGAGCGCTAAGAGGGTAATAGTGGAAAAAGGAATGTCTTCAAATATAAACTACACAGAATCATTCGGTGAAACTTCTTTCTGATCTGTGCATTCAGCTAACAGAGTTAAACCATACTTTTGATTGAGCAGATCTGAACACTCTTTCTGTAGAAAATGCAACTGGACATTTGGAGCGCTAACAGCGTAGTAGTGGAAAAAGGAATATATTCAAATATAAACTACACAGAAGCATTCTGTGAAACTTCTTTCTGATCTGAGCATTCAGCTAACAGAGTTAAACCATACTTTTGATTGAGCAGTTTTGAAACACTCTGTCTGTAGAAAATGCAACTGGACATTCGTAGCGCTAAGTGGGTAATAGTGGAAAAAAGAATATGTTCAAATATAAACTACACAGAAGCATTGTATGAAACTTCTTTCTGTTCTGTGCATTCAACTAACAGAGTTGAACCTTACTTTTGATTGAGCCTTTCTGAAACACTCTTTCTGTAGAAACTGCAATTGGACATTCTGAGCGCTAAGAGGCCTATAATGGGAAAAAGAATGTCTACAAATTAAAACTACACAGAAGCATTGTGTGAAACTTATTTCTGATATGTTCATTAAGCTAACAGAGTTAAACCATACTTTTGATTGCGCAGTTCTGAACACTCTTTCTGTAGAAAATGCAAGTGGACATTCGGAGCGCTAAGAGGGTAATAGTGGAAAAAGGAATATATACAAATATAAACTACACAGTAGCATTCTGTGAAAATTCTTTCTGTTCTGTGCATTCAACTAACAGAGTTGAACCTTACTTTTGATTGAGCCGTTCTGAAACACTCTTTCTGTAGAAACTGCAATTGGACATGCTAAGCGCTAAGAGGGCTACATTGGGAAAAAGAATATCTTCAAATAAAAACTACACAGATGCATTCTGTGAAACTTATTTCTGATCTGTAAATTCAGTTAACAGAGATAAAACATATTTTTGATTGAGCAGTTATGAAACACTCTTTTTGTAGAAAATGCAAGTGGAGATTCGGAGCGCTAAGAGGGTAATAGTGGAAAAAGGAATGTCTTCAAATATAAACTACACAGAATCATTCGGTGAAACTTCTTTCTGATCTGTGCATTCAGCTAACAGAGTTAAACCATACTTTTGATTGAGCAGATCTGAACACTCTTTCTGTAGAAAATGCAACTGGACATTTGGAGCGCTAAGAGCGTAGTAGTGGAAAAAGGAATATATTCAAATATAAACTACACAGAAGCATTCTTTGAAACTTCTTTCTGATCTGAGCATTCAGCTAACAGAGTTAAACCATACTTTTGATTGAGCAGTTTTGAAACACTCTGTCTGTAGGAAATGCAACTGGACATTCGTAGCGCTAAGTGGGTAATAGTGGAAAAAAGAATATGTTCAAATATAAACTACACAGAAGCATTGTATGAAACTTCTTTCTGTTCTGTGCATTCAACTAACAGATTTGAACCTTACTTTTGATTGAGCCGTTCTGAAACACTCTTTCTGTAGAAACTGCAATTGGACATTCTGAGCGCTAAGAGGCCTATATTGGGAAAAAGAATGTCTACAAATAAAAACTACAAAGAAGAATTGTGTGAAACTTCTTTCTGTTCTGTTTGTTCAACTAAAAGAGTTGAAGCTTAGTTTTGATTGAGCCGTTCTGAAACACACTTTCTGTAGAAAATGCAAGTGGAGATTCGGAGCGCTAAGAGGGTAATAGTGGAAAAAGGAATGTCTCCTAATATAAACTACACAGAATCATTCTGTGAAACTTCTTTCTGATCTGAGCATTCAGCTAACAGAGTTAAACCATACTTTTGATTGAGCAGTTTTGAAACACTCTGTCTGTAGAAAATGCAACTGGACATTCGTAGCGCTAAGTGGGTAATAGTGGAAAAAAGAATATGTTCAAATATAAACTACACAGAAGCATTGTATGAAACTTCTTTCTGTTCTGTGCATTCAACTAACAGAGTTGAACCTTACTTTTGATTGAGCCTTTCTGAAACACTCTTTCACTAGAAACTGCAATTGGACATTCTGAGCGCTAAGAGGCCTATATTGGGAAAAATAATATCTTCAAATAAAAACTACACAGAAGCATTTTGTGAAACTTATTTCTGATATGTTCATTAAGCTAACAGAGTTAAACCATACTTTTGATTGCGCAGTTCTGAACACTCTTTCTGTAGAAAATGCAAGTGGACATTCGGAGCGCTAAGAGGGTAATAGTGGAAAAAGGAATATATACAAATATAAACTACACAGTAGCATTCTGTGAAAATTCTTTCTGTTCTGTGCATTCAACTAACAGAGTTGAACCTTACTTTTGATTGAGCCGTTCTGAAACACTCTTTCTGTAGAAACTGCAATTGGACATGCTAAGCGCTAAGAGGGCTACATTGGGAAAAAGAATATCTTCAAATAAAAACTACACAGATGCATTCTGTGAAACTTATTTCTGATCTGTAAATTCAGTTAACAGAGATAAAACATATTTTTGATTGAGCAGTTATGAAACACTCTTTTTGTAGAAAATGCAAGTGGAGATTCGGAGCGCTAAGAGGGTAATAGTGGAAAAAGGAATGTCTTCAAATATAAACTACACAGAATCATTCGGTGAAACTTCTTTCTGATCTGTGCATTCAGCTAACAGAGTTAAACCATACTTTTGATTGAGCAGATCTGAACACTCTTTCTGTAGAAAATGCAACTGGACATTTGGAGCGCTAAGAGCGTAGTAGTGGAAAAAGGAATATATTCAAATATAAACTACACAGAAGCATTCTGTGAAACTTCTTTCTGATCTGAGCATTCAGCTAACAGAGTTAAACCATACTTTTGATTGAGCAGTTTTGAAACACTCTGTCTGTAGAAAATGCAACTGGACATTCGTAGCGCTAATTGGGTAATAGTGGAAAAAAGAATATGTTCAAATATAAACTACACAGAAGCATTGTATGAAACTTCTTTCTGTTCTGTGCATTCAACTAACAGAGTTGAACCTTACTTTTGATTGAGCCGTTCTGAAACACTCTTTCTGTAGAAACTGCAATTGGACATTCTGAGCGCTAAGAGGCCTATATTGGGAAAAAGAATGTCTACAAATAAAAACTACACAGAAGAATTGTGTGAAACTTCTTTCTGTTCTGTTTGTTCAACAAAAAGAGTTGAACCTTAGTTTTGATTGAGCCGTTCTGAAACACACTTTCTGTAGAAAATGCAAGTGGAGATTCGGAGCGCTAAGAGGGTAATAGTGGAAAAAGGAATGTCTCCAAATATAAACTACACAGAATCATTCTGTGAAACTTCTTTCTGATCTGTGCATTCAGCTAACAGAGTTAAACCATACTTTTGATTGAGCAGATCTGAACTCTCTTTCTGTAGAAAATGCAACTGGACATTTGGAGCGCTAAGAGAGTAGTAGTGGAAAAAGGAATATATTCAAATATAAACTACACAGAAGCATTCTGTGAAACTTCTTTCTGATCTGAGCATTCAGCTAACAGATTTAAACCATACTTTTGATTGAGCAGTTTTGAAACACTCTGTCTGTAGAAAATGCAACTGGACATTCGTAGCGCTAAGTGGGTAATAGTGGAAAAAAGAATATGTTCAAATATAAACTACACAGAAGCATTGTATGAAACTTCTTTCTGTTCTGTGCATTCAACTAACAGAGTTGAACCTTACTTTTGATTGAGCCTTTCTGAAACACTCTTTCACTAGAAACTGCAATTGGACATTCTGAGCGCTAAGAGGCCTATATTGGGAAAAATAATATCTTCAAATAAAAACTACACAGAAGCATTTTGTGAAACTTATTTCTGATATGTTCATTAAGCTAACAGAGTTAAACCATACTTTTGATTGCGCAGTTCTGAACACTCTTTCTGTAGAAAATGCAAGTGGACATTCGGAGCGCTAAGAGGGTAATAGTGGAAAAAGGAATATATTCAAATAAAAACTACACAGTAGCATTCTGTGAAAATACTTTCTGTTCTGTGCATTCAACTAACAGAGTTGAACCTTACTTTTGATTGAGCCGTTCTGAAACACTCTTTCTGTAGAAACTGCAATTGGACATGCTAAGCGCTAAGAGGCCTACATTGGGAAAAAGAATATCTTCAAATAAAAACTACACAGATGCATTCTGTGAAACTTATTTCTGATCTGTAAATTCAGTTAACAGAGATAAAACATATTTTTGATTGAGCAGTTATGAAACACTCTTTTTGTAGAAAATGCAAGTGGAGATTCGGAGCGCTAAGAGGGTAATAGTGGAAAAAGGAATGTCTTCAAATATAAACTACACAGAATCATTCGGTGAAACTTGTTTCTGATCTGTGCATTCAGCTAACAGAGTTAAACCATACATTTGATTGAGCAGATCTGAACACTCTTTCTGTAGAAAATGCAACTGGACATTTGGAGCGCTAAGAGCGTAGTAGTGGAAAAAGGAATATATTCAAATATAAACTACACAGAAACATTCTGTGAAACTTCTTTCTGATCTGAGCATTCAGCTAACAGAGTTAAACCATTCTTTTGATTGAGCAGTTTTGAAACACTCTGTCTGTAGAAAATGCAACTGGACATTCGTAGCGCTAAGTGGGTAATAGTGGAAAAAAGAATATGTTCAAATATAAACTACACAGAAGCATTGTATGAAACTTCTTTCTGTTCTGTGCATTCAACTAACAGAGTTGAACCTTACTTTTGATTGAGCCGTTCTGAAACACTCTTTCTGTAGAAACTGCAATTGGACATTCTGAGCGCTAAGAGGCCTATATTGGGAAAAAGAATGTCTACAAATAAAAACTACACAGAAGAATTGTGTGAAACTTCTTTCTGTTCTGTTTGTTCAACTAAAAGAGTTGAACCTTAGTTTTGATTGAGCCGTTCTGAAACACTCTTTCTGTAGAAAATGCAATGGAGATTCGGAGCGCTAAGAGGGTAATAGTGGAAAAAGGAATATATTCAAATATAAACTACACAGTAGCATTCTGTGAAAATTCTTTCTGTTCTGTGCATTCACCTAACAGAGTTGAACCTTACTTTTGATTGAGCCGTTCTGAAACACTCTTTCTGTAGAAACTGCAATTGGACATGCTAAGCGCTAAGAGGCCTACATTTTGAAAAAGAATATCTTCAAATAAAAACTACACAGATGCATTCTGTGAAACTTATTTCTGATCTGTAAATTCAGTTAACAGAGATAAAACATATTTTTGATTGAGCAGTTATGAAACACTCTTTTTGTAGAAAATGCAAGTGGAGATTCGGAGCGCTAAGAGGGTAATAGTGGAAAAAGGAATGTCTTCAAATATAAACTACACAGAATCATTCGGTGAAACTTCTTTCTGATCTGTGCATTCAGCTAACAGAGTTAAACCATACTTTTGATTGAGCAGATCTGAACACTCTTTCTGTAGAAAATGCAACTGGACATTTGGAGCGCTAACAGCGTAGTAGTGGAAAAAGGAATATATTCAAATATAAACTACACAGAAGCATTCTGTGAAACTTCTTTCTGATCTGAGCATTCAGCTAACAGAGTTAAACCATACTTTGGATTGAGCAGTTTTGAAACACTCTCTCTGTAGAAAATGCAACTGGACATTCGTAGCGCTAAGTGGGTAATAGTGGAAAAAAGAATATGTTCAAATATAAACTACACAGAAGCATTGTATGAAACTTCTTTCTGTTCTGTGCATTCAACTAACAGAGTTGAACCTTACTTTTGATTGAGCCTTTCTGTAACACTCTTTCTGTAGAAACTGCAATTGGACATTCTGAGTGCTAAGAGGCCTATAATGGGAAAAAAAATGTCTACAAATAAAAACTACACAGAAGAATTGTGTGAAACTTATTTCTGATATGTTCATTAAGCTAACAGAGTTAAACCATACTTTTGATTGCGCAGTTCTGAACACTCTTTCTGTAGAAAATGCAAGTGGACATTCGGAGCGCTAAGAGGGTAATAGTGGAAAAAGGAATATATTCAAATATAAACTACACAGTAGCATTCTGTGAAAATTCTTTCTGTTCTGTGCATTCAACTAACAGAGTTGAACCTTACTTTTGATTGAGCCGTTCTGAAACACTCTTTCTGTAGAAACTGCAATTGGACATGCTAAGCGCTAAGAGGCCTACATTGGGAAAAAGAATATCTTCAAATAAAAACTACACAGATGCATTCTGTGAAACTTATTTCTGATCTGTAAATTCAGTTAACAGAGATAAAACATATTTTTGATTGAGCAGTTATGAAACACACTTTTTGTAGAAAATGCAAGTGGAGATTCGGAGCGCTAAGAGGGTAATAGTGGAAAAAGGAATGTCTTCAAATATAAACTACACAGAATCATTCGGTGAAACTTCTTTCTGATCTGTGCATTCAGCTAACAGAGTTAAACCATACTTTTGATTGAGCAGATCTGAACACTCTTTCTGTAGAAAATGCAACTGGACATTTGGAGCGCTAAGAGCGTAGTAGTGGAAAAAGGAATATATTCAAATATAAACTACACAGAAGCATTCTGTGAAACTTCTTTCAGATCTGAGCATTCAGCTAACAGAGTTAAACCATACTTTTGATTGAGCAGTTTTGAAACACTCTGTCTGTAGAAAATGCAACTGGACATTCGTAGCGCTAAGTGGGTAATAGTGGAAAAAAGAATATGTTCAAATATAAACTACACAGAAGCATTGTATGAAACTTCTTTCTGTTCTGTGCATTCAACTAACAGAGTTGAACCTTACTTTTGATTGAGCCGTTCTGAAACACTCTTTCTGTAGAAACTGCAATTGGACATTCTGAGCGCTAAGAGGCCTATATTGGGAAAAAGAATGTCTACAAATAAAAACTACACAGAAGAATTGTGTGAAACTTCTTTCTGTTCTGTTTGTTCAACTAAAAGACTTGAACCTTAGTTTTGATTGAGCCGTTCTGAAACACTCTTTCTGTAGAAAATGCAAGTGGAGATTCGGAGCGCTAAGAGGGTAATAGTGGAAAAAGGAATGTCTTCAAATATAAACTACACAGAATCATTCGGTGAAACTTCTTTCTGATCTGTGCATTCAGCTAAGAGAGTTAAACCATATTTTGATTGAGCAGATCTGAACACTCTTTCTGTAGAAAATGCAACTGGACAGTTGGAGCGCTAAGAGAGTAGTAGTGGAAAAAGGAATATATCCAAATATAAACTACACAGAAGCATTCTGTGAAACTTCTTTCTGATCTGAGCATTCAGCTAACAGAGTTAAACCATACTTTTGATTGAGCAGTTTTGAAACACTCTGTCTGTAGAAAATGCAACTGGACATTCGTAGCGCTAAGTGGGTAATTGTGGAAAAAAGAATATGTTCAAATATAAACTACACAGAAGCAGTGTATGAAACTTCTTTCTGTTCTGTGCATTCAACTAACAGAGTTGAACCTTAGTTTTGATTGAGCCTTTCTGAAACACTCTTTCTGTAGAAACTGCAATTTGACATTCTGAGCGCTAAGAGGCCTATATTGGGAAAAATAATATCTTCAAATAAAAACTACACAGAAGCATTGTGTGAAACTTATTTCTGATATGTTCATTAAGCTAACAGAGTTAAACCATACTTTTGATTGCGCAGTTCTGAACACTCTTTCTGTAGAAAATGCAAGTGGACATTCGGAGCGCTAAGAGGGTAATAGTGGAAAAAGGAATATATTCAAATATAAACTACACAGTAGCATTCTGTGAAAATTCTTTCTGTTCTGTGCATTCAACTAACAGAGTTGAACCTTACTTTTGATTGAGCCGTTATGAAACACTCTTTCTGTAGAAACTGCAATTGGACATGCTAAGCGCTAATAGGCCTACATTGGGAAAAAGAATATCTTCAAATAAAAACTACACAGATGAATTCTGTGAAACTTATTTCTGATCTGTAAATTCAGTTAACAGAGATAAAACATATTTTTGATTGAGCAGTTATGAAACACTCTTTTTGTAGAAAATGCAAGTGGAGATTCGGAGCACTAAGAGGGTAATAGTGGAAAAAGGAATGTCTTCAAATATAAACTACACAGAATCATTCGGTGAAACTTCTTTCTGATCAGTGCATTCAGCTAAGAGAGTTAAACCATACTTTTGATTGAGCAGATCTGAACACTCTTTCTGTTGAAAATGCAACTAGACATTTGGAGCGCTAAGAGCGTAGTAGTGGAAAAAGGAATATATTCAAATATAAACTACACAGAAGCATTCTGTGAAACTTCTTTCTGATCAGAGCATTCAGCTAACAGAGTTAAACCATACTTTTGATTGAGCAGTTTTGAAACACTCTGTCTGTAGAAAATGCAACTGGACATTCGTAGCGCTATGTGGGTAATAGTGGAAAAAAGAATATGTTCAAATATAAACTACACAGAAGCATTGTATGAAACTTCTTTCTGTTCTGTGCATTCAACTAACAGAGTTGAACCTTACTTTTGATTGAGCCTTTCTGAAACACTCTTTCTGTAGAAACTGCAATTGGACATTCTGAGCGCTAAGAGGCCTATATTGGGAAAAATAATATCTTCAAATAAAAACTACACAGAAGCATTGTGTGAAACTTATTTCTGATATGTTCATTAAGCTAACAGAGTTAAACCATACTTTTGATTGCGCAGTTCTGAACACTCTTTCTGTAGAAAATGCAAGTGGACATTCGGAGCGCTAAGAGGGTAATAGTGGAAAAAGGAATATATTCAAATATAAACTACACAGTAGCATTCTGTGAAAATTCTTTCTGTTCTGTGCATTCAACTAACAGAGTTGAACCTTACTTTAGAGTGAGCCGTTCTGAAACACTCTTTCTGTAGAAACTGCAATTGGACATGCTAAGCGCTAAGAGGCCTACATTGGGAAAAAGAATATCTTCAAATAAAAACTACACAGATGCATTCTGTGAAACTTATTTCTGATCTGTAAATTCAGTTAACAGAGATAAAACATATTTTTGATTGAGCAGTTATGAAACACCCTTTTGGTAGAAAATGCAAGTGGAGATTCGGAGCGCTAAGAGGGTAATAGTGGAAAAAGGAATGTCTTCAAATATAAACTACACAGAATCATTCGGTGAAACTTCTTTCTGATCTGTGCATTCAGCTAACAGAATTAAACCATACTTTGATTGAGCAGATCTGAACACTCTTTCTGTTGAAAATGCAACTGGACATTTGGAGCGCTAAGAGCGTAGTAGTGGAAAAAGGAATATATTCAAATATAAACTACACAGAAGCATTCTGTGAAACTTCTTTCTGATCTGAGCATACAGCTAACAGATTTAAACCATACTTTTGATTGAGCAGTTTTGAAACACTCTGTCTGTTGAAAATGCAACTGGACTTTCGTAGCGCTAAGTGGGTAATAGTGGAAAAAAGTATATGTTCAAATATAAACTACACAGAAGCATTGTATGAAACTTCTTTCTGTTCTGTGCATTCAACTAACAGAGTTGAACCTTACTTTTCATTGAGCCGTTCTGAAACACTCTTTCTGTAGAAACTGCAATTGGACATTCTGAGCGCTAAGAGGCCTATATTGGGAAAAAGAATGTCTACAAATAAAAACTACACAGAAGAATTGTGTGAAACTTCTTTCTGTTCTGTTTGTTCAACTAAAAGAGTTGAACCTTAGTTTTGATTGAGCCGTTCTGAAACACTCTTTCTGTAGAAAATGCAAGTGGAGATTCGGAGCGCTAAGAGGGTAATAGTGGAAAAAGGAATGTCTCCAAATATAAACTACACAGAATCATTCTGTGAAACTTCTTTCTGATCTGTGCATTCAGCTAACAGAGTTAAACCATACTTTTGATTGAGCAGATCTGAACACTCTTTCTGTAGAAAATGCAACTGGACATTTGGAGCGCTAAGAGAGTAGTAGTGGAAAAAGGAATATATTCAAATATAAACTACACAGAAGCATTCTGTGAAACTTCTTTCTGATCTGAGCATTCAGCTAACAGAGTTAAACCATACTTTTGATTGAGCAGTTTTGAAACACTCTGTCTGTAGAAAATGCAACTGGACATTCGTAGCGCTAAGTGGGTAATAGTGGAAAAAAGAATATGTTCAAATATAAACTACACAGAAGCATTGTATGAAACTTCTTTCTGTTCTGTGCATTCAACTAAGAGAGTTGAACCTTACTTTTGATTGAGCCTTTCTGAAACACTCTTTCTGTAGAAACTGCAATTGGACATTCTGAGCGCTAAGAGGCCTATATTGGGAAAAATAATATCTTCAAATAAAAACTACACAGAAGCATTGTGTGAAACTTATTTCTGATATGTTCATTAAGCTAACAGAGTTAAACCATACTTTTGATTGCGCAGTTCTGTACACTCTTTCTGTAGAAAATGAAAGTGGACATTCGGAGCGCTAAGAGGGTAATAGTGGAAAAAGGAATATATTCAAATATAAACTACACAGTAGCATTCTGTGAAAATTCTTTCTGTTCTGTGCATTCAACTAACAGAGTTGAACCTTACTTTTGATTGAGCCGTTCTGAAACACTCTTTCTGTAGAAACTGCAATTGGACATGCTAAGCGCTAAGAGGCCTACATTGGGAAAAAGAATATCTTCAAATAAAAACTAAACAGATGCATTCTGTGAAACTTATTTCTGATCTGTAAATTCAGTTAACAGAGATAAAACATATTTTTGATTGAGCAGTTATGAAACACTCTTTTTGTAGAAAATGCAAGTGGAGATTCGGAGCGCTAAGAGGGTAATAGTGGAAAAAGGAATGTCTTCAAATATAAACTACACAGAATCATTCAGTGAAACTTCTTTCTGATCTGTGCATTCAGCTAACAGAGTTAAAACATACTTTTGATTGAGCAGATCTGAACACTCTTTCTGTAGAAAATGCAACTGGACATTTGGAGCGCTAAGAGAGTAGTAGTGGAAAAAGGAATATATTCAAATATAAACTACACAGAAGCATTCTGTGAAACTTCTTTCTGATCTGAGCATTCAGCTAACAGAGTTAAACCATACTTTTGATTGAGCAGTTTTGAAACACTCTGTCTGTAGAAAATGCAACTGGACATTCGTAGCGCTAAGTGGGTAATAGTGGAAAAAAGAATATGTTCAAATATAAACTACACAGAAGCATTGTATGAAACTACTTTCTGTTCTGTGCATTCAACTAACAGAGTTGAACCTTAGTTTTGATTGAGCCTTTCTGAAACACTCTTTCTGTAGAAACTGCAATTGGACATTCTGAGCACTAAGAGGCCTCTATTGGGAAAAATAATATCTTCAAATAAAAACTACACAGAAGCATTGTGTGAAACTTATTTCTGATATGTTCATTAAGCTAACAGAGTTAAACCATACTTTTGATTGCGCAGTTCTGAACACTCTTTCTGTAGAAAATGCAAGTGGACATTCGGAGCGCTAAGAGGGTAATAGTGGAAAAAGGAATATATTCAAATATAAACTACACAGTAGCATTCTGTGAAAATTCTTTCTGTTCTGTGCATTCAACTAACAGAGTTGAACCTTACTTTTGATTGAGCCGTTCTGAAACACTCTTTCTGTAGAAACTGCAATTGGACATGCTAAGCGCTAAGAGGCCTACATTGGGAAAAAGAATATCTTCAAATAAAAACTACACAGATGCATTCTGTGAAACTTATTTCTGATCTGTAAATTCAGTTAACAGAGATAAAACATATTTTTGATTGAGCAGTTATGAAACACTTTTTTGTAGAAAATGCAAGTGGAGATTCGGAGCGCTAAGAGGGTAATAGTGGAAAAAGGAATGTCTTCAAATATAAACTACACAGAATCATTCGGTGAAACTTCTTTCTGATCTGTGCATTCAGCTAACAGAGTTAAACCATACTTTTGATTGAGCAGATCTGAACACTCTTTCTGTAGAAAATGCAACTGGACATTCGTAGCGCTAAGTGGGTAATAGTGGAAAAAAGAATATGTTCAAATATAAACTACACAGAAGCATTCTGTGAAACTTCTTGCTGTTCTGTGCATTCAACTAACAGAGTTGAACCTTACTTTTGATTGAGCCGTTCTGAAACACTCTTTCTGTAGAAACTGCAATTGGACATTCTGAGCTCTAAGAGGCCTATATTGGGAAAAAGAATGTCTACAAATAAAAACTACACAGAAGAATTGTGTGAAACTTCTTTCTGTTCTGTTTGTTCAACTAAAAGAGTTGAACCTTAGTTTTGATTGAGCCGTTCTGAAACACTCTTTCTGTAGAAAATGCAAGTGGAGATTCGGAGCGCTAAGAGGGTAATAGTGGAAAAAGGAATGTCTCCAAATATAAACTACACAGAATCATTCTGTGAAACTTCTTTATGATCTGTGCATTCAGCTAACAGAGTTAAACCATACTTTTGATTGAGCAGATCTGAACACTCTTTCTGTAGAAAATGCAACTGGACATTTGGAGCGCTAAGAGAGTAGTAGTGGAAAAAGGAATATATTCAAATATAAACTACACAGAAGCATTCTGTGAAACTTCTTTCTGATCTGAGCATTCAGCTAACAGAGTTAAACCATACTTTTGATTGAGCAGTTTTGAAACACTCTGTCTGTAGAAAATGCAACTGGACATTCGTAGCGCTAAGTGGGTAATAGTGGAGAAAAGAATATGTTCAAATATAAACTACACAGAAGCATTGTATGAAACTACTTTCTGTTCTGTGCATTCAACTAACAGAGTTGAACCTTAGTTTTGATTGAGCCTTTCTGAAACACTCTTTCTGTAGAAACTGCAATTGGACATTCTGAGCGCTAAGAGCCCTCTATTGGGAAAAATAACATTTTCAAATAAAAACTACACAGAAGCATTGTGTGAAACTTATTTCTGATATGTTCATTAAGCTAACAGAGTTAAACCATACTTTTGATTGCGCAGTTCTGAACACTCTTTCTGTAGAAAATGCAAGTGGACATTCGGAGCGCTAAGAGGGTAATAGTGGAAAAAGGAATATATTCAAATATAAACTACACAGTAGCATTCTGTGAAAATTCTTTCTGTTCTGTGCATTCAACTAACAGAGTTGAACCTTACTTTTGATTGAGCCGTTCTGAAACACTCTTTCTGTAGAAACTGCAATTGGACATGCTAAGCGCTAAGAGGCCTACATTGGGAAAAAGAATATCTTCAAATAAAAACTACACAGATGCATTCTGTGAAACTTATTTCTGATCTGTAAATTCAGTTAACAGAGATAAAACATATTTTTGATTGAGCAGTTATGAAACACTCTTTTTGTAGAAAATGCAAGTGGAGATTCGGAGCGCTAAGAGGGTAATAGTGGAAAAAGGAATGTCTTCAAATATAAACTACACAGAATCATTCGGTGAAACTTCTTTCTGATCTGTGCATTCAGCTAACAGAGTTAAACCATACTTTTGATTGAGCAGATCTGAACACTCTTTCTGTAGAAAATGCAACTGGACATTCGTAGCGCTAAGTGGGTAATAGTGGAAAAAAGAATATGTTCAAATATAAACTACACAGAAGCATACTGTGAAACTTCTTGCTGTTCTGTGCATTCAACTAACAGAGTTGAACCTTACTTTTGATTGAGCCGTTCTGAAACACTCTTTCTGTAGAAACTGCAATTGGACATTCTGAGCGCTAAGAGGCCTATATTGGGAAAAAGAATGTCTACAAATAAAAACTACACAGAAGAATTGTGTGAAACTTCTTTCTGTTCTGTTTGTTCAACTAAAAGAGTTGAACCTTAGTTTTGATTGAGCCGTTCTGAAACACTCTTTCTGTAGAAAATGCAAGTGGAGATTCGGAGCGCTAAGAGGGTAATAGTGGAAAAAGGAATGTCTCCAAATATAAACTACACAGAATCATTCTGTGAAACTTCTTTCTGATCTGTGCATTCAGCTAACAGAGTTAAACCATACTTTTGATTGAGCAGATCTGAACACTCTTTCTGTAGAAAATGCAACTGGACATTTGGAGCGCTAAGAGAGTAGTAGTGGAAAAAGGAATATATTCAAATATAAACTACACAGAAGCATTCTGTGAAACTTCTTTCCGATCTGAGCATTCAGCTAACAGAGTTATACCATACTTTTGATTGAGCAGTTTTGAGACACTCTGTCTGTAGAAAATGCAACTGGACATTCGTAGCGCTAAGTGGGTAATAGTGGAAAAAAGAATATGTTCAAATATAAACTACACAGAAGCATTCTGTGAAACTTCTTTCTGTTCTGTGCATTCAACTAACAGTGTTGAACCTTACGTTTGATTGAGCCGTTCTGAAACACTCTTTCTGTAGAAACTGCAATTGGACATTCTGAGCGCTAAGATGCCTCTATTGGGAAAAATAATATCTTCAAATAAAAACTACACAGAAGCATTGTGTGAAACTTATTTCTGATATGTTCATTAAGCTAACAGAGTTAAACCATACTTTTGATTGCGCAGTTCTGAACACTCTTTCTGTAGAAAATGCAAGTGGACATTCGGAGCGCTAAGAGGGTAATAGTGGAAAAAGGAATATATTCAAATATAAACTACACAGTAGCATTCTGTGAAAATTCTTTCTTTTCTGTGCATTCAACTAACAGAGTTGAACCTTACTTTAGATTGAGCTGTTCTGAAACACTCTTTCTGTAGAATCTGCAATTGGACATGCTAAGCGCTAAGAGGCCTACACTGGGAAAAATATATCTTCAAATAAAAACTACACAGATGCATTCTATGAAACTTATTTCTGATCTGTAAATTCAGTTAACAGAGATAAAACATATTTTTGATTGAGCAGTTATGAAACACTCTTTTTGTAGAAAATGCAAGTGGAGATTCGGAGCGCTAAGGGGGTAATAGTGGAAAAAGGAATGTCTTCAAATATAAACTACAAAGAATCATTCGGTGAAACTTCTTTCTGATCTGTGCATTCAGCTAACAGAGTTAAACCATACTTTTGATTGAGCAGATCTGAACACTCTTTCTGTAGAAAATGCAACTGGACATTTGGAGCGCTAAGAGCGTAGTAGTGGAAAAAGGAATATATTCAAATATAAACTACACAGAAGCATTCTGTGAAACTTCTTTCTGATCTGAGCATTCAGCAAACAGAGTTAAACCATACTTTTGATTGAGCAGTTTTGAAACACTCTGTCTGTAGAAAATGCAACTGGACATTCGTAGCGCTAAGTGGGTAATAGTGGAAAAAAGAATATGTTCAAATATAAACTACACAGAAGCATTGTATGAAACTTCTTTCTGTTCTGTGCATTCAACTAACAGAGTTGAACCTTACTTTTGATTGAGCCGTTCTGAAACACTCTTTCTGTAGAAACTGCAGTTGGACATTCTCAGCGCTAAGAGGCCTATATTGGGAAAAATAATATCTTCAAATAAAAACTACACAGAAGCATTGTGTGAAACTTATTTCTGATATGTTCATTAAGCTAACAGAGTTAAACCATACTTTTGATTGCGCAGTTCTGAACACTCTTTCTGTAGAAAATGCAAGTGGACATTCGGAGCGCTAAGAGGGTAATAGTGGAAAAAGGAATATATTCAAATATAAACTACACAGTAGCATTCTGTGAAAATTCTTTCTGTTCTGTGCATTCAACTAACAGAGTTGAAACTTACTTTAGATTGAGCTGTTCTGAAACACTCTTTCTGTAGAAACTGCAATTGGACATGCTAAGCGCTAAGAGGCCTACACTGGGAAAAAGTATATCTTCAAATAAAAACTACACAGATGCATTCTGTGAAACTTATTTCTGATCTGTAAATTCAGTTAACAGAGATAAAACATATTTTTGATTGAGCAGTTATGAAACACTCTTTTTGTAGAAAATGCAAGTGGAGATTCGGAGCGCTAAGAGGGTAATAGTGGAAAAAGGAATGTCTTCAAATATAAACCACAAAGAATCATTCGGTGAAACTTCTTTCTGATCTGTGCATTCAGCTAACAGAGTTAAACCATACTTTTGATTGAGCAGATCTGAACACTCTTTCTGTAGAAAATGCAACTGGACATTTGGAGCGCTAAGAGCGTAGTAGTGGAAAAAGGAATATATTCAAATATAAACTACACAGAAGCATTTTGTGAAACTTCTTTCTGATCTGAGCATTCAGCAAACAGAGTTAAACCATACTTTTGATTGAGCAGTTTTGAAACACTCTGTCTGTAGAAAATGCAACTGGACATTCGTAGCGCTAAGTGGGTAATAGTGGAAAAAAGAATATGTTCAAATATAAACTACACAGAAGCATTGTATGAAACTTCTTTCTGTTCTGTGCATTCAACTAACAGAGTTGAACCTTACTTTTGATTGAGCCGTTCTGAAACACTCTTTCTGTAGAAACTGCAATTGGACATTCTGAGCGCTAAGAGGCCTATATTGGGAAAAAGAATGTCTACAAATAAAAACTACACAGAAGAATTGTGTGAAACTTCTTTCTGTTCTGTTTGTTCAACTAAAGGAGTTGAACCTTAGTTTTGATTGAGCCGTTCTGAAACACTCTTTCTGTAGAAAATGCAAGTGGAGATTCGGAGCGCTAAGAGGGTAATAGTGGAAAAAGGAATGTCTCCAAATATAAACTACACAGAATCATTCTGTGAAACTTCTTTCTGATCTGTGCATTCAGCTAACAGAGTTAAAACATACTTTTGATTGAGCAGATCTGAACACTCTTTCTGTAGAAAATGCAACTGGACATTTGGAGCGCTAAGAGAGTAGTAGTGGAAAAAGGAATATATTCAAATATAAACTACACAGAAGCATTCTGTGAAACTCCTTTCCGATCTGAGCATTCAGCTAACAGAATTAAACCATACTTTTGATTGAGCAGTTTTGAAACACTCTGTCTGTAGAAAATGCAACTGGACATTCGTAGCGCTAAGTGGGTAATAGTGGAAAAAAGAATATGTTCAAATATAAAATACACAGAAGCATTCTGTGAAACTTCTTTCTGATCTGAGCATTCAGCTAACAGAGTTAAACCATACTTTTGATTGAGCAGTTTTGAAACACTCTGTCTGTAGAAAATGCAACTGGACATTCGTAGCGCTAAGTGGGTAATAGTAGAAAAAAGAATATGTTCAAATATAAACTACAGAGAAGCATTCTGTGAAACTTCTTTCTGTTCTGTGCATTCAACTAACAGAGTTGAACCTTTCTTTTGATTGAGCCGTTCTGAAACACTCTTTCTGTAGAAACTGCAATTGGACATTCTGAGCGCTAAGAGGACTCTATTGGGAAAAATAATATCTTCAAATAAAAACTACACAGAAGCATTGTGTGAAACTTATTTCTGATATGTTCATTAAGCTAACAGAGTTAAACCATACTTTTGATTGCGCAGTTCTGAACCCTCTTTCTGTAGAAAATGCAAGTGGACATTCGGAGCGCTAAGAGGGTAATAGTGGAAAAAGGAATATATTCAAATATAAACTACACAGTAGCATTCTGTGAAAATTCTTTCTGTTCTGTGCATTCAACTAACAGAGTTGAACCTTACTTTAGATTGAGCTGTTCTGAAACACTCTTTCTGTAGAAACTGCAATTGGACATGCTAAGCGCTAAGAGGCCTACACTGGGAAAAAGTATATCTTCAAATAAAAACTACACAGATGCATTCTGTGAAACTTATTTCTGATCTGTAAATTCAGTTAACAGAGATAAAACATATTTTTGATTGAGCAGTTATGAAACACTCTTTTTGTAGAAAATGCAAGTGGAGATTCGGAGCGCTAAGGGGGTAATAGTGCAAAAAGGAATGTCTTCAAATATAAACTACAAAGAATCATTCGGTGAAACTTCTTTCTGATCTGTGCATTCAGCTAACAGAGTTAAACCATACTTTTGATTGAGCAGATCTGAACACTCTTTCTGTAGAAAATGCAACTGGACATTTGGAGCGCTAAGAGCGTAGTAGTGGAAAAAGGAATATATTCAAATATAAACTACACAGAAGCATTCTGTGAAACTTCTTTCTGATCTGAGCATTCAGCAAACAGAGTTAAACCATACTTTTGATTGAGCAGTTTTGAAACACTCTGTCTGTAGAAAATGCAACTGGACATTCGTAGCGCTAAGTGGGTAATAGTGGAAAAAAGAATATGTTCAAATATAAACTACACAGAAGCATTGTATGAAACTTCTTTCTGTTCTGTGCATTCAACTAACAGAGTTGAACCTTACTTTTGATTGAGCCGTTCTGAAACACTCTTTCTGTAGAAACTGCAGTTGGACATTCTCAGCCCTAAGAGGCCTATATTGGGAAAAATAATATCTTCAAATAAAAACTACACAGAAGCATTGTGTGAAACTTATTTCTGATATGTTCATTAAGCTAACAGAGTTAAACCATACTTTTGATTGCGCAGTTCTGAACACTCTTTCTGTAGAAAATGCAAGTGGACATTCGGAGCGCTAAGAGGGTAATAGTGGAAAAAGGAATATATTCAAATATAAACTACACAGTAGCATTCTGTGAAAATTCTTTCTGTTCTGTGCATTCAACTAACAGAGTTGAAACTTACTTTAGATTGAGCTGTTCTGAAACACTCTTTCTGTAGAAACTGCAATTGGACATGCTAAGCGCTAAGAGGCCTACACTGGGAAAAAGTATATCTTCAAATAAAAACTACACAGATGCATTCTGTGAAACTTATTTCTGATCTGTAAATTCAGTTAACAGAGATAAAACATATTTTTGATTGAGCAGTTATGAAACCCTCTTTTTGTAGAAAATGCAAGTGGAGATTCGGAGCGCTAAGAGGGTAATAGTGGAAAAAGGAATGTCTCCAAATATAAACTACACAGAATCATTCTGTGAAACTTCTTTCTGATCTGTGCATTCAGCTAACAGAGTTAAACCATACTTTTGATTGAGCAGATCTGAACACTCTTTCTGTAGAAAATGCAACTGGACATTTGGAGCGCTAAGAGGGTAGTAGTGGAAAAAGGAATATATTCAAATATAAAGTACACAGAAGCATTCTGTGAAACTTCTTTCTGATCTGAGCATTCAGCTAACAGAGTTAAACCATACTTTTGATTGAGCAGTTTTGAAACACTCTGTCTGTAGAAAATGCAACTGGACATTCGTAGCGCTAAGTGGGTAATAGTGGAAAAAAGAATATGTTCAAATATAAACTACACAGAAGCATTGTATGAAACTTCTTTCTGTTCTGTGCATTCAACTAACAGAGTTGAACCTTACTTTTGATTGAGCCTTTCTGAAACACTCTTTCTGTAGAAACTGCAATTGGACATTCTGAGCGCTAAGAGGCCTATATTGGGAAAAATAATATCTTCAAATAAAAACTACACAGAAGCATTGTGTGAAACTTATTTCTGATATGTTCATTAAGCTAACAGAGTTAAACCATACTTTTGATTGCGCAGTTCTGAACACTCTTTCTGTAGAAAATGCAAGTGGACATTCGGAGCGCTAAGAGGGTAATAGTGGAAAAAGGAATATATTCAAATATAAACTACACAGTAGCATTCTGTGAAAATTCTTTCTGTTCTGTGCATTCAACTAACAGAGTTGAACCTTACTTTTGATTGAGCCGTTCTGAAACACTCTTTCTGTAGAAACTGCAATTGGACATGCTAAGCGCTAAGAGGCCTACATTGGGAAAAAGAATATCTTCAAATAAAAACTACACAGATGCATTCTGTGAAACTTATTTCTGATCTGTAAATTCAGTTAACAGAGATAAAACATATTTTTGATTGAGCAGTTATGAAACACTCTTTTTGTAGAAAATGCAAGTGGAGATTCGGAGCGCTAAGGGGGCAATAGTGGAAAAAGGAATGTCTTCAAATATAAACCACAAAGAATCATTCGGTGAAACTTCTTTCTGATCTGTGCATTCAGCTAACAGAGTTAAACCATACTTTTGATTGAGCAGATCTGAACACTCTTTCTGTAGAAAATGCAACTGGACATTTGGAGCGCTAAGAGCGTAGTAGTGGAAAAAGGAATATATTCAAATATAAACTACACAGAAGCATTCTGTGAAACTTCTTTCTGATCTGAGCATTCAGCAAACAGAGTTAAACCATACTTTTGATTGAGCAGTTTTGAAACACTCTGTCTGTAGAAAATGCAACTGGACATTCGTAGCGCTAAGTGGGTAATAGTGGAAAAAAGAATATGTTCAAATATAAACTACACAGAAGCATTGTATGAAACTTCTTTCTGTTCTGTGCATTCAACTAACAGAGTTGAACCTTACTTTTAATTGAGCCGTTCTGAAACACTCTTTCTGTAGAAACTGCAATTGGACATTCTGAGCGCTAAGAGGCCTATATTGGGAAAAAGAATGTCTACAAATAAAAACTACACAGAAGAATTGTGTGAAACTTCTTTCTGTTCTGTTTGTTCAACTAAAGGAGTTGAACCTTAGTTTTGATTGAGCCGTTCTGAAACACTCTTTCTGTAGAAAATGCAAGTGGAGATTCGGAGCGCTAAGAGGGTAATAGTGGAAAAAGGAATGTCTCCAAATATAAACTACACAGAATCATTCTGTGAAACTTCTTTCTGATCTGTGCATTCAGCTAACAGAGTTAAAACATACTTTTGATTGAGCAGATCTGAACACTCTTTCTGTAGAAAATGCAACTGGACATTTGGAGCGCTAAGAGAGTAGTAGTGGAAAAAGGAATATATTCAAATATAAACTACACAGAAGCATTCTGTGAAACTTCTTTCCGATCTGAGCATTCAGCTAACAGAGTTAAACCATACTTTTGATTGAGCAGTTTTGAAACACTCTGTCTGTAGAAAATGCAACTGGACATTCGTAGCGCTAAGTGGGTAATAGTGGAAAAAAGAATATGTTCAAATATAAACTACACAGAAGCATTCTGTGAAACTTCTTTCTGTTCTGTGCATTCAACTAACAGTGTTGAACCTTACGTTTGATTGAGCCGTTCTGAAACACTCTTTCTGTAGAAACTGCAATTGGACATTCTGAGTGCTAAGAGGCCTCTATTGGGAAAAATAATATCTTCAAATAAAAACTACACAGAAGCATTGTGTGAAACTTATTTCTGATATGTTCATTAAGCTAACAGAGTTAAACCATACTTTTGATTGCGCAGTTCTGAACACTCTTTCTGTAGAAAATGCAAGTGGACATTTGGAGCGCTAAGAGGGTAATAGTGGAAAAAGGAATATATTCAAATATAAACTACACAGTAGCATTCTGTGAAAATTCTTTCTGTTCTGTGCATTCAACTAACAGAGTTGAACCTTACTTTAGATTGAGCTGTTCTGAAACACTCTTTCTGTAGAATCTGCAATTGGACATGCTAAGCGCTAAGAGGCCTACACTGGGAAAAATATATCTTCAAATAAAAACTACACAGATGCATTCTGTGAAACTTATTTCTGATCTGTAAATTCAGTTAACAGAGATAAAACATATTTTTGATTGAGCAGTTATGAAACACTCTTTTTGTAGAAAATGCAAGTGGAGATTCGGAGCGCTAAGGGGGCAATAGTGGAAAAAGGAATGTCTTCAAATATAAACCACAAAGAATCATTCGGTGAAACTTCTTTCTGATCTGTGCATTCAGCTAACAGAGTTAAACCATACTTTTGATTGAGCAGATCTGAACACACTTTCTGTAGAAAATGCAACTGGAAATTTGGAGCGCTAAGAGCGTAGTAGTGGAAAAAGGAATATATTCAAATATAAACTACACAGAAGCATTTTGTGAAACTTCTTTCTGATCTGAGCATTCAGCAAACAGAGTTAAACCATACTTTTGATTGAGTAGTTTTGAAACACTCTGTCTGTAGAAAATGCAACTGGACATTCGTAGCGCTAAGTGGGTAATAGTGGAAAAAAGAATATGTTCAAATATAAACTACACAGAAGCATTGTATGAAACTTCTTTCTGTTCTGTGCATTCAACTAACAGAGTTGAACCTTACTTTTGATTGAGCCGTTCTGAAACACTCTTTCTGTAGAAACTGCAATTGGACATTCTGAGCGCTAAGAGGCCTATATTGGGAAAAAGAATGTCTACAAATAAAAACTACACAGAAGAATTGTGTGAAACTTCTTTCTGTTCTGTTTGTTCAACTAAAGGAGTTGAACCTTAGTTTTGATTGAGCCGTTCTGAAACACTCTTTCTGTAGAAAATGCAAGTGGAGATTCGGAGCGCTAAGAGGGTAATAGTGGAAAAAGGAATGTCTCCAAATATAAACTACACAGAATCATTCTGTGAAACTTCTTTCTGATCTGTGCATTCAGCTAACAGAGTTAAAACATACTTTTGATTGAGCAGATCTGAACACTCTTTCTGTAGAAAATGCAACTGGACATTTGGAGCGCTAAGAGAGTAGTAGTGGAAAAAGGAATATATTCAAATATAAACTACACAGAAGCATTCTGTGAAACTCCTTTCCGATCTGAGCATTCAGCTAACAGAATTAAACCATACTTTTGATTGAGCAGTTTTGAAACACTCTGTCTGTAGAAAATGCAACTGGACATTCGTAGCGCTAAGTGGGTAATAGTGGAAAAAAGAATATGTTCAAATATAAAATACACAGAAGCATTCTGTGAAACTTCTTTCTGATCTGAGCATTCAGCTAACAGAGTTAAACCATACTTTGGATTGAGCAGTTTTGAAACACTCTGTCTGTAGAAAATGCAACTGGACATTCGTAGCGCTAAGTGGGTAATAGTAGAAAAAAGAATATGTTCAAATATAAACTACAGAGAAGCATTCTGTGAAACTTCTTTCTGTTCTGTGCATTCAACTAACAGAGTTGAACCTTTCTTTTGATTGAGCCGTTCTGAAACACTCTTTCTGTAGAAACTGCAATTGGACATTCTGAGCGCTAAGAGGACTCTATTGGGAAAAATAATATCTTCAAATAAAAACTACACAGAAGCATTGTGTGAAACTTATTTCTGATATGTTCATTAAGCTAACAGAGTTAAACCATACTTTTGATTGCGCAGTTCTGAACCCTCTTTCTGTAGAAAATGCAAGTGGACATTCGGAGCGCTAAGAGGGTAATAGTGGAAAAAGGAATATATTCAAATATAAACTACACAGTAGCATTCTGTGAAAATTCTTTCTGTTCTGTGCATTCAACTAACAGAGTTGAACCTTACTTTAGATTGAGCTGTTCTGAAACACTCTTTCTGTAGAAACTGCAATTGGACATGCTAAGCGCTAAGAGGCCTACACTGGGAAAAAGTATATCTTCAAATAAAAACTACACAGATGCATTCTGTGAAACTTATTTCTGATCTGTAAATTCAGTTAACAGAGATAAAACATATTTTTGATTGAGCAGTTATGAAACACTCTTTTTGTAGAAAATGCAAGTGGAGATTCGGAGCGCTAAGAGGGTAATAGTGGAAAAAGGAATGTCTTCAAATATAAACTACACAGAATCATTCGGTGAAACTTCTTTCTGATCTGTGCATTCAGCTAACGGAGTTAAACCATACTTTTGATTGAGCAGATCTGAACACTCTTTCTGTAGAAAATGCAACTGGACATTTGGAGCGCTAAGAGCGTAGTAGTGGAAAAAGGAATATATTCAAATATAAACTACACAGAAGCATTCTGTGAAACTTTTTTCTGATCTGAGCATTCAGCTAACAGAGTTAAACCATACTTTTGATTGAGCAGTTTTGAAATACTCTGTCTGTAGAAAATGCAACTGGACATTCGTAGCGCTAAGTGGGTAATAGTGGAAAAAAGAATATGTTCAAATATAAACTACACAGAAGCATTGTATGAAACTTCTTTCTGTTCTGTGCATTCAACTAACAGAGTTGAACCTTACTTTTGATTGAGCCGTTCTGAAACACTCTTTCTGTAGAAACTGCAATTGGACATTCTGAGCGCTAAGAGGTCTATATTGGGAAAAAGAATGTCTACAAATAAAAACTACACAGAAGAATTGTGTGAAACTTCTTTCTGTTCTGTTTGTTCAACTAAAGGAGTTGAACCTTAGTTTTGATTGAGCCGTTCTGAAACACTCTTTCTGTAGAAAATGCAAGTGGAGATTCGGAGCGCTAAGAGGGTAATAGTGGAAAAAGGAATGTCTCCAAATATAAACTACACAGAATCATTCTGTGAAACTTCTTTCTGATCTGTGCATTCAGCTAACAGAGTTAAAACATACTTTTGATTGAGCAGATCTGAACACTCTTTCTGTAGAAAATGCAACTGGACATTTGGAGCGCTAAGAGAGTAGTAGTGGAAAAAGGAATATATTCAAATATAAACTACACAGAAGCATTCTGTGAAACTCCTTTCCGATCTGAGCATTCAGCTAACAGAATTAAACCATACTTTTGATTGAGCAGTTTTGAAACACTCTGTCTGTAGAAAATGCAACTGGACATTCGTAGCGCTAAGTGGGTAATAGTGGAAAAAAGAATATGTTCAAATATAAAATACACAGAAGCATTCTGTGAAACTTCTTTCTGATCTGAGCATTCAGCTAACAGAGTTAAACCATACTTTTGATTGAGCAGTTTTGAAACACTCTGTCTGTAGAAAATGCAACTGGACATTCGTAGCGCTAAGTGGGTAATAGTAGAAAAAAGAATATGTTCAAATATAAACTACAGAGAAGCATTCTGTGAAACTTCTTTCTGTTCTGTGCATTCAACTAACAGAGTTGAACCTTTCTTTTGATTGAGCCGTTCTGAAACACTCTTTCTGTAGAAACTGCAATTGGACATTCTGAGCGCTAAGAGGACTCTATTGGGAAAAATAATATCTTCAAATAAAAACTACACAGAAGCATTGTGTGAAACTTATTTCTGATATGTTCATTAAGCTAACAGAGTTAAACCATACTTTTGATTGCGCAGTTCTGAACCCTCTTTCTGTAGAAAATGCAAGTGGACATTCGGAGCGCTAAGAGGGTAATAGTGGAAAAAGGAATATATTCAAATATAAACTACACAGTAGCATTCTGTGAAAACTCTTTCTGTTCTGTGCATTCAACTAACAGAGTTGAACCTTACTTTAGATTGAGCTGTTCTGAAACACTCTTTCTGTAGAAACTGCAATTGGACATGCTAAGCGCTAAGAGGCCTACACTGGGAAAAAGTATATCTTCAAATAAAAACTACACAGATGCATTCTGTGAAACTTATTTCTGATCTGTAAATTCAGTTAACAGAGATAAAACATATTTTTGATTGAGCAGTTATGAAACACTCTTTTTGTAGAAAATGCAAGTGGAGATTCGGAGCGCTAAGGGGGTAATAGTGCAAAAAGGAATGTCTTCAAATATAAACTACAAAGAATCATTCGGTGAAACTTCTTTCTGATCTGTGCATTCAGCTAACAGAGTTAAACCATACTTTTGATTGAGCAGATCTGAACACTCTTTCTGTAGAAAATGCAACTGGACATTTGGAGCGCTAAGAGCGTAGTAGTGGAAAAAGGAATATATTCAAATATAAACTACACAGAAGCATTCTGTGAAACTTCTTTCTGATCTGAGCATTCAGCAAACAGAGTTAAACCATACTTTTGATTGAGCAGTTTTGAAACACTCTGTCTGTAGAAAATGCAACTGGACATTCGTAGCGCTAAGTGGGTAATAGTGGAAAAAAGAATATGTTCAAATATAAACTACACAGAAGCATTGTATGAAACTTCTTTCTGTTCTGTGCATTCAACTAACAGAGTTGAACCTTACTTTTGATTGAGCCGTTCTGAAACACTCTTTCTGTAGAAACTGCAGTTGGACATTCTCAGCCCTAAGAGGCCTATATTGGGAAAAATAATATCTTCAAATAAAAACTACACAGAAGCATTGTGTGAAACTTATTTCTGATATGTTCATTAAGCTAACAGAGTTAAACCATACTTTTGATTGCGCAGTTCTGAACACTCTTTCTGTAGAAAATGCAAGTGGACATTCGGAGCGCTAAGAGGGTAATAGTGGAAAAAGGAATATATTCAAATATAAACTACACAGTAGCATTCTGTGAAAATTCTTTCTGTTCTGTGCATTCAACTAACAGAGTTGAAACTTACTTTAGATTGAGCTGTTCTGAAACACTCTTTCTGTAGAAACTGCAATTGGACATGCTAAGCGCTAAGAGGCCTACACTGGGAAAAAGTATATCTTCAAATAAAAACTACACAGATGCATTCTGTGAAACTTATTTCTGATCTGTAAATTCAGTTAACAGAGATAAAACATATTTTTGATTGAGCAGTTATGAAACACTCTTTTTGTAGAAAATGCAAGTGGAGATTCGGAGCGCTAAGAGGGTAATAGTGGAAAAAGGAATGTCTTCAAATATAAACTACACAGAATCATTCGGTGAAACTTCTTTCTGATCTGTGCATTCAGCTAACAGAGTTAAACCATACTTTTGATTGAGCAGATCTGAACACTCTTTCTGTAGAAAATGCAACTGGACATTTGGAGCGCTAAGAGCGTAGTAGTGGAAAAAGGAATATATTCAAATATAAACTACACAGAAGCATTCTGTGAAACTATTTTCTGATCTGAGCATTCAGCTAACAGAGTTAAACCATACTTTTGATTGAGCAGTTTTGAAACACTCTGTCTGTAGAAAATGCAACTGGACATCCGTAGCGCTAAGTGGGTAATAGTGGAAAAAAGAATATGTTCAAATATAAACTACACAGAAGCATTGTATGAAACTTCTTTCTGTTCTGTGCATTCAACTAACAGAGTTGAACCTTACTTTTGATTGTGCCGTTCTGAAACACTCTTTCAGTAGAAACTGCAATTGGACATTCTGAGCGCTAAGAGGCCTATATTGGGAAAAAGAATGTCTACAAATAAAAACTACACAGAAGAATTGTGTGAAACTTCTTTCTGTTCTGTTTGTTCAACTAAAAGAGTTGAACCTTAGTTTTGATTGAGCCGTTCGGAAACACTCTTTCTGTAGAAAATGCAAGTGGAGATTCGGAGCGCTAAGAGGGTAATAGTGGAAAAAGGAATGTCTCCAAATATAAACTACACAGAATCATTCTGTGAAACTTTATTCTGATCTGTGCATTCAGCTAGCAGAGTTAAACCATACTTTTGATTGAGCAGATCTGAACTCTCTTTCTGTAGAAAATGCAACTGGACATTTGGAGCGCTGAGAGAGTAGAAGTGGAAAAAGGAATATATACAAATATAAACTACATAGAAGCATTCTGTGAAACTTCTTTCTGATCTGAGCATTCAGCTAACAGAGTTAAACCATACTTTTGATTGAGCAGTTTTGAAACACTCTGTCTGTAGAAAATGCAACTGGACATTCGTAGCGCTAAGTGGGTAATAGTGGAAAAAACAGTATGTTCAAATATAAACTACACAGAAGCATTGTATGAAACTTCTTTCTGTTCTGTGCATTCAACTAACAGAGTTGAACCTTACTTTTGATTGAGCCGTTCTGAAACACTCTTTCTGTAGAAACTGCAATTGGACATTCTGAGCGCTAAGAGGCCTATATTGGGAAAAAGAATGTCTACAAATAAAAACTACACAGAAGAATTGTGTGAAACTTCTTTCTGTTCTGTTTGTTCAACTAAAAGAGTTGAACCTTAGTTTTGATTGAGCCGTTCTGAAACACTCTTTCTGTAGAAAATGCAAGTGGAGATTCGGAGCGCTAAGAGGGTAATAGTGGAAAAAGGAATGTCTCCAAATATAAACTACACAGAATCATTCTGTGAAACTTTATTCTGATCTGTGCATTCAGCTAACAGAGTTAAACCATACTTTTGATTGAGCAGATCTGAACTCTCTTTCTGTAGAAAATGCAACTGGACATTTGGAGCGCTGAGAGAGTAGTAGTGGAAAAAGGAATATATTCAAATATAAACTACACAGAAGCATTCTGTGAAATTTCTTTCTGATCTGAGCATTCAGCTAACAGAGTTAAACCATAGTTTTGATTGAGCAGTTTTGAAACACTCTGTCTGTAGAAAATGCAACTGGACATTCGTAGCGCTAAGTGGGTAATTGTGGAAAAAAGAATATGTTCAAATATAAACTACACAGAAGCAGTGTATGAAACTTCTTTCTGTTCTGTGCATTCAACTAACAGAGTTGAACCTTACTTTTGATTGAGCCTTTCTGAAACACTCTTTCTGTAGAAACTGCAATTGGACATTCTGAGCGCTAAGAGGCCTATATTGGGAAAAATAATATCTTCAAATAAAAACTACACAGAAGCATTGTGTGAAACTTATTTCTGATATGTTCATTAAGCTAACAGAGTTAAACCATACTTTTGTTTGCGCAGTTCTGAACACTCTTTCTGTAGAAAATGCAAGTGGACATTCGGAGCGCTAAGAGGGTAATAGTGGAAAAAGGAATATATTCAAATGTAAACTACACAGTAGCATTCTGTGAAAATTCTTTCTGTTCTGTGCATTCAACTAACAGAGTTGAACCTTACTTTTGATTGAGCCGTTCTGAAACACTCTTTCTCTAGAAACTGCAATTGGACATGCTAAGCGCTAAGAGGCCTACACTGGGAAAAAGAATATCTTCAAATAAAAACTACACAGATGCATTCTGTGAAACTTATTTCTGATCTGTAAATTCAGTTAACAGAGATAAAACATATTTTTGATTGAGCAGTTATGAAACACTCTTTTTGTAGAAAATGCAAGTGGAGATTCGGAGCGCTAAGAGGGTAATAGTGGAAAAAGGAATGTCTTCAAATATAAACTACACAGAATCATTCGGTGAAACTTCTTTCTGATCTGTGCATTCAGCTAACAGAGTTAAACCATACTTTTGATTGAGCAGATCTGAACACTCTTTCTGTAGAAAATGCAACTGGACATTTGGAGCGCTAAGAGCGTAGTAGTGGAAAAAGGAATATATTCAAATATAAACTTCACAGAAGCATTCTGTGAAACTTCTTTCTGATCTGAGCATTCAGCTAACAGAGTTAAACCATACTTTTGATTGAGCAGTTTTGAAACACTCTGTCTGTAGAAAATGCAACTGGACATTCGTAGCGCTTAGTGGGTAATAGTGGAAAAAAGAATATGTTCAAATATAAACTACACAGAAGCATTGTATGAAACTTCTTTCTGTTCTGTGCATTCAACTAACAGAGTTGAACCTTACTTTTGATTGAGCCTTTCTGAAACGCTCTTTCTATAGAAACTGCAATTGGACATTCTGAGCGCTAAGAGGCCTATATTGGGAAAAATAATATCTTCAAATAAAAACTACACAGAAGCATTGTGTGAAACTTATTTCTGATATGTTCATTAAGCTAACAGAGTTAAACCATACTTTTGATTGCGCAGTTCTGAACACTCTTTCTGTAGAAAATGCAAGTGGACATTCGGAGCGCTAAGAGGGTAATAGTGGAAAAAGGAATATATTCAAATATAAACTACACAGTAGCATTCTGTGAAAATTCTTTCTGTTCTGTGCATTCAACTAACAGAGTTGAACCTTACTTTTGATTGAGCCGTTCTGAAACACTCTTTCTGTAGAAACTGCAATTGGACATGCTAAGCGCTAAGAGGCCTACATTGGGAAAAAGAATATCTTCAAATAAAAACTACACAGATGCATTCTGTGAAACTTATTTCTGATCTGTAAATTCAGTTAACAGAGATAAAACATATTTTTGATTGAGCAGTTATGAAACACTCTTTTTGTAGAAAATGCAAGTGGAGATTCGGAGCGCTAAGAGGGTAATAGTGGAAAAAGGAATGTCTTCAAATATAAACTACACAGAATCATTCGGTGAAACTTCTTTCTGATCTGTGCATTCAGCTAACAGAGTTAAACCATACTTTTGATTGAGCAGATCTGAACACTCTTTCTGTCGAAAATGCAACTGGACATTTGGAGCGCTAAGAGCGTAGTAGTGGAAAAAGTAATATATTCAAATATAAACTACACAGAAGCATTCTGTGAAACTTCTTTCTGATCTGAGCATTCAGCTAACAGAGTTAAACCATACTTTTGATTGAGCAGTTTTGAAACACTCTGTCTGTAGAAAATGCAACTGGACATTCGTAGCGCTAAGTGGGTAATAGTGGAAAAAAGAATATGTTCAAATATAAACTACACAGAAGCATTGTATGAAACTCCTTTCTGTTCTGTGCATTCAACTAACAGAGTTGAACCTTACTTTTGATTGAGCCGTTCTGAAACACTCTTTCTGTAGAAACTGCAATTGGACATTCTGAGCGCTAAGAGGCCTCTATTGGGAAAAATAATATCTTCAAATAAAAACTACACAGAAGCATTGTGTGAAACTTATTTCTGATATGTTCATTAAGCTAACAGAGTTAAACCATACTTTTGATTGCGAAGTTCTGAACACTCTTTCTGTAGAAAATGCAAGTGGACATTCGGAGCGCTAAGAGGGTAATAGTGGAAAAAGGAATATATTCAAATATAAACTACACAGTAGCATTCTGTGAAAATGCTTTCTGTTCTGTGCATTCAACTAACAGAGTTGAACCTTACTTTTGATTGAGCCGTTCTGAAACACTCTTTCTCTAGAAACTGCAATTGGACATGCTAAGCGCTAAGAGGCCTACACTGGGAAAAAGAATATCTTCAAATAAAAACTACACAGATGCATTCTGTGAAACTTATTTCTGATCTGTAAATTCAGTTAACAGAGATAAAACATATTTTTGATTGAGCAGTTATGAAACACTCTTTTTGTAGAAAATGCAAGTGGAGATTCGGAGCGCTAAGAGGGTAATAGTGGAAAAAGGAATGTCTTCAAATATACACTACACAGAATCATTCGGTGAAACTTCTTTCTGATCTGTGCATTCAGCTAACAGAGTTAAACCATACTTTTGATTGAGCAGATCTGAACACTCTTTCTGTAGAAAATGCAACTGGACATTTGGAGCGCTAAGAGCGTAGTAGTGGAAAAAGGAATATATTCAAATATAAACTTCACAGAAGCATTCTGTGAAACTTCCTTCTGATCTGAGCATTCAGCTAACAGAGTTAAACCATACTTTTGATTGAGCAGTTTTGAAACACTCTGTCTGTAGAAAATGCAACTGGACATTCGTAGCGCTTAGTGGGTAATAGTGGAAAAAAGAATATGTTCAAATATAAACTACACAGAAGCATTGTATGAAACTTCTTTCTGTTCTGTGCATTCAACTAACAGAGTTGAACCTTACTTTTGATTGAGCCTTTCTGAAACGCTCTTTCTATAGAAACTGCAATTGGACATTCTGAGCGCTAAGAGGCCTATATTGGGAAAAATAATATCTTCAAATAAAAACTACACAGAAGCATTGTGTGAAACTTATTTCTGATATGTTCATTAAGCTAACAGAGTTAAACCATACTTTTGATTGCGCAGTTCTGAACACTCTTTCTGTAGAAAATGCAAGTGGACATTCGGAGCGCTAAGAGGGTAATAGTGGAAAAAGGAATATATTCAAATATAAACTACACAGTAGCATTCTGTGAAAATTCTTTCTGTTCTGTGCATTCAACTAACAGAGTTGAACCTTACTTTTGATTGAGCCGTTCTGAAACACTCTTTCTGTAGAAACTGCAATTGGACATGCTAAGCGCTAAGAGGCCTACATTGGGAAAAAGAATATCTTCAAATAAAAACTACACAGATGCATTCTGTGAAACTTATTTCTGATCTGTAAATTCAGTTAAGAGAGATAAAATATATTTTTGATTGAGCAGTTATGAAACACTCTTTTTGTAGAAAATGCAAGTGGAGATTCGGAGCGCTAAGAGGGTAATAGTGGAAAAAGGAATGTCTTCAAATATAAACTACACAGAATCATTCGGTGAAACTTCTTTCTGATCTGTGCATTCAGCTAACAGAGTTAAACCATACTTTTGATTGAGCAGATCTGAACACTCTTTCTGTCGAAAATGCAACTGGACATTTGGAGCGCTAAGAGCGTAGTAGTGGAAAAAGTAATATATTCAAATATAAACTACACAGAAGCATTCTGTGAAACTTCTTTCTGATCTGAGCATTCAGCTAACAGAGTTAAACCATACTTTTGATTGAGCAGTTTTGAAACACTCTGTCTGTAGAAAATGCAACTGGACATTCGTAGCGCTAAGTGGGTAATAGTGGAAAAAAGAATATGTTCAAATATAAACTACACAGAAGCATTGTATGAAACTTCTTTCTGTTCTGTGCATTCAACTAACAGAGTTGAACCTTACTTTTGATTGAGCCGTTCTGAAACACTCTTTCTGTAGAAACTGCAATTGGACATTCTGAGCGCTAAGAGGCCTCTATTGGGAAAAATAATATCTTCAAATAAAAACTACACAGAAGCATTGTGTGAAACTTATTTCTGATATGTTCATTAAGCTAACAGAGTTAAAGCATACTTTTGATTGCGAAGTTCTGAACACTCTTTCTGTAGAAAATGCAAGTGGACATTCGGAGCGCTAAGAGGGTAATAGTGGAAAAAGGAATATATTCAAATATAAACTACACAGTAGCATTCTGTGAAAATGCTTTCTGTTCTGTGCATTCAACTAACAGAGTTGAACCTTACTTTTGATTGAGCCGTTCTGAAACACTCTTTCTGTAGAAACTGCAATTGGACATGCTAAGCGCTAAGAGGCCTACATTGGGAAAAAGAATATCTTCAAATAAAAACTACACAGATGCATTCTGTGAAACTTATTTCTGATCTGTAAATTCAGTTAACAGAGATAAAACATATTTTTGATTGAGCAGTTATGAAACACTCTTTTTGTAGAAAATGCAAGTGGAGATTGGGAGCGCTAAGAGGGTAATAGTGGAAAAAGGAATATCTTCAAATATAAACTACACAAAATCATTCGGTGAAACTTCTTTCTGATCCGTGCATTCAGCTAACAGAGTTAAAACATACTTTTGATTGAGCAGATCTGAACACTCTTTCTGTAGAAAATGCAACTGGACATTTGGAGCGCTAAGAGCGTAGTAGTGGAAAAAGGAATATATTCAAATATAAACTACACAGAGGCATTCTGTGAAACTTCTTTCTGATCTGAGCATTCAGCTAACAGAGTTAAACCATACTTTTGATTGAGCAGTTTTGAAACACTCTGTCTGTAGAAAATGCAACTGGACATTCGTAGCGCTAAGTGGGTAATAGTGGAAAAAAGAATATGTTCAAATATAAACTACACAGAAGCATTGTATGAAACTTCTTTCTGTTCTGTGCATTCAACTAACAGAGTTGAACCTTACTTTTGATTGAGCCGTTCTGAAACACTCTTTCTGTAGAAACTGCAATTGGACATTCTGAGCGCTAAGAGGCCTATATTGGGAAAAAGAATGTCTACAAATAAAAGCTACACAGAAGAATTGTGTGAAACTTCTTTCTGTTCTGTTTGCTCAACTAAAAGAGTTGAACTTTAGTTTTGATTGAGCCGTTCTGAAACACTCTTTCTGTAGAAAATGCAAGTGGAGATTCGGAGCGCTAAGAGGGTAATAGTGGAAAAAGGAATGTCTCCAAATATAAACTACACAGAATCATTATGTGAAACTTCTTTCTGATCTGTGCATTCAGCTAACAGAGTTAAACCATACTTTTGATTGAGCAGATCTGAACTCTCTTTCTGTAGAAAATGCAACTGGACATTTGGAGCGCTAAGAGAGTACTAGTGGAAAAAGGAATATATTCAAATATAAACTACACAGAAGCATTCTGTGAAACTTCTTTCTGATCTGAGCATTCAGCTAACAGAGTTAAACCATACTTTTGATTGAGCAGTTTTGAAACACTCTGTCTGTAGAAAATGCAACTGGACATTCGTAGCGCTAAGTGGGTAATTGTGGAAAAAAAATATGTTCAATTATAAACTAAACAGAAGCAGTGTATGAAACTTCTTTCTGTTCTGTGAATTCAACTAACAGAGTTGAACCTTACTTTTGATTGAGCCTTTCTGAAACACTCTTTCTGTAGAAACTGCAATTGGACATTCTGAGCGCTAAGAGGCCTATATTGGGAAAAATAATATCTTCAAATAAAAACTACACAGAAGCATTGTGTGAAACTTATTTCTGATATGTTCATTAAGCTAACAGAGTTAAACCATACTTTTGATTGCGCAGTTCTGAACACTCTTTCTGTAGAAAATGCAAGTGGACATTCAGAGCGCTAAGAGGGTAATAGTGGAAAAAGGAATATATTCAAATATAAACTACACAGTAGCATTCTGTGAAAATTCTTTCTGTTCTGTGCATTCAACTAACAGAGTTGAACCTTACTTTTGATTGAGCCGTTCTGAAACACTCTTTCTGTAGAAACTGCAATTGGACATGCTAAGCGCTAAGAGGCCTACATTGGGAAAAAGTATATCTTCAAATAAAAACTACACAGATGCATTCTGTGAAACTTATTTCTGATCTGTAAATTCTGTTAACAGAGATAAAACATATTTTTGATTGAGCAGTTATGAAACACTCTTTTTGTAGAAAATGCAAGTTGAGATTGGGAGTGCTAAGAGGGTAATAGTGGAAAAAGGAATGTCTTCAAATATAAACTACACAGAATCATTCGGTGAAACTTCTTTCTGATCCGTGCATTCAGCTAACATAGTTAAACCATACTTTTGATTGAGCAGATCTGAACACTCTTTCTGTAGAAAATGCAACTGGACATTTGGAGCGCTAAGGGCGTAGTAGTGGAAAAAGGAATATATTCAAATATAAAGTACAGAGAGGCATTCTGTGAAACTTCTTTCTGATCTGAGCATTCAGCTAACAGAGTTAAACCATACTTTTGATTGAGCAGTTTTGAAACACTCTGTCTGTAGAAAATGCAACTGGACATTCGTAGCGCTAAGTGGGTAATAGTGGAAAAAAGAATATGTTCAAATATAAACTACACAGAAGCATTGTATGAAACTTCTTTCTGTTCTGTGCATTCAACTAACAGAGTTGAACCTTACTTTTGATTGAGCCGTTCTGAAACACTCTTTCTGTAGAAACTGCAATTGGACATTCTGAGCGCTAAGAGGCCAACATTGGGAAAAAGAATATCTTCAAATAAAAACTACACAGATGCATTCTGTGAAACTTATTTCTGATCTGTAAATTCAGTTAACAGAGATAAAACATATTTTTGATTGAGCAGTTATGAAACACTCTTTTTGTATAAAATGCAAGTGGAGATTCGGAGCGCTAAGAGGGTAATAGTGGAAAAAGGAATGTCTTCAAATATAAACTACACAGTATCATTCGGTGAAACTTCTTTCTGATCTGTGCATTCAGCTAACAGAATTAAACCATACTTTTGATTTAGCAGATCTGAACACTATTTCTGTAGAAAATGCAACTGGACATTTTGAGCGCTAACAGCGTAGTAGTGGAAAAAGGAATATATTCAAATATAAACTACACAGAAGCATTCTGTGAAACTTCTTTCTGATCTGAGCATTCAGCTAACAGAGTTCAACCATACTTTTGATTGAGCAGTTTTGAAACACTCTGTCTGTAGAATATGCAACTGGACATTCGTAGTGCTAAGTGGGTAATAGTGGAAAAAAGAATATGTTCAAATATAAACTACACAGAAGCATTGTATGAAACTTCTTTCTGTTCTGTGCATTCAACTAACAGAGTTGAACCTTACTTTTGATTGAGCCGTTCTGAAACACTCTTTCTGTAGAAACTGCAATTGGACATTCTCAGCGCTAAGAGGCCTATATTGGGAAAAAGAATGTCTACAAATAAAAACTACACAGAAGAATTGTGTGAAACTTCTTTCTGTTCTGTTTGTTCAACTAAAAGAGTTGAACCTTAGTTTTGATTGAGCCATTCTGAAACACTCTTTCTGTAGAAAATGCAAGTGGAGATTCGGAGCGCTAAGAGGGTAATAGTGGAAAAAGGAATGTCTCCAAATATAAACTACACAGAATCATTCTGTGAAACTTCTTTCTGATCTGTGCATTCAGCTAACAGAGTTAAACCACACTTTTGATTGAGCAGATCTGAACTCTCTTTCTGTAGAAAATGCAACTGGTCATTTGGAGCGCTAAGAGAGTACTAGTGGAAAAAGGAATATATTCAAATATAAACTACACAGAAGCATTCTGTGAAACTTCTTTCTGATCTGAGCATTCAGCTAACAGAGTTAAACCATACTTTTGATTGAGCAGTTTTGAAACACTCTGTCTGTAGAAAATGCAACTGGACATTCGTAGCGCTATGTGGGTAATAGTGGAAAAAAGAATATGTTCAAATATAAACTACACAGAAGCATTGTATGAAACTTCTTTCTGTTCTGTGCATTCAACTAACAGAGTTGAATCTTACTTTTCATTGAGCCTTTCTGAAACACTCTTTCTGTAGAAACTGCAATTGGACATTCTGAGCGCTAACAGGCCTATATTGGAAAAAAGAATGTCTACAAATAAAAACTACACAGAGGAATTGTGTGAAACTTCTTTCTGTTCTGTTTGTTCAACTAAAAGAGTTGAACCTTAGTTTTGATTGAGCCGTTCTGAAACACTCTTTCTGTAGAAAATGCAAGTGGAGATTCGGAGCGCTAAGAGGGTAATAGTGGAAAAAGGAATGTCTCCTAATATAAACTACACAGAATCATTCGGTGAAACTTCTTTCTGATCTGTGCATTCAGCTAACAGAGTTAAACCATACTTTTGATTGAGCAGATCTGAACTCTCTTTCTGTAGAAAATGCAACTGGACATTTGGAGCGCTAAGAGAGTAGTAGTGGAAAAAGGAATATATTCAAATATAAACTACACAGAAGCATTCTGTGAAACTTCTTTCTGATCTGAGCATTCAGCTAACAGAGTTAAACCATACTTTTGATTGAGCAGTTTTGAAACACTCTGTCTGTAGAAAATGCAACTGGACATTCGTAGCGCTAAGTGGGTAATTGTGGAAAAAAGAATATGTTCAAATATAAACTACACAGAAGCAGTGTATGAAACTTCTTTCTGTTCTGTGAATTCAACTAACAGAGTTGAACCTTACTTTTGATTGAGCCTTTCTGAAACACTCTTTCTGTAGAAACTGCAATTGGACATTCTGAGCGCTAAGAGGCGTATACTGGGAAAAATAATATCTTCAAATAAAAACTACACAGAAGCATTGTGTGAAAATTATTTCTGATATGTTCATTAAGCTAACAGAGTTAAACCATACTTTTGATTGCGCAGTTCTGAACACTCTTTCTGTAGAAAATGCAAGTGGACATTCGGAGCGCTAAGAGGGTAATAGTGGAAAAAGGAATATATTCAAATATAAACTACACAGTAGCATTCCGTGAAAATTCTTTCTGTTCTGTGCATTCAACTAACAGAGTTGAACCTTACTTTTGATTGAGCCGTTCTGAAACACTCTTTCTGTAGAAACTGCAATTGGACATGCTAAGCGCTAAGAGGCCTACTTTGGGAAAAAGAATATCTTCAAATAAAAACTACACAGATGCATTCTGTGAAACTTATTTCTGATCTGTAAATTCAGTTAACAGAGATAAAACATATTTTTGATTGAGCAGTTATGAAACACTCTTTTTGTATAAAATGCAAGTGGAGATTCGGAGCGCTAAGAGGGTAATAGTGGAAAAAGGAATGTCTTCAAATATAAACTACACAGTATCATTCGGTGAAACTTCTTTCTGATCTGTGCATTCAGCTAACAGAATTAAACCATACTTTTGATTTAGCAGATCTGAACACTATTTCTGTAGAAAATGCAACTGGACATTTTGAGCGCTAACAGCGTAGTAGTGGAAAAAGAATATATTCAAATATAAACTACACAGAAGCATTCTGTGAAACTTCTTTCTGATCTGAGCATTCAGCTAACAGAGTTAAACCATACTTTTGATTGAGCAGTTTTGAAACACTCTGTCTGTAGAAAATGCAACTGGACATTCGTAGTGCTAAGTGGGTAATAGTGGAAAAAAGAATATCTTCAAATAAAAACTACACAGATGCATTCTGTGAAACTTATTTCTGATCTGTAAATTCAGTTAACAGAGATAAAACATATTTTTGATTGAGCAGTTATGAAACACTCTTTTTGTATAAAATGCAAGTGGAGATTCGGAGCGCTAAGAGGGTAATAGTGGAAAAAGGAATGTCTTCAAATATAAACTACACAGTATCATTCGGTGAAACTTCTTTCTGATCTGTGCATTCAGCTAACAGAATTAAACCATACTTTTGATTTAGCAGATCTGAACACTATTTCTGTAGAAAATGCAACTGGACATTTTGAGCGCTAACAGCGTCGTAGTGGAAAAAGAATATATTCAAATATAAACTACACAGAAGCATTCTGTGAAACTTCTTTCTGATCTGAGCATTCAGCTAACAGAGTTAAACCATACTTTTGATTGAGCAGTTTTGAAACACTCTGTCTGTAGAAAATGCAACTGGACATTCTTAGTGCTAAGTGGGTAATAGTGGAAAAAAGAATATGTTCAAATATAAACTACACAGAAGCATTGTATGAAACTTCTTTCTGTTCTGTGCATTCAACTAACAGAGTTGAACCTTACTTTTGATTGAGCCGTTCTGAAACACTCTTTCTGTAGAAACTGCAATTGGACATTCTCAGCGCTAAGAGGCCTATATTGGGAAAAAGAATGTCTACAAATAAAAACTACACAGAAGAATTGTGTGAAACTTCTTTCTGTTCTGTTTGTTCAACTAAAAGAGTTGAACCTTAGTTTTGATTGAGCCGTTCAGAAACACTCTTTCTGTAGAAAATGCAAGTGGAGATTCGGAGCGCTAAGAGGGTAATAGTGGAAAAAGGAATGTCTCCAAATATAAACTACACAGAATCATTCTGTGAAACTTCTTTCTGATCTGTGCATTCAGCTAACAGAGTTAAACCACACTTTTGATTGAGCAGATCTGAACTCTCTTTCTGTAGAAAATGCAACTGGTCATTTGGAGCGCTAAGAGAGTACTAGTGGAAAAAGGAATATATTCAAATATAAACTACACAGAAGCATTCTGTGAAACTTCTTTCTGATCTGAGCATTCAGCTAACAGAGTTAAACCATACTTTTGATTGAGCAGTTTTGAAACACTCTGTCTGTAGAAAATGCAACTGGACATTCGTAGCGCTAAGTGGGTAATAGTGGAAAAAAGAATATGTTCAAATATAAACTACACAGAAGCATTGTATGAAACTTCTTTCTGTTCTGTGCATTCAACTAACAGAGTTGAACCTTACTTTTGATTGAGCCTTTCTGAAACACTCTTTCTGTAGAAACTGCAATTGGACATTCTGAGCGCTAAGAGGCCTATATTGGGAAAAATAATATCTTCAAATAAAAACTACACAGAAGCATTGTGTGAAACTTATTTCTGATATGTTCATTAAGCTAACAGAGTTAAACCATACTTTTGATTGCGCAGTTCTGAACACTCTTTCTGTAGAAAATGCAAGTGGACATTCGGAGCGCTAAGAGGGTAATAGTGGAAAAAGGAATATATTCAAATATAAACTACACAGTAGCATTCTGTGAAAATTCTTTCTGTTCTGTGCATTCAAGTAACAGAGTTGAACCTTACTTTTGATTGAGCCGTTCTGAAACACTCTTTCTGTAGAAACTGCAATTGGACATGCTAAGCGCTAAGAGGCCTACATTGGGAAAAAGAATATCTTCAAATAAAAACTACACAGATGCATTCTGTGAAACTTATTTCTGATCTGTAAATTCAGTTAACAGAGATAAAACATATTTTTCATTGAGCAGTTAAGAAACACTCTTTTTGTAGAAAATGCAAGTGGAGATTCGGAGCGCTAAGAGGTTAATAGTGGAAAAAGGAATGTCTTCAAATATAAACTACACAGAATCATTCGGTGAAACTTCTTTCTGATCTGTGCATTCAGCTAACAGAGTTAAACCATACTTTTGATTGAGCAGATCTGAACACTCTTTCTGTAGAAAATGCAACTGGACATTTGGAGCGCTAAGAGCGTAGTAGTGGAAAAAGGAATATATTCAAATATAAACTACACAGAAGCATTCTGTGAAACTTCTTTCTGATCTGAGCATTCAGCTAACAGAGTTAAACCATACTTTTGATTGAGCAGTTTTGAAACACTCTGTCTGTAGAAAATGCAACTGGACATTCGTAGCGCTAAGTGGTTAATAGTGGAAAAAAGAATATGTTCAAATATAAACTACACAGAAGCATTGTATGAAACTTCTTTCTGTTCTGTGCATTCAACTAACAGAGTTGAACCTTACTTTTGATTGAGCCGATCTGAAACACTCTTTTGTAGAAACTGCAATTGGACATTCTGAGCGCTAAGAGGCCTATATTAGGAAAAAGAATATCTACAAATAAAAACTACACAGAAGAATTGTGTGAAACTTCTTTCTGTTCTGTTTGTTCAACTAAAAGATTTGAACCTTAGTTTTGATTGAGCCATTCTGAAACACTCTTTCTGTAGAAAATGCAAGTGGAGATTCGGAGCGCTAAGAGGGTAATAGTGGAAAAAGGAATGTCTCCAAATATAAACTACACAGAATCATTCTGTGAAACTTCTTTCTGATCTGTGCATTCATCTAACAGAGTTAAACCATACTTTTGATTGAGCAGATCTGAACACTCTTTCTGTAGAAAATGCAACTGGACATTTGGAGCGCTAAGAGAGTAGTAGTGGAAAAAGGAATATATTCAAATATAAACTACACAGAAGCATTCTGTGAAACTTCTTTCTGATCTGAGCATTCAGCTAACAGAGTTAAACCATACTTTTCTTTGAGCAGTTTTGAAACACTCTGTCTGTAGAAAATGCAACTGGACATTCGTAGCGCTAAGTGGGTAATAGTGGAAAAAAGAATATGTTCAAATATAAACTACACAGAACATTGTATGAAACTTCTTTCTGTTCTGTGCATTCAACTAACAGAGTTGAACCTTACTTTTGATTGAGCCTTTCTGAAACACTCTTTCTGTAGAAACTGCAATTGGACATTCTGAGCGCTAAGAGGCCTCTATTGGGAAAAATAATATCTTCAAATAAAAACTACACAGAAGCATTGTGTGAAACTTATTTCTGATATGTTCATTAGGCTAACAGAGTTAAACCATACTTTTGATTGCGCAGTTCTGAAAACTCTTTCTGTAGAAAATGCAAGTGGACATTCGGAGCGCTAAGAGGGTAATAGTGGAAAAAGGAATATATTCAAATATAAACTACACAGTAGCATTCTGTGAAAATTCTTTCTGTTCTGTGCATTCAACTAACAGAGTTGAACCTTACTTTTGATTGAGCCGTTCTGAAACACTCTTTCTGTAGAAACTGCAATTGGACATGCTAAGCGCTAAGAGGCCTACATTGGGAAAAAGAATATCTTCAAATAAAAACTACACAGATGCATTCTGTGAAACTTATTTCTGATCTGTAAATTCAGTTAACAGAGTTAAAACATATTTTTGATTGAGCAGATATGAAACACTCTTTTTGTAGAAAATGCAAGTGGAGATTCGGAGCGCTAAGAGGGTAATAGTGGAAAAAGGAATGTCTTCAAATATAAACTACACAGAATCATTCGGTGAAACTTCTTTCTGATCTGTGCATTCAGCTAACAGAGTTAAACCATACTTTTGATTGAGCAGATCTGAACACTCTTTCTGTAGAAAATGCAACTGGACATTTGGAGCGCTAAGAGCGTAGTAGTGGAAAAAGGAATATATTCAAATATAAACTACACAGAAGCATTCTGTGAAACTTCTTTCTGATCTGAGCATTCAGCTAACAGAGTTAAACCATACTTTTGATTGAGCAGTTTTGAAACACTCTGTCTGTAGAAAATGCAACTGGACATTCGTAGCGCTAAGTGGGTAATAGTGGAAAAAAGAATATGTTCAAATATAAACTACACAGAAGCATTGTATGAAACTTCTTTCTGTTCTGTGCATTCAACTAACAGAGTTGAACCTTACTTTTGATTGAGCCGTTCTGAAACACTCTTTCTGTAGAAACTGCAATTGGACATTCTGAGCGCTAAGAGGCCTATATTGGGAAAAAGAATGTCTACAAATAAAAACTACACAGAAGAATTGTGTGAAACTTCTTTCTGTTCTGTTTGTTCAACTAAAAGTGTTGAACCTTAGTTTTGATTGAGCCGTTCTGAAACACACTTTCTGTAGAAAATGCAAGTGGAGATTCGGAGCGCTAAGAGGGTAATAGTGGAAAAAGGAATGTCTCCAAATATAAACTACACAAAAGGGTCAATCTACTAATTTATCTTCTAATAACTTTCCACCCAGGAGCATTCGTCCCTCTCATTAGACAGTTGTTCTATGCTTCTTTTTTTCACATTCTAATTGCCTCACCTGAACCAAAAAAAGAATGTGGATCTAGGATCAATACCTTTTGAAAAGTCATTTATTTCATTATATTATTTTTTCATATATCTGCATTATTGCATAGAATGCCTGATTGGTCTTATGCTAAGTTTTTCATGTAACATTACCTCTGCAAGATGTTAATAAGTATCCTTCCAAAAATGTTTGAAAAATCTTGGGTAAAACATGTTACGTAAGTTCCTGTTTTATAGTTTTCCAAGAGTTTTACTATCCTTGGCCAATGACAAAATTCAAAGCAGAGATACAGTACAGAACTTTTGTAAAACTTACCTATTTTTCTTATAAGACTGTTGCTTTGTTTTGTTTTGTTTTGAACTTCTTTTCTGTGATGTGACATGAGACTGTGTGTTGAGTTAGGGGTGGGGACATACATTAACAGAGGTTTAGGAACTGCTTTGCTAAAGCAAGTTTGAGGAGCAAATGGGGAGACTAATACAAGATTTTCCTTTAAGCAGTGGGAGTTGAAGGGGTAGGTGGTTTTTGGAGAAAGAAGAGACCCATTCATGGCACAGGCTTCTTTATGTTTCTGCTCTGTGTGATACTTAATGAGGATACAGACATTCACTTCCTCTATTTCCCACCCCTGGCCGGGGATAACCCAAAGGTACCTGATAAAGACACAGCCTTATAGCTGTATCAAGTATCCCTGAGTGTGTTAGGACTGGAGAGGCCTAAGGAATAAAAAACATACATGCATTAAATGGAACAAATACAGAGAAGAAGAAAACTCAGACATGGTACATTAATTGTGTACCTTTCCTTACAACCCAGCACATCACAGGGTACATGACCTGCTTCCTTTTGACCTGCTTCCTTTATGTTCACTGCATGAACAGGGAAGGGGGTTGGGGTACACGTGGCAGATAATTGTGTTTACTATGTACCTGGTATTAATACATCTATAGAGACAATTGGAATGACTATACTGGAGAAACAGCAAGAGAAGAACTGAAAAGGCTAAAACAAATACTTGGTTCTCTAAAAAATACTCCAAAGGATTTCTCATGTCTGACAAATTACATTTTAGTCTAATAGTAATAAGTGACCAAAACTAAGGTGATTTGATAAATATCATAAGGTATTTTACTGTGAAATTGATATCTATACGTATTGCTTATAAAGCTCAGTAATCTGTTCTTGAATTGAGAAATTACTGAGACAACATCAAAAGCTGTCATTTTTGTTTCTATGTTGTCGTTGTTATTGTTTGTGAGGTCAGAGCTTCTAAACTTTATGACTGTTTGAAAGGGGCCTATATAGACCTTGCCTGAATATTAAGTCATGTGAAATGATAAAAAGCTTTCTGATTTATTGGGTTAGACAAAGAAAAAATTGAGAAATTGAGCATCATTAAAATTAAAGACTTTTGTTATTAAAACTGTGCTTAGAATGAAAACAAAAGCCACAGGTTGGGAGAAAATTTTTTCAAAACATATTCAAAACATTTTCAAAACATATCAGATAAATTACTGGTATTTAAAGTATACAGAGAACTCGAAAATAAGAAAGAAAACAACTCATTTAAAAAATAGTCCAAAGGTCTAAATACAGCTGTCAAATGGGGATTTTGAAGTTACTAGTCATGTATCATTAGGGAACTGCAAGTCACAGCAACCGTGAGATATTATTACATGACTATTAAAATGACCAATATCCAAAAGTCTGATGATACCAAAAGCTGGCAAATGTGAGGAGAAACAGGAACTTTTATTCATTGCTTGTGAGAATGCAGAATAGTACAGCTACTTTGGCAGTCAGTTTGGCAGTTTCTTATAAAACTAAACATACTCCTACCACACAACCCAGCAATTACATTCCCGGTATTTACTTAAAGGATTTGAAAACTTACATGCACACAAAAGCCTTCTTCCCATGAATGTTACAGGAGCCTTATTCATGATCACTAAAATCGAAATGTCCTTCAGGAAGTGAATGGAAAAATAAACTGTGGTATATCCAGGCAATGGAATAGTATTCTGTCAAGCTACAGAAGACACACAGGAACCTTTAAATGCATATTGCCAAGTGAAAGAAGCCAGTCTGAAAAGTCTACATACCGTATGATTCAACTACATGACCTTCTGGAGAAAGCAAAACTATGGAGACAGTAAAGAGATCAGTGACTATTAGGGATTTGGAGGAGATTTGTGCAGTCTAAACATGTCATGTGCCAACAATGACGTAAAGATATGTGAGATAAAGTATGACGAATTCTATTGACAAACACACGCAATGGCTTCCATTTAACTGAGAAGAAACCATATACCTAGCACAAGTCTTTTTCTGTGCATTAACTTTTTGTAATACAACTATATGAAGTTATAGCCTATTTTATATATGAATAAAAGCATTTCCAAAGGTTAAGAAAGGGCACAGTGAGAGTGAGAAGCACAGTCTGGGTAGGCAGGTCAATCTAGTTTTCTATCTGTGCTTTAAACTGCTATAACCATCAACTCAATCTACTAATTTATCTTCTACATAAATTAGTAGAGGAAACGATGAACGGATGGAGCAAGGAAGAATTTTAGGAGAGTGAATCCATTATTCTGTATGACACTGTAATGAGGATTATTTGTCATTACACATTTGACAAAACCTACAGAATTCATAAGACAAGGAGTAAACTCTAATACAAACTACATACTTTAGTCAATAGTAATGTACCAATATTGACTCATCAACTCTAACAAATGTACCACACTATTGCAAGATGTTAAAAATCGGGGAAATTGGGGTAGAGGCTGAGGATGACGTGTGAATGCTTATTCACTTCTTTCTACAAACCTAAAATTGCTTTTAAAGAGTCAATAAAAATTAAAACAAGGCAGGGTTTTCATGCAATGGAAAAAAACACACAACTTTAGTAAGTGACTCATAATTATGCTTATGCCACTTTGCTAGATTACACTTCATTAATAAATATAGTTTCATTCTTTATGTTATAAAGCAGAATAAAGTCAGATATCTAGAGAAATTGATTTTAATGATTAGAGTAAAAGCATTTTCACCTCCAACGTCAGAATGAGTTCTTCAGAATCAGTCCATTTTATAGTTAAATCAATCATTGATTTTAAAAAAATATTGAGAAAAACTTTAACTTCACTTTTTCCATCAAACTCAATGTCATGACAGCATTGTCATTTCAATCTAGGATTAAAACCTATTTCTGGACCCAGTGGACTTACTGTGATAGATTCTGAAAATGTCAGACGTTAAAGTCCAGTCTTTGATCTGCTGTCCTCTGCAGTTATCAAAAGGTCAGTTTATCCTGCTTCTTTTCTCTCTTTTTCATATATCTTGCACTTCAGCTTAATATTAGTATTAAGCTAAATTTCTTATTTTATTTTGATTGATAAAGGAAAACAGATTGTTTCAATACAGTTACTGAGAATAAGCAGCAAAACGTACTTATAAAGTACACAAGAGAGCTATCAGATAAAAATGTGTTCAAAAAAAGATTTGGAAATTTTTATTGCATGAATGTTCAAATGGAAAGGAAAACTTTCTGGATTCTTTTTCCACCACACAGGAGTAGCAGCACTAAAGTAGTGAATAATGTCCGTTCAATTGGTAGTTTTCATGTATTTCTGATATCAGAAATGGACTGTTAGTAACTAGTTTTAAAAGCAGAGCATTTTTGTGCATGGCATTCCCCTGAATTCCAAAGCCCAAACTTAACTTAGGCTAATTTCTCTCTGCTGGGAGCCCCATTAATTTCTCATAGATAACATTTCATATATATGCGGCATTCTGATGATGTAAAGGAATTCACACCTTATGGGCCTACAAGCCAAATTTAATCAATGGCTTGCTTCATATGGCTGAGAGCTAAAAATTGTTTTGGCATTTTGGAAGTGTTTAAAGAAGGAGAAGGAAGGGGAGAAGAAGAATGAGTAGATGAAGGAGAGACAGAGACTACATATGGCCAGCAAAGCCTATAATATTTACTGTCTAGTTCTTTACACAAAGAACTTTTCCAATCTTGAACAAAACACACACATTTTCGTTATGCCAAAAAAGGACTACAATAAGTCTTCACTTAACATCATTGACAGGTGCTTGAAAACTGGTCATAGGTATATATATTTATGGTCACGTGATGTTTTGATACACGCATACGGAGGGATAAATTGGGGATGGTTAATTGGTACAAAAATACAGTCAGCGAAACCCATTTTACCATAGGTTGACATCAAAAGAGTTAAGCTTCTATGGCTTTTGGTAACTAAAACGTCAACAAACTTGTAAATAAAGATCAAAACACTTCTAATATTAAATGCTGAAATAAATTTCAGCTATTCATACGTTTAAGATTAATAAAAGCTAGTAAAATCATTATTTACCTACTTATTTCAGTTTAGGGTTGCAGTTGACCGCAGCCTATCCTGTCAGCTCAGGACGCAATGTGGGAACCAGCCCTGGACAGGGTGCCGTCGCATTGCAGGTGCACTCACACATACCCACAGTTACTCAGACTGGGACCACATAGACACGTCAATCAACCTCACATGCACAGCCTTGGGAAGTGAGAGGAAACTGGAGCATCCAGAGAATATCAATGCAGACATGGGGAGAATACATAAGCTCTACACAGACAGTGAACCCCAATTGGAATCAATTTGTTTTTTCTCATCAACATCATAATGAAATGACATTGAATGAAACGTCGTTATTCAAAGACCTGTTGTACTCAGTTCTAAACATTTCAGAATTAAGAGATCTACACACATCCTCTTCTATATAATGGAGTGGGTCTCTTAAAATTTCCTGGCAACATACTCTTAGCCTGCCTAGGAAACACTTTAGAATACAACTGCATTATAATAAATTTTCATATTCTATTCATATCTTCATATTTCTCCCTCTACTTATTAAGGTATAGTCTTGTATATGTAATCCTTCAGTTCCTGAACAAGGTGAACATATGATCTCATGATGTGTGTTTTAATTTCTTAACTTTGTTGAGATTTGGGAATGTGAGGATGATGGAAAGGAAAGAAAGGAATTCAGCAGCTATAAAAGAAATCTGACCTTTAATTTTTTTATTGAATTTGTTTCTTGTTTTATTTTTCCTTCCTTTGCACAAATGAGAACTTCTAGTTTTACAAAGGGTACCATCAACTTTAGGACAAAAATTTGTATTTGTGGCATAACACAAGTTGGAGACACAATGATTTAGAGATTGCATATCAATTTTATCAAATAAATGTGATAAAGTAGGTGATATGCACACACACACACATTTGTAGTGACAAAACCATTGACACAGATACCCAGATGGCACTTAATGAACTTTCAGCCTTAAATTCTTTCTCAAGGACAAGCCATTTGTTTGCAAATGATTTAGCATTCAAAAATGATTAAACACGGGAAAAAATGCATTGCACATAAAGTTCAGATTACAAGTGAATTAAAGTCACACTAATATAACTATAATTTATAATGAATTCAAATGGCTTTCAGAAGGGTCATCTGTGGAAGGTGAAGAGCAATCTGAATTTATTTTTCTGGTAACTGGTCACAGCAATGTTTTCTAGACTAGTGAGTGAGTGCTCATACAGCACCATGTGTGTTCAACAACACATAAAGTTGGATGACAAAATCTACTTTAGTGAGAAGGTAGCTATTTCCAGGGGCACCAATAGTAATGTCAGTTTTGAGTCTTGGGTTTGCTTTTGTTTGTTTACAAGGCGATGAAATGTTTAAGGAAAAAATAAATTCTACCAATCCATGTTGAGTGAACATTTCAATCCTTGTAAAGACCAAAGTCAGCTGCCACCATGCCATGCAAACCTTATAGTACATGACATGTTAAATCGGTAACCTCGAAAGGGACTTCTGAGAAGCTATGAGTAAAAGGCACATACAAAATGCCTCTGAGATGAATTCACAAATGAAATGGAAAAGGATAACTGTGTACATCCAAGAAGAATAGTAATTAACAGAAAACAAGAACACTTCTAAATTGAAAGAATCCCTAAAGTAAAAGAAGACCAAAGAAAAAGAAATAAAGATGAGAAGTGAAATGAGGCGGAAATGGTGAGCGACAAGGAGATACACTGAGAAAAAAAGTAGCTAAAGTTAGTGTGTTATTATTTCAGCAAAATTAAGTATATCAATACTGAGAAATATGACTTGAAATAGATTCAGTACCTCAAGCAGAAACATAAACAAATAACATCTGGGTTTTTCTTTTGATAACCAGTATTTTAAATACAAAAATCTAAAAATTTTGTCTTTGTGTAAGAGTTACACATTTATCATACCAATCAATAACAAAAAGGCGCTATAAATACTGTATGGAAATAAATGTCCTAACAGATGTTAACCAGACATCAGTCTTCACCGGTAAGGATTAGATTTGAAGGTGTTTGCAGATAATTAAAACTTGTTTTTATAACATAACTTAGCAGCTAAGTAGTATAATGAAAATGGGATATTCAAATTATAAGATATAAAATATTAAAGATAGAAGAACATGTTTATTTTTTCAATATAAATATTGTTACAGCTCAGAGAAACAGTATGAAATCTCAGGGCTCATGAAAGGCCACATTCTAGAGATAGTGATTGACAGGTATGGTAATTCCCCTACAGCGTGGTGCCTGTTGTCATGGAGTAGCCTGTCTCCTACAGGGTACTACCAGCAGGTTCATGTAGGAAGAGCCAATAGTCCATGTGAGAAACCCCGGAAGGCTAAAGATAGAAGGAAATATTTGTGCCACGTTGAAGAGCAAGTTCACCAGGTGAATTGGCATGTGGCTAGGGTACAACTTCCCATACATATATAAATAATGAAACACACAAAAAATTATCAGAAAAGTATTTTATTATTATTAGAGTCACGATTAGCACTCTCCTCATCAGGAGAGTTTTAGGTTTTTTTCTAGCCCTACTCTATACTTTTTAAACACAGTCTCCAAGTTTCAAAATAAAAGTTTCTTATTTTTAATTCAAATCTCAATTAAAATAAAACAAAAACCGAAAATGTAGAAGTTCCTTATTTTGACCATCTATATATCATACACAACAAAAAGACTGATAAAATTCCACTAAACACAACAGCTAGATCCGTATTCCCGTTACTGCTTAAGCCCATTCCAATAAGGATTTTATACCAAATCTGCCCTTGCCAAGGCTACCTGGGGCCTTCATTTTATTATTTGCAATGGACAATTTTAACTTCACATCCATGTTGGCTTCCTTACATCCTAGATGCACATACAGCCAGATTTTTTCCATCAGATGTGATTTGATCCTCCAAATTCGGAATGCCTTGATGACCTCCTCTTTATCTAAAGATCACTTTAAAAAGCCTGAAGTATTTGACTCTTCCCTAAATCTTTGGCCAGATGTAATGTCATCCTCCCATTGGCTTTCTTTGTCCAAACTACATTAGCCTTATCTCAGATCTTCAAACAAGTTATATTTCCTGCCTAAGATCTTTCTATGAGTGAGTGAAAGGTGTGACGAAGATAGTTCCTCTTTGCCCCCAAAGGTTTCATTGATCACGCTGATAATGAATTTACTGTTATTTTAATCTCTTACTGTTATACTCAGGCTTAAATTCTCTACCCTACACACTTCAGTTGACATAATTTTAATTTCCACTGTGATGCTTCTCTCTCTTCTGTCAACACTCTCTCCTCACAGGGTTTCATCCAGATCAGGAGTCAGTAACATTTTTGACAAAGAGCCAGATAGTAAATATTGCAGGCTTTGTGTTGCCAAGAGGCAAATTTATGGAACTTTCCCTGCTGAAAAATTTCCCTGTATTTTACATTTTAGACTTATAAATGCCACACGTACTTATAACTCATGAGCCATACAAAAATAGGTGGCAGACCAGATCTGGCTCATGGGCTATAATAGTTTTCCAACCCCTCACCTAGATTCATGACTTTAGGCATGCTCTATAGGCTACGATGATCTAACTCACATCTCTAGCCAAGTCAACTTGTCAGTGCCTACTTGATGTCTCCACTTGGATTCTAACTAGCGTCTTAATTTAAGATTAAAAAATGTAAAATCAATCACACATACGCACCTACCCACACCTCTGTCACTTGCAAACTGCCTCATGTCATCAAGACTTTGCCATATCACTAAAAGTGACCATAATCCCCCATGTCCCTAAATCCAAATACCTTGATATAATTCTTGCTCAGTAAATTCAATCATCTTCAAATCAACTTCCAATCTCAACTGATTTTCTCCAACTTTATTGCTACACTCATAATCCCAACTACCATCATCCTTCAACTGGACAGGTGCAATAGTCAGCTAAATGAACCCCCTTCCTTCACTAGTGTACCCTTCCACAATAGTACACCCTCCTAAGAGCTAACCTCATCGTATCACACATCCATCATACACTTTTCAATGTAGTTAATTTATATTCACATTTTGATATAAGATCTAGATTTGGTCCCTGAGAACACTCATGTAATCTCTCTCCATGCTCTTCCTTCATGGACATTCCAGCCAAACCGGCCTTCTTTTCTTTGTAAGAAACTATCAAGCTCTCTTTTTAAATTACAGAATCTTTATATCTGCCCTTCTTTCTGCTCAGAGCACCCCAGATCTTCAAAGTACCTTCCTCTTTGTCTTCACTCAACTCTCAAATGAAATATTACCTCCTCAGAGAGAAAAATGCTCTGAAATACCTACAGCCAGATCAGTGCCTTCCTCCTTGACAGTTTTACTCAGCCATGTTATCACATGTAATCTTCTTCGTAGTAGTGTACTTTATAGCCCTTCACACCATTGCTTTGTTGAGGTATTTGTATGTCTTCCTCCTCTTTCCCTCCTCACTACAGTATAGCCAATTGTGTCTTTGCCTTCTTCACTGCTATATCCCCTAGTGCCTGGTAGGCTTTCTATAAACAGCCATTTATTGACTTATTGACTACATGTATATGCTAATCCTTTTTACTAATTGTTGTTACACTATAAATTTCTCTTCTCCCTCTCTTCGCTTCCCTCTTCTCATGTCCCTTGATGCTTCCTACTCAATATTAACATGGACATCATTTTGTGTCTTCAGCATTTCTCTTTTCATTATATTATGATAGGTTAATTTTCCTAAGAAAACACTATTTTGACAAAAGCAAAGCATTAAAGTAAAGCAGCATAGGATCAATTTTTTCCTATTGAAAAGGAAACACCATCTTTCCGAGAAGACAATTCCACCAGGAAACAAAAAAAACACACACATTTCCGGTAAGTCCTAGTTCCCAAGACTTGAAGCCAGTATGTTTTTCCACTTTCAAGTATCCTTGACTGTAGAGATAAAAGGTATCCACTTAGAGATATTAACTCATTACCACTGCCTAAATTTGGTTTCCAGAAACACAACTTAATATGACATCAATGGATGTGATAATCATTTGAAAGTAGCTTTATCAAAATCATCCAACAGAACAAGTTACTTTCCTAATTAGCATCCTCGGTTAAATACCTAAATCTGATGAATAATAAGTTATGCATTATGCTAAATTGCATTGGCTCACTATCTTAGAATGCTTTCAAACTAATTAAAAATGAGATATTCAGTGATGAGAAACATAAAAAGATAAAAACCTATTTCAATCAGTTTAAATTAGAATTTAACATTTCTTCAATACGCTCTTTTGTAGTCAATTGCAAGAGTAATAAAGCAAAATTATTGAGTCTATAATAGTGACCGTTCAAAATTCATAGTGAATTATTAAAAAGAAAACTAAGGTCCCTGCCAACTTTCCACCTCACTTCAAAGCATAGCCAAGGTCATTACAACAGCAAGTAAAAGACTCCACACAATTCCCACTTCTTCGCCTCTATACTGTTACTTCTGGAATCTTCTACTGCTCCAAATTGTGTGTTTGCTCCAGACTCAGCAGTTCTCACCACCTTGTTCTTCCAATTGCCATCTTCTCTGTGCGGCCTTTCTTGACTACCCAGTTAAAAATTATCCTATCAAAATTATCTGATCCCCATCCAGGATTACTTTTCACCATCTAACTTACGATACTTTGCATATTTATGTGGCTCATTGTCTGTTATCTGTCTCCCTAAGTTAGAATGCGAGCTTCATGATGGCAGAGTTTTGGTCAATTTCCTTCACTCAATAATTCCTGACCCAAAGTAAACACTTCATAAGTATTTTTTGAATATACTAATATATAGTCCGAATTATCAAGGAACTTATAAATAAATAAAGACACAACCCAGCATATAGTGCAGCTTGAGAAATGTTGATAGTGTGGTACAGGAGGAGGTATGTAAACTATGAGAAGCAACAGTTAAATAAGAAGCAATCCAGAAAGACACACAGTGTGGGTGACATCTGAGTTAAAGGACAGAAGGTCAGAAGATAACCAGATGGAGAAAAGAGAGGAAGATCTTACAAACAAGCATCAGAAGTTACCATAAGAAAAGCAAGTACAAAATCATCAGAAGAAAAACAATTGCATCCCAGTTATTACCACAAACATAATTAACTATGAAAACCCAGAACAGTTCATGCTTTGATAATGCTAAAGTTGATACGTAGATTAAGATGTGATATAACAATCTGCAAATCTTAGTTTTCAGAAAACCTTTTTAGGCAAGATATGATGATTTAAGGAAGAAAAGTTGCTGATGGATGAGGCATGTTGTCCCTTAAAGACAAACACTATGAAGACTGCGTACAGCCTTTATAATGGAAAGGTGCCACGTTTTTTCTTTTCTAAGTCCTTGGAATCTCAGTTGGCAACTTTGAAATTCATGTGTAATTCATGAGCTTTTTAAAAGAAATGTAATAAGTAACACAAGTGATTCTAGAGCTTGTCTTTAGGCTGAGGTAGATATTGGCATTATAAATTGAAGTGCTAGAAAGGAACAATAAGAATTAAGAATAAGCAGTAATTTCTGCCAAGATCTGTGGCACCCAGTCTCACACATAAGGCTTTTTGGAATCTCTTGGTTTCCAAGGTTCAGGCTCTCATACTTTAGTTTGTACATAAAGGACTTAAGTTATTCTTAAAGCACAGTTTTAGCACTTCACACCAGGAGATGGTTATGAGACTGATCACAGGATAAAGTGAAATAGGATGTGTGCCTACTTGTAGAAGGAACCTCCTTCCTTTTGCCATTCTATTCCTACTTTTCTGGCAGGAAAGTCCTAGAAAAAATTTCATATACAGATTAATTTTAAACAATTTACATTATATTTTACTATTAATAGCTTCTAGAATATCTTAGCTTAGGCTGGCCCTGGTGGCTCACACTTGAAATCCCAGAATTTTGGGAGGCTGAAGTGGGCGGATCAACTGAAGTCAGGAGTTTGAGACTAGCCTAGCCAACATGGTCAAACCTAGTCTCTACTAAAAATCCAAAAATTAGCCGGGTGTGGTGATGCGTACCTGTAATCCCAGCTACACAGGAGGCTGAGGCAGGAGAACCATTGAGCCTGGGAGGTGGAGGCCGCAGTGAGCCAAGATTGTGTCACTGCACTCCAGCCTGGGCAACAGAGCAAGACTCTGTCTCACAAAAACAAAAAACAAACAAACAAAAAAAGAGTATCTTAGCTTATATATTTCTCACATCTGATCCTACCACTTTACTTCTTTTTTCCTGTTTATACCAATTATTTCTATTCCTCTTTACATATAGGCAGAAAGATAAGACTAAAATGTGTCATAGACAATGACATCTAGTAAATTGACGTATTCTTCATGTTTAATTCCACAACAGATTTCAAATACAACCAAAATCTCCAAATAAAATCTTAATTCTAAATTGAGTGCTTGTACAGTCTTCAAATATGTTCAAATAGAACATCAAAGCTCAATAAAAATAGTTATATCACTTGGGATGGTGTTTAAAATATTTTTTCCTAAATAAATTCAGCTTCAGAGGATGAGAAAACCTTCGTTAGGAGATGTTTTAAAGAACAAATTAAGTTAAATGTGAAGGAAATCATACTTTATTTTGTTGAATAGTAAGATTTTTTTGTTGCTATTGTGAATTAATGCCATCCAAATATTGAGTGATGTAATTCAATTTAGTAAAAGAAAAAAGTCTAAATTATCAACTTCTTTCCTTATAAAAATGAAATATGCTATAACTTGCATTTTTTCCATGGCAATGACCCTGATGATCAGAGAGGTTAAAACCTAAAAACATTTAAAATCATCTAATCTAAATTATAAAAAAGAAATCCCTTTCTTCAGAAAAAATAATTTTTTAAGGAAGCACTCATAAACAAATCTCTACTAGTAGATATAGAGCATACACATGTCTTACTATCTCCCATGCAGACTGCATAAAAAGGCGTGCTGGCTACTTTTAAGAAAACAACATTCAGATGTCTGGAAAGTATCTGAAATGCATGATTAATCTACACAGATAATTTTCTCAAGAAACCAAATTTTGAAGACAAGTAATTCAAAAGTCTATTGTCTATAAAGTAAATCCGCTGGTATACTTAAACTGCTGTAATCCTTTCTCTGTTTACCTTATAGTGTGCACCTCTCAAGCTATGGGAATGCATGTCTTCTCTAAGAAGAGCTGACTTCTTTTGTAGGAAAAAGCTGTTGGAAATGACTGTTAGGATTTCAAATGTTTGGGAGTGTGTATTCATGTGGGTTTTACGTGTTGAATATTTGCATTTGTAATTTTAAGATGCTTAAATCAAAAACTAAAATGACCTATGCAACATAATTCTGCCATAGGATAAATTAAATTCAATTAAATGTTCCCATACAAATTATTATCTACCACAATGTAAAAATATTTATATATCACAAAGATGTAAGAAACACTGACTTCTATTATACAGCAGAGTTCAATTTCACTACTACTTAGCTTGATGATATTTTAAGGTCATGTCTCTTGGAATACACATTCAATATTCATTGCCAAACGTCTGAGCTCACCTCTCTTGAAGCAATATTCAATTATCAAAGGAGAATAATTTACCAAGCAACCTCACAAAACACAAACTCTAGGTAGCATCAAGGTTTTTCAAAGTGATTATTCCTTACTGGTCGAGATCCTAAGATATTAAAACTCATAGATCACATGATCTGAGATTTTCTAATTGAAAAGCTGTAGCTGTAAACCTTTCATTCAAAGTCGGATACTACTTTCAGCTGTCAAAAGAATTATGCAATCACTTAAACTTCTGGAATGAAAGAGAAAATGAAGGGAACAATAAAAGTAACTGAAATGCACTGAGAAATGAACATAAGGAACCAAATGGAGGCAAAGACAGAGAGAGAGAGAGAGAGGGCTGTTTACCTAACCTTCCCTTCTTGAGTGGGTTTTCTCTGATATCTCTAGAGAACAATTGGATGTGTAACAATGAAATACAAAACACAAGATACTGTCTTCGTATAATTACTTGTAATGATTCCAAGATGGCATAATTTGAGAACTTGCTAAATAGGACAACAAAGTGATCTGCTTTTCCAAAATTTTGCCCCTTACCTTATATATTATTTCATGGTGAAGATCAATAAAACTGAAAATTGGAATTGCCAGATATTATCAGATTTTATTTTTTGAATGCTTAACAGCTGACCCAAAATCTGGTCATAAAAATGGAAGTTAAATTAAATTGTCCTCAAAATTTAAGTTTGCTACATTTGTAAGAACCACTTGCTTCTTCAAAATCTCAAACTTTCTCATATCTAGCAGCAAATTGAAATTAGGAATTTAAGCATGTAAATTCATCATGGAAACCAAATTGATTAAAATTTTCTGTGTATTCATGATAATGTTTAAAATTTTTGCTACATTTAAACCCTAAGTTAGTTACAAAAACCCTAAAATTATGCTTGTTTAAAAACTTGGGCTAACTTGCTTTTGAAAACATACTGACATATTCGTTCCATTCTTCTTATAATTATTTTTTTGTCACTCCCAAGCAGCACACCATTGTATATATCCCCAAAACGGCACTTCTTTGTTAAAGCCATTAGGACAGAAATATTTTTGAGCCAGATGCAATGGCTCATGCCTGTAATGTCAGTACTTTGGGAGGCCTAGGTTAGAGGACTGCTTGAGGATAGGAGTTTGTGACCTGCCTGGGCAACATAGCAAGACCCAGTCTTTACAAATGAAATGAAAATAAAATATAAAATAAACTGGCTGGACAAAGTAGTGCACACCTGTGGTCATAGCTACCAGGAGGCTGAGATGAGAGGACCATATGAACCCAGGAGTTTGGGGCTGAGAATGAGCTATGACTGCACCACTGCACTTCAGCCAGAACTATGGGTTGGTGAGTTAGAAATAAGTTCTCAGTTCTGAATATAATAACTGCTCCTGGCACTCCCCAGAATGAGCTGGGTTTTCTTTTGCCTCTCTATAGTCCCTCTTCCTCAGGAAATACCCCCATGGTTCTGCCCGCTGTGCTATTAATTACACCAATGCTTATTATATGTCAGTTCAGTTTTATCTAGATTCTCCCAAAGTCAGTGCTGAACTTAGTTGTTTGAAAATGTATATATTGTAATAGTTACCAAAAAGACCAAATACAGCTAGATATTTATGCTATTTGTTTTATTTCCATCGTAGGTATATTTCCTTTTATAATTCATATATATCTTTCTCTAAGGATTGTCTCCGTTTTCAGATGTTAAGCACTTTCTCATGCACACACCACCTAAGCAGCAAAGACAGAGTCCACGTCAGGGAATGTCACATTCAGGATAAGTACCTATTATTCTGTAACTCAGAAGTAGGAAAATGGATGTCCTCAAGCAGATGCTTTTCTTGACAGATACAAAAATTTGACAAGGATCACTGACTGACTTCCAACCCACCATTCATCACTTTTATCTTATTTTGACCCTAAGGGTCCCAGAGGGATAATGGCACTACATTCCTATTTAGAATTCAGATTTCAGATTGCATTTCTTATATCATTGTTTATAAGTAGTGGTTGCACACAGTCGCGATAATACTATGACATTAATCTACATTCCTCGTTAAATCGATTTTTGTCTTCCGTTTTTGAGCTTAGCTACAATTTCTCACACGGTTTCTCTAGGAAGATTCCTCAATGACTGAAACATTTAGAACATGGTCGATTCATAAATACGACACTGGGATTCCCCAGTGACTGAAACATTTTGAACATGGTCCATTCATAAATACGACACTGGGATTCCCCAATGACTGAAACATTTAGAACATGGTCCACTCATAAATACGACACTGGGATTCCCCAATGACTGAAACATTTAGAACATGGTCCATTCATAAATACGACACTGGGATTCCCCAATGACTGAAACTTTTAGAACATGGTCCATTCATAAATATGACATTGGGATTCCCCAATGACTGAAACATTTAGAACATGGTCCATTCATAAATATGACATTGGGATTCCCCAATGATTGAAAAATTTAGAACATGGTCTATTCATAAATATGAAGAGCTTGTGTAGAAAGTATAATTTACTTATCCTATTATGCTTAAGAAATTATGTGAAATAATGTGAAAATAATCTTAAAACATTTGCATGCATATTTGCTGCAAGAGTCATCTTTCATTGATACTTAATCATAATCATGGACATGGTGGGTCCCAATAACCAATATTTAATGCAAGACTGTAAATTTAATAGAGAGAAAACCTTATTTATAAATTTTCATGTGTTCTTTTCTTGACAATAAGGAGCTGTGAGATTTGTATTTTAAAAGATACTTAGTAATAAAAACTTTAATTTTTAAAACTTTTATTTTTAAATTCTGCTTAATTGCATAAAAGTTAAAAGGTAATATTTAATATTTAATGAGGCTTATTGAGCTAAATGATGATATGCAGCTTGGGTTATACTTGCAATTATAAGATTTGCTCATTATACCTAAGCAATCTCCTTCACTCAATCTAGCTACCACTAAGGAAGCAAAATTCCCTGAATCATAGTATCAAAGCATTCCATTATGTTTTCTATTAAGTTGTTTTGTTCTTTGAATCATTGTCTATTTTAATTTATCCTTTTAGAAAGAAAACAAATTACTTAATTTGCATTTCCCACTAGAAGCTTCACTACAGCTAGACTTGGAATTGATTTCAGGCCATTTTTTAATAAATGATGGTCCCTAGTGAAAGATAGAATACTTGAGCCATCAATATTGAGTAAATAAAAGGGTTTGGGTAAATAAGAGAGAAGATACCTATTTTTCTCAAATATTTTAAATATCTAATAACCTATTCCTCATCTAAAACAAGCCACAATTACTGGAAATGATGGTCAGAGGAAGGTATTAGCAACCCTGTGTAATACTACATGTCATGTTGGATCACTATTACAGAGAAACAGTTGTCATGCTGCATTTTAGTAATTCTACACATCACCAGAGAAATAGACAACTCTTATAGCCAAAGAAATCCAACGTAGCTACTGTCTACATATTCTTGTTTTAGACCTTTGGTGAAAAAAACTACTATGTGTATTGAATATATTTTACATTAGTTTTATGACAAAAAAGAAAAATGAGAATTCTATTAGATGCAAATACAAATTCTGAATGACAGGAAAGAAAAATTAAAATCAAAGCTGATCTTAATTAACAAAATGTATTATCTGCTTACATGTATATACAACTGTTCATATAAAGGCACAGATGCATTTGTGGTTTTGAAAAATATCTATTTCATTTCAAAACTTCATTGAACAATATTACATATGGCAAGAAAACTGCTTTTTTTGAAGGATCTTTTAAAAAGTGTTAAACTTTATTAGATACTTCAAACTAGCAAAGCTCAACTTCATCACAATTATATAATAACACTGCACACTTTCAATTTTATCTGGAGAAATATACCTATCCCTTGAAATAACTCTGTAAACTTCCTGCTCACAGATTTCATTTCAAGCCTTGAAAATGCAGGAAATCAATGCCGAATATACTTGCCCGGAAAGGAAAAGAAAATTTCAGCGATGTCAGGATGTTTTATCACATAAAATACAGAATTGCAATTTGTATCTGAGCAGGCAACACACCTCCAAAAATAATACAATACTTATCACAAAATACATTCACAGATACTAGATTTGGCACAAACCACTCCATACAGCTATTGATGAAATCAGTATTGAAAGCCTTATTACAAAATCTATGGCCCTTTTCTACGCTCCAACTGACATTTCAGGATGCCACAACCTTGCAGCTCCACTCTCTCATTAATTTCCCCTAAATACACTTGGCAGAAGAATGAGAAACGTCACATTTTTCATTTAATTTCTAAAGAACATCGCATCCTTTAAGAATAGGTTCTTGAAATTTTAAAATGTAAAACATAAAAACCCTAAAGAGACAAACATCCAAAAACATAAAAACCCTAAACAGACAAACGTCCAAAAACTTTTCTTCAAAATCACGACAACTTTATATGCTACGTGTTCTTGTAAAATACCACACACACAAACTCACAGGCACACCCACCCACCCAAAACCCACACACACGCATATTTATGGCCTCGTAACACCTCACATATATATACATACCACCAACTACAACAGAGACACACGCATATATATGGCTTCATAAAACCTCACATATATATACATATCATCAATTACAACAGAGAAAAGCCAATTTCAGAAAGATGGCTTCAATTTTGATGCATTTACTCACACCTAATTCTATTTCAATTTAACTGGTGCAGAGATATTACAATACCCTGTAACAAAAACCTGACGGAAGATTGTAAAAAATTGCTTAAACATCAAACCAAAGACTCAACATAATTTCATCACAAAGTGAAATTCGCATCCAACTCGCAAAGAATTAGAAAATCCTTGCACTTACCTTGGCCTTGTCCATTCCCCAGATGACCCCAAAAGACCACCGTCATCATCAACAGCCCCGGAGCCCACGTCCACATCCTTCTAGTGACACGCTCATGTCTTCTGGCCATTGCATCTTAAACTCTGCATATTCAGTGGGGTGGATGTGAAAGTACAATAAATTACATTCTTAGAGAAATACACTATGACTCAAATCCCATATCTAATATGCACTGTGCATTTCTGAATTATCCTGCCTACAAGGAGGTATATTTGAAAATCATGCTTCCCTTTAGGGTTGTCATATTGATGATTAATACGAAAGCTCATTCATTTTTAATCTTTAAGCATTCATCTGAATTACATTTTTAATATCATTTTCCAAAACAGGCCACTTAACCTATGAATGTTAAAAAGTACTCCGGATATACATATTGGAGTTCAGTCAAGCAAAAGCATGGTGTATGGACACTACTTAAGTATAACTTGATATTTAGGCAAATTGATGAATTTAACATACCATGTAATCTCTACATATATACAAAAGGACTTTTCAACACATTTATGTAAGTTTTGCATAAATACCCTTGAAAATATTCTCAAGTTTTAAGTGGTATTCTAATTATGTCAGTAATTTTAACTGAATAAAGAGATGCATCATGTGCAAAAACTAATCTTGTTTACTTAAAATTGAGAGTAAAATTAATTATAGAAGGTACAAAACACTTGTAATTTTGATTTCAGATATATGACCCACAGGAACCTTCATATATACAAATATTATACACATATATGCAATGTATATTTGAATGTTCATTTTGAAACTGTTTTTCATACTGATACATGAAAATACTTAAATGTCCACCAAAGCAAGGTTATTTATTCATACATTTGAATGATATACAGTAGCTCAAAAGAATAAACTTGAGTTGCATGTACTAATATGGATAAGTGTCCAAAATGAATAGTGAAGCAAAATTAGCAAATTTAATAATGATAAGTTCAAAACTACACCTTTCATATGTAAACATGTGCAATAGTTAAAACTATACATTTTATGTTGCATAAATATATAATACAGTATGATAACGCATAAGAATGATAAACACCTTCAAGACCAAAGTTAGGAAATTACAAGACTACAATTTAGATGGTTACTAGGTGGAATTTTAAATCAGAGGTTACTCCTAAATCCCAATTTTTCCACAGTTGACAAAATACGGAGTTAAGAAAAATAAACTTAATGATTTCCAGAATGAACGCTTTATTCAAAATGCTACGTAATTACAATTCTAATAAACTTGCAAGGGAATCCAGTCACCCAGAAATTTTTTATGCCTTTCTCCTACATCACGAAAGGGGAAGATTTAATTACCAACTTTGCATTACTTAACGTCAGACACATAGTATCAGAGCTAAAGAGAAATTTAAGAAACACCTAACTCAACCTCTCTATTTTAAATGACCAAATGAGTTGAGAAGGTTACAATGGCATTTCTAAGTTCATATGTAAAAACAGAATTTTGATGACAATGGCAGTTTAAGTACTAATAAACACTCCTGGAAAAGTTACTGTAATCCAGGTTATTTTACTGTGCTAAATGCCTTACATTCTTTACCCAATTCAGTTTCCACAGAAATCCTATGAACAAAGCACTTCCAAAATTTACCACTTCACAGCTAAGAAAACAAGGCTTAGAGAAATGCTACACGATCCCCTAGTCATGAGGTTAGTAGGTACCACTGTGGAGACTGAGGCAAAACAGGACGATTTCAAAGCCTATGCTCTGAACAAGTAAACACTAAGCAGGAATTTAGTTCTAGATCTCCCAGTTGTAGTCCAATAATCAGCCAAAAAATGGTGCTGAGAAGAGGGGAAAGAAAGATGTCTTGTATATGGAGCCTCATATATTTGATCCCAAATAAATCTTCAAATTGAAAATCATTAGAGCACAAGGCAATAGAATTATTAGTTTCTAAAATCATCAACCTTTCCCAAGTTGAACATACAAGTATATTTTATCATACATATACTATATGTGTGTATAACGTGTGTTTATCTAAGTATTCCTGTGGTTTATATATCTGGATTTGGAATTACAAGTGTTTTGTGGTTTATTATTTATTTATTATTATACTTTGAGTTTTGGGGTACATGCGCACAACGTGCAGGATTCTTACATATGTATCCATGTGCCATGTTGGTGTGATGCACCCATTAACTCGTCATTTAGCATTAGGTGTATCTCCTAATGCTGTCCCTGCCCCCTCCCCCCACCCCACAACAGTCCCCAGAGTGTGATGTTCCCCTTCCTGTGTCCACGTGTTCTCATTGTCTCCCTCTGTTGCTCTGGCTGGAGTCAGTGGTGTGATCATAGCTCACTGCAGACTCCAAGTCCTAGGCTCAAGCGATACTTTTGCCTCAGCCTCTCAAGTAGCTCGGACTACAGGCACGCACCACCATCCCCGGCTAATTGTTTTACAGAGATGGGGTCCCACCGTGTTGCTTGACTGGTCTCAGCCTCCTTAAGTCAAGGGATCCTCCCACCTAGACTTCCGAAAGCACTGAGATTACAGGTGTCAGCCACCTTGCGTTTTTTGATTTCTTCAATTAATTTTACTTATACACTTGATTACACAAGATTAATTTTGTGTACATAATGAATCTCTTTTGAGGTTTAAGTTACTGATTAATTAGAGTACCACTTAACAAGCGTGTCATCCCAGCACTTTGGGAGGCTGAGGTGGGCGGCTCACCTGAGGTCAGGCATGAGCCACCGTGCCCGGCTTACACACATTCTTTTCACTCCTGCTTTCAGATCTCTATTCCCTTCTAATTCCAGTGGAACCACTTTCACTTAGTATCAAAATATCCAGATCCACTCATCAAAGTGTAAATAATCCTTCAGCAAATTACCTTTGCAAATCTACTTTTATGTAATATTTCCTTAACTTCTTCTTACCTACATCCAGTAGTCATTTTACAAGGCAGAATATTTTCTATTTTATATAGAACTGAGGCAGTATTTGAAAAAAATCTCAAAACACTCTTCAGGAAGGACTGGCATCTAAAACACCAGTTCCAATATATATTTTAGTAACATTTTAAAGGACAGATGGTTTTCAAAATGTTATTATAATTTAAAAAAATGTAACCTTCCTCTCTGAGTTCATGTTTATGGAAAACTAATATTTCATAAATGCCAAGTTACTATGATGTATTGTCTAAATGCTGGCCCTGACATTCTATAAATGTAAAAATCATAACCTTCTAACTAACTTTGGTATTAGTCAACAACTGTGCTGATGAAAAGCAAAATCAATTCATTTAAAAAAAATTTTCCATGAAAAAAAAAACAAGTAACTTGTAAGTAGTAGCGTAGATGAACCAAAAAATAAAGTAACATTAACCAGAAAGACATGCCATGGATTTCTCTAATCTTTTTTTGGAACACACTTTTCATGCATATGAAAATAAAAATTAAATATAAAATGCCTACTTTATGTATGTACTTTTACTTGTGTCTATTGTTCTTTAAAGGTTAAAATAACTCCTAAAGCCTGCATAGCTGAGCCCATTGTGCTCTTCTGCCCATAAAATAGATTGGATGTGCAGTGAAAGAGGTATAACTTAGGCTTTCAGATTAGTTATGACGATGGAAACACAATTCTATTCAATAGTGTTCATGTTGGTCTTTGAAATGTTTAAGGTCACAAGGCAAAAGAGAACAGACTTTAAGAATGTTCGTGTATTACTTCTCGTCTTACCCAATAGCTAGATTAGTTCAATAAGGCCAGTGTTTTGGAGTAAACAGCATTGTGAAATGTGTCGCGGAGTCCGGAGGCTCCACCACCTACCTCCAGGTAGTTGTTCTGTCCGGTGGAGCCTAGACTAATACCTTAGGAGATGCATTACATCTACAGGTACCAACTAGGAAGGGTAGTCTTGAATTAAATGGCTTTAGACACGTTATAAGAGCAAATCGAAGCTTCCAGGTATTAGAACTACTTCAATCACAGAGCGTCTCTGGGTTCTATCTGTGGCCAGCATCATGTCTCTGTCTGCCCTCCCCGAATGCTTTCTCTCATCATGTGGATCTTCTAGATGGTTTTATTCTTCCCCAGCCAGCCAACTTGATCAACAAGCCTAGGTATATTAGGTATGTATAAAGTTGGTTCTTAAATAAAGTCCGTTACTGTATCTAGGTAAGTAATGTCTTCAGACTTACAATTTCATTGATATCTATAAAGAGTGACTCTAGTTAGCTTCTAGTGTCAGTTTTCCTAGCAGCTTCTTTAAAAAAAAAAATCCTCTCTGTAACAAAGCTTCCTTGCAAGTATTGCTGTTGGCAATAGTCCTCTTTACTGAAATGCTTATCCGGTGAAACTTGCGCTGTGCCAGTGAGCCTGCAGGTTGATGGTCCTTTTGTTCAACTTCTCCATTATAAAGCAACCTCTCTGATCACCCTTTTAAAACTAAAGACCAAAGAGTCAAATGAGATCAGGAAGTGACCAGAGCTCACAGGTCATCAACTCCTCTTCTTAGCATATTATAGCACACAGTCTAAGCCCGAAAAACACAGCAGAACCCATTACAGCTCTCGAGTTCCAGTTATTAACATTGATTTTTTTCAATGGAAAATTTTCATTAGAAGCTATCACAGGACTCACATTCAGTAATAACTTAGATTAGGATACATACTGGAGCCTTTGTCCTTAGAGTAGGTACCACTGAGTCACTATTAAAAGGAGTCTTTTTGACCTTAGTAAATTCTCACAGGGCTTATCTCAGTCTAAACTGTAACTGGCCTTTACTAGTGATGTCATGTGTAATTCAAATTAATATTGTAATGTATATAAATTGTATATATAGTATAATACATGCATGTATTTACATTTATTTTATTTTATTTTTTAATAAGATGAAACTTAGAGGTTAAAATATGACTCTAGGCCATTGTGCTTTAGAATGAAGAGCACAGACATGGGTTGCAAATGTAAATTTTGGCCCAATTTAATTTCTGTGACAAATTCATTAATGTCTTCAAGGTTCAGGCTGTATGTGTGAGACAAATGAAAACAGCTCTAAGATTCCTGAAAACCCTAAAGTATTAAAATTCCACTCTGCCATTAGTTCAGATAAATCATTTGCCAATTTGCCCCACAAGAACCAGGCATCTTTAAATGGTAACATAACATGCACTTCTCTCTCCCAAAGTGTAGTGCATAAACGTTCTGCTTCTGAATAACACAGGATGCCTGCTAAAATGTGCTGTCAGGGGTATTAGTAAGGAAATGTTGTATCAAAACTTCTGCAGATGTGGCCCTGAAACACACATTGTAATAAATCCTCCAGGCCTCTCAAGTTAGGAATAACTGGTTTATAAAATTGTACTTACTTAAAAATTATAGATAAACAGATTTTACCAAAACCCAGTTTTTCTGATCTGAATGAAATAAGGCTCTATATTCAGACTGACTTTTCAGTGAAAAACAACTTAAAATAGTGACAAATCATGTATAAGTTTAAATGAATATAACTAGGAGACCTGAAAACTCAGGTTTAGCAATCATCTTCCAACAGTTTGAGAGCCCACAGGAGCCACAGAGCCCTCATGTCTCCCCAGAGAAGCGGGGTGATTCTTCCCCCTAAACACCATGCAATTCTTCTTCTTTTTTTTTTTTTTGAGACGGAGTCTCGCTCTGTCACCCAGGCTGGAGTGCAGTGGTGCAATCTCGGCTCACTGCAAGCTCCGCCTCCTGTGTTCACGCCGTTCTCCTGCCTCAGCCTCTCGAAGTAGCTGGGACTACAGGCGCCCGACACCACGACTGGCTAATTTTTTTTGTATTTTTAGTGGAGACGGGGTTTCACCGTGGTCTCGATCTTCTGCCCTCGTGATCCGCCCGCCTCGGCCTCCCAAAGTGCTGGGATTACAAGCGAGAGCCACCGCGCCCAGCCAACACCATGCAATTCTTGAAGTGAGTGAAAGCATTCCTGCTCACACTGATACCCTCTCAAGTGAACTCAAAGTTAAGCCATCTCCAGCCAGACCAGATACCCTGGCCCATATCTCATTCATTAATATATGTTGAGAAGCATTTGTTTCTTGGAAACTACATGAAGTGAATAGGCTGTGGACTCCACTGGACCTAGTGGTCTATATTTAACCAATTCCCTTCACACATATGTATCAGATGCTCTCTTAGTTACGGAGCTGCAGTGGTGAATAAGAAAGCCACAGTCCTGTACTCCTAGGGTTTCAATTCTGAAGACGAAGACAGGCACAGAAATCCAACTGAGCAAAGTGAAGAGATTATTACAAAATGTGTTCACATGCAAAGTGAAGCAAGGGACTGAATATCCAACAAGGGTGTTGGGGCGAACATTAGATATAATCTTAATTCACATTATATAAGATTCATACATATAATTTTTATATATAGATATATTAATTTGGGCCGGGCGTGGTGGCTTATGCCTGTAATGCCAGCATTTTGGGAGGCCAAGGCGGATGGATCACTTGAGTCCAGGAGTTTGAGACCAGTCTGATCAACATGGCAAAACCCCATCTCTACTAAAAATAAAAAAGTTAGCCGGGTGTAGTGGTGTGCGCTTGTAGTCCCAGCTACTCAGGAGGCTGAGAAAGGAAAACTGCTTGAACCCAGGAGGCAGAGGTTTCCATGAGCCAAGATTGTGGCACTGCACTCCAGCCTGGGTGACACAGCAAGACCCTGTCTCAAAAGAAAAAGAAAAAAAGAAATATTAATTTGGATTATACAGACTCTAACCACTTCTTTCAAGTGAGAATATTTAAGCTAAGACCTGAGAATAAAAAGAGTTAGCTTTTCATACAATACAGAAAGATTCGTCTTATAGGAAAAACCCCCAGTGTTCAAGGACCCTAATATATGAGCAAGATCTTGGCATGTAGAAGAAACCTGTGAATTGGATGAAATGAAAAACTGAAAAGTAGGAATCTGGATGAAGTACAGAAGGGAGAAAGAGTAATGTGAGACGTGGCTGAAAGAGAAGGATATGTGAAACAGTACAGGTCTTCATTAGTAATGATGAGGAACATAAATCTTAGTCCAAGTACACCAGAAAAGTGGGAGAGTTGGAAACTGAAAGACATGTTAAGAGATCACTTTGGTTTCTCTGTAGCTAACAGGGTGTCGGAGATAAGAATTAAAGTAAGTTGACTAAGGATGACCTAAGAAAATAAGCGTAGGTAAGAAAATATGTGGCTCTGGCTAGGCTGGGGACATTGGAAATCAAAATAGGTGGAGGAAATTACAGATGTATTTGGAACCAAAATATTCTTTAAATGAATGTTGAATTGGATATTGTCAGAATATTGAGGAAGGGCCAAAAATGACTTATAAGCATCTAGCATGGCTGGCAGTGCCACTTACTATCATGTGGGAAACCAGGACATGTTACCTCTGAATTATTCGAGTGCTATTGTCACGTAAATCATCAACTCCCAGAATAAAGGTCTGGACCAAACTCTAAGACTGGAAATTATGAGCTGTTTAGTAGTGTTTAGAGCTTAGAGAGAGTATGTGTGTGGAGAGAAAAGAAGAGCAATTAGGACAGAACCCTTAGAAACATCAACATTTAAAATTTGGGAAGAGAAAGAGAAACAAATAAATTGTGGGAAAATGAAGCTCAGGGTAGTTGCAAGGGAATGCTAAAAATGAACTATGGCATTTGAGGAGGAAAACGTGGAAACTGAAAGCAAGAGAGTACGGATGGATCGTGAGGGAGCAGCAGCATCTGTGTCCTAAGGAGAGTCTCAGTGAAAATGAAGGGTTGTAGGAATGAGGACATCTGGGCCAACGAGCTGGCAAGGAGTGATGTCCAGGAGGCAGAATATTTGCATCTAGATCCTGGTGGTACATACCCTTATAGAAAATGTTTCAGATTTGATGACAATAAAGTGGAGGAAAGAAAAAAAGTAATGGAAATAAAGATGTCAAAAAACGGGGAACCGAGGTTTGTACTGGTCCTTTCACGTGAAAGCTGAGCCACTAAAATGATGGCTGAACTTGCCTGAAGATGATATTGAGCAAAAGATCTAAAGCCTTAAATAAATGGCAAGAGGCCAGGTGCAGTGGATCATGCCTGTAATCCCAGCACTTTGGGGGGCTGAGGCAGGCATATCACCTGAGGTCAGGAGTTCGAGACCAGCCTGGCCAACATGGCGAAACCCCGTCTCTACCAAAAATACAAAAATTAGCTGGGTGTGGTGGTATGCACCTGTAATCCCAGTTACTCAGGAACCTGAGGCAGGAAAATCACTTGAAACCGGGAGGAGGAGTTTGCAGTGAGCCGAGATCACACCATTACACTCCAGCATGGGTGACAGAGCAAGACTCCATCTCAAAAAAAAAAAAAATAAGACCAGAGTGCCCAGGAGGGAGGTCTGTTGATGATGGTAATACCAAAGGGGCATGGCTGATATTTCCAAGGGGTTTGAGTTTCAAAGGAACAGTCTAATTTGCAAGGAGCGGAGAAATTAACAGTCTAGAAGTTGTAACGGGAACCAAGAACAACCACCTCGGCTTCCAGCCATAGGTATGTGGAGGGTGAGAAAAAGACCTGTCTCAATTTATGAAAGCTAGAGGAAAAACTGCACTTTAGTATCAACCAACTTTTGTTTTAAGATAATTACAAACCAATATGGAACTTAGCAAGAGTCAATTTTGACAGTTTCCTGCAGCTTAGTAAATTCTGCACAAAATTAAGATTTAACACAAAAGTAGAGAAAAATTTTAATGGCATAGCACATTTCTTCACAATTCCTTAAACCAAATAATTCCCTGTTCTTCTAACTCTCACCTTACACTATCAACTAGGCTTCTTATTCAATGAAAGGTTTAAGTCTACTAAGACACACACACACACACACACACACACACACGTCTTATCCAGCTGCAGATCTCATTTTTGAAGGTACATTGAAAGTACATAGATCATTCTATAATCATCAACTATGAAGATTGTGAGCAACTGGAACAAGTATTCTTGGAAAAGAAGTTTCCTGTGTATAAGAAAAAAAAGAGTCCAACTCTGGGAACTGACTTGGCTGAGTCATCATTATATGCCACTGGCAAGAAATCAAGAAGTAACTCAGGACTGATAAACTTTGTTAAAGGAAATGGAAACAGCCTATCTGTGAGGCTTAATTCTTGATAATCTGGCCAAGATATAGCATCTGGATAAGAGTTCACTGACTCAACTAAATTTTGTGAAGGTGAAGTACTTGTTAAAATGAAAGATCTATTTAGAGAGAAATAAGTAGACATAATGTCTGCACTATGGATAGGTGTATACCTGTTTTTTGCAAAAACAGTTTGTATCTTTGAAATGCTGGTTTGCCCTGGACAGAGCTAACTTAAATAGAGACCAGGCGCGGTGGTTCATGCCTGTAATCCCAGCACTTTGGGAGGCCGAGGAGGGTGGATCATGAGGTCAGGAGATCGAGACCATCCTGGCTAACACGGTGAAACCCCGTCTGTAGTAAAAATGCAAAAAATTAGCCGGGCATGGTGGCGGGCACCTGTAGTCCCACCTACTCTGGAGGCTGAGGCAGGAGAATGGTGTGAACCCGGGAGGCGGAGCTTGCAGTGAGCCGAGATCGCGCCACTGCACTCCAGCTGGGTGACAGAGCGAAACTCCGTCCCCAAAATATATATATATAGTTTTTTTATATATATATGTATATATACCCAAAGGATTATAAGTCATGCTGCTATAAAGACACATGCACACGTATGTTTATTGTGGCACTATTCACAATAGCAAAGACTTGGAACCAACCCAAACGTCCAACGATGATAGACTGGATTAAGAAAATGTGGCTGGATACATATGTAACAAACCTGCACATTGTGCATATGTACCCTAAAACCTAAAGTATAATAAAAAAAAGAAAAAAAAAAGAAAATGTGGCACATATACACCATGGAATACTATGCAGCCATAAAAAAGGATGAGTTCATGTCCTTTGTAGACACATGGATGAAGCTGGAAACCATAATTCTCAGCAAACTATCACAAGGACAAAAAAAACCAAACGCTGCATGTTCTCACTCATAGGTGTGAATTGAACAATGAGAACACATGGACCCAGGAAGGGGAACATCACACTCCGGGGCCTGTCATGGGGTGGGGTGAGGGGGAGGGACAGCATTTGGAGATATACCTAATGTAAATGATGAGTTACTGGGTGCAGCACACCAACATGGCACATGTATACATATGTAACAAACCTGCACGTTGTGCACATGTGTCCTAGAACTTAAAGTATATATATATATAAAGAGAAAACCATTAAAGAAAGGCTATAATACACAGGAACACACAGACATACATACACCTGTGTGTCTATATCTTCAGTTATCACACTTTTTCTATACAGACTCCACACAAGACAAACATGTTACATTTTATGAGAAACTATAAGTGGAAAGAGGAGAATTTGTGAAATCAATATAGAATGTTCCTTGTTTAGCATAATTCTAACTGTTTCTCATTAGAGGTCTGAGTATCAATCTGTATTATATGTGGCCATGCTGGCATTTGGGAAATTCCACAAGAAACTTTTTAAATATGAATTTGGAAAAGGGAAAAGGATTTTTAAAGTGTCTTTTTTTGTTCTGCATTCTATGTGGAACATCTATTTTGTGCTAACTGCTCGTGTTAGCTTGTGATTGCCTGTGACTATGTGGAAGATATACTTTACGTGACTATGTGAGCAATAGTCTTAAAGTTAAGAAATCTAAAATTTGGTTGGTTTAGTTGCTAATTAGGTAAATTACCTTGTAATGGTTACTTAACCTCTCAAAGATTAATTATCTTCAGTGGTACATTGAAGGTTCCATTCATATTGATTTTAGTAGACTTATCCTACTAAAAAGTAAATTTAACAGAAATTATTCTAGACCTCATTATTTCAGGAGACCCCACCCCAGCTTTTATTCCTAACTTCAAGAAATGCAGAGAAATTTAAAAATTCGATGTTCTCCCAATTCAACAGAATATAACTGAACTAAATCGATTTATGTATAATTCATTATTTCAACCTTTAACGCTATATCCGAGCGGTTTGTTTTCACCATAAAGTTATAGCTGTTTAGGCCAATAATTAAAGAGGACCTTGATAGAGAATGACAAGAGAGGATGATCACCCTATTGTCTATCTTCCAGCTGTTTTCAATGCCCTGAAGTTTTATTCACACCCAAATATTAGAATCTTATCTGAGAGAGCGTACTCAAATGATGAATCATGCTAATTTCTCAAGAAAAGTGTTACAGAATAATAAATGCCTTTCTGGTCAAAGCACTGATGCTCTGGAAATAATCTTTATCCAAATGAGGTACAGGAATTGTTAGGACTATTAAAAGTTTGTATATGATATCTGCCAGGTTCGACTGAGCTTCACTTAAAATCTACCATATTAGGGCCAAGTGTAATGACTCAAATTAGTGAACTTAAAAATTGTTTTAAAATGTTTCCTGGAGACATTTCAAATATTGCTCTCTGATTTATCACTGTTACTTTTGCTGAATTCAATTTGATGCCAAGATTTATTCAGATTAATCAAATGCCATAAACTCTGATACCTAATGTTCCTTAACACCTTAAGAACTTTTAAACAGATCAAATGTTGAAGATACGCTTTTAGTGAAACTGTACCTAAGCACATGAATTCTATTGAATATAGCTTTTTAGAAGACTAACAAAGAAAGAAGACTTAGGAAATTCGGAAACATTTTTTAAACCTTCTAGAGGGAATTAAACTACTGAAAAATAATTTCAATTGGTGAATCTAATGGCATTAATCAGAAGATAAGAAAAAAGTAACCATAAAACTTTATGGGGGTAATATTTGCTATGAGGATCAGGAAAAACAACTAATGGATATTAGGCTTAATATCTGGGTGATGAAATAAACTGTACAACCAATCCCATGGCATAAGCTTACCTCTGTAACAAACCTACACTTGTACCCCTGAACTTAAAAGTTAAAATTTAAATAAATAACGTTGTGCTATTAATTTCAACCAGAGCCTTTCCAAGGTGCAGGGAACTTTTGAGAATTTTATTTCTTGCAAAAGGAAACTTGATTCCTTGCTTAGGGCCTTCCTAGGAAAACCTCTATTCTTTGGAGAAGCATCATACTCCTACAAGATTTAAGGACCATCATATTTGTCAGACTTTTTTTCTGTTTTACTGTGAGCAGTTTACAGAACATAAAGAAAAATCAAATCCGAAGGTGCACTACACGTGTTTTATCAAAAGGAACATTTTTGTGTACTTTTAAGAAAATACGACAAATTGAGTTTTCTGACCTATTACCAAGTTAGACATCTTGAGTGAATTGAATCTGTTGTAATCCGGTTTGGTTTTCATCCCATGGCTCCGGAAAACTGACATTTATCTCCAATTTTTCAAATCTGCTTCTTTCCAGTACCTCATCTATACGACTATTATAGTACTTTTCATCTGCTTTTACCACTACACTATGGCTGCATTACTTTTAACACAGTGTCCCACATGTTACCCATTTCTACCTTATATAAAGAGTAGAAATTGAATTGTAATTGAGTATGCAGTTGCCTCATATTCAGGTCTTCAACTGAAATAACTCCAGCTATCTCAAAACTTCAACCCTCTCTGGAAGTATTGGACCAAATTATCCCAGATTATAGCACTCTCAGGCTAAAATTACTAATGCTTCTATAGTTTCAGAGACTGTATCAGGTTATTCAACACAACATTCCATGCACCATTCCAGCCTCATATAATCAGAGGACACTTAGACGACTTTAATAGCCTTCAAAAGACACCCTCCTCTTTTACTTATATATATATTTATTTATCTATTTATTTAATGGAGACAGGGTCTTACTCTGTCACCCAGACTGGAGCGCAGTGGCATAATCACGGTCCACCGCAGCCTGCACCTGCCGGGCTCCGATCCTTCCACCGCAGCCTCCTGAGTGGCTGGGACCACAGGCGCCGCCACCACGTCTGCCTGGTTTTTGTATTTTTGTGGAGATGGGGTTTCACATGTTGCCCAGGTTGATCTGAGACTCCTGGGCTCAAGAGATCCACCTGCCCCGGCCTCCCAAAGTGCTGGGATTACATGAACGAGCCATTGTGCCCAGCCAGTCCCGCCCGGTTTTTAACCTTCGTACTGTTTATATAATCATCCTTCACAAAATAGAACACTTCATTACTCGATGGTTCTCATTATTCTAATATGAAGAACTATATTAAGAAAATAAATTCCTGGCCGGGCGCGGTGGCTCACACTTGTAATCCCAGCACTTTGGGAGGCCGAGGCGGGCGGATCACAAGGTCAGGAGATCGAGACCACGGTGAAACCCCGTCTCTACTAAAAATACAGAAAATTAGCTGGCGTGGTGGCGGCGCCTGTAGTCCCAGCTACTCGGGAGGCTGAGGCAGGAGAATGGCGGGAACCCGGGAGGCAGAGCATGCAGTGAGCCGAGATCGCGCCACTGCACTCCAGCCTGGGCGACAGAGCCAGACTCCAGCTCAGACAAAAAAATAAATCAATAAATTTCCAATATTTCCTAGCATATCCAATTTAATTCTATACATCACATAAAAATAAAAGCCGTCTTACTGTGTTAGTTTCTTACTGCTGTTACAGTAAATTAACATAAACTCAGAGGCTTAAAACAACACATTTTTTTTCTTTATACTTCTGGGGGTCAGAAGTCCAAAATGGGTCTTAGTGTGCTAAAATCAAGGTATCATCAAGTGTATATTTTGTCTAGAGATTCCAGGAGAGAATTCACCAGGTTTGAGGGGTCACATGTATCCCTGAGCTCTTGGCCTCTGCACATCTTGGACACAGCACATCACTTCAGCCTCGGCTCCAGTTTCCCCAAGCTCTTCTGCTCACTCTGGTCTCTCCGCCTTCCTGTCTGAAGGTTCTTTGTGACTACAGTGGGCCCACCTAGATAATTCAGGATAATCGCTCCAGTTTAAGGTGAGGTGATTAGCAATCTTAATTCCACCTCTAACCATAATGCTTCCATGCTGCCTAACAACACATTCAAAAGGTCATCCTGCTAAGGGTCATTATTCTACCTACACACTAAGTGACTGAGAAAAAGTAAAGTTATCTATCATGCCTTACCTATGGCGAGGAAATAATAACTTATAATGATTTATCTACGAAAACCTGTTTTTAAAAGCTTTGGTCCTAGTCTATTGATTAAAGTTTTGGTATATTCCAGATAAATTTCATGTCCTTGATGCTAACACATTGTGCACAGTAGATGGCCTTTTTAAAATAGTACTGCATAAAGGAATATTTAAGGTTGTCTGGACAATAGAAAAGGAACTTTAGTTGCTATGCCACAAAAGGCCGGATTTCTGCACATTACACCTCCTACCAGTGCACACATGTGCCAAACTCCTTCCTGAAAGCCTGGTTTATGTTTCCTATGTGCTTAGCAATAGTTTTACTCTCACGACTGTTTATATTAAGTCCTATTTTTTAAAGCATATCCTCATTTGTTTGTTTTCCTGAGCCTCTGAACTGGATTTCATCTGGTATGTATTGCACAGGTTTGCACACTTGATTGTACGCTACCTTAAAGCATCCTCTTGTGTTCTGGACACGGTTATTTTTCTCCATGGTAAGGTGATAAGTTACTTCTCTGAGGACTTGCCACCTTAGAATGCAGTGGTGACATCACCTGCTCAGGCTCTGTCTGCAATGTGGAATTTAGTATTTTCCAACTTCTGGTCTAACTTGAACTTCATAATTAAGCAGAGCCGCCTTTTGAGGGAACAGTAGGGTGTCTGCCCCTAAACGTCTGTGTAAATGCAGAGACACATTTGGGAACATAACTGACTTTTATGTACAGAAGCCAGATGCATTTCATGCCCATGCATGCTTAGGGAAGCAAGTTCATCTCATCTATCACAATAAGCATCTGTGCCACTGAATTCCACTGCAGGATACTTTTCACACTTAGACAACAAAACATTTAAGGAAATAAAAGCTCTTTCCAATAAAAATGTGCATCAAATACTGTGTGTATGTTTAAAAAAAAACCTTCCTCTATAAGATAAGGCCACAGGAACTACTAAAAAAGCATTCTTGAAATACATTTTCTGATAGGAATCTAGGCCCTTGCCTTATATAAGATTTAAGGAAAGTGATGTGTGTGTCTTTATACTTGAAAGGCTGTTTTCAACAGCAAAGGGTATGCTTTGAGGTATCAATATAGTTTTGAGAATGCAAAAGTTTAAAAGAAATGGAATGCATATTCTCCAGGTATGAACATGCAATTGTCATTATTTTCCTACCATCTACTAGATTAGAAACAGAAGAAAAATTATGGAAATGTCTGTTTTCCCTCAATAGGAGTACCTATTTATTAAAGTTAATTAATTACTATTCTTTAAACATTTTCAAAATAGACTCATAAGTGACAACTTTCAGAGAAAACAAGGGTTTTTGGATGTAAATATTTACTTATAACATGGATAAAATAATTTTGTTAAATATTAACTCCATATTCATAATGTTCTCTATTGTTTTTGCATTTTGTTTAACAATAGAGAATCTAAGACATTTAGTGTTCATGAGTTTCATACAGTTTCCTGTCAATGTACTTTGTCTTTTTTTTATTGGACTACTAATCATTTATTTATGATTTGTTGGAACTACTCATATTTTAAATATGTCAAGTGAATTGCAAGCACTTGTTGCTGATTTGATATTTGCTTTTTACACATATTCATTGTATCCTCTGAAAAAGAAAAGTTTTATATTTTAACAAATTCCAATCCATAATTTTTTTTTTAAATTTTCTGTTATTGGTTAGGGCTATGTTTGGATATTTAATTTTAACCGTAATGTTGCAAGTGATATTTGTCTATGGTATTTTTTCTTTATATTTTGAAAAAGTGTATTTGACATCCACTATGGAATTAATATTTATTAATGACATATTATACCTTTGTGCAACTATAAAATACATATAGCCAATTATCTGAACACCATTTTATGAACTGTTTATCACTTATCCACTGATTTGAAACACTATCTTTATCATATATTGGATTTTAGGTTTATCGAGATTATGTAACATGAAATTATTTAATTATGAAATTATGTGAATTCAAGCATGACAGTCAGCTCTTCTTCCCCACCACTACCCTGTAAAAGGATGGATGGAATAATTGCTTCCCTATGGCTTAAGTGTATGAGAGGTATACAACATGGTCTTGATGAAGTGGGAACTACACAGAAACTGTTTTTGGTCCTGAAATGTACTCCAGCTTTACCAATTTGTTCTACACATATACCATTGAGGGTAGAAGCTGAATTTTGCTAATGATTATATTTACACTACTTAACATTGTGCCAGATACTGAGTAGATGCTTAGAAACATGTTTAATGACTTGTTTTATTGCTAGAGACCTAATTATCTGCTGTAGTGGTGCTATCTCATTCAGAATCATTTTGACCAGCCTTTCTCCATCATGAATAAAACACTTATTTACACACTTGTGTACATGCACATGTGCATAGAAACACACACACCCTTTGCAGAGACAAACTGCATCGAAAGCATGTACAAACATTATAGTATTTTTGTTGATTCTGACCTGATTCTGATTCTATTGTATACATTTTCATTCTGATCACAATAACAATAAAAATAGAAAACTATAAGTTGTGAAGCTGGAAGATGCAGAACATGAAAGATCGAATTACCAATTTTTTTTTCTATTTTCTTTAGTTGGCTGCTGATAAAATCAGAAAAGTAATGGACACAAAAATGAAAGTATGCAATGTGTGTGCGTGTGTGTGTGTGTGTATCACATGCACTCGTTTCCATGATGTACATATGGAATTTCATAACCAGCCAAACTAAGCTTCATAAGTGAATGAGAAATAAAATCCTTTACAGACAAGCAGATGCTGACAGATTTAGTCACCATCAGACCTGCCTTCCAAGAGCTCCTAAAGGAAGCACTAAACATGGAAAGGAAAAACCAGTACCAGCCACTGCAAAAACACACCAAAATATATAAACCAATGAAACTAGGAAGAAACTGCTTCAACTAATGTGCAGAATAACCAGCTAACATCATGATGACAGGACCAAATTCACACATAACAATATTAACGGTAAATATAAATGAGCTAAATGCCCCAATTAAAAGACATACACTGGCAAATTGGATAAAGAGTCAATACCCACAGGTGTGCTGTATTCAGGAGACACATCTCACTTGCAAGGACACACATAGGCTCAAAATAAAGGGATGGAGGAATATTTACCAAGCAAATGGAAAGAAAGAAAAAAAAGCAGGAGTTGCAATCCTAGTCCCTAATAAAACAGACTTTAAACCAACAAGGATAAAAAAGGACAAAGAAGGGCATTACATAGTAGTAAAGGGATCAATGCAACAAGAAGAGCTGAGTATCCTAAATATATATATATGCCAAATACAGGAGCACCAGGATTCATAAAACGAGTTCCTAGAGACCTACAAGGAGACTTAGACTCCCACACAATAATAGTGGGAAACTTTAACAACCCACTATCAATATTAGACAGATCAACAAGAAAGGAAATTAACAAGGATATTCAGACTTGAACTCAGCTCTGGTCCAAGTGGACCTAATAGATACCTACAGAACCCTCCACCCCAAATCAACAGAATATACATTCTTCTCAGCACCACATAGCACTTATTCTGAAATCAACCACATAATTGGAAGTAAAACACTCCTCAGCAAATGCAAAAGAATGAAAATCATAACAAACAATCTCTCACACCACAGTGTAATCAAATTAGAACTCAGAATTAAGAAGCTCACTCAAAACTGCACAACTACATGGAAACTGAACAACCTGCTTATGAATGACTACTGGGTAAATAGCAAAATTAAGGCAGAAATAAATAAGTTCTTTGAAACCAATGAGAACAAAGACACAACATATCAGAATTTCTGGGATACAGTTAAAACAGTGTTTAGAGGGAAATTTACAGCATTAAATGTCCACATTAGAAAGTGGGAAAGATCTAAAATAGACACCCTAACATCACAATCAAAAGAAGCAATGGAAAACACATTAAAAACCTAGTATAAAACAAGAAATAACTAAGATCACAGCAGAACCGAATGGGAGAGAAACACAAAAAAACCTTCAAAAAAAAATCAATGAATCTAGGAGTGGGTTTTTTGAAAAGATTAACAAAATAGATAGACCGGTAGCCAGACTAACAAGGAAGAAAAGAGAGAAAGATCAAATAGACACATTAAAAAACGATAAAGGGTATATCACCACTGATCCCACAGAAATACAAACTATTATTAGAGAATACTGTAAACACCTCTACACAAATAAACTAGAAAATCTAGAAGAAATGGATAAAGTCCTGGACACATACACCCTCCCAAGACTAAAGCAGGAAGAAGTCAAATCCCTGAATAGACCAATAACAAGTTCTGAAATTGACTCAGTAATTACTGGCCTACCAACCAAAAAAAGCCCAGGACCAGATGTCTTCACAGCCGAGTTCTACCAGAGGTACAAAGAGGAGCTGGTACCATTCCTTCTGAAACTATTCTGAACAATAGAAAAAGAAAGACTCCTCCCTAAATCATTTTATGAGGCCAGCATCACTCTGATTCCAAAACCTGGCAGAGACCCAATAGAAAAAGAAAATTTCAGGCCAATATCACTGATGAACATCGATGCGAAAATCCTGAATAAAATACCGGCAAGAGAATCCAGCAGCACATCAAAAACTTATCCACCACGATCAAGTTGGCTTCATGCCTGGCATGCAAGGCTGGTTCAACATATGCAAATCAATAAACATAATCCATCACATAAACAGAACCAATGACAAAAACCACATGATTATCTCAATAGATGCAGAAAAGGCCTTCAATAAAATTCAACACCCCTCATACTAAAAACTCTCAATAAACTAGGTATTGATGGAACATATCTCACAAAAATAAGAGCTATTTATGACAAATGCATAGCTAATATCATGCTAAATGGCCAAAAGCTGGAAGCATTACCTTTGAAAACTGGCCCAAGAGTAGGATGCCCTCTCTCCCCACTCTTATCAAGATAGTATTGGAAGTTCTGGCCAGGGCAATCGAGTAAGAGAAAGAAATAAAAGCATGCAAATAGGAAGAGAGGAAATCAAATTGTCTCTGTCTGCAGATGACATGATTGTATATTTACAAAACGCCACCACCTCAGCCCAAAAATTCCTTAACCTGATAAGCAACTTTGGCAAAGTCTCAGGATATAAAATTAATGTGCAAAAATCACAATCATTCTTATATACCAATAACAGACAAGCAGAGAGCCAAATCATTAGTAAACTCCCATTCACAATTGCTAAAAAGAAAACAAAATACCTAGGAATACAACCTACAAGGGATGTGAAGGACCTCTTCAAAGAAAACTACAAACCAGAGCTCAAGGAAATGACAGGACACAAACATATAGAGAAACACTCCATCCTTATGGATAGGAAGACTCAATATCATGAAAATGGCCATATTGCCCAAAGTAATTTATAGATTCAATGCTATTCCCATCAAGCTACCATTGACTTTCTTCACAGAACTAGAAAAAAACTATGTTAAATTTCATATGGAAGCAAAAAAGAGCCTGTGGAGCCAAGGCTAACCTAAGCAAAAAGAACAAAGCTGGAGGCATGACGCTGCCTGACTTCAAACTATATTACAAAGCTAAAGTAACCAAAACAGCATGGTGCTAATACCAAAACAGATATATAGACCAATGAAACAGAATAGAGGCCTCAGAAATAACACCACACATCTACAACAATCTGATCTTCAACAAACCTGACAAAAGCAAGCAATGGGGAAAGGATTCCCTATGTAATTAATGGCGCTGGGAAAACTGGGTAGCCATATGCAGAAAAGAGAAACTAGACCCCTTCATTATACCTTATAAAAGAATTAACTCAAGGTGGATTAAAAACATAAATGTAAAACCTAAAACTATAAAAACCCTAGAAGAAAACCTAGGCAATATGATTCAGGACATAGGTGTGGGCAAAGACTTCATGACTAAATCACCAACAGCACTTGAAACAACAGCCAAAATTGACAGATGGAATCTAATCAAACTAAAGAGCTTCTGCTCAGTAAAATAAACTATCACAAGAGTGAACAGGCAACCTACACAATATGAGAAAATTTTTGCAATCTATCCATCTGACAAAGGTCTAATATCCAGAATCTAGAAGGAACTTAAACAAATTTACAAGAAAAAAAAAACAAACAACCCCATCAAAAAGTGGGCAAAGGATATGAACAGACACTCCTCAAAAGAAGATATGTATGTGGCCAATAAACATATGAAAAAAGCTCATTATCACTGTTCATTAGAGAAATGCAAATCAAAACCACAATGACATACCATCTCACACCAGTTAGAATGGTGATCATTAAAAATTCTGGAAACAGATGCTGGAGAAGATGCAGAGAAATAGGAACACTTTTACACTGTTGGTGGGCTTGTAAAATAGTTCAACCATTGTGGAATACAATGTGGTGATTCCTCAAGGATATAAAACCAGAAATACCATTTGACCCAGCAATCCCATTACTGGGTATATACCAAAGGATTATACATCATTCTACTCTAAAGACACATGTACATATATGTTTATCATGGGACTATTTACAATAGCAAAGACTTGGAACCAACATAATGCCCATCAATGATAGACTGGATGAAGAAAATGTGGCACATATTCACCATGGAATACTACACAGCCATAAAAAAGGATGAGTTCACGTCCTTTGCGGGGATATGGATGAAGCTGGAAACCATCATCCTCAGCAAACTAACACAGGAACAGAAAACCAAACACTGCATGTTCTCACTCATAAGTGGGTGCTGAACAATGAGAACATGTTGACACAGGGAGAGGAACATCACACACTGGGGTCTGTAGGTGGGTGTGGGGAAAGGGGAGGGAGAGCATTAGGACAAATAGCTAATGCATGTGGAGCTTAAAACCTAGATGACGGGTTGATGGGTGCAGCAAATTACCATGGCACAAGTATACCTATGTAACAAACCTGCATGTTCAGCACATGTATCCCAGAACTTAAAGTAAAATTTTAAAAAATGAAAGTATGCAATATGTGTATGTGTGTGTATACATACATATAAAACAAGCACTCATTTTCATTATGTACATATATGCACATTATGAGTGTGAATATATGTTAAATAATATCCTATCAGTTTTGTATTTGTAACACATATATGTACATGCATATACAACAAATAGAGGTGTTTTGCATAATAATTTCATTTATATTCATTTCATCAGCTAAGAACTAAAAAGAATTTAAATCAAAATCAATTATTCATTTACAGGTGTTTTTAACCATCATCTCCCCCTTTATCTTCAGTTTTATGCCTCCTTGTATTGCCATTTTGTGACTTTTTTGCCATAAATTATACATATTTGGAACAGTCACTTTAAGAAATTCAATCTTTGGATAAGATCTCTAAGATTGATTTAGTATGAATACGTGTGTGGGCACACACTTGACAAAGAAAGGTCAGTTATAAATATATGTGTACACTTATCAAAATAATTCACATAAAATCTCTGAATAAAATTATCTGTATGCTTTTTCTGTCAATAAAAGCAATATAGTATAATTCTTGGTAGTAAACCTGTTTGTTTTCATTCTGTTGCCTACCATGTGAGCTGCCATGTTGGTATAAAACATCGATCATTTGATATTTTACTACAGCAAATAATAGTGATCCCCACGAAATAATAAATAAATCAGTGAGTTTCACGGAAATAAGTTTTTGGATGGATCAGATAATTTGAAGTTGTTAGTTTATTCTCCAGCAAGGTGAAAGAAAAAAGCTGTTAGTTTGTTCTCTATCAGGTGATCGAAGATGAAAACTAAAGTTCTCAAGGCCAGTGCATAATAACGGTGCCGTATTCTGTGCATCAATCACCATTACCAAATACCTATATTGCCAAATATTTCATGTACCGCTTTAGTGGTGATTAATCAATGTGCCATGGCACTGAAACTGAAACGAGACTTTGTAGTACAAGTGATATTCAAAGGGTTTTGAAAATTTATCAGCTCTATAGATATAGATGAAAATTTATCATCATCTATCTAGAAATCCTGTTTTTATAAATGTTACCTAGCCAAATATTGGTTTTATTTACTTAATATTTAGAAAACATGAGTTTAGTAAAAATTGTTCAGATTTTCTTAATGTAGTGTGTGAAATTACTATGTAATTATACAAGAAATATGCTACACAGCTGAATACACAAAGAGGTCAGCAGAGGGAGCAAAAGGTGCCTTTCCACTATAATCCACAGCAACATCACCCGCTCTTCTCTCTACATCATCGATGTATGTTATCTAAAGTCCTGTGCAAATGCCACCTCAACACGAGTCCTCTAGCCTTGCCTTCTTATCAGAAGCAGCTCGAAAGCCCCGATAATTCTAGAACCACTGAAAAATACACACTTGTTGCAAGGATTGAAAAGCCTCATATTGCAAATTCAGAATTCACAGTACTGAAAAAATTCATAATTTTTTTAAAGCTACAATACTGTGAACTATACAAAATGAATTATGTTGGGATCCGATGACTCTCTTCATTCCAGCCTATCTTATATTTTCTCATTCATTTCTCCACATAGTCACAACAACAGACTCACTATTACATTTCATTAATGGCTATTTTATAATAAATGATCTCAATAGCATTTCTGAAACCTCTGCTGTTCTGGTTTTACAGAACTCTTGAATTTTTGAAAAAGACCTGACTCTTATGCTTAGAAAAGCCATCATTTCTTTCTGTAAGCTTTCCGTCTTCTATAAGCTTTACATGTTCCATAAGCAAACATTCGCTGGTTTTGTGATCAAACTAGAGAGGCAAATTCAGTTAATAATAACAACGTCATTTATCATCCTCAAATCTAGTGTTATGGATAATACGATCTCCACAAGGAGACGGTTGCACGAGCGACAAGAGAAAGACAATCAACAGTCTTTTACTCATACCAAGATATGTCCACACACACTTGTTTCAACAGTCAAAGTAACGCCATATGTCCCCAGTGATGTGGGTGGGCAAAAGGAACAGTTGGCCTGCTAATGAGGGCCATATGTACACGCAGCCTATCGTACCATCCTTCTTACTTATGGTTGCTGAAAACTCAGTGGAAGAGCTTGCTCTGAGGAATGGCATGGCTGGAGGAGGAGAGGCTTCCTTAAGAGCAGGAAAGGACCATTTGTTGTACAACTACTGTATCTCTGAGACTGGGAGCTAAAGATACGCATGTACGTTACTCATTCTTATTAAGAGTTACTTACGCATCCGTAGAGTTCTTTACTCCAGTTTCACCTTCTTTCACTAAATTCTTTTGCATTTATGTGCAAAGGGATTTTGGGCCCTTTTCAAAAATTACTTTTCCTAATCAATCTTGTTAATTTGATGTTCATTTACATCGGCTTCTCTTTATTTTTAGCTTGATTTCCAGAAAAATTATACTTTCTTTGACATTGTTAAATGTTACAATATTAAAAGAAATGAAAAAGACTTAAAAACTTAGAATATTTGAATGAGGGTTTCTGGAAGGCAGAGAGAACAATAAGGCAAAAGTACTTACTGCACTACTGTTCCAAAGTAAAAGAAAAACAAAGATTTTAAAAATGATTATAGCAGCTTTGTATCTCAACCAGGGTTTCCTTTGAAATTTCTACAACTGCAAACACTATTCAGCAATTTGCACTGATTATAAAATTTATTGTTTTAAGGTCAATTGTGATACTATGATCAGATAATATAATTTACTTTACTCTTAATGGCTTCATTTTGACAACGGAGGGAGCTTTCAGGAAGGACAACGCTTCCTGCACAACAACCAGTAAAGCAGGTCACATCCATTTTCAATATAATTTTAAGAAAAATGAAGGACAAACTACTTGTGAGGCAGCAAGAATTCATTTGCATTAAATTAATTTGAACAGGGCATTTCAAGTTCTCTCTGGCAACAATGGAATAAAGGGGAAAATGAATCTATCTTATGCAATGATCCTCTTCTAGGTTACAGAAAGATTTGAAAGGCTGACATGACCATTGCTAAATTTCTTCTAGAAGTCTATGATTAGTGTCATAGATATAACTCATGAGATAAAATATTCACAAAGAATGTCTGTGAACTGCATCAATTGTGATGGAACTACTGTCTAACATCCCTTTGAAAAGTTATATTCTGCAAAGGTTAAAAAAACACCAACCTTTCGATGCTTTCTTATATGGATGAGCTTTTGTCAACAAGAACTAAGCTTCACAATTAAGCACTATGGAAGATAATGTTCTAGGTTAATTTAAACCTAACTAATCCAGGACTTGGCCTTGATAAATAATGGGTTTAATTAATATTTTTGACCCTAGCAGTGCAAATACTTTTACTTATATTTTACTAAAGCTAGTTTTGACAAATCTAAGGGTATTTAATTTATCAGTATCTGTTGTCAGATGAAAACTTCCCCATCAATACCTTCTAATGGTTCAAAAATAAACTGTTACCCCCACAGATACATTGTTTTTCCATGCGTAAGCAAGTACATTAATTTCAGGGTCTCAAGGCATAAAAGTGATATTACCACTTGTGATAGGCTGCATAATAGTCCCAAAAGATGTTCTTCACCTAATCTCCCGGCCCTGGGAATGTGCTGCCTTACACAGCCAAAGGACTTGTAGATACGATTCATTTAAGGATCTGGAGACAAGGTGATTATCCCAGATCATCCACGTGAGTCCAAAGTAATCACAGGAGTCCTTAGATGAAGTGGAGAGAAGGACTCAAAGTTAAAGGAGGAGACAGCGCGGAGACAGAAACAGAAATAAAAGCAACGCACCTTGAAAATGGAGGAATGGGGAAAAGACAATGGAGACAGGTGCCACCAGAAGCAGAAAATGCAAGAGAATGGATTCTCCCCTCAGCACCTCGAGAAGGAACCCACACTGCAGACACATTGACTTAGCCTAATTAAAGTGATTTTGGACTTCTGATCTTTGAAACTGCAAGACAATAAATATGTGTTAAGTTATGTAAATGTGTCGTAATTTGTTATAGCAGCAGTAATACAACTAATACACCACTACAATAAGCAAAGGAAATAAAGTGCAATAGTGACAAACTTAAGGGTTTCCAGGAAAGAGAAACGAAGTGGTAAACTCAATCACAGGATTATATTAGTAACTGTAGTATATGTTACTTGCTTACCCTTTCAATCACATTATTGCTGTAATTATCATTATCATCCAATCAATATGATTACACCAGTATGTATAACTTAGACATGAAAATTTTTTTCTATTTCACTCTTCCCATAATTCCATGCAGCTACCCCTAAGCAACTATGTATCTGATGAAGCTAATATTTTCAGGGAAAATCTTCCATGTTAAGCAGAAAATTTACATCTAAAATTAAATTCTTTTAAGGCAGTCTGGGGACAATACCTAGAAAATTCAAACATTACTTCTCAAGAATACCACTAGCAGTGAGTTTGTGACGCTATCTTCCACCAACTGAATCAAAATTAATTTTAAATATTTTCAAAGCAATATTTTTAAAAATCGTGTACACATTTTTTCCTCTTGGTAAAAATAAACCACTTCTCAACCATCCATTATATTTATGTTAGTTACATGAAGTCCATACATGAATTATCATACCACAAATAGAAAACTATTTAAATAGAAAAATCTCACTTGGTGCTGACAGAATGACAGCATAAAACTGTTAAGCATGAGGAGAAAGTTGTTTGCAGTGTAAATATTTCCCTTTTCCTATCAAAGTGTGTCCTGTGATCTAGCGCTCTTCTCTCCACATGCTTAAGTACAGCAAAAGTTATAAAAACACTCATTCTAGTTTTCTATACTTTAATGGTTGTAGAACATCAGAAGAGAATTGGGAGATGGGAATGTTTTGTGCTTGACATTGCATTTGAGGGGAAAATAAAAACTTGGACATAATATGTGGGATGTCTTCACAGTAATACATGGGAGGGCAAGCAAAAAATGCTATCAAATTTCTACCATGCGCTGAGCCCCTTATATAAACAAATATCCAGCCTTTCTAATGTACTAACAACCACTCTTCATAGCAGGTATTCTATTCCCAGCTTGTAGGTAAGAAACAAAGCTTCAGAAAGGGATCTTCACCAATGTCACACAGTCAATAAAAGGCAGAACTAGGGCAAATATCAATAATAAAAATAGCAATCTAATCCTAATTGGACCTGGCACTGTTCTAAGAAGAAAATCATTAACAAAGGATTTTGAGTTACCACACTCTTAGTCTCCCCGTTTTACAAAAGAAGCAACTGGGGTAAAGTGAAGCTATGCCGTTTCTTTTCAAGCTCATATACCTAACAAGATACCACTTTAATCATGGGTCTCTGATAGATCGTGTACCTCATTTCTAGCGTTTGCTGAGATTTTTCTTATTAACCCTAAGCAAGTATTTGATCCCTGGTAAGTATGCTGTAATTTTTTCACCGCTCATTCTTATCACGGTTCTTCAAGAAAAGTACAGTTCAACACATTTGTCCTATTTGGTTACAAATTTTGAAATTCAAAATATGTATCACACTAAGCTGTTAGCTCCATTTGGAATTTTAAAAAACTAAATTTCTCACTCAGTTAAAAAAAATTGCATTGTTTACTCCCATATCTACAATATAGCTTATAAGTGTATATTTGTATTGAAAACATAATTTTCTACAACTTTTATAATATTTAAATACTATTTAAGGTTTTAATAATATTTAAATATTTAAATAATACATTTAAAAACATAGTTCAACAAGTCCGAATAATCCATCACTTACTTATGACAGAATATTTGTTCAGTATCTTCTGTTTGTTCACTCTTGTGTAATATATCCTATTTTAAGAATCAAAAACTTCTCTTAATGTCAACACTACAGCCTCTTCACAATTCCTACTTATTCCTAATTACCCTTCAGGAGCAAATAAAATGAATTTATCCCAAATTTCTTTGCTTTGAAACAACTTCAGTGAAAATGGTGGTTGTCAACCATATCTACCATTCATATATCCCATTGTTTTCTGCATTAAATTTCATCTAATACTCCTTATGCCATCAGTGTCACTACAAAGGGGGACAGGGGATGAATCTCATCATGAACAAAGGTATATACACTAGATCTTAGGATGTTCAATCATTTCCTTACTCTATTATGTCCCATCTGAACTACTCATATTAAAATGAGCAACTATATGAACATGGTACTTTTAAGAAAGGATGTTCAAAAATTAATTCATATCTTGTACAAATTGGTATCCAAGAAATCATGACCTAATAGGCATCACATATGTGAATGAAAAAATTCACTTTCAGCAATGAATGTTGATGACACTCCTTTAGCAAGAGTTGTACCGAGCTACCCACAACTCCTCAGCACTCACTATTCTCATACATGCGGTCGGACAATGTCCAAGGGTGCAGTGATTCTGTCCAGAGGCTTTTCTGGGCCGTTAGAGCTGTCTCAGCCTGTGTACAGGGTTATACAGACACTCTAGGGCATTCATGACTCTGATCACTGGAGCAGCCCTGTACTAACTGCAAATTTATGGAGGAAACTTTCAAGTCCTCTTGCCCCCCAGTTGGGGTAACTCTGTTACCTATTTCATGTGGTCTCAGTTCTCCAACAAAAATGATCTCGGCCTGCTCATCTTACTTCCATTTCACTACATGGCATAACTAGAAGTTGACTAGGTATTCTGCTTTAATGTATATGCAAAGCCCTCTTGTTCAGGAATGTTTGTAGAATAATATTTCTAAATTAGGAATACAATTGGTCTTGTTCTTTCCTGAGGGATAAAATGTCATCTCTCTTCTTCTCTCCCTCTCTCCTTTCTTCCTAACTCAGCTAACCCTCTATCTGAAAGAATTACAAAGGAAGAAATCTAGGGCATTGTTTAGCATTCTCAGGAGGATTGGAAATGTTGGAATGACAGCGAGTATCACACATACACTGCTTGAAGTATTTTGTAGGATCCAAGGGAAGAGAAAATTTTGACATTCCAGAAAATTTAAGTCATCCTTTTAATATCAGGACCAGAAAGAAACAGGTCACACGGGCAAGAGCCATAAAACTAATTATCTTGACTCTTTCCAGAATACCTGAGCTATAAATGTACAGGGAATCCTGTAATCAGATGCAAAGTTGTGTATAATATACTTAGTTCCCAAATGTAACTAGGAATTTTATGTATATAATGTGAAAAATCGTTCCAAAGTATTTGAGACTCCAAAAACTTTCCTAGCTAGCATTCAATATTCTTGCTTAACTTCTCCTTATACCCCGAACTGTATTGAGCATGCATAGACACACAAAAGCTAGGATCAACTATTACCGCTTAAGAAAGAAAAGGAGGAAAACGGCTGTATTATAGGGATTTAGTTTTCTTCCTCAACTCTTGAAGAAGCCTATTTGTATCAGCCCGTGTCAGACAACAAAGTACTTATCAATAAAGTTTTATGAATGTGGTCACATATGAAATATAAGAGCATTCAGTTTCTACCTCTCCTTTTCTCATAAATCCTACATCAGATAGACATTAGCTATATCTGCCAATGTTTCCACGGAATCTTAAAGACTATTCACTGCAAAGCTGGCAGTGTAGCCTGAAAGCAAGTTATGTCTGCGTTGCAACTTCACACTAAGTGGTTTAAAAATACAACTAAATGTGGCCTGTGTTTATCTTGATTATAAGACATAAATTATCCCAAGAATATTCTTAGTAAAAATTGGGTCTCCCGGTCAAGCCACTTCTATTAAGAAGGACACAGGTCAGTTTTTAGGAGTTTAGGTGTTATTTGGAAGTTAGGAGCATCTAAATATGGAATATAACTCCATTAAATTATAGTATATTTTATATCAAAGAGAAACGACAAAAATAAGAAATGTTTTAAGTATTTTTTCGTATAGCGTGTTCATATATAATTACTTCAGTAGTCTCAATGTAGTCATGCAATTGTTTGGGTAAAGAACTAAACTTGAAGTTAAATAGCATAGGTCTGAATTCTTATGGTTTATAACATTCATATATTTTATATGTTCCAGAATAATATGTAATTTCTAAGTTTATAACATAATAATTACAGAAATCTAGGTAAAGTAATACTTCTGTGACACAGTCTCTTCATCTACAAAATGGAATATTGCTTTTCTCCTTAAATTTATATTAAAAATTGGAGAAGTAATATATGTGAAAGAACCTTACATTAAATATGCAAGTTTTATTTGTTGAATTCAAACAGTCATTAAAGAACAAAATAAAACATTACATTTGGATTAACAAAGTAGATACATATATCTCAATCTGAGAAACCTTTAAGCTCTCTTGACCATAAAATGACATTGGATCCTATAAGAGAGTTTGGTAAATATTTGAAAGATATTTCAATTTCACACCTAAATGTTGATTCTGACATTTATTTCCTAAACTTATCATTTGTATACTTACCTGCTATTAAATCCACAGGGGTCATGTCACTAACTGTATGCCCACCGATTTTATTGAGAGGTATTCAGCAAGGCCCACAAAGTAAGTATTGAATTTTTTTAAAAAACAGACCCAAAACACCTAAAAGCAAAACACTTAGTAAATTCTTATAATCATGAAGATCACAAATTAGTGCTATTAGTAAGAAAGAAACTTCTAAACCAAATAAAGTCCTAATACCTCCAACGAATTTTGTCTCTCTGATACACACACACACGATTAAAAAAAAAAATGAAGGAAATGTAAAAAAATAAATAAATGAAGGAAGTTCTGTGGGAAATGTCCATAATTTCATGCCCAGAATTTCCCTATCAATCTCTTTCCCCAAAGTTCTTCCGAGAAAATAAAGTTGCCTTTCTCTCAACGTTAACTCATCACTTTTCTCATAGCATTTTCAAAAGAAATATTTCCTGTCAGCCGGCCACTTAAACTTTGTGCTGTTAAAGAAATCCAAAAAGGTATCAATTTTGCAACAAAGGATAAAGAGGAGACGAAGTGAACCAACATGGCTTTTAAGCTAAATTGCCGTCACCTGTCACAGGTTGTCTAGCGAGCCTCAAGTTCCCTCTAATAAGCTTATGGAGGGTGCGGAGCAAAGGCACCTCAAGGTGCTCTGCGGGTTTTCCCCTGGTAAATTAGGCTGAAAGGAAAAGAGTCCCACCCCCCACCCCCAAACTTGGAGACCAGGGCTGCCCTGCCGAATGCTGTGCCCAGACCTCCTACTTCCACGCCCTTCCAGTCCTTTCCTCGGCTTGGAAAATTGGGCATGAGGCAAGCTAAAGGAAGGACAGAAGGCCAAAACGGGCATCCGGGAAGCCAAATTTCTGTCTCAAAAGCTCGTCTAGAAACGCGTACATAGCGCGTGCCTTGCGGACATCTCCTAAAACCCCGTTCACTGAAGCTAATTCCTCCCGAACGCCCCCACGCCGGCTGAGGATCGCAACCGCCCATCCGCCCCTCCAGCCTGTGCAGCCGCCCCCAAAACCTCCCGTGAATCGGGAAATGTCAAGGCAGCAGCGCTTGGGGAGCCGAGCAGCCTCGCCAGTTCCAAGTCTCTGGTTCGAGACCCCTCGCTTCGCCTCTTTGGGGAACTCACCTGGAGTCAGGTTTAGATGGCAGCCTCCACCCAGGGGACCGGGAAGCGGCCCCGGGAAGCGCCGCCGCGTCCTGTGAATAACGAGCGCAGCGCAGCGGAGCAGCTCCCCCTGGACTGGCCGCTCCCCGATTCCTCCCGCTCTGTCCGGGAACCGTCCCTCCGTTCTTTCCTCTCCCTCCCCTGCCTGCAGCCGCCGCGCTCCCTCCTCCTGCTGGCGGCTCAGGGCTGTGCTTCCGCCTCCCTCCTGCGGGCGCACGAGCTGCCCGCGCTGCTAATGAGCAGGCTCCAGGCTCCGCCCGGCCAGGGGTGCGCACACGCCCCACGCCGGAGACGAGCTCCCGGGAGCGGAGCTATGGATACGCCTGCTGCGGCCGCTGGAGAAATGAACTGGAGGAGGCATCCAGCATCTCACACTTTCTGGCCACTCAGCTTAACTAAGCCATAACCCCAGACTTCTTCCTAAATCTCCAGTAATTTACAGGTGCTGAAAAGTCAATGAGGGGTTTGAGCACAATCTGTGTTAACAGTATTGCCAGTATAGAGATGCTAATCTGGCTAGATTCTAGGGATGAAATGTTCAAGGGACGGTATATGATTCTTTCTGGTGGTTATTTTGACATATTTTGGCTATACTTACAGATCTGTAAAATAAACCAGCAATCTTCTAATCATGACAACACAGATTCCTAATTGAAGGCAGCTGATACTTATTAAATACCAGGCTCTGTTTAATAGGCTCTTCTTTCCCAGCTGATCTTTACTACAATTCTGTGAGCACTACTAGCACCCCTATTCTATATTTTAAGAATTTGGGTTTAACTTTTAAAACAAGACGGTCTTAAAACAAGACTAAGGATCATGTCCAACCTTGCAGAGATTCTAAGTTTCTGAGCCTAAATAATAACTGATATCTGTAGCTCCCACAACCCATACCCTGTGTATAATGTGTTGCAGCATCTTGGATGGTACTGTGTAACTGAACCAACAAAGATAATAGGACCATCAGCAAATACACACCACGAGACTAATGAATACCTAGAATCCTAGTGAGACTTGTAAATAGTCAAGCACCCTAAGTAACAATAGTTCAAGTGCATGCTAAACATGGTGATTACTTATAAAAGAACAGCAACCAGTATGAGTGAAGACAGGCAAATAATGTTCAAAATGTTCAGAATCAATGTCCAGCCACTTATGAGTTGAATTCCCCACTCTAAAAAGGAGGCCAGATGTGATGTATTCTAAGAAGTCTACAATGGGCGTGGTCTTTTCACAACCAAAAAGGGCTTTTTAAACACTTATATCCCATTAAGAATATGCAATAGCTAATTAATATTAAATCTGAAAATCAGTGATAATTTATTTCAACTAACCTTACATGAAAAAATCATTACTCATTCAAGCTTTTAGAATTAGATTAAATAGCATTGAGTATCAAATTTACTTCAACCCATAGAAATAATAGACAGTTAATTAATAAAGTAAGTAATTTAATTAACTTTACTTTTGTGTCATGATGTATTTTTCCTTAGGAAAAGGATAAGACATTTTTTCCATGGTATAAAACACTAGAATATGACTTTTATATTTTTCTTCATGAAGATTAAAGAATTAATAAAATAAGTACAGACATATTGTCAACAAATCTATCCAGATCATTCATTCTCCACTCAAGAAATTATGCTAGGCAAGCTTTATTTCTCCATATGTACAAGGCAATTCAGAGGTCAAAAATTTGAAAACACTTCAATGAACATCAACCATTAATTAACTAAGAGTAGATTTTATTTATAAACAACTTTAAAAGACTATAAAAAAGGTATAACAAACTTCTACTTTATCAGTACTGCTACTCCTGTTGAACACAAAGATATATAATTATAGTTTTCTCCCTATTTAAAATATTTATTGATTCTGGCATAATAATGTCATACTCATCCCTCAATAATCAGTGTACATGGAACCAGAAATCTTTTCTTTCACCTAGTCAATTGAAGTATTTCTGTGTTTTGCATGTTAACACTCTATTTATTCTGTGTTTCTAGTGCTTATCCTCAAAATTTTTATAGTTCCGTTCACATATGAATTCTACCAATCAGCACTATATATAAATAATGCAACGTATAAAATGTGTTAAATAAATGGATGTAAGATTTATGCTAAATTTTTCACATAGTAAGTACTTCAAAACCCTTATTATTTTTCCTTAAGCTTTTATGTGCATATATTTTATCTCTCCAATTAAAGAATAAACTTCTAAATAAGAAGAGTTTTGTCTATAAATTTTACGCATTTTAATACATTATTAATCTAAAACCTTGGACTAGAGTTTGGAATTCTTTTATGTATTCATTTATTGATTCAAAAAATAGGTGTCCATGCCATTTTTTCTAAACCTTGTGCAAGATGTAGGGTATACAATGATGTCCAGACTTTAGAGTCCTTGACCTCATGGCGTTTAAAGTGCAGTAATGTACAGTAATTTTAAAATCTATTTATTATTATTTAAAACAATAAATGAATACATTCTTGTCGAAAATAACTGAAAAGTCTGTCTGAATTCCCTGGCCAAGGCCAAAACATGAAAGCAAAAGAGCTGCCTGAAAACAGTGCAAGCCACTCTCCAGAGGGTTTCTCTGTTGAAACAGCACATCGCATTATGGAAATAATGAGAAAAATTAGTAACTGTGCAAACGACAACACATATGCATCTTTGTGGTTTCTGACCTTTTAGCATCGTCGAAGCAAGACCACAAACCTTTCAACACCAGGCGTGGTATTAATCTTGCACAGAATATAATGTTTTCACATATTTTATTCTGATTTCCTACAAAGTAATTTCAATTTCTAGCTAAAGCTAATGGATTTTTCTAGTGAAAACATTGTGTACAGAATGACTTTCCAGTGAGATCCGCGTACCATGCGCCATTTTCATGTTCGTGCTCATTTCTCTGAAGTCTGTTTGCCTTTAATTCACCATAATAAAATTCCTTGTGTACTTTTATTGGCAACCATTGCATAGTGACACTTGCATCCAAATGTAATTCCATTTGAGCTTGGCAGTGTTTGCTTTTTTATCAGAAGAGGAAAGTTAGAGGGAACAAGGGGCAAAGATGTGTGTAAGAATATCTGAGGGACCATCACAGCATCATCACAAATTCAAGATTTTTTTGAAACATTAGACAAGGGACTCACAGCCATGCCCTGGGATGGCTGAAACACTTCACAACCTGCTCATGTTTATGACCAAAATCATCACCTAAAATGAATTCAATGTGTCAATATCATAATATTGTTTGTGTATAAGTAATCATGAAGCAGTTAGGGAAGGGAGTATAATCTAGTAAGAAATTGGAACAAAAAGTGTTAGACAAAATTCAAGAAGATTTAAAAGAAGAAAATTAACCTGTCTGATCTGAACAGAATTGGAAAAGCACATCAATCATAGCTCTATACATTGACCATAGACTTAAAGCATAACATAAAAATAAAGAAGGCAGATAACTCAGGAAAACATTTCTATTAAATCTACTCCGTAAAGTTTTCCCATACTTTTATTTTACTAACAGGAGCATACATTTAAATCTGACAAAATCATATATATTTTGTTGATTCAATTTGTAGCAGATAGAGGAGCATGTCCCAGTGCTATGACAGTGAGTTGTCACTATAACATACCACTGCTTTACATCTTACCCACAGGCTAAAATGTTTACCCCTAGAGTCGTGACTTTGTATATGACAGGAGATTGCTACTAAAAGTAAATATATTTGGCTGAAGGGTAGATACAACTTTAGGCCATTGTATCATTCACTAAAATTTAGCTGGCATTTACATATTTACCTACTTAGTTCATATGACAAATATGTTTGAGAGACTGCCATATACAAAAAAAAAAGATGGAACCATCTTAAAAATTTAGAGATTACTTAAAGAAATGGAACTGAAGGGTTAACTGTGATGGCAAGAATGAAGAGAGCAAAACCAGAGGGTACTTCAAGGAGAACAGGCATGAGAGAGGCATTATAATTTGGAGGGTGCTATGATTTGAACCTATGTGCCCATCCAAAGTTTGTATGTTGAAACTAAAATCCCAGGACAATGACATCAAGAGATGGGGCTTTTGGTTAAGTGATTAAGTGAAGAAGGATCCACCCTCATGAATGAGATAAACGTCCTCGTAAAAGATGCTTTAGAGGAATGCCGGGCTCCTCAGTCTCTTCTGCCATGTCGTCACATTGTCCGTTTTTGCCCACTTTTGTCACGTGAAGACGAAGCAAGAAGGTGCCACCTCGGGACCAACTGCCAAATCTCCGCTGCCTTGATTTCGGACTTCTCAGCCCCAGAACTGTGAGAAATACATTTCTGTTTTTTATGAATTACTCAATCTGTGGCATTTTGTTATAGCAGCATACAGACAAAAACAGGGTAAACAGCCTGGTGAGAGTGGATATTTTAGAAACTTGAGATGATTCAATGTCGCTGATTCTCCATTTTCTCATATGTAAAATGAAGGAAATAATGCTGATTACTTCATAGTTCATTGTACAAATTAAATTAACTATGTAAATAAAGCAAGCAATATAGTTCCTTTTATCTGGTATACATTGTTTAAGTGTTGTTGTCATTACATGAGGAAAACAAGAACTTCCTCAAACAGAAGGATGTGGGAACCAAAACTAAGATATAAGAAAGGACCAAAGTTCACTGTGACAATCTGGTCAAGCGCTGGTTAGGGAAGATAGCATAATGTTACGCATAGATATTATTTGAGGATAATTTTCCTCCACCCCGAACTCCTCTAGCACTTTCCCTACGTCTTTCATTGCACTTCTTCATTTGTCTCTTTAATTACGGTTATTTATATAAATCTTTTAGCTTCCTACAAAAATAAGCTTGTAGTGGGACAGATTCTTGAGGATCTATGTCAAAGCAATTTTTCTATTTCCTACAGCAAGTAACCCAGTAGTAATCACACAGAATTTGTTAAAAGAATAAACATAGGAAGATTAATTTCCATTTTTTTCTTTGCTAATTTTTAATCAGAATTATACCATTGTTAGGGAGGGAGAAATTATAAATTGAGGACATGAGTATTAACATTTAAATCTGTTATTCTGCTTTATTTTAGAGCTTGCCATGTTTTGTGATTAAAAAAAGAAACAGGACATTCTATATAGCTGTTGCAAAACGTGTGGTCTGTTGGTGAACTAGCAGCACCAGCATTACCAAGATTTCCTTAGTTTGCAGGGCTACTGAGTCAGAATTCGCATTTTGACAAAACTCCAGGTGATTCATGCTCTGCATTTAAGTTGGAGAAGCACTGTTCTATAGTTCTCCTTATGTCCTAAATGCATTGTCAGTGAAAGAAAATACTATACGTATGATAATAATAACGGTAATATTAACAAAAATGTAACTATTAGTAATTTTCTATGCTCTCCCAGATACTAAGTCCTTTATTTAATACTTGTGATATTTCTGCGAAGTTGCAATTGATATCACCTACTAAACTGATACTCAGAAATCTGAGGTAATTCTCCAAGGTCACAAAGCTAGTGAATCACAAACCAGATTTTTAAACTCTTGCTGCTTCATTCCAAAGACTAAACCGTTTCTAACTCACGGTTAATACATTTGCTTCTGCCTTCCATTTCCTAAATATGGTTTCCTTTCTATTTCATTAGCTTTACTTATACATGACTGATTTTTAACCCTCTCTAACATTTGCAGAATATGGTGTACTATGGTTAATAAGGACAATACCAAGTAATATCATGTTGAGAAAGCGTGCAGAAGTAGCATCAAAAAACAGACTTTTTCCAAAATGTTTACTAAAAACTTTCAATAAAAACAAGATTTTCTACTTAGAATTTCTACCTTGCATAACTCAAATGGAGCATGACTATTAAAATGACAAATAGATTCTGTAGTTGCCTAAGAGCTAAGAATAAGAATTGCTATATAAAAAAGCATAAATATGCCATATGAATGACATGTATAAGAATCATGGGAGTGCTATTTGGTATTTAGTATTTAGTTCCATTCTGCAGCATGATCAAAAAGAAGCATCTGTATAGTTCACTGTGCATTATAGCACAATAAATCACCTCATTAGGCTCAGATATATGTAAAGATTTACAGTCTGGGAAAGTCCACTAGATATTCTTAATCACTTCTTAGACTGTACTGTCCCCCATATTTCTCTTTTTCTATAGAAAGGTTGCACATGGAAAGGCTTTATTTGAAATCCAGCAATGAATGGAATGTCTGTGAAGCAAGAAATAGATGGAAATTGACATTTTAAAAGAAAGTTTGGCTTCTGAAGAGATACAGCTGTGACCTTGGTCTTTTTGTTGGAGAGAAGTATTCCCTAGCCTTACTGTACTATTTTTCCCAAAGCACCCTCTCTATTGTTCTCCCTTCATCTCTGGCTCGTATCATATGGCCCCTCCCTCATTCTATCTGGTGAGTTCTGAGAAAAATGCTTAAATTCTGCAGAGAAGATTGAGAACAATGCTAAATATTCCTCAGAGAAGCAAAATATTATGTTAACAGTTTATATTTTCACATGAAATTGTCTATCTCTTCTCTCTGTCTCATGTGTGTATGTGTGTATGTGTGTATGTGTATATATATATATAATATACAGTAGATATGTATATATAGAGTATAATATTCAGTATATATGTATATATAGTATAATATACCGTATATATGTATATATATACAGTGTGTGTGTGTGTATATATATATACATATATATATGTATATATATACTACCATTTACCTCCCAGGCTATACGTCCTGACATCTTAAAAGTAGAAAGCCCTCACAGGCCGCGGTTGCTCATGACTGTAATCCCAGCACTTTGAGAGGCCGAGGCGTGCAGATCACCTGAGGTCGGGAGTTCAAGACCAGCCTGACCAACATGGTGAAACCCCATCTCTACTAAAAATACAAAAAATTAGCTGGGCGTTGTGTTGCGCACCTGTAATCCCAGCTACTCAGGAGGTGGAGGCAGGAGAATCACATGAACCCGGGAGTCGGAGGTTGTGTGAGCCGAGACCATGACATTGCACTGCAGCCTGGGCAATGAGAGCAAAACTCCATCAGAAAAAGAAAGGTGGATAGGCCTTAAAAGACTTTTGAAAATGAGATTTGTCGAATATTTATTAGAGATGAAGAAAATAAGTGCGGACCCACACGTAACTTGTCTGAGGTCACAGAAGTAGGGACCCACACGTAACTTGTCTGAGGTCACAGAGGTAGTCATGCTGCAGCAGCCTTATTGGTTTTCCTCTATGACATGCATTATTATTGTTTTTGATCATTTCAAGAGGTTTCTAGTCGATAGTGGGACAAAATTTCTAATTTGGGAACCTAATTTTCTCTGCAAATCTTCTTTACATCTCTAGCTTATTAATACACCTCAGAAGTGTTACAGGAATTAATTCGCAGGATTTTGAAGAATATTTTGAGGTATGCTGGGAAAAATCATGTCAAGTATCAATGATTAGAAACTAAACAATCAATATTAGATATTGTAAAATTATATTTAATCTTCCATATGGCATAAATAAGTTATTTTAATGTACAGTCGTTGTACTTTGTAAACTTGCATATAAAATATTTGAAAAAATAACTTTCAATATGTAAAATGTAAATATACAAAGGAAAGCATCGGAAAAAATAGATAAAAATAATCAGGCTAAGAAAACACTACAGTGTCACCCTCAGAAGACTATAGAAGGATTCTCACCCTCGAGAAACAGAGGAACTTGAACATGGAAATGACCCTCTGCTGGCCATACTGATTATGGTACATAATTTTAAAAGGCTTTTAGAGAGAAGGGAAATGTTTTATTATGCATTCAGCACAGTGTTATGGTGATGTTTCTTAAATATCAGCTATTTTTAAAATTCCTATAATCTTTCTATAGATGACAAAGGTACATAAATATGAAGGATAAGAAGGGCCCCTGCAAACCTGATAATACAATTCTCTTTTCAATGATAACGTATATCTAAGCGCGCATCTCCTAATCATATTGATGTGCATTAAGTGTTCTTTTACCTACACCTGTCAAAGTGGCTAAAGTAATCCTTCATGAGGAGATAATTTTTTTCTTTAGGTGATTTTTTCCGCATAATACCCTAACATTTCCAATTCCATCATTCTCGAAAAAGTTTACATGATATACATATACAATTACTAAAATTTTGGCGGCATAAATAATTTAAATGGACTTTACTTCAAAGATAATATTTACTTTTAAAGTTGTAAACCTTTGAATCATCAATTAATTAGAATTATCTTTTTCTTTATAAATACAGTTTTTTGTCCCTACATATTTATGATTTGGAAATTTTCACCTGGAAAATTTCATTTTCAGTTGGATGCCTTGTCTTTAGTATAAAATTCAGTATTTCAATTTCAATATAATTTTTTGATTGATTTTAATGCAGAGAACAGAAAGGAATATCTTCAAATATAAACTACACAGAATCATTCTGTGAAACTTCTTTCTGATCTGTGCATTCAGCTAACAGAGTTAAACCGTACATTTGATTGAGCAGTTCTGAACACTCTTTCTGTAGAAAATGCAACTGGACATTTGGAGCGCTAAGAGGGTAGTAGTGGAAAAAGGAATATATTCAAATATAAAGTACACAGAAGCATTCTGTGAAATTTCTTTCTGTTCTCTGCAACTTCTTTCTGTTCTCTGCATTCAACTAACAGAGTTGAGCCTTACTTTTGAAGGAGCAGTTCTGAAACACTCTTTGTGTAGAAACTGAAATTGGACATTCGGAGAGCTAAGAGGATAATAGTCGAAAAAGGAATATCTTCAGCTAAATACTACACAGAAGCATTCTGTGAAACTTATTTCTGATATGTGAATTCAACTAACAGAGTAAAACCATACTTTTGATTGAGCCGTTATGAACACTCTTTCTGAAGAAAATGCAAGTGGACATTCGGAGCACTAAGAAGGTAATACTGGAAAAAGGAATATATTCAAATATAAACTACACAGAAGAATTCTGTGAAACTTCTTTCTGTTCTGTGCATTCAACTAACAGAGTTGAACCTTACTTTTGATTGAGCCGTCCTGAAACAGTCATTCTGTAGAAACTGCAATTGGACATTCTGAGCGCTAAGTGGCCTATATTGGGAAAAAGAATATCTCCAAATAAAAACTACTCAGAAGAATTCTGTGAAACTTATTTCTGATCTGTGCATTCAGCTAACAGAGTTAAACCACACTTTTGATTGAGCAGTTATTAAACACTGTTTCTGTAGGAAATGCAAGTGGACATTAGGAGCGCTAAGATTGTAATAGTGGAAAAAGGAATATCCCCAAATAAAAACTACACAGAAGCATTCTCTGAAACTCCTTTCTGTTCTCTGCATTAAACTAACAGAGTTGAGCCTTACTTTTGAAGGTGCTGTTCTGAAACACTCTTTGTGTAGAAACTGCCAGTGGATATGCGGAACGCTAAGAGGGTAATAGTCGAAAAAGGAATATCTTCAACTAAATACTAAACAGAAGCATTCTGTGAAACTTCTTTCTGTTCTGTGCATTCAACTAAAAGAGTTGAACCTTACTTTTGATTGAGCCGTTCTGAAACACTCTTTCTGTAGAAAATGCAAGTGGTGATTCGGAGCGCTAAGAGGGTAATAGTGGAAAAAGGAGTATCTTCAAATATAAACTAGACAGAAGCATTCTGTAAAACTTCTTTCTGTTCCTTGCATTCAACTAACAATATTGAACCTTACTTTTGATTGACTAGTTCTGAAACTCTCTTTCTGTAGATACTGCAATTGGAAATTCTAAGCGCTAAGAGTCCTATATTGGAAAAAGGAATATGTTCAAATAAAAACTACACAGAAGAATTCTGTGAAACTTCTTTCTGATCTGTGCATTCAACTAACAGAGTTAAACCATACTTTTGATTGAGCAGTTCTGAACACTCTTTCTGTAGAAAATGCAAGTGGACATTCGGAGCTCTAAGAGGGTAATAGTGGAAAAAGAAATATCGTCAAATAAGAACTACAGACAGGCATTCTGTGAAACTACTTTCTGTTCTGTGCATTCAACTAACAGAGTTGAACCTTACTTTTGATTGAGCCGTCCTGAAACACTCATTCTGTAGAAACTGCAATTGGACATTCTGAGCGCTAAGTGGCCTATATTGGGAAAAAGAATATCTCCAAATAAAAACTACTCAGAAGAATTCTGTGAAACTTATTTCTGATCTGTGCATTCAGCTAACAGAGTTAAACCACACTTTTGATTGAGCAGTTATTAAACACTGTTTCTGTAGGAAATGCAAGTGGACATTAGGAGCGCTAAGATTGTAATAGTGGAAAAAGGAATATCCCCAAATAAAAACTACACAGAAGCATTCTCTGAAACTCCTTTCTGTTCTCTGCATTAAACTAACAGAGTTGAGCCTTACTTTTGAAGGTGCTGTTCTGAAACACTCTTTGTGTAGAAACTGCCAGTGGATATGCGGAACGCTAAGAGGGTAATAGTCGAAAAAGGAATATCTTCAACTAAATACTAAACAGAAGCATTCTGTGAAACTACTTTCTGTTCTGTGCATTCAACTAAAAGAGTTGAACCTTACTTTTGATTGAGCCGTTCTGAAACACTCTTTCTGTAGAAAATGCAAGTGGTGATTCGGAGCGCTAAGAGGGTAATAGTGGAAAAAGGAGTATCTTCAAATATAAACTACACAGAAGCATTCTGTAAAACTTCTTTCTGTTCCTTGCATTCAACTAACAATATTGAACCTTACTTTTGATTGACCAGTTCTGAAACTCTCTTTCTGTAGATACTGCAATTGGAAATTCTGAGCGCTAAGAGTCCTATATTGGAAAAAGGAATATGTTCAAATAAAAACTACACAGAAGAATTCTGTGAAACTTCTTTCTGATCTGTGCATTCAACTAACAGAGTTAAACCATACTTTTGATTGAGCAGTTCTGAACACTCTTTCTGTAGAAAATGCAAGTGGACATTCGGAGCTCTAAGAGGGTAATAGTGGAAAAAGTAATATCGTCAAATAAGAATTACAGACAGGCATTCTGTGAAACTACTTTCTGTTCTGTGCATTCAAATAACAGAGTTGAACCTTACTTATGATAGAGCCATTCTGAAACACTCTTTCTGTAGAAAATTCAATTGGACAATCTGAGTGATAAGAGGCCTATATTGGGAAAAAGAATATCTTCAAATAAAAACTACACAGAAGCATTCTGTGAAACTTTTTCTGATCTGTGCATTCAGCTAACAGAGTTAAATCATACATTTGATTGATCAGTTCTGAACACTCTTTCTGTAGAAAATGCAACTGGACATTTGGAGCACTAAGAGGGTAGTAGTGCAAAAAGGAATATATTCCAATATAAACTACACAGAAGCATTCTGTGAAACTTCTTTCTGTTCTGTGCATTCAACTAACATAGTTGAACCTTACTTTTGATTGAGCCTTTCTGAAACACTCTTTCTGTAGAAACTGCAATTGGACATTCTGAGCGCTAAGAGGCCTATATTGGTAAAAAGAATATCTTCATATAAACACTACACAGCAGCATTCTGTGAAACTTCTTTCTGATCTGTGCATTCAGCTAACAGAGTTAAACCATACTTTTGATTGAGCAGTTCTGAAACACTCTTTCTGTAGAAAATGCAACTGGACATTCAGAGCGCTAAGTGGGTAATAGTGGAAAATGGAATATCTTCAAATATAAACTACACAGAAGAATTCTGTGAAACTTATTTCTGATCTGTGCATTCACCTAACAGAGTTAAACCATACTTTTGATAGAGCAGTTCTGAACACACTTTCTGTAGAAAATGCAAGTGGACATTCGGAGATCTAAGAGGGTAACAGTGGAAAAAGGAATATCTTCAAATATAAACTACACAGAAGCAATCTGTGAAACTACATTCTGTTCTGTGCATTCAACTAACAGAGTTGAACCTTAATTTTGATTGAGCAGTTCTGAAACACTCTTTCTGTAGAAACTGTAATTGGATTTCTGAACGCTAAGAGGCCTATATTGAGAAAAATAATATCTTCAAATAAAAACTACAGAGATGCATTCTCTGAAACTTCTTTCTGTTCTGTGCATTCAGCTAACTGAATTAAACGATACATTTGATTTAGCAGTTCTGAAACACTCTTTCTGTAGAAAATGCAAGTGGACATTCGGTGTGCTAAGTTGGTAATTGTGGAAAAAGGAATATCTTCAAATAAAAACTACACAGAGGCATTCTCTGAAACTTCTTTCTGTTCTCTGCATTCAACTAACAGAGTTGAGCCTTATTTTTGAAGGAGCAGCCCTGAAACACACTTTCTGTAGAAACTGCAAGTGGACATTCCGAGCGCTACTAGGGTAATAGTGGAAAAAGGAATACCTTCAAATAAATACTACACAGAAGCAATCTGTGAAACTACTTTCTGTTCTGTGAATTCAACTAAAAGTGTTGAACCCTACTTTTCATTTTGCCGTTCTGAAACACTCTTTCTGTAGAAACTGCAATTGGATATTTGGAGTGCTAAGAGGCCTATATTTGAAAAAGGACTATCTTCAAATAAAAACTACACAGAAGCATTCTGTGAAACTTCGTACTGATATGTGCATTCAGCTAACAGAGATAAACCAACTTTTGATTGAGCAGTTCTGAACAATCTTTTTGTAGAAAATGCAGGTGGAGATTCGGAGCGCTAAGAGGGTAATACTGAAAAAAGGAATATATTCAAATATAAACTACACAGAAGCATTCTGTGAAGCTTCTTTCTGTTCTCTGCATTCAACTTACAGTGTTGAGCATTACTTTTGAAGGAGCAGTTCTGAAAAACACTTTGTGTAGAAACTGCCAGTGGACATTCGGAGCGCTAAGAGGGTAATATTCGAAAAAGGAATATCTTCAACTAAATACTACACAGAAGCCTTCTCTGAAACTTATTTCTGATATGTGCATATAACTAACAGAGTGAAACCATATTTTTGATTGAGCCGTTCTGAACACTCTTTATGTAGAAAATGCAAGTGGACATTCGGAGCGCTAAGAGGGTAATAGTGCAAAAAGGAATATATTCAAATATAAACTACTGAGAAGCATTCTGTGAAACTTCTTTTTGTTCTGTGCATTCAACTAACAGAGTTGAACCTTACTTTTGATTCAGCCGTTCTGAAACACTCTTTCTGTAGAAACTGCATTTTAACATACTGAGCGCTATGATGCCTATATTGGGATAAAGAATATCTTCAAATAAAAACTACACAGATGCATTCTGTGAAACTTCTTTCTGATCTGTGCATTCAGCTAACAGAGTTAAACGATACTTTTGATTTAGCAGTTCTGAAACACTCTTTCTGTAGAAAATGCAAGTGGTCATTCGGTGCGCTAAGATGGTAATTGTGGAAAAAGGAATATCTTCAAATAAAAACTACAAAGAGGCATTCTCTGAAACTTGTTTCTGTTCTCTGCTTTCAACTAACAGGGTTGAGCCTTATTTTTGAAGGAGCAGTCCTGAAACACTCTTTCTGTAGAAACTGCAAGTGGACATTCGGAGCGCTAAGAGGGTAATAGTGGAAAAAGGAATATCTTCAAATAAATACTACACAGAAGCATTCTGTGAAACTACTCTCTGTTCTGTGCATTCAACTAAATGAGTTGAACCCTACTTTTGATTGAGCCATTCTGAAACACTCTTTCTGTAGAAACTGCAATTGGATATTCGGAGCGCAAAGAGGCCTATATTGGAAAAAGGACTATCTTCAAATAAAAACTACACAGAAGCATTCCGTGAAACTTCGTACTGATCTGTGCATTCAGCTAACAGAATTAAACCATACTTTTGATTGAGCAGTTCGGAAACACTCATTCTGTAGAAAATGCAAGTGGACATTCGGAGCGCTTAGAAGGTAATAGTGGAAAAAGGAACATCTTCAAATATAAACTACACAGAAGCATTCTATGAAACTTCTTTCTGTTCCGTTCATTCAACTAACAGAGTTGAACCTTACATTTGATTAAGCAGTTCAGAAACACTCTTTCTGTAGATACTGCAATTGGACATTCTGAGCGCTAAGACTCCTATATTGGAGAAAGGAATATCTTCAAATAAAAAGTACACAGAAGCATTCTGTGAAAATTCTTTCTGATCTGTGCATTCAGCTAACAGAGTTAAACCATACTTTGGATTGAGCAGTTCTGAAGGCTCTTTCTGTAGAAAATGCAAGTGGACATTCAGAGCGCTAAGAGGGTAATACTGAAAAAGGGAATATATTCAAATATAAACTACACAGAGGCATTCTGTGAAACTCCTTTCTGTTCTCTGCATTCAACTAACAGAGTTGAGCCCTACTTTTGAAGGAGCAGTTCTGAAACACTCTTTGTTTAGAAACTGAAATTGGACATTCGGAGAGCTAAGAGGATAATAGTCGAAAAAGGAATATCTTCAACAAAATACTACACGGAAGGATTCTGTGAAACTTATTTCTGATATGTGCATTCAAATAACAGAGTAAAACCATACTTTTGATTGAGCCGTTCAGAACACTCTTTCTGTAGAAAATGCAAGTGGACATTCGGAGCACTAAGAGGGTAATACTGGAAAAAGGAATATATTCAAATATAAACTACACAGAAGCATTCTGTGAAACTTCTTGCTGTTCTGTGCATTCAAGTAACAGAGTTGAACCTTACTTTTGATTGAGCCTTTCTGAAACTCTCTTTCTGTAGAAAATGCAAGTGGACATTCGGAGCGCTAAGATGGTAATAGTGGAAAAAGGAATACATTCAAATATAAACTACACAGAAGCATTCTGTGAAACTTCTTTCTGTTCTGTGCATTCAACTAACAGAGTTGAACCTTACTTTTGATTGAGCCTTCTGAAACACTCATTTTGTAGAAATGGCAATTGGACATTCTGAGCGCTAAGTGGCCTATATTGGGAAAAAGAATATCTCCAAATAAAAACTACTCAGAAGCATTCTGTGAAACTTATTTCTGATCTGTGCATTCAGCTAACAGAGTTAAACCATACTTTTAATTGAGAAGTTATGAGACACTCTTTCTGTAGAAAACGCAAGTGGACATTCGGAGCGCTAAAATTGTATTAGTGGAAAAAGGAATATCCCCAAATTAAAACTACACAGAAGCATTCTCTGAAACTCCTTTCTGTTCTCTGCATTCAACTAACAGATTTGAGCCTTACTTTGAAGGAGCTGTTCTGAAACACTCTTTGTGTAGAAACTGCCAGTGGACATTCGGAACGCTAAGAGGGTAATAGTCGAAAAAGGAATATCTTCAAATATAAACTACACAGAAGCATTCTCTGAAACTTCTTTCTGTTCCGTGCATTCAACTAACAGTATTGAACCTTACTTTTGATTGAGCAGTTCTGAAACTCTCTTTCTGTAGATACTGCAATTGGACATTCTGAGCGCTAAGAGACCTATATTGGAAAAAGGAATATCTTCAAATAAAAACTACACAGAAGAATTCTGTGAAACTTCTTTCTGATCTGTGCATTCAACTAACAGAATAAAACCATACTTTTGATGGAGCAGTTCTGAACACTCTTTCTGTAGAAAATGCAAGTGGACATTCCGAGCTCTAAGAGGGTAATAGTGGAAAAAATAATATCGTCAAATATGAACTACAGAGAAGCATTCTGTGAAACTACTTTCTGTTCTGTGCATTGAAATAGCAGAGTTGAACCTTACTATTGAAAGAGCCATTCTGAAACACTCTTTCTGTAGAAACTGCAATTGGACAATCTGAGCACTAAGGGGCCTATATTGGGAAAAAGTATATCTTCAAATAAAAACTACACAGAAGCATTCTGTGCAACTTCTTTCTAATCTGTGCATTCAGCTAAGAGAGTTAAATCATACATTTGATTGAGCAGTTCTGAACACTCTTTCTGTAGAAAATGCAACTGGACATTTGGAGCGCTAAGAGGGTAGTAGTGGAAAAAGTAATATATTCAAATATAAACTACACAGAAGCATTCTGTGAAACTACTTTCTGTTCTGTGCATTCAACTAACAGGGTTGAACCTTACTTTTGATTGAGCCTTTCTGAAACACTCTTTCTGTAGAAACTGCAATTGGACATTCTGAGCGCTAAGAGGCCTATATTGGTAAAAAGAATATCTTCATATAAACATTACACCGCAGCATTCTGTGAAACTTCTTTCTGTTCTGTGCATTCAGCTAACAGAGTTAAACCATTCTTTTGACTGAGCAGTTCTGAAACACTCTTTCTGTAGAAAATGCAACTGGAGATTCAGAGCGCTAAGTGGGTAATAGTGGAAAATGGAATATCTTCAAATATAAACTACACTGAAGAATTCTGTGAAACTTCTTTCTGATCTGTGCATTCACCTAACAGGGTTGAAGCACACTTATGATTGAGCAGTTCTGAACACTCCTTCTGTAGAAAATGCAACTGGACATTTGGAGCGCTAAGAGGTTACTGGTGGAAAAAGGAATACCTTCAAATAAATACTACACAGAAGCATTCTGTGAAACTTCTTTCCGTTCTGTGAATTCAACTAAAAGAGTTGAACCCTACTTTTCATTGAGGCATTCTGAAACACTTTTTCTGTAGAAACTGAAATTGGATATTCGGAGCGCTAAGAGGCCTATATTTGGGAAAGGACTATCTTCAAATAAAAACTACACAGAAACATTCTATGAAACTTCGTACTGATCTGTGCATTCAGCTAACAGAGTTAAACCATACTTTTGATTGAGCAGTTCGGAAACACTCTTTCTGTAGAAAATGCAAGTGGACATTCGGAGAGCTTAGAAGGTAATAGTGGAAAAAGGAATATCTTCAAATATAAACTACACAGAATCATTCTCTGAAACTTCTTCCTGTTCTGTTCATTCAACTAAAAGAGTTGAACCTTACTTTTGATTGAGCCTTTCTGAAACACTCTCTCTGTAGAAACTGCAATTGGACATTCTGTGCGCTAAGAGGCCTATATTGGTAAAAAGAATAACTTCATATAAACACTACACAGCAGCATTCTGTGAAACTTCGTACTGATCTGTGCATTCAGCTAAAGAGTTAAAACATACTTTTGATAGAGCAGTTCTGAACACACTTTCTGTAGAAAATGCAAGTGGACATTCTGAGCTCTAAGAAGGTAACAGTGAAAAAAGGAATATCTTCAAATACAAACTACACAGAAGCAATCTGTGAAACTACATTCTGTTCTGTGCATTCAACTAAGAGATTTGAACCTTAGTTTTGATTGAGACGTTCTGAAACACTCTTTCTGTAGAAAATGCAAGTGGAGATTTGGAGCGCTAAGAGGGTAATAGTGGAAAAAGGAATGTCTTCAAATATAAACTACACTGAATCATTCTGTGAAACTTCTTTCTGACCTGTGCATTCAGCTAACAGAGTTAAACCATACTTTTGATTGAGCAGATCTGAACACTCTTTCTGTAGAAAATGCAGCTGGACATTTGGAGCGCTAAGAGGGTAGTAGTGGAAAAAGGAATATATTCAAATATAAAATACACAGAAGCATTCTGTGAAACTTTTTCTGATCTGAGCATTCAGCTAACAGAGTTAAACCATACTTTTGATTGAGCAGTTTTGAAACACTCTGTCTGTAGAAAATGCAACTGGACATTCGTAGCGCTAAGTGGGTAATAGTGGAAAAAAGAATATGTTCAAATATAAACTACACAGAAGCATTGTATGAAACTTCTTTCTGTTCTGTGCATTCAACTAACAGAGTTGAACCTTACTTTTGATTGAGCCTTTCTGAAACACTCTTTCTGTAGAAACTGCAATTGGACATTCTGAGCGCTAAGAGGCCTCTATTGGGAAAAATAATATCTTCAAATAAAAACTACACAGAAGCATTGTGTGAAACTTATTTCTGATATGTTCATTAAGCTAACAGAGTTAAACCACACTTTTGATTGCGCAGTTCTGAACACTCTTTCTGTAGAAAATGCAAGTGGTCATTCGGTGCGCTAAGATGGTAATTGTGGAAAAAGGAATATCTTCAAATAAAAACTACAAAGAGGCATTCTCTGAAACTTGTTTCTGTTCTCTGCTTTCAACTAACAGGGTTGAGCCTTATTTTTGAAGGAGCAGTCCTGAAACACTCTTTCTGTAGAAACTGCAAGTGGACATTCGGAGCGCTAAGAGGGTAATAGTGGAAAAAGGAATATCTTCAAATAAATACTACACAGAAGCATTCTGTGAAACTACTCTCTGTTCTGTGCATTCAACTAAATGAGTTGAACCCTACTTTTGATTGAGCCATTCTGAAACACTCTTTCTGTAGAAACTGCAATTGGATATTCGGAGCGCAAAGAGGCCTATATTGGAAAAAGGACTATCTTCAAATAAAAACTACACAGAAGCATTCCGTGAAACTTCGTACTGATCTGTGCATTCAGCTAACAGAATTAAACCATACTTTTGATTGAGCAGTTCGGAAACACTCATTCTGTAGAAAATGCAAGTGGACATTCGGAGCGCTTAGAAGGTAATAGTGGAAAAAGGAACATCTTCAAATATAAACTACACAGAAGCATTCTATGAAACTTCTTTCTGTTCCGTTCATTCAACTAACAGAGTTGAACCTTACATTTGATTAAGCAGTTCAGAAACACTCTTTCTGTAGATACTGCAATTGGACATTCTGAGCGCTAAGACTCCTATATTGGAGAAAGGAATATCTTCAAATAAAAAGTACACAGAAGCATTCTGTGAAAATTCTTTCTGATCTGTGCATTCAGCTAACAGAGTTAAACCATACTTTGGATTGAGCAGTTCTGAAGGCTCTTTCTGTAGAAAATGCAAGTGGACATTCAGAGCGCTAAGAGGGTAATACTGAAAAAGGGAATATATTCAAATATAAACTACACAGAGGCATTCTGTGAAACTCCTTTCTGTTCTCTGCATTCAACTAACAGAGTTGAGCCCTACTTTTGAAGGAGCAGTTCTGAAACACTCTTTGTTTAGAAACTGAAATTGGACATTCGGAGAGCTAAGAGGATAATAGTCGAAAAAGGAATATCTTCAACAAAATACTACACGGAAGGATTCTGTGAAACTTATTTCTGATATGTGCATTCAAATAACAGAGTAAAACCATACTTTTGATTGAGCCGTTCAGAACACTCTTTCTGTAGAAAATGCAAGTGGACATTCGGAGCACTAAGAGGGTAATACTGGAAAAAGGAATATATTCAAATATAAACTACACAGAAGCATTCTGTGAAACTTCTTGCTGTTCTGTGCATTCAAGTAACAGAGTTGAACCTTACTTTTGATTGAGCCTTTCTGAAACTCTCTTTCTGTAGAAAATGCAAGTGGACATTCGGAGCGCTAAGATGGTAATAGTGGAAAAAGGAATACATTCAAATATAAACTACACAGAAGCATTCTGTGAAACTTCTTTCTGTTCTGTGCATTCAACTAACAGAGTTGAACCTTACTTTTGATTGAGCCTTCTGAAACACTCATTTTGTAGAAATGGCAATTGGACATTCTGAGCGCTAAGTGGCCTATATTGGGAAAAAGAATATCTCCAAATAAAAACTACTCAGAAGCATTCTGTGAAACTTATTTCTGATCTGTGCATTCAGCTAACAGAGTTAAACCATACTTTTAATTGAGAAGTTATGAGACACTCTTTCTGTAGAAAACGCAAGTGGACATTCGGAGCGCTAAAATTGTATTAGTGGAAAAAGGAATATCCCCAAATTAAAACTACACAGAAGCATTCTCTGAAACTCCTTTCTGTTCTCTGCATTCAACTAACAGATTTGAGCCTTACTTTGAAGGAGCTGTTCTGAAACACTCTTTGTGTAGAAACTGCCAGTGGACATTCGGAACGCTAAGAGGGTAATAGTCGAAAAAGGAATATCTTCAAATATAAACTACACAGAAGCATTCTCTGAAACTTCTTTCTGTTCCGTGCATTCAACTAACAGTATTGAACCTTACTTTTGATTGAGCAGTTCTGAAACTCTCTTTCTGTAGATACTGCAATTGGACATTCTGAGCGCTAAGAGACCTATATTGGAAAAAGGAATATCTTCAAATAAAAACTACACAGAAGAATTCTGTGAAACTTCTTTCTGATCTGTGCATTCAACTAACAGAATAAAACCATACTTTTGATGGAGCAGTTCTGAACACTCTTTCTGTAGAAAATGCAAGTGGACATTCCGAGCTCTAAGAGGGTAATAGTGGAAAAAATAATATCGTCAAATATGAACTACAGAGAAGCATTCTGTGAAACTACTTTCTGTTCTGTGCATTGAAATAGCAGAGTTGAACCTTACTATTGAAAGAGCCATTCTGAAACACTCTTTCTGTAGAAACTGCAATTGGACAATCTGAGCACTAAGGGGCCTATATTGGGAAAAAGTATATCTTCAAATAAAAACTACACAGAAGCATTCTGTGCAACTTCTTTCTAATCTGTGCATTCAGCTAAGAGAGTTAAATCATACATTTGATTGAGCAGTTCTGAACACTCTTTCTGTAGAAAATGCAACTGGACATTTGGAGCGCTAAGAGGGTAGTAGTGGAAAAAGTAATATATTCAAATATAAACTACACAGAAGCATTCTGTGAAACTACTTTCTGTTCTGTGCATTCAACTAACAGGGTTGAACCTTACTTTTGATTGAGCCTTTCTGAAACACTCTTTCTGTAGAAACTGCAATTGGACATTCTGAGCGCTAAGAGGCCTATATTGGTAAAAAGAATATCTTCATATAAACATTACACCGCAGCATTCTGTGAAACTTCTTTCTGTTCTGTGCATTCAGCTAACAGAGTTAAACCATTCTTTTGACTGAGCAGTTCTGAAACACTCTTTCTGTAGAAAATGCAACTGGAGATTCAGAGCGCTAAGTGGGTAATAGTGGAAAATGGAATATCTTCAAATATAAACTACACTGAAGAATTCTGTGAAACTTCTTTCTGATCTGTGCATTCACCTAACAGGGTTGAAGCACACTTATGATTGAGCAGTTCTGAACACTCCTTAGGTAGAAAATGCAACTGGACATTTGGAGCGCTAAGAGGTTACTGGTGGAAAAAGGAATACCTTCAAATAAATACTACACAGAAGCATTCTGTGAAACTTCTTTCCGTTCTGTGAATTCAACTAAAAGAGTTGAACCCTACTTTTCATTGAGGCATTCTGAAACACTTTTTCTGTAGAAACTGAAATTGGATATTCGGAGCGCTAAGAGGCCTATATTTGGGAAAGGACTATCTTCAAATAAAAACTACACAGAAACATTCTGTGAAACTTCGTACTGATCTGTGCATTCAGCTAACAGAGTTAAACCATACTTTTGATTGAGCAGTTCGGAAACACTCTTTCTGTAGAAAATGCAAGTGGACATTCGGAGAGCTTAGAAGGTAATAGTGGAAAAAGGAATATCTTCAAATATAAACTACACAGAATCATTCTCTGAAACTTCTTCCTGTTCTGTTCATTCAACTAAAAGAGTTGAACCTTACTTTTGATTGAGCCTTTCTGAAACACTCTCTCTGTAGAAACTGCAATTGGACATTCTGTGCGCTAAGAGGCCTATATTGGTAAAAAGAATAACTTCATATAAACACTACACAGCAGCATTCTGTGAAACTTCGTACTGATCTGTGCATTCAGCTAAAGAGTTAAAACATACTTTTGATAGAGCAGTTCTGAACACACTTTCTGTAGAAAATGCAAGTGGACATTCTGAGCTCTAAGAAGGTAACAGTGAAAAAAGGAATATCTTCAAATACAAACTACACAGAAGCAATCTGTGAAACTACATTCTGTTCTGTGCATTCAACTAAGAGATTTGAACCTTAGTTTTGATTGAGACGTTCTGAAACACTCTTTCTGTAGAAAATGCAAGTGGAGATTTGGAGCGCTAAGAGGGTAATAGTGGAAAAAGGAATGTCTTCAAATATAAACTACACTGAATCATTCTGTGAAACTTCTTTCTGACCTGTGCATTCAGCTAACAGAGTTAAACCATACTTTTGATTGAGCAGATCTGAACACTCTTTCTGTAGAAAATGCAGCTGGACATTTGGAGCGCTAAGAGGGTAGTAGTGGAAAAAGGAATATATTCAAATATAAAATACACAGAAACATTCTGTGAAACTTCTTTCTGATCTGAGCATTCAGCTAACAGAGTTAAACCATACTTTTGATTGAGCAGTTTTGAAACACTCTGTCTGTAGAAAATGCAACTGGACATTCGTAGCGCTAAGTGGGTAATAGTGGAAAAAAGAATATGTTCAAATATAAACTACACAGAAGCATTGTATGAAACTTCTTTCTGTTCTGTGCATTCAACTAGCAGAGTTGAACCTTACTTTTGATTGAGCCTTTCTGAAACACTCTTTCTGTAGAAACTGCAATTGGACATTCTGAGCGCTAAGAGGCCTATATTGGGAAAATTAATATCTTCAAATAAAAACTACACAGAAGCATTGTGTGAAACTTATTTCTGATATGTTCATTAATCTAACAGAGTTAAACCACACTTTTGATTGCGCAGTTCTGAACACTCTTTCTGTAGAAAATGCAAGTGGACATTCGGAGCGCTAAGAGGGTAATAGTGGAAAAAGGAATATATTCAAATATAAACTACACAGTAGCATTCTGTGAAAATTCTTTCTGTTCTGTGCATTCAACTAGCAGAGTTGAACCTTACTTTTGATTGAGCCGTTCTGAAACACTCTTTCTGTAGAAACTGCAATTGGACATGCTAAGCGCTAAGAGGCCTACATTGGGAAAAAGAATATCTTCAAATAAAAACTACACAGATGCATTCTGTGAAACTTATTTCTGATCTGTAAATTCAGTTAACAGAGATAAAACATATTTTTGATTGAGCAGTTATGAAACGCTCTTTTTGTAGAAAATGCAAGTGGAGTTTCGGAGCGCTAAGAGGGTAATAGTGGAAAAAGGAATGTCTCCAAATATAAACTACACAGAATCATTCGGTGAAACTTCTTTCTGATCTGTGCATTCAGCTAACAGAGTTAAACCATACTTTTGATTGAGCAGATCTGAACACTCTTTGTGTAGAAAATGCAACTGGACATTTGGAGCGGTAAGAGCGTAGTAGTGGAAAAAGGAATATATTCAAATATAAACTACACAGAAGCATTCTGTGAAACTTCTTTCTGATCTGAGCATTCAGCTAACAGAGTTAAACCATACTTTTGATTGAGCAGTTTTGAAACACTCTGTCTGTAGAAAATGCAACTGGACATTCGCAGCGCTAAGTGGGTAATAGTGGAAAAAAGAATATGTTCAAATATAAACTACACAGAAGCATTGTATGAAACTTCTTTCTGTTCTGTGCATTCAACTAACAGAGTTGAACCTTACTTTTGATTGAGCCGTTCTGAAACACTCTTTCTGTAGAAACTGCAATTGGACATTCTGAGCGCTAAGAGGCCTATATTGGGAAAAAGAATGTCTACAAATAAAAACTACACAGAAGAATTGTGTGAAACTTCTTTCTGTTCTGTTTGTTCAACTAAAAGTGTTGAAACTTAGTTTTGATTGAGCCGTTCTGAAACACTCTTTCTGTAGAAAATGCAAGTGGAGATTCGGAGCGCTAAGAGGGTAATAGTGGAAAAAGGAATGTCTCCAAATATAAACTACACAGAATCATTCTGTGAAACTTCTTTCTGATCTGTGCATTCAGCTAACAGAATTAAACCATACTTTTGATTGAGCAGATCTGAACACTCTTTCTGTATAAAATGCAACTGGACATTTGGAGCGCTAAGAGCGTAGTAGTGGAAAAAGGAATATATTCAAATATAAACTACACAGAAGCATTCTGTGAAATTTCTTTCTGATCTGAGCATTCAGCTAACAGAGTTAAACCATACTTTTGATTGAGCAGTTTTGAAACACTCTGTCTGTAGAAAATGCAACTGGACATTCGCAGCGCTAAGTGGGTAATAGTGGAGAAAAGAATATGTTCAAATATAAACTACACAGAAGCATTTTATGAAACTTTTTTCTGTTCTGTGCATTCAACTAACAGAGTTGAACCTTACTTTTGATTGAGCCGTTCTGAAACACTCTTTCTGTAGAAACTGCAATTGGACATTCTGAGCGCTAAGAGGCTTATATTGGGAAAAAGAATGTCTACAAATAAAAACTACACAGAAAAATTGTGTGAAACTTCTTTCTGTTCTGTTTGTTCAACTAAAAGAGTTGAACCTTAGTTTTGATTGAGCCGTTCTGAAACACTCTTTCTGTAGAAAATGCAAGTGGAGATTCGGAGTGCTAAGAGGGTAATAGTGGAAAAAGGAATGTCTCCAAATATAAACTACACAGAATCATTCTGTGAAACTTCTTTCTGATCTGTGCATTCAGCTAACAGAGTTAAACCATACTTTTGATTGAGCAGATCTGAACACTCTTTCTGTAGAAAATGCAACTGGACATTTGGAGCGCTAAGAGAGTAGTAGTGGAAAAAGGAATATATTCAAATATAAACTACACAGAAGCATTCTGTGAAACTTCTTTCTGATCTGAGCATTCAGCTAACAGAGTTAAACCATACTTTTGATTGAGCAGTTTTGAAACACTCTGTCTGTAGAAAATGCAACTGGACATTCGTAGCGCTAAGTGGGTAATAGTGGAAAAAAGAATATGTTCAAATATAAACTACACAGAAGCATTGTATGAAACTTCTTTCTGTTCTGTGCATTCAACTAGCAGAGTTGAAACTTACTTTTGATTGAGCCTTTCTGAAACACTCTTTCTGTAGAAACTGCAATTGGACATTCTGAGCGCTAAGAGGCCTATATTGGGAAAAATAATATCTTCAAATAAAAACTACACAGAAGCATTGTGTGAAACTTATTTCTGATATGTTCATTAAGATAACAGAGTTAAACCCTACTTTTGATTGCGCAGTTCTGAACACTCTTTCTGTAGAAAATGCAAGTGGACATTCGGAGCGCTAAGAGGGTAATAGTGGAAAAAGGAATATATTCAAATATAAACTACACAGTAGCATTCTGTGAAAATTCTTTCTGTTCTGTGCATTCAACTAACAGAGTTGAAACTTACTTTTGATTGAGCCGTTCTGAAACACTCTTTCTGTAGAAACTGCAATTGGACATGCTAAGCGCTAAGAGGCCTACATTGGGAAAAAGAATATCTTCAAATAAAAACTACACAGATGCATTCTGTGAAACTTATTTCTGATCTGTAAATTCAGTTAACAGAGATAAAACATATTTTTGATTGAGCAGTTATGAAACACTCTTTTTGTAGAAAATGCAATGGAGATTCGGAGCGCTAAGAGGGTAATAGTGGAAAAAGGAATGTCTTCAAATAAAAACTACAGAGAATCATTCGGTGAAACTTCTTTCTGATCTGTGCATTCAGCTAACAGAGTTAAACCATACTTTTGATTGAGCAGATCTGAACACTCTTTCTGTAGAAAATGCAACTGGACATTTGGAGCGCTAAGAGCGTAGTAGTGGAAAAAGGAATATATTCAAATATAAACTACACAGAAGCATTCTGTGAAACTTCTTTCTGATCTGAGCATTCAGCTAACAGAGTTAAACCATACTTTTGATTGAGCAGTTTTGAAACACTCTGTCTGTAGAAAATGCAACTGGACATTCGTAGCGCTAAGTGGGTAAGAGTGGAAAAAAGAATATGTTCAAATATAAACTACACAGAAGCATTGTATGAAACTTCTTTCTGTTCTGTGCATTCAACTAACAGAGTTTAACCTTACTTTTGATTGAGCCGTTCTGAAACACTCTTTCTGTAGAAACTGAAATTGGACATTCTGAGTGCTAAGAGGCCTATATTGGGAAAAAGAATGTCTACAAATAAAAACTACACAGAAGAATTGTGTGAAACTTCTTTCTGTTCTGTTTGTTCAACTAAAAGAGTTGAACCTTAGTTTTGATTGAGCCGTTCTGAAACACTCTTTCTGTAGAAAATGCAAGTGGAGATTCGGAGCGCTAAGAGGGTAATAGTGGAAAAAGGAATGTCTCCAAATATAAACTACACAGAATCATTCTGTGAAACATCTTTCTGATCTGTGCATTCAGCTAACAGAGTTAAAACATACTTTTGATTGAGCAGATCTGAACACTCTTTCTGTAGAAAATGCTACTGTACATTTGGAGTGCTAAGAGAGTAGTAGTGGAAAAAGGAATATATTCAAATATAAACTACACAGAAGCATTCTGTGAAACTTCTTTCTGATCTGAGCATTCAGCTAACAGAGTTAAACCATACTTTTGACTGAGCAGTTTTGAAACACTCTGTCTGTAGAAAATGCAACTGGACATTCGTAGCGCTAAGTGGATAATAGTGGAAAAAAGAATATGTTCAAATATAAACTACACAGAAACATTGTATGAAACTTCTTTCTGTTCTGTGCATTCAACTAACAGAGTTGAACCTTACTTTTGATTGAGCCTGTCTGAAACACTCTTTCTGTAGAAACTGCAATTGGACATTCTGAGCGCTAAGAGGCCTCTATTGGGATAAATAATATCTTCAAATAAAAACTACACAGAAGCATTGTGTGAAACTTATTTCTGATATGTTCATTAAGCTAACAGAGTTAAACCATTCTTTGGATTGCGCAGTTCTGAACACTCTTTCTGTAGAAAATGCAAGTGGACATTCGGAGCGCTAAGAGGGTAATAGTGGAAAAAGGAATATATTCAAATATAAACTACACAGTAGAATTCTGTGAAAATTCTTTCTGTTCTGTGCATTCAACTAACAGAGTTGAACCTTACTTTTGATTGAGCCGTTCTGAAACACTCTTTCTGTAGAAACTGCAATTGGACATGCTAAGCGCTAAGAGGCCTACATTGGGAAAAAGAATATCTTCAAATAAAAACTACACAGATGCATTCTGTGAAACTTATTTCTGATCTGTAAATTCAGTTAACAGAGATAAAACATATTTTTGATTGAGCAGTTATGAAACACTCTTTTTGTAGAAAATGCAAGTGGAGATTCGGAGCGCTAAGAGGGTAATAGTGGAAAAAAGAATGTCTCCAAATATAAACTACAGAGAATCATTCTGTGAAACTTCTTTCTGATCTGTGCATTCAGCTAACAGAGTTAAACCATACTTTTGATTGAGCAGATCTGAACACTCTTTCTGTAGAAAATGCAACTGGACATTTGGAGCGCTAAGAGAGTAGTAGTGGAAAAAGGAATATATTCAAATATAAACTACACAGAAACATTCTGTGAAACTTCTTTCTGATCTGAGCATTCAGCTAACAGAGTTAAACCATACTTTTGATTGAGCAGTTTTGAAACACTCTGTCTGTAGAAAATGCAACTGGACATACGTAGCGCTAAGCGGGTAATAGTGGAAAAAAGAATATGTTCAAATATAAACTACACAGAAGCATTGTATGAAACTTCTTTCTGTTCTGTGCATTCAACTAACAGAGTTGAACCTTACTTTTGATTGAGCCTTTCTGAAACACTCTTTCTGTAGAAACTGCAATTGGACATTCTGAGCGCTAAGAGGCCTATATTGGGAAAAATAATATCTTCAAATAAAAACTACACAGAAGCATTGTGTGAAACTTATTTCTGATATGTTCATTAAGCTAACAGAGTTAAACCATACTTTTGATTGCGCAGTTCTGAACATTCTTTCTGTAGAAAATGCAAGTGGACATTCGGAGCGCTAAGAGGGTAATAGTGGAAAAAGGATTATATTCAAATATAAACTACACAGTAGCATTCTGTGAAAATTCTTTCTGTTCTGTGCATTCAACTAACAGAGTTGAACCTTACTTTTGATTGAGCCGTTCTGAAACACTCTTTCTGTAGAAACTGCAATTGGATATGCTAAGCGCTAAGAGGCCTACATTGGGAAAAAGAATATCTTCAAATAAAAACTACACAGATGCATTCTGTGAAACTTATTTCTGATCTGTAAATTCAGTTAACAGAGATAAAACATATTTTTCATTGAGCAGTTATGAAACACTCTTTTTGTAGAAAATGCAAGTGGAGATTCGGAGCGCTAAGAGGGTAATAGTGGAAAAAAGAATGTCTCCAAATATAAACTACAGAGAATCATTCTGTGAAACTTCTTTCTGATCTGTGCATTCAGCTAACAGAGTTAAACCATACTTTTGATTGAGCAGATCTGAACACTCTTTCTGTAGAAAATGCAACTGGACATTTGGAGCGCTAAGAGAGTAGTAGTGGAAAAAGGAATATATTCAAATATAAACTACACAGAAACATTCTGTGAAACTTCTTTCTGATCTGAGCATTCAGCTAACAGAGTTAAACCATACTTTTGATTGAGCAGTTTTGAAACACTCTGTCTGTAGAAAATGCAACTGGACATTCGTAGCGCTAAGTGGGTAATAGTGGAAAAAAGAATATGTTCAAATATAAACTACACAGAAGCATTGTATGAAACTTCTTTCTGTTCTGTGCATTCAACTAACAGAGTTGAACCTTACTTTTGATTGAGCCTTTCTGAAACACTCTTTCTGTAGAAACTGCAATTGGACATTCTGAGCGCTAAGAGGCCTATATTGGGAAAAATAATATCTTCAAATAAAAACTACACAGAAGCATTGTGTGAAACTTATTTCTGATATGTTCATTAAGCTAACAGAGTTAAACCATACTTTTGATTGCGCAGTTCTGAACATTCTTTCTGTAGAAAATGCAAGTGGACATTCGGAGCGCTAAGAGGGTAATAGTGGAAAAAGGATTATATTCAAATATAAACTACACAGTAGCATTCTGTGAAAATTCTTTCTGTTCTGTGCATTCAACTAACAGAGTTGAACCTTACTTTTGATTGAGCCGTTCTGAAACACTCTTTCTGTAGAAACTGCAATTGGATATGCTAAGCGCTAAGAGGCCTACATTGGGAAAAAGAATATCTTCAAATAAAAACTACACAGATGCATTCTGTGAAACTTATTTCTGATCTGTAAATTCAGTTAACAGAGATAAAACATATTTTTCATTGAGCAGTTATGAAACACTCTTTTTGTAGAAAATGCAAGTGGAGATTCGGAGCGCTAAGAGGGTAATAGTGGAAAACGGAATGTCTTCAAATATAAACTACACAGAATCATTCGGTGAAACTTCTTTCTGATCTGTGCATTCAGCTACCAGAATTAAACCATACTTTTGATTGAGCAGATCTGAACACTCTTTCTGTAGAAAATGCAACTGGACATTTGGAGCGCTAAGAGAGTAGTAGTGGAAAAAGGAATATATTCAAATATAAACTACACAGAAGCATTCTGTGAAACTTCTTTCTGATCTGAGCATTCAGCTAACGGAGTTAAACCATACTTTTGATTGAGCAGTTTTGAAACACTCTGTCTGTAGAAAATGCAACTGGACATTCGTAGCGCTAAGTTGGTAATAGTGGAAAAAAGGATATGTTCAAATATAAACTACACAGAAGCATTGTATGAAACTTCTTTCTGTTCTGTGCATTCAACTAACAGAGTTGAACCTTACTTTTGATTGAGTCGTTCTGAAACACTCTTTCTGTAGAAACTGCAATTGGACATTCTGAGCGCTAAGAGGCCTATATTGGGAAAAAGAATGTCTACAAATAAAAACTACACAGAAGAATTGTGTGAAACTTCTTTCTGTTCTGTTTGTTCAACTAAAAGAGTTGAAACTTAGTTTTGATTGACCGTTCTGAAACACTATTTCTGTAGAAAATGCAAGTGGAGATTCGGAGCGCTAAGAGAGTAATAGTGGAAAAAGGAATGTCTCCAAATATAAACTACACAGAATCATTCTGTGAAACTTCTTTCTGATCTGTGCATTCAGATAACAGAGTTAAACCATACTTTTGATTGAGCAGATCTGAACACTCTTTCTGTAGAAAATGCAACTGGACATTTGGAGCGCTAAGAGCGTAGTAGTGGAAAAAGGAATATATTCAAATATAAACTACACAGAAGCATTCTGTGAAACTTCTTTCTGATCTGAGCATTCAGCTAACAGAGTTAAACCATACTTTTGATTGAGCAGTTTTGAAACACTCTGTCTGTAGAAAATGCAACTGGACATTCGCAGCGCTAAGTGGGTAATAGTGGAAAAAAGAATATGTTCAAATATAAACTACACAGAAGCATTGTATGAAACTTCTTTCTGTTCTGTGCATTCAACTAACAGAGTTGAACCTTACTTTTGATTGAGCCGTTCTGAAACACTCTTTCTGTAGAAACAGCAATTGGACATTCTGAGGGCTAAGAGGCTTATATTGGGAAAAAGAATGTCTAAAAATAAAAACTATACAGAAGAATTGTGTGAAACTTCTTTCTGTTCTGTTTGTTCAACTAAAAGAGTTGAACCTTAGTTTTGATTGAGCCGTTCTGAAACACTCTTTCTGTAGAAAATGCAAGTGGAGATTCGTAGCGCTAGGAGGGTAATAGTGGAAAAAGGAATGTCTCCAAATATAAACTACACAGAATCATTCTGTGAAACTTCTTTCTGATCTGTGCATTCAGCTAACAGTGTTAAACCATACTTTTGATAGAGCAGATCTGAACACTCTTTCTGTAGAAAATGCAACTGGACATTTGGAGCACTAAGAGAGTAGAAGTGGAAAAAGGAATATATTCAAATATAAACTACACAGAAGCATTCTGTGAAACTTCTTTCTGATCTGAGCATTCAGCTAACAGAGTTGAACCATACTTTTGATTGAGCAGTTTTGAAACACTCTGTCTGTAGAAAATGCAACTGGACATTCGTAGCGCTAAGTGGGTAATAGTGGAAAAAAGAATATGTTCAAATATAAACTACACAGAAGCATTGTATGAAACTTCTTTCTGTTCTGTGCATTCAACTAGCAGAGTTGAACCTTACTTTTGATTGAGCCTTTCTGAAACACTCTTTCTGTAGAAACTGCAATTGGACATTCTGAGCGCTAAGAGGCCTATATTGGGAAAAATAATATCTTCAAATAAAAACTACACAGAAGCATTGTGTGAAACTTATTTCTGATATGTTCATTAAGATAACAGAGTTAAACCATACTTTTGATTGCGCAGTTCTGAACACTCTTTCTGTAGAAAATGCAAGTGGACATTCGGAGCGCTAAGAGGGTAATAGTGGAAAAAGGAATATATTCAAATATAAACTACACAGTAGCATTCTGTGAAAATTCTTTGTGTTCTGTGCATTCAACTAACAGAGTTGAACCTTACTTTTGATTGAGCCGTTCTGAAACACTCTTTCTGTAGAAACTGCAATTGGACATGCTAAGCGCTAAGAGGCCTACATTGGGAAAAAGAATATCTTCAAATAAAAACTACACAGATGCATTCTGTGAAACTTATTTCTGATCTGTAAATTCAGTTAACAGAGATAAAACATATTTTTGATTGAGCAGTTATGAAACACTCTTTTTGTAGAAAATGCAAGTGGAGATTCGGAGCGCTAAGAGGGTAATAGTGGAAAAAGGAATGTCTCCAAATATAAACTACACAGAATCATTCTGTGAAACTTCTTTCTGATCTGTGCATTCAGCTAACAGAGTTAAACCATACTTTTGATTGAGCAGATCTGAACACTCTTTCTGTAGAAAATGCAACTGGACATTTGGAGCGCTAAGAGAGTAGTAGTGGAAAAAGGAATATATTCAAATATAAACTACACAGAAACATTCTGTGAAACTTCTTTCTGATCTGAGCATTCAGCTAACAGAGTTAAACCATACTTTTGATTGAGCAGTTTTGAAACACTCTGTCTGTAGAAAATGCAACTGGACATTCGTAGCGCTAAGTGGGTAATAGTGGAAAAAAGAATATGTTCAAATATAAACTACACAGAAGCATTGTATGAAACTTCTTTCTGTTCTGTGCATTCAACTAACAGAGTTGAACCTTACTTTTGATTGAGCCTTTCTGAAACACTCTTTCTGTAGAAACTGCAATGGGACATTCTGAGCGCTAAGAGGCCTCTATTGGGAAAAATAATATCTTCAAATAAAAACTACACAGAAGCATTGTGTGAAACTTATTTCTGATATGTTCATTAAGCTAACAGAGTTAAACCATACTTTTGATTGCGCAGTTCTGAACACTCTTTCTGTAGAAAATGCAAGTGGACATTCGGAGCGCTAAGAGGGTAATAGTGGAAAAAGGAATATATTCAAATATAAACTACACAGTAGCATTCTGTGAAAATTCTTTCTGTTCTGTGCATTCAACTAACAGAGTTGAACCTTACTTTTGATTGAGCCGTTCTGAAACACTCTTTCTGTAGAAACTGCAATTGGACATGCTAAGCGCTAAGAGGCCTACATTGGGAAAAAGAATATCTTCAAATAAAAACTACACAGATGCATTCTGTGAAACATATTTCTGATCTGTAAATTCAGTTAAGAGAGATAAAACATATTTTTGATTGAGCAGTTATGAAACACCCTTTTTGTAGAAAATGCAAGTGGAGATTCGGAGCGCTAAGAGGGTAATAGTGGAAAAAGGAATGTCTCCAAATATAAACTACACAGAATCATTCAGTGAAACTTCTTTCTGATCTGTGCATTCTGCTAACAGAGTTAAACCATACTTTTGATTGAGCAGATCTGAACACTCTTTCTGTAGAAAATGCAACTGGACATTTGGAGCGCTAAGAGCGTAGTAGTGGAAAAAGGAATATATTCAAATATAAACTACACAGAAGCATTCTGTGAAACTTCTTTCTGATCTGAGCATTCAGCTAACGTAGTTAAACCATACTTTTGATTGAGCAGTTTTGAAACACTCTGTCTGTAGAAAATGCAACTGGACATTCGTAGCGCTAAGTGGGTAATAGTGGAAAAAAGAATATGTTCAAATATAAACTACACAGAAGCATTGTATGAAACTTCTTTCTGTTCTGTGCATTCAACTAACAGAGTTGAACCTTACTTTTGATTGAGCCGTTCTGAAACACTCTTTCTGTAGAAACTGCAATTGGACATTCTGAGCGCTAAGAGGCCTATATTGGGAAAAAGAATGTCTACAAATAAAAACTACACAGAAGAATTGTGTGAAACTTCTTTCTGTTCTGTTTGTTCAACTAAAAGAGTTGAAACTTAGTTTTGATTGAGCTGTTCTGAAACACTCTTTCTGTAGAAAATGCAAGTGGAGATTCGGAGCGCTAAGAGGGTAATAGTGGAAAAAGGAATGTCTCCAAATATAAACTACAAAGAATCATTCTGTGAAACTTCTTTCTGATCTGTGCATTCACCTAACAGAGTTAAACCATACTTTTGATTGAGCAGATCTGAACACTCTTTCTGTAGAAAATGCAACTGGACATTTGGAGCGCTAAGAGCGTAGTAGTGGAAAAAGGAATATATTCAAATATAAACTACACAGAAGCATTCTGTGAAACTTCTTTCTGATCTGAGCATTCAGCTAACAGAGTTAAACCATACTTTTGATTGAGCAGTTTTGAAACACTCTGTCTGTAGAAAATGCAACTGGACATTCGCAGCGCTAAGTGGGTAATAGTGGAAAAAAGAATATGTTCAAATATAAACTACACAGAAGCATTTTATGAAACTTCTTTCTGTTCTGTGCATTCAACTAACAGAGTTGAACCTTACTTTTGATTGAGCCGTTCTGAAACACTCTTTCTGTAGAAACTGCAATTGGACATTCTGAGCGCTAAGAGGCTTATATTGGGAAATAGAATGTCTACAAATAAAAACTACACAGAAAAATTGTGTGAAACTTCTTTCTGTTCTGTTTGTTCAACTAAAAGAGTTGAACCTTAGTTTTGATTGAGCCGTTCTGAAACACTCTTTCTGTAGAAAATGCAAGTGGAGATTCGGAGCGCTAAGAGGGTAATAGTGGAAAAAGGAATGTCTCCAAATATAAACTACACAGAATCATTCTGTGAAACTTCTTTCTGATCTGTGCATTCAGCTAACAGAGTTAAACCATATTTTTGATTGAGCAGATCTGAACACTCTTTCTGTAGAAAATGCAACTGGACATTTGGAGCGCTAAGAGAGTAGTAGTGGAAAAAGGAATATATTCAAATATAATCTACACAGAAGCATTCTGTGAAACTTCTTTCTGATCTGAGCATTCAGCTAACAGAGTTAAAACATACTTTTGATTGAGCAGTTTTGAAACACTCTGTCTGTAGAAAATGCAACTGGACATTCGTAGCGCTAAGTGGGTAATAGTGGAAAAAAGAATATGTTCAAATATAAACTACACAGAAGCATTGTATGAAATTTCTTTCTGTTCTGTGCATTCAACTAGCAGAGTTGAAACTTACTTTTGATTGAGCCTTTCTGAAACACTCTTTCTGTAGAAACTGCAATTGGACATTCTGAGCGCTAAGAGGCCTATATTGGGAAAAATAATATCTTCAAATAAAAACTACACAGAAGCATTGTGTGAAACTTATTTCTGATATGTTCATTAAGATAACAGAGTTAAACCATACTTTTGATTGCGCAGTTCTGAACACTCTTTCTGTAGAAAATGCAAGTGGACATTCGGAGCGCTAAGAGGGTAATAGTGGAAAAAGGAATATATTCAAATATAAACTACACAGTAGCATTCTGTGAAAATTCTTTGTGTTCTGTGCATTCAACTAACAGAGTTGAACCTTACTTTTGATTGAGCCGTTCTGAAACACTCTTTCTGTAGAAACTGCAATTGGACATGCTAAGCGCTAAGAGGCCTACATTGGGAAAAAGAATATCTTCAAATAAAAACTACACAGATGCATTCTGTGAAACTTATTTCTGATCTGTAAATTCAGTTAACAGAGATAAAACATATTTTTGATTGAGCAGTTATGAAACACTCTTTTTGTAGAAAATGCAAGTGGAGATTCGGAGCGCTAAGAGGGTAATAGTGGAAAAAGGAATGTCTCCAAATATAAACTACACAGAATCATTCTGTGAAACTTCTTTCTGATCTGTGCATTCAGCTAACAGAGTTAAACCATACTTTTGATTGAGCAGATCTGAACACTCTTTCTGTAGAAAATGCAACTGGACATTTGGAGCGCTAAGAGAGTAGTAGTGGAAAAAGGAATATATTCAAATATAAACTACACAGAAACATTCTGTGAAACTTCTTTCTGATCTGAGCATTCAGCTAACAGAGTTAAACCATACTTTTGATTGAGCAGTTTTGAAACACTCTGTCTGTAGAAAATGCAACTGGACATTCGTAGCGCTAAGTGGGTAATAGTGGAAAAAAGAATATGTTCAAATATAAACTACACAGAAGCATTGTATGAAACTTCTTTCTGTTCTGTGCATTCAACTAACAGAGTTGAACCTTACTTTTGATTGAGCCTTTCTGAAACACTCTTTCTGTAGAAACTGCAATGGGACATTCTGAGCGCTAAGAGGCCTCTATTGGGAAAAATAATATCTTCAAATAAAAACTACACAGAAGCATTGTGTGAAACTTATTTCTGATATGTTCATTAAGCTAACAGAGTTAAACCATACTTTTGATTGCGCAGTTCTGAACACTCTTTCTGTAGAAAATGCAAGTGGACATTCGGAGCGCTAAGAGGGTAATAGTGGAAAAAGGAATATATTCAAATATAAACTACACAGTAGCATTCTGTGAAAATTCTTTCTGTTCTGTGCATTCAACTAACAGAGTTGAACCTTACTTTTGATTGAGCCGTTCTGAAACACTCTTTCTGTAGAAACTGCAATTGGACATGCTAAGCGCTAAGAGGCCTACATTGGGAAAAAGAATATCTTCAAATAAAAACTACACAGATGCATTCTGTGAAACATATTTCTGATCTGTAAATTCAGTTAAGAGAGATAAAACATATTTTTGATTGAGCAGTTATGAAACACCCTTTTTGTAGAAAATGCAAGTGGAGATTCGGAGCGCTAAGAGGGTAATAGTGGAAAAAGGAATGTCTCCAAATATAAACTACACAGAATCATTCAGTGAAACTTCTTTCTGATCTGTGCATTCTGCTAACAGAGTTAAACCATACTTTTGATTGAGCAGATCTGAACACTCTTTCTGTAGAAAATGCAACTGGACATTTGGAGCGCTAAGAGCGTAGTAGTGGAAAAAGGAATATATTCAAATATAAACTACACAGAAGCATTCTGTGAAACTTCTTTCTGATCTGAGCATTCAGCTAACGTAGTTAAACCATACTTTTGATTGAGCAGTTTTGAAACACTCTGTCTGTAGAAAATGCAACTGGACATTCGTAGCGCTAAGTGGGTAATAGTGGAAAAAAGAATATGTTCAAATATAAACTACACAGAAGCATTGTATGAAACTTCTTTCTGTTCTGTGCATTCAACTAACAGAGTTGAACCTTACTTTTGATTGAGCCGTTCTGAAACACTCTTTCTGTAGAAACTGCAATTGGACATTCTGAGCGCTAAGAGGCCTATATTGGGAAAAAGAATGTCTACAAATAAAAACTACACAGAAGAATTGTGTGAAACTTCTTTCTGTTCTGTTTGTTCAACTAAAAGAGTTGAAACTTAGTTTTGATTGAGCTGTTCTGAAACACTCTTTCTGTAGAAAATGCAAGTGGAGATTCGGAGCGCTAAGAGGGTAATAGTGGAAAAAGGAATGTCTCCAAATATAAACTACAAAGAATCATTCTGTGAAACTTCTTTCTGATCTGTGCATTCACCTAACAGAGTTAAACCATACTTTTGATTGAGCAGATCTGAACACTCTTTCTGTAGAAAATGCAACTGGACATTTGGAGCGCTAAGAGCGTAGTAGTGGAAAAAGGAATATATTCAAATATAAACTACACAGAAGCATTCTGTGAAACTTCTTTCTGATCTGAGCATTCAGCTAACAGAGTTAAACCATACTTTTGATTGAGCAGTTTTGAAACACTCTGTCTGTAGAAAATGCAACTGGACATTCGCAGCGCTAAGTGGGTAATAGTGGAAAAAAGAATATGTTCAAATATAAACTACACAGAAGCATTTTATGAAACTTCTTTCTGTTCTGTGCATTCAACTAACAGAGTTGAACCTTACTTTTGATTGAGCCGTTCTGAAACACTCTTTCTGTAGAAACTGCAATTGGACATTCTGAGCGCTAAGAGGCTTATATTGGGAAATAGAATGTCTACAAATAAAAACTACACAGAAAAATTGTGTGAAACTTCTTTCTGTTCTGTTTGTTCAACTAAAAGAGTTGAACCTTAGTTTTGATTGAGCCGTTCTGAAACACTCTTTCTGTAGAAAATGCAAGTGGAGATTCGGAGCGCTAAGAGGGTAATAGTGGAAAAAGGAATGTCTCCAAATATAAACTACACAGAATCATTCTGTGAAACTTCTTTCTGATCTGTGCATTCAGCTAACAGAGTTAAACCATATTTTTGATTGAGCAGATCTGAACACTCTTTCTGTAGAAAATGCAACTGGACATTTGGAGCGCTAAGAGAGTAGTAGTGGAAAAAGGAATATATTCAAATATAATCTACACAGAAGCATTCTGTGAAACTTCTTTCTGATCTGAGCATTCAGCTAACAGAGTTAAAACATACTTTTGATTGAGCAGTTTTGAAACACTCTGTCTGTAGAAAATGCAACTGGACATTCGTAGCGCTAAGTGGGTAATAGTGGAAAAAAGAATATGTTCAAATATAAACTACACAGAAGCATTGTATGAAATTTCTTTCTGTTCTGTGCATTCAACTAGCAGAGTTGAAACTTACTTTTGATTGAGCCTTTCTGAAACACTCTTTCTGTAGAAACTGCAATTGGACATTCTGAGCGCTAAGAGGCCTATATTGGGAAAAATAATATCTTCAAATAAAAACTACACAGAAGCATTGTGTGAAACTTATTTCTGATATGTTCATTAAGATAACAGAGTTAAACCATACTTTTGATTGCGCAGTTCTGAACACTCTTTCTGTAGAAAATGCAAGTGGACATTCGGAGCGCTAAGAGGGTAATAGTGGAAAAAGGAATATATTCAAATATAAACTACACAGTAGCATTCTGTGAAAATTCTTTGTGTTCTGTGCATTCAACTAACAGAGTTGAACCTTACTTTTGATTGAGCCGTTCTGAAACACTCTTTCTGTAGAAACTGCAATTGGACATGCTAAGCGCTAAGAGGCCTACATTGGGAAAAAGAATATCTTCAAATAAAAACTACACAGATGCATTCTGTGAAACTTATTTCTGATCTGTAAATTCAGTTAACAGAGATAAAACATATTTTTGATTGAGCAGTTATGAAACACTCTTTTTGTAGAAAATGCAAGTGGAGATTCGGAGCGCTAAGAGGGTAATAGTGGAAAAAGGAATGTCTCCAAATATAAACTACACAGAATCATTCTGTGAAACTTCTTTCTGATCTGTGCATTCAGCTAACAGAGTTAAACCATACTTTTGATTGAGCAGATCTGAACACTCTTTCTGTAGAAAATGCAACTGGACATTTGGAGCGCTAAGAGAGTAGTAGTGGAAAAAGGAATATATTCAAATATAAACTACACAGAAACATTCTGTGAAACTTCTTTCTGATCTGAGCATTCAGCTAACAGAGTTAAACCATACTTTTGATTGAGCAGTTTTGAAACACTCTGTCTGTAGAAAATGCAACTGGACATTCGTAGCGCTAAGTGGGTAATAGTGGAAAAAAGAATATGTTCAAATATAAACTACACAGAAGCATTGTATGAAACTTCTTTCTGTTCTGTGCATTCAACTAACAGAGTTGAACCTTACTTTTGATTGAGCCTTTCTGAAACACTCTTTCTGTAGAAACTGCAATGGGACATTCTGAGCGCTAAGAGGCCTCTATTGGGAAAAATAATATCTTCAAATAAAAACTACACAGAAGCATTGTGTGAAACTTATTTCTGATATGTTCATTAAGCTAACAGAGTTAAACCATACTTTTGATTGCGCAGTTCTGAACACTCTTTCTGTAGAAAATGCAAGTGGACATTCGGAGCGCTAAGAGGGTAATAGTGGAAAAAGGAATATATTCAAATATAAACTACACAGTAGCATTCTGTGAAAATTCTTTCTGTTCTGTGCATTCAACTAACAGAGTTGAACCTTACTTTTGATTGAGCCGTTCTGAAACACTCTTTCTGTAGAAACTGCAATTGGACATGCTAAGCGCTAAGAGGCCTACATTGGGAAAAAGAATATCTTCAAATAAAAACTACACAGATGCATTCTGTGAAACATATTTCTGATCTGTAAATTCAGTTAAGAGAGATAAAACATATTTTTGATTGAGCAGTTATGAAACACCCTTTTTGTAGAAAATGCAAGTGGAGATTCGGAGCGCTAAGAGGGTAATAGTGGAAAAAGGAATGTCTCCAAATATAAACTACACAGAATCATTCAGTGAAACTTCTTTCTGATCTGTGCATTCTGCTAACAGAGTTAAACCATACTTTTGATTGAGCAGATCTGAACACTCTTTCTGTAGAAAATGCAACTGGACATTTGGAGCGCTAAGAGCGTAGTAGTGGAAAAAGGAATATATTCAAATATAAACTACACAGAAGCATTCTGTGAAACTTCTTTCTGATCTGAGCATTCAGCTAACGTAGTTAAACCATACTTTTGATTGAGCAGTTTTGAAACACTCTGTCTGTAGAAAATGCAACTGGACATTCGTAGCGCTAAGTGGGTAATAGTGGAAAAAAGAATATGTTCAAATATAAACTACACAGAAGCATTGTATGAAACTTCTTTCTGTTCTGTGCATTCAACTAACAGAGTTGAACCTTACTTTTGATTGAGCCGTTCTGAAACACTCTTTCTGTAGAAACTGCAATTGGACATTCTGAGCGCTAAGAGGCCTATATTGGGAAAAAGAATGTCTACAAATAAAAACTACACAGAAGAATTGTGTGAAACTTCTTTCTGTTCTGTTTGTTCAACTAAAAGAGTTGAAACTTAGTTTTGATTGAGCTGTTCTGAAACACTCTTTCTGTAGAAAATGCAAGTGGAGATTCGGAGCGCTAAGAGGGTAATAGTGGAAAAAGGAATGTCTCCAAATATAAACTACAAAGAATCATTCTGTGAAACTTCTTTCTGATCTGTGCATTCACCTAACAGAGTTAAACCATACTTTTGATTGAGCAGATCTGAACACTCTTTCTGTAGAAAATGCAACTGGACATTTGGAGCGCTAAGAGCGTAGTAGTGGAAAAAGGAATATATTCAAATATAAACTACACAGAAGCATTCTGTGAAACTTCTTTCTGATCTGAGCATTCAGCTAACAGAGTTAAACCATACTTTTGATTGAGCAGTTTTGAAACACTCTGTCTGTAGAAAATGCAACTGGACATTCGCAGCGCTAAGTGGGTAATAGTGGAAAAAAGAATATGTTCAAATATAAACTACACAGAAGCATTTTATGAAACTTCTTTCTGTTCTGTGCATTCAACTAACAGAGTTGAACCTTACTTTTGATTGAGCCGTTCTGAAACACTCTTTCTGTAGAAACTGCAATTGGACATTCTGAGCGCTAAGAGGCTTATATTGGGAAATAGAATGTCTACAAATAAAAACTACACAGAAAAATTGTGTGAAACTTCTTTCTGTTCTGTTTGTTCAACTAAAAGAGTTGAACCTTAGTTTTGATTGAGCCGTTCTGAAACACTCTTTCTGTAGAAAATGCAAGTGGAGATTCGGAGCGCTAAGAGGGTAATAGTGGAAAAAGGAATGTCTCCAAATATAAACTACACAGAATCATTCTGTGAAACTTCTTTCTGATCTGTGCATTCAGCTAACAGAGTTAAACCATATTTTTGATTGAGCAGATCTGAACACTCTTTCTGTAGAAAATGCAACTGGACATTTGGAGCGCTAAGAGAGTAGTAGTGGAAAAAGGAATATATTCAAATATAATCTACACAGAAGCATTCTGTGAAACTTCTTTCTGATCTGAGCATTCAGCTAACAGAGTTAAAACATACTTTTGATTGAGCAGTTTTGAAACACTCTGTCTGTAGAAAATGCAACTGGACATTCGTAGCGCTAAGTGGGTAATAGTGGAAAAAAGAATATGTTCAAATATAAACTACACAGAAGCATTGTATGAAATTTCTTTCTGTTCTGTGCATTCAACTAGCAGAGTTGAAACTTACTTTTGATTGAGCCTTTCTGAAACACTCTTTCTGTAGAAACTGCAATTGGACATTCTGAGCGCTAAGAGGCCTATATTGGGAAAAATAATATCTTCAAATAAAAACTACACAGAAGCATTGTGTGAAACTTATTTCTGATATGTTCATTAAGATAACAGAGTTAAACCATACTTTTGATTGCGCAGTTCTGAACACTCTTTCTGTAGAAAATGCAAGTGGACATTCGGAGCGCTAAGAGGGTAATAGTGGAAAAAGGAATATATTCAAATATAAACTACACAGTAGCATTCTGTGAAAATTCTTTGTGTTCTGTGCATTCAACTAACAGAGTTGAACCTTACTTTTGATTGAGCCGTTCTGAAACACTCTTTCTGTAGAAACTGCAATTGGACATGCTAAGCGCTAAGAGGCCTACATTGGGAAAAAGAATATCTTCAAATAAAAACTACACAGATGCATTCTGTGAAACTTATTTCTGATCTGTAAATTCAGTTAACAGAGATAAAACATATTTTTGATTGAGCAGTTATGAAACACTCTTTTTGTAGAAAATGCAAGTGGAGATTCGGAGCGCTAAGAGGGTAATAGTGGAAAAAGGAATGTCTCCAAATATAAACTACACAGAATCATTCTGTGAAACTTCTTTCTGATCTGTGCATTCAGCTAACAGAGTTAAACCATACTTTTGATTGAGCAGATCTGAACACTCTTTCTGTAGAAAATGCAACTGGACATTTGGAGCGCTAAGAGAGTAGTAGTGGAAAAAGGAATATATTCAAATATAAACTACACAGAAACATTCTGTGAAACTTCTTTCTGATCTGAGCATTCAGCTAACAGAGTTAAACCATACTTTTGATTGAGCAGTTTTGAAACACTCTGTCTGTAGAAAATGCAACTGGACATTCGTAGCGCTAAGTGGGTAATAGTGGAAAAAAGAATATGTTCAAATATAAACTACACAGAAGCATTGTATGAAACTTCTTTCTGTTCTGTGCATTCAACTAACAGAGTTGAACCTTACTTTTGATTGAGCCTTTCTGAAACACTCTTTCTGTAGAAACTGCAATGGGACATTCTGAGCGCTAAGAGGCCTCTATTGGGAAAAATAATATCTTCAAATAAAAACTACACAGAAGCATTGTGTGAAACTTATTTCTGATATGTTCATTAAGCTAACAGAGTTAAACCATACTTTTGATTGCGCAGTTCTGAACACTCTTTCTGTAGAAAATGCAAGTGGACATTCGGAGCGCTAAGAGGGTAATAGTGGAAAAAGGAATATATTCAAATATAAACTACACAGTAGCATTCTGTGAAAATTCTTTCTGTTCTGTGCATTCAACTAACAGAGTTGAACCTTACTTTTGATTGAGCCGTTCTGAAACACTCTTTCTGTAGAAACTGCAATTGGACATGCTAAGCGCTAAGAGGCCTACATTGGGAAAAAGAATATCTTCAAATAAAAACTACACAGATGCATTCTGTGAAACATATTTCTGATCTGTAAATTCAGTTAAGAGAGATAAAACATATTTTTGATTGAGCAGTTATGAAACACCCTTTTTGTAGAAAATGCAAGTGGAGATTCGGAGCGCTAAGAGGGTAATAGTGGAAAAAGGAATGTCTCCAAATATAAACTACACAGAATCATTCAGTGAAACTTCTTTCTGATCTGTGCATTCTGCTAACAGAGTTAAACCATACTTTTGATTGAGCAGATCTGAACACTCTTTCTGTAGAAAATGCAACTGGACATTTGGAGCGCTAAGAGCGTAGTAGTGGAAAAAGGAATATATTCAAATATAAACTACACAGAAGCATTCTGTGAAACTTCTTTCTGATCTGAGCATTCAGCTAACGTAGTTAAACCATACTTTTGATTGAGCAGTTTTGAAACACTCTGTCTGTAGAAAATGCAACTGGACATTCGTAGCGCTAAGTGGGTAATAGTGGAAAAAAGAATATGTTCAAATATAAACTACACAGAAGCATTGTATGAAACTTCTTTCTGTTCTGTGCATTCAACTAACAGAGTTGAACCTTACTTTTGATTGAGCCGTTCTGAAACACTCTTTCTGTAGAAACTGCAATTGGACATTCTGAGCGCTAAGAGGCCTATATTGGGAAAAAGAATGTCTACAAATAAAAACTACACAGAAGAATTGTGTGAAACTTCTTTCTGTTCTGTTTGTTCAACTAAAAGAGTTGAAACTTAGTTTTGATTGAGCTGTTCTGAAACACTCTTTCTGTAGAAAATGCAAGTGGAGATTCGGAGCGCTAAGAGGGTAATAGTGGAAAAAGGAATGTCTCCAAATATAAACTACAAAGAATCATTCTGTGAAACTTCTTTCTGATCTGTGCATTCACCTAACAGAGTTAAACCATACTTTTGATTGAGCAGATCTGAACACTCTTTCTGTAGAAAATGCAACTGGACATTTGGAGCGCTAAGAGCGTAGTAGTGGAAAAAGGAATATATTCAAATATAAACTACACAGAAGCATTCTGTGAAACTTCTTTCTGATCTGAGCATTCAGCTAACAGAGTTAAACCATACTTTTGATTGAGCAGTTTTGAAACACTCTGTCTGTAGAAAATGCAACTGGACATTCGCAGCGCTAAGTGGGTAATAGTGGAAAAAAGAATATGTTCAAATATAAACTACACAGAAGCATTTTATGAAACTTCTTTCTGTTCTGTGCATTCAACTAACAGAGTTGAACCTTACTTTTGATTGAGCCGTTCTGAAACACTCTTTCTGTAGAAACTGCAATTGGACATTCTGAGCGCTAAGAGGCTTATATTGGGAAATAGAATGTCTACAAATAAAAACTACACAGAAAAATTGTGTGAAACTTCTTTCTGTTCTGTTTGTTCAACTAAAAGAGTTGAACCTTAGTTTTGATTGAGCCGTTCTGAAACACTCTTTCTGTAGAAAATGCAAGTGGAGATTCGGAGCGCTAAGAGGGTAATAGTGGAAAAAGGAATGTCTCCAAATATAAACTACACAGAATCATTCTGTGAAACTTCTTTCTGATCTGTGCATTCAGCTAACAGAGTTAAACCATATTTTTGATTGAGCAGATCTGAACACTCTTTCTGTAGAAAATGCAACTGGACATTTGGAGCGCTAAGAGAGTAGTAGTGGAAAAAGGAATATATTCAAATATAATCTACACAGAAGCATTCTGTGAAACTTCTTTCTGATCTGAGCATTCAGCTAACAGAGTTAAAACATACTTTTGATTGAGCAGTTTTGAAACACTCTGTCTGTAGAAAATGCAACTGGACATTCGTAGCGCTAAGTGGGTAATAGTGGAAAAAAGAATATGTTCAAATATAAACTACACAGAAGCATTGTATGAAATTTCTTTCTGTTCTGTGCATTCAACTAGCAGAGTTGAAACTTACTTTTGATTGAGCCTTTCTGAAACACTCTTTCTGTAGAAACTGCAATTGGACATTCTGAGCGCTAAGAGGCCTATATTGGGAAAAATAATATCTTCAAATAAAAACTACACAGAAGCATTGTGTGAAACTTATTTCTGATATGTTCATTAAGATAACAGAGTTAAACCATACTTTTGATTGCGCAGTTCTGAACACTCTTTCTGTAGAAAATGCAAGTGGACATTCGGAGCGCTAAGAGGGTAATAGTGGAAAAAGGAATATATTCAAATATAAACTACACAGTAGCATTCTGTGAAAATTCTTTGTGTTCTGTGCATTCAACTAACAGAGTTGAACCTTACTTTTGATTGAGCCGTTCTGAAACACTCTTTCTGTAGAAACTGCAATTGGACATGCTAAGCGCTAAGAGGCCTACATTGGGAAAAAGAATATCTTCAAATAAAAACTACACAGATGCATTCTGTGAAACTTATTTCTGATCTGTAAATTCAGTTAACAGAGATAAAACATATTTTTGATTGAGCAGTTATGAAACACTCTTTTTGTAGAAAATGCAAGTGGAGATTCGGAGCGCTAAGAGGGTAATAGTGGAAAAAGGAATGTCTCCAAATATAAACTACACAGAATCATTCTGTGAAACTTCTTTCTGATCTGTGCATTCAGCTAACAGAGTTAAACCATACTTTTGATTGAGCAGATCTGAACACTCTTTCTGTAGAAAATGCAACTGGACATTTGGAGCGCTAAGAGAGTAGTAGTGGAAAAAGGAATATATTCAAATATAAACTACACAGAAACATTCTGTGAAACTTCTTTCTGATCTGAGCATTCAGCTAACAGAGTTAAACCATACTTTTGATTGAGCAGTTTTGAAACACTCTGTCTGTAGAAAATGCAACTGGACATTCGTAGCGCTAAGTGGGTAATAGTGGAAAAAAGAATATGTTCAAATATAAACTACACAGAAGCATTGTATGAAACTTCTTTCTGTTCTGTGCATTCAACTAGCAGAGTTGAACCTTACTTTTGATTGAGCCTTTCTGAAACACTCTTTCTGTAGAAACTGCAATTGGACATTCTGAGCGCTAAGAGGCCTATATTGGGAAAATTAATATCTTCAAATAAAAACTACACAGAAGCATTGTGTGAAACTTATTTCTGATATGTTCATTAAGATAACAGAGTTAAACCATACTTTTGATTGCGCAGTTCTGAACACTCTTTCTGTAGAAAATGCAAGTGGACATTCGTAGCGCTATGAGGGTAATAGTGGAAAAAGGAATATATTCAAATATAAACTACACAGTAGCATTCTGTGAAAATTCTTTCTGTTCTGTGCATTCAACTAACAGAGTTGAACCTTACTTTTGATTGAGCCGTTCTGAAACACTCTTTCTGTAGAAACTGCAATTGGACATGCTAAGCGCTAAGAGGCCTACATTGGGAAAAAAATATCTTCAAATAAAAACTACACAGATGCATTCTGTGAAACTTATTTCTGATCTGTAAATTCAGTTAACAGAGATAAAACATATTTTTGATTGAGCAGTTATGAAACACTCTTTTTGTAGAAAATGCAAGTGGAGATTCGGAGCGCTAAGAGGGTAATAGTGGAAAACGGAATGTCTTCAAATATAAACTACACAGAATCATTCGGTGAAACTTCTTTCTGATCTGTGCATTCAGCTAATAGAGTTAAACCATACTTTTGATTGAGCAGATCTGAACACTCTTTCTGTAGAAAATGCAACTGGACATTTGGAGCGCTAAGAGCGTAGTAGTGGAAAAAGGAATATATTCAAATATAAACTACACAGAAGCATTCTGTGAAACTTCTTTCTGATCTGAGCATTCAGCTAACGGAGTTAAACCATACTTTTGATTGAGCAGTTTTGAAACACTCTGTATGTAGAAAATGCAACTGGACATTCGTAGCGCTAAGTGGGTAATAGTGGAAAAAAGAATATGTTCAAATATAAACTACACAGAAGCATTGTATGAAACTTCTTTCTGTTCTGTGCATTCAACTAACAGAGTTGAACCTTACTTTTGATTGAGCCGTTCTGAAACACTCTTTCTGTAGAAACTGCAATTGGACATTCTGAGCGCTAAGAGGCCTATATTGGGAAAAAGAATGTCTACAAATAAAAACTACACAGAAGAATTGTGTGAAACTTCTTTCTGTTCTGTTTGTTCAACTAAAAGAGTTGAACCTTAGTTTTGATTGAGCCGTTCTGAAACACTATTTCTGTAGAAAATGCAAGTGGAGATTCGGAGCGCTAAGAGGGTAATAGTGGAAAAAGGAATGTCTCCAAATATAAACTACACAGAATCATTCTGTGAAACTTCTTTCTGATCTGTGCATTCAGCTAACAGAGTTAAACCATACTTTTGATTGAGCAGATCTGAACACTCTTTCTGTAGAAAATGCAACTGGACATTTGGAGCGCTAAGAGCGTAGTAGTGGAAAAAGGAATATATTCAAATATAAACTACACAGAAGTATTCTGTGAAACTTCTTTCTGATCTGAGCATTCAGCTAACAGAGTTAAACCATACTTTTGATTGAGCAGTTTTGAAACACTCTGTCTGTAGAAAATGCAACTGGACATTCGCAGCGCTAAGTGGGTAATAGTGGAAAAAAGAATATGTTCAAATATAAACTACACAGAAGCATTGTATGAAACTTCTTTCTGTTCTGTGCATTCAACTAACAGAGTTGAACCTTACTTTTGATTGAGCCGTTCTGAAACACTCTTTCTGTAGAAACTGCAATTGGACATTCTGAGCGCTAAGAGGCTTATATTGGGAAAAAGAATGTCTACAAATAAAAACTACACAGAAGAATTGTGTGAAACTTCTTTCTGTTCTGTTTGTTCAACTAAAAGAGTTGAACCTTAGTTTTGATTGAGCCGTTCTGAAACACTCTTTCTGTAGAAAATGCAAGTGGAGATTCGGAGGGCTAAGAGGGTAATAGTGGAAAAAGGAATGTCTCCAAATATAAACTACACAGAATCATTCTGTGAAACTTCTTTCTGATCTGTGCATTCAGCTAACAGAGTTAAAACATACTTTTGATTGAGCAGATCTGAACACTCTTGCTGTAGAAAATGCTACTGTACATTTGGAGCGCTAAGAGAGTAGTAGTGGAAAAAGGAATATATTCAAATATAAACTACACAGAAGCATTCTGTGAAACTTCTTTCTGATCTGAGCATTCAGCTAACAGAGTTAAACCATACTTTTGACTGAGCAGTTTTGAAACACTCTGTCTGTAGAAAATGCAACTGGACATTCGTAGCGCTAAGTGGGTAATAGTGGAAAAAAGAATATGTTCAAATATAAACTACACAGAAGCATTGTATGAAACTTATTTCTGTTCTGTGCATTCAACTAACAGAGTTGAACCTTACTTTTGATTGAGCCTTTCTGAAACACTCTTTCTGTAGAAACTGCAATGGGACATTCTGAGCGCTAAGAGGCCTCTATTGGGAAAAATAATATCTTCAAATAAAAACTACACAGAAGCATTGTGTGAAACTTATTTCTGATATGTTCATTAAGCTAACAGAGTTAAACCATACTTTTGATTGCGCAGTTCTGAACACTCTTTCTGTAGAAAATGCAAGTGGACATTCGGAGCGCTAAGAGGGTAATAGTGGAAAAAGGAATATATTCAAATATAAACTACACAGTAGCATTCTGTGAAAATTCTTTCTGTTCTGTGCATTCAACTAACAGAGTTGAACCTTACTTTTGATTGAGCCGTTCTGAAACACTCTTTCTGTAGAAACTGCAATTGGACATGCTAAGCGCTAAGAGGCCTACATTGGGAAAAAGAATATCTTCAAATAAAAACTACACAGATGCATTCTGTGAAACATATTTCTGATCTGTAAATTCAGTTAAGAGAGATAAAACATATTTTTGATTGAGCAGTTATGAAACACCCTTTTTGTAGAAAATGCAAGTGGAGATTCGGAGCGCTAAGAGGGTAATAGTGGAAAAAGGAATGTCTCCAAATATAAACTACACAGAATCATTCAGTGAAACTTCTTTCTGATCTGTGCATTCTGCTAACAGAGTTAAACCATACTTTTGATTGAGCAGATCTGAACACTCTTTCTGTAGAAAATGCAACTGGACATTTGGAGCGCTAAGAGCGTAGTAGTGGAAAAAGGAATATATTCAAATATAAACTACACAGAAGCATTCTGTGAAACTTCTTTCTGATCTGAGCATTCAGCTAACGTAGTTAAACCATACTTTTGATTGAGCAGTTTTGAAACACTCTGTCTGTAGAAAATGCAACTGGACATTCGTAGCGCTAAGTGGGTAATAGTGGAAAAAAGAATATGTTCAAATATAAACTACACAGAAGCATTGTATGAAACTTCTTTCTGTTCTGTGCATTCAACTAACAGAGTTGAACCTTACTTTTGATTGAGCCGTTCTGAAACACTCTTTCTGTAGAAACTGCAATTGGACATTCTGAGCGCTAAGAGGCCTATATTGGGAAAAAGAATGTCTACAAATAAAAACTACACAGAAGAATTGTGTGAAACTTCTTTCTGTTCTGTTTGTTCAACTAAAAGAGTTGAAACTTAGTTTTGATTGAGCTGTTCTGAAACACTCTTTCTGTAGAAAATGCAAGTGGAGATTCGGAGCGCTAAGAGGGTAATAGTGGAAAAAGGAATGTCTCCAAATATAAACTACAAAGAATCATTCTGTGAAACTTCTTTCTGATCTGTGCATTCACCTAACAGAGTTAAACCATACTTTTGATTGAGCAGATCTGAACACTCTTTCTGTAGAAAATGCAACTGGACATTTGGAGCGCTAAGAGCGTAGTAGTGGAAAAAGGAATATATTCAAATATAAACTACACAGAAGCATTCTGTGAAACTTCTTTCTGATCTGAGCATTCAGCTAACAGAGTTAAACCATACTTTTGATTGAGCAGTTTTGAAACACTCTGTCTGTAGAAAATGCAACTGGACATTCGCAGCGCTAAGTGGGTAATAGTGGAAAAAAGAATATGTTCAAATATAAACTACACAGAAGCATTTTATGAAACTTCTTTCTGTTCTGTGCATTCAACTAACAGAGTTGAACCTTACTTTTGATTGAGCCGTTCTGAAACACTCTTTCTGTAGAAACTGCAATTGGACATTCTGAGCGCTAAGAGGCTTATATTGGGAAATAGAATGTCTACAAATAAAAACTACACAGAAAAATTGTGTGAAACTTCTTTCTGTTCTGTTTGTTCAACTAAAAGAGTTGAACCTTAGTTTTGATTGAGCCGTTCTGAAACACTCTTTCTGTAGAAAATGCAAGTGGAGATTCGGAGCGCTAAGAGGGTAATAGTGGAAAAAGGAATGTCTCCAAATATAAACTACACAGAATCATTCTGTGAAACTTCTTTCTGATCTGTGCATTCAGCTAACAGAGTTAAACCATATTTTTGATTGAGCAGATCTGAACACTCTTTCTGTAGAAAATGCAACTGGACATTTGGAGCGCTAAGAGAGTAGTAGTGGAAAAAGGAATATATTCAAATATAATCTACACAGAAGCATTCTGTGAAACTTCTTTCTGATCTGAGCATTCAGCTAACAGAGTTAAAACATACTTTTGATTGAGCAGTTTTGAAACACTCTGTCTGTAGAAAATGCAACTGGACATTCGTAGCGCTAAGTGGGTAATAGTGGAAAAAAGAATATGTTCAAATATAAACTACACAGAAGCATTGTATGAAATTTCTTTCTGTTCTGTGCATTCAACTAGCAGAGTTGAAACTTACTTTTGATTGAGCCTTTCTGAAACACTCTTTCTGTAGAAACTGCAATTGGACATTCTGAGCGCTAAGAGGCCTATATTGGGAAAAATAATATCTTCAAATAAAAACTACACAGAAGCATTGTGTGAAACTTATTTCTGATATGTTCATTAAGATAACAGAGTTAAACCATACTTTTGATTGCGCAGTTCTGAACACTCTTTCTGTAGAAAATGCAAGTGGACATTCGGAGCGCTAAGAGGGTAATAGTGGAAAAAGGAATATATTCAAATATAAACTACACAGTAGCATTCTGTGAAAATTCTTTGTGTTCTGTGCATTCAACTAACAGAGTTGAACCTTACTTTTGATTGAGCCGTTCTGAAACACTCTTTCTGTAGAAACTGCAATTGGACATGCTAAGCGCTAAGAGGCCTACATTGGGAAAAAGAATATCTTCAAATAAAAACTACACAGATGCATTCTGTGAAACTTATTTCTGATCTGTAAATTCAGTTAACAGAGATAAAACATATTTTTGATTGAGCAGTTATGAAACACTCTTTTTGTAGAAAATGCAAGTGGAGATTCGGAGCGCTAAGAGGGTAATAGTGGAAAAAGGAATGTCTCCAAATATAAACTACACAGAATCATTCTGTGAAACTTCTTTCTGATCTGTGCATTCAGCTAACAGAGTTAAACCATACTTTTGATTGAGCAGATCTGAACACTCTTTCTGTAGAAAATGCAACTGGACATTTGGAGCGCTAAGAGAGTAGTAGTGGAAAAAGGAATATATTCAAATATAAACTACACAGAAACATTCTGTGAAACTTCTTTCTGATCTGAGCATTCAGCTAACAGAGTTAAACCATACTTTTGATTGAGCAGTTTTGAAACACTCTGTCTGTAGAAAATGCAACTGGACATTCGTAGCGCTAAGTGGGTAATAGTGGAAAAAAGAATATGTTCAAATATAAACTACACAGAAGCATTGTATGAAACTTCTTTCTGTTCTGTGCATTCAACTAACAGAGTTGAACCTTACTTTTGATTGAGCCTTTCTGAAACACTCTTTCTGTAGAAACTGCAATGGGACATTCTGAGCGCTAAGAGGCCTCTATTGGGAAAAATAATATCTTCAAATAAAAACTACACAGAAGCATTGTGTGAAACTTATTTCTGATATGTTCATTAAGCTAACAGAGTTAAACCATACTTTTGATTGCGCAGTTCTGAACACTCTTTCTGTAGAAAATGCAAGTGGACATTCGGAGCGCTAAGAGGGTAATAGTGGAAAAAGGAATATATTCAAATATAAACTACACAGTAGCATTCTGTGAAAATTCTTTCTGTTCTGTGCATTCAACTAACAGAGTTGAACCTTACTTTTGATTGAGCCGTTCTGAAACACTCTTTCTGTAGAAACTGCAATTGGACATGCTAAGCGCTAAGAGGCCTACATTGGGAAAAAGAATATCTTCAAATAAAAACTACACAGATGCATTCTGTGAAACATATTTCTGATCTGTAAATTCAGTTAAGAGAGATAAAACATATTTTTGATTGAGCAGTTATGAAACACCCTTTTTGTAGAAAATGCAAGTGGAGATTCGGAGCGCTAAGAGGGTAATAGTGGAAAAAGGAATGTCTCCAAATATAAACTACACAGAATCATTCAGTGAAACTTCTTTCTGATCTGTGCATTCTGCTAACAGAGTTAAACCATACTTTTGATTGAGCAGATCTGAACACTCTTTCTGTAGAAAATGCAACTGGACATTTGGAGCGCTAAGAGCGTAGTAGTGGAAAAAGGAATATATTCAAATATAAACTACACAGAAGCATTCTGTGAAACTTCTTTCTGATCTGAGCATTCAGCTAACGTAGTTAAACCATACTTTTGATTGAGCAGTTTTGAAACACTCTGTCTGTAGAAAATGCAACTGGACATTCGTAGCGCTAAGTGGGTAATAGTGGAAAAAAGAATATGTTCAAATATAAACTACACAGAAGCATTGTATGAAACTTCTTTCTGTTCTGTGCATTCAACTAACAGAGTTGAACCTTACTTTTGATTGAGCCGTTCTGAAACACTCTTTCTGTAGAAACTGCAATTGGACATTCTGAGCGCTAAGAGGCCTATATTGGGAAAAAGAATGTCTACAAATAAAAACTACACAGAAGAATTGTGTGAAACTTCTTTCTGTTCTGTTTGTTCAACTAAAAGAGTTGAAACTTAGTTTTGATTGAGCTGTTCTGAAACACTCTTTCTGTAGAAAATGCAAGTGGAGATTCGGAGCGCTAAGAGGGTAATAGTGGAAAAAGGAATGTCTCCAAATATAAACTACAAAGAATCATTCTGTGAAACTTCTTTCTGATCTGTGCATTCACCTAACAGAGTTAAACCATACTTTTGATTGAGCAGATCTGAACACTCTTTCTGTAGAAAATGCAACTGGACATTTGGAGCGCTAAGAGCGTAGTAGTGGAAAAAGGAATATATTCAAATATAAACTACACAGAAGCATTCTGTGAAACTTCTTTCTGATCTGAGCATTCAGCTAACAGAGTTAAACCATACTTTTGATTGAGCAGTTTTGAAACACTCTGTCTGTAGAAAATGCAACTGGACATTCGCAGCGCTAAGTGGGTAATAGTGGAAAAAAGAATATGTTCAAATATAAACTACACAGAAGCATTTTATGAAACTTCTTTCTGTTCTGTGCATTCAACTAACAGAGTTGAACCTTACTTTTGATTGAGCCGTTCTGAAACACTCTTTCTGTAGAAACTGCAATTGGACATTCTGAGCGCTAAGAGGCTTATATTGGGAAATAGAATGTCTACAAATAAAAACTACACAGAAAAATTGTGTGAAACTTCTTTCTGTTCTGTTTGTTCAACTAAAAGAGTTGAACCTTAGTTTTGATTGAGCCGTTCTGAAACACTCTTTCTGTAGAAAATGCAAGTGGAGATTCGGAGCGCTAAGAGGGTAATAGTGGAAAAAGGAATGTCTCCAAATATAAACTACACAGAATCATTCTGTGAAACTTCTTTCTGATCTGTGCATTCAGCTAACAGAGTTAAACCATATTTTTGATTGAGCAGATCTGAACACTCTTTCTGTAGAAAATGCAACTGGACATTTGGAGCGCTAAGAGAGTAGTAGTGGAAAAAGGAATATATTCAAATATAATCTACACAGAAGCATTCTGTGAAACTTCTTTCTGATCTGAGCATTCAGCTAACAGAGTTAAAACATACTTTTGATTGAGCAGTTTTGAAACACTCTGTCTGTAGAAAATGCAACTGGACATTCGTAGCGCTAAGTGGGTAATAGTGGAAAAAAGAATATGTTCAAATATAAACTACACAGAAGCATTGTATGAAATTTCTTTCTGTTCTGTGCATTCAACTAGCAGAGTTGAAACTTACTTTTGATTGAGCCTTTCTGAAACACTCTTTCTGTAGAAACTGCAATTGGACATTCTGAGCGCTAAGAGGCCTATATTGGGAAAAATAATATCTTCAAATAAAAACTACACAGAAGCATTGTGTGAAACTTATTTCTGATATGTTCATTAAGATAACAGAGTTAAACCATACTTTTGATTGCGCAGTTCTGAACACTCTTTCTGTAGAAAATGCAAGTGGACATTCGGAGCGCTAAGAGGGTAATAGTGGAAAAAGGAATATATTCAAATATAAACTACACAGTAGCATTCTGTGAAAATTCTTTGTGTTCTGTGCATTCAACTAACAGAGTTGAACCTTACTTTTGATTGAGCCGTTCTGAAACACTCTTTCTGTAGAAACTGCAATTGGACATGCTAAGCGCTAAGAGGCCTACATTGGGAAAAAGAATATCTTCAAATAAAAACTACACAGATGCATTCTGTGAAACTTATTTCTGATCTGTAAATTCAGTTAACAGAGATAAAACATATTTTTGATTGAGCAGTTATGAAACACTCTTTTTGTAGAAAATGCAAGTGGAGATTCGGAGCGCTAAGAGGGTAATAGTGGAAAAAGGAATGTCTCCAAATATAAACTACACAGAATCATTCTGTGAAACTTCTTTCTGATCTGTGCATTCAGCTAACAGAGTTAAACCATACTTTTGATTGAGCAGATCTGAACACTCTTTCTGTAGAAAATGCAACTGGACATTTGGAGCGCTAAGAGAGTAGTAGTGGAAAAAGGAATATATTCAAATATAAACTACACAGAAACATTCTGTGAAACTTCTTTCTGATCTGAGCATTCAGCTAACAGAGTTAAACCATACTTTTGATTGAGCAGTTTTGAAACACTCTGTCTGTAGAAAATGCAACTGGACATTCGTAGCGCTAAGTGGGTAATAGTGGAAAAAAGAATATGTTCAAATATAAACTACACAGAAGCATTGTATGAAACTTCTTTCTGTTCTGTGCATTCAACTAACAGAGTTGAACCTTACTTTTGATTGAGCCTTTCTGAAACACTCTTTCTGTAGAAACTGCAATGGGACATTCTGAGCGCTAAGAGGCCTATATTGGGAAAAAAAATATCTTCAAATAAAAACTACACAGAAGCATTGTGTGAAACTTATTTCTGATATGTTCATTAAGCTAACAGAGTTAAACCATACTTTTGATTGCGCAGTTCTGAACACTCTTTCTGTAGAAAATGCAAGTGGACATTCGGAGCGCTAAGAGGGTAATAGTGGAAAAAGGAATATATTCAAATATAAACTACACAGTAGCATTCTGTGAAAATTCTTTCTGTTCTGTGCATTCAACTAACAGAGTTGAACCTTACTTTTGATTGAGCCGTTCTGAAACACTCTTTCTGTAGAAACTGCAATTGGACATGCTAAGCGCTAAGAGGCCTACATTGGGAAAAAGAATATCTTCAAATAAAAACTACACAGATGCATTCTGTGAAACTTATTTCTGATCTGTAAATTCAGTTAACAGAGATAAAACATATTTTTCATTGAGCAGTTATGAAACACTCTCTTTGTAGAAAATGCAAGTGGAGATTCGGAGCGCTAAGTGGGTAATAGTGGAAAACGGAATGTCTTCAAATATAAACTACACAGAATCATTCGGTGAAACTTCTTTCTGATCTGTGCATTCAGCTAACAGAGTTAAACCATACTTTTGATTGAGCAGATCTGAACACTCTTTCTGTAGAAAATGCAACTGGACATTTGGAGCGCTAAGAGCGTAGTAGTGGAAAAAGGAATATATTCAAATATAAACTACACAGAAGCATTCTGTGAAACTTCTTTCTGATCTGAGCATTCAGCTAACGGAGTTAAACCATACTTTTGATTGAGCAGTTTTGAAACACTCTCTCTGTAGAAAATGCAACTGGACATTCGTAGCGCTAAGTGTTTAATAGTGGAAAAAAGAATATGTTCAAATATAAACTACACAGAAGCATTGTATGAAACTTCTTTCTGTTCTGTGCATTCAACTAACAGAGTTGAACCTTACTTTTGATTGAGCCGTTCTGAAACACTCTTTCTGTAGAAACTGCAATTGGACATTCTGAGCGCTAAGAGGCCTATATTGGGAAAAAGAATGTCTACAAATAAAAACTACACAGAAGAATTGTGTGAAACTTCTTTCTGTTCTGTTTGTTCAACTAAAAGAGTTGAAACTTAGTTTTGATTGAGCCGTTCTGAAACACTCTTTCTGTAGAAAATGCAAGTGGAGATTCGGAGCGCTAAGAGGGTAATAGTGGAAAAAGGAATGTCTCCAAATATAAACTACAAAGAATCATTCTGTGAAACTTCTTTCTGATCTGTGCATTCAGCTAACAGAGTTAAACCATACTTTTGATTGAGCAGATCTGAACACTCTTTCTGTAGAAAATGCAACTGGACATTTGGAGCGCTAAGAGCGTAGTAGTGGAAAAAGGAATATATTCAAATATAAACTACACAGAAGCATTCTGTGAAACTTCTTTCTGATCTGAGCATTCAGCTAACAGAGTTAAACCATACTTTTGATTGAGCAGTTTTGAAACACTCTGTCTGTAGAAAATGCAACTGGACATTCGCAGCGCTAAGTGGGTAATAGTGGAAAAAAGAATATGTTCAAATATAAACTACACAGAAGCATTTTATGAAACTTCTTTCTGTTCTGTGCATTCAACTAACAGAGTTGAACCTTACTTTTGATTGAGCCTTTCTGAAACACTCTTTCTGTAGAAACTGCAATTGGACATTCTGAGCGCTAAGAGGCCTATATTGGGAAAAATAATATCTTCAAATAAAAACTACACAGAAGCATTGTGTGAAACTTATTTCTGATATGTTCATTAAGATAACAGAGTTAAACCATACTTTTGATTGCGCAGTTCTGAACACTCTTTCTGTAGAAAATGCAAGTGGACATTCGGAGCGCTAAGAGGGTAATAGTGGAAAAAGGAATATATTCAAATATAAACTACACAGTAGCATTCTGTGAAAATTCTTTCTGTTCTGTGCATTCAACTAACAGAGTTGAACCTTACTTTTGATTGAGCCGTTCTGAAACACTCTTTCTGTAGAAACTGCAATTGGACATGCTAAGTGCTAAGAGGCCTACATTGGGAAAAAGAATATCTTCAAATAAAAACTACACAGATGCATTCTGTGAAACTTATTTCTGATCTGTAAATTCAGTTAACAGAGATAAAACATATTTTTGATTGAGCAGTTATGAAACACTCTTTTTGTAGAAAATGCAAGTGGAGATTCGGAGCGCTAAGAGGGTAATAGTGGAAAAAGGAATGTCTTCAAATAAAAATTACACAGAATCATTCGGTGAAACTTCTTTCTGATCTGTGCATTCAGCTAACAGAGTTAAACCATACTTTTGATTGAGCAGATCTGAACACTCTTTCTGTAGAAAATGCAACTGGACATTTGGAGCGCTAAGAGCGTAGTAGTGGAAAAAGGAATATATTCAAATATAAACTACACAGAAGCATTCTGTGAAACTTCTTTCTGATCTGAGCATTCAGCTAACAGAGTTAAACCATACTTTTGATTGAGCAGTTTTGAAACACTCTGTCTGTAGAAAATGCAACTGGACATTCGTAGCGCTAAGTGGGTAATAGTGGAAAAAAGAATATGTTCAAATATAAACTACACAGAAGCATTGTATGAAACTTCTTTCTGTTCTGTGCATTCAACTAACAGAGTTTAACCTTACTTTTGATTGAGCCGTTCTGAAACACTCTTTCTGTAGAAACTGCAATTGGACATTCTGAGTGCTAAGAGGCCTATATTGGGAAAAAGAATGTCTACAAATAAAAACTACACAGAAGAATTGTGTGAAACTTCTTTCTGTTCTGTTTGTTCAACTAAAAGAGTTGAACCTTAGTTTTGATTGAGCCGTTCTGAAACACTCTTTCTGTAGAAAATGCAAGTGGAGATTCGGAGCGCTAAGAGGGTAATAGTGGAAAAAGGAATGTCTCCAAATATAAACTACACAGAATCATTCTGTGAAACTTCTTTCTGATCTGTGCATTCAGCTAACAGAGTTAAAACATACTTTTGATTGAGCAGATCTGAACACTCTTTCTGTAGAAAATGCTACTGTACATTTGGAGCGCTAAGAGAGTAGTAGTGGAAAAAGGAATATATTCAAATATAAACTACACAGAAGCATTCTGTGAAACTTCTTTCTGATCTGAGCATTCAGCTAACAGAGTTAAACCATACTTTTGACTGAGCAGTTTTGAAACACTCTGTCTGTAGAAAATGCAACTGGACATTTGTAGCGCTAAGTGGGTAATAGTGGAAAAAAGAATATGTTCAAATATAAACTACACAGAAACATTGTATGAAACTTCTTTCTGTTCTGTGCATTCAACTAACAGAGTTGAACCTTACTTTTGATTGAGCCTTTCTGAAACACTCTTTCTGTAGAAACTGCAATTGGACATTCTGAGCGCTAAGAGGCCTCTATTGGGATAAATAATATCTTCAAATAAAAACTACACAGAAGCATTGTGTGAAACTTATTTCTGATATGTTCATTAAGCTAACAGAGTTAAACCATTCTTTGGATTGCGCAGTTCTGAACACTCTTTCTGTAGAAAATGCAAGTGGACATTCGGAGCGCTAAGAGGGTAATAGTGGAAAAAGGAATATATTCAAATATAAACTACACAGTAGCATTCTGTGAAAATACTTTCTGTTCTGTGCATTCAACTAACAGAGTTGAACCTTACTTTTGATTGAGCCGTTCTGAAACACTCTTTCTGTAGAAACTGCAATTGGACATGCTAAGCGCTAAGAGGCCTACATTGGGAAAAAGAATATCTTCAAATAAAAACTACACAGATGCATTCTGTGAAACTTATTTCTGATCTGTAAATTCAGTTAACAGAGATAAAACATATTTTTGATTGAGCAGTTATGAAACACTCTTTTTGTAGAAAATGCAAGTGGAGATTCGGAGCGCTAAGAGGGTAATAGTGGAAAAAGGAATGTCTCCAAATATAAACTACACAGAATCATTCTGTGAAACTTCTTTCTGATCTGTGCATTCAGCTAACAGAGTTAAATCATACTTTTGATTGAGCAGATCTGAACACTCTTTCTGTAGAAAATGCAACTGGACATTTGGAGCGCTAAGAGAGTAGTAGTGGAAAAAGGAATATATTCAAATATAAACTACACAGAAACATTCTGTGAAACTTCTTTCTGATCTGAGCATTCAGCTAACAGAGTTAAACCATACTTTTGATTGAGCAGTTTTGAAACACTCTGTCTGTAGAAAATGCAACTGGACATTCGTAGCGCTAAGTGGGTAATAGTGGAAAAAAGAATATGTTCAAATATAAACTACACAGAAGCATTGTATGAAACTTCTTTCTGTTCTGTGCATTCAACTAACAGAGTTGAACCTTACTTTTGATTGAGCCTTTCTGAAACACTCTTTCTGTAGAAACTGCAATGGGACATTCTGAGCGCTAAGAGGCCTATATTGGGAAAAATAATATCTTCAAATAAAAAATACACAGAAGCATTGTGTGAAACTTATTTCTGATATGTTCATTAAGCTAACAGAGTTAAACCATTCTTTGGATTGCGCAGTTCTGAACACTCTTTCTGTAGAAAATGCAAGTGGACATTCGGAGCGCTAAGAGGGTAATAGTGGAAAAAGGAATATATTCAAATATAAACTACACAGTAGCATTCTGTGAAAATTCTTTCTGTTCTGTGCATTCAACTAACAGAGTTGAACCTTACTTTTGATTGAGCCGTTCTGAAACACTCTTTCTGTAGAAACTGCAATTGGACATGCTAAGCGCTAAGAGGCCTACATTGGGAAAAAGAATATCTTCAAATAAAAACTACACAGATGCATTCTGTGAAACTTATTTCTGATCTGTAAATTCAGTTAACAGAGATAAAACATATTTTTCATTGAGCAGTTATGAAACACTCTCTTTGTAGAAAATGCAAGTGGAGATTCGGAGCGCTATGAGGGTAATAGTGGAAAACGGAATGTCTTCAAATATAAACTACACAGAATCATTCGGTGAAACTTCTTTCTGATCTGTGCATTCAGCTAACAGAGTTAAACCATACTTTTGATTGAGCAGATCTGAACACTCTTTCTGTAGAAAATGCAACTGGACATTTGGAGCGCTAAGAGCGTAGTAGTGGAAAAAGGAATATATTCAAATATAAACTACACAGAAGCATTCTGTGAAACTTCTTTCTGATCTGAGCATTCAGCTAACGGAGTTAAACCATACTTTTGATTGAGCAGTTTTGAAACACTCTCTCTGTAGAAAATGCAACTGGACATTCGTAGCGCTAAGTGTTTAATAGTGGAAAAAAGAATATGTTCAAATATAAACTACACAGAAGCATTGTATGAAACTTCTTTCTGTTCTGTGCATTCAACTAACAGAGTTGAACCTTACTTTTGATTGAGCCGTTCTGAAACACTCTTTCTGTAGAAACTGCAATTGGACATTCTGAGCGCTAAGAGGCCTATATTGGGAAAAAGAATGTCTACAAATAAAAACTACACAGAAGAATTGTGTGAAACTTCTTTCTGTTCTGTTTGTTCAACTAAAAGAGTTGAACTTTAGTTTTGATTGAGCCGTTCTGAAACACTCTTTCTGTAGAAAATGCAAGTGGAGATTCGGAGCGCTAAGAGGGTTATAGTGGAAAAAGGAATGTCTCCAAATATAAACTACACAGAATCATTCTGTGAAACTTCTTTCTGATCTGTGCATTCAGCTAACAGAGTTAAACCATACTTTTGATTGAGCAGATCTGAACACTCTTTCTGTAGAAAATGCAACTGGACATTTGGAGCGCTAAGAGAGTAGTAGTGGAAAAAGGAATATATTCAAATATAAACTACACAGAAGCATTCTGTGAAACTTCTTTCTGATCTGAGCATTCAGCTAACAGAGTTAAACCATACTTTTGATTGAGCAGTTTTGAAACACTCTGTCTGTAGACAATGCAACTGGACATTCGTAGCGCTAAGTGGGTAATAGTGGAAAAAAAATATGTTCAAATATAAACTACACAGAATCATTGTATGAAACTTCTTTCGGTTCTGTGCATTCAACTAACAGAGTTGAACCTTACTTTTGATTGAGCCTTTCTGAAACACTCTTTCTGTAGAAACTGCAATTGGACATTCTGAGCGCTAAGAGGCCTCTATTGGGAAAAATAATATCTTCAAATAAAAACTACACAGAAGCATTGTGTGAAACTTATTTCTGATATGTTCATTAAGCTAACAGAGTTAAACCATACTTTTGATTGCGCAATTCTGAACACTCTTTCTGTAGAAAATGCAAGTGGACATTCGGAGCGCTAAGAGGGTAATAGTGGAAAAAGGAATATATTCAAATATAAACTACACAGTAGCATTCTGTGAAAATTCTTTCTGTTCTGTGCATTCAACTAACAGAGTTGAACCTTACATTTAATTGAGCCGTTCTGAAACACTCTTTCTGTAGAAACTGCAATTGGACATGCTAAGCGCTAAGAGGCCTACATTGGGAAAAAGAATATCTTCAAATAAAAACTACACAGATGCATTCTGTGAAACTTATTTCTGATCTGTAAATTCAGTTAACAGAGATAAAACATATTTTTGATTGAGCAGTTATGAAACACTCTTTTTGTAGAAAATGCAAGTGGAGATTCGGAGCGCTAAGAGGGTAATAGGGGAAAAAGGAATGTCTTCAAATATAAACTACACAGAATCATTTGGTGAAACTTCTTTATGATCTGTGCATTCAGCTAACAGAGTTAAACCATACTTTTGATTGAGCAGATCTGAACACTCTTTGTGTAGAAAATGCAACTGGACATTTGGAGCGCTAAGAGCGTAGTAGTGGAAAAAGGAATATATTCAAATATAAACTACACAGAAGCATTCTGTGAAACTTCTTTCTGATCTGAGCATTCAGCTAACAGAGTTAAACCATACTTTTGATTGAGCAGTTTTGAAACACTCTGTCTGTAGAAAATGCAACTGGACATTCGTAGCGCTAAGTGGGTAATAGTGGAAAAAAGAATATGTTCAAATATAAACTACACAGAAGCATTGTATGAAACTTCTTTCTGTTCTGTGCATTCAACTAACAGAGTTGAACCTTACTTTTGATTGAGCCGTTCTGAAACACTCTTTCTGTAGAAACTGCAATTGGACATTCTGAGCGCTAAGAGGCCTATATTGGGAAAAAGAATGTCTACAAATAAAAACTACACAGAAGAATTGTGTGAAACTTCTTTCTGTTCTGTTTGTTCAACTAAAAGAGTTGAACCTTAGTTTTGATTGAGCCGTTCTGAAACACTCTTTCTGTAGAAAATGCAAGTGGAGTTTCAGAGCGCTAAGAGGGTAATAGTGGAAAAAGGAATGTCTCCAAATATAAACTACACAGAATCATTCTGTGAAACTTCTTTCTGATCTGTGCATTCAGCTAACAGAGTTAAACCATACTTTTGATTGAGCAGATCTGAACACTCTTTCTGTAGAAAATGCAACTGGACATTTGGAGCGCTAAGAGTGTAGTAGTGGAAAAAGGAATATATTCAAATATAAACTACACAGAAGCATTCTGTGAAACTTCTTTCTGATCTGAGCATTCAGCTAACAGAGTTAAACCATACTTTTGATTGAGCAGTTTTGAAACACTCTGTCTGTAGAAAATGCAACTGGACATTCGTAGCGCCAAGTGGGTAATAGTGGAACAAAGAATATGTTCAAATATAAACTACACAGAAGCATTGTATGAAATTTCTTTCTGTTCTGTGCATTCAACTAACAGAGTTGAACCTTAGTTTTGATTGAGCCTTTCTGAAACACTCTTTCTGTAGAAACTGCAATTGGACATTCTGAGCGCTAAGAGGCCTATATTGGGAAAAATAATATCTTCAAATAAAAACTACACAGAAGCATTGTGTGAAACTTATTTCTGATATGTTCATTAAGCTAACAGAGTTAAACCACACTTTTGATTGTGCAGTTCTGAACACTTTTTCTGTAGAAAATGCAAGTGGACATTCGGAGCGCTAAGAGGGTAATAGTGGAAAAAGGAATATATTCAAATATAAACTACACAGTAGCATTCTGTGAAAATTCTTTCTGTTCTGTGCATTCAACTAACAGAGTTGAACCTTACTTTTGATTGAGCCGTTCTGAAACACTCTTTCTGTAGAAACTGCAATTGGACATGCTAAGCGCTAAGAGGCCTACATTGGGAAAAAGAATATCTTAAAATAAAAACTACACAGATGCATTCTGTGAAACTTATTTCTGATGTGTAAATTCAGTTAACAGAGATAAAACATATTTTTGATTGAGCAGTTATGAAACACTCTTTTTGTAGAAAATGCAAGTGGAGATTCGGAGCGCTAAGAGGGTAATAGTGGAAAAAGGAATGTCTTCAAATATAAACTACACAGAATCATTCGGTGAAACTTCTTTCTGATCTGTGCATTCAGCTAACAGAGTTAAACCATACTTTTGATTGAGCAGATCTGAACACTCTTTCTGTAGAAAATGCAACTGGACATTTGGAGCGCTAAGAGCGTAGTAGTGGAAAAAGGAATATATTCAAATATAAACTACACAGAAGCATTCTGTGAAACTTCTTTCTGATCTGAGCATTCAGCTAACAGAGTTAAACCATACTTTTGATTGAGCAGTTTTGAAACACTCTGTCTGTAGAAAATGCAACTGGACATTCGTAGCGCTAAGTGGGTAATAGTGGAAAAAAGAATATGTTCAAATATAAACTACACAGAAGCATTGTATGAAACTTCTTTCTGTTCTGTGCATTCAACTAACAGAGTTGAACCTTACTTTTGATTGAGCCGTTCTGAAACACTCTTTCTGTAGAAACTGCAATTGGACATTCTGAGCGCTAAGAGGCCTATATTGGGAAAAAGAATGTCTACAAATAAAAACTACACAGAAGAATTGTGTGAAACTTCTTTCTGTTCTGTTTGTTCAACAAAAATATTTGAACCTTAGTTTTGATTGAGCCGTTCTGAAACACTCTTTCTGTAGAAAATGCAAGTGGAGTTTCAGAGCGCTAAGAGGGTAATAGTGGAAAAAGGAATGTCTCCAAATATAAACTACACGGAATCATTCTGTGAAACTTCTTTCTGATCTGTGCATTCAGCTAACAGAGTTAAACCATACTTTTGATTGAGCAGATCTGAAAACTCTTTCTGTAGAAAATGCAACTGGACATTTGGAGCGCTAAGAGAGTAGTAGTGGAAAAAGGAATATATTCAAATATAAACTACACAGAAGCATTCTGTGAAACTACTTTCTGATCTGAGCATTCAGCTAACAGAGTTAAACCATACTTTTGATTGAGCAGTTTTGAAACACTCTGTCTGTAGAAAATGCAACTGGACATTCGTAGCGCTAAGTGGGTAATAGTGGAAAAAAGAATATGTTCAAATATAAACTACACAGAAGCATTGTATGAAACTTCTTTCTGTTCTGTGCATTCAACTAACAGAGTTGAACCTTACTTTTGATTGAGCCGTTCTGAAACACTCTTTCTGTAGAAACTGCAATTGGACATTCTGAGCGCTAAGAGGCCTATATTGGGAAAAAGAATGTCTACAAATAAAAACTACACAGAAGAATTGTGTGAAACTTCATTCTGTTCTGTTTGTTCAACTAAAAGATTTGAACCTTAGTTTTGATTGAGCCGTTCTGAAACACTCTTTCTGTGGAAAATGCAAGTGGAGATTTGGAGCGCTAAGAGGGTAATAGTGGAAAAAGGAATGTCTCCAAATATAAACTACACAGAATCATTCTGTGAAACTTCTTTCTGATCTGTGCATTCAGCTAACAGAGTTAAACCATACTTTTGATTGAGCAGATCTGAACACTTTTTCTGTAGAAAATGCAACTGGACATTTGGAGCGCTAAGAGAGTAGTAGTGGAAAAAGGAATATATTCAAATATAAACTACACAGAAGCATTCTGTGAAACTTCTTTCTGATCTGAGCATTCAGCTAACAGAGATAAACCATACTTTTGATTGAGCAGTTTTGAAACACTCTGTCTGTAGAAAATGCAACTGGACATTCGTAGCGCCAAGTGGGTAATAGTGGAAAAAAGAATATGTTCAAATATAAACTACACAGAAGCATTGTATGAAATTTCTTTCTGTTCTGTGCATTCAACTAACAGAGTTGAACCTTAGTTTTGATTGAGCCTTTCTGAAACACTCTTTCTGTAGAAACTGCAATTGGACATTCTGAGCGCTAAGAGGCCTATATTGGGAAAAATAATATCTTCAAATAAAAACTACACAGAAGCATTGTGTGAAACTTATTTCTGATATGTTCATTAAGCTAACAGAGTTAAACCATACTTTTGATTGCGCAGTTCTGAACACTCTTTCTGTAGAAAATGCAAGTGGACATTCGGAGCACTAAGAGGGTAATAGTGGAAAAAGGAATATATTCAAATATAAACTACACAGTAGCATTCTGTGAAAATTCTTTCTGTTCTGTGCATTCAACTAACAGAGTTGAACCTTACTTTTGATTGAGCCGTTCTGAAACACTCTTTCTGTAGAAACTGCAATTGGACATGCTAAGCGCTAAGAGGCCTACATTGGGAAAAAGAATATCTTCAAATAAAAACTACACAGATGCATTCTGTGAAACATATTTCTGATCTGTAAATTCAGTTAACAGAGATAAAACATATTTTTGATTGAGCAGCTATGAAACACTCTTTTTGTAGAAAATGCAAGTGGAGATTCGGAGCGCTAAGAGGGTAATAGTGGAAAAAGGAATGTCTCCAAATATAAACTACACAGAATCATTCTGTGAAACTTCTTTCTGATCTGTGCATTCAGCTAACAGAGTTAAACCATACTTTTGATTGAGCAGATCTGAACACTCTTTCTGTAGAAAATGCAACTGGACATTTGGAGCGCTAAGAGAGTAGTAGTGGAAAAAGGAATATATTCAAATATAAACTACACAGAAGCATTCTGTGAAACTTCTTTCTGATCTGAGCATTCAGCTAACAGAGTTAAACCATACGTTTGATTGAGCAGTTTTGAAACACTCTGTCTGTAGAAAATGCAACTGGACATTCGTAGCGCTAAGTGGGTAATAGTGGAAAAAAGAATATGTTCAAATATAAACTACACAGAAGCATTGTATGAAACTTCTTTCGGTTCTGTGCATTCAACTAACAGAGTTGAAACTTACTTTTGATTGAGCCGTTCTGAAACTCTCTTTCTGTAGAAACTGCAATTGGACATTCTGAGCGCTAAGAGGCCTATATTGGGAAAAAGAATGTCTACAAATAAAAACTACACAGAAGAATTGTGTGAAACTTCTTTCTGTTCTGTTTGTTCAACTAAAAGAGTTGAACCTTAGTTTTGATTGAGCCGTTCGGAAACACTCTTTCTGTAGAAAATGCAAGTGGAGATTCGGAGCGCTAAGAGGGTAATAGTGGAAAAAGGAATGTCTCCAAATATAAACTACACAGAATCATTCTGTGAAACTTCTTTCTGATCTGTGCATTCAGTTAACAGAGTTAAACCATACTTTTGATTGAGCAGATCTGAACACTCTTTCTGTAGAAAATGCAACTGGACATTTGGAGCGCTAAGAGAGTAGTAGTGGAAAAAGGAATATATTCAAATATAAACTACACAGAAGCATTCTGTGAAACTTCTTTCTGATCTGAGCATTCAGCTAACAGAGTTAAACCATACTTTTGATTGAGCAGTTTTGAAACACTCTGTCTGTAGAAAATGCAACTGGACATTCATAGCGCTAAGTGGGTAACAGTGGAAAAAAGAATATGTTCAAATATAAACTACACAGAAGCATTGTATGAAACTTCTTTCTGTTCTGTGCATTCAACTAACAGAGTTGAACCTTACTTTTGATTGAGCCTTTCTGAAACACTCTTTCTGTAGAAACTGCAATTGGACATTCTGAGCGCTAAGAGGCCTCTATTGGGAAAAATAATATCTTCAAATAAAAACTACACAGAAGCATTGTGTGAAACTTATTTCTGATATGTTCATTAAGCTAACAGAGTTAAACCATACTTTTGATTGCGCAGTTCTGAACACTCTTTCTGTAGAAAATGCAAGTGGACATTCGGAGCGCTAAGAGGGTAATAGTGGAATAAGGAATATATTCAAATATAAACTACACAGTAGCATTCTGTGAAAATTCTTTCTGTTCTGTGCATTCAACTAACAGAGTTGAACCTTACTTTTAATTGAGCCGTTCTGAAACACTCTTTCTGTAGAAACTGCAATTGGACATGCTAAGCGCTAAGAGGCCTACATTGGGAAAAAGAATATCTTCAAATAAAAACTACACAGATGCATTCTGTGAAACTTATTTCTGATCTGTAAATTCAGTTAACAGAGATAAAACATATTTTTGATTGAGCAGTTATGAAACACTCTTTTTGTAGAAAATGCAAGTGGAGATTCGGAGCGCTAAGAGGGTAATAGTGGAAAAAGGAATGTCTTCAAATATAAACTACACAGAATCATTCGGTGAAACTTCTTTCTGATCTGTTCATTCAGCTAACAGAGTTAAACCATACTTTTGATTGAGCAGATCTGAACACTCTTTGTGTAGAAAATGAAACTGGACATTTGGAGCGCTAAGAGCGAAGTGGTGGAAAAAGGAATATATTCAAATATAAACTACACAGAAGCATTCTGTGAAACTTCTTTCTGATCTGAGCATTCAGCTAACAGAGTTAAACCATACTTTTGATTGAGCAGTTTTGAAACACTCTGTCTGTAGAAAATGCAACTGGACATTCGTAGCGCTAAGTGGGTAATAGTGGAAAAAAGAATATGTTCAAATATAAATTACACAGAAGCATTGTATGAAACTTCTTTCTGTTCTGTGCATTCAACTAACAGAGTTGAACCTTTCTTTTGATTGAGCCGTTCTGAAACACTCTTTCTGTAGAAACTGCAATTGGACATTCTGAGCGCTAAGAGGCCTATATTGGGAAAAAGAATGTCTACAAATAAAAACTACACAGAAGAATTGTGTGAAACTTCTTTCTGTTCTGTTTGTTCATTAAAAGAGTTGAACTTTAGATTTGATTGAGCCGTTCTGAAACACTCTTTCTGTAGAAAATGCAAGTGGAGATTCGGAGCGCTAAGAGGGTAATAGTGGAAAAAGGAATGTCTCCAAATATAAACTACACAGAATCATTCTGTGAAACTTTTTTCTGATCTGTGCATTCAGCTAACAGAGTTAAACCATACTTTTGATTGAGCAGATCTGAACAATCTTTCTGTAGAAAATGCAACTGGACAATTGGAGCGCTAAGAAAGTAGTAGTGGAAAAAGGAATATATTCAAATATAAACTACACAGAAGCATTCTGTGAAACTTCTTTCTGATCTGAGCATTCAGCTAACAGAGTTAAACCATACTTTTGATTGAGCAGTTTTGAAACACTCTGTCTGTAGAAAATGCAACTGGACATTCGTAGCGCTAAGTGGGTAATAGTGGAAAAAAGAATATGTTCAAATATAAACTACACAGAAGCATTGTATGAAACTTCTTTCGGTTCTGTGCATTCAACTAACAGAGTTGAACCTTACTTTTGATTGAGCCGTTCTGAAACTCTCTTTCTGTAGAAACTGCAATTGGACATTCTGAGCGCTAAGAGGCCTATATTGGGAAAAAGAATGTCTACAAATAAAAACTACACAGAAGAATTGTGTGAAACTTCTTTCTGTTCTGTTTGTTCAACTAAAAGAGTTGAACCTTAGTTTTGATTGAGCCGTTCTGAAACACTCTTTCTGTGGAAAATGCAAGTGGAGATTTGGAGCGCTAAGAGGGTAATAGTGGAAAAAGGAATGTCTCCAAATATAAACTACACAGAATCATTCTGTGAAACTTCTTTCTGATCTGTGCATTCAGCTAACAGAGTTAAACCATACTTTTGATTGAGCAGATCTGAACACTTTTTCTGTAGAAAATGCAACTGGACATTTGGAGCGCTAAGAGAGTAGTAGTGGAAAAAGGAATATATTCAAATATAAACTACACAGAAGCATTCTGTGAAACTTCTTTCTGATCTGAGCATTCAGCTAACAGAGATAAACCATACTTTTGATTGAGCAGTTTTGAAACACTCTGTCTGTAGAAAATGCAACTGGACATTCGTAGCGCCAAGTGGGTAATAGTGGAAAAAAGAATATGTTCAAATATAAACTACACAGAAGCATTGTATGAAATTTCTTTCTGTTCTGTGCATTCAACTAACAGAGTTGAACCTTAGTTTTGATTGAGCCTTTCTGAAACACTCTTTCTGTAGAAACTGCAATTGGACATTCTGAGCGCTAAGAGGCCTATATTGGGAAAAATAATATCTTCAAATAAAAACTACACAGAAGCATTGTGTGAAACTTATTTCTGATATGTTCATTAAGCTAACAGAGTTAAACCATACTTTTGATTGCGCAGTTCTGAACACTCTTTCTGTAGAAAATGCAAGTGGACATTCGGAGCACTAAGAGGGTAATAGTGGAAAAAGGAATATATTCAAATATAAACTACACAGTAGCATTCTGTGAAAATTCTTTCTGTTCTGTGCATTCAACTAACAGAGTTGAACCTTACTTTTGATTGAGCCGTTCTGAAACACTCTTTCTGTAGAAACTGCAATTGGACATGCTAAGCGCTAAGAGGCCTACATTGGGAAAAAGAATATCTTCAAATAAAAACTACACAGATGCATTCTGTGAAACATATTTCTGATCTGTAAATTCAGTTAACAGAGATAAAACATATTTTTGATTGAGCAGCTATGAAACACTCTTTTTGTAGAAAATGCAAGTGGAGATTCGGAGCGCTAAGAGGGTAATAGTGGAAAAAGGAATGTCTCCAAATATAAACTACACAGAATCATTCTGTGAAACTTCTTTCTGATCTGTGCATTCAGCTAACAGAGTTAAACCATACTTTTGATTGAGCAGATCTGAACACTCTTTCTGTAGAAAATGCAACTGGACATTTGGAGCGCTAAGAGAGTAGTAGTGGAAAAAGGAATATATTCAAATATAAACTACACAGAAGCATTCTGTGAAACTTCTTTCTGATCTGAGCATTCAGCTAACAGAGTTAAACCATACGTTTGATTGAGCAGTTTTGAAACACTCTGTCTGTAGAAAATGCAACTGGACATTCGTAGCGCTAAGTGGGTAATAGTGGAAAAAAGAATATGTTCAAATATAAACTACACAGAAGCATTGTATGAAACTTCTTTCGGTTCTGTGCATTCAACTAACAGAGTTGAAACTTACTTTTGATTGAGCCGTTCTGAAACTCTCTTTCTGTAGAAACTGCAATTGGACATTCTGAGCGCTAAGAGGCCTATATTGGGAAAAAGAATGTCTACAAATAAAAACTACACAGAAGAATTGTGTGAAACTTCTTTCTGTTCTGTTTGTTCAACTAAAAGAGTTGAACCTTAGTTTTGATTGAGCCGTTCGGAAACACTCTTTCTGTAGAAAATGCAAGTGGAGATTCGGAGCGCTAAGAGGGTAATAGTGGAAAAAGGAATGTCTCCAAATATAAACTACACAGAATCATTCTGTGAAACTTCTTTCTGATCTGTGCATTCAGTTAACAGAGTTAAACCATACTTTTGATTGAGCAGATCTGAACACTCTTTCTGTAGAAAATGCAACTGGACATTTGGAGCGCTAAGAGAGTAGTAGTGGAAAAAGGAATATATTCAAATATAAACTACACAGAAGCATTCTGTGAAACTTCTTTCTGATCTGAGCATTCAGCTAACAGAGTTAAACCATACTTTTGATTGAGCAGTTTTGAAACACTCTGTCTGTAGAAAATGCAACTGGACATTCATAGCGCTAAGTGGGTAACAGTGGAAAAAAGAATATGTTCAAATATAAACTACACAGAAGCATTGTATGAAACTTCTTTCTGTTCTGTGCATTCAACTAACAGAGTTGAACCTTACTTTTGATTGAGCCTTTCTGAAACACTCTTTCTGTAGAAACTGCAATTGGACATTCTGAGCGCTAAGAGGCCTCTATTGGGAAAAATAATATCTTCAAATAAAAACTACACAGAAGCATTGTGTGAAACTTATTTCTGATATGTTCATTAAGCTAACAGAGTTAAACCATACTTTTGATTGCGCAGTTCTGAACACTCTTTCTGTAGAAAATGCAAGTGGACATTCGGAGCGCTAAGAGGGTAATAGTGGAATAAGGAATATATTCAAATATAAACTACACAGTAGCATTCTGTGAAAATTCTTTCTGTTCTGTGCATTCAACTAACAGAGTTGAACCTTACTTTTAATTGAGCCGTTCTGAAACACTCTTTCTGTAGAAACTGCAATTGGACATGCTAAGCGCTAAGAGGCCTACATTGGGAAAAAGAATATCTTCAAATAAAAACTACACAGATGCATTCTGTGAAACTTATTTCTGATCTGTAAATTCAGTTAACAGAGATAAAACATATTTTTGATTGAGCAGTTATGAAACACTCTTTTTGTAGAAAATGCAAGTGGAGATTCGGAGCGCTAAGAGGGTAATAGTGGAAAAAGGAATGTCTTCAAATATAAACTACACAGAATCATTCGGTGAAACTTCTTTCTGATCTGTTCATTCAGCTAACAGAGTTAAACCATACTTTTGATTGAGCAGATCTGAACACTCTTTGTGTAGAAAATGAAACTGGACATTTGGAGCGCTAAGAGCGAAGTGGTGGAAAAAGGAATATATTCAAATATAAACTACACAGAAGCATTCTGTGAAACTTCTTTCTGATCTGAGCATTCAGCTAACAGAGTTAAACCATACTTTTGATTGAGCAGTTTTGAAACACTCTGTCTGTAGAAAATGCAACTGGACATTCGTAGCGCTAAGTGGGTAATAGTGGAAAAAAGAATATGTTCAAATATAAATTACACAGAAGCATTGTATGAAACTTCTTTCTGTTCTGTGCATTCAACTAACAGAGTTGAACCTTTCTTTTTATTGAGCCGTTCTGAAACACTCTTTCTGTAGAAACTGCAATTGGACATTCTGAGCGCTAAGAGGCCTATATTGGGAAAAAGAATGTCTACAAATAAAAACTACACAGAAGAATTGTGTGAAACTTCTTTCTGTTCTGTTTGTTCATTAAAAGAGTTGAACTTTAGATTTGATTGAGCCGTTCTGAAACACTCTTTCTGTAGAAAATGCAAGTGGAGATTCGGAGCGCTAAGAGGGTAATAGTGGAAAAAGGAATGTCTCCAAATATAAACTACACAGAATCATTCTGTGAAACTTTTTTCTGATCTGTGCATTCAGCTAACAGAGTTAAACCATACTTTTGATTGAGCAGATCTGAACAATCTTTCTGTAGAAAATGCAACTGGACAATTGGAGCGCTAAGAAAGTAGTAGTGGAAAAAGGAATATATTCAAATATAAACTACACAGAAGCATTCTGTGAAACTTCTTTCTGATCTGAGCATTCAGCTAACAGAGTTAAACCATACTTTTGATTGAGCAGTTTTGAAACACTCTGTCTGTAGAAAATGCAACTGGACATTCGTAGCGCTAAGTGGGTAATAGTGGAAAAAAGAATATGTTCAAATATAAACTACACAGAAGCATTGTATGAAACTTCTTTCGGTTCTGTGCATTCAACTAACAGAGTTGAACCTTACTTTTGATTGAGCCGTTCTGAAACTCTCTTTCTGTAGAAACTGCAATTGGACATTCTGAGCGCTAAGAGGCCTATATTGGGAAAAAGAATGTCTACAAATAAAAACTACACAGAAGAATTGTGTGAAACTTCTTTCTGTTCTGTTTGTTCAACTAAAAGAGTTGAACCTTAGTTTTGATTGAGCCGTTCTGAAACACTCTTCCTGTAGGAAATGCAAGTGGAGATTCGGAGCGCTAAGAGGGTAATAGTGGAAAAAGGAATGTCTCCAAATATAAACTACACAGAATCATTCTGTGAAACTTCTTACTGATCTGTGCATTCAGCTAACAGAGTTAAACCATACTTTTGATTGAGCAGATCTGAACACTCTTTCTGTAGAAAATGCAACTGGACATTTGGAGCGCTAAGAGAGTAGTAGTGGAAAAAGGAATATATTCAAATATAAACTACACAGAAGCATTCTGTGAAACTTCTTTCTGATCTGAGCATTCAGCTAACAGAATTAAACCATACTTTTGATTGAGCAGTTTTGAAACACTCTGTCTGTAGAAAAAGCAACTGGACATTCGTAGCGCTAAGTGGGTAACAGTGGAAAAAAGAATATGTTCAAATATAAACTACACAGAAGCATTGTATGAAACTTCTTTCTGTTCTGTGCATTCAACTAACAGAGTTGAACCTTACATTTGATTGAGCCTTTCTGAAACACTCTTTCTGTAGAAACTGCAATTGGACATTCTGAGCGCTAAGAGGCCTCTATTGGGAAATATAATATCTTCAAATTAAAACTACACAGAAGCATTGTGTGAAACTTATTTCTGATATGTTCATTAAGCTAACAGAGTTAAACCATACTTTTGATTCCGCAGTTCTGAACACTCTTTCTGTAGAAAATGCAAGTGGACATTCGGAGCGCTAAGAGGGTAATAGTGGAAAAAGGAATATATTCAAATATAAACTACACATTAGCATTCTGTGAAAATTCTTTCTGTTCTGTGCATTCAACTAACAGAGTTGAACCTTACTTTTAATTGAGCCGTTCTGAAACACTCTTTCTGTAGAAACTGCAATTGGACATGCTAAGCGCTAAGAGGCCTACATTGGGAAAAAGAATATCTTCAAATAAAAACTACACAGATGCATTCTGTGAAACTTATTTCTGATCTGTAAATTCAGTTAACAGAGATAAAACATATTTTTGATTGAGCAGTTATGAAAAACTCTTTTTGTAGAAAATGCAAGTGGAGATTCGGAGCGCTAAGGGGGTAATAGTGGAAAAAGGAATATCTTCAAATATAAACTACACAGAATCATTCGGTGAAACTTCTTTCTGATCTGTGCATTCAGCTAACAGAGTTAAACCATACTTTTGATTGAGCAGATCTGAACACTCTTTGTGTAGAAAATGCAACTGGACATTTGGAGCGCTAAGAGCGTAGTAGTGGAAAAAGGAATATATTCAAATATAAACTACACAGAAGCATTCTGTGAAACTTCTTTCTGATCTGAGCATTCAGCTAACAGAGTTAAACCATACTTTTGATTGAGCAGTTTTGAAACACTCTGTCTGTAGAAAATGCAACTGGACATTCGTAGCGCCAAGTGGGTAATAGTGGAAAAAAGAATATTTTCAAATATAAACTACACAGAAGCATTGTATGAAATTTCTTTCTGTTCTGTGCATTCAACTAACAGAGTTGAACCTTAGTTTTGATTGAGCCTTTCTGAAACACTCTTTCTGTAGAAACTGCAATTGGACATTCTGAGCGCTAAGAGGCCTATATTGGGAAAAATAATATCTTCAAATAAAAACTACACAGAAGCATTGTGTGAAACTTATTTCTGATATGTTCATTAAGCTAACAGAGTTAAACCATACTTTTGATTGCGCAGTTCTGAACACTCTTTCTGTAGAAAATGCAAGTGGACATTCGGAGCGCTAAGAGGGTAATAGTGGAAAAAGGAATATATTCAAATATAAACTACACAGTAGCATTCTGTGAAAATTCTTTCTGTTCTGTGCATTCAACTAACAGAGTTGAACCTTACTTTTGATTGAGCCGTTCTGAAACATTCTTTCTGTAGAAACTGCAATTGGACATGCTAAGCGCTAAGAGGCCTACATTGGGAAAAAGAATATCTTCAAATAAAAACTACACAGATGCATTCTGTGAAACTTATTTCTGATCTGTAAATTCAGTTAACAGAGATAAAACATATTTTTGATTGAGCAGTTATGAAACACGCTTTTTGTAGAAAATGCAAGTGGAGATTCGGAGCGCTAAGGGGGTAATAGTGGAAAAAGGAATGTCTTCAAATATAAACTACACAGAATCATTCGGTGAAACTTCTTTCTGATCTGTGCATTCAGCTAACAGAGTTAAACCATACTTTTGATTGAGCAGATCTTAACACTCTTTCTGTAGAAAATGCAACTGGACATTTGGAGCGCTAAGAGCGTAGTACTGGAAAAAGGAATATATTCAAATATAAACTACACAGAAGCATTCTGTGAAACTTCTTTCTGATCTGAGCATTCAGCTAACAGAGTTAAACCATACTTTTGATTGAGCAGTTTTGAAACACTCTGTCTGTAGAAAATGCAACTGGACATTCGTAGCCCTAAGTGGGTAATAGTGGAAAAAAGAATATGTTCAAATATAAACTACACAGAAGCATTGTATGAAATTTCTTTCTGTTCTGTGCATTCAACTAACAGAGTTGAACCTTACTTTTGATTGAGCCGTTCTGAAACACTCTTTCTGTAGAAACTGCAATTGGACATTCTGAGCGCTAAGAGGCCTATATTGGGAAAAAGAATGTCTACAAATAAAAACTACACAGAAGAATTTTGTGAAACTTCTTTCTGTTCTGTTTGTTCAACTAAAAGAGTTGAACCTTAGTTTTGATTGAGCCGTTCTGAAACACTCTTTCTGTAGAAAATGCAAGTGGAGATTCGGAGCGCTAAGAGGGTAATAGTGGAAAAAGGAATGTCTCCAAATATAAACTACACAGAATCACTCTGTGAAACTTCTTTCTGATCTGTGCATTCAGCTAACAGAGTTAAACCATACTTTTGATTGAGCAGATCTGAACACTCTTTCTGTAGAAAATGCAACTGGACATTTGGAGCGCTAAGAGAGTAGTAGTGGAAAAAGGAATATATTCAAATATAAACTACACAGAAGCATTCTGTGAAACTTCTTTCTGTTCTGAGCATTCAGCTAACAGAATTAAACCATACTTTTGATTGAGCAGTTTTGAAACACTCTGTCTGTAGAAAATGCAACTGGACATTCGTAGCGCTAAGTGGGTAATAGTGGAAAAAAGAATATGTTCAAATATAAACTACACAGAACCATTGTATGAAACTTCTTTCTGTTCTGTGCATTCAACTAACAGAGTTGAACCTTACTTTTGATTGAGCCTTTCTGAAACACTCTTTCTGTAGAAACTGCAATTGGACATTCTGAGCGCTAAGAGGCCTATATTGGGAAAAATAATATCTTCAAATAAAAACTACACAGAAGAATTGTGTGAAACTTATTTCTGATATGTTCATTAAGCTAACAGAGTTAAACCATACTTTCGATTGCGCAGTTCTGAACACTCTTTCTGTAGAAAATGCAAGTGGACATTCGGAGCGCTAAGAGCGTAATAGTGGAAAAAGGAATATATTCAAATATAAACTACACAGTAGCATTCTGTGAAAATTCTTTCTGTTCAGTGCATTCAACTAACAGAGTTGAACCTTACTTTTAATTGAGCCGTTGTGAAACACTCTTTCTGTAGAAACTGCAATTGGACATGCTAAGCGCTAAGAGGCCTACATTGGGAAAAAGAATATCTTCAAATAAAAACTACACAGATGCATTCTGTGAAACTTATTTCTGATCTGTAAATTCAGTTATCAGAGATAAAACATATTTTTGATTGAGCAGTTATGAAACACTCTTTTTGTAGAAAATGCAAGTGGAGATTCGGAGCGCTAAGGGGGTAATAGTGGAAAAAGGAATGTCTTCAAATATAAACTACACAGAATCCTTCGGGGAAACTTCTTTCTGATCTGTGCATTCAGCTAACAGAGTTAAACCATACTTTTGATTGAGCAGATCTGAACACTCTTTGTGTAGAAAATGCAACTGAACATTTGGAGCGCTAAGAGCGTAGTAGTGGAAAAAGGAATATATTCAAATATAAACTACACAGAAGCATTCTGTGAAACTTCTTTCTGATCTGAGCATTCAGCTAACAGAGTTAAACCATACTTTTGATTGAGCAGTTTTGAAACACTCTGTCTGTAGAAAATGCAACTGGACATTCGTAGCGCTAAGTGGGTAATAGTGGAAAAAAGAATATATTCAAATATAAACTACACAGAAGCATTGTATGAAACTTCTTTCTGTTCTGTGCATTCAACTAACAGAGTTGAACCTTACTTTTGATTGAGCCGTTCTGAAACACTCTTTCTGTAGAAACTGCAATTGGACATTCTGAGCGCTAAGAGGCCTATATTGGGAAAAAGAATGTCTACAAATAAAAACTACACAGAAGAATTGTGTGAAACTTCTTTCTGTTATGTTTGTTCAACTAAAAGAGTTGAACTTTAGTTTTGATTGAGCCGTTCTGAAACACTCTTTCTGTAGAAAATGCAAGTGGAGATTCGGAGCGCTAAGAGGGTAATAGTGGAAAAAGGAATGTCTCCAAATATAAACTACACAGAATCATTCTGTGAAACTTCTTTCTGATCTGTGCATTCAGCTAACAGAGTTAAACCATACTTTTGATTGAGCAGATCTGAACACTCTTTCTGTAGAAAATGCAACTGGACATTTGGAGCGCTAAGAGCGTAGTAGTGGAAAAAGGAATATATTCAAATATAAACTACACAGAAGCATTCTGTGAAACTTCTTGCTGATCTGAGCATTCAGCTAACAGAATTAAACCATACTTTTGATTGAGCAGTTTTGAAACACTCTGTCTGTAGAAAATTCAACTGGACATTCATAGCGCTAAGTGGGTAATAGTGGAAAAAAGAATATGTTCAAATATAAACTACACAGAAGCATTGTATGAAACTTCTTTCTGTTCTGTGCATTCAACTAACAGAGTTGAACCTTACTTTTGATTGAGCCGTTCTGAAACACTCTTTCTGTAGAAACTGCAATTGGACATTCTGAGCGCTAAGATGCCTATATTGGGAAAAAGAATGTCTACAAATAAAAACTACACAGAAGAATTGTGTGAAACTTCTTTCTGTTCTGTTTGTTCAACTAAAAGAGTTGAACCTTAGTTTTGATTGAGCCGTTCTGAAACACTCTTTCTGTAGAAAATGCAAGTGGAGATTCGGAGCGCTAAGAGGGTAATAGTGGAAAAAGGAATGTCTCCAAATATAAACTACACAGAATCATTCTGTGAAACTTCTTTCTGATCTGTGCATTCAGCTAACAGGGTTAAACCATACTTTTGATTGAGCAGATCTGAATACTCTTTCTGTAGAAAATGCAACTGGACATTTGGAGCGCTAAGAGAGTAGTAGTGGAAAAAGGAATATATTCAAATATAAACTACACAGAAGCATTCTGTGAAACTTCTTTCTGATCTGAGCATTCAGCTAACAGAGTTAAACCATACTTTTGATTGAGCAGTTTTGAAACACGCTGTCTGTAGAAAATGCAACTGGACATTCGTAGCGCCAAGTGGGTAATAGTGGAAAAAAGAATATGTTCAAATATAAACTACACAGAAGCATTGTATGAAACTTCTTTCTGTTCTGTGCATTCAACTAACAGAGTTGAACCTTACTTTTGATTGAGCCTTTCTGAAACACTCTTTCTGTAGAAACTGCAATTGGACATTCTGAGCGCTAAGAGGCCTATATTGGGAAAAATAATATCTTCAAATAAAAACTACACAGAAGCATTGTGTGAAACTTATTTCTGATATGTTCATTAAGCTAACAGAGTTAAACCATACTTTTGATTGCGCAGTTCTGAACACTCTTTCTGTAGAAAATGCAAGTGGACATTCGGAGCGCTAAGAGGGTAATAGTGGAAAAAGGAATATATTCAAATATAAACTACACAGTAGCATTCTGTGAAAATTCTTTCTTTTCTGTGCATTCAACTAACAGAGTTGAACCTTACTTTTGATTGAGCCGTTCTGAAACATTCTTTCTGTAGAAAATGCAATTGGACATGCTAAGCGCTAAGAGGCCTACATTGGGAAAAAGAATATCTTCAAATAAAAACTACACAGATGCATTCTGTGAAACTTGTTTCTGATCTGTAAATTCAGTTAACAGAGATAAAACATATTTTTGATTGAGCAGTTATGAAACACTCTTTTTGTAGAAAATGCAAGTGGAGATTCGGAGCGCTAAGAGGGAAATAGTGGAAAAAGGAATGTCTTCAAATATAAACTACACAGAATCATTCGGTGAAACTTCTTTCTGATCTGTGCATTCAGCTAACAGAGTTAAACCATACTTTTGATTGAGCAGATCTTAACACTCTTTCTGTAGAAAATGCAACTGGACATTTGGAGCGCTAAGAGCGTAGTACTGGAAAAAGGAATATATTCAAATATAAACTACACAGAAGCATTCTGTGAAACTTCTTTCTGATCTGAGCATTCAGCTAACAGAGTTAAACCATACTTTTGATTGAGCAGTTTTGAAACACTCTGTCTGAAGAAAATGCAACTGGACATTCGTAGCCCTAAGTGGGTAAGAGTGGAAAAAAGAATATGTTCAAATATAAACTACACAGAAGCATTGTATGAAATTTCTTTCTGTTCTGTGCATTCAACTAACAGAGTTGAACCTTACTTTTGATTGAGCCGTTCTGAAACACTCTTTCTGTAGAAACTGCAATTGGACATTCTGAGCGCTAAGAGGCCTATATTGGGAAAAAGAATGTCTACAAATAAAAACTACACAGAAGAATTTTGTGAAACTTCTTTCTGTTCTGTTGGTTCAACTAAAAGTGTTGAACCTTAGTTTTGATTGAGCCGTTCTGAAACACTCTTTCTGTAGAAAATGCAAGTGGAGATTCGGAGCGCTAAGAGGGTAATAGTGGAAAAAGGAATGTCTCCAAATATAAACTACACAGAATCACTCTGTGAAACTTCTTTCTGATCTGTGCATTCAGCTAACAGAGTTAAACCATACTTTTGATTGAGCAGATCTGAACACTCTTTCTGTAGAAAATGCAACTGGACATTTGGAGCGCTAAGAGAGTAGTAGTGGAAAAAGGAATATATTCAAATATAAACTACACAGAAGCATTCTGTGAAACTTCTTTCTGATCTGAGCATTCAGCTAACAGAATTAAACCATACTTTTGATTGAGCAGTTTTGAAACACTCTGTCTGTAGAAAATGCAACTGGACATTCGTAGCGCTAAGTGGGTAATAGTGGAAAAAAGAATATGTTCAAATATAAACTACACAGAAGCATTGTATGAAACTTCTTTCTGTTGTGTGCATTCAACTAACATAGTTGAACCTTACTTTTGATTGAGCCGTTCTGAAACACTCTTTCTGTAGAAACTGCAATTGGACATTCTGAGCGCTAAGAGGCCTATATTGGGAAAAAGAATGTCTACAAATAAAAACTACACAGAAGAATTGTGTGAAACTTCTTTCTGTTATGTTTGTTCAACTAAAAGAGTTGAACTTTAGTTTTGATTGAGCCGTTCTGAAACACTCTTTCTGTAGAAAATGCAAGTGGAGATTCGGAGCGCTAAGAGGGTAATAGTGGAAAAAGGAATGTCTCCAAATATAAACTACACAGAATCATTCTGTGAAACTTCTTTCTGATCTGTGCATTCAGCTAACAGAGTTAAACCATACTTTTGATTGAGCAGATCTGAACACTCTTTCTGTAGAAAATGCAACTGGACATTTGGAGCGCTAAGAGCGTAGTAGTGGAAAAAGGAATATATTCAAATATAAACTACACAGAAGCATTCTGTGAAACTTCTTGCTGATCTGAGCATTCAGCTAACAGAATTAAACCATACTTTTGATTGAGCAGTTTTGAAACACTCTGTCTGTAGAAAATTCAACTGGACATTCATAGCGCTAAGTGGGTAATAGTGGAAAAAAGAATATGTTCAAATATAAACTAAACAGAAGCATTGTATGAAACTTCTTTCTGTTCTGTGCATTCAACTAACAGAGTTGAACCTTACTTTTGATTGAGCCGTTCTGAAACACTCTTTCTGTAGAAACTGCAATTGGACATTCTGAGCGCTAAGATGCCTATATTGGGAAAAAGAATGTCTACAAATAAAAACTACACAGAAGAATTGTGTGAAACTTCTTTCTGTTCTGTTTGTTCAACTAAAAGAGTTGAACCTTAGTTTTGATTGGGCCGTTCTGAAACACTCTTTCTGTAGAAAATGCAAGTGGAGATTCGGAGCGCTAAGAGGGTAATAGTGGAAAAAGTAATGTCTCCAAATATAAACTACACAGAATCATTCTGTGAATCTTCTTTCTGATCTGTGCATTCAGCTAACAGAGTTAAACCATACTTTTGATTGAGCAGATCTGAACACTCTTGCTGTAGAAAATGCAACTGGACATTTGGAGCGCTAAGAGAGTAGTAGTGGAAAAAGGAATATATTCAAATATAAACTACACAGAAGCATTCTGTGAAACTTCTTTCTGATCTGAGCATTCAGCTAACAGAATTAAACCATACTTTTGATTGAGCAGTTTTGAAACACTCTGTCTGTAGAAAATGCAACTGGACACTCGTAGCGCTAAGTGGGTAATAGTGGAAAAAAGAATATGTTCAAATATAAACTACACAGAACCATTGTATGAAACTTCTTTCTGTTCTGTGCATTCAACTAACAGAGTTGAACCTTACTTTTGATTGAGCCTTTCTGAAACACTCTTTCTGTAGAAACTGCAATTGGACATTCTGAGCGCTAAGAGGCCTCTATTGGGAAAAATAATATCTTCAAATAAAAACTACACAGAAGAATTGTGTGAAACTTATTTCTGATATGTTCATTAAGCTAACAGAGTTAAACCATACTTTTGATTGCGCAGTTCTGAACACTCTTTCTGTAGAAAATGCAAGTGGACATTCGGAGCGCTAAGAGGGTAATAGTGGAAAAAGGAATATATTCAAATATAAACTACACAGTAGCATTCTGTGAAAATTCTTTCTGTTCAGTGCATTCAACTAACAGAGTTGAACCTTACTTTTAATTGAGCCGTTGTGAAACACTCTTTCTGTAGAAACTGCAATTGGACAGGCTAAGCGCTAAGAGGCCTACATTGGGAAAAAGAATATCTTCAAATAAAAACTACACAGATGCATTCTGTGAAACTTATTTCTGATCTGTAAATTCAGTTATCAGAGATAAAACATATTTTTGATTGAGCAGTTATGAAACACTCTTTTTGTAGAAAATGCAAGTGGAGATTCGGAGCGCTAAGGGGGTAATAGTGGAAAAAGGAATGTCTTCAAATATAAACTACACAGAATCATTCGGGGAAACTTCTTTCTGATCTGTGCATTCAGCTAACAGAGTTAAACCATACTTTTGATTGAGCAGATCTGAACACTCTTTGTGTAGAAAATGCAACTGGACATTTGGAGCGCTAAGAGCGTAGTAGTGTAAAAAGGAATATATTCAAATATAAACTACACAGAAGCATTCTGTGAAACTTCTTTCTGATCTGAGCATTCAGCTAACAGAGTTAAACCATACTTTTGATTGAGCAGTTTTGAAACACTCTGTCTGTAGAAAATGCAACTGGACATTCGTAGCGCTAAGTGGGTAATAGTGGAAAAAAGAATATATTCAAATATAAACTACACAGAAGCATTGTATGAAACTTCTTTCTGTTCTGTGCATTCAACTAACAGAGTTGAACCTTACTTTTGATTGAGCCGTTCTGAAACACTCTTTCTGTAGAAACTGCAATTGGACATTCTGAGCGCTAAGAGGCCTATATTGGGAAAAAGAATGTCTACAAATAAAAACTACACAGAAGAATTGTGTGAAACATCTTTCTGTTATGTTTGTTCAACTAAAAGGGTTGAACTTTAGTTTTGATTGAGCCGTTCTGAAACACTCTTTCTGTAGAAAATGCAAGTGGAGATTCGGAGCGCTAAGAGGGTAATAGTGGAAAAAGGAATGTCTCCAAATATAAACTACACAGAATCATTCTGTGAAACTTCTTTCTGATCTGTGCATTCAGCTAACAGAGTTAAACCATACTTTTGATTGAGCAGATCTGAACACTCTTTCTGTAGAAAATGCAACTGGACATTTGGAGCGCTAAGAGCGTAGTAGTGGAAAAAGGAATATATTGAAATATAAACTACACAGAAGCATTCTGTGAAACTTCTTGCTGATCTGAGCATTCAGCTAACAGAATTAAACCATACTTTTGATTGAGCAGTTTTGAAACACTCTGTCTGTAGAAAATTCAACTGGACATTCATAGCGCTAAGTGGGTAATAGTGGAAAAAAGAATATGTTCAAATATAAACTACACAGAAGCATTGTATGAAACTTCTCTCTGTTCTGTGCATTCAACTAACAGAGTTGAACCTTACTTTTGATTGAGCCGTTCTGAAACACTCTTTCTGTAGAAACTGCCATTGGACATTCTGAGCGCTAAGAGGCCTATATTGGGAAAAAGAATGTCTACAAATAAAAACTACACAGAAGAATTGTGTGAAACTTCTTTCTGTTCTGTTTGTTCAACTAAAAGAGTTGAACCTTAGTTTTGATTGAGCCGTTCTGAAACACTCTTTCTGTAGAAAATGCAAGTGGAGATTCGGAGCGCTAAGAGGGTAATAGTGGAAAAAGGAATGTCTCCAAATATAAACTACACAGAATCATTCTGTGAAACTTCTTTCTGATCTGTGCATTCAGCTAACAGGGTTAAACCATACTTTTGATTGAGCAGATCTGAATACTCTTTCTGTAGAAAATGCAACTGGACATTTGGAGCGCTAAGAGAGTAGTAGTGGAAAAAGGAATATATTCAAATATAAACTACACAGAAGCATTCTGTGAAACTTCTTTCTGATCTGAGCATTCAGCTAACAGAGTTAAACCATACTTTTGATTGAGCAGTTTTGAAACACTCTGTCTGTAGAAAATGCAACTGGACATTCGTAGCGCTAAGTGGGTAATAGTGGAAAAAAGAATATGTTCAAATATAAACTACACAGAAGCATTGTATGAAAATTCTTTCTGTTCTGTGCATTCAACTAACAGAGTTGAACCTTACATTTGATTGAGCCTTTCTGAAACACTCTTTCTGTAGAAACTGCAATTGGACATTCTGAGCGCTAAGAGGCCTCTATTGGGAAAAATAATATCTTCAAATAAAAACTACACAGAAGCATTGTGTGAAACTTATTTCTGATATGTTCATTAAGCTAACAGAGTTAAACCATACTTTTGATTGTGCAGTTCTGAACACTCTTTCTGTAGAAAATGCAAGTGGACATTCGGAGCGCTAAGAGGGTAATAGTGGAAAAAGGAATATATTCAAATATAAACTACACAGTAGCATTCTGTGAAAAATCTTTCTGTTCTGTGCATTCAACTAACAGAGTTGAACCTTACTTTTGATTGAGCCGTTCTGAAACACTCTTTCTGTAGAAACTGCAATTGGACATGCTAAGCGCTAAGAGGCCTACATTGGGAAAAAGAATATCTTCAAATAAAAACTACACAGATGCATTCTGTGAAACTTATTTCTGATCTGTAAATTCAGTTAACAGAGATAAAACATATTTTTGATTGAGCAGTTATGAAACACTCTTTTTGTAGAAAATGCAAGTGGAGATTCGGAGCGCTAAGGGGGTAATAGTGGAAAAAGGAATGTCTTCAAATATAAACTACACAGAATCATTCTGTGAAACTTCTTTCTGATCTGTGCATTCAGCTAACAGAGTTAAACCATACTTTTGATTGAGCAGATCTGAACACTCTTTGTGTAGAAAATGCAACTGGACATTTGGAGCACTAAGAGCGTAGTAGTGGAAAAAGGAATATATTCAAATATAAACTACACAGAAGCATTCTGTGAAACTTCTTTCTGATCTGAGCATTCAGCTAACAGAGTTAAACCATACTTTTGATTGAGCAGTTTTGAAACACTCTGTCTGTAGAAAATGCAACTGGACATTCGTAGCGCTAAGTGGGTAATAGTGGAAAAAAGAATATGTTCAAATATAAACTACACAGAAGCATTGTATGAAACTTCTTTCTGTTCTGTGCATTCAACTAACAGAGTTGAACCTTACTTTTGACTGAGCCGTTCTGAAACACTCTTTCTGTAGAAACTGCAATTGGACATTCTGAGCGCTAAGAGGCCTATATTGGGAAAAAGAATGTCTACAAATAAAAACTACACAGAAGAATTGTGTGAAACTTCTTTCTGTTCTGTTGGTTCAACTAAAAGAGTTGAACCTTAGTTTTGATTGAGCCGTTCTGAAACACTCTTTCTGTAGAAAATGCAAGTGGAGATTCGGAGCGCTAAGAGGGTAATAGTGGAAAAAGGAATGTCTCCAAATATAAACTACACAGAATCACTCTGTGAAACTTCTTTCTGATCTGTGCATTCAGCTAACAGAGTTAAACCATACTTTTGATTGAGCAGATCTGAACACTCTTTCTGTAGAAAATGCAACTGGACATTTGGAGCGCTAAGAGAGTAGTAGTGGAAAAAGGAATATATTCAAATATAAACTACACAGAAGCATTCTGTGAAACTTCTTTCTGATCTGAGCATTCAGCTAACAGAATTAAACCATACTTTTGATTGAGCAGTTTTGAAACACTCTGTCTGTAGAAAATGCAACTGGACATTCGTAGCGCTAAGTGGGTAATAGTGGAAAAAAGAATATGTTCAAATATAAACTACACAGAAGCATTGTATGAAACTTCTTTCTGTTGTGTGCATTCAACTAACATAGTTGAACCTTACTTTTGATTGAGCCGTTCTGAAACACTCTTTCTGTAGAAACTGCAATTGGACATTCTGAGCGCTAAGAGGCCTATATTGGGAAAAAGAATGTCTACAAATAAAAACTACACAGAAGAATTGTGTGAAACTTCTTTCTGTTATGTTTGTTCAACTAAAAGAGTTGAACTTTAGTTTTGATTGAGCCGTTCTGAAACACTCTTTCTGTAGAAAATGCAAGTGGAGATTCGGAGCGCTAAGAGGGTAATAGTGGAAAAAGGAATGTCTCCAAATATAAACTACACAGAATCATTCTGTGAAACTTCTTTCTGATCTGTGCATTCAGCTAACAGAGTTAAACCATACTTTTGATTGAGCAGATCTGAACACTCTTTCTGTAGAAAATGCAACTGGACATTTGGAGCGCTAAGAGCGTAGTAGTGGAAAAAGGAATATATTCAAATATAAACTACACAGAAGCATTCTGTGAAACTTCTTGCTGATCTGAGCATTCAGCTAACAGAATTAAACCATACTTTTGATTGAGCAGTTTTGAAACACTCTGTCTGTAGAAAATTCAACTGGACATTCATAGCGCTAAGTGGGTAATAGTGGAAAAAAGAATATGTTCAAATATAAACTAAACAGAAGCATTGTATGAAACTTCTTTCTGTTCTGTGCATTCAACTAACAGAGTTGAACCTTACTTTTGATTGAGCCGTTCTGAAACACTCTTTCTGTAGAAACTGCAATTGGACATTCTGAGCGCTAAGATGCCTATATTGGGAAAAAGAATGTCTACAAATAAAAACTACACAGAAGAATTGTGTGAAACTTCTTTCTGTTCTGTTTGTTCAACTAAAAGAGTTGAACCTTAGTTTTGATTGGGCCGTTCTGAAACACTCTTTCTGTAGAAAATGCAAGTGGAGATTCGGAGCGCTAAGAGGGTAATAGTGGAAAAAGGAATGTCTCCAAATATAAACTACACAGAATCATTCTGTGAAACTTCTTTCTGATCTGTGCATTCAGCTAACAGAGTTAAACCATACTTTTGATTGAGCAGATCTGAACACTCTTGCTGTAGAAAATGCAACTGGACATTTGGAGCGCTAAGAGAGTAGTAGTGGAAAAAGGAATATATTCAAATATAAACTACACAGAAGCATTCTGTGAAACTTCTTTCTGATCTGAGCATTCAGCTAACAGAATTAAACCATACTTTTGATTGAGCAGTTTTGAAACACTCTGTCTGTAGAAAATGCAACTGGACACTCGTAGCGCTAAGTGGGTAATAGTGGAAAAAAGAATATGTTCAAATATAAACTACACAGAACCATTGTATGAAACTTCTTTCTGTTCTGTGCATTCAACTAACAGAGTTGAACCTTACTTTTGATTGAGCCTTTCTGAAACACTCTTTCTGTAGAAACTGCAATTGGACATTCTGAGCGCTAAGAGGCCTCTATTGGGAAAAATAATATCTTCAAATAAAAACTACACAGAAGAATTGTGTGAAACTTATTTCTGATATGTTCATTAAGCTAACAGAGTTAAACCATACTTTTGATTGCGCAGTTCTGAACACTCTTTCTGTAGAAAATGCAAGTGGACATTCGGAGCGCTAAGAGGGTAATAGTGGAAAAAGGAATATATTCAAATATAAACTACACAGTAGCATTCTGTGAAAATTCTTTCTGTTCAGTGCATTCAACTAACAGAGTTGAACCTTACTTTTAATTGAGCCGTTGTGAAACACTCTTTCTGTAGAAACTGCAATTGGACAGGCTAAGCGCTAAGAGGCCTACATTGGGAAAAAGAATATCTTCAAATAAAAACTACACAGATGCATTCTGTGAAACTTATTTCTGATCTGTAAATTCAGTTATCAGAGATAAAACATATTTTTGATTGAGCAGTTATGAAACACTCTTTTTGTAGAAAATGCAAGTGGAGATTCGGAGCGCTAAGGGGGTAATAGTGGAAAAAGGAATGTCTTCAAATATAAACTACACAGAATCATTCGGGGAAACTTCTTTCTGATCTGTGCATTCAGCTAACAGAGTTAAACCATACTTTTGATTGAGCAGATCTGAACACTCTTTGTGTAGAAAATGCAACTGGACATTTGGAGCGCTAAGAGCGTAGTAGTGTAAAAAGGAATATATTCAAATATAAACTACACAGAAGCATTCTGTGAAACTTCTTTCTGATCTGAGCATTCAGCTAACAGAGTTAAACCATACTTTTGATTGAGCAGTTTTGAAACACTCTGTCTGTAGAAAATGCAACTGGACATTCGTAGCGCTAAGTGGGTAATAGTGGAAAAAAGAATATATTCAAATATAAACTACACAGAAGCATTGTATGAAACTTCTTTCTGTTCTGTGCATTCAACTAACAGAGTTGAACCTTACTTTTGATTGAGCCGTTCTGAAACACTCTTTCTGTAGAAACTGCAATTGGACATTCTGAGCGCTAAGAGGCCTATATTGGGAAAAAGAATGTCTACAAATAAAAACTACACAGAAGAATTGTGTGAAACATCTTTCTGTTATGTTTGTTCAACTAAAAGGGTTGAACTTTAGTTTTGATTGAGCCGTTCTGAAACACTCTTTCTGTAGAAAATGCAAGTGGAGATTCGGAGCGCTAAGAGGGTAATAGTGGAAAAAGGAATGTCTCCAAATATAAACTACACAGAATCATTCTGTGAAACTTCTTTCTGATCTGTGCATTCAGCTAACAGAGTTAAACCATACTTTTGATTGAGCAGATCTGAACACTCTTTCTGTAGAAAATGCAACTGGACATTTGGAGCGCTAAGAGCGTAGTAGTGGAAAAAGGAATATATTGAAATATAAACTACACAGAAGCATTCTGTGAAACTTCTTGCTGATCTGAGCATTCAGCTAACAGAATTAAACCATACTTTTGATTGAGCAGTTTTGAAACACTCTGTCTGTAGAAAATTCAACTGGACATTCATAGCGCTAAGTGGGTAATAGTGGAAAAAAGAATATGTTCAAATATAAACTACACAGAAGCATTGTATGAAACTTCTCTCTGTTCTGTGCATTCAACTAACAGAGTTGAACCTTACTTTTGATTGAGCCGTTCTGAAACACTCTTTCTGTAGAAACTGCCATTGGACATTCTGAGCGCTAAGAGGCCTATATTGGGAAAAAGAATGTCTACAAATAAAAACTACACAGAAGAATTGTGTGAAACATCTTTCTGTTATGTTTGTTCAACTAAAAGGGTTGAACTTTAGTTTTGATTGAGCCGTTCTGAAACACTCTTTCTGTAGAAAATGCAAGTGGAGATTCGGAGCGCTAAGAGGGTAATAGTGGAAAAAGGAATGTCTCCAAATATAAACTACACAGAATCATTCTGTGAAACTTCTTTCTGATCTGTGCATTCAGCTAACAGAGTTAAACCATACTTTTGATTGAGCAGATCTGAACACTCTTTCTGTAGAAAATGCAACTGGACATTTGGAGCGCTAAGAGCGTAGTAGTGGAAAAAGGAATATATTGAAATATAAACTACACAGAAGCATTCTGTGAAACTTCTTGCTGATCTGAGCATTCAGCTAACAGAATTAAACCATACTTTTGATTGAGCAGTTTTGAAACACTCTGTCTGTAGAAAATTCAACTGGACATTCATAGCGCTAAGTGGGTAATAGTGGAAAAAAGAATATGTTCAAATATAAACTACACAGAAGCATTGTATGAAACTTCTCTCTGTTCTGTGCATTCAACTAACAGAGTTGAACCTTACTTTTGATTGAGCCGTTCTGAAACACTCTTTCTGTAGAAACTGCCATTGGACATTCTGAGCGCTAAGAGGCCTATATTGGGAAAAAGAATGTCTACAAATAAAAACTACACAGAAGAATTGTGTGAAACTTCTTTCTGTTCTGTTTGTTCAACTAAAAGAGTTGAACCTTAGTTTTGATTGAGCCGTTCTGAAACACTCTTTCTGTAGAAAATGCAAGTGGAGATTCGGAGCGCTAAGAGGGTAATAGTGGAAAAAGGAATGTCTCCAAATATAAACTACACAGAATCATTCTGTGAAACTTCTTTCTGATCTGTGCATTCAGCTAACAGGGTTAAACCATACTTTTGATTGAGCAGATCTGAATACTCTTTCTGTAGAAAATGCAACTGGACATTTGGAGCGCTAAGAGAGTAGTAGTGGAAAAAGGAATATATTCAAATATAAACTACACAGAAGCATTCTGTGAAACTTCTTTCTGATCTGAGCATTCAGCTAACAGAGTTAAACCATACTTTTGATTGAGCAGTTTTGAAACACTCTGTCTGTAGAAAATGCAACTGGACATTCGTAGCGCTAAGTGGGTAATAGTGGAAAAAAGAATATGTTCAAATATAAACTACACAGAAGCATTGTATGAAAATTCTTTCTGTTCTGTGCATTCAACTAACAGAGTTGAACCTTACATTTGATTGAGCCTTTCTGAAACACTCTTTCTGTAGAAACTGCAATTGGACATTCTGAGCGCTAAGAGGCCTCTATTGGGAAAAATAATATCTTCAAATAAAAACTACACAGAAGCATTGTGTGAAACTTATTTCTGATATGTTCATTAAGCTAACAGAGTTAAACCATACTTTTGATTGTGCAGTTCTGAACACTCTTTCTGTAGAAAATGCAAGTGGACATTCGGAGCGCTAAGAGGGTAATAGTGGAAAAAGGAATATATTCAAATATAAACTACACAGTAGCATTCTGTGAAAAATCTTTCTGTTCTGTGCATTCAACTAACAGAGTTGAACCTTACTTTTGATTGAGCCGTTCTGAAACACTCTTTCTGTAGAAACTGCAATTGGACATGCTAAGCGCTAAGAGGCCTACATTGGGAAAAAGAATATCTTCAAATAAAAACTACACAGATGCATTCTGTGAAACTTATTTCTGATCTGTAAATTCAGTTAACAGAGATAAAACATATTTTTGATTGAGCAGTTATGAAACACTCTTTTTGTAGAAAATGCAAGTGGAGATTCGGAGCGCTAAGGGGGTAATAGTGGAAAAAGGAATGTCTTCAAATATAAACTACACAGAATCATTCTGTGAAACTTCTTTCTGATCTGTGCATTCAGCTAACAGAGTTAAACCATACTTTTGATTGAGCAGATCTGAACACTCTTTGTGTAGAAAATGCAACTGGACATTTGGAGCACTAAGAGCGTAGTAGTGGAAAAAGGAATATATTCAAATATAAACTACACAGAAGCATTCTGTGAAACTTCTTTCTGATCTGAGCATTCAGCTAACAGAGTTAAACCATACTTTTGATTGAGCAGTTTTGAAACACTCTGTCTGTAGAAAATGCAACTGGACATTCGTAGCGCTAAGTGGGTAATAGTGGAAAAAAGAATATGTTCAAATATAAACTACACAGAAGCATTGTATGAAACTTCTTTCTGTTCTGTGCATTCAACTAACAGAGTTGAACCTTACTTTTGACTGAGCCGTTCTGAAACACTCTTTCTGTAGAAACTGCAATTGGACATTCTGAGCGCTAAGAGGCCTATATTGGGAAAAAGAATGTCTACAAATAAAAACTACACAGAAGAATTGTGTGAAACTTCTTTCTGTTCTGTTGGTTCAACTAAAAGAGTTGAACCTTAGTTTTGATTGAGCCGTTCTGAAACACTCTTTCTGTAGAAAATGCAAGTGGAGATTCGGAGCGCTAAGAGGGTAATAGTGGAAAAAGGAATGTCTCCAAATATAAACTACACAGAATCACTCTGTGAAACTTCTTTCTGATCTGTGCATTCAGCTAACAGAGTTAAACCATACTTTTGATTGAGCAGATCTGAACACTCTTTCTGTAGAAAATGCAACTGGACATTTGGAGCGCTAAGAGAGTAGTAGTGGAAAAAGGAATATATTCAAATATAAACTACACAGAAGCATTCTGTGAAACTTCTTTCTGATCTGAGCATTCAGCTAACAGAATTAAACCATACTTTTGATTGAGCAGTTTTGAAACACTCTGTCTGTAGAAAATGCAACTGGACATTCGTAGCGCTAAGTGGGTAATAGTGGAAAAAAGAATATGTTCAAATATAAACTACACAGAAGCATTGTATGAAACTTCTTTCTGTTGTGTGCATTCAACTAACATAGTTGAACCTTACTTTTGATTGAGCCGTTCTGAAACACTCTTTCTGTAGAAACTGCAATTGGACATTCTGAGCGCTAAGAGGCCTATATTGGGAAAAAGAATGTCTACAAATAAAAACTACACAGAAGAATTGTGTGAAACTTCTTTCTGTTATGTTTGTTCAACTAAAAGAGTTGAACTTTAGTTTTGATTGAGCCGTTCTGAAACACTCTTTCTGTAGAAAATGCAAGTGGAGATTCGGAGCGCTAAGAGGGTAATAGTGGAAAAAGGAATGTCTCCAAATATAAACTACACAGAATCATTCTGTGAAACTTCTTTCTGATCTGTGCATTCAGCTAACAGAGTTAAACCATACTTTTGATTGAGCAGATCTGAACACTCTTTCTGTAGAAAATGCAACTGGACATTTGGAGCGCTAAGAGCGTAGTAGTGGAAAAAGGAATATATTCAAATATAAACTACACAGAAGCATTCTGTGAAACTTCTTGCTGATCTGAGCATTCAGCTAACAGAATTAAACCATACTTTTGATTGAGCAGTTTTGAAACACTCTGTCTGTAGAAAATTCAACTGGACATTCATAGCGCTAAGTGGGTAATAGTGGAAAAAAGAATATGTTCAAATATAAACTAAACAGAAGCATTGTATGAAACTTCTTTCTGTTCTGTGCATTCAACTAACAGAGTTGAACCTTACTTTTGATTGAGCCGTTCTGAAACACTCTTTCTGTAGAAACTGCAATTGGACATTCTGAGCGCTAAGATGCCTATATTGGGAAAAAGAATGTCTACAAATAAAAACTACACAGAAGAATTGTGTGAAACTTCTTTCTGTTCTGTTTGTTCAACTAAAAGAGTTGAACCTTAGTTTTGATTGGGCCGTTCTGAAACACTCTTTCTGTAGAAAATGCAAGTGGAGATTCGGAGCGCTAAGAGGGTAATAGTGGAAAAAGGAATGTCTCCAAATATAAACTACACAGAATCATTCTGTGAAACTTCTTTCTGATCTGTGCATTCAGCTAACAGAGTTAAACCATACTTTTGATTGAGCAGATCTGAACACTCTTGCTGTAGAAAATGCAACTGGACATTTGGAGCGCTAAGAGAGTAGTAGTGGAAAAAGGAATATATTCAAATATAAACTACACAGAAGCATTCTGTGAAACTTCTTTCTGATCTGAGCATTCAGCTAACAGAATTAAACCATACTTTTGATTGAGCAGTTTTGAAACACTCTGTCTGTAGAAAATGCAACTGGACACTCGTAGCGCTAAGTGGGTAATAGTGGAAAAAAGAATATGTTCAAATATAAACTACACAGAACCATTGTATGAAACTTCTTTCTGTTCTGTGCATTCAACTAACAGAGTTGAACCTTACTTTTGATTGAGCCTTTCTGAAACACTCTTTCTGTAGAAACTGCAATTGGACATTCTGAGCGCTAAGAGGCCTCTATTGGGAAAAATAATATCTTCAAATAAAAACTACACAGAAGAATTGTGTGAAACTTATTTCTGATATGTTCATTAAGCTAACAGAGTTAAACCATACTTTTGATTGCGCAGTTCTGAACACTCTTTCTGTAGAAAATGCAAGTGGACATTCGGAGCGCTAAGAGGGTAATAGTGGAAAAAGGAATATATTCAAATATAAACTACACAGTAGCATTCTGTGAAAATTCTTTCTGTTCAGTGCATTCAACTAACAGAGTTGAACCTTACTTTTAATTGAGCCGTTGTGAAACACTCTTTCTGTAGAAACTGCAATTGGACAGGCTAAGCGCTAAGAGGCCTACATTGGGAAAAAGAATATCTTCAAATAAAAACTACACAGATGCATTCTGTGAAACTTATTTCTGATCTGTAAATTCAGTTATCAGAGATAAAACATATTTTTGATTGAGCAGTTATGAAACACTCTTTTTGTAGAAAATGCAAGTGGAGATTCGGAGCGCTAAGGGGGTAATAGTGGAAAAAGGAATTTCTTCAAATATAAACTACACAGAATCATTCGGGGAAACTTCTTTCTGATCTGTGCATTCAGCTAACAGAGTTAAACCATACTTTTGATTGAGCAGATCTGAACACTCTTTGTGTAGAAAATGCAACTGGACATTTGGAGCGCTAAGAGCGTAGTAGTGTAAAAAGGAATATATTCAAATATAAACTACACAGAAGCATTCTGTGAAACTTCTTTCTGATCTGAGCATTCAGCTAACAGAGTTAAACCATACTTTTGATTGAGCAGTTTTGAAACACTCTGTCTGTAGAAAATGCAACTGGACATTCGTAGCGCTAAGTGGGTAATAGTGGAAAAAAGAATATATTCAAATATAAACTACACAGAAGCATTGTATGAAACTTCTTTCTGTTCTGTGCATTCAACTAACAGAGTTGAACCTTACTTTTGATTGAGCCGTTCTGAAACACTCTTTCTGTAGAAACTGCAATTGGACATTCTGAGCGCTAAGAGGCCTATATTGGGAAAAAGAATGTCTACAAATAAAAACTACACAGAAGAATTGTGTGAAACATCTTTCTGTTATGTTTGTTCAACTAAAAGGGTTGAACTTTAGTTTTGATTGAGCCGTTCTGAAACACTCTTTCTGTAGAAAATGCAAGTGGAGATTCGGAGCGCTAAGAGGGTAATAGTGGAAAAAGGAATGTCTCCAAATATAAACTACACAGAATCATTCTGTGAAACTTCTTTCTGATCTGTGCATTCAGCTAACAGAGTTAAACCATACTTTTGATTGAGCAGATCTGAACACTCTTTCTGTAGAAAATGCAACTGGACATTTGGAGCGCTAAGAGCGTAGTAGTGGAAAAAGGAATATATTGAAATATAAACTACACAGAAGCATTCTGTGAAACTTCTTGCTGATCTGAGCATTCAGCTAACAGAATTAAACCATACTTTTGATTGAGCAGTTTTGAAACACTCTGTCTGTAGAAAATTCAACTGGACATTCATAGCGCTAAGTGGGTAATAGTGGAAAAAAGAATATGTTCAAATATAAACTACACAGAAGCATTGTATGAAACTTCTCTCTGTTCTGTGCATTCAACTAACAGAGTTGAACCTTACTTTTGATTGAGCCGTTCTGAAACACTCTTTCTGTAGAAACTGCCATTGGACATTCTGAGCGCTAAGAGGCCTATATTGGGAAAAAGAATGTCTACAAATAAAAACTACACAGAAGAATTGTGTGAAACTTCTTTCTGTTCTGTTTGTTCAACTAAAAGAGTTGAACCTTAGTTTTGATTGAGCCGTTCTGAAACACTCTTTCTGTAGAAAATGCAAGTGGAGATTCGGAGCGCTAAGAGGGTAATAGTGGAAAAAGGAATGTCTCCAAATATAAACTACACAGAATCATTCTGTGAAACTTCTTTCTGATCTGTGCATTCAGCTAACAGGGTTAAACCATACTTTTGATTGAGCAGATCTGAATACTCTTTCTGTAGAAAATGCAACTGGACATTTGGAGCGCTAAGAGAGTAGTAGTGGAAAAAGGAATATATTCAAATATAAACTACACAGAAGCATTCTGTGAAACTTCTTGCTGATCTGAGCATTCAGCTAACAGAATTAAACCATACTTTTGATTGAGCAGTTTTGAAACACTCTGTCTGTAGAAAATTCAACTGGACATTCATAGCGCTAAGTGGGTAATAGTGGAAAAAAGAATATGTTCAAATATAAACTAAACAGAAGCATTGTATGAAACTTCTTTCTGTTCTGTGCATTCAACTAACAGAGTTGAACCTTACTTTTGATTGAGCCGTTCTGAAACACTCTTTCTGTAGAAACTGCAATTGGACATTCTGAGCGCTAAGATGCCTATATTGGGAAAAAGAATGTCTACAAATAAAAACTACACAGAAGAATTGTGTGAAACTTCTTTCTGTTCTGTTTGTTCAACTAAAAGAGTTGAACCTTAGTTTTGATTGGGCCGTTCTGAAACACTCTTTCTGTAGAAAATGCAAGTGGAGATTCGGAGCGCTAAGAGGGTAATAGTGGAAAAAGGAATGTCTCCAAATATAAACTACACAGAATCATTCTGTGAAACTTCTTTCTGATCTGTGCATTCAGCTAACAGAGTTAAACCATACTTTTGATTGAGCAGATCTGAACACTCTTGCTGTAGAAAATGCAACTGGACATTTGGAGCGCTAAGAGAGTAGTAGTGGAAAAAGGAATATATTCAAATATAAACTACACAGAAGCATTCTGTGAAACTTCTTTCTGATCTGAGCATTCAGCTAACAGAATTAAACCATACTTTTGATTGAGCAGTTTTGAAACACTCTGTCTGTAGAAAATGCAACTGGACACTCGTAGCGCTAAGTGGGTAATAGTGGAAAAAAGAATATGTTCAAATATAAACTACACAGAACCATTGTATGAAACTTCTTTCTGTTCTGTGCATTCAACTAACAGAGTTGAACCTTACTTTTGATTGAGCCTTTCTGAAACACTCTTTCTGTAGAAACTGCAATTGGACATTCTGAGCGCTAAGAGGCCTCTATTGGGAAAAATAATATCTTCAAATAAAAACTACACAGAAGAATTGTGTGAAACTTATTTCTGATATGTTCATTAAGCTAACAGAGTTAAACCATACTTTTGATTGCGCAGTTCTGAACACTCTTTCTGTAGAAAATGCAAGTGGACATTCGGAGCGCTAAGAGGGTAATAGTGGAAAAAGGAATATATTCAAATATAAACTACACAGTAGCATTCTGTGAAAATTCTTTCTGTTCAGTGCATTCAACTAACAGAGTTGAACCTTACTTTTAATTGAGCCGTTGTGAAACACTCTTTCTGTAGAAACTGCAATTGGACAGGCTAAGCGCTAAGAGGCCTACATTGGGAAAAAGAATATCTTCAAATAAAAACTACACAGATGCATTCTGTGAAACTTATTTCTGATCTGTAAATTCAGTTATCAGAGATAAAACATATTTTTGATTGAGCAGTTATGAAACACTCTTTTTGTAGAAAATGCAAGTGGAGATTCGGAGCGCTAAGGGGGTAATAGTGGAAAAAGGAATTTCTTCAAATATAAACTACACAGAATCATTCGGGGAAACTTCTTTCTGATCTGTGCATTCAGCTAACAGAGTTAAACCATACTTTTGATTGAGCAGATCTGAACACTCTTTGTGTAGAAAATGCAACTGGACATTTGGAGCGCTAAGAGCGTAGTAGTGTAAAAAGGAATATATTCAAATATAAACTACACAGAAGCATTCTGTGAAACTTCTTTCTGATCTGAGCATTCAGCTAACAGAGTTAAACCATACTTTTGATTGAGCAGTTTTGAAACACTCTGTCTGTAGAAAATGCAACTGGACATTCGTAGCGCTAAGTGGGTAATAGTGGAAAAAAGAATATATTCAAATATAAACTACACAGAAGCATTGTATGAAACTTCTTTCTGTTCTGTGCATTCAACTAACAGAGTTGAACCTTACTTTTGATTGAGCCGTTCTGAAACACTCTTTCTGTAGAAACTGCAATTGGACATTCTGAGCGCTAAGAGGCCTATATTGGGAAAAAGAATGTCTACAAATAAAAACTACACAGAAGAATTGTGTGAAACATCTTTCTGTTATGTTTGTTCAACTAAAAGGGTTGAACTTTAGTTTTGATTGAGCCGTTCTGAAACACTCTTTCTGTAGAAAATGCAAGTGGAGATTCGGAGCGCTAAGAGGGTAATAGTGGAAAAAGGAATGTCTCCAAATATAAACTACACAGAATCATTCTGTGAAACTTCTTTCTGATCTGTGCATTCAGCTAACAGAGTTAAACCATACTTTTGATTGAGCAGATCTGAACACTCTTTCTGTAGAAAATGCAACTGGACATTTGGAGCGCTAAGAGCGTAGTAGTGGAAAAAGGAATATATTGAAATATAAACTACACAGAAGCATTCTGTGAAACTTCTTGCTGATCTGAGCATTCAGCTAACAGAATTAAACCATACTTTTGATTGAGCAGTTTTGAAACACTCTGTCTGTAGAAAATTCAACTGGACATTCATAGCGCTAAGTGGGTAATAGTGGAAAAAAGAATATGTTCAAATATAAACTACACAGAAGCATTGTATGAAACTTCTCTCTGTTCTGTGCATTCAACTAACAGAGTTGAACCTTACTTTTGATTGAGCCGTTCTGAAACACTCTTTCTGTAGAAACTGCCATTGGACATTCTGAGCGCTAAGAGGCCTATATTGGGAAAAAGAATGTCTACAAATAAAAACTACACAGAAGAATTGTGTGAAACTTCTTTCTGTTCTGTTTGTTCAACTAAAAGAGTTGAACCTTAGTTTTGATTGAGCCGTTCTGAAACACTCTTTCTGTAGAAAATGCAAGTGGAGATTCGGAGCGCTAAGAGGGTAATAGTGGAAAAAGGAATGTCTCCAAATATAAACTACACAGAATCATTCTGTGAAACTTCTTTCTGATCTGTGCATTCAGCTAACAGGGTTAAACCATACTTTTGATTGAGCAGATCTGAATACTCTTTCTGTAGAAAATGCAACTGGACATTTGGAGCGCTAAGAGAGTAGTAGTGGAAAAAGGAATATATTCAAATATAAACTACACAGAAGCATTCTGTGAAACTTCTTTCTGATCTGAGCATTCAGCTAACAGAGTTAAACCATACTTTTGATTGAGCAGTTTTGAAACACTCTGTCTGTAGAAAATGCAACTGGACATTCGTAGCGCTAAGTGGGTAATAGTGGAAAAAAGAATATGTTCAAATATAAACTACACAGAAGCATTGTATGAAAATTCTTTCTGTTCTGTGCATTCAACTAACAGAGTTGAACCTTACATTTGATTGAGCCTTTCTGAAACACTCTTTCTGTAGAAACTGCAATTGGACATTCTGAGCGCTAAGAGGCCTCTATTGGGAAAAATAATATCTTCAAATAAAAACTACACAGAAGCATTGTGTGAAACTTATTTCTGATATGTTCATTAAGCTAACAGAGTTAAACCATACTTTTGATTGTGCAGTTCTGAACACTCTTTCTGTAGAAAATGCAAGTGGACATTCGGAGCGCTAAGAGGGTAATAGTGGAAAAAGGAATATATTCAAATATAAACTACACAGTAGCATTCTGTGAAAAATCTTTCTGTTCTGTGCATTCAACTAACAGAGTTGAACCTTACTTTTGATTGAGCCGTTCTGAAACACTCTTTCTGTAGAAACTGCAATTGGACATGCTAAGCGCTAAGAGGCCTACATTGGGAAAAAGAATATCTTCAAATAAAAACTACACAGATGCATTCTGTGAAACTTATTTCTGATCTGTAAATTCAGTTAACAGAGATAAAACATATTTTTGATTGAGCAGTTATGAAACACTCTTTTTGTAGAAAATGCAAGTGGAGATTCGGAGCGCTAAGGGGGTAATAGTGGAAAAAGGAATGTCTTCAAATATAAACTACACAGAATCATTCTGTGAAACTTCTTTCTGATCTGTGCATTCAGCTAACAGAGTTAAACCATACTTTTGATTGAGCAGATCTGAACACTCTTTGTGTAGAAAATGCAACTGGACATTTGGAGCACTAAGAGCGTAGTAGTGGAAAAAGGAATATATTCAAATATAAACTACACAGAAGCATTCTGTGAAACTTCTTTCTGATCTGAGCATTCAGCTAACAGAGTTAAACCATACTTTTGATTGAGCAGTTTTGAAACACTCTGTCTGTAGAAAATGCAACTGGACATTCGTAGCGCTAAGTGGGTAATAGTGGAAAAAAGAATATGTTCAAATATAAACTACACAGAAGCATTGTATGAAACTTCTTTCTGTTCTGTGCATTCAACTAACAGAGTTGAACCTTACTTTTGACTGAGCCGTTCTGAAACACTCTTTCTGTAGAAACTGCAATTGGACATTCTGAGCGCTAAGAGGCCTATATTGGGAAAAAGAATGTCTACAAATAAAAACTACACAGAAGAATTGTGTGAAACTTCTTTCTGTTCTGTTGGTTCAACTAAAAGAGTTGAACCTTAGTTTTGATTGAGCCGTTCTGAAACACTCTTTCTGTAGAAAATGCAAGTGGAGTTTCGGAGCGCTAAGAGGGTAATAGTGGAAAAAGGAATGTCTCCAAATATAAACTACACAGAATCATTCTGTGAAACTTCTTTCTGATCTGTGCATTCAGCTAACAGAGTTAAACCATACTTTTGATTGAGCAGATCTGAATACTCTTTCTGTAGAAAATGCAACTGGACATTTGGAGCGCTATGAGAGTAGTAGTGGAAAAAGGAATATATTCAAATATAAACTACACAGAAGCATTCTGTGAAACTTCTTTCTGATCTGAGCATTCAGCTAACAGAGTTAAACCATACTTTTGATTGAGCAGTTTTGAAACACTCTGTCTGTAGAAAATGCAACTGGACATTCGTAGCGCTAAGTGGGTAATAGTGGAAAAAAGAATATGTTCAAATATAAACTACACAGAAGCATTGTATGAAAATTCTTTCTGTTCTGTGCATTCAACTAACAGAGTTGAACCTTACTTTTGATTGAGCCTTTCTGAAACACTCTTTCTGTAGAAACTGCAATTGGACATTCTGCGCGCTAAGAGGCCTCTATTGGGAAAAATAATATCTTCAAATAAAAACTACACAGAAGCATTGTGTGAAACTTATTTCTGATATGTTCATTAAGCTAACAGAGTTAAACCATACTTTTGATTGCGCAGTTCTGAACACTCTTTCTGTAGAAAATGCAAGTGGACATTCGGAGCGCTAAGAGGGTAATAGTGGAAAAAGGAATATATTCAAATATAAACTACACAGTAGCATTCTGTGAAAATACTTTCTGTTCTGTGCATTCAACTAACAGGGTTGAACCATACTTTTAATTGAGCCGTTGTGAAACACTCTTTCTGTAGAAACTGCAATTGGACATGCTAAGCGCTAAGAGGCCTACATTGGGAAAAAGAATATCTTCAAATAAAAACTACACAGATGCATTCTGTGAAACTTATTTCTGATCTGTAAATTCAGTTAACAGAGTTAAAACATATTTTTGATTGAGCAGTTATGAAACACTCTTTTTGTAGAAAATGCAAGTGGAGATTCGGAGCGCTAAGGGGGTAATAGTGGAAAAAGGAATGTCTTCAAATATAAACTACGCAGAATCATTCTGTGAAACTTCTTTCTGATCTGTGCATTCAGCTAACAGAGTTAAACCATACTTTTGATTGAGCAGATCTGAACACTCTTTGTGTAGAAAATGCAACTGGACATTTGGAGCGCTAAGAGCGTAGTAGTGGAAAAAGGAATATATTCAAATATAAACTACACAGAAGCATTCTGTGAAACTTCTTTCTGATCTGAGCATTCAGCTAACAGAGTTAAACCATACTTTTGATTGAGCAGTTTTGAAACACTCTGTCTGTAGAAAATGCAACTGGACATTCGTAGCTCTAAGTGGGTAATAGTGGAAAAAAGAATATGTTCAAATATAAACTACACAGAAGCATTGTATGAAACTTCTTTCTGTTCTGTGCATTCAACTAACAGAGTAGAACCTTACTTTTGATTGAGCCGTTCTGAAACACTCTTTCTGTATAAACTGCAATTGGACATTCTGAGCGCTAAGAGGCCTATATTGGGAAAAAGAATGTCTACAAATAAAAACTACACAGAAGAATTGTGTGAAACTTCTTTCTGTTCTGTTTGTTCAACTAAAGGAGTTGAACTTTAGTTTTGATTGTGCCGTTCTGAAACACTCTTTCTGTAGAAAATGCAAGCGGAGATTCGGAGCGCTAAGAGGGTAATAGTGGAAAAAGGAATGTCTCCAAATATAAACTACACAGAATCATTCTGTGAAACTTCTTTCTGATCTGTGCATTCAGCTAACAGAGTTAAACCATACTTTTGATTGAGCAGATCTGAACACTCTTTCTGTAGAAAATGCAACTGGACATTTGGAGCGCTAAGAGAGTAGTAGTGGAAAAAGGAATATATTCAAATATAAACTACACAGAAGCATTCTGTGAAACTTCTTTCTGATCTGAGCTTTCAGCTAACAGAGTTAAACCATACTTTTGATTGAGCAGTTTTGAAACACTCTGTCTGTAGAAAATGCAACTGGACATTCGTAGCGCCAAGTGGGTAATAGTGGAAAAAAGAATATGTTCAAATATAAACTACACAGAAGCATTGTATGAAATTTCTTTCTGTTCTGTGCATTCAACTAACAGAGTTGAACCTTAGTTTTGATTGAGCCTTTCTGAAACACTCTTTCTGTAGAAACTGCAATTGGACATTCTGAGCGCTAAGAGGCCTATATTGGGAAAAATGATATCTTCAAATAAAAACTACACAGAAGCATTGTGTGAAACTTATTTCTGATATGTTCATTAAGATAACAGAGTTAAACCATACTTTTGATTGCGCAGTTCTGAACACTCTTTCTGTAGAAAATGCAAGTGGACATTCGGAGCGCTAAGAGGGTAATAGTGGAAAAAGGAATATATTCAAATATAAACTACACAGTAGCATTCTGTGAAAATTCTTTCTGTTCTGTGCATTCAACTAACAGAGTTGTACCTTACTTTTGATTGAGCCGTTCTGAAACACTCTTTCTGTAGAAACTGCAATTGGACATGCTAAGCGCTAAGAGGCCTACATTGGGAAAAAGAATATCTTCAAATAAAAACTACACAGATGCATTCTGTGAAACTTATTTCTGATCTGTAAATTCAGTTAAAAGAGATAAAACATATTTTTGATTGAGCAGTTATGAAACACTCTTTTTGTAGAAAATGCAAGTGGAGTTTCGGAGCGCTAAGTGGGTAATAGTGGAAAAACGAATGTCTTCAAATATAAACTACACAGAATCATTCGGTGAAACTTCTTTCTGATCTGTGCATTCAGCTAACAGGGTTAAACCATACTTTTGATTGAGCAGATCTGAACACACTTTCTGTAGAAAATGCAACTGGACATTTGGAGCGCTAAGAGCGTAGTAGTGGAAAAAGGAATATATTCAAATATAAACTACACAGAAGCATTCTGTGAAACTTCTTTCTGATCTGAGCATTCAGCTAACAGAGTTAAACCATACTTTTGATTGAGCAGTTTTGAAACACTCTGTCTGTAGAAAATGCAACTGGACATTCGTAGCGCTAAGTGGGTAATAGTGGAATAAAGAATATGTTCAAATATAAACTACACAGAAGCATTGTTTGAAACTACTTTCTGTTCTGTGCATTCAACTAACAGAGTTGAACCTTACTTTTGATTGAGCCGTTCTGAAACACTCTTTCTGTAGAAACTGCAGGTGGACATTCTGAGCGCTAAGAGGCCTATATTGGGAAAAAGGATGTCTACAAATAAAAACTACACAGAAGAATTGTGTGAAACTTCTTTCTGTTCTGTTTGTTCAACTAAAAGATTTGGACCTTAGTTTTGATTGAGCCGTTCTGAAACACTCTTTCTGTAGAAAATGCAAGTGGATATTCGGAGTGCTAAGAGGGTACTAGTGGAAAAAGGAATGTCTCCAAATATAAACTACACAGAATCATTCTGTGAAACTTCTTTCTGATCTGTGCATTCAGCTAACAGAGTTAAACCATACTTTTGATTGAGCAGATCTGAACACTCTTTCTGTAGAAAATGCAACTGGACATTTGGAGCGCTAAGAGCGTAGTAGTGGAAAAAGGAATATATTCAATATAAACTACACAGAAGCATTCTGTGAAACTTCTTGCTGATCTGAGCATTCAGCTAACAGGGTTAAACCATACTTTTGATTGAGCAGTTTTGAAACACTCTGTCTGTAGAAAATGCAACTGGACATTCATAGCGCTAAGTGGGTAATAGTGGAAAAAAGAATATGTTCAAATATAAACTACACAGAAGCATTGTATGAAACTTCTCTCTGTTCTGTGCATTCAACTAACAGAGTTGAACCTTACTTTTGATTGAGCCGTTCTCAAACACTCTTTCTGTAGAAACTGCAATTGGACATTCTGAGCGCTAAGAGGCCTATATTGGGAAAAAGAATGTCTACAAATAAAAACTACACAGAAGAATTGTGTGAAACTTCTTTCTGTTCTGTTGGATCAACTAAAGAGTTGAACCTTAGTTTTGATTGAGCCGTTCTGAAACACTCTTTCTGTAGAAAATGCAAGTGGAGATTCGGAGCGCTAGGAGGGTAATAGTGGAAAAAGGAATGTCTCCAAATATAAACTACACAGAATCATTCTGTGAAACTTCTTTCTGATCTGTGCATTCAGCTAACAGAGTTAAACCATACTTTTGATTGAGCAGATCTGAATACTCTTTCTGTAGAAAATGCAACTGGACATTTGGAGCGCTAAGAGAGTAGTAGTGGAAAAAGGAATATATTCAAATATAAACTACACAGAAGCATTCTGTGAAACTTCTTTCTGATCTGAGCATTCAGCTAACAGAGTTAAACCATACTTTTGATTGAGCAGTTTTGAAACACTCTGTCTGTAGAAAATGCAACTGGACATTCGTAGCGCTAAGTGGGTAATAGAGGAAAAAATAATATGTTCAAATATAAACTACACAGAAGCATTGTATGAAAATTCTTTCTGTTCTGTGCATTCAACTAACAGAGTTGAACCTTACTTTTGATTGAGCCTTTCTGAAACACTCTTTCTGTAGAAACTGCAATTGGACATTCTGAGCGCTAAGAGGCCTCTATTGGGAAAAATGATATCTTCAAATAAAAACTACACAGAAGCATTGTGTGAAACTTATTTCTGATATGTTCATTAAGCTAACAGAGTTAAACCATACTTTTGATTGCGCAGTTCTGAACACTCTTTCTGTAGAAAATGCAAGTGGACATTCGGAGCGCTAAGAGGGTAATAGTGGAAAAAGGAATATATTCAAATATAAACTACACAGTAGCATTCTGTGAAAATTCTTTCTGTTCTGTGCATTCAACTAACAGGGTTGAACCTTACTTTTAATTGAGCCGTTGTGAAACACTCTTTCTGTAGAAACTGCAGTTGGACATGCTAAGCACTAAGAGGCCTACATTGGGAAAAAGAATATCTTCAAATAAAAACTACACAGATGCATTCTGTGAAACTTATTTCTGATCTGTAAATTCAGTTAACAGAGATAAAACATATTTTTGATTGAGCAGTTATGAAACACTCTTTTTGTAGAAAATGCAAGTGGAGATTCGGAGCGCTAAGGGGGTAATAGTGGAAAAAGGAATGTCTTCAAATATAAACTACACAGAATCATTCTGTGAAACTTCTTTCTGATCTGTGCATTCAGCTAACAGAGTTAAACCATACTTTTGATTGAGCAGATCTGAACACTCTTTGTGTAGAAAATGCAACTGGACATTTGGAGCACTAAGAGCGTAGTAGTGGAAAAAGGAATATATTCAAATATAAACTACACAGAAGCATTCTGTGAAACTTCTTTCTGATCTGAGCATTCAGCTAACAGAGTTAAACCATACTTTTGATTGAGCAGTTTTGAAACACTCTGTCTGTAGAAAATGCAACTGGACATTCGTAGCGCTAAGTGGGTAATAGTGGAAAAAAGAATATGTTCAAATATAAACTACACAGAAGCATTGTATGAAACTTCTTTCTGTTCTGTGCATTCAACTAACAGAGTTGAACCTTACTTTTGATTGAGCCGTTCTGAAACACTCTTTCTGTAGAAACTGCAATTGGACATTCTGAGCGCTAAGAGGCCTATATTGGGAAAAAGAATGTCTACAAATAAAAACTACACAGAAGAATTGTGTGAAACTTCTTTCTGTTCTGTTTGTTCAACTAAAAGAGTTGAACTTTAGTTTTGATTGAGCCGTTCTGAAACACTCTTTCTGTAGAAAATGCAAGTGGAGATTCGGAGCGCTAAGAGGGTTCTAGTGGAAAAAGGAATGTCTCCAAATATAAACTACACAGAATCATTCTGTGAAATTTCTTTCTGATCTGTGCATTCAGCTAACAGAGTTAAACCATACTTTTGATTGAGCAGATCTGAACACTCTTTCTGTAGAAAATGCCACTGGACATTTGGAGCGCTAAGAGCGTAGTAGTGGAAAAAGGAATATATTCAAATATAAACTACACAGAAGCATTCTGTGAAACTTCTTGCTGATCTGAGCATTCAGCTAACAGGGTTAAACCATACATTTGATTGAGCAGTTTTGAAACACTCTGTCTGTAGAAAATGCAACTGGACATTCATAGCGCTAAGTGGGTAATAGTGGAAAAAAGAATATGTTCAAATATAAACTACACAGAAGCATTGTATGAAACTTCTCTCTGTTCTGTGCATTCAACTAACAGAGTTGAACCTTACTTTTTATTGAGCCGTTCTGAAACACTCTTTCTGTAGAAACTGCAATTGGACATTCTGAGCGCTAAGAGGCCTATATTGGGAAAAAGAATGTCTACAAATAAAAACTACACAGAAGAATTGTGTGAAACTTCTTTCTGTTCTGTTGGTTCAACTAAAAGAGTTGAACCTTAGTTTTGATTGAGCCGTTCTGAAACACTCTTTCTGTAGAAAATGCAAGTGGAGTTTCGGAGCGCTAAGAGGTTAATAGTGGAAAAAGGAATGTCTCCAAATATAAACTACACAGAATCATTCTGTGAAACTTCTTTCTGATCTGTGCATTCAGCTAACAGGGTTAAACCATACTTTTGATTGAGCAGATCTGAATACTCTTTCTGTAGAAAATGCAACTGGACATTTGGAGCGCTATGAGAGTAGTAGTGGAAAAAGGAATATATTCAAATATAAACTACACAGAAGCATTCTGTGAAACTTCTTTCTGATCTGAGCATTCAGCTAACAGAGTTAAACCATACGTTTGATTGAGCAGTTTTGAAACACTCTGTCTGTAGAAAATGCAACTGGACATTCGTAGCGCTAAGTGGGTAATAGTGGAAAAAAGAATATATTCAAATATAAACTACACAGAAGCATTGTATGAAAATTCTTTCTGTTCTGTGCATTCAACTAACAGAGTTGAACCTTACTTTTGATTGAGCCTTTCTGAAACACTCTTTCTGTAGAAACTGCAATTGGACATTCTGCGCGCTAAGAGGCCTCTATTGGGAAAAATAATATCTTCAAATAAAAACTACACAGAAGCATTGTGTGAAACTTCTTTCTGATCTGTGCATTCAGCTAACAGAGTTAAACCATACTTTTGATTGAGCAGATCTGAACACTCTTTCTGTAGAAAATGCAACTGGACATTTGGAGCGCTAAGAGCGTAGTAGTGGAAAAAGGAATATATTCAATATAAACTACACAGAAGCATTCTGTGAAATTTCTTGCTGATCTGAGCCTTCAGCTAACAGGGTTAAACCATACTTTTGATTGAGCAGTTTTGAAACACTCTGTCTGTAGAAAATGCAACTGGACATTCATAGCGCTAAGTGGGTAATAGTGGAAAAAAGAATATGTTCAAATATAAACTACACAGAAGCATTGTATGAAACTTCTCTCTGTTCTGTGCATTCAACTAACAGAGTTGAACCTTACTTTTGATTGAGCCATTCTCAAACACTCTTTCTGTAGAAACTGCAATTGGACATTCTGAGCGCTAAGAGGCCTATATTGGGAAAAAGAATGTCTACAAATAAAAACTACACAGAAGAATTGTGTGAAACTTCTTTCTGTTCTGTTGGTTCAACTAAAGAGTTGAACCTTAGTTTTGATTGAGCCGTTCTGAAACACTCTTTCTGTAGAAAATGCAAGTGGAGATTCGGAGCGCTAGGAGGGTAATAGTGGAAAAAGGAATGTCTCCAAATATAAACTACACAGAATCATTCTGTGAAACTTCTTTCTGATCTGTGCATTCAGCTAACAGGGTTAAACCATACTTTTGATTGAGCAGATCTGAATACTCTTTCTGTAGAAAATGCAACTGGACATTTGGAGCGCTAAGAGAGTAGTAGTGGAAAAAGGAATATATTCAAATATAAACTACACAGAAGCATTCTGTGAAACTTCTTTCTGATCTGAGCATTCAGCTAACAGAGTTAAACCATACTTTTGATTGAGCAGTTTTGAAACACTCTGTCTGTAGAAAATGCAACTGGACATTCGTAGCGCTAAGTGGGTAATAGAGGAAAAAATAATATGTTCAAATATAAACTACACAGAAGCATTGTATGAAAATTCTTTCTGTTCTGTGCATTCAACTAACAGAGTTGAACCTTACTTTTGATTGAGCCTTTCTGAAACACTCTTTCTGTAGAAACTGCAATTGGACATTCTGAGCGCTAAGAGGCCTCTATTGGGAAAAATAATATCTTCAAATAAAAACTACACAGAAGCATTGTGTGAAACTTATTTCTGATATGTTCATTAAGCTAACAGAGTTAAACCATACTTTTGATTGCGCAGTTCTGAACACTCTTTCTGTAGAAAATGCAAGTGGACATTCGGAGCGCTAAGAGGGTAATAGTGGAAAAAGGAATATATTCAAATATAAACTACACAGTAGCATTCTGTGAAAATTCTTTCTGTTCTGTGCATTCAACTAACAGGGTTGAACCTTACTTTTAATTGAGCCGTTGTGAAACACTCTTTCTGTAGAAACTGCAGTTGGACATGCTAAGCGCTAAGAGGCCTACATTGGGAAAAAGAATATCTTCAAATAAAAACTACACAGATGCATTCTGTGAAACTTATTTCTGATCTGTAAATTCAGTTAACAGAGATAAAACATATTTTTGATTGAGCAGTTATGAAACACTCTTTTTGTAGAAAATGCAAGTGGAGATTCGGAGCGCTAAGGGGGTAATAGTGGAAAAAGGAATGTCTTCAAATATAAACTACACAGAATCATTCTGTGAAACTTCTTTCTGATCTGTGCATTCAGCTAACAGAGTTAAACCATACTTTTGATTGAGCAGATCTGAACACTCTTTGTGTAGAAAATGCAACTGGACATTTGGAGCACTAAGAGCGTAGTAGTGGAAAAAGGAATATATTCAAATATAAACTACACAGAAGCATTCTGTGAAACTTCTTTCTGATCTGAGCATTCAGCTAACAGAGTTAAACCATACTTTTGATTGAGCAGTTTTGAAACACTCTGTCTGTAGAAAATGCAACTGGACATTCGTAGCGCTAAGTGGGTAATAGTGGAAAAAATAATATGTTCAAATATAAACTACACAGAAGCATTGTATGAAACTTCTTTCTGTTCTGTGCATTCAACTAACAGAGTTGAACCTTACTTTTGATTGAGCCGTTCTGAAACACTCTTTCTGTAGAAACTGCAATTGGACATTCTGAGCGCTAAGAGGCCTATATTGGGAAAAAGAATGTCTACAAATAAAAACTACACAGAAGAATTGTGTGAAACTTCTTTCTGTTCTGTTTGTTCAACTAAAAGAGTTGAACTTTAGTTTTGATTGAGCCGTTCTGAAACACTCTTTCTGTAGAAAATGCAAGTGGAGATTCGGAGCGCTAAGAGGGTTCTAGTGGAAAAAGGAATGTCTCCAAATATAAACTACACAGAATCATTCTGTGAAACTTCTTTCTGATCTGTGCATTCAGCTAACAGAGTTAAACCATACTTTTGATTGAGCAGATCTGAACACTCTTTCTGTAGAAAATGCCACTGGACATTTGGAGCGCTAAGAGCGTAGTAGTGGAAAAAGGAATATATTCAAATATAAACTACACAGAAGCATTCTGTGAAACTTCTTGCTGATCTGAGCATTCAGCTAACAGGGTTAAACCATACATTTGATTGAGCAGTTTTGAAACACTCTGTCTGTAGAAAATGCAACTGGACATTCATAGCGCTAAGTGGGTAATAGTGGAAAAAAGAATATGTTCAAATATAAACTACACAGAAGCATTGTATGAAACTTCTCTCTGTTCTGTGCATTCAACTAACAGAGTTGAACCTTACTTTTTATTGAGCCGTTCTGAAACACTCTTTCTGTAGAAACTGCAATTGGACATTCTGAGCGCTAAGAGGCCTATATTGGGAAAAAGAATGTCTACAAATAAAAACTACACAGAAGAATTGTGTGAAACTTCTTTCTGTTCTGTTGGTTCAACTAAAAGAGTTGAACCTTAGTTTTGATTGAGCCGTTCTGAAACACCCTTTCTGTAGAAAATGCAAGTGGAGTTTCGGAGCGCTAAGAGGGTAATAGTGGAAAAAGGAATGTCTCCAACTATAAACTACACAGAATCATTCTGTGAAACTTCTTTCTGATCTGTGCATTCAGCTAACAGAGTTAAACCATACTTTTGATTGAGCAGATCTGAATACTCTTTCTGTAGAAAATGCAACTGGACATTTGGAGCGCTATGAGAGTAGTAGTGGAAAAAGGAATATATTCAAATATAAACTACACAGAATCATTCTGTGAAACTTCTTTCTGATCTGTGCATTCAGCTAACAGAGTTAAACCATACTTTTGATTGAGCAGATCTGAACACTCTTTCTGTAGAAAATGCAACTGGACATTTGGAGCGCTAAGAGAGTAGTAGTGGAAAAAGGAATATATTCAAATATAAACTACACAGAAGCATTCTGTGAAACTTCTTTCTCATCTGAGCTTTCAGCTAACAGAGTTAAACCATACTTTTGATTGAGCAGTTTTGAAACACTCTGTCTGTAGAAAATGCAACTGGACATTCGTAGCGCCAAGTGGGTAATAGTGGAAAAAAGAATATGTTCAAATATAAACTACACAGAAGCATTGTATGAAATTACTTTCTGTTCTGTGCATTCAACTAACAGAGTTGAACCTTAGTTTTGATTGAGCCTTTCTGAAACACTCTTTCTGTAGAAACTGCAATTGGACATTCTGAGCGCTAAGAGGCCTATATTGGGAAAAATGATATCTTCAAATAAAAACTACACAGAAGCATTGTGTGAAACTTATTTCTGATATGTTCATTAAGCTAACAGAGTTAAACCATACTTTTGATTGCGCAGTTCTGAACACTCTTTCTGTAGAAAATGCAAGTGGACATTCGGAGCGCTAAGAGGGTAATAGTGGAAAAAGGAATATATTCAAATATAAACTACACAGTAGCATTCTGTGAAAATTCTTTCTGTTCTGTGCATTCAACTAACAGGGTTGAACCTTACTTTTAATTGAGCCGTTGTGAAACACTCTTTCTGTAGAAACTGCAATTGGACATGCTAAGCGCTAAGAGGCCTACATTGGGAAAAAGAATATCTTCAAATAAAAACTACACAGATGCATTCTGTGAAACTTATTTCTGATCTGTAAATTCAGTTATCAGAGATAAAACATATTTTTGATTGAGCAGTTATGAAACACTCTTTTTGTAGGAAATGCAAGTGGAGATTCGGAGCGCTAAGTGGGTAATAGTTGAAAAAGGAATGTCTTCAAATATAAACTACACAGAATCATTCGGTGAAAATTCTTTCTGATCTGTGCATTCAGCTAACAGAGTTAAACCATACTTTTGATTGAGCAGATCTGAACACTCTTTGTGTAGAAAATGCAACTGGACATTTGGAGCGCTAAGAGCGTAGTAGTGGAAAAAGGAATATATTCAAATATAAACTACACAGAAGCATTCTGTGAAACTTCTTTCTGATCTGAGCATTCAGCTAACAGAGTTAAACCATACTTTTGATTGAGCAGTTTTGAAACACTCTGTCTGTAGAAAATGCAACTGGACATTCGTAGCGCTAAGTGGGTAATAGTGGAAAAAAGAATATGTTCAAATATAAACTACACAGAAGCATTGTATGAAACTTCTTTCTGTTCTGTGCATTCAACTAACAGAGTTGAACCTTACTTTTGATTGAGCCGTTCTGAAACACTCTTTCTGTAGAAACTGCAGTTGGACATTCTGAGCGGTAAGAGGCCTATATTGGGAAAAAGGATGTCTACAAATAAAAACTACACAGAAGAATTGTGTGAAACTTGTTTCTGTTCTGTTTGTTCAACTAAATGAGTTGAACCTTAGTTTTGATTGAGCCGTTCTGAAACACTCTTTCTGTAGAAAATGCAAGTGGAGATTCCGAGCGCTAAGAGGGTAATAGTGGAAAAAGGAATGTCTCCAAATATAAACTACACAGAATCATTCTGTGAAACTTCTTTCTGATCTGTGCATTCAGCTAACAGAGTTAAACCATACTTTTGATTGAGCATATCTGTACTCTCTTTCTGTAGAAAATGCAACTGGACATTTGGAGCGCTAAGAGAGTAATAGTGGAAAAAGGAATATATTCAAATATAAACTACACAGAAGCATTCTGTGAAACTTCTTTCTGATCTGAGCATTCAGCTAGCAGAGTTAAACCATACTTTTGATTGAGCAGTTTTGAAACACTCTGTCTGTAGAAAATGCAACTGGACATTCGTAGCGCTAAGTGGGTAATAGTGGAAAAAAGAATATGTTCAAATATAAACTACACAGAAGCATTGTATGAAACTCCTTTCTGTTCTGTGCATTCAACTAACAGAGTTGAACCTTACTTTTTATTGAGCCGTTCTGAAACACTCTTTCTGTAGAAACTGCAGTTGGACATTCTGAGCGCTAAGAGGCCTATATTGGGAAAAAGGATGTCTACAAATAAAAACTACACAGAAGAATTGTGTGAAACTTGTTTCTGTTCTGTTTGTTCAACTAAATGAGTTGAACCTTAGTTTTGATTGAGCCGTTCTGAAACACTCTTTCTGTAGAAAATGCAAGTGGAGATTCCGAGCGCTAAGAGGGTAATAGTGGAAAAAGGAATGTCTCCAAATATAAACTACACAAAATCATTCTGTGAAACTTCTTTCTGATCTGTGCATTCAGCTAACAGAGTTAAACCATACTTTTGATTGAGCATATCTGTACACTCTTTCTGTAGTAAATGCAACTGGACATTTGGAGCGCTAAGAGAGTAATAGCGGAAAAAGGAATATATTCAAATATAAACTACACAGAAGCATTCTGTGAAACTTCTTTCTGATCTGAGCATTCAGCTAACAGAGTTAAACCATACTTTTGATTGAGCAGTTTTGAAACACTCTGTCTGTAGAAAATGCAACTGGACATTCGTAGCGCTAAGTGGGTAATAGTGGAAAAAAGAATATGTTCACATATAAACTACACAGCAGCATTGTATGAAACTTCTTTCTGTTCTGTGCATTCAACTAACAGAGTTGAACCTTACTTTTGATTGAGCCTTTCTGAAACACTCTTTCTGTAGAAACTGCAATTGGACATGCTAAGCGCTAAGAGGCCTCTATTGGGAAAAATAATATCTTCAAATAAAAACTACACAGAAGCATTGTGTGAAACTTATTTCTGATATGTTCATTAAGCTAACAGAGTTAAACCATACTTTTGATTGCGCAGTTCTGAACACTATTTCTGTAGAAAATGCAAGTGGACATTCGGAGCGCTAAGAGGGTAATAGTGGAAAAAGGAATATATTCAAATATAAACTACACAGTAGCATTCTGTGAAAATTCTTTCTGTTCTGTGCATTCAACTAACAGAGTTGAACCTTACTTTTGATTGAGCCGTTCTGAAACACTCTTTCTGTAGAAACTGCAATTGGACATGCTAAGCGCTAAGAGGCCTACATTGGGAAAAAGAATATCTTCAAATAAAAACTACACAGATGCATTCTGTGAAACTTATTTCTGATCTGTAAATTCAGTTAACAGAGATAAAACATATTTTTGATTGAGCAGTTATGAAACACTCTTTTTGTAGAAAATGCAAGTGGAGATTCGGAGCGCTAAGAGGGTAATAGTGGAAAAAGTAATGTCTTCAAATATAAACTACACAGAATCATTCGGTGAAACTTCATTCTGATCTGTGCATTCAGCTAACAGTGTTAAACCATACTTTTGATTGAGCAGATCTGAACACTCTGTCTGTTGAAAATGCAACTGGACAATTGGAGCGCTAACAGCGTTGTAGTGGAAAAAGGAATATATTCAAATATAAACTACACAGAAGCATTCTGTGAAACTTCTTTCTGATCTGAGCATACAGCTAACAGAGTTAAACCATACTTTTGATTGAGCAGTTTTGAAACACTCTGTCTGTAGAAAATGCAACTGGACATTCGTAGCGCTAAGTGGGTAATAGTGGAAAAGAGAATATGTTCAAATATAAACTACACAGAAGCATTGTATGAAACTTCTTTCTGTTCTGTGCATTCAACTAACAGAGTTGAACCTTGCTTTTGATTGAGCCGTTCTGAAACACTCTTTCTGTAGAAACTGCAATTGGACATTCTGAGCGCTAAGAGGCCTATATTGGGAAAAAAATGTCTACAAATAAAAACTACGCAGAAGAATTGTGTGAAACTTCTTTCTGTTCTGTTTGTTCAACTAAAAGAGTTGAACCTTAGTTTTGATTGAGCCGTTCTGAAACACTCTTTCTGTAGAAAATGCAAGTGGAGATTCGGAGCGCTAAGAGGGTAATAGTGGAAAAAGGAATGTCTCCAAATATAAACTACACAGAATCATTCTGTGAAACTTCTTTCTGATCTGTGCATTCAGCTAACAGAGTTAAACCATACTTTTGATTGAGCAGATCTGAACACTCTTTCTGTAGAAAATGCAACTGGACATTTGGAGCGCTAAGAGAGTAGTAGTGGAAAAAGTAATATATTCAAATATAAACTACACAGAAGCATTCTGTGAAACTTCTTTCTGATCTGAGCATTCAGCTAACAGAGTTAAACCATACTTATGATTGAGCAGTTTTGAAACACTCTGTCTGTAGAAAATGCAACGGGACATTCGTAGCGCTAAGTGGGTAATAGTGGAAAAAAGAATATGTTCAAATATAAACTACACAGAAGCATTGTATGAAACTTCTTTCTGTTCTGTGCATTCAAATAACAGAGTTGAACCTTACTTTTGATTGAGCCTTTCTGAAACACTCTTTCTGTAGAAACTGCAATTGGACATTCTGAGCGCTAAGAGGCCTATATTGGGAAAAATAATATCTTCAAATAAAAACTACACAGAAGCATTTTGTGAAACTTATTTCTGATATGTTCATTAAGCTAACAGAGTTAACCCATACTTTTGATTGCGCAGTTCTGAACACTCTTTCTGTAGAAAATGCAAGTGGACATTCGGAGCGCTAAGAGGGTAATAGTGGAAAAAGGAATATATTCAAATATAAACTACACAGTAGCATTCTGTGAAAATTCTTTCTGTTCTGTGCATTCAACTAACAGAGTTGAACCTTACTTTTGATTGAGCCGTTCTGAAACACTCTTTCTGTAGAAACTGCAATTGGACATGCTAAGCGCTAAGAGGCCTACATTGGGAAAAAGAATATATTCAAATAAAAACTACACAGATGCATTCTGTGAAACTTATTTCTGATCTGTAAATTCAGTTAACAGAGATAAAACATATTTTCGATTGAGCAGTTATGAAACACTCTTTTTGTAGAAAATGCAAGTGGAGATTCGGAGCGCTAAGAGGGTAATAGTGGAAAAAGTAATGTCTTCAAATATAAACTACACAGAATCATTCGGTGAAACTTCTTTCTGATCTGTGCATTCAGCTAACAGAGTTAAACCATACTTTTGATTGAGCAGATCTGAACACTCTTTCTGTTGAAAATGCAACTGGACATTTGGAGCGCTAAGAGCGTAGTAGTGGAAAAAGGAATATATTCAAATATAAACTACACAGAAGCATTCTGTGAAACTTCTTTCTGATCTGAGCATACAGCTAACAGAGTTAAACCATACTTTTGATTGAGCAGTTTTGAAACACTGTGTCTGTAGAAAATGCAACTGGACTTTCCTAGCGCTAAGTGGGTAATAGTGGAAAAAAGTATATGTTCAAATATAAACTACACAGAAGCATTGTATGAAACTTCTTTCTGTTCTGTGCATTCAACTAACAGAGTTGAACCTTACTTTTGATTGAGCCGTTCTGAAACACTCTTTCTGTAGAAACTGCAATTGGACATTCTGAGCGCTAAGAGGCCTATATTGGGAAAAAGAATGTCTACAAATAAAAACTACACAGAAGAATTGTGTGAAACTTCTTTCTGTTCTGTTTGTTCCACTAAAAGAGTAGAACATTAGTTTTCATTGAGCCGTTCTGAAACACTCTTTCTGTAGAAAATGCAAGTGGAGATTCGGAGCGCTAAGAGGGTAATAGTTGAAAAAGGAATGTCTCCAAATATAAACTGCACAGAATCATTCTGTGAAACTTCTTTCTGACCTGTGCATTCAGCTAACAGAGTTAAACCATACTTTTGATTGAGCAGATCTGAACACTCTTTCTGTTGAAAATGCAACTGGACATTTTGAGCGCTAAGAGCGTAGTAGTGGAAAAAGGAATATATTCAAATATAAACTACACAGAAGCATTCTGTAAAACTTCTTTCTGATCTGAGCATACAGCTAACAGAGTTAAACCATACTTTTGATTGAGCAGTTTTGAAACACTCTGTCTTTTGAAAATGCAACTGGACTTTCCTAGCGCTAAGTGGGTAATAGTGGAAAAAAGTATATGTTCAAATATAAACTACACAGAAGCATTGTATGAAACTTCTTTCTGTTCTGTGCATTCAACTAACAGAGTTGAACCTTACTTTTGATTGAGCCGTTCTGAAACACTCTTTCTGTAGAAACTGCAATTGGACATTCTGAGCGCTAAGAGGCCTATATTGGGAAAAAGAATGTCTACAAATAAAAACTACACAGAAGAATTGTGTGAAACTTCTTTCTGTTCTGTTTGTTCCACTAAAAGAGTTGAACATTAGTTTTCATTGAGCCGTTCTGAAACACTCTTTCTGTAGAAAATGCAAGTGGAGATTCGGAGCGCTAAGAGGGTAATAGTTGAAAAAGGAATGTCTCCAAATATAAACTGCACAGAATCACTCTGTGAAACTTCTTTCTGACCTGTGCATTCAGCTAACAGTGTTAAACCATACTTTTGATTGAGCAGATCTGAACACTCTTTCTGTAGAAAATGCAACTGGACATTTGGAGCGCTAAGAGAGTAGTAGTGGAAAAAGGAATATATTCAAATATAAACTACACAGAAGCATTCTGTGAAACTTCTTTCTGATCTGAGCATTTAGCTAACAGAGTTAAACCATACTTTTGATTGAGCAGTTTTGAAACACTCTGTCTGTAGAAAATGCAACTGGACATTCGTAGCGCTAAGTGGGTAATAGTGGAAAAAAGAATATGTTCAAATATAAACTACACAGAAGCATTGTATGAAACTTCTTTCTGTTCTGTGCATTCAACTAACAGAGTTGAACCTTACTTTTGATTGAGCCGTTCTAAAACACTCTTTCTGTAGAAACTGCAATTGGACATTCTGAGCGCTAAGAGGCCTCTATTGGGAAAAATAATATCTTCAAATAAAAACTACACAGAAGCATTGTGTGAAACTTATTTCTGATATGTTCATTAAGCTAACAGAGTTAAACCATACTTTTGATTGCGCAGTTCTGAACACTCTTTCTGTAGAAAATGCAAGTGGAAATTCAGAGCGCTAAGAGGGTAATAGTGGAAAAAGGAATATATTCAAATATAAACTACACAGTAGCATTCTGTGAAAATTCTTTCTGTTCTGTGCATTCAACTAACAGAGTTGAACCTTACTTTTGATTGAGCCGTTCTGAAACACTCTTTCTGTAGAAACTGCAATTGGACATGCTAAGCGCTAAGAGGCCTACATTGGGAAAAAGAATATTTTCAAATAAAAACTACACAGATGCATTCTGTGAAACTTATTTCTGATCTGTAAATTCAGTTAACAGAGATAAAACATATTTTTGATTGAGCAGTTATGAAACACTCCTTTGTAGAAAATGCAAGTGGAGATTCGGAGCACTAAGAGGGTAATAGTGGAAAAAGGAATGTCTTCAAATATAAACTACACAGAATCATTCGGTGAAACTTCTTTCTGATCTGTGCATTCAGCTAACAGAGTTAAACCATACTTTTGATTGAGCAGATCTGAACACTCTTTCTGTTGAAAATGCAACTGGACAATTGGAGCGCTAAGAGCGTTGTAGTGGAAAAAGGAATATATTCAAATATAAACTACACAGAAGCATTCTGTGAAACTTCTTTCTGATCTGAGCATACAGCTAACAGAGTTAAACCATACTTTTGATTGAGCAGTTTTGAAACACTCTGTCTGTAGAAAATGCAAGTGGACATTCGTAGCGCTAAGTGGGTAATAGTGGAAAAGAGAATATGTTCAAATATAAACTACACAGAAGCATTGTATGAAACTACTTTCTGTTCTGTGCATTCAACTAACATAGTTGAACCTTACTTTTGATTGAGCCGTTCTGAAACACTCTTTCTGTAGAAACTGCAATTGGACATTCTGAGCGCTAAGAGGCCTATATTGGGAAAAAGAATGTCTACAAATAAAAACTACGCAGAAGAATTTTGTGAAACTTCTTTCTGTTCTGTTTGTTCAACTAAAAGAGTTGAACCTTAGTTTTGATTGAGCCGTTCTGAAACACTCTTTCTGTAGAAAATGCAAGTGGAGATTCGGAGCGCTAAGAGGGTAATAGTGGAAAAAGGAATGTCTCCAAATAAAAACTACACAGAATCATTCTGTGAAACTTCTTTCTGATCTGTGCATTCAGCTAACAGAGTTAAACCATACTTTTGATTGAGCAGATCTGAACACTCTTTCTGTAGAAAATGCAACTGGACATTTGGAGCGCTAAGAGAGTAGTAGTGGAAAAAGGAATATATTCAAATATAAACTACACAGAAGCATTCTGTGAAACTTCTTTCTGATCTGAGCATTCAGCTAACAGAGTTAAACCATACTTATGATTGAGCAGTTTTGAAACACTCTGTCTGTAGAAAATGCAACTGGACATTCGTAGCGCTAAGTGGGTAATAGTGGAAAAAAGAATATGTTCAAATATAAACTACACAGAAGCATTGTATGAAACTACTTTCTGTTCTGTGCATTCAACTAACAGAGTTGAACCTTACTTTTGATTGAGCCTTTCTGAAACACTCTTTCTGTAGAAACTGCAATTGGACATTCTGAGCGCTAAGAGGCCTATATTGGGAAAAATAATATCTTCAAATAAAAACTACACAGAAGCATTTTGTGAAACTTATTTCTGATATGTTCATTAAGCTAACAGAGTTAACCCATAATTTTGATTGCGCAGTTCTGAACACTCTTTCTGTAGAAAATGCAAGTGAACATTCGGAGCGCTAAGAGGGTAATAGTGTAAAAAGGAATATATTCCAATATAAACTACACAGTAGCATTCTGTGAAAATTCTTTCTGTTCTGTGCATTCAACTAACAGAGTTGAACCTTACTTTTTATTGAGCCGTTCTGAAACACTCTTTCTGTAGAAACTGCAATTGGACATGCTAAGCGCTAAGAGGCCTACATTGGGAAAAAGAATATCTTCAAATAAAAACTACACAGATGCATTCTGTGAAACTTATTTCTGATCTGTAAATTGAGTTAACAGAGATAAAACATATTTTTGATTGAGCAGTTATGAAACACTCTTTTTGTAGAAAATGCAAGTGGAGATTCGGAGCGCTAAGAGGGTAATAGTGGAAAAAGGAATGTCTTCAAATATAAACTACACAGAATCATTCGGTGAAACTTCTTTCTGATCTGTGCATTCAGCTAACAGAGTTAAACCATACTTTTGATTGAGCAGATCTGAACACTCTTTCTGTTGAAAATGCAACTGGACATTTGGAGCGCTAAGAGCGTAGTAGTGGAAAAAGGAATATATTCAAATATAAACTACACAGAAGCATTCTGTGAAACTTCTTTCTGATCTGAGCATTCAGCTAACAGAGTTAAACCATACTTTTGATTGAGCAGTTTTGAAACACTCTGTCTGTAGAAAATGCAACTGGACATTCGTAGAGCTATGTGGGAAATAGTGGAAAAAAGAATATGTTCAAATATAAACTACACAGAAGCATTGTATGAAACTTCTTTCTGTTCTGTGCATTCAACTAACAGAGTTGAACCTTACTTTTGATTGAGCCTTTCTGAAACACTCTTTCTGTAGAAACTGCAATTGGACATTCTGAGCGCTAAGAGGCCTATATTGGGAAAAATAATATCTTCAAATAAAAACTACACAGAAGCATTGTGTGAAACTTATTTCTGATATGTTCATTAAGCTAACAGAGTTAAACCATACTTTTGATTGCGCAGTTCTGAACATTCTTTCTGTAGAAAATGCAAGTGGACATTCGGAGCGCTAATAGGGTAATAGTGGAAAAAGGAATATATTCAAATATAAACTACACAGTAGCATTCTGTGAAAATTCTTTCTGTTCTGTGCATTCAACTAACAGAGTTGAACCTTACTTTTGATTGAGCCGTTCTGAAACAATCTTTCTGTAGAAACTGCAATTGGACATGCTAAGCGCTAAGAGGCCTACATTGGGAAAAAGAATATCTTCAAATAAAAACTACACAGATGCATTCTGTGAAACTTATTTCTGATCTGTAAATTCAGTTAACAGAGATAAAACATATTTTTGATTGAGCAGTTATGAAACACTCTTTTTGTAGAAAATGCAAGTGGAGATTCGGAGCGCTAAGGGGGTAATAGTGGAAAAACGAATGTCTTCAAATATAAACTACACAGAATCATTCGGTGAAACTTCTTTCTGATCTGTGCATTCAGCTAACAGAGTTAAACCATACTTTTGATTGAGCAGATCTGAACACACTTTCTGTAGAAAATGCAACTGGACATTTGGAGCGCTAAGAGCGTAGTAGTGGAAAAAGGAATATATTCAAATATAAACTACACAGAAGCATTCTGTGAAACTTCTTTCTGATCTGAGCATTCAGCTAACAGAGTTAAACCATACTTTTGATTGAGCAGTTTTGAAACACTCTGTCTGTAGAAAATGCAACTGGACATTCGTAGCGCTAAGTGGGTAATAGTGGAAAAAAGAATATGTTCAAATATAAACTACACAGAAGCATTGTATGAAACTCCTTTCTGTTCTGTGCATTCAACTAACAGAGTTGAACCTTACTTTTGATTGAGCCGTTCTGAAACACTCTTTCTGTAGAAACTGCAGTTGGACATTCTGAGCGCTAAGAGGCCTATATTGGGAAAAAAATGTCTACAAATAAAAACTACGCAGAAGAATTGTGTGAAACTTCTTTCTGTTCTGTTTATTCAACTAAAAGAGTTGAACCTTAGTTTTGATTGAGCCGTTCTGAAACACTCTTTCTGTAGAAAATGCAAGTGGAGTTTCGGAGCGCTAAGAGGGTAATAGTGGAAAAAGGAATGTCTCCAAATATAAACTACACAGAATCATTCTGTGAAACTTCTTTCTGATCTGTGCATTCAGCTAACAGAGTTAAACCATACTTTTGATTGAGCAGATCTGAACACTCTTTCTGTAGAAAATGCAACTGGACATTTGGAGCGCTAAGAGAGTAGTAGTGGAAAAAGGAATATATTCAAATATAAACTACACAGAAGCATTCTGTGAAACTTCTTTCTGATCTGAGCATTCAGCTAACAGAGTTAAACCATACTTATGATTGAGCAGTTTTGAAACACTCTGTCTGTAGAAAATGCAACGGGACATTCGTAGCGCTAAGTGGGTAATAGTGGAAAAAAGAATATGTTCAAATATAAACTACACAGAAGCATTGTATGAAACTTCTTTCTGTTCTGTGCATTCAACTAACAGAGTTGAACCTTACTTTTGATTGAGCCTTTCTGAAACACTCTTTCTGTAGAAACTGCAATTGGACATTCTGAGCGCTAAGAGGCCTATATTGGGAAAAATAATATCTTCAAATAAAAACTACACAGAAGCATTTTGTGAAACTTATTTCTGATATGTTCATTAAGCTAACAGAGTTAACCCATAATTTTGATTGCGCAGTTTTGAACACTCTTTCTGTAGAAAATGCAAGTGGACATTCGGAGCGCTAAGAGGGTAATAGTGTAAAAAGGAATATATTCCAATATAAACTACACAGTAGCATTCTGTGAAAATTCTTTCTGTTCTGTGCATTCAACTAACAGAGTTGAACCTTACTTTTGATTGAGCCGTTCTGAAACACTCTTTCTGTAGAAACTGCAATTGGACATGCTAAGCGCTAAGAGGCCTACATTGGGAAAAAGAATATCTTCAAATAAAAACTACACAGATGCATTCTGTGAAACTTATTTCTGATCTGTAAATTCAGTTAACAGAGATAAAACATATTTTTGATTGAGCAGTTATGAAACACTCTTTTTGTAGAAAATGCAAGTGGAGATTCGGAGCGCTAAGAGGGTAATAGTGGAAAAAGGAATGTCTTCAAATATAAACTACACAGAATCATTCGGTGAAACTTCTTTCTGATCTGTGCATTCAGCTAACAGAGTTAAACCATACTTTTGATTGAGCAGATCTGAACACTCTTTCTGTTGAAAATGCAACTGGACATTTGGAGCGCTAAGAGCGTAGTAGTGGAAAAAGGAATATATTCAAATATAAACTACACAGAAGCATTCTGTGAAACTTCTTTCTGATCTGAGCATTCAGCTAACAGAGTTAAACCATACTTTTGATTGAGCAGTTTTGAAACACTCTGTCTGTAGAAAATGCAACTGGACATTCGTAGAGCTAAGTGGGTAATAGTGGAAAAAAGAATATGTTCAAATATAAACTACACAGAAGCATTGTATGAAACTTCTTTCTGTTCTGTGCATTCAACTAACAGAGTTGAACCTTACTTTTGATTGAGCCTTTCTGAAACACTCTTTCTGTAGAAACTGCAATTGGACATTCTGAGCGCTAAGAGGCCTATATTGGGAAAAATAATATCTTCAAATAAAAACTACACAGAAGCATTGTGTGAAACTTATTTCTGATATGTTCATTAAGCTAACAGAGTTAAACCATACTTTTGATTGCGCAGTTCTGAACACTCTTTCTGTAGAAAATGCAAGTGGACATTCGGAGCGCTAATAGGGTAATAGTGGAAAAAGGAATATATTCAAATATAAACTACACAGTAGCATTCTGTGAAAATTCTTTCTGTTCTGTGCATTCAACTAACAGAGTTGAACCTTACTTTTGATTGAGCCGTTCTGTAACAATCTTTCTGTAAAAACTGCAATTGGACATGCTAAGCGCTAAGAGGCCTACATTGGGAAAAAGAATATCTTCAAATAAAAACTACACAGATGCATTCTGTGAAACTTATTTCTGATCTGTAAATTCAGTTAACAGAGATAAAACATATTTTTGATTGAGCAGTTATGAAACACTCTTTTTGTAGAAAATGCAAGTGGAGATTCGGAGCGCTAAGGGGGTAATAGTGGAAAAACGAATGTCTTCAAATATAAACTACACAGAATCATTCGGTGAAACTTCTTTCTGATCTGTGCATTCAGCTAACAGAGTTAAACCATGCTTTTGATTGAGCAGATCTGAACACACTTTCTGTAGAAAATGCAACTGGACATTTGGAGCGCTAAGAGCGTAGTAGTGGAAAAAGGAATATATTCAAATATAAACTACACAGAAGCATTCTGTGAAACTTCTTTCTGATCTGAGCATTCAGCTAACAGAGTTAAACCATACTTTTGATTGAGCAGTTTTGAAACACTCTGTCTGTAGAAAATGCAACTGGACATTCGTAGCGCTAAGTGGGTAATAGTGGAAAAAAGAATATGTTCAAATATAAACTACACAGAAGCATTGTATGAAACTCCTTTCTGTTCTGTGCATTCAACTAACAGAGTTGAACCTTACTTTTGATTGAGCCGTTCTGAAACACTCTTTCTGTAGAAACTGCAGTTGGACATTCTGAGCGCTAAGAGGCCTATATTGGGAAAAAAATGTCTACAAATAAAAACTACGCAGAAGAATTGTGTGAAACTTCTTTCTGTTCTGTTTGTTCAACTAAAAGAGTTGAACCTTAGTTTTGATTGAGCCGTTCTGAAACACTCTTTCTGTAGAAAATGCAAGTGGAGTTTCGGAGCGCTAAGAGGGTAATAGTGGAAAAAGGAATGTCTCCAAATATAAACTACACAGAATCATTCTGTGAAACTTCTTTCTGATCTGTGCATTCAGCTAACAGAGTTAAACCATACTTTTGATTGAGCAGATCTGAACACTCTTTCTGTAGAAAATGCAACTGGACATTTGGAGCGCTAAGAGAGTAGTAGTGGAAAAAGTAATATATTCAAATATAAACTACACAGAAGCATTCTGTGAAACTTCTTTCTGATCTGAGCATTCAGCTAACAGAGTTAAACCATACTTATGATTGAGCAGTTTTGAAACACTCTGTCTGTAGAAAATGCAACGGGACATTCGTAGCGCTAAGTGGGTAATAGTGGAAAAAAGAATATGTTCAAATATAAACTACACAGAAGCATTGTATGAAACTTCTTTCTGTTCTGTGCATTCAACTAACAGAGTTGAACCTTACTTTTGATTGAGCCTTTCTGAAACACTCTTTCTGTAGAAACTGCAATTGGACATTCTGAGCGCTAAGAGGCCTATATTGGGAAAAATAATATCTTCAAATAAAAACTACACAGAAGCATTTTGTGAAACTTATTTCTGATATGTTCATTAAGCTAACAGAGTTAACCCATACTTTTGATTGCGCAGTTCTGAACACTCTTTCTGTAGAAAATGCAAGTGGACATTCGGAGCGCTAAGAGGGTAATAGTGGAAAAAGGAATATATTCAAATATAAACTACACAGTAGCATTCTGTGAAAATTCTTTCTGTTCTGTGCATTCAACTAACAGAGTTGAACCTTACTTTTGATTGAGCCGTTCTGAAACACTCTTTCTGTAGAAACTGCAATTGGACATGCTAAGCGCTAAGAGGCCTACATTGGGAAAAAGAATATATTCAAATAAAAACTACACAGATGCATTCTGTGAAAATTATTTCTGATCTGTAAATTCAGTTAACAGAGATAAAACATATTTTTGATTGAGCAGTTATGAAACACTCTTTTTGTAGAAAATGCAAGTGGAGATTCGGAGCGCTAAGAGGGTAATAGTGGAAAAAGTAATGTCTTCAAATATAAACTACACAGAATCATTCGGTGAAACTTCTTTCTGATCTGTGCATTCAGCTAACAGAGTTAAACCATACTTTTGATTGAGCAGATCTGAACACTCTTTCTGTTGAAAATGCAACTGGACATTTGGAGCGCTAAGAGCGTAGTAGTGGAAAAAGGAATATATTCAAATATAAACTACACAGAAGCATTCTGTGAAACTTCTTTCTGATCTGAGCATACAGCTAACAGAGTTAAACCATACTTTTGATTGAGCAGTTTTGAAACACTGTGTCTGTAGAAAATGCAACTGGACTTTCCAAGCGCTAAGTGGGTAATAGTGGAAAAAAGTATATGTTCAAATATAAACTACACAGAAGCATTGTATGAAACTTCTTTCTGTTCTGTGCATTCAACTAACAGAGTTGAACCTTACTTTTGATTGAGCCGTTCTGAAACACTCTTTCTGTAGAAACTGCAATTGGACATTCTGAGCGCTAAGAGGCCTATATTGGGAAAAAGAATGTCTACAAATAAAAACTACACAGAAGAATTGTGTGAAACTTCTTTCTGTTCTGTTTGTTCCACTAAAAGAGTAGAACATTAGTTTTCATTGAGCCGTTCTGAAACACTCTTTCTGTAGAAAATGCAAGTGGAGATTCGGAGCGCTAAGAGGGTAATAGTTGAAAAAGGAATATCTCCAAATATAAACTGCACAGAATCATTCTGTGAAACTTCTTTCTGACCTGTGCATTCAGCTAACAGAGTTAAACCATACTTTTGATTGAGCAGATCTGAACACTCTTTCTGTTGAATATGCAACTGGACATTTGGAGCGCTAAGAGCGTAGTAGTGGAAAAAGGAATATATTCAAATATAAACTACACAGAAGCATTCTGTAAAACTTCTTTCTGATCTGAGCATACGGCTAACAGAGTTAAACCATACTTTTGATTGAGCAGTTTTGAAACACTCTGTCTTTTGAAAATGCAACTGGACTTTCCTAGCGCTAAGTGGGTAATAGTGGAAAAAAGTATATGTTCAAATATAAACTACACAGAAGCATTGTATGAAACTTCTTTCTGTTCTGTGCATTCAACTAACAGAGTTGAACCTTACTTTTGATTGAGCCGTTCTGAAACACTCTTTCTGTAGAAACTGCAATTGGACATTCTGAGCGCTAAGAGGCCTATATTGGTAAAAAGAATGTCTACAAATAAAAACTACACAGAAGAATTGTGTGAAACTTCTTTCTGTTCTGTTTGTTCCACTAAAAGAGTTGAACATTAGTTTTCATTGAGCCGTTCTGAAACACTCTTTCTGTAGAAAATGCAAGTGGAGATTCGGAGCGCTAAGAGGGTAATAGTTGAAAAAGCAATGTCTCCAAATATAAACTGCACAGAATCATTCTGTGAAACTTCTTTCTGACCTGTGCATTCAGCTAACAGTGTTAAACCATACTTTTGATTGAGCAGATCTGAACACTCTTTCTGTAGAAAATGCAACTGGACATTTGGAGTGCTAAGAGAGTAGTAGTGGAAAAAGGAATATATTCAAATATAAACTACACAGAAGCATTCTGTGAAACTTCTTTCTGATCTGAGCATTTAGCTAACAGAGTTAAACCATACTTTTGATCGAGCAGTTTTGAAACACTCTGTCTGTAGAAAATGCAACGGGACATTCGTAGCGCTAAGTGGGTAATAGTGGAAAAAAGAATATGTTCAAATATAAACTACACAGAAGCATTGTATGAAACTTCTTTCTGTTCTGTGCATTCAACTAACAGAGTTGAACCTTACTTTTGATTGAGCCTTTCTGAAACACTCTTTCTGTAGAAACTGCAATTGGACATTCTGAGCGCTAAGAGGCCTATATTGGGAAAAATAATATCTTCAAATAAAAACTACACAGAAGCATTTTGTGAAACTTATTTCTGATATGTTCATTAAGCTAACAGAGTTAACCCATACTTTTGATTGCGCAGTTCTGAACACTCTTTCTGTAGAAAATGCAAGTGGACATTCGGAGCGCTAAGAGGGTAATAGTGGAAAAAGGAATATATTCAAATATAAACTACACAGTAGCATTCTGTGAAAATTCTTTCTGTTCTGTGCATTCAACTAACAGAGTTGAACCTTACTTTTGATTGAGCCGTTCTGAAACACTCTTTCTGTAGAAACTGCAATTGGACATGCTAAGCGCTAAGAGGCCTACATTGGGAAAAAGAATATCTACAAATAAAAACTACACAGATGCATTCTGTGAAACTTATTTCTGATCTGTAAATTCAGTTAACAGAGATAAAACATATTTTTGATTGAGCAGTTATGAAACACTCTTTTTGTAGAAAATGCAAGTGGAGATTCGGAGCGCTAAGAGGGTAATAGTGGAAAAAGGAATGTCTTCAAATATAAACTACACAGAATCATTCGGTGAAACTTCTTTCTGATCTGTGCATTCAGCTAACAGAGTTAAACCATACTTTTGATTGAGCAGATCTGAACACTCTTTCTGTTGAAAATGCAACTGGACATTTGGAGCGCTAAGAGCGTAGTAGTGGAAAAAGGAATATATTCAAATATAAACTACACAGAAGCATTCTGTGAAACTTCTTTCTGATCTGAGCATTCAGCTAACAGAGTTAAACCATACTTTTGATTGAGCAGTTTTGAAACACTCTGTCTGTAGAAAATGCAACTGGACATTCGTAGAGCTAATTGGGTAATAGTGGAAAAAAGAATATGTTCAAATATAAACTACACAGAAGCATTGTATGAAACTTCTTTCTGTTCTGTGCATTCAACTAACAGAGTTGAACCTTACTTTTGATTGAGCCTTTCTGAAACACTCTTTCTGTAGAAACTGCAATTGGACATTCTGAGCGCTAAGAGGCCTCTATTGGGAAAAATAATATCTTCAAATAAAAACTACACAGAAGCATTGTGTGAAACTTATTTCTGATATGTTCATTAAGCTAACAGAGTTAAACCATACTTTTGATTGCGCAGTTCTGAACACTCTTTCTGTAGAAAATGCAAGTGGACATTCGGAGCGCTAATAGGGTAATAGTGGAAAAAGGAATATATTCAAATATAAACTACACAGTAGCATTCTGTGAAAATTCTTTCTGTTCTGTGCATTCAACTAACAGAGTTGAACCTTACTTTTGATTGAGCCGTTCTGAAACAATCTTTCTGTAGAAACTGCAATTGGACATGCTAAGCGCTAAGAGGCCTACATTGGGAAAAAGAATATCTTCAAATAAAAACTACACAGATGCATTCTGTGAAACTTATTTCTGATCTGTAAATTCAGTTAACAGAGATAAAACATATTTTTGATTGAGCAGTTATGAAACACTCTTTTTGTAGAAAATGCAAGTGGAGATTCGGAGCCCTAAGGGGGTAATAGTGGAAAAACGAATGTCTTCAAATATAAACTACACAGAATCATTCGGTGAAACTTCTTTCTGATCTGTGCATTCAGCTAACAGGGTTAAACCATACTTTTGATTGAGCAGATCTGAACACACTTTCTGTAGAAAATGCAACTGGACATTTGGAGCGCTAAGAGCGTAGTAGTGGAAAAAGGAATATATTCAAATATAAACTACACAGAAGCATTCTGTGAAACTTCTTTCTGATCTGAGCATTCAGCTAACAGAGTTAAACCATACTTTTGATTGAGCAGTTTTGAAACACTCTGTCTGTAGAAAATGCAACTGGACATTCGTAGCGCTAAGTGGGTAATAGTGGAAAAAAGAATATGTTCAAATATAAACTACACAGAAGCATTGTATGAAACTCCTTTCTGTTCTGTGCATTCAACTAACAGAGTTGAACCTTACTTTTGATTGAGCCGTTCTGAAACACTCTTTCTGTAGAAACTGCAGTTGGACATTCTGAGCGCTAAGAGGCCTATATTGGGAAAAAGGATGTCTACAAATAAAAACTACACAGAAGAATTGTGTGAAACTTCTTTCTGTTCTGTTTGTTCAACTAAAAGAGTTGAACCTTAGTTTTGATTGAGCCGTTCTGAAACACTCTTTCTGTAGAAAATGCAAGTGTAGATTCGGAGCGCTAAGAGGGTAATAGTGGAAAAAGGAATGTCTCCAAATATAAACTACACAGAATCATTCTGTGAAACTTCTTTCTGATCTGTGCATTCAGCTAACAGATTTAAACCATACTTTTGATTGAGCAGATCTGAACACTCTTTCTGTTGAAAATGCAACTGGACATTTGGAGCGCTAAGAGCGTAGTAGTGGAAAAAGGAATATATTCAAATATAAACTACACAGAAGCATTCTGTGAAACTTCTTTCTGATCTGAGCATTCAGCTAACAGAGTTAAACCATACTTTTGATTGAGCAGTTTTGAAACACTCTGTCTGTAGAAAATGCAACTGGACATTCGTAGCGCTAAGTGGGTAATAGTGGAAAAAAGAATATGTTCAAATATAAACTACACAGAAGCATTGTATGAAACTTCTTTCTGTTCTGTGCATTCAACTAACAGAGTTGAACCTTACTTTTGATTGAGCCTTTCTGAAACACTCTTTCTGTAGAAACTGCAATTGGACATTCTGAGCGCTAAGAGGCCTATATTGGGAAAAATAATATCTTCAAATAAAAACTACACAGAAGCATTGTGTGAAACTTATTTCTGATATGTTCATTAAGCTAACAGAGTTAAACCATACTTTTGATTGCGCAGTTCTGAACACTCTTTCTGTAGAAAATGCAAGTGGACATTCGGAGCGCTAAGAGGGTAATAGTGGAAAAAGGAATATATTCAAATATAAACTACACAGTAGCATTCTGTGAAATCTCTTTCTGTTCTGTGCATTCAGCTAACAGAGTTGAACCTTACTTTTGATTGAGCCGTTCTGAAACACTCTTTCTGTAGAAACTGCAATTGGACATGCTAAGCGCTAAGAGGCCTACATTGGGAAAAAGAATATCTTCAAATAAAAACTACACAGATGCACTCTGTGAAACTTATTTCTGATCTGTAAATTCAGTTAACAGAGATAAAACATATTTTTGATTGAGCAGTTATGAAACACTCTTTTTGTAGAAAATGCAAGTGGAGATTCGGAGCGCTAAGAGGGTAATAGTGGAAAAAGGAATGTCTTCAAATATAAACTACACAGAATAATTCGGTGAAACTTCTTTCTGATCTGTGCATTCAGCTACCAGAGTTAAAACATACTTTTGATTGAGCAGATCTGAACACTCTTTCTGTTGAAAATGCAACTGGACATTTGGAGCGGTAAGAGCGTAGTAGTGGAAAAAGTAATATATTCAAATATAAACTACACAGAAGCATTCTGTGAAACTTCTTTCTGATCTGAGCATTCAGCTAACAGAGTTAAACCATACTTTTGATTGAGCAGTTTTGAAACACTCTGTCTGTAGAAAATGCAACTGGACATTCGAAGCGCTAAGTTGGTAATAGTGGAAAAAAGAATATGTTCAAATATAAACTACACAGAAGCATTGTATGAAACTTCTTTCTGTTCTGTGCATTCAACTAACAGAGTTGAACCTTACTTTTGATTGAGCCGTTCTGAAACACTCTTTCTGTAGAAACTGCAATTGGACATTCTGAGCGCTAAGAGGCCTATATTGGGAAAAAGAATGTCTACAAATAAAAACTACACAGAAGAATTTTGTGAAACTTCTTTCTGTTCTGTTTGTTCCACTAAAAGAGTTGAACATTAGTTTTCATTGAGTCGTTCTGAAACACTCTTTCTGTAGAAAATGCAAGTGGAGATTCGGAGCGCTAAGAGGGTAATAGTTGAAAAAGGAATGTCTCCAAATATAAACTGCACAGAATCATTCTGTGAAACTTCTTTCTGATCTGTGCATTCAGCTAACAGAGTTAAACCATACTTTTGATTGAGCAGATCTGAACACTCTTTCTGTAGAAAATGCAACTGGACATTTGGAGCGCTAAGAGAGTAGTAGTGGAAAAAGGAATATATTCAAATATAAACTACACAGAAGCATTCTGTGAAACTTCTTTCTGATCTGAGCATTCAGCTAACAGAGTTAAACCATACTTATGATTGAGCAGTTTTGAAACACTCTGTCTGTAGAAAATGCAACGGGACATTCGTAGCGCTAAGTGGGTAATAGTGGAAAAAAGAATATGTTCAAATATAAACTACACAGAAGCATTGTATGAAACTTCTTTCTGTTCTGTGCATTCAACTAACAGAGTTGAACCTTACTTTTGATTGAGCCTTTCTGAAACACTCTTTCTGTAGAAACTGCAATTGGACATTCTGAGCGCTAAGAGGCCTATATTGGGAAAAATAATATCTTCAAATAAAAACTACACAGAAGCATTTTGTGAAACTTATTTCTGATATGTTCATTAAGCTAACAGAGTTAACCCATACTTTTGATTGCGCAGTTCTGAACACTCTTTCTGTAGAAAATGCAAGTGGACATTCGGAGCGCTAAGAGGGTAATAGTCGAAAAAGGAATATATTCAAATATAAACTACACAGTAGCATTCTGTGAAAATTCTTTCTGTTCTGTGCATTCAACTAACAGAGTTGAACCTTACTTTTGATTGAGCCGTTCTGAAACACTCTTTCTGTAGAAACTGCAATTGGACATGCTAAGCGCTAAGAGGCCTACATTGGGAAAAAGAATATCTACAAATAAAAACTACACAGATGCATTCTGTGAAACTTATTTCTGATCTGTAAATTCAGTTAACAGAGATAAAACATATTTTTGATTGAGCAGTTATGAAACACTCTTTTTGTAGAAAATGCAAGTGGAGATTCGGAGCGCTAAGAGGGTAATAGTGGAAAAAGGAATGTCTTCAAATATAAACTACACAGAATCATTCGGTGAAACTTCTTTCTGATCTGTGCATTCAGCTAACAGAGTTAAACCATACTTTTGATTGAGCAGATCTGAACACTCTTTCTGTTGAAAATGCAACTGGACATTTGGAGCGCTAAGAGCGTAGTAGTGGAAAAAGGAATATATTCAAATATAAACTACACAGAAGCATTCTGTGAAACTTCTTTCTGATCTGAGCATTCAGCTAACAGAGTTAAACCATACTTTTGATTGAGCAGTTTTGAAACACTCTGTCTGTAGAAAATGCAACTGGACATTCGTAGAGCTAAGTGGGTAATAGTGGAAAAAAGAATATGTTCAAATATAAACTACACAGAAGCATTGTATGAAACTTCTTTCTGTTCTGTGCATTCAACTAACAGAGTTGAACCTTACTTTTGATTGAGCCTTTCTGAAACACTCTTTCTGTAGAAACTGCAATTGGACATTCTGAGCGCTAAGAGGCCTCTATTGGGAAAAATAATATCTTCAAATAAAAACTACACAGAAGCATTGTGTGAAACTTATTTCTGATATGTTCATTAAGCTAACAGAGTTAAACCATACTTTTGATTGCGCAGTTCTGAACACTCTTTCTGTAGAAAATGCAAGTGGACATTCGGAGCGCTAATAGGGTAATAGTGGAAAAAGGAATATATTCAAATATAAACTACACAGTAGCATTCTGTGAAAATTCTTTCTGTTCTGTGCATTCAACTAACAGAGTTGAACCTTACTTTTGATTGAGCCGTTCTGAAACACTCTTTCTGTAGAAACTGCAATTGGACATGCTAAGCGCTAAGAGGCCTACATTGGGAAAAAGAATATCTTCCAATAAAAACTACACAGATGCATTCTGTGAAACTTATTTCTGATCTGTAATTTCAGTTAACAGAGATAAAACATATTTTTGATTGAGCAGTTATGAAACACTCTTTTTGTAGAAAATGCAAGTGGAGATTCGGAGCGCTAAGAGGGTAATAGAGGAAAAAGTAATGTCTTCAAACATAAACTACACAGAATCATTCGGTGAAACTTCTTTCTGATCTGTGCATTCAGCTAAAAGAGTTAAACCATACTTTTGATTGAGCAGATCTGAACACTCTTTGTGTAGAAAATGCAACTGGACATTTGGAGCGCTAAGAGCGTAGTAGTGGAAAAAGGAATATATTCAAATATAAACTACACAGAAGCATTCTGTGAAACTTCTTTCTGATCTGAGCATACAGCTAACAGAGTTAAACCATACTTTTGATTGAGCAGTTTTGAAACACTCTGTCTGTAGAAAATGCAACTGGACATTCGTAGCGCTAAGTGGGTAATAGTGGAAAAAAGAATATGTTCAAATATAAACTACACAGAAGCATTGTATGAAACTTCTTTCTGTTCTGTGCATTCAACTAACAGAGTTGAACCTTACTTTTGATTGAGCCGTTCTGAAACACTCTTTCTGTAGAAACTGCAATTGGACATTCTGAGAGCTAAGAGGCCTATATTGGGAAAAAGAATGTCTACAAATAAAAACTACACAGAAGAATTGTGTGAAACTTCTTTCTGTTCTGTTTGTTCAACTAAAAGAGTTGAACCTTAGTTTTGATTGAGCCGTTCTGAAACACTCTTTATGGAGAAAAGGCAAGTGGAGATTCGGAGCGCTAAGAGGGTAATAGTGGAAAAAGGAATGTCTCCAAATATAAACTACACAGAATCATTCTGTGAAACTTCTTTCTGATCTGTGCATTCAGCTAACAGAGTTAAACCATACTTTTGATTGAGCAGATCTGAACACTCTTTCTGTAGAAAATGCAACTGGACATTTGGAGCGCTAAGAGAGTAGTAGTGGAAAAAGGAATATATTCAAATATAAACTACACAGAAGCATTCTGTGAAACTTCTTTCTGATCTGAGCATTCAGCTAACAGAGTTAAACCATACTTTTGATTGAGCAGTTTTGAAACACTCTCTCTGTAGAAAATGCAACTGGACATTCGTAGCGCTAAGTGGGTAATAGTGGAAAAAAGAAGATGTTCAAATATAAACTACACAGAAGCATTGTATGAAACTTCTTTCTGTTCTGTGCATTCAACTAACAGAGTTGAACCTTACTTATAATTGAGCCTTTCTGAAACACTCTTTCTGTAGAATCTGCAATTGGACATTCTGAGCGCTAAGAGGCCTATATTGGGAAAAATAATATCTTCAAATAAAAACTACACAGAAGCATTGTGTGAAACTTATTTCTGATATGTTCATTAAGCTAACAGAGTTAAACCATACTTTTGATTGCGCAGTTCTGAACACTCTTTCTGTAGAAAATGCAAGTGGACATTCGGAGCGCTAAGAGGGTAATAGTGGAAAAAGGAATATATTCAAATATAAACTACACAGTAGCATTCTGTGAAAATTCTTTCTGTTCTGTGCATTCAACTAACAGAGTTGAACCTTACTTTTGATTGAGCCGTTCTGAAACACTCTTTCTGTAGAAACTGCAATTGGACATGCTAAGCGCTAAGAGGCCTACATTGGGAAAAAGAATATCTTCAAACAAAAACTACACAGATGCATTCTGTGAAACTTATTTCTGATCTGTAATTTCAGTTAACAGAGATAAAACATATTTTTGATTGAGCAGTTATGAAACACTCTTTTTGTAGAAAATGCAAGTGGAGATTCGGAGCGCTAAGAGGGTAATAGAGGAAAAAGTAATGTCTTCAAATATAAACTACACAGAATCATTCGGTGAAACTTCTTTCTGATCTGTGCATTCAGCTAAAAGAGTTAAACCATACTTTTGATTGAGCAGATCTGAACACTCTTTGTGTAGAAAATGCAACTGGACATTTGGAGCGCTAAGAGCGTAGTAGTGGAAAAAGGAATATATTCAAATATAAACTACACAGAAGCATTCTGTGAAACTTCTTTCTGATCTGAGCATACAGCTAACAGAGTTAAACCATAATTTGATTGAGCAGTTTTGAAACACTCTGTCTGTAGAAAATGCAACTGGACATTCGTAGCGCTAAGTGGGTAATAGTGGAAAAAAGAATATGTTCAAATATAAACTACACAGAAGCATTGTATGAATCTTCTTTCTGTTCTGTGCATTCAACTAACAGAGTTGAACCTTACTTTTGATTGAGCCGTTCTGAAACACTCTTTCTGTAGAAACTGCAATTGGACATTCTGAGAGCTAAGGGGCCTATATTGGGAAAAAGAATGTCTACAAATAAAAACTACACAGAAGAATTGTGTGAAACTTCTTTCTGTTCTGTTTGTTCAACTAAAAGAGTTGAACCTTAGTTTTGATTGAGCCGTTCTGAAACACTCTTTATGGAGAAAAGGCAAGTGGAGATTCGGAGCGCTAAGAGGGTAATAGTGGAAAAAGGAATGTCTCCAAATATAAACTACACAGAATCATTCTGTGAAACTTCTTTCTGATCTGTGCATTCAGCTAACAGAGTTAAACCATACTTTTGATTGAGCAGATCTGAACACTCTTTCTGTAGAAAATGCAACTGGACATTTGGAGCGCTAAGAGAGTAGTAGTGGAAAAAGGAATATATTCAAATATAAACTACACAGAAGCATTCTGTGAAACTTCTTTCTGATCTGAGCATTCAGCTAACAGAGTTAAACCATACTTTTGATTGAGCAGTTTTGAAACACTCTCTCTGTAGAAAATGCAACTGGACATTCGTAGCGCTAAGTGGGTAATAGTGGAAAAAAGAAGATGTTCAAATATAAACTACACAGAAGCATTGTATGAAACTTCTTTCTGTTCTGTGCATTCAACTAACAGAGTTGAACCTTACTTATAATTGAGCCTTTCTGAAACACTCTTTCTGTAGAATCTGCAATTGGACATTCTGAGCGCTAAGAGGCCTATATTGGGAAAAATAATATCTTCAAATAAAAACTACACAGAAGCATTGTGTGAAACTTATTTCTGATATGTTCATTAAGCTAACAGAGTTAAACCATACTTTTGATTGCGCAGTTCTGAACACTCTTTCTGTAGAAAATGCAAGTGGACATTCGGAGCGCTAAGAGGGTAATAGTGGAAAAAGTAATATATTCAAATATAAACTACACAGTAGCATTCTGTGAAAATTCTTTCTGTTCTGTGCATTCAACTAACAGAGTTGAACCTTACTTTTGATTGAGCCGTTCTGAAACACTCTTTCTGTAGAAACTGCAATTGGACATGCTAAGCGCTAAGAGGCCTACATTGGGAAAAGGAATATCTTCAAATAAAAACTACACAGATGCATTCTGTGAAACTTATTTCTGATCTGTAAATTCAGTTAACAGAGATAAAACATATTTTTGATTGAGCAGTTATGAAACTCTCTTTTTGTAGAAAATGCAAGTGGAGATTCGGAGCGCTAAGAGGGTAATAGTGGAAAAAGGAATGTCTTCAAATATAAACTACACAGAATCATTCGGTGAAACTTCTTTCTGATCTGTGCATTCAGCTAACAGAGTTAAACCATACTTTTGATTGAGCAGATCTGAACACTCTTTCTGTAGAAAATGCAACTGGACATTTGGAGCGCTAAGAGCGTAGTAGTGGAAAAAGGAATATATTCAAATATAAACTACACAGAAGCATTCTGTGAAACTTCTTTCTGATCTGAGCATACAGCTAACAGAGTTAAACCATACTTTTGATTGAGCAGTTTTGAAACACTCTGTCTGTAGAAAATGCAACTGGACATTCGTAGCGCTAAGTGGGTAATAGTGGAAAAAGAATATGTTCAAATATAAACTACACAGAAGCATTGTATGAAACTTCTTTCTGTTCTGTGCATTCAACTAACAGAGTTAAACCTTACTTTTGATTGAGCCGTTCTGAAACACTCTTTCTGTAGAAACTGCAATTGGACATTCTGAGCGTTAAGAGGCCTATATTGGGAAAAAGAATGTCTACAAATAAAAACTACACAGAAGAATTGTGTGAAACTTCTTTCTGTTCTGTTTGTTCAACTAAATGAGTTGAACCTTAGTTTTGATTTAGCCGTTCTGAAACACTCTTTCTGTAGAAAATGCAAGTGGAGATTCGGAGCGCTAAGAGGGTAATAGTGGAAAAAGGAATGTCTCCAAATATAAACTACACAGAATCATTCTGTGAAACTTCTTTCTGATCTGTGCATTCAGCTAACAGAGTTAAACCATACTTTTGATTGAGCAGATCTGAACACTCTTTCTGTAGAAAATGCAACTGGACATTTGGAGCGCTAAGAGAGTAGTAGTGGAAAAAGGAATATATTCAAATATAAACTACACAGAAGCATTCTGTGAAACTTCTTTCTGATCTGAGCATTCAGCTAACAGAGTTAAACCATACTTTTGATTGAGCAGTTTTGAAACACTCTGTCTGTAGAAAATGCAACTGGACATTCGTAGCGCTAAGTGGGTAATAGTGGAAAAAAGAATATGTTCAAATATAAACTACACAGAAGCATTGTATGAAACTTCTTTCTGTTCTGTGCATTCAACTAACAGAGTTGAACCTTACTTTTGATTGAGCCTTTCTGAAACACTCTTTCTGTAGAAACTGCAATTGGATATTCTGAGCGCTAAGAGGCCTATATTGGGAAAAATAATATCTTCAAATAAAAACTACACAGAAGCATTGTGTGAAACTTATTTCTGATATGTTCATTAAGCTAACAGAGTTAAACCATACTTTTGATTGCGCAGTTCTGAACACTCTTTCTGTAGAAAATGCAAGTGGACATTCGGAGCGCTAAGAGGGTAATAGTGGAAAAAGGAATATATTCAAATATAAACTACACAGTAGAATTCTGTGAAAATTCTTTCTGTTCTGTGCATTCAACTAACAGAGTTGAACCTTACTTTTGATTGAGCCGTTCTGAAACACTCTTTCTGTAGAAACTGCAATTGGACATGGTAAGCGCTAAGAGGCCTACATTGGGAAAAAGAATATCTTCAAATAAAAACTACACAGATGCATTCTGTGAAACTTATTTCTGATCTGTAATTTCAGTTAACACAGATAAAACATATTTTTGATTGAGCAGTTATGAAACACTCTTTTTGTAGAAAATGCAAGTGGAGATTCGGAGCGCTAAGAAGGTAATAGAGGAAAAAGTAATGTCTTCAAATATAAACTACACAGAATCATTCGGTGAAACTTCTTTCTGATCTGTGCATTCAGCTAAAAGAGTTAAACCATACTTTTGATTGAGCAGATCTGAACACTCTTTCTGTAGAAAATGCAACTGGACATTTGGAGCGCTAAGAGCGTAGTAGTGGAAAAAGGAATATATTCAAATATAAACTACACAGAAGCATTCTGTGAAACTTCTTTCTGATCTGAGCATACAGCTAACAGAGTTAAACCATACTTTTGATTGAGCAGTTTTGAAACACTCTGTCTGTAGAAAATGCAACTGGACATTCGTAGCGCTAAGTGGGTAATAGTGGAAAAAAGAATATGTTCAAATATAAACTACACAGAATCATTGTATGAAACTTCTTTCTGTTCTGTGCATTCAACTAACAGAGTTGAACCTTACTTTTGATTGAGCCGTTCTGAAACACTCTTTCTGTAGAAACTGCAATTGGACATTCTGAGAGCTAAGAGGCCTATATTGGGAAAAAGAATGTCTAAAAATAAAAACTACACAGAAGAATTGTGTGAAACTTCTTTCTGTTCTGTTTGTTCAACTAAAAGAGTTGAACCTTAGTTTTGATTGAGCCGTTCTGAAACACTCTATATGGAGAAAAGGCAAGTGGAGATTCGGAGCGCTAAGAGGGTAATAGTGGAAAAAGGAATGTCTCCAAATATAAACTACACAGAATCATTCTGTGAAACTTCTTTCTGATCTGTGCATTCAGCTAACAGAGTTAAACCATACTTTTGAATGAGCAGATCTGAACACTCTTTCTGTAGAAAATGCAACTGGACATTTGGAGCGCTAAGAGAGTAGTAGTGGAAAAAGGAATATATTCAAATATAAACTACACAGAAGCATTCTGTGAAACTTCTTTCTGATCTGAGCATTCAGCTAACAGAGTTAAACCGTACTTATGATTGAGCAGTTTTGAAACACTCTGTCTGTAGAAAATGCAACTGGACATTCGTAGCGCTAAGTGGGTAATAGTGGAGAAAAGAATATGTTCAAATATAAACTACACAGAAGCATTGTATGAAACTTCTTTCTGTTCTGTGCATTCAACTAACAGAGTTGAACCTTACTTTTGATTGAGCCTTTCTGAAACACTCTTTCTGTAGAAACTGCAATTGGACATTCTGAGCGCTAAGAGGCCTCTATTGGGAAAAATAATATCTTCACATAAAAACTACACAGAAGCATTGTGTGAAACTTATTTCTGATATGTTCATTAAGCTAACAGAGTTAAACCATACTTTTGATTGCGCAGTTCTGAACACTCTTTCTGTAGAAAATGCAAGTGGACATTCGGAGCGCTAAGAGGGTAATAGTGGAAAAAGGAATATATTCAAATATAAACTACACAGTAGCATTCTGTGAAAATTCTTTCTGTTCTGTGCATTCAACTAACAGAGTTGAACCTTACTTTTGATTGAGCCGTTCTGAAACACTCTTTCTGTAGAAACTGCAATTGGACATGCTAAGCGCTAAGAGGCCTACATTGGGAAAAGGAATATCTTCAAATAAAAACTACACAGATGCATTCTGTGAAACTTATTTCTGATCTGTAAATTCAGTTAACAGAGATAAAATATATTTTTGATTGAGCAGTTATGAAACTCTCTTTTTGTAGAAAATGCAAGTGGAGATTCGGAGCGCTAAGAGGGTAATAGTGGAAAAAGGAATGTCTTCAAATATAAACTACACAGAATCATTCGGTGAAACTTCTTTCTGATCTGTGCATTCAGCTAACAGAGTTAAACCATACTTTTGATTGAGCAGATCTGAACACTCTTTCTGTAGAAAATGCAACTGGACATTTGGAGCGCTAAGAGCGTAGTAGTGGAAAAAGGAATATATTCAAATATAAACTACACAGAAGCATTCTGTGAAACTTCTTTCTGATCTGAGCATACAGCTAACAGAGTTAAACCATACTTTTGATTGAGCAGTTTTGAAACACTCTGTCTGTAGAAAATGCAACTGGACATTCGTAGCGCTAAGTGGGTAATAGTGGAAAAGAATATGTTCAAATATAAACTACACAGAAGCATTGTATGAAACTTCTTTCTGTTCTGTGCATTCAACTAACAGAGTTGAACCTTACTTTTGATTGAGCCGTTCTGAAACACTCTTTCTGTAGAAACTGCAATTGGACATTCTGAGCGCTAGGAGGCCTATATTGGGAAAAAGAATGTCTACAAATAAAAACTACAGAGAAGAATTCTGTGAAACTTCTTTCTGTTCTGTTTGTTCAACTAAAAGAGTTGAACCTTAGTTTTGATTGAGCCGTTCTGAAACACTCTTTCTGTAGAAAATGCAAGTGGAGATTCGGAGCGCTAAGAGGGTAATAGTGGAAAAAGGAATGTCTCCAAATATAAACTACACAGAATCATTCTGTGAAACTTCTTTCTGATCTGTGCATTCAGCTAACAGAGTTAAACCATACTTTTGATTGAGCAGATCTGAACACTCTTTCTGTAGAAAATGCAACTGGACATATGGAGCGCTAAGAGAGTACTAGTGGAAAAAGGAATATATTCAAATATAAACTACACAGAAGCATTCTGTGAAACTTCTTTCTGTTCTGAGCATTCAGCTAACAGAGTTAAACCATACTTTTGATTGAGCAGTTTTGAAACACTCTGTCTGTAGAAAATGCAACTGGACATTCGTAGCGCTAAGTGGGTAATAGTGGAAAAAATAATATGTTCAAATATAAACTACACAGAAGCATTGTATGAAACTTCTTTCTGTTCTGTGCATTCAACTAACAGAGTTGAACCTTACTTTTGATTGAGCCTTTCTGAAACACTCTTTCTGTAGAAACTGCAATTGGATATTCTGAGCGCTAAGAGGCCCCTATTGGGAAAAATAATATCTTCAAATAAAAACTACACAGAAGCATTGTGTGAAACTTATTTCTGATATGTTCATTAAGCTAACAGAGTTAAACCATACTTTTGATTGCGCAGTTCTGAACACTCTTTCTGTAGAAAATGCAAGTGGACATTCGGAGCGCTAAGAGGGTAATAGTGGAAAAAGGAATATATTCAAATATAAACTACACAGTAGAATTCTGTGAAAATTCTTTCTGTTCTGTGCATTCAACTAACAGAGTTGAACCTTACTTTTGATTGAGCCGTTCTGAAACACTCTTTCTGTAGAAACTGCAATTGGACATGCTAAGCGCTAAGAGGCCTACATTGGGAAAAAGAATATCTTCCAATAAAAACTACACAGATGCATTCTGTGAAACTTATTTCTGATCTGTAATTTCAGTTAACAGAGATAAAACATATTTTTGATTGAGCAGTTATGAAACACTCTTTTTGTAGAAAATGCAAGTGGAGATTCGGAGCGCTAAGAGGGTAATAGAGGAAAAAGTAATGTCTTCAAATATAAACTACACAGAATCATTCGGTGAAACTTCTTTCTGATCTGTGCATTCAGCTAAAAGAGTTAAACCATACTTTTGATTGAGCAGATCTGAACACTCTTTGTGTAGAAAATGCAACTGGACATTTGGAGCGCTAAGAGCGTAGTAGTGGAAAAAGGAATATATTCAAATATAAACTACACAGAAGCATTCTGTGAAACTTCTTTCTGATCTGAGCATACAGCTAACAGAGTTAAACCATACTTTTGATTGAGCAGTTTTGAAACACTCTGTCTGTAGAAAATGCAACTGGACATTCGTAGCGCTAAGTGGGTAATAGTGGAAAAAAGAATATGTTCAAATATAAACTACACAGAACCATTGTATGAAACTTCTTTCTGTTCTGTGCATTCAACTAACAGAGTTGAACCTTACTTTTGATTGAGCCGTTCTGAAACACTCTTTCTGTAGAAACTGCAATTGGACATTCTGAGAGCTAAGAGGCCTATATTGGGAAAAAGAATGTCTACAAATAAAAACTACACAGAAGAATTGTGTGAAACTTCTTTCTGTTCTGCTTGTTCAACTAAAAGAGTTGAACCTTAGTTTTGATTGAGCCGTTCTGAAACACTCTTTATGGAGAAAAGGCAAGTGGAGATTCGGAGCGCTAAGAGGGTAATAGTGGAAAAAGGAATGTCTCCAAATATAAACTACACAGAATCATTCTGTGAAACTTCTTTCTGATCTGTGCATTCAGCTAACAGAGTTAAACCATACTTTTGATTGAGCAGATCTGAACACTCTTTCTGTAGAAAATGCAACTGGACATTTGGAGCGCTAAGAGAGTAGTAGTGGAAAAAGGAATATATTCAAATATAAACTACACAGAAGCATTCTGTGAAACTTCTTTCTGATCTGAGCATTCAGCTAACAGAGTTAAACCATACTTTTGATTGAGCAGTTTTGAAACACTCTCTCTGTAGAAAATGCAACTGGACATTCGTAGCGCTAAGTGGGTAATAGTGGAAAAAAGAAGATGTTCAAATATAAACTACACAGAAGCATTGTATGAAACTTCTTTCTGTTCTGTGCATTCAACTAACAGAGTTGAACCTTACTTATAATTGAGCCTTTCTGAAACACTCTTTCTGTAGAATCTGCAATTGGACATTCTGAGCGCTAAGAGGCCTATATTGGGAAAAATAATATCTTCAAATAAAAACTACACAGAAGCATTGTGTGAAACTTATTTCTGATATGTTCATTAAGCTAACAGAGTTAAACCATACTTTTGATTGCGCAGTTCTGAACACTCTTTCTGTAGAAAATGCAAGTGGACATTCGGAGCGCTAAGAGGGTAATAGTGGAAAAAGGAATATATTCAAATATAAACTACACAGTAGCATTCTGTGAAAATTCTTTCTGTTCTGTGCATTCAACTAACAGAGTTGAACCTTACTTTTGATTGAGCCGTTCTGAAACACTCTTTCTGTAGAAACTGCAATTGGACATGCTAAGCGCTAAGAGGCCTACATTGGGAAAAGGAATATCTTCAAATAAAAACTACACAGATGCATTCTGTGAAACTTATTTCTGATCTGTAAATTCAGTTAACAGAGATAAAACATATTTTTGATTGAGCAGTTATGAAACTCTCTTTTTGTAGAAAATGCAAGTGGAGATTCGGAGCGCTAAGAGGGTAATAGTGGAAAAAGGAATGTCTTCAAATATAAACTACACAGAATCATTCGGTGAAACTTCTTTCGGATCTGTGCATTCAGCTAACAGAGTTAAACCATACTTTTGATTGAGCAGATCTGAACACTCTTTCTGTAGAAAATGCAACTGGACATTTGGAGCGCTAAGAGCGTAGTAGTGGCAAAAGGAATATATTCAAATATAAACTACACAGAAGCATTCTGTGAAACTTCTTTCTGATCTGAGCATACAGCTAACAGAGTTAAACGATACTTTTGATTGAGCAGTTTTGAAACACTCTGTCTGTAGAAAATGCAACTGGACATTCGTAGCGCTAAGTGGGTAATAGTGGAAAAGAATATGTTCAAATATAAACTACACAGAAGCATTGTATGAAACTTCTTTCTGTTCTGTGCATTCAACTAACAGAGTTGAACCTTACTTTTGATTGAGCCGTTCTGAAACACTCTTTCTGTAGAAACTGCAATTGGACATTCTGAGCGCTAGGAGGCCTATATTGGGAAAAAGAATGTCTACAAATAAAAACTACAGAGAAGAATTGTGTGAAACTTCTTTCTGTTCTGTTTGTTCAACTAAAAGAGTTGAACCTTAGTTTTGATTGAGCCGTTCTGAAACACTCTTTCTGTAGAAAATGCAAGTGGAGATTCGGAGCGCTAAGAGGGTAATAGTGGAAAAAGGAATGTCTCCAAATATAAACTACACAGAATCATTCTGTGAAACTTCTTTCTGATCTGTGCATTCAGCTAACAGAGTTAAACCATACTTTTGATTGAGCAGATCTGAACACTCTTTCTGTAGAAAATGCAACTGGACATATGGAGCGCTAAGAGAGTACTAGTGGAAAAAGGAATATATTCAAATATAAACTACACAGAAGCATTCTGTGAAACTTCTTTCTGTTCTGAGCATTCAGCTAACAGAGTTAAACCATACTTTTGATTGAGCAGTTTTGAAACACTCTGTCTGTAGAAAATGCAACTGGACATTCGTAGCGCTAAGTGGGTAATAGTGGAAAAAATAATATGTTCAAATATAAACTACACAGAAGCATTGTATGAAACTTCTTTCTGTTCTGTGCATTCAACTAACAGAGTTGAACCTTACTTTTGATTGAGCCTTTCTGAAACACTCTTTCTGTAGAAACTGCAATTGGATATTCTGAGCGCTAAGAGGCCTCTATTGGGAAAAATAATATCTTCAAATAAAAACTACACAGAAGCATTGTGTGAAACTTATTTCTGATATGTTCATTAAGCTAACAGAGTTAAACCATACTTTTGATTGCGCAGTTCTGAACACTCTTTCTGTAGAAAATGCAAGTGGACATTCGGAGCGCTAAGAGGGTAATAGTGGAAAAAGGAATATATTCAAATATAAACTACACAGTAGAATTCTGTGAAAATTCTTTCTGTTCTGTGCATTCAACTAACAGAGTTGAACCTTACTTTTGATTGAGCCGTTCTGAAACACTCTTTCTGTAGAAACTGCAATTGGACATGCTAAGCGCTAAGAGGCCTACATTGGGAAAAAGAATATCTTCCAATAAAAACTACACAGATGCATTCTGTGAAACTTATTTCTGATCTGTAATTTCAGTTAACAGAGATAAAACATATTTTTGATTGAGCAGTTATGAAACACTCTTTTTGTAGAAAATGCAAGTGGAGATTCGGAGCGCTAAGAGGGTAATAGAGGAAAAAGTAATGTCTTCAAATATAAACTACACAGAATCATTCGGTGAAACTTCTTTCTGATCTGTGCATTCAGCTAAAAGAGTTAAACCATACTTTTGATTGAGCAGATCTGAACACTCTTTGTGTAGAAAATGCAACTGGACATTTGGAGCGCTAAGAGCGTAGTAGTGGAAAAAGGAATATATTCAAATATAAACTACACAGAAGCATTCTGTGAAACTTCTTTCTGATCTGAGCATACAGCTAACAGAGTTAAACCATACTTTTGATTGAGCAGTTTTGAAACACTCTGTCTGTAGAAAATGCAACTGGACATTCGTAGCGCTAAGTGGGTAATAGTGGAAAAAAGAATATGTTCAAATATAAACTACACAGAAGCATTGTATGAAACTTCTTTCTGTTCTGTGCATTCAACTAACAGAATTGAACCTTACTTTTGATTGAGCCGTTCTGAAACACTCTTTCTGTAGAAACTGCAATTGGACATTCTGAGAGCTAAGAGGCCTATATTGGGAAAAAGAATGTCTACAAATAAAAACTACACAGAAGAATTGTGTGAAACTTCTTTCTGTTCTGCTTGTTCAACTAAAAGAGTTGAACCTTAGTTTTGATTGAGCCGTTCTGAAACACTCTTTATGGAGAAAAGGCAAGTGGAGATTCGGAGCGCTAAGAGGGTAATAGTGGAAAAAGGAATGTCTCCAAATATAAACTACACAGAATCATTCTGTGAAACTTCTTTCTGATCTGTGCATTCAGCTAACAGAGTTAAACCATACTTTTGATTGAGCAGATCTGAACACTCTTTCTGTAGAAAATGCAACTGGACATTTGGAGCGCTAAGAGAGTAGTAGTGGAAAAAGGAATATATTCAAATATAAACTACACAGAAGCATTCTGTGAAACTTCTTTCTGATCTGAGCATTCAGCTAACAGAGTTAAACCATACTTTTGATTGAGCAGTTTTGAAACACTCTCTCTGTAGAAAATGCAACTGGACATTCGTAGCGCTAAGTGGGTAATAGTGGAAAAAAGAAGATGTTCAAATATAAACTACACAGAAGCATTGTATGAAACTTCTTTCTGTTCTGTGCATTCAACTAACAGAGTTGAACCTTACTTATAATTGAGCCTTTCTGAAACACTCTTTCTGTAGAATCTGCAATTGGACATTCTGAGCGCTAAGAGGCCTATATTGGGAAAAATAATATCTTCAAATAAAAACTACACAGAAGCATTGTGTGAAACTTATTTCTGATATGTTTATTAAGCTAACAGAGTTAAACCATACTTTTGATTGCGCAGTTCTGAACACTCTTTCTGTAGAAAATGCAAGTGGACATTCGGAGCGCTAAGAGGGTAATAGTGGAAAAAGGAATATATTCAAATATAAACTACACAGTAGCATTCTGTGAAAATTCTTTCTGTTCTGTGCATTCAACTAACAGAGTTGAACCTTACTTTTGATTGAGCCGTTCTGAAACACTCTTTCTGTAGAAACTGCAATTGGACATGCTAAGCGCTAAGAGGCCTACATTGGGAAAAGGAATATCTTCAAATAAAAACTACACAGATGCATTCTGTGAAACTTATTTCTGATCTGTAAATTCAGTTAACAGAGATAAAACATATTTTTGATTGAGCAGTTATGAAACTCTCTTTTTGTAGAAAATGCAAGTGGAGATTCGGAGCGCTAAGAGGGTAATAGTGGAAAAAGGAATGTCTTCAAATATAAACTACACAGAATCATTCGGTGAAACTTCTTTCTGATCTGTGCATTCAGCTAACAGAGTTAAACCATACTTTTGATTGAGCAGATCTGAACACTCTTTCTGTAGAAAATGCAACTGGACATTTGGAGCGCTAAGAGCGTAGTAGTGGCAAAAGGAATATATTCAAATATAAACTACACAGAAGCATTCTGTGAAACTTCTTTCTGATCTGAGCATACAGCTAACAGAGTTAAACGATACTTTTGATTGAGCAGTTTTGAAACACTCTGTCTGTAGAAAATGCAACTGGACATTCGTAGCGCTAAGTGGGTAATAGTGGAAAAGAATATGTTCAAATATAAACTACACAGAAGCATTGTATGAAACTTCTTTCTGTTCTGTGCATTCAACTAACAGAGTTGAACCTTACTTTTGATTGAGCCGTTCTGAAACACTCTTTCTGTAGAAACTGCAATTGGACATTCTGAGCGCTAGGAGGCCTATATTGGGAAAAAGAATGTCTACAAATAAAAACTACAGAGAAGAATTGTGTGAAACTTCTTTCTGTTCTGTTTGTTCAACTAAAAGAGTTGAACCTTAGTTTTGATTGAGCCGTTCTGAAACACTCTTTCTGTAGAAAATGCAAGTGGAGATTTGGAGCGCTAAGAGGGTAATAGTGGAAAAAGGAATGTCTCCAAATATAAACTACACAGAATCATTCTGTGAAACTTCTTTCTGATCTGTGCATTCAGCTAACAGAGTTAAACCATACTTTTGATTGAGCAGATCTGAACACTCTTTCTGTAGAAAATGCAACTGGACATATGGAGCGCTAAGAGAGTACTAGTGGAAAAAGGAATATATTCAAATATAAACTACACAGAAGCATTCTGTGAAACTTCTTTCTGTTCTGAGCATTCAGCTAACAGAGTTAAACCATACTTTTGATTGAGCAGTTTTGAAACACTCTGTCTGTAGAAAATGCAACTGGACATTCGTAGCGCTAAGTGGGTAATAGTGGAAAAAATAATATGTTCAAATATAAACTACACAGAAGCATTGTATGAAACTTCTTTCTGTTCTGTGCATTCAACTAACAGAGTTGAACCTTACTTTTGATTGAGCCTTTCTGAAACACTCTTTCTGTAGAAACTGCAATTGGATATTCTGAGCGCTAAGAGGCCTCTATTGGGAAAAATAATATCTTCAAATAAAAACTACACAGAAGCATTGTGTGAAACTTATTTCTGATATGTTCATTAAGCTAACAGAGTTAAACCATACTTTTGATTGCGCAGTTCTGAACACTCTTTCTGTAGAAAATGCAAGTGGACATTCGGAGCGCTAAGAGGGTAATAGTGGAAAAAGGAATATATTCAAATATAAACTACACAGTAGAATTCTGTGAAAATTCTTTCTGTTCTGTGCATTCAACTAACAGAGTTGAACCTTACTTTTGATTAAGCCGTTCTGAAACACTCTTTCTGTAGAAACTGCAATTGGACATGCTAAGCGCTAAGAGGCCTACATTGGGAAAAAGAATATCTTCCAATAAAAACTACACAGATGCATTCTGTGAAACTTATTTCTGATCTGTAATTTCAGTTAACAGAGATAAAACATATTTTTGATTGAGCAGTTATGAAACACTCTTTTTGTAGAAAATGCAAGTGGAGATTCGGAGCGCTAAGAGGGTAATAGAGGAAAAAGTAATGTCTTCAAATATAAACTACACAGAATCATTCGGTGAAACTTCTTTCTGATCTGTGCATTCAGCTAAAAGAGTTAAACCATACTTTTGATTGAGCAGATCTGAACACTCTTTGTGTAGAAAATGCAACTGGACATTTGGAGCGCTAAGAGCGTAGTAGTGGAAAAAGGAATATATTCAAATATAAACTACACAGAAGCATTCTGTGAAACTTCTTTCTGATCTGAGCATACAGCTAACAGAGTTAAACCATACTTTTGATTGAGCAGTTTTGAAACACTCTGTCTGTAGAAAATGCAACTGGACATTCGTAGCGCTAAGTGGGTAATAGTGGAAAAAAGAATATGTTCAAATATAAACTACACAGAAGCATTGTATGAAACTTCTTTCTGTTCTGTGCATTCAACTAACAGAGTTGAACCTTACTTTTGATTGAGCCGTTCTGAAACACTCTTTCTGTAGAAACTGCAATTGGACATTCTGAGAGCTAAGAGGCCTATATTGGGAAAAAGAATGTCTACAAATAAAAACTACACAGAAGAATTGTGTGAAACTTCTTTCTGTTCTGTTTGTTCAACTAAAAGAGTTGAACCTTAGTTTTGATTGAGCCGTTCTGAAACACTCTTTATGGAGAAAAGGCAAGTGGAGATTCGGAGCGCTAAGAGGGTAATAGTGGAAAAAGGAATGTCTCCAAATATAAACTACACAGAATCATTCTGTGAAACTTCTTTCTGATCTGTGCATTCAGCTAACAGAGTTAAACCATACTTTTGATTGAGTAGATCTGAACACTCTTTCTGTAGAAAATGCGACTGGACATTTGGAGCGCTAAGAGAGTAGTAGTGGAAAAAGGAATATATTCAAATATAAACTACACAGAAGCATTCTGTGAAACTTCTTTCTGATCTGAGCATTCAGCTAACAGAGTTAAACCATACTTTTGATTGAGCAGTTTTGAAACACTCTCTCTGTAGAAAATGCAACTGGACATTCGTAGCGCTAAGTGGGTAATAGTGGAAAAAAGAAGATGTTCAAATATAAACTACACAGAAGCATTGTATGAAACTTCTTTCTGTTCTGTGCATTCAACTAACAGAGTTGAACCTTACTTATAATTGAGCCTTTCTGAAACACTCTTTCTGTAGAATCTGCAATTGGACATTCTGAGCGCTAAGAGGCCTATATTGGGAAAAATAATATCTTCAAATAAAAACTACACAGAAGCATTGTGTGAAACTTATTTCTGATATGTTCATTAAGCTAACAGAGTTAAACCATACTTTTGATTGCGCAGTTCTGAACACTCTTTCTGTAGAAAATGCAAGTGGACATTCGGAGCGCTAAGAGGGTAATAGTGGAAAAAGTAATATATTCAAATATAAACTACACAGTAGCATTCTGTGAAAATTCTTTCTGTTCTGTGCATTCAACTAACAGAGTTGAACCTTACTTTTGATTGAGCCGTTCTGAAACACTCTTTCTGTAGAAACTGCAATTGGACATGCTAAGCGCTAAGAGGCCTACATTGGGAAAAGGAATATCTTCAAATAAAAACTACACAGATGCATTCTGTGAAACTTATTTCTGATCTGTAAATTCAGTTAACAGAGATAAAACATATTTTTGATTGAGCAGTTATGAAACTCTCTTTTTGTAGAAAATGCAAGTGGAGATTCGGAGCGCTAAGTGGGTAATAGTGGAAAAAGGAATGTCTTCAAATATAAACTACACAGAATCATTCGGTGAACCTTCTTTCTGATCTGTGCATTCAGCTAACAGAGTTAAACCATACTTTTGATTGAGCAGATCTGAACACTCTTTCTGTAGAAAATGCAACTGGACATTTGGAGCGCTAAGAGCGTAGTAGTGGAAAAAGGAATATATTCAAATATAAACTACACAGAAGCATTCTGTGAAACTTCTTTCTGATCTGAGCATACAGCTAACAGAGTTAAACCATACTTTTGATTGAGCAGTTTTGAAACACTCTGTCTGTAGAAAATGCAACTGGACATTCGTAGCGCTAAGTGGGTAATAGTGGAAAAAGAATATGTTCAAATATAAACTACACAGAAGCATTGTATGAAACTTCTTTCTGTTCTGTGCATTCAACTAACAGAGTTGAACCTTACTTTTGATTGAGCCGTTCTGAAACACTCTTTCTGTAGAAACTGCAATTGGACATTCTGAGCGCTAGGAGGCCTATATTGGGAAAAAGAATGTCTACAAATAAAAACTACAGAGAAGAATTGTGTGAAACTTCTTTCTGTTCTGTTTGTTCAACTAAAAGAGTTGAACCTTAGTTTTGATTGAGCCGTTCTGAAACACTCTTTCTGTAGAAAATGCAAGTGGAGATTCGGAGCGCTAAGAGGGTAATAGTGGAAAAAGGAATGTCTCCAAATATAAACTACACAGAATCATTCTGTGAAACTTCTTTCTGATCTGTGCATTCAGCTAACAGAGTTAAACCATACTTTTGATTGAGCAGATCTGAACACTCTTTCTGTAGAAAATGCAACTGGACATTTGGAGCGCTAAGAGAGTAGTAGTGGAAAAAGGAATATATTCAAATATAAACTACACAGACGCATTCTGTGAAACTTCTTTCTGATCTGAGCATTCAGCTAACAGAGTTAAACCATACTTTTGATTGAGCAGTTTTGAAACACTCTGTCTGTAGGAAATGCAACTGGACATTCGTAGCGCTAAGTGGGTAATAGTGGAAAAAAGAATATGTTCAAATATAAACTACACAGAAGCATTGTATGAAACTTCTTTCTGTTCTGTGCATTCAACTAACAGAGTTGAACCTTACTTTTGATTGAGCCTTTCTGAAACACTCTTTCTGTAGAAACTGCAATTGGATATTCTGAGCGCTAAGAGGCCTATATTGGGAAAAATAATATCTTCAAATAAAAACTACACAGAAGCATTGTGTGAAACTTATTTCTGATATGTTCATTAAGCTAACAGAGTTAAACCATACTTTTGATTGCGCAGTTCTGAACACTCTTTCTGTAGAAAATGCAAGTGGACATTCGGAGCGCTAAGAGGGTAATAGTGGAAAAAGGAATATATTCAAATATAAACTACACAGTAGAATTCTGTGAAAATTCTTTCTGTTCTGTGCATTCAACTAACAGAGTTGAACCTTACTTTTGATTGAGCCGTTCTGAAACACTCTTTCTGTAGAAACTGCAATTGGACATGCTAAGCGCTAAGAGGCCTACATTGGGAAAAGGAATATCTTCAAATAAAAACTACACAGATGTATTCTGTGAAACTTATTTCTGATCTGTAAATTCAGTTAACGGAGATAAAACATATTTTTGATTTAGCAGGTATGAAACTCTCTTTTTGTAGAAAATGCAAGTGGAGATTCGGAGCGCTAAGAGGGTAATAGTGGAAAAAGGAATGTCTTCAAATATAAACTACACAGAATCATTCGGTGAAAATTCTTTCTGATCTGTGCATTCAGCTAACAGAGTTAAACCATACTTTTGATTGAGCACATCTGAACACTCTTTCTGTAGAAAATGCAACTGGACATTTGGAGCGCTAAGAGCGTAGTAGTGGAAAAAGGAATATATTCAAATATAAACTACACAGAAGCATTCTGTGAAACTTCTTTCTGATCTGAGCATTCAGCTAACAGAGTTAAACCATACTTTTGATTGAGCAGTTTTGAAACACTCTGTCTGTAGAAAATGAAACTGGACATTCGTAGCGCTAAGTGGGTAATAGTGGAAAAAAGAATATGTTCAAATATAAACTACACAGAAGCATTGTATGAAACTTCTTTCTTTTCTGTGCATTCAAATAACAGAGTTGAACCTTACTTTTGATTGAGCCGTTCTGAAACACTCTTTCTGTAGAAACTGCAATTGGACATTCTGAGCGCTAGGAGGCCTATATTGGGAAAAAGAATGTCTACAAATAAAAACTACAGAGAAGAATTGTGTGAAACTTCTTTCTGTTCTGTTTGTTCAACTAAAAGAGTTGAACCTTAGTTTTGATTGAGCCGTTCTGAAACACTCTTTCTGTAGAAAATGCAAGTGGAGATTCGGAGCGCTAAGAGGGTAATAGTGGAAAAAGGAATGTCTCCAAATATAAACTACACAGAATCATTCTGTGAAACTTCTTTCTGATCTGTGCATTCAGCTAACAGAGTTAAACCATACTTTTGATTGAGCAGATCTGAACACTCTTTCTGTAGAAAATGCAACTGGACATTTGGAGCGCTAAGAGAGTACTAGTGGAAAAAGGAATATATTCAAATATAAACTACACAGAAGCATTCTGTGAAACTTCTTTCTGATCTGAGCATTCAGCTAACAGAGTTAAACCATACTTTTGATTGAGCAGTTTTGAAACACTCTGTCTGTAGAAAATGCAACTGGACATTCGTAGCGCTAAGAGGGTAATAGTGGAAAAAAGAATATGTTCAAATATAAACTACACAGAAGCATTGTATGAAACTTCTTTCTGTTCTGTGCATTCAACTAACAGAGTTGAACCTTACTTTTGATTGAGCCTTTCTGAAACACTCTTTCTGTAGAAACTGCAATTGGATATTCTGAGCGCTAAGAGGCCTATATTGGGAAAAATAATATCTTCAAATAAAAACTACACAGAAGCATTGTGTGAAACTTATTTCTGATATGTTCATTAAGCTAACAGAGTTAAACCATACTTTTGATTGCGCAGTTCTGAACACTCTTTCTGTAGAAAATGCAAGTGGAGATTCGGAGCGCTAAGAGGGTAATAGTGGAAAAAGGAATATATTCAAATATAAACTACACAGTAGAATTCTGTGAAAATTCTTTCTGTTCTGTGCATTCAACTAACAGAGTTGAACCTTACTTTTGATTGAGCCGTTCTGAAACACTCTTTCTGTAGAAACTGCAATTGGACGTGCTAAGCGCTAAGAGGCCTACATTGGGAAAAAGAATATCTTCCAATAAAAACTACACAGATGCATTCTGTGAAACTTATTTCTGATCTGTAATTTCAGTTAACAGAGATAAAACATATTTTTGATTGAGCAGTTATGAAACACTCTTTTTGTAGAAAATGCAAGTGGAGATTCGGAGCGCTAAGAGGGTAATAGAGGAAAAAGTAATGTCTTCAAATATAAACTACACAGAATCATTCGGTGAAACTTCTTTCTGATCTGTGCATTCAGCTAAAATAGTTAAACCATACTTTTGATTGAGCAGATCTGAACACTCTTTGTGTAGAAAATGCAACTGGACATTTGGAGCGCTAAGAGCGTAGTAGTGGAAAAAGGAATATATTCAAATATAAACTACACAGAAGCATTCTGTGAAACTTCTTTCTGATCTGAGCATACAGCTAACAGAGTTAAACCATACTTTTGATTGAGCAGTTTTGAAACACTCTGTCTGTAGAAAATGCAACTGGACATTCGTAGCGCTAAGTGGGTAATAGTGGAAAAAAGAATATGTTCAAATATAAACTACACAGAAGCATTGTATGAAACTTCTTTCTGTTCTGTGCATTCAACTAACAGAGTTGAACCTTACTTTTGATTGAGCCGTTCTGAAACACTCTTTCTGTAGAAACTGCAATTGGACATTCTGAGAGCTAAGAGGCCTATATTGGGAAAAAGAATGTCTAAAAATAAAAACTACACAGAAGAATTGTGTGAAACTTCTTTCTGTTCTGTTTGTTCAACTAAAAGAGTTGAAACTTAGTTTTGATTGAGCCGTTCTGAAACACTCTATATGGAGAAAAGGCAAGTGGAGATTCGGAGCGCTAAGAGGGTAATAGTGGAAAAAGGAATGTCTCCAAATATAAACTACACAGAATCATTCTGTGAAACTTCTTTCTGATCTGTGCATTCAGCTAACAGAGTTAAACCATACTTTTGATTGAGCAGATCTGAACACTCTTTCTGTAGAAAATGCAACTGGACATTTGGAGCGCTAAGAGAGTAGTAGTGGAAAAAGGAATATATTCAAATATAAACTACACAGAAGCATTCTGTGAAACTTCTTTCTGATCTGAGCATTCAGCTAACAGAGTTAAACCATACTTTTGATTGAGCAGTTTTGAAACACTCTCTCTGTAGAAAATGCAACTGGACATTCGTAGCGCTAAGTGGGTAATAGTGGAAAAAAGAATATGTTCAAATATAAACTACACAGAAGCATTGTATGAAACTTCTTTCTGTTCTGTGCATTCAACTAACAGAGTTGAACCTTACTTATAATTGAGCCTTTCTGAAACACTCTTTCTGTAGAATCTGCAATTGGACATTCTGAGCGCTAAGAGGCCTATATTGGGAAAAATAATATCTTCAAATAAAAACTACACAGAAGCATTGTGTGAAACTTATTTCTGATATGTTCATTAAGCTAACAGAGTTAAACCATACTTTTGATTGCGCAGTTCTGAACACTCTTTCTGTAGAAAATGCAAGTGGACATTCGGAGCGCTAAGAGGGTAATAGTGGAAAAATAATATATACAAATATAAACTACACAGTAGCATTCTGTGAAAATTCTTTCTGTTCTGTGCATTCAACTAACAGAGTTGAACCTTACTTTTGATTGAGCCGTTCTGAAACACTCTTTCTGTAGAAACTGCAATTGGACATGCTAAGCGCTAAGAGGCCTACATTGGGAAAAGGAATATCTTCAAATAAAAACTACACAGATGCATTCTGTGAAACTTATTTCTGATCTGTAAATTCAGTTAACAGAGATAAAACATATTTTTGATTGAGCAGTTATGAAACTCTCTTTTTGTAGAAAATGCAAGTGGAGATTCGGAGCGCTAAGAGGGTAATAGTGGAAAAAGGAATGTCTTCAAATATAAACTACACAGAATCATTCGGTGAAACTTCTTTCTGATCTGTGCATTCAGCTAACAGAGTTAAACCATACTTTTGATTGAGCAGATCTGAACACTCTTTCTGTAGAAAATGCAACTGGACATTTGGAGCGCTAAGAGCGTAGTAGTGGAAAAAGGAATATATTCAAATATAAACTACACAGAAGCATTCTGTGAAACTTCTTTCTGATCTGAGCATACAGCTAACAGAGTTAAACCATACTTTTGATTGAGCAGTTTTGAAACACTCTGTCTGTAGAAAATGCAACTGGACATTCGTAGCGCTAAGTGGGTAATAGTGGAAAAAGAATATGTTCAAATATAAACTACACAGAAGCATTGTATGAAACTTCTTTCTGTTCTGTGCATTCAACTAACAGAGTTGAACCTTACTTTTGATTGAGCCGTTCTGAAACACTCTTTCTGTAGAAACTGCAATTGGACATTCTGAGCGTTAAGAGGCCTATATTGGGAAAAAGAATGTCTACAAATAAAAACTACACAGAAGAATTGTGTGAAACTTCTTTCTGTTCTGTTTGTTCAACTAAAAGAGTTGAACCTTAGTTTTGATTGAGCCGTTCTGAAACACTCTTTATGGAGAAAAGGCAAGTGGAGATTCGTAGCGCTAAGAGGGTAATAGTGGAAAAAGGAATGTCTCCAAATATAAACTACACAGAATCATTCTGTGAAACTTCTTTCTGATCTGTGCATTCAGCTAACAGAGTTAAACCATACTTTTGATTGAGCAGATCTGAACACTCTTTCTGTAGAAAATTCAACTGGACATTTGGAGCGCTAAGAAAGTAGTAGTGGAAAAAGGAATATATTCAAATATAAACTACACAGAAGCATTCTGTGAAACTTCTTTCTGATCTGAGCATTCAGCTAACAGACTTAAACCATACTTTTGATTGAGCAGTTTTGAAACACTCTCTCTGTAGAAAATGCAACTGGACATTCGTAGCGCTAAGTGGGTAATAGTGGAAAAAAGAATATGTTCAAATATAAACTACACAGAAGCATTGTATGAAACTTCTTTCTGTTCTGTGCATTCAACTAACAGAGTTGAAACTTACTTATCATTGAGCCTTTCTGAAACACTCTTTCTGTAGAATCTGCAATTGGACATTCTGAGCGCTAAGAGGCCTATATTGGGAAAAATAATATCTTCAAATAAAAACTACACAGAAGCATTGTGTGAAACTTATTTCTGATATGTTCATTAAGCTAACAGAGTTAAACCATACTTTTGATTGCGCAGTTCTGAACACTCTTTCTGTAGAAAATGCAAGTGGACATTCGGAGCGCTAAGAGGGTAATAGTGGAAAAAGGAATATATTCAAATATAAACTACACAGTAGCATTCTGTGAAAATTCTTTCTGTTCTGTGCATTCAACTAACAGAGTTGAACCTTACTTTTGATTGAGCCGTTCTGAAACACTCTTTCTGTAGAAACTGCAATTGGACATTCTAAGCGCTAAGAGGCCTACATTTTGAAAAAGAATATCTTCAAATAAAAACTACACAGGTGCATTCTGTGGAACTTATTTCTGATCTGTAAATTCATTTAATAGAGATAAAACATATTTTTGATTGAGCAGTTATGAAACACTCTTTTTGTAGAAAATGCAAGTGGAGATTCGGAGCGCTAAGAGGGTAATAGTGGAAAAAGTAATGTCTTCAAATATAAACTACACAGAATCATTCGGTGAAACTTCTTTCTGATCTGTGCATTCAGCTAACAGAGTTAAACCATAGTTTTGATTGAGCAGATCTGAACACTCTTTCTGTAGAAAATGCAACTGGACATTTGGAGCGCTAAGAGCGTAGTAGTGGAAAAAGGAATATATTCAAATATAAACTACACAGAAGCATTCTGTGAAACTTCTTTCTGATCTGAGCATTCAGCTAACAGATTTAAACCATACTTTTGATTGAGCAGTTTTGAAACACTCTGTCTGTAGAAAATGCAACTGGACATTCGTAGCGCTAAGTGGGTAGTAGTGGAAAAAAGAATATGTTCAAATATAAACTACACAGAAGCATTGTATGAAACTACTTTCTGTTCTGTGCATTCAACTAACAGAGTTGAACCTTACTTTTGATTGAGCCGTTCTGAAACACTCTTTCTGTAGAAACTGCAATTGGACATTCTGAGCGCTAAGAGGCCTATATTGGGAAAAAGAATGTCTACAAATAAAAACTACACAGAATAATTGTGTGAAACTACTTTCTGTTCTGTTTGTTCAACTAAAAGAGTTGAACCTTAGTTTTGATTGAGCCGTTCTGAAACACTCTTTCTGTAGAAAATGCAAGTGGAGATTCGGAGCGCTAAGAGGGTAATAGTGGAAAAAGGAATGTCTCCATATATAAACTACACAGAATCATTCTGTGAAACTTCTTTCTGATCTGTGCATTCAGCTAACAGAGTTAAACCATACTTTTGATTGAGCAGATCTGAACACTCTTTCTGTAGAAAATGCAACTGGACATTTGGAGCGCTAAGAGAGTAGTAGTGGAAAAAGGAATATATTCAAATATAAACTACACAGAAGCATTCTGTGAAACTTCTTTCTGATCTGAGCATTCAGCTAACAGAGTTAAACCATACTTTTGATTGAGCAGTTTTGAAACACTCTGTCTGTAGAAAATGCAACTGGACATTCGTAGCGCTAAGTGGGTAATAGTGGAAAAAAGAATATGTTCAAATATAAACTACACAGAAGCATTGTATGAAACTACTTTCTGTTCTGTGCATTCAACTAACAGAGTTGAACCTTACTTTTGATTGAGCCTTTCTGAAACACTCTTTCTGTAGAAACTGCAATTGGACATTCTGAGCGCTAAGAGGCCTCTATTGGGAAAAATAATATCTTCAAATAAAAACTACACAGAAGCATTGTGTGAAACTTATTTCTGATATGTTCATTAAGCTAACAGAGTTAAACCATACTTTTGATTGCGCAGTTCTGAACACTCTTTCTGTAGAAAATGCAAGTGGACATTCGGAGCGCTAAGAGGGTAATAGTGGAAAAAGGAATATATTCAAATATAAACTACACAGTAGCATTCTGTGAAAATTCTTTCTGTTCTGTGCATTCAACTAACAGAGTTGAACCTTACTTTTGATTGAGCCGTTCTGAAACACTCTTTCTATAGAAACTGCAATTGGACATGCTAAGCGCTAAGAGGCATACAATGGGATAAAGAATATCTTCAAATAAAAACTACACAGATGCATTCTGTGAAACTTATTTCTGATCTGTAAATTCAGTTAACAGAGATATAACATATTTTTGATTGAGCAGTTATGAAACACTCTTTTTGTAGAAAATGCAAGTGGAGATTCGGAGCGCTAAGAGGGTAATAGTGGAAAAAGGAATGTCTTCAAATATAAACTACACAGAATCATTCGGTGAAACTTCTTTCTGATCTGTGCATTCAGCTAACAGAGTTAAACCATACTTTTGATTGAGCAGATCTGAACACTCTTTCTGTAGAAAATGCAACTGGACATTTGGAGCACTAAGAGCGTAGTAGTGGAAAAAGGAATATATTCAAATATAAACTACACAGAAGCATTCTGTGAAACTTCTTTCTGATCTGAGCATTCAGCTAACAGATTTAAACCATACTTTTGATTGAGCAGTTTTGAAACACTCTGTCTGTAGAAAATGCAACTGGACATTCGTAGCGCTATGTGGGTAATAGTGGAAAAAAGAATAGGTACAAATATAAACTACACAGAAGCATTGTATGAAACTCCTTTCTGTTCTGTGCATTCAACTAACAGAGTTGAACCTTACTTTTGATTGAGCCGTTCTGAAACACTCTTTCTGTAGAAACTGCAATTGGACATTCTGAGCGCTAAGAGGCCTATATTGGGAAAAAGAATGTCTACAAATAAAAACTACACAGAAGAATTGTGTGAAACTTCTTTCTGTTCTGTTTGTTCAACTAAAAGAGTTGAACCTTAGTTTTGATTGAGCCGTTCTGAAACACTCTTTCTGTAGAAAATGCAAGTGGAGATTCGGAGCGCTAAGAGGGTAATAGTGGAAAAAGGAATGTCTCCATATATAAACTACACAGAATCATTCTGTGAAACTTCTTTCTGATCTGTGCATTCAGCTAACAGGGTTAAAGCATACTTTGATTGAGCAGATCTGAACACTCTTTCTGTAGAAAATGCAACTGGACATTTGGAGCGCTAAGAGAGTAGTAGTGGAAAAAGGAATATATTCAAATATAAACTACACAGAAGCATTCTGTGAAACTTCTTTCTGATCTGAGCATTCAGCTAACAGAGTTAAACCATACTTTTGATTGAGCAGTTTTGAAACACTATGTCTGTAGAAAATACAACTGGACATTCGTAGCGCTAAGTGGGTAATAGTGGAAAAAAGAGTATGTTCAAATATAAACTACAAAGAAGCATCGTATGAAACTTCTTTCTGTTCTGTGCATTCAACTAACAGAGTTGAACCTTACTTTTGATTGAGCCTTTCTGAAACACTCTTTCTGTAGAAACTGCAATTGGACATTCTGAGCGCTAAGAGGACTCTATTGGGAAAAATAATATCTTCACATAAAAACTACACAGAAGCATTGTGTGAAACTTATTTCTGATATGTTCATTAAGCTAACAGAGTTAAACCATACTTTTGATTGCGCGGTTCTGAACACTCTTTCTGTAGAAAATGCAAGTGGACATTCGGAGCGCTAAGAGGGTAATAGTGGAAAAAGGAATATATTCAAATATAAACTACACAGTAGCATTCTGTGAAAATTCTTTCTGTTCTGTGCATTCAACTAACAGAGTTGAACCTTACTTTTGATTGAGCCGTTCTGAAACACTCTTTCTGTAGAAACTGCAATTGGACATGCTAAGCGCTAAGAGGCCTACATTGGGAAAAAGAATATCTTCAAATAAAAACTACACAGATGCATTCTGTGGAACTTATTTCTGATCTGTAAATTCATTTAACAGAGATAAAACATATTTTTGATTGAGCAGTTATGAAACAATCTTTTTGTAGAAAATGCAAGTGGAGATTCGGAGCGCTAAGAGGGTAATAGTGGAAAAAGGAATGTCTTCAAATATAAACTACACAGAATCATTCGGTGAAACTTCTTTCTGATCTGTGCATTCAGCTAACAGAGTTAAAACATAGTTTTGATTGAGCAGATCTGAACACTCTTTCTGTAGAAAATGCAACTGGACATTTGGAGCGCTAAGAGCGTAGTAGTGGAAAAAGGAATATATTCAAATATAAACTACACAGAAGCATTCTGTGAAACTTCTTTCTGATCTGAGCATTCAGCTAACAGATTTAAACCATACTTTTGATTGAGCAGTTTTGAAACACTCTGTCTGTAGAAAATGCAACTGGACATTCGTAGCGCTAAGTGGGTAGTAGTGGAAAAAAGAATATGTTCAAATATAAACTACACAGAAGCATTGTATGAAACTACTTTCTGTTCTGTGCATTCAACTAACAGAGTTGAACCTTACTTTTGATTGAGCCGTTCTGAAACACTCTTTCTGTAGAAACTGCAATTGGACATTCTGAGCGCTAAGAGGCCTATATTGGGAAAAAGAATGTCTACAAATAAAAACTACACAGAATAATTGTGTGAAACTACTTTCTGTTCTGTTTGTTCAACTAAAAGAGTTGAACCTTAGTTTTGATTGAGCCGTTCTGAAACACTCTTTCTGTAGAAAATGCAAGTGGAGATTCGGAGCGCTAAGAGGGTAATAGTGGAAAAAGGAATGTCTCCATATATAAACTACACAGAATCATTCTGTGAAACTTCTTTCTGATCTGTGCATTCAGCTAACAGAGTTAAACCATACTTTTGATTGAGCAGATCTGAACACTCTTTCTGTAGAAAATGCAACTGGACATTTGGAGCGCTAAGAGAGTAGTAGTGGAAAAAGGAATATATTCAAATATAAACTACACAGAAGCATTCTGTGAAACTTCTTTCTGATCTGAGCATTCAGCTAACAGAGTTAAACCATACTTTTGATTGAGCAGTTTTGAAACACTCTGTCTGTAGAAAATGCAACTGGACATTCGTAGCGCTAAGTGGGTAATAGTGGAAAAAAGAATATGTTCAAATATAAACTACACAGAAGCATTGTATGAAACTACTTTCTGTTCTGTGCATTCAACTAACAGAGTTGAACCTTACTTTTGATTGAGCCTTTCTGAAACACTCTTTCTGTAGAAACTGCAATTGGACATTCTGAGCGCTAAGAGGCCTCTATTGGGAAAAATAATATCTTCAAATAAAAACTACACAGAAGCATTGTGTGAAACTTATTTCTGATATGTTCATTAAGCTAACAGAGTTAAACCATACTTTTGATTGCGCAGTTCTGAACACTCTTTCTGTAGAAAATGCAAGTGGACATTCGGAGCGCTAAGAGGGTAATAGTGGAAAAAGGAATATATTCAAATATAAACTACACAGTAGCATTCTGTGAAAATTCTTTCTGTTCTGTGCATTCAACTAACAGAGTTGAACCTTACTTTTGATTGAGCCGTTCTGAAACACTCTTTCTATAGAAACTGCAATTGGACATGCTAAGCGCTAAGAGGCATACACTGGGATAAAGAATATCTTCAAATAAAAACTACACAGATGCATTCTGTGAAACTTATTTCTGATCTGTAAATTCAGTTAACAGAGATATAACATATTTTTGATTGAGCAGTTATGAAACACTCTTTTTGTAGAAAATGCAAGTGGAGATTCGGAGCGCTAAGAGGGTAATAGTGGAAAAAGGAATGTCTTCAAATATAAACTACACAGAATCATTCGGTGAAACTTCTTTCTGATCTGTGCATTCAGCTAACAGAGTTAAACCATACTTTTGATTGAGCAGATCTGAACACTCTTTCTGTAGAAAATGCAACTGGACATTTGGAGCACTAAGAGCGTAGTAGTGGAAAAAGGAATATATTCAAATATAAACTACACAGAAGCATTCTGTGAAACTTCTTTCTGATCTGAGCATTCAGCTAACAGATTTAAACCATACTTTTGATTGAGCAGTTTTGAAACACTCTGTCTGTAGAAAATGCAACTGGACATTCGTAGCGCTATGTGGGTAATAGTGGAAAAAAGAATAGGTACAAATATAAACTACACAGAAGCATTGTATGAAACTCCTTTCTGTTCTGTGCATTCAACTAACAGAGTTGAACCTTACTTTTGATTGAGCCGTTCTGAAACACTCTTTCTGTAGAAACTGCAATTGGACATTCTGAGCGCTAAGAGGCCTATATTGGGAAAAAGAATGTCTACAAATAAAAACTACACAGAAGAATTGTGTGAAACTTCTTTCTGTTCTGTTTGTTCAACTAAAAGAGTTGAACCTTAGTTTTGATTGAGCCGTTCTGAAACACTCTTTCTGTAGAAAATGCAAGTGGAGATTCGGAGCGCTAAGAGGGTAATAGTGGAAAAAGGAATGTCTCCATATATAAACTACACAGAATCATTCTGTGAAACTTCTTTCTGATCTGTGCATTCAGCTAACAGGGTTAAAGCATACTTTGATTGAGCAGATCTGAACACTCTTTCTGTAGAAAATGCAACTGGACATTTGGAGCGCTAAGAGAGTAGTAGTGGAAAAAGGAATATATTCAAATATAAACTACACAGAAGCATTCTGTGAAACTTCTTTCTGATCTGAGCATTCAGCTAACAGAGTTAAACCATACTTTTGATTGAGCAGTTTTGAAACACTATGTCTGTAGAAAATACAACTGGACATTCGTAGCGCTAAGTGGGTAATAGTGGAAAAAAGAGTATGTTCAAATATAAACTACAAAGAAGCATCGTATGAAACTTCTTTCTGTTCTGTGCATTCAACTAACAGAGTTGAACCTTACTTTTGATTGAGCCTTTCTGAAACACTCTTTCTGTAGAAACTGCAATTGGACATTCTGAGCGCTAAGAGGACTCTATTGGGAAAAATAATATCTTCACATAAAAACTACACAGAAGCATTGTGTGAAACTTATTTCTGATATGTTCATTAAGCTAACAGAGTTAAACCATACTTTTGATTGCGCGGTTCTGAACACTCTTTCTGTAGAAAATGCAAGTGGACATTCGGAGCGCTAAGAGGGTAATAGTGGAAAAAGGAATATATTCAAATATAAACTACACAGTAGCATTCTGTGAAAATTCTTTCTGTTCTGTGCATTCAACTAACAGAGTTGAACCTTACTTTTGATTGAGCCGTTCTGAAACACTCTTTCTGTAGAAACTGCAATTGGACATGCTAAGCGCTAAGAGGCCTACATTGGGAAAAAGAATATCTTCAAATAAAAACTACACAGATGCATTCTGTGGAACTTATTTCTGATCTGTAAATTCATTTAACAGAGATAAAACATATTTTTGATTGAGCAGTTATGAAACAATCTTTTTGTAGAAAATGCAAGTGGAGATTCGGAGCGCTAAGAGGGTAATAGTGGAAAAAGGAATGTCTTCAAATATAAACTACACAGAATCATTCGGTGAAACTTCTTTCTGATCTGTGCATTCAGCTAACAGAGTTAAAACATAGTTTTGATTGAGCAGATCTGAACACTCTTTCTGTAGAAAATGCAACTGGACATTTGGAGCGCTAAGAGCGTAGTAGTGGAAAAAGGAATATATTCAAATATAAACTACACAGAAGCATTCTGTGAAACTTCTTTCTGATCTGAGCATTCAGCTAACAGATTTAAACCATACTTTTGATTGAGCAGTTTTGAAACACTCTGTCTGTAGAAAATGCAACTGGACATTCGTAGCGCTAAGTGGGTAGTAGTGGAAAAAAGAATATGTTCAAATATAAACTACACAGAAGCATTGTATGAAACTTCTTTCTGTTCTGTGCATTCAACTAACAGAGTTGAACCTTACTTTTGATTGAGCCGTTCTGAAACACTCTTTCTGTAGAAACTGCAATTGGACATTCTGAGCGCTAAGAGGCCTATATTGGGAAAAAGAATGTCTACAAATAAAAACTACACAGAAGAATTGTGTGAAACTTCTTTCTGTTCTGTTTGTTCAACTAAAAGAGTTGAACCTTAGTTTTGATTGAGCCGTTCTGAAACACTCTTTCTGTAGAAAATGCAAGTGGAGATTCGGAGCGCTAAGAGGGTAATAGTGGAAAAAGGAATGTCTCCATATATAAACTACATAGAATCATTCTGTGAAACTTCTTTCTGATCTGTGCATTCAGCTAACAGAGTTAAACCATACTTTTGATTGAGCAGATCTGAACACTCTTTCTGTAGAAAATGCAACTGGACATTTGGAGCGCTAAGAGAGTAGTAGTGGAAAAAGGAATATATTCAAATATAAACTACACAGAAGCATTCTGTGAAACTTCTTTCTGATCTGAGCATTCAGCTAACAGAGTTAAACCATACTTTTGATTGAGCAGTTTTGAAACACTGTGTCTGTAGAAAATGCAACTGGACATTAGTAGCGCTAAGTGGGTAATAGTAGAAAAAAGAATATGTTCAAATATAAACTACACAGAAGCATTGTATGAAACTACTTTCTGTTCTGTGCATTCAACTAACAGAGTTGAACCTTACTTTTGATTGAGCCTTTCTGAAACACTCTTTCTGTAGAAACTGCAATTGGACATTCTGAGCGCTAAGAGGCCTCTATTGGGAAAAATAATATCTTCAAATAAAAACTACACAGAAGCATTGTGTGAAACTTATTTCTGATATGTTCATTAAGCTAACAGAGTTAAACCATACTTTTGATTGCGCAGTTCTGAACACTCTTTCTGTAGAAAATGCAAGTGGACATTCGGAGCGCTAAGAGGGTAATAGTGGAAAAAGGAATATATTCAAATATAAACTACACAGTAGCATTCTGTGAAAATTCTTTCTGTTCTGTGCATTCAACTAACAGAGTTGAACCTTACTTTTGATTGAGCCGTTCTGAAACACTCTTTCTATAGAAACTGCAATTGGACATGCTAAGCGCTAAGAGGCCTACACTGGGATAAAGAATATCTTCAAATAAAAACTACACAGATGCATTCTGTGAAACTTATTTCTGATCTGTAAATTCAGTTAACAGAGATAAAACATATTTTTGATTGAGCAGTTATGAAACACTCTTTTTGTAGAAAATGCAAGTGGAGATTCGGAGCGCTAAGTGGGTAATAGTGGAAAAACGAATGTCTTCAAATATAAACTACACAGAATCATTCGGTGAAACTTCTTTCTGATCTGTGCATTCAGCTAAGAGAGTTAAACCATACTTTTGATTGAGCAGATCTGAACACTCTTTCTGTTGAAAATGCAGCTGGACATTTGCAGCGGTAAGAGCGTAGTAGTGGAAAAAGGAATATATTCAAATATAAACTACACAGAAGCATTCTGTGAAACTTCTTTCTGATCTGAGCATTCAGCTAACAGACTTAAACCATACTTTTGATTGAGCAGTTTTGAAACACTCTGTCTGTAGAAAATGCAACTGGACATTCCTAGCGCTAAGTGGGTAATAGTGGAAAAGAGAATATGTTCAAATATAAACTACACAGAAGCATTGTATGAAACTTCTTTCTGTTCTGTGCATTCAACTAACAGAGTTGAACCTTACTTTTCATTGAGCCGTTCTGAAACACTCTTTCTGTAGAAACTGCAATTGGACATTCTGAGCGCTAAGAGGCCTATATTGGTAAAAAGAATGTCTACAAATAAAAACTACACAGAAGAGTTGTGTGAAACTTCTTTCTGTTCTGTTTGTTCAACTAAAAGAGTTGAACCTTAGTTTTGATTGAGCCGTTCTGAAACACTCTTTCTGTAGAAAATGCAAGTGGAGATTCCGAGCGCTAAGAGGGTAATAGTGGAAAAAGGAATGTCTCCAAATATAAACTACACAGAATCATTCTGTGAAACATCTTTCTGATCTGTGCATTCAGCTAACAGAGTTAAACCATACTTTTGATTGAGCAGATCTGAACACTCTTTCTGTAGAAAATGCAACTGTACATTTGGAGCGCTAAGAGAGTAGTAGTGGAAAAATGAATATATTCAAATATAAACTACACAGAAGCATTCTGTGAAACTTCTTTCTGATCTGAGCATTCAGCTAACAGAGTTAAACAATACTTTTGATTGAGCAGTTTTGAAACACTCTGTCTTTAGAAAATGCAACTGGACATTCGTAGCGCTAAGTGGGTAATAGTGGAATAAAGGATATGTTCAAATATAAACTACACAGAAGCATTGTATGAAACTTCTTTCTGTTCTGTGCATTCAACTAACAGAGTTGAACCTTACTTTTGATTGAGCCTTTCTGAAACACTCTTTCTGTAGAAACTGCAATTGGACATTCTGAGCGCTAAGAGGCCTCTATTGGGAAAAATAATATCTTCAAATAAAAACTACACAAAAGCATTGTGTGAAACTTATTTCTGATATGTTCATTAAGCTAACAGATTTAAACCATACTTTTGATTGCGCAGTTCTGAACACTCTTTCTGTAGAAAATGCAAGTGGACATTCGGAGCGCTACGAGGGTAATAGTGGAAAAAGGAATATATTCAAATATAAACTACACAGTAGCATTCTGTTAAAATTCTTTCTGTTCTGTGCATTCAACTAACAGAGTTGAACCTTACTTTTGATTGAGCCGTTCTGAAACACTCTTTCTGTAGAAACTGCAATTGGACATTCTGAGCGCTAAGAGGCCTATATTGGGAAAAAGAATGTCTACAAATAAAAACTACACAGAAGAGTTGTGTGAAACTTCTTTCTGTTCTGTTTGTTCAACTAAAAGAGTTGAACCTTAGTTTTGATTGAGCCGTTCTGAAACACTCTTTCTGTAGAAAATGCAAGTGGAGATTCCGAGCGCTAAGAGGGTAATAGTGGAAAAAGGAATGTCTCCAAATATAAACTACACAGAATCATTCTGTGAAACATCTTTCTGATCTGTGCATTCAGCTAACAGAGTTAAACCATACTTTTGATTGAGCAGATCTGAACACTCTTTCTGTAGAAAATGCAACTGTACATTTGGAGCGCTAAGAGAGTAGTAGTGGAAAAAGGAATATATTCAAATATAAACTACACAGAAGCATTCTGTGAAACTTCTTTCTGATCTGAGCATTCAGCTAACAGAGTTAAACAATACTTTTGATTGAGCAGTTTTGAAACACTCTGTCTTTAGAAAATGCAACTGGACATTCGTAGCGCTAAGTGGGTAATAGTGGAATAAAGAATATGTTCAAATATAAACTACACAGAAGCATTGTATGAAACTTCTTTCTGTTCTGTGCATTCAACTAACAGAGTTGAACCTTACTTTTGATTGAGCCTTTCTGAAACACTCTTTCTGTAGAAACTGCAATTGGACATTCTGAGCGCTAAGTGGCCTCTATTGGGAAAAATAATATCTTCAAATAAAAACTACACAAAAGCATTGTGTGAAACTTATTTCTGATATGTTCATTAAGCTAACAGATTTAAACCATACTTTTGATTGCGCAGTTCTGAACACTCTTTCTGTAGAAAATGCAAGTGGACATTCGGAGCGCTACGAGGGTAATAGTGGAAAAAGGAATATATTCAAATATAAACTACACAGTAGCATTCTGTTAAAATCCTTTCTGTTCTGTGCATTCAACTAACAGAGTTGAACCTTACTTTTGATTGAGCCGTTCTGAAACACTCATTCTGTAGAAACTGCAATTGGACATGCTAAGCGCTAAGAGGCCTACATTTTGAAAAAGAATATCTTCAAATAAAAACTACACAGGTGCATTCTGTGGAACTTATTTCTGATCTGTAAATTCATTTAATAGAGATAAAACATATTTTTGATTGAGCAGTTATGAAACACTCTTTTTGTAGAAAATGCAAGTGGAGATTCGGAGCGCTAAGAGGGTAATAGTGGAAAAAGGAATGTCTTCAAATATAAACTACACAGAATCATTCGGTGAAAATTCTTTCTGATCTGTGCATTCAGCTAACAGAGTTAAACCATAGTTTTGATTGAGCAGATCTGAACACTCTTTCTGTAGAAAATGCAACTGGACATTTGGAGCGCTAAGAGCGTAGTAGTGGAAAAAGGAATATATTCAAATATAAACTACACAGAAGCATTCTGTGAAACTTCTTTCTGATCTGAGCATTCAGCTAACAGATTTAAACCATACTTTTGATTGAGTAGTTTTGAAACACTCTGTCTGTAGAAAATGCAACTGGACATTCGTAGCGCTAAGTGGGTAGTAGTGGAAAAAAGAATATGTTCAAATATAAACTACACAGAAGCATTGTATGAAACTTCTTTCTGTTCTGTGCATTCAACTAACAGAGTTGAACCTTACTTTTGATTGAGCCGTTCTGAAACACTCTTTCTGTAGAAACTGCAATTGGACATTCTGAGCGCTAAGAGGCCTATATTGGGAAAAAGAATGTCTACAAATAAAAACTACACAGAAGAATTGTGTGAAACTTCTTTCTGTTCTGTTTGTTCAACTAAAAAAGTTGAACCTTAGTTTTGATTGAGCCGTTCTGAAACACTCTTTCTGTAGAAAATGCAAGTGGAGATTCGGAGCGCTAAGAGGGTTTTAGTGGAAAAAGGAATGTCTCCATATATAAACTACACAGAATCATTCTGTGAAACTTCTTTCTGATCTGTGCATTCAGCTAACAGAGTTAAACCATACTTTTGATTGAGCAGATCTGAACACTCTTTCTGTAGAAAATGCAACTGGACATTTGGAGCGCTAAGAGAGTAGTAGTGGAAAAAGGAATATATTCAAATATAAACTACACAGAAGCATTCTGTGAAACTTCTTTCTGATCTGAGCATTCAGCTAACAGAGTTAAACCATACTTTTGATTGAGCAGTTTTGAAACACTCTGTCTGTAGAAAATGCAACTGGACATTCGTAGCGCTAAGTGGGTAATAGTGGAAAAAAGAATATGTTCAAATATAAACTACACAGAAGCATTGTATGAAACTACTTTCTGTTCTGTGCATTCAACTAACAGAGTTGAACCTTACTTTTGATTGAGCCTTTCTGAAACACTCTTTCTGTAGAAACTGCAATTGGACATTCTGAGCGCTAAGAGGCCTCTATTGGGAAAAATAATATCTTCAAATAAAAACTACACAGAAGCATTGTGTGAAACTTATTTCTGATATGTTCATTAAGCTAACAGAGTTAAACCATACTTTTGATTGCGCAGTTCTGAACACTCTTTCTGTAGAAAATGCAAGTGGACATTCGGAGCGCTAAGAGGGTAATAGTGGAAAAAGGAATATATTCAAATATAAACTACACAGTAGCATTCTGTGAAAATTCTTTCTGTTCTGTGCATTCAACTAACAGAGTTGAACCTTACTTTTGATTGAGCCGTTCTGAAACACTCTTTCTATAGAAACTGCAATTGGACATGCTAAGCGCTAAGAGGCATACACTGGGATAAAGAATATCTTCAAATAAAAACTACACAGATGCATTCTGTGAAACTTATTTCTGATCTGTAAATTCAGTTAACAGAGATATAACATATTTTTGATTGAGCAGTTATGAAACACTCTTTTTGTAGAAAATGCAAGTGGAGATTCGGAGCGCTAAGAGGGTAATAGTGGAAAAAGGAATGTCTTCAAATATAAACTACACAGAATCATTCGGTGAAACTTCTTTCTGATCTGTGCATTCAGCTAACAGAGTTAAACCATACTTTTGATTGAGCAGATCTGAACACTCTTTCTGTAGAAAATGCAACTGGACATTTGGAGCGCTAAGAGCGTAGTAGTGGAAAAAGGAATATATTCAAATATAAACTACACAGAAGCATTCTGTGAAACTTCTTTCTGATCTGAGCATTCAGCTAACAGATTTAAACCATACTTTTGATTGAGCAGTTTTGAAACACTCTGTCTGTAGAAAATGCAACTGGACATTCGTAGCGCTATGTGGGTAATAGTGGAAAAAAGAATATGTTCAAATATAAACTACACAGAAGCATTGTATGAAACTTCTTTCTGTTCTGTGCATTCAACTAACAGAGTTGAACCTTACTTTTGATTGAGCCGTTCTGAAACACTCTTTCTGTAGAAACTGCAATTGGACATTCTGAGCGCTAAGAGGCCTATATTGGGAAAAAGAATGTCTACAAATAAAAACTACACAGAAGAATTGTGTGAAACTTCTTTCTGTTCTGTTTGTTCAACTAAAAGAGTTGAACCTTAGTTTTGATTGAGCCGTTCTGAAACACTCTTTCTGTAGAAAATGCAAGTGGAGATTCGGAGCGCTAAGAGGGTAATAGTGGAAAAAGGAATGTCTCCATATATAAACTACACAGAATCATTCTGTGAAACTTCTTTCTGATCTGTGCATTCAGCTAACAGAGTTAAAGCATACTTTGATTGAGCAGATCTGAACACTCTTTCTGTAGAAAATGCAACTGGACATTTGGAGCGCTAAGAGAGTAGTAGTGGAAAAAGGAATATATTCAAATATAAACTACACAGAAGCATTCTGTGAAACTTCTTTCTGATCTGAGCATTCAGCTAACAGAGTTAAACCATACTTTTGATTGAGCAGTTTTGAAACACTATGTCTGTAGAAAATACAACTGGACATTCGTAGCGCTAAGTGGGTAATAGTGGAAAAAAGAGTATGTTCAAATATAAACTACAAAGAAGCATCGTATGAAACTTCTTTCTGTTCTGTGCATTCAACTAACAGAGTTGAACCTTACTTTTGATTGAGCCTTTCTGAAACACTCTTTCTGTAGAAACTGCAATTGGACATTCTGAGCGCTAAGAGGCCTCTATTGGGAAAAATAATATCTTCAAATAAAAACTACACAGAAGCATTGTGTGAAACTTATTTCTGATATGTTCATTAAGCTAACAGAGTTAAACCATACTTTTGATTGCGCAGTTCTGAACACTCTTTCTGTAGAAAATGCAAGTGGACATTCGGAGCGCTAAGAGGGTAATAGTGGAAAAAGGAATATATTCAAATATAAACTACACAGTAGCATTCTGTGAAAATTCTTTCTGTTCTGTGCATTCAACTAACAGAGTTGAACCTTACTTTTGATTGAGCCGTTCTGAAACACTCTTTCTATAGAAACTGCAATTGGACATGCTAAGCGCTAAGAGGCCTACACTGGGATAAAGAATATCTTCAAATAAAAACTACACAGATGCATTCTGTGAAACTTATTTCTGATCTGTAAATTCAGTTAACAGAGATAAAACATATTTTTGATTGAGCAGTTATGAAACACTCTTTTTGTAGAAAATGCAAGTGGAGATTCGGAGCGCTAAGTGGGTAATAGTGGAAAAACGAATGTCTTCAAATATAAACTACACAGAATCATTCGGTGAAACTTCTTTCTGATCTGTGCATTCAGCTAAGAGAGTTAAACCATACTTTTGATTGAGCAGATCTGAACACTCTTTCTGTTGAATATGCAGCTGGACATTTGCAGCGGTAAGAGCGTAGTAGTGGAAAAAGGAATATATTCAAATATAAACTACACAGAAGCATTCTGTGAAACTTCTTTCTGATCTGAGCATTCAGCTAACAGACTTAAACCATACTTTTGATTGAGCAGTTTTGAAACACTCTGTCTGTAGAAAATGCAACTGGACATTCCTAGCGCTAAGTGGGTAATAGTGGAAAAGAGAATATGTTCAAATATAAACTACACAGAAGCATTGTATGAAACTTCTTTCTGTTCTGTGCATTCAACTAACAGAGTTGAACCTTACTTTTGATTGAGCCGTTCTGAAACACTCTTTCTGTAGAAACTGCAATTGGACATTCTGAGCGCTAAGAGGCCTATATTGGGAAAAAGAATGTCTAAAAATAAAAACTACACAGAAGAGTTGTGTGAAACTTCTTTCTGTTCTGTTTGTTCAACTAAAAGAGTTGAACCTTAGTTTTGATTGAGCCGTTCTGAAACACTCTTTCTGTAGAAAATGCAAGTGGAGATTCCGAGCGCTAAGAGGGTAATAGTGGAAAAAGGAATGTCTCCAAATATAAACTACACAGAATCATTCTGTGAAACATCTTTCTGATCTGTGCATTCAGCTAACAGAGTTAAACCATACTTTTGATTGAGCAGATCTGAACACTCTTTCTGTAGAAAATGCAACTGTACATTTGGAGCGCTAAGAGAGTAGTAGTGGAAAAAGGAATATATTCAAATATAAACTACACAGAAGCATTCTGTGAAACTTCTTTCTGATCTGAGCATTCAGCTAACAGAGTTAAACAATACTTTTGATTGAGCAGTTTTGAAACACTCTGTCTTTAGAAAATGCAACTGGACATTCGTAGCGCTAAGTGGGTAATAGTGGAATAAAGAATATGTTCAAATATAAACTACACAGAAGCATTGTATGAAACTTCTTTCTGTTCTGTGCATTCAACTAACAGAGTTGAACCTTACTTTTGATTGAGCCTTTCTGAAACACTCTTTCTGTAGAAACTGCAATTGGACATTCTGAGCGCTAAGAGGCCTCTATTGGGAAAAATAATATCTTCAAATAAAAACTACACAAAAGCATTGTGTGAAACTTATTTCTGATATGTTCATTAAGCTAACAGATTTAAACCAAACTTTTGATTGCGCAGTTCTGAACACTCTTTCTGTAGAAAATGCAAGTGGACATTCGGAGCGCTACGAGGGTAATAGTGGAAAAAGGAATATATTCAAATATAAACTACACAGTAGCATTCTCCTAAAATTCTTTCTGTTCTGTGCATTCAACTAACAGAGTTGAACCTTACTTTTGATTGAGCCGTTCTGAAACACTCTTTCTGTAGAAACTGCAATTGGACATGCTAAGCGCTAAGAGGCCTACATTGGGAAAAAGAATATCTTCAAATAAAAACTACACAGATGCATTCTGTGAAACTTATTTCTGATATGTAAATTCAGTTAACAGAGATAAAACATATTTTTGATTGAGCAGTTATGAAACACTCTTTTTGTAGAAAATGCAAGTGGAGATTCGGAGCGCTAAGAGGGTAATAGTGGAAAAAGGAATGTCTTCAAATATAAACTACACAGAATCATTCGGTGAAACTTCTTTCTGATCTGTGCATTCAGCTAACAGAGTTAAACCATACTTTTGATTGAGCAGATCTGAACACTCTTTCTGTTGAAAATGCAACTGGACATTTGGAGCGCTAAGAGCGTAGTAGTGGAAAAAGGAATATATTCAAATATAAACTACACAGAAGCATTCTGTGAAACTTCTTTCTGATCTGAGCATTCAGCTAACAGAGTTAAAAAATACTTTTGATTGAGCAGTTTTTAAACACTCTGTCTGTAGAAAATGCAACTGGACATTCGTAGCGCTAAGTGGGTAATAGTGGAAAAAAGAATATGTTCAAATATAAACTACACAGAAGCATTGTATGAAACTTCTTTCTGTTCTGTGCATTCAACTAACAGAGTTGAACCTTACTTTTGATTGAGCCGTTCAGAAACACTCTTTCTGTAGAAACTGCAATTGGACATTCTGAGCGCTAAGAGGCCTATATTGGGAAAAAGAATGTCTACAAATAAAAACTACACAGACGAATTGTGTGAAACTTCTTTCTGTTCTGTTTGTTCAACTAAAAGAGTTGAACCTTGTTTTGATTGAGCCGTTCTGTAACAGTCTTTCTGTAGAAAATGCAAGTGGAGATTCGGAGCGCTAAGAGGGTAATAGTGGAAAAAGGAATGTCTCCAAATATAAACTACACAGAATCATTCTGTGAAACTTCTTTCTGATCTGTGCATTCAGCTAACAGAGTTAAACCATACTTTTGATTGAGCAGATCTGAACACTCTTTCTGTAGAAAATGCAACTGGACATTTGGAGCGCTAAGAGAGTAGTAGTGGAAAAAGGAATATATTCAAATATAAACTACACAGAATCATTCTGTGAAACTTCTTTCTGATCTGAGCATTCAGCTAACAGAGTTAAACCATACTTTTGATTGAGCAGTTTTGAAACACTCTGTCTGTAGAAAATGCAACTGGACATTCGTAGCGCTAAGTGGGTAATAGTGGAAAAAAGAATATGTTCAAATATAAACTACACAGAAGCATTGTATGAAACTTCTTTCTGTTCTGTGCATTCAACTAACAGAGTTGAACCTTACTTTTGATTGAGCCTTTCTGAAACACTCTTTCTGTAGAAACTGCAATTGGATATTCTGAGCGCTAAGAGGCCTCTATGGGGAAAAATAATATCTTCAAATAAAAACTACACAGAAGAATTGTGTGAAACTTATTTCTGATATGTTCATTAAGCTAACAGAGTTAAACCATACTTTTGATTGCGCAGTTCTGAACACTCTTTCTGTAGAAAATGCAAGTGGACATTCGGAGCGCTAAGAGGGTAATAGTGGAAAAAGGAATATATTCAAATATAAACTACACAGTAGCATTCTGTGAAAATTCTTTCTGTTCTGTGCATTCAACTAACAGAGTTGAACCTTACTTTTGATTGAGCCGTTCTGAAGCACTCTTTCTGTAGTAACTGCAATTGGACATGCTAAGCGCTAAGAGGCCTACATTGGGAAAAAGAATATCTTCAAATAAAAACTACACAGATGCATTCTGTGAAACTTATTTCTGATCTGTAAATTCAGTTAACAGAGATAAAACATATTTTTGATTGAGCAGTTATGAAACACTCTTTTTGTAGAAAATGCAAGTGGAGATTCGGAGCGCTAAGAGGGTAATAGTGGAAAAAGGAATGTCTTCAAATATAAACTACACAGAATCATTCTGTGAAACTTCTTTCTGATCTGTGCATTCAGCTAACAGTGATAAACCATACTTTTGATTGAGCAGATCTGAACACACTTTCTGTAGAAAATGCAACTGGACATTTGGAGCGCTAAGAGCGTAGTAGTGGAAAAAGGAATATATTCAAATATAAACTACAGAGAGGCATTCTGTGAAACTTCTTTCTGATCTGTAAATTCAGCTAACAGAGTTAAACCATACTTTTGATTGAGCAGTTTTGAAACACTCTGTCTGTAGAAAATGCAACTGGACATTCGTAGCGCTAAGTGGGTAATAGTGGAAAAAAGAATATGTTCAAATATAAACTACACAGAAGCATTGTATGAAACTTCTTTCTGTTCTGTGCATTCAACTAACAGAGTTGAACGTTACTTTTGATTGAGCCGTTCTGAAACACTCTTTCTGTAGAAACTGCAATTGGACATTCTGAGCGCTAAGAGGCCTATATTGGGAAAAAGAATGTCTACAAATAAAAACTACACAGAAGAATTGTGTGAAACTTCTTTCTGTTCGGTTTGTTCAACTAAAAGAGTTGAAACTTAGTTTTGATTGAGCCGTTCTGAAACACACTTTCTGTAGAAAATGCAAGTGGAGATTCGGAGCGCTAAGAGGGTAATAGTGGAAAAAGGAATGTCTCCAAATATAAACTACACAGAATCATTCTGTGAAACTTCTTTCTGATCTGTGCATTCAGCTAACAGAGTTAAACCATACTTTTGATTGAGCAGATCTGAACACTCTTTCTGTAGAAAATGCAACTGGACATTTGGAGCGCTAAGAGAGTAGTAGTGGAAAAAGGAATATATTCAAATATAAACTACACAGAAGCATTCTGTGAAACTTCTTTCTGATCTGAGCATTCATCTAACAGAGTTAAACCATACTTTTGATTGACCAGTTTTGAAACACTCTGTCTGTAGAAAATGCAACTGGACATTCGTAGCGCTAAGTGGGTAATAGTGGAAAAAAGAATATGTTCAAATATAAACTACACAGAAGCATTGTATGAAACTTCTTTCTGTTCTGTGCATTAAACTAACAGAGTTGAACCTTACTTTTGATTGAGCCTTTCTGAAACACTCTTTCTGTAGAAACTGCAATTGGACATTCTGAGCGCTAAGAGGCCTATATTGGGAAAAATAATATCTTCAAATAAAAACTACACAGAAGCATTGTGTGAAACTTATTTCTGATATGTTCATTAAGCTAACAGAGTTAAACCATACTTTTGATTGCGCAGTTCTGAACACTCTTTCTGTAGAAAATGCAAGTGGACATTCGGAGCGCTAAGAGGGTAATATTGGAAAAAGGAATATATTCAAATATAAACTACACAGTAGCATTCTGTGAAAATTCTTTCTGTTCTGTGCATTCAACTAACAGAGTTGAACCTTACTTTTTATTGAGCCGTTCTGAAACACTCTTGCTGTAGAAACTGCAATTGGACATGCTAAGCGCTAAGAGGCCTACATTGGGAAAAAGAATATATTCAAATAAAATCTACACAGATGCATTCTGTGAAACTTATTTCTGATCTGTAAATTCAGTTAACAGAGATAAAACATATTTTTGATTGAGCAGTTATGAAACACTCTTTTTGTAGAAAATGCAAGTGGAGATTGGGAGCGCTAAGAGGGTAATAGTGGAAAAAGGAATGTCTTCAAATATAAACTACACAGAATCATTCGGTGAAACTTCTTTCTGATCTGTGCATTCAGCTAACAGAGTTAAACCATACTTTTGATTGAGCAGATCTGAACACTCTCTCTGTAGAAAATGCAACTGGACATTTGGAGCGCTAAGAGCGTAGTAGTGGAAAAAGGAATATATTCAAATATAAACTACACAGAGGCATTCTGTGAAACTTCTTTCTGATCTGAGCATTCAGCTAACAGAGTTAAACCATACTTTTGATTGAGCAGTTTTGAAACACTCTGTCTGTAGAAAATGCAACTGGACATTCGTAGCGCTAAGTGGGTAATAGTGGAAAAAAGAATATGTTCAAATATAAACTACACAGAAGCATTCTGTGAAAATTCTTTCTGTTCTGTGCATTCAACTAACAGAGTTGAACCTTACTTTTGATTGAGCCGTTCTGAAACACTCTTTCTGTAGAAACTGCAATTGGACATGCTAAGCGCTAAGAGGCCTACATTGGGAAAAAGAATATCTTCAAATAAAAACTACACAGATGCATTCTGTGAAACTTATTTCTGATCTGTAAATTCAGTTAACAGAGATAAAACATATTTTTGATTGAGCAGTTATGAAACACTCTTTTTGTAGAAAATGCAAGTGGAGATTCGGAGCGCTAAGTGGGTAATAGTGGAAAAAGGAATGTCTTCAAATATAAACTACACAGAATCATTCGGTGAAACTTCTTTCTGATCTGTGCATTCAGCTAACAGAGTTAAACCATACTTTTGATTGAGCAGATCTGAACACTCTTTCTGTAGAAAATGCAACTGGACATTTGGAGCGCTAAGAGCGTAGTAGTGGAAAAAGGAATATATTCAAATATAAACTACACAGAAGCATTCTGTGAAACTTTTTTCTGATCTGAGCATTCAGCTAACAGAGTTAAACCATACTTTTGATTGAGCAGTTTTGAAACACTCTGTCTGTAGAAAATGCAACTGGACATTCGTAGCGCTAAGTGGGTAATAGTGGAAAAAAGAATATGTTCAAATATAAACTACACAGAAGCATTGTATGAAACCTCTTTCTGTTCTGTGCATTCAACTAACAGAGTTGAACCTTACTATTGGTTGAGCCGTTCTGAAACACTCTTTCTGTAGAAACTGCAATTGGACATTCTGAGCGCTAAGAGGCCTATATTGGGAAAAAGAATGTCTACAAATAAAAACTACACAGAAGAATTGTGTGAAACTTCTTTCTGTTCGGTTTGTTCAACTAAAAGAGTTGAAACTTAGTTTTGATTGAGCCGTTCTGAAACACACTTTCTGTAGAAAATGCAAGTGGAGATTCGGAGCGCTAAGAGGGTAATAGTGGAAAAAGGAATGTCTCCAAATATAAACTACACAGAATCATTCTGTGAAACTTCTTTCTGATCTGTGCATTCAGCTAACAGAGTTAAACCATACTTTTGATTGAGCAGATCTGAACACTCTTTCTGTAGAAAATGCAACTGGACATTTGGAGCGCTAAGAGAGTAGTAGTGGAAAAAGGAATATATTCAAATATAAACTACACAGAAGCATTCTGTGAAACTTCTTTCTGATCTGAGCATTCATCTAACAGAGTTAAACCATACTTTTGATTGACCAGTTTTGAAACACTCTGTCTGTAGAAAATGCAACTGGACATTCGTCGCGCTAAGTGGGTAATAGTGGAAAAAAGAATATGTTCAAATATAAACTACACAGAAGCATTGTATGAAACTTCTTTCTGTTCTGTGCATTAAACTAACAGAGTTGAACCTTACTTTTGATTGAGCCTTTCTGAAACACTCTTTCTGTTGAAACTGCAATTGGACATTCTGAGCGCTAAGAGGCCTATATTGGGAAAAATAATATCTTCAAATAAAAACTACACAGAAGCATTGTGTGAAACTTATTTCTGATATGTTCATTAAGCTAACAGAGTTAAACCATACTTTTGATTGCGCAGTTCTGAACACTCTTTCTGTAGAAAATGCAAGTGGACATTCGGAGCGCTAAGAGGGTAATATTGGAAAAAGGAATATATTCAAATATAAACTACACAGTAGCATTCTGTGAAAATTCTTTCTGTTCTGTGCATTCAACTAACAGAGTTGAACCTTACTTTTTATTGAGCCGTTCTGAAACACTCTTGCTGTAGAAACTGCAATTGGACATGCTAAGCGCTAAGAGGCCTACATTGGGAAAAAGAATATATTCAAATAAAATCTACACAGATGCATTCTGTGAAACTTATTTCTGATCTGTAAATTCAGTTAACAGAGATAAAACATATTTTTGATTGAGCAGTTATGAAACACTCTTTTTGTAGAAAATGCAAGTGGAGATTGGGAGCGCTAAGAGGGTAATAGTGGAAAAAGGAATGTCTTCAAATATAAACTACACAGAATCATTCGGTGAAACTTCTTTCTGATCTGTGCATTCAGCTAACAGAGTTAAACCATACTTTTGATTGAGCAGATCTGAACACTCTCTCTGTAGAAAATGCAACTGGACATTTGGAGCGCTAAGAGCGTAGTAGTGGAAAAAGGAATATATTCAAATATAAACTACACAGAGGCATTCTGTGAAACTTCTTTCTGATCTGAGCATTCAGCTAACAGAGTTAAACCATACTTTTGATTGAGCAGTTTTGAAACACTCTGTCTGTAGAAAATGCAACTGGACATTCGTAGCGCTAAGTGGGTAATAGTGGAAAAAAGAATATGTTCAAATATAAACTACACAGAAGCATTCTGTGAAAATTCTTTCTGTTCTGTGCATTCAACTAACAGAGTTGAACCTTACTTTTGATTGAGCCGTTCTGAAACACTCTTTCTGTAGAAACTGCAATTGGACATGCTAAGCGCTAAGAGGCCTACATTGGGAAAAAGAATATCTTCAAATAAAAACTACACAGATGCATTCTGTGAAACTTATTTCTGATCTGTAAATTCAGTTAACAGAGATAAAACATATTTTTGATTGAGCAGTTATGAAACACTCTTTTTGTAGAAAATGCAAGTGGAGATTCGGAGCGCTAAGTGGGTAATAGTGGAAAAAGGAATGTCTTCAAATATAAACTACACAGAATCATTCGGTGAAACTTCTTTCTGATCTGTGCATTCAGCTAACAGAGTTAAACCATACTTTTGATTGAGCAGATCTGAACACTCTTTCTGTAGAAAATGCAACTGGACATTTGGAGCGCTAAGAGCGTAGTAGTGGAAAAAGGAATATATTCAAATATAAACTACACAGAAGCATTCTGTGAAACTTTTTTCTGATCTGAGCATTCAGCTAACAGAGTTAAACCATACTTTTGATTGAGCAGTTTTGAAACACTCTGTCTGTAGAAAATGCAACTGGACATTCGTAGCGCTAAGTGGGTAATAGTGGAAAAAAGAATATGTTCAAATATAAACTACACAGAAGCATTGTATGAAACCTCTTTCTGTTCTGTGCATTCAACTAACAGAGTTGAACCTTACTATTGGTTGAGCCGTTCTGAAACACTCTTTCTGTAGAAACTGCAATTGGACATTCTGAGCGCTAAGAGGCCTATATTGGGAAAAAGAATGTCTACAAATAAAAACTACACAGAAGAATTGTGTGAAACTTCTTTCTGTTCTGTTTGTTCAACTAAAAGAGTTGAACCTTAGTTTTGACTGCGCCGTTCTGAAACACTCTTTCTGTAGAAAATGCAAGTGGAGATTCGGAGCGCTAAGAGGGTAATAGTGGAAAAAGGAATGTCTCCTAATATAAACTACACAGAATCATTCGGTGAAACTTCTTTCTGATCTGTGCATTCAGCTAACAGAGTTAAACCATACTTTTGATTGAGCAGATCTGAACTCTCTTTCTGTAGAAAATGCAACTGTACATTTGGAGCGCTAAGAGAGTAGTAGTGGAAAAAGGAATATATTCAAATATAAACTACACAGAAGCATTCTGTGAAACTTCTTTCTGATCTGAGCATTCAGCTAACAGAGTTAAACCATACTTTTGATTGAGCAGTTTTGAAACACTCTGTCTGTAGAAAATGCAACTGGACATTCGTAGCGCTAAGTGGGTAATTGTGGAAAAAAGAATATGTTCAAATATAAACTACACAGAAGCAGTGTATGAAACTTCTTTCTGTTCTGTGAATTCAACTAACAGAGTTGAACCTTACTTTTGATTGAGCCTTTCTGAAACACTCTTTCTGTAGAAACTGCAATTGGACATTCTGAGCGCTAAGAGGCCTATATTGGGAAAAATAATATCTTCAAATAAAAACTACACAGAAGCATTGTGTGAAACTTATTTCTGATATGTTCATTAAGCTAACAGAGTTAAACCATACTTTTGATTGCGAAGTTCTGAACACTCTTTCTGTAGAAAATGCAAGTGGACATTCGGAGCGCTAAGAGGGTAATAGTGGAAAAAGGAATATATTCAAATATAAACTACACAGTAGCATTCTGTGAAAATTCTTTCTGTTCTGTGCATTCAAGTAACAGAGTTGAACCTTACTTTTGATTGAGCCGTTCTGAAACACTCTTTCTGTAGAAACTGCAATTGGACATGCTAAGCGCTAAGAGGCCTACATTGGGAAAAAGAATATCTTCAAATAAAAACTACAGAGATGCATTCTGTGAAACTTATTTCTGATCTGTAAATTCAGTTAACAGAGATAAAACATATTTTTGATTGAGCAGTTATGAAACACTCTTTTTGTAGAAAATGCAAGTGGAGATTGGGAGCGCTAAGAGGATAATAGTGGAAAAAGGAATGTCTTCAAATATAAACTACACAGAATCATTCGGTGAAACTTCTTTCTGATCCGTGCATTCAGCTAACAGAGTTAAACCATACTTTTGATTGAGCAGATCTGAACACTCTTTCTGTAGAAAATGCAACTGGACATTTGGAGCGCTAAGAGCGTAGTAGTGGAAAAAGGAATATATTCAAATATAAACTACACAGAGGCATTCTGTGAATCTTCTTTCTGATCTGAGCATTCAGCTAACAGAGTTAAACCATACTTTTGATTGAGCAGTTTTGAAACACTCTGTCTGTAGAAAATGCAACTGGACATTCGTAGCGCTAAGTGGGTAATAGTGGAAAAAAGAATATGTTCAAATATAAACTACACAGAAGCATTGTATGAAACTTCTTTCTGTTCTGTGCATTCAACTAACAGAGTTGAACCTTACTTTTGATTGAGCCTTTCTGAAACACTCTTTCTGTAGAAACTGCAATTGGACATTCTGAGCGCTAAGAGGCCTATATTGGGAAAAAAAATATCTTCAAATAAAAACTACACAGAAGCATTGTGTGAAACTTATTTCTGATATGTTCATTAAGCTAACAGAGTTAAACCATACTTTTGATTGCGCAGTTCTGAACACTCTTTCTGTAGAAAATGCAAGTGGACATTCGGAGCGCTAAGAGGGTAATAGTGGAAAAAGGAATATATTCAAATATAAACTACACAGTAGCATTCTGTGAAAATTCTTTCTGTTCTGTGCATTCAACTAACAGAGTTGAACCTTACTTTTGATTCAGCCGTTCTGAAACACTCTTTCTGTAGAAACTGCAATTGGACATGCTAAGCGCTAAGAGGCCTACATTGGGAAAAAGAATATCTTCAAATAAAAACTACACAGATGCATTCTGTGAAACTTATTTCTGATCTGTAAATTCAGTTAACAGAGATAAAACATATTTTTGATTGAGCAGTTATGAAACACTCTTTTTGTAGAAAATGCAAGTGGAGATTGGGAGCGCTAAGAGGGTAATAGTGGAAAAAGGAATGTCTTCAAATATAAACTACACAGAATCATTCGGTGAAACTTCTTTCTGATCCGTGCATTCAGCTAACAGGGTTAAACCATACTTTTGATTGAGCAGATCTGAACACTCTTTCTGTAGAAAATGCAACTGGACATTTGGAGCGCTAAGAGCGTAGTAGTGGAAAAAGGAATATATTCAAATATAAACTACACAGAGGCATTCTGTGAAACTTCTTTCTGATCTGAGCATTCAGCTAACAGAGTTAAACCATACTTTTGATTGAGCAGTTTTGAAACACTCTGTCTGTAGAAAATGCAACTGGACATTCGTAGCGCTAAGTGGGTAATAGTGGAAAAAAGAATATGTTCAAATATAAACTACACAGAAGCATTGTATGAAACTTCTTTCTGTTCTGTGCATTCAACTAACAGAGTTGAACCTTACTTTTGATAGAGCCTTTCTGAAACACTCTTTCTGTAGAAACTGCAATTGGACATTCTGAGCGCTAAGAGGCCTCTATTGGGAAAAATAATATCTTCAAATAAAAACTACACAGAAGCATTGTGTGAAACTTATTTCTGATATGTTCATTAAGCTAACAGAGTTAAACCATACTTTTGATTGCGCAGTTCTGAACACTCTTTCTGTAGAAAATGCAAGTGGACATTCGGAGCGCTAAGAGGGTAATAGTGGAAAAAGGAATATACTCAAATATAAAATACACAGTAGCATTCTGTGAAAATTCTTTCTGTTCTGTGCATTCAACTAACAGAGTTGAACCTTACTTTTGATTGAGCCGTTCTGAAACACTCTTTCTGTAGAAACTGCAATTGGACATGCTAAGCGCTAAGAGGCCTAAATTGGGAAAAAGAATATCTTCAAATAAAAACTACACAGATGCATTCTGTGAAACTTATTTCTGATCTGTAAATTCAGTTAACAGAGATAAAACATATTTTTGATTGAGCAGTTATGAAACACTCTTTTTGTAGAAAATGCAAGTGGAGATTCGGAGCGCTAAGAGGGTAATAGTGGAAAAAGGAATGTCTTCAAATATAAACTACACAGAATCATTCGGTGAAACTTCTTTCTGATCTGTGCATTCAGGTAACAGAGTTAAACCATACTTTTGATTGAGCAGATCTGAACACACTTTCTGTAGAAAATGCAACTGGACATTTGGAGCGCTAAGAGCGTAGTAGTGGAAAAAGGAATATATTCAAATATAAACTACACAGAAGCATTCTGTGAAACTTCTTTCTGATCTGAGCATTCAGCTAACAGAGTTAAACCATACTTTTGATTGAGCAGTTTTGAAACACTCTGTCTGTAGAAAATGCAACTGGACATTCGTAGCGCTAAGTGGGTAATAGTGGAAAAAAGAATATGTTCAAATATAAACTACACAGAAGCATTGTATGAAACTTCTTTCTGTTCTGTGCATTCAACTAACAGAGTTGAACCTTTCTTTTGATTGAGCCGTTCTGAAACACTCTTTCTGTAGAAACTGCAATTGGACATTCTGAGCGCTAAGAGGCCTCTATTGGGAAAAATAATATCTTCAAATAAAAACTACACAGAAGCATTGTGTGAAACTTATTTCTGATATGTTCATTAAGCTAACAGAGTTAAACCATACTTTTGATTGCGCAGTTCTGAACACTCTTTCTGTAGAAAATGCAAGTGGACATTCGGAGCGCTAAGAGGGTAATAGTGGAAAAAGGAATATATTCAAATATAAACTACACAGTAGCATTCTGTGAAAATTCTTTCTGTTCTGTGCATTCAACTAACAGAGTTGAACCTTACTTTTGATTGAGCCGTTCTGAAACACTCTTTCTGTAGAAACTGCAATTGGACATGCTAAGCACTAAGAGGCCTACATTGGGAAAAAGAATATCTTCAAATAAAAACTACACAGATGCATTCTGTGAAACTTATTTCTGATCTGTAAATTCAGTTAACAGAGATAAAACATATTTTTGATTGAGCAGTTATGAAACACTCTTTTTGTAGAAAATGCAAGTGGAGATTCGGAGCGCTAAGAGGGTAATAGTGGAAAAAGGAATGTCTCCAAATATAAACTACACAGAATCATTCTGTGAAACTTCTTTCTGATCTGTGCATTCAGCTAACAGAGTTAAAACATACTTTTGATTGAGCAGATATGAACACTCTTTCTGTAGAAAATGCAACTGGACATTTGGAGCGCTAAGAGAGTAGTAGTGGAAAAAGGAATATATTCAAATATAAACTACACAGAAGCATTCTGTGAAACTTCTTTCTGATCTGAGCATTCAGCTAACAGAGTTAAACCATACTTTTGATTGAGCAGTTTTGAAACACTCTGTCTGTAGAAAATGCAACTGGATATTCGTAGCGCTAAGTGGGTAATAGTGGAAAAAAGAATATGTTCAAATATAAACTACACAGAAGCATTTTATGAAACTTCTTTCTGTTCTGTGCATTCAACTAACAGAGTTGAACGTTACTTTTGATAGAGCCTTTCTGAAACACTCTTTCTGTAGAAACTGCAATTGGACATTCTGAGCGCTAAGAGGCCTCTATTGGGAAAAATAATAACTTCAAATAAAAACTACACAGAAGTATTGTGTGAAACTTATTTCTGATATGTTCATTAAGCTAACAGAGTTAAACCATACTTTTGATTGCGCAGTTCTGAACACTCTTTCTGTAGAAAATGCAAGTGGACATTCGGAGCGCTAAGAGGGTAATAGTGGAAAAAGGAATATATTCAAATATAAAATACACAGTAGCATTCTGTGAAAATTCTTTCTGTTCTGTGCATTCAACTAACAGAGTTGAACCTTACTTTTGATTGAGCCGTTCTGAAACACTCTTTCTGTAGAAACTGCAATTGGACATGCTAAGCGCTAAGAGGCCTACATTGGGAAAAAGAATATCTTCAAATAAAAACTACACAGATGCATTCTGTGAAACTTATTTCTGATCTGTAAATTCAGTTAACAGAGATAAAACATATTTTTGATTGAGCAGTTATGAAACACTCTTTTTGTAGAAAATGCAAGTGGAGATTCGGAGCGCTAGGAGGGTAATAGTGGAAAAAGGAATGTCTTCAAATATAAACTACACAGAATCATTCGGTGAAACTTCTTTCTGATCTGTGCATTCAGCTAACAGAGTTAAACCATACTTTTGATTGAGCAGATCTGAACACTCTTTCTGTTGAAAATGCAACTGGACATTTGGAGCGCTAAGAGCGTAGTAGTGGAAAAAGGAATATATTCAAATATAAACTACACAGAAGCATTCTGTGAAACTTCTTTCTGATCAGAGCATTCAGCTAACAGAGTTAAACCATACTTTTGATTGAGCAGTTTTGAAACACTCTGTCTGTAGAAAATGCAACTGGACATTCGTAGCGCTAAGTGGGTAATAGTGGAAAAAAGAATATGTTCAAATATAAACTACACAGAAGCATTGTATGAAACTTCTTTCTGTTCTGTGCATTCAACTAACAGAGTTGAACCTTACTTTTGATTGAGCCTTTCTGAAACACTCTTTCTGTAGAAACTGCAATTGGACATTCTGAGCGCTAAGAGGCCTATATTGGGAAAAAAAATATCTTCAAATAAAAACTACACAGAAGAATTGTGTGAAACTTATTTCTGATATGTTCATTAAGCTAACAGAGTTTAACCATACTTTTGATTGCGCAGTTCTGAACACTCTTTCTGTAGAAAATGCAAGTGGAAATTCGGAGCGCTAAGAGGGTAATAGTGGAAAAAGGAATATATTCAAATATAAACTACACAATAGCATTCTGTGAAAATTCTTTCTGTTCTGTGCATTCAACTAACAGAGTTGAACCTCACTTTTGATTGAGCCGTTCTGAAACACTCTTTCTGTAGAAACTGCAATTAGACATGCTAAGCGCTAAGAGGCCTACATTGGTAAAAAAATATCTTCAAATAAAAACTACACAGATGCATTCTGTGAAACTTATTTCTGATCTGTAAATTCAGTTAACAGAGATAAAACATATTTTTGATTGAGCAGTTATGAAACACTCTTTTTGTAGAAAATGCAAGTGGAGATTCGGAGCGCTAAGAGGGTAATAGTGGAAAAAGGAATGTCTTCAAATATAAACTACACAGAATCATTCGGTGAAACTTCTTTCTGATCTGTGCATTCAGCTAACAGAGTTAAACCATACTTTTGATTGAGCAGATCTGAACACTCTTTCTGTTGAAAATGCAACTGGACATTTGGAGCGCTAAGAGCGTAGTAGTGGAAAAAGGAATATATTCAAATATAAACTACACAGAAGCATTCTGTGAAACTTCTTTCTGATCTGAGCATAGAGCTAACAGAGTTAAACCATACTTTTGATTGAGCAGTTTTGAAACACTCTTTCTGTAGAAAATGCAACTGGACATTCGCAGCGCTAAGTGGGTAATAGTGGAAAAGAGAATATGTTCAAATATAAACTACACAGAAGCATTGTATGAAACTTCTTTCTGTTCTGTGCATTCAACTAACAGAGTTGAACCTTACTTTTGATTGAGCCGTTCTGAAACACTCTTTCTGTAGAAACTGCAATTGGACATTCTGAGCGCTAAGAGGCCTATATTGGGAAAAAGAATGTCTACAAATAAAAACTACACAGAAGAATTGTGTGAAACTTCTTTCTGTTCTGTTTGTTCAACTAAAAGAGTTGAACCTTAGTTTTGATTGAGCTGTTCTGAAACACTCTTTCTGTAGAAAATGCAAGTGGAGATTCGGAGCGCTAAGAGGGTAATAGTGGAAAAAGGAATGTCTCCAAATATAAACTACACAGAATCATTCTGTGAAACTTCTTTCTGATCTGTGCATTCAGCTAACAGAGTTAAACCATACTTTTGATTGAGCAGATCTGAACACTCTTTCTGTAGAAAATGCAACTGGACATTTGGAGCGCTAAGAGAGTAGTAGTGGAAAAAGGAATATATTCAAATATAAACTACACAGAAGCATTCTGTGAAACTTCTTTCTGATCTGAGCATTCAGCTAACAGAGTTAAACCATACTTTTGATTGAGCAGTTTTGAAACACTCTGTATGTAGAAAATGAAACTGGACATTCGTAGCGCTAAGTGGGTAATAGTGGAAAAAAGAATATGTTCAAATATAAACTACACAGAAGCATTGTATGAGACTTCTTTCTGTTCTGTGCATTCAACTAGCAGAGTTGAACCTTAGTTTTGATTGAGCCTTTCTGAAACACTCTTTCTGTAGAAACTGCAATTGGACATTCTGAGCGCTAAGAGGCCTCTATTGGGAAAAATAATATCATCAAATAAAAACTACACAGAAGCATTGTGTGAAACTTATTTCTGATATGTTCATTAAGCTAACAGAGTTAAACCATACTTTTGATTGCGCAGTTCTGAACACTCTTTCTGTAGAAAATGCAAGTGGACATTCGGAGCGCTAAGAGGGTAATAGTGGAAAAAGGAATATATTCAAATATAAACTACACAGTAGCATTCTGTGAAAATCCTTTCTGTTCTGTGCATTCAACTAACAGAGTTGAACCTTCCTTTTGATTGAGCCGTTCTGAAACACTCTTTCTGTAGAAACTGCAATTGGACATGCTAAGCGCTAAGAGTCCTACATTGGGAAAAAGAATATCTTCAAATAAAACTACACAGATGCATTCTGTGAAACTAATTTCTGATCTGTAAATTCAGTTAACAGAGATAAAACATATTTTTGATTGAGCAGTTTTGAAACACTCTTTTTGTAGAAAATGCAAGTGGAGATTCGGAGCGCTAAGAGGGTAATAGTGGAAAAAGGAATGCCTTCAAATAAAAACTACACAGAATCATTCGGTGAAACTTCTTTCTGATCTGTGCATTCAGCTAACAGAGTTAAACCATACTTTTGATTGAGCAGATCTGAACACTCTTTCTGTAGAAAATGCAACTGGACATTTGGAGCGCTAAGAGCGTAGTAGTGGAAAAATTAATATATTCAAATATAAACTACACAGAAGCATTCTGTGAAACTTCTTTCTCATCTGAGCATTCAGCTAACAGAGTTAAACCATACTTTTTATTGAGCAGTTTTGAAACACTCTGTCTGTAGAAAATGCAACTGGACATTCGTAGCGCTAAGTGGGTAATAGTGGAAAAAAGAATATGTTCAAATATAAACTACACAGAAGCATTCTATGAAACTTCTTTCTGTTCTGTGCATTCAACTAACGGAGTTGAACCTTACTTTTGAGTGAGCCGTTCAGAAACACTCTTTCTGTAGAAACTGCAATTGGACATTCTGAGCGCTAAGAGGCCTATATTGGGAAAAAGAATGTCTACAAATAAAAACTACACAGAAGAATTTTGTGAAACTTCTTTCTGTTCTGTTTGTTCAACTAAAAGAGTTGAACCTTAGTTTTGATTGAGCCGTTCTGAAACACTCTTTCTGTAGAAAATGCAAGTGGAGATTCGGAGCGCTAAGAGGGTAATAGTGGAAAAAGGAATGTCTCCAAATATAAACTACACAGAATCATTCTGTGAAACTTCTTTCTGATCTGTGCATTCAGCTAACAGAGTTAAAACATACTTTTGATTGAGCAGATCTGAACACTCTTGCTGTAGAAAATGCTACTGTACATTTGGAGCGCTAAGAGAGTAGTAGTGGAAAAAGGAATATATTCAAATATAAACTACACAGAAGCATTCTGTGAAACTTCTTTCTGATCTGAGCATTCAGCTAACAGAGTTAAACCATACTTTTGATTGAGCAGTTTTGAAACACTCTGTATGTAGAAAATGAAACTGGACATTCGTAGCGCTAAGTGGGTAATAGTGGAAAAAAGAATATGTTCAAATATAAACTACACAGAAGCATTGTATGAAACTTCTTTCTGTTCTGTGCATTCAACTAACAGAGTTGAACCGTACTTTTGATTGAGCCTTTCTGAAACACTCTTTCTGTAGAAACTGCAATTGGACATTCTGAGTGCTAAGAGGCCTCTATTGGGAAAAATAATATCTTCAAATAAAAACTACACAGAAGCATTGTGTGAAACTTATTTCTGATATGTTCATTAAGCGAACAGAGTTAAACCATACTTTTGATTGCGCAGTTCTGAACACTCTTTCTGTAGAAAATGCAAGTGGACATTCGGAGCGCTAAGAGGGTAATAGTGGAAAAAGGAATATATTCAAATATAAACTACACAGTAGCATTCTGTGAAAATTCTTTCTGTTCTGTGCATTCAACTAACAGAGTTGAACCTTACTTTTGATTGAGCCGTTCTGAAACACTCTTTCTGTAGAAACTGCAATTGGACATGCTAAGCGCTAAGAGGCCTACATTGGGAAAAAGAATATCTTCAAATAAAACTACACAGATGCATTCTGTGAAACTAATTTCTGATCTGTAAATTCAGTTAACAGAGATAAAACATATTTTTGATTGAGCAGTTTTGAAACACTCTTTTTGTAGAAAATGCAAGTGGAGATTCGGAGCGCTAAGAGGGTAATAGTGGAAAAAGGAATGCCTTCAAATAAAAACTACACAGAATCATTCGGTGAAACTTCTTTCTGATCTGTGCATTCAGCTAACAGAGTTAAACCATACTTTTGATTGAGCAGATCTGAACACTCTTTCTGTAGAAAATGCAACTGGACATTTGGAGCGCTAAGAGCGTAGTAGTGGAAAAAGGAATATATTCAAATATAAACTACACAGAAGCATTCTGTGAAACTTCTTTCTCATCTGAGCATTCAGCTAACAGAGTTAAACCATACTTTTTATTGAGCAGTTTTGAAACACTCTGTCTGTAGAAAATGCAACTGGACATTCGTAGCGCTAAGTGGGTAATAGTGGAAAAAAGAATATGTTCAAATATAAACTACACAGAAGCATTCTATGAAACTTCTTTCTGTTCTGTGCATTCAACTAACGGAGTTGAACCTTACTTTTGAGTGAGCCGTTCAGAAACACTCTTTCTGTAGAAACTGCAATTGGACATTCTGAGCGCTAAGAGGCCTATATTGGGAAAAAGAATGTCTACAAATAAAAACTACACAGAAGAATTTTGTGAAACTTCTTTCTGTTCTGTTTGTTCAACTAAAAGAGTTGAACCTTAGTTTTGATTGAGCCGTTCTGAAACACTCTTTCTGTAGAAAATGCAAGTGGAGATTCGGAGCGCTAAGAGGGTAATAGTGGAAAAAGGAATGTCTCCAAATATAAACTACACAGAATCATTCTGTGAAACTTCTTTCTGATCTGTGCATTCAGCTAACAGAGTTAAAACATACTTTTGATTGAGCAGATCTGAACACTCTTGCTGTAGAAAATGCTACTGTACATTTGGAGCGCTAAGAGAGTAGTAGTGGAAAAAGGAATATATTCAAATATAAACTACACAGAAGCATTCTGTGAAACTTCTTTCTGATCTGAGCATTCAGCTAACAGAGTTAAACCATACTTTTGATTGAGCAGTTTTGAAACACTCTGTATGTAGAAAATGAAACTGGACATTCGTAGCGCTAAGTGGGTAATAGTGGAAAAAAGAATATGTTCAAATATAAACTACACAGAAGCATTGTATGAAACTTCTTTCTGTTCTGTGCATTCAACTAACAGAGTTGAACCGTACTTTTGATTGAGCCTTTCTGAAACACTCTTTCTGTAGAAACTGCAATTGGACATTCTGAGTGCTAAGAGGACTCTATTGGGAAAAATAATATCTTCAAATAAAAACTACACAGAAGCATTGTGTGAAACTTATTTCTGATATGTTCATTAAGCGAACAGAGTTAAACCATACTTTTGATTGCGCAGTTCTGAACACTCTTTCTGTAGAAAATGCAAGTGGACATTCGGAGCGCTAAGAGGGTAATAGTGTAAAAAGGAATATATTCAAATATAAACTACACAGTAGCATTCTGTGAAAATTCTTTCTGTTCTGTGCATTCAACTAACAGAGTTGAACCTTACTTTTGATTGAGCCGTTCTGAAACACTCTTTCTGTAGAAACTGCAATTGGATATGCTAAGCGCTAAGAGGCCTACATTGGGAAAAATAATATCTTCAAATAAAAACTACACAGATGCATTCTGTGAAACTTATTTCTGATCTGTAAATTTAGTTAACAGAGATAAAACATATTTTTCATTGAGCAGTTATGAAACACTCTTTTTGTAGAAAATGCAAGTGGAGATTCGGAGCGCTAAGAGGGTAATAGTGGAAAACGGAATGTCTTCAAATATAAACTACACAGAATCATTCGGTGAAACTTCTTTCTGATCTGTGCATTCAGGTAACAGAGTTAAACCATACTTTTGATTGAGCAGATCTGAACACTCTTTCTGTAGAAAATGCAACTGGACATTTGGAGCGCTAAGAGCGTAGTAGTGGAAAAAGGAATATATTCAAATATAAACTACACAGAAGCATTCTGTGAAACTTCTTTCTGATCTGAGCATTCAGCTAACGGAGTTAAACCATACTTTTGATTGAGCAGTTTTGAAACACTCTGTCTGTAGAAAATGCAACTGGACATTCGTAGCGCTAAGTGGGTAATAGTGGAAAAAAGAATATGTTCAAATATAAACTACACAGAAGCATTGTATGAAACTTATTTCTGTTCTGTGCATTCAACTAACAGAGTTGAACCTTACTTTTGATTGAGCCGTTCTGAAACACTCTTTCTGTAGAAACTGCAATTGGACATTCTGAGCGCTAAGAGGCCTATATTGGGAAAAAGAATGTCTACAAATAAAAACTACACAGAAGAATTGTGTGAAACTTCTTTCTGTTCTGTTTGTTCAACTAAAAGAGTTGAAACTTAGTTTTGATTGAGCCGTTCTGAAACACTCTTTCTGTAGAAAATGCAAGTGGAGATTCGGAGCGCTAAGAGGGTAATAGTGGAAAAAGGAATGTCTCCAAATATAAACTACACAGAATCATTCTGTGAAACTTCTTTCTGATCTGTGCATTCAGCTAACAGAGTTAAACCATACTTTTGATTGAGCAGATCTGAACACTCTTTCTGTAGAAAATGCAACTGGACATTTGGAGCGCTAAGAGCGTAGTAGTGGAAAAAGGAATATATTCAAGTATAAACTACACAGAAGCATTCTGTGAAACTTCTTTCTGATCTGAGCATTCAGCTAACAGAGTTAAACCATACTTTTGATTGAGCAGTTTTGAAACACTCTGTCTGTAGAAAATGCAACTGGACATTCGCAGCGCTAAGTGGGTAGTAGTGGAAAAAAGAACATGTTCAAATATAAACTACACAGAAGCATTTTATGAAACTTCTTTCTGTTCTGTGCATTCAACTAACAGAGTTGAACCTTACTTTTGATTGAGCCGTTCTGAAACACTCTTTCTGTAGAAACTGCAATTGGACATTCTGAGCGCTAAGAGGCTTATATTGGGAAAAAAATGTCTACAAATAAAAACTACACAGAAAAATTGTGTGAAACTTCTTTCTGTTCTGTTTGTTCAACTAAAAGAGTTGAACCTTAGTTTTGATTGAGCCGTTCTGAAACACTCTTTCTGTAGAAAATGCAAGTGGAGATTCAGAGCGCTAAGAGGGTAATAGTGGAAAAAGGAATGTCTACACATATAAACTACACAGAATCATTCTGTGAAACTTCTTTCTGATCTGTGCATTCAGCTAACAGAGTTAAACCATACTTTTGATTGAGCAGATCTGAACACTCTTTCTGTAGAAAATGCAACTGGACATTTGGAGCGCTAAGAGAGTAGTAGTGGAAAAAGGAATATATTCAATTATAAACTACACAGAAGCATTCTGTGAAACTTCTTTCTGATCTGAGCATTCAGCTAACAGAGTTAAACCATACTTTTGATTGAGCAGTTTTGAAACACTCTGTCTGTAGAAAATGCAACTGGACATTCGTAGCGCTATGTGGGTAATAGTGGAAAAAAGAATATGTTCAAATATAAACTACACAGAAGCATTGTATGAAACTTCTTTCTGTTCTGTGCATTCAACTAGCAGAGTTGAAACTTACTTTTGATTGAGCCTTTCTGAAACACTCTTTCTGTAGAAACTGCAATTGGACATTCTGAGCGCTAAGAGGCCTATATTGGGAAAAATAATATCTTCAAATAAAAACTACACAGAAGCATTGTGTGAAACTTATTTCTGATATGTTCATTAAGATAACAGAGTTAAACCATACTTTTGATTGCGCAGTTCTGAACACTCTTTCTGTAGAAAATGCAAGTGGACATTCGGAGCGCTAAGAGGGTAATAGTGGAAAAAGGAATATATTCAAATATAAACTACACAGTAGCATTCTGAGAAAATTCATTCTGTTCTGTGCATTCAACTAACAGAGTTGAACCTTACTTTTGATTGAGCCGTTCTGAAACACTCTTTCTGTAGAAACTGCAATTGGACATGCTAAGCGCTAAGACGCCTACATTGGGAAAAAGAATATCTTCAAATAAAAACTACACAGATGCATTCTGTGAAACTTATTTCTGATCTGTAAATTCAGTTAACAGAGATAAAACATATTTTTGATTGAGCAGTTATGAAACACTCTTTTTGTAGAAAATGCAAGTGGAGATTCGGAGCGCTATGAGGGTAATAGTGGAAAAAGGAATGTCTTCAAATAAAAACTACACAGAATCATTCGGTGAAACTTCTTTCTGATCTGTGCATTCAGCTAACAGAGTTAAACCATACTTTTGATTGAGCAGATCTGAACACTCTTTCTGTAGAAAATGCAACTGGACATTTGGAGCGCTAAGAGCGTAGTAGTGGAAAAAGGAATATATTCAAATATAAACTACACAGAAGCATTCTGTGAAACTTCTTTCTGATCTGAGCATTCAGCTAACAGAGTTAAACCATACTTTTGATTGAGCAGTTTTGAAACACTCTGTCTGTAGAAAATGCAACTGGACATTCGTAGCGCTAAGTGGGTAATAGTGGAAAAAAGAATATGTTCAAATATAAACTACACAGAAGCATTGTATGAAACTTCTTTCTGTTCTGTGCATTCAACTAACAGAGTTGAACCTTACTTTTGATTGAGCCGTTCTGAAACACTCTTTCTGTAGAAACTGCAATTGGACATTCTGAGTGCTAAGAGGCCTATATTGGGAAAAAGAATGTCTACAAATAAAAACTACACAGAAGAATTGTGTGAAAATTCTTTCTGTTCTGTTTGTTCAACTAAAAGAGTTGAACCTTAGTTTTGATTGAGCCGTTCTGAAACACTCTTTCTGTAGAAAATGCAAGTGGAGATTCGGAGCGCTAAGAGGGTAATAGTGGAAAAAGGAATGTCTCCAAATATAAACTACACAGAATCATTCTGTGAAACTTCTTTCTGATCTGTGCATTCAGCTAACAGAGTTAAACCATACTTTTGATTGAGCAGATCTGAACACTCTTTCTGTAGAAAATGCAACTGGACATTTGGAGCGCTAAGAGAGTAGTAGTGGAAAAAGGAATATATTCAATTATAAACTACACAGAAGCATTCTGTGAAACTTCTTTCTGATCTGAGCATTCAGCTAACAGAGTTAAACCATACTTTTGATTGAGCAGTTTTGAAACACTCTGTCTGTAGAAAATGCAACTGGACATTCGTAGCGCTATGTGGGTAATAGTGGAAAAAAGAATATGTTCAAATATAAACTACACAGAAGCATTGTATGAAACTTCTTTCTGTTCTGTGCATTCAACTAGCAGAGTTGAAACTTACTTTTGATTGAGCCTTTCTGAAACACTCTTTCTGTAGAAACTGCAATTGGACATTCTGAGCGCTAAGAGGCCTATATTGGGAAAAATAATATCTTCAAATAAAAACTACACAGAAGCATTGTGTGAAACTTATTTCTGATATGTTCATTAAGATAACAGAGTTAAACCATACTTTTGATTGCGCAGTTCTGAACACTCTTTCTGTAGAAAATGCAAGTGGACATTCGGAGCGCTAAGAGGGTAATAGTGGAAAAAGGAATATATTCAAATATAAACTACACAGTAGCATTCTGAGAAAATTCTTTCTGTTCTGTGCATTCAACTAACAGAGTTGAACCTTACTTTTGATTGAGCCGTTCTGAAACACTCTTTCTGTAGAAACTGCAATTGGACATGCTAAGCGCTAAGACGCCTACATTGGGAAAAAGAATATCTTCAAATAAAAACTACACAGATGCATTCTGTGAAACTTATTTCTGATCTGTAAATTCAGTTAACAGAGATAAAACATATTTTTGATTGAGCAGTTATGAAACACTCTTTTTGTAGAAAATGCAAGTGGAGATTCGGAGCGCTATGAGGGTAATAGTGGAAAAAGGAATGTCTTCAAATAAAAACTACACAGAATCATTCGGTGAAACTTCTTTCTGATCTGTGCATTCAGCTAACAGAGTTAAACCATACTTTTGATTGAGCAGATCTGAACACTCTTTCTGTAGAAAATGCAACTGGACATTTGGAGCGCTAAGAGCGTAGTAGTGGAAAAAGTAATATATTCAAATATAAACTACACAGAAGCATTCTGTGAAACTTCTTTCTGATCTGAGCATTCAGCTAACAGAGTTAAACCATACTTTTGATTGAGCAGTTTTGAAACACTCTGTCTGTAGAAAATGCAACTGGACATTCGTAGCGCTAAGTGGGTAATAGTGGAAAAAAGAATATGTTCAAATATAAACTACACAGAAGCATTGTATGAAACTTCTTTCTGTTCTGTGCATTCAACTAACAGAGTTGAACCTTACTTTTGATTGAGCCGTTCTGAAACACTCTTTCTGTAGAAACTGCAATTGGACATTCTGAGTGCTAAGAGGCCTATATTGGGAAAAAGAATGTCTACAAATAAAAACTACACAGAAGAATTGTGTGAAAATTCTTTCTGTTCTGTTTGTTCAACTAAAAGAGTTGAACCTTAGTTTTGATTGAGCCGTTCTGAAACACTCTTTCTGTAGAAAATGCAAGTGGAGATTCGGAGCGCTAAGAGGGTAATAGTGGAAAAAGGAATGTCTGCAAATATAAACTACACACAATCATTCTGTGAAACTTCTTTCTGATCTGTGCATTCAGCTAACAGAGTTAAAACATTCTTTTGATTGAGCAGATCTGAACACTCTTTCTGTAGAAAATGCTACTGTACATTTGGAGCGCTAAGAGAGTAGTAGTGGAAAAAGGAATATATTCAAATATAAACTACACAGAAGCATTCTGTGAAACTTCTTTCTTATCTGAGCATTCAGCTAACAGAGTTAAACCATACTTTTGACTGAGCAGTTTTGAAACACTCTGTCTGTAGAAAATGCAACTGGACATTCGTAGCGCTAAGTGGGTAATAGTGGAAAAAAGAATATGTTCAAATATAAACTACACAGAAACATTGTATGAAACTTCTTTCTGTTCTGTGCATTCAACTAACAGAGTTGAACCTTACTTTTGATTGAGCCTTTCTGAAACACTCTTTCTGTAGAAACTGCAATTGGACATTCTGAGCGCTAAGAGGCCTATATTGGGAAAAATAATATCTTCAAATAAAAACTACACAGAAGCATTGTGTGAAACTTATTTCTGATATGTTCATTAAGCTAACAGAGTTAAACCATACTTTTGATTGAGCAGATCTGAAAACTCTTTCTGTAGAAAATGCAACTGGACATTTGGAGCGCTAAGAGAGTAGTAGTGGAAAAAGGAATATATTCAAATATAAACTACACAGAAGCATTCTGTGAAACTTCTTTCTGGTCTGAGCATTCAGCTAACAGAGTTAAACCATACTTTTGATTGAGCAGTTTTGAAACACTCTGTCTGTAGAAAATGCAACTGGACATTCGTAGCGCTAAGTGGGTAATAGTGGAAAAAAGAATATGTTCAAATATAAACTACACAGAAGCATTGTATGAAACTTCTTTCTATTCTGTGCATTCAACTAACAGAGTTGAACCTTACTTTTGATTGAGCCGTTCTGAAACACTCTTTCTGTAGAAACTGCAATTGAACATTCTGAGCGCTAAGAGGCCTATATTGGGAAAAGGAATGTCTACAAATAAAAACTACACAGAAGAATTGTGTGAAACTTCTTTCTGTTCTGTGTGTTCAACTAAAAGAGTTGAACCTTAGTTTTGATTGAGCCGTTCTGAAACACTCTTTCTGTAGAAAATGCAAGTGGAGATTCGGAGCGCTAAGAGGGTAATAGTGGAAAAAGGAATGTCTCCAAATATAAACTACACAGAATCATTCTGTGAAACTTCTTTCTGATCTGTGCATTCAGCTAACAGAGTTAAACCATACTTTTGATTGAGCAGAACTGAACACTCTTTCTGTAGAAAATGCAACTGGACATTTGGAGCGCTAAGAGAGTAGTAGTGGAAAAAGGAATATATTCAAATATAAACTACACAGAAGCATTCTGTGAAACTTCTTTCTGATCTGAGCATTCAGCTAACAGAGTTAAACCATACTTTTGATTGAGCAGTTTTGAAACACTCTGTCTGTAGAAAATGCAACTGGACATTCGTAGCGCTAAGTGGGTAATAGTGGAAAAAAGAATATGTTCAAATATAAACTACACAGAAGCATTGTATGAAACATTTTCTGTTCTGTGCATTCAACTAACAGAGTTGAACCTTACTTTTGATTGAGCCTTTCTGAAACACTCTTTCTGTAGAAACTGCAATTGGACATTCTGAGCGCTAAGAGGCCTATATTGGGAAAAAGAATGTCTACAAATAAAAACTACACAGAAGAATTGTGTGAAACTACTTTCTGTTCTGTTTGTTCAACTAAAAGAGTTGAACCTTAGTTTTGATTGAGCCGTTCTGAAACACTCTTTCTGTAGAAAATGCAAGTGGAGATTCGTAGCGCTAAGAGGGTAATAGTGGAAAAAGGAATGTCTCCAAATATAAACTACACAGAATCATTCTGTGAAACTTCTTTCTGATCTGTGCATTCAGCTAACAGAGTTAAACCATACTTTTGATTGAGCAGATCTGAACACTCTTTCTGTAGAAAATGCAACTGGACATTTGGAGCGCTAAGAGAGTATTAGTGGAAAAAGGAATATATTCAAATATAAACTACACAGAAGCATTCTGTGAAACTTCTTTCTGATCTGAGCATTCAGCTAACAGAGTTAAACCATACTTTTGATTGAGCAGTTTTGAAACACTCTGTCTGTAGAAAATGCAACTGGACATTCGTAGCGCCAATTGGGTAATAGTGGAAAAAAGAATATGTTCAAATATAAACTACACAGAAGCATTGTATGAAATTTCTTTCTGTTCTGTGCATTCAACTAACAGAGTTGAACCTTAGTTTTGATTGAGCCTTTCTGAAACACTCTTTCTGTAGAAACTGCAATTGGACATTCTGAGCGCTAAGAGGCCTATATTGGGAAAAATAATATCTTCAAATAAAAACTACACAGAAGCATTGTGTGAAACTTATTTCTGATATGTTCATTAAGCTAACAGAGTTAAACCATACTTTTGATTGCGCAGTTCTGAACACTCTTTCTGTAGAAAATGCAAGTGGACATTCGGAGCGCTAAGAGGGTAATAGTGGAAAAAGGAATATATTCAAATATAAACTACACAGTAGCATTCTGTGAAAATTCTTTCTGTTCTGTGCATTCAACTAACAGAGTTGAACCTTACTTTTGATTGAGCCGTTCTGAAACACTCTTTCTGTAGAAACTGCAATTGGACATGCTAAGCGCTAAGAGGCCTACATTGGGAAAAAGAATATCTTCAAATAAAAACTACACAGATGCATTCTGTGAAACTTATTTCTGATCTGTAAATTCAGTTAACAGAGATAAAACATATTTTTGATTGAGCAGCTATGAAACACTCTTTTTGTAGAAAATGCAAGTGGAGATTCGGAGCGCTAAGAGGGTAATAGTGGAAAAAGGAATGTCTTCAAATATAAACTACACAGAATCATTCGGTGAAACTTCTTTCTGATCTGTGCATTCAGCTAACAGAGTTAAACCATACTTTTGATTGAGCAGATCTGAACACTCTTTGTGTAGAAAATGCAAATGGACATTTGGAGCGCTAAGAGAGTAGTAGTGGAAAAAGGAATATATTCAAATATAAACTACACAGAAGCATTCTGTGGAACTTCTTTCTGATCTGAGCATTCAGCTAACAGAGTTAAACCATACTTTTGATTGAGCAGTTTTGAAACACTCTGTCTGTAGAAAATGCAACTGGACGTTCGTAGCGCTAAGTGGGTAATAGTGGAAAAAAGAATATGTTCAAATATAAACTACACAGAAGCATTGTATGAAACTTCTTTCTGTTCTGTGCATTCAACTAACAGAGTTGAACCTTACTTTTGATTGAGCCGTTCTGAAACACTCTTTCTGTAGAAACTGCAATTGGACATTCTGAGCGCTAAGAGGCCTATATTGGGAAAAAGAATGTCTACAAATAAAAACTACACAGAAGAATTGTGTGAAACTACTTTCTGTTCTGTTTGTTCAACTAAAAGAGTTGAATCTTAGTTTTGATTGAGCCGTTCTGAAACACTCTTTCTGTAGAAAATGCAAGTGGAGATTCGGAGCGCTAAGAGGGTAATAGTGGAAAAAGGAATGTCTCCAAATATAAACTACACAGAATCATTCTGTGAAACTTCTTTCTGATCTGAGCATTCAGCTAACAGAGTTAAACCATACTTTTGATTGAGCAGATCTGAACACTCTTTCTGTAGAAAATGCAACTGGACATTTGGAGCGCTAAGAGAGTAGTAGTGGAAAAAGGAATATATTCAAATATAAACTACACAGAAGCATTCTGTGAAACTTCTTTCTGATCTGAGCATTCAGCTAACAGAGTTAAACCATACTTTTGATTGAGCAGTTTTGAAACACTCTGTCTGTAGAAAATGCAACTGGACATTCGTAGCGCTAAGTGGGTAATAGTGGAAAAAAGAATATGTTCAAATATAAACTACACAGAAGCATTGTATGAAACTTCTTTCTGTTCTGTGCATTCAACTAACAGAGTTGAACCTTACTTTTGATTGAGCCGTTCTGAAACACTCTTTCTGTAGAAACTGCAATTGGATATTCTGAGCGCTAAGAGGCCTATATTGGGAAAAATAATATCTTCAAATAAAAACTACACAGAAGCATTGTGTTAAACTTATTTCTGATATGTTCATTAAGCTAACAGAGTTAAACCATACTTTTGATTGCGCAGTTCTGAACACTCTTTCTGTAGAAAATGCAAGTGGACATTCGGAGCGCTAAGAGGGTAATAGTGGAAAAAGGAATATATTCAAATATAAACTACACAGTAGAATTCTGTGAAAATTCTTTCTGTTCTGTGCATTCAACTAACAGAGTTGAACCTTACTTTTGATTGAGCCGTTCTGAAACACTCTTTCTGTAGAAACTGCAATTGGACATGCTAAGCGCTAAGAGGCCTACATTGGGAAAAAGAATATCTTCAAATAAAAACTACACAGATGCATTCTGTGAAACTTATTTCTGATCTGTAATTTCAGTTAACAGAGATAAAACATATTTTTGATTGAGCAGTTATGAAACACTCTTTTTGTAGAAAATGCAAGTGGAGATTCGGAGCGCTAAGGGGGTAATAGAGGAAAAAGTAATGTCTTCAAATATAAACTACACAGAATCATTCGGTGAAACTTCTTTCTGATCTGTGCATTCAGCTAAAAGAGTTAAACCATACTTTTGATTGAGCAGATCTGAACACTCTTTCTGTAGAAAATGCAACTGGACATTTGGAGCGCTAAGAGCGTAGTAGTGGAAAAAGGAATATATTCAAATATAAACTACACAGAAGCATTCTGTGAAACTTCTTTCTGATCTGAGCATACAGCTAACAGAGTTAAACCATACTTTTGATTGAGCAGTTTTGAAACACTCTGTCTGTAGAAAATGCAACTGCACATTCGTAGCGCTAAGTGGGTAATAGTGGAAAAAAGAATATGTTCAAATATAAACTACACAGAATCATTGTATGAAACTTCTTTCTGTTCTGTGCATTCAACTAACAGAGTTGAACCTTACTTTTGATTGAGCCGTTCTGAAACACTCTTTCTGTAGAAACTGCAATTGGACATTCTGAGAGCTAAGAGGCCTATATTGGGAAAAAGAATGTCTAAAAATAAAAACTACACAGAAGAATTGTGTGAAACTTCTTTCTGTTCTGTTTGTTCAACTAAAAGAGTTGAACCTTAGTTTTGATTGAGCCGTTCTGAAACACTCTTTATGGAGAAAAGGCAAGTGGAGATTCGGAGCGCTAAGAGGGTAATAGTGGAAAAAGGAATGTCTCCAAATATAAACTACACAGAATCATTCTGTGAAACTTCTTTCTGATCTGTGCATTCAGCTAACAGAGTTAAACCATACTTTTGATTGAGCAGATCTGAACACTCTTTCTGTAGAAAATGCAACTGGACATTTGGAGCGCTAAGAGATTAGTAGTGGAAAAAGGAATATATTCAAATATAAACTACACAGAAGCATTCTGTGAAACTACTTTCTGATCTGAGCATTCAGCTAACAGAGTTAAACCATACTTTTGATTGAGCAGTTTTGAAACACTCTCTCTGTAGAAAATGCAACTGGACATTCGTAGCACTAAGTGGGTAATAGTGGAAAAGAGAATATGTTCAAATATAAACTACACAGAAGCATTGTATGAAACTTCTTTCTGTTCTGTGCATTCAACTAACAGAGTTGAACCTTACTTATAATTGAGCCTTTCTGAAACACTCTTTCTGTAGAATCTGCAATTGGACATTCTGAGCGCTAAGAGGCCTATATTGGGAAAAATAATATCTTCAAATGAAAACTACTCAGAAGCATTGTGTGAAACTTATTTCTGATATGTTCATTAAGCTAACAGAGTTAAACCATACTTTTGAATGCGCAGTTCTGAACACTCTTTCTGTAGAAAATGCAAGTGGACATTCGGAGCGCTAAGAGGGTAATAGTGGAAAAAGGAATATATTCAAATATAAACTACACAGTAGCATTCTGTGAAAATTCTTTCTGTTCTGTGCATTCAACTAACAGAGTTGAACCTTACTTTTGATTGAGCCGTTCTGAAACACTCTTTCTGTAGAAACTGCAATTGGACATGCTAAGCGCTAAGAGGCCTACATTGGGAAAAGGAATATCTTCAAATAAAAACTACACAGATGCATTCTGTGAAACTTATTTCTGATCTGTAAATTCAGTTAACAGAGATAAAACATATTTTTGATTGAGCAGTTATGAAACTCTCTTTTTGTAGAAAATGCAAGTGGAGATTCGGAGCGCTAAGAGGGTAATAGTGGAAAACGGAATGTCTTCAAATATAAACTACACAGAATCATTCGGTGAAACTTCTTTCTGATCTGTGCATTCAGGTAACAGAGTTAAACCATACTTTTGATTGAGCAGATCTGAACACTCTTTCTGTAGAAAATGCAACTGGACATTTGGAGCACTAAGAGCGTAGTAGTGGAAAAAGGAATATATTCAAATATAAACTACACAGAAGCATTCTGTGAAACTTCTTTCTGATCTGAGCATTCAGCTAACGGAGTTAAACCATACTTTTGATTGAGCAGTTTTGAAACACTCTGTCTGTAGAAAATGCAACTGGACATTCGTAGCGCTAAGTGGGTAATAGTGGAAAAAAGAATATGTTCAAATATAAACTACACAGAAGCATTGTATGAAACTTCTTTCTGTTCTGTGCATTCAAATAACAGAGTTGAACCTTACTTTTGATTGAGCCTTTCTGAAACACTCTTTCTGTAGAAACTGCAATTGGACATTCTGAGCGCTAAGAGGCCTATATTGGGAAAAATAATATCTTCAAATAAAAACTACACAGAAGCATTTTGTGAAACTTATTTCTGATATGTTCATTAAGCTAACAGAGTTAACCCATACTTTTGATTGCGCAGTTCTGAACACTCTTTCTGTAGAAAATGCAAGTGGACATTCGGAGCGCTAAGAGGGTAATAGTGGAAAAAGGAATATATTCAAATATAAACTACACAGTAGCATTCTGTGAAAATTCTTTCTGTTCTGTGCATTCAACTAACAGAGTTGAACCTTACTTTTGATTGAGCCGTTCTGAAACACTCTTTCTGTAGAAACTGCAATTGGACATGCTAAGCGCTAAGAGGCCTACATTGGGAAAAAGAATATATTCAAATAAAAACTACACAGATGCATTCTGTGAAACTTATTTCTGATCTGTAAATTCAGTTAACAGAGATAAAACATATTTTCGATTGAGCAGTTATGAAACACTCTTTTTGTAGAAAATGCAAGTGGAGATTCGGAGCGCTAAGAGGGTAATAGTGGAAAAAGTAATGTCTTCAAATATAAACTACACAGAATCATTCGGTGAAACTTCTTTCTGATCTGTGCATTCAGCTAACAGAGTTAAACCATACTTTTGATTGAGCAGATCTGAACACTCTTTCTGTTGAAAATGCAACTGGACATTTGGAGCGCTAAGAGCGTAGTAGTGGAAAAAGGAATATATTCAAATATAAACTACACAGAAGGATTCTGTGAAACTTCTTTCTGATCTGAGCATACAGCTAACAGAGTTAAACCATACTTTTGATTGAGCAGTTTTGAAACACTGTGTCTGTAGAAAATGCAACTGGACTTTCCTAGCGCTAAGTGGGTAATAGTGGAAAAAAGTATATGTTCAAATATAAACTACACAGAAGCATTGTATGAAACTTCTTTCTGTTCTGTGCATTCAACTAACAGAGTTGAACCTTACTTTTGATTGAGCCGTTCTGAAACACTCTTTCTGTAGAAACTGCAATTGGACATTCTGAGCGCTAAGAGGCCTATATTGGGAAAAAGAATGTCTACAAATAAAAACTACACAGAAGAATTGTGTGAAACTTCTTTCTGTTCTGTTTGTTCCACTAAAAGAGTAGAACATTAGTTTTCATTGAGCCGTTCTGAAACACTCTTTCTGTAGAAAATGCAAGTGGAGATTCGGAGCGCTAAGAGGGTAATAGTTGAAAAAGGAATGTCTCCAAATATAAACTGCACAGAATCATTCTGTGAAACTTCTTTCTGACCTGTGCATTCAGCTAACAGAGTTAAACCATACTTTTGATTGAGCAGATCTGAACACTCTTTCTGTTGAAAATGCAACTGGACATTTGGAGCGCTAAGAGCGTAGTAGTGGAAAAAGGAATATATTCAAATATAAACTACACAGAAGCATTCTGTAAAACTTCTTTCTGATCTGAGCATACAGCTAACAGAGTTAAACCATACTTTTGATTGAGCAGTTTTGAAACACTCTGTCTTTTGAAAATGCAACTGGACTTTCCTAGCGCTAAGTGGGTAATAGTGGAAAAAAGTATATGTTCAAATATAAACTACACAGAAGCATTGTATGAAACTTCTTTCTGTTCTGTGCATTCAACTAACAGAGTTGAACCTTACTTTTGATTGAGCCGTTCTGAAACACTCTTTCTGTAGAAACTGCAATTGGACATTCTGAGCGCTAAGAGGCCTATATTGGGAAAAAGAATGTCTACAAATAAAAACTACACAGAAGAATTGTGTGAAACTTCTTTCTGTTCTGTTTGTTCCACTAAAAGACTTGAACATTAGTTTTCATTGAGCCGTTCTGAAACACTCTTTCTGTAGAAAATGCAAGTGGAGATTCGGAGCGCTAAGAGGGTAATAGTTGAAAAAGGAATGTCTCCAAATATAAACTGCACAGAATCACTCTGTGAAACTTCTTTCTGACCTGTGCATTCAGCTAACAGTGTTAAACCATACTTTTGATTGAGCAGATCTGAACACTCTTTCTGTAGAAAATGCAACTGGACATTTGGAGCGCTAAGAGAGTAGTAGTGGAAAAAGGAATATATTCAAATATAAACTACACAGAAGCATTCTGTGAAACTTCTTTCTGGTCTGAGCATTTAGCTAACAGAGTTAAACCATACTTTTGATTGAGCAGTTTTGAAACACTCTGTCTGTAGAAAATGCAACTGGACATTCGTAGCGCTAAGTGGGTAATAGTGGAAAAAAGAATATGTTCAAATATAAACTACACAGAAGCATTGTATGAAACTTCTTTCTGTTCTGTGCATTCAACTAACAGAGTTGAACCTTACTTTTGATTGAGCCGTTCTAAAACACTCTTTCTGTAGAAACTGCAATTGGACATTCTGAGCGCTAAGAGGCCTCTATTGGGAAAAATAATATCTTCAAATAAAAACTACACAGAAGCATTTTGTGAAACTTATTTCTGATATGTTCATTAAGCTAACAGAGTTAACCCATAATTTTGATTGCGCAGTTCTGAACACTCTTTCTGTAGAAAATGCAAGTGAACATTCGGAGCGCTAAGAGGGTAATAGTGTAAAAAGGAATATATTCCAATATAAACTACACAGTAGCATTCTGTGAAAATTCTTTCTGTTCTGTGCATTCAACTAACAGAGTTGAACCTTACTTTTTATTGAGCCGTTCTGAAACACTCTTTCTGTAGAAACTGCAATTGGACATGCTAAGCGCTAAGAGGCCTACATTGGGAAAAAGAATATCTTCAAATAAAAACTACACAGATGCATTCTGTGAAACTTATTTCTGATCTGTAAATTCAGTTAACAGAGATAAAACATATTTTTGATTGAGCAGTTATGAAACACTCTTTTTGTAGAAAATGCAAGTGGAGATTCGGAGCGCTAAGAGGGTAATAGTGGAAAAAGGAATGTCTTCAAATATAAACTACACAGAATCATTCGGTGAAACTTCTTTCTGATCTGTGCATTCAGCTAACAGAGTTAAACCATACTTTTGATTGAGCAGATCTGAACACTCTTTCTGTTGAAAATGCAACTGGACATTTGGAGCGCTAAGAGCGTAGTAGTGGAAAAAGGAATATATTCAAATATAAACTACACAGAAGCATTCTGTGAAACTTCTTTCTGATCTGAGCATTCAGCTAACAGAGTTAAACCATACTTTTGATTGAGCAGTTTTGAAACACTCTGTCTGTAGAAAATGCAACTGGACATTCGTAGAGCTATGTGGGAAATAGTGGAAAAAAGAATATGTTCAAATATAAACTACACAGAAGCATTGTATGAAACTTCTTTCTGTTCTGTGCATTCAACTAACAGAGTTGAACCTTACTTTTGATTGAGCCTTTCTGAAACACTCTTTCTGTAGAAACTGCAATTGGACATTCTGAGCGCTAAGAGGCCTATATTGGGAAAAATAATATCTTCAAATAAAAACTACACAGAAGCATTGTGTGAAACTTATTTCTGATATGTTCATTAAGCTAACAGAGTTAAACCATACTTTTGATTGCGCAGTTCTGAACACTCTTTCTGTAGAAAATGCAAGTGGACATTCGGAGCGCTAATAGGGTAATAGTGGAAAAAGGAATATATTCAAATATAAACTACACAGTAGCATTCTGTGAAAATTCTTTCTGTTCTGTGCATTCAACTAACAGAGTTGAACCTTACTTTTGATTGAGCCGTTCTGAAACAATCTTTCTGTAGAAACTGCAATTGGACATGCTAAGCGCTAAGAGGCCTACATTGGGAAAAAGAATATCTTCAAATAAAAACTACACAGATGCATTCTGTGAAACTTATTTCTGATCTGTAAATTCAGTTAACAGAGATAAAACATATTTTTGATTGAGCAGTTATGAAACACTCTTTTTGTAGAAAATGCAAGTGGAGATTCGGAGCGCTAAGGGGGTAATAGTGGAAAAACGAATGTCTTCAAATATAAACTACACAGAATCATTCGGTGAAACTTCTTTCTGATCTGTGCATTCAGCTAACAGAGTTAAACCATACTTTTGATTGAGCAGATCTGAACACACTTTCTGTAGAAAATGCAACTGGACATTTGGAGCGCTAAGAGCGTAGTAGTGGAAAAAGGAATATATTCAAATATAAACTACACAGAAGCATTCTGTGAAACTTCTTTCTGATCTGAGCATTCAGCTAACAGAGTTAAACCATACTTTTGATTGAGCAGTTTTGAAACACTCTGTCTGTAGAAAATGCAACTGGACATTCGTAGCGCTAAGTGGGTAATAGTGGAAAAAAGAATATGTTCAAATATAAACTACACAGAAGCATTGTATGAAACTCCTTTCTGTTCTGTGCATTCAACTAACAGAGTTGAACCTTACTTTTGATTGAGCCGTTCTGAAACACTCTTTCTGTAGAAACTGCAGTTGGACATTCTGAGCGCTAAGAGGCCTATATTGGGAAAAAAATGTCTACAAATAAAAACTACGCAGAAGAATTGTGTGAAACTTCTTTCTGTTCTGTTTGTTCAACTAAAAGAGTTGAACCTTAGTTTTGATTGAGCCGTTCTGAAACACTCTTTCTGTAGAAAATGCAAGTGGAGTTTCGGAGCGCTAAGAGGGTAATAGTGGAAAAAGGAATGTCTCCAAATATAAACTACACAGAATCATTCTGTGAAACTTCTTTCTGATCTGTGCATTCAGCTAACAGAGTTAAACCATACTTTTGATTGAGCAGATCTGAACACTCTTTCTGTAGAAAATGCAACTGGACATTTGGAGCGCTAAGAGAGTAGTAGTGGAAAAAGTAATATATTCAAATATAAACTACACAGAAGCATTCTGTGAAACTTCTTTCTGATCTGAGCATTCAGCTAACAGAGTTAAACCATACTTATGATTGAGCAGTTTTGAAACACTCTGTCTGTAGAAAATGCAACGGGACATTCGTAGCGCTAAGTGGGTAATAGTGGAAAAAAGAATATGTTCAAATATAAACTACACAGAAGCATTGTATGAAACTTCTTTCTGTTCTGTGCATTCAACTAACAGAGTTGAACCTTACTTTTGATTGAGCCTTTCTGAAACACTCTTTCTGTAGAAAGTGCAATTGGACATTCTGAGCGCTAAGAGGCCTATATTGGGAAAAATAATATCTTCAAATAAAAACTACACAGAAGCATTTTGTGAAACTTATTTCTGATATGTTCATTAAGCTAACAGAGTTAACCCATAATTTTGATTGCGCAGTTTTGAACACTCTTTCTGTAGAAAATGCAAGTGGACATTCGGAGCGCTAAGAGGGTAATAGTGTAAAAAGGAATATATTCCAATATAAACTACACAGTAGCATTCTGTGAAAATTCTTTCTGTTCTGTGCATTCAACTAACAGAGTTGAACCTTACTTTTGATTGAGCCGTTCTGAAACACTCTTTCTGTAGAAACTGCAATTGGACATGCTAAGCGCTAAGAGGCCTACATTGGGAAAAAGAATATCTTCAAATAAAAACTACACAGATGCATTCTGTGAAACTTATTTCTGATCTGTAAATTCAGTTAACAGAGATAAAACATATTTTTGATTGAGCAGTTATGAAACACTCTTTTTGTAGAAAATGCAAGTGGAGATTCGGAGCGCTAAGAGGGTAATAGTGGAAAAAGGAATGTCTTCAAATATAAACTACACAGAATCATTCGGTGAAACTTCTTTCTGATCTGTGCATTCAGCTAACAGAGTTAAACCATACTTTTGATTGAGCAGATCTGAACACTCTTTCTGTTGAAAATGCAACTGGACATTTGGAGCGCTAAGAGCGTAGTAGTGGAAAAAGGAATATATTCAAATATAAACTACACAGAAGCATTCTGTGAAACTTCTTTCTGATCTGAGCATTCAGCTAACAGAGTTAAACCATACTTTTGATTGAGCAGTTTTGAAACACTCTGTCTGTAGAAAATGCAACTGGACATTCGTAGAGCTAAGTGGGTAATAGTGGAAAAAAGAATATGTTCAAATATAAACTACACAGAAGCATTGTATGAAACTTCTTTCTGTTCTGTGCATTCAACTAACAGAGTTGAACCTTACTTTTGATTGAGCCTTTCTGAAACACTCTTTCTGTAGAAACTGCAATTGGACATTCTGAGCGCTAAGAGGCCTATATTGGGAAAAATAATATCTTCAAATAAAAACTACACAGAAGCATTGTGTGAAACTTATTTCTGATATGTTCATTAAGCTAACAGAGTTAAACCATACTTTTGATTGCGCAGTTCTGAACACTCTTTCTGTAGAAAATGCAAGTGGACATTCGGAGCGCTAATAGGGTAATAGTGGAAAAAGGAATATATTCAAATATAAACTACACAGTAGCATTCTGTGAAAATTCTTTCTGTTCTGTGCATTCAACTAACAGAGTTGAACCTTACTTTTGATTGAGCCGTTCTGTAACAATCTTTCTGTAAAAACTGCAATTGGACATGCTAAGCGCTAAGAGGCCTACATTGGGAAAAAGAATATCTTCAAATAAAAACTACACAGATGCATTCTGTGAAACTTATTTCTGATCTGTAAATTCAGTTAACAGAGATAAAACATATTTTTGATTGAGCAGTTATGAAACACTCTTTTTGTAGAAAATGCAAGTGGAGATTCGGAGCGCTAAGGGGGTAATAGTGGAAAAACGAATGTCTTCAAATATAAACTACACAGAATCATTCGGTGAAACTTCTTTCTGATCTGTACATTCAGCTAACAGAGTTAAACCATGCTTTTGATTGAGCAGATCTGAACACACTTTCTGTAGAAAATGCAACTGGACATTTGGAGCGCTAAGAGCGTAGTAGTGGAAAAAGGAATATATTCAAATATAAACTACACAGAAGCATTCTGTGAAACTTCTTTCTGATCTGAGCATTCAGCTAACAGAGTTAAACCATACTTTTGATTGAGCAGTTTTGAAACACTCTGTCTGTAGAAAATGCAACTGGACATTCGTAGCGCTAAGTGGGTAATAGTGGAAAAAAGAATATGTTCAAATATAAACTACACAGAAGCATTGTATGAAACTCCTTTCTGTTCTGTGCATTCAACTAACAGAATTGAACCTTACTTTTGATTGAGCCGTTCTGAAACACTCTTTCTGTAGAAAATGCAACTGGACATTTGGAGCGCTAAGAGAGTAGTAGTGGAAAAAGGAATATATTCAAATATAAACTACACAGAAGCATTCTGTGAAACTTCTTTCTGATCTGAGCATTCAGCTAACAGAGTTAAACCATACTTATGATTGAGCAGTTTTGAAACACTCTGTCTGTAGAAAATGCAACGGGACATTCGTAGCGCTAAGTGGGTAATAGTGGAAAAAAGAATATGTTCAAATATAAACTACACAGAAGCATTGTATGAAACTTCTTTCTGTTCTGTGCATTCAACTAACAGAGTTGAACCTTACTTTTGATTGAGCCTTTCTGAAACACTCTTTCTGTAGAAACTGCAATTGGACATTCTGAGCGCTAAGAGGCCTATATTGGGAAAAATAATATCTTCAAATAAAAACTACACAGAAGCATTTTGTGAAACTTATTTCTGATATGTTCATTAAGCTAACAGAGTTAACCCATACTTTTGATTGCGCAGTTCTGAACACTCTTTCTGTAGAAAATGCAAGTGGACATTCGGAGCGCTAAGAGGGTAATAGTGGAAAAAGGAATATATTCAAATATAAACTACACAGTAGCATTCTGTGAAAATTCTTTCTGTTCTGTGCATTCAACTAACAGAGTTGAACCTTACTTTTGATTGAGCCGTTCTGAAACACTCTTTCTGTAGAAACTGCAATTGGACATGCTAAGCGCTAAGAGGCCTACATTGGGAAAAAGAATATCTACAAATAAAAACTACACAGATGCATTCTGTGAAACTTATTTCTGATCTGTAAATTCAGTTAACAGAGATAAAACATATTTTTGATTGAGCAGTTATGAAACACTCTTTTTGTAGAAAATGCAAGTGGAGATTCGGAGCGCTAAGAGGGTAATAGTGGAAAAAGGAATGTCTTCAAATATAAACTACACAGAATCATTCGGTGAAACTTCTTTCTGATCTGTGCATTCAGCTAACAGAGTTAAACCATACTTTTGATTGAGCAGATCTGAACACTCTTTCTGTTGAAAATGCAACTGGACATTTGGAGCGCTAAGAGCGTAGTAGTGGAAAAAGGAATATATTCAAATATAAACTACACAGAAGCATTCTGTGAAACTTCTTTCTGATCTGAGCATTCAGCTAACAGAGTTAAACCATACTTTTGATTGAGCAGTTTTGAAACACTCTGTCTGTAGAAAATGCAACTGGACATTCGTAGAGCTAAGTGGGTAATAGTGGAAAAAAGAATATGTTCAAATATAAACTACACAGAAGCATTGTATGAAACTTCTTTCTGTTCTGTGCATTCAACTAACAGAGTTGAACCTTACTTTTGATTGAGCCTTTCTGAAACACTCTTTCTGTAGAAACTGCAATTGGACATTCTGAGCGCTAAGAGGCCTCTATTGGGAAAAATAATATCTTCAAATAAAAACTACACAGAAGCATTGTGTGAAACTTATTTCTGATATGTTCATTAAGCTAACAGAGTTAAACCATACTTTTGATTGCGCAGTTCTGAACACTCTTTCTGTAGAAAATGCAAGTGGACATTCGGAGCGCTAATAGGGTAATAGTGGAAAAAGGAATATATTCAAATATAAACTACACAGTAGCATTCTGTGAAAATTCTTTCTGTTCTGTGCATTCAACTAACAGAGTTGAACCTTACTTTTGATTGAGCCGTTCTGAAACAATCTTTCTGTAGAAACTGCAATTGGACATGCTAAGCGCTAAGAGGCCTACATTGGGAAAAAGAATATCTTCAAATAAAAACTACACAGATGCATTCTGTGAAACTTATTTCTGATCTGTAAATTCAGTTAACAGAGATAAAACATATTTTTGATTGAGCAGTTATGAAACACTCTTTTTGTAGAAAATGCAAGTGGAGATTCGGAGCCCTAAGGGGGTAATAGTGGAAAAACGAATGTCTTCAAATATAAACTACACAGAATCATTCGGTGAAACTTCTTTCTGATCTGTGCATTCAGCTAACAGAGTTAAACCATACTTTTGATTGAGCAGATCTGAACACACTTTCTGTAGAAAATGCAACTGGACATTTGGAGCGCTAAGAGCGTAGTAGTGGAAAAAGGAATATATTCAAATATAAACTACACAGAAGCATTCTGTGAAACTTCTTTCTGATCTGAGCATTCAGCTAACAGAGTTAAACCATACTTTTGATTGAGCAGTTTTGAAACACTCTGTCTGTAGAAAATGCAACTGGACATTCGTAGCGCTAAGTGGGTAATAGTGGAAAAAAGAATATGTTCAAATATAAACTACACAGAAGCATTGTATGAAACTCCTTTCTGTTCTGTGCATTCAACTAACAGAGTTGAACCTTACTTTTGATTGAGCCGTTCTGAAACACTCTTTCTGTAGAAACTGCAGTTGGACATTCTGAGCGCTAAGAGGCCTATATTGGGAAAAAGGATGTCTACAAATAAAAACTACACAGAAGAATTGTGTGAAACTTCTTTCTGTTCTGTTTGTTCAACTAAAAGAGTTGAACCTTAGTTTTGATTGAGCCGTTCTGAAACACTCTTTCTGTAGAAAATGCAAGTGTAGATTCGGAGCGCTAAGAGGGTAATAGTGGAAAAAGGAATGTCTCCAAATATAAACTACACAGAATCATTCTGTGAAACTTCTTTCTGATCTGTGCATTCAGCTAACAGATTTAAACCATACTTTTGATTGAGCAGATCTGAACACTCTTTCTGTTGAAAATGCAACTGGACATTTGGAGCGCTAAGAGCGTAGTAGTGGAAAAAGGAATATATTCAAATATAAACTACACAGAAGCATTCTGTGAAACTTCTTTCTGATCTGAGCATTCAGCTAACAGAGTTAAACCATACTTTTGATTGAGCAGTTTTGAAACACTCTGTCTGTAGAAAATGCAACTGGACATTCGTAGCGCTAAGTGGGTAATAGTGGAAAAAAGAATATGTTCAAATATAAACTACACAGAAGCATTGTATGAAACTTCTTTCTGTTCTGTGCATTCAACTAACAGAGTTGAACCTTACTTTTGATTGAGCCTTTCTGAAACACTCTTTCTGTAGAAACTGCAATTGGACATTCTGAGCGCTAAGAGGCCTATATTGGGAAAAATAATATCTTCAAATAAAAACTACACAGAAGCATTGTGTGAAACTTATTTCTGATATGTTCATTAAGCTAACAGAGTTAAACCATACTTTTGATTGCGCAGTTCTGAACACTCTTTCTGTAGAAAATGCAAGTGGACATTCGGAGCGCTAAGAGGGTAATAGTGGAAAAAGGAATATATTCAAATATAAACTACACAGTAGCATTCTGTGAAATCTCTTTCTGTTCTGTGCATTCAGCTAACAGAGTTGAACCTTACTTTTGATTGAGCCGTTCTGAAACACTCTTTCTGTAGAAACTGCAATTGGACATGCTAAGCGCTAAGAGGCCTACATTGGGAAAAAGAATATCTTCAAATAAAAACTACACAGATGCACTCTGTGAAACTTATTTCTGATTTGTAAATTCAGTTAACAGAGATAAAACATATTTTTGATTGAGCAGTTATGAAACACTCTTTTTGTAGAAAATGCAAGTGGAGATTCGGAGCGCTAAGAGGGTAATAGTGGAAAAAGGAATGTCTTCAAATATAAACTACACAGAATAATTCGGTGAAACTTCTTTCTGATCTGTGCATTCAGCTACCAGAGTTAAAACATACTTTTGATTGAGCAGATCTGAACACTCTTTCTGTTGAAAATGCAACTGGACATTTGGAGCGGTAAGAGCGTAGTAGTGGAAAAAGTAATATATTCAAATATAAACTACACAGAAGCATTCTGTGAAACTTCTTTCTGATCTGAGCATTCAGCTAACAGAGTTAAACCATACTTTTGATTGAGCAGTTTTGAAACACTCTGTCTGTAGAAAATGCAACTGGACATTCGAAGCGCTAAGTTGGTAATAGTGGAAAAAAGAATATGTTCAAATATAAACTACACAGAAGCATTGTATGAAACTTCTTTCTGTTCTGTGCATTCAACTAACAGAGTTGAACCTTACTTTTGATTGAGCCGTTCTGAAACACTCTTTCTGTAGAAACTGCAATTGGACATTCTCAGCGCTAAGAGGCCTATATTGTAAAAAAGAATGTCTACAAATAAAAACTACACAGAAGAATTGTGTGAAACTTGTTTCTGTTCTGTTTGTTCAACTAAATGAGTTGAACCTTAGTTTTGATTGAGCCGTTCTGAAACACTCTTTCTGTAGAAAATGCAAGTGGAGATTCCGAGCGCTAAGAGGGTAATAGTGGAAAAAGGAATGTCTCCAAATATAAACTACACAGAATCATTCTGTGAAACTTCTTTCTGATCTGTGCATTCAGCTAACAGAGTTAAACCATACTTTTGTTTGAGCATATCTGTACACTCTTTCTGTAGAAAATGCAACTGGACATTTGGAGCGCTAAGAGAGTAATAGTGGAAAAAGGAATATATTCAAATATAAACTACACAGAAGCATTCTGTGAAACTTCTTTCTGATCTGAGCATTCAGCTAAGAGAGTTAAACCATACTTTTGATTGAGCAGTTTTGAAACACTCTGTCTGTAGAAAATGCAACTGGACATTCCTAGCGCTAAGTGGGTAATAGTGGAAAAAAGAATATGTTCAAATATAAACTACACAGAAGCATTGTATGAAACTTCTTTCTGTTCTGTGCATTAAACTTACAGAGTTGAACCTTACTTTTGATTGAGCCTTTCTGAAACACTCTTTCTGTAGAAACTGCAATTGGACATTCTGAGCGCTAAGAGGCCTCTATTGGGAAAAATAATATCTTCAAATAAAAACTACACAGAAGCATTGTGTGAAACTTATTTCTGATATGTTCATTAAGCTAACAGAGTTAAACCATACTTTTGATTGCGCAGTTCTGAACACTCTTTCTGTAGAAAATGCAAGTGGATATTCGGAGCGCTAAGAGGGTAATAGTGGAAAACGGAATATATTCAAATATAAACTACACAGTAGCATTCTGTGAAAATTCTTTCTGTTCTGTGCATTCAACTAACAGAGTTGAGCCTTACTTTTGATTGAGCCGTTCTGAAACACTGTTTCTGTAGAAACTGCATTTGGACATGCTAAGCGCTAAGAGGCCTACATTGGGAAAAATAATATCTTCAAATAAAAACTACACAGATGCATTCTGTGAAACTTATTTCTGATCTGTAAATTCAGTTAACAGAGATAAAACATATTTTTGATTGAGCAGTTATGAAACACTCTTTTTGTAGAAAATGCAAGTGGAGATTCGGAGCGCTAAGTGGGTAATAGTGGAAAAAGGAATGTCTTCAAATATAAACTACACAGAATCATTCGGTGAAACTTCTTTCTGATCTGTGCATTCACCTAACAGAGTTAAACCATACTTTTGATTGAGCAGATCTGAACACTCTTTCTGTTGAAAATGCAACTGGACATTTGGAGCGCTAAGAGCGTAGTAGTGGAAAAAGGAATATATTCAAATATAAACTACACAGAAGCATTCTGTGAAACTTCTTTCTGATCTGAGCATTCAGCTAACAGAGTTAAACCATACTTTTGATTGAGCAGTTTTGAAACACTCTGTCTGTAGAAAATGCAACTGGACATTCGTAGCGCTAAGTGGGTAATAGTGGAAAAAAGAATATGTTCAAATATAAACTACACAGAAGCATTGTATGAAACTTCTTTCTGTTCTGTGCATTCAACTAACAGAGTTGAACCTTACTTTTGATTGAGCCGTTCTGAAACACTCTTTCTGTAGAAACTGCAATTGGACATTCTGAGCGCTAAGAGGCCTATATTGGGAAAAAGAATGTCTACAAATAAAAACTACACAGAAGAATTTTGTGAAACTTCTTTCTGTTCTGTTTGTTCAACTAAAAGAGTTGAACCTTAGTTTTGATTGAGCCATTCTGTAACAGTCTTTCTGTAGAAAATGCAAGTGGAGATTCAGAGCGCTAAGAGGGTTATAGTGGAAAAAGGAATGTCTCCAAATATAAACTACACAGAATCATTCTGTGAAACTTCTTTCTGATATGTGCATTCAGCTAACAGAGTTAAACCATACTTTTGATTGAGCAGATCTGAACACTCTTTCTGTTGAAAATGCAACTGGACATTTGGAGCGCTAAGAGCGTAGTAGTGGAAAAAGGAATATATTCAAATATAAACTACACAGAAGCATTCTGTGAAACTTCTTTCTGATCTGAGCATACAGCTAACAGAGTTAAACCATACTTTTGATTGAGCAGTTTTGAAACACTCTGTCTGTTGAAAATGCAACTGGACTTTCCTAGCGCTAAGTGGGTAATAGTGGAAAAAAGTATATGTTCAAATATAAACTACACAGAAGCATTGTATGAAACTACTTTCTGTTCTGTGCATTCAACTAACAGAGTTGAACCATACTTTTGATTGAGCCGTTCTGAAACACTCTTTCTGTAGAAACTGCAATTGGACATTCTGAGCGCTAAGAGGCCTATATTGGGAAAAAGAATGTCTACAAATAAAAACTACACAGAAGAATTGTGTGAAACTTTTTTCTGTTCTGTTTGTTCCACTAAAAGAGTTGAACATTAGTTTTCATTGAGTCGTTCTGAAACACTCTTTCTGTAGAAAATGCAAGTGGAGATTCGGAGCGCTAAGAGGGTAATAGTTGAAAAAGGAATGTCTCCAAATATAAACTGCACAGAATCATTCTGTGAAACTTCTTTCTGACCTGTGCATTCAGCTAACAGAGTTAAACCATACTTTTGATTGAGCAGATCTGAACACTCTTTCTGTAGAAAATGCAACTGGACATTTGGAGCGCTAAGAGAGTAGTAGTGGAAAAAGGAATATATTCAAATATAAACTACACAGAAGCATTCTGTGAAACTTCTTTCTGATCTGAGCATTTAGCTAACTGAGTTAAACCATACTTTTGATTGAGCAGTTTTGAAACACTCTGTCTGTAGAAAATGCAACTGGACATTCGTAGCGCTAAGTGGGTAATAGTGGAAAAAAGAATATGTTCAAATATAAACTACACAGAAGCATTGTATGAAACTTCTTTCTGTTCTGTGCATTCAACTAACAGAGTTGAACCTTACTTTTGATTGAGCCGTTCTGAAACACTCTTTCTGTAGAAACTGCAATTGGACATTCTGAGCGCTAAGAGGCCTCTATTGGGAAAAATAATATCTTCAAATAAAAACTACACAGAAGCATTGTGTGAAACTTATTTCTGATATGTTCATTAAGCTAACAGAGTTAAACCATACTTTTGATTGCGCAGTTCTGAACACTCTTTCTGTAGAAAATGCAAGTGGAAATTCAGAGAGCTAAGAGGGTAATAGTGGAAAAAGGAATGTCTCCAAAAATAAACTACACAGAATCATTCTGTGAAACTTCTTTCTGATCTGTGCATTCAGCTAACAGAGTTAAACCATACTTTTGATTGAGCAGATCTGAACACTCTTTCTGTAGAAAATGCAACTGGACATTTGGAGCGCTAAGAGCGTAGTAGTGGAAAAAGGAATATATTCAAGTATAAACTACACAGAAGCATTCTGTGAAACTTCTTTCTGATCTGAGCATTCAGCTAACAGAGTTAAACCATACTTTTGATTGAGCAGTTTTGAAACACTCTGTCTGTAGAAAATGCAACTGGACATTCGCAGCGCTAAGTGGGTAGTAGTGGAAAAAAGAACATGTTCAAATATAAACTACACAGAAGCATTTTATGAAACTTCTTTCTGTTCTGTGCATTCAACTAACAGAGTTGAACCTTACTTTTGATTGAGCCGTTCTGAAACACTCTTTCTGTAGAAACTGCAATTGGACATTCTGAGCGCTAAGAGGCTTATATTGGGAAAAAAATGTCTACAAATAAAAACTACACAGAAAAATTGTGTGAAACTTCTTTCTGTTCTGTTTGTTCAACTAAAAGAGTTGAACCTTAGTTTTGATTGAGCCGTTCTGAAACACTCTTTCTGTAGAAAATGCAAGTGGAGATTCGGAGCGCTAAGAGGGTAATAGTGGAAAAAGGAATGTCTACACATATAAACTACACAGAATCATTCTGTGAAACTTCTTTCTGATCTGTGCATTCAGCTAACAGAGTTAAACCATACTTTTGATTGAGCAGATCTGAACACTCTTTCTGTAGAAAATGCAACTGGACATTTGGAGCGCTAAGAGAGTAGTAGTGGAAAAAGGAATATATTCAATTATAAACTACACAGAAGCATTCTGTGAAACTTCTTTCTGATCTGAGCATTCAGCTAACAGAGTTAAACCATACTTTTGATTGAGCAGTTTTGAAACACTCTGTCTGTAGAAAATGCAACTGGACATTCGTAGCGCTATGAGGGTAATAGTGGAAAAAAGAATATGTTCAAATATAAACTACACAGAAGCATTGTATGAAACTTCTTTCTGTTCTGTGCATTCAACTAGCAGAGTTGAAACTTACTTTTGATTGAGCCTTTCTGAAACACTCTTTCTGTAGAAACTGCAATTGGACATTCTGAGCGCTAAGAGGCCTATATTGGGAAAAATAATATCTTCAAATAAAAACTACACAGAAGCATTGTGTGAAACTTATTTCTGATATGTTCATTAAGATAACAGAGTTAAACCATACTTTTGATTGCGCAGTTCTGAACACTCTTTCTGTAGAAAATGCAAGTGGACATTCGGAGCGCTAAGAGGGTAATAGTGGAAAAAGGAATATATTCAAATATAAACTACACAGTAGCATTCTGAGAAAATTCTTTCTGTTCTGTGCATTCAACTAACAGAGTTGAACCTTACTTTTGATTGAGCCGTTCTGAAACACTCTTTCTGTAGAAACTGCAATTGGACATGCTAAGCGCTAAGACGCCTACATTGGGAAAAAGAATATCTTCAAATAAAAACTACACAGATGCATTCTGTGAAACTTATTTCTGATCTGTAAATTCAGTTAACAGAGATAAAACATATTTTTGATTGAGCAGTTATGAAACACTCTTTTTGTAGAAAATGCAAGTGGAGATTCGGAGCGCTATGAGGGTAATAGTGGAAAAAGGAATGTCTTCAAATAAAAACTACACAGAATCATTCGGTGAAACTTCTTTCTGATCTGTGCATTCAGCTAACAGAGTTAAACCATACTTTTGATTGAGCAGATCTGAACACTCTTTCTGTAGAAAATGCAACTGGACATTTGGAGCGCTAAGAGCGTAGTAGTGGAAAAAGGAATATATTCAAATATAAACTACACAGAAGCATTCTGTGAAACTACTTTCTGATCTGAGCATTCAGCTAACAGAGTTAAACCATACTTTTGATTGAGCAGTTTTGAAACACTCTGTCTGTAGAAAATGCAACTGGACATTCGTAGCGCTAAGTGGGTAATAGTGGAAAAAAGAATATGTTCAAATATAAACTACACAGAAGCATTGTATGAAACTTCTTTCTGTTCTGTGCATTCAACTAACAGAGTTGAACCTTACTTTTGATTGAGCCGTTCTGAAACACTCTTTCTGTAGAAACTGCAATTGGACATTCTGAGTGCTAAGAGGCCTATATTGGGAAAAAGAATGTCTACAAATAAAAACTACACAGAAGAATTGTGTGAAAATTCTTTCTGTTCTGTTTGTTCAACTAAAAGAGTTGAACCTTAGTTTTGATTGAGCCGTTCTGAAACACTCTTTCTGTAGAAAATGCAAGTGGAGATTCGGAGCGCTAAGAGGGTAATAGTGGAAAAAGGAATGTCTCCAAATATAAACTACACAGAATCATTCTGTGAAACTTCTTTCTGATCTGTGCATTCAGCTAACAGAGTTAAACCATACTTTTGATTGAGCAGATCTGAACACTCTTTCTGTAGAAAATGCAACTGGACATTTGGAGCGCTAAGAGAGTAGTAGTGGAAAAAGGAATATATTCAATTATAAACTACACAGAAGCATTCTGTGAAACTTCTTTCTGATCTGAGCATTCAGCTAACAGAGTTAAACCATACTTTTGATTGAGCAGTTTTGAAACACTCTGTCTGTAGAAAATGCAACTGGACATTCGTAGCGCTATGTGGGTAATAGTGGAAAAAAGAATATGTTCAAATATAAACTACACAGAAGCATTGTATGAAACTTCTTTCTGTTCTGTGCATTCAACTAGCAGAGTTGAAACTTACTTTTGATTGAGCCTTTCTGAAACACTCTTTCTGTAGAAACTGCAATTGGACATTCTGAGCGCTAAGAGGCCTATATTGGGAAAAATAATATCTTCAAATAAAAACTACACAGAAGCATTGTGTGAAACTTATTTCTGATATGTTCATTAAGATAACAGAGTTAAACCATACTTTTGATTGCGCAGTTCTGAACACTCTTTCTGTAGAAAATGCAAGTGGACATTCGGAGCGCTAAGAGGGTAATAGTGGAAAAAGGAATATATTCAAATATAAACTACACAGTAGCATTCTGTGAAAATTCTTTCTGTTCTGTGCATTCAACTAACAGAGTTGTACCTTACTTTTGATTGAGCCGTTCTGAAACACTCTTTCTGTAGAAACTGCAATTGGACATGCTAAGCGCTAAGAGGCCTACATTGGGAAAAAGAATATCTTCAAATAAAAACTACACAGATGCATTCTGTGAAACTTATTTCTGATCTGTAAATTCAGTTAAAGGAGATAAAACATATTTTTGATTGAGCAGTTATGAAACACTCTTTTTGTAGAAAATGCAAGTGGAGTTTCGGAGCGCTAAGGGGGTAATAGTGGAAAAACGAATGTCTTCAAATATAAACTACACAGAATCATTCGGTGAAACTTCTTTCTGATCTGTGCATTCAGCTAACAGGGTTAAACCATACTTTTGATTGAGCAGATCTGAACACACTTTCTGTAGAAAATGCAACTGGACATTTGGAGCGCTAAGAGCGTAGTAGTGGAAAAAGGAATATATTCAAATATAAACTACACAGAAGCATTCTGTGAAACTTCTTTCTGATCTGAGCATTCAGCTAACAGAGTTAAACCATACTTTTGATTGAGCAGTTTTGAAACACTCTGTCTGTAGAAAATGCAACTGGACATTCGTAGCGCTAAGTGGGTAATAGTGGAATAAAGAATATGTTCAAATATAAACTACACAGAAGCATTGTTTGAAACTACTTTCTGTTCTGTGCATTCAACTAACAGAGTTGAACCTTACTTTTGATTGAGCCGTTCTGAAACACTCTTTCTGTAGAAACTGCAGGTGGACATTCTGAGCGCTAAGAGGCCTATATTGGGAAAAAGGATGTCTACAAATAAAAACTACACAGAAGAATTGTGTGAAACTTCTTTCTGTTCTGTTTGTTCAACTAAAAGATTTGGACCTTAGTTTTGATTGAGCCGTTCTGAAACACTCTTTCTGTAGAAAATGCAAGTGGAGATTCGGAGCGCTAAGAGGGTAATAGTGGAAAAAGGAATGTCTCCAAATATAAACTACACAGAATCATTCTGTGAAACTTCTTTCTGATCTGTGCATTCAGCTAACAGAGTTAAACCATACTTTTGATTGAGCAGATCTGAACACTCTTTCTGTAGAAAATGCAACTGGACATTTGGAGCGCTAAGAGAGTAGTAGTGGAAAAAGGAATATATTCAATATAAACTACACAGAAGCATTCTGTGAAACTTCTTGCTGATCTGAGCATTCAGCTAACAGGGTTAAACCATACTTTTGATTGAGCAGTTTTGAAACACTCTGTCTGTAGAAAATGCAACTGGACATTCATAGCGCTAAGTGGGTAATAGTGGAAAAAAGAATATGTTCAAATATAAACTACACAGAAGCATTGTATGAAACTTCTCTCTGTTCTGTGCATTCAACTAACAGAGTTGAACCTTACTTTTGATTGAGCCGTTCTCAAACACTCTTTCTGTAGAAACTGCAATTGGACATTCTGAGCGCTAAGAGGCCTATATTGGGAAAAAGAATGTCTACAAATAAAAACTACACAGAAGAATTGTGTGAAACTTCTTTCTGTTCTGTTGGATCAACTAAAGAGTTGAACCTTAGTTTTGATTGAGCCGTTCTGAAACACTCTTTCTGTAGAAAATGCAAGTGGAGATTCGGAGCGCTAGGAGGGTAATAGTGGAAAAAGGAATGTCTCCAAATATAAACTACACAGAATCATTCTGTGAAACTTCTTTCTGATCTGTGCATTCAGCTAACAGAGTTAAACCATACTTTTGATTGAGCAGATCTGAATACTCTTTCTGTAGAAAATGCAACTGGACATTTGGAGCGCTAAGAGAGTAGTAGTGGAAAAAGGAATATATTCAAATATAAACTACACAGAAGCATTCTGTGAAACTTCTTTCTGATCTGAGCATTCAGCTAACAGAGTTAAACCATACTTTTGATTGAGCAGTTTTGAAACACTCTGTCTGTAGAAAATGCAACTGGACATTCGTAGCGCTAAGTGGGTAATAGAGGAAAAAATAATATGTTCAAATATAAACTACACAGAAGCATTGTATGAAAATTCTTTCTGTTCTGTGCATTCAACTAACAGAGTTGAACCTTACTTTTGATTGAGCCTTTCTGAAACACTCTTTCTGTAGAAACTGCAATTGGACATTCTGAGCGCTAAGAGGCCTCTATTGGGAAAAATAATATCTTCAAATAAAAACTACACAGAAGCATTGTGTGAAACTTATTTCTGATATGTTCATTAAGCTAACAGAGTTAAACCATACTTTTGATTGCGCAGTTCTGAACACTCTTTCTGTAGAAAATGCAAGTGGACATTCGGAGCGCTAAGAGGGTAATAGTGGAAAAAGGAATATATTCAAATATAAACTACACAGCAGCATTCTGTGAAAATTCTTTCTGTTCTGTGCATTCAACTAACAGGGTTGAACCTTACTTTTAATTGAGCCGTTGTGAAACACTCTTTCTGTAGAAACTGCAGTTGGACATGCTAAGCACTAAGAGGCCTACATTGGGAAAAAGAATATCTTCAAATAAAAACTACACAGATGCATTCTGTGAAACTTATTTCTGATCTGTAAATTCAGTTAACAGAGATAAAACATATTTTTGATTGAGCAGTTATGAAACACTCTTTTTGTAGAAAATGCAAGTGGAGATTCGGAGCGCTAAGGGGGTAATAGTGGAAAAAGGAATGTCTTCAAATATAAACTACACAGAATCATTCTGTGAAACTTCTTTCTGATCTGTGCATTCAGCTAACAGAGTTAAACCATACTTTTGATTGAGCAGATCTGAACACTCTTTGTGTAGAAAATGCAACTGGACATTTGGAGCACTAAGAGCGTAGTAGTGGAAAAAGGAATATATTCAAATATAAACTACACAGAAGCATTCTGTGAAACTTCTTTCTGATCTGAGCATTCAGCTAACAGAGTTAAACCATACTTTTGATTGAGCAGTTTTGAAACACTCTGTCTGTAGAAAATGCAACTGGACATTCGTAGCGCTAAGTGGGTAATAGTGGAAAAAAGAATATGTTCAAATATAAACTACACAGAAGCATTGTATGAAACTTCTTTCTGTTCTGTGCATTCAACTAACAGAGTTGAACCTTACTTTTGATTGAGCCGTTCTGAAACACTCTTTCTGTAGAAACTGCAATTGGACATTCTGAGCGCTAAGAGGCCTATATTGGGAAAAAGAATGTCTACAAATAAAAACTACACAGAAGAATTGTGTGAAACTTCTTTCTGTTCTGTTTGTTCAACTAAAAGAGTTGAACTTTAGTTTTGATTGAGCCGTTCTGAAACACTCTTTCTGTAGAAAATGCAAGTGGAGATTCGGAGCGCTAAGAGGGTTCTAGTGGAAAAAGGAATGTCTCCAAATATAAACTACACAGAATCATTCTGTGAAACTTCTTTCTGATCTGTGCATTCAGCTAACAGAGTTAAACCATACTTTTGATTGAGCAGATCTGAACACTCTTTCTGTAGAAAATGCCACTGGACATTTGGAGCGCTAAGAGCGTAGTAGTGGAAAAAGGAATATATTCAAATATAAACTACACAGAAGCATTCTGTGAAACTTCTTGCTGATCTGAGCATTCAGCTAACAGGGTTAAACCATACATTTGATTGAGCAGTTTTGAAACACTCTGTCTGTAGAAAATGCAACTGGACATTCATAGCGCTAAGTGGGTAATAGTGGAAAAAAGAATATGTTCAAATATAAACTACACAGAAGCATTGTATGAAACTTCTCTCTGTTCTGTGCATTCAACTAACAGAGTTGAACCTTACTTTTTATTGAGCCGTTCTGAAACACTCTTTCTGTAGAAACTGCAATTGGACATTCTGAGCGCTAAGAGGCCTATATTGGGAAAAAGAATGTCTACAAATAAAAACTACACAGAAGAATTGTGTGAAACTTCTTTCTGTTCTGTTGGTTCAACTAAAAGAGTTGAACCTTAGTTTTGATTGAGCCGTTCTGAAACACTCTTTCTGTAGAAAATGCAAGTGGAGTTTCGGAGCGCTAAGAGGTTAATAGTGGAAAAAGGAATGTCTCCAAATATAAACTACACAGAATCATTCTGTGAAACTTCTTTCTGATCTGTGCATTCAGCTAACAGGGTTAAACCATACTTTTGATTGAGCAGATCTGAATACTCTTTCTGTAGAAAATGCAACTGGACATTTGGAGCGCTATGAGAGTAGTAGTGGAAAAAGGAATATATTCAAATATAAACTACACAGAAGCATTCTGTGAAACTTCTTTCTGATCTGAGCATTCAGCTAACAGAGTTAAACCATACGTTTGATTGAGCAGTTTTGAAACACTCTGTCTGTAGAAAATGCAACTGGACATTCGTAGCGCTAAGTGGGTAATAGTGGAAAAAAGAATATATTCAAATATAAACTACACAGAAGCATTGTATGAAAATTCTTTCTGTTCTGTGCATTCAACTAACAGAGTTGAACCTTACTTTTGATTGAGCCTTTCTGAAACACTCTTTCTGTAGAAACTGCAATTGGACATTCTGCGCGCTAAGAGGCCTCTATTGGGAAAAATAATATCTTCAAATAAAAACTACACAGAAGCATTGTGTGAAACTTCTTTCTGATCTGTGCATTCAGCTAACAGAGTTAAACCATACTTTTGATTGAGCAGATCTGAACACTCTTTCTGTAGAAAATGCAACTGGACATTTGGAGCGCTAAGAGCGTAGTAGTGGAAAAAGGAATATATTCAATATAAACTACACAGAAGCATTCTGTGAAATTTCTTGCTGATCTGAGCCTTCAGCTAACAGGGTTAAACCATACTTTTGATTGAGCAGTTTTGAAACACTCTGTCTGTAGAAAATGCAACTGGACATTCATAGCGCTAAGTGGGTAATAGTGGAAAAAAGAATATGTTCAAATATAAACTACACAGAAGCATTGTATGAAACTTCTCTCTGTTCTGTGCATTCAACTAACAGAGTTGAACCTTACTTTTGATTGAGCCATTCTCAAACACTCTTTCTGTAGAAACTGCAATTGGACATTCTGAGCGCTAAGAGGCCTATATTGGGAAAAAGAATGTCTACAAATAAAAACTACACAGAAGAATTGTGTGAAACTTCTTTCTGTTCTGTTGGTTCAACTAAAGAGTTGAACCTTAGTTTTGATTGAGCCGTTCTGAAACACTCTTTCTGTAGAAAATGCAAGTGGAGATTCGGAGCGCTAGGAGGGTAATAGTGGAAAAAGGAATGTCTCCAAATATAAACTACACAGAATCATTCTGTGAAACTTCTTTCTGATCTGTGCATTCAGCTAACAGGGTTAAACCATACTTTTGATTGAGCAGATCTGAATACTCTTTCTGTAGAAAATGCAACTGGACATTTGGAGCGCTAAGAGAGTAGTAGTGGAAAAAGGAATATATTCAAATATAAACTACACAGAAGCATTCTGTGAAACTTCTTTCTGATCTGAGCATTCAGCTAACAGAGTTAAACCATACTTTTGATTGAGCAGTTTTGAAACACTCTGTCTGTAGAAAATGCAACTGGACATTCGTAGCGCTAAGTGGGTAATAGAGGAAAAAATAATATGTTCAAATATAAACTACACAGAAGCATTGTATGAAAATTCTTTCTGTTCTGTGCATTCAACTAACAGAGTTGAACCTTACTTTTGATTGAGCCTTTCTGAAACACTCTTTCTGTAGAAACTGCAATTGGACATTCTGAGCGCTAAGAGGCCTCTATTGGGAAAAATAATATCTTCAAATAAAAACTACACAGAAGCATTGTGTGAAACTTATTTCTGATATGTTCATTAAGCTAACAGAGTTAAACCATACTTTTGATTGCGCAGTTCTGAACACTCTTTCTGTAGAAAATGCAAGTGGACATTCGGAGCGCTAAGAGGGTAATAGTGGAAAAAGGAATATATTCAAATATAAACTACACAGTAGCATTCTGTGAAAATTCTTTCTGTTCTGTGCATTCAACTAACAGGGTTGAACCTTACTTTTAATTGAGCCGTTGTGAAACACTCTTTCTGTAGAAACTGCAGTTGGACATGCTAAGCGCTAAGAGGCCTACATTGGGAAAAAGAATATCTTCAAATAAAAACTACACAGATGCATTCTGTGAAACTTATTTCTGATCTGTAAATTCAGTTAACAGAGATAAAACATATTTTTGATTGAGCAGTTATGAAACACTCTTTTTGTAGAAAATGCAAGTGGAGATTCGGAGCGCTAAGGGGGTAATAGTGGAAAAAGGAATGTCTTCAAATATAAACTACACAGAATCATTCTGTGAAACTTCTTTCTGATGTGTGCATTCAGCTAACAGAGTTAAACCATACTTTTGATTGAGCAGATCTGAACACTCTTTGTGTAGAAAATGCAACTGGACATTTGGAGCACTAAGAGCGTAGTAGTGGAAAAAGGAATATATTCAAATATAAACTACACAGAAGCATTCTGTGAAACTTCTTTCTGATCTGAGCATTCAGCTAACAGAGTTAAACCACACTTTTGATTGAGCAGTTTTGAAACACTCTGTCTGTAGAAAATGCAACTGGACATTCGTAGCGCTAAGTGGGTAATAGTGGAAAAAAGAATATGTTCAAATATAAACTACACAGAAGCATTGTATGAAACTTCTTTCTGTTCTGTGCATTCAACTAACAGAGTTGAACCTTACTTTTGATTGAGCCGTTCTGAAACACTCTTTCTGTAGAAACTGCAATTGGACATTCTGAGCGCTAAGAGGCCTATATTGGGAAAAAGAATGTCTACAAATAAAAACTACACAGAAGAATTGTGTGAAACTTCTTTCTGTTCTGTTTGTTCAACTAAAAGAGTTGAACTTTAGTTTTGATTGAGCCGTTCTGAAACACTCTTTCTGTAGAAAATGCAAGTGGAGATTCGGAGCGCTAAGAGGGTTCTAGTGGAAAAAGGAATGTCTCCAAATATAAACTACACAGAATCATTCTGTGAAACTTCTTTCTGATCTGTGCATTCAGCTAACAGAGTTAAACCATACTTTTGATTGAGCAGATCTGAACACTCTTTCTGTAGAAAATGCCACTGGACATTTGGAGCGCTAAGAGCGTAGTAGTGGAAAAAGGAATATATTCAAATATAAACTACACAGAAGCATTCTGTGAAACTTCTTGCTGATCTGAGCATTCAGCTAACAGGGTTAAACCATACATTTGATTGAGCAGTTTTGAAACACTCTGTCTGTAGAAAATGCAACTGGACATTCATAGCGCTAAGTGGGTAATAGTGGAAAAAAGAATATGTTCAAATATAAACTACACAGAAGCATTGTATGAAACTTCTCTCTGTTCTGTGCATTCAACTAACAGAGTTGAACCTTACTTTTTATTGAGCCGTTCTGAAACACTCTTTCTGTAGAAACTGCAATTGGACATTCTGAGCGCTAAGAGGCCTATATTGGGAAAAAGAATGTCTACAAATAAAAACTACACAGAAGAATTGTGTGAAACTTCTTTCTGTTCTGTTGGTTCAACTAAAAGAGTTGAACCTTAGTTTTGATTGAGCCGTTCTGAAACACTCTTTCTGTAGAAAATGCAAGTGGAGTTTCGGAGCGCTAAGAGGGTAATAGTGGAAAAAGGAATGTCTCCAACTATAAACTACACAGAATCATTCTGTGAAACTTCTTTCTGATCTGTGCATTCAGCTAACAGAGTTAAACCATACTTTTGATTGAGCAGATCTGAATACTCTTTCTGTAGAAAATGCAACTGGACATTTGGAGCGCTATGAGAGTAGTAGTGGAAAAAGGAATATATTCAAATATAAACTACACAGAATCATTCTGTGAAACTTCTTTCTGATCTGTGCATTCAGCTAACAGAGTTAAACCATACTTTTGATTGAGCAGATCTGAACACTCTTTCTGTAGAAAATGCAACTGGACATTTGGAGCGCTAAGAGAGTAGTAGTGGAAAAAGGAATATATTCAAATATAAACTACACAGAAGCATTCTGTGAAACTTCTTTCTGATCTGAGCTTTCAGCTAACAGAGTTAAACCATACTTTTGATTGAGCAGTTTTGAAACACTCTGTCTGTAGAAAATGCAACTGGACATTCGTAGCGCCAAGTGGGTAATAGTGGAAAAAAGAATATGTTCAAATATAAACTACACAGAAGCATTGTATGAAATTACTTTCTGTTCTGTGCATTCAACTAACAGAGTTGAACCTTAGTTTTGATTGAGCCTTTCTGAAACACTCTTTCTGTAGAAACTGCAATTGGACATTCTGAGCGCTAAGAGGCCTATATTGGGAAAAATGATATCTTCAAATAAAAACTACACAGAAGCATTGTGTGAAACTTATTTCTGATATGTTCATTAAGCTAACAGAGTTAAACCATACTTTTGATTGCGCAGTTCTGAACACTCTTTCTGTAGAAAATGCAAGTGGACATTCGGAGCGCTAAGAGGGTAATAGTGGAAAAAGGAATATATTCAAATATAAACTACACAGTAGCATTCTGTGAAAATTCTTTCTGTTCTGTGCATTCAACTAACAGGGTTGAACCTTACTTTTAATTGAGCCGTTGTGAAACACTCTTTCTGTAGAAACTGCAATTGGACATGCTAAGCGCTAAGAGGCCTACATTGGGAAAAAGAATATCTTCAAATAAAAACTACACAGATGCATTCTGTGAAACTTATTTCTGATCTGTAAATTCAGTTAACAGAGATAAAACATATTTTTGATTGAGCAGTTATGAAACACTCTTTTTGTAGGAAATGCAAGTGGAGATTCGGAGCGCTAAGTGGGTAATAGTTGAAAAAGGAATGTCTTCAAATATAAACTACACAGAATCATTCGGTGAAAATTCTTTCTGATCTGTGCATTCAGCTAACAGAGTTAAACCATACTTTTGATTGAGCAGATCTGAACACTCTTTGTGTAGAAAATGCAACTGGACATTTGGAGCGCTAAGAGCGTAGTAGTGGAAAAAGGAATATATTCAAATATAAACTACACAGAAGCATTCTGTGAAACTTCTTTCTGATCTGAGCATTCAGCTAACAGAGTTAAACCATACTTTTGATTGAGCAGTTTTGAAACACTCTGTCTGTAGAAAATGCAACTGGACATTCGTAGCGCTAAGTGGGTAATAGTGGAAAAAAGAATATGTTCAAATATAAACTACACAGAAGCATTGTATGAAAATTCTTTCTGTTCTGTGCATTCAACTAACAGAGTTGAACCTTACTTTTGATTGAGCCGTTCTGAAACACTCTTTCTGTAGAAACTGCAGTTGGACATTCTGAGCGGTAAGAGGCCTATATTGGGAAAAAGGATGTCTACAAATAAAAACTACACAGAAGAATTGTGTGAAACTTGTTTCTGTTCTGTTTGTTCAACTAAATGAGTTGAACCTTAGTTTTGATTGAGCCGTTCTGAAACACTCTTTCTGTAGAAAATGCAAGTGGAGATTCCGAGCGCTAAGAGGGTAATAGTGGAAAAAGGAATGTCTCCAAATATAAACTACACAGAATCATTCTGTGAAACTTCTTTCTGATCTGTGCATTCAGCTAACAGAGTTAAACCATACTTTTGATTGAGCATATCTGTACTCTCTTTCTGTAGAAAATGCAACTGGACATTTGGAGCGCTAAGAGAGTAATAGTGGAAAAAGGAATATATTCAAATATAAACTACACAGAAGCATTCTGTGAAACTTCTTTCTGATCTGAGCATTCAGCTAGCAGAGTTAAACCATACTTTTGATTGAGCAGTTTTGAAACACTCTGTCTGTAGAAAATGCAACTGGACATTCGTAGCGCTAAGTGGGTAATAGTGGAAAAAAGAATATATTCAAATATAAACTACACAGAAGCATTGTATGAAACTCCTTTCTGTTCTGTGCATTCAACTAACAGAGTTGAACCTTACTTTTTATTGAGCCGTTCTGAAACACTCTTTCTGTAGAAACTGCAGTTGGACATTCTGAGCGCTAAGAGGCCTATATTGGGAAAAAGGATGTCTACAAATAAAAACTACACAGAAGAATTGTGTGAAACTTGTTTCTGTTCTGTTTGTTCAACTAAATGAGTTGAACCTTAGTTTTGATTGAGCCGTTCTGAAACACTCTTTCTGTAGAAAATGCAAGTGGAGATTCCGAGCGCTAAGAGGGTAATAGTGGAAAAAGAAATGTCTCCAAATATAAACTACACAAAATCATTCTGTGAAACTTCTTTCTGATCTGTGCATTCAGCTAACAGAGTTAAACCATACTTTTGATTGAGCATATCTGTACACTCTTTCTGTAGTAAATGCAACTGGACATTTGGAGCGCTAAGAGAGTAATAGCGGAAAAAGGAATATATTCAAATATAAACTACACAGAAGCATTCTGTGAAACTTCTTTCTGATCTGAGCATTCAGCTAACAGAGTTAAACCATACTTTTGATTGAGCAGTTTTGAAACACTCTGTCTGTAGAAAATGCAACTGGACATTCGTAGCGCTAAGTGGGTAATAGTGGAAAAAAGAATATGTTCACATATAAACTACACAGCAGCATTGTATGAAACTTCTTTCTGTTCTGTGCATTCAACTAACAGAGTTGAACCTTACTTTTGATTGAGCCTTTCTGAAACACTCTTTCTGTAGAAACTGCAATTGGACATGCTAAGCGCTAAGAGGCCTCTATTGGGAAAAATAATATCTTCAAATAAAAACTACACAGAAGCATTGTGTGAAACTTATTTCTGATATGTTCATTAAGCTAACAGAGTTAAACCATACTTTTGATTGCGCAGTTCTGAACACTATTTCTGTAGAAAATGCAAGTGGACATTCGGAGCGCTAAGAGGGTAATAGTGGAAAAAGGAATATATTCAAATATAAACTACACAGTAGCATTCTGTGAAAATTCTTTCTGTTCTGTGCATTCAACTAACAGAGTTGAACCTTACTTTTGATTGAGCCGTTCTGAAACACTCTTTCTGTAGAAACTGCAATTGGACATGCTAAGCGCTAAGAGGCCTACATTGGGAAAAAGAATATCTTCAAATAAAAACTACACAGATGCATTCTGTGAAACTTATTTCTGATCTGTAAATTCAGTTAACAGAGATAAAACATATTTTTGATTGAGCAGTTATGAAACACTCTTTTTGTAGAAAATGCAAGTGGAGATTCGGAGCGCTAAGAGGGTAATAGTGGAAAAAGTAATGTCTTCAAATATAAACTACACAGAATCATTCGGTGAAACTTCATTCTGATCTGTGCATTCAGCTAACAGTGTTAAACCATACTTTTGATTGAGCAGATCTGAACACTCTGTCTGTTGAAAATGCAACTGGACAATTGGAGCGCTAACAGCGTTGTAGTGGAAAAAGGAATATATTCAAATATAAACTACACAGAAGCATTCTGTGAAACTTCTTTCTGATCTGAGCATACAGCTAACAGAGTTAAACCATACTTTTGATTGAGCAGTTTTGAAACACTCTGTCTGTAGAAAATGCAACTGGACATTCGTAGCGCTAAGTGGGTAATAGTGGAAAAGAGAATATGTTCAAATATAAACTACACAGAAGCATTGTATGAAACTTCTTTCTGTTCTGTGCATTCAACTAACAGAGTTGAACCTTGCTTTTGATTGAGCCGTTCTGAAACACTCTTTCTGTAGAAACTGCAATTGGACATTCTGAGCGCTAAGAGGCCTATATTGGGAAAAAAATGTCTACAAATAAAAACTACGCAGAAGAATTGTGTGAAACTTCTTTCTGTTCTGTTTGTTCAACTAAAAGAGTTGAACCTTAGTTTTGATTGAGCCGTTCTGAAACACTCTTTCTGTAGAAAATGCAAGTGGAGATTCGGAGCGCTAAGAGGGTAATAGTGGAAAAAGGAATGTCTCCAAATATAAACTACACAGAATCATTCTGTGAAACTTCTTTCTGATCTGTGCATTCAGCTAACAGAGTTAAACCATACTTTTGATTGAGCAGATCTGAACACTCTTTCTGTAGAAAATGCAACTGGACATTTGGAGCGCTAAGAGAGTAGTAGTGGAAAAAGGAATATATTCAATTATAAACTACACAGAAGCATTCTGTGAAACTTCTTTCTGATCTGAGCATTCAGCTAACAGAGTTAAACCATACTTTTGATTGAGCAGTTTTGAAACACTCTGTCTGTAGAAAATGCAACTGGACATTCGTAGCGCTATGTGGGTAATAGTGGAAAAAAGAATATGTTCAAATATAAACTACACAGAAGCATTGTATGAAACTTCTTTCTGTTCTGTGCATTCAACTAGCAGAGTTGAAACTTACTTTTGATTGAGCCTTTCTGAAACACTCTTTCTGTAGAAACTGCAATTGGACATTCTGAGCGCTAAGAGGCCTATATTGGGAAAAATAATATCTTCAAATAAAAACTACACAGAAGCATTGTGTGAAACTTATTTCTGATATGTTCATTAAGATAACAGAGTTAAACCATACTTTTGATTGCGCAGTTCTGAACACTCTTTCTGTAGAAAATGCAAGTGGACATTCGGAGCGCTAAGAGGGTAATAGTGGAAAAAGGAATATATTCAAATATAAACTACACAGTAGCATTCTGAGAAAATTCATTCTGTTCTGTGCATTCAACTAACAGAGTTGAACCTTACTTTTGATTGAGCCGTTCTGAAACACTCTTTCTGTAGAAACTGCAATTGGACATGCTAAGCGCTAAGACGCCTACATTGGGAAAAAGAATATCTTCAAATAAAAACTACACAGATGCATTCTGTGAAACTTATTTCTGATCTGTAAATTCAGTTAACAGAGATAAAACATATTTTTGATTGAGCAGTTATGAAACACTCTTTTTGTAGAAAATGCAAGTGGAGATTCGGAGCGCTATGAGGGTAATAGTGGAAAAAGGAATGTCTTCAAATAAAAACTACACAGAATCATTCGGTGAAACTTCTTTCTGATCTGTGCATTCAGCTAACAGAGTTAAACCATACTTTTGATTGAGCAGATCTGAACACTCTTTCTGTAGAAAATGCAACTGGACATTTGGAGCGCTAAGAGCGTAGTAGTGGAAAAAGGAATATATTCAAATATAAACTACACAGAAGCATTCTGTGAAACTTCTTTCTGATCTGAGCATTCAGCTAACAGAGTTAAACCATACTTTTGATTGAGCAGTTTTGAAACACTCTGTCTGTAGAAAATGCAACTGGACATTCGTAGCGCTAAGTGGGTAATAGTGGAAAAAAGAATATGTTCAAATATAAACTACACAGAAGCATTGTATGAAACTTCTTTCTGTTCTGTGCATTCAACTAACAGAGTTGAACCTTACTTTTGATTGAGCCGTTCTGAAACACTCTTTCTGTAGAAACTGCAATTGGACATTCTGAGTGCTAAGAGGCCTATATTGGGAAAAAGAATGTCTACAAATAAAAACTACACAGAAGAATTGTGTGAAAATTCTTTCTGTTCTGTTTGTTCAACTAAAAGAGTTGAACCTTAGTTTTGATTGAGCCGTTCTGAAACACTCTTTCTGTAGAAAATGCAAGTGGAGATTCGGAGCGCTAAGAGGGTAATAGTGGAAAAAGGAATGTCTCCAAATATAAACTACACAGAATCATTCTGTGAAACTTCTTTCTGATCTGTGCATTCAGCTAACAGAGTTAAACCATACTTTTGATTGAGCAGATCTGAACACTCTTTCTGTAGAAAATGCAACTGGACATTTGGAGCGCTAAGAGAGTAGTAGTGGAAAAAGGAATATATTCAATTATAAACTACACAGAAGCATTCTGTGAAACTTCTTTCTGATCTGAGCATTCAGCTAACAGAGTTAAACCATACTTTTGATTGAGCAGTTTTGAAACACTCTGTCTGTAGAAAATGCAACTGGACATTCGTAGCGCTATGTGGGTAATAGTGGAAAAAAGAATATGTTCAAATATAAACTACACAGAAGCATTGTATGAAACTTCTTTCTGTTCTGTGCATTCAACTAGCAGAGTTGAAACTTACTTTTGATTGAGCCTTTCTGAAACACTCTTTCTGTAGAAACTGCAATTGGACATTCTGAGCGCTAAGAGGCCTATATTGGGAAAAATAATATCTTCAAATAAAAACTACACAGAAGCATTGTGTGAAACTTATTTCTGATATGTTCATTAAGATAACAGAGTTAAACCATACTTTTGATTGCGCAGTTCTGAACACTCTTTCTGTAGAAAATGCAAGTGGACATTCGGAGCGCTAAGAGGGTAATAGTGGAAAAAGGAATATATTCAAATATAAACTACACAGTAGCATTCTGAGAAAATTCTTTCTGTTCTGTGCATTCAACTAACAGAGTTGAACCTTACTTTTGATTGAGCCGTTCTGAAACACTCTTTCTGTAGAAACTGCAATTGGACATGCTAAGCGCTAAGACGCCTACATTGGGAAAAAGAATATCTTCAAATAAAAACTACACAGATGCATTCTGTGAAACTTATTTCTGATCTGTAAATTCAGTTAACAGAGATAAAACATATTTTTGATTGAGCAGTTATGAAACACTCTTTTTGTAGAAAATGCAAGTGGAGATTCGGAGCGCTATGAGGGTAATAGTGGAAAAAGGAATGTCTTCAAATAAAAACTACACAGAATCATTCGGTGAAACTTCTTTCTGATCTGTGCATTCAGCTAACAGAGTTAAACCATACTTTTGATTGAGCAGATCTGAACACTCTTTCTGTAGAAAATGCAACTGGACATTTGGAGCGCTAAGAGCGTAGTAGTGGAAAAAGGAATATATTCAAATATAAACTACACAGAAGCATTCTGTGAAACTTCTTTCTGATCTGAGCATTCAGCTAACAGAGTTAAACCATACTTTTGATTGAGCAGTTTTGAAACACTCTGTCTGTAGAAAATGCAACTGGACATTCGTAGCGCTAAGTGGGTAATAGTGGAAAAAAGAATATGTTCAAATATAAACTACACAGAAGCATTGTATGAAACTTCTTTCTGTTCTGTGCATTCAACTAACAGAGTTGAACCTTACTTTTGATTGAGCCGTTCTGAAACACTCTTTCTGTAGAAACTGCAATTGGACATTCTGAGTGCTAAGAGGCCTATATTGGGAAAAAGAATGTCTACAAATAAAAACTACACAGAAGAATTGTGTGAAAATTCTTTCTGTTCTGTTTGTTCAACTAAAAGAGTTGAACCTTAGTTTTGATTGAGCCGTTCTGAAACACTCTTTCTGTAGAAAATGCAAGTGGAGATTCGGAGCGCTAAGAGGGTAATAGTGGAAAAAGGAATGTCTGCAAATATAAACTACACACAATCATTCTGTGAAACTTCTTTCTGATCTGTGCATTCAGCTAACAGAGTTAAAACATTCTTTTGATTGAGCAGATCTGAACACTCTTTCTGTAGAAAATGCTACTGTACATTTGGAGCGCTAAGAGAGTAGTAGTGGAAAAAGGAATATATTCAAATATAAACTACACAGAAGCATTCTGTGAAACTTCTTTCTTATCTGAGCATTCAGCTAACAGAGTTAAACCATACTTTTGACTGAGCAGTTTTGAAACACTCTGTCTGTAGAAAATGCAACTGGACATTCGTAGCGCTAAGTGGGTAATAGTGGAAAAAAGAATATGTTCAAATATAAACTACACAGAAACATTGTATGAAACTTCTTTCTGTTCTGTGCATTCAACTAACAGAGTTGAACCTTACTTTTGATTGAGCCTTTCTGAAACACTCTTTCTGTAGAAACTGCAATTGGACATTCTGAGCGCTAAGAGGCCTATATTGGGAAAAATAATATCTTCAAATAAAAACTACACAGAAGCATTGTGTGAAACTTATTTCTGATATGTTCATTAAGCTAACAGAGTTAAACCATACTTTTGATTGAGCAGATCTGAAAACTCTTTCTGTAGAAAATGCAACTGGACATTTGGAGCGCTAAGAGAGTAGTAGTGGAAAAAGGAATATATTCAAATATAAACTACACAGAAGCATTCTGTGAAACTTCTTTCTGGTCTGAGCATTCAGCTAACAGAGTTAAACCATACTTTTGATTGAGCAGTTTTGAAACACTCTGTCTGTAGAAAATGCAACTGGACATTCGTAGCGCTAAGTGGGTAATAGTGGAAAAAAGAATATGTTCAAATATAAACTACACAGAAGCATTGTATGAAACTTCTTTCTATTCTGTGCATTCAACTAACAGAGTTGAACCTTACTTTTGATTGAGCCGTTCTGAAACACTCTTTCTGTAGAAACTGCAATTGAACATTCTGAGCGCTAAGAGGCCTATATTGGGAAAAGGAATGTCTACAAATAAAAACTACACAGAAGAATTGTGTGAAACTTCTTTCTGTTCTGTGTGTTCAACTAAAAGAGTTGAACCTTAGTTTTGATTGAGCCGTTCTGAAACACTCTTTCTGTAGAAAATGCAAGTGGAGATTCGGAGCGCTAAGAGGGTAATAGTGGAAAAAGGAATGTCTCCAAATATAAACTACACAGAATCATTCTGTGAAACTTCTTTCTGATCTGTGCATTCAGCTAACAGAGTTAAACCATACTTTTGATTGAGCAGAACTGAACACTCTTTCTGTAGAAAATGCAACTGGACATTTGGAGCGCTAAGAGAGTAGTAGTGGAAAAAGGAATATATTCAAATATAAACTACACAGAAGCATTCTGTGAAACTTCTTTCTGATCTGAGCATTCAGCTAACAGAGTTAAACCATACTTTTGATTGAGCAGTTTTGAAACACTCTGTCTGTAGAAAATGCAACTGGACATTCGTAGCGCTAAGTGGGTAATAGTGGAAAAAAGAATATGTTCAAATATAAACTACACAGAAGCATTGTATGAAACATTTTCTGTTCTGTGCATTCAACTAACAGAGTTGAACCTTACTTTTGATTGAGCCTTTCTGAAACACTCTTTCTGTAGAAACTGCAATTGGACATTCTGAGCGCTAAGAGGCCTATATTGGGAAAAAGAATGTCTACAAATAAAAACTACACAGAAGAATTGTGTGAAACTACTTTCTGTTCTGTTTGTTCAACTAAAAGAGTTGAACCTTAGTTTTGATTGAGCCGTTCTGAAACACTCTTTCTGTAGAAAATGCAAGTGGAGATTCGTAGCGCTAAGAGGGTAATAGTGGAAAAAGGAATGTCTCCAAATATAAACTACACAGAATCATTCTGTGAAACTTCTTTCTGATCTGTGCATTCAGCTAACAGAGTTAAACCATACTTTTGATTGAGCAGATCTGAACACTCTTTCTGTAGAAAATGCAACTGGACATTTGGAGCGCTAAGAGAGTATTAGTGGAAAAAGGAATATATTCAAATATAAACTACACAGAAGCATTCTGTGAAACTTCTTTCTGATCTGAGCATTCAGCTAACAGAGTTAAACCATACTTTTGATTGAGCAGTTTTGAAACACTCTGTCTGTAGAAAATGCAACTGGACATTCGTAGCGCCAATTGGGTAATAGTGGAAAAAAGAATATGTTCAAATATAAACTACACAGAAGCATTGTATGAAATTTCTTTCTGTTCTGTGCATTCAACTAACAGAGTTGAACCTTAGTTTTGATTGAGCCTTTCTGAAACACTCTTTCTGTAGAAACTGCAATTGGACATTCTGAGCGCTAAGAGGCCTATATTGGGAAAAATAATATCTTCAAATAAAAACTACACAGAAGCATTGTGTGAAACTTATTTCTGATATGTTCATTAAGCTAACAGAGTTAAACCATACTTTTGATTGCGCAGTTCTGAACACTCTTTCTGTAGAAAATGCAAGTGGACATTCGGAGCGCTAAGAGGGTAATAGTGGAAAAAGGAATATATTCAAATATAAACTACACAGTAGCATTCTGTGAAAATTCTTTCTGTTCTGTGCATTCAACTAACAGAGTTGAACCTTACTTTTGATTGAGCCGTTCTGAAACACTCTTTCTGTAGAAACTGCAATTGGACATGCTAAGCGCTAAGAGGCCTACATTGGGAAAAAGAATATCTTCAAATAAAAACTACACAGATGCATTCTGTGAAACTTATTTCTGATCTGTAAATTCAGTTAACAGAGATAAAACATATTTTTGATTGAGCAGCTATGAAACACTCTTTTTGTAGAAAATGCAAGTGGAGATTCGGAGCGCTAAGGGGGTAATAGAGGAAAAAGTAATGTCTTCAAATATAAACTACACAGAATCATTCGGTGAAACTTCTTTCTGATCTGTGCATTCAGCTAAAAGAGTTAAACCATACTTTTGATTGAGCAGATCTGAACACTCTTTCTGTAGAAAATGCAACTGGACATTTGGAGCGCTAAGAGCGTAGTAGTGGAAAAAGGAATATATTCAAATATAAACTACACAGAAGCATTCTGTGAAACTTCTTTCTGATCTGAGCATACAGCTAACAGAGTTAAACCATACTTTTGATTGAGCAGTTTTGAAACACTCTGTCTGTAGAAAATGCAACTGCACATTCGTAGCGCTAAGTGGGTAATAGTGGAAAAAAGAATATGTTCAAATATAAACTACACAGAATCATTGTATGAAACTACTTTCTGTTCTGTGCATTCAACTAACAGAGTTGAACCTTACTTTTGATTGAGCCGTTCTGAAACACTCTTTCTGTAGAAACTGCAATTGGACATTCTGAGAGCTAAGAGGCCTATATTGGGAAAAAGAATGTCTAAAAATAAAAACTACACAGAAGAATTGTGTGAAACTTCTTTCTGTTCTGTTTGTTCAACTAAAAGAGTTGAACCTTAGTTTTGATTGAGCCGTTCTGAAACACTCTTTATGGAGAAAAGGCAAGTGGAGATTCGGAGCGCTAAGAGGGTAATAGTGGAAAAAGGAATGTCTCCAAATATAAACTACACAGAATCATTCTGTGAAACTTCTTTCTGATCTGTGCATTCAGCTAACAGAGTTAAACCATACTTTTGATTGAGCAGATCTGAACACTCTTTCTGTAGAAAATGCAACTGGACATTTGGAGCGCTAAGAGATTAGTAGTGGAAAAAGGAATATATTCAAATATAAACTACACAGAAGCATTCTGTGAAACTACTTTCTGATCTGAGCATTCAGCTAACAGAGTTAAACCATACTTTTGATTGAGCAGTTTTGAAACACTCTCTCTGTAGAAAATGCAACTGGACATTCGTAGCACTAAGTGGGTAATAGTGGAAAAGAGAATATGTTCAAATATAAACTACACAGAAGCATTGTATGAAACTTCTTTCTGTTCTGTGCATTCAACTAACAGAGTTGAACCTTACTTATAATTGAGCCTTTCTGAAACACTCTTTCTGTAGAATCTGCAATTGGACATTCTGAGCGCTAAGAGGCCTATATTGGGAAAAATAATATCTTCAAATGAAAACTACTCAGAAGCATTGTGTGAAACTTATTTCTGATATGTTCATTAAGCTAACAGAGTTAAACCATACTTTTGAATGCGCAGTTCTGAACACTCTTTCTGTAGAAAATGCAAGTGGACATTCGGAGCGCTAAGAGGGTAATAGTGGAAAAAGGAATATATTCAAATATAAACTACACAGTAGCATTCTGTGAAAATTCTTTCTGTTCTGTGCATTCAACTAACAGAGTTGAACCTTACTTTTGATTGAGCCGTTCTGAAACACTCTTTCTGTAGAAACTGCAATTGGACATGCTAAGCGCTAAGAGGCCTACATTGGGAAAAGGAATATCTTCAAATAAAAACTACACAGATGCATTCTGTGAAACTTATTTCTGATCTGTAAATTCAGTTAACAGAGATAAAACATATTTTTGATTGAGCAGTTATGAAACTCTCTTTTTGTAGAAAATGCAAGTGGAGATTCGGAGCGCTAAGAGGGTAATAGTGGAAAACGGAATGTCTTCAAATATAAACTACACAGAATCATTCGGTGAAACTTCTTTCTGATCTGTGCATTCAGGTAACAGAGTTAAACCATACTTTTGATTGAGCAGATCTGAACACTCTTTCTGTAGAAAATGCAACTGGACATTTGGAGCACTAAGAGCGTAGTAGTGGAAAAAGGAATATATTCAAATATAAACTACACAGAAGCATTCTGTGAAACTTCTTTCTGATCTGAGCATTCAGCTAACGGAGTTAAACCATACTTTTGATTGAGCAGTTTTGAAACACTCTGTCTGTAGAAAATGCAACTGGACATTCGTAGCGCTAAGTGGGTAATAGTGGAAAAAAGAATATGTTCAAATATAAACTACACAGAAGCATTGTATGAAACTTATTTCTGTTCTGTGCATTCAACTAACAGAGTTGAACCTTACTTTTGATTGAGCCGTTCTGAAACACTCTTTCTGTAGAAACTGCAATTGGACATTCTGAGCGCTAAGAGGCCTATATTGGGAAAAAGAATGTCTACAAATAAAAACTACACAGAAGAATTGTGTGAAACTTCTTTCTGTTCTGTTTGTTCAACTAAAAGAGTTGAAACTTAGTTTTGATTGAGCCGTTCTGAAACACTCTTTCTGTAGAAAATGCAAGTGGAGATTCGGAGCGCTAAGAGGGTAATAGTGGAAAAAGGAATGTCTCCAAAAATAAACTACACAGAATCATTCTGTGAAACTTCTTTCTGATCTGTGCATTCAGCTAACAGAGTTAAACCATACTTTTGATTGAGCAGATCTGAACACTCTTTCTGTAGAAAATGCAACTGGACATTTGGAGCGCTAAGAGCGTAGTAGTGGAAAAAGGAATATATTCAAGTATAAACTACACAGAAGCATTCTGTGAAACTTCTTTCTGATCTGAGCATTCAGCTAACAGAGTTAAACCATACTTTTGATTGAGCAGTTTTGAAACACTCTGTCTGTAGAAAATGCAACTGGACATTCGCAGCGCTAAGTGGGTAGTAGTGGAAAAAAGAACATGTTCAAATATAAACTACACAGAAGCATTTTATGAAACTTCTTTCTGTTCTGTGCATTCAACTAACAGAGTTGAACCTTACTTTTGATTGAGCCGTTCTGAAACACTCTTTCTGTAGAAACTGCAATTGGACATTCTGAGCGCTAAGAGGCTTATATTGGGAAAAAAATGTCTACAAATAAAAACTACACAGAAAAATTGTGTGAAACTTCTTTCTGTTCTGTTTGTTCAACTAAAAGAGTTGAACCTTAGTTTTGATTGAGCCGTTCTGAAACACTCTTTCTGTAGAAAATGCAAGTGGAGATTCGGAGCGCTAAGAGGGTAATAGTGGAAAAAGGAATGTCTACACATATAAACTACACAGAATCATTCTGTGAAACTTCTTTCTGATCTGTGCATTCAGCTAACAGAGTTAAACCATACTTTTGATTGAGCAGATCTGAACACTCTTTCTGTAGAAAATGCAACTGGACATTTGGAGCGCTAAGAGAGTAGTAGTGGAAAAAGGAATATATTCAATTATAAACTACACAGAAGCATTCTGTGAAACTTCTTTCTGATCTGAGCATTCAGCTAACAGAGTTAAACCATACTTTTGATTGAGCAGTTTTGAAACACTCTGTCTGTAGAAAATGCAACTGGACATTCGTAGCGCTATGAGGGTAATAGTGGAAAAAAGAATATGTTCAAATATAAACTACACAGAAGCATTGTATGAAACTTCTTTCTGTTCTGTGCATTCAACTAGCAGAGTTGAAACTTACTTTTGATTGAGCCTTTCTGAAACACTCTTTCTGTAGAAACTGCAATTGGACATTCTGAGCGCTAAGAGGCCTATATTGGGAAAAATAATATCTTCAAATAAAAACTACACAGAAGCATTGTGTGAAACTTATTTCTGATATGTTCATTAAGATAACAGAGTTAAACCATACTTTTGATTGCGCAGTTCTGAACACTCTTTCTGTAGAAAATGCAAGTGGACATTCGGAGCGCTAAGAGGGTAATAGTGGAAAAAGGAATATATTCAAATATAAACTACACAGTAGCATTCTGAGAAAATTCTTTCTGTTCTGTGCATTCAACTAACAGAGTTGAACCTTACTTTTGATTGAGCCGTTCTGAAACACTCTTTCTGTAGAAACTGCAATTGGACATGCTAAGCGCTAAGACGCCTACATTGGGAAAAAGAATATCTTCAAATAAAAACTACACAGATGCATTCTGTGAAACTTATTTCTGATCTGTAAATTCAGTTAACAGAGATAAAACATATTTTTGATTGAGCAGTTATGAAACACTCTTTTTGTAGAAAATGCAAGTGGAGATTCGGAGCGCTATGAGGGTAATAGTGGAAAAAGGAATGTCTTCAAATAAAAACTACACAGAATCATTCGGTGAAACTTCTTTCTGATCTGTGCATTCAGCTAACAGAGTTAAACCATACTTTTGATTGAGCAGATCTGAACACTCTTTCTGTAGAAAATGCAACTGGACATTTGGAGCGCTAAGAGCGTAGTAGTGGAAAAAGGAATATATTCAAATATAAACTACACAGAAGCATTCTGTGAAACTACTTTCTGATCTGAGCATTCAGCTAACAGAGTTAAACCATACTTTTGATTGAGCAGTTTTGAAACACTCTGTCTGTAGAAAATGCAACTGGACATTCGTAGCGCTAAGTGGGTAATAGTGGAAAAAAGAATATGTTCAAATATAAACTACACAGAAGCATTGTATGAAACTTCTTTCTGTTCTGTGCATTCAACTAACAGAGTTGAACCTTACTTTTGATTGAGCCGTTCTGAAACACTCTTTCTGTAGAAACTGCAATTGGACATTCTGAGTGCTAAGAGGCCTATATTGGGAAAAAGAATGTCTACAAATAAAAACTACACAGAAGAATTGTGTGAAAATTCTTTCTGTTCTGTTTGTTCAACTAAAAGAGTTGAACCTTAGTTTTGATTGAGCCGTTCTGAAACACTCTTTCTGTAGAAAATGCAAGTGGAGATTCGGAGCGCTAAGAGGGTAATAGTGGAAAAAGGAATGTCTCCAAATATAAACTACACAGAATCATTCTGTGAAACTTCTTTCTGATCTGTGCATTCAGCTAACAGAGTTAAACCATACTTTTGATTGAGCAGATCTGAACACTCTTTCTGTAGAAAATGCAACTGGACATTTGGAGCGCTAAGAGAGTAGTAGTGGAAAAAGGAATATATTCAATTATAAACTACACAGAAGCATTCTGTGAAACTTCTTTCTGATCTGAGCATTCAGCTAACAGAGTTAAACCATACTTTTGATTGAGCAGTTTTGAAACACTCTGTCTGTAGAAAATGCAACTGGACATTCGTAGCGCTATGTGGGTAATAGTGGAAAAAAGAATATGTTCAAATATAAACTACACAGAAGCATTGTATGAAACTTCTTTCTGTTCTGTGCATTCAACTAGCAGAGTTGAAACTTACTTTTGATTGAGCCTTTCTGAAACACTCTTTCTGTAGAAACTGCAATTGGACATTCTGAGCGCTAAGAGGCCTATATTGGGAAAAATAATATCTTCAAATAAAAACTACACAGAAGCATTGTGTGAAACTTATTTCTGATATGTTCATTAAGATAACAGAGTTAAACCATACTTTTGATTGCGCAGTTCTGAACACTCTTTCTGTAGAAAATGCAAGTGGACATTCGGAGCGCTAAGAGGGTAATAGTGGAAAAAGGAATATATTCAAATATAAACTACACAGTAGCATTCTGAGAAAATTCTTTCTGTTCTGTGCATTCAACTAACAGAGTTGAACCTTACTTTTGATTGAGCCGTTCTGAAACACTCTTTCTGTAGAAACTGCAATTGGACATGCTAAGCGCTAAGACGCCTACATTGGGAAAAAGAATATCTTCAAATAAAAACTACACAGATGCATTCTGTGAAACTTATTTCTGATCTGTAAATTCAGTTAACAGAGATAAAACATATTTTTGATTGAGCAGTTATGAAACACTCTTTTTGTAGAAAATGCAAGTGGAGATTCGGAGCGCTATGAGGGTAATAGTGGAAAAAGGAATGTCTTCAAATAAAAACTACACAGAATCATTCGGTGAAACTTCTTTCTGATCTGTGCATTCAGCTAACAGAGTTAAACCATACTTTTGATTGAGCAGATCTGAACACTCTTTCTGTAGAAAATGCAACTGGACATTTGGAGCGCTAAGAGCGTAGTAGTGGAAAAAGGAATATATTCAAATATAAACTACACAGAAGCATTCTGTGAAACTTCTTTCTGATCTGAGCATTCAGCTAACAGAGTTAAACCATACTTTTGATTGAGCAGTTTTGAAACACTCTGTCTGTAGAAAATGCAACTGGACATTCGTAGCGCTAAGTGGGTAATAGTGGAAAAAAGAATATGTTCAAATATAAACTACACAGAAGCATTGTATGAAACTTCTTTCTGTTCTGTGCATTCAACTAACAGAGTTGAACCTTACTTTTGATTGAGCCGTTCTGAAACACTCTTTCTGTAGAAACTGCAATTGGACATTCTGAGTGCTAAGAGGCCTATATTGGGAAAAAGAATGTCTACAAATAAAAACTACACAGAAGAATTGTGTGAAAATTCTTTCTGTTCTGTTTGTTCAACTAAAAGAGTTGAACCTTAGTTTTGATTGAGCCGTTCTGAAACACTCTTTCTGTAGAAAATGCAAGTGGAGATTCGGAGCGCTAAGAGGGTAATAGTGGAAAAAGGAATGTCTGCAAATATAAACTACACACAATCATTCTGTGAAACTTCTTTCTGATCTGTGCATTCAGCTAACAGAGTTAAAATATTCTTTTGATTGAGCAGATCTGAACACTCTTTCTGTAGAAAATGCTACTGTACATTTGGAGCGCTAAGAGAGTAGTAGTGGAAAAAGGAATATATTCAAATATAAACTACACAGAAGCATTCTGTGAAACTTCTTTCTGATCTGAGCATTCAGCTAACAGAGTTAAACCATACTTTTGACTGAGCAGTTTTGAAACACTCTGTCTGTAGAAAATGCAACTGGACATTCGTAGCGCTAAGTGGGTAATAGTGGAAAAAAGAATATGTTCAAATATAAACTACACAGAAACATTGTATGAAACTTCTTTCTGTTCTGTGCATTCAACTAACAGAGTTGAACCTTACTTTTGATTGAGCCTTTCTGAAACACTCTTTCTGTAGAAACTGCAATTGGACATTCTGAGCGCTAAGAGGCCTATATTGGGAAAAATAATATCTTCAAATAAAAACTACACAGAAGCATTGTGTGAAACTTATTTCTGATATGTTCATTAAGCTAACAGAGTTAAACCATACTTTTGATTGAGCAGATCTGAAAACTCTTTCTGTAGAAAATGCAACTGGACATTTGGAGCGCTAAGAGAGTAGTAGTGGAAAAAGGAATATATTCAAATATAAACTACACAGAAGCATTCTGTGAAACTTCTTTCTGATCTGAGCATTCAGCTAACAGAGTTAAACCATACTTTTGATTGAGCAGTTTTGAAACACTCTGTCTGTAGAAAATGCAACTGGACATTCATAGCGCTAAGTGGGTAATAGTGGAAAAAAGAATATGTTCAAATATAAACTACACAGAAGCATTGTATGAAACTTCTTTCTATTCTGTGCATTCAACTAACAGAGTTGAACCTTACTTTTGATTGAGCCGTTCTGAAACACTCTTTCTGTAGAAACTGCAATTGAACATTCTGAGCGCTAAGAGGCCTATATTGGGAAAAGGAATGTCTACAAATAAAAACTACACAGAAGAATTGTGTGAAACTTCTTTCTGTTCTGTGTGTTCAACTAAAAGAGTTGAACCTTAGTTTTGATTGAGCCGTTCTGAAACACTCTTTCTGTAGAAAATGCAAGTGGAGATTCGGAGCGCTAAGAGGGTAATAGTGGAAAAAGGAATGTCTCCAAATATAAACTACACAGAATCATTCTGTGAAACTTCTTTCTGATCTGTGCATTCAGCTAACAGAGTTAAACCATACTTTTGATTGAGCAGAACTGAACACTCTTTCTGTAGAAAATGCAACTGGACATTTGGAGCGCTAAGAGAGTAGTAGTGGAAAAAGGAATATATTCAAATATAAACTACACAGAAGCATTCTGTGAAACTTCTTTCTGATCTGAGCATTCAGCTAACAGAGTTAAACCATACTTTTGATTGAGCAGTTTTGAAACACTCTGTCTGTAGAAAATGCAACTGGACATTCGTAGCGCTAAGTGGGTAATAGTGGAAAAAAGAATATGTTCAAATATAAACTACACAGAAGCATTGTATGAAACATTTTCTGTTCTGTGCATTCAACTAACAGAGTTGAACCTTACTTTTGATTGAGCCTTTCTGAAACACTCTTTCTGTAGAAACTGCAATTGGACATTCTGAGCGCTAAGAGGCCTATATTGGGAAAAAGAATGTCTCCAAATAAAAACTACACAGAAGAATTGTGTGAAACTACTTTCTGTTCTGTTTGTTCAACTAAAAGAGTTGAACCTTAGTTTTGATTGAGCCGTTCTGAAACACTCTTTCTGTAGAAAATGCAAGTGGAGATTCGTAGCGCTAAGAGGGTAATAGTGGAAAAAGGAATGTCTCCAAATATAAACTACACAGAATCATTCTGTGAAACTTCTTTCTGATCTGTGCATTCAGCTAACAGAGTTAAACCATACTTTTGATTGAGCAGATCTGAACACTCTTTCTGTAGAAAATGCAACTGGACATTTGGAGCGCTAAGAGAGTATTAGTGGAAAAAGGAATATATTCAAATATAAACTACACAGAAGCATTCTGTGAAACTTCTTTCTGATCTGAGCATTCAGCTAACAGAGTTAAACCATACTTTTGATTGAGCAGTTTTGAAACACTCTGTCTGTAGAAAATGCAACTGGACATTCGTAGCGCCAATTGGGTAATAGTGGAAAAAAGAATATGTTCAAATATAAACTACACAGAAGCATTGTATGAAATTTCTTTCTGTTCTGTGCATTCAACTAACAGAGTTGAACCTTAGTTTTGATTGAGCCTTTCTGAAACACTCTTTCTGTAGAAACTGCAATTGGACATTTTGAGCGCTAAGAGGCCTATATTGGGAAAAATAATATCTTCAAATAAAAACTACACAGAAGCATTGTGTGAAACTTATTTCTGATATGTTCATTAAGCTAACAGAGTTAAACCATACTTTTGATTGCGCAGTTCTGAACACTCTTTCTGTAGAAAATGCAAGTGGACATTCGGAGCGCTAAGAGGGTAATAGTGGAAAAAGGATTATATTCAAATATAAACTACACAGTAGCATTCTGTGAAAATTCTTTCTGTTCTGTGCATTCAACTAACAGAGTTGAACCTTACTTTTGATTGAGCCGTTCTGAAACACTCTTTCTGTAGAAACTGCAATTAGACATGCTAAGCGCTAAGAGGCCTACATTGGGAAAAAAATATCTTCAAATAAAAACTACACAGATGCATTCTGTGAAACTTATTTCTGATCTGTAAATTCAGTTAACAGAGATAAAACATATTTTTCATTGAGCAGTTATGAAACACTCTTTTTGTAGAAAATGCAAGTGGAGATTCGGAGCGCTAAGAGGGTAATAGTTGAAAACGGAATGTCTTCAAATATAAACTACACAGAATCATTCGGTGAAACTTCTTTCTGATCTGTGCATTCAGCTAACAGAGTTAAACCATACTTTTGATTGAGCAGATCTGAACACTCTTTCTGTAGAAAATGCAACTGGACATTTGGAGCGCTAAGAGCGTAGTAGTGGAAAAAGGAATATATTCAAATATAAACTACACAGAAGCATTCTGTGAAACTTCTTTCTGATCTGAGCATTCAGCTAACGGAGTTAAGCCATACTTTTGATTGAGCAGTTTTGAAACCCTCTGTATGTAGAAAATGCAACTGGACATTCGTAGCGCTAAGTGGGTAATAGTGGAAAAAAGAATATGTTCCAATATAAACTACACAGAAGCATTGTATGAAACTTCTTTCTGTTCTGTGCATTCAACTAACAGAGTTGAACCTTACTTTTGATTGAGCCGTTCTGAAACACTCTTTCTGTAGAAACTGCAATTGGACATTCTGAGCGCTAAGAGGCCTATATTGGGAAAAAGAATGTCTACAAATAAAAACTACACAGAAGAATTGTGTGAAACTTCTTTCTGTTCTGTTTGTTCAACTAAAAGAGTTGAACCTTAGTTTTGATTGAGCCGTTCTGAAACACTCTTTCTGTAGAAAATGCAAGTGGAGATTCGGAGCGCTAAGAGGGTAATAGTGGAAAAAGGAATGTCTCCAAATATAAACTACACAGAATCATTCTGTGAAACTTCTTTCTGATCTGTGCATTCAGCTAACAGAGTTAAACCATATTTTGATTGAGCAGATCTGAACACTCTTTCTGTAGAAAATGCAACTGGACATTTGGAGCGCTAAGAGCGTAGTAGTGGAAAAAGGAATATATTCAAATATAAAATACACAGAAGCATTCTGTGAAACTTCTTTCTGATCTGAGCATTCAGCTAACAGAGTTAAACCATACTTTTGATTGAGCAGTTTTGAAACACTCTGTCTGTAGAAAATGCAACTGGACATTCGCAGCGCTAAGTGGGTAATAGTGGAAAAAAGAATATGTTCAAATATAAACTACACAGAAGCATTGTATGAAACTTCTTTCTGTTCTGTGCATTCAACTAACAGAGTTGAACCTTACTTTTGATTGAGCCGTTCTGAAACACTCTTTCTGTAGAAACTGCAATTGGACATTCTGAGCGCTAAGAGGCTTATATTGGGAAAAAGAATGTCTACAAATAAAAACTACACAGAAGAATTGTGTGAAACTTCTTTCTGTTCTGTTTGTTCAACTAAAAGAGTTGAACCTTAGTTTTGATTGAGCTGTTCTGAAACACTCTTTCTGTAGAAAATTCAAGTGGAGATTCAGAGCGCTAAGAGGGTAATAGTGGAAAAAGGAATGTCTCCAAATATAAACTACACAGAATCATTCTGTGAAACTTCTTTCTGATCTGTGCATTCAACTAACAGAGTTGAACCTTACTTTTGATTGAGCCGTTCTGAAACACTCTTTCTGTAGAAACTGCAATTGGACATGCTAAGCGCTAAGAGGCCTACATTGGGAAAAAGAATATCTTCAAATAAAAACTACACAGATGCATTCTGTGAAACATATTTCTGATCTGTAAATTCAGTTAACAGAGATAAAACATATTTTTGATTGAGCAGCTATGAAAGACTCTTTTTGTAGAAAATGCAAGTGGAGATTCGGAGCGCTAAGAGGGTAATAGTGGAAAAAGGAATGTCTTCAAATATAAACTACACAGAATCATTCGGTGAAACTTCTTTCTGATCTGTGCATTCAGCTAACAGAGTTAAACCATACTTTTGATTGAGCAGATCTGAACACTCTTTCTGTAGAAAATGCAACTGGACATTTGGAGCGCTAAGAGCGTAGTAGTGGAAAAAGGAATATATTCAAATATAAACTACACAGAAGCATTCTGTGAAACTTCTTTCTGATCTGAGCATTCAGCTAACAGAGTTAAACCATACTTTTGATTGAGCAGTTTTGAAACACTCTGTCTGTAGAAAATGCAACTGGACATTCGTAGCGCTAAGTGGGTAATAGTGGAAAAAAGAATATGTTCAAATATAAACTACACAGAAGCATTGTATGAAACTTCTTTCTGTTCTGTGCATTCAACTAACAGAGTTGAACCTTACTTTTGATTGAGCCGTTCTGAAACACTCTTTCTGTAGAAACTGCAATTGGACATTCTGAGCGCTAAGAGGCCTATATTGGGAAAAAGAATGTCTACAAATAAAAACTACACAGAAGAATTGTGTGAAACTACTTTCTGTTCTGTTTGTTCAACTAAAAGAGTTGAACCTTAGTTTTGATTGAGCCGTTCTGAAACACTCTTTCTGTAGAAAATGCAAGTGGACATTCGGAGCGCTAAGAGGGTAATAGTGGAAAAATAATGTCTCCAAATATAAACTACACAGAATCATTCTGTGAAACTTCTTTCTGATCTGTGCATTCAGCTAACAGAGTTAAACCATACTTTTGATTGAGCAGATCTGAACACTCTTTCTGTAGAAAATGCAACTGGACATTTGGAGCGCTAAGAGAGTAGTAGTGGAAAAAGGAATATATTCAAATATAAACTACACAGAAGCATTCTGTGAAACTTCTTTCTGATCTGAGCATTCAGCTAACAGAGTTAAACCATACTTTTGATTGAGCAGTTTTGAAACACTCTGTCTGTAGAAAATGCAACTGGACATTCGTAGCGCCAATTGGGTAATAGTGGAAAAAAGAATATGTTCAAATATAAACTACACAGAAGCATTGTATGAAATTTCTTTCTGTTCTGTGCATTCAACTAACAGAGTTGAACCTTAGTTTTGATTGAGCCTTTCTGAAACACTCTTTCTGTAGAAACTGCAATTGGACATTCTGAGCGCTAAGAGGCCTATATTGGGAAAAATAATATCTTCAAATAAAAACTACACAGAAGCATTGTGTGAAACTTATTTCTGATATGTTCATTAAGCTAACAGAGTTAAACCATACTTTTGATTGCGCAGTTCTGAACACTCTTTCTGTAGAAAATGCAAGTGGACATTCGGAGCGCTAAGAGGGTAATAGTGGAAAAAGGAATATATTCAAATATAAACTACACAGTAGCATTCTGTGAAAATTCTTTCTGTTCTGTGCATTCAACTAACAGAGTTGAACCTTACTTTTGATTGAGCCGTTCTGAAACACTCTTTCTGTAGAAACTGCAATTGGACATGCTAAGCGCTAAGAGGCCTACATTGGGAAAAAGAATATCTTCAAATAAAAACTACACAGATGCATTCTGTGAAACTTATTTCTGATCTGTAAATTCAGTTAACAGAGATAAAACATATTTTTGATTGAGCAGCTATGAAACACTCTTTTTGTAGAAAATGCAAGTGGAGATTCGGAGCGCTAAGAGGGTAATAGTGGAAAAAGGAATGTCTTCAAATATAAACTACACAGAATCATTCGGTGAAACTTCTTTCTGATCTGTGCATTCAGCTAACAGAGTTAAACCATACTTTTGATTGAGCAGATCTGAACACTCTTTGTGTAGAAAATGCAACTGGACATTTGGAGCGCTAAGAGCGTAGTAGTGGAAAAAGGAATATATTCAAATATAAACTACACAGAATCATTCTGTGAAACTTCTTTCTGATCTGAGCATTCAGCTAACAGAGTTAAACCATACTTTTGATTGAGCAGTTTTGAAACACTCTGTCTGTAGAAAATGCAACTGGACATTCGTAGCGCTAAGTGGGTAATAGTGGAAAAAAGAATATGTTCAAATATAAACTACACAGAAGCATTGTATGAAACTTCTTTCTGTTCTGTGCATTCAACTAACAGAGTTGAACCTTACTTTTGATTGAGCCGTTCTGAAACACTCTTTCTGTAGAAACTGCAATTGGACATTCTGAGCGCTAAGAGGCCTATATTGGGAAAAAGAATGTCTACAAATAAAAACTACACAGAAGAATTGTGTGAAACTACTTTCTGTTCTGTTTGTTCAACTAAAAGAGTTGAATCTTAGTTTTGATTGAGCCGTTCTGAAACACTCTTTCTGTAGAAAATGCAAGTGGAGATTCGGAGCGCTAAGAGGGTAATAGTGGAAAAAGGAATGTCTCCAAATATAAACTACACAGAATCATTCTGTGAAACTTCTTTCTGATCTGTGCATTCAGCTAACAGAGTTAAACCATACTTTTGATTGAGCAGATCTGAACACTCTTTCTGTAGAAAATGCAACTGGACATTTGGAGCGCTAAGAGAGTAGTAGTGGAAAAAGGAATATATTCAATTATAAACTACACAGAAGCATTCTGTGAAACTTCTTTCTGATCTGAGCATTCAGCTAACAGAGTTAAACCATACTTTTGATTGAGCAGTTTTGAAACACTCTGTCTGTAGAAAATGCAACTGGACATTCGTAGCGCTATGTGGGTAATAGTGGAAAAAAGAATATGTTCAAATATAAACTACACAGAAGCATTGTATGAAACTTCTTTCTGTTCTGTGCATTCAACTAGCAGAGTTGAAACTTACTTTTGATTGAGCCTTTCTGAAACACTCTTTCTGTAGAAACTGCAATTGGACATTCTGAGCGCTAAGAGGCCTATATTGGGAAAAATAATATCTTCAAATAAAAACTACACAGAAGCATTGTGTGAAACTTATTTCTGATATGTTCATTAAGATAACAGAGTTAAACCATACTTTTGATTGCGCAGTTCTGAACACTCTTTCTGTAGAAAATGCAAGTGGACATTCGGAGCGCTAAGAGGGTAATAGTGGAAAAAGGAATATATTCAAATATAAACTACACAGTAGCATTCTGAGAAAATTCTTTCTGTTCTGTGCATTCAACTAACAGAGTTGAACCTTACTTTTGATTGAGCCGTTCTGAAACACTCTTTCTGTAGAAACTGCAATTGGACATGCTAAGCGCTAAGACGCCTACATTGGGAAAAAGAATATCTTCAAATAAAAACTACACAGATGCATTCTGTGAAACTTATTTCTGATCTGTAAATTCAGTTAACAGAGATAAAACATATTTTTGATTGAGCAGTTATGAAACACTCTTTTTGTAGAAAATGCAAGTGGAGATTCGGAGCGCTATGAGGGTAATAGTGGAAAAAGGAATGTCTTCAAATAAAAACTACACAGAATCATTCGGTGAAACTTCTTTCTGATCTGTGCATTCAGCTAACAGAGTTAAACCATACTTTTGATTGAGCAGATCTGAACACTCTTTCTGTAGAAAATGCAACTGGACATTTGGAGCGCTAAGAGCGTAGTAGTGGAAAAAGGAATATATTCAAATATAAACTACACAGAAGCATTCTGTGAAACTTCTTTCTGATCTGAGCATTCAGCTAACAGAGTTAAACCATACTTTTGATTGAGCAGTTTTGAAACACTCTGTCTGTAGAAAATGCAACTGGACATTCGTAGCGCTAAGTGGGTAATAGTGGAAAAAAGAATATGTTCAAATATAAACTACACAGAAGCATTGTATGAAACTTCTTTCTGTTCTGTGCATTCAACTAACAGAGTTGAACCTTACTTTTGATTGAGCCGTTCTGAAACACTCTTTCTGTAGAAACTGCAATTGGACATTCTGAGTGCTAAGAGGCCTATATTGGGAAAAAGAATGTCTACAAATAAAAACTACACAGAAGAATTGTGTGAAAATTCTTTCTGTTCTGTTTGTTCAACTAAAAGAGTTGAACCTTAGTTTTGATTGAGCCGTTCTGAAACACTCTTTCTGTAGAAAATGCAAGTGGAGATTCGGAGCGCTAAGAGGGTAATAGTGGAAAAAGGAATGTCTGCAAATATAAACTACACACAATCATTCTGTGAAACTTCTTTCTGATCTGTGCATTCAGCTAACAGAGTTAAAACATTCTTTTGATTGAGCAGATCTGAACACTCTTTCTGTAGAAAATGCTACTGTACATTTGGAGCGCTAAGAGAGTAGTAGTGGAAAAAGGAATATATTCAAATATAAACTACACAGAAGCATTCTGTGAAACTTCTTTCTGATCTGAGCATTCAGCTAACAGAGTTAAACCATACTTTTGACTGAGCAGTTTTGAAACACTCTGTCTGTAGAAAATGCAACTGGACATTCGTAGCGCTAAGTGGGTAATAGTGGAAAAAAGAATATGTTCAAATATAAACTACACAGAAACATTGTATGAAACTTCTTTCTGTTCTGTGCATTCAACTAACAGAGTTGAACCTTACTTTTGATTGAGCCTTTCTGAAACACTCTTTCTGTAGAAACTGCAATTGGACATTCTGAGCGCTAAGAGGCCTATATTGGGAAAAATAATATCTTCAAATAAAAACTACACAGAAGCATTGTGTGAAACTTATTTCTGATATGTTCATTAAGCTAACAGAGTTAAACCATACTTTTGATTGAGCAGATCTGAAAACTCTTTCTGTAGAAAATGCAACTGGACATTTGGAGCGCTAAGAGAGTAGTAGTGGAAAAAGGAATATATTCAAATATAAACTACACAGAAGCATTCTGTGAAACTTCTTTCTGATCTGAGCATTCAGCTAACAGAGTTAAACCATACTTTTGATTGAGCAGTTTTGAAACACTCTGTCTGTAGAAAATGCAACTGGACATTCATAGCGCTAAGTGGGTAATAGTGGAAAAAAGAATATGTTCAAATATAAACTACACAGAAGCATTGTATGAAACTTCTTTCTATTCTGTGCATTCAACTAACAGAGTTGAACCTTACTTTTGATTGAGCCGTTCTGAAACACTCTTTCTGTAGAAACTGCAATTGAACATTCTGAGCGCTAAGAGGCCTATATTGGGAAAAGGAATGTCTACAAATAAAAACTACACAGAAGAATTGTGTGAAACTTCTTTCTGTTCTGTGTGTTCAACTAAAAGAGTTGAACCTTAGTTTTGATTGAGCCGTTCTGAAACACTCTTTCTGTAGAAAATGCAAGTGGAGATTCGGAGCGCTAAGAGGGTAATAGTGGAAAAAGGAATGTCTCCAAATATAAACTACACAGAATCATTCTGTGAAACTTCTTTCTGATCTGTGCATTCAGCTAACAGAGTTAAACCATACTTTTGATTGAGCAGAACTGAACACTCTTTCTGTAGAAAATGCAACTGGACATTTGGAGCGCTAAGAGAGTAGTAGTGGAAAAAGGAATATATTCAAATATAAACTACACAGAAGCATTCTGTGAAACTTCTTTCTGATCTGAGCATTCAGCTAACAGAGTTAAACCATACTTTTGATTGAGCAGTTTTGAAACACTCTGTCTGTAGAAAATGCAACTGGACATTCGTAGCGCTAAGTGGGTAATAGTGGAAAAAAGAATATGTTCAAATATAAACTACACAGAAGCATTGTATGAAACATTTTCTGTTCTGTGCATTCAACTAACAGAGTTGAACCTTACTTTTGATTGAGCCTTTCTGAAACACTCTTTCTGTAGAAACTGCAATTGGACATTCTGAGCGCTAAGAGGCCTATATTGGGAAAAAGAATGTCTCCAAATAAAAACTACACAGAAGAATTGTGTGAAACTACTTTCTGTTCTGTTTGTTCAACTAAAAGAGTTGAACCTTAGTTTTGATTGAGCCGTTCTGAAACACTCTTTCTGTAGAAAATGCAAGTGGAGATTCGTAGCGCTAAGAGGGTAATAGTGGAAAAAGGAATGTCTCCAAATATAAACTACACAGAATCATTCTGTGAAACTTCTTTCTGATCTGTGCATTCAGCTAACAGAGTTAAACCATACTTTTGATTGAGCAGATCTGAACACTCTTTCTGTAGAAAATGCAACTGGACATTTGGAGCGCTAAGAGAGTATTAGTGGAAAAAGGAATATATTCAAATATAAACTACACAGAAGCATTCTGTGAAACTTCTTTCTGATCTGAGCATTCAGCTAACAGAGTTAAACCATACTTTTGATTGAGCAGTTTTGAAACACTCTGTCTGTAGAAAATGCAACTGGACATTCGTAGCGCCAATTGGGTAATAGTGGAAAAAAGAATATGTTCAAATATAAACTACACAGAAGCATTGTATGAAATTTCTTTCTGTTCTGTGCATTCAACTAACAGAGTTGAACCTTAGTTTTGATTGAGCCTTTCTGAAACACTCTTTCTGTAGAAACTGCAATTGGACATTTTGAGCGCTAAGAGGCCTATATTGGGAAAAATAATATCTTCAAATAAAAACTACACAGAAGCATTGTGTGAAACTTATTTCTGATATGTTCATTAAGCTAACAGAGTTAAACCATACTTTTGATTGCGCAGTTCTGAACACTCTTTCTGTAGAAAATGCAAGTGGACATTCGGAGCGCTAAGAGGGTAATAGTGGAAAAAGGAATATATTCAAATATAAACTACACAGTAGCATTCTGTGAAAATTCTTTCTGTTCTGTGCATTCAACTAACAGAGTTGAACCTTACTTTTGATTGAGCCGTTCTGAAACACTCTTTCTGTAGAAACTGCAATTGGACATGCTAAGCGCTAAGAGGCCTACATTGGGAAAAAGAATATCTTCAAATAAAAACTACACAGATGCATTCTGTGAAACTTATTTCTGATCTGTAAATTCAGTTAACAGAGATAAAACATATTTTTGATTGAGCAGCTATGAAACACTCTTTTTGTAGAAAATGCAAGTGGAGATTCGGAGCGCTAAGAGGGTAATAGTGGAAAAAGGAATGTCTTCAAATATAAACTACACAGAATCATTCGGTGAAACTTCTTTCTGATCTGTGCATTCAGCTAACAGAGTTAAACCATACTTTTGATTGAGCAGATCTGAACACTCTTTGTGTAGAAAATGCAAATGGACATTTGGAGCGCTAAGAGAGTAGTAGTGGAAAAAGGAATATATTCAAATATAAACTACACAGAAGCATTCTGTGGAACTTCTTTCTGATCTGAGCATTCAGCTAACAGAGTTAAACCATACTTTTGATTGAGCAGTTTTGAAACACTCTGTCTGTAGAAAATGCAACTGGACGTTCGTAGCGCTAAGTGGGTAATAGTGGAAAAAAGAATATGTTCAAATATAAACTACACAGAAGCATTGTATGAAACTTCTTTCTGTTCTGTGCATTCAACTAACAGAGTTGAACCTTACTTTTGATTGAGCCGTTCTGAAACACTCTTTCTGTAGAAACTGCAATTGGACATTCTGAGCGCTAAGAGGCCTATATTGGGAAAAAGAATGTCTACAAATAAAAACTACACAGAAGAATTGTGTGAAACTACTTTCTGTTCTGTTTGTTCAACTAAAAGAGTTGAATCTTAGTTTTGATTGAGCCGTTCTGAAACACTCTTTCTGTAGAAAATGCAAGTGGAGATTCGGAGCGCTAAGAGGGTAATAGTGGAAAAAGGAATGTCTCCAAATATAAACTACACAGAATCATTCTGTGAAACTTCTTTCTGATCTGAGCATTCAGCTAACAGAGTTAAACCATACTTTTGATTGAGCAGATCTGAACACTCTTTCTGTAGAAAATGCAACTGGACATTTGGAGCGCTAAGAGAGTAGTAGTGGAAAAAGGAATATATTCAAATATAAACTACACAGAAGCATTCTGTGAAACTTCTTTCTGATCTGAGCATTCAGCTAACAGAGTTAAACCATACTTTTGATTGAGCAGTTTTGAAACACTCTGTCTGTAGAAAATGCAACTGGACATTCGTAGCGCTAAGTGGGTAATAGTGGAAAAAAGAATATGTTCAAATATAAACTACACAGAAGCATTGTATGAAACTTCTTTCTGTTCTGTGCATTCAACTAACAGAGTTGAACCTTACTTTTGATTGAGCCGTTCTGAAACACTCTTTCTGTAGAAACTGCAATTGGATATTCTGAGCGCTAAGAGGCCTATATTGGGAAAAATAATATCTTCAAATAAAAACTACACAGAAGCATTGTGTTAAACTTATTTCTGATATGTTCATTAAGCTAACAGAGTTAAACCATACTTTTGATTGCGCAGTTCTGAACACTCTTTCTGTAGAAAATGCAAGTGGACATTCGGAGCGCTAAGAGGGTAATAGTGGAAAAAGGAATATATTCAAATATAAACTACACAGTAGAATTCTGTGAAAATTCTTTCTGTTCTGTGCATTCAACTAACAGAGTTGAACCTTACTTTTGATTGAGCCGTTCTGAAACACTCTTTCTGTAGAAACTGCAATTGGACATGCTAAGCGCTAAGAGGCCTACATTGGGAAAAAGAATATCTTCAAATAAAAACTACACAGATGCATTCTGTGAAACTTATTTCTGATCTGTAATTTCAGTTAACAGAGATAAAACATATTTTTGATTGAGCAGTTATGAAACACTCTTTTTGTAGAAAATGCAAGTGGAGATTCGGAGCGCTAAGGGGGTAATAGAGGAAAAAGTAATGTCTTCAAATATAAACTACACAGAATCATTCGGTGAAACTTCTTTCTGATCTGTGCATTCAGCTAAAAGAGTTAAACCATACTTTTGATTGAGCAGATCTGAACACTCTTTCTGTAGAAAATGCAACTGGACATTTGGAGCGCTAAGAGCGTAGTAGTGGAAAAAGTAATATATTCAAATATAAACTACACAGAAGCATTCTGTGAAACTTCTTTCTGATCTGAGCATACAGCTAACAGAGTTAAACCATACTTTTGATTGAGCAGTTTTGAAACACTCTGTCTGTAGAAAATGCAACTGCACATTCGTAGCGCTAAGTGGGTAATAGTGGAAAAAAGAATATGTTCAAATATAAACTACACAGAATCATTGTATGAAACTTCTTTCTGTTCTGTGCATTCAACTAACAGAGTTGAACCTTACTTTTGATTGAGCCGTTCTGAAACACTCTTTCTGTAGAAACTGCAATTGGACATTCTGAGAGCTAAGAGGCCTATATTGGGAAAAAGAATGTCTAAAAATAAAAACTACACAGAAGAATTGTGTGAAACTTCTTTCTGTTCTGTTTGTTCAACTAAAAGAGTTGAACCTTAGTTTTGATTGAGCCGTTCTGAAACACTCTTTATGGAGAAAAGGCAAGTGGAGATTCGGAGCGCTAAGAGGGTAATAGTGGAAAAAGGAATGTCTCCAAATATAAACTACACAGAATCATTCTGTGAAACTTCTTTCTGATCTGTGCATTCAGCTAACAGAGTTAAACCATACTTTTGATTGAGCAGATCTGAACACTCTTTCTGTAGAAAATGCAACTGGACATTTGGAGCGCTAAGAGATTAGTAGTGGAAAAAGGAATATATTCAAATATAAACTACACAGAAGCATTCTGTGAAACTACTTTCTGATCTGAGCATTCAGCTAACAGAGTTAAACCATACTTTTGATTGAGCAGTTTTGAAACACTCTCTCTGTAGAAAATGCAACTGGACATTCGTAGCGCTAAGTGGGTAATAGTGGAAAAAAGAATATGTTCAAATATAAACTACACAGAAGCATTGTATGAAACTTCTTTCTGTTCTGTGCATTCAACTAACAGAGTTGAACCTTACTTATAATTGAGCCTTTCTGAAACACTCTTTCTGTAGAATCTGCAATTGGACATTCTGAGCGCTAAGAGGCCTATATTGGGAAAAATAATATCTTCAAATGAAAACTACACAGAAGCATTGTGTGAAACTTATTTCTGATATGTTCATTAAGCTAACAGAGTTAAACCATACTTTTGATTGCGCAGTTCTGAACACTCTTTCTGTAGAAAATGCAAGTGGACATTCGGAGCGCTAAGAGGGTAATAGTGGAAAAAGGAATATATTCAAATATAAACTACACAGTAGCATTCTGTGAAAATTCTTTCTGTTCTGTGCATTCAACTAACAGAGTTGAACCTTACTTTTGATTGAGCCGTTCTGAAACACTCTTTCTGTAGAAACTGCAATTGGACATGCTAAGCGCTAAGAGGCCTACATTGGGAAAAGGAATATCTTCAAATAAAAACTACACAGATGCATTCTGTGAAACTTATTTCTGATCTGTAAATTCAGTTAACAGAGATAAAACATATTTTTGATTGAGCAGTTATGAAACTCTCTTTTTGTAGAAAATGCAAGTGGAGATTCGGAGCGCTAAGAGGGTAATAGTGGAAAAAGGAATGTCTTCAAATATAAACTACACAGAATCATTCGGTGAAACTTCTTTCTGATCTGTGCATTCAGCTAACAGAGTTAAACCATACTTTTGATTGAGCAGATCTGAACACTCTTTGTGTAGAAAATGCAACTGGACATTTGGAGCGCTAAGAGCGTAGTAGTGGAAAAAGGAATATATTCAAATATAAACTACACAGAATCATTCGGTGAAACTTCTTTCTGATCTGTGCATTCAGCTAACAGAGTTAAACCATACTTTTGATTGAGCAGATCTGAACACTCTTTCTGTAGAAAATGCAACTGGACATTTGGAGCGCTAAGAGCGTAGTAGTGGAAAAAGGAATATATTCAAATATAAACTACACAGAAGCATTCTGTGAAACTTCTTTCTGATCTGAGCATTCAGCTAACAGAGTTAAACCATACTTTTGATTGAGCAGTTTTGAAACACTCTGTCTGTAGAAAATGCAACTGGACATTCGTAGCGCTAAGTGGGTAATAGTGGAAAAAAGAATATGTTCAAATATAAACTACACAGAAGCATTGTATGAAACTTCTTTCTGTTCTGTGCATTCAACTAACAGAGTTGAACCTTACTTTTGATTGAGCCGTTCTGAAACACTCTTTCTGTAGAAACTGCAATTGGACATTCTGAGTGCTAAGAGGCCTATATTGGGAAAAAGAATGTCTACAAATAAAAACTACACAGAAGAATTGTGTGAAAATTCTTTCTGTTCTGTTTGTTCAACTAAAAGAGTTGAACCTTAGTTTTGATTGAGCCGTTCTGAAACACTCTTTCTGTAGAAAATGCAAGTGGAGATTCGGAGCGCTAAGAGGGTAATAGTGGAAAAAGAATGTCTGCAAATATAAACTACACACAATCATTCTGTGAAACTTCTTTCTGATCTGTGCATTCAGCTAACAGAGTTAAAACATTCTTTTGATTGAGCAGATCTGAACACTCTTTCTGTAGAAAATGCTACTGTACATTTGGAGCGCTAAGAGAGTAGTAGTGGAAAAAGGAATATATTCAAATATAAACTACACAGAAGCATTCTGTGAAACTTCTTTCTGATCTGAGCATTCAGCTAACAGAGTTAAACCATACTTTTGACTGAGCAGTTTTGAAACACTCTGTCTGTAGAAAATGCAACTGGACATTCGTAGCGCTAAGTGGGTAATAGTGGAAAAAAGAATATGTTCAAATATAAACTACACAGAAACATTGTATGAAACTTCTTTCTGTTCTGTGCATTCAACTAACAGAGTTGAACCTTACTTTTGATTGAGCCTTTCTGAAACACTCTTTCTGTAGAAACTGCAATTGGACATTCTGAGCGCTAAGAGGCCTATATTGGGAAAAATAATATCTTCAAATAAAAACTACACAGAAGCATTGTGTGAAACTTATTTCTGATATGTTCATTAAGCTAACAGAGTTAAACCATACTTTTGATTGAGCAGATCTGAAAACTCTTTCTGTAGAAAATGCAACTGGACATTTGGAGCGCTAAGAGAGTAGTAGTGGAAAAAGGAATATATTCAAATATAAACTACACAGAAGCATTCTGTGAAACTTCTTTCTGATCTGAGCATTCAGCTAACAGAGTTAAACCATACTTTTGATTGAGCAGTTTTGAAACACTCTGTCTGTAGAAAATGCAACTGGACATTCGTAGCGCTAAGTGGGTAATAGTGGAAAAAAGAATATGTTCAAATATAAACTACACAGAAGCATTGTATGAAACTTCTTTCTATTCTGTGCATTCAACTAACAGAGTTGAACCTTACTTTTGATTGAGCCGTTCTGAAACACTCTTTCTGTAGAAACTGCAATTGAACATTCTGAGCGCTAAGAGGCCTATATTGGGAAAAGGAATGTCTACAAATAAAAACTACACAGAAGAATTGTGTGAAACTTCTTTCTGTTCTGTGTGTTCAACTAAAAGAGTTGAACCTTAGTTTTGATTGAGCCGTTCTGAAACACTCTTTCTGTAGAAAATGCAAGTGGAGATTCGGAGCGCTAAGAGGGTAATAGTGGAAAAAGGAATGTCTCCAAATATAAACTACACAGAATCATTCTGTGAAACTTCTTTCTGATCTGTGCATTCAGCTAACAGAGTTAAACCATACTTTTGATTGAGCAGATCTGAACACTCTTTCTGTAGAAAATGCAACTGGACATTTGGAGCGCTAAGAGAGTATTAGTGGAAAAAGGAATATATTCAAATATAAACTACACAGAAGCATTCTGTGAAACTTCTTTCTGATCTGAGCATTCAGCTAACAGAGTTAAACCATACTTTTGATTGAGCAGTTTTGAAACACTCTGTCTGTAGAAAATGCAACTGGACATTCGTAGCGCCAATTGGGTAATAGTGGAAAAAAGAATATGTTCAAATATAAACTACACAGAAGCATTGTATGAAATTTCTTTCTGTTCTGTGCAATCAACTAACAGAGTTGAACCTTAGTTTTGATTGAGCCTTTCTGAAACACTCTTTCTGTAGAAACTGCAATTGGACATTTTGAGCGCTAAGAGGCCTATATTGGGAAAAATAATATCTTCAAATAAAAACTACACAGAAGCATTGTGTGAAACTTATTTCTGATATGTTCATTAAGCTAACAGAGTTAAACCATACTTTTGATTGCGCAGTTCTGAACACTCTTTCTGTAGAAAATGCAAGTGGACATTCGGAGCGCTAAGAGGGTAATAGTGGAAAAAGGAATATATTCAAATATAAACTACACAGTAGCATTCTGTGAAAATTCTTTCTGTTCTGTGCATTCAACTAACAGAGTTGAACCTTACTTTTGATTGAGCCGTTCTGAAACACTCTTTCTGTAGAAACTGCAATTGGACATGCTAAGCGCTAAGAGGCCTACATTGGGAAAAAGAATATCTTCAAATAAAAACTACACAGATGCATTCTGTGAAACTTATTTCTGATCTGTAAATTCAGTTAACAGAGATAAAACATATTTTTGATTGAGCAGCTATGAAACACTCTTTTTGTAGAAAATGCAAGTGGAGATTCGGAGCGCTAAGAGGGTAATAGTGGAAAAAGGAATGTCTTCAAATATAAACTACACAGAATCATTCGGTGAAACTTCTTTCTGATCTGTGCATTCAGCTAACAGAGTTAAACCATACTTTTGATTGAGCAGATCTGAACACTCTTTGTGTAGAAAATGCAAATGGACATTTGGAGCGCTAAGAGAGTAGTAGTGGAAAAAGGAATATATTCAAATATAAACTACACAGAAGCATTCTGTGGAACTTCTTTCTGATCTGAGCATTCAGCTAACAGAGTTAAACCATACTTTTGATTGAGCAGTTTTGAAACACTCTGTCTGTAGAAAATGCAACTGGACGTTCGTAGCGCTAAGTGGGTAATAGTGGAAAAAAGAATATGTTCAAATATAAACTACACAGAAGCATTGTATGAAACTTCTTTCTGTTCTGTGCATTCAACTAACAGAGTTGAACCTTACTTTTGATTGAGCCGTTCTGAAACACTCTTTCTGTAGAAACTGCAATTGGACATTCTGAGCGCTAAGAGGCCTATATTGGGAAAAAGAATGTCTACAAATAAAAACTACACAGAAGAATTGTGTGAAACTACTTTCTGTTCTGTTTGTTCAACTAAAAGAGTTGAATCTTAGTTTTGATTGAGCCGTTCTGAAACACTCTTTCTGTAGAAAATGCAAGTGGAGATTCGGAGCGCTAAGAGGGTAATAGTGGAAAAAGGAATGTCTCCAAATATAAACTACACAGAATCATTCTGTGAAACTTCTTTCTGATCTGAGCATTCAGCTAACAGAGTTAAACCATACTTTTGATTGAGCAGATCTGAACACTCTTTCTGTAGAAAATGCAACTGGACATTTGGAGCGCTAAGAGAGTAGTAGTGGAAAAAGGAATATATTCAAATATAAACTACACAGAAGCATTCTGTGAAACTTCTTTCTGATCTGAGCATTCAGCTAACAGAGTTAAACCATACTTTTGATTGAGCAGTTTTGAAACACTCTGTCTGTAGAAAATGCAACTGGACATTCGTAGCGCTAAGTGGGTAATAGTGGAAAAAAGAATATGTTCAAATATAAACTACACAGAAGCATTGTATGAAACTTCTTTCTGTTCTGTGCATTCAACTAACAGAGTTGAACCTTACTTTTGATTGAGCCGTTCTGAAACACTCTTTCTGTAGAAACTGCAATTGGATATTCTGAGCGCTAAGAGGCCTATATTGGGAAAAATAATATCTTCAAATAAAAACTACACAGAAGCATTGTGTTAAACTTATTTCTGATATGTTCATTAAGCTAACAGAGTTAAACCATACTTTTGATTGCGCAGTTCTGAACACTCTTTCTGTAGAAAATGCAAGTGGACATTCGGAGCGCTAAGAGGGTAATAGTGGAAAAAGGAATATATTCAAATATAAACTACACAGTAGAATTCTGTGAAAATTCTTTCTGTTCTGTGCATTCAACTAACAGAGTTGAACCTTACTTTTGATTGAGCCGTTCTGAAACACTCTTTCTGTAGAAACTGCAATTGGACATGCTAAGCGCTAAGAGGCCTACATTGGGAAAAAGAATATCTTCAAATAAAAACTACACAGATGCATTCTGTGAAACTTATTTCTGATCTGTAATTTCAGTTAACAGAGATAAAACATATTTTTGATTGAGCAGTTATGAAACACTCTTTTTGTAGAAAATGCAAGTGGAGATTCGGAGCGCTAAGGGGGTAATAGAGGAAAAAGTAATGTCTTCAAATATAAACTACACAGAATCATTCGGTGAAACTTCTTTCTGATCTGTGCATTCAGCTAAAAGAGTTAAACCATACTTTTGATTGAGCAGATCTGAACACTCTTTCTGTAGAAAATGCAACTGGACATTTGGAGCGCTAAGAGCGTAGTAGTGGAAAAAGTAATATATTCAAATATAAACTACACAGAAGCATTCTGTGAAACTTCTTTCTGATCTGAGCATACAGCTAACAGAGTTAAACCATACTTTTGATTGAGCAGTTTTGAAACACTCTGTCTGTAGAAAATGCAACTGCACATTCGTAGCGCTAAGTGGGTAATAGTGGAAAAAAGAATATGTTCAAATATAAACTACACAGAATCATTGTATGAAACTTCTTTCTGTTCTGTGCATTCAACTAACAGAGTTGAACCTTACTTTTGATTGAGCCGTTCTGAAACACTCTTTCTGTAGAAACTGCAATTGGACATTCTGAGAGCTAAGAGGCCTATATTGGGAAAAAGAATGTCTAAAAATAAAAACTACACAGAAGAATTGTGTGAAACTTCTTTCTGTTCTGTTTGTTCAACTAAAAGAGTTGAACCTTAGTTTTGATTGAGCCGTTCTGAAACACTCTTTATGGAGAAAAGGCAAGTGGAGATTCGGAGCGCTAAGAGGGTAATAGTGGAAAAAGGAATGTCTCCAAATATAAACTACACAGAATCATTCTGTGAAACTTCTTTCTGATCTGTGCATTCAGCTAACAGAGTTAAACCATACTTTTGATTGAGCAGATCTGAACACTCTTTCTGTAGAAAATGCAACTGGACATTTGGAGCGCTAAGAGATTAGTAGTGGAAAAAGGAATATATTCAAATATAAACTACACAGAAGCATTCTGTGAAACTACTTTCTGATCTGAGCATTCAGCTAACAGAGTTAAACCATACTTTTGATTGAGCAGTTTTGAAACACTCTCTCTGTAGAAAATGCAACTGGACATTCGTAGCGCTAAGTGGGTAATAGTGGAAAAAAGAATATGTTCAAATATAAACTACACAGAAGCATTGTATGAAACTTCTTTCTGTTCTGTGCATTCAACTAACAGAGTTGAACCTTACTTATAATTGAGCCTTTCTGAAACACTCTTTCTGTAGAATCTGCAATTGGACATTCTGAGCGCTAAGAGGCCTATATTGGGAAAAATAATATCTTCAAATGAAAACTACTCAGAAGCATTGTGTGAAACTTATTTCTGATATGTTCATTAAGCTAACAGAGTTAAACCATACTTTTGATTGCGCAGTTCTGAACACTCTTTCTGTAGAAAATGCAAGTGGACATTCGGAGCGCTAAGAGGGTAATAGTGGAAAAAGGAATATATTCAAATATAAACTACACAGTAGCATTCTGTGAAAATTCTTTCTGTTCTGTGCATTCAACTAACAGAGTTGAACCTTACTTTTGATTGAGCCGTTCTGAAACACTCTTTCTGTAGAAACTGCAATTGGACATGCTAAGCGCTAAGAGGCCTACATTGGGAAAAGGAATATCTTCAAATAAAAACTACACAGATGCATTCTGTGAAACTTATTTCTGATCTGTAAATTCAGTTAACAGAGATAAAACATATTTTTGATTGAGCAGTTATGAAACTCTCTTTTTGTAGAAAATGCAAGTGGAGATTCGGAGCGCTAAGAGGGTAATAGTGGAAAAAGGAATGTCTTCAAATATAAACTACACAGAATCATTCGGTGAAACTTCTTTCTGATCTGTGCATTCAGCTAACAGAGTTAAACCATACTTTTGATTGAGCAGATCTGAACACTCTTTGTGTAGAAAATGCAACTGGACATTTGGAGCGCTAAGAGCGTAGTAGTGGAAAAAGGAATATATTCAAATATAAACTACACAGAATCATTCGGTGAAACTTCTTTCTGATCTGTGCATTCAGCTAACAGAGTTAAACCATACTTTTGATTGAGCAGATCTGAACACTCTTTCTGTAGAAAATGCAACTGGACATTTGGAGCGCTAAGAGCGTAGTAGTGGAAAAAGGAATATATTCAAATATAAACTACACAGAAGCATTCTGTGAAACTTCTTTCTGATCTGAGCATTCAGCTAACAGAGTTAAACCATACTTTTGATTGAGCAGTTTTGAAACACTCTGTCTGTAGAAAATGCAACTGGACATTCGTAGCGCTAAGTGGGTAATAGTGGAAAAAAGAATATGTTCAAATATAAACTACACAGAAGCATTGTATGAAACTTCTTTCTGTTCTGTGCATTCAACTAACAGAGTTGAACCTTACTTTTGATTGAGCCGTTCTGAAACACTCTTTCTGTAGAAACTGCAATTGGACATTCTGAGTGCTAAGAGGCCTATATTGGGAAAAAGAATGTCTACAAATAAAAACTACACAGAAGAATTGTGTGAAAATTCTTTCTGTTCTGTTTGTTCAACTAAAAGAGTTGAACCTTAGTTTTGATTGAGCCGTTCTGAAACACTCTTTCTGTAGAAAATGCAAGTGGAGATTCGGAGCGCTAAGAGGGTAATAGTGGAAAAAGAATGTCTGCAAATATAAACTACACACAATCATTCTGTGAAACTTCTTTCTGATCTGTGCATTCAGCTAACAGAGTTAAAACATTCTTTTGATTGAGCAGATCTGAACACTCTTTCTGTAGAAAATGCTACTGTACATTTGGAGCGCTAAGAGAGTAGTAGTGGAAAAAGGAATATATTCAAATATAAACTACACAGAAGCATTCTGTGAAACTTCTTTCTGATCTGAGCATTCAGCTAACAGAGTTAAACCATACTTTTGACTGAGCAGTTTTGAAACACTCTGTCTGTAGAAAATGCAACTGGACATTCGTAGCGCTAAGTGGGTAATAGTGGAAAAAAGAATATGTTCAAATATAAACTACACAGAAACATTGTATGAAACTTCTTTCTGTTCTGTGCATTCAACTAACAGAGTTGAACCTTACTTTTGATTGAGCCTTTCTGAAACACTCTTTCTGTAGAAACTGCAATTGGACATTCTGAGCGCTAAGAGGCCTATATTGGGAAAAATAATATCTTCAAATAAAAACTACACAGAAGCATTGTGTGAAACTTATTTCTGATATGTTCATTAAGCTAACAGAGTTAAACCATACTTTTGATTGAGCAGATCTGAAAACTCTTTCTGTAGAAAATGCAACTGGACATTTGGAGCGCTAAGAGAGTAGTAGTGGAAAAAGGAATATATTCAAATATAAACTACACAGAAGCATTCTGTGAAACTTCTTTCTGATCTGAGCATTCAGCTAACAGAGTTAAACCATACTTTTGATTGAGCAGTTTTGAAACACTCTGTCTGTAGAAAATGCAACTGGACATTCGTAGCGCTAAGTGGGTAATAGTGGAAAAAAGAATATGTTCAAATATAAACTACACAGAAGCATTGTATGAAACTTCTTTCTATTCTGTGCATTCAACTAACAGAGTTGAACCTTACTTTTGATTGAGCCGTTCTGAAACACTCTTTCTGTAGAAACTGCAATTGAACATTCTGAGCGCTAAGAGGCCTATATTGGGAAAAGGAATGTCTACAAATAAAAACTACACAGAAGAATTGTGTGAAACTTCTTTCTGTTCTGTGTGTTCAACTAAAAGAGTTGAACCTTAGTTTTGATTGAGCCGTTCTGAAACACTCTTTCTGTAGAAAATGCAAGTGGAGATTCGGAGCGCTAAGAGGGTAATAGTGGAAAAAGGAATGTCTCCAAATATAAACTACACAGAATCATTCTGTGAAACTTCTTTCTGATCTGTGCATTCAGCTAACAGAGTTAAACCATACTTTTGATTGAGCAGAACTGAACACTCTTTCTGTAGAAAATGCAACTGGACATTTGGAGCGCTAAGAGAGTAGTAGTGGAAAAAGGAATATATTCAAATATAAACTACACAGAAGCATTCTGTGAAACTTCTTTCTGATCTGAGCATTCAGCTAACAGAGTTAAACCATACTTTTGATTGAGCAGTTTTGAAACACTCTGTCTGTAGAAAATGCAACTGGACATTCGTAGCGCTAAGTGGGTAATAGTGGAAAAAAGAATATGTTCAAATATAAACTACACAGAAGCATTGTATGAAACATTTTCTGTTCTGTGCATTCAACTAACAGAGTTGAACCTTACTTTTGATTGAGCCTTTCTGAAACACTCTTTCTGTAGAAACTGCAATTGGACATTCTGAGCGCTAAGAGGCCTATATTGGGAAAAAGAATGTCTCCAAATAAAAACTACACAGAAGAATTGTGTGAAACTACTTTCTGTTCTGTTTGTTCAACTAAAAGAGTTGAACCTTAGTTTTGATTGAGCCGTTCTGAAACACTCTTTCTGTAGAAAATGCAAGTGGAGATTCGTAGCGCTAAGAGGGTAATAGTGGAAAAAGGAATGTCTCCAAATATAAACTACACAGAATCATTCTGTGAAACTTCTTTCTGATCTGTGCATTCAGCTAACAGAGTTAAACCATACTTTTGATTGAGCAGATCTGAACACTCTTTCTGTAGAAAATGCAACTGGACATTTGGAGCGCTAAGAGAGTATTAGTGGAAAAAGGAATATATTCAAATATAAACTACACAGAAGCATTCTGTGAAACTTCTTTCTGATCTGAGCATTCAGCTAACAGAGTTAAACCATACTTTTGATTGAGCAGTTTTGAAACACTCTGTCTGTAGAAAATGCAACTGGACATTCGTAGCGCCAATTGGGTAATAGTGGAAAAAAGAATATGTTCAAATATAAACTACACAGAAGCATTGTATGAAATTTCTTTCTGTTCTGTGCATTCAACTAACAGAGTTGAACCTTAGTTTTGATTGAGCCTTTCTGAAACACTCTTTCTGTAGAAACTGCAATTGGACATTCTGAGCGCTAAGAGGCCTATATTGGGAAAAATAATATCTTCAAATAAAAACTACACAGAAGCATTGTGTGAAACTTATTTCTGATATGTTCATTAAGCTAACAGAGTTAAACCATACTTTTGATTGCGCAGTTCTGAACACTCTTTCTGTAGAAAATGCAAGTGGACATTCGGAGCGCTAAGAGGGTAATAGTGGAAAAAGGAATATATTCAAATATAAACTACACAGTAGCATTCTGTGAAAATTCTTTCTGTTCTGTGCATTCAACTAACAGAGTTGAACCTTACTTTTGATTGAGCCGTTCTGAAACACTCTTTCTGTAGAAACTGCAATTGGACATGCTAAGCGCTAAGAGGCCTACATTGGGAAAAAGAATATCTTCAAATAAAAACTACACAGATGCATTCTGTGAAACTTATTTCTGATCTGTAAATTCAGTTAACAGAGATAAAACATATTTTTGATTGAGCAGCTATGAAACACTCTTTTTGTAGAAAATGCAAGTGGAGATTCGGAGCGCTAAGAGGGTAATAGTGGAAAAAGGAATGTCTTCAAATATAAACTACACAGAATCATTCGGTGAAACTTCTTTCTGATCTGTGCATTCAGCTAACAGAGTTAAACCATACTTTTGATTGAGCAGATCTGAACACTCTTTGTGTAGAAAATGCAAATGGACATTTGGAGCGCTAAGAGAGTAGTAGTGGAAAAAGGAATATATTCAAATATAAACTACACAGAAGCATTCTGTGGAACTTCTTTCTGATCTGAGCATTCAGCTAACAGAGTTAAACCATACTTTTGATTGAGCAGTTTTGAAACACTCTGTCTGTAGAAAATGCAACTGGACGTTCGTAGCGCTAAGTGGGTAATAGTGGAAAAAAGAATATGTTCAAATATAAACTACACAGAAGCATTGTATGAAACTTCTTTCTGTTCTGTGCATTCAACTAACAGAGTTGAACCTTACTTTTGATTGAGCCGTTCTGAAACACTCTTTCTGTAGAAACTGCAATTGGACATTCTGAGCGCTAAGAGGCCTATATTGGGAAAAAGAATGTCTACAAATAAAAACTACACAGAAGAATTGTGTGAAACTACTTTCTGTTCTGTTTGTTCAACTAAAAGAGTTGAATCTTAGTTTTGATTGAGCCGTTCTGAAACACTCTTTCTGTAGAAAATGCAAGTGGAGATTCGGAGCGCTAAGAGGGTAATAGTGGAAAAAGGAATGTCTCCAAATATAAACTACACAGAATCATTCTGTGAAACTTCTTTCTGATCTGAGCATTCAGCTAACAGAGTTAAACCATACTTTTGATTGAGCAGATCTGAACACTCTTTCTGTAGAAAATGCAACTGGACATTTGGAGCGCTAAGAGAGTAGTAGTGGAAAAAGGAATATATTCAAATATAAACTACACAGAAGCATTCTGTGAAACTTCTTTCTGATCTGAGCATTCAGCTAACAGAGTTAAACCATACTTTTGATTGAGCAGTTTTGAAACACTCTGTCTGTAGAAAATGCAACTGGACATTCGTAGCGCTAAGTGGGTAATAGTGGAAAAAAGAATATGTTCAAATATAAACTACACAGAAGCATTGTATGAAACTTCTTTCTGTTCTGTGCATTCAACTAACAGAGTTGAACCTTACTTTTGATTGAGCCGTTCTGAAACACTCTTTCTGTAGAAACTGCAATTGGATATTCTGAGCGCTAAGAGGCCTATATTGGGAAAAATAATATCTTCAAATAAAAACTACACAGAAGCATTGTGTTAAACTTATTTCTGATATGTTCATTAAGCTAACAGAGTTAAACCATACTTTTGATTGCGCAGTTCTGAACACTCTTTCTGTAGAAAATGCAAGTGGACATTCGGAGCGCTAAGAGGGTAATAGTGGAAAAAGGAATATATTCAAATATAAACTACACAGTAGAATTCTGTGAAAATTCTTTCTGTTCTGTGCATTCAACTAACAGAGTTGAACCTTACTTTTGATTGAGCCGTTCTGAAACACTCTTTCTGTAGAAACTGCAATTGGACATGCTAAGCGCTAAGAGGCCTACATTGGGAAAAAGAATATCTTCAAATAAAAACTACACAGATGCATTCTGTGAAACTTATTTCTGATCTGTAATTTCAGTTAACAGAGATAAAACATATTTTTGATTGAGCAGTTATGAAACACTCTTTTTGTAGAAAATGCAAGTGGAGATTCGGAGCGCTAAGGGGGTAATAGAGGAAAAAGTAATGTCTTCAAATATAAACTACACAGAATCATTCGGTGAAACTTCTTTCTGATCTGTGCATTCAGCTAAAAGAGTTAAACCATACTTTTGATTGAGCAGATCTGAACACTCTTTCTGTAGAAAATGCAACTGGACATTTGGAGCGCTAAGAGCGTAGTAGTGGAAAAAGTAATATATTCAAATATAAACTACACAGAAGCATTCTGTGAAACTTCTTTCTGATCTGAGCATACAGCTAACAGAGTTAAACCATACTTTTGATTGAGCAGTTTTGAAACACTCTGTCTGTAGAAAATGCAACTGCACATTCGTAGCGCTAAGTGGGTAATAGTGGAAAAAAGAATATGTTCAAATATAAACTACACAGAATCATTGTATGAAACTTCTTTCTGTTCTGTGCATTCAACTAACAGAGTTGAACCTTACTTTTGATTGAGCCGTTCTGAAACACTCTTTCTGTAGAAACTGCAATTGGACATTCTGAGAGCTAAGAGGCCTATATTGGGAAAAAGAATGTCTAAAAATAAAAACTACACAGAAGAATTGTGTGAAACTTCTTTCTGTTCTGTTTGTTCAACTAAAAGAGTTGAACCTTAGTTTTGATTGAGCCGTTCTGAAACACTCTTTATGGAGAAAAGGCAAGTGGAGATTCGGAGCGCTAAGAGGGTAATAGTGGAAAAAGGAATGTCTCCAAATATAAACTACACAGAATCATTCTGTGAAACTTCTTTCTGATCTGTGCATTCAGCTAACAGAGTTAAACCATACTTTTGATTGAGCAGATCTGAACACTCTTTCTGTAGAAAATGCAACTGGACATTTGGAGCGCTAAGAGATTAGTAGTGGAAAAAGGAATATATTCAAATATAAACTACACAGAAGCATTCTGTGAAACTACTTTCTGATCTGAGCATTCAGCTAACAGAGTTAAACCATACTTTTGATTGAGCAGTTTTGAAACACTCTCTCTGTAGAAAATGCAACTGGACATTCGTAGCGCTAAGTGGGTAATAGTGGAAAAAAGAATATGTTCAAATATAAACTACACAGAAGCATTGTATGAAACTTCTTTCTGTTCTGTGCATTCAACTAACAGAGTTGAACCTTACTTATAATTGAGCCTTTCTGAAACACTCTTTCTGTAGAATCTGCAATTGGACATTCTGAGCGCTAAGAGGCCTATATTGGGAAAAATAATATCTTCAAATGAAAACTACTCAGAAGCATTGTGTGAAACTTATTTCTGATATGTTCATTAAGCTAACAGAGTTAAACCATACTTTTGATTGCGCAGTTCTGAACACTCTTTCTGTAGAAAATGCAAGTGGACATTCGGAGCGCTAAGAGGGTAATAGTGGAAAAAGGAATATATTCAAATATAAACTACACAGTAGCATTCTGTGAAAATTCTTTCTGTTCTGTGCATTCAACTAACAGAGTTGAACCTTACTTTTGATTGAGCCGTTCTGAAACACTCTTTCTGTAGAAACTGCAATTGGACATGCTATGCGCTAAGAGGCCTACATTGGGAAAAGGAATATCTTCAAATAAAAACTACACAGATGCATTCTGTGAAACTTATTTCTGATCTGTAAATTCAGTTAACAGAGATAAAACATATTTTTGATTGAGCAGTTATGAAACTCTCTTTTTGTAGAAAATGCAAGTGGAGATTCGGAGCGCTAAGAGGGTAATAGTGGAAAAAGGAATGTCTTCAAATATAAACTACACAGAATCATTCGGTGAAACTTCATTCTGATCTGTGCATTCAGCTAACAGAGTTAAACCATACTTTTGATTGAGCAGATCTGAACACTCTTTGTGTAGAAAATGCAACTGGACATTTGGAGCGCTAAGAGCGTAGTAGTGGAAAAAGGAATATATTCAAATATAAACTACACAGAATCATTCGGTGAAACTTCTTTCTGATCTGTGCATTCAGCTAAAAGAGTTAAACCATACTTTTGATTGAGCAGATCTGAACACTCTTTGTGTAGAAAATGCAACTGGACATTTGGAGCGCTAAGAGCGTAGTAGTGGAAAAAGGAATATATTCAAATATAAACTACACAGAAGCATTCTGTGAAACTTCTTTCTGATCTGAGCATACAACTAACAGAGTTAAACCATACTTTTGATTGAGCAGTTTTGAAACACTCTGTCTGTAGAAAATGCAACTGCACATTCGTAGCGCTAAGTGGGTAATAGTGGAAAAAAGAATATGTTCAAATATAAACTACACAGAAGCATTGTATGAAACTTCTTTCTGTTCTGTGCATTCAACTAACAGAGTTGAACCTTACTTTTGATTGAGCCGTTCTGAAACACTCTTTCTGTAGAAACTGCAATTGGACATTCTGAGAGCTAAGAGGCCTATATTGGGAAAAATAATGTCTAAAAATAAAAACTACACAGAAGAATTGTGTGAAACTTCTTTCTGTTCTGTTTGTTCAACTAAAAGAGTTGAACCTTAGTTTTGATTGAGCCGTTCTGAAACACTCTTTATGGAGAAAAGGCAAGTGGAGATTCGGAGCGCTAAGAGGGTAATAGTGGAAAAAGGAATGTCTCCAAATATAAACTACACAGAATCATTCTGTGAAACTTCTTTCTGATCTGTGCATTCAGCTAACAGAGTTAAACCATACTTTTGATTGAGCAGATCTGAACACTCTTTCTGTAGAAAATGCAACTGGACATTTGGAGCGCTAAGAGAGTAGTAGTGGAAAAAGGAATATATTCAAATATAAACTACACAGAAGCATTCTGTGAAACTTCTTTCTGATCTGAGCATTCAGCTAACAGAGTTAAACCATACTTTTGATTGAGCAGTTTTGAAACACTCTCTCTGTAGAAAATGCAACTGGACATTCGTAGCGCTAAGTGGGTAATAGTGGAAAAAAGAATATGTTCAAATATAAACTACACAGAAGCATTGTATGAAACTTCTTTCTGTTCTGTGCATTCAACTAACAGAGTTGAACCTTACTTATAATTGAGCCTTTCTGAAACACTCTTTCTGTAGAATCTGCAATTGGACATTCTGAGCGCTAAGAGGCCTATATTGGGAAAAATAATATCTTCAAATAAAAACTACACAGAAGCATTGTGTGAAACTTATTTCTGATATGTTCATTAAGCTAACAGAGTTAAACCATACTTTTGATTGCGCAGTTCTGAACACTCTTTCTGTAGAAAATGCAAGTGGACATTCGGAGCGCTAAGAGGGTAATAGTGGAAAAAGGAATATATTCAAATATAAACTACACAGTAGCATTCTGTGAAAATTCTTTCTGTTCTGTGCATTCAACTAACAGAGTTGAACCTTACTTTTGATTGAGCCGTTCTGAAACACTCTTTCTGTAGAAACTGCAATTGGACATGCTAAGCGCTAAGAGGCCTACATTGGGAAAAGGAATATCTTCAAATAAAAACTACACAGATGCATTCTGTGAAACATATTTCTGATCTGTAAATTCAGTTAACAGAGATAAAACATATTTTTGATTGAGCAGTTATGAAACTCTCTTTTTGTAGAAAATGCAAGTGGAGATTCGGAGCGCTAAGAGGGTAATAGTGGAAAAAGGAATGTCTTCAAATATAAACTACACAGAATCATTCGGTGAAACTTCTTTCTGATCTGTGCATTCAGCTAACAGAGTTAAACCATACTTTTGATTGAGCAGATCTGAACACCCTTTGTGTAGAAAATGCAACTGGACATTTGGAGCGCTAAGAGCGTAGTAGTGGAAAAAGGAATATATTCAAATATAAACTACACAGAAGCATTCTGTGAAACTTCTTTCTGATCTGAGCATACAGCTAACAGAGTTAAACCATAATTTTGATTGAGCAGTTTTGAAACACTCTGTCTGTAGTAAATGCAACTCTTACATTCGTAGCGCTAAGTGGGTAATAGTGGAAAAAGAATATGTTCAAATATAAACTACACAGAAGCATTCTGTGAAACTTCTTTCTGTTCTGTGCATTCAACTAACAGAGTTGAACCTTACTTTTGATTGAGCCGTTCTGAAACACTCTTTCTGTAGAAACTGCAATTGGACATTCTGAGCGTTAAGAGGCCTATATTGGGAAAAAGAATGTCTACAAATAAAAACTACACAGAAGAATTGTGTGAAACTTCTTTCTCTTCTGTTTGTTCAACTAAATGAGTTGAACCTTAGTTTTGATTTAGCCGTTCGGAAAAACTCTTTCTGTAGAAAATGCAAGTGGAGATTCGGAGCGCTAAGAGGGTAATAGTGGAAAAAGGAATGTCTCCAAATATAAACTACACAGAATCATTCTGTGAAACTTCTTTCTGATCTGTGCATTCAGCTAACAGAGTTAAACCATACTTTTGATTGAGCAGATCTGAACACTCTTTCTGTAGAAAATGCAACTGGACATTTGGAGCGCTAAGAGAGTAGTAGTGGAAAAAGGAATATATTCAAATATAAACTACACAGAAGCATTCTGTGAAACTTCTTTCTGATCTGAGCATTCAGCTAACAGAGTTAAACCATACTTTTGATTGAGCAGTTTTGAAACACTCTGTCTGTAGAAAATGCAACTGGACATTCGTAGCGCTAAGTGGGTAATAGTGGAAAAAAGAATATGTTCAAATATAAACTACACAGAAGCATTGTATGAAACTTCTTTCTGTTCTGTGCATTCAACTAACAGAGTTGAACCTTACTTTTGATTGAGCCTTTCTGAAACACTCTTTCTGTAGAATCTGCAATTGGATATTCTGAGCGCTAAGAGGCCTATATTGGGAAAAATAATATCTTCAAATAAAAACTACACAGAAGCATTGTGTGAAACTTATTTCTGATATGTTCATTAAGCTAACAGAGTTAAACCATACTTTTGATTGCGCAGTTCTGAACACTCTTTCTGTAGAAAATGCAAGTGGACATTCGGAGCGCTAAGAGGGTAATAGTGGAAAAAGGAATATATTCAAATATAAACTACACAGTAGAATTCTGTGAAAATTCTTTCTGTTCTGTGCATTCAACTAACAGAGTTGAACCTTACTTTTGATTGAGCCGTTCTGAAACACTCTTTCTGTAGAAACTGCAATTGGACATGCTAAGCGCTAAGAGGCCTACATTGGGAAAAAGAATATCTTCAAATAAAAACTACACAGATGCATTCTGTGAAACTTATTTCTGATCTGTAATTTCAGTTAACAGAGATAAAACATATTTTTGATTGAGCAGTTATGAAACACACTTTTTGTAGAAAATGCAAGTGGAGATTCGGAGCGCTAAGAGGGTAATAGAGGAAAAAGTAATGTCTTCAAATATAAACTACACAGAATCATTCGGTGAAACTTCTTTCTGATCTGTGCATTCAGCTAAAAGAGTTCAACCATACTTTTGATTGAGCAGATCTGAACACTCTTTGTGTAGAAAATGCAACTGGACATTTGGAGCGCTAAGAGCGTAGTAGTGGAAAAAGTAATATATTCAAATATAAACTACACAGAAGCATTCTGTGAAACTTCTTTCTGATCTGAGCATACAGCTAACAGAGTTAAACCATACTTTTGATTGAGCAGTTTTGAAACACTCTGTCTGTAGAAAATGCAACTGGACATTCGTAGCGCTAAGTGGGTAATAGTGGAAAAAAGAATATGTTCAAATATAAACTACACAGAAGCATTGTATGAAACTTCTTTCTGTTCTGTGCATTCAACTAACAGAGTTGAACCTTACTTTTGATTGAGCCGTTCTGAAACACTCTTTCTGTAGAAACTGCAATTGGACATTCTGAGAGCTAAGAGGCCTATATTGGGAAAAAGAATGTCTACAAATAAAAACTACACAGAAGAATTGTGTGAAACTTCTTTCTGTTCTGTTTGTTCAACTAAAAGAGTTGAACCTTAGTTTCGATTGAGCCGTTCTGAAACACTCTTTATGGAGAAAAGGCAAGTGGAGATTCGGAGCGCTAAGAGGGTAATAGTGGAAAAAGGAATGTCTCCAAATATAAACTACACAGAATCATTCTGTGAAACTTCTTTCTGATCTGTGCATTCAGCTAACAGAGTTAAACCATACTTTTGATTGAGCAGATCTGAACACTCTTTCTGTAGAAAATGCAACTGGATATTTGGAGCGCTAAGAGAGTAGTAGTGGAAAAAGGAATATATTCAAATATAAACTACACAGAAGCATTCTGTGAAACTTCTTTCTGATCTGAGCATTCAGCTAACAGAGTTAAACCATACTTTTGATTGAGCAGTTTTGAAACACTCTCTCTGTAGAAAATGCAACTGGACATTCGTAGCGCTAAGTGGGTAATAGTGGAAAAAAGAATATGTTCAAATATAAACTACACAGAAGCATTGTATGAAACTTCTTTCTGTTCTGTGCATTCAACTAACAGAGTTGAACCTTACTTATAATTGAGCCTTTCTGAAACACTCTTTCTGTAGAATCTGCAATTGGACATTCTGAGCGCTAAGAGGCCTATATTGGGAAAAATAATATCTTCAAATAAAAACTACACAGAAGCATTGTGTGAAACTTATTTCTGATATGTTCATTAAGCTAACAGAGTTAAACCATACTTTTGATTGCGCAGTTCTGAACACTCTTTCTGTAGAAAATGCAAGTGGACATTCGGAGCGCTAAGAGGGTAATAGTGGAAAAAGTAATATATTCAAATATAAACTACACAGTAGCATTCTGTGAAAATTCTTTCTGTTCTGTGCATTCAACTAACAGAGTTGAACCTTACTTTTGATTGAGCCGTTCTGAAACACTATTTCTGTAGAAACTGCAATTGGACATGCTAAGCGCTAAGAGGCCTACATTGGGAAAAGGAATATCTTCAAATAAAAACTACACAGATGCATTCTGTGAAACTTACTTCTGATCTGTAAATTCAGTTAACAGAGATAAAACATATTTTTGATTGAGCAGTTATGAAACTCTCTTTTTGTAGAAAATGCAAGTGGAGATTCGGAGCGCTAAGAGGGTAATAGTGGAAAAAGGAATGTCTTCAAATATAAACTACACAGAATCATTCGGTGAAACTTCTTTCTGATCTGTGCATTCAGCTAACAGAGTTAAACCATACTTTTGATTGAGCAGATCTGAACACTCTTTCTGTAGAAAATGCAACTGGACATTTGGAGCGCTAAGAGCGTAGTAGTGGAAAAAGGAATATATTCAAATATAAACTACACAGAAGCATTCTGTGAAACTTCTTTCTGATCTGAGCATACAGCTAACAGAGTTAAACCATACTTTTGATTGAGCAGTTTTGAAACACTCTGTCTGTAGAAAATGCAACTGGACATTCGTAGCGCTAAGTGGGTAATAGTGGAAAAAGAATATGTTCAAATATAAACTACACAGAAGCATTGTATGAAACTTCTTTCTGTTCTGTGCATTCAACTAACAGAGTTGAACCTTACTTTTGATTGAGCCGTTCTGAAACACTCTTTCTGTAGAAACTGCAATTGGACATTCTGAGCGTTAAGAGGCCTATATTGGGAAAAAGAATGTCTACAAATAAAAACTACACAGAAGAATTGTGTGAAACTTCTTTCTGTTCTGTTTGTTCAACTAAATGAGTTGAACCTTAGTTTTGATTTAGCCGTTCGGAAACACTCTTTCTGTAGAAAATGCAAGTGGAGATTTGGAGCGCTAAGAGGGTAATAGTGGAAAAAGGAATGTCTCCAAATATAAACTACACAGAATCATTCTGTGAAACTTCTTTCTGATCTGTGCATTCAGCTAACAGAGTTAAACCATACTTTTGATTGAGCAGATCTGAACACTCTTTCTGTAGAAAATGCAACTGGACATTTGGAGCACTAAGAGAATAGTAGTGGAAAAAGGAATATATTCAAATATAAACTACACAGAAGCATTCTGTGAAACTTCTTTCTGATCTGAGCATTCAGCTAACAGAGTTAAACCATACTTTTGATTGAGCAGTTTTGAAACACTCTGTCTGTAGAAAATGCAACTGGACATTCGTAGCGCTAAGTTGGTAATAGTGGAAAAAAGAATATGTTCAAATATAAACTACACAGAAGCATTGTATGAAACTTCTTTCTGTTCTGTGCATTCAACTAACAGAGTTGAACCTTACTTTTGATTGAGCCTTTCTGAAACACTCTTTCTGTAGAAACTGCAATTGGATATTCTGAGCGCTAAGAGGCCTATATTGGGAAAAATAATATCTTCAAATAAAAACTACACAGAAGCATTGTGTGAAACTTATTTCTGATATGTTCATTAAGCTAACAGAGTTAAACCATACTTTTGATTGCGCAGTTCTGAACACTCTTTCTGTAGAAAATGCAAGTGGACATTCGGAGCGCTAAGAGGGTAATAGTGGAAAAAGGAATATATTCAAATATAAACTACACAGTAGAATTCTGTGAAAATTCTTTCTGTTCTGTGCATTCAACTAACAGAGTTGAACCTTACTTTTGATTGAGCCGTTCTGAAACACTCTTTCTGTAGAAACTGCAATTGGACATGCTAAGCGCTAAGAGGCCTACATTGGGAAAAAGAATATCTTCAAATAAAAACTACACAGATGCATTCTGTGAAACTTATTTCTCATCTGTAATTTCAGTTAACAGAGATAAAACATATTTTTGATTGAGCAGTTATGAAACACTCTTTTTGTAGAAAATGCAAGTGGAGATTCGGAGCGCTAAGAGGGTAATAGAGGAAAAAGTAATGTCTTCAAATATAAACTACACAGAATCATTCGGTGAAACTTCTTTCTGATCTGTGCATTCAGCTAAAAGTGTTAAACCATACTTTTGATTGAGCAGATCTGAACACTCTTTCTGTAGAAAATGCAACTGGACATTTGGAGCGCTAAGAGCGTAGTAGTGGAAAAAGGAATATATTCAAATATAAACTACACAGAAGCATTCTGTGAAACTTCTTTCTGATCTGAGCATACAGCTAACAGAGTTAAACCATACTTTTGATTGAGCAGTTTTGAAACACTCTGTCTGTAGAAAATGCAACTGGACATTCGTAGCGCTAAGTGGGTAATAGTGGAAAAAAGAATATGTTCAAATATAAACTACACAGAATCATTGTATGAAACTTCTTTCTGTTCTGTGCATTCAACTAACAGAGTTGAACCTTACTTTTGATTGAGCCGTTCTGAAACACTCTTTCTGTAGAAACTGCAATTGGACATTCTGAGAGCTAAGAGGCCTATATTGGGAAAAAGAATGTCTAAAAATAAAAACTACACAGAAGAATTGTGTGAAACTTCTTTCTTTTCTGTTTGTTCAACTAAAAGAGTTGAACCTTAGTTTTGATTGAGCCGTTCTGAAACACTCTTTATGGAGAAAAGGCAAGTGGAGATTCGGAGCGCTAAGAGGGTAATAGTGGAAAAAGGAATGTCTCCAAATATAAACTACACAGAATCATTCTGTGAAACTTCTTTCTGATCTGTGCATTCAGCTAACAGAGTTAAACCATACTTTTGATTGAGCAGATCTGAACACTCTTTCTGTAGAAAATGCAACTGGACATTTGGAGCGCTAAGAGAGTAGTAGTGGAAAAAGGAATATATTCAAATATAAACTACACAGAAGCATTCTGTGAAACTTCTTTCTGATCTGAGCATTCAGCTAACAGAGTTAAACCGTACTTATGATTGAGCAGTTTTGAAACACTCTGTCTGTAGAAAATGCAACTGGACATTCGTAGCGCTAAGTGGGTAATAGTGGAGAAAAGAATATGTTCAAATATAAACTACACAGAAGCATTGTATGAAACTTCTTTCTGTTCTGTGCATTCAACTAACAGAGTTGAACCTTACTTTTGATTGAGCCTTTCTGAAACACTCTTTCTGTAGAAACTGCAATTGGACATTCTGAGCGCTAAGAGGCCTCTATTGGGAAAAATAATACCTTCACATAAAAACTACACAGAAGCATTGTGTGAAACTTATTTCTGATATGTTCATTAAGCTAACAGAGTTAAACCATACTTTTGATTGCGCAGTTCTGAACACTCTTTCTGTAGAAAATGCAACTGGACATATGGAGCGCTAAGAGAGTACTAGTGGAAAAAGGAATATATTCAAATATAAACTACACAGAAGCATTCTGTGAAACTTCTTTCTGATCTGAGCATTCAGCTAACAGAGTTAAACCATACTTTTGATTGAGCAGTTTTGAAACACTCTGTCTGTAGAAAATGCAACTGGACATTCGTAGCGCTAAGTGGGTAAAAGTGGAAAAAAGAATATGTTCAAATATAAACTACACAGAAGCATTGTATGAAACTTCTTTCTGTTCTGTGCATTCAACTAACAGAGTTGAACCTTACTTTTGATTGAGCCTTTCTGAAACACTCTTTCTGTAGAAACTGCAATTGGATATTCTGAGCGCTAAGAGGCCTATATTGGGAAAAATAATATCTTCAAATAAAAACTACACAGAAGCATTGTGTGAAACTTATTTCTGATATGTTCATTAAGCTAACAGAGTTAAACCATACTTTTGATTGCGCAGTTCTGAACACTCTTTCTGTAGAAAATGCAAGTGGACATTCGGAGCGCTAAGAGGGTAATAGTGGAAAAAGGAATATATTCAAATATAAACTACACAGTAGAATTCTGTGAAAATTCTTTCTGTTCTGTGCATTCAACTAACAGAGTTGAACCTTACTTTTGATTGAGCCGTTCTGAAACACTCTTTCTGTAGAAACTGCAATTGGACATGCTAAGCGCTAAGAGGCCTACATTGGGAAAAAGAATATCTTCCAATAAAAACTACACAGATGCATTCTGTGAAACTTATTTCTTATCTGTAATTTCAGTTAACAGAGATAAAACATATTTTTGATTGAGCAGTTATGAAACACTCTTTTTGTAGAAAATGCAAGTGGAGATTCGGAGCGCTAAGAGGGTAATAGAGGAAAAAGTAATGTCTTCAAATATAAACTACACAGAATCATTCGGTGAAACTTCTTTCTGATCTGTGCATTCAGCTAAAAGAGTTAAACCATACTTTTGATTGAGCAGATCTGAACACTCTTTGTGTAGAAAATGCAACTGGACATTTGGAGCGCTAAGAGCGTAGTAGTGGAAAAAGGAATATATTCAAATATAAACTACACAGAAGCATTCTGTGAAACTTCTTTCTGATCTGAGCATACAGCTAACAGAGTTAAACCATACTTTTGATTGAGCAGTTTTGAAACACTCTGTCTGTAGAAAATGCAACTGGACATTCGTAGCGCTAAGTGGGTAATAGTGGAAAAAAGAATATGTTCAAATATAAACTACACAGAAGCATTGTATGAAACTTCTTTCTGTTCTGTGCATTCAACTAACAGAGTTGAACCTTACTTTTGATTGAGCCGTTCTGAAACACTCTTTCTGTAGAAACTGCAATTGGACATTCTGAGAGCTAAGAGGCCTATATTGGGAAAAAGAATGTCTACAAATAAAAACTACACAGAAGAATTGTGTGAAACTTCTTTCTGTTCTGTTTGTTCAACTAAAAGAGTTGAACCTTAGTTTCGATTGAGCCGTTCTGAAACACTCTTTATGGAGAAAAGGCAAGTGGAGATTCGGAGCGCTAAGAGGGTAATAGTGGAAAAAGGAATGTCTCCAAATATAAACTACACAGAATCATTCTGTGAAACTTCTTTCTGATCTGTGCATTCAGCTAACAGAGTTAAACCATACTTTTGATTGAGCAGATCTGAACACTCTTTCTGTAGAAAATGCAACTGGACATTTGGAGCGCTAAGAGAGTAGTAGTGGAAAAAGGAATATATTCAAATATAAACTACACAGAAGCATTCTGTGAAACTTCTTTCTGATCTGAGCATTCAGCTAACAGAGTTAAACCATACTTTTGATTGAGCAGTTTTGAAACACTCTCTCTGTAGAAAATGCAACTGGACATTCGTAGCGCTAAGTGGGTAATAGTGGAAAAAAGAATATGTTCAAATATAAACTACACAGAAGCATTGTATGAAACTTCTTTCTGTTCTGTGCATTCAACTAACAGAGTTGAACCTTACTTATAATTGAGCCTTTCTGAAACACTCTTTCTGTAGAATCTGCAATTGGACATTCTGAGCGCTAAGAGGCCTATATTGGGAAAAATAATATCTTCAAATAAAAACTACACAGAAGCATTGTGTGAAACTTATTTCTGATATGTTCATTAAGCTAACAGAGTTAAACCATACTTTTGATTGCGCAGTTCTGAACACTCTTTCTGTAGAAAATGCAAGTGGACATTCGGAGCGCTAAGAGGGTAATAGTGGAAAAAGGAATATATTCAAATATAAACTACACAGTAGCATTCTGTGAAAATTCTTTGTGTTCTGTGCATTCAACTAACAGAGTTGAACCTTACTTTTGATTGAGCCGTTCTGAAACACTCTTTCTGTAGAAACTGCAATTGGACATGCTAAGCGCTAAGAGGCCTACATTGGGAAAAGGAATATCTTCAAATAAAAACTACACAGATGCATTCTGTGAAACTTATTTCTGATCTGTAAATTCAGTTAACAGAGATAAAACATATTTTTGATTGAGCAGTTATGAAACTCTCTTTTTGTAGAAAATGCAAGTGGAGATTCGGAGCGCTAAGAGGGTAATAGTGGAAAAAGGAATGTCTTCAAATATAAACTACACAGAATCATTCGGTGAAACTTCTTTCTGATCTGTGCATTCAGCTAACAGAGTTAAACCATACTTTTGATTGAGCAGATCTGAACACTCTTTCTGTAGAAAATGCAACTGGACATTTGGAGCGCTAAGAGCGTAGTAGTGGAAAAAGGAATATATTCAAATATAAACTACACAGAAGCATTCTGTGAAACTTCTTTCTGATCTGAGCATACAGCTAACAGAGTTAAACCATACTTTTGATTGAGCAGTTTTGAAACACTCTGTCTGTAGAAAATGCAACTGGACATTCGTAGCGCTAAGTGGGTAATAGTGGAAAAAGAATATGTTCAAATATAAACTACACAGAAGCATTGTATGAAACTACTTTCTGTTCTGTGCATTCAACTAACAGAGTTGAACCTTACTTTTGATTGAGCCGTTCTGAAACACTCTTTCTGTAGAAACTGCAATTGGACATTCTGAGAGCTAAGAGGCCTATATTGGGAAAAAGAATGTCTAAAAATAAAAACTACACAGAAGAATTGTGTGAAACTTCTTTCTGTTCTGTTTGTTCAACTAAAAGAGTTGAACCTTAGTTTTGATTGAGCCGTTCTGAAACACTCTTTATGGAGAAAAGGCAAGTGGAGATTCGGAGCGCTAAGAGGGTAATAGTGGAAAAAGGAATGTCTCCAAATATAAACTACACAGAATCATTCTGTGAAACTTCTTTCTGATCTGTGCATTCAGCTAACAGAGTTAAAACATACTTTTGATTGAGCAGATCTGAACACTCTTTCTGTAGAAAATGCAACTGGACATTTGGAGCGCTAAGAGAGTAGTAGTGGAAAAAGGAATATATTCAAATATAAACTACACAGAAGCATTCTGTGAAACTTCTTTCTGATCTGAGCATTCAGCTAACAGAGTTAAACCGTACTTATGATTGAGCAGTTTTGAAACACTCTGTCTGTAGAAAATGCAACTGTACATTCGTAGCGCTAAGTGGGTAATAGTGGAGAAAAGAATATGTTCAAATATAAACTACACAGAAGCATTGTATGAAACTTCTTTCTGTTCTGTGCATTCAACTAACAGAGTTGAACCTTACTTTTGATTGAGCCTTTCTGAAACACTCTTTCTGTAGAAACTGCAATTGGACATTCTGAGCGCTAAGAGGCCTCTATTGGGAAAAATAATACCTTCACATAAAAACTACACAGAAGCATTGTGTGAAACTTATTTCTGATATGTTCATTAAGCTAACAGAGTTAAACCATACTTTTGATTGCGCAGTTCTGAACACTCTTTCTGTAGAAAATGCAACTGGACATATGGAGCGCTAAGAGAGTACTAGTGGAAAAAGGAATATATTCAAATATAAACTACACAGAAGCATTCTGTGAAACTTCTTTCTGATCTGAGCATTCAGCTAACAGAGTTAAACCATACTTTTGATTGAGCAGTTTTGAAACACTCTGTCTGTAGAAAATGCAACTGGACATTCGTAGCGCTAAGTGGGTAATAGTGGAAAAAAGAATATGTTCAAATATAAACTACACAGAAGCATTGTATGAAACTTCTTTCTGTTCTGTGCATTCAACTAACAGAGTTGAACCTTACTTTTGATTGAGCCTTTCTGAAACACTCTTTCTGTAGAAACTGCAATTGGATATTCTGAGCGCTAAGAGGCCTATATTGGAAAAAATAATATCTTCAAATAAAAACTACACAGAAGCATTGTGTGAAACTTATTTCTGATATGTTCATTAAGCTAACAGAGTTAAACCATACTTTTGATTGCGCAGTTCTGAACACTCTTTCTGTAGAAAATGCAAGTGGACATTCGGAGCGCTAAGAGGGTAATAGTGGAAAAAGGAATATATTCAAATATAAACTACACAGTAGAATTCTGTGAAAATTCTTTCTGTTCTGTGCATTCAACTAACAGAGTTGAACCTTACTTTTGATTGAGCCGTTCTGAAACACTCTTTCTGTAGAAACTGCAATTGGACATGCTAAGCGCTAAGAGGCCTACATTGGGAAAAAGAATATCTTCCAATAAAAACTACACAGATGCATTCTGTGAAACTTATTTCTCATCTGTAATTTCAGTTAACAGAGATAAAACATATTTTTGATTGAGCAGTTATGAAACACTCTTTTTGTAGAAAATGCAAGTGGAGATTCGGAGCGCTAAGAGGGTAATAGAGGAAAAAGTAATGTCTTCAAATATAAACTACACAGAATCATTCGGTGAAACTTCTTTCTGATCTGTGCATTCAGCTAAAAGAGTTAAACCATACTTTTGATTGAGCAGATCTGAACACTCTTTCTGTAGAAAATGCAACTGGACATTTGGAGCGCTAAGAGCGTAGTAGTGGAAAAAGGAATATATTCAAATATAAACTACACAGAAGCATTCTGTGAAACTTCTTTCTGATCTGAGCATACAGCTAACAGAGTTAAACCATACTTTTGATTGAGCAGTTTTGAAACACTCTGTCTGTAGAAAATGCAACTGGACATTCGTAGCGCTAAGTGGGTAATAGTGGAAAAAAAGAATATGTTCAAATATAAACTACACAGAAGCATTGTATGAAACTTCTTTCTGTTCTGTGCATTCAACTAACAGAGTTGAACCTTACTTTTGATTGAGCCGTTCTGAAACACTCTTTCTGTAGAAACTGCAATTGGACATTCTGAGAGCTAAGAGGCCTATATTGGGAAAAAGAATGTCTACAAATAAAAACTACACAGAAGAATTGTGTGAAACTTCTTTCTGTTCTGTTTGTTCAACTAAAAGAGTTGAACCTTAGTTTCGATTGAGCCGTTCTGAAACACTCTTTATGGAGAAAAGGCAAGTGGAGATTCGGAGCGCTAAGAGGGTAATAGTGGAAAAAGGAATGTCTCCAAATATAAACTACACAGAATCATTCTGTGAAACTTCTTTCTGATCTGTGCATTCAGCTAACAGAGTTAAACCATACTTTTGATTGAGCAGATCTGAACACTCTTTCTGTAGAAAATGCAACTGGACATTTGGAGCGCTAAGAGAGTAGTAGTGGAAAAAGGAATATATTCAAATATAAACTACACAGAAGCATTCTGTGAAACTTCTTTCTGATCTGAGCATTCAGCTAACAGAGTTAAACCATACTTTTGATTGAGCAGTTTTGAAACACTGTCTCTGTAGAAAATGCAACTGGACATTCGTAGCGCTAAGTGGGTAATAGTGGAAAAAGGAATATGTTCAAATATAAACTACACAGAAGCATTGTATGAAACTTCTTTCTGTTCTGTGCATTCAACTAACAGAGTTGAACCTTACTTATAATTGAGCCTTTCTGAAACACTCTTTCTGTAGAATCTGCAATTGGACATTCTGAGCGCTAAGAGGCCTATATTGGGAAAAATAATATCTTCAAATAAAAACTACACAGAAGCATTGTGTGAAACTTATTTCTGATATGTTCATTAAGCTAACAGAGTTAAACCATACTTTTGATTGCGCAGTTCTGAACACTCTTTCTGTAGAAAATGCAAGTGGACATTCGGAGCGCTAAGAGGGTAATAGTGGAAAAAGGAATATATTCAAATATAAACTACATAGTAGCATTCTGTGAAAATTCTTTCTGTTCTGTGCATTCAACTAACAGAGTTGAACCTTACTTTTGATTGAGCCGTTCTGAAACACTCTTTCTGTAGAAACTGCAATTGGACATGCTAAGCGCTAAGAGGCCTACATTGGGAAAAAGAATATCTTCAAATAAAAACTACACAGATGCATTCTGTGAAACTTATTTCTGATCTGTAATTTCAGTTAACAGAGATAAAACATATTTTTGATTGAGCAGTTATGAAACACTCTTTTTGTAGAAAATGCAAGTGGAGATTCGGAGCGCTAAGAGGGTAATAGAGGAAAAAGTAATGTCTTCAAATATAAACTACACAGAATCATTCGGTGAAATTTCTTTCTGATCTGTGCATTCAGCTAAAAGAGTTAAACCATACTTTTGATTGAGCAGATCTGAACACTCTTTCTGTAGAAAATGCAACTGGACATTTGGAGCGCTAAGAGCGTAGTAGTGGAAAAAGGAATATATTCAAATATAAACTACACAGAAGCATTCTGTGAAACTTCTTTCTGATCTGAGCATACAGCTAACAGAGTTAAACCATACTTTTGATTGAGCAGTTTTGAAACACTCTGTCTGTAGAAAATGCAACAGGACATTCGTAGCGCTAAGTGGGTAATAGTGGAAAAAAGAATATGTTCAAATATAAACTACACAGAAGCATTGTATGAAACTTCTTTCTGTTCTGTGCATTCAACTAACAGAGTTGAACCTTACTTTTGATTGAGCCGTTCTGAAACACTCTTTCTGTAGAAACTGCAATTGGACATTCTGAGAGCTAAGAGGCCTATATTGGGAAAAAGAATGTCTAAAAATAAAAACTACACAGAAGAATTGTGTGAAACTTCTTTCTGTTCTGTTTGTTCAACTAAAAGAGTTGAACCTTAGTTTTGATTGAGCCGTTCTGAAACACTCTTTATGGAGAAAAGGCAAGTGGAGATTCGGAGCGCTAAGAGGGTAATAGTGGAAAAAGGAATGTCTCCAAATATAAACTACACAGAATCATTCTGTGAAACTTCTTTCTGATCTGTGCATTCAGCTAAAAGAGTTAAACCATACTTTTGATTGAGCAGATCTGAACACTCTTTCTGTAGAAAATGCAACTGGACATTTGGAGCGCTAAGAGCGTAGTAGTGGAAAAAGGAATATATTCAAATATAAACTACACAGAAGCATTCTGTGAAACTTCTTTCTGATCTGAGCATACAGCTAACAGAGTTAAACCATACTTTTGATTGAGCAGTTTTGAAACACTCTGTCTGTAGAAAATGCAACAGGACATTCGTAGCGCTAAGTGGGTAATAGTGGAAAAAAGAATATGTTCAAATATAAACTACACAGAAGCATTGTATGAAACTTCTTTCTGTTCTGTGCATTCAACTAACAGAGTTGAACCTTACTTTTGATTGAGCCGTTCTGAAACACTCTTTCTGTAGAAACTGCAATTGGACATTCTGAGAGCTAAGAGGCCTATATTGGGAAAAAGAATGTCTAAAAATAAAAACTACACAGAAGAATTGTGTGAAACTTCTTTCTGTTCTGTTTGTTCAACTAAAAGAGTTGAACCTTAGTTTTGATTGAGCCGTTCTGAAACACTCTTTATGGAGAAAAGGCAAGTGGAGATTCGGAGCGCTAAGAGGGTAATAGTGGAAAAAGGAATGTCTCCAAATATAAACTACACAGAATCATTCTGTGAAACTTCTTTCTGATCTGTGCATTCAGCTAACAGAGTTAAAACATACTTTTGATTGAGCAGATCTGAACACTCTTTCTGTAGAAAATGCAACTGGACATTTGGAGCGCTAAGAGAGTAGTAGTGGAAAAAGGAATATATTCAAATATAAACTACACAGAAGCATTCTGTGAAACTTCTTTCTGATCTGAGCATTCAGCTAACAGAGTTAAACCGTACTTATGATTGAGCAGTTTTGAAACACTCTGTCTGTAGAAAATGCAACTGTACATTCGTAGCGCTAAGTGGGTAATAGTGGAGAAAAGAATATGTTCAAATATAAACTACACAGAAGCATTGTATGAAACTTCTTTCTGTTCTGTGCATTCAACTAACAGAGTTGAACCTTACTTTTGATTGAGCCTTTCTGAAACACTCTTTCTGTAGAAACTGCAATTGGACATTCTGAGCGCTAAGAGGCCTCTATTGGGAAAAATAATACCTTCACATAAAAACTACACAGAAGCATTGTGTGAAACTTATTTCTGATATGTTCATTAAGCTAACAGAGTTAAACCATACTTTTGATTGCGCAGTTCTGAACACTCTTTCTGTAGAAAATGCAACTGGACATATGGAGCGCTAAGAGAGTACTAGTGGAAAAAGGAATATATTCAAATATAAACTACACAGAAGCATTCTGTGAAACTTCTTTCTGATCTGAGCATTCAGCTAACAGAGTTAAACCATACTTTTGATTGAGCAGTTTTGAAACACTCTGTCTGTAGAAAATGCAACTGGACATTCGTAGCGCTAAGTGGGTAATAGTGGAAAAAAGAATATGTTCAAATATAAACTACACAGAAGCATTGTATGAAACTTCTTTCTGTTCTGTGCATTCAACTAACAGAGTTGAACCTTACTTTTGATTGAGCCTTTCTGAAACACTCTTTCTGTAGAAACTGCAATTGGATATTCTGAGCGCTAAGAGGCCTATATTGGAAAAAATAATATCTTCAAATAAAAACTACACAGAAGCATTGTGTGAAACTTATTTCTGATATGTTCATTAAGCTAACAGAGTTAAACCATACTTTTGATTGCGCAGTTCTGAACACTCTTTCTGTAGAAAATGCAAGTGGACATTCGGAGCGCTAAGAGGGTAATAGTGGAAAAAGGAATATATTCAAATATAAACTACACAGTAGAATTCTGTGAAAATTCTTTCTGTTCTGTGCATTCAACTAACAGAGTTGAACCTTACTTTTGATTGAGCCGTTCTGAAACACTCTTTCTGTAGAAACTGCAATTGGACATGCTAAGCGCTAAGAGGCCTACATTGGGAAAAAGAATATCTTCCAATAAAAACTACACAGATGCATTCTGTGAAACTTATTTCTCATCTGTAATTTCAGTTAACAGAGATAAAACATATTTTTGATTGAGCAGTTATGAAACACTCTTTTTGTAGAAAATGCAAGTGGAGATTCGGAGCGCTAAGAGGGTAATAGAGGAAAAAGTAATGTCTTCAAATATAAACTACACAGAATCATTCGGTGAAACTTCTTTCTGATCTGTGCATTCAGCTAAAAGAGTTAAACCATACTTTTGATTGAGCAGATCTGAACACTCTTTCTGTAGAAAATGCAACTGGACATTTGGAGCGCTAAGAGCGTAGTAGTGGAAAAAGGAATATATTCAAATATAAACTACACAGAAGCATTCTGTGAAACTTCTTTCTGATCTGAGCATACAGCTAACAGAGTTAAACCATACTTTTGATTGAGCAGTTTTGAAACACTCTGTCTGTAGAAAATGCAACTGGACATTCGTAGCGCTAAGTGGGTAATAGTGGAAAAAAAGAATATGTTCAAATATAAACTACACAGAAGCATTGTATGAAACTTCTTTCTGTTCTGTGCATTCAACTAACAGAGTTGAACCTTACTTTTGATTGAGCCGTTCTGAAACACTCTTTCTGTAGAAACTGCAATTGGACATTCTGAGAGCTAAGAGGCCTATATTGGGAAAAAGAATGTCTACAAATAAAAACTACACAGAAGAATTGTGTGAAACTTCTTTCTGTTCTGTTTGTTCAACTAAAAGAGTTGAACCTTAGTTTCGATTGAGCCGTTCTGAAACACTCTTTATGGAGAAAAGGCAAGTGGAGATTCGGAGCGCTAAGAGGGTAATAGTGGAAAAAGGAATGTCTCCAAATATAAACTACACAGAATCATTCTGTGAAACTTCTTTCTGATCTGTGCATTCAGCTAACAGAGTTAAACCATACTTTTGATTGAGCAGATCTGAACACTCTTTCTGTAGAAAATGCAACTGGACATTTGGAGCGCTAAGAGAGTAGTAGTGGAAAAAGGAATATATTCAAATATAAACTACACAGAAGCATTCTGTGAAACTTCTTTCTGATCTGAGCATTCAGCTAACAGAGTTAAACCATACTTTTGATTGAGCAGTTTTGAAACACTGTCTCTGTAGAAAATGCAACTGGACATTCGTAGCGCTAAGTGGGTAATAGTGGAAAAAGGAATATGTTCAAATATAAACTACACAGAAGCATTGTATGAAACTTCTTTCTGTTCTGTGCATTCAACTAACAGAGTTGAACCTTACTTATAATTGAGCCTTTCTGAAACACTCTTTCTGTAGAATCTGCAATTGGACATTCTGAGCGCTAAGAGGCCTATATTGGGAAAAATAATATCTTCAAATAAAAACTACACAGAAGCATTGTGTGAAACTTATTTCTGATATGTTCATTAAGCTAACAGAGTTAAACCATACTTTTGATTGCGCAGTTCTGAACACTCTTTCTGTAGAAAATGCAAGTGGACATTCGGAGCGCTAAGAGGGTAATAGTGGAAAAAGGAATATATTCAAATATAAACTACATAGTAGCATTCTGTGAAAATTCTTTCTGTTCTGTGCATTCAACTAACAGAGTTGAACCTTACTTTTGATTGAGCCGTTCTGAAACACTCTTTCTGTAGAAACTGCAATTGGACATGCTAAGCGCTAAGAGGCCTACATTGGGAAAAAGAATATCTTCAAATAAAAACTACACAGATGCATTCTGTGAAACTTATTTCTGATCTGTAATTTCAGTTAACAGAGATAAAACATATTTTTGATTGAGCAGTTATGAAACACTCTTTTTGTAGAAAATGCAAGTGGAGATTCGGAGCGCTAAGAGGGTAATAGAGGAAAAAGTAATGTCTTCAAATATAAACTACACAGAATCATTCGGTGAAATTTCTTTCTGATCTGTGCATTCAGCTAAAAGAGTTAAACCATACTTTTGATTGAGCAGATCTGAACACTCTTTCTGTAGAAAATGCAACTGGACATTTGGAGCGCTAAGAGCGTAGTAGTGGAAAAAGGAATATATTCAAATATAAACTACACAGAAGCATTCTGTGAAACTTCTTTCTGATCTGAGCATACAGCTAACAGAGTTAAACCATACTTTTGATTGAGCAGTTTTGAAACACTCTGTCTGTAGAAAATGCAACAGGACATTCGTAGCGCTAAGTGGGTAATAGTGGAAAAAAGAATATGTTCAAATATAAACTACACAGAAGCATTGTATGAAACTTCTTTCTGTTCTGTGCATTCAACTAACAGAGTTGAACCTTACTTTTGATTGAGCCGTTCTGAAACACTCTTTCTGTAGAAACTGCAATTGGACATTCTGAGAGCTAAGAGGCCTATATTGGGAAAAAGAATGTCTAAAAATAAAAACTACACAGAAGAATTGTGTGAAACTACTTTCTGTTCTGTTTGTTCAACTAAAAGAGTTGAACCTTAGTTTTGATTGAGCCGTTCTGAAACACTCTTTATGGAGAAAAGGCAAGTGGAGATTCGGAGCGCTAAGAGGGTAATAGTGGAAAAAGGAATGTCTCCAAATATAAACTACACAGAATCATTCTGTGAAACTTCTTTCTGATCTGTGCATTCAGCTAACAGAGTTAAACCATACTTTTGATTGAGCAGATCTGAACACTCTTTCTGTAGAAAATGCAACTGGACATTTGGAGCGCTAAGAGAGTAGTAGTGGAAAAAGGAATATATTCAAATATAAACTACACAGAAGCATTCTGTGAAACTTCTTTCTGATCTGAGCATTCAGCTAACAGAGTTAAACCGTACTTATGATTGAGCAGTTTTGAAACACTCTGTCTGTAGAAAATGCAACTGGACATTCGTAGCGCTAAGTGGGTAATAGTGGAGAAAAGAATATGTTCAAATATAAACTACACAGAAGCATTGTATGAAACTTCTTTCTGTTCTGTGCATTCAACTAACAGAGTTGAACCTTACTTTTGATTGAGCCTTTCTGAAACACTCTTTCTGTAGAAACTGCAATTGGACATTCTGAGCGCTAAGAGGCCTCTATTGGGAAAAATAATATCTTCACATAAAAACTACACAGAAGCATTGTGTGAAACTTATTTCTGATATGTTCATTAAGCTAACAGAGTTAAACCATACTTTTGATTGCGCAGTTCTGAACACTCTTTCTGTAGAAAATGCAAGTGGACATTCGGAGCGCTAAGAGGGTAATAGTGGAAAAAGGAATGTCTCCATATATAAACTACACAGAATCATTCTGTGAAACTTCTTTCTGATCTGTGCATTCAGCTAACAGAGTTAAAGCATACTTTTGATTGAGCAGATCTGAACACTCTTTCTGTAGAAAATGCAACTGGACATTTGGAGCGCTAAGAGAGTAGTAGTGGAAAAAGGAATATATTCAAATATAAACTACACAGAAGCATTCTGTGAAACTTCTTTCTGATCTGAGCATTCAGCTAACAGAGTTAAACCATACTTTTGATTGAGCAGTTTTGAAACACTATGTCTGTAGAAAATACAACTGGACATTCGTAGCGCTAAGTGGGTAATAGTGGAAAAAAGAGTATGTTCAAATATAAACTACACAGAATCATCGTATGAAACTTCTTCCTGTTCTGTGCATTCAACTAACAGAGTTGAACCTTACTTTTGATTGAGCCTTTCTGAAACACTCTTTCTGTAGAAACTGCAATTGGACATTCTGAGCGCTAAGAGGCCTCTATTGGGAAAAATAATATCTTCACATAAAAACTACACAGAAGCATTGTGTGAAACTTATTTCTGATATGTTCATTAAGCTAACAGAGTTAAACCATACTTTTGATTGCGCAGTTCTGAACACTCTTTCTGTAGAAAATGCAAGTGGACATTCGGAGCGCTAAGAGGGTAATAGTGGAAAAAGGAATATATTCAAATATAAACTACACAGTAGCATTCTGTGAAAATTCTTTCTGTTCTGTGCATTCAACTAACAGAGTTGAAACTTACTTTTGATTGAGCCGTTCTGAAACACTCTTTCTGTAGAAACTGCAATTGGACATGCTAAGCGCTAAGAGGCCTACATTGGGAAAAAGAATATCTTCAAATAAAAACTACACAGATGCATTCTGTGGAGCTTATTTTTGATCTGTAAATTCATTTAACAGAGATAAAACATATTTTTGATTGAGCAGTTATGAAACACTCTTTTTGTAGAAAATGCAAGTTGAGATTCGGAGCGCTAAGAGGGTAATAGTGGAAAAAGGAATGTCTTCAAATATAAACTACACAGAATCATTCGGTGAAACTTCTTTCTGATCTGTGCATTCAGCTAACAGAGTTAAACCATAGTTTTGATTGAGCAGATCTGAACACTCTTTCTGTAGAAAATGCAACTGGACATTTGGAGCGCTAAGAGCGTAGTAGTGGAAAAAGGAATATATTCAAATATAAACTACACAGAAGCATTCTGTGAAACTTCTTTCTGATCTGAGCATTCAGCTAACAGATTTAAACCTTCTTTTGATTGAGCAGTTTTGAAACACTCTGTCTGTAGAAAATGCAACTGGACATTCGTAGCGCTAAGTGGGTAGTAGTGGAAAAAAGAATATGTTCAAATATAAACTACACAGAAGCATTGTATGAAACTTCTTTCTGTTCTGTGCATTCAACTAACAGAGTTGAACCTTACTTTTGATTGAGCCGTTCTGAACCACTCTTTCTGTAGAAACTGCAATTGGACATTCTGAGCGCTAAGAGGCCTATATTGGGAAAAAGAATGTCTACAAATAAAAACTACACAGAATAATTGTGTGAAACTTCTTTCTGTTCTGTTTGTTCAACTAAAAGAGTTGAACCTTAGTTTTGATTGAGCCGTTCTGAAACACTCTTTCTGTAGAAAATGCAAGTGGAGATTCGGAGCGCTAAGAGGGTAATAGTGGAAAAAGGAATGTCTCCATATATAAACTACACAGAATCATTCTGTGAAACTTCTTTCTGATCTGTGCATTCAGCTAACAGAGTTAAACCATACTTTTGATTGAGCAGATCTGAACACTCTTTCTGTAGAAAATGCAACTGGACATTTGGAGCGCTAAGAGAGTAGTAGTGGAAAAAGGAATATATTCAAATATAAACTACACAGAAGCATTCTGTGAAACTTCTTTCTGATCTGAGCATTCAGCTAACAGAGTTAAACCATACTTTTGATTGAGCAGTTTTGAAACACTCTGTCTGTAGAAAATGCAACTGGACATTCGTAGCGCTAAGTGGGTAATAGTGGAAAAAAGAATATGTTCAAATATAAACTACACAGAAGCATTGTATGAAACTACTTTCTGTTCTGTGCATTCAACTAACAGAGTTGAACCTTACTTTTGATTGAGCCTTTCTGAAACACTCTTTCTGTAGAAACTGCAATTGGACATTCTGCGCGCTAAGAGGCCTCTATTGGGAAAAATAATATCTTCAAATAAAAACTACACAGAAGAATTGTGTGAAACTTATTTCTGATATGTTCATTAAGCTAACAGAGTTAAACCATACTTTTGATTGCGCAGTTCTGAACACTCTTTCTGTAGAAAATGCAAGTGGACATTCGGAGCGCTAAGAGGGTAATAGTGGAAAAAGGAATATATTCAAATATAAACTACACAGTAGCATTCTGTGAAAATTCTTTCTGTTCTGTGCATTCAACTAACAGAGTTGAACCTTACTTTTGATTGAGCCGTTCTGAAACACTCTTTCTGTAGAAACTGCAATTGGACATGCTAAGCGCTAAGAGGCCTACACTGGGATAAAGAATATCTTCAAATAAAAACTACACAGATGCATTCTGTGAAACTTATTTCTGATCTGTAAATTCAGTTAACAGAGATATAACATATTTTTGATTGAGCAGTTATGAAACACTCTTTTTGTAGAAAATGCAAGTGGAGATTCGGAGCGCTAAGAGGGTAATAGTGGAAAAAGGAATGTCTTCAAATATAAACTACACAGAATCATTCGGTGAAACTTCTTTCTGATCTGTGCATTCAGCTAACAGAATTAAACCATACTTTTGATTGAGCAGATCTGAACACTCTTTCTGTAGAAAATGCAACTGGACATTTGGAGCGCTAAGAGCGTAGTAGTGGAAAAAGGAATATATTCAAATATAAACTACACAGAAGCATTCTGTGAAACTTCTTTCTGATCTGAGCATTCAGCTAACAGATTTAAACCATACTTTTGATTGAGCAGTTTTGAAACACTCTGTCTGTAGAAAATGCAACTGGACATTCGTAGCGCTATGTGGGTAATAGTGGAAAAAAGAATATGTTCAAATATAAACTACACAGAAGCATTGTATGAAACTTCTTTCTGTTCTGTGCATTCAACTAACAGAGTTGAACCTTACTTTTGATTGAGCCGTTCTGAAACACTCTTTCTGTAGAAACTGCAATTGGACATTCTGAGCGCTAAGAGGCCTATATTGGGAAAAAGAATGTCTACAAATAAAAACTACACAGAAGAATTGTGTGAAACTTCTTTCTGTTCTGTTTGTTCAACTAAAAGAGTTGAACCTTAGTTTTGATTGAGCCGTTCTGAAACACTCTTTCTGTAGAAAATGCAAGTGGAGATTCGGAGCGCTAAGAGGGTAATAGTGGAAAAAGGAATGTCTCCATATATAAACTACACAGAATCATTCTGTGAAACTTCTTTCTGATCTGTGCATTCAGCTAACAGAGTTAAAGCATACTTTGATTGAGCAGATCTGAACACTCTTTCTGTAGAAAATGCAACTGGACATTTGGAGCGCTAAGAGAGTAGTAGTGGAAAAAGGAATATATTCAAATATAAACTACACAGAAGCATTCTGTGAAACTTCTTTCTGATCTGAGCATTCAGCTAACAGAGTTAAACCATACTTTTGATTGAGCAGTTTTGAAACACTATGTCTGTAGAAAATACAACTGGACATTCGTAGCGCTAAGTGGGTAATAGTGGAAAAAAGAGTATGTTCAAATATAAACTACACAGAAGCATCGTATGAAACTACTTTCTGTTCTGTGCATTCAACTAACAGAGTTGTACCTTACTTTTGATTGAGCCTTTCTGAAACACTCTTTCTGTAGAAACTGCAATTGGACATTCTGAGCGCTAAGAGGCCTCTATTGGGAAAAATAATATCTTCACATAAAAACTACACAGAAGCATTGTGTGAAACTTATTTCTGATATGTTCATTAAGCTAACAGATTTAAACCATACTTTTGATTGCGCAGTTCTGAACACTCTTTCTGTAGAAAATGCAAGTGGACATTCGGAGCGCTAAGAGGGTAATAGTGGAAAAAGTAATATATTCAAATATAAACTACACAGTATCATTCTGTGAAAATTCTTTCTGTTCTGTGCATTCAACTAACAGAGTTGAACCTTACTTTTGATTGAGCCGTTCTGAAACACTCTTTCTGTAGAAACTGCAATTGGACATGCTAAGCGCTAAGAGGCCTACATTGGGAAAAAGAATATCTTCAAATAAAAACTACACAGATGCATTCTGTGGAGCTTATTTTTGATCTGTAAATTCATTTAACAGAGATAAAACATATTTTTGATTGAGCAGTTATGAAACACTCTTTTTGTAGAAAATGCAAGTTGAGATTCGGAGCGCTAAGAGGGTAATAGTGGAAAAAGGAATGTCTTCAAATATAAACTACACAGAATCATTCGGTGAAACTTCTTTCTGATCTGTGCATTCAGCTAACAGAGTTAAACCATAGTTTTGATTGAGCAGATCTGAACACTCTTTCTGTAGAAAATGCAACTGGACATTTGGAGCGCTAAGAGCGTAGTAGTGGAAAAAGGAATATATTCAAATATAAACTACACAGAAGCATTCTGTGAAACTTCTTTCTGATCTGAGCATTCAGCTAACAGATTTAAACCTTCTTTTGATTGAGCAGTTTTGAAACACTCTGTCTGTAGAAAATGCAACTGGACATTCGTAGCGCTAAGTGGGTAGTAGTGGAAAAAAGAATATGTTCAAATATAAACTACACAGAAGCATTGTATGAAACTTCTTTCTGTTCTGTGCATTCAACTAACAGAGTTGAACCTTACTTTTGATTGAGCCGTTCTGAACCACTCTTTCTGTAGAAACTGCAATTGGACATTCTGAGCGCTAAGAGGCCTATATTGGGAAAAAGAATGTCTACAAATAAAAACTACACAGAATAATTGTGTGAAACATCTTTCTGTTCTGTTTGTTCAACTAAAAGAGTTGAACCTTAGTTTTGATTGAGCCGTTCTGAAACACTCTTTCTGTAGAAAATGCAAGTGGAGATTCGGAGCGCTAAGAGGGTAATAGTGGAAAAAGGAATGTCTCCATATATAAACTACACAGAATCATTCTGTGAAACTTCTTTCTGATCTGTGCATTCAGCTAACAGAGTTAAACCATACTTTTGATTGAGCAGATCTGAACACTCTTTCTGTAGAAAATGCAACTGGACATTTGGAGCGCTAAGAGAGTAGTAGTGGAAAAAGGAATATATTCAAATATAAACTACACAGAAGCATTCTGTGAAACTTCTTTCTGATCTGAGCATTCAGCTAACAGAGTTAAACCATACTTTTGATTGAGCAGTTTTGAAACACTCTGTCTGTAGAAAATGCAACTGGACATTCGTAGCGCTAAGTGGGTAATAGTGGAAAAAAGAATATGTTCAAATATAAACTACACAGAAGCATTGTATGAAACTACTTTCTGTTCTGTGCATTCAACTAACAGAGTTGAACCTTACTTTTGATTGAGCCTTTCTGAAACACTCTTTCTGTAGAAACTGCAATTGGACATTCTGCGCGCTAAGAGGCCTCTATTGGGAAAAATAATATCTTCAAATAAAAACTACACAGAAGAATTGTGTGAAACTTATTTCTGATATGTTCATTAAGCTAACAGAGTTAAACCATACTTTTGATTGCGCAGTTCTGAACACTCTTTCTGTAGAAAATGCAAGTGGACATTCGGAGCGCTAAGAGGGTAATAGTGGAAAAAGGAATATATTCAAATATAAACTACACAGTAGCATTCTGTGAAAATTCTTTCTGTTCTGTGCATTCAACTAACAGAGTTGAACCTTACTTTTGATTGAGCCGTTCTGAAACACTCTTTCTGTAGAAACTGCAATTGGACATGCTAAGCGCTAAGAGGCCTACACTGGGATAAAGAATATCTTCAAATAAAAACTACACAGATGCATTCTGTGAAACTTATTTCTGATCTGTAAATTCAGTTAACAGAGATATAACATATTTTTGATTGAGCAGTTATGAAACACTCTTTTTGTAGAAAATGCAAGTGGAGATTCGGAGCGCTAAGAGGGTAATAGTGGAAAAAGGAATGTCTTCAAATATAAACTACACAGAATCATTCGGTGAAACTTCTTTCTGATCTGTGCATTCAGCTAACAGAATTAAACCATACTTTTGATTGAGCAGATCTGAACACTCTTTCTGTAGAAAATGCAACTGGACATTTGGAGCGCTAAGAGCGTAGTAGTGGAAAAAGGAATATATTCAAATATAAACTACACAGAAGCATTCTGTGAAACTTCTTTCTGATCTGAGCATTCAGCTAACAGATTTAAACCATACTTTTGATTGAGCAGTTTTGAAACACTCTGTCTGTAGAAAATGCAACTGGACATTCGTAGCGCTATGTGGGTAATAGTGGAAAAAAGAATATGTTCAAATATAAACTACACAGAAGCATTGTATGAAACTTCTTTCTGTTCTGTGCATTCAACTAACAGAGTTGAACCTTACTTTTGATTGAGCCGTTCTGAAACACTCTTTCTGTAGAAACTGCAATTGGACATTCTGAGCGCTAAGAGGCCTATATTGGGAAAAAGAATGTCTACAAATAAAAACTACACAGAAGAATTGTGTGAAACTTCTTTCTGTTCTGTTTGTTCAACTAAAAGAGTTGAACCTTAGTTTTGATTGAGCCGTTCTGAAACACTCTTTCTGTAGAAAATGCAAGTGGAGATTCGGAGCGCTAAGAGGGTAATAGTGGAAAAAGGAATGTCTCCATATATAAACTACACAGAATCATTCTGTGAAACTTCTTTCTGATCTGTGCATTCAGCTAACAGAGTTAAAGCATACTTTGATTGAGCAGATCTGAACACTCTTTCTGTAGAAAATGCAACTGGACATTTGGAGCGCTAAGAGAGTAGTAGTGGAAAAAGGAATATATTCAAATATAAACTACACAGAAGCATTCTGTGAAACTTCTTTCTGATCTGAGCATTCAGCTAACAGAGTTAAACCATACTTTTGATTGAGCAGTTTTGAAACACTATGTCTGTAGAAAATACAACTGGACATTCGTAGCGCTAAGTGGGTAATAGTGGAAAAAAGAGTATGTTCAAATATAAACTACACAGAAGCATCGTATGAAACTACTTTCTGTTCTGTGCATTCAACTAACAGAGTTGTACCTTACTTTTGATTGAGCCTTTCTGAAACACTCTTTCTGTAGAAACTGCAATTGGACATTCTGAGCGCTAAGAGGCCTCTATTGGGAAAAATAATATCTTCACATAAAAACTACACAGAAGCATTGTGTGAAACTTATTTCTGATATGTTCATTAAGCTAACAGATTTAAACCATACTTTTGATTGCGCAGTTCTGAACACTCTTTCTGTAGAAAATGCAAGTGGACATTCGGAGCGCTAAGAGGGTAATAGTGGAAAAAGTAATATATTCAAATATAAACTACACAGTAGCATTCTGTGAAAATTCTTTCTGTTCTGTGCATTCAACTAACAGAGTTGAACCTTACTTTTGATTGAGCCGTTCTGAAACACTCTTTCTGTAGAAACTGCAATTGGACATGCTAAGCGCTAAGAGGCCTACATTGGGAAAAAGAATATCTTCAAATAAAAACTACACAGATGCATTCTGTGGAACTTATTTCTGATCTGTAAATTCATTTAACAGAGATAAAACATATTTTTGATTGAGCAGTTATGAAACACTCTTTTTGTAGAAAATGCAAGTGGAGATTCGGAGCGCTAAGAGGGTAATAGTGGAAAAAGGAATGTCTTCAAATATAAACTACACAGAATCATTCGGTGAAACTTCTTTCTGATCTGTGCATTCAGCTAACAGAGTTAAACCATACTTTTGATTGAGCAGATCTGAACACTCTTTCTGTAGAAAATGCAACTGGACATTTGGAGCGCTAAGAGCGTAGTAGTGGAAAAAGGAATATATTCAAATATAAACTACACAGAAGCATTCTGTGAAACTTCTTTCTGATCTGAGCATTCAGCTAACAGATTTAAACCATACTTTTGATTGAGCAGTTTTGAAACACTCTGTCTGTAGAATATGCAACTGGACATTCGTAGCGCTAAGTGGGTAGTAGTGGAAAAAAGAATATGTTCAAATATAAACTACACAGAAGCATTGTATGAAACTTCTTTCTGTTCTGTGCATTCAACTAACAGAGTTGAACCTTACTTTTGATTGAGCCGTTCTGAAACACTCTTTCTGTAGAAACTGCAATTGGACATTGTGAGCGCTAAGAGGCCTATATTGGAAAAAAGAATGTCTACAAATAAAAACTACACAGAAGAATTGTGTGAAACTTCTTTCTGTTCTGTTTGTTCAACTAAAAGAGTTGAACCTTAGTTTTGATTGAGCCGTTCTGAAACATTCTTTCTGTAGAAAATGCAAGTGGAGATTCGGAGCGCTAAGAGGGTAATAGTGGAAAAAGGAATGTCTCCATATATAAACTACATAGAATCATTCTGTGAAACTTCTTTCTGATCTGTGCATTCAGCTAACAGAGTTAAACCATACTTTTGATTGAGCAGATCTGAACACTCTTTCTGTAGAAAATGCAACTGGACATTTGGAGCGCTAAGAGAGTAGTAGTGGAAAAAGGAATATATTCAAATATAAACTACACAGAAGCATTCTGTGAAACTTCTTTCTGATCTGAGCATTCAGCTAACAGAGTTAAACCATACTTTTGATTGAGCAGTTTTGAAACACTCTGTCTGTAGAAAATGCAACTGGACATTCGTAGCGCTAAGTGGGTAATAGTTGAAAAAAAATATGTTCAAATATAAACTACACAGAAGCATTGTATGAAACTACTTTCTGTTCTGTGCATTCAACTAACAGAGTTGAACCTTACTTTTGATTGAGCCTTTCTGAAACACTCTTTCTGTAGAAACTGCAATTGGACATTCTGAGCGCTAAGAGGCCTCTATTGGGAAAAATAATATCTTCAAATAAAAACTACACAGAAGCATTGTGTGAAACTTATTTCTGATATGTTCATTAAGCTAACAGAGTTAAACCATACTTTTGATTGCGCAGTTCTGAACACTCTTTCTGTAGAAAATGCAAGTGGACATTCGGAGCGCTAATAGGGTAATAGTGGAAAAAGGAATATATTCAAATATAAACTACACAGTAGCATTCTGTGAAAATTCTTTCTATTCTGTGCATTCAACTAACAGATTTGAACCTTACTTTTGATTGAGCCGTTCTGAAACACTCTTTCTATAGAAACTGCAATTGGACATGCTAAGCGCTAAGAGGCCTACACTGGGATAAAGAATATCTTCAAATAAAAACTACACAGATGCATTCTGTGAAACTTATTTCTGATCTGTAAATTCAGTTAACAGAGATAAAACATATTTTTGATTGAGCAGTTATGAAACACTCTTTTTGTAGAAAATGCAAGTGGAGATTCGGAGCGCTAAGTGGGTAATAGTGGAAAAACGAATGTCTTCAAATATAAACTACACAGAATCATTCGGTGAAACTTCTTTCTGATCTGTGCATTCAGCTAAGAGAGTTAAACCATACTTTTGATTGAGCAGATCTGAACACTCTTTCTGTTGAAAATGCAGCTGGACATTTGCAGCGGTAAGAGCGTAGTAGTGGAAAAAGGAATATATTCAAATATAAACTACACAGAAGCATTCTGTGAAACTTCTTTCTGATCTGAGCATTCAGCTAACAGACTTAAACCATACTTTTGATTGAGCAGTTTTGAAACACTCTGTCTGTAGAAAATGCAACTGGACATTCCTAGCGCTAAGTGGGTAATAGTGGAAAAGAGTATATGTTCAAATATAAACTACACAGAAGCATTGTATGAAACTTCTTTCTGTTCTGTGCATTCAACTAACAGAGTTGAACCTTACTTTTGATTGAGCCGTTCTGAAACACTCTTTCTGTAGAAACTGCAATTGGACATTCTGAGCGCTAAGAGGCCTATATTGGGAAAAAGAATGTCTACAAATAAAAACTACACAGAAGAATTGTGTGAAACTGCTTTCTGTTCTGTTTGTTCAACTAAAAGAGTTGATCCTTAGTTTTGATTGAGCCGTTCTGAAACACTCTTTCTGTAGAAAATGCAAGTGGAAATTCCGAGCGCTAAGAGGGTAATAGTGGAAAAAGGAATGTCTCCAAATATAAACTACACAGAATCATTCTGTGAAACTTCTTTCTGATCTGTGCATTCAGCTAACAGAGTTAAACCATACTTTTGATTGAGCAGATCTGAACACTCTTTCTGTAGAAAATGCAACTGTACATTTGGAGCGCTAAGAGAGTAGTAGTGGAAAAAGGAATATATTCAAATATAAACTACACAGAAGCATTCTGTGAAACTTCTTTCTGATCTGAGCATTCAGCTAACAGAGTTAAACAATACTTTTGATTGAGCAGTTTTGAAACACTCTGTCTGTAGAAAATGCAACTGGACATTCGTAGCGCTAAGTGGGTAATAGTGGAAAAAAGAATATGTTCAAATATAAACTACACAGAAGCATTGTATGAAACTTCTTTCTGTTCTGTGCATTCAACTAACAGAGTTGAACCTTACTTTTGATTGAGCCTTTCTGAAACACTCTTTCTGTAGAAACTGCAATTGGACATTCTGAGCGCTAAGAGGCCTCTATTGGGAAAAATAATATCTTCAAATAAAAACTACACAAAAGCATTGTGTGAAACTTATTTCTGATATGTTCATTAAGCTAACAGATTTAAACCATACTTTTGATTGCGCAGTTCTGAACACTCTTTCTGTAGAAAATGCAAGTGGACATTCGGAGCGCTACGAGGGTAATAGTGGAAAAAGGAATATATTCAAATATAAACTACACAGTAGCATTCTGTGAAAATTCTTTCTGTTCTGTGCATTCAACTAACAGAGTTGAACCTTACTTTTGATTGAGCCGTTCTGAAACACTCTTTCTGTAGAAACTGCAATTGGACATGCTAAGCGCTAAGAGGCCTACATTGGGAAAAAGAATATCTTCAAATAAAAACTACACAGATGCATTCTGTGAAACTTATTTCTGATATGTAAATTCAGTTAACAGAGATAAAACATATTTTTGATTGAGCAGTTATGAAACACTCTTTTTGTAGAAAATGCAAGTGGAGATTCGGAGCGCTAAGAGGGTAATAGTGGAAAAAGTAATGTCTTCAAATATAAACTACACAGAATCATTCGGTGAAACTTCTTTCTGATCTGTGCATTCAGCTAACAGAGTTAAACCATACTTTTGATTGAGCAGATCTGAACACTCTTCCTGTTGAAAATGCAACTGGACATTTGGAGCGCTAAGAGCGTAGTAGTGGAAAAAGGAATATATTCAAATATAAACTACACAGAAGCATTCTGTGAAACTTCTTTCTGATCTGAGCATTCAGCTAACAGAGTTAAAAAATACTTTTGATTGAGCAGTTTTGAAACACTCTGTCTGTAGAAAATGCAACTGGACATTCGTAGCGCTAAGTGGGTAATAGTGGAAAAAAGAATATGTTCAAATATAAACTACACAGAAGCATTGTATGAAACTTCTTTCTGTTCTGTGCATTCAACTAACAGAGTTGAACCTTACTTTTGATTGAGCCGTTCAGAAACACTCTTTCTGTAGAAACTGCAATTGGACATTCTGAGCGCTAAGAGGCCTATATTGGGAAAAAGAATGTCTACAAATAAAAACTACACAGAAGAATTGTGTGAAACTTCTTTCTGTTCTGTTTGTTCAACTAAAAGAGTTGAACCTTAGTTTTGATTGAGCCGTTCTGTAACAGTCTTTCTGTAGAAAATGCAAGTGGAGATTCGGAGCGCTAAGAGGGTAATAGTGGAAAAAGGAATGTCTCCAAATATAAACTACACAGAATCATTCTGTGAAACTTCTTTCTGATCTGTGCATTCAGCTAACAGAGTTAAACCATACTTTTGATTGAGCAGATCTGAACACTCTTTCTGTAGAAAATGCAACTGGACATTTGGAGCGCTAAGAGATTAGTAGTGGAAAAAGGAATATATTCAAATATAAACTACACAGAATCATTCTGTGAAACTTCTTTCTGATCTGAGCATTCAGCTAACAGAGTTAAACCATAATTTTGATTGAGCAGTTTTGAAACACTCTGTCGGTAGAAAATGCAACTGGACATTCGTAGCGCTAAGTGGGTAATAGTGGAAAAAAGAATATGTTCAAATATAAACTACACAGAAGCATTGTATGAAACTTCTTTCTGTTCTGCGCATTCAACTAACAGAGTTGAACCTTACTTTTGATTGAGCCTTTCTGAAACACTCTTTCTGTAGAAACTGCAATTGGATATTCTGAGCGCTAAGAGGCCTCTATGGGGAAAAATAATATCATCAAATAAAAACTACACAGAAGAATTGTGTGAAACTTATTTCTGATATGTTCATTAAGCTAACAGAGTTAAACCATACTTTTGATTGCGCAGTTCTGAACACTCTTTCTGTAGAAAATGCAAGTGGACATTCGGAGCGCTAAGAGGGTAATAGTGGAAAAAGGAATATATTCAAATATAAACTACACAGTAGCATTCTGTGAAAATTCTTTCTGTTCTGTGCATTCAACTAACAGAGTTGAACCTTACTTTTGATTGAGCCGTTCTGAAGCACTCTTTCTGTAGTAACTGCAATTGGACATGCTAAGCGCTAAGAGGCCTACATTGGGAAAAAGAATATCTTCAAATAAAAACTACACAGATGCATTCTGTGAAACTTATTTCTGATCTGTAAATTCAGTTAACAGAGATAAAACATATTTTTGATTGAGCAGTTATGAAACACTCTTTTTGTAGAAAATGCAAGTGGAGATTCGGAGCGCTAAGAGGGTAATAGTGGAAAAAGGAATGTCTTCAAATATAAACTACACAGAATCATTCGGTGAAACTTCTTTCTGATCTGTGCATTCAGCTAACAGTGTTAAACCATACTTTTGATTGAGCAGATCTGAACACACTTTCTGTAGAAAATGCAACTGGACATTTGGAGCGCTAAGAGCGTAGTAGTGGAAAAAGGAATATATTCAAATATAAACTACACAGAAGCATTCTGTGAAACTTCTTTCTGATCTGAGCATTCAGCTAACAGCGTTAAACCATACTTTTGATTGAGCAGTTTTGAAACTCTCTGTCTGTAGAAAATGCAACTGGACATTCGTAGCGCTAAGTGGGTAATAGTGGAAAAAAGAATATGTTCAAATATAAACTACACAGAAGCATTGTATGAAACTTCTTTCTGGTCTGTGCATTCAACTAACAGAGTTGAACCTTACTTTTGATTGAGCCTTTCTGAAACACTCTTTCTGTAGACACTGCAATTGGACATTCTGAGCGCTAAGAGGCCTATATTGGGAAAAATAATATCTTCATATAAAAACTACACAGAAGCATTGTGTGAAACTTATTTCTGATATGTTCATTAAGCTAACAGAGTTAAACCATACTTTTGATTGCGCAGTTCTGAACACTCTTTCTGTAGAAAATGCAAGTGGACATTCGGAGCGCTAAGAGGGTAATAGTGGAAAAAGGAATATATTCAAATATAAACTACACAGTAGAATTCTGTGAAAATTCTTTCTGTTCTGTGCATTCAACTAACAGAGTTGAACCTTACTTTTGATTGAGCCGTTCTGAAACACTCTTTCTGTAGAAACTGCAATTGGACATGCTAAGCGCTAAGAGGCCTACATTGGGAAAAAGAATATCTTCAAATAAAAACTACACAGATGCATTCTGTGAAACTTATTTCTGATCTGTAAATTCAGTTAACAGAGATAAAACATATTTTTGATTGAGCAGATATGAAACACTCTTTTTGTAGAAAATGCAAGTGGAGATTCGGAGCGCTAAGAGGGTAGTAGTGGAAAAAGGAATGTCTTCAAATATAAACTACACAGAATCATTCGGTGAAACTTCTTTCTGATCTGTGCATTCAGCTAACAGAGTTAAACCATACTTTTGATTGAGCAGATCTGAACACTCTTTCTGTTGAGAATGCAACTGGACATTTGGAGCGCTAGGAGCGTAGTAGTGGAAAAAGGAATATATTCAAATATAAACTACACAGAATCATTCTGTGAAACTTCTTTCTGATCTGAGCATACAGCTAACAGTGTTAAACCATACTTTTGATTGAGCAGTTTTGAAACACTCTGTCTGTAGAAAATGCAATTGGACATTCGTAGCGCTAAGTGGGTAATAGTGGAAAAGAGAATATGTTCAAATATAAACTACACAGAAGCATTGTATGAAACTTCTTTCTGTTCTGTGCATTCAACTAACAGAGTTGAACCTTACTTTTGATTGAGCCGTTCTGAAACACTCTTTCTGTAGAAACTGCAATTGGACATTCTGAGCGCTAAGAGGCCTATATTGGGAAAAAGAATGTCTACAAATAAAAACTACACAGAAGAATTGTGTGAAACTTCTTTCTGTTCTGTTTGTTCAACTAAAAGAGTTGAACCTGAGTTTTGATTGAGCCGTTCTGAAACACTCTTTCTGTAGAAAATGCAAGTGGAGATTCGGAGCGCTAAGAGGGTAATAGTGGAAAAAGGAATGTCTCCAAATATAAACTACACAGAATCATTCTGTGAAACTTCTTTCTGATCTGTGCATTCAGCTAACAGAGTTAAACCATACTTTTGATTGAGCAGATCTGAACACTCTTTCTGTAGAAAATGCAACTGGACATTTGGAGCGCTAAGAGAGTAGTAGTGGAAAAAGGAATATATTCAAATATAAACTACACAGAAGCATTCTGTGAAACTTCTTTCTGATCTGAGCATTCAGCTAACAGAGTTAAACCATACTTTTGATTGAGCAGTTTTGAAACACTCTGTCTGTAGAAAATGCAACTGGACATTCGTAGCGCTAAGTGGGTAATTGTGGAAAAAAGAATATGTTCAAATATAAACTACACAGAAGCAGTGTATGAAACTTCTTTCTGTTCTGTGCATTCAACTAACAGAGTTGAACCTTACTTTTGATTGAGCCTTTCTGAAACACTCTTTCTGTAGAAACTGCAATTGGACATTCTGAGCGCTAAGAGGCCTCTATTGGGAAAAATAATATCTTCAAATAAAAACTACACAAAAGCATTGTGTGAAACTTATTTCTGATATGTTCATTAAGCTAACAGATTTAAACCATACTTTTGATTGCGCAGTTCTGAACACTCTTTCTGTAGAAAATGCAAGTGGACATTCGGAGCGCTACGAGGGTAATAGTGGAAAAAGGAATATATTCAAATATAAACTACACAGTAGCATTCTGTGAAAATTCTTTCTGTTCTGTGCATTCAACTAACAGAGTTGAACCTTACTTTTGATTGAGCCGTTTTGAAACACTCTTTCTGTAGAAACTGCAATTGGACATGCTAAGCGCTAAGAGGCCTACATTGGGAAAAAGAATATCTTCAAATAAAAACTACACAGATGCATTCTGTGAAACTTATTTCTGATATGTAAATTCAGTTAACAGAGATAAAACATATTTTTGATTGAGCAGTTATGAAACACTCTTTTTGTAGAAAATGCAAGTGGAGATTCGGAGCGCTAAGAGGGTAATATTGGAAAAAGGAATGTCTCCAAATATAAACTACACAGAATCATTCTGTGAAACTTCTTTCTGATCTGTGCATTCAGCTAACAGAGTTAAACCATACTTTTGATTGAGCAGATCTGAACACTCTTTCTGTTGAGAATGCAACTGGACATTTGGAGCGCTAGGAGCGTAGTAGTGGAAAAAGGAATATATTCAAATATAAACTACACAGAATCATTCTGTGAAACTTCTTTCTGATCTGAGCATACAGCTAACAGTGTTAAACCATACTTTTGATTGAGCAGTTTTGAAACACTCTGTCTGTAGAAAATGCAATTGGACATTCGTGGCGCTAAGTGGGTAATAGTGGAAAAGAGAATATGTTCAAATATAAACTACACAGAAGCATTGTATGAAACTTCTTTCTGTTCTGTGCATTCAACTAACAGAGTTGAACCTTACTTTTGATTGAGCCGTTCTGAAACACTCTTTCTGTAGAAACTGCAATTGGACATTCTGAGCGCTAAGAGGCCTATATTGGGAAAAAGAATGTCTACAAATAAAAACTACACAGAAGAATTGTGTGAAACTTCTTTCTGTTCTGTTTGTTCAACTAAAAGAGTTGAACCTTAGTTTTGATTGAGCCGTTCTGAAACACTCTTTCTGTAGAAAATGCAAGTGGAGATTCGGAGCGCTAAGAGGGTAATAGTGGAAAAAGGAATGTCTCCAAATATAAACTACACAGAATCATTCTGTGAAACTTCTTTCTGATCTGTGCATTCAGCTAACAGAGTTAAACCATACTTTTGATTGAGCAGATCTGAACACTCTTTCTGTAGAAAATGCAACTGGACATTTGGAGCGCTAAGAGAGTAGTAGTGGAAAAAGGAATATATTCAAATATAAACTACACAGAAGCATTCTGTGAAACTTCTTTCTGATCTGAGCATTCAGCTAACAGAGTTAAACCATACTTTTGATTGAGCAGTTTTGAAACACTCTGTCTGTAGAAAATGCAACTGGACATTCGTAGCGCTAAGTGGGTAATTGTGGAAAAAAGAATATGTTCAAATATAAACTACACAGAAGCAGTGTATGAAACTTCTTTCTGTTCTGTGCATTCAACTAACAGAGTTGAACCTTACTTTTGATTGAGCCTTTCTGAAACACTCTTTCTGTAGAAACTGCAATTGGACATTCTGAGCGCTAAGAGGCCTCTATTGGGAAAAATAATATCTTCAAATAAAAACTACACAAAAGCATTGTGTGAAACTTATTTCTGATACGTTCATTAAGCTAACAGATTTAAACCATACTTTTGATTGCGCAGTTCTGAACACTCTTTCTGTAGAAAATGCAAGTGGACATTCGGAGCGCTACGAGGGTAATAGTGGAAAAAGGAATATATTCAAATATAAACTACACAGTAGCATTCTGTGAAAATTCTTTCTGTTCTGTGCATTCAACTAACAGAGTTGAACCTTACTTTTGATTGAGCCGTTCTGAAACACTCTTTCTGTAGAAACTGCAATTGGACATGCTAAGCGCTAAGAGGCCTACATTGGGAAAAAGAATATCTTCAAATAAAAACTACACAGATGCATTCTGTGAAACTTATTTCTGATATGTAAATTCAGTTAACAGAGATAAAACATATTTTTGATTGAGCAGTTATGAAACACTCTTTTTGTAGAAAATGCAAGTGGAGATTCGGAGCGCTAAGAGGGTAATATTGGAAAAAGGAATGTCTCCAAATATAAACTACACAGAATCATTCTGTGAAACTTCTTTCTGATCTGTGCATTCAGCTAACAGAGTTAAACCATACTTTTGATTGAGCAGATCTGAACACTCTTCCTGTTGAAAATGCAACTGGACATTTGGAGCGCTAAGAGCGTAGTAGTGGAAAAAGGAATATATTCAAATATAAACTACACAGAAGCATTCTGTGAAACTTCTTTCTGATCTGAGCATTCAGCTAACAGAGTTAAAAAATACTTTTGATTGAGCAGTTTTGAAACACTCTGTCTGTAGAAAATGCAACTGGACATTCGTAGCGCTAAGTGGGTAATAGTGGAAAAAAGAATATGTTCAAATATAAACTACACAGAAGCATTGTATGAAACTTCTTTCTGTTCTGTGCATTCAACTAACAGAGTTGAACCTTACTTTTGATTGAGCCGTTCAGAAACACTCTTTCTGTAGAAACTGCAATTGGACATTCTGAGCGCTAAGAGGCCTATATTGGGAAAAAGAATGTCTACAAATAAAAACTACACAGAAGAATTGTGTGAAACTTCTTTCTGTTCTGTTTGTTCAACTAAAAGAGTTGAACCTTAGTTTTGATTGAGCCGTTCTGTAACAGTCTTTCTGTAGAAAATGCAAGTGGAGATTCGGAGCGCTAAGAGGGTAATAGTGGAAAAAGGAATGTCTCCAAATATAAACTACACAGAATCATTCTGTGAAACTTCTTTCTGATCTGTGCATTCAGCTAACAGAGTTAAACCATACTTTTGATTGAGCAGATCTGAACACTCTTTCTGTAGAAAATGCAACTGGACATTTGGAGCGCTAAGAGATTAGTAGTGGAAAAAGGAATATATTCAAATATAAACTACACAGAATCATTCTGTGAAACTTCTTTCTGATCTGAGCATTCAGCTAACAGAGTTAAACCATAATTTTGATTGAGCAGTTTTGAAACACTCTGTCGGTAGAAAATGCAACTGGACATTCGTAGCGCTAAGTGGGTAATAGTGGAAAAAAGAATATGTTCAAATATAAACTACACAGAAGCATTGTATGAAACTTCTTTCTGTTCTGCGCATTCAACTAACAGAGTTGAACCTTACTTTTGATTGAGCCTTTCTGAAACACTCTTTCTGTAGAAACTGCAATTGGATATTCTGAGCGCTAAGAGGCCTCTATGGGGAAAAATAATATCATCAAATAAAAACTACACAGAAGAATTGTGTGAAACTTATTTCTGATATGTTCATTAAGCTAACAGAGTTAAACCATACTTTTGATTGCGCAGTTCTGAACACTCTTTCTGTAGAAAATGCAAGTGGACATTCGGAGCGCTAAGAGGGTAATAGTGGAAAAAGGAATATATTCAAATATAAACTACACAGTAGCATTCTGTGAAAATTCTTTCTGTTCTGTGCATTCAACTAACAGAGTTGAACCTTACTTTTGATTGAGCCGTTCTGAAGCACTCTTTCTGTAGTAACTGCAATTGGACATGCTAAGCGCTAAGAGGCCTACATTGGGAAAAAGAATATCTTCAAATAAAAACTACACAGATGCATTCTGTGAAACTTATTTCTGATCTGTAAATTCAGTTAACAGAGATAAAACATATTTTTGATTGAGCAGTTATGAAACACTCTTTTTGTAGAAAATGCAAGTGGAGATTCGGAGCGCTAAGAGGGTAATAGTGGAAAAAGGAATGTCTTCAAATATAAACTACACAGAATCATTCGGTGAAACTTCTTTCTGATCTGTGCATTCAGCTAACAGTGTTAAACCATACTTTTGATTGAGCAGATCTGAACACACTTTCTGTAGAAAATGCAACTGGACATTTGGAGCGCTAAGAGCGTAGTAGTGGAAAAAGGAATATATTCAAATATAAACTACACAGAAGCATTCTGTGAAACTTCTTTCTGATCTGAGCATTCAGCTAACAGCGTTAAACCATAATTTTGATTGAGCAGTTTTGAAACTCTCTGTCTGTAGAAAATGCAACTGGACATTCGTAGCGCTAAGTGGGTAATAGTGGAAAAAAGAATATGTTCAAATATAAACTACACAGAAGCATTGTATGAAACTTCTTTCTGGTCTGTGCATTCAACTAACAGAGTTGAACCTTACTTTTGATTGAGCCTTTCTGAAACACTCTTTCTGTAGACACTGCAATTGGACATTCTGAGCGCTAAGAGGCCTATATTGGGAAAAATAATATCTTCATATAAAAACTACACAGAAGCATTGTGTGAAACTTATTTCTGATATGTTCATTAAGCTAACAGAGTTAAACCATACTTTTGATTGCGCAGTTCTGAACACTCTTTCTGTAGAAAATGCAAGTGGACATTCGGAGCGCTAAGAGGGTAATAGTGGAAAAAGGAATATATTCAAATATAAACTACACAGTAGAATTCTGTGAAAATTCTTTCTGTTCTGTGCATTCAACTAACAGAGTTGAACCTTACTTTTGATTGAGCCGTTCTGAAACACTCTTTCTGTAGAAACTGCAATTGGACATGCTAAGCGCTAAGAGGCCTACATTGGGAAAAAGAATATCTTCAAATAAAAACTACACAGATGCATTCTGTGAAACTTATTTCTGATATGTAAATTCAGTTAACAGAGATAAAACATATTTTTGATTGAGCAGTTATGAAACACTCTTTTTGTAGAAAATGCAAGTGGAGATTCGGAGCGCTAAGAGGGTAATAGTGGAAAAAGTAATGTCTTCAAATATAAACTACACAGAATCATTCGGTGAAACTTCTTTCTGATCTGTGCATTCAGCTAACAGAGTTAAACCATACTTTTGATTGAGCAGATCTGAACACTCTTCCTGTTGAAAATGCAACTGGACATTTGGAGCGCTAAGAGCGTAGTAGTGGAAAAAGGAATATATTCAAATATAAACTACACAGAAGCATTCTGTGAAACTTCTTTCTGATCTGAGCATTCAGCTAACAGAGTTAAAAAATACTTTTGATTGAGCAGTTTTGAAACACTCTGTCTGTAGAAAATGCAACTGGACATTCGTAGCGCTAAGTGGGTAATAGTGGAAAAAAGAATATGTTCAAATATAAACTACACAGAAGCATTGTATGAAACTTCTTTCTGTTCTGTGCATTCAACTAACAGAGTTGAACCTTACTTTTGATTGAGCCGTTCAGAAACACTCTTTCTGTAGAAACTGCAATTGGACATTCTGAGCGCTAAGAGGCCTATATTGGGAAAAAGAATGTCTACAAATAAAAACTACACAGAAGAATTGTGTGAAACTTCTTTCTGTTCTGTTTGTTCAACTAAAAGAGTTGAACCTTAGTTTTGATTGAGCCGTTCTGTAACAGTCTTTCTGTAGAAAATGCAAGTGGAGATTCGGAGCGCTAAGAGGGTAATAGTGGAAAAAGGAATGTCTCCAAATATAAACTACACAGAATCATTCTGTGAAACTTCTTTCTGATCTGTGCATTCAGCTAACAGAGTTAAACCATACTTTTGATTGAGCAGATCTGAACACTCTTTCTGTAGAAAATGCAACTGGACATTTGGAGCGCTAAGAGATTAGTAGTGGAAAAAGGAATATATTCAAATATAAACTACACAGAATCATTCTGTGAAACTTCTTTCTGATCTGAGCATTCAGCTAACAGAGTTAAACCATAATTTTGATTGAGCAGTTTTGAAACACTCTGTCGGTAGAAAATGCAACTGGACATTCGTAGCGCTAAGTGGGTAATAGTGGAAAAAAGAATATGTTCAAATATAAACTACACAGAAGCATTGTATGAAACTTCTTTCTGTTCTGCGCATTCAACTAACAGAGTTGAACCTTACTTTTGATTGAGCCTTTCTGAAACACTCTTTCTGTAGAAACTGCAATTGGATATTCTGAGCGCTAAGAGGCCTCTATGGGGAAAAATAATATCATCAAATAAAAACTACACAGAAGAATTGTGTGAAACTTATTTCTGATATGTTCATTAAGCTAACAGAGTTAAACCATACTTTTGATTGCGCAGTTCTGAACACTCTTTCTGTAGAAAATGCAAGTGGACATTCGGAGCGCTAAGAGGGTAATAGTGGAAAAAGGAATATATTCAAATATAAACTACACAGTAGCATTCTGTGAAAATTCTTTCTGTTCTGTGCATTCAACTAACAGAGTTGAACCTTACTTTTGATTGAGCCGTTCTGAAGCACTCTTTCTGTAGTAACTGCAATTGGACATGCTAAGCGCTAAGAGGCCTACATTGGGAAAAAGAATATCTTCAAATAAAAACTACACAGATGCATTCTGTGAAACTTATTTCTGATCTGTAAATTCAGTTAACAGAGATAAAACATATTTTTGATTGAGCAGTTATGAAACACTCTTTTTGTAGAAAATGCAAGTGGAGATTCGGAGCGCTAAGAGGGTAATAGTGGAAAAAGGAATGTCTTCAAATATAAACTACACAGAATCATTCGGTGAAACTTCTTTCTGATCTGTGCATTCAGCTAACAGTGTTAAACCATACTTTTGATTGAGCAGATCTGAACACACTTTCTGTAGAAAATGCAACTGGACATTTGGAGCGCTAAGAGCGTAGTAGTGGAAAAAGGAATATATTCAAATATAAACTACACAGAAGCATTCTGTGAAACTTCTTTCTGATCTGAGCATTCAGCTAACAGCGTTAAACCATACTTTTGATTGAGCAGTTTTGAAACTCTCTGTCTGTAGAAAATGCAACTGGACATTCGTAGCGCTAAGTGGGTAATAGTGGAAAAAAGAATATGTTCAAATATAAACTACACAGAAGCATTGTATGAAACTTCTTTCTGGTCTGTGCATTCAACTAACAGAGTTGAACCTTACTTTTGATTGAGCCTTTCTGAAACACTCTTTCTGTAGACACTGCAATTGGACATTCTGAGCGCTAAGAGGCCTATATTGGGAAAAATAATATCTTCATATAAAAACTACACAGAAGCATTGTGTGAAACTTATTTCTGATATGTTCATTAAGCTAACAGAGTTAAACCATACTTTTGATTGCGCAGTTCTGAACACTCTTTCTGTAGAAAATGCAAGTGGACATTCGGAGCGCTAAGAGGGTAATAGTGGAAAAAGGAATATATTCAAATATAAACTACACAGTAGAATTCTGTGAAAATTCTTTCTGTTCTGTGCATTCAACTAACAGAGTTGAACCTTACTTTTGATTGAGCCGTTCTGAAACACTCTTTCTGTAGAAACTGCAATTGGACATGCTAAGCGCTAAGAGGCCTACATTGGGAAAAAGAATATCTTCAAATAAAAACTACACAGATGCATTCTGTGAAACTTATTTCTGATCTGTAAATTCAGTTAACAGAGATAAAACATATTTTTGATTGAGCAGATATGAAACACTCTTTTTGTAGAAAATGCAAGTGGAGATTCGGAGCGCTAAGAGGGTAGTAGTGGAAAAAGGAATGTCTTCAAATATAAACTACACAGAATCATTCGGTGAAACTTCTTTCTGATCTGTGCATTCAGCTAACAGAGTTAAACCATACTTTTGATTGAGCAGATCTGAACACTCTTTCTGTTGAGAATGCAACTGGACATTTGGAGCGCTAGGAGCGTAGTAGTGGAAAAAGGAATATATTCAAATATAAACTACACAGAATCATTCTGTGAAACTTCTTTCTGATCTGAGCATACAGCTAACAGTGTTAAACCATACTTTTGATTGAGCAGTTTTGAAACACTCTGTCTGTAGAAAATGCAATTGGACATTCGTAGCGCTAAGTGGGTAATAGTGGAAAAGAGAATATGTTCAAATATAAACTACACAGAAGCATTGTATGAAACTTCTTTCTGTTCTGTGCATTCAACTAACAGAGTTGAACCTTACTTTTGATTGAGCCGTTCTGAAACACTCTTTCTGTAGAAACTGCAATTGGACATTCTGAGCGCTAAGAGGCCTATATTGGGAAAAAGAATGTCTACAAATAAAAACTACACAGAAGAATTGTGTGAAACTTCTTTCTGTTCTGTTTGTTCAACTAAAAGAGTTGAACCTTAGTTTTGATTGAGCCGTTCTGAAACACTCTTTCTGTAGAAAATGCAAGTGGAGATTCGGAGCGCTAAGAGGGTAATAGTGGAAAAAGGAATGTCTCCAAATATAAACTACACAGAATCATTCTGTGAAACTTCTTTCTGATCTGTGCATTCAGCTAACAGAGTTAAACCATACTTTTGATTGAGCAGATCTGAACACTCTTTCTGTAGAAAATGCAACTGGACATTTGGAGCGCTAAGAGAGTAGTAGTGGAAAAAGGAATATATTCAAATATAAACTACACAGAAGCATTCTGTGAAACTTCTTTCTGATCTGAGCATTCAGCTAACAGAGTTAAACCATACTTTTGATTGAGCAGTTTTGAAACACTCTGTCTGTAGAAAATGCAACTGGACATTCGTAGCGCTAAGTGGGTAATTGTGGAAAAAAGAATATGTTCAAATATAAACTACACAGAAGCAGTGTATGAAACTTCTTTCTGTTCTGTGCATTCAACTAACAGAGTTGAACCTTACTTTTGATTGAGCCTTTCTGAAACACTCTTTCTGTAGAAACTGCAATTGGACATTCTGAGCGCTAAGAGGCCTCTATTGGGAAAAATAATATCTTCAAATAAAAACTACACAAAAGCATTGTGTGAAACTTATTTCTGATATGTTCATTAAGCTAACAGATTTAAACCATACTTTTGATTGCGCAGTTCTGAACACTCTTTCTGTAGAAAATGCAAGTGGACATTCGGAGCGCTACGAGGGTAATAGTGGAAAAAGGAATATATTCAAATATAAACTACACAGTAGCATTCTGTGAAAATTCTTTCTGTTCTGTGCATTCAACTAACAGAGTTGAACCTTACTTTTGATTGAGCCGTTTTGAAACACTCTTTCTGTAGAAACTGCAATTGGACATGCTAAGCGCTAAGAGGCCTACATTGGGAAAAAGAATATCTTCAAATAAAAACTACACAGATGCATTCTGTGAAACTTATTTCTGATATGTAAATTCAGTTAACAGAGATAAAACATATTTTTGATTGAGCAGTTATGAAACACTCTTTTTGTAGAAAATGCAAGTGGAGATTCGGAGCGCTAAGAGGGTAATATTGGAAAAAGGAATGTCTCCAAATATAAACTACACAGAATCATTCTGTGAAACTTCTTTCTGATCTGTGCATTCAGCTAACAGAGTTAAACCATACTTTTGATTGAGCAGATCTGAACACTCTTTCTGTTGAGAATGCAACTGGACATTTGGAGCGCTAGGAGCGTAGTAGTGGAAAAAGGAATATATTCAAATATAAACTACACAGAATCATTCTGTGAAACTTCTTTCTGATCTGAGCATACAGCTAACAGTGTTAAACCATACTTTTGATTGAGCAGTTTTGAAACACTCTGTCTGTAGAAAATGCAATTGGACATTCGTGGCGCTAAGTGGGTAATAGTGGAAAAGAGAATATGTTCAAATATAAACTACACAGAAGCATTGTATGAAACTTCTTTCTGTTCTGTGCATTCAACTAACAGAGTTGAACCTTACTTTTGATTGAGCCGTTCTGAAACACTCTTTCTGTAGAAACTGCAATTGGACATTCTGAGCGCTAAGAGGCCTATATTGGGAAAAAGAATGTCTACAAATAAAAACTACACAGAAGAATTGTGTGAAACTTCTTTCTGTTCTGTTTGTTCAACTAAAAGAGTTGAACCTTAGTTTTGATTGAGCCGTTCTGAAACACTCTTTCTGTAGAAAATGCAAGTGGAGATTCGGAGCGCTAAGAGGGTAATAGTGGAAAAAGGAATGTCTCCAAATATAAACTACACAGAATCATTCTGTGAAACTTCTTTCTGATCTGTGCATTCAGCTAACAGAGTTAAACCATACTTTTGATTGAGCAGATCTGAACACTCTTTCTGTAGAAAATGCAACTGGACATTTGGAGCGCTAAGAGAGTAGTAGTGGAAAAAGGAATATATTCAAATATAAACTACACAGAAGCATTCTGTGAAACTTCTTTCTGATCTGAGCATTCAGCTAACAGAGTTAAACCATACTTTTGATTGAGCAGTTTTGAAACACTCTGTCTGTAGAAAATGCAACTGGACATTCGTAGCGCTAAGTGGGTAATTGTGGAAAAAAGAATATGTTCAAATATAAACTACACAGAAGCAGTGTATGAAACTTCTTTCTGTTCTGTGCATTCAACTAACAGAGTTGAACCTTACTTTTGATTGAGCCTTTCTGAAACACTCTTTCTGTAGAAACTGCAATTGGACATTCTGAGCGCTAAGAGGCCTCTATTGGGAAAAATAATATCTTCAAATAAAAACTACACAAAAGCATTGTGTGAAACTTATTTCTGATATGTTCATTAAGCTAACAGATTTAAACCATACTTTTGATTGCGCAGTTCTGAACACTCTTTCTGTAGAAAATGCAAGTGGACATTCGGAGCGCTACGAGGGTAATAGTGGAAAAAGGAATATATTCAAATATAAACTACACAGTAGCATTCTGTGAAAATTCTTTCTGTTCTGTGCATTCAACTAACAGAGTTGAACCTTACTTTTGATTGAGCCGTTCTGAAACACTCTTTCTGTAGAAACTGCAATTGGACATGCTAAGCGCTAAGAGGCCTACATTGGGAAAAAGAATATCTTCAAATAAAAACTACACAGATGCATTCTGTGAAACTTATTTCTGATATGTAAATTCAGTTAACAGAGATAAAACATATTTTTGATTGAGCAGTTATGAAACACTCTTTTTGTAGAAAATGCAAGTGGAGATTCGGAGCGCTAAGAGGGTAATATTGGAAAAAGGAATGTCTCCAAATATAAACTACACAGAATCATTCTGTGAAACTTCTTTCTGATCTGTGCATTCAGCTAACAGAGTTAAACCATACTTTTGATTGAGCAGATCTGAACACTCTTCCTGTTGAAAATGCAACTGGACATTTGGAGCGCTAAGAGCGTAGTAGTGGAAAAAGGAATATATTCAAATATAAACTACACAGAAGCATTCTGTGAAACTTCTTTCTGATCTGAGCATTCAGCTAACAGAGTTAAAAAATACTTTTGATTGAGCAGTTTTGAAACACTCTGTGTGTAGAAAATGCAACTGGACATTCGTAGCGCTAAGTGGGTAATAGTGGAAAAAAGAATATGTTCAAATATAAACTACACAGAAGCATTGTATGAAACTTCTTTCTGTTCTGTGCATTCAACTAACAGAGTTGAACCTTACTTTTGATTGAGCCGTTCAGAAACACTCTTTCTGTAGAAACTGCAATTGGACATTCTGAGCGCTAAGAGGCCTATATTGGGAAAAAGAATGTCTACAAATAAAAACTACACAGAAGAATTGTGTGAAACTTCTTTCTGTTCTGTTTGTTCAACTAAAAGAGTTGAACCTTAGTTTTGATTGAGCCGTTCTGTAACAGTCTTTCTGTAGAAAATGCAAGTGGAGATTCGGAGCGCTAAGAGGGTAATAGTGGAAAAAGGAATGTCTCCAAATATAAACTACACAGAATCATTCTGTGAAACTTCTTTCTGATCTGTGCATTCAGCTAACAGAGTTAAACCATACTTTTGATTGAGCAGATCTGAACACTCTTTCTGTAGAAAATGCAACTGGACATTTGGAGCGCTAAGAGATTAGTAGTGGAAAAAGGAATATATTCAAATATAAACTACACAGAATCATTCTGTGAAACTTCTTTCTGATCTGAGCATTCAGCTAACAGAGTTAAACCATAATTTTGATTGAGCAGTTTTGAAACACTCTGTCGGTAGAAAATGCAACTGGACATTCGTAGCGCTAAGTGGGTAATAGTGGAAAAAAGAATATGTTCAAATATAAACTACACAGAAGCATTGTATGAAACTTCTTTCTGTTCTGCGCATTCAACTAACAGAGTTGAACCTTACTTTTGATTGAGCCTTTCTGAAACACTCTTTCTGTAGAAACTGCAATTGGATATTCTGAGCGCTAAGAGGCCTCTATGGGGAAAAATAATATCATCAAATAAAAACTACACAGAAGAATTGTGTGAAACTTATTTCTGATATGTTCATTAAGCTAACAGAGTTAAACCATACTTTTGATTGCGCAGTTCTGAACACTCTTTCTGTAGAAAATGCAAGTGGACATTCGGAGCGCTAAGAGGGTAATAGTGGAAAAAGGAATATATTCAAATATAAACTACACAGTAGCATTCTGTGAAAATTCTTTCTGTTCTGTGCATTCAACTAACAGAGTTGAACCTTACTTTTGATTGAGCCGTTCTGAAGCACTCTTTCTGTAGTAACTGCAATTGGACATGCTAAGCGCTAAGAGGCCTACATTGGGAAAAAGAATATCTTCAAATAAAAACTACACAGATGCATTCTGTGAAACTTATTTCTGATCTGTAAATTCAGTTAACAGAGATAAAACATATTTTTGATTGAGCAGTTATGAAACACTCTTTTTGTAGAAAATGCAAGTGGAGATTCGGAGCGCTAAGAGGGTAATAGTGGAAAAAGGAATGTCTTCAAATATAAACTACACAGAATCATTCGGTGAAACTTCTTTCTGATCTGTGCATTCAGCTAACAGTGTTAAACCATACTTTTGATTGAACAGATCTGAACACACTTTCTGTAGAAAATGCAACTGGACATTTGGAGCGCTAAGAGCGTAGTAGTGGAAAAAGGAATATATTCAAATATAAACTACACAGAAGCATTCTGTGAAACTTCTTTCTGATCTGAGCATTCAGCTAACAGCGTTAAACCATACTTTTGATTGAGCAGTTTTGAAACTCTCTGTCTGTAGAAAATGCAACTGGACATTCGTAGCGCTAAGTGGGTAATAGTGGAAAAAAGAATATGTTCAAATATAAACTACACAGAAGCATTGTATGAAACTTCTTTCTGGTCTGTGCATTCAACTAACAGAGTTGAACCTTACTTTTGATTGAGCCTTTCTGAAACACTCTTTCTGTAGACACTGCAATTGGACATTCTGAGCGCTAAGAGGCCTATATTGGGAAAAATAATATCTTCATATAAAAACTACACAGAAGCATTGTGTGAAACTTATTTCTGATATGTTCATTAAGCTAACAGAGTTAAACCATACTTTTGATTGCGCAGTTCTGAACACTCTTTCTGTAGAAAATGCAAGTGGACATTCGGAGCGCTAAGAGGGTAATAGTGGAAAAAGGAATATATTCAAATATAAACTACACAGTAGAATTCTGTGAAAATTCTTTCTGTTCTGTGCATTCAACTAACAGAGTTGAACCTTACTTTTGATTGAGCCGTTCTGAAACACTCTTTCTGTAGAAACTGCAATTGGACATGCTAAGCGCTAAGAGGCCTACATTGGGAAAAAGAATATCTTCAAATAAAAACTACACAGATGCATTCTGTGAAACTTATTTCTGATCTGTAAATTCAGTTAACAGAGATAAAACATATTTTTGATTGAGCAGATATGAAACACTCTTTTTGTAGAAAATGCAAGTGGAGATTCGGAGCGCTAAGAGGGTAGTAGTGGAAAAAGGAATGTCTTCAAATATAAACTACACAGAATCATTCGGTGAAACTTCTTTCTGATCTGTGCATTCAGCTAACAGAGTTAAACCATACTTTTGATTGAGCAGATCTGAACACTCTTTCTGTTGAGAATGCAACTGGACATTTGGAGCGCTAGGAGCGTAGTAGTGGAAAAAGGAATATATTCAAATATAAACTACACAGAATCATTCTGTGAAACTTCTTTCTGATCTGAGCATACAGCTAACAGTGTTAAACCATACTTTTGATTGAGCAGTTTTGAAACACTCTGTCTGTAGAAAATGCAATTGGACATTCGTAGCGCTAAGTGGGTAATAGTGGAAAAGAGAATATGTTCAAATATAAACTACACAGAAGCATTGTATGAAACTTCTTTCTGTTCTGTGCATTCAACTAACAGAGTTGAACCTTACTTTTGATTGAGCCGTTCTGAAACACTCTTTCTGTAGAAACTGCAATTGGACATTCTGAGCGCTAAGAGGCCTATATTGGGAAAAAGAATGTCTACAAATAAAAACTACACAGAAGAATTGTGTGAAACTTCTTTCTGTTCTGTTTGTTCAACTAAAAGAGTTGAACCTTAGTTTTGATTGAGCCGTTCTGAAACACTCTTTCTGTAGAAAATGCAAGTGGAGATTCGGAGCGCTAAGAGGGTAATAGTGGAAAAAGGAATGTCTCCAAATATAAACTACACAGAATCATTCTGTGAAACTTCTTTCTGATCTGTGCATTCAGCTAACAGAGTTAAACCATACTTTTGATTGAGCAGATCTGAACACTCTTTCTGTAGAAAATGCAACTGGACATTTGGAGCGCTAAGAGAGTAGTAGTGGAAAAAGGAATATATTCAAATATAAACTACACAGAAGCATTCTGTGAAACTTCTTTCTGATCTGAGCATTCAGCTAACAGAGTTAAACCATACTTTTGATTGAGCAGTTTTGAAACACTCTGTCTGTAGAAAATGCAACTGGACATTCGTAGCGCTAAGTGGGTAATTGTGGAAAAAAGAATATGTTCAAATATAAACTACACAGAAGCAGTGTATGAAACTTCTTTCTGTTCTGTGCATTCAACTAACAGAGTTGAACCTTACTTTTGATTGAGCCTTTCTGAAACACTCTTTCTGTAGAAACTGCAATTGGACATTCTGAGCGCTAAGAGGCCTCTATTGGGAAAAATAATATCTTCAAATAAAAACTACACAAAAGCATTGTGTGAAACTTATTTCTGATATGTTCATTAAGCTAACAGATTTAAACCATACTTTTGATTGCGCAGTTCTGAACACTCTTTCTGTAGAAAATGCAAGTGGACATTCGGAGCGCTACGAGGGTAATAGTGGAAAAAGGAATATATTCAAATATAAACTACACAGTAGCATTCTGTGAAAATTCTTTCTGTTCTGTGCATTCAACTAACAGAGTTGAACCTTACTTTTGATTGAGCCGTTCTGAAACACTCTTTCTGTAGAAACTGCAATTGGACATGCTAAGCGCTAAGAGGCCTACATTGGGAAAAAGAATATCTTCAAATAAAAACTACACAGATGCATTCTGTGAAACTTATTTCTGATATGTAAATTCAGTTAACAGAGATAAAACATATTTTTGATTGAGCAGTTATGAAACACTCTTTTTGTAGAAAGTGCAAGTGGAGATTCGGAGCGCTAAGAGAGTAATATTGGAAAAAGGAATGTCTCCAAATATAAACTACACAGAATCATTCTGTGAAACTTCTTTCTGATCTGTGCATTCAGCTAACAGAGTTAAACCATACTTTTGATTGAGCAGATCTGAACACTCTTTCTGTTGAGAATGCAACTGGACATTTGGAGCGCTAGGAGCGTAGTAGTGGAAAAAGGAATATATTCAAATATAAACTACACAGAATCATTCTGTGAAACTTCTTTCTGATCTGAGCATACAGCTAACAGTGTTAAACCATACTTTTGATTGAGCAGTTTTGAAACACTCTGTCTGTAGAAAATGCAATTGGACATTCGTGGCGCTAAGTGGGTAATAGTGGAAAAGAGAATATGTTCAAATATAAACTACACAGAAGCATTGTATGAAACTTCTTTCTGTTCTGTGCATTCAACTAACAGAGTTGAACCTTACTTTTGATTGAGCCGTTCTGAAACACTCTTTCTGTAGAAACTGCAATTGGACATTCTGAGCGCTAAGAGGCCTATATTGGGAAAAAGAATGTCTACAAATAAAAACTACACAGAAGAATTGTGTGAAACTTCTTTCTGTTCTGTTTGTTCAACTAAAAGAGTTGAACCTTAGTTTTGATTGAGCCGTTCTGAAACACTCTTTCTGTAGAAAATGCAAGTGGAGATTCGGAGCGCTAAGAGGGTAATAGTGGAAAAAGGAATGTCTCCAAATATAAACTACACAGAATCATTCTGTGAAACTTCTTTCTGATCTGTGCATTCAGCTAACAGAGTTAAACCATACTTTTGATTGAGCAGATCTGAACACTCTTTCTGTAGAAAATGCAACTGGACATTTGGAGCGCTAAGAGAGTAGTAGTGGAAAAAGGAATATATTCAAATATAAACTACACAGAAGCATTCTGTGAAACTTCTTTCTGATCTGAGCATTCAGCTAACAGAGTTAAACCATACTTTTGATTGAGCAGTTTTGAAACACTCTGTCTGTAGAAAATGCAACTGGACATTCGTAGCGCTAAGTGGGTAATTGTGGAAAAAAGAATATGTTCAAATATAAACTACACAGAAGCAGTGTATGAAACTTCTTTCTGTTCTGTGCATTCAACTAACAGAGTTGAACCTTACTTTTGATTGAGCCTTTCTGAAACACTCTTTCTGTAGAAACTGCAATTGGACATTCTGAGCGCTAAGAGGCCTCTATTGGGAAAAATAATATCTTCAAATAAAAACTACACAAAAGCATTGTGTGAAACTTATTTCTGATATGTTCATTAAGCTAACAGATTTAAACCATACTTTTGATTGCGCAGTTCTGAACACTCTTTCTGTAGAAAATGCAAGTGGACATTCGGAGCGCTACGAGGGTAATAGTGGAAAAAGGAATATATTCAAATATAAACTACACAGTAGCATTCTGTGAAAATTCTTTCTGTTCTGTGCATTCAACTAACAGAGTTGAACCTTACTTTTGATTGAGCCGTTCTGAAACACTCTTTCTGTAGAAACTGCAATTGGACATGCTAAGCGCTAAGAGGCCTACATTGGGAAAAAGAATATCTTCAAATAAAAACTACACAGATGCATTCTGTGAAACTTATTTCTGATATGTAAATTCAGTTAACAGAGATAAAACATATTTTTGATTGAGCAGTTATGAAACACTCTTTTTGTAGAAAATGCAAGTGGAGATTCGGAGCGCTAAGAGGGTAATATTGGAAAAAGGAATGTCTCCAAATATAAACTACACAGAATCATTCTGTGAAACTTCTTTCTGATCTGTGCATTCAGCTAACAGAGTTAAACCATACTTTTGATTGAGCAGATCTGAACACTCTTCCTGTTGAAAATGCAACTGGACATTTGGAGCGCTAAGAGCGTAGTAGTGGAAAAAGGAATATATTCAAATATAAACTACACAGAAGCATTCTGTGAAACTTCTTTCTGATCTGAGCATTCAGCTAACAGAGTTAAAAAATACTTTTGATTGAGCAGTTTTGAAACACTCTGTGTGTAGAAAATGCAACTGGACATTCGTAGCGCTAAGTGGGTAATAGTGGAAAAAAGAATATGTTCAAATATAAACTACACAGAAGCATTGTATGAAACTTCTTTCTGTTCTGTGCATTCAACTAACAGAGTTGAACCTTACTTTTGATTGAGCCGTTCAGAAACACTCTTTCTGTAGAAACTGCAATTGGACATTCTGAGCGCTAAGAGGCCTATATTGGGAAAAAGAATGTCTACAAATAAAAACTACACAGAAGAATTGTGTGAAACTTCTTTCTGTTCTGTTTGTTCAACTAAAAGAGTTGAACCTTAGTTTTGATTGAGCCGTTCTGTAACAGTCTTTCTGTAGAAAATGCAAGTGGAGATTCGGAGCGCTAAGAGGGTAATAGTGGAAAAAGGAATGTCTCCAAATATAAACTACACAGAATCATTCTGTGAAACTTCTTTCTGATCTGTGCATTCAGCTAACAGAGTTAAACCATACTTTTGATTGAGCAGATCTGAACACTCTTTCTGTAGAAAATGCAACTGGACATTTGGAGCGCTAAGAGATTAGTAGTGGAAAAAGGAATATATTCAAATATAAACTACACAGAATCATTCTGTGAAACTTCTTTCTGATCTGAGCATTCAGCTAACAGAGTTAAACCATACTTTTGATTGAGCAGTTTTGAAACACTCTGTCTGTAGAAAATGCAACTGGACATTCGTAGCGCTAAGTGGGTAATAGTGGAAAAAAGAATATGTTCAAATATAAACTACACAGAAGCATTGTATGAAACTTCTTTCTGTTCTGCGCATTCAACTAACAGAGTTGAACCTTACTTTTGATTGAGCCTTTCTGAAACACTCTTTCTGTAGAAACTGCAATTGGATATTCTGAGCGCTAAGAGGCCTCTATGGGGAAAAATAATATCATCAAATAAAAACTACACAGAAGAATTGTGTGAAACTTATTTCTGATATGTTCATTAAGCTAACAGAGTTAAACCATACTTTTGATTGCGCAGTTCTGAACACTCTTTCTGTAGAAAATGCAAGTGGACATTCGGAGCGCTAAGAGGGTAATAGTGGAAAAAGGAATATATTCAAATATAAACTACACAGTAGCATTCTGTGAAAATTCTTTCTGTTCTGTGCATTCAACTAACAGAGTTGAACCTTACTTTTGATTGAGCCGTTCTGAAGCACTCTTTCTGTAGTAACTGCAATTGGACATGCTAAGCGCTAAGAGGCCTACATTGGGAAAAAGAATATCTTCAAATAAAAACTACACAGATGCATTCTGTGAAACTTATTTCTGATCTGTAAATTCAGTTAACAGAGATAAAACATATTTTTGATTGAGCAGTTATGAAACACTCTTTTTGTAGAAAATGCAAGTGGAGATTCGGAGCGCTAAGAGGGTAATAGTGGAAAAAGGAATGTCTTCAAATATAAACTACACAGAATCATTCGGTGAAACTTCTTTCTGATCTGTGCATTCAGCTAACAGTGTTAAACCATACTTTTGATTGAGCAGATCTGAACACACTTTCTGTAGAAAATGCAACTGGACATTTGGAGCGCTAAGAGCGTAGTAGTGGAAAAAGGAATATATTCAAATATAAACTACACAGAAGCATTCTGTGAAACTTCTTTCTGATCTGAGCATTCAGCTAACAGCGTTAAACCATACTTTTGATTGAGCAGTTTTGAAACTCTCTGTCTGTAGAAAATGCAACTGGACATTCGTAGCGCTAAGTGGGTAATAGTGGAAAAAAGAATATGTTCAAATATAAACTACACAGAAGCATTGTATGAAACTTCTTTCTGGTCTGTGCATTCAACTAACAGAGTTGAACCTTACTTTTGATTGAGCCTTTCTGAAACACTCTTTCTGTAGACACTGCAATTGGACATTCTGAGCGCTAAGAGGCCTATATTGGGAAAAATAATATCTTCAAATAAAAACTACACAGAAGCATTGTGTGAAACTTATTTCTGATATGTTCATTAAGCTAACAGAGTTAAACCATACTTTTGATTGCGCAGTTCTGAACACTCTTTCTGTAGAAAATGCAAGTGGACATTCGGAGCGCTAAGAGGGTAATAGTGGAAAAAGGAATATATTCAAATATAAACTACACAGTAGAATTCTGTGAAAATTCTTTCTGTTCTGTGCATTCAACTAACAGAGTTGAACCTTACTTTTGATTGAGCCGTTCTGAAACACTCTTTCTGTAGAAACTGCAATTGGTCATGCTAAGCGCTAAGAGGCCTACATTGGGAAAAAGAATATCTTCAAATAAAAACTACACAGATGCATTCTGTGAAACTTATTTCTGATCTGTAAATTCAGTTAACAGAGATAAAACATATTTTTGATTGAGCAGATATGAAACACTCTTTTTGTAGAAAATGCAAGTGGAGATTCGGAGCACTAAGAGGGTAGTAGTGGAAAAAGGAATGTCTTCAAATATAAACTACACAGAATCATTCGGTGAAACTTCTTTCTGATCTGTGCATTCAGCTAACAGAGTTAAACCATACTTTTGATTGAGCAGATCTGAACACTCTTTCTGTTGAGAATGCAACTGGACATTTGGAGCGCTAGGAGCGTAGTAGTGGAAAAAGGAATATATTCAAATATAAACTACACAGAATCATTCTGTGAAACTTCTTTCTGATCTGAGCATACAGCTAACAGTGTTAAACCATACTTTTGATTGAGCAGTTTTGAAACACTCTGTCTGTAGAAAATGCAACTGGACATTCGTAGCGCTAAGTGGGTAATAGTGGAAAAGAGAATATGTTCAAATATAAACTACACAGAAGCATTGTATGAAACTTCTTTCTGTTCTGTGCATTCAACTAACAGAGTTGAACCTTACTTTTGATTGAGCCGTTCTGAAACACTCTTTCTGTAGAAACTGCAATTGGACATTCTGAGCGCTAAGAGGCCTATATTGGGAAAAAGAATGTCTACAAATAAAAACTACACAGAAGAATTGTGTGAAACTTCTTTCTGTTCTGTTTGTTCAACTAAAAGAGTTGAACCTTAGTTTTGATTGAGCCGTTCTGAAACACTCTTTCTGTAGAAAATGCAAGTGGAGATTCGGAGCGCTAAGAGGGTAATAGTGGAAAAAGGAATGTCTCCAAATATAAACTACACAGAATCATTCTGTGAAACTTCTTTCTGATCTGTGCATTCAGCTAACAGAGTTAAACCATACTTTTGATTGAGCAGATCTGAACACTCTTTCTGTAGAAAATGCAACTGGACATTTGGAGCGCTAAGAGAGTAGTAGTGGAAAAAGGAATATATTCAAATATAAACTACACAGAAGCATTCTGTGAAACTTCTTTCTGATCTGAGCATTCAGCTAACAGAGTTAAACCATACTTTTGATTGAGCAGTTTTGAAACACTCTGTCTGTAGAAAATGCAACTGGACATTCGTAGCGCTAAGTGGGTAATTGTGGAAAAAAGAATATGTTCAAATATAAACTACACAGAAGCAGTGTATGAAACTTCTTTCTGTTCTGTGAATTCAACTAACAGATTTGAACCTTACTTTTGATTGAGACTTTCTGAAACACTCTTTCTGTAGAAACTGCAATTGGACATTCTGAGCGCTAAGAGGCCTATATTGGGAAAAATAATATCTTCAAATAAAAACTACACAGAAGCATTGTGTGAAACTTATTTCTGATATGTTCATTAAGCTAACAGAGTTAAACCATACTTTTGATTGCGAAGTTCTGAACACTCTTTCTGTAGAAAATTCAAGTGGACATTCGGAGCGCTAAGAGGGTAATAGTGGAAAAAGGAATATATTCAAATATAAACTACACAGTAGCATTCTGTGAAAATTCTTTCTGTTCTGTGCATTCAACTAACAGAGTTGAACCTTACTTTTGATTGAGCCGTTCTGAAACACTCTTTCTGTAGAAACTGCAATTGGACATGCTAAGCGCTAAGTGGCCTACATTGGGAAAAAGAATATCTTCAAATAAAAACTACACAGATGCATTCTGTGAAACTTATTTCTGATCTGTAAATTCAGTTAACAGAGATAAAACATATTTTTGATTGAGCAGTTATGAAACACTCTTTTTGTAGAAAATGCAAGTGGAGATTGGGAGCGCTAAGAGGTTAATAGTGGAAAAAGGAATGTCTTCAAATATAAACTACACAGAATCATTCGGTGAAACTTCTTTCTGATCCGTGCATTCAGCTAACAGAGTTAAACCATACTTTTGATTGAGCAGATCTGAACACTCTTTCTGTAGAAAATGCAACTGGACATTTGGAGCGCTAAGAGCGTAGTAGTGGAAAAAGGAATATATTCAAATATAAACTACACAGAGGCATTCTGTGAATCTTCTTTCTGATCTGAGCATTCAGCTAACAGAGTTAAACCATACTTTTGATTGAGCAGTTTTGAAACACTCTGTCTGTAGAAAATGCAACTGGACATTCGTAGCGCTAAGTGGGTAATAGTGGAAAAAAGAATATGTTCAAATATAAACTACACAGAAGCATTGTATGAAACTTCTTTCTGTTCTGTGCATTCAACTAACAGAGTTGAACCTTACTTTTGATTGAGCCTTTCTGAAACACTCTTTCTGTAGAAACTGCAATTGGACATTCTGAGCGCTAAGAGGCCTATATTGGGAAAAATAATATCTTCAAATAAAAACTACACAGAAGCATTGTGTGAAACTTATTTCTGATATGTTCATTAAGCTAACAGAGTTAAACCATACTTTTGATTGCGCAGTTCTGAACACTCTTTCTGTAGAAAATGCAAGTGGACATTCGGAGCGCTAAGAGGGTAATAGTGGAAAAAGGAATATATTCAAATATAAACTACACAGTAGCATTCTGTGAAAATTCTTTCTGTTCTGTGCATTCAACTAACAGAGTTGAACCTTACTTTTGATTGAGCCGTTCTGAAACACTCTTTCTGTAGAAACTGCAATTGGACATGCTAAGCGCTAAGAGGCCTACATTGGGAAAAAGAATATCTTCAAATAAAAACTACACAGATGCATTCTGTGAAACTTATTTCTGATCTGTAAATTCAGTTAACAGAGATAAAACATATTTTTGATTGAGCAGTTATGAAACACTCTTTTTGTAGAAAATGCAAGTGGAGATTTGGAGCGCTAAGAGGGTAATAGTGGAAAAAGGAATGTCTTCAAATATAAACTACACAGAATCATTCGGTGAAACTTCTTTCTGATCCGTGCATTCAGCTAACAGGGTTAAACCATACTTTTGATTGAGCAGATCTGAACACTCTTTCTGTAGAAAATGCAACTGGACATTTGGAGCGCTAAGAGCGTAGTAGTGGAAAAAGGAATATATTCAAATATAAACTACACAGAGGCATTCTGTGAAACTTCTTTCTGATCTGAGCATTCAGCTAACAGAGTTAAACCATACTTTTGATTGAGCAGTTTTGAAACACTCTGTCTGTAGAAAATGCAACTGGACATTCGTAGCGCTAAGTGGGTAATAGTGGAAAAAAGAATATGTTCAAATATAAACTACACAGAAGCATTGTATGAAACTTCTTTCTGTTCTGTGCATTCAACTAACAGAGTTGAACCTTACTTTTGATAGAGCCTTTCTGAAACACTCTTTCTGTAGAAACTGCAATTGGACATTCTGAGCGCTAAGAGGCCTCTATTGGGAAAAATACTATCTTCAAATAAAAACTACACAGAAGCATTGTGTGAAACTTATTTCTGATATGTTCATTAAGCTAACAGAGTTAAACCATACTTTTGATTGCGCAGTTCTGAACACTCTTTCTGTAGAAAATGCAAGTGGACATTCGGAGCGCTAAGAGGGTAATAGTGGAAAAAGGTATATATTCAAATATAAAATACACAGTAGCATTCTGTGAAAATTCTTTCTGTTCTGTGCATTCAACTAACAGAGTTGAACCTTACTTTTGATTGAGCCGTTCTGAAACACTCTTTCTGTAGAAACTGCAATTGGACATGCTAAGCGCTAAGAGGCCTACATTGGGAAAAAGAATATCTTCAAATAAAAACTACACAGATGCATTCTGTGAAACTTATTTCTGATCTGTAAATTCAGTTAACAGAGATAAAACATATTTTTGATTGAGCAGTTATGAAACACTCTTTTTGTAGAAAATGCAAGTGGAGATTCGGAGCGCTAAGAGGGTAATAGTGGAAAAAGGAATGTCTTCAAATATAAACTACACAGAATCATTCGGTGAAACTTCTTTCTGATCTGTGCATTCAGCTAACAGAGTTAAACCATACTTTTGATTGAGCAGATCTGAACACACTTTCTGTAGAAAATGCAACTGGACATTTGGAGCGCTAAGAGCGTAGTAGTGGAAAAAGGAATATATTCAAATATAAACTACACAGAAGCATTCTGTGAAACTTCTTTCTGATCTGATCATTCAGCTAACAGAGTTAAACCATACTTTTGATTGAGCAGTTTTGAAACACTCTGTCTGTAGAAAATGCAACTGGACATTCGTAGCGCTAAGTGGGTAATAGTGGAAAAAAGAATATGTTCAAATATAAACTACACAGAAGCATTGTATGAAACTTCTTTCTGTTCTGTGCATTCAACTAACAGAGTTGAACCTTACTTTTGATTGAGCCGTTCTGAAACACTCTTTCTGTAGAAACTGCAATTGGACATTCTGAGCGCTAAGAGGCCTCTATTGGGAAAAATAATATCTTCAAATAAAAACTACACAGAAGCATTGTGTGAAACTTATTTCTGATATGTTCATTAAGCTAACAGAGTTAAACCATACTTTTGATTGCGCAGTTCTGAACACTCTTTCTGTAGAAAATGCAAGTGGACATTCGGAGCGCTAAGAGGGTAATAGTGGAAAAAGGAATATATTCAAATATAAACTACACAGTAGCATTCTGTGAAAATTCTTTCTGTTCTGTGCATTCAACTAACAGAGTTGAACCTTACTTTTGATTGAGCCGTTCTGAAACACTCTTTCTGTAGAAACTGCAATTGGACATGCTAAGCGCTAAGAGGCCTACATTGGGAAAAAGAATATCTTCAAATAAAAACTACACAGATGCATTCTGTGAAACTTATTTCTGATCTGTAAATTCAGTTAACAGAGATAAAACATATTTTTGATTGAGCAGTTATGAAACACTCTTTTTGTAGAAAATGCAAGTGGAGATTCGGAGCGCTAAGAGGGTAATAGTGGAAAAAGGAATGTCTCCAAATATAAACTACACAGAATCATTCTGTGAAACTTCTTTCTGATCTGCGCATTCAGCTAACAGAGTTAAAACATACTTTTGATTGAGCAGATCTGAACACTCTTTCTGTAGAAAATGCAACTGGACATTTGGAGCGCTAAGAGAGTAGTAGTGGAAAAAGGAATATATTCAAATATAAACTACACAGAAGCATTCTGTGAAACTTCTTTCTGATCTGAGCATTCAGCTAACAGAGTTAAACCATACTTTTGATTGAGCAGTTTTGAAACACTCTGTCTGTAGAAAATGCAACTGGATATTCGTAGCGCTAAGTGGGTAATAGTGGAAAAAAGAATATGTTCAAATATAAACTACACAGAAGCATTTTATGAAACTTCTTTCTGTTCTGTGCATTCAACTAACAGAGTTGAACGTTACTTTTGATAGAGCCTTTCTGAAACACTCTTTCTGTAGAAACTGCAATTGGACATTCTGAGCGCTAAGAGGCCTCTATTGGGAAAAATAATATCTTCAAATAAAAACTACACAGAAGTATTGTGTGAAACTTATTTCTGATATGTTCATTAAGCTAAGAGAGTTAAACCATACTTTTGATTGCGCAGTTCTGAACACTCTTTCTGTAGAAAATGCAAGTGGACATTCGGAGCGCTAAGAGGGTAATAGTGGAAAAAGGAATATATTCAAATATAAAATACACAGTAGCATTCTGTGAAAATTCTTTCTGTTCTGTGCATTCAACTAACAGAGTTGAACCTTACTTTTGATTGAGCCGTTCTGAAACACTCTTTCTGTAGAAACTGCAATTGGACATGCTAAGCGCTAAGAGGCCTACATTGGGAAAAAGAATATCTTCAAATAAAAACTACACAGATGCATTCTGTGAAACTTATTTCTGATCTGTAAATTCAGTTAACAGAGATAAAACATATTTTTGATTGAGCAGTTATGAAACACTCTTTTTGTAGAAAATGCAAGTGGAGATTCGGAGCGCTAAGAGGGTAATAGTGGAAAAAGGAATGTCTTCAAATATAAACTACACAGAATCATTCGGTGAAACTTCTTTCTGATCTGTGCATTCAGCTAACAGAGTTAAACCATACTTTTGATTGAGCAGATCTGAACACACTTTCTGTAGAAAATGCAACTGGACATTTGGAGCGCTAAGAGCGTAGTAGTGGAAAAAGGAATATATTCAAATATAAACTACACAGAAGCATTCTGTGAAACTTCTTTCTGATCTGAGCATTCAGCTAACAGAGTTAAACCATACTTTTGATTGAGCAGTTTTGAAACACTCTGTCTGTAGAAAATGCAACCGGACATTCGTAGCGCTAAGTGGGTAATAGTGGAAAAAAGAATATGTTCAAATATAAACTACACAGAAGCATTGTATGAAACTTCTTTCTGTTCTGTGCATTCAACTAACAGAGTTGAACCTTACTTTTGATTGAGCCGTTCTGAAACACTCTTTCTGTAGAAACTGCAATTGGACATTCTGAGCGCTAAGAGGCCTCTATTGGGAAAAATAATATCTTCAAATAAAAACTACACAGAAGCATTGTGTGAAACTTATTTCTGATATGTTCATTAAGCTAACAGAGTTAAACCATACTTTTGATTGCGCAGTTCTGAACACTCTTTCTGTAGAAAATGCAAGTGGACATTCGGAGCGCTAAGAGGGTAATAGTGGAAAAAGGAATATATTCAAATATAAACTACACAGTAGCATTCTGTGAAAATTCTTTCTGTTCTGTGCATTCAACTAACAGAGTTGAACCTTACTTTTGATTGAGCCGTTCTGAAACACTTTCTGTAGAAACTGCAATTGGACATGCTAAGCGCTAAGAGGCCTACATTGGGAAAAAGAATATCTTCAAATAAAAACTACACAGATGCATTCTGTGAAACTTATTTCTGATCTGTAAATTCAGTTAACAGAGATAAAACATATTTTTGATTGAGCAGGTATGAAACACTCTTTTTGTAGAAAATGCAAGTGGAGATTCGGAGCGCTAAGAGGGTAATAGTGGAAAAAGGAATGTCTTCAAATATAAACTACACAGAATCATTCGGTGAAACTTCTTTCTGATCAGTGCATTCAGCTAATAGAGTTAAACCATACTTTTGATTGAGCAGATCTGAACACTCTTTCTGTTGAAAATGCAACTGGACATTTGGAGCGCTAAGAGCGTAATAGTGGAAAAAGGAATATATTCAAATATAAACTACACAGAAGCATTCTGTGAAACTTCTTTCTGATCAGAGCATTCAGCTAACAGAGTTAAACCATACTTTTGATTGAGCAGTTTTGAAACACTCTGTCTGTAGAAAATGCAACTGGACATTCGTAGCGCTAAGTGGGTAATAGTGGAAAAAAGAATATGTTCAAATATAAACTACACAGAAGCATTGTATGAAACTTCTTTCTGTTCTGTGCATTCAACTAACAGAGTTGAACCTTACTTTTGATTGAGCCTTTCTGAAACACTCTTTCTGTAGAAACTGCAATTGGACATTCTGAGCGCTAAGAGGCCTATATTGGGAAAAAAAATATCTTCAAATAAAAACTACACAGAAGAATTGTGTGAAACTTATTTCTGATATGTTCATTAAGCTAACAGAGTTTAACCATACTTTTGATTGCGCAGTTCTGAACACTCTTTCTGTAGAAAATGCAAGTGGACATTCGGAGCGCTAAGAGGGTAATAGTGGAAAAAGGAATATATTCAAATATAAACTACACAGTAGCATTCTGTGAAAATTCTTTCTGTTCTGTGCATTCAACTAACAGAGTTGAACCTTACTTTTGATTGAGCCGTTCTGAAACACTCTTTCTGTAGAAACTGCAATTAGACATGCTAAGCGCTAAGAGGCCTACATTGGTAAAAAAATATCCTCAAATAAAAACTACACAGATGCATTCTGTGAAACATATTTCTGATCTGTAAATTCAGTTAACAGAGATAAATCATATTTTTGATTGAGCAGTTATGAAACACTCTTTTTGTAGAAAATGCAAGTGGAGATTCGGAGCGCTAAGAGGGTAATAGTGGAAAAAGGAATGTCTTCAAATATAAACTACACAGAATCATTCGGTGAAACTTCTTTCTGATCTGTGCATTCAGCTAACAGAGTTAAACCATACTTTTGATTGAGCAGATCTGAACACTCTTTCTGTTGAAAATGCAACTGGACATTTGGAGCGCTAAGAGCGTAGTAGTGGAAAAAGGAATATATTCAAATATAAACTACACAGAAGCATTCTGTGAAACTTCTTTCTGATCTGAGCATTGAGCTAACGGAGTTAAACCATACTTTTGATTGAGCAGTTTTGAAACACTCTGTCTGTAGAAAATGCAACTGGACATTCGTAGCGCTAAGTGGGTAATAGTGGAAAAGAGAATATGTTCAAATATAAACTACACAGAAGCATTGTATGAAACTTCTTTCTGTTCTGTGCATTCAACTAACAGAGTTGAACCTTACTTTTGATTGAGCCGTTCTGAAACACTCTTTCTGTAGAAACTGCAATTGGACATTCTGAGCGCTAAGAGGCCTATATTGGGAAAAAGAATGTCTACAAATAAAAACTACACAGAAGAATTGTGTGAAACTTCTTTCTGTTCTGTTTGTTCAACTAAAAGAGTTGAGCCTTAGTTTTGATTGAGCCGTTCTGAAACACTCTTTCTGTAGAAAATGCAAGTGGAGATTCGGAGCGCTAAGAGGGTAATAGTGGAAAAAGGAATTTCTCCAAATATAAACTACACAGAATCATTCTGTGAAACTTCTTTCTGTTCTGTGCATTCAGCTAACAGAGTTAAACCATACTTTTGATTGAGCAGATCTGAACACTCTTTCTGTAGAAAATGCAACTGGACATTTGGAGCGCTAAGAGAGTAGTAGTGGAAAAAGGAATATATTCAAATATAAACTACACAGAAGCATTCTGTGAAACTTCTTTCTGATCTGAGCATTCAGCTAACAGAGTTAAAGCATACTTATGATTGAGCAGTTTTGAAACACTCTGTCTGTAGAAAATGCAACTGGACATTCCTAGCGCTAAGTGGGTAATAGTGGAAAAAAGAATATGTTCAAATATAAACTACACAGAAGCATTGTATGAAACTTCTTTCTGTTCTGTGCATTTAACTAACAGAGTTGAACCTTACTTTTGATTGAGCCTTTCTGAAACACTCTTTCTGTAGAAACTGCAATTGGACATTCTGAGCTCTAAGAGGCCTATATTTTGAAAAAAAATATCTTCAAATAAAAACTACACAGAAGCATTGTGTGAAACTTATTTCTGATATGTTCATTAAGCTAACAGAGTTAAACCATACTTTTGATTGCGCAGTTCTGAACACTCTTTCTGTAGAAAATGCAAGTGGACATTCGGAGCGCTAAGAGGGTAATAGTGGAAAAAGGAATATATTCAAATATAAACTACACAGTAGCATTCTGTGAAAATTCTTTCTGTTCTGTGCATTCAACTAACAGAGTTGAACCTTACTTTTGATTGAGCCGTTCTGAAACACTTTCTGTAGAAACTGCAATTGGACATGCTAAGCGCTAAGAGGCCTACATTGGGAAAAAGAATATCTTCAAATAAAAACTACACAGATGCATTCTGTGAAACTTATTTCTGATCTGTAAATTCAGTTAACAGAGATAAAACATATTTTTGATTGAGCAGGTATGAAACACTCTTTTTGTAGAAAATGCAAGTGGAGATTCGGAGCGCTAAGAGGGTAATAGTGGAAAAAGGAATGTCTTCAAATATAAACCACACAGAATCATTCGGTGAAACTTCTTTCTGATCAGTGCATTCAGCTAATAGAGTTAAACCATACTTTTGATTGAGCAGATCTGAACACTCTTTCTGTTGAAAATGCAACTGGACATTTGGAGCGCTAAGAGCGTAGTAGTGGAAAAAGGAATATATTCAAATATAAACTACACAGAAGCATTCTGTGAAACTTCTTTCTGATCAGAGCATTCAGCTAACAGAGTTAAACCATACTTTTGATTGAGCAGTTTTGAAACACTCTGTCTGTAGAAAATGCAACTGGACATTCGTAGCGCTAAGTGGGTAATAGTGGAAAAAAGAATATGTTCAAATATAAACTACACAGAAGCATTGTATGAAACTTCTTTCTGTTCTGTGCATTCAACTAACAGAGTTGAACCTTACTTTTGATTGAGCCTTTCTGAAACACTCTTTCTGTAGAAACTGCAATTGGACATTCTGAGCGCTAAGAGGCCTATATTGGGAAAAAAAATATCTTCAAATAAAAACTACACAGAAGAATTGTGTGAAACTTATTTCTGATATGTTCATTAAGCTAACAGAGTTTAACCATACTTTTGATTGCGCAGTTCTGAACACTCTTTCTGTAGAAAATGCAAGTGGACCTTCGGAGCGCTAAGAGGGTAATAGTGGAAAAAGGAATGTCTCCAAATATAAACTACACAGAATCATTCTGTGAAACTTCTTTCTGATCTGTGCATTCAGCTAAGAGTGTTAAACCATATTTTGATTGAGCAGATCTGAACACTCTTTCTGTAGAAAATGCAACTGGACATTTGGAGCGCTAAGAGAGTAGTAGTGGAAAAAGGAATATATCCAAATATAAACTACACAGAAGCATTCTGTGAAACTTCTTTCTGATCTGAGCATTCAGCTAACAGAGTTAAACCATACTTTTGATTGCGCAGTTCTGAACACTCTTTCTGTAGAAAATGCAAGTGGACATTCGGAGCGCTAAGAGGGTAATAGTGGGAAAAGGAATATATTCAAATATAAACTACACAGTAGCATTCTGTGAAAATTCTTTCTGTTCTGTGCATTCAACTAACAGAGTTGAACCTTACTTTTGATTGAGCCGTTCTGAAACACTCTTTCTGTAGAAACTGCAATTGGACATGCTAAGCGCTAAGAGGCCTACATTGGGAAAAGGAATATCTTCAAATAAAAACTACACAGATGCATTCTGTGAAACTTATTTCTGATCTGTAAATTCAGTTAACAGAGATAAAACATATTTTTGATTGAGCAGTTATGAAACACTCTTTTTGTAGAAAATGCAAGTGGAGATTCGGAGCGCTAAGTGGGTAATAGTGGAAAAAGGAATGTCTTCAAATATAAACTACACAGAATCATTCGGTGAAACTTCTTTCTGATCTGTGCATTCAGCTAACAGAGTTAAACCATACTTTTGATTGAGCAGATCTGAACACTCTTTCTGTAGAAAATGCAACTGGACATTTGGAGCACTAAGAGCGTAGTAGTGGAAAAAGGAATATAATCAAATATAAACAACACAGAAGCATTCTGTGAAACTTCTTTCTGATCTGAGCATTCAGCTAACAGAGTTAAACCATAATTTTGATTGAGCAGTTTTGAAACACTGTGTCCGTAGAAAATGCAACTGGACATTCGTAGCGCTAAGTGGGTATAGTGAAAAAAGAATATGTTCAAATATAAACTACACAGAAGCATTGTATGAAACTCCTTTCTGTTCTGTGCATTCAACTAACAGAGTTGAACCTTACTTTTGATTGAGCCGTTCTGAAACACTCTTTCTGTAGAAACTGCAATTGGACATTCTGAGCGCTAAGAGGCCTCTATTGGGAAAAATAATATCTTCAAATAAAAACTACACAGAAGCATTGTGTGAAACTTATTTCTGATATGTTCATTAAGCTAACAGAGTTAAACCATACTTTTGATTGCGCAGTTCTGAACACTCTTTCTGTAGAAAATGCAAGTGGACATTCGGAGCGCTAAGAGGGTAATAGTGGAAAAAGGAATATATTCAAATATAAACTACACAGTAGCATTCTGTGAAAATTCTTTCTGTTCTGTGCATTCAACTAACAGAGTTGAACCTTACTTTTGATTGAGCCGTTCTGAAACACTCTTTCTGTAGAAACTGCAATTGGACATGCTAAGCGCTAAGAGGCCTACATTGGGAAAAAGAATATCTTCAAATAAAAACTACACAGATGCATTCTGTGAAACTTATTTCTGATCTGTAAATTCAGTTAACAGAGATAAAACATATTTTTGATTGAGCAGTTATGAAACACTCTTTTTGTAGAAAATGCAAGTGGAGATTCGGAGCGCTAAGAGGGTAATAGTGGAAAAAGGAATGTCTCCAAATATAAACTACACAGAATCATTCTGTGAAACTTCTTTCTGATCTGCGCATTCAGCTAACAGAGTTAAACCATACTTTTGATTGAGCAGATCTGAACACTCTTTCTGTAGAAAATGCAACTGGACATTTGGAGCGCTAAGAGAGTAGTAGTGGAAAAAGGAATATATTCAAATATAAACTACACAGAAGCATTCTGTGAAACTTCTTTCTGATCTGAGCATTCAGCTAACAGAGTTAAACCATACTTTTGATTGAGCAGTTTTGAAACACTCTGTCTGTAGAAAATGCAACTGGATATTCGTAGCGCTAAGTCGGTAATAGTGGAAAAAAGAATATGTTCAAATATAAACTACACAGAAGCATTTTATGAAACTTCTTTCTGTTCTGTGCATTCAACTAACAGAGTTGAACGTTACTTTTGATAGAGCCTTTCTGAAACACTCTTTCTGTAGAAACTGCAATTGGACATTCTGAGCGCTAAGAGGCCTCTATTGGGAAAAATAATATCTTCAAATAAAAACTACACAGAAGTATTGTGTGAAACTTATTTCTGATATGTTCATTAAGCTAAGAGAGTTAAACCATACTTTTGATTGCGCAGTTCTGAACACTCTTTCTGTAGAAAATGCAAGTGGACATTCGGAGCGCTAAGAGGGTAATAGTGGAAAAAGGAATATATTCAAATATAAAATACACAGTAGCATTCTGTGAAAATTCTTTCTGTTCTGTGCATTCAACTAACAGAGTTGAACCTTACTTTTGATTGAGCCGTTCTGAAACACTCTTTCTGTAGAAACTGCAATTGGACATGCTAAGCGCTAAGAGGCCTACATTGGGAAAAAGAATATCTTCAAATAAAAACTACACAGATGCATTCTGTGAAACTTATTTCTGATCTGTAAATTCAGTTAACAGAGATAAAACATATTTTTGATTGAGCAGTTATGAAACACTCTTTTTGTAGAAAATGCAAGTGGAGATTCGGAGCGCTAAGAGGGTAATAGTGGAAAAAGGAATGTCTTCAAATATAAACTACACAGAATCATTCGGTGAAACTTCTTTCTGATCTGTGCATTCAGCTAACAGAGTTAAACCATACTTTTGATTGAGCAGATCTGAACACACTTTCTGTAGAAAATGCAACTGGACATTTGGAGCGCTAAGAGCGTAGTAGTGGAAAAAGGAATATATTCAAATATAAACTACACAGAAGCATTCTGTGAAACTTCTTTCTGATCTGAGCATTCAGCTAACAGAGTTAAACCATACTTTTGATTGAGCAGTTTTGAAACACTCTGTCTGTAGAAAATGCAACCGGACATTCGTAGCGCTAAGTGGGTAATAGTGGAAAAAAGAATATGTTCAAATATAAACTACACAGAAGCATTGTATGAAACTTCTTTCTGTTCTGTGCATTCAACTAACAGAGTTGAACCTTACTTTTGATTGAGCCGTTCTGAAACACTCTTTCTGTAGAAACTGCAATTGGACATTCTGAGCGCTAAGAGGCCTCTATTGGGAAAAATAATATCTTCAAATAAAAACTACACAGAAGCATTGTGTGAAACTTATTTCTGATATGTTCATTAAGCTAACAGAGTTAAACCATACTTTTGATTGCGCAGTTCTGAACACTCTTTCTGTAGAAAATGCAAGTGGACATTCGGAGCGCTAAGAGGGTAATAGTGGAAAAAGGAATATATTCAAATATAAACTACACAGTAGCATTCTGTGAAAATTCTTTCTGTTCTGTGCATTCAACTAACAGAGTTGAACCTTACTTTTGATTGAGCCGTTCTGAAACACTTTCTGTAGAAACTGCAATTGGACATGCTAAGCGCTAAGAGGCCTACATTGGGAAAAAGAATATCTTCAAATAAAAACTACACAGATGCATTCTGTGAAACTTATTTCTGATCTGTAAATTCAGTTAACAGAGATAAAACATATTTTTGATTGAGCAGGTATGAAACACTCTTTTTGTAGAAAATGCAAGTGGAGATTCGGAGCGCTAAGAGGGTAATAGTGGAAAAAGGAATGTCTTCAAATATAAACTACACAGAATCATTCGGTGAAACTTCTTTCTGATCAGTGCATTCAGCTAATAGAGTTAAACCATACTTTTGATTGAGCAGATCTGAACACTCTTTCTGTTGAAAATGCAACTGGACATTTGGAGAGCTAAGAGCGTAGTAGTGGAAAAAGGAATATATTCAAATATAAACTACACAGAAGCATTCTGTGAAACTTCTTTCTGATCTGAGCATTGAGCTAACGGAGTTAAACCATACTTTTGATTGAGCAGTTTTGAAACACTCTGTCTGTAGAAAATGCAACTGGACATTCGTAGCGCTAAGTGGGTAATAGTGGAAAAGAGAATATGTTCAAATATAAACTACACAGAAGCATTGTATGAAACTTCTTTCTGTTCTGTGCATTCAACTAACAGAGTTGAACCTTACTTTTGATTGAGCCGTTCTGAAACACTCTTTCTGTAGAAACTGCAATTGGACATTCTGAGCGCTAAGAGGCCTATATTGGGAAAAAGAATGTCTACAAATAAAAACTACACAGAAGAATTGTGTGAAACTTCTTTCTGTTCTGTTTGTTCAACTAAAAGAGTTGAGCCTTAGTTTTGATTGAGCCGTTCTGAAACACTCTTTCTGTAGAAAATGCAAGTGGAGATTCGGAGCGCTAAGAGGGTAATAGTGGAAAAAGGAATTTCTCCAAATATAAACTACACAGAATCATTCTGTGAAACTTCTTTCTGTTCTGTGCATTCAGCTAACAGAGTTAAACCATACTTTTGATTGAGCAGATCTGAACACTCTTTCTGTAGAAAATGCAACTGGACATTTGGAGCGCTAAGAGAGTAGTAGTGGAAAAAGGAATATATTCAAATATAAACTACACAGAAGCATTCTGTGAAACTTCTTTCTGATCTGAGCATTCAGCTAACAGAGTTAAAGCATACTTATGATTGAGCAGTTTTGAAACACTCTGTCTGTAGAAAATGCAACTGGACATTCGTAGCGCTAAGTGGGTAATAGTGGAAAAAAGAATATGTTCAAATATAAACTACACAGAAGCATTGTATGAAACTTCTTTCTGTTCTGTGCATTTAACTAACAGAGTTGAACCTTACTTTTGATTGAGCCTTTCTGAAACACTCTTTCTGTAGAAACTGCAATTGGACATTCTGAGCTCTAAGAGGCCTATATTTTGAAAAAAAATATCTTCAAATAAAAACTACACAGAAGCATTGTGTGAAACTTATTTCTGATATGTTCATTAAGCTAACAGAGTTAAACCATACTTTTGATTGCGCAGTTCTGAACACTCTTTCTGTAGAAAATGCAAGTGGACATTCGGAGCGCTAAGAGGGTAATAGTGGAAAAAGGAATATATTCAAATATAAACTACACAGTAGCATTCTGTGAAAATTCTTTCTGTTCTGTGCATTCAACTAACAGAGTTGAACCTTACTTTTGATTGAGCCGTTCTGAAACACTTTCTGTAGAAACTGCAATTGGACATGCTAAGCGCTAAGAGGCCTACATTGGGAAAAAGAATATCTTCAAATAAAAACTACACAGATGCATTCTGTGAAACTTATTTCTGATCTGTAAATTCAGTTAACAGAGATAAAACATATTTTTGATTGAGCAGGTATGAAACACTCTTTTTGTAGAAAATGCAAGTGGAGATTCGGAGCGCTAAGAGGGTAATAGTGGAAAAAGGAATGTCTTCAAATATAAACCACACAGAATCATTCGGTGAAACTTCTTTCTGATCAGTGCATTCAGCTAATAGAGTTAAACCATACTTTTGATTGAGCAGATCTGAACACTCTTTCTGTTGAAAATGCAACTGGACATTTGGAGCGCTAAGAGCGTAGTAGTGGAAAAAGGAATATATTCAAATATAAACTACACAGAAGCATTCTGTGAAACTTCTTTCTGATCAGAGCATTCAGCTAACAGAGTTAAACCATACTTTTGATTGAGCAGTTTTGAAACACTCTGTCTGTAGAAAATGCAACTGGACATTCGTAGCGCTAAGTGGGTAATAGTGGAAAAAAGAATATGTTCAAATATAAACTACACAGAAGCATTGTATGAAACTTCTTTCTGTTCTGTGCATTCAACTAACAGAGTTGAACCTTACTTTTGATTGAGCCTTTCTGAAACACTCTTTCTGTAGAAACTGCAATTGGACATTCTGAGCGCTAAGAGGCCTATATTGGGAAAAAAAATATCTTCAAATAAAAACTACACAGAAGAATTGTGTGAAACTTATTTCTGATATGTTCATTAAGCTAACAGAGTTTAACCATACTTTTGATTGCGCAGTTCTGAACACTCTTTCTGTAGAAAATGCAAGTGGACATTCGGAGCGCTAAGAGGGTAATAGTGGAAAAAGGAATGTCTCCAAATATAAACTACACAGAATCATTCTGTGAAACTTCTTTCTGATCTGTGCATTCAGCTAAGAGTGTTAAACCATATTTTGATTGAGCAGATCTGAACACTCTTTCTGTAGAAAATGCAACTGGACATTTGGAGCGCTAAGAGAGTAGTAGTGGAAAAAGGAATATATCCAAATATAAACTACACAGAAGCATTCTGTGAAACTTCTTTCTGATCTGAGCATTCAGCTAACAGAGTTAAACCATACTTTTGATTGCGCAGTTCTGAACACTCTTTCTGTAGAAAATGCAAGTGGACATTCGGAGCGCTAAGAGGGTAATAGTGGAAAAAGGAATATATTCAAATATAAACTACACAGTAGCATTCTGTGAAAATTCTTTCTGTTCTGTGCATTCAACTAACAGAGTTGAACCTTACTTTTGATTGAGCCGTTCTGAAACACTCTTTCTGTAGAAACTGCAATTGGACATGCTAAGCGCTAAGAGGCCTACATTGGGAAAAGGAATATCTTCAAATAAAAACTACACAGATGCATTCTGTGAAACTTATTTCTGATCTGTAAATTCAGTTAACAGAGATAAAACATATTTTTGATTGAGCAGTTATGAAACACTCTTTTTGTAGAAAATGCAAGTGGAGATTCGGAGCGCTAAGTGGGTAATAGTGGAAAAAGGAATGTCTTCAAATATAAACTACACAGAATCATTCGGTGAAACTTCTTTCTGATCTGTGCATTCAGCTAACAGAGTTAAACCATACTTTTGATTGAGCAGATCTGAACACTCTTTCTGTAGAAAATGCAACTGGACATTTGGAGCACTAAGAGCGTAGTAGTGGAAAAAGGAATATAATCAAATATAAACAACACAGAAGCATTCTGTGAAACTTCTTTCTGATCTGAGCATTCAGCTAACAGAGTTAAACCATAATTTTGATTGAGCAGTTTTGAAACACTGTGTCCGTAGAAAATGCAACTGGACATTCGTAGCGCTAAGTGGGTATAGTGAAAAAAGAATATGTTCAAATATAAACTACACAGAAGCATTGTATGAAACTTCTTTCTGTTCTGTGCATTCAACTAACAGAGTTGAACCTTACTTTTGATTGAGCCGTTCTGAAACACTCTTTCTGTAGAAACTGCAATTGGACATTCTGAGCGCTAGGAGGCCTATATTGGGAAAAAGAATGTCTACAAATAAAAACTACACAGAAGAATTGTGTGAAACTTCTTTCTGTTCTGTTTTTTCAACTAAAAGAGTTGAACCTTAGTTTTGATTGAGCCGTTCTGAAACACTCTTTCTGTAGAAAATGCAAGTGGAGATTCGGAGCGCTAAGAGGGTAATAGTGGAAAAAGGAATGTCTCCAAATATAAACTACACAGAATCATTCTGTGAAACTTCTTTCTGATCTGTGCATTCAGCTAACAGAGTTAAAACATACTTTTGATTGAGCAGATCTGAACACTCTTTCTGTAGAAAATGCAACTGGACATTTGGAGCGCTAAGAGCGTAGTAGTGGAAAAAGGAATATATTCAAATATAAACTACACAGAAGCATTCTGTGAAAATTCTATCTGATCAGAGCATTCAGCTAACAGAGTTAAACCATACTTTTGATTGAGCAGTTTTGAAACACTCTGTCTGTAGAAAATGCAACTGGACATTCGTAGCGCTAAGTGGGTAATAGTGGAAAAAAGAATACGTTCAAATATAAACTACACAGAAGCATTGTATGAAACTTCTTTCTGTTCTGTGCATTCAACTAACAGAGTTGAACCTTACTTTTGATTGAGCCTTTCTGAAACACTCTTTCTGTAGAAACTGCAATTGGACATTCTGAGCGCTAAGAGGCCTCTATTGGGAAAAATAATATCTTCAAATAAAAACTACACAGAAGCATTGTGTGAAACTTATTTCTGATATGTTCATTAAGCTAACAGAGTTAAACCGTACTTTTGATTGCGCAGTTCTGAACACTCTTTCTGTAGAAAATGCAAGTGGACATTCGGAGCGCTAAGAGGGTAATAGTGGAAAAAGGAATATATTCAAATATAAACTACACAGTAGCATTCTGTGAAAATTCTTTCTGTTCTGTGCATTCAACTAACAGAGTTGAACCTTACTTTTGATTGAGCCGTTCTGAAACACTCTTTCTGTAGAAACTGCAATTGGACATGCTAAGCGCTAAGAGGCCTACATAGGGAAAAAGAATATCTTCAAATAAAAACTACACAGATGCATTCTGTGAAACTTATTTCTGATCTGTAAATTCAGTTAACTGGGATAAAATATATTTTTGATTGAGCAGTTATGAAACACTCTTTTTGTAGAAAATGCAAGTGGAGATTCGGAGCGCTAAGAGGGTAATAGTGGAAAAAGGAATGTCTTCAAATATAAACTACACAGAATCATTCGGTGAAACTTCTTTCTGATCTGTGCATTCAGCTAACAGAGTTAAACCATACTTTTGATTGAGCAGATCTGAACACTCTTTCTGTAGAAAATGCAACTGGACATTTGGAGCACTAAGAGCGTAGTAGTGGAAAAAGGAATATAATCAAATATAAACAACACAGAAGCATTCTGTGAAACTTCTTTCTGATCTGAGCATTCAGCTAACAGAGTTAAACCATAATTTTGATTGAGCAGTTTTGAAACACTGTGTCCGTAGAAAATGCAACTGGACATTCGTAGCGCTAAGTGGGTATAGTGAAAAAAGAATATGTTCAAATATAAACTACACAGAAGCATTGTATGAAACTTCTTTCTGTTCTGTGCATTCAACTAACAGAGTTGAATCTTACTTTTGATTGAGCCGTTCTGAAACACTCTTTCTGTAGAAACTGCAATTGGACATTCTGAGCGCTAGGAGGCCTATATTGGGAAAAAGAATGTCTACAAATAAAAACTACACAGAAGAATTGTGTGAAACTTCTTTCTGTTCTGTTTGTTCAACTAAAAGAGTTGAACCTTAGTTTTGATTGAGCCGTTCTGAAACACTCTTTCTGTAGAAAATGCAAGTGGAGATTCGGAGCGCTAAGAGGGTAATAGTGGAAAAAGGAATGTCTCCAAATATAAACTACACAGAATCATTCTGTGAAACTTCTTTCTGATCTGTGCATTCAGCTAACAGAGTTAAAACATACTTTTGATTGAGCAGATCTGAACACTCTTTCTGTAGAAAATGCAACTGGACATTTGGAGCGCTAAGAGAGTACTAGTGGAAAAAGGAATATATTCAAATATAAACTACACAGAAGCATTCAGTGAAACTTCTTTCTGATATGAGCATTCAGCTAACAGAGTTAAACTATACTTTTGATTGAGCAGTTTTGAAACACTCTGTCTGTAGAAAATGCAACTGGACATTCGTAGCGCTAAGTGGGTAATAGTGGAAAAAAGAATATGTTCAAATATAAACTACACAGAAGCATTGTATGAAACTTCTTTCTGTTCTGTGCATTCAACTAACAGAGTTGAACCTTACTTTTGATTGAGCCTTTCTGAAACACTCTTTCTGTAGAAACTGCAATTGGACATTCTGAGCGCTAAGAGGACTCTATTGGGAAAAATAATATCTTCAAATAAAAACTACACAGAAGCATTGTGTGAAACTTATTTCTGATATGTTCATTAAGCTAACAGAGTTAAACCATACTTTTGATTGCGCAGTTCTGAACACTCTTTCTGTAGAAAATGCAAGTGGACATTCGGAGCGCTAAGAGGGTAATAGTGGAAAAAGGAATATATTCAAATATAAACTACACAGTAGCATTCTGTGAAAATTCTTTCTGTTCTGTGCATTCAACTAACAGAGTTGAACCTTACTTTTGATTCAGCCGTTCTGAAACACTCTTTCTGTAGAAACTGCAATTGGACATGCTAAGCGCTAAGAGTCCTACATTGGGAAAAAGAATATCTTCAAATAAAAACTACACAGATGCATTCTGTGAAACTTATTTCTGATCTGTAAATTCAGTTAACAGAGATAAAACATATTTTTGATTGAGCAGTTATGAAACACTCTTTTTGTAGAAAATGCAAGTGGAGATTCGGAGCGCTAAGAGGGTAATAGTGGAAAAAGGAATGTCTTCAAATATAAACTACACAGAATCATTCGGTGAAACTTCTTTCTGATCTGTGCATTCAGCTAACAGAGTTAAACCATACTTTTGATTGAGCAGATCTGAACACTCTTTCTGTAGAAAATGCAAATGGACATTTGGAGCGCTAAGAGCGTAGTAGTGGAAAAAGGAATATATTCAAATATAAACTACACAGAAGCATTCTGTGAAACTTCCTTCTGATCTGAGCATTCAGCTAACAGAGTTAAACCATACTTTTGATTGAGCAGTTTTGAAACACTCTGTCTGTAGAAAATGCAACTGGACATTCGCAGCGCTAAGTGGGTAATAGTGGAAAAAAGAATACGTTCAAATATAAACTACACAGAAGCATTGTATGAAACTTCTTTCTGTTCTGTGCATTCAACTAACAGAGTTGAACCTTACTTTTGATTGAGCCTTTCTGAAACACTCTTTTTGTAGAAACTGCAATTGGACATTCTGAGCGCTAAGAGGCCTCTATTGGGAAAAATAATATCTTCAAATAAAAACTACACAGAAGCATTGTGTGAAACTTATTTCTGATATGTTCATTAAGCTAACAGAGTTAAACCGTACTTTTGATTGCGCAGTTCTGAACACTCTTTCTGTAGAAAATGCAAGTGGACATTCGGAGCGCTAAGAGGGTAATAGTGGAAAAAGGAATATATTCAAATATAAACTACACAGTAGCATTCTGTGAAAATTCTTTCTGTTCTGTGCATTCAACTAACAGAGTTGAACCTTACTTTTGATTGAGCCGTTCTGAAACACTCTTTCTGTAGAAACTGCAATTGGACATGCTAAGCGCTAAGAGGCCTACATAGGGAAAAAGAATATCTTCAAATAAAAACTACACAGATGCATTCTGTGAAACTTATTTCTGATCTGTAAATTCAGTTAACAGAGATAAAACATATTTTTGATTGAGCAGTTATGAAACACTCTTTTTGTAGAAAATGCAAGTGGAGATTCGGAGCGCTAAGAGGGTAATAGTGGAAAAAGGAATGTCTTCAAATATAAACTACACAGAATCATTCGGTGAAACTTCTTTCTGATCTGTGCATTCAGCTAACAGAGTTAAACCATACTTTTGATTGAGCAGATCTGAACACTCTTTCTGTAGAAAATGCAACTGGACATTTGGAGCGCTAAGAGCGTAGTAGTGGAAAAAGGAATATATTCAAATATAAACAACACAGAAGCATTCTGTGAAACTTCTTTCTGATCTGAGCATTCAGCTAACAGAGTTAAACCATACTTTTGATTGAGCAGTTTTGAAACACTGTGTCTGTAGAAAATGCAACTGGACATTCGTAGCGCTAAGTGGGTATAGTGGAAAAAAGTATATGTTCAAATATAAACTACACAGAAGCATTCTGTGAAACTTCTTGCTGTTCTGTGCATTCAACTAACAGAGTTGAACCTTACTTTTGATTGAGCCGTTCTGAAACACTCTTTCTGAAGAAACTGCAATTGGACATTCTGAGCGCTAAGAGGTCTCTATTGGTAAAAGTAATATCTTCAAATAAAAACTACACAGAAGCATTGTGTGAAACTTATTTCTGATATGTTCATTAAGCTAACAGAGTTAAACCATACTTTTGATTGCGCAGTTCTGAACACTCTTTCTGTAGAAAATGCAAGTGGACATTCGGAGCGCTAAGAGGGTAATAGTGGAAAAAGGAATATATTCAAATATAAACTACACAGTAGCATTCTGTGAAAACTCTTACTGTACTGTGCATTCAGCCAACAGAGTTGAACCTTACTTTTGATTGAGCCGTTCTGAAACACTCTTTCTGTAGAAACTGCAATTGGACATGCTAAGCGCTAAGAGGCCTACATTGGGAAAAAGAATATCTTCAAATAAAAACTACACAGATGCATTCGGTGAAACTTATTTCTTATCTGTAAATTCAATTAACAGAGATAAAACATATTTTTGATTGAGCAGTTATGAAACACTCTTTTTGTAGAAAATGCAAGTGGAGATTCGGAGTGCTAAGAGGGTAATAGTGGAAAAAGGAATATATTCAAATATAAACTACACAGAAGCATTCTGTGAAACTTCTTTCTGATCTGAGCATTCAGCTAACAGAGTTAAACCATACTTTTGATTGAGCAGTTTTGAAACACTCTGTCTGTAGAAAATGCAACTGGACATTCGTAGCGCTAAGTGGGTAATAGTGGAAAAAAGAATATGTTCAAATATAAACTACACAGAAGCATTCTGTGAAACTTCTTTCTGTTCTGTGCATTCAACTAACAGAGTTGAACCTTACTTTTGATTGAGCCGTTCTGAAACACTCTTTCTGTAGAAACTGCAATTGGACATTCTGAGCGCTAGAAGGCCTATATTGGGAAAAAGAATGTCTACAAATAAAAACTACAGAGAAGAATTGTGTGAAACTTCTTTCTGTTCTGTTTGTTCAACTAAAAGAATTGAACCGTAGTTTTGATTGTGTCGTTCTGAGAAACTCTTTCTGTAGAAAATGCAAGTGGAGATTCGGAGCGCTAAGAGGGTAATAGTGGAAAAAAGAATGTCTCCAAATATAAACTACACAGAATCATTCTGTGAAACTTTTTTCTGATCTGTGCATTCAGCTAACAGAATTAAACCATACTTTTGATAGAGCAGATCTGAACACTCTTTCTGTAGAAAATGCAACTGGACATTTGGAGCGCTAAGAGAGTAGTAGTGGAAAAAGGAATATATTCAAATATAAACTACACAGAAGCATTCTGTGAAACTTCTTTCTGATCTGAGCATTCAGCTAACAGAGTTAAACCATACTTTTGATTGAGCAGTTTTGAAACACTCTGTCTGTAGAAAATGCAACTGGACATTCGTAGCGCTAAGTGGGTAATTGTGGAAAAAAAATATGTTCAATTATAAACTAAACAGAAGCAGTGTATGAAACTTCTTTCTGTTCTGTGAATTCAACTAACAGAGTTGAACCTTACTTTTGATTGAGCCTTTCTGAAACACTCTTTCTGTAGAAACTGCAATTGGACATTCTGAGCGCTAAGAGGCCTATATTGGGAAAAATAATATCTTCAAATAAAAACTACACAGAAGCATTGTGTGAAACATATTTCTGATATGTTCATTAAGCTAACAGAGTTAAACCATACTTTTGATTGCGCAGTTCTGAACACTCTTTCTGTAGAAAATGCAAGTGGACATTCGGAGCGCTAAGAGGGTAATAGTGGAAAAAGGAATATATTCAAATATAAACTACACAGTAGCATTCTGTGAAAATTCTTTCTGTTCTGTGCATTCAACTAACAGAGTTGAACCTTACTTTTGATTGAGCCGTTCTGAAACACTCTTTCTGTAGAAACTGCAATTGGACATGCTAAGCGCTAAGAGGCCTACATTGGGAAAAAGAATATCTTCAAATAAAAACTACACTGATGCATTCTGTGAAACTTATTTCTGATCTGTAAATTCAGTTAACAGAGATAAAACATATTTTTGATTGAGCAGTTATGAAACACTCTTTTTGTAGAAAATGCAAGTTGAGATTGGGAGCGCTAAGAGGGTAATAGTGGAAAAAGGAATGTCTTCAAATATAAACTACACAGAATCATTCGGTGAAACTTCTTTCTGATCTGTGCATTCAGCTAACAGAGTTAAACCATACTTTTGATTGAGCAGATCTGAACACTCTTTCTGTAGAAAATGCAACTGGACATTTGGAGCGCTAAGGGCGTAGTAGTGGAAAAAGGAGTATATTCAAATATAAACTACAGAGAGGCATTCTGTGAAACTTCTTTCTGATCTGAGCATTCAGCTAACAGAGTTAAACCATACTTTTGATTGAGCAGTTTTGAAACACTCTGTCTGTAGAAAATGCAACTGGACATTCGTAGCGCTAAGTGGGTAATAGTGGAAAAAAGAATATGTTCAAATATAAACTACACAGAAGCATTGTATGAAACTTCTTTCTGTTCTGTCCATTCAACTAACAGAATTGAACCTTACTTTTGATTGAGCCGTTCTGAAACACTCTTTCTTTAGAAACTGCAATTGGACATTCTGAGCGCTAAGAGGCCTATATTGGGAAAAAGAATGTCTACAAATAAAAACTACACAGAAGAATTGTGTGAAACATCTTTCTGTTCGGTTTGTTCAACTAAAAGAGTTGAAACTTAGTTTTGATTGAGCCGTTCTGAAACACATTTTCTGTAGAAAATACAAGTGGAGATTCGGAGCGCTAAGAGGGTAATAGTGGAAAAAGGAATGTCTCCAAATATAAACTACACAGAATCATTCTGTGAAACTTCTTTCTGATCTGAGCATTCAGCTAACAGAGTTAAACCATACTTTTGATTGAGCAGATCTGAACACTCTTTCTGTAGAAAATGCATCTGGACATTTGGAGCGCTAAGAGAGTAGTAGTGGAAAAAGGAATATATTCAAATATAAACTACACAGAAGCATTCTGTGAAACTTCTTTCTGATCTGAGCATTCAGCTAACAGAGTTAAACCATACTTTTGATTGACCAGTTTTGAAACACTCTGTCTGTAGAAAATGCAACTGGACATTCGTAGCGCTAAGTGGGTAATAGTGGAAAAAAGAATATGTTCAAATATAAACTACACAGAAGCATTGTATGAAACTTCTTTCTGTTCTGTGCATTCAACTAACAGAGTTGAACCTTACTTTTGATTGAGCCTTTCTGAAACACTCTTTCTGTAGAAACTGCAATTGGACATTCTGAGCGCTAAGAGGCCTATATTGGGAAAAATAATATCTTCAAATAAAAACTACACAGAAGCATTGTGTGAAACTTATTTCTGATATGTTCATTAAGCTAACAGAGTTAAACCATACTTTTGATTGCGCAGTTCTGAACACTCTTTCTGTAGAAAATGCAAGTGGACATTCGGAGCGCTAAGAGGGTAATAGTGGAAAAAGGAATATATTCAAATATAAACTACACAGTAGCATTCTGTGAAAATTCTTTCTGTTCTGTGCATTCAACTAACAGAGTTGAACCTTACTTTTGATTGAGCCGTTCTGAAACACTCTTGCTGTAGAAACAGCAATTGGACATGCTAAGCGCTAAGAAGCCTACATTGGGAAAAAGAATATCTTCAAATAAAAACTACACAGATGCATTCTGTGAAACTTATTTCTGATCTGTAAATTCAGTTAACAGAGATAAAACATATTTTTGATTGAGCAGTTATGAAACACTCTTTTTGTAGAAAATGCAAGTGGAGATTGGGAGCGCTAAGAGGGTAATAGTGGAAAAAGGAATGTCTTCAAATATAAACTACACAGAATCATTCGGTGAAACTTCTTTCTGATCCGTGCATTCAGCTAACAGAGCTAAACCATACTTTTGATTGAGCAGATCTGAACACTCTTTCTGTAGAAAATGCAACTGGACATTTGGAGCGCTAAGAGCGTAGTAGTGGAAAAAGGAATATATTCAAATATAAACTACACAGAGGCATTCTGTGAAACTTCTTTCTGATCTGAGCATTCAGCTAACAGAGTTAAACCATACTTTTGATTGAGCAGTTTTGAAACACTCTGTCTGTAGAAAATGCAACTGGACATTCGTAGCGCTAAGTGGGTAATAGTGGAAAAAAGAATATGTTCAAATATAAACTACACAGAAGCATTGTATGAAACTTCTTTCTGTTCTGTGCATTCAACTAACAGAGTTGAACCTTACTTTTGATTGAGCCGTTCTGAAACACTCTTTCTGTAGAAACTGCAATTGGACATTCTGAGCGCTAAGAGGCCTATATTGGGAAAAAGAATGTCTACAAATAAAAACTACACAGAAGAATTGTGTGAAACTTCTTTCTGTTCTGTTTGTTCAACTAAAAGAGTTGAAACTTAGGTTTGATTGAGCCGTTCTGAAACACACTTTCTGTAGAAAATGCAAGTGGAGATTCGGAGCGCTAAGAGGGTAATAGTGGAAAAAGGAATGTCTCCAAATATAAACTACACAGAATCATTCTGTGAAACTTCTTTCTGATCTGTGCATTCAGCTAACAGAGTTAAACCATACTTTTGATTGAGCAGATCTGAACACTCTTTCTGTAGAAAATGCAACTGGACATTTGGAGCGCTAAGAGCGTAGTAGTGGAAAAAGGAATATATTCAAATATAAACTACACAGAAGCATTCTGTGAAACTTCTTTCTGATCTGAGCATTCAGCTAACAGAGTTAAACCATACTTTTGATTGAGCAGTTTTGAAACACTCTGTCTGTAGAAAATGCAACTGGACATTCGCAGCGCTAAGTGGGTAGTAGTGGAAAAAAGAACATGTTCAAATATAAACTACACAGAAGCATTTTATGAAACTTCTTTCTGTTCTGTGCATTCAAATAACAGAGTTGAACCTTACTTTTGATTGAGCCGTTCTGAAACACTCTTTCTGTAGAAACTGCAATTGGACATTCTGAGCGCTAAGAGGCTTATATTGGGAAAAAGAATGTCTACAAATAAAAACTACACAGAAAAATTGTGTGAAACTTCTTTCTGTTCTGTTTGTTCAACTAAAAGAGTTGAACCTTAGTTTTGATTGAGCCGTTCTGAAACACTCTTTCTGTAGAAAATGCAAGTGGAGATTCGGAGCGCTAAGAGGGTAATAGTGGAAAAAGGAATGTCTCCAAATATAAACTACACAGAATCATTCTGTGAAACTTCTTTCTGATCTGTGCATTCAGCTAACAGAGTTAAACCATACTTTTGATTGAGCAGATCTGAACACTCTTTCTGTAGAAAATGCAACTGGACATTTGGAGCGCTAAGAGAGTAGTAGTGGAAAAAGGAATATATTCAAATATAAACTACACAGAAGCATTCTGTGAAACTTCTTTCTGATCTGAGCATTCAGCTAACGGAGTTAAACCATACTTTTGATTGAGCAGTTTTGAAACACTCTGTCTGTAGAAAATGCAACTGGACATTCGTAGCGCTAAGTGGGTAATAGTGGAAAAAAGAATATGTTCAAATATAAACTACACAGAAGCATTGTATGAAACTTCTTTCTGTTCTGTGCATTCAACTAGCAGAGTTGAAACTTACTTTTGATTGAGCCTTTCTGAAACACTCTTTCTGTAGAAACTGCCATTGGACATTCTGAGCGCTAAGAGGCCTATATTGGGAAAAATAATATCTTCAAATAAAAACTACACAGAAGCATTGTGTGAAACTTATTTCTGATATGTTCATTAAGATAACAGAGTTAAACCATACTTTTGATTGCGCAGTTCTGAACACTCTTTCTGTAGAAAATGCAAGTGGACATTCGGAGCGCTAAGAGGGTAATAGTGGAAAAAGGAATATATTCAAATATAAACTACACAGTAGCATTCTGTGAAAATTCTTTCTGTTCTGTGCATTCAACTAACAGAGTTGAACCTTACTTTTGATTGAGCCGTTCTGAAACACTCTTTCTGTAGAAACTGCAATTGGACATGCTAAGCGCTAAGAGGCCTACATTGGGAAAAAGAATATCTTCAAATAAAAACTACACAGATGCATTCTGTGAAACTTATTTCTGATCTGTAAATTCAGTTAACAGAGATAAAACATATTTTTGATTGAGCAGTTATGAAACACTCTTTTTGTAGAAAATGCAAGTGGAGATTCGGAGCGCTAAGAGGGTAATAGTGGAAAAAGGAATGTCTTCAAATAAAAACTACACAGAATCATTCGGTGAAACTTCTTTCTGATCTGTGCATTCAGCTAACAGAGTTAAACCATACTTTTGATTGAGCAGATCTGAACAGTCTTTGTGTAGAAAATGCAACTGGACATTTGGAGCGCTAAGAGCGTAGTAGTGGAAAAAGGAATATATTCAAATATAAACTACACAGAAGCATTATGTGAAACTTCTTTCTGATCTGAGCATTCAGCTAACAGAGTTAAACCATACTTTTGATTGAGCAGTTTTGAAACACTCTGTCTGTAGAAAATGCAACTGGACATTCGTAGCGCTAAGTGGGTAATAGTGGAAAAAAGAATATGTTCAAATATAAACTACACAGAAGCATTGTATGAAACTTCTTTCTGTTCTGTGCATTCAACTAACAGAGTTGAACCTTACTTTTGATTGAGCCGTTCTGAAACACTCTTTCTGTAGAAACTGCAATTGGACATTCTGAGTGCTAAGAGGCCTATATTGGGAAAAAGAATGTCTACAAATAAAAACTACACAGAAGAATTGTGTGAAAATTCTTTCTGTTCTGTTTGTTCAACTAAAAGAGTTGAACCTTAGTTTTCATTGAGCCGTTCTGAAACACTCTTTCTGTAGAAAATGCAAGTGGAGATTCGGAGCGCTAAGAGGGTAATAGTGGAAAAAGGAATGTCTGCAAATATAAACTACACACAATCATTCTGTGAAACTTCTTTCTGATCTGTGCATTCAGCTAACAGAGTTAAAACATTCTTTTGATTGAGCAGATCTGTACACTCTTTCTGTAGAAAATGCTACTGTACATTTGGAGCGCTAAGAGAGTAGTAGTGGAAAAAGGAATATATTCAAATATAAACTACACAGAAGCATTCTGTTAAACTTCTTTCTGATCTGAGCATTCAGCTAACAGAGTTAAACCATACTTTTGACTGAGCAGTTTTGAAACACTCTGTCTGTAGAAAATGCAACTGGACATTCGTAGCGCTAAGTGGGTAATAGTGGAAAAAAGAATATGTTCAAATATAAACTACACAGAAACATTGTATGAAACTTCTTTCTGTTCTGTGCATTCAACTAACAGAGTTGAACCTTACTTTTGATTGAGCCTTTCTGAAACACTCTTTCTGTAGAAACTGCAATTGGACATTCTGAGCGCTAAGAGGCCTCTATTGGGAAAAATAATATCTTCAAATAAAAACTACACAGAAGCATTGTGTGAAACTTATTTCTGATATGTTCATTAAGCTAACAGAGTTAAACCATACTTTGGATTGCGCAGTTCTGAACACTCTTTCTGTAGAAAATGCAAGTGGACATTCGGAGCGCTAAGAGGGTAATAGTGGAAAAAGGAATATATTCAAATATAAACTACACAGTAGCATTCTGTGAAAATTCTTTCTGTTCTGTGCATTCAACTAACAGAGTTGAACCTTACTTTTGATTGAGCCGTTCTGAAACACTCTTTCTGTAGAAACTGCAATTGGACATGCTAAGCGCTAAGAGGCCTACATTGGGAAAAAGAATATCTTCAAATAAAAACTACACAGATGCATTCTGTGAAACTTATTTCTGATCTGTAAATTCAGTTAACAGAGATAAAACATATTTTTGATTGATCAGTTATGAAACACTCTTTTTGTAGAAAATGCAAGAGGAGATTCGGAGCGCTAAGAGGGTAATAGTGGAAAAAGGAATGTCTCCAAATATAAACTACACAGAATCATTCTGTGAAACTTCTTTCTGATCTGTGCATTCAGCTAACAGAGTTAAACCATACTTTTGATTGAGCAGATCTGAACACTCTTTCTGTAGAAAATGCAACTGGACATTTGGAGCGCTAAGAGAGTAGTAGTGGAAAAAGGAATATATTCAAATATAAACTACACAGAAACATTCTGTGAAACTTCTTTCTGATCTGAGCATTCAGCTAACAGAGTTAAACCATACTTTTGATTGAGCAGTTTTGAAACACTCTGTCTGTAGAAAATGCAACTGGACATTCGTAGCGCTAAGTGGGTAATAGTTGAAAAAAGAATATGTTCAAATATAAACTACACAGAAGCATTGTATGAAACTTCTTTCTGTTCTGTGCATTCAACTAACAGAGTTGAACCTTACTTTTGATTGAGCCGTTCTGAAACACTCTTTCTGTAGAAACTGCAATTGGACATTCTGAGCGCTAAGAGGCCTATATTGGGAAAAAGAATGTCTACAAATAAAAACTACACAGAAGAATTGTGTGAAACTTCTTTCTGTTCTGTTTGTTCAACTAAAAGAGTTGAACCTTAGTTTTGATTGAGCCGTTCTGAAACACTCTTTCTGTAGAAAATGCAAGTGGAGTTTCAGAGCGCTAAGAGGGTAATAGTGGAAAAAGGAATGTCTCCAAATATAAAATACACAGAATCATTCTGTGAAACTTCTTTCTGATCTGTGCATTCAGCTAACAGATTTAAACCATACTTTTGATTGAGCAGATCTGAAAACTCTTTCTGTAGAAAATGCAACTGGACATTTGGAGCGCTAAGAGAGTAGTAGTGGAAAAAGTAATATATTCAAATATAAACTACACAGAAGCATTCTGTGAAACTTCTTTCTGATCTGAGCATTCAGCTAACAGAGTTAAACCATACTTTTGATTGAGCAGTTTTGAAACACTCTGTCTGTAGAAAATGCAACTGGACATTCGTAGCGCTAAGTGGGTAATAGTGGAAAAAAGAATATGTTCAAATATAAACTACACAGAAGCATTGTATGAAACTTCTTTCTGTTCTGTGCATTCAACTAACAGAGTTGAACCTTACTTTTGATTGAGCCGTTCTGAAACACTCTTTCTGTAGAAACTGCAATTGGACATTCTGAGCGCTAAGAGGCCTATATTGGGAAAAAGAATGTCTACAAATAAAAACTACACAGAAGAATTGTGTGAAACTTCTTTCTGTTCTGTTTGTTCAACTAAAAGATTTGAACCTTAGTTTTGATTGAGCCGTTCTGAAACTCTCTTTCTGTGGAAAATGCAAGTGGAGATTTGGAGCGCTAAGAGGGTAATAGTGGAAAAAGGAATGTCTCCAAATATAAACTACACAGAATCATTCTGTGAAACTTCTTTCTGATCTGTGCATTCAGCTAACAGAGTTAAACCATACTTTTGATTGAGCAGATCTGAACACTCTTTCTGTAGAAAATGCAACTGGACATTTGGAGCGCTAAGAGAGTAGTAGTGGAAAAAGGAATATATTCAAATATAAACTACACAGAAGCATTCTGTGAAACTTCTTTCTGATCTGAGCATTCAGCTAACAGAGTTAAACCATACTTTTGATTGAGCAGTTTTGAAACACTCTGTCTGTAGAAAATGCAACTGGACATTCGTAGCGCCAAGTGGGTAATAGTGGAAAAAAGAATATGTTCAAATATAAACTACACAGAAGCATTGTATGAAATTTCTTTCTGTTCTGTGCATTCAACTAACAGAGTTGAACCTTAGTTTTGATTGAGCCTTTCTGAAACACTCTTTCTGTAGAAACTGCAATTGGACATTCTGAGCGCTAAGAGGCCTATATTGGGAAAAATAATATCTTCAAATAAAAACTACACAGAAGCATTGTGTGAAACTTATTTCTGATATGTTCATTAAGCTATCAGAGTTAAACCATACTTTTGATTGCGCAGTTCTGAACACTCTTTCTGTAGAAAATGCAAGTGGACATTCGGAGCGCTAAGAGGGTAATAGTGGAAAAAGGAATATATTCAAATATAAACTACACAGTAGCATTATGTGAAAATTCTTTCTGTTCTGTGCATTCAACTAACAGAGTTGAACCTTACTTTTGATTGAGCCGTTCTGAAACACTCTTTCTGTAGAAACTGCAATTGGACATGCTAAGCGCTAAGAGGCCTACATTGGGAAAAAGAATATCTTCAAATAAAAACTACACAGATGCATTCTGTGAAACTTATTTCTGATCTGTAAATTCAGTTAACAGAGATAAAACATATTTTTGATTGAGCAGTTATGAAACACTCTTTTTGTAGAAAATGCAAGTGGAGATTCGGAGCGCTAAGAAGGTAATAGTGGAAAAAGGAATGTCTTCAAATATAAACTACACAGAATCATTCGGTGAAACTTCTTTCTGATGTGTGCATTCAGCTAACAGAGTTAAAACATACTTTTGATTGAGCAGATCTGAACACTCTTTCTGTAGAAAATGCAACTGGACATTTGGAGCGCTAAGAGCGTAGTAGTGGAAAAAGGAATATATTCAAATATAAACTACACAGAAGCATTCTGTGAAACTTCTTTCTGATCTGAGCATTCAGCTAACAGAGTTAAACCATACTTTTGATTGAGCAGTTTTGAAACACTCTGTCTGTAGAAAATGCAACTGGACATTCGTAGCGCTAAGTGGGTAATAGTGGAAAAAAGAATATGTTCAAATATAAACTACACAGAAGCATTGTGTGAAACTTCTTTCTGTTCTGTGCATTCAACTAACAGAGTTGAACCCTACTTTTGATTGAGCCGTTCTGAAACACTCTTTCTGTAGAAACTGCAATTGGACATTCTGAGCGCTAAGAGGCCTATATTGGGAAAAAGAATGTCTACAAATAAAAACTACACAGAAGAATTGTGTGAAACTTCTTTCTGTTCTGTTTGTTCAACTAAAAGAGTTGAACCTTAGTTTTGATTGAGCCGTTCTGAAACACTCTTTCTGTAGAAAATGCAAGTGGAGTTTCAGAGCGCTAAGAGGGTAATAGTGGAAATAGGAATGTCTCCAAATATAAAATACACAGAATCATTCTGTGAAACTTCTTTCTGATCTGTGCATTCAGCTAACAGATTTAAACCATACTTTTGATTGAGCAGATCTGAAAACTCTTTCTGTAGAAAATGCAACTGGACATTTGGAGCGCTAAGAGAGTAGTAGTGGAAAAAGTAATATATTCAAATATAAACTACACAGAAGCATTCTGTGAAACTTCTTTCTGATCTGAGCATTCAGCTAACAGAGTTAAACCATACTTTTGATTGAGCAGTTTTGAAACACTCTGTCTGTAGAAAATGCAACTGGACATTCGTAGCGCTAAGTGGGTAATAGTGGAAAAAAGAATATGTTCAAATGAAAACTACACAGAAGAATTGTGTGAAACTTCTTTCTGTTCTGTTTGTTCAACTAAAAGATTTGAACCTTAGTTTTGATTGAGCCGTTCTGAAACACTCTTTCTGTGGAAAATGCAAGTGGAGATTTGGAGCGCTAAGAGGGTTATAGTGGAAAAAGGAATGTCTCCAAATATAAACTACACAGAATCATTCTGTGAAACTTCTTTCTGATCTGTGCATTCAGCTAACAGAGTTAAACCATACTTTTGATTGAGCAGATCTGAACACTCTTTCTGTAGAAAATGCAACTGGACATTTGGAGCGCTAAGAGAGTAGTAGTGGAAAAAGGAATATATTCAAATATAAACTACACAGAAGCATTCTGTGAAACTTCTTTCTGATCTGAGCATTCAGCTAACAGAGTTAAACCATACTTTTGATTGAGCAGTTTTGAAACACTCTGTCTGTAGAAAATGCAACTGGACATTCGTAGCGCCAAGTGGGTAATAGTGGAAAAAAGAATATGTTCAAATATAAACTACACAGAAGCATTGTATGAAATTTCTTTCTGTTCTGTGCATTCAACTAACAGAGTTGAACCTTAGTTTTGATTGAGCCTTTCTGAAACACTCTTTCTGTAGAAACTGCAATTGGACATTCTGAGCGCTAAGAGGCCTATATTGGGAAAAATAATATCTTCAAATAAAAACTACACAGAAGCATTGTGTGAAACTTATTTCTGATATGTTCATTAAGCTATCAGAGTTAAACCATACTTTTGATTGCGCAGTTCTGAACACTCTTTCTGTAGAAAATGCAAGTGGACATTCGGAGCGCTAAGAGGGTAATAGTGGAAAAAGGAATATATTCAAATATAAACTACACAGTAGCATTATGTGAAAATTCTTTCTGTTCTGTGCATTCAACTAACAGAGTTGAACCTTACTTTTGATTGAGCCGTTCTGAAACACTCTTTCTGTAGAAACTGCAATTGGACATGCTAAGCGCTAAGAGGCCTACATTGGGAAAAAGAATATCTTCAAATAAAAACTACACAGATGCATTCTGTGAAACTTATTTCTGATCTGTAAATTCAGTTAACAGAGATAAAACATATTTTTGATTGAGCAGTTATGAAACAGTCTTTTTGTAGAAAATGCAAGTGGAGATTCGGAGCGCTAAGAGGGTAATAGTGGAAAAAGGAATGTCTTCAAATATAAACTACACAGAATCATTCGGTGAAACTTCTTTCTGATGTGTGCATTCAGCTAACAGAGTTAAACCATACTTTTGATTGAGCAGATCTGAACACTCTTTCTGTAGAAAATGCAACTGGACATTTGGAGCGCTAAGAGCGTTGTAGTGGAAAAAGGAATATATTCAAATATAAACTACACAGAAGCATTCTGTGAAACTTCTTTCTGATCTGAGCATTCAGCTAACAGAGTTAAACCATACTTTTGATTGAGCAGTTTTGAAACACTCTGTCTGTAGAAAATGCAACTGGACATTCGTAGCGCTAAGTGGGTAATAGTGGAAAAAAGAATATGTACAAATATAAACTACACAGAAGCATTGTATGAAACTTCTTTCTGTTCTGTGCATTCAACTAACAGAGTTGAACCCTACTTTTGATTGAGCCGTTCTGAAACACTCTTTCTGTAGAAACTGCAATTGGACATTCTGAGCGCTAAGAGGCCTATATTGGGAAAAAGAATGTCTACAAATAAAAACTACACAGAAGAATTGTGTGAAACTTCTTTCTGTTCTGTTTGTTCAACTAAAAGATTTGAACCTTAGTTTTGATTGAGCCGTTCTGAAACACTCTATCTGTGGAAAATGCAAGTGGAGATTTGGAGCGCTAAGAGGGTAATAGTGGAAAAAGGAATGTCTCCAAATATAAACTACACAGAATCATTCTGTGAAACTTCTTTCTGATCTGTGCATTCAGCTAACAGAGTTAAACCATACTTTTGATTGAGCAGATCTGAACACTCTTTCTGTAGAAAATGCAACTGGACATTTGGAGCGCTAAGAGAGTAGTAGTGGAAAAAGGAATATATTCAAATATAAACTACACAGAAGCATTCTGTGAAACTTCTTTCTGATCTGAGCATTCAGCTAACAGAGATAAACCATACTTTTGATTGAGCAGTTTTGAAACACTCTGTCTGTAGAAAATGCAACTGGACATTCGTAGCGCCAAGTGGGTAATAGTGGAAAAAAGAATATGTTCAAATATAAACTACACAGAAGCATTGTATGAAATTTCTTTCTGTTCTGTGCATTCAACTAACAGAGTTGAACCTTAGTTTTGATTGAGCCTTTCTGAAACACTCTTTCTGTAGAAACTGCAAGTGGACATTCTGAGCGCTAAGAGGCCTATATTGGGAAAAATAATATCTTCAAATAAAAACTACACAGAAGCATTGTGTGAAACTTATTTCTGATATGTTCATTAAGCTAACAGAGTTAAACCATACTTTTGATTGCGCAGTTCTGAACACTCTTTCTGTAGAAAATGCAAGTGGACATTCGGAGCGCTAAGAGGGTAATAGTGGAAAAAGGAATATATTCAAATATAAACTACACAGTAGCATTCTGTGAAAATTCTTTCTGTTCTGTGCATTCAACTAACAGAGTTGAACCTTACTTTTGATTGAGCCGTTCTGAAACACTCTTTCTGTAGAAACTGCAATTGGACATGCTAAGCGCTAAGAGGCCTACATTGGGAAAAAGAATATCTTCAAATAAAAACTACACAGATGCATTCTGTGAAACTTATTTCTGATCTGTAAATTCAGTTAACACAGATAAAACATATTTTTGATTGAGCAGTTATGAAACACTCTTTTTGTAGAAAATGCAAGTGGAGATTCGGAGCGCTAAGAGGGTAATAGTGGAAAAAGGAATGTCTTCAAATATAAACTACACAGAATCATTCGGTGAAACTTCTTTCTGATCTGTGCATTCAGCTAACAGAGTTAAACCATACTTTTGATTGAGCAGATCTGAACACTCTTTCTGTAGAAAATGCAACTGGACATTTGGAGCGCTAAGAGCGTAGTAGTGGAAAAAGGAATATATTCAAATATAAACTACCCAGAAGCATTCTGTGAAACTTCTTTTTATTCTGAGCATTCAGCTAACAGAGTTAAACCATACTTTTGATTGAGCAGTTTTGAAACACTCTGTCTGTAGAAAATGCAACTGGACATTCGTAGCGCTAAGAGGGTAATAGTGGAAAAAAGAATATGTTCAAATATAAACTACACAGAAGCATTGTATGAAACTTCTTTCTGTTCTGTGCATTCAACTAACAGAGTTGAACCTTACTTTTGATTGAGCCGTTCTGAAACACTCTTTCTGTAGAAACTGCAATTGGACATTCTGAGCGCTAAGTGGCCTGTATTGGGGAAAAGAATGTCTACAAATAAAAACTACACAGAAGAATTGTGTGAAACTTCTTTCTGTTCTGTTTGTTCAACTAAAAGAGTTGAACTTTAGTTTTGATTGAGCCGTTCTGAAACACTCTTTCTGTAGAAAATGCAAGTGGAGATTCGGAGCGCTAAGAGGGTAATAGTGGAAAAAGTAATGTCTCCAAATATAAACTACACAGAATCATTCTGTGAAACTTCTTTCTGATCTGTGCATTCAGCTAACAGAGTTAAACCATACTTTTGATTGAGCAGATCTGAACACTCTTTCTGTAGAAAATGCAACTGGACATTTGGAGCGCTAAGAGAGTAGTAGTGGAAAAAGGAATATATTCAAATATAAACTACACAGAAGCATTCTGTGAAACTTCTTTCTGATCTGAGCATTCAGCTAACAGATTTAAACCATACTTTTGATTGAGCAGTTTTGAAACACTCTGTCTGTAGAAAATGCAACTGGACATTCGTAGCGCCAAGTGGGTAATAGTGGAAAAAAGAATATGTTCAAATATAAACTACACAGAAGCATTGTATGAAATTTCTTTCTGTTCTGTGCATTCAACTAACAGAGTTGAACCTTAGTTTTGATTGAGCCTTTCTGAAACACTCTTTCTGTAGAAACTGCAATTGGACATTCTGAGCGCTAAGAGGCCTATATTGGGAAAAATAATATCTTCAAATAAAAACTACACAGAAGCATTGTGTGAAACTTATTTCTGATATGTTCATTAAGCTATCAGAGTTAAACCATACTTTTGATTGCGCAGTTCTGAACACTCTTTCTGTAGAAAATGCAAGTGGACATTCGGAGCGCTAAGAGGGTAATAGTGGAAAAAGGAATATATTCAAATATAAACTACACAGTAGCATTATGTGAAAATTCTTTCTGTTCTGTGCATTCAACTAACAGAGTTGAACCTTACTTTTGATTGAGCCGTTCTGAAACACTCTTTCTGTAGAAACTGCAATTGGACATGCTAAGCGCTAAGAGGCCTACATTGGGAAAAAGAATATCTTCAAATAAAAACTACACAGATGCATTCTGTGAAACTTATTTCTGATCTGTAAATTCAGTTAACAGAGATAAAACATATTTTTGATTGAGCAGTTATGAAACACTCTTTTTGTAGAAAATGCAAGTGGAGATTCGGAGCGCTAAGAAGGTAATAGTGGAAAAAGGAATGTCTTCAAATATAAACTACACAGAATCATTCGGTGAAACTTCTTTCTGATGTGTGCATTCAGCTAACAGAGTTAAACCATACTTTTGATTGAGCAGATCTGAACACTCTTTCTGTAGAAAATGCAACTGGACATTTGGAGCGCTAAGAGCGTAGTAGTGGAAAAAGGAATATATTCAAATATAAACTACACAGAAGCATTCTGTGAAACTTCTTTCTGATCTGAGCATTCAGCTAACAGAGTTAAACCATACTTTTGATTGAGCAGTTTTGAAACACTCTGTCTGTAGAAAATGCAACTGGACATTCGTAGCGCTAAGTGGGTAATAGTGGAAAAAAGAATATGTTCAAATATAAACTACACAGAAGCATTGTATGAAACTTCTTTCTGTTCTGTGCATTCAACTAACAGAGTTGAACCCTACTTTTGATTGAGCCGTTCTGAAACACTCTTTCTGTAGAAACTGCAATTGGACATTCTGAGCGCTAAGAGGCCTATATTGGGAAAAAGAATGTCTACAAATAAAAACTACACAGAAGAATTGTGTGAAACTTCTTTCTGTTCTGTTTGTTCAACTAAAAGAGTTGAACCTTAGTTTTGATTGAGCCGTTCTGAAACACTCTTTCTGTAGAAAATGCAAGTGGAGTTTCAGAGCGCTAAGAGGGTAATAGTGGAAAAAGGAATGTCTCCAAATATAAAATACACAGAATCATTCTGTGAAACTTCTTTCTGATCTGTGCATTCAGCTAACAGATTTAAACCATACTTTTGATTGAGCAGATCTGAAAACTCTTTCTGTAGAAAATGCAACTGGACATTTGGAGCGCTAAGAGAGTAGTAGTGGAAAAAGTAATATATTCAAATATAAACTACACAGAAGCATTCTGTGAAACTTCTTTCTGATCTGAGCATTCAGCTAACAGAGTTAAACCATACTTTTGATTGAGCAGTTTTGAAACACTCTGTCTGTAGAAAATGCAACTGGACATTCGTAGCGCTAAGTGGGTAATAGTGGAAAAAAGAATATGTTCAAATATAAACTACACAGAAACATTGTATGAAACTTCTTTCTGTTCTGTGCATTCAACTAACAGAGTTGAACCTTACTTTTGATTGAGCCGTTCTGAAACACTCTTTCTGTAGAAACTGCAATTGGACATTCTGAGCGCTAAGAGGCCTATATTGGGAAAAAGAATGTCTACAAATAAAAACTACACAGAAGAATTGTGTGAAACTTCTTTCTGTTCTGTTTGTTCAACTAAAAGATTTGAACCTTAGTTTTGATTGAGCCGTTCTGAAACACTCTTTCTGTGGAAAATGCAAGTGGAGATTTGGAGCGCTAAGAGGGTTATAGTGGAAAAAGGAATGTCTCCAAATATAAACTACACAGAATCATTCTGTGAAACTTCTTTCTGATCTGTGCATTCAGCTAACAGAGTTAAACCATACTTTTGATTGAGCAGATCTGAACACTCTTTCTGTAGAAAATGCAACTGGACATTTGGAGCGCTAAGAGAGTAGTAGTGGAAAAAGGAATATATTCAAATATAAACTACACAGAAGCATTCTGTGAAACTTCTTTCTGATCTGAGCATTCAGCTAACAGAGTTAAACCATACTTTTGATTGAGCAGTTTTGAAACACTCTGTCTGTAGAAAATGCAACTGGACATTCGTAGCGCCAAGTGGGTAATAGTGGAAAAAAGAATATGTTCAAATATAAACTACACAGAAGCATTGTATGAAATTTCTTTCTGTTCTGTGCATTCAACTAACAGAGTTGAACCTTAGTTTTGATTGAGCCTTTCTGAAACACTCTTTCTGTAGAAACTGCAATTGGACATTCTGAGCGCTAAGAGGCCTATATTGGGAAAAATAATATCTTCAAATAAAAACTACACAGAAGCATTGTGTGAAACTTATTTCTGATATGTTCATTAAGCTAACAGAGTTAAACCATACTTTTGATTGCGCAGTTCTGAACACTCTTTCTGTAGAAAATGCAAGTGGACATTCGGAGCGCTAAGAGGGTAATAGTGGAAAAAGGAATATATTCAAATATAAACTACACAGTAGCATTCTGTGAAAATTCTTTCTGTTCTGTGCATTCAACTAACAGAGTTGAACCTTACTTTTGATTGAGCCGTTCTGAAACACTCTTTCTGTAGAAACTGCAATTGGACATGCTAAGCGCTAAGAGGCCTACATTGGGAAAAAGAATATCTTCAAATAAAAACTACACAGATGCATTCTGTGAAACTTATTTCTGATCTGTAAATTCAGTTAACACAGATAAAACATATTTTTGATTGAGCAGTTATGAAACACTCTTTTTGTAGAAAATGCAAGTGGAGATTCGGAGCGCTAAGAGGGTAATAGTGGAAAAAGGAATGTCTTCAAATATAAACTACACAGAATCATTCGGTGAAACTTCTTTCTGATCTGTGCATTCAGCTAACAGAGTTAAACCATACTTTTGATTGAGCAGATCTGAACACTCTTTCTGTAGAAAATGCAACTGGACATTTGGAGCGCTAAGAGCGTAGTAGTGGAAAAAGGAATATATTCAAATATAAACTACCCAGAAGCATTCTGTGAAACTTCTTTTTATTCTGAGCATTCAGCTAACAGAGTTAAACCATACTTTTGATTGAGCAGTTTTGAAACACTCTGTCTGTAGAAAATGCAACTGGACATTCGTAGCGCTAAGAGGGTAATAGTGGAAAAAAGAATATGTTCAAATATAAACTACACAGAAGCATTGTATGAAACTTCTTTCTGTTCTGTGCATTCAACTAACAGAGTTGAACCTTACTTTTGATTGAGCCGTTCTGAAACACTCTTTCTGTAGAAACTGCAATTGGACATTCTGAGCGCTAAGTGGCCTGTATTGGGGAAAAGAATGTCTACAAATAAAAACTACACAGAAGAATTGTGTGAAACTTCTTTCTGTTCTGTTTGTTCAACTAAAAGAGTTGAACTTTAGTTTTGATTGAGCCGTTCTGAAACACTCTTTCTGTAGAAAATGCAAGTGGAGATTCGGAGCGCTAAGAGGGTAATAGTGGAAAAAGTAATGTCTCCAAATATAAACTACACAGAATCATTCTGTGAAACTTCTTTCTGATCTGTGCATTCAGCTAACAGAGTTAAACCATACTTTTGATTGAGCAGATCTGAACACTCTTTCTGTAGAAAATGCAACTGGACATTTGGAGCGCTAAGAGAGTAGTAGTGGAAAAAGGAATATATTCAAATATAAACTACACAGAAGCATTCTGTGAAACTTCTTTCTGATCTGAGCATTCAGCTAACAGATTTAAACCATACTTTTGATTGAGCAGTTTTGAAACACTCTGTCTGTAGAAAATGCAACTGGACATTCGTAGCGCCAAGTGGGTAATAGTGGAAAAAAGAATATGTTCAAATATAAACTACACAGAAGCATTGTATGAAATTTCTTTCTGTTCTGTGCATTCAACTAACAGAGTTGAACCTTAGTTTTGATTGAGCCTTTCTGAAACACTCTTTCTGTAGAAACTGCAATTGGACATTCTGAGCGCTAAGAGGCCTATATTGGGAAAAATAATATCTTCAAATAAAAACTACACAGAAGCATTGTGTGAAACTTATTTCTGATATGTTCATTAAGCTATCAGAGTTAAACCATACTTTTGATTGCGCAGTTCTGAACACTCTTTCTGTAGAAAATGCAAGTGGACATTCGGAGCGCTAAGAGGGTAATAGTGGAAAAAGGAATATATTCAAATATAAACTACACAGTAGCATTATGTGAAAATTCTTTCTGTTCTGTGCATTCAACTAACAGAGTTGAACCTTACTTTTGATTGAGCCGTTCTGAAACACTCTTTCTGTAGAAACTGCAATTGGACATGCTAAGCGCTAAGAGGCCTACATTGGGAAAAAGAATATCTTCAAATAAAAACTACACAGATGCATTCTGTGAAACTTATTTCTGATCTGTAAATTCAGTTAACAGAGATAAAACATATTTTTGATTGAGCAGTTATGAAACACTCTTTTTGTAGAAAATGCAAGTGGAGATTCGGAGCGCTAAGAAGGTAATAGTGGAAAAAGGAATGTCTTCAAATATAAACTACACAGAATCATTCGGTGAAACTTCTTTCTGATGTGTGCATTCAGCTAACAGAGTTAAACCATACTTTTGATTGAGCAGATCTGAACACTCTTTCTGTAGAAAATGCAACTGGACATTTGGAGCGCTAAGAGCGTAGTAGTGGAAAAAGGAATATATTCAAATATAAACTACACAGAAGCATTCTGTGAAACTTCTTTCTGATCTGAGCATTCAGCTAACAGAGTTAAACCATACTTTTGATTGAGCAGTTTTGAAACACTCTGTCTGTAGAAAATGCAACTGGACATTCGTAGCGCTAAGTGGGTAATAGTGGAAAAAAGAATATGTTCAAATATAAACTACACAGAAGCATTGTATGAAACTTCTTTCTGTTCTGTGCATTCAACTAACAGAGTTGAACCCTACTTTTGATTGAGCCGTTCTGAAACACTCTTTCTGTAGAAACTGCAATTGGACATTCTGAGCGCTAAGAGGCCTATATTGGGAAAAAGAATGTCTACAAATAAAAACTACACAGAAGAATTGTGTGAAACTTCTTTCTGTTCTGTTTGTTCAACTAAAAGAGTTGAACCTTAGTTTTGATTGAGCCGTTCTGAAACACTCTTTCTGTAGAAAATGCAAGTGGAGTTTCAGAGCGCTAAGAGGGTAATAGTGGAAAAAGGAATGTCTCCAAATATAAAATACACAGAATCATTCTGTGAAACTTCTTTCTGATCTGTGCATTCAGCTAACAGATTTAAACCATACTTTTGATTGAGCAGATCTGAAAACTCTTTCTGTAGAAAATGCAACTGGACATTTGGAGCGCTAAGAGAGTAGTAGTGGAAAAAGTAATATATTCAAATATAAACTACACAGAAGCATTCTGTGAAACTTCTTTCTGATCTGAGCATTCAGCTAACAGAGTTAAACCATACTTTTGATTGAGCAGTTTTGAAACACTCTGTCTGTAGAAAATGCAACTGGACATTCGTAGCGCTAAGTGGGTAATAGTGGAAAAAAGAATATGTTCAAATATAAACTACACAGAAACATTGTATGAAACTTCTTTCTGTTCTGTGCATTCAACTAACAGAGTTGAACCTTACTTTTGATTGAGCCGTTCTGAAACACTCTTTCTGTAGAAACTGCAATTGGACATTCTGAGCGCTAAGAGGCCTATATTGGGAAAAAGAATGTCTACAAATAAAAACTACACAGAAGAATTGTGTGAAACTTCTTTCTGTTCTGTTTGTTCAACTAAAAGATTTGAACCTTAGTTTTGATTGAGCCGTTCTGAAACACTCTTTCTGTGGAAAATGCAAGTGGAGATTTGGAGCGCTAAGAGGGTTATAGTGGAAAAAGGAATGTCTCCAAATATAAACTACACAGAATCATTCTGTGAAACTTCTTTCTGATCTGTGCATTCAGCTAACAGAGTTAAACCATACTTTTGATTGAGCAGATCTGAACACTCTTTCTGTAGAAAATGCAACTGGACATTTGGAGCGCTAAGAGAGTAGTAGTGGAAAAAGGAATATATTCAAATATAAACTACACAGAAGCATTCTGTGAAACTTCTTTCTGATCTGAGCATTCAGCTAACAGAGTTAAACCATACTTTTGATTGAGCAGTTTTGAAACACTCTGTCTGTAGAAAATGCAACTGGACATTCGTAGCGCCAAGTGGGTAATAGTGGAAAAAAGAATATGTTCAAATATAAACTACACAGAAGCATTGTATGAAATTTCTTTCTGTTCTGTGCATTCAACTAACAGAGTTGAACCTTAGTTTTGATTGAGCCTTTCTGAAACACTCTTTCTGTAGAAACTGCAATTGGACATTCTGAGCGCTAAGAGGCCTATATTGGGAAAAATAATATCTTCAAATAAAAACTACACAGAAGCATTGTGTGAAACTTATTTCTGATATGTTCATTAAGCTATCAGAGTTAAACCATACTTTTGATTGTGCAGTTCTGAACACTCTTTCTGTAGAAAATGCAAGTGGACATTCGGAGCGCTAAGAGGGTAATAGTGGAAAAAGGAATATATTCAAATATAAACTACACAGTAGCATTATGTGAAAATTCTTTCTGTTCTGTGCATTCAACTAACAGAGTTGAACCTTACTTTTGATTGAGCCGTTCTGAAACACTCTTTCTGTAGAAACTGCAATTGGACATGCTAAGCGCTAAGAGGCCTACATTGGGAAAAAGAATATCTTCAAATAAAAACTACACAGATGCATTCTGTGAAACTTATTTCTGATCTGTAAATTCAGTTAACAGAGATAAAACATATTTTTGATTGAGCAGTTATGAAACAGTCTTTTTGTAGAAAATGCAAGTGGAGATTCGGAGCGCTAAGAGGGTAATAGTGGAAAAAGGAATGTCTTCAAATATAAACTACACAGAATCATTCGGTGAAACTTCTTTCTGATGTGTGCATTCAGCTAACAGAGTTAAACCATACTTTTGATTGAGCAGATCTGAACACTCTTTCTGTAGAAAATGCAACTGGACATTTGGAGCGCTAAGAGCGTTGTAGTGGAAAAAGGAATATATTCAAATATAAACTACACAGAAGCATTCTGTGAAACTTCTTTCTGATCTGAGCATTCAGCTAACAGAGTTAAACCATACTTTTGATTGAGCAGTTTTGAAACACTCTGTCTGTAGAAAATGCAACTGGACATTCGTAGCGCTAAGTGGGTAATAGTGGAAAAAAGAATATGTACAAATATAAACTACACAGAAGCATTGTATGAAACTACTTTCTGTTCTGTGCATTCAACTAACAGAGTTGAACCCTACCTTTGATTGAGCCGTTCTGAAACACTCTTTCTGTAGAAACTGCAATTGGACATTCTGAGCGCTAAGAGGCCTATATTGGGAAAAAGAATGTCTACAAATAAAAACTACACAGAAGAATTGTGTGAAACTTCTTTCTGTTCTGTTTGTTCAACTAAAAGAGTTGAACCTTAGTTTTGATTGAGCCGTTCTGAAACACTCTTTCTGTAGAAAATGCAAGTGGAGTTTCAGAGCGCTAAGAGGGTAATAGTGGAAAAAGGAATGTCTCCAAATATAAACTACACGGAATCATTCTGTGAAACTTATTTCTGATCTGTGCATTCAGCTAACAGAGTTAAACCATACTTTTGATTGAGCAGATCTGAAAACTCTTTCTGTAGAAAATGCAACTGGACATTTGGAGCGCTAAGAGAGTAGTAGTGGAAAAAGGAATATATTCAAATATAAACTACACAGAAGCATTCTGTGAAACTTCTTTCTGATCTGAGCATTCAGCTAACAGAGTTAAACCATACTTTTGATTGAGCAGTTTTGAAACACTCTGTCTGTAGAAAATGCAACTGGACATTCGTAGCGCTAAGTGGGTAATAGTGGAAAAAAGAATATGTTCAAATATAAACTACACAGAAGCATTGTATGAAACTCCTTTCTGTTCTGTGCATTCAACTAACAGAGTTGAACCTTACTTTTGATTGAGCCGTTCTGAAACACTCTTTCTGTAGAAACTGCAATTGGACATTCTGAGCGCTAAGAGGCCTATATTGGGAAAAAGAATGTCTACAAATAAAAACTACACAGAAGAATTGTGTGAAACTTCTTTCTGTTCTGTTTGTTCAACTAAAAGATTTGAACCTTAGTTTTGATTGAGCCGTTCTGAAACACTCTATCTGTGGAAAATGCAAGTGGAGATTTGGAGCGCTAAGAGGGTAATAGTGGAAAAAGGAATGTCTCCAAATATAAACTACACAGAATCATTCTGTGAAACTTCTTTCTGATCTGTGCATTCAGCTAACAGAGTTAAACCATACTTTTGATTGAGCAGATCTGAACACTCTTTCTGTAGAAAATGCAACTGGACATTTGGAGCGCTAAGAGAGTAGTAGTGGAAAAAGGAATATATTCAAATATAAACTACACAGAAGCATTCTGTGAAACTTCTTTCTGATCTGAGCATTCAGCTAACAGAGATAAACCATACTTTTGATTGAGCAGTTTTGAAACACTCTGTCTGTAGAAAATGCAACTGGACATTCGTAGCGCCAAGTGGGTAATAGTGGAAAAAAGAATATGTTCAAATATAAACTACACAGAAGCATTGTATGAAATTTCTTTCTGTTCTGTGCATTCAACTAACAGAGTTGAACCTTAGTTTTGATTGAGCCTTTCTGAAACACTCTTTCTGTAGAAACTGCAAGTGGACATTCTGAGCGCTAAGAGGCCTATATTGGGAAAAATAATATCTTCAAATAAAAACTACACAGAAGCATTGTGTGAAACTTATTTCTGATATGTTCATTAAGCTAACAGAGTTAAACCATACTTTTGATTGCGCAGTTCTGAACACTCTTTCTGTAGAAAATGCAAGTGGACATTCGGAGCGCTAAGAGGGTAATAGTGGAAAAAGGAATATATTCAAATATAAACTACACAGTAGCATTCTGTGAAAATTCTTTCTGTTCTGTGCATTCAACTAACAGAGTTGAACCTTACTTTTGATTGAGCCGTTCTGAAACACTCTTTCTGTAGAAACTGCAATTGGACATGCTAAGCGCTAAGAGGCCTACATTGGGAAAAAGAATATCTTCAAATAAAAACTACACAGATGCATTCTGTGAAACTTATTTCTGATCTGTAAATTCAGTTAACACAGATAAAACATATTTTTGATTGAGCAGTTATGAAACACTCTTTTTGTAGAAAATGCAAGTGGAGATTCGGAGCGCTAAGAGGGTAATAGTGGAAAAAGGAATGTCTTCAAATATAAACTACACAGAATCATTCGGTGAAACTTCTTTCTGATCTGTGCATTCAGCTAACAGAGTTAAACCATACTTTTGATTGAGCAGATCTGAACACTCTTTCTGTAGAAAATGCAACTGGACATTTGGAGCGCTAAGAGCGTAGTAGTGGAAAAAGTAATATATTCAAATATAAACTACCCAGAAGCATTCTGTGAAACTTCTTTTTATTCTGAGCATTCAGCTAACAGAGTTAAACCATACTTTTGATTGAGCAGTTTTGAAACACTCTGTCTGTAGAAAATGCAACTGGACATTCGTAGCGCTAAGAGGGTAATAGTGGAAAAAAGAATATGTTCAAATATAAACTACACAGAAGCATTGTATGAAACTTCTTTCTGTTCTGTGCATTCAACTAACAGAGTTGAACCTTACTTTTGATTGAGCCGTTCTGAAACACTCTTTCTGTAGAAACTGCAATTGGACATTCTGAGCGCTAAGTGGCCTGTATTGGGAAAAAGAATGTCTACAAATAAAAACTACACAGAAGAATTGTGTGAAACTTCTTTCTGTTCTGTTTGTTCAACTAAAAGAGTTGAACTTTAGTTTTGATTGAGCCGTTCTGAAACACTCTTTCTGTAGAAAATGCAAGTGGAGATTCGGAGCGCTAAGAGGGTAATAGTGGAAAAAGGAATGTCTCCAAATATAAACTACACAGAATCATTCTGTGAAACTTCTTTCTGATCTGTGCATTCAGCTAACAGAGTTAAACCATACTTTTGATTGAGCAGATCTGAACACTCTTTCTGTAGAAAATGCAACTGGACATTTGGAGCGCTAAGAGAGTAGTAGTGGAAAAAGGAATATATTCAAATATAAACTACACAGAAGCATTCTGTGAAACTTCTTTCTGATCTGAGCATTCAGCTAACAGAGTTAAACCATACTTTTGATTGAGCAGTTTTGAAACACTCTGTCTGTAGAAAATGCAACTGGACATTCGTAGCGCCAAGTGGGTAATAGTGGAAAAAAGAATATGTTCAAATATAAACTACACAGAATCATTGTATGAAATTACTTTCTGTTCTGTGCATTCAACTAACAGAGTTGAACCTTAGTTTTGAATGAGCCTTTCTGAAACACTCTTTCTGTAGAAACTGCAATTGGACATTCTGAGCGCTAAGAGGCCTATATTGGGAAAAATAATATCTTCAAATAAAAACTACACAGAAGCATGGTGTGAAACTTATTTCTGATATGTTCATTAAGCTAACAGAGTTAAACCATACTATTGATTGCGCAGTTCTGAACACTCTTTCTGTAGAAAATGCAAGTGGACATTCGGAGCGCTAAGAGGGTAATAGTGGAAAAAGGAATATATTCAAATATAAACTACACAGTAGCATTCTGTGAAAATTCTTTCTGTTCTGTGCATTCAACTAACAGAGTTGAACCTTACTTTTGATTGAGCCGTTCTGAAACACTCTTTCTGTAGAAACTGCAATTGGACATGCTAAGCGCTAAGAGGCCTACATTGGGAAAAAGAATATCTTCAAATAAAAACTACACAGATGCATTCTGTGAAACATATTTCAGATCTGTAAATTCAGTTAACAGAGATAAAACATATTTTTGATTGAGCAGCTATGAAACACTCTTTTTGTAGAAAATGCAAGTGGAGATTCGGAGCGCTAAGAGGGTAATAGTGGAAAAAGGAATGTCTTCAAATATAAACTACACAGAATCATTCGGTGAAACTTCTTTCTGATCTGTGCATTCAGCTAACAGAGTTAAACCATACTTTTGATTGAGCAGATCTGAACACTCTTTCTGTAGAAAATGCAACTGGACATTTGGAGCGCTAAGAGCGTAGTAGTGGAAAAAGGAATATATTCAAATATAAACTACACAGAAGCATTCTGTGAAACTTCTTTCTGATCTGAGCATTCAGCTAACAGAGTTAAACCATACTTTTGATTGAGCAGTTTTGAAACACTCTGTCTGTAGAAAATGCAACTGGACATTCGTAGCGCTAAGTGGGTAATAGTGGAAAAAAGAATATGTTCAAATATAAACTACACAGAAGCATTGTATGAAACTTCTTTCTGTTCTGTGCATTCAACTAACAGAGTTGAACCTTACTTTTGATTGAGCCGTTCTGAAACACTCTTTCTGTAGAAACTGCAATTGGACATTCTGAGCGCTAAGAGGCCTATATTGGGAAAAAGAATGTCTACAAATAAAAACTACACAGAAGAATTGTGTGAAACTACTTTCTGTTCTGTTTGTTCAACTAAAAGAGTTGAACCTTAGTTTTGATTGAGCCGTTCTGAAACACTCTTTCTGTAGAAAATGCAAGTGGAGATTCGTAGCGCTAAGAGGGTAATAGTGGAAAAAGAAATGTCTCCAAATATAAACTACACAGAATCATTCTGTGAAACTTCTTTCTGATCTGTGCATTCAGCTAACAGAGTTAAACCATACTTTTGATTGAGCAGATCTGAACACTCTTTCTGTAGAAAATGCAACTGGACATTTGGAGCGCTAAGAGAGTATTAGTGGAAAAAGGAATATATTCAAATATAAACTACACAGAAGCATTCTGTGAAACTTCTTTCTGATCTGAGCATTCAGCTAACAGAGTTAAACCATACTTTTGATTGAGCAGTTTTGAAACACTCTGTCTGTAGAAAATGCAACTGGACATTCGTAGCGCCAAGTGGGTAATAGTGGAAAAAAGAATATGTTCAAATATAAACTACACGGAAGCATTGTATGAAATTTCTTTCTGATCTGTGCATTCAACTAACAGAGTTGAACCTTAGTTTTTATTGAGCCTTTCTGAAACACTCTTTCTGTAGAAACTGCAATTGGACATTCTGAGCGCTAAGAGGCCTATATTGGGAAAAATAATATCTTCAAATAAAAACTACACAGAAGCATTGTGTGAAACTTATTTCTGATATGTTCATTAAGCTAACAGAGTTAAAACATACTTTTGATTGCGCAGTTCTGAACACTCTTTCTGTAGAAAATGCAAGTGAACATTCGGAGCGCTAAGAGGGTAATAGTGGAAAAAGGAATATATTCAAATATAAACTACACAGTAGCATTCTGTGAAAATTCTTTCTGTTCTGTGCATTGAACTAACAGAGTTGAGCCTTACTTTTGATTGAGCCGTTCTGAAACACTCTTTCTGTAGAAACTGCAATTGGACATGCTAAGCGCTAAGAGGCCTACATTGGGAAAAAGAATATCTTCAAATAAAAACTACACAGATGCATTCTGTGAAACTTATTTCTGATCTGTAAATTCAGTTAACAGAGATAAAACATATTTTTGATTGAGCAGCTATGAAACACTCTTTTTGTAGAAAATGCAAGTGGAGATTCGGAGCGCTAAGAGGGTAATAGTGGAAAAAGGAATGTCTTCAAATATAAACTACACAGAATCATTCGGTGAAACTTCTTTCTGATCTGTGCATTCAGCTAACAGAGTTAAACCATACTTTTGATTGAGCACATCTGAACACTCTTTGTGTAGAAAATGCAACTGGACATTTGGAGCGCTAAGAGCGTAGTAGTGGAAAAAGGAATATATTCAAATATAAACTACACAGAAGCATTCTGTGAAACTTCTTTCTGATCTGAGCATTCAGCTAACAGAGTTAAACCATACTTTGATTGAGCAGTTTTGAAACACTCTGTCTGTAGAAAATGCAACTGGACATTCGTAGCGCTAAGCGGGTAATAGTGGAAAAAAGAATATGTTCAAATATAAACTACACAGAAGCATTGTATGAAACTTCTTTCTGTTCTGTGCATTCAACTAACAGAGTTGAACCTTACTTTTGATTGAGCCGTTCTGAAACACTCTTTCTGTAGAAACTGCAATTGGACATTCTGAGCGCTAAGAGGCCTATATTGGGAAAAAGAATGTCTACAAATAAAAACTACACAGAAGAATTGTGTGAAACTTCTTTCTGTTCTGTTTGTTCAACTAAAAGAGTTGAACCTTTGTTTTGATTGAGCCGTTCTGAAACACTCTTTCTGTAGAAAATGCAAGTGGACATTCGGAGCGCTAAGAGGGATATAGTGGAAAAAGTAATGTCTCCAAATATAAACTACACAGAATCATTCTGTGAAACTTCTTTCTGATCTGTGCATTCAGCTAACAGAGTTAAACCATACTTTTGATTGAGCAGATCTGAACACTCTTTCTGTAGAAAATGCAACTGGACATTTGGAGCGCTAAGAGAGTAGTAGTGGAAAAAGGAATATATTCAAATATAAACTACACAGAAGCATTCTGTGAAACTTCTTTCTGATCTGAGCATTCAGCTAACAGAGTTAAACCATACTTTTGATTGAGCAGTTTTGAAACACTCTGTCTGTAGAAAATGCAACTGGACATTCGTAGCGCCAATTGGGTAATAGTGGAAAAAAGAATATGTTCAAATATAAACTACACAGAAGCATTGTATGAAATTTCTTTCTGTTCTGTGCATTCAACTAACAGAGTTGAACCTTAGTTTTGATTGAGCCTTTCTGAAACACTCTTTCTGTAGAAACTGCAATTGGACATTCTGAGCGCTAAGAGGCCTATATTGGGAAAAATAATATCTTCAAATAAAAACTACACAGAAGCATTGTGTGAAACTTATTTCTGATATGTTCATTAAGCTAACAGAGTTAAACCATACTTTTGATTGCGCAGTTCTGAACACTCTTTCTGTAGAAAATGCAAGTGGACATTCGGAGCACTAAGAGGGTAATAGTGGAAAAAGGAATATATTCAAATATAAACTACACAGTAGCATTCTGTGAAAATTCTTTCTGTTCTGTGCATTCAACTAACAGAGTTGAACCTTACTTTTGATTGAGCCGTTCTGAAACACTCTTTCTGTAGAAACTGCAATTGGACATGCTAAGCGCTAAGAGGCCTACATTGGGAAAAAGAATATCTTCAAATAAAAACTACACAGATGCATTCTGTGAAACTTATTTCTGATCTGTAAATTCAGTTAACAGAGATAAAACATATTTTTGATTGAGCAGCTATGAAACACTCTTTTTGTAGAAAATGCAAGTGGAGATTCGGAGCGCTAAGAGGGTAATAGTGGAAAAAGGAATGTCTTCAAATATAAACTACACAGAATTATTCGGTGAAACTTCTTTCTGATCTGTGCATTCAGCTAACAGAGTTAAACCATACTTTTGATTGAGCAGATCTGAACACTCTTGGTGTAGAAAATGCAACTGGACATTTGGAGCGCTAAGAGCGTAGTAGTGGAAAAAGGAATATATTCAAATATAAACTACACAGAAGCATTCTGTGAAACTTCTTTCTGATCTGAGCATTCAGCTAACAGAGTTAAACCATACTTTTGATTGAGCAGTTTTGAAACACTCTGTCTGTAGAAAATGCAACTGGACATTCGTAGCGCTAAGTGGGTAATAGTGGAAAAAAGAATATGTTCAAATATAAACTACACAGAAGCATTGTATGAAACTTCTTTCTGTTCTGTGCATTCAACTAACAGAGTTGAACCTTACTTTTGATTGAGCCGTTCTGAAACACTCTTTCTGTAGAAACTGCAATTGGACATTCTGAGCGCTAAGAGGCCTATATTGGGAAAAAGAATGTCTACAAATAAAAACTACACAGAAGAATTGTGTGAAACTACTTTCTGTTCTGTTTGTTCAACTAAAAGAGTTGAATCTTAGTTTTGATTGAGCCGTTCTGAAACACTCTTTCTGTAGAAAATGCAAGTGGAGATTCGGAGCGCTAAGAGGGTAATAGTGGAAAAAGGAATGTCTCCAAATATAAACTACACAGAATCATTCTGTGAAACTTCTTTCTGATCTGTGCATTCAGCTAACAGAGTTAAACCATACTTTTGATTGAGCAGATCTGAACACTCTTTCTGTAGAAAATGCAACTGGACATTTGGAGCGCTAAGAGAGTAGTAGTGGAAAAAGGAATATATTCAAATATAAACTACACAGAAGCATTCTGTGAAACTTCTTTCTGATCTGAGCATTCAGCTAACAGAGTTAAACCATACTTTTGATTGAGCAGTTTTGAAACACTCTGTCTGTAGAAAATGCAACTGGACATTCGTAGCGCCAAGTGGGTAATAGTGGAAAAAAGAATATGTTCAAATATAAACTACACAGAAGCATTGTATGAAACTACATTCTGTTCTGTGCATTCAACTAACAGAGTTGAACCTTACTTTTGATTGAGCCGTTCTGAAACACTCTTTCTGTAGAAACTGCAATTGGACATTCTGAGCGCTAAGAGGCCTATATTGGGAAAAAGAATGTCTACAAATAAAAACTACACAGAAGAATTGTGTGAAACTTCTTTCTGTTCTGTTTGTTCAACTAAAAGAGTTGAACCTTAGTTTGATTGAGCCGTTCTGAAACACTCTTTCTGTAGAAAATGCAAGTGGACATTCGGAGCGCTAAGAGGGTAATAGTGGAAAAAGTAATGTCTCCAAATATAAACTACACAGAATCATTCTGTGAAACTTCTTTCTGATCTGTGCATTCAGCTAACAGAGTTAAACCATACTTTTGATTGAGCAGATCTGAACACTCTTTCTGTAGAAAATGCAACTGGACATTTGGAGCGCTAAGAGAGTAGTAGTGGAAAAAGGAATATATTCAAATATAAACTACACAGAAGCATTCTGTGAAACTTCTTTCTGATCTGAGCATTCAGCTAACAGATTTAAACCATACTTTTGATTGAGCAGTTTTGAAACACTCTGTCTGTAGAAAATGCAACTGGACATTCGTAGCGCCAAGTGGGTAATAGTGGAAAAAAGAATATGTTCAAATATAAACTACACAGAAGCATTGTATGAAATTTCTTTCTGTTCTGTGCATTCAACTAACAGAGTTGAACCTTAGTTTTGATTGAGCCTTTCTGAAACACTCTTTCTGTAGAAACTGCAATTGGACATTCTGAGCGCTAAGAGGCCTCTATTGGGAAAAATAATATCTTCAAATAAAAACTACACAGAAGCATTGTGTGAAACTTATTTCTGATATGTTCATTAAGCTAACAGAGTTAAACCATACTTTTGATTGCGCAGTTCTGAACACTCTTTCTGTAGAAAATGCAAGTGGACATTCGGAGCGCTAAGAGGGTAATAGTGGAAAAAGGAATATATTCAAATATAAACTACACAGTTGCATTCTGTGAAAATTCTTTCTGTTCTGTGCATTCAACTAACAGAGTTGAACCTTACTTTTAATTCAGCCGTTCTGAAACACTCTTTCTGTAGAAACTGCAATTGGACATGCTAAGCGCTAAGAGGCCTACATTGGGAAAAAGAATATCTTCAAATAAAAACTACACAGATGCATTCTGTGAAACTTATTTCTGATCTGTAAATTCAGTTAACAGAGATAAAACATATTTTTGATTGAGCAGTTATGAAACACTCTTTTTGTAGAAAATGCAAGTGGAGATTCGGAGCGCTAAGAGGGTAATAGTGGAAAAAGGAATGTCTCCAAATATAAACTACACAGAATTATTCTGTGAAACTTCTTTCTGATCTGTGCATTCAGCTAACAGAGTTAAACCATACTTTTGATTGAGCAGATCTGAACACTCTTTCTGTAGAAAATGCAACTGGACATTTGGAGCGCTAAGAGAGTAGTAGTGGAAAAAGGAATATATTCAAATATAAACTACACAGAAGCATTCTGTGAAACTTCTTTCTGATCTGAGCATTCAGCTAACAGAGTTAAACCATACTTTTGATTGAGCAGTTTTGAAACACTCTGTCTGTAGAAAATGCAACTGGACATTCGTAGCGCTAAGTGGGTAATAGTGGAAAAAAGAATATGTTCAAATATAAACTTCACAGAAGCATTGTATGAAACTTCTTTCGGTTCTGTGCATTCAACTAACAGAGTTGAACCTTAGTTTTGATTGAGCCTTTCTGAAACACTCTTTCTGTAGAAACTGCAATTGGACATTCTGAGCGCTAAGAGGCCTCTATTGGGAAAAATAATATCTTCAAATAAAAACTACACAGAAGCATTGTGTGAAACTTATTTCTGATATGTTCATTAAGCTAACAGAGTTAAACCATACTTTTGATTGCGCAGTTCTGAACACTCTTTCTGTAGAAAATGCAAGTGGACATTCGGAGCGCTAAGAGGGTAATAGTGGAAAAAGGAATATATTCAAATATAAACTACACAGTAGCATTCTGTGAAAATTCTTTCTGTTCTGTGCATTCAACTAACAGAGTTGAACCTTACTTTTAATTGAGCCGTTCTGAAACACTCTTTCTGTAGAAACTGCAATTGGACATGCTAAGCGCTAAGAGGCCTACATTGGGAAAAAGAATATCTTCAAATAAAAACTACACAGATGCATTCTGTGAAACTTATTTCTGATCTGTAAATTCAGTTAACAGAGATAAAACATATTTTTGATTGAGCAGTTATGAAACACTCTTTTTGTAGAAAATGAAAGTGGAGATTCGGAGCGCTATGAGGGTAATAGTGGAAAAAGGAATGTCTTCAAATATAAACTACACAGAATCATTCGGTGAAACTTCTTTCTGATCTGTTCTTTCAGCTAACAGAGTTAAACCATACTTTTGATTGAGCAGATCTGAACACTCTTTGTGTAGAAAATGCAACTGGACATTTGGAGCGCTAAGAGCGAAGTGGTGGAAAAAGGAATATATTCAAATATAAACTACACAGAAGCATTCTGTGAAACTTCTTTCTGATCTGAGCATTCAGCTAACAGAGTTAAACCATACTTTTGATTGAGCAGTTTTGAAACACTCTGTCTGTAGAAAATGCAACTGGACATTCGTAGCGCTAAGTGGGTAATAGTGGAAAAAAGAATATGTTCAAATATAAACTACACAGAAGCATTGTATGAAACATCTTTCTGTTCTGTGCATTCAACTAACAGAGTTGAACCTTACTTTTGATTGAGCCGTTCTGAAACACTCTTTCTGTAGAAACTGCAATTGGACATTCTGAGCGCTAAGAGGCCTATATTGGGAAAAAGAATATCTACAAATAAAAACTACACAGAAGTATTGTGTGAAATTTCTTTCTGTTCTGTTTGTTCATTAAAAGAGTTGAACTTTAGTTTTGATTGAGCCGTTCTGAAACACTCTTTCTGTAGAAAATGCAAGTGGAGATTCGGAGCGCTAAGAGGGTAATAGTGGAAAAAGGAATGTCTCCAAATATAAACTACACAGAATCATTCTGTGAAACTTCTTTCTGATCTGTGCATTCAGCTAACAGAGTTAAACCATACTTTTGATTGAGCAGATCTGAACACTCTTTCTGTAGAAAATGCAACTGGACATTTGGAGCGCTAAGAGAGTAGTAGTGGAAAAAGGAATATATTCAAATATAAACTACACAGAAGCATTCTGTGAAACTTCTTTCTGATCAGAGCATTCAGCTAACAGAGTTAAACCGTACTTTTGATTGAGCAGTTTTGAAACACTCTGTCTGTAGAAAATGCAACTGGACATTCGTAGCGCTAAGTGGGTAATAGTGGAAAAAAGAATATGTTCAAATATAAACTACACAGAAGCATTGTATGAAACTTCTTTCTGTTCTGTGCACTCAACTAACAGAGTTGAACCTTACTTTTGATTGAGCCGTTCTGAAACACTCTTTCTGTAGAAACTGCAATTGGACATTCTGAGCGCTAAGAGGCCTATATTGGGAAAAAGAATGTCTACAAATAAAAACTACACAGAAGAATTGTGTGAAACTTCTTTCTGTTCTGTTTGTTCAACTAAAAGAGTTGAACCTTAGTTTTGATTGAGCCGTTCTGAAACACTCTTTCTGTAGAAAATGCAAGTGGACATTCGGAGCGCTAAGAGGGTAATAGTGGAAAAAGTAATGTCTCCAAATATAAACTACACAGAATCATTCTGTGAAACTTCTTTCTGATCTGTGCATTCAGCTAACAGAGTTAAACCATACTTTTGATTGAGCAGATCTGAACACTCTTTCTGTAGAAAATGCAACTGGACATTTGGAGCGCTAAGAGAGTAGTAGTGGAAAAAGGAATATATTCAAATATAAACTACACAGAAGCATTCTGTGAAACTTCTTTCTGATCTGAGCATTCAGCTAACAGAGTTAAACCATACTTTTGATTGAGCAGTTTTGAAACACTCTGTCTGTAGAAAATGCAACTGGACATTCGTAGCGCCAATTGGGTAATAGTGGAAAAAAGAATATGTTCAAATATAAACTACACAGAAGCATTGTATGAAATTTTTTTCTGTTCTGTGCATTCAACTAACAGAGTTGAACCTTAGTTTTGATTGAGCCTTTCTGAAACACTCTTTCTGTAGAAACTGCAATTGGACATTCTGAGCGCTAAGAGGCCTATATTGGGAAAAATAATATCTTCAAATAAAAACTACACAGAAGCATTGTGTGAAACTTATTTCTGATATGTTCATTAAGCTAACAGAGTTAAACCATACTTTTGATTGCGCAGTTCTGAACACTCTTTCTGTAGAAAATGCAAGTGGACATTCGGAGCGCTAAGAGGGTATAGTGGAAAAAGGAATATATTCAAATATAAACTACACAGTAGCATTCTGTGAAAATTCTTTCTGTTCTGTGCATTCAACTAACAGAGTTGAACCTTACTTTTGATTGAGCCGTTCTGAAACACTCTTTCTGTAGAAACTGCAATTGGACATGCTAAGCGCTAAGAGGCCTACCTTGGGAAAAAGAATATCTTCAAATAAAAACTACACAGATGCATTCTGTGAAACTTATTTCTGATCTGTAAATTCAGTTAACAGAGATAAAACATATTTTTGATTGAGCAGCTATGAAACACTCTTTTTGTAGAAAATGCAAGTGGAGATTCGGAGCGCTAAGAGGGTAATAGTGGAAAAAGGAATGTCTTCAAATATAAACTACACAGAATCATTCGGTGAAACTTCTTTCTGATCTGTGCATTCAGCTAACAGAGTTAAACCATACTTTTGATTGAGCAGATCTGAACACTCTTTGTGTAGAAAATGCAACTGGACATTTGGAGCGCTAAGAGCGTAGTAGTGGAAAGAGGAATATATTCAAATATAAACTACACAGAAGCATTCTGTGAAACTTCTTTCTGATCTGAGCATTCAGCTAACAGAGTTAAACCATACTTTTGATTGAGCAGTTTTGAAACACTCTGTCTGTAGAAAATGCAACTGGACATTCGTAGCGCTAAGTGGGTAATAGTGGAAAAAAGAATATGTTCAAATATAAACTACACAGAAGCATTGTATGAAACATCTTTCTGTTCTGTGCATTCAACTAACAGAGTTGAACCTTACTTTTGATTGAGCCGTTCTGAAACACTCTTTCTGTAGAAACTGCAATTGGACATTCTGAGCGCTAAGAGGCCTATATTGGGAAAAAGAATGTCTACAAATAAAAACTACACAGAAGAATTGTGTGAAATTTCTTTCTGTTCTGTTTGTTCATTAAAAGAGTTGAACTTTAGTTTTGATTGAGCCGTTCTGAAACACTCTTTCTGTAGAAAATGCAAGTGGAGATTCGGAGCGCTAAGAGGGTAATAGTGGAAAAAGGAATGTCTCCAAATATAAACTACACAGAATCATTCTGTGAAACTTCTTTCTGATCTGTGCATTCAGCTAACAGAGTTAAACCATACTTTTGATTGAGCAGATCTGAACACTCTTTCTGTAGAAAATGCAACTGGACATTTGGAGCGCTAAGAGAGTAGTAGTGGAAAAAGGAATATATTCAAATATAAACTACACAGAAGCATTCTGTGAAACTTCTTTCTGATCTGAGCATTCAGCTAACAGAGTTAAACCATACTTTTGATTGAGCAGTTTTGAAACACTCTGTCTGTAGAAAATGCAACTGGACATTCGTAGCGCTAAGTGGGTAATAGTGGAAAAAAGAATATGTTCAAATATAAACTACACATAAGCATTGTATGAAACTTCTTTCTGTTCTGTGCATTCAACTAACAGAGTTGAACCTTACTTTTGATTGAGCCGTTCTGAAACACTCTTTCTGTAGAAACTGCAATTGGACATTCTGAGCGCTAAGAGGCCTATATTGGGAAAAAGAATGTCTACAAATAAAAACTACACAGAAGAATTGTGTGAAACTTCTTTCTGTTCTGTTTGTTCAACTAAAAGAGTTGAAACTTAGTTTTGATTGAGCCGTTCTGAAACACTCTTTCTGTAGAAAATGCAAGTGGACATTCGGAGCGCTAAGAGGGTAATAGTGGAAAAGGTAATGTCTCCAAATATAAACTACACAGAATCATTCTGTGAAACTTCTTTCTGATCTGTGCATTCAGCTAACAGAGTTAAACCATACTTTTGATTGAGCAGATCTGAACACTCTTTCTGTAGAAAATGCAACTGGACATTTGGAGCGCTAAGAGAGTAGTAGTGGAAAAAGGAATATATTCAAATATAAACTACACAGAAGCATTCTGTGAAACTTCTTTCTGATCTGAGCATTCAGCTAACAGATTTAAACCATACTTTTGATTGAGCAGTTTTGAAACACTCTGTCTGTAGAAAATGCAACTGGACATTCGTAGCGCCAAGTGGGTAATAGTGGAAAAAAGAATATGTTCAAATATAAACTACACAGAAGCATTGTATGAAATTACTTTCTGTTCTGTGCATTCAACTAACAGAGTTGAACCTTAGTTTTGATTGAGCCTCTCTGAAACACTCTTTCTGTAGAAACTGCAATTGGACATTCTGAGCGCTAAGAGGCCTCTATTGGGAAAAATAATATCTTCAAATAAAAACTACACAGAAGCATTGTGTGAAACTTATTTCTGATATGTTCATTAAGCTAACAGAGTTAAACCATACTTTTGATTGCGCAGTTCTGAACACTCTTTCTGTAGAAAATGCAAGTGGACATTCGGAGCGCTAAGAGGGTAATAGTGGAAAAAGGAATATATTCAAATATAAACTACACAGTAGCATTCTGTGAAAATTCTTTCTGTTCTGTGCATTCAACTAACAGAGTTGAACCTTACTTTTAATTGAGCCGTTCTGAAACACTATTTCTGTAGAAACTGCAATTGGACATGCTAAGCGCTAAGAGGCCTACATTGGGAAAAAGAATATCTTCAAATAAAAACCACACAGATGCATTCTGTGAAACTTATTTCTGATCTGTAAATTCAGTTAACAGAGATAAAACATATTTTTGATTGAGCAGTTATGAAACACTCTTTTTGTAGAAAATGCAAGTGGAGATTCGGAGCGCTAAGAGGGTAATAGTGGAAAAAGGAATGTCTCCAAATATAAACTACACAGAATCATTCTGTGAAACTTCTTTCTGATCTGTGCATTCAGCTAACAGAGTTAAACCATACTTTTGATTGAGCAGATCTGAACACTCTTTCTGTAGAAAATGCAACTGGACATTTGGAGCGCTAAGAGAGTAGTAGTGGAAAAAGGAATATATTCAAATATAAACTACACAGAAGCATTCTGTGAAACTTCTTTCTGATCTGAGCATTCAGCTAACAGAGTTAAACCATACTTTTGATTGAGCAGTTTTGAAACACTCTGTCTGTAGAAAATGCAACCGGACATTCGTAGCGCTAAGTGGGTAATAGTGGAAAAAAGAATATGTTCAAATATAAACTACACAGAAGCATTGTATGAAACTTCTTTCGGTTCTGTGCATTCAACTAACAGAGTTGAACCTTACTTTTGATTGAGCCGTTCTGAAACTCTCTTTCTGTAGAAACTGCAATTGGACATTCTGAGCGCTAAGAGGCCTATATTGGGAAAAAGAATGTCTACAAATAAAAACTACACAGAAGAATTGTGTGAAACTTCTTTCTGTTCTGTTTGTTCAACTAAAAGAGTTGAACCTTAGTTTTGATTGAGCCGTTCTGAAACACTCTTTCTGTAGAAAATGCAAGTGGAGATTCGGAGCGCTAAGAGGGTAATAGTGGAAAAAGGAATGTCTCCAAATATAAACTACACAGAATCATTCTGTGAAACTTCTTTCTGATCTGTGCATTCAGCTAACAGAGTTAAACCATACTTTTGATTGAGCAGATCTGAACACTCTTTCTGTAGAAAATGCAACTGGACATTTGGAGCGCTAAGAGAGTAGTAGTGGAAAAAGGAATATATTCAAATATAAACTACACAGAAGCATTCTGTGAAACTTCTTTCTGATCTGAGCATTCAGCTAACAGAGTTAAACCATACTTTTGATTGAGCAGTTTTGAAACACTCTGTCTGTAGAAAATGCAACTGGACATTCGTAGCGCTAAGTGGGTAACAGTGGAAAAAAGAATATGTTCAAATATAAACTACACAGAAGCATTGTATGAAACTTCTTTCTGTTCTGTGCATTCAACTAACAGAGTTGAACCTTACTTTTGATTGAGCCTTTCTGAAACACTCTTTCTGTAGAAACTGCAATTGGACATTCTGAGCGCTAAGAGGCCTCTATTGGGAAAAATAATATCTTCAAATAAAAACTACACAGAAGCATTGTGTGAAACTTATTTCTGATATGTTCATTAAGCTAACAGAGTTAAACCATACTTTTGATTGCGCAGTTCTGAACACTCTTTCTGTAGAAAATGCAAGTGGACATTCGGAGCGCTAAGAGGGTAATAGTGGAAAAAGGAATATATTCAAATATAAACTACACAGTAGCATTCTGTGAAAATTCTTTCTGTTCTGTGCATTCAACTAACAGAGTTGAACCTTACTTTTAATTGAGCCGTTCTGAAACACTCTTTCTGTAGAAACTGCAATTGGACATGCTAAGCGCTAAGAGGCCTACATTGGGAAAAAGAATATCTTCAAAAAAAAACTACACAGATGCATTCTGTGAAACTTATTTCTGATCTGTAAATTCAGTTAACAGAGATAAAACATATTTTTGATTGAGCAGTTATGAAACACTCTTTTTGTAGAAAATGAAAGTGGAGATTCGGAGCGCTAAGAGGGTAATAGTGGAAAAAGGAATGTCTTCAAATATAAACTACACAGAATCATTCGGTGAAACTTCTTTCTGATCTGTTCTTTCAGCTAACAGAGTTAATCCATACTTTTGATTGAGCAGATCTGAACAATCTTTGTGTAGAAAATGCAACTGGACATTTGGAGCGCTAAGAGCGAAGTGGTGGAAAAAGGAATATATTCAAATATAAACTACACAGAAGCATTCTGTGAAACTTCTTTCTGATCTGAGCATTCAGCTAACAGAGTTAAACCATACTTTTGATTGAGCAGTTTTGAAACACTCTGTCTGTAGAAAATGCAACTGGACATTCGTAGCGCTAAGTGGGTAATAGTGGAAAAAAGAATATGTTCAAATATAAACTACACAGAAGCATTGTATGAAACATCTTTCTGTTCTGTGCATTCAACTAACAGAGTTGAACCTTACTTTTGATTGAGCCGTTCTGAAACACTCTTTCTGTAGAAACTGCAATTGGACATTCTGAGCGCTAAGAGGCCTATATTGGGAAAAAGAATGTCTACAAATAAAAACTACACAGAAGAATTGTGTGAAATTTCTTTCTGTTCTGTTTGTTCATTAAAAGATTTGAACTTTAGTTTTGATTGAGCCGTTCTGAAACACTCTTTCTGTAGAAAATGCAAGTGGAGATTCGGAGCGCTAAGAGGGTAATAGTGGAAAAAGGAATGTCTCCAAATATAAACTACACAGAATCATTCTGTGAAACTTCTTTCTGATCTGTGCATTCAGCTAACAGAGTTAAACCATAGTTTTGATTGAGCAGATCTGAACACTCTTTCTGTAGAAAATGCAACTGGACATTTGGAGCGCTAAGAGAGTAGTAGTGGAAAAAGGAATATATTCAAATATAAACTACACAGAAGCATTCTGTGAAATTTCTTTCTGATCTGAGCATTCAGCTAACAGAGTTAAACCATACTTTTGATTGAGCAGTTTTGAAACACTCTGTCTGTAGAAAATGCAACTGGACATTCGTAGCGCTAAGTGGGTAATAGTGGAAAAAAGAATATGTTCAAATATAAGCTACACAGAAGCATTGTATGAAACTTCTTTCGGTTCTGTGCATTCAACTAACAGAGTTGAACCTTACATTTGATTGAGCCGTTCTGAAACTCTCTTTCTGTAGAAACTGCAATTGGACATTCTGAGCGCTAAGAGGCCTATATTGGGAAAAAGAATGTCTACAAATAAAAACTACACAGAAGAATTGTGTGAAACTTCTTTCTGTTCTGTTTGTTCAACTAAAAGAGTTGAACCTTAGTTTTGATTGAGCCGTTCTGAAACACTATTTCTGTAGAAAATGCAAGTGGAGATTCGGAGCGCTAAGAGGGTAATAGTGGAAAAAGGAATGTCTCCAAATATAAACTACACAGAATCATTCTGTGAAATTTCTTTCTGATCTGTGCATTCAGCTAACAGTGTTAAACCATACTTTTGATTGAGCAGATCTGAACACTCTTTCTGTAGAAAATGCAACTGGACATTTGGAGCGCTAAGAGAGTAGTAGTGGAAAAAGGAATATATTCAAATATAAACTACACAGAAGCATTCTGTGAAACTTCTTTCTGATCTGAGCATTCAGCTAACAGAGTTAAACCATACTTTGATTGAGCAGTTTTGAAACACTCTGTCTGTAGAAAATGCAACTGGACATTCGTAGCGCTAAGTGGGTAACAGTGGATAAAAGAATATGTTCAAATATAAACTACACAGAAGCATTGTATGAAACTTCTTTCTGTTCTGTGCATTCAACTAACAGAGTTGAACCTTACATTTGATTGAGCCTTTCTGAAACACTCTTTCTGTAGAAACTGCAATTGGACATTCTGAGTGCTAAGAGGCCTCTATTGGGAAAAATAATATCTTCAAATAAAAACTACACAGAAGCATTGTGTGAAACTTATTTCTGATATGTTCATTAAGCTAACAGAGTTAAACCATACTTTTGATTGCGCAGTTCTGAACACTCTTTCTGTAGAAAATGCATGTGGACATTCGGAGCGCTAAGAGGGTAATAGTGGAAAAAGGAATATATTCAAATATAAACTACACAGTAGCATTCTGTGAAAATTCTTTCTGTTCTGTGCATTCAACTAACAGAGTTGAACCTTACTTTTAATTGAGCCGTTCTGAAACACTCTTTCTGTAGAAACTGCAATTGGACATGCTAAGCGCTAAGAGGCCTACATTGGGAAAAAGAATATCTTCAAATAAAAACTACACAGATGCATTCTGTGAAACTTATTTCTGATCTGTAAATTCAGTTAACAGAGATAAAACATATTTTTGATTGAGCAGTTATGAAACACTCTTTTTGTAGAAAATGCAAGTGGAGATTCGGAGCGCTAAGAGGGTAATAGTGGAAAAAGTAATGTCTTCAAATATAAACTACACAGAATCATTCGGTGAAATGTCTTTCTGATCTGTTCATTCAGCTAACAGAGTTAAACCATACTTTTGATTGAGCAGATCTGAACACTCTTTGTGTAGAAAATGCAACTGGACATTTGGAGCGCTAAGAGCGAAGTGGTGGAAAAAGGAATATGTTCAAATATGAACTACACAGAAGCATTCTGTGAAACTTCTTTCTGATCTGAGCATTCAGCTAACAGAATTAAACCATACTTTTGATTGAGCAGTTTTGAAACACTCTGTCTGTAGAAAATGCAACTGGACATTCGTAGCGCTAAGTGGGTAATAGTTGAAAAAAGAATATGTTCAAATATAAACTACACAGAAGCATTGTATGAAACTTCTTTCTGTTCTGTGCATTCAACTAACAGAGTTGAACCTTACTTTTGATTGAGCCGTTCTGAAACACACTTTCTGTAGAAACTGCAATTGGACATTCTGAGCGCTAAGAGGCCTATATTGGGAAAAAGAATGTCTACAAATAAAAACTACACAGACGAATTGTGTGAAACTTCTTTCTGTTCTGTTTGTTCATTAAAAGTGTTGAACTTTAGTTTTGATTGAGACGTTCTGAAACACTCTTTCTGTAGAAAATGCAAGTGGAGATTCGGAGCGCTAAGAGGGTAATAGTGGAAAAAGGAATGTCTCCAAATATAAACTACACAGAATCATTCTGTGAAACTTCTTTCTGATCTGTGCATTCAGCTAACAGAGTTAAACCATACTTTTGATTGAGCAGATCTGAACACTCTTTCTGTAGAAAATGCAACTGGACATTTGGAGCGCTAAGAGAGTAGTAGTGGAAAAAGGAATATATTCAAATATAAACTACACAGAAGCATTCTGTGAAACTTCTTTCTGATCTGAGCATTCAGCTAACAGAGTTAAACCATACTTTTGATTGAGCAGTTTTGAAACACTCTGTCTGTAGAAAATGCAACTGGACATTCGTAGCGCTAAGTGGGTAATAGTGGAAAAAAGAATATGTTCAAATATAAACTACACAGAAGCATTGTATGAAACTTCTTTCGGTTCTGTGCATTCAACTAACAGAGTTGAACCTTACTTTTGATTGAGCCGTTCTGAAACTCTCTTTCTGTAGAAACTGCAATTGGACATTCTGAGCGCTAAGAGACCTATATTGGGAAAAAGAACGTCTACAAATAAAAACTACACAGAAGAATTGTGTGAAACTTCTTTCTGTTCTGTTTGTTCAACTAAAAGAGTTGAACCTTAGTTTTGATTGAGCCGTTCTGAAACACTCTTTCTGTAGGAAATGCAAGTGGAGATTCGGAGCGCTAAGAGGGTAATAGTGGAAAAAGGAATGTCTCCAAATATAAACTACACAGAATCATTCTGTGAAACTTCTTTCTGATCTGTGCATTCAGCTAACAGAGTTAAACCATACTTTTGATTGAGCAGATCTGAACACTCTTTCTGTAGAAAATGCAACTGGACATTTGGAGCGCTAAGAGAGTAGTAGTGGAAAAAGGAATATATTCAAATATAAACTACACAGAAGCATTCTGTGAAACTTCTTTCTGATCTGAGCATTCAGCTAACAGAGTTAAACCATACTTTTGATTGAGCAGTTTTGAAACACTCTGTCTGTAGAAAATGCAACTGGACATTCGTAGCGCTAAGTGGGTAACAGTGGAAAAAATAATATGTTCAAATATAAACTACACAGAAGCATTGTATGAAACTTCTTTCTGTTCTGTGCATTCAACTAACAGAGTTGAACCTTACATTTGATTGAGCCTTTCTGAAACACTCTTTCTGTAGAAACTGCAATTGGACATTCTGAGCGCTAAGAGGCCTCTATTGGGAAAAATAATATCTTCAAATAAAAACTACACAGAAGCATTGTGTGAAACTTATTTCTGATATGTTCATTAAGCTAACAGAGTTAAACCATACTTTTGATTGCACAGTTCTGAACACTCTTTCTGTAGAAAATGCAAGTGGACATTCGGAGCGCTAAGAGGGTAATAGTGGAAAAAGGAATATATTCAAATATAAACTACACAGTAGCATTCTGTGAAAATTCTTTCTGTTCTGTGCATTCAACTAACAGAGTTGAACCTTACTTTTAATTGAGCCGTTCTGAAACACTCTTTCTGTAGAAACTGCAATTGGACATGCTAAGCGCTAAGAGGCCTACATTGGGAAAAAGAATATCTTCAAATAAAAACTACACAGATGCATTCTGTGAAACTTATTTCTGATCTGTAAATTCAGTTAACAGAGATAAAACATATTTTTGATTGAGCAGTTATGAAACACTCTTTTTGTAGAAAATGAAAGTGGAGATTCGGAGCGCTAAGAGGGTAATAGTGGAAAAAGGAATGTCTTCAAATATAAACTACACAGAATCATTCGGTGAAACTTCTTTCTGATCTGTTCATTCAGCTAACAGAGTTAAACCACACTTTTGATTGAGCAGATCTGAACACTCTTTGTGTAGAAAATGCAACTGGACATTTGGAGCGCTGAGAGCGAAGTGGTGGAAAAAGGAATATATTCAAATATAAACTACACAGAAGCATTCTGTGAAACTTCCTTCTTATCTGAGCATTCAGCTAACAGAGTTAAACCATACTTTTGATTGAGCAGTTTTGAAACACTCTGTCTGTAGAAAATGCAACTGGACATTCGTAGCGCTAAGTGGGTAATAGTGGAAAAAAGAATATATTCAAATATAAATTACACAGAAGCATTGTATGAAACTTCTTTCTGTTCTGTGCATTCAACTAACAGAGTTGAACCTTACTTTTGATTGAGCCGTTCTGAAACACTCTTTCTGTAGAAACTGCAATTGGACATTCTGAGCGCTAAGAGGCCTATATTGGGAAAAAGAATGTCTACAAATAAAAACTACACAGAAGAATTGTGTGAGACTTCTTTCTGTTCTGTTTGTTCATTAAAAGAGTTGAACTTTAGTTTTGATTGAGCCGTTCTGAAACACTCTTTCTGTAGAAAATGCAAGTGGAGATTCGGAGCGCTAAGAGGGTAATAGTGGAAAAAGGAAAGTCTCCAAATATAAACTACACAGAATCATTCTGTGAAACTTCTTTCTGATCTGTGCATTCAGCTAACAGAGTTAAAACATACTTTTGATTGAGCAGATCTGAACACTCTTTCTGTAGAAAATGCAACTGGACATTTGGAGCGCTAAGAGAGTAGTAGTGGAAAAAGGAATATATTCAAATATAAACTACACAGAAACATTCTGTGAAACTTCTTTCTGATCTGAGCATTCAGCTAACAGAGTTAAACCATACTTTTGAGTGAGCAGTTTTGAAACACTCTGTCTGTAGAAAATGCAACTGGACATTCGTAGCGCCAAGTGGGTAATAGTGGAAAAAAGAATATGTTCAAATATAAACTACACAGAAGCATTGTATGAAATTACTTTCTGTTCTGTGCATTCAACTAACAGAGTTGAACCTTAGTTTTGATTGAGCGTTTCTGAAACACTCTTTCTGTAGAAACTGCAATTGGACATTCTGAGCGCTAAGAGGCCTATATTGGGAGAAAAAATATCTTCAAATAAAAACTACACAGAAGCATTGTGTGAAACTTATTTCTGATATGTTCATTAAACTAACAGAGTTAAACCATACTTTTGATTGCGCAGTTCTGAACACTCTTTCTGTAGAAAATGCAAGTGGACATTCGGAGCGCTAAGAGGGTAATAGTGGAAAAAGGAATATATTCAAATATAAACTACACAGTAGCATTCTGTGAAAATTCTTTCTGTTTTGTGCATTCAACTAACAGAGTTGAACCTTACTTATGATTGAGCCGTTCTGAAACATTCTTTCTGTAGAAACTGCAATTGGACATGCTAAGCGCTAAGAGGCCTACATTGGGAAAAAGAATATCTTCAAATAAAAACTACACAGATGCATTCTGTGAAACTTAATTCTGATCTGTAAATTCAGTTAACAGAGATAAAACATATTTTTGATTGAGCAGTTATGAAACACTCTTTTTGTAGAAAATGCAAGTGGAGATTCGGAGCGCTAAGAGGGTAATAGTGGAAAAAGGAATGTCTTCAAATATAAACTACACAGAATCATTCGGTGAAACTTCTTTCTGATCTGTGCATTCAGCTAACAGAGTTAAACCATACTTTTGATTGAGCAGATCTTAACACTCTTTCTGTAGAAAATGCAACTGGACATTTGGAGCGCTAAGAGCGTAGTACTTGAAAAAGGAATATATTCAAATATAAACTACACAGAAGCATTCTGTGAAACTTCTTTCTGATCTGAGCATTCAGCTAACAGAGTTAAACCATACTTTTGATTGAGCAGTTTTGAAACACTCTGTCTGTAGAAAATGCAACTGGACATTCGTAGCGCTAAGTGGGTAATAGTGGAAAAAAGAATATGTTCAAATATAAACTACACAGAAGCATTGTATGAAATTTCTTTCTGTTCTGTGCATTCAACTAACAGAGTTGAACCTTACATTTGATTGAGCCGTTCTGAAACACTCTTTCTGTAGAAACTGCAATTGGACATTCTGAGCGCTAAGAGGCCTATATTGGGAAAAAGAATGTCTACAAATAAAAACTACACAGAAGAATTGTGTGAAACTTCTTTCTGTTCTGTTTGTTCAACTAAAAGAGTTGAACCTTAGTTTTGATTGAGCCGTTCTGAAACACTCTTTCTGTAGAAAATGCAAGTGGAGATTCGGAGCGCTAAGAGGGTAATAGTGGAAAAAGGAATGTCTCCAAATATAAACTACACAGAATCACTCTGTGAAACTTCTTTCTGATCTGTGCATTCAGCTAACAGAGTTAAACCATACTTTTGATTGAGCAGATCTGAACACTCTTTCTGTAGAAAATGCAACTGGACATTTGGAGCGCTAAGAGAGTAGTAGTGGAAAAAGGAATATATTCAAATATAAACTACACAGAAGCATTCTGTGAAACTTCTTTCTGATCTGAGCATTCAGCTAACTGAATTAAACCATACTTTTGATTGAGCAGTTTTGAAACACTCTGTCTGTAGAAAATGCAACTGGACATTCGTAGCGCTAAGTGGGTAATAGTGGAAAAAAGAATATGTTCAAATATAAACTACACAGAAGCATTGTATGAAACTTCTTTCTGTTCTGTGCATTCAACTAACAGAGTTGAACCTTACTTTTGATTGAGCCTTTCTGAAACACTCTTTCTGTAGAAACTGCAATTGGACATTCTGAGCGCTAAGAGGCCTCTATTGGGAAAAATAATATCTTCAAATAAAAACTACACAGAAGAATTGTGTGAAACTTATTTCTGATATGTTCATTAAGCTAACAGAGTTAAACCATACTTTTGATTGCGCAGTTCTGAACACTCTTTCTGTAGAAAATGCAAGTGGACATTCGGAGCGCTAAGAGGGTAATAGTGGAAAAAGGAATATATTCAAATATAAACTACACAGTAGCATTCTGTGAAAATTCTTTCTGTTCTGTGCATTCAACTAACAGATTTGAACCTTACTTTTAATTGAGCCGTTGTGAAACACTCTTTCTGTAGAAACTGCAATTGGACATGCTAAGCGCTAAGAGGCCTACATTGGGAAAAAGAATATCTTCAAATAAAAACTACACAGATGCATTCTGTGAAACATATTTCTGATCTGTAAATTCAGTTAACTGAGATAAAACATATTTTTGATTGAGCAGTTATGAAACACTCTTTTTGTAGAAAATGCAAGTGGAGATTCGGAGCGCTAAGGGGGTAATAGTGGAAAAAGGAATGTCTTCAAATATAAACTACACAGAATCATTCGGTGAAACATCTTTCTGATCTGTGCATTCAGCTATCAGAGTTAAACCATACTTTTGATTGAGCAGATCTGAACACTCTTTGTGTAGAAAATGCAACTGGACATTTGGAGCGCTAAGAGCGTAGTAGTGGAAAAAGGAATATATTCAAATATAAACTACACAGAAGCATTCTGTGAAACTTCTTGCTGATCTGAGCATTCAGCTAACAGGGTTAAACCATACATTTGATTGAGCAGTTTTGAAACACTCTGTCTGTAGAAAATGCAACTGGACATTCATAGCGCTAAGTGGGTAATAGTGGAAAAAAGAATATGTTCAAATATAAACTACACAGAAGCATTGTATGAAACTTCTCTCTGTTCTGTGCATTCAACTAACAGAGTTGAACCTTACTTTTGATTGAGCCGTTCTGAAACACTCTTTCTGTAGAAACTGCAATTGGACATTCTGAGCGCTAAGAGGCCTATATTGGGAAAAAGAATGTCTACAAATAAAAACTACACAGAAGAATTGTGTGAAACTTCTTTCTGTTCTGTTGGTTCAACTAAAAGAGTTGAACCTTAGTTTTGATTGATCCGTTCTGAAACACTCTTTCTGTAGAAAATGCAAGTGGAGATTCGGAGTGCTAAGAGGGTAATAGTGGAAAAAGGAATGTCTCCAAATATAAACTACACAGAATCATTCTGTGAAACTTCTTTCTGATCTGTGCATTCAGCTAACAGAGTTAAACCATACTTTTGATTGAGCAGATCTGAACACTCTTTCTGTAGAAAATGCAACTGGACATTTGGAGCGCTAAGAGAGTAGTAGTGGAAAAAGGAATATATTCAAATATAAACTACACAGAAGCATTCTGTGAAACTTCTTTCTGATCTGAGCATTCAGCTAAGAGAGTTAAACCATACTTTTGATTGAGCAGTTTTGAAACACTCTGTCTGTAGAAAATGCACCTGGACATTCGTAGCGCTAAGTGGGTAATAGTGGAAAAAAGAATATGTTCAAATATAAACTACACAGAAGCATTGTATGAAAATTCTTTCTGTTCTGTGCATTCAACAAACAGAGTTGAACCTTACATTTGATTGAGCCGTTCTGAAACACTCTTTCTGTAGAAACTGCAATTGGACATTCTGAGCGCTAAGAGGCCTATATTGGGAAAAAGAATGTCTACAAATAAAAACTACACAGAAGAATTGTGTGAAACTTCTTTCTGTTCTGTTTGTTCAACTAAAAGAGTTGAACCTTAGTTTTGATTGAGCCGTTCTGAAACACTCTTTCTGTAGAAAATGCAAGCGGAGATTCGGAGCGCTAAGAGGGTAATAGTGGAAAAAGGAATGTCTCCAAATATAAACTACACAGAATCACTCTGTGAAACTTCTTTCTGATCTGTGCATTCAGCTAACAGAGTTAAACCATACTTTTGATTGAGCAGATCTGAACACTCTTTCTGTAGAAAATGCAACTGGACATTTGGAGCGCTAAGAGAGTAGTAGTGGAAAAAGGAATATATTCAAATATAAACTACACAGAAGCATTCTGTGAAACTTCTTTCTGATCTGAGCATTCAGCTAACTGAATTAAACCATACTTTTGATTGAGCAGTTTTGAAACACTCTGTCTGTAGAAAATGCAACTGGACATTCGTAGCGCTAAGTGGGTAATAGTGGAAAAAAGAATATGTTCAAATATAAACTACACAGAAGCATTGTATGAAACTTCTTTCTGTTCTGTGCATTCAACTAACAGAGTTGAACCTTACTTTCGATTGAGCCTTTCTGAAACACTCTTTCTGTAGAAACTGCAATTGGACATTCTGAGCGCTAAGAGGCCTCTATTGGGAAAAATAATATCTTCAAATAAAAACTACACAGAAGAATTGTGTGAAACTTATTTCTGATATGTTCATTAAGCTAACAGAGTTAAACCATACTTTTGATTGCGCAGTTCTGAACACTCTTTCTGTAGAAAATGCAAGTGGACATTCGGAGCGCTAAGAGGGTAATAGTGGAAAAAGGAATATATTCAAATATAAACTACACAGTAGCATTCTGTGAAAATTCTTTCTGTTCTGTGCATTCAACTAACAGATTTGAACCTTACTTTTAATTGAGCCGTTGTGAAACACTCTTTCTGTAGAAACTGCAATTGGACATGCTAAGCGCTAAGAGGCCTACATTGGGAAAAAGAATATCTTCAAATAAAAACTACACAGATGCATTCTGTGAAACATATTTCTGATCTGTAAATTCAGTTAACTGAGATAAAACATATTTTTGATTGAGCAGTTATGAAACACTCTTTTTGTAGAAAATGCAAGTGGAGATTCGGAGCGCTAAGGGGGTAATAGTGGAAAAAGGAATGTCTTCAAATATAAACTACACAGAATCATTCGGTGAAACATCTTTCTGATCTGTGCATTCAGCTAACAGAGTTAAACCATACTTTTGATTGAGCAGATCTGAACACTCTTTGTGTAGAAAATGCAACTGGACATTTGGAGCGCTAAGAGCGTAGTAGTGGAAAAATGAATATATTCAAATATAAACTACACAGAAGCATTCTGTGAAACTTCTTTCTGATCTGAGCATTCAGCTAACAGAGTTAAACCATACTTTTGATTGAGCAGTTTTGAAACACTCTGTCTGTAGAAAATGCAACTGGACATTCGTAGCGCTAAGTGGGTAATAGTGGAAAAAAGAATATGTTCAAATATAAACTACACAGAAGAATTGTATGAAACTTCTTTCTGTTCTGTGCATTCAACTAACAGAGTTGAACCTTACTTTTGATTGAGCCGTTCTGAAACACTCTTTCTGTAGAAACTGCAATTGGACATTCTGAGCGCTAAGAGGCCTATATTGGGAAAAAGAATGTCTACAAATAAAAACTACACAGAAGAATTGTGTGAAACTTCTTTCTGTTCTGTTTGTTCAACTAAAAGAGTTGAACTTTAGTTTTGATTGAGCCGTTCTGAAACACTCTTTCTGTAGAAAATGCAAGTGGAGATTCGGAGCGCTAAGAGGGTACTAGTGGAAAAAGGAATGTCTCCAAATATAAACTACACAGAATCATTCTGTGAAACTTCTTTCTGATCTGTGCATTCAGCTAACAGAGTTAAACCATACTTTTGATTGAGCAGATCTGAACACTCTTTCTGTAGAAAATGCAACTGGACATTTGGAGCGCTAAGAGCGTAGTAGTGGAAAAAGGAATATATTCAAATATAAACTACACAGAAGCATTCTGTGAAACTTCTTGCTGATCTGAGCATTCAGCTAACAGGGTTAAACCATACTTTTGATTGAGCAGTTTTGAAACACTCTGTCTGTAGAAAATGCAACTGGACATTCATAGCGCTAAGTGGGTAATAGTGGAAAAAAGAATATGTTCAAATATAAACTACACAGAAGCATTGTATGAAACTTCTCTCTGTTCTGTGCATTCAACTAACAGAGTTGAACCTTACTTTTGATTGAGCCGTTCTGAAACACTCTTTCTGTAGAAACTGCAATTGGACATTCTGAGCGCTAAGAGACCTATATTGGGAAAAAGAATGTCTACAAATAAAAACTACACAGAAGAATTGTGTGAAACTTCTTTCTGTTCTGTTGGTTCAACTAAAAGAGTTGAACCTTATTTTTTATTGATCCGTTCTGAAACACTCTTTCTGTAGAAAATGCAAGTGGAGATTCGGAGCGCTAAGAGGGTAATAGTGGAAAAAGGAATGTCTCCAAATATAAACTACACAGAATCATTGTGTGAAACTTATTTCTGATCTGTGCATTCAGCTAACAGAGTTAAACCATACTTTTGATTGAGCAGATCTGAACACTCTTTCTGTAGAAAATGCAACTGGACATTTGGAGCGCTAAGAGAGTAGTAGTGGAAAAAGGAATATATTCAAATATAAACTACACAGAAGCATTCTGTGAAACTTCTTTCTGATCTGAGCATTCAGCTAACAGAGTTAAACCATACTTTTGATTGAGCAGTTTTGAAACACTCTGTCTGTAGAAAATGCAACTGGACATTCGTAGCGCTAAGTGGGTAATAGTGGAAAAAAGAATATGTTCAAATATAAACTACACAGAAGCATTGTATGAAAATTCTTTCTGTTCTGTGCATTCAACAAACAGAGTTGAACCTTACATTTGATTGAGCCTTTCTGAAACACTCTTTCTGTAGAAACTGCAATTGGACATTCTGAGCGCTAAGAGGCCTCTATTGGGAAAAATAATATCTTCAAATAAAAACTACACAGAAGCATTGTTTGAAACTTATTTCTGATATGTTCATTAAGCTAACAGAGTTAAACCATACTTTTGATTGCGCAGTTCTGAACACTCTTTCTGTAGAAAATGCAAGTGGACATTCGGAGCGCTAAGAGGGTAATAGTGGAAAAAGGAATATATTCAAATATAAACTACACAGTAGCATTCTGTGAAAATACTTTCTGTTCTGTGCATTCAACTAACAGGGTTGAACCTTACTTTTAATTGAGCCGTTGTGAAACACTCTTTCTGTAGAAACTGCAATTGGACATGCTAAGCGCTAAGAGGCCTACATTGGGAAAAAGAATATCTTCAAATAAAAACTACACAGATGCATTCTGTGAAACATATTTCTGATCTGTAAATTCAGTTAACTGAGATAAAACATATTTTTGATTGAGCAGTTATGAAACACTCTTTTTGTAGAAAATGCAAGTGGAGATTCGGAGCGCTAAGGGGGTAATAGTGGAAAAAGGAATGTCTTCAAATATAAACTACACAGAATCATTCGGTGAAACATCCTTCTGATCTGTGCATTCAGCTAACAGAGTTAAACCATACTTTTGATTGAGCAGATCTGAACACTCTTTGTGTAGAAAATGCAACTGGACATTTGGAGCGCTAAGAGCGTAGTAGTGGAAAAAGGAATATATTCAAATATAAACTACACAGAAGCATTCTGTGAAACTTCTTTCTGATCTGAGCATTCAGCTAACAGAGTTAAACCATACTTTTGATTGAGCAGTTTTGAAACACTCTGTCTGTAGAAAATGCAACTGGACATTCGTAGCGCTAAGTGGGTAATAGTGGAAAAAAGAATATGTTCAAATATAAACTACACAGAAGAATTGTATGAAACTTCTTTCTGTTCTGTGCATTCAACTAACAGAGTTGAACCTTACTTTTGATTGAGCCGTTCTGAAACACTCTTTCTGTAGAAACTGCAATTGGACATTCTGAGCGCTAAGAGGCCTATATTGGGAAAAAGAATGTCTACAAATAAAAACTACACAGAAGAATTGTGTGAAACTTCTTTCTGTTCTGTTTGTTCAACTAAAAGAGTTGAACTTTAGTTTTGATTGAGCCGTTCTGAAACACTCTTTCTGTAGAAAATGCAAGTGGAGATTCGGAGCGCTAAGAGGGTACTAGTGGAAAAAGGAATGTCTCCAAATATAAACTACACAGAATCATTCTGTGAAACTTCTTTCTGATCTGTGCATTCAGCTAACAGAGTTAAACCATACTTTTGATTGAGCAGATCTGAACACTCTTTCTGTAGAAAATGCAACTGGACATTTGGAGCGCTAAGAGCGTAGTAGTGGAAAAAGGAATATATTCAAATATAAACTACACAGAAGCATTCTGTGAAACTTCTTGCTGATCTGAGCATTCAGCTAACAGGGTTAAACCATACTTTTGATTGAGCAGTTTTGAAACACTCTGTCTGTAGAAAATGCAACTGGACATTCATAGCGCTAAGTGGGTAATAGTGGAAAAAAGAATATGTTCAAATATAAACTACACAGAAGCATTGTATGAAACTTCTCTCTGTTCTGTGCATTCAACTAACAGAGTTGAACCTTACTTTTGATTGAGCCGTTCTGAAACACTCTTTCTGTAGAAACTGCAATTGGACATTCTGAGCGCTAAGAGACCTATATTGGGAAAAAGAATGTCTACAAATAAAAACTACACAGAAGAATTGTGTGAAACTTCTTTCTGTTCTGTTGGTTCAACTAAAAGAGTTGAACCTTATTTTTTATTGATCCGTTCTGAAACACTCTTTCTGTAGAAAATGCAAGTGGAGATTCGGAGCGCTAAGAGGGTAATAGTGGAAAAAGGAATGTCTCCAAATATAAACTACACAGAATCATTCTGTGAAACTTCTTTCTGATCTGTGCATTCAGCTAACAGAGTTAAACCATACTTTTGATTGAGCAGATCTGAACACTCTTTCTGTAGAAAATGCAACTGGACATTTGGAGCGCTAAGAGAGTAGTAGTGGAAAAAGGAATATATTCAAATATAAACTACACAGAAGCATTCTGTGAAACTTCTTTCTGATCTGAGCATTCAGCTAACAGAGTTAAACCATACTTTTGATTGAGCAGTTTTGAAACACTCTGTCTGTAGAAAATGCAACTGGACATTCGTAGCGCTAAGTGGGTAATAGTGGAAAAAATAATATGTTCAAATATAAACTACACAGAAGCATTGTATGAAAATTCTTTCTGTTCTGTGCATTCAACAAACAGAGTTGAACCTTACATTTGATTGAGCCTTTCTGAAACACTCTTTCTGTAGAAACTGCAATTGGACATTCTGAGCGCTAAGAGGACTCTATTGGGAAAAATAATATCTTCAAATAAAAACTACACAGAAGCATTGTTTGAAACTTATTTCTGATATGTTCATTAAGCTAACAGAGTTAAACCATACTTTTGATTGCGCAGTTCTGAACACTCTTTCTGTAGAAAATGCAAGTGGACATTCGGAGCGCTAAGAGGGTAATAGTGGAAAAAGGAATATATTCAAATATAAACTACACAGTAGCATTCTGTGAAAATACTTTCTGTTCTGTGCATTCAACTAACAGGGTTGAACCTTACTTTTAATTGAGCCGTTGTGAAACACTCTTTCTGTAGAAACTGCAATTGGACATTCTGAGCGCTAAGAGGCCTATATTGGGAAAAAGAATGTCTACAAATAAAAACTACACAGAAGAATTGTGTGAAACTTCTTTCTGTTCTGTTTGTTCAACTAAAAGAGTTGAACCTTAGTTTTGATTGAGCCGTTCTGAAACACACTTTCTGTAGAAAATGCAAGTGGAGATTCGGAGCGCTAAGAGGGTAATAGTGGAAAAAGGAATGTCTCCAAATATAAACTACACAGAATCACTCTGTGAAACTTCTTTCTGATCTGTGCATTCAGCTAACAGAGTTAAACCATACTTTTGATTGAGCAGATCTGAACACTCTTTCTGTAGAAAATGCAACTGGACATTTGGAGCGCTAAGAGAGTAGTAGTGGAAAAAGGAATATATTCAAATATAAACTACACAGAAGCATTCTGTGAAACTTCTTTCTGATCTGAGCATTCAGCTAACAGAATTAAACCATACTTTTGATTGAGCAGTTTTGAAACACTCTGTCTGTAGAAAATGCAACTGGACATTCGTACCGCTAAGTGGGTAATAGTGGAAAAAAGAATATGTTCAAATATAAACTACACAGAAGCATTGTATGAAACTTCTTTCTGTTCTGTGCATTCAACTAACAGGGTTGAACCTTACTTTTGATTGAGCCTTTCTGAAACACTCTTTCTGTAGAAACTGCAATTGGACATTCTGAGCGCTAAGAGGCCTCTATTGGGAAAAATAATATCTTCAAATAAAAACTACACAGAAGAATTGTGTGAAACTTATTTCTTATATGTTCATTAAGCTAACAGAGTTAAACCATACTTTTGATTGCGCAGTTCTGAACACTCTTTCTGTAGAAAATGCAAGTGGACATTCGGAGCGCTAAGAGGGTAATAGTGGAAAAAGGAATATATTCAAATATAAACTACACAGTAGCATTCTGTGAAAATTCTTTCTGTTCTGTGCATTCAACTAACAGAGTTGAACCTTACTTTTAATTGAGCCGTTGTGAAACACTCTTTCTGTAGAAACTGCAATTGGACATGCTAAGCGCTAAGAGGCCTACATTGGGAAAAAGAATATCTTCAAATAAAAACTACACAGATGCATTCTGTGAAACTTATTTCTGATCTGTAAATTCAGTTATCAGAGATAAAACATATTTTTGATTGAGCAGTTATGAAACTCTCTTTTTGTAGAAAATGCAAGTGGAGATTCGGAGCGCTAAGAGGGTAATAGTGGAAAAAGGAATGTCTCCAAATATAAACTACACAGAATCATTCTGTGAAACTTCTTTCTGATCTGTGCATTCAGCTAACAGAGTTAAACCATACTTTTGATTGAGCAGATCTGAACACTCTTTCTGTAGAAAATGCAACTGGACATTTGGAGCGCTAAGAGAGTAGTAGTGGAAAAAGGAATATATTCAAATATAAACTACACAGAAGCATTCTGTGAAACTTCTTTCTGATCTGAGCATTCAGCTAACAGAGTTAAACCATACTTTTGATTGAGCAGTTTTGAAACACTCTGTCTGTAGAAAATGCAACTGGACATTCGTAGCGCTAAGTGGGTAATAGTGGAAAAAAGAATATGTTCAAATATAAACTACACAGAAGCATTGTATGAAAATTCTTTCTGTTCTGTGCATTCAACAAACAGAGTTGAACCTTACATTTGATTGAGCCTTTCTGAAACACTCTTTCTGTAGAAACTGCAATTGGACATTCTGAGCGCTAAGAGGCCTCTATTGGGAAAAATAATATCTTCAAATAAAAACTACACAGAAGCATTGTGTGAAACTTATTTCTGATATGTTCATTAAGCTAACAGAGTCAAACCATACTTTTGATTGCGCAGTTCTGAACACTCTTTCTGTAGAAAATGCAAGTGGACATTCGGAGCGCTAAGAGGGTAATAGTGGAAAAAGGAATATATTCAAATAAAAACTACACAGTAGCATTCTGTGAAAATACTTTCTGTTCTGTGCATTCAACTAACAGGGTTGAACCTTACTTTTAATTGAGCCGTTGTGAAACACTCTTTCTGTAGAAACTGCAATTGGACATGCTAAGCGCTAAGAGGCCTACATTGGGAAAAAGAATATCGTCAAATAAAAACTACACAGATGCATTCTGTGAAACTTATTTCTGATCTGTAAATTCAGTTAACAGAGATAAAACATATTTTTGATTGAGCAGTTATGAAACACTCTTTTTGTAGAAAATGCAAGTGGAGATTCGGAGCGCTAAGGGGGTAATAGTGTAAAAAGGAATGTCTTGAAATATAAACTACACAGAATCATTCGGTGAAACTTCTTTCTGATCTGTGCATTCAGCTAACAGAGTTAAACCATACTTTTGATTGAGCAGATCTGAACACTCTTTGTGTAGAAAATGCAAAAGGACATTTGGAGCGCTAAGAGCGTAGTAGTGGAAAAAGGAATATATTCAAATATAAACTACACAGAAGCATTCTGTGAAACTTCTTTCTGATCTGAGCATTCAGCTAACAGAGTTAAACCATACTTTTGATTGAGCAGTTTTGAAACACTCTGTCTGTAGAAAAAGCAACTGGACATTCGTAGCGCTAAGTGGGTAATAGTGGAATAAAGAATATGTTCAAATATAAACTACACAGAAGCATTGTATGAAACTTCTTTCTGTTCTGTGCATTCAACTAACAGAGTTGAACCTTACTTTTGATTGAGCCGTTCTGAAACACTCTTTCTGTAGAAACTGCAATTGGACATTCTGAGCGCTAAGAGGCCTATATTGGGAAAAAGAATGTCTACAAATAAAAACTACACAGAAGAATTGTGTGAAACTTCTTTCTGTTCTGTTTGTTCATTAAAAGAGTTGAACTTTAGTTTTGATTGAGCCGTTCTGAAACACTCTTTCTGTAGAAAATGCAAGTGGAGATTCGGAGCGCTAAGAGGGTAATAGTGGAAAAAGGAATGTCTCCAAATATAAACTACACAGAATCATTCTGTGAAACTTCTTTCTGATCTGTGCATTCAGCTAACAGAGTTAAACCATACTTTTGATTGAGCAGATCTGAACACTCTTTCTGTAGAAAATGCAACTGGACATTTGGAGCGCTAAGAGAGTAGTAGTGGAAAAAGGAGTATATTCAAATATAAACTACACAGAAGCATTCTGTGAAACTTCTTTCTGATCTGAGCATTCAGCTAACAGAGTTAAACCATACTTTTGATTGAGCAGTTTTGAAACACGCTGTCTGTAGAAAATGCAACTGGACATTCGTAGCGCCAAGTGGGTAATAGTGGAAAAAAGAATATGTTCAAATGTAAACTACACAGAAGCATTGTATGAAATTTCTTTCTGTTCTGTGCATTCAACTAACAGAGTTGAACCTTAGTTTTGATTGAGCCTTTCTGAAACACTCTTTCTGTAGAAACTGCAATTGGACATTCTGAGCTCTAAGAGGACTATATTGGGAAAAATAATGTCTTCAAATAAAAACTACACAGAAGCATTGTGTGAAACTTATTTCTGATATGTTCATTAAGCTAACAGAGTTAAACCATACTTTTGATTGCGCAGTTCTGAACACTCTTTCTGTAGAAAATGCAAGTGGACATTCGGAGCGCTAAGAGGGTAATAGTGGAAAAAGGAATATCTTCAAATATAAACTACACAGAATCATTCGGTGAAACTTCTTTCTGATCTGTGCATTCAGCTAACAGAGTTAAACCATACTTTTGATTGAGCAGATCTGAACACTCTTTGTGTAGAAAATGCAACTGGACATTTGGAGCGCTAAGAGCGTAGTAGTGGAAAAAGGAATATATTCAAATATAAACTACACAGAAGCATTCTGTGAAACTTCTTTCTGATCTGAGCATTCAGCTAACAGAGTTAAACCATACTTTTGATTGAGCAGTTTTGAAACACTCTGTCTGTAGAAAATGCAACTGGACATTCGTAGCGCTAAGTGGGTAATAGTGGAAAAAAGAATATGTTCAAATATAAACTACACAGAAGCATTGTATGAAACTTCTTTCTGTTCTGTGCATTCAACTAACAGAGTTGAAGCTTACTTTTGATTGAGCCGTTCTGAAACACTCTTTCTGTAGAAACTGCAATTGGACATTCTGAGCGCTAAGAGGCCTATATTGGGAAAAAGAATGTCTACAAATAAAAACTACACAGAAGAATTCTGTGAAACTACTTTCTGTTCTGTTTGTTCAACTAAAAGAGTTGAATCTTAGTTTTGATTGAGCCGTTCTGAAACACTCTTTCTGTAGAAAATGCAAGTGGAGATTCGGAGCGCTAAGAGGGTAATAGTGGAAAAAGGAATGTCTCCAAATATAAACTACACAGAATCATTCTGTGAAACTTCTTTCTGATCTGTGCATTCAGCTAACAGAGTTAAACCATACTTTTGATTGAGCAGATCTGAACACTCTTTCTGTAGAAAATGCAACTGGACATTTGGAGCGCTAAGAGAGTAGTAGTGGAAAAAGGAATATAATCAAATATAAACTACACAGAAGCATTCTGTGAAACTTCTTTCTGATCTGAGCATTCAGCTAACAGAGTTAAACCATACTTTTGATTGAGCAGTTTTGAAACACTCTGTCTGTAGAAAATGCAACTGGACATTCGTAGCGCCAAGTGGGTAATAGTGGAAAAAAGAATATGTTCAAATATAAACTACACAGAAGCATTGTATGAAACTACTTTCTGTTCTGTGCATTCAACTAACAGAGTTGAACCTTACTTTTGATTGAGCCGTTCTGAAACACTCTTTCTGTAGAAACTGCAATTGGACATTCTGAGCGCTAAGAGGCCTATATTGGGAAAAAGAATGTCTACAAATAAAAACTACACAGAAGAATTGTGTGAAACTTCTTTCTGTTCTGTTTGTTCAACTAAAAGAGTTGAACCTTAGTTTGATTGAGCCGTTCTGAAACACTCTTTCTGTAGAAAATGCAAGTGGACATTCGGAGCGCTAAAAGGGTAATAGTGGAAAAAGTAATGTCTCCAAATATAAACTACACAGAATCATTCTGTGAAACTTCTTTCTGATCTGTGCATTCAGGTAACAGAGTTAAACCATACTTTTGATTGAGCAGATCTGAACACTCTTTCTGTAGAAAATGCAACTGGACATTTGGAGCGCTAAGAGAGTAGTAGTGGAAAAAGGAATATATTCAAATATAAACTACACAGAAGCATTCTGTGAAACTTCTTTCTGATCTGAGCATTCAGCTAACAGATTTAAACCATACTTTTGATTGAGCAGTTTTGAAACACTCTGTCTGTAGAAAATGCAACTGGACATTCGTAGCGCCAAGTGGGTAATAGTGGAAAAAAGAATATGTTCAAATATAAACTACACAGAAGCATTGTATGAAATTTCTTTCTGTTCTGTGCATTCAACTAACAGAGTTGAACCTTAGTTTTGATTGAGCCTTTCTGAAACACTCTTTCTGTAGAAACTGCAATTGGACATTCTGAGCGCTAAGAGGACTCTATTGGGAAAAATAATATCTTCAAATAAAAACTACACAGAAGCATTGTGTGAAACTTATTTCTGATATGTTCATTAAGCTAACAGAGTTAAACCATACTTTTGATTGCGCAGTTCTGAACACTCTTTCTGTAGAAAATGCAAGTGGACATTCGGAGCGCTAAGAGGGTAATAGTGGAAAAAGGAATATATTCAAATATAAACTACACAGTTGCATTCTGTGAAAATTCTTTCTGTTCTGTGCATTCAACTAACAGAGTTGAACCTTACTTTTAATTGAGCCGTTCTGAAACACTCTTTCTGTAGAAACTGCAATTGGACATGCTAAGCGCTAAGAGGCCTACATTGGGAAAAAGAATATCTTCAAATAAAAACTACACAGATGCATTCTGTGAAACTTATTTCTGATCTGTAAATTCAGTTAACAGAGATAAAACATATTTTTGATTGAGCAGTTATGAAACACTCTTTTTGTAGAAAATGCAAGTGGAGATTCGGAGCGCTAAGAGGGTAATAGTGGAAAAAGGAATGTCTCCAAATATAAACTACACAGAATCATTCTGTGAAACTTCTTTCTGATCTGTGCATTCAGCTAACAGAGTTAAACCATACTTTTGATTGAGCAGATCTGAACACTCTTTCTGTAGAAAATGCAACTGGACATTTGGAGCGCTAAGAGAGTAGTAGTGGAAAAAGGAATATATTCAAATATAAACTACACAGAAGCATTCTGTGAAACTTCTTTCTGATCTGAGCATTCAGCTAACAGAGTTAAACCATACTTTTGATTGAGCAGTTTTGAAACACTCTGTCTGTAGAAAATGCAACTGGACATTCGTAGCGCTAAGTGGGTAACAGTGGAAAAAAGAATATGTTCAAATATAAACTACACAGAAGCATTGTATGAAACTTCTTTCTGTTCTGTGCATTCAACTAACAGAGTTGAACCTTACTTTTGATTGAGCCTTTCTGAAACACTCTTTCTGTAGAAACTGCAATTGGACATTCTGAGCGCTAAGAGGCCTCTATTGGGAAAAATAATATCTTCAAATAAAAACTACACAGAAGCATTGTGTGAAACTTATTTCTGATATGTTCATTAAGCTAACAGAGTTAAACCATACTTTTGATTGCGCAGTTCTGAACACTCTTTCTGTAGAAAATGCTAGTGGACATTCGGAGCGCTAAGAGGGTAATAGTGGAAAAAGGAATATATTCAAATATAAACTACACAGTAGCATTCTGTGAAAATTCTTTCTGTTCTGTGCATTCAACTAACAGAGTTGAACCTTACTTTTAATTGAGCCGTTCTGAAACACTCTTTCTGTAGAAACTGCAATTGGACATGCTAAGCGCTAAGAGGCCTACATTGGGAAAAAGAATATCTTCAAATAAAAACTACACAGATGCATTCTGTGAAACTTATTTCTGATCTGTAAATTCAGTTAACAGAGATAAAACATATTTTTGATTGAGCAGTTATGAAACACTCTTTTTGTAGAAAATGAAAGTGGAGATTCGGAGCGCTATGAGGGTAATAGTGGAAAAAGGAATGTCTTCAAATATAAACTACACAGAATCATTCGGTGAAACTTCTTTCTGATCTGTTCTTTCAGCTAACAGAGTTAAACCATACTTTTGATTGAGCAGATCTGAACACTCTTTGTGTAGAAAATGCAACTGGACATTTGGAGCGCTAAGAGCGAAGTGGTGGAAAAAGGAATATATTCAAATATAAACTACACAGAAGCATTCTGTGAAACTTCTTTCTGATCTGAACATTCAGCTAACAGAGTTAAACCATACTTTTGATTGAGCAGTTTTGAAACACTCTGTCTGTAGAAAATGCAACTGGACATTCGTAGCGCTAAGTGGGTAATAGTGGAAAAAAGAATATGTTCAAATATAAACTACACAGAAGCATTGTATGAAACATCTTTCTGTTCTGTGCATTCAACTAACAGAGTTGAACCTTACTTTTGATTGAGCCGTTCTGAAACACTCTTTCTGTAGAAACTGCAATTGGACATTCTGAGCGCTAAGAGGCCTATATTGGGAAAAAGAATGTCTACAAATAAAAACTACACAGAAGTATGGTGTGAAATTTCTTTCTGTTCTGTTTGTTCATTAAAAGAGTTGAACTTTAGTTTTGATTGAGCCGTTCTGAAACACTCTTTCTGTAGAAAATGCAAGTGGAGATTCGGAGCGCTAAGAGGGTACTAGTGGAAAAAGGAATGTCTCCAAATATAAACTACACAGAATCATTCTGTGAAACTTCTTTCTGATCTGTGCATTCAGCTAACAGAGTTAAACCATACTTTTGATTGAGCAGATCTGAACACTCTTTCTGTAGAAAATGCAACTGGACATTTGGAGCGCTAAGAGAGTAGTAGTGGAAAAAGGAATATATTCAAATATAAACTACACAGAAGCATTCTGTGAAATTTCTTTCTGATCTGAGCATTCAGCTAACAGAGTTAAACCATACTTTTGATTGAGCAGTTTTGAAACACTCTGTCTGTAGAAAATGCAACTGGACATTCGTAGCGCTAAGTGGGTAATAGTGGAAAAAAGAATATGTTCAAATATAAACTACACAGAAGCATTGTATGAAACTTCTTTCGGTTCTGTGCATTCAACTAACAGAGTTGAACCTTACATTTGATTGAGCCGTTCTGAAACTCTCTTTCTGTAGAAACTGCAATTGGACATTCTGAGCGCTAAGAGGCCTATATTGGGAAAAAGAATGTCTACAAATAAAAACTACACAGAAGAATTGTGTGAAACTTCTTTCTGTTCTGTTTGTTCAACTAAAAGAGTTGATCCTTAGTTTTGATTGAGCCGTTCTGAAACACTATTTCTGTAGAAAATGCAAGTGGAGATTCGGAGCGCTAAGAGGGTAATAGTGGAAAAAGGAATGTCTCCAAATATAAACTACACAGAATCATTCTGTGAAATTTCTTTCTGATCTGTGCATTCAGCTAACAGTGTTAAACCATACTTTTGATTGAGCAGATCTGAACACTCTTTCTGTAGAAAATGCAACTGGACATTTGGAGCGCTAAGAGAGTAGTAGTGGAAAAAGGAATATATTCAAATATAAACTACACAGAAGCATTCTGTGAAACTTCTTTCTGATCTGAGCATTCAGCTAACAGAGTTAAACCATACTTTGATTGAGCAGTTTTGAAACACTCTGTCTGTAGAAAATGCAACTGGACATTCGTAGCGCTAAGTGGGTAACAGTGGATAAAAGAATATGTTCAAATATAAACTACACAGAAGCATTGTATAAAACTTCTTTCTGTTCTGTGCATTCAACTAACAGAGTTGAACCTTACATTTGATTGAGCCTTTCTGAAACACTCTTTCTGTAGAAACTGCAATTGGACATTCTGAGCGCTAAGAGGCCTCTATTGGGAAAAATAATATCTTCAAATAAAAACTACACAGAAGCATTGTGTGAAACTTATTTCTGATATGTTCATTAAGCTAACAGAGTTAAACCATACTTTTGATTGCGCAGTTCTGAACACTCTTTCTGTAGAAAATGCATGTGGACATTCGGAGCGCTAAGAGGGTAATAGTGGAAAAAGGAATATATTCAAATATAAACTACACAGTAGCATTCTGTGAAAATTCTTTCTGTTCTGTGCATTCAACTAACAGAGTTGAACCTTACTTTTAATTGAGCCGTTCTGAAACACTCTTTCTGTAGAAACTGCAATTGGACATGCTAAGCGCTAAGAGGCCTACATTGGGAAAAAGAATATCTTCAAATAAAAACTACACAGATGCATTCTGTGAAACTTATTTCTGATCTGTAAATTCAGTTAACAGAGATAAAACATATTTTTGATTGAGCAGTTATGAAACACTCTTTTTGTAGAAAATGCAAGTGGAGATTCGGAGCGCTAAGAGGGTAATAGTGGAAAAAGTAATGTCTTCAAATATAAACTACACAGAATCATTCGGTGAAATGTCTTTCTGATCTGTTCATTCAGCTAACAGAGTTAAACCATACTTTTGATTGAGCAGATCTGAACACTCTTTGTGTAGAAAATGCAACTGGACATTTGGAGCGCTAAGAGCGAAGTGGTGGAAAAAGGAATATATTCAAATATAAACTACACAGAAGCATTCTGTGAAACTTCTTTCTGATCTGAGCATTCAGCTAACAGAGTTAAACCATACTTTTGATTGAGCAGTTTTGAAACACTCTGTCTGTAGAAAATGCAACTGGACATTCGTAGCGCTAAGTGGGTAATAGTTGAAAAAAGAATATGTTCAAATATAAACTACACAGAAGCATTGTATGAAACTTCTTTCTGTTCTGTGCATTCAACTAACAGAGTTGAACCTTACTTTTGATTGAGCCGTTCTGAAACACACTTTCTGTAGAAACTGCAATTGGACATTCTGAGCGCTAAGAGGCCTATATTGGGAAAAAGAATGTCTACAAATAAAAACTACACAGAAGAATTGTGTGAAACTTCTTTCTGTTCTGTTTGTTCATTAAAAGAGTCGAACTTTAGTTTTGATTGAGACGTTCTGAAACACTCTTTCTGTAGAAAATGCAAGTGGAGATTCGGAGCGCTAAGAGGGTATTAGTGGAAAAAGGAATGTCTCCAAATATAAACTACACAGAATCATTCTGTGAAACTTCTTTCTGATCTGTGCATTCAGCTAACAGAGTTAAACCATACTTTTGATTGAGCAGATCTGAACACTCTTTCTGTAGAAAATGCAACTGGACATTTGGAGCGCTAAGAGAGTAGTAGTGGATAAAGGAATATATTCAAATATAAACTACACAGAAGCATTCTGTGAAACTTCTTTCTGATCTGAGCATTCAGCTAACAGAATTAAACCATACTTTTGATTGAGCAGTTTTGAAACACTCTGTCTGTAGAAAATGCAACTGGACATTCGTAGCGCTAAGTGGGTAATAGTGGAAAAAAGAATATGTTCAAATATAAACTACACAGAAGCATTGTATGAAACTTCTTTCGGTTCTGTGCATTCAACTAACAGAGTTGAACCTTACTTTTGATTGAGCCGTTCTGAAACTCTCTTTCTCTAGAAACTGCAATTGGACATTCTGAGCGCTAAGAGGCCTATATTGGGAAAAAGAATGTCTACAAATAAAAACTACACAGAAGAATTGTGTGAAACTTCTTTCTGTTCTGTTTGTTCAACTAAAAGAGTTGAACCTTAGTTTTGATTGAGCCGTTCTGAAACACTCTTTCTGTAGGAAATGCAAGTGGAGATTCGGAGCGCTAAGAGGGTAATAGTGGAAAAAGGAATGTCTCCAAATATAAACTACACAGAATCATTCTGTGAAACTTCTTTCTGATCTGTGCATTCAGCTAACAGAGTTAAACCATACTTTTGATTGAGCAGATCTGAACACTCTTTCTGTAGAAAATGCAACTGGACATTTGGAGCGCTAAGAGAGTAGTAGTGGAAAAAGGAATATATTCAAATATAAACTACACAGAAGCATTCTGTGAAACTTCTTTCTGATCTGAGCATTCAGCTAACAGAGTTAAACCATACTTTTGATTGAGCAGTTTTGAAACACTCTGTCTGTAGAAAATGCAACTGGACATTCGTAGCGCTAAGTGGGTAACAGTGGAAAAAAGAATATGTTCAAATATAAACTACACAGAAGCATTGTATGAAACTTCTTTCTGTTCTGTGCATTCAACTAACAGAGTTGAACCTTACATTTGATTGAGCCTTTCTGAAACACTCTTTCTGTAGAAACTGCAATTGGACATTCTGAGCGCTAAGAGGCCTCTATTGGGAAAAATAATATCTTCAAATAAAAACTACACAGAAGCATTGTGTGAAACTTATTTCTGATATGTTCATTAAGCTGACAGAGTTAAACCATACTTTTGATTGCACAGTTCTGAACACTCTTTCTGTAGAAAATGCAAGTGGACATTCGGAGCGCTAAGAGGGTAATAGTGGAAAAAGGAATATATTCAAATATAAACTACACAGTAGCATTCTGTGAAAATTCTTTCTGTTCTGTGCATTCAACTAACAGAGTTGAACCTTACTTTTAATTGAGCCGTTCTGAAACACTCTTTCTGTAGAAACTGCAATTGGACATGCTAAGCGCTAAGAGGCCTACATTGGGAAAAAGAATATCTTCAAATAAAAACTACACAGATGCATTCTGTGAAACTTATTTCTGATCTGTAAATTCAGTTAACAGAGATAAAACATATTTTTGATTGAGCAGTTATGAAACACTCTTTTTGTAGAAAATGAAAGTGGAGATTCGGAGCGCTAAGAGGGTAATAGTGGAAAAAGGAATGTCTTCAAATATAAACTACACAGAATCATTCGGTGAAACTTCTTTCTGATCTGTTCATTCAGCTAACAGAGTTAAACCATACTTTTGATTGAGCAGATCTGAACACTCTTTGTGTAGAAAATGCAACTGGACATTTGGAGCGCTGAGAGCGAAGTGGTGGAAAAAGGAATATATTCAAATATAAACTACACAGAAGCATTCTGTGAAACTTCTTTCTTATCTGAGCATTCAGCTAACAGAGTTAAACCATACTTTTGATTGAGCAGTTTTGAAACACTCTGTCTGTAGAAAATGCAACTGGACATTCGTAGCGCTAAGTGGGTAATAGTGGAAAATAGAATATGTTCAAATATAAATTACACAGAAGCATTGTATGAAACTTCTTTCTGTTCTGTGCATTCAACTAACAGAGTTGAACCTTACTTTTGATTGAGCCGTTCTGAAACACTCTTTCTGTAGAAACTGCAATTGGACATTATGAGCGCTAAGAGGCCTATATTGGGAAAAAGAATGTCTACAAATAAAAACTACACAGAAGAATTGTGTGAGACTTCTTTCTGTTCTGTTTGTTCATTAAAAGAGTTGAACTTTAGTTTTGATTGAGCCGTTCTGAAACACTCTTTCTGTAGAAAATGCAAGTGGAGATTCGGAGCGCTAAGAGGGTAATAGTGGAAAAAGGAAAGTCTCCAAATATAAACTACACAGAATCATTCTGTGAAACTTCTTTCTGATCTGTGCATTCAGCTAACAGAGTTAAAACATACTTTTGATTGAGCAGATCTGAACACTCTTTCTGTAGAAAATGCAACTGGACATTTGGAGCGCTAAGAGAGTAGTAGTGGAAAAAGGAATATATTCAAATATAAACTACACAGAAACATTCTGTGAAACTTCTTTCTGATCTGAGCATTCAGCTAACAGAGTTAAACCATACTTTTGAGTGAGCAGTTTTGAAACACTCTGTCTGTAGAAAATGCAACTGGACATTCGTAGCGCCAAGTGGGTAATAGTGGAAAAAAGAATATGTTCAAATATAAACTACACAGAAGCATTGTATGAAATTACTTTCTGTTCTGTGCATTCAACTAACAGAGTTGAACCTTAGTTTTGATTGAGCGTTTCTGAAACACTCTTTCTGTAGAAACTGCAATTGGACATTCTGAGCGCTAAGAGGCCTATATTGGGAGAAAAAATATCTTCAAATAAAAACTACACAGAAGCATTGTGTGAAACTTATTTCTGATATGTTCATTAAACTAACAGAGTTAAACCATACTTTTGATTGCGCAGTTCTGAACACTCTTTCTGTAGAAAATGCAAGTGGACATTCGGAGCGCTAAGAGGGTAATAGTGGAAAAAGGAATATATTCAAATATAAACTACACAGTAGCATTCTGTGAAAATTCTTTCTGTTCTGTGCATTCAACTAACAGAGTTGAACCTTACTTATGATTGAGCCGTTCTGAAACATTCTTTCTGTAGAAACTGCAATTGGACATGCTAAGCGCTAAGAGGCCTACATTGGGAAAAAGAATATCTTCAAATAAAAACTACACAGATGCATTCTGTGAAACTTAATTCTGATCTGTAAATTCAGTTAACAGAGATAAAACATATTTTTGATTGAGCAGTTATGAAACACTCTTTTTGTAGAAAATGCAAGTGGAGATTCGGAGCGCTAAGAGGGTAATAGTGGAAAAAGGAATGTCTTCAAATATAAACTACACAGAATCATTCGGTGAAACTTCTTTCTGATCTGTGCATTCAGCTAACAGAGTTAAACCATACTTTTGATTGAGCAGATCTTAACACTCTTTCTGTAGAAAATGCAACTGGACATTTGGAGCGCTAAGAGCGTAGTACTGGAGAAAGGAATATATTCAAATATAAACTACACAGAAGCATTCTTTGAAACTTCTTTCTGATCTGAGCATTCAGCTAACAGAGTTAAACCATACTTTTGATTGAGCAGTTTTGAAACACTCTGTCTGTAGAAAATGCAACTGGACATTCGTAGCGCTAAGTGGGTAATAGTGGAAAAAAGAATATGTTCAAATATAAACTACACAGAAGCATTGTATGAAATTTCTTTCTGTTCTGTGCATTCAACTAACAGAGTTGAACCTTACATTTGATTGAGCCGTTCTGAAACACTCTTTCTGTAGAAACTGCAATTGGACATTCTGAGCGCTAAGAGGCCTATATTGGGAAAAAGAATGTCTACAAATAAAAACTACACAGAAGAATTGTGTGAAACTTCTTTCTGTTCTGTTTGTTCAACTAAAAGAGTTGAACCTTAGTTTTGATTGAGCCGTTCTGAAACACTCTTTCTGTAGAAAATGCAAGTGGAGATTCGGAGCGCTAAGAGGGTAATAGTGGAAAAAGGAATGTCTCCAAATATAAACTACACAGAATCACTCTGTGAAACTTCTTTCTGATCTGTGCATTCAGCTAACAGAGTTAAACCATACTTTTGATTGAGCAGATCTGAACACTCTTTCTGTAGAAAATGCAACTGGACATTTGGAGCGCTAAGAGAGTAGTAGTGGAAAAAGGAATATATTCAAATATAAACTACACAGAAGCATTCTGTGAAACTTCTTTCTGATCTGAGCATTCAGCTAACTGAATTAAACCATACTTTTGATTGAGCAGTTTTGAAACACTCTGTCTGTAGAAAATGCAACTGGACATTCGTAGCGCTAAGTGGGTAATAGTGGAAAAAAGAATATGTTCAAATATAAACTACACAGAAGCATTGTATGAAACTTCTTTCTGTTCTGTGCATTCAACTAACAGAGTTGAACCTTACTTTTGATTGAGCCTTTCTGAAACACTCTTTCTGTAGAAACTGCAATTGGACATTCTGAGCGCTAAGAGGCCTCTATTGGGAAAAATAATATCTTCAAATAAAAACTACACAGAAGAATTGTGTGAAACTTATTTCTGATATGTTCATTAAGCTAACAGAGTTAAACCATACTTTTGATTGCGCAGTTCTGAACACTCTTTCTGTAGAAAATGCAAGTGGACATTCGGAGCGCTAAGAGGGTGATAGTGGAAAAAGGAATATATTCAAATATAAACTACACAGTAGCATTCTGTGAAAATTCTTTCTGTTCTGTGCATTCAACTAACAGATTTGAACCTTACTTTTAATTGAGCCGTTGTGAAACACTCTTTCTGTAGAAACTGCAATTGGACATGCTAAGCGCTAAGAGGCCTACATTGGGAAAAAGAATATCTTCAAATAAAAACTACACAGATGCATTCTGTGAAACATATTTCTGATCTGTAAATTCAGTTAACTGAGATAAAACATATTTTTGATTGAGCAGTTATGAAACACTCTTTTTGTAGAAAATGCAAGTGGAGATTCGGAGCGCTAAGGGGGTAATAGTGGAAAAAGGAATGTCTTCAAATATAAACTACACAGAATCATTCGGTGAAACATCTTTCTGATCTGTGCATTCAGCTAACAGAGTTAAATCATACTTTTGATTGAGCAGATCTGAACACTCTTTGTGTAGAAAATGCAACTGGACATTTGGAGCGCTAAGAGCGTAGTAGTGGAAAAAGGAATATATTCAAATATAAACTACACAGAAGCAATCTGTGAAACTTCTTTCTGATCTGAGCATTCAGCTAACAGAGTTAAACCATACTTTTGATTGAGCAGTTTTGAAACACTCTGTCTGTAGAAAATGCAACTGGACATTCGTAGCGCTAAGTGGGTAATAGTGGAAAAAAGAATATGTTCAAATATAAACTACACAGAAGAATTGTATGAAACTTCTTTCTGTTCTGTGCATTCAACTAACAGAGTTGAACCTTACTTTTGATTGAGCCGTTCTGAAACACTCTTTCTGTAGAAACTGCAATTGGACATTCTGAGCGCTAAGAGGCCTATATTGGGAAAAAGAATGTCTACAAATAAAAACTACACAGAAGAATTGTGTGAAACTTCTTTCTGTTCTGTTTGTTCAACTAAAAGAGTTGAACTTTAGTTTTGATTGAGCCGTTCTGAAACACTCTTTCTGTAGAAAATGCAAGTGGAGATTCGGAGCGCTAAGAGGGTACTAGTGGAAAAAGGAATGTCTCCAAATATAAACTACACAGAATCATTCTGTGAAACTTCTTTCTGATCTGTGCATTCAGCTAACAGAGTTAAACCATACTTTTGATTGAGCAGATCTGAACACTCTTTCTGTAGAAAATGCAACTGGACATTTGGAGCGCTAAGAGCGTAGTAGTGGAAAAAGGAATATATTCAAATATAAACTACACAGAAGCATTCTGTGAAACTTCTTGCTGATCTGAGCATTCAGCTAACAGGGTTAAACCATACTTTTGATTGAGCAGTTTTGAAACACTCTGTCTGTAGAAAATGCAACTGGACATTCATAGCGCTAAGTGGGTAATAGTGGAAAAAAGAATATGTTCAAATATAAACTACACAGAAGCATTGTATGAAACTTCTCTCTGTTCTGTGCATTCAACTAACAGAGTTGAACCTTACTTTTGATTGAGCCGTTCTGAAACACTCTTTCTGTAGAAACTGCAATTGGACATTCTGAGCGCTAAGAGGCCTATATTGGGAAAAAGAATGTCTACAAATAAAAACTACACAGAAGAATTGTGTGAAACTTCTTTCTGTTCTGTTGGTTCAACTAAAAGAGTTGAACCTTAGTTTTGATTGATCCGTTCTGAAACACTCTTTCTGTAGAAAATGCAAGTGGAGATTCGGAGCGCTAAGAGGGTAATAGTGGAAAAAGGAATGTCTCCAAATATAAACTACACAGAATCATTCTGTGAAACTTCTTTCTGATCTGTGCATTCAGCTAACAGAGTTAAACCATACTTTTGATTGAGCAGATCTGAACACTCTTTCTGTAGAAAATGCAACTGGACATTTGGAGCGCTAAGAGAGTAGTAGTGGAAAAAGGAATATATTCAAATATAAACTACACAGAAGCATTCTGTGAAACTTCTTTCTGATCTGAGCATTCAGCTAACAGAGTTAAACCATACTTTTGATTGAGCAGTTTTGAAACACTCTGTCTGTAGAAAATGCAACTGGACATTCGTAGCGCTAAGTGGGTAATAGTGGAAAAAAGAATATGTTCAAATATAAACTACACAGAAGCATTGTATGAAAATTCTTTCTGTTCTGTGCATTCAACAAACAGAGTTGAACCTTACATTTGATTGAGCCGTTCTGAAACACTCTTTCTGTAGAAACTGCAATTTTACATTCTGAGCGCTAAGAGGCCTATATTGGGAAAAAGAATGTCTACAAATAAAAACTACACAGAAGAATTGTGTGAAACTTCTTTCTGTTCTGTTTGTTCAACTAAAAGATTTGAACCTTAGTTTTGATTGAGCCGTTCTGAAACACTCTTTCTGTAGAAAATGCAAGTGGAGATTCGGAGCGCTAAGAGGGTAATAGTGGAAAAAGGAATGTCTCCAAATATAAACTACACAGAATCACTCTGTGAAACTTCTTTCTGATCTGTGCATTCAGCTAACAGAGTTAAACCATACTTTTGATTGAGCAGATCTGAACACTCTTTCTGTAGAAAATGCAACTGGACATTTGGAGCGCTAAGAGAGTAGTAGTGGAAAAAGGAATATATTCAAATATAAACTACACAGAAGCATTCTGTGAAACTTCTTTCTGATCTGAGCATTCAGCTAACTGAATTAAACCATACTTTTGATTGAGCAGTTTTGAAACACTCTGTCTGTAGAAAATGCAACTGGACATTCGTAGCGCTAAGTGGGTAATAGTGGAAAAAAGAATATGTTCAAATATAAACTACACAGAAGCATTGTATGAAACTTCTTTCTGTTCTGTGCATTCAACTAACAGAGTTGAACCTTACTTTTGATTGAGCCTTTCTGAATCACTCTTTCTGTAGAAACTGCAATTGGACATTCTGAGCGCTAAGAGGCCTCTATTGGGAAAAATAATATCTTCAAATAAAAACTACACAGAAGAATTGTGTGAAACTTATTTCTGATATGTTCATTAAGCTAACAGAGTTAAACCATACTTTTGATTGCGCAGTTCTGAACACTCTTTCTGTAGAAAATGCAAGTGGACATTCGGAGCGCTAAGAGGGTAATAGTGGAAAAAGGAATATATTCAAATATAAACTACACAGTAGCATTCTGTGAAAATTCTTTCTGTTCTGTGCATTCAACTAACAGATTTGAACCTTACTTTTAATTGAGCCGTTGTGAAACACTCTTTCTGTAGAAACTGCAATTGGACATGCTAAGCGCTAAGAGGCCTACATTGGGAAAAAGAATATCTTCAAATAAAAACTACACAGATGCATTCTGTGAAACATATTTCTGATCTGTAAATTCAGTTAACTGAGATAAAACATATTTTTGATTGAGCAGTTATGAAACACTCTTTTTGTAGAAAATGCAAGTGGAGATTCGGAGCGCTAAGGGGGTAATAGTGGAAAAAGGAATGTCTTCAAATATAAACTACACAGAATCATTCGGTGAAACATCTTTCTGATCTGTGCATTCAGCTAACAGAGTTAAACCATACTTTTGATTGAGCAGATCTGAACACTCTTTGTGTAGAAAATGCAACTGGACATTTGGAGCGCTAAGAGCGTAGTAGTGGAAAAAGGAATATATTCAAATATAAACTACACAGAAGCATTCTGTGAAACTTCTTTCTGATCTGAGCATTCAGCTAACAGAGTTAAACCATACTTTTGATTGAGCAGTTTTGAAACACTCTGTCTGTAGAAAATGCAACTGGACATTCGTAGCGCTAAGTGGGTAATAGTGGAAAAAAGAATATGTTCAAATATAAACTACACAGAAGAATTGTATGAAACTTCTTTCTGTTCTGTGCATTCAACTAACAGAGTTGAACCTTACTTTTGATTGAGCCGTTCTGAAACACTCTTTCTGTAGAAACTGCAATTGGACATTCTGAGCGCTAAGAGGCCTATATTGGGAAAAAGAATGTCTACAAATAAAAACTACACAGAAGAATTGTGTGAAACTTCTTTCTGTTCTGTTTGTTCAACTAAAAGAGTTGAACTTTAGTTTTGATTGAGCCGTTCTGAAACACTCTTTCTGTAGAAAATGCAAGTGGAGATTCGGAGCGCTAAGAGGGTACTAGTGGAAAAAGGAATGTCTCCAAATATAAACTACACAGAATCATTCTGTGAAACTTCTTTCTGATCTGTGCATTCAGCTAACAGAGTTAAACCATACTTTTGATTGAGCAGATCTGAACACTCTTTCTGTAGAAAATGCAACTGGACATTTGGAGCGCTAAGAGCGTAGTAGTGGAAAAAGGAATATATTCAAATATAAACTACACAGAAGCATTCTGTGAAACTTCTTGCTGATCTGAGCATTCAGCTAACAGGGTTAAACCATACTTTTGATTGAGCAGTTTTGAAACACTCTGTCTGTAGAAAATGCAACTGGACATTCATAGCGCTAAGTGGGTAATAGTGGAAAAAAGAATATGTTCAAATATAAACTACACAGAAGCATTGTATGAAACTTCTCTCTGTTCTGTGCATTCAACTAACAGAGTTGAACCTTACTTTTGATTGAGCCGTTCTGAAACACTCTTTCTGTAGAAACTGCAATTGGACATTCTGAGCGCTAAGAGACCTATATTGGGAAAAAGAATGTCTACAAATAAAAACTACACAGAAGAATTGTGTGAAACTTCTTTCTGTTCTGTTGGTTCAACTAAAAGAGTTGAACCTTAGTTTTGATTGATCCGTTCTGAAACACTCTTTCTGTAGAAAATGCAAGTGGAGATTCGGAGCGCTAAGAGGGTAATAGTGGAAAAAGGAATGTCTCCAAATATAAACTACACAGAATCATTCTGTGAAACTTCTTTCTGATCTGTGCATTCAGCTAACAGAGTTAAACCATACTTTTGATTGAGCAGATCTGAACACTCTTTCTGTAGAAAATGCAACTGGACATTTGGAGCGCTAAGAGAGTAGTAGTGGAAAAAGGAATATATTCAAATATAAACTACACAGAAGCATTCTGTGAAACTTCTTTCTGATCTGAGCATTCAGCTAACAGAGTTAAACCATACTTTTGATTGAGCAGTTTTGAAACACTCTGTCTGTAGAAAATGCAACTGGACATTCGTAGCGCTAAGTGGGTAATAGTGGAAAAAAGAATATGTTCAAATATAAACTACACAGAAGCATTGTATGAAAATTCTTTCTGTTCTGTGCATTCAACAAACAGAGTTGAACCTTACATTTGATTGAGCCTTTCTGAAACACTCTTTCTGTAGAAACTGCAATTGGACATTCTGAGCGCTAAGAGGCCTCTATTGGGAAAAATAATATCTTCAAATAAAAACTACACAGAAGCATTGTGTGAAACTTATTTCTGATATGTTCATTAAGCTAACAGAGTTAAACCATACTTTTGATTGCGCAGTTCTGAACACTCTTTCTGTAGAAAATGCAAGTGGACATTCGGAGCGCTAAGAGGGTAATAGTGGAAAAAGGAATATATTCAAATATAAACTACACAGTAGCATTCTGTGAAAATACTTTCTGTTCTGTGCATTCAACTAACAGGGTTGAACCTTACTTTTAATTGAGCCGTTGTGAAACACTCTTTCTGTAGAAACTGCAATTGGACATGCTAAGCGCTAAGAGGCCTACATTGGGAAAAAGAATATCTTCAAATAAAAACTACACAGATGCATTCTGTGAAACTTATTTCTGATCTGTAAATTCAGTTAACAGAGATAAAACATATTTTTGATTGAGCAGTTATGAAACACTCTTTTTGTAGAAAATGCAAGTGGAGATTCGGAGCGCTAAGGGGGTAATAGTTGAAAAAGGAATGTCTTGAAATATAAACTACACAGAATCATTCGGTGAAACTTCTTTCTGATCTGTGCATTCAGCTAACAGAGTTAAACCATACTTTTGATTGAGCAGATCTGAACACTCTTTGTGTAGAAAATGCAAAAGGACATTTGGAGCGCTAAGAGCGTAGTAGTGGAAAAAGGAATATATTCAAATATAAACTACACAGAAGCATTCTGTGAAACTTCTTTCTGATCTGAGCATTCAGCTAACAGAGTTAAACCATACTTTTGATTGAGCAGTTTTGAAACACTCTGTCTGTAGAAAAAGCAACTGGACATTCGTAGCGCTAAGTGGGTAATAGTGGAATAAAGAATATGTTCAAATATAAACTACACAGAAGCATTGTATGAAACATCTTTCTGTTCTGTGCATTCAACTAACAGAGTTGAACCTTACTTTTGATTGAGCCGTTCTGAAACACTCTTTCTGTAGAAACTGCAATTGGACATTCTGAGCGCTAAGAGGCCTATATTGGGAAAAAGAATGTCTACAAATAAAAACTACACAGAAGAATTGTGTGAAACTTCTTTCTGTTCTGTTTGTTCATTAAAAGAGTTGAACTTTAGTTTTGATTGAGCCGTTCTGAAACACTCTTTCTGTAGAAAATGCAAGTGGAGATTCGGAGCGCTAAGAGGGTAATAGTGGAAAAAGGAATGTCTCCAAATATAAACTACACAGAATCATTCTGTGAAACTTCTTTCTGATCTGTGCATTCAGCTAACAGAGTTAAACCATACTTTTGATTGAGCAGATCTGAACACTCTTTCTGTAGAAAATGCAACTGGACATTTGGAGCGCTAAGAGAGTAGTAGTGGAAAAAGGAGTATATTCAAATATAAACTACACAGAAGCATTCTGTGAAACTTCTTTCTGATCTGAGCATTCAGCTAACAGAGTTAAACCATACTTTTGATTGAGCAGTTTTGAAACACGCTGTCTGTAGAAAATGCAAATGGACATTCGTAGCGCCAAGTGGGTAATAGTGGAAAAAAGAATATGTTCAAATGTAAACTACACAGAAGCATTGTATGAAATTTCTTTCTGTTCTGTGCATTCAACTAACAGAGTTGAACCTTAGTTTTGATTGAGCCTTTCTGAAACACTCTTTCTGTAGAAACTGCAATTGGACATTCTGAGCTCTAAGAGGACTATATTGGGAAAAATAATATCTTCAAATAAAAACTACACAGAAGCATTGTGTGAAACTTATTTCTGATATGTTCATTAAGCTAACAGAGTTAAACCATACTTTTGATTGCGCAGTTCTGAACACTCTTTCTGTAGAAAATGCAAGTGGACATTCGGAGCGCTAAGAGGGTAATAGTGGAAAAAGGAATATATTCATATATAAACTACACAGTAGCATTCTGTGAAAATTCTTTCTGTTCTGTGCATTCAACTAACAGAGTTGAACCTTACTTTTGATTGAGCCGTTCTGAAACATTCTTTCTGTAGAAACTACAATTGGACATGCTAAGCGCTAAGAGGCCTACATTGGGAAAAAAATATCTTCAAATAAAAACTACACAGATGCATTCTGTGAAACTTATTTCTGATCTGTAAATTCAGTTAACAGAGATAAAACATATTTTTGATTGAGCAGTTATGAAACACTCTTTTTGTAGAAAATGCAAGTGGAGATTCGGAGCGCTAAGAGGGTAATAGTGGAAAAAGGAATGTCTTCAAATATAAACTACACAGAATCATTCGGTGAAACTTCTTTCTGATCTGTGCATTCAGCTAACAGAGTTAAACCCTACTTTTGATTGAGCAGATCTTAACACTCTTTCTGTAGAAAATGCAACTGGACATTTGGAGCGCTAAGAGCGTAGTACTGGAAAAAGGAATATATTCAAATATAAACTACACAGAAGCATTCTGTGAAACTTCTTTCTGATCTGAGCATTCAGCTAACAGAGTTAAACCATACTTTTGATTGAGCAGTTTTGAAACACTCTGTCTGTAGAAAATGCAACTGGACATTCGTAGCGCTAAGTGGGTAATAGTGGAAAAAAGAATATGTTCAAATATAAACTACACAGAAGCATTGTATGAAATTTCTTTCTGTTCTGTGCATTCAACTAACAGAGTTGAACCTTACTTTTGATTGAGCCGTTCTGAAACACTCTTTCTGTAGAAACTGCAATTGGACATTCTGAGCGCTAAGAGGCCTATATTGGGAAAAAGAATGTCTACAAATAAAAACTACACAGAAGAATTGTGTGAAACTTCTTTCTGTTCTGTTTGTTCAACTAAAAGAGTTGAACCTTAGTTTTGATTGAGCCGTTCTGAAACACTCTTTCTGTAGAAAATGCAAGTGGAGATTCGGAGCGCTAAGAGGGTAATAGTGGAAAAAGGAATGTCTCCAAATATAAACTACACAGAATCACTCTGTGAAACTTCTTTCTGATCTGTGCATTCAGCTAACAGAGTTAAACCATACTTTTGATTGAGCAGATCTGAACACTCTTTCTGTAGAAAATGCAACTGGACATTTGGAGCGCTAAGAGAGTAGTAGTGGAAAAAGGAATATATTCAAATATAAACTACACAGAAGCATTCTGTGAAACTTCTTTCTGATCTGAGCATTCAGCTAACAGAATTAAACCATACTTTTGATTGAGCAGTTTTGAAACACTCTGTCTGTAGAAAATGCAACTGGACATTCGTAGCGCTAAGTGGGTAATAGTGGAAAAAAGAATATGTTCAAATATAAACTACACAGAAGCATTGTATGAAACTTCTTTCTGTTCTGTGCATTCAACTAACAGGGTTGAACCTTACTTTTGATTGAGCCTTTCTGAAACACTCTTTCTGTAGAAACTGCAATTGGACATTCTGAGCGCTAAGAGGCCTCTATTGGGAAAAATAATATCTTCAAATAAAAACTACACAGAAGAATTGTGTGAAACTTGTTTCTGATATGTTCATTAAGCTAACAGAGTTAAACCATACTTTTGATTGCGCAGTTCTGAACACTCTTTCTGTAGAAAATGCAAGTGGACATTCGGAGCGCTAAGAGGGTAATAGTGGAAAAAGGAATATATTCAAATATAAACTACACAGTAGCATTCTGTGAAAATTCTTTCTGTTCTGTGCATTCAACTAACAGAGTTGAACCTTACTTTTAATTGAGCCGTTGTGAAACACTCTTTCTGTAGAAACTGCAATTGGACATGCTAAGCGCTAAGAGGCCTACATTGGGAAAAAGAATATCTTCAAATAAAAACTACACAGATGCATTCTGTGAAACTTATTTCTGGTCTGTAAATTCAGTTATCAGAGATAAAACATATTTTTGATTGAGCAGTTATGTAACACTCTTTTTGTAGAAAATGCAAGTGGATATTCGGAGCGCTAAGGGGGTAATAGTGGAAAAAGGAATGTCTTCAAATATAATCTACACAGAATCATTCGGGGAAACTTCTTTCTGATCTGTGCATTCAGCTAACAGAGTTAAACCATACTTTGATTGAGCAGATCTGAACACTCTTTGTGTAGAAATTGCAACTGGACATTTGGAGCGCTAAGAGCGTAGTAGTGGAAAAAGGAATATATTCAAATATAAACTACACAGAAGCATTCTGTGAAACTTCTTTCTGATCTGAGCATTCAGCTAACAGAGTTAAACCATACTTTTGATTGAGCAGTTTTGAAACACTCTGTCTGTAGAAAATGCAACTGGACATTTGTAGCGCTAAGTGGGTAATAGTGGAAAAAAGAATATGTTCAAATATAAACTACACAGAAGCATTGTATGAAACTTCTTTCTGTTCTGTGCATTCAACTAACAGAGTTGAACCTTACTTTTGATTGAGCCGTTCTGAAACACTCTTTCTGCAGAAACTGCAATTGGACATTCTGAGCGCTAAGAGGCCTATATTGGGAAAAAGAATGTCTACAAATAAAAACTACACAGAAGAATTGTGTGAAACTTCTTTCTGTTATGTTTGTTCAACTAAAAGATTTGAACTTTAGTTTTGATTGAGCCGTTCTGAAACACTCTTTCTGTAGAAAATGCAAGTGGAGATTCGGAGCGCTAAGAGGGTAATAGTGGAAAAAGGAATGTCTCCAAATATAAACTACACAGAATCATTCTGTGAAACTTCTTTCTGATCTGTGCATTCAGCTAACAGCGTTAAACCATACTTTTGATTGAGCAGATCTGAACACTCTTTCTGTAGAAAATGCAACTGGACATTTGGAGCGCTAAGAGCGTAGTAGTGGAAAAAGGAATATATTCAAATATAAACCACACAGAAGCATTCTGTGAAACTTCTTGCTGATCTGAGCATTCAGCTAACAGAATTAAACCATACTTTTGATTGAGCAGTTTTGAAACACTCTGTCTGTAGAAAATGCAACTGGACATTCATAGCGCTAAGTGGGTAATAGTGGAAAAAAGAATATATTCAAATATAAACTACACAGAAGCATTGTATGAAACTTCTTTCTGTTCTGTGCATTCAACTAACAGAGTTGAACCTTACTTTTGATTGAGCCGTTCTGAAACACTCTTTCTGTAGAAACTGCAATTGGACATTCTGAGCGCTAAGAGGCCTATATTGGGAAAAAGAATGTCTACAAATAAAAACTACACAGAAGAATTGTGAGAAACTTCTTTCTGTTCTGTTTGTTCAACTAAAAGAGTTGAACCTTAGTTTTGATTGAGCCGTTCTGAAACACTCTTTCTGTAGAAAATGCAAGTGGAGATTCGGAGCGCTAAGAGGGTAATGGTGGAAAAAGGAATGTCTCCAAATATAAACTACACAGAATCATTCTGTGAAACTTCTTTCTGATCTGTGCATTCAGCTAACAGGGTTAAACCATACTTTTGATTGAGCAGATCTGAATACTCTTTCTGTAGAAAATGCAACTGGACATTTGGAGCGCTAAGAGATTAGTAGTGGAAAAAGGAATATATTCTAATATAAACTACACAGAAGCATTCTGTGAAACTTCTTTCTGATCTGAGCATTCAGCTAACAGAGTTAAACCATACTTTTGATTGAGCAGTTTTGAAACACTCTGTCTGTAGAAAATGCAACTGGACATTCGTAGGGCTACGTGGGTAACAGTGGAAAAAAGAATATGTTCAAATATAAACTACACAGAAGCATTGTATGAAACTTCTTTCTGTTCTGTGCATTCAACTAACAGAGTTGAACCTTACTTTTGATTGAGCCTTTCTGAAACACTCTTTCTGTAGAAACTGCAATTGGACATTCTGAGCGCTAAGAGGCCTCTATTGGGAAAAATAATATCTTCAAATAAAAACTACACAGAAGCATTGTGTGAAACTTATTTCTGATATGTTCATTAAGCTAACAGAGTTAAACCATACTTTTGTTTGCGTAGTTCTGAACACTCTTTCTGTAGAAAATGCAAGTGGACATTCGGAGCGCTAAGAGGGTAATAGTGGAAAAAGGAATATATTCAAATATAAACTACACAGTAGCATTCTGTGAAAATTCTTTCTGTTCTGTGCATTCAACTAACAGAGTTGAACCTTACTTTTAATTGAGCCGTTCTGAAACACTCTTTCTGTAGAAACTGCAATTGGACATGCTAAGCGCTAAGAGGCCTACATTGGGAAAAAGAATATCTTCAAATAAAAACTACACAGATGCATCCTGTGAAACTTATTTCTGATCTGTAAATTCAGTTAACAGAGATAAAACATATTTTTGATTGAGCAGTTATGAAACACTCTTTTTGTAGAAAATGCAAGTGGAGATTCGGAGCGCTAAGAGGGTAATAGTGGAAAAAGGAATGTCTTCAAATATAAACTACACAGAATCATTCGGTGAAACTTCTTTCTGATCTGTGCATTCAGCTAACAGAGTTAAACCATACTTTTGATTGAGCAGATCTGAACACTCTTTGTGTAGAAAATGCAACTGGACATTTGGAGCGCTAAGAGCGAAGTGGTGGAAAAAGGAATATATTCAAATATAAACTACACAGAAGCATTCTGTGAAACTTCTTTCTGATCTGAGCATTCAGCTAACAGAGTTAAACCATACTTTTGATTGAGCAGTTTTGAAACACTCTGTCTGTAGAAAATGCAACTGGACATTCGTAGCGCTAAGTGGGTAATAGTGGAAAAAAGAATATGTTCAAATATAAACTACACAGAAGCATTGTATGAAACTTCTTTCTGTTCTGTGCATTCAACTAACAGAGTTGAACCTTACTTTTGATTGAGCCGTTCTGAAACACTCTTTCTGTAGAAACTGCAATTGGACATTCTGAGCGCTAAGAGGCCTATATTGGGAAAAAGAATGTCTACAAATAAAAACTACACAGAAGAATTGTGTGAAACTTCTTTCTGTTCTGTTTGTTCTTTAAAAGAGTTGAACTTTAGTTTTGATTGAGCCGTTCTGAAACATTCTTTCTGTAGAAACTGCAATTGGACATGCTAAACGCTAAGAGGCCAACATTGGGAAAAAGAATATCTTCAAATAAAAACTACACAGATGCATTCTGTGAAACTTATTTATGATCTGTAAATTCAGTTAACAGAGATAAAACATATTTTTGATTGAGCAGTTATGAAACACTCTTTTTGTAGAAAATGCAAGTGGAGATTCGGAGCGCTAAGAGGGTAATAGTGGAAAAAGGAATGTCTTCAAATATAAACTACACAGAATCATTCGGTGAAACTTCTTTCTGATCTGTGCATTCAGCTAACAGAGTTAAACCATACTTTTGATTGAGCAGATCTTAACACTCTTTCTGTAGAAAATGCAACTGGACATTCGTAGCGCTAAGTGGGTAATAGTGGAAAAAAGAATATGTTCAAATATAAACTACACAGAAGCATTGTATGAAATTTCTTTCTGTTCTGTGCATTCAACTAACAGAGTTGAACCTTACTTTTGATTGAGCCGTTCTGAAACACTCTTTCTGTAGAAACTGCAATTGGACATTCTGAGCGCTAAGAGGCCTATATTGGGAAAAAGAATGTCTACAAATAAAAACTACACAGAAGAATTGTGTGAAACTTCTTTCTGTTCTGTTTGTTCAACTAAAAGAGTTGAACCTTAGTTTTGATTGAGCCGTTCTGAAACACTCTTTCTGTAGAAAATGCAAGTGGAGATTCGGAGCGCTAAGAGGGTAATAGTGGAAAAAGGAATGTCTCCAAATATAAACTACACAGAATCACTCTGTGAAACTTCTTTCTGATCTGTGCATTCAGCTAACAGAGTTAAACCATACTTTTGATTGAGCAGATCTGAACACTCTTTCTGTAGAAAATGCAACTGGACATTTGGAGCGCTAAGAGAGTAGTAGTGGAAAAAGGAATATATTCAAATATAAACTACACAGAAGCATTCTGTGAAACTTCTTTCTGATCTGAGCATTCAGCTAACAGAATTAAACCATACTTTTGATTGAGCAGTTTTGAAACACTCTGTCTGTAGAAAATGCAACTGGACATTCGTAGCGCTAAGTGGGTAATAGTGGAAAAAAGAATATGTTCAAATATAAACTACACAGAAGCATTGTATGAAACTTCTTTCTGTTCTGTGCATTCAACTAACAGGGTTGAACCTTACTTTTGATTGAGCCTTTCTGAAACACTCTTTCTGTAGAAACTGCAATTGGACATTCTGAGCGCTAAGAGGCCTCTATTGGGAAAAATAATATCTTCAAATAAAAACTACACAGAAGAATTGTGTGAAACTTATTTCTGATATGTTCATTAAGCTAACAGAGTTAAACCATACTTTTGATTGCGCAGTTCTGAACACTCTTTCTGTAGAAAATGCAAGTGGACATTCGGAGCACTAAGAGGGTAATAGTGGAAAAAGTAATATATTCAAATATAAACTACACAGTAGCATTCTGTGAAAATTCTTTCTGTTCTGTGCATTCAACTAACAGAGTTGAACCTTACTTTTAATTGAGCCGTTGTGAAACACTCTTTCTGTAGAAATTGCAATTGGACATGCTAAGCGCAAAGAGGCCTACATTGGGAAAAAGAATATCTTCAAATAAAAACTACACAGATGCATTCTGTGAAACTTATTTCTGATCTGTAAATTCAGTTATCAGAGATAAAACATATTTTTGATTGAGCAGTTATGAAACAATCTTTTTGTAGAAAATGCAAGTGGAGATTCGGAGCGCTAAGACGGTAATAGTGGAAAAAGGAATGTCTTCAAATATAAACTACACAGAATCATTCGGTGAAACATCTTTCTGATCTGTGCATTCAGCTAACAGGGTTAAACCATACTTTTGATTGAGCAGATCTGAACACTCTTTCTTTAGAAAATGCAACTGGACATTTGGAGCGCTAAGAGCGTAGTAGTGGAAAAAGGAATATATTCAAATATAAACTACACAGAAGCATTCTGTGAAACTTCTTTCTGATCTGAGCATACAGCTAACAGAGTTAAACCATACTTTTGATTGAGCAGTTTTGAAACACTCTGTCTGTAGAAAATGCAACTGGACATTCGTAGCGCTAAGTGGGTAATAGTGGAAAAAAGAATATGTTCAAATATAAACTACACAGAAGCATTGTATGAAACTTCTTTCTTTTCTGTGCATTCAAATAACAGAGTTGAACCTTACTTTTGATTGAGCCGTTCTGAAACACTCTTTCTGTAGAAACTGCAATTGGACATTCTGAGCGCTAGGAGGCCTATATTGGGAAAAAGAATGTCTACAAATAAAAACTACACAGAAGAATTGTGTGAAACTTCTTTCTGTTCTGTTTGTTCAACTAAAAGAGTTGAACCTTAGTTTTGATTGAGCCGTTCTGAAACACTCTTTCTGTAGAAAATGCAAGTGGAGATTCGGAGCGCTAAGAGGGTAATAGTGGAAAAAGGAATGTCTCCAAATATAAACTACACAGAATCACTCTGTGAAACTTCTTTCTGATCTGTGCATTCAGCTAACAGAGTTAAACCATACTTATGATTGAGCAGATCTGAACACTCTTTCTGTAGAAAATGCAACTGGACATTTGGAGCGCTAAGAGAATAGTAGTGGAAAAAGGAATATATTCAAATATAAACTACACAGAAGCATTCTGTGAAACTTCTTTCTGATCTGAGCATTCAGCTAACAGAATTAAACCATACTTTTGATTGAGCAGTTTTGAAACACTCTGTCTGTAGAAAATGCAACTGGACATTCGTAGCGCTAAGTGGGTAATAGTGGAAAAAAGAATATGTTCAAATATAAACTACACAGAAGCATTGTATGAAACTTCTTTCTGTTCTGTGCATTCAACTAACAGGGTTGAACCTTACTTTTGATTGAGCCTTTCTGAAACACTCTCTGTAGAAACTGCAATTGGACATTCTGAGCGCTAAGAGGCATCTATTGGGAAAAATAATATCTTCAAATAAAAACTACACAGAAGAATTGTGTGAAACTTATTTCTGATATGTTCATTAAGCTAACAGAGTTAAACCATACTTTTGATTGCGCAGTTCTGAACACTCTTTCTGTAGAAAATGCAAGTGGACATTCGGAGCGCTAAGAGGGTAATAGTGGAAAAAGGAATATATTCAAATATAAACTACACAGTAGCATTCTGTGAAAATTCTTTCTGTTCTGTGCATTCAACTAACAGAGTTGAACCTTACTTTTAATTGAGCCGTTGTGAAACACTCTTTCTGTAGAAACTGCAATTGGACATGCTAAGCGCTAAGAGGCCTACATTGGGAAAAAGAATATCTTCAAATAAAAACTACACAGATGCATTCTGTGAAACTTATTTCTGATCTGTAAATTCAGTTATCAGAGATAAAATATATTTTTGATTGAGCAGTTATGAAACAATCTTTTTGTAGAAAATGCAAGTGGAGATTCGGAGCGCTAAGACGGTAATAGTGGAAAAAGGAATGTCTTCAAATATAAACTACACAGAATCATTCGGTGAAACATCTTTCTGATCTGTGCATTCAGCTAACAGGGTTAAACCATACTTTTGATTGAGCAGATCTGAACACTCTTTCTTTAGAAAATGCAACTGGACATTTGGAGCGCTAAGAGCGTAGTAGTGGAAAAAGGAATATATTCAAATATAAACTACACAGAAGCATTCTGTGAAACTTCTTTCTGATCTGAGCATACAGCTAACAGAGTTAAACCATACTTTTGATTGAGCAGTTTTGAAACACTCTGTCTGTAGAAAATGCAACTGGACATTCGTAGCGCTAAGTGGGTAATAGTGGAAAAAAGTATATGTTCAAATATAAACTACACAGAAGCATTGTATGAAACTTCTTTCTTTTCTGTGCATTCAAATAACAGAGTTGAACCTTACTTTTGATTGAGCCGTTCTGAAACACTCTTTCTGTAGAAACTGCAATTGGACATTCTGAGCGCTAGGAGGCCTATATTGGGAAAAAGAATGTCTAAAAATAAAAACTACAGAGAAGAATTGTGTGAAACTTCTTTCTGTTCTGTTTGTTCAACTAAAAGAGTTGAACCTTAGTTTTGATTGAGCCGTTCTGAAACACTCTTTCTGTAGAAAATGCAAGTGGAGATTCGGAGCGCTAAGAGGGTAATAGTGGAAAAAGGAATGTCTCCAAATATAAACTACACAGAATCATTCTGTGAAACTTCTTTCTGATCTGTGCATTCAGCTAACAGAGTTAAACCATACTTTTGATTGAGCAGATCTGAACACTCTTTCTGTAGAAAATGCAACTGGACATTTGGAGCACTAAGAGAGTACTAGTGGAAAAAGGAATATATTCAAATATAAACTACACAGAAGCATTCTGTGAAACTTCTTTCTGATCTGAGCATTCAGCTAACAGAGTTAAACCATACTTTTGATTGAGCAGTTTTGAAACCCTCTGTCTGTAGAAAATGCTACTGGACATTCGTAGCGCTAAGAGGGTAATAGTGGAAAAAAGAATATGTTCAAATATAAACTACACAGAAGCATTGTATGAAACTTCTTTCTGTTCTGTGCATTCAACTAACAGAGTTGAACCTTACTTTTGATTGAGCCTTTCTGAAACACTCTTTCTGTAGAAACTGCAATTGGACATTCTCAGCGGTAAGAGGCCTCTATTGGGAAAAAGAATGTCTACAAATAAAAACTACACAGAAGAATTGTGTGAAACTTCTTTCTGTTCTGTTTGTTCATTAAAAGAGTTGAACTTTAGTTTTGATTGAGCCGTTCTGAAACATTCTTTCTGTAGAAACTGCAATTGGACATGCTAAGCGCTAAGAGGCCAACATTGGGAAAAAGAATATCTTCAAATAAAAACTACACAGATGCATTCTGTGAAACTTATTTATGATCTGTAAATTCAGTTAACAGAGATAAAACATATTTTTGATTGAGCAGTTATGAAACACTCTTTTTGTAGAAAATGCAAGTGGAGATTCGGAGCGCTAAGAGGGTAATAGTGGAAAAAGGAATGTCTTCAAATATAAACTACACAGAATCATTCGGTGAAACTTCTTTCTGATCTGTGCATTCAGCTAACAGAGTTAAACCATACTTTTGATTGAGCAGATCTTAACACTCTTTCTGTAGAAAATGCAACTGGACATTCGTAGCGCTAAGAGGGTAATAGTGGAAAAAAGAATATGTTCAAATATAAACTACACAGAAGCATTGTATGAAACTTCTTTCTGTTCTGTGCATTCAACTAACAGAGTTGAACCTTACTTTTGATTGAGCCTTTCTGAAACACTCTTTCTGTAGAAACTGCAATTGGACATTCTGAGCGGTAAGAGGCCTCTATTGGGAAAAATAATATCTTCAAATAAAAACTACACAGAAGCATTGTGTGAAACCTGTTTCTGATATGTTCATTAAGCTAACAGAGTTAAACCATACTTTTGATTGCGCAGTTCTGAACACTCTTTCTGTAGAAAATGCAAGTGGACATTCGGAGCGCTAAGAGAGTAATAGTGGAAAAAGGAATATATTCAAATATAAACTACACAGTAGCATTCTGTGAAAATTCTTTCTGTTCTGTGCATTCAACTAACAGAGTTGAACCTTACTTTTGATTGAGCCGTTCTGAAACACTCTTTCTGTAGAAACTGCAATTGGACATGCTAAGCGCTAAGAGGCCTACATTGGGAAAAGGAATATCTTCAAATAAAAACTACACAGATGCATTCTGTGAAACTTATTTCTGATCTGTAAATTCAGTTAACAGAGATAAAACATATTTTTGATTGAGCAGTTATGAAACTCTCTTTTTGTAGAAAATGCAAGTGGAGATTCGGAGCGCTAAGAGGGTAATAGTGGAAAAAGGAATGTCTTCAAATATAAACTACACAGAATCATTCGGTGAAACTTCTTTCTGATCTGTGCATTCAGCTAACAGAGTTAAACCATACTTTTGATTGAGCACATCTGAACACTCTTTCTGTAGAAAATGCAACTGGACATTTGGAGCGCTAAGAGCGTAGTAGTGGAAAAAGGAATATATTCAAATATAAACTACACAGAAGCATTCTGTGAAACTTCTTTCTGATCTGAGCATTCAGCTAACAGAGTTAAACCATACTTTTGATTGAGCAGTTTTGAAACACTCTGTCTGTAGAAAATGAGACTGGACATTCGTAGCGCTAAGTGGGTAATAGTGGAAAAAAGAATATGTTCAAATATAAACTACACAGAAGCATTGTATGAAACTTCTTTCTGTTCTGTGCATTCAACTAACAGAGTTGAACCTTACTTTTGATTGAGCCGTTCTGAAACACTCTTTCTGTAGAAACTGCAATTGGACATTCTGAGCGCTAAGAGGCCTATATTGGGAAAAAGAATGTCTACAAATAAAAACTACACAGAAGAATTGTGTGAAACTTCTTTCTGTTCTGTTTGTTCATTAAAAGAGTTGAACTTTAGTTTTGATTGAGCCGTTCTGAAACATTCTTTCTGTAGAAACTGCAATTGGACATGCTAAGCGCTAAGAGGCCAACATTGGGAAAAAGAATATCTTCAAATAAAAACTACACAGATGCATTCTGTGAAACTTATTTATGATCTGTAAATTCAGTTAACAGAGATAAAACATATTTTTGATTGAGCAGTTATGAAACACTCTTTTTGTAGAAAATGCAAGTGGAGATTCGGAGCGCTAAGAGGGTAATAGTGGAAAAAGGAATGTCTTCAAATATAAACTACACAGAATCATTCGGTGAAACTTCTTTCTGATCTGTGCATTCAGCTAACAGAGTTAAACCATACTTTTGATTGAGCAGATCTTAACACTCTTTCTGTAGAAAATGCAACTGGACATTCGTAGCGCTAAGTGGGTAATAGTGGAAAAAGAATATGTTCAAATATAAACTACACAGAAGCATTGTATGAAACTTCTCTCTGTTCTGTGCATTCAACTAACAGAGTTGAACCTTACTTTTGATTGAGCCTTTCTGAAACACTCTTTCTGTAGAAACTGCAATTGGACATTCTGAGCGCTAAGAGGCCTCTATTGGGAAAAATAATATCTTCAAATAAAAACTACACAGAAGAATTGTGTGAAACTTATTTCTGATATGTTCATTAAGCTAACAGAGTTAAACCATACTTTTGATTGCGCAGTTCTGAACACTCTTTCTGTAGAAAATGCAAGTGGACATTCGGAGCGCTAAGAGGGTAATAGTGGAAAAAGTAATATATTCAAATACAAACTACACAGTAGCATTCTGTGAAAATTCTTTCTGTTCTGTGCATTCAACTAACAGAGTTGAACCTTACTTTTAATTGAGCCGTTGTGAAACACTCTTTCTGTAGAAACTGCAATTGGACATGCTAAGCGCTAAGAGGCCTACATTGGGAAAAAGAATATCTTCAAATAAAAACTACACAGATGCATTCTGTGAAACTTATTTCTGATCTGTAAATTCAGTTATCAGAGATAAAACATATTTTTGATTGAGCAGTTATGAAACAATCTTTTTGTAGAAAATGCAAGTGGAGATTCGGAGCGCTAAGACGGTAATAGTGGAAAAAGGAATGTCTTCAAATATAAACTACACAGAATCATTCGGTGAAACATCTTTCTGATCTGTGCATTCAACTAACAGAGTTGAACCTTACTTTTGATTGAGCCGTTCTGAAACACTCTTTCTGTAGAAACTGCAATTGGACATTCTGAGCGCTAAGAGGCCTATATTGGGAAAAAGAATGTCTACAAATAAAAACTACACAGAAGAATTGTGAGAAAATTCTTTCTGTTCTGTTTGTTCAACTAAAAGAGTTGAACCTTAGTTTTGATTGAGCCGTTCTGAAACACTCTTTCTGTAGAAAATGCAAGTGGAGATTCGGAGCGCTAAGAGGGTAATGGTGGAAAGAGGAATGTCTCCAAATATAAACTACACAGAATCATTCTGTGAAACTTCTTTCTGATCTGTGCATTCAGCTAACAGGGTTAAACCATACTTTTGATTGAGCAGATCTGAATACTCTTTCTGTAGAAAATGCAACTGGACATTTGGAGCGCTAAGAGATTAGTAGTGGAAAAAGGAATATATTCAAATATAAACTACACAGAAGCATTCTGTGAAACTTCTTTCTGATCTGAGCATTCAGCTAACAGAGTTAAACCATACTTTTGATTGAGCAGTTTTGAAACACTCTGTCTGTAGAAAATGCAACTGGACATTCGTAGGGCTAAGTGGGTAACAGTGGAAAAAAGAATATGTTCAAATATAAACTACACAGAAGCATTGTATGAAACTTCTTTCTGTTCTGTGCATTCAACTAACAGAGTTGAACCTTACTTTTGATTGAGCCTTTCTGAAACACTCTTTCTGTAGAAACTGCAATTGGACATTCTGAGCGCTAAGAGGCCTCTATTGGGAAAAATAATATCTTCAAATAAAAACTACACAGAAGCATTGTGTGAAACTTATTTCTGATATGTTCATTAAGCTAACAGAGTTAAACCATACTTTTGATTGCGTAGTTCTGAACACTCTTTCTGTAGAAAATGCAAGTGGACATTCGGAGCGCTAAGAGGGTAATAGTGGAAAAAGGAATATATTCAAATATAAACTACACAGTAGCATTCTGTGAAAATTCTTTCTGTTCTGTGCATTCAACTAACAGAGTTGAACCTTACTTTTAATTGAGCCGTTCTGAAACACTCTTTCTGTAGAAACTGCAATTGGACATGCTAAGCGCTAAGAGGCCTACATTGGGAAAAAGAATATCTTCAAATAAAAACTACACAGATGCATCCTGTGAAACTTATTTCTGATCTGTAAATTCAGTTAACAGAGATAAAACATATTTTTCATTGAGCAGTTATGAAACACTCTTTTTGTAGAAAATGCAAGTGGAGATTCGGAGCGCTAAGAGGGTAATAGTGGAAAAAGGAATGTCTTCAAATATAAACTACACAGAATCATTCGGTGAAACTTCTTTCTGATCTGTGCATTCAGCTAACAGAGTTAAACCATACTTTTGATTGAGCAGATCTGAACACTCTTTGTGTAGAAAATGCAACTGGACATTTGGAGCGCTAAGAGCGAAGTGGTGGAAAAAGGAATATATTCAAATATAAACTACACAGAAGCATTCTGTGAAACTTCTTTCTGATCTGAGCATTCAGCTAACAGAGTTAAACCATACTTTTGATTGAGCAGTTTTGAAACACTCTGTCTGTAGAAAAAGCAACTGGACATTCGTAGCGCTAAGTGGGTAATAGTGGAAAAAAGAATATGTTCAAATATAAACTACACAGAAGCATTGTATGAAACTTCTTTCTGTTCTGTGCATTCAACTAACAGAGTTGAACCTTACTTTTGATTGAGCCGTTCTGAAACACTCTTTCTGTAGAAACTGCAATTGGACATTCTGAGCGCTAAGAGGCCTATATTGGGAAAAAGAATGTCTACAAATAAAAACTACACAGAAGAATTGTGTGAAACTTCTTTCTGTTCTGTTTGTTCATTAAAAGAGTTGAACTTTAGTTTTGATTGAGCCGTTCTGAAACACTCTTTCTGTAGAAAATGCAAGTGGAAATTCGGAGCGCTAAGAGGGTAATAGTGGAAAAAGGAATGTCTCCAAATATAAACTACACAGAATCATTCTGTGAAACTTCTTTCTGATCTGTGCATTCAGCTAACAGAGTTAAACCATACTTTTGATTGAGCAGATCTGAACATTCTTTCTGTAGAAAATGCAACTGGACATTTGGAGCGCTAAGAGAGTAGTAGTGGAAAAAGGAGTATATTCAAATATAAACTACACAGAAGCATTCTGTGAAACTTCTTTCTGATCTGAGCATTCAGCTAACAGAGTTAAACCATACTTTTGATTGAGCAGTTTTGAAACACGCTGTCTGTAGAAAATGCAACTGGACATTCGTAGCGCCAAGTGGGTAATAGTGGAAAAAAGAATATGTTCAAATGTAAACTACACAGAAGCATTGTATGAAATTTCTTTCTGTTCTGTGCATTCAACTAACAGAGTTGAACCTTAGTTTTGATTGAGCCTTTCTGAAACACTCTTTCTGTAGAAACTGCAATTGGACATTCTGAGCTCTAAGAGGACTATATTGGGAAAAATAATATCTTCAAATAAAAACTACACAGAAGCATTGTGTGAAACTTATTTCTGATATGTTCATTAAGCTAACAGAGTTAAACCATACTTTTGATTGCGCAGTTCTGTACACTCTTTCTGTAGAAAATGCAAGTGGACATTCGGAGCGCTAAGAGGGTAATAGTGGAAAAAGGAATATATTCAAATATAAACTACACAGTAGCATTCTGTGAAAATTCTTTCTGTTCTGTGCATTCAACTAACAGAGTTGAACCTTACTTTTGATTGAGCCGTTCTGAAACATTCTTTCTGTAGAAACTGCAATTGGACATGCTAAGCGCTAAGAGGCCAACATTGGGAAAAAGAATATCTTCAAATAAAAACTACACAGATGCATTCTGTGAAACTTATTTCTGATCTGTAAATTCAGTTAACAGAGATAAAACATATTTTTGATTGAGCAGTTATGAAACACTCTTTTTGTAGAAAATGCAAGTGGAGATTCGGAGCGCTAAGAGGGTAATAGTGGAAAAAGGAATGTCTTCAAATATAAACTACACAGAATCATTCGGTGAAACTTCTTTCTGATCTGTGCATTCAGCTAACAGAGTTAAACCATACTTTTGATTGAGCAGATCTTAACACTCTTTCTGTAGAAAATGCAACTGGACATTCGTAGCGCTAAGTGGGTAATAGTGGAAAAAAGAATATGTTCAAATATAAACTACACAGAAGCATTGTATGAAATTTCTTTCTGTTCTGTGCATTCAACTAACAGAGTTGAACCTTACTTTTGATTGAGCCGTTCTGAAACACTCTTTCTGTAGAAACTGCAATTGGACATTCTGAGCGCTAAGAGGCCTATATTGGGAAAAAGAATGTCTACAAATTAAAACTACACAGAAGAATTGTGTGAAACTTCTTTCTGTTCTGTTTGTTCAACTAAAAGAGTTGAACCTTAGTTTTGATTGAGCCGTTCTGAAACACTCTTTCTGTAGAAAATGCAAGTGGACATTCGGAGCGCTAAGAGGGTAATAGTGGAAAAAGGAATGTCTCCAAATATAAACTACACAGAATCACTGTGTGAAACTTCTTTCTGATCTGTGCATTCAGCTAACAGAGTTAAACCATACTTTTGATTGAGCAGATCTGAACACTCTTTCTGTAGAAAATGCAACTGGACATTTGGAGCGCTAAGAGAGTAGTAGTGGAAAAAGGAATATATTCAAATATAAACTACACAGAAGCATTCTGTGAAACTTCTTTCTGATCTGAGCATTCAGCTAACAGAATTAAACCATACTTTTGATTGAGCAGTTTTGAAACACTCTGTCTGTAGAAAATGCAACTGGACATTCGTAGCGCTAAGTGGGTAATAGTGGAAAAAAGAATATGTTCAAATATAAACTACACAGAAGCATTGTATGAAACTTCTTTCTGTTCTGTGCATTCAACTAACAGGGTTGAACCTTACTTTTGATTGAGCCTTTCTGAAACACTCTTTCTGTAGAAACTGCAATTGGACATTCTGAGCGCTAAGAGGCCTCTATTGGGAAAAATAATATCTTCAAATAAAAACTACACAGAAGAATTGTGTGAAACTTATTTCTGATATGTTCATTAAGCTAACAGAGTTAAACCATACTTTTGATTGCGCAGTTCTGAACACTCTTTCTGTAGAAAATGCAAGTGGACATTCGGAGCGCTAAGATGGTAATAGTGGAAAAAGTAATATATTCAAATATAAACTACACAGTAGCATTCTGTGAAAATTCTTTCTGTTCTGTGCATTCAACTAACAGAGTTGAACCTTACTTTTAATTGAGCCGTTGTGAAACACTCTTTCTGTAGAAACTGCAATTGGACATGCTAAGCGCTAAGAGGCCTACATTGGGAAAAAGAATATCTTCAAATAAAAACTACACAGATGCATTCTGTGAAACTTATTTCTGATCTGTAAATTCAGTTATCAGAGATAAAACATATTTTTGATTGAGCAGTTATGAAACAATCTTTTTGTAGAAAATGCAAGTGGAGATTCGGAGCGCTAAGACGGTAATAGTGGAAAAAGGAATGTCTTCAAATATAAACTACACAGAATCATTCGGTGAAACATCTTTCTGATCTGTGCATTCAGCTAACAGGGTTAAACCATACTTTTGATTGAGCAGATCTGAACACTCTTTCTTTAGAAAATGCAACTGGACATTTGGAGCGCTAAGAGCGTAGTAGTGGAAAAAGGAATATATTCAAATATAAACTACACAGAAGCATTCTGTGAAACTTCTTTCTGATCTGAGCATACAGCTAACAGAGTTAAACCATACTTTTGATTGAGCAGTTTTGAAACACTCTGTCTGTAGAAAATGCAACTGGACATTCGTAGCGCTAAGTGGGTAATAGTGGAAAAAAGAATATGTTCAAATATAAACTACACAGAAGCATTGTATGAAACTTCTTTCTTTTCTGTGCATTCAAATAACAGAGTTGAACCTTACTTTTGATTGAGCCGTTCTGAAACACTCTTTCTGTAGAAACTGCAATTGGACATTCTGAGCGCTAGGAGGCCTATATTGGGAAAAAGAATGTCTACAAATAAAAACTACACAGAAGAATTGTGTGAAACTTCTTTCTGTTCTGTTTGTTCAACTAAAAGAGTTGAACCTTAGTTTTGATTGAGCCGTTCTGAAACACTCTTTCTGTAGAAAATGCAAGTGGAGATTCGGAGCGCTAAGAGGGTAATAGTGGAAAAAGGAATGTCTCCAAATATAAACTACACAGAATCATTCTGTGAAACTTCTTTCTGATCTGTGCATTCAGCTAACAGAGTTAAACCATACTTTTGATTGAGCAGATCTGAACACTCTTTCTGTAGAAAATGCAACTGGACATTTGGAGCACTAAGGGAGTACTAGTGGAAAAAGGAATATATTCAAATATAAACTACACAGAAGCATTCTGTGAAACTTCTTTCTGATCTGAGCATTCAGCTAACAGAATTAAACCATACTTTTGATTGAGCAGTTTTGAAACACTCTGTCTGTAGAAAATGCAACTGGACATTCGTAGCGCTAAGTGGGTAATAGTGGAAAAAAGAATATGTTCAAATATAAACTACACAGAAGCATTGTATGAAACTTCTTTCTGTTCTGTGCATTCAACTAACAGGGTTGAACCTTACTTTTGATTGAGCCTTTCTGAAACACTCTCTGTAGAAACTGCAATTGGACATTCTGAGCGCTAAGAGGCATCTATTGGGAAAAATAATATCTTCAAATAAAAACTACACAGAAGAATTGTGTGAAACTTATTTCTGATATGTTCATTAAGCTAACAGAGTTAAACCATACTTTTGATTGCGCAGTTCTGAACACTCTTTCTGTAGAAAATGCAAGTGGACATTCGGAGCGCTAAGAGGGTAATAGTGGAAAAAGGAATATATTCAAATATAAACTACACAGTAGCATTCTGTGAAAATTCTTTCTGTTCTGTGCATTCAACTAACAGAGTTGAACCTTACTTTTAATTGAGCCGTTTTGAAACACTCTTTCTGTAGAAACTGCAATTGGACATGCTAAGCGCTAAGAGGCCTACATTGGGAAAAAGAATATCTTCAAATAAAAACTACACAGATGCATTCTGTGAAACTTATTTCTGATCTGTAAATTCAGTTATCAGAGATAAAACATATTTTTGATTGAGCAGTTATGAAACAATCTTTTTGTAGAAAATGCAAGTGGAGATTCGGAGCGCTAAGACGGTAATAGTGGAAAAAGGAATGTCTTCAAATATAAACTACACAGAATCATTCGGTGAAACATCTTTCTGATCTGTGCATTCAGCTAACAGGGTTAAACCATACTTTTGATTGAGCAGATCTGAACACTCTTTCTTTAGAAAATGCAACTGGACATTTGGAGCGCTAAGAGCGTAGTAGTGGAAAAAGGAATATATTCAAATATAAACTACACAGAAGCATTCTGTGAAACTTCTTTCTGATCTGAGCATACAGCTAACAGAGTTAAACCATACTTTTGATTGAGCAGTTTTGAAACACTCTGTCTGTAGAAAATGCAACTGGACATTCGTAGCGCTAAGTGGGTAATAGTGGAAAAAAGTATATGTTCAAATATAAACTACACAGAAGCATTGTATGAAACTTCTTTCTTTTCTGTGCATTCAAATAACAGAGTTGAACCTTACTTTTGATTGAGCCGTTCTGAAACACTCTTTCTGTAGAAACTGCAATTGGACATTCTGAGCGCTAGGAGGCCTATATTGGGAAAAAGAATGTCTACAAATAAAAACTACAGAGAAGAATTGTGTGAAACTTCTTTCTGTTCTGTTTGTTCAACTAAAAGAGTTGAACCTTAGTTTTGATTGAGCCGTTCTGAAACACTCTTTCTGTAGAAAATGCAAGTGGAGATTCGGAGCGCTAAGAGGGTAATAGTGGAAAAAGGAATGTCTCCAAATATAAACTACACAGAATCATTCTGTGAAACTTCTTTCTGATCTGTGCATTCAGCTAACAGAGTTAAACCATACTTTTGATTGAGCAGATCTGAACACTCTTTCTGTAGAAAATGCAACTGGACATTTGGAGCGCTAAGAGAGTACTAGTGGAAAAAGGAATATATTCAAATATAAACTACACAGAAGCATTCTGTGAAACTTCTTTCTGATCTGAGCATTCAGCTAACAGAGTTAAACCATACTTTTGATTGATCAGTTTTGAAACACTCTGTCTGTAGAAAATGCAACTGGACATTCGTAGCGCTAAGAGGGCAATAGTGGAAAAAAGAATATGTTCAAATATAAACTACACAGAAGCATTGTATGAAACTTCTTTCTGTTCTGTGCATTCAACTAACAGAGTTGAACCTTACTTTTGATTGAGCCTTTCTGAAACACTCTTTCTGTAGAAACTGCAATTGGACATTCTGAGCGCTAAGAGGCCTCTATTGGGAAAATAATATCTTCAAATAAAAACTACACAGAAGCATTGTTTGAAACTTATTTCTGATATGTTCATTAAGCTAACAGAGTTAAACCATACTTTTGATTGCGCAGTTCTGAACACTCTTTCTGTAGAAAATGCAAGTGGACATTCGGAGCGCTAAGAGGATAATAGTGGAAAAAGGAATATATTCAAATATAAACTACACAGTAGCATTCTGTGAAAATTCTTTCTGTTCTGTGCATTCAACTAACAGAGTTGAACCTTACTTTTGATTGAGCCGTTCTGAAACACTCTTTCTGTAGAAACTGCAATTGGACATGCTAAGCGCTAAGAGGCCTACATTGGGAAAAAGAATATCTTCAAATAAAAACTACACAGATGCATTCTGTGAAACATATTTCTGATCTGTAAATTCAGTTAACAGAGATAAAACATATATTTGATTGAGCAGTTATGAAACACTCTTTTTGTAGAAAATGCAAGTGGAGATTCGGAGCGCTAAGAGGGTAATAGTGGAAAAATTAATGTCTTCAAATATAAACTACACAGAATCATTCGGTGAAACATCTTTCTGATCTGTGCATTCAGCTAACAGGGTTAAACCATACTTTTGATTGAGCAGATCTGAACACTCTTTCTGTAGAAAATGCAACTGGACATTTGGAGCGCTAAGAGCGTAGTAGTGGAAAAAGGAATATATTCAAATATAAACTACACAGAAGCATTCTGTTAAACTTCTTTCTGATCTGAGCATACAGCTAACAGAGTTAAACCATACTTTTGATTGAGCAGTTTTGAAACACTCTGTCTGTAGAAAATGCAACTGGACATTCGTAGCGCTAAGTGGGTAATAGTGGAAAAAAGAATATGTTCAAATATAAACTGCACAGAAGCATTGTATGAAACTTCTTTCTGTTCTGTGCATTCAACTAACAGAGTTGAACCTTACTTTTGATTGAGCCGTTCTGAAACACTCTTTCTGTAAAAACTGCAATTGGACATTCTGAGCGTTAAGAGGCCTATATTGGGAAAAAGAATGTCTACAAATAAAAACTACACAGAAGAATTGTGTGAAACTTCTTTCTGTTCTGTTTGTTCAACTAAATGAGTTGAACCTTAGTTTTGATTGAGCCGTTCTGAAACACTCTTTCTGTAGAAAATGCAAGTGGAGATTCGGAGCGCTAAGAGGTTAATAGTGGAAAAAGGAATGTCTCCAAATATAAACTACACAGAATCATTCTGTGAAACTTCTTTCTGATCTGTGCATTCAGCTAACAGAGTTAAACCATACTTTTGATTGAGCAGATCTGAACACTCTTTCTGTAGAAAATGCAACTGGACATTTGGAGCGCTAAGAGAGTAGTAGTGGAAAAAGGAATATATTCAAATATAAACTAAACAGAAGCATTCTGTGAAACTTGTTTCTGATCTGAGCATTCAGCTAACAGAGTTAAACCATACTTATGATTGAGCAGTTTTGAAACACTCTGTCTGTAGAAAATGCAACTGGACATTCGTAGCGCTAAGTGGGTAATAGTGGAAAAAAGAATATTTTCAAATATAAACTACACAGAAGCAGTGTATGAAACTTCTTTCTGTTCTGTGCATTCAACTAACAGAGTTGAACCTTACTTTTGATTGAGCCTTTCTGAAACACTCTTTCTGTAGAAACTGCAATTCGACACTCTGAGCGCTAAGAGGCCTATATTGGGAAAAATAATATCTTCAAATAAAAACTACACAGAAGCATTGTGTGAAACTTATTTCTGATATGTTCATTAAGCTAACAGAGTTAAACCATACTTTTGATTGCGCAGTTCTGAACACTCTTTCTGTAGAAAATGCAAGTGGACATTCGGAGCGCTAAGAGGGTAATAGTGGAAAAAGGAATATATTCAAATATAAACTACACAGTAGCATTCTGTGAAAATTCTTTCTGTTCTGTGCATTCAACTAACAGAGTTGAACCTTACTTTTGATTGAGCCGTTCTGAAACACTCTTTCTGTAGAAACTGCAATTAGACATGCTAAGCGCTAAGAGGCCTACATTGGGAAAAAGAATATCTTCAAATAAAAACTACACAGATGCATTCTGTGAAACTTATTTCTGATCTGTAAATTCAGTTAACAGAGATAAAACATATTTTTGATTGAGCAGTTATGAAACACTCTTTTTGTAGAAATACAAGTGGAGATTCGGAGCGCTAAGGGGGTAATAGTCGAAAAAGGAATATCTTCAAATATAAACCACACAGAATCATTCGGTGAAACTTCTTTCTGATCTGTGCATTCAGCTAACAGAGTTAAACCATACTTTTGATTGAGCAGATCTGAACACTCTTTCTGTTGAAAATGCAACTAGACATTTGGAGCGCTAAGAGCGTAATAGTGGAAAAAGGAATATATTCAAATATAAACTACACAGAAGCATTCTGTGAAACTTCTTTCTGATCTGAGCATTCAGCTAACAGATTTAAACCATACTTTTGATTGAGCAGATTTGAAACACTCTGTCTGTAGAAAATGAAACTGGACATTCGTAGCACTAAGTGGGTAATAGTGGAAAAAAGAATATGTTCAAATATAAACTACACAGAAGCATTGTATGAAACTTCTTTCTTTTCTGTGCATTCAAATAACAGAGTTGAACCTTACTTTTGATTGAGCCGTTCTGAAACACTCTTTCTGTAGAAACTGCAATTGGACATTCTGCGCGCTAGGAGGCCTATACTGGGAAAAAGAATGTCTACAAATAATAACTACAGAGAAGAATTGTGTGAAACTTCTTTCTGTTCTGTTTGTTCAACTAAAAGAGTTGAACCTTAGTTTTGATTGAGCCGTTCTGAAACACTCTTTCTCTAGAAAATGCAAGTGGAGATTCGGAGCGCTAAGAGGGTAATAGTGGAAAAAGGAATGTCTCCAAATATAAACTACACAGAATCATTCTGTGAAACTTCTTTCTGATCTGTGCATTCAGCTAACAGAGTTAAACCATACTTTTGATTGAGCAGATCTCAACACTCTTTCTGTAGAAAATGCAACTGGACATTTGGAGCGCTAAGAGAGTAGTAGTGGAAAAAGGAGTATATTCAAATATAAACTACACAGAAGCATTCTGTGAAACTTCTTTCTGATCTGAGCATTCAGCTAACAGAGTTAAACCATACTTTTGATTGAGCAGTTTTGAAACACGCTGTCTGTAGGAAATGCAACTGGACATTCGTAGCGCCAAGTGGGTAATAGTGGAAAAAAGAATATGTTCAAATGTAAACTACACAGAAGCATTGTATGAAATTTCTTTCTGTTCTGTGCATTCAACTAACAGAGTTGAACCTTAGTTTTGATTGAGCCTTTCTGAAACACTCTTTCTGTAGAAACTGCAATTGGACATTCTGAGCTCTAAGAGGACTATATTGGGAAAAATAATATCTTCAAATAAAAACTACACAGAAGCATTGTGTGAAACTTATTTCTGATATGTTCATTAAGCTAACAGAGTTAAAACATACTTTTGATTGCGCAGTTCTGTACACTCTTTCTGTAGAAAATGCAAGTGGACATTCGGAGCGCTAAGAGGGTAATAGTGGAAAAAGGAATATATTCAAATATAAACTACACAGTAGCATTCTGTGAAAATTCTTTCTGTTCTGTGCATTCAACTAACAGAGTTGAACCTTACTTTTGATTGAGCCGTTCTGAAACATTCTTTCTGTAGAAACTGCAATTGGACATGCTAAGCGCTAAGAGGCCAACATTGGGAAAAAGAATATCTTCAAATAAAAACTACACAGATGCATTCTGTGAAACTTATTTCTGATCTGTAAATTCAGTTAACAGAGATAAAACATATTTTTGATTGAGCAGTTATGAAACACTCTTTTTGTAGAAAATGCAAGTGGAGATTCGGAGCGCTAAGAGGGTAATAGTGGAAAAAGGAATGTCTTCAAATATAAACTACACAGAATCATTCGGTGAAACTTCTTTCTGATCTGTGCATTCAGCTAACAGAGTTAAACCATACTTTTGATTGAGCAGATCTTAACACTCTTTCTGTAGAAAATGCAACTGGACATTCGTAGCGCTAAGTGGGTAATAGTGGAAAAAAGAATATGTTCAAATATAAACTACACAGAAGCATTGTATGAAATTTCTTTCTGTTCTGTGCATTCAACTAACAGAGTTGAACCTTACTTTTGATTGAGCCGTTCTGAAACACTCTTTCTGTAGAAACTGCAATTGGACATTCTGAGCGCTAAGAGGCCTATATTGGGAAAAAGAATGTCTACAAATAAAAACTACACAGAAGAATTGTGTGAAACTTCTTTCTGTTCTGTTTGTTCAACTAAAAGAGTTGAACCTTAGTTTTGATTGAGCCGTTCTGAAACACTCTTTCTGTAGAAAATGCAAGTGGAGATTCGGAGCGCTAAGAGGGTAATAGTGGAAAAAGGAATGTCTCCAAATATAAACTACACAGAATCACTCTGTGAAACTTCTTTCTGATCTGTGCATTCAGCTAACAGAGTTAAACCATACTTTTGATTGAGCAGATCTGAACACTCTTTCTGTAGAAAATGCAACTGGACATTTGGAGCGCTAAGAGAGTAGTAGTGGAAAAAGGAATATATTCAAATATAAACTACACAGAAGCATTCTGTGAAACTCCTTTCTGATCTGAATATTCAGCTAACAGAATTAAACCATACTTTTGATTGAGCAGTTTTGAAACACTCTGTCTGTAGAAAATGCAACTGGACATTCGTAGCGCTAAGTGGGTAATAGTGGAAAAAAGAATATGTTCAAATATAAACTACACAGAAGCATTGTATGAAACTTCTTTCTGTTCTGTGCATTCAACTAACAGGGTTGAACCTTACTTTTGATTGAGCCTTTCTGAAACACTCTTTCTGTAGAAACTGCAATTGGACATTCTGAGCGCTAAGAGGCCTCTATTGGGAAAAATAATATCTTCAAATAAAAACTACACAGAGGAATTGTGTGAAACTTATTTCTGATATGTTCATTAAGCTAACAGAGTTAAACCATACTTTTGATTGCTCAGTTCTGAACACTCTTTCTGTAGAAAATGCAAGTGGACATTCGGAGCGCTAAGAGGGTAATAGTGGAAAAAGGAATATATTCAAATATAAACTACACAGTAGCATTCTGTGAAAATTCTTTCTGTTCTGTGCATTCAACTAACAGAGTTGAACCTTACTTTTAATTGAGCCGTTGTGAAACACTCTTTCTGTAGAAACTGCAATTGGACCTGCTAAGCGCTAAGAGGCCTACATTGGGAAAAAGAATATCTTCAAATAAAAACTACACAGATGCATTCTGTGAAACTTATTTCTGATCTGTAAATTCAGTTATCAGAGATAAAACATATTTTTGATTGAGCAGTTATGAAACAATCTTTTTGTAGAAAATGCAAGTGGAGATTCGGAGCGCTAAGACGGTAGTAGTGGAAAAAGGAATGTCTTCAAATATAAACTACACAGAATCATTCGGTGAAACATCTTTCTGATCTGTGCATTCAGCTAACAGGGTTAAACCATACTTTTGATTGAGCAGATCTGAACACTCTTTCTTTAGAAAATGCAACTGGACATTTGGAGCGCTAAGAGCGTAGTAGTGGAAAAAGGAATATATTCAAATATAAACTACACAGAAGCATTCTGTGAAACTTCTTTCTGATCTGAGCATACAGCTAACAGAGTTAAACCATACTTTTGATTGAGCAGTTTTGAAACACTCTGTCTGTAGAAAATGCAACTGGACATTCGTAGCGCTAAGTGGGTAATAGTGGAAAAAAGAATATGTTCAAATATAAACTACCCAGAAGCATTGTATGAAACTTCTTTCTTTTCTGTGCATTCAAATAACAGAGTTGAACCTTACTTTTGATTGAGCCGTTCTGAAACACTCTTTCTGTAGAAACTGCAATTGGACATTCTGAGCGCTAGGAGGCCTATATTGGGAAAAAGAATGTCTACAAATAAAAACTACAGAGAAGAATTGTGTGAAACTTCTTTCTGTTCTGTTTGTTCAACTAAAAGAGTTGAACCTTAGTTTTGATTGAGCCGTTCTGAAACACTCTTTCTGTAGAAAATGCAAGTGGAGATTCGGAGCGCTAAGAGGGTAATAGTGGAAAAAGGAATGTCTCCAAATATAAACTACACAGAATCATTCTGTGAAACTTCTTTCTGATCTGTGCATTCAGCTAACAGAGTTAAACCATACTTTTGATTGAGCAGATCTGAACACTCTTTCTGTAGAAAATGCAACTGGACATTTGGAGCACTAAGAGAGTACTAGTGGAAAAAGGAATATATTCAAATATAAACTACACAGAAGCATTCTGTGAAACTTCTTTCTGATCTGAGCATTCAGCTAACAGAGTTAAACCATACTTTTGATTGAGCAGTTTTGAAACCCTCTGTCTGTAGAAAATGCAACTGGACATTCGTAGCGCTAAGAGGGTAATAGTGGAAAAAAGAATATGTTCAAATATAAACTACACAGAAGCATTGTATGAAACTTCTTTCTGTTCTGTGCATTCAACTAACAGAGTTGAACCTTACTTTTGATTGAGCCTTTCTGAAACACTCTTTCTGTAGAAACTGCAATTGGACACTCTGAGCGGTAAGAGGCCTCTATTGGGAAAAATAATATCTTCAAATAAAAACTACACAGAAGCATTGTGTGAAACTTATTTCTGATATGTTCATTAAGCTAACAGAGTTAAACCATACTTTTGATTGCGCAGTTCTGAACACTCTTTCTGTAGAAAATGCAAGTGGACATTCGGAGCGCTAAGAGGGTAATAGTGGAAAAAGGAATATATTCAAATATAAACTACACAGTAGCATTCTGTGAAAATTCTTTCTGTTCTGTGCATTCAACTAACAGAGTTGAACCTTACTTTTGATTGAGCCGTTCTGAAACACTCTTTCTGTAGAAACTGCAATTAGACATGCTAAGCGCTAAGAGGCCTACATTGGGAAAAAGAATATCTTCAAATAAAAACTACACAGATGCATTCTGTGAAACTTATTTCTGATCTGTAAATTCAGTTAACAGAGATAAAACATATTTTTGATTGAGCAGTTATGAAACACTCTTTTTGTAGAAAATGCAAGTGGAGATTCGGAGCGCTAAGAGGGTAATAGTCGAAAAAGGAATGTCTTCAAATATCAACTACACAGAATCATTCGGTGAAACTTCTTTCTGATCTGTGCATTCAGCTAACAGAGTTAAACCATACTTTTGATTGAGCAGATCTGAACACTCTTTCTGTTGAAAATGCAACTAGACATTTGGAGCGCTAAGAGCGTAATAGTGGAAAAAGGAATATATTCAAATATAAACTACACAGAAGCATTCTGTGAAACTTCTTTCTGATCTGAGCATTCAGCTAACAGATTTAAACCATACTTTTGATTGAGCAGATTTGAAACACTCTGTCTGTAGAAAATGAAACTGGACATTCGTAGCACTAAGTTGGTAATAGTGGAAAAAAGAATATGTTCAAATATAAACTACACAGAAGCATTGTATGAAACTTCTTTCTTTTCTGTGCATTCAAATAACAGAGTTGAACCTTACTTTTGATTGAGCCGTTCTGAAACACTCTTTCTGTAGAAACTGCAATTGGACATTCTGCGCGCTAGGAGGCCTATATTGGGAAAAAGAATGTCTACAAATAAAAACTACAGAGAAGAATTGTGTGAAACTTCTTTCTGTTCCGTTTGTTCAACTAAAAGAGTTGAACCTTAGTTTTGATTGAGCCGTTCTGAAACACTCTTTCTCTAGAAAATGCAAGTGGAGGTTCGGAGCGCTAAGAGGGTAATAGTGGGAAAAGGAATGTCTCCAAATATAAACTACACAGAATCATTCTGTGAAACTTCTTTCTGATCTGTGCATTCAGCTAACAGAGTTAAACCATACTTTTGATTGAGCAGATCTGAACACTCTTTCTGTAGAAAATGCAACTGGACATATGGAGCGCTAAGAGAGTACTAGTGGTAAAAGTAATATATTCAAATATAAACTACACAGAAGCATTCTGTGAAACTTCTTTCTGATCTGAGCATTCAGCTAACAGAGTTAAACCATACTTTTGATTGAGCAGTTTTGAAACACTCTGTCTGTAGAAAATGCAACTGGACATTCGTAGCGCTAAGAGGGTAATAGTGGAAAAAAGAATATGTTCAAATATAAACTACACAGAAGCATTGTATGAAACTTCTTTCTGTTCTGTGCATTCAACTAACAGAGTTGAACCTTACTTTTGATTGAGCCTTTCTGAAACACTCTTTCTGTAGAAACTGCAATTGGACATTCTGAGCGCTAAGAGGCCTCTATTGAGAAAAATAATATCTTCAAATAAAAACTACACAGAAGCATTGTGTGAAACTTGTTTCTGATATGTTCATTAAGCTAACAGAGTTAAACCATACTTTTGATTGCGCAGTTCTGAACACTCTTTCTGTAGAAAATGCAAGTGGACATTCGGAGCGCTAAGAGGGTAATAGTGGAAAAAGGAATATATTCAAATATAAACTACACAGTAGCATTCTGTGAAAATTCTTTCTGTTCTGTGCATTCAACTAACAGAGTTGAACCTTACTTTTGATTGAGCCGTTCTGAAACACTCTTTCTGTAGAAACTGCAATTGGACATGCTAAGCGCTAAGAGGCCTACATTGGGAAAAGGAATATCTTCAAATAAAAACTACACAGATGCATTCTGTGAAACTTATTTCTGATCTGTAAATTCAGTTAACAGAGATAAAACATATTTTTGATTGAGCAGTTATGAAACTCTCTTTTTGTAGAAAATGCAAGTGGAGATTCGGAGCGCTAAGAGGGTAATAGTGGAAAAAGGAATGTCTTCAAATATAAACTACACAGAATCATTCGGTGAAACTTCTTTCTGATCTGTGCATTCAGCTAACAGAGTTAAACCATACTTTTGATTGAGCACATCTGAACACTCTTTCTGTAGAAAATGCAACTGGACATTTGGAGCGCTAAGAGCGTAGTAGTGGAAAAAGGAATATATTCAAATATAAACTACACAGAAGCATTCTGTGAAACTTCTTTCTGATCTGAGCATTCAGCTAACAGAGTTAAACCATACTTTTGATTGAGCAGTTTTGAAACACTCTGTCTGTAGAAAATGAGACTGGACATTCGTAGCGCTAAGTGGGTAATAGTGGAAAAAAGAATATGTTCAAATATAAACTACACAGAAGCATTGTATGAAACTTCTTTCTTTTCTTTGCATTCAAATAACAGAGTTGAACCTTACTTTTGATTGAGCCGTTCTGAAACACTCTTTCTGTAGAAACTGCAATTGGACATTCTGAGCGCTAGGAGGCCTATATTGGGAAAAAGAATGTCTACAAATAAAAACTACACAGAAGAATTGTGTGAAACTTCTTTCTGTTCTGTTTGTTCAACTAAAAGAGTTGAACCTTAGTTTTGATTGAGCCGTTCTGAAACACTCTTTCTGTAGAAATTGCAAGTGGAGATTCGGAGCGCTAAGAGGGTAATAGTGGAAAAAGGAATGTCTCCAAATATAAACTACACAGAATCATTCTGTGAAACTTCTTTCTGATCTGTGCATTCAGCTAACAGAGTTAAACCATACTTTTGATTGAGCAGATCTGAACACTCTTTCTGTAGAAAATGCAACTGGACATTTGGAGCGCTAACAGAGTACTAGTGGAAAAAGGAATATATTCAAATATAAACTACACAGAAGCATTCTGTGAAACTTCTTTCTGATCTGAGCATTCAGCTAACAGAGTTAAAAAATACTTTTGATTGATCAGTTTTGAAACACTCTGTCTGTAGAAAATGCAACTGGACATTCGTAGCGCTAAGAGGGCAATAGTGGAAAAAAGAATATGTTCAAATATAAACTACACAGAAGCATTGTATGAAACTTCTTTCTGTTCTGTGCATTCAACTAACAGAGTTGAACCTTACTTTTGATTGAGCCTTTCTGAAACACTCTTTCTGTAGAAACTGCAATTGGACATTCTGAGCGCTAAGAGGCCTCTATTGGGAAAAATAATATCTTCAAATAAAAACTACACAGAAGCATTGTTTGAAACTTATTTCTGATATGTTCATTAAGCTAACAGAGTTAAACCATACTTTTGATTGCGCAGTTCTGAACACTCTTTCTGTAGAAAATGCAAGTGGACATTCGGAGCGCTAAGAGGATAATAGTGGAAAAAGGAATATATTCAAATATAAACTACACAGTAGCATTCTGTGAAAATTCTTTCTGTTCTGTGCATTCAACTAACAGAGTTGAACCTTACTTTTGATTGAGCCGTTCTGAAACACTCTTTCTGTAGAAACTGCAATTGGACATGCTAAGCGCTAAGAGGCCTACATTGGGAAAAAGAATATCTTCAAATAAAAACTACACAGATGCATTCTGTGAAACATATTTCTGATCTGTAAATTCAGTTAACAGAGATAAAACATATATTTGATTGAGCAGTTATGAAACACTCTTTTTGTAGAAAATGCAAGTGGAGACTCGGAGCGCTAAGAGGGTAATAGTGGAAAAAGGAATGTCTTCAAATATAAACTACACAGAATCATTCGGTGAAACATCTTTCTGATCTGTGCATTCAGCTAACAGGGTTAAACCATACTTTTGATTGAGCAGATCTGAACACTCTTTCTGTAGAAAATGCAACTGGACATTTGGAGCGCTAAGAGCGTAGTAGTGGAAAAAGGAATATATTCAAATATAAACTACACAGAAGCATTCTGTGAAACTTCTTTCTGATCTGAGCATACAGCTAACAGAGTTAAACCATACTTTTGATTGAGCAGTTTTGAAACACTCTGTCTGTAGAAAATGCAACTGGACATTCGTAGCGCTAAGTGGGTAATAGTGGAAAAAAGAATATGTTCAAATATAAACTACACAGAAGCATTGTATGAAACTTCTTTCTGTTCTGTGCATTCAACTAACAGAGTTGAACCTTACTTTTGATTGAGCCGTTCTGAAACACTCTTTCTGTAGAAACTGCAATTGGACATTCTGAGCGTTAAGAGGCCTATATTGGGAAAAAGAATGTCTACAAATAAAAACTACACAGAAGAATTGTGTGAAACTTCTTTCTGTTCTGTTTGTTCAACTAAATGAGTTGAACCTTAGTTTTGATTGAGCCGTTCTGAAACACTCTTTCTGTAGAAAATGCAAGTGGAGATTCGGAGCGCTAAGAGGTTAATAGTGGAAAAAGGAATGTTTCCAAATATAAACTACACAGAATCATTCTGTGAAACTTCTTTCTGATCTGTGCATTCAGCTAACAGAGTTAAACCATACTTTTGATTGAGCAGATCTGAACACTCTTTCTGTAGAAAATGCAACTGGACATTTGGAGCGCTAAGAGAGTAGTAGTGGAAAAAGGAATATATTCAAATATAAACTACACAGAAGCATTCTGTGAAACTTGTTTCTGATCTGAGCATTCAGCTAACAGAGTTAAACCATACTTATGATTGAGCAGTTTTGAAACACTCTGTCTGTAGAAAATGCAACTGGACATTCGTAGCGCTAAGTGGGTAATAGTGGAAAAAAGAATATTTTCAAATATAAACTACACAGAAGCATTGTATGAAACTTCTTTCTGTTCTGTGCATTCAACTAACAGAGTTGAACCTTACTTTTGATTGAGCCTTTCTGAAACACTCTTTCTGTAGAAACTGCAATTGGACACTCTGAGCGCTAAGAGGCCTATATTGGGAAAAATAATATCTTCAAATAAAAACTACACAGAAGCATTGTGTGAAACTTATTTCTGATATGTTCATTAAGCTAACAGAGTTAAACCATACTTTTGATTGCGCAGTTCTGAACACTCTTTCTGTAGAAAATGCAAGTGGACATTCGGAGCGCTAAGAGGGTAATAGTGGAAAAAGGAATATATTCAAATATAAACTACACAGTAGCATTCTGTGAAAATTCTTTCTGTTCTGTGCATTCAACTAACAGAGTTGAACCTTACTTTTGATTGAGCCGTTCTGAAACACTCTTTCTGTAGAAACTGCAATTAGACATGCTAAGCGCTAAGAGGCCTACATTGGGAAAAAGAATATCTTCAAATAAAAACTACACAGATGCATTCTGTGAAACTTATTTCTGATCTGTAAATTCAGTTAACAGAGATAAAACATATTTTTGATTGAGCAGTTATGAAACACTCTTTTTGTAGAAAATGCAAGTGGAGATTCGGAGCGCTAAGAGGGTAATAGTCGAAAAAGCAATGTCTTCAAATATAAACTACACAGAATCATTCGGTGAAACTTCTTTCTGATCTGTGCATTCAGCTAACAGAGTTAAACCATACTTTTGATTGAGCAGATCTGAACACTCTTTCTGTTGAAAATGCAACTAGACATTTGGAGCGCTAAGAGCGTAATAGTGGAAAAAGGAATATATTCAAATATAAACTACACAGAAGCATTCTGTGAAACTTCTTTCTGATCTGAGCATTCAGCTAACAGATTTAAACCATACTTTTGATTGAGCAGATTTGAAACACTCTGTCTGTAGAAAATGAAACTGGACATTCGTAGCACTAAGTGGGTAATAGTGGAAAAAAGAATATGTTCAAATATAAACTACACAGAAGCATTGTATGAAACTTCTTTCTTTTCTGTGCATTCAAATAACAGAGTTGAACCTTACTTTTGATTGAGCCGTTCTGAAACACTCTTTCTTTAGAAACTGCAATTGGACATTCTGCGCGCTAGGAGGCCTATATTGGGAAAAAGAATGTCTACAAATAATAACTACAGAGAAGAATTGTGTGAAACTTCTTTCTGTTCTGTTTGTTCAACTAAAAGAGTTGAACCTTAGTGTTGATTGAGCCGTTCTGAAACACTCTTTCTCTAGAAAATGCAAGTGGAGATTCGGAGCGCTAAGAGGGTAATAGTGGAAAAAGGAATGTCTCCAAATATAAACTACACAGAATCATTCTGTGAAACTTCTTTCTGATCTGTGCATTCAGCTAACAGAGTTAAACCATACTTTTGATTGAGCAGATCTGAACACTCTTTCTGTAGAAAATGCAACTGGACATTTGGAGCGCTAAGAGAGTAGTAGTGGAAAAAGGAGTATATTCAAATATAAACTACACAGAAGCATTCTGTGAAACTTCTTTCTGATCTGAGCATTCAGCTAACAGAGTTAAACCATACATTTGATTGAGCAGTTTTGAAACACGCTGTCTGTAGAAAATGCAACTGGACATTCGTAGCGCCAAGTGGGTAAGAGTGGAAAAAAGAATATGTTCAAATGAAAACTACACAGAAGCATTGTATGAAATTTCTTTCTGTTCTGTGCATTCAACTAACAGAGTTGAACCTTAGTTTTGATTGAGCCTTTCTGAAACACTCTTTCTGTAGAAACTGCAATTGGACATTCTGAGCTCTAAGAGGACTATATTGGGAAAAATAATATCTTGAAATAAAAACTACACAGAAGCATTGTGTGAAACTTATTTCTGATATGTTCATTAAGCTAACAGAGTTAAACCATACTTTTGATTGCGCAGTTCTGTACACTCTTTCTGTAGAAAATGCAAGTGGACATTCGGAGCGCTAAGAGGGTAATAGTGGAAAAAGGAATATATTCAAATATAAACTACACAGTAGCATTCTGTGAAAATTCTTTCTGTTCTGTGCATTCAACTAACAGAGTTGAACCTTACTTTTGATTGAGCCGTTCTGAAACATTCTTTCTGTAGAAACTGCAATTGGACATGCTAAGCGCTAAGAGGCCAACATTGGGAAAAAGAATATCTTCAAATAAAAACTACACAGATGCATTCTGTGAAACTTATTTCTGATCTGTAAATTCAGTTAACAGAGATAAAACATATTTTTGATTGAGCAGTTATGAAACACTCTTTTTGTAGAAAATGCAAGTGGAGATTCGGAGCGCTAAGAGGGTAATAGTGGAAAAAGGAATGTCTTCAAATATAAACTACACAGAATCATTCGGTGAAACTTCTTTCTGATCTGTGCATTCAGCTAACAGAGTTAAACCATACTTTTGATTGAGCAGATCTTAACACTCTTTCTGTAGAAAATGCAACTGGACATTCGTAGCGCTAAGTGGGTAATAGTGGAAAAAAGAATATGTTCAAATATAAACTACACAGAAGCATTGTATGAAATTTCTTTCTGTTCTGTGCATTCAACTAACAGAGTTGAACCTTACTTTTGATTGAGCCGTTCTGAAACACTCTTTCTGTAGAAACTGCAATTGGACATTCTGAGCGCTAAGAGGCCTATATTGGGAAAAAGAATGTCTACAAATAAAAACTACACAGAAGAATTGTGTGAAACTTCTTTCTGTTCTGTTTGTTCAACTAAAAGAGTTGAACCTTAGTTTTGATTGAGCCGTACTGAAACACTCTTTCTGTAGAAAATGCAAGTGGAGATTCGGAGCGCTAAGAGGGTAATAGTGGAAAAAGGAATGTCTCCAAATATAAACTACACAGAATCACTCTGTGAAACTTCTTTCTGATCTGTGCATTCAGCTAACAGAGTTAAACCATACTTTTGATTGAGCAGATCTGAACACTCTTTCTGTAGAAAATGCAACTGGACATTTGGAGCGCTAAGAGAGTAGTAGTGGAAAAAGGAATATATTCAAATATAAACTACACAGAAGCATTCTGTGAAACTTCTTTCTGATCTGAGCATTCAGCTAACAGAATTAAACCATACTTTTGATTGAGCAGTTTTGAAACACTCTGTCTGTAGAAAATGCAACTGGACATTCGTAGCGCTAAGTGGGTAATAGTGGAAAAATGAATATGTTCAAATATAAACTACACAGAAGCATTGTATGAAACTTCTTTCTGTTCTGTGCATTCAACTAACAGGGTTGAACCTTACTTTTGATTGAGCCTTTCTGAAACACTCTTTCTGTAGAAACTGCAATTGGACACTCTGAGCGGTAAGAGGCCTCTATTGGGAAAAATAATATCTTCAAATAAAAACTACACAGAAGCATTGTGTGAAACTTATTTCTGATATGTTCATTAAGCTAACAGAGTTAAACCATACTTTTGATTGCGCAGTTCTGAACACTCTTTCTGTAGAAAATGCAAGTGGACATTCGGAGCGCTAAGAGGGTAATAGTGGAAAAAGGAATATATTCAAATATAAACTACACAGTAGCATTCTGTGAAAATTCTTTCTGTTCTGTGCATTCAACTAAAAGAGTTGAACCTTACTTTTGATTGAGCCGTTCTGAAACACTCTTTCTGTAGAAACTGCAATTAGACATGCTAAGCGCTAAGAGGCCTACATTGGGAAAAAGAATATCTTCAAATAAAAACTACACAGATGCATTCTGTGAAACTTATTTCTGATCTGTAAATTCAGTTAACAGAGATAAAACATATTTTTGATTGAGCAGTTATGAAACACTCTTTTTGTAGAAAATGCAAGTGGAGATTCGGAGCGCTAAGAGGGTAATAGTCGAAAAAGGAATGTCTTCAAATATAAACTACACAGAATCATTCGGTGAAACTTCTTTCTGATCTGTGCATTCAGCTAACAGAGTTAAACCATACTTTTGATTGAGCAGATCTGAACACTCTTTCTGTTGAAAATGCAACTAGACATTTGGAGCGCTAAGAGCGTAATAGTGGAAAAAGGAATATATTCAAATATAAACTACACAGAAGCATTCTGTGAAACTTCTTTCTGATCTGAGCATACAGCTAACAGATTTAAACCATACTTTTGATTGAGCAGATTTGAAACACTCTGTCTGTAGAAAATGAAACTGGACATTCGTAGCACTAAGTGGGTAATAGTGGAAAAAAGAATATGTTCAAATATAAACTACACAGAAGCATTGTATGAAACTTCTTTCTTTTCTGTGCATTCAAATAACAGAGTTGAACCTTACTTTTGATTGAGCCGTTCTGAAACACTCTTTCTGTAGAAACTGAAATTGGACATTCTGCGCGCTAGGAGGCCTATATTGGGAAAAAGAATGTCTACAAATAAAAACTACAGAGAAGAATTGTGTGAAACTTCTTTCTGTTCCGTTTGTTCAACTAAAAGAGTTGAACCTTAGTTTTGATTGAGCCGTTCTGAAACACTCTTTCTCTAGAAAATGCAAGTGGAGGTTCGGAGCGCTAAGAGGGTAATAGTGGAAAAAGGAATGTCTCCAAATATAAACTACACAGAATCATTCTGTGAAACTTCTTTCTGATCTGTGCATTCAGCTAACAGAGTTAAACCATACTTTTGATTGAGCAGATCTGAACACTCTTTCTGTAGAAAATGCAACTGGACATATGGAGCGCTAAGAGAGTACTAGTGGTAAAAGTAATATATTCAAATATAAACTACACAGAAGCATTCTGTGAAACTTCTTTCTGATCTGAGCATTCAGCTAACAGAGTTAAACCATACTTTTGATTGAGCAGTTTTGAAACACTCTGTCTGTAGAAAATGCAACTGGACATTCGTAGCGCTAAGAGGGTAATAGTGGAAAAAAGAATATGTTCAAATATAAACTACACAGAAGCATTGTATGAAACTTCTTTCTGTTCTGTGCATTCAACTAACAGAGTTGAACCTTACTTTTGATTGAGCCTTTCTGAAACACTCTTTCTGTAGAAACTGCAATTGGACATTCTGAGCGCTAAGAGGCCTCTATTGAGAAAAATAATATCTTCAAATAAAAACTACACAGAAGCATTGTGTGAAACTTGTTTCTGATATGTTCATTAAGCTAACAGAGTTAAACCATACTTTTGATTGCGCAGTTCTGAACACTCTTTCTGTAGAAAATGCAAGTGGACATTTGGAGCGCTAAGAGGGTAATAGTGGAAAAAGGAATATATTCAAATATAAACTACACAGTAGCATTCTGTGAAAATTCTTTCTGTTCTGTGCATTCAACTAACAGAGTTGAACCTTACTTTTGATTGAGCCGTTCTGAAACACTCTTTCTGTAGAAACTGCAATTGGACATGCTAAGCGCTAAGAGGCCTACATTGGGAAAAGGAATATCTTCAAATAAAAACTACACAGATGCATTCTGTGAAACTTATTTCTGATCTGTAAATTCAGTTAACAGAGATAAAACATATTTTTGATAGAGCAGATATGAAACTCTCTTTTTGTAGAAAATGCAAGTGGAGATTCGGAGCGCTAAGAGGGTAATAGTGGAAAAAGGAATGTCTTCAAATATAAACTACACAGAATCATTCGGTGAAACTTCTTTCTGATCTGTGCATTCAGCTAACAGAGTTAAACCATACTTTTGATTGAGCACATCTGAACACTCTTTCTGTAGAAAATGCAACTGGACATTTGGAGCGCTAAGAGCGTAGTAGTGGAAAAAGGAATATATTCAAATATAAACTACACAGAAGCATTCTGTGAAACTTCTTTCTGATCTGAGCATTCAGCTAACAGAGTTAAACCATACTTTTGATTGAGCAGTTTTGAAACACTCTGTCTGTAGAAAATGAGACTGGACATTCGTAGCGCTAAGTGGGTAATAGTGGAAAAAAGAATATGTACAAATATAAACTACACAGAAGCATTGTATGAAACTTCTTTCTTTTCTTTGCATTCAAATAACAGAGTTGAACCTTACTTTTGATTGAGCCGTTCTGAAACACTCTTTCTGTAGAAACTGCAATTGGACATTCTGAGCGCTAGGAGGCCTATATTGGGAAAAAGAATGTCTACAAATAAAAACTACAGAGAAGAATTGTGTGAAACTTCTTTCTGTTCTGTTTGTTCAAATAAAAGAGTTGAACCTTAGTTTTGATTGAGCCGTTCTGAAACACTCTTTCTGTAGAAAATGCAAGTGGAGATTCGGAGCGCTAAGAGGGTAATAGTGGAAAAAGGAATGTCTCCAAATATAAACTACACAGAATCATTCTGTGAAACTTCTTTCTGATCTGTGCATTCAGCTAACAGAGTTAAACCATACTTTTGATTGAGCAGATCTGAACACTCTTTCTGTAGAAAATGCAACTGGACATTTGGAGCGCTAAGAGAGTACTAGTGGAAAAAGGAATATATTCAAATATAAACTACACAGAAGCATTCTGTGAAACTTCTTTCTGATCTGAGCATTCAGCTAACAGAGTTAAACCATACTTTTGATTGATCAGTTTTGAAACACTCTGTCTGTAGAAAATGCAACTGGACATTCGTAGCGCTAAGAGGGCAATAGTGGAAAAAAGAATATGTTCAAATATAAACTACACAGAAGCATTGTATGAAACTTCTTTCTGTTCTGTGCATTCAACTAACAGAGTTGAACCTTACTTTTGATTGAGCCTTTCTGAAACACTCTTTCTGTAGAAACTGCAATTGGACATTCTGAGCGCTAAGAGGCCTCTATTGGGAAAAATAATATCTTCAAATAAAAACTACACAGAAGCATTGTTTGAAACTTATTTCTGATATGTTCATTAAGCTAACAGAGTTAAACCATACTTTTGATTGCGCAGTTCTGAACACTCTTTCTGTAGAAAATGCAAGTGGACATTCGGAGCGCTAAGAGGATAATAGTGGAAAAAGGAATATATTCAAATATAAACTACACAGTAGCATTCTGTGAAAATTCTTTCTGTTCTGTGCATTCAACTAACAGAGTTGAACCTTACTTTTGATTGAGCCGTTCTGAAACACTCTTTCTGTAGAAACTGCAATTGGACATGCTAAGCGCTAAGAGGCCTACATTGGGAAAAAGAATATCTTCAAATAAAAACTACACAGATGCATTCTGTGAAACATATTTCTGATCTGTAAATTCAGTTAACAGAGATAAAACATATATTTGATTGAGCAGTTATGAAACACTCTTTTTGTAGAAAATGCAAGTGGAGATTCGGAGCGCTAAGAGGGTAATAGTGGAAAAAGGAATGTCTTCAAATATAAACTACACAGAATCATTCGGTGAAACATCTTTCTGATCTGTGCATTCAGCTAACAGGGTTAAACCATACTTTTGATTGAGCAGATCTGAACACTCTTTCTGTAGAAAATGCAACTGGACAGTTGGAGCCCTAAGAGCGTAGTAGTGGAAAAAGGAATATATTCAAATATTAACTACACAGAAGCATTCTGTGAAACTTCTTTCTGATCTGAGCATACAGCTAACAGAGTTAAACCATACTTTTGATTGAGCAGTTTTGAAACACTCTGTCTGTAGAAAATGCAACTGGACATTCGTAGCGCTAAGTGGGTAATAGTGGAAAAAAGAATATGTTCAAATATAAACTACACAGAAGCATTGTATGAAACTTCTTTCTGTTCTGTGCATTCAACTAACAGAGTTGAACCTTACTTTTGATTGAGCCGTTCTGAAACACTCTTTCTGTAGAAACTGCAATTGGACATTCTGAGCGTTAAGAGGCCTATATTGGGAAAAAGAATGTCTACAAATAAAAACTACACAGAAGAATTGTGTGAAACTTCTTTCTGTTCTGTTTGTTCAACTAAATGAGTTGAACCTTAGTTTTGATTGAGCCGTTCTGAAACACTCTTTCTGTAGAAAATGCAAGTGGAGATTCGGAGCGCTAAGAGGTTAATAGTGGAAAAAGGAATGTTTCCAAATATAAACTACACAGAATCATTCTGTGAAACTTCTTTCTGATCTGTGCATTCAGCTAACAGAGTTAAACCATACTTTTGATTGAGCAGATCTGAACACTCTTTCTGTAGAAAATGCAACTGGACATTTGGAGCGCTAAGAGAGTAGTAGTGGAAAAAGGAATATATTCAAATATAAACTACACAGAAGCATTCTGTGAAACTTGTTTCTGATCTGAGCATTCAGCTAACAGAGTTAAACCATACTTATGATTGAGCAGTTTTGAAACACTCTGTCTGTAGAAAATGCAACTGGACATTCGTAGCGCTAAGTGGGTAATAGTGGAAAAAAGAATATTTTCAAATATAAACTACACAGAAGCATTGTATGAAACTTCTTTCTGTTCTGTGCATTCAACTAACAGAGTTGAACCTTACTTTTGATTGAGCCTTTCTGAAACACTCTTTCTGTAGAAACTGCAATTGGACACTCTGAGCGCTAAGAGGCCTATATTGGGAAAAATAATATCTTCAAATAAAAACTACACAGAAGCATTGTGTGAAACTTATTTCTGATATGTTCATTAAGCTAACAGAGTTAAACCATACTTTTGATTGCGCAGTTCTGAACACTCTTTCTGTAGAAAATGCAAGTGGACATTCGGAGCGCTAAGAGGGTAATAGTGGAAAAAGGAATATATTCAAATATAAACTACACAGTAGCATTCTGTGAAAATTCTTTCTGTTCTGTGCATTCAACTAACAGAGTTGAACCTTACTTTTGATTGAGCCGTTCTGAAACACTCTTTCTGTAGAAACTGCAATTAGACATGCTAAGCGCTAAGAGGCCTACATTGGGAAAAAGAATATCTTCAAATAAAAACTACACAGATGCATTCTGTGAAACTTATTTCTGATCTGTAAATTCAGTTAACAGAGATAAAACATATTTTTGATTGAGCAGTTATGAAACACTCTTTTTGTAGAAAATGCAAGTGGAGATTCGGAGCGCTAAGAGGGTAATAGTCGAAAAAGCAATGTCTTCAAATATAAACTACACAGAATCATTCGGTGAAACTTCTTTCTGATCTGTGCATTCAGCTAACAGAGTTAAACCATACTTTTGATTGAGCAGATCTGAACACTCTTTCTGTTGAAAATGCAACTAGACATTTGGAGCGCTAAGAGCGTAATAGTGGAAAAAGGAATATATTCAAATATAAACTACACAGAAGCATTCTGTGAAACTACTTTCTGATCTGAGCATTCAGCTAACAGATTTAAACCATACTTTTGATTGAGCAGATTTGAAACACTCTGTCTGTAGAAAATGAAACTGGACATTCGTAGCACTAAGTGGGTAATAGTGGAAAAAAGAATATGTTCAAATATAAACTACACAGAAGCATTGTATGAAACTTCTTTCTTTTCTGTGCATTCAAATAACAGAGTTGAACCTTACTTTTGATTGAGCCGTTCTGAAACACTCTTTCTTTAGAAACTGCAATTGGACATTCTGCGCGCTAGGAGGCCTATATTGGGAAAAAGAATGTCTACAAATAATAACTACAGAGAAGAATTGTGTGAAACTTCTTTCTGTTCTGTTTGTTCAACTAAAAGAGTTGAACCTTAGTGTTGATTGAGCCGTTCTGAAACACTCTTTCTCTAGAAAATGCAAGTGGAGATTCGGAGCGCTAAGAGGGTAATAGTGGAAAAAGGAATGTCTCCAAATATAAACTACACAGAATCATTCTGTGAAACTTCTTTCTGATCTGTGCATTCAGCTAACAGAGTTAAACCATACTTTTGATTGAGCAGATCTGAACACTCTTTCTGTAGAAAATGCAACTGGACATTTGGAGCGCTAAGAGAGTAGTAGTGGAAAAAGGAGTATATTCAAATATAAACTACACAGAAGCATTCTGTGAAACTTCTTTCTGATCTGAGCATTCAGCTAACAGAGTTAAACCATACATTTGATTGAGCAGTTTTGAAACACGCTGTCTGTAGAAAATGCAACTGGACATTCGTAGCGCCAAGTGGGTAAGAGTGGAAAAAAGAATATGTTCAAATGTAAACTACACAGAAGCATTGTATGAAATTTCTTTCTGTTCTGTGCATTCAACTAACAGAGTTGAACCTTAGTTTTGATTGAGCCTTTCTGAAACACTCTTTCTGTAGAAACTGCAATTGGACATTCTGAGCTCTAAGAGGACTATATTGGGAAAAATAATATCTTGAAATAAAAACTACACAGAAGCATTGTGTGAAACTTATTTCTGATATGTTCATTAAGCTAACAGAGTTAAACCATACTTTTGATTGCGCAGTTCTGTACACTCTTTCTGTAGAAAATGCAAGTGGACATTCGGAGCGCTAAGAGGGTAATAGTGGAAAAAGGAATATATTCAAATATAAACTACACAGTAGCATTCTGTGAAAATTCTTTCTGTTCTGTGCATTCAACTAACAGAGTTGAACCTTACTTTTGATTGAGCCGTTCTGAAACATTCTTTCTGTAGAAACTGCAATTGGACATGCTAAGCGCTAAGAGGCCAACATTGGGAAAAAGAATATCTTCAAATAAAAACTACACAGATGCATTCTGTGAAACTTATTTCTGATCTGTAAATTCAGTTAACAGAGATAAAACATATTTTTGATTGAGCAGTTATGAAACACTCTTTTTGTAGAAAATGCAAGTGGAGATTCGGAGCGCTAAGAGGGTAATAGTGGAAAAAGGAATGTCTTCAAATATAAACTACACAGAATCATTCGGTGAAACTTCTTTCTGAATTGTGCATTCAGCTAACAGAGTTAAACCATACTTTTGATTGAGCAGATCTTAACACTCTTTCTGTAGAAAATGCAACTGGACATTCGTAGCGATAAGTGGGTAATAGTGGAAAAAAGAATATGTTCAAATATAAACTACACAGAAGCATTGTATGAAATTTCTTTCTGTTCTGTGCATTCAACTAACAGAGTTGAACCTTACTTTTGATTGAGCCGTTCTGAAACACTCTTTCTGTAGAAACTGCAATTGGACATTCTGAGCGCTAAGAGGCCTATATTGGGAAAAAGAATGTCTACAAATAAAAACTACACAGAAGAATTGTGTGAAACTTCTTTCTGTTCTGTTTGTTCAACTAAAAGAGTTGAACCTTAGTTTTGATTGAGCCGTTCTGAAACACTCTTTCTGTAGAAAATGCAAGTGGAGATTCGGAGCGCTAAGAGGGTAATAGTGGAAAAAGGAATGTCTCCAAATATAAACTACACAGAATCACTCTGTGAAACTTCTTTCTGATCTGTGCATTCAGCTAACAGAGTTAAACCATACTTTTGATTGAGCAGATCTGAACACTCTTTCTGTAGAAAATGCAACTGGACATTTGGAGCGCTAAGAGAGTAGTAGTGGAAAAAGGAATATATTCAAATATAAACTACACAGAAGCATTCTGTGAAACTTCTTTCTGATCTGAGCATTCAGCTAACAGAATTAAACCATACTTTTGATTGAGCAGTTTTGAAACACTCTGTCTGTAGAAAATGCAACTGGACATTCGTAGCGCTAAGTGGGTAATAGTGGAAAAAAGAATATGTTCAAATATAAACTACACAGAAGCATTGTATGAAACTTCTTTCTGTTCTGTGCATTCAACTAACAGGGTTGAACCTTACTTTTGATTGAGCCTTTCTGAAACACTCTTTCTGTAGAAACTGCAATTGGACACTCTGAGCGGTAAGAGGCCTCTATTGGGAAAAATAATATCTTCAAATAAAAACTACACAGAAGCATTGTGTGAAACTTATTTCTGATATGTTCATTAAGCTAACAGAGTTAAACCATACTTTTGATTGCGCAGTTCTGAACACTCTTTCTGTAGAAAATGCAAGTGGACATTCGGAGCGCTAAGAGGGTAATAGTGGAAAAAGGAATATATTCAAATATAAACTACACAGTAGCATTCTGTGAAAATTCTTTCTGTTCTGTGCATTCAACTAAAAGAGTTGAACCTTACTTTTGATTGAGCCGTTCTGAAACACTCTTTCTGTAGAAACTGCAATTAGACATGCTAAGCGCTAAGAGGCCTACATTGGGAAAAAGAATATCTTCAAATAAAAACTACACAGATGCATTCTGTGAAACTTATTTCTGATCTGTAAATTCAGTTAACAGAGATAAAACATATTTTTGATTGAGCAGTTATGAAACACTCTTTTTGTAGAAAATGCAAGTGGAGATTCGGAGCGCTAAGAGGGTAATAGTCGAAAAAGGAATGTCTTCAAATATAAACTACACAGAATCATTCGGTGAAACTTCTTTCTGATCTGTGCATTCAGCTAACAGAGTTAAACCATACTTTTGATTGAGCAGATCTGAACACTCTTTCTGTTGAAAATGCAACTAGACATTTGGAGCGCTAAGAGCGTAATAGTGGAAAAAGGAATATATTCAAATATAAACTACACAGAAGCATTCTGTGAAACTTCTTTCTGATCTGAGCATTCAGCTAACAGATTTAAACCATACTTTTGATTGAGCAGATTTGAAACACTCTGTCTGTAGAAAATGAAACTGGACATTCGTAGCACTAAGTGGGTAATAGTGGAAAAAAGAATATGTTCAAATATAAACTACACAGAAGCATTGTATGAAACTTCTTTCTTTTCTGTGCATTCAAATAACAGAGTTGAACCTTACTTTTGATTGAGCCGTTCTGAAACACTCTTTCTGTAGAAACTGCAATTGGACATTCTGCGCGCTAGGAGGCCTATATTGGGAAAAAGAATGTCTACAAATAAAAACTACAGAGAAGAATTGTGTGAAACTACTTTCTGTTCCGTTTGTTCAACTAAAAGAGTTGAACCTTAGTTTTGATTGAGCCCTTCTGAAACACTCTTTCTCTAGAAAATGCAAGTGGAGGTTCGGAGCGCTAAGAGGGTAATAGTGGAAAAAGGAATGTCTCCAAATATAAACTACACAGAATCATTCTGTGAAACTTCTTTCTGATCTGTGCATTCAGCTAACAGAGTTAAACCATACTTTTGATTGAGCAGATCTGAACACTCTTTCTGTAGAAAATGCAACTGGACATATGGAGCGCTAAGAGAGTACTAGTGGTAAAAGTAATATATTCAAATATAAACTACACAGAAGCATTCTGTGAAACTTCTTTCTGATCTGAGCATTCAGCTAACAGAGTTAAACCATACTTTTGATTGAGCAGTTTTGAAACACTCTGTCTGTAGAAAATGCAACTGGACATTCGTAGCGCTAAGAGGGTAATAGTGGAAAAAAGAATATGTTCAAATATAAACTACACAGAAGCATTGTATGAAACTTCTTTCTGTTCTGTGCATTCAACTAACAGAGTTGAACCTTACTTTTGATTGAGCCTTTCTGAAACACTCTTTCTGTAGAAACTGCAATTGGACATTCTGAGCGCTAAGAGGCCTCTATTGGGAAAAATAATATCTTCAAATAAAAACTACACAGAAGCATTGTTTGAAACTTATTTCTGATATGTTCATTAAGCTAACAGAGTTAAACCATACTTTTGATTGCGCAGTTCTGAACACTCTTTCTGTAGAAAATGCAAGTGGACATTCGGAGCGCTAAGAGGATAATAGTGGAAAAAGGAATATATTCAAATATAAACTACACAGTAGCATTCTGTGAAAATTCTTTCTGTTCTGTGCATTCAACTAACAGAGTTGAACCTTACTTTTGATTGAGCCGTTCTGAAACACTCTTTCTGTAGAAACTGCAATTGGACATGCTAAGCGCTAAGAGGCCTACATTGGGAAAAAGAATATCTTCAAATAAAAACTACACAGATGCATTCTGTGAAACATATTTCTGATCTGTAAATTCAGTTAACAGAGATAAAACATATATTTGATTGAGCAGTTATGAAACACTCTTTTTGTAGAAAATGCAAGTGGAGATTCGGAGCGCTAAGAGGGTAATAGTGGAAAAAGGAATGTCTTCAAATATAAACTACACAGAATCATTCGGTGAAACATCTTTCTGATCTGTGCATTCAGCTAACAGGGTTAAACCATACTTTTGATTGAGCAGATCTGAACACTCTTTCTGTAGAAAATGCAACTGGACAGTTGGAGCCCTTAGAGCGTAGTAGTGGAAAAAGGAATATATTCAAATATTAACTACACAGAAGCATTCTGTGAAACTTCTTTCTGATCTGAGCATACAGCTAACAGAGTTAAACCATACTTTTGATTGAGCAGTTTTGAAACACTCTGTCTGTAGAAAATGCAACTGGACATTCGTAGCGCTAAGTGGGTAATAGTGGAAAAAAGAATATGTTCAATTATAAACTACACAGAAGCATTGTATGAAACTTCTTTCTGTTCTGTGCATTCAACTAACAGAGTTGAACCTTACTTTTGATTGAGCCGTTCTGAAACACTCTTTCTGTAGAAACTGCAATTGGACATTCTGAGCGTTAAGAGGCCTATATTGGGAAAAAGAATGTCTACAAATAAAAACTACACAGAAGAATTGTGTGAAACTTCTTTCTGTTCTGTTTGTTCAACTAAATGAGTTGAACCTTAGTTTTGATTGAGCCGTTCTGAAACACTCTTTCTGTAGAAAATGCAAGTGGAGATTCGGAGCGCTAAGAGGTTAATAGTGGAAAAAGGAATGTCTCCAAATATAAACTACACAGAATCATTCTGTGAAACTTCTTTCTGATCTGTGCATTCAGCTAACAGAGTTAAACCATACTTTTGATTGAGCAGATCTGAACACTCTTTCTGTAGAAAATGCAACTGGACATTTGGAGCGCTAAGAGAGTAGTAGTGGAAAAAGGAATATATTCAAATATAAACTACACAGAAGCATTCTGTGAAACTTCTTTCTGATCTGAGCATTCAGCTAACAGAGTTAAACCATACTTATGATTGAGCAGTTTTGAAACACTCTGTCTGTAGAAAATGCAACTGGACATTCGTAGCGCTAAGTGGGTAATAGTGGAAAAAAGAATATTTTCAAATATAAACTACACAGAAGCATTGTATGAAACTTCTTTCTGTTCTGTGCATTCAACTAACAGAGTTGAACCTTACTTTTGATTGAGCCTTTCTGAAACACTCTTTCTGTAGAAACTGCAATTGGACACTCTGAGCGCTAAGAGGCCTATATTGGGAAAAATAATATCTTCAAATAAAAACTACACAGAAGCATTGTGTGAAACTTATTTCTGATATGTTCATTAAGCTAACAGAGTTAAACCATACTTTTGATTGCGCAGTTCTGAACACTCTTTCTGTAGAAAATGCAAGTGGACATTCGGAGCGCTAAGAGGGTAATAGTGGAAAAAGGAATATATTCAAATATAAACTACACAGTAGCATTCTGTGAAAATTCTTTCTGTTCTGTGCATTCAACTAACAGAGTTGAACCTTACTTTTGATTGAGCCGTTCTGAAACACTCTTTCTGTAGAAACTGCAATTAGACATGCTAAGCGCTAAGAGGCCTACATTGGGAAAAAGAATATCTTCAAATAAAAACTACACAGATGCATTCTGTGAAACTTATTTCTGATCTGTAAATTCAGTTAACAGAGATAAAACATATTTTTGATTGAGCAGTTATGAAACACTCTTTTTGTAGAAAATGCAAGTGGAGATTCGGAGCGCTAAGAGGGTAATAGTCGAAAAAGGAATGTCTTCAAATATAAACTACACAGAATCATTCGGTGAAACTTCTTTCTGATCTGTGCATTCAGCTAACAGAGTTAAACCATACTTTTGATTGAGCAGATCTGAACACTCTTTCTGTTGAAAATGCAACTAGACATTTGGAGCGCTAAGAGCGTAATAGTGGAAAAAGGAATATATTCAAATATAAACTACACAGAAGCATTCTGTGAAACTTCTTTCTGATCTGAGCATTCAGCTAACAGATTTAAACCATACTTTTGATTGAGCAGTTTTGAAACACTCTGTCTGTAGAAAATGCAACTGGACATTCGTAGCGCTAAGTGGGTAGTAGTGGAAAAAAGAATATGTTCAAATATAAACTACACAGAAGCATTGTATGAAACATCTTTCTGTTCTGTGCATTCAACTAACAGAGTTGAACCTTACTTTTGATTGAGCCGTTCTGAAACACTCTTTCTGTAGAAACTGCAATTGGACATTCTGAGCGCTAAGAGGCCTCTATTGGGAAAAAGAATGTCTACAAATAAAAACTACACAGAAGAATTGTGTGAAACTTCTTTCTGTTCTGTTTGTTCAACTAAAAGAGTTGAACCTTAGTTTTGATTGAGCCGTTCTGAAACACTCTTTCTGTAGAAAATGCAAGTGGAGATTCGGAGCGCTAAGAGGGTAATAGTGGAAAAAGGAACGTCTCCATATATAAACTACACAGAATCATTCTGTGAAACTTATTTCTGATCTGTGCATTCAGCTAACAGAGTTAAAACATACTTTTGATTGAGCAGATCTGAACACTCTTTCTGTAGAAAATGCAACTGGACATTTGGAGCGCTAAGATAGTAGTAGTGGAAAAAGGAATATATTCAAATATAAACTACACAGAAGCATTCTGTGAAACTTCTTTCTGATCTGAGCATTCAGCTAACAGAGTTAAACCATACTTTTGATTGAGCAGTTTTGAAACACTCTGTCTGTAGAAAATGCAACTGGACATTCGTAGCGCTAAGTGGGTAATAGTGGAAAAAAGAATATGTTCAAATATAAACTACACAGAAGCATTGTATGAAACTACTTTCTGTTCTGTGCATTCAACTAACAGAGTTGAACCTTACTTTTGATTGAGCCTTTCTGAAACACTCTTTCTGTAGAAACTGCAATTGGACATTCTGAGCGCTAAGAGGCCTCTATTGGGAAAAATAATATCTTCAAATAAAAACTACACAGAAGCATTGTGTGAAACTTATATCTGATATGTTCATTAAGCTAACAGAGTTAAACCATACTTTTGATTGCGCAGTTCTGAACACTCTTTCTGTAGAAAATGCAAGTGGACATTCGGAGCGCTAAGAGGGTAATAGTGGAAAAAGGAATATATTCAAATATAAACTACACAGTAGCATTCTGTGAAAATTCTTTCTGTTCTGTGCATTCAACTAACAGAGTTGAACCTTACTTTTGATTGAGCCGTTCTGAAACACTCTTTCTATAGAAACTGCAATTGGACATGCTAAGCGCTAAGAGGCCTACACTGGGATAAAGAATATCTTCAAATAAAAACTACACAGATGCATTCTGTGAAACTTTTTTCTGATCTGTAAATTCAGTTAACAGAGATAAAACATATTTTTGATTGAGCAGTTATGAAACACTCTTTTTGTAGAAAATGCAAGTGGAGATTCGGAGCGCTAAGAGGGTAATAGTGGAAAAAGGAATGTCTTCAAATATAAACTACACAGAATCATTCGGTGAAACTTCTTTCTGATCTGTGCATTCAGCTAACAGAGTTAAACCATACTTTTGATTGAGCAGATCTGAACACTCTTTCTGTAGAAAATGCAACTGGACATTTGGAGCGCTAAGAGCGTAGTAGTGGAAAAAGGAATATATTCAAATATAAACTACACAGAAGCATTCTGTGAAACTTCTTTCTGATCTGAGCATTCAGCTAACAGAGTTAAACCATACTTTTGATTGAGCAGTTTTGAAACACTCTGTCTGTAGAAAATGCAACTGGACATTCCTAGCGCTAAGTGGGTAATAGTGGAAAAAAGAATATGTTCAAATATAAACTACACAGAAGCATTGTATGAAACTTCTTTCTGTTCTGTGCATTCAACTAACAGAGTTGAACCTTACTTTTGATTGAGCCGTTCTGAAACACTCTTTCTGTAGAAACTGCAATTGGACATTCTGAGCGCTAAGAGGCCTATATTGGGAAAAAGAATGTCTACAAATAAAAACTACACAGAAGAATTGTGTGAAACTTCTTTCTGTTCTGTTTGTTCAACTAAAAGAGTTGAATCTTAGTTTTGATTGAGCCGTTCTGAAACACTCTTTCTGTAGAAAATGCAAGTGGAGATTCGGAGCGCTAAGAGGGTAATAGTGGAAAAAGGAATGTCTCCAAATATAAACTACACAGAATCATTCTGTGAAACTTCTTTCTGATCTGTGCATTCAGCTAACAGAGTTAAACCATACTTTTGATTGAGCAGATCTGAACACTCTTTCTGTAAAAAATGCAACTGGACATTTGGAGCGCTAAGAGAGTACTAGTGGAAAAAGGAATATATTCAAATATAAACTACACAGAAGCATTCTGTGAAACTTCTTTCTGATCTGAGCATTCAGCTAACAGAGTTAAACCATACTTTTGATTGAGCAGTTTTGAAACACTCTGTCTGTAGAAAATGCAACTGGACATTCGTAGCGCTAAGAGGGTAATAGTGGAAAAAAGAATATGTTCAAATATAAACTACACAGAAGCATTGTATGAAACTTCTTTCTGTTCTGTGCATTCAACTAACAGAGTTGAACCTTACTTTTGATTGAGCCTTTCTGAAACACTCTTTCTGTAGAAACTGCAATTGGACATTCTGAGCGCTAAGAGGCCTCTATTGGGAAAAATAATATCTTCAAATAAAAACTACACAGAAGCATTGTGTGAAACTTGTTTCTGATATGTTCATTAAGCTAACAGAGTTAAACCATACTTTTGATTGCGCAGTTCTGAACACTCTTTCTGTAGAAAATGCAAGTGGACATTCGGAGCGCTAAGAGGGTAATAGTGGAAAAAGGAATATATTCAAATATAAACTACACAGTAGCATTCTGTGAAAATTCTTTCTGTTCTGTGCATTCAACTAACAGAGTTGAACCTTACTTTTGATTGAGCCGTTCTGAAACACTCTTTCTGTAGAAACTGCAATTGGACATGCTAAGCGCTAAGAGGCCAACATTGGGAAAAAGAATATCTTCAAATAAAAACTACACAGATGCATTCTGTGAAACTTATTTCTGATCTGTAAATTCAGTTAACAGAGATAAAACATATTTTTGATTGAGCAGTTATGAAACTCTCTTTTTGTAGAAAATGCAAGTGGAGATTCGGAGCGCTAACAGGGTAATAGTGGAAAAAGGAATGTCTTCAAATATAAACTACACAGAATCATTCGGTGAAACTTCTTTCTGATCTGTGCATTCAGCTAACAGAGTTAAACCATACTTTTGATTGAGCAGATCTGAACACTCTTTCTGTAGAAAATGCAACTGGACATTTGGAGCGCTAAGAGCGTAGTAGTGGAAAAAGGAATATATTCAAATATAAACTACACAGAAGCATTCTGTGAAACTTCTTTCTGATCTGAGCATACAGCTAACAGAGTTAAACCATACTTTTGATTGAGCAGTTTTGAAACACTCTGTCTGTAGAAAATGCAACTGGACATTCGTAGCGCTAAGTGGGTAATAGTGGAAAAAGAATATGTTCAAATATAAACTACACAGAAGCATTGTATGAAACTTCTTTCTGTTCTGTGCATTCAACTAACAGAGTTGAACCTTACTTTTGATTGAGCCGTTCTGAAACACTCTTTCTGTAGAAACTGCAATTGGACATTCTGAGCGCTAGGAGGCCTATATTGGGAAAAAGAATGTCTACAAATAAAAACTACAGAGAAGAATTGTGTGAAACTTCTTTCTGTTCTGTTTGTTCAACTAAAAGAGTTGAACCTTAGTTTTGATTGAGCCGTTCTGAAACACTCTTTCTGTAGAAAATGCAAGTGGAGATTCGGAGCGCTAAGAGGGTAATAGTGGAAAAAGGAATGTCTCCAAATATAAACTACACAGAATCATTCTGTGAAACTTCTTTCTGATCTGTGCATTCAGCTAACAGAGTTAAACCATACTTTTGATTGAGCAGATCTGAACACTCTTTCTGTAGAAAATGCAACTGGACATTTGGAGCGCTAAGAGAGTAGTAGTGGAAAAAGGAATATATTCAAATATAAACTACACAGAAGCATTCTGTGAAACTTCTTTCTGATCTGAGCATTCAGCTAACAGAATTAAACCATACTTTTGATTGAGCAGTTTTGAAACACTCTCTCTGTAGAAAATGCAACTGGACATTCGTAGCGCTAAGTGGGTAATAGTGGAAAAAAGAATATGTTCAAATATAAACTACACAGAAGCATTGTATGAAACTTCTTTCTGTTCTGTGCATTCAACTAACAGAGTTGAACCTTACTTATAATTGAGCCTTTCTGAAACACTCTTTCTGTAGAATCTGCAATTGGACATTCTGAGCGCTAAGAGGCCTATATTGGGAAAAATAATATCTTCAAATAAAAACTACACAGAAGCATTGTGTGAAACTTATTTCTGATATGTTCATTAAGCTAACAGAGTTAAACCATACTTTTGATTGCGCAGTTCTGAACACTCTTTCTGTAGAAAATGCAAGTGGACATTCGGAGCGCTAAGAGGGTAATAGTGGAAAAAGGAATATATTCAAATATAAACTACACAGTAGCATTCTGTGAAAATTCTTTCTGTTCTGTGCATTCAACTAACAGAGTTGAACCTTACTTTTGATTGAGCCGTTCTGAAACACTCTTTCTGTAGAAACTGCAATTGGACATGCTAAGCGCTAAGAGGCCTACATTGGGAAAAGGAATATCTTCAAATAAAAACTACACAGATGCATTCTGTGAAACTTATTTCTGATCTGTAAATTCAGTTAACAGAGATAAAACATATTTTTGATTGAGCAGTTATGAAACACTCTTTTTGTAGAAAATGCAAGTGGAGATTCGGAGCGCTAAGAGGGTAATAGAGGAAAAAGTAATGTCTTCAAATATAAACTACACAGAATCATTCGGTGAAACTTCTTTCTGATCTGTGCATTCAGCTAAAAGAGTTAAACCATACTTTTGATTGAGCAGATCTGAACACTCTTTGTGTAGAAAATGCAACTGGACATTTGGAGCGCTAAGAGCGTAGTAGTGGAAAAAGGAATATATTCAAATATAAACTACACAGAAGCATTCTGTGAAACTTCTTTCTGATCTGAGCATACAGCTAACAGAGTTAAACCATACTTTTGATTGAGCAGTTTTGAAACACTCTGTCTGTAGAAAATGCAACTGGACATTCGTAGCGCTAAGTGGGTAATAGTGGAAAAAAGAATATGTTCAAATATAAACTACACAGAAGCATTGTATGAAACTTCTTTCTGTTCTGTGCATTCAACTAACAGAGTTGAACCTTAGTTTTGATTGAGCCGTTCTGAAACACTCTTTCTGTAGAAACTGCAATTGGACATTCTGAGAGCTAAGAGGCCTATATTGGGAAAAAGAATGTCTACAAATAAAAACTACACAGAAGAATTGTGTGAAACTTCTTTCTGTTCTGTTTGTTCAACTAAAAGAGTTGAACCTTAGTTTTGATTGAGCCGTTCTGAAACACTCTTTCTGTAGAAAATGCAAGTGGAGATTCGGAGCGCTAAGAGGGTAATAGTGGAAAAAGGAACGTCTCCATATATAAACTACACAGAATCATTCTGTGAAACTTATTTCTGATCTGTGCATTCAGCTAACAGAGTTAAAACATACTTTTGATTGAGCAGATCTGAACACTCTTTCTGTAGAAAATGCAACTGGACATTTGGAGCGCTAAGATAGTAGTAGTGGAAAAAGGAATATATTCAAATATAAACTACACAGAAGCATTCTGTGAAACTTCTTTCTGATCTGAGCATTCAGCTAACAGAGTTAAACCATACTTTTGATTGAGCAGTTTTGAAACACTCTGTCTGTAGAAAATGCAACTGGACATTCGTAGCGCTAAGTGGGTAATAGTGGAAAAAAGAATATGTTCAAATATAAACTACACAGAAGCATTGTATGAAACTACTTTCTGTTCTGTGCATTCAACTAACAGAGTTGAACCTTACTTTTGATTGAGCCTTTCTGAAACACTCTTTCTGTAGAAACTGCAATTGGACATTCTGAGCGCTAAGAGGCCTCTATTGGGAAAAATAATATCTTCAAATAAAAACTACACAGAAGCATTGTGTGAAACTTATATCTGATATGTTCATTAAGCTAACAGAGTTAAACCATACTTTTGATTGCGCAGTTCTGAACACTCTTTCTGTAGAAAATGCAAGTGGACATTCGGAGCGCTAAGAGGGTAATAGTGGAAAAAGGAATATATTCAAATATAAACTACACAGTAGCATTCTGTGAAAATTCTTTCTGTTCTGTGCATTCAACTAACAGAGTTGAACCTTACTTTTGATTGAGCCGTTCTGAAACACTCTTTCTATAGAAACTGCAATTGGACATGCTAAGCGCTAAGAGGCCTACACTGGGATAAAGAATATCTTCAAATAAAAACTACACAGATGCATTCTGTGAAACTTATTTCTGATCTGTAAATTCAGTTAACAGAGATAAAACATATTTTTGATTGAGCAGTTATGAAACACTCTTTTTGTAGAAAATGCAAGTGGAGATTCGGAGCGCTAAGAGGGTAATAGTGGAAAAAGGAATGTCTTCAAATATAAACTACACAGAATCATTCGGTGAAACTTCTTTCTGATCTGTGCATTCAGCTAACAGAGTTAAACCATACTTTTGATTGAGCAGATCTGAACACTCTTTCTGTAGAAAATGCAACTGGACATTTGGAGCGCTAAGAGCGTAGTAGTGGAAAAAGGAATATATTCAAATATAAACTACACAGAAGCATTCTGTGAAACTTCTTTCTGATCTGAGCATTCAGCTAACAGAGTTAAACCATACTTTTGATTGAGCAGTTTTGAAACACTCTGTCTGTAGAAAATGCAACTGGACATTCCTAGCGCTAAGTGGGTAATAGTGGAAAAAAGAATATGTTCAAATATAAACTACACAGAAGCATTGTATGAAACTTCTTTCTGTTCTGTGCATTCAACTAACAGAGTTGAACCTTACTTTTGATTGAGCCGTTCTGAAACACTCTTTCTGTAGAAACTGCAATTGGACATTCTGAGCGCTAAGAGGCCTATATTGGGAAAAAGAATGTCTACAAATAAAAACTACACAGAAGAATTGTGTGAAACTTCTTTCTGTTCTGTTTGTTCAACTAAAAGAGTTGAATCTTAGTTTTGATTGAGCCGTTCTGAAACACTCTTTCTGTAGAAAATGCAAGTGGAGATTCGGAGCGCTAAGAGGGTAATAGTGGAAAAAGGAATGTCTCCAAATATAAACTACACAGAATCATTCTGTGAAACTTCTTTCTGATCTGTGCATTCAGCTAACAGAGTTAAACCATACTTTTGATTGAGCAGATCTGAACACTCTTTCTGTAAAAAATGCAACTGGACATTTGGAGCGCTAAGAGAGTACTAGTGGAAAAAGGAATATATTCAAATATAAACTACACAGAAGCATTCTGTGAAACTTCTTTCTGATCTGAGCATTCAGCTAACAGAGTTAAACCATACTTTTGATTGAGCAGTTTTGAAACACTCTGTCTGTAGAAAATGCAACTGGACATTCGTAGCGCTAAGAGGGTAATAGTGGAAAAAAGAATATGTTCAAATATAAACTACACAGAAGCATTGTATGAAACTTCTTTCTGTTCTGTGCATTCAACTAACAGAGTTGAACCTTACTTTTGATTGAGCCTTTCTGAAACACTCTTTCTGTAGAAACTGCAATTGGACATTCTGAGCGCTAAGAGGCCTCTATTGGGAAAAATAATATCTTCAAATAAAAACTACACAGAAGCATTGTGTGAAACTTGTTTCTGATATGTTCATTAAGCTAACAGAGTTAAACCATACTTTTGATTGCGCAGTTCTGAACACTCTTTCTGTAGAAAATGCAAGTGGACATTCGGAGCGCTAAGAGGGTAATAGTGGAAAAAGGAATATATTCAAATATAAACTACACAGTAGCATTCTGTGAAAATTCTTTCTGTTCTGTGCATTCAACTAACAGAGTTGAACCTTACTTTTGATTGAGCCGTTCTGAAACACTCTTTCTGTAGAAACTGCAATTGGACATGCTAAGCGCTAAGAGGCCAACATTGGGAAAAAGAATATCTTCAAATAAAAACTACACAGATGCATTCTGTGAAACTTATTTCTGATCTGTAAATTCAGTTAACAGAGATAAAACATATTTTTGATTGAGCAGTTATGAAACTCTCTTTTTGTAGAAAATGCAAGTGGAGATTCGGAGCGCTAACAGGGTAATAGTGGAAAAAGGAATGTCTTCAAATATAAACTACACAGAATCATTCGGTGAAACTTCTTTCTGATCTGTGCATTCAGCTAACAGAGTTAAACCATACTTTTGATTGAGCAGATCTGAACACTCTTTCTGTAGAAAATGCAACTGGACATTTGGAGCGCTAAGAGCGTAGTAGTGGAAAAAGGAATATATTCAAATATAAACTACACAGAAGCATTCTGTGAAACTTCTTTCTGATCTGAGCATACAGCTAACAGAGTTAAACCATACTTTTGATTGAGCAGTTTTGAAACACTCTGTCTGTAGAAAATGCAACTGGACATTCGTAGCGCTAAGTGGGTAATAGTGGAAAAAGAATATGTTCAAATATAAACTACACAGAAGCATTGTATGAAACTTCTTTCTGTTCTGTGCATTCAACTAACAGAGTTGAACCTTACTTTTGATTGAGCCGTTCTGAAACACTCTTTCTGTAGAAACTGCAATTGGACATTCTGAGCGCTAGGAGGCCTATATTGGGAAAAAGAATGTCTACAAATAAAAACTACAGAGAAGAATTGTGTGAAACTTCTTTCTGTTCTGTTTGTTCAACTAAAAGAGTTGAACCTTAGTTTTGATTGAGCCGTTCTGAAACACTCTTTCTGTAGAAAATGCAAGTGGAGATTCGGAGCGCTAAGAGGGTAATAGTGGAAAAAGGAATGTCTCCAAATATAAACTACACAGAATCATTCTGTGAAACTTCTTTCTGATCTGTGCATTCAGCTAACAGAGTTAAACCATACTTTTGATTGAGCAGATCTGAACACTCTTTCTGTAGAAAATGCAACTGGACATTTGGAGCGCTAAGAGAGTAGTAGTGGAAAAAGGAATATATTCAAATATAAACTACACAGAAGCATTCTGTGAAACTTCTTTCTGATCTGAGCATTCAGCTAACAGAATTAAACCATACTTTTGATTGAGCAGTTTTGAAACACTCTCTCTGTAGAAAATGCAACTGGACATTCGTAGCGCTAAGTGGGTAATAGTGGAAAAAAGAATATGTTCAAATATAAACTACACAGAAGCATTGTATGAAACTTCTTTCTGTTCTGTGCATTCAACTAACAGAGTTGAACCTTACTTATAATTGAGCCTTTCTGAAACACTCTTTCTGTAGAATCTGCAATTGGACATTCTGAGCGCTAAGAGGCCTATATTGGGAAAAATAATATCTTCAAATAAAAACTACACAGAAGCATTGTGTGAAACTTATTTCTGATATGTTCATTAAGCTAACAGAGTTAAACCATACTTTTGATTGCGCAGTTCTGAACACTCTTTCTGTAGAAAATGCAAGTGGACATTCGGAGCGCTAAGAGGGTAATAGTGGAAAAAGGAATATATTCAAATATAAACTACACAGTAGCATTCTGTGAAAATTCTTTCTGTTCTGTGCATTCAACTAACAGAGTTGAACCTTACTTTTGATTGAGCCGTTCTGAAACACTCTTTCTGTAGAAACTGCAATTGGACATGCTAAGCGCTAAGAGGCCTACATTGGGAAAAGGAATATCTTCAAATAAAAACTACACAGATGCATTCTGTGAAACTTATTTCTGATCTGTAAATTCAGTTAACAGAGATAAAACATATTTTTGATTGAGCAGTTATGAAACACTCTTTTTGTAGAAAATGCAAGTGGAGATTCGGAGCGCTAAGAGGGTAATAGAGGAAAAAGTAATGTCTTCAAATATAAACTACACAGAATCATTCGGTGAAACTTCTTTCTGATCTGTGCATTCAGCTAAAAGAGTTAAACCATACTTTTGATTGAGCAGATCTGAACACTCTTTGTGTAGAAAATGCAACTGGACATTTGGAGCGCTAAGAGCGTAGTAGTGGAAAAAGGAATATATTCAAATATAAACTACACAGAAGCATTCTGTGAAACTTCTTTCTGATCTGAGCATACAGCTAACAGAGTTAAACCATACTTTTGATTGAGCAGTTTTGAAACACTCTGTCTGTAGAAAATGCAACTGGACATTCGTAGCGCTAAGTGGGTAATAGTGGAAAAAAGAATATGTTCAAATATAAACTACACAGAAGCATTGTATGAAACTTCTTTCTGTTCTGTGCATTCAACTAACAGAGTTGAACCTTAGTTTTGATTGAGCCGTTCTGAAACACTCTTTCTGTAGAAACTGCAATTGGACATTCTGAGAGCTAAGAGGCCTATATTGGGAAAAAGAATGTCTACAAATAAAAACTACACAGAAGAATTGTGTGAAACTTCTTTCTGTTCTGTTTGTTCAACTAAAAGAGTTGAACCTTAGTTTTGATTGAGCCGTTCTGAAACACTCTTTATGGAGAAAAGGCAAGTGGAGATTCGGAGCGCTAAGAGGGTAATAGTGGAAAAAGGAATGTCTCCAAATATAAACTACACAGAATCATTCTGTGAAACTTCTTTCTGATCTGTGCATTCAGCTAACAGAGTTAAACCATACTTTTGATTGAGCAGATCTGAACACTCTTTCTGTAGAAAATGCAACTGGACATTTGGAGCGCTAAGAGAGTAGTAGTGGAAAAAGGAATATATTCAAATATAAACTACACAGAAGCATTCTGTGAAACTTCTTTCTGATCTGAGCATTCAGCTAACAGAGTTAAACCATACTTTTGATTGAGCAGTTTTGAAACACTCTCTCTGTAGAAAATGCAACTGGACATTCGTAGCGCTAAGTGGGTAATAGTGGAAAAAAGAATATGTTCAAATATAAACTACACAGAAGCATTGTATGAAACTTCTTTCTGTTCTGTGCATTCAACTAACAGAGTTGAACCTTACTTATAATTGAGCCTTTCTGAAACACTCTTTCTGTAGAATCTGCAATTGGACATTCTGAGCGCTAAGAGGCCTATATTGGGAAAAATAATATCTTCAAATAAAAACTACACAGAAGCATTGTGTGAAACTTATTTCTGATATGTTCATTAAGCTAACAGAGTTAAACCATACTTTTGATTGCGCAGTTCTGAACACTCTTTCTGTAGAAAATGCAAGTGGACATTCGGAGCGCTAAGAGGGTAATAGTGGAAAAAGGAATATATTCAAATATAAACTACACAGTAGCATTCTGTGAAAATTCTTTCTGTTCTGTGCATTCAACTAACAGAGTTGAACCTTACTTTTGATTGAGCCGTTCTGAAACACTCTTTCTGTAGAAACTGCAATTGGACATGCTAAGCGCTAAGAGGCCTACATTGGGAAAAGGAATATCTTCAAATAAAAACTACACAGATGCATTCTGTGAAACTTATTTCTGATCTGTAAATTCAGTTAACAGAGATAAAACATATTTTTGATTGAGCAGTTATGAAACACTCTTTTTGTAGAAAATGCAAGTGGAGATTCGGAGCGCTAAGAGGGTAATAGAGGAAAAAGTAATGTCTTCAAATATAAACTACACAGAATCATTCGGTGAAACTTCTTTCTGATCTGTGCATTCAGCTAAAAGAGTTAAACCATACTTTTGATTGAGCAGATCTGAACACTCTTTGTGTAGAAAATGCAACTGGACATTTGGAGCGCTAAGAGCGTAGTAGTGGAAAAAGGAATATATTCAAATATAAACTACACAGAAGCATTCTGTGAAACTTCTTTCTGATCTGAGCATACAGCTAACAGAGTTAAACCATACTTTTGATTGAGCAGTTTTGAAACACTCTGTCTGTAGAAAATGCAACTGGACATTCGTAGCGCTAAGTGGGTAATAGTGGAAAAAAGAATATGTTCAAATATAAACTACACAGAAGCATTGTATGAAACTTCTTTCTGTTCTGTGCATTCAACTAACAGAGTTGAACCTTAGTTTTGATTGAGCCGTTCTGAAACACTCTTTCTGTAGAAACTGCAATTGGACATTCTGAGAGCTAAGAGGCCTATATTGGGAAAAAGAATGTCTACAAATAAAAACTACACAGAAGAATTGTGTGAAACTTCTTTCTGTTCTGTTTGTTCAACTAAAAGAGTTGAACCTTAGTTTTGATTGAGCCGTTCTGAAACACTCTTTATGGAGAAAAGGCAAGTGGAGATTCGGAGCGCTAAGAGGGTAATAGTGGAAAAAGGAATGTCTCCAAATATAAACTACACAGAATCATTCTGTGAAACTTCTTTCTGATCTGTGCATTCAGCTAACAGAGTTAAACCATACTTTTGATTGAGCAGATCTGAACACTCTTTCTGTAGAAAATGCAACTGGACATTTGGAGCGCTAAGAGAGTAGTAGTGGAAAAAGGAATATATTCAAATATAAACTACACAGAAGCATTCTGTGAAACTTCTTTCTGATCTGAGCATTCAGCTAACAGAGTTAAACCATACTTTTGATTGAGCAGTTTTGAAACCCTCTCTCTGTAGAAAATGCAACTGGACATTCGTAGCGCTAAGTGGGTAATAGTGGAAAAAAGAATATGTTCAAATATAAACTACACAGAAGCATTGTATGAAACTTCTTTCTGTTCTGTGCATTCAACTAACAGAGTTGAACCTTACTTATAATTGAGCCTTTCTGAAACACTCTTTCTGTAGAATCTGCAGTTGGACATTCTGAGCGCTAAGAGGCCTATATTGGGAAAAATAATATCTTCAAATAAAAACTACACAGAAGCATTGTGTGAAACTTATTTCTGATATGTTCATTAAGCTAACAGAGTTAAACCATACTTTTGATTGCGCAGTTCTGAACACTCTTTCTGTAGAAAATGCAAGTGGACATTCGGAGCGCTAAGAGGGTAATAGTGGAAAAAGGAATATATTCAAATATAAACTACACAGTAGCATTCTGTGAAAATTCTTTCTGTTCTGTGCATTCAACTAACAGAGTTGAACCTTACTTTTGATTGAGCCGTTCTGAAACACTCTTTCTGTAGAAACTGCAATTGGACATGCTAAGCGCTAAGAGGCCTACATTGGGAAAAGTAATATCTTCAAATAAAAACTACACAGATGCATTCTGTGAAACTTATTTCTGATCTGTAAATTCAGTTAACAGAGATAAAACATATTTTTGATTGAGCAGTTATGAAACTCTCTTTTTGTAGAAAATGCAAGTGGAGATTCGGAGCGCTAAGAGGGTAATAGTGGAAAAAGGAATGTCTTCAAATATAAACTACACAGAATCATTCGGTGAAACTTCTTTCTCATCTGTGCATTCAGCTAACAGAGTTAAACCATACTTTTGATTGAGCAGATCTGAACACTCTTTCTGTAGAAAATGCAACTGGACATTTGGAGCGCTAAGAGCGTAGTAGTGGAAAAAGGAATATATTCAAATATAAACTACACAGAAGCATTCTGTGAAACTTCTTTCTGATCTGAGCATACAGCTAACAGAGTTAAACCATACTTTTGATTGAGCAGTTTTGAAACACTCTGTCTGTAGAAAATGCAACTGGACATTCGTAGCGCTAAGTGGGTAATAGTGGAAAAAAGAATATGTTCAAATATAAACTACACAGAAGCATTGTATGAAACTTCTTTCTGTTCTGTGCATTCAACTAACAGAGTTGAACCTTAGTTTTGATTGAGCCGTTCTGAAACACTCTTTCTGTAGAAACTGCAATTGGACATTCTGAGAGCTAAGAGGCCTATATTGGGAAAAAGAATGTCTACAAATAAAAACTACACAGAAGAATTGTGTGAAACTTCTTTCTGTTCTGTTTGTTCAACTAAAAGAGTTGAACCTTAGTTTTGATTGAGCCGTTCTGAAACACTCTTTATGGAGAAAAGGCAAGTGGAGATTCGGAGCGCTAAGAGGGTAATAGTGGAAAAAGGAATGTCTCCAAATATAAACTACACAGAATCATTCTGTGAAACTTCTTTCTGATCTGTGCATTCAGCTAACAGAGTTAAACCATACTTTTGATTGAGCAGATCTGAACACTCTTTCTGTAGAAAATGCAACTGGACATTTGGAGCGCTAAGAGAGTAGTAGTGGAAAAAGGAATATATTCAAATATAAACTACACAGAAGCATTCTGTGAAACTTCTTTCTGATCTGAGCATTCAGCTAACAGAGTTAAACCATACTTTTGATTGAGCAGTTTTGAAACCCTCTCTCTGTAGAAAATGCAACTGGACATTCGTAGCGCTAAGTGGGTAATAGTGGAAAAAAGAATATGTTCAAATATAAACTACACAGAAGCATTGTATGAAACTTCTTTCTGTTCTGTGCATTCAACTAACAGAGTTGAACCTTACTTATAATTGAGCCTTTCTGAAACACTCTTTCTGTAGAATCTGCAATTGGACATTCTGAGCGCTAAGAGGCCTATATTGGGAAAAATAATATCTTCAAATAAAAACTACACAGAAGCATTGTGTGAAACTTATTTCTGATATGTTCATTAAGCTAACAGAGTTAAACCATACTTTTGATTGCGCAGTTCTGAACACTCTTTCTGTAGAAAATGCAAGTGGACATTCGGAGCGCTAAGAGGGTAATAGTGGAAAAAGGAATATATTCAAATATAAACTACACAGTAGCATTCTGTGAAAATTCTTTCTGTTCTGTGCATTCAACTAACAGAGTTGAACCTTACTTTTGATTGAGCCGTTCTGAAACACTCTTTCTGTAGAAACTGCAATTGGACATGCTAAGCGCTAAGAGGCCTACATTGGGAAAAGGAATATCTTCAAATAAAAACTACACAGATGCATTCTGTGAAACTTATTTCTGATCTGTAAATTCAGTTAACAGAGATAAAACATATTTTTGATTGAGCAGTTATGAAACTCTCTTTTTGTAGAAAATGCAAGTGGAGATTCGGAGCGCTAAGAGGGTAATAGTGGAAAAAGGAATGTCTTCAAATATAAACTACACAGAATCATTCGGTGAAACTTCTTTCTGATCTGTGCATTCAGCTAACAGAGTTAAACCATACTTTTGATTGAGCAGATCTGAACACTCTTTCTGTAGAAAATGCAACTGGACATTTGGAGCGCTAAGAGCGTAGTAGTGGAAAAAGGAATATATTCAAATATAAACTACACAGAAGCATTCTGTGAAACTTCTTTCTGATCTGAGCATACAGCTAACAGAGTTAAACCATACTTTTGATTGAGCAGTTTTGAAACACTCTGTCTGTAGAAAATGCAACTGGACATTCGTAGCGCTAAGTGGGTAATAGTGGAAAAAGAATATGTTCAAATATAAACTACACAGAAGCATTCTGTGAAACTTCTTTCTGTTCTGTGCATTCAACTAACAGAGTTGAACCTTACTTTTGATTGAGCCGTTCTGAAACACTCTTTCTGTAGAAACTGCAATTGGACATTCTGAGAGCTAAGAGGCCTATATTGGGAAAAAGAATGTCTACAAATAAAAACTACACAGAAGAATTGTGTGAAACTTCTTTCTGTTCTGTTTGTTCAACTAAAAGAGTTGAACCTTAGTTTTGATTGAGCCGTTCTGAAACACTCTTTCTGTAGAAAATGCAAGTGGAGATTCGGAGCGCTAAGAAGGTAATAGTGGAAAAAGGAATGTCTCCAAATATAAACTACACAGAATCATTCTGTGAAACTTCTTTCTAATCTGTGCATTCAGCTAACAGAGTTAAACCATACTTTTGATTGAGCAGATCTGAACACTCTTTCTGTAGAAAATGCAACTGGACATTTGGAGCGCTAAGAGAGTACTAGTGGAAAAAGGAATATATTCAAATATAAACTACACAGAAGCATTCTGTGAAACTTCTTTCTGATCTGAGCATTCAGCTAACAGAGTTAAACCATACTTTTGATTGAGCAGTTTTGAAACACTCTGTCTGTAGAAAATGCAACTGGACATTCGTAGCGCTAAGAGGGTAATAGTGGAAAAAAGAATATGTTCAAATATAAACTACACAGAAGCATTGTATGAAACTTCTTTCTGTTCTGTGCTTTCAACTAACAGAGTTGAACCTTACTTTTGATTGAGCCTTTCTGAAACACTCTTTCTGTAGAAACTGCAATTGGACATTCTGAGCGCTAAGAGGCCTCTATTGGGAAAAATAATATCTTCAAATAAAAACTACACAGAAGCATTGTGTGAAACTTGTTTCTGATATGTTCATTAAGCTAACAGAGTTAAACCATACTTTTGATTGCGCAGTTCTGAACACTCTTTCTGTAGAAAATGCAAGTGGACATTCGGAGCGCTAAGAGGGTAATAGTGGAAAAAGGAATATATTCAAATATAAACTACACAGTAGCATTCTGTGAAAATTCTTCTGTTCTGTGCATTCAACTAACAGAGTTGAACCTTACTTTTGATTGAGCCGTTCTGAAACACTCTTTCTGTAGAAACTGCAATTGGACATGCTAAGCGCTAAGAGCCCTACATTGGGAAAAGGAATATCTTCAAATAAAAACTACACAGATTCATTCTGTGAAACTTATTTCTGATCTGTAAATTCAGTTAACAGAGATAAAACATATTTTTGATTGAGCAGTTATGAAACTCTCTTTTTGTAGAAAATGCAAGTGGAGATTCGGAGCGCTAAGAGGGTAATAGTGGAAAAAGTAATGTCTTCAAATATAAACTACACAGAATCATTCGGTGAAACTTCTTTCTGATCTGTGCATTCAGCTAACAGAGTTAAACCATACTTTTGATTGAGCAGATCTGAACACTCTTTCTGTAGAAAATGCAACTGGACATTTGGAGCGCTAAGAGCGTAGTAGTGGAAAAAGGAATATATTCAAATATAAACTACACAGAAGCATTCTGTGAAACTTCTTTCTGATCTGAGCATACAGCTAACAGAGTTAAACCATACTTTTGATTGAGCAGTTTTGAAACACTCTGTCTGTAGAAAATGCAACTGGACATTCGTAGCGCTAAGTGGGTAATAGTGGAAAAAGAATATGTTCAAATATAAACTACACAGAAGCATTGTATGAAACTTCTTTCTGTTCTGTGCATTCAACTAACAGAGTTGAACCTTACTTTTGATTGAGCCGTTCTGAAACACTCTTTCTGTAGAAACTGCAATTGGACATTCTGAGCGCTAGGAGGCCTATATTGGGAAAAAGAATGTCTACAAATAAAAACTACAGAGAAGAATTGTGTGAAACTTCTTTCTGTTCTGTTTGTTCAACTAAAAGAGTTGAACCTTAGTTTTGATTGAGCCGTTCTGAAACACTCTTTCTGTAGAAAATGCAAGTGGAGATTCGGAGCGCTAAGAGGGTAATAGTGGAAAAAGGAATGTCTCAAAATATAAACTACACAGAATCATTCTGTGAAACTTCTTTCTGATCTGTGCATTCAGCTAACAGAGTTAAACCATACTTTTGATTGAGCAGATCTGAACACTCTTTCTGTAGAAAATGCACCTGGACATATGGAGCGCTAAGAGAGTACTAGTGGAAAAAGCAATATATTCAAATATAAACTACACAGAACCATTCTGTGAAACTTCTTTCTGATCTGAGCATTCAGCTAACAGAGTTAAACCATACTTTTGATTGAGCAGTTTTGAAACACTCTGTCTATAGAAAATGCAACTGGACATTCGTAGCGCTAAGTGGGTAATAGTGGAAAAAAGAATATGTTCAAATATAAACTACACAGAAGCATTGTATGAAACTTCTTTCTGTTCTGTGCATTCAACTAACAGAGTTGAACCTTACTTTTGATTGAGCCTTTCTGAAACACTCTTTCTGTAGAAACTGCAATTGGATATTCTGAGCGCTAAGAGGCCTATATTGGGAAAAATAATATCTTCAAATAAAAACTACACAGAAGCATTGTGTGAAACTTATTTCTGATATGTTCATTAAGCTAACAGAGTTAAACCATACTTTTGATTGCGCAGTTCTGAACACTCTTTCTGTAGAAAATGCAAGTGGACATTCGGAGCGCTAAGAGGGTAATAGTGGAAAAAGGAATATATTCAAATATAAACTACACAGTAGAATTCTGTGAAAATACTTTCTGTTCTGTGCATTCAACTAACAGAGTTGAACCTTACTTTTGATTGAGCCGTTCTGAAACACTCTTTCTATAGAAACTGCAATTGGACGTGCTAAGCGCTAAGAGGCCTACATTGGGAAAAAGAATATCTTCCAATAAAAACTACACAGATGCATTCTGTGAAACTTATTTCTGATCTGTAAATTCAGTTAACAGAGATAAAACATATTTTTGATTGAGCAGTTATGAAACTCTCTTTTTGTAGAAAATGCAAGTGGAGATTCGGAGCGCTAAGAGGGTAATAGTGGAAAAAGGAATGTCTTCAAATATAAACTACACAGAATCATTCGGTGAAACTTCTTTCTGATCTGTGCATTCAGCTAACAGAGTTAAACCATACTTTTGATTGAGCAGATCTGAACACTCTTTCTGTAGAAAATGCAACTGGACATTTGGAGCGCTAAGAGCGTAGTAGTGGAAAAAGGAATATATTCAAATATAAACTACACAGAAGCATTCTGTGAAACTTCTTTCTGATCTGAGCATACAGCTAACAGAGTTAAACCACACTTTTGATTGAGCAGTTTTGAAACACTCTGTCTGTAGAAAATGCAACTGGACATTCGTAGCGCTAAGTGGGTAATAGTGGAAAAAGAATATGTTCAAATATAAACTACACAGAAGCATTGTATGAAACTTCTTTCTGTTCTGTGCATTCAACTAACAGAGTTGAACCTTACTTTTGATTGAGCCGTTCTGAAACACTCTTTCTGTAGAAACTGCAATTGGACATTCTGAGCGTTAAGAGGCCTATATTGGGAAAAAGAATGTCTACAAATAAAAACTACACAGAAGAATTGTGTGAAACTTCTTTCTGTTCTGTTTGTTCAACTAAATGAGTTGAACCTTAGTTTTGATTTAGCCGTTCGGAAACACTCTTTCTGTAGAAAATGCAAGTGGAGATTCGGAGCGCTAAGAGGGTAATAGTGGAAAAAGGAATGTCTCCAAATATAAACTACACAGAATCATTCTGTGAAATTTCTTTCTGATCTGTGCATTCTGCTAACAGAGTTAAACCATACTTTTGATTGAGCAGATCTGAACACTCTTTCTGTAGAAAATGCAACTGGACATTTGGAGCGCTAAGAGAGTAGTAGTGGAAAAAGGAATATATTCAAATATAAACTACACAGAAGCATTCTGTGAAACTTCTTTCTGATCTGAGCATTCAGCTAACAGAGTTAAACCATACTTTTGATTGAGCAGTTTTGAAACACTCTCTCTGTAGAAAATGCAACTGGACATTCGTAGCGCTAAGTGGGTAATAGTGGAAAAAAGAATATGTTCAAATATAAACTACACAGAAGCATTGTATGAAACTTCTTTCTGTTCTGTGCATTCAACTAACAGAGTTGAACCTTACTTATAATTGAGCCTTTCTGAAACACTCTTTCTGTAGAATCTGCAATTGGACATTCTGAGCGCTAAGAGGCCTATATTGGGAAAAATAATATCTTCAAATAAAAACTACACAGAAGCATTGTGTGAAACTTATTTCTGATATGTTCATTAAGCTAATAGAGTTAAACCATACTTTTGATTGCGCAGTTCTGAACACTCTTTCTGTAGAAAATGCAAGTGGACATTCGGAGCGCTAAGAGGGTAATAGTGGAAAAAGGAATATATTCAAATATAAACTACACAGTAGCATTCTGTGAAAATTCTTTCTGTTCTGTGCATTCATCCAGCAGAGTTGAACCTTACTTTTGATTGAGCCGTTCTGAAACACTCTTTCTGTAGAAACTGCAATTGGACATGCTAAGCGCTAAGAGGCCTACATTTTGAAAAAGAATATCTTCAAATAAAAACTACACAGGTGCATTCTGTGGAACTTATTTCTGATCTGTAAATTCATTTAATAGAGATAAAACATATTTTTGATTGAGCAGTTATGAAACACTCTTTTTGTAGAAAATGCAAGTGGAGATTCGGAGCGCTAAGAGGGTAATAGTGGAAAAAGGAATGTCTTCAAATATAAACTACACAGAATCATTCGGTGAAACTTCTTTCTGATCTGTGCATTCAGCTAACAGAGTTAAACCATACTTTTGATTGAGCAGATCTGAACACTCTTTCTGTAGAAAATGCAACTGGACATTTGGAGCGCTAAGAGCGTAGTAGTGGAAAAAGGAATATATTCAAATATAAACTACACAGAAGCATTCCGTGAAACTTCTTTCTGATCTGAGCATTCAGCTAACAGATTTAAACCATACTTTTGATTGAGCAGTTTTGAAACACTCTGTCTGTAGAAAATGCAACTGGACATTCGTAGCGCTAAGTGGGTAGTAGTGGAAAAAAGAATATGTTCAAATATAAACTACACAGAAGCATTGTATGAAACTTCTTTCTCTTCTGTGCATTTAACTAACAGAGTTGAACCTTACTTTTGATTGAGCCGTTCTGAAACACTCTTTCTGTAGAAACTGCAATTGGACATTCTGAGCGCTAAGAGGCCTATATTGGGAAAAAGAATGTCTACAAATAAAAACTACACAGAAGAATTGTGTGAAACTTCTTTCTGTTCTGTTTGTTCAACTAAAAGAGTTGAACCTTAGTTTTGATTGAGCCGTTCTGAAACACTCTTTCTGTAGAAAATGCAAGTGGAGATTCGGAGCGCTAAGAGGGTAATAGTGGAAAAAGAATGTCTCCATATATAAACTACACAGAATCATTCTGTGAAACTTCTTTCTGATCTGTGCATTCAGCTAACAGAGTTAAACCATACTTTTGATTGAGCAGATCTGAACACTCTTTCTGTATAAAATGCAACTGGACATTTGGAGCGCTAAGAGAGTAGTAGTTGAAAAAGGAATATATTCAAATATAAACTACACAGAAGCATTCTGTGAAACTTCTTTCTGATCTGAGCATTCAGCTAACAGAGTTAAACAATACTTTTGATTGAGCAGTTTTGAAACACTCTGTCTGTAGAAAATACAACTGGACATTCGTAGCGCTAAGTGGGTAATAGTGGAAAAAAGAGTATGTTCAAATATAAACTACACAGAAGCATCGTATGAAACTTCTTTCTGTTCTGTGCATTCAACTAACAGAGTTGAACCTTACATTTGATTGAGCCTTTCTGAAACACTCTTTCTGTAGAAACTGCAATTGGACATTCTGAGCGCTAAGAGGCCTCTATTGGGAAAAATAATATCTTCAAATAAAAACTACACAGAAGCATTGTGTGAAACTTATTTCTGATATGTTCATTAAGCTAACAGAGTTAAACCATACTTTTGATTGCGCAGTTCTGAACTCTCTTTCTGTAGAAAATGCAAGTGGACATTCGGAGCGCTAAGAGGGTAATAGTGGAAAAAGGGATATATTCAAATATAAACTACACAGTAGCATTCTGTGAAAATTCTTTCTGTTCTGTGCATTCAACTAACAGAGTTGAACCTTACTTTTGATTGAGCCGTTCTGAAACACTCTTTCTGTAGAAACTGCAATTGGACATGCTAAGCGCTAAGAGGCCTACATTGGGAAAAAGAATATCTTCAAATAAAAACTACACATATGCATTCTGTGGAACTTATTTCTGATCTGTAAATTCATTTAACAGAGATAAAACATATTTTTGATTGAGCAGTTATGAAACACTCTTTTTGTAGAAAATGCAAGTTGAGATTCGGAGCGCTAAGAGGGTAATAGTGGAAAAAGGAATGTCTTCAAATATAAACTACACAGAATCATTCGGTGAAACTTCTTTCTGATCTGTGCATTCAGCTAACAGAGTTAAACCATAGTTTTGATTGAGCAGATCTGAACACTCTTTCTGTAGAAAATGCAACTGGACATTTGGAGCGCTAAGAGCGTAGTAGTGGAAAAAGGAATATATTCAAATATAAAATACACAGAAGCATTCTGTGAAACTTCTTTCTGATCTGAGCATTCAGCTAACAGATTTAAACCATACTTTTGATTGAGCAGTTTTGAAACACTCTGTCTGTAGAAAATGCAACTGGACATTCGTAGCGCTAAGTGGGTAGTAGTGGAAAAAAGAATATGTTCAAATATAAACTACACAGAAGCATTGTATGAAACTTCTTTCTGTTCTGTGCATTCAACTAACAGAGTTGAACCTTACTTTTGATTGAGCCGTTCTGAAACACTCTTTCTGTAGAAACTGCAATTGGACATTCTGAGCGCTAAGAGGCCTATATGGGAAAAAGAATGTCTACAAATAAAAACTACACAGAAGAATTGTGTGAAACTTCTTTCTGTTCTGTTTGTTCAACTAAAAGAGTTGAACCTTAGTTTTGATTGAGCCGTTCTGAAACACTCTTTCTGTAGAAAATGCAAGTGGAGATTCTGAGCGCTAAGAGGGTAATAGTGGAAAAAGGAATGTCTCCATATATAAACTACACAGAATCATTCTGTGAAACTTCTTTCTGATCTGTGCATTCAGCTAACAGAGTTAAACCATACTTTTGATTGAGCAGATCTGAACACTCTTTCTGTAGAAAATGCAACTGGACATTTGGAGCGCTAAGAGAGTAGTAGTGGAAAAAGGAATATATTCAAATATAAACTACACAGAAGCATTCTGTGAAACTTCTTTCTGATCTGAGCATTCAGCTAACAGAGTTAAACCATACTTTTGATTGAGCAGTTTTGAAACACTATGTCTGTAGAAAATACAACTGGACATTCGTAGCGCTAAGTGGGTAATAGTGGAAAAAACAGTATGTTCAAATATAAACTACAAAGAAGCATCGTATGGAACTTCTTTCTGTTCTGTGCATTCAACTAACAGAGTTGAACCTTACTTTTGATTGAGCCTTTCTGAAACACTCTTTCTGTAGAAACTGCAATTGGACATTCTGAGCGCTATAAGGCCTCTATTGGGAAAAATAATATCTTCACATAAAAACTACACAGAAGCATTGTGTGAAACTTATTTCTGATATGTTCATTAAGCTAACAGAGTTAAACCATACTTTTGATTGCGCAGTTCTGAACACTCTTTCTGTAGAAAATGCAAGTGGACATTCGGAGCGCTAAGAGGGTAATAGTGGAAAAAGGAATATATTCAAATATAAACTACACAGTAGCATTCTGTGAAAATTCTTTCTGTTCTGTGCATTCAACTAACAGAGTTGAACCTTACTTTTGATTGAGCCGTTCTGAAACACTCTTTCTGTAGAAACTGCAATTGGACATGCTAAGCGCTAAGAGGCCTACATTGGGAAAAAGAATATCTTCAAATAAAAACTACACAGATGCATTCTGTGGAACTTATTTCTGATCTGTAAATTCATTTAACAGAGATAAAACATATTTTTGATTGAGCAGTTATGAAACACTCTTTTTGTAGAAAATGCAAGTGGAGATTCGGGGCGCTAAGAGGGTAATAGTGGAAAAAGGAATGTCTTCAAATATAAACTACACAGAATCATTCGGTGAAACTTCTTTCTGATCTGTGCATTCAGCTAACAGAGTTAAACCATAGTTTTGATTGAGCAGATCTGAACACTCTTTCTGTAGAAAATGCAACTGGACATTTGGAGCGCTAAGAGCGTAGTAGGGGAAAAAGGAATATATTCAAATATAAACTACACAGAAGCATTCTGTGAAACTTCTTTCTGATCTGAGCATTCAGCTAACAGATTTAAACCATACTTTTGATTGAGCAGTTTTGAAACACTCTGTCTGTAGAAAATGCAACTGGACATTCGTATCGCTAAGTGGGTAGTAGTGGAAAAAAGAATATGTTCAAATATAAACTACACAGAAGCATTGTATGAAACTTCTTTCTGTTCTGTGCATTCAACTAACAGAGTTGAACCTTACTTTTGATTGAGCCGTTCTGAAACACTCTTTCTGTATAAACTGCAATTGGACATTCTGAGCGCTAAGATGCCTATATTGGGAAAAAGAATGTCTACAAATAAAAACTACACAGAAGAATTGTGTGAAACTTCTTTCTGTTCTGTTTGTTCAACTAAAAGAGTTGATCCTTAGTTTTGATTGAGCCGTTCTGAAACACTCTTTCTGTAGAAAATGCAAGTGGAGATTCGGAGCGATAAGAGGGTAATAGTGGAAAAAGGAATGTCTCCATATATAAACTACATAGAATCATTCTGTGAAACTTCTTTCTGATCTGTGCATTCAGCTAACAGAGTTAAACCATACTTTTGATTGAGCAGATCTGAACACTCTTTCTGTAGAAAATGCAACTGGACATTTGGAGCGCTAAGAGAGTAGTAGTGGAAAAAGGAATATATTCAAATATAAACTACACAGAAGCATTCTGTGAAACTTCTTTCTGATCTGAGCATTCAGCTAACGGAGTTAAACCATACTTATGATTGAGCAGTTTTGAAACACTCTGTCTGTAGAAAATGCAACTGGACATTCGTAGCGCTAAGTGGGTAATAGTGGAAAAAAGAATATGTTCAAATATAAACTACACAGAAGCATTGTATCAAACTTCTTTCTGTTCTGTGCATTCAACTAACAGAGTTGAACCTTACTTTTGATTGAGCCTTTCTGAAACACTCTTTCTGTAGAAACTGCAATTGGACATTCTGAGCGCTAAGAGACCTATATTGGGAAAAATAATATCTTCAAATAAAAATTACACAGAAGCATTGTGTGAAACTTATTTCTGATATGTTCATTAAGCTAACAGAGTGAAACCATACTTTTGATTGCGCAGTTCTGAACACTCTTTCTGTAGAAAATGCAAGTGGACATTCGGAGCGCTAAGAGGGTAATAGTGGAAAAAGGAATATATTCAAATATAAACTACACAGTAGCATTCTGTGAAAATTCTTTCTGTTCTGTGCATTCAACTAACAGAGTTGAACCTTACTTTTGATTGAGCCGTTCTGAAACACTCTTTCTGTAGAAACTGCAATTGGACATGCTAAGCGCTAAGAGGCCTACATTGGGAAAAAGAATATCTTCAAATAAAAACTACACAGATGCATTCTGTGAAACTTATTTCTGATCTGTAAATTCAGTTAACAGAGATAAAACATATTTTTGATTGAGCAGTTATGAAACACTCTTTTTGTAGAAAATGCAAGTGGAGATTCGGAGCGCTAAGAGGGTAATAGTGGAAAAAGGAATGTCTTCAAATATAAACTACACAGAATCATTCGGTGAAACTTCTTTCTGATGTGTGCATTCAGCTAACAGAGTTAAACCATACTTTTGATTGAGCAGATCTGAACACTCTTTCTGTTGAAAATGCAACTGGACATTTGGAGCGCTAAGAGCGTAGTAGTGGAAAAAGGAATATATTCAAATATAAACTACACAGAAGCATTCTGTGAAACTTCTTTCTGATCTGAGCATTCAGCTAACAGAGTTAAACCATACTTTTGATTGAGCAGTTTTGAAACACTCTGTCTGTAGAAAATGCAACTGGACATTCGTAGCGCTAAGTGGGTAATAGTGGAAAAAAGAATATGTTCAAATATAAACTACACAGAAGCATTGTATGAAACTTCTTTCTGTTCTGTGCATTCAACTAACAGAGTTGAACCTTACTTTTGATTGAGCCGTTCTGAAACACTCTTTCTGTAGAAACTGCAATTGGACATTCTGAGCGCTAAGAGGCCTATATGGGAAAAAGAATGTCTACAAATAAAAACTACAAAGAAGAATTGTGTGAAACTTCTTTCTGTTCTGTTTGTTCAACTAAAAGAGTTGAACCTTAGTTTTGATTGAGCCATTCTGAAACACTCTTTCTGTAGAAAATGCAAGTGGAGATTCGGAGCGCTAAGAGGGTAATAGTGGAAAAAGGAATGTCTCCAAATATAAACTACACAGAATCATTCGGTGAAACTTCTTTCTGATCTGAGCATTCAGCTAACAGAGTTAAATCATACTTTTGATTGAGCAGATCTGAACACTCATTCTGTAGAAAATACAACTGGACATTTGGAGCGCTAAGAGAGTAGTAGTGGAAAAACGAATATATTCAAATATAAACTACACAGAAGCATTCTGTGAAACTTATTTCTGATCTGAGCATTCAGCAAACAGAGTTAAACCATACTTTTGATTGAGCAGTTTTGAAACACTCTGTCTGTAGAAAATGCAACTGGACATTCGTAGTGCTAAGTGGGTAATAGTGGAAAAAAGAATATGTTCAAATATAAACTACACAGAAGCATTGTATGAAACTTCTTTCTGTTCTGTGCATTCAACTAACAGAGTTGAACCTTACTTTTGATTGAGCCTTTCTGAAACGCTCTTTCTGTAGAAACTGCAATTGGACATTCTGAGTGCTAAGAGGCCTATATTGGGAAAAATAATATCTTCAAATAAAAACTACACAGAAGCATTGTGTGAAACTTATTTCTGATATGTTCATTAAGCTAACAGAGTTAAACCATACTTTTGATTGCGCAGTTCTGAACACTCTTTCTGTAGAAAATGCAAGTGGACTTTCGGAGCGCTAAGAGGGTAATAGTGGAAAAAGGAATATATTCAAATATAAACTACACAGTAGCATTCTGTGAAAATTCTTTCTGTTCTGTGCATTCAACTAACAGAGTTGAACCTTACTTTTTATTGAGCCGTTCTGAAACACTCTTTCTGTAGAAACTGCAATTGGACATGCTAAGCGCTAAGAGGCCTACATTGGGAAAAAGAATATCTTCAAATAAAAACTACACAGATGCATTCTGTGAAACTTATTTCTGATCTGTAAATTCAGTTAACAGAGATAAAACATATTTTTGATTGAGCAGTTATGAAACACTCTTTTTGTAGAAAATGCAAGTGGAGATTCGGAGCGCTAAGAGGGTAATAGTGGAAAAAGGAATATCTTCAAATATAAACTACACAGAATCATTCGGTGAAACTTCTTTCTGATCTGTGCATTCAGCTAACAGAGTTAAACCATACCTTTGATTGAGCAGATGTGAACACTCTTTCTGTAGAAAATGCAACTGGACATTTGGAGCGCTAAGAGCGTAGTAGTGGAAAAAGGAATATATTCAAACATAAACTACACAGAAGCATTCTGTGAAATTTCTTTCTGATCTGAGCATTCAGCTAACAGAGTTAAACCATACTTTTGATTGAGCAGTTTTGAAACACTCTGTCTGTAGAAAATGCAACTGGACATTCGTAGCGCTAAGTGGGTAATAGTGGAAAAGAGAATATGTTCAAATATAAACTACACAGAAGCATTGTATGAAACTTCTTTCTGTTCTGTGCATTCAACTAACAGAGTTGAACCTTACTTTTGATTGAGCCGTTCTGAAACACTCTTTCTGTAGGAACTGCAATTGGACATTCTGAGCGCTAAGAGGCCTATATTGGGAAAGAGAATGTCTACAAATAAAAACAACACAGAAGAATTGTGTGAAACTTCTTTCTGTTCTGTTTGTTCAACTAAAAGAGTTGAACCTTAGTTTTGATTGAGCCGTTCTGAAACACTCTTTCTGTAGAAAATGCAAGTGGAGATTCGGAGCGCTAAGAGGGTAATAGTGGAAAAAGGAATCTCTCCAAATATAAACTACACAGAATCATTCTGTGAAACTTCTTTCTGATCTGTGCATTCAGCTAACAGTGTTAAACCATACTTTTGATTGAGCAGATCTGAACACTCTTTCTGTAGAAAATGCAACTGGACATTTGGAGCGCTAAGAGAGTAGTAGTGGAAAAAGGAATATATTCAAATATAAACTACACAGAAGCATTCTGTGAAACTTCTTTCTGATCTGAGCATTCAGCTAACAGAGTTAAACCATACTTATGATTGAGCAGTTTTGAAACACTCTGTCTGTAGAAAATGCAACTGGACATTCGTAGCGCTAAGTGGGTAATAGTGGAAAAAAGAATATGTTCAAATATAAACTACACAGAAGCATTGTATGAAACTTCTTTCTGTTCTGTGCATTCAACTAACAGAGTTGAACCTTACTTTTGATTGAGACTTTCTGAAACACTCTTTCTGTAGAAACTGCAATTGGACATTCTGAGCGCTAAGAGGCCTCTATTGGGAAAAATAATATCTTCAAATAAAAAATACACAGAAGCATTGTGTGAAACTTATTTCTGATATGTTCATTAAACTAACAGAGTTAAACCATACTTTTGATTGCGCAGTTCTGAACACTCTTTCTGTAGAAAATGCAAGTGGACATTCGGAGCGGTAAGAGGGTAATAGTGGAAAAAGGAATGTATTCAAATATAAACTACACAGTAGCATTCTGTGAAAATTCTTTCTGTTCTGTGCATTCAACTAACAGAGTTGAACCTTACTTTTGATTGAGCCGTTCTGAAACACTCTTTCTGTAGAAACTGCAATTGGACATGCTAAGCGCTAAGAGGCCTACATTGGGAAAAAGAATATCTTCAAATAAAAACTACACAGATGCATTCTGTGAAACTTATTTCTGATCTGTAAACTCAGTTAACAGAGATAAAACATATTTTTGATTGAGCAGTTATGAAACACTCTTTTTGTAGAAAATGCAAGTGGAGATTCGGAGCGCTAAGAGGGTAATAGTGGAAAAAGGAATGTCTTCAAATATAAACTACACAGAATCATTCGGTGAAACTTCTTTCTGATCTGTGCATTCAGCTAACAGAGTTAAACCAAACTTTTGATTGAGCAGATCTGAACACTCTTTCTGTTGAAAACGCAACTGGACATTTGGAGCGCTAAGAGCGTAGTAGTGGAAAAAGGAATATATTCAAATATAAACTACACAGAAGCATTCTGTGAAACTTCTTTCTGATCTGAGCATTCAGCTAACAGAGTTAAACCATACTTTTGATTGAGGAGTTTTGAAACACTCTGTCTGTAGAAAATGCAACTGGACATTCGTAGCGCTAAGTGGGTAATAGTGGAAAAAAGAATATGTTCAAATATAAACTACACTGAAGCATTGTATGAAACTTCTTTCTGTTCTGTGCATTCAACTAACAGAATTGAACCTTACTTTTGATTGAGCCTTTCTGAAACACTCTTTCTGTAGAAACTGCAATTGGACATTCTGAGCGCTAAGAGGCCTATATTGGGAAAAATAATATCTTCAAATAAAAACTACACAGAAGCATTGTGTGAAACTTATTTCTGATATGTTCATTAAGCTAACAGAGTTAAACCATACTTTTGATTGCGCAGTTCTGAACACTCTTTCTGTAGAAAATGCAAGTGGACATTCGGAGCGCTAAGAGGGTAATAGTGGAAAAAGGAATATATTCAAATATAAACTACACAGTAGCATTCTGTGAAAATTCTTTCTGTTCTGTGCATTCAACTAACAGAGTTGAACCTTACTTTTGATTGAGCCGTTCTGAAACACTCTTTCTGTAGAAACTGCAATTGGACATGCTAAGCGCTAAGAGGCCTACATTGGGAAAAAGAATATCTTCAAATAAAAACTACACAGATGCATTCTGTGAAACTTATTTCTCATCTGTAAATTCAGTTAACAGAGATAAAACATATTTTTGATTGAGCAGTTATGAAACACTCTTTTTGTAGAAAATGCAAGTGGAGATTCGGAGCGCTAAGAGGGTAATAGTGGAAAAAGGAATGTCTTCAAATATAAACTACACAGAATCATTCGGTGAAACTTCTTTCTGATCTGTGCATTCAGCTAACAGAGTTAAACCATACTTTTGATTGAGCAGATCTGAACACTCTTTCTGTTGAAAATGCAACTGGACATTTGGAGAGCTAAGAGCGTAGTAGTGGAAAAAGGAATATATTCAAATATAAACTACACAGAAGCATTCTGTGAAACTTCTTTCTGATCTGAGCATTCAGCTAACAGAGTTAAACCATACTTTTGATTGAGCAGTTTTGAAACACTCTGTCTGTAGAAAATGCAACTGGACATTCGTAGCGCTAAGTGGGTAATAGTGGAAAAAAGAATATGTTCAAATATAAACTACACAGAAGCATTGTATGAAACTTCTTTCTGTTCTGTGCATTCAACTAACAGAGTTGAACCTTACTTTTGATTGAGCCGTTCTGAAACGCTCTTTTGTAGAAACTGCAATTGGACATTCTGAGCGCTAAGAGGCCTATATTGGGAAAAAGAATGTCTACAAATAAAAACTACAAAGAAGAATTGTGTGAAACTTCTTTCTGTTCTGTTTGTTCAACTAAAAGAGTTGAACCTTAGTTTTGATTGAGCCATTCTGAAACACTTTTTCTGTAGAAAATGCAAGTGGAGATTCGGAGCGCTAAGAGGGTAATAGTGGAAAAAGGAATGTCTCCAAATATAAACTACACAGAATCATTCGGTGAAACTTCTTTCTGATCTGAGCATTCAGCTAACAGAGTTAAACCATACTTTTGATTGAGCAGATCTGAACACTCTTTCTGTAGAAAATGCAACTGGACATTTGGAGCGCTAAGAGAGTAGTAGTGGAAAAACGAATATATTCAAATATAAACTACACAGAAGCATTCTGTGAAACTTCTTTCTGATCTGAGCATTCAGCTAACAGAGTTACACCATACATTTGATTGAGCAGTTTTGAAACACTCTGTCTGTAGAAAATGCAACTGGACATTCGTAGTGCTAAGTGGGTAATAGTGGAAAAAAGAATATGTTCAAATATAAACTACACAGAAGCATTGTATGAAACTTCTTTCTGTTCTGTGCATTCAACTAACAGAGTTGAACCTTACTTTTGATTGAGCCTTTCTGAAACACTCTTTCTGTAGAAACTGCAATTGGACATTCTGAGCGCTAAGAGGCCTCTATTGGGAAGAATAATATCTTCAAATAAAAACTACACAGAAGCATTGTGTGAATCTTATTTCTGATATGTTCATTAAGCTAACAGAGTTAAACCATACTTTTGATTGCGCAGTTCTGAACACTCTTTCTGTAGAAAATGCAAGTGGACATTCGGAGCGCTAAGAGGGTAATAGTGGAAAAAGGAATATATTCAAATATAAACTACACAGTAGCATTCTGTGAAAATTCTTTCTCTTCTGTGCATTCAGCTAACAGAGTTGAACCTTACTTTTGATTGAGCCGTTCTGAAACACTCTTTCTGTAGAAACTGCAATTGGACATGCTAAGCGCTAAGAGGCTTACATTGGGAAAAAGAATATCTTCAAATAAAAACTACACAGATGCATTCTGTGAAACTTATTTCTGATCTGTAAATTCAGTTAACAGAGATAAAACATATTTTTGATTGAGCAGTTAAGAAACACTCTTTTTGTAGAAAATGCAAGTGGAGATTCGGAGCGCTAAGAAGGTAATAGTGGAAAAAGGAATGTCTTCAAATATAAACTACACAGAATCATTCGGTGAAACTTCTTTCTGATCTGTGCATTCAGCTAACAGACTTAAACCATACTTTTGATTGAGCAGATCTGAACACTCTTTCTGTTGAAAATGCAACTGGACATTTGGAGCGCTGAGAGCGTAGTAGTGGAAAAAGGAATATATTCAAATATAAACTACACAGAAGCATTCTGTGAAACTTCCTTCTGATCTGAGCATTCAGCTAACAGAGTTAAACCATAATTTTGATTGAGCAGTTTTGAAACACTGTGTCCGTAGAAAATGCAACTGGACATTCGTAGCGCTAAGTGGGTATAGTGAAAAAAGAATATGTTCAAATATAAACTACACAGAAGCATTGTATGAAACTTCTTTCTGTTCTGTGCATTCAACTAACAGAGTTGAACCTTACTTTTGATTGAGCCGTTCTGAAACACTCTTTCTGTAGAAACTGCAATTGGACATTCTGAGCGCTAGGAGGCCTATATTGGGAAAAAGAATGTCTACAAATAAAAACTACACAGAAGAATTGTGTGAAACTTCTTTCTGTTCTGTTTGTTCAACTAAAAGAGTTGAACCTTAGTTTTGATTGAGCCGTTCTGAAACACTCTTTCTGTAGAAAATGCAAGTGGAGATTCGGAGCGCTAAGAGGGTAATAGTGGAAAAAGGAATGTCTCCAAATATAAACTACACAGAATCATTCTGTGAAACTTCTTTCTGATCTGTGCATTCAGCTAACAGAGTTAAAACATACTTTTGATTGAGCAGATCTGAACACTCTTTCTGTAGAAAATGCAACTGGACATTTGGAGCGCTAAGAGAGTACTAGTGGAAAAAGGAATATATTCAAATATAAACTACACAGAAGCATTCAGTGAAACTTCTTTCTGATATGAGAATTCAGCTAACAGAGTTAAACTATACTTTTGATTGAGCAGTTTTGAAACACTCTGTCTGTAGAAAATGCAACTGGACATTCGTAGCGCTAAGTGGGTAATAGTGGAAAAAAGAATATGTTCAAATATAAACTACACAGAAGCATTGTATGAAACTTCTTTCTGTTCTGTGCATTCAACTAACAGAGTTGAACCTTACTTTTGATTGAGCCTTTCTGAAACACTCTTTCTGTAGAAACTGCAATTGGACATTCTGAGCGCTAAGAGGACTCTATTGGGAAAAATAATATCTTCAAATAAAAACTACACAGAAGCATTGTGTGAAACTTATTTCTGATATGTTCATTAAGCTAACAGAGTTAAACCATACTTTTGATTGCGCAGTTCTGAACACTCTTTCTGTAGAAAATGCAAGTGGACATTCGGAGCGCTAAGAGGCTAATAGTGGAAAAAGGAATATATTCAAATATAAACTACACAGTAGCATTCTGTGAAAATTCTTTCTGTTCTGTGCATTCAACTAACAGAGTTGAACCTTACTTTTGATTGAGCCGTTCTGAAACACTCTTTCTGTAGAAACTGCAATTGGACATGCTAAGCGCTAAGAGTCCTACATTGGGAAAAAGAATATCTTCAAATAAAAACTACACAGATGCATTCTGTGAAACTTATTTCTGATCTGTAAATTCAGTTAACAGAGATAAAACATATTTTTGATTGAGCAGTTATGAAACACTCTTTTTGTAGAAAATGCAAGTGGAGATTCGGAGCGCTAAGAGGGTAATAGTGGAAAAAGGAATGTCTTCAAATATAAACTACACAGAATCATTCGGTGAAACTTCTTTCTGATCTGTGCATTCAGCTAACAGAGTTAAACCATACTTTTGATTGAGCAGATCTGAACACTCTTTCTGTAGAAAATGCAAATGGACATTTGGAGCGCTAAGAGCGTAGTAGTGGAAAAAGGAATATATTCAAATATAAACTACACAGAAGCATTCTGTGAAACTTCTTTCTGATCTGAGCATTCAGGTAACAGAGTTAAACCATACTTTTGATTGAGCAGTTTTGAAACACTCTGTCTGTAGAAAATGCAACTGGACATTCGTAGCGCTAAGTGGGTAATAGTGGAAAAAAGAATACGTTCAAATATAAACTACACAGAAGCATTGTATGAAACTACTTTCTGTTCTGTGCATTCAACTAACAGAGTTGAACCTTACTTTTGATTGAGCCTTTCTGAAACACTCTTTCTGTAGAAACTGCAATTGGACATTCTGAGCGCTAAGAGGCCTCTATTGGGAAAAATAATATCTTCAAATAAAAACTACACAGAAGCATTGTGTGAAACTTATTTCTGATATGTTCATTAAGCTAACAGAGTTAAACCATACTTTTGATTGCGCAGTTCTGAACACTCTTTCTGTAGAAAATGCAAGTGGACATTCGGAGCGCTAAGAGGGTAATAGTGGAAAAAGGAATATATTCAAATATAAACTACACAGTAGCATTCTGTGAAAATTCTTTCTGTTCTGTGCATTCAACTAACAGAGTTGAACCTTACTTTTTATTGAGCCGTTCTGAAACACTCTTTCTGTAGAAACTGCAATTGGACATGCTAAGCGCTAAGAGGCCTACATAGGGAAAAAGAATATCTTCAAATAAAAACTACACAGATGCATTCTGTGAAACTTATTTCTGATCTGTAAATTCAGTTAACAGAGATAAAACATATTTTTGATTGAGCAGTTATGAAACACTCTTTTTGTAGAAAATGCAAGTGGAGATTCGGAGCGCTAAGAGGGTAATAGTGGAAAAAGGAATGTCTCCAAATATAAACTACACAGAATCATTCGGTGAAACTTCTTTCTGATCTGTGCATTCAGCTAACAGAGTTAAACCATACTTTTGATTGAGCAGATCTGAACACTCTTTCTGTAGAAAATGCAACTGGACATTTGGAGCGCTAAGAGCGTAGTAGTGGAAAAAGGAATATATTCAAATATAAACAACACAGAAGCATTCTGTGAAACTTCTTTCTGATCTGAGCATTCAGCTAACAGATTTAAACCATACTTTTGATTGAGCAGTTTTGAAACACTGTGTCTGTAGAAAATGCAACTGGACATTCGTAGCGCTAAGTGGGTATAGTGGAAAAAAGAATATGTTCAAATATAAACTACACAGAAGCATTCTGTGAAACTTCTTGCTGTTCTGTGCATTCAACTAACAGAGTTGAACCTTACTTTTGATTGAGCCGTTCTGAAACACTCTTTCTGAAGAAACTGCAATTGGACATTCTGAGCGCTAAGAGGTCTCTACTGGTAAAAGTAATATCTTCAAATAAAAACTACACAGAAGCATTGTGTGAAACTTATTTCTGATATGTTCATTAAGCTAACAGATTTAAACCATACTTTTGATTGCGCAGTTCTGAACACTCTTTCTGTAGAAAATGCAAGTGGACATTCGGAGCGCTAAGAGGGTAATAGTGGAAAAAGGAATATATTCAAATATAAACTACACAGTAGCATTCTGTGAAAACTCTTACTGTTCTGTGCATTCAGCCAACAGAATTGAACCTTACTTTTGATTGAGCCGTTCTGAAACACTCTTTCTGTAGAAACTGCAATTGGACATGCTAAGCGCTAAGAGGCCTACATTGGGAAAAATAATATCTTCAAATAAAAACTACACAGATGCATTCGGTGAAATTTATTTCTGATCTGCAAATTCAATTAACAGAGATAAAACATATTTTTGATTGAGCAGTTATGAAACACACTTTTTGTAGAAAATGCAAGTGGAGATTCGGAGCGCTAAGAGGGTAATAGTGGAAAAAGGAATATATTCAAATATAAACTACACAGAAGCATTCTGTGAAACTTCTTTCTGATCTGAGCATTCAGCTAACAGAGTTAAACCATACTTTTGATTGAGCAGTTTTGAAACACTCTGTCTGTAGAAAATGCAACTGGACATTCGTAGCGCTAAGTGGGTAATAGTGGAAAAAAGAATATGTTCAAATATAAACTACACAGAAGCATTCTGTGAAACTTCTTTCTGTTCTGTGCATTCAACTAACAGAGTTGAACCTTACTTTTGATTGAGCCGTTCTGAAACACTCTTTCTGTAGAAACTGCAATTGGACATTCTGAGCGCTAGAAGGCCTATATTGGGAAAAAGAATGTCTACAAATAAAAACTACAGAGAAGAATTGTGTGAAACTTCTTTCTGTTCTGTTTGTTCAACTAAAAGAATTGAACCGTAGTTTTGATTGTGTCTTTCTGAGAAACTCTTTCTGTAGAAAATGCAAGTGGAGATTCGGAGCGCTAAAAGGGGAATAGTGGAAAAAAGAATGTCTCCAAATATAAACTACACAGAATCATTCTGTGAAACTTTTTTCTGATCTGTGCATTCAGCTATCAGAATTAAACCATACTTTAGATAGAGCAGATCTGAACACTCTTTCTGTAGAAAATGCAACTGGACATTTGGAGTGCTAAGAGAGTAGTAGTGGAAAAAGGAATATATTCAAATATAAACTACACAGAAGCATTCTGTGAAACTTCTTTCTGATCTGAGCATTCAGCTAACAGAGTTAAACCATACTTTTGATTGAGCAGTTTTGAAACACTCTGTCTGTAGAAAATGCAACTGGACATTCGTAGCGCTAAGTGGGTAATTGTGGAAAAAAAATATGTTCAATTATAAACTAAACAGAAGCAGTGTATGAAACTTCTTTCTGTTCTGTGAATTCAACTAACAGAGTTGAACCTTACTTTTGATTGAGCCTTTCTGAAACACTCTTTCTGTAGAAACTGCAATTGGACATTCTGAGCGCTAAGAGGCCTATATTGGGAAAAATAATATCTTCAAATAAAAACTACACAGAAGCATTGTGTGAAACTTATTTCTGATATGTTCATTAAGCTAACAGAGTTAAACCATACTTTTGATTGCGCAGTTCTGAACACTCTTTCTGTAGAAAATGCAAGTGGACATTCGGAGCGCTAAGAGGGTAATAGTGGAAAAAGGAATATATTCAAATATAAACTACACAGTAGCATTCTGTGAAAATTCTTTCTGTTCTGTGCATTCAACTAACAGAGTTGAACCTTACTTTTGATTGAGCCGTTCTGAAACACTCTTTCTGTAGAAACTGCAATTGGACATGCTAAGCGCTAAGAGGCCTACATTGGGAAAAAGAATATCTTCAAATAAAAACTACACTGATGCATTCTGTGAAACTTATTTCTGATCTGTAAATTCAATTAACAGAGATAAAACGTATTTTTGATTGAGCAGTTATGAAACACTCTTTTTGTAGAAAATGCAAGTTGAGATTGGGAGCGCTAAGAGGGTAATAGTGGAAAAAGGAATGTCTTCAAATATAAACTACACAGAATCATTCGGTGAAACTTCTTTCTGATCCGTGCATTCAGCTAACAGAGTTAAACCATACTTTTGATTGAGCAGATCTGAACACTCTTTCTGTAGAAAATGCAACTGGACATTTGGAGCGCTAAGGGCGTAGTAGTGGAAAAAGGAGTATATTCAAATATAAACTACAGAGAGGCATTCTGTGAAACTTCTTTCTGATCTGAGCATTCAGCTAACAGAGTTAAACCATACTTTTGATTGAGCAGTTTTGAAACACTCTGTCTGTAGAAAATGCAACTGGACATTCGTAGCGCTAAGTGGGTAATAGTGGAAAAAAGAATATGTTCAAATATAAACTACACAGAAGCATTGTATGAAACCTCTTTCTGTTCTGTGCATTCAACTAACAGAGTTGAACCTTACTTTTGGTTGAGCCGTTCTGAAACACTCTTTCTGTAGAAACTGCAATTGGACATTCTGAGCGCTAAGAGGCCTATATTGGGAAAAAGAATGTCTACAAATAAAAACTACACAGAAGAATTGTGTGAAACTTCTTTCTGTTCTGTTTGTTCAACTAAAAGAGTTGAAACTTAGTTTTGATTGAGCCGTTCTGAAACACACTTTCTGTAGAAAATGCAAGTGGAGATTCGGAGCGCTAAGAGGGTAATAGTGGAAAAAGGAATGTCTCCAAATATAAACTACACAGAATCATTCTGTGAAACTTCTTTCTGATCTGTGCATTCAGCTAACAGAGTTAAACCATACTTTTGATTGAGCAGATCTGAACACTCTTTCTGTAGAAAATGCAACTGAACATTTGGAGCGCTAAGAGAGTAGTAGTGGAAAAAGGAATATATTCAAATATAAACTACACAGAAGCATTCTGTGAAACTTCTTTCTGATCTGAGCATTCAGCTAACAGAGTTAAACCATACTTTTGATTGAGCAGTTTTGAAACACTCTGTCTGTAGAAAATGCAACTGGACATTCGTAGCGCTAAGTGGGTAATAGTGGAAAAAAGAATATGTTCAAATATAAACTACACAGAAGCATTGTATGAAAATTCTTTCTGTTCTGTGCATTCAACTAACAGAGTTGAACCTTACTTTTGATTGAGCCTTTCTGAAACACTCTTTCTGTAGAAACTGCAATTGGACATTCTGAGCGCTAAGAGGCCTATATTGGGAAAAATAATATCTTCAAATAAAAACTACACAGAAGCATTGTGTGAAACTTATTTCTGATATGTTCATTAAGCTAACAGAGTTAAACCATACTTTTGATTGCGCAGTTCTGAACTCTCTTTCTGTAGAAAATGCAAGTGGACATTCGGAGCGCTAAGAGGGTATTAGTGGAAAAAGGAATATATTCAAATATAAACTACACAGTAGCATTCTGTGAAAATTCTTTCTGTTCTGTGCATTCAACTAACAGAGATGAACCTTACTTTTGATTGAGCCGTTCTGAAACACTCTTTCTGTAGAAACTGCAATTGGACATGCTAAGCGCTAAGAGGCCTACATTGGGAAAAAGAATATCTTCAAATAAAAACTACACAGATGCATTCTGTGAAACTTATTTCTGATCTGTAAATTCAGTTAACAGAGATAAAACATATTTTTGATTGAGCAGTTATGAAACACTCTTTTTGTAGAAAATGCAAGTGGAGATTCGGAGCGCTAAGAGGGTAATAGTGGAAAAAGGAATGTCTACAAATATAAACTACACAGAATCATTCGGTGAAACTTCTTTCTGATCTGTGCATTCAGCTAACAGAGTTAAACCATACTTTTGATTGAGCAGATCTGAACACTCTTTCTGTAGAAAATGCAACTGGACATTTGGAGCGCTAAGAGCGTAGTAGTGGAAAAAGGAATATATTCAAATATAAACTACACAGAAGCATTCTGTGAAACTTCTTTCTGATCTGAGCATTCAGCTAACAGAGTTAAACCATTCTTTTGATTGAGCAGTTTTGAAACACTCTGTCTGTAGAAAATGCAACTGGACATTCGTAGCGCTAAGTGGGTTATAGTGGAAAAAAGAATATGTTCAAATATAAACTACACAGAAGCATTGTATGAAACTTCTTTCTGTTCTGTGCATTCAACTAACAGAGTTGAACCTTACTTTTGATAGAGCCTTTCTGAAACACTCTTTCTGTAGAAACTGCAATTGGACATTCTGAGCGCTAAGAGGCCTCTATTGGGAAAAATAATATCTTCAAATAAAAACTACACAGAAGCATTGTGTGAAACTTATTTCTGATATGTTCATTAAGCTAACAGAGTTAAACCATACTTTTGATTGCGCAGTTCTGAACACTCTTTCTGTAGAAAATGCAAGTGGACATTCGGAGCGCTAAGAGGGTAATAGTGGAAAAAGGAATATATTCAAATATAAACTACACAGTAGCATTCTGTGAAAATTCTTTCTGTTCTGTGCATTCAACTAACAGAGTTGAACCTTACTTTTGATTGAGCCGTTCTGAAACACTCTTTCTGTAGAAACTGCAATTGGACATGCTAAGCGCTAAGAGGCCTACATTGGGAAAAAGAATATCTTCAAATAAAAACTACACAGATGCATTCTGTGAAACTTATTTCTGATCTGTAAATTCAGTTAACAGAGATAAAACATATTTTTGATTGAGCAGTTATGAAACACTCTTTTTGTAGAAAATGCAAGTGGAGATTCGGAGCGCTAAGAGGGTAATAGTGGAAAAAGGAATGTCTTCAAATATAAACTACACAGAATCATTCGGTGAAACTTCTTTCTGATCTGTGCATTCAGCTAACAGAGTTAAACCATACTTTTGATTGAGCAGATCTGAACACTCTTTCTGTAGAAAATGCAACTGGACATTTGGAGCGCTAAGAGCGTAGTAGTGGAAAAAGGAATATATTCAAATATAAACTACACAGAAGCATTCTGTGAAACTTTTTTCTGATCTGAGCATTCAGCTAACAGAGTTAAACCATACTTTTGATTGAGCAGTTTTGAAACACTCTGTCTGTAGAAAATGCAACTGGACATTCGTAGCGCTAAGTGGGTAATAGTGGAAAAAAGAATATGTTCAAATATAAACTACACAGAAGCATTGTATGAAACCTCTTTCTGTTCTGTGCATTCAACTAACAGAGTTGAACCTTACTTTTGGTTGAGCCGTTCTGAAACACTCTTTCTGTAGAAACTGCAATTGGACATTCTGAGCGCTAAGAGGCCTATATTGGGAAAAAGAATGTCTACAGATAAAAACTACACAGAAGAATTGTGTGAAACTTCTTTCTGTTCTGTTTGTTCAACTAAAAGAGTTGAACCTTAGTTTTGATTGAGCCGTTCTGAAACACTCTTTCTGTAGAAAATGCAAGTGGAGATTCGGAGCGCTAAGAGGGTAATAGTGGAAAAAGGAATGTCTCCTAATATAAACTACACAGAATCATTCGGTGAAACTTCTTTCTGATCTGTGCATTCAGCTAACAGAGTTAAACCATACTTTTGATTGAGCAGATCTGAACTCTCTTTCTGTAGAAAATGCAACTGGACATTTGGAGCGCTAAGAGAGTAGTAGTGGAAAAAGGAATATATTCAAATATAAACTACACAGAAGCATTCTGTGAAACTTCTTTCTGATCTGAGCATTCAGCTAACAGAGTTAAACCATACATTTGATTGAGCAGTTTTGAAACACTCTGTCTGTAGAAAATGCAACTGGACATTCGTAGCGCTAAGTGGGTAATTGTGGAAAAAAGAATATGTTCAAATATAAACTACACAGAAGCAGTGTATGAAACTTCTTTCTGTTCTGTGTATTCAACTAACAGAGTTGAACCTTACTTTTGATTGAGCCTTTCTGAAACACTCTTTCTGTAGAAACTGCAATTGGACATTCTGAGCGCTAAGAGGCCTATATTGGGAAAAATAATATCTTCAAATAAAAACTACACAGAAGCATTGTGTGAAACTTATTTCTGATATGTTCATTAAGCTAACAGAGTTAAACCATACTTTTGATTGCGAAGTTCTGAACACTCTTTCTGTAGAAAATGCAGGTGGACATTCGGAGCGCTAAGAGGGTAATAGTGGAAAAAGGAATATATTCAAATATAAACTACACAGTAGCATTCTGTGAAAATTCTTTCTGTTCTGTGCATTCAACTAACAGAGTTGAACCTTACTTTTGATTGAGCCGTTCTGAAACACTCTTTCTGTAGAAACTGCAATTGGACATGCTAAGCGCTAAGAGGCCTACATTGGGAAAAAGAATATCTTCAAATAAAAACTACACAGATGCATTCTGTGAAACTTATTTCTGATCTGTAAATTCAGTTAACAGAGATAAAACATATTTTTGATTGAGCAGTTAAGAAACACTCTTTTTGTAGAAAATGCAAGTGGAGATTCGGAGCGCTAAGAAGGTAATAGTGGAAAAAGGAATGTCTTCAAATATAAACTACACAGAATCATTCGGTGAAACTTCTTTCTGATCTGTGCATTCAGCTAACAGAGTTAAACCATACTTTTGATTGAGCAGATCTGAACACTCTTTCTGTTGAAAATGCAACTGGACATTTGGAGCGCTGAGAGCGTAGTAGTGGAAAAAGGAATATATTCAAATATAAACTACACAGAAGCATTCTGTGAAACTTCTTTCTGATCTGAGCATTCAGCTAACAGAGTTAAACCATAATTTTGATTGAGCAGTTTTGAAACACTGTGTCCGTAGAAAATGCAACTGGACATTCGTAGCGCTAAGTGGGTATAGTGAAAAAAGAATATGTTCAAATATAAACTACACAGAAGCATTGTATGAAACTTCTTTCTGTTCTGTGCATTCAACTAACAGAGTTGAACCTTACTTTTGATTGAGCCGTTCTGAAACACTCTTTCTGTAGAAACTGCAATTGAACATTCTGAGCGCTAGGAGGCCTATATTGGGAAAAAGAATGTCTACAAATAAAAACTACACAGGAGAATTGTGTGAAACTTCTTTCTGTTCTGTTTGTTCAACTAAAAGAGTTGAAGCTTAGTTTTGATTGAGCCGTTCTGAAACACTCTTTCTGTAGAAAATGCAAGTGGAGATTCGGAGCGCTAAGAGGGTAATAGTGGAAAAAGGAATGTCTCCAAATATAAACTACACAGAATCATTCTGTGAAACTTCTTTCTGATCTGTGCATTCAGCTAACAGAGTTAAAACATACTTTTGATTGAGCAGATCTGAACACTCTTTCTGTAGAAAATGCAACTGGACATTTGGAGCGCTAAGAGAGTACTAGTGGAAAAAGGAATATATTCAAATATAAACTACACAGAAGCATTCAGTGAAACTTCTTTCTGATATGAGAATTCAGCTAACAGAGTTAAACTATACTTTTGATTGAGCAGTTTTGAAACACTCTGTCTGTAGAAAATGCAACAGGACATTCGTAGCGCTAAGTGGGTAATAGTGGAAAAAAGAATATGTTCAAATATAAACTACACAGAAGCATTGTATGAAACTTCTTTCTGTTCTGTGCATTCAACTAACAGAGTTGAACCTTACTTTTGATTGAGCCTTTCTGAAACACTCTTTCTGTAGAAACTGCAATTGGACATTCTGAGCGCTAAGAGGACTCTATTGGGAAAAATAATATCTTCAAATAAAAACTACACAGAAGCATTGTGTGAAACTTATTTCTGATATGTTCATTAAGCTAACAGAGTTAAACCATACTTTTGATTGCGCAGTTCTGAACACTCTTTCTGTAGAAAATGCAAGTGGACATTCGGAGCGCTAAGAGGGTAATAGTGGAAAAAGGAATATATTCAAATATAAACTACACAGTAGCATTCTGTGAAAATTCTTCCTGTTCTGTGCATTCAACTAGCAGAGTTGAACCTTACTTTTGATTCAGCCGTTCTGAAACACTCTTTCTGTAGAAACTGCAATTGGACATGCTAAGCGCTAAGAGTCCTACATTGGGAAAAAGAATATCTTCAAATAAAAACTACACAGATGCATTCTGTGAAACTTATTTCTGATCTGTAAATTCAGTTAACAGAGATAAAACATATTTTTGATTGAGCAGTTATGAAACACTCTTTTTGTAGAAAATGCAAGTGGAGATTCGGAGCGCTAAGAGGGTAATAGTGGAAAAAGGAATGTCTTCAAATATAAACTACACAGAATCATTCGGTGAAACTTCTTTCTGATCCGTGCATTCAGCTAACAGAGTTAAACCATACTTTTGATTGAGCAGATCTGAACACTCTTTCTGTAGAAAATGCAAATGGACATTTGGAGCGCTAAGAGCGTAGTAGTGGAAAAAGGAATATATTCAAATATAAACTACACAGAAGCATTCTGTGAAACTTCTTTCTGATCTGAGCATTCAGGTAACAGAGTTAAACCATACTTTTGATTGAGCAGTTTTGAAACACTCTGTCTGTAGAAAATGCAACTGGACATTTGTAGCGCTAAGTGGGTAATAGTGGAAAAAAGAATACGTTCAAATATAAACTACACAGAAGCATTGTATGAAACTACTTTCTGTTCTGTGCATTCAACTAACAGAGTTGAACCTTACTTTTGATTGAGCCTTTCTGAAACACTCTTTCTGTAGAAACTGCAATTGGACATTCTGAGCGCTAAGAGGCCTCTATTGGGAAAAATAATATCTTCAAATAAAAACTACACAGAAGCATTGTGTGAAACTTATTTCTGATATGTTCATTAAGCTAACAGAGTTAAACCATACTTTTGATTGCGCAGTTCTGAACACTCTTTCTGTAGAAAATGCAAGTGGACATTCGGAGCGCTAAGAGGGTAATAGTGGAAAAAGGAATATATTCAAATATAAACTACACAGTAGCATTCTGTGAAAATTCTTTCTGTTCTGTGCATTCAACTAACAGAGTTGAACCTTACTTTTTATTGAGCCGTTCTGAAACACTCTTTCTGTAGAAACTGCAATTGGACATGCTAAGCGCTAAGAGGCCTACATAGGGAAAAAGAATATCTTCAAATAAAAACTACACAGATGCATTCTGTGAAACTTATTTCTGATCTGTAAATTCAGTTAACAGAGATAAAACATATTTTTGATTGAGCAGTTATGAAACACTCTTTTTGTAGAAAATGCAAGTGGAGATTCGGAGCGCTAAGAGGGTAATAGTGGAAAAAGGAATGTCTCCAAATATAAACTACACAGAATCATTCGGTGAAACTTCTTTCTGATCTGTGCATTCAGCTAACAGAGTTAAACCATACTTTTGATTGAGCAGATCTGAACACTCTTTCTGTAGAAAATGCAACTGGACATTTGGAGCGCTAAGAGCGTAGTAGTGGAAAAAGGAATATATTCAAATATAAACTACACAGAAGCATTCTGTGAAACTTCTTTCTGATCTGAGCATTCAGCTAACAGAGTTAAACCATACTTTTGATTGAGCAGTTTTGAAACACTCTGTCTGTAGAAAATGCAACTGGACCTTCGTAGCGCTAAGTGGGTAATAGTGGAAAAAAGAATATGTTCAAATATAAACTACACAGAAGCATTGTATGAAAATTCTTTCTGTTCTGTGCATTCAACTAACAGAGTTGAACCTTACTTTTGATTGAGCCGTTCTGAAACACTCTTTCTGAAGAAACTGCAATTGGACATTCTGAGCGCTAAGAGGTCTCTACTGGTAAAAGTAATATCTTCAAATAAAAACTACACAGAAGCATTGTGTGAAACTTATTTCTGATATGTTCATTAAGCTAACAGAGTTAAACCATACTTTTGATTGCGCAGTTCTGAACACTCTTTCTGTAGAAAATGCAAGTGGACATTCGGAGCGCTAAGAGGGTAATAGTGGAAAAAGGAATATATTCAAATATAAACTACACAGTAGCATTCTGTGAAAACTCTTACTGTTCTGTGCATTCAGCCAACAGAATTGAACCTTACTTTTGATTGAGCCGTTCTGAAACACTCTTTCTGTAGAAACTGCAATTGGACATGCTAAGCGCTAAGAGGCCTACATTGGGAAAAATAATATCTTCAAATAAAAACTACACAGATGCATTCGGTGAAACTTATTTCTGATCTGTAAATTCAATTAACAGAGATAAAACATATTTTTGATTGAGCAGTTATGAAACACTCTTTTTGTAGAAAATGCAAGTGGAGATTCGGAGCGCTAAGAGGGTAATAGTGGAAAAAGGAATATATTCAAATATAAACTACACAGAAGCATTCTGTGAAACTTCTTTCTGATCTGAGCATTCAGCTATCAGAGTTAAACCATACTTTTGATTGAGCAGTTTTGAAACACTCTGTCTGTAGAAAATGCAACTGGACATTCGTAGCGCTAAGTGGGTAATAGTGGAAAAAAGAATATGTTCATATATAAACTACACAGAAGCATTCTGTGAAACTTCTTTCTGTTCTGTGCATTCAACTAACAGAGTTGAACCTTACTTTTGATTGAGCCGTTCTGAAACACTCTTTCTGTAGAAACTGCAATTGGACATTCTGAGCGCTAGAAGGCCTATATTGGGAAAAAGAATGTCTACAAATAAAAACTACAGAGAAGAATTGTGTGAAACTTCTTTCTGTTCTGTTTGTTCAACTAAAAGAATTGAACCGTAGTTTTGATTGTGTCTTTCTGAGAAACTCTTTCTGTAGAAAATGCAAGTGGAGATTCGGAGCGCTAAAAGGGGAATAGTGGAAAAAAGAATGTCTCCAAATATAAACTACACAGAATCATTCTGTGAAACTTTTTTCTGATCTGTGCATTCAGCTAACAGAATTAAACCATACTTTAGATAGAGCAGATCTGAACACTCTTTCTGTAGAAAATGCAACTGGACATTTGGAGCGCTAAGAGAGTAGTAGTGGAAAAAGGAATATATTCAAATATAAACTACACAGAAGCATTCTGTGAAACTTCTTTCTGATCTGAGCATTCAGCTAACAGAGTTAAACCATACTTTTGATTGAGCAGTTTTGAAACACTCTGTCTGTAGAAAATGCAACTGGACATTCGTAGCGCTAAGTGGGTAATAGTGGAAAAAAGAATATGTTCAAATATAAACTACACAGAAGCATTGTATGAAACTTCTTTCTGTTCTGTGCATTCAACTAACAGAGTTGAACCTTACTTTTGATTGAGCCGTTCTGAAACACTCTTTCAGTAGAAACTGCAATTGGACATTCTGAGCGCTAAGAGGCCTCTATTGGGAAAAATAATATCTTCAAATAAAAACTACACAGAAGCATTGTGTGAAACTTATTTCTGATATGTTCATTAAGCTAACAGAGTTAAACCATACTTTTGATTGCGCAGTTCTGAACACTCTTTCTGTAGAAAATGCAAGTGGACATTCGGAGCGCTAAGAGGGTAATAGTGGAAAAAGGAATATATTCAAATATAAACTACACAGTAGCATTCTGTGAAAATTCTTTCTGTTCTGTGCATTCAACTAACAGAGTTGAACCTTACTTTTGATTGAGCCGTTCTGAAACACTTTCTGTAGAAACTGCAATTGGACATGCTAAGCGCTAAGAGGCCTACATTGGGAAAAAGAATATCTTCAAATAAAAACTACACAGATGCATTCTGTGAAACTTATTTCTGATCTGTAAATTCAGTTAACAGAGATAAAACATATTTTTGATTGAGCAGGTATGAAACACTCTTTTTGTAGAAAATGCAAGTGGAGATTCGGAGCGCTAAGAGGGTAATAGTGGAAAAAGGAATGTCTTCAAATATAAACTACACAGAATCATTCGGTGAAACTTCTTTCTGATCAGTGCATTCAGCTAATAGAGTTAAACCATACTTTTGATTGAGCAGATCTGAACACTCTTTCTGTTGAAAATGCAACTGGACATTTGGAGCGCTAAGAGCGTAGTAGTGGAAAAACGAATATATTCAAATATAAACTACACAGAAGCATTCTGTGAAACTTCTTTCTGATCAGAGCCTTCAGCTAACAGAGTTAAACCATACTTTTGATTGAGCAGTTTTGAAACACTCTGTCTGTAGAAAATGCAACTGGACATTCGTAGCGCTAAGTGGGTAATAGTGGAAAAAAGAATATGTTCAAATATAAACTACACAGAAGCATTTTATGAAACTTCTTTCTGTTCTGTGCATTCAACTAACAGAGTTGAACCTTACTTTTGATAGAGCCTTTCTGAAACACTCTTTCTGTAGAAACTGCAATTGGACATTCTGAGCGCTAAGAGGCCTCTATTGGGAAAAATAATATCTTCAAATAAAAACTACACAGAAGCATTGTGTGAAACTTATTTCTGATATGTTCATTAAGCTAACAGAGTTAAACCATACTTTTGATTGCGCAGTTCTGAACACTCTTTCTGTAGAAAATGCAAGTGGACATTCGGAGCGCTAAGAGGGTAATAGTGGAAAAAGGAATATATTCAAATATAAAATACACAGTAGCATTCTGTGAAAATTCTTTCTGTTCTGTGCATTCAACTAACAGAGTTGAACCTTACTTTTGATTGAGCCGTTCTGAAACACTCTTTCTGTAGAAACTGCAATTGGACATGCTAAGCGCTAAGAGGCCTACATTGGGAAAAAGAATATCTTCAAATAAAAACTACACAGATGCATTCTGTGAAACTTATTTCTGATCTGTAAATTCAGTTAACAGAGATAAAACATATTTTTGATTGAGCAGTTATGAAACACTCTTTTTGTAGAAAATGCAAGTGGAGATTCGGAGCGCTAAGAGGGTAATAGTGGAAAAAGGAATGTCTTCAAATATAAACTACACAGAATCATTCGGTGAAACTTCTTTCTGATCTGTGCATTCAGCTAACAGAGTTAAACCATACTTTTGATTGAGCAGATCTGAACACTCTTTCTGTAGAAAATGCAACTGGACATTTGGAGCGCTAAGAGCGTAGTAGTGGAAAAAGGAATATATTCAAATATAAACTACACAGAAGCATTCTGTGAAACTTCTTTCTGATCTGAGCATAGAGCTAACAGAGTTAAACCATACTTTTGATTGAGCAGTTTTGAAACACTCTGTCTGTAGAAAATGCAACTGGACATTCGTAGCGCTAAGTGGGTAATAGTGGAAAAGAGAATATGTTCAAATATAAACTACACAGAAGCATTGTATGAAACTTCTTTCTGTTCTGTGCATTCAACTAACAGAGTTGAACCTTACTTTTGATTGAGCCGTTCTGAAACACTCTTTCTGTAGAAACTGCAATTGGACATTCTGAGCGCTAAGAGGCCTATATTGGGAAAAAGAATGTCTACAAATAAAAACTACACAGAAGAATTGTGTGAAACTTCTTTCTGTTCTGTTTGTTCAACTAAAAGAGTTGAGCCTTAGTTTTGATTGAGCCGTTCTGAAACACTCTTTCTGTAGAAAATGCAAGTGGAGATTCGGAGCGCTAACAGGGTAATAGTGGAAAAAGGAATTTCTCCAAATATAAACTACACAGAATCATTCTGTGAAACTTCTTTCTGATCTGTGCATTCAGCTAACAGAGTTAAACCATACTTTTGATTGAGCAGATCTGAACACTCTTTCGGTAGAAAATGCAACTGGACATTTGGAGCGCTAAGAGAGTAGTAGTGGAAAAAGGAATATATTCAAATATAAACTACACAGAAGCATTCTGTGAAACTTCTTTCTGATCTGAGCATTCAGCTAACAGAGTTAAAGCATACTTATGATTGAGCAGTTTTGAAACACTCTGTCTGTAGAAAATGCAACTGGACATTCGTAGCGCTAAGTGGGTAATAGTGGAAAAAAGAATATGTTCAAATATAAACTACACAGAAGCATTGTATGAAACTTCTTTCTGTTCTGTGCATTTAACTAACAGAGTTGAACCTTACTTTTGATTGAGCCTTTCTGAAACACTCTTTCTGTAGAAACTGCAATTGGACATTCTGAGCGCTAAGAGGGCTATATTGGGAAAAAAAATATCTTCAAGTAAAAACTACACAGAAGCATTGTGTGAAACTTATTTCTGATATGTTCATTAAGCTAACAGAGTTAAACCATACTTTTGATTGCGCAGTTCTGAACACTCTTTCTGTAGAAAATGCAAGTGGACATTCGGAGCGCTAAGAGGGTAATAGTGGAAAAAGGAATATATTCAAATATAAACTACACAGTAGCATTCTGTGAAAATTCTTTCTCTTCTGTGCATTCAACTAACAGAGTTGAACCTTACTTTTGATTGAGCCGTTCTGAAACACTTTCTGTAGAAACTGCAATTGGACATGCTAAGCGCTAAGAGGCCTACATTGGGAAAAAGAATATCTTCAAATAAAAACTACACAGATGCATTCTGTGAAACTTATTTCTGATCTGTAAATTCAGTTAACAGAGATAAAACATATTTTTGATTGAGCAGGTATGAAACACTCTTTTTGTAGAAAATGCAAGTGGAGATTCGGAGCGCTAAGAGGGTAATAGTGGAAAAAGGAATGTCTTCAAATATAAACTACACAGAATCATTCGGTGAAACTTCTTTCTGATCAGTGCATTCAGCTAATAGAGTTAAACCATACTTTTGATTGAGCAGATCTGAACACTCTTTCTGTTGAAAATGCAACTGGACATTTGGAGCGCTAAGAGCGTAGTAGTGGAAAAAGGAATATATTCAAATATAAACTACACAGAAGCATTCTGTGAAACTTCTTTCTGATCAGAGCATTCAGCTAACAGAGTTAAACCATACTTTTGATTGAGCAGTTTTGAAACACTCTGTCTGTAGGAAATGCAACTGGACATTCGTAGCGCTAAGTGGGTAATAGTGGAAAAAAGAATATGTTCAAATATAAACTACACAGAAGCATTGTATGAAACTTCTTTCTGTTCTGTGCATTCAACTAACAGAGTTGAACCTTACTTTTGATTGAGCCTTTCTGAAACACTCTTTCTGTAGAAACTGCAATTGGACATTCTGAGCGCTAAGAGGCCTATATTGGGAAAAAAAATATCTTCAAATAAAAACTACACAGAAGAATTGTGTGAAACTTATTTCTGATATGTTCATTAAGCTAACAGAGTTTAACCATACTTTTGATTGCGCAGTTCTGAACACTCTTTCTGTAGAAAATGCAAGTGGACATTCGGAGCGCTAAGAGGGTAATAGTGGAAAAAGGATTATATTCAAATATAAACTACACAGTAGCATTCTGTGAAAATTCTTTCTGTTCTGTGCATTCAACTAACAGAGTTGAACCTTACTTTTTATTGAGCCGTTCTGAAACACTCTTTCTGTAGAAACTGCAATTAGACATGCTAAGCGCTAAGAGGCCTACATTGGGAAAAAAATATCTTCAAATAAAAACTACACAGATGCATTCTGTGAAACTTATTTCTGATCTGTAAATTCAGTTAACAGAGATAAAACATATTTTTCATTGAGCAGTTATGAAACACTCTTTTTGTAGAAAATGCAAGTGGAGATTCGGAGCGCTAAGAGGGTAATAGTTGAAAACGGAATGTCTTCAAATATAAACTACACAGAATCATTCGGTGAAACTTCTTTCTGATCTGTGCATTCAGCTAACAGAGTTAAACCATACTTTTGATTGAGCAGATCTGAACACTCTTTCTGTAGAAAATGCAACTGGACATTTGCAGCGCTAAGAGCGTAGTAGTGGAAAAAGGAATATATTCAAATATAAACTACACAGAAGCATTCTGTGAAACTTCTTTCTGATCTGAGCATTCAGCTAACGGAGTTAAGCCATACTTTTGATTGAGCAGTTTTGAAACCCTCTGTATGTAGAAAATGCAACTGGACATTCGTAGCACTAAGTGGGTAATAGTGGAAAAAAGAATATGTTCAAATATAAACTACACAGAAGCATTGTATGAAACTTCTTTCTGTTCTGTGCATTCAACTAACAGAGTTGAACCTTACTTTTGATTGAGCCGTTCTGAAACACTCTTTCTGTAGAAACTGCAATTGGACATTCTGAGCACTAAGAGGCCTATATTGGGAAAAAGAATGTCTACAAATAAAAACTACACAGAAGAATTGTGTGAAACTTCTTTCTGTTCTGTTTGTTCAACTAAAAGAGTTGAACCTTAGTTTTGATTGAGCCGTTCTGAAACACTCTTTCTGTAGAAAATGCAAGTGGAGATTCGGAGCGCTAAGAGGGTAATAGTGGAAAAAGGAATGTCTCCAAATATAAACTACACAGAATCATTCTGTGAAACTTCTTTCTGATCTGTGCATTCAGCTAACAGAGTTAAACCATATTTTGATTGAGCAGATCTGAACACTCTTTCTGTAGAAAATGCAACTGGACATTTGGAGCGCTAAGAGCGTAGTAGTGGAAAAAGGAATATATTCAAATATAAAATACACAGAAGCATTCTGTGAAACTTCTTTCTGATCTGAGCATTCAGCTAACAGAGTTAAACCATACTTTTGATTGAGCAGTTTTGAAACACTCTGTCTGTAGAAAATGCAACTGGACATTCGCAGCGCTAAGTGGGTAATAGTGGAAAAAAGAATATGTTCAAATATAAACTACACAGAAGCATTGTATGAAACTTCTTTCTGTTCTGTGCATTCAACTAACAGAGTTGAACCTTACTTTTGATTGAGCCGTTCTGAAACACTCTTTCTGTAGAAACTGCAATTGGACATTCTGAGCGCTAAGAGGCTTATATTGGGAAAAAGAATGTCTACAAATAAAAACTACACAGAAGAATTGTGTGAAACTTCTTTCTGTTCTGTTTGTTCAACTAAAAGAGTTGAACCTTAGTTTTGATTGAGCTGTTCTGAAACACTCTTTCTGTAGAAAATGCAAGTGGAGATTCAGAGCGCTAAGAGGGTTATAGTGGAAAAAGGAATGTCTCCAAATATAAACTACACAGAATCATTCTGTGAAACTTCTTTCTGATCTGTGCATTCAGCTAACAGAGTTAAACCATACTTTTGATTGAGCAGATCTGAACACTCTTTCTGTAGAAAATGCAACTGGACATTTGGAGCGCTAAGAGAGTAGTAGTGGAAAAAGGAATATATTCAAATATAAACTACACAGAAGCATTCTATGAAACTTCTTTCTGATCTGAGCATTCAGCTAACAGAGTTAAACCATACTTTTGATTGAGCAGTTTTGAAACACTCTGTATGTAGAAAATGAAACTGGACATTCGTAGCGCTAAGTGGGTAATAGTGGAAAAAAGAATATGTTCAAATATAAACTACACAGAAGCATTGTATGAGACTTCTTTCTGTTCTGTGCATTCAACTAGCAGAGTTGAACCTTACATTTGATTGAGCCTTTCTGAAACACTCTTTCTGTAGAAACTGCAATTGGACATTCTGAGCGCTAAGAGGCCTCTATTGGGAAAAATAATATCTTCAAATAAAAACTACACAGAAGCATTGTGTGAAACTTATTTCTGATATGTTCATTAAGCTAACAGAGTTAAAACATACTTTTGATTGCGCAGTTCTGAACACTCTTTCTGTAGAAAATGCAAGTGGACATTCGGAGCGCTAAGAGGGTAATAGTGGAAAAAGGAATATATTCAAATATAAACTACACAGTAGCATTCTGTGAAAATCCTTTCTGTTCTGTGCATTCAACTAACACAGTTGAACCTTACTTTTGATTGAGCCGTTCTGAAACACTCTTTCTGTAGAAACTGCAATTGGACATGCTAAGCGCTAAGAGGCCTACATTGGGAAAAAGAATATCTTCAAATAAAACTACACAGATGCATTCTGTGAAACTAATTTCTGATCTGTAAATTCAGTTAACAGAGATAAAACATATTTTTGATTGAGCAGTTATGAAACACTCTTTTTGTAGAAAATGCAAGTGGAGATTCGGAGCGCTAAGAGGGTAATAGTGGAAAAAGGAATGCCTTCAAATAAAAACTACACAGAATCATTCGGTGAAACTTCTTTCTGATCTGTGCATTCAGCTAACAGAGTTAAACCATACTTTTGATTGAGCAGATCTGAACACTCTTTCTGTAGAAAATGCAACTGGACATTTGGAGTGCTAAGAGCGTAGTAGTGGAAAAAGGAATATATTCAAATATAAACTACACAGAAGCATTCTGTGAAACTTCTTTCTGATCTGAGCATTCAGCTAACAGAGTTAAACCATACTTTTGATTGAGCAGTTTTGAAACACTCTGTCTGTAGAAAATGCAACTGGACATTCGTAGCGCTAAGTGGGTAATAGTGGAAAAAAGAATATGTTCAAATATAAACTACACAGAAGCATTCTATGAAACTTCTTTCTGTTCTGTGCATTCAACTAACGGAGTTGAACCTTACTTTTGAGTGAGCCGTTCAGAAACACTCTTTCTGTAGAAACTGCAATTGGACATTCTGAGCGCTAAGAGGCCTATATTGGGAAAAAGAATGTCTACAAATAAAAACTACACAGAAGAATTTTGTGAAACTTCTTTCTGTTCTGTTTGTTCAACTAAAAGAGTTGAACCTTAGTTTTGATTGAGCCGTTCTGAAACACTCTTTCTGTAGAAAATGCAAGTGGAGATTCGGAGCGCTAAGAGGGTAATAGTGGAAAAAGGAATGTCTCCAAATATAAACTACACAGAATCATTCTGTGAAACTTCTTTCTGATCTGTGCATTCAGCTAACAGAGTTAAAACATACTTTTGATTGAGCAGATCTGAACACTCTTGCTGTAGAAAATGCTACTGTACATTTGGAGCGCTAAGAGAGTAGTAGTGGAAAAAGGAATATATTCAAATATAAACTACACAGAAGCATTCTATGAAACTTCTTTCTGATCTGAGCATTCAGCTAACAGAGTTAAACCATACTTTTGATTGAGCAGTTTTGAAACACTCTGTATGTAGAAAATGAAACTGGACATTCGTAGCGCTAAGTGGGTAATAGTGGAAAAAAGAATATGTTCAAATATAAACTACACAGAAGCATTGTATGAGACTTCTTTCTGTTCTGTGCATTCAACTAGCAGAGTTGAACCTTACTTTTGATTGAGCCTTTCTGAAACACTCTTTCTGTAGAAACTGCAATTGGACATTCTGAGCGCTAAGAGGCCTCTATTGGGAAAAATAATATCTTCAAATAAAAACTACACAGAAGCATTGTGTGAAACTTATTTCTGATATGTTCATTAAGCTAACAGAGTTAAACCATACTTTTGATTGCGCAGTTCTGAACACTCTTTCTGTAGAAAATGCAAGTGGACATTCGGAGCGCTAAGAGGGTAATAGTGGAAAAAGGAATATATTCAAATATAAACTACACAGTAGCATTCTGTGAAAATCCTTTCTGTTCTGTGCATTCAACTAACACAGTTGAACCTTACTTTTGATTGAACCGTTCTGAAACACTCTTTCTGTAGAAACTGCAATTGGACATGCTAAGCGCTAAGAGGCCTACATTGGGAAAAAGAATATCTTCAAATAAAACTACACAGATGCATTCTGTGAAACTAATTTCTGATCTGTAAATTCAGTTAACAGAGATAAAACATATTTTTGATTGAGCAGTTATGAAACACTCTTTTTGTAGAAAATGCAAGTGGAGATTCGGAGCGCTAAGAAGGTAATAGTGGAAAAAGGAATGCCTTCAAATAAAAACTACACAGAATCATTCGGTGAAACTTCTTTCTGATCTGTGCATTCAGCTAACAGAGTTAAACCATACTTTTGATTGAGCAGATCTGAACACTCTTTCTGTAGAAAATGCAACTGGACATTTGGAGCGCTAAGAGCGTAGTAGTGGAAAAAGGAATATATTCAAATATAAACTACACAGAAGCATTCTGTGAAACTTCTTTCTGATCTGAGCATTCAGCTAACAGAGTTAAACCATACTTTTGATTGAGCAGTTTTGAAACACTCTGTCTGTAGAAAATGCAACTGGACATTCGTAGCGCTAAGTGGGTAATAGTGGAAAAAAGAATATGTTCAAATATAAACTACACAGAAGCATTCTATGAAACTTCTTTCTGTTCTGTGCATTCAACTAACGGAGTTGAACCTTACTTTTGAGTGAGCCGTTCAGAAACACTCTTTCTGTAGAAACTGCAATTGGACATTCTGAGCGCTAAGAGGCCTATATTGGGAAAAAGAATGTCTACAAATAAAAACTACACAGAAGAATTTTGTGAAACTTCTTTCTGTTCTGTTTGTTCAACTAAAAGAGTTGAACCTTAGTTTTGATTGAGCCGTTCTGAAACACTCTTTCTGTAGAAAATGCAAGTGGAGATTCGGAGCGCTAAGAGGGTAATAGTGGAAAAAGGAATGTCTCCAAATATAAACTACACAGAATCATTCTGTGAAACTTTTTTCTGATCTGTGCATTCAGCTAACAGAGTTAAAACATACTTTTGATTGAGCAGATCTGAACACTCTTGCTGTAGAAAATGCTACTGTACATTTGGAGCGCTAAGAGAGTAGTAGTGGAAAAAGGAATATATTCAAATATAAACTACACAGAAGCATTCTGTGAAACTTCTTTCTGATCTGAGCATTCAGCTAACAGAGTTAAACCATAATTTTGACTGAGCAGTTTTGAAACACTCTGTCTGTAGAAAATGCAACTGGACATTCGTAGCGCTAAGTGGGTAATAGTGGAAAAAAGAATATGTTCAAATATAAACTACACAGAAGCATTGTATGAAACTTCTTTCTGTTCTGTGCATTCAACTAACAGAGTTGAACCTTACTTTTGATTGAGCCTTTCTGAAACACTCTTTCTGTAGAAACTGCAATTGGACATTCTGAGCGCTAAGAGGCCTCTATTGGGAAAAATAATATCTTCAAATAAAAACTACACAGAAGCATTGTGTGAAACTTATTTCTGATATGTTCATTAAGCTAACAGAGTTAAACCATACTTTGGATTGCGCAGTTCTGAACACTCTTTCTGTAGAAAATGCAAGTGGACATTCTGAGCGCTAAGAGGGTAATAGTGGAAAAAGGAATATATTCAAATATAAACTACACAGTAGCATTCTGTGAAAATTCTTTCTGTTCTGTGCATTCAACTAACAGAGTTGAACCTTACTTTTGATTGAGCCGTTCTGAAACACTCTTTCTGTAGAAACTGCAATTGGACATGCTAAGCGCTAAGAGGCCTACATTGGGAAAAAGAATATCTTCAAATAAAAACTACACAGATGCATTCTGTGAAACTTATTTCTGATCTGTAAATTCAGTTAACAGAGATAAAACATATTTTTGATTGAGCAGTTATGAAACACTCTTTTTGTAGAAAATGCAAGTGGAGATTCGGAGCGCTAAGAGGGTAATAGTGGAAAAAGGAATGTCTCCAAATATAAACTACAGAGAATCATTCTGTGAAACTTATTTCTGATCTGTGCATTCAGCTAACAGAGTTAAACCATACTTTTGATTGAGCAGATCTGAACACTCTTTCTGTAGAAAATGCAACTGGACATTTGGAGCGCTAAGAGAGTAGTAGTGGAAAAAGGAATATATTCAAATATAAACTACACAGAAACATTCTGTGAAACTTCTTTCTGATCTGAGCATTCAGCTAACAGAGTTAAACCATACTTTTGATTGAGCAGTTTTGAAACACTCTGTCTGTAGAAAATGCAACTGGACATTCGTAGCGCTAAGTGGGTATTAGTGGAAAAAAGAATATGTTCAAATATAAACTACACAGAAGCATTGTATGAAACTTCCTTCTGTTCTGTGCATTCAACTAACAGAGTTGAACCTTACTTTTGATTGAGCCGTTCTGAAACACTCTTTCTGTAGAAACTGCAATTGGACATTCTGAGCGCTAGAAGGCCTATATTGGGAAAAAGAATGTCTACAAATAAAAACTACACAGAAGAATTGTGTGAAACTTCTTTCTGTTCTGTTTGTTCAACTAAAAGAGTTGAACCTTAGTTTTGATTGAGCCGTTCTGAAACACTCTTTCTGTAGAAAATGCAAGTGGAGTTTCAGAGCGCTAAGAGGGTAATAGTGGAAAAAGGAATGTCTCCATATATAAACTACACGGAATCATTCTGTGAAACTTCTTTCTGATCTGTGCATTCAGCTAACAGAGTTAAACCATACTTTTGATTGAGCAGATTTGAAAACTCTTTCTGTAGAAAATGCAACTGGACATTTGGAGCGCTAAGAGAGTAGTAGTGGGAAAAGGAATATATTCAAATATAAACTACACAGAAGCATTCTGTGAAACTTCTTTCTGTTCTGAGCATTCAGCTAACAGAGTTAAACCATACTTTTGATTGAGCAGTTTTGAAACACTCTGTCTGTAGAAAATGCAACTGGACATTCGTAGCGCTAAGTGGGTAATAGTGGAAAAAAGAATATGTTCAAATATAAACTACACAGAAGCATTGTATGAAACTCCTTTCTGTTCTGTGCATTCAACTAACAGAGTTGAACCTTACTTTTGATTGAGCCGTTCTGAAACACTCTTTCTGTAGAAACTGCAATTGGACATTCTGAGCGCTAAGAGGCCTATATTGGGAAAAAGAATGTCTACAAATAAAAACTACACAGAAGAATTGTGTGAAACTTCTTTCTGTTCTGTTTGTTCAACTAAAAGATTTGAACCTTAGTTTTGATTGAGCCGTTCTGAAACACTCTTTCTGTGGAAAATGCAAGTGGAGATTTGGAGCGCTAAGAGGGTAATAGTGGAAAAAGGAATGTCTCCAAATATAAACTACACAGAATCATTCTGTGAAACTTCTTTCTGATCTGTGCATTCAGCTAACAGAGTTAAACCATACTTTTGATTGAGCAGATCTGAACACTCTTTCTGTAGAAAATGCAACTGGACATTTGGAGCGCTAAGAGAGTAGTAGTGGAAAAAGGAATATATTCAAATATAAACTACACAGAATCATTCTGTGAAACTTCTTTCTGATCTGTGCATTCAGCTAACAGAGTTAAACCATACTTTTGATTGAGCAGATCTGAACACTCTTTCTGTAGAAAATGCAACTGGACATTTGGAGCGCTAAGAGAGTAGTAGTGGAAAAAGGAATATATTCAAATATAAACTACACAGAAGCATTCTGTGAAACTTCTTTCTGATCTGAGCATTCAGCTAACAGAGTTAAACCATACTTTTGATTGAGCAGTTTTGAAACACTCTGTCTGTAGAAAATGCAACTGGACATTCGTAGCGCCAAGTGGGTAATAGTGGAAAAAAGAATATGTTCAAATATAAACTACACAGAACCATTGTATGAAATTACTTTCTGTTCTGTGCATTCAACTAACAGAGTTGAACCTTAGTTTTGATTGAGCCTTTCTGAAACACTCTTTCTGTAGAAACTGCAATTGGACATTCTGAGCGCTAAGAGGCCTATATTGGGAAAAATAATATCTTCAAATAAAAACTACACAGAAGCATTGTGTGAAACTTATTTCTGATATGTTCATTAAGCTAACAGAGTTAAACCATACTATTGATTGCGCAGTTCTGAACACTCTTTCTGTAGAAAATGCAAGTGGACATTCGGAGCGCTAAGAGGGTAATAGTGGAAAAAGGAATATATTCAAATATAAACTACACAGTAGCATTCTGTGAAAATTCTTTCTGTTCTGTGCATTCAACTAACAGAGTTGAACCTTACTTTTGATTGAGCCGTTCTGAAACACTCTTTCTGTAGAAACTGCAATTGGACATGCTAAGCGCTAAGAGGCCTACATTGGGAAAAAGAATATCTTCAAATAAAAACTACACAGATGCATTCTGTGAAACTTATTTCTGATCTGTAAATTCAGTTAACAGAGATAAAACATATTTTTGATTGAGCAGTTATGAAACACTCTTTTTGTAGAAAATGCAAGTGGAGATTCGGAGCGCTAAGAGGGTAATAGTGGAAAAAGGAATGTCTTCAAATATAAACTACACAGAATCATTCGGTGAAACTTCTTTCTGATCTGTGCATTCAGCTAACAGAGTTAAACCATAATTTTGATTGAGCAGATCTGAACACACTTTCTGTAGAAAATGCAACTGGACATTTGGAGCGCTAAGAGCGTAGTAGTGGAAAAAGGAATATATTCAAATATAAACTACACAGAAGCATTCTGTGAAACTTCTTTCTGATCTGAGCATTCAGCTAACAGAGTTAAACCATACTTTTGATTGAGCAGTTTTGAAACACTCTGTCTGTAGAAAATGCAACTGGACATTCGTAGCGCTAAGTGGGTAATAGTGGAAAAAAGAATATGTTCAAATATAAACTACACAGAAGCATTGTATGAAACTTCTTTCTGTTCTGTGCATTCAACTAACAGAGTTGAACCTTACTTTTGATTGAGCCGTTCTGAAACACTCTTTCTGTAGAAACTGCAATTGGACATTCTGAGCGCTAAGAGGCCTCTATTGGGAAAAATAATATCTTCAAATAAAAACTACACAGAAGCATTGTGTGAAACTTATTTCTGATATGTTCATTAAGCTAACAGAGTTAAACCATACTTTTGATTGCGCAGTTCTGAACACTCTTTCTGTAGAAAATGCAAGTGGACATTCGGAGCGCTAAGAGGGTAATAGTGGAAAAAGGAATATATTCAAATATAAACTACACAGTAGCATTCTGTGAAAATTCTTTCTGTTCTGTGCATTCAACTAACAGAGTTGAACCTTACTTTTGATTGAGCCGTTCTGAAACACTTTCTGTAGAAACTGCAATTGGACATGCTAAGCGCTAAGAGGCCTACATTGGGAAAAAGAATATCTTCAAATAAAAACTACACAGATGCATTCTGTGAAACTTATTTCTGATCTGTAAATTCAGTTAACAGAGATAAAACATATTTTTGATTGAGCAGGTATGAAACACTCTTTTTGTAGAAAATGCAAGTGGAGATTCGGAGCGCTAAGAGGGTAATAGTGGAAAAAGGAATGTCTTCAAATATAAACTACACAGAATCATTCGGTGAAACTTCTTTCTGATCAGTGCATTCAGCTAATAGAGTTAAACCATACTTTTGATTGAGCAGATCTGAACACTCTTTCTGTTGAAAATGCAACTGGACATTTGGAGCGCTAAGAGCGTAGTAGTGGAAAAACGAATATATTCAAATATAAACTACACAGAAGCATTCTGTGAAACTTCTTTCTGATCAGAGCCTTCAGCTAACAGAGTTAAACCATACTTTTGATTGAGCAGTTTTGAAACACTCTGTCTGTAGAAAATGCAACTGGACATTCGTAGCGCTAAGTGGGTAATAGTGGAAAAAAGAATATGTTCCAATATAAACTACACAGAAGCATTGTATGAAACTTCTTTCTGTTCTGTGCATTCAACTAACAGAGTTGAAACTTACTTTTGATTGAGCCGTTCTGAAACACTCTTTCTGTAGAAACTGCAATTGGACATTCTGAGCGCTAAGAGGCCTCTATTGGGAAAAATAATATCTTCAAATAAAAACTACACAGAAGCATTGTGTGAAACTTATTTCTGATATGTTCATTAAGCTAACAGAGTTAAACCATACTTTTGATTGCGCAGTTCTGAACACTCTTTCTGTAGAAAATGCAAGTGGACATTCGGAGCGCTAAGAGGGTAATAGTGGAAAAAGGAATATATTCAAATATAAACTACACAGTAGCATTCTGTGAAAATTCTTTCTGTTCTGTGCATTCAACTAACAGAGTTGAACCTTACTTTTGATTGAGCCGTTCTGAAACACTCTTTCTGTAGAAACTGCAATTGGACATGCTAAGCGCTAAGAGGCCTACATTGGGAAAAAGAATATCTTCAAATAAAAACTACACAGATGCATTCTGTGAAACTTATTTCTGATCTGTAAATTCAGTTAACAGAGATAAAACATATTTTTGATTGAGCAGTTATGAAACACTCTTTTTGTAGAAAATGCAAGAGGAGATTCGGAGCGCTAAGAGGGTAATAGTGGAAAAAGGAATGTCTCCAAATATAAACTACACAGAATCATTCTGTGAAACTTCTTTCTGATCTGTGCATTCAGCTAACAGAGTTAAATCATACTTTTGATTGAGCAGATCTGAACACTCTTTCTGTAGAAAATGCAACTGGACATTTGGAGCGCTAAGAGAGTAGTAGTGGAAAAAGGAATATATTCAAATATAAACTACACAGAAGCATTCTGTGAAACTTCTTTCTGATCTGAGCATTCAGCTAACAGAGTTAAACCATACTTTTGATTGAGCAGTTTTGAAACACTCTGTCTGTAGAAAATGCAACTGGATATTCGTAGCGCTAAGTGGGTAATAGTGGAAAAAAGAATATGTTCAAATATAAACTACACAGAAGCATTTTATGAAACTTCTTTCTGTTCTGTGCATTCAACTAACAGAGTTGAACCTTACTTTTGATAGAGCCTTTCTGAAACACTCTTTCTGTAGAAACTGCAATTGGACATTCTGAGCGCTAAGAGGCCTCTATTGGGAAAAATAATATCTTCAAATAAAAACTACACAGAAGCATTGTGTGAAACTTATTTCTGATATGTTCATTAAGCTAACAGAGTTAAACCATACTTTTGATTGCGCAGTTCTGAACACTCTTTCTGTAGAAAATGCAAGTGGACATTCGGAGCGCTAAGAGGGTAATAGTGGAAAAAGGAATATATTCAAATATAAAATACACAGTAGCATTCTGTGAAAATTCTTTCTGTTCTGTGCATTCAACTAACAGAGTTGAACCTTACTTTTGATTGAGCCGTTCTGAAACACTCTTTCTGTAGAAACTGCAATTGGACATGCTAAGCGCTAAGAGGCCTACATTGGGAAAAAGAATATCTTCAAATAAAAACTACACAGATGCATTCTGTGAAACTTATTTCTGATCTGTAAATTCAGTTAACAGAGATAAAACATATTTTTGATTGAGCAGTTATGAAACACTCTTTTTGTAGAAAATGCAAGTGGAGATTCGGAGCGCTAAGAGGGTAATAGTGGAAAAAGGAATGTCTTCAAATATAAACTACACAGAATCATTCGGTGAAACTTCTTTCTGATCTGTGCATTCAGCTAACAGAGTTAAACCATAATTTTGATTGAGCAGATCTGAACACACTTTCTGTAGAAAATGCAACTGGACATTTGGAGCGCTAAGAGCGTAGTAGTGGAAAAAGGAATATATTCAAATATAAACTACACAGAAGCATTCTGTGAAACTTCTTTCTGATCTGAGCATTCAGCTAACAGAGTTAAACCATACTTTTGATTGAGCAGTTTTGAAACACTCTGTCTGTAGAAAATGCAACTGGACATTCGTAGCGCTAAGTGGGTAATAGTGGAAAAAAGAATATGTTCAAATATAAACTACACAGAAGCATTGTATGAAACTTCTTTCTGTTCTGTGCATTCAACTAACAGAGTTGAACCTTACTTTTGATTGAGCCTTTCTGAAACACTCTTTCTGTAGAAACTGCAATTGGACATTCTGAGCGCTAAGAGGCCTCTATTGGGAAAAATAATATCTTCAAATAAAAACTACACAGAAGCATTGTGTGAAACTTATTTCTGATATGTTCATTAAGCTAACAGAGTTAAACCATACTTTTGATTGCGCAGTTCTGAACACTCTTTCTGTAGAAAATGCAAGTGGACATTCGGAGCGCTAAGAGGGTAATAGTGGAAAAAGGAATATATTCAAATATAAACTACACAGTAGCATTCTGTGAAAATTCTTTCTGTTCTGTGCATTCAACTAACAGAGTTGAACCTTACTTTTGATTGAGCCGTTCTGAAACACTTTCTGTAGAAACTGCAATTGGACATGCTAAGCGCTAAGAGGCCTACATTGGGAAAAAGAATATCTTCAAATAAAAACTACACAGATGCATTCTGTGAAACTTATTTCTGATCTGTAAATTCAGTTAACAGAGATAAAACATATTTTTGATTGAGCAGGTATGAAACACTCTTTTTGTAGAAAATGCAAGTGGAGATTCGGAGCGCTAAGAGGGTAATAGTGGAAAAAGGAATGTCTTCAAATATAAACTACACAGAATCATTCGGTGAAACTTCTTTCTGATCAGTGCATTCAGCTAATAGAGTTAAACCATACTTTTGATTGAGCAGATCTGAACACTCTTTCTGTTGAAAATGCAACTGGACATTTGGAGCGCTAAGAGCGTAGTAGTGGAAAAACGAATATATTCAAATATAAACTACACAGAAGCATTCTGTGAAACTTCTTTCTGATCAGAGCCTTCAGCTAACAGAGTTAAACCATACTTTTGATTGAGCAGTTTTGAAACACTCTGTCTGTAGAAAATGCAACTGGACATTCGTAGCGCTAAGTGGGTAATAGTGGAAAAAAGAATATGTTCAAATATAAACTACACAGAAGCATTGTATGAAACTACTTTCTGTTCTGTGCATTCAACTAACAGAGTTGAACCTTACTTTTGATTGAGCCTTTCTGAAACACTCTTTCTGTAGAAACTGCAATTGGACATTCTGAGCGCTAAGAGGCCTATATTGGGAAAAAAAATATCTTCAAATAAAAACTACACAGAAGAATTGTGTGAAACTTATTTCTGATATGTTCATTAAGCTAACAGAGTTTAACCATACTTTTGATTGCGCAGTTCTGAACACTCTTTCTGTAGAAAATGCAAGTGGACATTCGGAGCGCTAAGAGGGTAATAGTGGAAAAAGGAATATATTCAAATATAAACTACACAGTAGCATTCTGTGAAAATTCTTTCTGTTCTGTGCATTCAACTAACAGAGTTGAACCTTACTTTTGATTGAGCCGTTCTGAAACACTCTTTCTGTAGAAACTGCAATTAGACATGCTAAGCGCTAAGAGGCCTACATTGGGAAAAAAATATCTTCAAATAAAAACTACACAGATGCATTCTGTGAAACTGATTTCTGATCTGTAAATTCAGTTAACAGAGATAAATCATATTTTTGATTGAGCAGTTATGAAACACTCTTTTTGTAGAAAATGCAAGTGGAGATTCGGAGCGCTAAGAGGGTAATAGTGGAAAAAGGAATGTCTTCAAATATAAACTACACAGAATCATTCGGTGAAACTTCTTTCTGATCTGTGCATTCAGCTAACAGAGTTAAACCATACTTTTGATTGAGCAGATCTGAACACTCTTTCTGTTGAAAATGCAACTGGACATTTGGAGCGCTAAGAGCGTAGTAGTGGAAAAAGGAATATATTCAAATATAAACTACACAGAAGCATTCTGTGAAACTTCTTTCTGATCTGAGCATAGAGCTAACAGAGTTAAACCATACTTTTGATTGAGCAGTTTTGAAACACCCTGTCTGTAGAAAATGCAACTGGACATTCGTAGCGCTAAGTGGGTAATAGTGGAAAAGAGAATATGTTCAAATATAAACTACACAGAAGCATTGTATGAAACTTCTTTCTGTTCTGTGCATTCAACTAACAGAGTTGAACCTTACTTTTGATTGAGCCGTTCTGAAACACTCTTTCTGTAGAAACTGCAATTGGACATTCTGAGCGCTAAGAGGCCTATATTGGGAAAAAGAATGTCTACAAATAAAAACTACACAGAAGAATTGTGTGAAACTTCTTTCTGTTCTGTTTGTTCAACTAAAAGAGTTGAGCCTTAGTTTTGATTGAGCCGTTCTGAAACACTCTTTCTGTAGAAAATGCAAGTGGAGATTCGGAGCGCTAACAGGGTAATAGTGGAAAAAGGAATTTCTCCAAATATAAACTACACAGAATCATTCTGTGAAACTTCTTTCTGATCTGTGCATTCAGCTAACAGAGTTAAACCATACTTTTGATTGAGCAGATCTGAACACTCTTTCGGTAGAAAATGCAACTGGACATTTGGAGCGCTAAGAGAGTAGTAGTGGAAAAAGGAATATATTCAAATATAAACTACACAGAAGCATTCTGTGAAACTTCTTTCTGATCTGAGCATTCAGCTAACAGAGTTAAAGCATACTTATGATTGAGCAGTTTTGAAACACTCTGTCTGTAGAAAATGCAACTGGACATTCGTAGCGCTAAGTGGGTAATAGTGGAAAAAAGAATATGTTCAAATATAAACTACACAGAAGCATTGTATGAAACTTCTTTCTGTTCTGTGCATTTAACTAACAGAGTTGAACCTTACTTTTGATTGAGCCTTTCTGAAACACTCTTTCTGTAGAAACTGCAATTGGACATTCTGAGCGCTAAGAGGGCTATATTGGGAAAAAAAATATCTTCAAGTAAAAACTACACAGAAGCATTGTGTGAAACTTATTTCTGATATGTTCATTAAGCTAACAGAGTTAAACCATACTTTTGATTGCGCAGTTCTGAACACTCTTTCTGTAGAAAATGCAAGTGGACATTCGGAGCGCTAAGAGGGTAATAGTGGAAAAAGGAATATATTCAAATATAAACTACACAGTAGCATTCTGTGAAAATTCTTTCTCTTCTGTGCATTCAACTAACAGAGTTGAAGCTTACTTTTGATTGAGCGGTTCTGAAACACTTTCTGTAGAAACTGCAATTGGACATGCTAAGCGCTAAGAGGCCTACATTGGGAAAAAGAATATCTTCAAATAAAAACTACACAGATGCATTCTGTGAAACTTATTTCTGATCTGTAAATTCAGTTAACAGAGATAAAACATATTTTTGATTGAGCAGGTATGAAACACTCTTTTTGTAGAAAATGCAAGTGGAGATTCGGAGCGCTAAGAGGGTAATAGTGGAAAAAGGAATGTCTTCAAATATAAACTACACAGAATCATTCGGTGAAACTTCTTTCTGATCAGTGCATTCAGCTAATAGAGTTAAACCATACTTTTGATTGAGCAGATCTGAACACTCTTTCTGTTGAAAATGCAACTGGACATTTGGAGCGCTAAGAGCGTAGTAGTGGAAAAAGGAATATATTCAAATATAAACTACACAGAAGCATTCTGTGAAACTTCTTTCTGATCAGAGCATTCAGCTAACAGAGTTAAACCATACTTTTGATTGAGCAGTTTTGAAACACTCTGTCTGTAGAAAATGCAACTGGACATTCGTAGCGCTAAGTTGGTAATAGTGGAAAAAAGAATATGTTCAAATATAAACTACACAGAAGCATTGTATGAAACTTCTTTCTGTTCTGTGCATTCAACTAACAGAGTTGAACCTTACTTTTGATTGAGCCTTTCTGAAACACTCTTTCTGTAGAAACTGCAATTGGACATTCTGAGCGCTAAGAGGCCTATATTGGGAAAAAAAATATCTTCAAATAAAAACTACACAGAAGAATTGTGTGAAACTTATTTCTGATATGTTCATTAAGCTAACAGAGTTTAACCATACTTTTGATTGCGCAGTTCTGAACACTCTTTCTGTAGAAAATGCAAGTGGACATTCGGAGCGCTAAGAGGGTAATAGTGGAAAAAGGATTATATTCAAATATAAACTACACAGTAGCATTCTGTGAAAATTCTTTCTGTTCTGTGCATTCAACTAACAGAGTTGAACCTTACTTTTGATTGAGCCGTTCTGAAACACTCTTTCTGTAGAAACTGCAATTAGACATGCTAAGCGCTAAGAGGCCTACATTGGGAAAAAAATATCTTCAAATAAAAACTACACAGATGCATTCTGTGAAACTTATTTCTGATCTGTAAATTCAGTTAACAGAGATAAAACATATTTTTCATTGAGCAGTTATGAAACACTCTTTTTGTAGAAAATGCAAGTGGAGATTCGGAGCGCTAAGAGGGTAATAGTTGAAAACGGAATGTCTTCAAATATAAACTACACAGAATCATTCGGTGAAACTTCTTTCTGATCTGTGCATTCAGCTAACAGAGTTAAACCATACTTTTGATTGAGCAGATCTGAACACTCTTTCTGTAGAAAATGCAACTGGACATTTGGAGCGCTAAGAGCGTAGTAGTGGAAAAAGGAATATATTCAAATATAAACTACACAGAAGCATTCTGTGAAACTTCTTTCTGATCTGAGCATTCAGCTAACGGAGTTAAGCCATACTTTTGATTGAGCAGTTTTGAAACCCTCTGTATGTAGAAAATGCAACTGGACATTCGTAGCGCTAAGTGGGTAATAGTGGAAAAAAGAATATGTTCCAATATAAACTACACAGAAGCATTGTATGAAACTTCTTTCTGTTCTGTGCATTCAACTAACAGAGTTGAACCTTACTTTTGATTGAGCCGTTCTGAAACACTCTTTCTGTAGAAACTGCAATTGGACATTCTGAGCGCTAAGAGGCCTATATTGGGAAAAAGAATGTCTACAAATAAAAACTACACAGAAGAATTGTGTGAAACTTCTTTCTGTTCTGTTTGTTCAACTAAAAGAGTTGAACCTTAGTTTTGATTGAGCCGTTCTGAAACACTCTTTCTGTAGAAAATGCAAGTGGAGATTCGGAGCGCTAAGAGGGTAATAGTGGAAAAAGGAATGTCTCCAAATATAAACTACACAGAATCATTCTGTGAAACTTCTTTCTGATCTGTGCATTCAGCTAACAGAGTTAAACCATATTTTGATTGAGCAGATCTGAACACTCTTTCTGTAGAAAATGCAACTGGACATTTGGAGCGCTAAGAGCGTAGTAGTGGAAAAAGGAATATATTCAAATATAAAATACACAGAAGCATTCTGTGAAACTTCTTTCTGATCTGAGCATTCAGCTAACAGAGTTAAACCATACTTTTGATTGAGCAGTTTTGAAACACTCTGTCTGTAGAAAATGCAACTGGACATTCGCAGCGCTAAGTGGGTAATAGTGGAAAAAAGAATATGTTCAAATATAAACTACACAGAAGCATTGTATGAAACTTCTTTCTGTTCTGTGCATTCAACTAACAGAGTTGAACCTTACTTTTGATTGAGCCGTTCTGAAACACTCTTTCTGTAGAAACTGCAATTGGACATTCTGAGCGCTAAGAGGCTTATATTGGGAAAAAGAATGTCTACAAATAAAAACTACACAGAAGAATTGTGTGAAACTTCTTTCTGTTCTGTTTGTTCAACTAAAAGAGTTGAACCTTAGTTTTGATTGAGCTGTTCTGAAACACTCTTTCTGTAGAAAATTCAAGTGGAGATTCAGAGCGCTAAGAGGGTAATAGTGGAAAAAGGAATGTCTCCAAATATAAACTACACAGAATCATTCTGTGAAACTTCTTTCTGATCTGTGCATTCAACTAACAGAGTTGAACCTTACTTTTGATTGAGCCGTTCTGAAACACTCTTTCTGTAGAAACTGCAATTGGACATGCTAAGCGCTAAGAGGCCTACATTGGGAAAAAGAATATCTTCAAATAAAAACTACACAGATGCATTCTGTGAAACATATTTCTGATCTGTAAATTCAGTTAACAGAGATAAAACATATTTTTGATTGAGCAGCTATGAAAGACTCTTTTTGTAGAAAATGCAAGTGGAGATTCGGAGCGCTAAGAGGGTAATAGTGGAAAAAGGAATGTCTTCAAATATAAACTACACAGAATCATTCGGTGAAACTTCTTTCTGATCTGTGCATTCAGCTAACAGAGTTAAACCATACTTTTGATTGAGCAGATCTGAACACTCTTTCTGTAGAAAATGCAACTGGACATTTGGAGCGCTAAGAGCGTAGTAGTGGAAAAAGGAATATATTCAAATATAAACTACACAGAAGCATTCTGTGAAACTTCTTTCTGATCTGAGCATTCAGCTAACAGAGTTAAACCATACTTTTGATTGAGCAGTTTTGAAACACTCTGTCTGTAGAAAATGCAACTGGACATTCGTAGCGCTAAGTGGGTAATAGTGGAAAAAAGAATATGTTCAAATATAAACTACACAGAAGCATTGTATGAAACTTCTTTCTGTTCTGTGCATTCAACTAACAGAGTTGAACCTTACTTTTGATTGAGCCGTTCTGAAACACTCTTTCTGTAGAAACTGCAATTGGACATTCTGAGCGCTAAGAGGCCTATATTGGGAAAAAGAATGTCTACAAATAAAAACTACACAGAAGAATTGTGTGAAACTACTTTCTGTTCTGTTTGTTCAACTAAAAGAGTTGAACCTTAGTTTTGATTGAGCCGTTCTGAAACACTCTTTCTGTAGAAAATGCAAGTGGACATTCGGAGCGCTAAGAGGGTAATAGTGGAAAAATAATGTCTCCAAATATAAACTACACAGAATCATTCTGTGAAACTTCTTTCTGATCTGTGCATTCAGCTAACAGAGTTAAACCATACTTTTGATTGAGCAGATCTGAACACTCTTTCTGTAGAAAATGCAACTGGACATTTGGAGCGCTAAGAGAGTAGTAGTGGAAAAAGGAATATATTCAAATATAAACTACACAGAAGCATTCTGTGAAACTTCTTTCTGATCTGAGCATTCAGCTAACAGAGTTAAACCATACTTTTGATTGAGCAGTTTTGAAACACTCTGTCTGTAGAAAATGCAACTGGACATTCGTAGCGCCAATTGGGTAATAGTGGAAAAAAGAATATGTTCAAATATAAACTACACAGAAGCATTGTATGAAATTTCTTTCTGTTCTGTGCATTCAACTAACAGAGTTGAACCTTAGTTTTGATTGAGCCTTTCTGAAACACTCTTTCTGTAGAAACTGCAATTGGACATTCTGAGCGCTAAGAGGCCTATATTGGGAAAAATAATATCTTCAAATAAAAACTACACAGAAGCATTGTGTGAAACTTATTTCTGATATGTTCATTAAGCTAACAGAGTTAAACCATACTTTTGATTGCGCAGTTCTGAACACTCTTTCTGTAGAAAATGCAAGTGGACATTCGGAGCGCTAAGAGGGTAATAGTGGAAAAAGGAATATATTCAAATATAAACTACACAGTAGCATTCTGTGAAAATTCTTTCTGTTCTGTGCATTCAACTAACAGAGTTGAACCTTACTTTTGATTGAGCCGTTCTGAAACACTCTTTCTGTAGAAACTGCAATTGGACATGCTAAGCGCTAAGAGGCCTACATTGGGAAAAAGAATATCTTCAAATAAAAACTACACAGATGCATTCTGTGAAACTTATTTCTGATCTGTAAATTCAGTTAACAGAGATAAAACATATTTTTGATTGAGCAGCTATGAAACACTCTTTTTGTAGAAAATGCAAGTGGAGATTCGGAGCGCTAAGAGGGTAATAGTGGAAAAAGGAATGTCTTCAAATATAAACTACACAGAATCATTCGGTGAAACTTCTTTCTGATCTGTGCATTCAGCTAACAGAGTTAAACCATACTTTTGATTGAGCAGATCTGAACACTCTTTGTGTAGAAAATGCAACTGGACATTTGGAGCGCTAAGAGCGTAGTAGTGGAAAAAGGAATATATTCAAATATAAACTACACAGAATCATTCTGTGAAACTTCTTTCTGATCTGAGCATTCAGCTAACAGAGTTAAACCATACTTTTGATTGAGCAGTTTTGAAACACTCTGTCTGTAGAAAATGCAACTGGACATTCGTAGCGCTAAGTGGGTAATAGTGGAAAAAAGAATATGTTCAAATATAAACTACACAGAAGCATTGTATGAAACTTCTTTCTGTTCTGTGCATTCAACTAACAGAGTTGAACCTTACTTTTGATTGAGCCGTTCTGAAACACTCTTTCTGTAGAAACTGCAATTGGACATTCTGAGCGCTAAGAGGCCTATATTGGGAAAAAGAATGTCTACAAATAAAAACTACACAGAAGAATTGTGTGAAACTACTTTCTGTTCTGTTTGTTCAACTAAAAGAGTTGAATCTTAGTTTTGATTGAGCCGTTCTGAAACACTCTTTCTGTAGAAAATGCAAGTGGAGATTCGGAGCGCTAAGAGGGTAATAGTGGAAAAAGGAATGTCTCCAAATATAAACTACACAGAATCATTCTGTGAAACTTCTTTCTGATCTGTGCATTCAGCTAACAGAGTTAAACCATACTTTTGATTGAGCAGATCTGAACACTCTTTCTGTAGAAAATGCAACTGGACATTTGGAGCGCTAAGAGAGTAGTAGTGGAAAAAGGAATATATTCAAATATAAACTACACAGAAGCATTCTGTGAAACTTCTTTCTGATCTGAGCATTCAGCTAACAGAGTTAAACCATACTTTTGATTGAGCAGTTTTGAAACACTCTGTCTGTAGAAAATGCAACTGGACATTCGTAGCGCCAAGTGGGTAATAGTGGAAAAAAGAATATGTTCAAATATAAACTACACAGAAGCATTGTATGAAACTTCTTTCTGTTCTGTGCATTCAACTAACAGAGTTGAACCTTACTTTTGATTGAGCCGTTCTGAAACACTCTTTCTGTAGAAACTGCAATTGGACATTCTGAGCGCTAAGAGGCCTATATTGGGAAAAAGAATGTCTACAAATAAAAACTACACAGAAGAATTGTGTGAAACTTCTTTCTGTTCTGTTTGTTCAACTAAAAGAGTTGAACCTTAGTTTTGATTGAGCCGTTCTGAAACACTCTTTCTGTAGAAAATGCAAGTGGACATTCGGAGCGCTAAGAGGGTAATAGTGGAAAAAGTAATGTCTCCAAATATAAACTACACAGAATCATTCTGTGAAACTTCTTTCTGATCTGTGCATTCAGCTAACAGAGTTAAACCATACTTTTGATTGAGCAGATCTGAACACTCTTTCTGTAGAAAATGCAACTGGACATTTGGAGCGCTAAGAGAGTAGTAGTGGAAAAAGGAATATATTCAAATATAAACTACACAGAAGCATTCTGTGAAACTACTTTCTGATCTGAGCATTCAGCTAACAGAGTTAAACCATACTTTTGATTGAGCAGTTTTGAAACACTCTGTCTGTAGAAAATGCAACTGGACATTCGTAGCGCTAAGTGGGTAATAGTGGAAAAAAGAATATGTTCAAATATAAACTACACAGAAACATTGTATGAAACTTCTTTCTGTTCTGTGCATTCAACTAACAGAGTTGAACCTTACTTTTGATTGAGCCTTTCTGAAACACTCTTTCTGTAGAAACTGCAATTGGACATTCTGAGCGCTAAGAGGCCTCTATTGGGAAAAATAATATCTTCAAATAAAAACTACACAGAAGCATTGTGTGAAACTTATTTCTGATATGTTCATTAAGCTAACAGAGTTAAACCATACTTTTGATTGCGCAGTTCTGAACACTCTTTCTGTAGAAAATGCAAGTGGACATTCGGAGCGCTAAGAGGGTAATAGTGGAAAAAGGAATATATTCAAATATAAACTACACAGTAGCAATCTGTGAAAATACTTTCTGTTCTGTGCATTCAACTAACAGAGTTGAACCTTACTTTTAATTGAGCCGTTCTGAAACACTCTTTCTGTAGAAACTGCAATTGGACATGCTAAGCGCTAAGAGGCCTACATTGGGAAAAAGAATATCTTCAAATAAAAACTACACAGATGCATTCTGTGAAACTTATTTCTGATCTGTAAATTCAGTTAACAGAGATAAAAAATATTTTTGATTGAGCAGTTATGAAACACTCTTTTTGTAGAAAATGCAAGTGGAGATTCGGAGCGCTAAGAGGGTAATAGTGGAAAAAGGAATGTCTCCAAATTTAAACTACACAGAATCATTCTGTGAAACTTCTTTCTGATCTGTGCATTCAGCTAACAGAGTTAAACCATACTTTTGATTGAGCAGATCTGAACACTCTTTCTGTAGAAAATGCAACTGGACATTTGGAGCGCTAAGAGAGTAGTAGTGGAAAAAGGAATATATTCAAATATAAACTACACAGAAGCATTCTGTGAAACTTCTTTCTGATCTGAGCATTCAGCTAACAGAGTTAAACCATACTTTTGATTGAGCAGTTTTGAAACACTCTGTCTGTAGAAAATGCAACTGGACATTCGTAGCGCTAAGTGGGTAACAGTGGAAAAAAAATATGTTCAAATATAAACTACACAGAAGCATTGTATGAAACTTCTTTCTGTTCTGTGCATTCAACTAACAGAGTTGAACCTTACTTTTGATTGAGCCTTTCTGAAACACTCTTTCTGTAGAAACTGCAATTGGACATTCTGAGCGCTAAGAGGCCTCTATTGGGAAAAATAATATCTTCAAATAAAAACTACACAGAAGCATTGTGTGAAACTTATTTCTGATATGTTCATTAAGCTAACAGAGTTAAACCATACTTTTGATTGCGCAGTTCTGAACACTCTTTCTGTAGAAAATGCAAGTGGACATTCGGAGCGCTAAGAGGGTAATAGTGGAAAAAGGAATATATTCAAATATAAACTACACAGTAGCATTCTGTGAAAATTCTTTCTGTTCTGTGCATTCAACTAACAGAGTTGAACCTTACTTTTAATTGAGCCGTTCTGAAACACTCTTTCTGTAGAAACTGCAATTGGACATGCTAAGCGCTAAGAGGCCTACATTGGGAAAAAGAATATCTTCAAATAAAAACTACACAGATGCATTCTGTGAAACTTATTTCTGATCTGTAAATTCAGTTAACAGAGATAAAACATATTTTTGATTGAGCAGCTATGAAACACTCTTTTTGTAGAAAATGCAAGTGGAGATTCGGAGCGCTAAGAGGGTAATAGTGGAAAAAGGAATGTCTTCAAATATAAACTACACAGAATCATTCGGTGAAACTTCTTTCTGATCTGTGCATTCAGCTAACAGAGTTAAACCATACTTTTGATTGAGCAGATCTGAACACTCTTTCTGTAGAAAATGCAACTGGACATTTGGAGCGCTAAGAGCGTAGTAGTGGAAAAAGGAATATATTCAAATATAAACTACACAGAAGCATTCTGTGAAACTTCTTTCTGATCTGAGCATTCAGCTAACAGAGTTAAACCATACTTTTGATTGAGCAGTTTTGAAACACTCTGTCTGTAGAAAATGCAACTGGACATTCGTAGCGCTAAGTGGGTAATAGTGGAAAAAAGAATATGTTCAAATATAAACTACACAGAAGCATTGTATGAAACTTCTTTCTGTTCTGTGCATTCAACTAACAGAGTTGAACCTTACTTTTGATTGAGCCGTTCTGAAACACTCTTTCTGTAGAAACTGCAATTGGACATTCTGAGCGCTAAGAGGCCTATATTGGGAAAAAGAATGTCTACAAATAAAAACTACACAGAAGAATTGTGTGAAACTACTTTCTGTTCTGTTTGTTCAACTAAAAGAGTTGAACCTTAGTTTTGATTGAGCCGTTCTGAAACACTCTTTCTGTAGAAAATGCAAGTGGACATTCGGAGCGCTAAGAGGGTAATAGTGGAAAAAGTAATGTCTCCAAATATAAACTACACAGAATCATTCTGTGAAACTTCTTTCTGATCTGTGCATTCAGCTAACAGAGTTAAACCATACTTTTGATTGAGCAGATCTGAACACTCTTTCTGTAGAAAATGCAACTGGACATTTGGAGCGCTAAGAGAGTAGTAGTGGAAAAAGGAATATATTCAAATATAAACTACACAGAAGCATTCTGTGAAACTTCTTTCTGATCTGAGCATTCAGCTAACAGAGTTAAACCATACTTTTGATTGAGCAGTTTTGAAACACTCTGTCTGTAGAAAATGCAACTGGACATTCGTAGCGCCAATTGGGTAATAGTGGAAAAAAGAATATGTTCAAATATAAACTACACAGAAGCATTGTATGAAATTTCTTTCTGTTCTGTGCATTCAACTAACAGAGTTGAACCTTAGTTTTGATTGAGCCTTTCTGAAACACTCTTTCTGTAGAAACTGCAATTGGACATTCTGAGCGCTAAGAGGCCTATATTGGGAAAAATAATATCTTCAAATAAAAACTACACAGAAGCATTGTGTGAAACTTATTTCTGATATGTTCATTAAGCTAACAGAGTTAAACCATACTTTTGATTGCGCAGTTCTGAACACTCTTTCTGTAGAAAATGCAAGTGGACTTTCGGAGCGCTAAGAGGGTAATAGTGGAAAAAGGAATATATTCAAATATAAACCACACAGTAGCATTCTGTGAAAATTCTTTCTGTTCTGTGCATTCAACTAACCGAGTTGAACCTTACTTTTGATTGAGCCGTTCTGAAACACTCTTTCTGTAGAAACTGCAATTGGACATGCTAAGCGCTAAGAGGCCTACATTGGGAAAAAGAATATCTTCAAATAAAAACTACACAGATGCATTCTGTGAAACTTATTTCTGATCTGTAAATTCAGTTAACAGAGATAAAACATATTTTTGATTGAGCAGTTATGAAACACTCTTTTTGTAGAAAATGCAAGTGGAGATTCGGAGCGCTAAGTGGGTAATAGTGGAAAAAGGAATGTCTTCAAATATAAACTACACAGAATCATTCGGTGAAACTTCTTTCTGATCTGTGCATTCAGCTAACAGAGTTAAACCATACTTTTGATTGAGCAGATCTGAACACTCTTTCTGTAGAAAATGCAACTGGACATTTGGAGCGCTAAGAGCGTAGTAGTGGAAAAAGGAATATATTCAAATATAAACTACCCAGAAGCATTCTGTGAAACTTCATTTTATTCTGAGCATTCAGCTAACAGAGTTAAACCATACTTTTGATTGAGCAGTTTTGAAACACTCTGTCTGTAGAAAATGCAACTGGACATTCGTAGCGCTAAGTGGGTAATAGTGGAAAAAAGAATATGTTCAAATATAAACTACACAGAAGCATTGTATGAAACTTCTTTCTGTTCTGTGCATTCAACTAAGAGAGTTGAACCTTACTTTTGATTGAGCCGTTCTGAAACACTCTTTCTGTAGAAACTGCAATTGGACATTCTGAGCGCTAAGTGGCCTGTATTGGGAAAAAGAATGTCTACAAATAAAAACTACACAGAAGAATTGTGTGAAACTTCTTTCTGTTCTGTTTGTTCAACTAAAAGAGTTGAACTTTAGTTTTGATTGAGCCGTTCTGAAACACTCTTTCTGTAGAAAATGCAAGTGGAGATTCGGAGCGCTAAGAGGGTAATAGTGGAAAAAGGAATGTCTCCAAATATAAACTACACAGAATCATTCTGTGAAACTTCTTTCTGATCTGTGCATTCAGCTAACAGAGTTAAACCATACTTTTGATTGAGCAGATCTGAACACTCTTTCTGTAGAAAATGCAACTGGACATTTGGAGCGCTAAGAGAGTAGTAGTGGAAAAAGGAATATATTCAAATATAAACTACACAGAAGCATTCTGTGAAACTTCTTTCTGATCTGAGCATTCAGCTAACAGAGTTAAACCATACTTTTGATTGAGCAGTTTTGAAACACTCTGTCTGTAGAAAATGCAACTGGACATTCGTAGCGCCAAGTGGGTAATAGTGGAAAAAAGAATATGTTCAAATATAAACTACACAGAACCATTGTATGAAATTACTTTCTGTTCTGTGCATTCAACTAACAGAGTTGAACCTTAGTTTTGATTGAGCCTTTCTGAAACACTCTTTCTGTAGAAACTGCAATTGGACATTCTGAGCGCTAAGAGGCCTATATTGGGAAAAATAATATCTTCAAATAAAAACTACACAGAAGCATTGTGTGAAACTTATTTCTGATATGTTCATTAAGCTAACAGAGTTAAACCATACTATTGATTGCGCAGTTCTGAACACTCTTTCTGTAGAAAATGCAAGTGGACATTCGGAGCGCTAAGAGGGTAATAGTGGAAAAAGGAATATATTCAAATATAAACTACACAGTAGCATTCTGTGAAAATTCTTTCTGTTCTGTGCATTCAACTAACAGAGTTGAACCTTACTTTTGATTGAGCCGTTCTGAAACACTCTTTCTGTAGAAACTGCAATTGGACATGCTAAGCGCTAAGAGGCCTACATTGGGAAAAAGAATATCTTCAAATAAAAACTACACAGATGCATTCTGTGAAACATATTTCTGATCTGTAAATTCAGTTAACAGAGATAAAACATATTTTTGATTGAGCAGCTATGAAACACTCTTTTTGTAGAAAATGCAAGTGGAGATTCGGAGCGCTAAGAGGGTAATAGTGGAAAAAGGAATGTCTTCAAATATAAACTACACAGAATCATTCGGTGAAACTTCTTTCTGATCTGTGCATTCAGCTAACAGAGTTAAACCATACTTTTGATTGAGCAGATCTGAACACTCTTTCTGTAGAAAATGCAACTGGACATTTGGAGCGCTAAGAGCGTAGTAGTGGAAAAAGGAATATATTCAAATATAAACTACACAGAAGCATTCTGTGAAACTTCTTTCTGATCTGAGCATTCAGCTAACAGAGTTAAACCATACTTTTGATTGAGCAGTTTTGAAACACTCTGTCTGTAGAAAATGCAACTGGACATTCGTAGCGCTAAGTGGGTAATAGTGGAAAAAAGAATATGTTCAAATATAAACTACACAGAAGCATTGTATGAAACTTCTTTCTGTTCTGTGCATTCAACTAACAGAGTTGAACCTTACTTTTGATTGAGCCGTTCTGAAACACTCTTTCTGTAGAAACTGCAATTGGACATTCTGAGCGCTAAGAGGCCTATATTGGGAAAAAGAATGTCTACAAATAAAAACTACACAGAAGAATTTTGTGAAACTTCTTTCTGTTCTGTTTGTTCAACTAAAAGAGTTGAACCTTAGTTTTGATTGAGCCGTTCTGAAACACTCTTTCTGTAGAAAATGCAAGTGGACATTCGGAGCGCTAAGAGGGTAATAGTGGAAAAATAATGTCTCCAAATATAAACTACACAGAATCATTCTGTGAAACTTCTTTCTGATCTGTGCATTCAGCTAACAGAGTTAAACCATACTTTTGATTGAGCAGATCTGAACACTCTTTCTGTAGAAAATGCAACTGGACATTTGGAGCGCTAAGAGAGTAGTAGTGGAAAAAGGAATATATTCAAATATAAACTACACAGAAGCATTCTGTGAAACTTCTTTCTGATCTGAGCATTCAGCTAACAGAGTTAAACCATACTTTTGATTGAGCAGTTTTGAAACACTCTGTCTGTAGAAAATGCAACTGGACATTCGTAGCGCCAATTGGGTAATAGTGGAAAAAAGAATATGTTCAAATATAAACTACACAGAAGCATTGTATGAAATTACTTTCTGTTCTGTGCATTCAACTAACAGAGTTGAACCTTAGTTTTGATTGAGCCTTTCTGAAACACTCTTTCTGTAGAAACTGCAATTGGACATTCTGAGCGCTAAGAGGCCTATATTGGGAAAAATAATATCTTCAAATAAAAACTACACAGAAGCATTGTGTGAAACTTATTTCTGATATGTTCATTAAGCTAACAGAGTTAAACCATACTTTTGATTGCGCAGTTCTGAACACTCTTTCTGTAGAAAATGCAAGTGGACATTCGGAGCGCTAAGAGGGTAATAGTGGAAAAAGGAATATATTCAAATATAAACTACACAGTAGCATTCTGTGAAAATTCTTTCTGTTCTGTGCATTCAACTAACAGAGTTGAACCTTACTTTTGATTGAGCCGTTCTGAAACACTCTTTCTGTAGAAACTGCAATTGGACATGCTAAGCGCTAAGAGGCCTACATTGGGAAAAAGAATATCTTCAAATAAAAACTACACAGATGCATTCTGTGAAACTTATTTCTGATCTGTAAATTCAGTTAACAGAGATAAAACATATTTTTGATTGAGCAGCTATGAAACACTCTTTTTGTAGAAAATGCAAGTGGAGATTCGGAGCGCTAAGAGGGTAATAGTGGAAAAAGGAATGTCTTCAAATATAAACTACACAGAATCATTCGGTGAAACTTCTTTCTGATCTGTGCATTCAGCTAACAGAGTTAAACCATACTTTTGATTGAGCAGATCTGAACACTCTTTGTGTAGAAAATGCAACTGGACATTTGGAGCGCTAAGAGCGTAGTAGTGGAAAAAGGAATATATTCAAATATAAACTACACAGAAGCATTCTGTGAAACTTCTTTCTGATCTGAGCATTCAGCTAACAGAGTTAAACCATACTTTTGATTGAGCAGTTTTGAAACACTCTGTCTGTAGAAAATGCAACTGGACATTCGTAGCGCTAAGTGGGTAATAGTGGAAAAAAGAATATGTTCAACTATAAACTACACAGAAGCATTGTATGAAACTTCTTTCTGTTCTGTGCATTCAACTAACAGAGTTGAACCTTACTTTTGATTGAGCCGTTCTGAAACACTCTTTCTGTAGAAACTGCAATTGGACATTCTGAGCGCTAAGAGGCCTATATTGGGAAAAAGAATGTCTACAAATAAAAACTACACAGAAGAATTGTGTGAAACTACTTTCTGTTCTGTTTGTTCAACTAAAAGAGTTGAACCTTAGTTTTGATTGAGCCGTTCTGAAACACTCTTTCTGTAGAAAATGCAAGTGGAGATTCGGAGCGCTAAGAGGGTAATAGTGGAAAAAGGAATGTCTCCAAATATAAACTACACAGAATCATTCTGTGAAACTTCTTTCTGATCTGTGCATTCAGCTAACAGAGTTAAACCATACTTTTGATTGAGCAGATCTGAACACTCTTTCTGTAGAAAATGCAACTGGACATTTGGAGCGCTAAGAGAGTAGTAGTGGAAAAAGGAATATATTCAAATATAAACTACACAGAAGCATTCTGTGAAACTTCTTTCTGATCTGAGCATTCAGCTAACAGACTTAAACCATACTTTTGATTGAGCAGTTTTGAAACACTCTGTCTGTAGAAAATGCAACTGGACATTCGTAGCGCTAAGTGGGTAATAGTGGAAAAAAGAATATGTTCAAATATAAACTACACAGAAGCATTGTATGAAACTTCTTTCTGTTCTGTGCATTCAACTAACAGAGTTGAACCTTGCTTTTGATTGAGCCGTTCTGAAACACTCTTTCTGTAGAAACTGCAATTGGACATTCTGAGCGCTAAGAGGCCTATATTGGGAAAAAGAATGTCTACAAATAAAAACTACACAGAAGAATTGTGTGAAACTTCTTTCTGTTCTGTTTGTTCAACTAAAAGAGTTGAACCTTAGTTTTGATTGAGCCGTTCTGAAACACTCTTTCTGTAGAAAATGCAAGTGGACATTCGGAGCGCTAAGAGGGTAATAGTGGAAAAGGTAATGTCTCCAAATATAAACTACACAGAATCATTCTGTGAAACTTCTTTCTGATCTGTGCATTCAGCTAACAGAGTTAAACCATACTTTTGATTGAGCAGATCTGAACACTCTTTCTGTAGAAAATGCAACTGGACATTTGGAGCGCTAAGAGAGTAGTAGTGGAAAAAGGAATATATTCAAATATAAACTACACAGAAGCATTCTGTGAAACTTCTTTCTGATCTGAGCATTCAGCTAACAGATTTAAACCATACTTTTGATTGAGCAGTTTTGAAACACTCTGTCTGTAGAAAATGCAACTGGACATTCGTAGCGCCAAGTGGGTAATAGTGGAAAAAAGAATATGTTCAAATATAAACTACACAGAAGCATTGTATGAAATTCCTTTCTGTTCTGTGCATTCAACTAACAGAGTTGAACCTTAGTTTTGATTGAGCCTTTCTGAAACACTCTTTCTGTAGAAGCTGCAATTGGACATTCTGAGCGCTAAGAGGCCTCTATTGGGAAAAATAATATCTTCAAATAAAAACTACACAGAAGCATTGTGTGAAACTTATTTCTGATATGTTCATTAAGCTAACAGAGTTAAACCATACTTTTGATTGCGCAGTTCTGAACACTCTTTCTGTAGAAAATGCAAGTGGACATTCGGAGCGCTAAGAGGGTAATAGTGGAAAAAGGAATATATTCAAATATAAACTACACAGTAGCATTCTGTGAAAATTCTTTCTGTTCTGTGCATTCAACTAACAGAGTTGAACCTTACTTTTAATTGAGCCGTTCTGAAACACTATTTCTGTAGAAACTGCAATTGGACATGCTAAGCGCTAAGAGGCCTACATTGGGAAAAAGAATATCTTCAAATAAAAACTACACAGATGCATTCTGTGAAACTTATTTCTGATCTGTAAATTCAGTTAACAGAGATAAAACATATTTTTGATTGAGCAGTTATGAAACACTCTTTTTGTAGAAAATGCAAGTGGAGATTCGGAGCGCTAAGAGGGTAATAGTGGAAAAAGGAATGTCTCCAAATATAAACTACACAGAATCATTCTGTGAAACTTCTTTCTGATCTGTGCATTCAGCTAACAGAGTTAAACCATACTTTTGATTGAGCAGATCTGAACACTCTTTGTGTAGAAAATGCAACTGGACATTTGGAGCGCTAAGAGCGTAGTAGTGGAAAAAGGAATATATTCAAATATAAACTACACAGAAGCATTCTGTGAAACTTCTTTCTGATCTGAGCATTCAGCTAACAGAGTTAAACCATACTTTTGATTGAGCAGTTTTGAAACACTCTGTCTGTAGAAAATGAAACTGGACATTCGTAGCGCTAAGTGGGTAATAGTGGAAAAAAGAATATGTTCAAATATAAACTACACAGAAGCATTGTATGAAACTTCTTTCTGTTCTGTGCATTCAACTAACAGAGTTGAACCTTACTTTTGATTGAGCCGTTCTGAAACACTCTTTCTGTAGAAACCGCAATTGGACATTCTGAGCGCTAAGAGGCCTATATTGGGAAAAAGAATGTCTACAAATAAAAACTACACAGAAGAATTGTGTGAAACTACTTTCTGTTCTGTTTGTTCAACTAAAAGAGTTGAATCTTAGTTTTGATTGAGCCGTTCTGAAACACTCTTTCTGTAGAAAATGCAAGTGGAGATTCGGAGCGCTAAGAGGGTAATAGTGGAAAAAGGAATGTCTCCAAATATAAACTACACAGAATCATTCTGTGAAACTTCTTTCTGATCTGTGCATTCAGCTAACAGAGTTAAACCATACTTTTGATTGAGCAGATCTGAACACTCTTTCTGTAGAAAATGCAACTGGACATTTGGAGCGCTAAGAGAGTAGTAGTGGAAAAAGGAATATATTCAAATATAAACTACACAGAAGCATTCTGTGAAACTTCTTTCTGATCTGAGCATTCAGCTAACAGAGTTAAACCATACTTTTGATTGAGCAGTTTTGAAACACTCTGTCTGTAGAAAATGCAACTGGACATTCGTAGCGCTAAGTGGGTAATAGTGGAAAAAAGAATATGTTCAAATATAAACTACACAGAAGCATTGTATGAAACTTCTTTCTGTTCTGTGCATTCAACTAACAGAGTTGAACCTTGCTTTTGATTGAGCCGTTCTGAAACACTCTTTCTGTAGAAACTGCAATTGGACATTCTGAGCGCTAAGAGGCCTATATTGGGAAAATGAATGTCTACAAATAAAAACTACACAGAAGAATTGTGTGAAACTTCTTTCTGTTCTGTTTGTTCAACTAAAAGAGTTGAACCTTAGTTTTGATTGAGCCGTTCTGAAACACTCTTTCTGTAGAAAATGCAAGTGGACATTCGGAGCGCTAAGAGGGTAATAGTGGAAAAGGTAATGTCTCCAAATATAAACTACACAGAATCATTCTGTGAAACTTCTTTCTGATCTGTGCATTCAGCTAACAGAGTTAAACCATACTTTTGATTGAGCAGATCTGAACACTCTTTCTGTAGAAAATGCAACTGGACATTAGGAGCGCTAAGAGAGTAGTAGTGGAAAAAGGAATATATTCAAATATAAACTACACAGAAGCATTCTGTGAAACTTCTTTCTGATCTGAGCATTCAGCTAACAGATTTAAACCATACTTTTGATTGAGCAGTTTTGAAACACTCTGTCTGTAGAAAATGCAACTGGACATTCGTAGCGCCAAGTGGGTAATAGTGGAAAAAAGAATATGTTCAAATATAAACTACACAGAAGCATAGTATGAAATTTCTTTCTGTTCTGTGCATTCAACTAACAGAGTTGAACCTTAGTTTTGATTGAGCCTTTCTGAAACACTCTTTCTGTAGAAACTGCAATTGGACATTCTGAGCGCTAAGAGGCCTCTATTGGGAAAAATAATATCTTCAAATAAAAACTACACAGAAGCATTGTGTGAAACTTATTTCTGATATGTTCATTAAGCTAACAGAGTTAAACCATACTTTTGATTGCGCAGTTCTGAACACTCTTTCTGTAGAAAATGCAAGTGGACATTCGGAGCGCTAAGAGGGTAATAGTGGAAAAAGGAATATATTCAAATATAAACTACACAGTAGCATTCTGTGAAAATTCTTTCTGTTCTGTGCATTCAACTAACAGAGTTGAACCTTACTTTTAATTGAGCCGTTCTGAAACACTATTTCTGTAGAAACTGCAATTGGACATGCTAAGCGCTAAGAGGCCTACATTGGGAAAAAGAATATCTTCAAATAAAAACTACACAGATGCATTCTGTGAAACTTATTTCTGATCTGTAAATTCAGTTAACAGAGATAAAACATATTTTTGATTGAGCAGTTATGAAACACTCTTTTTGTAGAAAATGCAAGTGGAGATTCGGAGCGCTAAGAGGGTAATAGTGGAAAAAGGAATGTCTCCAAATATAAACTACACAGAATCATTCTGTGAAACTTCTTTCTGATCTGTGCATTCAGCTAACAGAGTTAAACCATACTTTTGATTGAGCAGATCTGAACACTCTTTCTGTAGAAAATGCAACTGGACATTTGGAGCGCTAAGAGAGTAGTAGTGGAAAAAGGAATATATTCAAATATAAACTACACAGAAGCATTCTGTGAAACTTCTTTCTGATCTGAGCATTCAGCTAACAGAGTTAAACCATACTTTTGATTGAGCAGTTTTGAAACACTCTGTCTGTAGAAAATGCAACTGGACATTCGTAGCGCTAAGTGGGTTATAGTGGAAAAAAGAATATGTTCAAATATAAACTACACAGAACATTGTATGAAACTTCTTTCGGTTCTGTGAATTCAACTAACAGAGTTGAACCTTACTTTTGATTGAGCCGTTCTGAAACTCTCTTTCTGTAGAAACTGCAATTGGACATTCTGAGCGCTAAGAGGCCTATATTGGGAAAAAGAATGTCTACAAATAAAAACTACACAGAAGAATTGTGTGAAACTACTTTCTGTTCTGTTTGTTCAACTAAAAGAGTTGAACCTTAGTTTTGATTGAGCCGTTCTGAAACACTCTTTCTGTAGAAAATGCAAGTAGAGATTCGGAGCGCTAAGAGGGTAATAGTGGAAAAAGGAATGTCTCCAAATATAAACTACACAGAATCATTCTGTGAAACTTCTTTCTGATCTGTGCATTCAGCTAACAGAGTTAAACCATACTTTTGATTGAGCAGATCTGAACACTCTTTCTGTAGAAAATGCAACTGGACATTTGGAGCGCTAAGAGAGTAGTAGTGGAAAAAGGAATATATTCAAATATAAACTACACAGAAGCATTCTGTGAAACTTCTTTCTGATCTGAGCATTCAGCTAACAGAGTTAAACCATACTTTTGATTGAGCAGTTTTGAAACACTCTGTCTGTAGAAAATGCAACTGGACATTCGTAGCGCTAAGTGGGTAACAGTGGAAAAAAGAATATGTTCAAATATAAACTACACAGAAGCATTGTATGAAACTTCTTTCTGTTCTGTGCATTCAACTAACAGAGTTGAACCTTACTTTTGATTGAGCCTTTCTGAAACACTCTTTCTGTAGAAACTGCAATTGGACATTCTGAGCGCTAAGAGGCCTCTATTGGGAAAAATAATATCTTCAAATAAAAACTACACAGAAGAATTGTGTGAAACTTATTTCTGATATGTTCATTAAGCTAACAGAGTTAAATCATACTTTTGATTGCGCAGTTCTGAACACTCTTTCTGTAGAAAATGCAAGTGGACATTCGGAGCGCTAAGAGGGTAATAGTGGAAAAAGGAATATATTCAAATATAAACTACACAGTAGCATTCTGTGGAAAATCTTTCTGTTCTGTGCATTCAACTAACAGAGTTGAACCTTACTTTTGATTGAGCCGTTCTGAAACACTCTTTCTGTAGAAACTGCAATTGGACATGCTAAGCGCTAAGAGGCCTACATTGGGAAAAAGAATATCTTCAAATAAAAACTACACAGATGCATTCTGTGAAACTTATTTCTGATCTGTAAATTCAGTTAACAGAGATAAAACATATTTTTGATTGAGCAGCTATGAAACACTCTTTTTGTAGAAAATGCAAGTGGAGATTCGGAGCGCTAAGAGGGTAATAGTGGAAAAAGGAATGTCTTCAAATATAAACTACACAGAATCATTCGGTGAAACTTCTTTCTGATCTGTGCATTCAGCTAACAGAGTTAAACCATACTTTTGATTGAGCAGATCTGAACACTCTTTGTGTAGAAAATGCAACTGGACATTTGGAGCGCTAAGAGCGTAGTAGTGGAAAAAGGAATATATTCAAATATAAACTACACAGAAGCATTCTGTGAAACTTCTTTCTGATCTGAGCATTCAGCTAACAGAGTTAAACCATACTTTTGATTGAGCAGTTTTGAAACACTCTGTCTGTAGAAAATGCAACTGGACATTCGTAGCGCTAAGTGGGTAATAGTGGAAAAAGGAATATGTTCAAATATAAACTACACAGAAGCATTGTATGAAACTTCTTTCTGTTCTGTGCATTCAACTAACAGAGTTGAACCTTACTTTTGATTGAGCCGTTCTGAAACACTCTTTCTGTAGAAACTGCAATTGGACATTCTGAGCGCTAAGAGGCCTATATTGGGAAAAAGAATGTCTACAAATAAAAACTACACAGAAGAATTGTGTGAAACTACTTTCTGTTCTGTTTGTTCAACTAAAAGAGTTGAATCTTAGTTTTGATTGAGCCGTTCTGAAACACTCTTTCTGTAGAAAATGCAAGTGGAGATTCGGAGTGCTAAGAGGGTAATAGTGGAAAAAGGAATGTCTCCAAATATAAACTACACAGAATCATTCTGTGAAACTTCTTTCTGATCTGTGCATTCAGCTAACAGAGTTAAACCATACTTTTGATTGAGCAGATCTGAACACTCTTTCTGTAGAAAATGCAACTGGACATTTGGAGCGCTAAGAGAGTAGTAGTGGAAAAAGGAATATATTCAAATATAAACTACACAGAAGCATTCTGTGAAACTTCTTTCTGATCTGAGCATTCAGCTAACAGAGTTAAACCATACTTTTGATTGAGCAGTTTTGAAACACTCTGTCTGTAGAAAATGCAACTGGACATTCGTAGCGCTAAGTGGGTAATAGTGGAAAAAAGAATATGTTCAAATATAAACTACACAGAAGCATTGTATGAAACTTCTTTCTGTTCTGTGCATTCAACTAACAGAGTTGAACCTTACTTTTGATTGAGCCGTTCTGAAACACTCTTTCTGTAGAAACTGCAATTGGACATTCTGAGCGCTAAGAGGCCTATATTGGGAAAAAGAATGTCTACAAATAAAAACTACACAGAAGAATTGTGTGAAACTTCTTTCTGTTCTGTTTGTTCAACTAAAAGAGTTGAACCTTAGTTTTGATTGAGCCGTTCTGAAACACTCTTTCTGTAGAAAATGCAAGTGGACATTCGGAGCGCTAAGAGGGTAATAGTGGAAAAGGTAATGTCTCCAAATATAAACTACACAGAATCATTCTGTGAAACTTCTTTCTGATCTGTGCATTCAGCTAACAGAGTTAAACCATACTTTTGATTGAGCCGATCTGAACACTCTTTCTGTAGAAAATGCAACTGGACATTTGGAGCGCTAAGAGAGTAGTAGTGGAAAAAGGAATATATTCAAATATAAACTACACAGAAGCATTCTGTGAAACTTCTTTCTGATCTGAGCATTCAGCTAACAGATTTAAACCATACTTTTGATTGAGCAGTTTTGAAACACTCTGTCTGTAGAAAATGCAACTGGACATTCGTAGCGCCAAGTGGGTAATAGTGGAAAAAAGAATATGTTCAAATATAAACTACACAGAAGCATTGTATGAAATTTCTTTCTGTTCTGTGCATTCAACTAACAGAGTTGAACCTTAGTTTTGATTGAGCCTTTCTGAAACACTCTTTCTGTAGAAACTGCAATTGGACATTCTGAGCGCTAAGAGGCCTCTATTGGGAAAAATAATATCTTCAAATAAAAACTACACAGAAGCATTGTGTGAAACTTATTTCTGATATGTTCATTAAGCTAACAGAGTTAAATCATACTTTTGATTGCGCAGTTCTGAACACTCTTTCTGTAGAAAATGCAAGTGGACATTCGGAGCGCTAAGAGGGTAATAGTGGAAAAAGGAATATATTCAAATATAAACTACACAGTAGCATTCTGTGAAAAATCTTTCTGTTCTGTGCATTCAACTAACAGAGTTGAACCTTACTTTTGATTGAGCCGTTCTGAAACACTCTTTCTGTAGAAACTGCAATTGGACATGCTAAGCGCTAAGAGGCCTACATTGGGAAAAAGAATATCTTCAAATAAAAACTACACAGATGCATTCTGTGAAACTTATTTCTGATCTGTAAATTCAGTTAAGAGAGATAAAACATATTTTTGATTGAGCAGCTATGAAACACTCTTTTTGTAGAAAATGCAAGTGGAGATTCGGAGCGCTAAGAGGGTAATAGTGGAAAAAGGAATGTCTTCAAATATAAACTACACAGAATCATTCGGTGAAACTTCTTTCTGATCTGTGCATTCAGCTAACAGAGTTAAACCATACTTTTGATTGAGCAGATCTGAACACTCTTTGTGTAGAAAATGCAACTGGACATTTGGAGCGCTAAGAGCGTAGTAGTGGAAAAAGGAATATATTCAAATATAAACTACACAGAAGCATTCTGTGAAACTTCTTTCTGATCTGAGCATTCAGCTAACAGAGTTAAACCATACTTTTGATTGAGCAGTTTTGAAACACTCTGTCTGTAGAAAATGCAACTGGACATTCGTAGCGCTAAGTGGGTAATAGTGGAAAAAAGAATATGTTCAAATATAAACTACACAGAAGCATTGTATGAAACTTCTTTCTGTTCTGTGCATTCAACTAACAGAGTTGAACCTTACTTTTGATTGAGCCGTTCTGAAACACTCTTTCTGTAGAAACTGCAATTGGACATTCTGAGCGCTAAGAGGCCTATATTGGGAAAAAGAATGTCTACAAATAAAAACTACACAGAAGAATTGTGTGAAACTACTTTCTGTTCTGTTTGTTCAACTAAAAGAGTTGAATCTTAGTTTTGATTGAGCCGTTCTGAAACACTCTTTCTGTAGAAAATGCAAGTGGAGATTCGGAGCGCTAAGAGGGTAATAGTGGAAAAAGGAATGTCTCCAAATATAAACTACACAGAATCATTCTGTGAAACTTCTTTCTGATCTGTGCATTCAGCTAACAGAGTTAAACCATACTTTTGATTGAGCAGATCTGAACACTCTTTCTGTAGAAAATGCAACTGGACATTTGGAGCGCTAAGAGAGTAGTAGTGGAAAAAGGAATATATTCAAATATAAACTACACAGAAGCATTCTGTGAAACTTCTTTCTGATCTGAGCATTCAGCTAACAGAGTTAAACCATACTTTTGATTGAGCAGTTTTGAAACACTCTGTCTGTAGAAAATGCAACTGGACATTCGTAGCGCTAAGTGGGTAATAGTGGAAAAAAGAATATGTTCAAATATAAACTACACAGAAGCATTGTATGAAACTTCTTTCTGTTCTGTGCATTCAACTAACAGAGTTGAACCTTACTTTTGATTGAGCCGTTCTGAAACACTCTTTCTGTAGAAACTGCAATTGGACATTCTGAGCGCTAAGAGGCCTATATTGGGAAAAAGAATGTCTACAAATAAAAACTACACAGAAGAATTGTGTGAAACTTCTTTCTGTTCTGTTTGTTCAACTAAAAGAGTTGAACCTTAGTTTTGATTGAGCCGTTCTGAAACACTCTTTCTGTAGAAAATGCAAGTGGACATTCGGAGCGCTAAGAGGGTAATAGTGGAAAAGGTAATGTCTCCAAATATAAACTACACAGAATCATTCTGTGAAACTTCTTTCTGATCTGTGCATTCAGCTAACAGAGTTAAACCATACTTTTGATTGAGCCGATCTGAACACTCTTTCTGTAGAAAATGCAACTGGACATTTGGAGCGCTAAGAGAGTAGTAGTGGAAAAAGGAATATATTCAAATATAAACTACACAGAAGCATTCTGTGAAACTTCTTTCTGATCTGAGCATTCAGCTAACAGATTTAAACCATACTTTTGATTGAGCAGTTTTGAAACACTCTGTCTGTAGAAAATGCAACTGGACATTCGTAGCGCCAAGTGGGTAATAGTGGAAAAAAGAATATGTTCAAATATAAACTACACAGAAGCATTGTATGAAATTTCTTTCTGTTCTGTGCATTCAACTAACAGAGTTGAACCTTAGTTTTGATTGAGCCTTTCTGAAACACTCTTTCTGTAGAAACTGCAATTGGACATTCTGAGCGCTAAGAGGCCTCTATTGGGAAAAATAATATCTTCAAATAAAAACTACACAGAAGCATTGTGTGAAACTTATTTCTGATATGTTCATTAAGCTAACAGAGTTAAATCATACTTTTGATTGCGCAGTTCTGAACACTCTTTCTGTAGAAAATGCAAGTGGACATTCGGAGCGCTAAGAGGGTAATAGTGGAAAAAGGAATATATTCAAATATAAACTACACAGTAGCATTCTGTGAAAAATCTTTCTGTTCTGTGCATTCAACTAACAGAGTTGAACCTTACTTTTGATTGAGCCGTTCTGAAACACTATTTCTGTAGAAACTGCAATTGGACATGCTAAGCGCTAAGAGGCCTACATTGGGAAAAAGAATATCTTCAAATAAAAACTACACAGATGCATTCTGTGAAACTTATTTCTGATCTGTAAATTCAGTTAAGAGAGATAAAACATATTTTTGATTGAGCAGCTATGAAACACTCTTTTTGTAGAAAATGCAAGTGGAGATTCGGAGCGCTAAGAGGGTAATAGTGGAAAAAGGAATGTCTTCAAATATAAACTACACAGAATCATTCGGTGAAACTTCTTTCTGATCTGTGCATTCAGCTAACAGAGTTAAACCATACTTTTGATTGAGCAGATCTGAACACTCTTTGTGTAGAAAATGCAACTGGACATTTGGAGCGCTAAGAGCGTAGTAGTGGAAAAAGGAATATATTCAAATATAAACTACACAGAAGCATTCTGTGAAACTTCTTTCTGATCTGAGCATTCAGCTAACAGAGTTAAACCATACTTTTGATTGAGCAGTTTTGAAACTCTCTGTCTGTAGAAAATGCAACTGGACATTCGTAGCGCTAAGTGGGTAATAGTGGAAAAAAGAATATGTTCAAATATAAACTACACAGAAGCATTGTATGAAACTTCTTTCTGTTCTGTGCATTCAACTAACAGTGTAGAACCTTACTTTTGATTGAGCCGTTCTGAAACACTCTTTCTGTAGAAACTGCAATTGGACATTCTGAGCGCTAAGAGGCCTATATTGGGAAAAAGAATGTCTACAAATAGAAACTACACAGAAGAATTGTGTGAAACTACTTTCTGTTCTGTTTGTTCAACTAAAAGAGTTGAATCTTAGTTTTGATTGAGCTGTTCTGAAACACTCTTTCTGTAGAAAATGCAAGTGGAGATTCGGAGCGCTAAGAGGGTAATAGTGGAAAAAGGAATGTCTCCAAATATAAACTACACAGAATCATTCTGTGAAACTTCTTTCTGATCTGTGCATTCAGCTAACAGAGTTAAACCATACTTTTGATTGAGCAGATCTGAACACTCTTTCTGTAGAAAATGCAACTGGACATTTGGAGCGCTAAGAGAGTAGTAGTGGAAAAAGGAATATATTCAAATATAAACTACACAGAAGCATTCTGTGAAACTTCTTTCTGATCTGAGCATTCAGCTAACAGAGTTAAACCATACTTTTGATTGAGCAGTTTTGAAACACTCTGTCTGTAGAAAATGCAACTGGACATTCGTAGCGCCAAGTGGGTAATAGTGGAAAAAAGAATATGTTCAAATATAAACTACACAGAAGCATTGTATGAAATTTCTTTCTGTTCTGTGCATTCAACTAACAGAGTTGAACCTTAGTTTTGATTGAGCCTTTCTGAAACACTCTTTCTGTAGAAACTGCAATTGGACATTCTGAGCGCTAAGAGGCCTCTATTGGGAAAAATAATATCTTCAAATAAAAACTACACAGAAGCATTGTGTGAAACTTATTTCTGATATGTTCATTAAGCTAACAGAGTTAAACCATACTTTTGATTGCGCAGTTCTGAACACTCTTTCTGTAGAAAATGCAAGTGGACATTCGGAGCGCTAAGAGGGTAATAGTGGAAAAAGGAATATATTCAAATATAAACTACACAGTAGCATTCTGTGAAAATTCTTTCTGTTCTGTGCATTCAACTAACAGAGTTGAACCTTACTTTTAATTGAGCCGTTCTGAAACACTATTTCTGTAGAAACTGCAATTGGACATGCTAAGCGCTAAGAGGCCTACATTGGGAAAAAGAATATCTTCAAATAAAAACTACACAGATGCATTCTGTGAAACTTATTTCTGATCTGTAAATTCAGTTAACAGAGATAAAACATATTTTTGATTGAGCAGTTATGAAACACTCTTTTTGTAGAAAATGCAAGTGGAGATTCGGAGCGCTAAGAGGGTAATAGTGGAAAAAGGAATGTCTCCAAATATAAACTACACAGAATCATTCTGTGAAACTTCTTTCTGATCTGTGCATTCAGCTAACAGAGTTAAACCATACTTTTGATTGAGCAGATCTGAACACTCTTTCTGTAGAAAATGCAACTGGACATTTGGAGCGCTAAGAGAGTAGTAGTGGAAAAAGAATATATTCAAATATAAACTACACAGAAGCATTCTGTGAAACTTCTTTCTGATCTGAGCATTCAGCTAACAGAGTTAAACCATACTTTTGATTGAGCAGTTTTGAAACACTCTGTCTGTAGAAAATGCAACTGGACATTCGTAGCGCTAAGTGGGTTATAGTGGAAAAAAGAATATGTTCAAATATAAACTACACAGAAGCATTGTATGAAACTTCTTTCTGTTCTGTGCATTCAACTAACAGAGTTGAACCTTACTTTTGATTGAGCCGTTCTGAAACTCTCTTTCTGTAGAAACTGCAATTGGACATTCTGAGCGCTAAGAGGCCTATATTGGGAAAAAGAATGTCTACAAATAAAAACTACACAGAAGAATTTTGTGAAACTTATTTCTGTTCTGTTTGTTCAACTAAAAGAGTTGAACCTTAGTTTTGATTGAGCCGTTCTGAAACACTCTTTCTGTAGAAAATGCAAGTGGAGATTCGGAGCGCTAAGAGGGTAATAGTGGAAAAAGGAATGTCTCCAAATATAAACTACACAGAATCATTCTGTGAAACTTCTTTCTGATCTGTGCATTCAGCTAACAGAGTTAAACCATACTTTTGATTGAGCAGATCTGAACACTCTTTCTGTAGAAAATGCAACTGGACATTTGGAGCGCTAAGAGAGTAGTAGTGGAAAAAGGAATATATTCAAATATAAACTACACAGAAGCATTCTGTGAAACTTCTTTCTGATCTGAGCATTCAGCTAACAGAGTTAAACCATACTTTTGATTGAGCAGTTTTGAAACACTCTGTCTGTAGAAAATGCAACTGGACATTCGTAGCGCTAAGTGGGTAACAGTGGAAAAAAGAATATGTTCAAATATAAACTACACAGAAGCATTGTCTGAAACTTCTTTCTGTTCTGTGCATTCAACTAACAGAGTTGAACCTTACTTTTGATTGAGCCTTTCTGAAACACTCTTTCTGTAGAAACTGCAATTGGACATTCTGAGCGCTAAGAGGCCTCTATTGGGAAAAATAATATCTTCAAATAAAAACTACACAGAAGCATTGTGTGAAACTTATTTCTGATATGTTCATTAAGCTAACAGAGTTAAACCATACTTTTGATTGCGCAGTTCTGAACACTCTGTAGAAAATGCAAGTGGACATTCGGAGCGCTAAGAGGGTAATAGTGGAAAAAGGAATATATTCAAATATAAACTACACAGTAGCATTCTGTGAAAATTCTTTCTGTTCTGTGCATTCAACTAACAGAGTTGAACCTTACTTTTAATTGAGCCGTTCTGAAACACTCTTTCTGTAGAAACTGCAATTGGACATGCTAAGCGCTAAGAGGCCTACATTGGGAAAAAGAATATCTTCAAATAAAAACTACACAGATGCATTCTGTGAAACTTATTTCTGATCTGTAAATTCAGTTAACAGAGATAAAACATATTTTTGATTGAGCAGTTATGAAACACTCTTTTTGTAGAAAATGCAAGTGGAGATTCGGAGCGCTAAGAGGGTAATAGTGGAAAAAGGAATGTCTTCAAATATAAACTACACAGAATCATTCGGTGAAACTTCTTTCTGATCTGTTCTTTCAGATAACAGAGTTAAACCATACTTTTGATTGAGCAGATCTGAACACTCTTTGTGTAGAAAATGCAACTGGACATTTGGAGCGCTAAGAGCGAAGTGGTGGAAAAAGGAATATATTCAAATATAAACTACACAGAAGCATTCTGTGAAACTTCTTTCTGATCTGAGCATTCAGCTAACAGAGTTAAACCATACTTTTGATTGAGCAGTTTTGAAACACTCTGTCTGTAGAAAATGCAACTGGACATTCGTAGCGCTAAGTGGGTAATAGTGGAAAAAAGAATATGTTCAAATATAAACTACACAGAAGCATTGTATGAAACTTCTTTCTGTTCTGTGCATTCAACTAACAGAGTTGAACCTTACTTTTGATTGAGCCGTTCTGAAACACTCTTTCTGTAGAAACTGCAATTGGACATTCTGAGCGCTAAGAGGCCTATATTGGGAAAAAGAATGTCTACAAATAAAAACTACACAGAAGAATTGTGTGAAATTTCTTTCTGTTCTGTTTGTTCATTAAAAGAGTTGAACTTTAGTTTTGATTGAGCCGTTCTGAAACACTCTTTCTGTAGAAAATGCAAGTGGAGATTCGGAGCGCTAAGAGGGTAATAGTGGAAAAAGGAATGTCTCCAAATATAAACTACACAGAATCATTCTGTGAAACTTCTTTCTGATCTGTGCATTCAGCTAACAGAGTTAAACCATAGTTTTGATTGAGCAGATCTGAACACTCTTTCTGTAGAAAATGCAACTGGACATTTGGAGCGCTAAGAGAGTAGTAGTGGAAAAAGGAATATATTCAAATATAAACTACACAGAAGCATTCTGTGAAATTTCTTTCTGATCTGAGCATTCAGCTAACAGAGTTAAACCATACTTTTGATTGAGCAGATTTGAAACACTCTGTCTGTAGAAAATGCAACTGGACATTCGTAGCGCTAAGTGGGTAATAGTGGAAAAAAGAATATGTTCAAATATAAACTACACAGAAGCATTGTATGAAACTTCTTTCGGTTCTGTGCATTCAACTAACAGAGTTGAACCTTATATTTGATTGAGCCGTTCTGAAACTCTCTTTCTGTAGAAACTGCAATTGGACATTCTGAGCGCTAAGAGGCCTATATTGGGAAAAAGAATGTCTACAAATAAAAACTACACAGAAGAATTGTGTGAAACTTCTTTCTGTTCTGTTTGTTCAACTAAAAGAGTTGAACCTTAGTTTTGATTGAGCCGTTCTGAAACACTATTTCTGTAGAAAATGCAAGTGGAGATTCGGAGCGCTAAGAGGGTAATAGTGGAAAAAGGAATGTCTCCAAATATAAACTACACAGAATCATTCTGTGAAATTTCTTTCTGATCTGTGCATTCAGCTAACAGTGTTAAACCATACTTTTGATTGAGCAGATCTGAACACTCTTTCTGTAGAAAATGCAACTGGACATTTGGAGCGCTAAGAGAGTAGTAGTGGAAAAAGGAATATATTCAAATATAAACTACACAGAAGCATTCTGTGAAACTTCTTTCTGATCGGAGCATTCAGCTAACAGAGTTAAACCATACTTTGATTGAGCAGTTTTGAAACACTCTGTCTGTAGAAAATGCAACTGGACATTCGTAGCGCTAAGTGGGTAACAGTGGATAAAAGAATATGTTCAAATATAAACTACACAGAAGCATTGTATGAAACTTCTTTCTGTTCTGTGCATTCAACTAACAGAGTTGAACCTTACTTTTGATTGAGCCTTTCTGAAACACTCTTTCTGTAGAAACTGCAATTGGACATTCTGAGCGCTAAGAGGCCTCTATTGGGAAAAATAATATCTTCAAATAAAAACTACACAGAAGCATTGTGTGAAACTTATTTCTGATATGTTCATTAAGCTAACAGAGTTAAACCATACTTTTGATTGCGCAGTTCTGAACACTCTTTCTGTAGAAAATGCAAGTGGACATTCGGAGCGCTAAGAGGGTAATAGTGGAAAAAGGAATATATACAAATATAAACTACACAGTAGCATTCTGTGAAAATTCTTTCTGTTCTGTGCATTCAACTAACAGAGTTGAACCTTACTTTTAATTGAGCCGTTCTGAAACACTCTTTCTGTAGAAACTGCAATTGGACATGCTAAGCGCTAAGAGGCCTACATTGGGAAAAAGAATATCTTCAAATAAAAACTACACAGATGCATTCTGTAAAACTTATTTCTGATCTGTAAATTCAGTTAACAGAGATAAAACATATTTTTGATTGAGCAGTTATGAAACACTCTTTTTGTAGAAAATGCAAGTGGAGATTCGGAGCGCTAAGAGGGTAATAGTGGAAAAAGAAATGTCTTCAAATATAAACTACACAGAATCATTCGGTGAAATTTCTTTCTGATCTGTTCATTCAGCTAACAGAGTTAAACCATACTTTTGATTGAGCAGATCTGAACACTCTTTGTGTAGAAAATGCAACTGGACATTTGGAGCGCTAAGAGCGAAGTGGTGGAAAAAGGAATATATTCAAATATAAACTACACAGAAGCATTCTGTGAAACTTCTTTCTGATCTGAGCATTCAGCTAACAGAGTTAAACCATACTTTTGATTGAGCAGTTTTGAAACACTCTGTCTGTAGAAAATGCAACTGGACATTCGTAGCGCTAAGTGGGTAATAGTGGAAAAAAGAATATGTTCAAATATAAACTACACAGAAGCATTGTATGAAACTTCTTTCTGTTCTGTGCATTCAACTAACAGAGTTGAACCTTACTTTTGATTGAGCCGTTCTGAAACACTCTTTCTGTAGAAACTGCAATTGGACATTCTGAGAGCTAAGAGGCCTATATTGGGAAAACGAATGTCTACAAATAAAAACTACACAGAAGAATTGTTTGAAACTTCTTTCTGTTCTGTTTGTTCAACTAAAAGAGTTGAACCTTAGTTTTGATTGAGCCGTTCTGAAACACTCTTTCTGTAGAAAATGCAAGTGGAGATTCGGAGCGCTAAGAGGGTAAGAGTGGAAAAAGGAATGTCTCCAAATATAAACTACACAGAATCATTCTGTGAAACTTCTTTCTGATCTGTGCATTCAGTTAACAGAGTTAAACCATACTTTTGATTGAGCAGATCTGAACACTCTTTCTGTAGAAAATGCAACTGGACATTTGGAGCGCTAAGAGAGTAGTAGTGGAAAAAGGAATATATTCAAATATAAACTACACAGAAGCATTCTGTGAAACTTCTTTCTGATCTGAGCATTCAGCTAACAGAGTTAAACCATACTTTTGATTGAGCAGTTTTGAAACAATCTGTCTGTAGAAAATGCAACTGGACATTCGTAGCGCTAAGTGGGTAACAGTGGAAAAAAGAATATGTTCAAATATAAACTACGCAGAAGCATTTTATGAAACTTCTTTCTGTTCTGTGCATTCAACTAACAGAGTTGAACCTTACTTTTGATTGAGCCTTTCTGAAACACTCTTTCTGTAGAAACTGCAATTGGACATTCTGAGCGCTAAGAGGCCTCTATTGGGAAAAATAATATCTTCAAATAAAAACTACACAGAAGCATTGTGTGAAACTTATTTCTGATATGTTCATTAAGCTAACAGAGTTAAACCATACTTTTGATTGCGCAGTTCTGAACACTCTTTCTGTAGAAAATGCAAGTGGACATTCGGAGCGCTAAGAGGGTAATAGTGGAATAAGGAATATATTCAAATATAAACTACACAGTAGCATTCTGTGAAAATTCTTTCTGTTCTGTGCATTCAACTAACAGAGTTGAACCTTACTTTTAATTGAGCCGTTCTGAAACACGCTTTCTGTAGAAACTGCAATTGGACATGCTAAGCGCTAAGAGGCCTACATTGGGAAAAAGAATATCTTCAAATAAAAACTACACAGATGCATTCTGTGAAACTTATTTCTGATCTGTAAATTCAGTTAACAGAGATAAAACATATTTTTGATTGAGCAGTTATGAAACACTCTTTTTGTAGAAAATGAAAGTGGAGATTCGTAGCACTAAGAGGGTAATAGTGGAAAAAGGAATGTCTTCAAATATAAACTACACAGAATCATTCGGTGAAACTTCTTTCTGATCTGTTCATTCAGCTAACAGAGTTAAACCATACTTTTGATTGAGCAGATCTGAACACTCTTTGTGTAGAAAATGAAACTGGACATTTGGAGCGCTAAGAGCGAAGTGGTGGAAAAAGGAATATATTCAAATATAAACTACACAGAAGCATTCTGTGAAACTTCTTTCTGATCTGAGCATTCAGCTAACAGAGTTAAACCATACTTTTGATTGAGCAGTTTTGAAACACTCTGTCTGTAGAAAATGCAACTGGACATTCGTAGCGCTAAGTGGGTAATAGTGGAAAAAAGAATATGTTCAAATATAAATTACACAGAAGCATTGTATGAAACTTCTTTCTGTTCTGTGCATTCAACTAACAGAGCTGAACCTTACTTTTGATTGAGCCGTTCTGAAACACACTTTCTGTAGAAACTGCAATTGGACATTCTGAGCGCTAAGAGGCCTATATTGGGAAAAAGAATGTCTACAAATAAAAACTACACAGAAGAATTGTGTGAAACTTCTTTCTGTTCTGTTTGTTCATTAAAAGAGTTGAACTTTAGTTTTGATTGAGACGTTCTGAAACACTCTTTCTGTAGAAAATGCAAGTGGAGATTCGGAGCGCTAAGAGGGTAATAGTGGAAAAAGGAATGTCTCCAAATATAAACTACACAGAATCATTCTGTGAAACTTCTTTCTGATCTGTGCATTCAGCTAACAGAGTTAAACCATACTTTTGATTGAGCAGATCTGAACACTCTTTCTGTAGAAAATGCAACTGGACATTTGGAGCGCTAAGAGAGTAGTAGTGGAAAAAGGAATATATTCAAATATAAACTACACAGAAGCATTCTGTGAAACTTCTTTCTGATCTGAGCATTCAGCTAACAGAGTTAAACAATTCTTTTGATTGAGCAGTTTTGAAACACTCTGTCTGTAGAAAATGCAACTGGACATTCGTAGCGCTAAGTGGGTAATAGTGGAAAAAAGAATATGTTCAAATATAAACTACACAGAAGCATTGTATGAAACTTCTTTCGGTTCTGTGCATTCAACTAACAGAGTTGAACCTTACTTTTGATTGAGCCGTTCTGAAACTCTCTTTCTGTAGAAACTGCAATTGGACATTCTGAGCGCTAAGAGGCCTATATTGGGAAAAAGAATGTCTACAAATAAAAACTACACAGAAGAATTGTGTGAAACTTCTTTCTGTTCTGTTTGTTCAACTAAAAGAGTTGAACCTTAGTTTTGATTGAGCCGTTCTGAAACACTCTTTCTGTAGGAAATGCAAGTGGAGATTCGGAGCGCTAAGAGGGTAATAGTGGAAAAAGGAGTGTCTCCAAATATAAACTACACAGAATCATTCTGTGAAACTTCTTTCTGATCTGTGCATTCAGCTAACAGAGTTAAACCATACTTTTGATTGAGCAGATCTGAACACTCTTTCTGTAGAAAATGCAACTGGACATTTGGAGCGCTAAGAGAGTAGTAGTGGAAAAAGGAATATATTCAAATATAAACTACACAGAAGCATTCTGTGAAACTTCTTTCTGATCTGAGCATTCAGCTAACAGAGTTAAACCATACTTTTGATTGAGCAGTTTTGAAACACTCTGTCTGTAGAAAATGCAACTGGACATTCGTAGCGCTAAGTGGGTAACAGTGGAAAAAAGAATATGTTCAAATATAAACTACACAGAAGCATTGTATGAAACTTCCTTCTGTTCTGTGCATTCAACTAACAGAGTTGAACCTTACATTTGATTGAGCCTTTCTGAAACACTCTTTCTGTAGAAACTGCAATTGGACATTCTGAGCGCTAAGAGGCCTCTATTGGGAAAAATAATATCTTCAAATAAAAACTACACAGAAGCATTGTGTGAAACATATTTCTGATATGTTCTTTAAGCTAACAGAGTTAAACCATACTTTTGATTGCGCAGTTCTGAACACTCTTTCTGTAGAAAATGCAAGTGGACATTCGGAGCGCTAAGAGGGTAATAGTGGAAAAAGGAATATATTCAAATATAAACTACACAGTAGCATTCTGTGAAAATTCTTTCTGTTCTGTGCATTCAACTAACAGAGTTGAACCTTACTTTTAATTGAGCCGTTCTGAAACACTCTTTCTGTAGAAACTGCAATTGGACATGCTAAACGCTAAGAGGCCTATATTGGGAAAAAGAATATCTTCAAATAAAAACTACACAGATGCATTCTGTGAAACTTATTTCTGATCTGTAAATTCAGTTAACAGAGATAAAACATATTTTTGATTGAGCAGTTATGAAACACACTTTTTGTAGAAAATGAAAGTGGAGATTCGGAGCGCTAAGAGGGTAATAGTGGAAAAAGGAATGTCTTCAAATATAAACTACACAGAATCATTCGGTGAAACTTCTTTCTGATCTGTTCATTCAGCTAACAGAGTTAAACCATACTTTTGATTGAGCAGATCTGAACACTCTTTGTGTAGAAAATGCAACTGGACATTTGGAGCGCTAAGAGCGAAGTGGTGGAAAAAGGAATATATTCAAATATAAACTACACAGAAGCATTCTGTGAAACTTCTTTCTTATCTGAGCATTCAGCTAACAGAGTTAAACCATACATTTGATTGAGCAGTTTTGAAACACTCTGTCTGTAGAAAATGCAACTGGACATTCGTAGCGCTAAGTGGGTAATAGTGGAAAAAAGAATATGTTCAAATATAAATTACACAGAAGCATTGTATGAAACTTCTTTCTGTTCTGTGCATTCAACTAACAGAGTTGAACCTTACTTTTGATTGAGCCGTTCTGAAACACTCTTTCTGTAGAAACTGCAATTGGACATTCTGAGCGCTAAGAGGCCTATATTGGGAAAAAGAATGTCTACAAATAAAAACTACACAGAAGAATTGTGTGAGACTTCTTTCTGTTCTGTTTGTTCATTAAAAGAGTTGAACTTTAGTTTTGATTGAGCCGTTCTGAAACACTCTTTCTGTAGAAAATGCAAGTGGAGATTCGGAGCGCTAAGAGGGTAATAGTGGAAAAAGGAATGTCTCCAAATATAAACTACACAGAATCATTCTGTGAAACTTCTTTCTGATCTGTGCATTCAGCTAACAGAGTTAAAACATACTTTTGATTGAGCAGATCTGAACACTCTTTCTGTAGAAAATGCAACTGGACATTTGGAGCGCTAAGAGAGTAGTAGTGGAAAAAGGAATATATTCAAATATAAACTACACAGAAACATTCTGTGAAACTTCTTTCTGATCTGAGCATTCAGCTAACAGAGTTAAACCATACTTTTGATTGAGCAGTTTTGAAACACTCTGTCTGTAGAAAATGCAACTGGACATTCGTAGCGCCAAGTGGGTAATAGTGGAAAAAAGAATATGTTCAAATATAAACTACACAGAAGCATTGTATGAAATTACTTTCTGTTCTGTGCATTCAACTAACAGAGTTGAACCTTAGTTTTGATTGAGCGTTTCTGAAACACTCTTTCTGTAGAAACTGCAATTGGACATTCTGAGCGCTAAGAGGCCTATATTGGGAAAAATAATATCTTCAAATAAAAACTACACAGAAGCATTGTGTGAAACTTATTTCTGATATGTTCATTAAACTAACAGAGTTAAACCATACTTTTGATTGCGCAGTTCTGAACACTCTTTCTGTAGAAAATGCAAGTGGACATTCGGAGCGCTAAGAGGGTAATAGTGGAAAAAGGAATATATTCAAATATAAACTACACAGTAGCATTCTGTGAAAATTCTTTCTGTTCTGTGTATTCAACTAACAGAGTTGAACCTTACTTTTGATTGAGCCGTTCTGAAACATTCTTTCTGTAGAAACTGCAATTGGACATGCTAAGCGCTAAGAGGCCTACATTGGGAAAAAGAATATATTCAAATAAAAACTACACAGATGCATTCTGTGAAACTTATTTCTGATCTGTAAATTCAGTTAACAGAGATAAAACATATTTTTGATTGAGCAGTTTTGAAACACTCTGTCTGTAGAAAATGCAACTGGACATTCATAGCGCTAAGTGGGTAATAGTGGAAAAAATAATATGTTCAAATATAAACTACACAGAAGCATTGTATGAAACTTCTCTCTGTTCTGTGCATTCAACTAACAGAGTTGAACCTTACTTTTGATTGAGCCGTTCTGAAACACTCTTTCTGTAGAAACTGCAATTGGACATTCTGAGCGCTAAGAGGCCTATATTGGGAAAAAGAATGTCTACAAATAAAAACTACACAGAAGAATTGTGTGAAACTTCTTTCTGTTCTGTTTGTTCAACTAAAAGATTTGAACTTTAGTTTTGATTGAGCCGTTCTGAAACACTCATTCTGTAGAAAATGCAAGTGGAGATTCAGAGCGCTAAGAAGGTAATAGTGGAAAAAGGAATGTCTCCAAATATAAACTACACAGAATCATTCTGTGAAACTTCTTTCTGATCTGTGCATTCAGCTAACAGAGTTAAACCATACTTTTGATTGAGCAGATCTGAACACTCTTTCTGTAGAAAATGCAACTGGACATTTAGAGCGCTAAGAGAGTAGTAGTGGAAAAAGGAATATATTCAAATATAAACTACAGAGAAGCATTCTGTGAAACTTCTTTCTGATCTGAGCATTCAGCTAACAGAGTTAAACCATACTTTTGATTGAGCAGTTTTGAAACACTCTGTCTGTAGAAAATGCAACTGGACATTCATAGCGCTAAGTGGGTAATAGTGGAAAAGAGAATATGTTCAAATATAAACTACACAGAAGCATTGTATGAAACTTCTTTCGGTTCTGTGCATTCAAATAACAGAGTTGAACCTTACTTTTGATTGAGCCGTTCTGAAACTCTCTTTCTGTAGAAAGTGCAATTGGACATTCTGAGTGCTAAGAGGCCTATATTGGGAAAAAGAATGTCTACAAATAAAAACTACACAGAAGAATTGTGTGAAACTTCTTTCTGTTCTGTTTGTTCAAATAAAAGAGTTGAACCTTAGTTTCGATTGAGCCGTTCTGAAACACTCTTTCTGTAGAAAATGCAAGTGGAGATTCGGAGCGCTAAGAGGGTAATAGTGGAAAAAGGAATGTCTCCAAATATAAACTACACAGAATCATTCTGTGAAACTTCTTTCTGATCTGTGCATTCAGCTAACAGAGTTAAACCATACTTTTGATTGAGCAGATCTTAACACTCTTTCTGTAGAAAATGCAACTGGACATTTGGAGCGCTAAGAGCGTAGTACTGGAAAAAGGAATATATTCAAATATAAACTACACAGAAGCATTCTGTGAAACTTCTTTCTGATCTGAGCATTCAGCTAACAGAGTTAAACCATACTTTTGATTGAGCAGTTTTGAAACACTCTGTCTGTAGAAAATGCAACTGGACATTCGTAGCGCTAAGAGGGTAATAGTGGAAAAAAAATATGTTCAAATATAAACTACACAGAAGCATTGTATGAAATTTCTTTCTGTTCTGTGCATTCAACTAACAGAGTTGAACCTTACTTTTGATTGAGCCTTTCTGAAACACTCTTTCTGTAGAAACTGCAATTGGACATTCTGAGCGCTAAGAGGCCTCTATTGGGAAAAATAATATCTTCAAATAAAAACTACACAGAAGAATTGTGTGAAACTTATTTCTGATATGTTCATTGAGCTAACAGAGTTAAACCATACTTTTGATTGCGCAGTTCTGAACACTCTTTCTGTAGAAAATGCAAGTGGACATTCGGAGCGCTAAGAGGGTAATAGTGGAAAAAGGAATATATTCAAATATAAACTACACAGTAGCATTCTGTGAAAATTCTTTCTGTTCTGTGCATTCAACTAACAGAGTTGAACCTTACTTTTAATTGAGCCGTTGTGAAACACTCTTTCTGTAGAAACTGCAATTGGACATGCTAAGCGCTAAGAGGCCTACATTGGGAAAAAGAATATCTTCAAATAAAAACTACACAGATGCATTCTGTGAAACTTATTTCTGATCTGTAAATTCAGTTATCAGAGATAAAACATATTTTTGATTGAGCAGTTATGAAAAACTCTTTTTGTAGAAAATGCAAGTGGAGATTCGGAGCGCTATGGGGGTAATAGTGGAAAAAGGAATGTCTTCAAATATAAACTACACAGAATCATTCGGGGAAACTTCTTTCTGATCTGTGCATTCAGCTAACAGAGTTAAACCATACTTTGATTGAGCAGATCTGAACACTCTTTGTGTAGAAAATGCAACTGGACATTTGGAGCGCTAAGAGCGTAGTAGTGGAAAAAGTAATATATTCAAATATAAACTACACAGAAGCATTCTGTGAAACTTCTTTCTGATCTGAGCATTCAGCTAACAGAGTTAAACCATACTTTTGATTGAGCAGTTTTGAAACACTCTGTCTGTAGAAAATGCAACTGGACATTCGTAGCGCTAAGTGGGTAATAGTGGAAAAAAGAATATGTTCAAATATAAACTACACAGAAGCATTGTATGAAACTTCTTTCTGTTCTGTGCATTCAACTAACAGAGTTGAACCTTACTTTTGATTGAGCCGTTCTGAAACACTCTTTCTGTAGAAACTGCAATTGGACATTCTGAGCGCTAAGAGGCCTATATTGGGAAAAAGAATGTCTACAAATAAAAACTACACAGAAGAATTGTGTGAAACTTCTTTCTGTTCTGTTTGTTCAACTAAAAGAGTTGAACCTTAGTTTTGATTGAGCCGTTCTGAAACACTCTTTCTGTAGAAAATGCAAGTGGAGATTCGGAGCGCTAAGAGGGTTATAGTGGAAAAAGGAATGTCTCCAAATATAAACTACACAGAATCACTCTGTGAAACATCTTTCTGATCTGTGCATTCAGCAAACAGAGTTAAACCATACTTTTGATTGAGCAGATCTGAACACTCTTTCTGTAGAAAATGCAACTGGACATTTGGAGCACTAAGATAGTACTAGTGGAAAAAGGAATATATTCAAATATAAACTACACAGAAGCATTCTGTGAAACTTCTTTCTGATCTGAGCATTCAGCTAACAGAGTTAAACCATACTTTTGATTGAGCAGTTTTGAAACCCTCTGTCTGTAGAAAATGCAACTGGACATTCGTAGCGCTAAGAGGGTAATAGTGGAAAAAAGAATATGTTCAAATATAAACTACACAGAAGCATTGTATGAAACTACTTTCTGTTCTGTGCATTCAACTAACAGAGTTGAACCTTACTTTTGATTGAGCCTTTCTGAAACACTCTTTCTGTAGAAACTGCAATTGGACATTCTGAGCGGTAAGAGGCCTCTATTGGGAAAAATAATATCTTCAAATAAAAACTACACAGAAGCATTGTGTGAAACCTGTTTCTGATATGTTCATTAAGCTAACAGAGTTAAACCATACTTTTGATTGCGCAGTTCTGAACACTCTTTCTGTAGAAAATGCAAGTGGACATTCGGAGCGCTAAGAGGGTAATAGTGGAAAAAGGAATATATTCAAATATAAACTACACAGTAGCATTCTGTGAAAATTCTTTCTGTTCTGTGCATTCAACTAACAGAGTTGAACCTTACTTTTGATTGAGCCGTTCTGAAACACTCTTTCTGTAGAAACTGCAATTGGACATGCTAAGCGCTAAGAGGCCTACATTGGGAAAAGGAATATCTTCAAATAAAAACTACACAGATGCATTCTGTGAAACTTATTTCTGATCTGTAAATTCAGTTAACAGAGATAAAACATATTTTTGATTGAGCAGTTATGAAACTCTCTTTTTGTAGAAAATGCAAGTGGAGATTCGGAGCGCTAAGAGGGTAATAGTGGAAAAAGGAATGTCTTCAAATATAAACTACACAGAATCATTCGGTGAAACTTCTTTCTGATCTGTGCATTCAGCTAACAGAGTTAAACCATACTTTTGATTGAGCACATCTGAACACTCTTTCTGTAGAAAATGCAACTGGACATTTGGAGCGCTAAGAGCGTAGTAGTGGAAAAAGGAATATATTCAAATATAAACTACACAGAAGCATTCTGTGAAACTTCTTTCTGATCTGAGCATTCAGCTAACAGAGTTAAACCATACTTTTGATTGAGCAGTTTTGAAACACTCTGTCTGTAGAAAATGAGACTGGACATTCGTAGCGCTAAGTGGGTAATAGTGGAAAAAAGAATATGTTCAAATATAAACTACACAGAAGCATTGTATGAAACTTCTTTCTTTTCTTTGCATTCAAATAACAGAGTTGAACCTTACTTTTGATTGAGCCGTTCTGAAACACTCTTTCTGTAGAAACTGCAATTGGACATTCTGAGCGCTAGGAGGCCTATATTGGGAAAAAGAATGTCTACAAATAAAAACTACAGAGAAGAATTGTGTGAAACTTCTTTCTGTTCTGTTTGTTCAACTAAAAGAGTTGAACCTTAGTTTTGATTGAGCCGTTCTGAAACACTCTTTCTGTAGAAAATGCAAGTGGAGATTTGGAGCGCTAAGAGGGTAATAGTGGAAAAAGGAATGTCTCCAAATATAAACTACACAGAATCATTCTGTGAAACTTCTTTCTGATCTGTGCATTCAGCTAACAGAGTTAAACCATACTTTTGATTGAGCAGATCTGAACACTCTTTCTGTAGAAAATGCAACTGGACATTTGGAGCGCTAAGAGAGTACTAGTGGAAAAAGGAATATATTCAAATATAAACTACACAGAAGCATTCTGTGAAACTTCTTTCTGATCTGAGCATTCAGCTAACAGAGTTAAACCATACTTTTGATTGATCAGTTTTGAAACACTCTGTCTCTAGAAAATGCAACTGGACATTCGTAGCGCTAAGAGGGCAATAGTGGAAAAAAGAATATGTTCAAATATAAACTACACAGAAGCATTGTATGAAACTTCTTTCTGTTCTGTGCATTCAACTAACAGAGTTGAACTTTACTTTTGATTGAGCCTTTCTGAAACACTCTTTCTGTAGAAACTGCAATTGGACATTCTGAGCGCTAAGAGGCCTCTATTGGGAAAAATAATATCTTCAAATAAAAACTACACAGAAGCATTGTTTGAAACTTATTTCTGATATGTTCATTAAGCTAACAGAGTTAAACCATACTTTTGATTGCGCAGTTCTGAACACTCTTTCTGTAGAAAATGCAAGTGGACATTCGGAGCGCTAAGAGGATAATAGTGGAAAAAGGAATATATTCAAATATAAACTACACAGTAGCATTCTGTGAAAATTCTTTCTGTTCTGTGCATTCAACTAACAGAGTTGAACCTTACTTTTGATTTAGCCGTTCTGAAACACTCTTTCTGTAGAAACTGCAATTGGACATGCTAAGCGCTAAGAGGCCTACATTGGGAAAAAGAATATCTTCAAATAAAAACTACACAGATGCATTCTGTGAAACATATTTCTGATCTGTAAATTCAGTTAACAGAGATAAAACATATTTTTGATTGAGCAGTTATGAAAAACTCTTTTTGTAGAAAATGCAAGTGGAGATTCGGAGCGCTAAGAGGGTAATAGTGGAAAAAGGAATGTCTTCAAATATAAACTACACAGAATCATTCGGTGAAACACCTTTCTGATCTGTGCATTCAGCTAACAGGGTTAAACCATACTTTTGATTGAGCAGATCTGAACACTCTTTCTGTAGAAAATGCAACTGGACATTTGGAGCGCTAAGAGCGTAGTAGTGGAAAAAGGAATATATTCAAATATAAACTACACAGAAGCATTCTGTGAAACTTCTTTCTGATCTGAGCATACAGCTAACAGAGTTAAACCATACTTTTGATTGAGCAGTTTTGAAACACTCTGTCTGTAGAAAATGCAACTGGACATTCGTAGCGCTAAGTGGGTAATAGTGGAAAAAAGAATATGTTCAAATATAAACTACACAGAAGCATTGTATGAAACTTCTTTCTGTTCTGTGCATTCAACTAACAGAGTTGAACCTTACTTTTGATTGAGCCGTTCTGAAACACTCTTTCTGTAGAAACTGCAATTGGACATTCTGAGCGTTAAGAGGCCTATATTGGGAAAAAGAATGTCTACAAATAAAAACTACACAGAAGAATTGTGTGAAACTTCTTTCTGTTCTGTTTGTTCAACTAAATGAGTTGAACCTTAGTTTTGATTGAGCCGTTCTGAAACACTCTTTCTGTAGAAAATGCAAGTGGAGATTCGGAGCGCTAAGAGGTTAATAGTGGAAAAAGGAATGTCTCCAAATATAAACTACACAGAATCATTCTGTGAAACTTCTTTCTGATCTGTGCATTCAGCTAACAGAGTTAAACCATACTTTTGATTGAGCAGATCTGAACACTCTTTCTGTAGAAAATGCAACTGGACATTTGGAGCGCTAAGAGAGTAGTAGTGGAAAAAGGAATATATACAAATATAAACTACACAGAAGCATTCTGTGAAACTTCTTTCTGATCTGAGCATTCAGCTAACAGAGTTAAACCATACTTTTGATTGAGCAGTTTTGAAACACTCTGTATGTAGAAAATGCAACTGGACATTCGTAGCGCTAAGTGGGTAATAGTGGAAAAAAGAATATGTTCAAATATAAACTACACAGAAGCATTGTATGAGACTTCTTTCTGTTCTGTGCATTCAACTAGCAGAGTTGAACCTTACTTTTGATTGAGCCTTTCTGAAACACTCTTTCTGTAGAAACTGCAATTGGACATTCTGAGTGCTAAGAGGCCTCTATTGGGAAAAATAATATCTTCAAATAAAAACTACACAGAAGCATTGTGTGAAACTTATTTCTGATATGTTCATTAAGCTAACAGAGTTAAACCATACTTTTGATTGCGCAGTTCTGAACACTCTTTCTGTAGAAAATGCAAGTGGACATTCGGAGCGCTAAGAGGGTAATAGTGGAAAAAGGAATATATTCAAATATAAACTACACAGTAGCATTCTGTGAAAATACTTTCTGTTCTGTGCATTCAACTAACAGAGTTGAACCTTACTTTTGATTGAGCCGTTCTGAAACACTCTTTCTGTAGAAACTACAATTGGACATGCTAAGCGCTAAGAGGCCTACATTGGGAAAAAGAATATCTTCAAATAAAACTACACAGATGCATTCTGTGAAACTTATTTCTGATCTGTATATTCAGTTAACAGAGATAAAACATATTTTTGATTGAGCAGTTATGAAACACTCTTTTTGTAGAAAATGCAAGTGGAGATTCGGAGCGCTAAGAGGGTAATAGTGGAAAAAGGAATGCCTTCAAATAAAAACTACACAGAATCATTCGGTGAAACTTCTTTCTGATCTGTGCATTCAGCTAACAAAGTTAAACCATACTTTTGATTGAGCAGATCTGAACACTCTTTCTGTAGAAAATGCAACTGGACATTTGGAGCGCTAAGAGCGTAGTAGTGGAAAAAGGAATATATTCAAATATAAACTACACAGAAGCATTCTGTGAAACTTCTTTCTGATCTGAGCATTCAGCTAACATAGTTAAACCATACTTTTGATTGAGCAGTTTTGAAACACTCTGTCTGTAGAAAATGCAACTGGACATTCGTAGCGCTAAGTGGGTAATAGTGGAAAAAAGAATATGTTCAAATATAAACTACACAGAAGCATTCTATGAAACTTCTTTCTGTTCTGTGCATTCAACTAACGGAGTTGAACCTTACTTTTGATTGAGCCGTTCAGAAACACTCTTTCTGTAGAAACTGCAATTGGACATTCTGAGCGCTAAGAGGCCTATATTGGGAAAAAGAATGTCTACAAATAAAAACTACACAGAAGAATTTTGTGAAACTTTTTTCTGTTCTGTTTGTTCAACTAAAAGAGTTGAACCTTAGTTTTGATTGAGCCGTTCTGAAACACTCTTTCTGTAGAAAATGCAAGTGGAGATTCGGAGCGCTAAGAGGGTAATAGTGGAAAAAGGAATGTCTCCAAATATAAACTACACAGAATCATTCTGTGAAACTTCTTTCTGATCTGTGCATTCAGCTAACAGAGTTAAAACATACTTTTGATTGAGCAGATCTGAACACTCTTGCTGTAGAAAATGCTACTGTACATTTGGAGCGCTAAGAGAGTAGTAGTGGAAAAAGGAATATATTCAAATATAAACTACACAGAAGCATTCTGTGAAACTTCTTTCTGATCTGAGCATTCAGCTAACAGAGTTAAACCATACTTTTGATTGAGCAGTTTTGAAACACTCTGTATGTAGAAAATGAAACTGGACATTCGTAGCGCTAAGTGGGTAATAGTGGAAAAAAGAATATGTTCAAATATAAACTACACAGAAGCATCGTATGAAACTTCTTTCTGTTCTGTGCATTCAACTAACAGAGTTGAACCTTACTTTTGATTGAGCCTTTCTGAAACACTCTTTCTGTAGAAACTGCAATTGGACATTCTGAGTGCTAAGAGGCCTCTATTGGGAAAAATAATATCTTCAAATAAAAACTACACAGAAGCATTGTGTGAAACTTATTTCTGATATGTTCATTAAGCGAACAGAGTTAAACCATACTTTTGATTGCACAGTTCTGAACACTCTTTCTGTAGAAAATGCAAGTGGACATTCGGAGCGCTAAGAGGGTAATAGTGGAAAAAGGAATATATTCAAATATAAACTACACAGTAGCATTCTGTGAAAATTCTTTCTGTTCTGTGCATTCAACTAACAGAGTTGAACCTTACTTTTGATTGAGCCGTTCTGAAACACTCTTTCTGTAGAAACTGCAATTGGACATGCTAAGCGCTAAGAGGCCTACATTGGGAAAAAGAATATCTTCAAATAAAAACTACACAGATGCATTCTGTGAAACTTATTTCTGATCTGTAAATTCAGTTAACAGAGATAAAACATATTTTTGATTGAGCAGTTATGAAACACTCTTTTTGTAGAAAATGCAAGTGGAGATTCGGAGCGCTAAGAGGGTAATAGTAAAAAAAGGAATGTCTTCAAATAAAAACTACACAGAATCATTCGGTGAAACTTCTTTCTGATCTGTGCATTCAGCTAACAGAGTTAAACCATACTTTTGATTGAGCAGATCTGAACACTCTTTCTGTAGAAAATGCAACTGGACATTTGGAGCGCTAAGAGCGTAGTAGTGGAAAAAGGAATATATTCAAATATAAACTACACAGAAGCATTCTGTGAAACTTCTTTCTGATCTGAGCATTCAGCTAACAGAGTTAAACCATACTTTTGATTGAGCAGTTTTGAAACACTCTGTCTGTAGAAAATGCAACTGGACATTCGTAGCGCTAAGTGGGTAATAGTGGAAAAAAGAATATGTTCAAATATAAACTACACAGAAGCATTGTATGAAACTTCTTTCTGTTCTGTGCATTCAACTAACAGAGTTGAACCTTACTTTTGATTGAGCCGTTCTGAAACACTCTTTCTGTAGAAACTGCAATTGGACATTCTGAGTGCTAAGAGGCCTATATTGGGAAAAAGAATGTCTACAAATAAAAACTACACAGAAGAATTGTGTGAAACTTCTTTCTGTTCTGTTTGTTCAACTAAATGAGTTGAACCTTAGTTTTGATTGAGCCGTTCTGAAACACTCTTTCTGTAGAAAATGCAAGTGGAGATTCGGAGCGCTAAGAGGTTAATAGTGGAAAAAGGAATGTCTCCAAATATAAACTACACAGAATCATTCTGTGAAACTTCTTTCTGATCTGTGCATTCAGCTAACAGAGTTAAACCATACTTTTGATTGAGCAGATCTGAACACTCTTTCTGTAGAAAATGCAACTGGACATTTGGAGCGCTAAGAGAGTAGTAGTGGAAAAAGGAATATATACAAATATAAACTACACAGAAGCATTCTGTGAAACTTCTTTCTGATCTGAGCATTCAGCTAACAGAGTTAAACCATACTTTTGATTGAGCAGTTTTGAAACACTCTGTATGTAGAAAATGCAACTGGACATTCGTAGCGCTAAGTGGGTAATAGTGGAAAAAAGAATATGTTCAAATATAAACTACACAGAAGCATTGTATGAGACTTCTTTCTGTTCTGTGCATTCAACTAGCAGAGTTGAACCTTACTTTTGATTGAGCCTTTCTGAAACACTCTTTCTGTAGAAACTGCAATTGGACATTCTGAGTGCTAAGAGGCCTCTATTGGGAAAAATAATATCTTCAAATAAAAACTACACAGAAGCATTGTGTGAAACTTATTTCTGATATGTTCATTAAGCTAACAGAGTTAAACCATACTTTTGATTGCGCAGTTCTGAACACTCTTTCTGTAGAAAATGCAAGTGGACATTCGGAGCGCTAAGAGGGTAATAGTGGAAAAAGGAATATATTCAAATATAAACTACACAGTAGCATTCTGTGAAAATACTTTCTGTTCTGTGCATTCAACTAACAGAGTTGAACCTTACTTTTGATTGAGCCGTTCTGAAACACTCTTTCTGTAGAAACTACAATTGGACATGCTAAGCGCTAAGAGGCCTACATTGGGAAAAAGAATATCTTCAAATAAAACTACACAGATGCATTCTGTGAAACTTATTTCTGATCTGTATATTCAGTTAACAGAGATAAAACATATTTTTGATTGAGCAGTTATGAAACACTCTTTTTGTAGAAAATGCAAGTGGAGATTCGGAGCGCTAAGAGGGTAATAGTGGAAAAAGGAATGCCTTCAAATAAAAACTACACAGAATCATTCGGTGAAACTTCTTTCTGATCTGTGCATTCAGCTAACAAAGTTAAACCATACTTTTGATTGAGCAGATCTGAACACTCTTTCTGTAGAAAATGCAACTGGACATTTGGAGCGCTAAGAGCGTAGTAGTGGAAAAAGGAATATATTCAAATATAAACTACACAGAAGCATTCTGTGAAACTTCTTTCTGATCTGAGCATTCAGCTAACATAGTTAAACCATACTTTTGATTGAGCAGTTTTGAAACACTCTGTCTGTAGAAAATGCAACTGAACATTCGTAGCGCTAAGTGGGTAATAGTGGAAAAAAGAATATGTTCAAATATAAACTACACAGAAGCATTCTATGAAACTTCTTTCTGTTCTGTGCATTCAACTAACAGAGTTGAACCTTACTTTTGATTGAGCCGTTCAGAAACACTCTTTCTGTAGAAACTGCAATTGGACATTCTGAGCGCTAAGAGGCCTATATTGGGAAAAAGAATGTCTACAAATAAAAACTACACAGAAGAATTTTGTGAAACTTTTTTCTGTTCTGTTTGTTCAACTAAAAGAGTTGAACCTTAGTTTTGATTGAGCCGTTCTGAAACACTCTTTCTGTAGAAAATGCAAGTGGAGATTCGGAGCGCTAAGAGGGTAATAGTGGAAAAAGGAATGTCTCCAAATATAAACTACACAGAATCATTCTGTGAAACTTCTTTCTGATCTGTGCATTCAGCTAACAGAGTTAAAACATACTTTTGATTGAGCAGATCTGAACACTCTTGCTGTAGAAAATGCTACTGTACATTTGGAGCGCTAAGAGAGTAGTAGTGGAAAAAGGAATATATTCAAATATAAACTACACAGAAGCATTCTGTGAAACTTCTTTCTGATCTGAGCATTCAGCTAACAGAGTTAAACCATACTTTTGATTGAGCAGTTTTGAAACACTCTGTATGTAGAAAATGAAACTGGACATTCGTAGCGCTAAGTGGGTAATAGTGGAAAAAAGAATATGTTCAAATATAAACTACACAGAAGCATCGTATGAAACTTCTTTCTGTTCTGTGCATTCAACTAACAGAGTTGAACCTTACTTTTGATTGAGCCTTTCTGAAACACTCTTTCTGTAGAAACTGCAATTGGACATTCTGAGTGCTAAGAGGCCTCTATTGGGAAAAATAATATCTTCAAATAAAAACTACACAGAAGCATTGTGTGAAACTTATTTCTGATATGTTCATTAAGCGAACAGAGTTAAACCATACTTTTGATTGCGCAGTTCTGAACACTCTTTCTGTAGAAAATGCAAGTGGACATTCGGAGCGCTAAGAGGGTAATAGTGGAAAAAGGAATATATTCAAATATAAACTACACAGTAGCATTCTGTGAAAATTCTTTCTGTTCTGTGCATTCAACTAACAGAGTTGAACCTTACTTTTGATTGAGCCGTTCTGAAACACTCTTTCTGTAGAAACTGCAATTGGACATGCTAAGCGCTAAGAGGCCTACATTGGGAAAAAGAATATCTTCAAATAAAAACTACACAGATGCATTCTGTGAAACTTATTTCTGATCTGTAAATTCAGTTAACAGAGATAAAACATATTTTTGATTGAGCAGTTATGAAACACTCTTTTTGTAGAAAATGCAAGTGGAGATTCGGAGCGCTAAGAGGGTAATAGTAAAAAAAGGAATGTCTTCAAATAAAAACTACACAGAATCATTCGGTGAAACTTCTTTCTGATCTGTGCATTCAGCTAACAGAGTTAAACCATACTTTTGATTGAGCAGATCTGAACACTCTTTCTGTAGAAAATGCAACTGGACATTTGGAGCGCTAAGAGCGTAGTAGTGGAAAAAGGAATATATTCAAATATAAACTACACAGAAGCATTCTGTGAAACTTCTTTCTGATCTGAGCATTCAGCTAACAGAGTTAAACCATACTTTTGATTGAGCAGTTTTGAAACACTCTGTCTGTAGAAAATGCAACTGGACATTCGTAGCGCTAAGTGGGTAATAGTGGAAAAAAGAATATGTTCAAATATAAACTACACAGAAGCATTGTATGAAACTTCTTTCTGTTCTGTGCATTCAACTAACAGAGTTGAACCTTACTTTTGATTGAGCCGTTCTGAAACACTCTTTCTGTAGAAACTGCAATTGGACATTCTGAGTGCTAAGAGGCCTATATTGGGAAAAAGAATGTCTACAAATAAAAACTACACAGAAGAATTGTGTGAAAATTCTTTCTGTTCTGTTTGTTCAACTAAAAGAGTTGAACCTTAGTTTTGATTGAGCCGTTCTGAAACACTCTTTCTGTAGAAAATGCAAGTGGAGATTCGGAGCGCTAAGAGGGTAATAGTGGAAAAAGGAATGTCTGCAAATATAAACTACACACAATCATTCTGTGAAACTTCTTTCTGATCTGTGCATTCAGCTAACAGAGTTAAAACATTCTTTTGATTGAGCAGATCTGAACACTCTTTCTGTAGAAAATGCTACTGTACATTTGGAGCGCTAAGAGAGTAGTAGTGGAAAAAGGAATATATTCAAATATAAACTACACAGAAGCATTCTGTGAAACTTCTTTCTGATCTGAGCATTCAGCTAACAGAGTTAAACCATACTTTTGACTGAGCAGTTTTGAAACACTCTGTCTGTAGAAAATGCAACTGGACATTCGTAGCGCTAAGTGGGTAATAGTGGAAAAAAGAATATGTTCAAATATAAACTACACAGAAACATTGTATGAAACTTCTTTCTGTTCTGTGCATTCAACTAACAGAGTTGAACCTTACTTTTGATTGAGCCTTTCTGAAACACCCTTTCTGTAGAAACTGCAATTGGACATTCTGAGCGCTAAGAGGCCTCTATTGGGAAAAATAATATCTTCAAATAAAAACTACACAGAAGCATTGTGTGAAACTTATTTCTGATATGTTCATTAAGCTAACAGAGTTAAACCATACTTTGGATTGCGCAGTTCTGAACACTCTTTCTGTAGAAAATGCAAGTGGACATTCGGAGCGCTAAGAGGATAATAGTGGAAAAAGGAAAATATTCAAATATAAACTACACAGTAGCATTCTGTGAAAATTCTTTCTGTTCTGTGCATTCAACTAACAGAGTTGAACCTTACTTTTGATTGAGCCGTTCTGAAACACTCTTTCTGTAGAAACTGCAATTGGACATGCTAAGCGCTAAGAGGCCTACATTGGGAAAAAGAATATCTTCAAATAAAAACTACACAGATGCATTCTGTGAAACTTATTTCTGATCTGTAAATTCAGTTAACAGAGATAAAACATATTTTTGATTGAGCAGTTATGAAACACTCTTTTTGTAGAAAATGCAAGTGGAGATTCGGAGCGCTAAGTGGGTAATAGTGGAAAAAGGAATGTCTCCAAATATAAACTACAGAGAATCATTCTGTGAAACTTCTTTCTGATCTGTGCATTCAGCTAACAGATTTAAACCATACTTTTGATTGAGCAGATCTGAACACTCTTTCTGTAGAAAATGCAACTGGACATTTGGAGCGCTAAGAGAGTAGTAGTGGAAAAAGGAATATATTCAAATATAAACTACACAGAAACATTCTGTGAAACTTCTTTCTGATCTGAGCATTCAGCTAACAGAGTTAAACCATACTTTTGATTGAGCAGTTTTGAAACACTCTGTCTGTAGAAAATGCAACTGGACATTCGTAGCGCTAAGTGGGTAATAGTGGAAAAAAGAATATGTTCAAATATAAACTACACAGAAGCATTGTATGAAACTTCTTTCTGTTCTGTGCATTCAACTAACAGAGTTGAACCTTACTTTTGATTGAGCCGTTCTGAAACACTCTTTCTGTAGAAACTGCAATTGGACATTCTGAGCGCTAAGAGGCCTATATTGGGAAAAAGAATGTCTACAAATAAAAACTACACAGAAGAATTGTGTGAAACTTCTTTCTGTTCTGTTTGTTCAACTAAAAGAGTTGAACCTTAGTTTTGATTGAGCCGTTCTGAAACACTCTTTCTGTAGAAAATGCAAGTGGATTTTCAGAGCGCTAAGAGGGTAATAGTGGAAAAAGGAATGTCTCCAAATATAAAATACACAGAATCATTCTGTGAAACTTCTTTCTGATCTGTGCATTCAGCTAACAGAGTTAAACCATACTTTTGATTGAGCAGATCTGAAAACTCTTTCTGTAGAAAATGCAACTGGACATTTGGAGCGCTAAGAGAGTAGTAGTGGAAAAAGTAATATATTCAAATATAAACTACACAGAAGCATTCTGTGAAACTTCTTTCTGATCTGAGCATTCAGCTAACATAGTTAAACCATACTTTTGATTGAGCAGTTTTGAAACACTCTGTCTGTAGAAAATGCAACTGGACATTCGTAGCGCTAAGTGGGTAATAGTGGAAAAAAGAATATGTTCAAATATAAACTACACAGAAGCATTGTATGAAACTTCTTTCTGTTCTGTGCATTCAACTAACAGAGTTGAACCTTACTTTTGATTGAGCCGTTCTGAAACACTCTTTCTGTAGAAACTGCAATTGGACATTCTGAGCGCTAAGAGGCCTATATTGGGAAAAAGAATGTCTACAAATAAAAACTACACAGAAGAATTGTGTGAAACTTCTTTCTGTTCTGTTTGTTCAACTAAAAGATTTGAACCTTAGTTTTGATTGAGCCGTTCTGAAACACTCTTTCTGTGGAAAATGCAAGTGGAGATTTGGAGCGCTAAGAGGGTAATAGTGGAAAAAGTAATGTCTCCAAATATAAACTACACAGAATCATTCTGTGAAACTTCTTTCTGATCTGTGCATTCAGCTAACAGAGTTAAACCATACTTTTGATTGAGCAGATCTGAACACTCTTTCTGTAGAAAATGCAACTGGACATTTGGAGCGCTAAGAGAGTAGTAGTGGAAAAAGGAATATATTCAAATATAAACTACACAGAAGCATTCTGTGAAACTTCTTTCTGATCTGAGCATTCAGCTAACAGAGTTAAACCATACTTTTGATTGAGCAGTTTTGAAACACTCTGTCTGTAGAAAATGCAACTGGACATTCGTAGCGCCAATTGGGTAATAGTGGAAAAAAGAATATGTTCAAATATAAACTACACAGAAGCATTGTATGAAATTTCTTTCTGTTCTGTGCATTCAACTAACAGAGTTGAACCTTAGTTTTGATTGAGCCTTTCTGAAACACTCTTTCTGTAGAAACTGCAATTGGACATTCTGAGCGCTAAGAGGCCTATATTGGGAAAAATAATATCTTCAAATAAAAACTACACAGAAGCATTGTGTGAAACTTATTTCTGATATGTTCATTAAGCTAACAGAGTTAAACCATACTTTTGATTGCGCAGTTCTGAACACTCTTTCTGTAGAAAATGCAAGTGGACATTCGGAGCGCTAAGAGGGTAATAGTGGAAAAAGGAATATATTCAAATATAAACTACACAGTAGCATTCTGTGAAAATTCTTTCTGTTCTGTGCATTCAACTAACAGAGTTGAACCTTACTTTTGATTGAGCCGTTCTGAAACACTCTTTCTGTAGAAACTGCAATTGGACATGCTAAGCGCTAAGAGGCCTACATTGGGAAAAAGAATATCTTCAAATAAAAACTACACAGATGCATTCTGTGAAACTTATTTCTGATCTGTAAATTCAGTTAACAGAGATAAAACATATTTTTGATTGAGCAGCTATGAAACACTCTTTTTGTAGAAAATGCAAGTGGAGATTCGGAGCGCTAAGAGGGTAATAGTGGAAAAAGGAATATATTCAAATATAAACTACACAGAAGCATTGTATGAAACTTCTTTCTGTTCTGTGCATTCAACTAACAGAGTTGAACCTTACTTTTGATTGAGCCGTTCTGAAACACTCTTTCTGTAGAAACTGCAATTGGACATTCTGAGCGCTAAGAGGCCTATATTGGGAAAAAGAATGTCTACAAATAAAAACTACACAGAAGAATTGTGTGAAACTACTTTCTGTTCTGTTTGTTCAACTAAAAGAGTTGAATCTTAGTTTTGATTGAGCCGTTCTGAAACACTCTTTCTGTAGAAAATGCAAGTGGAGATTCGGAGCGCTAAGAGGGTAATAGTGGAAAAAGGAATGTCTCCAAATATAAACTACACAGAATCATTCTGTGAAACTTCTTTCTGATGTGTGCATTCAGCTAACAGAGTTAAACCATACTTTTGATTGAGCAGATCTGAACACTCTTTCTGTAGAAAATGCAACTGGACATTTGGAGCGCTAAGAGAGTAGTAGTGGAAAAAGGAATATATTCAAATATAAACTACACAGAAGCATTCTGTGAAACTTCTTTCTGATCTGAGCATTCAGCTAACAGAGTTAAACCATACTTTTGATTGAGCAGTTTTGAAACACTCTGTCTGTAGAAAATGCAACTGGACATTCGTAGCGCTAAGTGGGTAATAGTGGAAAAAAGAATATGTTCAAATATAAACTACACAGAAGCATTGTATGAAACTTCTTTCTGTTCTGTGCATTCAACTAACAGAGTTGAACCTTACTTTTGATTGAGCCGTTCTGAAACACTCTTTCTGTAGAAACTGCAATTGGACATTCTGAGCGCTAAGAGGCCTATATTGGGAAAAAGAATGTCTACAAATAAAAACTACACAGAAGCATTGTGTGAAACTTATTTCTGATATGTTCATTAAGCTAACAGAGTTAAACCATACTTTTGATTGAGCAGTTTTGAAACACTCTGTCTGTAGAAAATGCAACTGGACATTCGTAGCGCTAAGTGGGTAATAGTGGAAAAAAGAATATGTTCAAATATAAACTACACAGAAGCATTGTATGAAACTTCTTTCTGTTCTGTGCATTCAACTAACAGAGTTGAACCTTACTTTTGATTGAGCCGTTCTGAAACACTCTTTCTGTAGAAACTGCAATTGGACATTCTGAGCGCTAAGAGGCCTATATTGGGAAAAAGAATGTCTACAAATAAAAACTACACAGAAGAATTGTGTGAAACTACTTTCTGTTCTGTTTGTTCAACTAAAAGAGTTGAATCTTAGTTTTGATTGAGCCGTTCTGAAACACTCTTTCTGTAGAAAATGCAAGTGGAGATTCGGAGCGCTAAGAGGGTAATAGTGGAAAAAGGAATGTCTCCAAATATAAACTACACAGAATCATTCTGTGAAACTTCTTTCTGATCTGTGCATTCAGCTAACAGAGTTAAACCATACTTTTGATTGAGCAGATCTGAACACTCTTTCTGTAGAAAATGCAACTGGACATTTGGAGCGCTAAGAGAGTAGTAGTGGAAAAAGGAATATATTCAAATATAAACTACACAGAAGCATTCTGTGAAACTTCTTTCTGATCTGAGCATTCAGCTAACAGAGTTAAACCATACTTTTGATTGAGCAGTTTTGAAACACTCTGTCTGTAGAAAATGCAACTGGACATTCGTAGCGCTAAGTGGGTAATAGTGGAAAAAAGAATATGTTCAAATATAAACTACACAGAAGCATTGTATGAAGCTTCTTTCTGTTCTGTGCATTCAACTAACAGAGTTGAACCTTACTTTTGATTGAGCCGTTCTGAAACACTCTTTCTGTAGAAACTGCAATTGGACATTCTGAGCGCTAAGAGGCCTATATTGGGAAAAAGAATGTCTACAAATAAAAACTACACAGAAGAATTGTGTGAAACTTCTTTCTGTTCTGTTTGTTCAACTAAAAGAGTTGAACCTTAGTTTTGATTGAGCCGTTCTGAAACACTCTTTCTGTAGAAAATGCAAGTGGACATTCGGAGCGTTAAGAGGGTAATAGTGGAAAAGGTGATGTCTCCAAATATAAACTACACAGAATCATTCTGTGAAACTTCTTTCTGATCTGTGCATTCAGCTAACAGAGTTAAACCATACTTTTGATTGAGCAGATCTGAACACTCTTTCTGTAGAAAATGCAACTGGACATTTGGAGCGCTAAGAGAGTAGTAGTGGAAAAAGGAATATATTCAAATATAAACTACACAGAAGCATTCTGTGAAACTTCTTTCTGATCTGAGCATTCAGCTAACAGATTTAAACCATACTTTTGATTGAGCAGTTTTGAAACACTCTGTCTGTAGAAAATGCAACTGGACATTCGTAGCGCCAAGTGGGTAATAGTGGAAAAAAGAATATGTTCAAATATAAACTACACAGAAGCATTGTATGAAATTTCTTTCTGTTCTGTGCATTCAACTAACAGAGTTGAACCTTAGTTTTGATTGAGCCTTTCTGAAACACTCTTTCTGTAGAAACTGCAATTGGACATTCTGAGCGCTAAGAGGCCTCTATTGGGAAAAATAATTTCTTCAAATAAAAACTACACAGAAGCATTGTGTGCAACTTATTTCTGATATGTTCATTAAGCTAACAGAGTTAAACCATACTTTTGATTGCGCAGTTCTGAACACTCCTTCTGTAGAAAATGCAAGTGGACATTCGGAGCGCTAAGAGGGTAATAGTGGAAAAAGGAATATATTCAAATATAAACTACACAGTAGCATTCTGTGAAAATTCTTTCTGTTCTGTGCATTCAACTAACAGAGTTGAACCTTACTTTTAATTGAGCCGTTCTTAAACACTATTTCTGTAGAAACTGCAATTGGACATGCTAAGCGCTAAGAGGCCTACATTGGGAAAAAGAATATCTTCAAATAAAAACTACACAGATGCATTCTGTGAAACTTATTTCTGATCTGTAAATTCAGTTAACAGAGATAAAACATATTTTTGATTGAGCAGTTATGAAACACTCTTTTTGTAGAAAATGCAAGTGGAGATTCGGAGCGCTAAGAGGGTAATAGTGGAAAAAGGAATGTCTCCAAATATAAACTACACAGAATCATTCGGTGAAACTTCTTTCTGATCTCTTCTTTCAGCTAACAGAGTTAAACCATACTTTTGATTGAGCAGATCTGAACACTCTTTGTGTAGAAAATGCAACTGGACATTTGGAGCGCTAAGAGCGAAGTGGTGGAAAAAGGAATATATTCAAATATAAACTACACAGAAGCATTCTGTGAAACTTCTTTCTGATCTGAGCATTCAGCTAACAGAGTTAAACCATACTTTTGATTGAGCAGTTTTGAAACACTCTGTCTGTAGAAAATGCAACTGGACATTCGTAGCGCTAAGTGGGTAATAGTGGAAAAAAGAATATGTTCAAATATAAAGTACACAGAAGCATTGTATGAAACATCTTTCTGTTCTGTGCATTCAACTAACAGAGTTGAACCTTACTTTTGATTGAGCCGTTCTGAAACACTCTTTCTGTAGAAACTGCAATTGGACATTCTGAGCGCTAAGAGGCCTATATTGGGAAAAAGAATGTCTACAAATAAAAACTACACAGAAGAATTGTGTGAAATTTCTTTCTGTTCTGTTTGTTCATTAAAAGAGTTGAACTTTAGTTTTGATTGAGCCGTTCTGAAACACTCTTTCTGTAGAAAATGCAAGTGGAGATTCGGAGCGCTAAGAGGGTAATAGTGGAAAAAGGAATGTCTCCAAATATAAACTACACAGAATCATTCTGTGAAACTTCTTTCTGATCTGTGCATTCAGCTAACAGAGTTAAACCATAGTTTTGATTGAGTAGATCTGAACACTCTTTCTGTAGAAAATGCAACTGGACATTTGGAGCGCTAAGAGAGTAGTAGTGGAAAAAGGAATATATTCAAATATAAACTACACAGAAGCATTCTGTGAAATTTCTTTCTGATCTGAGCATTCAGCTAACAGAGTTAAACCATACTTTTGATTGAGCAGTTTTGAAACACTCTGTCTGTAGAAAATGCAACTGGACATTCGTAGCGCTAAGTGGGTAATAGTGGAAAAAAGAATATGTTCAAATATAAACTACACAGAAGCATTGTATGAAACTTCTTTCGGTTCTGTGCATTCAACTAACAGAGTTGAACCTTACATTTGATTGAGCCGTTCTGAAACTCTCTTTCTGTAGAAACTGCAATTGGACATTCTGAGCGCTAAGAGGCCTATATTGGGAAAAAGAATGTCTACAAATAAAAACTACACAGAAGAATTGTGTGAAACTACTTTCTGTTCTGTTTGTTCAACTAAAAGAGTTGAACCTTAGTTTTGATTGAGCCGTTCTGAAACACTCTTTCTGTAGGAAATGCAAGTGGAGATTCGGAGCGCTAAGAGGGTAATAGTGGAAAAAGGAATGTCTCCAAATATAAACTACACAGAATCATTCTGTGAAACTTCTTTCTGATCTGTGCATTCAGCTAACAGAGTTAAACCATACTTTGGATTGAGCAGATCTGAACACTCTTTCTGTAGAAAATGCAACTGGACATTTGGAGCGCTAAGAGAGTAGTAGTGGAAAAAGGAATATATTCAAATATAAACTACACAGAAGCATTCTGTGAAACTTCTTTCTGATCTGAGCATTCAGCTAACAGAGTTAAACCATACTTTTGATTGAGCAGTTTTGAAACACTCTGTCTGTAGAAAATGCAACTGGACATTCGTAGCGCTATGTGGGTAACAGTGGAAAAAAGAATATGTTCAAATATAAACTACACAGAAGCATTGTATGAAACTTCTTTCTGTTCTGTGCATTCAACTAACAGAGTTGAACCTTACATTTGATTGAGCCTTTCTGAAACACTCTTTCTGTAGAAACTGCAATTGGACATTCTGAGCGCTAAGAGGCCTCTATTGGGAAAAATAATATCTTCAAATAAAAACTACACAGAAGCATTGTGTGAAACTTATTTCTGATATGTTCATTAAGCTAACACAGTTAAACCATACTTTTGATTGCGCAGTTCTGAACACTCTTTCTGTAGAAAATGCAAGTGGACATTCGGAGCGCTAAGAGGGTAATAGTGGAAAAAGGAATATATTCAAATATAAACTACACAGTAGCATTCTGTGAAAATTCTTTCTGTTCTGTGCATTCAACTAACAGAGTTGAGCCTTACTTTTAATTGAGCCGTTCTGAAACACTCTTTCTGTAGAAACTGCAATTGGACATGCTAAGCGCTAAGAGGCCTACATTGGGAAAAAGAATATCTTCAAATAAAAACTACACAGATGCATTCTGTTAAACTTATTTCTGATCTGTAAATTCAGTTAACAGAGATAAAACATATTTTTGATTGAGCAGTTATGAAACACTCTTTTTGTAGAAAATGCAAGTGGAGATTCGGAGCGCTAAGTGGGTAATAGTGGAAAAAGGAATGTCTTCAAATATAAACTACACAGAATCATTCGGTGAAACTTCTTTCTGATCTGTTCATTCAGCTAACAGAGTTAAACCATACTTTTGATTGAGCAGATCTGAACACTCTTTGTGTAGAAAATGCAACTGGACATTTGGAGCGCTGAGAGCGAAGTGGTGGAAAAAGGAATATATTCAAATATAAACTACACAGAAGCATTCTGTGAAACTTCTTTCTTATCTGAGCATTCAGCTAACAGAGTTAAACCATACTTTTGATTGAGCAGTTTTGAAACACTCTGTCTGTAGAAAATGCAACTGGACATTCGTAGCGCTAAGTGGGTAATAGTGGAAAAAAGAATATGTTCAAATATAAATTACACAGAAGCATTGTATGAAACTTCTTTCTGTTCTGTGCATTCAACTAACAGAGTTGAACCTTACTTTTGATTGAGCCGTTCTGAAACACTCTTTCTGTAGAAACTGCAATTGGACATTCTGAGCGCTAAGAGGCCTATATTGGGAAAAAGAATGTCTACAAATAAAAACTACACAGAAGAATTGTGTGAGACTTCTTTCTGTTCTGTTTGTTCATTAAAAGAGTTGAACTTTAGTTTTGATTGAGCCGTTCTGAAACACTCTTTCTGTAGAAAATGCAAGTGGAGAATCGGAGCGCTAAGAGGGTAATAGTGGAAAAAGGAATGTCTCCAAATATAAACTACACAGAATCATTCTGTGAAACTTCTTTCTGATCTGTGCATTCAGCTAACAGAGTTAAAACATACTTTTGATTGAGCAGATCTGAACACTCTTTCTGTAGAAAATGCAACTGGACATTTGGAGCGCTAAGAGAGTAGTAGTGGAAAAAGGAATATATTCAAATATAAACTACACAGAAACATTCTGTGAAACTTCTTTCTGATCTGAGCATTCAGCTAACAGAGTTAAAACATACTTTTGAGTGAGCAGTTTTGAAACACTCTGTCTGTAGAAAATGCAACTGGACATTCGTAGCGCCAAATGGGTAATAGTGGAAAAAAGAATATGTTCAAATATAAACTACACAGAAGCATTGTATGAAATTACTTTCTGTTCTGTGCATTCAACTAACAGAGTTGAACCTTAGTTTTGATTGAGCGTTTCTGAAACACTCTTTCTGTAGAAACTGCAATTGGACATTCTGAGCGCTAAGAGGCCTATATTGGGAAAAATAATATCTTCAAATAAAAACTACACAGAAGCATTGTGTGAAACTTATTTCTGATATGTTCATTAAACTAACAGAGTTAAACCATACTTTTGATTGCGCAGTTCTGAACACTCTTTCTGTAGAAAATGCAAGTGGACATTCGGAGCGCTAAGAGGGTAATAGTGGAAAAAGGAATATATTCAAATATAAACTACACAGTATCATTCTGTGAAAATTCTTTCTGTTCTGTGCATTCAACTAACAGAGTTGAACCTTGCTTTTGATTGAGCCGTTCTGAAACATTCTTTCTGTAGAAACTGCAATTGGACATGCTAAGCGCTAAGAGGCCTACATTGGGAAAAATAATATCTTCAAATAAAAACTACACAGATGCATTCTGTGAAACTTATTTCTGATCTGTAAATTCAGTTAACAGAGATAAAACATATTTTTGATTGAGCAGTTATGAAACACTCTTTTTGTAGAAAATGCAAGTGGAGATTCGGAGCGCTAAGAGGGTAATATTGGAAAAAGGAATGTCTTCAAATATAAACTACACAGAATCATTCGGTGAAAATTCTTTCTGATCTGTGCATTCAGCTAACAGAGTTAAACCATACTTTTGATTGAGCAGATCTTAACACTCTTTCTGTAGAAAATGCAACTGGACATTTGGAGCGCTAAGAGCGTAGTACTGGAAAAAGGAATATATTCAAATATAAACTACACAGAAGCATTCTGTGAAACTTCTTTCTGATCTGAGCATTCAGCTAACAGAGTTAAACCATACTTTTGATTGAGCAGTTTTGAAACACTCTGTCTGTAGAAAATGCAACTGGACATTCGTAGCGCTAAGTGGGTAATAGTGGAAAAAAGAATATGTTCAAATATAAACTACACAGAAGCATTGTATGAAATTTCTTTCTGTTCTGTGCATTCAACTAACAGAGTTGAACCTTACATTTGATTGAGCCGTTCTGAAACACTCTTTCTGTAGAAACTGCAATTGGACATTCTGAGCGCTAAGAGGCCTATATTGGGAAAAAGAATGTCTACAAATAAAAACTACACAGAAGAATTGTGTGAAACTTCTTTCTGTTCTGTTTGTTCAACTAAAAGAGTTGAACCTTAGTTTTGATTGAGCCGTTCTGAAACACTCTTTCTGTAGAAAATGCAAGTGGAGATTCTGAGCGCTAAGAGGGTAATAGTGGAAAAAGGAATGTCTCCAAATATAAACTACACAGAATCACTCTGTGAAACTTCTTTCTGATCTGTGCATTCAGCTAACAGAGTTAAACCATACTTTTGATTGAGCAGATCTGAACACTCTTTCTGTAGAAAATGCAACTGGACATTTGGAGCGCTAAGAGAGTAGTAGTGGAAAAAGGAATATATTCAAATATAAACTACACAGAAGCATTCTGTGAAACTTCTTTCTGATCTGAGCATTCAGCTAACTGAATTAAACCATACTTTTGATTGAGCAGTTTTGAAACACTCTGTCTGTAGAAAATGCAACTGGACATTCGTAGCGCTAAGTGGGTAATAGTGGAAAAAAGAATATGTTCAAATATAAACTACACAGAAGCATTGTATGAAACTTCTTTCTGTTCTGTGCATTCAACTAACAGAGTTGAACCTTACTTTTGATTGAGCCTTTCTGAAACACTCTTTCTGTAGAAACTGCAATTGGACATTCTGAGCGCTAAGAGGCCTCTATTGGGAAAAATAATATCTTCAAATAAAAACTACACAGAAGAATTGTGTGAAACTTATTTCTGATATGTTCATTAAGCTAACAGAGTTAAACCATACTTTTGATTGCGCAGTTCTGAACACTCTTTCTGTAGAAAATGCAAGTGGACATTCGGAGCGCTAAGAGGGTAATAGTGGAAAAAGGAATATATTCAAATATAAACTACACAGTAGCATTCTGTGAAAATTCTTTCTATTCTGTGCATTCAGCTAACAGATTTGAACCTTACTTTTAATTGAGCCGTTGTGAAACACTCTTTCTGTAGAAACTGCAATTGGACATGCTAAGCGCTAAGAGGCCTACATTGGGAAAAAGAATATCTTCAAATAAAAACTACACAGATGCATTCTGTGAAACATATTTCTGATCTGTAAATTCAGTTAACAGAGATAAAACATATTTTTGATTGAGCAGTTATGAAACACTCTTTTTGTAGAAAATGCAAGTGGAGATTCGGAGCGCTAAGGGGGTAATAGTGGAAAAAGGAATGTCTTCAAATATAAACTACACAGAATCATTCGGTGAAACTTCTTTCTGATCTGTGCATTCAGCTAACAGAGTTAAACCATACTTTTGATTGAGCAGATCTGAACACTCTTTGTGTAGAAAATGCAACTGGACATTTGGAGCGCTAAGAGCGTAGTAGTGGAAAAAGGAATATATTCAAATATAAACTACACAGAAGCATTCTGTGAAACTTCTTTCTGATCTGAGCATTCAGCTAACAGAGTTAAACCATACTTTTGATTGAGCAGTTTTGAAACACTCTGTCTGTAGAAAATGCAACTGGACATTCGTAGCGCTAACTGGGTAATAGTGGAAAAAAGAATATGATCAAATATTAACTACACAGAAGAATTGTATGAAACTTCTTTCTGTTCTGTGCATTCAACTAACAGAGTTGAACCTTACTTTTGATTGAGCCGTTCTGAAACACTCTTTCTGTAGAAACTGCAATTGGACATTCTGAGCGCTAAGAGGCCTATATTGGGAAAAAGAATGTCTACAAATAAAAACTACACAGAAGAATTGTGTGAAACTTCTTTCTGTTCTGTTTGTTCAACTAAAAGAGTTGAACTTTAGTTTTGATTGAGCCGTTCTGAAACACACTTTCTGTAGAACATGCAAGTGGAGATTCGGAGCGCTAAGAGGGTACTAGTGGAAAAAGGAATGTCTCCAAATATAAACTACACAGAATCATTCTGTGAAACTTCTTTCTGATCTGTGCATTCAGCTAACAGAGTTAAACCATACTTTTGATTGAGCAGATCTGAACACTCTTTCTGTAGAAAATGCAACTGGACATTTGGAGCGCTAAGAGCGTAGTAGTGGAAAAAGGAATATATTCAAATATAAACTACACAGAAGCATTCTGTGAAACTTCTTGCTGATCTGAGCATTCAGCTAACAGGGTTAAACCATACTTTTGATTGAGCAGTTTTGAAACACTCTGTCTGTAGAAAATGCAACTGGACATTCATAGCGCTAAGTGGGTAATAGTGGAAAAAAGAATATGTTCAAATATAAACTACACAGAAGCATTGTATGAAACTTCTCTCTGTTCTGTGCATTCAACTAACAGAGTTGAACCTTACTTTTGATTGAGCCGTTCTGAAACACTCTTTCTGTAGAAACTGCAATTGGACATTCTGAGCTCTAAGAGGCCTATATTGGGAAAAAGAATGTCTACAAATAAAAACTACACAGAAGAATTGTGTGAAACTTCTTTCTGTTCTGTTGGTTCAACTAAAAGAGTTGAACCTTAGTTTTGATTGATCCGTTCTGAAACACTCTTTCTGTAGAAAATGCAAGTGGAGATTCGGAGCGCTAAGAGGGTAATAGTGGAAAAAGGAATGTCTCCAAATATAAACTACACGGAATCATTCTGTGAAACTTCTTTCTGATCTGTGCATTCAGCTAACAGAGTTAAACCATACTTTTGATTGAGCAGATCTGAACACTCTTTCTGTAGAAAATGCAACTGGACATTTGGAGCGCTAAGAGAGTACTAGTGGAAAAAGGAATATATTCAAATATAAACTACACAGAAGCATTCTGTGAAACTTCTTTCTGATCTGAGCATTCAGCTAACGGAGTTAAACCATACTTTTTATTGAGCAGTTTTGAAACACTCTGTCTGTAGAAAATGCAACTGGACATTAGTAGCGCTAAGTGGGTAATAGTGGAAAAAAGAATATGTTCAAATATAAACTACACAGAAGCATTGTATGAAAATTCTTTCTGTTCTGTGCATTCAACTAACAGAGTTGAACCTTACATTTGATTGAGCCTTTCTGAAACACTCTTTCTGTAGAAACTGCAATTGGACATTCTGAGCGCTAAGAGGCCTCTATTGGGAAAAATAATATCTTCAAATAAAAACTACACAGAAGCATTGTGTGAAACTTATTTCTGATATGTTCATTAAGCTAACAGAGTTAAACCATACTTTTGATTGCGCAGTTCTGAACACTCTTTCTGTAGAAAATGCAAGTGGACATTCGGAGCGCTAAGAGGGTAATAGTGGAAAAAGGAATATATTCAAATATAAACTACACAGTAGCATTCTGTGAAAATACTTTCTGTTCTGTGCATTCAACTAACAGGGTTGAACCTTACTTTTAATTGAGCCGTTGTGAAACACTCTTTCTGTAGAAACTGCAATTGGACATGCTAAGCGCTAAGAGGCCTACATTGGGAAAAAGAATATCTTCAAATAAAAACTACACAGATGCATTCTGTGAAACTTATTTCTGATCTGTAAATTCAGTTAACAGAGATAAAACATATTTTTGATTGAGCAGTTATGAAACACTCTTTTTGTAGAAAATGCAAGTGGAGATTCGGAGCGCTAAGGGGGTAATAGTGGAAAAAGGAATGTCTTCAAATATAAACTACACAGAATCATTCGGTGAAACTTCTTTCTGATCTGTGCATTCAGCTAACAGATTTAAACCATACTTTTGATTGAGCAGATCTGAACACTCTTTGTGTAGAAAATGCAAAAGGACATTTGGAGCGCTAAGAGCGTAGTAGTGGAAAAAGGAATATATTCAAATATAAACTACACAGAAGCATTCTGTGAAACTTCTTTCTGATCTGAGCATTCAGCTAACAGAGTTAAACCATACTTTTGATTGAGCAGTTTTGAAACACTCTGTCTGAAGAAAATGCAACTGGACATTCGTAGCGCTAAGTGGGTAATAGTGGAAAAAAGAATATGTTCAAATATAAACTACACAGAAGCATTGTATGAAACTTCTTTCTGTTCTGTGCATTCAACTAACAGAGTTGAACCTTAGTTTTGATTGAGCCGTTCTGAAACACTCTTTCTGTAGAAACTGCAATTGGACATTCTGAGCGCTAAGAGGCCTATATTGGGAAAAAGAATGTCTACAAATAAAAACTACACAGAAGAATTGTGTGAAACTTCTTTCTGTTCTGTTTGTTCAACTAAAAGATTTGAACTTTAGTTTTGATTGAGCCGTTCTGAAACACTCATTCTGTAGAAAATGCAAGTGGAGATTCAGAGCGCTAAGAAGGTAATAGTGGAAAAAGGAATGTCTCCAAATATAAACTGCACAGAATCATTCTGTGAAACTTCTTTCTGATCTGTGCATTCAGCTAACAGAGTTAAACCATACTTTTGATTGAGCAGATCTGAACACTCTTTCTGTAGAAAATGCAACTGGACATTTAGAGCGCTAAGAGAGTAGTAGTGGAAAAAGGAATATATTCAAATATAAACTACAGAGAAGCATTCTGTGAAACTTCTTTCTGATTTGAGCATTCAGCTAACAGAGTTAAACCATACTTTTGATTGAGCAGTTTTGAAACACTCTGTCTGTAGAAAATGCAACTGGACATTCATAGCGCTAAGTGGGTAATAGTGGAAAAGAGAATATGTTCAAATATAAACTACACAGAAGCATTGTATGAAACTTCTTTCGGTTCTGTGCATTCAACTAACAGAGTTGAACCTTACTTTTGATTGAGCCGTTCTGAAACTCTCTTTCTGTAGAAAGTGCAATTGCTCATTCTGAGTGCTAAGAGGCCTATATTGGGAAAAAGAATGTCTACAAATAAAAACTACACAGAAGAATTGTGTGAAACTTCTTTCTGTTCTGTTTGTTCAAATGAAAGAGTTGAACCTTAGTTTTGATTGAGCCGTTCTGAAACACTCTTTCTGTAGAAAATGCAAGTGGAGATTCGGAGCGCTAAGAGGGTAATAGTGGAAAAAGGAATGTCTCCAAATATAAACTACACAGAATCATTCTGTGAAACTTCTTTCTGATCTGTGCATTCAGCTAACAGAGTTAAACCATACTTTTGATTGAGCAGATCTGAACACTCTTTCTGTAGAAAATGCAACTGGACATTTGGAGCGCTAAGAGAGTAGTAGTGGAAAAAGGAATATATTCAAATATAAACTACACAGAAGCATTCTGTGAAACTTCTTTCTGATCTGAGCATGCAGCTAACAGAGTTAAACCATACTTTTGATTGAGCAGTTTTGAAACACTCTGTCTGTAGAAAATGCAACTGGACATTCGTAGGGCTAAGTGGGTAACAGTGGAAAAAAGAATATGTTCAAATATAAACTACACAGAAGCATTGTATGAAACTTCTTTCTGTTCTGTGCATTCAAATAACAGAGTTGAACCTTACTTTTGATTGAGCCTTTCTGAAACACTCTTTCTGTAGAAACTGCAATTGGACATTCTGAGCGCTAAGAGGACTCTATTGGGAAAAATAATATCTTCAAATAAAAACTACACAGAAGCATTGTGTGAAACTTATTTCTGATATGTTCATTAAGCTAACAGAGTTAAACCATACTTTTGATTGCGTAGTTCTGAACACTCTTTCTGTAGAAAATGCAAGGGGACATTCGGAGCGCTAAGAGGGTAATAGTGGAAAAAGGAATATATTCAAATATAAACTACACAGTAGCATTCTGTGAAAATACTTTCTGTTCTGTGCATTCAACTAACAGAGTTGAACCTTACTTTTAATTGAGCCGTTCTGAAACACTCTTTCTGTAGAAACTGCAATTGGACATGCTAAGCGCTAAGAGGCCTACATTGGGAAAAAGAATATCTTCAAATAAAAACTACACAGATGCATTCTGTGAAACTTATTTCTGATCTGTAAATTCAGTTAACAGAGATAAAACATATTTTTGATTGAGCAGTTATGAAACACTCCTTTTGTAGAAAATGCAAGTGGAGATTCGGAGCGCTAAGAGGGTAATAGTGGAAAAAGGAATGTCTTCAAATATAAACTACACAGAATCATTCGGTGAAACTTCTTTCTGATCTGTTCATTCAGCTAACAGAGTTAAACCATACTTTTGATTGAGCAGATCTGAACACTCTTTGTGTAGAAAATGCAACTGGACATTTGGAGCGCTAAGAGCGAAGTGGTGGAAAAAGGAATATATTCAAATATAAACTACACAGAAGCATTCTGTGAAATTTCTTTCTGATCTGAGCATTCAGCTAACAGAGTTAAACCATACTTTTGATTGAGCAGTTTTGAAACACTCTGTCTGTAGAAAAAGCAACTGGACATTCATAGCGCTAAGTGTGTAATAGTGGAAAAAAGAATATGTTCAAATATAAACTACACAGAAGCATTGTATGAAACTACTTTCTGTTCTGTGCATTCAACTAACAGAGTTGAACCTTACTTTTGATTGAGCCGTTCTGAAACACTCTTTCTGTAGAAACTGCAATTGGACATTCTGAGCGCTAAGAGGCCTATATTGGGAAAAAGAATGTCTACAAATAAAAACTACACAGAAGAATTTTGTGAAACTTCTTTCTGTTCTGTTTGTTCATTAAAAGAGTTGAACTTTAGTTTTGATTGAGCCGTTCTGAAACACTCTTTCTGTAGAAAATTCAAGTGGAGATTCGGAGCGCTAAGAGGGTAATAGTGGAAAAAGGAATGTCTCCAAATATAAACTACACAGAATCATTCTGTGAAACTTCTTTCTGATCTGTGCATTCAGCTAACAGAGTTAAACCATACTTTTGATTGAGCAGATCTGAACACTCTTTCTGTAGAAAATGCAACTGGACATTTGGAGCGCTCAGAGAGTAGTAGTGGAAAAAGGAGTATATTCAAATATAAACTACACAGAAGCATTCTGTGAAACTTCTTTCTGATCTGAGAATTCAGCTAACAGAGTTAAACCATACTTTTGATTGAGCAGTTTTGAAACACGCTGTCTGTAGAAAATGCAACTGGACATTCGTAGCGCCAAGTGGGTAATAGTGGAAAAAAGAATATGTTCAAATGTAAACTACACAGAAGCATTGTATGAAATTTCTTTCTGTTCTGTGCATTCAACTAACAGAGTTGAACCTTAGTTTTGATTGAGCCTTTCTGAAACACTCTTTCTGTAGAAACTGCAAATGGACATTCTGAGCTCTAAGAGGACTATATTGGGAAAAATAATATCTTCAAATAAAAACTACACAGCAGCATTGTGTGAAACTTATTTCTGATATGTTCATTAAGCTAACAGAGTTAAACCATACTTTTGATTGCGCAGTTCTGAACACTCTTTCTGTAGAAAATGCAAGTGGACATTCGGAGCGCTAAGAGGTAATAGTGGAAAAAGGAATATATTCAAATATAAACTACACAGTAGCATTCTGTGAAAATTCTTTCTGTTCTGTGCATTCAACTAACAGAGTTGAACCTTACTTTTGATTGAGCCGTTCTGAAACATTCTTTCTGTAGAAACTACAATTGGACATGCTAAGCGCTAACAGGCCTACATTGGGAAAAAAATATCTTCAAATAAAAACTACACAGATGCATTCTGTGAAACTTATTTCTGATCTGTAAATTCAGTTAACAGAGATAAACATATTTTTGATTGAGCAGTTATGAAACACTCTTTTTGTAGAAAATGCAAGTGGAAATTCGGAGCGCTAAGAGGGTAATAGTGGAAAAAGGAATGTCTTCAAATATAAACTACACAGAATCATTCGGTGAAACATCTTTCTGATCTGTGCATTCAGCTAACAGAGTTAAACCATACTTTTGATTGAGCAGATCTTAACACTCTTTCTGTAGAAAATGCAACTGGACATTTGGAGCGCTAAGAGCGTAGTAGTGGAAAAAGGAATATATTCAAATATAAACTACACAGAAGCATTCTGTGAAACTTCTTTCTGATCTGAGCATTCAGCTAACAGAGTTAAACCATACTTTTGATTGAGCAGTTTTGAAACACTCTGTCTGTAGAAAAAGCAACTGGACATTCTTAGCGCTAAGTGGGTAATAGTGGAAAAAAGAATATGTTCAAATATAAACTACACAGAAGCATTGTATGAAACTTCTTTCTGTTCTGTGCATTCAACTAACAGAGTTGAACCTTACTTTTGATTGAGCCGTTCTGAAACACTCTTTCTGTAGAAACTGCAATTGGACATTCTGAGCGCTAAGAGGCCTATATTGGGAAAAAGAATGTCTACAAATAAAAACTACACAGAAGAATTGTGTGAAACTTCTTTCTGTTCTGTTTGTTCATTAAAAGAGTTGAACTTTAGTTTTGATTGAGCCGTTCTGAAACACTCTTTCTGTAGAAAATGCAAGTGGAGATTCGGAGCGCTAAGAGGGTAATAGTGGAAAAAGGAATGTCTCCAAATATAAACTACACAGAATCATTCTGTGAAACTTCTTTCTGATCTGTGCATTCAGCTAACAGAGTTAAACCATACTTTTGATTGAGCAGATCTGAACACTCTTTCTGTAGAAAATGCAACTGGACATTTGGAGCGCTAAGAGAGTAGTAGTGGAAAAAGGAGTATATTCAAATATAAACTACACAGAAGCATTCTGTGAAACTTCTTTCTGATCTGAGCATTCAGCTAACAGAGTTAAACCATACTTTTGATTGAGCAGTTTTGAAACACGCTGTCTGTAGAAAATGCAACTGGACATTCGTAGCGCCAAGTGTGTAATAGTGGAAAAAAGAATATGTTCAAATGTAAACTACACAGAAGCATTGTATGAAATTTCTTTCTGTTCTGTGCATTCAACTAACAGAGTTGAACCTTAGTTTTGATTGAGCCTTTCTGAAACACTCTTTCTGTAGAAACTGCAATTGGACATTCTGAGCTCTAAGAGGACTATATTGGGAAAAATAATATCTTCAAATAAAAACTACACAGAAGCATTGTGTGAAACTTATTTCTGATATGTTCATTAAGCTAACAGAGTTAAACCATACTTTTGATTGCGCAGTTCTGTACACTCTTTCTGTAGAAAATGCAAGTGGACATTCGGAGCGCTAAGAGGGTAATAGTGGAAAAAGGAATATATTCAAATATAAACTACACAGTAGCATTCTGTGAAAATTCTTTCTGTTCTGTGCATTCAACTAACAGAGTTGAACCTTACTTTTGATTGAGCCGTTCTGAAACATTCTTTCTGTAGAAACTGCAATTGGACATGCTAAGCGCTAAGAGGCCAACATTGGGAAAAAGAATGTCTTCAAATAAAAACTACACAGATGCATTCTGTGAAACTTATTTCTGATCTGTAAATTCAGTTAACAGAGATAAAACATATTTTTGATTGAGCAGTTATGAAACACTCTTTTTGTAGAAAATGCAAGTGGAGATTCGGAGCGCTAAGAGGGTAATAGTGGAAAAAGGAATGTCTTCAAATATAAACTACACAGAATCATTCGGTGAAACTTCTTTCTGATCTGTGCATTCAGCTAACAGAGTTAAACCATACTTTTGATTGAGCAGATCTTAACACTCTTTCTGTAGAAAATGCAACTGGACATTCGTAGCGCTAAGTGGGTAATAGTGGAAAAAAGAATATGTTCAAATATAAACTACACAGAAGCATTGTATGAAATTTCTTTCTGTTCTGTGCATTCAACTAACAGAGTTGAACCTTACTTTTGATTGAGCCGTTCTGAAACACTCTTTCTGTAGAAACTGCAATTGGACATTCTGAGCGCTAAGAGGCCTATATTGGGAAAAAGAATGTCTACAAATAAAAACTACACAGAAGAATTGTGTGAAACTTCTTTCTGTTCTGTTTGTTCAACTAAAAGAGTTGAACCTTAGTTTTGATTGAGCCGTTCTGAAACACTCTTTCTGTAGAAAATGCAAGTGGAGATTCGGAGCGCTAAGAGGGTAATAGTGGAAAAAGGAATGTCTCCAAATATAAACTACACAGAATCATTCTGTGAAACTTCTTTCTGATCTGTGCATTCAGCTAACAGAGTTAAACCATACTTTTGATTGAGCAGATCTGAACACTCTTTCTGTAGAAAATGCAACTGGACATTTGGAGCGCTAAGAGAGTAGTAGTGGAAAAAGGAATATATTCAAATATAAACTACACAGAAGCATTCTGTGAAACTTCTTTCTGATCTGAGCATGCAGCTAACAGAGTTAAACCATACTTTTGATTGAGCAGTTTTGAAACACTCTGTCTGTAAAAAATTCAACTGGTCATTCGAAGGGCTAAGTGGGTAACAGTGGAAAAAAGAATATGTTCAAATATAAACTACACAGAAGCATTGTATGAAACTTCTTTCTGTTCTGTGCATTCAACTAACAGAGTTGAACCTTACTTTTGATTGAGCCTTTCTGAAACACTCTTTCTGTAGAAACTGCAATTGGACATTCTGAGCGCTAAGAGGCCTCTATTGGGAAAAATAATATCTTCAAATAAAAACTACACAGAAGCATTGTGTGAAACTTATTTCTGATATGTTCATTAAGCTAACAGAGTTAAACCATACTTTTGATTGCGTAGTTCTGAACACTCTTTCTGTAGAAAATGCAAGTGGACATTCGGAGCGCTAAGAGGGTAATAGTGGAAAAAGGAATATATTCAAATATAAACTACACAGTAGCATTCTGTGAAAATTCTTTCTGTTCTGTGCATTCAACTAACAGAGTTGAACCTTATTTTAATTGAGCCGTTCTGAAACACTCTTTCTGTAGAAACTGCAATTGGACATGCTAAGCGCTAAGAGGCCTACATTGGGAAAAAGAATATCTTCAAATAAAAACTACACAGATGCATCCTGTGAAACTTATTTCTGATCTGTAAATTCAGTTAACAGAGATAAAACATATTTTTGATTGAGCAGTTATGAAACACTCTTTTTGTAGAAAATGCAAGTGGAGATTCGGAGCGCTAAGAGGGTAATAGTGGAAAAAGGAATGTCTTCAAATATAAACTACACAGAATCATTCGGTGAAACTTCTTTCTGATCTGTTCATTCAGCTAACAGAGTTAAACCATACTTTTGATTGAGCAGATCTGTACACTCTTTGTGTAGAAAATGCAACTGGACATTTGGAGCGCTAAGAGCGAAGTGGTGGAAAAAGGAATATATTCAAATATAAACTACACAGAAGCATTCTGTGAAACTTCTTTCTGATCTGAGCATTCAGCTAACAGAGTTAAACCATACTTTTGATTGAGCAGTTTTGAAACACTCTGTCTGTAGAAAAAGCAACTGGACATTCGTAGCGCTAAGTGGGTAATAGTGGAAAAAAGAATATGTTCAAATATAAACTACACAGAAGCATTGTATGGAACTACTTTCTGTTCTGTGCATTCAACTAACAGAGTTGAACCTTACTTTTGATTGAGCCGTTCTGAAACACTCTTTCTGTAGAAACTGCAATTGGACATTCTGGGCGCTAAGAGGCCTATATTGGGAAAAAGAATGTCTACAAATAAAAACTACACAGAAGAATTGTGTGAAACTTCTTTCTGTTCTGTTTGTTCATTAAAAGAGTTGAACTTTAGTTTTGATTGAGCCGTTCTGAAACACTCTTTCTGTAGAAAATGCAAGTGGAGATTCGGAGCGCTAAGAGGGTAATAGTGGAAAAAGGAATGTCTCCAAATATAAACTACACAGAATCATTCTGTGAAACTTCTTTCTGATCTGTGCATTCAGCTAACAGAGTTAAACCATACTTTTGATTGAGCAGATCTGAACACTCTTTCTGTAGAAAATGCAACTGGACATTTGGAGCGCTAAGAGTGTTGTAGTGGAAAAAGGAGTATATTCAAATATAAACTACACAGAAGCATTCTGTGAAACTTCTTTCTGATCTGAGCATTCAGCTAACAGAGTTAAACCATACTTTTGATTGAGCAGTTTTGAAACACGCTGTCTGTAGAAAATGCAACTGGACATTCGTAGCGCCAAGTGGGTAATAGTGGAAAAAAGAATATGTTCAAATATAAACTACACAGAAGCATTGTATGAAATTTCTTTCTGTTCTGTGCATTCAACTAACAGAGTTGAACCTTAGTTTTGATTGAGCCTTTCTGAAACACTCTTTCTGTAGAAACTGCAATTGGACATTCTGAGCTCTAAGAGGACTATATTGGGAAAAATAATATCTTCAAATAAAAACTACACAGAAGCATTGTGTGAAACTTATTTCTGATATGTTCATTAAGCTAACAGAGTTAAACCATACTTTTGATTGCGCAGTTCTGTACACTCTTTCTGTAGAAAATGCAAGTGGACATTCGGAGCGCTAAGAGGGTAATAGTGGAAAAAGGAATATATTCAAATATAAACTACACAGTAGCATTCTGTGAAAATTCTTTCTGTTCTGTGCATTCAACTAACAGAGTTGAACCTTACTTTTGATTGAGCCGTTCTGAAACATTCTTTCTGTAGAAACTGCAATTGGACATGCTAAGCGCTAAGAGGCCAACATTGGGAAAAAGAATATCTTCAAATAAAAACTACACAGATGCATTCTGTGAAACTTATTTCTGATCTGTAAATTCAGTTAACAGAGATAAAACATATTTTTGATTGAGCAGTTATGAAACACTCTTTTTGTAGAAAATGCAAGTGGAGATTCGGAGCGCTAAGAGGGTAATAGTGGAAAAAGGAATGTCTTCAAATATAAACTACACAGAATCATTCGGTGAAACTTCTTTCTGATCTGTGCATTCAGCTAACAGAGTTAAACCATACTTTTGATTGAGCAGATCTTAACACTCTTTCTGTAGAAAATGCAACTGGACATTCGTAGCGCTAAGTGGGTAATAGTGGAAAAAAGAATATGTTCAAATATAAACTACACAGAAGCATTGTATGAAATTTCTTTCTGTTCTGTGCATTCAACTAACAGAGTTGAACCTTACTTTTGATTGAGCCGTTCTGAAACACTCTTTCTGTAGAAACTGCAATTGGACATTCTGAGCGCTAAGAGGCCTATATTGGGAAAAAGAATGTCTACAAATAAAAACTACACAGAAGAATTGTGTGAAACTTCTTTCTGTTCTGTTTGTTCAACTAAAAGAGTTGAACCTTAGTTTTGATTGAGCCGTTCTGAAACACTCTTTCTGTAGAAAATGCAAGTGGAGATTCGGAGCGCTAAGAGGGTAATAGTGGAAAAAGGAATGTCTCCAAATATAAACTACACAGAATCACTCTGTGAAACTTCTTTCTGATCTGTGCATTCAGCTAACAGAGTTAAACCATACTTTTGATTGAGCAGATCTGAACACTCTTTCTGTAGAAAATGCAACTGGACATTTGGAGCGCTAAGAGAGTAGTAGTGGAAAAAGGAATATATTCAAATATAAACTACACAGAAGCATTCTGTGAAACTTCTTTCTGATCTGAGCATTCAGCTAACAGAATTAAACCATACTTTTGATTGAGCAGTTTTGAAACACTCTGTCTGTAGAAAATGCAACTGGACATTCGTAGCGCTAAGTGGGTAATAGTGGAAAAAAGAATATGTTCAAATATAAACTACACAGAAGCATTGTATGAAACTTCTTTCTGTTCTGTGCATTCAACTAACAGGGTTGAACCTTACTTTTGATTGAGCCTTTCTGAAACACTCTTTCTGTAGAAACTGCAATTGGACATTCTGAGCGCTAAGAGGACTCTATTGGGAAAAATAATATCTTCAAATAAAAACTACACAGAAGAATTGTGTGAAACTTATTTCTGATATGTTCATTAAGCTAACAGAGTTAAACCATACTTTTGATTGCGCAGTTCTGAACACTCTTTCTGTAGAAAATGCAAGTGGACATTCGGAGCGCTAAGAGGGTAATAGTGGAAAAAGGAATATATTCAAATATAAACTACACAGTAGCATTCTGTGAAAATTCTTTCTGTTCTGCGCATTCAACTAACAGAGTTGAACCTTACTTTTAATTGAGCCGTTGTGAAACACTCTTTCTGTAGAAACTGCAATTGGACATGCTAAGCGCTAAGAGGCCTACATTGGGAAAAAGAATATCTTCAAATAAAAACTACACAGATGCATTCTGTGAAACTTATTTCTGATCTGTAAATTCAGTTATCAGAGATAAAACATATTTTTGATTGAGCAGTTATGAAACAATCTTTTTGTAGAAAATGCAACTGGAGATTCGGAGCGCTAAGAGGGTAATAGTGGAAAAAGGAATGTCTTCAAATATAAACTACACAGAATCATTCGGTGAAACATCTTTCTGATCTGTGCATTCAGCTAACAGGGTTAAACCATACTTTTGATTGAGCAGATCTGAACACTCTTTCTTTAGAAAATGCAACTGGACATTTGGAGCGCTAAGAGCGTAGTAGTGGAAAAAGGAATATATTCAAATATAAACTACACAGAAGCATTCTGTGAAACTTCTTTCTGATCTGAGCATACAGCTAACAGAGTTAAACCATACTTTTGATTGAGCAGTTTTGAAACACTCTGTCTGTAGAAAATGCAACTGGACATTCGTAGCGCTAAGTGGGTAATAGTGGAAAAAAGAATATGTTCAAATATAAACTACACAGAAGCATTGTATGAAACTTCTTTCTTTTCTGTGCATTCAAATAACAGAGTTGAACCTTACTTTTGATTGAGCCGTTCTGAAACACTCTTTCTGTAGAAACTGCAATTGGACATTCTGAGCGCTAGGAGGCCTATATTGGGAAAAAGAATGTCTACAAATAAAAACTACAGAGAAGAATTGTGTGAAACTTCTTTCTGTTCTGTTTGTTCAACTAAAAGAGTTGAACCTTAGTTTTGATTGAGCCGTTCTGAAACACTCTTTCTGTAGAAAATGCAAGTGGAGATTCGGAGCGCTAAGAGGGTAATAGTGGAAAAAGGAATGTCTCCAAATATAAACTACACAGAATCATTCTGTGAAACTTCTTTCTGATCTGTGCATTCAGCTAACAGAGTTAAACCATACTTTTGATTGAGCAGATCTGAACACTCTTTCTGTAGAAAATGCAACTGGACATTTGGAGCACTAAGAGAGTACTAGTGGAAAAAGGAATATATTCAAATATAAACTACACAGAAGCATTCTGTGAAACTTCTTTCTGATGTGAGCATTCAGCTAACAGAGTTAAACCATACTTTTGATTGAGCAGTTTTGAAACACTCTGTATGTAGAAAATGCAACTGGACATTCGTAGCGCTAAGAGGGCAATAGTGGAAAAAAGAATATGTTCAAATATAAACTACACAGAAGCATTGTATGAAACTCCTTTCTGTTCTGTGCATTCAACTAACAGAGTTGAACCTTACTTTTGATTGAGCCTTTCTGAAACACTCTTTCTGTAGAAACTGCAATTGGACATTCTGAGCGGTAAGAGGCCTCTATTGGGAAAAATAATATCTTCAAATAAAAACTACACAGAAGCATTGTGTGAAACCTGTTTCTGATATGTTCATTAAGCTAACAGAGTTAAACCATACTTTTGATTGCGCAGTTCTGAACACTCTTTCTGTAGAAAATGCAAGTGGACATTCGGAGCGCTAAGAGGGTATTAGTGGAAAAAGGAATATATTCAAATATAAACTACACAGTAGCATTCTGTGAAAATTCTTTCTGTTCTGTGCATTCAACTAACAGAGTTGAACCTTACTTTTGATTGAGCCGTTCTGAAACACTCTTTCTGTAGAAACTGCAATTGGACATGCTAAGCGCTAAGAGGCCTACATTGGGAAAAGGAATATCTTCAAATAAAAACTACACAGATGCATTCTGTGAAACTTATTTCTGATCTGTAAATTCAGTTAACAGAGATAAAACATATTTTTGATTGAGCAGTTATGAAACTCTCTTTTTGTAGAAAATGCAAGTGGAGATTCGGAGCGCTAAGAGGGTAATAGTGGAAAAAGGAATGTCTTCAAATATAAACTACACAGAATCATTCGGTGAAACTTCTTTCTGATCTGTTCATTCAGCTAACAGAGTTAAACCATACTTTGATTGAGCAGATCTGTACACTCCTTGTGTAGAAAATGCAACTGGACATTTGGAGCGCTAAGAGCGAATTGGTGGAAAAAGGAATATATTCAAATATAAACTACACAGAAGCATTCTGTGAAACTTCTTTCTGATCTGAGCATTCAGCTAACAGAGTTAAAACATACATTTGATTGAGCAGTTTTGAAACACTCTGTCTGTAGAAAAAGCAACTGGACATTCGTAGCGCTAAGTGGGTAATAGTGGAAAAAAGAATATGTTCAAATATAAACTACACAGAAGCATTGTATGAAACTTCTTTCTGTTCTGTGCATTCAACTAACAGAGTTGAACCTTACTTTTGATTGAGCAGTTCTGAAACACTCTTTCTGTAGAAACTGCAATTGGACATTCTGAGCGCTAAGAGGCCTATATTGGGAAAAAGAATGTCTACAAATAAAAACTACACAGAAGAATTGTGTGAAACTTCTTTCTGTTCTGTTTGTTCATTAAAAGAGTTGAACTTTAGTTTTGATTGAGCCGTTCTGAAACACTCTTTCTGTAGAAAATGCAAGTGGAGATTCGGAGCGCTAAGAGGGTAATAGTGGAAAAAGGAATGTCTCCAAATATAAACTACACAGAATCATTCTGTGAAACTTCTTTCTGATCTGTGCATTCAGCTAACAGAGTTAAACCATACTTTTGATTGAGCAGATCTGAACACTCTTTCTGTAGAAAATGCAACTGGACATTTGGAGCGCTAAGAGAGTAGTAGTGGAAAAAGGAGTATATTCAAATATAAACTACACAGAAGCATTCTGTGAAACTTCTTTCTGATCTGAGCATTCAGCTAACAGAGTTAAACCATACTTTTGATTGAGCAGTTTTGAAACACGCTGTCTGTAGAAAATGCAACTGGACATTCGTAGCGCCAAGTGGGTAATAGTGGAAAAAAGAATATGTTCAAATGTAAACTACACAGAAGCATTGTATGAAATTTCTTTCTGTTCTGTGCATTCAACTAACAGAGTTGAACCTTAGTTTTGATTGAGCCGTTCTGAAACACTCTTTCTGTAGAAACTGCAATTGGACATTCTGAGCGCTAAGAGGCCTATATTGGGAAAAAGAATGTCTACAAATAAAAACTACACAGAAGAATTGTGTGAAACTTCTTTCTGTTATGTTTGTTCAACTAAAAGAGTTGAACTTTAGTTTTGATTGAGCCGTTCTGAAACACTCTTTCTGTAGAAAATGCAAGTGGAGATTCGGAGCGCTAAGAGGGTAATAGTGGAAAAAGGAATGTCTCCAAATATAAACTACACAGAATCATTCTGTGAAACTTCTTTCTGATCTGTGCATTCAGCTAACAGAGTTAAACCATACTTTTGATTGAGCAGATCTGAACACTCTTTCTGTAGAAAATGCAACTGGACATTTGGAGCGCTAAGAGCGTAGTAGTGGAAAAAGGAATATATTCAAATATAAACTACACAGAAGCATTCTGTGAAACTTCTTGCTGTTCTGAGCATTCAGCTAACAGAATTAAACCATACTTTTGATTGAGCAGTTTTGAAACACTCTGTCTGTAGAAAATGCAACTGGACATTCATAGCGCTAAGTGGGTAATAGTGGAAAAAAGAATATGTTCAAATATAAACTACACAGAAGCATTGTATGAAACTTCTTTCTGTTCTGTGCATTCAACTAACAGAGTTGAACCTTACTTTTGATTGAGCCGTTCTGAAACACTCTTTCTGTAGAAACTGCAATTGGACATTCTGAGCGCTAAGAGGCCTATATTGGGAAAAAGAAAGTCTACAAATAAAAACTACACAGAAGAATTGTGTGAAACTTCTTTCTGTTCTGTTTGTTCAACTAAAAGAGTTGAACCTTAGTTTTGATTGAGCCGTTCTGAAACACTCTTTCTGTAGAAAATGCAAGTGGAGATTCGGAGCGATAAGAGGGTAATGGTGGAAAAAGGAATGTCTCCAAATATAAACTACACAGAATCATTCTGTGAAACTTCTTTCTGATCTGTGCATTCAGCTAACAGGGTTAAACCATACTTTTGATTGAGCAGATCTGAATACTCTTTCTGTAGAAAATGCAACTGGACATTTGGAGCGCTAAGAGATTAGTAGTGGAAAAAGGAATATATTCAAATATAAACTACACAGAAGCATTCTGTGAAACTTCTTTCTGATCTGAGCATTCAGCTAACAGAGTTAAACCATACTTTTGATTGAGCAGTTTTGAAACCCTCTGTCTGTAGAAAATGCAACTGGACATTCATAGCGCTAAGTTGGTAATAGTGGAAAAGAGAATATGTTCAAATATAAACTACACAGAAGCATTGTATGAAACTTCTTTCGGTTCTGTGCATTCAACTAACAGAGTTGAACCTTACTTTTGATTGAGCCGTTCTGAAACTCTCTTTCTGTAGAAAGTGCAATTGGACATTCTGAGTGCTAAGAGGCCTATATTGGGAAAAAGAATGTCTACAAATAAAAACTACACAGAAGAATTGTGTGAAACTTCTTTCTGTTCTGTTTGTTCAACTAAAAGAGTTGAACATTAGTTTTCATTGAGCCGTTCTGAAACACTCTTTCTGTAGAAAATGCAAGTGGAGATTCGGAGCGCTAAGAGGGTAATAGTGGAAAAAGGAATGTCTCCAAATATAAACTACACAGAATCATTCTGTGAAACTTCTTTCTGATCTGTGCATTCAGCTAACAGAGTTAAACCATACTTTTGATTGAGCAGATCTGAACACTCTTTCTGTAGAAAATGCAACTGGACATTTGGAGCGCTAAGAGAGTAGTAGTGGAAAAAGGAATATATTCAAATATAAACTACACAGAAGCATTCTGTGAAACTTCTTTCTGATCTGAGCATGCAGCTAACAGAGTTAAACCATACTTTTGATTGAGCAGTTTCGAAACACTCTGTCTGTAAAAAATGCAACTGGACATTCGTAGGGCTAAGTGGGTAACAGTGGAAAAAAGAATATGTTCAAATATAAACTACACAGAAGCATTGTATGAAACTTCTTTCTGTTCTGTGCATTCAACTAACAGAGTTGAACCTTACTTTTGATTGAGCCTTTCTGAAACACTCTTTCTGTAGAAACTGCAATTGGACATTCTGAGCGCTAAGAGGCCTCTATTGGGAAAAAAAATATCTTCAAATAAAAACTACACAGAAGCATTGTGTGAAACTTATTTCTGATATGTTCATTAAGCTAACAGAGTTAAACCATACTTTTGATTGCGTAGTTCTGAACACTCTTTCTGTAGAAAATGCAAGTGGACATTCGGAGCGCTAAGAGGGTAATAGTGGAAAAAGGAATATATTCAAATATAAACTACACAGTAGCATTCTGTGAAAATTCTTTCTGTTCTGTGCATTCAACTAACAGAGTTGAACCTTACTTTTAATTGAGCCGTTCTGAAACACTCTTTCTGTAGAAACTGCAATTGGACATGCTAAGCGCTAAGAGGCCTACATTGGGAAAAAGAATATCTTCAAATAAAAACTACACAGATGCATCCTGTGAAACTTATTTCTGATCTGTAAATTCAGTTAACAGAGATAAAACATATTTTTGATTGAGCAGTTATGAAACACTCTTTTTGTAGAAAATGCAAGTGGAGATTCGGAGCGCTAAGAGGGTAATAGTGGAAAAAGGAATGTCTTCAAATATAAACTACACAGAATCATTCGGTGAAACTTCTTTCTGATCTGTTCATTCAGCTAACAGAGTTAAACCATACTTTTGATTGAGCAGATCTGTACACTCTTTGTGTAGGAAATGCAACTGGACATTTGGAGCGCTAAGAGCGAAGTGGTGGAAAAAGGAATATATTCAAATATAAACTACACAGAAGCATTCTGTGAAACTTCTTTCTGATCTGAGCATTCAGCTAACAGAGTTAAACCATACTTTTGATTGAGCAGTTTTGAAACACTCTGTCTGTAGAAAAAGCAACTGGACATTCGTAGCGCTAAGTGGGTAATAGTGGAAAAAAGAATATGTTCAAATATAAACTACACAGAAGCATTGTATGAAACTTCTTTCTGTTCTGTGCATTCAACTAACAGAGTTGAACCTTACTTTTGATTGAGCCGTTCTGAAACACTCTTTCTGTAGAAACTGCTATTGGACATTCTGAGCGCTAAGAGGCCTATATTGGGAAAAAGAATGTCTACAAATAAAAACTACACAGAAGAATTGTGTGAAACTTCTTTCTGTTCTGTTTGTTCATTAAAAGAGTTGAACTTTAGTTTTGATTGAGCCGTTCTGAAACACTCTTTCTGTAGAAAATGCAAGTGGAGATTCGGAGCGCTAAGAGGGTAATAGTGGAAAAAGGAATGTCTACAAATATAAACTACACAGAATCATTCTGTGAAACTTCTTTCTGATCTGTGCATTCAGCTAACAGAGTTAAACCATACTTTTGATTGAGCAGATCTGAACACTCTTTCTGTAGAAAATGCAACTGGACATTTGGAGCGCTAAGAGAGTAGTAGTGGAAAAAGGAGTATATTCAAATATAAACTACACAGAAGCATTCTGTGAAACTTCTTTCTGATCTGAGCATTCAGCTAACAGAGTTAAACCATACTTTTGATTGAGCAGTTTTGAAACACGCTGTCTGTAGAAAATGCAACTGGACATTCGTAGCGCCAAGTGGGTAATAGTGGAAAAAAGAATATGTTCAAATGTAAACTACACAGAAGCATTGTATGAAATTTCTTTCTGTTCTGTGCATTCAACTAACAGAGTTGAACCTTAGTTTTGATTGAGCCTTTCTGAAACACTCTTTCTGTAGAAACTGCAATTGGACATTCTGAGCTCTAAGAGGACTATATTGGGAAAAATAATATCTTCAAATAAAAACTACACAGAAGCATTGTGTGAAACTTATTTCTGATATGTTCATTAAGCTAACAGAGTTAAACCATACTTTTGATTGCGCAGTTCTGTACACTCTTTCTGTAGAAAATGCAAGTGGACATTCGGAGCGCTAAGAGGGTAATAGTGGAAAAAGGAATATATTCAAATATAAACTACACAGTAGTATTCTGTGAAAATTCTTTCTGTTCTGTGCATTCAACTAACAGAGTTGAACCTTACTTTTGATTGAGCCGTTCTGAAACATTCTTTCTGTAGAAACTGCAATTGGACATGCTAAGCGCTAAGAGGCCAACATTGGGAAAAAGAATATCTTCAAATAAAAACTACACAGATGCATTCTGTGAAACTTATTTCTGATCTGTAAATTCAGTTAACAGAGATAAAACATATTTTTGATTGAGCAGTTATGAAACACTCTTTTTGTAGAAAATGCAAGTGGAGATTCGGAGCGCTAAGAGGGTAATAGTGGAAAAAGGAATGTCTTCAAATATAAACTACACAGAATCATTCGGTGAAACTTCTTTCTGATCTGTGCATTCAGCTAACAGAGTTAAACCATACTTTTGATTGAGCAGATCTTAACACTCCTTCTGTAGAAAATGCAACTGGACATTCGTAGCGCTAAGTGGGTAATAGTGGAAAAAAGAATATGTTCAAATATAAACTACACAGAAGCATTGTATGAAATTTCTTTCTGTTCTGTGCATTCAACTAACAGAGTTGAACCTTACTTTTGATTGAGCCGTTCTGAAACACTCTTTCTGTAGAAACTGCAATTGGACATTCTGAGCGCTAAGAGGCCTATATTGGGAAAAAGAATGTCTACAAATAAAAACTACACAGAAGAATTGTGTGAAACTTCTTTCTGTTCTGTTTGTTCAACTAAAAGAGTTGAACCTTAGTTTTGATTGAGCCGTTCTGAAACACTCTTTCTGTAGAAAATGCAAGTGGAGATTCGGAGCGCTAAGAGGGTAATAGTGGAAAAAGGAATGTCTCCAAATATAAACTACACAGAATCATTCTGTGAAACTTCTTTCTGATCTGTGCATTCAGCTAACAGAGTTAAACCATACTTTTGATTGAGCAGATCTGAACACTCTTTCTGTAGAAAATGCAACTGGACATTTGGAGCGCTAAGAGAGTAGTAGTGGAAAAAGGAATATATTCAAATATAAACTACACAGAAGCATTCTGTGAAACTTCTTTCTGATCTGAGCATGCAGCTAACAGAGTTAAACCATACTTTTGATTGAGCAGTTTTGAAACACTCTGTCTGTAAAAAATGCAACTGGACATTCGAAGGGCTAAGTGGGTAACAGTGCAAAAAGGAATATGTTCAAATATAAACTACACAGAAGCATTGTATGAAACTTCTTTCTGTTCTGTGCATTCAACTAACAGAGTTGAACCTTACTTTTGATTGAGCCTTTCTGAAACACTCTTTCTGTAGAAACTGCAATTGGACATTCTGAGCGCTAAGAGGCCTCTATTGGGAAAAATAATATCTTCAAATAAAAACTACACAGAAGCATTGTGTGAAACTTATTTCTGATATGTTCATTAAGCTAACAGAGTTAAACCATACTTTTGATTGCGTAGTTCTGAACACTCTTTCTGTAGAAAATGCAAGTGGACATTCGGAGCGCTAAGAGGGTAATAGTGGAAAAAGGAATATATTCAAATATAAACTACACAGTAGCATTCTGTGAAAATTCTTTCTGTTCTGTGCATTCAACTAACAGAGTTGAACCTTATTTTAATTGAGCCGTTCTGAAACACTCTTTCTGTAGAAACTGCAATTGGACATGCTAAGCGCTAAGAGGACTACATTGGGAAAAAGAATATCTTCAAATAAAAACTACACAGATGCATCCTGTGAAACTTATTTCTGATCTGTAAATTCAGTTAACAGAGATAAAACATATTTTTGATTGAGCAGTTATGAAACACTCTTTTTGTAGAAAATGCAAGTGGAGATTCGGAGCGCTAAGAGGGTAATAGTGGAAAAAGGAATGTCTTCAAATATAAACTACACAGAATCATTCGGTGAAACTTCTTTCTGATCTGTTCATTCAGCTAACAGAGTTAAACCATTCTTTTGATTGAGCAGATCTGTACACTCTTTGTGTAGAAAATGCAACTGGACATTTGGAGCGCTAAGAGCGAAGTGGTGGAAAAAGGAATATATTCAAATATAAACTACACAGAAGCATTCTGTGAAACTTCTTTCTGATCTGAGCATTCAGCTAACAGAGTTAAACCATACTTTTGATTGAGCAGTTTTGAAACACTCTGTCTGTAGAAAAAGCAACTGGACATTCGTAGCGCTAAGTGGGTAATAGTGGAAAAAAGAATATGTTCAAATATAAACTACACAGAAGCATTGTATGAAACTTCTTTCTGTTCTGTGCATTCAACTAACAGAGTTGAACCTTACTTTTGATTGAGCCGTTCTGAAACACTCTTTCTGTAGAAACTGCAATTGGACATTCTGAGCGCTAAGAGGCCTATATTGGGAAAAAGAATGTCTACAAATAAAAACTACACAGAAGAATTGTGTGAAACTTCTTTCTGTTCTGTTTGTTCATTAAAAGAGTTGAACTTTAGTTTTGATTGAGCCGTTCTGAAACACTCTTTCTGTAGAAAATGCAAGTGGAGATTCGGAGCGCTAAGAGGGTAATAGTGGAAAAAGGAATGTCTCCAAATATAAACTACACAGAATCATTCTGTGAAACTTCTTTCTGATCTGTGCATTCAGCTAACAGAGTTAAACCATACTTTTGATTGAGCAGATCTGAACACTCTTTCTGTAGAAAATGCAACTGGACATTTGGAGCGCTAAGAGAGTAGTAGTGGAAAAAGGAGTATATTCAAATATAAACTACACAGAAGCATTCTGTGAAACTTCTTTCTGATCTGAGCATTCAGCTAACAGAGTTAAACCATACTTTTGATTGAGCAGTTTTGAAACACGCTGTCTGTAGAAAATGCAACTGGACATTCGTAGCGCCAAGTGGGTAATAGTGGAAAAAAGAATATGTTCAAATGTAAACTACACAGAAGCATTGTATGAAATTTCTTTCTGTTCTGTGCATTCAACTAACAGAGTTGAACCTTAGTTTTGATTGAGCCTTTCTGAAACACTCTTTCTGTAGAAACTGCAATTGGACATTCTGAGCTCTAAGAGGACTATATTGGGAAAAATAATATCTTCAAATAAAAACTACACAGAAGCATTGTTTGAAACTTATTTCTGATATGTTCATTAAGCTAACAGAGTTAAACCATACTTTTGATTGCGCAGTTCTGTACACTCTTTCTGTAGAAAATGCAAGTGGACATTCGGAGCGCTAAGAGGGTAATAGTGGAAAAAGGAATATATTCAAATATAAACTACACAGTAGCATTCTGTGAAAATTCTTTCTGTTCTGTGCATTCAACTAACAGAGTTGAACCTTAGTTTTGATGGAGCCGTTCTGAAACATTCTTTCTGTAGAAACTGCAATTGGACATGCTAAGCGCTAAGAGGCCAACATTGGGAAAAAGAATATCTTCAAATAAAAACTACACAGATGCATTCTGTGAAACTTATTTCTGATCTGTAAATTCAGTTAACAGAGATAAAACATATTTTTGATTGAGCAGTTATGAAACACTCTTTTTGTAGAAAATGCAAGTGGAGATTCGGAGCGCTAAGAGGGTAATAGTGGAAAAAGGAATGTCTTCAATATAAACTACACAGAATCATTCGGTGAAACTTCTTTCTGATCTGTGCATTCAGCTAACAGAGTTAAACCATACTTTTGATTGAGCAGATCTTAACACTCTTTCTGTAGAAAATGCAACTGGACATTCGTAGCGCTAAGTGGGTAATAGTGGAAAAAAGAATATGTTCAAATATAAACTACACAGAAGCATTGTATGAAATTTCTTTCTGTTCTGTGCATTCAACTAACAGAGTTGAACCTTACTTTTGATTGAGCCGTTCTGAAACACTCTTTCTGTAGAAACTGCAATTGGACATTCTGAGCGCTAGGAGGCCTATATTGGGAAAAAGAATGTCTACAAATAAAAACTACAGAGAAGAATTGTGTGAAACTTCTTTCTGTTCTGTTTGTTCAACTAAAAGAGTTGAACCTTAGTTTTGATTGAGCCGTTCTGAAACACTCTTTCTGTAGAAAATGCAAGTGGAGATTCGGAGCGCTAAGAGGGTAATAGTGGAAAAAGGAATGTCTCCAAATATAAACTACACAGAATCATTCTGTGAAACTTGTTTCTGATCTGTGCATTCAGCTAACAGAGTTAAACCATACTTTTGATTGAGCAGATCTGAACACTCTTTCTGTAGAAAATGCAACTGTACATTTGGAGCACTAAGAGAGTACTAGTGGAAAAAGGAATATATTCAAATATAAACTACACAGAAGCATTCTGTGAAACTTCTTTCTGATCTGAGCATTCAGCTAACAGAGTTAAACCATACTTTTGATTGAGCAGTTTTGAAACCCTCTGTCTGTAGAAAATGCAACTGGACATTCGTAGCGCTAAGAGTGTAATAGTGGAGAAAAGAATATGTTCAAATATAAACTACACAGAAGCATTGTATGAAACTCCTTTCTGTTCTGTGCATTCAACTAACAGAGTTGAACCTTACTTTTGATTGAGCCTTTCTGAAACACTCTTTCTGTAGAAACTGCAATTGGACATTCTGAGCGGTAAGAGGCCTCTATTGGGAAAAATAATATCTTCAAATAAAAACTACACAGAAGCATTGTGTGAAACCTGTTTCTGATATGTTCATTAAGCTAACAGAGTTAAACCATACTTTTGATTGCGCAGTTCTGAACACTCTTTCTGTAGAAAATGCAAGTGGACATTCGGAGCGCTAAGAGGGTATTAGTGGAAAAAGGAATATATTGAAATATAAACTACACAGTAGCATTCTGTGAAAATTCTTTCTGTTCTGTGCATTCAACTAACAGAGTTGAACCTTACTTTTGATTGAGCCGTTCTGAAACACTCTTTCTGTAGAAACTGCAATTGGACATGCTAAGCGCTAAGAGGCCTACATTGGGAAAAGGAATATCTTCAAATAAAAACTACACAGATGCATTCTGTGAAACTTATTTCTGATCTGTAAATTCAGTTAACAGAGATAAAACATATTTTTGATTGAGCAGTTATGAAACTCTCTTTTTGTAGAAAATGCAAGTGGAGATTCGGAGCGCTAAGGGGGTTATAGTGGAAAAAGGAATGTCTTCAAATATAAACTACACAGAATCATTCGGTGAAACTTCTTTCTGATCTGTGCATTCAGCTAACAGAGTTAAACCATACTTTTGATTGAGCACATCTGAACACTCTTTCTGTAGAAAATGCAACTGGACATTTGGAGCGCTAAGAGGGTAGTAGTGGAAAAAGGAATATATTCAAATATAAACTACACAGAAGCATTCTGTGAAACTTCTTTCTGATCTGAGCATTCAGCTAACAGAGTTAAACCATACTTTTGATTGAGCAGTTTTGAAACACTCTGTCTGTAGAAAATGCAACTGGACATTCGTAGCGCTAAGTGGGTAATAGTGGAAAAAAGAATATGTTCAAATATAAACTACACAGAAGCATTGTATGAAACTTCTTTCTGTTCTGTGCATTCAACTAACAGAGTTGAACCTTACTTTTGATTGAGCCGTTCTGAAACACTCTTTCTGTAGAAACTGCAATTGGACATTCTGAGCGTTAAGAGGCCTATATTGGGAAAAAGAATGTCTACAAATAAAAACTACACAGAAGAATTGTGTGAAACTTCTTTCTGTTCTGTTTGTTCAACTAAATGAGTTGAACCTTAGTTTTGATTGAGCCGTTCTGAAACACTCTTTCTGTAGAAAATGCAAGTGGAGATTCGGAGCGCTAAGAGGTTAATAGTGGAAAAAGGAATGTCTCCAAATATAAACTACACAGAATCATTCTGTGAAACTTCTTTCTGATCTGTGCATTCAGCTAACAGAGTTAAAACATACTTTTGATTGAGCAGATCTGAACACTCTTTCTGTACAAAATGCAACTGGACATTTGGAGCGCTAAGAGAGTAGTAGTGGAAAAAGGAATATATTCAAATATAAACTACACAGAAGCATTCTGTGAAACTTCTTTCTGATCTGAGCATTCAGCTAACAGAGTTAAACCATACTTATGATTGAGCAGTTTTGAAACACTCTGTCTGTAGAAAATGCAACTGGACATTCGTAGCGCTAAGTGGGTAATAGTGGAAAAAAGAATATTTTCAAATATAAACTACACAGAAGCATTGTATGAAACTACTTTCTGTTCTGTGCATTCAACTAACAGAGTTGAACCTTACTTTTGATTGAGCCTTTCTGAAACACTCTTTCTGTAGAAACTGCAATTGGACACTCTGAGCGCTAAGAGGCCTATATTGGGAAAAATAATATCTTCAAATAAAAACTACACAGAAGCATTGTGTGAAACTTATTTCTGATATGTTCATAAAGCTAACAGAGTTAAACCATACTTTTGATTGCGCAGTTCTGAACACTCTTTCTGTAGAAAATGCAAGTGGACATTCGGAGCGCTAAGAGGGTAATAGTGGAAAAAGGAATATATTCAAATATAAACTACACAGTAGCATTCTGTGAAAATTCTTTCTGTTCTGTGCATTCAACTAACAGAGTTGAACCTTACTTTTGATTGAGCCGTTCTGAAACACTCTTTCTGTAGAAACTGCAATTAGACATGCTAAGCGCTAAGAGGCCTACATTGGGAAAAAGAATATCTTCAAATAAAAACTACACAGATGCATTCTGTGAAACTTATCTCTGATCTGTAAATTCAGTTAACAGAGATAAAACATATTTTTGATTGAGCAGTTATGAAACACTCTTTTTGTAGAAAATGCAAGTGGAGATTCGGAGCGCTAAGAGGGTAATAGTCGAAAAAGGAATGTCTTCAAATATAAACTACACAGAATCATTCGGTGAAACTTCTTTCTGATCTGTGCATTCAGCTAACAGAGTTAAACCATACTTTTGATTGAGCAGATCTGAACACTCTTTCTGTTGAAAATGCAACTAGACATTTGGAGCGCTAAGAGCGTAATAGTGGAAAAAGGAATATATTCAAATATAAACTACACAGAAGCATTCTGTGAAACTTCTTTCTGATCTGAGCATTCAGCTAACAGATTTAAACCATACTTTTGATTGAGCAGATTTGAAACACTCTGTCTGTAGAAAATGAAACTGGACATTCGTAGCGCTAAGTGGGTAATAGTGGAAAAAAGAATATGTTCAAATATAAACTACACAGAAGCATTGTATGAAACTACTTTCTTTTCTGTGCATTCAAATAACAGAGTTGAACCTTACTTTTGATTGAGCCGTTCTGAAACACTCTTTCTGTAGAAACTGCAATTGGACATTCTGCGCGCTAGGAGGCCTATATTGGGAAAAAGAATGTCTACAAATAAAAACTACAGAGAAGAATTGTGTGAAACTTCTTTCTGTTCTGTTTGTTCAACTAAAAGAGTTGAACGTTAGTTTTGATTGAGCCGTTCTGAAACACTCTTTCTCTAGAAAATGCAAGTGGAGATTCGGAGCGCTAAGAGGGTAATAGTGGAAAAAGGAATGTCTCCAAATATAAACTACACAGAATCATTCTGTGAAACTTCTTTCTGATCTGTGCATTCAGCTAACAGAGTTAAACCATACTTTTGATTGAGCAGATCTGAACACTCTTTCTGTAGAAAATGCAACTGGACATATGGAGCGCTAAGAGAGTACTAGTGGTAAAAGTAATATATTCAAATATAAACTACACAGAAGCATTCTGTGAAACTTCTTTCTGATCTGAGCATTCAGCTAACAGAGTTAAACCATACTTTTGATTGAGCAGTTTTGAAACACTCTGTCTGTAGAAAATGCAACTGGACATTCGTAGCGCTAAGAGGGTAATAGTGGAAAAAAGAATATGTTCAAATATAAACTACACAGAAGCATTGTATGAAACTTCTTTCTGTTCTGTGCATTCAACTAACAGAGTTGAACCTTACTTTTGATTGAGCCTTTCTGAAACACTCTTTCTGTAGAAACTGCAATTGGACATTCTGAGCGCTAAGAGGACTCTATTGAGAAAAATAATATCTTCAAATAAAAACTACACAGAAGCATTGTGTGAAACTTGTTTCTGATATGTTCATTAAGCTAACAGAGTTAAACCATACTTTTGATTGCGCAGTTCTGAACACTCTTTCTGTAGAAAATGCAAGTGGACATTCGGAGCGCTAAGAGGGTAATAGTGGAAAAAGGAATATATTCAAATATAAACTACACAGTAGCATTCTGTGAAAATTCTTTCTGTTCTGTGCATTCAACTAACAGAGTTGAACCTTACTTTTGATTGAGCCGTTCTGAAACACTCTTTCTGTAGAAACTGCAATTGGACATGCTAAGCGCTAAGAGGCCTACATTGGGAAAAGGAATGTCTTCAAATAAAAACTACACAGATGCATTCTGTGAAACTTATTTCTGATCTGTAAATTCAGTTAACAGAGATAAAACATATTTTTGATTGAGCAGTTATGAAACTCTCTTTTTGTAGAAAATGCAAGTGGAGATTCGGAGCGCTAAGAGGGTAATAGTGGAAAAAGGAATGTCTTCAAATATAAACTACACAGAATCATTCGGTGAAACTTCTTTCTGATCTGTGCATTCAGCTAACAGAGTTAAACCATACTTTTGATTGAGCAGATCTGAACACTCTTTCTGTAGAAAATGCAACTGGACATTTGGAGCGCTAAGTGCGTAGTAGTGGAAAAAGGAATATATTCAAATATAAACTACACAGAAGCATTCTGTGAAACTTCTTTCTGATCTGAGCATACAGCTAACAGAGTTAAACCATACTTTTGATTGAGCAGTTTTGAAACACTCTGTCTGTAGAAAATGCAACTGGACATTCGTAGCGCTAAGTGGGTAATAGTGGAAAAAGAATATGTTCAAATATAAACTACACAGAAGCATTGTATGAAACTTCTTTCTGTTCTGTGCATTCAACTAACAGAGTTGAACCTTACTTTTGATTGAGCCGTTCTGAAACACTCTTTCTGTAGAAACTGCAATTGGACATTCTGAGCGTTAAGAGGCCTATATTGGGAAAAAGAATGTCTACAAATAAAAACTACACAGAAGAATTGTGTGAAACTTCTTTCTGTTCTGTTTGTTCAACTAAATGAGTTGAACCTTAGTTTTGATTTAGCCGTTCTGAAACACTCTTTCTGTAGAAAATGCAAGTGGAGATTCGGAGCGCTAAGAGGGTAATAGTGGAAAAAGGAATGTCTCCAAATATAAACTACACAGAATCATTCTGTGAAACTTCTTTCTGATCTGTGCATTCAGCTAACAGAGTTAAACCATACTTTTGATTGAGCAGATCTGAACACTCTTTCTGTAGAAAATGCAACTGGACATTTGGAGCGCTAAGAGAGTAGTAGTGGAAAAAGGAATATATTCAAATATAAACTACACAGAAGCATTCTGTGAAACTTCTTTCTGATCTGAGCATTCAGCTAACAGAGTTAAACCATACTTTTGATTGAGCAGTTTTGAAACACTCTGTCTGTGGAAAATGCAACTGGACATTCGTAGCGCTAAGTGGGTAATAGTGGAAAAAAGAATATGTTCAAATATAAACTACACAGAAGCATTGTATGAAACTTCTTTCTGATCTGTGCATTCAGCTAACAGAGTTAAACCATAGTTTTGATTGAGCAGATCTGAACACTCTTTCTGTAGAAAATGCAACTGGACATTTGGAGCGCTAAGAGCGTAGTAGTGGAAAAAGGAATATATTCAAATATAAACTACACAGAAGCATTCTGTGAAACTTCTTTCTGATCTGAGCATTCAGCTAACAGATTTAAACCATACTTTTGATTTAGCAGATTTGAAACACTCTGTCTGTAGAAAATGAAACTGGACATTCGTAGCGCGAAGTGGGTAATAGTGGAAAAAAGAATATGTTCAAATATAAACTACACAGAAGCATTGTATGAAACTTCTTTCTTTTCTGTGCATTCAAATAACAGAGTTGAACCTTACTTTTGATTGAGCCGTTCTGAAACACTCTTTCTGTAGAAACTGCAATTGGACATTCTGAGCGCTAGGAGGCCTATATTGGGAAAAAGAATGTCTACAAATAAAAACTACAGAGAAGAATTGTGTGAAACTTCTTTCTGTTCTGTTTGTTCAACCAAAAGAGTTGAACCTTAGTTTTGATTGAGCCGTTCTGAAACACTCTTTCTGTAGAAAATGCAAGTGGAGATTCGGAGCGCTAAGAGGGTAATAGTGGAAAAAGGAATGTCTCCAAATATAAACTACACAGAATCATTCTGTGAAACTTCTTTCTGATCTGTGCATTCAGCTAACAGAGTTAAAACATACTTTTGATTGAGCAGATCTGAACACTCTTTCTGTAGAAAATGCAACTGGACATATGGAGCGCTAAGAGAGTACTGGTGGAAAAAGGAATATATTCAAATATAAACTACACAGAAGCATTCTGTGAAACTTCTTTCTGATCTGAGCATTCAGCTAACAGAGTTAAACCATACTTTTGATTGAGCAGTTTTGAAACACTCTGTCTGTAGAAAATGCAACTGGACATTCGTAGCGCTAAGTGGGTAATAGTGGAAAAAAGAATATGTTCAAATATAAACTACACAGAAGCATTGTATGAAACTTCTTTCTGTTCTGTGCATTCAACAAACAGAGTTGAACTTTACTTTTGATTGAGCCGTTCTGAAACACTCTTTCTGTAGAAACTGCAATTGGACATTCTGAGAGCTAAGAGGCCTATATTGGGAAAAAGAATGTCTAAAAATAAAAACTACACAGAAGAATTGTGTGAAACTTCTTTCTCTTCTGTTTGTTCATCTAAAAGAGTTGAACCTTAGTTTTGATTGAGCCGTTCTGAAACACTCTTTATGGAGAAAGGGCAAGTGGAGATTCGGAGCGCTAAGAGGGTAATAGTGGAAAAAGGAATGTCTCCAAATATAAACTACACAGAATCATTCTGTGAAACTTCTTTCTGATCTGTGCATTCAGCTAACAGAGTTAAACCATACTTTTGATTGAGCAGATCTGAACACTCTTTCTGTAGAAAATGCAACTGGACATTTGGAGCGCAAAGAGAGTAGTAGTGGAAAAAGGAATATATTCAAATATAAACTACACAGAAGCATTCTGTGAAACTTCTTTCTGATCTGAGCATTCAGCTAACAGAGTTAAACCATACTTTTGATTGAGCAGTTTTGAAACACTCTCTCTGTAGAAAATACAACTGGACATTCGTAGCGCTAAGTGGGTAATAGTGGAAAAAAGAATATGTTCAAATATAAACTACACAGAAGCATTGTATGAAACTTCTTTCTGTTCTGTGCATTCAACTAACAGAGTTGAACCTTACTTATAATTGAGCCTTTCTGAAAGACTCTTTCTGTAGAATCTGCAATTGGACATTCTGAGCGCTAAGAGGCCTATATTGGGAAAAATAATATCTTCAAATAAAAACTACACAGAAGCATTGTGTGAAACTTATTTCTGATATGTTCATTAAGCTAACAGAGTTAAACCATACTTTTGATTGCGCAGTTCTGAACACTCTTTCTGTAGAAAATGCAAGTGGACATTCGGAGCGCTAAGAGGGTAATAGTGGAAAAAGGAATATATTCAAATATAAACTACACAGTAGCATTCTGTGAAAATTCTTTCTGTTCTGTGCATTCAACTAACAGAGTTGAACCTTACTTTTGATTGAGCCGTTCTGAAACACTCTTTCTGTAGAAACCGCAATTGGACATGCTAAGCGCTAAGAGGCCTACATTTTGAAAAAGAATATCTTCAAATAAAAACTACACAGATGCATTCTGTGGAACTTATTTCTGATCTGTAAATTCAGTTAACAGAGATAAAACATATTTTTGATTGAGCAGTTATGAAACACTCTTTTTGTAGAAAATGCAAGTGGAGATTCGGAGCGCTAAGAGGGTAATAGTGGAAAAATGAATGTCTTCAAATATAAACTACACAGAATCATTCGGTGAAACTTTTTTCTGATCTGTGCATTCAGCTAACAGAGTTAAACCATAGTTTTGATTGAGCAGATCTGAACACTCTTTCTGTAGAAAATGCAACTGGACATTTGGAGCGCTAAGAGCGTAGTAGTGGAAAAAGGAATATATTCAAATATAAACTACACAGAAGAATTCTGTGAAACTTCTTTCTGATCTGAGCATTCAGCTAACAGATTTAAACCATACTTTTGATTGAGCAGATTTGAAACACTCTGTCTGTAGAAAATGAAACTGGACATTCGTAGCGCTAAGTGGGTAATAGTGGAAAAAAGAATATGTTCAAATATAAACTACACAGAAGCATTGTATGAAACGTCTTTCTTTACTGTGCATTCAAATAACAGAGTTGAACCTTACTTTTGATTGAGCCGTTCTGAAACACTCTTTCTGTAGAAACTGCAATTGGACATTCTGAGCGCTAGGAGGCCTATATTGGGAAAAAGAATGTCTACAAATAAAAACTACAGAGAAGAATTGTGTGAAACTTCTTTCTGTTCTGTTTGTTCAACTAAAAGAGTTGAACCTTAGTTTTGATTGAGCCGTTCTGAAACACTCTTTCTGTAGAAAATGCAAGTGGAGATTCGGAGCGCTAAGAGGGTAATAGTGGAAAAAGGAATGTCTCCAAATATAAACTACACAGAATCATTCTGTGAAACTTCTTTCTGATCTGTGCATTCAGCTAACAGATTTAAACCATACTTTTGATTGAGCAGATCTGAACACTCTTTCTGTAGAAAATGCAACTGGACATTTGGAGCGCTAAGAGAGTAGTAGTGGAAAAAGGAATATATTCAAATATAAACTACACAGAAGCATTCTGTGAAACTCCTTTCTGATCTGAGCATTCAGCTAACAGAGTTAAACCATACTTTTGATTGAGCAGTTTTGAAACACTCTGTCTGTAGAAAATGCAACAGGACATTCGTAGCGCTAAGTCGGTAATAGTGGAAAAAAGAATATGTTCAAATATAAACTACACAGAAGCATTGTATGAAACTTCTTTCTGTTCTGTGCATTCAACTAACAGAGTTGAAACTTACATTTGATTGAGCCGTTCTGAAACACTCTTTCTGTAGAAACTGCAATTGGACATTCTGAGCGCTAAGAGGCCTCTATTGGGAAAAATAATATCTTCAAATAAAAACTACACAGAAGCATTGTGTGAAACTTATTTCTGATATGTTCATTAAGCTAACAGAGTTAAACCATACTTTTGATTGCGCAGTGCTGAACACTCTTTCTGTAGAAAATGCAAATGGACATTCGGAGCGCTAAGAGGGTAATAGTGGAAAAAGGAATATATTCAAATATAAACTACACAGTAGCATTCTGTGAAAATTCTTTCTGTTCTGTGCATTAAACTAACAGAGTTGAACCTTACTTTTGATTGAGCCGTTCTGAAACACTCTTTCTGTAGAAACTGCAATTGGACATGCTAAGCGCTAAGAGGCCTACATTGGGAAAAAGAATATCTTCAAATAAAAACTACACAGATGCATTCTGTGAAACTTATTTCTGATCTGTAAATTCAGTTAACAGAGACAAAACATATTTTTGATTGAGCAGTTATGAAACACTCTTTTTGTAGAAAATGCAAGTGGAGATTCGGAGCGCTAAGAGGGTAATAGTGGAAAAAGGAATGTCTTCAAATATAAACTACACAGAATCATTCGGTGAAACTTCTTTCTGATCTGTGCATTCAGCTAACAGAGTTAAACCATACTTTTGATTGAGCAGATCTGAACACTCTTTCTGTAGAAAATGCAACTGGACATTTGGAGCGCTAAGAGCGTAGTAGTGGAAAAAGGAATATATTCAAATATAAACTACACAGAAGCATTCTGTGAAACTTCTTTCTGATCTGAGCATTCAGCTAACAGAGTTAAACCATACTTTTGATTGAGCAGTTTTGAAACACTCTGTCTGTAGAAAATGCAACTGGACATTCGTAGCGCTAAGTGGGTAATAGTGGAAAAAGGAATATGTTCAAATATAAACTACACAGAAGCATTGTATGAAACTTCTTTCTGTTCTGTGCATTCAACTAACAGAGTTGAACCTTACTTTTGATTGAGCCGTTCTGAAACACTCTTTCTGTAGAAACTGCAATTGGACATTCTGAGCGCTAAGAGGCCTATATTGGGAAAAAGAATGTCTACAAATAAAAACTATACAGAAGAATTGTGTGAAACTTCTTTCTGTTCTGTTTGTTCAACTAAATGAGTTGAACCTTAGTTTTGATTGAGCCGTTCTGAAACACTCTTTCTGTAGAAAATGCAAGTGGAGATTCGGAGCGCTAAGAGGTTAATAGTGGAAAAAGGAATGTCTCCAAATATAAACTACACAGAATCATTCTGTGAAACTTCTTTCTGATCTGTGCATTCAGCTAACAGAGTTAAAACATACTTTTGATTGAGCAGATCTGAACACTCTTTCTGTACAAAATGCAACTGGACATTTGGAGCGCTAAGAGAGTAGTAGTGGAAAAAGGAATATATTCAAATATAAACTACACAGAAGCATTCTGTGAAACTTCTTTCTGATCTGAGCATTCAGCTAACAGAGTTAAACCATACTTATGATTGAGCAGTTTTGAAACACTCTGTCTGTAGAAAATGCAACTGGACATTCGTAGCGCTAAGTGGGTAATAGTGGAAAAAAGAATATTTTCAAATATAAACTACACAGAAGCATTGTATGAAACTACTTTCTGTTCTGTGCATTCAACTAACAGAGTTGAACCTTACTTTTGATTGAGCCTTTCTGAAACACTCTTTCTGTAGAAACTGCAATTGGACACTCTGAGCGCTAAGAGGCCTATATTGGGAAAAATAATATCTTCAAATAAAAACTACACAGAAGCATTGTGTGAAACTTATTTCTGATATGTTCATAAAGCTAACAGAGTTAAACCATACTTTTGATTGCGCAGTTCTGAACACTCTTTCTGTAGAAAATGCAAGTGGACATTCGGAGCGCTAAGAGGGTAATAGTGGAAAAAGGAATATATTCAAATATAAACTACACAGTAGCATTCTGTGAAAATTCTTTCTGTTCTGTGCATTCAACTAACAGAGTTGAACCTTACTTTTGATTGAGCCGTTCTGAAACACTCTTTCTGTAGAAACTGCAATTAGACATGCTAAGCGCTAAGAGGCCTACATTGGGAAAAAGAATATCTTCAAATAAAAACTACACAGATGCATTCTGTGAAACTTATCTCTGATCTGTAAATTCAGTTAACAGAGATAAAACATATTTTTGATTGAGCAGTTATGAAACACTCTTTTTGTAGAAAATGCAAGTGGAGATTCGGAGCGCTAAGAGGGTAATAGTCGAAAAAGGAATGTCTTCAAATATAAACTACACAAAATCATTCGGTGAAACTTCTTTCTGATCTGTGCATTCAGCTAACAGAGTTAAACCATACTTTTGATTGAGCAGATCTGAACACTCTTTCTGTTGAAAATGCAACTAGACATTTGGAGCGCTAAGAGCGTAATAGTGGAAAAAGGAATATATTCAAATATAAACTACACAGAAGCATTCTGTGAAACTTCTTTCTGATCTGAGCATTCAGCTAACAGATTTAAACCATACTTTTGATTGAGCAGATTTGAAACACTCTGTCTGTAGAAAATGAAACTGGACATTCGTAGCGCTAAGTGGGTAATAGTGGAAAAAAGAATATGTTCAAATATAAACTACACAGAAGCATTGTATGAAACTTCTTTCTTTTCTGTGCATTCAAATAACAGAGTTGAACCTTACTTTTGATTGAGCCGTTCTGAAACACTCTTTCTGTAGAAACTGCAATTGGACATTCTGCGCGCTAGGAGGCCTATATTGGGAAAAAGAATGTCTACAAATAAAAACTACAGAGAAGAATTGTGTGAAACTTCTTTCTGTTCGGTTTGTTCAACTAAAAGAGTTGAACGTTAGTTTTGATTGAGCCGTTCTGAAACACTCTTTCTCTAGAAAATGCAAGAGGAGATTCGGAGCGCTAAGAGGGTAATAGTGGAAAAAGGAATGTCTCCAAATATAAACTACACAGAATCATTCTGTGAAACTTCTTTCTGATCTGTGCATTCAGCTAACAGAGTTAAACCATACTTTTGATTGAGCAGATCTGAACACTCTTTCTGTAGAAAATGCAACTGGACATATGGAGCGCTAAGAGAGTACTAGTGGTAAAAGTAATATATTCAAATATAAACTACACAGAAGCATTCTGTGAAACTTCTTTCTGATCTGAGCATTCAGCTAACAGAGTTAAACCATACTTTTGATTGAGCAGTTTTGAAACACTCTGTCTGTAGAAAATGCAACTGGACATTCGTAGCGCTAAGAGGGTAATAGTGGAAAAAAGAATATGTTCAAATATAAACTACACAGAAGCATTGTATGAAACTTCTTTCTGTTCTGTGCATTCAACTAACAGAGTTGAACCTTACTTTTGATTGAGCCTTTCTGAAACACTCTTTCTGTAGAAACTGCAATTGGACATTCTGAGCGCTAAGAGGACTCTATTGAGAAAAATAATATCTTCAAATAAAAACTACACAGAAGCATTGTGTGAAACTTGTTTCTGATATGTTCATTAAGCTAACAGAGTTAAACCATACTTTTGATTGCGCAGTTCTGAACACTCTTTCTGTAGAAAATGCAAGTGGACATTCGGAGCGCTAAGAGGGTAATAGTGGAAAAAGGAATATATTCAAATATAAACTACACAGTAGCATTCTGTGAAAATTCTTTCTGTTCTGTGCATTCAACTAACAGAGTTGAACCTTACTTTTGATTGAGCCGTTCTGAAACACTCTTTCTGTAGAAACTGCAATTGGACATGCTAAGCGCTAAGAGGCCTACATTGGGAAAAGGAATGTCTTCAAATAAAAACTACACAGATGCATTCTGTGAAACTTATTTCTGATCTGTAAATTCAGTTAACAGAGATAAAACATATTTTTGATTGAGCAGTTATGAAACTCTCTTTTTGTAGAAAATGCAAGTGGAGATTCGGAGCGCTAAGAGGGTAATAGTGGAAAAAGGAATGTCTTCAAATATAAACTACACAGAATCATTCGGTGAAACTTCTTTCTGATCTGTGCATTCAGCTAACAGAGTTAAACCATACTTTTGATTGAGCAGATCTGAACACTCTTTCTGTAGAAAATGCAACTGGACATTTGGAGCGCTAAGTGCGTAGTAGTGGAAAAAGGAATATATTCAAATATAAACTACACAGAAGCATTCTGTGAAACTTCTTTCTGATCTGAGCATACAGCTAACAGAGTTAAACCATACTTTTGATTGAGCAGTTTTGAAACACTCTGTCTGTAGAAAATGCAACTGGACATTCGTAGCGCTAAGTGGGTAATAGTGGAAAAAGAATATGTTCAAATATAAACTACACAGAAGCATTGTATGAAACTTCTTTCTGTTCTGTGCATTCAACTAACAGAGTTGAACCTTACTTTTGATTGAGCCGTTCTGAAACACTCTTTCTGTAGAAACTGCAATTGGACATTCTGAGCGTTAAGAGGCCTATATTGGGAAAAAGAATGTCTACAAATAAAAACTACACAGAAGAATTGTGTGAAACTTCTTTCTGTTCTGTTTGTTCAACTAAATGAGTTGAACCTTAGTTTTGATTTAGCCGTTCTGAAACACTCTTTCTGTAGAAAATGCAAGTGGAGATTCGGAGCGCTAAGAGGGTAATAGTGGAAAAAGGAATGTCTCCAAATATAAACTACACAGAATCATTCTGTGAAACTTCTTTCTGATCTGTGCATTCAGCTAACAGAGTTAAACCATACTTTTGATTGAGCAGATCTGAACACTCTTTCTGTAGAAAATGCAACTGGACATTTGGAGCGCTAAGAGAGTAGTAGTGGAAAAAGGAATATATTCAAATATAAACTACACAGAAGCATTCTGTGAAACTTCTTTCTGATCTGAGCATTCAGCTAACAGAGTTAAACCATACTTTTGATTGAGCAGTTTTGAAACACTCTGTCTGTGGAAAATGCAACTGGACATTCGTAGCGCTAAGTGGGTAATAGTGGAAAAAAGAATATGTTCAAATATAAACTACACAGAAGCATTGTATGAAACTTCTTTCTGATCTGTGCATTCAGCTAACAGAGTTAAACCATAGTTTTGATTGAGCAGATCTGAACACTCTTTCTGTAGAAAATGCAACTGGACATTTGGAGCGCTAAGAGCGTAGTAGTGGAAAAAGGAATATATTCAAATATAAACTACACAGAAGCATTCTGTGAAACTTCTTTCTGATCTGAGCATTCAGCTAACAGATTTAAACCATACTTTTGATTTAGCAGATTTGAAACACTCTGTCTGTAGAAAATGAAACTGGACATTCGTAGCGCTAAGTGGGTAATAGTGGAAAAAAGAATATGTTCAAATATAAACTACACAGAAGCATTGTATGAAACTTCTTTCTTTTCTGTGCATTCAAATAACAGAGTTGAACCTTACTTTTGATTGAGCCGTTCTGAAACACTCTTTCTGTAGAAACTGCAATTGGACATTCTGAGCGCTAGGAGGCCTATATTGGGAAAAAGAATGTCTACAAATAAAAACTACAGAGAAGAATTGTGTGAAACTTCTTTCTGTTCTGTTTGTTCAACCAAAAGAGTTGAACCTTAGTTTTGATTGAGCCGTTCTGAAACACTCTTTCTGTAGAAAATGCAAGTGGAGATTCGGAGCGCTAAGAGGGTAATAGTGGAAAAAGGAATGTCTCCAAATATAAACTACACAGAATCATTCTGTGAAACTTCTTTCTGATCTGTGCATTCAGCTAACAGAGTTAAAACATACTTTTGATTGAGCAGATCTGAACACTCTTTCTGTAGAAAATGCAACTGGACATATGGAGCGCTAAGAGAGTACTGGTGGAAAAAGGAATATATTCAAATATAAACTACACAGAAGCATTCTGTGAAACTTCTTTCTGATCTGAGCATTCAGCTAACAGAGTTAAACCATACTTTTGATTGAGCAGTTTTGAAACACTCTGTCTGTAGAAAATGCAACTGGACATTCGTAGCGCTAAGTGGGTAATAGTGGAAAAAAGAATATGTTCAAATATAAACTACACAGAAGCATTGTATGAAACTTCTTTCTGTTCTGTGCATTCAACAAACAGAGTTGAACTTTACTTTTGATTGAGCCGTTCTGAAACACTCTTTCTGTAGAAACTGCAATTGGACATTCTGAGAGCTAAGAGGCCTATATTGGGAAAAAGAATGTCTAAAAATAAAAACTACACAGAAGAATTGTGTGAAACTTCTTTCTCTTCTGTTTGTTCAACTAAAAGAGTTGAACCTTAGTTTTGATTGAGCCGTTCTGAAACACTCTTTATGGAGAAAGGGCAAGTGGAGATTCGGAGCGCTAAGAGGGTAATAGTGGAAAAAGGAATGTCTCCAAATATAAACTACACAGAATCATTCTGTGAAACTTCTTTCTGATCTGTGCATTCAGCTAACAGAGTTAAACCATACTTTTGATTGAGCAGATCTGAACACTCTTTCTGTAGAAAATGCAACTGGACATTTGGAGCGCAAAGAGAGTAGTAGTGGAAAAAGGAATATATTCAAATATAAACTACACAGAAGCATTCTGTGAAACTTCTTTCTGATCTGAGCATTCAGCTAACAGAGTTAAACCATACTTTTGATTGAGCAGTTTTGAAACACTCTCTCTGTAGAAAATACAACTGGACATTCGTAGCGCTAAGTGGGTAATAGTGGAAAAAAGAATATGTTCAAATATAAACTACACAGAAGCATTGTATGAAACTTCTTTCTGTTCTGTGCATTCAACTAACAGAGTTGAACCTTACTTATAATTGAGCCTTTCTGAAAGACTCTTTCTGTAGAATCTGCAATTGGACATTCTGAGCGCTAAGAGGCCTATATTGGGAAAAATAATATCTTCAAATAAAAACTACACAGAAGCATTGTGTGAAACTTATTTCTGATATGTTCATTAAGCTAACAGAGTTAAACCATACTTTTGATTGCGCAGTTCTGAACACTCTTTCTGTAGAAAATGCAAGTGGACATTCGGAGCGCTAAGAGGGTAATAGTGGAAAAAGGAATATATTCAAATATAAACTACACAGTAGCATTCTGTGAAAATTCTTTCTGTTCTGTGCATTCAACTAACAGAGTTGAACCTTACTTTTGATTGAGCCGTTCTGAAACACTCTTTCTGTAGAAACCGCAATTGGACATGCTAAGCGCTAAGAGGCCTACATTTTGAAAAAGAATATCTTCAAATAAAAACTACACAGATGCATTCTGTGGAACTTATTTCTGATCTGTAAATTCAGTTAACAGAGATAAAACATATTTTTGATTGAGCAGTTATGAAACACTCTTTTTGTAGAAAATGCAAGTGGAGATTCGGAGCGCTAAGAGGGTAATAGTGGAAAAAGGAATGTCTTCAAATATAAACTACACAGAATCATTCGGTGAAACTTTTTTCTGATCTGTGCATTCAGCTAACAGAGTTAAACCATAGTTTTGATTGAGCAGATCTGAACACTCTTTCTGTAGAAAATGCAACTGGACATTTGGAGCGCTAAGAGCGTAGTAGTGGAAAAAGGAATATATTCAAATATAAACTACACAGAAGAATTCTGTGAAACTTCTTTCTGATCTGAGCATTCAGCTAACAGATTTAAACCATACTTTTGATTGAGCAGATTTGAAACACTCTGTCTGTAGAAAATGAAACTGGACATTCGTAGCGCTAAGTGGGTAATAGTGGAAAAAAGAATATGTTCAAATATAAACTACACAGAAGCATTGTATGAAACGTCTTTCTTTTCTGTGCATTCAAATAACAGAGTTGAACCTTACTTTTGATTGAGCCGTTCTGAAACACTCTTTCTGTAGAAACTGCAATTGGACATTCTGAGCGCTAGGAGGCCTATATTGGGAAAAAGAATGTCTACAAATAAAAACTACAGAGAAGAATTGTGTGAAACTTCTTTCTGTTCTGTTTGTTCAACTAAAAGAGTTGAACCTTAGTTTTGATTGAGCCGTTCTGAAACACTCTTTCTGTAGAAAATGCAAGTGGAGATTCGGAGCGCTAAGAGGGTAATAGTGGAAAAAGGAATGTCTCCAAATATAAACTACACAGAATCATTCTGTGAAACTTCTTTCTGATCTGTGCATTCAGCTAACAGATTTAAACCATACTTTTGATTGAGCAGATCTGAACACTCTTTCTGTAGAAAATGCAACTGGACATTTGGAGCGCTAAGAGAGTAGTAGTGGAAAAAGGAATATATTCAAATATAAACTACACAGAAGCATTCTGTGAAACTCCTTTCTGATCTGAGCATTCAGCTAACAGAGTTAAACCATACTTTTGATTGAGCAGTTTTGAAACACTCTGTCTGTAGAAAATGCAACAGGACATTCGTAGCGCTAAGTCGGTAATAGTGGAAAAAAGAATATGTTCAAATATAAACTACACAGAAGCATTGTATGAAACTTCTTTCTGTTCTGTGCATTCAACTAACAGAGTTGAAACTTACATTTGATTGAGCCGTTCTGAAACACTCTTTCTGTAGAAATTGCAATTGGACATTCTGAGCGCTAAGAGGCCTCTATTGGGAAAAATAATATCTTCAAATAAAAACTACACAGAAGCATTGTGTGAAACTTATTTCTGATATGTTCATTAAGCTAACAGAGTTAAACCATACTTTTGATTGCGCAGTGCTGAACACTCTTTCTGTAGAAAATGCAAATGGACATTCGGAGCGCTAAGAGGGTAATAGTGGAAAAAGGAATATATTCAAATATAAACTACACAGTAGCATTCTGTGAAAATTCTTTCTGTTCTGTGCATTAAACTAACAGAGTTGAACCTTACTTTTGATTGAGCCGTTCTGAAACACTCTTTCTGTAGAAACTGCAATTGGACATGCTAAGCGCTAAGAGGCCTACATTGGGAAAAAGAATATCTTCAAATAAAAACTACACAGATGCATTCTGTGAAACTTATTTCTGATCTGTAAATTCAGTTAACAGAGACAAAACATATTTTTGATTGAGCAGTTATGAAACACTCTTTTTGTAGAAAATGCAAGTGGAGATTCGGAGCGCTAAGAGGGTAATAGTGGAAAAAGGAATGTCTTCAAATATAAACTACACAGAATCATTCGGTGAAACTTCTTTCTGATCTGTGCATTCAGCTAACAGAGTTAAACCATACTTTTGATTGAGCAGATCTGAACACTCTTTCTGTAGAAAATGCAACTGGACATTTGGAGCGCTAAGAGCGTAGTAGTGGAAAAAGGAATATATTCAAATATAAACTACACAGAAGCATTCTGTGAAACTTCTTTCTGATCTGAGCATTCAGCTAACAGAGTTAAACCATACTTTTGATTGAGCAGTTTTGAAACACTCTGTCTGTAGAAAATGCAACTGGACATTCGTAGCGCTAAGTGGGTAATAGTGGAAAAAGGAATATGTTCAAATATAAACTACACAGAAGCATTGTATGAAACTTCTTTCTGTTCTGTGCATTCAACTAACAGAGTTGAACCTTACTTTTGATTGAGCCGTTCTGAAACACTCTTTCTGTAGAAACTGCAATTGGACATTCTGAGCGCTAAGAGGCCTATATTGGGAAAAAGAATGTCTACAAATAAAAACTATACAGTAGAATTGTGTGAAACTTCTTTCTGTTCTGTTTGTTCAACTAAAAGAATTGAACCTTAGTTTTGATTGAGCCGTTCTGAAACACTCTTTCTGTAGAAAATGCAAGTGGAGATTCGGAGCGCTAAGAGGGTAATAGTGGAAAAAGGAATGTCTCCAAATATAAACTACACAGAATCATTCTGTGAAACTTCTTTCTGATCTGTGCATTCAGCTAACAGAGTTAAACCATACTTTTGATTGAGCAGATCCGAACACTCTTTCTGTAGAAAATGCAACTGGACATTTGGAGCGCTAAGAGAGTAGTAGTGGAAAAAGGAATATATTCAAATATAAACTACACAGAAGCATTCTGTGAAACTTCTTTCTGATCTGAGCATTCAGCTAACAGAGTTAAACCATACTTTTGATTGAGCAGTTTTGAAACACTCTGTCTGTAGAAAATGCAACTGGACATTCGTAGCGCTAAGTGGGTAATAGTGGAAAAAAGAATATGTTCAAATATAAACTACACAGAAGCATTGTATGAAACTTCTTTCTGTTCTGTGCATTCAACTAACAGAGTTGAACCTTACTTTTGATTGAGCCGTTCTGAAACACTCTTTCTATAGAAACTGCAATTGGACATTCTGAGCGCTAAGAGGCCTCTGTTGGGAAAAAAAATATCTTCAAATAAAAACTACACAGAAGCATTGTGTGAAACTTATTTCTGATATGTTCATTAAGCTAACAGAGTTAAACCATACTTTTGATTGCGCAGTTCTGAACACTCTTTCTGTAGAAAATGCAAGTGGACATTCGGAGCGCTAAGAGGGTAATAGTGGAAAAAGGAATATATTCAAATATAAACTACACAGTAGCATTCTGTGAAAATTCTTTCTGTTCTGTGCATTCAACTAACAGAGTTGAACCTTACTTTTGATTGAGCCGTTCTGAAACAATCTTTCTATAGAAACTGCAATTGGACATGCTAAGCGCTAAGAGGCCTACACTGGGATAAAGAATATCTTCAAATAAAAACTACACAGATGCATTCTGTGGAACTTATTTCTGATCTGTAAATTCAGTTAACAGAGATAAAACATATTTTAGATTGAGCAGCTATGAAACACTCTTTTTGTAGAAAATGCAAGTGGAAATTCGGAGCGCTAAGAGGGTAATAGTGGAAAAAGGAATGTCTTCAAATATAAACTACACAGAATCATTCGGTGAAACTTCTTTCTGATCTGTGCATTCAGCTAACAGAGTTAAACCATACTTTTGATTGAGCAGATCTGAACACTCTTTCTGTAGAAAATGCAACTGGACATTTGGAGCGCTAAGAGCGTAGTAGTAGAAAAAGGAATATATTCAAATATAAACTACACAGAAGCATTCTGTGAAACTTCTTTCTGATCTGAGCATTCAGCTAACAGATTTAAACCATACTTTTGATTGAGCAGTTTTGAAACACTCTGTCTGTAGAAAATGCAACTGGACATTCGTAGCGCTATGTGGGTAATAGTGGAAAAAATAATATGTTCAAATATAAACTACACAGAAGCATTGAATGAAACTTCTTTCTGTTCTGTGCATTCAACTAACAGAGTTGAACCTTAGTTTTGATTGAGCTGTTCTGAAACACTCTTTCTGTAGAAACTGCAATTGGACATTCTGAGCGCTAAGAGGCCTATATTGGGAAAAAGAATGTCTACAAATAAAAACTACACAGAAGAATTGTGTGAAACTTCTTTCTGTTCTGTTTGTTCAACTAAAAGAGTTGAACCTTAGTTTTGATTGAGCCGTTCTGAAACACTCTTTCTGTAGAAAATGCAAGTGGAGATTCGGAGCGCTAAGAGGGTAATAGTGGAAAAAGGAACGTCTCCATATATAAACTACACAGAATCATTCTGTGAAACTTCTTTCTGATCTGTGCATTCAGCTAACAGAGTTAAAACATACTTTTGATTGAGCAGATCTGAACACTCTTTCTGTAGAAAATGCAACTGGACATTTGGAGCGCTAAGAGAGTAGTAGTGGAAAAAGGAATATATTCAAATATAAACTACACAGAAGCATTCTGTGAAACTTCTTTCTGATCTGAGCATTCAGCTAACAGAGTTAAACCATACTTTTGATTGAGCAGTTTTGAAACACTCTGTCTGTAGAAAATGCAACTGGACATTCGTAGCGCTAAGTGGGTAATAGTGGAAAAAAGAATATGTTCAAATATAAACTACACAGAAGCATTGTATGAAACTACTTTCTGTTCTGTGCATTCAACTAACAGAGTTGAACCTTACTTTTGATTGAGCCTTTCTGAAACACTCTTTCTGTAGAAACTGCAATTGGACATTCTGAGCGCTAAGAGGCCTCTATTGGGAAAAATAATATCTTCAAATAAAAACTACACAGAAGCATTGTGTGAAACTTATTTCTGATATGTTCATTAAGCTAACAGAGTTAAACCATACTTTTGATTGCGCAGTTCTGAACACTCTTTCTGTAGAAAATGCAAGTGGACATTCGGAGCGCTAAGAGGGTAATAGTGGAAAAAGGAATATATTCAAATATAAACTACACAGTAGCATTCTGTGAAAATTCTTTCTGTTCTGTGCATTCAACTAACAGAGTTGAACCTTACTTTTGATTGAGCCGTTCTGAAACACTCTTTCTATAGAAACTGCAATTGGACATGCTAAGCGCTAAGAGGCCTACACTGGGATAAAGAATATCTTCAAATAAAAACTACACAGATGCATTCTGTGAAACTTATTTCTGATCTGTAAATTCAGTTAACAGAGATAAAACTTATTTTTGATTGAGCAGTTATGAAACACTCTTTTTGTAGAAAATGCAAGTGGAGATTCGGAGCGCTAAGAGGGTATTAGTGGAAAAAGGAATGTCTTCAAATATAAACTACACAGAATCATTCGGTGAAACTTCTTTCTGATCTGTGCATTCAGCTAACAGAGTTAAACCATACTTTTGATTGAGCAGATCTGAACACTCTTTCTGTAGAAAATGCAACTGGACATTTGGAGCGCTAAGAGCGTAGTAGTAGAAAAAGGAATATATTCAAATATAAACTACACAGAAGCATTCTGTGAAACTTCTTTCTGATCTGAGCATTCAGCTAACAGATTTAAACCATACTTTTGATTGAGCACTTTTGAAACACTCTGTCTGTAGAAAATGCAACTGGACATTCGTAGCGCTATGTGGGTAATAGTGGAAAAAAGAATATGTTCAAATATAAACTACACAGAAGCATTGAATGAAACTTCTTTCTGTTCTGTGCATTCAACTAACAGAGTTGAACCTTACTTTTGATTGAGCTGTTCTGAAACACTCTTTCTGTAGAAACTGCAATTGGACATTCTGAGCGCTAAGAGGCCTATATTGGGAAAAAGAATGTCTACAAATAAAAACTACACAGAAGAATTGTGTGAAACTTCTTTCTGTTCTGTTTGTTCAACTAAAAGAGTTGAACCTTAGTTTTGATTGAGCCGTTCTGAAACACTCTTTCTGTAGAAAATGCAAGTGGAGATTCGGAGCGCTAAGAGGGTAATAGTGGAAAAAGGAACGTCTCCATATATAAACTACACAGAATCATTCTGTGAAACTTCTTTCTGATCTGTGCATTCAGCTAACAGAGTTAAAACATACTTTTGATTGAGCAGATCTGAACACTCTTTCTGTAGAAAATGCAACTGGACATTTGGAGCGCTAAGAGAGTAGTAGTGGAAAAAGGAATATATTCAAATATAAACTACACAGAAGCATTCTGTGAAACTTCTTTCTGATCTGAGCATTCAGCTAACAGAGTTAAACCATACTTTTGATTGAGCAGTTTTGAAACACTCTGTCTGTAGAAAATGCAACTGGACATTCGTAGCGCTAAGTGGGTAATAGTGGAAAAAAGAATATGTTCAAATATAAACTACACAGAAGCATTGTATGAAACTACTTTCTGTTCTGTGCATTCAACTAACAGAGTTGAACCTTACTTTTGATTGAGCCTTTCTGAAACACTCTTTCTGTAGAAACTGCAATTGGACATTCTGAGCGCTAAGAGGCCTCTATTGGGAAAAATAATATCTTCAAATAAAAACTACACAGAAGCATTGTGTGAAACTTATTTCTGATATGTTCATTAAGCTAACAGAGTTAAACCATACTTTTGATTGCGCAGTTCTGAACACTTTTTCTGTATAAAATGCAAGTGGACATTCGGAGCGCTAAGAGGGTAATAGTGGAAAAAGGAATATATTCAAATATAAACTACACAGTAGCATTCTGTGAAAATTCTTTCTGTTCTGTGCATTCAACTAACAGAGTTGAACCTTACTTTTGATTGAGCCGTTCTGAAACACTCTTTCTATAGAAACTGCAATTGGACATGCTAAGCGCTAAGAGGCCTACACTGGGATAAAGAATATCTTCAAATAAAAACTACACAGATGCATTCTGTGAAACTTATTTCTGATCTGTAAATTCAGTTAACAGAGATAAAACATATTTTTGATTGAGCAGTTATGAAACACTCTTTTTGTAGAAAATGCAAGTGAAGATTCGGAGCGCTAAGTGGGTAATAGTGGAAAAACGAATGTCTTCAAATATAAACTACACAGAATCATTCGGTGAAACTTCTTTCTGATCTGTGCATACAGCTAACAGACTTAAACCATACTTTTGATTGAGCAGATCTGAACACTCTTTCTGTAGAAAATGCAACTGGACATTTGGAGCGCTAAGAGCGTAGTAGTGGAAAAAGGAATATATTCAAATATAAACTACACAGAATCATTCTGTGAAACTTCTTTCTGATCTGAGCATTCAGCTAACAGATTTAAACCATACTTTTGATTGAGCAGTTTTGAAACACTCTGTCTGTAGAAAATGCAACTGGACATTCGTAGCGCTATGTGGGTAATAGTGGAAAAAAGAATATGTTCAAATATAAACTACACAGAAGCATTGTATGAAACTACTTTCTGTTCTGTGCATTCAACTAACAGAGTTGAACCTTACTTTTGATTGAGCTGTTCTGAAACACTCTTTCTGTAGAAACTGCAATTGGACATTCTGAGCGCTAAGAGGCATATATTGGGAAAAAGAATGTCTACAAATAAAAACTACACAGAAGAATTGTGTGAAACTTCTTTCTGTTCTGTTTGTTCAACTAAAAGAGTTGAACCTTAGTTTTGATTGAGCCGTTCTGAAACACTCTTTCTGTAGAAAATGCAAGTGGAGATTCGGAGCGCTAAGAGGGTAATAGTGGAAAAAGGAACGTCTCCATATATAAACTACACAGAATCATTCTGTGAAACTTCTTTCTGATCTGTGCATTCAGGTAACAGAGTTAAAACATACTTTTGATTGAGCAGATCTGAACACTCTTTCTGTAGAAAATGCAACTGGACATTTGGAGCGCTAAGAGAGTAGTAGTGGAAAAAGGAATATATTCAAATATAAACTACACAGAAGCATTCTGTGAAACTTCTTTCTGATCTGAGCATTCAGCTAACAGAATTAAACCATACTTTTGATTGAGCAGTTTTGAAACACTCTGTCTGTAGAAAATGCAACTGGACATTCGTAGCGCTAAGTGGGTAATAGTGGAAAAAAGAATATGTTCAAATATAAACTACACAGAAGCATTGTATGAAACTACTTTCTGTTCTGTGCATTCAACTAACAGAGTTGAACCTTACTTTTGATTGAGCCTTTCTGAAACACTCTTTCTGTAGAAACTGCAATTGGACATTCTGAGCGCTAAGAGGCCTATATTGGGAAAAAGAATGTCTACAAATAAAAACTACACAGAAGAATTGTGTGAAACTTCTTTCTGTTCTGTTTGTTCAACTAAAAGAGTTGAACCTTAGTTTTGATTGAGCCGTTCTGAAACACTCTTTCTGTAGAAAATGCAAGTGGAGATTCCGAGCGCTAAGAGGGTAATAGTGGAAAAAGGAATGTCTCCAAATATAAACTACACAGAATCATTCTGTGAAACTTCTTTCCGATCTGTGCATTCAGCTAACAGAGTTAAACCATACTTTTGATTGAGCAGATCTGAACACTCTTTCTGTAGAAAATGCAACTGGACATTTTGAGCGCTAAGAGAGTAGTAGTGGAAAAAGGAATATATTCAAATATAAACTACACAGAAGCATTCTGTGAAACTTCTTTCTGATCTGAGCATTCAGCTAACAGAGTTAAACAATACTTTTGATTGAGCAGTTTTGAAACACTCTGTCTGTAGAAAATGCAACTGGACATTCGTAGCGCTAAGTGGGTAATAGTGGAAAAAAAATATGTTCAAATATAAACTACACAGAAGCATTGTATGAAACTTCTTTCTGTTCTGTGCATTCAACTAACAGAGTTGAACCTTACTTTTTATTGAGCCTTTCTGAAACACTGTTTCTGTAGAAACTGCAATTGAACATTCTGAGCGCTAAGAGGCCTCTATTGGGAAAAATAATATCTTCAAATAAAAACTACACAGAAGCATTGTGTGAAACTTATTTCTGATATGTTCATTAAGCTAACAGATTTAAACCATACTTTTGATTGCGCAGTTCTGAACACTCTTTCTGTAGAAAATGCAAGTGGACATTCGGAGCGCTACGAGGGTAATAGTGGAAAAAGGAATATATTCAAATATAAACTACACAGTAGCATTCTGTGAAAATTCTTTCTGTTCTGTGCATTCAACTAACAGAGTTGAACCTTACTTTTGATTGAGCCGTTCTGAAACACTCTTTCTGTAGAAACTGCAATTGGACATGCTAAGCGCTAAGAGGCCTACATTGGGAAAAAGAATATCTTCAAATAAAAACTACACAGATGCATTCTGTGAAACTTATTTCTGATATGTAAATTCAGTTAACAGAGATAAAACATATTTTTGATTGAGCAGTTATGAAACACTCTTTTTGTAGAAAATGCAAGTGGAGATTCGGAGCGCTAAGAGGGTAATAGTGGAAAAAGGAATGTCTTCAAATATAAACTACACAGAATCATTCGGTGAAACTTCTTTCTGATCTGTGCATTCAGCTAACAGAGTTAAACCATACTTTTGATTGAGCAGATCTGAACACACTTTCTGTTGAAAATGCAACTGGACATTTGGAGCGCTAAGAGCGTAGTAGTGGAAAAAGGAATATATTCAAATATAAACTACACAGAAGCATTCTGTGAAACTTCTTTCTGATCTGAGCATTCAGCTAACAGAGTTAAAAAATACTTTTGATTGAGCAGTTTTGAAACACTCTGTCTGTAGAAAATGCAACTGGACATGCGTAGCGCTAAGTGGGTAATAGTGGAAAAAAGAATATGTTCAAATATAAACTACACAGAAGCATTGTATGAAACTTCTTTCTGTTCTGTGCATTCAACTAACAGAGTTGAACCTTACTTTTGATTGAGCCGTTCTGAAACACTCTTTCTGTAGAAACTGCAATTGGACATTCTGAGCGCTAAGAGGCCTATATTGGGAAAAAGAATGTCTACAAATAAAAACTATACAGAAGAATTGTGTGAAACTTCTTTCTGTTCTGTTTGTTCAACTAAAAGAATTGAACCTTAGTTTTGATTGAGCCGTTCTGAAACACTCTTTCTGTAGAAAATGCAAGTGGAGATTCGGAGCGCTAAGAGGGTAATAGTGGAAAAAGGAATGTCTCCAAATATAAACTACACAGAATCATTCTGTGAAACTTCTTTCTGATCTGTGCATTCAGCTAACAGAGTTAAACCATACTTTTGATTGAGCAGATCCGAACACTCTTTCTGTAGAAAATGCAACTGGACATTTGAGCGCTAAGAGAGTAGTAGTGGAAAAAGGAATATATTCAAATATAAACTACACAGAAGCATTCTGTGAAACTTCTTTCTGATCTGAGCATTCAGCTAACAGAGTTAAACCATACTTTTGATTGAGCAGTTTTGAAACACTCTGTCTGTAGAAAATGCAACTGGACATTCGTAGCGCTAAGTGGGTAATAGTGGAAAAAAGAATATGTTCAAATATAAACTACACAGAAGCATTGTATGAAATTTCTTTCTGTTCTGTGCATTCAACTAACAGAGTTGAACCTTACTTTTGATTGAGCCGTTCTGAAACACTCTTTCTATAGAAACTGCAATTGGACATTCTGAGCGCTAAGAGGCCTCTATTGGGAAAAATAATATCTTCAAATAAAAACTACACAGAAGCATTGTGTGAAACTTATTTCTGATATGTTCATTAAGCTAACAGAGTTAAACCATACTTTTGATTGCGCAGTTCTGAACACTCTTTCTGTAGAAAATGCAAGTGGACATTCGGAGCGCTAAGAGGGTAATAGTGGAAAAAGGAATATATTCAAATATAAACTACACAGTAGCATTCTGTGAAAATTCTTTCTGTTCTGTGCATTCAACTAACAGAGTTGAACCTTACTTTTGATTGAGCCGTTCTGAAACACTCTTTCTGTAGAAACTGCAATTGGACATGCTAAGCGCTAAGAGGCCTACATTGGGAAAAAGAATATCTTCAAATAAAAACTACACAGATGCATTCTGTGAAACTTATTTCTGATCTGTAAATTCAGTTAACAGAGATAAAACATATTTTTGATTGAGCAGTTATGAAACACTCTTTTTGTAGAAAATGCAAGTGGAGATTCGGAGCGCTAAGAGGGTAATAGTGGAAAAAGGAATGTCTTCAAATATAAACTACACAGAATCATTCGGTGAAACTTCTTTCTGATCTGTGCATTCAGCTAAGAGAGCTAAACCATAGTTTTGATTGAGCAGATCTGAACACTCTTTCTGTTGAAAATGCAGCTGGACATTTGGAGCAGTAAGAGCGTAGTAGTGGAAAAAGGAATATATTCAAATATAAACTACACAGAAGCATTCTGTGAAACTTCTTTCTGATCTGAGCATTCAGCTAACAGAGTTAAACCATACTTTTGATTGAGCAGTTTTGAAACACTCTGTCTGTAGAAAATGCAACTGGACATTCCTAGCGCTAAGTGGGTAATAGTGGAAAAGAGAATATGTCCAAATATAAACTACACAGAAGCATTGTATGAAACTTCTTTCTGTTCTGTGCATTCAACTAACAGAGTTGAACCTTACTTTTGATTGAGCCGTTCTGAAACACTCTTTCTGTAGAAACTGCAATTGGACATTCTGAGCGCTAAGAGGCCTATATTGGGAGAAAGAATGTCTACAAATAAAAACTACACAGAAGAATTGTGTGAAACTTCTTTCTGTTCTGTTTGTTCAACTAAAAGATTTGAACCTTAGTTTTGATTGAGCCGTTCTGAAACACTCTTTCTGTAGAAAATGCAAGTGGAGATTCGGAGCGCTAAGAGGGTAATAGTGGAAAAAGGAATGTCTCCAAATATAAACTACACAGAATCATTCTGTGAAACTTCTTTCTGATCTGTGCATTCAGCTAACAGATTTAAACCATACTTTTGATTGAGCAGATCTGAACACTCTTTCTGTAGAAAATGCAACTGGACATTTGGAGCGCTAAGAGAGTAGTAGTGGAAAAAGGAATATATTCAAATATAAACTACACAGAAGCATTCTGTGAAACTCCTTTCTGATCTGAGCATTCAGCTAACAGAGTTAAACCATACTTTTGATTGAGCAGTTTTGAAACACTCTGTCTGTAGAAAATGCAACAGGACATTCGTAGCGCTAAGTCGGTAATAGTGGAAAAAAGAATATGTTCAAATATAAACTACACAGAAGCATTGTATGAAACTTCTTTCTGTTCTGTGCATTCAACTAACAGAGTTGAAACTTACATTTGATTGAGCCGTTCTGAAACACTCTTTCTGTAGAAACTGCAATTGGACATTCTGAGCGCTAAGAGGCCTCTATTGGGAAAAATAATATCTTCAAATAAAAACTACACAGAAGCATTGTGTGAAACTTATTTCTGATATGTTCATTAAGCTAACAGAGTTAAACCATACTTTTGATTGCGCAGTGCTGAACACTCTTTCTGTAGAAAATGCAAATGGACATTCGGAGCGCTAAGAGGGTAATAGTGGAAAAAGGAATATATTCAAATATAAACTACACAGTAGCATTCTGTGAAAATTCTTTCTGTTCTGTGCATTAAACTAACAGAGTTGAACCTTACTTTTGATTGAGCCGTTCTGAAACACTCTTTCTGTAGAAACTGCAATTGGACATGCTAAGCGCTAAGAGGCCTATATTGGGAAAAAGAATATCTTCAAATAAAAACTACACAGATGCATTCTGTGAAACTTATTTCTGATCTGTAAATTCAGTTAACAGAGACAAAACATATTTTTGATTGAGCAGTTATGAAACACTCTTTTTGTAGAAAATGCAAGTGGAGATTCGGAGCGCTAAGAGGGTAATAGTGGAAAAAGGAATGTCTTCAAATATAAACTACACAGAATCATTCGGTGAAACTTCTTTCTGATCTGTGCATTCAGCTAACAGAGTTAAACCATACTTTTGATTGAGCAGATCTGAACACTCTTTCTGTTGAAAATGCAACTGGACATTTGGAGCGCTAAGAGCGTAGTAGTGGAAAAAGGAATATATTCAAATATAAACTACACAGAAGCATTCTGTGAAACTTCTTTCTGATCTGAGCATTCAGCTAACAGAGTTAAACCATACTTTTGATTGAGCAGTTTTGAAACACTCTGTCTGTAGAAAATGCAACTGGACATTCGTAGCGCTAAGTGGGTAATAGTGGAAAAAAGAATATGTTCAAATATAAACTACACAGAAGCATTGTATGAAACTTCTTTCTGTTCTGTGCATTCAACTAACAGAGTTGAACCTTACTGTTGATTGAGCCGTTCTGAAACACTCTTTCTGTAGAAACTGCAATTGGACATTCTGAGCGCTAAGAGGCCTATATTGGGAAAAAGAATGTCTACAAATAAAAACTATACAGAAGAATTGTGTGAAACTACTTTCTGTTCTGTTTGTTCAACTAAAAGTGTTGAACCTTAGTTTTGACTGAGCCGTTCTGAAACACTCTTTCTGTAGAAAATGCAAGTGGAGATTCGGAGCGCTAAGAGGGTAATAGTGGAAAAAGGAATGTCTCCAAATAGAAACTACACAGAATCATTCTGTGAAACTTCTTTCTGATCTGTGCATTCAGCTAACAGAGTTAAACCATACTTTTGATTGAGCAGATCTGAACACTCTTTCTGTAGAAAATGCAACTGGACATTTGGAGCGCTAAGAGAGTAGTAGTGAAAAAAGTAATATATTCAAATATAAACTACACAGAAGCATTCTGTGAAACTTCTTTCTGATCTGAGCATTCAGCTAACAGAGTTAAACCATACTTTTGATTGAGCAGTTTTGAAACACTCTGTCTGTAGAAAATGCAACTGGACATTCGTAGCGCTAAGTGGGTAATAGTGGAAAAAAGAATATGTTCAAATATAAACTACACAGAAGCATTGTATGAAACTTATTTCTGTTCGGTGCATTCAACTAACAGAGTTGAACCTTACTTTTGATTGAGCCTTTCTGAAACGCTCTTTCTGTAGAAACTGCAATTGGACATTCTGAGCGCTAAGAGGCCTATATTGGGAAAAATAATATCTTCAAATAAAAACTACACAGAAGCATTGTGTGAAACTTATTTCTGATATGTTCATTAAGCTAAGAGAGTTAAACCATACTTTTGATTGCGCAGTTCTGAACACTCTTTCTGTAGAAAATGCAAGCGGACATTCGGAGCGCTAAGAGGGTAATAGTGGAAAAAGGAATATATTCAAATATAAACTACACAGTAGAATTCTGTGAAAATTCTTTCTGTTCTGTGCATTCAACTAACAGAGTTGAACCTTACTTTTGATTGAGCAGTTCTGAAACACTCTTTCTGTAGAAACTGCAATTGGACATGCTAAGCGCTAAGAGGCCTACATTGGGAAAAAGAATATCTTCAAATAAAAACTACACAGATGCATTCTGTGAAACTTATTTCTGATCTGTAAATTCAGTTAACAGAGATAAAACATATTTTTGATTGAGCAGTTATGAAACACTCTTTTTGTAGAAAATGCAAGTGGAGATTCGGAGCGCTAAGAGGGTAATAGTGGAAAAAGGAATGTCTTCAAATATAAACTACACAGAATCATTCGGTGAAACTTCTTTCTGATCTGTGCATTCAGCTAACAGAGTTAAACCATACCTTTGATTGAGCAGATGTGAACACTCTTTCTGTAGAAAATGCAACTGGACATTTGGAGCGCTAAGAGCATAGTAGTGGAAAAAGGAATATATTCAAACATAAACTACACAGAAGCATTCTGTGAAATTTCTTTCTGATCTGAGCATTCAGCTAACAGAGTTAAACCATACTTTTGATTGAGCAGTTTTGAAACACTCTGTCTGTAGAAAATGCAACTGGACATTCCTAGCGCTAAGTGGGTAATAGTGGAAAAGAGAATATGTTCAAATATAAACTACACAGAAGCATTGTATGAAACTTCTTTCTGTTCTGTGCATTCAACTAACAGAGTTGAACCTTACTTTTGATTGAGCCGTTCTGAAACACTCTTTCTGTAGAAACAGCAATTGGACATTCTGAGCGCTAAGAGGCCTATATTGGGAAAAAGAATGTCTACAAATAAAAACTACACAGAAGAATTGTGTGAAACTTCTTTCTGTTCTGTTTGTTCAACTAAAAGAGTTGAACCTTAGTTTTGATTGAGCCGTTCTGAAACACTCTTTCTGTAGAAAATGCAAGTGGAGATTCGGAGCGCTAAGAGGGTAATAGTGGAAAAAGGAATGTCTCCAAATATAAACTACACAGAATCATTCTGTGAAACTTCTTTCTGATCTGTGCATTCAGCTAACAGAGTTAAACCATACTTTTGATTGAGCAGATCTGAACACTCTTTCTGTAGAAAATGCAACTGGACATTTGGAGCGCTAAGAGAGTAGTAGTGGAAAAAGGAATATATTCAAATATAAACTACACAGAAGCATTCTGTGAAACTTCTTTCTGATCTGAGCATTCAGCTAACGGAGTTAAACCATACTTATGATTGAGCAGTTTTGAAACACTCTGTCTGTAGAAAATGCAACTGGACATTCGTAGCGCTAAGTGGGTAATAGTGGAAAAAAGAATATGTTCAAATATAAACTACACAGAAGCATTGTATGAAACTTCTTTCTGTTCTGTGCATTCAACTAACAGAGTTGAACCTTACTTTTGATTGAGCCTTTCTGAAACACTCTTTCTGTAGAAACTGCAATTGGACATTCTGAGCGCTAAGAGACCTATATTGGGAAAAAAAATATCTTCAAATAAAAACTACACAGAAGCATTGGGTGAAACTTATTTCTGATATGTTCATTAAGCTAACAGAGTTAAACCATACTTTTGATTGCGCAGTTCTGAACACTCTTTCTGTAGAAAATGCAAGTGGACATTCGGAGCGCTAAGAGGGTAATAGAGGAAAAAGGAATATATTCAAATATAAACTACACAGTAGAATTCTGTGAAAATTCTTTCTGTTCTGTGCATTCAACTAACAGAGTTGAACCTTACTTTTGATTGAGCCGTTCTGAAACACTCTTTCTGTAGAAACTGCAATTGGACATGCTAAGCGCTAAGAGGCCTACATTGGGAAAAAGAATATCTTCAAATAAAAACTACACAGATGCATTCTGTGAAACTTATTTCTGATCTGTAAATTCAGTTAACAGAGATAAAACATATTTTTGATTGAGCAGTTATGAAACACTCTTTTTGTAGAAAATGCAAGTGGAGATTCGGAGCGCTAAGAGGGTAATAGTGGAAAAAGGAATGTCTTCAAATATAAACTACACAGAATCATTTGGTGAAACTTCTTTCTGATCTGTGCATTCAGCTAACAGAGTTAAACCATACTTTTGATTGAGCAGATCTGAACACTCTTTCTGTTGAAAATGCAACTGGACATTTGGAGCGCTAGGAGCGTAGTAGTGGAAAAAGGAATATATTCAAATATAAACTACACAGAAGCATTCTGTGAAACTTCTTTCTGATCTGAGCATACAGCTAACAGAGTTAAACCATACTTTTGATTGAGCAGTTTTGAAACACTCTGTCTGTTGAAAATGCAACTGGACTTTCGTAGCGCTAAGTGGGTAATAGTGGAAAAAAGTATATGTTCAAATATAAACTACACAGAAGCATTGTACGAAACTTCTTTCTGTTCTGTGCATTCAACTAACAGAGTTGAACCTTACTTTTGATTGAGCCGTTCTGAAACACTCTTTCTGTAGAAACTGCAATTGGACATTCTGAGCGCTAAGAGGCATATATTGGGAAAAAGAATGTCTACAAATAAAAACTACACAGAAGAATTGTGTGAAACTTCTTTCTGTTCTGTTTGTTCAACTAAAAGAGTTGAACCTTAGTTTTGATTGAGCTGTTCTGAAACACTCTTTCTGTAGAAAATGCAAGTGGAGATTCGGAGCGCTAAGAGGGTAATAGTGGAAAAAGGAATGTCTCCAAATATAAACTACACAGAATCATTCTGTGAAACTTCTTTCTGATCTGTGCATTCAGCTAACAGAGTTAAACCATACTTTTGATTGAGCAGATCTGAACACTCTTTCTGTAGAAAATGCAACTGGACTTTTGGAGCGCTAAGAGAGTAGTAGTGGAAAAAGGAATATATTCAAATATAAACTACACAGAAGCATTCTGTGAAACTTCTTTCTGATCTGAGCATTCAGCTAACAGAGTTAAACCATACTTTTGATTGAGCAGTTTTGAAACACTCTGTCTGTAGAAAATGCAACTGGACATTCGTAGCGCTAAGTGGGTAATAGTGGAAAAAAGAATATGTTCAAATATAAACTACACAGAAGCATTGTATGAAACTTATTTCTGTTCTGTGCATTCAACTAACAGAGTTGAACCTTACTTTTGATTGAGCCTTTCTGAAACGCTCTTTCTGTAGAAACTGCAATTGGACATTCTGAGCGCTAAGAGGCCTATATTGGGAAAAATAATATCTTCAAATAAAAACTACACAGAAGCATTGTGTGAAACTTATTTCTGATATGTTCATTAAGCTAACAGAGTTAAACCATACTTTTGATTGCACAGTTCTGAACACTCTTTCTGTAGAAAATGCAAGTGGACATTCGGAGCGCTAAGAGGGTAATAGTGGAAAAAGGAATATATTCAAATATAAACTACACAGTAGCATTCTGTGAAAATTCTTTCTGTTCTGTGCATTCAACTAACAGAGTTGAACCTTACTTTTGATTGAGCCGTTCTGAAACACTCTTTCTGTAGAAACTGCAATTGGACATGCTAAGCGCTAAGAGGCCTACATTGGGAAAAAGAATATCTTCAAATAAAAACTACACAGATGCATTCTGTGAAAGTTATTTCTGATCTGTAAATTCAGTTAACAGAGATAAAACATATTTTTGATTGAGCAGTTATGAAACACTCTTTTTGTAGAAAATGCAAGTGGAGATTCGGAGCGCTAAGAGGGTAATAGTGGAAAAAGGAATGTCTTCAAATATAAACTACACAGAATCATTCGGTGAAACTTCTTTCTGATCTGTGCATTCAGCTAACAGAGTTAAACCATACCTTTGATTGAGCAGATGTGAACACTCTTTCTGTAGAAAATGCAACTGGACATTTGGAGCGCTAAGAGCGTAGTAGTGGAAAAAGGAATATATTCAAACATAAACTACACAGAAGCATTCTGTGAAATTTCTTTCTGATCTGAGCATTCAGCTAACAGAGTTAAACCATACTTTTGATTGAGCAGTTTTGAAACACTCTGTCTGTAGAAAATGCAACTGGACATTCGTAGCGCTAAGTGGGTAATAGTGGAAAAGAGAATATGTTCAAATATAAACTACACAGAAGCATTGTATGAAACTTCTTTCTGTTCTGTGCATTCAACTAACAGAGTTGAACCTTACTTTTGATTGAGCCGTTCTGAAACACTCTTTCTGTAGAAACTGCAATTGGACATTCTGAGCGCTAAGAGGCCTATATTGGGAAAAAGAATGTCTACAAATAAAAACTACACAGAAGAATTGTGTGAAACTCCTTTCTGTTCTGTTTGTTCAACTAAAAGAGTTGAACCTTAGTTTTGATTGAGCCGTTCTGAAACACTCTTTCTGTAGAAAATGCAAGTGGAGATTCGGAGCGCTAAGAGGGTAATAGTGGAAAAAGGAATGTCTCCAAATATAAACTACACAGAATCATTCTGTGAAACTTCTTTCTGATCTGTGCATTCAGCTAACAGAGTTAAACCATACTTTTGATTGAGCAGATCTGAACACTCTTTCTGTAGAAAATGCAACTGGACATTTGGAGCGCTAAGAGAGTAGTAGTGGAAAAAGGAATATATTCAAATATAAACTACACAGAAGCATTCTGTGAAACTTCTTTCTGATCTGAGCATTCAGCTAACGGAGTTAAACCATACTTATGATTGAGCAGTTTTGAAACACTCTGTCTGTAGAAAATGCAACTGGACATTCGTAGCGCTAAGTGGGTAATAGTGGAAAAAAGAATATGTTCAAATATAAACTACACAGAAGCATTGTATGAAACTTCTTTCTGTTCTGTGCATTCAACTAACAGAGTTGAACCTTAGTTTTGATTGAGCCTTTCTGAAACACTCTTTCTGTAGAAACTGCAATTGGACATTCTGAGCGCTAAGAGACCTATATTGGGAAAAATAATATCTTCAAATAAAAACTACACAGAAGCATTGTGTGAAACTTATTTCTGATATGTTCATTAAGCTAACAGAGTTAAACCATACTTTTGATTGCGCAGTTCTGAACACTCTTTCTGTAGAAAATGCAAGTGGACATTCGGAGCGCTAAGATGGTAATAGTGGAAAAAGGAATATATTCAAATATAAACTACACAGTAGCATTCTATGAAAATTCTTTCTGTTCTGTGCATTCAACTAACAGAGTTGAACCTTACTTTTGATTGAGCCGTTCTGAAACACTCTTTCTGTAGAAACTGCAATTGGACATGCTAAGCGCTAAGAGGCCTACATTGGGAAAAATAATATCTTCAAATAAAAACTACACAGATGCATTCTGTGAAACTTATTTCTGATCTGTAAACTCAGTTAACAGAGATAAAACATATTTTTGATTGAGCAGTTATGAAACACTCTTTTTGTAGAAAATGCAAGTGGAGATTCGGAGCGCTAAGAGGGTAATAGTGGAAAAAGGAATGTCTTCAAATATAAAATACACAGAATCATTCGGTGAAACTTCTTTCTGATCTGTGCATTCAGCTAACAGAGTTAAACCATACTTTTGATTGAGCAGATCTGAACACTCTTTCTGTTGAAAATGCAACTGGACATTTGGAGCGCTAAGAGCGTAGTAGTGGAAAAAGGAATATATTCAAATATAAACTACACAGAAGCATTCTGTGAAACTTCTTTCTGATCTGAGCATTCAGCTAACAGAGTTAAACCGTACTTTTGATTGAGGAGTTTTGAAACACTCTGTCTGTAGAAAATGCAACTGGACATTCGTAGCGCTAAGTGGGTAATAGTGGAAAAAAGAATATGTTCAAATATAAACTACACAGAAGCATTGTATGAAACTTCTTTCTGTTCTGTGCATTCAACTAACAGAGTTGAACCTTACTTTTGATTGAGCCTTTCTGAAACACTCTTTCTGTAGAAACTGCAATTGGACATTCTGAGCGCTAAGAGGCCTCTATTGGGAAAAATAATATCTTCAAATAAAAACTACACAGAAGCATTGTGTGAAACTTATTTCTGATATGTTCATTAAGCTAACAGAGTTAAACCATACTTTTGATTGCGCAGTTCTGAACACTCTTTCTGTAGAAAATGCAAGTGGACATTCGGAGCGCTAAGAGGGTAATAGTGGAAAAAGGAATATATTCAAATATAAACTACACAGTAGCATTCTGTGAAAATACTTTCTGTTCTGTGCATTCAACTAACAGAGTTGAACCTTACTTTTGATTGAGCCGTTCTGAAACACTCTTTCTGTAGAAACTGCAATTGGACATGCTAAGCGCTAAGAGGCCTACATTGGGAAAAAGAATATCTTCAAATAAAAACTACACAGATGCATTCTGTGAAACTTATTTCTGATCTGTAAATTCAGTTAACAGAGATAAAACATATTTTTGATTGAGCAGTTATGAAACACTCTTTTTGTAGAAAATGCAGGTGGAGATTCGGAGCGCTAAGAGGGTAATAGTGGAAAAAGGAATGTCTTCAAATATAAACTACACAGAATCATTTGGTGAAACTTCTTTCTGATCTGTGCATTCAGCTAACAGAGTTAAACCATACTTTTGATTGAGCAGATCTGAACACTCTTTCTGTTGAAAATGCAACTGGACATTTGGAGCGCTAGGAGCGTAGTAGTGGAAAAAGGAATATATTCAAATATAAACTACACAGAAGCATTCTGTGAAACTTCTTTCTGATCTGAGCATACAGCTAACAGAGTTAAACCATACTTTTGATTGAGCAGTTTTGAAACACTCTGTCTGTTGAAAATGCAACTGGACTTTCGTAGCGCTAAGTGGTTAATAGTGGAAAAAAGTATATGTTCAAATATAAACTACACAGAAGCATTGTACGAAACTTCTTTCTGTTCTGTGCATTCAACTAACAGAGTTGAACCTTACTTTTGATTGAGCCGTTCTGAAACACTCTTTCTGTAGAAACTGCAATTGGACATTCTGAGCGCTAAGAGGCATATATTGGGAAAAAGAATGTCTACAAATAAAAACTACACAGAAGAATTGTGTGAAACTTCTTTCTGTTCTGTTTGTTCAACTAAAAGAGTTGAACCTTAGTTTTGATTGAGCTGTTCTGAAACACTCTTTCTGTAGAAAATGCAAGTGGAGATTCGGAGCGCTAAGAGGGTAATAGTGGAAAAAGGAATGTCTCCAAATATAAACTACACAGAATCATTCTGTGAAACTTCTTTCTGATCTGTGCATTCAGCTAACAGAGTTAAACCATACTTTTGATTGAGCAGATCTGAACACTCTTTCTGTAGAAAATGCAACTGGACTTTTGGAGCGCTAAGAGAGTAGTAGTGGAAAAAGGAATATATTCAAATATAAACTACACAGAAGCATTCTGTGAAACTTCTTTCTGATCTGAGCATTCAGCTAACAGAGTTAAACCATACTTTTGATTGAGCAGTTTTGAAACACTCTGTCTGTAGAAAATGCAACTGGACATTCGTAGCGCTAAGTGGGTAATAGTGGAAAAAAGAATATGTTCAAATATAAACTACACAGAAGCATTGTATGAAACTTATTTCTGTTCTGTGCATTCAACTAACAGAGTTGAACCTTACTTTTGATTGAGCCTTTCTGAAACGCTCTTTCTGTAGAAACTGCAATTGGACATTCTGAGCGCTAAGAGGCCTATATTGGGAAAAATAATATCTTCAAATAAAAACTACACAGAAGCATTGTGTGAAACTTATTTCTGATATGTTCATTAAGCTAACAGAGTTAAACCATACTTTTGATTGCGCAGTTCTGAACACTCTTTCTGTAGAAAATGCAAGTGGACATTCGGAGCGCTAAGAGGGTAATAGTGGAAAAAGGAATATATTCAAATATAAACTACACAGTAGCATTCTGTGAAAATTCTTTCTGTTCTGTGCATTCAACTAACAGAGTTGAACCTTACTTTTGATTGAGCCGTTCTGAAACACTCTTTCTGTAGAAACTGCAATTGGACATGCTAAGCGCTAAGAGGCCTACATTGGGAAAAAGAATATCTTCAAATAAAAACTACACAGATGCATTCTGTGAAAGTTATTTCTGATCTGTAAATTCAGTTAACAGAGATAAAACATATTTTTGATTGAGCAGTTATGAAACACTCTTTTTGTAGAAAATGCAAGTGGAGATTCGGAGCGCTAAGAGGGTAATAGTGGAAAAAGGAATGTCTTCAAATATAAACTACACAGAATCATTCGGTGAAACTTCTTTCTGATCTGTGCATTCAGCTAACAGAGTTAAACCATACCTTTGATTGAGCAGATGTGAACACTCTTTCTGTAGAAAATGCAACTGGACATTTGGAGCGCTAAGAGCGTAGTAGTGGAAAAAGGAATATATTCAAACATAAACTACACAGAAGCATTCTGTGAAATTTCTTTCTGATCTGAGCATTCAGCTAACAGAGTTAAACCATACTTTTGATTGAGCAGTTTTGAAACACTCTGTCTGTAGAAAATGCAACTGGACATTCGTAGCGCTAAGTGGGTAATAGTGGAAAAGAGAATATGTTCAAATATAAACTACACAGAAGCATTGTATGAAACTTCTTTCTGTTCTGTGCATTCAACTAACAGAGTTGAACCTTACTTTTGATTGAGCCGTTCTGAAACACTCTTTCTGTAGAAACTGCAATTGGACATTCTGAGCGCTAAGAGGCCTATATTGGGAAAAAGAATGTCTACAAATAAAAACTACACAGAAGAATTGTGTGAAACTCCTTTCTGTTCTGTTTGTTCAACTAAAAGAGTTGAACCTTAGTTTTGATTGAGCCGTTCTGAAACACTCTTTCTGTAGAAAATGCAAGTGGAGATTCGGAGCGCTAAGAGGGTAATAGTGGAAAAAGGAATGTCTCCAAATATAAACTACACAGAATCATTCTGTGAAACTTCTTTCTGATCTGTGCATTCAGCTAACAGAGTTAAACCATACTTTTGATTGAGCAGATCTGAACACTCTTTCTGTAGAAAATGCAACTGGACATTTGGAGCGCTAAGAGAGTAGTAGTGGAAAAAGGAATATATTCAAATATAAACTACACAGAAGCATTCTGTGAAACTTCTTTCTGATCTGAGCATTCAGCTAACGGAGTTAAACCATACTTATGATTGAGCAGTTTTGAAACACTCTGTCTGTAGAAAATGCAACTGGACATTCGTAGCGCTAAGTGGGTAATAGTGGAAAAAAGAATATGTTCAAATATAAACTACACAGAAGCATTGTATGAAACTTCTTTCTGTTCTGTGCATTCAACTAACAGAGTTGAACCTTAGTTTTGATTGAGCCTTTCTGAAACACTCTTTCTGTAGAAACTGCAATTGGACATTCTGAGCGCTAAGAGACCTATATTGGGAAAAATAATATCTTCAAATAAAAACTACACAGAAGCATTGTGTGAAACTTATTTCTGATATGTTCATTAAGCTAACAGAGTTAAACCATACTTTTGATTGCGCAGTTCTGAACACTCTTTCTGTAGAAAGTGCAAGTGGACATTCGGAGCGCTAAGATGGTAATAGTGGAAAAAGGAATATATTCAAATATAAACTACACAGTAGCATTCTATGAAAATTCTTTCTGTTCTGTGCATTCAACTAACAGAGTTGAACCTTACTTTTGATTGAGCCGTTCTGAAACACTCTTTCTGTAGAAACTGCAATTGGACATGCTAAGCGCTAAGAGGCCTACATTGGGAAAAATAATATCTTCAAATAAAAACTACACAGATGCATTCTGTGAAACTTATTTCTGATCTGTAAACTCAGTTAACAGAGATAAAACATATTTTTGATTGAGCAGTTATGAAACACTCTTTTTGTAGAAAATGCAAGTGGAGATTCGGAGCGCTAAGAGGGTAATAGTGGAAAAAGGAATGTCTTCAAATATAAAATACACAGAATCATTCGGTGAAACTTCTTTCTGATCTGTGCATTCAGCTAACAGAGTTAAACCATACTTTTGATTGAGCAGATCTGAACACTCTTTCTGTTGAAAATGCAACTGGACATTTGGAGCGCTAAGAGCGTAGTAGTGGAAAAAGGAATATATTCAAATATAAACTACACAGAAGCATTCTGTGAAACTTCTTTCTGATCTGAGCATTCAGCTAACAGAGTTAAACCGTACTTTTGATTGAGGAGTTTTGAAACACTCTGTCTGTAGAAAATGCAACTGGACATTCGTAGCGCTAAGTGGGTAATAGTGGAAAAAAGAATATGTTCAAATATAAACTACACAGAAGCATTGTATGAAACTTCTTTCTGTTCTGTGCATTCAACTAACAGAGTTGAACCTTACTTTTGATTGAGCCTTTCTGAAACACTCTTTCTGTAGAAACTGCAATTGGACATTCTGAGCGCTAAGAGGCCTCTATTGGGAAAAATAATATCTTCAAATAAAAACTACACAGAAGCATTGTGTGAAACTTATTTCTGATATGTTCATTAAGCTAACAGAGTTAAACCATACTTTTGATTGCGCAGTTCTGAACACTCTTTCTGTAGAAAATGCAAGTGGACATTCGGAGCGCTAAGAGGGTAATAGTGGAAAAAGGAATATATTCAAATATAAACTACACAGTAGCATTCTGTGAAAATACTTTCTGTTCTGTGCATTCAACTAACAGAGTTGAACCTTACTTTTGATTGAGCCGTTCTGAAACACTCTTTCTGTAGAAACTGCAATTGGACATGCTAAGCGCTAAGAGGCCTACATTGGGAAAAAGAATATCTTCAAATAAAAACTACACAGATGCATTCTGTGAAACTTATTTCTGATCTGTAAATTCAGTTAACAGAGATAAAACATATTTTTGATTGAGCAGTTATGAAACACTCTTTTTGTAGAAAATGCAGGTGGAGATTCGGAGCGCTAAGAGGGTAATAGTGGAAAAAGGAATGTCTTCAAATATAAACTACACAGAATCATTCGGTGAAACTTCTTTCTGATCTGTGCATTCAGCTAACAGAGTTAAACCATACTTTTGATTGAGCAGATCTGAACACTCTTTCTGTTGAAAATGCAACTGGACATTTGGAGCGCTAAGAGCGTAGTAGTGGAAAAAGGAATATATTCAAATATAAACTACACAGAAGCATTCTGTGAAACTTCTTTCTGATCTGAGCATTCAGCTAACAGAGTTAAACCATACTTTTGATTGAGCAGTTTTGAAACACTCTGTCTGTAGAAAATGCAACTGGACATTCGTAGCGCTAAGTGGGTAAGAGTGGAAAAAAGAATATGTTCAAATATAAACTACACAGAAGCATTGTATGAAACTTCTTTCTGTTCTGTGCATTCAACTAACAGAGTTGAACCTTACTTTTGATTGAGCCGTTCTGAAACACTCTTTCTGTAGAAACTGCAATTGGACATTCTGAGCGCTAAGAGGCCTATATGGGAAAAAGAATGTCTACAAATAATAACTACAAAGAAGAATTGTGTGAAACTTCTTTCTGTTCTGTTTGTTCAACTAAAAGAGTTGAACCTTAGTTTTGATTGAGCCGTTCTGAAACACTCTTTCTGTAGAAAATGCAAGTGGAGATTCGGAGCGCTAAGAGGGTAATAGTGGAAAAAGGAATGTCTCCAAATATAAACTACACAGAATCATTCTGTGAAACTTCTTTCTGATCTGTGCATTCAGCTAACAGAGTTAAACCATACTTTTGATTGAGCAGATCTGAACACTCTTTCTGTAGAAAATGCAACTGGACATTTGGAGCGCTAAGAGAGTAGTAGTGGAAAAAGGAATATATTCAAATATAAACTACACAGAAGCATTCTGTGAAACTTCTTTCTGATCTGAGCATTCAGCTAACGGAGTTAAACCATACTTATGATTGAGCAGTTTTGAAACACTCTGTCTGTAGAAAATGCAACTGGACATTCGTAGCGCTAAGTGGGTAATAGTGGAAAAAAGAATATGTTCAAATATAAACTACACAGAAGCATTGTATGAAACTTCTTTCTGTTCTGTGCATTCAACTAACAGAGTTGAACCTTACTTTTGATTGAGCCTTTCTGAAACGCTCTTTCTGTAGAAACTGCAATTGGACATTCTGAGCGCTAAGAGACCTATATTGGGAATAATAATATCTTCAAATAAAAACTAAACAGAAGCATTGTGTGAAACTTATTTCTGATATGTTCATTAAGCTAACAGAGTTAAACCATACTTTTGATTGCGCAGTTCTGAACACTCTTTCTGTAGAAAATGCAAGTGGACATTCGGAGCGCTAAGATGGTAATAGTGGAAAAAGGAATATATTTAAATATAAACTACACAGTAGCATTCTATGAAAATTCTTTCTGTTCTGTGCATTCAACTAACAGAGTTGAACCTTACTTTTGATTGAGCCGTTCTGAAACACTCTTTCTGAAGAAACTGCAATTGGACATGCTAAGCGCTAAGAGGCCTACATTGGGAAAAATAATATCTTCAAATAAAAACTACACAGATGCATTCTGTGAAACTTATTTCTGATCTGTAAACTCAGTTAACAGAGATAAAACATATTTTTGATTGAGCAGTTATGAAACACTCTTTTTGTAGAAAATGCAAGTGGAGATTCGGAGCGCTAAGAGGGTAATAGTGGAAAAAGGAATGTCTTCAAATATAAAATACACAGAATCATTCGGTGAAACTTCTTTCTGATCTGTGCATTCAGCTAACAGAGTTAAACCATACTTTTGATTGAGCAGATCTGAACACTCTTTCTGTTGAAAATGCAACTGGACATTTGGAGCGCTAAGAGCGTAGTAGTGGAAAAAGGAATATATTCAAATATAAACTACACAGAAGCATTCTGTGAAACTTCTTTCTGATCTGAGCATTCAGCTAACAGAGTTAAACCGTACTTTTGACTGAGGAGTTTTGAAACACTCTGTCTGTAGAAAATGCAACTGGACATTCGTAGCGCTAAGTGGGTAATAGTGGAAAAAAGAATATGTTCAAATATAAACTACACAGAAGCATTGTATGAAACTTCTTTCTGTTCTGTGCATTCAACTAACAGAGTTGAACCTTACTTTTGATTGAGCCTTTCTGAAACACTCTTTCTGTAGAAACTGCAATTGGACATTCTGAGCGCTAAGAGGCCTCTATTGGGAAAAATAATATCTTCAAATAAAAACTACACAGAAGCATTGTGTGAAACTTATTTCTTATATGTTCATTAAGCTAACAGAGTTAAACCATACTTTTGATTGCGCAGTTCTGAACACTCTTTCTGTAGAAAATGCAAGTGGACATTCGGAGCGCTAAGAGGGTAATAGTGGAAAAAGGAATATATTCAAATATAAACTACACAGTAGCATTCTTTGAAAATACTTTCTGTTCTGTGCATTCAACTAACAGAGTTGAACCTTACTTTTGATTGAGCCGTTCTGAAACACTCTTTCTGTAGAAACTGCAATTGGACATGCTAAGCGCTAAGAGGCCTACATTGGGAAAAAGAATATCTTCAAATAAAAACTACACAGATGCATTCTGTGAAACTTATTTCTGATCTGTAAATTCAGTTAACAGAGATAAAACATATTTTTGATTGAGCAGTTATGAAACACTCTTTTTGTAGAAAATGCAGGTGGAGATTCGGAGCGCTAAGAGGGTAATAGTGGAAAAAGGAATGTCTTCAAATATAAACTACACAGAATCATTCGGTGAAACTTCTTTCTGATCTGTGCATTCAGCTAACAGAGTTAAACCATACTTTTGATTGAGCAGATCTGAACACTCTTTCTGTTGAAAATGCAACTGGACATTTGGAGCGCTAAGAGCGTAGTAGTGGAAAAAGGAATATATTCAAATATAAACTACACAGAAGCATTCTGTGAAACTTCTTTCTGATCTGAGCATTCAGCTAACAGAGTTAAACCATACTTTTGATTGAGCAGTTTTGAAACACTCTGTCTGTAGAAAATGCAACTGGACATTCGTAGCGCTAAGTGGGTAATAGTAGAAAAAAGAATATGTTCAAATATAAACTACACAGAAGCATTGTATGAAACTTCTTTCTGTTCTGTGCATTCAACTAACAGAGTTGAACCTTACTTTTGATTGAGCCGTTCTGAAACACTCTTTCTGTAGAAACTGCAATTGGACATTCTGAGCGCTAAGAGGCCTATATGGGAAAAAGAATGTCTACAAATAAAAACTACAAAGAAGAATTGTGTGAAACTTCTTTCTGTTCTGTTTGTTCAACTAAAAGAGTTGAACCTTAGTTTTGATTGAGCCATTCTGAAACACTCTTTCTGTAGAAAATGCAAGTGGAGATTCGGAGCGCCAAGAGGGTAATAGTGGAAAAAGGAATGTCTCCAAATATAAACTACACAGAATCATTCGGTGAAACTTCTTTCTCATCTGAGCATTCAGCTAACAGAGTTAAATCATACTTTTGATTGAGCAGATCTGAACACTCTTTCTGTAAAAAATGCAACTGGACATTTGGAGCGCTAAGAGAGTAGTAGTGGAAAAAGGAATATATTCAAATATAAACTACACAGAAGCATTCTGTGAAACTTCTTTCTGATCTGAGCATTCAGCTAACAGAGTTAAACCATACTTTTGATTGAGCAGTTTTGAAACACTCTGTCTGTAGAAAATGCAACTGGACATTCGTAGTGCTAAGTGGGTAATAGTGGAAAAAAGAATATGTTCAAATATAAACTACACAGAAGCATTGTATGAAACTTCTTTCTGTTCTGTGCATTCAACTAACAGAGTTGAACCTTACTTTTGATTGAGCCTTTCTGAAACACTCTTTCTGTAGAAACTGCAATTGGACATTCTGAGTGCTAAGAGGCCTATATTGGGAAAAATAATATCTTCAAATAAAAACTACACAGAAGCATTGTGTGAAACTTATTTCTGATATGTTCATTAAGCAAACAGAGTTAAACCATACTTTTGATTGCACAGTTCTGAACACTCTTTCTGTAGAAAATGCAAGTGGACATTCGGAGCGCTAAGAGGGTAATAGTGGAAAAAGGAATATATTCAAATATAAACTACACAGTAGCATTCTGTGAAAATTCTTTCTGTTCTGTGCATTCAACTAACAGAGTTGAACCTTACTTTTGATTGAGTCGTTCTGAAACACTCTTTCTGTAGAAACTGCAATTGGACATGCAAAGCGCTAAGAGGCCTACATTGGGAAAAAGAATATCTTCAAATAAAAACTACACAGATGCATTCTGTGAAACTTATTTCTGATCTGTAAATTCAGTTAACAGAGATAAAACATATTTTTGATTGAGCAGTTATGAAACACTCTTTTTGTAGAAAATGCAAGTGGAGATTCGGAGCGCTAAGAGGGTAATAGTGGAAAAAGGAATATCTTCAAATATAAACTACACAGAATCATTCGGTGAAACTTCTTTCTGATCTGTGCATTCAGCTAACAGAGTTAAACCATACCTTTGATTGAGCAGATGTGAACACTCTTTCTGTAGAAAATGCAACTGGACATTTGGAGCGCTAAGAGCGTAGTAGTGGAAAAAGGAATATATTCAAACATAAACTACACAGAAGCATTCTGTGAAATTTCTTTCTGATCTTAGCATTCAGCTAACAGAGTTAAACCATACTTTTGATTGAGCAGTTTTGAAACACTCTGTCTGTAGAAAATGCAACTGGACATTCGTAGCGCTAAGTGGGTAATAGTGGAAAAGAGAATATGTTCAAATATAAACTACACAGACCCATTGTATGAAACTTCTTTCTGTTCTGTGCATTCAACTAACAGAGTTGAACCTTACTTTTGATTGAGCCGTTCTGAAACACTCTTTCTGTAGAAACTGCAATTGGACATTCTGAGCGCTAAGAGTCCTATATTGGGAAAAAGAATGTCTACAAATAAAAACAACACAGAAGAATTGTGTGAAACTTCTTTCTGTTCTGTTTGTTCAACTAAAAGAGTTGAACCTTAGTTTTGATTGAGCCATTCTGAAACACTCTTTCTGTAGAAAATGCAAGTGGAGATTCGGAGCGCTAAGAGGGTAATAGTGGAAAAAGGAATGTCTCCAAATATAAACTACACAGAATCATTCTGTGAAACTTCTTTCTGATCTGTGCATTCAGCTAACAGTGTTAAACCATACTTTTGATTGAGCAGATCTGAGCACTCTTTCTGTAGAAAATGCAACTGGACATTTGGAGCGCTAAGAGAGTAGTAGTGGAAAAAGGAATATATTCAAATATAAACTACACAGAAGCATTCTGTGAAACTTCTTTCTGATCTGAGCATTCAGCTAACAGAGTTAAACCATACTTTTGATTGAGCAGTTTTGAAACACTCTGTCTGTAGAAAATGCAACTGGACATTCGTAGCGCTAAGTGGGTAATAGTGGGGAAAAGAATATGTTCAAATATAAACTACACAGAAGCATTGTATGAAACTTCTTTCTGTTCTGTGCATTCAACTAACAGAGTTGAACCTTACTTTTGATTGAGCCTTTCTGAAACACTCTTTCTGTAGAAACTGCAATTGGACATTCTGAGAGCTAAGAGGCCTCTATTGGTAAAAGTAATATCTTCAAATAAAAACTACACAGAAGCATTGTGTGAAACTTATTTCTGATATGTTCATTAAGCTAACAGAGTTAAACCATACTTTTGATTGCGCAGTTCTGAACACTCTTTCTGTAGAAAATGCAAGTGGGCATTCGGAGCGCTAAGAGTGTAATAGTGGAAAAAGGAATATATTCAAATATAAACTACACAGTAGCATTCTGTGAAAACTCTTACTGTTCTGTGCATTCAGCCAACAGAGTTGAACCTTACTTTTGATTGAGCCGTTCTGAAACACTCTTTCTGTAGAAACTGCAATTGGACATGCTAAGCGCTAAGAGGCCTACATTGGGAAAAAGAATATCTTCAAATAAAAACTACACAGATGCATTCGGTGAAACTTATTTCTGATCTGTAAATTCAATTAACAGAGATAAAACATATTTTTGATTGAGAAGTTATGAAACACTCTTTTTGTAGAAAATGCAAGTGGAGATTCGGAGCGCTAAGAGGGTAATAGTGGAAAAAGGAATATATTCAAATATAAACTACACAGAAGCATTCTGTGAAACTTCTTTCTGATCTGAGCATACAGCTAAGAGAGTTAAACCATACTTTTGATTGAGCAGTTTTGAAACACTCTGTCTGTAGAAAATGCAACTGGACATTCGTAGCGCTAAGTGGGTAATAGTGGAAAAAAGAATATGTTCAAATATAAACTACACAGAAGCATTCTGTGAAACTTCTTTCTGTTCTGTGCATTCAACTAACAGAGTTGAACCTTACTTTTGATTGAGCCGTTCTGAAACACTCTTTCTGTAGAAACTGCAATTGGACATTCTGAGCGCTAGAAGGCCTATATTGGGAAAAAGAATGTCTACAAATAAAAACTACAGAGAAGAATTGTGTGAAACTTCTTTCTGTTCTGTTTGTTCAACTAAAAGAATTGAACCGTAGTTTTGATTGTGTCGTTCTGAGAAACACTTTCTGTAGAAAATGCAAGTGGAGATTCGGAGTGCTAAGAAGGTAATAGTGGAAAAAAGAATGTCTCCAAATATAAACTACACAGAATCATTCTGTGAAACTTTTTTCTGATCTGTGCATTCAGCTAACAGAATTAAACCATACTTTTGATAGAGCAGATCTGAACACTCTTTCTGTAGAAAATGCAACTGGACATTTGGAGCGCTAAGAGAGTAGTAGTGGAAAAAGGAATATATTCAAATATAAACTACACAGAAGCATTCTGTGAAACTTCTTTCTGATCTGAGCATTCAGCTAACAGAGTTAAACCATACTTTTGATTGAGCAGTTTTGAAACACTCTGTCTGTAGAAAATGCAACTGGACATTCGTAGCGCTAAGTGCGTAATAGTGGAAAAAAGAATATGTTCAAATATAAACTACACAGAAGCATTGTATGAAACTTCTTTCTGTTCTGTGCATTCAATTAACAGAGTTGAACCTTACTTTTGATTGAGCCTTTCTGAAACACTCTTTCTGTAGAAACTGCAATTGGACATTCTGAGCGCTAAGAGGCCTCTATTGGGAAAAATAATATCTTCAAATAAAAACTAAACAGAAGCATTGTGTGAAACTTATTTCTGATATGTTCATTAAGCTAACAGAGTTAAACCATACTTTTGATTGCGCAGTTCTGAACACTCTTTCTGTAGAAAATGCAAGTGGACATTCGGAGCGCTAAGAGGGTAATAGTGGAAAAAGGAATATATTCAAATATAAACTACACAGTAGCATTCTGTGAAAATTCTTTCTGTTCTGTGCATTCAACTAACAGATTTGAACCTTACTTTTGATTGAGCCGTTCTGAAACACTCTTTCTGTAGAAACTGCAATTGGACATGCTAAGCGCTAAGAGGCCTACATTGGGAAAAAGAATATCTTCAAATAAAAACTACACAGATGCATTCTGTGAAACTTATTTCTGATCTGTAAATTCAGTTAACAGAGATAAAACATATTTTTGATTGAGCAGTTATGAAACACTCTTTTTGTAGAAAATGCAAGTGGAGATTCGGAGCGCTAAGAGGGTAATAGTGGAAAAAGGAATGACTTCAAATATAAACTACACAGAATCATTCGGTGAAATTTCTTTCTGATCTGTGCATTCAGCTAACAGAGTTAAACCATACTTTTGATTGAGCAGATCTGAACACTCTTACTGTAGAAAATGCAACTGGACATTTGGAGCGCTAAGAGCGTAGTAGTGGAAAAAGGAATATATTCACATATAAACTACACAGAAGCCTTCTGTGAAACTTCTTTCTGATCTGAGCATTCAGCTAACAGAGTTAAACCATACTTTTTATTGAGCAGTTTTGAAACACTCTGTCTGTAGAAAATGCAACTGGACATTCGTAGCGCTAAGTGGGTAATAGTGGAAAAAAAATATGTTCAAATATAAACTACACAGAAGCATTGTATGAAACTTCTTTCTGTTCTGTGCATTCAACTAACAGAGTTGAACCTTACTTTTGATTGAGCCGTTCTGAAACTCTCTTTCTGTAGAAACTGCAATTGGACATTCTGAGCGCTAAGAGGCCTATATTGGGAAAAAGAATGTCTACAAATAAAAACTACACAGAAGAATTGTGTGAAACTTCTTTCTGTTCTGTTTGTTCAACTAAAAGAGTTGAAACTTAGTTTTGATTGAGCCGTTCTTAAACACTCTTTCTGTAGAAAATGCAAGTGGAGATTCGGAGCGCTAAGAGGGTAATAGTGGAAAAAGGAATGTCTCCAAATATAAACTACACAGAATCATTCTGTGAAACTTCTTTCTGATGTGTGCATTCAGCTAACAGGGTTAAACCATACTTTTGATTGAGCAGTTTTGAAACACTCTGTCTGTAGAAAATGCAACTGGACATTCGTAGCGCTAAGTGGGTAATAGTGGAAAAAAGAGTATGTTCAAATATAAACTACACAGAAGCATTGTATGAAACTTCTTTCTGTTCTGTGCATTCAACTAACAGAGTTGAACCTTACTTTTGATTGAGCCTTTCTGAAACACTCTTTCTATAGAAACTGCAATTGGACATTCTGAGCGCTAAGAGGCCTGTAATGGGAAAAATAATATCTTCAAATAAAAACTACACAGAAGCATTGTGTGAAACTTATTTCTGATATGTTCATTAAGCTAACAGAGTTAAACCATACTTTTGATTGCGCAGTTCTGAACACTCTTTCTGTAGAAAATGCAAGTGGACATTCGGAGCGCTAAGAGGGTAATAGTGGAAAAAGGAATATATTCAAATATAAACTACACAGTAGCATTCTGTGAAAATTCTTTCTGTTCTGTGCATTCAACTAACAGAGTTGAACCTTACTTTTGATTGAGCCGTTCTGAAACACTGTTTCTGTAGAAATTGCAATTGGACATGCTAAGCGCTAAGAGGCCTACATTGGGAAAAAGAATATCTTCAAATAAAAACTACACAGATGCATTCTGTGAAACTTATTTCTGATCTGTAAATTCAGTTAACAGAGATAAAACATATTTTTCATTGAGCAGTTATGAAACACTCTTTTTGTAGAAAATGCAAGTGGAGATTCGGAGCGCTAAGAGGGTAATAGTGGAAAAAGGAATGTCTTCAAATATAAACTACACAGAATCATTCGGTGAAACTTCTTTCTGATCTGTGCATTCAGCTAACAGAATTAAACCATACTTTTGATTGAGCAGATCTGAACACTCTTTCTGTAGAAAATGCAACTGGACATTTGGAGCGCTAAGAGCGTAGTAGTGGAAAAAGGAATATATTCAAATATAAACTACACAGAAGCCTTCTGTGAAACTTCTTTCTGATCTGAGCATTCAGCTAACAGAGTTAAACCATACTTTTGATTGAGCAGTTTTGAAACACTCTGTCTGTAGAAAATGCAACTGGACATTCGTAGCGCTAAGTGGGTAATAGTGGAAAAAAGAATATGTTCAAATATAAACTACACAGAAGCATTGTATGAAACTTCTTTCTGTTCTGTGCATTCAACTAACAGAGTTGAACCTTACTTTTGATTGAGCCGTTCTGAAACACTCTTTCTGTAGAAACTGCAATTGGACATTCTGAGCGCTAAGAGGCCTATATTGGGAAAAAGTATATCTACAAATAAAAACTACACAGAAGAATTGTGTGAAACTTCTTTCTGTTCTGTTTGTTCAACTAAAAGAGTTGAAACTTAGTTTTGATTGAGCCGTTCTTAAACACTCTTTCTGTAGAAAATGCAAGTGGAGATTCGGAGCGCTAAGAGGGTAATAGTGGAAAAAGGAATGTCTCCAAATATAAACTACACAGAATCATTCTGTGAAACTTCTTTCTGATCTGAGCATTCAGCTAACAGAGTTAAACCATACTTTTGATTGTGCAGTTTTGAAACACTCTGTCTGTAGAAAATGCAACAGGACATTCGTAGCGCTAAGTGGGTAATAGTGGAAAAAAGAATATGTTCAAATATAAACTACACAGAAGCATTGTATGAAACTTCTTTCTGTTCTGCGCATTCAACTAACAGAGTTGAACCTTACTTTTGATTGAGCCGTTCTGAAACACTCTTTCTGTAGAAACTGCAATTGGACATTCTGAGAGCTAAGAGGCCTATATTGGGAAAAAGAATGTCTACAAATAAAAACTACACAGAAGAATTGTGTGAAACTTCTTTCTGTTCTGTTTGTTCAACTAAAAGAGTTGAAACTTAGTTTTGATTGAGCCGTTCTTAAACACTCTTTCTGTAGAAAATGCAAGTGGAGATTCGGAGTGCTAAGAGGGTAATAGTGGAAAAAGGAATGTCTCCAAATATAAACTACACAGAATCATTCTGTGAAACTTCTTTCTGATCTGTGCATTCAGCTAACAGAGTTAAACCATACTTTTGATTGAGCAGATCTGAACACACTTTCTGTAGAAAATGCAACTGGACATTTGGAGCGCTAAGAGAGTAGTAGTGGAAAAAGGAATATATTCAAATATAATCTACACAGAAGCATTCTGTGAAACTTCTTTCTGATCTGAGCATTCAGCTAACTGAGTTAAACCATACTTTTGATTGAGCAGTTTTGAAACACTCTGTCTGTAGAAAATGCAACTGGACATTCGTAGCGCTAAGTGGGTAATAGTGGAAAAAAGAGTATGTTCAGATATAAACTACACAGAAGCATTGTATGAAAATTCTTTCTGTTCTGTGCATTCAACTAACAGAGTTGAACCTTACTTTTGATTGAGCCTTTCTGAAACACTCTTTCTGTAGAAACTGCAATTGGACATTCTGAGCGCTAAGAGGCCTATATTGGGAAAAAGAATGTCAACAAATAAAAACTACACAGAAGAATTGTGTGAAACTTCTTTCTGTTCTGTTTGTTCAACTAAAAGATTTGAACCTTAGTTTTGATTGAGCCGTTCTTAAACACTCTTTCTGTAGAAAATGCAAGTGGAGATTCGGAGCGCTAAGAGGGTAATAGTGGAAAAAGGAATGTCTCCAAATATAAACTACACAGAATCATTCTGTGAAACTTCTTTCTGATCTGTGCATTCAGCTAACAGAGTTAAACCATACTTTTGATTGAGCAGTTTTGAAACACTCTGTCTGCAGAAAATGCAACTGGACATTCGTAGCGCTAAGTGGGTAATAGTGGAAAAAAGAATATGTTCAAATATAAACTACACAGAATCATTGTATGAAACTTCTTTCTGTTCTGTGCATTCAACTAACAGAGTTGAACCTTACTTTTGATTGAGCCTTTCTGAAACACTCTTTCTGTAGAAACTGCAATTGGACATTCTGAGCGGTAAGAGGCCTGTAATGGGAAAAATAATATCTTCAAATAAAAACTACACAGAAGCATTGTGTGAAACTTATTTCTGATATGTTCATTAAGCTAACAGAGTTAAACCATACTTTTGATTGCGCAGTTCTGAACACTCTTTCTGTAGAAAATGCAAGTGGACATTCGGAGCGCTAAGAGGGTAATAGTGGAAAAAGGAATATATTCAAATATAAACTACACAGTAGCATTCTGTGAAAATACTTTCTGTTCTGTGCATTCAACTAACAGAGTTGAACCTTAATTTTGATTGAGCCGTTCTGAAACACTCTTTCTGTAGAAACTGCAATTGGACATGCTAAGCGCTAAGAGGCCTACATTGGGAAAAAGAATATCTTCAAATAAAAACTACACAGATGCATTCTGTGAAACTTATTTCTGATCTGTAAATTCAGTTAACAGAGATAAAACATATTTTTGATTGAGCAGTTATGAAACACTCTTTTTGTAGAAAATGCAAGTGGAGATTCGGAGCGCTAAGAGGGTAATAGTGGAAAAAGGAATGTCTTCAAATATAAACTACACAGAATCATTCGGTGAAACTTCTTTCTGATCTGTGCATTCAGCTAACAGAGTTAAACCATACTTTTGATTGAGCAGATCTGAACACTCTTTCTGTAGAAAATGCAACTGGACATTTGGAGCGCTAAGAGCGTAGTAGTGGAAAAAGGAATATATTCAAATATAAACTACACAGAAGCATTCTGTGAAACTTCTTTCTGATCTGAGCATTCAGCTAACAGAGTTAAACCATACTTTTGATTGAGCAGTTTTGAAACACTCTGTCTGTAGAAAATGCAACTGGACATTCGTAGCGCTAAGTGGGTAATAGTGGAAAAAAGAATATGTTCAAATATAAACTACACAGAAGCATTGTATGAAACTTCTTTCTGTTCTGCGCATTCAACTAACAGAGTTGAACCTTACTTTTGATTGAGCCGTTCTGAAACACTCTTTCTGTAGAAACTGCAATTGGACATTCTGAGCGCTAAGAGGCCTATATTGGGAAAAAGAATGTCTACAAATAAAAACTACACAGAAGAATTGTGTGAAACTTCTTTCTGTTCTGTTTGTTCAACTAAAAGAGTTGAACCTTAGTTTTGATTGAGCCGTTCTGAAACACTCTTTCTGTAGAAAATGCAAGTGGAGATTCGGAGCGCTAAGAGGGTAATAGTGGAAAGAGGAATGTCTCCAAATATAAACTACACAGAATCATTCCGTGAAACTTCTTTCTGATCTGTGCATTCAGCTAACAGAGTTAAACCATACTTTTGATTGAGCAGATCTGAACACTCTTTCTGTAGAAAATGCAACTGGACATTTGGAGCGCTAAGAGAGTAGTAGTGGAAAAAGGAATATATTCAAATATAAACTACACAGAAGCATTCTGTGAAACTTCTTTCTGATCTGAGCATTCAGCTAACAGAGTTAAACCATACTTTTGATTGAGCAGTTTGGAAACACTCTGTCTGTAGAAAATGCAACTGGACATTCGTAGCGCTAAGTGGGTAATAGTGGAAAAAAGAATATGTTCAAATATAAACTACACAGAAGCATTGTATGAAACTTCTTTCTGTTCTGTGCATTCAACTAACAGAGTTGAACCTTACTTTTGATTGAGCCTTTCTGAAACACTCTTTCTGTAGAAACTGCAATTGGACATTCTGAGCGCTAAGAGGCCTCTATTGGGAAAAATAATATCTTCAAATAAAAACTACACAGAAGCATTGTGTGAAACTTATTTCTGATATGTTCATTAAGCTAACAGAGTTAAACCATACTTTTGATTGCGCAGTTCTGAACACTCTTTCTGTAGAAAATGCAAGTGGACATTCGGAGCGCTAAGAGGGTAATAGTGGAAAAAGGAATATATTCAAATATAAATTACACAGTAGCATTCTGTGAAAATTCTTTCTGTTCTGTGCATTCAACTAACAGAGTTGAACCTTACTTTTGATTGAGCCGTTCTGAAACACTCTTTCTGTAGAAACTGCAATTGGACATGCTAAGCGCTAAGAGGCCTACATTGGGAAAAAGAATATCTTCAAATAAAAACCTCACAGATGCATTCTGTGAAAATTATTTCTGATCTGTAAATTCAGTTAACAGAGATAAAACATATTTTTGATTGAGCAGTTATGAAACACTCTTTTTGTAGCAAATGCAAGTGGAGATTCAGAGCGCTAAGAGGGTAATAGTGGAAAAAGGAATGTCTTCAAATATAAACTACACAGAATCATTCGGTGAAACTTCTTTCTGATCTGTGCATTCAGCTAACAGAGTTAAACCATACTTTTGATTGAGCAGATGTGAACACTCTTTCTGTAGAAAATGCAAGTGGACATTTGGAGCGCTAAGAGCGTAGTAGTGGAAAAAGGAATATATTCAAATATAAACTACACAGAAGCCTTCTGTGAAACTTCTTTCTGATCCGAGCATTCAGCTAACAGAGTTAAACCATACTTTTGATTGAGCAGTTTTGAAACACTCTGTCTGTAGAAAATGCAACTGGACATTCGTAGCGCTAAGTGGGTAATAGTGGAAAAAAGAATATGTTCAAATATAAACTACACAGAAGCATTGTATGAAACTTCTTTCTGTTCTGTGCATTCAACTAACAGAGTTGAACCTTACTTTTGATTGAGCCGTTCTGAAACACTCTTTCTGTAGAAACTGCAATTGGACATTCTGAGCGCTAAGAGGCCTATATTGGGAAAAAGAATGTCTACAAATAAAAACTACACAGAAGAATTGTGTGAAACTTCTTTCTGTTCTGTTTGTTCAACTAAAAGAGTTGAACCTTAGTTTTGATTGAGCCGTTCTGAAACACTCTTTCTGTAGAAAATGCAAGTGGAGATTCGGAGCACTAAGAGGGTAATAGTGGAAAAAGGAATGTCTCCAAATATAAACTACACAGAATCATTCTGTGAAACTTCTTTCTGATCTGTGCATTCAGCTAACAGAGTTAAACCATACTTTTGATTGACCAGTTTTGAAACACTCTGTCTGCAGAAAATGCAACTGGACATTCGTAGCGCTAAGTGGGTAATAGTGGAAAAAAGAGTATGTTCAAATATAAACTACACAGAATCATTGTATGAAACTTCTTTCTGTTCTGTGCATTCAACTAACAGAGTTGAACCTTACTTTTGATTGAGCCTTTCTGAAACACTCTTTCTGTAGAAACTGCAATTGGACATTCTGAGCGGTAAGAGGCCTGTAATGGGAAAAATAATATCTTCAAATAAAAACTACACAGAAGCATTGTGTGAAACTTATTTCTGATATGTTCATTAAGCTAACAGAGTTAAACCATACTTTTGATTGCGCAGTTCTGAACACTCTTTCTGTAGAAAATGCAAGTGGACATTCGGAGCGCTAAGAGGGTAATAGTGGAAAAAGGAATATATTCAAATATAAACTACACAGTAGCATTCTGTGAAAATTCTTTCTGTTCTGGGCATTCAACTAACAGAGTTGAACCTTACTTTTGATTGAGCCGTTCTGAAACACTCTTTCTGTAGAAACTGCAATTGGACATGCTAAGCGCTAAGAGGCCTACATTGGGAAAAAGAATATCTTCAAATAAAAACTACACAGATGCATTCTGTGAAACTTATTTCTGATCTATAAATTCAGTTAACAGAGATAAAACATATTTTTGATTGAGCAGTTATGAAACACTCTTTTTGTAGAAAATGCAAGTGGAGATTCGGAGCGCTAAGAGGGTAATAGTGGAAAAAGGAATGTCTTCAAATATAAACTACACAGAATAATTCGGTGAAACTTCTTTCTGATCTGTGCATTCAGCTAACAGAGTTAAACCACACTTTTGATTGAGCAGATCTGAACACTCTTTCTGTAGAAAATGCAACTGGACATTTGGAGCGCTAAGAGCGTAGTAGTGGAAAAAGGAATATATTCAAATATAAACTACACAGAAGCATTCTGTGAAACTTCTTTCTGATCTGAGCATTCAGCTAACAGAGTTAAACCATACTTTTGATTGAGCAGTTTTGAAACACTCTGTCTGTAGAAAATGCAACTGGACATTCGTAGCGCTAAGTGGGTAATAGTGGAAAAAAGAATATGTTCAAATATAAACTACACAGAAGCATTGTATGAAACATCTTTCTGTTCTGTGCATTCAACTAACAGAGTTGAACCTTACTTTTGATTGAGCCGTTCTGAAACACTCTTTCTGTAGAAACTGCAATTGGACATTCTGAGCGCTAAGAGGCCTATATTGGGAAAAAGAATGTCTACAAATAAAAACTACACAGAAGAATTGTGTGAAACTTCTTTCTGTTCTGTTTGTTCAACTAAAAGATTTGAACTTTAGTTTTGATTGAGCCGTTCTGAAACACTCTTTCTGTAGAAAATGCAAGTGGAGATTCGGAGCGCTAAGAGGGTAATAGTGGAAAAAGGAATGTCTCCAAATATAAACTACACAGAATCATTCTGTGAAACTTCTTTCTGATCTGTGCATTCAGCTAACAGAGTTAAACCATACTTTTGATTGAGCAGTTTTGAAACACTCTGTCTGTAGAAAATGCAACTGGACATTCGTAGCGCTAAGTGGGTAATAGTGGAAAAAAGAGTATGTTCAAATATAAACTACACAGAATCATTGTATGAAACTTCTTTCTGTTCTGTGCATTCAACTAACAGAGTTGAACCTTACTTTTGATTGAGCCTTTCTGAAACACTCTTTCTGTAGAAACTGCAATTGGACATTCTGAGCGGTAAGAGGCCTGTAATGGGAAAAATAATATCTTCAAATAAAAACTACACAGAAGCATTGTGTGAAACTTATTTCTGATATGTTCATTAAGCTAACAGAGTTAAACCATACTTTTGATTGCGCAGTTCTGAACACTCTTTCTGTAGAAAATGCAAGTGGACATTCGGAGCGCTAAGAGGGTAATAGTGGAAAAAGGAATATATTCAAATATAAACTACACAGTAGCATTCTGTGAAAATTCTTTCTGTTCTGTGCATTCAACTAACAGAGTTGAACCTTAATTTTGATTGAGCCGTTCTGAAACACTCTTTCTGTAGAAACTGCAATTGGACATGCTAAGCGCTAAGAGGCCTACATTGGGAAAAAGAATATCTTCAAATAAAAACTACACAGATGCATTCTGTGAAACTTATTTCTGATCTGTAAATTCAGTTAACAGAGATAAAACATATTTTTGATTGAGCAGTTATGAAACACTCTTTTTGTAGAAAATGCAAGTGGAGATTCGGAGCGCTAAGAGGGTAATAGTGGAAAAAGGAATGTCTTCAAATATAAACTACACAGAATCATTCGGTGAAACTTCTTTCTGATCTGTGCATTCAGCTAACAGAGTTAAACCATACTTTTGATTGAGCAGATCTGAACACTCTTTCTGTAGAAAATGCAACTGGACATTTGGAGCGCTAAGAGCGTAGTAGTGGAAAAAGGAATATATTCAAATATAAACTACACAGAAGCATTCTGTGAAACTTCTTTCTGATCTGAGCATTCAGCTAACAGAGTTAAACCATACTTTTGATTGAGCAGTTTTGAAACACTCTGTCTGTAGAAAATGCAACTGGACATTCGTAGCGCTAAGTGGGTAAAAGTGGAAAAAAAATATGTTCAAATATAAACTACACAGAAGCATTGTATGAAACTTCTTTCTGTTCTGCGCATTCAACTAACAGAGTTGAACCTTACTTTTGATTGAGCCGTTCTGAAACACTCTTTCTGTAGAAACTGCAATTGGACATTCTGAGCGCTAAGAGGCCTATATTGGGAAAAAGAATGTCTACAAATAAAAACTACACAGAAGAATTGTGTGAAACTTCTTTCTGTTCTGTTTGTTCAACTAAAAGAGTTGAACCTTAGTTTTGATTGAGCCGTTCTGAAACACTCTTTCTGTAGAAAATGCAAGTGGAGATTCGGAGCGCTAAGAAGGTAATAGTGGAAAGAGGAATGTCTCCAAATATAAACTACACAGAATCATTCCGTGAAACTTCTTTCTGATCTGTGCATTCAGCTAACAGAGTTAAACCATACTTTTGATTGAGCAGATCTGAACACTCTTTCTGTAGAAAATGCAACTGGACATTTGGAGCGCTAAGAGAGTAGTAGTGGAAAAAGGAATATATTCAAATATAAACTACACAGAAGCATTCTGTGAAACTTCTTTCTGATCTGAGCATTCAGCTAACAGAGTTAAACCATACTTTTGATTGAGCAGTTTGGAAACACTCTGTCTGTAGAAAATGCAACTGGACATTCGTAGCGCTAAGTGGGTAATAGTGGAAAAAAGAATATGTTCAAATATAAACTACACAGAAGCATTGTATGAAACTTCTTTCTGTTCTGTGCATTCAACTAACAGAGTTGAACCTTACTTTTGATTGAGCCTTTCTGAAACACTCTTTCTGTAGAAACTGCAATTGGACATTCTGAGCGCTAAGAGGCCTCTATTGGGAAAAATAATATCTTCAAATAAAAACTACACAGAAGCATTGTGTGAAACTTATTTCTGATATGTTCATTAAGCTAACAGAGTTAAACCATACTTTTGATTGCGCAGTTCTGAACACTCTTTCTGTAGAAAATGCAAGTGGACATTCGGAGCGCTAAGAGGGTAATAGTGGAAAAAGGAATATATTCAAATATAAATTACACAGTAGCATTCTGTGAAAATTCTTTCTGTTCTGTGCATTCAACTAACAGAGTTGAACCTTACTTTTGATTGAGCCGTTCTGAAACACTCTTTCTGTAGAAACTGCAATTGGACATGCTAAGCGCTAAGAGGCCTACATTGGGAAAAAGAATATCTTCAAATAAAAACTACACAGATGCATTCTGTGAAAATTATTTCTGATCTGTAAATTCAGTTAACAGAGATAAAACATATTTTTGATTGAGCAGTTATGAAACACTCTTTTTGTAGCAAATGCAAGTGGAGATTCAGAGCGCTAAGAGGGTAATATTGGAAAAAGTAATGTCTTCAAATATAAACTACACAGAATCATGCGGTGAAACTTCTTTCTGATCTGTGCATTCAGCTAACAGAGTTAAACCATACTTTTGATTGAGCAGATGTGAACACTCTTTCTGTAGAAAATGCAACTGGACATTTGGAGCGCTAAGAGCGTAGTAGTGGAAAAAGGAATATATTCAAATATAAACTACACAGAAGCCTTCTGTGAAACTTCTTTCTGATCTGAGCATTCAGCTAACAGAGTTAAACCATACTTTTAATTGAGCAGTTTTGAAACACTCTGTCTGTAGAAAATGCAACTGAACATTCGTAGCGCTAAGTGGGTAATAGTGGAAAAAAGAATATGTTCAAATATAAACTACACAGAAGCATTGTATGAAACTTCTTTCTGTTCTGAGCATTCAACTAACAGAGTTGAACCTTACTTTTGATTGAGCCGTTCTGAAACACTCTTTCTGTAGAAACTGCAATTGGACATTCTGAGCGCTAAGAGGCCTATATTGGGAAAAAGAATGTCTACAAATAAAAACTACACAGAAGAATTGTGTGAAACTTCTTTCTGTTCTGTTTGTTCAACTAAAAGAGTTGAACCTTAGTTTTGATTGAGCCGTTCTGAAACACACTTTCTGTAGAAAATGCAAGTGGAGATTCGGAGCGCTAAGAGGGTAATAGTGGAAAAAGGAATGTCTCCAAATATAAACTACACAGAATCATTCTGTGAAACTTCTTTCTGATCTGTGCATTCAGCTAACAGAGTTAAACCATACTTTAGATTGAGCAGATCAGAACACTCTTTCTGTAGAAAATGCAACTGGACATTTGGAGCGCTAAGAGAGTAGTAGTGGAAAAAGGAATATATTCAAATATAAACTACACAGAAGCATTCTGTGAAACTTCTTTCTGATCTGAGCATTCAGCTAACAGAGTTAAACAATACTTTTGATTGAGCAGTTTTGAAACACTCTGTCTGTAGAAAATGCAACTGGACATTCGTAGCGCTAAGTGGGTAATAGTGGAAAAAAGAGTATGTTCAAATATAAACTACACAGAATCATTGTATGAAACTTCTTTCTGTTCTGTGCATTCAACTAACAGAGTTGAACCTTACTTTTGATTGAGCCTTTCTGAAACACTCTTTCTGTAGAAACTGCAATTGGACATTCTGAGCGCTGAGAGGCCTGTAATGGGAAAAATAATATCTTCAAATAAAAACTACACAGAAGCATTGTGTGAAACTTATTTCTGATATGTTCATTAAGCTAACAGAGATAAACCATTCTTTTGATTGCGCAGTTCTGAACACTCTTTCTGTAGAAAATGCAAGTGGACATTCGGAGCGCTAAGAGGGTAATAGTGGAAAAAGGAATATATTCAAATATAAACTACACAGTAGCATTCTGTGAAAATTCTTTCTGTTCTGTGCATTCAACTAACAGAGTTGAACCTTACTTTTGATTGAGCTGTTCTGAAACACTCTTTCTGTAGAAACTGCAATTGGACATGCTAAGCGCTAAGAGGCCTACATTGGGAAAAAGAATATCTTCAAATAAAAACTACACCGATGCTTTCTGTGAAACTTATTTCTGATCTGTAAATTCAGTTAACAGAGATAAAACATATTTTTGATTGAGCAGTTATGAAACACTCTTTTTGTAGAAAATGCAAGTGGAGATTCGGAGCGCTAAGAGGGTAATTGTGGAAAAAGGAATATCTTCAAATATAAACTACACAGAATCATTCGGTGAAACTTCTTTCTGATCTGTGCATTCAGCTAACAGAGTTAAACCATACTTTTGATTGAGCAGATGTGAACACTCTTTCTGTAGAAAATGCAACTGGACATTTGGAGCGCTAAGAGCGTAGTAGTGGAAAAAGGAATATATTCAAATATAAACTACACAGAAGCATTCTGTGAAACTTCTTTCTGATCTGAGCATTCAGGTAACAGAGTTAAACCATACTTTTGATTGAGCAGTTTTGAAACACTCTGTCTGTAGAAAATGCAACTGGACATTCGTAGCGCTAAGTGGGTAATAGTGGAAAAAAGAATATGTTCAAATATAAACTACACAGAAGCATTGTATGAAACTTCTTTCTGTTCTGTGCATTCAACTAACAGAGTTGAACCTTACTTTTGATTGAGCCGTTCTGAAACACTCTTTCTGTAGAAACTGCAATTGGACATTCTGAGCGCTAAGAGGCCTATATTGGGAAAAAGAATGTCTACAAATAAAAACTACACAGAAGAATTGTGTGAAACTTCTTTCTGTTCTGTTTGTTCAACTAAAAGAGTTGAACCTTAGTTTTGATTGAGCCGTTCTGAAACACACTTTCTGTAGAAAATGCAAGTGGAGATTCGGAGCGCTAAGAGGGTAATAGTGGAAAAAGGAATGTCTCCAAATATAAACTACACAGAATCATTCTGTGAAACTTCTTTCTGATCTGTGCATTCAGCTAACAGAGTTAAACCATACTTTTGATTGAGCAGATCTGAACACTCTTTCTGTAGAAAATGCAACTGGACATTTGGAGCGCTAAGAGAGTAGTAGTGCAAAAAGGAATATATTCAAATATAAACTACACAGAAGCATTCTGTGAAACTTCTTTCTGATCTGAGCATTCAGCTAACAGAGTTAAACCATACTTTTGATTGAGCAGTTTGGAAACACTCTGTCTGTAGAAAATGCAACTGGACATTCGTAGCGCTAAGTGGGTAATAGTGGAAAAAAGAATATGTTCAAATATAAACTACACAGAAGCATTGTATGAAACTTCTTTCTGTTCTGTGCATTCAACTGACAGAGTTGAACCTTACTTTTGATTGAGCCTTTCTGAAACACTCTTTCTGTAGAAACTGCAATTGGACATTCTGAGCGCTAAGAGGCCTATATTGGGAAAAATAATATCTTCAAATAAAAACTACACAGAAGCATTGTGTGAAACTTCTTTCTGATATGTCCATTAAGCTAACAGAGTTAAACCATACTTTTGATTGCGCAGTTCTGAACACTCTTTCTGTAGAAAATGCAAGTGGACATTCGGAGCGCTAAGAGGGTAATAGTGGAAAAAGGAATATATTCAAATATAAACTACACAGTAGCATTCTGTGAAAATTCTTTCTGTTCTGTGCATTCAACTAACAGAGTTGAACCTTACTTTTGATTGAGCCGTTCTGAAACACTCTTTCTGTAGAAACTGCAATTGGACATGCTAAGCGCTAAGAGGCCTACATTGGGAAAAAGAATATCTTCAAATAAAAACTACACAGATGCATTCTGTGAAACTTATTTCTGATCTGTAAATTCAGTTAACAGAGATAAAACATATTTTTGATTGAGCAGTTATGAAACACTCTTTTTGTAGAAAATGCAAGTGGAGATTCGGAGCGCTAAGAGGGTAATAGTGGAAAAAGGAATGTCTTCAAATATAAACTACACAGAATCATTCGGTGAAACTTCTTTCTGATCTGTGCATTCAGCTAACAGAGTTAAAACATACTTTTGATTGAGCAGATCTGAACACACTTTCTGTAGAAAATGCAACTGGACATTTGGAGCGCTAAGAGCGTAGTAGTGGAAAAAGGAATATATTCAAATATAAACTACACAGAAGCATTCTGTGAAACTTCTTTCTGATCTGAGCATTCAGCTAACAGAGTTAAACCATACTTTTGATTGAGCAGTTTTGAAACACTCTGTCTGTAGAAAATGCAACTGGACATTCGTAGCGCTAAGTGGGTAATAGTGGAAAAAAGAATATGTTCAAATATAAACTACACAAAAGCATTGTATGAAACTTCTTTCTGTTCTGCGCATTCAACTAACAGAGTTGAACCTTACTTTTGATTGAGCCGTTCTGAAACACTGTTTCTGTAGAAACTGCAATTGGACATTCTGAGCGCTAAGAGGCCTATATTGGGAAAAATAATGTCTACAAATAAAAACTACACAGAAGAATTGTGTGAAACTTCTTTCTGTTCTGTTTGTTCAACTAAAAGAGTTGAACCTTAGTTTTGATTGAGCCGTTCTGAAACACTCTTTCTGTAGAAAATGCAAGTGGAGATTCGGAGCGCTAAGAGGGTAATAGTGGAAAAAGGAATGTCTCCAAATATAAACTACACAGAATCATTCTGTGAAACTTCTTTCTGATCTGTGCATTCAGCTAACAGAGTTAAACCATACTTTAGATTGAGCAGATCAGAACACTCTTTCTGTAGAAAATGCAACTGGACATTTGGAGCGCTAAGAGAGTAGTAGTGGAAAAAGGAATATATTCAAATATAAACTACACAGAAGCATTCTGTGAAACTTCTTTCTGATCTGAGCATTCAGCTAACAGAGTTAAACCATACTTTTGATTGAGCAGCTTTGAAACACTCTGTCTGTAGAAAATGCAACTGGACATTCGTAGCGCTAAGTGGGTAATAGTGGAAAAAAGAGTATGTTCAAATATAAACTACACAGAATCATTGTATGAAACTTCTTTCTGTTCTGTGCATTCAACTAACAGAGTTGAACCTTACTTTTGATTGAGCCTTTCTGAAACACTCTTTCTGTAGAAACTGCAATTGGACATTCTGAGCGCTGAGAGGCCTGTAATGGGAAAAATAATATCTTCAAATAAAAACTACACAGAAGCATTGTGTGAAACTTATTTCTGATATGTTCATTAAGCTAACAGAGTTAAACCATACTTTTGATTGCGCAGTTCTGAACACTCTTTCTGTAGAAAATGCAAGTGGACATTCGGAGCGCTAAGAGGGTAATAGTGGAAAAAGGAATATATTCAAATATAAACTACACAGTAGCATTCTGTGAAAATTCTTTCTGTTCTGTGCATTCAACTAACAGAGTTGAACCTTACTTTTGATTGAGCCGTTCTGAAACACTCTTTCTGTAGAAACTGCAATTGGACATGCAAAGCGCTAAGAGGCCTACATTGGGAAAAAGAATATCTTCAAATAAAAACTACACAGATGCATTCTGTGAAACTTATTTTTGATCTGTAAATTCAGTTAACAGAGATAAAACATATTTTTGATTGAGCAGTTATGAAACACTCTTTTTGTAGAAAATGCAAGTGGAGATTCGGAGCGCTAAGAGGGTAATAGTGGAAAAAGGAATATCTTCAAATATAAACTACACAGAATCATTCGGTGAAACTTCTTTCTGATCTGTGCATTCAGCTAACAGAGTTAAACCATACCTTTGATTGAGCAGATGTGAACACTCTTTCTGTAGAAAATGCAACTGGACATTTGGAGCGCTAAGAGCGTAGTAGTGGAAAAAGGAATATATTCAAACATAAACTACACAGAAGCATTCTGTGAAATTTCTTTCTGATCTTAGCATTCAGCTAACAGAGTTAAACCATACTATTGATTGAGCAGTTTTGAAACACTCTGTCTGTAGAAAATGCAACTGGACATTCGTAGCGCTAAGTGGGTAATAGTGGAAAAGAGAATATGTTCAAATATAAACTACACAGACCCATTGTATGAAACTTCTTTCTGTTCTGTGCATTCAACTAACAGAGTTGAACCTTACTTTTGATTGAGCCGTTCTGAAACACTCTTTCTGTAGAAACTGCAATTGGACATTCTGAGCGCTAAGAGTCCTATATTGGGAAAAAGAATGTCTACAAATAAAAACAACACAGAAGAATTGTGTGAAACTTCTTTCTGTTCTGTTTGTTCAACTAAAAGAGTTGAACCTTAGTTTTGATTGAGCCATTCTGAAACACTCTTTCTGTAGAAAATGCAAGTGGAGATTCGGAGCGCTAAGAGGGTAATAGTGGAAAAAGGAATGTCTCCAAATATAAACTACACAGAATCATTCTGTGAAACTTCTTTCTGATCTGTGCATTCAGCTAACAGTGTTAAACCATACTTTTGATTGAGCAGATCAGAACACTCTTTCTGTAGAAAATGCAACTGGACATTTGGAGCGCTAAGAGAGTAGTAGTGGAAAAAGGAATATATTCAAATATAAACTACACAGAAGCATTCTGTGAAACTTCTTTCTGATCTGAGCATTCAGCTAACAGAGTTAAACCATACTTTTGATTGAGCAGTTTTGAAACACTCTGTCTGTAGAAAATGCAACTGGACATTCGTAGCGCTAAGTGGGTAATAGTGGGGAAAAGAATATGTTCAAATATAAACTACACAGAAGCATTGTATGAAACTTCTTTCTGTTCTGTGCATTCAACTAACAGAGTTGAACCTTACTTTTGATTGAGCTTTTCTGAAACACTCTTTCTGTAGAAACTGCAATTGGACATTCTGAGCGCTAAGAGGCCTCTATTGGTAAAAGTAATATCTTCAAATAAAAACAACACAGAAGCATTGTGTGAAACTTATTTCTGATATGTTCATTAAGCTAACAGAGTTAAACCATACTTTTGATTGCGCAGTTCTGAACACTCTTTCTGTAGAAAATGCAAGTGGACATTCGGAGCGCTAAGAGGGTAATAGTGGAAAAAGGAATATATTCAAATATAAACTACACAGTAGCATTCTGTGAAAACTCTTACTGTTCTGTGCATTCAGCCAACAGAGTTGAACCTTACTTTTGATTGAGCCGTTCTGAAACACTCTTTTTGTAGAAACTGCAATTGGACATGCTAAGCGCTAAGAGGCCTACATTGGGAAAAAGAATATCTTCAAATAAAAACTACACAGATGCATTCGGTGAAACTTATTTCTGATCTGTAAATTCAATTAACAGAGATAAAACATATTTTTGATTGAGCAGTTATGAAACACTCTTTTTGTAGAAAATGCAAGTGGAGATTCGGAGCGCTAAGAGGGTAATAGTGGAAAAAGGAATATATTCAAATATAAACTACACAGAAGCATTCTGTGAAACTTCTTTCTGATCTGAGCATACAGCTAACAGAGTTAAACCATAATTTTGATTGAGCAGTTTTGAAACACTCTGTCTGTAGAAAATGCAACTGGACATTCGTAGCGCTAAGTGGGTAATAGTGGAAAAAAGAATATGTTCAAATATAAACTACACAGAAGCATTCTGTGAAACTTCTTTCTGTTCTGTGCATTCAACTAACAGAGTTGAACCTTACTTTTGATTGAGCCGTTCTGAAACACTCTTTCTGTAGAAACTGCAATTGGACATTCTGAGCGCTAGAAGGCCTATATTGGGAAAAAGAATGTCTACAAATAAAAACTACAGAGAAGAATTGTGTGAAACTTCTTTCTGTTCTGTTTGTTCAACTAAAAGAATTGAACCGTAGTTTTGATTGTGTCGTTCTGAGAAACTCTTTCTGTAGAAAATGCAAGTGGAGATTCGGAGTGCTAAGAGGGTAATAGTGGAAAAAAGAATGTCTCCAAATATAAACTACACAGAATCATTCTGTGAAACTTTTTTCTGATCTGTGCATTCAGCTAACAGAATTAAACCATACTTTTGATAGAGCAGATCTGAACACTCTTTCTGTAGAAAATGCAACTGGACATTTGGAGCGCTAAGAGAGTAGTAGTGGAAAAAGGAATATATTCAAATATAAACTACACAGAAGCATTCTGTGAAACTTCTTTCTGATCTGAGCATTCAGCTAACAGAGTTAAACCATACTTTAATTGAGCAGTTTTGAAACACTCTGTCTGTAGAAAATGCAACTGGACATTCGTAGCTCTAAGTGCGTAATAGTGGAAAAAAGAATATGTTCAAATATAAACTACACAGAAGCATTGCATGAAACTTCTTTCTGTTCTGTGCATTCAACTAACAGAGTTGAACCTTACTTTTGATTGAGCCTTTCTGAAACACTCTTTCTGTAGAAACTGCAATTGGACATTCTGAGCGCTAAGAGGCCTCTATTGGGAAAAATAATATCTTCAAATAAAAACTACACAGAAGCATTGTGTGAAACTTATTTCTGATATGTTCATTAAGCTAACAGAGTGAAACCATACTTTTGATTGCGCAGTTCTGAACACTCTTTCTGTAGAAAATGCAAGTGGACATTCGGAGCGCTAAGAGGGTAATAGTGGAAAAAGGAATATATTCAAATATAAACTACACAGTAGCATTCTGTGAAAATTCTTTCTGTTCTGTGCATTCAACTAACAGATTTGAACCTTACTTTTGATTGAGCCGTTCTGAAACACTCTTTCTGTAGAAACTGCAATTGGACATGCTAAGCGCTAAGAGGCCTACATTGGGAAAAAGAATATCTTCAAATAAAAACTACACAGATGCATTCTGTGAAACTTATTTCTGATCTGTAAATTCAGTTAACAGAGATTAAACATATTTTTGATTGAGCAGTTATGAAACACTCTTTTTGTAGAAAATGCAAGTGGAGATTCGGAGCGCTAAGAGGGTAATAGTGGAAAAAGGAATGTCTTCAAATATAAACTACACAGAATCATTCGGTGAAATTTCTTTCTGATCTGTGCATTCAGCTAACAGAGTTAAACCATACTTTTGATTGAGCAGATCTGAACACTCTTACTGTAGAAAATGCAACTGGACATTTGGAGCGCTAAGAGCGTAGTAGTGGAAAAAGGAATATATTCAAATATAAACTACACAGAAGCATTCTGTGAAACTTCTTTCTGATCTGAGCATTCAGCTAACAGAGTTAAACCATACTTTTGATTGAGCAGTTTTGAAACACTCTGTCTGTAGAAAATGCAACTGGAGATTCGTAGCGCTAAGTGGGTAATAGTGGAAAAAAGAATACGTTCAAATATAAACTACACAGAAGCATTGTATGAAACTTCTTTCTGTTCTGTGCATTCAACTAAGAGAGTTGAACCTTACTTTTGATTGAGCCTTTCTGAAACACTCTTTATGTAGAAACTGCAATTGGACATTCTGAGCACTAAGAGGCCTCTATTGGGAAAAATAATATCTTCAAATAAAAACTACACAGAAGCATTGTGTGAAACTTATTTCTGATATGTTCATTAAGCTAACAGAGTTAAACCATACTTTTGATTGCGCAGTTCTGAACACTCTTTCTGTAGAAAATACAAGTGGACATTCGGAGCGCTAAGAGGGTAATAGTGGAAAAAGGAATATATTCAAATATAAACTACACAGTAGCATTCTGTGAAAATTCTTTCTGTTCTGTGCATTCAACTAACAGAGTTGAACCTTACTTTTGATTGAGCCGTTCTGAAACACTCTTTCTGTAGAAACTGCAATTGGACATGCTAAGCGCTAAGAGGCCTACATAGGGAAAAAAATATCTTCAAATAAAAACTACACAGATGCATTCTGTGAAACTTATTTCTGATCTGTAAATTCATTTAATAGAGATAAAACATATTTTTGATTGAGCAGTTATGAAACACTCTTTTTGTAGAAAATGCAAGTGGAGATTCGGAGCGCTAAGTGGGTAATAGTGGAAAAAGGAATGTCTTCAAATATAAACTACACAGAATCATTCGGTGAAACTTCTTTCTGATCTGTGCATTCAGCTAACAGAATTAAACCATACTTTTGATTGAGCAGATCTGAACACTCTTTCTGTAGAAAATGCAACTGGACATTTGGAGCGCTAAGAGCGTAGTAGTGGAAAAAGGAATATATTCAAATATAAACTACACAGAAGCCTTCTGTGAAACTTCTTTCTGATCTGAGCATTCAGCTAACAGAGTTAAACCATACTATTGATTGAGCAGTTTTGAAACACTCTGTCTGTAGAAAATGCAACTGGACATTCGTAGCGCTAAGTGGGTAATAGTGGAAAAAAGAATATGTTCAAATATAAACTACACAGAAGCATTGTATGAAACTTCTTTCTGTTCTGTGAATTCAACTAACAGAGTTGAACCTTACTTTTGATTGAGCCGTTCTGAAACACTCTTTCTGTAGAAACTGCAATTGGACATTCTGAGCGCTAAGAGGCCTATATTGGGAAAAAGAATGTCTACAAATAAAAACTACACAGAAGAATTGTGTGAAACTTCTTTCTGTTCTGTTTGTTCAACTAAAAGAGTTGAAACTTAGTTTTGATTGAGCCGTTCTTAAACACTCTTTCTGTAGAAAATGCAAGTGGAGATTCGGAGCGCTAAGAGGGTAATAGTGGAAAAAGGAATGTCTCCAAATATAAACTACACAGAATCATTCTGTGAAACTTCTTTCTGATCTGAGCATTCAGCTAACAGAGTTAAACCATACTTTTGATTGAGCAGATCTGAACTCTCTTTCTGTACAAAATGCAACTGGACATTTTGAGCGCTAAGAGAGTAGTAGTGGAAAAAGGAATATATTCAAATATAAACTACACAGAAGCATTCTGTGAAACTTCTTTCTGATCTGAGCATTCAGCTAACAGAGTTAAACCATACTTTTGATTGAGCAGTTTTGAAACACTCTGTCTGTAGAAAATGCAACTGGACATTCGTAGCGCTAAGTGGGTAATAGTGGAAAAAAGAATATGTTCAAATATAAACTACACAGAAGCATTGTATGAAACTTCTTTCTGTTCTGTGCATTCAACTAACAGAGTTGAACCTTACTTTTGATGGAGCCTTTCTGAAACACTCTTTCTGTAGAAAATGCAATTGGACATTCAGAGCGCTAAGAGGCCTATATTGGGAAAAATAATATCTTCAAATAAAAACTACACAGAAGCATTGTGTGAAACTTATTTCTGATATGTTCATTAAGCTAACAGAGTTAAACCATACTTTTGATTGCGCAGTTCTGAACACTCTTTCTGTAGAAAATGCAAGTGTACATTCGGAGCGCTAAGAGGGTAATAGTGGAAAAAGGAATATATTCAAATATAAACTACACAGTAGCATTCTGTGAAAATGCTTTCTGTTCTGTGCATTCAACTAACAGAGTTGAACCTTACTTTTGATTGAGCCGTTCTGAAACACTCTTTCTGTAGAAACTGCAATTGGACATGCTAAGCGCTAAGAGGCCTACATTGGGAAAAAGAATATCTTCAAATAAAAACTACACAGATGCATTCTGTGAAACTTATTTCTGATCTGTAAATTCATTTAACAGAGATAAAACATATTTTTGATTGAGCAGTTATGAAACACTCTTTTTGTAGAAAATGCAAGTGGAGATTCGGAGCGCTAAGAGGGTAATAGTGGAAAAAGGAATGTCTTCAAATATAAACTACACAGAATCATTCGGTGAAACTTCTTTCTGATCTGTGCATTCAGCTAACAGAGTTAAACCATACTTTTGATTGAGCAGATCTGAACACTCTTTCTGTAGAAAATGCAACTGGACATTTGGAGCGCTAAGAGAGTAGTAGTGGAAAAAGGGATATATTCAAATATAAACTACACAGAAGCATTCTGTGAAAATTCTTTCTGATCTGAGCATTCAGCTAACAGAGTTAAACCATACTTTTGATTGAGCAGTTTTGAAACACTCTGTCTGTAGAAAATGCAACTGGACATTCGTAGCGCTAAGTGGGTAATAGTGGAAAAAAGAATATGTTCAAATATAAACTACACAGAAGCATTGTATGAAACTTCTTTCTGTTCTGTGCATTCAACTAACAGAGTTGAACCTTACATTTGATTGAGCCTTTCTGAAACACTCTTTCTGTAGAAAGTGCAATTGGACATTCTGAGCGCTAAGAGGCCTATATTGGGAAAAATAATATCTTCAAATAAAAACTACACAGAAGCATTGTGTGAAACTTATTTCTGATATGTTCATTAAGCTAACAGAGTTAAACCATACTTTTGATTGCGCAGTTCTGAACACTCGTTCTGTAGAAAATGCAAGTGGACATTCGGAGCGCTAAGAGGGTAATAGTGGAAAAAGGAATATATTCAAATATAAACTACACAGTAGCATTCTGTGAAAATTCTTTCTGTTCTGTGCATTCAACTAACAGAGTTGAACCTTACTTTTGATTGAGCCGTTCTGAAACACTCTTTCTGTAGAAACTGCAATTGGACATGCAAAGCGCTAAGAGGCCTACATTGGGAAAAAGAATATCTTCAAATAAAAACTACACAGATGCATTCTGTGAAACTTATTTCTGATCTGTAAATTCAGTTAACAGAGATAAAACATATTTTTGATTGAGCAGTTATGAAACACTCTTTTTGTAGAAAATGCAAGTGGAGATTCGGAGCGCTAAGAGGGTAATAGTGGAAAAAGGAATATCTTCAAATATAAACTACACAGAATCATTCGGTGAAACTTCTTTCTGATCTGTGCATTCAGCTAACAGAGTTAAACCATACCTTTGATTGAGCAGATGTGAACACTCTTTCTGTAGAAAATGCAACTGGACATTTGGAGCGCTAAGAGCGTAGTAGTGGAAAAAGGAATATATTCAAACATAAACTACACAGAAGCATTCTGTGAAATTTCTTTCTGATCTTAGCATTCAGCTAACAGAGTTAAACCATACTATTGATTGAGCAGTTTTGAAACACTCTGTCTGTAGAAAATGCAACTGGACATTCGTAGCGCTAAGTGGGTAATAGTGGAAAAGAGAATATGTTCAAATATAAACTACACAGACCCATTGTATGAAACTTCTTTCTGTTCTGTGCATTCAACTAACAGAGTTGAACCTTACTTTTGATTGAGCCGTTCTGAAACACTCTTTCTGTAGAAACTGCAATTGGACATTCTGAGCGCTAAGAGTCCTATATTGGGAAAAAGAATGTCTACAAATAAAAACAACACAGAAGAATTGTGTGAAACTTCTTTCTGTTCTGTTTGTTCAACTAAAAGAGTTGAACCTTAGTTTTGATTGAGCCATTCTGAAACACTCTTTCTGTAGAAAATGCAAGTGGAGATTCGGAGCGCTAAGAGGGTAATAGTGGAAAAAGGAATGTCTCCAAATATAAACTACACAGAATCATTCTGTGAAACTTCTTTCTGATCTGTGCATTCAGCTAACAGTGTTAAACCATACTTTTGATTGAGCAGATCAGAACACTCTTTCTGTAGAAAATGCAACTGGACATTTGGAGCGCTAAGAGAGTAGTAGTGGAAAAAGGAATATATTCAAATATAAACTACACAGAAGCATTCTGTGAAACTTCTTTCTGATCTGAGCATTCAGCTAACAGAGTTAAACCATACTTTTGATTGAGCAGTTTTGAAACACTCTGTCTGTAGAAAATGCAACTGGACATTCGTAGCGCTAAGTGGGTAATAGTGGGGAAAAGAATATGTTCAAATATAAACTACACAGAAGCATTGTATGAAACTTCTTTCTGTTCTGTGCATTCAACTAACAGAGTTGAACCTTACTTTTGATTGAGCTTTTCTGAAACACTCTTTCTGTAGAAACTGCAATTGGACATTCTGAGCGCTAAGAGGCCTCTATTGGTAAAAGTAATATCTTCAAATAAAAACAACACAGAAGCATTGTGTGAAACTTATTTCTGATATGTTCATTAAGCTAACAGAGTTAAACCATACTTTTGATTGCGCAGTTCTGAACACTCTTTCTGTAGAAAATGCAAGTGGACATTCGGAGCGCTAAGAGGGTAATAGTGGAAAAAGGAATATATTCAAATATAAACTACACAGTAGCATTCTGTGAAAACTCTTACTGTTCTGTGCATTCAGCCAACAGAGTTGAACCTTACTTTTGATTGAGCCGTTCTGAAACACTCTTTCTGTAGAAACTGCAATTGGACATGCTAAGCGCTAAGAGGCCTACATTGGGAAAAAGAATATCTTCAAATAAAAACTACACAGATGCATTCGGTGAAACTTATTTCTGATCTGTAAATTCAATTAACAGAGATAAAACATATTTTTGATTGAGCAGTTATGAAACACTCTTTTTGTAGAAAATGCAAGTGGAGATTCGGAGCGCTAAGAGGGTAATAGTGGAAAAAGGAATATATTCAAATATAAACTACACAGAAGCATTCTGTGAAACTTCTTTCTGATCTGAGCATACAGCTAACAGAGTTAAACCATAATTTTGATTGAGCAGTTTTGAAACACTCTGTCTGTAGAAAATGCAACTGGACATTCGTAGCGCTAAGTGGGTAATAGTGGAAAAAAGAATATGTTCAAATATAAACTACACAGAAGCATTCTGTGAAACTTCTTTCTGTTCTGTGCATTCAACTAACAGAGTTGAACCTTACTTTTGATTGAGCCGTTCTGAAACACTCTTTCTGTAGAAACTGCAATTGGACATTCTGAGCGCTAGAAGGCCTATATTGGGAAAAAGAATGTCTACAAATAAAAACTACAGAGAAGAATTGTGTGAAACTTCTTTCTGTTCTGTTTGTTCAACTAAAAGAATTGAACCGTAGTTTTGATTGTGTCGTTCTGAGAAACTCTTTCTGTAGAAAATGCAAGTGGAGATTCGGAGTGCTAAGAGGGTAATAGTGGAAAAAAGAATGTCTCCAAATATAAACTACACAGAATCATTCTGTGAAACTTTTTTCTGATCTGTGCATTCAGCTAACAGAATTAAACCATACTTTTGATAGAGCAGATCTGAACACTCTTTCTGTAGAAAATGCAACTGGACATTTGGAGCGCTAAGAGAGTAGTAGTGGAAAAAGGAATATATTCAAATATAAACTACACAGAAGCATTCTGTGAAACTTCTTTCTGATCTGAGCATTCAGCTAACAGAGTTAAACCATACTTTAATTGAGCAGTTTTGAAACACTCTGTCTGTAGAAAATGCAACTGGACATTCGTAGCTCTAAGTGCGTAATAGTGGAAAAAAGAATATGTTCAAATATAAACTACACAGAAGCATTGCATGAAACTTCTTTCTGTTCTGTGCATTCAACTAACAGAGTTGAACCTTACTTTTGATTGAGCCTTTCTGAAACACTCTTTCTGTAGAAACTGCAATTGGACATTCTGAGCGCTAAGAGGCCTCTATTGGGAAAAATAATATCTTCAAATAAAAACTACACAGAAGCATTGTGTGAAACTTATTTCTGATATGTTCATTAAGCTAACAGAGTGAAACCATACTTTTGATTGCGCAGTTCTGAACACTCTTTCTGTAGAAAATGCAAGTGGACATTCGGAGCGCTAAGAGGGTAATAGTGGAAAAAGGAATATATTCAAATATAAACTACACAGTAGCATTCTGTGAAAATTCTTTCTGTTCTGTGCATTCAACTAACAGATTTGAACCTTACTTTTGATTGAGCCGTTCTGAAACACTCTTTCTGTAGAAACTGCAATTGGACATGCTAAGCGCTAAGAGGCCTACATTGGGAAAAAGAATATCTTCAAATAAAAACTACACAGATGCATTCTGTGAAACTTATTTCTGATCTGTAAATTCAGTTAACAGAGATTAAACATATTTTTGATTGAGCAGTTATGAAACACTCTTTTTGTAGAAAATGCAAGTGGAGATTCGGAGCGCTAAGAGGGTAATAGTGGAAAAAGGAATGTCTTCAAATATAAACTACACAGAATCATTCGGTGAAATTTCTTTCTGATCTGTGCATTCAGCTAACAGAGTTAAACCATACTTTTGATTGAGCAGATCTGAACACTCTTACTGTAGAAAATGCAACTGGACATTTGGAGCGCTAAGAGCGTAGTAGTGGAAAAAGGAATATATTCAAATATAAACTACACAGAAGCATTCTGTGAAACTTCTTTCTGATCTGAGCATTCAGCTAACAGAGTTAAACCATACTTTTGATTGAGCAGTTTTGAAACACTCTGTCTGTAGAAAATGCAACTGGAGATTCGTAGCGCTAAGTGGGTAATAGTGGAAAAAAGAATACGTTCAAATATAAACTACACAGAAGCATTGTATGAAACTTCTTTCTGTTCTGTGCATTCAACTAAGAGAGTTGAACCTTACTTTTGATTGAGCCTTTCTGAAACACTCTTTATGTAGAAACTGCAATTGGACATTCTGAGCACTAAGAGGCCTCTATTGGGAAAAATAATATCTTCAAATAAAAACTACACAGAAGCATTGTGTGAAACTTATTTCTGATATGTTCATTAAGCTAACAGAGTTAAACCATACTTTTGATTGCGCAGTTCTGAACACTCTTTCTGTAGAAAATACAAGTGGACATTCGGAGCGCTAAGAGGGTAATAGTGGAAAAAGGAATATATTCAAATATAAACTACACAGTAGCATTCTGTGAAAATTCTTTCTGTTCTGTGCATTCAACTAACAGAGTTGAACCTTACTTTTGATTGAGCCGTTCTGAAACACTCTTTCTGTAGAAACTGCAATTGGACATGCTAAGCGCTAAGAGGCCTACATAGGGAAAAAAATATCTTCAAATAAAAACTACACAGATGCATTCTGTGAAACTTATTTCTGATCTGTAAATTCATTTAATAGAGATAAAACATATTTTTGATTGAGCAGTTATGAAACACTCTTTTTGTAGAAAATGCAAGTGGAGATTCGGAGCGCTAAGTGGGTAATAGTGGAAAAAGGAATGTCTTCAAATATAAACTACACAGAATCATTCGGTGAAACTTCTTTCTGATCTGTGCATTCAGCTAACAGAATTAAACCATACTTTTGATTGAGCAGATCTGAACACTCTTTCTGTAGAAAATGCAACTGGACATTTGGAGCGCTAAGAGCGTAGTAGTGGAAAAAGGAATATATTCAAATATAAACTACACAGAAGCCTTCTGTGAAACTTCTTTCTGATCTGAGCATTCAGCTAACAGAGTTAAACCATACTATTGATTGAGCAGTTTTGAAACACTCTGTCTGTAGAAAATGCAACTGGACATTCGTAGCGCTAAGTGGGTAATAGTGGAAAAAAGAATATGTTCAAATATAAACTACACAGAAGCATTGTATGAAACTTCTTTCTGTTCTGTGAATTCAACTAACAGAGTTGAACCTTACTTTTGATTGAGCCGTTCTGAAACACTCTTTCTGTAGAAACTGCAATTGGACATTCTGAGCGCTAAGAGGCCTATATTGGGAAAAAGAATGTCTACAAATAAAAACTACACAGAAGAATTGTGTGAAACTTCTTTCTGTTCTGTTTGTTCAACTAAAAGAGTTGAAACTTAGTTTTGATTGAGCCGTTCTTAAACACTCTTTCTGTAGAAAATGCAAGTGGAGATTCGGAGCGCTAAGAGGGTAATAGTGGAAAAAGGAATGTCTCCAAATATAAACTACACAGAATCATTCTGTGAAACTTCTTTCTGATCTGAGCATTCAGCTAACAGAGTTAAACCATACTTTTGATTGAGCAGATCTGAACTCTCTTTCTGTACAAAATGCAACTGGACATTTTGAGCGCTAAGAGAGTAGTAGTGGAAAAAGGAATATATTCAAATATAAACTACACAGAAGCATTCTGTGAAACTTCTTTCTGATCTGAGCATTCAGCTAACAGAGTTAAACCATACTTTTGATTGAGCAGTTTTGAAACACTCTGTCTGTAGAAAATGCAACTGGACATTCGTAGCGCTAAGTGGGTAATAGTGGAAAAAAGAATATGTTCAAATATAAACTACACAGAAGCATTGTATGAAACTTCTTTCTGTTCTGTGCATTCAACTAACAGAGTTGAACCTTACTTTTGATGGAGCCTTTCTGAAACACTCTTTCTGTAGAAAATGCAATTGGACATTCAGAGCGCTAAGAGGCCTATATTGGGAAAAATAATATCTTCAAATAAAAACTACACAGAAGCATTGTGTGAAACTTATTTCTGATATGTTCATTAAGCTAACAGAGTTAAACCATACTTTTGATTGCGCAGTTCTGAACACTCTTTCTGTAGAAAATGCAAGTGTACATTCGGAGCGCTAAGAGGGTAATAGTGGAAAAAGGAATATATTCAAATATAAACTACACAGTAGCATTCTGTGAAAATGCTTTCTGTTCTGTGCATTCAACTAACAGAGTTGAACCTTACTTTTGATTGAGCCGTTCTGAAACACTCTTTCTGTAGAAACTGCAATTGGACATGCTAAGCGCTAAGAGGCCTACATTGGGAAAAAGAATATCTTCAAATAAAAACTACACAGATGCATTCTGTGAAACTTATTTCTGATCTGTAAATTCATTTAACAGAGATAAAACATATTTTTGATTGAGCAGTTATGAAACACTCTTTTTGTAGAAAATGCAAGTGGAGATTCGGAGCGCTAAGAGGGTAATAGTGGAAAAAGGAATGTCTTCAAATATAAACTACACAGAATCATTCGGTGAAACTTCTTTCTGATCTGTGCATTCAGCTAACAGAGTTAAACCATACTTTTGATTGAGCAGATCTGAACACTCTTTCTGTAGAAAATGCAACTGGACATTTGGAGCGCTAAGAGAGTAGTAGTGGAAAAAGGGATATATTCAAATATAAACTACACAGAAGCATTCTGTGAAAATTCTTTCTGATCTGAGCATTCAGCTAACAGAGTTAAACCATACTTTTGATTGAGCAGTTTTGAAACACTCTGTCTGTAGAAAATGCAACTGGACATTCGTAGCGCTAAGTGGGTAATAGTGGAAAAAAGAATATGTTCAAATATAAACTACACAGAAGCATTGTATGAAACTTCTTTCTGTTCTGTGCATTCAACTAACAGAGTTGAACCTTACATTTGATTGAGCCTTTCTGAAACACTCTTTCTGTAGAAAGTGCAATTGGACATTCTGAGCGCTAAGAGGCCTATATTGGGAAAAATAATATCTTCAAATAAAAACTACACAGAAGCATTGTGTGAAACTTATTTCTGATATGTTCATTAAGCTAACAGAGTTAAACCATACTTTTGATTGCGCAGTTCTGAACACTCGTTCTGTAGAAAATGCAAGTGGACATTCGGAGCGCTAAGAGGGTAATAGTGGAAAAAGGAATATATTCAAATATAAACTACACAGTAGCATTCTGTGAAAATTCTTTCTGTTCTGTGCATTCAACTAACAGAGTTGAACCTTACTTTTGATTGAGCCGTTCTGAAACACTCTTTCTGTAGAAACTGCAATTGGACATGCTAAGCGCAAAGAGGCCTACAATGGGAAAAAGAATATCTTCAAATAAAAACTACACAGATGCATTCTGTGAAACTTATTTCTGATCTGCAAATTCAGTTAACAGAGATAAAACTTATTTTTGATTGAGCAGTTATGAAACACTCTTTTTGTAGAAAATGCAAGTGGAGATTCGGAGCGCTAAGAGGGTAATAGTGGAAAAAGGAATGTCTTCAAATATAAACTACACAGAATCATTCGGTGAAACTTCTTTCTGATCTGTGCATTCAGCTAACAGAGTTAAACCATACTTTTGATTGAGCAGATCTGAACACTCTTTCTGTAGAAAATGCAACTGGACATTTGGAGCGCTAAGCGCATAGTAGTGGAAAAAGGAATATATTCAAATATAAACTACACAGAAGCATTCTGTGAAACTTTTTTCTGATCTGAGCATTCAGCTAACAGAGTTAAACCATACTTTTGATTGAGCAGTTTTGAAACACTCTGTCTGTAGAAAATGCAACTGGACATTCGTAGCGCTAAGTGGGTAATAGTGGAAAAAAGAATATGTTCAAATATAAACTACACAGAAGCATTGTATGAAACTACTTTCTGTTCTGTGCATTCAACTAACAGAGTTGAACCTTACTTTTGATTGAGCCGTTCTGAAACACTCTTTCTGTAGAAACTGCAATTGGACATTCTGAGCGCTAAGAGGCCTATATTGGGAAAAAGAATGTCTACAAATAAAAACTACACAGAAGAATTGTGTGAAACTTCTTTCTGTTCTGTTTGTTCAACTAAAAGAGTTGAACCTTAGTTTTGATTGAGCCGTTCTGAAACACTCTTTCTGTAGAAAATGCAAGTGGAGATTCGGAGCGCTAAGAGGGTAATAGTGGAAAAAGGAATGTCTCCAAATATAAACTACACAGAATCATTCTGTGAAACTTCTTTCTGATCTGTGCATTCAGCTAACAGAGTTAAACCATACTTTTGATTGAGCAGATCTGAACTCTCTTTCTGTAGAAAATGCAACTGGACATTTGGAGCGCTAAGAGAGTAGTAGTGGAAAAAGGAATATATTCAAATATAAACTACACAGAAGCATTCTGTGAAAATTCTTTCTGATCTGAGCATTCAGCTAACAGAGTTAAACCATACTTTTGATTGAGCAGTTTTGAAACACTCTGTCTGTAGAAAATGCAACTGGACATTCGTAGCGCTAAGTGGGTAATAGTGGAAAAAAGAATATGTTCAAATATAAACTACACAGAAGCATTGTATGAAACTTCTTTCTGTTCTGTGCATTCAACTAACAGAGTTGAACCTTACATTTGATTGAGCCTTTCTGAAACACTCTTTCTGTAGAAAGTGCAATTGGACATTCTGAGCGCTAAGAGGCCTATATTGGGAAAAATAATATCTTCAAATAAAAACTACACAGAAGCATTGTGTGAAACTTATTTCTGATATGTTCATTAAGCTAACAGAGTTAAACCATACTTTTGATTGCGCAGTTCTGAACACTCGTTCTGTAGAAAATGCAAGTGGACATTCGGAGCGCTAAGAGGGTAATAGTGGAAAAAGGAATATATTCAAATATAAACTACACAGTAGCATTCTGTGAAAATTCTTTCTGTTCTGTGCATTCAACTAACAGAGTTGAACCTTACTTTTGATTGAGCCGTTCTGAAACACTCTTTCTGTAGAAACTGCAATTGGACATGCTAAGCGCAAAGAGGCCTACAATGGGAAAAAGAATATCTTCAAATAAAAACTACACAGATGCATTCTGTGAAACTTATTTCTGATCTGCAAATTCAGTTAACAGAGATAAAACTTATTTTTGATTGAGCAGTTATGAAACACTCTTTTTGTAGAAAATGCAAGTGGAGATTCGGAGCGCTAAGAGGGTAATAGTGGAAAAAGGAATGTCTTCAAATATAAACGACACAGAATCATTCGGTGAAACTTCTTTCTGATCTGTGCATTCAGCTAACAGAGTTAAACCATACTTTTGATTGAGCAGATCTGAACACTCTTTCTGTAGAAAATGCAACTGGACATTTGGAGCGCTAAGCGCGTAGTAGTGGAAAAAGGAATATATTCAAATATAAACTACACAGAAGCATTCTGTGAAACTTTTTTCTGATCTGAGCATTCAGCTAACAGAGTTAAACCATACTTTTGATTGAGCAGTTTTGAAACACTCTGTCTGTAGAAAATGCAACTGGACATTCGTAGCGCTAAGTGGGTAATAGTGGAAAAAAGAATATGTTCAAATATAAACTACACAGAAGCATTGTATGAAACTTCTTTCTGTTCTGTGCATTCAACTAACAGAGTTGAACCTTACTTTTGATTGAGTCGTTCTGAAACACTCTTTCTGTAGAAATTGCAATTGGACATTCTGAGCGCTAAGTGGCCTATATTGGGAAAAAGAATGTCTACAAATAAAAACTACACAGAAGAATTTTGTGAAACTTCTTTCTGTTCTGTTTGTTCAACTAAAAGAGTTGAACCTTAGTTTTGATTGAGCCGTTCTGAAACACTCTTTCTGTAGAAAATGCAAGTGGAGTTTCGGAGCGCTAAGAGGGTAATAGTGGAAAAAGGAATGTCTCCAAATATAAACTACACAGAATCATTCTGTGAAACATCTTTCTGATCTGTGCATTCAGCTAACAGAGTTAAACCATACTTTTGATTGAGCAGATCTGAACTCTCTTTCTGTACAAAATGCAACTGGACATTTTGAGCGCTAAGAGAGTAGTAGTGGAAAAAGGAATATATTCAAATATAAACTACACAGAAGCATTCTGTGAAACTTCTTTCTGATCTGAGCATTCAGCTAACAGAGTTAAACCATACTTTTGATTGAGCAGTTTTGAAACACTCTGTCTGTAGAAAATGCAACTGGACATTCGTAGCGCTAAGTTAGTAATAGTGGAAAAAAGAATATGTTCAAATATAAACTACACAGAAGCATTGTATGAAACTTCTTTCTGTTCTGTGCATTCAACTAACAGAGTTGAACCTTACTTTTGATGGAGCCTTTCTGAAACACTCTTTCTGTAGAAAATGCAATTGGACATTCAGAGCGCTAAGAGGCCTATATTGGGAAAAATAATATCTTCAAATAAAAACTACACAGAAGCATTGTGTGAAACTTATTTCTGATATGTTCATTAAGCTAACAGAGTTAAACCATACTTTTGATTGCGCAGTTCTGAACACTCTTTCTGTAGAAAATGCAAGTGTACATTCGGAGCGCTAAGAGGGTAATAGTGGAAAAAGGAATATATTCAAATATAAACTACACAGTAGCATTCTGTGAAAATGCTTTCTGTTCTGTGCATTCAACTAACAGAGTTGAACCTTACTTTTGATTGAGCCGTTCTGAAACACTCTTTCTGTAGAAACTGCAATTGGACATGCTAAGCGCTAAGAGGCCTACATTGGGAAAAAGAATATCTTCAAATAAAAACTACACAGATGCATTCTGTGAAACTTATTTCTGATCTGTAAATTCATTTAACAGAGATAAAACATATTTTTGATTGAGCAGTTATGAAACACTCTTTTTGTAGAAAATGCAAGTGGAGATTCGGAGCGCTAAGTGGGTAATAGTGGAAAAAGGAATGTCTTCAAATATAAACTACACAGAATCATTCGGTGAAACTTCTTTCTGATCTGTGCATTCAGCTAACAGAGTTAAACCATACTTTTGATTGAGCAGATCTGAACACTCTTTCTGTAGAAAATGCAACTGGACATTTGGAGCGCTAAGAGAGTAGTAGTGGAAAAAGGGATATATTCAAATATAAACTACACAGAAGCATTCTGTGAAAATTCTTTCTGATCTGAGCATTCAGCTAACAGAGTTAAACCATACTTTTGATTGAGCAGTTTTGAAACACTCTGTCTGTAGAAAATGCAACTGGACATTCGTAGCGCTAAGTGGGTAATAGTGGAAAAAAGAATATGTTCAAATATAAACTACACAGAAGCATTGTATGAAACTTCTTTCTGTTCTGTGCATTCAACTAACAGAGTTGAACCTTACATTTGATTGAGCCTTTCTGAAACACTCTTTCTGTAGAAAGTGCAATTGGACATTCTGAGCGCTAAGAGGCCTATATTGGGAAAAATAATATCTTCAAATAAAAACTACACAGAAGCATTGTGTGAAACTTATTTCTGATATGTTCATTAAGCTAACAGAGTTAAACCATACTTTTGATTGCGCAGTTCTGAACACTCGTTCTGTAGAAAATGCAAGTGGACATTCGGAGCGCTAAGAGGGTAATAGTGGAAAAAGGAATATATTCAAATATAAACTACACAGTAGCATTCTGTGAAAATTCTTTCTGTTCTGTGCATTCAACTAACAGAGTTGAACCTTACTTTTGATTGAGCCGTTCTGAAACACTCTTTCTGTAGAAACTGCAATTGGACATGCTAAGCGCAAAGAGGCCTACAATGGGAAAAAGAATATCTTCAAATAAAAACTACACAGATGCATTCTGTGAAACTTATTTCTGATCTGCAAATTCAGTTAACAGAGATAAAACTTATTTTTGATTGAGCAGTTATGAAACACTCTTTTTGTAGAAAATGCAAGTGGAGATTCGGAGCGCTAAGAGGGTAATAGTGGAAAAAGGAATGTCTTCAAATATAAACTACACAGAATCATTCGGTGAAACTTCTTTCTGATCTGTGCATTCAGCTAACAGAGTTAAACCATACTTTTGATTGAGCAGATCTGAACACTCTTTCTGTAGAAAATGCAACTGGACATTTGGAGCGCTAAGCGCATAGTAGTGGAAAAAGGAATATATTCAAATATAAACTACACAGAAGCATTCTGTGAAACTTTTTTCTGATCTGAGCATTCAGCTAACAGAGTTAAACCATACTTTTGATTGAGCAGTTTTGAAACACTCTGTCTGTAGAAAATGCAACTGGACATTCGTAGCGCTAAGTGGGTAATAGTGGAAAAAAGAATATGTTCAAATATAAACTACACAGAAGCATTGTATGAAACTACTTTCTGTTCTGTGCATTCAACTAACAGAGTTGAACCTTACTTTTGATTGAGCCGTTCTGAAACACTCTTTCTGTAGAAACTGCAATTGGACATTCTGAGCGCTAAGAGGCCTATATTGGGAAAAAGAATGTCTACAAATAAAAACTACACAGAAGAATTGTGTGAAACTTCTTTCTGTTCTGTTTGTTCAACTAAAAGAGTTGAACCTTAGTTTTGATTGAGCCGTTCTGAAACACTCTTTCTGTAGAAAATGCAAGTGGAGATTCGGAGCGCTAAGAGGGTAATAGTGGAAAAAGGAATGTCTCCAAATATAAACTACACAGAATCATTCTGTGAAACTTCTTTCTGATCTGTGCATTCAACTAACAGAGTTAAACCATACTTTTGATTGAGCAGATCTGAACTCTCTTTCTGTAGAAAATGCAACTGGACATTTGGAGCGCTAAGAGAGTAGTATTGGAAAAAGGAATATATTCAAATATAAACTACACAGAAGCATTCTGTGAAAATTCTTTCTGATCTGAGCATTCAGCTAACAGAGTTAAACCATACTTTTGATTGAGCAGTTTTGAAACACTCTGTCTGTAGAAAATGCAACTGGACATTCGTAGCGCTAAGTGGGTAATAGTGGAAAAAAGAATATGTTCAAATATAAACTACACAGAAGCATTGTATGAAACTTCTTTCTGTTCTGTGCATTCAACTAACAGAGTTGAACCTTACATTTGATTGAGCCTTTCTGAAACACTCTTTCTGTAGAAAGTGCAATTGGACATTCTGAGCGCTAAGAGGCCTATATTGGGAAAAATAATATCTTCAAATAAAAACTACACAGAAGCATTGTGTGAAACTTATTTCTGATATGTTCATTAAGCTAACAGAGTTAAACCATACTTTTGATTGCGCAGTTCTGAACACTCGTTCTGTAGAAAATGCAAGTGGACATTCGGAGCGCAAAGAGGGTAATAGTGGAAAAAGGAATATATTCAAATATAAACTACACAGTAGCATTCTGTGAAAATTCTTTCTGTTCTGTGCATTCAACTAACAGAGTTGAACCTTACTTTTGATTGAGCCGTTCTGAAACACTCTTTCTGTAGAAACTGCAATTGGACATGCTAAGCGCAAAGAGGCCTACAATGGGAAAAAAAATATCTTCAAATAAAAACTACACAGATGCATTCTGTGAAACTTATTTCTGATCTGTAAATTCAGTTAACAGAGATAAAACATATTTTTGATTGAGCAGTTATGAAACACTCTTTTTGTAGAAAATGCAAGTGGAGATTCGGAGCGCTAAGAGGGTAATAGTGGAAAAAGGAATGTCTTCAAATATAAACTACACAGAATCATTCGTTGAAACTTCTTTCTGATCTGTGCATTCAGCTAACAGAGTTAAATCATACTTTTGATTGAGCAGATCTGAACACTCTTTCTGTAGAAAATGCAACTGGACATTTGGAGCGCTAAGCGCGTAGTAGTGGAAAAAGGAATATATTCAAATATAAACTACACAGAAGCATTCTGTGAAACTTTTTTCTGATCTGAGCATTCAGCTAACAGAGTTAAACCATACTTTTGATTGAGCAGTTTTGAAACACTCTGTCTGTAGAAAATGCAACTGGACATTCGTAGCGCTAAGTGGGTAATAGTGGAAAAAAGAATATGTTCAAATATAAACTACACAGAAGCATTGTATGAAACTTCTTTCTGTTCTGTGCATTCAACTAACAGAGTTGAACCTTACTTTTGATTGAGTCGTTCTGAAACACTCTTTCTGTAGAAATTGCAATTGGACATTCTGAGCGCTAAGAGGCCTATATTGGGAAAAAGAATGTCTACAAATAAAAACTACACAGAAGAATTGTGTGAAACATATTTCTGTTCTGTTTGTTCAACTAAAAGAGTTGAACCTTAGTTTTGATTGAGCCGTTCTGAAACACTCTTTCTGTAGAAAATGCAAGTGGAGCTTCGGAGCGCTAAGAGGGTAATAGTGGAAAAAGGAATGTCTCCAAATATAAACTACACAGAATCATTCTGTGAAACATCTTTCTGATCTGTGCATTCAGCTAACAGAGTTAAACCATACTTTTGATTGAGCAGATCTGAACTCTCTTTCTGTAGAAAATGCAACTGGACATTTGGAGCGCTAAGAGAGTAGTAGTGGAAAAAGGAATATATTCAAATATAAACTACACAGAAGCATTCTGTGAAAATTCTTTCTGATCTGAGCATTCAGCTAACAGAGTTAAACCATACTTTTGATTGAGCAGTTTTGAAACACTCTGTCTGTAGAAAATGCAACTGGACATTCGTAGCGCTAAGTGGGTAATAGTGGAAAAAAGAATATGTTCAAATATAAACTACACAGAAGCATTGTATGAAACTTCTTTCTGTTCTGTGCATTCAACTAACAGAGTTGAACCTTACATTTGATTGAGCCTTTCTGAAACACTCTTTCTGTAGAAAGTGCAATTGGACATTCTGAGCGCTAAGAGGCCTATATTGGGAAAAATAATATCTGCAAATAAAAACTACACAGAAGCATTGTGTGAAACTTATTTCTGATATGTTCATTAAGCTAACAGAGTTAAACCATACTTTTGATTGCGCAGTTCTGAACACTCGTTCTGTAGAAATTCAAGTGGACATTCGGAGCGCTAAGAGGGTAATAGTGGAAAAAGGAATATATTCAAATATAAACTACACAGTAGCATTCTGTGAAAATTCTTTCTGTTCTGTGCATTCAACTAACAGAGTTGAACCTTACTTTTCATTGAGCCGTTCTGAAACACTCTTTCTGCAGAAACTGCAATTGGACATGCTAAGCGCAAAGAGGCCTACAATGGGAAAAAGAATATCTTCAAATAAAAACTACACAGATGCATTCTGTGAAACTTATTTCTGATCTGTAAATTCAGTTAACAGAGATAAAACATATTTTTGATTGAGCAGTTATGAAACACTCTTTTTGTAGAAAATGCAAGTGGAGATTCGGAGCGCTAAGAGGGTAATAGTGGAAAAAGGAATGTCTTCAAATATAAACTACACAGAATCATTCGGTGAAACTTCTTTCTGATCTGTGCATTCAGCTAACAGAGTTAAACCATACTTTTGATTGCGCAGATCTGAACACTCTTTCTGTAGAAAATGCAACTGGACATTTGGAGCGCTAAGCGCGTAGTAGTGGAAAAAGGAATATATTCAAATATAAACTACACAGAAGCATTCTGTGAAACTTTTTTCTGATCTGAGCATTCAGCTAACAGAGTTAAACCATACTTTTGATTGAGCAGTTTTGAAACACTCTGTCTGTAGAAAATGCATCTGGACATTCGTAGCGCTATGTGGGTAATAGTGGAAAAAAGAATATGTTCAAATATAAACTACACAGAAGCATTGTATGAAACTTCTTTCTGTTCTGTGCATTCAACTAACAGAGTTGAACCTTACTTTTGATTGAGTCGTTCTGAAACACTCTTTCTGTAGAAATTGCAATTGGACATTCTGAGCGCTAAGAGGCCTATATTGGGAAAAAGAATGTCTACAAATAAAAACTACACAGAAGAATTGTGTGAAACTGCTTTCTGTTCTGTTTCTTCAACTAAAAGAGTTGAAACTTAGTTTTGATTGAGCCGTTCTGAAACACTCTTTCTGTAGAAAATGCAAGTGGAGTTTCGGAGCGCTAAGAGGGTAATAGTGGAAAAAGGAATGTCTCCAAATATAAACTACACAGAATCATTCTGTGAAACATCTTTCTGATCTGTGCATTCAGCTAACAGAGTTAAACCATACTTTTGATTGAGCAGATCTGAACTCTCTTTCTGTACAAAATGCAACTGGACATTTGGAGCGCTAAGAGAGTAGTAGTGGAAAAAGGAATATATTCAAATATAAACTACACAGAAGCATTCTGTGAAACTTCTTTCTGATCTGAGCATTCAGCTAACAGAGTTAAACCATACTTTTGATTGAGCAGTTTTGAAACACTCTGTCTGTAGAAAATGCAACTGGACATTCGTAGCGCTAAGTGGTAATAGTGGAAAAAAGAATATGTTCAAATATAAACTACACAGAAGCATTGTATGAAACTTCTTTCTGTTCTGTGCATTCAACTAACAGAGTTGAACCTTACTTTTGATTGAGCCTTTCTGAAACACTCTTTCTGTAGAAACTGCAATTGGACATTCTGAGCGCTAAGAGGCCTATATTGGGAAAAATAATATCTTCAAATAAAAACTACACAGAAACATTGTGTGAAACTTATTTCTGATATGTTCATTAAGCTAACAGAGTTAAACCATACTTTTGATTGCGCAGTTCTGAACACTCTTTCTGTAGAAAATGCAAGTGGACATTCGGAGCGCTAAGAGGGTAATAGTGGAAAAAGGAATATATTCAAATATAAACTACACAGTAGCATTCTGTGAAAATTCTTTCTGTTCTGTGCATTCAACTAACAGAGTTGAACCTTACTTTTGATTGAGCCGTTCTGAAACACTCTTTCTGTAGAAACTGCAATTGGACATGCTAAGCGCTAAGAGGCCTACATTGGGAAAAAGAATATCTTCAAATAAAAACTACACAGATGCATTCTGTGAAACTTATTTCTGATCTGTAAATTCAGTTAACAGAGATAAAACATATTTTTGATTGAGCAGTTATGAAACACTCTTTTTGTAGAAAATGCAAGTGGAGATTCGGAGCGCTAAGAGGGTAATAGTGGAAAAAGGAATGTCTTCAAATATAAACTACACAGAATCATTCGGTGAAACTTCTTTCTGATCTGTGCATTCAGCTAACAGAGTTAAACCATACTTTTGATTGAGCAGATCTGAACACTCTTTCTGTAGAAAATGCAACTGGACATTTGGAGCGCTAAGAGCGTAGTAGTGGAAAAAGGAATATATTCAATATAAACTACACAGAAGCATTCTGTGAAACTTTTTTCTGATCTGAGCATTCAGCTAACAGAGTTAAACCATACTTTTGATTGAGCAGATTTGAAACACTCTGTCTGTAGAAAATGCAACTGTACATTCGTAGCGCTAAGTGGGTAATAGTGGAAAAAAGAATATGTTCAAATATAAACTACACAGAAGCATTGTATGAAACTACTTTCTGTTCTGTGCATTCAACTAACAGAGTTCAACCTTACTTTTGATTGAGCCGTTCTGAAACACTCTTTCTGTAGAAACTGCAATTGGACATTCTGAGCGCTAAGAGGCCTATATTGGGAAAAAGAATGTCTACAAATAAAAACTACACAGAAGAATTGTGTGAAACTTCTTTCTGTTCTGTTTGTTCAACTAAAAGAGTTGAACCTTAGTTTTGATTGAGCCGTTCTGAAACACTCTTTCTGTAGAAAATGCAAGTGGAGATTCGGAGCGCTAAGAGGGTAATAGTGGAAAAAGGAATGTCTCCAAATATAAACTACACAGAATCATTCTGTGAAACTTCTTTCTGATCTGTGCATTCAGCTAACAGAGTTAAACCATACTTTTGATTGAGCAGATCTGAACTCTCTTTCTGTAGAAAATGCAACTGGACATTTGGAGCGCTAAGAGAGTAGTAGTGGAAAAAGGAATATATTCAAATATAAACTACACAGAAGCATTCTGTGAAAATTCTTTCTAATCTGAGCATTCAGCTAACAGAGTTAAACCATACTTTTGATTGAGCAGTTTTGAAACACTCTGTCTGTAGAAAATGCAACTGGACATTCGTAGCGCTAAGTGGGTAATAGTGGAAAAAAGAATATGTTCAAATATAAACTACACAGAAGCATTGTATGAAACTACTTTCTGTTCTGTGCATTCAACTAACAGAGTTGAACCTTACTTTTGATTGAGCCTTTCTGAAACACTCTTTCTGTAGAAAGTGCAATTGGACATTCTGAGCGCTAAGAGGCCTATATTGGGAAAAATAATATCTTCAAATAAAAACTACACAGAAGCATTGTGTGAAACTTATTTCTGATATGTTCATTAAGCTAACAGAGTTAAACCATACTTTTGATTGCGCAGTTCTGAACACTCGTTCTGTAGAAAATGCAAGTGGACATTCGGAGCGCTAAGAGGGTAATAGTGGAAAAAGGAATATATTCAAATATAAACTACACAGTAGCATTCTGTGAAAATTCTTTCTGTTCTGTGCGTTCAACTAACAGAGTTGAACCTTACTTTTGATTGAGCCGTTCTGAAACACTCTTTCTGTAGAAACTGCAATTGGACATGCTAAGCGCAAAGAGGCCTACAATGGGAAAAAGAATATCTTCAAATAAAAACTACACAGATGCATTCTGTGAAACTTATTTCTGATCTGTAAATTCAGTTAACAGAGATAAAACATATTTTTGATTGAGCAGTTATGAAACACTCTTTTTGTAGAAAATGCAAGTGGAGATTCGGAGCGCTAATTGGGTAATAGTGGAAAAAGGAATGTCTTCAAATATAAACTACACAGAATCATTCGGTGAAACTTCTTTCTGATCTGTGCATTCAGCTAACAGAGTTAAACCATACTTTTGATTGAGCAGATCTGAACACTCTTTCTGTAGAAAATGCAACTGGACATTTGGAGCGCTAAGAGCGTAGTAGTGGAAAAAGGAATATATTCAAATATAAACTACACAGAAGCATTCTGTGAAACTTCTTTCTGATCTGAGCATTCAGCTAACAGAGTTAAACCATACTTTTGATTGAGCAGTTTTGAAACACTCTGTCTGTAGAAAATGCAACTGGATATTCGTAGCGCTAAGTGGGTAATAGTAGAAAAAAGAATATGTTCAAATACAAACTACACAGAAGCATTGTATGAAACTTCTTTCTGTTCTGTGCATTCAACTAGCAGAGTTGAACCTTACTTTTGATTGAGCCGTTCTGAAACACTCTTTCTGTAGAAACTGCAATTGGACATTCTGAGCGCTAAGAGGCCTATATTGGGAAAAAGAATGTCTACAAATAAAAACTACACAGAAGAATTGTGTGAAACTTCTTTCTGTTCTGTTTGTTCAACTAAAAGAGTTGAACCTTAGTTTTGATTGAGCCGTTCTGAAACACACTTTCTGTAGAAAATGCAAGTGGAGATTCGGAGCGCTAAGAGGGTAATAGTGGAAAAAGGAATGTCTCCAAATATAAACTACACAGAATCATTGTGTGAAACTTCTTTCTGATCTGTGCATTCAGCTAACAGAGTTAAACCATACTTTTGATTGAGCAGATCTGAACTCTCTTTCTGTAGAAAATGCAACTGGACATTTTGAGCGCTAAGAGAGTAGTAGTGGAAAAAGGAATATATTCAAATATAAACTACACAGAAGCATTCTGTGAAACTTATTTCTGATCTGAGCATTCAGCTAACAGAGTTAAACCATACTTTTGATTGAGCAGTTTTGAAACACTCTGTCTGTAGAAAATGCAACTGGACATTCGTAGCGCTAAGTGGGTAATAGTGGAAAAAAGAATATGTTCCAATATAAACTACACAGAAGCAGTGTATGAAACTTCTTTCTGTTCTGTGCATTCAACTAACAGAGTTGAACCTTACTTTTGATTGAGCCTTTCTGAAACACTCTTTCGCTAGAAACTGCAATTGGACATTCTGAGCGCTAAGAGGCCTATATTGGGAAAAATAATATCTTCAAATAAAAACTACTCAGAAGCATTGTGTGAAACTTATTTCTGATATGTTCATTAAGCTAACAGAGTTAAACCATACTTTTGATTGCGCAGTTCTGAACACTCGTTCTGTAGAAAATGCAAGTGGACATTCGGAGCGCTAAGAGGGTAATAGTGGAAAAAGGAATATATTCAAATATAAACTACACAGTAGCATTCTGTGAAAATTCTTTCTGTTCTGTGCATTCAACTAACAGAGTTGAACCTTACTTTTGATTGAGCCGTTCTGAAACAGTCTTTCTGTAGAAACTGCAATTGGACATGCTAAGCGCAAAGAGGCCTACAATGGAAAAAGAATATCTTCAAATAAAAACTACACAGATGCATTCTGTGAAACTTATTTCTGATCTGTAAATTCAGTTAACAGAGATAAAACATATTTTTGATTGAGCAGTTATGAAACACTCTTTTTGTAGAAAATGCAAGTGGAGATTCGGAGCGCTAAGAGGGTAATAGTGGAAAAAGGAATGTCTTCAAATATAAACTACACAGAATCATTCGGTGAAACTTCTTTCTGATCTGTGCATTCAGCTAACAGAGTTAAACCATACTTTTGATTGAGCAGATCTGAACACTCTTTCTGTAGAAAATGCAACTGGACATTTGGAGCGCTAAGCGCGTAGTAGTGGAAAAAGGAATATATTCAAATATAAACTACACAGAAGCATTCTGTGAAACTTTTTTCTGATCTGAGCATTCAGCTAACAGAGTTAAACCATATTTTGATTGAGCAGTTTTGAAACACTCTGTCTGTAGAAAATGCAACTGGACATTCGTAGCGCTAAGTGGGTAATAGTGGAAAAAAGAATATGTTCAAATATAAACTACACAGAAGCATTGTATGAAACTTGTTTCTGTTCTGTGCATTCAACTAACAGAGTTGAACCTTACTTTTGATTGAGTCGTTCTGAAACACTCTTTCTGTAGAAATTGCAATTGGACATTCTGAGCGCTAAGAGGCCTATATTGGGAAAAAGAATGTCTACAAATAAAAACTACACAGAAGAATTGTGTGAAACTTATTTCTGTTCTGTTTGTTCAACTAAAAGGGTTGAACCTTAGTTTTGATTGAGCCGTTCTGAAACACTCTTTCTGTAGAAAATGCAAGTGGAGTTTCGGAGCGCTAAGAGGGTAATAGTGGAAAAAGGAATGTCTCCAAATATAAACTACACAGAATCATTCTGTGAAACATCTTTCTGATCTGTGCATTCAGCTAACAGAGTTAAACCATACTTTTGATTGAGCAGATCTGAACTCTCTTTCTGTAGAAAATGCAACTGGACATTTGGAGCGCTAAGAGAGTAGTAGTGGAAAAAGGAATATATTCAAATATAAACTACACAGAAGCATTCTGTGAAACTTCTTTCTGATCTGAGCATTCAGCTAACAGAGTTAAACCATACTTTTGATTGAGCAGTTTTGAAACACTCTGTCTGTAGAAAACGCAACTGGACATTCGTAGCGCTAAGTGGGTAATTGTGGAAAAAAGAATATGTTCAAATATAAACTACACAGAAGCATTGTATGAAACTTCTTTCTGTTCTGTGCATTCAACTAACAGAGTTGAACCTTACTTTTGATTGAGCCTTTCTGAAACACTCTTTCTGTAGAAACTGCAATTGGACATTCTGAGCGCTAAGAGGCCTATATTGGGAAAAATAATATCTTCAAATAAAAACTACACAGAAACATTGTGTGAAACTTATTTCTGATATGTTCATTAAGCTAACAGAGTTAAACCATACTTTTGATTGCGCAGTTCTGAACACTCTTTCTGTAGAAAATGCAAGTGGACATTCGGAGCGCTAAGAGGGTAATAGTGGAAAAAGGAATATATTCAAATATAAACTACACAGTAGCATTCTGTGAAAATTCTTTCTGTTCTGTGCATTCAACTAACAGAGTTGAACCTTACTTTTGATTGAGCCGTTCTGAAACACTCTTTCTGTAGAAACTGCAATTGGACATGCTAAGCGCTAAGAGGCCTACATTGGGAAAAAGAATATCTTCAAATAAAAACTACACAGATGCATTCTGTGAAACTTATTTCTGATCTGTAAATTAGGTTAACAGAGATAAAACATATTTTTGATTGAGCAGTTATGAAACACTCTTTTTGTAGAAAATGCAAGTGGAGATTCGGAGCGCTAAGAGGGTAATAGTGGAAAAAGGAATGCCTTCAAATATAAACTACACAGAATCATTCGGTGAAACTTCTTTCGGATCTGTGCATTCAGCTAACAGAGTTAAACCATACTTTTGATTGAGCAGATCTGAACACTCTTTCTGTAGAAAATGCAACTGGACATTTGGAGCGCTAAGAGCGTAGTAGTGGAAAAAGGAATATATTCAAATATAAACTACACAGAAGCATTCTGTGAAACTTCTTTCTGATCTGACCATTCAGCTAACAGAGTTAAACCATTCTTTTGATTGAGCAGTTTTGAAACACTCTGTCTGTAGAAAATGCAACTGGACATTCGTAGCGCTAAGTGGGTAATAGTGGAAAAAAGAATATGTTCAAATATAAACTACACAGAAGCATTGTATGAAACTTCTTTCTGTTCTGTGCATTCAACTAACAGAGTTGAACCTTACTTTTGGTTGAGCCTTTCTGAAACACTCTTTCTGTAGAAAGTGCAATTGGACATTCTGAGCGCTAAGAGGCCTATATTGGGAAAAATAATATCTTCAAATAAAAACTACACAGAAGCATTGTGTGAAACTTATTTCTGATATGTTCATTAAGCTAACAGAGTTAAACCATACTTTTGATTGCGCAGTTCTGAACACTCGTTCTGTAGAAAATGCAAGTGGACATTCGGAGCGCTAAGAGGGTAATAGTGGAAAAAGGAATATATTCAAATATAAACTACACAGTAGCATTCTGTGAAAATTCTTTCTGTTCTGTGCGTTCAACTAACAGAGTTGAACCTTACTTTTGATTGAGCCGTTCTGAAACACTCTTTCTGTAGAAACTGCAATTGGACATGCTAAGCGCAAAGAGGCCTACAATGGGAAAAAGAATATCTTCAAATAAAAACTACACAGATGCATTCTGTGAAACTTATTTCTGATCTGTAAATTCAGTTAACAGAGATAAAACATATTTTTGATTGAGCAGTTATGAAACACTCTTTTTGTAGAAAATGCAAGTGGAGATTCGGAGCGCTAATTGGGTAATAGTGGAAAAAGGAATGTCTTCAAATATAAACTACACAGAATCATTCGGTGAAACTTCTTTCTGATCTGTGCATTCAGCTAACAGAGTTAAACCATACTTTTGATTGAGCAGATCTGAACACTCTTTCTGTAGAAAATGCAACTGGACATTTGGAGCGCTAAGAGCGTAGTAGTGGAAAAAGGAATATATTCAAATATAAACTACACAGAAGCATTCTGTGAAACTTCTTTCTGATCTGAGCATTCAGCTAACAGAGTTAAACCATACTTTTGATTGAGCAGTTTTGAAACACTCTGTCTGTAGAAAATGCAACTGGATATTCGTAGCGCTAAGTGGGTAATAGTAGAAAAAAGAATATGTTCAAATACAAACTACACAGAAGCATTGTATGAAACTTCTTTCTGTTCTGTGCATTCAACTAACAGAGTTGAACCTTACTTTTGATTGAGCTGTTCTGAAACACTCTTTCTGTAGAAACTGCAATTGGACATTCTGAGCGCTAAGAGGCCTATATTGGGAAAAAGAATGTCTACAAATAAAAACTACACAGAAGAATTGTGTGAAACTTCTTTCTGTTCTGTTTGTTCAACTAAAAGAGTTGAACCTTAGTTTTGATTGAGCCGTTCTGAAACACACTTTCTGTAGAAAATGCAAGTGGAGATTCGGAGCGCTAAGAGGGTAATAGTGGAAAAAGGAATGTCTCCAAATATAAACTACACAGAATCATTGTGTGAAACTTCTTTCTGATCTGTGCATTCAGCTAACAGAGTTAAACCATACTTTTGATTGAGCAGATCTGAACTCTCTTTCTGTAGAAAATGCAACTGGACATTTTGAGCGCTAAGAGAGTAGTAGTGGAAAAAGGAATATATTCAAATATAAACTACACAGAAGCATTCTGTGAAACTTATTTCTGATCTGAGCATTCAGCTAACAGAGTTAAACCATACTTTTGATTGAGCAGTTTTGAAACACTCTGTCTGTAGAAAATGCAACTGGACATTCGTAGCGCTAAGTGGGTAATAGTGGAAAAAAGAATATGTTCAAATATAAACTACACAGAAGCAGTGTATGAAACTTCTTTCTGTTCTGTGCATTCAACTAACAGAGTTGAACCTTACTTTTGATTGAGCCTTTCTGAAACACTCTTTCGCTAGAAACTGCAATTGGACATTCTGAGCGCTAAGAGGCCTATATTGGGAAAAATAATATCTTCAAATAAAAACTACTCAGAAGCATTGTGTGAAACTTATTTCTGATATGTTCATTAAGCTAACAGAGTTAAACCATACTTTTGATTGCGCAGTTCTGAACACTCGTTCTGTAGAAAATGCAAGTGGACATTCGGAGCGCTAAGAGGGTAATAGTGGAAAAAGGAATATATTCAAATATAAACTACACAGTAGCATTCTGTGAAAATTCTTTCTGTTCTGTGCATTCAACTAACAGAGTTGAACCTTACTTTTGATTGAGCCGTTCTGAAACACTCTTTCTGTAGAAACTGCAATTGGACATGCTAAGCGCAAAGAGGCCTACAATGGAAAAAGAATATCTTCAAATAAAAACTACACAGATGCATTCTGTGAAACTTATTTCTGATCTGTAAATTCAGTTAACAGAGATAAAACATATTTTTGATTGAGCAGTTATGAAACACTCTTTTTGTAGAAAATGCAAGTGGAGATTCGGAGCGCTAAGAGGGTAATAGTGGAAAAAGGAATGTCTTCAAATATAAACTACACAGAATCATTCGGTGAAACTTCTTTCTGATCTGTGCATTCAGCTAACAGAGTTAAACCATACTTTTGATTGAGCAGATCTGAACACTCTTTCTGTAGAAAATGCAACTGGACATTTGGAGCGCTAAGCGCGTAGTAGTGGAAAAAGGAATATATTCAAATATAAACTACACAGAAGCATTCTGTGAAACTTTTTTCTGATCTGAGCATTCAGCTAACAGAGTTAAACCATATTTTGATTGAGCAGTTTTGAAACACTCTGTCTGTAGAAAATGCAACTGGACATTCGTAGCGCTAAGTGGGTAATAGTGGAAAAAAGAATATGTTCAAATATAAACTACACAGAAGCATTGTATGAAACTTGTTTCTGTTCTGTGCATTCAACTAACAGAGTTGAACCTTACTTTTGATTGAGTCGTTCTGAAACACTCTTTCTGTAGAAATTGCAATTGGACATTCTGAGCGCTAAGAGGCCTATATTGGGAAAAAGAATGTCTACAAATAAAAACTACACAGAAGAATTGTGTGAAACTTCTTTCTGTTCTGTTTGTTCAACTAAAAGAGTTGAACCTTAGTTTTGATTGAGCCGTTCTGAAACACACTTTCTGTAGAAAATGCAAGTGGAGATTCGGAGCGCTAAGAGGGTAATAGTGGAAAAAGGAATGTCTTCAAATATAAACTACACAGAATCATTCGGTGAAACTTCTTTCTGATCTGTGCATTCAGATAACAGAGTTAAACCATACTTTTGATTGAGCAGATCTGAACACTCTTTCTGTAGAAAATGCAACTGGACATTTGGAGCGCTAAGAGCGTAGTAGTGGAAAAAGGAATATATTCAAATATAAACTACACAGAAGCATTCTGTGAAACTTCTTTCTGATCTGAGCATTCAGCTAACAGAGTTAAACCACACTTTTGATTGAGCAGTTTTGAAACACTCTGTGTGTAGAAAATGCAACTGGACATTCGTAGCGCTAAGTGGGTAATAGTGGAAAAAAGAATATGTTCAAATATAAACTACACAGAAGCATTGTATGAAACTACTTTCTGTTCTGTGCATTCAACTAACAGAGTTGAACCTTACGTTTGATTGAGCCGTTCTGAAACACTCTTTCTGTAGAAACTGCAATTGGACATTCTGAGCGCTAAGAGGCCTATATTGGGAAAAAGAATGTCTACAAATAAAAACTACACAGAAGAATTGTGTGAAACTTCTTTCTGTTCTGTTTGTTCAACTAAAAGAGTTGAACCTTAGTTTTGATTGAGCCGTTCTGAAACACTCTTTCTGTAGAAAATGCAAGTGGAGATTCGGAGCGCTAAGAGGGTAATAGTGGAAAAAGGAATGTCTCCAAATATAAACTACACAGAATCATTCTGTGAAACTTCTTTCTGATCTGTGCATTCATCTGACAGAGTTAAACCATACTTTTGATTGAGCAGATCTGAACACTCTTTCTGTAGAAAATGCAACTGGACATTTGGAGCGCTAAGAGAGTAGTAGTGGAAAAAGGAATATATTCAAATATAAACTACACAGAAGCATTCTGTGAAACTTCTTTCTGATCTGAGCATTCAGCTAACAGAGTTAAACCATACTTTTCATTGAGCAGTTTTGAAACACTCTGTCTGTAGAAAATGCAACTGGACATTCGTAGCGCTAAGTGGGTAATAGTGGAAAAAAGAATATGTTCAAATATAAACTACACAGAAGCATTGTATGAAACTTCTTTCTGTTCTGTGCATTCAACTAACAGAGTTGAACCTTACTTTTGATTGAGCCTTTCTGAAACACTCTTTCTGTAGAAACTGCAATTGGACATTCTGAGCGCTAAGAGGCCTCTATTGGGAAAAATAATATCTTCAAATAAAAACTACACAGAAGCATTGTGTGAAACTTATTTCTGATATGTTCATTAGGCTAACAGAGTTAAACCATACTTTTGATTGCGCAGTTCTGAACACTCTTTCTGTAGAAAATGCAAGTGGACATTCGGAGCGCTAAGAGGGTAATAGTGGAAAAAGGAATATATTCAAATATAAACTACACAGTAGCATTCTGTGAAAATTCTTTCTGTTCTGTGCATTCAACTAACAGAGTTGAACCTTACTTTTGATTGAGCCGTTCTGAAACACTCTTTCTGTAGAAACTGCAATTGGACATGCTAAGCGCTAAGAGGCCTACATTGGGAAAAAGAATATCTTCAAATAAAAACTACACAGATGCATTCTGTGAAACTTATTTCTGATCTGTAAATTCAGTTAACAGAGTTAAAACATATTTTTGATTGAGCAGTTATGAAACACTCTTTTTGTAGAAAATGCAAGTGGAGATTCGGAGCGCTAAGAGGGTAATAGTGGAAAAAGGAATGTCTTCAAATATAAACTACACAGAATCATTCGGTGAAACTTCTTTCTGATCTGTGCATTCAGCTAACAGTGTTAAACCATACTTTTGATTGAGCAGATCTGAACACTCTTTCTGTAGAAAATGCAACTGGACATTTGGAGCGCTAAGAGCGTAGTAGTGGAAAAAGGAATATATTCAAATATAAACTACACAGAAGCATTCTGTGAAACTTCTTTCTGATCTGAGCATTCAGCTAACAGAGTTAAACCATACATTTGATTGAGCAGTTTTGAAACACTCTGTCTGTAGAAAATGCAACTGGACATTCGTAGCGCTAAGTGGGTAATAGTGGAAAAAAGAATATGTTCAAATATAAACTACACAGAAGCATTGTATGAAACTTCTTTCTGTTCTGTGCATTCAACTAACAGAGTTGAACCTTACTTTTGATTGAGCCGTTCTGAAACACTCTTTCTGTAGAAACTGCAATTGGACATTCTGAGCGCTAAGAGGCCTATATTGGGAAAAAGAATGTCTACAAATAAAAACTACACAGAAGAATTGTGTGAAACTTCTTTCTGTTCTGTTTGTTCAACTAAAAGTGTTGAACCTTAGTTTTGATTGAGCCGTTCTGAAACACACTTTCTGTAGAAAATGCAAGTGGAGATTCGGAGCGCTAAGAGGGTAATAGTGGAAAAAGGAATGTCTCCAAATATAAACTACACAAAAGGGTCAATCTACTAATTTATCTTCTAATAACTTTCCACCCAGGAGCATTCGTCCCTCTCATTAGACAGTTGTTCTATGCTTCTTTTTTTCACATTCTAATTGCCTCACCTGAACCAAAAAAAGAATGTGGATCTAGGATCAATACCTTTTGAAAAGTCATTTATTTCATTATATTATTTTTTCATATATCTGCATTATTGCATAGAATACCTGATTGGTCTTATGCTAAGTTTTTCATGTAACATTACCTCTGCAAGATGTTAATAAGTATCCTTCCAAAAATGTTTGAAAAATCTTGGGTAAAACATGTTACGTAAGTTCCTGTTTTATAGTTTTCCAAGAGTTTTACTATCCTTGGCCAATGACAAAATTCAAAGCAGAGATACAGTACACAACTTTTGTAAAACTTACCTATTTTTCTTATAAGACTGTGGCTTTGTTTTGTTTTGTTTTGAACTTCTTTTCTGTGATGTGACATGAGACTGTGTGTTGAGTTAGGGGTGGGGACATACATTAACAGAGGTTTAGGAACTGCTTTGCTAAAGCAAGTTTGAGGAGCAAATGGGGAGACTAATACAAGATTTTCCTTTAAGCAGTGGGAGTTGAAGGGGTAGGTGGTTTTTGGAGAAAGAAGAGACCCATTCATGGCACAGGCTTCTTTATGTTTCTGCTCTGTGTGATACTTAATGAGGATACAGACATTCACTTCCTCTATTTCCCACCCCTGGCCGGGGATAACCCAAAGGTACCTGATAAAGACACAGCCTTATAGCTGTATCAAGTATCCCTGAGTGTGTTAGGACTGGAGAGGCCTAAGGAATAAAAAACATACATGCATTAAATGGAACAAATACAGAGAAGAAGAAAACTCAGACATGGTACATTAATTGTGTACCTTTCCTTACAACCCAGCACATCACAGGGTACATGACCTGCTTCCTTTTGACCTGCTTCCTTTATGTTCACTGCATGAACAGGGAAGGGGGTTGGGGTACACGTGGCAGATAATTGTGTTTACTATGTACCTGGTATTAATACATCTATAGAGACAATTGGAATGACTATACTGGAGAAACAGCAAGAGAAGAACTGAAAAGGCTAAAACAAATACTTGGTTCTCTAAAAAATACTCCAAAGGATTTCTCATGTCTGACAAATTACATTTTAGTCTAATAGTAATAAGTGACCAAAACTAAGGTGATTTGATAAATATCATAAGGTATTTTATTGTGAAATTGATATCTATACGTATTGCTTATAAAGCTCAGTAATCTGTTCTTGAATTGAGAAATTACTGAGACAACATCAAAAGCTGTCATTTTTGTTTCTATGTTGTCGTTGTTATTGTTTGTGAGGTCAGAGCTTCTAAACTTTATGACTGTTTGAAAGGGGCCTATATAGACCTTGCCTGAATATTAAGTCATGTGAAATGATAAAAAGCTTTCTGATTTATTGGGTTAGACAAAGAAAAAATTGAGAAATTGAGCATCATTAAAATTAAAGACTTTTGTTATTAAAACTGTGCTTAGAATGAAAACAAAAGCCACAGGTTGGGAGAAAATTTTTTCAAAACATATTCAAAACATTTTCAAAACATATCAGATAAATTACTGGTATTTAAAGTATACAGAGAACTCGAAAATAAGAAAGAAAACAACTCATTTAAAAAATAGTCCAAAGGTCTAAATACAGCTGTCAAATGGGGATTTTGAAGTTACTAGTCATGTATCATTAGGGAACTGCAAGTCACAGCAACCGTGAGATATTATTACATGACTATTAAAATGACCAATATCCAAAAGTCTGATGATACCAAAAGCTGGCAAATGTGAGGAGAAACAGGAACTTTTATTCATTGCTTGTGAGAATGCAGAATAGTACAGCTACTTTGGCAGTCAGTTTGGCAGTTTCTTATAAAACTAAACATACTCCTACCACACAACCCAGCAATTACATTCCCGGTATTTACTTAAAGGATTTGAAAACTTACATGCACACAAAAGCCTTCTTCCCATGAATGTTACAGGAGCCTTATTCATGATCACTAAAATCGAAATGTCCTTCAGGAAGTGAATGGAAAAATAAACTGTGGTATATCCAGGCAATGGAATAGTATTCTGTCAAGCTACAGAAGACACACAGGAACCTTTAAATGCATATTGCCAAGTGAAAGAAGCCAGTCTGAAAAGTCTACATACCGTATGATTCAACTACATGACCTTCTGGAGAAAGCAAAACTATGGAGACAGTAAAGAGATCAGTGACTATTAGGGATTTGGAGGAGATTTGTGCAGTCTAAACATGTCATGTGCCAACAATGACGTAAAGATATGTGAGATAAAGTATGACGAATTCTATTGACAAACACACGCAATGGCTTCCATTTAACTGAGAAGAAACCATATACCTAGCACAAGTCTTTTTCTGTGCATTAACTTTTTGTAATACAACTATATGAAGTTATAGCCTATTTTATATATGAATAAAAGCATTTCCAAAGGTTAAGAAAGGGCACAGTGAGAGTGAGAAGCACAGTCTGGGTAGGCAGGTCAATCTAGTTTTCTATCTGTGCTTTAAACTGCTATAACCATCAACTCAATCTACTAATTTATCTTCTACATAAATTAGTAGAGGAAACGATGAACGGATGGAGCAAGGAAGAATTTTAGGAGAGTGAATCCATTATTCTGTATGACACTGTAATGAGGATTATTTGTCATTACACATTTGACAAAACCTACAGAATTCATAAGACAAGGAGTAAACTCTAATACAAACTACATACTTTAGTCAATAGTAATGTACCAATATTGACTCATCAACTCTAACAAATGTACCACACTATTGCAAGATGTTAAAAATCGGGGAAATTGGGGTAGAGGCTGAGGATGACGTGTGAATGCTTATTCACTTCTTTCTACAAACCTAAAATTGCTTTTAAAGAGTCAATAAAAATTAAAACAAGGCAGGGTTTTCATGCAATGGAAAAAAACACACAACTTTAGTAAGTGACTCATAATTATGCTTATGCCACTTTGCTAGATTACACTTCATTAATAAATATAGTTTCATTCTTTATGTTATAAAGCAGAATAAAGTCAGATATCTAGAGAAATTGATTTTAATGATTAGAGTAAAAGCATTTTCACCTCCAACGTCAGAATGAGTTCTTCAGAATCAGTCCATTTTATAGTTAAATCAATCATTGATTTTAAAAAAATATTGAGAAAAACTTTAACTTCACTTTTTCCATCAAACTCAATGTCATGACAGCATTGTCATTTCAATCTAGGATTAAAACCTATTTCTGGACCCAGTGGACTTACTGTGATAGATTCTGAAAATGTCAGACGTTAAAGTCCAGTCTTTGATCTGCTGTCCTCTGCAGTTATCAAAAGGTCAGTTTATCCTGCTTCTTTTCTCTCTTTTTCATATATCTTGCACTTCAGCTTAATATTAGTATTAAGCTAAATTTCTTATTTTATTTTGATTGATAAAGGAAAACAGATTGTTTCAATACAGTTACTGAGAATAAGCAGCAAAACGTACTTATAAAGTACACAAGAGAGCTATCAGATAAAAATGTGTTCAAAAAAAGATTTGGAAATTTTTATTGCATGAATGTTCAAATGGAAAGGAAAACTTTCTGGATTCTTTTTCCACCACACAGGAGTAGCAGCACTAAAGTAGTGAATAATGTCCGTTCAATTGGTAGTTTTCATGTATTTCTGATATCAGAAATGGACTGTTAGTAACTAGTTTTAAAAGCAGAGCATTTTTGTGCATGGCATTCCCCTGAATTCCAAAGCCCAAACTTAACTTAGGCTAATTTCTCTCTGCTGGGAGCCCCATTAATTTCTCATAGATAACATTTCATATATATGCGGCATTCTGATGATGTAAAGGAATTCACACCTTATGGGCCTACAAGCCAAATTTAATCAATGGCTTGCTTCATATGGCTGAGAGCTAAAAATTGTTTTGGCATTTTGGAAGTGTTTAAAGAAGGAGAAGGAAGGGGAGAAGAAGAATGAGTAGATGAAGGAGAGACAGAGACTACATATGGCCAGCAAAGCCTATAATATTTACTGTCTAGTTCTTTACACAAAGAACTTTTCCAATCTTGAACAAAACACACACATTTTCGTTATGCCAAAAAAGGACTACAATAAGTCTTCACTTAACATCATTGACAGGTGCTTGAAAACTGGTCATAGGTATATATATTTATGGTCACGTGATGTTTTGATACACGCATACGGAGGGATAAATTGGGGATGGTTAATTGGTACAAAAATACAGTCAGCGAAACCCATTTTACCATAGGTTGACATCAAAAGAGTTAAGCTTCTATGGCTTTTGGTAACTAAAACGTCAACAAACTTGTAAATAAAGATCAAAACACTTCTAATATTAAATGCTGAAATAAATTTCAGCTATTCATACGTTTAAGATTAATAAAAGCTAGTAAAATCATTATTTACCTACTTATTTCAGTTTAGGGTTGCAGTTGACCGCAGCCTATCCTGTCAGCTCAGGACGCAATGTGGGAACCAGCCCTGGACAGGGTGCCGTCGCATTGCAGGTGCACTCACACATACCCACAGTTACTCAGACTGGGACCACATAGACACGTCAATCAACCTCACATGCACAGCCTTGGGAAGTGAGAGGAAACTGGAGCATCCAGAGAATATCAATGCAGACATGGGGAGAATACATAAGCTCTACACAGACAGTGAACCCCAATTGGAATCAATTTGTTTTTTCTCATCAACATCATAATGAAATGACATTGAATGAAACGTCGTTATTCAAAGACCTGTTGTACTCAGTTCTAAACATTTCAGAATTAAGAGATCTACACACATCCTCTTCTATATAATGGAGTGGGTCTCTTAAAATTTCCTGGCAACATACTCTTAGCCTGCCTAGGAAACACTTTAGAATACAACTGCATTATAATAAATTTTCATATTCTATTCATATCTTCATATTTCTCCCTCTACTTATTAAGGTATAGTCTTGTATATGTAATCCTTCAGTTCCTGAACAAGGTGAACATATGATCTCATGATGTGTGTTTTAATTTCTTAACTTTGTTGAGATTTGGGAATGTGAGGATGATGGAAAGGAAAGAAAGGAATTCAGCAGCTATAAAAGAAATCTGACCTTTAATTTTTTTATTGAATTTGTTTCTTGTTTTATTTTTCCTTCCTTTGCACAAATGAGAACTTCTAGTTTTACAAAGGGTACCATCAACTTTAGGACAAAAATTTGTATTTGTGGCATAACACAAGTTGGAGACACAATGATTTAGAGATTGCATATCAATTTTATCAAATAAATGTGATAAAGTAGGTGATATGCACACACACACACATTTGTAGTGACAAAACCATTGACACAGATACCCAGATGGCACTTAATGTACTTTCAGCCTTAAATTCTTTCTCAAGGACAAGCCATTTGTTTGCAAATGATTTAGCATTCAAAAATGATTAAACACGGGAAAAAATGCATTGCACATAAAGTTCAGATTACAAGTGAATTAAAGTCACACTAATATAACTATAATTTATAATGAATTCAAATGGCTTTCAGAAGGGTCATCTGTGGAAGGTGAAGAGCAATCTGAATTTATTTTTCTGGTAACTGGTCACAGCAATGTTTTCTAGACTAGTGAGTGAGTGCTCATACAGCACCATGTGTGTTCAACAACACATAAAGTTGGATGACAAAATCTACTTTAGTGAGAAGGTAGCTATTTCCAGGGGCACCAATAGTAATGTCAGTTTTGAGTCTTGGGTTTGCTTTTGTTTGTTTACAAGGCGATGAAATGTTTAAGGAAAAAATAAATTCTACCAATCCATGTTGAGTGAACATTTCAATCCTTGTAAAGACCAAAGTCAGCTGCCACCATGCCATGCAAACCTTATAGTACATGACATGTTAAATCGGTAACCTCGAAAGGGACTTCTGAGAAGCTATGAGTAAAAGGCACATACAAAATGCCTCTGAGATGAATTCACAAATGAAATGGAAAAGGATAACTGTGTACATCCAAGAAGAATAGTAATTAACAGAAAACAAGAACACTTCTAAATTGAAAGAATCCCTAAAGTAAAAGAAGACCAAAGAAAAAGAAATAAAGATGAGAAGTGAAATGAGGCAGAAATGGTGAGCGACAAGGAGATACACTGAGAAAAAAAGTAGCTAAAGTTAGTGTGTTATTATTTCAGCAAAATTAAGTATATCAATACTGAGAAATATGACTTGAAATAGATTCAGTACCTCAAGCAGAAACATAAACAAATAACATCTGGGTTTTTCTTTTGATAACCAGTATTTTAAATACAAAAATCTAAAAATTTTGTCTTTGTGTAAGAGTTACACATTTATCATACCAATCAATAACAAAAAGGCGCTATAAATACTGTATGGAAATAAATGTCCTAACAGATGTTAACCAGACATCAGTCTTCACCGGTAAGGATTAGATTTGAAGGTGTTTGCAGATAATTAAAACTTGTTTTTATAACATAACTTAGCAGCTAAGTAGTATAATGAAAATGGGATATTCAAATTATAAGATATAAAATATTAAAGATAGAAGAACATGTTTATTTTTTCAATATAAATATTGTTACAGCTCAGAGAAACAGTATGAAATCTCAGGGCTCATGAAAGGCCACATTCTAGAGATAGTGATTGACAGGTATGGTAATTCCCCTACAGCGTGGTGCCTGTTGTCATGGAGTAGCATGTCTCCTACAGGGTACTACCAGCAGGTTCATGTAGGAAGAGCCAATAGTCCATGTGAGAAACCCCGGAAGGCTAAAGATAGAAGGAAATATTTGTGCCACGTTGAAGAGCAAGTTCACCAGGTGAATTGGCATGTGGCTAGGGTACAACTTCCCATACATATATAAATAATGAAACACACAAAAAATTATCAGAAAAGTATTTTATTATTATTAGAGTCACGATTAGCACTCTCCTCATCAGGAGAGTTTTAGGTTTTTTTCTAGCCCTACTCTATACTTTTTAAACACAGTCTCCAAGTTTCAAAATAAAAGTTTCTTATTTTTAATTCAAATCTCAATTAAAATAAAACAAAAACCGAAAATGTAGAAGTTCCTTATTTTGACCATCTATATATCATACACAACAAAAAGACTGATAAAATTCCACTAAACACAACAGCTAGATCCGTATTCCCGTTACTGCTTAAGCCCATTCCAATAAGGATTTTATACCAAATCTGCCCTTGCCAAGGCTACCTGGGGCCTTCATTTTATTATTTGCAATGGACAATTTTAACTTCACATCCATGTTGGCTTCCTTACATCCTAGATGCACATACAGCCAGATTTTTTCCATCAGATGTGATTTGATCCTCCAAATTCGGAATGCCTTGATGACCTCCTCTTTATCTAAAGATCACTTTAAAAAGCCTGAAGTATTTGGCTCTTCCCTAAATCTTTGGCCAGATGTAATGTCATCCTCCCATTGGCTTTCTTTGTCCAAACTACATTAGCCTTATCTCAGATCTTCAAACAAGTTATATTTCCTGCCTAAGATCTTTCTATGAGTGAGTGAAAGGTGTGACGAAGATAGTTCCTCTTTGCCCCCAAAGGTTTCATTGATCACGCTGATAATGAATTTACTGTTATTTTAATCTCTTACTGTTATACTCAGGCTTAAATTCTCTACCCTACACACTTCAGTTGACATAATTTTAATTTCCACTGTGATGCTTCTCTCTCTTCTGTCAACACTCTCTCCTCACAGGGTTTCATCCAGATCAGGAGTCAGTAACATTTTTGACAAAGAGCCAGATAGTAAATATTGCAGGCTTTGTGTTGCCAAGAGGCAAATTTATGGAACTTTCCCTGCTGAAAAATTTCCCTGTATTTTACATTTTAGACTTATAAATGCCACACGTACTTATAACTCATGAGCCATACAAAAATAGGTGGCAGACCAGATCTGGCTCATGGGCTATAATAGTTTTCCAACCCCTCACCTAGATTCATGACTTTAGGCATGCTCTATAGGCTACGATGATCTAACTCACATCTCTAGCCAAGTCAACTTGTCAGTGCCTACTTGATGTCTCCACTTGGATTCTAACTAGCGTCTTAATTTAAGATTAAAAAATGTAAAATCAATCACACATACGCACCTACCCACACCTCTGTCACTTGCAAACTGCCTCATGTCATCAAGACTTTGCCATATCACTAAAAGTGACCATAATCCCCCATGTCCCTAAATCCAAATACCTTGATATAATTCTTGCTCAGTAAATTCAATCATCTTCAAATCAACTTCCAATCTCAACTGATTTTCTCCAACTTTATTGCTACACTCATAATCCCAACTACCATCATCCTTCAACTGGACAGGTGCAATAGTCAGCTAAATGAACCCCCTTCCTTCACTAGTGTACCCTTCCACAATAGTACACCCTCCTAAGAGCTAACCTCATCGTATCACACATCCATCATACACTTTTCAATGTAGTTAATTTATATTCACATTTTGATATAAGATCTAGATTTGGTCCCTGAGAACACTCATGTAATCTCTCTCCATGCTCTTCCTTCATGGACATTCCAGCCAAACCGGCCTTCTTTTCTTTGTAAGAAACTATCAAGCTCTCTTTTTATATCTGCCCTTCTTTCTGCTCAGAGCACCCCAGATCTTCAAAGTACCTTCCTCTTTGTCTTCACTCAACTCTCAAATGAAATATTACCTCCTCAGAGAGAAAAATGCTCTGAAATACCTACAGCCAGATCAGTGCCTTCCTCCTTGACAGTTTTACTCAGCCATGTTATCACATGTAATCTTCTTCGTAGTAGTGTACTTTATAGCCCTTCACACCATTGCTTTGTTGAGGTATTTGTATGTCTTCCTCCTCTTTCCCTCCTCACTACAGTATAGCCAATTGTGTCTTTGCCTTCTTCACTGCTATATCCCCTAGTGCCTGGTAGGCTTTCTATAAACAGCCATTTATTGACTTATTGACTACATGTATATGCTAATCCTTTTTACTAATTGTTGTTACACTATAAATTTCTCTTCTCCCTCTCTTCGCTTCCCTCTTCTCATGTCCCTTGATGCTTCCTACTCAATATTAACATGGACATCATTTTGTGTCTTCAGCATTTCTCTTTTCATTATATTATGATAGGTTAATTTTCCTAAGAAAACACTATTTTGACAAAAGCAAAGCATTAAAGTAAAGCAGCATAGGATCAATTTTTTCCTATTGAAAAGGAAACACCATCTTTCCGAGAAGACAATTCCACCAGGAAACAAAAAAAACACACACATTTCCGGTAAGTCCTAGTTCCCAAGACTTGAAGCCAGTATGTTTTTCCACTTTCAAGTATCCTTGACTGTAGAGATAAAAGGTATCCACTTAGAGATATTAACTCATTACCACTGCCTAAATTTGGTTTCCAGAAACACAACTTAATATGACATCAATGGATGTGATAATCATTTGAAAGTAGCTTTATCAAAATCATCCAACAGAACAAGTTACTTTCCTAATTAGCATCCTCGGTTAAATACCTAAATCTGATGAATAATAAGTTATGCATTATGCTAAATTGCATTGGCTCACTATCTTAGAATGCTTTCAAACTAATTAAAAATGAGATATTCAGTGATGAGAAACATAAAAAGATAAAAACCTATTTCAATCAGTTTAAATTAGAATTTAACATTTCTTCAATACGCTCTTTTGTAGTCAATTGCAAGAGTAATAAAGCAAAATTATTGAGTCTATAATAGTGACCGTTCAAAATTCATAGTGAATTATTAAAAAGAAAACTAAGGTCCCTGCCAACTTTCCACCTCACTTCAAAGCATAGCCAAGGTCATTACAACAGCAAGTAAAAGACTCCACACAATTCCCACTTCTTCGCCTCTATACTGTTACTTCTGGAATCTTCTACTGCTCCAAATTGTGTGTTTGCTCCAGACTCAGCAGTTCTCACCACCTTGTTCTTCCAATTGCCATCTTCTCTGTGCGGCCTTTCTTGACTACCCAGTTAAAAATTATCCTATCAAAATTATCTGATCCCCATCCAGGATTACTTTTCACCATCTAACTTACGATACTTTGCATATTTATGTGGCTCATTGTCTGTTATCTGTCTCCCTAAGTTAGAATGCGAGCTTCATGATGGCAGAGTTTTGGTCAATTTCCTTCACTCAATAATTCCTGACCCAAAGTAAACACTTCATAAGTATTTTTTGAATATACTAATATATAGTCCGAATTATCAAGGAACTTATAAATAAATAAAGACACAACCCAGCATATAGTGCAGCTTGAGAAATGTTGATAGTGTGGTACAGGAGGAGGTATGTAAACTATGAGAAGCAACAGTTAAATAAGAAGCAATCCAGAAAGACACACAGTGTGGGTGACATCTGAGTTAAAGGACAGAAGGTCAGAAGATAACCAGATGGAGAAAAGAGAGGAAGATCTTACAAACAAGCATCAGAAGTTACCATAAGAAAAGCAAGTACAAAATCATCAGAAGAAAAACAATTGCATCCCAGTTATTACCACAAACATAATTAACTATGAAAACCCAGAACAGTTCATGCTTTGATAATGCTAAAGTTGATACGTAGATTAAGATGTGATATAACAATCTGCAAATCTTAGTTTTCAGAAAACCTTTTTAGGCAAGATATGATGATTTAAGGAAGAAAAGTTGCTGATGGATGAGGCATGTTGTCCCTTAAAGACAAACACTATGAAGACTGCGTACAGCCTTTATAATGGAAAGGTGCCACGTTTTTTCTTTTCTAAGTCCTTGGAATCTCAGTTGGCAACTTTGAAATTCATGTGTAATTCATGAGCTTTTTAAAAGAAATGTAATAAGTAACACAAGTGATTCTAGAGCTTGTCTTTAGGCTGAGGTAGATATTGGCATTATAAATTGAAGTGCTAGAAAGGAACAATAAGAATTAAGAATAAGCAGTAATTTCTGCCAAGATCTGTGGCACCCAGTCTCACACATAAGGCTTTTTGGAATCTCTTGGTTTCCAAGGTTCAGGCTCTCATACTTTAGTTTGTACATAAAGGACTTAAGTTATTCTTAAAGCACAGTTTTAGCACTTCACACCAGGAGATGGTTATGAGACTGATCACAGGATAAAGTGAAATAGGATGTGTGCCTACTTGTAGAAGGAACCTCCTTCCTTTTGCCATTCTATTCCTACTTTTCTGGCAGGAAAGTCCTAGAAAAAATTTCATATACAGATTAATTTTAAACAATTTACATTATATTTTACTATTAATAGCTTCTAGAATATCTTAGCTTAGGCTGGCCCTGGTGGCTCACACTTGAAATCCCAGAATTTTGGGAGGCTGAAGTGGGCGGATCAACTGAAGTCAGGAGTTTGAGACTAGCCTAGCCAACATGGTCAAACCTAGTCTCTACTAAAAATCCAAAAATTAGCCGGGTGTGGTGATGCGTACCTGTAATCCCAGCTACACAGGAGGCTGAGGCAGGAGAACCATTGAGCCTGGGAGGTGGAGGCCGCAGTGAGCCAAGATTGTGTCACTGCACTCCAGCCTGGGCAACAGAGCAAGACTCTGTCTCACAAAAACAAAAAACAAACAAACAAAAAAAGAGTATCTTAGCTTATATATTTCTCACATCTGATCCTACCACTTTACTTCTTTTTTCCTGTTTATACCAATTATTTCTATTCCTCTTTACATATAGGCAGAAAGATAAGACTAAAATGTGTCATAGACAATGACATCTAGTAAATTGACGTATTCTTCATGTTTAATTCCACAACAGATTTCAAATACAACCAAAATCTCCAAATAAAATCTTAATTCTAAATTGATTGCTTGTACAGTCTTCAAATATGTTCAAATAGAACATCAAAGCTCAATAAAAATGGTTATATCACTTGGGATGGTGTTTAAAATATTTTTTCCTAAATAAATTCAGCTTCAGAGGATGAGAAAACCTTCGTTAGGAGATGTTTTAAAGAACAAATTAAGTTAAATGTGAAGGAAATCATACTTTATTTTGTTGAATAGTAAGATATTTTTGTTGCTATTGTGAATTAATGCCATCCAAATATTGAGTGATGTAATTCAATTTAGTAAAAGAAAAAAGTCTAAATTATCAACTTCTTTCCTTATAAAAATGAAATATGCTATAACTTGCATTTTTTCCATGGCAATGACCCTGATGATCAGAGAGGTTAAAACCTAAAAACATTTAAAATCATCTAATCTAAATTATAAAAAAGAAATCCCTTTCTTCAGAAAAAATAATTTTTTAAGGAAGCACTCATAAACAAATCTCTACTAGTAGATATACAGCATACACATCTCTTACTATCTCCCATGCAGACTGCATAAAAAGGCGTGCTGGCTACTTTTAAGAAAACATTCAGATGTCTGGAAAGTATCTGAAATGCATGATTAATCTACACAGATAATTTTCTCAAGAAACCAAATTTTGAAGACAAGTAATTCAAAAGTCTATTGTCTATAAAGTAAATCCGCTGGTATACTTAAACTGCTGTAATCCTTTCTCTGTTTACCTTATAGTGTGCACCTCTCAAGCTATGGGAATGCATGTCTTCTCTAAGAAGAGCTGACTTCTTTTGTAGGAAAAAGCTGTTGGAAATGACTGTTAGGATTTCAAATGTTTGGGAGTGTGTATTCATGTGGGTTTTACGTGTTGAATATTTGCATTTGTAATTTTAAGATGCTTAAATCAAAAACTAAAATGACCTATGCAACATAATTCTGCCATAGGATAAATTAAATTCAATTAAATGTTCCCATACAAATTATTATCTACCACAATGTAAAAATATTTATATATCACAAAGATGTAAGAAACACTGACTTCTATTATACAGCAGAGTTCAATTTCACTACTACTTAGCTTGATGATATTTTAAGGTCATGTCTCTTGGAATACACATTCAATATTCATTGCCAAACGTCTGAGCTCACCTCTCTTGAAGCAATATTCAATTATCAAAGGAGAATAATTTACCAAGCAACCTCACAAAACACAAACTCTAGGTAGCATCAAGGTTTTTCAAAGTGATTATTCCTTACTGGTCGAGATCCTAAGATATTAAAACTCATAGATCACATGATCTGAGATTTTCTAATTGAAAAGCTGTAGCTGTAAACCTTTCATTCAAAGTCGGATACTACTTTCAGCTGTCAAAAGAATTATGCAATCACTTAAACTTCTGGAATGAAAGAGAAAATGAAGGGAACAATAAAAGTAACTGAAATGCACTGAGAAATGAACATAAGGAACCAAATGGAGGCAAAGACAGAGAGAGAGAGAGAGAGGGCTGTTTACCTAACCTTCCCTTCTTGAGTGGGTTTTCTCTGATATCTCTAGAGAACAATTGGATGTGTAACAATGAAATACAAAACACAAGATACTGTCTTCGTATAATTACTTGTAATGATTCCAAGATGGCATAATTTGAGAACTTGCTAAATAGGACAACAAAGTGATCTGCTTTTCCAAAATTTTGCCCCTTACCTTATATATTATTTCATGGTGAAGATCAATAAAACTGAAAATTGGAATTGCCAGATATTATCAGATTTTATTTTTTGAATGCTTAACAGCTGACCCAAAATCTGGTCATAAAAATGGAAGTTAAATTAAATTGTCCTCAAAATTTAAGTTTGCTACATTTGTAAGAACCACTTGCTTCTTCAAAATCTCAAACTTTCTCATATCTAGCAGCAAATTGAAATTAGGAATTTAAGCATGTAAATTCATCATGGAAACCAAATTGATTAAAATTTTCTGTGTATTCATGATAATGTTTAAAATTTTTGCTACATTTAAACCCTAAGTTAGTTACAAAAACCCTAAAATTATGCTTGTTTAAAAACTTGGGCTAACTTGCTTTTGAAAACATACTGACATATTCGTTCCATTCTTCTTATAATTATTTTTGTGTCACTCCCAAGCAGCACACCATTGTATATATCCCCAAAACGGCACTTCTTTGTTAAAGCCATTAGGACAGAAATATTTTTGAGCCAGATGCAATGGCTCATGCCTGTAATGTCAGTACTTTGGGAGGCCTAGGTTAGAGGACTGCTTGAGGATAGGAGTTTGTGACCTGCCTGGGCAACATAGCAAGACCCAGTCTTTACAAATGAAATGAAAATAAAATATAAAATAAACTGGCTGGACAAAGTAGTGCACACCTGTGGTCATAGCTACCAGGAGGCTGAGATGAGAGGACCATATGAACCCAGGAGTTTGGGGCTGAGAATGAGCTATGACTGCACCACTGCACTTCAGCCAGAACTATGGGTTGGTGAGTTAGAAATAAGTTCTCAGTTCTGAATATAATAACTGCTCCTGGCACTCCCCAGAATGAGCTGGGTTTTCTTTTGCCTCTCTATAGTCCCTCTTCCTCAGGAAATACCCCCATGGTTCTGCCCGCTGTGCTATTAATTACACCAATGCTTATTATATGTCAGTTCAGTTTTATCTAGATTCTCCCAAAGTCAGTGCTGAACTTAGTTCTTTGAAAATGTATATATTGTAATAGTTACCAAAAAGACCAAATACAGCTAGATATTTATGCTATTTGTTTTATTTCCATCGTAGGTATATTTCCTTTTAAAATTCATATATATCTTTCTCTAAGGATTGTCTCCGTTTTCAGATGTTAAGCACTTTCTCATGCACACACCACCTAAGCAGCAAAGACAGAGTCCACGTCAGGGAATGTCACATTCAGGATAAGTACCTATTATTCTGTAACTCAGAAGTAGGAAAATGGATGTCCTCAAGCAGATGCTTTTCTTGACAGATACAAAAATTTGACAAGGATCACTGACTGACTTCCAACCCACCATTCATCACTTTTATCTTATTTTGACCCTAAGGGTCCCAGAGGGATAATGGCACTACATTCCTATTTAGAATTCAGATTTCAGATTGCATTTCTTATATCATTGTTTATAAGTAGTGGTTGCACACAGTCGCGATAATACTATGACATTAATCTACATTCCTCGTTAAATCGATTTTTGTCTTCCGTTTTTGAGCTTAGCTACAATTTCTCACACGGTTTCTCTAGGAAGATTCCTCAATGACTGAAACATTTAGAACATGGTCGATTCATAAATACGACACTGGGATTCCCCAGTGACTGAAACATTTTGAACATGGTCCATTCATAAATACGACACTGGGATTCCCCAATGACTGAAACATTTAGAACATGGTCCACTCATAAATACGACACTGGGATTCCCCAATGACTGAAACATTTAGAACATGGTCCATTCATAAATACGACACTGGGATTCCCCAATGACTGAAACTTTTAGAACATGGTCCATTCATAAATATGACATTGGGATTCCCCAATGACTGAAACATTTAGAACATGGTCCATTCATAAATATGACATTGGGATTCCCCAATGATTGAAAAATTTAGAACATGGTCTATTCATAAATATGAAGAGCTTGTGTAGAAAGTATAATTTACTTATCCTATTATGCTTAAGAAATTATGTGAAATAATGTGAAAATAATCTTAAAACATTTGCATGCATATTTGCTGCAAGAGTCATCTTTCATTGATACTTAATCATAATCATGGACATGGTGGGTCCCAATAACCAATATTTAATGCAAGACTGTAAATTTAATAGAGAGAAAACCTTATTTATAAATTTTCATGTGTTCTTTTCTTGACAATAAGGAGCTGTGAGATTTGTATTTTAAAAGATACTTAGTAATAAAAACTTTAATTTTTAAAACTTTTATTTTTAAATTCTGCTTAATTGCATAAAAGTTAAAAGGTAATATTTAATATTTAATGAGGCTTATTGAGCTAAATGATGATATGCAGCTTGGGTTATACTTGCAATTATAAGATTTGCTCATTATACCTAAGCAATCTCCTTCACTCAATCTAGCTACCACTAAGGAAGCAAAATTCCCTGAATCATAGTATCAAAGCATTCCATTATGTTTTCTATTAAGTTGTTTTGTTCTTTGAATCATTGTCTATTTTAATTTATCCTTTTAGAAAGAAAACAAATTACTTAATTTGCATTTCCCACTAGAAGCTTCACTACAGCTAGACTTGGAATTGATTTCAGGCCATTTTTTAATAAATGATGGTCCCTAGTGAAAGATAGAATACTTGAGCCATCAATATTGAGTAAATAAAAGGGTTTGGGTAAATAAGAGAGAAGATACCTATTTTTCTCAAATATTTTAAATATCTAATAACCTATTCCTCATCTAAAACAAGCCACAATTACTGGAAATGATGGTCAGAGGAAGGTATTAGCAACCCTGTGTAATACTACATGTCATGTTGGATCACTATTACAGAGAAACAGTTGTCATGCTGCATTTTAGTAATTCTACACATCACCAGAGAAATAGACAACTCTTATAGCCAAAGAAATCCAACGTAGCTACTGTCTACATATTCTTGTTTTAGACCTTTGGTGAAAAAAACTACTATGTGTATTGAATATATTTTACATTAGTTTTATGACAAAAAAGAAAAATGAGAATTCTATTAGATGCAAATACAAATTCTGAATGACAGGAAAGAAAAATTAAAATCAAAGCTGATCTTAATTAACAAAATGTATTATCTGCTTACATGTATATACAACTGTTCATATAAAGGCACAGATGCATTTGTGGTTTTGAAAAATATCTATTTCATTTCAAAACTTCATTGAACAATATTACATATGGCAAGAAAACTGCTTTTTTTGAAGGATCTTTTAAAAAGTGTTAAACTTTATTAGATACTTCAAACTAGCAAAGCTCAACTTCATCACAATTATATAATAACACTGCACACTTTCAATTTTATCTGGAGAAATATACCTATCCCTTGAAATAACTCTGTAAACTTCCTGCTCACAGATTTCATTTCAAGCCTTGAAAATGCAGGAAATCAATGCCGAATATACTTGCCCGGAAAGGAAAAGAAAATTTCAGCGATGTCAGGATGTTTTATCACATAAAATACAGAATTGCAATTTGTATCTGAGCAGGCAACACACCTCCAAAAATAATACAATACTTATCACAAAATACATTCACAGATACTAGATTTGGCACAAACCACTCCATACAGCTATTGATGAAATCAGTATTGAAAGCCTTATTACAAAATCTATGGCCTTTTTCTACGCTCCAACAGACATTTCAGGATGCCACAACCTTGCAGCTCCACTCTCTCATTAATTTCCCCTAAATACACTTGGCAGAAGAATGAGAAACGTCACATTTTTCATTTAATTTCTAAAGAACATCGCATCCTTTAAGAATAGGTTCTTGAAATTTTAAAATGTAAAACATAAAAACCCTAAAGAGACAAACATCCAAAAACATAAAAACCCTAAACAGACAAACGTCCAAAAACTTTTCTTCAAAATCACGACAACTTTATATGCTACGTGTTCTTGTAAAATACCACACACACAAACTCACAGGCACACCCACCCACCCAAAACCCACACACACGCATATTTATGGCCTTGTAACACCTCACATATATATACATACCACCAACTACAACAGAGACACACGCATATATATGGCTTCATAAAACCTCACATATATATACATATCATCAATTACAACAGAGAAAAGCCAATTTCAGAAAGATGGCTTCAATTTTGATGCATTTACTCACACCTAATTCTATTTCAATTTAACTGGTGCAGAGATATTACAATACCCTGTAACAAAAACCTGACGGAAGATTGTAAAAAATTGCTTAAACATCAAACCAAAGACTCAACATAATTTCATCACAAAGTGAAATTCGCATCCAACTCGCAAAGAATTAGAAAATCCTTGCACTTACCTTGGCCTTGTCCATTCCCCAGATGACCCCAAAAGACCACCGTCATCATCAACAGCCCCGGAGCCCACGTCCACATCCTTCTAGTGACACGCTCATGTCTTCTGGCCATTGCATCTTAAACTCTGCATATTCAGTGGGGTGGATGTGAAAGTACAATAAATTACATTCTTAGAGAAATACACTATGACTCAAATCCCATATCTAATATGCACTGTGCATTTCTGAATTATCCTGCCTACAAGGAGGTATATTTGAAAATCATGCTTCCCTTTAGGGTTGTCATATTGATGATTAATACGAAAGCTCATTCATTTTTAATCTTTAAGCATTCATCTGAATTACATTTTTAATATCATTTTCCAAAACAGGCCACTTAACCTATGAATGTTAAAAAGTACTCCGGATATACATATTGGAGTTCAGTCAAGCAAAAGCATGGTGTATGGACACTACTTAAGTATAACTTGATATTTAGGCAAATTGATGAATTTAACATACCATGTAATCTCTACATATATACAAAAGGACTTTTCAACACATTTATGTAAGTTTTGCATAAATACCCTTGAAAATATTCTCAAGTTTTAAGTGGTATTCTAATTATGTCAGTAATTTTAACTGAATAAAGAGATGCATCATGTGCAAAAACTAATCTTGTTTACTTAAAATTGAGAGTAAAATTAATTATAGAAGGTACAAAACACTTGTAATTTTGATTTCAGATATATGACCCACAGGAACCTTCATATATACAAATATTATACACATATATGCAATGTATATTTGAATGTTCATTTTGAAACTGTTTTTCATACTGATACATGAAAATACTTAAATGTCCACCAAAGCAAGGTTATTTATTCATACATTTGAATGATATACAGTAGCTCAAAAGAATAAACTTGAGTTGCATGTACTAATATGGATAAGTGTCCAAAATGAATAGTGAAGCAAAATTAGCAAATTTAATAATGATAAGTTCAAAACTACACCTTTCATATGTAAACATGTGCAATAGTTAAAACTATACATTTTATGTTGCATAAATATATAATACAGTATGATAACGCATAAGAATGATAAACACCTTCAAGACCAAAGTTAGGAAATTACAAGACTACAATTTAGATGGTTACTAGGTGGAATTTTAAATCAGAGGTTACTCCTAAATCCCAATTTTTCCACAGTTGACAAAATACGGAGTTAAGAAAAATAAACTTAATGATTTCCAGAATGAACGCTTTATTCAAAATGCTACATAATTACAATTCTAATAAACTTGCAAGGGAATCCAGTCACCCAGAAATTTTTTATGCCTTTCTCCTACATCACGAAAGGGGAAGATTTAATTACCAACTTTGCATTACTTAACGTCAGACACATAGTATCAGAGCTAAAGAGAAATTTAAGAAACACCTAACTCAACCTCTCTATTTTAAATGACCAAATGAGTTGAGAAGGTTACAATGGCATTTCTAAGTTCATATGTAAAAACAGAATTTTGATGACAATGGCAGTTTAAGTACTAATAAACACTCCTGGAAAAGTTACTGTAATCCAGGTTATTTTACTGTGCTAAATGCCTTACATTCTTTACCCAATTCGGTTTCCACAGAAATCCTATGAACAAAGCACTTCCAAAATTTACCACTTCACAGCTAAGAAAACAAGGCTTAGAGAAATGCTACACGATCCCCTAGTCATGAGGTTAGTAGGTACCACTGTGGAGACTGAGGCAAAACAGGACGATTTCAAAGCCTATGCTCTGAACAAGTAAACACTAAGCAGGAATTTAGTTCTAGATCTCCCAGTTGTAGTCCAATAATCAGCAAAAAAATGGTGCTGAGAAGAGGGGAAAGAAAGATGTCTTGTATATGGAGCCTCATATATTTGATCCCAAATAAATCTTCAAATTGAAAATCATTAGAGCACAAGGCAATAGAATTATTAGTTTCTAAAATCATCAACCTTTCCCAAGTTGAACATACAAGTATATTTTATCATACATATACTATATGTGTGTATAACGTGTGTTTATCTAAGTATTCCTGTGGTTTATATATCTGGATTTGGAATTACAAGTGTTTTGTGGTTTATTATTTATTTATTATTATACTTTGAGTTTTGGGGTACATGTGCACAACGTGCAGGATTCTTACATATGTATCCATGTGCCATGTTGGTGTGATGCACCCATTAACTCGTCATTTAGCATTAGGTGTATCTCCTAATGCTGTCCCTGCCCCCTCCCCCCACCCCACAACAGTCCCCAGAGTGTGATGTTCCCCTTCCTGTGTCCACGTGTTCTCATTGTCTCCCTCTGTTGCTCTGGCTGGAGTCAGTGGTGTGATCATAGCTCACTGCAGACTCCAAGTCCTAGGCTCAAGCGATACTTTTGCCTCAGCCTCTCAAGTAGCTCGGACTACAGGCACGCACCACCATCCCCGGCTAATTGTTTTACAGAGATGGGGTCCCACCGTGTTGCTTGACTGGTCTCAGCCTCCTTAAGTCAAGGGATCCTCCCACCTAGACTTCCGAAAGCACTGAGATTACAGGTGTCAGCCACCTTGCGTTTTTTGATTTCTTCAATTAATTTTACTTATACACTTGATTACACAAGATTAATTTTGTGTACATAATGAATCTCTTTTGAGGTTTAAGTTACTGATTAATTAGAGTACCACTTAACAAGCGTGTCATCCCAGCACTTTGGGAGGCTGAGGTGGGCGGCTCACCTGAGGTCAGGCATGAGCCACCGTGCCCGGCTTACACACATTCTTTTCACTCCTGCTTTCAGATCTCTATTCCCTTCTAATTCCAGTGGAACCACTTTCACTTAGTATCAAAATATCCAGATCCACTCATCAAAGTGTAAATAATCCTTCAGCAAATTACCTTTGCAAATCTACTTTTATGTAATATTTCCTTAACTTCTTCTTACCTACATCCAGTAGTCATTTTACAAGGCAGAATATTTTCTATTTTATATAGAACTGAGGCAGTATTTGAAAAAAATCTCAAAACACTCTTCAGGAAGGACTGGCATCTAAAACACCAGTTCCAATATATATTTTAGTAACATTTTAAAGGACAGATGGTTTTCAAAATGTTATTATAATTTAAAAAAATGTAACCTTCCTCTCTGAGTTCATGTTTATGGAAAACTAATATTTCATAAATGCCAAGTTACTATGATGTATTGTCTAAATGCTGGCCCTGACATTCTATAAATGTAAAAATCATAACCTTCTAACTAACTTTGGTATTAGTCAACAACTGTGCTGATGAAAAGCAAAATCAATTCATTTAAAAAAAATTTTCCATGAAAAAAAAAAACAAGTAACTTGTAAGTAGTAGCGTAGATGAACCAAAAAATAAAGTAACATTAACCAGAAAGACATGCCATGGATTTCTCTAATCTTTTTTTGGAACACACTTTTCATGCATATGAAAATAAAAATTAAATATAAAATGCCTACTTTATGTATGTACTTTTACTTGTGTCTATTGTTCTTTAAAGGTTAAAATAACTCCTAAAGCCTGCATAGCTGAGCCCATTGTGCTCTTCTGCCCATAAAATAGATTGGATGTGCAGTGAAAGAGGTATAACTTAGGCTTTCAGATTAGTTATGACGATGGAAACACAATTCTATTCAATAGTGTTCATGTTGGTCTTTGAAATGTTTAAGGTCACAAGGCAAAAGAGAACAGACTTTAAGAATGTTCGTGTATTACTTCTCGTCTTACCCAATAGCTAGATTAGTTCAATAAGGCCAGTGTTTTGGAGTAAACAGCATTGTGAAATGTGTCGCGGAGTCCGGAGGCTCCACCACCTACCTCCAGGTAGTTGTTCTGTCCGGTGGAGCCTAGACTAATACCTTAGGAGATGCATTACATCTACAGGTACCAACTAGGAAGGGTAGTCTTGAATTAAATGGCTTTAGACACGTTATAAGAGCAAATCGAAGCTTCCAGGTATTAGAACTACTTCAATCACAGAGCGTCTCTGGGTTCTATCTGTGGCCAGCATCATGTCTCTGTCTGCCCTCCCCGAATGCTTTCTCTCATCATGTGGATCTTCTAGATGGTTTTATTCTTCCCCAGCCAGCCAACTTGATCAACAAGCCTAGGTATATTAGGTATGTATAAAGTTGGTTCTTAAATAAAGTCCATTACTGTATCTAGGTAAGTAATGTCTTCAGACTTACAATTTCATTGATATCTATAAAGAGTGACTCTAGTTAGCTTCTAGTGTCAGTTTTCCTAGCAGCTTCTTTAAAAAAAAAAATCCTCTCTGTAACAAAGCTTCCTTGCAAGTATTGCTGTTGGCAATAGTCCTCTTTACTGAAATGCTTATCCGGTGAAACTTGCGCTGTGCCAGTGAGCCTGCAGGTTGATGGTCCTTTTGTTCAACTTCTCCATTATAAAGCAACCTCTCTGATCACCCTTTTAAAACTAAAGACCAAAGAGTCAAATGAGATCAGGAAGTGACCAGAGCTCACAGGTCATCAACTCCTCTTCTTAGCATATTATAGCACACAGTCTAAGCCCGAAAAACACAGCAGAACCCATTACAGCTCTCGAGTTCCAGTTATTAACATTGATTTTTTTCAATGGAAAATTTTCATTAGAAGCTATCACAGGACTCACATTCAGTAATAACTTAGATTAGGATACATACTGGAGCCTTTGTCCTTAGAGTAGGTACCACTGAGTCACTATTAAAAGGAGTCTTTTTGACCTTAGTAAATTCTCACAGGGCTTATCTCAGTCTAAACTGTAACTGGTCTTTACTAGTGATGTCATGTGTAATTCAAATTAATATTGTAATGTATATAAATTGTATATATAGTATAATACATGCATGTATTTACATTTATTTTATTTTATTTTTTAATAAGATGAAACTTAGAGGTTAAAATATGACTCTAGGCCATTGTGCTTTAGAATGAAGAGCACAGACATGGGTTGCAAATGTAAATTTTGGCCTAATTTAATTTCTGTGACAAATTCATTAATGTCTTCAAGGTTCAGGCTGTATGTGTGAGACAAATGAAAACAGCTCTAAGATTCCTGAAAACCCTAAAGTATTAAAATTCCACTCTGCCATTAGTTCAGATAAATCATTTGCCAATTTGCCCCACAAGAACCAGGCATCTTTAAATGGTAACATAACATGCACTTCTCTCTCCCAAAGTGTAGTGCATAAACGTTCTGCTTCTGAATAACACAGGATGCCTGCTAAAATGTGCTGTCAGGGGTATTAGTAAGGAAATGTTGTATCAAAACTTCTGCAGATGTGGCCCTGAAATACACATTGTAATAAATCCTCCAGGCCTCTCAAGTTAGGAATAACTGGTTTATAAAATTGTACTTACTTAAAAATTATAGATAAACAGATTTTACCAAAACCCAGTTTTTCTGATCTGAATGAAATAAGGCTCTATATTCAGACTGACTTTTCAGTGAAAAACAACTTAAAATAGTGACAAATCATGTGTAAGTTTAAATGAATATAACTAGGAGACCTGAAAACTCAGGTTTAGCAATCATCTTCCAACAGTTTGAGAGCCCACAGGAGCCACAGAGCCCTCATGTCTCCCCAGAGAAGCGGGGTGATTCTTCCCCCTAAACACCATGCAATTCTTCTTCTTTTTTTTTTTTTTGAGACGGAGTCTCGCTCTGTCACCCAGGCTGGACTGCAGTGGTGCAATCTCGGCTCACTGCAAGCTCCGCCTCCTGTGTTCACGCCGTTCTCCTGCCTCAGCCTCTCGAAGTAGCTGGGACTACAGGCGCCCGACACCACGACTGGCTAATTTTTTTTGTATTTTTAGTGGAGACGGGGTTTCACCGTGGTCTCGATCTTCTGCCCTCGTGATCCGCCCGCCTCGGCCTCCCAAAGTGCTGGGATTACAAGCGAGAGCCACCGCGCCCAGCCAACACCATGCAATTCTTGAAGTGAGTGAAAGCATTCCTGCTCACACTGATACCCTCTCAAGTGAACTCAAAGTTAAGCCATCTCCAGCCAGACCAGATACCCTGGCCCATATCTCATTCATTAATATATGTTGAGAAGCATTTGTTTCTTGGAAACTACATGAAGTGAATAGGCTGTGGACTCCACTGGACCTAGTGGTCTATATTTAACCAATTCCCTTCACACATATGTATCAGATGCTCTCTTAGTTACGGAGCTGCAGTGGTGAATAAGAAAGCCACAGTCCTGTACTCCTAGGGTTTCAATTCTGAAGACGAAGACAGGCACAGAAATCCAACTGAGCAAAGTGAAGAGATTATTACAAAATGTGTTCACATGCAAAGTGAAGCAAGGGACTGAATATCCAACAAGGGTGTTGGGGCGAACATTAGATATAATCTTAATTCACATTATATAAGATTCATACATATAATTTTTATATATAGATATATTAATTTGGGCCGGGCGTGGTGGCTTATGCCTGTAATGCCAGCATTTTGGGAGGCCAAGGCGGATGGATCACTTGAGTCCAGGAGTTTGAGACCAGTCTGATCAACATGGCAAAACCCCATCTCTACTAAAAATAAAAAAGTTAGCCGGGTGTAGTGGTGTGCGCTTGTAGTCCCAGCTACTCAGGAGGCTGAGAAAGGAAAACTGCTTGAACCCAGGAGGCAGAGGTTTCCATGAGCCAAGATTGTGGCACTGCACTCCAGCCTGGGTGACACAGCAAGACCCTGTCTCAAAAGAAAAAGAAAAAAAGAAATATTAATTTGGATTATACAGACTCTAACCACTTCTTTCAAGTGAGAATATTTAAGCTAAGACCTGAGAATAAAAAGAGTTAGCTTTTCATACAATACAGAAAGATTCGTCTTATAGGAAAAACCCCCAGTGTTCAAGGACCCTAATATATGAGCAAGATCTTGGCATGTAGAAGAAACCTGTGAATTGGATGAAATGAAAAACTGAAAAGTAGGAATCTGGATGAAGTACAGAAGGGAGAAAGAGTAATGTGAGACGTGGCTGAAAGAGAAGGATATGTGAAACAGTACAGGTCTTCATTAGTAATGATGAGGAACATAAATCTTAGTCCAAGTACACCAGAAAAGTGGGAGAGTTGGAAACTGAAAGACATGTTAAGAGATCACTTTGGTTTCTCTGTAGCTAACAGGGTGTCGGAGATAAGAATTAAAGTAAGTTGACTAAGGATGACCTAAGAAAATAAGCGTAGGTAAGAAAATATGTGGCTCTGGCTAGGCTGGGGACATTGGAAATCAAAATAGGTGGAGGAAATTACAGATGTATTTGGAACCAAAATATTCTTTAAATGAATGTTGAATTGGATATTGTCAGAATATTGAGGAAGGGCCAAAAATGACTTATAAGCATCTAGCATGGCTGGCAGTGCCACTTACTATCATGTGGGAAACCAGGACATGTTACCTCTGAATTATTCGAGTGCTATTGTCACGTAAATCATCAACTCCCAGAATAAAGGTCTGGACCAAACTCTAAGACTGGAAATTATGAGCTGTTTAGTAGTGTTTAGAGCTTAGAGAGAGTATGTGTGTGGAGAGAAAAGAAGAGCAATTAGGACAGAACCCTTAGAAACATCAACATTTAAAATTTGGGAAGAGAAAGAGAAACAAATAAATTGTGGGAAAATGAAGCTCAGGGTAGTTGCAAGGGAATGCTAAAAATGAACTATGGCATTTGAGGAGGAAAACGTGGAAACTGAAAGCAAGAGAGTACGGATGGAACGTGAGGGAGCAGCAGCATCTGTGTCCTAAGGAGAGTCTCAGTGAAAATGAAGGGTTGTAGGAATGAGGACATCTGGGCCAACGAGCTGGCAAGGAGTGATGTCCAGGAGGCAGAATATTTGCATCTAGATCCTGGTGGTACATACCCTTATAGAAAATGTTTCAGATTTGATGACAATAAAGTGGAGGAAAGAAAAAAAGTAATGGAAATAAAGATGTCAAAAAACGGGGAACCGAGGTTTGTACTGGTCCTTTCACGTGAAAGCTGAGCCACTAAAATGATGGCTGAACTTGCCTGAAGATGATATTGAGCAAAAGATCTAAAGCCTTAAATAAATGGCAAGAGGCCAGGTGCAGTGGATCATGCCTGTAATCCCAGCACTTTGGGGGGCTGAGGCAGGCATATCACCTGAGGTCAGGAGTTCGAGACCAGCCTGGCCAACATGGCGAAACCCCGTCTCTACCAAAAATACAAAAATTAGCTGGGTGTGGTGGTATGCACCTGTAATCCCAGTTACTCAGGAACCTGAGGCAGGAGAATCACTTGAAACCGGGAGGAGGAGTTTGCAGTGAGCCGAGATCACACCATTACACTCCAGCATGGGTGACAGAGCAAGACTCCATCTCAAAAAAAAAAAAAATAAGACCAGAGTGCCCAGGAGGGAGGTCTGTTGATGATGGTAATACCAAAGGGGCATGGCTGATATTTCCAAGGGGTTTGAGTTTCAAAGGAACAGTCTAATTTGCAAGGAGCGGAGAAATTAACAGTCTAGAAGTTGTAACGGGAACCAAGAACAACCACCTCGGCTTCCAGCCATAGGTATGTGGAGGGTGAGAAAAAGACCTGTCTCAATTTATGAAAGCTAGAGGAAAAACTGCACTTTAGTATCAACCAACTTTTGTTTTAAGATAATTACAAACCAATATGGAACTTAGCAAGAGTCAATTTTGACAGTTTCCTGCAGCTTAGTAAATTCTGCACAAAATTAAGATTTAACACAAAAGTAGAGAAAAATTTTAATGGCATAGCACATTTCTTCACAATTCCTTAAACCAAATAATTCCCTGTTCTTCTAACTCTCACCTTACACTATCAACTAGGCTTCTTATTCAATGAAAGGTTTAAGTCTACTAAGACACACACACACACACACACACACACACGTCTTATCCAGCTGCAGATCTCATTTTTGAAGGTACATTGAAAGTACATAGATCATTCTATAATCATCAACTATGAAGATTGTGAGCAACTGGAACAAGTATTCTTGGAAAAGAAGTTTCCTGTGTATAAGAAAAAAAAGAGTCCAACTCTGGGAACTGACTTGGCTGAGTCATCATTATATGCCACTGGCAAGAAATCAAGAAGTAACTCAGGACTGATAAACTTTGTTAAAGGAAATGGAAACAGCCTATCTGTGAGGCTTAATTCTTGATAATCTGGCCAAGATATAGCATCTGGATAAGAGTTCACTGACTCAACTAAATTTTGTGAAGGTGAAGTACTTGTTAAAATGAAAGATCTATTTAGAGAGAAATAAGTAGACATAATGTCTGCACTATGGATAGGTGTATACCTGTTTTTTGCAAAAACAGTTTGTATCTTTGAAATGCTGGTTTGCCCTGGACAGAGCTAACTTAAATAGAGACCAGGCGCGGTGGTTCATGCCTGTAATCCCAGCACTTTGGGAGGCCGAGGAGGGTGGATCATGAGGTCAGGAGATCGAGACCATCCTGGCTAACACGGTGAAACCCCGTCTGTAGTAAAAATGCAAAAAATTAGCCGGGCATGGTGGCGGGCACCTGTAGTCCCACCTACTCTGGAGGCTGAGGCAGGAGAATGGTGTGAACCCGGGAGGCGGAGCTTGCAGTGAGCCGAGATCGCGCCACTGCACTCCAGCTGGGTGACAGAGCGAAACTCCGTCCCCAAAATATATATATATAGTTTTTTTATATATATATGTATATATACCCAAAGGATTATAGGTCATGCTGCTATAAAGACACATGCACACGTATGTTTATTGTGGCACTATTCACAATAGCAAAGACTTGGAACCAACCCAAACGTCCAACGATGATAGACTGGATTAAGAAAATGTGGCTGGATACATATGTAACAAACCTGCACATTGTGCATATGTACCCTAAAACCTAAAGTATAATAAAAAAAAGAAAAAAAAAAGAAAATGTGGCACATATACACCATGGAATACTATGCAGCCATAAAAAAGGATGAGTTCATGTCCTTTGTAGACACATGGATGAAGCTGGAAACCATAATTCTCAGCAAACTATCACAAGGACAAAAAAAACCAAACGCTGCATGTTCTCACTCATAGGTGTGAATTGAACAATGAGAACACATGGACCCAGGAAGGGGAACATCACACTCCGGGGCCTGTCATGGGGTGGGGTGAGGGGGAGGGACAGCATTTGGAGATATACCTAATGTAAATGATGAGTTACTGGGTGCAGCACACCAACATGGCACATGTATACATATGTAACAAACCTGCACGTTGTGCACATGTGTCCTAGAACTTAAAGTATATATATATATAAAGAGAAAACCATTAAAGAAAGGCTATAATACACAGGAACACACAGACATACATACACCTGTGTGTCTATATCTTCAGTTATCACACTTTTTCTATACAGACTCCACACAAGACAAACATGTTACATTTTATGAGAAACTATAAGTGGAAAGAGGAGAATTTGTGAAATCAATATAGAATGTTCCTTGTTTAGCATAATTCTAACTGTTTCTCATTAGAGGTCTGAGTATCAATCTGTATTATATGTGGCCATGCTGGCATTTGGGAAATTCCACAAGAAACTTTTTAAATATGAATTTGGAAAAGGGAAAAGGATTTTTAAAGTGTCTTTTTTTGTTCTGCATTCTATGTGGAACATCTATTTTGTGCTAACTGCTCGTGTTAGCTTGTGATTGCCTGTGACTATGTGGAAGATATACTTTACGTGACTATGTGAGCAATAGTCTTAAAGTTAAGAAATCTAAAATTTGGTTGGTTTAGTTGCTAATTAGGTAAATTACCTTGTAATGGTTACTTAACCTCTCAAAGATTAATTATCTTCAGTGGTACATTGAAGGTTCCATTCATATTGATTTTAGTAGACTTATCCTACTAAAAAGTAAATTTAACAGAAATTATTCTAGACCTCATTATTTCAGGAGACCCCACCCCAGCTTTTATTCCTAACTTCAAGAAATGCAGAGAAATTTAAAAATTCGATGTTCTCCCAATTCAACAGAATATAACTGAACTAAATCGATTTATGTATAATTCATTATTTCAACCTTTAACGCTATATCCGAGCGGTTTGTTTTCACCATAAAGTTATAGCTGTTTAGGCCAATAATTAAAGAGGACCTTGATAGAGAATGACAAGAGAGGATGATCACCCTATTGTCTATCTTCCAGCTGTTTTCAATGCCCTGAAGTTTTATTCACACCCAAATATTAGAATCTTATCTGAGAGAGCGTACTCAAATGATGAATCATGCTAATTTCTCAAGAAAAGTGTTACAGAATAATAAATGCCTTTCTGGTCAAAGCACTGATGCTCTGGAAATAATCTTTATCCAAATGAGGTACAGGAATTGTTAGGACTATTAAAAGTTTGTATATGATATCTGCCAGGTTCGACTGAGCTTCACTTAAAATCTACCATATTAGGGCCAAGTGTAATGACTCAAATTAGTGAACTTAAAAATTGTTTTAAAATGTTTCCTGGAGACATTTCAAATATTGCTCTCTGATTTATCACTGTTACTTTTGCTGAATTCAATTTGATGCCAAGATTTATTCAGATTAATCAAATGCCATAAACTCTGATACCTAATGTTCCTTAACACCTTAAGAACTTTTAAACAGATCAAATGTTGAAGATACGCTTTTAGTGAAACTGTACCTAAGCACATGAATTCTATTGAATATAGCTTTTTAGAAGACTAACAAAGAAAGAAGACTTAGGAAATTCGGAAACATTTTTTAAACCTTCTAGAGGGAATTAAACTACTGAAAAATAATTTCAATTGGTGAATCTAATGGCATTAATCAGAAGATAAGAAAAAAGTAACCATAAAACTTTATGGGGGTAATATTTGCTATGAGGATCAGGAAAAACAACTAATGGATATTAGGCTTAATATCTGGGTGATGAAATAAACTGTACAACCAATCCCATGGCATAAGCTTACCTCTGTAACAAACCTACACTTGTACCCCTGAACTTAAAAGTTAAAATTTAAATAAATAACGTTGTGCTATTAATTTCAACCAGAGCCTTTCCAAGGTGCAGGGAACTTTTGAGAATTTTATTTCTTGCAAAAGGAAACTTGATTCCTTGCTTAGGGCCTTCCTAGGAAAACCTCTATTCTTTGGAGAAGCATCATACTCCTACAAGATTTAAGGACCATCATATTTGTCAGACTTTTTTTCTGTTTTACTGTGAGCAGTTTACAGAACATAAAGAAAAATCAAATCCGAAGGTGCACTACACGTGTTTTATCAAAAGGAACATTTTTGTGTACTTTTAAGAAAATACGACAAATTGAGTTTTCTGACCTATTACCAAGTTAGACATCTTGAGTGAATTGAATCTGTTGTAATCCGGTTTGGTTTTCATCCCATGGCTCCGGAAAACTGACATTTATCTCCAATTTTTCAAATCTGCTTCTTTCCAGTACCTCATCTATACGACTATTATAGTACTTTTCATCTGCTTTTACCACTACACTATGGCTGCATTACTTTTAACACAGTGTCCCACATGTTACCCATTTCTACCTTATATAAAGAGTAGAAATTGAATTGTAATTGAGTATGCAGTTGCCTCATATTCAGGTCTTCAACTGAAATAACTCCAGCTATCTCAAAACTTCAACCCTCTCTGGAAGTATTGGACCAAATTATCCCAGATTATAGCACTCTCAGGCTAAAATTACTAATGCTTCTATAGTTTCAGAGACTGTATCAGGTTATTCAACACAACATTCCATGCACCATTCCAGCCTCATATAATCAGAGGACACTTAGACGACTTTAATAGCCTTCAAAAGACACCCTCCTCTTTTACTTATATATATATTTATTTATCTATTTATTTAATGGAGACAGGGTCTTACTCTGTCACCCAGACTGGAGCGCAGTGGCATAATCACGGTCCACCGCAGCCTGCACCTGCCGGGCTCCGATCCTTCCACCGCAGCCTCCTGAGTGGCTGGGACCACAGGCGCCGCCACCACGTCTGCCTGGTTTTTGTATTTTTGTGGAGATGGGGTTTCACATGTTGCCCAGGTTGATCTGAGACTCCTGGGCTCAAGAGATCCACCTGCCCCGGCCTCCCAAAGTGCTGGGATTACATGAACGAGCCATTGTGCCCAGCCAGTCCCGCCCGGTTTTTAACCTTCGTACTGTTTATATAATCATCCTTCACAAAATAGAACACTTCATTACTCGATGGTTCTCATTATTCTAATATGAAGAACTATATTAAGAAAATAAATTCCTGGCCGGGCGCGGTGGCTCACACTTGTAATCCCAGCACTTTGGGAGGCCGAGGCGGGCGGATCACAAGGTCAGGAGATCGAGACCACGGTGAAACCCCGTCTCTACTAAAAATACAGAAAATTAGCTGGCGTGGTGGCGGCGCCTGTAGTCCCAGCTACTCGGGAGGCTGAGGCAGGAGAATGGCGGGAACCCGGGAGGCAGAGCATGCAGTGAGCCGAGATCGCGCCACTGCACTCCAGCCTGGGCGACAGAGCCAGACTCCAGCTCAGACAAAAAAATAAATCAATAAATTTCCAATATTTCCTAGCATATCCAATTTAATTCTATACATCACATAAAAATAAAAGCCGTCTTACTGTGTTAGTTTCTTACTGCTGTTACAGTAAATTAACATAAACTCAGAGGCTTAAAACAACACATTTTTTTTCTTTATACTTCTGGGGGTCAGAAGTCCAAAATGGGTCTTAGTGTGCTAAAATCAAGGTATCATCAAGTGTATATTTTGTCTAGAGATTCCAGGAGAGAATTCACCAGGTTTGAGGGGTCACATGTATCCCTGAGCTCTTGGCCTCTGCACATCTTGGACACAGCACATCACTTCAGCCTCGGCTCCAGTTTCCCCAAGCTCTTCTGCTCACTCTGGTCTCTCCGCCTTCCTGTCTGAAGGTTCTTTGTGACTACAGTGGGCCCACCTAGATAATTCAGGATAATCGCTCCAGTTTAAGGTGAGGTGATTAGCAATCTTAATTCCACCTCTAACCATAATGCTTCCATGCTGCCTAACAACACATTCAAAAGGTCATCCTGCTAAGGGTCATTATTCTACCTACACACTAAGTGACTGAGAAAAAGTAAAGTTATCTATCATGCCTTACCTATGGCGAGGAAATAATAACTTATAATGATTTATCTACGAAAACCTGTTTTTAAAAGCTTTGGTCCTAGTCTATTGATTAAAGTTTTGGTATATTCCAGATAAATTTCATGTCCTTGATGCTAACACATTGTGCACAGTAGATGGTCTTTTTAAAATAGTACTGCATAAAGGAATATTTAAGGTTGTCTGGACAATAGAAAAGGAACTTTAGTTGCTATGCCACAAAAGGCCGGATTTCTGCACATTACACCTCCTACCAGTGCACACATGTGCCAAACTCCTTCCTGAAAGCCTGGTTTATGTTTCCTATGTGCTTAGCAATAGTTTTACTCTCACGACTGTTTATATTAAGTCCTATTTTTTAAAGCATATCCTCATTTGTTTGTTTTCCTGAGCCTCTGAACTGGATTTCATCTGGTATGTATTGCACAGGTTTGCACACTTGATTGTACGCTACCTTAAAGCATCCTCTTGTGTTCTGGACACGGTTATTTTTCTCCATGGTAAGGTGATAAGTTACTTCTCTGAGGACTTGCCACCTTAGAATGCAGTGGTGACATCACCTGCTCAGGCTCTGTCTGCAATGTGGAATTTAGTATTTTCCAACTTCTAGTCTAACTTGAACTTCATAATTAAGCAGAGCCGCCTTTTGAGGGAACAGTAGGGTGTCTGCCCCTAAACGTCTGTGTAAATGCAGAGACACATTTGGGAACATAACTGACTTTTATGTACAGAAGCCAGATGCATTTCATGCCCATGCATGCTTAGGGAAGCAAGTTCATCTCATCTATCACAATAAGCATCTGTGCCACTGAATTCCACTGCAGGATACTTTTCACACTTAGACAACAAAACATTTAAGGAAATAAAAGCTCTTTCCAATAAAAATGTGCATCAAATACTGTGTGTATGTTTAAAAAAAAACCTTCCTCTATAAGATAAGGCCACAGGAACTACTAAAAAAGCATTCTTGAAATACATTTTCTGATAGGAATCTAGGCCCTTGCCTTATATAAGATTTAAGGAAAGTGATGTGTGTGTCTTTATACTTGAAAGGCTGTTTTCAACAGCAAAGGGTATGCTTTGAGGTATCAATATAGTTTTGAGAATGCAAAAGTTTAAAAGAAATGGAATGCATATTCTCCAGGTATGAACATGCAATTGTCATTATTTTCCTACCATCTACTAGATTAGAAACAGAAGAAAAATTATGGAAATGTCTGTTTTCCCTCAATAGGAGTACCTATTTATTAAAGTTAATTAATTACTATTCTTTAAACATTTTCAAAATAGACTCATAAGTGACAACTTTCAGAGAAAACAAGGGTTTTTGGATGTAAATATTTACTTATAACATGGATAAAATAATTTTGTTAAATATTAACTCCATATTCATAATGTTCTCTATTGTTTTTGCATTTTGTTTAACAATAGAGAATCTAAGACATTTAGTGTTCATGAGTTTCATACAGTTTCCTGTCAATGTACTTTGTCTTTTTTTTATTGGACTACTAATCATTTATTTATGATTTGTTGGAACTACTCATATTTTAAATATGTCAAGTGAATTGCAAGCACTTGTTGCTGATTTGATATTTGCTTTTTACACATATTCATTGTATCCTCTGAAAAAGAAAAGTTTTATATTTTAACAAATTCCAATCCATAATTTTTTTTTTAAATTTTCTGTTATTGGTTAGGGCTATGTTTGGATATTTAATTTTAACCGTAATGTTGCAAGTGATATTTGTCTATGGTATTTTTTCTTTATATTTTGAAAAAGTGTATTTGACATCCACTATGGAATTAATATTTATTAATGACATATTATACCTTTGTGCAACTATAAAATACATATAGCCAATTATCTGAACACCATTTTATGAACTGTTTATCACTTATCCACTGATTTGAAACACTATCTTTATCATATATTGGATTTTAGGTTTATCGAGATTATGTAACATGAAATTATTTAATTATGAAATTATGTGAATTCAAGCATGACAGTCAGCTCTTCTTCCCCACCACTACCCTGTAAAAGGATGGATGGAATAATTGCTTCCCTATGGCTTAAGTGTATGAGAGGTATACAACATGGTCTTGATGAAGTGGGAACTACACAGAAACTGTTTTTGGTCCTGAAATGTACTCCAGCTTTACCAATTTGTTCTACACATATACCATTGAGGGTAGAAGCTGAATTTTGCTAATGATTATATTTACACTACTTAACATTGTGCCAGATACTGAGTAGATGCTTAGAAACATGTTTAATGACTTGTTTTATTGCTAGAGACCTAATTATCTGCTGTAGTGGTGCTATCTCATTCAGAATCATTTTGACCAGCCTTTCTCCATCATGAATAAAACACTTATTTACACACTTGTGTACATGCACATGTGCATAGAAACACACACACCCTTTGCAGAGACAAACTGCATCGAAAGCATGTACAAACATTATAGTATTTTTGTTGATTCTGACCTGATTCTGATTCTATTGTATACATTTTCATTCTGATCACAATAACAATAAAAATAGAAAACTATAAGTTGTGAAGCTGGAAGATGCAGAACATGAAAGATCGAATTACCAATTTTTTTTTCTATTTTCTTTAGTTGGCTGCTGATAAAATCAGAAAAGTAATGGACACAAAAATGAAAGTATGCAATGTGTGTGCGTGTGTGTGTGTGTGTATCACATGCACTCGTTTCCATGATGTACATATGGAATTTCATAACCAGCCAAACTAAGCTTCATAAGTGAATGAGAAATAAAATCCTTTACAGACAAGCAGATGCTGACAGATTTAGTCACCATCAGACCTGCCTTCCAAGAGCTCCTAAAGGAAGCACTAAACATGGAAAGGAAAAACCAGTACCAGCCACTGCAAAAACACACCAAAATATATAAACCAATGAAACTAGGAAGAAACTGCTTCAACTAATGTGCAGAATAACCAGCTAACATCATGATGACAGGACCAAATTCACACATAACAATATTAACGGTAAATATAAATGAGCTAAATGCCCCAATTAAAAGACATACACTGGCAAATTGGATAAAGAGTCAATACCCACAGGTGTGCTGTATTCAGGAGACACATCTCACTTGCAAGGACACACATAGGCTCAAAATAAAGGGATGGAGGAATATTTACCAAGCAAATGGAAAGAAAGAAAAAAAAGCAGGAGTTGCAATCCTAGTCCCTAATAAAACAGACTTTAAACCAACAAGGATAAAAAAGGACAAAGAAGGGCATTACATAGTAGTAAAGGGATCAATGCAACAAGAAGAGCTGAGTATCCTAAATATATATATATGCCAAATACAGGAGCACCAGGATTCATAAAACGAGTTCCTAGAGACCTACAAGGAGACTTAGACTCCCACACAATAATAGTGGGAAACTTTAACAACCCACTATCAATATTAGACAGATCAACAAGAAAGGAAATTAACAAGGATATTCAGACTTGAACTCAGCTCTGGTCCAAGTGGACCTAATAGATACCTACAGAACCCTCCACCCCAAATCAACAGAATATACATTCTTCTCAGCACCACATAGCACTTATTCTGAAATCAACCACATAATTGGAAGTAAAACACTCCTCAGCAAATGCAAAAGAATGAAAATCATAACAAACAATCTCTCACACCACAGTGTAATCAAATTAGAACTCAGAATTAAGAAGCTCACTCAAAACTGCACAACTACATGGAAACTGAACAACCTGCTTATGAATGACTACTGGGTAAATAGCAAAATTAAGGCAGAAATAAATAAGTTCTTTGAAACCAATGAGAACAAAGACACAACATATCAGAATTTCTGGGATACAGTTAAAACAGTGTTTAGAGGGAAATTTACAGCATTAAATGTCCACATTAGAAAGTGGGAAAGATCTAAAATAGACACCCTAACATCACAATCAAAAGAAGCAATGGAAAACACATTAAAAACCTAGTATAAAACAAGAAATAACTAAGATCACAGCAGAACCGAATGGGAGAGAAACACAAAAAAACCTTCAAAAAAAAATCAATGAATCTAGGAGTGGGTTTTTTGAAAAGATTAACAAAATAGATAGACCGGTAGCCAGACTAACAAGGAAGAAAAGAGAGAAAGATCAAATAGACACATTAAAAAACGATAAAGGGTATATCACCACTGATCCCACAGAAATACAAACTATTATTAGAGAATACTGTAAACACCTCTACACAAATAAACTAGAAAATCTAGAAGAAATGGATAAAGTCCTGGACACATACACCCTCCCAAGACTAAAGCAGGAAGAAGTCAAATCCCTGAATAGACCAATAACAAGTTCTGAAATTGACTCAGTAATTACTGGCCTACCAACCAAAAAAAGCCCAGGACCAGATGTCTTCACAGCCGAGTTCTACCAGAGGTACAAAGAGGAGCTGGTACCATTCCTTCTGAAACTATTCTGAACAATAGAAAAAGAAAGACTCCTCCCTAAATCATTTTATGAGGCCAGCATCACTCTGATTCCAAAACCTGGCAGAGACCCAATAGAAAAAGAAAATTTCAGGCCAATATCACTGATGAACATCGATGCGAAAATCCTGAATAAAATACCGGCAAGAGAATCCAGCAGCACATCAAAAACTTATCCACCACGATCAAGTTGGCTTCATGCCTGGCATGCAAGGCTGGTTCAACATATGCAAATCAATAAACATAATCCATCACATAAACAGAACCAATGACAAAAACCACATGATTATCTCAATAGATGCAGAAAAGGCCTTCAATAAAATTCAACACCCCTCATACTAAAAACTCTCAATAAACTAGGTATTGATGGAACATATCTCACAAAAATAAGAGCTATTTATGACAAATGCATAGCTAATATCATGCTAAATGGCCAAAAGCTGGAAGCATTACCTTTGAAAACTGGCCCAAGAGTAGGATGCCCTCTCTCCCCACTCTTATCAAGATAGTATTGGAAGTTCTGGCCAGGGCAATCGAGTAAGAGAAAGAAATAAAAGCATGCAAATAGGAAGAGAGGAAATCAAATTGTCTCTGTCTGCAGATGACATGATTGTATATTTACAAAACGCCACCACCTCAGCCCAAAAATTCCTTAACCTGATAAGCAACTTTGGCAAAGTCTCAGGATATAAAATTAATGTGCAAAAATCACAATCATTCTTATATACCAATAACAGACAAGCAGAGAGCCAAATCATTAGTAAACTCCCATTCACAATTGCTAAAAAGAAAACAAAATACCTAGGAATACAACCTACAAGGGATGTGAAGGACCTCTTCAAAGAAAACTACAAACCAGAGCTCAAGGAAATGACAGGACACAAACATATAGAGAAACACTCCATCCTTATGGATAGGAAGACTCAATATCATGAAAATGGCCATATTGCCCAAAGTAATTTATAGATTCAATGCTATTCCCATCAAGCTACCATTGACTTTCTTCACAGAACTAGAAAAAAACTATGTTAAATTTCATATGGAAGCAAAAAAGAGCCTGTGGAGCCAAGGCTAACCTAAGCAAAAAGAACAAAGCTGGAGGCATGACGCTGCCTGACTTCAAACTATATTACAAAGCTAAAGTAACCAAAACAGCATGGTGCTAATACCAAAACAGATATATAGACCAATGAAACAGAATAGAGGCCTCAGAAATAACACCACACATCTACAACAATCTGATCTTCAACAAACCTGACAAAAGCAAGCAATGGGGAAAGGATTCCCTATGTAATAAATGGCGCTGGGAAAACTGGGTAGCCATATGCAGAAAAGAGAAACTAGACCCCTTCATTATACCTTATAAAAGAATTAACTCAAGGTGGATTAAAAACATAAATGTAAAACCTAAAACTATAAAAACCCTAGAAGAAAACCTAGGCAATATGATTCAGGACATAGGTGTGGGCAAAGACTTCATGACTAAATCACCAACAGCACTTGAAACAACAGCCAAAATTGACAGATGGAATCTAATCAAACTAAAGAGCTTCTGCTCAGTAAAATAAACTATCACAAGAGTGAACAGGCAACCTACACAATATGAGAAAATTTTTGCAATCTATCCATCTGACAAAGGTCTAATATCCAGAATCTAGAAGGAACTTAAACAAATTTACAAGAAAAAAAAAACAAACAACCCCATCAAAAAGTGGGCAAAGGATATGAACAGACACTCCTCAAAAGAAGATATGTATGTGGCCAATAAACATATGAAAAAAGCTCATTATCACTGTTCATTAGAGAAATGCAAATCAAAACCACAATGACATACCATCTCACACCAGTTAGAATGGTGATCATTAAAAATTCTGGAAACAGATGCTGGAGAAGATGCAGAGAAATAGGAACACTTTTACACTGTTGGTGGGCTTGTAAAATAGTTCAACCATTGTGGAATACAATGTGGTGATTCCTCAAGGATATAAAACCAGAAATACCATTTGACCCAGCAATCCCATTACTGGGTATATACCAAAGGATTATACATCATTCTACTCTAAAGACACATGTACATATATGTTTATCATGGGACTATTTACAATAGCAAAGACTTGGAACCAACATAATGCCCATCAATGATAGACTGGATGAAGAAAATGTGGCACATATTCACCATGGAATACTACACAGCCATAAAAAAGGATGAGTTCACGTCCTTTGCGGGGATATGGATGAAGCTGGAAACCATCATCCTCAGCAAACTAACACAGGAACAGAAAACCAAACACTGCATGTTCTCACTCATAAGTGGGTGCTGAACAATGAGAACATGTTGACACAGGGAGAGGAACATCACACACTGGGGTCTGTAGGTGGGTGTGGGGAAAGGGGAGGGAGAGCATTAGGACAAATAGCTAATGCATGTGGAGCTTAAAACCTAGATGACGGGTTGATGGGTGCAGCAAATTACCATGGCACAAGTATACCTATGTAACAAACCTGCATGTTCAGCACATGTATCCCAGAACTTAAAGTAAAATTTTAAAAAATGAAAGTATGCAATATGTGTATGTGTGTGTATACATACATATAAAACAAGCACTCATTTTCATTATGTACATATATGCACATTATGAGTGTGAATATATGTTAAATAATATCCTATCAGTTTTGTATTTGTAACACATATATGTACATGCATATACAACAAATAGAGGTGTTTTGCATAATAATTTCATTTATATTCATTTCATCAGCTAAGAACTAAAAAGAATTTAAATCAAAATCAATTATTCATTTACAGGTGTTTTTAACCATCATCTCCCCCTTTATCTTCAGTTTTATGCCTCCTTGTATTGCCATTTTGTGACTTTTTTGCCATAAATTATACATATTTGGAACAGTCACTTTAAGAAATTCAATCTTTGGATAAGATCTCTAAGATTGATTTAGTATGAATACGTGTGTGGGCACACACTTGACAAAGAAAGGTCAGTTATAAATATATGTGTACACTTATCAAAATAATTCACATAAAATCTCTGAATAAAATTATCTGTATGCTTTTTCTGTCAATAAAAGCAATATAGTATAATTCTTGGTAGTAAACCTGTTTGTTTTCATTCTGTTGCCTACCATGTGAGCTGCCATGTTGGTATAAAACATCGATCATTTGATATTTTACTACAGCAAATAATAGTGATCCCCACGAAATAATAAATAAATCAGTGAGTTTCACGGAAATAAGTTTTTGGATGGATCAGATAATTTGAAGTTGTTAGTTTATTCTCCAGCAAGGTGAAAGAAAAAAGCTGTTAGTTTGTTCTCTATCAGGTGATCGAAGATGAAAACTAAAGTTCTCAAGGCCAGTGCATAATAACGGTGCCGTATTCTGTGCATCAATCACCATTACCAAATACCTATATTGCCAAATATTTCATGTACCGCTTTAGTGGTGATTAATCAATGTGCCATGGCACTGAAACTGAAACGAGACTTTGTAGTACAAGTGATATTCAAAGGGTTTTGAAAATTTATCAGCTCTATAGATATAGATGAAAATTTATCATCATCTATCTAGAAATCCTGTTTTTATAAATGTTACCTAGCCAAATATTGGTTTTATTTACTTAATATTTAGAAAACATGAGTTTAGTAAAAATTGTTCAGATTTTCTTAATGTAGTGTGTGAAATTACTATGTAATTATACAAGAAATATGCTACACAGCTGAATACACAAAGAGGTCAGCAGAGGGAGCAAAAGGTGCCTTTCCACTATAATCCACAGCAACATCACCCGCTCTTCTCTCTACATCATCGATGTATGTTATCTAAAGTCCTGTGCAAATGCCACCTCAACACGAGTCCTCTAGCCTTGCCTTCTTATCAGAAGCAGCTCGAAAGCCCCGATAATTCTAGAACCACTGAAAAATACACACTTGTTGCAAGGATTGAAAAGCCTCATATTGCAAATTCAGAATTCACAGTACTGAAAAAATTCATAATTTTTTTAAAGCTACAATACTGTGAACTATACAAAATGAATTATGTTGGGATCCGATGACTCTCTTCATTCCAGCCTATCTTATATTTTCTCATTCATTTCTCCACATAGTCACAACAACAGACTCACTATTACATTTCATTAATGGCTATTTTATAATAAATGATCTCAATAGCATTTCTGAAACCTCTGCTGTTCTGGTTTTACAGAACTCTTGAATTTTTGAATGAGTTAGTTTTTGATTGAAAAAGACCTGACTCTTATGCTTAGAAAAGCCATCATTTCTTTCTGTAAGCTTTCCGTCTTCTATAAGCTTTACATGTTCCATAAGCAAACATTCGCTGGTTTTGTGATCAAACTAGAGAGGCAAATTCAGTTAATAATAACAACGTCATTTATCATCCTCAAATCTAGTGTTATGGATAATACGATCTCCACAAGGAGACGGTTGCACGAGCGACAAGAGAAAGACAATCAACAGTCTTTTACTCATACCAAGATATGTCCACACACACTTGTTTCAACAGTCAAAGTAACGCCATATGTCCCCAGTGATGTGGGTGGGCAAAAGGAACAGTTGGCCTGCTAATGAGGGCCATATGTACACGCAGCCTATCGTACCATCCTTCTTACTTATGGTTGCTGAAAACTCAGTGGAAGAGCTTGCTCTGAGGAATGGCATGGCTGGAGGAGGAGAGGCTTCCTTAAGAGCAGGAAAGGACCATTTGTTGTACAACTACTGTATCTCTGAGACTGGGAGCTAAAGATACGCATGTACGTTACTCATTCTTATTAAGAGTTACTTACGCATCCGTAGAGTTCTTTACTCCAGTTTCACCTTCTTTCACTAAATTCTTTTGCATTTATGTGCAAAGGGATTTTGGGCCCTTTTCAAAAATTACTTTTCCTAATCAATCTTGTTAATTTGATGTTCATTTACATCGGCTTCTCTTTATTTTTAGCTTGATTTCCAGAAAAATTATACTTTCTTTGACATTGTTAAATGTTACAATATTAAAAGAAATGAAAAAGACTTAAAAACTTAGAATATTTGAATGAGGGTTTCTGGAAGGCAGAGAGAACAATAAGGCAAAAGTACTTACTGCACTACTGTTCCAAAGTAAAAGAAAAACAAAGATTTTAAAAATGATTATAGCAGCTTTGTATCTCAACCAGGGTTTCCTTTGAAATTTCTACAACTGCAAACACTATTCAGCAATTTGCACTGATTATAAAATTTATTGTTTTAAGGTCAATTGTGATACTATGATCAGATAATATAATTTACTTTACTCTTAATGGCTTCATTTTGACAACGGAGGGAGCTTTCAGGAAGGACAACGCTTCCTGCACAACAACCAGTAAAGCAGGTCACATCCATTTTCAATATAATTTTAAGAAAAATGAAGGACAAACTACTTGTGAGGCAGCAAGAATTCATTTGCATTAAATTAATTTGAACAGGGCATTTCAAGTTCTCTCTGGCAACAATGGAATAAAGGGGAAAATGAATCTATCTTATGCAATGATCCTCTTCTAGGTTACAGAAAGATTTGAAAGGCTGACATGACCATTGCTAAATTTCTTCTAGAAGTCTATGATTAGTGTCATAGATATAACTCATGAGATAAAATATTCACAAAGAATGTCTGTGAACTGCATCAATTGTGATGGAACTACTGTCTAACATCCCTTTGAAAAGTTATATTCTGCAAAGGTTAAAAAAACACCAACCTTTCGATGCTTTCTTATATGGATGAGCTTTTGTCAACAAGAACTAAGCTTCACAATTAAGCACTATGGAAGATAATGTTCTAGGTTAATTTAAACCTAACTAATCCAGGACTTGGCCTTGATAAATAATGGGTTTAATTAATATTTTTGACCCTAGCAGTGCAAATACTTTTACTTATATTTTACTAAAGCTAGTTTTGACAAATCTAAGGGTATTTAATTTATCAGTATCTGTTGTCAGATGAAAACTTCCCCATCAATACCTTCTAATGGTTCAAAAATAAACTGTTACCCCCACAGATACATTGTTTTTCCATGCGTAAGCAAGTACATTAATTTCAGGGTCTCAAGGCATAAAAGTGATATTACCACTTGTGATAGGCTGCATAATAGTCCCAAAAGATGTTCTTCACCTAATCTCCCGGCCCTGGGAATGTGCTGCCTTACACAGCCAAAGGACTTGTAGATACGATTCATTTAAGGATCTGGAGACAAGGTGATTATCCCAGATCATCCACGTGAGTCCAAAGTAATCACAGGAGTCCTTAGATGAAGTGGAGAGAAGGACTCAAAGTTAAAGGAGGAGACAGCGCGGAGACAGAAACAGAAATAAAAGCAACGCACCTTGAAAATGGAGGAATGGGGAAAAGACAATGGAGACAGGTGCCACCAGAAGCAGAAAATGCAAGAGAATGGATTCTCCCCTCAGCACCTCGAGAAGGAACCCACACTGCAGACACATTGACTTAGCCTAATTAAAGTGATTTTGGACTTCTGATCTTTGAAACTGCAAGACAATAAATATGTGTTAAGTTATGTAAATGTGTCGTAATTTGTTATAGCAGCAGTAATACAACTAATACACCACTACAATAAGCAAAGGAAATAAAGTGCAATAGTGACAAACTTAAGGGTTTCCAGGAAAGAGAAACGAAGTGGTAAACTCAATCACAGGATTATATTAGTAACTGTAGTATATGTTACTTGCTTACCCTTTCAATCACATTATTGCTGTAATTATCATTATCATCCAATCAATATGATTACACCAGTATGTATAACTTAGACATGAAAATTTTTTTCTATTTCACTCTTCCCATAATTCCATGCAGCTACCCCTAAGCAACTATGTATCTGATGAAGCTAATATTTTCAGGGAAAATCTTCCATGTTAAGCAGAAAATTTACATCTAAAATTAAATTCTTTTAAGGCAGTCTGGGGACAATACCTAGAAAATTCAAACATTACTTCTCAAGAATACCACTAGCAGTGAGTTTGTGACGCTATCTTCCACCAACTGAATCAAAATTAATTTTAAATATTTTCAAAGCAATATTTTTAAAAATCGTGTACACATTTTTTCCTCTTGGTAAAAATAAACCACTTCTCAACCATCCATTATATTTATGTTAGTTACATGAAGTCCATACATGAATTATCATACCACAAATAGAAAACTATTTAAATAGAAAAATCTCACTTGGTGCTGACAGAATGACAGCATAAAACTGTTAAGCATGAGGAGAAAGTTGTTTGCAGTGTAAATATTTCCCTTTTCCTATCAAAGTGTGTCCTGTGATCTAGCGCTCTTCTCTCCACATGCTTAAGTACAGCAAAAGTTATAAAAACACTCATTCTAGTTTTCTATACTTTAATGGTTGTAGAACATCAGAAGAGAATTGGGAGATGGGAATGTTTTGTGCTTGACATTGCATTTGAGGGGAAAATAAAAACTTGGACATAATATGTGGGATGTCTTCACAGTAATACATGGGAGGGCAAGCAAAAAATGCTATCAAATTTCTACCATGCGCTGAGCCCCTTATATAAACAAATATCCAGCCTTTCTAATGTACTAACAACCACTCTTCATAGCAGGTATTCTATTCCCAGCTTGTAGGTAAGAAACAAAGCTTCAGAAAGGGATCTTCACCAATGTCACACAGTCAATAAAAGGCAGAACTAGGGCAAATATCAATAATAAAAATAGCAATGTAATCCTAATTGGACCTGGCACTGTTCTAAGAAGAAAATCATTAACAAAGGATTTTGAGTTACCACACTCTTAGTCTCCCCGTTTTACAAAAGAAGCAACTGGGGTAAAGTGAAGCTATGCCGTTTCTTTTCAAGCTCATATACCTAACAAGATACCACTTTAATCATGGGTCTCTGATAGATCGTGTACCTCATTTCTAGCGTTTGCTGAGATTTTTCTTATTAACCCTAAGCAAGTATTTGATCCCTGGTAAGTATGCTGTAATTTTTTCACCGCTCATTCTTATCACGGTTCTTCAAGAAAAGTACAGTTCAACACATTTGTCCTATTTGGTTACAAATTTTGAAATTCAAAATATGTATCACACTAAGCTGTTAGCTCCATTTGGAATTTTAAAAAACTAAATTTTTCACTCAGTTAAAAAAAATTGCATTGTTTACTCCCATATCTACAATATAGCTTATAAGTGTATATTTGTATTGAAAACATAATTTTCTACAACTTTTATAATATTTAAATACTATTTAAGGTTTTAATAATATTTAAATATTTAAATAATACATTTAAAAACATAGTTCAACAAGTCCGAATAATCCATCACTTACTTATGACAGAATATTTGTTCAGTATCTTCTGTTTGTTCACTCTTGTGTAATATATCCTATTTTAAGAATCAAAAACTTCTCTTAATGTCAACACTACAGCCTCTTCACAATTCCTACTTATTCCTAATTACCCTTCAGGAGCAAATAAAATGAATTTATCCCAAATTTCTTTGCTTTGAAACAACTTCAGTGAAAATGGTGGTTGTCAACCATATCTACCATTCATATATCCCATTGTTTTCTGCATTAAATTTCATCTAATACTCCTTATGCCATCAGTGTCACTACAAAGGGGGACAGGGGATGAATCTCATCATGAACAAAGGTATATACACTAGATCTTAGGATGTTCAATCATTTCCTTACTCTATTATGTCCCATCTGAACTACTCATATTAAAATGAGCAACTATATGAACATGGTACTTTTAAGAAAGGATGTTCAAAAATTAATTCATATCTTGTACAAATTGGTATCCAAGAAATCATGACCTAATAGGCATCACATATGTGAATGAAAAAATTCACTTTCAGCAATGAATGTTGATGACACTCCTTTAGCAAGAGTTGTACCGAGCTACCCACAACTCCTCAGCACTCACTATTCTCATACATGCGGTCGGACAATGTCCAAGGGTGCAGTGATTCTGTCCAGAGGCTTTTCTGGGCCGTTAGAGCTGTCTCAGCCTGTGTACAGGGTTATACAGACACTCTAGGGCATTCATGACTCTGATCACTGGAGCAGCCCTGTACTAACTGCAAATTTATGGAGGAAACTTTCAAGTCCTCTTGCCCCCCAGTTGGGGTAACTCTGTTACCTATTTCATGTGGTCTCAGTTCTCCAACAAAAATGATCTCGGCCTGCTCATCTTACTTCCATTTCACTACATGGCATAACTAGAAGTTGACTAGGTATTCTGCTTTAATGTATATGCAAAGCCCTCTTGTTCAGGAATGTTTGTAGAATAATATTTCTAAATTAGGAATACAATTGGTCTTGTTCTTTCCTGAGGGATAAAATGTCATCTCTCTTCTTCTCTCCCTCTCTCCTTTCTTCCTAACTCAGCTAACCCTCTATCTGAAAGAATTACAAAGGAAGAAATCTAGGGCATTGTTTAGCATTCTCAGGAGGATTGGAAATGTTGGAATGACAGCGAGTATCACACATACACTGCTTGAAGTATTTTGTAGGATCCAAGGGAAGAGAAAATTTTGACATTCCAGAAAATTTAAGTCATCCTTTTAATATCAGGACCAGAAAGAAACAGGTCACACGGGCAAGAGCCATAAAACTAATTATCTTGACTCTTTCCAGAATACCTGAGCTATAAATGTACAGGGAATCCTGTAATCAGATGCAAAGTTGTGTATAATATACTTAGTTCCCAAATGTAACTAGGAATTTTATGTATATAATGTGAAAAATCGTTCCAAAGTATTTGAGACTCCAAAAACTTTCCTAGCTAGCATTCAATATTCTTGCTTAACTTCTCCTTATACCCCGAACTGTATTGAGCATGCATAGACACACAAAAGCTAGGATCAACTATTACCGCTTAAGAAAGAAAAGGAGGAAAACGGCTGTATTATAGGGATTTAGTTTTCTTCCTCAACTCTTGAAGAAGCCTATTTGTATCAGCCCGTGTCAGACAACAAAGTACTTATCAATAAAGTTTTATGAATGTGGTCACATATGAAATATAAGAGCATTCAGTTTCTACCTCTCCTTTTCTCATAAATCCTACATCAGATAGACATTAGCTATATCTGCCAATGTTTCCACGGAATCTTAAAGACTATTCACTGCAAAGCTGGCAGTGTAGCCTGAAAGCAAGTTATGTCTGCGTTGCAACTTCACACTAAGTGGTTTAAAAATACAACTAAATGTGGCCTGTGTTTATCTTGATTATAAGACATAAATTATCCCAAGAATATTCTTAGTAAAAATTGGGTCTCCCGGTCAAGCCACTTCTATTAAGAAGGACACAGGTCAGTTTTTAGGAGTTTAGGTGTTATTTGGAAGTTAGGAGCATCTAAATATGGAATATAACTCCATTAAATTATAGTATATTTTATATCAAAGAGAAACGACAAAAATAAGAAATGTTTTAAGTATTTTTTCGTATAGCGTGTTCATATATAATTACTTCAGTAGTCTCAATGTAGTCATGCAATTGTTTGGGTAAAGAACTAAACTTGAAGTTAAATAGCATAGGTCTGAATTCTTATGGTTTATAACATTCATATATTTTATATGTTCCAGAATAATATGTAATTTCTAAGTTTATAACATAATAATTACAGAAATCTAGGTAAAGTAATACTTCTGTGACACAGTCTCTTCATCTACAAAATGGAATATTGCTTTTCTCCTTAAATTTATATTAAAAATTGGAGAAGTAATATATGTGAAAGAACCTTACATTAAATATGCAAGTTTTATTTGTTGAATTCAAACAGTCATTAAAGAACAAAATAAAACATTACATTTGGATTAACAAAGTAGATACATATATCTCAATCTGAGAAACCTTTAAGCTCTCTTGACCATAAAATGACATTGGATCCTATAAGAGAGTTTGGTAAATATTTGAAAGATATTTCAATTTCACACCTAAATGTTGATTCTGACATTTATTTCCTAAACTTATCATTTGTATACTTACCTGCTATTAAATCCACAGGGGTCATGTCACTAACTGTATGCCCACCGATTTTATTGAGAGGTATTCAGCAAGGCCCACAAAGTAAGTATTGAATTTTTTTAAAAAACAGACCCAAAACACCTAAAAGCAAAACACTTAGTAAATTCTTATAATCATGAAGATCACAAATTAGTGCTATTAGTAAGAAAGAAACTTCTAAACCAAATAAAGTCCTAATACCTCCAACGAATTTTGTCTCTCTGATACACACACACACGATTAAAAAAAAAAATGAAGGAAATGTAAAAAAATAAATAAATGAAGGAAGTTCTGTGGGAAATGTCCATAATTTCATGCCCAGAATTTCCCTATCAATCTCTTTCCCCAAAGTTCTTCCGAGAAAATAAAGTTGCCTTTCTCTCAACGTTAACTCATCACTTTTCTCATAGCATTTTCAAAAGAAATATTTCCTGTCAGCCGGCCACTTAAACTTTGTGCTGTTAAAGAAATCCAAAAAGGTATCAATTTTGCAACAAAGGATAAAGAGGAGACGAAGTGAACCAACATGGCTTTTAAGCTAAATTGCCGTCACCTGTCACAGGTTGTCTAGCGAGCCTCAAGTTCCCTCTAATAAGCTTATGGAGGGTGCGGAGCAAAGGCACCTCAAGGTGCTCTGCGGGTTTTCCCCTGGTAAATTAGGCTGAAAGGAAAAGAGTCCCACCCCCCACCCCCAAACTTGGAGACCAGGGCTGCCCTGCCGAATGCTGTGCCCAGACCTCCTACTTCCACGCCCTTCCAGTCCTTTCCTCGGCTTGGAAAATTGGGCATGAGGCAAGCTAAAGGAAGGACAGAAGGCCAAAACGGGCATCCGGGAAGCCAAATTTCTGTCTCAAAAGCTCGTCTAGAAACGCGTACATAGCGCGTGCCTTGTGGACATCTCCTAAAACCCCGTTCACTGAAGCTAATTCCTCCCGAACGCCCCCACGCCGGCTGAGGATCGCAACCGCCCATCCGCCCCTCCAGCCTGTGCAGCCGCCCCCAAAACCTCCCGTGAATCGGGAAATGTCAAGGCAGCAGCGCTTGGGGAGCCGAGCAGCCTCGCCAGTTCCAAGTCTCTGGTTCGAGACCCCTCGCTTCGCCTCTTTGGGGAACTCACCTGGAGTCAGGTTTAGATGGCAGCCTCCACCCAGGGGACCGGGAAGCGGCCCCGGGAAGCGCCGCCGCGTCCTGTGAATAACGAGCGCAGCGCAGCGGAGCAGCTCCCCCTGGACTGGCCGCTCCCCGATTCCTCCCGCTCTGTCCGGGAACCGTCCCTCCGTTCTTTCCTCTCCCTCCCCTGCCTGCAGCCGCCGCGCTCCCTCCTCCTGCTGGCGGCTCAGGGCTGTGCTTCCGCCTCCCTCCTGCGGGCGCACGAGCTGCCCGCGCTGCTAATGAGCAGGCTCCAGGCTCCGCCCGGCCAGGGGTGCGCACACGCCCCACGCCGGAGACGAGCTCCCGGGAGCGGAGCTATGGATACGCCTGCTGCGGCCGCTGGAGAAATGAACTGGAGGAGGCATCCAGCATCTCACACTTTCTGGCCACTCAGCTTAACTAAGCCATAACCCCAGACTTCTTCCTAAATCTCCAGTAATTTACAGGTGCTGAAAAGTCAATGAGGGGTTTGAGCACAATCTGTGTTAACAGTATTGCCAGTATAGAGATGCTAATCTGGCTAGATTCTAGGGATGAAATGTTCAAGGGACGGTATATGATTCTTTCTGGTGGTTATTTTGACATATTTTGGCTATACTTACAGATCTGTAAAATAAACCAGCAATCTTCTAATCATGACAACACAGATTCCTAATTGAAGGCAGCTGATACTTATTAAATACCAGGCTCTGTTTAATAGGCTCTTCTTTCCCAGCTGATCTTTACTACAATTCTGTGAGCACTACTAGCACCCCTATTCTATATTTTAAGAATTTGGGTTTAACTTTTAAAACAAGACGGTCTTAAAACAAGACTAAGGATCATGTCCAACCTTGCAGAGATTCTAAGTTTCTGAGCCTAAATAATAACTGATATCTGTAGCTCCCACAACCCATACCCTGTGTATAATGTGTTGCAGCATCTTGGATGGTACTGTGTAACTGAACCAACAAAGATAATAGGACCATCAGCAAATACACACCACGAGACTAATGAATACCTAGAATCCTAGTGAGACTTGTAAATAGTCAAGCACCCTAAGTAACAATAGTTCAAGTGCATGCTAAACATGGTGATTACTTATAAAAGAACAGCAACCAGTATGAGTGAAGACAGGCAAATAATGTTCAAAATGTTCAGAATCAATGTCCAGCCACTTATGAGTTGAATTCCCCACTCTAAAAAGGAGGCCAGATGTGATGTATTCTAAGAAGTCTACAATGGGCGTGGTCTTTTCACAACCAAAAAGGGCTTTTTAAACACTTATATCCCATTAAGAATATGCAATAGCTAATTAATATTAAATCTGAAAATCAGTGATAATTTATTTCAACTAACCTTACATGAAAAAATCATTACTCATTCAAGCTTTTAGAATTAGATTAAATAGCATTGAGTATCAAATTTACTTCAACCCATAGAAATAATAGACAGTTAATTAATAAAGTAAGTAATTTAATTAACTTTACTTTTGTGTCATGATGTATTTTTCCTTAGGAAAAGGATAAGACATTTTTTCCATGGTATAAAACACTAGAATATGACTTTTATATTTTTCTTCATGAAGATTAAAGAATTAATAAAATAAGTACAGACATATTGTCAACAAATCTATCCAGATCATTCATTCTCCACTCAAGAAATTATGCTAGGCAAGCTTTATTTCTCCATATGTACAAGGCAATTCAGAGGTCAAAAATTTGAAAACACTTCAATGAACATCAACCATTAATTAACTAAGAGTAGATTTTATTTATAAACAACTTTAAAAGACTATAAAAAAGGTATAACAAACTTCTACTTTATCAGTACTGCTACTCCTGTTGAACACAAAGATATATAATTATAGTTTTCTCCCTATTTAAAATATTTATTGATTCTGGCATAATAATGTCATACTCATCCCTCAATAATCAGTGTACATGGAACCAGAAATCTTTTCTTTCACCTAGTCAATTGAAGTATTTCTGTGTTTTGCATGTTAACACTCTATTTATTCTGTGTTTCTAGTGCTTATCCTCAAAATTTTTATAGTTCCGTTCACATATGAATTCTACCAATCAGCACTATATATAAATAATGCAACGTATAAAATGTGTTAAATAAATGGATGTAAGATTTATGCTAAATTTTTCACATAGTAAGTACTTCAAAACCCTTATTATTTTTCCTTAAGCTTTTATGTGCATATATTTTATCTCTCCAACTAAAGAATAAACTTCTAAATAAGAAGAGTTTTGTCTATAAATTTTACGCATTTTAATACATTATTAATCTAAAACCTTGGACTAGAGTTTGGAATTCTTTTATGTATTCATTTATTGATTCAAAAAATAGGTGTCCATGCCATTTTTTCTAAACCTTGTGCAAGATGTAGGGTATACAATGATGTCCAGACTTTAGAGTCCTTGACCTCATGGCGTTTAAAGTGCAGTAATGTACAGTAATTTTAAAATCTATTTATTATTATTTAAAACAATAAATGAATACATTCTTGTCGAAAATAACTGAAAAGTCTGTCTGAATTCCCTGGCCAAGGCCAAAACATGAAAGCAAAAGAGCTGCCTGAAAACAGTGCAAGCCACTCTCCAGAGGGTTTCTCTGTTGAAACAGCACATCGCATTATGGAAATAATGAGAAAAATTAGTAACTGTGCAAACGACAACACATATGCATCTTTGTGGTTTCTGACCTTTTAGCATCGTCGAAGCAAGACCACAAACCTTTCAACACCAGGCGTGGTATTAATCTTGCACAGAATATAATGTTTTCACATATTTTATTCTGATTTCCTACAAAGTAATTTCAATTTCTAGCTAAAGCTAATGGATTTTTCTAGTGAAAACATTGTGTACAGAATGACTTTCCAGTGAGATCCGCGTACCATGCGCCATTTTCATGTTCGTGCTCATTTCTCTGAAGTCTGTTTGCCTTTAATTCACCATAATAAAATTCCTTGTGTACTTTTATTGGCAACCATTGCATAGTGACACTTGCATCCAAATGTAATTCCATTTGAGCTTGGCAGTGTTTGCTTTTTTATCAGAAGAGGAAAGTTAGAGGGAACAAGGGGCAAAGATGTGTGTAAGAATATCTGAGGGACCATCACAGCATCATCACAAATTCAAGATTTTTTTGAAACATTAGACAAGGGACTCACAGCCATGCCCTGGGATGGCTGAAACACTTCACAACCTGCTCATGTTTATGACCAAAATCATCACCTAAAATGAATTCAATGTGTCAATATCATAATATTGTTTGTGTATAAGTAATCATGAAGCAGTTAGGGAAGGGAGTATAATCTAGTAAGAAATTGGAACAAAAAGTGTTAGACAAAATTCAAGAAGATTTAAAAGAAGAAAATTAACCTGTCTGATCTGAACAGAATTGGAAAAGCACATCAATCATAGCTCTATACATTGACCATAGACTTAAAGCATAACATAAAAATAAAGAAGGCAGATAACTCAGGAAAACATTTCTATTAAATCTACTCCGTAAAGTTTTCCCATACTTTTATTTTACTAACAGGAGCATACATTTAAATCTGACAAAATCATATATATTTTGTTGATTCAATTTGTAGCAGATAGAGGAGCATGTCCCAGTGCTATGACAGTGAGTTGTCACTATAACATACCACTGCTTTACATCTTACCCACAGGCTAAAATGTTTACCCCTAGAGTCGTGACTTTGTATATGACAGGAGATTGCTACTAAAAGTAAATATATTTGGCTGAAGGGTAGATACAACTTTAGGCCATTGTATCATTCACTAAAATTTAGCTGGCATTTACATATTTACCTGCTTAGTTCATATGACAAATATGTTTGAGAGACTGCCATATACAAAAAAAAAAGATGGAACCATCTTAAAAATTTAGAGATTACTTAAAGAAATGGAACTGAAGGGTTAACTGTGATGGCAAGAATGAAGAGAGCAAAACCAGAGGGTACTTCAAGGAGAACAGGCATGAGAGAGGCATTATAATTTGGAGGGTGCTATGATTTGAACCTATGTGCCCATCCAAAGTTTGTATGTTGAAACTAAAATCCCAGGACAATGACATCAAGAGATGGGGCTTTTGGTTAAGTGATTAAGTGAAGAAGGATCCACCCTCATGAATGAGATAAACGTCCTCGTAAAAGATGCTTTAGAGGAATGCCGGGCTCCTCAGTCTCTTCTGCCATGTCGTCACATTGTCCGTTTTTGCCCACTTTTGTCACGTGAAGACGAAGCAAGAAGGTGCCACCTCGGGACCAACTGCCAAATCTCCGCTGCCTTGATTTCGGACTTCTCAGCCCCAGAACTGTGAGAAATACATTTCTGTTTTTTATGAATTACTCAATCTGTGGCATTTTGTTATAGCAGCATACAGACAAAAACAGGGTAAACAGCCTGGTGAGAGTGGATATTTTAGAAACTTGAGATGATTCAATGTCGCTGATTCTCCATTTTCTCATATGTAAAATGAAGGAAATAATGCTGATTACTTCATAGTTCATTGTACAAATTAAATTAACTATGTAAATAAAGCAAGCAATATAGTTCCTTTTATCTGGTATACATTGTTTAAGTGTTGTTGTCATTACATGAGGAAAACAAGAACTTCCTCAAACAGAAGGATGTGGGAACCAAAACTAAGATATAAGAAAGGACCAAAGTTCACTGTGACAATCTGGTCAAGCGCTGGTTAGGGAAGATAGCATAATGTTACGCATAGATATTATTTGAGGATAATTTTCCTCCACCCCGAACTCCTCTAGCACTTTCCCTACGTCTTTCATTGCACTTCTTCATTTGTCTCTTTAATTACGGTTATTTATATAAATCTTTTAGCTTCCTACAAAAATAAGCTTGTAGTGGGACAGATTCTTGAGGATCTATGTCAAAGCAATTTTTCTATTTCCTACAGCAAGTAACCCAGTAGTAATCACACAGAATTTGTTAAAAGAATAAACATAGGAAGATTAATTTCCATTTTTTTCTTTGCTAATTTTTAATCAGAATTATACCATTGTTAGGGAGGGAGAAATTATAAATTGAGGACATGAGTATTAACATTTAAATCTGTTATTCTGCTTTATTTTAGAGCTTGCCATGTTTTGTGATTAAAAAAAGAAACAGGACATTCTATATAGCTGTTGCAAAACGTGTGGTCTGTTGGTGAACTAGCAGCACCAGCATTACCAAGATTTCCTTAGTTTGCAGGGCTACTGAGTCAGAATTCGCATTTTGACAAAACTCCAGGTGATTCATGCTCTGCATTTAAGTTGGAGAAGCACTGTTCTATAGTTCTCCTTATGTCCTAAATGCATTGTCAGTGAAAGAAAATACTATACGTATGATAATAATAACGGTAATATTAACAAAAATGTAACTATTAGTAATTTTCTATGCTCTCCCAGATACTAAGTCCTTTATTTAATACTTGTGATATTTCTGCGAAGTTGCAATTGATATCACCTACTAAACTGATACTCAGAAATCTGAGGTAATTCTCCAAGGTCACAAAGCTAGTGAATCACAAACCAGATTTTTAAACTCTTGCTGCTTCATTCCAAAGACTAAACCGTTTCTAACTCACAGTTAATACATTTGCTTCTGCCTTCCATTTCCTAAATATGGTTTCCTTTCTATTTCATTAGCTTTACTTATACATGACTGATTTTTAACCCTCTCTAACATTTGCAGAATATGGTGTACTATGGTTAATAAGGACAATACCAAGTAATATCATGTTGAGAAAGCGTGCAGAAGTAGCATCAAAAAACAGACTTTTTCCAAAATGTTTACTAAAAACTTTCAATAAAAACAAGATTTTCTACTTAGAATTTCTACCTTGCATAACTCAAATGGAGCATGACTATTAAAATGACAAATAGATTCTGTAGTTGCCTAAGAGCTAAGAATAAGAATTGCTATATAAAAAAGCATAAATATGCCATATGAATGACATGTATAAGAATCATGGGAGTGCTATTTGGTATTTAGTATTTAGTTCCATTCTGCAGCATGATCAAAAAGAAGCATCTGTATAGTTCACTGTGCATTATAGCACAATAAATCACCTCATTAGGCTCAGATATATGTAAAGATTTACAGTCTGGGAAAGTCCACTAGATATTCTTAATCACTTCTTAGACTGTACTGTCCCCCATATTTCTCTTTTTCTATAGAAAGGTTGCACATGGAAAGGCTTTATTTGAAATCCAGCAATGAATGGAATGTCTGTGAAGCAAGAAATAGATGGAAATTGACATTTTAAAAGAAAGTTTGGCTTCTGAAGAGATACAGCTGTGACCTTGGTCTTTTTGTTGGAGAGAAGTATTCCCTAGCCTTACTGTACTATTTTTCCCAAAGCACCCTCTCTATTGTTCTCCCTTCATCTCTGGCTCGTATCATATGGCCCCTCCCTCATTCTATCTGGTGAGTTCTGAGAAAAATGCTTAAATTCTGCAGAGAAGATTGAGAACAATGCTAAATATTCCTCAGAGAAGCAAAATATTATGTTAACAGTTTATATTTTCACATGAAATTGTCTATCTCTTCTCTCTGTCTCATGTGTGTATGTGTGTATGTGTGTATGTGTATATATATATATAATATACAGTAGATATGTATATATAGAGTATAATATTCAGTATATATGTATATATAGTATAATATACCGTATATATGTATATATATACAGTGTGTGTGTGTGTATATATATATACATATATATATGTATATATATACTACCATTTACCTCCCAGGCTATACGTCCTGACATCTTAAAAGTAGAAAGCCCTCACAGGCCGCGGTTGCTCATGACTGTAATCCCAGCACTTTGAGAGGCCGAGGCGTGCAGATCACCTGAGGTCGGGAGTTCAAGACCAGCCTGACCAACATGGTGAAACCCCATCTCTACTAAAAATACAAAAAATTAGCTGGGCGTTGTGTTGCGCACCTGTAATCCCAGCTACTCAGGAGGTGGAGGCAGGAGAATCACATGAACCCGGGAGTCGGAGGTTGTGTGAGCCGAGACCATGACATTGCACTGCAGCCTGGGCAATGAGAGCAAAACTCCATCAGAAAAAGAAAGGTGGATAGGCCTTAAAAGACTTTTGAAAATGAGATTTGTCGAATATTTATTAGAGATGAAGAAAATAAGTGCGGACCCACACGTAACTTGTCTGAGGTCACAGAAGTAGGGACCCACACGTAACTTGTCTGAGGTCACAGAGGTAGTCATGCTGCAGCAGCCTTATTGGTTTTCCTCTATGACATGCATTATTATTGTTTTTGATCATTTCAAGAGGTTTCTAGTCGATAGTGGGACAAAATTTCTAATTTGGGAACCTAATTTTCTCTGCAAATCTTCTTTACATCTCTAGCTTATTAATACACCTCAGAAGTGTTACAGGAATTAATTCGCAGGATTTTGAAAAATATTTTGAGGTATGCTGGGAAAAATCATGTCAAGTATCAATGATTAGAAACTAAACAATCAATATTAGATATTGTAAAATTATATTTAATCTTCCATATGGCATAAATAAGTTATTTTAATGTACAGTCGTTGTACTTTGTAAACTTGCATATAAAATATTTGAAAAAATAACTTTCAATATGTAAAATGTAAATATACAAAGGAAAGCATCGGAAAAAATAGATAAAAATAATCAGGCTAAGAAAACACTACAGTGTCACCCTCAGAAGACTATAGAAGGATTCTCACCCTCGAGAAACAGAGGAACTTGAACATGGAAATGACCCTCTGCTGGCCATACTGATTATGGTACATAATTTTAAAAGGCTTTTAGAGAGAAGGGAAATGTTTTATTATGCATTCAGCACAGTGTTATGGTGATGTTTCTTAAATATCAGCTATTTTTAAAATTCCTATAATCTTTCTATAGATGACAAAGGTACATAAATATGAAGGATAAGAAGGGCCCCTGCAAACCTGATAATACAATTCTCTTTTCAATGATAACGTATATCTAAGCGCGCATCTCCTAATCATATTGATGTGCATTAAGTGTTCTTTTACCTACACCTGTCAAAGTGGCTAAAGTAATCCTTCATGAGGAGATAATTTTTTTCTTTAGGTGATTTTTTCCGCATAATACCCTAACATTTCCAATTCCATCATTCTCGAAAAAGTTTACATGATATACATATACAATTACTAAAATTTTGGCGGCATAAATAATTTAAATGGACTTTACTTCAAAGATAATATTTACTTTTAAAGTTGTAAACCTTTGAATCATCAATTAATTAGAATTATCTTTTTCTTTATAAATACAGTTTTTTGTCCCTACATATTTATGATTTGGAAATTTTCACCTGGAAAATTTCATTTTCAGTTGGATGCCTTGTCTTTAGTATAAAATTCAGTATTTCAATTTCAATATAATTTTTTGATTGATTTTAATGCAGAGAACAGAAAGGAATATCTTCAAATATAAACTACACAGAATCATTCTGTGAAACTTCTTTCTGATCTGTGCATTCAGCTAACAGAGTTAAACCGTACATTTGATTGAGCAGTTCTGAACACTCTTTCTGTAGAAAATGCAACTGGACATTTGGAGCGCTAAGAGGGTAGTAGTGGAAAAAGGAATATATTCAAATATAAAGTACACAGAAGCATTCTGTGAAATTTCTTTCTGTTCTCTGCAACTTCTTTCGGTTCTCTGCATTCAACTAACAGAGTTGAGCCTTACTTTTGAAGGAGCAGTTCTGAAACACTCTTTGTGTAGAAACTGAAATTGGACATTCGGAGAGCTAAGAGGATAATAGTTGAAAAAGGAATATCTTCAGCTAAATACTACACAGAAGCATTCTGTGAAACTTATTTCTGATATGTGAATTCAAATAACAGAGTAAAACCATACTTTTGATTGAGCCGTTATGAACACTCTTTCTGAAGAAAATGCAAGTGGACATTCGGAGCACTAAGAAGGTAATACTGGAAAAAGGAATATATTCAAATATAAACTACACAGAAGAATTCTGTGAAACTTCTTTCTGTTCTGTGCATTCAACTAACAGAGTTGAACCTTACTTTTGATTGAGCCGTCCTGAAACACTCATTCTGTAGAAACTGCAATTGGACATTCTGAGCGCTAAGTGGCCTATATTGGGAAAAAGAATATCTCCAAATAAAAACTACTCAGAAGAATTCTGTGAAACTTATTTCTGATCTGTGCATTCAGCTAACAGAGTTAAACCACACTTTAGATTGAGCAGTTATTAAACACTGTTTCTGTAGGAAATGCAAGTGGACATTAGGAGCGCTAAGATTGTAATAGTGGAAAAAGGAATATCCCCAAATAAAAACTACACAGAAGCATTCTCTGAAACTCCTTTCTGTTCTCTGCATTAAACTAACAGAGTTGAGCCTTACTTTTGAAGGTGCTGTTCTGAAACACTCTTTGTGTAGAAACTGCCAGTGGATATGCGGAACGCTAAGAGGGTAATAGTCGAAAAAGGAATATCTTCAACTAAATACTAAACAGAAGCATTCTGTGAAACTTCTTTCTGTTCTGTTCATTCAACTAAAAGAGTTGAACCTTACTTTTGATTGAGCCGTTCTGAAACACTCTTTCTGTAGAAAATGCAAGTGGTGATTCGGAGCGCTAAGAGGGTAATAGTGGAAAAAGGAGTATCTTCAAATATAAACTACACAGAAGCATTCTGTAAAACTTCTTTCTGTTCCTTGCATTCAACTAACAATATTGAACCTTACTTTTGATTGACTAGTTCTGAAACTCTCTTTCTGTAGATACTGCAATTGGAAATTCTAAGCGCTAAGAGTCCTATATTGGAAAAAGGAATATGTTCAAATAAAAACTACACAGAAGAATTCTGTGAAACTTCTTTCTGATCTGTGCATTCAACTAACAGAGTTAAACCATACTTTTGATTGAGCAGTTCTGAACACTCTTTCTGTAGAAAATGCAAGTGGACATTCGGAGCTCTAAGAGGGTAATAGTGGAAAAAGAAATATCGTCAAATAAGAACTACAGACAGGCATTCTGTGAAACTACTTTCTGTTCTGTGCATTCAACTAACAGAGTTGAACCTTACTTTTGATTGAGCCGTCCTGAAACACTCATTCTGTAGAAACTGCAATTGGACATTCTGAGCGCTAAGTGGCCTATATTGGGAAAAAGAATATCTCCAAATAAAAACTACTCAGAAGAATTCTGTGAAACTTATTTCTGATCTGTGCATTCAGCTAACAGAGTTAAACCACACTTTTGATTGAGCAGTTATTAAACAATGTTTCTGTAGGAAATGCAAGTGGACATTAGGAGCGCTAAGATTGTAATAGTGGAAAAAGGAATATCCCCAAATAAAAACTACACAGAAGCATTCTCTGAAACTCCTTTCTGTTCTCTGCATTAAACTAACAGAGTTGAGCCTTACTTTTGAAGGTGCTGTTCTGAAACACTCTTTGTGTAGAAACTGCCAGTGGATATGCGGAACGCTAAGAGGGTAATAGTCGAAAAAGGAATATCTTCAACTAAATACTAAACAGAAGCATTCTGTGAAACTACTTTCTGTTCTGTGCATTCAACTAAAAGAGTTGAACCTTACTTTTGATTGAGCCGTTCTGAAACACTCTTTCTGTAGAAAATGCAAGTGGTGATTCGGAGCGCTAAGAGGGTAATAGTGGAAAAAGGAGTATCTTCAAATATAAACTACACAGAAGCATTCTGTAAAACTTCTTTCTGTTCCTTGCATTCAACTAACAATATTGAACCTTACTTTTGATTGACCAGTTCTGAAACTCTCTTTCTGTAGATACTGCAATTGGAAATTCTGAGCGCTAAGAGTCCTATATTGGAAAAAGGAATATGTTCAAATAAAAACTACACAGAAGAATTCTGTGAAACTTCTTTCTGATCTGTGCATTCAACTAACAGAGTTAAACCATACTTTTGATTGAGCAGTTCTGAACACTCTTTCTGTAGAAAATGCAAGTGGACATTCGGAGCTCTAAGAGGGTAATAGTGGAAAAAGTAATATCGTCAAATAAGAATTACAGACAGGCATTCTGTGAAACTACTTTCTGTTCTGTGCATTCAAATAACAGAGTTGAACCTTACTTATGATAGAGCCATTCTGAAACACTCTTTCTGTAGAAAATTCAATTGGACAATCTGAGCGATAAGAGGCCTATATTGGGAAAAAGAATATTTTCAAATAAAAACTACACAGAAGCATTCTGTGAAACTTTTTCTGATCTGTGCATTCAGCTAACAGAGTTAAATCATACATTTGATTGATCAGTTCTGAACACTCTTTCTGTAGAAAATGCAACTGGACATTTGGAGCACTAAGAGGGTAGTAGTGCAAAAAGGAATATATTCCAATATAAACTACACAGAAGCATTCTGTGAAACTTCTTTCTGTTCTGTGCATTCAACTAACATAGTTGAACCTTACTTTTGATTGAGCCTTTCTGAAACACTCTTTCTGTAGAAACTGCAATTGGACATTCTGAGCGCTAAGAGGCCTATATTGGTAAAAAGAATATCTTCATATAAACACTACACAGCAGCATTCTGTGAAACTTCTTTCTGATCTGTGCATTCAGCTAACAGAGTTAAACCATACTTTTGATTGAGCAGTTCTGAAACACTCTTTCTGTAGAAAATGCAACTGGACATTCAGAGCGCTAAGTGGGTAATAGTGGAAAATGGAATATCTTCAAATATAAACTACACAGAAGAATTCTGTGAAACTTATTTCTGATCTGTGCATTCACCTAACAGAGTTAAACCATACTTTTGATAGAGCAGTTCTGAACACACTTTCTGTAGAAAATGCAAGTGGACATTCGGAGATCTAAGAGGGTAACAGTGGAAAAAGGAATATCTTCAAATATAAACTACACAGAAGCAATCTGTGAAACTACATTCTGTTCTGTGCATTCAACTAACAGAGTTGAACCTTAATTTTGATTGAGCAGTTCTGAAACACTCTTTCTGTAGAAACTGTAATTGGATTTCTGAACGCTAAGAGGCCTATATTGAGAAAAATAATATCTTCAAATAAAAACTACAGAGATGCATTCTCTGAAACTTCTTTCTGTTCTGTGCATTCAGCTAACTGAATTAAACGATACATTTGATTTAGCAGTTCTGAAACACTCTTTCTGTAGAAAATGCAAGTGGACATTCGGTGTGCTAAGTTGGTAATTGTGGAAAAAGGAATATCTTCAAATAAAAACTACACAGAGGCATTCTCTGAAACTTCTTTCTGTTCTCTGCATTCAACTAACAGAGTTGAGCCTTATTTTTGAAGGAGCAGCCCTGAAACACACTTTCTGTAGAAACTGCAAGTGGACATTCCGAGCGCTACTAGGGTAATAGTGGAAAAAGGAATACCTTCAAATAAATACTACACAGAAGCAATCTGTGAAACTACTTTCTGTTCTGTGAATTCAACTAAAAGTGTTGAACCCTACTTTTCATTTTGCCGTTCTGAAACACTCTTTCTGTAGAAACTGCAATTGGATATTTGGAGTGCTAAGAGGCCTATATTTGAAAAAGGACTATCTTCAAATAAAAACTACACAGAAGCATTCTGTGAAACTTCGTACTGATATGTGCATTCAGCTAACAGAGATAAACCAACTTTTGATTGAGCAGTTCTGAACAATCTTTTTGTAGAAAATGCAGGTGGAGATTCGGAGCGCTAAGAGGGTAATACTGAAAAAAGGAATATATTCAAATATAAACTACACAGAAGCATTCTGTGAAGCTTCTTTCTGTTCTCTGCATTCAACTTACAGTGTTGAGCATTACTTTTGAAGGAGCAGTTCTGAAAAACACTTTGTGTAGAAACTGCCAGTGGACATTCGGAGCGCTAAGAGGGTAATATTCGAAAAAGGAATATCTTCAACTAAATACTACACAGAAGCCTTCTCTGAAACTTATTTCTGATATGTGCATATAACTAACAGAGTGAAACCATATTTTTGATTGAGCCGTTCTGAACACTCTTTATGTAGAAAATGCAAGTGGACATTCGGAGCGCTAAGAGGGTAATAGTGCAAAAAGGAATATATTCAAATATAAACTACTGAGAAGCATTCTGTGAAACTTCTTTTTGTTCTGTGCATTCAACTAACAGAGTTGAACCTTACTTTTGATTCAGCCGTTCTGAAACACTCTTTCTGTAGAAACTGCATTTTAACATACTGAGCGCTATGATGCCTATATTGGGATAAAGAATATCTTCAAATAAAAACTACACAGATGCATTCTGTGAAACTTCTTTCTTATCTGTGCATTCAGCTAACAGAGTTAAACGATACTTTTGATTTAGCAGTTCTGAAACACTCTTTCTGTAGAAAATGCAAGTGGTCATTCGGTGCGCTAAGATGGTAATTGTGGAAAAAGGAATATCTTCAAATAAAAACTACAAAGAGGCATTCTCTGAAACTTGTTTCTGTTCTCTGCTTTCAACTAACAGGGTTGAGCCTTATTTTTGAAGGAGCAGTCCTGAAACACTCTTTCTGTAGAAACTGCAAGTGGACATTCGGAGCGCTAAGAGGGTAATAGTGGAAAAAGGAATATCTTCAAATAAATACTACACAGAAGCATTCTGTGAAACTACTCTCTGTTCTGTGCATTCAACTAAATGAGTTGAACCCTACTTTTGATTGAGCCATTCTGAAACACTCTTTCTGTAGAAACTGCAATTGGATATTCGGAGCGCAAAGAGGCCTATATTGGAAAAAGGACTATCTTCAAATAAAAACTACACAGAAGCATTCCGTGAAACTTCGTACTGATCTGTGCATTCAGCTAACAGAATTAAACCATACTTTTGATTGAGCAGTTCGGAAACACTCATTCTGTAGAAAATGCAAGTGGACATTCGGAGCGCTTAGAAGGTAATAGTGGAAAAAGGAACATCTTCAAATATAAACTACACAGAAGCATTCTATGAAACTTCTTTCTGTTCCGTTCATTCAACTAACAGAGTTGAACCTTACATTTGATTAAGCAGTTCAGAAACACTCTTTCTGTAGATACTGCAATTGGACATTCTGAGCGCTAAGACTCCTATATTGGAGAAAGGAATATCTTCAAATAAAAAGTACACAGAAGCATTCTGTGAAAATTCTTTCTGATCTGTGCATTCAGCTAACAGAGTTAAACCATACTTTGGATTGAGCAGTTCTGAAGGCTCTTTCTGTAGAAAATGCAAGTGGACATTCAGAGCGCTAAGAGGGTAATACTGAAAAAGGGAATATATTCAAATATAAACTACACAGAGGCATTCTGTGAAACTCCTTTCTGTTCTCTGCATTCAACTAACAGAGTTGAGCCCTACTTTTGAAGGAGCAGTTCTGAAACACTCTTTGTTTAGAAACTGAAATTGGACATTCGGAGAGCTAAGAGGATAATAGTCGAAAAAGGAATATCTTCAACAAAATACTACACGGAAGGATTCTGTGAAACTTATTTCTGATATGTGCATTCAAATAACAGAGTAAAACCATACTTTTGATTGAGCCGTTCAGAACACTCTTTCTGTAGAAAATGCAAGTGGACATTCGGAGCACTAAGAGGGTAATACTGGAAAAAGGAATATATTCAAATATAAACTACACAGAAGCATTCTGTGAAACTTCTTGCTGTTCTGTGCATTCAAGTAACAGAGTTGAACCTTACTTTTGATTGAGCCTTTCTGAAACTCTCTTTCTGTAGAAAATGCAAGTGGACATTCGGAGCGCTAAGATGGTAATAGTGGAAAAAGGAATACATTCAAATATAAACTACACAGAAGCATTCTGTGAAACTTCTTTCTGTTCTGTGCATTCAACTAACAGAGTTGAACCTTACTTTTGATTGAGCCTTCTGAAACACTCATTTTGTAGAAATGGCAATTGGACATTCTGAGCCCTAAGTGGCCTATATTGGGAAAAAGAATATCTCCAAATAAAAACTACTCAGAAGCATTCTGTGAAACTTATTTCTGATCTGTGCATTCAGCTAACAGAGTTAAACCATACTTTTAATTGAGAAGTTATGAGACACTCTTTCTGTAGAAAACGCAAGTGGACATTCGGAGCGCTAAAATTGTATTAGTGGAAAAAGGAATATCCCCAAATTAAAACTACACAGAAGCATTCTCTGAAACTCCTTTCTGTTCTCTGCATTCAACTAACAGATTTGAGCCTTACTTTGAAGGAGCTGTTCTGAAACACTCTTTGTGTAGAAACTGCCAGTGGACATTCGGAACGCTAAGAGGGTAATAGTCGAAAAAGGAATATCTTCAAATATAAACTACACAGAAGCATTCTCTGAAACTTCTTTCTGTTCCGTGCATTCAACTAACAGTATTGAACCTTACTTTTGATTGAGCAGTTCTGAAACTCTCTTTCTGTAGATACTGCAATTGGACATTCTGAGCGCTAAGAGACCTATATTGGAAAAAGGAATATCTTCAAATAAAAACTACACAGAAGAATTCTGTGAAACTTCTTTCTGATCTGTGCATTCAACTAACAGAATAAAACCATACTTTTGATGGAGCAGTTCTGAACACTCTTTCTGTAGAAAATGCAAGTGGACATTCCGAGCTCTAAGAGGGTAATAGTGGAAAAAATAATATCGTCAAATATGAACTACAGAGAAGCATTCTGTGAAACTACTTTCTGTTCTGTGCATTGAAATAGCAGAGTTGAACCTTACTATTGAAAGAGCCATTCTGAAACACTCTTTCTGTAGAAACTGCAATTGGACAATCTGAGCACTAAGAGGCCTATATTGGGAAAAAGTATATCTTCAAATAAAAACTACACAGAAGCATTCTGTGCAACTTCTTTCTAATCTGTGCATTCAGCTAAGAGAGTTAAATCATACATTTGATTGAGCAGTTCTGAACACTCTTTCTGTAGAAAATGCAACTGGACACTTGGAGCGCTAAGAGGGTAGTAGTGGAAAAAGTAATATATTCAAATATAAACTACACAGAAGCATTCTGTGAAACTACTTTCTGTTCTGTGCATTCAACTAACAGGGTTGAACCTTACTTTTGATTGAGCCTTTCTGAAACACTCTTTCTGTAGAAACTGCAATTGGACATTCTGAGCGCTAAGAGGCCTATATTGGTAAAAAGAATATCTTCATATAAACATTACACCGCAGCATTCTGTGAAACTTCTTTCTGTTCTGTGCATTCAGCTAACAGAGTTAAACCATTCTTTTGACTGAGCAGTTCTGAAACACTCTTTCTGTAGAAAATGCAACTGGAGATTCAGAGCGCTAAGTGGGTAATAGTGGAAAATGGAATATCTTCAAATATAAACTACACTGAAGAATTCTGTGAAACTTCTTTCTGATCTGTGCATTCACCTAACAGGGTTGAAGCACACTTATGATTGAGCAGTTCTGAACACTCCTTCTGTAGAAAATGCAACTGGACATTTGGAGCGCTAAGAGGTTACTGGTGGAAAAAGGAATACCTTAAAATAAATACTACACAGAAGCATTCTGTGAAACTTCTTTCCGTTCTGTGAATTCAACTAAAAGAGTTGAACCCTACTTTTCATTGAGGCGTTCTGAAACACTTTTTCTGTAGAAACTGAAATTGGATATTCGGAGCGCTAAGAGGCCTATATTTGGGAAAGGACTATCTTCAAATAAAAACTACACAGAAACATTCTGTGAAACTTCGTACTGATCTGTGCATTCAGCTAACAGAGTTAAACCATACTTTTGATTGAGCAGTTCGGAAACACTCTTTCTGTAGAAAATGCAAGTGGACATTCGGAGAGCTTAGAAGGTAATAGTGGAAAAAGGAATATCTTCAAATATAAACTACACAGAATCATTCTCTGAAACTTCTTCCTGTTCTGTTCATTCAACTAAAAGAGTTGAACCTTACTTTTGATTGAGCCTTTCTGAAACACTCTCTCTGTAGAAACTGCAATTGGACATTCTGTGCGCTAAGAGGCCTATATTGGTAAAAAGAATAACTTCATATAAACACTACACAGCAGCATTCTGTGAAACTTCGTACTGATCTGTGCATTCAGCTAAAGAGTTAAAACATACTTTTGATAGAGCAGTTCTGAACACACTTTCTGTAGAAAATGCAAGTGGACATTCTGAGCTCTAAGAGGGTAACAGTGGAAAAAGGAATATCTTCAAATACAAACTACACAGAAGCAATCTGTGAAACTACATTCTGTTCTGTGCATTCAACTAAGAGATTTGAACCTTAGTTTTGATTGAGACGTTCTGAAACACTCTTTCTGTAGAAAATGCAAGTGGAGATTTGGAGCGCTAAGAGGGTAATAGTGGAAAAAGGAATGTCTTCAAATATAAACTACACTGAATCATTCTGTGAAACTTCTTTCTGACCTGTGCATTCAGCTAACAGAGTTAAACCATACTTTTGATTGAGCAGATCTGAACACTCTTTCTGTAGAAAATGCAGCTGGACATTTGGAGCGCTAAGAGGGTAGTAGTGGAAAAAGGAATATATTCAAATATAAAATACACAGAAGCATTCTGTGAAACTTTATCTGATCTGAGCATTCAGCTAACAGAGTTAAACCATACTTTTGATTGAGCAGTTTTGAAACACTCTGTCTGTAGAAAATGCAACTGGACATTCGTAGCGCTAAGTGGGTAATAGTGGAAAAAAGAATATGTTCAAATATAAACTACACAGAAGCATTGTATGAAACTTCTTTCTGTTCTGTGCATTCAATTAACAGAGTTGAACCTTACTTTTGATTGAGCCTTTCTGAAACACTCTTTCTGTAGAAACTGCAATTGGACATTCTGAGCGCTAAGAGGCCTCTATTGGGAAAAATAATATCTTCAAATAAAAACTACACAGAAGCATTGTGTGAAACTTATTTCTGATATGTTCTTTAAGCTAACAGAGTTAAACCACACTTTTGATTGCGCAGTTCTGAACACTCTTTCTGTAGAAAATGCAAGTGGACATTCGGAGCGCTAAGAGGGTAATAGTGGAAAAAGGAATATATTCAAATATAAACTACACAGTAGCATTCTGTGAAAATTCTTTCTGTTCTGTGCATTCAACTAGCAGAGTTGAACCTTACTTTTGATTGAGCCGTTCTGAAACACTCTTTCTGTAGAAACTGCAATTGGACATGCTAAGCGCTAAGAGGCCTACATTGGGAAAAAGAATATCTTCAAATAAAAACTACACAGATGCATTCTGTGAAACTTATTTCTGATCTGTAAATTCAGTTAACAGAGATAAAACATATTTTTGATTGAGCAGTTATGAAACGCTCTTTTTGTAGAAAATGCAAGTGGAGTTTCGGAGCGCTAAGAGGGTAATAGTGGAAAAAGGAATGTCTCCAAATATAAACTACACAGAATCATTCTGTGAAACTTCTTTCTGATCTGTGCATTCAGCTAACAGAGTTAAACCATACTTTTGATTGAGCAGATCTGAACACTCTTTCTGTAGAAAATGCAACTGGACATTTGGAGCGCTAAGAGAGTAGTAGTGGAAAAAGGAATATATTCAAATATAAACTACACAGAAACATTCTGTGAAACTTCTTTCTGATCTGAGGATTCAGCTAACAGAGTTAAACCATACTTTTGATTGAACAGTTTTGAATCACTCTGTCTGTAGAAAATGCAACTGGACATTCGTAGCGCTAAGTGGGTAATAGTGGAAAAAAGAATATGTTCAAATATAAACTACACAGAAGCATTGTATGAAACTTCTTTCTCTTCTGTGCATTCAACTAACAGAGTTGAAACTTACTTTTGATTGAGCCTTTCTGAAATACTCTTTCTGTAGAAACTGCAATTGGACATTCTGAGCGCTAAGAGGCCTCTATTGGGAAAAATAATATCTTCAAATAAAAACTACACAGAAGCATTGTGTGAAACTTATTTCTGATATGTTCATTAAGCTAACAGAGTTAAACCATACTTTTGATTGCGCAGTTCTGAACACTCTTTCTGTAGAAAATGCAAGTGGACATTCGGAGCGCTAAGAGGGTAATAGTGGAAAAAGGAATATATTCAAATATAAACTACACAGTAGCATTCTGTGAAAATTCTTTCTGTTCTGTGCATTCAGCTAACAGAGTTAAACCATACTTTTGATTGAGCAGATCTGAACACTCTTTCTGTAGAAAATGCAACTGTACATTTTGAGCGCTAAGAGCGTAGTAGTGGAAAAAGGAATATATTCAAATATAAACTACACAGAAGCATTCTGTGAAACTTCTTTCTGATCTGAGCATTCAGCTAACAGAGTTAAACCATACTTTTGATTGAGCAGTTTTGAAACACTCTGTCTGTAGAAAATGCAACTGGACATTCGCAGCGCTAAGTGGGTAATAGTGGAAAAAAGAATATGTTCAAATATAAACTACACAGAAGCATTGTATGAAACTTCTTTCTGTTCTGTGCATTCAACTAACAGAGTTGAACCTTACTTTTGATTGAGCCGTTCTGAAACACTCTTTCTGTAGAAACTGCAATTGGACATTCTGAGCGCTAAGAGGCCTATATTGGGAAAAAGAATGTCTACAAATAAAAACTACACAGAAGAATTGTGTGAAACTTCTTTCTGTTCTGTTTGTTCAACTAAAAGTGTTGAAACTTAGTTTTGATTGAGCCGTTCTGAAACACTCTTTCTGTAGAAAATGCAAGTGGAGATTCGGAGCGCTAAGAGGGTAATAGTGGAAAAAGGAATGTCTCCAAATATAAACTACACAGAATCATTCTGTGAAACTTCTTTCTGATCTGTGCATTCAGCTAACAGAATTAAACCATACTTTTGATTGAGCAGATCTGAACACTCTTTCTGTATAAAATGCAACTGGACATTTGGAGCGCTAAGAGCGTAGTAGTGGAAAAAGGAATATATTCAAATATAAACTACACAGAAGCATTCTGTGAAATTTCTTTCTGATCTGAGCATTCAGCTAACAGAGTTAAACCATACTTTTGATTGAGCAGTTTTGAAACACTCTGTCTGTAGAAAATGCAACTGGACATTCGCAGCGCTAAGTGGGTAATAGTGGAGAAAAGAATATGTTCAAATATAAACTACACAGAAGCATTTTATGAAACTTTTTTCTGTTCTGTGCATTCAACTAACAGAGTTGAACCTTACTTTTGATTGAGCCGTTCTGAAACACTCTTTCTGTAGAAACTGCAATTGGACATTCTGAGCGCTAAGAGGCTTATATTGGGAAAAAGAATGTCTACAAATAAAAACTACACAGAAAAATTGTGTGAAACTTCTTTCTGTTCTGTTTGTTCAACTAAAAGAGTTGAACCTTAGTTTTGATTGAGCCGTTCTGAAACACTCTTTCTGTAGAAAATGCAAGTGGAGATTCGGAGCGCTAAGAGGGTAATAGTGGAAAAAGGAATGTCTCCAAATATAAACTACACAGAATCATTCTGTGAAACTTCTTTCTGATCTGTGCATTCAGCTAACAGAGTTAAACCATACTTTTGATTGAGCAGATCTGAACACTCTTTCTGTAGAAAATGCAACTGGACATTTGGAGCGCTAAGAGAGTAGTAGTGGAAAAAGGAATATATTCAAATATAAACTACACAGAAGCATTCTGTGAAACTTCTTTCTGATCTGAGCATTCAGCTAACAGAGTTAAAACATACTTTTGATTGAGCAGTTTTGAAACACTCTGTCTGTAGAAAATGCAACTGGACATTCGTAGCGCTAAGTGGGTAATAGTGGAAAAAAGAATATGTTCAAATATAAACTACACAGAAGCATTGTATGAAACTTCTTTCTGTTCTGTGCATTCAACTAGCAGAGTTGAAACTTACTTTTGATTGAGCCTTTCTGAAACACTCTTTCTGTAGAAACTGCAATTGGACATTCTGAGCGCTAAGAGGCCTATATTGGGAAAAATAATATCTTCAAATAAAAACTACACAGAAGCATTGTGTGAAACTTATTTCTGATATGTTCATTAAGATAACAGAGTTAAACCATACTTTTGATTGCGCAGTTCTGAACACTCTTTCTGTAGAAAATGCAAGTGGACATTCGGAGCGCTAAGATGGTAATAGTGGAAAAAGGAATATATTCAAATATAAACTACACAGTAGCATTCTGTGAAAATTCTTTCTGTTCTGTGCATTCAACTAACAGAGTTGAACCTTACTTTTGATTGAGCCGTTCTGAAACACTCTTTCTGTAGAAACGGCAATTGGACATGCTAAGCGCTAAGAGGCCTACATTGGGAAAAAGAATATCTTCAAATAAAAACTACACAGATGCATTCTGTGAAACTTATTTCTGATCTGTAAATTCAGTTAACAGAGATAAAACATATTTTTGATTGAGCAGTTATGAAACACTCTTTTTGTAGAAAATGCAAGTGGAGATTCGGAGCGCTAAGAGGGTAATAGTGGAAAAAGGAATGTCTTCAAATAAAAACTACAGAGAATCATTCGTTGAAACTTCTTTCTGATCTGTGCATTCAGCTAACAGAGTTAAACCATACTTTTGATTGAGCAGATCTGAACACTCTTTCTGTAGAAAATGCAACTGGACATTTGGAGCGCTAAGAGCGTAGTAGTGGAAAAAGGAATATATTCAAATATAAACAACACAGAAGCATTCTGTGAAACTTCTTTCTGATCTGAGCATTCAGCTAACAGAGTTAAACCATACTTTTGATTGAGCAGTTTTGAAACACTCTGTCTGTAGAAAATGCAACTGGACATTCGTAGCGCTAAGTGGGTAATAGTGGAAAAAAGAATATGTTCAAATATAAACTACACAGAAGCATTGTATGAAACTTCTTTCTGTTCTGTGCATTCAACTAACAGAGTTGAACCTTACTTTTGATTGAGCCGTTCTGAAACACTCTTTCTGTAGAAACTGAAATTGGACATTCTGAGTGCTAAGAGGCCTATATTGGGAAAAAGAATGTCTACAAATAAAAACTACACAGAAGAGTTGTGTGAAACTTCTTTCTGTTCTGTTTGTTCAACTAAAAGAGTTGAACCTTAGTTTTGATTGAGCCGTTCTGAAACACTCTTTCTGTAGAAAATGCAAGTGGAGATTCGGAGCGCTAAGAGGGTAATAGTGGAAAAAGGAATGTCTCCAAATATAAACTACACAGAATCATTCTGTGAAACATCTTTTTGATCTGTGCATTCAGCTAACAGATTTAAAACATACTTTTGATTGAGCAGATCTGAACACTCTTTCTGTAGAAAATGCTACTGTACATTTGGAGCGCTAAGAGAGTAGTAGTGGAAAAAGGAATATATTCAAATATAAACTACACAGAAGCATTCTGTGAAACTTCTTTCTGATCTGAGCATTCAGCTAACAGAGTTAAACCATACTTTTGACTGAGCAGTTTTGAAACACTCTGTCTGTAGAAAATGCAACTGGACATTCGTAGCGCTAAGTGGATAATAGTGGAAAAAAGAATATGTTCAAATATAAACTACACAGAAACATTGTATGAAACTTCTTTCTGTTCTGTGCATTCAACTAACAGAGTTGAACCTTACTTTTGATTGAGCCTGTCTGAAACACTCTTTCTGTAGAAACTGCAATTGGACATTATGAGCGCTAAGAGGACTCTATTGGGATAAATAATATCTTCAAATAAAAACTACACAGAAGCATTGTGTGAAACTTATTTCTGATATGTTCATTAAGCTAACAGAGTTAAACCATTCTTTGGATTGCGCAGTTCTGAACACTCTTTCTGTAGAAAATGCAAGTGGACATTCGGAGCGCTAAGAGGGTAATAGTGGAAAAACGAATATATTCAAATATAAACTACACAGTAGCATTCTGTGAAAATTCTTTCTGTTCTGTGCATTCAACTAACAGAGTTGAACCTTACTTTTGATTGAGCCGTTCTGAAACACTCTTTCTGTAGAAACTGCAATTGGACATGCTAAGCGCTAAGAGGCCTACATTGGGAAAAAGAATATCTTCAAATAAAAACTACACAGATGCATTCTGTGAAACTTATTTCTGATCTGTAAATTCAGTTAACAGAGATAAAACATATTTTTCATTGAGCAGTTATGAAACACTCTTTTTGTAGAAAATGCAAGTGGAGATTCGGAGCGCTAAGAGGGTAATAGTGGAAAAAAGAATGTCTCCAAATATAAACTACAGAGAATCATTCTGTGAAACTTCTTTCTGATCTGTGCATTCAGCTAACAGAGTTAAACCATACTTTTGATTGAGCAGATCTGAACACTCTTTCTGTAGAAAATGCAACTGGACATTTGGAGCGCTAAGAGAGTAGTAGTGGAAAAAGGAATATATTCAAATATAAACTACACAGAAACATTCTGTGAAACTTCTTTCTGATCTGAGCATTCAGCTAACAGAGTTAAACCATACTTTTGATTGAGCAGTTTTGAAACACTCTGTCTGTAGAAAATGCAACTGGACATTCGTAGCGCTAAGTGGGTAATAGTGGAAAAAAGAATATGTTCAAATATAAACTACACAGAAGCATTGTATGAAACTTCTTTCTGTTCTGTGCATTCAACTAACAGAGTTGAACCTTACTTTTGATTGAGCCTTTCTGAAACACTCTTTCTGTAGAAAGTGCAATTGGACATTCTGAGCGCTAAGAGGCCTATATTGGGAAAAATAATATCTTCAAATAAAAACTACACAGAAGCATTGTGTGAAACTTATTTCTGATATGTTCATTAAGCTAACAGAGTTAAACCATACTTTTGATTGCGCAGTTCTGAACATTCTTTCTGTAGAAAATGCAAGTGGACATTCGGAGCGCTAAGAGGGTAATAGTGGAAAAAGGATTATATTCAAATATAAACTACACAGTAGCATTCTGTGAAAATTCTTTCTGTTCTGTGCATTCAACTAACAGAGTTGAACCTTACTTTTGATTGAGCCGTTCTGAAACACTCTTTCTGTAGAAACTGCAATTGGATATGCTAAGCGCTAAGAGGCCTACATTGGGAAAAAGAATATCTTCAAATAAAAACTATACAGATGCATTCTGTGAAACTTATTTCTGATCTGTAAATTCAGTTAACAGAGATAAAACATATTTTTTCATTGAGCAGTTATGAAACACTCTTTTTGTAGAAAATGCAAGTGGAGATTCGGAGCGCTAAGAGGGTAATAGTGGAAAACGGAATGTCTTCAAATATAAACTACACAGAATCATTCGGTGAAACTTCTTTCTGATCTGTGCATTCAGCTACCAGAATTAAACCATACTTTTGATTGAGCAGATCTCAACACTCTTTCTGTAGAAAATGCAACTGGACATTTGGAGCGCTAAGAGCGTAGTAGTGGAAAAAGGAATATATTCAAATATAAACTACACAGAAGCATTCTGTGAAACTTCTTTCTGATCTGAGCATTCAGCTAACGGAGTTAAACCATACTTTTGATTGAGCAGTTTTGAAACACTCTGTCTGTAGAAAATGCAACTGGACATTCGTAGCGCTAAGTTGGTAATAGTGGAAAAAAGGATATGTTCAAATATAAACTACACAGAAGCATTGTATGAAACTTCTTTCTGTTCTGTGCATTCAACTAACAGAGTTGAACCTTACTTTTGATTGAGTCGTTCTGAAACACTCTTTCTGTAGAAACTGCAATTGGACATTCTGAGCGCTAAGAGGCCTATATTGGGAAAAAGAATGTCTACAAATAAAAACTACACAGAAGAATTGTGTGAAACTTCTTTCTGTTCTGTTTGTTCAACTAAAAGAGTTGAAACTTAGTTTTGATTGACCGTTCTGAAACACTCTTTCTGTAGAAAATGCAAGTGGAGATTCGGAGCGCTAAGAGGGTAATAGTGGAAAAAGGAATGTCTCCAAATATAAACTACACAGAATCATTCTGTGAAAATTCTTTCTGATCTGTGCATTCAGATAACAGAGTTAAACCATACTTTTGATTGAGCAGATCTGAACACTCTTTCTGTAGAAAATGCAAATGGACATTTGGAGCGCTAAGAGCGTAGTAGTGGAAAAAGGAATATATTCAAATATAAACTACACAGAAGCATTCTGTGAAACTTCTTTCTGATCTGAGCATTCAGCTAACAGAGTTAAACCATACTTTTGATTGAGCAGTTTTGAAACACTCTGTCTGTAGAAAATGCAACTGGACATTCGCAGCGCTAAGTGGGTAATAGTGGAAAAAAGAATATGTTCAAATATAAACTACACAGAAGCATTGTATGAAACTTCTTTCTGTTCTGTGCATTCAACTAACAGAGTTGAACCTTACTTTTGATTGAGCCGTTCTGAAACACTCTTTCTGTAGAAACAGCAATTGGACATTCTGAGCGCTAAGAGGCTTATATTGGGAAAAAGAATGTCTAAAAATAAAAACTACACAGAAGAATTGTGTGAAACTTCTTTCTGTTCTGTTTGTTCAACTAAAAGAGTTGAACCTTAGTTTTGATTGAGCCGTTCTGAAACACTCTTTCTGTAGAAAATGCAAGTGGAGATTCGTAGCGCTAGGAGGGTAATAGTGGAAAAAGGAATGTCTCCAAATATAAACTACACAGAATCATTCTGTGAAACTTCTTTCTGATCTGTGCATTCAGCTAACAGTGTTAAACCATACTTTTGATTGAGCAGATCTGAACACTCTTTCTGTAGAAAATGCAACTGGACATTTGGAGCACTAAGAGAGTAGAAGTGGAAAAAGGAATATATACAAATATAAACTACACAGAAGCATTCTGTGAAACTTCTTTCTGATCTGAGCATTCAGCTAACAGAGTTAAACCATACTTTTGATTGAGCAGTTTTGAAACACTCTGTCTGTAGAAAATGCAACTTGACATTCGTAGCGCTAAGTGGGTAATAGTGGAAAAAAGAATATGTTCCAATATAAACTACACAGAAGCATTGTATGAAACTTCTTTCTGTTCTGTGCATTCAACTAGCAGAGTTGAACCTTACTTTTGATTGAGCCTTTCTGAAACACTCTTTCTGTAGAAACTGCAATTGGACATTCTGAGCGCTAAGAGGCCTATATTGGGAAAATTAATATCTTCAAATAAAAACTACACAGAAGCATTGTGTGAAACTTATTTCTGATATGTTCATTAAGATAACAGAGTTAAACCATACTTTTGATTGCGCAGTTCTGAACACTCTTTCTGTAGAAAATGCAAGTGGACATTCGTAGCGCTAAGAGGGTAATAGTGGAAAAAGGAATATATTCAAATATAAACTACACAGTAGCATTCTGTGAAAATTCTTTCTGTTCTGTGCATTCAACTAACAGAGTTGAACCTTACTTTTGATTGAGCCGTTCTGAAACACTCTTTCTGTAGAAACTGCAATTGGACATGCTAAGCGCTAAGAGGCCTACATTGGGAAAAAAATATCTTCAAATAAAAACTACACAGATGCATTCTGTGAAACTTATTTCTGATCTGTAAATTCAGTTAACAGAGATAAAACATATTTTTCATTGAGCAGTTATGAAACACTCTTTTTGTAGAAAATGCAAGTGGAGATTCGGAGCGCTAAGAGGGTAATAGTGGAAAACGGAATGTCTTCAAATATAAACTACACAGAATCATTCGGTGAAACTTCTTTCTGATCTGTGCATTCAGCTAATAGAGTTAAACCATACTTTTGATTGAGCAGATCTGAACACTCTTTCTGTAGAAAATGCAACGGGACATTTGGAGCGCTAAGAGCGTAGTAGTGGAAAAAGGAATATATTCAAATATAAACTACACAGAAGCATTCTGTGAAACTTCTTTCTGATCTGAGCATTCAGCTAACGGAGTTAAACCATAATTTTGATTGAGCAGTTTTGAAACACTCTGTATGTAGAAAATGCAACTGGACATTCGTAGCGCTAAGTGGGTAATAGTGGAAAAAAGAATATGTTCAAATATAAACTACACAGAAGCATTGTATGAAACTTCTTTCTGTTCTGTGCATTCAACTAACAGAGTTGAACCTTACTTTTGATTGAGCCGTTCTGAAACACTCTTTCTGTAGAAACTGCAATTGGACATTCTGAGCGCTAAGAGGCCTATATTGGGAAAAAGAATGTCTACAAATAAAAACTACACAGAAGAATTGTGTGAAACTTCTTTCTGTTCTGTTTGTTCAACTAAAAGAGTTGAAACTTAGTTTTGATTGAGCCGTTCTGAAACACTCTTTCTGTAGAAAATGCAAGTGGAGATTCGGAGCGCTAAGAGGGTAATAGTGGAAAAAGGAATGTCTCCAAATATAAACTACAAAGAATCATTCTGTGAAACTTCTTTCTGATCTGTGCATTCAGCTAACAGAGTTAAACCTTACTTTGATTGAGCAGATCTGAACACTCTTTCTGTAGAAAATGCAACTGGACATTTGGAGCGCTAAGAGCGTAGTAGTGGAAAAAGGAATATATTCAAATATAAACTACACAGAAGCATTCTGTGAAACTTCTTTCTGATCTGAGCATTCAGCTAACAGAGTTAAACCATACTTTTGATTGAGCAGTTTTGAAACACTCTGTCTGTAGAAAATGCAACTGGACATTCGCAGCGCTAAGTGGGTAATAGTGGAAAAAAGAATATGTTCAAATATAAACTACACAGAAGCATTTTATGAAACTTCTTTCTGTTCTGTGCATTCAACTAACAGAGATGAACCTTACTTTTGATTGAGCCGTTCTGAAACACTCTTTCTGTAGAAACTGCAATTGGACATTCTGAGCGCTAAGAGGCTTATATTGGGAAAAAGAATGTCTACAAATAAAAACTACACAGAAAAATTGTGTGAAACTTCTTTCTGTTCTGTTTGTTCAACTAAAAGAGTTGAACCTTAGTTTTGATTGAGCCGTTCTGAAACACTCTTTCTGTAGAAAATGCAAGTGGAGATTCGGAGCGCTAAGAGGGTAATAGTGGAAAAAGGAATGTCTCCAAATATAAACTACACAGAATCATTCTGTGAAACTTCTTTCTGATCTGTGCATTCAGCTAACAGAGTTAAACCATACTTTTGATTGAGCAGATCTGAACACTCTTTCTGTAGAAAATGCAACTGGACATTTGGAGCGCTAAGAGAGTAGTAGTGGAAAAAGGAATATATTCAAATATAATCTACACAGAAGCATTCTGTGAAACTTCTTTCTGATCTGAGCATTCAGCTAACAGAGTTAAAACATACTTTTGATTGAGCAGTTTTGAAACACTCTGTCTGTAGAAAATGCAACTGGACATTCGTAGCGCTAAGTGGGTAATAGTGGAAAAAAGAATATGTTCAAATATAAACTACACAGAAGCATTGTATGAAACTTCTTTCTGTTCTGTGCATTCAACTAGCAGAGTTGAAACTTACTTTTGATTGAGCCTTTCTGAAACACTCTTTCTGTAGAAACTGCAATTGGACATTCTGAGCGCTAAGAGGCCTATATTGGGAAAAATAATATCTTCAAATAAAAACTACACAGAAGCATTGTGTGAAACTTATTTCTGATATGTTCATTAAGCTAACAGAGTTAAACCATACTTTTGATTGCGCAGTTCTGAACACTCTTTCTGTAGAAAATGCAAGTGGACATTCGGAGCGCTAAGAGGGTAATAGTGGAAAAAGGAATATATTCAAATATAAACTACACAGTAGCATTCTGTGAAAATTCTTTCTGTTCTGTGCATTCAACTAACAGAGTTGAACCTTACTTTTGATTGAGCCGTTCTGAAACACTCTTTCTGTAGAAACTGCAATTGGACATGCTAAGCGCTAAGAGGCCTACATTGGGAAAAAGAATATCTTCAAATAAAAACTACACAGATGCATTCTGTGAAACATATTTCTGATCTGTAAATTCAGTTAACAGAGATAAAACATATTTTTGATTGAGCAGTTATGAAACACTCTTTTTGTAGAAAATGCAAGTGGAGATTCGGAGCGCTAAGAGGGTAATAGTGGAAAAAGGAATGTCTCCAAATATAAACTACACAGAATCATTCTGTGAAACTTCTTTCTGATCTGTGCATTCTGCTAACAGAGTTAAACCATACTTTTGATTGAGCAGATCTGAACACTCTTTCTGTAGAAAATGCAACTGGACATTTGGAGCGCTAAGAGAGTAGTAGTGGAAAAAGGAATATATTCAAATATAAACTACACAGAAACATTCTGTGAAACTTCTTTCTGATCTGAGCATTCAGCTAACAGAGTTAAACCATACTTTTGATTGAGCAGTTCTGAAACACTCTGTCTGTAGAAAATGCAACTGGACATTCGTAGCGCTAAGTGGGTAATAGTGGAAAAAAGAATATGTTCAAATATAAACTACACAGAAGCATTGTATGAAACTTCTTTCTGTTCTGTGCATTCAACTAACAGAGTTGAACCTTACTTTTGATTGAGCCTTTCTGAAACACTCTTTCTGTAGAAACTGCAATTGGACATTCTGAGCGCTAAGAGGCCTATATTGGGAAAAATAATATCTTCAAATAAAAACTACACAGAAGCATTGTGTGAAACTTATTTCTGATATGTTCATTAAGCTAACAGAGTTAAACCATACTTTTGATTGCGCAGTTCTGAACAATCTTTCTGTAGAAAATGCAAGTGGACATTCGGAGCGCTAAGAGGGTAATAGTGGAAAAAGGAATATATTCAAATATAAACTACACAGTAGCATTCTGTGAAAATTCTTTCTGTTCTGTGCATTCAACTAACAGAGTTGAACCTTACTTTTGATTGAGCCGTTCTGAAACACTCTTTCTGTAGAAACTGCAATTGGATATGCTAAGCGCTAAGAGGCCTACATTGGGAAAAAGAATATCTTCAAATAAAAACTACACAGATGCATTCTGTGAAACTTATTTCTGATCTGTAAATTTAGTTAACAGAGATAAAACATATTTTTCATTGAGCAGTTATGAAACACTCTTTTTGTAGAAAATGCAAGTGGAGATTCGGAGCGCTAAGATGGTAATAGTGGAAAACGGAATGTCTTCAAATATAAACTACACAGAATCATTCGGTGAAACTTCTTTCTGATCTGTGCATTCAGGTAACAGAGTTAAACCATACTTTTGATTGAGCAGATCTGAACACTCTTTCTGTAGAAAATGCAACTGGACATTTGGAGCGCTAAGAGCGTAGTAGTGGAAAAAGGAATATATTCAAATATAAACTACACAGAAGCATTCTGTGAAACTTCTTTCTGATCTGAGCATTCAGCTAACGGAGTTAAACCATACTTTTGATTGAGCAGTTTTGAAACACTCTGTCTGTAGAAAATGCAACTGGACATTCGTAGCGCTAAGTGGGTAATAGTGGAAAAAAGAATATGTTCAAATATAAACTACACAGAAGCATTGTATGAAACTTCTTTCTGTTCTGTGCATTCAACTAACAGAGTTGAACCTTACTTTTGATTGAGCCGTTCTGAAACACTCTTTCTGTAGAAACTGCAATTGGACATTCTGAGCGCTAAGAGGCCTATATTGGGAAAAAGAATGTCTACAAATAAAAACTACACAGAAGAATTGTGTGAAACTTCTTTCTGTTCTGTTTGTTCAACTAAAAGAGTTGAAACTTAGTTTTGATTGAGCCGTTCTGAAACACTCTTTCTGTAGAAAATGCAAGTGGAGATTCGGAGCGCTAAGAGGGTAATAGTGGAAAAAGGAATGTCTCCAAATATAAACTACAAAGAATCATTCTGTGAAACTTCTTTCTGATCTGTGCATTCAGCTAACAGAGTTAAACCATACTTTGATTGAGCAGATCTGAACACTCTTTCTGTAGAAAATGCAACTGGACATTTGGAGCGCTAAGAGCGTAGTAGTGGAAAAAGGAATATATTCAAATATAAACTACACAGAAGCATTCTGTGAAACTTCTTTCTGATCTGAGCATTCAGCTAACAGAGTTAAACCATACTTTTGATTGAGCAGTTTTGAAACACTCTGTCTGTAGAAAATGCAACTGGACATTCGCAGCGCTAAGTGGGTAATAGTGGAAAAAAGAATATGTTCAAATATAAACTACACAGAAGCATTTTATGAAACTTCTTTCTGTTCTGTGCATTCAACTAACAGAGATGAACCTTACTTTTGATTGAGCCGTTCTGAAACACTCTTTCTGTAGAAACTGCAATTGGACATTCTGAGCGCTAAGAGGCTTATATTGGGAAAAAGAATGTCTACAAATAAAAACTACACAGAAAAATTGTGTGAAACTTCTTTCTGTTCTGTTTGTTCAACTAAAAGAGTTGAACCTTAGTTTTGATTGAGCCGTTCTGAAACACTCTTTCTGTAGAAAATGCAAGTGGAGATTCGGAGCGCTAAGAGGGTAATAGTGGAAAAAGGAATGTCTCCAAATATAAACTACACAGAATCATTCTGTGAAACTTCTTTCTGATCTGTGCATTCAGCTAACAGAGTTAAACCATACTTTTGATTGAGCAGATCTGAACACTCTTTCTGTAGAAAATGCAACTGGACATTTGGAGCGCTAAGAGAGTAGTAGTGGAAAAAGGAATATATTCAAATATAATCTACACAGAAGCATTCTGTGAAACTTCTTTCTGATCTGAGCATTCAGCTAACAGAGTTAAAACATACTTTTGATTGAGCAGTTTTGAAACACTCTGTCTGTAGAAAATGCAACTGGACATTCGTAGCGCTAAGTGGGTAATAGTGGAAAAAAGAATATGTTCAAATATAAACTACACAGAAGCATTGTATGAAACTTCTTTCTGTTCTGTGCATTCAACTAGCAGAGTTGAAACTTACTTTTGATTGAGCCTTTCTGAAACACTCTTTCTGTAGAAACTGCAATTGGACATTCTGAGCGCTAAGAGGCCTATATTGGGAAAAATAATATCTTCAAATAAAAACTACACAGAAGCATTGTGTGAAACTTATTTCTGATATGTTCATTAAGCTAACAGAGTTAAACCATACTTTTGATTGCGCAGTTCTGAACACTCTTTCTGTAGAAAATGCAAGTGGACATTCGGAGCGCTAAGAGGGTAATAGTGGAAAAAGGAATATATTCAAATATAAACTACACAGTAGCATTCTGTGAAAATTCTTTCTGTTCTGTGCATTCAACTAACAGAGTTGAACCTTACTTTTGATTGAGCCGTTCTGAAACACTCTTTCTGTAGAAACTGCAATTGGACATGCTAAGCGCTAAGAGGCCTACATTGGGAAAAAGAATATCTTCAAATAAAAACTACACAGATGCATTCTGTGAAACTTATTTCTGATCTGTAAATTCAGTTAACAGAGATAAAACATATTTTTGATTGAGCAGCTATGAAACACTCTTTTTGTAGAAAATGCAAGTGGAGATTCGGAGCGCTAAGAGGGTAATAGTGGAAAAAGGAATGTCTCCAAATATAAACTACACAGAATCATTCTGTGAAACTTCTTTCTGATCTGTGCATTCTGCTAACAGAGTTAAACCATACTTTTGATTGAGCAGATCTGAACACTCTTTCTGTAGAAAATGCAACTGGACATTTGGAGCGCTAAGAGAGTAGTAGTGGAAAAAGGAATATATTCAAATATAAACTACACAGAAACATTCTGTGAAACTTCTTTCTGATCTGAGCATTCAGCTAACAGAGTTAAACCATACTTTTGATTGAGCAGTTCTGAAACACTCTGTCTGTAGAAAATGCAACTGGACATTCGTAGCGCTAAGTGGGTAATAGTGGAAAAAAGAATATGTTCAAATATAAACTACACAGAAGCATTGTATGAAACTTCTTTCTGTTCTGTGCATTCAACTAACAGAGTTGAACCTTACTTTTGATTGAGCCTTTCTGAAACACTCTTTCTGTAGAAACTGCAATTGGACATTCTGAGCGCTAAGAGGCCTATATTGGGAAAAATAATATCTTCAAATAAAAACTACACAGAAGCATTGTGTGAAACTTATTTCTGATATGTTCATTAAGCTAACAGAGTTAAACCATACTTTTGATTGCGCAGTTCTGAACAATCTTTCTGTAGAAAATGCAAGTGGACATTCGGAGCGCTAAGAGGGTAATAGTGGAAAAAGGAATATATTCAAATATAAACTACACAGTAGCATTCTGTGAAAATTCTTTCTGTTCTGTGCATTCAACTAACAGAGTTGAACCTTACTTTTGATTGAGCCGTTCTGAAACACTCTTTCTGTAGAAACTGCAATTGGATATGCTAAGCGCTAAGAGGCCTACATTGGGAAAAAGAATATCTTCAAATAAAAACTACACAGATGCATTCTGTGAAACTTATTTCTGATCTGTAAATTTAGTTAACAGAGATAAAACATATTTTTCATTGAGCAGTTATGAAACACTCTTTTTGTAGAAAATGCAAGTGGAGATTCGGAGCGCTAAGATGGTAATAGTGGAAAACGGAATGTCTTCAAATATAAACTACACAGAATCATTCGGTGAAACTTCTTTCTGATCTGTGCATTCAGGTAACAGAGTTAAACCATACTTTTGATTGAGCAGATCTGAACACTCTTTCTGTAGAAAATGCAACTGGACATTTGGAGCGCTAAGAGCGTAGTAGTGGAAAAAGGAATATATTCAAATATAAACTACACAGAAGCATTCTGTGAAACTTCTTTCTGATCTGAGCATTCAGCTAACGGAGTTAAACCATACTTTTGATTGAGCAGTTTTGAAACACTCTGTCTGTAGAAAATGCAACTGGACATTCGTAGCGCTAAGTGGGTAATAGTGGAAAAAAGAATATGTTCAAATATAAACTACACAGAAGCATTGTATGAAACTTCTTTCTGTTCTGTGCATTCAACTAACAGAGTTGAACCTTACTTTTGATTGAGCCGTTCTGAAACACTCTTTCTGTAGAAACTGCAATTGGACATTCTGAGCGCTAAGAGGCCTATATTGGGAAAAAGAATGTCTACAAATAAAAACTACACAGAAGAATTGTGTGAAACTTCTTTCTGTTCTGTTTGTTCAACTAAAAGAGTTGAAACTTAGTTTTGATTGAGCCGTTCTGAAACACTCTTTCTGTAGAAAATGCAAGTGGAGATTCGGAGCGCTAAGAGGGTAATAGTGGAAAAAGGAATGTCTCCAAATATAAACTACAAAGAATCATTCTGTGAAACTTCTTTCTGATCTGTGCATTCAGCTAACAGAGTTAAACCATACTTTGATTGAGCAGATCTGAACACTCTTTCTGTAGAAAATGCAACTGGACATTTGGAGCGCTAAGAGCGTAGTAGTGGAAAAAGGAATATATTCAAATATAAACTACACAGAAGCATTCTGTGAAACTTCTTTCTGATCTGAGCATTCAGCTAACAGATTTAAACCATACTTTTGATTGAGCAGTTTTGAAACACTCTGTCTGTAGAAAATGCAACTGGACATTCGCAGCGCTAAGTGGGTAATAGTGGAAAAAAGAATATGTTCAAATATAAACTACACAGAAGCATTTTATGAAACTTCTTTCTGTTCTGTGCATTCAACTAACAGAGATGAACCTTACTTTTGATTGAGCCGTTCTGAAACACTCTTTCTGTAGAAACTGCAATTGGACATTCTGAGCGCTAAGAGGCTTATATTGGGAAAAAGAATGTCTACAAATAAAAACTACACAGAAAAATTGTGTGAAACTTCTTTCTGTTCTGTTTGTTCAACTAAAAGAGTTGAACCTTAGTTTTGATTGAGCCGTTCTGAAACACTCTTTCTGTAGAAAATGCAAGTGGAGATTCGGAGCGCTAAGAGGGTAATAGGGGAAAAAGGAATGTCTCCAAATATAAACTACACAGAATCATTCTGTGAAACTTCTTTCTGATCTGTGCATTCAGCTAACAGAGTTAAACCATACTTTTGATTGAGCAGATCTGAACACTCTTTCTGTAGAAAATGCAACTGGACATTTGGAGCGCTAAGAGAGTAGTAGTGGAAAAAGGAATATATTCAAATATAATCTACACAGAAGCATTCTGTGAAACTTCTTTCTGATCTGAGCATTCAGCTAACAGAGTTAAAACATACTTTTGATTGAGCAGTTTTGAAACACTCTGTCTGTAGAAAATGCAACTGGACATTCGTAGCGCTAAGTGGGTAATAGTGGAAAAAAGAATATGTTCAAATATAAACTACACAGAAGCATTGTATGAAACTTCTTTCTGTTCTGTGCATTCAACTAGCAGAGTTGAAACTTACTTTTGATTGAGCCTTTCTGAAACACTCTTTCTGTAGAAACTGCAATTGGACATTCTGAGCGCTAAGAGGCCTATATTGGGAAAAATAATATCTTCAAATAAAAACTACACAGAAGCATTGTGTGAAACTTATTTCTGATATGTTCATTAAGCTAACAGAGTTAAACCATACTTTTGATTGCGCAGTTCTGAACACTCTTTCTGTAGAAAATGCAAGTGGACATTCGGAGCGCTAAGAGGGTAATAGTGGAAAAAGGAATATATTCAAATATAAACTACACAGTAGCATTCTGTGAAAATTCTTTCTGTTCTGTGCATTCAACTAACAGAGTTGAACCTTACTTTTGATTGAGCCGTTCTGAAACACTCTTTCTGTAGAAACTGCAATTGGACATGCTAAGCGCTAAGAGGCCTACATTGGGAAAAAGAATATCTTCAAATAAAAACTACACAGATGCATTCTGTGAAACTTATTTCTGATCTGTAAATTCAGTTAACAGAGATAAAACATATTTTTGATTGAGCAGCTATGAAACACTCTTTTTGTAGAAAATGCAAGTGGAGATTCGGAGCGCTAAGAGGGTAATAGTGGAAAAAGGAATGTCTCCAAATATAAACTACACAGAATCATTCTGTGAAACTTCTTTCTGATCTGTGCATTCTGCTAACAGAGTTAAACCATACTTTTGATTGAGCAGATCTGAACACTCTTTCTGTAGAAAATGCAACTGGACATTTGGAGCGCTAAGAGAGTAGTAGTGGAAAAAGGAATATATTCAAATATAAACTACACAGAAACATTCTGTGAAACTTCTTTCTGATCTGAGCATTCAGCTAACAGAGTTAAACCATACTTTTGATTGAGCAGTTCTGAAACACTCTGTCTGTAGAAAATGCAACTGGACATTCGTAGCGCTAAGTGGGTAATAGTGGAAAAAAGAATATGTTCAAATATAAACTACACAGAAGCATTGTATGAAACTTCTTTCTGTTCTGTGCATTCAACTAACAGAGTTGAACCTTACTTTTGATTGAGCCTTTCTGAAACACTCTTTCTGTAGAAACTGCAATTGGACATTCTGAGCGCTAAGAGGCCTATATTGGGAAAAATAATATCTTCAAATAAAAACTACACAGAAGCATTGTGTGAAACTTATTTCTGATATATTCATTAAGCTAACAGAGTTAAACCATACTTTTGATTGCGCAGTTCTGAACAATCTTTCTGTAGAAAATGCAAGTGGACATTCGGAGCGCTAAGAGGGTAATAGTGGAAAAAGGAATATATTCAAATATAAACTACACAGTAGCATTCTGTGAAAATTCTTTCTGTTCTGTGCATTCAACTAACAGAGTTGAACCTTACTTTTGATTGAGCCGTTCTGAAACACTCTTTCTGTAGAAACTGCAATTGGATATGCTAAGCGCTAAGAGGCCTACATTGGGAAAAAGAATATCTTCAAATAAAAACTACACAGATGCATTCTGTGAAACTTATTTCTGATCTGTAAATTTAGTTAACAGAGATAAAACATATTTTTCATTGAGCAGTTATGAAACACTCTTTTTGTAGAAAATGCAAGTGGAGATTCGGAGCGCTAAGATGGTAATAGTGGAAAACGGAATGTCTTCAAATATAAACTACACAGAATCATTCGGTGAAACTTCTTTCTGATCTGTGCATTCAGGTAACAGAGTTAAACCATACTTTTGATTGAGCAGATCTGAACACTCTTTCTGTAGAAAATGCAACTGGACATTTGGAGCGCTAAGAGCGTAGTAGTGGAAAAAGGAATATATTCAAATATAAACTACACAGAAGCATTCTGTGAAACTTCTTTCTGATCTGAGCATTCAGCTAACGGAGTTAAACCATACTTTTGATTGAGCAGTTTTGAAACACTCTGTCTGTAGAAAATGCAACTGGACATTCGTAGCGCTAAGTGGGTAATAGTGGAAAAAAGAATATGTTCAAATATAAACTACACAGAAGCATTGTATGAAACTTCTTTCTGTTCTGTGCATTCAACTAACAGAGTTGAACCTTACTTTTGATTGAGCCGTTCTGAAACACTCTTTCTGTAGAAACTGCAATTGGACATTCTGAGCGCTAAGAGGCCTATATTGGGAAAAAGAATGTCTACAAATAAAAACTACACAGAAGAATTGTGTGAAACTTCTTTCTGTTCTGTTTGTTCAACTAAAAGAGTTGAAACTTAGTTTTGATTGAGCCGTTCTGAAACACTCTTTCTGTAGAAAATGCAAGTGGAGATTCGGAGCGCTAAGAGGGTAATAGTGGAAAAAGGAATGTCTCCAAATATAAACTACAAAGAATCATTCTGTGAAACTTCTTTCTGATCTGTGCATTCAGCTAACAGAGTTAAACCATACTTTGATTGAGCAGATCTGAACACTCTTTCTGTAGAAAATGCAACTGGACATTTGGAGCGCTAAGAGCGTAGTAGTGGAAAAAGGAATATATTCAAATATAAACTACACAGAAGCATTCTGTGAAACTTCTTTCTGATCTGAGCATTCAGCTAACAGATTTAAACCATACTTTTGATTGAGCAGTTTTGAAACACTCTGTCTGTAGAAAATGCAACTGGACATTCGCAGCGCTAAGTGGGTAATAGTGGAAAAAAGAATATGTTCAAATATAAACTACACAGAAGCATTTTATGAAACTTCTTTCTGTTCTGTGCATTCAACTAACAGAGATGAACCTTACTTTTGATTGAGCCGTTCTGAAACACTCTTTCTGTAGAAACTGCAATTGGACATTCTGAGCGCTAAGAGGCTTATATTGGGAAAAAGAATGTCTACAAATAAAAACTACACAGAAAAATTGTGTGAAACTTCTTTCTGTTCTGTTTGTTCAACTAAAAGAGTTGAACCTTAGTTTTGATTGAGCCGTTCTGAAACACTCTTTCTGTAGAAAATGCAAGTGGAGATTCGGAGCGCTAAGAGGGTAATAGTGGAAAAAGGAATGTCTCCAAATATAAACTACACAGAATCATTCTGTGAAACTTCTTTCTGATCTGTGCATTCAGCTAACAGAGTTAAACCATACTTTTGATTGAGCAGATCTGAACACTCTTTCTGTAGAAAATGCAACTGGACATTTGGAGCGCTAAGAGAGTAGTAGTGGAAAAAGGAATATATTCAAATATAATCTACACAGAAGCATTCTGTGAAACTTCTTTCTGATCTGAGCATTCAGCTAACAGAGTTAAAACATACTTTTGATTGAGCAGTTTTGAAACACTCTGTCTGTAGAAAATGCAACTGGACATTCGTAGCGCTAAGTGGGTAATAGTGGAAAAAAGAATATGTTCAAATATAAACTACACAGAAGCATTGTATGAAACTTCTTTCTGTTCTGTGCATTCAACTAGCAGAGTTGAAACTTACTTTTGATTGAGCCTTTCTGAAACACTCTTTCTGTAGAAACTGCAATTGGACATTCTGAGCGCTAAGAGGCCTATATTGGGAAAAATAATATCTTCAAATAAAAACTACACAGAAGCATTGTGTGAAACTTATTTCTGATATGTTCATTAAGATAACAGAGTTAAACCATACTTTTGATTGCGCAGTTCTGAACACTCTTTCTGTAGAAAATGCAAGTGGACATTCGGAGCGCTAAGAGGGTAATAGTGGAAAAAGGAATATATTCAAATATAAACTACACAGTAGCATTCTGTGAAAATTCTTTCTGTTCTGTGCATTCAACTAACAGAGTTGAACCTTACTTTTGATTGAGCCGTTCTGAAACACTCTTTCTGTAGAAACTGCAATTGGACATGCTAAGCGCTAAGAGGCCTACATTGGGAAAAAGAATATCTTCAAATAAAAACTACACAGATGCATTCTGTGAAACTTATTTCTGATCTGTAAATTCAGTTAACAGAGATAAAACATATTTTTGATTGAGCAGTTATGAAACACTCTTTTTGTAGAAAATGCAAGTGGAGATTCGGAGCGCTAAGAGGGTAATAGTGGAAAAAGGAATGTCTTCAAATAAAAATTACACAGAATCATTCGGTGAAACTTCTTTCTGATCTGTGCATTCAGCTAACAGAGTTAAACCATACTTTTGATTGAGCAGATCTGAACACTCTTTCTGTAGAAAATGCAACTGGACATTTGGAGCGCTAAGAGCGTAGTAGTGGAAAAAGGAATATATTCAAATATAAACTACACAGAAGCATTCTGTGAAACTTCTTTCTGATCTGAGCATTCAGCTAACAGAGTTAAACCATACTTTTGATTGAGCAGTTTTGAAACACTCTGTCTGTAGAAAATGCAACTGGACATTCGTAGCGCTAGGTGGGTAATAGTGGAAAAAAGAATATGTTCAAATATAAACTACACAGAAGCATTGTATGAAACTTCTTTCTGTTCTGTGCATTCAACTAACAGAGTTGAACCTTACTTTTGATTGAGCCGTTCTGAAACACTCTTTCTGTAGAAACTGCAATTGGACATTCTGAGCGCTAAGAGGTCTATATTGGGAAAAAGAATGTCTACAAATAAAAACTACACAGAAGAATTGTGTGAAACTTCTTTCTTTTCTGTTTGTTCAACTAAAAGATTTGAACCTTAGTTTTGATTGAGCCGTTCTGAAACACTCTTTCTGTGGAAAATGCAAGTGGAGATTTGGAGCGCTAAGAGGGTAATAGTGGAAAAAGGAATGTCTCCAAATATAAACTACACAGAATCATTCTGTGAAACTTCTTTCTGATCTGTGCATTCAGCTAACAGAGTTAAACCATACTTTTGATTGAGCAGATCTGAACACTCTTTCTGTAGAAAATGCAACTGGACATTTGGAGCGCTAAGAGTGTAGTAGTGGAAAAAGGAATATATTCAAATATAAACTACACAGAAGCATTCTGTGAAACTTCTTTCTGATCTGAGCATTCAGCTAAGAGAGTTAAACCATACTTTTGATTGAGCAGTTTTGAAACACTCTGTCTGTAGAAAATGCAACTGGACATTCGTAGCGCCAAGTGGGTAATAGTGGAAAAAAGAATATGTTCAAATATAAACTACACAGAAGCATTGTATGAAATTTCTTTCTGTTCTGTGCATTCAACTAACAGAGTTGAACCTTAGTTTTGATTGAGCCTTTCTGAAACACTCTTTCTGTAGAAACTGCAATTGGACATTCTGAGCGCTAAGAGGCCTATATTGGGAAAAATAATATCTTCAAATAAAAACTACACAGAAGCATTGTGTGAAACTTATTTCTGATATGTTCATTAAGCTAACAGAGTTAAACCATACTTTTGATTGCGCAGTTCTGAACACTCTTTCTGTAGAAAATGCAAGTGGACATTCGGAGCGCTAAGAGGGTAATAGTGGAAAAAGGAATATATTCAAATATAAACTACACAGTAGCATTCTGTGAAAATTCTTTCTGTTCTGTGCATTCAACTAACAGAGTTGAACCTTACTTTTGATTGAGCCGTTCTGAAACACTCTTTCTGTAGAAACTGCAATTGGACATGCTAAGCGCTAAGAGGCCTACATTGGGAAAAAGAATATCTTCAAATAAAAACTACACAGATGCATTCTGTGAAACTTATTTCTGATCTGTAAATTCAGTTAACAGAGATAAAACATATTTTTGATTGAGCAGTTATGAAACACTCTTTTTGTAGAAAATGCAAGTGGAGATTCGGAGCGCTAAGTGGGTAATAGTGGAAAAAGGAATGTCTTCAAATATAAACTACACAGAATCATTCGGTGAAACTTCTTTCTGATCTGTGCATTCAGCTAACAGAGTTAAACCATACTTTTGATTGAGCAGATCTGAACACTCTTTCTGTAGAAAATGCAACTGGACATTTGGAGCGCTAAGAGCGTAGTAGTGGAAAAAGGAATATATTCAAATATAAACTACACAGAAGCATTCTGTGAAACTTCTTTCTTATCTGAGCATTCAGCTAACAGAGTTAAACCATACTTTTGATTGAGCAGTTTTGAAACACTCTGTCTGTAGAAAATGCAACTGGACATTCGTAGCGCTAAGTGGGTAATAGTGGAAAAAAGAATATGTTCAAATATAAACTACACAGAAGCATTGTATGAAACTTCTTTCTGTTCTGTGCATTCAACTAACAGAGTTGAACCTTACTTTTGATTGAGCCTTTCTGAAACACTCTTTCTGTAGAAACTGCAATGGGACATTCTGAGCGCTAAGAGGCCTATATTGGGAAAAATAATATCTTCAAATAAAAACTACACAGAAGCATTGTGTGAAACTTATTTCTGATATGTTCATTAAGCTAACAGAGTTAAACCATACTTTTGATTGCGCAGTTCTGAACACTCTTTCTGTAGAAAATGCAAGTGGACATTCGGAGCGCTAAGAGGGTAATAGTGGAAAAAGGAATATATTCAAATATAAACTACACAGTAGCATTCTGTGAAAATTCTTTCTGTTCTGTGCATTCAACTAACAGAGTTGAACCTTACTTTTGATTGAGCCGTTCTGAAACACTCTTTCTGTAGAAACTGCAATTGGACATGCTAAGCGCTAAGAGGCCTACATTGGGAAAAAGAATATCTTCAAATAAAAACTACACAGATGCATTCTGTGAAACTTATTTCTGATCTGTAAATTCAGTTAACAGAGATAAAACATATTTTTCATTGAGCAGTTATGAAACACTCTCTTTGTAGAAAATGCAGGTGGAGATTCGGAGCGCTAAGAGGGTAGTAGTGGAAAACGGAATGTCTTCAAATATAAACTACACAGAATCATTCGGTGAAACTTCTTTCTGATCTGTGCATTCAGCTAACAGAGTTAAACCATACTTTTGATTGAGCAGATCTGAACACTCTTTCTGTAGAAAATGCAACTGGACATTTGGAGCGCTAAGAGTGTAGTAGTGGAAAAAGGAATATATTCAAATATAAACTACACAGAAGCATTCTGTGAAACTACTTTCTGATCTGAGCATTCAGCTAACAGAGTTAAACCATACTTTTGATTGAGCAGTTTTGAAACACTCTGTCTGTAGAAAATGCAACTGGACATTCGTAGCGCTAAGTGGGTAATAGTGGAAAAAAGAATATGTTCAAATATAAACTACACAGAAGCATTGTATGAAACTTCTTTCTGTTCTGTGCATTCAACTAACAGAGTTGAACCTTACTTTTGATTGAGCCGTTCTGAAACACTCTTTCTGTAGAAACTGCAATTGGACATTCTGAGCGCTAAGAGGCCTATATTGGGAAAAAGAATGTCTACAAATAAAAACTACACAGAAGAATTGTGTGAAACTTCATTCTGTTCTGTTTGTTCAACTAAAAGATTTGAACCTTAGTTTTGATTGAGCCGTTCTGAAACACTCTTTCTGTGGAAAATGCAAGTGGAGATTTGGAGCGCTAAGAGGGTAATAGTGGAAAAAGGAATGTCTCCAAATATAAACTACACAGAATCATTCTGTGAAACTTCTTTCTGATCTGTGCATTCAGCTAACAGAGTTAAACCATACTTTTGATTGAGCAGATCTGAACACTCTTTCTGTAGAAAATGCAACTGGACATTTGGAGCGCTAAGAGAGTAGTAGTGAAAAAAGGAATATATTCAAATATAAACTACACAGAAGCATTCTGTGAAACTTCTTTCTGATCTGAGCATTCAGCTAACAGAGATAAACCATACTTTTGATTGAGCAGTTTTGAAACACTCTGTCTGTAGAAAATGCAACTGGACATTCGTAGCGCCAAGTGGGTAATAGTGGAAAAAAGAATATGTTCAAATATAAACTACACAGAAGCATTGTATGAAATTTCTTTCTGTTCTGTGCATTCAACTAACAGAGTTGAACCTTAGTTTTGATTGAGCCTTTCTGAAACACTCTTTCTGTAGAAACTGCAATTGGACATTCTGAGCGCTAAGAGGCCTATATTGGGAAAAATAATATCTTCAAATAAAAACTACACAGAAGCATTGTGTGAAACTTATTTCTGATATGTTCATTAAGCTAACAGAGTTAACCCATACTTTTGATTGCGCAGTTCTGAACACTCTTTCTGTAGAAAATGCAAGTGGACATTCGGAGCGCAAAGAGGGTAATAGTGGAAAAAGGAATATATTCAAATATAAACTACACAGTAGCATTCTGTGAAAATTCCTTCTGTTCTGTGCATTCAACTAACAGAGTTGAACCTTACTTTTGATTGAGCCGTTCTGAAACACTCTTTCTGTAGAAACTGCAATTGGACATGCTAAGGGCTAAGAGGCCTACATTGGGAAAAAGAATATCTTCAAATAAAAACTACACAGATGCATTCTGTGAAACTCATTTCTGATCTGTAAATTCAGTTAACAGAGATAAAACATATTTTTGATTGAGCAGTTATGAAACACTCTTTTTGTAGAAAATGCAAGTGGAGATTCGGAGCGCTAAGAGTGTAATAGTGGAAAAAGGAATGTCTTCAAATATAAACTACACAGAATCATTCGGTGAAACTTCTTTCTGATCTGTGCATTCAGCTAACAGAGTTAAACCATACTTTTGATTGAGCAGATCTGAACACTCTTTCTGTTGAAAATGCAACTGGACATTTGGAGCGCTAAGAGCGTAGTAGTGGAAAAAGGAATATATGCAAATATAAACTACACAGAAGCATTCTGTGAAACTGCTTTCTGATCTGAGCATTCAGCTAACAGAGTTAAACCATACTTTTGATTGAGCAGTTTTGAAAAACTCTGTCTGTAGAAAATGCAACTGGACATTCGTAGCGCTAAGAGGGTAATAGTGGAAAAAAGAATATGTTCAAATATAAACTACACAGAAGCATTGTATGAAACTTCTTTCTGTTCTGTGCATTCAACTAACAGAGTTGAACCTTACTTTTGATTGAGCCGTTCTGAAACACTCTTTCTGTAGAAACTGCAATTGGACATTCTGAGCGCTAAGAGGCCTATATTGGGAAAAAGAATGTCTACAAATAAAAACTACACAGAAGAATTGTGTGAAACTTCTTTCTGTTCTGTTTGTTCAACTAAAAGAGTTGAACCTTACTTTTGATTGAGCCGTTCTGAAACACTCTTTCTGTAGAAACTGCAATTGGACATGCTAAGCGCTGAGAGGCCTACATTGGGAAAAAGAATATCTTCAAATAAAAACTACACAGATGCATTCTGTGAAACATATTTCTGATCTGTAAATTCAGTTAACAGAGATAAAACATATTTTTGATTGAGCAGCTATGAAACACTCTTTTTGTAGAAAATGCAAGTGGAGATTCGGAGCGCTAAGAGGGTAATAGTGGAAAAAGGAATGTCTTCAAATATAAACTACACAGAATCATTCGGTGAAACTTCTTTCTGATCTGTGCATTCAGCTAACAGAGTTAAACCATACTTTTGATTGAGCAGATCTGAACACTCTTTCTGTAGAAAATGCAACTGGACATTTGGAGCGCTAAGAGAGTAGTAGTGGAAAAAGGAATATATTCAAATATAAACTACACAGAAGCATTCTGTGAAACTTCTTTCTGATCTGAGCATTCAGCTAACAGAGTTAAACCATACTTTTGATTGAGCAGTTTTGAAACACTCTGTCTGTAGAAAATGCAACTGGACATTCGTAGCGCTAAGTGGGAAATAGTGGAAAAAAGAATATGTTCAAATATAAATTACACAGAAGCATTGTATGAAACTTCTTTCTGTTCTGTGCATTCAACTAACAGAGTTGAACCTTACTTTTGATTGAGCCGTTCTGAAACACTCTTTCTGTAGAAACTGCAATTGGACATTCTGAGCGCTAAGAGGCCTATATTGGGAAAAAGAATGTCTACAAATAAAAACTACACAGAAGAATTGTGTGAAACTTCTTTCTGTTCTGTTTGTTCATTAAAAGAGTTGAACTTTAGATTTGATTGAGCCGTTCTGAAACACTCTTTCTGTAGAAAATGCAAGTGGAGATTCGGAGCGCTAAGAGGGTAATAGTGGAAAAAGGAATGTCTCCAAATATAAACTACACAGAATCATTCTGTGAAACTTTTTTCTGATCTGTGCATTCAGCTAACAGAGTTAAACCATACTTTTGATTGAGCAGATCTGAACAATCTTTCTGTAGAAAATGCAACTGGACATTTGGAGCGCTAAGAAAGTAGTAGTGGAAAAAGGAATATATTCAAATATAAACTACACAGAAGAATTCTGTGAAACTTCTTTCTGATCTGAGCATTCAGCTAACAGACTTAAACCATACATTTGATTGAGCAGTTTTGAAACACTCTGTCTGTAGAAAATGCAACTGGACATTCGTAGCGCTAAGTGGGTAATAGTGGAAAAAATAATATGTTCAAATATAAACTACACAGAAGCATTGTATGAAACTTCTTTCGGTTCTGTGCATTCAACTAACAGAGTTGAACCTTACTTTTGATTGAGCCGTTCTGAAACTCTCTTTCTGTAGAAACTGCAATTGGACATTCTGAGCGCTAAGAGGCCTATATTGGGAAAAAGAATGTCTACAAATAAAAACTACACAGAAGAATTGTGTGAAACTTCTTTCTGTTCTGTTTGTTCAACTAAAAGAGTTGAACCTTAGTTTTGATTGAGCCGTTCTGAAACACTCTTTCTGTAGGAAATGCAAGTGGAGATTCGGAGCGCTAAGAGGGTAATAGTGGAAAAAGGAATGTCTCCAAATATAAACTACACAGAATCATTCTGTGAAACTTCTTTCTGATCTGTGCATTCAGCTAACAGAGTTAAACCATACTTTTGATTGAGCAGATCTGAACACTCTTTCTGTAGAAAATGCAACTGGACATTTGGAGCGCTAAGAGAGTAGTAGTGGAAAAAGGAATATATTCAAATATAAACTACACAGAAGCATTCTGTGAAACTTCTTTCTGATCTGAGCATTCAGCTAACAGAGTTAAACCATACTTTTGATTGAGCAGTTTTGAAACACTCTGTCTGTAGAAAAAGCAACTGGACATTCGTAGCGCTAAGTGGGTAACAGTGGAAAAAAGAATATGTTCAAATATAAACTACACAGAAGCATTGTATGAAACTTCTTTCTGTTCTGTGCATTCAACTAACAGAGTTGAACCTTACATTTGATTGAGCCTTTCTGAAACACTCTTTCTGTAGAAACTGCAATTGGACATTCTGAGCGCTAAGAGGCCTCTATTGGGAAATATAATATCTTCAAATAAAAACTACACAGAAGCATTGTGTGAAACTTATTTCTGATATGTTCATTAAGCTAACAGAGTTAAACCATACTTTTGATTGCGCAGTTCTGAACACTCTTTCTGTAGAAAATGCAAGTGGACATTCGGAGCGCTAAGAGGGTAATAGTGGAAAAAGGAATATATTCAAATATAAACTACACATTAGCATTCTGTGAAAATTCTTTCTGTTCTGTGCATTCAACTAACAGAGTTGAACCTTACTTTTGATTGAGCCGTTCTGAAACACTCTTTCTGTAGAAATTGCAATTGGACATGCTAAGCGCTAAGAGGCCTACATTGGGAAAAAGAATATCTTCAAATAAAAACTACACAGATGCATTCTGTGAAACTTATTTCTGATCTGTAAATTCAGTTAACAGAGATAAAACATATTTTTGATTGAGCAGTTATGAAACACTCTTTTTGTAGAAAATGCAAGTGGAGATTCGGAGCGCTAAGGGGGTAATAGTGGAAAAAGGAATGTCTTCAAATATAAACTACACAGAATCATTCGGTGAAACTACTTTCTGATCTGTGCATTCAGCTAACAGAGTTAAACCATACTTTTGATTGAGCAGATCTTAACACTCTTTCTGTAGAAAATGCAACTGGACATTTGGAGCGCTAAGAGCGTAGTAGTGCAAAAAGGAATATATTCAAATATAAACTACACAGAAGCATTCTGTGAAACTTCTTTCTGATCTGAGCATTCAGCTAACAGAGTTAAACCATACTTTTGATTGAGCAGTTTTGAAACACTCTGTCTGTAGAAAATGCAACTGGACATTCGTAGCCCTAAGTGGGTAATAGTGGAAAAAAGAATATGTTCAAATATAAACTACACAGAAGCATTGTATGAAATTTCTTTCTGTTCTGTGCATTCAACTAACAGAGTTGAACCTTACTTTTGATTGAGCCGTTCTGAAACACTCTTTCTGTAGAAACTGCAATTGGACATTCTGAGCGCTAAGAGGCCTATATTGGGAAAAAGAATGTCTGCAAATAAAAACTACACAGAAGAATTTTGTGAAACTTCTTTCTGTTCTGTTTGTTCAACTAAAAGAGTTGAACCTTAGTTTTGATTGAGCCGTTCTGAAACACTCTTTCTGTAGAAAATGCAAGTGGAGATTCGGAGCGCTAAGAGGGTAATAGTGGAAAAAGGAATGTCTCCAAATATAAACTACACAGAATCACTCTGTGAAACTTCTTTCTGATCTGTGCATTCAGCTAACAGAGTTAAACCATACTTTTGATTGAGCAGATCTGAACACTCTTTCTGTAGAAAATGCAACTGGACATTTGGAGCGCTAAGAGAGTAGTAGTGGAAAAAGGAATATATTCAAATATAAACTACACAGAAGCATTCTGTGAAACTTCTTTCTGATCTGAGCATTCAGCTAACAGAATTAAACCATACTTTTGATTGAGCAGTTTTGAAACACTCTGTCTGTAGAAAATGCAACTGGACATTCGTAGCGCTAAGTGGGTAATAGTGGAAAAAAGAATATGTTCAAATATAAACTACACAGAACCATTGTATGAAACTTCTTTCTGTTCTGTGCATTCAACTAACAGAGTTGAACCTTACTTTTGATTGAGCCTTTCTGAAACACTCTTTCTGTAGAAACTGCAATTGGACATTCTGAGCGCTAAGAGGCCTCTATTGGGAAAAATAATATCTTCAAATAAAAACTACACAGAAGAATTGTGTGAAACTTATTTCTGATATGTTCATTAAGCTAACAGAGTTAAACCATACTTTTGATTGCGCAGTTCTGAACACTCTTTCTGTAGAAAATGCAAGTGGACATTCGGAGCGCTAAGAGGGTAATAGTGGAAAAAGGAATATATTCAAATATAAACTACACAGTAGCATTCTGTGAAAATTCTTTCTGTTCAGTGCATTCAACTAACAGAGTTGAACCTTACTTTTAATTGAGCCGTTGTGAAACACTCTTTCTGTAGAAACTGCAATTGGACATGCTAAGCGCTAAGAGGCCTACATTGGGAAAAAGAATATCTTCAAATAAAAACTACACAGATGCATTCTGTGAAACTTATTTCTGATCTGTAAATTCAGTTATCAGAGATAAAACATATTTTTGATTGAGCAGTTATGAAACACTCTTTTTGTAGAAAATGCAAGTGGAGATTCGGAGCGCTAAGGGGGTAATAGTGGAAAAAGGAATGTCTTCAAATATAAACTACACAGAATCATTCGGGGAAACTTCTTTCTGATCTGTGCATTCAGCTAACAGAGTTAAACCATACTTTTGATTGAGCAGATCTGAACACTCTTTGTGTAGAAAATGCAACTGGACATTTGGAGCGCTAAGAGCGTAGTAGTGGAAAAAGGAATATATTCAAATATAAACTACACAGAAGCATTCTGTGAAACTTCTTTCTGATCTGAGCATTCAGCTAACAGAGTTAAACCATACTTTTGATTGAGCAGTTTTGAAACACTCTGTCTGTAGAAAATGCAACTGGACATTCGTAGCGCTAAGTGGGTAATAGTGGAAAAAAGAATATATTCAAATATAAACTACACAGAAGCATTGTATGAAACTTCTTTCTGTTCTGTGCATTCAACTAACAGAGTTGAACCTTACTTTTGATTGAGCCGTTCTGAAACACTCTTTCTGTAGAAACTGCAATTGGACATTCTGAGCGCTAAGAGGCCTATATTGGGAAAAAGAATGTCTACAAATAAAAACTACACAGAAGAATTGTGTGAAACTCCTTTCTGTTCTGTTTGTTCAACTAAAAGAGTTGAACTTTAGTTTTGATTGAGCCGTTCTGAAACACTCTTTCTGTAGAAAATGCAAGTGGAGATTCGGAGCGCTAAGAGGGTTCTAGTGGAAAAAGGAATGTCTCCAAATATAAACTACACAGAATCATTCTGTGAAACTTCTTTCTGATCTGTGCATTCAGCTAACAGAGTTAAACCATACTTTTGATTGAGCAGATCTGAACACTCTTTCTGTAGAAAATGCCACTGGACATTTGGAGCGCTAAGAGCGTAGTAGTGGAAAAAGGAATATATTCAAATATAAACTACACAGAAGCATTCAGTGAAACTTCTTGCTGATCTGAGCATTCAGCTAACAGGGTTAAACCATACATTTGATTGAGCAGTTTTGAAACACTCTGTCTGTAGAAAATGCAACTGGACATTCATAGCGCTAAGTGGGTAATAGTGGAAAAAAGAATATGTTCAAATATAAACTACACAGAAGCATTGTAGGAAACTTCTCTCTGTTCTGTGCATTCAACTAACAGAGTTGAACCTTACTTTTCATTGAGCCGTTCTGAAACACTCTTTCTGTAGAAACTGCAATTGGACATTCTGAGCGCTAAGAGGCCTATATTGGGAAAAAGAATGTCTACAAATAAAAACTACACAGAAGAATTGTGTGAAACTTCTTTCTGTTCTGTTGGTTCAACTAAAAGAGTTGAACCTTAGTTTTGATTGAGCCGTTCTGAAACACTCTTTCTGTAGAAAATGCAAGTGGAGTTTCGGAGCGCTAAGAGGGTAATAGTGGAAAAAGGAATGTCTCCAAATATAAACTACACAGAATCATTCTGTGAAACTTCTTTCTGATCTGTGCATTCAGCTAACAGAGTTAAACCATACTTTTGATTGAGCAGATCTGAACACTCTTTCTGTAGAAAATGCAACTGGACATTTGGAGCGCTAAGAGAGTAGTAGTGGAAAAAGGAATATATTCAAATATAAACTACACAGAAGCATTCTGTGAAACTTCTTTCTGATCTGAGCTTTCAGCTAACAGAGTTAAACCATACTTTTGATTGAGCAGTTTTGAAACACTCTGTCTGTAGAAAATGCAACTGGACATTCGTAGCGCCAAGTGGGTAATAGTGGAAAAAAGAATATGTTCAAATATAAACTACACAGAAGCATTGTATGAAATTTCTTTCTGTTCTGTGCATTCAACTAACAGAGTTGAACCTTAGTTTTGATTGAGCCTTTCTGAAACACTCTTTCTGTAGAAACTGCAATTGGACATTCTGAGCGCTAAGAGGCCTATATTGGGAAAAATGATATCTTCAAATAAAAACTACACAGAAGCATTGTGTGAAACTTATTTCTGATATGTTCATTAAGCTAACAGAGTTAAACCATACTTTTGATTGCGCAGTTCTGAACACTCTTTCTGTAGAAAATGCAAGTGGACATTCGGAGCGCTAAGAGGGTAATAGTGGAAAAAGGAATATATTCAAATATAAACTACACAGTAGCATTCTGTGAAAATTCTTTCTGTTCTGTGCATTCAACTAACAGAGTTGAACCTTACTTTTGATTGAGCCGTTCTGAAACACTCTTTCTGTAGAAACTGCAATTGGACATGCTAAGCGCTAAGAGGCCTATATTGGGAAAAAGAATATCTTCAAATAAAAACTACACAGATGCATTCTGTGAAACTTATTTCTGATCTGTAAATTCAGTTAACAGAGATAAAACATATTTTTGATTGAGCAGTTATGAAACACTCTTTTTGTAGAAAATGCAAGTGGAGTTTCGGAGCGCTAAGGGGGTAATAGTGGAAAAACGAATGTCTTCAAATATAAACTACACAGAATCATTCGGTGAAACTTCTTTCTGATCTGTGCATTCAGCTAACAGGGTTAAACCATACTTTTGATTGAGCAGATCTGAACACACTTTCTGTAGAAAATGCAACTGGACATTTGGAGCGCTAAGAGCGTAGTAGTGGAAAAAGGAATATATTCAAATATAAACTACACAGAAGCATTCTGTGAAACTTCTTTCTGATCTGAGCATTCAGCTAACAGAGTTAAACCATACTTTTGATTGAGCAGTTTTGAAACACTCTGTCTGTAGAAAATGCAACTGGACATTCGTAGCGCTAAGTGGGTAATAGTGGAAAAAAGAATATGTTCAAATATAAACTACACAGAAGCATTGTTTGAAACTCCTTTCTGTTCTGTGCATTCAACTAACAGAGTTGAACCTTACTTTTGATTGAGCCGTTCTGAAACACTCTTTCTGTAGAAACTGCAGTTGGACATTCTGAGCGCTAAGAGGCCTATATTGGGAAAAAGGATGTCTACAAATAAAAACTACACAGAAGAATTGTGTGAAACTTCTTTCTGTTCTGTTTGTTCAACTAAAAGATTTGAACCTTAGTTTTGATTGAGCCGTTCTGAAACACTCTTTCTGTAGAAAATGCAAGTGGATATTCGGAGTGCTAAGAGGGTACTAGTGGAAAAAGGAATGTCTCCAAATATAAACTACACAGAATCATTCTGTGAAACTTCTTTCTGATCTGTGCATTCAGCTAACAGAGTTAAACCATACTTTTGATTGAGCAGATCTGAACACTCTTTCTGTAGAAAATGCAACTGGACATTTGGAGCGCTAAGAGCGTAGTAGTGGAAAAAGGAATATATTCAATATAAACTACACAGAAGCATTCTGTGAAACTTCTTGCTGATCTGAGCATTCAGCTAACAGGGTTAAACCATACTTTTGATTGAGCAGTTTTGAAACACTCTGTCTGTAGAAAATGCAACTGGACATTCATAGCGCTAAGGGGGTAATAGTGGAAAAAAGAATATGTTCAAATATAAACTACACAGAAGCATTTTATGAAACTTCTCTCTGTTCTGTGCATTCAACTAACAGAGATGAACCTTACTTTTGATTGAGCCGTTCTCAAACACTCTTTCTGTAGAAACTGCAATTGGACATTCTGAGCGCTAAGAGGCCTTTATTGGGAAAAAGAATGTCTACAAATAAAAACTACACAGAAGAATTGTGTGAAACTTCTTTCTGTTCTGTTGGTTCAACTAAAGAGTTGAACCTTAGTTTTGATTGAGCCGTTCTGAAACACTCTTTCTGTAGAAAATGCAAGTGGAGATTCGGAGCGCTAGGAGGGTTATAGTGGAAAAAGGAATGTCTCCAAATATAAACTACACAGAATCATTCTGTGAAACTTCTTTCTGATCTGTGCATTCAGCTAACAGAGTTAAACCATACTTTTGATTGAGCAGATCTGAATACTCTTTCTGTAGAAAATGCAACTGGACATTTGGAGCGCTAAGAGAGTAGTAGTGGAAAAAGGAATATATTCAAATATAAACTACACAGAAGCATTCTGTGAAACTTCTTTCTGATCTGAGCATTCAGCTAACAGAGTTAAAACATACTTTTGATTGAGCAGTTTTGAAACACTCTGTCTGTAGAAAATGCAACTGGACATTCGTAGCCCTAAGTGGGTAAGAGTGGAAAAAAGAATATGTTCAAATATAAACTACACAGAAGCATTGTATGAAATTTCTTTCTGTTCTGTGCATTCAACTAACAGAGTTGAACCTTACTTTTGATTGAGCCGTTCTGAAACACTCTTTCTGTAGAAACTGCAATTGGACATTCTGAGCGCTAAGAGGCCTATATTGGGAAAAAGAATGTCTACAAATAAAAACTACACAGAAGAATTTTGTGAAACTTCTTTCTGTTCTGTTGGTTCAACTAAAAGAGTTGAACCTTAGTTTTGATTGAGCCGTTCTGAAACACTCTTTCTGTAGAAAATGCAAGTGGAGATTCGGAGCGCTAAGAGGGTAATAGTGGAAAAAGGAATGTCTCCAAATATAAACTACACAGAATCACTCTGTGAAACTTCTTTCTGATCTGTGCATTCAGCTAACAGAGTTAAACCATACTTTTGATTGAGCAGATCTGAACACTCTTTCTGTAGAAAATGCAACTGGACATTTGGAGCGCTAAGAGAGTAGTAGTGGAAAAAGGAATATATTCAAATATAAACTACACAGAAGCATTGTATGAAACTTCTTTCTGTTCTGTGCATTCAACTAACAGAGTTGAACCTTACTTTTGATTGAGCCTTTCTGAAACACTCTTTCTGTAGAAACTGCAATTGGACATTCTGAGCGCTAAGAGGCCTCTATTGGGAAAAATAATATCTTCAAATAAAAACTACACAGAAGAATTGTGTGAAACTTATTTCTGATATGTTCATTAAGCTAACAGAGTTAAACCATACTTTTGATTGCGCAGTTCTGAACACTCTTTCTGTAGAAAATGCAAGTGGACATTCGGAGCGCTAAGAGGGTAATAGTGGAAAAAGGAATATATTCAAATATAAACTACACAGTAGCATTCTGTGAAAATTCTTTCTGTTCAGTGCATTCAACTAACAGAGTTGAACCTTACGTTTAATTGAGCCGTTGTGAAACACTCTTTCTGTAGAAACTGCAATTGGACATGCTAAGCGCTAAGAGGCCTACATTGGGAAAAAGAATATCTTCAAATAAAAACTACACAGATGCATTCTGTGAAACTTATTTCTGATCTGTAAATTCAGTTATCAGAGATAAAACATATTTTTGATTGAGCAGTTATGAAACACTCTTTTTGTAGAAAATGCAAGTGGAGATTCGGAGCGCTAAGGGGGTAATAGTGGAAAAAGGAATGTCTTCAAATATAAACTACACAGAATCATTCGGGGAAACTTCTTTCTGATCTGTGCATTCAGCTAACAGAGTTAAACCATACTTTTGATTGAGCAGATCTGAACACTCTTTGTGTAGAAAATGCAACTGGACATTTGGAGCGCTAAGAGCGTAGTAGTGGAAAAAGGAATATATTCAAATATAAACTACACAGAAGCATTCTGTGAAACTTCTTTCTGATCTGAGCATTCAGCTAACAGAGTTAAACCATACTTTTGATTGAGCAGTTTTGAAACACTCTGTCGGTAGAAAATGCAACTGGACATTCGTAGCGCTAAGTGGGTAATAGTGGAAAAAAGAATATATTCAAATATAAACTACACAGAAGCATTGTATGAAACTTCTTTCTGTTCTGTGCATTCAACTAACAGAGTTGAACCTTACTTTTGATTGAGCCGTTCTGAAACACTCTTTCTGTAGAAACTGCAATTGGACATTCTGAGCGCTAAGAGGCCTATATTGGGAAAAAGAATGTCTACAAATAAAAACTACACAGAAGAATTGTGTGAAACTTCTTTCTGTTCTGTTTGTTCAACTAAAAGAGTTGAACTTTAGTTTTGATTGAGCCGTTCTGAAACACTCTTTCTGTAGAAAATGCAAGTGGAGATTCGGAGCGCTAAGAGGGTTCTAGTGGAAAAAGGAATGTCTCCAAATATAAACTACACAGAATCATTCTGTGAAACATCTTTCTGATCTGTGCATTCAGCTAACAGAGTTAAACCATACTTTTGATTGAGCAGATCTGAACACTCTTTCTGTAGAAAATGCCACTGGACATTTGGAGCGCTAAGAGCGTAGTAGTGGAAAAAGGAATATATTCAAATATAAACTACACAGAAGCATTCAGTGAAACTTCTTGCTGATCTGAGCATTCAGCTAACAGGGTTAAACCATACATTTGATTGAGCAGTTTTGAAACACTCTGTCTGTAGAAAATGCAACTGGACATTCATAGCGCTAAGTGGGTAATAGTGGAAAAAAGAATATGTTCAAATATAAACTACACAGAAGCATTGTAGGAAACTTCTCTCTGTTCTGTGCATTCAACTAACAGAGTTGAACCTTACTTTTCATTGAGCCGTTCTGAAACACTCTTTCTGTAGAAACTGCAATTGGACATTCTGAGCGCTAAGAGGCCTATATTGGGAAAAAGAATGTCTACAAATAAAAACTACACAGAAGAATTGTGTGAAACTTCTTTCTGTTCTGTTGGTTCAACTAAAAGAGTTGAACCTTAGTTTTGATTGAGCCGTTCTGAAACACTCTTTCTGTAGAAAATGCAAGTGGAGTTTCGGAGCGCTAAGAGGGTAATAGTGGAAAAAGGAATGTCTCCAAATATAAACTACACAGAATCATTCTGTGAAACTTCTTTCTGATCTGTGCATTCAGCTAACAGAGTTAAACCATACTTTTGATTGAGCAGATCTGAACACTCTTTCTGTAGAAAATGCAACTGGACATTTGGAGCGCTAAGAGAGTAGTAGTGGAAAAAGGAATATATTCAAATATAAACTACACAGAAGCATTCTGTGAAACTTCTTTCTGATCTGAGCTTTCAGCTAACAGAGTTAAACCATACTTTTGATTGAGCAGTTTTGAATCACTCTGTCTGTAGAAAATGCAACTGGACATTCGTAGCGCCAAGTGGGTAATAGTGGAAAAAAGAATATGTTCAAATATAAACTACACAGAAGCATTGTATGAAATTTCTTTCTGTTCTGTGCATTCAACTAACAGAGTTGAACCTTAGTTTTGATTGAGCCTTTCTGAAACACTCTTTCTGTAGAAACTGCAATTGGACATTCTGAGCGCTAAGAGGCCTATATTGGGAAAAATGATATCTTCAAATAAAAACTACACAGAAGCATTGTGTGAAACTTATTTCTGATATGTTCATTAAGCTAACAGAGTTAAACCATACTTTTGATTGCGCAGTTCTGAACACTCTTTCTGTAGAAAATGCAAGTGGACATTCGGAGCGCTAAGAGGGTAATAGTGGAAAAAGGAATATATTCAAATATAAACTACACAGTAGCATTCTGTGAAAATTCTTTCTGTTCTGTGCATTCAACTAACAGAGTTGAACCTTACTTTTGATTGAGCCGTTCTGAAACACTCTTTCTGTAGAAACTGCAATTGGACATGCTAAGCGCTAAGAGGCCTACATTGGGAAAAAAAATATCTTCAAATAAAAACTACACAGATGCATTCTGTGAAACTTATTTCTGATCTGTAAATTCAGTTAACAGAGATAAAACATATTTTTGATTGAGCAGTTATGAAACACTCTTTTTGTAGAAAATGCAAGTGGAGTTTCGGAGCGCTAAGGGGGTAATAGTGGAAAAACGAATGTCTTCAAATATAAACTACACAGAATCATTCGGGGAAACTTCTTTCTGATCTGTGCATTCAGCTAACAGAGTTAAACCATACTTTTGATTGAGCAGATCTGAACACTCTTTGTGTAGAAAATGCAACTGGACATTTGGAGCGCTAAGAGCGTAGTAGTGGAAAAAGAATATATTCAAATATAAACTACACAGAAGCATTCTGTGAAACTTCTTTCTGATCTGAGCATTCAGCTAACAGAGTTAAACCATACTTTTGATTGAGCAGTTTTGAAACACTCTGTCGGTAGAAAATGCAACTGGACATTCGTAGCGCTAAGTGGGTAATAGTGGAAAAAAGAATATATTCAAATATAAACTACACAGAAGCATTGTATGAAACTTCTTTCTGTTCTGTGCATTCAACTAACAGAGTTGAACCTTACTTTTGATTGAGCCGTTCTGAAACACTCTTTCTGTAGAAACTGCAATTGGACATTCTGAGCGCTAAGAGGCCTATATTGGGAAAAGGAATGTCTACAAATAAAAACTACACAGAAGAATTGTGTGAAACTTCTTTCTGTTCTGTTTGTTCAACTAAAAGAGTTGAACTTTAGTTTTGATTGAGCCGTTCTGAAACACTCTTTCTGTAGAAAATGCAAGTGGAGATTCGGAACGCTAAGAGGGTTCTAGTGGAAAAAGGAATGTCTCCAAATATAAACTACACAGAATCATTCTGTGAAACATCTTTCTGATCTGTGCATTCAGCTAACAGAGTTAAACCATACTTTTGATTGAGCAGATCTGAACACTCTTTCTGTAGAAAATGCCACTGGACATTTGGAGCGCTAAGAGCGTAGTAGTGGAAAAAGGAATATATTCAAATATAAACTACACAGAAGCATTCAGTGAAACTTCTTGCTGATCTGAGCATTCAGCTAACAGGGTTAAACCATACATTTGATTGAGCAGTTTTGAAACACTCTGTCTGTAGAAAATGCAACTGGACATTCATAGCGCTAAGTGGGTAATAGTGGAAAAAAGAATATGTTCAAATATAAACTACACAGAAGCATTGTAGGAAACTTCTCTCTGTTCTGTGCATTCAACTAACAGAGTTGAACCTTACTTTTCATTGAGCCGTTCTGAAACACTCTTTCTGTAGAAACTGCAATTGGACATTCTGAGCGCTAAGAGGCCTATATTGGGAAAAAGAATGTCTACAAATAAAAACTACACAGAAGAATTGTGTGAAACTTCTTTCTGTTCTGTTGGTTCAACTAAAAGAGTTGAACCTTAGTTTTGATTGAGCCGTTCTGAAACACTCTTTCTGTAGAAAATGCAAGTGGAGTTTCGGAGCGCTAAGAGGGTAATAGTGGAAAAAGGAATGTCTCCAAATATAAACTACACAGAATCATTCTGTGAAACTTCTTTCTGATCTGTGCATTCAGCTAACAGAGTTAAACCATACTTTTGATTGAGCAGATCTGAACACTCTTTCTGTAGAAAATGCAACTGGACATTTGGAGCGCTAAGAGAGTAGTAGTGGAAAAAGGAATATATTCAAATATAAACTACACAGAAGCATTCTGTGAAACTTCTTTCTGATCTGAGCTTTCAGCTAACAGAGTTAAACCATACTTTTGATTGAGCAGTTTTGAATCACTCTGTCTGTAGAAAATGCAACTGGACATTCGTAGCGCCAAGTGGGTAATAGTGGAAAAAAGAATATGTTCAAATATAAACTACACAGAAGCATTGTATGAAATTTCTTTCTGTTCTGTGCATTCAACTAACAGAGTTGAACCTTAGTTTTGATTGAGCCTTTCTGAAACACTCTTTCTGTAGAAACTGCAATTGGACATTCTGAGCGCTAAGAGGCCTATATTGGGAAAAATGATATCTTCAAATAAAAACTACACAGAAGCATTGTATGAAACTTATTTCTGATATGTTCATTAAGCTAACAGAGTTAAACCATACTTTTCATTGCGCAGTTCTGAACACTCTTTCTGTAGAAAATGCAAGTGGACATTCGGAGCGCTAAGAGGGTAATAGTGGAAAAAGGAATATATTCAAATATAAACTACACAGTAGCATTCTGTGAAAATTCTTTCTGTTCTGTGCATTCAACTAACAGAGTTGAACCTTACTTTTGATTGAGCCGTTCTGAAACACTCTTTCTGTAGAAACTGCAATTGGACATGCTAAGCGCTAAGAGGCCTACATTGGGAAAAAGAATATCTTCAAATAAAAACTACACAGATGCATTCTGTGAAACTTATTTCTGATCTGTAAATTCAGTTAACAGAGATAAAACATATTTTTGATTGAGCAGTTATGAAACACTCTTTTTGTAGAAAATGCAAGTGGAGTTTCGGAGCGCTAAGGGGGTAATAGTGGAAAAACGAATGTCTTCAAATATAAACTACACAGAATCATTCGGTGAAACTTCTTTCTGATCTGTGCATTCAGCTAACAGGGTTAAACCATACTTTTGATTGAGCAGATCTGAACACACTTTCTGTAGAAAATGCAACTGGACATTTGGAGCGCTAAGAGCGTAGTAGTGGAAAAAGGAATATATTCAAATATAAACTACACAGAAGCATTCTGTGAAACTTCTTTCTGATCTGAGCATTCAGCTAACAGAGTTAAACCATACTTTTGATTGAGCAGTTTTGAAACACTCTGTCTGTAGAAAATGCAACTGGACATTCGTAGCGCTAAGTGGGTAATAGTGGAAAAAAGAATATGTTCAAATATAAACTACACAGAAGCATTGTTTGAAACTCCTTTCTGTTCTGTGCATTCAACTAACAGAGTTGAACCTTACTTTTGATTGAGCCGTTCTGAAACACTCTTTCTGTAGAAACTGCAGTTGGACATTCTGAGCGCTAAGAGGCCTATATTGGGAAAAAGGATGTCTACAAATAAAAACTACACAGAAGAATTGTGTGAAACTTCTTTCTGTTCTGTTTGTTCAACTAAAAGATTTGAACCTTAGTTTTGATTGAGCCGTTCTGAAACACTTTCTGTAGAAAATGCAAGTGGATATTCGGAGTGCTAAGAGGGTACTAGTGGAAAAAGGAATGTCTCCAAATATAAACTACACAGAATCATTCTGTGAAACTTCTTTCTGATCTGTGCATTCAGCTAACAGAGTTAAACCATACTTTTGATTGAGCAGATCTGAACACTCTTTCTGTAGAAAATGCAACTGGACATTTGGAGCGCTAAGAGCGTAGTAGTGGAAAAAGGAATATATTCAATATAAACTACACAGAAGCATTCTGTGAAACTTCTTGCTGATCTGAGCATTCAGCTAACAGGGTTAAACCATACTTTTGATTGAGCAGTTTTGAAACACTCTGTCTGTAGAAAATGCAACTGGACATTCATAGCGCTAAGTGGGTAATAGTGGAAAAAAGAATATGTTCAAATATAAACTACACAGAAGCATTGTATGAAACTTCTCTCTGTTCTGTGCATTCAACTAACAGAGTTGAACCTTACTTTTGATTGAGCCGTTCTCAAACACTCTTTCTGTAGAAACTGCAATTGGACATTCTGAGCGCTAAGAGGCCTATATTGGGAAAAAGAATGTCTACAAATAAAAACTACACAGAAGAATTGTGTGAAACTTCTTTCTGTTCTGTTGGTTCAACTAAAGAGTTGAACCTTAGTTTTGATTGAGCCGTTCTGAAACACTCTTTCTGTAGAAAATGCAAGTGGAGATTCGGAGCGCTAGGAGGGTTATAGTGGAAAAAGGAATGTCTCCAAATATAAACTACACAGAATCATTCTGTGAAACTTCTTTCTGATCTGTGCATTCAGCTAACAGAGTTAAACCATACTTTTGATTGAGCAGATCTGAATACTCTTTCTGTAGAAAATGCAACTGGACATTTGGAGCGCTAAGAGAGTAGTAGTGGAAAAAGGAATATATTCAAATATAAACTACACAGAAGCATTCTGTGAAACTTCTTTCTGATCTGAGCATTCAGCTAACAGAGTTAAACCATACTTTTGATTGAGCAGTTTTGAAACACTCTGTCTGTAGAAAATGCAACTGGACATTCGTAGCGCTAAGTGGGTAATAGAGGAAAAAATAATATGTTCAAATATAAACTACACAGAAGCATTGTATGAAAATTCTTTCTGTTCTGTGCATTCAACTAACAGAGTTGAACCTTACTTTTGATTGAGCCTTTCTGAAACACTCTTTCTGTAGAAACTGCAATTGGACATTCTGAGCGCTAAGAGGCCTCTATTGGGAAAAATAATATCTTCAAATAAAAACTACACAGAAGCATTGTGTGAAACTTATTTCTGATATGTTCATTAAGCTAACAGAGTTAAACCATACTTTTGATTGCGCAGTTCTGAACACTCTTTCTGTAGAAAATGCAAGTGGACATTCGGAGCGCTAAGAGGGTAATAGTGGAAAAAGGAATATATTCAAATATAAACTACACAGTAGCATTCTGTGAAAATTCTTTCTGTTCTGTGCATTCAACTAACAGGGTTGAACCTTACTTTTAATTGAGCCGTTGTGAAACACTCTTTCTGTAGAAACTGCAATTGGACATGCTAAGCGCTAAGAGGCCTACATTGGGAAAAAGAATATCTTCAAATAAAAACTACACAGATGCATTCTGTGAAACTTATTTCTGATCTGTAAATTCAGTTAACAGAGATAAAACATATTTTTGATTGAGCAGTTATGAAACACTCTTTTTGTAGAAAATGCAAGTGGAGATTCGGAGCGCTAAGGGGGTAATAGTGGAAAAAGGAATGTCTTCAAATATAAACTACACAGAATCATTCTGTGAAACTTCTTTCTGATCTGTGCATTCAGCTAACAGAGTTAAACCATACTTTTGATTGAGCAGATCTGAACACTCTTTGTGTAGAAAATGCAACTGGACATTTGGAGCGCTAAGAGCGAAGTGGTGGAAAAAGGAATATATTCAAATATAAACTACACAGAAGCATTCTGTGAAACTTCTTTCTGATCTGAGCATTCAGCTAACAGAGTTAAACCATACTTTTGATTGAGCAGTTTTGAAACACTCTGTCGGTAGAAAATGCAACTGGACATTCGTAGCGCTAAGTGGGTAATAGTGGAAAAAAGAATATATTCAAATATAAACTACACAGAAGCATTGTATGAAACTTCTTTCTGTTCTGTGCATTCAACTAACAGAGTTGAACCTTACTTTTGATTGAGCCGTTCTGAAACACTCTTTCTGTAGAAACTGCAATTGGACATTCTGAGCGCTAAGAGGCCTATATTGGGAAAAAGAATGTCTACAAATAAAAACTACACAGAAGAATTGTGTGAAACTTCTTTCTGTTCTGTTTGTTCAACTAAAAGAGTTGAACTTTAGTTTTGATTGAGCCGTTCTGAAACACTCTTTCTGTAGAAAATGCAAGTGGAGATTCGGAACGCTAAGAGGGTTCTAGTGGAAAAAGGAATGTCTCCAAATATAAACTACACAGAATCATTCTGTGAAACATCTTTCTGATCTGTGCATTCAGCTAACAGAGTTAAACCATACTTTTGATTGAGCAGATCTGAACACTCTTTCTGTAGAAAATGCCACTGGACATTTGGAGCGCTAAGAGCGTAGTAGTGGAAAAAGGAATATATTCAAATATAAACTACACAGAAGCATTCAGTGAAACTTCTTGCTGATCTGAGCATTCAGCTAACAGGGTTAAACCATACATTTGATTGAGCAGTTTTGAAACACTCTGTCTGTAGAAAATGCAACTGGACATTCATAGCGCTAAGTGGGTAATAGTGGAAAAAAGAATATGTTCAAATATAAACTACACAGAAGCATTGTAGGAAACTTCTCTCTGTTCTGTGCATTCAACTAACAGAGTTGAACCTTACTTTTCATTGAGCCGTTCTGAAACACTCTTTCTGTAGAAACTGCAATTGGACATTCTGAGCGCTAAGAGGCCTATATTGGGAAAAAGAATGTCTACAAATAAAAACTACACAGAAGAATTGTGTGAAACTTCTTTCTGTTCTGTTGGTTCAACTAAAAGAGTTGAACCTTAGTTTTGATTGAGCCGTTCTGAAACACTCTTTCTGTAGAAAATGCAAGTGGAGTTTCGGAGCGCTAAGAGGGTAATAGTGGAAAAAGGAATGTCTCCAAATATAAACTACACAGAATCATTCTGTGAAACTTCTTTCTGATCTGTGCATTCAGCTAACAGAGTTAAACCATACTTTTGATTGAGCAGATCTGAACACTCTTTCTGTAGAAAATGCAACTGGACATTTGGAGCGCTAAGAGAGTAGTAGTGGAAAAAGGAATATATTCAAATATAAACTACACAGAAGCATTCTGTGAAACTTCTTTCTGATCTGAGCTTTCAGCTAACAGAGTTAAACCATACTTTTGATTGAGCAGTTTTGAATCACTCTGTCTGTAGAAAATGCAACTGGACATTCGTAGCGCCAAGTGGGTAATAGTGGAAAAAAGAATATGTTCAAATATAAACTACACAGAAGCATTGTATGAAATTTCTTTCTGTTCTGTGCATTCAACTAACAGAGTTGAACCTTAGTTTTGATTGAGCCTTTCTGAAACACTCTTTCTGTAGAAACTGCAATTGGACATTCTGAGCGCTAAGAGGCCTATATTGGGAAAAATGATATCTTCAAATAAAAACTACACAGAAGCATTGTGTGAAACTTATTTCTGATATGTTCATTAAGCTAACAGAGTTAAACCATACTTTTCATTGCGCAGTTCTGAACACTCTTTCTGTAGAAAATGCAAGTGGACATTCGGAGCGCTAAGAGGGTAATAGTGGAAAAAGGAATATATTCAAATATAAACTACACAGTAGCATTCTGTGAAAATTCTTTCTGTTCTGTGCATTCAACTAAAAGAGTTGAACCTTACTTTTGATTGAGCCGTTCTGAAACACTCTTTCTGTAGAAACTGCAATTGGACATGCTAAGCGCTAAGAGGCCTACATTGGGAAAAAGAATATCTTCAAATAAAAACTACACAGATGCATTCTGTGAAACTTATTTCTGATCTGTAAATTCAGTTAACAGAGATAAAACATATTTTTGATTGAGCAGTTATGAAACACTCTTTTTGTAGAAAATGCAAGTGGAGTTTCGGAGCGCTAAGGGGGTAATAGTGGAAAAACGAATGTCTTCAAATATAAACTACACAGAATCATTCGGTGAAACTTCTTTCTGATCTGTGCATTCAGCTAACAGGGTTAAACCATACTTTTGATTGAGCAGATCTGAACACACTTTCTGTAGAAAATGCAACTGGACATTTGGAGCGCTAAGAGCGTAGTAGTGGAAAAAGGAATATATTCAAATATAAACTACACAGAAGCATTCTGTGAAACTTCTTTCTGATCTGAGCATTCAGCTAACAGAGTTAAACCATACTTTTGATTGAGCAGTTTTGAAACACTCTGTCTGTAGAAAATGCAACTGGACATTCGTAGCGCTAAGTGGGTAATAGTGGAAAAAAGAATATGTTCAAATATAAACTACACAGAAGCATTGTTTGAAACTCCTTTCTGTTCTGTGCATTCAACTAACAGAGTTGAACCTTACTTTTGATTGAGCCGTTCTGAAACACTCTTTCTGTAGAAACTGCAGTTGGACATTCTGAGCGCTAAGAGGCCTATATTGGGAAAAAGGATGTCTACAAATAAAAACTACACAGAAGAATTGTGTGAAACTTCTTTCTGTTCTGTTTGTTCAACTAAAAGATTTGAACCTTAGTTTTGATTGAGCCGTTCTGAAACACTTTCTGTAGAAAATGCAAGTGGATATTCGGAGTGCTAAGAGGGTACTAGTGGAAAAAGGAATGTCTCCAAATATAAACTACACAGAATCATTCTGTGAAACTTCTTTCTGATCTGTGCATTCAGCTAACAGAGTTAAACCATACTTTTGATTGAGCAGATCTGAACACTCTTTCTGTAGAAAATGCAACTGGACATTTGGAGCGCTAAGAGCGTAGTAGTGGAAAAAGGAATATATTCAATATAAACTACACAGAAGCATTCTGTGAAACTTCTTGCTGATCTGAGCATTCAGCTAACAGGGTTAAACCATACTTTTGATTGAGCAGTTTTGAAACACTCTGTCTGTAGAAAATGCAACTGGACATTCATAGCGCTAAGTGGGTAATAGTGGAAAAAAGAATATGTTCAAATATAAACTACACAGAAGCATTGTATGAAACTTCTCTCTGTTCTGTGCATTCAACTAACAGAGTTGAACCTTACTTTTGATTGAGCCGTTCTCAAACACTCTTTCTGTAGAAACTGCAATTGGACATTCTGAGCGCTAAGAGGCCTATATTGGGAAAAAGAATGTCTACAAATAAAAACTACACAGAAGAATTGTGTGAAACTTCTTTCTGTTCTGTTGGTTCAACTAAAGAGTTGAACCTTAGTTTTGATTGAGCCGTTCTGAAACACTCTTTCTGTAGAAAATGCAAGTGGAGATTCGGAGCGCTAGGAGGGTTATAGTGGAAAAAGGAATGTCTCCAAATATAAACTACACAGAATCATTCTGTGAAACTTCTTTCTGATCTGTGCATTCAGCTAACAGAGTTAAACCATACTTTTGATTGAGCAGATCTGAATACTCTTTCTGTAGAAACTGCAATTGGACATGCTAAGCGCTAAGAGGCCTACATTGGGAAAAAGAATATCTTCAAATAAAAACTACACAGATGCATTCGGTGAAACTTATTTCTGATCTGTAAATTCAATTAACAGAGATAAAACATATTTTTGATTGAGCAGTTATGAAACACTCTTTTTGTAGAAAATGCAAGTGGAGATTCGGAGCGCTAAGAGGGTAATAGTGGAAAAAGGAATATATTCAAATATAAACTACACAGAAGCATTCTGTGAAACTTCTTTCTGATCTGAGCATTCAGCTAACAGAGTTAAACCATACTTTTGATTGAGCAGTTTTGAAACACTCTGTCTGTAGAAAATGCAACTGGACATTCGTAGCGCTAAGTGGGTAATAGTGGAAAAAAGAATATGTTCAAATATAAACTACACAGAAGCATTGTATGAAACTTCTTTCTGTTCTGTGCATTCAACTAACAGAGTTGAACCTTACTTTTGATTGAGCCGTTCTGAAACACTCTTTCTGTAGAAACTGCAATTGGACATTCTGAGCGCTAAGAGGCCTATATTGGGAAAAAGAATGTCTACAAATAAAAACTACACAGAAGAATTGTGTGAAACTTCTTTCTGTTCTGTTTGTTCAACTAAAAGAGTTGAACCTTAGTTTTGATTGAGCCATTCTGTAACAGTCTTTCTGTAGAAAATGCAAGTGGAGATTCGGAGCGCTAAGAGGGTAATAGTGGAAAAAGGAATGTCTCCAAATATAAACTACACAGAATCATTCTGTGAAACTTCTTTCTGATATGTGCATTCAGCTAACAGAGTTAAACCATACTTTTGAATGAGCAGATCTGAACACTCTTTCTGTAGAAAATGCAACTGGACATTTGGAGCGCTAAGAGAGTAGTAGTGGAAAAAGGAATATATTCAAATATAAACTACACAGAAGCATTCTGTGAAAATTCTTTCTGATCTGAGCATTCAGCTAACAGAGTTAAACCATACTTTTGATTGAGCAGTTTTGAAACACTCTGTCTGTAGAAAATGCAACTGGACATTCGTAGCGCTAAGTGGGTAATAGTGGAAAAAAAATATGTTCACATATAAACTACACAGCAGCATTGTATGAAACTTCTTTCTGTTCTGTGCATTCAACTAACAGAGTTGAACCTTACTTTTGATTGAGCCTTTCTGAAACACTCTTTCTGTAGAAACTGCAATTGGACATTCTGAGCGCTAAGAGGCCTCTATTGGGAAAAATAATATCTTCAAATAAAAACTACACAGAAGCATTGTGTGAAACTTATTTCTGATATGTTCATTAAGCTAACAGAGTTAAACCATACTTTTGATTGCGCAGTTCTGAACACTATTTCTGTAGAAAATGCAAGTGGACATTCGGAGCGCTAAGAGGGTAATAGTGGAAAAAGGAATATATTCAAATGTAAACTACACAGTAGCATTCTGTGAAAATTCTTTCTGTTCTGTGCATTCAACTAACAGAGTTGAACCTTACATTTGATTGAGCCGTTCTGAAACACTCTTTCTGTAGAAACTGCAATTGGACATGCTAAGCGCTAAGAGGCCTACATTGGGAAAAAGAATATCTTCAAATAAAAACTACACAGATGCATTCTGTGAAACTTATTTCTGATCTGTAAATTCAGTTAACAGAGATAAAACATATTTTTGATTGAGCAGTTATGAAACACTCTTTTTGTAGAAAATGCAAGTGGAGATTCGGAGCGCTAAGAGGGTAATAGTGGAAAAAGTAATGTCTTCAAATATAAACTACACAGAATCATTCGGTGAAACTTCATTCTGATCTGTGCATTCAGCTAACAGTGTTAAACCATACTTTTGATTGAGCAGATCTGAACACTCTGTCTGTTGAAAATGCAACTGGACAATTGGAGCGCTAACAGCGTTGTAGTGGAAAAAGGAATATATTCAAATATAAACTACACAGAAGCATTCTGTGAAACTTCTTTCTGATCTGAGCATACAGCTAACAGAGTTAAACCATACTTTTGATTGAGCAGTTTTGAAACACTCTGTCTGTAGAAAATGCAACTGGACATTCGTAGCGCTAAGTGGGTAATAGTGGAAAAGAGAATATGTTCAAATATAAACTACACAGAAGCATTGTATGAAACTTCTTTCTGTTCTGTGCATTCAACTAACAGAGTTGAACCTTGCTTTTGATTGAGCCGTTCTGAAACACTCTTTCTGTAGAAACTGCAATTGGACATTCTGAGCGCTAAGAGGCCTATATTGGGAAAAAGAATGTCTACAAATAAAAACTACGCAGAAGAATTGTGTGAAACTTCTTTCTGTTCTGTTTGTTCAACTAAAAGAGTTGAACCTTAGTTTTGATTGAGCCGTTCTGAAACACTCTTTCTGTAGAAAATGCAAGTGGAGATTCGGAGCGCTAAGAGGGTAATAGTGGAAAAAGGAATGTCTCCAAATATAAACTACACAGAATCATACTGTGAAACTTCTTTCTGATCTGTGCATTCAGCTAACAGAGTTAAACCATACTTTTGATTGAGCAGATCTGAACACTCTTTCTGTAGAAAATGCAACTGGACATTTGGAGCGCTAAGAGAGTAGTAGTGGAAAAAGTAATATATTCAAATATAAACTACACAGAAGCATTCTGTGAAACTTCTTTCTGATCTGAGCATTCAGCTAACAGAGCTAAACCATACTTATGATTGAGCAGTTTTGAAACACTCTGTCTGTAGAAAATGCAACGGGACATTCGTAGCGCTAAGTGGGTAATAGTGGAAAAAAGAATATGTTCAAATATAAACTACACAGAAGCATTGTATGAAACTTCTTTCTGTTCTGTGCATTCAACTAACAGAGTTGAACCTTACATTTGATTGAGCCTTTCTGAAACACTCTTTCTGTAGAAACTTCAATTGGACATTGTGAGCGCTAAGAGGCCTATATTGGGAAAAATAATATCTTCAAATAAAAACTACACAGAAGCATTTTGTGAAACTTATTTCTGATATGTTCATTAAGCTAACAGAGTTAACCCATACTTTTGATTGCGCAGTTCTGAACACTCTTTCTGTAGAAAATGCAAGTGGACATTCGGAGCGCTAAGAGGGTAATAGTGGAAAAAGGAATATATTCAAATATAAACTACACAGTAGCATTCTGTGAAAATTCTTTCTGTTCTGTGCATTCAACTAACAGAGTTGAACCTTACTTTTGATTGAGCCGTTCTGAAACACTCTTTCTGTAGAAACTGCAATTGGACATGCTAAGCGCTAAGAGGCCTACATTGGGAAAAAGAATATAAGCAAATAAAAACTACACAGATGCATTCTGTGAAACTTATTTCTGATCTGTAAATTCAGTTAACAGAGATAAAACATATTTTTGATTGAGCAGTTATGAAACACTCTTTTTGTAGAAAATGCAAGTGGAGATTCGGAGCGCTAAGAGGGTAATAGTGGAAAAAGTAATGTCTTCAAATATAAACTACACAGAATCATTCGGTGAAACTTCTTTCTGATCTGTGCATTCAGCTAACAGAGTTAAACCATACTTTTGATTGAGCAGATCTGAACACTCTTTCTGTTGAAAATGCAACTGGACATTTGGAGCGCTAAGAGCGTAGTAGTGGAAAAAGGAATATATTCAAATATAAACTACACAGAAGCATTCTGTAAAACTTCTTTCTGATCTGAGCATACAGCTAACAGAGTTAAACCATACTTTTGATTGAGCAGTTTTGAAACACTCTGTCTTTTGAAAATGCAACTGGACTTTCCTAGCGCTAAGTGGGTAATAGTGGAAAAAAGTATATGTTCAAATATAAACTACACAGAAGCATTGTATGAAACTTCTTTCTGTTCTGTGCATTCAACTAACAGAGTTGAACCTTACTTTTGATTGAGCCGTTCTGAAACACTCTTTCTGTAGAAACTGCAATTGGACATTCTGAGCGCTAAGAGGCCTATATTGGGAAAAAGAATGTCTACAAATAAAAACTACACAGAAGAATTGTGTGAAACTTCTTTCTGTTCTGTTTGTTCCACTAAAAGAGTTGAACATTAGTTTTCATTGAGCCGTTCTGAAACACTCTTTCTGTAGAAAATGCAAGTGGAGATTCGGAGCGCTAAGAGGGTAATAGTTGAAAAAGGAATGTCTCCAAATATAAACTGCACAGAATCATTCTGTGAAACTTCTTTCTGACCTGTGCATTCAGCTAACAGAGTTAAACCATACTTTTGATTGAGCAGATGTGAACACTCTTTCTGTAGAAAATGCAACTGGACATTTGGAGCGCTAAGAGAGTAGTAGTGGAAAAAGGAATATATTCAAATATAAACTACACAGAAGTATTCTGTGAAACTTCTTTCTGATCTGAGCATTTAGCTAACCGAGTTAAACCATACTTTTGATTGAGCAGTTTTGAAACACTCTGTCTGTAGAAAATGCAACTGGACATTCGTAGCGCTAAGTGGGTAATAGTGGAAAAAAGAATATGTTCAAATATAAACTACACAGAAGCATTGTATGAAACTTCTTTCTGTTCTGTGCATTCAACTAACAGAGTTGAACCTTACTTTTGATTGAGCCGTTCTAAAACACTCTTTCTGTAGAAACTGCAATTGGACATTCTGAGCGCTAAGAGGCCTCTATTGGGAAAAAAAATATCTTCAAATAAAAACTACACAGAAGCATTGTGTGAAACTTATTTCTGATATGTTCATTAAGCTAACAGAGTTAAACCATACTTTTGATTGCGCAGTTCTGAACACTCTTTCTGTAGAAAATGCAAGTGGAAATTCAGAGCGCTAAGAGGGTAATAGTGGAAAAAGTAATATATTCAAATATAAACTACACAGTAGCATTCTGTGAAAATTCTTTCTGTTCTGTGCATTCAACTAACAGAGTTGAACCTTACTTTTGATTGAGCCGTTCTGAAACACTCTTTCTGTAGAAACTGCAATTGGACATCCTAAGCGCTAAGAGGCCTACATTGGGAAAAAGAATATTTTCAAATAAAAACTACACAGATGCATTCTGTGAAACTTATTTCTGATCTGTAAATTCAGTTAACAGAGATAAAACATATTTTTGATTGAGCAGTTATGAAACTCTCCTTTGTAGAAAATGCAAGTGGAGATTCGGAGCGCTAAGAGGGTAATAGTGGAAAAAGGAATGTCTTCAAATATAAACTACACAGAATCATTCGGTGAAACTTCTTTCTGATCTGTGCATTCAGCTAACAGAGTTAAACCATACTTTTGATTGAGCAGATCTGAACACTCTTTCTGTTGAAAATGCAACTGGACAATTGGAGCGCTAAGAGCGTTGTAGTGGAAAAAGGAATATATTCAAATATAAACTACACAGAAGCATTCTGTGAAACTTCTTTCTGATCTGAGCATACAGCTAACAGAGTTAAACCATACTTTTGATTGAGCAGTTTTGAAACACTCTGTCTTTAGAAAATGCAACTGGACATTCGTAGCGCTAAGTGGGTAATAGTGGAAAAGAGAATATGTTCAAATATAAACTACACAGAAGCATTGTATGAAACTTCTTTCTGTTCTGTGCATTCAACTAACATAGTTGAACCTTACTTTTGATTGAGCCGTTCTGAAACACTCTTTCTGTAGAAACTGCAATTGGACATTCTGAGCGCTGAGAGGCCTATATTGGGAAAAAGAATGTCTACAAATAAAAACTACGCAGAAGAATTTTGTGAAACTTCTTTCTGTTCTGTTTGTTCAACTAAAAGAGTTGAACCTTAGTTTTGATTGAGCCGTTCTGAAACACTCTTTCTGTAGAAAATGCAAGTGGAGATTCGGAGCGCTAAGAGGGTAATAGTGGAAAAAGGAATGTCTCCAAATATAAACTACACAGAATCATTCTGTGAAACTTCTTTCTGATCTGTGCATTCAGCTAACAGTGTTAAACCATACTTTTGATTGAGCAGATCTGAACACTCTTTCTGTAGAAAATGCAACTGGACATTTGGAGCGCTAAGAGAGTAGTAGTGGAAAAAGGAATATATTCAAATATAAACTACACAGAAGCATTCTGTGAAACTTCTTTCTGATCTGAGCATTCAGCTAACAGAGTTAAACCATACTTATGATTGAGCAGTTTTGAAACACTCTGTCTGTAGAAAATGCAACTGGACATTCGTAGCGCTAAGTGGGTAATAGTGGAAAAAAGAATATGTTCAAATATAAACTACACAGAAGCATTGTATGAAACTTCTTTCTGTTCTGTGCATTCAACTAACAGAGTTGAACCTTACTTTTGATTGAGCCTTTCTGAAACACTCTTTCTGTAGAAACTGCAATTGGACATTCTGAGCGCTAAGAGGGTAATAGTGGAAAAAGTAATATATTCAAATATAAACTACACAGTAGCATTCTGTGAAAATTCTTTCTGTTCTGTGCATTCAACTAACAGAGTTGAACCTTACTTTTGATTGAGCCGTTCTGAAACACTCTTTCTGTAGAAACTGCAATTGGACATCCTAAGCGCTAAGAGGCCTACATTGGGAAAAAGAATATTTTCAAATAAAAACTACACAGATGCATTCTGTGAAACTTATTTCTGATCTGTAAATTCAGTTAACAGAGATAAAACATATTTTTGATTGAGCAGTTATGAAACTCTCCTTTGTAGAAAATGCAAGTGGAGATTCGGAGCGCTAAGAGGGTAATAGTGGAAAAAGGAATGTCTTCAAATATAAACTACACAGAATCATTCGGTGAAACTTCTTTCTGATCTGTGCATTCAGCTAACAGAGTTAAACCATACTTTTGATTGAGCAGATCTGAACACTCTTTCTGTTGAAAATGCAACTGGACAATTGGAGCGCTAAGAGCGTTGTAGTGGAAAAAGGAATATATTCAAATATAAACTACACAGAAGCATTCTGTGAAACTTCTTTCTGATCTGAGCATACAGCTAACAGAGTTAAACCATACTTTTGATTGAGCAGTTTTGAAACACTCTGTCTTTAGAAAATGCAACTGGACATTCGTAGCGCTAAGTGGGTAATAGTGGAAAAGAGAATATGTTCAAATATAAACTACACAGAAGCATTGTATGAAACTTCTTTCTGTTCTGTGCATTCAACTAACATAGTTGAACCTTACTTTTGATTGAGCCGTTCTGAAACACTCTTTCTGTAGAAACTGCAATTGGACATTCTGAGCGCTGAGAGGCCTATATTGGGAAAAAGAATGTCTACAAATAAAAACTACGCAGAAGAATTTTGTGAAACTTCTTTCTGTTCTGTTTGTTCAACTAAAAGAGTTGAACCTTAGTTTTGATTGAGCCGTTCTGAAACACTCTTTCTGTAGAAAATGCAAGTGGAGATTCGGAGCGCTAAGAGGGTAATAGTGGAAAAAGGAATGTCTCCAAATATAAACTACACAGAATCATTCTGTGAAACTTCTTTCTGATCTGTGCATTCAGCTAACAGTGTTAAACCATACTTTTGATTGAGCAGATCTGAACACTCTTTCTGTAGAAAATGCAACTGGACATTTGGAGCGCTAAGAGAGTAGTAGTGGAAAAAGGAATATATTCAAATATAAACTACACAGAAGCATTCTGTGAAACTTCTTTCTGATCTGAGCATTCAGCTAACAGAGTTAAACCATACTTATGATTGAGCAGTTTTGAAACACTCTGTCTGTAGAAAATGCAACTGGACATTCGTAGCGCTAAGTGGGTAATAGTGGAAAAAAGAATATGTTCAAATATAAACTACACAGAAGCATTGTATGAAACTTCTTTCTGTTCTGTGCATTCAACTAACAGAGTTGAACCTTACTTTTGATTGAGCCTTTCTGAAACACTCTTTCTGTAGAAACTGCAATTGGACATTCTGAGCGCTAAGAGGCCTATATTGGGAAAAATAATATCTTCAAATAAAAACTACACAGAAGCATTTTGTGAAACTTATTTCTGATATGTTCATTAAGCTAACAGAGTTAACCCATACTTTTGATTGCGCAGTTCTGAACACTCTTTCTGTAGAAAATGCAAGTGGACATTCGGAGCGCTAAGAGGGTAATAGTGTAAAAAGGAATATATTCCAATATAAACTACACAGTAGCATTCTGTGAAAATTCTTTCTGTTCTGTGCATTCAACTAACAGAGTTGAACCTTACTTTTGATTGAGCCGTTCTGAAACACTCTTTCTGTAGAAACTGCAATTGGACATGCTAAGCGCTAAGAGGCCTACATTGGGAAAAAGAATATCTTCAAATAAAAACTACACAGATGCATTCTGTGAAACTTATTTCTGATCTGTAAATTCAGTTAACAGAGATAAAACATATTTTTGATTGAGCAGTTATGAAACACTCTTTTTGTAGAAAATGCAAGTGGAGATTCGGAGCGCTAAGAAGGTAATAGTGGAAAAAGGAATGTCTTCAAATATAAACTACACAGAATCATTCGGTGAAACTTCTTTCTGATCTGTGCATTCAGCTAACAGAGTTAAACCATACTTTTGATTGAGCAGATCTGAACACTCTTTCTGTTGAAAATGCAACTGGACATTTTGAGCGCTAAGAGCGTAGTAGTGGAAAAAGGAATATATTCAAATATAAACTACACAGAAGCATTCTGTGAAACTTCTTTCTGATCTGAGCATTCAGCTAACAGAGTTAAACCATACTTTTGATTGAGCAGTTTTGAAACACTCTGTCTGTAGAAAATGCAACTGGACATTCGTAGAGCTAAGTGGGTAATAGTGGAAAAAAGAATATGTTCAAATATAAACTACACAGAAGCATTGTATGAAACTTCTTTCTGTTCTGTGCATTCAACTAACAGAGTTGAACCTTACTTTTCATTGAGCCTTTCTGAAACACTCTTTCTGTAGAAACTGCAATTGGACATTCTGAGCGCTAAGAGGCCTATATTCGGAAAAATAATATCTTCAAATAAAAACTACACAGAAGCATTGTGTGAAACTTATTTCTGATATGTTCATTAAGCTAACAGAGTTAAACCATACTTTTGATTGCGCAGTTCTGAACACTCTTTCTGTAGAAAATGCAAGTGGACATTCGGAGCGCTAATAGGGTAATAGTGGAAAAAGGAATATATTCAAATATAAACTACACAGTAGCATTCTGTGAAAATTCTTTCTGTTCTGTGCATTCAACTAACAGAGTTGAACCTTACTTTTGATTGAGCCGTTCTGAAACAATCTTTCTGTAGAAACTGCAATTGGACATGCTAAGCGCTAAGAGGCCTACATTGGGAAAAAGAATATCTTCAAATAAAAACTACACAGATGCATTCTGTGAAACTTATTTCTGATCTGTAAATTCAGTTAACAGAGATAAAACATATTTTTGATTGAGCAGTTATGAAACACTCTTTTTGTAGAAAATGCAAGTGGAGATTCGGAGCGCTAAGGGGGTAATAGTGGAAAAACGAATGTCTTCAAATATAAACTACACAGAATCATTCGGTGAAACTTCTTTCTGATCTGTGCATTCAGCTAACAGAGTTAAACCATACATTTGATTGAGCAGATCTGAACACACTTTCTGTAGAAAATGCAACTGGACATTTGGAGCGCTAAGAGCGTAGTAGTGGAAAAAGGAATATATTCAAATATAAACTACACAGAAGCATTCTGTGAAACTTCTTTCTGATCTGAGCATTCAGCTAACAGAGTTAAACCATACTTTTGATTGAGCAGTTTTGAAACACTCTGTCTGTAGAAAATGCAACTGGACATTCGTAGCGCTAAGTGGGTAATAGTGGAAAAAAGAATATGTTCAAATATAAACTACACAGAAGCATTGTATGAAACTCCTTTCTGTTCTGTGCATTCAACTAACAGAGTTGAACCTTACTTTTGATTGAGCCGTTCTGAAACACTCTTTCTGTAGAAACTGCAGTTGGACATTCTGAGCGCTAAGAGGCCTATATTGGGAAAAAGGATGTCTACAAATAAAAACTACACAGAAGAATTGTGTGAAACTTCTTTCTGTTCTGTTTGTTCAACTAAAAGAGTTGAACCTTAGTTTTGATTGAGCCGTTCTGAAACACTCTTTCTGTAGAAAATGCAAGTGTAGATTCGGAGCGCTAAGAGGGTAATAGTGGAAAAAGGAATGTCTCCAAATATAAACTACACAGAAGCATTCTGTGAAACTTCTTTCTGATCTGAGCATTGAGCTAACAGAGTTAAACCATACTTTTGATTGAGCAGTTTTGAAACACTCTGTCTGTAGAAAATGCAACTGGACATTCGAAGCGCTAAGTGGGTAATAGTGGAAAAAAGAATATGTTCAAATATAAACTACACAGAAGCATTGTATGAAACTTCTTTCTGTTCTGTGCATTCAACTAACAGAGTTGAACCTTACTTTTGATTGAGCCGTTCTGAAACACTCTTTCTGTAGAAACTGCAATTGGACATTCTCAGCGCTAAGAGGCCTATATTGTAAAAAAGAATGTCTACAAATAAAAACTACACAGAAGAATTGTGTGAAACTTGTTTCTGTTCTGTTTGTTCAACTAAATGAGTTGAACCTTAGTTTTGATTGAGCCGTTCTGAAACACTCTTTCTGTAGAAAATGCACGTGGAGATTCCGAGCGCTAAGAGGGTAATAGTGGAAAAAGGAATGTCTCCAAATATAAACTACACAGAATCATTCTGTGAAACTTCTTTCTGATCTGTGCATTCAGCTAACAGAGTTAAACCATACTTTTGTTTGAGCATATCTGTACACTCTTTCTGTAGAAAATGCAACTGGACGTTTGGAGCGCTAAGAGAGTAATAGTGGAAAAAGGAATATATTCAAATATAAACTACACAGAAGCATTCTGTGAAACTTCTTTCTGATCTGAGCATTCAGCTAACAGAGTTAAAGCATACTTTTGATTGAGCAGTTTTGAAACCCTCTGTCTGTAGAAAATGCAACTGGACATTCCTAGCGCTAAGTGGGTAATAGTGGAAAAAAGAATATGTTCAAATATAAACTACACAGAAGCATTGTATGAAACTTCTTTCTGTTCTGTGCATTAAACTTACAGAGTTGAACCTTACTTTTGATTGAGCCTTTCTGAAACACTCTTTCTGTAGAAACTGCAATTGGACATTCTGAGCGCTAAGAGGCCTCTATTGGGAAAAATAATATCTTCAAATAAAAACTACACAGAAGCATTGTGTGAAACTTATTTCTGATATGTTCATTAAGCTAACAGAGTTAAACCATACTTTTGATTGCGCAGTTCTGAACACTCTTTCTGTAGAAAATGCAAGTGGATATTCGGAGCGCTAAGAGGGTAATAGTGGAAAACGGAATATATTCAAATATAAACTACACAGTAGCATTCTGTGAAAATTCTTTCTGTTCTGTGCATTCAACTAACAGAGTTGAGCCTTACTTTTGATTGAGCCGTTCTGAAACACTGTTTCTGTAGAAACTGCAATTGGACATGCTAAGCGCTAAGAGGCCTACATTGGGAAAAATAATATCTTCAAATAAAAACTACACAGATGCATTCTGTGAAACTTATTTCTGATCTGTAAATTCAGTTAACAGAGATAAAACATATTTTTGATTGAGCAGCTATGAAACACTCTTTTTGTAGAAAATGCAAGTGGAGATTCGGAGCGCTAAGTGGGTAATAGTGGAAAAAGGAATGTCTTCAAATATAAACTACACAGAATCATTCGGTGAAACTTCTTTCTGATCTGTGCATTCAGCTAACAGAGTTAAACCATACTTTTGATTGAGCAGATCTGAACACTCTTTCTGTTGAAAATGCAACTGGAGATTTGGAGCGCTAAGAGCGTAGTAGTGGAAAAAGGAATATATTCAAATATAAACTACACAGAAGCATTCTGTGAAACTTCTTTCTGATCTGAGCATTCAGCTAACAGAGTTAAACCATACTTTTGATTGAGCAGTTTTGAAACACTCTGTCTGTAGAAAATGCAACTGGACATTCGTAGCGCTAAGTGGGTAATAGTGGAAAAAAGAATATGTTCAAATATAAACTACACAGAAGCATTGTATGAAACTTCTTTCTGTTCTGTGCATTCAACTAACAGAGTTGAACCTTACTTTTGATTGAGCCGTTCTGAAACACTCTTTCTGTAGAAACTGCAATTGGACATTCTGAGCGCTAAGAGGCCTATATTGGGAAAAAGAATGTCTACAAATAAAAACTACACAGAAGAATTTTGTGAAACTTCTCTCTGTTCTGTTTGTTCAACTAAAAGAGTTGAACCTTAGTTTTGATTGAGCCATTCTGTAACAGTCTTTCTGTAGAAAATGCAAGTGGAGATTCGGAGCGCTAAGAGGGTTATAGTGGAAAAAGGAATGTCTCCAAATATAAACTACACAGAATCATTCTGTGAAACTTCTTTCTGATATGTGCATTCAGCTAACAGAGTTAAACCATACTTTTGATTGAGCAGATCTGAACACTCTTTCTGTTGAAAATGCAACTGGACATTTGGAGCGCTAAGAGCGTAGTAGTGGAAAAAGGAATATATTCAAATATAAACTACACAGAAGCATTCTGTGAAACTTCTTTCTGATCTGAGCATACAGCTAACAGAGTTAAACCATACTTTTGATTGAGCAGTTTTGAAACACTCTGTCTGTTGAAAATGCAACTGGACTTTCCTAGCGCTAAGTGGGTAATAGTGGAAAAAAGTATATGTTCAAATATAAACTACACAGAAGCATTGTATGAAACTTCTTTCTGTTCTGTGCATTCAACTAACAGAGTTGAACCTTACTTTTGATTGAGCCGTTCTGAAACACTCTTTCTGTAGAAACTGCAATTGGACATTCTGAGCGCTAAGAGGCCTATATTGGGAAAAAGAATGTCTACAAATAAAAACTACACAGAAGAATTGTGTGAAACTTCTTTCTGTTCTGTTTGTTCCACTAAAAGAGTTGAACATTAGTTTTCATTGAGCCGTTCTGAAACACTCTTTCTGTAGAAAATGCAAGTGGAGATTCGGAGCGCTAAGAGGGTAATAGTTGAAAAAGGAATGTCTCCAAATATAAACTGCACAGAATCATTCTGTGAAACTTCTTTCTGACCTGTGCATTCAGATAACAGAGTTAAACCATACTTTTGATTGAGCAGATCTGAACACTCTTTCTGTAGAAAATGCAACTGGACATTTTGAGCGCTAAGAGAGTAGTAGTGGAAAAAGGAATATATTCAAATATAAACTACACAGAAGCATTCTGTGAAACTTTTTTCTGATCTGAGCATTTAGCTAACCGAGTTAAACCATACTTTTGATTGAGCAGTTTTGAAACACTCTGTCTGTAGAAAATGCAACTGGACATTCGTAGCGCTAAGTGGGTAATAGTGGAAAAAAGAATATGTTCAAATATAAACTACACAGAAGCATTGTATGAAACTTCTTTCTGTTCTGTGCATTCAACTAACAGAGTTGAACCTTACTTTTGATTGAGCCGTTCTGAAACACTCTTTCTGTAGAAACTGCAATTGGACATTCTGAGCGCTAAGAGGCCTCTATTGGGAAAAATAATATCTTCAAATAAAAACTACACAGAAGCATTGTGTGAAACTTATTTCTGATATGTTCATTAAGCTAACAGAGTTAAACCATACTTTTGATTGCGCAGTTCTGAACACTCTTTCTGTAGAAAATGCAAGTGGAAATTCAGAGAGCTAAGAGGGTAATAGTGGAAAAAGGAATATATTCAAATATAAACTACACAGTAGCATTCTGTGAAAATTCTTTCTGTTCTGTGCATTCAACTAACAGAGTTGAACCTTACTTTTGATTGAGCTGTTCTGAAACACTCTTTCTGTAGAAACTGCAATTGGACATGCTAAGCGCTAAGAGGCCTACATTGGGAAAAAGAATATCTTCAAAAAAAAACTACACAGATGCATTCTGTGAAACTTATTTCTGATCTGTAAATTCAGTTAACAGAGATAAAACATATATTTGATTGAGCAGTTATGAAACACTCCTTTGTAGAAAATGCAAGTGGAGATTCGGAGCGCTAAGAGGGTAATAGTGGAAAAAGGAATGTCTTCAAATATAAACTACACAGAATCATTCGGTGAAACTTCTTTCTGATCTGTGCATTCAGCTAACAGAGTTAAACCATACTTTTGATTGAGCAGATCTGAACACTCTTTCTGTTGAAAATGCAACTGGACAATTGGAGCGCTAAGAGCGTTGTAGTGGAAAAAGGAATATATTCAAATATAAACTACACAGAAGCATTCTGTGAAACTTCTTTCTGATCTGAGCATACAGCTAACAGAGTTAAACCATACTTTTGATTGAGCAGTTTTGAAACACTCTGTCTGTAGAAAATGCAACTGGACATTCGTAGCGCTAAGTGGGTAATAGTGGAAAAGAGAATATGTTCAAATATAAACTACACAGAAGCATTGTATGAAACTTCTTTCTGTTCTGTGCATTCAACTAACAGAGTTGAACCTTACTTTTGATTGAGCCGTTCTGAAACACTCTTTCTGTAGAAACTGCAATTGGACATTCTGAGCGCTAAGAGGCCTATATTGGGAAAAAGAATGTCTACAAATAAAAACTACGCAGAAGAATTGTGTGAAACTTCTTTCTCTTCTGTTTGTTCAACTAAAAGAGTTGAACCTTAGTTTTGATTGAGCCGTTCTGAAACACTCTTTCTGTAGAAAATGCAAGTGGAGATTCGGAGCGCTAAGAGGGTAATAGTGGAAAAAGGAATGTCTCCAAATATAAACTACACAGAATCATTCTGTGAAACTTCTTTCTGATCTGTGCATTCAGCTAACAGAGTTAAACCATACTTTTGATTGAGCAGATCTGAACACTCTTTCTGTAGAAAATGCAACTGGACATTTGGAGCGCTAAGAGCGTAGTAGTGGAAAAAGGAATATATTCAAATATAAACTACACAGAAGCATTCTGTAAAAATTCTTTCTGATCTGAGCATACAGCTAACAGAGTTAAACCATACTTTTGATTGAGCAGTTTTGAAACACTCTGTCTTTTGAAAATGCAACGGGACTTTCCTAGCGCTAAGTGGGTAATAGTGGAAAAAAGAATATGTTCAAATATAAACTACACAGAAGCATTGTATGAAACTTCTTTCTGTTCTGTGCATTCAACTAACAGAGTTGAACCTTACTTTTGATTGAGCCTTTCTGAAACACTCTTTCTGTAGAAACTGCAATTGGACATTCTGAGCGCTAAGAGGCCTATATTGGGAAAAATAATATCTTCAAATAAAAACTACACAGAAGCATTGTGTGAAACTTATTTCTGATATGTTCATTAAGCTAACAGAGTTAAACCATACTTTTGATTGCGCAGTTCTGAACACTCTTTCTGTAGAAAATGCAAGTGGACATTCGGAGCGCTAATAGGGTAATAGTGGAAAAAGGAATATATTCAAATATAAACTACACAGTAGCATTCTGTGAAAATTCTTTCTGTTCTGTGCATTCAACTAACAGAGTTGAACCTTACTTTTGATTGAGCCGTTCTGAAACACTCTTTCTGTAGAAACTGCAATTGGACATGCTAAGCGCTAAGAGGCCTACATTGGGAAAAAGAATATCTTCAAATAAAAACTACACAGATGCATTCTGTGAAACTTATTTCTGATCTGTAAATTCAGTTAACAGAGATAAAACATATTTTTGATTGAGCAGTTATGAAACACTCTTTTTGTAGAAAATGCAAGTGGAGATTCGGAGCGCTAAGGGGGTAATAGTGGAAAAACGAATGTCTTCAAATATAAACTACACAGAATCATTCGGTGAAACTTCTTTCTGATCTGTGCATTCAGCTAACAGAGTTAAACCATACTTTTGATTGAGCAGATCTGAACACACTTTCTGTAGAAAATGCAACTGGACATTTGGAGCGCTAAGAGCGTAGTAGTGGAAAAAGGAATATATTCAAATATAAACTACACAGAAGCATTCTGTGAAACTTCTTTCTGATCTGAGCATTCAGCTAACAGAGTTAAACCATACTTTTGATTGAGCAGTTTTGAAACACTCTGTCTGTAGAAAATGCAACTGGACATTCGTAGCGCTAAGTGGGTAATAGTGGAAAAAAGAATATGTTCAAATATAAACTACACAGAAGCATTGTATGAAACTTCTTTCTGTTCTGTGCATTCAACTAACAGAGTTGAACCTTACTTTTGATTGAGCCGTTCTGAAACACTCTTTCTGTAGAAACTGCAATTGGACATTCTCAGCGCTAAGAGGCCTATATTGTAAAAAAGAATGTCTACAAATAAAAACTACACAGAAGAATTGTGTGAAACTTGTTTCTGTTCTGTTTGTTCAACTAAAAGATTTGAACCTTAGTTTTGATTGAGCCGTTCTGAAACACTCTTTCTGTAGAAAATGCAAGTGGAGATTCGGAGCGCTAAGAGGGTAATAGTGGAAAAAGGAATGTCTCCAAATATAAACTACACAGAATCATTCTGTGAAACTTCTTTCTGATCTGTGCATTCAGCTAACAGAGTTAAACCATACTTTTGATTGAGCAGATCTGAACACTCTTTCTGTTGAAAATGCAACTGGACCTTTGGAGCGCTAAGAGAGTAATAGTGGAAAAAGGAATATATTCAAATATAAACTACACAGAAGCATTCTGTGAAACTTCTTTCTGATCTGAGCATTCAGCTAACAGAGTTAAACCATACTTTTGATTGAGCAGTTTTGAAACACTCTGTCTGTAGAAAATGCAACTGGACATTCCTAGCGCTAAGTGGGTAATAGTGGAAAAAAGAATATGTTCAAATATAAACTACACAGAAGCATTGTATGAAACTTCTTTCTGTTCTGTGCATTTAACTAACAGAGTTGAACGTTACTTTTGATTGAGCCTTTCTGAAACACTCTTTCTGTAGAAACTGCAATTGGACATTCTGAGCGCTAAGAGGCCTCTATTGGGAAAAATAATATCTTCAAATAAAAACTACACAGAAGCATTGTGTGAAACTTATTTCTGATATGTTCATTAAGCTAACAGAGTTAAACCATACTTTTGATTGCGCAGTTCTGAACACTCTTTCTGTAGAAAATGCAAGTGGATATTCGGAGCGCTAAGAGGGTAATAGTGGAAAACGGAATATATTCAAATATAAACTACACAGTAGCATTCTGTGAAAATTCTTTCTGTTCTGTGCATTCAACTAACAGAGTTGAGCCTTACTTTTGATTGAGCCGTTCTGAAACACTGTTTCTGTAGAAACTGCAATTGGACATGCTAAGCGCTAAGAGGCCTACATTGGGAAAAATAATATCTTCAAATAAAAACTACACAGATGCATTCTGTGAAACTTATTTCTGATCTGTAAATTCAGTTAACAGAGATAAAACATATTTTTGATTGAGCAGTTATGAAACACTCTTTTTGTAGAAAATGCAGGTGGAGATTCGGAGCGCTAAGTGGGTAATAGTGGAAAAAGGAATGTCTTCAAATATAAACTACACAGAATCATTCGGTGAAACTTCTTTCTGATCTGTGCATTCAGCTAACAGAGTTAAACCATACTTTTGATTGAGCAGATCTGAACACTCTTTCTGTTGAAAATGCAACTGGAGATTTGGAGCGCTAAGAGCGTAGTAGTGGAAAAAGAAATATATTCAAATATAAACTACACAGAAGCATTCTGTGAAACTTCTTTCTGATCTGAGCATTCAGCTAACAGAGTTAAACCATACTTTTGATTGAGCAGTTTTGAAACACTCTGTCTGTAGAAAATGCAACTGGACATTCGTAGCGCTAAGTGGGTAATAGTGGAAAAAAGAATATGTTCAAATATAAACTACACAGAAGCATTGTATGAAACTTCTTTCTGTTCTGTGCATTCAACTAACAGAGTTGAACCTTACTTTTGATTGAGCCGTTCTGAAACACTCTTTCTGTAGAAACTGCAATTGGACATTCTGAGCGCTAAGAGGCCTATATTGGGAAAAAGAATGTCTACAAATAAAAACTACACAGAAGAATTTTGTGAAACTTCTTTCTGTTCTGTTTGTTCAACTAAAAGAGTTGAACCTTAGTTTTGATTGAGCCATTCTGTAACAGTCTTTCTGTAGAAAATGCAAGTGGAGATTCGGAGCGCTAAGAGGGTTATAGTGGAAAAAGGAATGTCTCCAAATATAAACTACACAGAATCATTCTGTGAAACTTCTTTCTGATATGTGCATTCAGCTAACAGAGTTAAACCATACTTTTGAATGAGCAGATCTGAACACTCTTTCTGTTGAAAATGCAACTGGACATTTGGAGCGCTAAGAGAGTAGTAGTGGAAAAAGGAATATATTCAAATATAAACTACACAGAAGCATTCTGTGAAAATTCTTTCTGATCTGAGCATTCAGCTAACAGAGTTAAACCATACTTTTGATTGAGCAGTTTTGAAACACTCTGTCTGTAGAAAATGCAACTGGACATTCGTAGCGCTAAGTGGGTAATAGTGGAAAAGAGAATATGTTCAAATATAAACTACACAGAAGCATTGTATGAAACTTCTTTCTGTTCTGTGCATTCAACTAACAGAGTTGAACCTTACTTTTGATTGAGCCGTTCTGAAACACTCTTTCTGTAGAAACTGCAATTGGACATTCTCAGCGCTAAGAGGCCTATATTGTAAAAAAGAATGTCTACAAATAAAAACTACACAGAAGAATTGTGTGAAACTTGTTTCTGTTCTGTTTGTTCAACTAAAAGAGTTGAACCTTAGTTTTGATTGAGCCGTTCTGAAACACTCTTTCTGTAGAAAATGCAAGTGGAGATTCGGAGCGCTAAGAGGGTAATAGTGGAAAAAGGAATGTCTCCAAATATAAACTACACAGAATCATTCTGTGAAACTTCTTTCTGATCTGTGCATTCAGCTAACAGAGTTAAACCATACTTTTGATTGAGCAGATCTGAACACTCTTTCTGTTGAAAATGCAACTGGACATTTGGAGCGCTAAGAGAGTAATAGTGGAAAAAGGAATATATTCAAATATAAACTACACAGAAGCATTCTGTGAAACTTCTTTCTGATCTGAGCATTCAGCTAACAGAGTTAAACCATACTTTTGATTGAGCAGTTTTGAAACACTCTGTCTGTAGAAAATGCAACTGGACATTCCTAGCGCTAAGTGGGTAATAGTGGAAAAAAGAATATGTTCAAATATAAACTACACAGAAGCATTGTATGAAACTTCTTTCTGTTCTGTGCATTTAACTAACAGAGTTGAACCTTACTTTTGATTGAGCCTTTCTGAAACACTCTTTCTGTAGAAACTGCAATTGGACATTCTGAGCGCTAAGAGGCCTCTATTGGGAAAAATAATATCTTCAAATAAAAACTACACAGAAGCATTGTGTGAAACTTATTTCTGATATGTTCATTAAGCTAACAGAGTTAAACCATACTTTTGATTGCGCAGTTCTGAACACTCTTTCTGTAGAAAATGCAAGTGGATATTCGGAGCGCTAAGAGGGTAATAGTGGAAAACGGAATATATTCAAATATAAACTACACAGTAGCATTCTGTGAAAATTCTTTCTGTTCTGTGCATTCAACTAACAGAGTTGAGCCTTACTTTTGATTGAGCCGTTCTGAAACACTGTTTCTGTAGAAACTGCAATTGGACATGCTAAGCGCTAAGAGGCCTACATTGGGAAAAATAATATCTTCAAATAAAAACTACACAGATGCATTCTGTGAAACTTATTTCTGATCTGTAAATTCAGTTAACAGAGATAAAACATATTTTTGATTGAGCAGTTATGAAACACTCTTTTTGTAGAAAATGCAGGTGGAGATTCGGAGCGCTAAGTGGGTAATAGTGGAAAAAGGAATGTCTTCAAATATAAACTACACAGAATCATTCGGTGAAACTTCTTTCTGATCTGTGCATTCAGCTAACTGAGTTAAACCATACTTTTGATTGAGCAGATCTGAACACACTTTCTGTTGAAAATGCAACTGGAGATTTGGAGCGCTAAGAGCGTAGTAGTGGAAAAAGAAATATATTCAAATGTAAACTACACAGAAGCATTCTGTGAAACTTCTTTCTGATCTGAGCATTCAGCTAACAGAGTTAAACCATACTTTTGATTGAGCAGTTTTGAAACACTCTGTCTGTAGAAAATGCAACTGGACATTCGTAGCGCTAAGTGGGTAATAGTGGAAAAAAGAATATGTTCAAATATAAACTACACAGAAGCATTGTATGAAACTTCTTTCTGTTCTGTGCATTCAACTAACAGAGTTGAACCTTACTTTTGATTGAGCCGTTCTGAAACACTCTTTCTGTAGAAACTGCAATTGGACATTCTGAGCGCTAAGAGGCCTATATTGGGAAAAAGAATGTCTACAAATAAAAACTACACAGAAGAATTTTGTGAAACTTCTTTCTGTTCTGTTTGTTCAACTAAAAGAGTTGAACCTTAGTTTTGATTGAGCCATTCTGTAACAGTCTTTCTGTAGAAAATGCAAGTGGAGATTCGGAGCGCTAAGAGGGTTATAGTGGAAAAAGGAATGTCTCCAAATATAAACTACACAGAATCATTCTGTGAAACTTCTTTCTGATATGTGCATTCAGCTAACAGAGTTAAACCATACTTTTGAATGAGCAGATCTGAACACTCTTTCTGTTGAAAATGCAACTGGACATTTGGAGCGCTAAAAGAGTAGTAGTGGAAAAAGGAATATATTCAAATATAAACTACACAGAAGCATTCTGTGAAAATTCTTTCTGATCTGAGCATTCAGCTAACAGAGTTAAACCATACTTTTGATTGAGCAGTTTTGAAACACTCTGTCTGTAGAAAATGCAACTGGACATTCGTAGCGCTAAGTGGGTAATAGTGGAAAAGAGAATATGTTCAAATATAAACTACACAGAAGCATTGTATGAAACTTCTTTCTGTTCTGTGCATTCAACTAACAGAGTTGAACCTTACTTTTGATTGAGCCGTTCTGAAACACTCTTTCTGTAGAAACTGCAATTGGACATTCTGAGCGCTAAGAGGCCTATATTGGGAAAAAGAATGTCTACAAATAAAAACTACGCAGAAGAATTGTGTGAAACTTCTTTCTGTTCTGTTTGTTCAACTAAAAGAGTTGAACCTTAGTTTTGATTGAGCCGTTCTGTAACACTCTTTCTGTAGAAAATGCAAGTGGAGATTCGGAGCGCTAAGAGGGTAATAGTGGAAAAAGGAATGTCTCCAAATATAAACTACACAGAATCATTCTGTGAAACTTCTTTCTGATCTGTGCATTCAGCTAACAGAGTTAAACCATACTTTTGATTGAGCAGATCTGAACACTCTTTCTGTAGAAAATGCAACTGGACATTTGGAGCGCTAAGAGAGCAGTAGTGGAAAAAGGAATATATTCAAATATAAACTACACAGAAGCATTCTGTGAAACTTCTTTCTGATCTGAGCATTCAGCTAACAGAGTTAAACCATACTTATGATTGAGCAGTTTTGAAACACACTGTCTGTAGAAAATGCAACGGGACATTCGTAGCTCTAAGTGGGTAATAGTGGAAAAAAGAATATGTTCAAATATAAAGTACACAGAAGCATTGTATGAAACTTTTTTCTGTTCTGTGCATTCAACTAACAGAGTTGAACCTTACTTTTGATTGAGCCTTTCTGAAACACTCTTTCTGTAGAAACTGCAATTGGACATTCTGAGCGCTAAGAGGCCTATATTGGGAAAAATAATATCTTCAAATAAAAACTACACAGAAGCATTGTGTGAAACTTATTTCTGATATGTTCATTAAGCTAACAGAGTTAACCCATACTTTTGATTGCGCAGTTCTGAACACTCTTTCTGTAGAAAATGCAAGTGGACATTCGGAGCGCTAAGAGGGTAATAGTGGAAAAAGTAATATATTCAAATATAAACTATACAGTAGCATTCTGTGAAAATTCTTTCTGTTCTGTGCATTCAACTAACAGAGTTGAACCTTACTTTTGATTGAGCCGTTCTGAAACACTCTTTCTGTAGAAACTGCAATTGGACATGCTAAGCGCTAAGAGGCCTACATTGGGAAAAAGAATATATTCAAATAAAAACTACACAGATGCATTCTGTGAAACTTATTTCTGATCTGTAAATTCAGTTAACAGAGATAAAACATATTTTTGATTGAGCAGTTATGAAACACTCTTTTTGTAGAAAATGCAAGTGGAGATTCGGAGCGCTAAGAGGTTAATAGTGGAAAAAGGAATGTCTTCAAATATAAACTACACAGAATCATTCGGTGAAACTTCTTTCTGATCTGTGCATTCAGCTACCAGAGTTAAAACATACTTTTGATTGAGCAGATCTGAACACTCTTTCTGTTGAAAATGCAACTGGACATTTGGAGCGGTAAGAGCGTAGTAGTGGAAAAAGGAATATATTCAAATATAAACTACACAGAAGCATTCTGTGAAACTTCTTTCTGATCTGAGCATTCAGCTAACAGAGTTAAACCATACTTTTGATTGAGCAGTTTTGAAACACTCTGTCTGTAGAAAATGCAACTGGACATTCGAAGCGCTAAGTGGGTAATAGTGGAAAAAAGAATATGTTCAAATATAAACTACACAGAAGCATTGTATGAAACTTCTTTCTGTTCTGTGCATTCAACTAACAGAGTTGAACCTTACTTTTGATTGAGCCGTTCTGAAACACTCTTTCTGTAGAAACTGCAATTGGACATTCTCAGCGCTAAGAGGCCTATATTGTAAAAAAGAATGTCTACAAATAAAAACTACACAGAAGAATTGTGTGAAACTTGTTTCTGTTCTGTTTGTTCAACTAAATGAGTTGAACCTTAGTTTTGATTGAGCCGTTCTGAAACACTCTTTCTGTAGAAAATGCAAGTGGAGATTCCGAGCGCTAAGAGGGTAATAGTGGAAAAAGGAATGTCTCCAAATATAAACTACACAGAATCATTCTGTGAAACTTCTTTCTGATCTGTGCATTCAGCTAACAGAGTTAAACCATACTTTTGATTGAGCATATCTGTACACTCTTTCTGTAGAAAATGCAACTGGACATTTGGAGCGCTAAGAGAGTAATAGTGGAAAAAGGAATATATTCAAATATAAACTACACAGAAGCATTCTGTGAAACTTCTTTCTGATCTGAGCATTCAGCTAACAGAGTTAAACCATACTTTTGATTGAGCAGTTTTGAAACACTCTGTCTGTAGAAAATGCAACTGGACATTCCTAGCGCTAAGTGGGTAATAGTGGAAAAAAGAATATGTTCAAATATAAACTACACAGAAGCATTGTATGAAACTTCTTTCTGTTCTGTGCATTAAACTAACAGAGTTGAACCTTACTTTTGATTGAGTCTTTCTGAAACACTCTTTCTGTAGAAACTGCAATTGGACATTCTGAGCGCTAAGAGGCCTCTATTGGGAAAAATAATATCTTCAAATAAAAACTACACAGAAGCATTGTGTGAAACTTATTTCTGATATGTTCATTAAGCTAACAGAGTTAAACCATACTTTTGATTGCGCAGTTCTGAACACTCTTTCTGTAGAAAATGCAAGTGGATATTCGGAGCGCTAAGAGGGTAATAGTGGAAAACGGAATATATTCAAATATAAACTACACAGTAGCATTCTGTGAAAATTCTTTCTGTTCTGTGCATTCAACTAACAGAGTTGAGCCTTACTTTTGATTGAGCCGTTCTGAAACACTGTTTCTGTAGAAACTGCAATTGGACATGCTAAGCGCTAAGAGGCCTACATTGGGAAAAATAATATCTTCAAATAAAAACTACACAGATGCATTCTGTGAAACTTATTTCTGATCTGTAAATTCAGTTAACAGAGATAAAACATATTTTTGATTGAGCAGTTATGAAACACTCTTTTTGTAGAAAATGCAGGTGGAGATTCGGAGCGCTAAGTGGGTAATAGTGGAAAAAGGAATGTCTTCAAATATAAACTACACAGAATCATTCGGTGAAACTTCTTTCTGATCTGTGCATTCAGCTAACAGAGTTAAACCATACTTTTGATTGAGCAGATCTGAACACTCTTTCTGTTGAAAATGCAACTGGAGATTTGGAGCGCTAAGAGCGTAGTAGTGGAAAAAGAAATATATTCAAATATAAACTACACAGAAGCATTCTGTGAAACTTCTTTCTGATCTGAGCATTCAGCTAACAGAGTTAAACCATACTTTTGATTGAGCAGTTTTGAAACACTCTGTCTGTAGAAAATGCAACTGGACATTCGTAGCGCTAAGTGGGTAATAGTGGAAAAAAGAATATGTTCAAATATAAACTACACAGAAGCATTGTATGAAACTTCTTTCTGTTCTGTGCATTCAACTAACAGAGTTGAACCTTACTTTTGATTGAGCCGTTCTGAAACACTCTTTCTGTAGAAACTGCAATTGGACATTCTGAGCGCTAAGAGGCCTATATTGGGAAAAAGAATGTCTACAAATAAAAACTACACAGAAGAATTTTGTGAAACTTCTTTCTGTTCTGTTTGTTCAACTAAAAGAGTTGAACCTTAGTTTTGATTGAGCCATTCTGTAACAGTCTTTCTGTAGAAAATGCAAGTGGAGATTCGGAGCGCTAAGAGGGTTATAGTGGAAAAAGGAATGTCTCCAAATATAAACTACACAGAATCATTCTGTGAAACTTCTTTCTGATATGTGCATTCAGCTAACAGAGTTAAACCATACTTTTGAATGAGCAGATCTGAACACTCTTTCTGTTGAAAATGCAACTGGACATTTGGAGCGCTAAGAGAGTAGTAGTGGAAAAAGGAATATATTCAAATATAAACTACACAGAAGCATTCTGTGAAAATTCTTTCTGATCTGAGCATTCAGCTAACAGAGTTAAACCATACTTTTGATTGAGCAGTTTTGAAACACTCTGTCTGTAGAAAATGCAACTGGACATTCGTAGCGCTAAGTGGGTAATAGTGGAAAAGAGAATATGTTCAAATATAAACTACACAGAAGCATTGTATGAAACTTCTTTCTGTTCTGTGCATTCAACTAACAGAGTTGAACCTTACTTTTGATTGAGCCGTTCTGAAACACTCTTTCTGTAGAAACTGCAATTGGACATTCTGAGCTCTAAGAGGCCTATATTGGGAAAAAGAATGTCTACAAATAAAAACTACGCAGAAGAATTGTGTGAAACTTCTTTCTGTTCTGTTTGTTCAACTAAAAGAGTTGAACCTTAGTTTTGATTGAGCCGTTCTGTAACACTCTTTCTGTAGAAAATGCAAGTGGAGATTCGGAGCGCTAAGAGGGTAATAGTGGAAAAAGGAATGTCTCCAAATATAAACTACACAGAATCATTCTGTGAAACTTCTTTCTGATCTGTGCATTCAGCTAACAGAGTTAAACCATACTTTTGATTGAGCAGATCTGAACACTCTTTCTGTAGAAAATGCAACTGGACATTTGGAGCGCTAAGAGAGCAGTAGTGGAAAAAGGAATATATTCAAATATAAACTACACAGAAGCATTCTGTGAAACTTCTTTCTGATCTGAGCATTCAGCTAACAGAGTTAAACCATACTTATGATTGAGCAGTTTTGAAACACTCTGTCTGTAGAAAATGCAACGGGACATTCGTAGCTCTAAGTGGGTAATAGTGGAAAAAAGAATATGTTCAAATATAAAGTACACAGAAGCATTGTATGAAACTTCTTTCTGTTCTGTGCATTCAACTAACAGAGTTGAACCTTACTTTTGATTGAGCCTTTCTGAAACACTCTTTCTGTAGAAACTGCAATTGGACATTCTGAGCGCTAAGAGGCCTATATTGGGAAAAATAATATCTTCAAATAAAAACTACACAGAAGCATTGTGTGAAACTTATTTCTGATATGTTCATTAAGCTAACAGAGGTAACCCATACTTTTGATTGCGCAGTTCTGAACACTCTTTCTGTAGAAAATGCAAGTGGACATTCGGAGCGCTAAGAGGGTAATAGTGGAAAAAGGAATATATTCAAATATAAACTATACAGTAGCATTCTGTGAAAATTCTTTCTGTTCTGTGCATTCAACTAACAGAGTTGAACCTTACTTTTGATTGAGCCGTTCTGAAACACTCTTTCTGTAGAAACTGCAATTGGACATGCTAAGCGCTAAGAGGCCTACATTGGGAAAAAGAATATATTCAAATAAAAACTACACAGATGCATTCTGTGAAACTTATTTCTGATCTGTAAATTCAGTTAACAGAGATAAAACATATTTTTGATTGAGCAGTTATGAAACACTCTTTTTGTAGAAAATGCAAGTGGAGATTCGGAGCGCTAAGAGGTTAATAGTGGAAAAAGGAATGTCTTCAAATATAAACTACACAGAATCATTCGGTGAAACTTCTTTCTGATCTGTGCATTCAGCTACCAGAGTTAAAACATACTTTTGATTGAGCAGATCTGAACACTCTTTCTGTTGAAAATGCAACTGGACATTTGGAGCGGTAAGAGCGTAGTAGTGGAAAAAGTAATATATTCAAATATAAACTACACAGAAGCATTCTGTGAAACTTCTTTCTGATCTGAGCATTCAGCTAACAGAGTTAAACCATACTTTTGATTGAGCAGTTTTGAAACACTCTGTCTGTAGAAAATGCAACTGGACATTCGAAGCGCTAAGTGGGTAATAGTGGAAAAAAGAATATGTTCAAATATAAACTACACAGAAGCATTGTATGAAACTTCTTTCTGTTCTGTGCATTCAACTAACAGAGTTGAACCTTACTTTTGATTGAGCCGTTCTGAAACACTCTTTCTGTAGAAACTGCAATTGGACATTCTCAGCGCTAAGAGGCCTATATTGTAAAAAAGAATGTCTACAAATAAAAACTACACAGAAGAATTGTGTGAAACTTGTTTCTGTTCTGTTTGTTCAACTAAATGAGTTGAACCTTAGTTTTGATTGAGCCGTTCTGAAACACTCTTTCTGTAGAAAATGCAAGTGGAGATTCCGAGCGCTAAGAGGGTAATAGTGGAAAAAGGAATGTCTCCAAATATAAACTACACAGAATCATTCTGTGAAACTTCTTTCTGATCTGTGCATTCAGCTAACAGAGTTAAACCATACTTTTGATTGAGCATATCTGTACACTCTTTCTGTAGAAAATGCAACTGGACATTTGGAGCGCTAAGAGAGTAATAGTGGAAAAAGGAATATATTCAAATATAAACTACACAGAAGCATTCTGTGAAACTTCTTTCTGATCTGAGCATTCAGCTAACAGAGTTAAACCATACTTTTCATTGAGCAGTTTTGAAACACTCTGTCTGTAGAAAATGCAACTGGACATTCCTAGCGCTAAGTGGGTAATAGTGGAAAAAAGAATATGTTCAAATATAAACTACACAGAAGCATTGTATGAAACTTCTTTCTGTTCTGTGCATTAAACTAACAGAGTTGAACCTTACTTTTGATTGAGCCTTTCTGAAACACTCTTTCTGTAGAAACTGCAATTGGACATTCTGAGCGCTAAGACGCCTCTATTGGGAAAAATAATATCTTCAAATAAAAACTACACAGAAGCATTGTGTGAAACTTATTTCTGATATGTTCATTAAGCTAACAGAGTTAAACCATACTTTTGATTGCGCAGTTCTGAACACTCTTTCTGTAGAAAATGCAAGTGGATATTCGGAGCGCTAAGAGGGTAATAGTGGAAAACGGAATATATTCAAATATAAACTACACAGTAGCATTCTGTGAAAATTCTTTCTGTTCTGTGCATTCAACTAACAGAGTTGAGCCTTAATTTTGATTGAGCCGTTCTGAAACACTGTTTCTGTAGAAACTGCAATTGGACATGCTAAGCGCTAAGAGGCCTACATTGGGAAAAATAATATCTTCAAATAAAAACTACACAGATGCATTCTGTGAAACTTATTTCTGATCTGTAAATTCAGTTAACAGAGATAAAACATATTTTTGATTGAGCAGTTATGAAACACTCTTTTTGTAGAAAATGCAAGTGGAGATTCGGAGCGCTAAGTGGGTAATAGTGGAAAAAGGAATGTCTTCAAATATAAACTACACAGAATCATTCGGTGAAACTTCTTTCTGATCTGTGCATTCAGCTAACAGAGTTAAACCATACTTTTGATTGAGCAGATCTGAACACTCTTTCTGTTGAAAATGCTACTGGAGATTTGGAGCGCTAAGAGCGTAGTAGTGGAAAAAGAAATATATTCAAATATAAACTACACAGAAGCATTCTGTGAAACTTCTTTCTGATCTGAGCATTCAGCTAACAGAGTTAAACCATACTTTTGATTGAGCAGTTTTGAAACACCCTGTCTGTAGAAAATGCAACTGGACATTCGTAGCGCTAAGTGGGTAATAGTGGAAAAAAGAATATGTTCAAATATAAACTACACAGAAGCATTGTATGAAACTTCTTTCTGTTCTGTGCATTCAACTAACAGAGTTGAACCTTACTTTTGATTGAGCCGTTCTGAAACACTCTTTCTGTAGAAACTGCAATTGGACATTCTGAGCGCTAAGAGGCCTATATTGGGAAAAAGAATGTCTACAAATAAAAACTACACAGAAGAATTTTGTGAAACTTCTTTCTGTTCTGTTTGTTCAACTAAAAGAGTTGAACCTTAGTTTTGATTGAGCCATTCTGTAACAGTCTTTCTGTAGAAAATGCAAGTGGAGATTCGGAGCGCTAAGAGGGTTATAGTGGAAAAAGGAATGTCTCCAAATATAAACTACACAGAATCATTCTGTGAAACTTCTTTCTGATATGTGCATTCAGCTAACAGAGTTAAACCATACTTTTGAATGAGCAGATCTGAACACTCTTTCTGTTGAAAATGCAACTGGACATTTGGAGCGCTAAGAGAGTAGTAGTGGAAAAAGGAATATATTCATATATAAACTACACAGAAGCATTCTGTGAAAATTCTTTCTGATCTGAGCATTCAGCTAACAGAGTTAAACCATACTTTTGATTGAGCAGTTTTGAAACACTCTGTCTGTAGAAAATGCAACTGGACATTCGTAGCGCTAAGTGGGTAATAGTGGAAAAGAGAATATGTTCAAATATAAACTACACAGAAGCATTGTATGAAACTTCTTTCTGTTCTGTGCATTCAACTAACAGAGTTGAACCTTACTTTTGATTGAGCCGTTCTGAAACACTCTTTCTGTAGAAACTGCAATTGGACATTCTGAGCGCTAAGAGGCCTATATTGGGAAAAAGAATGTCTACAAATAAAAACTACGCAGAAGAATGGTGTGAAACTTCTTTCTGTTGTGTTTGTTCAACTAAAAGAGTTGAACCTTAGTTTTGATTGAGCCGTTCTGAAACACTCTTTCTGTAGAAAATGCAAGTGGAGATTCGGAGCGCTAAGAGGGTAATAGTGGAAAAAGGAATGTCTCCAAATATAAACTACACAGAATCATTCTGTGAAACTTCTTTCTGATCTGTGCATTCAGCTAACAGAGTTAAACCATACTTTTGATTGATCAGATCTGAACACTCTTTCTGTAGAAAATGCAACTGGACATTTGGAGCGCTAAGAGAGCAGTAGTGGAAAAAGGAATATAATCAAATATAAACTACACAGAAGCATTCTGTGAAACTTCTTTCTGATCTGAGCATTCAGCTAACAGAGTTAAATCATACTTATGATTGAGCAGTTTTGAAACACTCTGTCTGTAGAAAATGCAACGGGACATTCGTAGCTCTAAGTGGGTAATAGTGGAAAAAAGAATATGTTCAAATATAAACTACACAGAAGCATTGTATGAAACTTCTTTCTGTTCTGTGCATTCAACTAACAGAGTTGAACCTTACTTTTGATTGAGCCTTTCTGAAACACTCTTTCTGTAGAAACTGCAATTGGACATTCTGAGCGCTAAGAGGCCTATATTGGGAAAAATAATATCTTCAAATAAAAACTACACAAAAGCATTGTGTGAAACTTATTTCTGATATGTTCATTAAGCTAACAGAGTTAATCCATACTTTTGATTGCGCAGTTCTGAACACTCTTTCTGTAGAAAATGCAAGTGGACATTCGGAGCGCTAAGAGGGTAATAGTGGAAAAAGGAATATATTCAAATATAAACTACACAGTAGCATTCTGTGAAAATTCTTTCTGTTCTGTGCATTCAACTAACAGAGTTGAACCTTACTTTTGATTGAGCCGTTCTGAAACACTCTTTATGTAGAAACTGCAATTGGACATGCTAAGCGCTAAGAGGCCTACATTGGGAAAAAGAATATATTCAAATAAAAACTACACAGATGCATTCTGTGAAACTTATTTCTGATCTGTAAATTCAGTTAACAGAGATAAAACATATTTTTGATTGAGCAGTTATGAAACACTCTTTTTGTAGAAAATGCAAGTGGAGATTCGGAGCGCTAAGAGGGTAATAGTGGAAAAAGTAATGTCTTCAAATATAAACTACACAGAATAATTCGGTGAAACTTCTTTCTGATCTGTGCATTCAGCTAACAGAGTTAAACCATACTTTTGATTGAGCAGATCTGAACACTCTTTCTGTTGAAAATGCAACTGGACATTTGGAGCGCTAAGAGCGTAGTAGTGGAAAAAGGAATATATTCAAATATAAACTACACAGAAGCATTCTGTGAAACTTCTTTCTGATCTGAGCATACAGCTAACAGAGTTAATCCATACTTTTGATTGAGCAGTTTTGAAACACTCTGTCTGTTGAAAATGCAACTGGACTTTCCTAGCGCTAAGTGGGTAATAGTGGAAAAAAGTATATGTTCAAATATAAACTACACAGAAGCATTGTATGAAACTTCTTTCTTTTCTGTGCATTCAACTAACAGAGTTGAACCTTACTTTTGATTGAGCCGTTCTGAAACACTCTTTCTGTAGAAACTGCAATTGGACATTCTGAGCGCTAAGAGGCCTATATTGGGAAAAAGAATGTCTACAAATAAAAACTACACAGAAGAATTGTGAGAAACTTCTTTCTGTTCTGTTTGTTCCTCTAAAAGAGTTGAACATTAGTTTTCATTGAGCCGTTCTGAAACACTCTTTCTGTAGAAAATGCAAGTGGAGATTCGGAGCGCTAAGAGGGTAATAGTTGGAAAAGGAATGTCTCCAAATATAAACTGCACAGAATCATTCTGTGAAACTTCTTTCTGACCTGTGCATTCAGCTAACAGAGTTAAACCATACTTTTGATTGAGCAGATCTGAACACTCTTTCTGTAGAAAATGCAACTGGACATTTGGAGCGCTAAGAGAGTAGTAGTGGAAAAAGGAATATATTCAAATATAAACTACAAAGAAGCATTCTGTGAAACTTCTTTCTGATCTGAGCATTTAGCTAACAGAGTTAAACCATACTTTTGATTGAGCAGTTTTGAAACACTCTGTCTGTAGAAAATGCAACTGGACATTCGTAGCGCTAAGTGGGTAATAGTGGAAAAAAGAATATGTTCAAATATAAACTACACAGAAGCATTGTATGAAACTTCTTTCTGTTCTGTGCATTCAACTAACAGAGTTGAACCTTACTTTTGATTGAGCCGTTCTGAAACACTCTTTCTGTAGAAACTGCAATTGGACATTCTGAGCGCTAAGAGGCCTCTATTGGGAAAAATAATATCTTCAAATAAAAACTACACAGAAGCATTGTGTGAAACTTATTTCTGATATGTTCATTAAGCTAACAGAGTTAAACCATACTTTTGATTGCGCAGTTCTGAACACTCTTTCTGTAGAAAATGCAAGTGGAAATTCAGAGCGCTAAGAGGGTAATAGTGGAAAAAGGAATATATTCAAATATAAACTACACAGTAGCATTCTGTGAAAATTCTTTCTGTTCTGTGCATTCAACTAACAGAGTTGAACCTTACTTTTGATTGAGCCGTTCTGAAACACTCTTTCTGTAGAAACTGCAATTGGACATGCTAAGCGCTAAGAGGCCTACATTGGGAAAAAGAATATCTTCAAATAAAAACTACACAGATGCATTCTGTGAAACTTATTTCTGATCTGTAAATTCAGTTAACAGAGATAAAACATATTTTTGATTGAGCAGTTATGAAACACTCCTTTGTAGAAAATGCAAGTGGAGATTCGGAGCGCTAAGAGGGTAATAGTGGAAAAAGGAATGTCTTCAAATATAAACTACACAGAATCATTCGGTGAAACTTCTTTCTGATCTGTGCATTCAGCTAACAGAGTTAAACCATACTTTTGATTGAGCAGATCTGAACACTCTTTCTGTTGAAAATGCAACTGGACAATTGGAGCGCTAAGAGCGTTGTAGTGGAAAAAGGAATATATTCAAATATAAACTACACAGAAGCATTCTGTGAAACTTCTTTCTGATCTGAGCATACAGCTAGCAGAGTTAAACCATACTTTTGATTGAGCAGTTTTGAAACACTCTGTCTGTAGAAAATGCAACTGGACATTCGTAGCGCTAAGTGGGTAATAGTGGAAAAAAGAATATGTTCAAATATAAACTACACAGAAGCATTGTATGAAACTTCTTTCTGTTCTGTGCATTCAACTAACAGAGTTGAACCTTACTTTTGATTGAGCCTTTCTGAAACACTCTTTCTGTAGAAACTGCAATGGGACATTCTGAGCGCTAAGAGGCCTATATTGGGAAAAATAATTTCTTCAAATAAAAACTACACAGAAGCATTGTGTGAAACTTATTTCTGATATGTTCATTAAGCTAACAGAGTTAAACCATACTTTTGATTGCGCAGTTCTGAACACTCTTTCTGTAGAAAATGCAAGTGGACATTCGGAGCGCTAAGAGGGTAATAGTGGAAAAAGGAATATATTCAAATATAAACTACACAGTAGCATTCTGTGAAAATTCTTTCTGTTCTGTGCATTCAACTAACAGAGTTGAACCTTACTTTTGATTGAGCCGTTCTGAAACACTCTTTCTGTAGAAACTGCAATTGGACATGCTAAGCGCTAAGAGGCCTACATTGGGAAAAAGAATATCTTCAAATAAAAACTACACAGATGCATTCTGTGAAACTTATTTCTGATCTGTAAATTCAGTTAACAGAGATAAAACATATTTTTCATTGAGCAGTTATGAAACACTCTTTTTGTAGAAAATGCAAGTGGAGATTCGTAGCGCTAAGAGGGTAATAGGGGAAAAAGGAATGTCTTCAAATATAAACTACACAGAATCATTTGGTGAAACTTCTTTATGATCTGTGCATTCAGCTAACAGAGTTAAACCATACTTTTGATTGAGCAGATCTGAACACTCTTTGTGTAGAAAATGCAACTGGACATTTGGAGCGCTAAGAGCGTAGTAGTGGAAAAAGGAATATATTCAAATATAAACTACACAGAAGCATTCTGTGAAACTTCTTTCTGATCTGAGCATTCAGCTAACAGAGTTAAACCATACTTTTGATTGAGCAGTTTTGAAACACTCTGTCTGTAGAAAATGCAACTGGACATTCGTAGCGCTAAGTGGGTAATAGTGGAAAAAAGAATATGTTCAAATATAAACTACACAAAAGCATTGTATGAAACTTCTTTCTGTTCTGTGCATTCAACTAACAGAGTTGAACCTTACTTTTGATTGAGCCGTTCTGAAACACTCTTTCTGTAGAAACTGCAATTGGACATTCTGAGCGCTAAGAGGCCTTTATTGGGAAAAAGAATGTCTACAAATAAAAACTACACAGAAGAATTGTGTGAAACTTCTTTCTGTTCTGTTTGTTCCACTAAAAGAGTTGAACATTAGTTTTCATTGAGCCGTTCTGAAACACTCTTTCTGTAGAAAATGCAAGTGGAGATTCGGAGCGCTAAGAGGGTAATAGTGGAAAAAGGAATGTCTCCAAATATAAACTACACAGAATCATTCTGTGAAACTTCTTTCTGACCTGTGCATTCAGCTAACAGAGTTAAACCATACTTTTGATTGAGCAGATCTGAACACTCTTTCTGTAGAAAATGCAACTGGACATTTGGAGCGCTAAGAGAGTAGTAGTGGAAAAAGGAATATATTGAAATATAAACTACACAGAAGCATTCTGTGAAACTTCTTTCTGATCTGAGCATTTAGCTAACAGAGTTAAACCATACTTTTGATTGAGCAGTTTTGAAACACTCTGTCTGTAGAAAATGCAACTGGACATTCGTAGCGCTAAGTGGGTAATAGTGGAAAAAAGAATATGTTCAAATATAAACTACACAGAAGCATTGTATGAAACTTCTTTCTGTTCTGTGCATTCAACTAACAGAGTTGAACCTTACTTTTGATTGAGCCTTTCTGAAACACTCTTTCTGTAGAAACTGCAATTGGACATGCTAAGCGCTAAGAGGCCTACATTGGGAAAAAGAATATCTTCAAATAAAAACTACACAGATGCATTCTGTGAAACATATTTCTGATCTGTAAATTCAGTTAACAGAGATAAAACATATTTTTGATTGAGCAGTTATGAAACACTCCTTTGTAGAAAATGCAAGTGGAGATTCGGAGCGCTAAGAGGGTAATAGTGGAAAAAGGAATGTCTTCAAATATAAACTACACAGAATCATTCGGTGAAACTTCTTTCTGATCTGTGCATTCAGCTAACAGAGTTAAACCATACTTTTGATTGAGCAGATCTGAACACTCTTTCGGTTGAAAATGCAACTGGACATTTGGAGCGCTAAGAGCGTAGTAGTGGAAAAAGGAATATATTCAAATATAAACTACACAGAAGCATTCTGTGAAACTTCTTTCTGATCTGAGCATACAGCTAAAAGAGTTAAACCATACTTTTGATTGAGCAGTTTTGAAACACTCTGTAGAAAATGCAACTGGACATTCGTAGCGCTAAGTGTGTAATAGTGGAAAAGAGAATATGTTCAAATATAAACTACACAGAAGCATTGTATGAAAATTCTTTCTGTTCTGTGCATTCAACTAACAGAGTTGAACCTTACTTTTGATTGAGCCGTTCTGAAACACTGTTTCTGTAGAAACTGCAATTGGACATGCTAAGCGCTAAGAGGCCTACATTGGGAAAAAGAATATCTTCAAATAAAAACTACACAGATGCATTCTGTGAAACTTATTTCTGATCTGTAAATTCAGTTAACAGAGATAAAACATATTTTTGATTGAGCAGTTATGAAACACTCTTTTTGTAGAAAATGCAAGTGGAGATTCGGAGCGCTAAGAGGGTAATAGTGGAAAAAGGAATGTCTTCAAATAAAAATTACACAGAATCATTCGGTGAAACTTCTTTCTGATCTGTGCATTCAGCTAACAGAGTTAAACCATACTTTTGATTGAGCAGATCTGAACACTCTTTCTGTAGAAAATGCAACTGGACATTTGGAGCGCTAAGAGCGTAGTAGTGGAAAAAGGAATATATTCAAATATAAACTACACAGAAGCATTCTGTGAAACTTCTTTCTGATCTGAGCATTCAGCTAACAGAGTTAAACCATACTTTTGATTGAGCAGTTTTGAAACACTCTGTCTGTAGAAAATGCAACTGGACATTCGTAGCGCTAAGTGGGTAATAGTGGAAAAAAGAATATGTCCAAATATAAACTACACAGAAGCATCGTATGAAACTTCTTTCTGTTCTGTGCATTCAACTAACAGAGTTTAACCTTACTTTTGATTGAGCCGTTCTGAAACACTCTTTCTGTAGAAACTGCAATTGGACATTCTGAGTGCTAAGAGGCCTATATTGGGAAAAAGAATGTCTACAAATAAAAACTACACAGAAGAATTGTGTGAAACTTCTTTCTGTTCTGTTTGTTCAACTAAAAGAGTTGAACCTTAGTTTTGATTGAGCCGTTCTGAAACACTCTTTCTGTAGAAAATGCAAGTGGAGATTCGGAGCGCTAAGAGGGTAATAGTGGAAAAAGGAATGTCTCCAAATATAAACTACACAGAATCATTCTGTGAAACTTCTTTCTGATCTGTGCATTCAGCTAACAGAGTTAAAACATACTTTTGATTGAGCAGATCTGAACACTCTTTCTGTAGAAAATGCTACTGTACATTTGGAGCGCTAAGAGAGTAGTAGTGGAAAAAGGAATATATTCAAATATAAACTACACAGAAGCATTCTGTGAAACTTCTTTCTGATCTGAGCATTCAGCTAACAGAGTTAAACCATACTTTTGACTGAGCAGTTTTGAAACACTCTGTCTGTAGAAAATGCAACTGGACATTCGTAGCGCTAAGTGGGTAATAGTGGAAAAAAGAATATGTTCAAATATAAACTACACAGAAACATTGTATGAAACTTCTTTCTGTTCTGTGCATTCAACTAACAGTGTTGAACCTTACTTTTCATTGAGCCTTTCTGAAACACTCTTTCTGTAGAAACTGAAATTGGACATTCTGAGCGCTAAGAGGCCTCTATTGGGATAAATAATATCTTCAAATAAAAACTACACAGAAGCATTGTGTGAAACTTATTTCTGATATGTTCATTAAGCTAACAGAGTTAAACCATTCTTTGGATTGCGCAGTTCTGAACACTCTTTCTGTAGAAAATGCAAGTGGACATTCGGAGCGCTAAGAGGGTAATAGTGGAAAAAGGAATATATTCAAATATAAACTACACAGTAGCATTCTGTGAAAATTCTTTCTGTTCTGTGCATTCAACTAACAGAGTTGAACCTTACTTTTGATTGAGCCGTTCTGAAACACTCTTTCTGTAGAAACTGCAATTGGACATGCTAAGCGCTAAGAGGCCTACATTGGGAAAAAGAATATCTTCAAATAAAAACTACACAGATGCATTCTGTGAAACTTATTTCTGATCTGTAAATTCAGTTAACAGAGATAAAACATATTTTTGATTGAGCAGTTTTGAAACACTCTTTTTGTAGGAAATGCAAGTGGAGATTCGGAGCGCTAAGAGGGTAATAGTGGAAAAAGGAATGTCTCCAAATATAAACTACACAGAATCATTCTGTGAAACTTCTTTCTGATCTGTGCATTCAGCTAACAGAGTTAAACCATACTTTTGATTGAGCAGATCTGAACACTCTTTCTGTAGAAAATGCAACTGGACATTTGGAGCGCTAAGAGAGTAGTAGTGGAAAAAGGAATATATTCAAATATAAACTACACAGAAACATTCTGTGAAACTTCTTTCTGATCTGAGCATTCAGCTAACAGATTTAAACCATACTTTTGATTGAGCAGTTTTGAAACACTCTGTCTGTAGAAAATGCAACTGGACATTCGTAGCGCTAAGTGGGTAATAGTGGAAAAAAGAATATGTTCAAATATAAACTACACAGAAGCATTGTATGAAACTTCTTTCTGTTCTGTGCATTCAACTAACAGAGTTGAACCTTACTTTTGATTGAGCCTTTCTGAAACACTCTTTCTGTAGAAACTGCAATGGGACATTCTGAGCGCTAAGAGGCCTATATTGGGAAAAATAATATCTTCAAATAAAAACTACCCAGAAGCATTGTGTGAAACTTATTTCTGATATGTTCATTAAGCTAACAGAGTTAAACCATACTTTTGATTGCGCAGTTCTGAACACTCTTTCTGTAGAAAATGCAAGTGGACATTCGGAGCGCTAAGAGGGTAATAGTGGAAAAAGGAATATATTCAAATATAAACTACACAGTAGCATTCTGTGAAAATTCTTTCTGTTCTGTGCATTCAACTAACAGAGTTGAACCTTACTTTTGATTGAGCCGTTCTGAAACACTCTTTCTGTAGAAACTGCAATTGGACATGCTAAGCGCTAAGAGGCCTACATTGGGAAAAAGAATATCTTCAAATAAAAACTACACAGATGCATTCTGTGAAACTTATTTCTGATCTGTAAATTCAGTTAACAGAGATAAAACATATTTTTCATTGAGCAGTTATGAAACACTCTCTTTGTAGAAAATGCAAGTGGAGATTCGGAGCGCTAAGAGGGTAATTGTGGAAAACGGAATGTCTTCAAATATAAACTACACAGAATCATTCGGTGAAACTTCTTTCTGATCTGTGCATTCAGCTAACAGAGTTAAAACATACTTTTGATTGAGCAGATCTGAACACTCTTTCTGTAGAAAATGCAACTGGACATTTGGAGCGCTAAGAGCGTAGTAGTGGAAAAAGGAATATATTCAAATATAAACTACACAGAAGCATTCTGTGAAACTTCTTTCTGATCTGAGCATTCAGCTAACGGAGTTAAACCATACTTTTGATTGAGCAGTTTTGAAACACTCTCTATGTAGAAAATGCAACTGGACATTCGTAGCGCTAAGTGTTTAATAGTGGAAAAAAGAATATGTTCAAATATAAACTACACAGAAGCATTGTATGAAACTTCTTTCTGTTCTGTGCATTCAACTAACAGAGTTGAACCTTACTTTTGATTGAGCCGTTCTGAAACACTCTTTCTGTAGAAACTGCAATTGGACATTCTGAGCGCTAAGAGGCCTATATTGGGAAAAAGAATGTCTACAAATAAAAACTACACAGAAGAATTGTGTGAAACTTCTTTCTGTTCTGTTTGTTCAACTAAAAGAGTTGAACCTTAGTTTTGATTGAGCCGTTCTGAAACACTCTTTCTGTAGAAAATGCAAGTGGAGATTCGGAGCGCTAAGAGGGTTATAGTGGAAAAAGGAATGTCTCCAAATAAAAACTACACAGAATCATTCTGTGAAACTTCTTTCTGATCTGTGCATTCAGCTAACAGAGTTAAACCATACTTTTGATTGAGCAGATCTGAACACTCTTTCTGTAGAAAATGCAACTGGACATTTGGAGCGCTAAGAGAGTAGTAGTGGAAAAAGGAATATATTCAAATATAAACTACACAGAAGCATTCTGTGAAACTTCTTTCTGATCTGAGCATTCAGCTAACAGAGTTAAACCATACTTTTGATTGAGCAGTTTTGAAACACTCTGTCTGTAGACAATGCAACTGGACATTCGTAGCGCTAAGTGGGTAATAGTGGAAAAAAAATATGTTCAAATATAAACTACACAGAAGCATTGTATGAAACTTCTTTCGGTTCTGTGCATTCAAATAACAGAGTTTAACCTTACTTTTGATTGAGCCTTTCTGAAACACTCTTTCTGTAGATATTGCAATTGGACATTCTGAGCGCTAAGAGGCCTCTATTGGGAAAAATAATATCTTCAAATAAAAACTACACAGAAGCATTGTGTGAAACTTATTTCTGATATGTTCATTAAGCTAACAGAGTTAAACCATACTTTTGATTGCGCAATTCTGAACACTCTTTCTGTAGAAAATGCAAGTGGACATTCGGAGCGCTAAGAGGGTAATAGTGGAAAAAGGAATATATTCAAATATAAACTACACAGTAGCATTCTGTGAAAATTCTTTCTGTTCTGTGCATTCAACTAACAGAGTTGAACCTTACATTTAATTGAGCCGTTCTGAAACACTCTTTCTGTAGAAACTGCAATTGGACATGCTAAGCGCTAAGAGGCCTACATTGGGAAAAAGAATATCTTCAAATAAAAACTACACAGATGCATTCTGTGAAACTTATTTCTGATCTGTAAATTCAGTTAACAGAGATAAAACATATTTTTGATTGAGCAGTTATGAAACACTCTTTTTGTAGAAAATGCAAGTGGAGATTCGTAGCGCTAAGAGGGTAATAGGGGAAAAAGGAATGTCTTCAAATATAAACTACACAGAATCATTTGGTGAAACTTCTTTATGATCTGTGCATTCAGCTAACAGAGTTAAACCATACTTTTGATTGAGCAGATCTGAACACTCTTTGTGTAGAAAATGCAACTGGACATTTGGAGCGCTAAGAGCGTAGTAGTGGAAAAAGGAATATATTCAAATATAAACTACACAGAAGCATTCTGTGAAACTTCTTTCTGATCTGAGCATTCAGCTAACAGAGTTAAACCATACTTTTGATTGAGCAGTTTTGAAACACTCTGTCTGTAGAAAATGCAACTGGACATTCGTAGCGCTAAGTGGGTAATAGTGGAAAAAAGAATATGTTCAAATATAAACTACACAGAAGCATTGTATGAAACTTCTTTCTGTTCTGTGCATTCAACTAACAGAGTTGAACCTTACTTTTGATTGAGCCGTTCTGAAACACTCTTTCTGTAGAAACTGCAATTGGACATTCTGAGCGCTAAGAGGCCTATATTGGGAAAAAGAATGTCTACAAATAAAAACTACACAGAAGAATTGTGTGAAACTTCTTTCTGTTCTGTTTGTTCAACTAAAAGAGTTGAACCTTAGTTTTGATTGAGCCGTTCTGAAACACTCTTTCTGTAGAAAATGCAAGTGGAGTTTCAGAGCGCTAAGAGGGTAATAGTGGAAAAAGGAATGTCTCCAAATATAAACTACACAGAATCATTCTGTGAAACTTCTTTCTGATCTGTGCATTCAGCTAACAGAGTTAAACCATACTTTTGATTGAGCAGATCTGAAAACTCTTTCTGTAGAAAATGCAACTGGACATTTGGAGCGCTAAGAGAGTAGTAGTGGAAAAAGTAATATATTCAAATATAAACTACACAGAAGCATTCTGTGAAACTTCTTTCTGATCTGAGCATTCAGCTAACAGAGTTAAACCATACTTTTGATTGAGCAGTTTTGAAACACTCTGTCTGTAGAAAATGCAACTGGACATTCGTAGCGCTAAGTGGGTAATAGTGGAAAAAAGAATATGTTCAAATATAAACTACACAGAAGCATTGTATGAAACTTCTTTCTGTTCTGTGCATTCAACTAACAGAGTTGAACCTTACTTTTGATTGAGCCGTTCTGAAACACTCTTTCTGTAGAAACTGCAATTGGACATTCTGAGCGCTAAGAGGTCTATATTGGGAAAAAGAATGTCTACAAATAAAAACTACACAGAAGAATTGTGTGAAACTTCTTTCTGTTCTGTTTGTTCAACTAAAAGATTTGAACCTTAGTTTTGATTGAGCCGTTCTGAAACACTCTTTCTGTGGAAAATGCAAGTGGAGATTTGGAGCGCTAAGAGGGTAATAGTGGAAAAAGGAATGTCTCCAAATATAAACTACACAGAATCATTCTGTGAAACTTCTTTCTGATCTGTGCATTCAGCTAACAGAGTTAAACCATACTTTTGATTGAGCAGATCTGAACACTCTTTCTGTAGAAAATGCAACTGGACATTTGGAGCGCTAAGAGTGTAGTAGTGGAAAAAGGAATATATTCAAATATAAACTACACAGAAGCATTCTGTGAAACTTCTTTCTGATCTGAGCATTCAGCTAACAGAGTTAAACCATACTTTTGATTGAGCAGTTTTGAAACACTCTGTCTGTAGAAAATGCAACTGGACATTCGTAGCGCCAAGTGGGTAATAGTGGAAAAAAGAATATGTTCAAATATAAACTACACAGAAGCATTGTATGAAATTTCTTTCTGTTCTGTGCATTCAACTAACAGAGTTGAACCTTAGTTTTGATTGAGCCTTTCTGAAACACTCTTTCTGTAGAAACTGCAATTGGACATTCTGAGCGCTAAGAGGCCTATATTGGGAAAAATAATATCTTCAAATAAAAACTACACAGAATCATTGTGTGAAACTTATTTCTGATATGTTCATTAAGCTAACAGAGTTAAACCATACTTTTGATTGCGCAGTTCTGAACACTCTTTTTGTAGAAAATGCAAGTGGACATTCGGAGCGCTAAGAGGGTAATAGTGGAAAAAGGAATATATTCAAATATAAACTACACAGTAGCATTCTGTGAAAATTCTTTCTGTTCTGTGCATTCAACTAACAGAGTTGAACCTTACTTTTGATTGAGCCGTTCTGAAACACTCTTTTGTAGAAACTGCAATTGGACATGCTAAGCGCTAAGAGGCCTACATTGGGAAAAAGAATATCTTCAAATAAAAACTACACAGATGCATTCTGTGAAACTTATTTCTGATCTGTAAATTCAGTTAACAGAGATAAAACATATTTTTGATTGAGCAGTTATGAAACACTCTTTTTGTAGAAAATGCAAGTGGAGATTCGTAGCGCTAAGAGGGTAATAGGGGAAAAAGGAATGTCTTCAAATATAAACTACACAGAATCATTTGGTGAAACTTCTTTATGATCTGTGCATTCAGCTAACAGAGTTAAACCATACTTTTGATTGAGCAGATCTGAACACTCTTTGTGTAGAAAATGCAACTGGACATTTGGAGCGCTAAGAGCGTAGTAGTGGAAAAAGGAATATATTCAAATATAAACTACACAGAAGCATTCTGTGAAACTTCTTTCTGATCTGAGCATTCAGCTAACAGAGTTAAACCATACTTTTGATTGAGCAGTTTTGAAACACTCTGTCTGTAGAAAATGCAACTGGACATTCGTAGCGCTAAGTGGGTAATAGTGGAAAAAAGAATATGTTCAAATATAAACTACACAGAAGCATTGTATGAAACTTCTTTCTGTTCTGTGCATTCAACTAACAGAGTTGAACCTTACTTTTGATTGAGCCGTTCTGAAACACTCTTTCTGTAGAAACTGCAATTGGACATTCTGAGCGCTAAGAGGCCTATATTGGGAAAAAGAATGTCTACAAATAAAAACTACACAGAAGAATTGTGTGAAACTTCTTTCTGTTCTGTTTGTTCAACTAAAAGAGTTGAACCTTAGTTTTGATTGAGCCGTTCTGAAACACTCTTTCTGTAGAAAATGCAAGTGGAGTTTCAGAGCGCTAAGAGGGTAATAGTGGAAAAAGGAATGTCTCCAAATATAAACTACACAGAATCATTCTGTGAAACTTCTTTCTGATCTGTGCATTCAGCTAACAGAGTTAAACCATACTTTTGATTGAGCAGATCTGAAAACTCTTTCTGTAGAAAATGCAACTGGACATTTGGAGCGCTAAGAGAGTAGTAGTGGAAAAAGTAATATATTCAAATATAAACTACACAGAAGCATTCTGTGAAACTTCTTTCTGATCTGAGCATTCAGCTAACAGAGTTAAACCATACTTTTGATTGAGCAGTTTTGAAACACTCTGTCTGTAGACAATGCAACTGGACATTCGTAGCGCTAAGTGGGTAATAGTGGAAAAAAGAATATGTTCAAATATAAACTACACAGAAGCATTGTATGAAACTTCTTTCTGTTCTGTGCATTCAACTAACAGAGTTGAACCTTACTTTTGATTGAGCCGTTCTGAAACACTCTTTCTGTAGAAACTGCAATTGGACATTCTGAGCGCTAAGAGGTCTATATTGGGAAAAAGAATGTCAACAAATAAAAACTACACAGAAGAATTGTGTGAAACTTCTTTCTGTTCTGTTTGTTCAACTAAAAGATTTGAACCTTAGTTTTGATTGAGCCGTTCTGAAACACTCCTTCTGTGGAAAATGCAAGTGGAGATTTGGAGCGCTAAGAGGGTAATAGTGGAAAAAGGAATGTCTCCAAATATAAACTACACAGAATCATTCTGTGAAACTTCTTTCTGATCTGTGCATTCAGCTAACAGAGTTAAACCATACTTTTGATTGAGCAGATCTGAACACTCTTTCTGTAGAAAATGCAACTGGACATTTGGAGCGCTAAGAGTGTAGTAGTGGAAAAAGGAATATATTCAAATATAAACTACACAGAAGCATTCTGTGAAACTTCTTTCTGATCTGAGCATTCAGCTAACAGAGTTAAACCATACTTTTGATTGAGCAGTTTTGAAACACTCTGTCTGTAGAAAATGCAACTGGACATTCGTAGCGCCAAGTGGGTAATAGTGGAAAAAAGAATATGTTCAAATATAAACTACACAGAAGCATTGTATGAAATTTCTTTCTGTTCTGTGCATTCAACTAACAGAGTTGAACCTTAGTTTTTATTGAGCCTTTCTGAAACACTCTTTCTGTAGAAACTGCAATTGGACATTCTGAGCGCTAAGAGGCCTATATTGGGAAAAATAATATCTTCAAATAAAAACTACACAGAATCATTGTGTGAAACTTATTTCTGATATGTTCATTAAGCTAACAGAGTTAAACCATACTTTTGATTGCGCAGTTCTGAACACTCTTTTTGTAGAAAATGCAAGTGGACATTCGGAGCGCTAAGAGGGTAATAGTGGAAAAAGGAATATATTCAAATATAAACTACACAGTAGCATTCTGTGAAAATTCTTTCTGTTCTGTGCATTCAACTAACAGAGTTGAACCTTACTTTTGATTGAGCCGTTCTGAAACACTCTTTTGTAGAAACTGCAATTGGACATGCTAAGCGCTAAGAGGCCTACATTGGGAAAAAGAATATCTTCAAATAAAAACTACACAGATGCATTCTGTGAAACTTATTTCTGATCTGTAAATTCAGTTAACAGAGATAAAACATATTTTTGATTGAGCAGTTATGAAACACTCTTTTTGTAGAAAATGCAAGTGGAGATTCGGAGCGCTAAGAGGGTAATAGTGGAAAAAGGAATGTCTTCAAATATAAACTACACAGAATCATTCGGTGAAACTTCTTTCTGATCTGTGCATTCAGCTAACAGAGTTAAACCATACTTTTGATTGAGCAGATCTGAACACTCTTTCTGTAGAAAATGCAACTGGACATTTGGAGCGCTAAGAGCGTAGTAGTGGAAAAAGGAATATATTCAAATATAAACTACACAGAAGCATTCTGTGAAACTTCTTTCTGATCTGAGCATTCAGCTAACAGAGTTAAACCATACTTTTGATTGAGCAGTTTTGAAACACTCTGTCTGTAGAAAATGCAACTGGACATTCGTAGCGCTAAGTGGGTAATAGTGGAAAAAAAATATGTTCAAATATAAACTACACAGAAGCATTGTATGAAACTTCTTTCTGTTCTGTGCATTCAACTAACAGAGTTGAACCTTACTTTTGATTGAGCCGTTCTGAAACACTCTTTCTGTAGAAACTGCAATTGGACATTCTGAGCGCTAAGAGGCCTATATTGGGAAAAAGAATGTCTACAAATAAAAACTACACAGAAGAATTGTGTGAAACTTCTTTCTGTTCTGTTTGTTCAACTAAAAGAGTTGAACCATAGTTTTGATTGAGCCGTTCTGAAACACTCTTTCTGTAGAAAATGCAAGTGGAGTTTCAGAGCGCTAAGAGGGTAATAGTGGAAAAAGGAATGTCTCCAAATATAAACTACACAGAATCATTCTGTGAAACTTCTTTCTGATCTGTGCATTCAGCTAACAGAGTTAAACCATACTTTTGATTGAGCAGATCTGAAAACTCTTTCTGTAGAAAATGCAACTGGACATTTGGAGCGCTAAGAGTGTAGTAGTGGAAAAAGTAATATATTCAAATATAAACTACACAGAAGCATTCTGTGAAACTTCTCTCTGATCTGAGCATTCAGCTAACAGAGTTAAACCATACTTTTGATTGAGCAGTTTTGAAACACTCTGTCTGTAGAAAATGCAACTGGACATTCGTAGCGCTAAGTGGGTAATAGTGGAAAAAAGAATATGTTCAAATATAAACTACACAGAAGCATTGTATGAAACTTCTTTCTGTTCTGTGCATTCAACTAACAGAGTTGAACCTTACTTTTGATTGAGCCGTTCTGAAACACTCTTTCTGTAGAAACTGCAATTGGACATTCTGAGCGCTAAGAGGTCTATATTGGGAAAAAGAATGTCTACAAATAAAAACTACACAGAAGAATTGTGTGAAACTTCTTTCTGTTCTGTTTGTTCAACTAAAAGATTTGAACCTTAGTTTTGATTGAGCCGTTCTGAAACACTCTTTCTGTGGAAAATGCAAGTGGAGATTTGGAGCGCTAAGAGGGTAATAGTGGAAAAAGGAATGTCTCCAAATATAAACTACACAGAATCATTCTGTGAAACTTCTTTCTGATCTGTGCATTCAGCTAACAGAGTTAAACCATACTTTTGATTGAGCAGATCTGAACACTCTTTCTGTAGAAAATGCAACTGGACATTTGGAGCGCTAAGAGTGTAGTAGTGGAAAAAGGAATATATTCAAATATAAACTACACAGAAGCATTCTGTGAAACTTCTTTCTGATCTGAGCATTCAGCTAACAGAGTTAAACCATACTTTTGATTGAGCAGTTTTGAAACACTCTGTCTGTAGAAAATGCAACTGGACATTCGTAGCGCCAAGTGGGTAATAGTGGAAAAAAGAATATGTTCAAATATAAACTACACAGAAGCATTGTATGAAATTTCTTTCTGTTCTGTGCATTCAACTAACAGAGTTGAACCTTAGTTTTGATTGAGCCTTTCTGAAACACTCTTTCTGTAGAAACTGCAATTGGACATTCTGAGCGCTAAGAGGCCTATATTGGGAAAAATAATATCTTCAAATAAAAACTACACAGAATCATTGTGTGAAACTTATTTCTGATATGTTCATTAAGCTAACAGAGTTAAACCATACTTTTGATTGCGCAGTTCTGAACACTCTTTTTGTAGAAAATGCAAGTGGACATTCGGAGCGCTAAGAGGGTAATAGTGGAAAAAGGAATATATTCAAATATAAACTACACAGTAGCATTCTGTGAAAATTCTTTCTGTTCTGTGCATTCAACTAACAGAGTTGAACCTTACTTTTGATTGAGCCGTTCTGAAACACTCTTTTGTAGAAACTGCAATTGGACATGCTAAGCGCTAAGAGGCCTACATTGGGAAAAAGAATATCTTCAAATAAAAACTACACAGATGCATTCTGTGAAACTTATTTCTGATCTGTAAATTCAGTTAACAGAGATAAAACATATTTTTGATTGAGCAGTTATGAAACACTCTTTTTGTAGAAAATGCAAGTGGAGATTCGGAGCGCTAAGAGGGTAATAGTGGAAAAAGGAATGTCTTCAAATATAAACTACACAGAATCATTCGGTGAAACTTCTTTCTGATCTGTGCATTCAGCTAACAGAGTTAAACCATACTTTTGATTGAGCAGATCTGAACACTCTTTCTGTAGAAAATGCAACTGGACATTTGGAGCGCTAAGAGCGTAGTAGTGGAAAAAGGAATATATTCAAATATAAACTACACAGAAGCATTCTGTGAAACTTCTTTCTGATCTGAGCATTCAGCTAACAGAGTTAAACCATACTTTTGATTGAGCAGTTTTGAAACACTCTGTCTGTAGAAAATGCAACTGGACATTCGTAGCGCTAAGTGGGTAATAGTGGAAAAAAAATATGTTCAAATATAAACTACACAGAAGCATTGTATGAAACTTCTTTCTGTTCTGTGCATTCAACTAACAGAGTTGAACCTTACTTTTGATTGAGCCGTTCTGAAACACTCTTTCTGTAGAAACTGCAATTGGACATTCTGAGCGCTAAGAGGCCTATATTGGGAAAAAGAATGTCTACAAATAAAAACTACACAGAAGAATTGTGTGAAACTTCTTTCTGTTCTGTTTGTTCAACTAAAAGAGTTGAACCATAGTTTTGATTGAGCCGTTCTGAAACACTCTTTCTGTAGAAAATGCAAGTGGAGTTTCAGAGCGCTAAGAGGGTAATAGTGGAAAAAGGAATGTCTCCAAATATAAACTACACAGAATCATTCTGTGAAACTTCTTTCTGATCTGTGCATTCAGCTAACAGAGTTAAACCATACTTTTGATTGAGCAGATCTGAAAACTCTTTCTGTAGAAAATGCAACTGGACATTTGGAGCGCTAAGAGTGTAGTAGTGGAAAAAGTAATATATTCAAATATAAACTACACAGAAGCATTCTGTGAAACTTCTCTCTGATCTGAGCATTCAGCTAACAGAGTTAAACCATACTTTTGATTGAGCAGTTTTGAAACACTCTGTCTGTAGAAAATGCAACTGGACATTCGTAGCGCTAAGTGGGTAATAGTGGAAAAAAGAATATGTTCAAATATAAACTACACAGAAGCATTGTATGAAACTTCTTTCTGTTCTGTGCATTCAACTAACAGAGTTGAACCTTACTTTTGATTGAGCCGTTCTGAAACACTCTTTCTGTAGAAACTGCAATTGGACAATCTGAGCGCTAAGAGGTCTATATTGGGAAAAAGAATGTCTACAAATAAAAACTACACAGAAGAATTGTGTGAAACTTCTTTCTGTTCTGTTTGTTCAACTAAAAGATTTGAACCTTAGTTTTGATTGAGCCGTTCTGAAACACTCTTTCTGTGGAAAATGCAAGTGGAGATTTGGAGCGCTAAGAGGGTAATAGTGGAAAAAGGAATGTCTCCAAATATAAACTACACAGAATCATTCTGTGAAACTTCTTTCTGATCTGTGCATTCAGCTAACAGAGTTAAACCATACTTTTGATTGAGCAGATCTGAACACTCTTTCTGTAGAAAATGCAACTGGACATTTGGAGCGCTAAGAGTGTAGTAGTGGAAAAAGGAATATATTCAAATATAAACTACACAGAAGCATTCTGTGAAACTTCTTTCTGATCTGAGCATTCAGCTAACAGAGTTAAACCATACTTTTGATTGAGCAGTTTTGAAACACTCTGTCTGTAGAAAATGCAACTGGACATTCGTAGCGCCAAGTGGGTAATAGTGGAAAAAAGAATATGTTCAAATATAAACTACACAGAAGCATTGTATGAAATTTCTTTCTGTTCTGTGCATTCAACTAACAGAGTTGAACCTTAGTTTTGATTGAGCCTTTCTGAAACACTCTTTCTGTAGAAACTGCAATTGGACATTCTGAGCGCTAAGAGGCCTATATTGGGAAAAATAATATCTTCAAATAAAAACTACACAGAATCATTGTGTGAAACTTATTTCTGATATGTTCATTAAGCTAACAGAGTTAAACCATACTTTTGATTGCGCAGTTCTGAACACTCTTTTTGTAGAAAATGCAAGTGGACATTCGGAGCGCTAAGAGGGTAATAGTGGAAAAAGGAATATATTCAAATATAAACTACACAGTAGCATTCTGTGAAAATTCTTTCTGTTCTGTGCATTCAACTAACAGAGTTGAACCTTACTTTTGATTGAGCCGTTCTGAAACACTCTTTTGTAGAAACTGCAATTGGACATGCTAAGCGCTAAGAGGCCTACATTGGGAAAAAGAATATCTTCAAATAAAAACTACACAGATGCATTCTGTGAAACTTATTTCTGATCTGTAAATTCAGTTAACAGAGATAAAACATATTTTTGATTGAGCAGTTATGAAACACTCTTTCTGTAGAAAATGCAAGTGGAGTTTCAGAGCGCTAAGAGGGTAATAGTGGAAAAAGGAATGTCTCCAAATATAAACTACACAGAATCATTCTGTGAAACTTCTTTCTGATCTGTGCATTCAGCTAACAGAGTTAAACCATACTTTTGATTGAGCAGATCTGAACACTCTTTCTGTAGAAAATGCAACTGGACATTTGGAGCGCTAAGAGCGTAGTAGTGGAAAAAGGAATATATTCAAATATAAACTACACAGAAGCATTCTGTGAAACTTCTTTCTGATCTGAGCATTCAGCTAACAGAGTTAAACCATACTTTTGATTGAGCAGTTTTGAAACACTCTGTCTGTAGAAAATGCAACTGGACATTCGTAGCGCTAAGTGGGTAATAGTGGAAAAAAGAATATGTTCAAATATAAACTACACAGAAGCATTGTATGAAACTTCTTTCTGTTCTGTGCATTCAACTAACAGAGTTGAACCTTACTTTTGATTGAGCCGTTCTGAAACACTCTTTCTGTAGAAACTGCAATTGGACATTCTGAGCGCTAAGAGGCCTATATTGGGAAAAAGAATGTCTACAAATAAAAACTACACAGAAGAATTGTGTGAAACTTCTTTCTGTTCTGTTTGTTCAACTAAAAGATTTGAACCTTAGTTTTGATTGAGCCGTTCTGAAACACTCTTTCTGTAGAAAATGCAAGCGGAGTTTCAGAGCGCTAAGAGGGTAATAGTGGAAAAAGGAATGTCTCCAAATATAAACTACACGGAATCATTCTGTGAAACTTCTTTCTGATCTGTGCATTCAGCTAACAGAGTTAAACCATACTTTTGATTGAGCAGATCTGAAAACTCTTTCTGTAGAAAATGCAACTGGACATTTGGAGCGCTAAGAGAGTAGTAGTGGAAAAAGGAATATATTCAAATATAAACTATACAGAAGCATTCTGTGAAACTACTTTCTGATCTGAGCATTCAGCTAACAGAGTTAAACCATACTTTTGATTGAGCAGTTTTGAAACACTCTGTCTGTAGAAAATGCAACTGGACATTCGTAGCGCTAAGTGGGTAATAGTGGAAAAAAGAATATATTCAAATATAAACTACACAGAAGCATTGTATGAAACTTCTTTCTGTTCTGTGCATTCAACTAACAGAGTTGAACCTTACTTTTGATTGAGCCGTTCTGAAACACTCTTTCTGTAGAAACTGCAACTGGACATTCTGAGCGCTAAGAGGCCTATATTGGGAAAAAGAATGTCTACAAATAAAAACTACACAGAAGAATTGTGTGAAACTTCATTCTGTTGTTTGTTCAACTAAAAGATTTGAACCTTAGTTTTGATTGAGCCGTTCTGAAACACTCTTTCTGTGGAAAATGCAAGTGGAGATTTGGAGCGCTAAGAGGGTAATAGTGGAAAAAGGAATGTCTCCAAATATAAACTACACAGAATTATTCTGTGAAACTTCTTTCTGATCTGTGCATTCAGCTAACAGAGTTAAACCATGCTTTTGATTGAGCAGATCTGAACACTCTTTCTGTAGAAAATGCAACTGGACATTTGGAGCGCTAAGAGAGTAGTAGTGGAAAAAGGAATATATTCAAATATAAACTACACAGAAGCATTCTGTGAAACTTCTTTCTGATCTGAGCATTCAGCTAACAGAGATAAACCATACTTTTGATTGAGCAGTTTTGAAACACTCTGTCTGTAGAAAATGCAACTGGACATTCGTAGCGCCAAGTGGGTAATAGTGGAAAAAAGAATATGTTCAAATATAAACTACACAGAAGCATTGTATGAAATTTCTTTCTGTTCTTTGCATTCAACTAACAGAGTTGAACCTTAGTTTTGATTGAGCCTTTCTGAAACACTCTTTCTGTAGAAACTGCAATTGGACATTCTGAGCGCTAAGAGGCCTATATTGGGAAAAATAATATCTTCAAATAAAAACTACACAGAAGCATTGTGTGAAACTTATTTCTGATATGTTCATTAAGCTAACAGAGTTAAACCATACTTTTGATTGCGCAGTTCTGAACACTCTTTCTGTAGAAAATGCAAGTGGACATTCGGAGCGATAAGAGGGTAATAGTGGAAAAAGGAATATATTCAAATATAAACTACACAGTAGCATTCTGTGAAAATTCTTTCTGTTCTGTGCATTCAACTAACAGAGTTGAACCTTACTTTTGATTGAGCCGTTCTGAAACACTCTTTCTGTAGAAACTGCAATTGGACATGCTAAGCGCTAAGAGGCCTACATTGGGAAAAAGAATATCTTCAAATAAAAACTACACAGATGCATTCTGTGAAACTTATTTCTGATCTGTAAATTCAGTTAACAGAGATAAAACATATTTTTGATTGAGCAGTTATGAAACACTCTTTTTGTAGAAAATGCAAGTGGAGATTCGGAGCGCTAAGAGGGTAATAGTGGAAAAAGGAATATATTCAAATATAAACTACACAGTAGCATTCTGTGAAACTTCTTTCTGATCTGTGCATTCAGCTAACAGAGTTAAACCATACTTTTGATTGAGCAGATCTGAACACTCTTTCTGTAGAAAATGCAACTGGACATTTGGAGCGCTAAGAGCGTAGTAGTGGAAAAAGCAATATATTCAAATATAAACTACCCAGAAGCATTCTGTGAAACTTCTTTCTGATCTGAGCATTCAGCTAACAGAGTTAAACCATACTTTTGATTGAGCAGTTTTCAAACACTCTGTCTGTAGAAAATGCAACTGGACATTCGTAGCGCTAAGTGGGTAATAGTGGAAAAAAGAATATGTTCAAATATAAACTACACAGAAGCATTGTATGAAACTTCTTTCTGTTCTGTGCATTCAACTAACAGAGTTGAACCTTACTTTTGATTGAGCCGTTCTGAAACACTCTTTCTGTAGAAACTGCAATTGGACATTCTGAGCGCTAAGTGGCCTATATTGGGAAAAAGAATGTCTACAAATAAAAACTACACAGAAGAATTGTGTGAAACTTATTTCTGTTCTGTTTGTTCAACTAAAAGATTTGAACCTTAGTTTTGATTGAGCCGTTCTGAAACACTCTTTCTGTGGAAAATGCAAGTGGAGATTTGGAGCGCTAAGAGGGTAATAGTGGAAAAAGGAATGTCTCCAAATATAAACTACACAGAATCATTCTGTGAAACTTCTTTCTGATCTGTGCATTCAGCTAACAGAGTTAAACCATACTTTTGATTGAGCAGATCTGAACACTCTTTCTGTAGAAAATGCAACTGGACATTTGGAGCGCTAAGAGTGTAGTAGTGGAAAAAGGAATATATTCAAATATAAACTACACAGAAGCATTCTGTGAAACTTCTTTCTGATCTGAGCATTCAGCTAACAGAGTTAAACCATACTTTTGATTGAGCAGTTTTGAAACACTCTGTCTGTAGAAAATGCAACTGGACATTCGTAGCGCCAAGTGGGTAATAGTGGAAAAAAGAATATGTTCAAATATAAACTACACAGAAGCATTGTATGAAATTTCTTTCTGTTCTTTGCATTCAACTAACAGAGTTGAACCTTAGTTTTGATTGAGCCTTTCTGAAACACTCTTTCTGTAGAAACTGCAATTGGACATTCTGAGCGCTAAGAGGCCTATATTGGGAAAAATAATATCTTCAAATAAAAACTACACAGAAGCATTGTGTGAAACTTATTTCTGATATGTTCATTAAGCTAACAGAGTTAAACCATACTTTTGATTGCGCAGTTCTGAACACTCTTTCTGTAGAAAATGCAAGTGGACATTCGGAGCGATAAGAGGGTAATAGTGGAAAAAGGAATATATTCAAATATAAACTACACAGTAGCATTCTGTGAAAATTCTTTCTGTTCTGTGCATTCAACTAACAGAGTTGAACCTTACTTTTGATTGAGCCGTTCTGAAACACTCTTTCTGTAGAAACTGCAATTGGACATGCTAAGCGCTAAGAGGCCTACATTGGGAAAAAGAATATCTTCAAATAAAAACTACACAGATGCATTCTGTGAAACTTATTTCTGATCTGTAAATTCAGTTAACAGAGATAAAACATATTTTTGATTGAGCAGTTATGAAACACTCTTTTTGTAGAAAATGCAAGTGGAGATTCGGAGCGCTAAGAGGGTAATAGTGGAAAAAGGAATGTCTTCAAATATAAACTACACAGAATCATTCGGTGAAACTTCTTTCTGATCTGTGCATTCAGCTAACAGAGTTAAACCATACTTTTGATTGAGCAGATTTGAACACTCTTTCTGTAGAAAATGCAACTGGACATTTGGAGCGCTAAGAGCGTAGTAGTGGAAAAAGGAATATATTCAAATATAAACTACACAGAAGCATTCTGTGAAACTTCTTTCTGATCTGAGCATTCAGCTAACAGAGTTAAACCATACTTTTGATTGAGCAGTTTTGAAACACTCTGTCTGTAGAAAATGCAACTGGACATTCGTAGCGCTAAGTGGGTAATAGTGGAAAAAAGAATATGTTCAAATATAAACTACACAGAAGCATTGTATGAAACTTCTTTCTGTTCTGTGCATTCAACTAACAGAGTTGAACCTTACTTTTGATTGAGCCGTTCTGAAACACTCTTTCTGTAGAAACTGCAATTGGACATTCTGAGCGCTAAGAGGCCTATATTGGGAAAAAGAATGTCTACAAATAAAAACTACACAGAAGAATTGTGTGAAACTTCTTTCTGTTCTGTTTGTTCAACTAAAAGATTTGAACCTTAGTTTTGATTGAGCCGTTCTGAAACACTCTTTCTGTAGAAAATGCAAGCGGAGTTTCAGAGCGCTAAGAGGGTAATAGTGGAAAAAGGAATGTCTCCAAATATAAACTACACGGAATCATTCTGTGAAACTTCTTTCTGATCTGTGCATTCAGCTAACAGACTTAAACCATACTTTTGATTGAGCAGATCTGAAAACTCTTTCTGTAGAAAATGCAACTGGACATTTGGAGCGCTAAGAGAGTAGTAGTGGAAAAAGGAATATATTCAAATATAAACTACACAGAAGCATTCTGTGAAACTACTTTCTGATCTGAGCATTCAGCTAACAGAGTTAAACCATACTTTTGATTGAGCAGTTTTGAAACACTCTGTCTGTAGAAAATGCAACTGGACATTCGTAGCGCTAAGTGAGTAATAGTGGAAAAAAGAATATGTTCAAATATAAACTACACAGAAGCATTGTATGAAACTTCTTTCTGTTCTGTGCATTCAACTAACAGAGTTGAACCTTACTTTTGATTGAGCCGTTCTGAAACACTCTTTCTGTAGAAACTGCAACTGGACATTCTGAGCGCTAAGAGGCCTATATTGGGAAAAAGAATGTCTACAAATAAAAACTACACAGAAGAATTGTGTGAAACTTCATTCTGTTCTGTTTGTTCAACTAAAAGATTTGAACCTTAGTTTTGATTGAGCCGTTCTGAAACACTCTTTCTGTGGAAAATGCAAGTGGAGATTTGGAGCGCTAAGAGGGTAATAGTGGAAAAAGGAATGTCTCCAAATATAAACTACACAGAATTATTCTGTGAAACTTCTTTCTGATCTGTGCATTCAGCTAACAGAGTTAAACCATGCTTTTGATTGAGCAGATCTGAACACTCTTTCTGTAGAAAATGCAACTGGACATTTGGAGCGCTAAGAGAGTAGTAGTGGAAAAAGGAATATATTCAAATATAAACTACACAGAAGCATTCTGTGAAACTTCTTTCTGATCTGAGCATTCAGCTAACAGAGATAAACCATACTTTTGATTGAGCAGTTTTGAAACACTCTCTCTGTAGAAAATGCAACTGGACATTCGTAGCGCCAAGTGGGTAATAGTGGAAAAAAGAATATGTTCAAATATAAACTACACAGAAGCATTGTATGAAATTTCTTTCTGTTCTGTGCATTCAACTAACAGAGTTGAACCTTAGTTTTGATTGAGCTTTTCTGAAACACTCTTTCTGTAGAAACTGCAATTGGACATTCTGAGCGCTAAGAGGCCTATATTGGGAAAAATAATATCTTCAAATAAAAACTACACAGAAGCATTGTGTGAAACTTATTTCTGATATGTTCATTAAGCTAACAGAGTTAAACCATACTTTTGATTGCGCAGTTCTGAACACTCTTTCTGTAGAAAATGCAAGTGGACATTCGGAGCGATAAGAGGGTAATAGTGGAAAAAGGAATATATTCAAATATAAACTACACAGTAGCATTCTGTGAAAATTCTTTCTGTTCTGTGCATTCAACTAACAGAGTTGAACCTTACTTTTGATTGAGCCGTTCTGAAACACTCTTTCTGTAGAAACTGCAATTGGACATGCTAAGCGCTAAGAGGCCTACATTGGGAAAAAGAATATCTTCAAATAAAAACTACACAGATGCATTCTGTGAAACTTATTTCTGATCTGTAAATTCAGTTAACAGAGATAAAACATATTTTTGATTGAGCAGTTATGAAACACTCTTTCTGTAGAAAATGCAAGTGGAGATTCGGAGCGCTAAGAGGGTAATAGTGGATAAAGGAATATATTCAAATATAAACTACACAGTAGCATTCTGTGAAACTTCTTTCTGATCTGTGCATTCGGCTAACAGAGTTAAACCATACTTTTGATTGAGCAGATCTGAACACTCTTTCTGTAGAAAATGCAACTGGACATTTGGAGCGCTAAGAGCGTAGTAGTGGAAAAAGGAATATATTCAAATATAAACTACCCAGAAGCATTCTGTGAAACTTCTTTCTGATCTGAGCATTCAGCTAACAGAGTTAAACCATACTTTTGATTGAGCAGTTTTGAAACACTCTGTCTGTAGAAAATGCAACTGGACATTCGTAGCGCTAAGTGGGTAATAGTGGAAAAAAGAATATGTTCAAATATAAACTACACAGAAGCATTGTATGAAACTTCTTTCTGTTCTGTGCATTCAACTAACAGAGTTGAACCTTACTTTTGATTGAGCCGTTCTGAAACACTCTTTCTGTAGAAACTGCAATTGGACATTCTGAGCGCTAAGTGGCCTATATTGGGAAAAAGAATGTCTACAAATAAAAACTACACAGAAGAATTGTGTGAAACTTATTTCTGTTCTGTTTGTTCAACTAAAAGAGTTGAACTTTAGTTTTGATTGAGCCGTTCTGAAACACTCTTTCTGTAGAAAATGCAAGTGGAGATTCGGAGCGCTAAGAGGGTAATAGTGGAAAACGGAATGTCTTCAAATATAAACTACACAGAATCATTCGGTGAAACTTCTTTCTGATCTGTGCATTCAGCTAACAGAGTTAAACCATACTTTTGATTGAGCAGATCTGAACACTCTTTCTGTAGAAAATGCAACTGGACATTTGGAGCGCTAAGAGCGTAGTAGTGGAAAAAGGAATATATTCAAATATAAACTACACAGAAGCATTCTGTGAAACTTCTTTCTGATCTGAGCATTCAGCTAACAGAGTTAAACCATACTTTTGATTGAGCAGTTTTGAAACACTCTGTCTGTAGAAAATGCAACTGGACATTCGTAGCGCCAAGTGGGTAATAGTGGAAAAAAGAATGTGTTCAAATATAAACTACACAGAAGCATTGTATGAAATTTCTTTCTGTTCTGTGCATTCAACTAACAGAGTTGAACCTTAGTTTTGATTGAGCCTTTCTGAAACACTCTTTCTGTAGAAACTGCAATTGGACATTCTGAGCGCTAAGAGGCCTATATTGGGAAAAATAATATCTTCAAATAAAAACTACACAGAAGCATTGTGTGAAACTTATTTCTGATATGTTCATTAAGCTAACAGAGTTAAACCATACTTTTGATTGCGCAGTTCTGAACACTCTTTCTGTAGAAAATGCAAGTGGACATTCGGAGCGCTAAGAGGGTAATAGTGGAAAAAGGAATATATTCAAATATAAACTACACAGTAGCATTCTGTGAAAATTCTTTCTGTTCTGTGCATTCAACTAACAGAGTTGAACCTTACTTTTGATTGAGCCGTTCTGAAACACTCTTTCTGTAGAAACTGCAATTGGACATGCTAAGCGCTAAGAGGCCTACATTGGGAAAAAGAATATCTTCAAATAAAAACTACACAGATGCATTCTGTGAAACTTATTTCTGATCTGTAAATTCAGTTAACAGAGATAACACATATTTTTCATTGAGCAGTTAAGAAACACTCTCTTTGTAGAAAATGCAAGTGGAGATTCGGAGCGCTAAGAGGGTAATTGTGGAAAACGGAATGTCTTCAAATATAAACTACACAGAATCATTCGGTGAAACTTCTTTCTGATCTGTGCATTCAGCTAACAGAGTTAAACCATACTTTTGATTGAGCAGATCTGAACACTCTTTCTGTAGAAAATGCAACTGGACATTTGGAGCGCTAAGAGCGTAGTAGTGGAAAAAGGAATATATTCAAATATAAACTACACAGAAGCATTCTGTGAAACTTCTTTCTGATCTGAGCATTCAGCTAACGGAGTTAAACCATACTTTTGATTGAGCAGTTTTGAAACACTCTCTATGTAGAAAATGCAACTGGACATTCGTAGCGCTAAGTGGGTAATAGTGGAAAAAAGAATATGTTCAAATATAAACTACACAGAAGCATTGTATGAAACTTCTTTCTGTTCTGTGCATTCAACTAACAGAGTTGAACCTTACTTTTGATTGAGCCGTTCTGAAACACTCTTTCTGTAGAAACTGCAATTGGACATTCTGAGCGCTAAGAGGCCTATATTGGGAAAAAGAATGTCTACAAATAAAAACTACACAGAAGAATTGTGTGAAACTTCTTTCTGTTCTGTTTGCTCAACTAAAAGAGTTGAACCTTAGTTTTGATTGAGCCGTTCTGAAACACTCTTTCTGTAGAAAATGCAAGTGGAGTTTCAGAGCGCTAAGAGGGTAATAGTGGAAAAAGGAATGTCTCCAAATATAAACTACACAGAATCATTCTGTGAAACTTCTTTCTGATCTGTGCATTCAGCTAACAGAGTTAAACCATACTTTTGATTGAGCAGATCTGAAAACTCTTTCTGTAGAAAATGCAACTGGACATTTGGAGCGCTAAGAGAGTAGTAGTGGAAAAAGTAATATATTCAAATATAAACTACACAGAAGCATTCTGTGAAACTTCTTTCTGATCTGAGCATTCAGCTAACAGAGTTAAACCATACTTTTGATTGAGCAGTTTTGAAACACTCTGTCTGTAGAAAATGCAACTGGACATTCGTAGCGCTAAGTGGGTAATAGTGGAAAAAAGAATATGTTCAAATATAAACTACACAGAAGCATTGTATGAAACTTCTTTCTGTTCTGTGCATTCAACTAACAGAGTTGAACCTTACTTTTGATTGAGCCGTTCTGAAACACTCTTTCTGTAGAAACTGCAATTGGACATTCTGAGCGCTAAGAGGTCTATATTGGGAAAAAGAATGTCTACAAATAAAAACTACACAGAAGAATTTTGTGAAACTTCTTTCTGTTCTGTTTGTTCAACTAAAAGATTTGAACCTTAGTTTTGATTGAGCCGTTCTGAAACACTCTTTCTGTGGAAAATGCAAGTGGAGATTTGGAGCGCTAAGAGGGTAATAGTGGAAAAAGGAATGTCTCCAAATATAAACTACACAGAATCATTCTGTGAAACTTCTTTCTGATCTGTGCATTCAGCTAACAGAGTTAAACCATACTTTTGATTGAGCAGATCTGAACACTCTTTCTGTAGAAAATGCAACTGGACATTTGGAGCGCTAAGAGTGTAGTAGTGGAAAAAGGAATATATTCAAATATAAACTACACAGAAGCATTCTGTGAAACTTCTTTCTGATCTGAGCATTCAGCTAACAGAGTTAAACCATACTTTTGATTGAGCAGTTTTGAAACACTCTGTCTGTAGAAAATGCAACTGGACATTCGTAGCGCCAAGTGGGTAATAGTGGAAAAAAGAATATGTTCAAATATAAACTACACAGAAGCATTGTATGAAATTTCTTTCTGTTCTGTGCATTCAACTAACAGAGTTGAACCTTAGTTTTGATTGAGCCTTTCTGAAACACTCTTTCTGTAGAAACTGCAATTGGACATTCTGAGCGCTAAGAGGCCTATATTGGGAAAAATAATATCTTCAAATAAAAACTACACAGAATCATTGTGTGAAACTTATTTCTGATATGTTCATTAAGCTAACAGAGTTAAACCATACTTTTGATTGCGCAGTTCTGAACACTCTTTTTGTAGAAAATGCAAGTGGACATTCGGAGCGCTAAGAGGGTAATAGTGGAAAAAGGAATATATTCAAATATAAACTACACAGTAGCATTCTGTGAAAATTCTTTCTGTTCTGTGCATTCAACTAACAGAGTTGAACCTTACTTTTGATTGAGCCGTTCTGAAACACTCTTTTGTAGAAACTGCAATTGGACATGCTAAGCGCTAAGAGGCCTACATTGGGAAAAAGAATATCTTCAAATAAAAACTACACAGATGCATTCTGTGAAACTTATTTCTGATCTGTAAATTCAGTTAACAGAGATAAAACATATTTTTGATTGAGCAGTTATGAAACACTCTTTTTGTAGAAAATGCAAGTGGAGATTCGGAGGGCTAAGAGGGTAATAGTGAAAAAAGGAATGTCTTCAAATATAAACTACACAGAATCATTCGGTGAAACTTCTTTCTGATCTGTGCATTCAGCTAACAGAGTTAAACCATACTTTTGATTGAGCAGATCTGAACACTCTTTGTGTAGAAAATGCAACTGGACATTTGGAGCGCTAAGAGCGTAGTAGTGGAAAAAGGAATATATTCAAATATAAACTACACAGAAGCATTCTGTGAAACTTCTTTCTGATCTGAGCATTCAGCTAACAGAGTTAAACCATACTTTTGATTGAGCAGTTTTGAAACACTCTGTCTGTAGAAAATGCAACTGGACATTCGTAGCGCTAAGTGGGTAATAGTGGAAAAAAAATATGTTCAAATATAAACTACACAGAAGCATTGTATGAAACTTCTTTCTGTTCTGTGCATTCAACTAACAGAGTTGAACCTTACTTTTGATTGAGCCGTTCTGAAACACTCTTTCTGTAGAAACTGCAATTGGACATTCTGAGCGCTAAGAAGCCTATATTGGGAAAAAGAATGTCTACAAATAAAAACTACACAGAAGAATTGTGTGAAACTTCTTTCTGTTCTGTTTGTTCAACTAAAAGAGTTGAACCATAGCTTTGATTGAGCCGTTCTGAAACACTCTTTCTGTAGAAAATGCAAGTGGAGTTTCAGAGCGCTAAGAGGGTAATAGTGGAAAAAGGAATGTCTCCAAATATAAACTACACAGAATCATTCTGTGAAACTTCTTTCTGATCTGTGCATTCAGCTAACAGAGTTAAACCATACTTTTGATTGAGCAGATCTGAAAACTCTTTCTGTAGAAAATGCAACTGGACATTTGGAGCGCTAAGAGAGTAGTAGTGGAAAAAGTAATATATTCAAATATAAACTACACAGAAGCATTCTGTGAAACTTCTCTCTGATCTGAGCATTCAGCTAACAGAGTTAAACCATACTTTTGATTGAGCAGTTTTGAAACACTCTGTCTGTAGAAAATGCAACTGGACATTCGTAGCGCTAAGTGGGTAATAGTGGAAAAAAGAATATGTTCAAATATAAACTACACAGAAGCATTGTATGAAACTTCTTTCTGTTCTGTGCATTCAACTAACAGAGTTGAACCTTACTTTTGATTGAGCCGTTCTGAAACACTCTTTCTGTAGAAACTGCAATTGGACATTCTGAGCGCTAAGAGGTCTATATGGGGAAAAAGAATGTCTACAAATAAAAACTACACAGAAGAATTGTGTGAAACTTCTTTCTGTTCTGTTTGTTCAACTAAAAGATTTGAACCTTAGTTTTGATTGAGCCGTTCTGAAACACTCTTTCTGTGGAAAATGCAAGTGGAGATTTGGAGCGCTAAGAGGGTAATAGTGGAAAAAGGAATGTCTCCAAATATAAACTACACAGAATCATTCTGTGAAACTTCTTTCTGATCTGTGCATTCAGCTAACAGAGTTAAACCATACTTTTGATTGAGCAGATCTGAACACTCTTTCTGTAGAAAATGCAACTGGACATTTGGAGCGCTAAGAGCGTAGTAGTGGAAAAAGGAATATATTCAAATATAAACTACACAGAAGCATTCTGTGAAACTTCTTTCTGATCTGAGCATTCAGCTAACAGAGTTAAACCATACTTTTGATTGAGCAGTTTTGAAACACTCTGTCTGTAGAAAATGCAACTGGACATTCGTAGCGCCAAGTGGGTAATAGTGGAAAAAAGAATATGTTCAAATATAAACTACACAGAAGCATTGTAAGAAATTTCTTTCTGTTCTGTGCATTCAACTAACAGAGTTGAACCTTAGTTTTGATTGAGCCTTTCTGAAACACTCTTTCTGTAGAAACTGCAATTGGACATTCTGAGCGCTAAGAGGCCTATATTGGGAAAAATAATATCTTCAAATAAAAACTACACAGAATCATTGTGTGAAACTTATTTCTGATATGTTCATTAAGCTAACAGAGTTAAACCATACTTTTGATTGCGCAGTTCTGAACACTCTTTCTGTAGAAAATGCAAGTGGACATTCGGAGCGCTAAGAGGGTAATAGTGGAAAAAGGAATATATTCAAATATAAACTACACAGTAGCATTCTGTGAAAATTCTTTCTGTTCTGTGCATTCAACTAACAGAGTTGAACCTTACTTTTGATTGAGCCGTTCTGAAACACTCTTTCTGTAGAAACTGCAATTGGACATGCTAAGCGCTAAGAGGCCTACATTGGGAAAAAGAATATCTTCAAATAAAAACTACACAGATGCATTCTGTGAAACTTATTTCTGATCTGTAAATTCAGTTAACAGAGATAAAACATATTTTTGATTGAGCAGTTATGAAACACTCTTTTTGTAGAAAATGCAAGTGGAGATTCGGAGCGCTAAGAGGGTAATAGTGGAAAAAGGAATGTCTTCAAATATAAACTACACAGAATCATTCGGTGAAACTTCTTTCTGATCTGTGCATTCAGCTAACAGAGTTAAACCATACTTTTGATTGAGCAGATCTGAACACTCTTTCTGTAGAAAATGCAACTGGACATTTGGAGCGCTAAGAGCGTAGTAGTGGAAAAAGGAATATATTCAAATATAAACTACACAGAAGCATTCTGTGAAACTTCTTTCTGATCTGAGCATTCAGCTAACAGAGTTAAACCATACTTTTGATTGAGCAGTTTTGAAACACTCTGTCTGTAGAAAATGCAACTGGACATTCGTAGCGCTAAGTGGGTAATAGTGGAAAAAAGAATATGTTCAAATATAAACTACACAGAAGCATTGTATGAAACTTCTTTCTGTTCTGTGCATTCAACTAACAGAGTTGAACCTTACTTTTGATTGAGCCGTTCTGAAACACTCTTTCTGTAGAAACTGCAATTGGACATTCTGAGCGCTAAGAGGCCTATATTGGGAAAAAGAATGTCTACAAATAAAAACTACACAGAAGAATTGTGTGAAACTTCTTTCTGTTCTGTTTGTTCAACTAAAAGATTTGAACCTTAGTTTTGATTGAGCCGTTCTGAAACACTCTTTCTGTAGAAAATGCAAGCGGAGTTTCAGAGCGCTAAGAGGGTAATAGTGGAAAAAGGAATGTCTCCAAATATAAACTACACGGAATCATTCTGTGAAACTTCTTTCTGATCTGTGCATTCAGCTAACAGAGTTAAACCATACTTTTGATTGAGCAGATCTGAAAACTCTTTCTGTAGAAAATGCAACTGGACATTTGGAGCGCTAAGAGAGTAGTAGTGGAAAAAGGAATATATTCAAATATAAACTACACAGAAGCATTCTGTGAAACTACTTTCTGATCTGAGCATTCAGCTAACAGAGTTAAACCATACTTTTGATTGAGCAGTTTTGAAACACTCTGTCTGTAGAAAATGCAACTGGACATTCGTAGCGCTAAGTGGGTAATAGTGGAAAAAAGAATATGTTCAAATATAAACTACACAGAAGCATTGTATGAAACTTCTTTCTGTTCTGTGCATTCAACTAACAGAGTTGAACCTTACGTTTGATTGAGCCGTTCTGAAACACTCTTTCTGTAGAAACTGCAACTGGACATTCTGAGCGCTAAGAGGCCTATATTGGGAAAAAGAATGTCTACAAATAAAAACTACACAGAAGAATTGTGTGAAACTTCATTCTGTTCTGTTTGTTCAACTAAAAGATTTGAACCTTAGTTTTGATTGAGCCGTTCTGAAACACTCTTTCTGTGGAAAATTCAAGTGGAGATTTGGAGCGCTAAGAGGGTAATAGTGGAAAAAGGAATGTCTCCAAATATAAACTACACAGAATTATTCTGTGAAACTTCTTTCTGATCTGTGCATTCAGCTAACAGAGTTAAACCATGCTTTTGATTGAGCAGATCTGAACACTCTTTCTGTAGAAAATGCAACTGGACATTTGGAGCGCTAAGAGAGTAGTAGTGGAAAAAGGAATATATTCAAATATAAACTACACAGAAGCATTCTGTGAAACTTCTTTCTGATCTGAGCATTCAGCTAACAGAGATAAACCATACTTTTGATTGAGCAGTTTTGAAACACTCTGTCTGTAGAAAATGCAACTGGACATTCGTAGCGCCAAGTGGGTAATAGTGGAAAAAAGAATATGTTCAAATATAAACTACACAGAAGCATTGTATGAAATTTCTTTCTGTTCTGTGCATTCAACTAACAGAGTTGAACCTTAGTTTTGATTGAGCCTTTCTGAAACACTCTTTCTGTAGAAACTGCAATTGGACATTCTGAGCGCTAAGAGGCCTATATTGGGAAAAATAATATCTTCAAATAAAAACTACACAGAAGCATTGTGTGAAACTTATTTCTGATATGTTCATTAAGCTAACAGAGTTAAACCATACTTTTGATTGCGCAGTTCTGAACACTCTTTCTGTAGAAAATGCAAGTGGACATTCGGAGCGATAAGAGGGTAATAGTGGAAAAAGGAATATATTCAAATATAAACTACACAGTAGCATTCTGTGAAAATTCTTTCTGTTCTGTGCATTCAACTAACAGAGTTGAACCTTACTTTTGATTGAGCCGTTCTGAAACACTCTTTCTGTAGAAACTGCAATGGGACATGCTAAGCGCTAAGAGGCCTACATTGGGAAAAAGAATATCTTCAAATAAAAACTACACAGATGCATTCTGTGAAACTTATTTCTGATGTGTAAATTCAGTTAACAGAGATAAAACATATTTTTGATTGAGCAGTTATGAAACACTCTTTTTGTAGAAAATGCAAGTGGAGATTCGGAGCGCTAAGAGGGTAATAGTGGAAAAAGGAATATATTCAAATATAAACTACACAGTAGCATTCTGTGAAACTTCTTTCTGATCTGTGCATTCAGCTAACAGAGTTAAACCATACTTTTGATTGAGCAGATCTGAACACTCTTTCTGTAGAAAATGCAACTGGACATTTGGAGCGCTAAGAGCGTAGTAGTGGAAAAAGGAATATATTCAAATATAAACTACCCAGAAGCATTCTGTGAAACTTCTTTCTGATCTGAGCATTCAGCTAACAGAGTTAAACCATACTTTTGATTGAGCAGTTTTGAAACACTCTGTCTGTAGAAAATGCAACTGGACATTCGTAGCGCTAAGTGGGTAATAGTGGAAAAAAGAATATGTTCAAATATAAACTACACAGAAGCATTGTATGAAACTTCTTTCTGTTCTGTGCATTCAACTAACAGAGTTGAACCTTACTTTTGATTGAGCCGTTCTGAAACACTCTTTCTGTAGAAACTGCAATTGGACATTCTGAGCGCTAAGTGGCCTATATTGGGAAAAAGAATGTCTACAAATAAAAACTACACAGAAGAATTGTGTGAAACTTATTTCTGTTCTGTTTGTTCAACTAAAAGAGTTGAACTTTAGTTTTGATTGAGCCGTTCTGAAACACTCTTTCTGTAGAAAATGCAAGTGGAGATTCGGAGCGCTAAGAGGGTAATAGTGGAAAACGGAATGTCTTCAAATATAAACTACACAGAATCATTCGGTGAAACTTCTTTCTGATCTGTGCATTCAGCTAACAGAGTTAAACCATACTTTTGATTGAGCAGATCTGAACACTCTTTCTGTAGAAAATGCAACTGGACATTTGGAGCGCTAAGAGCGTAGTAGTGGAAAAAGGAATATATTCAAATATAAACTACACAGAAGCATTCTGTGAAACTTCTTTCTGATCTGAGCATTCAGCTAACAGAGTTAAACCATACTTTTGATTGAGCAGTTTTGAAACACTCTGTCTGTAGAAAATGCAACTGGACATTCGTAGCGCCAAGTGGGTAATAGTGGATAAAAGAATGTGTTCAAATATAAACTACACAGAAGCATTGTATGAAATTTCTTTCTGTTCTGTGCATTCAACTAACAGAGTTGAACCTTAGTTTTGATTGAGCCTTTCTGAAACACTCTTTCTGTAGAAACTGCAATTGGACATTCTGAGCGCTAAGAGGCCTATATTGGGAAAAATAATATCTTCAAATAAAAACTACACAGAAGCATTGTGTGAAACTTATTTCTGATATGTTCATTAAGCTAACAGAGTTAAACCATACTTTTGATTGCGCAGTTCTGAACACTCTTTCTGTAGAAAATGCAAGTGGACATTCGGAGCGCTAAGAGGGTAATAGTGGAAAAAGGAATATATTCAAATATAAACTACACAGTAGCATTCTGTGAAAATTCTTTCTGTTCTGTGCATTCAACTAACAGAGTTGAACCTTACTTTTGACTGAGCCGTTCTGAAACACTCTTTCTGTAGAAACTGCAATTGGACATGCTAAGCGCTAAGAGGCCTACATTGGGAAAAAGAATATCTTCAAATAAAAACTACACAGATGCATTCTGTGAAACATATTTCTGATCTGTAAATTCAGTTAACAGAGATAAAACATATTTTTGATTGAGCAGCTATGAAACACTCTTTTTGTAGAAAATGCAAGTGGAGATTCGGAGCGCTAAGAGGGTAATAGTGGAAAAAGGAATGTCTTCAAATATAAACTACACAGAATCATTCGGTGAAACTTCTTTCTGATCTGTGCATTCAGCTAACAGAGTTAAACCATACTTTTGATTGAGCAGATCTGAACACTCTTTCTGTAGAAAATGCAACTGGACATTTGGAGCGCTAAGAGAGTAGTAGTGGAAAAAGGAATATATTCAAATATAAACTACACAGAAGCATTCTGTGAAACTTCTTTCTGATCTGAGCATTCAGCTAACAGAGTTAAACCATACTTTTGATTGAGCAGTTTTGAAACACTCTCTATGTAGAAAATGCAACTGGACATTCGTAGCGCTAAGTGTTTAATAGTGGAAAAAAGAATATGTTCAAATATAAACTACACAGAAGCATTGTATGAAACTTCTTTCTGTTCTGTGCATTCAACTAACAGAGTTGAACCTTACTTTTGATTGAGCCGTTCTGAAACACTCTTTCTGTAGAAACTGCAATTGGACATTCTGAGCGCTAAGAGGCCTATATTGGGAAAAAGAATGTCTACAAATAAAAACTACACAGAAGAATTGTGTGAAACTTCTTTCTGTTCTGTTTGTTCAACTAAAAGAGTTGAACCTTAGTTTTGATTGAGCCGTTCTGAAACACTCTTTCTGTAGAAAATGCAAGTGGAGATTCGGAGCGCTAAGAGGGTTATAGTGGAAAAAGGAATGTCTCCAAATAAAAACTACACAGAATCATTCTGTGAAACTTCTTTCTGATCTGTGCATTCAGCTAACAGAGTTAAACCATACTTTTGATTGAGCAGATCTGAACACTCTTTCTGTAGAAAATGCAACTGGACATTTGGAGCGCTAAGAGAGTAGTAGTGGAAAAAGGAATATATTCAAATATAAACTACACAGAAGCATTCTGTGAAACTTCTTTCTGATCTGAGCATTCAGCTAACAGAGTTAAACCATACTTTTGATTGAGCAGTTTTGAAACACTCTGTCTGTAGACAATGCAACTGGACATTCGTAGCGCTAAGTGGGTAATAGTGGAAAAAAAATATGTTCAAATATAAACTACACAGAAGCATTGTATGAAACTTCTTTCGGTTCTGTGCATTCAACTAACAGAGTTGAACCTTACTTTTGATTGAGCCTTTCTGAAACACTCTTTCTGTAGGAACTGCAATTGGACATTCTGAGCGCTAAGAGGCCTATATTGGGAAAAATAATATCTTCAAATAAAAACTACACAGAAGCATTGTGTGAAACTTATTTCTGATATGTTCATTAAGCTAACAGAGTTAAACCATACTTTTGATTGCGCAATTCTGAACACTCTTTCTGTAGAAAATGCAAGTGGACATTCGGAGCGCTAAGAGGGTAATAGTGGAAAAAGGAATATATTCAAATATAAACTACACAGTAGCATTCTGTGAAAATTCTTTCTGTTCTGTGCATTCAACTAACAGAGTTGAACCTTACATTTAATTGAGCCGTTCTGAAACACTCTTTCTGTAGAAACTGCAATTGGACATGCTAAGCGCTAAGAGGCCTACATTGGGAAAAAGAATATCTTCAAATAAAAACTACACAGATGCATTCTGTGAAACTTATTTCTGATCTGTAAATTCAGTTAACAGAGATAAAACATATTTTTGATTGAGCAGTTATGAAACACTCTTTTTGTAGAAAATGCAAGTGGAGATTCGGAGCGCTAAGAGGGTAATAGGGGAAAAAGGAATGTCTTCAAATATAAACTACACAGAATCATTTGGTGAAACTTCTTTATGATCTGTGCATTCAGCTAACAGAGTTAAACCATACTTTTGATTGAGCAGATCTGAACACTCTTTGTGTAGAAAATGCAACTGGACATTTGGAGCGCTAAGAGCGTAGTAGTGGAAAAAGGAATATATTCAAATATAAACTACACAGAAGCATTCTGTGAAACTTCTTTCTGATCTGAGCATTCAGCTAACAGAGTTAAACCATACTTTTGATTGAGCAGTTTTGAAACACTCTGTCTGTAGAAAATGCAACTGGACATTCGTAGCGCTAAGTGGGTAATAGTGGAAAAAAGAATATGTTCAAATATAAACTACACAGAAGCATTGTATGAAACTTCTTTCTGTTCTGTGCATTCAACTAACAGAGTTGAACCTTACTTTTGATTGAGCCGTTCTGAAACACTCTTTCTGTAGAAACTGCAATTGGACATTCTGAGCGCTAAGAGGCCTATATTGGGAAAAAGAATGTCTACAAATAAAAACTACACAGAAGAATTGTGTGAAACTTCTTTCTGTTCTGTTTGTTCAACTAAAAGAGTTGAACCTTAGTTTTGATTGAGCCGTTCTGAAACACTCTTTCTGTAGAAAATGCAAGTGGAGTTTCAGAGCGCTAAGAGGGTAATAGTGGAAAAAGGAATGTCTCCAAATATAAACTACACAGAATCATTCTGTGAAACTTCTTTCTGATCTGTGCATTCAGCTAACAGAGTTAAACCATGCTTTTGATTGAGCAGATCTGAACACTCTTTCTGTAGAAAATGCAACTGGACATTTGGAGCGCTAAGAGAGTAGTAGTGGAAAAAGGAATATATTCAAATATAAACTACACAGAAGCATTCTGTGAAACTTCTTTCTGATCTGAGCATTCAGCTAACAGAGATAAACCATACTTTTGATTGAGCAGTTTTGAAACACTCTGTCTGTAGAAAATGCAACTGGACATTCGTAGCGCCAAGTGGGTAATAGTGGAAAAAAGAATATGTTCAAATATAAACTACACAGAAGCATTGTATGAAATTTCTTTCTGTTCTGTGCATTCAACTAACAGAGTTGAACCTTAGTTTTGATTGAGCCTTTCTGAAACACTCTTTCTGTAGAAACTGCAATTGGACATTCTGAGCGCTAAGAGGCCTATATTGGGAAAAATAATATCTTCAAATAAAAACTACACAGAAGCATTGTGTGAAACTTATTTCTGATATGTTCATTAAGCTAACAGAGTTAAACCATACTTTTGATTGCGCAGTTCTGAACACTCTTTCTGTAGAAAATGCAAGTGGACATTCGGAGCGATAAGAGGGTAATAGTGGAAAAAGGAATATATTCAAATATAAACTACACAGTAGCATTCTGTGAAAATTCTTTCTGTTCTGTGCATTCAACTAACAGAGTTGAACCTTACTTTTGATTGAGCCGTTCTGAAACACTCTTTCTGTAGAAACTGCAATTGGACATGCTAAGCGCTAAGAGGCCTACATTGGGAAAAAGAATATCTTCAAATAAAAACTACACAGATGCATTCTGTGAAACTTATTTCTGATGTGTAAATTCAGTTAACAGAGATAAAACATATTTTTGATTGAGCAGTTATGAAACACTCTTTTTGTAGAAAATGCAAGTGGAGATTCGGAGCGCTAAGAGGGTAATAGTGGAAAAAGGAATATATTCAAATATAAACTACACAGTAGCATTCTGTGAAACTTCTTTCTGATCTGTGCATTCAGCTAACAGAGTTAAACCATACTTTTGATTGAGCAGATCTGAACACTCTTTCTGTAGAAAATGCAACTGGACATTTGGAGCGCTAAGAGCGTAGTAGTGGAAAAAGGAATATATTCAAATATAAACTACCCAGAAGCATTCTGTGAAACTTCTTTCTGATCTGAGCATTCAGCTAACAGAGTTAAACCATACTTTTGATTGAGCAGTTTTGAAACACTCTGTCTGTAGAAAATGCAACTGGACATTCGTAGCGCTAAGTGGGTAATAGTGGAAAAAAGAATATGTTCAAATATAAACTACACAGAAGCATTGTATGAAACTTCTTTCTGTTCTGTGCATTCAACTAACAGAGTTGAACCTTACTTTTGATTGAGCCGTTCTGAAACACTCTTTCTGTAGAAACTGCAATTGGACATTCTGAGCGCTAAGTGGCCTATATTGGGAAAAAGAATGTCTACAAATAAAAACTACACAGAAGAATTGTGTGAAACTTATTTCTGTTCTGCTTGTTCAACTAAAAGAGTTGAACTTTAGTTTTGATTGAGCCGTTCTGAAACACTCTTTCTGTAGAAAATGCAAGTGGAGATTCGGAGCGCTAAGAGGGTAATAGTGGAAAACGGAATGTCTTCAAATATAAACTACACAGAATCATTCGGTGAAACTTCTTTCTGATCTGTGCATTCAGCTAACAGAGTTAAACCATACTTTTGATTGAGCAGATCTGAACACTCTTTCTGTAGAAAATGCAACTGGACATTTGGAGCGCTAAGAGCGTAGTAGTGGAAAAAGGAATATATTCAAATATAAACTACACAGAAGCATTCTGTGAAACTTCTTTCTGATCTGAGCATTCAGCTAACAGAGTTAAACCATACTTTTGATTGAGCAGTTTTGAAACACTCTGTCTGTAGAAAATGCAACTGGACATTCGTAGCGCCAAGTGGGTAATAGTGGATAAAAGAATGTGTTCAAATATAAACTACACAGAAGCATTGTATGAAATTTCTTTCTGTTCTGTGCATTCAACTAACAGAGTTGAACCTTAGTTTTGATTGAGCCTTTCTGAAACACTCTTTCTGTAGAAACTGCAATTGGACATTCTGAGCGCTAAGAGGCCTATATTGGGAAAAATAATATCTTCAAATAAAAACTACACAGAAGCATTGTGTGAAACTTATTTCTGATATGTTCATTAAGCTAACAGAGTTAAACCATACTTTTGATTGCGCAGTTCTGAACACTCTTTCTGTAGAAAATGCAAGTGGACATTCGGAGCGCTAAGAGGGTAATAGTGGAAAAAGGAATATATTCAAATATAAACTACACAGTAGCATTCTGTGAAAATTCTTTCTGTTCTGTGCATTCAACTAACAGAGTTGAACCTTACTTTTGACTGAGCCGTTCTGAAACACTCTTTCTGTAGAAACTGCAATTGGACATGCTAAGCGCTAAGAGGCCTACATTGGGAAAAAGAATATCTTCAAATAAAAACTACACAGATGCATTCTGTGAAACATATTTCTGATCTGTAAATTCAGTTAACAGAGATAAAACATATTTTTGATTGAGCAGCTATGAAACACTCTTTTTGTAGAAAATGCAAGTGGAGATTCGGAGCGCTAAGAGGGTAATAGTGGAAAAAGGAATGTCTTCAAATATAAACTACACAGAATCATTCGGTGAAACTTCTTTCTGATCTGTGCATTCAGCTAACAGAGTTAAACCATACTTTTGATTGAGCAGATCTGAACACTCTTTCTGTAGAAAATGCAACTGGACATTTGGAGCGCTAAGAGAGTAGTAGTGGAAAAAGGAATATATTCAAATATAAACTACACAGAAGCATTCTGTGAAACTTCTTTCTGATCTGAGCATTCAGCTAACAGAGTTAAACCATACTTTTGATTGAGCAGTTTTGAAACACTCTCTATGTAGAAAATGCAACTGGACATTCGTAGCGCTAAGTGTTTAATAGTGGAAAAAAGAATATGTTCAAATATAAACTACACAGAAGCATTGTATGAAACTTCTTTCTGTTCTGTGCATTCAACTAACAGAGTTGAACCTTACTTTTGATTGAGCCGTTCTGAAACACTCTTTCTGTAGAAACTGCAATTGGACATTCTGAGCGCTAAGAGGCCTATATTGGGAAAAAGAATGTCTACAAATAAAAACTACACAGAAGAATTGTGTGAAACTTCTTTCTGTTCTGTTTGTTCAACTAAAAGAGTTGAACCTTAGTTTTGATTGAGCCGTTCTGAAACACTCTTTCTGTAGAAAATGCAAGTGGAGATTCGGAGCGCTAAGAGGGTTATAGTGGAAAAAGGAATGTCTCCAAATAAAAACTACACAGAATCATTCTGTGAAACTTCTTTCTGATCTGTGCATTCAGCTAACAGAGTTAAACCATACTTTTGATTGAGCAGATCTGAACACTCTTTCTGTAGAAAATGCAACTGGACATTTGGAGCGCTAAGAGAGTAGTAGTGGAAAAAGGAATATATTCAAATATAAACTACACAGAAGCATTCTGTGAAACTTCTTTCTGATCTGAGCATTCAGCTAACAGAGTTAAACCATACTTTTGATTGAGCAGTTTTGAAACACTCTGTCTGTAGACAATGCAACTGGACATTCGTAGCGCTAAGTGGGTAATAGTGGAAAAAAAATATGTTCAAATATAAACTACACAGAAGCATTGTATGAAACTTCTTTCGGTTCTGTGCATTCAACTAACAGAGTTGAACCTTACTTTTGATTGAGCCTTTCTGAAACACTCTTTCTGTAGAAACTGCAATTGGACATTCTGAGCGCTAAGAGGCCTATATTGGGAAAAATAATATCTTCAAATAAAAACTACACAGAAGCATTGTGTGAAACTTATTTCTGATATGTTCATTAAGCTAACAGAGTTAAACCATACTTTTGATTGCGCAATTCTGAACACTCTTTCTGTAGAAAATGCAAGTGGACATTCGGAGCGCTAAGAGGGTAATAGTGGAAAAAGGAATATATTCAAATATAAACTACACAGTAGCATTCTGTGAAAATTCTTTCTGTTCTGTGCATTCAACTAACAGAGTTGAACCTTACATTTAATTGAGCCGTTCTGAAACACTCTTTCTGTAGAAACTGCAATTGGACATGCTAAGCGCTAAGAGGCCTACATTGGGAAAAAGAATATCTTCAAATAAAAACTACACAGATGCATTCTGTGAAACTTATTTCTGATCTGTAAATTCAGTTAACAGAGATAAAACATATTTTTGATTGAGCAGTTATGAAACACTCTTTTTGTAGAAAATGCAAGTGGAGATTCGGAGCGCTAAGAGGGTAATAGGGGAAAAAGGAATGTCTTCAAATATAAACTACACAGAATCATTTGGTGAAACTTCTTTATGATCTGTGCATTCAGCTAACAGAGTTAAACCATACTTTTGATTGAGCAGATCTGAACACTCTTTGTGTAGAAAATGCAACTGGACATTTGGAGCGCTAAGAGCGTAGTAGTGGAAAAAGGAATATATTCAAATATAAACTACACAGAAGCATTCTGTGAAACTTCTTTCTGATCTGAGCATTCAGCTAACAGAGTTAAACCATACTTTTGATTGAGCAGTTTTGAAACACTCTGTCTGTAGAAAATGCAACTGGACATTCGTAGCGCTAAGTGGGTAATAGTGGAAAAAAGAATATGTTCAAATATAAACTACACAGAAGCATTGTATGAAACTTCTTTCTGTTCTGTGCATTCAACTAACAGAGTTGAACCTTACTTTTGATTGAGCCGTTCTGAAACACTCTTTCTGTAGAAACTGCAATTGGACATTCTGAGCGCTAAGAGGCCTATATTGGGAAAAAGAATGTCTACAAATAAAAACTACACAGAAGAATTGTGTGAAACTTCTTTCTGTTCTGTTTGTTCAACTAAAAGAGTTGAACCTTAGTTTTGATTGAGCCGTTCTGAAACACTCTTTCTGTAGAAAATGCAAGTGGAGTTTCAGAGCGCTAAGAGGGTAATAGTGGAAAAAGGAATGTCTCCAAATATAAACTACACAGAATCATTCTGTGAAACTTCTTTCTGATCTGTGCATTCAGCTAACAGAGTTAAACCATACTTTTGATTGAGCAGATCTGAAAACTCTTTCTGTAGAAAATGCAACTGGACATTTGGAGCGCTAAGAGAGTAGTAGTGGAAAAAGTAATATATTCAAATATAAACTACACAGAAGCATTCTGTGAAACTTCTTTCTGATCTGAGCATTCAGCTAACAGTGTTAAACCATACTTTTGATTGAGCAGTTTTGAAACACTCTGTCTGTAGAAAATGCAACTGGACATTCGTAGCGCTAAGTGGGTAATAGTGGAAAAAAGAATATGTTCAAATATAAACTACACAGAAGCATTGTATGAAACTTCTTTCTGTTCTGTGCATTCAACTAACAGAGTTGAACCTTACTTTTGATTGAGCCGTTCTGAAACACTCTTTCTGTAGAAACTGCAATTGGACATTCTGAGCGCTAAGAGGTCTATATTGGGAAAAAGAATGTCTACAAATAAAAACTACACAGAAGAATTTTGTGAAACTTCTTTCTGTTCTGTTTGTTCAACTAAAAGATTTGAACCTTAGTTTTGATTGAGCCGTTCTGAAACACTCTTTCTGTGGAAAATGCAAGTGGAGATTTGGAGCGCTAAGAGGGTAATAGTGGAAAAAGGAATGTCTCCAAATATAAACTACACAGAATCATTCTGTGAAACTTCTTTCTGATCTGTGCATTCAGCTAACAGAGTTAAACCATACTTTTGATTGAGCAGATCTGAACACTCTTTCTGTAGAAAATGCAACTGGACATTTGGAGCGCTAAGAGTGTAGTAGTGGAAAAAGGAATATATTCAAATATAAACTACACAGAAGCATTCTGTGAAACTTCTTTCTGATCTGAGCATTCAGCTAACAGAGTTAAACCATACTTTTGATTGAGCAGTTTTGAAACACTCTGTCTGTAGAAAATGCAACTGGACATTCGTAGCGCCAAGTGGGTAATAGTGGAAAAAAGAATATGTTCAAATATAAACTACACAGAAGCATTGTATGAAATTTCTTTCTGTTCTGTGCATTCAACTAACAGAGTTGAACCTTAGTTTTGATTGAGCCTTTCTGAAACACTCTTTCTGTAGAAACTGCAATTGGACATTCTGAGCGCTAAGAGGCCTATATTGGGAAAAATAATATCTTCAAATAAAAACTACACAGAATCATTGTGTGAAACTTATTTCTGATATGTTCATTAAGCTAACAGAGTTAAACCATACTTTTGATTGCGCAGTTCTGAACACTCTTTCTGTAGAAAATGCAAGTGGACATTCGGAGCGCTAAGAGGGTAATAGTGGAAAAAGGAATATATTCAAATATAAACTACACAGTAGCATTCTGTGAAAATTCTTTCTGTTCTGTGCATTCAACTAACAGAGTTGAACCTTACTTTTGATTGAGCCGTTCTGAAACACTCTTTCTGTAGAAACTGCAATTGGACATGCTAAGCGCTAAGAGGCCTACATTGGGAAAAAGAATATCTTCAAATAAAAACTACACAGATGCATTCTGTGAAACTTATTTCTGATCTGTAAATTCAGTTAACAGAGATAAAACATATTTTTGATTGAGCAGTTATGAAACACTCTTTTTGTAGAAAATGCAAGTGGAGATTCGGAGCGCTAAGAGGGTAATAGTGGAAAAAGGAATGTCTTCAAATATAAACTACACAGAATCATTCGGTGAAACTTCTTTCTGATCTGTGCATTCAGCTAACAGAGTTAAACCATACTTTTGATTGAGCAGATCTGAACACTCTTTCTGTAGAAAATGCAACTGGACATTTGGAGCGCTAAGAGCGTAGTAGTGGAAAAAGGAATATATTCAAATATAAACTACACAGAAGCATTCTGTGAAACTTCTTTCAAATCTGAGCATTCAGCTAACAGAGTTAAACCATACTTTTGATTGAGCAGTTTTGAAACACTCTGTCTGTAGAAAATGCAACTGGACATTCGTAGCGCTAAGTGGGTAATAGTGGAAAAAAGAATATGTTCAAATATAAACTACACAGAAGCATTGTATGAAACTTCTTTCTGTTCTGTGCATTCAACTAACAGAGTTGAACCTTACTTTTGATTGAGCCGTTCTGAAACACTCTTTCTGTAGAAACTGCAATTGGACATTCTGAGCGCTAAGAGGCCTATATTGGGAAAAAGAATGTCTACAAATAAAAACTACACAGAAGAATTGTGTGAAACTTCTTTCTGTTCTGTTTGTTCAACTAAAAGATTTGAACCTTAGTTTTGATTGAGCCGTTCTGAAACACTCTTTCTGTAGAAAATGCAAGTGGAGTTTCAGAGCGCTAAGAGGGTAATAGTGGAAAAAGGAATGTCTCCAAATATAAACTACACAGAATCATTCTGTGAAACTTCTTTCTGATCTGTGCATTCAGCTAACAGAGTTAAACCATACTTTTGATTGAGCAGATCTGAAAACTCTTTCTGTAGAAAATGCAACTGGACATTTGGAGCGCTAAGAGAGTAGTAGTGGAAAAAGTAATATATTCAAATATAAACTACACAGAAGCATTCTGTGAAACTTCTTTCTGATCTGAGCATTCAGCTAACAGAGTTAAACCATACTTTTGATTGAGCAGTTTTGAAACACTCTGTCTGTAGAAAATGCAACTGGACATTCGTAGCGCTAAGTGGGTAATAGTGGAAAAAAGAATATGTTCAAATATAAACTACACAGAAGCATTGTATGAAACTTCTTTCTGTTCTGTGCATTCAACTAACAGAGTTGAACCTTACTTTTGATTGAGCCGTTCTGAAACACTCTTTCTGTAGAAACTGCAATAGGACATTCTGAGCGCTAAGAGGTCTATATTGGGAAAAAGAATGTCTACAAATAAAAACTACACAGAAGAATTGTGTGAAACTTCTTTCTGTTCTGTTTGTTCAACTAAAAGATTTGAACCTTAGTTTTGATTGAGCCGTTCTGAAACACTCTTTCTGTGGAAAATGCAAGTGGAGATTTGGAGCGCTAAGAGGGTAATAGTGGAAAAAGGAATGTCTCCAAATATAAACTACACAGAATCATTCTGTGAAACTTCTTTCTGATCTGTGCATTCAGCTAACAGAGTTAAACCATACTTTTGATTGAGCAGATCTGAACACTCTTTCTGTAGAAAATGCAACTGGACATTTGGAGCGCTAAGAGTGTAGTAGTGGAAAAAGTAATATATTCAAATATAAACTACACAGAAGCATTCTGTGAAACTTCTTTCTGATCTGAGCATTCAGCTAACAGAGTTAAACCATACTTTTGATTGAGCAGTTTTGAAACACTCTGTCTGTAGAAAATGCAACTGGACATTCGTAGCGCCAAGTGGGTAATAGTGGAAAAAAGAATATGTTCAAATATAAACTACACAGAAGCATTGTATGAAATTTCTTTCTGTTCTGTGCATTCAACTAACAGAGTTGAACCTTACTTTTGATTGAGCCTTTCTGAAACACTCTTTCTGTAGAAACTGCAATTGGACATTCTGAGCGCTAAGAGGCCTCTATTGGGAAAAATAATATCTTCAAATAAAAACTACACAGAAGCATTGTGTGAAACTTATTTCTGATATGTTCATTAAGCTAACAGAGTTAAACCATACTTTTGATTGCGCAATTCTGAACACTCTTTCTGTAGAAAATGCAAGTGGACATTCGGAGCGCTAAGAGGGTAATAGTGGAAAAAGGAATATATTCAAATATAAACTACACAGTAGCATTCTGTGAAAATTCTTTCTGTTCTGTGCATTCAACTAACAGAGTTGAACCTTACATTTAATTGAGCCGTTCTGAAACACTCTTTCTGTAGAAACTGCAATTGGACATGCTAAGCGCTAAGAGGCCTACATTGGGAAAAAGAATATCTTCAAATAAAAACTACACAGATGCATTCTGTGAAACTTATTTCTGATCTGTAAATTCAGTTAACAGAGATAAAACATATTTTTGATTGAGCAGTTATGAAACACTCTTTTTGTAGAAAATGCAAGTGGAGATTCGGAGCGCTAAGAGGGTAATAGGGGAAAAAGGAATGTCTTCAAATATAAACTACACAGAATCATTTGGTGAAACTTCTTTATGATCTGTGCATTCAGCTAACAGAGTTAAACCATACTTTTGATTGAGCAGATCTGAACACTCTTTGTGTAGAAAATGCAACTGGACATTTGGAGCGCTAAGAGCGTAGTAGTGGAAAAAGGAATATATTCAAATATAAACTACACAGAAGCATTCTGTGAAACTTCTTTCTGATCTGAGCATTCAGCTAACAGAGTTAAACCATACTTTTGATTGAGCAGTTTTGAAACACTCTGTCTGTAGACAATGCAACTGGACATTCGTAGCGCTAAGTGGGTAATAGTGGAAAAAAAATATGTTCAAATATAAACTACACAGAAGCATTGTATGAAACTTCTTTCGGTTCTGTGCATTCAACTAACAGAGTTGAACCTTACTTTTGATTGAGCCTTTCTGAAACACTCTTTCTGTAGAAACTGCAATTGGACATTCTGAGCGCTAAGAGGCCTCTATTGGGAAAAATAATATCTTCAAATAAAAACTACACAGAAGCATTGTGTGAAACTTATTTCTGATATGTTCATTAAGCTAACAGAGTTAAACCATACTTTTGATTGCGCAATTCTGAACACTCTTTCTGTAGAAAATGCAAGTGGACATTCGGAGCGCTAAGAGGGTAATAGTGGAAAAAGGAATATATTCAAATATAAACTACACAGTAGCATTCTGTGAAAATTCTTTCTGTTCTGTGCATTCAACTAACAGAGTTGAACCTTACATTTAATTGAGCCGTTCTGAAACACTCTTTCTGTAGAAACTGCAATTGGACATGCTAAGAGCTAAGAGGCCTACATTGGGAAAAAGAATATCTTCAAATAAAAACTACACAGATGCATTCTGTGAAACTTATTTCTGATCTGTAAATTCAGTTAACAGAGATAAAACATATTTTTGATTGAGCAGTTATGAAACACTCTTTTTGTAGAAAATGCAAGTGGAGATTCGGAGCGCTAAGAGGGTAATAGGGGAAAAAGGAATGTCTTCAAATATAAACTACACAGAATCATTTGGTGAAACTTCTTTATGATCTGTGCATTCAGCTAACAGAGTTAAACCATACTTTTGATTGAGCAGATCTGAACACTCTTTGTGTAGAAAATGCAACTGGACATTTGGAGCGCTAAGAGCGTAGTAGTGGAAAAAGGAATATATTCAAATATAAACTACACAGAAGCATTCTGTGAAACTTCTTTCTGATCTGAGCATTCAGCTAACAGAGTTAAACCATACTTTTGATTGAGCAGTTTTGAAACACTCTGTCTGTAGAAAATGCAACTGGACATTCGTAGCGCTAAGTGGGTAATAGTGGAAAAAAGAATATGTTCAAATATAAACTACACAGAAGCATTGTATGAAACTTCTTTCTGTTCTGTGCATTCAACTAACAGAGTTGAACCTTACTTTTGATTGAGCCGTTCTGAAACACTCTTTCTGTAGAAACTGCAATTGGACATTCTGAGCGCTAAGAGGCCTATATTGGGAAAAAGAATGTCTACAAATAAAAACTACACAGAAGAATTGTGTGAAACTTCTTTCTGTTCTGTTTGTTCAACTAAAAGAGTTGAACCTTAGTTTTGATTGAGCCGTTCTGAAACACTCTTTCTGTAGAAAATGCAAGTGGAGTTTCAGAGCGCTAAGAGGGTAATAGTGGAAAAAGGAATGTCTCCAAATATAAACTACACAGAATCATTCTGTGAAACTTCTTTCTGATCTGTGCATTCAGCTAACAGAGTTAAACCATACTTTTGATTGAGCAGATCTGAACACTCTTTCTGTAGAAAATGCAACTGGACATTTGGAGCGCTAAGAGTGTAGTAGTGGAAAAAGGAATATATTCAAATATAAACTACACAGAAGCATTCTGTGAAACTTCTTTCTGATCTGAGCATTCAGCTAACAGAGTTAAACCATACTTTTGATTGAGCAGTTTTGAAACACTCTGTCTGTAGAAAATGCAACTGGACATTCGTAGCGCCAAGTGGGTAATAGTGGAAAAAAGAATATGTTCAAATATAAACTACACAGAAGCATTGTATGAAATTTCTTTCTGTTCTGTGCATTCAACTAACAGAGTTGAACCTTAGTTTTGATTGAGCCTTTCTGAAACACTCTTTCTGTAGAAACTGCAATTGGACATTCTGAGCGCTAAGAGGCCTATATTGGGAAAAATAATATCTTCAAATAAAAACTACACAGAATCATTGTGTGAAACTTATTTCTGATATGTTCATTAAGCTAACAGAGTTAAACCATACTTTTGATTGCGCAGTTCTGAACACTCTTTCTGTAGAAAATGCAAGTGGACATTCGGAGCGCTAAGAGGGTAATAGTGGAAAAAGGAATATATTCAAATATAAACTACACAGTAGCATTCTGTGAAAATTCTTTCTGTTCTGTGCATTCAACTAACAGAGTTGAACCTTACTTTTGATTGAGCCGTTCTGAAACACTCTTTCTGTAGAAACTGCAATTGGACATGCTAAGCGCTAAGAGGCCTACATTGGGAAAAAGAATATCTTCAAATAAAAACTACACAGATGCATTCTGTGAAACTTATTTCTGATCTGTAAATTCAGTTAACAGAGATAAAACATATTTTTGATTGAGCAGTTATGAAACACTCTTTTTGTAGAAAATGCAAGTGGAGATTCGGAGCGCTAAGAGGGTAATAGTGGAAAAAGGAATGTCTTCAAATATAAACTACACAGAATCATTCGGTGAAACTTCTTTCTGATCTGTGCATTCAGCTAACAGAGTTAAACCATACTTTTGATTGAGCAGATCTGAACACTCTTTCTGTAGAAAATGCAACTGGACATTTGGAGCGCTAAGAGCGTAGTAGTGGAAAAAGGAATATATTCAAATATAAACTACACAGAAGCATTCTGTGAAACTTCTTTCTGATCTGAGCATTCAGCTAACAGAGTTAAACCATACTTTTGATTGAGCAGTTTTGAAACACTCTGTCTGTAGAAAATGCAACTGGACATTCGTAGCGCTAAGTGGGTAATAGTGGAAAAAAGAATATGTTCAAATATAAACTACACAGAAGCATTGTATGAAACTTCTTTCTGTTCTGTGCATTCAACTAACAGAGTTGAACCTTACTTTTGATTGAGCCGTTCTGAAACACTCTTTCTGTAGAAACTGCAATTGGACATTCTGAGCGCTAAGAGGCCTATATTGGGAAAAAGAATGTCTACAAATAAAAACTACACAGAAGAATTGTGTGAAACTTCTTTCTGTTCTGTTTGTTCAACTAAAAGAGTTGAACCTTAGTTTTGATTGAGCCGTTCTGAAACACTCTTTCTGTAGAAAATGCAAGTGGAGTTTCAGAGCGCTAAGAGGGTAATAGTGGAAAAAGGAATGTCTCCAAATATAAACTACACAGAATCATTCTGTGAAACTTCTTTCTGATCTGTGCATTCAGCTAACAGTGTTAAACCATACTTTTGATTGAGCAGATCTGAAAACTCTTTCTGTAGAAAATGCAACTGGACATTTGGAGCGCTAAGAGAGTAGTAGTGGAAAAAGTAATATATTCAAATATAAACTACACAGAAGCATTCTGTGAAACTTCTTTCTGATCTGAGCATTCAGCTAACAGAGTTAAACCATACTTTTGATTGAGCAGTTTTGAAACACTCTGTCTGTAGAAAATGCAACTGGACATTCGTAGCGCTAAGTGGGTAATAGTGGAAAAAAGAATATGTTCAAATATAAACTACACAGAAGCATTGTATGAAACTTCTTTCTGTTCTGTGCATTCAACTAACAGAGTTGAACCTTACTTTTGATTGAGCCGTTCTGAAACACTCTTTCTGTAGAAACTGCAATAGGACATTCTGAGCGCTAAGAGGTCTATATTGGGAAAAAGAATGTCTACAAATAAAAACTACACAGAAGAATTGTGTGAAACTTCTTTCTGTTCTGTTTGTTCAACTAAAAGATTTGAACCTTAGTTTTGATTGAGCCGTTCTGAAACACTCTTTCTGTGGAAAATGCAAGTGGAGATTTGGAGCGCTAAGAGGGTAATAGTGGAAAAAGGAATGTCTCCAAATATAAACTACACAGAATCATTCTGTGAAACTTCTTTCTGATCTGTGCATTCAGCTAACAGAGTTAAACCATACTTTTGATTGAGCAGATCTGAACACTCTTTCTGTAGAAAATGCAACTGGACATTTGGAGCGCTAAGAGTGTAGTAGTGGAAAAAGGAATATATTCAAATATAAACTACACAGAAGCATTCTGTGAAACTTCTTTCTGATCTGAGCATTCAGCTAACAGAGTTAAACCATACTTTTGATTGAGCAGTTTTGAAACACTCTGTCTGTAGAAAATGCAACTGGACATTCGTAGCGCCAAGTGGGTAATAGTGGAAAAAAGAATATGTTCAAATATAAACTACACAGAAGCATTGTATGAAATTTCTTTCTGTTCTGTGCATTCAACTAACAGAGTTGAACCTTAGTTTTGATTGAGCCTTTCTGAAACACTCTTTCTGTAGAAACTGCAATTGGACATTCTGAGCGCTAAGAGGCCTATATTGGGAAAAATAATATCTTCAAATAAAAACTACACAGAATCATTGTGTGAAACTTATTTCTGATATGTTCATTAAGCTAACAGAGTTAAACCATACTTTTGATTGCGCAGTTCTGAACACTCTTTCTGTAGAAAATGCAAGTGGACATTCGGAGCGCTAAGAGGGTAATAGTGGAAAAAGGAATATATTCAAATATAAACTACACAGTAGCATTCTGTGAAAATTCTTTCTGTTCTGTGCATTCAACTAACAGAGTTGAACCTTACTTTTGATTGAGCCGTTCTGAAACACTCTTTCTGTAGAAACTGCAATTGGACATGCTAAGCGCTAAGAGGCCTACATTGGGAAAAAGAATATCTTCAAATAAAAACTACACAGATGCATTCTGTGAAACTTATTTCTGATCTGTAAATTCAGTTAACAGAGATAAAACATATTTTTGATTGAGCAGTTATGAAACACTCTTTTTGTAGAAAATGCAAGTGGAGATTCGGAGCGCTAAGAGGGTAATAGTGGAAAAAGGAATGTCTTCAAATATAAACTACACAGAATCATTCGGTGAAACTTCTTTCTGATCTGTGCATTCAGCTAACAGAGTTAAACCATACTTTTTATTGAGCAGATCTGAACACTCTTTCTGTAGAAAATGCAACTGGACATTTGGAGCGCTAAGAGCGTAGTAGTGGAAAAAGGAATATATTCAAATATAAACTACACAGAAGCATTCTGTGAAACTTCTTTCTGATCTGAGCATTCAGCTAACAGAGTTAAACCATACTTTTGATTGAGCAGTTTTGAAACACTCTGTCTGTAGAAAATGCAACTGGACATTCGTAGCGCTAAGTGGGTAATAGTGGAAAAAAGAATATGTTCAAATATAAACTACACAGAAGCATTGTATGAAACTTCTTTCTGTTCTGTGCATTCAACTAACAGAGTTGAACCTTACTTTTGATTGAGCCGTTCTGAAACACTCTTTCTGTAGAAACTGCAATTGGACATTCTGAGCGCTAAGAGGCCTATATTGGGAAAAAGAATGTCTACAAATAAAAACTACACAGAAGAATTGTGTGAAACTTCTTTCTGTTCTGTTTGTTCAACTAAAAGATTTGAACCTTAGTTTTGATTGAGCCGTTCTGAAACACTCTTTCTGTAGAAAATGCAAGTGGAGTTTCAGAGCGCTAAGAGGGTAATAGTGCAAAAAGGAATGTCTCCAAATATAAACTACACGGAATCATTCTGTGAAACTTCTTTCTGATCTGTGCATTCAGCTAACAGAGTTAAACCATACTTTTGATTGAGCAGATCTGAAAACTCTTTCTGTAGAAAATGCAACTGGACATTTGGAGCGCTAAGAGCGTAGTAGTGGAAAAAGGAATATATTCAAATATAAACTACACAGAAGCATTCTGTGAAACTACTTTCTGATCTGAGCATTCAGCTAACAGAGTTAAACCATACTTTGATTGAGCAGTTTTGAAACACTCTGTCTGTAGAAAATGCAACTGGACATTCGTAGCGCTAAGTGGGTAATAGTGGAAAAAAGAATATGTTCAAATATAAACTACACAGAAGCATTGTATGAAACTTCTTTCTGTTCTGTGCATTCAACTAACAGAGTTGAACCTTACTTTTGATTGAGCCGTTCTGAAACACTCTTTCTGTAGAAACTGCAATTGGACATCCTGAGCGCTAAGAGACCTATATTGGGAAAAAGAATGTCTACAAATAAAAACTACACAGAAGAATTGTGTGAAACTTCATTCTGTTCTGTTTGTTCAACTAAAAGATTTGAACCTTAGTTTTGATTGAGCCGTTCTGAAACACTCTTTCTGTGGAAAATGCAAGAGGAGATTTGGAGCGCTAAGAGGGTAATAGTGGAAAAAGGAATGTCTCCAAATATAAACTACACAGAATCATTCTGTGAAACTTCTTTCTGATCTGTGCATTCAGCTAACAGAGTTAAACCATACTTTTGATTGAGCAGATCTGAACACTCTTTCTGTAGAAAATGCAACTGGACATTTGGAGCGCTAAGAGCGTAGTAGTGGAAAAAGGAATATATTCAAATATAAACTACACAGAAGCATTCTGTGAAACTTCTTTCTGTTCTGAGCATTCAGCTAACAGAGTTAAACCATACTTTTGATTGAGCAGTTTTGAAACACTCTGTCTGTAGAAAATGCAACTGGACATTCGTAGCGCCAAGTGGGTAATAGTGGAAAAAAGAATATGTTCAAATATAAACTACACAGAAACATTGTATGAAATTTCTTTCTGTTCTGTGCATTCAACTAACAGAGTTGAACCTTAGTTTTGATTGAGCCTTTCTGAAACACTCTTTCTGTAGAAACTGCAATTGGACATTCTGAGCGCTAAGAGGCCTATATTGGGAAAAATAATATCTTCAAATAAAAACTACACAGAAGCATTGTGTGAAACTTATTTCTGATATGTTCATTAAGCTAACAGAGTTAAACCATACTTTTGATTGCGCAGTTCTGAACACTCTTTCTGTAGAAAATGCAAGTGCACATTCGGAGCGCTAAGAGGGTAATAGTGGAAAAAGGAATATATTCAAATATAAACTACACAGTAGCATTCTGTGAAAATTCTTTCTGTTCTGTGCATTCAACTAACAGAGTTGAACCTTACTTTTGATTGAGCCGTTCTGAAACACTCTTTCTGTAGAAACTGCAATTGGACATGCTAAGCGCTAAGAGGCCTACATTGGGAAAAAGAATATCTTCAAATAAAAACTACACAGATGCATTCTGTGAAACATATTTCTGATCTGTAAATTCAGTTAACAGAGATAAAACATATTTTTGATTGAGCAGCTATGAAACACTCTTTTTGTAGAAAATGCAAGTGGAGATTCGGAGCGCTAAGAGGGTAATAGTGGAAAAAGGAATGTCTTCAAATATAAACTACACAGAATCATTCGGTGAAACTTCTTTCTGATCTGTGCATTCAGCTAACAGAGTTAAACCATACTTTTGATTGAGCAGATCTGAACACTCTTTCTGTAGAAAATGCAACTGGACATTTGGAGCGCTAAGAGAGTAGTAGTGGAAAAAGGAATATATTCAAATATAAACTACACAGAAGCATTCTGTGAAACTTCTTTCTGATCTGAGCATTCAGCTAACAGAGTTAAACCATACTTTTGATTGAGCAGTTTTGAAACACTCTGTCTGTAGAAAATGCAACTGGACATTCGTAGCGCTAAGTGGGTAATAGTGGAAAAAAGAATATGTTCAAATATAAACTACACAGAAGCATTGTATGAAACTTCTTTCTGTTCTGTGCATTCAACTAACAGAGTTGAACCTTACTTTTGATTGAGCCGTTCTGAAACCCTCTTTCTGTAGAAACTGCAATTGGACATTCTGAGCGCTAGGAGGCCTATATTGGGAAAAAGAATGTCTACAATTAAAAACTACACAGAAGAATTGTGTGAAACTATTTTCTGTTCTGTTTGTTCAACTAAAAGAGTTGAACCATAGTTTTGATTGAGCCGTTCTGAAACACTCTTTCTGTAGAAAATGCAAGTGGAGATTCGGAGCGCTAAGAGGGTAATAGTGGAAAAAGGAATGTCTCCAAATATAAACTACACAGAATCATTCTGTGAAATTTATTTCTGATCTGTGCATTCAGCTAACAGAGTTAAACCATACTTTTGATTGAGCAGATCTGAACACTCTTTCTGTAGAAAATGCAACTGGACATTTGGAGCGCTAAGAGAGTAGTAGTGGAAAAAGGAATATATTCAAATATAAACTACACAGAAGCATTCTGTGAAACTTCTTTCTGATCTGAGCATTCAGCTAACAGAGTTAAACCATACTTTTGATTGAGCAGTTTTGAAACACTCTTTCTGTAGGAAATGCAACTGGACATTCGTAGCGCTAAGAGGGTAACAGTGGATAAAAGAATATGTTCAAATATAAACTACACAGAAGCATTGTATGAAACTTCTTTCTGTTCTGTGCATTCAACTAACAGAGTTGAACCTTACTTTTGATTGAGCCTTTCTGAAACACTCTTTCTGTAGAAACTGCAATTGGACATTCTGAGCGCTAAGAGGCCTCTATTGGGAAAAATAATATCTTCAAATAAAAACTACACAGAAGCATTGTGTGAAACTTATTTCTGATATGTTCATTAAGCTAACAGAGTTAAACCATACTATTGATTGCGCAGTTCTGAACACTCTTTCTGTAGAAAATGCAAGTGGACATTCAGAGCGCTAAGAGGGTAATAGTGGAAAAAGGAATATATTCAAATATAAACTACACAGTAGCATTCTGTGAAAATTCTTTCTGTTCTGTGCATTCAACTAACAGAGTTGAACCTTACTTTTAATTGAGCCGTTCTGAAACACTCTTTCTGTAGAAACTGCAATTGGACATGCTAAGCGCTAAGAGGCCTACATTGGGAAAAAGAATATCTTCAAATAAAAACTACCCAGATGCATTCTGTGAAACTTATTTCTGATCTGTAAATTCAGTTAACAGAGATAAAACATATTTTTGATTGAGCAGTTATGAAACACTCTTTTTGTAGAAAATGCAAGTGGAGATTCGGAGCGCTAAGAGGGTAATAGTGGAAAAAGGAATGTCTTCAAATATAAACTACACAGAATCATTCGGTGAAACTTCTTTCTGATCTGTTCATTCAGCTAACAGAGTTAAACCATACTTTTGATTGAGCAGATCTGAACACTCTTTGTGTAGAAAATGCAACTGGACATTTGGAGCGCTAAGAGCGAAGTGGTGGAAAAAGGAATATATTCAAATATAAACTACACAGAAGCATTCTGTGAAACTTCTTTCTGATCTGAGCATTCAGCTAACAGAGTTAAACCATACTTTTGATTGAGCAGTTTTGAAACACTCTGTCTGTAGAAAATGCAACTGGACATTCGTAGCGCTAAGTGGGTAATAGTGGAAAAAAGAATATGTTCAAATATAAACTACACAGAAGCATTGTATGAAACTTCTTTCTGTTCTGTGCATTCAACTAACAGAGTTGAACCTTACTTTTGATTGAGCCGTTCTGAAACACTCTTTCTGTAGAAACTGCAATTGGACATCCTGAGCGCTAAGAGACCTATATTGGGAAAAAGAATGTCTACAAATAAAAACTACACAGAAGAATTGTGTGAAACTTCATTCTGTTCTGTTTGTTCAACTAAAAGATTTGAACCTTAGTTTTGATTGAGCCGTTCTGAAACACTCTTTCTGTGGAAAATGCAAGAGGAGATTTGGAGCGCTAAGAGGGTAATAGTGGAAAAAGGAATGTCTCCAAATATAAACTACACAGAATCATTCTGTGAAACTTCTTTCTGATCTGTGCATTCAGCTAACAGAGTTAAACCATACTTTTGATTGAGCAGATCTGAACACTCTTTCTGTAGAAAATGCAACTGGACATTTGTAGCGCTAAGAGCGTAGTAGTGGAAAAAGGAATATATTCAAATATAAACTACACAGAAGCATTCTGTGAAACTTCTTTCTGATCTGAGCATTCAGCTAACAGAGTTAAACCATACTTTTGATTGAGCAGTTTTGAAACACTCTGTCTGTAGAAAATGCAACTGGACATTCGTAGCGCCAAGTGGGTAATAGTGGAAAAAAGAATATGTTCAAATATAAACTACACAGAAGCATTGTATGAAATTTCTTTCTGTTCTGTGCATTCAACTAACAGAGTTGAACCTTAGTTTTGATTGAGCCTTTCTGAAACACTCTTTCTGTAGAAACTGCAATTGGACATTCTGAGCGCTAAGAGGCCTATATTGGGAAAAATAATATCTTCAAATAAAAACTACACAGAAGCATTGTGTGAAACTTATTTCTGATATGTTCATTAAGCTAACAGAGTTAAACCATACTTTTGATTGCGCAGTTCTGAACACTCTTTCTGTAGAAAATGCAAGTGCACATTCGGAGCGCTAAGAGGGTAATAGTGGAAAAAGGAATATATTCAAATATAAACTACACAGTAGCATTCTGTGAAAATTCTTTCTGTTCTGTGCATTCAACTAACAGAGTTGAACCTTACTTTTGATTGAGCCGTTCTGAAACACTCTTTCTGTAGAAACTGCAATTGGACATGCTAAGCGCTAAGAGGCCTACATTGGGAAAAAGAATATCTTCAAATAAAAACTACACAGATGCATTCTGTGAAACATATTTCTGATCTGTAAATTCAGTTAACAGAGATAAAACATATTTTTGATTGAGCAGCTATGAAACACTCTTTTTGTAGAAAATGCAAGTGGAGATTCGGAGCGCTAAGAGGGTAATAGTGGAAAAAGGAATGTCTTCAAATATAAACTACACAGAATCATTCGGTGAAACTTCTTTCTGATCTGTGCATTCAGCTAACAGAGTTAAACCATACTTTTGATTGAGCAGATCTGAACACTCTTTCTGTAGAAAATGCAACTGGACATTTGGAGCGCTAAGAGAGTAGTAGTGGAAAAAGGAATATATTCAAATATAAACTACACAGAAGCATTCTGTGAAACTTCTTTCTGATCTGAGCATTCAGCTAACAGAGTTAAACCATACTTTTGATTGAGCAGTTTTGAAACACTCTGTCTGTAGAAAATGCAACTGGACATTCGTAGCGCTAAGTGGGTAATAGTGGAAAAAAGAATATGTTCAAATATAAACTACACAGAAGCATTGTATGAAACTTCTTTCTGTTCTGTGCATTCAACTAACAGAGTTGAACCTTACTTTTGATTGAGCCGTTCTGAAACCCTCTTTCTGTAGAAACTGCAATTGGACATTCTGAGCGCTAGGAGGCCTATATTGGGAAAAAGAATGTCTACAATTAAAAACTACACAGAAGAATTGTGTGAAACTATTTTCTGTTCTGTTTGTTCAACTAAAAGAGTTGAACCATAGTTTTGATTGAGCCGTTCTGAAACACTCTTTCTGTAGAAAATGCAAGTGGAGATTCGGAGCGCTAAGAGGGTAATAGTGGAAAAAGGAATGTCTCCAAATATAAACTACACAGAATCATTCTGTGAAATTTATTTCTGATCTGTGCATTCAGCTAACAGAGTTAAACCATACTTTTGATTGAGCAGATCTGAACACTCTTTCTGTAGAAAATGCAACTGGACATTTGGAGCGCTAAGAGAGTAGTAGTGGAAAAAGGAATATATTCAAATATAAACTACACAGAAGCATTCTGTGAAACTTCTTTCTGATCTGAGCATTCAGCTAACAGAGTTAAACCATACTTTTGATTGAGCAGTTTTGAAACACTCTTTCTGTAGGAAATGCAACTGGACATTCGTAGCGCTAAGAGGGTAACAGTGGATAAAAGAATATGTTCAAATATAAACTACACAGAAGCATTGTATGAAACTTCTTTCTGTTCTGTGCATTCAACAAACAGAGTTGAACCTTACTTTTGATTGAGCCTTTCTGAAACACTCTTTCTGTAGAAACTGCAATTGGACATTCTGAGCGCTAAGAGGCCTCTATTGGGAAAAATAATATCTTCAAATAAAAACTACACAGAAGCATTGTGTGAAACTTATTTCTGATATGTTCATTAAGCTAACAGAGTTAAACCATACTTTTGATTGCGCAGTTCTGAACACTCTTTCTGTAGAAAATGCAAGTGGACATTCGGAGCGCTAAGAGGGTAATAGTGGAAAAAGGAATATATTCAAATATAAACTACACAGTAGCATTCTGTGAAAATTCTTTCTGTTCTGTGCATTCAACTAACAGAGTTGAACCTTACTTTTAATTGAGCCGTTCTGAAACACTCTTTCTGTAGAAACTGCAATTGGACATGCTAAGCGCTAAGAGGCCTACATTGGGAAAAAGAATATCTTCAAATAAAAACTACCCAGATGCATTCTGTGAAACTTATTTCTGATCTGTAAATTCAGTTAACAGAGATAAAACATATTTTTGATTGAGCAGTTATGAAACACTCTTTTTGTAGAAAATGCAAGTGGAGATTCGGAGCGCTAAGAGGGTAATAGTGGAAAAAGGAATGTCTTCAAATATAAACTACACAGAATCATTCGGTGAAACTTCTTTCTGATCTGTTCATTCAGCTAACAGAGTTAAACCATACTTTTGATTGAGCAGATCTGAACACTCTTTGTGTAGAAAATGCAACTGGACATTTGGAGCGCTAAGAGCGAAGTGGTGGAAAAAGGAATATATTCAAATATAAACTACACAGAAGCATTCTGTGAAACTTCTTTCTGATCTGAGCATTCAGCTAACAGAGTTAAACCATACTTTTGATTGAGCAGTTTTGAAACACTCTGTCTGTAGAAAATGCAACTGGACATTCGTAGCGCTAAGTGGGTAATAGTGGAAAAAAGAATATGTTCAAATATAAACTACACAGAAGCATTGTATGAAACTTCTTTCTGTTCTGTGCATTCAACTAACAGAGTTGAACCTTACTTTTGATTGAGCCGTTCTGAAACACTCTTTCTGTAGAAACTGCAATTGGACATTCTGAGCGCTAAGAGGCCTATATTGGGAAAAAGAATGTCTACAAATAAAAACTACACAGAAGAATTGTGTGAAACTTCTTTCTGTTCTGTTTGTTCAACTAAAAAAGTTGAACCTTAGTTTTGATTGAGCCGTTCTGAAACACTCTTTCTGTAGAAAATGCAAGTGGAGATTCGGAGCGCTAAGAGGGTAATAGTGGAAAAAGGAATGTCTCCAAATATAAACTACACAGAATCATTCTGTGAAACTTCTTTCTGATCTGTGCATTCAGCTAACAGAGTTAAACCATACTTTTGATTGAGCAGATCTGAACACTCTTTCTGTAGAAAATGCAACTGGACATTTGGAGCGCTAAGAGAGTAGTAGTGGAAAAAGGAATATATTCAAATATAAACTACACAGAAGCATTCTGTGAAACTTCTTTCTGATCTGAGCATTCAGCTAACAGAGTTAAACCATACTTTTGATTGAGCAGTTTTGAAACACTCTGTCTGTAGAAAATGCAACTGGACATTCGTAGCGCTAAGTGGGTAATAGTGGAAAAAAGAATATGTTCAAATATAAACTACACAGAAGCATTGTATGAAACTTCTTTCGGTTCTGTGCATTCAACTAACAGAGTTGAACCTTACTTTTGATTGAGCCGTTCTGAAACTGTCTTTCTGTAGAAACTGCAATTGGACATTCTGAGCGCTAAGAGGCCTATATTGGGAAAAAGAATGTCTACAAATAAAAACTACACAGAAGAATTGTGTGAAACTTCTTTCTGTTCTGTTTGTTCAACTAAAAGAGTTGAACCTTAGTTTTGATTGAGCCGTTCTGAAACACTCTTTCTGTAGAAAATGCAAGTGGAGATTCGGAGCGCTAAGAGGGTAATAGTGGAAAAAGGAATGTCTCCAAATATAAACTACACAGAATCATTCTGTGAAACTACTTTCTGATCTGTGCATTCAGTTAACATAGTTAAACCATACTTTTGATTGAGCAGATCTGAACAGTCTTTCTGTAGAAAATGCAACTGGACATTTGGAGCGCTAAGAGATTAGTAGTGGAAAAAGGAATATATTCAAATATAAACTACACAGAAGCATTCTGTGAAACTTCTTTCTGATCTGAGCATTCAGCTAACAGAGTTAAACCATACTTTTGATTGAGCAGTTTTGAAACACTCTGTCTGTAGAAAATGCAACTGGACATTCGTAGCGCTAAGTGGGTAATAGTGGAAAAAAGAATATGTTCAAATATAAACTACACAGAAGAATTGTATGAAACTTCTTTCTGTTCTGTGCATTCAACTAACAGAGTTGAACCTTACTTTTGATTGAGCCGTTCTGAAACACTCTTTCTGTAGAAACTGCAATTGGACATTCTGAGCGCTAAGAGGCCTATATTGGGAAAAAGAATGTCTACAAATAAAAACTACACAGAAGAATTGTGTGAAACTTCTTTCTGTTCTGTTTGTTCAACTAAAAGAGTTGAACTTTAGTTTTGATTGAGCCGTTCTGAAACAGTCTTTCTGTAGAAAATGCAAGTGGAGATTCGGAGCGCTAAGAGGGTACTAGTGGAAAAAGGAATGTCTCCAAATATAAACTACACAGAATCATTCTGTGAAACTTCTTTCTGATCTGTGCATTCAGCTAACAGAGTTAAACCATACTTTTGATTGAGCAGATCTGAACACTCTTTCTGTAGAAAATGCAACTGGACATTTCGAGCGCTAAGAGCGTAGTAGTGGAAAAAGGAATATATTCAAATATAAACTACACAGAAGCATTCTGTGAAACTTCTTGCTGATCTGAGCATTCAGCTAACAGGGTTAAACCATACTTTTGATTGAGAAGTTTTGAAACACTCTGTCTGTAGAAAATGCAACTGGACATTCATAGCGCTAAGTGGGTAATAGTGGAAAAAAGAATATGTTCAAATATAAACTACACAGAAGCATTGTATGAAACTTCTCTCTGTTCTGTGCATTCAACTAACAGAGTTGAACCTTACTTTTGATTGAGCCGTTCTGAAACACTCTTTCTGTAGAAACTGCAATTGGACATTCTGAGCGCTAAGAGGCCTATATTGGGAAAAAGAATGTCTACAAATAAAAACTACACAGTAGAATTCTGTGAAACTTCTTTCTGTTCTGTTGGTTCAACTAAAAGAGTTGAACCTTAGTTTTGATTGATCCGTTCTGAAACACTCTTTCTGTAGAAAATGCAAGTGGAGATTCGGAGCGCTAAGAGGGTAATAGTGGAAAAAGGAATGTCTCCAAATATAAACTACACAGAATCATTCTGTGAAACTTCTTTCTGATCTGTGCATTCAGCTAACAGAGTTAAACCATACTTTTGATTGAGCAGATCTGAATACTCTTTCTGTAGAAAATGCAACTGGACATTTTCAGCGCTAAGAGAGTAGTAGTGGAAAAAAGAATATATTCAAATATAAACTACACAGAAGCATTCTGTGAAACTTCTTTCTGATCTGAGCATTCAGCTAACAGAGTTAAACCATACTTTTGATTGAGCAGTTTTGAAACACTCTGTCTGTAGAAAATGCAACTGGACATTCGTAGCGCTAAGTGGGTAATAGTGGAAAAAAGAATATGTTCAAATATAAACTACACAGAAGCATTGTATGAAAATTCTTTCTGTTCTGTGCATTCAACTAACAGAGTTGAACCTTACATTTGATTGAGCCTTTCTGAAACACTCTTTCTGTAGAAACTGCAATTGGACATTCTGAGCGCTAAGAGGCCTCTATTGGGAAAAATAATATCTTCAAATAAAAACTACACAGAAGCATTGTGTGAAACTTATTTCTGATATGTTCATTAAGCTAACAGAGTTAAACCATACTTTTGATTGCGCAGTTCTGAACACTCTTTCTGTAGAAAATGCAAGTGGACATTCGGAGCGCTAAGAGGGTAATAGTGGAAAAAGGAATATATTCAAATATAAACTACACAGTAGCATTCTGTGAAAATACTTTCTGTTCTGTGCATTCAACTAACAGGTTTGAACCTTACTTTTAATTGAGCCGTTGTGAAACACTCTTTCTGTAGAAACTGCAATTGGACATGCTAAGCGCTAAGAGGCCTACATTGGGAAAAAGAAAATCTTCAAATAAAAACTACACAGATGCATTCTGTGAAACTTATTTCTGATCTGTAAATTCAGTTAACAGAGATAAAACATATTTTTGATTGAGCAGTTATGAAACACTCTTTTTGTAGAAAATGCAAGTGGAGATTCGGAGCGCTAAGGGGGTAATAGTGGAAAAAGGAATGTCTTCAAATATAAACTACACAGAATCATTTGGTGAAACATCTTTCTGATCTGTGCATTCAGCTAACAGAGTTAAACCATACTTTTGATTGAGCAGATCTGAACACTCTTTGTGTAGAAAATGCAAAAGGACATTTGGAGCGCTAAGAGCGTAGTAGTGGAAAAAGGAATATATTCAAATATAAACTACACAGAAGCATTCTGTGAAACTTCTTTCTGATCTGAGCATTCAGCTAACAGAGTTAAACCATACTTTTGATTGAGCAGTTTTGAAACACGCTGTCTGTAGAAAATGCAACTGGACATTCGTAGCGCCAAGTGGGTAATAGTGGAAAAAAGAATATGTTCAAATATAAACTACACAGAAGCATTGTATGAAATTTCTTTCTGTTCTGTGCATTCAACTAACAGAGTTGAACCTTAGTTTTGATTGAGCCTTTCTGAAACACTCTTTCTGTAGAAACTGCAATTGGACATTCTGAGTGCTAAGAGGCCTATATTGGGAAAAATAATATCTTCAAATAAAAACTACACAGAAGCATTGTGTGAAACTTATTTCTGATATGTTCATTAAGCTAACAGAGTTAAACCATACTTTTGATTGCGCAGTTCTGAACACTCTTTCTGTAGAAAATGCAAGTGGACATTCGGAGCGCTAAGAGGGTAATAGTGGAAAAAGGAATATATTCAAATATAAACTACACAGTAGCATTCTGTGAAAATTCTTTCTGTTCTGTGCATTCAACTAACAGAGTTGAACCTTACTTTTGATTGAGCCGTTCTGAAACATTCTTTCTGTAGAAACTGCAATTGGACATGCTAAGCGCTAAGAGGCCTACATTGGGAAAAAGAATATCTTCAAATAAAAACTACACAGATGCATTCTGTGAAACTTATTTCTGATCTGTAAATTCAGTTAACAGAGATAAAACATATTTTTGATTGAGCAGTTATGAAACACTCTTTTTGTAGAAAATGCAAGTGGAGATTCGGAGCGCTAAGAGGGTAATAGTGGAAAAAGGAATGTCTTCAATTATAAACTACACAGAATCATTCGGTGAAACTTCTTTCTGATCTGTGCATTCAGCTAACAGAGTTAAACCATACTTTTGATTGAGCAGATCTTAACACTCTTTCTGTAGAAAATGCAACTGGACATTTGGAGCGCTAAGAGCGTAGTACTGGAAAAAGGAATATATTCAAATATAAACTACACAGAAGCATTCTGTGAAACTTCTTTCTGATCTGAGCATTCAGCTAACAGAGTTAAACCATACTTTTGATTGAGCAGTTTTGAAACACTCTGTCTGTAGAAAATGCAACTGGACATTCGTAGCCCTAAGTGGGTAATAGTGGAAAAAAGAATATGTTCAAATATAAACTACACAGAAGCATTGTATGAAATTTCTTTCTGTTCTGTGCATTCAACTAACAGAGTTGAACCTTACTTTTGATTGAGCCGTTCTGAAACACTCTTTCTGTAGAAACTGCAATTGGACATTCTGAGCGCTAAGAGGCCTATATTGGGAAAAAGAATGTCTACAAATAAAAACTACGCAGAAGAATTTTGTGAAACTTCTTTCTGTTCTGTTTGTTCAACTAAAAGAGTTGAACCTTAGTTTTGATTGAGCCGTTCTGAAACACTCTTTCTGTAGAAAATGCAAGTGGAGATTCGGAGCGCTAAGAGGGTAATAGTGGAAAAAGGAATGTCTCCAAATATAAACTACACAGAATCACTCTGTGAAACTTCTTTCTGATCTGTGCATTCAGCTAACAGAGTTAAACCATACTTTTGATTGAGCAGATCTGAACACTCTTTCTGTAGAAAATGCAACTGGACATTTGGAGCGCTAAGAGAGTAGTAGTGGAAAAAGGAATATATTCAAATATAAACTACACAGAAGCATTCTGTGAAACTTCTTTCTGATCTGAGCATTCAGCTAACAGAATTAAACCATACTTTTGATTGAGCAGTTTTGAAACACTCTGTCTGTAGAAAATGCAACTGGACATTCGTAGCGCTAAGTGGGTAATAGTGGAAAACGAATATGTTCAAATATAAACTACACAGAACCATTGTATGAAACTTCTTTCTGTTCTGTGCATTCAACTAACAGAGTTGAACCTTACTTTTGATTGAGCCTTTCTGAAACACTCTTTCTGTAGAAACTGCAATTGGACATTCTGAGCGCTAAGAGGCCTCTATTGGGAAAAATAATATCTTCAAATAAAAACTACACAGAAGAATTGTGTGAAACTTATTTCTGATATGTTCATTAAGCTAACAGAGTTAAACCATACTTTTGATTGCGCAGTTCTGAACACTCTTTCTGTAGAAAATGCAAGTGGACATTCGGAGCGCTAAGAGGGTAATAGTGGAAAAAGTAATATATTCAAATATAAACTACACAGTGGCATTCTGTGAAAATTCTTTCTGTTCAGTGCATTCAACTAACAGAGTTGAACCTTACTTTTAATTGAGCCGTTGTGAAACACTCTTTCTGTAGAAACTGCAATTGGACATGCTAAGCGCTAAGAGGCCTACATTGGGAAAAAGAATATCTTCAAATAAAAACTACACAGATGCATTCTGTGAAACTTATTTCTGATCTGTAAATTCAGTTATCAGAGATAAAACATATTTTTGATTGAGCAGTTATGAAACACTCTTTTTGTAGAAAATGCAAGTGGAGATTCGGAGCGCTAAGGGGGTAATAGTGGAAAAAGGAATGTCTTCAAATATAAACTACACAGAATCATTCGGGGAAACTTCTTTCTGATCTGTGCATTCAGCTAACAGAGTTAAACCATACTTTTGATTGAGCAGATCTGAACACTCTTTGTGTAGAAAATGCAACTGGACATTTGGAGCGCTAGGAGCGTAGTAGTGGAAAAAGGAATATATTCAAATATAAACTACACAGAAGCATTCTGTGAAACTTCTTTCTGATCTGAGCATTCAGCTAACAGAGTTAAACCATACTTTTGATTGAGCAGTTTTGAAACACTCTGTCTGTAGAAAATGCAACTGGACATTCGTAGCGCTAAGTGGGTAATAGTGGAAAAAAGAATATGTTCAAATATAAACTACACAGAAGCATTGTATGAAACTTCTTTCTGTTCTGTGCATTCAACTAACAGAGTTGAACCTTACTTTTGATTGAGCCGTTCTGAAACACTCTTTCTGTAGAAACTGCAATTGGACATTCTGAGCGCTAAGAGGCCTATATTGGGAAAAAGAATGTCTACAAATAAAAACTACACAGAAGAATTGTGTGAAACTTCTTTCTGTTATGTTTGTTCAACTAAAAGAGTTGAACTTTAGTTTTGATTGAGCCGTTCTGAAACACTCTTTCTGTAGAAAATGCAAGTGGAGATTCGGAGCGCTAAGAGGGTAATAGGGGAAAAAGGAATGTCTCCAAATATAAACTACACAGAATCATTCTGTGAAACTTTTTTCTGATCTGTGCATTCAGCTAACAGAGTTAAACCATACTTTTGATTGAGCAGATCTGAACAATCTTTCTGTAGAAAATGCAACTGGACATTTGGAGCGCTAAGAAAGTAGTAGTGGAAAAAGGAATATATTCAAATATAAACTACACAGAAGCATTCTGTGAAACTTCTTTCTGATCTGAGCATTCAGCTAACAGAGATAAACCATACTTTTGATTGAGCAGTTTTGAAACACTCTGTCTGTAGAAAATGCAAATGGACATTCGTAGCGCTAAGTGGGTAATAGTGGAAAAAATAATATGTTCAAATATAAACTACACAGAAGCATTGTATGAAACACCTTTCGGTTCTGTGCATTCAACTAACAGAGTTGAACCTTACTTTTGATTGAGCCGTTCTGAAACTCTCTTTCTGTAGAAACTGCAATTGGACATTCTGAGCGCTAAGAGGCCTATATTGGGAAAAAGAATGTCTACAAATAAAAACTACACAGAAGAATTGTGTGAAACTTCTTTCTGTTCTGTTTGTTCAACTAAAAGAGTTGAACCTTAGTTTTGATTGAGCCGTTCTGAAACACTCTTTCTGTAGGAAATGCAAGTGGAGATTCGGAGCGCTAAGAGGGTAATAGTGGAAAAAGGAATGTCTCCAAATATAAACTACACAGAATCATTCTGTGAAACTTCTTTCTGATCTGTGCATTCAGCTAACAGAGTTAAACCATACTTTTGATTGAGCAGATCTGAACACTCTTTCTGTAGAAAATGCAACTGGACATTTGGAGCGCTAAGAGAGTAGTAGTGGAAAAAGGAATATATTCAAATATAAACTACACAGAAGCATTCTGTGAAACTTCTTTCTGATCTGAGCATTCAGCTAACAGAGTTAAACCATACTTTTGATTGAGCAGTTTTGAAACACTCTGTCTGTAGAAAAAGCAACTGGACATTCGTAGCGCTAAGTGGGTAACAGTGGAAAAAAGAATATGTTCAAATATAAACTACACAGAAGCATTGTATGAAACTTCTTTCTGTTCTGTGCATTCAACTAACAGAGTTGAACCTTACATTTGATTGAGCCTTTCTGAAACACTCTTTCTGTAGAAACTGCAATTGGACATTCTGAGCGCTAAGAGGCCTCTATTGGGAAAAATAATATCTTCAAATAAAAACTACACAGAAGCATTGTGTGAAACTTATTTCTGATATGTTCATTAAGCTAACAGAGTTAAACCATACTTTTGATTGCGCAGTTCTGAACACTCTTTCTGTAGAAAATGCAAGTGGACATTCGGAGCGCTAAGAGGGTAATAGTGGAAAAAGGAATATATTCAAATATAAACTACACATTAGCATTCTGTGAAAATTCTTTCTGTTCTGTGCATTCAACTAACAGAGTTGAACCTTACTTTTAATTGAGCCGTTCTGAAACACTCTTTCTGTAGAAACTGCAATTGGACATGCTAAGCGCTAAGAGGCCTACATTGGGAAAAAGAATATCTTCAAATAAAAACTACACAGATGCATTCTGTGAAACTTATTTCTGATCTGTAAATTAAGTTAACAGAGATAAAACATATTTTTGATTGAGCAGTTATGAAACACTCTTTTTGTAGAAAATGCAAGTGGAGATTCGGAGCGCTAAGTGGGTAATAGTGGAAAAGGGAATGTCTTCAAATATAAACTACACAGAATCATTCGGTGAAACTTCTTTCTGATCTGTGCATTCAGCTAACAGAGTTAAACCATACTTTTGATTGAGCAGATCTGAACACTCTTTGTGTAGAAAATGCAACTGGACATTTGGAGCGCTAAGAGCGTAGTAGTGGAAAAAGGAATATATTCAAATATAAACTACACAGAAGCATTCTGTGAAACTTCTTTCTGATCTGAGCATTCAGCTAACAGAGTTAAACCATACTTTTGATTGAGCAGTTTTGAAACACTCTGTCTGTAGAAAATGCAACTGGACATTCGTAGCGCTAAGTGGGTAATAGTGGAAAAAAGAATATGTTCAAATATAAACTACACAGAAGAATTGTATGAAACTTCTTTCTGTTCTGTGCATTCAACTAACAGAGTTGAACCTTACTTTTGATTGAGCCGTTCTGAAACACTCTTTCTGTAGAAACTGCAATTGGACATTCTGAGCGCTAAGAGGCCTATATTGGGAAAAAGAATGTCTACAAATAAAAACTACACAGAAGAATTGTGTGAAACTTCTTTCTGTTCTGTTTGTTCAACTAAAAGAGTTGAACTTTAGTTTTGATTGAGCCGTTCTGAAACAGTCTTTCTGTAGAAAATGCAAGTGGAGATTCGGAGCGCTAAGAGGGTACTAGTGGAAAAAGGAATGTCTCCAAATATAAACTACACAGAATCATTCTGTGAAACTTCTTTCTGATCTGTGCATTCAGCTAACAGGGTTAAACCATACTTTTGATTGAGCAGATCTGAACACTCTTTCTGTAGAAAATGCAACTGGACATTTCGAGCGCTAAGAGCGTAGTAGTGGAAAAAGGAATATATTCAAATATGAACTACACAGAAGCATTCTGTGAAACTTCTTGCTGATCTGAGCATTGAGCTAACAGGGTTAAACCATACTTTTGATTGAGAAGTTTTGAAACACTCTGTCTGTAGAAAATGCAACTGGACATTCATAGCGCTAAGTGGGTAATAGTGGAAAAAAGAATATGTTCAAATATAAACTACACAGAAGCATTGTATGAAACTTCTCTCTGTTCTGTGCATTCAACTAACAGAGTTGAACCTTACTTTTGATTGAGCCGTTCTGAAACACTCTTTCTGTAGAAACTGCAATTGGACATTCTGAGCGCTAAGAGGCCTATATTGGGAAAAAGAATGTCTACAAATAAAAACTACACAGTAGAATTCTGTGAAACTTCTTTCTGTTCTGTTGGTTCAACTAAAAGAGTTGAACCTTAGTTTTGATTGATCCGTTCTGAAACACTCTTTCTGTAGAAAATGCAAGTGGAGATTCGGAGCGCTAAGAGGGTAATAGTGGAAAAAGGAATGTCTCCAAATATAAACTACACAGAATCATTCTGTGAAACTTCTTTCTGATCTGTGCATTCAGCTAACAGAGTTAAACCATACTTTTGATTGAGCAGATCTGAATACTCTTTCTGTAGAAAATGCAACTGGACATTTGGAGCGCTAAGAGAGTAGTAGTGGAAAAAAGAATATATTCAAATATAAACTACACAGAAGCATTCTGTGAAACTTCTTTCTGATCTGAGCATTCAGCTAACAGAGTTAAACCATACTTTTGATTGAGCAGTTTTGAAACACTCTGTCTGTAGAAAATGCAACTGGACATTCGTAGCGCTAAGTGGGTAATAGTGGAAAAAAGAATATGTTCAAATATAAACTACACAGAAGCATTGTATGAAAATTCTTTCTGTTCTGTGCATTCAACTAACAGAGTTGAACCTTACATTTGATTGAGCCTTTCTGAAACACTCTTTCTGTAGAAACTGCAATTGGACATTCTGAGCGCTAAGAGGCCTCTATTGGGAAAAATAATATCTTCAAATAAAAACTACACAGAAGCATTGTGTGAAACTTATTTCTGATATGTTCATTAAGCTAACAGAGTTAAACCATACTTTTGATTGCGCAGTTCTGAACACTCTTTCTGTAGAAAATGCAAGTGGACATTCGGAGCGCTAAGAGGGTAATAGTGGAAAAAGGAATGTATTCAAATATAAACTACACAGTAGCATTCTGTGAAAATACTTTCTGTTCTGTGCATTCAACTAACAGGGTTGAACCTTACTTTTAATTGAGCCGTTGTGAAACACTCTTTCTGTAGAAACTGCAATTGGACATGCTAAGCGCTAAGAGGCCTACATTGGGAAAAAGAAAATCTTCAAATAAAAACTACACAGATGCATTCTGTGAAACTTATTTCTGATCTGTAAATTCAGTTAACAGAGATAAAACATATTTTTGATTGAGCAGTTATGAAACACTCTTTTTGTAGAAAATGCAAGTGGAGATTCGGAGCGCTAAGGGGGTAATAGTGGAAAAAGGAATGTCTTCAAATATAAACTACACAGAATCATTTGGTGAAACATCTTTCTGATCTGTGCATTCAGCTAACAGAGTTAAAACATACTTTTGATTGAGCAGATCTGAACACTCTTTGTGTAGAAAATGCAAAAGGACATTTGGAGCGCTAAGAGCGTAGTAGTGGAAAAAGGAATATATTCAAATATAAACTACACAGAAGCATTCTGTGAAACTTCTTTCTGATCTGAGCATTCAGCTAACAGAGTTAAACCATACTTTTGATTGAGCAGTTTTGAAACACGCTGTCTGTAGAAAATGCAACTGGACATTCGTAGCGCCAAGTGGGTAATAGTGGAAAAAAGAATATGTTCAAATATAAACTACACAGAAGCATTGTATGAAATTTCTTTCTGTTCTGTGCATTCAACTAACAGAGTTGAACCTTAGTTTTGATTGAGCCTTTCTGAAACACTCTTTCTGTAGAAACTGCAATTGGACATTCTGAGTGCTAAGAGGCCTATATTGGGAAAAATAATATCTTCAAATAAAAACTACACAGAAGCATTGTGTGAAACTTATTTCTGATATGTTCATTAAGCTAACAGAGTTAAACCATACTTTTGATTGCGCAGTTCTGAACACTCTTTCTGTAGAAAATGCAAGTGGACATTCGGAGCGCTAAGAGGGTAATAGTGGAAAAAGGAATATATTCAAATATAAACTACACAGTAGCATTCTGTGAAAATTCTTTCTGTTCTGTGCATTCAACTAACAGAGTTGAACCTTACTTTTGATTGAGCCGTTCTGAAACATTCTTTCTGTAGAAACTGCAATTGGACATGCTAAGCGCTAAGAGGCCTACATTGGGAAAAAGAATATCTTCAAATAAAAACTACACAGATGCATTCTGTGAAACTTATTTCTGATCTGTAAATTCAGTTAACAGAGATAAAACATATTTTTGATTGAGCAGCTATGAAACACTCTTTTTGTAGAAAATGCAAGTGGAGATTCGGAGCGCTAAGAGGGTAATAGTGGAAAAAGGAATGTCTTCAATTATAAACTACACAGAATCATTCGGTGAAACTTCTTTCTGATCTGTGCATTCAGCTAACAGAGTTAAACCATACTTTTGATTGAGCAGATCTTAACACTCTTTCTGTAGAAAATGCAACTGGACATTTGGAGCGCTAAGAGCGTAGTACTGGAAAAAGGAATATATTCAAATATAAACTACACAGAAGCATTCTGTGAAACTTCTTTCTGATCTGAGCATTCAGCTAACAGAGTTAAACCATACTTTTGATTGAGCAGTTTTGAAACACTCTGTCTGTAGAAAATGCAACTGGACATTCGTAGCCCTAAGTGGGTAATAGTGGAAAAAAGAATATGTTCAAATATAAACTACACAGAAGCATTGTATGAAATTTCTTTCTGTTCTGTGCATTCAACTAACAGAGTTGAACCTTACTTTTGATTGAGCCGTTCTGAAACACTCTTTCTGTAGAAACTGCAATTGGACATTCTGAGCGCTAAGAGGCCTATATTGGGAAAAAGAATGTCTACAAATAAAAACTACGCAGAAGAATTTTGTGAAACTTCTTTCTGTTCTGTTTGTTCAACTAAAAGAGTTGAACCTTAGTTTTGATTGAGCCGTTCTGAAACACTCTTTCTGTAGAAAATGCAAGTGGAGATTCGGAGCGCTAAGAGGGTAATAGTGGAAAAAGGAATGTCTCCAAATATAAACTACACAGAATCACTCTGTGAAACTTCTTTCTGATCTGTGCATTCAGCTAACAGAGTTAAACCATACTTTTGATTGAGCAGATCTGAACACTCTTTCTGTAGAAAATGCAACTGGACATTTGGAGCGCTAAGAGAGTAGTAGTGGAAAAAGGAATATATTCAAATATAAACTACACAGAAGCATTCTGTGAAACTTCTTTCTGATCTGAGCATTCAGCTAACAGAATTAAACCATACTTTTGATTGAGCAGTTTTGAAACACTCTGTCTGTAGAAAATGCAACTGGACATTCGTAGCGCTAAGTGGGTAATAGTGGAAAACGAATATGTTCAAATATAAACTACACAGAACCATTGTATGAAACTTCTTTCTGTTCTGTGCATTCAACTAACAGAGTTGAACCTTACTTTTGATTGAGCCTTTCTGAAACACTCTTTCTGTACAAACTGCAATTGGACATTCTGAGCGCTAAGAGGCCTCTATTGGGAAAAATAATATCTTCAAATAAAAACTACACAGAAGAATTGTGTGAAACTTATTTCTGATATGTTCATTAAGCTAACAGAGTTAAACCATACTTTTGATTGCGCAGTTCTGAACACTCTTTCTGTAGAAAATGCAAGTGGACATTCGGAGCGCTAAGAGGGTAATAGTGGAAAAAGTAATATATTCAAATATAAACTACACAGTAGCATTCTGTGAAAATTCTTTCTGTTCAGTGCATTCAACTAACAGAGTTGAACCTTACTTTTAATTGAGCCGTTGTGAAACACTCTTTCTGTAGAAACTGCAATTGGACATGCTAAGCGCTAAGAGGCCTACATTGGGAAAAAGAATATCTTCAAATAAAAACTACACAGATGCATTCTGTGAAACTTATTTCTGATCTGTAAATTCAGTTATCAGAGATAAAACATATTTTTGATTGAGCAGTTATGAAACACTCTTTTTGTAGAAAATGCAAGTGGAGATTCGGAGCGCTAAGTGGGTAATAGTGGAAAAAGGAATGTCTTCAAATATAAACTACACAGAATCATTCGGGGAAACTTCTTTCTGATCTGTGCATTCAGCTAACAGAGTTAAACCATACTTTTGATTGAGCAGATCTGAACACTCTTTGTGTAGAAAATGCAACTGGACATTTGGAGCGCTAAGAGCGTAGTAGTGGAAAAAGGAATATATTCAAATATAAACTACACAGAAGCATTCTGTGAAACTTCTTTCTGATCTGAGCATTCAGCTAACAGAGTTAAACCATACTTTTGATTGAGCAGTTTTGAAACACTCTGTCTGTAGAAAATGCAACTGGACATTCGTAGCGCTAAGTGGGTAATAGTGGAAAAAAGAATATGTTCAAATATAAACTACACAGAAGCATTGTATGAAACTTCTTTCTGTTCTGTGCATTCAACTAACAGAGTTGAACCTTACTTTTGATTGAGCCGTTCTGAAACACTCTTTCTGTAGAAACTGCAATTGGACATTCTGAGCGCTAAGAGGCCTATATTGGGAAAAAGAATGTCTACAAATAAAAACTACACAGAAGAATTGTGTGAAACTTCTTTCTGTTATGTTTGTTCAACTAAAAGAGTTGAACTTTAGTTTTGATTGAGCCGTTCTGAAACACTCTTTCTGTAGAAAATGCAAGTGGAGATTCGGAGCGCTAAGAGGGTAATAGTGGAAAAAGGAATGTCTCCAAATATAAACTACACAGAATCATTCTGTGAAACATCTTTCTGATCTGTGCATTCAGCTAACAGAGTTAAACCATACTTATGATTGAGCAGATCTGAACACTCTTTCTGTAGAAAATGCAACTGGACATTTGGAGCGCTAAGAGCGTAGTAGTGGAAAAAGGAATATATTCAAATATAAACTACACAGAAGCATTCTGTGAAACTTCTTGCTGATCTGAGCATTCAGCTAACAGAATTAAACCATACTTTTGATTGAGCAGTTTTGAAACACTCTGTCTGTAGAAAATTCAACTGGACATTCATAGCGCTAAGTGGGTAATAGTGGAAAAAACAATATGTTCAAATATAAACTACACAGAAGCATTGTATGAAACTTCTTTCTGTTCTGTGCATTCAACTAACAGAGTTGAACCTTACTTTTGATTGAGCCGTTCTGAAACACTCTTTCTGTAGAAACTGCAATTGGACATTCTGAGCGCTAAGATGCCTATATTGGGAAAAAGAATGTCTACAAATAAAAACTACACAGAAGAATTGTGTGAAACTTCTTTCTGTTCTGTTTGTTCAACTAAAAGAGTTGAACCTTAGTTTTGATTGAGCCGTTCTGAAACACTCTTTCTGTAGAAAATGCAAGTGGAGATTCGGAGCGCTAAGAGGGTAATAGTGGAAAAAGGAATGTCTCCAAATATAAACTACACAGAATCATTCTGTGAAACTTCTTTCTGATCTGTGCATTCAGCTAACAGGGTTAAACCATACTTTTGATTGAGCAGATCTGAATACTCTTTCTGTAGAAAATGCAACTGGACATTTGGAGCGCTAAGAGAGTAGTAGTGGAAAAAGGAATATATTCAAATATAAACTACACAGAAGCATTCTGTGAAACTTCTTTCTGATCTGAGCATTCAGCTAACAGAGTTAAACCATACTTTTGATTGAGCAGTTTTGAAACACGCTGTCTGTAGAAAATGCAACTGGACATTCGTAGCGCCAAGTGGGTAATAGTGGAAAAAAGAATATGTTCAAATATAAACTACACAGAAGCATTGTATGAAATTTCTTTCTGTTCTGTGCATTCAACTAACAGAGTTGAACCTTAGTTTTGATTGAGCCTTTCTGAAACACTCTTTCTGTAGAAACTGCAATTGGACATTCTGAGCGCTAAGAGGACTCTATTGGGAAAAATAATATCTTCAAATAAAAACTACACAGAAGCATTGTGTGAAACTTATTTCTGATATGTTCATTAAGCTAACAGAGTTAAACCATACTTTTGATTGCGCAGTTCTGAACACTCTTTCTGTAGAAAATGCAAGTGGACATTCGGAGCGCTAAGAGGGTAATAGTGGAAAAAGGAATATATTCAAATATAAACTACACAGTAGCATTCTGTGAAAATTCTTTCTTTTCTGTGCATTCAACTAACAGAGTTGAACCTTACTTTTGATTGAGCCGTTCTGAAACATTCTTTCTGTAGAAACTGCAATTGGACATGCTAAGCGCTAAGAGGCCTACATTGGGAAAAAGAATATCTTCAAATAAAAACTACACAGATGCATTCTGTGAAACTTATTTCTGATCTGTAAATTCAGTTAACAGAGATAAAACATATTTTTGATTGAGCAGTTATGAAACACTCTTTTTGTAGAAAATGCAAGTGGAGATTCGGAGCGCTAAGAGGGTAATAGTGGAAAAAGGAATGTCTTCAAATATAAACTACCCAGAATCATTCGGTGAAACTTCTTTCTGATCTGTGCATTCAGCTAACAGAGTTAAACCATACTTTTGATTGAGCAGATCTTAACACTCTTTCTGTAGAAAATGCAACTGGACATTTGGAGCGCTAAGAGCGTAGTACTGGAAAAAGGAATATATTCAAATATAAACTACACAGAAGCATTCTGTGAAACTTCTTTCTGTTCTGAGCATTCAGCTAACAGAGTTAAACCATACTTTTGATTGAGCAGTTTTGAAACACTCTGTCTGTAGAAAATGCAACTGGACATTCGTAGCCCTAAGTGGGTAAGAGTGGAAAAAAGAATATGTTCAAATATAAACTACACAGAAGCATTGTATGAAATTTCTTTCTGTTCTGTGCATTCAACTAACAGAGTTGAACCTTACTTTTGATTGAGCCGTTCTGAAACACTCTTTCTGTAGAAACTGCAATTGGACATTCTGAGCGCTAAGAGGCCTATATTGGGAAAAAGAATGTCTACAAATAAAAACTACACAGAAGAATTTTGTGAAACTTCTTTCTGTTCTGTTGGTTCAACTAAAAGAGTTGAACCTTAGTTTTGATTGAGCCGTTCTGAAACACTCTTTCTGTAGAAAATGCAAGTGGAGATTCGGAGCGCTAAGAGGGTAATAGTGGAAAAAGGAATGTCTCCAAATATAAACTACACAGAATCACTCTGTGAAACTTCTTTCTGATCTGTGCATTCAGCTAACAGAGTTAAACCATACTTTTGATTGAGCAGATCTGAACACTCTTTCTGTAGAAAATGCAACTGGACATTTGGAGCGCTAAGAGAGTAGTAGTGGAAAAAGGAATATATTCAAATATAAACTACACAGAAGCATTCTGTGAAACTTCTTTCTGATCTGAGCATTCAGCTAACAGAATTAAACCATACTTTTGATTGAGCAGTTTTGAAACACTCTGTCTGTAGAAAATGCAACTTGACATTCGTAGCGCTAAGTGGGTAATAGTGGAAAAAAGAATATGTTCAAATATAAACTACACAGAAGCATTGTATGAAACTTCTTTCTGTTCTGTGCATTCAACTAACATAGTTGAACCTTACTTTTGATTGAGCCGTTCTGAAACACTCTTTCTGTAGAAACTGCAATTGGACATTCTGAGCGCTAAGAGGCCTATATTGGGAAAAAGAATGTCTACAAATAAAAACTACACAGAAGAATTGTGTGAAACTTCTTTCTGTTATGTTTGTTCAACTAAAAGAGTTGAACTTTAGTTTTGATTGAGCCGTTCTGAAACACTCTTTCTGTAGAAAATGCAAGTGGAGATTCGGAGCGCTAAGAGGGTAATAGTGGAAAAAGGAATGTCTCCAAATATAAACTACACAGAATCATTCTGTGAAACTTCTTTCTGATCTGTGCATTCAGCTAACAGAGTTAAACCATACTTTTGATTGAGCAGATCTGAACACTCTTTCTGTAGAAAATGCAACTGGACATTTGGAGCGCTAAGAGCGTAGTAGTGGAAAAAGGAATATATTCAAATATAAACTACACAGAAGCATTCTGTGAAACTTCTTGCTGATCTGAGCATTCAGCTAACAGAATTAAACCATACTTTTGATTGAGCAGTTTTGAAACACTCTGTCTGTAGAAAATTCAACTGGACATTCATAGCGCTAAGTGGGTAATAGTGGAAAAAAGAATATGTTCAAATATAAACTACACAGAAGCATTGTATGAAACTTCTTTCTGTTCTGTGCATTCAACTAACAGAGTTGAACCTTACTTTTGATTGAGCCGTTCTGAAACACTCTTTCTGTAGAAACTGCAATTGGACATTCTGAGCGCTAAGATGCCTATATTGGGAAAAAGAATGTCTACAAATAAAAACTACACAGAAGAATTGTGTGAAACTTCTTTCTGTTCTGTTTGTTCAACTAAAAGAGTTGAACCTTAGTTTTGATTGAGCCGTTCTGAAACACTCTTTCTGTAGATAATGCAAGTGGAGATTCGGAGCGCTAAGAGGGTAATAGTGGAAAAAGGAATGTCTCCAAATATAAACTACACAGAATCATTCTGTGAAAGTTCTTTCTGATCTGTGCATTCAGCTAACAGGGTTAAACCATACTTTTGATTGAGCAGATCTGAATACTCTTTCTGTAGAAAATGCAACTGGACATTTGGAGCGCTAAGAGAGTAGTAGTGGAAAAAGGAATATATTCAAATATAAACTACACAGAAGCATTCTGTGAAACTTCTTTCTGATCTGAGCATTCAGCTAACAGAGTTAAACCATACTTTTGATTGAGCAGTTTTGAAACACGCTGTCTGTAGAAAATGCAACTGGACATTCGTAGCGCCAAGTGGGTAATAGTGGAAAAAAGAATATGTTCAAATATAAACTACACAGAAGCATTGTATGAAATTTCTTTCTGTTCTGTGCATTCAACTAACAGAGTTGAACCTTAGTTTTGATTGAGCCTTTCTGAAACACTCTTTCTGTAGAAACTGCAATTGGACATTCTGAGCGCTAAGAGGCCTATATTGGGAAAAATAATATCTTCAAATAAAAACTACACAGAAGCATTGTGTGAAACTTATTTCTGATATGTTCATTAAGCTAACAGAGTTAAACCATACTTTTGATTGCGCAGTTCTGAACACTCTTTCTGTAGAAAATGCAAGTGGACATTCGGAGCGCTAAGAGGGTAATAGTGGAAAAAGGAATATATTCAAATATAAACTACACAGTAGCATTCTGTGAAAATTCTTTCTTTTCTGTGCATTCAACTAACAGAGTTGAACCTTACTTTTGATTGAGCCGTTCTGAAACACTCTTTCTGTAGAAACTGCAATTGGACATGCTAAGCGCTAAGAGGCCTACATTGGGAAAAAGAATATCTTCAAATAAAAACTACACAGATGCATTCTGTGAAACTTATTTCTGATCTGTAAATTCAGTTAACAGAGATAAAACATATTTTTGATTGAGCAGTTATGAAACACTCTTTTTGTAGAAAATGCAAGTGGAGATTCGGAGCGCTAAGAGGGTAATAGTGGAAAAAGGAATGTCTTCAAATATAAACTACACAGAATCATTCTGTGAAACTTCTTTCTGATCTGTGCATTCAGCTAACAGAGTTAAACCATACTTTTGATTGAGCAGATCTGAACACTCTTTCTGTAGAAAATGCAACTGGACATTTGGGGCGCTAAGAGCGTAGTAGTGGAAAAAGGAATATATTCAAATATAAACTACACAGAAGCATTCTGTGAAACTTCTTGCTGATCTGAGCATTCAGCTAACAGAATTAAACCATACTTTTGATTGAGCAGTTTTGAAACACTCTGTCTGTAGAAAATTCAACTGGACATTCATAGCGCTAAGTGGGTAATAGTGGAAAAAAGAATATGTTCAAATATAAACTACACAGAAGCATTGTATGAAACTTCTTTCTGTTCTGTGCATTCAACTAACAGAGTTGAACCTTACTTTTGATTGAGCCGTTCTGAAACACTCTTTCTGTAGAAACTGCAATTGGACATTCTGAGCGCTAAGATGCCTATATTGGGAAAAAGAATGTCTACAAATAAAAACTACACAGAAGAATTGTGTGAAACTTCTTTCTGTTCTGTTTGTTCAACTAAAAGACTTGAACCTTAGTTTTGATTGAGCCGTTCTGAAACACTCTTTCTGTAGAAAATGCAAGTGGAGATTCGGAGCGCTAAGAGGGTAATAGTGGAAAAAGGAATGTCTCCAAATATAAACTACACAGAATCACTCTGTGAAACTTCTTTCTGATCTGTGCATTCAGCTAACAGAGTTAAACCATACTTTTGATTGAGCAGATCTGAACACTCTTTCTGTAGAAAATGCAACTGGACATTTGGAGCGCTAAGAGCGTAGTAGTGGAAAAAGGAATATATTGAAATATAAACTACACAGAAGCATTCTGTGAAACTTCTTGCTGATCTGAGCATTCAGCTAACAGAATTAAACCATACTTTTGATTGAGCAGTTTTGAAACACTCTGTCTGTAGAAAATTCAACTGGACATTCATAGCGCTAAGTGGGTAATAGTGGAAAAAAGAATATGTTCAAATATAAACTACACAGAAGCATTGTATGAAACTTCTTTCTGTTCTGTGCATTCAACTAACAGAGTTGAACCTTACTTTTGATTGAGGCGTTCTGAAACACTCTTTCTGTAGAAACTGCAATTGGACATTCTGAGCGCTAAGAGGCCTATATTGGGAAAAAGAATGTCTACAAATAAAAACTACACAGAAGAATTGTGTGAAACTTCTTTCTGTTCTGTTTGTTCAACTAAAAGAGTTGAACCTTAGTTTTGATTGAGCCGTTCTGAAACACTCTTTCTGTAGAAAATGCAAGTGGAGATTCGGAGCGCTAAGAGGGTAATAGTGGAAAAAGGAATGTCTCCAAATATAAACTACACAGAATCATTCTGTGAAACTTCTTTCTGATCTGTGCATTCAGCTAACAGAGTTAAACCATACTTTTGATTGAGCAGATCTGAATACTCTTTCTGTAGAAAATGCAACTGGACATTTGGAGCGCTAAGAGAGTAGTAGTGGAAAAAGGAATATATTCAAATATAAACTACACAGAAGCATTCTGTGAAACTTCTTTCTGATCTGAGCATTCAGCTAACAGAGTTAAACCATACTTTTGATTGAGCAGTTTTGAAACACTCTGTCTGTAGAAAATGCAACTGGACATTCGTAGCGCTAAGTGGGTAATAGTGGAAAAAAGTATATGTTCAAATATAAACTACACAGAAGCATTGTATGAAAATTCTTTCTGTTCTGTGCATTCAACTAACACAGTTGAACCTTACATTTGATTGAGCCTTTCTGAAACACTCTTTCTGTAGAAACTGCAATTGGACATTCTGAGCGCTAAGAGGCCTCTATTGGGAAAAATAATATCTTCAAATAAAAACTACACAGAAGCATTGTGTGAAACTTATTTCTGATATATTCATTAAGCTAACAGAGTTAAACCATACTTTTGATTGTGCAGTTCTGAACACTCTTTCTGTAGAAAATGCAAGTGGACATTCGGAGCGCTAAGAGGGTAATAGTGGAAAAAGGAATATATTCAAATATAAACTACACAGTAGCATTCTGTGAAAAAACTTTCTGTTCTGTGCATTCAACTAACAGAGTTGAACCTTACTTTTGATTGAGCCGTTCTGAAACACTCTTTCTGTAGAAACTGCAATTGGACATGCTAAGCGCTAAGAGGCCTACATTGGGAAAAAGAATATCCTCAAATAAAAACTACACAGATGCATTCTGTGAAACTTATTTCTGATCTGTAAATTCAGTTAACAGAGATAAAACATATTTTTGATTGAGCAGTTATGAAACACTCTTTTTGTAGAAAATGCAAGTGGAGATTCGGAGCGCTAAGGGGGTAATAGTGGAAAAAGGAATGTCTTCAAATATACACTACACAGAATCATTCGGTGAAACTTCTTTCTGATCTGTGCATTCAGCTAACAGAGTTAAACCATACTTTTGATTGAGCAGATCTGAACACTCTTTGTGTAGAAAATGCAACTGGACATTTGGAGCACTAAGAGCGTAGTAGTGGAAAAAGGAATATATTCAAATATAAACTACACAGAAGCATTCTGTGAAACTTCTTTCTGATCTGAGCATTCAGCTAACAGAGTTAAACCATACTTTTGATTGAGCAGTTTTGAAACACTCTGTCTGTAGAAAATGCAACTGGACATTCGTAGCGCTAAGTGGGTAATAGTGGAAAAAAGAATATGTTCAAATATAAACTACACAGAAGCATTGTATGAAACTTCTTTCTGTTCTGTGCATTCAACTAACAGAGTTGAACCTTACTTTTGATTGAGCCGTTCTGAAACACTCTTTCTGTAGAAACTGCAATTGGACATTCTGAGCGCTAAGAGGCCTATATTGGGAAAAAGAATGTCTACAAATAAAAACTACACAGAAGAATTGTGTGAAACTTCTTTCTGTTCTGTTTGTTCAACTAAAAGAGTTGAACTTTAGTTTTGATAGAGCCGTTCTGAAACACTCTTTCTGTAGAAAATGCAAGTGGAGATTCGGAGCGCTAAGAGGGTTCTAGTGGAAAAAGGAATGTCTCCAAATATAAACTACACAGAATCATTCTGTGAAACTTCTTTCTGATCTGTGCATTCAGCTAACAGAGTTAAACCATACTTTTGATTGAGCAGATCTGAACACTCTTTCTGTAGAAAATGCCACTGGACATTTGGAGCGCTAAGAGCGTAGTAGTGGAAAAAGGAATATATTCAATTATAAACTACACAGAAGCATTCTGTGCAACTTCTTGCTGATCTGAGCATTCAGCTAACAGGGTTAAACCATACATTTGATTGAGCAGTTTTGAAACACTCTGTCTGTAGAAAATGCAACTGGACATTCATAGCGCTAAGTGGGTAATAGTGGAAAAAAGAATATGTTCAAATATAAACTACACAGAAGCATTGTATGAAACTTCTCTCTGTTCTGTGCATTCAACTAACAGAGTTGAACCTTACTTTTGATTGAGCCGTTCTGAAACACTCTTTCTGTAGAAACTGCAATTGGACATTCTGAGCGCTAAGAGGCCTATATTGGGAAAAAGAATGTCTACAAATAAAAACTACACAGAAGAATTGTGTGAAACTTCTTTCTGTTCTGTTGGTTCAACTAAAAGAGTTGAACCTTAGTTTTGATTGAGCCGTTCTGAAACACTCTTTCTGTAGAAAATGCAAGTGGAGTTTCGGAGCGCTAAGAGGGTAATAGTGGAAAAAGGAATGTCTCCAAATATAAACTACACAGAATCATTCTGTGAAACTTCTTTCTGATCTGTGCATTCAGCTAACAGAGTTAAACCATACTTTTGATTGAGCAGATCTGAACTCTCTTTCTGTAGAAAATGCAACTGGACATTTGGAGCGCTAAGAGAGTAGTAGTGGAAAAAGGAATATATTCAAATATAAACTACACAGAAGCATTCTGTGAAACTTCTTTCTGATCTGAGCATTCAGCTAACAGAGTTAAACCATACTTTTGATTGAGCAGTTTTGAAACACTCTGTCTGTAGAAAATGCAACTGGACATTCGTAGCGCTAAGTGGGTAATAGTGGAAAAAAGAATATGTTCAAATATAAACTACACAGAAGCAGTGTATGAAACTTCTTTCTGTTCTGTGCATTCAACTAACAGAGTTGAACCTTACTTTTGATTGAGCCGTTCTGAAACACTCTTTCTGTAGAAACTGCAATTGGACATGCTAAGCGCTAAGAGGCCTACATTGGGAAAAAGAATATCTTCAAATAAAAACTACACAGATGCATTCTGTGAAACTTATTTCTGATCTGTAAATTCAGTTAACAGAGATAAAACATATTTTTGATTGAGCAGTTATGAAACACTCTTTTTGTAGAAAATGCAAGTGGAGATTCGGAGCGCTAAGAGGGTAATAGTGGAAAAAGGAATGTCTTCAAATATAAACTACACAGAATCATTCGGTGAAACTTCTTTCTGATCTGTGCATTCAGCTAACAGAGTTAAACCATACTTTTGATTGAGCAGATCTGAACACTCTTTGTGTAGAAAATGCAACTGGACATTTGGAGCGCTAAGAGCGTACTAGTGGAAAAAGGAATATATTCAAATATAAACTACACAGAAGCATTCTGTGAAACTTCTTTCTGATCTGAGCATTCAGCTAACAGAGTTAAACCATACTTTTGATTGAGCAGTTTTGAAACACTCTGTCTGTAGAAAATGCAACTGGACATTCGTAGCGCTAAGTGGGTAATAGTGGAAAAAAGAATATGTTCAAATATAAACTACACAGAATCATTGTATGAAACTTCTTTCTGTTCTGTGCATTCAACTAACAGAGTTGAACCTTACTTTTGATTGAGCCGTTCTGAAACACTCTTTCTGTAGAAACTGCAATTGGACATTCTGAGCGCTAAGAGGCCTATATTGGGAAAAAGAATGTCTACAAATAAAAACTACACAGAAGAATTGTGTGAAACTTCTTTCTGTTCTGTTTGTTCAACTAAAAGAGTTGAAGCTTAGTTTTGATTGAGCCGTTCTGAAACACACTTTCTGTAGAAAATGCAAGTGGAGATTCGGAGCGCTAAGAGGGTAATAGTGGAAAAAGGAATGTCTCCATATATAAACTACACAGAATCATTGTGTGAAACTTCTTTCTGATCTGTGCATTCAGCTAACAGAGTTAAACCATACTTTTGATTGAGCAGATCTGAACTCTCTTTCTGTAGAAAATGCAACTGGACATTTGGAGCGCTAAGAGAGTAGTAGTGGAAAATGGAATATATTCAAATATAAACTACACAGAAGCATTCTGTGAAACTTCTTTCTGATCTGAGCATTCAGCTAACAGAGTTAAACCATACTTTTGATTGAGCAGTTTTGAAACACTCTGTCTGTAGAAAATGCAACTGGACATTCGTAGCGCTAAGTGGGTAATAGTGGAAAAAAGAATATGTTCAAATATAAACTACACAGAAGCAGTGTATGAAACTTCTTTCTGTTCTGTGCATTCAACTAACAGAGTTGAACCTTACTTTTGATTGAGCCTTTCTGAAACACTCTTTCGCTAGAAACTGCAATTGGACATTCTGAGCGCTAAGAGGCCTATATTGGGAAAAATAATATCTTCAAATAAAAACTACACAGAAGCATTGTGTGAAACTTATTTCTGATATGTTCATTAAGCTAACAGAGTTAAACCATACTTTTGATTGCGCAGTTCTGAACACTCTTTCTGTAGAAAATGCAAGTGGACATTCGGAGCGCTAAGAGGGTAATAGTGGAAAAAGGAATATATTCAAATATAAACTACACAGTAGCATTCTGTGAAAATACTTTCTGTTCTGTGCATTCAACTAACAGAGTTGAACCTTACTTTTGATTGAGCCGTTCTGAAACACTCTTTCTGTAGAAACTGCAATTGGACATGCTAAGCGCTAAGAGGCCTACATTGGGAAAAAGAATATCTTCAAATAAAAACTACACAGATGCATTCTGTGAAACTTATTTCTGATCTGTAAATTCAGTTAACAGAGATAAAACATATTTTTGATTGAGCAGTTATGAAACACTCTTTTTGTAGAAAATGCAAGTGGAGATTCGGAGCGCTAAGAGGGTAATAGTGGAAAAAGGAATGTCTTCAAATATAAACTACACAGAATCATTCGGTGAAACTTCTTTCTGATCTGTGCATTCAGCTAACAGAGTTAAACCATACTTTTGATTGAGCAGATCTGAACACTCTTTCTGTAGAAAATGCAACTGGACATTTGGAGCGCTAAGAGCGTAGTAGTGGAAAAAGGAATATATTCAAATATAAACTACACAGAAGCATTCTGTGAAACTTCTTTCTGATCTGAGCATTCAGCTAACAGAGTTAAACCATTCTTTTGATTGAGCAGTTTTGAAACACTCTGTCTGTAGAAAATGCAACTGGACATTCGTAGCGCTAAGTGGGTAATAGTGGAAAAAAGAATATGTTCAAATATAAACTACACAGAAGCATTGTATGAAACTTCTTTCTGTTCTGTGCATTCAACTAACAGAGTTGAACCTTACTTTTGATTGAGCCGTTCTGAAACACTCTTTCTGTAGAAACTGCAATTGGACATTCTGAGCGCTAAGAGGCCTATATTGGGAAAAAGAATGTCTACAAATAAAAACTACACAGAAGAATTGTGTGAAACTTCTTTCTGTTCTGTTTGTTCAACTAAAAGAGTTGAACCTTAGTTTTGATTGAGCCGTTCTGAAACACTCTTTCTGTAGAAAATGCAATGGAGAATCGGAGCGCTAAGAGGGTAATAGTGGAAAAAGGAATATATTCAAATATAAACTACACAGTAGCATTCTGTGAAACTTCTTTCTGTTCTGTGCATTCAACTAACAGAGTTGAACCTTACTTTTGATTGAGCCGTTCTGAAACACTCTTTCTGTAGAAACTGCAATTGGACATGCTAAGCGCTAAGAGGCCTACATTTTGAAAAAGAATATCTTCAAATAAAAACTACACAGATGCATTCTGTGAAACTTCTTTCTGATCTGTAAATTCAGTTAACAGAGATAAAATATATTTTTGATTGAGCAGTTATGAAACACTCTTTTTGTAGAAAATGCAAGTGGAGATTCGGAGCGCTAAGAGGGTAATAGTGGAAAAAGGAATGTCTTCAAATATAAACTACACAGAATCATTCGGTGAAACTTCTTTCTGATCTGTGCATTCAGCTAACAGAGTTAAACCATACTTTTGATTGAGCAGATCTGAACACTCTTTCTGTAGAAAATGCAACTGGACATTTGGAGCGCTAACAGCGTAGTAGTGGAAAAAGAAATATATTCAAATATAAACTACACAGAAGCATTCTGTGAAACTTCTTTCTGATCTGAGCATTCAGCTAACAGAGTTAAACCATACTTTTGATTGAGCAGTTTTGAAACACTCTGTCTGTAGAAAATGCAACTGGACATTCGTAGCGCTAAGTGGGTAATAGTGGAAAAAAGAATATGTTCAAATATAAACTACACAGAAGCATTGTATGAAACTTCTTTCTGTTCTGTGCATTCAACTAACAGAGTTGAACCTTACTTTTGATTGAGCCTTTCTGAAACACTCTTTCTGTAGAAACTGCAATTGGACATTCTGAGCGCTAAGAGGCCTATAATGGCAAAAAGAATGTCTACAAATAAAAACTACACAGAAGCATTGTGTGAAACTTATTTCTGATATGTTCATTAAGCTAACAGAGTTAAACCATACATTTGATTGCGCAGTTCTGAACACTCTTTCTGTAGAAAATGCAAGTGGACATTCGGAGCGCTAAGAGGGTAATAGTGGAAAAAGGAATATATACAAATATAAACTACACAGTAGCATTCTGTGAAAATTCTTTCTGTTCTGTGCATTCAACTAACAGAGTTGAACCTTACTTTTGATTGAGCCGTTCTGAAACACTCTTTCTGTAGAAACTGCAATTGGACATGCTAAGCGCTAAGAGGCCTACATTGGGAAAAAGAATATCTTCAAATAAAAACTACACAGATGCATTCTGTGAAACTTATTTCTGATCTGTAAATTCAGTTAACAGAGATAAAACATATTTTTGATTGAGCAGTTATGAAACACTCTTTTTGTAGAAAATGCAAGTGGAGATTCGGAGCGCTAAGAGGGTAATAGTGGAAAAAGGAATGTCTTCAAATATAAACTACACAGAATCATTCGGTGAAACTTCTTTCTGATCTGTGCATTCAGCTAACAGAGTTAAACCATACTTTTGATTGAGCAGATCTGAACACTCTTTCTGTAGAAAATGCAACTGGACATTTGGAGCGCTAAGAGCGTAGTAGTGGAAAAAGGAATATATTCAAATATAAACTACACAGAAGCATTCTGTGAAACTTCTTTCTGATCTGAGCATTCAGCTAACAGAGTTAAACCATACTTTTGATTGAGCAGTTTTGAAACACTCTGTCTGTAGAAAATGCAACTGGACATTCGTAGCGCTAAGTGGGTAATAGTGGAAAAAAGAATATGTTCAAATATAAACTACACAGAAGCATTGTATGAAACTTCTTTCTGTTCTGTGCATTCAACTAACAGAGTTGAACCTTACTTTTGATGGAGCCGTTCTGAAACACTCTTTCTGTAGAAACTGCAATTGGACATTCTGAGCGCTAAGAGGCCTATATTGGGAAAAAGAATGTCTACAAATAAAAACTACAAAGAAGAATTGTGTGAAACTTCTTTCTGTTCTGTTTGTTCAACTAAAAGAGTTGAAGCTTAGTTTTGATTGAGCCGTTCTGAAACACACTTTCTGTAGAAAATGCAAGTGGAGATTCGGAGCGCTAAGAGGGTAATAGTGGAAAAAGGAATGTCTCCAAATATAAACTACACAGAATCATTCTGTGAAACTTCTTTCTGATCTGTGCATTCAGCTAACAGAGTTAAACCATACTTTTGATTGAGCAGATCTGAACACTCTTTCTGTAGAAAATGCAACTGGACATTTGGAGCGCTAAGAGAGTAGTAGTGGAAAAAGGAATATATTCAAATATAAACTACACAGAAGCATTCTGTGAAACTTCTTTCTGATCTGAGCATTCAGCTAACAGAGTTAAACCATACTTTTGATTGAGCAGTTTTGAAACACTCTGTCTGTAGAAAATGCAACTGGACATTCGTAGCGCTAAGTGGGTAATAGTGGAAAAAAGAATATGTTCAAATATAAACTACACAGAAGCAGTGTATGAAACTTCTTTCTGTTCTGTGCATTCAACTAACAGAGTTGAACCTTACTTTTGATTGAGCCTTTCTGAAACACTCTTTCGCTAGAAACTGCAATTGGACATTCTGAGCGCTAAGAGGCCTTTATTGGGAAAAATAATATCTTCAAATAAAAACTACACAGAAGCATTGTGTGAAACTTATTTCTGATATGTTCATTAAGCTAACAGAGTTAAACCATACTTTTGATTGCGCAGTTCTGAACACTCTTTCTGTAGAAAATGCAAGTGGACATTCGGAGCGCTAAGAGGGTAATAGTGGAAAAAGGAATATATTCAAATATAAACTACACAGTAGCATTCTGTGAAAATACTTTCTGTTCTGTGCATTCAACTAACAGAGTTGAACCTTACTTTTGATTGAGCCGTTCTGAAACACTCTTTCTGTAGAAACTGCAATTGGACATGCTAAGCGCTAAGAGGCCTACATTGGGAAAAAGAATATCTTCAAATAAAAACTACACAGATGCATTCTGTGAAACTTATTTCTGATCTGTAAATTCAGTTAACAGAGATAAAACATATTTTTGATTGAGCAGTTATGAAACACTCTTTTTGTAGAAAATGCAAGTGGAGATTCGGAGCGCTAAGAGGGTAATAGTGGAAAAAGGAATGTCTTCAAATATAAACTACACAAAATCATTCGGTGAAACTTCTTTCTGATCTGTGCATTCAGCTAACAGAGTTAAACCATACTTTTGATTGAGCAGATCTGAACACTCTTTCTGTAGAAAATGCAACTGGACATTTGGAGCGCTAAGAGCGTAGTAGTGGAAAAAGGAATATATTCAAATATAAACTACACAGAAGCATTCTGTGAAACTTCTTTCTGATCTGAGCATTCAGCTAACAGAGTTAAACCATTCTTTTGATTGAGCAGTTTTGAAACACTCTGTCTGTAGAAAATGCAACTGGACATTCGTAGCGCTAAGTGGGTAATAGTGGAAAAAAGAATATGTTCAAATATAAACTACACAGAAGCATTGTATGAAACTTCTTTCTGTTCTGTGCATTCAACTAACAGAGTTGAACCTTACTTTTGATTGAGCCGTTCTGAAACACTCTTTCTGTAGAAACTGCAATTGGACATTCTGAGCGCTAAGAGGCCTATATTGGGAAAAAGAATGTCTACAAATAAAAACTACACAGAAGAATTGTGTGAAACTTCTTTCTGTTCTGTTTGTTCAACTAAAAGAGTTGAACCTTAGTTTTGATTTAGCCGTTCTGAAACACTCTTTCTGTAGAAAATGCAATGGAGATTCGGAGCGCTATGAGGGTAATAGTGGAAAAAGGAATATATTCATATATAAACTACACAGTAGCATTCTGTGAAAATTCTTTCTGTTCTGTGCATTCAACTAACAGAGTTGAACCTTACTTTTGATTGAGCCGTTCTGAAACACTCTTTCTGTAGAAACTGCAATTGGACATGCTAAGCGCTAAGAGGCCTACATTTTGAAAAAGAATATCTTCAAATAAAAACTACACAGATGCATTCTGTGAAACTTCTTTCTGATCTGTAAATTCAGTTAACAGAGATAAAACATATTTTTGATTGAGCAGTTATGAAACACTCTTTTTGTAGAAAATGCAAGTGGAGATTCGGAGCGCTAAGAGGGTAATAGTGGAAAAAGGAATGTCTTCAAATATAAACTACACAGAATCATTCGGTGAAACTTCTTTCTGATCTGTGCATTCAGCTAACAGAGTTAAACCATACTTTTGATTGAGCAGATCTGAACACTCTTTCTGTAGAAAATGCAACTGGACATTTGGAGCGCTAACAGCGTAGTAGTGGAAAAAGGAATATATTCAAATATAAACTACACAGAAGCATTCTGTGAAACTTCTTTCTGATCTGAGCATTCAGCTAACAGAGTTAAACCATACTTTTGATTGAGCAGTTTTGAAACACTCTGTCTGTAGAAAATGCAACTGGACATTTGTAGCGCTAAGTGGGTAATAGTGGAAAAAAAATATGTTCAAATATAAACTACACAGAAGCATTGTATGAAACTTCTTTCTGTTCTGTGCATTCAACTAACAGAGTTGAACCTTACTTTTGATTGAGCCTTTCTGAAACACTCTTTCTGTAGAAACTGCAATTGGACATTCTGAGCGCTAAGAGGCCTATAATGGGAAAAAGAATGTCTACAAATAAAAACTACACAGAAGCATTGTGTGAAACTTATTTCTGATATGTTCATTAAGCTAACAGAGTTAAACCATACTTTTGATTGCGCAGTTCTGAACACTCTTTCTGTAGAAAATGCAAGTGGACATTCGGAGCGCTAAGAGGGTAATAGTGGAAAAAGGAATATATACAAATATAAACTACACAGTAGCATTCTGTGAAAATTCTTTCTGTTCTGTGCATTCAACTAACAGAGTTGAACCTTACTTTTGATTGAGCCGTTCTGAAACACTCTTTCTGTAGAAACTGCAATTGGACATGCTAAGCGCTAAGAGGCCTACATTGGGAAAAAGAATATCTTCAAATAAAAACTACACAGATGCATTCTGTGAAACTTAGTTCTGATCTGTAAATTCAGTTAACAGAGATAAAACATACTTTTGATTGAGCAGTTATGAAACACTCTTTTTGTAGAAAATGCAAGTGGAGATTCGGAGCACTAAGAGGGTAATAGTGGAAAAAGGAATGTCTTCAAATATAAACTACACAGAATCATTCGGTGAAACTTCTTTCTGATCTGTGCATTCAGCTAACAGAGTTAAACCATACTTTTGATTGAGCAGATCTGAACACTCTTTCTGTAGAAAATGCAACTGGACATTTGGAGCGCTAAGAGCGTAGTAGTGGAAAAAGGAATATATTCAAACATAAACTACACAGAAGCATTCTGTGAAACTTCTTTCTGATCTGAGCATTCAGCTAACAGAGTTAAACCATACTTTTGATTGAGCAGTTTTGAAACACTCTGTCTGTAGAAAATGCAACTGGACATTCGTAGCGCTAAGTGGGTAATAGTGGAAAAAAGAATATGTTCAAATATAAACTACACAGAAGCATTGTATGAAACTACTTTCTGTTCTGTGCATTCAACTAACAGAGTTGAACCTTACTTTTGATTGAGCCGTTCTGAAACACTCTTTCTGTAGAAACTGCAATTGGACATTCTGAGCGCTAAGAGGCCTATATTGGGAAAAAGAATGTCTACAAATAAAAACTACACAGAAGAATTGTGTGAAACTTCTTTCTGTTCTGTTTGTTCAACTAAAAGATTTGAACCTTAGTTTTGATTGAGCCGTTCTGAAACACACTTTCTGTAGAAAATGCAAGTGGAGATTCGGAGCGCTAGGTGGGTAATAGTGGAAAAGGAATGTCTCCAAATATAAACTACACAGAATCATTCTGTGAAACTTCTTTCTGATCTGTGCATTCAGCTAACAGAGTTAAACCATACTTTTGATTGAGCAGATCTGAACTCTCTTTCTGTAGAAAATGCAACTGGACATTTGGAGCGCTAAGAGAGTAGTAGTGGAAAAAGGACTATATTCAAATATAAACTACACAGAAGCATTCTGTGAAACTTCTTTCTGATCTGAGCATTCAGCTAACAGAGTTAAACCATACTTTTGATTGAGCAGTTTTGAAACACTCTGTCTGTAGAAAATGCAACTGGACATTCGTAGCGCTAAGTGGGTAATAGTGGAAAAAAGAATATGTTCAAATATAAACTACACAGAAGCATTGTATGAAACTTCTTTCTGTTCTGTGCATTCAACTAACAGAGTTGAACCTTACTTTTGATTGAGCCTTTCTGAAACACTCTTTCACTAGAAACTGCAATTGGACATTCTGAGTGCTAAGAGGCCTATATTGGGAAAAATAATATCTTCAAATAAAAACTACACAGAAGCATTGTGTGAAACTTATTTCTGATATGTTCATTAAGCTAACAGAGTTAAACCATACTTTTGATTGCGCAGTTCTAAACACTCTTTCTGTAGAAAATGCAAGTGGACATTCGGAGCGCTAAGAGGGTAATAGTGGAAAAAGGAATATATTCAAATATAAACTACACAGTAGCATTCTGTGAAAATACTTTCTGTTCTGTGCATTCAACTAACAGAGTTGAACCTTACTTTTGATTGAGCCGTTCTGAAACACTCTTTCTGTAGAAACTGCAATTGGACATGCTAAGCGCTAAGAGGCCTACATTGGGAAAAAGAATATCTTCAAATAAAAACTACACAGATGCATTCTGTGAAACTTATTTCTGATCTGTAAATTCAGTTAACAGAGATAAAACATATTTTTGATTGAGCAGTTATGAAACACTCTTTTTGTAGAAAATGCAAGTGGAGATTCGGAGCGCTAAGAGGGTAATAGTGGAAAAAGGAATGTCTTCAAATATAAACTACACAGAATCATTCGGTGAAACTTGTTTCTGATCTGTGCATTCAGCTAACAGAGTTAAACCATACATTTGATTGAGCAGATCTGAACACTCTTTCTGTAGAAAATGCAACTGGACATTTGGAGCGCTAAGAGCGTAGTAGTGGAAAAAGGAATATATTCAAATATAAACTACACAGAAGCATTCTGTGAAACTTCTTTCTGATCTGAGCATTCAGCTAACAGAGTTAAACCATTCTTTTGATTGAGCAGTTTTGAAACACTCTGTCTGTAGAAAATGCAACTGGACATTCGTAGCGCTAAGTGGGTGATAGTGGAAAAAAGAATATGTTCAAATATAAACTACACAGAAGCATTGTATGAAACTTCTTTCTGTTCTGTGCATTCAACTAACAGAGTTGAACCTTACTTTTGATTGAGCCGTTCTGAAACACTCTTTCTGTAGAAACTGCAATTGGACATTCTGAGCGCTAAGAGGCCTATATTGGGAAAAAGAATGTCTACAAATAAAAACTACACAGAAGAATTGTGTGAAACTTCTTTCTGTTCTGTTTGTTCAACTAAAAGAGTTGAACCTTAGTTTTGATTGAGCCGTTCTGAAACACTCTTTCTGTAGAAAATGCAATGGAGATTCGGAGCGCTAAGAGGGTAATAGTGGAAAAAGGAATATATTCAAATATAAACTACACAGTAGCATTCTGTGAAAATTCTTTCTGTTCTGTGCATTCACCTAACAGAGTTGAACCTTACTTTTGATTGAGCCGTTCTGAAACACTCTTTCTGTAGAAACTGCAATTGGACATGCTAAGCGCTAAGAGGCCTACATTTTGAAAAAGAATATCTTCAAATAAAAACTACACAGATGCATTCTGTGAAACTTATTTCTGATCTGTAAATTCAGTTAACAGAGATAAAACATATTTTTGATTGAGCAGTTATGAAAAACTCTTTTTGTAGAAAATGCAAGTGGAGATTCGGAGCGCTAAGAGGGTAATAGTGGAAAAAGGAATGTCTTCAAATATAAACTACACAATCATTCGGTGAAACTTCTTTCTGATCTGTGCATTCAGCTAACAGAGTTAAAACATACTTTTGATTGAGCAGATCTGAACACTCTTTCTGTAGAAAATGCAACTGGACATTTGGAGCGCTAACAGCGTAGTAGTGGAAAAAGGAATATATTCAAATATAAACTACACAGAAGCATTCTGTGAAACTTCTTTCTGATCTGAGCATTCAGCTAACAGAGTTAAACCATACTTTTGATTGAGCAGTTTTGAAACACTCTGTCTGTAGAAAATGCAACTGGACATTCGTAGCGCTAAGTGGGTAATAGTGGAAAAAAGAATATGTTCAAAGATAAACTACACAGAAACATTGTATGAAACTTCTTTCTGTTCTGTGCATTCAACTAACAGAGTTGAACCTTACTTTTGATTGAGCCTTTCTGAAACACTCTTTTTGTAGAAACTGCAATTGGACATTCTGAGCGCTAAGAGGCCTATAATGGGAAAAAGAATGTCTACAAATAAAAACTACACAGAAGAATTGTGTGAAACTTATTTCTGATATGTTCATTAAGCTAACAGAGTTAAACCATACTTTTGATTGCGCAGTTCTGAACACTCTTTCTGTAGAAAATGCAAGTGGACATTCGGAGCGCTAAGAGGGTAATAGTGGAAAAAGGAATATATTCAAATATAAACTACACAGTAGCATTCTGTGAAAATTCTTTCTGTTCTGTGCATTCAACTAACAGAGTTGAACCTTACTTTTGATTGAGCCGTTCTGAAACACTCTTTCTGTAGAAACTGCAATTGGACATGCTAAGCGCTAAGAGGCCTACATTGGGAAAAAGAATATCTTCAAATAAAAACTACACAGATGCATTCTGTGAAACTTATTTCTGATCTGTAAATTCAGTTAACAGAGATAAAACATATTTTTGATTGAGCAGTTATGAAACACACTTTTTGTAGAAAATGCAAGTGGAGATTCGGAGCGCTAAGAGGGTAATAGTGGAAAAAGGAATGTCTTCAAATATAAACTACACAGAATCATTCGGTGAAACTTCTTTCTGATCTGTGCATTCAGCTAACAGAGTTAAACCATACTTTTGATTGAGCAGATCTGAACAATCTTTCTGTAGAAAATGCAACTGGACATTTGTAGCGCTAAGAGCGTAGTAGTGGAAAAAGGAATATATTCAAATATAAACTACACAGAAGCATTCTGTGAAACTTCTTTCAGATCTGAGCATTCAGCTAACAGAGTTAAACCATACTTTTGATTGAGCAGTTTTGAAACACTCTGTCTGTAGAAAATGCAACTGGACATTCGTAGCGCTAAGTGGGTAATAGTGGAAAAAAGAATATGTTCAAATATAAACTACACAGAAGCATTGTATGAAACTTCTTTCTGTTCTGTGCATTCAACTAACAGAGTTGAACCTTACTTTTGATTGAGCCGTTCTGAAACACTCTTTCTGTAGAAACTGCAATTGGACATTCTGAGCGCTAAGAGGCCTATATTGGGAAAAAGAATGTCTACAAATAAAAACTACACAGAAGAATTGTGTGAAACTTCTTTCTGTTCTGTTTGTTCAACTAAAAGAGTTGAACCTTAGTTTTGATTGAGCCGTTCTGAAACACTCTTTCTGTAGAAAATGCAAGTGGAGATTCGGAGCGCTAAGAGGGTAATAGTGGAAAAAGGAATGTCTCCAAATATAAACTACACAGAATCATTCTGTGAAACTTCTTTCTGATCTGTTCATTCAGCTAAGAGAGTTAAACCATATTTTGATTGAGCAGATCTGAACACTCTTTCTGTAGAAAATGCAACTGCACAGTTGGAGCGCTAAGAGAGTAGTAGTGGAAAAAGGAATATATCCAAATATAAACTACACAGAAGCATTCTGTGAAACTTCTTTCTGATCTGAGCATTCAGCTAACAGAGTTAAACCATACTTTTGATTGAGCAGTTTTGAAACACTCTGTCTGTAGAAAATGCAACTGGACATTCGTAGCGCTAAGTGGGTAATTGTGGAAAAAAGAATATGTTCAAATATAAACTACACAGAAGCAGTGTATGAAACTTCTTTCTGTTCTGTGCATTCAACTAACAGAGTTGAACCTTAGTTTTGATTGAGCCTTTCTGAAACACTCTTTCTGTAGAAACTGCAATTTGACATTCTGAGCGCTAAGAGGCCTATATTGGGAAAAATAATATCTTCAAATAAAAACTACACAGAAACATTGTGTGAAACTTATTTCTGATATGTTCATTAAGCTAACAGAGTTAAACCATACTTTTGATTGCGCAGTTCTGAACACTCTTTCTGTAGAAAATGCAAGTGGACATTCGGAGCGCTAAGAGGGTAATAGTGGAAAAAGGAATATATTCAAATATAAACTACACAGTAACATTCTGTGAAAATTCTTTCTGTTCTGTGCATTCAACTAACAGAGTTGAACCTTACTTTTGATTGAGCCGTTCTGAAACACTCTTTCTGTAGAAACTGCAATTGGACATGCTAAGCGCTAAGAGGCCTACATTTTGAAAAAGAATATCTTCAAATAAAAACTACACAGATGCATTCTGTGAAACTTATTTCTGATCTGTAAATTCAGTTAACAGAGATAAAACATATTTTTGATTGAGCAGTTATGAAACACTCTTTTTGTAGAAAATGCAAGTGGAGATTCGCAGCGCTAAGAGGGTAATAGTGTAAAGAGGAATGTCTTCAAATATAAACTACACAGAATCATTCGGTGAAACTTCTTTCTGATCTGTGCATTCAGCTAACAGAGTTAAACCATACTTTTGATTGAGCAGATCTGAACACTCTTTCTGTAGAAAATGCAACTGGACATTTGGAGCGCTAAGAGCGTAGTAGTGGAAAAAGGAATATATTCAAATATAAAATACACAGAAGCATTCTGTGAAACTTCTTTCTGATCTGAGCATTCAGCTAACAGAGTTAAACCATACTTTTGATTGAGCAGATCTGAACTCTCTTTCTGTAGAAAATGCAACTGGACCTTTGGAGCGCTAAGAGAGTAGTAGTGGAAAAAGGAATATATTCAAATATAAACTACACAGAAGCATTCTGTGAAACTTCTTTCTGATCTGAGAATTCAGCTAACAGAGTTAAACCATACTTTTGATTGAGCAGTTTTGAAACACTCTGTCTGTAGAAAATGCAACTGGACATTCGTAGCGCTGAGTGGGTAATAGTGGAAAAAATAATATGTTCAAATATGAACTACACAGAAGCATTGTATGAAACTTCTTTGTGTTCTGTGCATTCAACTAACGGAGTTGAACCTTACTTTTGATTGAGCCGTTCTGAAACACTCCTTCTGTAGAAACTGCAATTGGACATTCTGAGCGCTAAGAGGCCTATATTGGGAAAAAGAATGTCTACAAATAATAACTACACAGAAGAATTGTGTGAAACTTCTTTCTGTTCTGTTTGTTCAACTAAACGAGTTGAACCTTAGTTTTGATTGAGCCGTTCTGAAACACTCTTTCTGTAGAAAATGCAAGTGGAGATTCGGAGCGCTAAGAGGGTAATAGTGGAAAAAGGAATGTCTCCAATATAAACTACACAGAATCATTCTGTGAAACTTCTTTCTGATCTGTGCATTCAGCTAACAGAGTTAAACCATACTTTTGATTGAGCAGATCTGAACTCTCTTTCTGTAGAAAATGCAACTGGACATTTGGAGCGCTAAGAGAGTAGTAGTGCAAAAAGGAATATATTCAAATATAAACTACACAGAAGCATTCTGTGAAACTTCTTTCTGATCTGAGCATTCAGCTAACAGAGTTAAACCATACTTTTGATTGAGCAGTTTTGAAACACTCTGTCTGTAGAAAATGCAACTGGACATTCGTAGAGCTAAGTGGGTAATAGTGGAAATAATAATAACTTCAAATATAAACTACACAGAAGCATTGTATGAAACTTCTTTCTGTTCTGTGCATTCAACTAACAGAGTTGAACCTTACTTTTGATTGAGCCGTTCTGAAACACTCTTTCTGTAGAAACTGCAATTGGACATTCTGAGCGCTAAGAGACCTATATTGGGAAAAAGAATGTCTACAAATAAAAACTACAGTGAAGAATTGTGTGAAACTTCTTTCTGTTCTGTTTGTTCAACTAAAAGATTTGAACCTTAGTTTTGATTGAGCCGTTCTGAAACACTCTTTCTGCAGAAAATGCAAGTGGAGATTCGGAGCGCTAAGAGGGTAATAGTGGAAAAAGAAATGTCTCCAAATATAAACTACACAGAATCATTCGGTGAAACTTCTTTCTGATCTGTGCATTCAGCTAAGAGAGTTAAACCATACTTTTGATTGAGCAGATCTGAACACTCTTTCTGTAGAAAATGCAACTGGACATTTGGAGCGCTAAGAGCGTAGTAGTGGAAAAATGAATATATTCAAATATAAACTACACAGAAGCATTCTGTGAAACTTCTTTCAGATCTGAGCATTCAGCTAACAGAGTTAAACCATACTTTTGATTGAGCAGTTTTGAAACACTCTGTCTGTAGAAAATGCAACTGGACATTCGTAGCGCTAAGTGGGTAATAGTGGAAAAAAGAATATGTTCAAATATAAACTACACAGAAGCATTGTATGAAACTTCTTTCTGTTCTGTGCATTCAACTAACAGATTTGAACCTTACTTTTGATTGAGCCGTTCTGAAACACTCTGTCTGTGGAAACTGCAATTGGACATTCTGAGCGCTAAGAGGCCTATATTGGGAAAAAGAATGTCTACAAATAAAAACTACACAGAAGAATTGTGTGAAACTTCTTTCTGTTCTGTTTGTTCAACTAAAAGAGTTGAACCTTAGTTTTGATTGAGCCGTTCTGAAACACTCTTTCTGTAGAAAATGCAAGTGGAGATTCGGAGCGCTAAGAGGGTAATAGTGGAAAAAGGAATGTCTCCAAATATAAACTACACAGAATCATTCTGTGAAACTTCTTTCTGATCTGTGCATTCAGCTAAGAGAGTTAAACCATATTTTGATTGAGCAGATCTGAACACTCTTTCTGTAGAAAATGCAACTGGACATTTGGAGCGCTAAGAGTGTAGTAGTGGAAAAAGGAATATATCCAAATATAAACTACACAGAAGCATTCTGTGAAACTTCCTTCTGATCTGAGCATTCAGCTAACAGAGTTAAACCATACTTTTGATTGAGCAGTTTTGAAACACTCTGTCTGTAGAAAATGCAACTGGACATTCGTAGCGCTAAGTGGGTAATTGTGGAAAAAAGAATATGTTCAAATATAAACTACACAGAAGCAGTGTATGAAACTTCTTTCTGTTCTGTGCATTCAACTAACAGAGTTGAACCTTACTTTTGATTGAGCCTTTCTGAAACACTCTTTCTGTAGAAACTGCAATTTGACATTCTGAGCGCTAAGAGGCCTATATTGGGAAAAATAATATCTTCAAATAAAAACTACACAGAAGCATTGTGTGAAACTTATTTCTGATATGTTCATTAAGCTAACAGAGTTAAACCATACTTTTGATTGCGCAGTTCTGAACACTCTTTCTGTAGAAAATGCAAGTGGACATTCGGAGCGCTAAGAGGGTAATAGTGGAAAAAGGAATATATTCAAATATAAACTACACAGTAGCATTCTGTGAAAATTCTTTCTGTTCTGTGCATTCAACTAACAGAGTTGAACCTTACTTTTGATTGAGCCGTTATGAAACACTCTTTCTGTAGAAACTGCAATTGGACATGCTAAGCGCTAAGAGGCCTACATTTTGAAAAAGAATATCTTCAAATAAAAACTACACAGATGCATTCTGTGAAACTTATTTCTGATCTGTAAATTCAGTTAACAGAGATAAAACATATTTTTGATTGAGCAGTTATGAAACACTCTTTTTGTAGAAAATGCATGTGGAGATTCGCAGCGCTAAGAGGGTAATAGTGTAAAGAGGAATGTCTTCAAATATAAACTACACAGAATCATTCGGTGAAACTTCTTTCTGATCTGTGTATTCAGCTAACAGAGTTAAACCATACTTTTGATTGAGCAGATCTGAACACTCTTTCTGTAGAAAATGCAACTGGACATTTGGAGCGCTAAGAGCGTAGTAGTGGAAAAAGGAATATATTCAAATATAAACTACACAGAAGCATTCTGTGAAACTTCTTTCTGATCTGAGCATTCAGCTAACAGAGTTAAACCATACTTTTGATTGAGCAGATCTGAACTCTCTTTCTGTAGAAAATGCAACTGGACCTTTGGAGCGCTAAGAGAGTAGTAGTGGAAAAAGGAATATATTCAAATATAAACTACACAGAAGCATTCTGTGAAACTTCTTTCTGATCTGAGAATTCAGCTAACAGAGTTAAACCATACTTTTGATTGAGCAGTTTTGAAACACTCTGTCTGTAGAAAATGCAACTGGACATTCGTAGCGCTGAGTGGGTAATAGTGGAAAAAAGAATATGTTCAAATATGAACTACACAGAAGCATTGTATGAAACTTCTTTGTGTTCTGTGCATTCAACTAACAGAGTTGAACCTTACTTTTGATTGAGCCGTTCTGAAACACTCCTTCTGTAGAAACTGCAATTGGACATTCTGAGCGCTAAGAGGCCTATATTGGGAAAAAGAATGTCTACAAATAATAACTACACAGAAGAATTGTGTGAAACTTCTTTCTGTTCTGTTTGTTCAACTAAACGAGTTGAACCTTAGTTTTGATTGAGCCGTTCTGAAACACTCTTTCTGTAGAAAATGCAAGTGGAGATTCGGAGCGCTAAGAGGGTAATAGTGGAAAAAGGAATGTCTCCAATATAAACTACACAGAATCATTCTGTGAAACTTCTTTCTGATCTGTGCATTCAGCTAACAGAGTTAAACCATACTTTTGATTGAGCAGATCTGAACTCTCTTTCTGTAGAAAATGCAACTGGACATTTGGAGCGCTAAGAGAGTAGTAGTGCACAAAGGAATATATTCAAATATAAACTACACAGAATCATTCTGTGAAACTTCTTTCTGATCTGAGCATTCAGCTAACAGAGTTAAACCATACTTTTGATTGAGCAGTTTTGAAACACTCTGTCTGTAGAAAATGCAACTGGACATTCGTAGAGCTAAGTGGGTAATAGTGGAAATAATAATATCTTCAAATATAAACTACACAGAAGCATTGTATGAAACTTCTTTCTGTTCTGTGCATTCAACTAACAGAGTTGAACCTTACTTTTGATTGAGCCGTTCTGAAACACTCTTTCTGTAGAAACTGCAATTCGACATTCTGAGCGCTAAGAGACCTATATTGGGAAAAAGAATGTCTACAAATAAAAATTACAGTGAAGAATTGTGTGAAACTTCTTTCTGTTCTGTTTGTTCAACTAAAAGATTTGAACCTTAGTTTTGATTGAGCCGTTCTGAAACACTCTTTCTGCAGAAAATGCAAGTGGAGATTCGGAGCGCTAAGAGGGTAATAGTGGAAAAAAAATGTCTCCAAATATAAACTACACAGAATCATTCGGTGAAACTTCTTTCTGATCTGTGCATTCAGCTAACAGAGTTAAAACATACTTTTGATTGAGCAGATCTGAACACTCTTTCTGTAGAAAATGCAACTGGACATTTGGAGCGCTAAGAGCGTAGTAGTGGAAAAAGGAATATATTCAAATATAAACTACACAGAAGCATTCTGTGAAACTTCTTTCTGATCTGAGCATTCAGCTAACAGAGTTAAACCATACTTTTGATTGAGCAGTTTTGAAACACTCTGTCTGTAGAAAATGCGACTGGACATTCGTAGCGCTAAGTGGGTAATAGTGGAGAAAAGAATATGTTCAAATATAAACTACACAGAAACATTGTATGAAACTTCTTTCTGTTCTGTGCATTCAACTAACAGAGTTGAACCTTACTTTTGATTGAGCCTTTCTGAAACACTCTTTCTGTAGAAACTGCAATTGGACATTCTGAGCGCTAAGAGGCATATATTGGGAAAAATAATATCTTCAAATAAAAACTACACAGAAGCATTGTGTGAAACTTATTTCTGATATGTTCATTAAGCTAACAGAGTTAAACCATACTTTTGATTGTGCAGTTCTGAACACTCTTTCTGTAGAAAATGCAAGTGGACATTCGGAGCGCTAAGAGGGTAATAGTGGAAAAAGGAATATATTCAAATATAAACTACACAGTAGCATTCTGTGAAAATTCTTTCTGTTCTGTGCATTCAACTAACAGAGTTGAACCTTACTTTTGATTGAGCCGTTCTGAAACTCTCTTTCTGTAGAAACTGCAATTGGACATGCTAAGCGCTAAGAGGCCTACATTGGGAAAAAGAATATCTTCAAATAAAAACTACACAGATGCATTCTGTGAAACTTATTTCTGATCTGTAAATTCAGTTAACAGAGATAAAACATATTTTTGATTGAGCAGTTATGAAACACTCTTTTTGTAGAAAATGCAAGTGGAGATTCGGAGCGCTAAGAGGGTAATAGTGGAAAAAGGAATGTCTTCAAATATAAACTACACAGAATCATTCGGTGAAACTTCTTTCTGATCTGTGCATTCAGCTAACAGAGTTAAACCATACTTTTGATTGAGCAGATCTGAACACTCTTTCTGTAGAATATGCAACTGGACATTTGGAGCGCTAAGAGGGTAGTAGAGGAAAAAGGAATATATTCAAATATAAACTACACAGAAGCATACTGTGAAACTTCTTTCTGATCTGAGCATTCAGCTAACAGAGTTAAACCATACTTTTGATTGAGCAGTTTTGAAACACTCTGTCTGTAGAAAATGCAACTGGACATTCGTAGCGCTAAGTGGGTAATAGTGGAAAAAAGAATATGTTCAAATATAAACTACACAGAAGCATTGTATGAAACTTCTTTCTGTTCTGTGCATTCAACTAACAGAGTTGAACCTTACTTTTGATTGAGCCGTTCTGAAACACTCTTTCTGTAGAAACTGCAATTGGACATTCTGAGCGCTAAGAGGCCTATATTGGGAAAAAGAATGTCTACAAATAAAAACTACACAGAAGAATTGTGTGAAACTTCTTTCTGTTCTGTTTGTTCAACTAAAAGAGTTGAACCTTAGTTTTGATTGAGCCGTTCTGAAACACTTTTTCTGTAGAAAATGCAAGTGGAGATTCGGAGCGCTAAGAGGGTAATAGTGGAAAAAGGAATGTCTCCAAATATAAACTACACAGAATCATTCTGTGAAACTTCTTTCTGATCTGTGCATTCAGCTAAGAGAGTTAAAACATACTTTTGATTGAGCAGATCTGAACACTCTTTCTGTAGAAAATGCAACTGGACATTTGGAGCGCTAAGAGCGTAGTAGTGGAAAAAGGAATATATTCAAATATAAACTACACAGAAGCATTCTGTGAAACTTCTTTCTGATCTGAGCATTCAGCTAACAGAGTTAAACCATACTTTTGATTGAGCAGTTTTGAAACACTCTGTCTGTAGAAAATGCAACTGGACATTCGTAGAGCTAAGTGGGTAATAGTGGAAAAAATAATATCTTCAAATATAAACTACACAGAAGCATTGTATGAAACTTCTTTCTGTTCTGTGCATTCAACTAACAGAGTTGAACCTTACTTTTGCTTGAGCCGTTCTGAAACACTCTTTCTGAAGAAACTGCAATTGGACATTCTGAGCGCTAAGAGACCTATATTGGGAAAAAGAATGTCTACAAATAAAAACTACAGAGAAGAATTGTGTGAAACTTCTTTCTGTTCTGTTTGTTCAACTAAAAGATTTGAACCTTAGTTTTGATTGAGCCGTTCTGAAACACTCTTTCTGCAGAAAATGCAAGTGGAGATTCGGAGCGCTAAGAGGGTAATAGTGGAAAAAGGAATGTCTCCAAATATAAACTACACAGAATCATTCTGTGAAACTTCTTTCTGATCTGTGCATTCAGCTAACAGAGTTAAACCATACTTTTGAGCAGAACTGAACACTCTTTCTGTAGAAAATGCAACTGGACATTTGGAGAGTTAAGAGCGTAGTAGTGGAAAAAGGAATATATTCAAATATAAACTACACAGAAGCATTCTGTGAAACTTCTTTCTGATCTGAGCATTCAGCTAACAGAGTTAAACCATACTTTTGATTGAGCAGTTTTGAAACACTCTGTCTGTAGAAAATGCAACTGCACATTCGTAGCGCTAAGTGGGTAATAGTGGAGAAAAGAATATGTTCAAATATAAACTACACAGAAACATTGTATGAAACTTCTTTCTGTTCTGTGCATTCAACTAACAGAGTTGAACCTTACTTTTGATTGAGCCTTTCTGAAACACTCTTTCTGTAGAAACTGCAATTGGACATTCTGAGCGCTAAGAGGCCTATATTGGGAAAAATAATATCTTCAAATAAAAACTACACAGAAGCATTGTGTGAAACTTATTTCTGATATGTTCATTAAGCTAACAGAGTTAAACCATACTTTTGATTGCGCAGTTCTGAACACTCTTTCTGTAGAAAATGCAAGTGGACATTCGGAGCGCTAAGAGGGTAATAGTGGAAAAAGGAATATATTCAAATATAAACTACACAGTAGCATTCTGTGAAAATTCTTTCTGTTCTGTGCATTCAACTAACAGTGTTGAACCTTACTTTTGATTGAGCCGTTCTGAAACACTCTTTCTGTAGAAACTGCAATTGGACATGCTAAGCGCTAAGAGGCCTACATTTTGAAAAAGAATATCTTCAAATAAAAACTACACAGATGCATTCTGTGAAACTTATTTCTGATCTGTAAATTCAGTTAACAGAGATAAAACATATTTTTGATTGAGCAGTTATGAAACACTCTTTTTGTAGAAAATGCAAGTGGAGATTCGGAGCGCTAAGAGGGTAATAGTGGAAAAAGGAATGTCTTCAAATATAAACTACACAGAATCATTCGGTGAAACTTCTTTCTGATCTGTGCATTCAGCTAACAGAGTTAAACCATACTTTTGATTGAGCAGATCTGAACACTCTTTCTGTAGAAAATGCAACTGGACTTTTGGAGCGCTAAGAGCATAGTAGTGGAAAAAGGAATATATTCAAATATAAACTAAACAGAAGCATTCTGTGAAACTTTTTCTGATCTGAGCATTCAGCTAACAGAGTTAAACCATACTTTTGATTGAGCAGTTTTGAAACACTCTGTCTGTAGAAAATGCAACTGGACATTCGTAGCGCTAAGTGGGTAATAGTGGAAAAAAGAATATGTTCAAATATAAACTACACAGAAGCATTGTATGAAACTTCTTTCTGTTCTGTGCATTCAACTAACAGAGTTGAACCTTACTTTTGATTGAGCTGTTCTGAAACACTCTTTCTGTAGAAACTGCAATTGGACATTCTGAGCGCTAAGAGGCCTATATTGGGAAAAAGAATGTCTACAAATAAAAACTACACAGAAGAATTGTGTGAAAATTCTTTCTGTTCTGTTTGTACAACTAAAAGAGTTGAACCTTAGTTTTGATTGAGCCGTTCTGAAACACTCTTTCTGTAGAAAATGCAAGTGGAGATTCGGAGCGCTAAGAGGGTAATAGTGGAAAAAGGAATGTCTCCAAATATAAACTACACAGAATCATTCGGTGAAACTTCTTTCTGATCTGTGCATTCAGCTAACAGAGTTAAACCATACTTTTGTTTGAGTAGATCTGAACTCTCTTTCTGTAGAAAATGCAACTGGACATTTGGAGCGCTAAGAGAGTAGTAGTGGAAAAAGGAATATATCCAAATATAAACTACACAGAAGCATTCTGTGAAACTTCTTTCTGATCTGAGCATTCAGCTAACAGAGTTAAACCATACTTTTGATTGAGCAGTTTTGAAACACTCTGTCTGTAGAAAATGCAACTGGACATTCGTAGCGCTAAGTGGGTAATTGTGGAAATAAGAATATGTTCAAATATAAACTACACAGAAGCAGTGTATGAAACTTCTTTCTGTTCTGTGCATTCAACTAACAGAGTTGAACCTTACATTTGATTGAGCCTTTCTGAAACACTCTTTCTGTAGAAACTGCAATTGGACATTCTGAGCGCTAAGAGGCCTATATTGGGAAAAATAATATCTTCAAATAAAAACTACACAGAAGCATTGTGTGAAACTTATTTCTGATATGTTCATTAAGCTAACAGAGTTAAACCATACTTTTGATTGCGCAGTTCTGAACACTCTTTCTGTAGAAAATGCCAGTGGACATTCGGAGCGCTAAGAGAGTAATAGTGGAAAAAGGAATATATTCAAATATAAACTACACAGTAGCATTCTGTGAAAATTCTTTCTGTTCTGTGCATTCAACTAACAGAGTTGAACCTTACTATTGATTGAGCCGTTCTGAAACACTCTTTCTGTAGAAACTGCAATTGGACATGCTAAGCGCTAAGAGGCCTACATTTTGAAAAAGAATATCTTCAAATAAAAACTACACAGATGCATTCTTTGAAACTTATTTCGGATCTGTAAATTCAGTTAACAGAGATAAAACATATTTTTGATTGAGCAGTTATGAAACACTCTTTTTGTAGAAAATGCAAGTGGAGATTCGGAGCGCTAAGAGGGTAATAGTGGAAAAAGGAATGTCTTCAAATATAAACTACACAGAATCATTCTGTGAAACTTCTTTCTGATCTGAGCATTCAGCTAACAGAGTTAAACCATACTTTTGATTGAGCAGTTTTGAAACACTCTGTCTGTAGAAAATGCAACTGGACATTCGTAGCGCTAAGTGGGTAATAGTGGAAAAAAGAATATGTTCAAATATAAACTACACAGAAGCATTGTATGAAACTTCTTTCTGTTCTGTGCATTCAACTAACAGAGTTGAACCTTACTTTTTATTGAGCCGTTCTGAAACACTCTTTCTGTAGAAACTGCAATTGGACATTCTGAGCGCTAAGAGGCCTATATTGGGAAAAAGAATGTCTACAAATAAAAACTACACAGAAGAATTTTGTGAAACTTCTTTCTGTTCTGTTTGTTCAACTAAAAGAGTTGAACCTTAGTTTTGATTGAGCCATTCTGAAACACTTTTTCTGTAGAAAATGCAAGTGGAGATTCGGAGCGCTAAGAGGGTAATAGTGGAAAAAGGAATGTCTCCAAATATAAACTACACAGAATCATTCTGTGAAACTTCTTTCTGATCTGTGCATTCAGCTAAGAGAGTTAAACCATACTTTTGATTGAGCAGATCTGAACACTCTTTCTGTAGAAAATGCAACTGGACATTTGGAGCGCTAAGAGCGTAGTAGTGGAAAAAGGAATATATTCAAATATAAACTACACAGCAGCATTCTGTGAAACTTCTTTCTGATCTGAGCATTCAGCTAACAGAGTTAAACCATACTTTTGATTGAGCAGTTTTGAAACACTCTGTCTGTAGAAAATGCAACTGGACATTCGTAGAGCTAAGTGGGTAATAGTGGAAAAAATAATATCTTCAAATATAAACTACACAGAAGCATTGTATGAAACTTCTTTCTGTTCTGTGCATTCAACTAACAGAGTTGAACCTTACTTTTGCTTGAGCCGTTCTGAAACACTCTTTCTGTAGAAACTGCAATTGGACATTCTGAGCGCTAAGAGACCTATATTGGGAAAAAGAATGTCTACAAATAAAAACTACAGAGAAGAATTGTGTGAAACTTCTTTCTGTTCTCTTTGTTCAACTAAAAGATTTGAACCTTAGTTTTGATTGAGCCGTTCTGAAACACTCTTTCTGCAGAAAATGCAAGTGGAGATTCGGAGCGCTAAGAGGGTAATAGTGGAAAAAGGAATGTCTCCAAATATAAACTACACAGAATCATTCTGTGAAACTTCTTTCTGATCTGTGCATTCAGCTAACAGAGTTAAACCATACTTTTGATTGAGCAGAACTGAACACTCTTTCTGTAGAAAATGCAACTGGACATTTGGAGCGCTAAGAACGTAGTAGTGGAAAAAGGAATATATTCAAATATAAACTACACAGAAGCATTCTGTGAAACTTCTTTCTGATCTGAGCATTCAGCTAACAGATTTAAACCATACTTTTGATTGAGCAGTTTTGAAACACTCTGTCTGTAGAAAATGCAACTGCACATTCGTAGCGCTAAGTGGGTAATAGTGGAGAAAAGAATATGTTCAAATATAAACTACACAGAAACATTGTATGAAACTTCTTTCTGTTCTGTGCATTCAACTAACAGAGTTGAACCTTACTTTTGATTGAGCCTTTCTGAAACACTCTTTCTGTAGAAACTGCAATTGGACATTCTGAGCGCTAAGAGGCCTATATTGGGAAAAATAATATCTTCAAATAAAAACTACACAGAAGCATTGTGTGAAACTTATTTCTGATATGTTCATTAAGCTAACAGAGTTAAACCATACTTTTGATTGCGCAGTTCTGAACACTCTTTCTGTAGAAAATGCAAGTGGACATTCGGAGCGCTAAGAGGGTAATAGTGGAAAAAGGAATATATTCAAATATAAACTACACAGTAGCATTCTGTGAAAATTCTTTCTGTTCTGTGCATTCAACTAACAGTGTTGAACCTTACTTTTGATTGAGCCGTTCTGAAACACTCTTTCTGTAGAAACTGCAATTGGACATGCTAAGCGCTAAGAGGCCTACATTTTGAAAAAGAATATCTTCAAATAAAAACTACACAGATGCATTCTGTGAAACTTATTTCTGATCTGTAAATTCAGTTAACAGAGATAAAACATATTTTTGATTGAGCAGTTATGAAACACTCTTTTTGTAGAAAATGCAAGTGGAGATTCGGAGCGCTAAGAGGGTAATAGTGGAAAAAGGAATGTCTTCAAATATAAACTACACAGAATCATTCGGTGAAACTTCTTTCTGATCTGTGCATTCAGCTAACAGAATTAAACCACACTTTTGATTGAGCAGATCTGAACACTCTTTCTGTAGAAAATGCAACTGGACATTTGGAGCGCTAAGAGCATAGTAGTGGAAAAAGGAATATATTCAAATATAAACTAAACAGAAGCATTCTGTGAAACTTCTTTCTGATCTGAGCATTCAGCTAACAGAGTTAAACCATACTTTTGATTGAGCAGTTTTGAAACACTCTGTCTGTAGAAAATGCAACTGGACATTCGTAGCGCTAAGTGGGTAATAGTGGAAAAAAGAATATGTTCAAATATAAACTACACAGAAGCATTGTATGAAACTTCTTTCTGTTCTGTGCATTCAACTAACAGAGTTGAACCTTACTTTTGATTGAGCTGTTCTGAAACACTCTTTCTGTAGAAACTGCAATTGGACATTCTGAGCGCTAAGAGGCCTATATTGGGAAAAAGAATGTCTACAAATAAAAACTACACAGAAGAATTGTGTGAAAATTCTTTCTGTTCTGTTTGTACAACTAAAAGAGTTGAACCTTAGTTTTGATTGAGCCGTTCTGAAACACTCTTTTTGTAGAAAATGCAAGTGGAGATTCGGAGCGCTAAGAGGGTAATAGTGGAAAAAGGAATGTCTCCAAATATAAACTACACAGAATCATTCGTTGAAACTTCTTTCTGATCTGTGCATTCAGCTAACAGATTTAAACCACACTTTTGTTTGAGCAGATCTGAACTCTCTTTCTGTAGAAAATGCAACTGGACATTTGGAGCGCTAAGAGAGTAGTAGTGGAAAAAGGAATATATCCAAATATAAACTACACAGAAGCATTCTGTGAAACTTCTTTCTGATCTGAGCATTCAGCTAACAGAGTTAAACCATACTTTTGATTGAGCAGTTTTGAAACACTCTGTCTGTAGAAAATGCAACTGGACATTCGTAGCGCTAAGTGGGTAATTGTGGAAAAAAGAATATGTTCAAATATAAACTACACAGAAGCAGTGTATGAAACTTCTTTCTGTTCTGTGCATTCAACTAACAGAGTTGAACCTTACATTTGATTGAGCCTTTCTGAAACACTCTTTCTGTAGAAACTGCAATTGGACATTCTGAGCGCTAAGATTCCTATATTGGGAAAAATAATATCTTCAAATAAAAACTACACAGAAGCATTGTGTGAAACTTATTTCTGATATGTTCATTAAGCTAACAGAGTTAAACCATACTTTTGATTGCGCAGTTCTGAACACTCTTTCTGTAGAAAATGCCAGTGGACATTCGGAGCGCTAAGAGGGTAATAGTGGAAAAAGGAATATATTCAAATATAAACTACACAGTAGCATTCTGTGAAAATTCTTTCTGTTCTGTGCATTCAACTAACAGAGTTGAACCTTACTTTTGATTGAGCCGTTCTGAAACACTCTTTCTGTAGAAACTGCAATTGGACATGCTAAGCGCTAAGAGGCCTACATTTTGAAAAAGAATATCTTCAAATAAAAACTACACAGATGCATTCTGCGAAACTTATTTCTGATCTGTAAATTCAGTTAACAGAGATAAAACATATTTTTGATTGAGCAGTTATGAAACACTCTTTTTGTAGAAAATGCAAGTGGAGATTCGGAGCGCTAAGTGGGTAATAGTGGAAAGAGGAATGTCTTCAAATATAAACTACACAGAATCATTCGGTGAAACTTCTTTCTGATCTGTGCATTTAGCTAACAGAGTTAAACCATACTTTTGATTGAGCAGATCTGAACACTCTTTCTGTAGAAAATGCAACTGGACATTTGGAGCGCTAAGAGCGTAGTAGTGGAAAAAGGAATATATTCAAATATAAACTAAACAGAAGCATTCTGTGAAACTTCTTTCTGATCTGAGCATTCAGCTAACAGAGTTAAACCATACCTTTGATTGAGCAGATCTGAACTCTCTTTCTGTAGAAAATGCAACTGGACATTTGGAGCGCTAAGAGCGTAGTACTGGAAAAAGGAATATATTCAAATATAAACTACACAGAAGCATTCTGTGAAACTTCTTTGTGATCTGAGCATTCAGCTAACAGAGTTAAACCATACTTTTGATTGAGCAGTTTTGAAACACTCTGTCTGTAGAAAATGCAACTGGACATTCGTAGCCCTAAGTGGGTAATAGTGGAAAAAAGAATATGTTCAAATATAAACTACACAGAAGCATTGTATGAAATTTCTTTCTGTTCTGTGCATTCAACTAACAGAGTTGAACCTGACTTTTGATTGAGCCGTTCTGAAACACTCTTTCTGTAGAAAATGCAATTGGACATTCTGAGCGCTAAGAGGCCTATATTGGGAAAAAGAATGTCTACAAATAAAAACTACACAGAAGAATTTTGTGAAACTTCTTTCTGTTCTGTTTGTTCAACTAAAAGAGTTGAACCTTAGTTTTGATTGAGCCATTCTGAAACACTTTTTCTGTAGAAAATGCAAGTGGAGATTCGGAGCGCTAAGAGGGTAATAGTGGAAAAAGGAATGTCTCCAAATATAAACTACACAGAATCATTCTGTGAAACTTCTTTCTGATCTGTGCATTCAGCTAAGAGAGTTAAACCATACTTTTGATTGAGCAGATCTGAACACTCTTTCTGTAGAAAATGCAACTGGACATTTGGAGCGCTAAGAGCGTAGTAGTGGAAAAAGGAATATATTCAAATATAAACTACACAGCAGCATTCTGTGAAACTTCTTTCTGATCTGAGCATTCAGCTAACAGAGTTAAACCATACTTTTGATTGAGCAGTTTTGAAACACTCTGTCTGTAGAAAATGCAACTGGACATTCGTAGAGCTAAGTGGGTAATAGTGGAAAAAATAATATCTTCAAATATAAACTACACAGAAGCATTGTATGAAACTTCTTTCTGTTCTGTGCATTCAACTAACAGAGTTGAACCTTACTTTTGCTTGAGCCGTTCTGAAACACTCTTTCTGTAGAAACTGCAATTGGACATTCTGAGCGCTAAGAGACCTATATTGGGAAAAAGAATGTCTACAAATAAAAACTACAGAGAAGAATTGTGTGAAACTTCTTTCTGTTCTCTTTGTTCAACTAAAAGATTTGAACCTTAGTTTTGATTGAGCCGTTCTGAAACACTCTTTCTGCAGAAAATGCAAGTGGAGATTCGGAGCGCTAAGAGGGTAATAGTGGAAAAAGGAATGTCTCCAAATATAAACTACACAGAATCATTCTGTGAAACTTCTTTCTGATCTGTGCATTCAGCTAACAGAGTTAAACCATACTTTTGATTGAGCAGAACTGAACACTCTTTCTGTAGAAAATGCAACTGGACATTTGGAGCGCTAAGAACGTAGTAGTGGAAAAAGGAATATATTCAAATATAAACTACACAGAAGCATTCTGTGAAACTTCTTTCTGATCTGAGCATTCAGCTAACAGATTTAAACCATACTTTTGATTGAGCAGTTTTGAAACACTCTGTCTGTAGAAAATGCAACTGCACATTCGTAGCGCTAAGTGGGTAATAGTGGAGAAAAGAATATGTTCAAATATAAACTACACAGAAACATTGTATGAAACTTCTTTCTGTTCTGTGCATTCAACTAACAGAGTTGAACCTTACTTTTGATTGAGCCTTTCTGAAACACTCTTTCTGTAGAAACTGCAATTGGACATTCTGAGCGCTAAGAGGCCTATATTGGGAAAAATAATATCTTCAAATAAAAACTACACAGAAGCATTGTGTGAAACTTATTTCTGATATGTTCATTAAGCTAACAGAGTTAAACCATACTTTTGATTGCGCAGTTCTGAACACTCTTTCTGTAGAAAATGCAAGTGGACATTCGGAGCGCTAAGAGGGTAATAGTGGAAAAAGGAATATATTCAAATATAAACTACACAGTAGCATTCTGTGAAAATTCTTTCTGTTCTGTGCATTCAACTAACAGTGTTGAACCTTACTTTTGATTGAGCCGTTCTGAAACACTCTTTCTGTAGAAACTGCAATTGGACATGCTAAGCGCTAAGAGGCCTACATTTTGAAAAAGAATATCTTCAAATAAAAACTACACAGATGCATTCTGTGAAACTTATTTCTGATCTGTAAATTCAGTTAACAGAGATAAAACATATTTTTGATTGAGCAGTTATGAAACACTCTTTTTGTAGAAAATGCAAGTGGAGATTCGGAGCGCTAAGAGGGTAATAGTGGAAAAAGGAATGTCTTCAAATATAAACTACACAGAATCATTCGGTGAAACTTCTTTCTGATCTGTGCATTCAGCTAACAGAATTAAACCACACTTTTGATTGAGCAGATCTGAACACTCTTTCTGTAGAAAATGCAACTGGACATTTGGAGCGCTAAGAGCATAGTAGTGGAAAAAGGAATATATTCAAATATAAACTAAACAGAAGCATTCTGTGAAACTTCTTTCTGATCTGAGCATTCAGCTAACAGAGTTAAACCATACTTTTGATTGAGCAGTTTTGAAACACTCTGTCTGTAGAAAATGCAACTGGACATTCGTAGCGCTAAGTGGGTAATAGTGGAAAAAAGAATATGTTCAAATATAAACTACACAGAAGCATTGTATGAAACTTCTTTCTGTTCTGTGCATTCAACTAACAGAGTTGAACCTTACTTTTGATTGAGCTGTTCTGAAACACTCTTTCTGTAGAAACTGCAATTGGACATTCTGAGCGCTAAGAGGCCTATATTGGGAAAAAGAATGTCTACAAATAAAAACTACACAGAAGAATTGTGTGAAAATTCTTTCTGTTCTGTTTGTACAACTAAAAGAGTTGAACCTTAGTTTTGATTGAGCCGTTCTGAAACACTCTTTTTGTAGAAAATGCAAGTGGAGATTCGGAGCGCTAAGAGGGTAATAGTGGAAAAAGGAATGTCTCCAAATATAAACTACACAGAATCATTCGTTGAAACTTCTTTCTGATCTGTGCATTCAGCTAACAGATTTAAACCACACTTTTGTTTGAGCAGATCTGAACTCTCTTTCTGTAGAAAATGCAACTGGACATTTGGAGCGCTAAGAGAGTAGTAGTGGAAAAAGGAATATATCCAAATATAAACTACACAGAAGCATTCTGTGAAACTTCTTTCTGATCTGAGCATTCAGCTAACAGAGTTAAACCATACTTTTGATTGAGCAGTTTTGAAACACTCTGTCTGTAGAAAATGCAACTGGACATTCGTAGCGCTAAGTGGGTAATTGTGGAAAAAAGAATATGTTCAAATATAAACTACACAGAAGCAGTGTATGAAACTTCTTTCTGTTCTGTGCATTCAACTAACAGAGTTGAACCTTACATTTGATTGAGCCTTTCTGAAACACTCTTTCTGTAGAAACTGCAATTGGACATTCTGAGCGCTAAGAGGCCTATATTGGGAAAAATAATATCTTCAAATTAAAACTACACAGAAGCATTGTGTGAAACTTATTTCTGATATGTTCATTAAGCTAACAGAGTTAAACCATACTTTTGATTGCGCAGTTCTGAACACTCTTTCTGTAGAAAATGCCAGTGGACATTCGGAGCGCTAAGAGTGTAATAGTGGAAAAAGGAATATATTCAAATATAAACTACACAGTAGCATTCTGTGAAAATTCTTTCTGTTCTGTGCATTCAACTAACAGAGTTGAACCTTACTTTTGATTGAGCCGTTCTGAAACACTCTTTCTGTAGAAACTGCAATTGGACATGCTAAGCGCTAAGAGGCCTACATTTTGAAAAAGAATATCTTCAAATAAAAACTACACAGATGCATTCTGCGAAACTTATTTCTGATCTGTAAATTCAGTTAACAGAGATAAAACATATTTTTGATTGAGCAGTTATGAAACACTCTTTTTGTAGAAAATGCAAGTGGAGATTCGGAGCGCTAAGTGGGTAATAGTGGAAAGAGGAATGTCTTCAAATATAAACTACACAGAATCATTCGGTGAAACTTCTTTCTGATCTGTGCATTTAGCTAACAGAGTTAAACCATACTTTTGATTGAGCAGATCTGAACACTCTTTCTGTAGAAAATGCAACTGGACATTTGGAGCGCTAAGAGCGTAGTAGTGGAAAAAGGAATATATTCAAATATAAACTAAACAGAAGCATTCTGTGAAACTTCTTTCTGATCTGAGCATTCAGCTAACAGAGTTAAACCATACCTTTGATTGAGCAGATCTGAACTCTCTTTCTGTAGAAAATGCAACTGGACATTTGGAGCGCTAAGAGCGTAGTACTGGAAAAAGGAATATATTCAAATATAAACTACACAGAAGCATTCTGTGAAACTTCTTTCTGATCTGAGCATTCAGCTAACAGAGTTAAACCATACTTTTGATTGAGCAGTTTTGAAACACTCTGTCTGTAGAAAATGCAACTGGACATTCGTAGCCCTAAGTGGGTAATAGTGGAAAAAAGAATATGTTCAAATATAAACTACACAGAAGCATTGTATGAAATTTCTTTCTGTTCTGTGCATTCAACTAACAGAGTTGAACCTGACTTTTGATTGAGCCGTTCTGAAACACTCTTTCTGTAGAAAATGCAATTGGACATTCTGAGCGCTAAGAGGCCTATATTGGGAAAAAGAATGTCTACAAATAAAAACTACACAGAAGAATTTTGTGAAACTTCTTTCTGTTCTGTTTGTTCAACTAAAAGAGTTGAACCTTAGTTTTGATTGAGCCATTCTGAAACACTTTTTCTGTAGAAAATGCAAGTGGAGATTCGGAGCGCTAAGAGGGTAATAGTGGAAAAAGGAATGTCTCCAAATATAAACTACACAGAATCATTCTGTGAAACTTCTTTCTGATCTGTGCATTCAGCTAAGAGAGTTAAACCATACTTTTGATTGAGCAGATCTGAACACTCTTTCTGTAGAAAATGCAACTGGACATTTGGAGCGCTAAGAGCGTAGTAGTGGAAAAAGGAATATATTCAAATATAAACTACACAGCAGCATTCTGTGAAACTTCTTTCTGATCTGAGCATTCAGCTAACAGAGTTAAACCATACTTTTGATTGAGCAGTTTTGAAACACTCTGTCTGTAGAAAATGCAACTGGACATTCGTAGAGCTAAGTGGGTAATAGTGGAAAAAATAATATCTTCAAATATAAACTACACAGAAGCATTGTATGAAACTTCTTTCTGTTCTGTGCATTCAACTAACAGAGTTGAACCTTACTTTTGCTTGAGCCGTTCTGAAACACTCTTTCTGTAGAAACTGCAATTGGACATTCTGAGCGCTAAGAGACCTATATTGGGAAAAAGAATGTCTACAAATAAAAACTACAGAGAAGAATTGTGTGAAACTTCTTTCTGTTCTCTTTGTTCAACTAAAAGATTTGAACCTTAGTTTTGATTGAGCCGTTCTGAAACACTCTTTCTGCAGAAAATGCAAGTGGAGATTCGGAGCGCTAAGAGGGTAATAGTGGAAAAAGGAATGTCTCCAAATATAAACTACACAGAATCATTCTGTGAAACTTCTTTCTGATCTGTGCATTCAGCTAACAGAGTTAAACCATACTTTTGATTGAGCAGAACTGAACACTCTTTCTGTAGAAAATGCAACTGGACATTTGGAGCGCTAAGAACGTAGTAGTGGAAAAAGGAATATATTCAAATATAAACTACACAGAAGCATTCTGTGAAACTTCTTTCTGATCTGAGCATTCAGCTAACAGATTTAAACCATACTTTTGATTGAGCAGTTTTGAAACACTCTGTCTGTAGAAAATGCAACTGCACATTCGTAGCGCTAAGTGGGTAATAGTGGAGAAAAGAATATGTTCAAATATAAACTACACAGAAACATTGTATGAAACTTCTTTCTGTTCTGTGCATTCAACTAACAGAGTTGAACCTTACTTTTGATTGAGCCTTTCTGAAACACTCTTTCTGTAGAAACTGCAATTGGACATTCTGAGCGCTAAGAGGCCTATATTGGGAAAAATAATATCTTCAAATAAAAACTACACAGAAGCATTGTGTGAAACTTATTTCTGATATGTTCATTAAGCTAACAGAGTTAAACCATACTTTTGATTGCGCAGTTCTGAACACTCTTTCTGTAGAAAATGCAAGTGGACATTCGGAGCGCTAAGAGGGTAATAGTGGAAAAAGGAATATATTCAAATATAAACTACACAGTAGCATTCTGTGAAAATTCTTTCTGTTCTGTGCATTCAACTAACAGTGTTGAACCTTACTTTTGATTGAGCCGTTCTGAAACACTCTTTCTGTAGAAACTGCAATTGGACATGCTAAGCGCTAAGAGGCCTACATTTTGAAAAAGAATATCTTCAAATAAAAACTACACAGATGCATTCTGTGAAACTTATTTCTGATCTGTAAATTCAGTTAACAGAGATAAAACATATTTTTGATTGAGCAGTTATGAAACACTCTTTTTGTAGAAAATGCAAGTGGAGATTCGGAGCGCTAAGAGGGTAATAGTGGAAAAAGGAATGTCTTCAAATATAAACTACACAGAATCATTCGGTGAAACTTCTTTCTGATCTGTGCATTCAGCTAACAGAATTAAACCACACTTTTGATTGAGCAGATCTGAACACTCTTTCTGTAGAAAATGCAACTGGACATTTGGAGCGCTAAGAGCATAGTAGTGGAAAAAGGAATATATTCAAATATAAACTAAACAGAAGCATTCTGTGAAACTTCTTTCTGATCTGAGCATTCAGCTAACAGAGTTAAACCATACTTTTGATTGAGCAGTTTTGAAACACTCTGTCTGTAGAAAATGCAACTGGACATTCGTAGCGCTAAGTGGGTAATAGTGGAAAAAAGAATATGTTCAAATATAAACTACACAGAAGCATTGTATGAAACTTCTTTCTGTTCTGTGCATTCAACTAACAGAGTTGAACCTTACTTTTGATTGAGCTGTTCTGAAACACTCTTTCTGTAGAAACTGCAATTGGACATTCTGAGCGCTAAGAGGCCTATATTGGGAAAAAGAATGTCTACAAATAAAAACTACACAGAAGAATTGTGTGAAAATTCTTTCTGTTCTGTTTGTACAACTAAAAGAGTTGAACCTTAGTTTTGATTGAGCCGTTCTGAAACACTCTTTTTGTAGAAAATGCAAGTGGAGATTCGGAGCGCTAAGAGGGTAATAGTGGAAAAAGGAATGTCTCCAAATATAAACTACACAGAATCATTCGTTGAAACTTCTTTCTGATCTGTGCATTCAGCTAACAGATTTAAACCACACTTTTGTTTGAGCAGATCTGAACTCTCTTTCTGTAGAAAATGCAACTGGACATTTGGAGCGCTAAGAGAGTAGTAGTGGAAAAAGGAATATATCCAAATATAAACTACACAGAAGCATTCTGTGAAACTTCTTTCTGATCTGAGCATTCAGCTAACAGAGTTAAACCATACTTTTGATTGAGCAGTTTTGAAACACTCTGTCTGTAGAAAATGCAACTGGACATTCGTAGCGCTAAGTGGGTAATTGTGGAAAAAAGAATATGTTCAAATATAAACTACACAGAAGCAGTGTATGAAACTTCTTTCTGTTCTGTGCATTCAACTAACAGAGTTGAACCTTACATTTGATTGAGCCTTTCTGAAACACTCTTTCTGTAGAAACTGCAATTGGACATTCTGAGCGCTAAGAGGCCTATATTGGGAAAAATAATATCTTCAAATAAAAACTACACAGAAGCATTGTGTGAAACTTATTTCTGATATGTTCATTAAGCTAACAGAGTTAAACCATACTTTTGATTGCGCAGTTCTGAACACTCTTTCTGTAGAAAATGCCAGTGGACATTCGGAGCGCTAAGAGGGTAATAGTGGAAAAAGGAATATATTCAAATATAAACTACACAGTAGCATTCTGTGAAAATTCTTTCTGTTCTGTGCATTCAACTAACAGAGTTGAACCTTACTTTTGATTGAGCCGTTCTGAAACACTCTTTCTGTAGAAACTGCAATTGGACATGCTAAGCGCTAAGAGGCCTACATTTTGAAAAAGAATATCTTCAAATAAAAACTACACAGATGCATTCTGCGAAACTTATTTCTGATCTGTAAATTCAGTTAACAGAGATAAAACATATTTTTGATTGAGCAGTTATGAAACACTCTTTTTGTAGAAAATGCAAGTGGAGATTCGGAGCGCTAAGTGGGTAATAGTGGAAAGAGGAATGTCTTCAAATATAAACTACACAGAATCATTCGGTGAAACTTCTTTCTGATCTGTGCATTTAGCTAACAGAGTTAAACCATACTTTTGATTGAGCAGATCTGAACACTCTTTCTGTAGAAAATGCAACTGGACATTTGGAGCGCTAAGAGCGTAGTAGTGGAAAAAGGAATATATTCAAATATAAACTAAACAGAAGCATTCTGTGAAACTTCTTTCTGATCTGAGCATTCAGCTAACAGAGTTAAACCATACCTTTGATTGAGCAGATCTGAACTCTCTTTCTGTAGAAAATGCAACTGGACATTTGGAGCGCTAAGAGCGTAGTAGTGGAAAAAGGAATATATTCAAATATAAACTACACAGAAGCATTCTGTGAAACTTCTTTCTGATCTGAGCATTCAGCTAACAGAGTTAAACCATACTTTTGATTGAGCAGTTTTGAAACACTCTGTCTGTAGAAAATGCAACTGGACATTCGTAGCCCTAAGTGGGTAATAGTGGAAAAAAGAATATGTTCAAATATAAACTACACAGAAGCATTGTATGAAATTTCTTTCTGTTCTGTGCATTCAACTAACAGAGTTGAACCTGACTTTTGATTGAGCCGTTCTGAAACACTCTTTCTGTAGAAAATGCAATTGGACATTCTGAGCGCTAAGAGGCCTATATTGGGAAAAAGAATGTCTACAAATAAAAACTACACAGAAGAATTTTGTGAAACTTCTTTCTGTTCTGTTTGTTCAACTAAAAGAGTTGAACCTTAGTTTTGATTGAGCCGTTCTGAAACACTCTTTCTGTAGAAAATGCAAGTGGAGATTCGGAGCGCTAAGAGGGTAATAGTGGAAAAAGGAATGTCTCCAAATATAAACTACACAGAATCACTCTGTGAAACTTCTTTCTGATCTGTGCATTCAGCTAACAGAGTTAAACCATACTTTTGATTGAGCAGATCTGAACACTCTTTCTGTAGAAAATGCAACTGGACATTTGGAGCGCTAAGAGAGTAGTAGTGGAAAAAGGAATCTATTCAAATATAAACTACACAGAAGCATTCTGTGAAACTTCTTTCTGATCTGAGCATTCAGCTAACAGAATTAAACCATACTTTTGATTGAGCAGTTTTGAAACACTCTGTCTGTAGAAAATGCAACTGGACATTCGTAGCGCTAAGTGGGTAATAGTGGAAAAAAGAATATGTTCAAATATAAACTACACAGAACCATTGTATGAAACTTCTTTCTGTTCTGTGCATTCAACTAACAGAGTTGAACCTTACTTTTGATTGAGCCTTTCTGAAACACTCTTTCTGTAGAAACTGCAATTGGACATTCTGAGCGCTAAGAGGCCTCTATTGGGAAAAATAATATCTTCAAATAAAAACTACACAGAAGAATTGTGTGAAACTTATTTCTGATATGTTCATTAAGCTAACAGAGTTAAACCATACTTTTGATTGCGCAGTTCTGAACACTCTTTCTGTAGAAAATGCAAGTGGACATTCGGAGCGCTAAGAGGGTAATAGTGGAAAAAGTAATATATTCAAATATAAACTACACAGTAGCATTCTGTGAAAATTCTTTCTGTTCAGTGCATTCAACTAACAGAGTTGAACCTTACTTTTAATTGAGCCGTTGTGAAACACTCTTTCTGTAGAAACTGCAATTGGACATGCTAAGCGCTAAGAGGCCTACATTGGGAAAAAGAATATCTTCAAATAAAAACTACACAGATGCATTCTGTGAAACTTATTTCGGATCTGTAAATTCAGTTATCAGAGATAAAACATATTTTTGATTGAGCAGTTATGAAACACTCTTTTTGTAGAAAATGCAAGTGGAGATTCGGAGCGCTAAGGGGGTAATAGTGGAAAAAGGAATGTCTTCAAATATAAACTACACAGAATCATTCGGGGAAACTTCTTTCTGATCTGTGCATTCAGCTAACAGAGTTAAACCATACTTTTGATTGAGCAGATCTGAACACTCTTTGTGTAGAAAATGCAACTGGACATTTGGAGCGCTAAGAGCGTAGTAGTGGAAAAAGGAATATATTCAAATATAAACTACACAGAAGCATTCTGTGAAACTTCTTTCTGATCTGAGCATTCAGCTAACAGAGTTAAACCATACTTTTGATTGAGCAGTTTTGAAACACTCTGTCTGTAGAAAATGCAACTGGACATTCGTAGCGCTAAGTGGGTAATAGTGGAAAAAAGAATATATTCAAATATAAACTACACAGAAGCATTGTATGAAACTTCTTTCTGTTCTGTGCATTCAACTAATAGAGTTGAACCTTACTTTTGATTGAGCCGTTCTGAAACACTCTTTCTGTAGAAACTGCAATTGGACATTCTGAGCGCTAAGAGGCCTATATTGGGAAAAAGAATGTCTACAAATAATAACTACACAGAAGAATTGTGTGAAACTTCTTTCTGTTCTGTTTGTTCAACTAAACGAGTTGAACCTTAGTATTGATTGAGCCGTTCTGAAACACTCTTTCTGTAGAAAATGCAAGTGGAGATTCGGAGCGCTAAGAGGGTAATAGTGGAAAAAGGAATGTCTCCAATATAAACTACACAGAATCATTCTGTGAAACTTCTTTCTGATCTGTGCATTCAGCTAACAGAGTTAAACCATACTTTTGATTGAGCAGATCTGAACTCTCTTTCTGTAGAAAATGCAACTGGACATTTGGAGCGCTAAGAGAGTAGTAGTGCAAAAAGGAATATATTCAAATATAAACTACACAGAAGCATTCTGTGAAACTTCTTTCTGATCTGAGCATTCAGCTAACAGAGTTAAACCATACTTTTGATTGAGCAGTTTTGAAACACTCTGTCTGTAGAAAATGCAACTGGACATTCGTAGCGCTAAGTGGGTAATAGTGGAAAAAAGAATATGTTCAAATATAAACTACACAGAAGCATTGTATGAAACTCCTTTCTGTTCTGTGCATTCAACTGACAGAGTTGAACCTTACTTTTGATTGAGCCTTTCTGAAACACTCTTTCTGTAGAAACTGCAATTGGACATTCTGAGCTCTAAGAGGCCTATATTGGGAAAAATAATATCTTCAAATAAAAACTACACAGAAGCATTGTGTGAAACTTATTTCTGATATGTTCATTAAGCTATCAGACTTAAACCATACTTTTGATTGCGCAGTTCTGAACACTCTTTCTGTAGAAAATGCAAGTGGACATTCGGAGCGCTAAGAGGGTAATTGTGGAAAAAGGTATATATTCAAATATAAACTACACAGTAGCATTCTGTGAAAATTCTTTCTGTTCTGTGCATTCAACTAACAGAGTTGAACCTTACTTTTGATTGAGCCGTTCTGAAACACTCTTTCTGTAGAAACTGCAATTGGACATGCTAAGCGCTAAGAGGCCTACATTGGGAAAAAGAATATCTTCAAATAAAAACTACACAGATGCATTCTGTGAAACTTATTTCTGATCTGTAAATTCAGTTAACAGAGATAAAACATATTTTTGATTGAGCAGTTATGAAACACACTTTTTGTAGAAAATGCAAGTGGAGATTCGGAGCGCTAAGAGGGTAATAGTGGAAAAAGGAATGTCTTCAAATATAAACTACACAGAATCATTCGGTGAAACTTCTTTCTGATCTGTGCATTCAGCTAACAGAGTTAAACCATACTTTTGATTGAGCAGATCTGAACACTCTTTCTGTAGAAAATGCAACTGGACATTTGGAGCGCTAAGAGCGTAGTAGTGGAAAAAAGAATATATTCAAATATAAACTACACAGAAGCATTCTGTGAAACTTCTTTCTGATCTGAGCATTCAGCTAACAGAGTTAAACCATAATTTTGATTGAGCAGTTTTGAAATACTCTGTCTGTAGGAAATGCCACTGGACATTCGTAGCGCTAAGTGCGTAATAGTGGAAAAAAGAATATGTTCAAATATAAACTACACAGAAGCATTGTATGAAACTTCTTTCTGTTCTGTGCATTCAACTAACCGAGTTGAACCTTACTTTTGATTGAGCCGTTCTGAAACACTCTTTTGTAGAAACTGCAATTGGACATTCTGAGCGCTAAGAGGCCTATATTGGGAAAAAGAATGTCTACAAATAAAAACTACACAGAAGAATTGTGTGAAACTTATTTCTGATCTGTAAATTCAGTTAACAGAGATAAATCATATTTTTGATTGAGCAGTTATGAAACACTCTTTTTGTAGAAAATCCAAGTGGAGATTCGGAGCGCTAAGAGGGTAATAGTGGAAAAAGGAATGTCTCCAAATATAAACTACACAGAATCATTCTGTGAAACTTCTTTCTGATCTTTGCATTCAGCTAACAGAGTTAAACCATACTTTTGATTGAGCAGATCTGAACACTCTTTCTGTAGAAAATGCAACTGCACATTTGGAGCGCTAAGAGAGTAGTAGTGGAAAAAGGAATATATTCAAATATAAACTACACAGAAGCATTCTGTGAAACTTCTTTCTGATCTGAGCAATCAGCTAACAGAGTTAAACCATACTTTTGATTGAGCAGTTTTGAAACACTCTGTCTGTAGAAAATGCAAGTGTACATTCGTAGCGCTAAGTGGGTAATAGTGGAAAAAAGAATATGTTCAAATATAAACTACACAGAAGCATTGTATGAAACTTCTTTCTGTTCTGTGCATTCAACTAACAGAGTTGAACCTTACTTTTGATTGAGCCTTTCTGAAACACTCTTTCTGTAGAAACTGCAATTGGACATTCTGAGCGCTAAGAGACTTCTATTGGGAAAAATAATATCTTCAAATAAAAACTACACAGAAGCATTGTGTGAAACTTATTTCTGATATGTTCATTAAGCTAACAGAGTTAAACCATACTTTTGATTGCACAGTTCTGAACACTCTTTCTGTAGAAAATGCAAGTGGACATTCGGAGCGCTAAGAGGGTAATAGTGGAAAAACGAATATATTCAAATATAAACTACACAGTAGCATTCTGTGAAAATTCTTTCTGTTCTGTGCATTCATCTAACAGAGTTGAACCTTACTTTTGATTGAGCCGTTCTGAAACACTCTTTCTGTAGAAACTGCAATTGGACATGCTAAGCGCTAAGAGGCCTACATTGGGAAAAAGAATATCTTCAAATAAAAACTACACAGATGCATTCTGTGAAACTTATTTCTGATCTGTAAATTCAGTTAACAGAGATAAAACATATTTTTGATTGAGCAGTTATGAAACACTCTTTTTGTAGAAAATGCAAGTGGAGATTCGGAGCGCTAAGAGGGTAATAGTGGAAAAAGGAATGACTTCAAATATAAACTACACAGAATCATTCGGTGAAACTTCTTTCTGTTCTGTGCATTCAGCTAACAGAGTTAAATCATACTTTTGATTGAGCAGATCTGAACACTCTTTCTGTAGAAAATGCAACTGGACATTTGGAGCGCTAAGAGCGTAGTAGTGGAAAAAGGAATATATTCAAATATAAACTACACAGAAGCATTCTGTGAAACTTCTTTCTGATCTGAGCATTCAGCTAACAGAGTTAAACCATACTTTTATTGAGCAGTTTTGAAACACTCTGTCTGTAGAAAATGCAACTGGACATTCGTAGCGCTAAGTGGGTAATAGTGGAAAAAAGAATATGTTCAAATATAAACTACACAGAAGCATTGTATGAAACTTCTTTGTGTTCTGTGCATTCAACTAACAGAGTTGAACCTTACTATTGATTGAGCCGTTCTGAAACACTCTTTCTGTAGAAACTGCAATTGGACATGCTGAGCGCTAAGAGGCCTATATTGGGAAAAAGAATGTCTACAAATAAAAACTACACAGAAGAATTGTGTGAAACTTCTTTCTGTTCTGTTTGTTCAACTAAAAGAGTTGAACCTTAGTTTTGATTGAGCCGTTCTGAAACACTCTTTCTGTAGAAAATGCAAGTGGAGATTCGGAGCGCTAAGTGGGTAATAGTGGAAAAAGGAATGTCTCCAAATATAAACTACACAGAATCATTCTGTGAAACTTCTTTCTGATCTGTGCATTCAGCTAACAGAGTTAAACCATACTTTTGATTGAGCAGATCTGAACACTATTTCTGTAGAAAATGCAACTGGACATTTGGAGCGCTAAGAGCGTAGTAGTGGAAAAAGGAATATATTCAAATATAAACTACACAGAAGCATTCTGTGAAACTTCCTTCTGATCTAAGCATTCAGCTAACAGAGTTAAACCATCCTTTTGATTGAGCAGTTTTGAAACACTCTGTCTGTAGAAAATGCAACTGGACATTCGTAGCGCTAAGTGGGTAATAGTGGAAAAAAGAATATGTTCAAATATAAACTACACAGAAGCATTGTATGAAACTTCTTTCTGTTCTGTGCATTCAACTAACAGAGTTGAACCCTACTTTTGATTGAGCCGTTCTGAAACACTCTTTCTGTAGAAACTGCAATTGGACATTCTGAGCGCTAAGAGGCCTATATTGGGAAAAAGAATGTCTACAAATAAAAACTACACAGAAGAATTTTGTGAAACTTCTTTCTTTTCTGTTTGTTCAACTAAAAGAGTTGAACCTTAGTTTTGATTGAGCCGTTCTGAAACACTCTTTCTGTAGAAAATGCAAGTGGAGATTAGGAGCGCTAAGAGGGTAATAGTGGAAAAAGGAATGTCTCCAAATATAAACTACACAGAATCATTCGGTGAAACTTCTTTCTGATCTGTGCATTCAGCTAACAGAGTTAAACCATACTTTTGATTGAGCAGATCTGAACTCTCTTTCTGTAGAAAATGCAACTGGACATTTGGAGCGCTAAGAGAGTAGTAGTGGAAAAAGGAATATATTCAAATATAAACTACACAGAAGCATTCTGTGAAACTTCTTTCTGATCTGAGCATTCAGCTAACAGAGTTAAACCATACTTTTGATTGAGCAGTTTTGAAACACTCTGTCTGTAGAAAATGCAACTGGACATTCGTAGCGCTAAGTGGGTAATAGTGGAAAAAAGAATATGTTCAAATATAAACTACACAGAAGCATTGTATGAAACTTCTTTCTGTTCTGTGCATTCAACTGACAGAGTTGAACCTTACTTTTGATTGAGCCTTTCTGAAACACTCTTTCTGTAGAAACTGCAATTGGACATTCTGAGCGCTAAGAGGCCTATATTGGGAAAAATAATATCTTCAAATAAAAACTACACAGAAGCATTGTGTGAAACTTATTTCTGATATGTTCATTAAGCTAACAGAGTTAAACCATACTTTTGATTGCGCAGTTCTGAACACTCTTTCTGTAGAAAATGCAAGTGGACATTCGGAGCGCTAAGAGGGTAATAGTGGAAAAAGGAATATATTCAAATATAAACTACACAGTAGCATTCTTTGAAAATTCTTTCTGTTCTGTGCATTCAACTAACAGAGTTGAACCTTACTTTTGATTGAGCCGTTCTGAAACACTCTTTCTGTAGAAACTGCAATTGGACATGCTAAGCGCTAAGAGGCCTACATTGGGAAAAAGAATATCTTCAAATAAAAACTACACAGATGCATTCTGTGAAACTTATTTCTGATCTGTAAATTCAGTTAACGGAGATAAAACATATTTTTGATTGAGCAGTTATGAAACACTCTTTTTGTAGAAAATGGAAGTGGAGATTCGGAGCGCTAAGAGGGTAATAGTGGAAAAAGGAATGTCTTCAAATATAAACTACACAGAATCATTCGGTGAAATTTCTTTCTGATCTGTGCATTCAGCTAACAGAGTTAAACCATACTTTTGATTGAGCAGATCTGAACACTCTTTCTGTAGAAAATGCAACTGGACATTTGGAGCGCTAAGAGCGTAGTAGTGGAAAAAGGAATATATTCAAATATAAACTACACAGAAGCATTCTGTGAAACTTCTTTCTGATCTGAGCATTCAGCTAACAGAGTTAAACCATACTTTTGATTGAGCAGTTTTGAAACACTCTGTCTGTAGAAAATGCAACTGGACATTCGTAGCGCTAAGTGGGTAATAGTGGAAAAAAGAATATGTTCAAATATAAACTACACAGAAGCATTGTATGAAACTTCTTTCTGTTCTGTGCATTCAACTAACAGAGTTGAAACTTACTTTTGATTGAGCCGTTCTGAAACACTCTTTTGTAGAAACTGCAATTGGACATTCTGAGCGCTAAGAGGCCTATATTGGGAAAAAGAATGTCTACAAATAAAAACTACACAGAAGAATTGTGTGAAACTTATTTCTGATCTGTAAATTCAGTTTACAGAGATAAAACATATTTTTGATTGAGCAGTTATGAAACACTCTTTTTGTAGAAAATGCAAGTGGAGATTCGGAGCGCTAAGAGGGTAATAGTGGAAAAAGGAATGTCTCCAAATATAAACTACACAGAATCATTCTGTGAAACTTATTTCTGATCTGTGCATTCAGCTAACAGAGTTAAACCATACTTTTGATTGAGCAGATCTGAACACTCTTTCTGTAGAAAATGCAACTGGACATTTAGAGCGCTAAGAGAGTAGTAGTGGAAAAAAGAATATATTCAAATATAAACTACACAGAAGCATTCTGTGAAACTTATTTCTGATCTGAGCATTCAGCTAACAGAGTTAAACCATACTTTTGATTGAGCAGTTTTGAAACACTCTGTCTGTAGTAAATGCAACTGGACATTCGTAGCGCTAAGTGGGTAATAGTGGAAAAAAGAATATGTTCAAATATAAACTACACAGAAGCATTGTATGAAACTTCTTTCTGTTCTGTGCATTCAACTAACAGAGTTGAACCTTACTTTTGATTGAGCCTTTCTGAAACACTCTTTCTGTAGAAACTGCAATTGGACATTCTGAGCGCTATGAGGCCTATATTGGGAAAAAAAATATCCTCAAATAAAAACTACACAGAAGCATTGTGTGAAACTTATTTCTGATATGTTCATTAAGCTAACAGAGTTAAACCATACTTTTGATTGCGCAGTTCTGAACACTCTTTCTGTAGAAAATGCAAGTGGACATTCGGAGCGCTAAGAGGGTAATAGTGAAAAAGGAATATATTCAAATATAAACTACACAGTAGCATTCTGTGAAAATTCTTTCTGTTCTGTGCATTCAACTAACAGAGTTGAACCTTTCTTTTGATTGAGCCGTTCTGAAACACTCTTTCTGTAGAAACTGCAATTGGACATGCTAAGCGCTAATAGGCCTACATTGGGAAAAAGAATATCTTCAAATAGAAACTACACAGATGCATTCTGTGAAACTTATTTCTGATCTGTAAATTCAGTTAACAGAGATAAAACATATTTTTGATTGAGCAGTTATGAAACACTCTTTTTGTAGAAAATGCAAGTGGAGATTCGGAGCGCTAAGAGGGTAATAGTGGAAAAAGGAATGTCTTCAAATAAAAACTACACAGAATCATTCGGTGAAACTTCTTTCTGATCTGTGCATTCAGCTAACAGAGTTAAACCATACTTTTGATTGAGCAGATCTGAACACTCTTTCTGTAGAAAATGCAACTGGACATTTGGAGCGCTAAGAGCGTACTAGTGGAAAAAGGAATATATTCAAATATAAACTACACAGAAGCATTCTGTGAAACTTCTTTCTCATCTGAGCATTCAGCTAACAGAGTTAAACCATACTTTTGATTGAGCAGTTTTGAAACACTCTGTCTGTAGAAAATGCAACTGGACATTCGTAGGGCTAAGTGGGTAATAGTGGAAAAAAGAATATGGTCAAATATAAACTACACAGAAGCATTGTATGAAACTTCTTTCTGTTCTGTGCATTCAACTAACAGAGTTGAACCTTACTTTTGATTGAGCCGTTCTGAAACACTCTTTCTGTAGAAACTGCAATTGGACATGCTGAGCGCTAAGAGGCCTATATTTGGAAAAAGAATGTCTACAAATAAAAACTACACAGAAGAATTGTGTGAAACGACTTTCTGTTCTGTTTGTTCAACTAAAAGAGTTGAACCTTAGTTTTGATTGAGCCGTTCTGAAACACACTTTCTGTAGAAAATGCAAGGGGAGATTCGGAGCGCTAAGAGGGTAATAGTGGAAAAAGGAATGTCTCCAAATATAAACTACACAGAATCATTCTGTGAAACTTGTTTCTGATCTGTGCATTCAGCTAACAGACTTAAACCATACTTTTGATTGAGCAGATCTGAACACTCTTTCTGTAGAAAATGCAACTGGACATTTGGAACGCTAAGAGAGTAGTAGTGGAAAAAGGAATATATTCAAATATAAACTACACAGAAGCATTCTGTGAAACTTCTTTCTGATCTGAGCATTCAGCTAACAGAGTTAAACCATACATTTGATTGAGCAGTTTTGAAACACTCTGTCTTTAGAAAATGCAACTGGACATTCGTAGCGCTAAGTGGGTAATAGTGGAAAAAAGAATATGTTCAAATATGAACTACACAGAAGCATTGTATGAAACTTCTTTGTGTTCTGTGCATTCAACTAACAGAGTTGAACCTTACTTTTGATTGAGCCGTTCTGAAACACTCTTTCTGTAGAAACTGCAATTAGACATTCTGAGCGCTAAGAGGCCTATATTGGGAAAAAGAATGTCTACAAATAAAAACTACACAGAAGAATTGTGTGAAACTTCTTTCTGTTCTGTTTGTTCAACTAAACGAATTGAACCTTAGTTTTGATTGAGCCGTTCTGAAACACTCTTTCTGTAGAAAATGCAAATGGAGATTCGGAGCGCTAAGAGGGTAATAGTGGAAAAAGGAATGTCTCCAAATATAAACTACACAGAATCATTCTGTGAAACTTCTTTCTGATCTGTGCATTCAGCTAACAGAGTTAAACCATACTTTTGATTGAGCAGATCTGAACACTCTTTCTGTGGAAAATGCAACTGGACATTTGGAGCGCTAAGAGAGTACTAGTGGAAAAAGGAATATATTCAAATATAAACTACACAGAAGCATTCTGTGAAACTTCTTTATGAACTGAGCATTCAGCTAACAGAGTTAAACCATACTTTTGATTGAGCAGTTTTGAAACACTCTGTCTGTAGAAAATGCAACTGGACATTCGTAGCGCTAAGTGGGTAATAGTGGAAAAAAGAATATGTTCAAATATAAACTACACAGAAGCATTGTATGAAACTTCTTTCTGTTCTGTGCATTCAACTAACAGAGTTGAACCTTACTTTTGATTGAGCCTTTCTGAAACACTCTTTCTGTAGAAACTGCAATTGGACATTCTGAGCGCTAAGAGGCCTATATTGGGAAAAATAATATCTTCAAATAAAAACTACACAGAAGCATTGTGTGAAACTTATTTCTGATATGTTCATTAAGCTAACAGAGTTAAACCATACTTTTGATTGCGCAGTTCTGAACACTCTTTCTGTAGACAATGCAAGTGGACATTCGGAGCGCTAAGAGGGTAATAGTGGAAAAAGGAATATATTCAAATATAAACTACACAGTAGCATTCTGTGAAAATTCTTTCTGTTCTGTGCATTCAACTAACAGAGTTGAACCTTACTTTTGATTGAGCCGTTCTGAAACACTCTTTCTGTAGAAACTGCAATTGGACATGCTAAGCGCTAAGAGGCTTACATTGGGAAAAAGAATATCTTCAAATAAAAACTACACAGATGCATTCTGTGAAACTTATTTTTGATCTGTAAATTCAGTTAACAGAGATAAAACATATTTTTGACTGAGCAGTTATGAAACACTCTTTTTGTAGAAAATGCAAGTGGAGATTCGGAGCGCTAAGAGGGTAATAGTGGAAAAAGGAATGTCTTCAAATATAAACTACACAGAATCATTCGGTGAAACTTCTTTCTGATCTGTGCATTCAGCTAACAGAGTTAAACCATACTTTTGATTGAGCAGATCTGAACACTCTTTCTGTAGAAAATGCAACTGGACATTTGGAGCGCTAAGAGCGTAGTAGTGGAAAAAGGAATATATTCAAATATAAACTACACAGAAGCATTCTGTGAAACTTCTTTCTCATCTGAGCATTCAGCTAACAGAGTTAAACCATACTTTTGATTGAGCAGTTTTGAAACACTCTGTCTGTAGAAAATGCAACTGGACATTCGTAGCGCTAAGTGGGTAATAGTGGAAAAAAAATATGTTCAAATATAAACTACACAGAAGCATTGTATGAAACTTCTTTATGTTCTGTGCATTCAACTAACAGAGTTGAACCTTACTTTTGATTGAGCCGTTCTGAAACACTCTTTCTGTAGAAACTGCAATTGGACATGCTGAGCGCTAAGAGGCCTATATTGGGAAAAAGAATGTCTACAAATAAAAACTACACAGAAGAATTGTGTGAAACTTCTTTCTGTTCTGTTTGTTCAACTAAAAGAGTTGAACCTTAGTTTTGATTGAGCCGTTCTGAAACACTCTTTCTGTAGAAAATGCAAGTGGAGATTCGGAGCGCTAAGAGGGTAATAGTGGAAAAAGGAATGTCTCCAAATATAAACTACACAGAATCATTCTGTGAAACTTCTTTCTTTTCTGTGCATTCAGCTAACAGAGTTACACCATACTTTTGATTGAGCAGATCTGAACTCTCTTTCTGTAGAAAATGCAACTGGACCTTTGGAGCGCTAAGAGAGTAGTAGTGGAAAAAGGAATATATTCAAATATAAACTACACAGAAGCATTCTGTGAAACTTCTTTCTGATCTGAGAATTCAGCTAACAGAGTTAAACCATATTTTTGCTTGAGCAGTTTTGAAACACTCTGTCTGTAGAAAATGCAACTGGACATTCGTAGCGCTAAGTGGGTAATAGTGGAAAAAAGAATATGTTCAAATATAAACTACACAGAAGCATTGTATGAAACTTCTTTCTGTTCTGTGCATTCAACTAACAGAGTTGAACCTTACTTTTGATTGAGCCTTTCTGAAACACTCTTTCTGTAGAAACTGCAATTGGACATTCTGAGCGCTAAGAGGCCTCTATTGGGAAAAATAATATCTTCAAATAAAAACTACACGGAAGCATTGTGTGAAACTTATTTCTGATATGTTCATTAAGCTAACAGAGTTAAATCATACTTTTGATTGCGCAGTTCTGAACACTCTTTCTGTAGAAAATGCAAGTGGACATTCGGAGCGCTAAGAGGGTAAGAGTGGAAAAAGGAATATATTCAAATATAAACTACACAGTAGCATTCTGTGAAACTTCTTTCTGATCTGAGCATTCAGCTAACAGAGTTAAACCATACATTTGATTGAGTAGTTTTGAAACACTCTGTCTGTAGAAAATGCAACTGGACATTCGTAGCGCTAAGTGGGTAATAGTGGAAAAAAGAATATGTTCAAATATAAACTACACAGAAGCATTGTATGAAACTACTTTCTGTTCTGTGCATTCAACTAACAGAGTTGAACCTTAGTTTTGATTGAGCCTTTCTGAAACACTCTTTCTGTAGAAACTGCAATTGGACATTCTGAGCACTAAGAGGCCTCTATTGGGAAAAATAATATCTTCAAATAAAAACTACACAGAAGCATTGTGTGAAACTTATTTCTGATATGTTCATTAAGCTAACAGAGTTAAACCATACTTTTGATTGCGCAGTTCTGAACACTCTTTCTGTAGAAAATGCAAGTGGACATTCGGAGCGCTAAGAGGGTAATAGTGGAAAAAGGAATATATTCAAATATAAACTACACAGTAGCATTCTGTGAAAATTCTTTCTGTTCTGTGCATTCAACTAACAGAGTTGAACCTTACTTTTGATTGAGCCGTTCTGAAACACTCTTTCTGTAGAAACTGCAATTGGACATGCTAAGCGCTAAGAGGCCTACATTGGGAAAAAGAATATCTTCAAATAAAAACTACACAGATGCATTCTGTGAAACTTATTTCTGATCTGTAAATTCAGTTAACAGAGATAAAACATATTTTTGATTGAGCAGTTATGAAACACTCTTTTTGTAGAAAATGCAAGTGGAGATTCGGAGCGCTAAGAGGGTAATAGTGGAAAAAGGAATGACTTCAAATATAAACTACACAGAATCATTCGGTGAAACTTCTTTCTGATCTGTGCATTCAGCTAACAGAGTTAAACCATACTTTTGATTGAGCAGATCTGAACACTCTTTCTGTAGAAAATGCAACTGGACATTCGTAGCGCTAAGTGGGTAATAGTGGAAAAAAGAATATGTTCAAATATAAACTACACAGAAGCATTCTGTGAAACTTCTTGCTGTTCTGTGCATTCAACTAACAGAGTTGAACCTTACTTTTGATTGAGCCGTTCTGAAACACTCTTTCTGTAGAAACTGCAATTGGACATTCTGAGCGCTAAGAGGCCTATATTGGGAAAAAGAATGTCTACAAATAAAAACTACACAGAAGAATTGTGTGAAACTTCTTTCTGTTCTGTTTGTTCAACTAAAAGAGTTGAACCTTAGTTTTGATTGAGCCGTTCTGAAACACTCTTTCTGTAGAAAATGCAAGTGGAGATTCGGAGCGCTAAGAGGGTAATAGTGGAAAAAGGAATGTCTCCAAATATAAACTACACAGAATCATTCTGTGAAACTTCTTTCTGATCTGTGCATTCAGCTAACAGAGTTAAACCATACTTTTGATTCAGCAGATCTGAACACTCTTTCTGTAGAAAATGCAACTGGACATTTGGAGCGCTAAGAGAGTAGTAGTGGAAAAAGGAATATATTCAAATATAAACTACACAGAAGCATTCTGTGAAACTTCTTTCTGATCTGAGCATTCAGCTAACAGAGTTAAACCATACTTTTGATTGAGCAGTTTTGAAACACTCTGTCTGTAGAAAATGCAACTGGACATTCGTAGCGCTAAGTGGGTAATAGTGGAGAAAAGAATATGTTCAAATATAAACTACACAGAAGCATTGTATGAAACTACTTTCTGTTCTGTGCATTCAACTAACAGAGTTGAACCTTAGTTTTGATTGAGCCTTTCTGAAACACTCTTTCTGTAGAAACTGCAATTGGACATTCTGAGCGCTAAGAGGCCTCTATTGGGAAAAATAACATCTTCAAATAAAAACTACACAGAAGCATTGTGTGAAACTTATTTCTGATATGTTCATTAAGCTAACAGAGTTAAACCATACTTTTGATTGCGCAGTTCTGAACACTCTTTCTGTAGAAAATGCAAGTGGACATTCGGAGCGCTAAGAGGGTAATAGTGGAAAAAGGAATATATTCAAATATAAACTACACAGTAGCATTCTGTGAAAATTCTTTCTGTTCTGTGCATTCAACTAACAGAGTTGAACCTTACTTTTGATTGAGCCGTTCTGAAACACTCTTTCTGTAGAAACTGCAATTGGACATGCTAAGCGCTAAGAGGCCTACATTGGGAAAAAGAATATCTTCAAATAAAAACTACACAGATGCATTCTGTGAAACTTATTTCTGATCTGTAAATTCAGTTAACAGAGATAAAACATATTTTTGATTGAGCAGTTATGAAACACTCTTTTTGTAGAAAATGCAAGTGGAGATTCGGAGCGCTAAGAGGGTAATAGTGGAAAAAGGAATGTCTTCAAATATAAACTACACAGAATCATTCGGTGAAACTTCTTTCTGATCTGTGTATTCAGCTAACAGATTTAAAACATACTTTTGATTCAGCAGATCTGAACACTCTTTCTGTAGAAAATGCAACTGGACATTTGGAGCGCTAAGAGAGTAGTAGTGGAAAAAGGAATATATTCAAATATAAACTACACAGAATCATTCTGTGAAACTTCTTTCTGATCTGAGCATTCAGCTAACAGAGTTAAACCATACTTTTGATTGAGCAGTTTTGAAACACTCTGTCTGTAGAAAATGCAATTGGACATTCGTAGCGCTAAGTGGGTAATAGTGGAAAAAAGAATATGTTCAAATATAAACTACACAGAAGCATTGTATGAAACTTCTTTCTGTTCTGTGCATTCAACTAACAGAGTTGAAACTTAGTTTTGATTGAGCCTTTCTGAAACACTCTTTCTGTAGAAACTGCAATTGGACATTCTGAGCACTAAGAGGCCTCTATTGGGAAAAATAATATCTTCAAATAAAAACTACACAGAAGCATTGTGTGAAACTTATTTCTGATATGTTCATTAAGCTAACAGAGTTAAACCATACTTTTGATTGCGCATTTCTGAACACTCTTTCTGTAGAAAATGCAAGTGGACATTCGGAGCGCTAAGAGGGTAATAGTGGAAAAAGGAATATATTCAAATATAAACTACACAGTAGCATTCTGTGAAAATACTTTCTGTTCTGTGCATTCAACTAACAGAGTTGAACCTTACTTTTGATTGAGCCGTTCTGAAACACTCTTTCTGTAGAAACTGCAATTGGACATGCTAAGCGCTAAGAGGCCTCTATTGGGAAAAATAATATCTTCAAATAAAAACTACACAGAAGCATTGTGTGAAACTTATTTCTGATATGTTCATTAAGCTAACAGAGTTAAACCATACTTTTGATTGCGCAGTTCTGAACACTCTTTCTGTAGAAAATGCAAGTGGACATTCGGAGCGCTAAGAGGGTAATAGTGGAAAAAGGAATATATTCAAATATAAACTACACAGTAGCATTCTGTGAAAATACTTTCTGTTCTGTGCATTCAACTAACAGAGTTGAACCTTACTTTTGATTGAGCCGTTCTGAAACACTCTTTCTGTAGAAACTGCAATTGGACATGCTAAGCGCTAAGAGGCCTACATTGGGAAAAAGAATATCTTCAAATAAAAACTACACAGATGCATTCTGTGAAACTTATTTCTGATCTGTAAATTCAGTTAACAGAGATAAAACTTATTTTTGATTGAGCAGTTATGAAACACTCTTTTTGTAGAAAATGCAAGTGGAGATTCGGAGCGCTAAGAGGGTAATAGTGGAAAAAGGAATGTCTTCAAATATAAACTACACAGAATCATTCGGTGAAACATCTTTCTGATCTGTGCATTCAGCTAACAGAGTTAAACCATACTTTTGATTGAGCAGATCTGAACACTCTTTCTGTAGAAAATGCAACTGGACATTTGGAGCGCTAAGAGAGTAGTAGTGGAAAAAGGAATATATTCAAATATAAACTACACAGTAGCATTCTGTGAAAATTCTTTCTGTTCTGTGCATTCAACTAACAGAGTTGAACCTTACTTTTGATTGAGCCGTTCTGAAACACTCTTTCTGTAGAAACTGCAATTGGACTTTCTGAGCGCTAAGAGGCCTATATTGGGAAAAAGTATGTCTACAAATAAAAACTACACAGAAGAATTGTGTGAAACTTCTTTCTGTTCTGTTTGTTCAAGTAAAAGAGTTGAATCTTAGTTTTGATTGAGCCGTTCTGAAACACTCTTTCTGTAGAAAATGCAAGTGGAGATTCGGAGCGCTAAGAGGGTAATAGTGGAAAATGGAATGTCTCCAAATATAAACTACACAGAATCATTCTGTGAAACTTCTTTCTGATCAGTGCATTCAGCTAACAGAGTTAAAACATACTTTTGATTCAGCAGATATGAACACTCTTTCTGTAGAAAATGCAACTGGACATTTGGAGCTCTAAGAGAGTAGTAGTGGAAAAAGGAATATATTCAAATATAAACTACACAGAAGCATTCTGTGAAACTTCTTGCCGATCTGAGCATTCAGCTAACAGAGTTAAACCATACTTTTGATTGAGCAGTTTTGAAACACTCTGTCTGTAGAAAATGCAACTGGACATTCGTAGCGCTAAGTGGGTAATAGTGGAAAAAAGAATATGTTCAAATATAAACTACACAGAAGCATTCTGTGAAACTTCTTTCTGATCTGAGCATTCAGCTAACAGAGTTAAACCATACTTTTGATTGAGCAGTTTTGAAACACTCTGTCTGTAGAAAATGCAACTGGACATTCGTAGCGCTAAGTGGGTAATAGTGGAAAAAAGAATATGTTCAAATATAAACTACACAGAAGCATTCTGTGAAACTTCTTTCTGTTCTATGCATTCAACTAACAGAGTTGAAACTTACGTTTGATTGAGCCGTTCTGAAACACTCTTTCTGTAGAAACTGCAATTGGACATTCTGAGCGCTAAGAGGCCTCTATTGGGAAAAATAATATCTTCAAATAAAAACTACACAGAAGCATTGTGTGAAACTTATTTCTGATATGTTCATTAAGCTAACAGAGTTAAACCATACTATTGATTGCGCAGTTCTGAACACTCTTTCTGTAGAAAATGCAAGTGGACATTCGGAGCGCTAAGAGGGTAATACTGGAAAAAGGAATATATTCAAATATAAACTACACAGTAGCATTCTGTGAAAATTCTTTCTGTTCTGTGCATTCAACTAACAGAGTTGAAACTTACTTTAGATTGAGCTGTTCTGAAACACTCTTTCTGTAGAAACTGCAATTGGACATGCTAAGCGCTAAGAGGCCTACACTGGGAAAAAGTATATCTTCAAATAAAAACTACACAGATGCATTCTGTGAAACTTATTTCTGATCTGTAAATTCAGTTAACAGAGATAAAACATATTTTTGATTGAGCAGTTATGAAACACTCTTTTTGTAGAAAATGCAAGTGGAGATTCGGAGCGCTAAGGGGGTAATAGTGGAAAAAGGAATGTCTTCAAATATAAACCACAAAGAATCATTCGGTGAAACTTCTTTCTGATCTGTGCATTCAGCTAACAGAGTTAAACCATACTTTTGATTGAGCAGATCTGAACACTCTTTCTGTAGAAAATGCAACTGGACATTTGGAGCGCTAAGAGCGTAGTAGTGGAAAAAGGAATATATTCAAATATAAACTACAGAGAAGCATTCTGTGAAACTTCTTTCTGATCTGAGCATTCAGCAAACAGAGTTAAACCATACTTTTGATTGAGCAGTTTTGAAACACTCTGTCTGTAGAAAATGCAACTGGACATTCATAGCGCTAAGTGGGTAATAGTGGAAAAAAGAATATGTTCAAATATAAACTACACAGAAGCATTGTATGAAACTTCTTTCTGTTCTGTGCATTCAACTAACAGAGTTGAACCTTACTTTTGATTGAGCCGTTCTGAAACACTCTTTCTGTAGAAACTGCAATTGGACATTCTGAGCGCTAAGAGGCCTATATTGGGAAAAAGAATGTCTACAAGTAAAAACTACACAGAAGAATTGTGTGAAACTTCTTTCTGTTCTGTTTGTTCAACTAAAGGATTTGAACCTTAGTTTTGATTGAGCCGTTCTGAAACACTCTTTCTGTAGAAAATGCAAGTGGAGATTCGGAGCGCTAAGAGGGTAATAGTGAAAAAAGGTATGTCTCCAAATATAAACTACACAGAATCATTCTGTGAAACTTCTTTCTGATCTGTGCATTCAGCTAACAGAGTTAAAACATACTTTTGATTCAGCAGATCTGAACACTCTTTCTGTAGAAAATGCAACTGGACATTTGGAGCGCTAAGAGAGTAGTAGTGGAAAAAGGAATATATTCAAATATAAACTACACAGAAGCATTCTGTGAAACTTCTTTCCGATCTGAGCATTCAGCTAACAGAATTAAACCATACTTTTGATTGAGCAGTTTTGAAACACTCTGTCTGTAGAAAATGCAACTGGACATTCGTAGCGCTAAGTGGGTAATAGTGGAAAAAAGAATATGTTCAAATATAAACTACACAGAAGCATTCTGTGAAACTTCTTTCTGTTCTGTGCATTCAACTAACAGAGTTGAACCTTACTTTTGATTGAGCCGTTCTGAAACACTCTTTCTGTAGAAACTGCAATTGGACATTCTGAGCGCTAAGAGGCCTCTATTGGGAAAAATAATATCTTCAAATAAAAACTACACAGAAGCATTGTGTGAAACTTATTTCTGATATGTTCATTAAGCTAACAGAGTTAAACCATATTTTTGATTGCGCAGTTCTGAACCCTCTTTCTGTAGAAAATGCAAGTGGACATTCGGAGCGCTAAGAGGGTAATAGTGGAAAAAGGAATATATTCAAATATAAACTACACAGTAGCATTCTGTGAAAATTCTTTCTGTTCTGTGCATTCAACTAACAGAGTTGAACCTTACTTTAGATTGAGCTGTTCTGAAACACTCTTTCTGTAGAAACTGCAATTGGACATGCTAAGCGCTAAGGGGCCTACACTGGGAAAAAGTATATCTTCAAATAAAAACTACACAGATGCATTCTGTGAAACTTATTTCTGATCTGTAAATTCAGTTAACGGAGATAAAACATATTTTTGATTGAGCAGTTATGAAACACTCTTTTTGTAGAAAATGCAAGTGGAGATTCGGAGCGCTAAGGGGGTAATAGTGGAAAAACGAATGTCTTCAAATATAAACTACAAAGAATCATTCGGTGAAACTTCTTTCTGATCTGTGCATTCAGCTAACAGAGTTAAACCATACTTTTGATTGAGCAGATCTGAACACTCTTTCTGTAGAAAATGCAACTGGACATTTGGAGCGCTAAGAGTGTAGTAGTGGAAAAAGGAATATATTCTAATATAAACTACACAGAAGCATTCTGTGAAACTTCTTTCTGATCTGAGCATTCAGCAGAGTTAAACCATACTTTTGATTGAGCAGTTTTGAAACACTCTGTCTGTAGAAAATGCAACTGGACATTCGTAGCGCTAAGTGGGTAATAGTGGAAAAAAGAATATGTTCAAATATAAACTACACAGAAGCATTGTATGAAACTTCTTTCTGTTCTGTGCATTCAACTAACAGAGTTGAACCTTACTTTTGATTGAGCCGTTCTGAAACACTCTTTCTGTAGAAACTGCAATTGGACATTCTGAGCGCTAAGAGGCCTATATTGGGAAAAAGAATGTCTACAAATAAAAACTACACAGAAGAATTGTGTGAAACTTCTTTCTGTTCTGTTTGTTCAACTAAAGGAGTTGAACCTTAGTTTTGATTGAGCCGTTCTGAAACACTCTTTCTGTAGAAAATGCAAGTGGAGATTCGGAGCGCTAAGAGGGTAATAGTGGAAAAAGGAATGTCTCCAAATATAAACTACACAGAATCATTCTGTGAAACTTCTTTCTGATCTGTGCATTCAGCTAACAGAGTTAAACCATACTTTTGATTGAGCAGATCTGAACACTCTTTCTGTAGAAAATGCAACTGGACATTTGGAGCGCTAAGAGCGTAGTAGTGGAAAAAGGAATATATTCAAATATAAACTACACAGAAGCATTCTGTGAAACTTCTTTCTGATCTGAGCATTCAGCTAACAGAGTTAAACCATACTTTTGATTGAGCAGTTTTGAAACACTCTGTCTGTAGAAAATGCAACTGGACATTCGTAGCGCTAAGTGGGTAATAGTGGAAAAAAGAATATGTTCAAATATAAACTACACAGAAGCATTGTATGAAACTTCTTTCTGTTCTGTGCATTCAACTAACAGAGTTGAACCTTACTTTTGATTGAGCCGTTCTGAAACACTCTTTCTGTAGAAACTGCAATTGGACATTCTGAGCGCTAAGAGGCCTATATTGGGAAAAAGAATGTCTACAAATAAAAACTACACAGAAGAATTGTGTGAAACTTCTTTCTGTTCTGTTTGTTCAACTAAAAGTGTTGAACCTTAGTTTTGATTGAGCCGTTCTGAAACACACTTTTTGTAGAAAATGCAAGTGGAGATTCGGAGCGCTAAGAGGGTAATAGTGGAAAAAGGAATGTCTCCAAATATAAACTACACAAAAGGGTCAATCTACTAATTTATCTTCTAATAACTTTCCACCCAGGAGCATTCGTCCCTCTCATTAGACAGTTGTTCTATGCTTCTTTTTTTCACATTCTAATTGCCTCACCTGAACCAAAAAAAGAATGTGGATCTAGGATCAATACCTTTTGAAAAGTCATTTATTTCATTATATTATTTTTTCATATATCTGCATTATTGCATAGAATACCTGATTGGTCTTATGCTAAGTTTTTCATGTAACATTACCTCTGCAAGATGTTAATAAGTATCCTTCCAAAAATGTTTGAAAAATCTTGGGTAAAACATGTTACGTAAGTTCCTGTTTTATAGTTTTCCAAGAGTTTTACTATCCTTGGCCAATGACAAAATTCAAAGCAGAGATACAGTACACAACTTTTGTAAAACTTACCTATTTTTCTTATAAGACTGTGGCTTTGTTTTGTTTTGTTTTGAACTTCTTTTCTGTGATGTGACATGAGACTGTGTGTTGAGTTAGGGGTGGGGACATACATTAACAGAGGTTTAGGAACTGCTTTGCTAAAGCAAGTTTGAGGAGCAAATGGGGAGACTAATACAAGATTTTCCTTTAAGCAGTGGGAGTTGAAGGGGTAGGTGGTTTTTGGAGAAAGAAGAGACCCATTCATGGCACAGGCTTCTTTATGTTTCTGCTCTGTGTGATACTTAATGAGGATACAGACATTCACTTCCTCTATTTCCCACCCCTGGCCGGGGATAACCCAAAGGTACCTGATAAAGACACAGCCTTATAGCTGTATCAAGTATCCCTGAGTGTGTTAGGACTGGAGAGGCCTAAGGAATAAAAAACATACATGCATTAAATGGAACAAATACAGAGAAGAAGAAAACTCAGACATGGTACATTAATTGTGTACCTTTCCTTACAACCCAGCACATCACAGGGTACATGACCTGCTTCCTTTTGACCTGCTTCCTTTATGTTCACTGCATGAACAGGGAAGGGGGTTGGGGTACACGTGGCAGATAATTGTGTTTACTATGTACCTGGTATTAATACATCTATAGAGACAATTGGAATGACTATACTGGAGAAACAGCAAGAGAAGAACTGAAAAGGCTAAAACAAATACTTGGTTCTCTAAAAAATACTCCAAAGGATTTCTCATGTCTGACAAATTACATTTTAGTCTAATAGTAATAAGTGACCAAAACTAAGGTGATTTGATAAATATCATAAGGTATTTTATTGTGAAATTGATATCTATACGTATTGCTTATAAAGCTCAGTAATCTGTTCTTGAATTGAGAAATTACTGAGACAACATCAAAAGCTGTCATTTTTGTTTCTATGTTGTCGTTGTTATTGTTTGTGAGGTCAGAGCTTCTAAACTTTATGACTGTTTGAAAGGGGCCTATATAGACCTTGCCTGAATATTAAGTCATGTGAAATGATAAAAAGCTTTCTGATTTATTGGGTTAGACAAAGAAAAAATTGAGAAATTGAGCATCATTAAAATTAAAGACTTTTGTTATTAAAACTGTGCTTAGAATGAAAACAAAAGCCACAGGTTGGGAGAAAATTTTTTCAAAACATATTCAAAACATTTTCAAAACATATCAGATAAATTACTGGTATTTAAAGTATACAGAGAACTCGAAAATAAGAAAGAAAACAACTCATTTAAAAAATAGTCCAAAGGTCTAAATACAGCTGTCAAATGGGGATTTTGAAGTTACTAGTCATGTATCATTAGGGAACTGCAAGTCACAGCAACCGTGAGATATTATTACATGACTATTAAAATGACCAATATCCAAAAGTCTGATGATACCAAAAGCTGGCAAATGTGAGGAGAAACAGGAACTTTTATTCATTGCTTGTGAGAATGCAGAATAGTACAGCTACTTTGGCAGTCAGTTTGGCAGTTTCTTATAAAACTAAACATACTCCTACCACACAACCCAGCAATTACATTCCCGGTATTTACTTAAAGGATTTGAAAACTTACATGCACACAAAAGCCTTCTTCCCATGAATGTTACAGGAGCCTTATTCATGATCACTAAAATCGAAATGTCCTTCAGGAAGTGAATGGAAAAATAAACTGTGGTATATCCAGGCAATGGAATAGTATTCTGTCAAGCTACAGAAGACACACAGGAACCTTTAAATGCATATTGCCAAGTGAAAGAAGCCAGTCTGAAAAGTCTACATACCGTATGATTCAACTACATGACCTTCTGGAGAAAGCAAAACTATGGAGACAGTAAAGAGATCAGTGACTATTAGGGATTTGGAGGAGATTTGTGCAGTCTAAACATGTCATGTGCCAACAATGACGTAAAGATATGTGAGATAAAGTATGACGAATTCTATTGACAAACACACGCAATGGCTTCCATTTAACTGAGAAGAAACCATATACCTAGCACAAGTCTTTTTCTGTGCATTAACTTTTTGTAATACAACTATATGAAGTTATAGCCTATTTTATATATGAATAAAAGCATTTCCAAAGGTTAAGAAAGGGCACAGTGAGAGTGAGAAGCACAGTCTGGGTAGGCAGGTCAATCTAGTTTTCTATCTGTGCTTTAAACTGCTATAACCATCAACTCAATCTACTAATTTATCTTCTACATAAATTAGTAGAGGAAACGATGAACGGATGGAGCAAGGAAGAATTTTAGGAGAGTGAATCCATTATTCTGTATGACACTGTAATGAGGATTATTTGTCATTACACATTTGACAAAACCTACAGAATTCATAAGACAAGGAGTAAACTCTAATACAAACTACATACTTTAGTCAATAGTAATGTACCAATATTGACTCATCAACTCTAACAAATGTACCACACTATTGCAAGATGTTAAAAATCGGGGAAATTGGGGTAGAGGCTGAGGATGACGTGTGAATGCTTATTCACTTCTTTCTACAAACCTAAAATTGCTTTTAAAGAGTCAATAAAAATTAAAACAAGGCAGGGTTTTCATGCAATGGAAAAAAACACACAACTTTAGTAAGTGACTCATAATTATGCTTATGCCACTTTGCTAGATTACACTTCATTAATAAATATAGTTTCATTCTTTATGTTATAAAGCAGAATAAAGTCAGATATCTAGAGAAATTGATTTTAATGATTAGAGTAAAAGCATTTTCACCTCCAACGTCAGAATGAGTTCTTCAGAATCAGTCCATTTTATAGTTAAATCAATCATTGATTTTAAAAAAATATTGAGAAAAACTTTAACTTCACTTTTTCCATCAAACTCAATGTCATGACAGCATTGTCATTTCAATCTAGGATTAAAACCTATTTCTGGACCCAGTGGACTTACTGTGATAGATTCTGAAAATGTCAGACGTTAAAGTCCAGTCTTTGATCTGCTGTCCTCTGCAGTTATCAAAAGGTCAGTTTATCCTGCTTCTTTTCTCTCTTTTTCATATATCTTGCACTTCAGCTTAATATTAGTATTAAGCTAAATTTCTTATTTTATTTTGATTGATAAAGGAAAACAGATTGTTTCAATACAGTTACTGAGAATAAGCAGCAAAACGTACTTATAAAGTACACAAGAGAGCTATAAGATAAAAAATTTGTTCAAAAAAAGATTTGGAAATTTTTATTGCATGAATGTTCAAATGGAAAGGAAAACTTTCTGGATTCTTTTTCCACCACACAGGAGTAGCAGCACTAAAGTAGTGAATAATGTCCGTTCAATTGGTAGTTTTCATGTATTTCTGATATCAGAAATGGACTGTTAGTAACTAGTTTTAAAAGCAGAGCATTTTTGTGCATGGCATTCCCCTGAATTCCAAAGCCCAAACTTAACTTAGGCTAATTTCTCTCTGCTGGGAGCCCCATTAATTTCTCATAGATAACATTTCATATATATGCGGCATTCTGATGATGTAAAGGAATTCACACCTTATGGGCCTACAAGCCAAATTTAATCAATGGCTTGCTTCATATGGCTGAGAGCTAAAAATTGTTTTGGCATTTTGGAAGTGTTTAAAGAAGGAGAAGGAAGGGGAGAAGAAGAATGAGTAGATGAAGGAGAGACAGAGACTACATATGGCCAGCAAAGCCTATAATATTTACTGTCTAGTTCTTTACACAAAGAACTTTTCCAATCTTGAACAAAACACACACATTTTCGTTATGCCAAAAAAGGACTACAATAAGTCTTCACTTAACATCATTGACAGGTGCTTGAAAACTGGTCATAGGTATATATATTTATGGTCACGTGATGTTTTGATACACGCATACGGAGGGATAAATTGGGGATGGTTAATTGGTACAAAAATACAGTCAGCGAAACCCATTTTACCATAGGTTGACATCAAAAGAGTTAAGCTTCTATGGCTTTTGGTAACTAAAACGTCAACAAACTTGTAAATAAAGATCAAAACACTTCTAATATTAAATGCTGAAATAAATTTCAGCTATTCATACGTTTAAGATTAATAAAAGCTAGTAAAATCATTATTTACCTACTTATTTCAGTTTAGGGTTGCAGTTGACCGCAGCCTATCCTGTCAGCTCAGGACACAATGTGGGAACCAGCCCTGGACAGGGTGCCGTCGCATTGCAGGTGCACTCACACATACCCACAGTTACTCAGACTGGGACCACATAGACACGTCAATCAACCTCACATGCACAGCCTTGGGAAGTGAGAGGAAACTGGAGCATCCAGAGAATATCAATGCAGACATGGGGAGAATACATAAGCTCTACACAGACAGTGAACCCCAATTGGAATCAATTTGTTTTTTCTCATCAACATCATAATGAAATGACATTGAATGAAACGTCGTTATTCAAAGACCTGTTGTACTCAGTTCTAAACATTTCAGAATTAAGAGATCTACACACATCCTCTTCTATATAATGGAGTGGGTCTCTTAAAATTTCCTGGCAACATACTCTTAGCCTGCCTAGGAAACACTTTAGAATACAACTGCATTATAATAAATTTTCATATTCTATTCATATCTTCATATTTCTCCCTCTACTTATTAAGGTATAGTCTTGTATATGTAATCCTTCAGTTCCTGAACAAGGTGAACATATGATCTCATGATGTGTGTTTTAATTTCTTAACTTTGTTGAGATTTGGGAATGTGAGGATGATGGAAAGGAAAGAAAGGAATTCAGCAGCTATAAAAGAAATCTGACCTTTAATTTTTTTATTGAATTTGTTTCTTGTTTTATTTTTCCTTCCTTTGCACAAATGAGAACTTCTAGTTTTACAAAGGGTACCATCAACTTTAGGACAAAAATTTGTATTTGTGGCATAACACAAGTTGGAGACACAATGATTTAGAGATTGCATATCAATTTTATCAAATAAATGTGATAAAGTAGGTGATATGCACACACACACACATTTGTAGTGACAAAACCATTGACACAGATACCCAGATGGCACTTAATGTACTTTCAGCCTTAAATTCTTTCTCAAGGACAAGCCATTTGTTTGCAAATGATTTAGCATTCAAAAATGATTAAACACGGGAAAAAATGCATTGCACATAAAGTTCAGATTACAAGTGAATTAAAGTCACACTAATATAACTATAATTTATAATGAATTCAAATGGCTTTCAGAAGGGTCATCTGTGGAAGGTGAAGAGCAATCTGAATTTATTTTTCTGGTAACTGGTCACAGCAATGTTTTCTAGACTAGTGAGTGAGTGCTCATACAGCACCATGTGTGTTCAACAACACATAAAGTTGGATGACAAAATCTACTTTAGTGAGAAGGTAGCTATTTCCAGGGGCACCAATAGTAATGTCAGTTTTGAGTCTTGGGTTTGCTTTTGTTTGTTTACAAGGCGATGAAATGTTTAAGGAAAAAATAAATTCTACCAATCCATGTTGAGTGAACATTTCAATCCTTGTAAAGACCAAAGTCAGCTGCCACCATGCCATGCAAACCTTATAGTACATGACATGTTAAATCGGTAACCTCGAAAGGGACTTCTGAGAAGCTATGAGTAAAAGGCACATACAAAATGCCTCTGAGATGAATTCACAAATGAAATGGAAAAGGATAACTGTGTACATCCAAGAAGAATAGTAATTAACAGAAAACAAGAACACTTCTAAATTGAAAGAATCCCTAAAGTAAAAGAAGACCAAAGAAAAAGAAATAAAGATGAGAAGTGAAATGAGGCAGAAATGGTGAGCGACAAGGAGATACACTGAGAAAAAAAGTAGCTAAAGTTAGTGTGTTATTATTTCAGCAAAATTAAGTATATCAATACTGAGAAATATGACTTGAAATAGATTCAGTACCTCAAGCAGAAACATAAACAAATAACATCTGGGTTTTTCTTTTGATAACCAGTATTTTAAATACAAAAATCTAAAAATTTTGTCTTTGTGTAAGAGTTACACATTTATCATACCAATCAATAACAAAAAGGCGCTATAAATACTGTATGGAAATAAATGTCCTAACAGATGTTAACCAGACATCAGTCTTCACCGGTAAGGATTAGATTTGAAGGTGTTTGCAGATAATTAAAACTTGTTTTTATAACATAACTTAGCAGCTAAGTAGTATAATGAAAATGGGATATTCAAATTATAAGATATAAAATATTAAAGATAGAAGAACATGTTTATTTTTTCAATATAAATATTGTTACAGCTCAGAGAAACAGTATGAAATCTCAGGGCTCATGAAAGGCCACATTCTAGAGATAGTGATTGACAGGTATGGTAATTCCCCTACAGCGTGGTGCCTGTTGTCATGGAGTAGCATGTCTCCTACAGGGTACTACCAGCAGGTTCATGTAGGAAGAGCCAATAGTCCATGTGAGAAACCCCGGAAGGCTAAAGATAGAAGGAAATATTTGTGCCACGTTGAAGAGCAAGTTCACCAGGTGAATTGGCATGTGGCTAGGGTACAACTTCCCATACATATATAAATAATGAAACACACAAAAAATTATCAGAAAAGTATTTTATTATTATTAGAGTCACGATTAGCACTCTCCTCATCAGGAGAGTTTTAGGTTTTTTTCTAGCCCTACTCTATACTTTTTAAACACAGTCTCCAAGTTTCAAAATAAAAGTTTCTTATTTTTAATTCAAATCTCAATTAAAATAAAACAAAAACCGAAAATGTAGAAGTTCCTTATTTTGACCATCTATATATCATACACAACAAAAAGACTGATAAAATTCCACTAAACACAACAGCTAGATCCGTATTCCCGTTACTGCTTAAGCCCATTCCAATAAGGATTTTATACCAAATCTGCCCTTGCCAAGGCTACCTGGGGCCTTCATTTTATTATTTGCAATGGACAATTTTAACTTCACATCCATGTTGGCTTCCTTACATCCTAGATGCACATACAGCCAGATTTTTTCCATCAGATGTGATTTGATCCTCCAAATTCGGAATGCCTTGATGACCTCCTCTTTATCTAAAGATCACTTTAAAAAGCCTGAAGTATTTGACTCTTCCCTAAATCTTTGGCCAGATGTAATGTCATCCTCCCATTGGCTTTCTTTGTCCAAACTACATTAGCCTTATCTCAGATCTTCAAACAAGTTATATTTCCTGCCTAAGATCTTTCTATGAGTGAGTGAAAGGTGTGACGAAGATAGTTCCTCTTTGCCCCCAAAGGTTTCATTGATCACGCTGATAATGAATTTACTGTTATTTTAATCTCTTACTGTTATACTCAGGCTTAAATTCTCTACCCTACACACTTCAGTTGACATAATTTTAATTTCCACTGTGATGCTTCTCTCTCTTCTGTCAACACTCTCTCCTCACAGGGTTTCATCCAGATCAGGAGTCAGTAACATTTTTGACAAAGAGCCAGATAGTAAATATTGCAGGCTTTGTGTTGCCAAGAGGCAAATTTATGGAACTTTCCCTGCTGAAAAATTTCCCTGTATTTTACATTTTAGACTTATAAATGCCACACGTACTTATAACTCATGAGCCATACAAAAATAGGTGGCAGACCAGATCTGGCTCATGGGCTATAATAGTTTTCCAACCCCTCACCTAGATTCATGACTTTAGGCATGCTCTATAGGCTACGATGATCTAACTCACATCTCTAGCCAAGTCAACTTGTCAGTGCCTACTTGATGTCTCCACTTGGATTCTAACTAGCGTCTTAATTTAAGATTAAAAAATGTAAAATCAATCACACATACGCACCTACCCACACCTCTGTCACTTGCAAACTGCCTCATGTCATCAAGACTTTGCCATATCACTAAAAGTGACCATAATCCCCCATGTCCCTAAATCCAAATACCTTGATATAATTCTTGCTCAGTAAATTCAATCATCTTCAAATCAACTTCCAATCTCAACTGATTTTCTCCAACTTTATTGCTACACTCATAATCCCAACTACCATCATCCTTCAACTGGACAGGTGCAATAGTCAGCTAAATGAACCCCCTTCCTTCACTAGTGTACCCTTCCACAATAGTACACCCTCCTAAGAGCTAACCTCATCGTATCACACATCCATCATACACTTTTCAATGTAGTTAATTTATATTCACATTTTGATATAAGATCTAGATTTGGTCCCTGAGAACACTCATGTAATCTCTCTCCATGCTCTTCCTTCATGGACATTCCAGCCAAACCGGCCTTCTTTTCTTTGTAAGAAACTATCAAGCTCTCTTTTTATATCTGCCCTTCTTTCTGCTCAGAGCACCCCAGATCTTCAAAGTACCTTCCTCTTTGTCTTCACTCAACTCTCAAATGAAATATTACCTCCTCAGAGAGAAAAATGCTCTGAAATACCTACAGCCAGATCAGTGCCTTCCTCCTTGACAGTTTTACTCAGCCATGTTATCACATGTAATCTTCTTCGTAGTAGTGTACTTTATAGCCCTTCACACCATTGCTTTGTTGAGGTATTTGTATGTCTTCCTCCTCTTTCCCTCCTCACTACAGTATAGCCAATTGTGTCTTTGCCTTCTTCACTGCTATATCCCCTAGTGCCTGGTAGGCTTTCTATAAACAGCCATTTATTGACTTATTGACTACATGTATATGCTAATCCTTTTTACTAATTGTTGTTACACTATAAATTTCTCTTCTCCCTCTCTTCGCTTCCCTCTTCTCATGTCCCTTGATGCTTCCTACTCAATATTAACATGGACATCATTTTGTGTCTTCAGCATTTCTCTTTTCATTATATTATGATAGGTTAATTTTCCTAAGAAAACACTATTTTGACAAAAGCAAAGCATTAAAGTAAAGCAGCATAGGATCAATTTTTTCCTATTGAAAAGGAAACACCATCTTTCCGAGAAGACAATTCCACCAGGAAACAAAAAAAACACACACATTTCCGGTAAGTCCTAGTTCCCAAGACTTGAAGCCAGTATGTTTTTCCACTTTCAAGTATCCTTGACTGTAGAGATAAAAGGTATCCACTTAGAGATATTAACTCATTACCACTGCCTAAATTTGGTTTCCAGAAACACAACTTAATATGACATCAATGGATGTGATAATCATTTGAAAGTAGCTTTATCAAAATCATCCAACAGAACAAGTTACTTTCCTAATTAGCATCCTCGGTTAAATACCTAAATCTGATGAATAATAAGTTATGCATTATGCTAAATTGCATTGGCTCACTATCTTAGAATGCTTTCAAACTAATTAAAAATGAGATATTCAGTGATGAGAAACATAAAAAGATAAAAACCTATTTCAATCAGTTTAAATTAGAATTTAACATTTCTTCAATACGCTCTTTTGTAGTCAATTGCAAGAGTAATAAAGCAAAATTATTGAGTCTATAATAGTGACCGTTCAAAATTCATAGTGAATTATTAAAAAGAAAACTAAGGTCCCTGCCAACTTTCCACCTCACTTCAAAGCATAGCCAAGGTCATTACAACAGCAAGTAAAAGACTCCACACAATTCCCACTTCTTCGCCTCTATACTGTTACTTCTGGAATCTTCTACTGCTCCAAATTGTGTGTTTGCTCCAGACTCAGCAGTTCTCACCACCTTGTTCTTCCAATTGCCATCTTCTCTGTGCGGCCTTTCTTGACTACCCAGTTAAAAATTATCCTATCAAAATTATCTGATCCCCATCCAGGATTACTTTTCACCATCTAACTTACGATACTTTGCATATTTATGTGGCTCATTGTCTGTTATCTGTCTCCCTAAGTTAGAATGCGAGCTTCATGATGGCAGAGTTTTGGTCAATTTCCTTCACTCAATAATTCCTGACCCAAAGTAAACACTTCATAAGTATTTTTTGAATATACTAATATATAGTCCGAATTATCAAGGAACTTATAAATAAATAAAGACACAACCCAGCATATAGTGCAGCTTGAGAAATGTTGATAGTGTGGTACAGGAGGAGGTATGTAAACTATGAGAAGCAACAGTTAAATAAGAAGCAATCCAGAAAGACACACAGTGTGGGTGACATCTGAGTTAAAGGACAGAAGGTCAGAAGATAACCAGATGGAGAAAAGAGAGGAAGATCTTACAAACAAGCATCAGAAGTTACCATAAGAAAAGCAAGTACAAAATCATCAGAAGAAAAACAATTGCATCCCAGTTATTACCACAAACATAATTAACTATGAAAACCCAGAACAGTTCATGCTTTGATAATGCTAAAGTTGATACGTAGATTAAGATGTGATATAACAATCTGCAAATCTTAGTTTTCAGAAAACCTTTTTAGGCAAGATATGATGATTTAAGGAAGAAAAGTTGCTGATGGATGAGGCATGTTGTCCCTTAAAGACAAACACTATGAAGACTGCGTACAGCCTTTATAATGGAAAGGTGCCACGTTTTTTCTTTTCTAAGTCCTTGGAATCTCAGTTGGCAACTTTGAAATTCATGTGTAATTCATGAGCTTTTTAAAAGAAATGTAATAAGTAACACAAGTGATTCTAGAGCTTGTCTTTAGGCTGAGGTAGATATTGGCATTATAAATTGAAGTGCTAGAAAGGAACAATAAGAATTAAGAATAAGCAGTAATTTCTGCCAAGATCTGTGGCACCCAGTCTCACACATAAGGCTTTTTGGAATCTCTTGGTTTCCAAGGTTCAGGCTCTCATACTTTAGTTTGTACATAAAGGACTTAAGTTATTCTTAAAGCACAGTTTTAGCACTTCACACCAGGAGATGGTTATGAGACTGATCACAGGATAAAGTGAAATAGGATGTGTGCCTACTTGTAGAAGGAACCTCCTTCCTTTTGCCATTCTATTCCTACTTTTCTGGCAGGAAAGTCCTAGAAAAAATTTCATATACAGATTAATTTTAAACAATTTACATTATATTTTACTATTAATAGCTTCTAGAATATCTTAGCTTAGGCTGGCCCTGGTGGCTCACACTTGAAATCCCAGAATTTTGGGAGGCTGAAGTGGGCGGATCAACTGAAGTCAGGAGTTTGAGACTAGCCTAGCCAACATGGTCAAACCTAGTCTCTACTAAAAATCCAAAAATTAGCCGGGTGTGGTGATGCGTACCTGTAATCCCAGCTACACAGGAGGCTGAGGCAGGAGAACCATTGAGCCTGGGAGGTGGAGGCCGCAGTGAGCCAAGATTGTGTCACTGCACTCCAGCCTGGGCAACAGAGCAAGACTCTGTCTCACAAAAACAAAAAACAAACAAACAAAAAAAGAGTATCTTAGCTTATATATTTCTCACATCTGATCCTACCACTTTACTTCTTTTTTCCTGTTTATACCAATTATTTCTATTCCTCTTTACATATAGGCAGAAAGATAAGACTAAAATGTGTCATAGACAATGACATCTAGTAAATTGACGTATTCTTCATGTTTAATTCCACAACAGATTTCAAATACAACCAAAATCTCCAAATAAAATCTTAATTCTAAATTGAGTGCTTGTACAGTCGTCAAATATGTTCAAATAGAACATCAAAGCTCAATAAAAATGGTTATATCACTTGGGATGGTGTTTAAAATATTTTTTCCTAAATAAATTCAGCTTCAGAGGATGAGAAAACCTTCGTTAGGAGATGTTTTAAAGAACAAATTAAGTTAAATGTGAAGGAAATCATACTTTATTTTGTTGAATAGTAAGATATTTTTGTTGCTATTGTGAATTAATGCCATCCAAATATTGAGTGATGTAATTCAATTTAGTAAAAGAAAAAAGTCTAAATTATCAACTTCTTTCCTTATAAAAATGAAATATGCTATAACTTGCATTTTTTCCATGGCAATGACCCTGATGATCAGAGAGGTTAAAACCTAAAAACATTTAAAATCATCTAATCTAAATTATAAAAAAGAAATCCCTTTCTTCAGAAAAAATAATTTTTTAAGGAAGCACTCATAAACAAATCTCTACTAGTAGATATACAGCATACACATCTCTTACTATCTCCCATGCAGACTGCATAAAAAGGCGTGCTGGCTACTTTTAAGAAAACAACATTCAGATGTCTGGAAAGTATCTGAAATGCATGATTAATCTACACAGATAATTTTCTCAAGAAACCAAATTTTGAAGACAAGTAATTCAAAAGTCTATTGTCTATAAAGTAAATCCGCTGGTATACTTAAACTGCTGTAATCCTTTCTCTGTTTACCTTATAGTGTGCACCTCTCAAGCTATGGGAATGCATGTCTTCTCTAAGAAGAGCTGACTTCTTTTGTAGGAAAAAGCTGTTGGAAATGACTGTTAGGATTTCAAATGTTTGGGAGTGTGTATTCATGTGGGTTTTACGTGTTGAATATTTGCATTTGTAATTTTAAGATGCTTAAATCAAAAACTAAAATGACCTATGCAACATAATTCTGCCATAGGATAAATTAAATTCAATTAAATGTTCCCATACAAATTATTATCTACCACAATGTAAAAATATTTATATATCACAAAGATGTAAGAAACACTGACTTCTATTATACAGCAGAGTTCAATTTCACTACTACTTAGCTTGATGATATTTTAAGGTCATGTCTCTTGGAATACACATTCAATATTCATTGCCAAACGTCTGAGCTCACCTCTCTTGAAGCAATATTCAATTATCAAAGGAGAATAATTTACCAAGCAACCTCACAAAACACAAACTCTAGGTAGCATCAAGGTTTTTCAAAGTGATTATTCCTTACTGGTCGAGATCCTAAGATATTAAAACTCATAGATCACATGATCTGAGATTTTCTAATTGAAAAGCTGTAGCTGTAAACCTTTCATTCAAAGTCGGATACTACTTTCAGCTGTCAAAAGAATTATGCAATCACTTAAACTTCTGGAATGAAAGAGAAAATGAAGGGAACAATAAAAGTAACTGAAATGCACTGAGAAATGAACATAAGGAACCAAATGGAGGCAAAGACAGAGAGAGAGAGAGAGAGGGCTGTTTACCTAACCTTCCCTTCTTGAGTGGGTTTTCTCTGATATCTCTAGAGAACAATTGGATGTGTAACAATGAAATACAAAACACAAGATACTGTCTTCGTATAATTACTTGTAATGATTCCAAGATGGCATAATTTGAGAACTTGCTAAATAGGACAACAAAGTGATCTGCTTTTCCAAAATTTTGCCCCTTACCTTATATATTATTTCATGGTGAAGATCAATAAAACTGAAAATTGGAATTGCCAGATATTATCAGATTTTATTTTTTGAATGCTTAACAGCTGACCCAAAATCTGGTCATAAAAATGGAAGTTAAATTAAATTGTCCTCAAAATTTAAGTTTGCTACATTTGTAAGAACCACTTGCTTCTTCAAAATCTCAAACTTTCTCATATCTAGCAGCAAATTGAAATTAGGAATTTAAGCATGTAAATTCATCATGGAAACCAAATTGATTAAAATTTTCTGTGTATTCATGATAATGTTTAAAATTTTTGCTACATTTAAACCCTAAGTTAGTTACAAAAACCCTAAAATTATGCTTGTTTAAAAACTTGGGCTAACTTGCTTTTGAAAACATACTGACATATTCGTTCCATTCTTCTTATAATTATTTTTGTGTCACTCCCAAGCAGCACACCATTGTATATATCCCCAAAACGGCACTTCTTTGTTAAAGCCATTAGGACAGAAATATTTTTGAGCCAGATGCAATGGCTCATGCCTGTAATGTCAGTACTTTGGGAGGCCTAGGTTAGAGGACTGCTTGAGGATAGGAGTTTGTGACCTGCCTGGGCAACATAGCAAGACCCAGTCTTTACAAATGAAATGAAAATAAAATATAAAATAAACTGGCTGGACAAAGTAGTGCACACCTGTGGTCATAGCTACCAGGAGGCTGAGATGAGAGGACCATATGAACCCAGGAGTTTGGGGCTGAGAATGAGCTATGACTGCACCACTGCACTTCAGCCAGAACTATGGGTTGGTGAGTTAGAAATAAGTTCTCAGTTCTGAATATAATAACTGCTCCTGGCACTCCCCAGAATGAGCTGGGTTTTCTTTTGCCTCTCTATAGTCCCTCTTCCTCAGGAAATACCCCCATGGTTCTGCCCGCTGTGCTATTAATTACACCAATGCTTATTATATGTCAGTTCAGTTTTATCTAGATTCTCCCAAAGTCAGTGCTGAACTTAGTTGTTTGAAAATGTATATATTGTAATAGTTACCAAAAAGACCAAATACAGCTAGATATTTATGCTATTTGTTTTATTTCCATCGTAGGTATATTTCCTTTTAAAATTCATATATATCTTTCTCTAAGGATTGTCTCCGTTTTCAGATGTTAAGCACTTTCTCATGCACACACCACCTAAGCAGCAAAGACAGAGTCCACGTCAGGGAATGTCACATTCAGGATAAGTACCTATTATTCTGTAACTCAGAAGTAGGAAAATGGATGTCCTCAAGCAGATGCTTTTCTTGACAGATACAAAAATTTGACAAGGATCACTGACTGACTTCCAACCCACCATTCATCACTTTTATCTTATTTTGACCCTAAGGGTCCCAGAGGGATAATGGCACTACATTCCTATTTAGAATTCAGATTTCAGATTGCATTTCTTATATCATTGTTTATAAGTAGTGGTTGCACACAGTCGCGATAATACTATGACATTAATCTACATTCCTCGTTAAATCGATTTTTGTCTTCCGTTTTTGAGCTTAGCTACAATTTCTCACACGGTTTCTCTAGGAAGATTCCTCAATGACTGAAACATTTAGAACATGGTCGATTCATAAATACGACACTGGGATTCCCCAGTGACTGAAACATTTTGAACATGGTCCATTCATAAATACGACACTGGGATTCCCCAATGACTGAAACATTTAGAACATGGTCCACTCATAAATACGACACTGGGATTCCCCAATGACTGAAACATTTAGAACATGGTCCATTCATAAATACGACACTGGGATTCCCCAATGACTGAAACTTTTAGAACATGGTCCATTCATAAATATGACATTGGGATTCCCCAATGACTGAAACATTTAGAACATGGTCCATTCATAAATATGACATTGGGATTCCCCAATGATTGAAAAATTTAGAACATGGTCTATTCATAAATATGAAGAGCTTGTGTAGAAAGTATAATTTACTTATCCTATTATGCTTAAGAAATTATGTGAAATAATGTGAAAATAATCTTAAAACATTTGCATGCATATTTGCTGCAAGAGTCATCTTTCATTGATACTTAATCATAATCATGGACATGGTGGGTCCCAATAACCAATATTTAATGCAAGACTGTAAATTTAATAGAGAGAAAACCTTATTTATAAATTTTCATGTGTTCTTTTCTTGACAATAAGGAGCTGTGAGATTTGTATTTTAAAAGATACTTAGTAATAAAAACTTTAATTTTTAAAACTTTTATTTTTAAATTCTGCTTAATTGCATAAAAGTTAAAAGGTAATATTTAATATTTAATGAGGCTTATTGAGCTAAATGATGATATGCAGCTTGGGTTATACTTGCAATTATAAGATTTGCTCATTATACCTAAGCAATCTCCTTCACTCAATCTAGCTACCACTAAGGAAGCAAAATTCCCTGAATCATAGTATCAAAGCATTCCATTATGTTTTCTATTAAGTTGTTTTGTTCTTTGAATCATTGTCTATTTTAATTTATCCTTTTAGAAAGAAAACAAATTACTTAATTTGCATTTCCCACTAGAAGCTTCACTACAGCTAGACTTGGAATTGATTTCAGGCCATTTTTTAATAAATGATGGTCCCTAGTGAAAGATAGAATACTTGAGCCATCAATATTGAGTAAATAAAAGGGTTTGGGTAAATAAGAGAGAAGATACCTATTTTTCTCAAATATTTTAAATATCTAATAACCTATTCCTCATCTAAAACAAGCCACAATTACTGGAAATGATGGTCAGAGGAAGGTATTAGCAACCCTGTGTAATACTACATGTCATGTTGGATCACTATTACAGAGAAACAGTTGTCATGCTGCATTTTAGTAATTCTACACATCACCAGAGAAATAGACAACTCTTATAGCCAAAGAAATCCAACGTAGCTACTGTCTACATATTCTTGTTTTAGACCTTTGGTGAAAAAAACTACTATGTGTATTGAATATATTTTACATTAGTTTTATGACAAAAAAGAAAAATGAGAATTCTATTAGATGCAAATACAAATTCTGAATGACAGGAAAGAAAAATTAAAATCAAAGCTGATCTTAATTAACAAAATGTATTATCTGCTTACATGTATATACAACTGTTCATATAAAGGCACAGATGCATTTGTGGTTTTGAAAAATATCTATTTCATTTCAAAACTTCATTGAACAATATTACATATGGCAAGAAAACTGCTTTTTTTGAAGGATCTTTTAAAAAGTGTTAAACTTTATTAGATACTTCAAACTAGCAAAGCTCAACTTCATCACAATTATATAATAACACTGCACACTTTCAATTTTATCTGGAGAAATATACCTATCCCTTGAAATAACTCTGTAAACTTCCTGCTCACAGATTTCATTTCAAGCCTTGAAAATGCAGGAAATCAATGCCGAATATACTTGCCCGGAAAGGAAAAGAAAATTTCAGCGATGTCAGGATGTTTTATCACATAAAATACAGAATTGCAATTTGTATCTGAGCAGGCAACACACCTCCAAAAATAATACAATACTTATCACAAAATACATTCACAGATACTAGATTTGGCACAAACCACTCCATACAGCTATTGATGAAATCAGTATTGAAAGCCTTATTACAAAATCTATGGCCTTTTTCTACGCTCCAACAGACATTTCAGGATGCCACAACCTTGCAGCTCCACTCTCTCATTAATTTCCCCTAAATACACTTGGCAGAAGAATGAGAAACGTCACATTTTTCATTTAATTTCTAAAGAACATCGCATCCTTTAAGAATAGGTTCTTGAAATTTTAAAATGTAAAACATAAAAACCCTAAAGAGACAAACATCCAAAAACATAAAAACCCTAAACAGACAAACGTCCAAAAACTTTTCTTCAAAATCACGACAACTTTATATGCTACGTGTTCTTGTAAAATACCACACACACAAACTCACAGGCACACCCACCCACCCAAAACCCACACACACGCATATTTATGGCCTCGTAACACCTCACATATATATACATACCACCAACTACAACAGAGACACACGCATATATATGGCTTCATAAAACCTCACATATATATACATATCATCAATTACAACAGAGAAAAGCCAATTTCAGAAAGATGGCTTCAATTTTGATGCATTTACTCACACCTAATTCTATTTCAATTTAACTGGTGCAGAGATATTACAATACCCTGTAACAAAAACCTGACGGAAGATTGTAAAAATTTGCTTAAACATCAAACCAAAGACTCAACATAATTTCATCACAAAGTGAAATTCGCATCCAACTCGCAAAGAATTAGAAAATCCTTGCACTTACCTTGGCCTTGTCCATTCCCCAGATGACCCCAAAAGACCACCGTCATCATCAACAGCCCCGGAGCCCACGTCCACATCCTTCTAGTGACACGCTCATGTCTTCTGGCCATTGCATCTTAAACTCTGCATATTCAGTGGGGTGGATGTGAAAGTACAATAAATTACATTCTTAGAGAAATACACTATGACTCAAATCCCATATCTAATATGCACTGTGCATTTCTGAATTATCCTGCCTACAAGGAGGTATATTTGAAAATCATGCTTCCCTTTAGGGTTGTCATATTGATGATTAATACGAAAGCTCATTCATTTTTAATCTTTAAGCATTCATCTGAATTACATTTTTAATATCATTTTCCAAAACAGGCCACTTAACCTATGAATGTTAAAAAGTACTCCGGATATACATATTGGAGTTCAGTCAAGCAAAAGCATGGTGTATGGACACTACTTAAGTATAACTTGATATTTAGGCAAATTGATGAATTTAACATACCATGTAATCTCTACATATATACAAAAGGACTTTTCAACACATTTATGTAAGTTTTGCATAAATACCCTTGAAAATATTCTCAAGTTTTAAGTGGTATTCTAATTATGTCAGTAATTTTAACTGAATAAAGAGATGCATCATGTGCAAAAACTAATCTTGTTTACTTAAAATTGAGAGTAAAATTAATTATAGAAGGTACAAAACACTTGTAATTTTGATTTCAGATATATGACCCACAGGAACCTTCATATATACAAATATTATACACATATATGCAATGTATATTTGAATGTTCATTTTGAAACTGTTTTTCATACTGATACATGAAAATACTTAAATGTCCACCAAAGCAAGGTTATTTATTCATACATTTGAATGATATACAGTAGCTCAAAAGAATAAACTTGAGTTGCATGTACTAATATGGATAAGTGTCCAAAATGAATAGTGAAGCAAAATTAGCAAATTTAATAATGATAAGTTCAAAACTACACCTTTCATATGTAAACATGTGCAATAGTTAAAACTATACATTTTATGTTGCATAAATATATAATACAGTATGATAACGCATAAGAATGATAAACACCTTCAAGACCAAAGTTAGGAAATTACAAGACTACAATTTAGATGGTTACTAGGTGGAATTTTAAATCAGAGGTTACTCCTAAATCCCAATTTTTCCACAGTTGACAAAATACGGAGTTAAGAAAAATAAACTTAATGATTTCCAGAATGAACGCTTTATTCAAAATGCTACGTAATTACAATTCTAATAAACTTGCAAGGGAATCCAGTCACCCAGAAATTTTTTATGCCTTTCTCCTACATCACGAAAGGGGAAGATTTAATTACCAACTTTGCATTACTTAACGTCAGACACATAGTATCAGAGCTAAAGAGAAATTTAAGAAACACCTAACTCAACCTCTCTATTTTAAATGACCAAATGAGTTGAGAAGGTTACAATGGCATTTCTAAGTTCATATGTAAAAACAGAATTTTGATGACAATGGCAGTTTAAGTACTAATAAACACTCCTGGAAAAGTTACTGTAATCCAGGTTATTTTACTGTGCTAAATGCCTTACATTCTTTACCCAATTCAGTTTCCACAGAAATCCTATGAACAAAGCACTTCCAAAATTTACCACTTCACAGCTAAGAAAACAAGGCTTAGAGAAATGCTACACGATCCCCTAGTCATGAGGTTAGTAGGTACCACTGTGGAGACTGAGGCAAAACAGGACGATTTCAAAGCCTATGCTCTGAACAAGTAAACACTAAGCAGGAATTTAGTTCTAGATCTCCCAGTTGTAGTCCAATAATCAGCCAAAAAATGGTGCTGAGAAGAGGGGAAAGAAAGATGTCTTGTATATGGAGCCTCATATATTTGATCCCAAATAAATCTTCAAATTGAAAATCATTAGAGCACAAGGCAATAGAATTATTAGTTTCTAAAATCATCAACCTTTCCCAAGTTGAACATACAAGTATATTTTATCATACATATACTATATGTGTGTATAACGTGTGTTTATCTAAGTATTCCTGTGGTTTATATATCTGGATTTGGAATTACAAGTGTTTTGTGGTTTATTATTTATTTATTATTATACTTTGAGTTTTGGGGTACATGTGCACAACGTGCAGGATTCTTACATATGTATCCATGTGCCATGTTGGTGTGATGCACCCATTAACTCGTCATTTAGCATTAGGTGTATCTCCTAATGCTGTCCCTGCCCCCTCCCCCCACCCCACAACAGTCCCCAGAGTGTGATGTTCCCCTTCCTGTGTCCACGTGTTCTCATTGTCTCCCTCTGTTGCTCTGGCTGGAGTCAGTGGTGTGATCATAGCTCACTGCAGACTCCAAGTCCTAGGCTCAAGCGATACTTTTGCCTCAGCCTCTCAAGTAGCTCGGACTACAGGCATGCACCACCATCCCCGGCTAATTGTTTTACAGAGATGGGGTCCCACCGTGTTGCTTGACTGGTCTCAGCCTCCTTAAGTCAAGGGATCCTCCCACCTAGACTTCCGAAAGCACTGAGATTACAGGTGTCAGCCACCTTGCGTTTTTTGATTTCTTCAATTAATTTTACTTATACACTTGATTACACAAGATTAATTTTGTGTACATAATGAATCTCTTTTGAGGTTTAAGTTACTGATTAATTAGAGTACCACTTAACAAGCGTGTCATCCCAGCACTTTGGGAGGCTGAGGTGGGCGGCTCACCTGAGGTCAGGCATGAGCCACCGTGCCCGGCTTACACACATTCTTTTCACTCCTGCTTTCAGATCTCTATTCCCTTCTAATTCCAGTGGAACCACTTTCACTTAGTATCAAAATATCCAGATCCACTCATCAAAGTGTAAATAATCCTTCAGCAAATTACCTTTGCAAATCTACTTTTATGTAATATTTCCTTAACTTCTTCTTACCTACATCCAGTAGTCATTTTACAAGGCAGAATATTTTCTATTTTATATAGAACTGAGGCAGTATTTGAAAAAAATCTCAAAACACTCTTCAGGAAGGACTGGCATCTAAAACACCAGTTCCAATATATATTTTAGTAACATTTTAAAGGACAGATGGTTTTCAAAATGTTATTATAATTTAAAAAAATGTAACCTTCCTCTCTGAGTTCATGTTTATGGAAAACTAATATTTCATAAATGCCAAGTTACTATGATGTATTGTCTAAATGCTGCCCCTGACATTCTATAAATGTAAAAATCATAACCTTCTAACTAACTTTGGTATTAGTCAACAACTGTGCTGATGAAAAGCAAAATCAATTCATTTAAAAAAAATTTTCCATGAAAAAAAAAACAAGTAACTTGTAAGTAGTAGCGTAGATGAACCAAAAAATAAAGTAACATTAACCAGAAAGACATGCCATGGATTTCTCTAATCTTTTTTTGGAACACACTTTTCATGCATATGAAAATAAAAATTAAATATAAAATGCCTACTTTATGTATGTACTTTTACTTGTGTCTATTGTTCTTTAAAGGTTAAAATAACTCCTAAAGCCTGCATAGCTGAGCCCATTGTGCTCTTCTGCCCATAAAATAGATTGGATGTGCAGTGAAAGAGGTATAACTTAGGCTTTCAGATTAGTTATGACGATGGAAACACAATTCTATTCAATAGTGTTCATGTTGGTCTTTGAAATGTTTAAGGTCACAAGGCAAAAGAGAACAGACTTTAAGAATGTTCGTGTATTACTTCTCGTCTTACCCAATAGCTAGATTAGTTCAATAAGGCCAGTGTTTTGGAGTAAACAGCATTGTGAAATGTGTCGCGGAGTCCGGAGGCTCCACCACCTACCTCCAGGTAGTTGTTCTGTCCGGTGGAGCCTAGACTAATACCTTAGGAGATGCATTACATCTACAGGTACCAACTAGGAAGGGTAGTCTTGAATTAAATGGCTTTAGACACGTTATAAGAGCAAATCGAAGCTTCCAGGTATTAGAACTACTTCAATCACAGAGCGTCTCTGGGTTCTATCTGTGGCCAGCATCATGTCTCTGTCTGCCCTCCCCGAATGCTTTCTCTCATCATGTGGATCTTCTAGATGGTTTTATTCTTCCCCAGCCAGCCAACTTGATCAACAAGCCTAGGTATATTAGGTATGTATAAAGTTGGTTCTTAAATAAAGTCCATTACTGTATCTAGGTAAGTAATGTCTTCAGACTTACAATTTCATTGATATCTATAAAGAGTGACTCTAGTTAGCTTCTAGTGTCAGTTTTCCTAGCAGCTTCTTTAAAAAAAAAAAATCCTCTCTGTAACAAAGCTTCCTTGCAAGTATTGCTGTTGGCAATAGTCCTCTTTACTGAAATGCTTATCCGGTGAAACTTGCGCTGTGCCAGTGAGCCTGCAGGTTGATGGTCCTTTTGTTCAACTTCTCCATTATAAAGCAACCTCTCTGATCACCCTTTTAAAACTAAAGACCAAAGAGTCAAATGAGATCAGGAAGTGACCAGAGCTCACAGGTCATCAACTCCTCTTCTTAGCATATTATAGCACACAGTCTAAGCCCGAAAAACACAGCAGAACCCATTACAGCTCTCGAGTTCCAGTTATTAACATTGATTTTTTTCAATGGAAAATTTTCATTAGAAGCTATCACAGGACTCACATTCAGTAATAACTTAGATTAGGATACATACTGGAGCCTTTGTCCTTAGAGTAGGTACCACTGAGTCACTATTAAAAGGAGTCTTTTTGACCTTAGTAAATTCTCACAGGGCTTATCTCAGTCTAAACTGTAACTGGCCTTTACTAGTGATGTCATGTGTAATTCAAATTAATATTGTAATGTATATAAATTGTATATATAGTATAATACATGCATGTATTTACATTTATTTTATTTTATTTTTTAATAAGATGAAACTTAGAGGTTAAAATATGACTCTAGGCCATTGTGCTTTAGAATGAAGAGCACAGACATGGGTTGCAAATGTAAATTTTGGCCTAATTTAATTTCTGTGACAAATTCATTAATGTCTTCAAGGTTCAGGCTGTATGTGTGAGACAAATGAAAACAGCTCTAAGATTCCTGAAAACCCTAAAGTATTAAAATTCCACTCTGCCATTAGTTCAGATAAATCATTTGCCAATTTGCCCCACAAGAACCAGGCATCTTTAAATGGTAACATAACATGCACTTCTCTCTCCCAAAGTGTAGTGCATAAACGTTCTGCTTCTGAATAACACAGGATGCCTGCTAAAATGTGCTGTCAGGGGTATTAGTAAGGAAATGTTGTATCAAAACTTCTGCAGATGTGGCCCTGAAACACACATTGTAATAAATCCTCCAGGCCTCTCAAGTTAGGAATAACTGGTTTATAAAATTGTACTTACTTAAAAATTATAGATAAACAGATTTTACCAAAACCCAGTTTTTCTGATCTGAATGAAATAAGGCTCTATATTCAGACTGACTTTTCAGTGAAAAACAACTTAAAATAGTGACAAATCATGTATAAGTTTAAATGAATATAACTAGGAGACCTGAAAACTCAGGTTTAGCAATCATCTTCCAACAGTTTGAGAGCCCACAGGAGCCACAGAGCCCTCATGTCTCCCCAGAGAAGCGGGGTGATTCTTCCCCCTAAACACCATGCAATTCTTCTTCTTTTTTTTTTTTTTGAGACGGAGTCTCGCTCTGTCACCCAGGCTGGAGTGCAGTGGTGCAATCTCGGCTCACTGCAAGCTCCGCCTCCTGTGTTCACGCCGTTCTCCTGCCTCAGCCTCTCGAAGTAGCTGGGACTACAGGCGCCCGACACCACGACTGGCTAATTTTTTTTGTATTTTTAGTGGAGACGGGGTTTCACCGTGGTCTCGATCTTCTGCCCTCGTGATCCGCCTGCCTCGGCCTCCCAAAGTGCTGGGATTACAAGCGAGAGCCACCGCGCCCAGCCAACACCATGCAATTCTTGAAGTGAGTGAAAGCATTCCTGCTCACACTGATACCCTCTCAAGTGAACTCAAAGTTAAGCCATCTCCAGCCAGACCAGATACCCTGGCCCATATCTCATTCATTAATATATGTTGAGAAGCATTTGTTTCTTGGAAACTACATGAAGTGAATAGGCTGTGGACTCCACTGGACCTAGTGGTCTATATTTAACCAATTCCCTTCACACATATGTATCAGATGCTCTCTTAGTTACGGAGCTGCAGTGGTGAATAAGAAAGCCACAGTCCTGTACTCCTAGGGTTTCAATTCTGAAGACGAAGACAGGCACAGAAATCCAACTGAGCAAAGTGAAGAGATTATTACAAAATGTGTTCACATGCAAAGTGAAGCAAGGGACTGAATATCCAACAAGGGTGTTGGGGCGAACATTAGATATAATCTTAATTCACATTATATAAGATTCATACATATAATTTTTATATATAGATATATTAATTTGGGCCGGGCGTGGTGGCTTATGCCTGTAATGCCAGCATTTTGGGAGGCCAAGGCGGATGGATCACTTGAGTCCAGGAGTTTGAGACCAGTCTGATCAACATGGCAAAACCCCATCTCTACTAAAAATAAAAAAGTTAGCCGGGTGTAGTGGTGTGCGCTTGTAGTCCCAGCTACTCAGGAGGCTGAGAAAGGAAAACTGCTTGAACCCAGGAGGCAGAGGTTTCCATGAGCCAAGATTGTGGCACTGCACTCCAGCCTGGGTGACACAGCAAGACCCTGTCTCAAAAGAAAAAGAAAAAAAGAAATATTAATTTGGATTATACAGACTCTAACCACTTCTTTCAAGTGAGAATATTTAAGCTAAGACCTGAGAATAAAAAGAGTTAGCTTTTCATACAATACAGAAAGATTCGTCTTATAGGAAAAACCCCCAGTGTTCAAGGACCCTAATATATGAGCAAGATCTTGGCATGTAGAAGAAACCTGTGAATTGGATGAAATGAAAAACTGAAAAGTAGGAATCTGGATGAAGTACAGAAGGGAGAAAGAGTAATGTGAGACGTGGCTGAAAGAGAAGGATATGTGAAACAGTACAGGTCTTCATTAGTAATGATGAGGAACATAAATCTTAGTCCAAGTACACCAGAAAAGTGGGAGAGTTGGAAACTGAAAGACATGTTAAGAGATCACTTTGGTTTCTCTGTAGCTAACAGGGTGTCGGAGATAAGAATTAAAGTAAGTTGACTAAGGATGACCTAAGAAAATAAGCGTAGGTAAGAAAATATGTGGCTCTGGCTAGGCTGGGGACATTGGAAATCAAAATAGGTGGAGGAAATTACAGATGTATTTGGAACCAAAATATTCTTTAAATGAATGTTGAATTGGATATTGTCAGAATATTGAGGAAGGGCCAAAAATGACTTATAAGCATCTAGCATGGCTGGCAGTGCCACTTACTATCATGTGGGAAACCAGGACATGTTACCTCTGAATTATTCGAGTGCTATTGTCACGTAAATCATCAACTCCCAGAATAAAGGTCTGGACCAAACTCTAAGACTGGAAATTATGAGCTGTTTAGTAGTGTTTAGAGCTTAGAGAGAGTATGTGTGTGGAGAGAAAAGAAGAGCAATTAGGACAGAACCCTTAGAAACATCAACATTTAAAATTTGGGAAGAGAAAGAGAAACAAATAAATTGTGGGAAAATGAAGCTCAGGGTAGTTGCAAGGGAATGCTAAAAATGAACTATGGCATTTGAGGAGGAAAACGTGGAAACTGAAAGCAAGAGAGTACGGATGGATCGTGAGGGAGCAGCAGCATCTGTGTCCTAAGGAGAGTCTCAGTGAAAATGAAGGGTTGTAGGAATGAGGACATCTGGGCCAACGAGCTGGCAAGGAGTGATGTCCAGGAGGCAGAATATTTGCATCTAGATCCTGGTGGTACATACCCTTATAGAAAATGTTTCAGATTTGATGACAATAAAGTGGAGGAAAGAAAAAAAGTAATGGAAATAAAGATGTCAAAAAACGGGGAACCGAGGTTTGTACTGGTCCTTTCACGTGAAAGCTGAGCCACTAAAATGATGGCTGAACTTGCCTGAAGATGATATTGAGCAAAAGATCTAAAGCCTTAAATAAATGGCAAGAGGCCAGGTGCAGTGGATCATGCCTGTAATCCCAGCACTTTGGGGGGCTGAGGCAGGCATATCACCTGAGGTCAGGAGTTCGAGACCAGCCTGGCCAACATGGCGAAACCCCGTCTCTACCAAAAATACAAAAATTAGCTGGGTGTGGTGGTATGCACCTGTAATCCCAGTTACTCAGGAACCTGAGGCAGGAGAATCACTTGAAACCGGGAGGAGGAGTTTGCAGTGAGCCGAGATCACACCATTACACTCCAGCATGGGTGACAGAGCAAGACTCCATCTCAAAAAAAAAAAAAATAAGACCAGAGTGCCCAGGAGGGAGGTCTGTTGATGATGGTAATACCAAAGGGGCATGGCTGATATTTCCAAGGGGTTTGAGTTTCAAAGGAACAGTCTAATTTGCAAGGAGCGGAGAAATTAACAGTCTAGAAGTTGTAACGGGAACCAAGAACAACCACCTCGGCTTCCAGCCATAGGTATGTGGAGGGTGAGAAAAAGACCTGTCTCAATTTATGAAAGCTAGAGGAAAAACTGCACTTTAGTATCAACCAACTTTTGTTTTAAGATAATTACAAACCAATATGGAACTTAGCAAGAGTCAATTTTGACAGTTTCCTGCAGCTTAGTAAATTCTGCACAAAATTAAGATTTAACACAAAAGTAGAGAAAAATTTTAATGGCATAGCACATTTCTTCACAATTCCTTAAACCAAATAATTCCCTGTTCTTCTAACTCTCACCTTACACTATCAACTAGGCTTCTTATTCAATGAAAGGTTTAAGTCTACTAAGACACACACACACACACACACACACACACGTCTTATCCAGCTGCAGATCTCATTTTTGAAGGTACATTGAAAGTACATAGATCATTCTATAATCATCAACTATGAAGATTGTGAGCAACTGGAACAAGTATTCTTGGAAAAGAAGTTTCCTGTGTATAAGAAAAAAAAGAGTCCAACTCTGGGAACTGACTTGGCTGAGTCATCATTATATGCCACTGGCAAGAAATCAAGAAGTAACTCAGGACTGATAAACTTTGTTAAAGGAAATGGAAACAGCCTATCTGTGAGGCTTAATTCTTGATAATCTGGCCAAGATATAGCATCTGGATAAGAGTTCACTGACTCAACTAAATTTTGTGAAGGTGAAGTACTTGTTAAAATGAAAGATCTATTTAGAGAGAAATAAGTAGACATAATGTCTGCACTATGGATAGGTGTATACCTGTTTTTTGCAAAAACAGTTTGTATCTTTGAAATGCTGGTTTGCCCTGGACAGAGCTAACTTAAATAGAGACCAGGCGCGGTGGTTCATGCCTGTAATCCCAGCACTTTGGGAGGCCGAGGAGGGTGGATCATGAGGTCAGGAGATCGAGACCATCCTGGCTAACACGGTGAAACCCCGTCTGTAGTAAAAATGCAAAAAATTAGCCGGGCATGGTGGCGGGCACCTGTAGTCCCACCTACTCTGGAGGCTGAGGCAGGAGAATGGTGTGAACCCGGGAGGCGGAGCTTGCAGTGAGCCGAGATCGCGCCACTGCACTCCAGCTGGGTGACAGAGCGAAACTCCGTCCCCAAAATATATATATATAGTTTTTTTATATATATATGTATATATACCCAAAGGATTATAAGTCATGCTGCTATAAAGACACATGCACACGTATGTTTATTGTGGCACTATTCACAATAGCAAAGACTTGGAACCAACCCAAACGTCCAACGATGATAGACTGGATTAAGAAAATGTGGCTGGATACATATGTAACAAACCTGCACATTGTGCATATGTACCCTAAAACCTAAAGTATAATAAAAAAAAGAAAAAAAAAAGAAAATGTGGCACATATACACCATGGAATACTATGCAGCCATAAAAAAGGATGAGTTCATGTCCTTTGTAGACACATGGATGAAGCTGGAAACCATAATTCTCAGCAAACTATCACAAGGACAAAAAAAACCAAACGCTGCATGTTCTCACTCATAGGTGTGAATTGAACAATGAGAACACATGGACCCAGGAAGGGGAACATCACACTCCGGGGCCTGTCATGGGGTGGGGTGAGGGGGAGGGACAGCATTTGGAGATATACCTAATGTAAATGATGAGTTACTGGGTGCAGCACACCAACATGGCACATGTATACATATGTAACAAACCTGCACGTTGTGCACATGTGTCCTAGAACTTAAAGTATATATATATATAAAGAGAAAACCATTAAAGAAAGGCTATAATACACAGGAACACACAGACATACATACACCTGTGTGTCTATATCTTCAGTTATCACACTTTTTCTATACAGACTCCACACAAGACAAACATGTTACATTTTATGAGAAACTATAAGTGGAAAGAGGAGAATTTGTGAAATCAATATAGAATGTTCCTTGTTTAGCATAATTCTAACTGTTTCTCATTAGAGGTCTGAGTATCAATCTGTATTATATGTGGCCATGCTGGCATTTGGGAAATTCCACAAGAAACTTTTTAAATATGAATTTGGAAAAGGGAAAAGGATTTTTAAAGTGTCTTTTTTTGTTCTGCATTCTATGTGGAACATCTATTTTGTGCTAACTGCTCGTGTTAGCTTGTGATTGCCTGTGACTATGTGGAAGATATACTTTACGTGACTATGTGAGCAATAGTCTTAAAGTTAAGAAATCTAAAATTTGGTTGGTTTAGTTGCTAATTAGGTAAATTACCTTGTAATGGTTACTTAACCTCTCAAAGATTAATTATCTTCAGTGGTACATTGAAGGTTCCATTCATATTGATTTTAGTAGACTTATCCTACTAAAAAGTAAATTTAACAGAAATTATTCTAGACCTCATTATTTCAGGAGACCCCACCCCAGCTTTTATTCCTAACTTCAAGAAATGCAGAGAAATTTAAAAATTCGATGTTCTCCCAATTCAACAGAATATAACTGAACTAAATCGATTTATGTATAATTCATTATTTCAACCTTTAACGCTATATCCGAGCGGTTTGTTTTCACCATAAAGTTATAGCTGTTTAGGCCAATAATTAAAGAGGACCTTGATAGAGAATGACAAGAGAGGATGATCACCCTATTGTCTATCTTCCAGCTGTTTTCAATGCCCTGAAGTTTTATTCACACCCAAATATTAGAATCTTATCTGAGAGAGCGTACTCAAATGATGAATCATGCTAATTTCTCAAGAAAAGTGTTACAGAATAATAAATGCCTTTCTGGTCAAAGCACTGATGCTCTGGAAATAATCTTTATCCAAATGAGGTACAGGAATTGTTAGGACTATTAAAAGTTTGTATATGATATCTGCCAGGTTCGACTGAGCTTCACTTAAAATCTACCATATTAGGGCCAAGTGTAATGACTCAAATTAGTGAACTTAAAAATTGTTTTAAAATGTTTCCTGGAGACATTTCAAATATTGCTCTCTGATTTATCACTGTTACTTTTGCTGAATTCAATTTGATGCCAAGATTTATTCAGATTAATCAAATGCCATAAACTCTGATACCTAATGTTCCTTAACACCTTAAGAACTTTTAAACAGATCAAATGTTGAAGATACGCTTTTAGTGAAACTGTACCTAAGCACATGAATTCTATTGAATATAGCTTTTTAGAAGACTAACAAAGAAAGAAGACTTAGGAAATTCGGAAACATTTTTTAAACCTTCTAGAGGGAATTAAACTACTGAAAAATAATTTCAATTGGTGAATCTAATGGCATTAATCAGAAGATAAGAAAAAAGTAACCATAAAACTTTATGGGGGTAATATTTGCTATGAGGATCAGGAAAAACAACTAATGGATATTAGGCTTAATATCTGGGTGATGAAATAAACTGTACAACCAATCCCATGGCATAAGCTTACCTCTGTAACAAACCTACACTTGTACCCCTGAACTTAAAAGTTAAAATTTAAATAAATAACGTTGTGCTATTAATTTCAACCAGAGCCTTTCCAAGGTGCAGGGAACTTTTGAGAATTTTATTTCTTGCAAAAGGAAACTTGATTCCTTGCTTAGGGCCTTCCTAGGAAAACCTCTATTCTTTGGAGAAGCATCATACTCCTACAAGATTTAAGGACCATCATATTTGTCAGACTTTTTTTCTGTTTTACTGTGAGCAGTTTACAGAACATAAAGAAAAATCAAATCCGAAGGTGCACTACACGTGTTTTATCAAAAGGAACATTTTTGTGTACTTTTAAGAAAATAGGACAAATTGAGTTTTCTGACCTATTACCAAGTTAGACATCTTGAGTGAATTGAATCTGTTGTAATCCGGTTTGGTTTTCATCCCATGGCTCCGGAAAACTGACATTTATCTCCAATTTTTCAAATCTGCTTCTTTCCAGTACCTCATCTATACGACTATTATAGTACTTTTCATCTGCTTTTACCACTACACTATGGCTGCATTACTTTTAACACAGTGTCCCACATGTTACCCATTTCTACCTTATATAAAGAGTAGAAATTGAATTGTAATTGAGTATGCAGTTGCCTCATATTCAGGTCTTCAACTGAAATAACTCCAGCTATCTCAAAACTTCAACCCTCTCTGGAAGTATTGGACCAAATTATCCCAGATTATAGCACTCTCAGGCTAAAATTACTAATGCTTCTATAGTTTCAGAGACTGTATCAGGTTATTCAACACAACATTCCATGCACCATTCCAGCCTCATATAATCAGAGGACACTTAGACGACTTTAATAGCCTTCAAAAGACACCCTCCTCTTTTACTTATATATATATTTATTTATCTATTTATTTAATGGAGACAGGGTCTTACTCTGTCACCCAGACTGGAGCGCAGTGGCATAATCACGGTCCACCGCAGCCTGCACCTGCCGGGCTCCGATCCTTCCACCGCAGCCTCCTGAGTGGCTGGGACCACAGGCGCCGCCACCACGTCTGCCTGGTTTTTGTATTTTTGTGGAGATGGGGTTTCACATGTTGCCCAGGTTGATCTGAGACTCCTGGGCTCAAGAGATCCACCTGCCCCGGCCTCCCAAAGTGCTGGGATTACATGAACGAGCCATTGTGCCCAGCCAGTCCCGCCCGGTTTTTAACCTTCGTACTGTTTATATAATCATCCTTCACAAAATAGAACACTTCATTACTCGATGGTTCTCATTATTCTAATATGAAGAACTATATTAAGAAAATAAATTCCTGGCCGGGCGCGGTGGCTCACACTTGTAATCCCAGCACTTTGGGAGGCCGAGGCGGGCGGATCACAAGGTCAGGAGATCGAGACCACGGTGAAACCCCGTCTCTACTAAAAATACAGAAAATTAGCTGGCGTGGTGGCGGCGCCTGTAGTCCCAGCTACTCGGGAGGCTGAGGCAGGAGAATGGCGGGAACCCGGGAGGCAGAGCATGCAGTGAGCCGAGATCGCGCCACTGCACTCCAGCCTGGGCGACAGAGCCAGACTCCAGCTCAGACAAAAAAATAAATCAATAAATTTCCAATATTTCCTAGCATATCCAATTTAATTCTATACATCACATAAAAATAAAAGCCGTCTTACTGTGTTAGTTTCTTACTGCTGTTACAGTAAATTAACATAAACTCAGAGGCTTAAAACAACACATTTTTTTTCTTTATACTTCTGGGGGTCAGAAGTCCAAAATGGGTCTTAGTGTGCTAAAATCAAGGTATCATCAAGTGTATATTTTGTCTAGAGATTCCAGGAGAGAATTCACCAGGTTTGAGGGGTCACATGTATCCCTGAGCTCTTGGCCTCTGCACATCTTGGACACAGCACATCACTTCAGCCTCGGCTCCAGTTTCCCCAAGCTCTTCTGCTCACTCTGGTCTCTCCGCCTTCCTGTCTGAAGGTTCTTTGTGACTACAGTGGGCCCACCTAGATAATTCAGGATAATCGCTCCAGTTTAAGGTGAGGTGATTAGCAATCTTAATTCCACCTCTAACCATAATGCTTCCATGCTGCCTAACAACACATTCAAAAGGTCATCCTGCTAAGGGTCATTATTCTACCTACACACTAAGTGACTGAGAAAAAGTAAAGTTATCTATCATGCCTTACCTATGGCGAGGAAATAATAACTTATAATGATTTATCTACGAAAACCTGTTTTTAAAAGCTTTGGTCCTAGTCTATTGATTAAAGTTTTGGTATATTCCAGATAAATTTCATGTCCTTGATGCTAACACATTGTGCACAGTAGATGGCCTTTTTAAAATAGTACTGCATAAAGGAATATTTAAGGTTGTCTGGACAATAGAAAAGGAACTTTAGTTGCTATGCCACAAAAGGCCGGATTTCTGCACATTACACCTCCTACCAGTGCACACATGTGCCAAACTCCTTCCTGAAAGCCTGGTTTATGTTTCCTATGTGCTTAGCAATAGTTTTACTCTCACGACTGTTTATATTAAGTCCTATTTTTTAAAGCATATCCTCATTTGTTTGTTTTCCTGAGCCTCTGAACTGGATTTCATCTGGTATGTATTGCACAGGTTTGCACACTTGATTGTACGCTACCTTAAAGCATCCTCTTGTGTTCTGGACACGGTTATTTTTCTCCATGGTAAGGTGATAAGTTACTTCTCTGAGGACTTGCCACCTTAGAATGCAGTGGTGACATCACCTGCTCAGGCTCTGTCTGCAATGTGGAATTTAGTATTTTCCAACTTCTGGTCTAACTTGAACTTCATAATTAAGCAGAGCCGCCTTTTGAGGGAACAGTAGGGTGTCTGCCCCTAAACGTCTGTGTAAATGCAGAGACACATTTGGGAACATAACTGACTTTTATGTACAGAAGCCAGATGCATTTCATGCCCATGCATGCTTAGGGAAGCAAGTTCATCTCATCTATCACAATAAGCATCTGTGCCACTGAATTCCACTGCAGGATACTTTTCACACTTAGACAACAAAACATTTAAGGAAATAAAAGCTCTTTCCAATAAAAATGTGCATCAAATACTGTGTGTATGTTTAAAAAAAAACCTTCCTCTATAAGATAAGGCCACAGGAACTACTAAAAAAGCATTCTTGAAATACATTTTCTGATAGGAATCTAGGCCCTTGCCTTATATAAGATTTAAGGAAAGTGATGTGTGTGTCTTTATACTTGAAAGGCTGTTTTCAACAGCAAAGGGTATGCTTTGAGGTATCAATATAGTTTTGAGAATGCAAAAGTTTAAAAGAAATGGAATGCATATTCTCCAGGTATGAACATGCAATTGTCATTATTTTCCTACCATCTACTAGATTAGAAACAGAAGAAAAATTATGGAAATGTCTGTTTTCCCTCAATAGGAGTACCTATTTATTAAAGTTAATTAATTACTATTCTTTAAACATTTTCAAAATAGACTCATAAGTGACAACTTTCAGAGAAAACAAGGGTTTTTGGATGTAAATATTTACTTATAACATGGATAAAATAATTTTGTTAAATATTAACTCCATATTCATAATGTTCTCTATTGTTTTTGCATTTTGTTTAACAATAGAGAATCTAAGACATTTAGTGTTCATGAGTTTCATACAGTTTCCTGTCAATGTACTTTGTCTTTTTTTTATTGGACTACTAATCATTTATTTATGATTTGTTGGAACTACTCATATTTTAAATATGTCAAGTGAATTGCAAGCACTTGTTGCTGATTTGATATTTGCTTTTTACACATATTCATTGTATCCTCTGAAAAAGAAAAGTTTTATATTTTAACAAATTCCAATCCATAATTTTTTTTTTAAATTTTCTGTTATTGGTTAGGGCTATGTTTGGATATTTAATTTTAACCGTAATGTTGCAAGTGATATTTGTCTATGGTATTTTTTCTTTATATTTTGAAAAAGTGTATTTGACATCCACTATGGAATTAATATTTATTAATGACATATTATACCTTTGTGCAACTATAAAATACATATAGCCAATTATCTGAACACCATTTTATGAACTGTTTATCACTTATCCACTGATTTGAAACACTATCTTTATCATATATTGGATTTTAGGTTTATCGAGATTATGTAACATGAAATTATTTAATTATGAAATTATGTGAATTCAAGCATGACAGTCAGCTCTTCTTCCCCACCACTACCCTGTAAAAGGATGGATGGAATAATTGCTTCCCTATGGCTTAAGTGTATGAGAGGTATACAACATGGTCTTGATGAAGTGGGAACTACACAGAAACTGTTTTTGGTCCTGAAATGTACTCCAGCTTTACCAATTTGTTCTACACATATACCATTGAGGGTAGAAGCTGAATTTTGCTAATGATTATATTTACACTACTTAACATTGTGCCAGATACTGAGTAGATGCTTAGAAACATGTTTAATGACTTGTTTTATTGCTAGAGACCTAATTATCTGCTGTAGTGGTGCTATCTCATTCAGAATCATTTTGACCAGCCTTTCTCCATCATGAATAAAACACTTATTTACACACTTGTGTACATGCACATGTGCATAGAAACACACACACCCTTTGCAGAGACAAACTGCATCGAAAGCATGTACAAACATTATAGTATTTTTGTTGATTCTGACCTGATTCTGATTCTATTGTATACATTTTCATTCTGATCACAATAACAATAAAAATAGAAAACTATAAGTTGTGAAGCTGGAAGATGCAGAACATGAAAGATCGAATTACCAATTTTTTTTTCTATTTTCTTTAGTTGGCTGCTGATAAAATCAGAAAAGTAATGGACACAAAAATGAAAGTATGCAATGTGTGTGCGTGTGTGTGTGTGTGTATCACATGCACTCGTTTCCATGATGTACATATGGAATTTCATAACCAGCCAAACTAAGCTTCATAAGTGAATGAGAAATAAAATCCTTTACAGACAAGCAGATGCTGACAGATTTAGTCACCATCAGACCTGCCTTCCAAGAGCTCCTAAAGGAAGCACTAAACATGGAAAGGAAAAACCAGTACCAGCCACTGCAAAAACACACCAAAATATATAAACCAATGAAACTAGGAAGAAACTGCTTCAACTAATGTGCAGAATAACCAGCTAACATCATGATGACAGGACCAAATTCACACATAACAATATTAACGGTAAATATAAATGAGCTAAATGCCCCAATTAAAAGACATACACTGGCAAATTGGATAAAGAGTCAATACCCACAGGTGTGCTGTATTCAGGAGACACATCTCACTTGCAAGGACACACATAGGCTCAAAATAAAGGGATGGAGGAATATTTACCAAGCAAATGGAAAGAAAGAAAAAAAAGCAGGAGTTGCAATCCTAGTCCCTAATAAAACAGACTTTAAACCAACAAGGATAAAAAAGGACAAAGAAGGGCATTACATAGTAGTAAAGGGATCAATGCAACAAGAAGAGCTGAGTATCCTAAATATATATATATGCCAAATACAGGAGCACCAGGATTCATAAAACGAGTTCCTAGAGACCTACAAGGAGACTTAGACTCCCACACAATAATAGTGGGAAACTTTAACAACCCACTATCAATATTAGACAGATCAACAAGAAAGGAAATTAACAAGGATATTCAGACTTGAACTCAGCTCTGGTCCAAGTGGACCTAATAGATACCTACAGAACCCTCCACCCCAAATCAACAGAATATACATTCTTCTCAGCACCACATAGCACTTATTCTGAAATCAACCACATAATTGGAAGTAAAACACTCCTCAGCAAATGCAAAAGAATGAAAATCATAACAAACAATCTCTCACACCACAGTGTAATCAAATTAGAACTCAGAATTAAGAAGCTCACTCAAAACTGCACAACTACATGGAAACTGAACAACCTGCTTATGAATGACTACTGGGTAAATAGCAAAATTAAGGCAGAAATAAATAAGTTCTTTGAAACCAATGAGAACAAAGACACAACATATCAGAATTTCTGGGATACAGTTAAAACAGTGTTTAGAGGGAAATTTACAGCATTAAATGTCCACATTAGAAAGTGGGAAAGATCTAAAATAGACACCCTAACATCACAATCAAAAGAAGCAATGGAAAACACATTAAAAACCTAGTATAAAACAAGAAATAACTAAGATCACAGCAGAACCGAATGGGAGAGAAACACAAAAAAACCTTCAAAAAAAAATCAATGAATCTAGGAGTGGGTTTTTTGAAAAGATTAACAAAATAGATAGACCGGTAGCCAGACTAACAAGGAAGAAAAGAGAGAAAGATCAAATAGACACATTAAAAAACGATAAAGGGTATATCACCACTGATCCCACAGAAATACAAACTATTATTAGAGAATACTGTAAACACCTCTACACAAATAAACTAGAAAATCTAGAAGAAATGGATAAAGTCCTGGACACATACACCCTCCCAAGACTAAAGCAGGAAGAAGTCAAATCCCTGAATAGACCAATAACAAGTTCTGAAATTGACTCAGTAATTACTGGCCTACCAACCAAAAAAAGCCCAGGACCAGATGTCTTCACAGCCGAGTTCTACCAGAGGTACAAAGAGGAGCTGGTACCATTCCTTCTGAAACTATTCTGAACAATAGAAAAAGAAAGACTCCTCCCTAAATCATTTTATGAGGCCAGCATCACTCTGATTCCAAAACCTGGCAGAGACCCAATAGAAAAAGAAAATTTCAGGCCAATATCACTGATGAACATCGATGCGAAAATCCTGAATAAAATACCGGCAAGAGAATCCAGCAGCACATCAAAAACTTATCCACCACGATCAAGTTGGCTTCATGCCTGGCATGCAAGGCTGGTTCAACATATGCAAATCAATAAACATAATCCATCACATAAACAGAACCAATGACAAAAACCACATGATTATCTCAATAGATGCAGAAAAGGCCTTCAATAAAATTCAACACCCCTCATACTAAAAACTCTCAATAAACTAGGTATTGATGGAACATATCTCACAAAAATAAGAGCTATTTATGACAAATGCATAGCTAATATCATGCTAAATGGCCAAAAGCTGGAAGCATTACCTTTGAAAACTGGCCCAAGAGTAGGATGCCCTCTCTCCCCACTCTTATCAACATAGTATTGGAAGTTCTGGCCAGGGCAATCGAGTAAGAGAAAGAAATAAAAGCATGCAAATAGGAAGAGAGGAAATCAAATTGTCTCTGTCTGCAGATGACATGATTGTATATTTACAAAACGCCACCACCTCAGCCCAAAAATTCCTTAACCTGATAAGCAACTTTGGCAAAGTCTCAGGATATAAAATTAATGTGCAAAAATCACAATCATTCTTATATACCAATAACAGACAAGCAGAGAGCCAAATCATTAGTAAACTCCCATTCACAATTGCTAAAAAGAAAACAAAATACCTAGGAATACAACCTACAAGGGATGTGAAGGACCTCTTCAAAGAAAACTACAAACCAGAGCTCAAGGAAATGACAGGACACAAACATATAGAGAAACACTCCATCCTTATGGATAGGAAGACTCAATATCATGAAAATGGCCATATTGCCCAAAGTAATTTATAGATTCAATGCTATTCCCATCAAGCTACCATTGACTTTCTTCACAGAACTAGAAAAAAACTATGTTAAATTTCATATGGAAGCAAAAAAGAGCCTGTGGAGCCAAGGCTAACCTAAGCAAAAAGAACAAAGCTGGAGGCATGACGCTGCCTGACTTCAAACTATATTACAAAGCTAAAGTAACCAAAACAGCATGGTGCTAATACCAAAACAGATATATAGACCAATGAAACAGAATAGAGGCCTCAGAAATAACACCACACATCTACAACAATCTGATCTTCAACAAACCTGACAAAAGCAAGCAATGGGGAAAGGATTCCCTATGTAATAAATGGCGCTGGGAAAACTGGGTAGCCATATGCAGAAAAGAGAAACTAGACCCCTTCATTATACCTTATAAAAGAATTAACTCAAGGTGGATTAAAAACATAAATGTAAAACCTAAAACTATAAAAACCCTAGAAGAAAACCTAGGCAATATGATTCAGGACATAGGTGTGGGCAAAGACTTCATGACTAAATCACCAACAGCACTTGAAACAACAGCCAAAATTGACAGATGGAATCTAATCAAACTAAAGAGCTTCTGCTCAGTAAAATAAACTATCACAAGAGTGAACAGGCAACCTACACAATATGAGAAAATTTTTGCAATCTATCCATCTGACAAAGGTCTAATATCCAGAATCTAGAAGGAACTTAAACAAATTTACAAGAAAAAAAAAACAAACAACCCCATCAAAAAGTGGGCAAAGGATATGAACAGACACTCCTCAAAAGAAGATATGTATGTGGCCAATAAACATATGAAAAAAGCTCATTATCACTGTTCATTAGAGAAATGCAAATCAAAACCACAATGACATACCATCTCACACCAGTTAGAATGGTGATCATTAAAAATTCTGGAAACAGATGCTGGAGAAGATGCAGAGAAATAGGAACACTTTTACACTGTTGGTGGGCTTGTAAAATAGTTCAACCATTGTGGAATACAATGTGGTGATTCCTCAAGGATATAAAACCAGAAATACCATTTGACCCAGCAATCCCATTACTGGGTATATACCAAAGGATTATACATCATTCTACTCTAAAGACACATGTACATATATGTTTATCATGGGACTATTTACAATAGCAAAGACTTGGAACCAACATAATGCCCATCAATGATAGACTGGATGAAGAAAATGTGGCACATATTCACCATGGAATACTACACAGCCATAAAAAAGGATGAGTTCACGTCCTTTGCGGGGATATGGATGAAGCTGGAAACCATCATCCTCAGCAAACTAACACAGGAACAGAAAACCAAACACTGCATGTTCTCACTCATAAGTGGGTGCTGAACAATGAGAACATGTTGACACAGGGAGAGGAACATCACACACTGGGGTCTGTAGGTGGGTGTGGGGAAAGGGGAGGGAGAGCATTAGGACAAATAGCTAATGCATGTGGAGCTTAAAACCTAGATGACGGGTTGATGGGTGCAGCAAATTACCATGGCACAAGTATACCTATGTAACAAACCTGCATGTTCAGCACATGTATCCCAGAACTTAAAGTAAAATTTTAAAAAATGAAAGTATGCAATATGTGTATGTGTGTGTATACATACATATAAAACAAGCACTCATTTTCATTATGTACATATATGCACATTATGAGTGTGAATATATGTTAAATAATATCCTATCAGTTTTGTATTTGTAACACATATATGTACATGCATATACAACAAATAGAGGTGTTTTGCATAATAATTTCATTTATATTCATTTCATCAGCTAAGAACTAAAAAGAATTTAAATCAAAATCAATTATTCATTTACAGGTGTTTTTAACCATCATCTCCCCCTTTATCTTCAGTTTTATGCCTCCTTGTATTGCCATTTTGTGACTTTTTTGCCATAAATTATACATATTTGGAACAGTCACTTTAAGAAATTCAATCTTTGGATAAGATCTCTAAGATTGATTTAGTATGAATACGTGTGTGGGCACACACTTGACAAAGAAAGGTCAGTTATAAATATATGTGTACACTTATCAAAATAATTCACATAAAATCTCTGAATAAAATTATCTGTATGCTTTTTCTGTCAATAAAAGCAATATAGTATAATTCTTGGTAGTAAACCTGTTTGTTTTCATTCTGTTGCCTACCATGTGAGCTGCCATGTTGGTATAAAACATCGATCATTTGATATTTTACTACAGCAAATAATAGTGATCCCCACGAAATAATAAATAAATCAGTGAGTTTCACGGAAATAAGTTTTTGGATGGATCAGATAATTTGAAGTTGTTAGTTTATTCTCCAGCAAGGTGAAAGAAAAAAGCTGTTAGTTTGTTCTCTATCAGGTGATCGAAGATGAAAACTAAAGTTCTCAAGGCCAGTGCATAATAACGGTGCCGTATTCTGTGCATCAATCACCATTACCAAATACCTATATTGCCAAATATTTCATGTACCGCTTTAGTGGTGATTAATCAATGTGCCATGGCACTGAAACTGAAACGAGACTTTGTAGTACAAGTGATATTCAAAGGGTTTTGAAAATTTATCAGCTCTATAGATATAGATGAAAATTTATCATCATCTATCTAGAAATCCTGTTTTTATAAATGTTACCTAGCCAAATATTGGTTTTATTTACTTAATATTTAGAAAACATGAGTTTAGTAAAAATTGTTCAGATTTTCTTAATGTAGTGTGTGAAATTACTATGTAATTATACAAGAAATATGCTACACAGCTGAATACACAAAGAGGTCAGCAGAGGGAGCAAAAGGTGCCTTTCCACTATAATCCACAGCAACATCACCCGCTCTTCTCTCTACATCATCGATGTATGTTATCTAAAGTCCTGTGCAAATGCCACCTCAACACGAGTCCTCTAGCCTTGCCTTCTTATCAGAAGCAGCTCGAAAGCCCCGATAATTCTAGAACCACTGAAAAATACACACTTGTTGCAAGGATTGAAAAGCCTCATATTGCAAATTCAGAATTCACAGTACTGAAAAAATTCATAATTTTTTTAAAGCTACAATACTGTGAACTATACAAAATGAATTATGTTGGGATCCGATGACTCTCTTCATTCCAGCCTATCTTATATTTTCTCATTCATTTCTCCACATAGTCACAACAACAGACTCACTATTACATTTCATTAATGGCTATTTTATAATAAATGATCTCAATAGCATTTCTGAAACCTCTGCTGTTCTGGTTTTACAGAACTCTTGAATTTTTGAATGAGTTAGTTTTTGATTGAAAAAGACCTGACTCTTATGCTTAGAAAAGCCATCATTTCTTTCTGTAAGCTTTCCGTCTTCTATAAGCTTTACATGTTCCATAAGCAAACATTCGCTGGTTTTGTGATCAAACTAGAGAGGCAAATTCAGTTAATAATAACAACGTCATTTATCATCCTCAAATCTAGTGTTATGGATAATACGATCTCCACAAGGAGACGGTTGCACGAGCGACAAGAGAAAGACAATCAACAGTCTTTTACTCATACCAAGATATGTCCACACACACTTGTTTCAACAGTCAAAGTAACGCCATATGTCCCCAGTGATGTGGGTGGGCAAAAGGAACAGTTGGCCTGCTAATGAGGGCCATATGTACACGCAGCCTATCGTACCATCCTTCTTACTTATGGTTGCTGAAAACTCAGTGGAAGAGCTTGCTCTGAGGAATGGCATGGCTGGAGGAGGAGAGGCTTCCTTAAGAGCAGGAAAGGACCATTTGTTGTACAACTACTGTATCTCTGAGACTGGGAGCTAAAGATACGCATGTACGTTACTCATTCTTATTAAGAGTTACTTACGCATCCGTAGAGTTCTTTACTCCAGTTTCACCTTCTTTCACTAAATTCTTTTGCATTTATGTGCAAAGGGATTTTGGGCCCTTTTCAAAAATTACTTTTCCTAATCAATCTTGTTAATTTGATGTTCATTTACATCGGCTTCTCTTTATTTTTAGCTTGATTTCCAGAAAAATTATACTTTCTTTGACATTGTTAAATGTTACAATATTAAAAGAAATGAAAAAGACTTAAAAACTTAGAATATTTGAATGAGGGTTTCTGGAAGGCAGAGAGAACAATAAGGCAAAAGTACTTACTGCACTACTGTTCCAAAGTAAAAGAAAAACAAAGATTTTAAAAATGATTATAGCAGCTTTGTATCTCAACCAGGGTTTCCTTTGAAATTTCTACAACTGCAAACACTATTCAGCAATTTGCACTGATTATAAAATTTATTGTTTTAAGGTCAATTGTGATACTATGATCAGATAATATAATTTACTTTACTCTTAATGGCTTCATTTTGACAACGGAGGGAGCTTTCAGGAAGGACAACGCTTCCTGCACAACAACCAGTAAAGCAGGTCACATCCATTTTCAATATAATTTTAAGAAAAATGAAGGACAAACTACTTGTGAGGCAGCAAGAATTCATTTGCATTAAATTAATTTGAACAGGGCATTTCAAGTTCTCTCTGGCAACAATGGAATAAAGGGGAAAATGAATCTATCTTATGCAATGATCCTCTTCTAGGTTACAGAAAGATTTGAAAGGCTGACATGACCATTGCTAAATTTCTTCTAGAAGTCTATGATTAGTGTCATAGATATAACTCATGAGATAAAATATTGACAAAGAATGTCTGTGAACTGCATCAATTGTGATGGAACTACTGTCTAACATCCCTTTGAAAAGTTATATTCTGCAAAGGTTAAAAAAACACCAACCTTTCGATGCTTTCTTATATGGATGAGCTTTTGTCAACAAGAACTAAGCTTCACAATTAAGCACTATGGAAGATAATGTTCTAGGTTAATTTAAACCTAACTAATCCAGGACTTGGCCTTGATAAATAATGGGTTTAATTAATATTTTTGACCCTAGCAGTGCAAATACTTTTACTTATATTTTACTAAAGCTAGTTTTGACAAATCTAAGGGTATTTAATTTATCAGTATCTGTTGTCAGATGAAAACTTCCCCATCAATACCTTCTAATGGTTCAAAAATAAACTGTTACCCCCACAGATACATTGTTTTTCCATGCGTAAGCAAGTACATTAATTTCAGGGTCTCAAGGCATAAAAGTGATATTACCACTTGTGATAGGCTGCATAATAGTCCCAAAAGATGTTCTTCACCTAATCTCCCGGCCCTGGGAATGTGCTGCCTTACACAGCCAAAGGACTTGTAGATACGATTCATTTAAGGATCTGGAGACAAGGTGATTATCCCAGATCATCCACGTGAGTCCAAAGTAATCACAGGAGTCCTTAGATGAAGTGGAGAGAAGGACTCAAAGTTAAAGGAGGAGACAGCGCGGAGACAGAAACAGAAATAAAAGCAACGCACCTTGAAAATGGAGGAATGGGGAAAAGACAATGGAGACAGGTGCCACCAGAAGCAGAAAATGCAAGAGAATGGATTCTCCCCTCAGCACCTCGAGAAGGAACCCACACTGCAGACACATTGACTTAGCCTAATTAAAGTGATTTTGGACTTCTGATCTTTGAAACTGCAAGACAATAAATATGTGTTAAGTTATGTAAATGTGTCGTAATTTGTTATAGCAGCAGTAATACAACTAATACACCACTACAATAAGCAAAGGAAATAAAGTGCAATAGTGACAAACTTAAGGGTTTCCAGGAAAGAGAAACGAAGTGGTAAACTCAATCACAGGATTATATTAGTAACTGTAGTATATGTTACTTGCTTACCCTTTCAATCACATTATTGCTGTAATTATCATTATCATCCAATCAATATGATTACACCAGTATGTATAACTTAGACATGAAAATTTTTTTCTATTTCACTCTTCCCATAATTCCATGCAGCTACCCCTAAGCAACTATGTATCTGATGAAGCTAATATTTTCAGGGAAAATCTTCCATGTTAAGCAGAAAATTTACATCTAAAATTAAATTCTTTTAAGGCAGTCTGGGGACAATACCTAGAAAATTCAAACATTACTTCTCAAGAATACCACTAGCAGTGAGTTTGTGACGCTATCTTCCACCAACTGAATCAAAATTAATTTTAAATATTTTCAAAGCAATATTTTTAAAAATCGTGTACACATTTTTTCCTCTTGGTAAAAATAAACCACTTCTCAACCATCCATTATATTTATGTTAGTTACATGAAGTCCATACATGAATTATCATACCACAAATAGAAAACTATTTAAATAGAAAAATCTCACTTGGTGCTGACAGAATGACAGCATAAAACTGTTAAGCATGAGGAGAAAGTTGTTTGCAGTGTAAATATTTCCCTTTTCCTATCAAAGTGTGTCCTGTGATCTAGCGCTCTTCTCTCCACATGCTTAAGTACAGCAAAAGTTATAAAAACACTCATTCTAGTTTTCTATACTTTAATGGTTGTAGAACATCAGAAGAGAATTGGGAGATGGGAATGTTTTGTGCTTGACATTGCATTTGAGGGGAAAATAAAAACTTGGACATAATATGTGGGATGTCTTCACAGTAATACATGGGAGGGCAAGCAAAAAATGCTATCAAATTTCTACCATGCGCTGAGCCCCTTATATAAACAAATATCCAGCCTTTCTAATGTACTAACAACCACTCTTCATAGCAGGTATTCTATTCCCAGCTTGTAGGTAAGAAACAAAGCTTCAGAAAGGGATCTTCACCAATGTCACACAGTCAATAAAAGGCAGAACTAGGGCAAATATCAATAATAAAAATAGCAATCTAATCCTAATTGGACCTGGCACTGTTCTAAGAAGAAAATCATTAACAAAGGATTTTGAGTTACCACACTCTTAGTCTCCCCGTTTTACAAAAGAAGCAACTGGGGTAAAGTGAAGCTATGCCGTTTCTTTTCAAGCTCATATACCTAACAAGATACCACTTTAATCATGGGTCTCTGATAGATCGTGTACCTCATTTCTAGCGTTTGCTGAGATTTTTCTTATTAACCCTAAGCAAGTATTTGATCCCTGGTAAGTATGCTGTAATTTTTTCACCGCTCATTCTTATCACGGTTCTTCAAGAAAAGTACAGTTCAACACATTTGTCCTATTTGGTTACAAATTTTGAAATTCAAAATATGTATCACACTAAGCTGTTAGCTCCATTTGGAATTTTAAAAAACTAAATTTTTCACTCAGTTAAAAAAAATTGCATTGTTTACTCCCATATCTACAATATAGCTTATAAGTGTATATTTGTATTGAAAACATAATTTTCTACAACTTTTATAATATTTAAATACTATTTAAGGTTTTAATAATATTTAAATATTTAAATAATACATTTAAAAACATAGTTCAACAAGTCCGAATAATCCATCACTTACTTATGACAGAATATTTGTTCAGTATCTTCTGTTTGTTCACTCTTGTGTAATATATCCTATTTTAAGAATCAAAAACTTCTCTTAATGTCAACACTACAGCCTCTTCACAATTCCTACTTATTCCTAATTACCCTTCAGGAGCAAATAAAATGAATTTATCCCAAATTTCTTTGCTTTGAAACAACTTCAGTGAAAATGGTGGTTGTCAACCATATCTACCATTCATATATCCCATTGTTTTCTGCATTAAATTTCATCTAATACTCCTTATGCCATCAGTGTCACTACAAAGGGGGACAGGGGATGAATCTCATCATGAACAAAGGTATATACACTAGATCTTAGGATGTTCAATCATTTCCTTACTCTATTATGTCCCATCTGAACTACTCATATTAAAATGAGCAACTATATGAACATGGTACTTTTAAGAAAGGATGTTCAAAAATTAATTCATATCTTGTACAAATTGGTATCCAAGAAATCATGACCTAATAGGCATCACATATGTGAATGAAAAAATTCACTTTCAGCAATGAATGTTGATGACACTCCTTTAGCAAGAGTTGTACCGAGCTACCCACAACTCCTCAGCACTCACTATTCTCATACATGCGGTCGGACAATGTCCAAGGGTGCAGTGATTCTGTCCAGAGGCTTTTCTGGGCCGTTAGAGCTGTCTCAGCCTGTGTACAGGGTTATACAGACACTCTAGGGCATTCATGACTCTGATCACTGGAGCAGCCCTGTACTAACTGCAAATTTATGGAGGAAACTTTCAAGTCCTCTTGCCCCCCAGTTGGGGTAACTCTGTTACCTATTTCATGTGGTCTCAGTTCTCCAACAAAAATGATCTCGGCCTGCTCATCTTACTTCCATTTCACTACATGGCATAACTAGAAGTTGACTAGGTATTCTGCTTTAATGTATATGCAAAGCCCTCTTGTTCAGGAATGTTTGTAGAATAATATTTCTAAATTAGGAATACAATTGGTCTTGTTCTTTCCTGAGGGATAAAATGTCATCTCTCTTCTTCTCTCCCTCTCTCCTTTCTTCCTAACTCAGCTAACCCTCTATCTGAAAGAATTACAAAGGAAGAAATCTAGGGCATTGTTTAGCATTCTCAGGAGGATTGGAAATGTTGGAATGACAGCGAGTATCACACATACACTGCTTGAAGTATTTTGTAGGATCCAAGGGAAGAGAAAATTTTGACATTCCAGAAAATTTAAGTCATCCTTTTAATATCAGGACCAGAAAGAAACAGGTCACACGGGCAAGAGCCATAAAACTAATTATCTTGACTCTTTCCAGAATACCTGAGCTATAAATGTACAGGGAATCCTGTAATCAGATGCAAAGTTGTGTATAATATACTTAGTTCCCAAATGTAACTAGGAATTTTATGTATATAATGTGAAAAATCGTTCCAAAGTATTTGAGACTCCAAAAACTTTCCTAGCTAGCATTCAATATTCTTGCTTAACTTCTCCTTATACCCCGAACTGTATTGAGCATGCATAGACACACAAAAGCTAGGATCAACTATTACCGCTTAAGAAAGAAAAGGAGGAAAACGGCTGTATTATAGGGATTTAGTTTTCTTCCTCAACTCTTGAAGAAGCCTATTTGTATCAGCCCGTGTCAGACAACAAAGTACTTATCAATAAAGTTTTATGAATGTGGTCACATATGAAATATAAGAGCATTCAGTTTCTACCTCTCCTTTTCTCATAAATCCTACATCAGATAGACATTAGCTATATCTGCCAATGTTTCCACGGAATCTTAAAGACTATTCACTGCAAAGCTGGCAGTGTAGCCTGAAAGCAAGTTATGTCTGCGTTGCAACTTCACACTAAGTGGTTTAAAAATACAACTAAATGTGGCCTGTGTTTATCTTGATTATAAGACATAAATTATCCCAAGAATATTCTTAGTAAAAATTGGGTCTCCCGGTCAAGCCACTTCTATTAAGAAGGACACAGGTCAGTTTTTAGGAGTTTAGGTGTTATTTGGAAGTTAGGAGCATCTAAATATGGAATATAACTCCATTAAATTATAGTATATTTTATATCAAAGAGAAACGACAAAAATAAGAAATGTTTTAAGTATTTTTTCGTATAGCGTGTTCATATATAATTACTTCAGTAGTCTCAATGTAGTCATGCAATTGTTTGGGTAAAGAACTAAACTTGAAGTTAAATAGCATAGGTCTGAATTCTTATGGTTTATAACATTCATATATTTTATATGTTCCAGAATAATATGTAATTTCTAAGTTTATAACATAATAATTACAGAAATCTAGGTAAAGTAATACTTCTGTGACACAGTCTCTTCATCTACAAAATGGAATATTGCTTTTCTCCTTAAATTTATATTAAAAATTGGAGAAGTAATATATGTGAAAGAACCTTACATTAAATATGCAAGTTTTATTTGTTGAATTCAAACAGTCATTAAAGAACAAAATAAAACATTACATTTGGATTAACAAAGTAGATACATATATCTCAATCTGAGAAACCTTTAAGCTCTCTTGACCATAAAATGACATTGGATCCTATAAGAGAGTTTGGTAAATATTTGAAAGATATTTCAATTTCACACCTAAATGTTGATTCTGACATTTATTTCCTAAACTTATCATTTGTATACTTACCTGCTATTAAATCCACAGGGGTCATGTCACTAACTGTATGCCCACCGATTTTATTGAGAGGTATTCAGCAAGGCCCACAAAGTAAGTATTGAATTTTTTTAAAAAACAGACCCAAAACACCTAAAAGCAAAACACTTAGTAAATTCTTATAATCATGAAGATCACAAATTAGTGCTATTAGTAAGAAAGAAACTTCTAAACCAAATAAAGTCCTAATACCTCCAACGAATTTTGTCTCTCTGATACACACACACACGATTAAAAAAAAAAATGAAGGAAATGTAAAAAAATAAATAAATGAAGGAAGTTCTGTGGGAAATGTCCATAATTTCATGCCCAGAATTTCCCTATCAATCTCTTTCCCCAAAGTTCTTCCGAGAAAATAAAGTTGCCTTTCTCTCAACGTTAACTCATCACTTTTCTCATAGCATTTTCAAAAGAAATATTTCCTGTCAGCCGGCCACTTAAACTTTGTGCTGTTAAAGAAATCCAAAAAGGTATCAATTTTGCAACAAAGGATAAAGAGGAGACGAAGTGAACCAACATGGCTTTTAAGCTAAATTGCCGTCACCTGTCACAGGTTGTCTAGCGAGCCTCAAGTTCCCTCTAATAAGCTTATGGAGGGTGCGGAGCAAAGGCACCTCAAGGTGCTCTGCGGGTTTTCCCCTGGTAAATTAGGCTGAAAGGAAAAGAGTCCCACCCCCCACCCCCAAACTTGGAGACCAGGGCTGCCCTGCCGAATGCTGTGCCCAGACCTCCTACTTCCACGCCCTTCCAGTCCTTTCCTCGGCTTGGAAAATTGGGCATGAGGCAAGCTAAAGGAAGGACAGAAGGCCAAAACGGGCATCCGGGAAGCCAAATTTCTGTCTCAAAAGCTCGTCTAGAAACGCGTACATAGCGCGTGCCTTGCGGACATCTCCTAAAACCCCGTTCACTGAAGCTAATTCCTCCCGAACGCCCCCACGCCGGCTGAGGATCGCAACCGCCCATCCGCCCCTCCAGCCTGTGCAGCCGCCCCCAAAACCTCCCGTGAATCGGGAAATGTCAAGGCAGCAGCGCTTGGGGAGCCGAGCAGCCTCGCCAGTTCCAAGTCTCTGGTTCGAGACCCCTCGCTTCGCCTCTTTGGGGAACTCACCTGGAGTCAGGTTTAGATGGCAGCCTCCACCCAGGGGACCGGGAAGCGGCCCCGGGAAGCGCCGCCGCGTCCTGTGAATAACGAGCGCAGCGCAGCGGAGCAGCTCCCCCTGGACTGGCCGCTCCCCGATTCCTCCCGCTCTGTCCGGGAACCGTCCCTCCGTTCTTTCCTCTCCCTCCCCTGCCTGCAGCCGCCGCGCTCCCTCCTCCTGCTGGCGGCTCAGGGCTGTGCTTCCGCCTCCCTCCTGCGGGCGCACGAGCTGCCCGCGCTGCTAATGAGCAGGCTCCAGGCTCCGCCCGGCCAGGGGTGCGCACACGCCCCACGCCGGAGACGAGCTCCCGGGAGCGGAGCTATGGATACGCCTGCTGCGGCCGCTGGAGAAATGAACTGGAGGAGGCATCCAGCATCTCACACTTTCTGGCCACTCAGCTTAACTAAGCCATAACCCCAGACTTCTTCCTAAATCTCCAGTAATTTACAGGTGCTGAAAAGTCAATGAGGGGTTTGAGCACAATCTGTGTTAACAGTATTGCCAGTATAGAGATGCTAATCTGGCTAGATTCTAGGGATGAAATGTTCAAGGGACGGTATATGATTCTTTCTGGTGGTTATTTTGACATATTTTGGCTATACTTACAGATCTGTAAAATAAACCAGCAATCTTCTAATCATGACAACACAGATTCCTAATTGAAGGCAGCTGATACTTATTAAATACCAGGCTCTGTTTAATAGGCTCTTCTTTCCCAGCTGATCTTTACTACAATTCTGTGAGCACTACTAGCACCCCTATTCTATATTTTAAGAATTTGGGTTTAACTTTTAAAACAAGACGGTCTTAAAACAAGACTAAGGATCATGTCCAACCTTGCAGAGATTCTAAGTTTCTGAGCCTAAATAATAACTGATATCTGTAGCTCCCACAACCCATACCCTGTGTATAATGTGTTGCAGCATCTTGGATGGTACTGTGTAACTGAACCAACAAAGATAATAGGACCATCAGCAAATACACACCACGAGACTAATGAATACCTAGAATCCTAGTGAGACTTGTAAATAGTCAAGCACCCTAAGTAACAATAGTTCAAGTGCATGCTAAACATGGTGATTACTTATAAAAGAACAGCAACCAGTATGAGTGAAGACAGGCAAATAATGTTCAAAATGTTCAGAATCAATGTCCAGCCACTTATGAGTTGAATTCCCCACTCTAAAAAGGAGGCCAGATGTGATGTATTCTAAGAAGTCTACAATGGGCGTGGTCTTTTCACAACCAAAAAGGGCTTTTTAAACACTTATATCCCATTAAGAATATGCAATAGCTAATTAATATTAAATCTGAAAATCAGTGATAATTTATTTCAACTAACCTTACATGAAAAAATCATTACTCATTCAAGCTTTTAGAATTAGATTAAATAGCATTGAGTATCAAATTTACTTCAACCCATAGAAATAATAGACAGTTAATTAATAAAGTAAGTAATTTAATTAACTTTACTTTTGTGTCATGATGTATTTTTCCTTAGGAAAAGGATAAGACATTTTTTCCATGGTATAAAACACTAGAATATGACTTTTATATTTTTCTTCATGAAGATTAAAGAATTAATAAAATAAGTACAGACATATTGTCAACAAATCTATCCAGATCATTCATTCTCCACTCAAGAAATTATGCTAGGCAAGCTTTATTTCTCCATATGTACAAGGCAATTCAGAGGTCAAAAATTTGAAAACACTTCAATGAACATCAACCATTAATTAACTAAGAGTAGATTTTATTTATAAACAACTTTAAAAGACTATAAAAAAGGTATAACAAACTTCTACTTTATCAGTACTGCTACTCCTGTTGAACACAAAGATATATAATTATAGTTTTCTCCCTATTTAAAATATTTATTGATTCTGGCATAATAATGTCATACTCATCCCTCAATAATCAGTGTACATGGAACCAGAAATCTTTTCTTTCACCTAGTCAATTGAAGTATTTCTGTGTTTTGCATGTTAACACTCTATTTATTCTGTGTTTCTAGTGCTTATCCTCAAAATTTTTATAGTTCCGTTCACATATGAATTCTACCAATCAGCACTATATATAAATAATGCAACGTATAAAATGTGTTAAATAAATGGATGTAAGATTTATGCTAAATTTTTCACATAGTAAGTACTTCAAAACCCTTATTATTTTTCCTTAAGCTTTTATGTGCATATATTTTATCTCTCCAACTAAAGAATAAACTTCTAAATAAGAAGAGTTTTGTCTATAAATTTTACGCATTTTAATACATTATTAATCTAAAACCTTGGACTAGAGTTTGGAATTCTTTTATGTATTCATTTATTGATTCAAAAAATAGGTGTCCATGCCATTTTTTCTAAACCTTGTGCAAGATGTAGGGTATACAATGATGTCCAGACTTTAGAGTCCTTGACCTCATGGCGTTTAAAGTGCAGTAATGTACAGTAATTTTAAAATCTATTTATTATTATTTAAAACAATAAATGAATACATTCTTGTCGAAAATAACTGAAAAGTCTGTCTGAATTCCCTGGCCAAGGCCAAAACATGAAAGCAAAAGAGCTGCCTGAAAACAGTGCAAGCCACTCTCCAGAGGGTTTCTCTGTTGAAACAGCACATCGCATTATGGAAATAATGAGAAAAATTAGTAACTGTGCAAACGACAACACATATGCATCTTTGTGGTTTCTGACCTTTTAGCATCGTCGAAGCAAGACCACAAACCTTTCAACACCAGGCGTGGTATTAATCTTGCACAGAATATAATGTTTTCACATATTTTATTCTGATTTCCTACAAAGTAATTTCAATTTCTAGCTAAAGCTAATGGATTTTTCTAGTGAAAACATTGTGTACAGAATGACTTTCCAGTGAGATCCGCGTACCATGCGCCATTTTCATGTTCGTGCTCATTTCTCTGAAGTCTGTTTGCCTTTAATTCACCATAATAAAATTCCTTGTGTACTTTTATTGGCAACCATTGCATAGTGACACTTGCATCCAAATGTAATTCCATTTGAGCTTGGCAGTGTTTGCTTTTTTATCAGAAGAGGAAAGTTAGAGGGAACAAGGGGCAAAGATGTGTGTAAGAATATCTGAGGGACCATCACAGCATCATCACAAATTCAAGATTTTTTTGAAACATTAGACAAGGGACTCACAGCCATGCCCTGGGATGGCTGAAACACTTCACAACCTGCTCATGTTTATGACCAAAATCATCACCTAAAATGAATTCAATGTGTCAATATCATAATATTGTTTGTGTATAAGTAATCATGAAGCAGTTAGGGAAGGGAGTATAATCTAGTAAGAAATTGGAACAAAAAGTGTTAGACAAAATTCAAGAAGATTTAAAAGAAGAAAATTAACCTGTCTGATCTGAACAGAATTGGAAAAGCACATCAATCATAGCTCTATACATTGACCATAGACTTAAAGCATAACATAAAAATAAAGAAGGCAGATAACTCAGGAAAACATTTCTATTAAATCTACTCCGTAAAGTTTTCCCATACTTTTATTTTACTAACAGGAGCATACATTTAAATCTGACAAAATCATATATATTTTGTTGATTCAATTTGTAGCAGATAGAGGAGCATGTCCCAGTGCTATGACAGTGAGTTGTCACTATAACATACCACTGCTTTACATCTTACCCACAGGCTAAAATGTTTACCCCTAGAGTCGTGACTTTGTATATGACAGGAGATTGCTACTAAAAGTAAATATATTTGGCTGAAGGGTAGATACAACTTTAGGCCATTGTATCATTCACTAAAATTTAGCTGGCATTTACATATTTACCTGCTTAGTTCATATGACAAATATGTTTGAGAGACTGCCATATACAAAAAAAAAAGATGGAACCATCTTAAAAATTTAGAGATTACTTAAAGAAATGGAACTGAAGGGTTAACTGTGATGGCAAGAATGAAGAGAGCAAAACCAGAGGGTACTTCAAGGAGAACAGGCATGAGAGAGGCATTATAATTTGGAGGGTGCTATGATTTGAACCTATGTGCCCATCCAAAGTTTGTATGTTGAAACTAAAATCCCAGGACAATGACATCAAGAGATGGGGCTTTTGGTTAAGTGATTAAGTGAAGAAGGATCCACCCTCATGAATGAGATAAACGTCCTCGTAAAAGATGCTTTAGAGGAATGCCGGGCTCCTCAGTCTCTTCTGCCATGTCGTCACATTGTCCGTTTTTGCCCACTTTTGTCACGTGAAGACGAAGCAAGAAGGTGCCACCTCGGGACCAACTGCCAAATCTCCGCTGCCTTGATTTCGGACTTCTCAGCCCCAGAACTGTGAGAAATACATTTCTGTTTTTTATGAATTACTCAATCTGTGGCATTTTGTTATAGCAGCATACAGACAAAAACAGGGTAAACAGCCTGGTGAGAGTGGATATTTTAGAAACTTGAGATGATTCAATGTCGCTGATTCTCCATTTTCTCATATGTAAAATGAAGGAAATAATGCTGATTACTTCATAGTTCATTGTACAAATTAAATTAACTATGTAAATAAAGCAAGCAATATAGTTCCTTTTATCTGGTATACATTGTTTAAGTGTTGTTGTCATTACATGAGGAAAACAAGAACTTCCTCAAACAGAAGGATGTGGGAACCAAAACTAAGATATAAGAAAGGACCAAAGTTCACTGTGACAATCTGGTCAAGCGCTGGTTAGGGAAGATAGCATAATGTTACGCATAGATATTATTTGAGGATAATTTTCCTCCACCCCGAACTCCTCTAGCACTTTCCCTACGTCTTTCATTGCACTTCTTCATTTGTCTCTTTAATTACGGTTATTTATATAAATCTTTTAGCTTCCTACAAAAATAAGCTTGTAGTGGGACAGATTCTTGAGGATCTATGTCAAAGCAATTTTTCTATTTCCTACAGCAAGTAACCCAGTAGTAATCACACAGAATTTGTTAAAAGAATAAACATAGGAAGATTAATTTCCATTTTTTTCTTTGCTAATTTTTAATCAGAATTATACCATTGTTAGGGAGGGAGAAATTATAAATTGAGGACATGAGTATTAACATTTAAATCTGTTATTCTGCTTTATTTTAGAGCTTGCCATGTTTTGTGATTAAAAAAAGAAACAGGACATTCTATATAGCTGTTGCAAAACGTGTGGTCTGTTGGTGAACTAGCAGCACCAGCATTACCAAGATTTCCTTAGTTTGCAGGGCTACTGAGTCAGAATTCGCATTTTGACAAAACTCCAGGTGATTCATGCTCTGCATTTAAGTTGGAGAAGCACTGTTCTATAGTTCTCCTTATGTCCTAAATGCATTGTCAGTGAAAGAAAATACTATACGTATGATAATAATAACGGTAATATTAACAAAAATGTAACTATTAGTAATTTTCTATGCTCTCCCAGATACTAAGTCCTTTATTTAATACTTGTGATATTTCTGCGAAGTTGCAATTGATATCACCTACTAAACTGATACTCAGAAATCTGAGGTAATTCTCCAAGGTCACAAAGCTAGTGAATCACAAACCAGATTTTTAAACTCTTGCTGCTTCATTCCAAAGACTAAACCGTTTCTAACTCACAGTTAATACATTTGCTTCTGCCTTCCATTTCCTAAATATGGTTTCCTTTCTATTTCATTAGCTTTACTTATACATGACTGATTTTTAACCCTCTCTAACATTTGCAGAATATGGTGTACTATGGTTAATAAGGACAATACCAAGTAATATCATGTTGAGAAAGCGTGCAGAAGTAGCATCAAAAAACAGACTTTTTCCAAAATGTTTACTAAAAACTTTCAATAAAAACAAGATTTTCTACTTAGAATTTCTACCTTGCATAACTCAAATGGAGCATGACTATTAAAATGACAAATAGATTCTGTAGTTGCCTAAGAGCTAAGAATAAGAATTGCTATATAAAAAAGCATAAATATGCCATATGAATGACATGTATAAGAATCATGGGAGTGCTATTTGGTATTTAGTATTTAGTTCCATTCTGCAGCATGATCAAAAAGAAGCATCTGTATAGTTCACTGTGCATTATAGCACAATAAATCACCTCATTAGGCTCAGATATATGTAAAGATTTACAGTCTGGGAAAGTCCACTAGATATTCTTAATCACTTCTTAGACTGTACTGTCCCCCATATTTCTCTTTTTCTATAGAAAGGTTGCACATGGAAAGGCTTTATTTGAAATCCAGCAATGAATGGAATGTCTGTGAAGCAAGAAATAGATGGAAATTGACATTTTAAAAGAAAGTTTGGCTTCTGAAGAGATACAGCTGTGACCTTGGTCTTTTTGTTGGAGAGAAGTATTCCCTAGCCTTACTGTACTATTTTTCCCAAAGCACCCTCTCTATTGTTCTCCCTTCATCTCTGGCTCGTATCATATGGCCCCTCCCTCATTCTATCTGGTGAGTTCTGAGAAAAATGCTTAAATTCTGCAGAGAAGATTGAGAACAATGCTAAATATTCCTCAGAGAAGCAAAATATTATGTTAACAGTTTATATTTTCACATGAAATTGTCTATCTCTTCTCTCTGTCTCATGTGTGTATGTGTGTATGTGTGTATGTGTATATATATATATAATATACAGTAGATATGTATATATAGAGTATAATATTCAGTATATATGTATATATAGTATAATATACCGTATATATGTATATATATACAGTGTGTGTGTGTGTATATATATATACATATATATATGTATATATATACTACCATTTACCTCCCAGGCTATACGTCCTGACATCTTAAAAGTAGAAAGCCCTCACAGGCCGCGGTTGCTCATGACTGTAATCCCAGCACTTTGAGAGGCCGAGGCGTGCAGATCACCTGAGGTCGGGAGTTCAAGACCAGCCTGACCAACATGGTGAAACCCCATCTCTACTAAAAATACAAAAAATTAGCTGGGCGTTGTGTTGCGCACCTGTAATCCCAGCTACTCAGGAGGTGGAGGCAGGAGAATCACATGAACCCGGGAGTCGGAGGTTGTGTGAGCCGAGACCATGACATTGCACTGCAGCCTGGGCAATGAGAGCAAAACTCCATCAGAAAAAGAAAGGTGGATAGGCCTTAAAAGACTTTTGAAAATGAGATTTGTCGAATATTTATTAGAGATGAAGAAAATAAGTGCGGACCCACACGTAACTTGTCTGAGGTCACAGAAGTAGGGACCCACACGTAACTTGTCTGAGGTCACAGAGGTAGTCATGCTGCAGCAGCCTTATTGGTTTTCCTCTATGACATGCATTATTATTGTTTTTGATCATTTCAAGAGGTTTCTAGTCGATAGTGGGACAAAATTTCTAATTTGGGAACCTAATTTTCTCTGCAAATCTTCTTTACATCTCTAGCTTATTAATACACCTCAGAAGTGTTACAGGAATTAATTCGCAGGATTTTGAAAAATATTTTGAGGTATGCTGGGAAAAATCATGTCAAGTATCAATGATTAGAAACTAAACAATCAATATTAGATATTGTAAAATTATATTTAATCTTCCATATGGCATAAATAAGTTATTTTAATGTACAGTCGTTGTACTTTGTAAACTTGCATATAAAATATTTGAAAAAATAACTTTCAATATGTAAAATGTAAATATACAAAGGAAAGCATCGGAAAAAATAGATAAAAATAATCAGGCTAAGAAAACACTACAGTGTCACCCTCAGAAGACTATAGAAGGATTCTCACCCTCGAGAAACAGAGGAACTTGAACATGGAAATGACCCTCTGCTGGCCATACTGATTATGGTACATAATTTTAAAAGGCTTTTAGAGAGAAGGGAAATGTTTTATTATGCATTCAGCACAGTGTTATGGTGATGTTTCTTAAATATCAGCTATTTTTAAAATTCCTATAATCTTTCTATAGATGACAAAGGTACATAAATATGAAGGATAAGAAGGGCCCCTGCAAACCTGATAATACAATTCTCTTTTCAATGATAACGTATATCTAAGCGCGCATCTCCTAATCATATTGATGTGCATTAAGTGTTCTTTTACCTACACCTGTCAAAGTGGCTAAAGTAATCCTTCATGAGGAGATAATTTTTTTCTTTAGGTGATTTTTTCCGCATAATACCCTAACATTTCCAATTCCATCATTCTCGAAAAAGTTTACATGATATACATATACAATTACTAAAATTTTGGCGGCATAAATAATTTAAATGGACTTTACTTCAAAGATAATATTTACTTTTAAAGTTGTAAACCTTTGAATCATCAATTAATTAGAATTATCTTTTTCTTTATAAATACAGTTTTTTGTCCCTACATATTTATGATTTGGAAATTTTCACCTGGAAAATTTCATTTTCAGTTGGATGCCTTGTCTTTAGTATAAAATTCAGTATTTCAATTTCAATATAATTTTTTGATTGATTTTAATGCAGAGAACAGAAAGGAATATCTTCAAATATAAACTACACAGAATCATTCTGTGAAACTTCTTTCTGATCTGTGCATTCAGCTAACAGAGTTAAACCGTACATTTGATTGAGCAGTTCTGAACACTCTTTCTGTAGAAAATGCAACTGGACATTTGGAGCGCTAAGAGGGTAGTAGTGGAAAAAGGAATATATTCAAATATAAAGTACACAGAAGCATTCTGTGAAATTTCTTTCTGTTCTCTGCAACTTCTTTCTGTTCTCTGCATTCAACTAACAGAGTTGAGCCTTACTTTTGAAGGAGCAGTTCTGAAACACTCTTTGTGTAGAAACTGAAATTGGACATTCGGAGAGCTAAGAGGATAATAGTCGAAAAAGGAATATCTTCAGCTAAATACTACACAGAAGCATTCTGTGAAACTTATTTCTGATATGTGAATTCAACTAACAGAGTAAAACCATACTTTTGATTGAGCCGTTATGAACACTCTTTCTGAAGAAAATGCAAGTGGACATTCGGAGCACTAAGAAGGTAATACTGGAAAAAGGAATATATTCAAATATAAACTACACAGAAGAATTCTGTGAAACTTCTTTCTGTTCTGTGCATTCAACTAACAGAGTTGAACCTTACTTTTGATTGAGCCGTCCTGAAACACTCATTCTGTAGAAACTGCAATTGGACATTCTGAGCGCTAAGTGGCCTATATTGGGAAAAAGAATATCTCCAAATAAAAACTACTCAGAAGAATTCTGTGAAACTTATTTCTGATCTGTGCATTCAGCTAACAGAGTTAAACCACACTTTTGATTGAGCAGTTATTAAACACTGTTTCTGTAGGAAATGCAAGTGGACATTAGGAGCGCTAAGATTGTAATAGTGGAAAAAGGAATATCCCCAAATTAAAACTACACAGAAGCATTCTCTGAAACTCCTTTCTGTTCTCTGCATTAAACTAACAGAGTTGAGCCTTACTTTTGAAGGTGCTGTTCTGAAACACTCTTTGTGTAGAAACTGCCAGTGGATATGCGGAACGCTAAGAGGGTAATAGTCGAAAAAGGAATATCTTCAACTAAATACTAAACAGAAGCATTCTGTGAAACTTCTTTCTGTTCTGTGCATTCAACTAAAAGAGTTGAACCTTACTTTTGATTGAGCCGTTCTGAAACACTCTTTCTGTAGAAAATGCAAGTGGTGATTCGGAGCACAAAGAGGGTAATAGTGGAAAAAGGAATGTCTCCATATATAAACTACACAGACCCATTCTGTGAAACTTCTTTCTGTTCCTTGCATTCAACTAACAATATTGAACCTTACTTTTGATTGACCAGTTCTGAAACTCTCTTTCTGTAGATACTGCAATTGGAAATTCTAAGCGCTAAGAGTCCTATATTGGAAAAAGGAATATGTTCAAATAAAAACTACACAGAAGAATTCTGTGAAACTTCTTTCTGATCTGTGCATTCAACTAACAGAGTTAAACCATACTTTTGATTGAGCAGTTCTGAACACTCTTTCTGTAGAAAATGCAAGTGGACATTCGGAGCTCTAAGAGGGTAATAGTGGAAAAAGAAATATCGTCAAATAAGAACTACAGACAGGCATTCTGTGAAACTACTTTCTGTTCTGTGCATTCAACTAACAGAGTTGAACCTTACTTTTGATTGAGCCGTCCTGAAACACTCATTCTGTAGAAACTGCAATTGGACATTCTGAGCGCTAAGTGGCCTATATTGGGAAAAAGAATATCTCCAAATAAAAACTACTCAGAAGAATTCTGTGAAACTTATTTCTGATCTGTGCATTCAGCTAACAGAGTTAAACCACACTTTTGATTGAGCAGTTATTAAACACTGTTTCTGTAGGAAATGCAAGTGGACATTAGGAGCGCTAAGATTGTAATAGTGGAAAAAGGAATATCCCCAAATAAAAACTACACAGAAGCATTCTCTGAAACTCCTTTCAGTTCTCTGCATTAAACTAACAGAGTTGAGCCTTACTTTTGAAGGTGCTGTTCTGAAACACTCTTTGTGTAGAAACTGCCAGTGGATATGCGGAACGCTAAGAGGGTAATAGTCGAAAAAGGAATATCTTCAACTAAATACTAAACAGAAGCATTCTGTGAAACTACTTTCTGTTCTGTGCATTCAACTAAAAGAGTTGAACCTTACTTTTGATTGAGCCGTTCTGAAACACTCTTTCTGTAGAAAATGCAAGTGGTGATTCGGAGCGCTAAGAGGGTAATAGTGGAAAAAGGAGTATCTTCAAATATAAACTACACAGAAGCATTCTGTAAAACTTCTTTCTGTTCCTTGCATTCAACTAACAATATTGAACCTTACTTTTGATTGACCAGTTCTGAAACTCTCTTTCTGTAGATACTGCAATTGGAAATTCTGAGCGCTAAGCCTCCTATATTGGAAAAAGGAATATGTTCAAATAAAAACTACACAGAAGAATTCTGTGAAACTTCTTTCTGATCTGTGCATTCAACTAAAAGAGTTAAACCATACTTTTGATTGAGCAGTTCTGAACACTCTTTCTGTAGAAAATGCAAGTGGACATTCGGAGCTCTAAGAGGGTAATAGTGGAAAAAGTAATATCGTCAAATAAGAATTACAGACAGGCATTCTGTGAAACTACTTTCTGTTCTGTGCATTCAAATAACAGAGTTGAACCTTACTTATGATAGAGCCATTCTGAAACACTCTTTCTGTAGAAAATTCAATTGGACAATCTGAGCGATAAGAGGCCTATATTGGGAAAAAGAATATCTTCAAACAAAAACTACACAGAAGCATTCTGTGAAACTTTTTCTGATCTGTGCATTCAGCTAACAGAGTTAAATCATACATTTGATTGATCAGTTCTGAACACTCTTTCTGTAGAAAATGCAACTGGACATTTGGAGCACTAAGAGGGTAGTAGTGCAAAAAGGAATATATTCCAATATAAACTACACAGAAGCATTCTGTGAAACATCTTTCTGTTCTGTGCATTCAACTAACATAGTTGAACCTTACTTTTGATTGAGCCTTTCTGAAACACTCTTTCTGTAGAAACTGCAATTGGACATTCTGAGCGCTAAGAGGCCTATATTGGTAAAAAGAATATCTTCATATAAACACTACACAGCAGCATTCTGTGAAACTTCTTTCTGATCTGTGCATTCAGCTAACAGAGTTAAACCATACTTTTGATTGAGCAGTTCTGAAACACTCTTTCTGTAGAAAATGCAACTGGACATTCAGAGCGCTAAGTGGGTAATAGTGGAAAATGGAATATCTTCAAATATAAACTACACAGAAGAATTCTGTGAAACTTATTTCTGATCTGTGCATTCACCTAACAGAGTTAAACCATACTTTTGATAGAGCAGTTCTGAACACACTTTCTGTAGAAAATGCAAGTGGACATTCGGAGATCTAAGAGGGTAACAGTTGAAAAAGGAATATCTTCAAATATAAACTACACAGAAGCAATCTGTGAAACTACATTCTGTTCTGTGCATTCAACTAACAGAGTTGAACCTTAATTTTGATTGAGCAGTTCTGAAACACTCTTTCTGTAGAAACTGTAATTGGATTTCTGAACGCTAAGAGGCCTATATTGAGAAAAATAATATCTTCAAATAAAAACTTCAGAGATGCATTCTCTGAAACTTCTTTCTGTTCTGTGCATTCAGCTAACTGAATTAAACGATACATTTGATTTAGCAGTTCTGAAACACTCTTTCTGTAGAAAATGCAAGTGGACATTCGGTGTGCTAAGTTGGTAATTGTGGAAAAAGGAATATCTTCAAATAAAAACTACACAGAGGCATTCTCTGAAACTTCTTTCTGTTCTCTGCATTCAACTAACAGAGTTGAGCCTTATTTTTGAAGGAGCAGCCCTGAAACACACTTTCTGTAGAAACTGCAAGTGGACATTCCGAGCGCTACTAGGGTAATAGTGGAAAAAGGAATACCTTCAAATAAATACTACACAGAAGCAATCTGTGAAACTACTTTCTGTTCTGTGAATTCAACTAAAAGTGTTGAACCCTACTTTTCATTTTGCCGTTCTGAAACACTCTTTCTGTAGAAACTGCAATTGGATATTTGGAGTGCTAAGAGGCCTATATTTGAAAAAGGACTATTTTCAAATAAAAACTACACAGAAGCATTCTGTGAAACTTCGTACTGATATGTGCATTCAGCTAACAGAGATAAACCAACTTTTGATTGAGCAGTTCTGAACAATCTTTTTGTAGAAAATGCAGGTGGAGATTCGGAGCGCTAAGAGGGTAATACTGAAAAAAGGAATATATTCAAATATAAACTACACAGAAGCATTCTGTGAAGCTTCTTTCTGTTCTCTGCATTCAACTTACAGTGTTGAGCATTACTTTTGAAGGAGCAGTTCTGAAAAACACTTTGTGTAGAAACTGCCAGTGGACATTCGGAGCGCTAAGAGGGTAATATTCGAAAAAGGAATATCTTCAACTAAATACTACACAGAAGCCCTCTCTGAAACTTATTTCTGATATGTGCATATAACTAACAGAGTGAAACCATATTTTTGATTGAGCCGTTCTGAACACTCTTTATGTAGAAAATGCAAGTGGACATTCGGAGCGCTAAGAGGGTAATAGTGCAAAAAGGAATATATTCAAATATAAACTACTGAGAAGCATTCTGTGAAACTTCTTTTTGTTCTGTGCATTCAACTAACAGAGTTGAACCTTACTTTTGATTCAGCCGTTCTGAAACACTCTTTCTGTAGAAACTGCATTTTAACATACTGAGCGCTATGATGCCTATATTGGGATAAAGAATATCTTCAAATAAAAACTACACAGATGCATTCTGTGAAACTTCTTTCTTATCTGTGCATTCAGCTAACAGAGTTAAACGATACTTTTGATTTAGCAGTTCTGAAACACTCTTTCTGTAGAAAATGCAAGTGGTCATTCGGTGCGCTAAGATGGTAATTGTGGAAAAAGGAATATCTTCAAATAAAAACTACAAAGAGGCATTCTCTGAAACTTGTTTCTGTTCTCTGCTTTCAACTAACAGGGTTGAGCCTTATTTTTGAAGGAGCAGTCCTGAAACACTCTTTCTGTAGAAACTGCAAGTGGACATTCGGAGCGCTAAGAGGGTAATAGTGGAAAAAGGAATATCTTCAAATAAATACTACACAGAAGCATTCTGTGAAACTACTCTCTGTTCTGTGCATTCAACTAAATGAGTTGAACCCTACTTTTGATTGAGCCATTCTGAAACACTCTTTCTGTAGAAACTGCAATTGGATATTCGGAGCGCAAAGAGGCCTATATTGGAAAAAGGACTATCTTCAAATAAAAACTACACAGAAGCATTCCGTGAAACTTCGTACTGATCTGTGCATTCAGCTAACAGAATTAAACCATACTTTTGATTGAGCAGTTCGGAAACACTCATTCTGTAGAAAATGCAAGTGGACATTCGGAGCGCTTAGAAGGTAATAGTGGAAAAAGGAACATCTTCAAATATAAACTACACAGAAGCATTCTATGAAACTTCTTTCTGTTCCGTTCATTCAACTAACAGAGTTGAACCTTACATTTGATTAAGCAGTTCAGAAACACTCTTTCTGTAGATACTGCAATTGGACATTCTGAGCGCTAAGACTCCTATATTGGAGAAAGGAATATCTTCAAATAAAAAGTACACAGAAGCATTCTGTGAAAATTCTTTCTGATCTGTGCATTCAGCTAACAGAGTTAAACCATACTTTGGATTGAGCAGTTCTGAAGACTCTTTCTGTAGAAAATGCAAGTGGACATTCAGAGCGCTAAGAGGGTAATACTGAAAAAGGGAATATATTCAAATATAAACTACACAGAGGCATTCTGTGAAACTCCTTTCTGTTCTCTGCATTCAACTAACAGAGTTGAGCCCTACTTTTGAAGGAGCAGTTCTGAAACACTCTTTGTTTAGAAACTGAAATTGGACATTCGGAGAGCTAAGAGGATAATAGTCGAAAAAGGAATATCTTCAACAAAATACTACACGGAAGGATTCTGTGAAACTTATTTCTGATATGTGCATTCAAATAACAGAGTAAAACCATACTTTTGATTGAGCCGTTCAGAACACTCTTTCTGTAGAAAATGCAAGTGGACATTCGGAGCACTAAGAGGGTAATACTGGAAAAAGGAATATATTCAAATATAAACTACACAGAAGCATTCTGTGAAACTTCTTGCTGTTCTGTGCATTCAAGTAACAGAGTTGAACCTTACTTTTGATTGAGCCTTTCTGAAACTCTCTTTCTGTAGAAAATGCAAGTGGACATTCGGAGCGCTAAGATGGTAATAGTGGAAAAAGGAATACATTCAAATATAAACTACACAGAAGCATTCTGTGAAACTTCTTTCTGTTCTGTGCATTCAACTAACAGAGTTGAACCTTACTTTTGATTGAGCCTTCTGAAACACTCATTTTGTAGAAATGGCAATTGGACATTCTGAGCGCTAAGTGGCCTATATTGGGAAAAAGAATATCTCCAAATAAAAACTAATCAGAAGCATTCTGTGAAACTTATTTCTGATCTGTGCATTCAGCTAAGAGAGTTAAACCATACTTTTGATTGAGAAGTTATGAGACACTCTTTCTGTAGAAAACGCAAGTGGACATTCGGAGCGCTAAAATTGTATTAGTGGAAAAAGGAATATCCCCAAATTAAAACTACACAGAAGCATTCTCTGAAACTCCTTTCTGTTCTCTGCATTCAACTAACAGATTTGAGCCTTACTTTGAAGGATCTGTTCTGAAACACTCTTTGTGTAGAAACTGCCAGTGGACATTCGGAACGCTAAGAGGTAATAGTCGAAAAAGGAATATCTTCAAATATAAACTACACAGAAGCATTCTCTGAAACTTCTTTCTGTTCCGTGCATTCAACTAACAGTATTGAACCTTACTTTTGATTGAGCAGTTCTGAAACTCTCTTTCTGTAGATACTGCAATTGGACATTCTGAGCGCTAAGAGACCTATATTGGAAAAAGGAATATCTTCAAATAAAAACTACACAGAAGAATTCTGTGAAACTTCTTTCTGATCTGTGCATTCAACTAACAGAATAAAACCATACTTTTGATGGAGCAGTTCTGAACACTCTTTCTGTAGAAAATGCAAGTGGACATTCCGAGCTCTAAGAGGGTAATAGTGGAAAAAGTAATATCGTCAAATATGAACTACAGAGAAGCATTCTGTGAAACTACTTTCTGTTCTGTGCATTGAAATAGCAGAGTTGAACCTTACTATTGAAAGAGCCATTCTGAAACACTCTTTCTGTAGAAACTGCAATTGGACAATCTGAGCACTAAGAGGCCTATATTGGGAAAAAGTATATCTTCAAATAAAAACTACACAGAAGCATTCTGTGCAACTTCTTTCTAATCTGTGCATTCAGCTAAGAGAGTTAAATCATACATTTGATTGAGCAGTTCTGAACACTCTTTCTGTAGAAAATGCAACTGGACATTTGGAGCGCTAAGAGGGTAGTAGTGGAAAAAGTAATATATTCAAATATAAACTACACAGAAGCATTCTGTGAAACTACTTTCTTTTCTGTGCATTCAACTAACAGGGTTGAACCTTACTTTTGATTGAGCCTTTCTGAAACACTCTTTCTGTAGAAACTGCAATTGGACATTCTGAGCGCTAAGAGGCCTATATTGGTAAAAAGAATATCTTCATATAAACATTACACCGCAGCATTCTGTGAAACTTCTTTCTGTTCTGTGCATTCAGCTAACAGAGTTAAACCATTCTTTTGACTGAGCAGTTCTGAAACACTCTTTCTGTAGAAAATGCAACTGGAGATTCAGAGCGCTAAGTGGGTAATAGTGGAAAATGGAATATCTTCAAATATAAACTACACTGAAGAATTCTGTGAAACTTCTTTCTGATCTGTGCATTCACCTAACAGGGTTAAAGCACACTTATGATTGAGCAGTTCTGAACACTCCTTCTGTAGAAAATGCAACTGGACATTGGGAGCGCTAAGAGGTTACTGGTGGAAAAAGGAATACCTTCAAATAAATACTACACAGAAGCATTCTGTGAAACTTCTTTCCGTTCTGTGAATTCAACTAAAAGAGTTGAACCCTACTTTTCATTGAGGCGTTCTGAAAAACTTTTTCTGTAGAAACTGAAATTGGATATTCGGAGCGCTAAGAGGCCTATATTTGGGAAAGGACTATCTTCAAATAAAAACTACACAGAAACATTCTGTGAAACTTCGTACTGATCTGTGCATTCAGCTAACAGAGTTAAACCATACTTTTGATTGAGCAGTTCGGAAACACTCTTTCTGTAGAAAATGCAAGTGGACATTCGGAGAGCTTAGAAGGTAATAGTGGAAAAAGGAATATCTTCAAATATAAACGACACAGAATCATTCTCTGAAACTTCTTCCTGTTCTGTTCATTCAACTAAAAGAGTTGAACCTTACTTTTGATTGAGCCTTTCTGAAACACTCTCTCTGTAGAAACTGCAATTGGACATTCTGTGCGCTAAGAGGCCTATATTGGTAAAAAGAATAACTTCATATAAACACTACACAGCAGCATTCTGTGAAACTTCGTACTGATCTGTGCATTCAGCTAAAGAGCTAAAACATACTTTTGATAGAGCAGTTCTGAACACACTTTCTGTAGAAAATGCAAGTGGACATTCTGAGCTCTAAGAGGGTAACAGTGGAAAAAGGAATATCTTCAAATACAAACTACACAGAAGCAATCTGTGAAACTACATTCTGTTCTGTGCATTCAACTAAGAGATTTGAACCTTAGTTTTGATTGAGACGTTCTGAAACACTCTTTCTGTAGAAAATGCAAGTGGAGATTTGGAGCGCTAAGAGGGTAATAGTGGAAAAAGGAATGTCTTCAAATATAAACTACACTGAATCATTCTGTGAAACTTCTTTCTGACCTGTGCATTCAGCTAACAGAGTTAAACCATACTTTTGATTGAGCAGATCTGAACACTCTTTCTGTAGAAAATGCAGCTGGACATTTGGAGCGCTAAGAGGGTAGTAGTGGAAAAAGGAATATATTCAAATATAAAATAAACAGAAGCATTCTGTGAAACTTTTTCTGATCTGAGCATTCAGCTAACAGAGTTAAACCATACTTTTGATTGAGCAGTTTTGAAACACTCTGTCTGTAGAAAATGCAACTGGACATTCGTAGCGCTAAGTGGGTAATAGTGGAAAAAAGAATATGTTCAAATATAAACTACACAGAAGCATTGTATGAAACTTCTTTCTGTTCTGTGCATTCAACTAACAGAGTTGAACCTTACTTTTGATTGAGCCGTTCTGAAACACTCTTTCTGTAGAAACTGCAATTGGACATTCTGAGTGCTAAGAGGCCTATATTGGGAAATATAATATCTTCAAATAAAAACTACACAGAAGCATTGTGTGAAACTTATTTCTGATATGTGCATTCAGCTAACAGAGTTAAACCATACTTTTGATTGCGCAGTTCCGAACACTCTTTCTGTAGAAAATGCAAGTGGACATTCGGAGCGCTAAGAGGGTAATAGTGGAAAAAGGAATATATTCAAATATAAACTACACAGTAGCATTCTGTGAAACTTCTTTCTGTTCTGTGCATTCAGCTAACAGAGTTGAACCTTACTTTTGATTGAGCCGTTCTGAAACACTCTTTCTGTAGAAACTGCAATTGGACATTCTAAGCGCTAAGAGGCCTATATTGGGAAAAAGAATATCTTCAAATAAAAACTACACAGATGCATTCTGTGAAACTTATTTCTGATCTGTAAATTCAGTTAACAGAGCTAAACCATATTTTTGATTGAGCAGTTATGAAACACTCTTTTTGTAGAAAATGCAAGTGGACATTCGGAGCGCTAAATTGTAATAGAGGAAAAAGGAATATCTCCAATTAAAAACTACACAGAAGCATTCTCTGAAACCCCTTTCTGTTCTCCGCATTCAACTTACAGAGTTGAGCCTTACATTTGAAGGAGCAGTTCTGAAACACTCTTTGTGTAGAAACTGCCAGTGGATATTCGGAGCGCTAAGTGGGTAATAGTCCAAAAAGGAGTATCTTCAACTAAATACAACACAGAAGCATTCTGTGAAACTTCTTTCTGTTCTGTGCATTCAACTAAGAAAGTTGAACCTTACATTTGATTGAGCCGTTCTGAAACACTCTTGCTGTAGAAACTGCAATTGGACATTCTGAGCGCTAAGAGGCCTATATTGGGAAAATAATATCTTCAAATAAAAACTACACAGAAGCATTGTTTGAAACTTATGTCTGATACATGCATTCAGGTAACAGAGTTAAACCATACTTTTGATTGCGCAGTTCAGAACACTCTTTCTGTAGAAAGTGCAAGTGGACATTCGGAGCGCTGAGAGGGTAATAGTGGAAAAAGGAATATATTCAAATATAAACTACACAGAAGCATTCTGTGAAACTTCTTTCTGTTCTGTGCATTCAACTACCAGGGTTGAACCTTACTTTTGATTGAGCCGTTCTGAAACACTCTTTCTGTAGAAACTGCAATTGGACATTCTGAGCGCTAAGAGGCCTATATTGGGAAAAAGAATATCTACAAATAAAAACTACACAGAAGCATTCTGTGAAACTTCTTTATGTTCTGTTCATTCAACTAAAAGAGTTGAACATTAGTTTTGATTGAGCCGTTCTGAAACACTCTTTCTGTAGAAAATGCAACTGGACATTCAGAGCGCTAAGGGGGTAATAGTGGAAAATGGAATATCTTCAAATATAAACTACACAGAAAAATTCTGTGAAAATTATTTCTGATCTGTGCATTCACCTAAAGAGTTAAAACATACTTTTGATAGAGCAGTTCTGAACACACTTTCTGTAGAAAATGCAAGTGGACATTCTGAGCTCTAAGAGGGTAACAGTGGAAAAAGGAATATCTTCAAATACAAACTACACAGAAGCAATCTGTGAAACTAAATTCTGTTCTGCGCATTCAACTAAGAGATTTGAACCTTAGTTTTGATTGAGACGTTCTGAAACACTCTTTCTGTAGAAAATGCAAGTGGAGATTTGGAGCGCTAAGAGGGTAATAGTGGAAAAAGGAATGTCTTCAAATATAAACTACACTGAATCATTCTGTGAAACTTCTTTCTGATCTGTGCATTCAGCTAACAGAGTTAAATCATACATTTGATTGAGCAGTTCTGAACACTCTTTCTGTGGAAAATGCAACTGGACATTTGGAGCGCTAAGAGGGTAGTAGTGGAAAAAGTAATATATTCAAATATAAACTACACAGAAGCATTCTGTGAAACTACTTTCTGTTCTGTGCATTCAACTAACAGAGTTGAATCTTACTTTTGATTGAGCCTTTCTGAAACACTCTTTCTGTAGAAACTGCAATTGGACATTCTGAGCACTAAGACTCCTATATTGGAGAAAGGAATATCTTCAAATAAAAAGTACACAGAAGCATTCTGTGAAAATTCTTTCTGATCTGAGCATTCAGCTAACAGAGTTAAACCATACTTTTGATTGAGCAATTTTGAAACACTCTGTCTGTAGAAAATGCAACTGGACATTCGTAGCGCTAAGTGGGTAATAGTGGAAAAAAGAATATGTTCAAATATAAACTACACAGAAGCATTCTGTGAAACTACTTGCTGTTCTGTGCATTCAACTAACAGAGTTGAACCTTACTTTTGATTGAGCCGTTCTGAAACACTCTTTCTGTAGAAACTGCAATTGGACATTCTGAGCGCTAAGAGGCCTCTATTGGGAAAAAGAATGTCTACAAATAAAAACTACACAGAAGAATTGTGTGAAACTTCTTTCTGTTCTGTTTGTTCAACTAAAAGAGTTGAACCTTAGTTTTGATTGAGCCGTTCTGAAACACTCTTTCTGTAGAAAATGCAAGTGGAGATTCGGAGCACAAAGAGGGTAATAGTGGAAAAAGGAATGTCTCCATATATAAACTACACAGACCCATTCTGTGAAACTTCTTTCTGATCTGTGCATTCAGCTAACAGAGTTAAACCATACTTTTGATTGAGCAGATCTGTACACTCTTTCTGTAGAAAATGCAACTGGACATTTGGAGCGCTAAGAGAGTAGTAGTGGAAAAAGGAATATATTCAAATATAAACTACACAGAAGCATTCTGTGAAACTTCTTTCTGATCTGAGCATTCAGCTAACAGAGTTAAACCATACTTTTGATTGAGCAGTTTTGAAACACTCTGTCTGTAGAAAATGCAACTGGACATTCGTAGCGCTAAGTGGGTAATACTGGAAAAAAGTATATGTTCAAATATAAACTACACAGAAGCATTGTATGAAACTTCTTTCTGTTCTGTGCATTCAACTAACAGAGTTGAACCTTACTTTTGATTGAGCCTTTCTGAAACACTCTTTCTGTAGAAACTGCAATTGGACATTCTGAGCACTAAGAGGCCTCTATTGGGAAAAATAATACCTTCAAATAAAAACTATACAGAAGCATTGTGTGAAACTTATTTCTGATATGTTCATTAAGCTAACAGAGTTAAACCATACTTTTGATTGCGCAGTTCTGAACACTCTTTCTGCAGAAAATGCAAGTGGACATTCGGAGCGCTAAGAGGGTAATAGTGGAAAAAGGAATATATTCAAATATAAACTACACAGTAGCATTCTGTGAAAATTCTTTCTGTTCTGTGCATTCAACTAACAGAGTTGAACCTTACTTTTGATTGAGCCGTTCTGAAACACTCTTTCTGTAGAAACTGCAATTGGACATGCTAAGCGCTAAGAGGCCTACATTGGGAAAAAGAATATCTTCAAATAAAAACTACACAGATGCATTCTGTGAAACTTATTTCTGATCTGTAAATTCAGTTAACAGAGATAAAAAATATTTTTGATTGAGCAGTTATGAAACACTCTTTTTGTAGAAAATGCAAGTGGAGATTCGGAGCGCTAAGAGGGTAATAGTGGAAAAAGGAATGTCTTCAAATATAAACTACACAGAATCATTCGGTGAAACTTCTTTCTGATCTGTGCATTCAGCTAACAGAGTTAAACCATACTTTTGATTGAGCAGATCTGAACAGTCTTTTTGTAGAAAATGCAACTGGACATTCGTAGCGCTAAGTGGGTAATAGTGGAAAAAAGAATATGTTCAAATATAAACTACACAGAAGCATTGTATGAAACTTCTTTCTGTTCTGTGCATTCAACTAACAGAGTTGAACCTTACTTTTGATTGAGCCTTTCTGAAACACTCTTTCTGTAGAAACTGCAATTGGACATTCTGAGCGCTAAGAGGCCTCTATTGGGAAAAATAATATCTTCAAAAAAAAACTACACAGAAGCATTGTGTGAAACTTATTTCTGATATGTTCATTAAGCTAACAGAGTTAAACCATACTTTTGATTGCGCAGTTCTGAACACTCTTTCTGTAGAAAATGCAAGTGGACATTCGGAGCGCTAAGAGGGTAATAGTGGAAAAAGGAATATATTCAAATATAAACTACACAGTAGCATTCTGTGAAAATTCTTTCTGTTCTGTGCATTCAACTAACAGAATTGAACCTTACTTTTGATTGAGCCGTTCTGAAACACTCTTTCTGTAGAAACTGCAATTGGACATTCTGAGCGCTAAGAGGCCTATATTGGGAAAAAGAATGTCTACAAATAAAAACTACACAGAAGAATTGTGTGAAACTTCTTTCTGTTCTGTTTGTTCAACTAAAAGAGTTGAACCTTAGTTTTGATTGAGCCGTTCTGAAACACTCTTTCTGTAGAAAATGCAAGTGGAGATTCGGAGCGCTAAGAGGGTAATAGTGGAAAAAGGAATGTCTCCAAATATAAACTACACAGAATCATTCTGTGAAACTTCTTTCTGATCTGTGCATTCAGCTAACAGAGTTAAACCATACTTTTGATTGAGCAGATCTGAACACTCTTTCTGTAGAAAATGCAACTGGACATTTGGAGCGCTAAGAGAGTAGTAGTGGAAAAAGGAATATATTCAAATATAAACTACACAGAAGCATTCTGTGAAACTTCTTTCTGATCTGAGCATTCAGCTAACAGAGTTAAACCATACTTTTGATTGAGCAGTTTTGAAACACTCTGTCTGTAGTAAATGCAACTGGACATTCGTAGCGCTAAGTGGGTAATAGTGGAGAAAAGAATATGTTCAAATATAAACTACACAGAAGCATTGTATGAAACTTCTTTCTCTTCTGGGCACTCAACAAACAGAGTTGAACCTTAGTTTTGATTGAGCCTTTCTGAAACACTCTTTCTGTAGAAACTGCAATTGGACATTCTGAGCGCTAAGAGGCCTCTATTGGGAAAAATAATATCTTCAAATAAAAACTTCACAGAAGCATTGTGTGAAACTTATTTCTGATATGTTCATTAAGCTAACAGAGTTAAACCATACTTTTGATTGCGCAGTTCTGAACACTCTTTCTGTAGAAAATGCAAGTGGACATTCGGAGCGCTAAGTGGGTAATACTGGAAAAAAGAATATGTTCAAATATAAACTACACAGAAGCATTGTATGAAACTACTTTCTGTTCTGTGCATTCAACTAACAGAGTTGAACCTTACTTTTGATTGAGCCGTTCTGAAACACTCTTTCTGTAGAAACTGCAATTGGACATTCTGAGCGCTAAGAGGCCTATATTGGGAAAAAGAATGTCTACAAATAAAAACTACACAGATGCATTCTGTGAAACTTATTTCTGATCTGTTTGTTCAACTAAAAGAGTTGAACCTTAGTTTTGATTGAGCCGTTCTGAAACACTCTTTCTGTAGAAAATGCAAGTGGAGATTCGGAGCGCTAAGTGGGTAATAGTGGAAAAAGGAATGTCTCCAAATATAAACTACCCAGAATCATTCTGTGAAACTTCTTTCTGATCTGTGCATTCAGCTAACAGAGTTAAACCATACTTTGATTTAGCAGATCTGAACACTCTTTCTGTAGAAAATGCAACTGGACATTTGGAGCGCTAAGAGAGTAGTAGTGGAAAAAGGAATATATTCAAATATAAACTACACAGAAGCATTCTGTGAAACTTCTTTCTGATCTGAGCATTCAGCTAACAGAGTTAAACCATACTTTGATTGAGCAGTTTTGAAACACTCTGTCTGTAGAAAATGCAACTGGACATTCGTAGCGCTAAGTGGGTAATAGTGGAAAAAAGAATATGTTCAAATATTAACTACACAGAAGCATTGTATGAAACTTCTTTCTGTTCTGTGCATTCAACTAACAGAGTTGAACCTTACATTTGATTGAGCCTTTCTGAAACACTCTTTCTGTAGAAACTGCAATTGGACATTCTGAGCGCTAAGAGGCCTATATTGGGAAAAATAATATCTTCAAATAAAAACTACACAGAAGCATTGTGTGAAACTTATTTCTGATATGTTCATTAAGCTAACAGAGTTAAACCATACTATTGATTGCGCAGTTCTGAACACTCTTTCTGTAGAAAATGCAAGTGGACATTCGGAGCGCTAAGAGGGTAATAGTGGAAAAAGTAATATATTCAAATATAAACTACACAGTAGCATTCTGTGAAAATTCTTTCTGTTCTGTTTGTTCAACTAAAAGGGTTGAATCTTAGTTTTGATTGAGCACTTCTGAAACACTCTTTCTGTAAAAAATGCAAGTGGAGATTCGGAGCGCTAAGAGGGTAATAGTGGAAAAAGGAATGTCTCCAAATATAAACTACACAGAATCATTTTGTGAAACTTGTTTCTGATCTGTGCATTCAGCTAACAGATTTAAACCATACTTTTGATTGAGCAGATCTGAACACTCTTTCTGTAGAAAATGCAACTGGACATTTGGAGCGCTAAGAGAGTAGTAGTGGAAAAAAGAATATATTCAAATATAAACTACACAGAAGCATTCTGTGAAACTTCTTTCTGATCTGAGCATTCAGCTAACAGAGTTAAACCATACTTTTGATTGAGCAGTTTTGAATCACTCTGTCTGTAGAAAATGCAACTGGACATTCGTAGCGCTAAGTGGGTAAGAGTGGAAAAAAGAATATGTTCAAATATAAACTACACAGAAGCATTGTATGAAACTTCTTTCTGTTCTGTGCATTCAACTAACAGAGTTGAACCTTACTTTTGATTGAGCCTTTCTGAAACTCTCTTTCTGTAGAAACTGCAATTGGACATTCTGAGCGCTAAGAGGCCTATATTGGGAAAAAGAATGTCTACAAATAAAAACTACACAGAAGAATTGTGTGAAACTTCTTTCTGTTCTGTTTGTTCAACTAAAAGAGTTGAACCTTAGTTTTGATTGAGCCGTTCTGAAACACTCTTTCTGTAGAAAATGCAAGTGGAGATTCGGAGCGCTAAGAGGGTAATAGTGGAAAAAGGAATGTCTCCAAATATAAACTACACAGAATCATTCTGTGAAATTTCTTTCTGATCTGTGCATTCAGCTAACAGAGTTAAACCATACTTTTGATTGAGCAGATCTGAACACTCTTTCTGTAGAAAATGCAACTGGACATTTGTAGCTCTAAGAGAGTAGTAGTGGAAAAAGGAATATATTCAAATATAAACTACACAGAAGCATTCTGTGAAACTTCTTTCTGATCTGAGCATTCAGCTAACAGAGTTAAACCATACTTTTGATTGAGCAGTTTTGAAACACTCTGTCTGTAGAAAATGCAAATGGACATTCGTAGCGCTAAGTGGGTGATAGTGGAAAAAAGAATATGTTCAAATATAAACTACACAGAAGCATTGTATGAAACTTCTTTCTGTTCTGTGCATTCAACTAACAGAGTTGAACCTTACTTATGATTGAGCCTTTCTGAAACACTCTTACTGTAGAAACTGCAATTGGACATTCTGAGCGCTAAGAGGCCTATATTGGGAAAAATAATATCTTCAAATAAAAACTACACAGAAGCATTGTGTGAAACTTATTTCTGATCTGTTCATTAAGCTAACAGAGTTAAACCATACTTTTGATTGCGCAGTTCTGAACACTCTTTCTGTAGAAAATGCAAGTGGACATTCGGAGCGCTAAGAGGGTAATAGTGGAAAAAGGAATATATTCAAATATAAACTACACAGTAGCATTCTGTGAAAATTCTTTCTGTTCTGTTTGTTCAACTAAAAGAGTTGAACCTTAGTTTTGATTGAGCCCTTCTGAAACACTCTTTCTGTAAAAAATGCAAGTGGAGATTCGGAGCGCTAAGAGGGTAATAGTGGAAAAAGGAATGTCTTCAAATATAAACTACACAGAATCATTCTGTGAAACTTCTTTCTGATCTGTGCATTCAGCTAACAGAGTTAAACCATACTTTTGATTGAGCAGATCTGAACACTCTTTCTGTAGAAAATGCAACTGGACATTTGGAGCGCTAAGAGAGTAGTAGTGGAAAAAGGAATATATTCAAATATAAACTACACAGAAGCATTCTGTGAAACTTCTTTCTGATCTGAGCATTCAGCTAACAGAGTTAAACCATACTTTTGATTGAGCAGTTTTGAAACACTCTGTCTGTAGTAAATGCAACTGGACATTCGTAGCGCTAAGTGGGTAATAGTGGAGAAAAGAATATGTTCAAATATAAACTACACAGAAGCATTGTATGAAACTTCTTTCTCTTCTGGGCACTCAACTAACAGAGTTGAACCTTAGTTTTGATTGAGCCTTTCTGAAACACTCTTTCTGTAGAAACTGCAATTGGACATTCTGAGCGCTAAGAGGCCTCTATTGGGAAAAATAATATCTTCAAATAAAAACTTCACAGAAGCATTGTGTGAAACTTATTTCTGATATGTTCATTAAGCTAACAGAGTTAAACCATACTTTTGATTGCGCAGTTCTGAACACTCTTTCTGTAGAAAATGCAAGTGGACATTCGGAGCGCTAAGTGGGTAATACTGGAAAAAAGAATATGTTCAAATATAAACTACACAGAAGCATTGTATGAAACTACTTTCTGTTCTGTGCATTCAACTAACAGATTTGAACCTTACTTTTGATTGAGCCGTTCTGAAACACTCTTTCTGTAGAAACTGCAATTGGACATTCTGAGCGCTAAGAGGCCTATATTGGGAAAAAGAATGTCTACAAATAAAAACTACACAGATGCATTCTGTGAAACTTATTTCAGATGTGTTTGTTCAACTAAAAGAGTTGAACCTTAGTTTTGATTGAGCCGTTCTGAAACACTCTTTCTGTAGAAAATGCAAGTGGAGATTCGGAGCGCTAAGTGGGTAATAGTGGAAAAAGGAATGTCTCCAAATATAAACTACCCAGAATCATTCTGTGAAACTTCTTTCTGATCTGTGCATTCAGCTAACAGAGTTAAACCATACTTTGATTTAGCAGATCTGAACACTCTTTCTGTAGAAAATGCAACTGGACATTTGGAGCGCTAAGAGAGTAGTAGTGGAAAAAGGAATATATTCAAATATAAACTACACAGAAGCATTCTGTGAAACTTCTTTCTGATCTGAGCATTCAGCTAACAGAGTTAAACCATACTTTGATTGAGCAGTTTTGAAACACTCTGTCTGTAGAAAATGCAACTGGACATTCGTAGCGCTAAGTGGGTAATAGTGGAAAAAAGAATATGTTCAAATATTAACTACACAGAAGCATTGTATGAAACTTCTTTCTGTTCTGTGCATTCAACTAACAGAGTTGAACCTTACATTTGATTGAGCCTTTCTGAAACACTCTTTCTGTAGAAACTGCAATTGGACATTCTGAGCGCTAAGAGGCCTCTATTGGGAAAAATAATATCTTCAAATAAAAACTACACAGAAGCATTGTGTGAAACTTATTTCTGATATGTTCATTAAGCTAACAGAGTTAAACCATACTATTGATTGCGCAGTTCTGAACACTCTTTCTGTAGAAAATGCAAGTGGACATTCGGAGCGCTAAGAGGGTAATAGTGGAAAAAGTAATATATTCAAATATAAACTACACAGTAGCATTCTGTGAAAATTCTTTCTGTTCTGTTTGTTCAACTAAAAGGGTTGAATCTTAGTTTTGATTGAGCACTTCTGAAACACTCTTTCTGTAAAAAATGCAAGTGGAGATTCGGAGCGCTAAGAGGGTAATAGTGGAAAAAGGAATGTCTCCAAATATAAACTACACAGAATCATTTTGTGAAACTTGTTTCTGATCTGTGCATTCAGCTAACAGATTTAAACCATACTTTTGATTGAGCAGATCTGAACACTCTTTCTGTAGAAAATGCAACTGGACATTTGGAGCGCTAAGAGAGTAGTAGTGGAAAAAAGAATATATTCAAATATAAACTACACAGAAGCATTCTGTGAAACTTCTTTCTGATCGGAGCATTCAGCTAACAGAGTTAAACCATACTTTTGATTGAGCAGTTTTGAATCACTCTGTCTGTAGAAAATGCAACTGGACATTCGTAGCGCTAAGTGGGTAAGAGTGGAAAAAAGAATATGTTCAAATATAAACTACACAGAAGCATTGTATGAAACTTCTTTCTGTTCTGCGCATTCAACTAACAGAGTTGAACCTTACTTTTGATTGAGCCTTTCTGAAACTCTCTTTCTGTAGAAACTGCAATTGGACATTCTGAGCGCTAAGAGGCCTATATTGGGAAAAAGAATGTCTACAAATAAAAACTACACAGAAGAATTGTGTGAAACTTCTTTCTGTTCTGTTTGTTCAACTAAAAGAGTTGAACCTTAGTTTTGATTGAGCCGTTCTGAAACACTCTTTCTGTAGAAAATGCAAGTGGAGATTCGGAGCGCTAAGAGGGTAATAGTGGAAAAAGGAATGTCTCCAAATATAAACTACACAGAATCATTCTGTGAAATTTCTTTCTGATCTGTGCATTCAGCTAACAGAGTTAAACCATACTTTTGATTGAGCAGATCTGAACACTCTTTCTGTAGAAAATGCAACTGGACATTTGGAGCTCTAAGAGAGTAGTAGTGGAAAAAGGAATATATTCAAATATAAACTACACAGAAGCATTCTGTGAAACTTCTTTCTGATCTGAGCATTCAGCTAACAGAGTTAAACCATACTTTTGATTGAGCAGTTTTGAAACACTCTGTCTGTAGAAAATGCAAATGGACATTCGTAGCGCTAAGTGGGTGATAGTGGAAAAAAGAATATGTTCAAATATAAACTACACAGAAGCATTGTATGAAACTTCTTTCTGTTCTGTGCATTCAACTAACAGAGTTGAACCTTACTTATGATTGAGCCTTTCTGAAACACTCTTACTGTAGAAACTGCAATTGGACATTCTGAGCGCTAAGAGGCCTCTATTGGGAAAAATAATATCTTCAAATAAAAACTACACAGAAGCATTGTGTGAAACTTATTTCTGATCTGTTCATTAAGCTAACAGAGTTAAACCATACTTTTGATTGCGCAGTTCTGAACACTCTTTCTGTAGAAAATGCAAGTGGACATTCGGAGCGCTAAGAGGGTAATAGTGGAAAAAGGAATATATTCAAATATAAACTACACAGTAGCATTCTGTGAAAATTCTTTCTGTTCTGTTTGTTCAACTAAAAGAGTTGAACCTTAGTTTTGATTGAGCCCTTCTGAAACACTCTTTCTGTAAAAAATGCAAGTGGAGATTCGGAGCGCTAAGAGGGTAATAGTGGAAAAAGGAATGTCTTCAAATATAAACTACACAGAATCATTCGGTGAAACTTCTTTCTGATCTGTGCATTCACCTAACAGAGTTAAACCATACTTTTGATTGAGCAGATCTGAACACACTTTCTGTAGAAAATGCAACTGGACATTTGGAGCGCTAAGAGCGTAGTAGTGGAAAAAGGAATATATTCAAATATAAACTACACAGAAGCATTCTGTGAAACTTCTTTCTGATCTGAGCATTCAGCTAACAGAGTTAAACCATACTTTTGATTGAGCAGTTTTGAAACACTCTGTCTGTAGAAAATGCAACTGGACATTCGTAGCGCTAAGTGGGTAATAGTGGAAAAAAGAATATGTTCAAATATAAACTACACAGAAGCATTGTATGAAACTTCTTTCTGTTCTGTGCATTCAACTAACAGAGTTGAACCTTACTTTTGATTGAGCCGTTCTGAAACACTCTTTCTGTAGAAACTGCAATTGGACATTCTGAGCGCTAAGAGGCCTCTATTGGGAAAAATAATATCTTCAAATAAAAACTACACAGAAGCATTGTGTGAAACTTATTTCTGATATGTTCATTAAGCTAACAGAGTTAAACCATACTTTTGATTGCGCAGTTCTGAACACTCTTTCTATAGAAAATGCAAGTGGACATTCGGAGCGCTAAGAGGGTAATAGTGGAAAAAGGAATATATTCAAATATAAACTACACAGTAGCATTCTGTGAAAATTCTTCCTGTTCTGTGCATTCAACTAACAGAGTTGAACCTTACTTTTGATTGAGCCGTTCTGAAACACTCTTTCTGTAGAAACTGCAATTGGACATGCTAAGCACTAAGAGGCCTACATTGGGAAAAAGAATATCTTCAAATAAAAACTACACAGATGCATTCTGTGAAACTTATTTCTGATCTGTAAATTCAGTTAACAGAGATAAAACATATTTTTGATTGAGCAGTTATGAAACACTCTTTTTGTAGAAAATGCAAGTGGAGATTCGGAGCGCTAAGAGGGTAATAGTGGAAAAAGGAATGTCTTCAAATATAAACTACACAGAATCATTCGGTGAAACTTCTTTCTGATCTGTGCATTCAGCTAACAGAGTTAAACCATACTTTTGATTGAGCAGATCTGAACACTCTTTCTGTTGAAAATGCAACTGGACATTTGGAGCGCTAAGAGCGTAGTAGTGGAAAAAGGAATATATTCAAATATAAACTACACAGAAGCATTCTGTGAAACTTCTTTCTGATCTGAGCATAGAGCTAACAGAGTTAAACCGTACTTTTGATTGAGCAGTTTTGAAACACTCTGTCTGTAGAAAATGCATCTGGACATTCGTAGCGCTCAGTGGGTAATAGTGGAAAAGAGAATATGTTCAAATATAAACTACACAGAAGCATTGTATGAAACTCCTTTCTGTTCTGTGCATTCAACTAACAGAGTTGAACCTTACATTTGATTGAGCCGTTCTGAAACACTCTTTCTGTAGAAACTGCAATTGGACATTCTGAGCGCTAAGAGGCCTATATTGGGAAAAAGAATGTCTACAAATAAAAACTACACAGAAGAATTGTGTGAAACTTCTTTCTGTTCTGTTTGTTCAACTAAAAGAGTTGAGCCTTAGTTTTGATTGAGCCGTTCTGAAACACTCTTTCTGTAGAAAATGCAAGTGGAGATTCGGAGCGCTAAGGGGGTAATAGTGGAAAAAGGAATGTCTTCAAATAAAAACTACACAGAATCATTCGGTGAAACTTCTTTCTGATCTGTGCATTCAGCTAACAGAGTTAAACGATACTTTTGATTGAGCAGATCTGAACACTCTTTCTGTAGAAAATGCAACTGGACATTTGGAGCGCTAAGAGCGTAGTAGTGGAAAAAGGAATATATTCAAATATAAACTACACAGAAGCATTCTGTGAAACTTCTTTCTGATCTGAGCATTCAGCTAACAGAGTTAAACCATACTTTTGATTGAGCAGTTTTGAAACACTCTGTCTGTAGAAAATGCAACTGGACATTCGTAGCGCTAAGTGGGTTATAGTGGAAAAAAGAATATGTTCAAATATAAACTACACAGAAGCATTGTATGAAACTTCTTTCTGTTCTGTGCATTCAACTAACAGAGTTGAACCTTACTTTTGATTGAGCCGTTCTGAAACACTCTTTCTGTAGAAACTGCAATTGGACATTCTGAGCGCTAAGAGGCCTATATTGGGAAAAAGAATGTCTACAAATAAAAACTACACAGAAGAATTGTGTGAAACTTCTTTCTGTTCTGTTTGTTCAACTAAAAGAGTTGAACCTTTGTTTTGATTGAGCCATTCTGAAACACTCTTTCTGTAGAAAATGCAAGTGGAGATTAGGAGCGCTAAGTGGGTAATAGTGGAAAAAGGAATGTCTCCAAATATAAACTACACAGAATCATTCTGTGAAACATCTTTCTGATCTGTGCATTCAGGTAACAGAGTTAAAACATACTTTTGATTGAGCAGATCTGAACACTCTTTCTGTAGAAAATGCAACTGGACATTTGGTGCGCTAAGAGAGTAGTAGTGGAAAAAGGAATATATTCAAATATAAACTACACAGAAGCATTCTGTGAAACTTCTTTCTGATCTGAGCATTCTGCTGACAGAGTTAAACCATACTTTTGATTGAGCAGTTTTGAAACACTCTGTCTGTAGAAAATGCAACTGGACATTCGTAGCGCTAAGTGGGTAATAGTGGAAAAAAGTGTATGTTCAAATATAAACTACACAGAAGCATTGTATGAAACTTCTTTCTGTTCTGTGCTTTCAACTAAGAGAGTTGAACCTTAGTTTGATTGAGCATTTCTGAAACACTCTTTCTGTAGAAACTGCAATTGGACATTCTGAGAGCTAAGAGGCCTATATTGGGAAAAATAATATCTTCAAATAAAAACTACACAGAAGCATTGTGTGAAACTTATTTCTGATATGTTCATTAAGCTAACAGAGTTAAACCATACTTTTGATTGCGCAGTTCTGAACTCTCTTTCTGTAGAAAATGCAAGTGGACATTTGGAGCGCTAAGAGGGTAATAGTGGAAAAAGACATATATTCAAATATAAACTACACAGTAGCATTCTGTGAAATTTCTTACTGTTCTGTGCATTCAACTAACAGAGTTGAACCTTACTTTTGATTGAACCGTTCTGAAACACTCTTTCTGTAGAAACTGCAATTGGACATGCTAAGCGCTAAGTGGCCTACATTGGGAAAAAGAATATCTTCAAATAAAACTACACAGATGCATTCTGTGAAACTTATTTCTGATCTGTAAATTCAGTTAACAGAGATAAAACATATTTTAGATTGAGCAGTTATGAAACACTCTTTTTGTAGAAAATGCAAGTGGAGATTCAGAGCGCTAAGAGGGTAATAGTGGAAAAAGGAATGTCTTCAAATATAAACTACACAGAATCATTCGGTGAAACTTCTTTCTGATCTGTGCATTCAGCTAACAGAGTTAAACCATACTTTTGATTGAGCAGATCTGAACACTCTTTCTGTAGAAAATACAACTGGACATTTCAAGCGCTAAGAGTGTAGTAGTGGGAAAAGGAATATATTAAAATATAAACTACACAGAAGCATTCTGTGAAACTTCTTTCTGATCTGAGCATTCAGCTAACAGAGTTAAACCATACTTTTGATTGCGCAGTTCTGAACACTCTTTCTGTAGAAAATGCAAGTGGACATTCGGAGCGCTAAGAGGGTAATAATGGAAAAAGGAATATATTCAAATATAAACTACACAGTAGCATTCTGTGAAAATTCTTTCTGTTCTGTGCATTCAACTAACAGAGTTGAACCTTACTTTTGATTGAGCCGTTCTGAAACACTCTTTCTGTAGAAACTGCAATTGGACATGCTAAGCGCTAAGAGGCCTACATTGGGAAAAAGAATATCTTCAAATAAAAACTACACAGATGCATTCTGTGAAACTTATTTCTGATCTGTAAATTCAGTTAACAGAGATAAAACATATTTTTGATTGAGCAGTTATGAAACACTCTTTTTGTAGAAAATGCAAGTGGAGATTCGGAGCGCTAAGAGGGTAATAGTGGAAAAAGGAATGTCTTCAAATATAAACTACACAGAATCACTTGGTGAAACTTCTTTCTGATCTGTGCATTCAGCAAACAGAGTTAAACCATACTTTTGATTGAGCAGATCTGAACACCCTTTCTGTAGAAAATGCAACTGGACATTTGGAGCGCTAAGAGCGTAGTAGTGGAAAAAGGAATATATTCCAATATAAACTACACAGAAGCATTCTGTGAAACTTCTTTCTGATCTGAGCATTCAGCTAACAGAGTAAAACCATACTTTTGATTGAGCAGTTTTGAAACACTCTGTCTGTAGAAAATGCAACTGGACATTCGTAGCGCTAAGTGGGTAATAGTGGAAAAAGGAATATGTTCAAATATAAACTACACAGAAGCATTGTATGAAACTTCTTTCTGTTCTGTGCATTCAACTAACCGAGTTGAACCTTACTTTTGATTGAGCCGTTCTGAAACACTCTTTCTGTAGAAACTGCAATTGGACATTCTGATCGCTAAGAGGCCTATATTGGGAAAAAGAATGTCTACAAATAAAAACTACACAGAAGAATTGTGTGAAACTTCCTTCTGTTCTGTTTGTTCAACTAAAAGAGTTGAACCTTAGTTTTGATTGAGCCGTTCTGAAACACTCTTTCTGTAGAAAATGCAAGTGGAGATTCGGAGCGCTAAGAGGGTAATAGTGGAAAAAGGAATGTCTCCAAATATAAACTACACAGAATCATTCGGTGAAACTTCTTTCTGATCTGTGCATTCAGCTAACAGAGTTAAACCATACTTTTGATTGAGCAGATCTGAACACTCTTTCTGTAGAAAATGCAACTGGACATTTGGAGCGCTATGAGCATAGTAGTGGAAAAAGGAATATATACAAATATAAACTACACAGAAGCATTCTGTGAAACTTCTTTCTGATCTGAGCATTCAGCTAACAGAGTTAAACCATACTTTTGATTGAGCAGTTTTGAAACTCTCTGTCTGTAGAGAATGCAACTGGACATTCGTAGCGCTAAGTGGGTAATAGTGGAAAAAAGAATATGTTCAAATATAAACTACACAGAAGCATTGTATGAAACTTCTTTCTGTTCTGTGCATTCAACTAACAGAGTTGAACCTTACATTTGATTGAGCCGTTCTGAAACACTCTTTCTGTAGAAACTGCAATTGGACATTCTGAGCGCTAAGAGGCCTCTATTGTGAAAAATAATATCTTCAAATAAAAAATACACAGAAGCATTGTGTGAAACTTATTTCTGATATGTGCATTAAGCTAACAGAGTTAAACCATACTTTTGATTGCGCAGTTCTGAACACTCTTTCTGTAGAAAATGCAAGTGGACATTCGGAGCGCTAAGAGGGTAATAGTGGAAAAAGGAATATATTCAAATATAAACTACACAGTAGCATTCTGTGAAAATACTTTCTGTTCTGTGCATTCAACTAACAGAGTTGAACCTTACTTTTGATTGAGCCGTTCTGAAACACTCTTTCAGTAGAAACTGCAATTGGACATGCTAAGCGCTAAGAGGCCTACATTGGGAAAAAGAATATCTTCAAATAAAAACTACACAGATGCATTCTGTGAAACTTATTTCTGATCTGTAAATTCAGTTAACAGAGATAAAACATATTTTTCATTGAGCAGTTATGAAACACTCTTTTTGTAGAAAATGCAAGTGGAGATTCGGAGGGCTAAGAGGGTAATAGTGGAAAAAGGAATGTCTTCAAATATAAACTACACAGAATCATTCGGTGAAACTTCTTTCTGATCTGTGCATTCAGCTAACAGAGTTAAACCATACTTTTGATTGAGCAGATCTGAACACTCTTTCTGTAGAAAATGCAACTGGAGATTTGGAGCGCTAAGAGCGTAGTAGTGGAAAAAGGAATATATTCAAATATAAACTACACAGAAACATTCTGTGAAACTTCTTTCTGATCTGAGCATTCAGCTAACAGAGTTAAACCATACTTTTGATTGAGCAGTTTTGAAACACTCTGTCTGTAGAAAATGCAACTGGACATTCGTAGCGCTAAGTGGGTAATAGTGGAAAAAAGAATATGTTCAAATATAAACTACACAGAAGCATTGTATGAAACTACTTTCTGTTCTGTGCATTCAACTAACAGAGTTGAACCTTACTTTTGATTGAGCCGTTCTGAAACACTCTTTCTGTAGAAACTGCAATTGGACATTCTGAGCGCTAAGAGGCCTATATTGGGAAAAAGAATGTCTACAAATAAAAACTACACAGATGCATTCTGTGAAACTTATTTCTGATCTGTTTGTTCAACTAAAAGAGTTGAACCTTAGTTTTGATTGAGCCGTTCTGAAACACTCTTTCTGTAGAAAATGCAAGTGGAGATTCGGAGCGCTAAGAGGGTAATAGTGGAAAAAGGAATGTCTCCAAATATAAACTACCCAGAATCATTCTGTGAAAATTCTTTCTGATCTGTGCATTCAGCTAACAGAGTTAAACGATACTTTGATTTAGCAGATCTGAACACTCTTTCTGTAGAAAATGCAACTGGACATTTGGAGCGCTAAGAGAGTAGTAGTGGAAAAAGGAATATATGCAAATATAAACTACACAGAAGGATTCTGTGGAACTTCTTTCTGATCTGAGCATTCAGCTAACAGAGTTAAACCATACTTTTGATTGAGCAGTTTTGAAACACTCTGTCTGTAGAAAATGCAACTGGACATTCGTAGCGCTAAGTGGGTAATAGTGGAAAAAAGGATATGTTCAAATATTAACTACACAGAAGCATTGTATGAAACTTCTTTCTGTTCTGTGCATTCAACTAACAGAGTTGAACCTTACTTTTGATTGAGCCTTTCTGAAACACTCTTTCTGTAGAAACTGCAATTGGACATTCTGAGCGCTAAGAGGCCTCTATTGGGAAAAATAATATCTTCAAATAAAAACTACACAGAAGCATTGTGTGAAACTTATTTCTGATATGTTCATTAAGCTAACAGAGTTAAACCATACTTTTGATTGCGCAGTTCTGAACACTCTTTCTGTAGAAAATGCAAGTGGACATTCGGAGCGCTAAGAGGGTAATAGTGGAAAAAGGAATATATTCAAATATAAACTACACAGTAGCATTCTGTGAAAATTCTTTCTGTTCTGTGCATTCAACTAGCAGAGTTGAACCTTACTTTTGATTGAGCCGTTCTGAAACACTCTTTCTGTAGAAACTGCAATTGGACATGCTAAGTGCTAAGAGGCCTACATTGGGAAAAAGAATATCTTCAAATAAAAACTACACAGATGCATTCTGTGAAACTTATTTCTGATCTGTAAATTCAGTTAACAGAGATAAAACATATTTTTGATTGAGCTGTTATGAAACGCTCTTTTTGTAGAAAATGCAAGTGGAGATTCGGAGCGCTAAGAGGGTAATAGTGGAAAAAGGAATGTCTCCAAATATAAACTACACAGAATCATTCTGTGAAACTTCTTTCTGATCTGTGCATTCAGCTAACAGAGTTAAACCATACTTTTGATTGAGCAGATCTGAACACTCTTTCTGTAGAAAATGCAACTGGACATTTGGAGCGCTAAGAGAGTAGTAGTGGAAAAAGGAATATATTCAAATATAAACTACACAGAAACATTCTGTGAAACTTCTTTCTGATCTGAGCATTCAGCTAACAGAGTTAAACCATACTTTTGATTGAGCAGTTTTGAATCACTCTGTCTGTAGAAAATGCAACTGGACATTCGTAGCGCTAAGTGGGTAATAGTGGAAAAAAGAATATATTCAAATATAAACTACACAGAAGCATTGTATGAAACTTCTTTCTCTTCTGTGCATTCAACTAACAGAGTTGAACCTTACTTTTAATTGAGCCTTTCTGAAACACTCTTTCTGTAGAAACTGCAATTGGACATTCTGAGCGCTAAGAGGCCTCTATTGGGAAAAATAATATCTTCAAATAAAAACTACACAGAAGCATTGTGTGAAACTTATTTCTGATATGTTCATTAAGCTAACAGAGTTAAACCATACTTTTGATTGCGCAGTTCTGAACACTCTTTCTGTAGAAAATGCAAGTGGACATTCGGAGCGCTAAGAGGGTAATAGTGGAAAAAGGAATATATTCAAATATAAACTACACAGTAGCATTCTGTGAGAATTCTTTCTGTTCTGTGCATTCAGCTAACAGAGTTAAAACATACTTTTGATTGAGCAGATCTGAACACTCTTTCTGTAGAAAATGCAACTGTACATTTTGAGCGCTAAGAGCGTAGTAGTGGAAAAAGGAATATATTCAAATATAAACTACACAGAAGCATTCTGTGAAACTTCTTTCTGATCTGAGCATTCAGCTAACAGAGTTAAACCATACTTTTGATTGAGCAGTTTTGAAACACTCTGTCTGTAGAAAATGCAACTGGACATTCGCAGCGCTAAGTGGGTAATAGTGGAAAAAAGAATATGTTCAAATATAAACTACACAGAAGCATTGTATGAAACTTCTTTCTGTTCTGTGCATTCAACTAACAGAGTTGAACCTTACTTTTGATTGAGCCGTTCTGAAACACTCTTTCTGTAGAAACTGCAATTGGACATTCTGAGCGCTAAGAGGCCTATATTGGGAAAAACAATGTCTACAAATAAAAACTACACAGAAGAATTGTGTGAAACTTCTTTCTGTTCTGTTTGTTCAACTAGAAGAGTTGAACCTTAGTTTTGATTGAGCCGTTCTGAAACACTCTTTCTGTAGAAAATGCAAGTGGAGATTCGGAGCGCTAAGAGGGTAATAGTGGAAAAAGGAATGTCTCCAAATATAAACTACACAGAATCATTCTGTGAAACTTCTTTCTTATCTGTGCATTCAGCTAACAGAGTTAACCCATACTTTTGATTGAGCAGATCTGAACACTCTTTCTGTAGAAAATGCAACTGGACATTTGGAGCGCTAAGAGAGTAGTAGTGGAAAAAGGAATATATTCAAATATAAACTACACAGAAGCATTCTGTGAAACTACTTTCTGATCTGAGCATTCAGCTAACAGAGTTAAACCATACTTTTGATTGAGCAGTTTTGAAACACTCTGTCTGTAGAAAATGCAACTGGACATTCGTAGCGCTAAGTGGTTAATAGTGGAAAAAAGAATATGTTCAAATATAAACTACACAGAAGCATTGTATGAAACTTCTTTCTGTTCTGTGCATTCAACTAGCAGAGTTGAACCTTAATTTTGATTGAGCCTTTCTGAAACACTCTTTCTGTAGAAACTGCAATTGGACATTCTGAGCGCTAAGAGGCCTCTATTGGGAAAAATAATATCTTCAAATAAAAACTACACAGAAGCATTGTGTGAAACTTATTTCTGATATGTTCATTAAGCTAATAGAGTTAAACCATACTTTTGATTGCGCAGTTCTGAACACTCTTTCTGTAGAAAATGCAAGTGGACATTCGGAGCGCTAAGAGGGTAATAGTGGAAAAAGTAATATATTCAAATATAAACTACACAGTAGCATTCTGTGAAAATTCTTTCTGTTCTGTGCATTCAACTAACAGAGTTGAACCTTACTTTTGATTGAGCCGTTCAGAAACACTCTTTCTGTAGAAACTGCAATTGGACATGCTAAGCGCTAAGAGGCCTACATTGGGAAAAAGAATATCTTCAAATAAAAACTACACAGATGCATTCTGTGAAACTTATTTCTGATCTGTAAATTCAGTTAACAGAGATAAAACATATTTTTGATTGAGCAGTTATGAAACACTCTTTTTGTAGAAAATGCAAGTGGAGATTCGGAGCGCTAAGAGGGTAATAGTGGAAAAAGGAATGTCTTCAAATATAAACTACACAGAATCATTCGGTGAAACTTCTTTCTGATCTGTGCATTCAGCTAACAGAGTTAAACCATACTTTTGATTGAGCAGATCTGAACACTCTTTCTGTAGAAAATGCAACTGGACATTTGGAGCGCTAAGAGCGTAGTAGTGGAAAAAGGAATATATTCAAATATAAACTACACAGAAGCATTCTGTGAAACTTCTTTCTGATCTGAGCATTCAGCTAACAGAGTTAAACCATACTTTTGATTGAGCAGTTTTGTAACACTCTGTCTGTAGAAAATGCAACTGGACATTCGTAGCGCTAAGTGGGTAATAGTGGAAAAAAGAATATGTTCATATATAAACTACACAGAAGCATTGTATGAAACTTCTTTCTGTTCTGTGCATTCAACTAACAGAGTTGAACCTTACTTTTGATTGAGCCGTTCTGAAACACACTTTCTGTAGAAACTGCAATTGGACATTCTGAGCGCTAAGAGGCCTATATTGGGAAAAAGAATGTCTACAAATAAAAACTACACAGAAGAATTGTGTGAAACTTCTTTCTGTTCTGTTTGTTCAACTAAAAGAGTTGAACCTTAGTTTTGATTGAGCCGTTCTGAAACACTCTTTCTGTAGAAAATACAAGTGGAGATTCGGAGCGCTAAGAGGGTAATAGTGGAAAAAGGAATGTCTCCAAATATAAACTACACAGAATCATTCTGTGAAACTTCTTTCTGATCTGTGCATTCAGCTAACAGAGTTAAAACATACTTTTGATTGAGCAGATCTGAACACTCTTTCTGTAGAAAATGCTACTGTACATTTGGAGCGCTAAGAGAGTAGTAGTGGAAAAAGGAATATATTCAAATATAAACTACACAGAAGCATTCTGTGAAACCTCTTTCTGATCTGAGCATTCAGCTAACAGAGTTAAACCATACTTTTGATTGAGCAGTTTTGAAACACTCTGTCTGTAGAAAATGCAACTGGACATTCGCAGCGCTAAGTGGGTAATAGTGGAAAAAAGAATATGTTCAAATATAAACTACACAGAAGCATTGTATGAAACTTCTTTCTGTTCTGTGCATTCAACTAACAGAGTTGAACCTTACTTTTGATTGAGCCGTTCTGAAACACTCTTTCTGTAGAAACTGCAATTGGACATTCTGAGCGCTAAGAGGCCTATATTGGGAAAAAGAATGTCTACAAAAAAAAACTACACAGAAGAATTGTGTGAAACTTCTTTCTGTTCTGTTTTTTCAACTAAAAGAGTTGAACCTTAGTTTTGATTGAGCCGTTCTGAAACACTCTTTCTGTAGAAAATACAAGTGGAGATTCGGAGCGCTAAGAGGGTAATAGTGGAAAAAGGAATGTCTCCAAATATAAACTACACAGAATCATTCTGTGAAACTACTTTCTGATCTGTGCATTCAGCTAACAGAGTTAAAACATACTTTTGATTGAGCAGATCTGAACACTCTTTCTGTAGAAAATGCTACTGTACATTTGGAGCGCTAAGAGAGTAGTAGTGGAAAAAGGAATATATTCAAATATAAACTACACAGAAGCATTCTGTGAAACTTCTTTCTGATCTGAGCATTCAGTTAACAGAGTTAAACCATACTTTTGACTGAGCAGTTTTGAAACACTCTGTCTGTAGAAAATGCAACTTGACATTCGTAGCGCTAAGTGGGTAATAGTGGAAAAAAGAATATGTTCAAATATAAACTACACAGAAGCATTGTATGAAAATTCTTTCTGTTCTGTGCATTCAACTAACAGAGTTGAACCTTACTTTTGATTGAGCCGTTCTGAAACACTCTTTCTGTAGAAACTGCAATTGGACATGCTAAGCGCTAAGAGGCCTACATTGGGAAAAAGAATATCTTCAAATAAAAACTACACAGATGCATTCTGTGAAACATATTTCTGATCTGTAAATTCAGTTAACAGAGATAAAACATATTTTTGATTGAGCAGTTATGAAACACTCTTTTTGTAGAAAATGCAAGTGGAGATTCGGAGCGCTAAGAGGGTAATAGTGGAAAAAGGAATGTCTCCAAATATAAACTACACAGAATCATTCTGTGAAACTTCTTTCTGATCTGTGCATTCAGCTAACAGAGTTAAATCATACTTTTGATTGAGCAGATCTGAACACTCTTTCTGTAGAAAATGCAACTGGACATTTGGAGCGCTAAGAGAGTAGTAGTGGAAAAAGGAATTAATTCAAATATAAACTACACAGAAGCATTCTGTGAAACTTCTTTCTGATCTGAGCATTCAGCTAACAGAGTTAAACCATACTTTTGATTGAGCAGTTTTGAAACACTCTGTCTGTAGAAAATGCAACTGGATATTCGTAGCGCTAAGTGGGTAATAGTGGAAAAAAGAATATGTTCAAATATAAACTACACAGAAGCATTTTATGAAACTCCTTTCTGTTCGGTGCATTCAACTAACAGAGTTGAACCTTACTTTTGATAGAGCCTTTCTGAAACACTCTTTCTGTAGAAACTGCAATTGGACATTCTGAGCGCTAAGAGGCCTCTATTGGGAAAAATAATATCTTCAAATAAAAACTACACAGAAGCATTGTGTGAAACTTATTTCTGATATGTTCATTAAGCTAACAGAGTTAAACCATACTTTTGATTGCGCAGTTCTGAACACTCTTTCTGTAGAAAATGCAAGTGGACATTCGGAGCGCTAAGAGGGTAATAGTGGAAAAAGGAATATATTCAAATATAAAATACACAGTAGCATTCTGTGAAAATTCTTTCTGTTCTGTGCATTCAACTAACAGAGTTGAACCTTACTTTTGATTGAGCCGTTCTGAAACACTCTTTCTGTAGAAACTGCAATTGGACATGCTAAGCGCTAAGAGGCCTACATTGGGAAAAAGAATATCTTCAAATAAAAACTACACAGATGCATTCTGTGAAACTTATTTCTGATCTGTAAATTCAGTTAACAGAGATAAAACATATTTTTGATTGAGCAGTTATGAAACACTCTTTTTGTAGAAAATGCAAGTGGAGATTCGGAGCGCTAAGAGGGTAATAGTGGAAAAAGGAATGTCTTCAAATATAAACTACACAGAATCATTCGGTGAAACTTCTTTCTGATCTGTGCATTCAGCTAACAGAGTTAAACCATACTTTTGATTGAGCAGATCTGAACACACTTTCTGTAGAAAATGCAACTGGACATTTGGAGCGCTAAGAGCGTAGTAGTGGAAAAAGGAATATATTCAAATATAAACTACACAGAAGCATTCTGTGAAACTTCTTTCTGATCTGAGCATTCAGCTAACAGAGTTAAACCATACTTTTGATTGAGCAGTTTTGAAACACTCTGTCTGTAGAAAATGCAACTGGACATTCGTAGCGCTAAGTGGGTAATAGTGGAAAAAAGAATATGTTCAAATATAAACTACACAGAAGCATTGTATGAAACTTCTTTCTGTTCTGTGCATTCAACTAACAGAGTTGAACCTTACTTTTGATTGAGCCGTTCTGAAACACTCTTTCTGTAGAAACTGCAATTGGACATTCTGAGCGCCAAGAGGCCTCTATTGGGAAAAATAATATCTTCAAATAAAAACTACACAGAAGCATTGTGTGAAACTTATTTCTGATATGTTCATTAAGCTAACAGAGTTAAACCATACTTTTGATTGCGCAGTTCTGAACACTCTTTCTGTAGAAAATGCAAGTGGACATTCGGAGCGCTAAGAGGGTAATAGTGGAAAAAGGAATATATTCAAATATAAACTACACAGTAGCATTCTGTGAAAATTCTTCCTGTTCTGTGCATTCAACTAACAGAGTTGAACCTTACTTTTGATTGAGCAGTTCTGAAACACTCTTTCTGTAGAAACTGCAATTGGACATGCTAAGCACTAAGAGGCCTACATTGGGAAAAAGAATATCTTCAAATAAAAACTACACAGATGCATTCTGTGAAACTTATTTCTGATCTGTAAATTCAGTTAACAGAGATAAAACATATTTTTGATTGAGCAGTTATGAAACACTCTTTTTGTAGAAAATGCAAGTGGAGATTCGGAGCGCTAAGAGGGTAATAGTGGAAAAAGGAATGTCTTCAAATATAAACTACACAGAATCATTCGGTGAAACTTCTTTCTGATCTGTGCATTCAGCTAACAGAGTTAAACCATACTTTTGATTGAGCAGATCTGAACACTCTTTCTGTTGAAAATGCAACTGGACATTTGGAGCGCTAAGAGCGTAGTAGTGGAAAAAGGAATATATTCAAATATAAACTACACAGAAGCATTCTGTGAAACTTCTTTCTGATCTGAGCATAGAGCTAACACAGTTAAACCATACTTTTGATTGAGCAGTTTTGAAACACTCTGTCTGTAGAAAATGCAACTGGACATTCGTAGCGCTAAGTGGGTAATAGTGGAAAAGAGAATATGTTCAAATATAAACTACACAGAAGCATTGTATGAAACTTCTTTCTGTTCTGTGCATTCAACTAACAGAGTTGAACCTTACTTTTGATTGAGCCGTTCTGAAACACTCTTTCTGTAGAAACTGCAATTGGACATTCTGAGCGCTAAGAGGCCTATATTGGGAAAAAGAATGTCTACAAATAAAAACTACACAGAAGAATTGTGTGAAACTTCTTTCTGTTCTGTTTGTTCAACTAAAAGAGTTGAGCCTTAGTTTTGATTGAGCCGTTCTGAAACACTCTTTCTGTAGAAAATGCAAGTGGAGATTCGGAGCGCTAAGAGGGTAATAGTGGAAAAAGGAATTTCTCCAAATATAAACTACACAGAATCATTCTGTGAAACTTCTTTCTGATCTGTGCATTCAGCTAACAGAGTTAAACCATACTTTTGATTGAGCAGATCTGAACACTCTTTCTGTAGAAAATGCAACTGGACATTTGGAGCGCTAAGAGAGTAGTAGTGGAAAAAGGAATATATTCAAATATAAACTACACAGAAGCATTCTGTGAAACTTCTTTCTGATCTGAGGATTCAGCTAACAGATTTAAACCATACTTTTGATTGAGCAGTTTTGAAACACTCTGTATGTAGAAAATGAAACTGGACATTCGTAGCGCTAAGTGGGTAATAGTGGAAAAAAGAATATGTTCAAATATAAACTACACAGAAGCATTGTATGAGACTTCTTTCTGTTCTGTGCATTCAACTAGCAGAGTTGAACCTTACTTTTGATTGAGCCTTTCTGAAACACTCTTTCTGTAGAAACTGCAATTGGACATTCTGAGCGCTAAGAGGCCTCTATTCGGAAAAATAATATCTTCAAATAAAAACTACACAGAAGCATTGTGTGAAACTTATTTCTGATATGTTCATTAAGCTAACAGAGTTAAACCATACTTTTGATTGCGCAGTTCTGAACACTCTTTCTGTAGAAAATGCAAGTGGACATTCGGAGCGCTAAGAGGGTAATAGTGGAAAAAGGAATATATTGAAATATAAACTACAGAGTAGCATTCTGTGAAAATTCTTTCTGTTCTGTGCATTCAACTAACAGAGTTGAACCTTACTTTTGATTGAGCCGTTCTGAAACACTCTTTCTGTAGAAACTGCAATAGGACATGCTAAGCGCTAAGAGGCCTACATTGGGAAAAAGAATATCTTCAAATAAAACTACACAGATGCATTCTGTGAAACTTATTTCTGATCTGTAAATTCAGTTAACAGAGATAAAACATATTTTTGATTGAGCAGTTATGAAACACTCTTTTTGTAGAAAATGCAAGTGGAGATTCGGAGCGCTAAGAGGGTAATAGTGGAAAAAGGAATATCTTCAAATAAAAACTACACAGAATCATTCGGTGAAACTTCTTTCTGATCTGTGCATTCAGCTAACAGAGTTAAACCATACTTTTGATTGAGCAGATCTGAACGCTCTTTCTGTAGAAAATGCAACTGGACATTTGGAGCGCTAAGAGCGTAGTAGTGGAAAAAGGAATATATTCAAATATAAACTACACAGAAGCATTCTGTGAAACTTCTTTCTGATCTGAGCATTCAGCTAACAGAGTTAAACCATACTTTTGATTGAGCAGTTTTGAAACACTCTGTCTGTAGAAAATGCAACTGGACATTCGTAGCGCTAAGTGGGTAATAGTGGAAAAAAGAATATGTTCAAATATAAACTACACAGAAGCATTGTATGAAACTTCTTTCTGTTCTGTGCATTCAACTAACAGAGTTGAACCTTACTTTTGATTGAGCCGTTCTGAAACACTCTTTCTGTAGAAACTGCAATTGGACATTCTGAGCGCTAAGAGGCCTATATTGGGAAAAAGAATGTCTACAAATAAAAACTACACAGAAGAATTGTGTTAAACTTCTTTCTGTTCTGTTTGTTCAACTAAAAGAGTTGAACCTTAGTTTTGATTGAGCCGTTCTGAAACACTCTCTCTGTAGAAAATGCAAGTGGAGATTCGGAGGGCTAAGAGGGTAATAGTGGAAAAAGGAATGTCTCCAAATATAAACTACACAGAATCATTCTGTGAAACTTCTTTCTGATCTGTGCATTCAGCTAACAGTGTTAAAACATACTTTTGATTGAGCAGATCTGAACACTCTTACTGTAGAAAATGCTACTGTACATTTTGAGCGCTAAGAGAGTAGTAGTGGAAAAAGTAATATATTCAAATATAAACTACACAGAAGCATTCTGTGAAACTTCTTTCTGATCTGAGCATTCAGCTAACAGAGTTAAACCATACTTTTGACTGAGCAGTTTTGAAACACTCTGTCTGTAGAAAATGCAACTGGACATTCGTAGCGCTAAGTGGGTAATAGTGGAAAAAAGAATATGTTCAAATATAAACTACACAGAAGCATTGTATGAAACTTCTTTCTGTTCTGTGCATTCAACTAACAGAGTTGAACCTTACTTTTGATTGAGCCTTTCTGAAACACTCTTTCTGTAGAAACTGCAATTGGACATTCTGAGCGCTAAGAGGCCTCTATTGGGAAAAATAATATCTTCAAATAAAAACTACACAGAAGCATTGTGTGAAACTTATTTCTGATATGTTCATTAAGCTAACAGAGTTAAACCATACTTTTGATTGCGCAGTTCTGAACACTCTTTCTGTAGAAAATGCAAGTGGACATTCGGAGCGCTAAGAGGGTAATAGTGGAAAAAGGAATATATTCAAATATAAACTACACAGTAGCATTCTGTGAAAATTCTTTCTGTTCTGTGCATTCAACTAACAGAGTTGAACCTTACTTTTGATTGAGCCGTTCTGAAACACTCTTTCTGTAGAAACTGCAATTGGACATGCTAAGCGCTAAGAGGCCAACATTGGGAAAAAGAATATCTTCAAATAAAAACTACACAGATGCATTCTGTGAAACATATTTCTGATCTGTAAATTCAGTTAACAGAGATAAAACATATTTTTGATTGAGCAGTTATGAAACACTCTTTTTGTAGAAAATGCAAGTGGAGATTCGGAGCGCTAAGAGGGTAATAGTGGAAAAAGCAATGTCTCCAAATATAAACTACACAGAATCATTCTGTGAAATTTCTTTCTGATCTGTGCATTCTGCTAACAGAGTTAAACCATACTTTTGATTGAGCAGATCTGAACACTCTTTCTGTAGAAAATGCAACTGGACATTTGGAGCGCTAAGAGAGTAGTAGTGGAAAAAGGAATATATTCAAATATAAACTACACAGAAACATTCTGTGAAACTTCTTTCTGATCTGAGCATTCAGCTAACAGAGTTAAACCATACTTTTGATTGAGCAGTTCTGAAACACTCTGTCTGTAGAAAATGCAACTGGACATTCGTAGCGCTAAGTGGGTAATAGTGGAAAAAAGTATATGTTCAAATATAAACTACACAGAAGCATTGTATGAAACTTATTTCTGTTCTGTGCATTCAACTAACAGAGTTGAACCTTACTTTTGATTGAGCCTTTCTGAAACACTCTTTCTGTAGAAACTGCAATTGGACATTCTGAGCGCTAAGAGGCCTATATTGGGAAAAATAATATCTTCAAATAAAAACTACACAGAAGCATTGTGTGAAACTTATTTCTGATATGTTCACTAAGCTAACAGAGTTAAACCATACTTTTGATTGCGCAGTTCTGAACACTCTTTATGTAGAAAATGCAAGTGGACATTCGGAGCGCTAAGAGGGTAATAGTGGAAAAAGGAATATATTCAAATATAAACTACACAGTAGCATTCTGTGAAAATTCTTTCTGTTCTGTGCATTCAACTAACGGAGTTGAACCTTACTTTTGATTGAGCCGTTCTGAAACACTCTTTCTGTAGAAACTGCAATTGGATATGCTAAGCGCTAAGAGGCCTACATTGGGAAAAAGAATATCTTCAAATAAAAACTACACAGATGCATTCTGTGAAACTTATTTCTGATCTGTAAATTTAGTTAACAGAGATAAAACATATTTTTCATTGAGCAGTTATGAAACACTCTTTTTGTAGAAAGTGCAAGTGGAGATTCGGAGCGCTAAGAGGGTAATAGTGGAAAACGGAATGTCTTCAAATATAAACTACACAGAATCATTCGGTGAAACTTCTTTCTGATTTGTGCATTCAGGTAACAGAGTTAAACCATACTTTTGATTGAGCAGATCTGAACACTCTTTCTGTAGAAAATGCAACTGGACATTTGGAGCGCTAAGAGCTTAGTAGTGGAAAAAGGAATATATTCAAATATAAACTACACAGAAGCATTCTGTGAAACTTCTTTCTGATCTGAGCATTCAGCTAACGGAGTTAAACCATACTTTTGATTGAGCAGTTTTGAAACACTCTGTCTGTAGAAAATGCAACTGGACATTCGTAGCGCTAAGTGGGTAATAGTGGAAAAAAGAATATGTTCAAATATAAACTACACAGAAGCATTTTATGAAACTTTTTTCTGTTCTGTGCATTCAACTAACAGAGTTGAACCTTACTTTTGATTGAGCCGTTCTGAAACACTCTTTCTGTAGAAACTGCAATTGGACATTCTGAGCGCTAAGAGGCTTATATTGGGAAAAAGAATGTCTACAAATAAAAACTACACAGAAAAATTGTGTGAAACTTCTTTCTGTTCTGTTTGTTCAACTAAAAGAGTTGAACCTTAGTTTTGATTGAGCCGTTCTGAAACACTCTTTCTGTAGAAAATGCAAGTGGAGATTCGGAGCGCTAAGAGGGTAATAGTGGAAAAAGGAATGTCTCCAAATATAAACTACACAGAATCATTCTGTGAAACTTCTTTCTGATCTGTGCATTCAGCTAACAGAGTTAAACCATACTTTTGATTGAGCAGATCTGAACACTCTTTCTGTAGAAAATGCAACTGGACATTTGGAGCGCTAAGAGAGTAGTAGTGGAAAAAGGAATATATTCAAATATAAACTACACAGAAGCATTCTGTGAAACTTCTTTCTGATCTGAGCATTCAGCTAACAGAGTTAAACCATACTTTTGATTGAGCAGTTTTGAAACACTCTGTCTGTAGAAAATGCAACTGGACATTCGTAGCGCTAAGTGGGTAATAGTGGAAAAAAGAATATGTTCAAATATAAACTACACAGAAGCATTGTATGAAACTTCTTTCTGTTCTGTGCATTCAACTAGCAGAGTTGAACCTTACTTTTGATTGAGCCTTTCTGAAACACTCTTTCTGTAGAAACTGCAATTGGACATTCTGAGCGCTAAGAGGCCTATATTGGGAAAAATAATATCTTCAAATAAAAACTACACAGAAGCATTGTGTGAAACTTATTTCTGATATGTTCATTAAGATAACAGAGTTAAACCATACTTTTGATTGCGCAGTTCTGAACACTCTTTCTGTAGAAAATGCAAGTGGACATTCGGAGCGCTAAGAGGGTAATAGTGGAAAAAGGAATATATTCAAATATAAATTACACAGTAGCATTCTGTGAAAATTCTTTCTGTTCTGTGCATTCAACTAACAGAGTTGAACCTTACTTTTGATTGAGCCGTTCTGAAACACTCTTTCTGTAGAAACTGCAATTGGACATGCTAAGCGCTAAGAGGCCTACATTGGGAAAAAGAATATCTTCAAATAAAAACTACACAGATGCATTCTGTGAAACTTATTTCTGATCTGTAAATTCAGTTAACAGAGATAAAACATATTTTTGATTGAGCAGTTATGAAACACTCTTTTTGTAGAAAATGCAAGTGGAGATTCGGAGCGCTAAGAGGGTAATAGTGGAAAAAGGAATGTCTTCAAATAAAAACTACACAGAATCATTCGGTGAAACTTCTTTCTGATCTGTGCATTCAGCTAACAGAGTTAAACCATACTTTTGATTGAGCAGATCTGAACACTCTTTCTGTAGAAAATGCAACTGGACATTTGGAGCGCTAAGAGCGTAGTAGTGGAAAAAGGAATATATTCAAATATAAACTACACAGAAGCATTCTGTGAAACTTCTTTCTGATCTGAGCATTCAGCTAACAGAGTTAAACCATACTTTTGATTGAGCAGTTTTGAAACACTCTGTCTGTAGAAAATGCAACTGGACATTCGTAGCGCTAAGTGGGTAATAGTGGAAAAAAGAATATGTTCAAATATAAACTACACAGAAGCATTGTATGAAACTTCTTTCTGTTCTGTGCATTCAACTAACAGAGTTGAACCTTACTTTTGATTGAGCCGTTCTGAAACACTCTTTCTGTAGAAACTGCAATTGGACATGCTAAGCGCTAAGAGGCCTACATTGGGAAAAAAATATCTTCAAATAAAAACTACACAGATGCATTCTGTGAAACTTATTTCTGATCTGTAAATTCAGTTAACAGAGATAAAACATATTTTTCATTGAGCAGTTATGAAACACTCTTTTTGTAGAAAATGCAAGTGGAGATTCGGAGCGCTAAGAGGGTAATAGTGGAAAACGGAATGTCTTCAAATATAAACTACACAGAATCATTCGGTGAAACTTCTTTCTGATCTGTGCATTCAGCTACCAGAGTTAAACCATACTTTTGATTGAGCAGATCTGAACACTCTTTCTGTAGAAAATGCAACTGGACATTTGGAGCGCTAAGAGCGTAGTAGTGGAAAAAGGAATATATTCAAATATAAACTACACAGAAGCATTCTGTGAAACTTCTTTCTGATCTGAGCATTCAGCTAACGGAGTTAAACCATACTTTTGATTGAGCAGTTTTGAAACACTCTGTCTGTAGAAAATGCAACTGGACATTCGTAGCGCTAAGTTGGTAATAGTGGAAAAAAGAATATGTTCAAATATAAACTACACAGAAGCATTGTATGAAACTTCTTTCTGTTCTGTGCATTCAACTAACAGAGTTGAACCTTACTTTTGATTGAGTCGTTCTGAAACACTCTTTCTGTAGAAACTGCAATTAGACATTCTGAGCGCTAAGAGGCCTATATTGGGAAAAAGAATGTCTACAAATAAAAACTACACAGAAGAATTGTGTGAAACTTCTTTCTGTTCTGTTTGTTCAACTAAAAGAGTTGAAACTTAGTTTTGATTGACCGTTCTGAAACACTCTTTCTGTAGAAAATGCAAGTGGAGATTCGGAGCGCTAAGAGGGTAATAGTGGAAAAAGGAATGTCTCCAAATATAAACTACACAGAATAATTCTGTGAAACTTCTTTCTGATCTGTGCATTCAGATAACAGAGTTAAACCATACTTTTGATTGAGCAGATCTGAACACTCTTTCTGTAGAAAATGCAACTGGACATTTGGAGCGCTAAGAGCGTAGTAGTGGAAAAAGGAATATATTCAAATATAAACTACACAGAAGCATTCTGTGAAACTTCTTTCTGATCTGAGCATTCAGCTAACAGAGTTAAACCATACTTTTGATTGAGCAGTTTTGAAACACTCTGTCTGTAGAAAATGCAACTGGACATTCGCAGCGCTAAGTGGGTAATAGTGGAAAAAAGAATATGTTCAAATATAAACTACACAGAAGCATTGTATGAAACTTCTTTCTGTTCTGTGCATTCAACTAACAGAGTTGAACCTTACTTTTGATTGAGCCGTTCTGAAACACTCTTTCTGTAGAAACAGCAATTGGACATTCTGAGCGCTAAGATGCTTATATTGGGAAAAAGAATGTCTAAAAATAAAAACTACACAGAAGAATTGTGTGAAACTTCTTTCTGTTCTGTTTGTTCAACTAAAAGAGTTGAACCTTAGTTTTGATTGAGCCGTTCTGAAACACTCTTTCTGTAGAAAATGCAAGTGGAGATTCGTAGCGCTAGGAGGGTAATAGTGGAAAAAGGAATGTCTCCAAATATAAACTACACAGAATCATTCTGTGAAACTTCTTTCTGATCTGTGCATTCAGCTAACAGTGTTAAACCATACTTTTGATTGAGCAGATCTGAACACTCTTTCTGTAGAAAATGCAACTGGACATTTGGAGCACTAAGAGAGTAGAAGTGGAAAAAGGAATATATTCAAATATAAACTACACAGAAGCATTCTGTGAAACTTCTTTCTGATCTGAGCATTCAGCTAACAGAGTTAAACCATACTTTTGTTTGAGCAGTTTTGAAACACTCTGTCTGTAGAAAATGCAACTGGACATTCGTAGCGCTAAGTGGGTAATAGTGGAAAAAAGAATATGTTCAAATATAAACTACACAGAAGCATTGTATGAAACTTCTTTCTGTTCTGTGCATTCAACTAGCAGAGTTGAACCTTACTTTTGATTGAGCCTTTCTGAAACACTCTTTCTGTAGAAACTGCAATTGGACATTCTGAGCGCTAAGAGGCCTATATTGGGAAAAATAATATCTTCAAATAAAAACTACACAGAAGCATTGTGTGAAACTTATTTCTGATATGTTCATTAAGATAACAGAGTTAAACCATACTTTTGATTGCGCAGTTCTGAACACTGTTTCTGTAGAAAATGCAAGTGGACATTCGGAGCGCTAAGAGGGTAATAGTGGAAAAAGGAATATATTCAAATATAAACTACACAGTAGCATTCTGTGAAAATTCTTTCTGTTCTGTGCAATCAACTAACAGAGTTGAACCTTACTTTTGATTGAGCCGTTCTGAAACACTCTTTCTGTAGAAACTGCAATTGGACATGCTAAGCGCTAAGAGGCCTACATTGGGAAAAAAATATCTTCAAATAAAAACTACACAGATGCATTCTGTGAAACTTATTTCTGATCTGTAAATTCAGTTAACAGAGATAAAACATATTTTTCATTGAGCAGTTATGAAACACTCTTTTTGTAGAAAATGCAAGTGGAGATTCGGAGCGCTAAGAGGGTAATAGTGGAAAAAGGAATGTCTTCAAATATAAACTACACAGAATCATTCGGTGAAACTTCTTTCTGATCTGTGCATTCAGCTAACAGAGTTAAACCATACTTTTGATTGAGCAGATCTGAACACTCTTTCTGTAGAAAATGCAACTGGACATTTGGAGCGCTAAGAGCGTAGTAGTGGAAAAAGGAATATATTCAAATATAAACTACACAGAAGCATTCTGTGAAACTTCTTTCTGATCTGAGCATTCAGCTAACAGAGTTAAACCATACTTTTGATTGAGCAGTTTTGAAACACTCTGTCTGTAGAAAATGCAACTGGACATTCGTAGCGCTAAGTGGGTAATAGTGGAAAAAAGAATATGTTCAAATATAAACTACACAGAAGCATTGTATGAAACTTCTTTCTGTTCTGTGCATTCAACTAACAGAGTTGAACCTTACTTTTGATTGAGCCGTTCTGAAACACTCTTTCTGTAGAAACTGCAATTGGACATGCTAAGCGCTAAGAGGCCTACATTGGGAAAAAAATATCTTCAAATAAAAACTACACAGATGCATTCTGTGAAACTTATTTCTGATCTGTAAATTCAGTTAACAGAGATAAAACATATTTTTCATTGAGCAGTTATGAAACACTCTTTTTGTAGAAAATGCAAGTGGAGATTCGGAGCGCTAAGAGGGTAATAGTGGAAAACGGAATGTCTTCAAATATAAACTACACAGAATCATTCGGTGAAACTTCTTTCTGATCTGTGCATTCAGCTACCAGAGTTAAACCATACTTTTGATTGAGCAGATCTGAACACTCTTTCTGTAGAAAATGCAACTGGACATTTGGAGCGCTAAGAGCGTAGTAGTGGAAAAAGGAATATATTCAAATATAAACTACACAGAAGCATTCTGTGAAACTTCTTTCTGATCTGAGCATTCAGCTAACGGAGTTAAACCATACTTTTGATTGAGCAGTTTTGAAACACTCTGTCTGTAGAAAATGCAACTGGACATTCGCAGCGCTAAGTTGGTAATAGTGGAAAAAAGAATATGTTCAAATATAAACTACACAGAAGCATTGTATGAAACTTCTTTCTGTTCTGTGCATTCAACTAACAGAGTTGAACCTTACTTTTGATTGAGTCGTTCTGAAACACTCTTTCTGTAGAAACTGCAATTAGACATTCTGAGCGCTAAGAGGCCTATATTGGGAAAAAGAATGTCTACAAATAAAAACTACACAGAAGAATTGTGTGAAACTTCTTTCTGTTCTGTTTGTTCAACTAAAAGAGTTGAAACTTAGTTTTGATTGACCGTTCTGAAACACTCTTTCTGTAGAAAATGCAAGTGGAGATTCGGAGCACTAAGAGGGTAATAGTGGAAAAAGGAATGTCTCCAAATATAAACTACACAGAATAATTCTGTGAAACTTCTTTCTGATCTGTGCATTCAGATAACAGAGTTAAACCATACTTTTGATTGAGCAGATCTGAACACTCTTTCTGTAGAAAATGCAACTGGACATTTGGAGCGCTAAGAGCGTAGTAGTGGAAAAAGGAATATATTCAAATATAAACTACACAGAAGCATTCTGTGAAACTTCTTTCTGATCTGAGCATTCAGCTAACAGAGTTAAACCATACTTTTGATTGAGCAGTTTTGAAACACTCTGTCTGTAGAAAATGCAACTGGACATTCGCAGCGCTAAGTGGGTAATAGTGGAAAAAAGAATATGTTCAAATATAAACTACACAGAAGCATTGTATGAAACTTCTTTCTGTTCTGTGCATTCAACTAACAGAGTTGAACCTTACTTTTGATTGAGCCGTTCTGAAACACTCTTTCTGTAGAAACAGCAATTGGACATTCTGAGCGCTAAGATGCTTATATTGGGAAAAAGAATGTCTAAAAATAAAAACTACACAGAAGAATTGTGTGAAACTTCTTTCTGTTCTGTTTGTTCAACTAAAAGAGTTGAACCTTAGTTTTGATTGAGCCGTTCTGAAACACTCTTTCTGTAGAAAATGCAAGTGGAGATTCGTAGCGCTAGGAGGGTAATAGTGGAAAAAGGAATGTCTCCAAATATAAACTACACAGAATCATTCTGTGAAACTTCTTTCTGATCTGTGCATTCAGCTAACAGTGTTAAACCATACTTTTGATTGAGCAGATCTGAACACTCTTTCTGTAGAAAATGCAACTGGACATTTGGAGCACTAAGAGAGTAGAAGTGGAAAAAGGAATATATTCAAATATAAACTACACAGAAGCATTCTGTGAAACTTCTTTCTGATCTGAGCATTCAGCTAACAGAGTTAAACCATACTTTTGATTGAGCAGTTTTGAAACACTCTGTCTGTAGAAAATGCAACTGGACATTCGTAGCGCTAAGTGGGTAATAGTGGAAAAAAGAATATGTTCAAATATAAACTACACAGAAGCATTGTATGAAACTTCTTTCTGTTCTGTGCATTCAACTAGCAGAGTTGAACCTTACTTTTGATTGAGCCTTTCTGAAACACTCTTTCTGTAGAAACTGCAATTGGACATTCTGAGCGCTAAGAGGCCTATATTGGGAAAAATAATATCTTCAAATAAAAACTACACAGAAGCATTGTGTGAAACTTATTTCTGATATGTTCATTAAGATAACAGAGTTAAACCATACTTTTGATTGCGCAGTTCTGAACACTGTTTCTGTAGAAAATGCAAGTGGACATTCGGAGCGCTAAGAGGGTAATAGTGGAAAAAGGAATATATTCAAATATAAACTACACAGTAGCATTCTGTGAAAATTCTTTCTGTTCTGTGCAATCAACTAACAGAGTTGAACCTTACTTTTGATTGAGCCGTTCTGAAACACTCTTTCTGTAGAAACTGCAATTGGACATGCTAAGCGCTAAGAGGCCTACATTGGGAAAAAAATATCTTCAAATAAAAACTACACAGACGCATTCTGTGAAACTTATTTCTGATCTGTAAATTCAGTTAACAGAGATAAAACATATTTTTCATTGAGCAGTTATGAAACACTCTTTTTGTAGAAAATGCAAGTGGAGATTCGGAGCGCTAAGAGGGTAATAGTGGAAAAAGGAATGTCTTCAAATATAAACTACACAGAATCATTCGGTGAAACTTCTTTCTGATCTGTGCATTCAGCTAACAGAGTTAAACCATACTTTTGATTGAGCAGATCTGAACACTCTTTCTGTAGAAAATGCAACTGGACATTTGGAGCGCTAAGAGCGTAGTAGTGGAAAAAGGAATATATTCAAATATAAACTACACAGAAGCATTCTGTGAAACTTCTTTCTGATCTGAGCATTCAGCTAACGGAGTTAAACCATACTTTTGATTGAGCAGTTTTGAAACACTCTGTCTGTAGAAAATGCAACTGGACATTCGTAGCGCTAAGTGGGTAATAGTGGAAAAAAGAATATGTTCAAATATAAACTACACAGAAGCATTGTATGAAACTCCTTTCTGTTCTGTGCATTCAACTAACAGAGTTGAACCTTACTTTTGATTGAGCCGTTCTGAAACACTCTTTCTGTAGAAACTGCAATTGGACATTCTGAGCGCTAAGAGGCTTATATTGGGAAAAAGAATGTCTACAAATAAAAACTACACAGAAAAATTGTGTGAAACTTCTTTCTGTTCTGTTTGTTCAACTAAAAGAGTTGAACCTTAGTTTTGATTGAGCCGTTCTGAAACACTCTTTCTGTAGAAAATGCAAGTGGAGATTCGGAGCGCTAAGAGGGTAATAGTGGAAAAAGGAATGTCTCCAAATATAAACTACACAGAATCATTCTGTGAAACTTCTTTCTGATCTGTGCATTCAGCTAACAGAGTTAAACCATACTTTTGATTGAGCAGATCTGAACACTCTTTCTGTAGAAAATGCAACTGGACATTTGGAGCGCTAAGAGAGTAGTAGTGGAAAAAGGAATATATTCAAATATAAACTACACAGAAGCATTCTGTGAAACTTCTTTCTGATCTGAGCATTCAGCTAACAGAGTTAAACCATACTTTTGATTGAGCAGTTTTGAAACACTCTGTCTGTAGAAAATGCAACTGGACATTCGTAGCGCTAAGTGGGTAATAGTGGAAAAAAGAATATGTTCAAATATAAACTACACAGAAGCATTGTATGAAACTTCTTTCTGTTCTGTGCATTCAACTAGCAGAGTTGAACCTTACTTTTGATTGAGCCTTTCTGAAACACTCTTTCTGTAGAAACTGCAATTGGACATTCTGAGCGCTAAGAGGCCTATATTGGGAAAAATAATATCTTCAAATAAAAACTACACAGAAGCATTGTGTGAAACTTATTTCTGATATGTTCATTAAGATAACAGAGTTAAACCATACTTTTGATTGCGCAGTTCTGAACACTCTTTCTGTAGAAAATGCAAGTGGACATTCGGAGCGCTAAGAGGGTAATAGTGGAAAAAGGAATATATTCAAATATAAATTACACAGTAGCATTCTGTGAAAATTCTTTCTGTTCTGTGCATTCAACTAACAGAGTTGAACCTTACTTTTGATTGAGCCGTTCTGAAACACTCTTTCTGTAGAAACTGCAATTGGACATGCTAAGCGCTAAGAGGCCTACATTGGGAAAAAGAATATCTTCAAATAAAAACTACACAGATGCATTCTGTGAAACTTATTTCTGATCTGTAAATTCAGTTAACAGAGATAAAACATATTTTTGATTGAGCAGTTATGAAACACTCTTTTTGTAGAAAATGCAAGTGGAGATTCGGAGCGCTAAGAGGGTAATAGTGGAAAAAGGAATGTCTTCAAATAAAAACTACACAGAATCATTCGGTGAAACTTCTTTCTGATCTGTGCATTCAGCTAACAGAGTTAAACCATACTTTTGATTGAGCAGATCTGAACACTCTTTCTGTAGAAAATGCAACTGGACATTTGGAGCGCTAAGAGCGTAGTAGTGGAAAAAGGAATATATTCAAATATAAACTACACAGAAGCATTCTGTGAAACTTCTTTCTGATCTGAGCATTCAGCTAACAGAGTTAAACCATACTTTTGATTGAGCAGTTTTGAAACACTCTGTCTGTAGAAAATGCAACTGGACATTCGTAGCGCTAAGTGGGTAATAGTGGAAAAAAGAATATGTTCAAATATAAACTACACAGAAGCATTGTATGAAACTTCTTTCTGTTCTGTGCATTCAACTAACAGAGTTGAACCTTACTTTTGATTGAGCCGTTCTGAAACACTCTTTCTGTAGAAACTGCAATTGGACATGCTAAGCGCTAAGAGGCCTACAGTGGGAAAAAAATATCTTCAAATAAAAACTACACAGATGCATTCTGTGAAACTTATTTCTGATCTGTAAATTCAGTTAACAGAGATAAAACATATTTTTCATTGAGCAGTTATGAAACACTCTTTTTGTAGAAAATGCAAGTGGAGATTCGGAGCGCTAAGAGGGTAATAGTGGAAAACGGAATGTCTTCAAATATAAACTACACAGAATCATTCGGTGAAACTTCTTTCTGATCTGTGCATTCAGCTACCAGAGTTAAACCATACTTTTGATTGAGCAGATCTGAACACTCTTTCTGTAGAAAATGCAACTGGACATTTGGAGCGCTAAGAGCGTAGTAGTGGAAAAAGGAATATATTCAAATATAAACTACACAGAAGCATTCTGTGAAACTTCTTTCTGATCTGAGCATTCAGCTAACGGAGTTAAACCATACTTTTGATTGAGCAGTTTTGAAACACTCTGTCTGTAGAAAATGCAACTGGACATTCGTAGCGCTAAGTTGGTAATAGTGGAAAAAAGAATATGTTCAAATATAAACTACACAGAAGCATTGTATGAAACTTCTTTCTGTTCTGTGCATTCAACTAACAGAGTTGAACCTTACTTTTGATTGAGTCGTTCTGAAACACTCTTTCTGTAGAAACTGCAATTAGACATTCTGAGCGCTAAGAGGCCTATATTGGGAAAAAGAATGTCTACAAATAAAAACTACACAGAAGAATTGTGTGAAACTTCTTTCTGTTCTGTTTGTTCAACTAAAAGAGTTGAAACTTAGTTTTGATTGACCGTTCTGAAACACTCTTTCTGTAGAAAATGCAAGTGGAGATTCGGAGCGCTAAGAGGGTAATAGTGGAAAAAGGAATGTCTCCAAATATAAACTACACAGAATAATTCTGTGAAACTTCTTTCTGATCTGTGCATTCAGATAACAGAGTTAAACCATACTTTTGATTGAGCAGATCTGAACACTCTTTCTGTAGAAAATGCAACTGGACATTTGGAGCGCTAAGAGCGTAGTAGTGGAAAAAGGAATATATTCAAATATAAACTACACAGAAGCATTCTGTGAAACTTCTTTCTGATCTGAGCATTCAGCTAACAGAGTTAAACCATACTTTTGATTGAGCAGTTTTGAAACACTCTGTCTGTAGAAAATGCAACTGGACATTCGCAGCGCTAAGTGGGTAATAGTGGAAAAAAGAATATGTTCAAATATAAACTACACAGAAGCATTGTATGAAACTTCTTTCTGTTCTGTGCATTCAACTAACAGAGTTGAACCTTACTTTTGATTGAGCCGTTCTGAAACACTCTTTCTGTAGAAACAGCAATTGGACATTCTGAGCGCTAAGATGCTTATATTGGGAAAAAGAATGTCTAAAAATAAAAACTACACAGAAGAATTGTGTGAAACTTCTTTCTGTTCTGTTTGTTCAACTAAAAGAGTTGAACCTTAGTTTTGATTGAGCCGTTCTGAAACACTCTTTCTGTAGAAAATGCAAGTGGAGATTCGTAGCGCTAGGAGGGTAATAGTGGAAAAAGGAATGTCTCCAAATATAAACTACACAGAATCATTCTGTGAAACTTCTTTCTGATCTGTGCATTCAGCTAACAGTGTTAAACCATACTTTTGATTGAGCAGATCTGAACACTCTTTCTGTAGAAAATGCAACTGGACATTTGGAGCACTAAGAGAGTAGAAGTGGAAAAAGGAATATATTCAAATATAAACTACACAGAAGCATTCTGTGAAACTTCTTTCTGATCTGAGCATTCAGCTAACAGAGTTAAACCATACTTTTGATTGAGCAGTTTTGAAACACTCTGTCTGTAGAAAATGCAACTGGACATTCGTAGCGCTAAGTGGGTAATAGTGGAAAAAAGAATATGTTCAAATATAAACTACACAGAAGCATTGTATGAAACTTCTTTCTGTTCTGTGCATTCAACTAGCAGAGTTGAACCTTACTTTTGATTGAGCCTTTCTGAAACACTCTTTCTGTAGAAACTGCAATTGGACATTCTGAGCGCTAAGAGGCCTATATTGGGAAAAATAATATCTTCAAATAAAAACTACACAGAAGCATTGTGTGAAACTTATTTCTGATATGTTCATTAAGATAACAGAGTTAAACCATACTTTTGATTGCGCAGTTCTGAACACTGTTTCTGTAGAAAATGCAAGTGGACATTCGGAGCGCTAAGAGGGTAATAGTGGAAAAAGGAATATATTCAAATATAAACTACACAGTAGCATTCTGTGAAAATTCTTTCTGTTCTGTGCAATCAACTAACAGAGTTGAACCTTACTTTTGATTGAGCCGTTCTGAAACACTCTTTCTGTAGAAACTGCAATTGGACATGCTAAGCGCTAAGAGGCCTACATTGGGAAAAAAATATCTTCAAATAAAAACTACACAGATGCATTCTGTGAAACTTATTTCTGATCTGTAAATTCAGTTAACAGAGATAAAACATATTTTTCATTGAGCAGTTATGAAACACTCTTTTTGTAGAAAATGCAAGTGGAGATTCGGAGCGCTAAGAGGGTAATAGTGGAAAAAGGAATGTCTTCAAATATAAACTACACAGAATCATTCGGTGAAACTTCTTTCTGATCTGTGCATTCAGCTAACAGAGTTAAACCATACTTTTGATTGAGCAGATCTGAACACTCTTTCTGTAGAAAATGCAACTGGACATTTGGAGCGCTAAGAGCGTAGTAGTGGAAAAAGGAATATATTCAAATATAAACTACACAGAAGCATTCTGTGAAACTTCTTTCTGATCTGAGCATTCAGCTAACAGAGTTAAACCATACTTTTGATTGAGCAGTTTTGAAACACTCTGTCTGTAGAAAATGCAACTGGACATTCGTAGCGCTAAGTGGGTAATAGTGGAAAAAAGAATATGTTCAAATATAAACTACACAGAAGCATTGTATGAAACTTCTTTCTGTTCTGTGCATTCAACTAACAGAGTTGAACCTTACTTTTGATTGAGCCGTTCTGAAACACTCTTTCTGTAGAAACTGCAATTGGACATGCTAAGCGCTAAGAGGCCTACATTGGGAAAAAAATATCTTCAAATAAAAACTACACAGATGCATTCTGTGAAACTTATTTCTGATCTGTAAATTCAGTTAACAGAGATAAAACATATTTTTCATTGAGCAGTTATGAAACACTCTTTTTGTAGAAAATGCAAGTGGAGATTCGGAGCGCTAAGAGGGTAATAGTGGAAAACGGAATGTCTTCAAATATAAACTACACAGAATCATTCGGTGAAACTTCTTTCTGATCTGTGCATTCAGCTACCAGAGTTAAACCATACTTTTGATTGAGCAGATCTGAACACTCTTTCTGTAGAAAATGCAACTGGACATTTGGAGCGCTAAGAGCGTAGTAGTGGAAAAAGGAATATATTCAAATATAAACTACACAGAAGCATTCTGTGAAACTTCTTTCTGATCTGAGCATTCAGCTAACGGAGTTAAACCATACTTTTGATTGAGCAGTTTTGAAACACTCTGTCTGTAGAAAATGCAACTGGACATTCGCAGCGCTAAGTTGGTAATAGTGGAAAAAAGAATATGTTCAAATATAAACTACACAGAAGCATTGTATGAAACTTCTTTCTGTTCTGTGCATTCAACTAACAGAGTTGAACCTTACTTTTGATTGAGTCGTTCTGAAACACTCTTTCTGTAGAAACTGCAATTAGACATTCTGAGCGCTAAGAGGCCTATATTGGGAAAAAGAATGTCTACAAATAAAAACTACACAGAAGAATTGTGTGAAACTTCTTTCTGTTCTGTTTGTTCAACTAAAAGAGTTGAAACTTAGTTTTGATTGACCGTTCTGAAACACTCTTTCTGTAGAAAATGCAAGTGGAGATTCGGAGCGCTAAGAGGGTAATAGTGGAAAAAGGAATGTCTCCAAATATAAACTACACAGAATAATTCTGTGAAACTTCTTTCTGATCTGTGCATTCAGATAACAGAGTTAAACCATACTTTTGATTGAGCAGATCTGAACACTCTTTCTGTAGAAAATGCAACTGGACATTTGGAGCGCTAAGAGCGTAGTAGTGGAAAAAGGAATATATTCAAATATAAACTACACAGAAGCATTCTGTGAAACTTCTTTCTGATCTGAGCATTCAGCTAACAGAGTTAAACCATACTTTTGATTGAGCAGTTTTGAAACACTCTGTCTGTAGAAAATGCAACTGGACATTCGCAGCGCTAAGTGGGTAATAGTGGAAAAAAGAATATGTTCAAATATAAACTACACAGAAGCATTGTATGAAACTTCTTTCTGTTCTGTGCATTCAACTAACAGAGTTGAACCTTACTTTTGATTGAGCCGTTCTGAAACACTCTTTCTGTAGAAACAGCAATTGGACATTCTGAGCGCTAAGATGCTTATATTGGGAAAAAGAATGTCTAAAAATAAAAACTACACAGAAGAATTGTGTGAAACTTCTTTCTGTTCTGTTTGTTCAACTAAAAGAGTTGAACCTTAGTTTTGATTGAGCCGTTCTGAAACACTCTTTCTGTAGAAAATGCAAGTGGAGATTCGTAGCGCTAGGAGGGTAATAGTGGAAAAAGGAATGTCTCCAAATATAAACTACACAGAATCATTCTGTGAAACTTCTTTCTGATCTGTGCATTCAGCTAACAGTGTTAAACCATACTTTTGATTGAGCAGATCTGAACACTCTTTCTGTAGAAAATGCAACTGGACATTTGGAGCACTAAGAGAGTAGAAGTGGAAAAAGGAATATATTCAAATATAAACTACACAGAAGCATTCTGTGAAACTTCTTTCTGATCTGAGCATTCAGCTAACAGAGTTAAACCATACTTTTGATTGAGCAGTTTTGAAACACTCTGTCTGTAGAAAATGCAACTGGACATTCGTAGCGCTAAGTGGGTAATAGTGGAAAAAAGAATATGTTCAAATATAAACTACACAGAAGCATTGTATGAAACTTCTTTCTGTTCTGTGCATTCAACTAGCAGAGTTGAACCTTACTTTTGATTGAGCCTTTCTGAAACACTCTTTCTGTAGAAACTGCAATTGGACATTCTGAGCGCTAAGAGGCCTATATTGGTAAAAATAATATCTTCAAATAAAAACTACACAGAAGCATTGTGTGAAACTTATTTCTGATATGTTCATTAAGATAACAGAGTTAAACCATACTTTTGATTGCGCAGTTCTGAACACTGTTTCTGTAGAAAATGCAAGTGGACATTCGGAGCGCTAAGAGGGTAATAGTGGAAAAAGGAATATATTCAAATATAAACTACACAGTAGCATTCTGTGAAAATTCTTTCTGTTCTGTGCAATCAACTAACAGAGTTGAACCTTACTTTTGATTGAGCCGTTCTGAAACACTCTTTCTGTAGAAACTGCAATTGGACATGCTAAGCGCTAAGAGGCCTACATTGGGAAAAAAATATCTTCAAATAAAAACTACACAGATGCATTCTGTGAAACTTATTTCTGATCTGTAAATTCAGTTAACAGAGATAAAACATATTTTTCATTGAGCAGTTATGAAACACTCTTTTTGTAGAAAATGCAAGTGGAGATTCGGAGCGCTAAGAGGGTAATAGTGGAAAAAGGAATGTCTTCAAATATAAACTACACAGAATCATTCGGTGAAACTTCTTTCTGATCTGTGCATTCAGCTAACAGAGTTAAACCATACTTTTGATTGAGCAGATCTGAACACTCTTTCTGTAGAAAATGCAACTGGACATTTGGAGCGCTAAGAGCGTAGTAGTGGAAAAAGGAATATATTCAAATATAAACTACACAGAAGCATTCTGTGAAACTTCTTTCTGATCTGAGCATTCAGCTAACGGAGTTAAACCATACTTTTGATTGAGCAGTTTTGAAACACTCTGTCTGTAGAAAATGCAACTGGACATTCGTAGCGCTAAGTGGGTAATAGTGGAAAAAAGAATATGTTCAAATATAAACTACACAGAAGCATTGTATGAAACTCCTTTCTGTTCTGTGCATTCAACTAACAGAGTTGAACCTTACTTTTGATTGAGCCGTTCTGAAACACTCTTTCTGTAGAAACTGCAATTGGACATTCTGAGCGCTAAGAGGCCTATATTGGGAAAAAGAATGTCTACAAATAAAAACTACACAGAAGAATTGTGTGAAACTTCTTTCTGTTCTGTTTGTTCAACTAAAAGAGTTGAACCTTAGTTTTGATTGAGCCGTTCTGAAACACTCTTTCTGTAGAAAATGCAAGTGGAGATTCGGAGCGCTAAGAGGGTAATAGTGGAAAAAGGAATGTCTCCAAATATAAACTACACAGAATCATTCTGTGAAACTTCTTTCTGATCTGTGCATTCAGCTAACAGAATTAAACCATACTTTTGATTGAGCAGATCTGAACACTCTTTCTGTAGAAAATGCAACTGGACATTTGGAGCGCTAAGAGCGTAGTAGTGGAAAAAGGAATATATTCAAATACAAACTACACAGAAGTATTCTGTGAAACTTCTTTCTGATCTGAGCATTCAGCTAACAGAGTTAAACCATACTTTTGATTGAGCAGTTTTGAAACACTCTGTCTGTAGAAAATGCAACTGGACATTCGCAGCGCTAAGTGGGTAATAGTGGAAAAAAGAATATGTTCAAATATAAACTACACAGAAGCATTGTATGAAACTTCTTTCTGTTCTGTGCATTCAACTAACAGAGTTGAACCTTACTTTTGATTGAGCCGTTCTGAAACACTCTTTCTGTAGAAACTGCAATTGGACATTCTGAGCGCTAAGAGGCTTATATTGGGAAAAAGAATGTCTACAAATAAAAACTACACAGAAGAATTGTGTGAAACTTCTTTCTGTTCTGTTTGTTCAACTAAAAGAGTTGAACCTTAGTTTTGATTGAGCCGTTCTGAAACACTCTTTCTGTAGAAAATGCAAGTGGAGATTCGGAGCGCTAAGAGGGTAATAGTGGAAAAAGGAATGTCTCCAAATATAAACTACACAGAATCATTCTGTGAAACTTCTTTCTGATCTGTGCATTCTGCTAACAGAGTTAAACCATACTTTTGATTGAGCAGATCTGAACACTCTTTCTGTAGAAAATGCAACTGGACATTTGGAGCGCTAAGAGAGTAGTAGTGGAAAAAGGAATATATTCAAATATAAACTACACAGAAACATTCTGTGAAACTTCTTTCTGATCTGAGCATTCAGCTAACAGAGTTAAACCATACTTTTGATTGAGCAGTTCTGAAACACTCTGTCTGTAGAAAATGCAACTGGACATTCGTAGCGCTAAGTGGGTAATAGTGGAAAAAAGAATATGTTCAAATATAAACTACACAGAACATTGTATGAAACTTATTTCTGTTCTGTGCATTCAACTAACAGAGTTGAACCTTACTTTTGATTGAGCCTTTCTGAAACACTCTTTCTGTAGAAACTGCAATTGGACATTCTGAGCGCTAAGAGGCCTATATTGGGAAAAATAATATCTTCAAATAAAAACTACACAGAAGCATTTTGTGAAACTTATTTCTGATATGTTCATTAAGCTAACAGAGTTAAACCATACTTTTGATTGCGCAGTTCTGAACAATCTTTCTGTAGAAAATGCAAGTGGACATTCGGAGCGCTAAGAGGGTAATAGTGGAAAAAGGAATATATTCAAATATAAACTACACAGTAGCATTCTGTGAAAATTCTTTCTGTTCTGTGCATTCAACTAACAGAGTTGAACCTTACTTTTGATTGAGCCGTTCTGAAACACTCTTTCTGTAGAAACTGCAATTGGATATGCTAAGCGCTAAGAGGCCTACATTGGGAAAAAGAATATCTTCAAATAAAAACTACACAGATGCATTCTGTGAAACTTATTTCTGATCTGTAAATTTAGTTAACAGAGATAAAACATATTTTTCATTGAGCAGTTATGAAACACTCTTTTTGTAGAAAATGCAAGTGGAGATTCGGAGCGCTAAGAGGGTAATAGTGGAAAACGGAATGTCTTCAAATATAAACTACACAGAATCATTCGGTGAAACTTCTTTCTGATCTGTGCATTCAGGTAACAGAGTTAAACCATACTTTTGATTGAGCAGATCCGAACACTCTTTCTGTAGAAAATGCAACTGGACATTTGGAGCGCTAAGAGCGTAGTAGTGGAAAAAGGAATATATTCAAATATAAACTACACAGAAGCATTCTGTGAACCTTCTTTCTGATCTGAGCATTCAGCTAACGGAGTTAAACCATAATTTTGATTGAGCAGTTTTGAAACACTCTGTCTGTAGAAAATGCAACTGGACATTCGTAGCGCTAAGTGGGTAATAGTGGAAAAAAGAATATGTTCAAATATAAACTACACAGAAGCATTGTATGAAACTTCTTTCTGTTCTGTGCATTCAACTAACAGAGTTGAACCTTACTTTTGATTGAGCCGTTCTGAAACACTCTTTCTGTAGAAACTGCAATTGGACATGCTAAGCGCTAAGAGGCCTACATTGGGAAAAAGAATATCTTCAAATAAAAACTACACAGATGCATTCTGTGAAACTTATTTCTGATCTGTAAATTCAGTTAACAGAGATAAAACATATTTTTGATTGAGCAGTTATGAAACACTCTTTTTGTAGAAAATGCAAGTGGAGATTCGGAGCGCTAAGAGGGTAATAGTGGAAAAAGGAATGTCTTCAAATAAAAATTACACAGAATCATTCGGTGAAACTTCTTTCTGATCTGTGCATTCAGCTAACAGAGTTAAACCATACTTTTGATTGAGCAGATCTGAACACTCTTTCTGTAGAAAATGCAACTGGACATTTGGAGCGCTAAGAGCGTAGTAGTGGAAAAAGGAATATATTCAAATATAAACTACACAGAAGCATTCTGTGAAACTTCTTTCTGATCTGAGCATTCAGCTAACAGAGTTAAACCATACTTTTGATTGAGCAGTTTTGAAACACTCTGTCTGTAGAAAATGCAACTGGACATTCGTAGCGCTAAGTGGGTAATAGTGGAAAAAAGAATATGTTCAAATATAAACTACACAGAAGCATTGTATGAAACTTCTTTCTGTTCTGTGCATTCAACTAACAGAGTTGAACCTTACTTTTTATTGAGCCGTTCTGAAACACTCTTTCTGTAGAAACTGCAATTGGACATTCTGAGTGCTAAGAGGCCTATATTGGGAAAAAGAATGTCTACAAATAAAAACTACACAGAAGAATTGTGTGAAACTTCTTTCTGTTCTGTTTGTTCAACTAAAAGAGTTGAACCTTAGTTTTGATTGAGCCGTTCTGAAACACTCTTTCTGTAGAAAATGCAAGTGGAGATTCGGAGCGCTAAGAGGGTAATAGTGGAAAAAGGAATGTCTCCAAATATAAACTACACAGAATCATTCTGTGAAACTTCTTTCTGATCTGTGCATTCAGCTAACAGAGTTAAAACATACTTTTGATTGAGCAGATCTGAACCCTCTTTCTGTAGAAAATGCTACTGTACATTTGGAGCGCTAAGAGAGTAGTAGTGGAAAAAGGAATATATTCAAATATAAACTACACAGAAGCATTCTGTGAAACTTCTTTCTGATCTGAGCATTCAGTTAACAGAGTTAAACCATACTTTTGACTGAGCAGTTTTGAAACACTCTGTCTGTAGAAAATGCAACTGGACATTCGTAGCGCTAAGTGGGTAATAGTGGAAAAAAGAATATGTTCAAATATAAACTACACAGAAACATTGTATGAAACTACTTTCTGTTCTGTGCATTCAACTAACAGAGTTGAACCTTACTTTTGATTGAGCCTTTCTGAAACACTCTTTCTGTAGAAACTGCAATTGGACATTCTGAGCGCTAAGAGGCCTCTATTGGGATAAATAATATCTTCAAATAAAAACTACACAGAAGCATTGTGTGAAACTTATTTCTGATATGTTCATTAAGCTAACAGAGTTAAACCATTCTTTGGATTGCGCAGTTCTGAACACTCTTTCTGTAGAAAATGCAAGTGGACATTCGGAGCGCTAAGAAGGTAATAGTGGAAAAAGGAATATATTCAAATATAAACTACACAGTAGCATTCTGTGAAAATTCTTTCTGTTCTGTGCATTCAACTAACAGAGTTGAACCTTACTTTTGATTGAGCCGTTCTGAAACACTCTTTCTGTAGAAACTGCAATTGGACATGCTAAGCGCTAAGAGGCCTACATTGGGAAAAAGAATATCTTCAAATAAAAACTACACAGATGCATTCTGTGAAACTTATTTCTGATCTGTAAATTCAGTTAACAGAGATAAAACATATTTTTGATTGAGCAGTTATGAAACACTCCTTTTGTAGGAAATGAAAGTGGAGATTCGGAGCGCTAAGAGGGTAATAGTGGAAAAAGGAATGTCTCCAAATATAAACTACAGAGAATCATTCTGTGAAACTTCTTTCTGATCTGTGCATTCAGCTAACAGAGTTAAACCATACTTTTGATTGAGCAGATCTGAACACTCTTTCTGTAGAAAATGCAACTGGACATTTGGAGCGCTAAGAGAGTAGTAGTGGAAAAAGGAATATATTCAAATATAAACTACACAGAAACATTCTGTGAAACTTCTTTCTGATCTGAGCATTCAGCTAACAGAGTTAAACCATACTTTTGATTGAGCAGTTTTGGAACACTCTGTCTGTAGAAAATGCAACTGGACATTCGTAGCGCTAAGTGGGTAATAGTGGAAAAAAGAATATGTTCAAATATAAACTACACAGAAGCATTGTATGAAACTTCTTTCTGTTCTGTGCATTCAACTAACAGAGTTGAACCTTACTTTTGATTGAGCCTTTCTGAAACACTCTTTCTGTAGAAACTGCAATTGGACATTCTGAGCGCTAAGAGGCCTCTATTGGGAAAAATAATATCTTCAAATAAAAACTACACAGAAGCATTGTGTGAAACTTATTTCTGATATGTTCATTAAGCTAACAGAGTTAAACCATACTTTTGATTGCGCAGTTCTGAACACTCTTTCTGTAGAAAATGCAAGTGGACATTCGGAGCGCTAAGAGGGTAATAGTGGAAAAAGGAATATATTCAAATATAAACTACACAGTAGCATTCTGTGAAAATTCTTTCTGTTCTGTGCATTCAACTAACAGAGTTGAACCTTACTTTTGATTGAGCCGTTCTGAAACACTCTTTCTGTATAAACTGCAATTGGATATGCTAAGCGCTAAGAGGCCTACATTGGGAAAAAGAATATCTTCAAATAAAAACTACACAGATGCATTCTGTGAAACTTATTTCTGATCTGTAAATTCAGTTAACAGAGATAAAACATATTTTTCATTGAGCAGTTATGAAACACTCTTTTTGTAGAAAATGCAAGTGGAGATTCGGAGCGCTAAGAGGGTAATAGTGGAAAAAGGAATGTCTTCAAATAAAAATTACACAGAATCATTCGGTGAAACTTCTTTCTGATCTGTGCATTCAGCTAACAGAGTTAAACCATACTTTTGATTGAGCAGATCTGAACACTCTTTCTGTAGAAAATGCAACTGGACATTTGGAGCGCTAAGAGCGTAGTAGTGGAAAAAGGAATATATTCAAATATAAACTACACAGAAGCATTCTGTGAAACTTCTTTCTGATCTGAGCATTCAGCTAACAGAGTTAAACCATACTTTTGATTGAGCAGTTTTGAAACACTCTGTCTGTAGAAAATGCAACTGGACATTCGTAGCGCTAAGTGGGTAATAGTGGAAAAAAGAATATGTTCAAATATAAACTACACAGAAGCATTGTATGAAACTTCTTTCTGTTCTGTGCATTCAACTAACAGAGTTGAACCTTACTTTTGATTGAGCCGTTCTGAAACACTCTTTCTGTAGAAACTGCAATTGGACATTCTGAGTGCTAAGAGGCCTATATTGGGAAAAAGAATGTCTACAAATAAAAACTACACAGAAGAATTGTGTGAAACTTCTTTCTGTTCTGTTTGTTCAACTAAAAGAGTTGAACCTTAGTTTTGATTGAGCCGTTCTGAAACACTCTTTCTGTAGAAAATGCAAGTGGAGATTCGGAGCGCTAAGAGGGTAATAGTGGAAAAAGGAATGTCTCCAAATATAAACTACACAGAATCATTCTGTGAAACTTCTTTCTGATCTGTGCATTCAGCTAACAGAGTTAAAACATACTTTTGATTGAGCAGATCTGAACACTCTTTCTGTAGAAAATGCTACTGTACATTTGGAGCGCTAAGAGAGTAGTAGTGGAAAAAGGAATATATTCAAATATAAACTACACAGAAGCATTCTGTGAAACTTCTTTCTGATCTGAGCATTCAGCTAACAGAGTTAAACCATACTTTTGACTGAGCAGTTTTGAAACACTCTGTCTGTAGAAAATGCAACTGGACATTCGTAGCGCTAAGTGGGTAATAGTGGAAAAAAGAATATGTTCAAATATAAACTACACAGAAACATTGTATGAAACTTCTTTCTGTTCTGTGCATTCAACTAACAGAGTTGAACCTTACTTTTGATTGAGCCTTTCTGAAACACTCTTTCTGTAGAAACTGCAATTGGACATTCTGAGCGCTAAGAGGCCTCTATTGGGATAAATAATATCTTCAAATAAAAACTACACAGAAGCATTGTGTGAAACTTATTTCTAATATGTTCATTAAGCTAACAGAGTTAAACCATTCTTTGGATTGCGCAGTTCTGAACACTCTTTCTGTAGAAAATGCAAGTGGACATTCGGAGCGCTAAGAGGGTAATAGTGGAAAAAGGAATATATTCAAATATAAACTACACAGTAGCATTCTGTGAAAATTCTTTCTGTTCTGTGCATTCAACTAACAGAGTTGAACCTTACTTTTGATTGAGCCGTTCTGAAACACTCTTTCTGTAGAAACTGCAATTGGACATGCTAAGCGCTAAGAGGCCTACATTGGGAAAAAGAATATCTTCAAATAAAAACTACACAGATGCATTCTGTGAAACTTATTTCTGATCTGTAAATTCAGTTAACAGAGATAAAACATATTTTTGATTGAGCAGTTATGAAACACTCCTTTTGTAGGAAATGAAAGTGGAGATTCGGAGCGCTAAGAGGGTAATAGTGGAAAAAGGAATGTCTCCAAATATAAACTACAGAGAATCATTCTGTGAAACTTCTTTCTGATCTGTGCATTCAGCTAACAGAGTTAAACCATACTTTTGATTGAGCAGATCTGAACACTCTTTCTGTAGAAAATGCAACTGGACATTTGGAGCGCTAAGAGAGTAGTAGTGGAAAAAGGAATATATTCAAATATAAACTACACAGAAACATTCTGTGAAACTTCTTTCTGATCTGAGCATTCAGCTAACAGAGTTAAACCATACTTTTGATTGAGCAGTTTTGGAACACTCTGTCTGTAGAAAATGCAACTGGACATTCGTAGCGCTAAGTGGGTAATAGTGGAAAAAAGAATATGTTCAAATATAAACTACACAGAAGCATTGTATGAAACTTCTTTCTGTTCTGTGCATTCAACTAACAGAGTTGAACCTTACTTTTGATTGAGCCTTTCTGAAACACTCTTTCTGTAGAAACTGCAATTGGACATTCTGAGCGCTAAGAGGCCTATATTGGGAAAAATAATATCTTCAAATAAAAACTACACAGAAGCATTGTGTGAAACTTATTTCTGATATGTTCATTAAGCTAACAGAGTTAAACCATTCTTTGGATTGCGCAGTTCTGAACACTCTTTCTGTAGAAAATGCAAGTGGACATTCGGAGCGCTAAGAGGGTAATAGTGGAAAAAGGAATATATTCAAATATAAACTACACAGTAGCATTCTGTGAAAATTCTTTCTGTTCTGTGCATTCAACTAACAGAGTTGAACCTTACTTTTGATTGAGCCGTTCTGAAACACTCTTTCTGTAGAAACTGCAATTGGACATGCTAAGCGCTAAGAGGCCTACATTGGGAAAAAGAATATCTTCAAATAAAATCTACACAGATGCATTCTGTGAAACTTATTTCTGATCTGTAAATTCAGTTAACAGAGATAAAACATATTTTTGATTGAGCAGTTATGAAACACTCCTTTTGTAGGAAATGAAAGTGGAGATTCGGAGCGCTAAGAGGGTAATAGTGGAAAAAGGAATGTCTCCAAATATAAACTACAGAGAATCATTCTGTGAAACTTCTTTCTGATCTGTGCATTCAGCTAACAGAGTTAAACCATACTTTTGATTGAGCAGATCTGAACACTCTTTCTGTAGAAAATGCAACTGGACATTTGGAGCGCTAAGAGAGTAGTAGTGGAAAAAGGAATATATTCAAATATAAACTACACAGAAACATTCTGTGAAACTTCTTTCTGATCTGAGCATTCAGCTAACAGAGTTAAACCATACTTTTGATTGAGCAGTTTTGGAACACTCTGTCTGTAGAAAATGCAACTGGACATTCGTAGCGCTAAGTGTGTAATAGTGGAAAAAAGAATATGTTCAAATATAAACTACACAGAAGCATTGTATGAAACTTCTTTCTGTTCTGTGCATTCAACTAACAGAGTTGAACCTTACTTTTGATTGAGCCTTTCTGAAACACTCTTTCTGTAGAAACTGCAATTGGACATTCTGAGCGCTAAGAGGCCTATATTGGGAAAAATAATATCTTCAAATAAAAACTACACAGAAGCATTGTGTGAAACTTATTTCTGATATGTTCATTAAGCTAACAGAGTTAAACCATACTTTTGATTGCGCAGTTCTGAACACTCTTTCTGTAGAAAATGCAAGTGGACATTCGGAGCGCTAAGAGGGTAATAGTGGAAAAAGGAATATATTCAAATATAAACTACACAGTAGCATTCTGTGAAAATTCTTTCTGTTCTGTGCATTCAACTAACAGAGTTGAACCTTACTTTTGATTGAGCCGTTCTGAAACACTCTTTCTGTAGAAACTGCAATTGGATATGCTAAGCGCTAAGAGGCCTACATTGGGAAAAAGAATATCTTCAAATAAAAACTACACAGATGCATTCTGTGAAACTTATTTCTGATCTGTAAATTCAGTTAACAGAGATAAAACATATTTTTGATTGAGCAGTTATGAAACACTCTTTTTGTAGAAAATGCAAGTGGAGATTCGGAGCGCTAAGAGGGTAATAGTGGAAAACGGAATGTCTTCAAATATAAACTACACAGAATCATTCGGTGAAACTTCTTTCTGATCTGTGCATTCAGCTACCAGAGTTAAACCATACTTTTGATTGAGCAGATCTGAACACTCTTTCTGTAGAAAATGCAACTGGACATTTGGAGCGCTAAGAGCGTAGTAGTGGAAAAATGAATATATTCAAATATAAACTACACAGAAGCATTCTGTGAAACTTCTTTCTGATCTGAGCATTCAGCTAACGGAGTTAAACCATACTTTTGATTGAGCAGTTTTGAAACACTCTGTCTGTAGAAAATGCAACTGGACATTCGTAGCGCTAAGTGGGTAATAGTGGAAAAAAGAATATGTTCAAATATAAACTACACAGAAGCATTGTATGAAACTTCTTTCTGTTCTGTGCATTAAACTAACAGAGTTGAACCTTACTTTTGATTGAGCCGTTCTGAAACACTCTTTCTGTAGAAACTGCAATTGGACATTCTGAGCGCTAAGAGGCCTACATTGGGAAAAAGAATGTCTACAAATAAAATCTACACAGAAGAATTGTGTGAAACTTCTTTCTGTTCTGTTTGTTCAACTAAAAGAGTTGAAACTTAGTTTTGATTGACCGTTCTGAAACACTCTTTCTGTAGAAAATGCAAGTGGAGATTCGGAGCGCTAAGAGGGTAATAGTGGAAAAAGGAATGTCTCCAAATATAAACTACACAGAATCATTCTGTGAAACTTCTTTCTGATCTGTGCATTCAGATAACAGAGTTAAACCATACTTTTGATTGAGCAGATCTGAACACTCTTTCTGTAGAAAATGCAACTGGACATTTGGAGCGCTAAGAGCGTAGTAGTGGAAAAAGGAATATATTCAAATATAAACTACACAGAAGCATTCTGTGAAACTTCTTTCTGATCTGAGCATTCAGCTAACAGAGTTAAACCATACTTTTGATTGAGCAGTTTTGAAACACTCTGTCTGTAGAAAATGCAACTGGACATTCGCAGCGCTAAGTGGGTAATAGTGGAAAAAAGAATATGTTCAAATATAATCTACACAGAAGCATTGTATGAAACTTCTTTCTGTTCTGTGCATTCAACTAACAGAGTTGAACCTTACTTTTGATTGAGCCGTTCTGAAACACTCTTTCTGTAGAAACTGCAATTGGACATTCTGAGCGCTAAGAGGCTTATATTGGGAAAAAGAATGTCTAAAAATAAAAACTACACAGAAGAATTGTGTGAAACTTCTTTCTGTTCTGTTTGTTCAACTAAAAGAGTTGAACCTTAGTTTTGATTGAGCCGTTCTGAAACACTCTTTCTGTAGAAAATGGAAGTGGAGATTCGTAGCGCTAGGAGGGTAATAGTGGAAAAAGGAATGTCTCCAAATATAAACTACACAGAATCATTCTGTGAAACTTCTTTCTGATCTGTGCATTCAGCTAACAGTGTTAAACCATACTTTTGATTGAGCAGATCTGAACACTCTTTCTGTAGAAATTGCAACTGGACATTTGGAGCACTAAGAGAGTAGAAGTGGAAAAAGGAATATATTCAAATATAAACTACACAGAAGCATTCTGTGAAACTTCTTTCTGATCTGAGCATTCAGCTAACAGAGTTAAACCATACTTTTGATTGAGCAGTTTTGAAACACTCTGTCTGTAGAAAATGCAACTGGACATTCGTAGCGCTAAGTGGGTAATAGTGGAAAAAAGAATATGTTCAAATATAAACTACACAGAAGCATTGTATGAAACTTCTTTCTGTTCTGTGCATTCAACTAACAGAGTTGAACCTTACTTTTGATTGAGCCGTTCTGAAACACTCTTTCTGTAGAAACTGCAATTGGACATTCTGAGCGCTAAGAGGCCTATATTGGGAAAAATAATATCTTCAAATAAAAACTACACAGAAGCATTGTGTGAAACTTATTTCTGATATGTTCATTAAGCTAACAGAGTTAAACCATACTTTTGATTGCGCAGTTCTGAACACTCTTTCTGTAGAAAATGCAAGTGGACATTCGGAGCGCTAAGAGGGTAATAGTGGAAAAAGGAATATATTCAAATATAAACTACACAGTAGCATTCTGTGAAAATTCTTTCTGTTCTGTGCATTCAACTAACAGAGTTGAACCTTACTTTTGATTGAGCCGTTCTGAAACACTCTTTCTGTAGAAACTGCAATTGGACATGCTAAGCGCTAAGAGGCCTACATTGGGAAAAAGAATATCTTCAAATAAAAACTACACAGATGCATTCTGTGAAACTTATTTCTGATCTGTAAATTCAGTTAACAGAGATAAAACATATTTTTGATTGAGCAGTTATGAAACACTCTTTTTGTAGAAAATGCAAGTGGAGATTCGGAGCGCTAAGAGGGTAATAGTGGAAAAAGGAATGTCTTCAAATAAAAACTACACAGAATCATTCGGTGAAACATCTTTCTGATCTGTGCATTCAGCTAACAGAGTTAAACCATACTTTTGATTGAGCAGATCTGAACACTCTTTCTGTAGAAAATGCAACTGGACATTTGGAGCGCTAAGAGCGTAGTAGTGGAAAAAGGAATATATTCAAATATAAACTACACAGAAGCATTCTGTGAAACTTCTTTCTGATCTGAGCATTCAGCTAACAGAGTTAAACCATACTTTTGATTGAGCAGTTTTGAAACACTCTGTCTGTAGAAAATGCAACTGGACATTCGTAGCGCTAAGTGGGTAATAGTGGAAAAAAGAATATGTTCAAATATAAACTACACAGAAGCATTGTATGAAACTTCTTTCTGTTCTGTGCATTCAACTAACAGAGTTGAACCTTACTTTTGATTGAGCCGTTCTGAAACACTCTTTCTGTAGAAACTGCAATTGGACATTCTGAGCGCTAAGAGGCCTATATTGGGAAAAAGAATGTCTACAAATAAAAACTACACAGAAGAATTGTGTGAAACTTCTTTCTGTTCTGTTTGTTCAACTAAAAGAGTTGAACCTTAGTTTTGATTGAGCCGTTCTGAAACACTCTTTCTGTAGAAAATGCAAGTGGAGATTCGGAGCGCTAAGAGGGTATTAGTGGAAAAAGGAATGTCTCCAAATATAAACTACACAGAATCATTCTGTGAAACTTCTTTCTGATCTGTGCATTCAGCTAACAGAGTTAAAACATACTTTTGATTGAGCAGATCTGAACACTCTTTCTGTAGAAAATGCTACTGTACATTTGGAGCGCTAAGAGCGTAGTAGTGGAAAAAGGAATATATTCAAATATAAACTACACAGAAGCATTCTGTGAAACTTCTTTCTGATCTGAGCATTCGGCTAACAGAGTTAAACCATTCTTTTGACTGAGCAGTTTTGAAATACTCTGTAGAAAATGCAACTGGACATTCGTAGCGCTAAGTGGGTAATAGTGGAAAAAAGAATATGTTCAAATATAAACTACACAGAAGCATTGTATGAAAATTCTTTCTGTTCTGTGCATTCAACTAACAGAGTTGAACCTTACTTTTGATTGAGCCTTTCTGAAACACTCTTTCTGTAGAAACTGCAATTGGACATTCTGAGCGCTAAGAGGCCTCTATTGGGATAAATAATATCTTCAAATAAAAACTACACAGAAGCATTGTGTGAAACTTATTTCTGATATGTTCATTAAGCTAACAGAGTTAAACCATACTTTTGATTGCGCAGTTCTGAACACTCTTTCTGTAGAAAATGCAAGTGGACATTCGGAGCGCTAAGAGGGTAATAGTGGAAAAAGGAATATATTCAAATATAAACTACAGAGTAGCATTCTGTGAAAATTCTTTCTGTTCTGTGCATTCAACTAACAGAGTTGAACCTTACTTTTGATTGAGCCGTTCTGAAACACTCTTTCTGTAGAAACTGCAATTGGACATGCTAAGCGCTAAGAGGCCTACATTGGGAAAAAGAATATCTTCAAATAAAAACTACACAGATGCATTCTGTGAAACTTATTTCTGATCTGTAAATTCAGTTAACAGAGATAAAACATATTTTTGATTGAGCAGTTATGAAACACTCTTTCTGTAGAAAATGCAAGTGGAGATTCGGAGCGCTAAGAGGGTAATAGTGGAAAAAGGAATGTCTCCAAATATAAACTACACAGAATCATTCTGTGAAACTTCTTTCTGATCTGTGCATTCAGCTAACATAGTTAAACCTTGCTTTTGATTGAGCAGATCTGAACACTCTTTCTGTAGAAAATGCAACTGGACATTTGGAGCGCTAAGAGAGTAGTAGTGGAAAAAGGAATATATTCAAATATAAACTACACAGAAGCATTCTGTGAAACTTCTTTCTGATCTGAGCATTCAGCTAACAGAGTTAAACCATACTTTTGATTGAGCAGTTTTGAAACACTCTGTCTGTAGAAAATGCAACTGGACATTCGTAGCGCTAAGTGGGTAATAGTGGAAAAAAGAATATGTTCAAATATAAACTACACAGAAGCATTGTATGAAACTTCTTTCTGTTCTGTGCATTCAACTAACAGAGTTGAACCTTACTTTTGATTGAGCCGTTCTGAAACACTCTTTCTGTAGAAACTGCAATTGGACATTCTGAGCGCTAAGAGGCCTATATTGGGAAAAAGAATGTCTACAAATAAAAACTACACAGAAGAATTGTGTGAAACTTCTTTCTGTTCTGTTTGTTCAACTAAAAGAGTTGAACCTTAGTTTTGATTGAGCCGTTCTGAAACACTCTTTCTGTAGAAAATGCAAGTGGAGTTTCAGAGCGCTAAGAGGGTAATAGTGGAAAAAGGAATGTCTCCAAATATAAACTACACAGAATCATTCTGTGAAACTTCTTTCTGATCTGTGCATTCAGCTAACAGAGTTAAACCATACTTTTGATTGAGCAGATCTGAAAACTCTTTCTGTAGAAAATGCAACTGGACATTTGGAGCGCTAAGAGAGTAGTAGTGGAAAAAGTAATATATTCAAATATAAACTACACAGAAGCATTCTGTGAAACTTCTTTCTGATCTGAGCATTCAGCTAACAGAGTTAAACCATACTTTGATTGAGCAGTTTTGAAACTCTCTGTCTGTAGAAAATGCAACTGGACATTCGTAGCGCTAAGTGGGTAATAGTGGAAAAAAGAATATGTTCAAATATAAACTACACAGAAGCATTGTATGAAACTTCTTTCTGTTCTGTGCATTCAACTAACAGAGTTGAACCTTACTTTTGATTGAGCCGTTCTGAAACACTCTTTCTGTAGAAACTGCCATTGGACATTCTGAGCGCTAAGAGGCCTATATTGGGAAAAAGAATGTCTACAAATAAAAACTACACAGAAGAATTGTGTGAAACTTCTTTCTGTTCTGTTTGTTCAACTAAAAGATTTGAACCTTAGTTTTGATTGAGCCGTTCTGAAACACTCTTTCTGTGGAAAATGCAAGTGGAGATTTGGAGCGCTAAGAGGGTAATAGTGGAAAAAGGAATGTCTCCAAATATAAACTACACAGAATCATTCTGTGAAACTTCTTTCTGATCTGTGCATTCAGCTAACAGAGTTAAACCATACTTTTGATTGAGCAGATCTGAACACTCTTTCTGTAGAAAATGCAACTGGACATTTGGAGCGCTAAGAGAGTAGTAGTGGAAAAAGGAATATATTCAAATATAAACTACACAGAAGCATTCTGTGAAACTTCTTTCTGATCTGAGCATTCAGCTAACAGAGTTAAACCATACTTTTGATTGAGCAGTTTTGAAACACTCTGTCTGTAGAAAATGCAACTGGACATTCGTAGCGCTAAGTGGGTAATAGTGGAAAAAAGAATATGTTCAAATATAAACTACACAGAAGCATTGTATGAAATTTCTTTCTGTTCTGTGCATTCAACTAACAGAGTTGAACCTTAGTTTTGATTGAGCCTTTCTGAAACACTCTTTCTGTAGAAACTGCAATTGGACATTCTGAGCGCTAAGAGGCCTATATTGGGAAAAATAATATCTTCAAATAAAAACTACACAGAAGCATTGTGTGAAACTTATTTCTGATATGTTCATTAAGCTAACAGAGTTAAACCATACTTTTGATTGCGCAGTTCTGAACACTCTTTCCGTAGAAAATGCAAGTGGACATTCGGAGCGCTAAGAGGGTAATAGTGGAAAAAGGAATATATTCAAATATAAACTACACAGTAGCATTCTGTGAAAATTCTTTCTGTTCTGTGCATTCAACTAACAGAGTTGAACCTTACTTTTGATTGAGCCGTTCTGAAACACTCTTTCTGTAGAAACTGCAATTGGACATGCTAAGCGCTAAGAGGCCTACATTGGGAAAAAGAATATCTTCAAATAAAAACTACACAGATGCATTCTGTGAAACTTATTTCTGATCTGTAAATTCAGTTAACAGAGATAAAACATATTTTTGATTGAGCAGTTATGAAACACTCTTTTTGTAGAAAATGCAAGTGGAAATTCGGAGCGCTAAGAGGGTAATAGTGGTAAAAGGAATGTCTTCAAATATAAACTACACAGAATCATTCGGTGAAACTTTTTTCTGATCTGTGCATTCAGCTAACAGAGTTAAACCATACTTTTGATTGAGCAGATCTGAACACTCTTTCTGTAGAAAATGCAACTGGACATTTGGAGCGCTAAGAGCGTAGTAGTGGAAAAAGGAATATATTCAAATATAAACTACACAGAAGCATTCTGTGAAACTTCTTTCTGATCTGAGCATTCAGCTAACAGAGTTAAACCATACTTTTGATTGAGCAGTTTTGAAACACTCTGTCTGTAGAAAATGCAACTGGACATTCGTAGCGCTAAGTGGGTAATAGTGGAAAAAAGAATATGTTCAAATATAAACTACACAGAAGCATTGTATGAAACTTCTTTCTGTTCTGTGCATTCAACTAACAGAGTTGAACCTTACTTTTGATTGAGCCGTTCTGAAACACTCTTTCTGTAGAAACTGCAATTGGACATTCTGAGCGCTAAGAGGCCTATATTGGGAAAAAGAATGTCTACAAATAAAAACTACACAGAAGAATTGTGTGAAACTTCTTTCTGTTCTGTTTGTTCAACTAAAAGATTTGAACCTTAGTTTTGATTGAGCCGTTCTGAAACACTCTTTCTGTAGAAAATGCAAGTGGAGTTTCAGAGCGCTAAGAGGGTAATAGTGGAAAAAGGAATGTCTCCAAATATAAACTACACGGAATCATTCTGTGAAACATCTTTCTGATCTGTGCATTCAGCTAACAGAGTTAAACCATACTTTTGATTGAGCAGATCTGAAAACTGTTTCTGTAGAAAATGCAACTGGACATTTGGAGCGCTAAGAGAGTAGTAGTGGAAAAAGGAATATATTCAAATATAAACTACACAGAAGCATTCTGTGAAACTACTTTCTGATCTGAGCATTCAGCTAACAGAGTTAAACCATACTTTTGATTGAGCAGTTTTGAAACACTCTGTCTGTAGAAAATGCAACTGGACATTCGTAGCGCTAAGTGGGTAATAGTGGAAAAAAGAATATGTTCAAATATAAACTACACAGAAGCATTGTATGAAACTTCTTTCTGTTCTGTGCATTCAACTAACAGAGTTGAACCTTACTTTTGATTGAGCCGTTCTGAAACACTCTTTCTGTAGAAACTGCAATTGGACATTCTGAGCGCTAAGAGGCCTATATTGGGAAAAAGAATGTCTACAAATAAAAACTACACAGAAGAATTGTGTGAAACTTCATTCTGTTCTGTTTGTTCAACTAAAAGATTTGAACCTTAGTTTTGATTGAGCCGTTATGAAACACTCTTTCTGTGGAAAATGCAAGTGGAGATTTGGAGCGCTAAGAGGGTAATAGTGGAAAAAGGAATGTCTCCAAATATAAACTACACAGAATCATTCTGTGAAACTTCTTTCTGATCTGTGCATTCAGCTAACAGAGTTAAACCATACTTTTGATTGAGCAGATCTGAACACTCTTTCTGTAGAAAATGCAACTGGACATTTGGAGCGCTAAGAGAGTAGTAGTGGAAAAAGGAATATATTCAAATATAAACTACACAGAAGCATTCTGTGAAACTTCTTTCTGATCTGAGCATTCAGCTAACAGAGTTAAACCATACTTTTGATTGAGCAGTTTTGAAACACTCTGTCTGTAGAAAATGCAACTGGACATTCGTAGCGCCAAGTGGGTAATAGTGGAAAAAAGAATATGTTCAAATATAAACTACACAGAAGCATTGTATGAAATTTCTTTCTGTTCTGTGCATTCAACTAACAGAGTTGAACCTTAGTTTTGATTGAGCCTTTCTGAAACACTCTTTCTGTAGAAACTGCAATTGGACATTCTGAGCGCTAAGAGGCCTATATTGGGAAAAATAATATCTTCAAATAAAAACTACACAGAAGCATTGTGTGAAACTTATTTCTGATATGTTCATTAAGCTAACAGAGTTAAACCATACTTTTGATTGCGCAGTTCTGAACACTCTTTCTGTAGAAAATGCAAGTGGACATTCGGAGCGCTAAGAGGGTAATAGTGGAAAAAGGAATATATTCAAATATAAACTACACAGTAGCATTCTGTGAAAATTCTTTATGTTCTGTGCATTCAACTAACAGAGTTGAACCTTACTTTTGATTGAGCCGTTCTGAAACACTCTCTCTGTAGAAACTGCAATTGGACATGCTAAGCGCTAAGAGGCCTACATTGGGAAAAAGAATATCTTCAAATAAAAACTACACAGATGCATTCTGTGAAACTTATTTCTGATCTGTAAATTCAGTTAACAGAGATAAAACATATTTTTGATTGAGCAGTTATGAAACACTCTTTTTGTAGAAAATGCAAGTGGAGATTCGGAGCGCTAAGAGGGTAATAGTGGAAAAAGGAATGTCTTCAAATATAAACTACACAGAATCATTCGGTGAAACTTCTTTCTGATCTGTTCATTCAGCTAACAGAGTTAAACCATACTTTTGATTGAGCAGATCTGAACACTCTTTGTGTAGAAAATGCAACTGGACATTTGGAGCGCTAAGAGCGAAGTGGTGGAAAAAGGATTATATTCAAATATAAACTACACAGAAGCATTCTGTGAAACTTCTTTCTGATCTGAGCATTCAGCTAACAGAGTTAAACCATACTTTTGATTGAGCAGTTTTGAAAAACTCTGTCTGTAGAAAATGCAACTGGACATTCGTAGCGCTAAGTGGGTAATAGTGGAAAAAAGAATATGTTCAAATATAAACTACACAGAAGCATTGTATGAAACTTCTTTCTGTTCTGTGCATTCAACTAACAGAGTTGAACCTTACTTTTGATTGAGCCGTTCTGAAACACTCTTTCTGTAGAAACTGCAATTGGACATTCTGAGCGCTAAGAGGCCTATATTGGGAAAAAGAATGTCTACAAATAAAAACTACACAGAAGAATTGTGTGAAACTTCTTTCTGTTCTGTTTGTTCAACTAAAAGATTTGAACTTTAGTTTTGATTGAGCCGTTCTGAAACACTCATTCTGTAGAAAATGCAAGTGGAGATTCAGAGCGCTAAGAGGGTAATAGTGGAAAAAGGAATGTCTCCAAATATAAACTACACAGAATAATTCTGTGAAACTTCTTTCTGATCTGTGCATTCAGCTAACAGAATTAAACCATACTTTTGATTGAGCAGATCTGAACACTCTTTCTGTAGAAAATGCAACTGGACATTTAGAGCGCTAAGAGAGTAGTAGTGGAAAAAGGAATATATTCAAATATAAACTACAGAGAAGCATTCTGTGAAACTTCTTTCTGATCTGAGCATTCAGCTAACAGAGTTAAACCATACTTTTGATTGAGCAGTTTTGAAACACTCTGTCTGTAGAAAATGCAACTGGACATTCATAGCGCTAAGTGGGTAATAGTGGAAAAGAGAATATGTTCAAATATAAACTACACAGAAGCATTGTATGAAAATTCTTTCGGTTCTGTGCATTCAACTAACAGAGTTGAACCTTACTTTAGATTGAGCCGTTCTGAAACTCTCTTTCTGTAGAAAGTGCAATTGGACATTCTGAGTGCTAAGAGGCCTATATTGGGAAAAAGAATGTCTACAAATAAGAACTACACAGAAGAATTGTGTGAAACTTCTTTCTGTTCTGTTTGTTCAACTAAAAGAGTTGAACCTTAGTTTTGATTGAGCCGTTCTGAAACACTCTTTCTGTAGAAAATGCAAGTGGAGATTCGGAGCGCTAAGAGGGTAATAGTGGAAAAAGGATTGTCTCCAAATATAAACTACACAGAATCATTCTGTGAAACTTCTTTCTGATCTGTGCATTCAGCTAACAGAGTTAAACCATACTTTTGATTGAGCAGATCTGAACACTCTTTCTGTAGAAAATGCAACTGGACATTTGGAGCGCTAAGAGAGTAGTAGTGGAAAAAGTAATATATTCAAATATAAACTACACAGAAGCATTCTGTGAAACTTCTTTCTGATCTGAGCATGCAGCTAACAGAGTTAAACCATACTTTTGATTGAGCAGTTTTGAAACACTCTGTCTGTAGAAAATGCAACTGGACATTCGTAGCGCTAAGTGGGTAACAGTGGAAAAAAGAATATGTTCAAATATAAACTACACAGAAGCATTGTATGAAACTTCTTTCTGTTCTGTGCATTCAACTAACAGAGTTGAACCTTACTTTTGATTGAGCCTTTCTGAAACACTCTTTCTGTAGAAACTGCAATTGGACATTCTGAGCGCTAAGAGGCCTCTATTGGGAAAAATAATATCTTCAAATAAAAACTACACAGAAGCATTGTGTGAAACTTATTTCTGATATGTTCATTAAGCTAACAGAGTTAAACCATACTTTTGATTGCGTAGTTCTGAACACTCTTTCTGTAGAAAATGCAAGTGGACATTCGGAGCGCTAAGAGGGTAATAGTGGAAAAAGGAATATATTCAAATATAAACTACACAGTAGCATTCTGTGAAAATACTTTCTGTTCTGTGCATTCAACTAACAGAGTTGAACCTTACTTTTAATTGAGCCGTTCTGAAACACTCTTTCTGTAGAAACTGCAATTGGACATGCTAAGCGCTAAGAGGCCTACATTGGGAAAAAGAATATCTTCAAATAAAAACTACACAGATGCATTCTGTGAAACTTATTTCTGATCTGTAAATTCAGTTAACAGAGATAAAACATATTTTTGATTGAGCAGTTATGAAACACTCTTTTTGTAGAAAATGCAAGTGGAGATTCGGAGCGCTAAGAGGGTAATAGTGGAAAAAGGAATGTCTTCAAATATAAACTACACAGAATCATTCGGTGAAACTTCTTTCTGATCTGTTCATTCAGCTAACAGAGTTAAACCATACTTTTGATTGAGCAGATCTGAACACTCTTTGTGTAGAAAATGCAACTGGACATTTGGAGCGCTAAGAGCGAAGTGGTGGAAAAAGGATTATATTCAAATATAAACTACACAGAAGCATTCTGTGAAACTTCTTTCTGATCTGAGCATTCAGCTAACAGAGTTAAACCATACTTTTGATTGAGCAGTTTTGAAACACTCTGTCTGTAGAAAATGCAACTGGACATTCGTAGCGCTAAGTGGGTAATAGTGGAAAAAAGAATATGTTCAACTATAAACTACACAGAAGCATTGTATGAAACTTCTTTCTGTTCTGTGCATTCAACTAACAGAGTTGAACCTTACTTTTGATTGAGCCGTTCTGAAACACTCTTTCTGTAGAAACTGCAATTGGACATTCTGAGCGCTAAGAGGCCTATATTGGGAAAAAGAATGTCTACAAATAAAAACTACACAGAAGAATTGTGTGAAACTTCTTTCTGTTCTGTTTGTTCATTAAAAGAGTTGAACTTTAGTTTTGATTGAGCCGTTCTGAAACACTCTTTCTGTAGAAAATGCAAGTGGAGATTCGGAGCGCTAAGAGGGTAATAATGGAAAAAGGAATGTCTCCAAATATAAACTACACAGAATCATTCTGTGAAACTTCTTTCTGATCTGTGCATTCAGCTAACAGAGTTAAACCATACTTTTGATTGAGCAGATCTGAACACTCTTTCTGTAGAAAATGCAACTGGACATTTGGAGCGCTAAGAGAGTAGTAGTGGAAAAAGGAATATATTCAAATATAAACTACACAGAAGCATTCTGTGAAACTTCTTTCTGATCTGAGCATTCAGCTAACAGAGTTAAACCATACTTTTGATTGAGCAGTTTTGAAACACTCTGTCTGTAGAAAATGCAACTGGACATTCGTAGCGCCAAGTGGGTAATACTGGAAAAAAGAATATGTTCAAATATAAACTACACAGAAGCATTGTATGAAATTTCTTTCTGTTCTGTGCATTCAACTAACAGAGTTGAACCTTAGTTTTGATTGAGCCTTTCTGAAACACTCTTTCTGTAGAAACTGCAATTGGACATTCTGAGCGCTAAGAGGCCTATATTGGGAAAAATAATATCTTCAAATAAAAACTACACAGAAGCATTGTGTGAAACTTATTTCTGATATGTTCATTAAGCTAACAGAGTTAAACCATACTTTTGATTGCGCAGTTCTGAACACTCTTTCTGTAGAAAATGCAAGTGGACATTCGGAGCGCTAAGAGGGTAATAGTGGAAAAAGGAATATATTCAAATATAAACTACACAGTAGCATTCTGTGAAAATTCTTTCTGTTCTGTGCATTCAACTAACAGAGTTGAACCTTACTTTTGATTGAGCCGTTCTGAAACACTCTTTCTGTAGAAACTGCAATTGGACATGCTAAGCGCTAAGAGGCCTACATTGGGAAAAAGAATATCTTCAAATAAAAACTACACAGATGCATTCTGTGAAACTTATTTCTGATCTGTAAATTCAGTTAACAGAGATAAAACATATTTTTGATTGAGCAGTTATGAAACACTCTTTCTGTAGAAAATGCAAGTGGAGATTCGGAGCGCTAAGAGGGTAATAGTGGAAAAAGGAATGTCTCCAAATATAAACTACACAGAATCATTCTGTGAAACTTCTTTCTGATCTGTGCATTCAGCTAACATAGTTAAACCTTACTTTTGATTGAGCATATCTGAACACTCTTTCTGTAGAAAATGCAACTGGACATTTGGAGCGCTAAGAGAGTAGTAGTGGAAAAAGGAATATATTCAAATATAAACTACACAGAAGCATTCTGTGAAACTTCTTTCTGATCTGAGCATTCAGCTAACAGAGTTAAACCATACTTTTGATTGAGCAGTTTTGAAACACTCTGTCTGTAGAAAATGCAACTGGACATTCGTAGCGCTAAGTGGGTAATAGTGGAAAAAAGAATATGTTCAAATATAAACTACACAGAAGCATTGTATGAAACTTCTTTCTGTTCTGTGCATTCAACTAACAGAGTTGAACCTTACTTTTGATTGAGCCGTTCTGAAACACTCTTTCTGTAGAAACTGCAATTGGACATTCTGAGCGCTAAGAGGCCTATATTGGGAAAAAGAATGTCTACAAATAAAAACTACACAGAAGAATTGTGTGAAACTTCTTTCTGTTCTGTTTGTTCAACTAAAAGAGTTGAACCTTAGTTTTGATTGAGCCGTTCTGAAACACTCTTTCTGTAGAAAATGCAAGTGGAGTTTCAGAGCGCTAAGAGGGTAATAGTGGAAAAAGGAATGTCTCCAAATATAAACTACACAGAATCATTCTGTGAAACTTCTTTCTGATCTGTGCATTCAGCTAACAGAGTTAAACCATACCTTTGATTGAGCAGATCTGAAAACTCTTTCTGTAGAAAATGCAACTGGACATTTGGAGCGCTAAGAGAGTAGTAGTGGAAAAAGTAATATATTCAAATATAAACTACACAGAAGCATTCTGTGAAACTTCTTTCTGATCTGAGCATTCAGCTAACAGAGTTAAACCATACTTTTGATTGAGCAGTTTTGAAACTCTCTGTCTGTAGAAAATGCAACTGGACATTCGTAGCGCTAAGTGGGTAATAGTGGAAAAAACAATATGTTCAAATATAAACTACACAGAAGCATTGTATGAAACTTCTTTCTGTTCTGTGCATTCAACTAACAGAGTTGAACCTTACTTTTGATTGAGCCGTTCTGAAACACTCTTTCTGTAGAAACTGCCATTGGACATTCTGAGCGCTAAGAGGCCTATATTGGGAAAAAGAATGTCTACAAATAAAAACTACACAGAAGAATTGTGTGAAACTTCTTTCTGTTCTGTTTGTTCAACTAAAAGATTTGAACCTTAGTTTTGATTGAGCCGTTCTGAAACACTCTTTCTGTGGAAAATGCAAGTGGAGATTTGGAGCGCTAAGAGGGTAATAGTGGAAAAAGGAATGTCTCCAAATATAAACTACACAGAATCATTCTGTGAAACTTCTTTCTGATCTGTGCATTCAGCTAACAGAGTTAAACCATACTTTTGATTGAGCAGATCTGAACACTCTTTCTGTAGAAAATGCAACTGGACATTTGGAGCGCTAAGAGAGTAGTAGTGGAAAAAGGAATATATTCAAATATAAACTACACAGAAGCATTCTGTGAAACTTCTTTCTGATCTGAGCATTCAGCTAACAGAGTTAAACCATACTTTTGATTGAGCAGTTTTGAAACACTCTGTCTGTAGAAAATGCAACTGGACATTCGTAGCGCTAAGTGGGTAATAGTGGAAAAAAGAATATGTTCAAATATAAACTACACAGAAGCATTGTATGAAATTTCTTTCTGTTCTGTGCATTCAACTAACAGAGTTGAACCTTAGTTTTGATTGAGCCTTTCTGAAACACTCTTTCTGTAGAAACTGCAATTGGACATTCTGAGCGCTAAGAGGCCTATATTGGGAAAAATAATATCTTCAAATAAAAACTACACAGAAGCATTGTGTGAAACTTATTTCTGATATGTTCATTAAGCTAACAGAGTTAAACCATACTTTTGATTGCGCAGTTCTGAACACTCTTTCCGTAGAAAATGCAAGTGGACATTCGGAGCGCTAAGAGGGTAATAGTGGAAAAAGGAATATATTCAAATATAAACTACACAGTAGCATTCTGTGAAAATTCTTTCTGTTCTGTGCATTCAACTAACAGAGTTGAACCTTACTTTTGATTGAGCCGTTCTGAAACACTCTTTCTGTAGAAACTGCAATTGGACATGCTAAGCGCTCAGAGGCCTACATTGGGAAAAAGAATATCTTCAAATAAAAACTACACAGATGCATTCTGTGAAACTTATTTCTGATCTGTAAATTCAGTTAACAGAGATAAAACATATTTTTGATTGAGCAGTTATGAAACACTCTTTTTGTAGAAAATGCAAGTGGAGATTCTGAGCGCTAAGAGGGTAATAGTGGAAAAAGGAAAGTCTTCAAATATAAACTACACAGAATCATTCGGTGAAACTTGTTTCTGATCTGTGCATTCAGCTAACAGAGTTAAACCATACTTTTGATTGAGCAGATCTGAACACTCTTTGTGTAGAAAATGCAACTGGACATTTGGAGCGCTAAGAGCGTAGTAGTGGAAAAAGGAATATATTCAAATATAAACTACACAGAAGCATTCTGTGAAACTTCTTTCTGATCTGAGCATTCAGCTAACAGAGTTAAACCATACTTTTGATTGAGCAGTTTTGAAACACTCTGTCTGTAGAAAATGCAACTGGACATTCGTAGCGCTAAGTGGGTAATAGTGGAAAAAAGAATATGTTCAAATATAAACTACACAGAAGCATTGTATGAAACTTCTTTCTGTTCTGTGCATTCAACTAACAGAGTTGAACCTTACTTTTGATTGAGCCGTTCTGAAACACTCTTTCTGTAGAAACTGCAATTGGACATTCTGAGCGCTAAGAGGCCTATATTGGGAAAAAGAATGTCTACAAATAAAAACTACACAGAAGAATTGTGTGAAACTTCTTTCTGTTCTGTTTGTTCAACTAAAAGATTTGAACCTTAGTTTTGATTAAGCCGTTCTGAAACACTCTTTCTGTAGAAAATGCAAGTGGAGTTTCAGAGCGCTAAGAGGGTAATAGTGGAAAAAGGAATGTCTCCAAATATAAACTACACGGAATCATTCTGTGAAACATCTTTCTGATCTGTGCATTCAGCTAACAGAGTTAAACCATACTTTTGATTGAGCAGATCTGAAAACTGTTTCTGTAGAAAATGCAACTGGACATTTGGAGCGCTAAGAGAGTAGTAGTGGAAAAAGGAATATATTCAAATATAAACTACACAGAAGCATTCTGTGAAACTACTTTCTGATCTGAGCATTCAGCTAACAGAGTTAAACCATACTTTTGATTGAGCAGTTTTGAAACACTCTGTCTGTAGAAAATGCAACTGGACATTCGTAGCGCTAAGTGGGTAATAGTGGAAAAAAGAATATGTTCAAATATAAACTACACAGAAGCATTGTATGAAACTTCTTTCTGTTCTGTGCATTCAACTAACAGAGTTGAACCTTACTTTTGATTGAGCCGTTCTGAAACACTCTTTCTGTAGAAACTGCAATTGGACATTCTGAGCGCTAAGAGGCCTATATTGGGAAAAAGAATGTCTACAAATAAAAACTACACAGAAGAATTGTGTGAAACTTCATTCTGTTCTGTTTGTTCAACTAAAAGATTTGAACCTTAGTTTTGATTGAGCCGTTATGAAACACTCTTTCTGTGGAAAATGCAAGTGGAGATTTGGAGCGCTAAGAGGGTAATAGTGGAAAAAGGAATGTCTCCAAATATAAACTACACAGAATCATTCTGTGAAACTTCTTTCTGATCTGTGCATTCAGCTAACAGAGTTAAACCATACTTTTGATTGAGCAGATCTGAACACTCTTTCTGTAGAAAATGCAACTGGACATTTGGAGCGCTAAGAGAGTAGTAGTGGAAAAAGGAATATATTCAAATATAAACTACACAGAAGCATTCTGTGAAACTTCTTTCTGATCTGAGCATTCAGCTAACAGAGTTAAACCATACTTTTGATTGAGCAGTTTTGAAACACTCTGTCTGTAGAAAATGCAACTGGACATTCGTAGCGCCAAGTGGGTAATAGTGGAAAAAAGAATATGTTCAAATATAAACTACACAGAAGCATTGTATGAAATTTCTTTCTGTTCTGTGCATTCAACTAACAGAGTTGAACCTTAGTTTTGATTGAGCCTTTGTGAAACACTCTTTCTGTAGAAACTGCAATTGGACATTCTGAGCGCTAAGAGGCCTATATTGGGAAAAATAATATCTTCAAATAAAAACTACACAGAAGCATTGTGTGAAACTTATTTCTGATATGTTCATTAAGCTAACAGAGTTAAACCATACTTTTGATTGCGCAGTTCTGAACACTCTTTCTGTAGAAAATGCAAGTGGACATTCGGAGCGCTAAGAGGGTAATAGTGGAAAAAGGAATATATTCAAATATAAACTACACAGTAGCATTCTGTGAAAATTGTTTATGTTCTGTGCATTCAACTAACAGAGTTGAACCTTACTTTTGATTGAGCCGTTCTGAAACACTCTCTCTGTAGAAACTTCAATTGGACATGCTAAGCGCTAAGAGGCCTACATTGGGAAAAAGAATATCTTCAAATAAAAACTACACAGATGCATTCTGTGAAACTTATTTCTGATCTGTAAATTCAGTTAACAGAGATAAAACATATTTTTGATTGAGCAGTTATGAAACACTCTTTTTGTAGAAAATGCAAGTGGAGATTCGGAGCGCTAAGAGGGTAATAGTGGAAAAAGGAATGTCTTCAAATATAAACTACACAGAATCATTCGGTGAAACTTCTTTCTGATCTGTTCATTCAGCTAACAGAGTTAAACCATACTTTTGATTGAGCAGATCTGAACACTCTTTGTGTAGAAAATGCAACTGGACATTTGGAGCGCTAAGAGCGAAGTGGTGGAAAAAGGATTATATTCAAATATAAACTACACAGAAGCATTCTGTGAAACTTCTTTCTGATCTGAGCATTCAGCTAACAGAGTTAAACCATACTTTTGATTGAGCAGTTTTGAAAAACTCTGTCTGTAGAAAATGCAACTGGACATTCGTAGCGCTAAGTGGGTAATAGTGGAAAAAAGAATATGTTCAAATATAAACTACACAGAAGCATTGTATGAAACTTCTTTCTGTTCTGTGCATTCAACTAACAGAGTTGAACCTTACTTTTTATTGAGCCGTTCTGAAACACTCTTTCTGTAGAAACTGCAATTGGACATTCTGAGCGCTAAGAGGCCTATATTGGGAAAAAGAATGTCTACAAATAAAAACTACACAGAAGAATTGTGTGAAACTTCTTTCTGTTCTGTTTGTTCAACTAAAAGATTTGAACTTTAGTTTTGATTGAGCCGTTCTGAAACACTCATTCTGTAGAAAATGCAAGTGGAGATTCAGAGCGCTAAGAGGGTAATAGTGGAAAAAGGAATGTCTCCAAATATAAACTACACAGAATAATTCTGTGAAACTTCTTTCTGATCTGTGCATTCAGCTAACAGAATTAAACCATACTTTTGATTGAGCAGATCTGAACACTCTTTCTGTAGAAAATGCAACTGGACATTTAGAGCGCTAAGAGAGTAGTAGTGGAAAAAGGAATATATTCAAATATAAACTACAGAGAAGCATTCTGTGAAACTTCTTTCTGATCTGAGCATTCAGCTAACAGAGTTAAACCATACTTTTGATTGAGCAGTTTTGAAACACTCTGTCTGTAGAAAATGCAACTGGACATTCATAGCGCTAAGTGGGTAATAGTGGAAAAGAGAATATGTTCAAATATAAACTACACAGAAGCATTGTATGAAAATTCTTTCGGTTCTGTGCATTCAACTAACAGAGTTGAACCTTACTTTAGATTGAGCCGTTCTGAAACTCTCTTTCTGTAGAAAGTGCAATTGGACATTCTGAGTGCTAAGAGGCCTATATTGGGAAAAAGAATGTCTACAAATAAGAACTACACAGAAGAATTGTGTGAATCTTCTTTCTGTTCTGTTTGTTCAACTAAAAGAGTTGAACCTTAGTTTTGATTGAGCCGTTCTGAAACACTCTTTCTGTAGAAAATGCAAGTGGAGATTCGGAGCGCTAAGAGGGTAATAGTGGAAAAAGGATTGTCTCCAAATATAAACTACACAGAATCATTCTGTGAAACTTCTTTCTGATCTGTGCATTCAGCTAACAGAGTTAAACCATACTTTTGATTGAGCAGATCTGAACACTCTTTCTGTAGAAAATGCAACTGGACATTTGGAGCGCTAAGAGAGTAGTAGTGGAAAAAGGAATATATTCAAATATAAACTACACAGAAGCATTCTGTGAAACTTCTTTCTGATCTGAGCATGCAGCTAACAGAGTTAAACCATACTTTTGATTGAGCAGTTTTGAAACACTCTGTCTGTAGAAAATGCAACTGGACATTCGTAGCGCTAAGTGGGTAACAGTGGAAAAAAGAATATGTTCAAATATAAACTACACAGAAGCATTGTATGAAACTTCTTTCTGTTCTGTGCATTCAACTAACAGAGTTGAACCTTACTTTTGATTGAGCCTTTCTGAAACACTCTTTCTGTAGAAACTGCAATTGGACATTCTGAGCGCTAAGAGGCCTCTATTGGGAAAAATAATATCTTCAAATAAAAACTACACAGAAGCATTGTGTGAAACTTATTTCTGATATGTTCATTAAGCTAACAGAGTTAAACCATACTTTTGATTGCGCAGTTCTGAACACTCTTTCTGTAGAAAATGCAAGTGGACATTCGGAGCGCTAAGAGGGTAATAGTGGAAAAAGGAATATATTCAAATATAAACTACACAGTAGCATTCTGTGAAAATTCTTTATGTTCTGTGCATTCAACTAACAGAGTTGAACCTTACTTTTGATTGAGCCGTTCTGAAACACTCTCTCTGTAGAAACTGCAATTGGACATGCTAAGCGCTAAGAGGCCTACATTGGGAAAAAGAATATCTTCAAATAAAAACTACACAGATGCATTCTGTGAAACTTATTTCTGATCTGTAAATTCAGTTAACAGAGATAAAACATATTTTTGATTGAGCAGTTATGAAACACTCTTTTTGTAGAAAATGCAAGTGGAGATTCGGAGCGCTAAGAGGGTAATAGTGGAAAAAGGAATGTCTTCAAATATAAACTACACAGAATCATTCGGTGAAACTTCTTTCTGATCTGTTCATTCAGCTAACAGAGTTAAACCATACTTTTGATTGAGCAGATCTGAACACTCTTTGTGTAGAAAATGCAACTGGACATTTGGAGCGCTAAGAGCGAAGTGGTGGAAAAAGGATTATATTCAAATATAAACTACACAGAAGCATTCTGTGAAACTTCTTTCTGATCTGAGCATTCAGCTAACAGAGTTAAACCATACTTTTGATTGAGCAGTTTTGAAAAACTCTGTCTGTAGAAAATGCAACTGGTCATTCGTAGCGCTAAGTGGGTAATAGTGGAAAAAAGAATATGTTCAAATATAAACTACACAGAAGCATTGTATGAAACTTCTTTCTGTTCTGTGCATTCAACTAACAGAGTTGAACCTTACTTTTGATTGAGCCGTTCTGAAACACTCTTTCTGTAGAAACTGCAATTGGACATTCTGAGCGCTAAGAGGCCTATATTGGGAAAAAGAATGTCTACAAATAAAAACTACACAGAAGAATTGTGTGAAACTTCTTTCTGTTCTGTTTGTTCAACTAAAAGATTTGAACTTTAGTTTTGATTGAGCCGTTCTGAAACACTCATTCTGTAGAAAATGCAAGTGGAGATTCAGAGCGCTAAGAGGGTAATAGTGGAAAAAGGAATGTCTCCAAATATAAACTACACAGAATAATTCTGTGAAACTTCTTTCTGATCTGTGCATTCAGCTAACAGAATTAAACCATACTTTTGATTGAGCAGATCTGAACACTCTTTCTGTAGAAAATGCAACTGGACATTTAGAGCGCTAAGAGAGTAGTAGTGGAAAAAGGAATATATTCAAATATAAACTACAGAGAAGCATTCTGTGAAACTTCTTTCTGATCTGAGCATTCAGCTAACAGAGTTAAACCATACTTTTGATTGAGCAGTTTTGAAACACTCTGTCTGTAGAAAATGCAACTGGACATTCATAGCGCTAAGTGGGTAATAGTGGAAAAGAGAATATGTTCAAATATAAACTACACAGAAGCATTGTATGAAAATTCTTTCGGTTCTGTGCATTCAACTAACAGAGTTGAACCTTACTTTAGATTGAGCCGTTCTGAAACTCTCTTTCTGTAGAAAGTGCAATTGGACATTCTGAGTGCTAAGAGGCCTATATTGGGAAAAAGAATGTCTACAAATAAGAACTACACAGAAGAATTGTGTGAAACTTCTTTCTGTTCTGTTTGTTCAACTAAAAGAGTTGAACCTTAGTTTTGATTGAGCCGTTCTGAAACACTCTTTCTGTAGAAAATGCAAGTGGAGATTCGGAGCGCTAAGAGGGTAATAGTGGAAAAAGGATTGTCTCCAAATATAAACTACACAGAATCATTCTGTGAAACTTCTTTCTGATCTGTGCATTCAGCTAACAGAGTTAAACCATACTTTTGATTGAGCAGATCTGAACACTCTTTCTGTAGAAAATGCAACTGGACATTTGGAGCGCTAAGAGAGTAGTAGTGGAAAAAGGAATATATTCAAATATAAACTACACAGAAGCATTCTGTGAAACTTCTTTCTGATCTGAGCATGCAGCTAACAGAGTTAAACCATACTTTTGATTGAGCAGTTTTGAAACACTCTGTCTGTAGAAAATGCAACTGGACATTCGTAGCGCTAAGTGGGTAACAGTGGAAAAAAAATATGTTCAAATATAAACTACACAGAAGCATTGTATGAAACTTCTTTCTGTTCTGTGCATTCAACTAACAGAGTTGAACCTTACTTTTGATTGAGCCTTTCTGAAACACTCTTTCTGTAGAAACTGCAATTGGACATTCTGAGCGCTAAGAGGCCTCTATTGGGAAAAATAATATCTTCAAATAAAAACTACACAGAAGCATTGTGTGAAACTTATTTCTGATATGTTCATTAAGCTAACAGAGTTAAACCATACTTTTGATTGCGCAGTTCTGAACACTCTTTCTGTAGAAAATGCAAGTGGACATTCGGAGCGCTAAGAGGGTAATAGTGGAAAAAGGAATATATTCAAATATAAACTACACAGTAGCATTCTGTGAAAATTGTTTATGTTCTGTGCATTCAACTAACAGAGTTGAACCTTACTTTTGATTGAGCCGTTCTGAAACACTCTCTCTGTAGAAACTTCAATTGGACATGCTAAGCGCTAAGAGGCCTACATTGGGAAAAAGAATATCTTCAAATAAAAACTACACAGATGCATTCTGTGAAACTTATTTCTGATCTGTAAATTCAGTTAACAGAGATAAAACATATTTTTGATTGAGCAGTTATGAAACACTCTTTTTGTAGAAAATGCAAGTGGAGATTCGGAGCGCTAAGAGGGTAATAGTGGAAAAAGGAATGTCTTCAAATATAAACTACACAGAATCATTCGGTGAAACTTCTTTCTGATCTGTTCATTCAGCTAACAGAGTTAAACCATACTTTTGATTGAGCAGATCTGAACACTCTTTGTGTAGAAAATGCAACTGGACATTTGGAGCGCTAAGAGCGAAGTGGTGGAAAAAGGATTATATTCAAATATAAACTACACAGAAGCATTCTGTGAAACTTCTTTCTGATCTGAGCATTCAGCTAACAGAGTTAAACCATACTTTTGATTGAGCAGTTTTGAAAAACTCTGTCTGTAGAAAATGCAACTGGACATTCGTAGCGCTAAGTGGGTAATAGTGGAAAAAAGAATATGTTCAAATATAAACTACACAGAAGCATTGTATGAAACTTCTTTCTGTTCTGTGCATTCAACTAACAGAGTTGAACCTTACTTTTTATTGAGCCGTTCTGAAACACTCTTTCTGTAGAAACTGCAATTGGACATTCTGAGCGCTAAGAGGCCTATATTGGGAAAAAGAATGTCTACAAATAAAAACTACACAGAAGAATTGTGTGAAACTTCTTTCTGTTCTGTTTGTTCAACTAAAAGATTTGAACTTTAGTTTTGATTGAGCCGTTCTGAAACACTCATTCTGTAGAAAATGCAAGTGGAGATTCAGAGCGCTAAGAGGGTAATAGTGGAAAAAGGAATGTCTCCAAATATAAACTACACAGAATAATTCTGTGAAACTTCTTTCTGATCTGTGCATTCAGCTAACAGAATTAAACCATACTTTTGATTGAGCAGATCTGAACACTCTTTCTGTAGAAAATGCAACTGGACATTTAGAGCGCTAAGAGAGTAGTAGTGGAAAAAGGAATATATTCAAATATAAACTACAGAGAAGCATTCTGTGAAACTTCTTTCTGATCTGAGCATTCAGCTAACAGAGTTAAACCATACTTTTGATTGAGCAGTTTTGAAACACTCTGTCTGTAGAAAATGCAACTGGACATTCATAGCGCTAAGTGGGTAATAGTGGAAAAGAGAATATGTTCAAATATAAACTACACAGAAGCATTGTATGAAAATTCTTTCGGTTCTGTGCATTCAACTAACAGAGTTGAACCTTACTTTAGATTGAGCCGTTCTGAAACTCTCTTTCTGTAGAAAGTGCAATTGGACATTCTGAGTGCTAAGAGGCCTATATTGGGAAAAAGAATGTCTACAAATAAGAACTACACAGAAGAATTGTGTGAATCTTCTTTCTGTTCTGTTTGTTCAACTAAAAGAGTTGAACCTTAGTTTTGATTGAGCCGTTCTGAAACACTCTTTCTGTAGAAAATGCAAGTGGAGATTCGGAGCGCTAAGAGGGTAATAGTGGAAAAAGGATTGTCTCCAAATATAAACTACACAGAATCATTCTGTGAAACTTCTTTCTGATCTGTGCATTCAGCTAACAGAGTTAAACCATACTTTTGATTGAGCAGATCTGAACACTCTTTCTGTAGAAAATGCAACTGGACATTTGGAGCGCTAAGAGAGTAGTAGTGGAAAAAGGAATATATTCAAATATAAACTACACAGAAGCATTCTGTGAAACTTCTTTCTGATCTGAGCATGCAGCTAACAGAGTTAAACCATACTTTTGATTGAGCAGTTTTGAAACACTCTGTCTGTAGAAAATGCAACTGGACATTCGTAGCGCTAAGTGGGTAACAGTGGAAAAAAGAATATGTTCAAATATAAACTACACAGAAGCATTGTATGAAACTTCTTTCTGTTCTGTGCATTCAACTAACAGAGTTGAACCTTACTTTTGATTGAGCCTTTCTGAAACACTCTTTCTGTAGAAACTGCAATTGGACATTCTGAGCGCTAAGAGGCCTCTATTGGGAAAAATAATATCTTCAAATAAAAACTACACAGAAGCATTGTGTGAAACTTATTTCTGATATGTTCATTAAGCTAACAGAGTTAAACCATACTTTTGATTGCGCAGTTCTGAACACTCTTTCTGTAGAAAATGCAAGTGGACATTCGGAGCGCTAAGAGGGTAATAGTGGAAAAAGGAATATATTCAAATATAAACTACACAGTAGCATTCTGTGAAAATTCTTTATGTTCTGTGCATTCAACTAACAGAGTTGAACCTTACTTTTGATTGAGCCGTTCTGAAACACTCTCTCTGTAGAAACTGCAATTGGACATGCTAAGCGCTAAGAGGCCTACATTGGGAAAAAGAATATCTTCAAATAAAAACTACACAGATGCATTCTGTGAAACTTATTTCTGATCTGTAAATTCAGTTAACAGAGATAAAACATATTTTTGATTGAGCAGTTATGAAACACTCTTTTTGTAGAAAATGCAAGTGGAGATTCGGAGCGCTAAGAGGGTAATAGTGGAAAAAGGAATGTCTTCAAATATAAACTACACAGAATCATTCGGTGAAACTTCTTTCTGATCTGTTCATTCAGCTAACAGAGTTAAACCATACTTTTGATTGAGCAGATCTGAACACTCTTTGTGTAGAAAATGCAACTGGACATTTGGAGCGCTAAGAGCGAAGTGGTGGAAAAAGGATTATATTCAAATATAAACTACACAGAAGCATTCTGTGAAACTTCTTTCTGATCTGAGCATTCAGCTAACAGAGTTAAACCATACTTTTGATTGAGCAGTTTTGAAAAACTCTGTCTGTAGAAAATGCAACTGGTCATTCGTAGCGCTAAGTGGGTAATAGTGGAAAAAAGAATATGTTCAAATATAAACTACACAGAAGCATTGTATGAAACTTCTTTCTGTTCTGTGCATTCAACTAACAGAGTTGAACCTTACTTTTGATTGAGCCGTTCTGAAACACTCTTTCTGTAGAAACTGCAATTGGACATTCTGAGCGCTAAGAGGCCTATATTGGGAAAAAGAATGTCTACAAATAAAAACTACACAGAAGAATTGTGTGAAACTTCTTTCTGTTCTGTTTGTTCAACTAAAAGATTTGAACTTTAGTTTTGATTGAGCCGTTCTGAAACACTCATTCTGTAGAAAATGCAAGTGGAGATTCAGAGCGCTAAGAGGGTAATAGTGGAAAAAGGAATGTCTCCAAATATAAACTACACAGAATAATTCTGTGAAACTTCTTTCTGATCTGTGCATTCAGCTAACAGAATTAAACCATACTTTTGATTGAGCAGATCTGAACACTCTTTCTGTAGAAAATGCAACTGGACATTTAGAGCGCTAAGAGAGTAGTAGTGGAAAAAGGAATATATTCAAATATAAACTACAGAGAAGCATTCTGTGAAACTTCTTTCTGATCTGAGCATTCAGCTAACAGAGTTAAACCATACTTTTGATTGAGCAGTTTTGAAACACTCTGTCTGTAGAAAATGCAACTGGACATTCATAGCGCTAAGTGGGTAATAGTGGAAAAGAGAATATGTTCAAATATAAACTACACAGAAGCATTGTATGAAAATTCTTTCGGTTCTGTGCATTCAACTAACAGAGTTGAACCTTACTTTAGATTGAGCCGTTCTGAAACTCTCTTTCTGTAGAAAGTGCAATTGGACATTCTGAGTGCTAAGAGGCCTATATTGGGAAAAAGAATGTCTACAAATAAGAACTACACAGAAGAATTGTGTGAAACTTCTTTCTGTTCTGTTTGTTCAACTAAAAGAGTTGAACCTTAGTTTTGATTGAGCCGTTCTGAAACACTCTTTCTGTAGAAAATGCAAGTGGAGATTCGGAGCGCTAAGAGGGTAATAGTGGAAAAAGGATTGTCTCCAAATATAAACTACACAGAATCATTCTGTGAAACTTCTTTCTGATCTGTGCATTCAGCTAACAGAGTTAAACCATACTTTTGATTGAGCAGATCTGAACACTCTTTCTGTAGAAAATGCAACTGGACATTTGGAGCGCTAAGAGAGTAGTAGTGGAAAAAGGAATATATTCAAATATAAACTACACAGAAGCATTCTGTGAAACTTCTTTCTGATCTGAGCATGCAGCAAACAGAGTTAAACCATACTTTTGATTGAGCAGTTTTGAAACACTCTGTCTGTAGAAAATGCAACTGGACATTCGTAGCGCTAAGTGGGTAACAGTGGAAAAAAAATATGTTCAAATATAAACTACACAGAAGCATTGTATGAAACTTCTTTCTGTTCTGTGCATTCAACTAACAGAGTTGAACCTTACTTTTGATTGAGCCTTTCTGAAACACTCTTTCTGTAGAAACTGCAATTGGACATTCTGAGCGCTAAGAGGCCTCTATTGGGAAAAATAATATCTTCAAATAAAAACTACACAGAAGCATTGTGTGAAACTTATTTCTGATATGTTCATTAAGCTAACAGAGTTAAACCATACTTTTGATTGCGTAGTTCTGAACACTCTTTCTGTAGAAAATGCAAGTGGACATTCGGAGCGCTAAGAGGGTAATAGTGGAAAAAGGAATATATTCAAATATAAACTACACAGTAGCATTCTGTGAAAATACTTTCTGTTCTGTGCATTCAACTAACAGAGTTGAACCTTACTTTTAATTGAGCCGTTCTGAAACACTCTTTCTGTAGAAACTGCAATTGGACATGCTAAGCGCTAAGAGGCCTACATTGGGAAAAAGAATATCTTCAAATAAAAACTACACAGATGCATTCTGTGAAACTTATTTCTGATCTGTAAATTCAGTTAACAGAGATAAAACATATTTTTGATTGAGCAGTTATGAAACACTCTTTTTGTAGAAAATGCAAGTGGAGATTCGGAGCGCTAAGAGGGTAATAGTGGAAAAAGGAATGTCTTCAAATATAAACTACACAGAATCATTCGGTGAAACTTCTTTCTGATCTGTTCATTCAGCTAACAGAGTTAAACCATACTTTTGATTGAGCAGATCTGAACACTCTTTGTGTAGAAAATGCAACTGGACATTTGGAGCGCTAAGAGCGAAGTGGTGGAAAAAGGATTATATTCAAATATAAACTACACAGAAGCATTCTGTGAAACTTCTTTCTGATCTGAGCATTCAGCTAACAGAGTTAAACCATACTTTTGATTGAGCAGTTTTGAAACACTCTGTCTGTAGAAAATGCAACTGGACATTCGTAGCGCTAAGTGGGTAATAGTGGAAAAAAGAATATGTTCAACTATAAACTACACAGAAGCATTGTATGAAACTTCTTTCTGTTCTGTGCATTCAACTAACAGAGTTGAACCTTACTTTTGATTGAGCCGTTCTGAAACACTCTTTCTGTAGAAACTGCAATTGGACATTCTGAGCGCTAAGAGGCCTATATTGGGAAAAAGAATGTCTACAAATAAAAACTACACAGAAGAATTGTGTGAAACTTCTTTCTGTTCTGTTTGTTCATTAAAAGAGTTGAACTTTAGTTTTGATTGAGCCGTTCTGAAACACTCTTTCTGTAGAAAATGCAAGTGGAGATTCGGAGCGCTAAGAGGGTAATAATGGAAAAAGGAATGTCTCCAAATATAAACTACACACAATCATTCTGTGAAACTTCTTTCTGATCTGTGCATTCAGCTAACAGAGTTAAACCATACTTTTGATTGAGCAGATCTGAACACTCTTTCTGTAGAAAATGCAACTGGACATTTGGAGCGCTAAGAGAGTAGTAGTGGAAAAAGGAATATATTCAAATATAAACTACACAGAAGCATTCTGTGAAACTTCTTTCTGATCTGAGCATTCAGCTAACAGAGTTAAACCATACTTTTGATTGAGCAGTTTTGAAACACGCTGTCTGTAGAAAATGCAACTGGACATTCGTAGCGCCAAGTGGGTAATAGTGGAAAAAAGAATATGTTCAAATATAAACTACACAGAAGCATTGTATGAAACTTCTTTCTGTTCTGTGCATTCAACTAACAGAGTTGAACCTTAGTTTTGATTGAGCCTTTCTGAAACACTCTTTCTGTAGAAACTGCAATTGGACATTCTGAGCGCTAAGAGGCCTATATTGGGAAAAATAATATCTTCAAATAAAAACTACACAGAAGCATTGTGTGAAACTTATTTCTGATATGTTCATTAAGCTAACAGAGTTAAACCATACTTTTGATTGCGCAGTTCTGAACACTCTTTCTGTAGAAAATGCAAGTGGACATTCGGAGCGCTAAGAGGGTAACAGTGGAAAAAGGAATATATTCAAATATAAACTACACAGTAGCATTCTGTGAAAATTCTTTCTGTTCTGTGCATTCAACTAATAGACTTGAACCTTACTTTTGATTGAGCCGTTCTGAAACATTCTTTCTGTAGAAACTGCAATTGGACATGCTAAGCGCTAAGAGGCCTACATTGGGAAAAAGAATATCTTCAAATAAAAACTACACAGATGCATTCTGTGAAACTTATTTCTGATCTGTAAATTCAGTTAACAGAGATAAAACATATTTTTGATTGAGCAGTTATGAAACACTCTTTTTGTAGAAAATGCAAGTGGAGATTCGGAGCGCTAAGAGGGTAATAGTGGAAAAAGGAATGTCTTCAAATATAAACTACACAGAATAATTCGGTGAAACTTCTTTCTGATCTGTGCATTCAGCTAACAGAGTTAAACCATACTTTTGATTGAGCAGATCTTAACACTCTTTCTGTAGAAAATGCAACTGGACATTTGGAGCGCTAAGAGCGTAGTACTGGAAAAAGGAATATATTCAAATATAAACTACACAGAAGCATTCTGTGAAACTTCTTTCTGATCTGAGCATTCAGCTAACAGAGTTAAACCATACTTTTGATTGAGCAGTTTTGAAACACTCTGTCTGTAGAAAATGCAACTGGACATTCGTAGCGCTAAGTGGGTAATAGTGGAAAAAAGAATATGTTCAAATATAAACTACACAGAAGCATTGTATGAAATTTCTTTCTGTTCTGTGCATTCAACTAACAGAGTTGAACCTTACTTTTGATTGAGCCGTTCTGAAACACTCTTTCTGTAGAAACTGCAATTGGACATTCTGAGCGCTAAGAGGCCTATATTGGGAAAAAGAATGTCTACAAATAAAAACTACACAGAAGAATTTTGTGAAACTTCTTTCTGTTCTGTTTGTTCAACTAAAAGAGTTGAACCTTAGTTTTGATTGAGCCGTTCTGAAACACTCTTTCTGTAGAAAATGCAAGTGGAGATTCGGAGCGCTAAGAGGGTAATAGTGGAAAAAGGAATGTCTCCAAATATAAACTACACAGAATCACTCTGTGAAACTTCTTTCTGATCTGTGCATTCAGCTAACAGAGTTAAACCATACTTTTGATTGAGCAGATCTGAACACTCTTTCTGTAGAAAATGCAACTGGACATTTGGAGCGCTAAGAGTGTAGTAGTGGAAAAAGGAATATATTCAAATATAAACTACACAGAAGCATTCTGTGAAACTTCTTTCTGATCTGAGCATTCAGCTAACAGAATTAAACCATACTTTTGATTGAGCAGTTTTGAAACACTCTGTCTGTAGAAAATGCAACTGGACATTCGTAGCGCTACGTGGGTAATAGTGGAAAAAAGAATATGTTCAAATATAAACTACACAGAACCATTGTATGAAACTTCTTTCTATTCTGTGCATTCAACTAACAGAGTTGAACCTTACTTTTGATTGAGCCTTTCTGAAACACTCTTTCTGTAGAAACTGCAATTGGACATTCTGAGCGCTAAGAGGCCTCTATTGGGAAAAATAATATCTTCAAATAAAAACTACACAGAAGAATTGTGTGAAACTTATTTCTGATATGTTCATTAAGCTAACAGAGTTAAACCATACTTTTGATTGCGCAGTTCTGAACACTGTTTCTGTAGAAAATGCAAGTGGACATTCGGAGCGCTAAGAGGGTAATAGTGGAAAAAGGAATATATTCAAATATAAACTACACAGTAACATTCTGTGAAAATTCTTTCTGTTCAGTGCATTCAACTAACAGAGTTGAACCTTACTTTTAAATGAGCCGTTGTGAAACACTCTTTCTGTAGAAACTGCAATTGGACATGCTAAGCGCTAAGAGGCCTACATTGGGAAAAAGAATATCTTCAAATAAAAACTACACAGATGCATTCTGTGAAACTTATTTCTGATCTGTAAATTCAGTTATCAGAGATAAAACATATTTTTGATTGAGCAGTTATGAAACACACTTTTTGTAGAAAATGCAAGTGGAGATTCGGAGCGCTAAGGGGGTAATAGTGGAAAAAGGAATGTCTTCAAATATAAACTACACAGACTCATTCGGGGAAACTTCTTTCTGATCTGTGCATTCAGCTAACAGAGTTAAACCATACTTTTGATTGAGCAGATCTGAACACTCTTTGTGTAGAAAATGCAACTGGACATTTGGAGCGGTAAGAGCGTAGTAGTGGAAAAAGTAATATATTCAAATATATACTACACAGAAGCATTCTGTGAAACTTCTTTCTGATCTGAGCATTCAGCTAACAGAGTTAAACCATACTTTTGATTGAGCAGTTTTGAAACACTCTGTCTGTAGAAAATGCAACTGGACATTCGTAGCGCTAAGTGGGTAATAGTGGAAAAAAGAATATATTCAAATATAAACTACACAGAAGCATTGTATGAAACTTCTTTCTGTTCTGTGCATTCAACTAACAGAGTTGAACCTTACTTTTGATTGAGCCGTTCTGAAACACTCTTTCTGTAGAAACTGCAATTGGACATTCTGAGCGCTAAGAGGCCTATATTGGGAAAAAGAATGTCTACAAATAAAAACTACACAAAAGAATTGTGTGAAACTTCTTTCTGTTCTGTTTGTTCAACTAAAAGAGTTGAACTTTAGTTTTGATTGAGCCGTTCTGAAACACTCTTTCTGTAGGAAACGCAAGTGGAGATTCGGAGCGCTAAGAGGGTAATAGTGGAAAAAGGAATGTCTCCAAATATAAACTACACAGAATAATTCTGTGAAACTTATTTCTGATCTGTGCATTCAGCTAACAGAATTAAACCATACTTTTGATTGAGCAGATCTGAACACTCTTTCTGTAGAAAATGCAACTGGACATTTAGAGCGCTAAGAGAGTAGTAGTGGAAAAAGGAATATATTCAAATATAAACTACAGAGAAGCATTCTGTGAAACTTCTTTCTGATCTGAGCATTCAGCTAACAGAGTTAAACCATACTTTTGATTGAGCAGTTTTGAAACACTCTGTCTGTAGAAAATGCAACTGGACATTCATAGCGCTAAGTGGGTAATAGTGGAAAAGAGAATATGTTCAAATATAAACTACACAGAAGCATTGTATGAAAATTCTTTCGGTTCTGTGCATTCAACTAACAGAGTTGAACCTTACTTTAGATTGAGCCGTTCTGAAACTCTCTTTCTGTAGAAAGTGCAATTGGACATTCTGAGTGCTAAGAGGCCTATATTGGGAAAAAGAATGTCTACAAATAAGAACTACACAGAAGAATTGTGTGAAACTTCTTTCTGTTCTGTTTGTTCAACTAAAAGAGTTGAACCTTAGTTTTGATTGAGCCGTTCTGAAACACTCTTTCTGTAGAAAATGCAAGTGGAGATTCGGAGCGCTAAGAGGGTAATAGTGGAAAAAGGAATGTCTCCAAATATAAACTACACAGAATCATTCTGTGAAACTTCTTTCTGATCTGTGCATTCAGCTAACAGAGTTAAACCATACTTTTGATTGAGCAGATCTGAACACTCTTTCTGTAGAAAATGCAACTGGACATTTGGAGCGCTAAGAGAGTAGTAGTGGAAAAAGGAATATATTCAAATATAAACTACACAGAAGCATTCTGTGAAACTTCTTTCTGATCTGAGCATGCAGCTAACAGAGTTAAACCATACTTTTGATTGAGCAGTTTTGAAACACTCTGTCTGTAGAAAATGCAACTGGACATTCGTAGCGCTAAGTGGGTAACAGTGGAAAAAAGAATATGTTCAAATATAAACTACACAGAAGCATTGTATGAAACTTCTTTCTGTTCTGTGCATTCAACAAACAGAGTTGAACCTTACTTTTGATTGAGCCTTTCTGAAACACTCTTTCTGTAGAAACTGCAATTGGACATTCTGAGCGCTAAGAGGCCTCTATTGGGAAAAATAATATCTTCAAATAAAAACTACACAGAAGCATTGTGTGAAACTTATTTCTGATATGTTCATTAAGCTAACATAGTTAAACCATACTTTTGATTGCGTAGTTCTGAACACTCTTTCTGTAGAAAATGCAAGTGGACATTCGGAGCGCTAAGAGGGTAATAGTGGAAAAAGGAATATATTCAAATATAAACTACACAGTAGCATTCTGTGAAAATACTTTCTGTTCTGTGCATTCAACTAACAGAGTTGAACCTTACTTTTAATTGAGCCGTTCTGAAACACTCTTTCTGTAGAAACTGCAATTGGACATGCTAAGCGCTAAGAGGCCTACATTGGGAAAAAGAATATCTTCAAATAAAAACTACACAGATGCATTCTGTGAAACTTATTTCTGATCTGTAAATTCAGTTAACAGAGATAAAACATATTTTTGATTGAGCAGTTATGAAACACTCTTTTTGTAGAAAATGCAAGTGGAGATTCGGAGCGCTAAGAGGGTAATAGTGGAAAAAGGAATGTCTTCAAATATAAACTACACAGAATCATTCGGTGAAACTTCTTTCTGATCTGTTCATTCAGCTAACAGAGTTAAACCATACTTTTGATTGAGCAGATCTGAACACTCTTTGTGTAGAAAATGCAACTGGACATTTGGAGCGCTAAGAGCGAAGTGGTGGAAAAAGGATTATATTCAAATATAAACTACACAGAAGCATTCTGTGAAACTTCTTTCTGATCTGAGCATTCAGCTAACAGAGTTAAACCATACTTTTGATTGAGCAGTTTTGAAACACTCTGTCTGTAGAAAATGCAACTGGACATTCGTAGCGCTAAGTGGGTAATAGTGGAAAAAAGAATATGTTCAAATATAAACTACACAGAAGCATTGTATGAAACTTCTTTCTGTTCTGTGCATTCAACTAACAGAGTTGAACCTTACTTTTGATTGAGCCGTTCTGAAACACTCTTTCTGTAGAAACTGCAATTGGACATTCTGAGCGCTAAGAGGCCTATATTGGGAAAAAGAATGTCTACAAATAAAAACTACACAGAAGAATTGTGTGAAACTTCTTTCTGTTCTGTTTGTTCATTAAAAGAGTTGAACTTTAGTTTTGATTGAGCCGTTCTGAAACACTCTTTCTGTAGAAAATGCAAGTGGAGATTCGGAGCGCTAAGAGGGTAATAATGGAAAAAGGAATGTCTCCAAATATAAACTACACAGAATCATTCTGTGAAACTTCTTTCTGATCTGTGCATTCAGCTAACAGAGTTAAACCATACTTTTGATTGAGCAGATCTGAACACTCTTTCTGTAGAAAATGCAACTGGACATTTGGAGCGCTAAGAGAGTAGTAGTGGAAAAAGGAATATATTCAAATATAAACTACACAGAAGCATTCTGTGAAACTTCTTTCTGATCTGAGCATTCAGCTAATAGAGTTAAACCATACTTTTGATTGAGCAGTTTTGAAACACGCTGTCTGTAGAAAATGCAACTGGACATTCGTAGCGCCAAGTGGGTAATAGTGGAAAAAAGAATATGTTCAAATATAAACTACACAGAAGCATTGTATGAAACTTCTTTCTGTTCTGTGCATTCAACTAACAGAGTTGAACCTTAGTTTTGATTGAGCCTTTCTGAAACACTCTTTCTGTAGAAACTGCAATTGGACATTCTGAGCGCTAAGAGGACTATATTGGGAAAAATAATATCTTCAAATAAAAACTACACAGAAGCATTGTGTGAAACTTATTTCTGATATGTTCATTAAGCTAACAGAGTTAAACCATACTTTTGATTGCGCAGTTCTGAACACTCTTTCTGTAGAAAATGCAAGTGGACATTCGGAGCGCTAAGAGGGTAATAGTGGAAAAAGGAATATATTCAAATATAAACTACACAGTAGCATTCTGTGAAAATTCTTTCTGTTCTGTGCATTCAACTAATAGAGTTGAACCTTACTTTTGATTGAGCCGTTCTGAAACATTCTTTCTGTAGAAACTGCAATTGGACATGCTAAGCGCTAAGAAGCCTACATTGGGAAAAAGAATATCTTCAAATAAAAACTACACAGATGCATTCTGTGAAACTTATTTCTGATATGTAAATTCAGTTAACAGAGATAAAACATATTTTTGATTGAGCAGTTATGAAACACTCTTTTTGTAGAAAATGCAAGTGGAGATTCGGAGCGCTAAGAGGTTAATAGTGGAAAAAGGAATGTCTTCAAATATAAACTACACAGAATCATTCGGTGAAACTTCTTTCTGATCTGTGCATTCAGCTAACAGAGTTAAACCATACTTTTGATTGAGCAGATCTTAACACTCTTTCTGTAGAAAATGCAACTGGACATTTGGAGCGCTAAGAGCGTAGTACTGGAAAAAGGAATATATTCAAATATAAACTACACAGAAGCATTCTGTGAAACTTCTTTCTGATCTGAGCATTCAGCTAACAGAGTTAAACCATACTTTTGATTGAGCAGTTTTGAAACACTCTGTCTGTAGAAAATGCAACTGGACATTCGTAGCCCTAAGTGGGTAATAGTGGAAAAAAGAATATGTTCAAATATAAACTACACAGAAGCATTGTATGAAATTTCTTTCTGTTCTGTGCATTCAACTAACAGAGTTGAACCTTACTTTTGATTGAGCCGTTCTGAAACACTCTTTCTGTAGAAACTGCAATTGGACATTCTGAGCGCTAAGAGGCCTATATTGGGAAAAAGAATGTCTACAAATAAAAACTACACAGAAGAATTTTGTGAAACTTCTTTCTGTTCTGTTTGTTCAACTAAAAGAGTTGAACCTTAGTTTTGATTGAGCCGTTCTGAAACACTCTTTCTGTAGAAAATGCAAGTGGAGATTCGGAGCGCTAAGAGGGTAATAGTGGAAAAAGGAATGTCTCCAAATATAAACTACACAGAATCACTCTGTGAAACTTCTTTCTGATCTGTGCATTCAGCTAACAGAGTTAAACCATACTTTTGATTGAGCAGATCTGAACACTCTTTCTGTAGAAAATGCAACTGGACATTTGGAGCGCTAAGAGTGTAGTAGTGGAAAAAGGAATATATTCAAATATAAACTACACAGAAGCATTCTGTGAAACTTCTTTCTGATCTGAGCATTCAGCTAACAGAATTAAACCATACTTTTGATTGAGCAGTTTTGAAACACTCTGTCTGTAGAAAATGCAACTGGACATTCGTAGCGCTAAGTGGGTAATAGTGGAAAAAAGAATATGTTCAAATATAAACTACACAGAACCATTGTATGAAACTTCTTTCTGTTCTGTGCATTCAACTAACAGAGTTGAACCTTACTTTTGATTGAGCCTTTCTGAAACACTCTTTCTGTAGAAACTGCAATTGGACATTCTGAGCGCTAAGAGGCCTCTATTGGGAAAAATAATATCTTCAAATAAAAACTACACAGAAGAATTGTGTGAAACTTATTTCTGATATGTTCATTAAGCTAACAGAGTTAAACCATACTTTTGATTGCGCAGTTCTGAACACTGTTTCTGTAGAAAATGCAAGTGGACATTCGGAGCGCTAAGAGGGTAATAGTGGAAAAAGGAATATATTCAAATATAAACTACACAGTAGCATTCTGTGAAACTTCTTTCTGATCTGAGCATTCAGCTAACAGAGTTAAACCATACTTTTGATTGAGCAGTTTTGAAACACTCTGTCTGTAGAAAATGCAACTGGACATTCGTAGCGCTAAGTGGGTAATAGTGGAAAAAAGAATATGTTCAAATATAAACTACACAGAAGCATTGTATGAAACTTCTTTCTGTTCTGTGCATTCAACTAACAGAGTTGAACCTTACTTTTGATTGAGCCGTTCTGAAACACTCTTTCTGTAGAAACTGCAATTGGACATTCAGAGCGCTAAGAGGCCTATATTGGGAAAAAGAATGTCTACAAATAAAAACAACACAGAAGAATTGTGTGAAACTTCTTTCTGTTCTGTTTGTTCAACTAAAAGAGTTGAACTTTAGTTTTGATTGAGCCGTTCTGAAACACTCTTTCTGTAGAAAATGCAAGTGGAGATTCGGAGCGCTAATAGGGTTCTAGTGGAAAAAGGAATGTCTCCCAATATAAACTACACAGAATCATTCTGTGAAACTTCTTTCTGATCTGTGCATTCAGCTAACAGATTTAAACCATACTTTTGATTGAGCAGATCTGAACACTCTTTCTGTAGAAAATGCCACTGGACATTTGGAGCGCTAAGAGCGTAGTAGTGGAAAAAGGAATATATTCAAATATAAACTACACAGAAGCATTCTGTGAAACTTCTTGCTGATCTGAGCATTCAGCTAACAGGGTTAAACCATACATTTGATTGAGCAGTTTTGAAACACTCTGTCTGTAGAAAATGCAACTGGACATTCATAGCGCTAAGTGGGTAATAGTGGAAAAAAGAATATGTTCAAATATAAACTACACAGAAGCATTGTATGAAACTTCTCTCTGTTCTGTGCATTCAACTAACAGAGTTGAACCTTACTTTTGATTGAGCCGTTCTGAAACACTCTTTCTGTAGAAAGTGCAATTGGACATTCTGAGCGCTAAGAGGCCTATATTGGGAAAAAGAATGTCTACAAATAAAAACTACACAGAAGAATTGTGTGAAACTTCTTTCTGTTCTGTTGGTTCAACTAAAAGAGTTGAACCTTAGTTTTGATTGAGCCGTTCTGAAACACTCTTTCTGTAGAAAATGCAAGTGGAGTTTCGGAGCGCTAAGAGGGTAATAGTGGAAAAAGGAATGTCTCCAAATATAAACTACACAGAATCATTCTGTGAAACTTCTTTCTGATCTGTGCATTCAGCTAACAGAGTTAAACCATACTTTTGATTGAGCAGATCTGAATACTCTTTCTGTAGAAAATGCAACTGGACATTTGGAGCGCTATGAGAGTAGTAGTGGAAAAAGGAATATATTCAAATATAAACTACACAGAAGCATTCTGTGAAACTTCTTTCTGATCTGAGCATTCAGCTAACAGAGTTAAACCATACTTTTGATTGAGCAGTTTTGAAACACTCTGTCTGTAGAAAATGCAACTGGACATTCGTAGCGCTAAGTGGGTAATAGTGGAAAAAAGAATATGTTCAAATATAAACTACACAGAATCATTGTATGAAAATTCTTTCTGTTCTGTGCATTCAACTAACAGAGTTGAACCTTACTTTTGATTGAGCCGTTCTGAAACACTCTTTCTGTAGAAACTGCAATTGGACATTCTGCGCGCTAAGAGGCCTCTATTGGGAAAAATAATATCTTCAAATAAAAACTACACAGAAGCATTGTGTGAAACTTATTTCTGATATGTTCATTAAGCTAACAGAGTTAAACCATACTTTTGATTGCGCAGTTCTGAACACTCTTTCTGTAGAAAATGCAAGTGGACATTCGGAGCGCTAAGAGGGTAATAGTGGAAAAAGGAATATATTCAAATATAAACTACACAGTAGCATTCTGTGAAAATACTTTCTGTTCTGTGCATTCAACTAACAGGGTTGAACCATACTTTTAATTGAGCCGTTGTGAAACACTCTTTCTGTAGAAACTGCAATTGGACATGCTAAGCGCTAAGAGGCCTACATTGGGAAAAAGAATATCTTCATATAAAAACTACACAGATGCATTCTGTGAAACTTATTTCTGATCTGTAAATTCAGTTAACAGAGTTAAAACATATTTTTGATTGGGCAGTTATGAAACACTCTTTTTGTAGAAAATGCAAGTGGAGATTCGGAGCGCTAAGGGGGTAATAGTGGAAAAAGGAATGTCTTCAAATATAAACTACGCAGAATCATTCTGTGAAACTTCTTTCTGATCTGTGCATTCAGCTAACAGAGTTAAACCATACTTTTGATTGAGCAGATCTGAACACTCTTTGTGTAGAGAATGCAACTGGACATTTGGAGCGCTAAGAGCGTAGTAGTGGAAAAAGTAATATATTCAAATATAAACTACACAGAAGCATTCTGTGAAACTTCTTTCTGATCTGAGCATTCAGCTAACAGAGTTAAACCATACTTTTGATTGAGCAGTTTTGAAACACTCTGTCTGTAGAAAATGCAACTGGACATTCGTAGCGCTAAGTGGGTAATAGTGGAAAAAAGAATATGTTCAAATATAAACTACACAGAAGCATTGTATGAAACTTCTTTCTGTTCTGTGCATTCAACTAACAGAGTAGAACCTTACTTTTGATTGAGCCGTTCTGAAACACTCTTTCTGTAGAAACTGCAATTGGACATTCTGAGCGCTAAGAGGCCTATATTGGGAAAAAGAATGTCTACAAATAAAAACTACACAGAAAAATTGTGTGAAACTTCTTTCTGTTCTGTTTGTTCAACTAAAGGAGTTGAACTTTAGTTTTGATTGTGCCGTTCTGAAACACTCTTTCTGTAGAAAATGCAAGTGGAGATTCGGAGCGCTAAGAGGGTAATAGTGGAAAAAGGAATGTCTCCAAATATAAACTACACAGAATCATTCTGTGAAACTTCTTTCTGATCTGTGCATTCAGCTAACAGAGTTAAACCATACTTTTGATTGAGCAGATCTGAACACTCTTTCTGCAGAAAATGCAACTGGACATTTGGAGCGCTAAGTGAGTAGTAGTGGAAAAAGGAATATATTCAAATATAAACTACACAGAAGCATTCTGTGAAACTTCTTTCTCATCTGAGCTTTCAGCTAACAGAGTTAAACCATACTTTTGATTGAGCAGTTTTGAAACACTCTGTCTGTAGAAAATGCAACTGGACATTCGTAGCGCCAAGTGGGTAATAGTGGAAAAAAGAATATGTTCAAATATAAACTACACAGAAGCATTGTATGAAATTTCTTTCTGTTCTGTGCATTCAACTAACAGAGTTGAACCTTAGTTTTGATTGAGCCTTTCTGAAACACTCTTTCTGTAGAAACTGCAATTGGACATTCTGAGCGCTAAGAGGCCTATATTGGGAAAAATGATATCTTCAAATAAAAACTACACAGAAGCATTGTGTGAAACTTATTTCTGATATGTTCATTAAGCTAACAGAGTTAAACCATACTTTTGATTGCGCAGTTCTGAACACTCTTTCTGTAGAAAATGCAAGTGGACATTCGGAGCGCTAAGAGGGTAATAGTGGAAAAAGGAATATATTCAAATATAAACTACACAGTAGCATTCTGTGAAAATACTTTCTGTTCTGTGCATTCAACTAACAGAGTTGAACCTTACTTTTGATTGAGCCGTTCTGAAACACTCTTTCTGTAGAAACTGCAATTGGACATGCTAAGCGCTAAGAGGCCTACATTGGGAAAAAGAATATCTTCAAATAAAAACTACACAGATGCATTCTGTGAAACTTATTTCTGATCTGTAAAGTCAGTTAACAGAGATAAAACATATTTTTGATTGAGCAGTTATGAAACACTCTTTTTGTAGAAAATGCAAGTGGAGTTTCGGAGCGCTAAGGGGGTAATAGTGGAAAAACGAATGTCTTCAAATATAAACTACACAGAATCATTCGGTGAAACTTCTTTCTGATCTGTGCATTCAGCTAACAGGGTTAAACCATACTTTTGATTGAGCAGATCTGAACACACTTTCTGTAGAAAATGCAACTGGACATTTGGAGCGCTAAGAGCGTAGTAGTGGAAAAAGGATTATATTCAAATATAAACTACACAGAAGCATTCTGTGAAACTTCTTTCTGATCTGAGCATTCAGCTAACAGAGTTAAACCATACTTTTGATTGAGCAGTTTTGAAACACTCTGTCTGTAGAAAATGCAACTGGACATTCGTAGCGCTAAGTGGGTAATAGTGGAAAAAAGAATATGTTCAAATATAAACTACACAGAAGCATTGTTTGAAACTCCTTTCTGTTCTGTGCATTCAACTAACAGAGTTGAACCTTACTTTTGATTGAGCCGTTCTGAAACACTCTTTCTGTAGAAACTGCAGTTGGACATTCTGAGCGCTAAGAGGCCTATATTGGGAAAAAGGATGTCTACAAATAAAAACTACACAGAAGAATTGTGTGAAACTTCTTTCTGTTCTGTTTGTTCAACTAAAAGATTTGAACCTTAGTTTTGATTGAGCCGTTCTGAAACACTCTTTCTGTAGAAAATGCAAGTGGAGATTCGGAGTGCTAAGAGGGTACTAGTGGAAAAAGGAATGTCTCCAAATATAAACTACACAGAATCATTCTGTGAAACTTCTTTCTGATCTGTGCATTCAGCTAACAGAGTTAAACCATACTTTTGATTGAGCAGATCTGAACACTCTTTCTGTAGAAAATGCAACTGGACATTTGGAGCGCTAAGAGCGTAGTAGTGGAAAAAGGAATATATTCAATATAAACTACACAGAAGCATTCTGTGAAACTTCTTGCTGATCTGAGCATTCAGCTAACAGGGTTAAACCATACTTTTGATTGAGCAGTTTTGAAACACTCTGTCTGTAGAAAATGCAACTGGACATTCATAGCGCTAAGTGGGTAATAGTGGAAAAAAGAATATGTTCAAATATAAACTACACAGAAGCATTGTATGAAACTTCTCTCTGTTCTGTGCATTCAACTAACAGAGTTGAACCTTACTTTTGATTGAGCCGTTCTCAAACACTCTTTCTGTAGAAACTGCAATTGGACATTCTGAGCGCTAAGAGGCCTATATTGGGAAAAAGAATGTCTACAAATAAAAACTACACAGAAGAATTGTGTGAAACTTCTTTCTGTTCTGTTGGTTCAACTAAAGAGTTGAACCTTAGTTTTGATTGAGCCGTTCTGAAACACTCTTTCTGTAGAAAATGCAAGTGGAGATTCAGAGCGCTAGGAGGGTAATAGTGGAAAAAGGAATGTCTCCAAATATAAACTACACAGAATCATTCTGTGAAACTTCTTTCTGATCTGTGCATTCAGCTAACAGAGTTAAACCATACTTTTGATTGAGCAGATCTGAATACTCTTTCTGTAGAAAATGCAACTGGACATTTGGAGCGCTAAGAGAGTAGTAGTTGAAAAAGGAATATATTCAAATATAAACTACACAGAAGCATTCTGTGAAACTTCTTTCTGATCTGAGCATTCAGCTAACAGAGTTAAACCATACTTTTGATTGAGCAGTTTTGAAACACTCTGTCTGTAGAAAATGCAACTGGACATTCGTAGCGCTAAGTGGGTAATAGTGGAAAAAATAATATGTTCAAATATAAACTACACAGAAGCATTGTATGAAAACTCTTTCTGTTCTGTGCATTCAACTAACAGAGTTGAACCTTACTTTTGATTGAGCCTTTCTGAAACACTCTTTCTGTAGAAACTGCAATTGGACATTCTGAGCGCTAAGAGGCCTCTATTGGGAAAAATAATATCTTCAAATAAAAACTACACAGAAGCATTGTGTGAAACTTATTTCTGATATGTTCATTAAGCTAACAGAGTTAAACCATACTTTTGATTGCGCAGTTCTGAACACTCTTTCTGTAGAAAATGCAAGTGGACATTCGGAGCGCTAAGAGGGTAATAGTGGAAAAAGGAATATATTCAAATATAAACTACACAGTAGCATTCTGTGAAAATTCTTTCTGTTCTGTGCATTCAACTAACAGGGTTGAACCTTACTTTTAATTGAGCCGTTGTGAAACACTCTTTCTGTAGAAACTGCAATTGGACATGCTAAGCGCTAAGAGGCCTACATTGGGAAAAAGAATATCTTCAAATAAAAACTACACAGATGCATTCTGTGAAACTTATTTCTGATCTGTAAATTCAGTTAACAGAGATAAAACATATTTTTGATTGAGCAGTTATGAAACACTCTTTTTGAAGAAAATGCAAGTGGAGATTCGGAGCGCTAAGTGGGTAATAGTGGAAAAAGGAATGTCTTCAAATATAAACTACACAGAATCATTCGGTGAAAATTCTTTCTGATCTGTGCATTCAGCTAACAGAGTTAAACCATACTTTTGATTGAGCAGATCTGAACACTCTTTGTGTAGAAAATGCAACTGGACATTTGGAGCGCTAAGAGCGTAGTAGTGGAAAAAGGAATATATTCAAATATAAACTACACAGAAGCATTCTGTGAAACTTCTTTCTGATCTGAGCATTCAGCTAACAGAGTTAAACCATACTTTTGATTGAGCAGTTTTGAAACACTCTGTCTGTAGAAAATGCAACTGGACATTCGTAGCGCTAAGTGGGTAATAGTGGAAAAAAGAATATGTTCAAATATAAACTACACAGAAGCATTGTATGAAACTTCTTTCTGTTCTGTGCATTCAACTAACAGAGTTGAACCTTAATTTTGATTGAGCCGTTCTGAAACACTCTTTCTGTAGAAACTGCAATTGGACATTCTGAGCGCTAAGAGGCCTATATTGGGAAAAAGAATGTCTACAAATAAAAACTACACAGAAGAATTGTGTGAAACTTCTTTCTCTTCTGTTTGTTCAACTAAAGGAGTTGAACTTTAGTTTTGATTGTGCCGTTCTGAAACACTCTTTCTGTAGAAAATGCAAGTGGAGATTCGGAGCGCTAAGAGGGTAATAGTGGAAAAAGGAATGTCTCCAAATATAAACTACACAGAATCATTCTGTGAAACTTCTTTCTGATCTGTGCATTCAGCTAACAGAGTTAAACCATACTTTTGATTGAGCAGATCTGAACAAACTTTCTGTAGAAAATGCAACTGGACATTGGGAGCGCTAAGAGAGTAGTAGTGGAAAAAGGAATATATTCAAATATAAACTACACAGAAGCATTCTGTGAAACTTCTTTCTGATCTGAGCTTTCAGCTAACAGAGTTAAACCATACTTTTGATTGAGCAGTTTTGAAACACTCTGTCTGTAGAAAATGCAACTGGACATTCGTAGCGCCAAGTGGGTAATAGTGGAAAAAAGAATATGTTCAAATATAAACTACACAGAAGCATTGTATGAAATTTCTTTCTGTTCTGTGCATTCAACTAACAGAGTTGAACCTTAGTTTTGATTGAGCCTTTCTGAAACTCTCTTTCTGTAGAAACAGCAATTGGACATTCTGAGCGCTAAGAGGCCTATATTGGGAAAAATGATATCTTCAAATAAAAACTACACCGAAGCATTGTGTGAAACTTATTTCTGATATGTTCATTAAGCTAACAGACTTAAACCATACTTTTGATTGCGCAGTTCTGAACACTCTTTCTGTAGAAAATGCAAGTGGACATTCGGAGCGCTAAGAGGGTAATAGTGGAAAAAGGAATATATTCAAATATAAACTACACAGTAGCATTCTGTGAAAATTCTTTCTGTTCTGTGCATTCAACTAACAGAGTTGAACCTTACTTTTGATTGAGCCGTTCTGAAACACTCTTTCTGTAGAAACTGCAATTGGACATGCTAAGCGCTAAGAGGCCTACATTGGGAAAAAGAATATCTTCAAATAAAAACTACACAGATGCATTCTGTGAAACTTATTTCTGATCTGTAAATTCAGTTAACAGAGATAAAACATATTTTTGATTGAGCAGTTATGAAACACTCTTTTTGTAGAAAATGCAAGTGGAGATTCGGAGCGCTAAGGGGGTAATAGTGGAAAAACGAATGTCTTCAAATATAAACTACACAGAATCATTCGGTGAAACTTCTTTCTGATCTGTGCATTCAGCTAACAGAGTTAAACCATACTTTTGATTGAGGAGATCTGAACACACTTTCTGTAGAAAATGCAACTGGACATTTGGAGCGCTAAGAGCGTAGTAGTGGAAAAAGGAATATATTCAAATATAAACTACACAGAAGCATTCTGTGAAACTTCTTTCTGATCTGAGCATTCAGCTAGCAGAGTTAAACCATACTTTTGATTGAGCAGTTTTGAAACACTCTGTCTGTAGAAAATGCAACTGGACATTCGTAGCGCTAAGTGGGTAATAGTGGAAAAAAGAATATGTTCAAATATAAACTACACAGAAGCATTGTATGAAACTCCTTTCTGTTCTGTGCATTCAACTAACAGAGTTGAACCTTACTTTTGATTGAGCCGTTCTGAAACACTCTTTCTGTAGAAACTGCAGTTGGACATTCTGAGCGCTAAGAGGCCTATATTGGGAAAAAGGATGTCTACAAATAAAAACTACACAGAAGAATTGTGTGAAACTTCTTTCTGTTCTGTTTGTTCAACTAAAAGAGTTGAACCTTAGTTTTGATTGAGCCGTTCTGAAACACTCTTTCTGTAGAAAATGCAAGTGGAGATTCGGAGCGCTAAGAGGGTAATAGTGGAAAAAGGAATGTCTCCAAATATAAACTACACAGAATCATTCTGTGAAACTTCTTTCTGATCTGTGCATTCAGCTAACAGAGTTAAACCATACTTTTGATTGAGCAGATCTGAACACTCTTTCTGTTGAAAATGCAACTGGACAATTGGAGCGCTAAGAGCGTAGTAGTGGAAAAAGGAATATATTCAAATATAAACTACACAGAAGCATTCTGTGAAACTTCTTTCTGAACTGAGCATTCAGCTAACAGAGTTAAACCATACTTTTGATTGAGCAGTTTTGAAACACTCTGTCTGTAGAAAATGCAACTGGACATTCGTAGCGCTAAGTGGGTAATAGTGGAAAAAAGAATATGTTCAAATATAAACTACACAGAAGCATTGTATGAAACTTCTTTCTGTTCTGTGCATTCAACTAACAGAGTTGAACCTTACTTTTGATTGAGCCTTTCTGAAACACTCTTTCTGTAGAAACTGCAATTGGACATTCTGAGCGCTAAGAGGCCTATATTGGGAAAAATAATATCTTCAAATAAAAACTACACAGAAGCATTGTGTGAAACTTATTTCTGATATGTTCATTAAGCTAACAGAGTTAAACCATACTTTTGATTGCGCAGTTCTGAACACTCTTTCTGTAGAAAATGCAAGTGGACATTCGGAGCGCTAAGAGGGTAATAGTGGAAAAAGGAATATATTCAAATATAAACTACACAGTAGCATTCTGTGAAAACTCTTTCTGTTCTGTGCATTCAGCTAACAGAGTTGAACCTTACTTTTGATTGAGCCGTTCTGAAACACTCTTTCTGTAGAAACTGCAATTGGACATGCTAAGCGCTAAGAGGCCTACATTGGGAAAAAGAATATCTTCAAATAAAAACTACACAGATGCACTCTGTGAAACTTATTTCTGATCTGTAAATTCAGTTAAAAGAGATAAAACATATTTTTGATTGAGCAGTTATGAAACACTCTTTTTGTAGAAAATGCAAGTGGAGATTCGGAGCGCTAAGAGGGTAATAGTGGAAAAAGGAATGTCTTCAAATATAAACTACACAGAATCATTCGGGGAAACTTCTTTCTGATCTGTGCATTCAGCTAACAGAGTTAAACCATACTTTTGATTGAGCAGATCTGAACACTCTTTGTGTAGAAAATGCAACTGGACATTTGGAGCGCTAAGAGCGTAGTAGTGGAAAAAGGAATATATTCAAATATAAACTACACAGAAGCATTCTGTGAAACTTCTTTCTGATCTGAGCATTCAGCTAACAGAGTTAAACCATACTTTTGATTGAGCAGTTTTGAAACACTCTGTCTGTAGAAAATGCAACTGGACATTCGTAGCGCTAAGTGGGTAATAGTGGAAAAAAGAATATATTCAAATATAAACTACACAGAAGCATTGTATGAAACTTCTTTCTGTTCTGTGCATTCAACTAACAGAGTTGAACCTTACTTTTGATTGAGCCGTTCTGAAACACTCTTTCTGTAGAAACTGCAATTGGACATTCTGAGCGCTAAGAGGCCTATATTGGGAAAAAGGATGTCTACAAATAAAAACTACACAGAAGAATTGTGTGAAACTTCTTTCTGTTCTGTTTGTTCAACTAAAAGATTTGAACCTTAGTTTTGATTGAGCCGTTCTGAAACACTCTTTCTGTAGAAAATGCAAGTGGAGATTCGGAGTGCTAAGAGGGTACTAGTGGAAAAAGGAATGTCTCCAAATATAAACTACACAGAATCATTCTGTGAAACTTCTTTCTGATCTGTGCATTCAGCTAACAGAGTTAAACCATACTTTTGATTGAGCAGATCTGAACACTCTTTCTGTAGAAAATGCAACTGGACATTTGGAGCGCTAAGAGCGTAGTAGTGGAAAAAGGAATATATTCAATATAAACTACACAGAAGCATTCTGTGAAACTTCTTGCTGATCTGAGCATTCAGCTAACAGGGTTAAACCATACTTTTGATTGAGCAGTTTTGAAACACTCTGTCTGTAGAAAATGCAACTGGACATTCATAGCGCTAAGTGGGTAATAGTGGAAAAAAGAATATGTTCAAATATAAACTACACAGAAGCATTGTATGAAACTTCTCTCTGTTCTGTGCATTCAACTAACAGAGTTGAACCTTACTTTTGATTGAGCCGTTCTCAAACACTCTTTCTGTAGAAACTGCAATTGGACATTCTGAGCGCTAAGAGGCCTATATTGGGAAAAAGAATGTCTACAAATAAAAACTACACAGAAGAATTGTGTGAAACTTCTTTCTGTTCTGTTGGTTCAACTAAAGAGTTGAACCTTAGTTTTGATTGAGCCGTTCTGAAACACTCTTTCTGTAGAAAATGCAAGTGGAGATTCGGAGCGCTAGGAGGGTAATAGTGGAAAAAGGAATGTCTCCAAATATAAACTACACAGAATCATTCTGTGAAACTTCTTTCTGATCTGTGCATTCAGCTAACAGAGTTAAACCATACTTTTGATTGAGCAGATCTGAATACTCTTTCTGTAGAAAATGCAACTGGACATTTGGAGCGCTAAGAGAGTAGTAGTGGAAAAAGGAATATATTCAAATATAAACTACACAGAAGCATTCTGTGAAACTTCTTTCTGATCTGAGCATTCAGCTAACAGAGTTAAACCATACTTTTGATTGAGCAGTTTTGAAACACTCTGTCTGTAGAAAATGCAACTGGACATTCGTAGCGCTAAGTGGGTAATAGTGGAAAAAATAATATGTTCAAATATAAACTACACAGAAGCATTGTATGAAAACTCTTTCTGTTCTGTGCATTCAACTAACAGAGTTGAACCTTACTTTTGATTGAGCCTTTCTGAAACACTCTTTCTGTAGAAACTGCAATTGGACATTCTGAGCGCTAAGAGGCCTCTATTGGGAAAAATAATATCTTCAAATAAAAACTACACAGAAGCATTGTGTGAAACTTATTTCTGATATGTTCATTAAGCTAACAGAGTTAAACCATACTTTTGATTGCGCAGTTCTGAACACTCTTTCTGTAGAAAATGCAAGTGGACATTCGGAGCGCTAAGAGGGTAATAGTGGAAAAAGGAATATATTCAAATATAAACTACACAGTAGCATTCTGTGAAAATTCTTTCTGTTCTGTGCATTCAACTAACAGGGTTGAACCTTACTTTTAATTGAGCCGTTGTGAAACACTCTTTCTGTAGAAACTGCAATTGGACATGCTAAGCGCTAAGAGGCCTACATTGGGAAAAAGAATATCTTCAAATAAAAACTACACAGATGCATTCTGTGAAACTTATTTCTGATCTGTAAATTCAGTTAACAGAGATAAAACATATTTTTGATTGAGCAGTTATGAAACACTCTTTTTGTAGAAAATGCAAGTGGAGATTCGGAGCGCTAAGTGGGTAATAGTGGAAAAAGGAATGTCTTCAAATATAAACTACACAGAATCATTCGGTGAAAATTCTTTCTGATCTGTGCATTCAGCTAACAGAGTTAAACCATACTTTTGATTGAGCAGATCTGAACACTCTTTGTGTAGAAAATGCAACTGGACATTTGGAGCGCTAAGAGCGTAGTAGTGGAAAAAGGAATATATTCAAATATAAACTACACAGAAGCATTCTGTGAAACTTCTTTCTGATCTGAGCATTCAGCTAACAGAGTTAAACCATACTTTTGATTGAGCAGTTTTGAAACACTCTGTCTGTAGAAAATGCAACTGGACATTCGTAGCGCTAAGTGGGTAATAGTGGAAAAAAGAATATGTTCAAATATAAACTACACAGAAGCATTGTATGAAACTTCTTTCTGTTCTGTGCATTCAACTAACAGAGTTGAACCTTACTTTTGATTGAGCCGTTCTGAAACACTCTTTCTGTAGAAACTGCAATTGGACATTCTGAGCGCTAAGAGGCCTATATTGGGAAAAAGAATGTCTACAAATAAAAACTACACAGAAGAATTGTGTGAAACTTCTTTCTCTTCTGTTTGTTCAACTAAAGGAATTGAACTTTAGTTTTGATTGTGCCGTTCTGAAACACTCTTTCTGTAGAAAATGCAAGTGGAGATTCGGAGCGCTAAGAGGGTAATAGTGGAAAAAGGAATGTCTCCAAATATAAACTACACAGAATCATTCTGTGAAACTTCTTTCTGATCTGTGCATTCAGCTAACAGAGTTAAACCATACTTTTGATTGAGCAGATCTGAACAATCTTTCTGTAGAAAATGCAACTGGACATTGTGAGCGCTAAGAGATTAGTAGTGGAAAAAGGAATATATTCAAATATAAACTACACAGAAGCATTCTGTGAAACTTCTTTCTGATCTGAGCTTTCAGCTAACAGAGTTAAACCATACTTTTGATTGAGCAGTTTTGAAACACTCTGTCTGTAGAAAATGCAACTGGACATTCGTAGCGCCAAGTGGGTAATAGTGGAAAAAAGAATATGTTCAAATATAAACTACACAGAAGCATTGTATGAAATTTCTTTCTGTTCTGTGCATTCAACTAACAGAGTTGAACCTTAGTTTTGATTGAGCCTTTCTGAAACTCTCTTTCTGTAGAAACTGCAATTGGACATTCTGAGCGCTAAGAGGCCTATATTGGGAAAAATGATATCTTCAAATAAAAACTACACAGAAGCATTGTGTGAAACTTATTTCTGATATGTTCATTAAGCTAACAGAGTTAAACCATACTTTTGATTGCGCAGTTCTGAACACTCTTTCTGTAGAAAATGCAAGTGGACATTCGGAGCGCTAAGAGGGTAATAGTGGAAAAAGGAATATATTCAAATATAAACTACACAGTAGCATTCTGTGAAAATTCTTTCTGTTCTGTGCATTCAACTAACAGAGTTGAACCTTACTTTTGATTGAGCCGTTCTGAAACACTCTTTCTGTAGAAACTGCAATTGGACATGCTAAGCGCTAAGAGGCCTACATTGGGAAAAAGAATATCTTCAAATAAAAACTACACAGATGCATTCTGTGAAACTTATTTCTGATCTGTAAATTCAGTTAACAGAGATAAAACATATTTTTGATTGAGCAGTTATGAAACACACTTTTTGTAGAAAATGCAAGTGGAGATTCGGAGCGCTAAGGGGGTAATAGTGGAAAAACGAATGTCTTCAAATATAAACTACACAGAATCATTCGGTGAAACTTCTTTCTGATCTGTGCATTCAGCTAACAGAGTTAAACCATACTTTTGATTGAGCAGATCTGAACACACTTTCTGTAGAAAATGCAACTGGACATTTGGAGCGCTAAGAGCGTAGTAGTGGAAAAAGGAATATATTCAAATATAAACTACACAGAAGCATTCTGTGAAACTTCTTTCTGATCTGAGCATTCAGCTAGCAGAGTTAAACCATACTTTTGATTGAGCAGTTTTGAAACACTCTGTCTGTAGAAAATGCAACTGGACATTCGTAGCGCTAAGTGGGTAATAGTGGAAAAAAGAATATGTTCAAATATAAACTACACAGAAGCATTGTATGAAACTCCTTTCTGTTCTGTGCATTCAACTAACAGAGTTGAACCTTACTTTTGATTGAGCCGTTCTGAAACACTCTTTCTGTAGAAACTGCAGTTGGACATTCTGAGCGCTAAGAGGCCTATATTGGGAAAAAGGATGTCTACAAATAAAAACTACACAGAAGAATTGTGTGAAACTTCTTTCTGTTCTGTTTGTTCAACTAAAAGAGTTGAACCTTAGTTTTGATTGAGCCGTTCTGAAACACTCTTTCTGTAGAAAATGCAAGTGGAGATTCGGAGCGCTAAGAGGGTAATAGTGGAAAAAGGAATGTCTCCAAATATAAACTACACAGAATCATTCTGTGAAACTTCTTTCTGATCTGTGCATTCAGCTAACAGAGTTAAACCATACTTTTGATTGAGCAGATCTGAACACTCTTTCTGTAGAAAATGCAACTGGACATTTGGAGCGCTAAGTGAGTAGTAGTGGAAAAAGGAATATATTCAAATATAAACTACACAGAAGCATTCTGTGAAACTTCTTTCTCATCTGAGCTTTCAGCTAACAGAGTTAAACCATACTTTTGATTGAGCAGTTTTGAAACACTCTGTTTGTAGAAAATGCAACTGGACATTCGTAGCGCCAAGTGGGTAATAGTGGAAAAAAGAATATGTTCAAATATAAACTACACAGAAGCATTGTATGAAATTTCTTTCTGTTCTGTGCATTCAACTAACAGAGTTGAACCTTAGTTTTGATTGAGCCTTTCTGAAACACTCTTTCTGTAGAAACTGCAATTGGACATTCTGAGCGCTAAGAGGCCTATATTGGGAAAAATGATATCTTCAAATAAAAACTACACAGAAGCATTGTGTGAAACTTATTTCTGATATGTTCATTAAGCTAACAGAGTTAAACCATACTTTTGATTGCGCAGTTCTGAACACTCTTTCTGTAGAAAATGCAAGTGGACATTCGGAGCGCTAAGAGGGTAATAGTGGAAAAAGGAATATATTCAAATATAAACTACACAGTAGCATTCTGTGAAAATACTTTCTGTTCTGTGCATTCAACTAACAGAGTTGAACCTTACTTTTGATTGAGCCGTTCTGAAACACTCTTTCTGTAGAAACTGCAATTGGACATGCTAAGCGCTAAGAGGCCTACATTGGGAAAAAGAATATCTTCAAATAAAAACTACACAGATGCATTCTGTGAAACTTATTTCTGATCTGTAAAGTCAGTTAACAGAGATAAAACATATTTTTGATTGAGCAGTTATGAAACACTCTTTTTGTAGAAAATGCAAGTGGAGTTTCGGAGCGCTAAGGGGGTAATAGTGGAAAAACGAATGTCTTCAAATATAAACTACACAGAATCATTCGGTGAAACTTCTTTCTGATCTGTGCATTCAGCTAACAGGGTTAAACCATACTTTTGATTGAGCAGATCTGAACACACTTTCTGTAGAAAATGCAACTGGACATTTGGAGCGCTAAGAGCGTAGTAGTGGAAAAAGGATTATATTCAAATATAAACTACACAGAAGCATTCTGTGAAACTTCTTTCTGATCTGAGCATTCAGCTAACAGAGTTAAACCATACTTTTGATTGAGCAGTTTTGAAACACTCTGTCTGTAGAAAATGCAACTGGACATTCGTAGCGCTAAGTGGGTAATAGTGGAAAAAAGAATATGTTCAAATATAAACTACACAGAAGCATTGTTTGAAACTCCTTTCTGTTCTGTGCATTCAACTAACAGAGTTGAACCTTACTTTTGATTGAGCCGTTCTGAAACACTCTTTCTGTAGAAACTGCAGTTGGACATTCTGAGCGCTAAGAGGCCTATATTGGGAAAAAGGATGTCTACAAATAAAAACTACACAGAAGAATTGTGTGAAACTTCTTTCTGTTCTGTTTGTTCAACTAAAAGATTTGAACCTTAGTTTTGATTGAGCCGTTCTGAAACACTCTTTCTGTAGAAAATGCAAGTGGAGATTCGGAGTGCTAAGAGGGTACTAGTGGAAAAAGGAATGTCTCCAAATATAAACTACACAGAATCATTCTGTGAAACTTCTTTCTGATCTGTGCATTCAGCTAACAGAGTTAAACCATACTTTTGATTGAGCAGATCTGAACACTCTTTCTGTAGAAAATGCAACTGGACATTTGGAGCGCTAAGAGCGTAGTAGTGGAAAAAGGAATATATTCAATATAAACTACACAGAAGCATTCTGTGAAACTTCTCTCTGATCTGAGCATTCAGCTAACAGGGTTAAACCATACTTTTGATTGAGCAGTTTTGAAACACTCTGTCTGTAGAAAATGCAACTGGACATTCGTAGCGCTAAGTGGGTAATAGTAAAAAAAAGAATATGTTCAAATATAAACTACACAGAAGCATTGTATGAAAATTCTTTCTGTTCTGTGCATTCAACTAACAGAGTTGAACCTTACATTTGATTGAGCCTTTCTGAAACACTCTTTCTGTAGAAACTGCAATTGGACATTCTGAGCGCTAAGAGGCCTCTATTGGGAAAAATAATATCTTCAAATAAAAACTACACAGAAGCATTGTGTGAAACTTATTTCTGATATGTTCATTAAGCTAACAGAGTTAAACCATACTTTTGATTGTGCAGTTCTGAACACTCTTTCTGTAGAAAATGCAAGTGGACATTCGGAGCGCTAAGAGGGTAATAGTGGAAAAAGGAATATATTCAAATATAAACTACACAGTAGCATTCTGTGAAAATTCTTTCTGTTCTGTGCATTCAACTAACAGAGTTGAACCTTACTTTTGATTGAGCCGTTCTGAAACACTCTTTCTGTAGAAACTGCAATTGGACATGCTAAGCGCTAAGAGGCCTACATTGGGAAAAAGAATATCTTCAAATAAAAACTACACAGATGCATTCTGTGAAACTTATTTCTGATCTGTAAATTCAGTTAACAGAGATAAAACATATTTTTGATTGAGCAGTTATGAAACACTCTTTTTGTAGAAAATGCAAGTGGAGATTCGGAGCGCTAAGGGGGTAATAGTGGAAAAAGGAATGTCTTCAAATATAAACTACACAGAATCATTCTGTGAAACTTCTTTCTGATCTGTGCATTCAGCTAACAGAGTTAAACCATACTTTTGATTGAGCAGATCTGAACACTCTTTGTGTAGAAAATGCAACTGGACATTTGGAGCACTAAGAGCGTAGTAGTGGAAAAAGGAATATATTCAAATATAAACTACACAGAAGCATTCTGTGAAACTTCTTTCTGATCTGAGCATTCAGCTAACAGAGTTAAACCATACTTTTGATTGAGCAGTTTTGAAACACTCTGTCTGTAGAAAATGCAACTGGACATTCGTAGCGCTAAGTGGGTAATAGTGGAAAAAAGAATATGTTCAAATATAAACTACACAGAAGCATTGTATGAAACTTCTTTCTGTTCTGTGCATTCAACTAACAGAGTTGAACCTTACTTTTGATTGAGCCGTTCTGAAACACTCTTTCTGTAGAAACTGCAATTGGACATTCTGAGCGCTAAGAGGCCTATATTGGGAAAAAGAATGTCTACAAATAAAAACTACACAGAAGAATTGTGTGAAACTTCTTTCTGTTCTGTTTGTTCAACTAAAAGAGTTGAACTTTAGTATTGATTGAGCCGTTCTGAAACACTCTTTCTGTAGAAAATGCAAGTGGAGTTTCGGAGCGCTAAGAGGGTTCTAGTGGAAAAAGGAATGTCTCCAAATATAAACTACACAGAATCATTCTGTGAAACTTCTTTCTGATCTGTGCATTCAGCTAACAGAGTTAAACCATACTTTTGATTGAGCAGATCTGAACACTCTTTCTGTAGAAAATGCCACTGGACATTTGGAGCGCTAAGAGCGTAGTAGTGGAAAAAGGAATATATTCAAATATAAACTACACAGAAGCATTCTGTGAAACTTCTTGCTGATCTGAGCATTCAGCTAACAGGGTTAAACCATACATTTGATTGAGCAGTTTTGAAACACTCTGTCTGTAGAAAATGCAACTGGACATTCATAGCGCTAAGTGGGTAATAGTGGAAAAAAGAATATGTTCAAATATAAACTACACAGAAGCATTGTATGAAACTTCTCTCTGTTCTGTGCATTCAACTAACAGAGTTGAACCTTACTTTTGATTGAGCCGTTCTGAAACACTCTTTCTGTAGAAACTGCAATTGGACATTCTGAGCGCTAAGAGGCCTATATTGGGAAAAAGAATGTCTACAAATAAAAACTACACAGAAGAATTGTGTGAAACTTCTTTCTGTTCTGTTGGTTCAACTAAAAGAGTTGAACCTTAGTTTTGATTGAGCCGTTCTGAAACACTCTTTCTGTAGAAAATGCAAGTGGAGTTTCGGAGCGCTAAGAGGGTAATAGTGGAAAAAGGAATGTCTCCAAATATAAACTACACAGAATCATTCTGTGAAACTTCTTTCTGATCTGTGCATTCAGCTAACAGAGTTAAACCATACTTTTGATTGAGCAGATCTGAATACTCTTTCTGTAGAAAATGCAACTGGACATTTGGAGCGCTATGAGAGTAGTAGTGGAAAAAGGAATATATTCAAATATAAACTACACAGAAGCATTCTGTGAAACTTCTTTCTGATCTGAGCATTCAGCTAACAGAGTTAAACCATACTTTTGATTGAGCAGTTTTGAAACACTCTGTCTGTAGAAAATGCAACTGGACATTCGTAGCGCTAAGTGGGTAATAGTGGAAAAAAGAATATGTTCAAATATAAACTACACAGAAGCATTGTATGAAAATTCTTTCTGTTCTGTGCATTCAACTAACAGAGTTGAACCTTACTTTTGATTGAGCCTTTCTGAAACACTCTTTCTGTAGAAACTGCAATTGGACATTCTGCGTGCTAAGAGGCCTCTATTGGGAAAAATAATATCTTCAAATAAAAACTACACAGAAGCATTGTGTGAAACTTATTTCTGATATGTTCATTAAGCTAACAGAGTTAAACCATACTTTTGATTGCGCAGTTCTGAACACTCTTTCTGTAGAAAATGCAAGTGGACATTCGGAGCGCTAAGAGGGTAATAGTGGAAAAAGGAATATATTCAAATATAAACTACACAGTAGCATTCTGTGAAAATACTTTCTGTTCTGTGCATTCAACTAACAGGGTTGAACCATACTTTTAATTGAGCCGTTGTGAAACACTCTTTCTGTAGAAACTGCAATTGGACATGCTAAGCGCTAAGAGGCCTACATTGGGAAAAAGAATATCTTCAAATAAAAACTACACAGATGCATTCTGTGAAACTTATTTCTGATCTGTAAATTCAGTTAACAGAGTTAAAACATATTTTTGATTGAGCAGTTATGAAACACTCTTTTTGTAGAAAATGCAAGTGGAGATTCGGAGCGCTAAGGGGGTAATAGTGGAAAAAGGAATGTCTTCAAATATAAACTACGCAGAATCATTCTGTGAAACTTCTTTCTGATGTGTGCATTCAGCTAACAGAGTTAAACCATACTTTTGATTGAGCAGATCTGAACACTCTTTGTGTAGAAAATGCAACTGGACATTTGGAGCGCTAAGAGCGTAGTAGTGGAAAAAGTAATATATTCAAATATAAACTACACAGAAGCATTCTGTGAAACTTCTTTCTGATCTGAGCATTCAGCTAACAGAGTTAAACCATACTTTTGATTGAGCAGTTTTGAAACACTCTGTCTGTAGAAAATGCAACTGGACATTCGTAGCGCTAAGTGGGTAATAGTGGAAAAAAGAATATGTTCAAATATAAACTACACAGAAGCATTGTATGAAACTTCTTTCTGTTCTGTGCATTCAACTAACAGAGTAGAACCTTACTTTTGATTGAGCCGTTCTGAAACACTCTTTCTGTAGAAACTGCAATTGGACATTCTGAGCGCTAAGAGGCCTATATTGGGAAAAAGAATGTCTACAAATAAAAACTACACAGAAGAATTGTGTGAAACTTCTTTCTGTTCTGTTTGTTCAACTAAAGGAGTTGAACTTTAGTTTTGATTGTGCCGTTCTGAAACACTCTTTCTGTAGAAAATGCAAGTGGAGATTCGGAGCGCTAAGAGGGTAATAGTGGAAAAAGGAATGTCTCCAAATATAAACTACACAGAATCATTCTGTGAAACTTCTTTCTGATCTGTGCATTCAGCTAACAGAGTTAAACCATACTTTTGATTGAGCAGATCTGAACACTCTTTCTGTAGAAAATGCAACTGGACATTTGGAGCGCTAAGAGAGTAGTAGTGGAAAAAGGAATATATTCAAAGATAAACAACACAGAAGCATTCTGTGAAACTTCTTTCTGATCTGAGCTTTCAGCTAACAGAGTTAAACCATACTTTTGATTGAGCAGTTTTGAAACACTCTGTCTGTAGAAAATGCAACTGGACATTCGTAGCGCCAAGTGGGTAATAGTGGAAAAAAGAATATGTTCAAATATAAACTACACAGAAGCATTGTATGAAATTTCTTTCTGTTCTGTGCATTCAACTAACAGAGTTGAACCTTACTTTTGATTGAGCCGTTCTGAAACACTCTTTCTGTAGAAACTGCAGTTGGACATTCTGAGCGCTAAGAGGCCTATATTGGGAAAAAGGATGTCTACAAATAAAAACTACACAGAAGAATTTTGTGAAACTTCTTTCTGTTCTGTTTGTTCAACTAAAAGATTTGAACCTTAGTTTTGATTGAGCCGTTCTGAAACACTCTTTCTGTAGAAAATGCAAGTGGAGATTCGGAGTGCTAAGAGGGTACTAGTGGAAAAAGGAATGTCTCCAAATATAAACTACACAGAATCATTCTGTGAAACTTCTTTCTGATCTGTGCATTCAGCTTACAGAGTTAAACCATACTTTTGATTGAGCAGATCTGAACACTCTTTCTGTAGAAAATGCAACTGGACATTTGGAGCGCTAAGAGCGTAGTAGTGGAAAAAGGAATATATTCAATATAAACTACACAGAAGCATTCTGTGAAACTTCTTGCTGATCTGAGCATTCAGCTAACAGGGTTAAACCATACTTTTGATTGAGCAGTTTTGAAACACTCTGTCTGTAGAAAATGCAACTGGACATTCGTAGCGCTAAGTGGGTAATAGTGGAAAAAAGAATATGTTCAAATATAAACTACACAGAAGCATTGTATGAAACTTCTTTCTGTTCTGTGCATTCAACTAACAGAGTTGAACCTTACTTTTGATTGAGCCGTTCTGAAACACTCTTTCTGTAGAAACTGCAATTGGACATTCTGAGCGCTAAGAGGCCTATATTGGGAAAAAGAATGTCTACAAATAAAAACTACACAGAAGAATTGTGTGAAACTTCTTTCTCTTCTGTTTGTTCAACTAAAGGATTTGAACTTTAGTTTTGATTGTGCCGTTCTGAAACACTCTTTCTGTAGAAAATGCAAGTGGAGATTCGGAGCGCTAAGAGGGTAATAGTGGAAAAAGGAATGTCTCCAAATATAAACTACACAGAATCATTCTGTGAAACTTCTTTCTGATCTGTGCATTCAGCTAACAGAGTTAAATCATACTTTTGATTGAGCAGATCTGAACACTCTTTCTGTAGAAAATGCAACTGGACATTGGGAGCGCTAAGAGAGTAGTAGTGGAAAAAGGAATATATTCAAATATAAACTGCACAGAAGCATTCTGTGAAACTTCTTTCTGATATGAGCTTTCAGCTAACAGAGTTAAACCATACTTTTGATTGAGCAGTTTTGAAACACTCTGTCTGTAGAAAATGCAACTGGACATTCGTAGCGCCAAGTGGGTAATAGTGGAAAAAAGAATATGTTCAAATATAAACTACACAGAAGCATTGTATGAAATTTCTTTCTGTTCTGTGCATTCAACTAACAGAGTTGAACCTTAGTTTTGATTGAGCCTTTCTGAAACTCTCTTTCTGTAGAAACTGCAATTGGACATTCTGAGCGCTAAGAGGCCTATATTGGGAAAAATGATATCTTCAAATAAAAACTACACAGAAGCATTGTGTGAAACTTATTTCTGATATGTTCATTAAGCTAACAGAGTTAAACCATACTTTTGATTGCGCAGTTCTGAACACTCTTTCTGTAGAAAATGCAAGTGGACATTCGGAGCGCTAAGAGGGTAATAGTGGAAAAAGGAATATATTCAAATATAAACTACACAGTAGCATTCTGTGAAAATTCTTTCTGTTCTGTGCATTCAACTAACAGAGTTGAACCTTACGTTTGATTGAGCCGTTCTGAAACACTCTTTCTGTAGAAACTGCAATTGGACATGCTAAGCGCTAAGAGGCCTACATTGGGAAAAAGAATATCTTCAAATAAAAACTACACAGATGCATTCTGTGAAACTTATTTCTGATCTGTAAATTCAGTTAACAGAGATAAAACATATTTTTGATTGAGCAGTTATGAAACACTCTTTTTGTAGAAAATGCAAGTGGAGATTCGGAGCGCTAAGGGGGTAATAGTGGAAAAACGAATGTCTTCAAATATAAACTACACAGAATCATTCGGTGAAACTTCTTTCTGATCTGTGCATTCAGCTAACAGAGTTAAACCATACTTTTGATTGAGCAGATCTGAACACACTTTCTGTAGAAAATGCAACTGGACATTTGGAGCGCTAAGAGCGTAGTAGTGGAAAAAGGAATATATTCAAATATAAACTACACAGAAGCATTCTGTGAAACTTCTTTCTGATCTGAGCATTCAGCTAGCAGAGTTAAACCATACTTTTGATTGAGCAGTTTTGAAACACTCTGTCTGTAGAAAATGCAACTGGACATTCGTAGCGCTAAGTGGGTAATAGTGGAAAAAAGAATATGTTCAAATATAAACTACACAGAAGCATTGTATGAAACTCCTTTCTGTTCTGTGCATTCAACTAACAGAGTTGAACCTTACTTTTGATTGAGCCGTTCTGAAACACTCTTTCTGTAGAAACTGCAGTTGGACATTCTGAGCGCTAAGAGGCCTATATTGGGAAAAAGGATGTCTACAAATAAAAACTACACAGAAGAATTGTGTGAAACTTCTTTCTGTTCTGTTTGTTCAACTAAAAGAGTTGAACCTTAGTTTTGATTGAGCCGTTCGGAAACACTCTTTCTGTAGAAAATGCAAGTGGAGATTCGGAGCGCTAAGAGGGTAATAGTGGAAAAAGGAATGTCTCCAAATATAAACTACACAGAATCATTCTGTGAAACTTCTTTCTGATCTGTGCATTCAGCTAACAGAGTTAAACCATACTTTTGATTGAGCAGATCTGAACACTATTTCTGTTGAAAATGCAACTGGACATTTGGAGCGCTAAGAGCGTAGTAGTGGAGAAAGGAATATATTCAAATATAAACTACACAGAAGCATTCTGTGAAACTTCTTTCTGAACTGAGCATTCAGCTAACAGAGTTAAACCATACTTTTGATTGAGCAGTTTTGAAACACTCTGTCTGTAGAAAATGCAACTGGACATTCGTAGCGCTAAGTGGGTAATAGTGGAAAAAAGAATATGTTCAAATATAAACTACACAGAAGCATTGTATGAAACTTCTTTCTGTTCTGTGGATTCAACTAACAGAGTTGAACCTAACTTTTGATTGAGCCTTTCTGAAACACTCTTTCTGTAGAAACTGCAATTGGAAATTCTGAGCGCTAAGAGGCCTATATTGGGAAAAATAATATCTTCAAATAAAAACTACACAGAAGCATTGTGTGAAACTTATTTCTGATATGTTCATTAAGCTAACAGAGTTAAACCATACTTTTGATTGCGCAGTTCTGAACACTCTTTCTGTAGAAAATGCAAGTGGACATTCGGAGCGCTAAGAGGGTAATAGTGGAAAAAGTAATATATTCAAATATAAACTACACAGTAGCATTCTGTGAAAACTCTTTCTGTTCTGTGCATTCAGCTAACAGAGTTGAACCTTACTTTTGATTGAGCCGTTCTGAAACACTCTTTCTGTAGAAACTGCAATTGGACATGCTAAGCGCTAAGAGGCCTACATTGGGAAAAAGAATATATTCAAATAAAAACTACACAGATGCACTCTGTGAAACTTATTTCTGATCTGTAAATTCAGTTAACAGAGATAAAACATATTTTTGATTGAGCAGTTATGAAACACTCTTTTTGTAGAAAATGCAAGTGGAGATTCGGAGCGCTAAGAGGGTAATAGTGGAAAAAGGAATGTCTTCAAATATAAACTACACAGAATCATTCGGTGAAACTTCTTTCTGATCTGTGCATTCAGCTACCAGAGTTAAAACATACTTTTGATTGAGCAGATCTGAACACTCTTTCTGTTGAAAATGCAACTGGACATTTGGAGCGGTAAGAGCGTAGTAGTGGAAAAAGGAATATATTCAAATATAAACTACACAGAAGCATTCTGTGAAACTTCTTTCTGATCTGAGCATTCAGCTAACAGTTAAACCATACTTTTGATTGAGCAGTTTTGAAACACTCTGTCTGTAGAAAATGCAACTGGACATTCGAAGCGCTAAGTGGGTAATAGTGGAAAAAAGAATATGTTCAAATATAAACTACACAGAAGCATTGTATGAAACTTCTTACTGTTCTGTGCATTCAACTAACAGAGTTGAACCTTACTTTTGATTGAGCCGTTCTGAAACACTCTTTCTGTAGAAATTGCAATTGGACATTCTCAGCGCTAAGAGGCCTATATTGTAAAAAGAATGTCTACAAATAAAAACTACACAGAAGAATTGTGTGAAACTTGTTTCTGTTCTGTTTGTTCAACTAAATGAGTTGAACCTTAGTTTTGATTGAGCCGTTCTGAAACACTCTTTCTGTAGAAAATGCAAGTGGAGATTCCGAGCGCTAAGAGGGTAATAGTGGAAAAAGGAATGTCTCCAAATATAAACTACACAGAATCATTCTGTGAAACTTCTTTCTGATCTGTGCATTCAGCTAACAGAGTTAAACCATACTTTTGATTGAGCATATCTGTACACTCTTTCTGTAGAAAATGCAACTGGACAATTGGAGCGCTAAGAGAGTAATAGTGGAAAAAGGAATATATTCAAATATAAACTACACAGAAGCATTCTGTGAAACTTCTTTCTGATCTGAGCATTCAGCTAACAGAGTTAAACCATAATTTTGATTGAGCAGTTTTGAAACACTCTGTCTGTAGAAAATGCAACTGGACATTCGTAGCGCTAAGTGGGTAATAGTGGAAAAAAGAATATGTTCAAATATAAACTACACAGAAGCATTGTATGAAACTTCTTTCTGTTCTGTGCATTAAACTAACAGAGTTGAACCTTACTTTTGATTGAGCCTTTCTGAAACACTCTTTCTGTTGAAACTGCAATTGGACATTCTGAGCGCTAAGAGGCCTCTATTGGGAAAAATAATATCTTCAAATAAAAACTACACAGAAGCATTGTGTGAAACTTATTTCTGATATGTTCATTAAGCTAACAGAGTTAAACCATACTTTTGATTGCGCAGTTCTGAACACTCTTTCTGTAGAAAATGCAAGTGGATATTCGGAGCGCTAAGAGGGTAATAGTGGAAAACGGAATATATTCAAATATAAACTACACAGTAGCATTCTGTGAAAATTCTTTCTGTTCTGTGCATTCAACTAACAGAGTTGAGCCTTACTTTTGATTGAGCCGTTCTGAAACACTGTTTCTGTAGAAACTGCAATTGGACATGCTAAGCGCTTAGAGGCCTACATTGGGAAAAAGAATATCTTCAAATAAAAACTACACAGATGCATTCTGTGAAACTTATTTCTGATCTGTAAATTCAGTTAACAGAGATAAAACATATTTTTGATTGAGCAGTTATGAAACACTCTTTTTGTAGAAAATGCAAGTGGAGATTCGGAGCGCTAAGTGGGTAATAGTGGAAAAAGGAATGTCTTCAAATATAAACTACACAGAATCATTCGGTGAAACTTCTTTCTGATCTGTGCATTCAGCTAACAGAGTTAAAACATACTTTTGATTGAGCAGATCTGAACACTCTTTCTGTTGAAAATGCAACTGGAGATTTGGATCGCTAAGAGCGTAGTAGTGGAAAAAGGAATATATTCAAATATAAACTACACAGAAGCATTCTGTGAAACTTCTTTCTGATCTGAGCATTCAGCTAACAGAGTTAAACCATACTTTTGATTGAGCAGTTTTGAAACACTCTGTCTGTAGAAAATGCAACTGGACATTCGTAGCGCTAAGTGGGTAATAGTGGAAAAAAGAATATGTTCAAATATAAACTACACAGAAGCATTGTATGAAACTTCTTTCTGTTCTGTGCATTCAACTAACAGAGTTGAACCTTACTTTTGATTGAGCCGTTCTGAAACACTCTTTCTGTAGAAACTGCAATTGGACATTCTGAGCGCTAAGAGGCCTATATTGGGAAAAAGAATGTCTACAAATAAAAACTACACAGAAGAATTTTGTGAAACTTCTTTCTGTTCTGTTTGTTCAACTAAAAGAGTTGAACCTTAGTTTTGATTGAGCCATTCTGTAACAGTCTTTCTGTAGAAAATGCAAGTGGAGATTCGGAGCGCTAAGAGGGTAATAGTGGAAAAAGGAATGTCTCCAAATATAAACTACACAGAATCATTCTGTGAAACTTCTTTCTGATATGTGCATTCAGCTAACAGAGTTAAACCATACTTTTGAATGAGCAGATCTGAACACTCTTTCTGTAGAAAATGCAACTGGACATTTGGAGCTCTAAGAGAGTAGTAGTGGAAAAAGGAATATATTCAAATATAAACTACACAGAAGCATTCTGTGAAAATTCTTTCTGATCTGAGCATTCAGCTAACAGAATTAAACCATACTTTTGATTGAGCAGTTTTGAAACACTCTGTCTGTAGAAAATGCAACTGGACATTCGTAGCGCTAAGTGGGTAATAGTGGAAAAAAGAATATGTTCAAATATAAACTACACAGAAGCATTGTATGAAACTTCTTTCTGTTCTGTGCATTCAACTAACAGAGTTGAACCTTACTTTTGATTGAGCCTTTCTGAAACACTCTTTCTGTAGAAACTGCAATTGGACATTCTGAGCGCTAAGAGGCCTCTATTGGGAAAAATAATATCTTCAAATAAAAACTACACAGAAGCATTGTGTGAAACTTATTTCTGATATGTTCATTAAGCTAACAGAGTTAAACCATACTTTTGATTGCGCAGTTCTGAGCACTATTTCTGTAGAAAATGCAAGTGGACATTCGGAGCGCTAAGAGGGTAATAGTGGAAAAAGGAATATATTCAAATATAAACTACACAGTAGCATTCTGTGAAAATTCTTTCTGTTCTGTGCATTCAACTAACAGAGTTGAACGTTACTTTTGATTGAGCCGTTCTGAAACACTCTTTCTGTAGAAACTGCAATTGGACATGCTAAGCGCTAAGAGGCCTACATTGGGAAAAATAATATCTTCAAATAAAAACTACACAGATGCATTCTGTGAAACTTATTTCTGATCTGTAAATTCAGTTAACAGAGATAAAACATATTTTTGATTGAGCAGTTATGAAACACTCTTTTTGTAGAAAATGCAAGTGGAGATTCGGAGCGCTAAGAGGGTAATAGTGGAAAAAGTAATGTCTTCAAATATAAACTACACAGAATCATTCGGTGAAACTTCATTCTGATCTGTGCATTCAGCTAACAGTGTTAAACCATACTTTTGATTGAGCAGATCTGAACACTCTTTCTGTTGAAAATGCAACTGGACAATTGGAGCGCTAACAGCGTTGTAGTGGAAAAAGGAATATATTCAAATATAAACTACACAGAAGCATTCTGTGAAACTTCTTTCTGATCTGAGCATACAGCTAACAGAGTTAAACCATACTTTTGATTGAGCAGTTTTGAAACACTCTGTCTGCAGAAAATGCAACTGGACATTCGTAGCGCTAAGTGGGTAATAGTGGAAAAGAGAATATGTTCAAATATAAACTACACAGAAGCATTGTATGAAACTTCTTTCTGTTCTGTGCATTCAACTAACAGAGTTGAACCTTACTTTTGATTGAGCCGTTCTGAAACACTCTTTCTGTAGAAACTGCAATTGGACATTCTGAGCGCTAAGAGGCCTATATTGGGAAAAAGAATGTCTACAAATAAAAACTACGCAGAAGAATTGTGTGAAACTTCTTTCTGTTCTGTTTGTTCAACTAAAAGAGTTGAACCTTAGTTTTGATTGAGCCGTTCTGAAACACTCTTTCTGTAGAAAATGCAAGTGGAGATTCGGAGCGCTAAGAGGGTAACAGTGGAAAAAGGAATGTCTCCAAATATAAACTACACAGAATCATTCTGTGAAACTTCTTTCTGATCTGTGCATTCAGCTAACAGAGTTAAACCATACTTTTGATTGAGCAGATCTGAACACTCTTTCTGTAGAAAATGTAACTGGACATTTGGAGCGCTAAGAGAGTAGTAGTGGAAAAAGGAATATATTCAAATATAAACTACACAGAAGCATTCTGTGAAACTTCTTTCTGATCTGAGCATTCAGCTAACAGAGTTAAACCATACTTATGATTGAGCAGTTTTGAAACACTCTGTCTGTAGAAAATGCAACGGGACATTCGTAGCGCTAAGTGGGTAATAGTGGAAAAAAGAATATGTTCAAATATAAACTACACAGAAGCATTGTATGAAACTTCTTTCTGTTCTGTGCATTCAACTAACAGAGTTGAACCTTACTTTTGATTGAGCCTTTCTGAAACACTCTTTCTGTAGAAACTGCAATTGGACATTCTGAGCGCTAAGAGGCCTATATTGGGAAAAATAATATCTTCAAATAAAAACTACACAGAAGCATTTTGTGAAACTTATTTCTGATATGTTCATTAAGCTAACAGAGTTAACCCATACTTTTGATTGCGCAGTTCTGAACACTCTTTCTGTAGAAAATGCAAGTGGACATTCGGAGCGCTAAGAGGATAATAGTGGAAAAAGGAATATATTCAAATATAAACTACACAGTAGCATTCTGTGAAAATTCTTTCTGTTCTGTGCATTCAACTAACAGAGTTGAACCTTACTTTTGATTGAGCCGTTCTGAAACACTCTTTCTGTAGAAACTGCAATTGGACATGCTAAGCGCTAAGAGGCCTACATTGGGAAAAAGAATATATTCAAATAAAAACTACACAGATGCATTCTGTGAAACTTATTTCTGATCTGTAAATTCAGTTAACAGAGATAAAACATATTTTTGATTGAGCAGTTATGAAACACTCTTTTTGTAGAAAATGCAAGTGGAGATTCGGAGCGCTAAGGGGGTAATAGTGGAAAAACGAATGTCTTCAAATATAAACTACACAGAATCATTCGGTGAAACTTCTTTCTGATCTGTGCATTCAGCTAACAGAGTTAAACCATACTTTTGATTGAGCAGATCTGAACACACTTTCTGTAGAAAATGCAACTGGACATTTGGAGCGCTAAGAGCGTAGTAGTGGAAAAAGGAATATATTCAAATATAAACTACACAGAAGCATTCTGTGAAACTTCTTTCTGATCTGAGCATTCAGCTAGCAGAGTTAAACCATACTTTTGATTGAGCAGTTTTGAAACACTCTGTCTGTAGAAAATGCAACTGGACATTCGTAGCGCTAAGTGGGTAATAGTGGAAAAAAGAATATGTTCAAATATAAACTACACAGAAGCATTGTATGAAACTCCTTTCTGTTCTGTGCATTCAACTAACAGAGTTGAACCTTACTTTTGATTGAGCCGTTCTGAAACACTCTTTCTGTAGAAACTGCAGTTGGACATTCTGAGCGCTAAGAGGCCTATATTGGGAAAAAGGATGTCTACAAATAAAAACTACACAGAAGAATTGTGTGAAACTTCTTTCTGTTCTGTTTGTTCAACTAAAAGAGTTGAACCTTAGTTTTGATTGAGCCGTTCGGAAACACTCTTTCTGTAGAAAATGCAAGTGGAGATTCGGAGCGCTAAGAGGGTAATAGTGGAAAAAGGAATGTCTCCAAATATAAACTACACAGAATCATTCTGTGAAACTTCTTTCTGATCTGTGCATTCAGCTAACAGAGTTAAACCATACTTTTGATTGAGCAGATCTGAACACTATTTCTGTTGAAAATGCAACTGGACATTTGGAGCGCTAAGAGCGTAGTAGTGGAGAAAGGAATATATTCAAATATAAACTACACAGAAGCATTCTGTGAAACTTCTTTCTGAACTGAGCATTCAGCTAACAGAGTTAAACCATACTTTTGATTGAGCAGTTTTGAAACACTCTGTCTGTAGAAAATGCAACTGGACATTCGTAGCGCTAAGTGGGTAATAGTGGAAAAAAGAATATGTTCAAATATAAACTACACAGAAGCATTGTATGAAACTTCTTTCTGTTCTGTGGATTCAACTAACAGAGTTGAACCTAACTTTTGATTGAGCCTTTCTGAAACACTCTTTCTGTAGAAACTGCAATTGGAAATTCTGAGCGCTAAGAGGCCTATATTGGGAAAAATAATATCTTCAAATAAAAACTACACAGAAGCATTGTGTGAAACTTATTTCTGATATGTTCATTAAGCTAACAGAGTTAAACCATACTTTTGATTGCGCAGTTCTGAACACTCTTTCTGTAGAAAATGCAAGTGGACATTCGGAGCGCTAAGAGGGTAATAGTGGAAAAAGTAATATATTCAAATATAAACTACACAGTAGCATTCTGTGAAAACTCTTTCTGTTCTGTGCATTCAGCTAACAGAGTTGAACCTTACTTTTGATTGAGCCGTTCTGAAACACTCTTTCTGTAGAAACTGCAATTGGACATGCTAAGCGCTAAGAGGCCTACATTGGGAAAAATAATATATTCAAATAAAAACTACACAGATGCACTCTGTGAAACTTATTTCTGATCTGTAAATTCAGTTAACAGAGATAAAACATATTTTTGATTGAGCAGTTATGAAACACTCTTTTTGTAGAAAATGCAAGTGGAGATTCGGAGCGCTAAGAGGGTAATAGTGGAAAAAGGAATGTCTTCAAATATAAACTACACAGAATCATTCGGTGAAACTTCTTTCTGATCTGTGCATTCAGCTACCAGAGTTAAAACATACTTTTGATTGAGCAGATCTGAACACTCTTTCTGTTGAAAATGCAACTGGACATTTGGAGCGGTAAGAGCGTAGTAGTGGAAAAAGGAATATATTCAAATATAAACTACACAGAAGCATTCTGTGAAACTTCTTTCTGATCTGAGCATTCAGCTAACAGTTAAACCATACTTTTGATTGAGCAGTTTTGAAACACTCTGTCTGTAGAAAATGCAACTGGACATTCGAAGCGCTAAGTGGGTAATAGTGGAAAAAAGAATATGTTCAAATATAAACTACACAGAAGCATTGTATGAAACTTCTTACTGTTCTGTGCATTCAACTAACAGAGTTGAACCTTACTTTTGATTGAGCCGTTCTGAAACACTCTTTCTGTAGAAATTGCAATTGGACATTCTCAGCGCTAAGAGGCCTATATTGTAAAAAGAATGTCTACAAATAAAAACTACACAGAAGAATTGTGTGAAACTTGTTTCTGTTCTGTTTGTTCAACTAAATGAGTTGAACCTTAGTTTTGATTGAGCCGTTCTGAAACACTCTTTCTGTAGAAAATGCAAGTGGAGATTCCGAGCGCTAAGAGGGTAATAGTGGAAAAAGGAATGTCTCCAAATATAAACTACACAGAATCATTCTGTGAAACTTCTTTCTGATCTGTGCATTCAGCTAACAGAGTTAAACCATACTTTTGATTGAGCATATCTGTACACTCTTTCTGTAGAAAATGCAACTGGACAATTGGAGCGCTAAGAGAGTAATAGTGGAAAAAGGAATATATTCAAATATAAACTACACAGAAGCATTCTGTGAAACTTCTTTCTGATCTGAGCATTCAGCTAACAGAGTTAAACCATAATTTTGATTGAGCAGTTTTGAAACACTCTGTCTGTAGAAAATGCAACTGGACATTCGTAGCGCTAAGTGGGTAATAGTGGAAAAAAGAATATGTTCAAATATAAACTACACAGAAGCATTGTATGAAACTTCTTTCTGTTCTGTGCATTAAACTAACAGAGTTGAACCTTACTTTTGATTGAGCCTTTCTGAAACACTCTTTCTGTTGAAACTGCAATTGGACATTCTGAGCGCTAAGAGGCCTCTATTGGGAAAAATAATATCTTCAAATAAAAACTACACAGAAGCATTGTGTGAAACTTATTTCTGATATGTTCATTAAGCTAACAGAGTTAAACCATACTTTTGATTGCGCAGTTCTGAACACTCTTTCTGTAGAAAATGCAAGTGGATATTCGGAGCGCTAAGAGGGTAATAGTGGAAAACGGAATATATTCAAATATAAACTACACAGTAGCATTCTGTGAAAATTCTTTCTGTTCTGTGCATTCAACTAACAGAGTTGAGCCTTACTTTTGATTGAGCCGTTCTGAAACACTGTTTCTGTAGAAACTGCAATTGGACATGCTAAGCGCTTAGAGGCCTACATTGGGAAAAAGAATATCTTCAAATAAAAACTACACAGATGCATTCTGTGAAACTTATTTCTGATCTGTAAATTCAGTTAACAGAGATAAAACATATTTTTGATTGAGCAGTTATGAAACACTCTTTTTGTAGAAAATGCAAGTGGAGATTCGGAGCGCTAAGTGGGTAATAGTGGAAAAAGGAATGTCTTCAAATATAAACTACACAGAATCATTCGGTGAAACTTCTTTCTGATCTGTGCATTCAGCTAACAGAGTTAAAAGATACTTTTGATTGAGCAGATCTGAACACTCTTTCTGTTGAAAATGCAACTGGAGATTTGGATCGCTAAGAGCGTAGTAGTGGAAAAAGGAATATATTCAAATATAAACTACACAGAAGCATTCTGTGAAACTTCTTTCTGATCTGAGCATTCAGCTAACAGAGTTAAACCATACTTTTGATTGAGCAGTTTTGAAACACTCTGTCTGTAGAAAATGCAACTGGACATTCGTAGCGCTAAGTGGGTAATAGTGGAAAAAAGAATATGTTCAAATATAAACTACACAGAAGCATTGTATGAAACTTCTTTCTGTTCTGTGCATTCAACTAACAGAGTTGAACCTTACTTTTGATTGAGCCGTTCTGAAACACTCTTTCTGTAGAAACTGCAATTGGACATTCTGAGCGCTAAGAGGCCTATATTGGGAAAAAGAATGTCTACAAATAAAAACTACACAGAAGAATTTTGTGAAACTTCTTTCTGTTCTGTTTGTTCAACTAAAAGAGTTGAACCTTAGTTTTGATTGAGCCGTTCTGAAACACTCTTTCTGTAGAAAATGCAAGTGGAGATTCGGAGCGCTAAGAGGGTAACAGTGGAAAAAGGAATGTCTCCAAATATAAACTACACAGAATCATTCTGTGAAACTTCTTTCTGATCTGTGCATTCAGCTAACAGAGTTAAACCATACTTTTGATTGAGCAGATCTGAACACTCTTTCTGTAGAAAATGTAACTGGACATTTGGAGCGCTAAGAGAGTAGTAGTGGAAAAAGGAATATATTCAAATATAAACTACACAGAAGCATTCTGTGAAACTTCTTTCTGATCTGAGCATTCAGCTAACAGAGTTAAACCATACTTATGATTGAGCAGTTTTGAAACACTCTGTCTGTAGAAAATGCAACGGGACATTCGTAGCGCTAAGTGGGTAATAGTGGAAAAAAGAATATGTTCAAATATAAACTACACAGAAGCATTGTATGAAACTTCTTTCTGTTCTGTGCATTCAACTAACAGAGTTGAACCTTACTTTTGATTGAGCCTTTCTGAAACACTCTTTCTGTAGAAACTGCAATTGGACATTCTGAGCGCTAAGAGGCCTATATTGGGAAAAATAATATCTTCAAATAAAAACTACACAGAAGCATTTTGTGAAACTTATTTCTGATATGTTCATTAAGATAACAGAGTTAACCCATACTTTTGATTGCGCAGTTCTGAACACTCTTTCTGTAGAAAATGCAAGTGGACATTCGGAGCGCTAAGAGGATAATAGTGGAAAAAGGAATATATTCAAATATAAACTACACAGTAGCATTCTGTGAAAATTCTTTCTGTTCTGTGCATTCAACTAACAGAGTTGAACCTTACTTTTGATTGAGCCGTTCTGAAACACTCTTTCTGTAGAAACTGCAATTGGACATGCTAAGCGCTAAGAGGCCTACATTGGGAAAAAGAATATATTCAAATAAAAACTACACAGATGCATTCTGTGAAACTTATTTCTGATCTGTAAATTCAGTTAACAGAGATAAAACATATTTTTGATTGAGCAGTTATGAAACACTCTTTTTGTAGAAAATGCAAGTGGAGATTCGGAGCGCTAAGAGGGTAATAGTGGAAAAAGTAATGTCTTCAAATATAAACTACACAGAATCATTCGGTGAAACTTCTTTCTGATCTGTGCATTCAGCTAACAGAGTTAAACCATAATTTTGATTGAGCAGATCTGAACACTCTTTCTGTTGAAAATGCAACTGGACATTTGGAGCGCTAAGAGCGTAGTAGTGGAAAAAGGAATATATTCAAATATAAACTACACAGAAGCATTCTGTGAAACTTCTTTCTGATCTGAGCATACAGCTAACAGAGTTAAACCATACTTTTGATTGAGCAGTTTTGAAACACTCTGTCTGTAGAAAATGCAACTGGACTTTCCTAGCGCTAAGTGGGTAATAGTGGAAAAAAGTATATGTTCAAATATAAACTACACAGAAGCATTGTATGAAACTTCTTTCTGTTCTGTGCATTCAACTAACAGAGTTGAACCTTACTTTTGATTGAGCCGTTCTGAAACACTCTTTCTGTAGAAACTGCAATTGGACATTCTGAGTGCTAAGAGGCCTATATTGGGAAAAAGAATGTCTACAAATAAAAACTACACAGAAGAATTGTGTGAAACTTCTTTCTGTTCTGTTTGTTCCACTAAAAGAGTTGAACATTAGTTTTCATTGAGCCGTTCTGAAACACTCTTTCTGTAGAAAATGCAAGTGGAGATTCGGAGCGCTAAGAGGGTAATAGTTGAAAAAGGAATGTCTCCAAATATAAACTGCACAGAATCATTCTGTGAAACTTCTTTCTGACCTGTGCATTCAGCTAACAGAGTTAAACCATACTTTTGATTGAGCAGATCTGAACACTCTTTCTGTTGAAAATGCAACTGGACATTTGGAGGGCTAAGAGCGTAGTAGTGGAAAAAGGAATATATTCAAATAAAACTACACAGAAGCATTCTGTAAAACTTCTTTCTGATCTGAGCATACAGCTAACAGAGTTAAACCATACTTTTGATTGAGCAGTTTTGAAACACTCTGTCTTTTGAAAATGCATCTGGACTTTCCTAGCGCTAAGTGGGTAATAGTGGAAAAAAGTATATGTTCAAATATAAACTACACAGAAGCATTGTATGAAACTTCTTTCTGTTCTGTTCATTCAACTAACAGAGTTGAACCTTACTTTTGATTGAGCCGTTCTGAAACACTCTTTCTGTAGAAACTGCAATTGGACATTCTGAGCGCTAAGAGGCCTATATTGGGAAAAAGAATGTCTACAAATAAAAACTACACAGAAGAATTGTGTGAAACTTCTTTCTGTTCTGTTTGTTCCACTAAAACAGTTGAACATTAGTTTTCATTGAGCCGTTCTGAAACACTCTTTCTGTAGAAAATGCAAGTGGAGATTCGGAGCGCTAAGAGGGTAATAGTGGAAAAAGGAATGTCTCCAAATATAAACTGCACAGAATCATTCTGTGAAACTTCTTTCTGACCTGTGCATTCAGCTAACAGAGTTAAACCATACTTTTGATTGAGCAGATCTGAACACTCTTTCTGTAGAAAATGCAACTGGACATTTGGAGCGCTAAGAGAGTAGTAGTGGAAAAAGGAATATATTCAAATATAAACTACACAGAAGCATTCTGTGAAACTTCTTTCTGATCTGAGCATACAGCTAACAGAGTTAAACCATACTTTTGATTGAGCAGTTTTGAAACACTCTGTCTGTAGAAAATGCAACTGGACATTCGTAGCGCTAAGTGGGTAATAGTGGAAAAAAGAATATGTTCAAATATAAACTACACAGAAGCATTGTATGAAACTTCTTTCTGTTCTGTGCATTCAACTAACAGAGTTCAACCTTACTTTTGATTGAGCCTTTCTGAAACACTCTTTCTGTAGAAACTGCAATTGGACATTCTGAGCGCTAAGAGGCCTATATTGGGAAAAATAATATCTTCAAATAAAAACTACACAGAAGCATTGTGTGAAACTTATTTCTGATATGTTCATTAAGCTAACAGAGTTAAACCCTAATTTTGATTGCGCAGTTCTGAACACTCTTTCTGTAGAAAATGCAAGTGGACATTCGGAGCGCTAATAGGGTAATAGTGGAAAAAGGAATATATTCAAATATAAACTACACAGTAGCATTCTGTGAAAATTCTTTCTGTTCTGTGCATTCAACTAACAGAGTTGAACCTTACTTTTGATTGAGCCGTTCTGAAACACTCTTTCTGTAGAAACTGCAATTGGACATGCTAAGCGCTAAGAGGCCTACATTGGGAAAAAGAATATATTCAAATAAAAACTACACAGATGCATTCTGTGAAACTTATTTCTGATCTGTAAATTCAGTTAACAGAGATAAAACATATTTTTGATTGAGCAGTTATGAAACACTCTTTTTGTAGAAAATGCAAGTGGAGATTCGGAGCGCTAAGAGGGTAATAGTGGAAAAAGTAATGTCTTCAAATATAAACTACACAGAATCATTCGGTGAAACTTCTTTCTGATCTATGCATTCAGCTAACAGAGTTAAACCATACTTTTGATTGAGCAGATCTGAACACTCTTTCTGTTGAAAATGCAACTGGACATTTGGAGCCCTAAGAGCGTAGTAGTGGAAAAAGGAATATATTCAAATATAAACTACACAGAAGCATTCTGTGAAACTTCTTTCTGATCTGAGCATACAGCTAACAGAGTTAAACCATACTTTTGATTGAGCAGTTTTGAAACACTCTGTCTGTTGAAAATGCAACTGGACTTTCCTAGCGCTAAGTGGGTAATAGTGGAAAAAAGTATATGTTCAAATATAAACTACACAGAAGCATTGTATGAAACTTCTTTCTGTTCTGTGCATTCAACTAACAGAGTTGAACCTTACTTTTGATTGAGCCGTTCTGAAACACTCTTTCTGTAGAAACTGCAATTGGACATTCTGAGCGCTAAGAGGCCTATATTGGGAAAAAGAATGTCTACAAATAAAAACTACACAGAAGAATTGTGTGAAACTTCTTTCTGTTCTGTTTGTTCCACTAAAAGAGTTGAACATTAGTTTTCATTGAGCCGTTCTGAAACACTCTTTCTGTAGAAAATGCAAGTGGAGATTCGGAGCGCTAAGAGGGTAATAGTGGAAAAAGGAATGTCTCCAAATATAAACTACACAGAATCATTCTGTGAAACTTCTTTCTGACCTGTGCATTCAGCTAACAGAGTTAAACAATACTTTTGATTGAGCAGATCTGAACACTCTTTCTGTAGAAAATGCAACTGGACATTTGGAGCGCTAAGAGAGTAGTAGTGGAAAAAGGAATATATTCAAATATAAACTACACAGAAGCATTCTGTGAAACTTCTTTCTGATCTGAGCATTTAGCTAACAGAGTTAAACCATACTTTTGATTGAGCAGTTTTGAAACACTCTGTCTGTAGAAAATGCAACTGGACATTCGTAGCGCTAAGTGGGTAATAGTGGAAAAAAGAATATGTTCAAATATAAACTACACAGAAGCATTGTATGAAACTTCTTTCTGTTCTGTGCATTCAACTAACAGAGTTGAACCTTACTTTTGATTGAGCCGTTCTGAAACACTCTTTCTGTAGAAACTGCAATTGGACATTCTGAGCGCTAAGAGGCCTCTATTGGGAAAAATAATATCTTCAAATAAAAACTACACAGAAGCATTGTTGAAACTTATTTCTGATATGTTCATTAAGCTAACAGAGTTAAACCATACTTTTGATTGCGCAGTTCTGAACACTCTTTCTGTAGAAAATGCAAGTGGACATTCAGAGCGCTAAGAGGGTAATAGTGGAAAAAGGAATATATTCAAATATAAACTACACAGTAGCATTCTGTGAAAATTCTTTCTGTTCTGTGCATTCAACTAACAGAGTTGAACCTTACTTTTGATTGAGCCGTTCTGAAACACTCTTTCTGTAGAAACTGCAATTGGACATGCTAAGCGCTAAGAGGCCTACATTGGGAAAAAGAATATCTTCAAATAAAAACTACACAGATGCATTCTGTGAAACTTATTTCTGATCTGTAAATTCAGTTAACAGAGATAAAACATATTTTTGATTGAGCAGTTATGAAACACTCCTTTGTAGAAAATGCAAGTGGAGATTCGGAGCGCTAAGAGGGTAATAGTGGAAAAAGGAATGTCTTCAAATATAAACTACACAGAATCATTCGGTGAAACTTCTTTCTGATCTGTGCATTCAGCTAACAGAGTTAAACCATACTTTTGATTGAGCAGATCTGAACACTCTTTCTGTTGAAAATGCAACTGGACATTTGGAGCGCTAAGAGCGTAGTAGTGGAAAAAGGAATATATTCAAATATAAACTACACAGAAGCATTCTGTGAAAATTCTTTCTGATCTGAGCATACAGCTAAAAGAGTTAAACCATACTTTTGATTGAGCAGTTTTGAAACACTCTGTAGAAAATGCAACTGGACATTCGTAGCGATAAGTGTGTAATAGTGGAAAAGAGAATATGTTCAAATATAAACTACACAGAAGCATTGTATGAAAATTCTTTCTGTTCTGTGCATTCAACTAACAGAGTTGAACCTTACTTTTGATTGAGCCGTTCTGAAACACTATTTCTGTAGAAACTGCAATTGGACATGCTAAGCGCTAAGAGGCCTACATTGGGAAAAAGAATATCTTCAAATAAAAACTACACAGATGCATTCTGTGAAACTTATTTCTGATCTGTAAATTCAGTTAACAGAGATAAAACATATTTTTGATTGAGCAGTTATGAAACACTCTTTTTGTAGAAAATGCAAGTGGAGATTCGGAGCGCTAAGAGGGTAATAGTGGAAAAAGGAATGTCTTCAAATATAAACTACACAGAATCATTCGGTGAAACTTCTTTCTGATCTGTGCATTCAGCTAACAGAGTTAAACCATACTTTTGATTGAGCAGATCTGAACACTCTTTCTGTTGAAAATGCAACTGGACATTTGGAGCGCTAAGAGCGTAGTAGTGGAAAAAGGAATATATTCAAATATAAACTACACAGAAGCATTCTGTGAAACTTCTTTCTGATCTGAGCATACAGCTAAAAGAGTTAAACCATACTTTTGATTTAGCAGTTTTGAAACACTCTGTAGAAAATGCAACTGGACATTCGTAGCGCTAAGTGGGTAATAGTGGAAAAGAGAATATGTTCAAATATAAACTACACAGAAGCATTGTATGAAAATTCTTTCTGTTCTGTGCATTCAACTAACAGAGTTGAACCTTACTTTTCATTGAGCCGTTCTGAAACACTATTTCTGTAGAAACTGCAATTGGACATGCTAAGCGCTAAGAGGCCTACATTGGGAAAAAGAATATCTTCAAATAAAAACTACACAGATGCATTCTGTGAAACTTATTTCTGATCTGTAAATTCATTTAACAGAGATAAAACATATTTTTGATTGAGCAGTTATGAAACACTCTTTTTGTAGAAAATGCAAGTGGAGATTCGGAGCGCTAAGAGGGTAATAGTGGAAAAAGGAATGTCTTCAAATATAAACTACACAGAATCATTCGGTGAAACTTATTTCTGATCTGTGCATTCAGCTAACAGAGTTAAACCATACTTTTGATTGAGCAGATCTGAACACTCTTTCTGTTGAAAATGCAACTGGACATTTGGAGCGCTAAGAGCGTAGTAGTGGAAAAAGGAATATATTCAAATATAAACTACACAGAAGCATTCTGTGAAACTTCTTTCTGATCTGAGCATTCAGCTAACAGAGTTAAACCATACTTTTGATTGAGCAGTTTAGAAACACTCTGTCTGTAGAAAATGCAACTGGACATTCGTAGCGCTAAGTGGGTAATAGTGGAAAAGAGAATATGTTCAAATATAAACTACACAGAAACATTGTATGAAACTTCTTTCTGTTCTGTGCATTCAACTAACAGAGTTGAACCTTACTTTTGATTGAGCCGTTCTGAAACACTCTTTCTGTAGAAACTGCAATTGGACATTCTGAGCGCTATGAGGCCTATATTGGGAAAAAGAATGTCTACAAATAAAAACTACACAGAAGAATTTTGTGAAACTTCTTTCTGTTCTGTTTGTTCCACTAAAAGAGTTGAACATTAGTTTTCATTGAGCCGTTCTGAAACACTCTTTCTGTAGAAAATGCAAGTGGAGATTCGGAGCGCTAAGAGGGTAATAGTGGAAAAAGGAATGTCTCCAAATATAAACTACACAGAATCATTCTGTGAAACTTCTTTCTGACCTGTGCATTCAGCTAACAGAGATAAACCATACTTTTGATTGAGCAGATCTGAACACTCTTTCTGTAGAAAATGCAACTGGACATTTGGAGCGCTAAGAGAGTAGTAGTGGAAAAAGGAATATATTCAAATATAAACTACACAGAAGCATTCTGTGAAACTTCTTTCTGATCTGAGCATTTAGCTAACAGAGTTAAACCATACTTTTGATTGAGCAGTTTTGAAACACTCTGTCTGTAGAAAATGCAACTGGACATTCGTAGCGCTAAGTGGGTAATAGTGGAAAAAAGAATATGTTCAAATATAAACTACACAGAAGCATTGTATGAAACTTCTTTCTGTTCTGTGCATTCAACTAACAGAGTTGAACCTTACTTTTGATTGAGCCTTTCTGAAACACTCTTTCTGTAGAAACTGCAATTGGACATTCTGAGCGCTAAGAGGCCTATATTGGGAAAAATAATATCTTCAAATAAAAACTACACAGAAGCATTGTGTGAAACTTATTTCTGATATGTTCATTAAGCTAACAGAGTTAAACCATAATTTTGATTGCGCAGTTCTGAACACTCTTTCTGTAGAAAATGCAAGTGGACATTCGGAGCGCTAATAGGGTAATAGTGGAAAAAGGAATATATTCAAATATAAACTACACAGTAGCATTCTGTGAAAATTCTTTCTGTTCTGTGCATTCAACTAACAGAGTTGAACCTTACTTTTGATAGAGCCGTTCTGAAACACTCTTTCTGTAGAAACTGCAATTGGACATGCTAAGCGCTAAGAGGCCTACATTGGGAAAAAGAATATATTCAAATAAAAACTACACAGATGCATTCTGTGAAACTTATTTCTGATCTGTAAATTCAGTTAACAGAGATAAAACATATTTTTGATTGAGCAGTTATGAAACACTCTTTTTGTAGAAAATGCAAGTGGAGATTCGGAGCGCTAAGAGGGTAATAGTGGAAAAAGTAATGTCTTCAAATATAAACTACACAGAATCATTCGGTGAAACTTCTTTCTGATCTATGCATTCAGCTAACAGAGTTAAACCATACTTTTGATTGAGCAGATCTGAACACTCTTTCTGTTGAAAATGCAACTGGACATTTGGAGCCCTAAGAGCGTAGTAGTGGAAAAAGGAATATATTCAAATATAAACTACACAGAAGCATTCTGTGAAACTTCTTTCTGATCTGAGCATACAGCTAACAGAGTTAAACCATACTTTTGATTGAGCAGTTTTGAAACACTCTGTAGAAAATGCAACTGGACATTCGTAGCGCTAAGTGGGTAATAGTGGAAAAGAGAATATGTTCAAATATAAACTACACAGAAGCATTGTATGAAAATTCTTTCTGTTCTGTGCATTCAACTAACAGAGTTGAACCTTACTTTTGATTGAGCCGTTCTGAAACACTATTTCTGTAGAAAGTGCAATTGGACATGCTAAGCGCTAAGAGGCCTACATTGGGAAAAAGAATATCTTCAAATAAAAACTACACAGATGCATTCTGTGAAACTTATTTCTGATCTGTAAATTCAGTTAACAGAGATAAAACATATTTTTGATTGAGCAGTTATGAAACACTCTTTTTGTAGAAAATGCAAGTGGAGATTCGGAGCGCTAAGAGGGTAATAGTGGAAAAAGGAATGTCTTCAAATATAAACTACACAGAATCATTCGTTGAAACTTATTTCTGATCTGTGCATTCAGCTAACAGAGTTAAACCATACTTTTGATTGAGCAGATCTGAACACTCTTTCTGTTGAAAATGCAACTGGACATTTGGAGCGCTAAGAGCGTAGTAGTGGAAAAAGGAATATATTCAAATATAAACTACACAGAAGCATTCTGTGAAACTTCTTTCTGATTTGAGCATTCAGCTAACAGAGTTAAACCATACTTTTGATTGAGCAGTTTAGAAACACTCTGTCTGTAGAAAATGCAACTGGACATTCGTAGCGCTAAGTGGGTAATAGTGGAAAAGAGAATATGTTCAAATATAAACTACACAGAAACATTGTATGAAACTTCTTTCTGTTCTGTGCATTCAACTAACAGAGTTGAACCTTACTTTTGATTGAGCCGTTCTGAAACACTCTTTCTGTAGAAAATGCAAGTGGAGATTCGGAGCGCTAAGAGGGTAATAGTGGAAAAAGGAATGTCTCCAAATATAAACTACACAGAATCATTCTGTGAAACTTCTTTCTGATCTGTGCATTCAGCTAACAGAGTTAAACCATACTTTTGATTGAGCAGATCTGAACACTCTTTCTGTAGAAAATTCAACTGGACATTTGGAGCGCTAAGAGAGTAGTAGTGGAAAAAGGAATATATTCAAATATAAACTACACAGAAGCATTCTGTGAAACTTCTTTCTGATCTGAGCATTTAGCTAACAGAGTTAAACCATACTTTTGATTGAGCAGTTTTGAAACACTCTGTCTGTAGAAAATGCAACTGGACATTCGTAGCGCTAAGTGGGTAATAGTGGAAAAAAGAATATGTTCAAATATAAACTACACAGAAGCATTGTATGAAACTTCTTTCTGTTCTGTGCATTCAACTAACAGAGTTGAACCTTACTTTTGATTGAGCCTTTCTGAAACACTCTTTCTGTAGAAACTGCAATTGGACATTCTGAGCGCTAAGAGGCCTATATTGGGAAAAATAATATCTTCAAATAAAAACTACACAGAAGCATTGTGTGAAACTTATTTCTGATATGTTCATTAAGCTAACAGAGTTAAACCATAATTTTGATTGCGCAGTTCTGAACACTCTTTCTGTAGAAAATGCAAGTGGACATTCGGAGCGCTAATAGTGTAATAGTGGAAAAAGGAATATATTCAAATATAAACTACACAGTAGCATTCTGTGAAAATTCTTTCTGTTCTGTGCATTCAACTAACAGAGTTGAACCTTACTTTTGATTGAGCCGTTCTGAAACACTCTTTCTGTAGAAACTGCAATTGGACATGCTAAGCGCTAAGAGGCCTACATTGGGAAAAAGAATATATTCAAATAAAAACTACACAGATGCATTCTGTGAAACTTATTTCTGACCTGTAAATTCAGTTAACAGAGATAAAACATATTTTTGATTGAGCAGTTATGAAACACTCTTTTTGTAGAAAATGCAAGTGGAGATTCGGAGCGCTAAGAGGGTAATAGTGGAAAAAGTAATGTCTTCAAATATAAACTACACAGAATCATTCGGTGAAACTTCTTTCTGATCTATGCATTCAGCTAACAGAGTTAAACCATACTTTTGATTGAGCAGATCTGAACACTCTTTCTGTTGAAAATGCAACTGGACATTTGGAGCCCTAAGAGCGTAGTAGTGGAAAAAGGAATATATTCAAATATAAACTACACAGAAGCATTCTGTGAAACTTCTTTCTGATCTGAGCATACAGCTAACAGAGTTAAACCATACTTTTGATTGAGCAGTTTTGAAACACTCTGTCTGTTGAAAATGCAACTGGACTTTCCTAGCGCTAAGTGGGTAATAGTGGAAAAAAGTATATGTTCAAATATAAACTACACAGAAGCATTGTATGAAACTTCTTTCTGTTCTGTGCATTCAACTAACAGAGTTGAACCTTACTTTTGATTGAGCCGTTCTGAAACACTCTTTCTGTAGAAACTGCAATTGGACATTCTGAGCGCTAAGAGGCCTATATTGGGAAAAAGAATGTCTACAAATAAAAACTACACAGAAGAATTGTGTGAAACTTCTTTCTGTTCTGTTTGTTCCACTAAAAGAGTTGAACATTAGTTTTCATTGAGCCGTTCTGAAACACTCTTTCTGTAGAAAATGCAAGTGGAGATTCGGAGCGCTAAGAGGGTAATAGTGGAAAAAGGAATGTCTCCAAATATAAACTACACAGAATCATTCTGTGAAACTTCTTTCTGACCTGTGCATTCAGCTAACAGAGTTAAACAATACTTTTGATTGAGCAGATCTGAACACTCTTTCTGTAGAAAATGCAACTGGACATTTGGAGCGCTAAGAGAGTAGTAGTGGAAAAAGGAATATATTCAAATATAAACTACACAGAAGCATTCTGTGAAACTTCTTTCTGATCTGAGCATTTAGCTAACAGAGTTAAACCATACTTTTGATTGAGCAGTTTTGAAACACTCTGTCTGTAGAAAATGCAACTGGACATTCGTAGCGCTAAGTGGGTAATAGTGGAAAAAAGAATATGTTCAAATATAAACTACACAGAAGCATTGTATGAAACTTCTTTCTGTTCTGTGCATTCAACTAACAGAGTTGAACCTTACTTTTGATTGAGCCGTTCTGAAACACTCTTTCTGTAGAAACTGCAATTGGACATTCTGAGCGCTAAGAGGCCTCTATTGGGAAAAATAATATCTTCAAATAAAAACTACACAGAAGCATTGTGTGAAACTTATTTCTGATATGTTCATTAAGCTAACAGAGTTAAACCATACTTTTGATTGCGCAGTTCTGAACACTCTTTCTGTAGAAAATGCAAGTGGACATTCAGAGCGCTAAGAGGGTAATAGTGGAAAAAGGAATATATTCAAATATAAACTACACAGTAGCATTCTGTGAAAATTCTTTCTGTTCTGTGCATTCAACTAACAGAGTTGAACCTTACTTTTGATTGAGCCGTTCTGAAACACTCTTTCTGTAGAAACTGCAATTGGACATGCTAAGCGCTAAGAGGCCTACATTGGGAAAAAGAATATCTTCAAATAAAAACTACACAGATGCATTCTGTGAAACTTATTTCTGATCTGTAAATTCAGTTAACAGAGATAAAACATATTTTTGATTGAGCAGTTATGAAACACTCCTTTGTAGAAAATGCAAGTGGAGATTCGGAGCGCTAAGAGGGTAATAGTGGAAAAAGGAATGTCTTCAAATATAAACTACACAGAATCATTCGGTGAAACTTCTTTCTGATCTGTGCATTCAGCTAACAGAGTTAAACCATACTTTTGATTGAGCAGATCTGAACACTCTTTCTGTTGAAAATGCAACTGGACATTTGGAGCGCTAAGAGCGTAGTAGTGGAAAAAGGAATATATTCAAATATAAACTACACAGAAGCATTCTGTGAAACTTCTTTCTGATCTGAGCATACAGCTAAAAGAGTTAAACCATACTTTTGATTGAGCAGTTTTGAAACACTCTGTAGAAAATGCAACTGGACATTCGTAGCGCTAAGTGGGTAATAGTGGAAAAGAGAATATGTTCAAATATAAACTACACAGAAGCATTGTATGAAAATTCTTTCTGTTCTGTGCATTCAACTAACAGAGTTGAACCTTACTTTTGATTGAGCCGTTCTGAAACACTATTTCTGTAGAAACTGCAATTGGACATGCTAAGCGCTAAGAGGCCTACATTGGGAAAAAGAATATCTTCAAATAAAAACTACACAGATGCATTCTGTGAAACTTATTTCTGATCTGTAAATTCAGTTAACAGAGATAAAACATATTTTTGATTGAGCAGTTATGAAACACTCTTTTTGTAGAAAATGCAAGTGGAGATTCGGAGCGCTAAGAGGGTAATAGTGGAAAAAGGAATGTCTTCAAATATAAACTACACAGAATCATTCGGTGAAACTTATTTCTGATCTGTGCATTCAGCTAACAGAGTTAAACCATACTTTTGATTGAGCAGATCTGAACACTCTTTCTGTTGAAAATGCAACTGGACATTTGGAGCGCTAAGAGCGTAGTAGTGGAAAAAGGAATATATTCAAATATAAACTACACAGAAGCATTCTGTGAAACTTCTTTCTGATCTGAGCATTCAGCTAACAGAGTTAAACCATACTTTTGATTGAGCAGTTTAGAAACACTCTGTCTGTAGAAAATGCAACTGGACATTCGTAGCGCTAAGTGGGTAATAGTGGAAAAGAGAATATGTTCAAATATAAACTACACAGAATCATTGTATGAAACTTCTTTCTGTTCTGTGCATTCAACTAACAGAGTTGAACCTTACTTTTGATTGAGCCGTTCTGAAACACTCTTTCTGTAGAAACTGCAATTGGACATTCTGAGCGCTATGAGGCCTATATTGGGAAAAAGAATGTCTACAAATAAAAACTACACAGAAGAATTTTGTGAAACTTCTTTCTGTTCTGTTTGTTCCACTAAAAGAGTTGAACATTAGTTTTCATTGAGCCGTTCTGAAACACTCTTTCTGTAGAAAATGCAAGTGGAGATTCGGAGCGCTAAGAGGGTAATAGTGGAAAAAGGAATGTCTCCAAATATAAACTACACAGAATCATTCTGTGAAACTTCTTTCTGACCTGTGCATTCAGCTAACAGAGTTAAACCATACTTTTGATAGAGCAGATCTGAACACTCTTTCTGTAGAAAATGCAACTGGACATTTGGAGCGCTAAGAGAGTAGTAGTGGAAAAAGGAATATATTCAAATATAAACTACACAGAAGCATTCTGTGAAACTTCTTTCTGATCTGAGCATTTAGCTAACAGAGTTAAACCATACTTTTGATTGAGCAGTTTTGAAACACTCTGTCTGTAGAAAATGCAACTGGACATTCGTAGCGCTAAGTGGGTAATAGTGGAAAAAAGAATATGTTCAAATATAAACTACACAGAAGCATTGTATGAAACTTCTTTCTGTTCTGTGCATTCAACTAACAGAGTTGAACCTTACTTTTGATTGAGCCGTTCTGAAACACTCTTTCTGTAGAAACTGCAATTGGACATTCTGAGCGCTAAGAGGACTCTATTGGGAAAAATAATATCTTCAAATAAAAACTACACAGAAGCATTGTGTGAAACTTATTTCTGATATGTTCATTAAGCTAACAGAGTTAAACCATACTTTTGATTGCGCAGTTCTGAACACTCTTTCTGTAGAAAATGCAAGTGGACATTCAGAGCGCTAAGATGGTAATAGTGGAAAAAGGAATATATTCAAATATAAACTACACAGTAGCATTCTGTGAAAATTCTTTCTGTTCTGTGCATTCAACTAACAGAGTTGAACCTTACTTTTGATTGAGCCGTTCTGAAACACTCTTTCTGTAGAAACTGCAATTGGACATGCTAAGCGCTAAGAGGCCTACATTGGGAAAAAGAATATCTTCAAATAAAAACTACACAGATGCATTCTGTGAAACTTATTTCTGATCTGTAAATTCAGTTAACAGAGATAAAACATATTTTTGATTGAGCAGTTATGAAACACTCCTTTGTAGGAAATGCAAGTGGAGATTCGGAGCGCTAAGAGGGTAATAGTGGAAAAAGGAATGTCTTCAAATATAAACTACACAGAATCATTCGGTGAAACTTATTTCTGATCTGTGCATTCAGCTAACAGAGTTAAACCATACTTTTGATTGAGCAGATCTGAACACTCTTTCTGTTGAAAATGCAACTGGACATTTGGAGCGCTAAGAGCGTAGTAGTGGAAAAAGGAATATATGCAAATATAAACTACACAGAAGCATTCTGTGAAACTTCTTTCTGATCTGAGCATACAGCTAAAAGAGTTAAACCATACTTTTGATTGAGCAGTTTTGAAACACTCTGTAGAAAATGCAACTGGACATTCGTAGCGCTAAGTCTGTAATAGTGGAAAAGAGAATATGTTCAAATATAAACTACACAGAAGCATTGTATGAAAATTCTTTCTGTTCTGTGCATTCAACTAACAGAGTTGAACCTTACTTTTGATTGAGCCGTTCTGAAACACTATTTCTGTAGAAACTGCAATTGGACATGCTAAGCGCTAAGAGGCCTACATTGGGAAAAAGAATATCTTCAAATAAAAACTACACAGATGCATTCTGTGAAACTTATTTCTGATCTGTAAATTCAGTTAACAGAGATAAAACATATTTTTGATTGAGCAGTTATGAAACACTCTTTTTGTAGAAAATGCAAGTGGAGATTCGGAGCGCTAAGAGGGTAATAGTGGAAAAAGGAATGTCTTCAAATATAAACTACACAGAATCATTCGGTGAAACTTATTTCTGATCTGTGCATTCAGCTAACAGAGTTAAACCATACTTTTGATTGAGCAGATCTGACACTCTTTCTGTTGAAAATGCAACTGGACATTTGGAGCGCTAAGCGCGTAGTAGTGGAAAAAGGAATATATTCAAATATAAACTACACAGAAGCATTCTGTGAAACTTCTTTCTGATCTGTGCATACAGCTAAAAGAGTTAAACCATACTTTTGATTGAGAAGTTTTGAAACACTCTGTAGAAAATGCAACTGGACATTCGTAGCGCTAAGTGGGTAATAGTGGAATAGAGTATATGTTCAAATATAAACTACACAGAAGCATTGTATGAAAATTCTTTCTGTTCTGTGCATTCAACTAACAGAGTTGAACCTTACTTTTGATTGAGCCGTTCTGAAACACTATTTCTGTAGAAACTGCAATTGGACATGCTAAGCGCTAAGAGGCCTACATTGGGAAAATGAATATCTTCAAATAAAAACTACACAGATGCATTCTGTGAAACTTATTTCTGATCTGTAAATTCAGTTAACAGAGATAAAACATATTTTTGATTGAGCAGTTATGAAACACTCTTTTTGTAGAAAATGCAAGTGGAGATTCGGAGCGCTAAGAGGGTAATAGTGGAAAAAGGAATGTCTTCAAATATAAACTACACAGAATCATTCGGTGAAACTTCTTTCTGATCTGTGCATTCAGCTAACAGAGTTAAACCATACTTTTGATTGAGCAGATCTGAACACTCTTTCTGTTGAAAATGCAACTGGACATTTGGAGCGCTAAGAGCGTAGTAGTGGAAAAAGGAATATATTCAAATATAAACTACACAGAAGCATTCTGTGAAACTTCTTTCTGATCTGGGCATACAGCTAAAAGAGTTAAACCATACTTTTGATTGAGCAGTTTTGAAACACTCTGTAGAAAATGCAACTGGACATTCGTAGCGCTAAGTGGGTAATAGTGGAAAAGAGAATATGTTCAAATATAAACTACACAGAAGCATTGTATGAAAATTCTTTCTGTTCTGTGCATTCAACTAACAGAGTTGAACCTTACTTTTGATTGAGCCGTTCTGAAACACTATTTCTGTAGAAACTGCAATTGGACATGCTCAGCGCTAAGAGGCCTACATTGGGAAAAAGAATATCTTCAAATAAAAACTACACAGATGCATTCTGTGAAACTTATTTCCGATCTGTAAATTCAGTTAACAGAGATAAAACATATTTTTGATTGAGCAGTTATGAAACACTCTTTTTGTAGAAAATGCAAGTGGAGATTCGGAGCGCTAAGAGGGTAATAGTGGAAAAAGGAATGTCTTCAAATATAAACTACACAGAATCATTCGGTGAAACTTATTTCTGATCTGTGCATTCAGCTAACAGAGTTAAACCATACTTTTGATTGAGCAGATCTGAACACTCTTTCTGTTGAAAATGCAACTGGACATTTGGAGCGCTAAGAGCGTAGTAGTGGAAAAAGGAATATATTCAAATATAAACTACACAGAAGCATTCTGTGAAACTTCTTTCTGATCTGAGCATTCAGCTAACAGAGTTAAACCATACTTTTGATTGAGCAGTTTTGAAACACTCTGTCTGTAGAAAATGCAACTGGACATTCGTAGCGCTAAGTGGGTAATAGTGGAAAAGAGAATATGTTCAAATATAAACTACACAGAAACATTGTATGAAACTTCTTTCTGTTCTGTGCATTCAACTAACAGAGTTGAACCTTACTTTTGATTGAGCCGTTCTGAAACACTCTTTCTGTAGAAACTGCAATTGGACATTCTGAGCGCTAAGAGGCCTATATTGGGAAAAAGAATGTCTACAAATAAAAACTACACAGAAGAATTGTGTGAAACTTCTTTCTGTTCTGTTTGTTCAACTAAAAGAGTTGAACCTTAGTTTTGATTGAGCCGTTCTGAAACACTCTTTATGGAGAAAATGCAAGTGGAGATTCGGAGCGCTAAGAGGGTAATAGTGGAAAAAGGAATGTCTCCAAATATAAACTACACAGAATCATTCTGTGAAACTTCTTTCTGATCTGTGCATTCAGCTAACAGAGTTAAACCATACTTTTGATTGAGCAGATCTGAACACTCTTTCTGTAGAAAATGCAACTGGACATTTGGAGCGCTAAGAGAGTAGTAGTGGAAAAAGGAATATATTCAAATATAAACTACACAGAAGCATTCTGTGAAACTTCTTTCTGATCTGAGCATTCAGCTAACAGAGTTAAACCGTACTTATGATTGAGCAGTTTTGAAACACTCTGTCTGTAGAAAATGCAACTGGACATTCGTAGCGCTAAGTGGGTAATAGTGGAAAAAAGAATATGTTCAAATATAAACTACACAGAAGCATTGTATGAAACTTCTTTCTGTTCTGTGCATTCAACTAACAGAGTTGAACCTTACTTTTGATTGAGCCGTTCTGAAACACTCTTTCTGTAGAAACTGCAATTGGACATTCTGAGCGCTATGAGGCCTATATTGGGAAAAAGAATGTCTACAAATAAAAACTACACAGAAGAATTTTGTGAAACTTCTTTCTGTTCTGTTTGTTCCACTAAAAGAGTTGAACATTAGTTTTCATTGAGCCGTTCTGAAACACTCTTTCTGTAGAAAATGCAAGTGGAGATTCGGAGCGCTAAGAGGGTAATAGTGGAAAAAGGAATGTCTCCAAATATAAACTACACAGAATCATTCTGTGAAACTTCTTTCTGACCTGTGCATTCAGCTAACAGAGTTAAACCATACTTTTGATTGAGCAGATCTGAACACTCTTTCTGTAGAAAATGCAACTGGACATTTGGAGCGCTAAGAGAGTAGTAGTGGAAAAAGGAATATATTCAAATATAAACTACACAGAAGCATTCTGTGAAACTTCTTTCTGATCTGAGCATTTAGCTAACAGAGTTAAACCATACTTTTGATTGAGCAGTTTTGAAACACTCTGTCTGTAGAAAATGCAACTGGACATTCGTAGCGCTAAGTGGGTAATAGTGGAAAAAAGAATATGTTCAAATATAAACTACACAGAAGCATTGTATGAAACTTCTTTCTGTTCTGTGCATTCAACTAACAGAGTTGAACCTTACTTTTGATTGAGCCGTTCTGAAACACTCTTTCTGTAGAAACTGCAATTGGACATTCTGAGCGCTAAGAGGCCTCTATTGGGAAAAATAATATCTTCAAATAAAAACTACACAGAAGCATTGTGTGAAACTTATTTCTGATATGTTCATTAAGCTAACAGAGTTAAACCATACTTTTGATTGCGCAGTTCTGAACACTCTTTCTGTAGAAAATGCAAGTGGACATTCAGAGCGCTAAGAGGGTAATAGTGGAAAAAGGAATATATTCAAATATAAACTACACAGTAGCATTCTGTGAAAATTCTTTCTGTTCTGTGCATTCAACTAACAGAGTTGAACCTTACTTTTGATTGAGCCGTTCTGAAACACTCTTTCTGTAGAAACTGCAATTGGACATGCTAAGCGCTAAGAGGCCTACATTGGGAAAAAGAATATCTTCAAATAAAAACTACACAGATGCATTCTGTGAAACTTATTTCTGATCTGTAAATTCAGTTAACAGAGATAAAACATATTTTGATTGAGCAGTTATGAAACACTCCTTTGTAGGAAATGCAAGTGGAGATTCGGAGCGCTAAGAGGGTAATAGTGGAAAAAGGAATGTCTTCAAATATAAACTACACAGAATCATTCGGTGAAACTTATTTCTGATCTGTGCATTCAGCTAACAGAGTTAAACCATACTTTTGATTGAGCAGATCTGAACACTCTTTCTGTTGAAAATGCAACTGGACATTTGGAGCGCTAAGAGCGTAGTAGTGGAAAAAGGAATATATGCAAATATAAACTACACAGAAGCATTCTGTGAAACTTCTTTCTGATCTGAGCATACAGCTAAAAGAGTTAAACCATACTTTTGATTGAGCAGTTTTGAAACACTCTGTAGAAAATGCAACTGGACATTCGTAGCGCTAAGTCTGTAATATTGGAAAAGAGAATATGTTCAAATATAAACTACACAGAAGCATTGTATGAAAATTCTTTCTGTTCTGTGCATTCAACTAACAGAGTTGAACCTTACTTTTGATTGAGCCGTTCTGAAACACTATTTCTGTAGAAACTGCAATTGGACATGCTAAGCGCTAAGAGGCCTACATTGGGAAAAAGAATATCTTCAAATAAAAACTACACAGATGCATTCTGTGAAACTTATTTCTGATCTGTAAATTCAGTTAACAGAGATAAAACATATTTTTGATTGAGCAGTTATGAAACACTCTTTTTGTAGAAAATGCAAGTGGAGATTCGGAGCGCTAAGAGGGTAATAGTGGAAAAAGGAATGTATTCAAATATAAACTACACAGAATCATTCGGTGAAACTTATTTCTGATCTGTGCATTCAGCTAACAGAGTTAAACCATACTTTTGATTGAGCAGATCTGACACTCTTTCTGTTGAAAATGCAACTGGACATTTGGAGCGCTAAGCGCGTAGTAGTGGAAAAAGGAATATATTCAAATATAAACTACACAGAAGCATTCTGTGAAACTTCTTTCTGATCTGAGCATACAGCTAAAAGAGTTAAACCATACTTTTGATTGAGAAGTTTTGAAACACTCTGTAGAAAATGCAACTGGACATTCGTAGCGCTAAGTGGGTAATAGTGGAATAGAGTATATGTTCAAATATAAACTACACAGAAGCATTGTATGAAAATTCTTTCTGTTCTGTGCATTCAACTAACAGAGTTGAACCTTACTTTTGATTGAGCCGTTCTGAAACACTATTTCTGTAGAAACTGCAATTGGACATGCTAAGCGCTAAGAGGCCTACATTGGGAAAAAGAATATCTTCAAATAAAAACTACACAGATGCATTCTGTGAAACTTATTTCTGATCTGTAAATTCAGTTAACAGAGATAAAACATATTTTTGATTGAGCAGTTATGAAACACTCTTTTTGTAGAAAATGCAAGTGGAGATTCGGAGCGCTAAGAGGGTAATAGTGGAAAAAGGAATGTCTTCAAATATAAACTACACAGAATCATTCGGTGAAACTTCTTTCTGATCTGTGCATTCAGCTAACAGAGTTAAACCATACTTTTGATTGAGCAGATCTGAACACTCTTTCTGTTGAAAATGCAACTGGACATTTGGAGCGCTAAGAGCGTAGTAGTGGAAAAAGGAATATATTCAAATATAAACTACACAGAAGCATTCTGTGAAACTTCTTTCTGATCTGGGCATACAGCTAAAAGAGTTAAACCATACTTTTGATTGAGCAGTTTTGAAACACTCTGTAGAAAATGCAACTGGACATTCGTAGCGCTAAGTGGGTAATAGTGGAAAAGAGAATATGTTCAAATATAAACTACACAGAAGCATTGTATGAAAATTCTTTCTGTTCTGTGCATTCAACTAACAGAGTTGAACCTTACTTTTGATTGAGCCGTTCTGAAACACTATTTCTGTAGAAACTGCAATTGGACATGCTCAGCGCTAAGAGGCCTACATTGGGAAAAAGAATATCTTCAAATAAAAACTACACAGATGCATTCTGTGAAACTTATTTCCGATCTGTAAATTCAGTTAACAGAGATAAAACATATTTTTGATTGAGCAGTTATGAAACACTCTTTTTGTAGAAAATGCAAGTGGAGATTCGGAGCGCTAAGAGGGTAATAGTGGAAAAAGGAATGTCTTCAAATATAAACTACACAGAATCATTCGGTGAAACTTATTTCTGATCTGTGCATTCAGCTAACAGAGTTAAACCATACTTTTGATTGAGCAGATCTGAACACTCTTTCTGTTGAAAATGCAACTGGACATTTGGAGCGCTAAGAGCGTAGTAGTGGAAAAAGGAATATATTCAAATATAAACTACACAGAAGCATTCTGTGAAACTTCTTTCTGATCTGAGCATTCAGCTAACAGAGTTAAACCATACTTTTGATTGAGCAGTTTTGAAACACTCTGTCTGTAGAAAATGCAACTGGACATTCGTAGCGCTAAGTGGGTAATAGTGGAAAAGAGAATATGTTCAAATATAAACTACACAGAAACATTGTATGAAACTTCTTTCTGTTCTCTGCATTCAACTAACAGAGTTGAACCTTACTTTTGATTGAGCCGTTCTGAAACACTCTTTCTGTAGAAACTGCAATTGGACATTCTGAGCGCTAAGAGGCCTATATTGGGAAAAAGAATGTCTACAAATAAAAACTACACAGAAGAATTGTGTGAAACTTCTTTCTGTTCTGTTTGTTCAACTAAAAGAGTTGAACCTTAGTTTTGATTGAGCCGTTCTGAAACACTCTTTCTGTAGAAAATGCAAGTGGAGATTCGGAGCGCTAAGAGGGTAATAGTGGAAAAAGGAATGTCTCCAAATATAAACTACACAGAATCATTCTGTGAAACTTCTTTCTGATCTGTGCATTCAGCTAACAGAGTTAAACCATACTTTTGATTGAGCAGATCTGAACACTCTTTCTGTAGAAAATGCAACTGGACATTTGGAGCGCTAAGAGAGTAGTAGTGGAAAAAGGAATATATTCAAATATAAACTACACAGAAGCATTCTGTGAAACTTCTTTCTGATCTGAGCATTCAGCTAACAGAGTTAAACCGTACTTATGATTGAGCAGTTTTGAAACACTCTGTCTGTAGAAAATGCAACTGGACATTCGTAGCGCTAAGTGGGTAATAGTGGAAAAAAGAATATGTTCAAATATAAACTACACAGAAGCATTGTATGAAACTTCTTTCTGTTCTGTGCATTCAACTAACAGAGTTGAACCTTACTTTTGATTGAGCCTTTCTGAAACACTCTTTCTGTAGAAACTGCAATTGGACATTCTGAGCGCTAAGAGGCATATATTGGGAAAAATAATATCTTCAAATAAAAACTACACAGAAGCATTGTGTGACACTTATTTCTGATATGTTCATTAAGCTAACAGAGTTAAACCATACTTTTGATTGCGCAGTTCTGAACACTCTTTCTGTAGAAAATGCAAGTGGACATTCGGAGCGGTAAGAGGGTAATAGTGGAAAAAGGAATATATTCAAATATAAACTACACAGTAGCATTCTGTGAAAATTCTTTCTGTTCTGTGCATTCAACTAACAGAGTTGAACCTTACTTTTGATTGAGCCGTTCTGAAACACTCTTTCTGTAGAAACTGCAATTGGACATGCTAAGCGCTAAGAGGCCTACATTGGGAAAAAGAATATCTTCAAATAAAAACTACACAGATGCATTCTGTGAAACTTATTTCTGATCTGTAAATTCAGTTAACAGAGATAAAACATATTTTTGATTGAGCAGTTATGAAACACTCCTTTGTAGGAAATGCAAGTGGAGATTCGGAGCGCTAAGAGGGTAATAGTGGAAAAAGGAATGTCTTCAAATATAAACTACACAGAATCATTCGGTGAAACTTATTTCTGATCTGTGCATTCAGCTAACAGAGTTAAACCATACTTTTGATTGAGCAGATCTGAACACTCTTTCTGTTGAAAATGCAACTGGACATTTGGAGCGCTAAGAGCGTAGTAGTGGAAAAAGGAATATATGCAAATATAAACTACACAGAAGCATTCTGTGAAACTTCTTTCTGATCTGAGCATACAGCTAAAAGAGTTAAACCATACTTTTGATTGAGCAGTTTTGAAACACTCTGTAGAAAATGCAACTGGACATTCGTAGCGCTAAGTCTGTAATAGTGGAAAAGAGAATATGTTCAAATATAAACTACACAGAAGCATTGTATGAAAATTCTTTCTGTTCTGTGCATTCAACTAACAGAGTTGAACCTTACTTTTGATTGAGCCGTTCTGAAACACTATTTCTGTAGAAACTGCAATTGGACATGCTAAGCGCTAAGAGGCCTACATTGGGAAAAAGAATATCTTCAAATAAAAACTACACAGATGCATTCTGTGAAACTTATTTCTGATCTGTAAATTCAGTTAACAGAGATAAAACATATTTTTGATTGAGCAGTTATGAAACACTCTTTTTGTAGAAAATGCAAGTGGAGATTCGGAGCGCTAAGAGGGTAATAGTGGAAAAAGGAATGTCTTCAAATATAAACTACACAGAATCATTCGGTGAAACTTATTTCTGATCTGTGCATTCAGCTAACAGAGTTAAACCATACTTTTGATTGAGCAGATCTGACACTCTTTCTGTTGAAAATGCAACTGGACATTTGGAGCGCTAAGCGCGTAGTAGTGGAAAAAGGAATATATTCAAATATAAACTACACAGAAGCATTCTGTGAAACTTCTTTCTGATCTGAGCATACAGCTAAAAGAGTTAAACCATACTTTTGATTGAGAAGTTTTGAAACACTCTGTAGAAAATGCAACTGGACATTCGTAGCGCTAAGTGGGTAATAGTGGAATAGAGTATATGTTCAAATATAAACTACACAGAAGCATTGTATGAAAATTCTTTCTGTTCTGTGCATTCAACTAACAGAGTTGAACCTTACTTTTGATTGAGCCGTTCTGAAACACTATTTCTGTAGAAACTGCAATTGGACATGCTAAGCGCTAAGAGGCCTACATTGGGAAAAAGAATATCTTCAAATAAAAACTACACAGATGCATTCTGTGAAACTTATTTCTGATCTGTAAATTCAGTTAACAGAGATAAAACATATTTTTGATTGAGCAGTTATGAAACACTCTTTTTGTAGAAAATGCAAGTGGAGATTCGGAGCGCTAAGAGGGTAATAGTGGAAAAAGGAATGTCTTCAAATATAAACTACACAGAATCATTCGGTGAAACTTCTTTCTGATCTGTGCATTCAGCTAACAGAGTTAAACCATACTTTTGATTGAGCAGATCTGAACACTCTTTCTGTTGAAAATGCAACTGGACATTTGGAGCGCTAAGAGCGTAGTAGTGGAAAAAGGAATATATTCAAATATAAACTACACAGAAGCATTCTGTGAAACTTCTTTCTGATCTGGGCATACAGCTAAAAGAGTTAAACCATACTTTTGATTGAGCAGTTTTGAAACACTCTGTAGAAAATGCAACTGGACATTCGTAGCGCTAAGTGGGTAATAGTGGAAAAGAGAATATGTTCAAATATAAACTACACAGAAGCATTGTATGAAAATTCTTTCTGTTCTGTGCATTCAACTAACAGAGTTGAACCTTACTTTTGATTGAGCCGTTCTGAAACACTATTTCTGTAGAAACTGCAATTGGACATGCTCAGCGCTAAGAGGCCTACATTGGGAAAAAGAATATCTTCAAATAAAAACTACACAGATGCATTCTGTGAAACTTATTTCCGATCTGTAAATTCAGTTAACAGAGATAAAACATATTTTTGATTGAGCAGTTATGAAACACTCTTTTTGTAGAAAATGCAAGTGGAGATTCGGAGCGCTAAGAGGGTAATAGTGGAAAAAGGAATGTCTTCAAATATAAACTACACAGAATCATTCGGTGAAACTTATTTCTGATCTGTGCATTCAGCTAACAGAGTTAAACCATACTTTTGATTGAGCAGATCTGAACACTCTTTCTGTTGAAAATGCAACTGGACATTTGGAGCGCTAAGAGCGTAGTAGTGGAAAAAGGAATATATTCAAATATAAACTACACAGAAGCATTCTGTGAAACTTCTTTCTGATCTGAGCATTCAGCTAACAGAGTTAAACCATACTTTTGATTGAGCAGTTTTGAAACACTCTGTCTGTAGAAAATGCAACTGGACATTCGTAGCGCTAAGTGGGTAATAGTGGAAAAGAGAATATGTTCAAATATAAACTACACAGAAACATTGTATGAAACTTCTTTCTGTTCTGTGCATTCAACTAACAGAGTTGAACCTTACTTTTGATTGAGCCGTTCTGAAACACTCTTTCTGTAGAAACTGCAATTGGACATTCTGAGCGCTAAGAGGCCTATATTGGGAAAAAGAATGTCTACAAATAAAAACTACACAGAAGAATTGTGTGAAACTTCTTTCTGTTCTGTTTGTTCAACTAAAAGAGTTGAACCTTAGTTTTGATTGAGCCGTTCTGAAACACTCTTTCTGTAGAAAATGCAAGTGGAGATTCGGAGCGCTAAGAGGGTAATAGTGGAAAAAGGAATGTCTCCAAATATAAACTACACAGAATCATTCTGTGAAACTTCTTTCTGATCTGTGCATTCAGCTAACAGAGTTAAACCATACTTTTGATTGAGCAGATCTGAACACTCTTTCTGTAGAAAATGCAACTGGACATTTGGAGCGCTAAGAGAGTAGTAGTGGAAAAAGGAATATATTCAAATATAAACTACACAGAAGCATTCTGTGAAACTTCTTTCTGATCTGAGCATTCAGCTAACAGAGTTAAACCGTACTTATGATTGAGCAGTTTTGAAACACTCTGTCTGTAGAAAATGCAACTGGACATTCGTAGCGCTAAGTGGGTAATAGTGGAAAAAAGAATATGTTCAAATATAAACTACACAGAAGCATTGTATGAAACTTCTTTCTGTTCTGTGCATTCAACTAACAGAGTTGAACCTTACTTTTGATTGAGCCGTTCTGAAACACTCTTTCTGTAGAAACTGCAATTGGACATTCTGAGCGCTATGAGGCCTATATTGGGAAAAAGAATGTCTACAAATAAAAACTACACAGAAGAATTTTGTGAAACTTCTTTCTGTTCTGTTTGTTCCACTAAAAGAGTTGAACATTAGTTTTCATTGAGCCGTTCTGAAACACTCTTTCTGTAGAAAATGCAAGTGGAGATTCGGAGCGCTAAGAGGGTAATAGTGGAAAAAGGAATGTCTCCAAATATAAACTACACAGAATCATTCTGTGAAACTTCTTTCTGACCTGTGCATTCAGCTAACAGAGTTAAACCATACTTTTGATTGAGCAGATCTGAACACTCTTTCTGTAGAAAATGCAACTGGACATTTGGAGCGCTAAGAGAGTAGTAGTGGAAAAAGGAATATATTCAAATATAAACTACACAGAAGCATTCTGTGAAACTTCTTTCTGATCTGAGCATTTAGCTAACAGAGTTAAACCATACTTTTGATTGAGCAGTTTTGAAACACTCTGTCTGTAGAAAATGCAACTGGACATTCGTAGCGCTAAGTGGGTAATAGTGGAAAAAAGAATATGTTCAAATATAAACTACACAGAAGCATTGTATGAAACTTCTTTCTGTTCTGTGCATTCAACTAACAGAGTTGAACCTTACTTTTGATTGAGCCGTTCTGAAACACTCTTTCTGTAGAAACTGCAATTGGACATTCTGAGCGCTAAGAGGCCTCTATTGGGAAAAATAATATCTTCAAGTAAAAACTACACAGAAGCATTGTGTGAAACTTATTTCTGATATGTTCATTAAGCTAACAGAGTTAAACCATACTTTTGATTGCGCAGTTCTGAACACTCTTTCTGTAGAAAATGCAAGTGGACATTCAGAGCGCTAAGAGGGTAATAGTGGAAAAAGGAATATATTCAAATATAAACTACACAGTAGCATTCTGTGAAAATTCTTTCTGTTCTGTGCATTCAACTAACAGAGTTGAACCTTACTTTTGATTGAGCCGTTCTGAAACACTCTTTCTGTAGAAACTGCAATTGGACATGCTAAGCGCTAAGAGGCCTACATTGGGAAAAAGAATATCTTCAAATAAAAACTACACAGATGCATTCTGTGAAACTTATTTCTGATCTGTAAATTCAGTTAACAGAGATAAAACATATTTTGATTGAGCAGTTATGAAACACTCCTTTGTAGGAAATGCAAGTGGAGATTCGGAGCGCTAAGAGGGTAATAGTGGAAAAAGGAATGTCTTCAAATATAAACTACACAGAATCATTCGGTGAAACTTATTTCTGATCTGTGCATTCAGCTAACAGAGTTAAACCATACTTTTGATTGAGCAGATCTGAACACTCTTTCTGTTGAAAATGCAACTGGACATTTGGAGCGCTAAGAGCGTAGTAGTGGAAAAAGGAATATATGCAAATATAAACTACACAGAAGCATTCTGTGAAACTTCTTTCTGATCTGAGCATACAGCTAAAAGAGTTAAACCATACTTTTGATTGAGCAGTTTTGAAACACTCTGTAGAAAATGCAACTGGACATTCGTAGCGCTAAGTCTGTAATAGTGGAAAAGAGAATATGTTCAAATATAAACTACACAGAAGCATTGTATGAAAATTCTTTCTGTTCTGTGCATTCAACTAACAGAGTTGAACCTTACTTTTGATTGAGCCGTTCTGAAACACTATTTCTGTAGAAACTGCAATTGGACATGTTAAGCGCTAAGAGGCCTACATTGGGAAAAAGAATATCTTCAAATAAAAACTACACAGATGCATTCTGTGAAACTTATTTCTGATCTGTAAATTCAGTTAACAGAGATAAAACATATTTTTGATTGAGCAGTTATGAAACACTCTTTTTGTAGAAAATGCAAGTGGAGATTCGGAGCGCTAAGAGGGTAATAGTGGAAAAAGGAATGTCTTCAAATATAAACTACACAGAATCATTCGGTGAAACTTATTTCTGATCTGTGCATTCAGCTAACAGAGTTAAACCATACTTTTGATTGAGCAGATCTGACACTCTTTCTGTTGAAAATGCAACTGGACATTTGGAGCGCTAAGCGCGTAGTAGTGGAAAAAGGAATATATTCAAATATAAACTACACAGAAGCATTCTGTGAAACTTCTTTCTGATCTGAGCATACAGCTAAAAGAGTTAAACCATACTTTTGATTGAGAAGTTTTGAAACACTCTGTAGAAAATGCAACTGGACATTCGTAGCGCTAAGTGGGTAATAGTGGAATAGAGTATATGTTCAAATATAAACTACACAGAAGCATTGTATGAAAATTCTTTCTGTTCTGTGCATTCAACTAACAGAGTTGAACCTTACTTTTGATTGAGCCGTTCTGAAACACTATTTCTGTAGAAACTGCAATTGGACATGCTAAGCGCTAAGAGGCCTACATTGGGAAAAAGAATATCTTCAAATAAAAACTACACAGATGCATTCTGTGAAACTTATTTCTGATCTGTAAATTCAGTTAACAGAGATAAAACATATTTTTGATTGAGCAGTTATGAAACACTCTTTTTGTAGAAAATGCAAGTGGAGATTCGGAGCGCTAAGAGGGTAATAGTGGAAAAAGGAATGTCTTCAAATATAAACTACACAGAATCATTCGGTGAAACTTCTTTCTGATCTGTGCATTCAGCTAACAGAGTTAAACCATACTTTTGATTGAGCAGATCTGAACACTCTTTCTGTTGAAAATGCAACTGGACATTTGGAGCGCTAAGAGCGTAGTAGTGGAAAAAGGAATATATTCAAATATAAACTACACAGAAGCATTCTGTGAAACTTCTTTCTGATCTGGGCATACAGCTAAAAGAGTTAAACCATACTTTTGATTGAGCAGTTTTGAAACACTCTGTAGAAAATGCAACTGGACATTCGTAGCGCTAAGTGGGTAATAGTGGAAAAGAGAATATGTTCAAATATAAACTACACAGAAGCATTGTATGCAAATTCTTTCTGTTCTGTGCATTCAACTAACAGAGTTGAACCTTACTTTTGATTGAGCCGTTCTGAAACACTATTTCTGTAGAAACTGCAATTGGACATGCTCAGCTCTAAGAGGCCTACATTGGGAAAAAGAATATCTTCAAATAAAAACTACACAGATGCATTCTGTGAAACTTATTTCCGATCTGTAAATTCAGTTAACAGAGATAAAACATATTTTTGATTGAGCAGTTATGAAACACTCTTTTTGTAGAAAATGCAAGTGGAGATTCGGAGCGCTAAGAGGGTAATAGTGGAAAAAGGAATGTCTTCAAATATAAACTACACAGAATCATTCGGTGAAACTTATTTCTGATCTGTGCATTCAGCTAACAGAGTTAAACCATACTTTTGATTGAGCAGATCTGAACACTCTTTCTGTTGAAAATGCAACTGGACATTTGGAGCGCTAAGAGCGTAGTAGTGGGAAAAGGAATATATTCAAATATAAACTACACAGAAGCATTCTGTGAAACTTCTTTCTGATCTGAGCATTCAGCTAACAGAGTTAAACCATACTTTTGATTGAGCAGTTTTGAAACACTCTGTCTGTAGAAAATGCAACTGGACATTCGTAGCGCTAAGTGGGTAATAGTGGAAAAGAGAATATGTTCAAATATAAACTACACAGAAACATTGTATGAAACTTCTTTCTGTTCTGTGCATTCAACTAACAGAGTTGAACCTTACTTTTGATTGAGCCGTTCTGAAACACTCTTTCTGTAGAAACTGCAATTGGACATTCTGAGCGCTAAGAGGCCTATATTGGGAAAAAGAATGTCTACAAATAAAAACTACACAGAAGAATTGTGTGAAACTTCTTTCTGTTCTGTTTGTTCAACTAAAAGAGTTGAACCTTAGTTTTGATTGAGCCGTTCTGAAACACTCTTTCTGTAGAAAATGCAAGTGGAGATTCGGAGCGCTAAGAGGGTAATAGTGGAAAAAGGAATGTCTCCAAATATAAACTACACAGAATCATTCTGTGAAACTTCTTTCTGATCTGTGCATTCAGCTAACAGAGTTAAACCATACTTTTGATTGAGCAGATCTGAAAACTCTTTCTGTAGAAAATGCAACTGGACATTTGGAGCGCTAAGAGAGTAGTAGTGGAAAAAGGAATATATTCAAATATAAACTACACAGAAGCATTCTGTGAAACTTCTTTCTGATCTGAGCATTCAGCTAACAGAGTTAAACCGTACTTATGATTGAGCAGTTTTGAAAAACTCTGTCTGTAGAAAATGCAACTGGACATTCGTAGCGCTAAGTGGGTAATAGTGGAAAAAAGAATATGTTCAAATATAAACTACACAGAAGCATTGTATGAAACTTCTTTCTGTTCTGTGCATTCAACTAACAGAGTTGAACCTTACTTTTGATTGAGCCTTTCTGAAACACTCTTTCTGTAGAAACTGCAATTGGACATTCTGAGCGCTAAGAGGCATATATTGGGAAAAATAATATCTTCAAATAAAAACTACACAGAAGCATTGTGTGACACTTATTTCTGATATGTTCATTAAGCTAACAGAGTTAAACCATACTTTTGATTGCGCAGTTCTGAACACTCTTTCTGTAGAAAATGCAAGTGGACATTCGGAGCGGTAAGAGGGTAATAGTGGAAAAAGGAATATATTCAAATATAAACTACACAGTAGCATTCTGTGAAAATTCTTTCTGTTCTGTGCATTCAACTAACAGAGTTGAACCTTAGTTTTGATTGAGCCGTTCTGAAACACTCTTTCTGTAGAAACTGCAATTGGACATGCTAAGCGCTAAGAGGCCTACATTGGGAAAAAGAATATCTTCAAATAAAAACTACACAGATTCATTCTGTGAAACTTATTTCTGATCTGTAAATTCAGTTAACAGAGATAAAACATATTTTTGATTGAGCAGTTATGAAACACTCTTTTTGTAGAAAATGCAAGTGGAGATTCGGAGCGCTAAGAGGGTAATAGTGGAAAAAGGAATGTCTTCAAATATAAACTACACAGAATCATTCGGTGAAACTTCTTTCTGATCTGTGCATTCAGCTAACAGAGTTAAACCATACTTTTGATTGAGCAGATCTGAACACTCTTTCTGTTGAAAATGCAACTGGACATTTGGAGCGCTAAGAGCGAAGTAGTGGAAAAAGGAATATATTCAAATATAAACTACACAGAAGCATTCTGTGAAACTTCTTTCTGATCTGAGCATTCAGCTAACAGAGTTAAACCATACTTTTGATTGAGCAGTTTTGAAACACTCTGTCTGTAGAAAATGCAACTGGACATTCGTAGCGCTAAGTGGGTAATAGTGGAAAAAGAATATGTTCAAATATAAAATACACAGAAGCATTGTATGAAACTTCTTTCTGTTCTGTGCATTCAACTAACAGAGTTGAACCTTACTTTTGATTGAGCCTTTCTGAAACACTCTTTCTGTAGAAACTGCAATTTTACATTCTGAGCGCTAAGAGGCCTATATTGGGAAAAATAATATCTTCAAATAAAAACTACACAGAAGCATTGTGTGAAACTTATTTCTGATATGTTCATTAAGCTAACAGAGTTAAACCATACTTTTGATTGCGCAGTTCTGAACACTCTTTCTGTAGAAAATTCAAGTGGACATTCGGAGCGCTAAGAGGGTAATAGTGGAAAAAGGAATATATTCAAATATAAACTACACAGTAGCATTCTGTGAAAATTCTTTCTGTTCTGTGCATTCAACTAACAGAGTTGAACCTTACTTTTGATTGAGCCGTTCTGAAACACTATTTCTGTAGAAACTGCAATTGGACATGCTAAGCGCTAAGAGGCCTATATTGGGAAAAAGAATATCTTCAAATAAAAACTACACAGATGCATTCTGTGAAACTTATTTCTGATCTGTAAATTCAGTTAACAGAGATAAAACATATTTTTGATTGAGCAGTTATGAAACACTCTTTTTGTAGAAAATGCAAGTGGAGATTCGGAGCGCTAAGAGGGTAATTGTGGAAAAAGGAATGTCTTCAAATATAAACTACACAGAATCATTCGGTGAAACTTCTTTCTGATCTGTGCATTCAGCTAACAGAGTTAAACCATACTTTTGATTGAGCAGATCTGAACACTCTTTCTGTTGAAAATGCAACTGGACATTTGGAGCGCTAAGAGCGTAGTAGTGGAAAAAGGAATATATTCAAATATAAACTACACAGAAGCATTCTGTGAAACTTCTTTCTGATCTGAGCATTCAGCTAACAGAGTTAAACCATACTTTTGATTGAGCAGTTTTGAAACACTCTGTCTGTAGAAAATGCAACTGGACATTCGTAACGCTAAGTGGGTAATAGTGGAAAAGAGAATATGTTCAAATATAAACTACACAGAAACATTGTATGAAACTTCTTTCTGTTCTGTGCATTCAACTGACAGAGTTGAACCTTACTTTTGATTGAGCCTTTCTGAAACACTCTTTCTGTAGAAACTGCAATTGGACATTCTGAGCGCTAAGAGGCCTATATTGGGAAAAATAATATCTTCAAATAAAAACTACACAGAAGCATTGTGTGAAACTTATTTCTGATATATTCATTAAGCTAACAGAGTTAAACCATACTTTTGATTGCGCAGTTCTGAACACTCTTTCTGTAGAAAATGCAAGTGGACATTCGGAGCGCTAAGAGGGTAATAGTGGAAAAAGGAATGTCTCCAAATATAAACTACACAGAATCATTCTGTGAAACTTCTTTCTGATCTGTGCATTCAGCTAACAGAGTTAAACCATACTTTTGATTGAGCAGATCTGAACACTCTTTCTGTAGAAAATGCAACTGGACATTTGGAGCGCTAAGAGAGTAGTAGTGGAAAAAGGAATATATTCAAATATAAACTACACAGAAGCATTCTGTGAAACTTCTTTCTGATCTGAGCATTCAGCTAACAGAGTTAAACCATACTTATGATTGAGCAGTTTTGAAACACTCCGTCTGTAGAAAATGCAACTGGACATTCGTAGCGCTAAGTGGGTAATAGTGGAAAAAAGAATATGTTCAAATATAAACTACACAGAAGCATTGTATGAAACTTCTTTCTGTTCTGTGCATTCAACTAACAGAGTTGAACCTTACTTTTGATTGAGCCTTTCTGAAAATCTCTTTCTGTAGAAACTGCAATTGGACATTCTGAGCGCTTAAGAGGCCTATATTGGGAAAAATAATATCTTCAAATAAAAACTACACAGAAGCATTGTGTGAAACTTATTTCTGATATGTTCATTAAGCTAACAGAGTTAACCCATACTTTTGATTGCGCAGTTCTGAACACTCTTTCTGTAGAAAATGCAAGTGGACATTCGGAGCGCAAAGAGGGTAATAGTGGAAAAAGGAATATATTCAAATATAAACTACACAGTAGCATTCTGTGAAAATTCCTTCTGTTCTGTGCATTCAACTAACAGAGTTGAACCTTACTTTTGATTGAGCCGTTCTGAAACACTCTTTCTGTAGAAACTGCAATTGGACATGCTAAGGGCTAAGAGGCCTACATTGGGAAAAAGAATATCTTCAAATAAAAACTACACAGATGCATTCTGTGAAACTCATTTCTGATCTGTAAATTCAGTTAACAGAGATAAAACATATTTTTGATTGAGCAGTTATGAAACACTCTTTTTGTAGAAAATGCAAGTGGAGATTCGGAGCGCTAAGAGTGTAATAGTGGAAAAAGGAATGTCTTCAAATATAAACTACACAGAATCATTCGGTGAAACTTCTTTCTGATCTGTGCATTCAGCTAACAGAGTTAAACCATACTTTTGATTGAGCAGATCTGAACACTCTTTCTGTTGAAAATGCAACTGGACATTTGGAGCGCTAAGAACGTAGTAGTGGAAAAAGGAATATATGCAAATATAAACTACACAGAAGCATTCTGTGAAACTGCTTTCTGATCTGAGCATTCAGCTAACAGAGTTAAACCATACTTTTGATTGAGCAGTTTTGAAAAACTCTGTCTGTAGAAAATGCAACTGGACATTCGTAGCGCTAAGAGGGTAATAGTGGAAAAAAGAATATGTTCAAATATAAACTACACAGAAGCATTGTATGAAACTTCTTTCTGTTCTGTGCATTCAACTAACAGAGTTGAACCTTACTTTTGATTGAGCCGTTCTGAAACACTCTTTCTGTAGAAACTGCAATTGGACATTCTGAGCGCTAAGAGGCCTATATTGGGAAAAAGAATGTCTACAAATAAAAACTACACAGAAGAATTGTGTGAAACTTCTTTCTGTTCTGTTTGTTCAACTAAAAGAGTTGAACATTAGTTTTGATTGAGCCGTTCTGAAACACTCTTTCTGTAGAAAATGCAAGTGGAGATTCGGAGCGCTAAGAGGGTAATAGTGGAAAAAGGAATGTCTCCAAATATAAACTACACAGAATCATTCTGTGAAACTTCTTTCTGATCTGTGCATTCAGCTAACAGAGTTAAACCATACTTTTGATTGAGCAGATCTGAACACTCTTTCTGTAGAAAATGCAACTGGACATTTGGAGCGCTAAGAGAGTAGTAGTGGAAAAAGGAATATATTCAAATATAAACTACACAGAAGCATTCTGTGAAACTACTTTCTGATCTGAGCATTCAGCTAACAGAGTTAAACCATACTTTTGATTGAGCAGTTTTGAAACACTCTGTCTGTAGAAAATGCAACTGGACATTCGTAGCGCTAAGTGGGTAATAGTGGAAAAAAGAATATGTTCAAATATAAACTACACAGAAGCATTGTATGAAACTTCTTTCTGTTCTGTGCATTCAACTAACAGAGTTGAACCTTACTTTTGATTGGGCCGTTCTGAAACACTCTTTCTGTAGAAACTGCAATTGGACATTCTTAGCGCTAAGAGGCCTCTATTGGGAAAAAAAATATCTTCAAATAAAAACTACACAGAAGCATTGTGTGAAACTTGTTTCTGATATGTTCATTAAGCTAACAGAGTTAAACCATACTTTTGATTGCGCAGTTCTGAACACTCTTTCTGTAGAAAATGCAAGTGGACATTCGGAGCGCTAAGAGGGTAATAGTGGAAAAAGGAATATATTCAAATATAAACTACACAGTAGCATTCTGTGAAAATTCTTTCTGTTCTGTGCATTCAACTAACAGAGTTGAACCTTACTTTTGATTGAGCCGTTCTGAAACACTCTTTCTGTAGAAACTGCAATTGGACATGCTAAGCGCTAAGAGGCCTACATTGGGAAAAGGAATATCTTCAAATAAAAACTACACAGATGCATTCTGTGAAACTTATTTCTGATCTGTAAATTCAGTTAACAGAGATAAAACATATTTTTGATTGAGCAGTTATGAAACTCTCTTTTTGTAGAAAATGCAAGTGGAGATTCGGAGCGCTAAGAGGGTAATAGTGGAAAAAGGAATGTCTTCAAATATAAACTACACAGAATCATTCGGTGAAACTTCTTTCTGATCTGTGCATTCAGCTAACAGAGTTAAACCATACTTTTGATTGAGCACATCTGAACACTCTTTCTGTAGAAAATGCAACTGGACATTTGGAGCGCTAAGAGCGTAGTAGTGGAAAAAGGAATATATTCAAATATAAACTACACAGAAGCATTCTGTGAAACTTCTTTCTGATCTGAGCATTCAGCTAACAGAGTTAAACCATACTTTTGATTGAGCAGTTTTGAAACACTCTGTCTGTAGAAAATGAAACTGGACATTCGTAGCGCTAAGTGGGTAATAGTGGAAAAAATAATATGTTCAAATATAAACTACACAGAAGCATTGTATGAAACTTCTTTCTTTTCTGTGCATTCAAATAACAGAGTTGAACCTTACTTTTGATTGAGCCGTTCTGAAACACTCTTTCTGTAGAAACTGCAATTGGACATTCTGAGCGCTAGGAGGCATATATTGGGAAAAAGAATGTCTACAAATAAAAACTACAGAGAAGAATTGTGTGAAAATTCTTTCTGTTCTGTTTGTTCAACTAAAAGAGTTGAACCTTAGTTTTGATTGAGCCGTTCTGAAACACTCTTTCTGTAGAAAATGCAAGTGGAGATTCGGAGCGCTAAGAGGGTAATAGTGGAAAAAGGAATGTCTCCAAATATAAACTACACAGAATCATTCTGTGAAACTTCTTTCTGATCTGTGCATTCGGCTAACAGAGTTAAACCATACTTTTGATTGAGCAGATCTGAACACTCTTTCTGTAGAAAATGCAACTGGACATTTGGAGCGCTAAGAGAGTACTAGTGGAAAAAGGAATATATTCAAATATAAACTACACAGAAGCATTCTGTGAAACTTCTTTCTGATCTGAGCATTCAGCTAACAGAGTTAAACCATACTTTTGATTGAGCAGTTTTGAAACCCTCTGTCTGTAGAAAATGCAACTGGACATTCGTAGCGCTAAGAGGGTAATAGTGGAAAAAAGAATATGTTCAAATATAAACTACACAGAAGCATTGTATGAAACTTCTTTCTGTTCTGTGCATTCAACTAACAGAGTTGAACCTTACTTTTGATGGAGCCTTTCTGAAAAACTCTTTCTGTAGAAACTGCAATTGGACATTCTGAGCGCTAAGAGGCCTCTATTGGGAAAAATAATATCTTCAAATAAAAACTACACAGAAGCATTGTGTGAAACCTGTTTCTGATATGTTCATTAAGCTAACAAAGTTAAACCATACTTTTGATTGCGCAGTTCTGAACACTCTTTCTGAAGAAAATGCAAGTGGACATTCGGAGCGCTAAGAGGGTAATAGTGGAAAAAGGAATATATTCAAATATAAACTACACAGTAGCATTCTGTGAAAATTCTTTCTGTTCTGTGCATTCAACTAACAGAGTTGAACCTTACTTTTGATTGAGCCGTTCTGAAACACTCTTTCTGTAGAAACTGCAATTGGACATGTTAAGCGCTAAGAGGCCTACATTGGGAAAAGGAATATCTTCAAATAAAAACTACACAGATGCATTCTGTGAAACTTATTTCTGATCTGTAAATTCAGTTAACAGAGATAAAACATATTTTTGATTGAGCAGTTATGAAACTCTCTTTTTGTAGAAAATGCAAGTGGAGATTCGGAGCGCTAAGAGGGTAATAGTGGAAAAAGGAATGTCTTCAAATATAAACTACACAGAATCATTCGGTGAAACTTCTTTCTGATCTGTGCATTCAGCTAACAGAGTTAAACCATACTTTTGATTGAGCACATCTGAACACTCTTTCTGTAGAAAATGCAACTGGACATTTGGAGCGCTAAGAGCGTAGTAGTGGAAAAAGGAATATATTCAAATATAAACTACACAGAAGCATTCTGTGAAACTTCTTTCTGATCTGAGCATTCAGCTAACAGAGTTAAACCATACTTTTGATTGAGCAGTTTTGAAACACTCTGTCTGTAGAAAATGAAACTGGACATTCGTAGCGCTAAGTGGGTAATAGTGGAAAAAAGAATATGTTCAAATATAAACTACACAGAAGCATTGTATGAAACTTCTTTCTTTTCTTTGCATTCAAATAACAGAGTTGAACCTTACTTTTGATTGAGCCGTTCTGAAACACTCTTTCTGTAGAAACTGCAATTGGACATTCTGAGCGCTAGGAGGCCTATATTGGGAAAAAGAATGTCTACAAATAAAAACTACAGAGAAGAATTGTGTGAAACTTCTTTCTGTTCTGTTTGTTCAACTAAAAGAGTTGAACCTTAGTTTTGATTGAGCCGTTCTGAAACACTCTTTCTGTAGAAAATGCAAGTGGAGATTCGGAGCGCTAAGAGGGTAATAGTGGAAAAAGGAATGTCTCCAAATATAAACTACACAGAATCATTCTGTGAAACTTCTTTCTGATCTGTGCATTCAGCTAACAGAGTTAAACCATACTTTTGATTGAGCAGATCTGAACACTCTTTCTGTAGAAAATGCAACTGGACATTTGGAGCGCTAAGAGAGTACTAGTGGAAAAAGGAATATATTCAAATATAAACTACACAGAAGCATTCTGTGAAACTTCTTTCTGATCTGAGCATTCAGCTAACAGAGTTAAACCATACTTTTGATTGATCAGTTTTGAAACACTCTGTCTGTAGAAAATGCAACTGGACATTCGTAGCGCTAAGAGGGATATAGTGGAAAAAAGAATATGTTCAAATATAAACTACACAGAAGCATTGTATGAAACTTCTTTCTGTTCTGTGCATTCAACTAACAGAGTTGAACCTTACTTTTGATTGAGCCTTTCTGAAACACTCTTTCTGTAGAAACTGCAATTGGACATTCTGAGCGCTAAGAGGCCTCTATTGGGAAAAATAATATCTTCAAATAAAAACCACACAGAAGCATTGTTTGAAACTTATTTCTGATATGTTCATTAAGCTAACAGAGTTAAACCATACTTTTGATTGCGCAGTTCTGAACACTCTTTCTCTAGAAAATGCAAGTGGACATTCGGAGCGCTAAGAGGATAATAGTGGAAAAAGGAGTATATTCAAATATAAACTACACAGTAGCATTCTGTGAAAATTCTTTCTGTTCTGTGCATTCAACTAACAGAGTTGAACCTTACTTTTGATTGAGCCGTTCTGAAACACTCTTTCTGTAGAAACTGCAATTGGACATGCTAAGCGCTAAGAGGCCTACATTGGGAAAAAGAATATCTTCAAATAAAAACTACACAGATGCATTCTGTGAAACATATTTCTGATCTGTAAATTCAGTTAACAGAGATAAAACATATTTTTGATTGAGCAGTTATGAAACACTCTTTTTGTAGAAAATGCAAGTGGAGATTCGGAGCGCTAAGAGGGTAATAGTGGAAAAAGGAATGTCTTCAAATATAAACTACACAGAATCATTCGGTGAAACATCTTTCTGATCTGTGCATTCAGCTAACAGGGTTAAACCATACTTTTGATTGAGCAGATCTGAACATTCTTTCTGTAGAAAATGCAACTGGACATTTGGAGCGCTAAGAGCGTAGTAGTGGAAAAAGGAATATATTCAAATATAAACTACACAGAAGCATTCTGTGAAACTTCTTTCTGATCTGAGCATACAGCTAACAGAGTTAAACCATACTTTTGATTGAGCAGTTTTGAAACACTCTGTCTGTAGAAAATGCAACTGCACATTCGTAGCGCTAAGTGGGTAATAGTGGAAAAAAGAATATGTTCAAATATAAACTACACAGAAGCATTGTATGAAACTTCTTTCGGTTCTGTGCATTCAACTAACAGAGTTGAACCTTACTTTTGATTGAGCCGTTCTGAAACACTCTTTCTGTAGAAACTGCAATTGGACATTCTGAGAGCTAAGAGGCCTATATTGGGAAAAAGAATGTCTAAAAATAAAAACTACACAGAAGAATTGTGTGAAACTTCTTTCTGTTCTGTTTGTTCAACTAAAAGAGTTGAACCTTAGTTTTGATTGAGCCGTTCTGAAACACTCTTTATGGAGAAAAGGCAAGTGGAGATTCGGAGCGCTAAGAGGGTAATAGTGGAAAAGGAATGTCTCCAAATATAAACTACACAGAATCATTCTGTGAAACTTCTTTCTGATCTGTGCATTCAGCTAACAGAGTTAAACCATACTTTTGATTGAGCAGATCTGAACACTCTTTCTGTAGAAAATGCAACTGGACATTTGGAGCGCTAAGAGAGTAGTAGTGGAAAAAGGAATATATTCAAATATAAACTACACAGAATCATTCTGTGAAACTTCTTTCTGATCTGAGCATTCAGCTAACAGAGTTAAACCATACTTTTGATTGAGCAGTTTTGAAACACTCTCTCTGTAGAAAATGCAACTGGACATTCGTAGCGCTAAGTGGGTAATAGTGGAAAAAAGAATATGTTCAAATATAAACTACACAGAAGCATTGTATGAAACTTCTTTCTGTTCTGTGCATTCAACTAACAGAGTTGAACCTTACTTATAATTGAGCCTTTCTGAAACACTCTTTCTGTAGAATCTGCAATTGGACATTCTGAGCGCTAAGAGGCCTATATTGGGAAAAATAATATCTTCAAATAAAAACTACACAGAAGCATTGTGTGAAACTTATTTCTGATATGTTCATTAAGCTAACAGACTTAAACCATACTTTTGATTGCGCAGTTCTGAACACTCTTTCTGTAGAAAATGCAAGTGGACATTCGGAGCGCTAAGAGGGTAATAGTGGAAAAAGGAATATATTCAAATATAAACTACACAGTAGCATTCTGTGAAAATTCTTTCTGTTCTGTGCATTCAACTAACAGAGTTGAACCTTACTTTTGATTGAGCCGTTCTGAAACACTCTTTCTGTAGAAACTGCAATTGGACATGCTAAGCGCTAAGAGGCCTACATTGGGAAAAGGAATATCTTCAAATAAAAACTACACAGATGCATTCTGTGAAACTTATTTCTGATCTGTAAATTCAGTTAACAGAGATAAAACATATTTTTGATTGAGCAGTTATGAAACTCTCTTTTTGTAGAAAATGCAAGTGGAGATTCGGAGCGCTAAGAGGGTAATAGTGGAAAAAGGAATGTCTTCAAATATAAACTACACAGAATCATTCGGTGAAACTTCTTTCTGATCTGTGCATTCAGCTAACAGAGTTAAACCATACTTTTGATTGAGCAGATCTGAACACTCTTTCTGTAGAAAATGCAACTGGACATTTGGAGCGCTAAGAGCGTAGTAGTGGAAAAAGGAATATATTCAAATATAAACTACACAGAAGCATTCTGTGAAACTTCTTTCTGATCTGAGCATACAGCTAACAGAGTTAAACCATACTTTTGATTGAGCAGTTTTGAAACACTCTGTCTGTAGAAAATGCAACTGGACATTCGTAGCGCTAAGTGGGTAATAGTGGAAAAAGAATATGTTCAAATATAAACTACACAGAAGCATTGTATGAAACTTCTTTCTGTTCTGTGCATTCAACTAACAGAGTTGAACCTTACTTTTGATTGAGCCGTTCTGAAACACTCTTTCTGTAGAAACTGCAATTGGACATTCTGAGCGTTAAGAGGCCTATATTGGGAAAAAGAATGTCTACAAATAAAAACTACACAGAAGAATTGTGTGAAACTTCTTTCTGTTCTGTTTGTTCAACTAAATGAGTTGAACCTTAGTTTTGATTTAGCCGTTCGGAAACACTCTTTCTGTAGAAAATGCAAGTGGAGATTCGGAGCGCTAAGAGGGTAATAGTGGAAAAAGGAATATATTCAAATATAAACTACACAGTAGAATTCTGTGAAAATTCTTTCTGTTCTGTGCATTCAACTAACAGAGTTGAACCTTACTTTTGATTGAGCCGTTCTGAAACACTCTTTCTGTAGAAACTGCAATTGGACATGCTAAGCGCTAAGAGGCCTACATTGGGAAAAAGAATATCTTCAAATAAAAACTACACAGATGCATTCTGTGAAACTTATTTCTGATCTGTAATTTCAGTTAACAGAGATAAAACATATTTTTGATTGAGCAGTTATGAAACACACTTTTTGTAGAAAATGCAAGTGGAGATTCGGAGCGCTAAGAGGGTAATAGAGGAAAAAGTAATGTCTTCAAATATAAACTACACAGAATCATTCGGTGAAACTTCTTTCTGATCTGTGCATTCAGCTAAAAGAGTTAAACCATACTTTTGATTGAGCAGATCTGAACACTCTTTGTGTAGAAAATGCAACTGGACATTTGGAGCGCTAAGAGCGTAGTAGTGGAAAAAGGAATATATTCAAATATAAACTACACAGAAGCATTCTGTGAAACTTCTTTCTGATCTGAGCATACAGCTAACAGAGTTAAACCATACTTTTGATTGAGCAGTTTTGAAACACTCTGTCTGTAGAAAATGCAACTGGACATTCGTAGCGCTAAGTGGGTAATAGTGGAAAAAAGAATATGTTCAAATATAAACTACACAGAAGCATTGTATGAAACTTCTTTCTGTTCTGTGCATTCAACTAACAGAGTTGAACCTTACTTTTGATTGAGCCGTTCTGAAACACTCTTTCTGTAGAAACTGCAATTGGAAATTCTGAGAGCTAAGAGGCCTATATTGGGAAAAAGAATGTCTAAAAATAAAAACTACACAGAAGAATTGTGTGAAACTTCTTTCTGTTCTGTTTGTTCAACTAAAAGAGTTGAACCTTAGTTTCGATTGAGCCGTTCTGAAACATTCTTTATGGAGAAAAGGCAAGTGGAGATTCGGAGCGCTAAGAGGGTAATAGTGGAAAAAGGAATGTCTCAAAATATAAACTACACAGAATCATTCTGTGAAACTTCTTTCTGATCTGTGCATTCAGCTAACAGAGTTAAACCATACTTTTGATTGAGCAGATCTGAACACTCTTTCTGTAGAAAATGCAACTGGACATTTGGAGCGCTAAGAGAGTAGTAGTGGAAAAAGGAATATATTCAAATATAAACTACACAGAAGCATTCTGTGAAACTTCTTTCTGATCTGAGCATTCAGCTAACAGAGTTAAACCATACTTTTGATTGAGCAGTTTTGAAACACTCTCTCTGTAGAAAATGCAACTGGACATTCGTAGCGCTAAGTGGGTAATAGTGGAAAAAAGAATATGTTCAAATATAAACTACACAGAAGCATTGTATGAAACTACTTTCTGTTCTGTGCATTCAACTAACAGAGTTGAACCTTACTTATAATTGAGCCTTTCTGAAACACTCTTTCTGTAGAATCTGCAATTGGACATTCTGAGCGCTAAGAGGCCTATATTGGGAAAAATAATATCTTCAAATAAAAACTACACAGAAGCATTGTGTGAAACTTATTTCTGATATGTTCATTAAGCTAACAGACTTAAACCATACTTTTGATTGCGCAGTTCTGAACACTCTTTCTGTAGAAAATGCAAGTGGACATTCGGAGCGCTAAGAGGGTAATAGTGGAAAAAGGAATATATTCAAATATAAACTACACAGTAGCATTCTGTGAAAATTCTTTCTGTTCTGTGCATTCAACTAACAGAGTTGAACCTTACTTTTGATTGAGCCGTTCTGAAACACTCTTTCTGTAGAAACTGCAATTGGACATGCTAAGCGCTAAGAGGCCTACATTGGGAAAAGGAATATCTTCAAATAAAAACTACACAGATGCATTCTGTGAAACTTATTTCTGATCTGTAAATTCAGTTAACAGAGATAAAACATATTTTTGATTGAGCAGTTATGAAACTCTCTTTTTGTAGAAAATGCAAGTGGAGATTCGGAGCGCTAAGAGGGTAATAGTGGAAAAAGGAATGTCTTCAAATATAAACTACACAGAATCATTCGGTGAAACTTCTTTCTGATCTGTGCATTCAGCTAACAGAGTTAAACCATACTTTTGATTGAGCAGATCTGAACACTCTTTCTGTAGAAAATGCAACTGGACATTTGGAGCGCTAAGAGCGTAGTAGTGGAAAAAGGAATATATTCAAATATAAACTACACAGAAGCATTCTGTGAAACTTCTTTCTGATCTGAGCATACAGCTAACAGAGTTAAACCATACTTTTGATTGAGCAGTTTTGAAACACTCTGTCTGTAGAAAATGCAACTGGACATTCGTAGCGCTAAGTGGGTAATAGTGGAAAAAGAATATGTTCAAATATAAACTACACAGAAGCATTGTATGAAACTTCTTTCTGTTCTGTGCATTCAACTAACAGAGTTGAACCTTACTTTTGATTGAGCCGTTCTGAAACACTCTTTCTGTAGAAACTGCAATTGGACATTCTGAGCGTTAAGAGGCCTATATTGGGAAAAAGAATGTCTACAAATAAAAACTACACAGAAGAATTGTGTGAAACTTCTTTCTGTTCTGTTTGTTCAACTAAATGAGTTGAACCTTAGTTTTGATTTAGCCGTTCGGAAACACTCTTTCTGTAGAAAATGCAAGTGGAGATTCGGAGCGCTAAGAGGGTAATAGTGGAAAAAGGAATGTCTCCAAATATAAACTACACAGAATCATTCTGTGAAACTTCTTTCTGATCTGTGCATTCAGCTAACAGAGTTAAACCATACTTTTGATTGAGCAGATCTGAACACTCTTTCTGTAGAAAATGCAACTGGACATTTGGAGCGCTAAGAGAGTAGTAGTGGAAAAAGGAATATATTCAAATATAAACTACACAGAAGCATTCTGTGAAACTTCTTTCTGATCTGAGCATTCAGCTAACAGAGTTAAACCATACTTTTGATTGAGCAGTTTTGAAACACTCTGTCTGTAGAAAATGCAACTGGACATTCGTAGCGCTAAGTGGGTAATAGTGGAAAAAAGAATATGTTCAAATATAAACTACACAGAAGCATTGTATGAAACTTCTTTCTGTTCTGTGCATTCAACTTACAGAGTTGAACCTTACTTTTGATTGAGCCTTTCTGAAACACTCTTTCTGTAGAAACTGCAATTGGATATTCTGAGCGCTAAGAGGCCTATATTGGGAAAAATAATATCTTCAAATAAAAACTACACAGAAGCATTGTGTGAAACTTATTTCTGATATGTTCATTAAGCTAACAGAGTTAAACCATACTTTTGATTGCGCAGTTCTGAACACTCTTTCTGTAGAAAATGCAAGTGGACATTCGGAGCGCTAAGAGGGTAATAGTGGAAAAAGGAATATATTCAAATATAAACTACACTGTAGAATTCTGTGAAAATTCTTTCTGTTCTGTGCATTCAACTAACAGAGTTGAACCTTACTTTTGATTGAGCCGTTCTGAAACACTCTTTCTGTAGAAACTGCAATTGGACATGCTAAGCGCTAAGAGGCCTACATTGGGAAAAAGAATATCTTCAAATAAAAACTACACAGATGCATTCTGTGAAACTTATTTCTGATCTGTAATTTCAGTTAACAGAGATAAAACATATTTTTGATTGAGCAGTTATGAAACACTCTTTTTGTAGAAAATGCAAGTGGAGATTCGGAGCGCTAAGAGGGTAATAGAGGAAAAAGTAATGTCTTCAAATATAAACTACACAGAATCATTCGGTGAAACTTCTTTCTGATCTGTGCATTCAGCTAAAAGAGTTAAACCATACTTTTGATTGAGCAGATCTGAACACTCTTTCTGTAGAAAATGCAACTGGACATTTGGAGCGCTAAGAGCGTAGTAGTGGAAAAAGGAATATATTCAAATATAAACTACACAGAAGCATTCTGTGAAACTTCTTTCTGATCTGAGCATACAGCTAACAGAGTTAAACCATACTTTTGATTGAGCAGTTTTGAAACACTCTGTCTGTAGAAAATGCAACTGGACATTCGTAGCGCTAAGTGGGTAATAGTGGAAAAAAGAATATGTTCAAATATAAACTACACAGAATCATTGTAGGAAACTTCTTTCTGTTCTGTGCATTCAACTAACAGAGTTGAACCTTACTTTTGATTGAGCCGTTCTGAAACACTCTTTCTGTAGAAACTGCAATTGGACATTCTGAGAGCTAAGAGGCCTATATTGGGAAAAAGAATGTCTAAAAATAAAAACTACACAGAAGAATTGTGTGAAACTTTTTTCTGTTCTGTTTGTTCAACTAAAAGAGTTGAACCTTAGTTTTGATTGAGCCGTTCTGAAACACTCTTTATGGAGAAAAGGCAAGTGGAGATTCGGAGCGCTAAGAGGGTAATAGTGGAAAAAGGAATGTCTCCAAATATAAACTACACAGAATCATTCTGTGAAACTTCTTTCTGATCTGTGCATTCAGCTAACAGAGTTAAACCATACTTTTGATTGAGCAGATCTGAACACTCTTTCTGTAGAAAATGCAACTGGACATTTGGAGCGCTAAGAGAGTAGTAGTGGAAAAAGGAATATATTCAAATATAAACTACACAGAAGCATTCTGTGAAACTTCTTTCTGATCTGAGCATTCAGCTAACAGAGTTAAACCGTACTTATGATTGAGCAGTTTTGAAACACTCTGTCTGTAGAAAATGCAACTGGACATTCGTAGCGCTAAGTGGGTAATAGTGGAGAAAAGAATATGTTCAAATATAAACTACAGAGAAGCATTGTATGAAACTTCTTTCTGTTCTGTGCATTCAACTAACAGAGTTGAACCTTACTTTTGATTGAGCCTTTCTGAAACACTCTTTCTGTAGAAAATGCAATTGGACATTCTGAGCGCTAAGAGGCCTCTATTGGGAAAAATAATATCTTCATAAAAACTACACAAAAGCATTGTGTGAAACTTATTTCTGATATGTTCATTAAGCTAACAGAGTTAAACCATACTTTTGATTGCGCAGTTCTGAACACTCTTTCTGTAGAAAATGCAACTGGACATATGGAGCGCTAAGAGAGTACTAGTGGAAAAAGGAATATATTCAAATATAAACTACACAGAAGCATTCTGTGAAACTTCTTTCTGATCTGAGCATTCAGCTAACAGAGTTAAACCATACTTTTGATTGAGCAGTTTTGAAACACTCTGTCTGTAGAAAATGCAACTGGACATTCGTAGCGCTAAGTGGGTAATAGTGGAAAAAAGAATATGTTCAAATATAAACTACACAGAAGCATTTTATGAAACTTCTTTCTGTTCTGTGCATTCAACTAACAGAGTTGAACCTTACTTTTGATTGAGCCTTTCTGAAACACTCTTTCTGTAGAAACTGCAATTGGATATTCTGAGCGCTAAGAGGCCTATATTGGGAAAAATAATATCTTCAAATAAAAACTACACAGAAGCATTGTGTGAAACTTATTTCTGATATGTTCATTAAGCTAACAGAGTTAAACCATACTTTTGATTGCGCAGTTCTGAACACTCTTTCTGTAGAAAATGCAAGTGGACATTCGGAGCGCTAAGAGGGTAATAGTGGAAAAAGGAATATATTCAAATATAAACTACACAGTAGAATTCTGTGAAAATTCTTTCTGTTCTGTGCATTCAACTAACACAGTTGAACCTTACTTTTGATTGAGCCGTTCTGAAACACTCTTTCTGTAGAAACTGCAATTGGACATGCTAAGCGCTAAGAGGCCTACATTGGGAAAAAGAATATCTTCCAATAAAAACTACACAGATGCATTCTGTGAAACTTATTTCTGATCTGTAATTTCAGTTAACAGAGATAAAACATATTTTTGATTGAGCAGTTATGAAACACTCTTTTTGTAGAAAATGCAAGTGGAGATTCGGAGCGCTAAGAGGGTAATAGAGGAAAAAGTAATGTCTTCAAATATAAACTACACAGAATCATTCGGTGAAACTTCTTTCTGATCTGTGCATTCAGCTAAAAGAGTTAAACCATACTTTTGATTGAGCATATCTGAACACTCTTTGTGTAGAAAATGCAACTGGACATTTGGAGCGCTAAGAGCGTAGTAGTGGAAAAAGGAATATATTCAAATATAAACTACACAGAAGCATTCTGTGAAACTTCTTTCTGATCTGAGCATACAGCTAACAGAGTTAAACGATACTTTTGATTGAGCAGTTTTGAAACACTCTGTCTGTAGAAAATGCAACTGGACATTCGTAGCGCTAAGTGGGTAACAGTGGAAAAAAGAATATTTTCAAATATAAACTACACAGAAGCATTGTATGAAACTTCTTTCTGTTCTGTGCATTCAACTAACAGAGTTGAACCTTACTTTTGATTGAGCCGTTCTGAAACACTCTTTCTGTAGAAACTGCAATTGGACATTCTGAGAGCTAAGAGGCCTATATTGGGAAAAAGAATGTCTACAAATAAAAACTACACAGAAGAATTGTGTGAAACTTCTTTCTGTTCTGTTTGTTCAACTAAAAGAGTTGAACCTTAGTTTCGATTGAGCCGTTCTGAAACACTCTTTATGGAGAAAAGGCAAGTGGAGATTCGGAGCGCTAAGAGGGTAATAGTGGAAAAAGGAATGTCTCCAAATATAAACTACACAGAATCATTCTGTGAAACTTCTTTCTGATCTGTGCATTCAGCTAACAGAGTTAAACCATACTTTTGATTGAGCAGATCTGAACACTCTTTCTGTAGAAAATGCAACTGGACATTTGGAGCGCTAAGAGCGTAGTAGTGGAAAAAGGAATATATTCAAATATAAACTACACAGAAGCATTCTGTGAAACTTCTTTCTGATCTGAGTATTCAGCTAACAGATTTAAACCATACTTTTGATTGAGCAGTTTTGAAACACTCTCTCTGTAGAAAATGCAACTTGGCATTCGTAGCGCTAAGTGGGTAATAGTGGAAAAAAGAATATGTTCAAATATAAACTACACAGAAGCATTGTATGAAACTTCTTTCTGTTCTGTGCATTCAACTAACAGAGTTGAACGTTACTTATAATTGAGCCTTTCTGAAACACTCTTTCTGTAGAATCTGCAATTGGACATTCTGAGCGCTAAGAGGCCTATATTGGGAAAAATAATATCTTCAAATAAAAACTACACAGAAGCATTTTGTGAAACTTATTTCTGATATGTTCATTAAGCTAACAGAGTTAAAACATACTTTTGATTGCGCAGTTCTGAACACTCTTTCTGTAGAAAATGCAAGTGGACATTCGGAGCGCTAAGAGGGTAATAGTGGAAAAAGTAATATATTCAAATATAAACTACACAGTAGCATTCTGTGAAAATTCTTTCTGTTCTGTGCATTCAACTAACAGAGTTGAAACTTACTTTTGATTGAGCCGTTCTGAAACACTCTTTCTGTAGAAACTGCAATTGGACATGCTAAGCGCTAAGAGGCCTACATTGGGAAAAGGAATATCTTCAAATAAAAACTACACAGATGCATTCTGTGAAACTTATTTCTGATCTGTAAATTCAGTTAACAGAGATAAAACATATTTTTGATTGAGCAGTTATGAAACTCTCTTTTTGTAGAAAATGCAAGTGGAGATTCGGAGCGCTAAGTGGGTAATAGTGGAAAAAGGAATGTCTCCAAATATAAACTACACAGAATCATTCTGTGAAACTTCTTTCTGATCTGTGCATTCAGCTAACAGAGTTAAACCATACTTTTGATTGAGCAGATCTGAACACTCTTTCTGTAGAAAATGCAACTGGACATTTGGAGCGCTAAGAGAGTAGTAGTGGAAAAAGGAATATATTCAAATATAAACTACACAGAAGCATTCTGTGAAACTTCTTTCTGATCTGAGCATTCAGCTAACAGAGTTAAACCATACTTTTGATTGAGCAGTTTTGAAACACTCTCTCTGTAGAAAATGCAACTTGGCATTCGTAGCGCTAAGTGGGTAATAGTGGAAAAAAGAATATGTTCAAATATAAACTACACAGAAGCATTGTATGAAACTTCTTTCTGTTCTGTGCATTCAACTAACAGAGTTGAACCTTACTTATAATTGAGCCTTTCTGAAACACTCTTTCTGTAGAATCTGCAATTGGACATTCTGAGCGCTAAGAGGCCTATATTGGGAAAAATAATATCTTCAAATAAAAACTACACAGAAGCATTGTGTGAAACTTATTTCTGATATGTTCATTAAGCTAACAGAGTTAAACCATACTTTTGATTGCGCAGTTCTGAACACTCTTTCTGTAGAAAATGCAAGTGGACATTCGGAGCGCTAAGAGGGTAATAGTGGAAAAAGGAATATATTCAAATATAAACTACACAGTAGCATTCTGTGAAAATTCTTTCTGTTCTGTGCATTCAACTAACAGAGTTGAACCTTACTTTTGATTGAGCCGTTCTGAAACACTCTTTCTGTAGAAACTGCAATTGGACATGCTAAGCGCTAAGAGGCCTACATTGGGAAAAGGAATATCTTCAAATAAAAACTACACAGATGCATTCTGTGAAACTTATTTCTGATCTGTAAATTCAGTTAACAGAGATAAAACATATTTTTGATTGAGCAGTTATGAAACTCTCTTTTTGTAGAAAATGCAAGTGGAGATTCGGAGCGCTAAGAGGGTAATAGTGGAAAAAGGAATGTCTTCAAATATAAACTACACAGAATCATTCGGTGAAACTTCTTTCTGATCTGTGCATTCAGCTAACAGAGTTAAACCATACTTTTGATTGAGCACATCTGAACACTCTTTCTGTAGAAAATGCAACTGGACATTTGGAGCGCTAAGAGCGTAGTAGTGGAAAAAGGAATATATTCAAATATAAACTACACAGAAGCATTCTGTGAAACTTCTTTCTGATCTGAGCATTCAGCTAACAGAGTTAAACCATACTTTTGATTGAGCAGTTTTGAAACACTCTGTCTGTAGAAAATGAAACTGGACATTCGTAGCGCTAAGTGGGTAATAGTGGAAAAAATAATATGTTCAAATATAAACTACACAGAAGCATTGTATGAAACTTCTTTCTTTTCTGTGCATTCAAATAACAGAGTTGAACCTTACTTTTGATTGAGCCGTTCTGAAACACTCTTTCTGTAGAAACTGCAATTGGACATTCTGAGCGCTAGGAGGCATATATTGGGAAAAAGAATGTCTACAAATAAAAACTACAGAGAAGAATTGTGTGAAAATTCTTTCTGTTCTGTTTGTTCAACTAAAAGAGTTGAACCTTAGTTTTGATTGAGCCGTTCTGAAACACTCTTTCTGTAGAAAATGCAAGTGGAGATTCGGAGCGCTAAGAGGGTAATAGTGGAAAAAGGAATGTCTCCAAATATAAACTACACAGAATCATTCTGTGAAACTTCTTTCTGATCTGTGCATTCGGCTAACAGAGTTAAACCATACTTTTGATTGAGCAGATCTGAACACTCTTTCTGTAGAAAATGCAACTGGACATTTGGAGCGCTAAGAGAGTACTAGTGGAAAAAGGAATATATTCAAATATAAACTACACAGAAGCATTCTGTGAAACTTCTTTCTGATCTGAGCATTCAGCTAACAGAGTTAAACCATACTTTTGATTGAGCAGTTTTGAAACCCTCTGTCTGTAGAAAATGCAACTGGACATTCGTAGCGCTAAGAGGGTAATAGTGGAAAAAAGAATATGTTCAAATATAAACTACACAGAAGCATTGTATGAAACTTCTTTCTGTTCTGTGCATTCAACTAACAGAGTTGAACCTTACTTTTGATGGAGCCTTTCTGAAAAACTCTTTCTGTAGAAACTGCAATTGGACATTCTGAGCGCTAAGAGGCCTCTATTGGGAAAAATAATATCTTCAAATAAAAACTACACAGAAGCATTGTGTGAAACCTGTTTCTGATATGTTCATTAAGCTAACAAAGTTAAACCATACTTTTGATTGCGCAGTTCTGAACACTCTTTCTGAAGAAAATGCAAGTGGACATTCGGAGCGCTAAGAGGGTAATAGTGGAAAAAGGAATATATTCAAATATAAACTACACAGTAGCATTCTGTGAAAATTCTTTCTGTTCTGTGCATTCAACTAACAGAGTTGAACCTTACTTTTGATTGAGCCGTTCTGAAACACTCTTTCTGTAGAAACTGCAATTGGACATGTTAAGCGCTAAGAGGCCTACATTGGGAAAAGGAATATCTTCAAATAAAAACTACACAGATGCATTCTGTGAAACTTATTTCTGATCTGTAAATTCAGTTAACAGAGATAAAACATATTTTTGATTGAGCAGTTATGAAACTCTCTTTTTGTAGAAAATGCAAGTGGAGATTCGGAGCGCTAAGAGGGTAATAGTGGAAAAAGGAATGTCTTCAAATATAAACTACACAGAATCATTCGGTGAAACTTCTTTCTGATCTGTGCATTCAGCTAACAGAGTTAAACCATACTTTTGATTGAGCACATCTGAACACTCTTTCTGTAGAAAATGCAACTGGACATTTGGAGCGCTAAGAGCGTAGTAGTGGAAAAAGGAATATATTCAAATATAAACTACACAGAAGCATTCTGTGAAACTTCTTTCTGATCTGAGCATTCAGCTAACAGAGTTAAACCATACTTTTGATTGAGCAGTTTTGAAACACTCTGTCTGTAGAAAATGAAACTGGACATTCGTAGCGCTAAGTGGGTAATAGTGGAAAAAAGAATATGTTCAAATATAAACTACACAGAAGCATTGTATGAAACTTCTTTCTTTTCTTTGCATTCAAATAACAGAGTTGAACCTTACTTTTGATTGAGCCGTTCTGAAACACTCTTTCTGTAGAAACTGCAATTGGACATTCTGAGCGCTAGGAGGCCTATATTGGGAAAAAGAATGTCTACAAATAAAAACTACAGAGAAGAATTGTGTGAAACTTCTTTCTGTTCTGTTTGTTCAACTAAAAGAGTTGAACCTTAGTTTTGATTGAGCCGTTCTGAAACACTCTTTCTGTAGAAAATGCAAGTGGAGATTCGGAGCGCTAAGAGGGTAATAGTGGAAAAAGGAATGTCTCCAAATATAAACTACACAGAATCATTCTGTGAAACTTCTTTCTGATCTGTGCATTCAGCTAACAGAGTTAAACCATACTTTTGATTGAGCAGATCTGAACACTCTTTCTGTAGAAAATGCAACTGGACATTTGGAGCGCTAAGAGAGTACTAGTGGAAAAAGGAATATATTCAAATATAAACTACACAGAAGCATTCTGTGAAACTTCTTTCTGATCTGAGCATTCAGCTAACAGAGTTAAACCATACTTTTGATTGATCAGTTTTGAAACACTCTGTCTGTAGAAAATGCAACTGGACATTCGTAGCGCTAAGAGGGATATAGTGGAAAAAAGAATATGTTCAAATATAAACTACACAGAAGCATTGTATGAAACTTCTTTCTGTTCTGTGCATTCAACTAACAGAGTTGAACCTTACTTTTGATTGAGCCTTTCTGAAACACTCTTTCTGTAGAAACTGCAATTGGACATTCTGAGCGCTAAGAGGCCTCTATTGGGAAAAATAATATCTTCAAATAAAAACCACACAGAAGCATTGTTTGAAACTTATTTCTGATATGTTCATTAAGCTAACAGAGTTAAACCATACTTTTGATTGCGCAGTTCTGAACACTCTTTCTGTAGAAAATGCAAGTGGACATTCGGAGCGCTAAGAGGATAATAGTGGAAAAAGGAGTATATTCAAATATAAACTACACAGTAGCATTCTGTGAAAATTCTTTCTGTTCTGTGCATTCAACTAACAGAGTTGAACCTTACTTTTGATTGAGCCGTTCTGAAACACTCTTTCTGTAGAAACTGCAATTGGACATGCTAAGCGCTAAGAGGCCTACATTGGGAAAAAGAATATCTTCAAATAAAAACTACACAGATGCATTCTGTGAAACATATTTCTGATCTGTAAATTCAGTTAACAGAGATAAAACATATTTTTGATTGAGCAGTTATGAAACACTCTTTTTGTAGAAAATGCAAGTGGAGATTCGGAGCGCTAAGAGGGTAATAGTGGAAAAAGGAATGTCTTCAAATATAAACTACACAGAATCATTCGGTGAAACTTCTTTCTGATCTGTGCATTCAGCTAACAGAGTTAAACCATACTTTTGATTGAGCAGATCTGAACACTCTTTCTGTAGAAAATGCAACTGGACATTTGGAGCGCTAAGAGGGTAGTAGAGGAAAAAGGAATATATTCAAATATAAACTACACAGAAGCATTCTGTGAAACTTCTTTCTGATCTGAGCATTCAGCTAACAGAGTTAAACCATACTTTTTATTGAGCAGTTTTGAAACACTCTGTCTGTAGAAAATGCAACTGGACATTCGTAGCGCTAAGTGGGTAATAGTGGAAAAAAGAATATGTTCAAATATAAACTACACAGAAGCATTGTATGAAACTTCTTTCTGTTCTGTGCATTCAACTAACAGAGTTGAACCTTACTTTTGATTGAGCCGTTCTGAAACACTCTTTCTGTAGAAACTGCAATTGGACATTCTGAGCGCTAAGAGGCCTATATTGGGAAAAAGAATGTCTACAAATAAAAACTACACAGAAGAATTGTGTGAAACTTCTTTCTGTTCTGTTTGTTCAACTAAAAGAGTTGAACCTTAGTTTTGATTGAGCCGTTCTGAAACACTTTTTCTGTAGAAAATGCAAGTGGAGATTCGGAGCGCTAAGAGGGTAATAGTGGAAAAAGGAATGTCTCCAAATATAAACTACACAGAATCATTCTGTGAAACTTCTTTCTGATCTGTGCATTCAGCTAAGAGAGTTAAACCATACTTTTGATTGAGCAGATCTGAACCCTCTTTCTGTAGAAAATGCAACTGGACATTTGGAGCGCGAAGAGCGTAGTAGTGGAAAAAGGAATATATTCAAATATAAACTACACAGAAGCATTCTGTGAAACTTCTTTCTGATCTGAGCATTCAGCTAACAGAGTTAAACCATACTTTTGATTGAGCAGTTTTGAAACACTCTGTCTGTAGAAAATGCAACTGGACATTCGTAGAGCTAAGTGGGTAATAGTGGAAAAAATAATATCTTCAAATATAAACTACACAGAAGCATTGTATGAAACTTCTTTCTGTTCTGTGCATTCAACTAACAGAGTTGAACCTTACTTTTGCTTGAGCCGTTCTGAAACACTCTTTCTGTAGAAACTGCAATTGGACATTCTGAGCGCTAAGAGACCTATATTGGGAAAAAGAATGTCTACAAATAAAAACTACAGAGAAGAATTGTGTGAAACTTCTTTCTGTTCTGTTTGTTCAACTAAAAGATTTGAACCTTAGTTTTGATTGAGCCGTTCTGAAACACTCTTTCTGCAGAAAATGCAAGTGGAGATTCGGAGCGCTAAGAGGGTAATAGTGGAAAAAGGAATGTCTCCAAATATAAACTACACAGAATCATTCTGTGAAACTTGTTTCTGATCTGTGCATTCAGCTAACAGAGTTAAACCATACTTTTGATTGAGCAGAACTGAACACTCTTTCTGTAGAAAATGCAACTGGACATTTGGAGCGCTAAGAGCGTAGTAGTGGAAAAAGGAATATATTCAAATATAAACTACACAGAAGCATTCTGTGAAACTTCTTTCTGATCTGAGCATTCAGCTAACAGAGTTAAACCATACTTTTGATTGAGCAGTTTTGAAACACTCTGTCTGTAGAAAATGCAACTGCACATTCGTAGCGCTAAGTGGGTAATAGTGGAGAAAAGAATATGTTCAAATATAAACTACACAGAAACATTGTATGAAACTTCTTTCTGTTCTGTGCATTCAACTAACAGAGTTGAACCTTACTTTTGATTGAGCCTTTCTGAAACACTCTTTCTGTAGAAACTGCAATTGGACATTCTGAGCGCTAAGAGGCCTATATTGGGAAAAATAATATCTTCAAATAAAAACTACACAGAAGCATTGTGTGAAACTTATTTCTGATATGTTCATTAAGCTAACAGAGTTAAACCATACTTTTGATTGCGCAGTTCTGAACACTCTTTCTGTAGAAAATGCAAGTGGACATTCGGAGCGCTAGGAGGGTAATAGTGGAAAAAGGAATATATTCAAATATAAACTACACAGTAGCATTCTGTGAAAATTCTTTCTGTTCTGTGCATTCAACTAACAGAGTTGAACCTTACTTTTGATTGAGCCGTTCTGAAACACTCTTTCTGTAGAAACTGCAATTGGACATGCTAAGCGCTAAGAGGCCTACATTGGGAAAAAGAATATCTTCAAATAAAAACTACACAGATGCATTCTGTGAAACTTATTTCTGATCTGTAAATTCAGTTAACAGAGATAAAACATATTTTTGATTGAGCAGTTATGAAACACTCTTTTTGTAGAAAATGCAAGTGGAGATTCGGAGCGCTAAGAGGGTAATAGTGGAAAAAGGAATGTCTTCAAATATAAACTACACAGAATCATTCGGTGAAACTTCTTTCTGATCTGTGCATTCAGCTAACAGAGTTAAACCATACTTTTGATTGAGCAGATCTGAACAATCTTTCTGTAGAAAATGCAACTGGACATTTGGAGCGCTAAGAGCGTAGTAGTGGAAAAAGGAATATATTCAAATATAAACTACACAGAAGCATTCTGTGAAACTTCTTTCAGATCTGAGCATTCAGCTAACAGAGTTAAACCATACTTTTGATTGAGCAGTTTTGAAACACTCTGTCTGTAGAAAATGCAACTGGACATTCGTAGCGCTAAGTGGGTAATAGTGGAAAAAAGAATATGTTCAAATATAAACTACACAGAAGCATTGTATGAAACTTCTTTCTGTTCTGTGCATTCAACTAACAGAGTTGAACCTTACTTTTGATTGAGCCGTTCTGAAACACTCTTTCTGTAGAAACTGCAATTGGACATTCTGAGCGCTAAGAGGCCTATATTGGGAAAAAGAATGTCTACAAATAAAAACTACACAGAAGAATTGTGTGAAACTTCTTTCTGTTCTGTTTGTTCAACTAAAAGAGTTGAACCTTAGTTTTGATTGAGCCGTTCTGAAACACTCTTTCTGTAGAAAATGCAAGTGGAGATTCGGAGCGCTAAGAGGGTAATAGTGGAAAAAGGAATGTCTCCAAATATAAACTACACAGAATCATTCTGTGAAACTTCTTTCTGATCTGTGCATTCAGCTAAGAGAGTTAAACCATATTTTGATTGAGCAGATCTGAACACTCTTTCTGTAGAAAATGCAACTGGACATTTGGAGCGCTAAGAGAGTAGTAGTGGAAAAAGGAATATATCCAAATATAAACTACACAGAAGCATTCTGTGAAACTTCTTTCTGATCTGAGCATTCAGCTAACAGAGTTAAACCATACTTTTGATTGAGCAGTTTTGAAACACTCTGTCTGTAGAAAATGCAACTGGACATTCGTAGCGCTAAGTGGGTAATTGTGGAAAAAAGAATATGTTCAAATATAAACTACACAGAAGCATTGTATGAAACTTCTTTCTGTTCTGTGCATTCAACTAACAGAGTTGAACCTTACATTTGATTGAGCCTTTCTGAAACACTCTTTCTGTAGAAACTGCAATTTGACATTCTGAGCGCTAAGAGGCCTATATTGGGAAAAATAATAACTTCAAATAAACACTACACAGAAGCATTGTGTGAAACTTATTTCTGATATGTTCATTAAGCTAACAGAGTTAAACCATACTTTTGATTGCGCAGTTCTGAACACTCTTTCTGTAGAAAATGCAAGTGGACATTCGGAGCGCTAAGAGGGTAATAGTGGAAAAAGGAATATATTCAAATATAAACTACACAGTAGCATTCTGTGAAAATTCTTTCTGTTCTGTGCATTCAACTAACAGAGTTGAACCTTACTTTTGATTGAGCCGTTCTGAAACACTCTTTCTGTAGAAACTGCAATTGGACATGCTAAGCGCTAAGAGGCCTACATTTTGAAAAAGAATATCTTCAAATAAAAACTACACAGATGCATTCTGTGAAACTTATTTCTGATCTGTAAATTCAGTTAACAGAGATAAAACATATTTTTGATTGAGCAGTTATGAAACACTCTTTTTGTAGAAAATGCAAGTGGAGATTCGCAGCGCTAAGAGGGTAATAGTGTAAAGAGGAATGTCTTCAAATATAAACTACACAGAATCATTCGGTGAAACTTCTTTCTGATCTGTGCATTCAGCTAACAGAGTTAAACCATACTTTTGATTGAGCAGATCTGAACACTCTTTCTGTAGAAAATGCAACTGGACATTTGGAGCGCTAAGAGCGTAGTAGTGGAAAAAGGAATATATTCAAATATAAACTACACAGAAGCATTCTGTGAAACTTCTTTCTGATCTGAGCATTCAGCTAACAGAGTTAAACCATACTTTTGATTGAGCAGATCTGAACTCTCTTTCTGTAGAAAATGCAACTGGACCTTTGGAGCGCTAAGAGAGTAGTAGTGGAAAAAGGAATATATTCAAATATAAACTACACAGAAGCATTCTGTGAAACTTCTTTCTGATCTGAGAATTCAGCTAACAGAGTTAAACCATACTTTTGATTGAGCAGTTTTGAAACACTCTGTCTGTAGAAAATGCAACTGGACATTCGTAGCGCTGAGTGGGTAATAGTGGAAAAAAGAATATGTTCAAATATGAACTACACAGAAGCATTGTATGAAACTTCTTTGTGTTCTGTGCATTCAACTAACAGAGTTGAACCTTACTTTTGATTGAGCCGTTCTGAAACACTCTTTCTGTAGAAACTGCAATTGGACTTTCTGAGCGCTAAGAGACCTATATTGGGAAAAAGAATGTCTACAAATAAAAACTACAGTGAAGAATTGTGTGAAACTTCTTTCTGTTCTGTTTGTTCAACTAAAAGATTTGAACCTTAGTTTTGATTGAGCCGTTCTGAAACACTCTTTCTGCAGAAAATGCAAGTGGAGATTCGGAGCTCTAAGAGGGTAATAGTGGAAAAAGAAATGTCTCCAAATATAAACTACACAGAATCATTCGGTGAAACTTCTTTCTGATCTGTGCATTCAGCTAACAGAGTTAAACCATACTTTTGATTGAGCAGATCTGAACACTCTTTCTGTAGAAAATGCAACTGGACATTTGGAGCGCTAAGAGCGTAGTAGTGGAAAAAGGAATATATTCAAATATAAACTACACAGAAGCATTCTGTGAAACTTCTTTCTGATCTGAGCATTCAGCTAACAGAGTTAAACCATACTTTTGATTGAGCAGTTTTGAAACACTCTGTCTGTAGAAAATGCGACTGGACATTCGTAGCGCTAAGTGGGTAATAGTGGAGAAAAGAATATGTTCAAATATAAACTACACAGAAACATTGTATGAAACTTCTTTCTGTTCTGTGCATTCAACTAACAGAGTTGAACCTTACTTTTGATTGAGCCTTTCTGAAACACTCTTTCTGTAGAAACTGCAATTGGACATTCTGAGCGCTAAGAGGCCTATATTGGGAAAAATAATATCTTCAAATAAAAACTACACAGAAGCATTGTGTGAAACTTATTTCTGATATGTTCATTAAGCTAACAGAGTTAAACCATACTTTTGATTGTGCAGTTCTGAACACTCTTTCTGTAGAAAATTCAAGTGGACATTCGGAGCGCTAAGAGGGTAATAGTGGAAAAAGGAATATATTCAAATATAAACTACACAGTAGCATTCTGTGAAAATTCTTTCTGTTCTGTGCATTCAACTAACAGAGTTGAACCTTACTTTTGATTGAGCCGTTCTGAAACTCTCTTTCTGTAGAAACTGCAATTGGACATGCTAAGCGCTAAGAGGCCTACATTGGGAAAAAGAATATCTTCAAATAAAAACTACACAGATGCATTCTGTGAAACTTATTTCTGATCTGTAAATTCAGTTAACAGAGATAAAACATATTTTTGATTGAGCAGTTATGAAACACTCTTTTTGTAGAAAATGCAAGTGGAGATTCGGAGCGCTAAGAGGGTAATAGTGGAAAAAGGAATGTCTTCAAATATAAACTACACAGAATCATTCGGTGAAACTTCTTTCTGATCTGTGCATTCAGCTAACAGAGTTAAACCATACTTTTGATTGAGCAGATCTGAACACTCTTTCTGTAGAAAATGCAACTGGACATTTGGAGCGCTAAGAGGGTAGTAGAGGAAAAAGGAATATATTCAAATATAAACTACACAGAAGCATTCTGTGAAACTTCTTTCTGATCTGAGCATTCAGCTAACAGAGTTAAACCATACTTTTTATTGAGCAGTTTTGAAACACTCTGTCTGTAGAAAATGCAACTGGACATTCGTAGCGCTAAGTGGGTAATAGTGGAAAAAAGAATATGTTCAAATATAAACTACACAGAAGCATTGTATGAAACTTCTTTCTGTTCTGTGCATTCAACTAACAGAGTTGAACCTTACTTTTGATTGAGCCGTTCTGAAACACTCTTTCTGTAGAAACTGCAATTGGACATTCTGAGCGCTAAGAGGCCTATATTGGGAAAAAGAATGTCTACAAATAAAAACTACACAGAATAATTGTGTGAAACTTCTTTCTGTTCTGTTTGTTCAACTAAAAGGGTTGAACCTTAGTTTTGATTGAGCCGTTCTGAAACACTTTTTCTGTAGAAAATGCAAGTGGAGATTCGGAGCGCTAAGAGGGTAATAGTGGAAAAAGGAATGTCTCCAAATATAAACTACACAGAATCATTCTGTGAAACTTCTTTCTGATCTGTGCATTCAGCTAAGAGAGTTAAACCATACTTTTGATTGAGCAGATCTGAACCCTCTTTCTGTACAAAATGCAACTGGACATTTGGAGCGCTAAGAGCGTAGTAGTGGAAAAAGGAATATATTCAAATATAAACTACACAGAAGCATTCTGTGAAACTTCTTTCTGATCTGAGCATTCAGCTAACAGAGTTAAACCATACTTTTGATTGAGCAGTTTTGAAACACTCTGTCTGTAGAAAATGCAACTGGACATTCGTAGAGCTAAGTGGGTAATAGTGGAAAAAATAATATCTTCAAATATAAACTACACAGAATCATTGTATGAAACTTCTTTCTGTTCTGTGCATTCAACTAACAGAGTTGAACCTTACTTTTGCTTGAGCCGTTCTGAAACACTCTTTCTGTAGAAACTGCAATTGGACATTCTGAGTGCTAAGAGACCTATATTGGGAAAAAGAATGTCTACAAATAAAAACTACAGAGAAGAATTGTGTGAAACTTCTTTCTGTTCTGTTTGTTCAACTAAAAGATTTGAACCTTAGTTTTGATTGAGCCGTTCTGAAACACTCTTTCTGCAGAAAATGCAAGTGGAGATTCGGAGCGCTAAGAGGGTAATAGTGGAAAAAGGAATGTCTCCAAATATAAACTACACAGAATCATTCTGTGAAACTTCTTTCTGATCTGTGCATTCAGCTAAAAGAGTTAAACCATACTTTTGATTGAGCAGAACTGAACACTCTTTCTGTAGAAAATGCAACTGGACATTTGGAGCGCTAAGAGACTAGTAGTGGAAAAAGGAATATATCCACATATAAACTACACAGAAGCATTCTGTGAAACTTCTTTCTGATCTGAGCATTCAGCTAACAGAGTTAAACCATACTTTTGATTGAGCAGTTTTGAAACACTCTGTCTGTAGAAAATGCAACTGGACATTCGTAGGGCTAAGTGGGTAATTGTGGAAAAAAGAATATGTTCAAATATAAACTACACAGAAGCAGTGTATGAAACTTCTTTCTGTTCTGTGCATTCAACTAACAGAGTTGAACCTTACATTTGATTGAGCCTTTCTGAAACACTCTTTCTGTAGAAACTGCAATTGGACATTCTGAGCGCTAAGAGGCCTATATTGGGAAAAATAATATCTTCAAATAAAAACTACACAGAAGCATTGTGTGAAACTTATTTCTGATATGTTCATTAAGCTAACAGAGTTAAACCATACTTTTGATTGCGCAGTTCTGAACACTCTTTCTGTAGAAAATGCCAGTGGACATTCGGAGCGCTAAGAGTGTAATAGTGGAAAAAGGAATATATTCAAATATAAACTACACAGTAGCATTCTGTGAAAATTCTTTCTGTTCTGTGCATTCAACTAACAGAGTTGAACCTTACTTTTGATTGAGCCGTTCTGAAACACTCTTTCTGTAGAAACTGCAATTGGACATGCTAAGCGCTAAGAGGCCTACATTTTGAAAAAGAATATCTTCAAATAAAAACTACACAGATGCATTCTTTGAAACTTATTTCTGATCTGTAAATTCAGTTAAGAGAGATAAAACATATTTTTGATTGAGCAGTTATGAAACACTCTTTTTGTAGAAAATGCAAGTGGAGATTCGGAGCGCTAAGAGGGTAATAGTGGAAAGAGGAATGTCTTCAAATATAAACTACACAGAATCATTCGGTGAAACTTCTTTCTGATCTGTGCATTTAGCTAACAGAGTTAAACCATACTTTTGATTGAGCAGATCTGAACACTCTTTCTGTAGAAAATGCAACTGGACATTTGGAGCGCTAAGAGCGTAGTAGTGGAAAAAGGAATATATTCAAATATAAACTAAACAGAAGCATTCTGTGAAACTTCTTTCTGATCTGAGCATTCAGCTAACAGAGTTAAACCATACTTTTGATTGAGCAGTTTTGAAACTCTCTGTCTGTAGAAAATGCAACTGGACATTCGTAGCGCTAAGTGGGTAATAGTGGAAAAAAGAATATGTTCAAATATAAACTACACAGAAGCATTGTATGAAACTTCTTTCTGTTCTGTGCATTCAACTAACAGAGTTGAACCTTACTTTTGATTGAGCCGTTCTGAAACACTCTTTCTGTAGAAACTGCAATTGGACATGCTGAGCGCTAAGAGGCCTATATTGGGAAAAAGAATGTCTACAAATAAAAACTACACAGAAGAATTGTGTGAAACTTATTTCTGTTCTGTTTGTTCAACTAAAAGAGTTGAACCTTAGTTTTGATTGAGCCGTTCTGAAACACTCTTTCTGTAGAAAATGCAAGTGGAGATTCGGAGCGCTAAGAGGGTAATAGTGGAAAAAGGAATGTCTTCAAATATAAACTACACAGAATCATTCGGTGAAACTTCTTTCTGATCTGTGCATTCAGCTAACAGAGTTAAACCATACTTTTGATTGAGCAGTTTTGAAACACTCTGTCTGTAGAAAATGCAACTGGACATTCGTAGCGCTAAGTGGGTAATAGTGGAAAAAAGAATATGTTCAAATATAAACTACACAGAAGCATTGTATGAAACAACTTTCTGTTCTGTGCATTCAACTAACAGAGTTGAACCTTACTTTTGATTGAGCCTTTCTGAAACACTCTTTCTGTAGAAACTGCAATTGGACATTCTGAGCGCTAAGAGGCCTCTATTGGGAAAAATAATATCTTCAAATAAAAACTACACAGAAGCATTGTGTGAAACTTATTTCTGATATGTTCATTAAGCTAACAGAGTTAAACCATACTTTTGATTGCGCAGTTCTGAACACTCTTTCTGTAGAAAATGCCAGTGGACATTCGGAGCGCTAAGAGTGTAATAGTGGAAAAAGGAATATATTCAAATATAAACTACACAGTAGCATTCTGTGAAAATTCTTTCTGTTCTGTGCATTCAACTAACAGAGTTGAACCTTACTTTTGATTGAGCCGTTCTGAAACACTCTTTCTGTAGAAACTGCAATTGGACATGCTAAGCGCTAAGAGGCCTACATTTTGAAAAAGAATATCTTCAAATGAAAACTACACAGATGCATTCTTTGAAACTTATTTCTGATCTGTAAATTCAGTTAAGAGAGATAAAACATATTTTTGATTGAGCAGTTATGAAACACTCTTTTTGTAGAAAATGCAAGTGGAGATTCGGAGCGCTAAGAGGGTAATAGTGGAAAGAGGAATGTCTTCAAATATAAACTACACAGAATCATTCGGTGAAACTTCTTTCTGATCTGTGCATTTAGCTAACAGAGTTAAACCATACTTTTGATTGAGCAGATCTGAACACTCTTTCTGTAGAAAATGCAACTGGACATTTGGAGCGCTAAGAGCGTAGTAGTGGAAAAAGGAATATATTCAAATATAAACTAAACAGAAGCATTCTGTGAAACTTCTTTCTGATCTGAGCATTCAGCTAACAGAGTTAAACCATACTTTTGATTGAGCAGTTTTGAAACTCTCTGTCTGTAGAAAATGCAACTGGACATTCGTAGCGCTAAGTGGGTAATAGTGGAAAAAAGAATATGTTCAAATATAAACTACACAGAAGCATTGTATGAAACTTCTTTCTGTTCTGTGCATTCAACTAACAGAGTTGAACCTTACTTTTGATTGAGCCGTTCTGAAACACTCTTTCTGTAGAAACTGCAATTGGACATGCTGAGCGCTAAGAGGCCTATATTGGGAAAAAGAATGTCTACAAATAAAAACTACACAGAAGAATTGTGTGAAACTTATTTCTGTTCTGTTTGTTCAACTAAAAGAGTTGAACCTTAGTTTTGATTGAGCCGTTCTGAAACACTCTTTCTGTAGAAAATGCAAGTGGAGATTCGGAGCGCTAAGAGGGTAATAGTGGAAAAAGGAATGTCTTCAAATATAAACTACACAGAATCATTCGGTGAAACTTCTTTCTGATCTGTGCATTCAGCTAACAGAGTTAAACCATACTTTTGATTGAGCAGATCTGAACTCTCTTTCTGTAGAAAATGCAACTGGACATTTGGAGCGCTAAGAGAGTAGTAGTGGAAAAAGGAATATATTCAAATATAAACTACACAGAAGCATTCTGTGAAACTTCTTTCTGATCTGAGCATTCAGCTAACAGAGTTAAACCATACTTTTGATTGAGCAGTTTTGAAACACTCTGTCTGTAGAAAATGCAACTGGACATTCGTAGCGCTAAGTGGGTAATAGTGGAAAAAAGAATATGTTCAAATATAAACTACACAGAAGCATTGTATGAAACTTCTTTCTGTTCTGTGCATTCAACTAACAGAGTTGAACCTTACTTTTGATTGAGCCTTTCTGAAACACTCTTTCTGTAGAAACTGCAATTGGACATTCTGAGCGCTAAGAGGCCTCTATTGGGAAAAATAATATCTTCAAATAAAAACTACACAGAAGCATTGTGTGAAACTTATTTCTGATATGTTCATTAAGCTAACAGAGTTAAACCATACTTTTGATTGAGCAGTTCTGAACACTCTTTCTGTAGAAAATGCAAGTGGACATTCGGAGCGCTAAGAGGGTAATAGTGGAAAAAGGTATATATTCAAATATAAACTACACAGTAGCATTCTGTGAAAATTCTTTCTGTTCTGTGCATTCAACTAACAGAGTTGAACCTTACTTTTGATTGAGCCGTTCTGAAACACTCTTTCTGTAGAAACTGCAATTGGACATGCTAAGCGCTAAGAGGCCTACATTTTGAAAAAGAATATCTTCAAATAAAAACTACACAGATGCATTCTGTGAAACTTATTTCTGATCTGTAAATTCAGTTAACAGAGATAAAACATATTTTTGATTGAGCAGTTATGAAACACTCTTTTTGTAGAAAATGCAAGTGGAGATTCGGAGCGCTAAGAGGGTAATAGTGGAAAAAGGAATGTCTTCAAATATAAACTACACAGAATCATTCGGTGAAACTTCTTTCTGATCTGTGCATTCAGCTAACAGAGTTAAACCATACTTTTGATTGAGCAGATCTGGACACTCTTTCTGTAGAAAATGCAACTGGACATTTGGAGCGCTAAGAGCGTAGTAGTGGAAAAAGGAATATATTCAAATATAAACTACACAGAAGCATTCTGTGAAACTTCTTTCTGATCTGAGCATTCAGCTAACAGAGTTAAACCATACTTTTGATTGAGCAGTTTTGAAACACTCTGTCTGTAGAAAATGCAACTGGACATTCGTAGCGCTAAGTGGGTAATAGTGGAAAAAAGAATATGTTCAAATATAAACTACACAGAAGCATTGTATGAAACTTCTTTCTGTTCTGTGCATTCAACTAACAGAGTTGAACCTTACTTTTGATTGAGCCGTTCTGAAACACTCTTTTGTAGAAACTGCAATTGGACATTCTGAGCGCTAAGAGGCCTATATTGGGAAAAAGAATGTCTACAAATAAAAACTACCCAGAAGAATTGTGTGAAACTTATTTCTGATCTGTAAATTCAGTTAACAGAGATAAAACATATTTTTGATTGAGCAGTTATGAAACACTCTTTGTGTAGAAAATGCAAGTGGAGATTCGGAGCGCTAAGAGGGTAATAGTGGAAAAAGGAATGTCTCCAAATATAAACTACACAGAATCATTCTGTGAAACTTATTTCTGATCTGTGCATTCAGCTAACAGAGTTAAACCATACTTTTGATTGAGCAGATCTGAACACTCTTTCTGTAGAAAATGCAACTGGACATTTGGAGCGCGAAGAGAGTAGTAGTGGAAAAAAGAATATATTCAAATATAAACTACACAGAAGCATTCTGTGAAACTTATTTCTGATCTGAGCATTCAGCTAACAGAGTTAAACCATACTTTTGATTGAGCAGTTTTGAAACACTCTGTCTGTAGAAAATGCAACTGGACATTCGTAGCGCTAAGTGGGTAATAGTGGAAAAAAGAATATGTTCAAATATAAACTACACAGAAGCATTGTATGAAACTACTTTCTGTTCTGTGCATTCAACTAACAGAGTTGAACCTTACTTTTGATTGAGCCTTTCTGAAACACTCTTTCTGTAGAAACTGCAATTGGACATTCTGAGCGCTATGAGGCCTATATTGGGAAAAAAAATATCTTCAAATAAAAACTACACAGAAGCATTGTGTGAAACTTATTTCTGATATGTTCATTAAGCTAACAGAGTTAAACCATACTTTTGATTGCGCAGTTCTGAACACTCTTTCTGTAGAAAATGCAAGTGGACATTCGGAGCGCTAAGAGGGTAATAGTGAAAAAGGAATATATTCAAATATAAACTACACAGTAGCATTCTGTGAAAATTCTTTCTGTTCTGTGCATTCAACTAACAGAGTTGAACCTTTCTTTTGATTGAGCCGTTCTGAAACACTCTTTCTGTAGAAACTGCAATTGGACATGCTAAGCGCTAATAGGCCTACATTGGGAAAAAGAATATCTTCAAATAGAAACTACACAGATGCATTCTGTGAAACTTATTTCTGATCTGTAAATTCAGTTAACAGAGATAAAACATATTTTTGATTGAGCAGTTATGAAACACTCTTTTTGTAGAAAATGCAAGTGGAGATTCGGAGCGCTAAGAGGGTAATAGTGGAAAAAGGAATGTCTTCAAATATAAACTACACAGAATCATTCGGTGAAACTTCTTTCTGATCTGTGCATTCAGCTAACAGAGTTAAACCATACTTTTGATTGAGCAGATCTGAACACTCTTTCTGTAGAAAATGCAACTGGACATTTGGAGCGCTAAGAGCGTAGTAGTGGAAAAAGGAATATATTCAAATATAAACTACACAGAATCATTCTGTGAAACTTCTTTCTCATCTGAGCATTCAGCTAACAGAGTTAAACCATACTTTTGATTGAGCAGTTTTGAAACACTCTGTCTGTAGAAAATGCAACTGGACATTCGTAGGGCTAAGTGGGTAATAGTGGAAAAAAGAATATGTTCATATATAAACTACACAGAAACATTGTATGAAACTTCTTTCTGTTCTGTGCATTCAACTAACAGAGTTGAACCTTACTTTTGATTGAGCCGTTCTGAAACACTCTTTCTGTAGAAACTGCAATTGGACATGCTGAGCGCTAAGAGGCCTATATTTGGAAAAAGAATGTCTACAAATAAAAACTACACAGAAGAATTGTGTGAAACGTCTTTCTGTTCTGTTTGTTCAACTAAAAGAGTTGAACCTTAGTTTTGATTGAGCCGTTCTGAAACACACTTTCTGTAGAAAATGCAAGTGGAGATTCGGAGCGCTAAGAGGGTAATAGTGGAAAAAGGAATGTCTCCAAATATAAACTACACAGAATCATTCTGTGAAACTTGTTTGTGATCTGTGCATTCAGCTAACAGAGTTAAACCATACTTTTGATTGAGCAGATCTGAACACTCTTTCTGTAGAAAATGCAACTGGACATTTGGAACGCTAAGAGAGTAGTAGTGGAAAAAGGAATATATTCAAATATAAACTACACAGAAGCATTCTGTGAAACTTCTTTCTGATCTGAGCATTCAGCTAACAGAGTTAAACCATACATTTGATTGAGCAGTTTTGAAACACTCTGTCTTTAGAAAATGCAACTGGACATTCGTAGCGCTAAGTGGGTAATAGTGGAAAAAAGAATATGTTCAAATATGAACTACACAGAAGCATTGTATGAAACTTCTTTGTGTTCTGTGCATTCAACTAACAGAGTTGAACCTTACTTTTGATTGAGCCGTTCTGAAACACTCTTTCTGTAGAAACTGCAATTAGACATTCTGAGCGCTAAGAGGCCTATATTGGGAAAAAGAATGTCTACAAATAAAAACTACACAGAAGAATTGTGTGAAACTTCTTTCTGTTCTGTTTGTTCAACTAAACGAATTGAACCTTAGTTTTGATTGAGCCGTTCTGAAACACTCTTTCTGTAGAAAATGCAAATGGAGATTCGGAGCGCTAAGAGGGTAATAGTGGAAAAAGGAATGTCTCCAAATATAAACTACACAGAATCATTCTGTGAAACTTCTTTCTGATCTGTGCATTCAGCTAACAGAGTTAAACCATACTTTTGATTGAGCAGATCTGAACACTCTTTCTGTAGAAAATGCAACTGGACATTTGGAGCGCTAAGAGAGTAGTAGTGGAAAAAGGAATATATTCAAATATAAACTACACAGAAGCATTCTGTGAAACTTCTTTATGAACTGAGCATTCAGCTAACAGAGTTAAACCATACTTTTGATTGAGCAGTTTTGAAACACTCTGTCTGTAGAAAATGCAACTGGACATTCGTAGCGCTAAGTGGGTAATAGTGGAAAAAAGAATATGTTCAAATATAAACTACACAGAAGCATTGTATGAAACTTCTTTCTGTTCTGTGCATTCAACTAACAGAGTTGAACCTTACTTTTGATTGAGCCTTTCTGAAACACTCTTTCTGTAGAAACTGCAATTGGACATTCTGAGCGCTAAGAGGCCTATATTGGGAAAAATAATATCTTCAAATAAAAACTACACAGAAGCATTGTGTGAAACTTATTTCTGATATGTTCATTAAGCTAACAGAGTTAAACCATACTTTTGATTGCGCAGTTCTGAACACTCTTTCTGTAGAAAATGCAAGTGGACATTCGGAGCGCTAAGAGGGTAATAGTGGAAAAAGGAATATATTCAAATATAAACTACACAGTAGCATTCTGTGAAAATTCTTTATGTTCTGTGCATTCAACTAACAGAGTTGAACCTTACTTTTGATTGAGCCGTTCTGAAACACTCTTTCTGTAGAAACTGCAATTGGACATGCTAAGCGCTAAGAGGCCTACATTGGGAAAAAGAATATCTTCAAATAAAAACTACACAGATGCATTCTGTGAAACTTATTTCTGATCTGTAAATTCAGTTAACAGAGATAAAACATATTTTTGACTGAGCAGTTATGAAACACTCTTTTTGTAGAAAATGCAAGTGGAGATTCGGAGCGCTAAGAGGGTAATAGTGGAAAAAGGAATGTCTTCAAATATAAACTACACAGAATCATTCGGTGAAACTTCTTTGTGATCTGTGCATTCAGCTAACAGAGTTAAACCATACTTTTGATTGAGCAGATCTGAACACTCTTTCTGTAGAAAATGCAACTGGACATTTGGAGCGCTAAGAGCGTAGTAGTGGAAAAAGGAATATATTCAAATATAAACTACACAGAAGCATTCTGTGAAACTTCTTTCTCATCTGAGCATTCAGCTAACAGAGTTAAACCATACTTTTGATTGAGCAGTTTTGAAACACTCTGTCTGTAGAAAATGCAACTGGACATTCGTAGCGCTAAGTGGGTAATAGTGGAAAAAAGAATATGTTCAAATATAAACTACACAGAAGCATTGTATGAAACTTCTTTCTGTTCTGTGCATTCAACTAACAGAGTTGAACCTTACTTTTGATTGAGCCTTTCTGAAACACTCTTTCTGTAGAAACTGCAATTGGACATTCTGAGCGCTATGAGGCCTATATTGGGAAAAAAAATATCTTCAAATAAAAACTACACAGAAGCATTGTGTGAAACTTATTTCTGATATGTTCATTAAGCTAACAGAGTTAAACCATACTTTTGATTGCGCAGTTCTGAACACTCTTTCTGTAGAAAATGCAAGTGGACATTCGGAGCGCTAAGAGGGTAATAGTGAAAAAGGAATATATTCAAATATAAACTACACAGTAGCATTCTGTGAAAATTCTTTCTGTTCTGTGCATTCAACTAACAGAGTTGAACCTTTCTTTTGATTGAGCCGTTCTTAAACACTCTTTCTGTAGAAACTGCAATTGGACATGCTAAGCGCTAATAGGCCTACATTGGGAAAAAGAATATCTTCAAATAGAAACTACACAGATGCATTCTGTGAAACTTATTTCTGATCTGTAAATTCAGTTAACAGAGATAAAACATATTTTTGATTGAGCAGTTATGAAACACTCTTTTTGTAGAAAATGCAAGTGGAGATTCGGAGCGCTAAGAGGGTAATAGTGGAAAAAGGAATGTCTTCAAATATAAACTACACAGAATCATTCGGTGAAACTTCTTTCTGATCTGTGCATTCAGCTAACAGAGTTAAACCATACTTTTGATTGAGCAGATCTGAACACTCTTTCTGTAGAAAATGCAACTGGACATTTGGAGCGCTAAGAGCGTAGTAGTGGAAAAAGGAATATATTCAAATATAAACTACACAGAAGCATTCTGTGAAACTTCTTTCTCATCTGAGCATTCAGCTAACAGAGTTAAACCATACTTTTGATTGAGCAGTTTTGAAACACTCTGTCTGTAGAAAATGCAACTGGACATTCGTAGGGCTAAGTGGGTAATAGTGGAAAAAAGAATATGTTCAAATATAAACTACACAGAAACATTGTATGAAACATCTTTCTGTTCTGTGCATTCAACTAACAGAGTTGAACCTTACTTTTGATTGAGCCGTTCTGAAACACTCTTTCTGTAGAAACTGCAATTGGACATGCTGAGCGCTAAGAGGCCTATATTTGGAAAAAGAATGTCTACAAATAAAAACTACACAGAAGAATTGTGTGAAACGTCTTTCTGTTCTGTTTGTTCAACTAAAAGAGTTGAACCTTCGTTTTGATTGAGCCGTTCTGAAACACACTTTCTGTAGAAAATGCAAGTGGAGATTCGGAGCGCTAAGAGGGTAATAGTGGAAAAAGGAATGTCTCCAAATATAAACTACACAGAATCATTCTGTGAAACTTGTTTGTGATCTGTGCATTCAGCTAACAGAGTTAAACCATACTTTTGATTGAGCAGATCTGAACACTCTTTCTGTAGAAAATGCAACTGGACATTTGGAACGCTAAGAGAGTAGTAGTGGAAAAAGGAATATATTCAAATATAAACTACACAGAAGCATTCTGTGAAACTTCTTTCTGATCTGAGCATTCAGCTAACAGAGTTAAACCATACATTTGATTGAGCAGTTTTGAAACACTCTGTCTTTAGAAAATGCAACTGGACATTCGTAGCGCTAAGTGGGTAATAGTGGAAAAAAGAATATGTTCAAATATGAACTACACAGAAGCATTGTATGAAACTTCTTTGTGTTCTGTGCATTCAACTAACAGAGTTGAACCTTACTTTTGATTGAGCCGTTCTGAAACACTCTTTCTGTAGAAACTGCAATTAGACATTCTGAGCGCTAAGAGGCCTATATTGGGAAAAAGAATGTCTACAAATAAAAACTACACAGAAGAATTGTGTGAAACTTCTTTCTGTTCTGTTTGTTCAACTAAACGAATTGAACCTTAGTTTTGATTGAGCCGTTCTGAAACACTCTTTCTGTAGAAAATGCAAATGGAGATTCGGAGCGCTAAGAGGGTAATAGTGGAAAAAGGAATGTCTCCAAATATAAACTACACAGAATCATTCTGTGAAACTTCTTTCTGATCTGTGCATTCAGCTAACAGAGTTAAACCATACTTTTGATTGAGCAGATCTGAACACTCTTTCTGTAGAAAATGCAACTGGACATTTGGAGCGCTAAGAGAGTAGTAGTGGAAAAAGGAATATATTCAAATATAAACTACACAGAAGCATTCTGTGAAACTTCTTTATGAACTGAGCATTCAGCTAACAGAGTTAAACCATACTTTTGATTGAGCAGTTTTGAAACACTCTGTCTGTAGAAAATGCAACTGGACATTCGTAGCGCTAAGTGGGTAATAGTGGAAAAAAGAATATGTTCAAATATAAACTACACAGAAGCATTGTATGAAACTTCTTTCTGTTCTGTGCATTCAACTAACAGAGTTGAACCTTACTTTTGATTGAGCCTTTCTGAAACACTCTTTCTGTAGAAACTGCAATTGGACATTCTGAGCGCTAAGAGGCCTATATTGGGAAAAATAATATCTTCAAATAAAAACTACACAGAAGCATTGTGTGAAACTTATTTCTGATATGTTCATTAAGCTAACAGAGTTAAACCATACTTTTGATTGCGCAGTTCTGAACAGTCTTTCTGTAGAAAATGCAAGTGGACATTCGGAGCGCTAAGAGGGTAATAGTGGAAAAAGGAATATATTCAAATATAAACTACACAGTAGCATTCTGTGAAAATTCTTTATGTTCTGTGCATTCAACTAACAGAGTTGAACCTTACTTTTGATTGAGCCGTTCTGAAACACTCTTTCTGTAGAAACTGCAATTGGACATGCTAAGCGCTAAGAGGCCTACATTGGGAAAAAGAATATCTTCAAATAAAAACTACACAGATGCATTCTGTGAAACTTATTTCTGATCTGTAAATTCAGTTAACAGAGATAAAACATATTTTTGACTGAGCAGTTATGAAACACTCTTTTTGTAGAAAATGCAAGTGGAGATTCGGAGCGCTAAGAGGGTAATAGTGGAAAAAGGAATGTCTTCAAATATAAACTACACAGAATCATTCGGTGAAACTTCTTTGTGATCTGTGCATTCAGCTAACAGAGTTAAACCATACTTTTGATTGAGCAGATCTGAACACTCTTTCTGTAGAAAATGCAACTGGACATTTGGAGCGCTAAGAGCGTAGTAGTGGAAAAAGGAATATATTCAAATATAAACTACACAGAAGCATTCTGTGAAACTTCTTTCTCATCTGAGCATTCAGCTAACAGAGTTAAACCATACTTTTGATTGAGCAGTTTTGAAACACTCTGTCTGTAGAAAATGCAACTGGACATTCGTAGCGCTAAGTGGGTAATAGTGGAAAAAAGAATATGTTCAAATATAAACTACACAGAAGCATTGTATGAAACTTCTTTCTGTTCTGTGCATTCAACTAACAGAGTTGACCCTTACTTTTGATTGAGCCTTTCTGAAACACTCTTTCTGTAGAAACTGCAATTGGACATTCTGAGCGCTATGAGGCCTATATTGGGAAAAAAAATATCTTCAAATAAAAACTACACAGAAGCATTGTGTGAAACTTATTTCTGATATGTTCATTAAGCTAACAGAGTTAAACCATACTTTTGATTGCGCAGTTCTGAACACTCTTTCTGTAGAAAATGCAAGTGGACATTCGGAGCGCTAAGAGGGTAATAGTGAAAAAGGAATATATTCAAATATAAACTACACAGTAGCATTCTGTGAAAATTCTTTCTGTTCTGTGCATTCAACTAACAGAGTTGAACCTTTCTTTTGATTGAGCCGTTCTGAAACACTCTTTCTGTAGAAACTGCAATTGGACATGCTAAGCGCTAATAGGCCTACATTGGGAAAAAGAATATCTTCAAATAGAAACTACACAGATGCATTCTGTGAAACTTATTTCTGATCTGTAAATTCAGTTAACAGAGATAAAACATATTTTTGATTGAGCAGTTATGAAACACTCTTTTTGTAGAAAATGCAAGTGGAGATTCGGAGCGCTAAGAGGGTAATAGTGGAAAAAGGAATGTCTTCAAATATAAACTACACAGAATCATTCGGTGAAACTTCTTTCTGATCTGTGCATTCAGCTAACAGAGTTAAACCATACTTTTGATTGAGCAGATCTGAACACTCTTTCTGTAGAAAATGCAACTGGACATTTGGAGCGCTAAGAGCGTAGTAGTGGAAAAAGGAATATATTCAAATATAAACTACACAGAAGCATTCTGTGAAACTTCTTTCTCATCTGAGCATTCAGCTAACAGAGTTAAACCATACTTTTGATTGAGCAGTTTTGAAACACTCTGTCTGTAGAAAATGCAACTGGACATTCGTAGGGCTAAGTGGGTAATAGTGGAAAAAAGAATATGTTCAAATATAAACTACACAGAAACATTGTATGAAACTTCTTTCTGTTCTGTGCATTCAACTAACAGAGTTGAACCTTACTTTTGATTGAGCCGTTCTGAAACACTCTTTCTGTAGAAACTGCAATTGGACATGCTGAGCGCTAAGAGGCCTATATTTGGAAAAAGAATGTCTACAAATAAAAACTACACAGAAGAATTGTGTGAAACGTCTTTCTGTTCTGTTTGTTCAACTAAAAGAGTTGAACCTTAGTTTTGATTGAGCCGTTCTGAAACACACTTTCTGTAGAAAATGCAAGTGGAGATTCGGAGCGCTAAGAGGGTAATAGTGGAAAAAGGAATGTCTCCAAATATAAACTACACAGAATCATTCTGTGAAACTTGTTTGTGATCTGTGCATTCAGCTAACAGAGTTAAACCATACTTTTGATTGAGCAGATCTGAACACTCTTTCTGTAGAAAATGCAACTGGACATTTGGAACGCTAAGAGAGTAGTAGTGGAAAAAGGAATATATTCAAATATAAACTACACAGAAGCATTCTGTGAAACATCTTTCTGATCTGAGCATTCAGCTAACAGAGTTAAACCATACATTTGATTGAGCAGTTTTGAAACACTCTGTCTTTAGAAAATGCAACTGGACATTCGTAGCGCTAAGTGGGTAATAGTGGAAAAAAAATATGTTCAAATATGAACTACACAGAAGCATTGTATGAAACTTCTTTGTGTTCTGTGCATTCAACTAACAGAGTTGAACCTTACTTTTGATTGAGCCGTTCTGAAACACTCTTTCTGTAGAAACTGCAATTAGACATTCTGAGCGCTAAGAGGCCTATATTGGGAAAAAGAATGTCTACAAATAAAAACTACACAGAAGAATTGTGTGAAACTTCTTTCTGTTCTGTTTGTTCAACTAAACGAATTGAACCTTAGTTTTGATTGAGCCGTTCTGAAACACTCTTTCTGTAGAAAATGCAAATGGAGATTCGGAGCGCTAAGAGGGTAATAGTGGAAAAAGGAATGTCTCCAAATATAAACTACACAGAATCATTCTGTGAAACTTCTTTCTGATCTGTGCATTCAGCTAACAGAGTTAAACCATACTTTTGATTGAGCAGATCTGAACACTCTTTCTGTAGAAAATGCAACTGGACATTTGGAGCGCTAAGAGAGTAGTAGTGGAAAAAGGAATATATTCAAATATAAACTACACAGAAGCATTCTGTGAAACTTCTTTATGAACTGAGCATTCAGCTAACAGAGTTAAACCATACTTTTGATTGAGCAGTTTTGAAACACTCTGTCTGTAGAAAATGCAACTGGACATTCGTAGCGCTAAGTGGGTAATAGTGGAAAAAAGAATATGTTCAAATATAAACTACACAGAAGCATTGTATGAAACTTCTTTCTGTTCTGTGCATTCAACTAACAGAGTTGAACCTTACTTTTGATTGAGCCTTTCTGAAACACTCTTTCTGTAGAAACTGCAATTGGACATTCTGAGCGCTAAGAGGCCTCTATTGGGAAAAATAATATCTTCAAATAAAAACTACACAGAAGCATTGTGTGAAACTTATTTCTGATATGTTCATTAAGCTAACAGAGTTAAACCATACTTTTGATTGCGCAGTTCTGAACACTCTTTCTGTAGAAAATGCAAGTGGACATTCGGAGCGCTAAGAGGGTAATAGTGGAAAAAGGAATATATTCAAATATAAACTACACAGTAGCATTCTGTGAAAATTCTTTATGTTCTGTGCATTCAACTAACAGAGTTGAACCTTACTTTTGATTGAGCCGTTCTGAAACTCTCTTTCTGTAGAAACTGCAATTGGACATGCTAAGCGCTAAGAGGCCTACATTGGGAAAAAGAATATCTTCAAATAAAAACTACACAGATGCATTCTGTGAAACTTATTTCTGATCTGTAAATTCAGTTAACAGAGATAAAACATATTTTTGACTGAGCAGTTATGAAACACTCTTTTTGTAGAAAATGCAAGTGGAGATTCGGAGCGCTAAGAGGGTAATAGTGGAAAAAGGAATGTCTTCAAATATAAACTACACAGAATCATTCGGTGAAACTTCTTTGTGATCTGTGCATTCAGCTAACAGAGTTAAACCATACTTTTGATTGAGCAGATCTGAACACTCTTTCTGTAGAAAATGCAACTGGACATTTGGAGCGCTAAGAGCGTAGTAGTAGTGGAAAAAGGAATATATTCAAATATAAACTACACAGAAGCATTCTGTGAAACTTCTTTCTCATCTGAGCATTCAGCTAACAGAGTTAAACCATACTTTTGATTGAGCAGTTTTGAAACACTCTGTCTGTAGAAAATGCAACTGGACATTCGTAGCGCTAAGTGGGTAATAGTGGAAAAAAGAATATGTTCAAATATAAACTACACAGAAGCATTGTATGAAACTTCTTTATGTTCTGTGCATTCAACTAACAGAGTTGAACCTTACTTTTGATTGAGCCGTTCTGAAACACTCTTTCTGTAGAAACTGCAATTGGACATGCTGAGCGCTAAGAGGCCTATATTGGGAAAAAGAATGTCTACAAATAAAAACTACACAGAAGAATTGTGTGAAACTTCTTTCTGTTCTGTTTGTTCAACTAAAAGAGTTGAACCTTAGTTTTGATTGAGCCGTTCTGAAACACTCTTTCTGTAGAAAATGCAAGTGGAGATTCGGAGCGCTAAGAGGGTAATAGTGGAAAAAGGAATGTCTCCAAATATAAACTACACAGAATCATTCTGTGAAACTTCTTTCTTTTCTGTGCATTCAGCTAACAGAGTTACACCATACTTTTGATTGAGCAGATCTGAACTCTCTTTCTGTAGAAAATGCAACTGGACCTTTGGAGCGCTAAGAGAGTAGTAGTGGAAAAAGGAATATATTCAAATATAAACTACACAGAAGCATTCTGTGAAACTTCTTTCTGATCTGAGAATTCAGCTAACAGAGTTAAACCATATTTTTGATTGAGCAGTTTTGAAACACTCTGTCTGTAGAAAATGCAACTGGACATTCGTAGCGCTAAGTGGGTAATAGTGGAAAAAAGAATATGTTCAAATATAAACTACACAGAAGCATTGTATGAAACTTCTTTCTGTTCTGTGCATTCAACTAACAGAGTTGAACCTTACTTTTGATTGAGCCTTTCTGAAACACTCTTTCTGTAGAAACTGCAATTGGACATTCTGAGCGCTAAGAGGCCTCTATTGGGAAAAATAATATCTTCAAATAAAAACTACACGGAAGCATTGTGTGAAACTTATTTCTGATATGTTCATTAAGCTAACAGAGTTAAATCATACTTTTGATTGCGCAGTTCTGAACACTCTTTCTGTAGAAAATGCAAGTGGACATTCGGAGCGCTAAGAGGGTAAGAGTGGAAAAAGGAATATATTCAAATATAAACTACACAGTAGCATTCTGTGAAAATTCTTTCTGTTCTGTGCATTCAACTAACAGAGTTGAACCTTACTTTTGATTGAGCCGTTCTGAAACACTCTTTCTGTAGAAACTGCAATTGGACATGCTAAGCGCTAAGAGGCCTACATTGGGAAGAAGAATATCTTCAAATAAAAACTACACAGATGCATTCTGTGAAACTTTTTTCTGATCTGTAAATTCAGTTAACAGAGATAAAACATATTTTTGATTGAGCAGTTATGAAACACTCTTTTTGTAGAAAATGCAAGTGGAGATTCGGAGCGCTAAGGGTGTAATAGTGGAAAAAGGAATGTCTTCAAATATAAACTACACAGAATCATTCGGTGAAACTTCTTTCTGATCTGTGCATTCAGCTAACAGAGTTAAACCATACTTTTGATTGAGCAGATCTGAACACTCTTTCTGTAGAAAATGCAACTGGACATTTGGAGCGCTAAGAGCGTAGTAGTGGAAAAAGGAATATATTCAAATATAAACTACACAGAAGCATTCTGTGAAACTTCTTTCTCATCTGAGCATTCAGCTAACAGAGTTAAACCATACTTTTGATTGAGCAGTTTTGAAACACTCTGTCTGTAGAAAATGCAACTGGACATTCTGAGCGCTAAGAGGCCTATATTGGGAAAAAGAATGTCTACAAATAAAAACTACACAGAAGAATTGTATGAAACTTCTTTCGGTTCTGTGCATTCAACTAACAGAGTTGAACCTTACTTTTGATTGAGCCGTTCTGAAACACTCTTTCTGTAGAAACTGCAATTGGACATTCTGAGCGCTAAGAGGCCTATATTGGGAAAAAGAATGTCTACAAATAAAAACTACACAGAAGAATTGTGTGAAACTTCTTTCTGTTCTGTTTGTTCAACTAAAAGAGTTGAACCTTAGTTTTGATTGAGCCGTTCTGAAACACTCTTTCAGTAGAAAATGCAAGTGGAGATTCGGAGCGCTAAGAGGGTAATAGTGGAAAAAGGAATGTCTCCAAATATAAACTACACAGAATCATTCTGTGAAACTTCTTTCTGATCTGTGCATTCAGCTAACAGAGTTAAACCATACTTTTGATTGAGCAGATCTGAACACTCTTTCTGTAGAAAATGCAACTGGACATTTGGAGCGCTAAGAGAGTAGTAGTGGAAAAAGGAATATATTCAAATATAAACTACACAGAAGCATTCTGTGAAACTTCTTTCTGATCTGAGCATTCAGCTAACAGAGTTAAACCATACTTTTGATTGAGCAGTTTTGAAACACTCTGTCTGTAGAAAATGCAACTGGACATTCGTAGCGCTAAGTGGGTAATAGTGGAGAAAAGAATATGTTCAAATATAAACTACACAGAAGCATTGTATGAAACTACTTTCTGTTCTGTGCATTCAACTAACAGAGTTGAACCTTAGATTTGATTGAGCCTTTCTGAAACACTCTTTCTGTAGAAACTGCAATTGGACATTCTGAGCGCTAAGAGGCCTCTATTGGGAAAAATAACATCTTCAAATAAAAACTACACAGAAGCATTGTGTGAAACTTATTTCTGATATGTTCATTAAGCTAACAGAGTTAAACCATACTTTTGATTGCGCAGTTCTGAACACTCTTTCTGTAGAAAATGCAAGTGTACATTCGGAGCGCTAAGAGGGTAATAGTGGAAAAAGGAATATATTCAATTATAAATTACACAGTAGCATTCTGTGAAAATTCTTTCTGTTCTGTGCATTCAACTAACAGAGTTGAACCTTACTTTTGATTGAGCCGTTCTGAAACACTCTTTCTGTAGAAACTGCAATTGGACATGCTAAGCGCTAAGAGGCCTACATTGGGAAAAAGAATATCTTCAAATAAAAACTACACAGATGCATTCTGTGAAACTTATTTCTGATCTGTAAATTCAGTTAACAGAGATAAAACATATTTTTGATTGAGCAGTTATGAAACACTCTTTTTGTAGAAAATGCAAGTGGAGATTCGGAGCGCTAAGAGGGTAATAGTGGAAAAAGGAATGTCTTCAAATATAAACTACACAGAATCATTCGGTGAAACTTCTTTCTGATCTGTGTATTCAGCTAACAGATTTAAAACATACTTTTGATTCAGCAGATCTGAACACTCTTTCTGTAGAAAATGCAACTGGACATTTGGAGCGCTAAGAGAGTAGTAGTGGAAAAAGGAATATATTCAAATATAAACTACACAGAATCATTCTGTGAAACTTCTTTCTGATCTGAGCATTCAGCTAACAGAGTTAAACCATACTTTTGATTGAGCAGTTTTGAAACACTCTGTCTGTAGAAAATGCAATTGGACATTCGTAGCGCTAAGTGGGTAATAGTGGAAAAAAGAATATGTTCAAATATAAACTACACAGAAGCATTGTATGAAACTTCTTTCTGTTCTGTGCATTCAACTAACAGAGTTGAAACTTAGTTTTGATTGAGCCTTTCTGAAACACTCTTTCTGTAGAAACTGCAATTGGACATTCTGAGCACTAAGAGGCCTCTATTGGGAAAAATAATATCTTCAAATAAAAACTACACAGAAGCATTGTGTGAAACTTATTTCTGATATGTTCATTAAGCTAACAGAGTTAAACCATACTTTTGATTGCGCAGTTCTGAACACTCTTTCTGTAGAAAATGCAAGTGGACATTTGGAGCGCTAAGAGGGTAATAGTGGAAAAAGGAATATATTCAAATATAAACTACACAGTAGCATTCTGTGAAAATACTTTCTGTTCTGTGCATTCAACTAACAGAGTTGAACCTTACTTTTGATTGAGCCGTTCTGAAACACTCTTTCTGTAGAAACTGCAATTGGACATGCTAAGCGCTAAGAGGCCTACATTGGGAAAAAGAATATCTTCAAATAAAAACTACACAGATGCATTCTGTGAAACTTATTTCTGATCTGTAAATTCAGTTAACAGAGATAAAACATATTTTTGATTGAGCAGTTATGAAACACTCTTTTTGTAGAAAATGCAAGTGGAGATTCGGAGCGCTAAGAGGGTAATAGTGGAAAAAGGAATGTCTTCAAATATAAACTACACAGAATCATTCAGTGAAACATCTTTCTGATCTGTGCATTCAGCTAACAGAGTTAAACCATACTTTTGATTGAGCAGATCTGAACACTCTTTCTGTAGAAAATGCAACTGGACATTTGGAGCGCTAAGAGTGTAGTAGTGGAAAAAGGAATATATTCAAATATAAACTACACAGAAGCATTCTGTGAAACTTCTTTCTGATCTGAGCATTCAGCAGAGTTAAACCATACTTTTGATTGAGCAGTTTTGAAACACTCTGTCTGTAGAAAATGCAACTGGACATTCGTAGCGCTAAGTGGGTAATAGTGGAAAAAAGAATATGTTCAAATATAAACTACACAGAAGCATTGTATGAAACTTCTTTCTGTTCTGTGCATTCAACTAACAGAGTTGAACCTTACTTTTGATTGAGCCGTTCTGAAACACTCTTTCTGTAGAAACTGCAATTGGACATTCTGAGCGCTAAGAGGCCTATATTGGGAAAAAGAATGTCTACAAATAAAAACTACACAGAAGAATTGTGTGAAACTTCTTTCTGTTCTGTTTGTTCAACTAAAGGAGTTGAACCATAGTTTTGATTGAGCCGTTCTGAAACACTCTTTCTGTAGAAAATGCAAGTGGAGATTCGGAGCGCTAAGAGGGTAATAGTGGAAAAAGGAATGTCTCCAAATATAAACTACACAGAATCATTCTGTGAAACTTCTTTCTGATCTGTGCATTCAGCTAACAGAGTTAAACCATACTTTTGATTGAGCAGATCTGAACACTCTTTCTGTAGAAAATGCAACTGGACATTTGGAGCGCTAAGAGAGTAGTAGTGGAAAAAGGAATATATTCAAATATAAACTACACAGAAGCATTCTGTGAAACTTCTTTCCGATCTGAGCATTCAGCTAACAGAATTAAACCATACTTTTGATTGAGCAGTTTTGAAACACTCTGTCTGTAGAAAATGCAACTGGACATTCCTAGCGCTAAGTGGGTAATAGTGGAAAAAAGAATATGTTCAAATATAAACTACACAGAAGCATTCTGTGAAACTTCTTTCTGATCTGAGCATTCAGCTAACAGAGTTAAACCATACATTTGATTGAGCAGATCTGAACACTCTTTCTGCAGAAAATGCAACTGGACATTCGTAGCGCTAAGTGGGTAATAGTGGAAAAAAGAATATATTCAAATATAAACTACACAGAAGCATTCTGTGAAACTTCTTGCTGTTCTGTGCATTCAACTAACAGAGTTGAACCTTACTTTTGATTGAGCCGTTCTGAAACACTCTTTCTGTAGAAACTGCAATTGGACATTCTGAGCGCTAAGAGGCCTATATTGGGAAAAAGAATGTCTACAAATAAAAACTACACAGAAGAATTGTGTGAAACTTCTTTCTGTTCTGTTTGTTCAACTAAAAGAGTTGAACCTTAGTTTTGATTGAGCCGTTCTGAAACACTCTTTCAGTAGAAAATGCAAGTGGAGATTCGGAGCGCTAAGAGGGTAATAGTGGAAAAAGGAATGTCTCCAAATATAAACTACACAGAATCATTCTGTGAAACTTCTTTCTGATCTGTGCATTCAGCTAACAGAGTTAAACCATACTTTTGATTGAGCAGATCTGAACACTCTTTCTGTAGAAAATGCAACTGGACATTTGGAGCGCTAAGAGAGTAGTAGTGGAAAAAGGAATATATTCAAATATAAACTACACAGAAGCATTCTGTGAAACTTCTTTCTGATCTGAGCATTCAGCTAACAGAGTTAAACCATACTTTTGATTGAGCAGTTTTGAAACACTCTGTCTGTAGAAAATGCAACTGGACATTCGTAGCGCTAAGTGGGTAATAGTGGAGAAAAGAATATGTTCAAATATAAACTACACAGAAGCATTGTATGAAACTACTTTCTGTTCTGTGCATTCAACTAACAGAGTTGAACCTTAGATTTGATTGAGCCTTTCTGAAACACTCTTTCTGTAGAAACTGCAATTGGACATTCTGAGCGCTAAGAGGCCTCTATTGGGAAAAATAACATCTTCAAATAAAAACTACACAGAAGCATTGTGTGAAACTTATTTCTGATATGTTCATTAAGCTAACAGAGTTAAACCATACTTTTGATTGCGCAGTTCTGAACACTCTTTCTGTAGAAAATGCAAGTGTACATTCGGAGCGCTAAGAGGGTAATAGTGGAAAAAGGAATATATTCAATTATAAACTACACAGTAGCATTCTGTGAAAATTCTTTCTGTTCTGTGCATTCAACTAACAGAGTTGAACCTTACTTTTGATTGAGCCGTTCTGAAACACTCTTTCTGTAGAAACTGCAATTGGACATGCTAAGCGCTAAGAGGCCTACATTGGGAAAAAGAATATCTTCAAATAAAAACTACACAGATGCATTCTGTGAAACTTATTTCTGATCTGTAAATTCAGTTAACAGAGATAAAACATATTTTTGATTGAGCAGTTATGAAACACTCTTTTTGTAGAAAATGCAAGTGGAGATTCGGAGCGCTAAGAGGGTAATAGTGGAAAAAGGAATGTCTTCAAATATAAACTACACAGAATCATTCGGTGAAACTTCTTTCTGATCTGTGTATTCAGCTAACAGATTTAAAACATACTTTTGATTCAGCAGATCTGAACACTCTTTCTGTAGAAAATGCAACTGGACATTTGGAGCGCTAAGAGAGTAGTAGTGGAAAAAGGAATATATTCAAATATAAACTACACAGAATCATTCTGTGAAACTTCTTTCTGATCTGAGCATTCAGCTAACAGAGTTAAACCATACTTTTGATTGAGCAGTTTTGAAACACTCTGTCTGTAGAAAATGCAATTGGACATTCGTAGCGCTAAGTGGGTAATAGTGGAAAAAAGAATATGTTCAAATATAAACTACACAGAAGCATTGTATGAAACTTCTTTCTGTTCTGTGCATTCAACTAACAGAGTTGAAACTTAGTTTTGATTGAGCCTTTCTGAAACACTCTTTCTGTAGAAACTGCAATTGGACATTCTGAGCACTAAGAGGCCTCTATTGGGAAAAATAATATCTTCAAATAAAAACTACACAGAAGCATTGTGTGAAACTTATTTCTGATATGTTCATTAAGCTAACAGAGTTAAACCATACTTTTGATTGCGCAGTTCTGAACACTCTTTCTGTAGAAAATGCAAGTGGACATTCGGAGCGCTAAGAGGGTAATAGTGGAAAAAGGAATATATTCAAATATAAACTACACAGTAGCATTCTGTGAAAATACTTTCTGTTCTGTGCATTCAACTAACAGAGTTGAACCTTACTTTTGATTGAGCCGTTCTGAAACACTCTTTCTGTAGAAACTGCAATTGGACATGCTAAGCGCTAAGAGGCCTACATTGGGAAAAAGAATATCTTCAAATAAAAACTACACAGATGCATTCTGTGAAACTTATTTCTGATCTGTAAATTCAGTTAACAGAGATAAAACATATTTTTGATTGAGCAGTTATGAAACACTCTTTTTGTAGAAAATGCAAGTGGAGATTCGGAGCGCTAAGAGGGTAATAGTGGAAAAAGGAATGTCTTCAAATATAAACTACACAGAATCATTCAGTGAAACATCTTTCTGATCTGTGCATTCAGCTAACAGAGTTAAACCATACTTTTGATTGAGCAGATCTGAACACTCTTTCTGTAGAAAATGCAACTGGACATTTGGAGCGCTAAGAGTGTAGTAGTGGAAAAAGGAATATATTCAAATATAAACTACACAGAAGCATTCTGTGAAACTTCTTTCTGATCTGAGCATTCAGCAGAGTTAAACCATACTTTTGATTGAGCAGTTTTGAAACACTCTGTCTGTAGAAAATGCAACTGGACATTCGTAGCGCTAAGTGGGTAATAGTGGAAAAAAGAATATGTTCAAATATAAACTACACAGAAGCATTGTATGAAACTTCTTTCTGTTCTGTGCATTCAACTAACAGAGTTGAACCTTACTTTTGATTGAGCCGTTCTGAAACACTCTTTCTGTAGAAACTGCAATTGGACATTCTGAGCGCTAAGAGGCCTATATTGGGAAAAAGAATGTCTACAAATAAAAACTACACAGAAGAATTGTGTGAAACTTCTTTCTGTTCTGTTTGTTCAACTAAAGGAGTTGAACCATAGTTTTGATTGAGCCGTTCTGAAACACTCTTTCTGTAGAAAATGCAAGTGGAGATTCGGAGCGCTAAGAGGGTAATAGTGGAAAAAGGAATGTCTCCAAATATAAACTACACAGAATCATTCTGTGAAACTTCTTTCTGATCTGTGCATTCAGCTAACAGAGTTAAACCATACTTTTGATTGAGCAGATCTGAACACTCTTTCTGTAGAAAATGCAACTGGACATTTGGAGCGCTAAGAGAGTAGTAGTGGAAAAAGGAATATATTCAAATATAAACTACACAGAAGCATTCTGTGAAACTTCTTTCCGATCTGAGCATTCAGCTAACAGAATTAAACCATACTTTTGATTGAGCAGTTTTGAAACACTCTGTCTGTAGAAAATGCAACTGGACATTCCTAGCGCTAAGTGGGTAATAGTGGAAAAAAGAATATGTTCAAATATAAACTACACAGAAGCATTCTGTGAAACTTCTTTCTGATCTGAGCATTCAGCTAACAGAGTTAAACCATACATTTGATTGAGCAGATCTGAACACTCTTTCTGTAGAAAATGCAACTGGACATTCGTAGCGCTAAGTGGGTAATAGTGGAAAAAAGAATATGTTCAAATATAAACTACACAGAAGCATTCTGTGAAACTTCTTGCTGTTCTGTGCATTCAACTAACAGAGTTGAACCTTACTTTTGATTGAGCCGTTCTGAAACACTCTTTCTGTAGAAACTGCAATTGGACATTCTGAGCGCTAAGAGGCCTATATTGGGAAAAAGAATGTCTACAAATAAAAACTACACAGAAGAATTGTGTGAAACTTCTTTCTGTTCTGTTTGTTCAACTAAAAGAGTTGAACCTTAGTTTTGATTGAGCCGTTCTGAAACACTCTTTCTGTAGAAAATGCAAGTTGAGATTCGGAGCGCTAAGAGGGTAATAGTGGAAAAAGGAATGTCTCCAAATATAAACTACACAGAATCATTCTGTGAAACTTCTTTCTTTTCTGTGCATTCAGCTAACAGAGTTACACCATACTTTTGATTGAGCAGATCTGAACTCTCTTTCTGTAGAAAATGCAACTGGACCTTTGGAGCGCTAAGAGAGTAGTAGTGGAAAAAGGAATATATTCAAATATAAACTACACAGAAGCATTCTGTGAAACTTCTTTCTGATCTGAGAATTCAGCTAACAGAGTTAAACCATATTTTTGATTGAGCAGTTTTGAAACACTCTGTCTGTAGAAAATGCAACTGGACATTCGTAGCGCTAAGTGGGTAATAGTGGAAAAAAGAATATGTTCAAATATAAACTACACAGAAGCATTGTATGAAACTTCTTTCTGTTCTGTGCATTCAACTAACAGAGTTGAACCTTACTTTTGATTGAGCCTTTCTGAAACACTCTTTCTGTAGAAACTGCAATTGGACATTCTGAGCGCTAAGAGGCCTCTATTGGGAAAAATAATATCTTCAAATAAAAACTACACGGAAGCATTGTGTGAAACTTATTTCTGATATGTTCATTAAGCTAACAGAGTTAAATCATACTTTTGATTGCGCAGTTCTGAACACTCTTTCTGTAGAAAATGCAAGTGGACATTCGGAGCGCTAAGAGGGTAAGAGTGGAAAAAGGAATATATTCAAATATAAACTACACAGTAGCATTCTGTGAAAATTCTTTCTGTTCTGTGCATTCAACTAACAGAGTTGAACCTTACTTTTGATTGAGCCGTTCTGAAACACTCTTTCTGTAGAAACTGCAATTGGACATGCTAAGCGCTAAGAGGCCTACATTGGGAAGAAGAATATCTTCAAATAAAAACTACACAGATGCATTCTGTGAAACTTATTTCTGATCTGTAAATTCAGTTAACAGAGATAAAACATATTTTTGATTGAGCAGTTATGAAACACTCTTTTTGTAGAAAATGCAAGTGGAGATTCGGAGCGCTAAGGGTGTAATAGTGGAAAAAGGAATGTCTTCAAATATAAACTACACAGAATCATTCGGTGAAACTTCTTTCTGATCTGTGCATTCAGCTAACAGAGTTAAACCATACTTTTGATTGAGCAGATCTGAACACTCTTTCTGTAGAAAATGCAACTGGACATTTGGAGCGCTAAGAACGTAGTAGTGGAAAAAGGAATATATTCAAATATAAACTACACAGAAGCATTCTGTGAAACTTCTTTCTCATCTGAGCATTCAGCTAACAGAGTTAAACCATACTTTTGATTGAGCAGTTTTGAAACACTCTGTCTGTAGAAAATGCAACTGGACATTCGTAGCGCTAAGTGGGTAATAGTGGAAAAAAGAATATGTTCAAATATAAACTACACAGAAGCATTGTATGAAACTTCTTTATGTTCTGTGCATTCAACTAACAGAGTTGAACCTTACTTTTGATTGAGCCGTTCTGAAACACTCTTTCTGTAGAAACTGCAATTGGACATGCTGAGCGCTAAGAGGCCTATATTGGGAAAAAGAATGTCTACAAATAAAAACTACACAGAAGAATTGTGTGAAACTTCTTTCTGTTCTGTTTGTTCAACTAAAAGAGTTGAACCTTAGTTTTGATTGAGCCGTTCTGAAACACTCTTTCTGTAGAAAATGCAAGTGGAGATTCGGAGCGCTAAGAGGGTAATAGTGGAAAAAGGAATGTCTCCAAATATAAACTACACAGAATCATTCTGTGAAACTTCTTTCTTTTCTGTGCATTCAGCTAACAGAGTTAAAACATACTTTTGATTGAGCAGATCTGAACTCTCTTTCTGTAGAAAATGCAACTGGACCTTTGGAGCGCTAAGAGAGTAGTAGTGGAAAAAGGAATATATTCAAATATAAACTACACAGAAGCATTCTGTGAAACTTCTTTCTGATCTGAGAATTCAGCTAACAGAGTTAAACCATATTTTTGATTGAGCAGTTTTGAAACACTCTGTCTGTAGAAAATGCAACTGGACATTCGTAGCGCTAAGTGGGTAATAGTGGAAAAAAGAATATGTTCAAATATAAACTACACAGAAGCATTGTATGAAACTTCTTTCTGTTCTGTGCATTCAACTAACAGAGTTGAACCTTACTTTTGATTGAGCCTTTCTGAAACACTCTTTCTGTAGAAACTGCAATTGGACATTCTGAGCGCTAAGAGGCCTCTATTGGGAAAAATAATATCTTCAAATAAAAACTACACGGAAGCATTGTGTGAAACTTATTTCTGATATGTTCATTAAGCTAACAGAGTTAAATCATACTTTTGATTGCGCAGTTCTGAACACTCTTTCTGTAGAAAATGCAAGTGCACATTCGGAGCGCTAAGAGGGTAAGAGTGGAAAAAGGAATATATTCAAATATAAACTACACAGTAGCATTCTGTGAAAATTCTTTCTGTTCTGTGCATTCAACTAACAGAGTTGAACCTTACTTTTGATTGAGCCGTTCTGAAACACTCTTTCTGTAGAAACTGCAATTGGACATGCTAAGCGCTAAGAGGCCTACATTGGGAAGAAGAATATCTTCAAATAAAAACTACACAGATGCATTCTGTGAAACTTATTTCTGATCTGTAAATTCAGTTAACAGAGATAAAACATATTTTTGATTGAGCAGTTATGAAACACTCTTTTTGTAGAAAATGCAAGTGGAGATTCGGAGCGCTAAGGGTGTAATAGTGGAAAAAGGAATGTCTTCAAATATAAACTACACAGAATCATTCGGTGAAACTTCTTTCTGATCTGTGCATTCAGCTAACAGAGTTAAACCATACTTTTGATTGAGCAGATCTGAACACTCTTTCTGTAGAAAATGCAACTGGACATTTGGAGCGCTAAGAGCGTAGTAGTGGAAAAAGGAATATATTCATATATAAACTACACAGAAGCATTCTGTGAAACTTCTTTCTCATCTGAGCATTCAGCTAACAGAGTTAAACCATACTTTTGATTGAGCAGTTTTGAAACACTCTGTCTGTAGAAAATGCAACTGGACATTCTGAGCGCTAAGAGGCCTATATTGGGAAAAAGAATGTCTACAAATAAAAACTACAAAGAAGAATTGTATGAAACTTCTTTCGGTTCTGTGCATTCAACTAACAGAGTTGAACCTTACTTTTGATTGAGCCGTTCTGAAACACTCTTTCTGTAGAAACTGCAATTGGACATTCTGAGCGCTAAGAGCCCTATATTGGGAAAAAGAATGTCTACAAATAAAAACTACACAGAAGAATTGTGTGAAACTTCTTTCTGTTCTGTTTGTTCAACTAAAAGAGTTGAACCTTAGTTTTGATTGAGCCGTTCTGAAACACTCTTTCTGTAGAAAATGCAAGTGGAGATTCGGAGCGCTAAGAGGGTTAAAGTGGAAAAAGGAATGTCTCCAAATATAAACTACACAGAATCATTCTGTGAAACTTCTTTCTGATCTGTGCATTCAGCTAACAGAGTTAAACCATACTTTTGATTGAGCAGATCTGAACTCTCTTTCTGTAGAAAATGCAACTGGACATTTGGAGCGCTAAGAGAGTAGTAGTGCAAAAAGGAATATATTCAAATATAAACTACACAGAATCATTCTGTGAAACTTCTTTCTGATCTGTGCATTCAGCTAACAGAGTTAAACCATACTTTTGATTGAGCAGAACTGAACACTCTTTCTGTAGAAAATGCAACTGGACATTTGGAGCGCTAAGAGAGTAGTAGTGCAAAAAGGAATATATTCAAATATAAACTACACAGAATCATTCTGTGAAACTTCTTTCTGATCTGTGCATTCAGCTAACAGAGTTAAACTATACTTTTGATTAGGCAGATCTGAAAACTCTTTCTGTAGAAAATGCAACTGGACATTTGGAGCGCTAAGGGATTAGTAGTGGAAAAAGGAATATATTCAAATATAAACTACACAGAAGCATTCTGTGAAACTTGTTTCTGATCTGAGCATTCAGCTAACAGAGTTAAACCATACTTTTGATTGACCAGTTTTGAAACACTCTGTCTGTAGAAAATGCAACTGGACATTCGGAGCGCTAAGTGGGTAATAGTGGAAAAAAGAATATGTTCAAATATAAACTACACAGAAGCATTGTATGAAACTTCTTTCTGTTCTGTGCATTCAACTAACAGAGTTGAACCTTACTTTTGATTGAGCCTTTCTGAAACACTCTTTCTGTAGAAACTGCAATTGGACATTCTGAGCGCTAAGAGGCCTCTATTGGGAAAAAAAATATATTCAAATAAAAACTACACAGAAGCATTGTGTGAAACTTATTTCTGATATGTTCATTAAGCTAACAGAGTTAAACCATACTTTTGATTGCGCAGTTCTGAACACTCTTTCTGTAGAAAATGCAAGTGGACATTCGGAGCGCTAAGAGGGTAATAGTGGAAAAAGGAATATATTCAAATATAAACTACACAGTAGCATTCTGTGAAAATTCTTTCTGTTCTGTGCATTCAACTAACAGAGTTGAACCTTACTTTTGATTGAGCCGTTCTGAAACACTCTTTCTCTAGAAACTGCAATTGGACATGCTAAGCGCTAAGAGGCCTACATTGGGAAAAAAATATCTTCAAATAAAAACTACACAGATGCATTCTGTGAAACTTATTTCTGATCTGTAAATTCAGTTAACAGAGATAAAACATATTTTTGATTGAGCAGTTATGAAACACTCTTTTTGTAGAAAATGCAAGTGGAGATTAGGAGCGCTAAGAGGGTAATAGTGGAAAAAGGAATGTCTTCAAATATAAACTACACAGAATCATTCGGTGAAACTTCTTTCTGATCTGTGCATTCAGCTAACAGAGTTAAAACATACTTTTGATTGAGCAGATCTGAACACTCTTTCTGTAGAAAATGCAACTGGACATTTGGAGCGCTAAGAGAGTAGTAGTGGAAAAAGGAATATATTCAAATATAAACTACACAGAATCATTCTGTGAAACTTCTTTCTGATCTGAGCATTCAGCTAACAGAGTTAAACCATACTTTTGATTGAGTAGTTTTGAAACACTCTGTCTGTAGAAAATGCAACTGGACATTCGTAGCGCTAAGTGGGTAATAGTGGAAAAAAGAATATGTTCAAATATAAACTACACAGAAGCATTGTATGAAACTACTTTCTGTTCTGTGCATTCAACTAACAGAGTTGAACCTTAGTTTTGATTGAGCCTTTCTGAAACACTCTTTCTGTAGAAACTGCAATTGGACATTCTGAGCACTAAGAGGCCTCTATTGGGAAAAATAATATCTTCAAATAAAAACTACACAGAAGCATTGTGTGAAACTTATTTCTGATATGTTCATTAAGCTAACAGAGTTAAACCATACTTTTGATTGCGCAGTTCTGAACACTCTTTCTGTAGAAAATGCAAGTGGACATTCGGAGCACTAAGAGGGTAATAGTGGAAAAAGGAATATATTCAAATATAAACTACACAGTAGCATTCTGTGAAAATTCTTTCTGTTCTGTGCATTCAACTAACAGAGTTGAACCTTACTTTTGATTGAGCCGTTCTGAAACACTCTTTCTGTAGAAACTGCAATTGGACTTGCTAAGCGCTAAGAGGCCTACATTGGGAAAAAGAATATCTTCAAATAAAAACTACACAGATGCATTCTGTGAAACTTATTTCTGATCTGTAAATTCAGTTAACAGAGATAAAACATATTTTTGATTGAGCAGTTATGAAACACTCTTTTTGTAGAAAATGCAAGTGGAGATTCGGAGCGCTAAGAGGGCAATAGTGGAAAAAGGAATGTCTTCAAATATAAACTACACAGAATCATTCGGTGAAACTTCTTTCTGATCTGTGCATTCAGCTAACAGAGTTAAACCATACTTTTGATTGAGCAGATCTGAACACTCTTTCTGTAGAAAATGCAACTGGACATTCGTAGCGCTAAGTGGGTAATAGTGGAAAAAAGAATATGTTCAAATATAAACTACACAGAAGCATTCTGTGAAACTTCTTGCTGTTCTGTGCATTCAACTAACAGAGTTGAACCTTACTTTTGATTGAGCCGTTCTGAAACACTCTTTCTGTAGAAACTGCAATTGGACATTCTGAGCGCTAAGAGGCCTATATTGGGAAAAAGAATGTCTACAAATAAAAACTACACAGAAGAATTGTGTGAAACTTCTTTCTGTTCTGTTTGTTCAACTAAAAGAGTTGAACCTTAGTTTTGATTGAGCCGTTCTGAAACACTCTTTCAGTAGAAAATGCAAGTGGAGATTCGGAGCGCTAAGAGGGTAATAGTGGAAAAAGGAATGTCTCCAAATATAAACTACACAGAATCATTCTGTGAAACTTCTTTCTGATCTGTGCATTCAGCTAACAGAGTTAAACCATACTTTTGATTCAGCAGATCTGAACACTCTTTCTGTAGAAAATGCAACTGGACATTTGGAGCGCTAAGAGAGTAGTAGTGGAAAAAGGAATATATTCAAATATAAACTACACAGAAGCATTCTGTGAAACTTCTTTCTGATCTGAGCATTCAGCTAACAGAGTTAAACCATACTTTTGATTGAGCAGTTTTGAAACACTCTGTCTGTAGAAAATGCAACTGGACATTCGTAGCGCTAAGTGGGTAATAGTGGAGAAAAGAATATGTTCAAATATAAACTACACAGAAGCATTGTATGAAACTACTTTCTGTTCTGTGCATTCAACTAACAGAGTTGAACCTTAGTTTTGATTGAGCCTTTCTGAAACACTCTTTCTGTAGAAACTGCAATTGGACATTCTGAGCGCTAAGAGGCCTCTATTGGGAAAAATAACATCTTCAAATAAAAACTACACAGAAGCATTGTGTGAAACTTATTTCTGATATGTTCATTAAGCTAACAGAGTTAAACCATACTTTTGATTGCGCAGTTCTGAACACTCTTTCTGTAGAAAATGCAAGTGTACATTCGGAGCGCTAAGAGGGTAATAGTGGAAAAAGGAATATATTCAAATATAAACTACACAGTAGCATTCTGTGAAAATTCTTTCTGTTCTGTGCATTCAACTAACAGAGTTGAACCTTACTATTGATTGAGCCGTTCTGAAACACTCTTTCTGTAGAAACTGCAATTGGACATGCTAAGCGCTAAGAGGCCTACATTGGGAAAAAGAATATCTTCAAATAAAAACTACACAGATGCATTCTGTGAAACTTATTTCTGATCTGTAAATTCAGTTAACAGAGATAAAACATATTTTTGATTGAGCAGTTATGAAACACTCTTTTTGTAGAAAATGCAAGTGGAGATTCGGAGCGCTAAGAGGGTAATAGTGGAAAAAGGAATGTCTTCAAATATAAACTACACAGAATCATTCGGTGAAACTTCTTTCTGATCTGTGTATTCAGCTAACAGATTTAAAACATACTTTTGATTCAGCAGATCTGAACACTCTTTCTGTAGAAAATGCAACTGGACATTTGGAGCGCTAAGAGAGTAGTAGTGGAAAAAGGAATATATTCAAATATAAACTACACAGAATCATTCTGTGAAACTTCTTTCTGATCTGAGCATTCAGCTAACAGAGTTAAACCATACTTTTGATTGAGCAGTTTTGAAACACTCTGTCTGTAGAAAATGCAATTGGACATTCGTAGCGCTAAGTGGGTAATAGTGGAAAAAAGAATATGTTCAAATATAAACTACACAGAAGCATTGTATGAAACTTCTTTCTGTTCTGTGCATTCAACTAACAGAGTTGAAACTTAGTTTTGATTGAGCCTTTCTGAAACACTCTTTCTGTAGAAACTGCAATTGGACATTCTGAGCACTAAGAGGCCTCTATTGGGAAAAATAATATCTTCAAATAAAAACTACACAGAAGCATTGTGTGAAACTTATTTCTGATATGTTCATTAAGCTAACAGAGTTAAACCATACATTTGATTGCGCAGTTCTGAACACTCTTTCTGTAGAAAATGCAAGTGGACATTCGGAGTGCTAAGAGGGTAATAGTGGAAAAAGGAATATATTCAAATATAAACTACACAGTAGCATTCTGTGAAAATACTTTCTGTTCTGTGCATTCAACTAACAGAGTTGAACCTTACTTTTGATTGAGCCGTTCTGAAACACTCTTTCTGTAGAAACTGCAATTGGACATGCTAAGCGCTAAGAGGCCTACATTGGGAAAAAGAATATCTTCAAATAAAAACTACACAGATGCATTCTGTGAAACTTATTTCTGATCTGTAAATTCAGTTAACAGAGATAAAACATATTTTTGATTGAGCAGTTATGAAACACTCTTTTTGTAGAAAATGCAAGTGGAGATTCGGAGCGCTAAGAGGGTAATAGTGGAAAAAGGAATGTCTTCAAATATAAACTACACAGAATCATTCAGTGAAACATCTTTCTGATCTGTGCATTCAGCTAACAGAGTTAAACCATACTTTTAATTGAGCAGATCTGAACACTCTTTCTGTAGAAAATGCAACTGGACATTTGGAGCGCTAAGAGTGTAGTAGTGGAAAAAGGAATATATTCAAATATAAACTACACAGAAGCATTCTGTGAAACTTCTTTCTGATCTGAGCATTCAGCAGAGTTAAACCATACTTTTGATTGAGCAGTTTTGAAACACTCTGTCTGTAGAAAATGCAACTGGACATTCGTAGCGCTAAGTGGGTAATAGTGGAAAAAAGAATATGTTCAAATATAAACTACACAGAAGCATTGTATGAAACTTCTTTCTGTTCTGTGCATTCAACTAACAGAGTTGAACCTTACTTTTGATTGAGCCGTTCTGAAACACTCTTTCTGTAGAAACTGCAATTGGACATTCTGAGCGCTAAGAGGCCTATATTGGGAAAAAGAATGTCTACAAATAAAAACTACACAGAAGAATTGTGTGAAACTTCTTTCTGTTCTGTTTGTTCAACTAAAGGAGTTGAAACATAGTTTTGATTGAGCCGTTCTGAAACACTCTTTCTGTAGAAAATGCAAGTGGAGATTCGGAGCGCTAAGAGGGTAATAGTGGAAAAAGGAATGTCTCCAAATATAAACTACACAGAATCATTCTGTGAAACTTCTTTCTGATCTGTACATTCAGCTAACAGAGTTAAACCATACTTTTGATTGAGCAGATCTGAACACTCTTTCTGTAGAAAATGCAACTGGACATTTGGAGCGCTAAGAGAGTAGTAGTGGAAAAAGGAATATATTCAAATATAAACTACACAGAAGCATTCTGTGAAACTTCTTTCCGATCTGAGCATTCAGCTAACAGAATTAAACCATACTTTTGATTGAGCAGTTTTGAAACACTCTGTCTGTAGAAAATGCAACTGGACATTCCTAGCGCTAAGTGGGTAATAGTGGAAAAAAGAATATGTTCAAATATAAACTACACAGAAGCATTCTGTGAAACTTCTTTCTGATCTGAGAATTCAGCTAACAGAGTTAAACCATACTTTTGATTGAGCAGTTTTGAAACACTCTGTCTGTAGAAAATGCAACTGGACATTCGTAGCGCTAAGTGGATAATAGTGGAAAAAAGAATATGTTCAAATATAAACTACAGAGAAGCATTCTGTGAAACTTCTTTCTGTTCTGTGCATTCAACTAACAGAGTTGAACCTTACTTTTGATTGAGCCTTTCTGAAACACTCTTTCTGTAGAAACTGCAATTGGACATTCTGAGCGCTAAGAGGCCTCTATTGGGAAAAATAATATCTTCAAATAAATACTACACAGAAGCATTGTGTGAAACTTATTTCTGATATGTTCATTAAGCTAACAGAGTTAAACCATACTTTTGATTGCGCAGTTCTGAACACTCTTTCTGTAGAAAATGCAAGTAGACATTCGGAGCGCTAAGAGGGTAATAGTGGAAAAAGGAATATATTCAAATATAAACTACACAGTAGCATTCTGTGAAAATTCTTTCTGTTCTGTGCATTCAACTAACAGAGTTGAACCTTACTTTTGATTGAGCCGTTCTGAAACACTCTTTCTGTAGAAACTGCAATTGGACATGCTAAGCGCTAAGAGGCCTACATTGGGAAAAAGAATATCTTCAAATAAAAACTACACAGATGCATTCTGTGAAACTTATTTCTGATCTGTAAATTCAGTTAACAGAGATAAAACATATTTTTGATTGAGCAGTTATGAAACACTCTTTTTGTAGAAAATGCAAGTGGAGATTCGGAGCGCTAAGAGGGTAATAGTGGAAAAAGGAATGTCTTCAAATATAAACTACACAGAATCATTCGGTGAAACTTCTTTCTGATCTGTGCATTCAGCTAACAGAGTTAAACCATACTTTTGATTGAGCAGATCTGAACACTCTTTCTGTAGAAAATGCAACTGGACATTCGTAGCGCTAAGTGGGTTATAGTGGAAAAAAGAATATGTTCAAATATAAACTACACAGAAGCATTCTGTGAAACTTCTTGCTGTTCTGTGCATTCAATTAACAGAGTTGAACCTTAGTTTTGATTGAGCCGTTCTGAAACACTCTTTCTGTAGAAACTGCAATTGGACATTCTGAGCGCTAAGAGGCCTATATTGGGAAAAAGAATGTCTACAAATAAAAACTACACAGAAGAATTGTGTGAAACTTCTTTCTGTTCTGTTTGTTCAACTAAAAGAGTTGAACCTTAGTTTTGATTGAGCCGTTCTGAAACACTCTTTCAGTAGAAAATGCAAGTGGAGATTCGGAGCGCTAAGAGGGTAATAGTGGAAAAAGGAATGTCTCCAAATATAAACTACACAGAATCATTCTGTGAAACTTCTTTCTGATCTGTGCATTCAGCTAACAGAGTTAAACCATACTTTTGATTGAGCAGATCTGAACACTCTTTCTGTAGAAAATGCAACTGGACATTTGGAGCGCTAAGAGAGTAGTAGTGGAAAAAGGAATATATTCAAATATAAACTACACAGAAGCATTCTGTGAAACTTCTTTCTGATCTGAGCATTCAGCTAACAGAGTTAAACCATACTTTTGATTGAGCAGTTTTGAAACACTCTGTCTGTAGAAAATGCAACTGGACATTCGTAGCGCTAAGTGGGTAATAGTGGAGAAAAGAATATGTTCAAATATAAAATACACAGAAGCATTGTATGAAACTACTTTCTGTTCTGTGCATTCAACTAACAGAGTTGAACCTTAGATTTGATTGAGCCTTTCTGAAACACTCTTTCTGTAGAAACTGCAATTGGACATTCTGAGCGCTAAGAGGCCTCTATTGGGAAAAATAACATCTTCAAATAAAAACTACACAGAAGCATTGTGTGAAACTTATTTCTGATATGTTCATTAAGCTAACAGAGTTAAACCATACTTTTGATTGCGCAGTTCTGAACACTCTTTCTGTAGAAAATGCAAGTGTACATTCGGAGCGCTAAGAGGGTAATAGTGGAAAAAGGAATATATTCAATTATAAACTACACAGTAGCATTCTGTGAAAATTCTTTCTGTTCTGTGCATTCAACTAACAGAGTTGAACCTTACTTTTGATTGAGCCGTTCTGAAACACTCTTTCTGTAGAAACTGCAATTGGACATGCTAAGCGCTAAGAGGCCTACATTGGGAAAAAGAATATCTTCAAATAAAAACTACACAGATGCATTCTGTGAAACTTATTTCTGATCTGTAAATTCAGTTAACAGAGATAAAACATATTTTTGATTGAGCAGTTATGAAACACTCTTTTTGTAGAAAATGCAAGTGGAGATTCGGAGCGCTAAGAGGGTAATAGTGGAAAAAGGAATGTCTTCAAATATAAACTACACAGAATCATTCGGTGAAACTTCTTTCTGATCTGTGTATTCAGCTAACAGATTTAAAACATACTTTTGATTCAGCAGATCTGAACACTCTTTCTGTAGAAAATGCAACTGGACATTTGGAGCGCTAAGAGAGTAGTAGTGGAAAAAGGAATATATTCAAATATAAACTACACAGAATCATTCTGTGAAACTTCTTTCTGATCTGAGCATTCAGCTAACAGAGTTAAACCATACTTTTGATTGAGCAGTTTTGAAACACTCTGTCTGTAGAAAATGCAATTGGACATTCGTAGCGCTAAGTGGGTAATAGTGGAAAAAAGAATATGTTCAAATATAAACTACACAGAAGCATTGTATGAAACTTCTTTCTGTTCTGTGCATTCAACTAACAGAGTTGAAACTTAGTTTTGATTGAGCCTTTCTGAAACACTCTTTCTGTAGAAACTGCAATTGGACATTCTGAGCACTAAGAGGCCTCTATTGGGAAAAATAATATCTTCAAATAAAAACTACACAGAAGCATTGTGTGAAACTTATTTCTGATATGTTCATTAAGCTAACAGAGTTAAACCATACTTTTGATTGCGCAGTTCTGAACACTCTTTCTGTAGAAAATGCAAGTGGACATTCGGAGCGCTAAGAGGGTAATAGTGGAAAAAGGAATATATTCAAATATAAACTACACAGTAGCATTCTGTGAAAATACTTTCTGTTCTGTGCATTCAACTAACAGAGTTGAACCTTACTTTTGATTGAGCCGTTCTGAAACACTCTTTCTGTAGAAACTGCAATTGGACATGCTAAGCGCTAAGAGGCCTACATTGGGAAAAAGAATATCTTCAAATAAAAACTACACAGATGCATTCTGTGAAACTTATTTCTGATCTGTAAATTCAGTTAACAGAGATAAAACATATTTTTGATTGAGCAGTTATGAAACACTCTTTTTGTAGAAAATGCAAGTGGAGATTCGGAGCGCTAAGAGGGTAATAGTGGAAAAAGGAATGTCTTCAAATATAAACTACACAGAATCATTCAGTGAAACATCTTTCTGATCTGTGCATTCAGCTAACAGAGTTAAACCATACTTTTGATTGAGCAGATCTGAACACTCTTTCTGTAGAAAATGCAACTGGACATTTGGAGCGCTAAGAGTGTAGTAGTGGAAAAAGGAATATATTCAAATATAAACTACACAGAAGCATTCTGTGAAACTTCTTTCTGATCTGAGCATTCAGCAGAGTTAAACCATACTTTTGATTGAGCAGTTTTGAAACACTCTGTCTGTAGAAAATGCAACTGGACATTCGTAGCGCTAAGTGGGTAATAGTGGAAAAAAGAATATGTTCAAATATAAACTACACAGAAGCATTGTATGAAACTTCTTTCTGTTCTGTGCATTCAACTAACAGAGTTGAACCTTACTTTTGATTGAGCCGTTCTGAAACACTCTTTCTGTAGAAACTGCAATTGGACATTCTGAGCGCTAAGAGGCCTATATTGGGAAAAAGAATGTCTACAAATAAAAACTACACAGAAGAATTGTGTGAAACTTCTTTCTGTTCTGTTTGTTCAACTAAAGGAGTTGAACCATAGTTTTGATTGAGCCGTTCTGAAACACTCTTTCTGTAGAAAATGCAAGTGGAGATTCGGAGCGCTAAGAGGGTAATAGTGGAAAAAGGAATGTCTCCAAATATAAACTACACAGAATCATTCTGTGAAACTTCTTTCTGATCTGTGCATTCAGCTAACAGAGTTAAACCATACTTTTGATTGAGCAGATCTGAACACTCTTTCTGTAGAAAATGCAACTGGACATTTGGAGCGCTAAGAGAGTAGTAGTGGAAAAAGGAATATATTCAAATATAAACTACACAGAAGCATTCTGTGAAACTTCTTTCCGATCTGAGCATTCAGCTAACAGAATTAAACCATACTTTTGATTGAGCAGTTTTGAAACACTCTGTCTGTAGAAAATGCAACTGGACATTCCTAGCGCTAAGTGGGTAATAGTGGAAAAAAGAATATGTTCAAATATAAACTACACAGAAGCATTCTGTGAAACTTCTTTCTGATCTGAGCATTCAGCTAACAGAGTTAAACCATACATTTGATTGAGCAGTTTTGAAACACTCTGTCTTTAGAAAATGCAACTGGACATTCGTAGCGCTAAGTGGGTAATAGTGGAAAAAAGAATATGTTCAAATATGAACTACACAGAAGCATTGTATGAAACTTCTTTGTGTTCTGTGCATTCAACTAACAGAGTTGAACCTTACTTTTGATTGAGCCGTTCTGAAACACTCTTTCTGTAGAAACTGCAATTAGACATTCTGAGCGCTAAGAGGCCTATATTGGGAAAAAGAATGTCTACAAATAAAAACTACACAGAAGAATTGTGTGAAACTTCTTTCTGTTCTGTTTGTTCAACTAAACGAATTGAACCTTAGTTTTGATTGAGCCGTTCTGAAACACTCTTTCTGTAGAAAATGCAAATGGAGATTCGGAGCGCTAAGAGGGTAATAGTGGAAAAAGGAATGTCTCCAAATATAAACTACACAGAATCATTCTGTGAAACTTCTTTCTGATCTGTGCATTCAGCTAACAAAGTTAAACCATACTTTTGATTGAGCAGATCTGAACACTCTTTCTGTAGAAAATGCAACTGGACATTTGGAGCGCTAAGAGAGTAGTAGTGGAAAAAGGAATATATTCAAATATAAACTACACAGAAGCATTCTGTGAAACTTCTTTATGAACTGAGCATTCAGCTAACAGAGTTAAACCATACTTTTGATTGAGCAGTTTTGAAACACTCTGTCTGTAGAAAATGCAACTGGACATTCGTAGCGCTAAGTGGGTAATAGTGGAAAAAATAATATGTTCAAATATAAACTACACAGAAGCATTGTATGAAACTTCTTTCTGTTCTGTGCATTCAACTAACAGAGTTGAACCTTACTTTTGATTGAGCCTTTCTGAAACACTCTTTCTGTAGAAACTGCAATTGGACATTCTGAGCGCTAAGAGGCCTATATTGGGAAAAATAATATCTTCAAATAAAAACTACACAGAAGCATTGTGTGAAACTTATTTCTGATATGTTCATTAAGCTAACAGAGTTAAACCATACTTTTGATTGCGCAGTTCTGAACACTCTTTCTGTAGAAAATGCAAGTGGACATTCGGAGCGCTAAGAGGGTAATAGTGGAAAAAGGAATATATTCAAATATAAACTACACAGTAGCATTCTGTGAAAATTCTTTATGTTCTGTGCATTCAACTAACAGAGTTGAACCTTACTTTTGATTGAGCCGTTCTGAAACACTCTTTCTGTAGAAACTGCAATTGGACATGCTAAGCGCTAAGAGGCCTACATTGGGAAAAAGAATATCTTCAAATAAAAACTACACAGATGCATTCTGTGAAACTTATTTCTGATCTGTAAATTCAGTTAACAGAGATAAAACATATTTTTGACTGAGCAGTTATGAAACACTCTTTTTGTAGAAAATGCAAGTGGAGATTCGGAGCGCTAAGAGGGTAATAGTGGAAAAAGGAATGTCTTCAAATATAAACTACACAGAATCATTCGGTGAAACTTCTTTGTGATCTGTGCATTCAGCTAACAGAGTTAAACCATACTTTTGATTGAGCAGATCTGAACACTCTTTCTGTAGAAAATGCAACTGGACATTTGGAGCGCTAAGAGCGTAGTAGTGGAAAAAGGAATATATTCAAATATAAACTACACAGAAGCATTCTGTGAAACTTCTTTCTCATCTGAGCATTCAGCTAACAGAGTTAAACCATACTTTTGATTGAGCAGTTTTGAAACACTCTGTCTGTAGAAAATGCAACTGGACATTCGTAGCGCTAAGTGGGTAATAGTGGAAAAAAGAATATGTTCAAATATAAACTACACAGAAGCATTGTATGAAACTTCTTTATGTTCTGTGCATTCAACTAACAGAGTTGAACCTTACTTTTGATTGAGCCGTTCTGAAACACTCTTTCTGTAGAAACTGCAATTGGACATGCTGAGCGCTAAGAGGCCTATATTGGGAAAAAGAATGTCTACAAATAAAAACTACACAGAAGAATTGTGTGAAACTTCTTTCTGTTCTGTTTGTTCAACTAAAAGAGTTGAACCTTAGTTTTGATTGAGCCGTTCTGAAACACTCTTTCTGTAGAAAATGCAAGTGGAGATTCGGAGCGCTAAGAGGGTAATAGTGGAAAAAGGAATATCTCCAAATATAAACTACACAGAATCATTCTGTGAAACTTCTTTCTTTTCTGTGCATTCAGCTAACAGAGTTACACCATACTTTTGATTGAGCAGATCTGAACTCTCTTTCTGTAGAAAATGCAACTGGACCTTTGGAGCGCTAAGAGAGTAGTAGTGGAAAAAGGAATATATTCAAATATAAACTACACAGAAGCATTCTGTGAAACTTCTTTCTGATCTGAGAATTCAGCTAACAGAGTTAAACCATATTTTTTATTGAGCAGTTTTGAAACACTCTGTCTGTAGAAAATGCAACTGGACATTCGTAGCGCTAAGTGGGTAATAGTGGAAAAAAGAATATGTTCAAATATAAACTACACAGAAGCATTGTATGAAACTTCTTTCTGTTCTGTGCATTCAACTAACAGAGTTGAACCTTACTTTTGATTGAGCCTTTCTGAAACACTCTTTCTGTAGAAACTGCAATTGGACATTCTGAGCGCTAAGAGGCCTCTATTGGGAAAAATAATATCTTCAAATAAAAACTACACGGAAGCATTGTGTGAAACTTATTTCTGATATGTTCATTAAGCTAACAGAGTTAAATCATACTTTTGATTGCGCAGTTCTGAACACTCTTTCTGTAGAAAATGCAAGTGGACATTCGGAGCGCTAAGAGGGTAAGAGTGGAAAAAGGAATATATTCAAATATAAACTACACAGTAGCATTCTGTGAAAATTCTTTCTGTTCTGTGCATTCAACTAACAGAGTTGAACCTTACTTTTGATTGAGCCGTTCTGAAACACTCTTTCTGTAGAAACTGCAATTGGACATGCTAAGCGCTAAGAGGCCTACATTGGGAAGAAGAATATCTTCAAATAAAAACTACACAGATGCATTCTGTGAAACTTATTTCTGATCTGTAAATTCAGTTAACAGAGATAAAACATATTTTTGATTGAGCAGTTATGAAACACTCTTTTTGTAGAAAATGCAAGTGGAGATTCGGAGCGCTAAGGGTGTAATAGTGGAAAAAGGAATGTCTTCAAATATAAACTACACAGAATCATTCGGTGAAACTTCTTTCTGATCTGTGCATTCAGCTAACAGAGTTAAACCATACTTTTGATTGAGCAGATCTGAACACTCTTTCTGTAGAAAATGCAACTGGACATTTGGAGCGCTAAGAGCGTAGTAGTGGAAAAAGGAATATATTCAAATATAAACTACACAGAAGCATTCTGTGAAACTTCTTTCTCATCTGAGCATTCAGCTAACAGAGTTAAACCATACTTTTGATTGAGCAGTTTTGAAACACTCTGTCTGTAGAAAATGCAACTGGACATTCGTAGCGCTAAGTGGGTAATAGTGGAAAAAAGAATATGTTCAAATATAAACTACACAGAAGCATTGTATGAAACTTCTTTATGTTCTGTGAATTCAACTAACAGAGTTGAACCTTACTTTTGATTGAGCCGTTCTGAAACACTCTTTCTGTAGAAACTGCAATTGGACATGCTGAGCGCTAAGAGGCCTATATTGGGAAAAAGAATGTCTACAAATAAAAACTACACAGAAGAATTGTGTGAAACTTCTTTCTGTTCTGTTTGTTCAACTAAAAGAGTTGAACCTTAGTTTTGATTGAGCCGTTCTGAAACACTCTTTCTGTAGAAAATGCAAGTTGAGATTCGGAGCGCTAAGAGGGTAATAGTGGAAAAAGGAATGTCTCCAAATATAAACTACACAGAATCATTCTGTGAAACTTCTTTCTTTTCTGTGCATTCAGCTAACAGAGTTACACCATACTTTTGATTGAGCAGATCTGAACACTCTTTCTGTAGAAAATGCAACTGGACCTTTGGAGCGCTAAGAGAGTAGTAGTGGAAAAAGGAATATATTCAAATATAAACTACACAGAAGCATTCTGTGAAACTTCTTTCTGATCTGAGAATTCAGCTAACAGAGTTAAACCATATTTTTGATTGAGCAGTTTTGAAACACTCTGTCTGTAGAAAATGCAACTGGACATTCGTAGCGCTAAGTGGGTAATAGTGGAAAAAAGAATATGTTCAAATATAAACTACACAGAAGCATTGTATGAAACTTCTTTCTGTTCTGTGCATTCAACTAACAGAGTTGAACCTTACTTTTGATTGAGCCTTTCTGAAACACTCTTTCTGTAGAAACTGCAATTGGACATTCTGAGCGCTAAGAGGCCTCTATTGGGAAAAATAATATCTTAAAATAAAAACTACACGGAAGCATTGTGTGAAACTTATTTCTGATATGTTCATTAAGCTAACACAGTTAAATCATACTTTTGATTGCGCAGTTCTGAACACTCTTTCTGTAGAAAATGCAAGTGCACATTCGGAGCGCTAAGAGGGTAAGAGTGGAAAAAGGAATATATTCAAATATAAACTACACAGTAGCATTCTGTGAAAATTCTTTCTGTTCTGTGCATTCAACTAACAGAGTTGAACCTTACTTTTGATTGAGCCGTTCTGAAACACTCTTTCTGTAGAAACTGCAATTGGACATGCTAAGCGCTAAGAGGCCTACATTGGGAAGAAGAATATCTTCAAATAAAAACTACACAGATGCATTCTGTGAAACTTATTTCTGATCTGTAAATTCAGTTAACAGAGATAAAACATATTTTTGATTGAGCAGTTATGAAACACTCTTTTTGTAGAAAATGCAAGTGGAGATTCGGAGCGCTAAGGGTGTAATAGTGGAAAAAGGAATGTCTTCAAATATAAACTACACAGAATCATTCGGTGAAACTTCTTTCTGATCTGTGCATTCAGCTAACAGAGTTAAACCATACTTTTGATTGAGCAGATCTGAACACTCTTTCTGTAGAAAATGCAACTGGACATTTGGAGCGCTAAGAGCGTAGTAGTGGAAAAAGGAATATATTCAAATATAAACTACACAGAAGCATTCTGTGAAACTTCTTTCTCATCTGAGCATTCAGCTAACAGAGTTAAACCATACTTTTGATTGAGCAGTTTTGAAACACTCTGTCTGTAGAAAATGCAACTGGACATTCTGAGCGCTAAGAGGCCTATATTGGGAAAAAGAATGTCTACAAATAAAAACTACACAGAAGAATTGTATGAAACTTCTTTCGGTTCTGTGCATTCAACTAACAGAGTTGAACCTTACTTTTGATTGAGCCGTTCTGAAACACTCTTTCTGTAGAAACTGCAATTGGACATTCTGAGCGCTAAGAGCCCTATATTGGGAAAAAGAATGTCTACAAATAAAAACTACACAGAAGAATTGTGTGAAACTTCTTTCTGTTCTGTTTGTTCAACTAAAAGAGTTGAACCTTAGTTTTGATTGAGCCGTTCTGAAACACTCTTTCTGTAGAAAATGCAAGTGGAGATTCGGAGCGCTAAGAGGGTTAAAGTGGAAAAAGGAATGTCTACAAATATAAACTACACAGAATCATTCTGTGAAACTTCTTTCTGATCTGTGCATTCAGCTAACAGAGTTAAACCATACTTTTGATTGAGCAGATCTGAACTCTCTTTCTGTAGAAAATGCAACTGGACATTTGGAGCGCTAAGAGAGTAGTAGTGCAAAAAGGAATATATTCAAATATAAACTACACAGAATCATTCTGTGAAACTTCTTTCTGATCTGTGCATTCAGCTAACAGAGTTAAACCATACTTTTGATTGAGCAGAACTGAACACTCTTTCTGTAGAAAATGCAACTGGACATTTGGAGCGCTAAGAGAGTAGTAGTGCAAAAAGGAATATATTCAAATATAAACTACACAGAATCATTCTGTGAAACTTCTTTCTGATCTGTGCATTCAGCTAACAGAGTTAAACTATACTTTTGATTAGGCAGATCTGAAAACTCTTTCTGTAGAAAATGCAACTGGACATTTGGAGCGCTAAGGGATTAGTAGTGGAAAAAGGAATATATTCAAATATAAACTACACAGAAGCATTCTGTGAAACTTGTTTCTGATCTGAGCATTCAGCTAACAGAGTTAAACCATACTTTTGATTGAGCAGTTTTGAAACACTCTGTCTGTAGAAAATGCAATTGGACATTCGTAGCGCTAAGTGGGTAATAGTGGAAAAAAGAATATATTCAAATATAAACTACACAGAAGCATTGTATGAAACTTCTTTCTGTTCTGTGCATTCAACTAACAGAGTTGAAACTTAGTTTTGATTGAGCCTTTCTGAAACACTCTTTCTGTAGAAACTGCAATTGGACATTCTGAGCACTAAGAGGCCTCTATTGGGAAAAATAATATCTTCAAATAAAAACTACACAGAAGCATTGTGTGAAACTTATTTCTGATATGTTCATTAAGCTAACAGAGTTAAACCATACTTTTGATTGCGCAGTTCTGAACACTCTTTCTGTAGAAAATGCAAGTGGACATTCGGAGTGCTAAGAGGGTAATAGTGGAAAAAGGAATATATTCAAATATAAACTACACAGTAGCATTCTGTGAAAATACTTTCTGTTCTGTGCATTCAACTAACAGAGTTGAACCTTACTTTTGATTGAGCCGTTCTGAAACACTCTTTCTGTAGAAACTGCAATTGGACATGCTAAGCGCTAAGAGGCCTACATTGGGAAAAAGAATATCTTCAAATAAAAACTACACAGATGCATTCTGTGAAACTTATTTCTGATCTGTAAATTCAGTTAACAGAGATAAAACATATTTTTGATTGAGCAGTTATGAAACACTCTTTTTGTAGAAAATGCAAGTGGAGATTAGGAGCGCTAAGAGGGTAATAGTGGAAAAAGGAATGTCTTCAAATATAAACTACACAGAATCATTCGGTGAAACTTCTTTCTGATCTGTGCATTCAGCTAACAGAGTTAAAACATACTTTTGATTGAGCAGATCTGAACACTCTTTCTGTAGAAAATGCAACTGGACATTTGGAGCGCTAAGAGAGTAGTAGTGGAAAAAGGAATATATTCAAATATAAACTACACAGAATCATTCTGTGAAACTTCTTTCTGATCTGAGCATTCAGCTAACAGAGTTAAACCATACTTTTGATTGAGTAGTTTTGAAACACTCTGTCTGTAGAAAATGCAACTGGACATTCGTAGCGCTAAGTGGGTAATAGTGGAAAAAAGAATATGTTCAAATATAAACTACACAGAAGCATTGTATGAAACTACTTTCTGTTCTGTGCATTCAACTAACAGAGTTGAACCTTAGTTTTGATTGAGCCTTTCTGAAACACTCTTTCTGTAGAAACTGCAATTGGACATTCTGAGCACTAAGAGGCCTCTATTGGGAAAAATAATATCTTCAAATAAAAACTACACAGAAGCATTGTGTGAAACTTATTTCTGATATGTTCATTAAGCTAACAGAGTTAAACCATACTTTTGATTGCGCAGTTCTGAACACTCTTTCTGTAGAAAATGCAAGTGGACATTCGGAGCACTAAGAGGGTAATAGTGGAAAAAGGAATATATTCAAATATAAACTACACAGTAGCATTCTGTGAAAATTCTTTCTGTTCTGTGCATTCAACTAACAGAGTTGAACCTTACTTTTGATTGAGCCGTTCTGAAACACTCTTTCTGTAGAAACTGCAATTGGACATGCTAAGCGCTAAGAGGCCTACATTGGGAAAAAGAATATCTTCAAATAAAAACTACACAGATGCATTCTGTGAAACTTATTTCTGATCTGTAAATTCAGTTAACAGAGATAAAACATATTTTTGATTGAGCAGTTATGAAACACTCTTTTTGTAGAAAATGCAAGTGGAGATTCGGAGCGCTAAGAGGGTAATAGTGGAAAAAGGAATGTCTTCAAATATAAACTACACAGAATCATTCGGTGAAACTTCTTTCGGATCTGTGCATTCAGCTAACAGAGTTAAACCATACTTTTGATTGAGCAGATCTGAACACTCTTTCTGTAGAAAATGCAACTGGACATTCGTAGCGCTAAGTGGGTAATAGTGGAAAAAAGAATATGTTCAAATATAAACTACACAGAAGCATTCTGTGAAACTTCTTGCTGTTCTGTGCATTCAACTAACAGAGTTGAACCTTACTTTTGATTGAGCCGTTCTGAAACACTCTTTCTGTAGAAACTGCAATTGGACATTCTGAGCGCTAAGAGGCCTATATTGGGAAAAAGAATGTCTACAAATAAAAACTACACAGAAGAATTGTGTGAAACTTCTTTCTGTTCTGTTTGTTCAACTAAAAGAGTTGAACCTTAGTTTTGATTGAGCCGTTCTGAAACACTCTTTCAGTAGAAAATGCAAGTGGAGATTCGGAGCGCTAAGAGGGTAATAGTGGAAAAAGGAATGTCTCCAAATATAAACTACACAGAATCATTCTGTGAAACTTCTTTCTGATCTGTGCATTCAGCTAACAGAGTTAAACCATACTTTTGATTCAGCAGATCTGAACACTCTTTCTGTAGAAAATGCAACTGGACATTTGGAGCGCTAAGAGAGTAGTAGTGGAAAAAGGAATATATTCAAATATAAACTACACAGAAGCATTCTGTGAAACTTCTTTCTGATCTGAGCATTCAGCTAACAGAGTTAAACCATACTTTTGATTGAGCAGTTTTGAAACACTCTGTCTGTAGAAAATGCAACTGGACATTCGTAGCGCTAAGTGGGTAATAGTGGAGAAAAGAATATGTTCAAATATAAACTACACAGAAGCATTGTATGAAACTACTTTCTGTTCTGTGCATTCAACTAACAGAGTTGAACCTTAGTTTTGATTGAGCCTTTCTGAAACACTCTTTCTGTAGAAACTGCAATTGGACATTCTGAGCGCTAAGAGGCCTCTATTGGGAAAAATAACATCTTCAAATAAAAACTACACAGAAGCATTGTGTGAAACTTATTTCTGATATGTTCATTAAGCTAACAGAGTTAAACCATACTTTTGATTGCGCAGTTCTGAACACTCTTTCTGTAGAAAATGCAAGTGTACATTCGGAGCGCTAAGAGGGTAATAGTGGAAAAAGGAATATATTCAAATATAAACTACACAGTAGCATTCTGTGAAAATTCTTTCTGTTCTGTGCATTCAACTAACAGAGTTGAACCTTACTATTGATTGAGCCGTTCTGAAACACTCTTTCTGTAGAAACTGCAATTGGACATGCTAAGCGCTAAGAGGCCTACATTGGGAAAAAGAATATCTTCAAATAAAAACTACACAGATGCATTCTGTGAAACTTATTTCTGATCTGTAAATTCAGTTAACAGAGATAAAACATATTTTTGATTGAGCAGTTATGAAACACTCTTTTTGTAGAAAATGCAAGTGGAGATTCGGAGCGCTAAGAGGGTAATAGTGGAAAAAGGAATGTCTTCAAATATAAACTACACAGAATCATTCGGTGAAACTTCTTTCTGATCTGTGTATTCAGCTAACAGATTTAAAACATACTTTTGATTCAGCAGATCTGAACACTCTTTCTGTAGAAAATGCAACTGGACATTTGGAGCGCTAAGAGAGTAGTAGTGGAAAAAGGAATATATTCAAATATAAACTACACAGAATCATTCTGTGAAACTTCTTTCTGATCTGAGCATTCAGCTAACAGAGTTAAACCATACTTTTGATTGAGCAGTTTTGAAACACTCTGTCTGTAGAAAATGCAATTGGACATTCGTAGCGCTAAGTGGGTAATAGTGGAAAAAAGAATATGTTCAAATATAAACTACACAGAAGCATTGTATGAAACTTCTTTCTGTTCTGTGCATTCAACTAACAGAGTTGAAACTTAGTTTTGATTGAGCCTTTCTGAAACACTCTTTCTGTAGAAACTGCAATTGGACATTCTGAGCACTAAGAGGCCTCTATTGGGAAAAATAATATCTTCAAATAAAAACTACACAGAAGCATTGTGTGAAACTTATTTCTGATATGTTCATTAAGCTAACAGAGTTAAACCATACTTTTGATTGCGCAGTTCTGAACACTCTTTCTGTAGAAAATGCAAGTGGACATTCGGAGCGCTAAGAGGGTAATAGTGGAAAAAGGAATATATTCAAATATAAACTACACAGTAGCATTCTGTGAAAATACTTTCTGTTCTGTGCATTCAACTAACAGAGTTGAACCTTACTTTTGATTGAGCCGTTCTGAAACACTCTTTCTGTAGAAACTGCAATTGGACATGCTAAGCGCTAAGAGGCCTACATTGGGAAAAAGAATATCTTCAAATAAAAACTACACAGATGCATTCTGTGAAACTTATTTCTGATCTGTAAATTCAGTTAACAGAGATAAAACATATTTTTGATTGAGCAGTTATGAAACACTCTTTTTGTAGAAAATGCAAGTGGAGATTCGGAGCGCTAAGAGGGTAATAGTGGAAAAAGGAATGTCTTCAAATATAAACTACACAGAATCATTCAGTGAAACATCTTTCTGATCTGTGCATTCAGCTAACAGAGTTAAACCATACTTTTGATTGAGCAGATCTGAACACTCTTTCTGTAGAAAATGCAACTGGACATTTGGAGCGCTAAGAGTGTAGTAGTGGAAAAAGGAATATATTCAAATATAAACTACACAGAAGCATTCTGTGAAACTTCTTTCTGATCTGAGCATTCAGCAGAGTTAAACCATACTTTTGATTGAGCAGTTTTGAAACACTCTGTCTGTAGAAAATGCAACTGGACATTCCTAGCGCTAAGTGGGTAATAGTGGAAAAAGAATATGTTCAAATATAAACTACACAGAAGCATTCTGTGAAACTTCTTTCTGATCTGAGCATTCAGCTAACAGAGTTAAACCATACTTTTGATTGAGCAGTTTTGAAACACTCTGTCTGTAGAAAATGCAACTGGACATTCGTAGCGCTAAGTGGATAATAGTGGAAAAAAGAATATGTTCAAATATAAACTACAGAGAAGCATTCTGTGAAACTTCTTTCTGTTCTGTGCATTCAACTAACAGAGTTGAACCTTACTTTTGATTGAGCCTTTCTGAAACACTCTTTCTGTAGAAACTGCAATTGGACATTCTGAGCGCTAAGAGGCCTCTATTGGGAAAAATAATACCTTCAAATAAAAACTACACAGAAGCATAGTGTGAAACTTATTTCTGATATGTTCATTAAGCTAACAGAGTTAAACCATACTTTTGATTGCGCAGTTCTGAACACTCTTTCTGTAGAAAATGCAAGTAGACATTCGGAGCGCTAAGAGGGTAATAGTGGAAAAAGGAATATATTCAAATATAAACTACACAGTAGCATTCTGTGAAAATTCTTTCTGTTCTGTGCATTCAACTAACAGAGTTGAACCTTACTTTTGATTGAGCCGTTCTGAAACAATCTTTCTGTAGAAACTGCAATTGGACATGCTAAGCGCTAAGAGGCCTACATTGGGAAAAAGAATATCTTCAAATAAAAACTACACAGATGCATTCTGTGAAACTTATTTCTGATCTGTAAATTCAGTTAACAGAGATAAAACATATTTTTGATTGAGCAGTTATGAAACACTCTTTTTGTAGAAAATGCAAGTGGAGATTCGGAGCGCAAAGAGGGTAATAGTGGAAAAAGGAATGTCTTCAAATATAAACTACACAGAATCATACGGTAAAACTTCTTTCTGATCTGTGCATTCAGCTAACAGAGTTAAACCATACTTTTGATTGAGCAGATCTGAACACTCTTTCTGTAGAAAATGCAACTGGACATTTGGAGCGCTAAGAGCGTAGTAGTGGAAAAAGGAATATATTCAAATATAAACTACACAGAAGCATTCTGTGAAACATCTTTCTGATCTGAGCATTCAGCTAACAGAGTTAAACCATACTTTTGATTGAGCAGTTTTGAAACACTCTGTCTGTAGAAAATGCAACTTGACATTCGTAGCGCTAAGTGGGTAATAGTGGAAAAAAAATATGTTCAAATATAAACTACACAGAAGCATTGTATGAAACTTCTTTCTGTTCTGTGCATTCAACTAACAGAGTTGAACCTTACTTTTCATTGAGCCGTTCTGAAACACTCTTTCTGCAGAAACTGCAATTGGACATTCTGAGCGCTAAGAGGCCTATATTGGGAAAAAGAATGTCTACAAATAAAAACTACACAGAAGAATTGTGTGAAACTTCTTTCTGTTCTGTTTGTTCAACTAAAAGAGTTGAACCTTAGTTTTGATTGAGCCGTTCTAAAACACTCTTTCTGTAGAAAATGCAAGTGGAGATTCGGAGCGCTAAGAGGGTAATAGTGGAAAAAGGAATGTCTCCAAATATAAACTACACAGAATCATTCTGTGAAACTTCTTTCTGATCTGTGCATTCAGCTAACAGAGTTAAACCATACTTTTGATTGAGCAGATCTGAACACTCTTTCTGTAGAAAATGCAACTGGACATTTGGAGCGCTAAGAGCGTAGTAGTGGAAAAAGGAATATATTCAAATATAAACTACACAGAAGCATTCTGTGAAACTTCTTTCTGATCTGAGCATTCAGCTAACAGAGTTAAACCATACATTTGATTGAGCAGATCTGAACTCTCTTTCTGTAGAAAATGCAACTGGACATTTGGAGCGCTGAGAGAGTAGTAGTGGAAAAAGGAATATATTCAAATATAAACTACATAGAAGCATTCTGTGAAACTTCTTTCTGATCTGAGCATTCAGCTAACAGAGTTAAACCATACTTTTGATTGAGCAGTTTTGAAACACTCTGTCTGTAGAAAATGCAACTGGACATTCGTAGCGCTAAGTGGGTAATTGTGGAAAAAAGAATATGTTCAAATATAAACTACACAGAAGCAGTGTATGAAACTTCTTTCTGTTCTGTGCATTCAACTAACAGAGTTGAACCTTACTTTTGATTGAGCCTTTCTGAAACACTCTTTCTGTAGAAACTGCAATTGGACATTCTGAGCGCTAAGAGGCCTATATTGGGAAAAATAATATCTTCAAATAAAAACTACACAGAAGCATTGTGTGAAACTTATTTCTGATATGTTCATTAAGCTAACAGAGTTAAACCATACTTTTGATTGCGCAGTTCTGAACACTCTTTCTGTAGAAAATGCAAGTGGACATTCGGAGCGCTGAGAGGGTAATAGTGGAAAAAGGAATATATTCAAATATAAACTACACAGTAGCATTCTGTGAAAATTCTTTCTGTTCTGTGCATTCAACTAACAGAGTTGAACCTTACTTTTGATTGAGCCGTTCTGAAACACTCTTTCTGTAGAAACTGCAATTGGACATGCTAAGCGCTAAGAGGCCTACATTGGGAAAAAGAATATCTTCAAATAAAAACTACACAGATGCATTCTGTGAAACTTATTTCTGATCTGTAAATTCAGTTAACAGAGATAAAACATATTTTTGATTGAGCAGTTATGAAACAGTCTTTTTGTAGAAAATGCAAGTGGAGATTCGGAGCGCTAAGAGGGTAATAGTGGAAAAAGGAATGTCTTCAAATATAAACTACACAGAATCATTCGGTGAAACTTCTTTCTGATCTGTGCATTCAGCTAACAGAGTTAAACCATACTTTTGATTGAGCAGATCTGAACACTCTTTCTGTAGAAAATGCAACTGGACATTTGGAGCGCTAAGAGCGTAGTAGTGGAAAAAGCAATATATTCAAATATAAACTACACAGAAGCATTCTGTGAAACTTTTTTCTGATCTGAGCATTCAGCTAACAGAGTTAAACCATACTTTTGATTGAGCAGTTTTGAAACACTCTGTCTGTAGAAAATGCAACTGGACATCCGTAGCGCTAAGTGGGTAATAGTGGAAAAAAGAATATGTTCAAATATAAACTACACAGAAGCATTGTATGAAACTTCTTTCTGTTCTGTGCATTCAACTAACAGAGTTGAACCTTACTTTTGATTGAGCCGTTCTGAAACACTCTTTCAGTAGAAATTGCAATTGGACATTCTGAGCGCTAAGAGGCCTATATTGGGAAAAAGAATGTCTACAAATAAAAACTACACAGAAGAATTGTGTGAAACTTCTTTCTGTTCTGTTTGTTCAACTAAAAGAGTTGAACCTTAGTTTTGATTGAGCCGTTCTGAAACACGCTTTCTGTAGAAAATGCAAGTGGAGATTCGGAGCGCTAAGAGGGTAATAGTGGAAAAAGGAATGTCTTCAAATATAAACTACACAGAATCATTCGGTGAAACTTCTTTCTGATCTGTGCATTCAGCTAACAGAGTTAAACCATACTTTTGATTGAGCAGATCTGAACACTCTTTCTGTAGAAAATGCAACTGGACATTTGGAGCGCTAAGAGCGTAGTAGTGGAAAAAGGAATATATTCAAATATAAACTACACAGAAGCATTCTGTGAAACTTCTTTCTGATCTGAGCATTCAGCTAACAGAGTTAAACAATACTTTTGATTGAGCAGTTTTGAAACACTCTGTCTGTAGAAAATGCAACTGGACATTCGTAGCGCTAAGTGGGTAATAGTGGAAAAAAGAATATGTTCAAATATAAACTACACAGAAGCATTGTATGAAACTTCTTTCTGTTCTGTGCATTCAACTAACAGAGTTGAACCTTACTTTTGATTGAGCCTTTCTGAAACGCTCCTTCTGTAGAAACTGCAATTGGACATTCTGAGCGCTAAGAGGCCTATATTGGGAAAAATAATATCTTCAATAAAAACTACACAGAAGCATTGTGTGAAACTTATTTCTGATATGTTCATTAAGCTAACAGAGTTAAACCATACGTTTGATTACGCAGTTCTGAACACTCTTTCTGTAGAAAATGCAAGTGGACATTCGGAGCGCTAAGAGGGTAATAGTGGAAAAAGGAATATATTCAAATATAAACTACACAGTAGCATTCTGTGAAAATTCTTTCTGTTCTGTGCATTCAACTAACAGAGTTGAACCTTACTTTTGATTGAGCCGTTCTGAAACACTCTTTCTGTAGAAACTGCAATTGGACATGCTAAGCGCTAAGAGGCCTACTTTGGGAAAAAGAATATCTTCAAATAAAAACTACACAGATGCATTCTGTGAAACTTATTTCTGATCTGTAAATTCAGTTAACAGAGATAAAACATATTTTTGATTGAGCAGTTATGAAACACTCTTTTTGTAGAAAATGCAAGTGGAGATTCGGAGCGCTAAGAGGGTAATAGTGGAAAAAGGAATGTCTTCAAATATAAACTACACAGAATCATTCGGTGAAACTACTTTCTGATCTGTGCATTCAGCTAACAGAGTTAAACCATACTTTTGATTGAGCACATCTGAACACTCTTTCTGTAGAAAATGCAACTGGACATTTGGAGCGCTAAGAGCGTAGTAGTGGAAAAAGGAATATATTCAAATATAAACTACACAGAAGCATTCTGTGAAACTTCTTTCTGATCTGAGCATTCAGCTAACAGAGTTAAACCATACTTTTGATTGAGCAGTTTTGAAACACTCTGTCTGTAGAAAATGCAACTGGACATTCGTAGCGCTAAGTGGGTAATAGTGGAAAAAAGAATATGTTCAAATATAAACTACACAGAAGCATTGTATGAAACTTCTTTCTGTTCTGTGCATTCAACTAACAGAGTTGAACCTTACTTTTGATTGAGCCGTTCTGAAACACTCTTTCTGTAGAAACTGCAATTGGACATTCTGAGCGCTAAGAGGCCTATATTGGGAAAAAGAATGTCTACAAATAAAAACTACACAGAAGAATTGTGTGAAACTTCTTTCTGTTCTGTTTGTTCAACTAAAGGAGTTGAACCATAGTTTTGATTGAGCCGTTCTGAAACACTCTTTCTGTAGAAAATGCAAGTGGAGATTCGGAGCGCTAAGAGGGTAATAGTGGAAAAAGGAATGTCTCCAAATATAAACTACACAGAATCATTCTGTGAAACTTCTTTCTGATCTGTGCATTCAGCTAACAGAGTTAAACCATACTTTTGATTGAGCAGATCTGAACACTCTTTCTGTAGAAAATGCAACTGGACATTTGGAGCGCTAAGAGAGTAGTAGTGGAAAAAGGAATATATTCAAATATAAACTACACAGAAGCATTCTGTGAAACTTCTTTCCGATCTGAGCATTCAGCTAACAGAATTAAACCATACTTTTGATTGAGCAGTTTTGAAACACTCTGTCTGTAGAAAATGCAACTGGACATTCCTAGCGCTAAGTGGGTAATAGTGGAAAAAAGAATATGTTCAAATATAAACTACACAGAAGCATTCTGTGAAACTTCTTTCTGATCTGAGAATTCAGCTAACAGAGTTAAACCATACTTTTGATTGAGCAGTTTTGAAACACTCTGTCTGTAGAAAATGCAACTGGACATTCGTAGCGCTAAGTGGATAATAGTGGAAAAAAGAATATGTTCAAATATAAACTACAGAGAAGCATTCTGTGAAACTTCTTTCTGTTCTGTGCATTCAAATAACAGAGTTGAACCTTACTTTTGATTGAGCCTTTCTGAAACACTCTTTCTGTAGAAACTGCAATTGGACATTCTGAGCGCTAAGAGGCCTCTATTGGGAAAAATAATATCTTCAAATAAATACTACACAGAAGCATTGTGTGAAACTTATTTCTGATATGTTCATTAAGCTAACAGAGTTAAACCATACTTTTGATTGCGCAGTTCTGAACACTCTTTCTGTAGAAAATGCAAGTAGACATTCGGAGCGCTAAGAGGGTAATAGTGGAAAAAGGAATATATTCAAATATAAACTACACAGTAGCATTCTGTGAAAATTCTTTCTGTTCTGTGCATTCAACTAACAGAGTTGAACCTTACTTTTGATTGAGCCGTTCTGAAACACTCTTTCTGTAGAAACTGCAATTGGACATGCTAAGCGCTAAGAGGCCTACATTGGGAAAAAGAATATCTTCAAATAAAAACTACACAGATGCATTCTGTGAAACTTATTTCTGATCTGTAAATTCAGTTAACAGAGATAAAACATATTTTTGATTGAGCAGTTATGAAACACTCTTTTTGTAGAAAATGCAAGTGGAGATTCGGAGCGCTAAGAGGGTAATAGTGGAAAAAGGAATGTCTTCAAATATAAACTACACAGAATCATTCGGTGAAACTTCTTTCTGATCTGTGCATTCAGCTAACAGAGTTAAACCATACTTTTGATTGAGCAGATCTGAACACTCTTTCTGTAGAAAATGCAACTGGACATTCGTAGCGCTAAGTGGGTTATAGTGGAAAAAAGAATATGTTCAAATATAAACTACACAGAAGCATTCTGTGAAACTTCTTGCTGTTCTGTGCATTCAACCAACAGAGTTGAACCTTACTTTTGATTGAGCCGTTCTGAAACACTCTTTCTGTAGAAACTGCAATTGGACATTCTGAGCGCTAAGAGGCCTATATTGGGAAAAAGAATGTCTACAAATAAAAACTACACAGAAGAATTGTGTGAAACTTCTTTCTGTTCTGTTTGTTCAACTAAAAGAGTTGAACCTTAGTTTTGATTGAGCCGTTCTGAAACACTCTTTCTGTAGAAAATGCAAGTGGAGATTCGGAGCGCTAAGAGGGTAATAGTGGAAAAAGGAATGTCTCCGAATATAAACTACACAGAATCATTCTGTGAAACTTTTTTCTGATCTGTGCATTCAGCTAACAGAGTTAAAACATACTTTTGATTCAGCAGATCTGAACACTCTTTCTGTAGAAAATGCAACTGGACATTTGGAGCGCTAAGAGAGTAGTAGTGGAAAAAGGAATATATTCAAATATAAACTACACAGAAGCATTCTGTGAAACTTCTTTCTGATCTGAGCATTCAGCTAACAGAGTTAAACCATACTTTTGATTGAGCAGTTTTGAAACACTCTGTCTGTAGAAAATGCAACTGGACATTCGTAGCGCTAAGTGGGTAATAGTGGAGAAAAGAATATGTTCAAATATAAACTACACAGAAGCATTGTATGAAACTACTTTCTGTTCTGTGCATTCAACTAACAGAGTTGAACCTTAGTTTTGATTGAGCCTTTCTGAAACACTCTTTCTGTAGAAACTGCAATTGGACATTCTGAGCGCTAAGAGGCCTCTATTGGGAAAAATAACATCTTCAAATAAAAACTACACAGAAGCATTGTGTGAAACTTATTTCTGATATGTTCATTAAGCTAACAGAGTTAAACCATACTTTTGATTGCGCAGTTCTGAACACTCTTTCTGTAGAAAATGCAAGTGTACATTCGGAGCGCTAAGAGGGTAATAGTGGAAAAAGGAATATATTCAAATATAAACTACAGAGTAGCATTCTGTGAAAATTCTTTCTGTTCTGTGCATTCAACTAACAGAGTTGAACCTTACTTTTGATTGAGCCGTTCTGAAACACTCTTTCTGTAGAAACTGCAATTGGACATGCTAAGCGCTAAGAGGCCTACATTGGGAAAAAGAATATCTTCAAATAAAAACTACACAGATGCATTCTGTGAAACTTATTTCTGATCTGTAAATTCAGTTAACAGAGATAAAACATATTTTTGATTGAGCAGTTATGAAACACTCTTTTTGTAGAAAATGCAAGTGGAGATTCGGAGCGCTAAGAGGGTAATAGTGGAAAAAGGAATGTCTTCAAATATAAACTACACAGAATCATTCGGTGAAACTTCTTTCTGATCTGTGTATTCAGCTAACAGATTTAAAACATACTTTTGATTCAGCAGATCTGAACACTCTTTCTGTAGAAAATGCAACTGGACATTTGGAGCGCTAAGAGAGTAGTAGTGGAAAAAGGAATATATTCAAATATAAACTACACAGAATCATTCTGTGAAACTTCTTTCTGATCTGAGCATTCAGCTAACAGAGTTAAACCATACTTTTGATTGAGCAGTTTTGAAACACTCTGTCTGTAGAAAATGCAATTGGACATTCGTAGCGCTAAGTGGGTAATAGTGGAAAAAAGAATATGTTCAAATATAAACTACACAGAAGCATTGTATGAAACTTCTTTCTGTTCTGTGCATTCAACTAACAGAGTTGAAACTTAGTTTTGATTGAGCCTTTCTGAAACACTCTTTCTGTAGAAACTGCAATTGGACATTCTGAGCACTAAGAGGCCTCTATTGGGAAAAATAATATCTTCAAATAAAAACTACACAGAAGCATTGTGTGAAACTTATTTCTGATATGTTCATTAACCTAACAGAGTTAAACCATACTTTTGATTGCGCAGTTCTGAACACTCTGTAGAAAATGCAAGTGGACATTCGGAGCGCTAAGAGGGTAATAGTGGAAAAAGGAATATATTCAAATATAAACTACACAGTAGCCTTCTGTGAAAATACTTTCTGTTCTGTGCATTCAACTAACAGAGTTGAACCTTACTTTTGATTGAGCCGTTCTGAAACACTCTTTCTGTAGAAACTGCAATTGGACATGCTAAGCGCTAAGAGGCCTACATTGGGAAAAAGAATATCTTCAAATAAAAACTACACAGATGCATTCTGTGAAACTTATTTCTGATCTGTAAATTCAGTTAACAGAGATAAAACATATTTTTGATTGAGCAGTTATGAAACACTCTTTTTGTAGAAAATGCAAGTGGAGATTCGGAGCGCTAAGAGGGTAATAGTGGAAAAAGGAATGTCTTCAAATATAAACTACACAGAATCATTCGGTGAAACATCTTTCTGATCTGTGCATTCAGCTAACAGAGTTAAACCATACTTTTGATTGAGCAGATCTGAACACTCTTTCTGTAGAAAATGCAACTGGACATTTGGAGCGCTAAGAGTGTAGTAGTGGAAAAAGGAATATATTCAAATATAAACTACACAGAAGCATTCTGTGAAACTTCTTTCTGATCTGAGCATTCAGCAGAGTTAAACCATACTTTTGATTGAGCAGTTTTGAAACACTCTGTCTGTAGAAAATGCAACTGGACATTCGTAGCGCTAAGTGTTTAATAGTGGAAAAAAGAATATGTTCAAATATAAACTACACAGAAGCATTGTATGAAACTTCTTTCTGTTCTGTGCATTCAACTAACAGAGTTGAACCTTACTTTTGATTGAGCCGTTCTGAAACACTCTTTCTGTAGAAACTGCAATTGGACATTCTGAGCGCTAAGAGGCCTATATTGGGAAAAAGAATGTCTACAAATAAAAACTACACAGAAGAATTGTGTGAAACTTCTTTCTGTTCTGTTTGTTCAACTAAAGGAGTTGAACCTTAGTTGTGATTGAGCCGTTCTGAAACACTCTTTCTGTAGAAAATGCAAGTGGAGATTCGGAGCGCTAAGAGGGTAATAGTGGAAAAAGGAATGTCTCCAAATATAAACTACACAGAATCATTCTGTGAAACTTCTTTCTGATCTGTGCATTCAGCTAACAGAGTTAAACCATACTTTTGATTGAGCAGATCTGAACACTCTTTCTGTAGAAAATGCAACTGGACATTTGGAGCGCTAAGAGAGTAGTAGTGGAAAAAGGAATATATTCAAATATAAACTACACAGAAGCATTCTGTGAAACTTCTTTCCGATCTGAGCATTCAGCTAACAGAATTAAACCATACTTTTGATTGAGCAGTTTTGAAACACTCTGTCTGTAGAAAATGCAACTGGACATTCCTAGCGCTAAGTGGGTAATAGTGGAAAAAAGAATATGTTCAAATATAAACTACACAGAAGCATTCTGTGAAACTTCTTTCTGATCTGAGCATTCAGCTAACAGAGTTAAACCATACTTTTGATTGAGCAGTTTTGAAACACTCTGTCTGTAGAAAATGCAACTGGACATTCGTAGCGCTAAGTGGATAATAGTGGAAAAAAGAATATGTTCAAATATAAACTACAGAGAAGCATTCTGTGAAACTTCTTTCTGTTCTGTGCATTCAACTAACAGAGTTGAACCTTACTTTTGATTGAGCCTTTCTGAAACACTCTTTCTGTAGAAACTGCAATTGGACATTCTGAGCGCTAAGAGGCCTCTATTGGGAAAAATAATATCTTCAAATAAAAACTACACAGAAGCATTGTGTGAAACTTATTTCTGATATGTTCATTAAGCTAACAGAGTTAAACCATACTTTTGATTGCGCAGTTCTGAACACTCTTTCTGTAGAAAATGCAAGTAGACATTCGGAGCGCTAAGAGGGTAATAGTGGAAAAAGGAATATATTCAAATATAAACTACACAGTAGCATTCTGTGAAAATTCTTTCTGTTCTGTGCATTCAACTAACAGTGTTGAACCTTACTTTTGATTGAGCCGTTCTGAAACAATCTTTCTGTAGAAACTGCAATTGGACATGCTAAGCGCTAAGAGGCCTACATTGGGAAAAAGAATATCTTCAAATAAAAACTACACAGATGCATTCTGTGAAACTTATTTCTGATCTGTAAATTCAGTTAACAGAGATAAAACATATTTTTGATTGAGCAGTTATGAAACACTCTTTTTGTAGAAAATGCAAGTGGAGATTCGGAGCGCAAAGAGGGTAATAGTGGAAAAAGGAATGTCTTCAAATATAAACTACACAGAATCATACGGTAAAACTTCTTTCTGATCTGTGCATTCAGCTAACAGAGTTAAACCATACTTTTGATTGAGCAGATCTGAACACTCTTTCTGTAGAAAATGCAACTGGACATTTGGAGCGCTAAGAGCGTAGTAGTGGAAAAAGGAATATATTCAAATATAAACTACACAGAAGCATTCTGTGAAACATCTTTCTGATCTGAGCATTCAGCTAACAGAGTTAAACCATACTTTTGATTGAGCAGTTTTGAAACACTCTGTCTGTAGAAAATGCAACTTGACATTCGTAGCGCTAAGTGGGTAATAGTGGAAAAAAAATATGTTCAAATATAAACTACACAGAAGCATTGTATGAAACTTCTTTCTGTTCTGTGCATTCAACTAACAGAGTTGAACCTTACTTTTCATTGAGCCGTTCTGAAACACTCTTTCTGCAGAAACTGCAATTGGACATTCTGAGCGCTAAGAGGCCTATATTGGGAAAAAGAATGTCTACAAATAAAAACTACACAGAAGAATTGTGTGAAACTTCTTTCTGTTCTGTTTGTTCAACTAAAAGAGTTGAACCTTAGTTTTGATTGAGCCGTTCTAAAACACTCTTTCTGTAGAAAATGCAAGTGGAGATTCGGAGCGCTAAGAGGGTAATAGTGGAAAAAGGAATGTCTCCAAATATAAACTACACAGAATCATTCTGTGAAACTTCTTTCTGATCTGTGCATTCAGCTAACAGAGTTAAACCATACTTTTGATTGAGCAGATCTGAACACTCTTTCTGTAGAAAATGCAACTGGACATTTGGAGCGCTAAGAGAGTAGTAGTGGAAAAAGGAATATATTCAAATATAAACTACACAGAAGCATTCTGTGAAACTTCTTTCTGATCTGAGCATTCAGCTAACAGAGTTAAACCATACATTTGATTGAGCAGATCTGAACTCTCTTTCTGTAGAAAATGCAACTGGACATTTGGAGCGCTGAGAGAGTAGTAGTGGAAAAAGGAATATATTCAAATATAAACTACATAGAAGCATTCTGTGAAACTTCTTTCTGATCTGAGCATTCAGCTAACAGAGTTAAACCATACTTTTGATTGAGCAGTTTTGAAACACTCTGTCTGTAGAAAATGCAACTGGACATTCGTAGCGCTAAGTGGGTAATTGTGGAAAAAAGAATATGTTCAAATATAAACTACACAGAAGCAGTGTATGAAACTTCTTTCTGTTCTGTGCATTCAACTAACAGAGTTGAACCTTACTTTTGATTGAGCCTTTCTGAAACACTCTTTCTGTAGAAACTGCAATTGGACATTCTGAGCGCTAAGAGGCCTATATTGGGAAAAATAATATCTTCAAATAAAAACTACACAGAAGCATTGTGTGAAACTTATTTCTGATATGTTCATTAAGCTAACAGAGTTAAACCATACTTTTGATTGCGCAGTTCTGAACACTCTTTCTGTAGAAAATGCAAGTGGACATTCGGAGCGCTGAGAGGGTAATAGTGGAAAAAGGAATATATTCAAATATAAACTACACAGTAGCATTCTGTGAAAATTCTTTCTGTTCTGTGCATTCAACTAACAGAGTTGAACCTTACTTTTGATTGAGCCGTTCTGAAACACTCTTTCTGTAGAAACTGCAATTGGACATGCTAAGCGCTAAGAGGCCTACATTGGGAAAAAGAATATCTTCAAATAAAAACTACACAGATGCATTCTGTGAAACTTATTTCTGATCTGTAAATTCAGTTAACAGAGATAAAACATATTTTTGATTGAGCAGTTATGAAACAGTCTTTTTGTAGAAAATGCAAGTGGAGATTCGGAGCGCTAAGAGGGTAATAGTGGAAAAAGGAATGTCTTCAAATATAAACTACACAGAATCATTCGGTGAAACTTCTTTCTGATCTGTGCATTCAGCTAACAGAGTTAAACCATACTTTTGATTGAGCAGATCTGAACACTCTTTCTGTAGAAAATGCAACTGGACATTTGGAGCGCTAAGAGCGTAGTAGTGGAAAAAGCAATATATTCAAATATAAACTACACAGAAGCATTCTGTGAAACTTTTTTCTGATCTGAGCATTCAGCTAACAGAGTTAAACCATACTTTTGATTGAGCAGTTTTGAAACACTCTGTCTGTAGAAAATGCAACTGGACATCCGTAGCGCTAAGTGGGTAATAGTGGAAAAAAGAATATGTTCAAATATAAACTACACAGAAGCATTGTATGAAACTTCTTTCTGTTCTGTGCATTCAACTAACAGAGTTGAACCTTACTTTTGATTGAGCCGTTCTGAAACACTCTTTCAGTAGAAATTGCAATTGGACATTCTGAGCGCTAAGAGGCCTATATTGGGAAAAAGAATGTCTACAAATAAAAACTACACAGAAGAATTGTGTGAAACTTCTTTCTGTTCTGTTTGTTCAACTAAAAGAGTTGAATCTTAGTTTTGATTGAGCCGTTCTGAAACACGCTTTCTGTAGAAAATGCAAGTGGAGATTCGGAGCGCTAAGAGGGTAATAGTGGAAAAAGGAATGTCTTCAAATATAAACTACACAGAATCATTCGGTGAAACTTCTTTCTGATCTGTGCATTCAGCTAACAGAGTTAAACCATACTTTTGATTGAGCAGATCTGAACACTCTTTCTGTAGAAAATGCAACTGGACATTTGGAGCGCTAAGAGCGTAGTAGTGGAAAAAGGAATATATTCAAATATAAACTACACAGAAGCATTCTGTGAAACTTCTTTCTGATCTGAGCATTCAGCTAACAGAGTTAAACAATACTTTTGATTGAGCAGTTTTGAAACACTCTGTCTGTAGAAAATGCAACTGGACATTCGTAGCGCTAAGTGGGTAATAGTGGAAAAAAGAATATGTTCAAATATAAACTACACAGAAGCATTGTATGAAACTTCTTTCTGTTCTGTGCATTCAACTAACAGAGTTGAACCTTACTTTTGATTGAGCCTTTCTGAAACGCTCTTTCTGTAGAAACTGCAATTGGACATTCTGAGCGCTAAGAGGCCTATATTGGGAAAAATAATATCTTCAATAAAAACTACACAGAAGCATTGTGTGAAACTTATTTCTGATATGTTCATTAAGCTAACAGAGTTAAACCATACGTTTGATTACGCAGTTCTGAACACTCTTTCTGTAGAAAATGCAAGTGGACATTCGGAGCGCTAAGAGGGTAATAGTGGAAAAAGGAATATATTCAAATATAAACTACACAGTAGCATTCTGTGAAAATTCTTTCTGTTCTGTGCATTCAACTAACAGAGTTGAACCTTACTTTTGATTGAGCCGTTCTGAAACACTCTTTCTGTAGAAACTGCAATTGGACATGCTAAGCGCTAAGAGGCCTACTTTGGGAAAAAGAATATCTTCAAATAAAAACTACACAGATGCATTCTGTGAAACTTATTTCTGATCTGTAAATTCAGTTAACAGAGATAAAACATATTTTTGATTGAGCAGTTATGAAACACTCTTTTTGTAGAAAATGCAAGTGGAGATTCGGAGCGCTAAGAGGGTAATAGTGGAAAAAGGAATGTCTTCAAATATAAACTACACAGAATCATTCGGTGAAACTACTTTCTGATCTGTGCATTCAGCTAACAGAGTTAAACCATACTTTTGATTGAGCAGATCTGAACACTCTTTCTGTAGAAAATGCAACTGGACATTTGGAGCGCTAAGAGCGTAGTAGTGGAAAAAGGAATATATTCAAATATAAACTACACAGAAGCATTCTGTGAAACTTCTTTCTGATCTGAGCATTCAGCTAACAGAGTTAAACCATACTTTTGATTGAGCAGTTTTGAAACACTCTGTCTGTAGAAAATGCAACTGGACATTCGTAGCGCTAAGTGGGTAATAGTGGAAAAAAGAATATGTTCAAATATAAACTACACAGAAGCATTGTATGAAACTTCTTTCTGTTCTGTGCATTCAACTAACAGAGTTGAACCTTACTTTTGATTGAGCCGTTCTGAAACACTCTTTCTGTAGAAACTGCAATTGGACATTCTGAGCGCTAAGAGGCCTATATTGGGAAAAAGAATGTCTACAAATAAAAACTACACAGAAGAATTGTGTGAAACTTCTTTCTGTTCTGTTTGTTCAACTAAAAGAGTTGAACCTTAGTTTTGATTGAGCCGTTCTGAAACACTCTTTCTGTAGAAAAAGCAAGTGGAGATTCGGAGCGCTAAGAGGGTAATAGTGGAAAAAGGAATGTCTCCAAATATAAACTACACAGAATCATTCTGTGAAACTTTACTCTGATCTGTGCATTCAGCTAACAGAGTTAAACCATACTTTTGATTGAGCAGATCTGAACTCTCTTTCTGTAGAAAATGCAACTGGACATTTGGAGCGCTGAGAGAGTAGTAGTGGAAAAAGGAATATATTCAAATATAAACTACACAGAAGCATTCTGTGAAATTTCTTTCTGATCTGAGCATTCAGCTAACAGAGTTAAACCATACTTTTGATTCAGCCGTTCTGAAACACTCTTTCTGTAGAAACTGCAATTGGACATTCTGAGCGCTAAGAGGCCTATATTGGGAAAAAGAATGTCTACAAATAAAAACTACACAGAAGAATTGTGTGAAACTTCTTTCTGTTCTGTTTGTTCAACTAAAAGAGTTGAACCTTAGTTTTGATTGAGCCGTTCTGAAACACTCTTTCTGTAGAAAATGCAAGTGGAGAGTCGGAGCGCTAAGAGGGTAATAGTGGAAAAAGGAATGTCTCCAAATATAAACTACACAGAATCATTCTGTGAAACTTTATTCTGATCTGTGCATTCAGCTAACAGAGTTAAACCATACTTTTGATTGAGCAGATCTGAACTCTCTTTCTGTAGAAAATGCAACTGGACATTTGGAGCGCTGAGAGAGTAGTAGTGGAAAAAGGAATATATTCAAATATAAACTACATAGAAGCATTCTGTGAAACTTCTTTCTGATCTGAGCATTCAGCTAACAGAGTTAAACAATACTTTTGATTGAGCAGTTTTGAAACACTCTGTCTGTAGAAAATGCAACTGGACATTCGTAGCGCTAAGTGGGTAATAGTGGAAAAAAGAATATGTTCAAATATAAACTACACAGAAGCATTGTATGAAACTTATTTCTGTTCTGTGTATTCAACTAACAGAGTTGAACCTTACTTTTGATTGAGCCTTTCTGAAACGCTCTTTCTGTAGAAACTGCAATTGGACATTCTGAGCGCTAAGAGGCCTATATTGGGAAAATTAATATCTTCAAATAAAAACTACACAGAAGCATTGTGTGAAACTTATTTCTGATATGTTCATTAAGCTAACAGAGTTAAACCATACGTTTGATTACGCAGTTCTGAACACTCTTTCTGTAGAAAATGCAAGTGGACATTCGGAGCGCTAAGAGGGTAATAGTGGAAAAAGGAATATATTCAAATATAAACTACACAGTAGCATTCTGTGAAAATTCTTTCTGTTCTGTGCATTCAACTAACAGAGTTGAACCTTACTTTTGATTGAGCCGTTCTGAAACACTCTTTCTGTAGAAACTGCAATTGGACATGCTAAGCGCTAAGAGGCCTACTTTGGGAAAAAGAATATCTTCAAATAAAAACTACACAGATGCATTCTGTGAAACTTATTTCTGATCTGTAAATTCAGTTAACAGAGATAAAACATATTTTTGATTGAGCAGTTATGAAACACTCTTTTTGTAGAAAATGCAAGTGGAGATTCGGAGCGCTAAGAGGGTAATAGTGGAAAAAGGAATGTCTTCAAATATAAACTACACAGAATCATTCGGTGAAACTACTTTCTGATCTGTGCATTCAGCTAACAGAGTTAAACCATACTTTTGATTGAGCAGATCTGAACACTCTTTCTGTAGAAAATGCAACTGGACATTTGGAGCGCTAAGAGCGTAGTAGTGGAAAAAGGAATATATTCAAATATAAACTACACAGAAGCATTCTGTGAAACTTCTTTCTGATCTGAGCATTCAGCTAACAGAGTTAAACCATACTTTTGATTGAGCAGTTTTGAAACACTCTGTTTGTAGAAAATGCAACTGGACATTCGTAGCGCTAAGTGGGTAATAGTGGAAAAAAGAATATGTTCAAATATAAACTACACAGAAGCATTGTATGAAACTTCTTTCTGTTCTGTGCATTCAACTAACAGAGTTGAACCTTACTTTTGATTGAGCCGTTCTGAAACACTCTTTCTGTAGAAACTGCAATTGGACATTCTGAGCGCTAAGAGGCCTATATTGGGAAAAAGAATGTCTACAAATAAAAACTACACAGAAGAATTGTGTGAAACTTCTTTCTGTTCTGTTTGTTCAACTAAAAGAGTTGAACCTTAGTTTTGATTGAGCCGTTCTGAAACACTCTTTCTGTAGAAAATGCAAGTGGAGATTCGGAGCGCTAAGAGGGTAATAGTGGAAAAAGGAATGTCTCCAAATATAAACTACACAGAATCATTCTGTGAAACTTTACTCTGATCTGTGCATTCAGCTAACAGAGTTAAACCATACTTTTGATTGAGCAGTTTTGAAACACTCTGTCTGTAGAAAATGCAACTGGACATTCGTAGCGCTAAGTGTTTAATAGTGGAAAAAAGAATATGTTCAAATATAAACTACACAGAAGCATTGTTTGAAACTTCTTTCTGTTCTGTGCATTCAACTAACAGAGTTGAACCTTACTTTTGATTGAGCCGTTCTGAAACACTCTTTCTGTAGAAACTGCAATTGGACATTCTGAGCGCTAAGAGGCCTATATTGGGAAAATGAATGTCTACAAATAAAAACTACACAGAAGAATTGTGTGAAACTTCTTTCTGTTCTGTTTGTTCAACTAAAGGAGTTGAACCTTAGTTGTGATTGAGCCGTTCTGAAACACTCTTTCTGTAGAAAATGAAGTGGAGATTCGGAGCGCTAAGAGGGTAATAGTGGAAAAAGGAATGTCTCCAAATATAAACTACACAGAATCATTCTGTGAAACTTCTTTCTGATCTGTGCATTCAGCTAACAGAGTTAAACCATACTTTTGATTGAGCAGATCTGAACACTCTTTCTGTAGAAAATGCAACTGGACATTTGGAGCGCTAAGTGAGTAGTAGTGGAAAAAGGAATATATTCAAATATAAACTACACAGAAGCATTCTGTGAAACTTCTTTCCGATCTGAGCATTCAGCTAACAGAATTAAACCATACTTTTGATTGAGCAGTTTTGAAACACTCTGTCTGTAGAAAATGCAACTGGACATTCCTAGCGCTAAGTGGGTAATAGTGGAAAAAAGAATATGTTCAAATATAAACTACACAGAAGCATTCTGTGAAACTTCTTTCTGATCTGAGCATTCAGCTAACAGAGTTAAACCATACTTTTGATTGAGCAGTTTTGAAACACTCTGTCTGTAGAAAATGCAACTGGACATTCGTAGCGCTAAGTGGATAATAGTGGAAAAAAGAATATGTTCAAATATAAACTACAGAGAAGCATTCTGTGAAACTTCTTTCTGTTCTGTGCATTCAACTAACAGAGTTGAACCTTACTTTTGATTGAGCCTTTCTGAAACACTCTTTCTGTAGAAACTGCAATTGGACATTCTGAGCGCTAAGAGGCCTCTATTGGGAAAAATAATATCTTCAAATAAAAACTACACAGAAGCATTGTGTGAAACTTATTTCTGATATGTTCATTAAGCTAACAGAGTTAAACCATACTTTTGATTGCGCAGTTCTGAACACTCTTTCTGTAGAAAATGCAAGTAGACATTCGGAGCGCTAAGAGGGTAATAGTGGAAAAAGGAATATATTCAAATATAAACTACACAGTAGCATTCTGTGAAAATTCTTTCTGTTCTGTGCATTCAACTAACAGTGTTGAACCTTACTTTTGATTGAGCCGTTCTGAAACAATCTTTCTGTAGAAACTGCAATTGGACATGCTAAGCGCTAAGAGGCCTACATTGGGAAAAAGAATATCTTCAAATAAAAACTACACAGATGCATTCTGTGAAACTTATTTCTGATCTGTAAATTCAGTTAACAGAGATAAAACATATTTTTGATTGAGCAGTTATGAAACACTCTTTTTGTAGAAAATGCAAGTGGAGATTCGGAGCGCAAAGAGGGTAATAGTGGAAAAAGGAATGTCTTCAAATATAAACTACACAGAATCATACGGTAAAACTTCTTTCTGATCTGTGCATTCAGCTAACAGAGTTAAACCATACTTTTGATTGAGCAGATCTGAACACTCTTTCTGTAGAAAATGCAACTGGACATTTGGAGCGCTAAGAGCGTAGTAGTGGAAAAAGGAATATATTCAAATATAAACTACACAGAAGCATTCTGTGAAACATCTTTCTGATCTGAGCATTCAGCTAACAGAGTTAAACCATACTTTTGATTGAGCAGTTTTGAAACACTCTGTCTGTAGAAAATGCAACTTGACATTCGTAGCGCTAAGTGGGTAATAGTGGAAAAAAAATATGTTCAAATATAAACTACACAGAAGCATTGTATGAAACTTCTTTCTGTTCTGTGCATTCAACTAACAGAGTTGAACCTTACTTTTCATTGAGCCGTTCTGAAACACTCTTTCTGCAGAAACTGCAATTGGACATTCTGAGCGCTAAGAGGCCTATATTGGGAAAAAGAATGTCTACAAATAAAAACTACACAGAAGAATTGTGTGAAACTTCTTTCTGTTCTGTTTGTTCAACTAAAAGAGTTGAACCTTAGTTTTGATTGAGCCGTTCTAAAACACTCTTTCTGTAGAAAATGCAAGTGGAGATTCGGAGCGCTAAGAGGGTAATAGTGGAAAAAGGAATGTCTCCAAATATAAACTACACAGAATCATTCTGTGAAACTTCTTTCTGATCTGTGCATTCAGCTAACAGAGTTAAACCATACTTTTGATTGAGCAGATCTGAACACTCTTTCTGTAGAAAATGCAACTGGACATTTGGAGCGCTAAGAGAGTAGTAGTGGAAAAAGGAATATATTCAAATATAAACTACACAGAAGCATTCTGTGAAACTTCTTTCTGATCTGAGCATTCAGCTAACAGAGTTAAACCATACATTTGATTGAGCAGATCTGAACTCTCTTTCTGTAGAAAATGCAACTGGACATTTGGAGCGCTGAGAGAGTAGTAGTGGAAAAAGGAATATATTCAAATATAAACTACATAGAAGCATTCTGTGAAACTTCTTTCTGATCTGAGCATTCAGCTAACAGAGTTAAACCATACTTTTGATTGAGCAGTTTTGAAACACTCTGTCTGTAGAAAATGCAACTGGACATTCGTAGCGCTAAGTGGGTAATTGTGGAAAAAAGAATATGTTCAAATATAAACTACACAGAAGCAGTGTATGAAACTTCTTTCTGTTCTGTGCATTCAACTAACAGAGTTGAACCTTACTTTTGATTGAGCCTTTCTGAAACACTCTTTCTGTAGAAACTGCAATTGGACATTCTGAGCGCTAAGAGGCCTATATTGGGAAAAATAATATCTTCAAATAAAAACTACACAGAAGCATTGTGTGAAACTTATTTCTGATATGTTCATTAAGCTAACAGAGTTAAACCATACTTTTGATTGCGCAGTTCTGAACACTCTTTCTGTAGAAAATGCAAGTGGACATTCGGAGCGCTGAGAGGGTAATAGTGGAAAAAGGAATATATTCAAATATAAACTACACAGTAGCATTCTGTGAAAATTCTTTCTGTTCTGTGCATTCAACTAACAGAGTTGAACCTTACTTTTGATTGAGCCGTTCTGAAACACTCTTTCTGTAGAAACTGCAATTGGACATGCTAAGCGCTAAGAGGCCTACATTGGGAAAAAGAATATCTTCAAATAAAAACTACACAGATGCATTCTGTGAAACTTATTTCTGATCTGTAAATTCAGTTAACAGAGATAAAACATATTTTTGATTGAGCAGTTATGAAACAGTCTTTTTGTAGAAAATGCAAGTGGAGATTCGGAGCGCTAAGAGGGTAATAGTGGAAAAAGGAATGTCTTCAAATATAAACTACACAGAATCATTCGGTGAAACTTCTTTCTGATCTGTGCATTCAGCTAACAGAGTTAAACCATACTTTTGATTGAGCAGATCTGAACACTCTTTCTGTAGAAAATGCAACTGGACATTTGGAGCGCTAAGAGCGTAGTAGTGGAAAAAGCAATATATTCAAATATAAACTACACAGAAGCATTCTGTGAAACTTTTTTCTGATCTGAGCATTCAGCTAACAGAGTTAAACCATACTTTTGATTGAGCAGTTTTGAAACACTCTGTCTGTAGAAAATGCAACTGGACATCCGTAGCGCTAAGTGGGTAATAGTGGAAAAAAGAATATGTTCAAATATAAACTACACAGAAGCATTGTATGAAACTTCTTTCTGTTCTGTGCATTCAACTAACAGAGTTGAACCTTACTTTTGATTGAGCCGTTCTGAAACACTCTTTCAGTAGAAATTGCAATTGGACATTCTGAGCGCTAAGAGGCCTATATTGGGAAAAAGAATGTCTACAAATAAAAACTACACAGAAGAATTGTGTGAAACTTCTTTCTGTTCTGTTTGTTCAACTAAAAGAGTTGAATCTTAGTTTTGATTGAGCCGTTCTGAAACACGCTTTCTGTAGAAAATGCAAGTGGAGATTCGGAGCGCTAAGAGGGTAATAGTGGAAAAAGGAATGTCTTCAAATATAAACTACACAGAATCATTCGGTGAAACTTCTTTCTGATCTGTGCATTCAGCTAACAGAGTTAAACCATACTTTTGATTGAGCAGATCTGAACACTCTTTCTGTAGAAAATGCAACTGGACATTTGGAGCGCTAAGAGCGTAGTAGTGGAAAAAGGAATATATTCAAATATAAACTACACAGAAGCATTCTGTGAAACTTCTTTCTGATCTGAGCATTCAGCTAACAGAGTTAAACAATACTTTTGATTGAGCAGTTTTGAAACACTCTGTCTGTAGAAAATGCAACTGGACATTCGTAGCGCTAAGTGGGTAATAGTGGAAAAAAGAATATGTTCAAATATAAACTACACAGAAGCATTGTATGAAACTTCTTTCTGTTCTGTGCATTCAACTAACAGAGTTGAACCTTACTTTTGATTGAGCCTTTCTGAAACGCTCTTTCTGTAGAAACTGCAATTGGACATTCTGAGCGCTAAGAGGCCTATATTGGGAAAAATAATATCTTCAATAAAAACTACACAGAAGCATTGTGTGAAACTTATTTCTGATATGTTCATTAAGCTAACAGAGTTAAACCATACGTTTGATTACGCAGTTCTGAACACTCTTTCTGTAGAAAATGCAAGTGGACATTCGGAGCGCTAAGAGGGTAATAGTGGAAAAAGGAATATATTCAAATATAAACTACACAGTAGCATTCTGTGAAAATTCTTTCTGTTCTGTGCATTCAACTAACAGTGTTGAACCTTACTTTTGATTGAGCCGTTCTGAAACACTCTTTCTGTAGAAACTGCAATTGGACATGCTAAGCGCTAAGAGGCCTACTTTGGGAAAAAGAATATCTTCAAATAAAAACTACACAGATGCATTCTGTGAAACTTATTTCTGATCTGTAAATTCAGTTAACAGAGATAAAACATATTTTTGATTGAGCAGTTATGAAACACTCTTTTTGTAGAAAATGCAAGTGGAGATTCGGAGCGCTAAGAGGGTAATAGTGGAAAAAGGAATGTCTTCAAATATAAACTACACAGAATCATTCGGTGAAACTACTTTCTGATCTGTGCATTCAGCTAACAGAGTTAAACCATACTTTTGATTGAGCAGATCTGAACACTCTTTCTGTAGAAAATGCAACTGGACATTTGGAGCGCTAAGAGCGTAGTAGTGGAAAAAGGAATATATTCAAATATAAACTACACAGAAGCATTCTGTGAAACTTCTTTCTGATCTGAGCATTCAGCTAACAGAGTTAAACCATACTTTTGATTGAGCAGTTTTGAAACACTCTGTCTGTAGAAAATGCAACTGGACATTCGTAGCGCTAAGTGGGTAATAGTGGAAAAAAGAATATGTTCAAATATAAACTACACAGAAGCATTGTATGAAACTTCTTTCTGTTCTGTGCATTCAACTAACAGAGTTGAACCTTACTTTTGATTGAGCCGTTCTGAAACACTCTTTCTGTAGAAACTGCAATTGGACATTCTGAGCGCTAAGAGGCCTATATTGGGAAAAAGAATGTCTACAAATAAAAACTACACAGAAGAATTGTGTGAAACTTCTTTCTGTTCTGTTTGTTCAACTAAAAGAGTTGAACCTAAGTTTTGATTGAGCCGTTCTGAAACACTCTTTCTGTAGAAAAAGCAAGTGGAGATTCGGAGCGCTAAGAGGGTAATAGTGGAAAAAGGAATGTCTCCAAATATAAACTACACAGAATCATTCTGTGAAACTTTACTCTGATCTGTGCATTCAGCTAACAGAGTTAAACCATACTTTTGATTGAGCAGATCTGAACTCTCTTTCTGTAGAAAATGCAACTGGACATTTGGAGCGCTGAGAGAGTAGTAGTGGAAAAAGGAATATATTCAAATATAAACTACACAGAAGCATTCTGTGAAATTTCTTTCTGATCTGAGCATTCAGCTAACAGAGTTAAACCATACTTTTGATTCAGCCGTTCTGAAACACTCTTTCTGTAGAAACTGCAATTGGACATTCTGAGCGCTAAGAGGCCTATATTGGGAAAAAGAATGTCTACAAATAAAAACTACACAGAAGAATTGTGTGAAACTTCTTTCTGTTCTGTTTGTTCAACTAAAAGAGTTGAACCTTAGTTTTGATTGAGCCGTTCTGAAACACTCTTTCTGTAGAAAATGCAAGTGGAGATTCGGAGCGCTAAGAGGGTAATAGTGGAAAAAGGAATGTCTCCAAATATAAACTACACAGAATCATTCTGTGAAACTTTATTCTGATCTGTGCATTCAGCTAACAGAGTTAAACCATACTTTTGATTGAGCAGATCTGAACTCTCTTTCTGTAGAAAATGCAACTGGACATTTGGAGCGCTGAGAGAGTAGTAGTGGAAAAAGGAATATATTCAAATATAAACTACATAGAAGCATTCTGTGAAACTTCTTTCTGATCTGAGCATTCAGCTAACAGAGTTAAACAATACTTTTGATTGAGCAGTTTTGAAACACTCTGTCTGTAGAAAATGCAACTGGACATTCGTAGCGCTAAGTGGGTAATAGTGGAAAAAAGAATATGTTCAAATATAAACTACACAGAAGCATTGTATGAAACTTATTTCTGTTCTGTGTATTCAACTAACAGAGTTGAACCTTACTTTTGATTGAGCCTTTCTGAAACGCTCTTTCTGTAGAAACTGCAATTGGACATTCTGAGCGCTAAGAGGCCTATATTGGGAAAATTAATATCTTCAAATAAAAACTACACAGAAGCATTGTGTGAAACTTATTTCTGATATGTTCATTAAGCTAACAGAGTTAAACCATACGTTTGATTACGCAGTTCTGAACACTCTTTCTGTAGAAAATGCAAGTGGACATTCGGAGCGCTAAGAGGGTAATAGTGGAAAAAGGAATATATTCAAATATAAACTACACAGTAGCATTCTGTGAAAATTCTTTCTGTTCTGTGCATTCAACTAACAGAGTTGAACCTTACTTTTGATTGAGCCGTTCTGAAACACTCTTTCTGTAGAAACTGCAATTGGACATGCTAAGCGCTAAGAGGCCTACTTTGGGAAAAAGAATATCTTCAAATAAAAACTACACAGATGCATTCTGTGAAACTTATTTCTGATCTGTAAATTCAGTTAACAGAGATAAAACATATTTTTGATTGAGCAGTTATGAAACACTCTTTTTGTAGAAAATGCAAGTGGAGATTCGGAGCGCTAAGAGGGTAATAGTGGAAAAAGGAATGTCTTCAAATATAAACTACACAGAATCATTCGGTGAAACTACTTTCTGATCTGTGCATTCAGCTAACAGAGTTAAACCATACTTTTGATTGAGCAGATCTGAACACTCTTTCTGTAGAAAATGCAACTGGACATTTGGAGCGCTAAGAGCGTAGTAGTGGAAAAAGGAATATATTCAAATATAAACTACACAGAAGCATTCTGTGAAACTTCTTTCTGATATGAGCATTCAGCTAACAGAGTTAAACCATACTTTTGATTGAGCAGTTTTGAAACACTCTGTTTGTAGAAAATGCAACTGGACATTCGTAGCGCTAAGTGGGTAATAGTGGAAAAAAGAATATGTTCAAATATAAACTACACAGAAGCATTGTATGAAACATCTTTCTGTTCTGTGCATTCAATTAACAGAGTTGAACCTTACTTTTGATTGAGCCGTTCTGAAACACTCTTTCTGTAGAAACTGCAATTGGACATTCTGAGCGCTAAGAGGCCTATATTGGGAAAAAGAATGTCTACAAATAAAAACTACACAGAAGAATTGTGTGAAACTTCTTTCTGTTCTGTTTGTTCAACTAAAAGAGTTGAACCTTAGTTTTGATTGAGCCGTTCTGAAACACTCTTTCTGTAGAAAATGCAAGTGGAGATTCGGAGCGCTAAGAGGGTAATAGTGGAAAAAGGAATGTCTCCAAATATAAACTACACAGAATCATTCTGTGAAACTTTACTCTGATCTGTGCATTCAGCTAACAGAGTTAAACCATACTTTTGATTGAGCAGATCTGAACTCTCTTTCTGTAGAAAATGCAACTGGACATTTGGAGCGCTGAGAGAGTAGTAGTGGAAAAAGGAATATATTCAAATATAAACTACACAGAAGCATTCTGTGAAATTTCTTTCTGATCTGAGCATTCAGCTAACAGAGTTAAACCATACTTTTGATTCAGCCGTTCTGAAACACTCTTTCTGTAGAAACTGCAATTGGACATTCTGAGCGCTAAGAGGCCTATATTGGGAAAAAGAATGTCTACAAATAAAAAGTACACAGAAGAATTGTGTGAAACTTCTTTCTGTTCTGTTTGTTCAACTAAAAGAGTTGAACCTTAGTTTTGATTGAGCCGTTCTGAAACACTCTTTCTGTAGAAAATGCAAGTGGAGATTCGGAGCGCTAAGAGGGTAATAGTGGAAAAAGGAATCTCTCCAAATATAAACTACACAGAATCATTATGTGAAACATCTTTCTGATCTGTGCATTCAGCTAACAGAGTTAAACCATACTTTTGATTGAGCAGATCTGAACTCTCTTTCTGTAGAAAATGCAACTGGACATTTGGAGCGCTAAGAGAGTACTAGTGGAAAAAGGAATATATTCAAATATAAACTACACAGAGGCATTCTGTGAATCTTCTTTCTGATCTGAGCATTCAGCTAACAGAGTTAAACCATACTTTTGATTGAGCAGTTTTGAAACACTCTGTCTGTAGAAAATGCAACTGGACATTCGTAGCGCTAAGTGGGTAATAGTGGAAAAAAGAATATGTTCAAATATAAACTACACAGAAGCATTGTATGAAACTTCTTTCTGTTCTGTGCATTCAACTAACAGAGTTGAACCTTACTTTTGATTGAGCCTTTCTGCAACACTCTTTCTGTAGAAACTGCAATTGGACATTCTGAGCGCTAAGAGGCCTCTATTGGGAAAAATAATATCTTCAAATAAAAACTACACAGAAGCATTTTGTGAAACTTATTTCTGATATGTTCATTAAGCTAACAGAGTTAAACCATACTTTTGATTGCGCAGTTCTGAACACTCTTTCTGTAGAAAATGCAAGTGGACATTCGGAGCGCTAAGAGGGTAATAGTGGAAAAAGGAATATATTCAAATATAAACTACACAGTAGCATTCTGTGAAAATTCTTTCTGTTCTGTGCATTCAACTAACAGAGTTGAACCTTACTTTTGATTGAGCCGTTCTGAAACACTCTTTCTGTAGAAACTGCAATTGGACATGCTAAGCGCTAAGAGGCCTACATTGGGAAAAAGAATATCTTCAAATAAAAACTACACAGATGCATTCTGTGAAACTTATTTCTGATCTGTAAATTCAGTTAACAGAGATAAAACATATTTTTGATTGAGCAGTTATGAAACACTCTTTTTGTAGAAAATGCAAGTGGAGATTGGGAGCGCTAAGAGGGTAATAGTGGAAAAAGGAATGTCTTCAAATATAAACTACACAGAATCATTCGGTGAAACTTCTTTCTGATCCGTGCATTCAGCTAACAGGGTTAAACCATACTTTTGATTGAGCAGATCTGAACACTCTTTCTGTAGAAAATGCAACTGGACATTTGGAGCGCTAAGAGCGTAGTAGTGGAAAAAGGAATATATTCAAATATAAACTACACAGAGGCATTCTGTGAAACTTCTTTCTGATCTGAGCATTCAGCTAACAGAGTTAAACCATACTTTTGATTGAGCAGTTTTGAAACACTCTGTCTGTAGAAAATGCAACTGGACATTCGTAGCGCTAAGTGGGTAATAGTGGAAAAAAGAATATGTTCAAATATAAACTACACAGAAGCATTGTATGAAACTTCTTTCTGTTCTGTGCATTCAACTAACAGAGTTGAACCTTACTTTTGATTGAGCCGTTCTGAAACACTCTTTCTGTAGAAACTGCAATTGGACATTCTGAGCGCTAAGAGGCCTCTATTGGGAAAAAGAATGTCTACAAATAAAAACTACACAGAAGAATTGTGTGAAACTTCTTTCTGTTCTGTTTGTTCAACTAAAAGAGTTGAACCTTAGTTTTGATTGAGCCGTTCTGAAACACTCTTTCTGTAGAAAATGCAATGGAGATTCGGAGCGCTAAGAGGGTAATAGTGGAAAAAGGAATATATTCAAATATAAACTACACAGTAGCATTCTGTGAAAATTCTTTCTGTTCTGTGCATTCAACTAACAGAGTTGAACCTTACTTTTGATTGAGCCGTTCTGAAACACTCTTTCTTTAGAAACTGCAATTGGACATGCTAAGCGCTAAGAGGCCTACATTGGGAAAAAGAATATCTTCAAATAAAAACTACACAGATGCATTCTGTGAAACTTATTTCTGATCTGTAAATTCAGTTAACAGAGATAAAACATATTTTTGATTGAGCAGTTATGAAACACTCTTTTTGTAGAAAATGCAAGTGGAGATTCGGAGCGCTAAGTGGGTAATAGTGGAAAAAGGAATGTCTTCAAATATAAACTACACAGAATCATTCGGTGAAACTTCTTTCTGATCTGTGCATTCAGCTAACAGAGTTAAACCATACTTTTGATTGAGCAGATCTGAACACTCTTTCTGTAGAAAATGCAACTGGACATTTGGAGCGCTAAGAGCGTAGTAGTGGAAAAAGGAATATATTCAAATATAAGCTACACAGAAGCATTCTGTGAAACTTCTTTCTGATCTGAGCATTCAGATAACAGAGTTAAACCATACTTTTGATTGAGCAGTTTTGAAACACTCTGTCTGTAGAAAATGCAACTGGACATTCGTAGCGCTAAGTGGGTAATAGTGGAAAAAAGAATATGTTCAAATATAAACTACACAGAAGCATTGTATGAAACTTCTTTCTGTTCTGTGCATTCAACTAACAGAGTTGAACCTTACTTTTGATTCAGCCGTTCTGAAACACTCTTTCTGTAGAAACTGCAATTGGACATTCTGAGCGCTAAGAGGCCTATATTGGGAAAAAGAATGTCTACAAATAAAAACTACACAGAAGAATTGTGTGAAACTTCTTTCTGTTCTGTTTGTTCAACTAAAAGATTTGAACCTTAGTTTTGATTGAGCCGTTCTGAAACACTCTTTCTGTAGAAAATGCAAGTGGAGATTCGGAGCGCTAAGAGGGTAATAGTGGAAAAAGGAATCTCTCCAAATATAAACTACACAGAATCATTATGTGAAACATCTTTCTGATCTGTGCATTCAGCTAACAGAGTTAAACCATACTTTTGATTGAGCAGATCTGAACTCTCTTTCTGTAGAAAATGCAACTGGACATTTGGAGCGCTAAGAGAGTACTAGTGGAAAAAGGAATATATTCAAATATAAACTACACAGAGGCATTCTGTGAATCTTCTTTCTGATCTGAGCATTCAGCTAACAGAGTTAAACCATACTTTTGATTGAGCAGTTTTGAAACACTCTGTCTGTAGAAAATGCAACTGGACATTCGTAGCGCTAAGTGGGTAATAGTGGAAAAAAGAATATGTTCAAATATAAACTACACAGAAGCATTGTATGAAACTTCTTTCTGTACTGTGCATTCAACTAACAGAGTTGAACCTTACTTTTGATTGAGCGTTTCTGCAACACTCTTTCTGTAGAAACTGCAATTGGACATTCTGAGCGCTAAGAGGCCTCTATTGGGAAAAATAATATCTTCAAATAAAAACTACACAGAAGCATTGTGTGAAACTTATTTCTGATATGTTCATTAAGCTAACAGAGTTAAACCATACTTTTGATTGCGCAGTTCTGAACACTCTTTCTGTAGAAAATGCAAGTGGACATTCGGAGCGCTAACAGGGTAATAGTGGAAAAAGGAATATATTCAAATATAAACTACACAGTAGCATTCTGTGAAAATTCTTTCTGTTCTGTGCATTCAACTAACAGAGTTGAACCTTACTTTTGATTGAGCCGTTCTGAAACACTCTTTCTGTAGAAACTGCAATTGGACATGCTAAGCGCTAAGAGGCCTACATTGGGAAAAAGAATATCTTCAAATAAAAACTACACAGATGCATTCTGTGAAACTTATTTCTGATCTGTAAATTCAGTTAACAGAGATAAAACATATTTTTGATTGAGCAGTTATGAAACACTCTTTTTGTAGAAAATGCAAGTGGAGATTGGGAGCGCTAAGAGGGTAATAGTGGAAAAAGGAATGTCTTCAAATATAAACTACACAGAATCATTCGGTGAAACTTCTTTCTGATCCGTGCATTCAGCTAACAGGGTTAAACCATACTTTTGATTGAGCAGATCTGAACACTCTTTCTGTAGAAAATGCAACTGGACATTTGGAGCGCTAAGAGCGTAGTAGTGGAAAAAGGAATATATTCAAATATAAACTACACAGAGGCATTCTGTGAAACTTCTTTCTGATCTGAGCATTCAGCTAACAGAGTTAAACCATACTTTTGATTGAGCAGTTTTGAAACACTCTGTCTGTAGAAAATGCAACTGGACATTCGTAGCGCTAAGTGGGTAATAGTGGAAAAAAGAATATGTTCAAATATAAACTACACAGAAGCATTGTATGAAACTTCTTTCTGTTCTGTGCATTCAACTAACAGAGTTGAACCTTACTTTTGATTGAGCCGTTCTCAAACACTCTTTCTGTAGAAACTGCAATTGGACATTCTGAGCGCTAAGAGGCCTATATTGGGAAAAAGAATGTCTACAAATAAAAACTACACATAAGAATTGTGTGAAACTTCCTTCTGTTCTGTTTGTTCAACTAAAAGAGTTGAACCTTAGTTTTGATTGAGCCGTTCTGAAACACAATTTCTGTAGAAAATGCAAGTGGAGATTCGGAGCGCTAAGAGGGTAATAGTGGAAAAAGGAATGTCTCCAAATATAAACTACACAGAATCATTCTGTGAAACTTCTTTCTGATCTGTGCATTCAGCTAACAGAGTTAAACCATACTTTTGATTGAGCAGATCTGAACACTCTTTCTGTAGAAAATGCAACTGGACATTTGGAGCGCTAAGAGAGTAGTAGTGGAAAAAGGAATATATTCAAATATAAACTACACAGAAGCATTCTGTGAAACTTCTTTCTGATCTGAGCATTCAGCTAACAGAGTTAAACCATACTTTTGATTGAGCAGTTTTGAAACACTCTGTCTGTAGAAAATGCAACTGGACATTCGTAGCGCTAAATGGGTAATAGTGGAAAAAAGAATATGTTCAAATATAAACTACACAGAAGCATTGTATGAAACTTCTTTCTGTTCTGTGCATTCAACTAACAGAGTTGAACCTTACTTTTCATTGAGCCGTTCTGAAACACTCTTTCTGTAGAAACTGCAATTGGACATTCTGAGCGCTAAGAGGCCTATATTGGGAAAAAGAATGTCTACAAATAAAAACTACACAGAAGAATTGTGTGAAACTACTTTCTGTTCTGTTTGTTCAACTAAAAGAGTTGAACCTTAGTTTTGATTGAGCCGTTCTAAAACACTCTTTCTGTAGAAAATGCAAGTGGAGATTCGGAGCGCTAAGAGGGTAATAGTGGAAAAAGGAATGTCTCCAAATATAAACTACACAGAATCATTCTGTGAAACTTCTTTCTGATCTGTGCATTCAGCTAACAGAGTTAAACCATACTTTTGATTGAGCAGATCTGAACACTCTTTCTGTAGAAAATGCAACTGGACATTTGGAGCGCTAAGAGAGTAATAGTGGAAAAAGGAATATATTCAAATATAAACTACACAGAAGCATTCTGTGAAACTTCTTTCTGATCTGAGCATTCAGCTAACAGAGTTAAACCATACATTTGATAGAGCAGATCTGAACTCTCTTTCTGTAGAAAATGCAACTGGACATTTGGAGCGCTGAGAGAGTAGTAGTGGAAAAAGGAATATATTCAAATATAAACTACATAGAAGCATTCTGTGAAACTTCTTTCTGATCTGAGCATTCAGCTAACAGAGTTAAACCATAATTTTGATTGAGCAGTTTTGAAACACTCTGTCTGTAGAAAATGCAACTGGACATTCGTAGCGCTAAGTGGGTAATTGTGGAAAAAAGAATATGTTCAAATATAAACTACACAGAAGCAGTGTATGAAACTTCTTTCTGTTCTGTGCATTCAACTAACAGAGTTGAACCTTACTTTTGATTGAGCCTTTCTGAAACACTCTTTCTGTAGAAACTGCAATTGGACATTCTGAGCGCTAAGAGGCCTATATTGGGAAAAATAATATCTTCAAATAAAAACTACACAGAAGCATTGTGTGAAACTTATTTCTGATATGTTCATTAAGCTAACAGAGTTAAACCATACTTTTGATTGCGCAGTTCTGAACACTCTTTCTGTAGAAAATGCAAGTGGACATTCGGAGCGCTGAGAGGGTAATAGTGGAAAAAGGAATATATTCAAATATAAACTACACAGTAGCATTCTGTGAAAATTCTTTCTGTTCTGTGCATTCAACTAACAGAGTTGAACCTTACTTTTGATTGAGCCGTTCTGAAACACTCTTTCTGTAGAAACTGCAATTGGACATGCTAAGCGCTAAGAGGCCTACATTGGGAAAAAGAATATCTTCAAATAAAAACTACACAGATGCATTCTGTGAAACTTATTTCTGATCTGTAAATTCAGTTAACAGAGATAAAACATATTTTTGATTGAGCAGTTATGAAACAGTCTTTTTGTAGAAAATGCAAGTGGAGATTCGGAGCGCTAAGAGGGTAATAGTGGAAAAAGGAATGTCTTCAAATATAAACTACACAGAATCATTCGGTGAAACTTCTTTCTGATCTGTGCATTCAGCTAACAGAGTTAAACCATACTTTTGATTGAGCAGATCTGAACACTCTTTCTGTAGAAAATGCAACTGGACATTTGGAGCGCTAAGAGCGTAGTAGTGGAAAAAGCAATATATTCAAATATAAACTACACAGAAGCATTCTGTGAAACTTTTTTCTGATCTGAGCATTCAGCTAACAGAGTTAAACCATACTTTTGATTGAGCAGTTTTGAAACACTCTGTCTGTAGAAAATGCAACTGGACATCCGTAGCGCTAAGTGGGTAATAGTGGAAAAAAGAATATGTTCAAATATAAACTACACAGAAGCATTGTATGAAACTTCTTTCTGTTCTGTGCATTCAACTAACAGAGTTGAACCTTACTTTTGATTGAGCCGTTCTGAAACACTCTTTCAGTAGAAACTGCAATTGGACATTCTGAGCGCTAAGAGGCCTATATTGGGAAAAAGAATGTCTACAAATAAAAACTACACAGAAGAATTGTGTGAAACTTCTTTCTGTTCTGTTTGTTCAACTAAAAGAGTTGAACCTTAGTTTTGATTGAGCCGTTCTGAAACACGCTTTCTGTAGAAAATGCAAGTGGAGATTCGGAGCGCTAAGAGGGTAATAGTGGAAAAAGGAATGTCTCCAAATATAAACTACACAGAATCATTCTGTGAAACTTTATTCTGATCTGTGCATTCAGCTAACAGTGTTAAACCATACTTTTGATTGAGCAGATCTGAACTCTCTTTCTGTAGAAAATGCAACTGGACATTTGGAGCGCTGAGAGAGTAGTAGTGGAAAAAGGAATATATTCAAATATAAACTACATAGAAGCATTCTGTGAAACTTCTTTCTGATCTGAGCATTCAGCTAACAGAGTTAAACCATACTTTTGATTGAGCAGTTTTGAAACACTCTGTCTGTAGAAAATGCAACTGGACATTCGTAGCGCTAAGTGGGTAATTGTGGAAAAAAGAATATGTTCAAATATAAACTACGCAGAAGCAGTGTATGAAACTTCTTTCTGTTCTGTGCATTCAACTAACAGAGTTGAAACTTACTTTAGATTGAGCCTTTCTGAAACACTCTTTCTGTAGAAACTGCAATTGGACATTCTGAGCGCTAAGAGGCCTATATTGGGAAAAATAATATCTTCAAATAAAAACTACACAGAAGCATTGTGTGAAACTTATTTCTGATATGTTCATTAAGCTAACAGAGTTAAACCATACTTTTGATTGCGCAGTTCTGAACACTCTTTCTGTAGAAAATGCAAGTGGACATTCGGAGCGCTGAGAGGGTAATAGTGGAAAAAGGAATATATTCAAATATAAACTACACAGTAGCATTCTGTGAAAATTCTTTCTGTTCTGTGCATTCAACTAACAGAGTTGAACCTTACTTTTGATTGAGCCGTTCTGAAACACTCTTTCTGTAGAAACTGCAATTGGACATGCTAAGCGCTAAGAGGCCTACATTGGGAAAAAGAATATCTTCAAATAAAAACTACACAGATGCATTCTGTGAAACTTATTTCTGATCTGTAAATTCAGTTAACAGAGATAAAACATATTTTTGATTGAGCAGTTATGAAACACTCTTTTTGTAGAAAATGCAAGTGGAGATTCGGAGCGCTAAGAGGGTAATAGTGGAAAAAGGAATGTCTTCAAATATAAACTACACAGAATCATTCGGTGAAACTTCTTTCTGATCTGTGCATTCAGCTAACAGAGTTAAACCATACTTTTGATTGAGCAGATCTGAACACTCTTTCTGTAGAAAATGCAACTGGACATTTGGAGCGCTAAGAGCGTAGTAGTGGAAAAAGGAATATATTCAAATATAAACTACACAGAAGCATTCTGTGAAACTTCTTTCTGATCTGAGCATTCAGCTAACAGAGTTAAACAATACTTTTGATTGAGCAGTTTTGAAACACTCTGTCTGTAGAAAATGCAACTGGACATTCGTAGCGCTAAGTGGGTAATAGTGGAAAAAAGAATATGTTCAAATATAAACTACACAGAAGCATTGTATGAAACTTATTTCTGTTCTGTGCATTCAACTAACAGAGTTGAACCTTACTTTTGATTGAGCCTTTCTGAAACGCTCTTTCTGTAGAAACTGCAATTGGACATTCTGAGCGCTAAGAGGCCTATATTGGGAAAAATAATATCTTCAAATAAAAACTACACAGAAGCATTGTGTGAAACTTATTTCTGATATGTTCATTAAGCTAACAGAGTTAAACCATACGTTTGATTACGCAGTTCTGAACACTCTTTCTGTAGAAAATGCAAGTGGACATTCGGAGCGCTAAGAGGGTAATAGTGGAAAAAGGAATATATTCAAATATAAACTACACAGTAGCATTCTGTGAAAATTCTTTCTGTTCTGTGCATTCAACTAACAGAGTTGAACCTTACTTTTGATTGAGCCGTTCTGAAACACTCTTTCTGTAGAAACTGCAATGGGACATGCTAAGCGCTAAGAGGCCTACTTTGGGAAAAAGAATATCTTCAAATAAAAACTACACAGATGCATTCTGTGAAACTTATTTCTGATCTGTAAATTCAGTTAACAGAGATAAAACATATTTTTGATTGAGCAGTTATGAAACAGTCTTTTTGTAGAAAATGCAAGTGGAGATTCGGAGCGCTAAGAGGGTAATAGTGGAAAAAGGAATGTCTTCAAATATAAACTACACAGAATCATTCGGTGAAACTACTTTCTGATCTGTGCATTCAGCTAACAGAGTTAAACCATACTTTTGATTGAGCAGATCTGAACACTCTTTCTGTAGAAAATGCAACTGGACATTTGGAGCGCTAAGAGCGTAGTAGTGGAAAAAGGAATATATTCAAATATAAACTACACAGAAGCATTCTGTGAAACTTCTTTCTGATCTGAGCATTCAGCTAACAGAGTTAAACCATACTTTTGATTGAGCAGTTTTGAAACACTCTGTCTGTAGAAAATGCAACTGGACATTCGTAGCGCTAAGTGGGTAATAGTGGAAAAAAGAATATGTTCAAATATAAACTACACAGAAGCATTGTATGAAACTTCTTTATGTTCTGTGCATTCAACTAACAGAGTTGAACCTTACTTTTGATTGAGCCGTTCTGAAACACTCTTTCTGTAGAAACTGCAATTGGACATTCTGAGCGCTAAGAGGCCTATATTGGGAAAAAGAATGTCTACAAATAAAAACTACACAGAAGAATTGTGTGAAACTTCTTTCTGTTCTGTTTGTTCAACTAAAAGAGTTGAACCTTAGTTTTGATTGAGCCGTTCTGAAACACTCTTTCTGTAGAAAATGCAAGTGGAGATTCGGAGCGCTAAGAGGGTAATAGTGGAAAAAGGAATGTCTCCAAATATAAACTACACAGAATCATTCTGTGAAACTTTATTCTGATCTGTGCATTCAGCTAACAGAGTTAAACCATACTTTTGATTGAGCAGATCTGAACTCTCTTTCTGTAGAAAATGCAACTGGACATTTGGAGCGCTGAGAGAGTAGTAGTGGAAAAAGGAATATATTCAAATATAAACTACACAGAAGCATTCTGTGAAATTTCTTTCTGATCTGAGCATTCAGCTAACAGAGTTAAACCATACTTTTGATTCAGCCGTTCTGAAACACTCTTTCTGTAGAAACTGCAATTGGACATTCTGAGCGCTAAGAGGCCTATATTGGGAAAAAGAATGTCTACAAATAAAAACTACACAGAAGAATTGTGTGAAACTTCTTTCTGTTCTGTTTGTTCAACTAAAAGAGTTGAACCTTAGTTTTGATTGAGCCGTTCTGAAACACTCTTTCTGTAGAAAATGCAAGTGGAGATTCGGAGCGCTAAGAGGGTAATAGTGGAAAAAGGAATCTCTCCAAATATAAACTACACACAATCATTATGTGAAACATCTTTCTGATCTGTGCATTCAGCTAACAGAGTTAAACCATACTTTTGATTGAGCAGATCTGAACTCTCTTTCTGTAGAAAATGCAACTGGACATTTGGAGCGCTAAGAGAGTACTAGTGGAAAAAGGAATATATTCAAATATAAACTACACAGAGGCATTCTGTGAATCTTCTTTCTGATCTGAGCATTCAGCTAACAGAGTTAAACCATACTTTTGATTGAGCAGTTTTGAAACACTCTGTCTGTAGAAAATGCAACTGGACATTCGTAGCGCTAAGTGGGTAATAGTGGAAAAAAGAATATGTTCAAATATAAACTACACAGAAGCATTGTATGAAACTTCTTTCTGTTCTGTGCATTCAACTAACAGAGTTGAACCTTACTTTTGATTGAGCCTTTCTGCAACACTCTTTCTGTAGAAACAGCAATTGGACATTCTGAGCGCTAAGAGGCCTCTATTGGGGAAAATAATATCTTCAAATAAAAACTACACAGAAGCATTGTGTGAAACTTATTTCTGATATGTTCATTAAGCTAACAGAGTTAAACCATACTTTTGATTGCGCAGTTCTGAACACTCTTTCTGTAGAAAATGCAAGTGGACATTCGGAGCGCTAAGAGGGTAATAGTGGAAAAAGGAATATATTCAAATATAAACTACACAGTAGCATTCTGTGAAAATTCTTTCTGTTCTGTGCATTCAACTAACAGAGTTGAACCTTACTTTTGATTGAGCCGTTCTGAAACACTCCTTCTGTAGAAACTGCAATTGGACATGCTAAGCGCTAAGAGGCCTACATTGGGAAAAAGAATATCTTCAAATAAAAACTACACAGATGCATTCTGTGAAACTTATTTCTGATCTGTAAATTCAGTTAACAGAGATAAAACATATTTTTGATTGAGCAGTTATGAAACACTCTTTTTGTAGAAAATGCAAGTGGAGATTGGGAGCGCTAAGAGGGTAATAGTGGAAAAAGGAATGTCTTCAAATATAAACTACACAGAATCATTCGGTGAAACTTCTTTCTGATCCGTGCATTCAGCTAACAGGGTTAAACCATACTTTTGATTGAGCAGATCTGAACACTCTTTCTGTAGAAAATGCAACTGGACATTTGGAGCGCTAAGAGCGTAGTAGTGGAAAAAGGAATATATTCAAATATAAACTACACAGAGGCATTCTGTGAAACTTCTTTCTGATCTGAGCATTCAGCTAACAGAGTTAAACCATACTTTTGATTGAGCAGTTTTGAAACACTCTGTCTGTAGAAAATGCAACTGGACATTCGTAGCGCTAAGTGGGTAATAGTGGAAAAAAGAATATGTTCAAATATAAATTACACAGAAGCATTGTATGAAACTTCTTTCTGTTCTGTGCATTCAACTAACAGAGTTGAACCTTACTTTTGATTGAGCCGTTCTGAAACACTCTTTCTGTAGAAACTGCAATTGGACATTCTGAGCGCTAAGAGGCCTATATTGGGAAAAAGAATGTCTACAAATAAAAACTACACAGAAGAATTGTGTGAAACTTCTTTCTGTTCTTTTTGTTCAACTAAAAGAGTTGAACCTTAGTTTTGATTGAGCCGTTCTGAAACACTCTTTCTGTAGAAAATGCAATGGAGATTCGGAGCGCTAAGAGGGTAATAGTGGAAAAAGGAATATATTCAAACATAAACTACACAGTAGCATTCTGTGAAAATTCTTTCTGTTCTGTGCATTCAACTAACAGAGTTGAACCTTACTTTTGATTGAGCCGTTCTGAAACACTCTTTCTTTAGAAACTGCAATTGGACATGCTAAGCGCTAAGAGGCCTACATTGGGAAAAAGAATATCTTCAAATAAAAACTACACAGATGCATTCTGTGAAACTTATTTCTGATCTGTAAATTCAGTTAACAGAGATAAAACATATTTTTGATTGAGCAGTTATGAAACACTCTTTTTGTAGAAAATGCAAGTGGAGATTCGGAGCGCTAAGAGGGTAATAGTGGAAAAAGGAATGTCTTCAAATATAAACTACACAGAATCATTCGGTGAAACTTCTTTCTGATCTGTGCATTCAGCTAACAGAGTTAAACCATACTTTTGATTGAGCAGATCTGAACACTCTTTCTGTAGAAAATGCAACTGGACATTTGGAGCGCTAAGAGCGTAGTAGTGGAAAAAGGAATATATTCAAATATAAGCTACACAGAAGCATTCTGTGAAACTTCTTTCTGATCTGAGCATTCAGATAACAGAGTTAAACCATACTTTTGATTGAGCAGTTTTGAAACACTCTGTCTGTAGAAAATGCAACTGGACATTCGTAGCGCTAAGTGGGTAATAGTGGAAAAAAGAATATGTTCAAATATAAACTACACAGAAGCATTGTATGAAACTTCTTTCCGTTCTGTGCATTCAACTAACAGAGTTGAACCTTACTTTTGATTGAGCCGTTCTGAAACACTCTTTCTGTAGAAACTGCAATTGGACATTCTGAGCGCTAAGAGGCCTATATTGGGAAAAAGAATGTCTACAAATAAAAACTACACAGAAGAATTGTGTGAAACTTCTTTCTGTTCTGTTTGTTCAACTAAAAGAGTTGAACCTTAGTTTTGATTGAGCCGTTCTGAAACACTCTTTCTGTAGAAAATGCAAGTGGAGATTCGGAGCGCTAAGAGGGTAATAGTGGAAAAAGGAATCTCTCCAAATATAAACTACACAGAATCATTATGTGAAACATCTTTCTGATCTGTGCATTCAGCTAACAGAGTTAAACCATACTTTTGATTGAGCAGATCTGAACTCTCTTTCTGTAGAAAATGCAACTGGACATTTGGAGCGCTAAGAGAGTACTAATGGAAAAAGGAATATATTCAAATATAAACTACACAGAGGCATTCTGTGAATCTTCTTTCTGATCTGAGCATTCAGCTAACAGAGTTAAACCATACTTTTGATTGAGCAGTTTTGAAACACTCTGTCTGTAGAAAATGCAACTGGACATTCGTAGCGCTAAGTGGGTAATAGTGGAAAAAAGAATATGTTCAAATATAAATTACACAGAAGCATTGTATGAAACTTCTTTCTGTTCTGTGCATTCAACTAACAGAGTTGAACCTTACTTTTGATTGAGCCGTTCTGAAACACTCTTTCTGTAGAAACTGCAATTGGACATTCTGAGCGCTAAGAGGCCTATATTGGGAAAAAGAATGTCTACAAATAAAAACTACACAGAAGAATTGTGTGAAACTTCTTTCTGTTCTTTTTGTTCAACTAAAAGAGTTGAACCTTAGTTTTGATTGAGCCGTTCTGAAACACTCTTTCTGTAGAAAATGCAATGGAGATTCGGAGCGCTAAGAGGGTAATAGTGGAAAAAGGAATATATTCAAACATAAACTACACAGTAGCATTCTGTGAAAATTCTTTCTGTTCTGTGCATTCAACTAACAGAGTTGAACCTTACTTTTGATTGAGCCGTTCTGAAACACTCTTTCTTTAGAAACTGCAATTGGACATGCTAAGCGCTAAGAGGCCTACATTGGGAAAAAGAATATCTTCAAATAAAAACTACACAGATGCATTCTGTGAAACTTATTTCTGATCTGTAAATTCAGTTAACAGAGATAAAACATATTTTTGATTGAGCAGTTATGAAACACTCTTTTTGTAGAAAATGCAAGTGGAGATTCGGAGCGCTAAGAGGGTAATAGTGGAAAAAGGAATGTCTTCAAATATAAACTACACAGAATCATTCGGTGAAACTTCTTTCTGATCTGTGCATTCAGCTAACAGAGTTAAACCATACTTTTGATTGAGCAGATCTGAACACTCTTTCTGTAGAAAATGCAACTGGACATTTGGAGCGCTAAGAGCGTAGTAGTGGAAAAAGGAATATATTCAAATATAAGCTACACAGAAGCATTCTGTGAAACTTCTTTCTGATCTGAGCATTCAGATAACAGAGTTAAACCATACTTTTGATTGAGCAGTTTTGAAACACTCTGTCTGTAGAAAATGCAACTGGACATTCGTAGCGCTAAGTGGGTAATAGTGGAAAAAAGAATATGTTCAAATATAAACTACACAGAAGCATTGTATGAAACTTCTTTCCGTTCTGTGCATTCAACTAACAGAGTTGAACCTTACTTTTGATTGAGCCGTTCTGAAACACTCTTTCTGTAGAAACTGCAATTGGACATTCTGAGCGCTAAGAGGCCTATATTGGGAAAAAGAATGTCTACAAATAAAAACTACACAGAAGAATTGTGTGAAACTTCTTTCTGTTCTGTTTGTTCAACTAAAAGAGTTGAACCTTAGTTTTGATTGAGCCGTTCTGAAACACTCTTTCTGTAGAAAATGCAAGTGGAGATTCGGAGCGCTAAGAGGGTAATAGTGGAAAAAGGAATCTCTCCAAATATAAACTACACAGAATCATTATGTGAAACATCTTTCTGATCTGTGCATTCAGCTAACAGAGTTAAACCATACTTTTGATTGAGCAGATCTGAACTCTCTTTCTGTAGAAAATGCAACTGGACATTTGGAGCGCTAAGAGAGTACTAATGGAAAAAGGAATATATTCAAATATAAACTACACAGAGGCATTCTGTGAATCTTCTTTCTGATCTGAGCATTCAGCTAACAGAGTTAAACCATACTTTTGATTGAGCAGTTTTGAAACACTCTGTCTGTAGAAAATGCAACTGGACATTCGTAGCGCTAAGTGGGTAATAGTGGAAAAAAGAATATGTTCAAATATAAACTACACAGAAGCATTGTATGAAACTTCTTTCTGTTCTGTGCATTCAACTAACAGAGTTGAACCTTACTTTTGATTGAGCCTTTCTGCAACACTCTTTCTGTAGAAACTGCAATTGGACATTCTGAGCGCTAAGAGGCCTCTATTGGGAAAAATAATATCTTCAAATAAAAACTACACAGAAGCATTGTGTGAAACTTATTTCTGATATGTTCATTAAGCTAACAGAGTTAAACCATACTTTTGATTGCGCAGTTCTGAACACTCTTTCTGTAGAAAATGCAAGTGGACATTCGGAGCGCTAAGAGGGTAATACTGGAAAAAGGAATATATTCAAATATAAACTACACAGTAGCATTCTGTGAAAATTCTTTCTGTTCTGTGCATTCAACTAACAGAGTTGAACCTTACTTTTGATTGAGCCGTTCTGAAACACTCTTTCTGTAGAAACTGCAATTGGACATGCTAAGCGCTAAGAGGCCTACATTGGGAAAAAGAATATCTTCAAATAAAAACTACACAGATGCATTCTGTGAAACTTATTTCTGATCTGTAAATTCAGTTAACAGAGATAAAACATATTTTTGATTGAGCAGTTATGAAACACTCTTTTTGTAGAAAATGCAAGTGGAGATTGGGAGCGCTAAGAGGGTAATAGTGGAAAAAGGAATGTCTTCAAATATAAACTACACAGAATCATTCGGTGAAACTTCTTTCTGATCCGTGCATTCAGCTAACAGGGTTAAACCATACTTTTGATTGAGCAGATCTGAACACTCTTTCTGTAGAAAATGCAACTGGACATTTGGAGCGCTAAGAGCGTAGTAGTGGAAAAAGGAATATATTCAAATATAAACTACACAGAGGCATTCTGTGAAACTTCTTTCTGATCTGAGCATTCAGCTAACAAAGTTAAACCATACTTTTGATTGAGCAGTTTTGAAACACTCTGTCTGTAGAAAATGCAACTGGACATTCGTAGCGCTAAGTGGGTAATAGTGGAAAAAAGAATATGTTCAAATATAAACTACACAGAAGCATTGTATGAAACTTCTTTCTGTTCTGTGCATTCAACTAACAGAGTTGAACCTTACTTTTGATTGAGCCGTTCTGAAACACTCTTTCTGTAGAAACTGCAATTGGACATTCTGAGCGCTAAGAGGCCTATATTGGGAAAAAGAATGTCTACAAATAAAAACTACACAGAAGAATTGTGTGAAACTTCTTTCTGTTCTGTTTGTTCAACTAAAAGAGTTGAACCTTAGTTTTGATTGAGCCGTTCTGAAACACACTTTCTGTAGAAAATGCAAGTGGAGATTCGGAGCGCTAAGAGGGTAATAGTGGAAAAAGGAATGTCTCCAAATATAAACTACACAGAATCATTCTGTGAAACTTCTTTCTGATCTGTGCATTCAGCTAACAGAGTTAAACCATACTTTTGATTGAGCAGATCTGAACACTCTTTCTGTAGAAAATGCAACTGGACATTTGGAGCGCTAAGAGAGTAGTAGTGGAAAAAGGAATATATTCAAATATAAACTACACAGAAGCATTCTGTGAAACTTCTTTCTGATCTGAGCATTCAGCTAACAGAGTTAAACCATACTTTTGATTGAGCAGTTTTGAAACACTCTGTCTGTAGAAAATGCAACTGGACATTCGTAGCGCTAAATGGGTAATAGTGGAAAAAAGAATATGTTCAAATATAAACTACACAGAAGCATTGTATGAAACTTCTTTCTGTTCTGTGCATTCAACTAACAGAGTTGATCCTTACTTTTGATTGAGCCGTTCTGAAACACTCTTTCTGTAGAAACTGCAATTGGACATTCTGAGCGCTAAGAGGCCTATATTGGGAAAAAGAATGTCTACAAATAAAAACTACACAGAAGAATTGTGTGAAACTTCTTTCTGTTCTGTTTGTTCAACTAAAAGAGTTGAACCTTAGTTTTGATTGAGCCGTTCTGAAACACTCTTTCTGTAGAAAATGCAAGTGGAGATTCGGAGCGCTAAGAGGGTAATAGTGGAAAAAGGAATGTCTCCTAATATAAACTACACAGAATCATTCGGTGAAACTTCTTTCTGATCTGTGCATTCATCTAACAGAGTTAAACCATACTTTTGATTGAGCAGATCTGAACACTCTTTCTGTAGAAAATGCAACTGGACATTTGGAGCGCTAAGAGAGTAGTAGTGGAAAAAGGAATATATTCAATTATAACTACACAGAAGCATTCTGTGAAACTTCTTTCTGATCTGAGCATTCAGCTAACAGAGTTAAACCATACTTTTCATTGAGCAGTTTTGAAACACTCTGTCTGTAGAAAATGCAACTGGACATTCGTAGCGCTAAGTGGGTAATAGTGGAAAAAAGAATATGTTCAAATATAAACTACACAGAAGCATTGTATGAAACTTCTTTCTGTTCTGTGCATTCAACTAACAGAGTTGAACCTTACTTTTGATTGAGCCTTTCTGAAACACTCTTTCTGTAGAAACTGCAATTGGACATTCTGAGCGCTAAGAGGCCTCTATTGGGAATAATAATATCTTCAAATAAAAACTACACAGAAGCATTGTGTGAAACTTATTTCTGATATGTTCATTAGGCTAACAGAGTTAAACCATACTTTTGATTGCGCAGTTCTGAAAACTCTTTCTGTAGAAAATGCAAGTGGACATTCGGAGCGCTAAGAGGGTAATAGTGGAAAAAGGAATATATTCAAATATAAACTACACAGTAGCATTCTGTGAAAATTCTTTCTGTTCTGTGCATTCAACTAACAGAGTTGAACCTTACTTTTGATTGAGCCGTTCTGAAACACTCTTTCTGTAGAAACTGCAATTGGACATGCTAAGCGCTAAGAGGCCTACATTGGGAAAAAGAATATCTTCAAATAAAAACTACACAGATGCATTCTGTGAAACTTATTTCTGATCTGTAAATTCAGTTAACAGAGTTAAAACATATTTTTGATTGAGCAGTTATGAAACACTCTTTTTGTAGAAAATGCAAGTGGAGATTCGGAGCGCTAAGAGGGTAATAGTGGAAAAAGGAATGTCTTCAAATATAAACTACACAGAATCATTCGGTGAAACTTCTTTCTGATCTGTGCATTCAGCTAACAGAGTTAAACCATACTTTTGATTGAGCAGATCTGAACACTCTTTCTGTAGAAAATGCAACTGGACATTTGGAGCGCTAAGAGCGTAGTAGTGGAAAAAGGAATATATTCAAATATAAACTACACAGAAGCATTCTGTGAAACTTCTTTCTGATCTGAGCATTCAGCTAACAGAGTTAAACCATACTTTTGATTGAGCAGTTTTGAAACACTCTGTCTGTAGAAAATGCAACTGGACATTCGTAGCGCTAAGTGGGTAATAGTGGAAAAAAGAATATGTTCAAATATAAACTACACAGAAGCATTGTATGAAACTTCTTTCTGTTCTGTGCATTCAACTAACAGAGTTGAACCTTACTTTTGATTGAGCCGTTCTGAAACACTCTTTCTGTAGAAACTGCAATTGGACATTCTGAGCGCTAAGAGGCCTATATTGGGAAAAAGAATGTCTACAAATAAAAACTACACAGAAGAATTGTGTGAAACTTCTTTCTGTTCTGATTGTTCAACTAAAAGTGTTGAACCTTAGTTTTGATTGAGCCGTTCTGAAACACACTTTCTGTAGAAAATGCAAGTGGAGATTCGGAGCGCTAAGAGGGTAATAGTGGAAAAAGGAATGTCTCCAAATATAAACTACACAAAAGGGTCAATCTACTAATTTATCTTCTAATAACTTTCCACCCAGGAGCATTCGTCCCTCTCATTAGACAGTTGTTCTATGCTTCTTTTTTTCACATTCTAATTGCCTCACCTGAACCAAAAAAAGAATGTGGATCTAGGATCAATACCTTTTGAAAAGTCATTTATTTCATTATATTATTTTTTCATATATCTGCATTATTTCATAGAATACCTGATTGGTCTTATGCTAAGTTTTTCATGTAACATTACCTCTGCAAGATGTTAATAAGTATCCTTCCAAAAATGTTTGAAAAATCTTGGGTAAAACATGTTACGTAAGTTCCTGTTTTATAGTTTTCCAAGAGTTTTACTATCCTTGGCCAATGACAAAATTCAAAGCAGAGATACAGTACACAACTTTTGTAAAACTTACCTATTTTTCTTATAAGACTGTGGCTTTGTTTTGTTTTGTTTTGAACTTCTTTTCTGTGATGTGACATGAGACTGTGTGTTGAGTTAGGGGTGGGGACATACATTAACAGAGGTTTAGGAACTGCTTTGCTAAAGCAAGTTTGAGGAGCAAATGGGGAGACTAATACAAGATTTTCCTTTAAGCAGTGGGAGTTGAAGGGGTAGGTGGTTTTTGGAGAAAGAAGAGACCCATTCATGGCACAGGCTTCTTTATGTTTCTGCTCTGTGTGATACTTAATGAGGATACAGACATTCACTTCCTCTATTTCCCACCCCTGGCCGGGGATAACCCAAAGGTACCTGATAAAGACACAGCCTTATAGCTGTATCAAGTATCCCTGAGTGTGTTAGGACTGGAGAGGCCTAAGGAATAAAAAACATACATGCATTAAATGGAACAAATACAGAGAAGAAGAAAACTCAGACATGGTACATTAATTGTGTACCTTTCCTTACAACCCAGCACATCACAGGGTACATGACCTGCTTCCTTTTGACCTGCTTCCTTTATGTTCACTGCATGAACAGGGAAGGGGGTTGGGGTACACGTGGCAGATAATTGTGTTTACTATGTACCTGGTATTAATACATCTATAGAGACAATTGGAATGACTATACTGGAGAAACAGCAAGAGAAGAACTGAAAAGGCTAAAACAAATACTTGGTTCTCTAAAAAATACTCCAAAGGATTTCTCATGTCTGACAAATTACATTTTAGTCTAATAGTAATAAGTGACCAAAACTAAGGTGATTTGATAAATATCATAAGGTATTTTATTGTGAAATTGATATCTATACGTATTGCTTATAAAGCTCAGTAATCTGTTCTTGAATTGAGAAATTACTGAGACAACATCAAAAGCTGTCATTTTTGTTTCTATGTTGTCGTTGTTATTGTTTGTGAGGTCAGAGCTTCTAAACTTTATGACTGTTTGAAAGGGGCCTATATAGACCTTGCCTGAATATTAAGTCATGTGAAATGATAAAAAGCTTTCTGATTTATTGGGTTAGACAAAGAAAAAATTGAGAAATTGAGCATCATTAAAATTAAAGACTTTTGTTATTAAAACTGTGCTTAGAATGAAAACAAAAGCCACAGGTTGGGAGAAAATTTTTTCAAAACATATTCAAAACATTTTCAAAACATATCAGATAAATTACTGGTATTTAAAGTATACAGAGAACTCGAAAATAAGAAAGAAAACAACTCATTTAAAAAATAGTCCAAAGGTCTAAATACAGCTGTCAAATGGGGATTTTGAAGTTACTAGTCATGTATCATTAGGGAACTGCAAGTCACAGCAACCGTGAGATATTATTACATGACTATTAAAATGACCAATATCCAAAAGTCTGATGATACCAAAAGCTGGCAAATGTGAGGAGAAACAGGAACTTTTATTCATTGCTTGTGAGAATGCAGAATAGTACAGCTACTTTGGCAGTCAGTTTGGCAGTTTCTTATAAAACTAAACATACTCCTACCACACAACCCAGCAATTACATTCCCGGTATTTACTTAAAGGATTTGAAAACTTACATGCACACAAAAGCCTTCTTCCCATGAATGTTACAGGAGCCTTATTCATGATCACTAAAATCGAAATGTCCTTCAGGAAGTGAATGGAAAAATAAACTGTGGTATATCCAGGCAATGGAATAGTATTCTGTCAAGCTACAGAAGACACACAGGAACCTTTAAATGCATATTGCCAAGTGAAAGAAGCCAGTCTGAAAAGTCTACATACCGTATGATTCAACTACATGACCTTCTGGAGAAAGCAAAACTATGGAGACAGTAAAGAGATCAGTGACTATTAGGGATTTGGAGGAGATTTGTGCAGTCTAAACATGTCATGTGCCAACAATGACGTAAAGATATGTGAGATAAAGTATGACGAATTCTATTGACAAACACACGCAATGGCTTCCATTTAACTGAGAAGAAACCATATACCTAGCACAAGTCTTTTTCTGTGCATTAACTTTTTGTAATACAACTATATGAAGTTATAGCCTATTTTATATATGAATAAAAGCATTTCCAAAGGTTAAGAAAGGGCACAGTGAGAGTGAGAAGCACAGTCTGGGTAGGCAGGTCAATCTAGTTTTCTATCTGTGCTTTAAACTGCTATAACCATCAACTCAATCTACTAATTTATCTTCTACATAAATTAGTAGAGGAAACGATGAACGGATGGAGCAAGGAAGAATTTTAGGAGAGTGAATCCATTATTCTGTATGACACTGTAATGAGGATTATTTGTCATTACACATTTGACAAAACCTACAGAATTCATAAGACAAGGAGTAAACTCTAATACAAACTACATACTTTAGTCAATAGTAATGTACCAATATTGACTCATCAACTATAACAAATGTACCACACTATTGCAAGATGTTAAAAATCGGGGAAATTGGGGTAGAGGCTGAGGATGACGTGTGAATGCTTATTCACTTCTTTCTACAAACCTAAAATTGCTTTTAAAGAGTCAATAAAAATTAAAACAAGGCAGGGTTTTCATGCAATGGAAAAAAACACACAACTTTAGTAAGTGACTCATAATTATGCTTATGCCACTTTGCTAGATTACACTTCATTAATAAATATAGTTTCATTCTTTATGTTATAAAGCAGAATAAAGTCAGATATCTAGAGAAATTGATTTTAATGATTAGAGTAAAAGCATTTTCACCTCCAACGTCAGAATGAGTTCTTCAGAATCAGTCCATTTTATAGTTAAATCAATCATTGATTTTAAAAAAATATTGAGAAAAACTTTAACTTCACTTTTTCCATCAAACTCAATGTCATGACAGCATTGTCATTTCAATCTAGGATTAAAACCTATTTCTGGACCCAGTGGACTTACTGTGATAGATTCTGAAAATGTCAGACGTTAAAGTCCAGTCTTTGATCTGCTGTCCTCTGCAGTTATCAAAAGGTCAGTTTATCCTGCTTCTTTTCTCTCTTTTTCATATATCTTGCACTTCAGCTTAATATTAGTATTAAGCTAAATTTCTTATTTTATTTTGATTGATAAAGGAAAACAGATTGTTTCAATACAGTTACTGAGAATAAGCAGCAAAACGTACTTATAAAGTACACAAGAGAGCTATAAGATAAAAAATTTGTTCAAAAAAAGATTTGGAAATTTTTATTGCATGAATGTTCAAATGGAAAGGAAAACTTTCTGGATTCTTTTTCCACCACACAGGAGTAGCAGCACTAAAGTAGTGAATAATGTCCGTTCAATTGGTAGTTTTCATGTATTTCTGATATCAGAAATGGACTGTTAGTAACTAGTTTTAAAAGCAGAGCATTTTTGTGCATGGCATTCCCCTGAATTCCAAAGCCCAAACTTAACTTAGGCTAATTTCTCTCTGCTGGGAGCCCCATTAATTTCTCATAGATAACATTTCATATATATGCGGCATTCTGATGATGTAAAGGAATTCACACCTTATGGGCCTACAAGCCAAATTTAATCAATGGCTTGCTTCATATGGCTGAGAGCTAAAAATTGTTTTGGCATTTTGGAAGTGTTTAAAGAAGGAGAAGGAAGGGGAGAAGAAGAATGAGTAGATGAAGGAGAGACAGAGACTACATATGGCCAGCAAAGCCTATAATATTTACTGTCTAGTTCTTTACACAAAGAACTTTTCCAATCTTGAACAAAACACACACATTTTCGTTATGCCAAAAAAGGACTACAATAAGTCTTCACTTAACATCATTGACAGGTGCTTGAAAACTGGTCATAGGTATATATATTTATGGTCACGTGATGTTTTGATACACGCATACGGAGGGATAAATTGGGGATGGTTAATTGGTACAAAAATACAGTCAGCGAAACCCATTTTACCATAGGTTGACATCAAAAGAGTTAAGCTTCTATGGCTTTTGGTAACTAAAACGTCAACAAACTTGTAAATAAAGATCAAAACACTTCTAATATTAAATGCTGAAATAAATTTCAGCTATTCATACGTTTAAGATTAATAAAAGCTAGTAAAATCATTATTTACCTACTTATTTCAGTTTAGGGTTGCAGTTGACTGCAGCCTATCCTGTCAGCTCAGGACACAATGTGGGAACCAGCCCTGGACAGGGTGCCGTCGCATTGCAGGTGCACTCACACATACCCACAGTTACTCAGACTGGGACCACATAGACACGTCAATCAACCTCACATGCACAGCCTTGGGAAGTGAGAGGAAACTGGAGCATCCAGAGAATATCAATGCAGACATGGGGAGAATACATAAGCTCTACACAGACAGTGAACCCCAATTGGAATCAATTTGTTTTTTCTCATCAACATCATAATGAAATGACATTGAATGAAACGTCGTTATTCAAAGACCTGTTGTACTCAGTTCTAAACATTTCAGAATTAAGAGATCTACACACATCCTCTTCTATATAATGGAGTGGGTCTCTTAAAATTTCCTGGCAACATACTCTTAGCCTGCCTAGGAAACACTTTAGAATACAACTGCATTATAATAAATTTTCATATTCTATTCATATCTTCATATTTCTCCCTCTACTTATTAAGGTATAGTCTTGTATATGTAATCCTTCAGTTCCTGAACAAGGTGAACATATGATCTCATGATGTGTGTTTTAATTTCTTAACTTTGTTGAGATTTGGGAATGTGAGGATGATGGAAAGGAAAGAAAGGAATTCAGCAGCTATAAAAGAAATCTGACCTTTAATTTTTTTATTGAATTTGTTTCTTGTTTTATTTTTCCTTCCTTTGCACAAATGAGAACTTCTAGTTTTACAAAGGGTACCATCAACTTTAGGACAAAAATTTGTATTTGTGGCATAACACAAGTTGGAGACACAATGATTTAGAGATTGCATATCAATTTTATCAAATAAATGTGATAAAGTAGGTGATATGCACACACACACACATTTGTAGTGACAAAACCATTGACACAGATACCCAGATGGCACTTAATGTACTTTCAGCCTTAAATTCTTTCTCAAGGACAAGCCATTTGTTTGCAAATGATTTAGCATTCAAAAATGATTAAACACGGGAAAAAATGCATTGCACATAAAGTTCAGATTACAAGTGAATTAAAGTCACACTAATATAACTATAATTTATAATGAATTCAAATGGCTTTCAGAAGGGTCATCTGTGGAAGGTGAAGAGCAATCTGAATTTATTTTTCTGGTAACTGGTCACAGCAATGTTTTCTAGACTAGTGAGTGAGTGCTCATACAGCACCATGTGTGTTCAACAACACATAAAGTTGGATGACAAAATCTACTTTAGTGAGAAGGTAGCTATTTCCAGGGGCACCAATAGTAATGTCAGTTTTGAGTCTTGGGTTTGCTTTTGTTTGTTTACAAGGCGATGAAATGTTTAAGGAAAAAATAAATTCTACCAATCCATGTTGAGTGAACATTTCAATCCTTGTAAAGACCAAAGTCAGCTGCCACCATGCCATGCAAACCTTATAGTACATGACATGTTAAATCGGTAACCTCGAAAGGGACTTCTGAGAAGCTATGAGTAAAAGGCACATACAAAATGCCTCTGAGATGAATTCACAAATGAAATGGAAAAGGATAACTGTGTACATCCAAGAAGAATAGTAATTAACAGAAAACAAGAACACTTCTAAATTGAAAGAATCCCTAAAGTAAAAGAAGACCAAAGAAAAAGAAATAAAGATGAGAAGTGAAATGAGGCAGAAATGGTGAGCGACAAGGAGATACACTGAGAAAAAAAGTAGCTAAAGTTAGTGTGTTATTATTTCAGCAAAATTAAGTATATCAATACTGAGAAATATGACTTGAAATAGATTCAGTACCTCAAGCAGAAACATAAACAAATAACATCTGGGTTTTTCTTTTGATAACCAGTATTTTAAATACAAAAATCTAAAAATTTTGTCTTTGTGTAAGAGTTACACATTTATCATACCAATCAATAACAAAAAGGCGCTATAAATACTGTATGGAAATAAATGTCCTAACAGATGTTAACCAGACATCAGTCTTCACCGGTAAGGATTAGATTTGAAGGTGTTTGCAGATAATTAAAACTTGTTTTTATAACATAACTTAGCAGCTAAGTAGTATAATGAAAATGGGATATTCAAATTATAAGATATAAAATATTAAAGATAGAAGAACATGTTTATTTTTTCAATATAAATATTGTTACAGCTCAGAGAAACAGTATGAAATCTCAGGGCTCATGAAAGGCCACATTCTAGAGATAGTGATTGACAGGTATGGTAATTCCCCTACAGCGTGGTGCCTGTTGTCATGGAGTAGCATGTCTCCTACAGGGTACTACCAGCAGGTTCATGTAGGAAGAGCCAATAGTCCATGTGAGAAACCCCGGAAGGCTAAAGATAGAAGGAAATATTTGTGCCACGTTGAAGAGCAAGTTCACCAGGTGAATTGGCATGTGGCTAGGGTACAACTTCCCATACATATATAAATAATGAAACACACAAAAAATTATCAGAAAAGTATTTTATTATTATTAGAGTCACGATTAGCACTCTCCTCATCAGGAGAGTTTTAGGTTTTTTTCTAGCCCTACTCTATACTTTTTAAACACAGTCTCCAAGTTTCAAAATAAAAGTTTCTTATTTTTAATTCAAATCTCAATTAAAATAAAACAAAAACCGAAAATGTAGAAGTTCCTTATTTTGACCATCTATATATCATACACAACAAAAAGACTGATAAAATTCCACTAAACACAACAGCTAGATCCGTATTCCCGTTACTGCTTAAGCCCATTCCAATAAGGATTTTATACCAAATCTGCCCTTGCCAAGGCTACCTGGGGCCTTCATTTTATTATTTGCAATGGACAATTTTAACTTCACATCCATGTTGGCTTCCTTACATCCTAGATGCACATACAGCCAGATTTTTTCCATCAGATGTGATTTGATCCTCCAAATTCGGAATGCCTTGATGACCTCCTCTTTATCTAAAGATCACTTTAAAAAGCCTGAAGTATTTGGCTCTTCCCTAAATCTTTGGCCAGATGTAATGTCATCCTCCCATTGGCTTTCTTTGTCCAAACTACATTAGCCTTATCTCAGATCTTCAAACAAGTTATATTTCCTGCCTAAGATCTTTCTATGAGTGAGTGAAAGGTGTGACGAAGATAGTTCCTCTTTGCCCCCAAAGGTTTCATTGATCACGCTGATAATGAATTTACTGTTATTTTAATCTCTTACTGTTATACTCAGGCTTAAATTCTCTACCCTACACACTTCAGTTGACATAATTTTAATTTCCACTGTGATGCTTCTCTCTCTTCTGTCAACACTCTCTCCTCACAGGGTTTCATCCAGATCAGGAGTCAGTAACATTTTTGACAAAGAGCCAGATAGTAAATATTGCAGGCTTTGTGTTGCCAAGAGGCAAATTTATGGAACTTTCCCTGCTGAAAAATTTCCCTGTATTTTACATTTTAGACTTATAAATGCCACACGTACTTATAACTCATGAGCCATACAAAAATAGGTGGCAGACCAGATCTGGCTCATGGGCTATAATAGTTTTCCAACCCCTCACCTAGATTCATGACTTTAGGCATGCTCTATAGGCTACGATGATCTAACTCACATCTCTAGCCAAGTCAACTTGTCAGTGCCTACTTGATGTCTCCACTTGGATTCTAACTAGCGTCTTAATTTAAGATTAAAAAATGTAAAATCAATCACACATACGCACCTACCCACACCTCTGTCACTTGCAAACTGCCTCATGTCATCAAGACTTTGCCATATCACTAAAAGTGACCATAATCCCCCATGTCCCTAAATCCAAATACCTTGATATAATTCTTGCTCAGTAAATTCAATCATCTTCAAATCAACTTCCAATCTCAACTGATTTTCTCCAACTTTATTGCTACACTCATAATCCCAACTACCATCATCCTTCAACTGGACAGGAGCAATAGTCAGCTAAATGAACCCCCTTCCTTCACTAGTGTACCCTTCCACAATAGTACACCCTCCTAAGAGCTAACCTCATCGTATCACACATCCATCATACACTTTTCAATGTAGTTAATTTATATTCACATTTTGATATAAGATCTAGATTTGGTCCCTGAGAACACTCATGTAATCTCTCTCCATGCTCTTCCTTCATGGACATTCCAGCCAAACCGGCCTTCTTTTCTTTGTAAGAAACTATCAAGCTCTCTTTTTAAATTACAGAATCTTTATATCTGCCCTTCTTTCTGCTCAGAGCACCCCAGATCTTCAAAGTACCTTCCTCTTTGTCTTCACTCAACTCTCAAATGAAATATTACCTCCTCAGAGAGAAAAATGCTCTGAAATACCTACAGCCAGATCAGTGCCTTCCTCCTTGACAGTTTTACTCAGCCATGTTATCACATGTAATCTTCTTCGTAGTAGTGTACTTTATAGCCCTTCACACCATTGCTTTGTTGAGGTATTTGTATGTCTTCCTCCTCTTTCCCTCCTCACTACAGTATAGCCAATTGTGTCTTTGCCTTCTTCACTGCTATATCCCCTAGTGCCTGGTAGGCTTTCTATAAACAGCCATTTATTGACTTATTGACTACATGTATATGCTAATCCTTTTTACTAATTGTTGTTACACTATAAATTTCTCTTCTCCCTCTCTTCGCTTCCCTCTTCTCATGTCCCCTGATGCTTCCTACTCAATATTAACATGGACATCATTTTGTGTCTTCAGCATTTCTCTTTTCATTATATTATGATAGGTTAATTTTCCTAAGAAAACACTATTTTGACAAAAGCAAAGCATTAAAGTAAAGCAGCATAGGATCAATTTTTTCCTATTGAAAAGGAAACACCATCTTTCCGAGAAGACAATTCCACCAGGAAACAAAAAAAACACACACATTTCCGGTAAGTCCTAGTTCCCAAGACTTGAAGCCAGTATGTTTTTCCACTTTCAAGTATCCTTGACTGTAGAGATAAAAGGTATCCACTTAGAGATATTAACTCATTACCACTGCCTAAATTTGGTTTCCAGAAACACAACTTAATATGACATCAATGGATGTGATAATCATTTGAAAGTAGCTTTATCAAAATCATCCAACAGAACAAGTTACTTTCCTAATTAGCATCCTCGGTTAAATACCTAAATCTGATGAATAATAAGTTATGCATTATGCTAAATTGCATTGGCTCACTATCTTAGAATGCTTTCAAACTAATTAAAAATGAGATATTCAGTGATGAGAAACATAAAAAGATAAAAACCTATTTCAATCAGTTTAAATTAGAATTTAACATTTCTTCAATACGCTCTTTTGTAGTCAATTGCAAGAGTAATAAAGCAAAATTATTGAGTCTATAATAGTGACCGTTCAAAATTCATAGTGAATTATTAAAAAGAAAACTAAGGTCCCTGCCAACTTTCCACCTCACTTCAAAGCATAGCCAAGGTCATTACAACAGCAAGTAAAAGACTCCACACAATTCCCACTTCTTCGCCTCTATACTGTTACTTCTGGAATCTTCTACTGCTCCAAATTGTGTGTTTGCTCCAGACTCAGCAGTTCTCACCACCTTGTTCTTCCAATTGCCATCTTCTCTGTGCGGCCTTTCTTGACTACCCAGTTAAAAATTATCCTATCAAAATTATCTGATCCCCATCCAGGATTACTTTTCACCATCTAACTTACGATACTTTGCATATTTATGTGGCTCATTGTCTGTTATCTGTCTCCCTAAGTTAGAATGCGAGCTTCATGATGGCAGAGTTTTGGTCAATTTCCTTCACTCAATAATTCCTGACCCAAAGTAAACACTTCATAAGTATTTTTTGAATATACTAATATATAGTCCGAATTATCAAGGAACTTATAAATAAATAAAGACACAACCCAGCATATAGTGCAGCTTGAGAAATGTTGATAGTGTGGTACAGGAGGAGGTATGTAAACTATGAGAAGCAACAGTTAAATAAGAAGCAATCCAGAAAGACACACAGTGTGGGTGACATCTGAGTTAAAGGACAGAAGGTCAGAAGATAACCAGATGGAGAAAAGAGAGGAAGATCTTACAAACAAGCATCAGAAGTTACCATAAGAAAAGCAAGTACAAAATCATCAGAAGAAAAACAATTGCATCCCAGTTATTACCACAAACATAATTAACTATGAAAACCCAGAACAGTTCATGCTTTGATAATGCTAAAGTTGATACGTAGATTAAGATGTGATATAACAATCTGCAAATCTTAGTTTTCAGAAAACCTTTTTAGGCAAGATATGATGATTTAAGGAAGAAAAGTTGCTGATGGATGAGGCATGTTGTCCCTTAAAGACAAACACTATGAAGACTGCGTACAGCCTTTATAATGGAAAGGTGCCACGTTTTTTCTTTTCTAAGTCCTTGGAATCTCAGTTGGCAACTTTGAAATTCATGTGTAATTCATGAGCTTTTTAAAAGAAATGTAATAAGTAACACAAGTGATTCTAGAGCTTGTCTTTAGGCTGAGGTAGATATTGGCATTATAAATTGAAGTGCTAGAAAGGAACAATAAGAATTAAGAATAAGCAGTAATTTCTGCCAAGATCTGTGGCACCCAGTCTCACACATAAGGCTTTTTGGAATCTCTTGGTTTCCAAGGTTCAGGCTCTCATACTTTAGTTTGTACATAAAGGACTTAAGTTATTCTTAAAGCACAGTTTTAGCACTTCACACCAGGAGATGGTTATGAGACTGATCACAGGATAAAGTGAAATAGGATGTGTGCCTACTTGTAGAAGGAACCTCCTTCCTTTTGCCATTCTATTCCTACTTTTCTGGCAGGAAAGTCCTAGAAAAAATTTCATATACAGATTAATTTTAAACAATTTACATTATATTTTACTATTAATAGCTTCTAGAATATCTTAGCTTAGGCTGGCCCTGGTGGCTCACACTTGAAATCCCAGAATTTTGGGAGGCTGAAGTGGGCGGATCAACTGAAGTCAGGAGTTTGAGACTAGCCTAGCCAACATGGTCAAACCTAGTCTCTACTAAAAATCCAAAAATTAGCCGGGTGTGGTGATGCGTACCTGTAATCCCAGCTACGCAGGAGGCTGAGGCAGGAGAACCATTGAGCCTGGGAGGTGGAGGCCGCAGTGAGCCAAGATTGTGTCACTGCACTCCAGCCTGGGCAACAGAGCAAGACTCTGTCTCACAAAAACAAAAAACAAACAAACAAAAAAAGAGTATCTTAGCTTATATATTTCTCACATCTGATCCTACCACTTTACTTCTTTTTTCCTGTTTATACCAATTATTTCTATTCCTCTTTACATATAGGCAGAAAGATAAGACTAAAATGTGTCATAGACAATGACATCTAGTAAATTGACGTATTCTTCATGTTTAATTCCACAACAGATTTCAAATACAACCAAAATCTCCAAATAAAATCTTAATTCTAAATTGAGTGCTTGTACAGTCTTCAAATATGTTCAAATAGAACATCAAAGCTCAATAAAAATAGTTATATCACTTGGGATGGTGTTTAAAATATTTTTTCCTAAATAAATTCAGCTTCAGAGGATGAGAAAACCTTCGTTAGGAGATGTTTTAAAGAACAAATTAAGTTAAATGTGAAGGAAATCATACTTTATTTTGTTGAATAGTAAGATATTTTTGTTGCTATTGTGAATTAATGCCATCCAAATATTGAGTGATGTAATTCAATTTAGTAAAAGAAAAAAGTCTAAATTATCAACTTCTTTCCTTATAAAAATGAAATATGCTATAACTTGCATTTTTTCCATGGCAATGACCCTGATGATCAGAGAGGTTAAAACCTAAAAACATTTAAAATCATCTAATCTAAATTATAAAAAAGAAATCCCTTTCTTCAGAAAAAATAATTTTTTAAGGAAGCACTCATAAACAAATCTCTACTAGTAGATATACAGCATACACATCTCTTACTATCTCCCATGCAGACTGCATAAAAAGGCGTGCTGGCTACTTTTAAGAAAACAACATTCAGATGTCTGGAAAGTATCTGAAATGCATGATTAATCTACACAGATAATTTTCTCAAGAAACCAAATTTTGAAGACAAGTAATTCAAAAGTCTATTGTCTATAAAGTAAATCCGCTGGTATACTTAAACTGCTGTAATCCTTTCTCTGTTTACCTTATAGTGTGCACCTCTCAAGCTATGGGAATGCATGTCTTCTCTAAGAAGAGCTGACTTCTTTTGTAGGAAAAAGCTGTTGGAAATGACTGTTAGGATTTCAAATGTTTGGGAGTGTGTATTCATGTGGGTTTTACGTGTTGAATATTTGCATTTGTAATTTTAAGATGCTTAAATCAAAAACTAAAATGACCTATGCAACATAATTCTGCCATAGGATAAATTAAATTCAATTAAATGTTCCCATACAAATTATTATCTACCACAATGTAAAAATATTTATATATCACAAAGATGTAAGAAACACTGACTTCTATTATACAGCAGAGTTCAATTTCACTACTACTTAGCTTGATGATATTTTAAGGTCATGTCTCTTGGAATACACATTCAATATTCATTGCCAAACGTCTGAGCTCACCTCTCTTGAAGCAATATTCAATTATCAAAGGAGAATAATTTACCAAGCAACCTCACAAAACACAAACTCTAGGTAGCATCAAGGTTTTTCAAAGTGATTATTCCTTACTGGTCGAGATCCTAAGATATTAAAACTCATAGATCACATGATCTGAGATTTTCTAATTGAAAAGCTGTAGCTGTAAACCTTTCATTCAAAGTCGGATACTACTTTCAGCTGTCAAAAGAATTATGCAATCACTTAAACTTCTGGAATGAAAGAGAAAATGAAGGGAACAATAAAAGTAACTGAAATGCACTGAGAAATGAACATAAGGAACCAAATGGAGGCAAAGACAGAGAGAGAGAGAGAGAGGGCTGTTTACCTAACCTTCCCTTCTTGAGTGGGTTTTCTCTGATATCTCTAGAGAACAACTGGATGGGTAACAATGAAATACAAAACACAAGATACTGTCTTCGTATAATTACTTGTAATGATTCCAAGATGGCATAATTTGAGAACTTGCTAAATAGGACAACAAAGTGATCTGCTTTTCCAAAATTTTGCCCCTTACCTTATATATTATTTCATGGTGAAGATCAATAAAACTGAAAATTGGAATTGCCAGATATTATCAGATTTTATTTTTTGAATGCTTAACAGCTGACCCAAAATCTGGTCATAAAAATGGAAGTTAAATTAAATTGTCCTCAAAATTTAAGTTTGCTACATTTGTAAGAACCACTTGCTTCTTCAAAATCTCAAACTTTCTCATATCTAGCAGCAAATTGAAATTAGGAATTTAAGCATGTAAATTCATCATGGAAACCAAATTGATTAAAATTTTCTGTGTATTCATGATAATGTTTAAAATTTTTGCTACATTTAAACCCTAAGTTAGTTACAAAAACCCTAAAATTATGCTTGTTTAAAAACTTGGGCTAACTTGCTTTTGAAAACATACTGACATATTCGTTCCATTCTTCTTATAATTATTTTTGTGTCACTCCCAAGCAGCACACCATTGTATATATCCCCAAAACGGCACTTCTTTGTTAAAGCCATTAGGACAGAAATATTTTTGAGCCAGATGCAATGGCTCATGCCTGTAATGTCAGTACTTTGGGAGGCCTAGGTTAGAGGACTGCTTGAGGATAGGAGTTTGTGACCTGCCTGGGCAACATAGCAAGACCCAGTCTTTACAAATGAAATGAAAATAAAATATAAAATAAACTGGCTGGACAAAGTAGTGCACACCTGTGGTCATAGCTACCAGGAGGCTGAGATGAGAGGACCATATGAACCCAGGAGTTTGGGGCTGAGAATGAGCTATGACTGCACCACTGCACTTCAGCCAGAACTATGGGTTGGTGAGTTAGAAATAAGTTCTCAGTTCTGAATATAATAACTGCTCCTGGCACTCCCCAGAATGAGCTGGGTTTTCTTTTGCCTCTCTATAGTCCCTCTTCCTCAGGAAATACCCCCATGGTTCTGCCCGCTGTGCTATTAATTACACCAATGCTTATTATATGTCAGTTCAGTTTTATCTAGATTCTCCCAAAGTCAGTGCTGAACTTAGTTGTTTGAAAATGTATATATTGTAATAGTTACCAAAAAGACCAAATACAGCTAGATATTTATGCTATTTGTTTTATTTCCATCGTAGGTATATTTCCTTTTAAAATTCATATATATCTTTCTCTAAGGATTGTCTCCGTTTTCAGATGTTAAGCACTTTCTCATGCACACACCACCTAAGCAGCAAAGACAGAGTCCACGTCAGGGAATGTCACATTCAGGATAAGTACCTATTATTCTGTAACTCAGAAGTAGGAAAATGGATGTCCTCAAGCAGATGCTTTTCTTGACAGATACAAAAATTTGACAAGGATCACTGACTGACTTCCAACCCACCATTCATCACTTTTATCTTATTTTGACCCTAAGGGTCCCAGAGGGATAATGGCACTACATTCCTATTTAGAATTCAGATTTCAGATTGCATTTCTTATATCATTGTTTATAAGTAGTGGTTGCACACAGTCGCGATAATACTATGACATTAATCTACATTCCTCGTTAAATCGATTTTTGTCTTCCGTTTTTGAGCTTAGCTACAATTTCTCACACGGTTTCTCTAGGAAGATTCCTCAATGACTGAAACATTTAGAACATGGTCGATTCATAAATACGACACTGGGATTCCCCAGTGACTGAAACATTTTGAACATGGTCCATTCATAAATACGACACTGGGATTCCCCAATGACTGAAACATTTAGAACATGGTCCACTCATAAATACGACACTGGGATTCCCCAATGACTGAAACATTTAGAACATGGTCCATTCATAAATACGACACTGGGATTCCCCAATGACTGAAACTTTTAGAACATGGTCCATTCATAAATATGACATTGGGATTCCCCAATGACTGAAACATTTAGAACATGGTCCATTCATAAATATGACATTGGGATTCCCCAATGATTGAAAAATTTAGAACATGGTCTATTCATAAATATGAAGAGCTTGTGTAGAAAGTATAATTTACTTATCCTATTATGCTTAAGAAATTATGTGAAATAATGTGAAAATAATCTTAAAACATTTGCATGCATATTTGCTGCAAGAGTCATCTTTCATTGATACTTAATCATAATCATGGACATGGTGGGTCCCAATAACCAATATTTAATGCAAGACTGTAAATTTAATAGAGAGAAAACCTTATTTATAAATTTTCATGTGTTCTTTTCTTGACAATAAGGAGCTGTGAGATTTGTATTTTAAAAGATACTTAGTAATAAAAACTTTAATTTTTAAAACTTTTATTTTTAAATTCTGCTTAATTGCATAAAAGTTAAAAGGTAATATTTAATATTTAATGAGGCTTATTGAGCTAAATGATGATATGCAGCTTGGGTTATACTTGCAATTATAAGATTTGCTCATTATACCTAAGCAATCTCCTTCACTCAATCTAGCTACCACTAAGGAAGCAAAATTCCCTGAATCATAGTATCAAAGCATTCCATTATGTTTTCTATTAAGTTGTTTTGTTCTTTGAATCATTGTCTATTTTAATTTATCCTTTTAGAAAGAAAACAAATTACTTAATTTGCATTTCCCACTAGAAGCTTCACTACAGCTAGACTTGGAATTGATTTCAGGCCATTTTTTAATAAATGATGGTCCCTAGTGAAAGATAGAATACTTGAGCCATCAATATTGAGTAAATAAAAGGGTTTGGGTAAATAAGAGAGAAGATACCTATTTTTCTCAAATATTTTAAATATCTAATAACCTATTCCTCATCTAAAACAAGCCACAATTACTGGAAATGATGGTCAGAGGAAGGTATTAGCAACCCTGTGTAATACTACATGTCATGTTGGATCACTATTACAGAGAAACAGTTGTCATGCTGCATTTTAGTAATTCTACACATCACCAGAGAAATAGACAACTCTTATAGCCAAAGAAATCCAACGTAGCTACTGTCTACATATTCTTGTTTTAGACCTTTGGTGAAAAAAACTACTATGTGTATTGAATATATTTTACATTAGTTTTATGACAAAAAAGAAAAATGAGAATTCTATTAGATGCAAATACAAATTCTGAATGACAGGAAAGAAAAATTAAAATCAAAGCTGATCTTAATTAACAAAATGTATTATCTGCTTACATGTATATACAACTGTTCATATAAAGGCACAGATGCATTTGTGGTTTTGAAAAATATCTATTTCATTTCAAAACTTCATTGAACAATATTACATATGGCAAGAAAACTGCTTTTTTTGAAGGATCTTTTAAAAAGTGTTAAACTTTATTAGATACTTCAAACTAGCAAAGCTCAACTTCATCACAATTATATAATAACACTGCACACTTTCAATTTTATCTGGAGAAATATACCTATCCCTTGAAATAACTCTGTAAACTTCCTGCTCACAGATTTCATTTCAAGCCTTGAAAATGCAGGAAATCAATGCCGAATATACTTGCCCGGAAAGGAAAAGAAAATTTCAGCGATGTCAGGATGTTTTATCACATAAAATACAGAATTGCAATTTGTATCTGAGCAGGCAACACACCTCCAAAAATAATACAATACTTATCACAAAATACATTCACAGATACTAGATTTGGCACAAACCACTCCATACAGCTATTGATGAAATCAGTATTGAAAGCCTTATTACAAAATCTATGGCCTTTTTCTACGCTCCAACAGACATTTCAGGATGCCACAACCTTGCAGCTCCACTCTCTCATTAATTTCCCCTAAATACACTTGGCAGAAGAATGAGAAACGTCATATTTTTCATTTAATTTCTAAAGAACATCGCATCCTTTAAGAATAGGTTCTTGAAATTTTAAAATGTAAAACATAAAAACCCTAAAGAGACAAACATCCAAAAACATAAAAACCCTAAACAGACAAACGTCCAAAAACTTTTCTTCAAAATCACGACAACTTTATATGCTACGTGTTCTTGTAAAATACCACACACACAAACTCACAGGCACACCCACCCACCCAAAACCCACACACACGCATATTTATGGCCTCGTAACACCTCACATATATATACATACCACCAACTACAACAGAGACACACGCATATATATGGCTTCATAAAACCTCACATATATATACATATCATCAATTACAACAGAGAAAAGCCAATTTCAGAAAGATGGCTTCAATTTTGATGCATTTACTCACACCTAATTCTATTTCAATTTAACTGGTGCAGAGATATTACAATACCCTGTAACAAAAACCTGACGGAAGATTGTAAAAAATTGCTTAAACATCAAACCAAAGACTCAACATAATTTCATCACAAAGTGAAATTCGCATCCAACTCGCAAAGAATTAGAAAATCCTTGCACTTACCTTGGCCTTGTCCATTCCCCAGATGACCCCAAAAGACCACCGTCATCATCAACAGCCCCGGAGCCCACGTCCACATCCTTCTAGTGACACGCTCATGTCTTCTGGCCATTGCATCTTAAACTCTGCATATTCAGTGGGGTGGATGTGAAAGTACAATAAATTACATTCTTAGAGAAATACACTATGACTCAAATCCCATATCTAATATGCACTGTGCATTTCTGAATTATCCTGCCTACAAGGAGGTATATTTGAAAATCATGCTTCCCTTTAGGGTTGTCATATTGATGATTAATACGAAAGCTCATTCATTTTTAATCTTTAAGCATTCATCTGAATTACATTTTTAATATCATTTTCCAAAACAGGCCACTTAACCTATGAATGTTAAAAAGTACTCCGGATATACATATTGGAGTTCAGTCAAGCAAAAGCATGGTGTATGGACACTACTTAAGTATAACTTGATATTTAGGCAAATTGATGAATTTAACATACCATGTAATCTCTACATATATACAAAAGGACTTTTCAACACATTTATGTAAGTTTTGCATAAATACCCTTGAAAATATTCTCAAGTTTTAAGTGGTATTCTAATTATGTCAGTAATTTTAACTGAATAAAGAGATGCATCATGTGCAAAAACTAATCTTGTTTACTTAAAATTGAGAGTAAAATTAATTATAGAAGGTACAAAACACTTGTAATTTTGATTTCAGATATATGACCCACAGGAACCTTCATATATACAAATATTATACACATATATGCAATGTATATTTGAATGTTCATTTTGAAACTGTTTTTCATACTGATACATGAAAATACTTAAATGTCCACCAAAGCAAGGTTATTTATTCATACATTTGAATGATATACAGTAGCTCAAAAGAATAAACTTGAGTTGCATGTACTAATATGGATAAGTGTCCAAAATGAATAGTGAAGCAAAATTAGCAAATTTAATAATGATAAGTTCAAAACTACACCTTTCATATGTAAACATGTGCAATAGTTAAAACTATACATTTTATGTTGCATAAATATATAATACAGTATGATAACGCATAAGAATGATAAACACCTTCAAGACCAAAGTTAGGAAATTACAAGACTACAATTTAGATGGTTACTAGGTGGAATTTTAAATCAGAGGTTACTCCTAAATCCCAATTTTTCCACAGTTGACAAAATACGGAGTTAAGAAAAATAAACTTAATGATTTCCAGAATGAACGCTTTATTCAAAATGCTACATAATTACAATTCTAATAAACTTGCAAGGGAATCCAGTCACCCAGAAATTTTTTATGCCTTTCTCCTACATCACGAAAGGGGAAGATTTAATTACCAACTTTGCATTACTTAACGTCAGACACATAGTATCAGAGCTAAAGAGAAATTTAAGAAACACCTAACTCAACCTCTCTATTTTAAATGACCAAATGAGTTGAGAAGGTTACAATGGCATTTCTAAGTTCATATGTAAAAACAGAATTTTGATGACAATGGCAGTTTAAGTACTAATAAACACTCCTGGAAAAGTTACTGTAATCCAGGTTATTTTACTGTGCTAAATGCCTTACATTCTTTACCCAATTCAGTTTCCACAGAAATCCTATGAACAAAGCACTTCCAAAATTTACCACTTCACAGCTAAGAAAACAAGGCTTAGAGAAATGCTACACGATCCCCTAGTCATGAGGTTAGTAGGTACCACTGTGGAGACTGAGGCAAAACAGGACGATTTCAAAGCCTATGCTCTGAACAAGTAAACACTAAGCAGGAATTTAGTTCTAGATCTCCCAGTTGTAGTCCAATAATCAGCCAAAAAATGGTGCTGAGAAGAGGGGAAAGAAAGATGTCTTGTATATGGAGCCTCATATATTTGATCCCAAATAAATCTTCAAATTGAAAATCATTAGAGCACAAGGCAATAGAATTATTAGTTTCTAAAATCATCAACCTTTCCCAAGTTGAACATACAAGTATATTTTATCATACATATACTATATGTGTGTATAACGTGTGTTTATCTAAGTATTCCTGTGGTTTATATATCTGGATTTGGAATTACAAGTGTTTTGTGGTTTATTATTTATTTATTATTATACTTTGAGTTTTGGGGTACATGTGCACAACGTGCAGGATTCTTACATATGTATCCATGTGCCATGTTGGTGTGATGCACCCATTAACTCGTCATTTAGCATTAGGTGTATCTCCTAATGCTGTCCCTGCCCCCTCCCCCCACCCCACAACAGTCCCCAGAGTGTGATGTTCCCCTTCCTGTGTCCACGTGTTCTCATTGTCTCCCTCTGTTGCTCTGGCTGGAGTCAGTGGTGTGATCATAGCTCACTGCAGACTCCAAGTCCTAGGCTCAAGCGATACTTTTGCCTCAGCCTCTCAAGTAGCTCGGACTACAGGCATGCACCACCATCCCCGGCTAATTGTTTTACAGAGATGGGGTCCCACCGTGTTGCTTGACTGGTCTCAGCCTCCTTAAGTCAAGGGATCCTCCCACCTAGACTTCCGAAAGCACTGAGATTACAGGTGTCAGCCACCTTGCGTTTTTTGATTTCTTCAATTAATTTTACTTATACACTTGATTACACAAGATTAATTTTGTGTACATAATGAATCTCTTTTGAGGTTTAAGTTACTGATTAATTAGAGTACCACTTAACAAGCGTGTCATCCCAGCACTTTGGGAGGCTGAGGTGGGCGGCTCACCTGAGGTCAGGCATGAGCCACCGTGCCCGGCTTACACACATTCTTTTCACTCCTGCTTTCAGATCTCTATTCCCTTCTAATTCCAGTGGAACCACTTTCACTTAGTATCAAAATATCCAGATCCACTCATCAAAGTGTAAATAATCCTTCAGCAAATTACCTTTGCAAATCTACTTTTATGTAATATTTCCTTAACTTCTTCTTACCTACATCCAGTAGTCATTTTACAAGGCAGAATATTTTCTATTTTATATAGAACTGAGGCAGTATTTGAAAAAAATCTCAAAACACTCTTCAGGAAGGACTGGCATCTAAAACACCAGTTCCAATATATATTTTAGTAACATTTTAAAGGACAGATGGTTTTCAAAATGTTATTATAATTTAAAAAAATGTAACCTTCCTCTCTGAGTTCATGTTTATGGAAAACTAATATTTCATAAATGCCAAGTTACTATGATGTATTGTCTAAATGCTGCCCCTGACATTCTATAAATGTAAAAATCATAACCTTCTAACTAACTTTGGTATTAGTCAACAACTGTGCTGATGAAAAGCAAAATCAATTCATTTAAAAAAAATTTTCCATGAAAAAAAAAACAAGTAACTTGTAAGTAGTAGCGTAGATGAACCAAAAAATAAAGTAACATTAACCAGAAAGACATGCCATGGATTTCTCTAATCTTTTTTTGGAACACACTTTTCATGCATATGAAAATAAAAATTAAATATAAAATGCCTACTTTATGTATGTACTTTTACTTGTGTCTATTGTTCTTTAAAGGTTAAAATAACTCCTAAAGCCTGCATAGCTGAGCCCATTGTGCTCTTCTGCCCATAAAATAGATTGGATGTGCAGTGAAAGAGGTATAACTTAGGCTTTCAGATTAGTTATGACGATGGAAACACAATTCTATTCAATAGTGTTCATGTTGGTCTTTGAAATGTTTAAGGTCACAAGGCAAAAGAGAACAGACTTTAAGAATGTTCGTGTATTACTTCTCGTCTTACCCAATAGCTAGATTAGTTCAATAAGGCCAGTGTTTTGGAGTAAACAGCATTGTGAAATGTGTCGCGGAGTCCGGAGGCTCCACCACCTACCTCCAGGTAGTTGTTCTGTCCGGTGGAGCCTAGACTAATACCTTAGGAGATGCATTACATCTACAGGTACCAACTAGGAAGGGTAGTCTTGAATTAAATGGCTTTAGACACGTTATAAGAGCAAATCGAAGCTTCCAGGTATTAGAACTACTTCAATCACAGAGCGTCTCTGGGTTCTATCTGTGGCCAGCATCATGTCTCTGTCTGCCCTCCCCGAATGCTTTCTCTCATCATGTGGATCTTCTAGATGGTTTTATTCTTCCCCAGCCAGCCAACTTGATCAACAAGCCTAGGTATATTAGGTATGTATAAAGTTGGTTCTTAAATAAAGTCCATTACTGTATCTAGGTAAGTAATGTCTTCAGACTTACAATTTCATTGATATCTATAAAGAGTGACTCTAGTTAGCTTCTAGTGTCAGTTTTCCTAGCAGCTTCTTTAAAAAAAAAAAATCCTCTCTGTAACAAAGCTTCCTTGCAAGTATTGCTGTTGGCAATAGTCCTCTTTACTGAAATGCTTATCCGGTGAAACTTGCGCTGTGCCAGTGAGCCTGCAGGTTGATGGTCCTTTTGTTCAACTTCTCCATTATAAAGCAACCTCTCTGATCACCCTTTTAAAACTAAAGACCAAAGAGTCAAATGAGATCAGGAAGTGACCAGAGCTCACAGGTCATCAACTCCTCTTCTTAGCATATTATAGCACACAGTCTAAGCCCGAAAAACACAGCAGAACCCATTACAGCTCTCGAGTTCCAGTTATTAACATTGATTTTTTTCAATGGAAAATTTTCATTAGAAGCTATCACAGGACTCACATTCAGTAATAACTTAGATTAGGATACATACTGGAGCCTTTGTCCTTAGAGTAGGTACCACTGAGTCACTATTAAAAGGAGTCTTTTTGACCTTAGTAAATTCTCACAGGGCTTATCTCAGTCTAAACTGTAACTGGCCTTTACTAGTGATGTCATGTGTAATTCAAATTAATATTGTAATGTATATAAATTGTATATATAGTATAATACATGCATGTATTTACATTTATTTTATTTTATTTTTTAATAAGATGAAACTTAGAGGTTAAAATATGACTCTAGGCCATTGTGCTTTAGAATGAAGAGCACAGACATGGGTTGCAAATGTAAATTTTGGCCTAATTTAATTTCTGTGACAAATTCATTAATGTCTTCAAGGTTCAGGCTGTATGTGTGAGACAAATGAAAACAGCTCTAAGATTCCTGAAAACCCTAAAGTATTAAAATTCCACTCTGCCATTAGTTCAGATAAATCATTTGCCAATTTGCCCCACAAGAACCAGGCATCTTTAAATGGTAACATAACATGCACTTCTCTCTCCCAAAGTGTAGTGCATAAACGTTCTGCTTCTGAATAACACAGGATGCCTGCTAAAATGTGCTGTCAGGGGTATTAGTAAGGAAATGTTGTATCAAAACTTCTGCAGATGTGGCCCTGAAACACACATTGTAATAAATCCTCCAGGCCTCTCAAGTTAGGAATAACTGGTTTATAAAATTGTACTTACTTAAAAATTATAGATAAACAGATTTTACCAAAACCCAGTTTTTCTGATCTGAATGAAATAAGGCTCTATATTCAGACTGACTTTTCAGTGAAAAACAACTTAAAATAGTGACAAATCATGTATAAGTTTAAATGAATATAACTAGGAGACCTGAAAACTCAGGTTTAGCAATCATCTTCCAACAGTTTGAGAGCCCACAGGAGCCACAGAGCCCTCATGTCTCCCCAGAGAAGCGGGGTGATTCTTCCCCCTAAACACCATGCAATTCTTCTTCTTTTTTTTTTTTTTGAGACGGAGTCTCGCTCTGTCACCCAGGCTGGAGTGCAGTGGTGCAATCTCGGCTCACTGCAAGCTCCGCCTCCTGTGTTCACGCCGTTCTCCTGCCTCAGCCTCTCGAAGTAGCTGGGACTACAGGCGCCCGACACCACGACTGGCTAATTTTTTTTGTATTTTTAGTGGAGACGGGGTTTCACCGTGGTCTCGATCTTCTGCCCTCGTGATCCGCCTGCCTCGGCCTCCCAAAGTGCTGGGATTACAAGCGAGAGCCACCGCGCCCAGCCAACACCATGCAATTCTTGAAGTGAGTGAAAGCATTCCTGCTCACACTGATACCCTCTCAAGTGAACTCAAAGTTAAGCCATCTCCAGCCAGACCAGATACCCTGGCCCATATCTCATTCATTAATATATGTTGAGAAGCATTTGTTTCTTGGAAACTACATGAAGTGAATAGGCTGTGGACTCCACTGGACCTAGTGGTCTATATTTAACCAATTCCCTTCACACATATGTATCAGATGCTCTCTTAGTTACGGAGCTGCAGTGGTGAATAAGAAAGCCACAGTCCTGTACTCCTAGGGTTTCAATTCTGAAGACGAAGACAGGCACAGAAATCCAACTGAGCAAAGTGAAGAGATTATTACAAAATGTGTTCACATGCAAAGTGAAGCAAGGGACTGAATATCCAACAAGGGTGTTGGGGCGAACATTAGATATAATCTTAATTCACATTATATAAGATTCATACATATAATTTTTATATATAGATATATTAATTTGGGCCGGGCGTGGTGGCTTATGCCTGTAATGCCAGCATTTTGGGAGGCCAAGGCGGATGGATCACTTGAGTCCAGGAGTTTGAGACCAGTCTGATCAACATGGCAAAACCCCATCTCTACTAAAAATAAAAAAGTTAGCCGGGTGTAGTGGTGTGCGCTTGTAGTCCCAGCTACTCAGGAGGCTGAGAAAGGAAAACTGCTTGAACCCAGGAGGCAGAGGTTTCCATGAGCCAAGATTGTGGCACTGCACTCCAGCCTGGGTGACACAGCAAGACCCTGTCTCAAAAGAAAAAGAAAAAAAGAAATATTAATTTGGATTATACAGACTCTAACCACTTCTTTCAAGTGAGAATATTTAAGCTAAGACCTGAGAATAAAAAGAGTTAGCTTTTCATACAATACAGAAAGATTCGTCTTATAGGAAAAACCCCCAGTGTTCAAGGACCCTAATATATGAGCAAGATCTTGGCATGTAGAAGAAACCTGTGAATTGGATGAAATGAAAAACTGAAAAGTAGGAATCTGGATGAAGTACAGAAGGGAGAAAGAGTAATGTGAGACGTGGCTGAAAGAGAAGGATATGTGAAACAGTACAGGTCTTCATTAGTAATGATGAGGAACATAAATCTTAGTCCAAGTACACCAGAAAAGTGGGAGAGTTGGAAACTGAAAGACATGTTAAGAGATCACTTTGGTTTCTCTGTAGCTAACAGGGTGTCGGAGATAAGAATTAAAGTAAGTTGACTAAGGATGACCTAAGAAAATGAGCGTAGGTAAGAAAATATGTGGCTCTGGCTAGGCTGGGGACATTGGAAATCAAAATAGGTGGAGGAAATTACAGATGTATTTGGAACCAAAATATTCTTTAAATGAATGTTGAATTGGATATTGTCAGAATATTGAGGAAGGGCCAAAAATGACTTATAAGCATCTAGCATGGCTGGCAGTGCCACTTACTATCATGTGGGAAACCAGGACATGTTACCTCTGAATTATTCGAGTGCTATTGTCACGTAAATCATCAACTCCCAGAATAAAGGTCTGGACCAAACTCTAAGACTGGAAATTATGAGCTGTTTAGTAGTGTTTAGAGCTTAGAGAGAGTATGTGTGTGGAGAGAAAAGAAGAGCAATTAGGACAGAACCCTTAGAAACATCAACATTTAAAATTTGGGAAGAGAAAGAGAAACAAATAAATTGTGGGAAAATGAAGCTCAGGGTAGTTGCAAGGGAATGCTAAAAATGAACTATGGCATTTGAGGAGGAAAACGTGGAAACTGAAAGCAAGAGAGTACGGATGGATCGTGAGGGAGCAGCAGCATCTGTGTCCTAAGGAGAGTCTCAGTGAAAATGAAGGGTTGTAGGAATGAGGACATCTGGGCCAACGAGCTGGCAAGGAGTGATGTCCAGGAGGCAGAATATTTGCATCTAGATCCTGGTGGTACATACCCTTATAGAAAATGTTTCAGATTTGATGACAATAAAGTGGAGGAAAGAAAAAAAGTAATGGAAATAAAGATGTCAAAAAACGGGGAACCGAGGTTTGTACTGGTCCTTTCACGTGAAAGCTGAGCCACTAAAATGATGGCTGAACTTGCCTGAAGATGATATTGAGCAAAAGATCTAAAGCCTTAAATAAATGGCAAGAGGCCAGGTGCAGTGGATCATGCCTGTAATCCCAGCACTTTGGGGGGCTGAGGCAGGCATATCACCTGAGGTCAGGAGTTCGAGACCAGCCTGGCCAACATGGCGAAACCCCGTCTCTACCAAAAATACAAAAATTAGCTGGGTGTGGTGGTATGCACCTGTAATCCCAGTTACTCAGGAACCTGAGGCAGGAGAATCACTTGAAACCGGGAGGAGGAGTTTGCAGTGAGCCGAGATCACACCATTACACTCCAGCATGGGTGACAGAGCAAGACTCCATCTCAAAAAAAAAAAAAATAAGACCAGAGTGCCCAGGAGGGAGGTCTGTTGATGATGGTAATACCAAAGGGGCATGGCTGATATTTCCAAGGGGTTTGAGTTTCAAAGGAACAGTCTAATTTGCAAGGAGCGGAGAAATTAACAGTCTAGAAGTTGTAACGGGAACCAAGAACAACCACCTCGGCTTCCAGCCATAGGTATGTGGAGGGTGAGAAAAAGACCTGTCTCAATTTATGAAAGCTAGAGGAAAAACTGCACTTTAGTATCAACCAACTTTTGTTTTAAGATAATTACAAACCAATATGGAACTTAGCAAGAGTCAATTTTGACAGTTTCCTGCAGCTTAGTAAATTCTGCACAAAATTAAGATTTAACACAAAAGTAGAGAAAAATTTTAATGGCATAGCACATTTCTTCACAATTCCTTAAACCAAATAATTCCCTGTTCTTCTAACTCTCACCTTACACTATCAACTAGGCTTCTTATTCAATGAAAGGTTTAAGTCTACTAAGACACACACACACACACACACACACACACGTCTTATCCAGCTGCAGATCTCATTTTTGAAGGTACATTGAAAGTACATAGATCATTCTATAATCATCAACTATGAAGATTGTGAGCAACTGGAACAAGTATTCTTGGAAAAGAAGTTTCCTGTGTATAAGAAAAAAAAGAGTCCAACTCTGGGAACTGACTTGGCTGAGTCATCATTATATGCCACTGGCAAGAAATCAAGAAGTAACTCAGGACTGATAAACTTTGTTAAAGGAAATGGAAACAGCCTATCTGTGAGGCTTAATTCTTGATAATCTGGCCAAGATATAGCATCTGGATAAGAGTTCACTGACTCAACTAAATTTTGTGAAGGTGAAGTACTTGTTAAAATGAAAGATCTATTTAGAGAGAAATAAGTAGACATAATGTCTGCACTATGGATAGGTGTATACCTGTTTTTTGCAAAAACAGTTTGTATCTTTGAAATGCTGGTTTGCCCTGGACAGAGCTAACTTAAATAGAGACCAGGCGCGGTGGTTCATGCCTGTAATCCCAGCACTTTGGGAGGCCGAGGAGGGTGGATCATGAGGTCAGGAGATCGAGACCATCCTGGCTAACACGGTGAAACCCCGTCTGTAGTAAAAATGCAAAAAATTAGCCGGGCATGGTGGCGGGCACCTGTAGTCCCACCTACTCTGGAGGCTGAGGCAGGAGAATGGTGTGAACCCGGGAGGCGGAGCTTGCAGTGAGCCGAGATCGCGCCACTGCACTCCAGCTGGGTGACAGAGCGAAACTCCGTCCCCAAAATATATATATATAGTTTTTTTATATATATATGTATATATACCCAAAGGATTATAGGTCATGCTGCTATAAAGACACATGCACACGTATGTTTATTGTGGCACTATTCACAATAGCAAAGACTTGGAACCAACCCAAACGTCCAACGATGATAGACTGGATTAAGAAAATGTGGCTGGATACATATGTAACAAACCTGCACATTGTGCATATGTACCCTAAAACCTAAAGTATAATAAAAAAAAGAAAAAAAAAAGAAAATGTGGCACATATACACCATGGAATACTATGCAGCCATAAAAAAGGATGAGTTCATGTCCTTTGTAGACACATGGATGAAGCTGGAAACCATAATTCTCAGCAAACTATCACAAGGACAAAAAAAACCAAACGCTGCATGTTCTCACTCATAGGTGTGAATTGAACAATGAGAACACATGGACCCAGGAAGGGGAACATCACACTCCGGGGCCTGTCATGGGGTGGGGTGAGGGGGAGGGACAGCATTTGGAGATATACCTAATGTAAATGATGAGTTACTGGGTGCAGCACACCAACATGGCACATGTATACATATGTAACAAACCTGCACGTTGTGCACATGTGTCCTAGAACTTAAAGTATATATATATATAAAGAGAAAACCATTAAAGAAAGGCTATAATACACAGGAACACACAGACATACATACACCTGTGTGTCTATATCTTCAGTTATCACACTTTTTCTATACAGACTCCACACAAGACAAACATGTTACATTTTATGAGAAACTATAAGTGGAAAGAGGAGAATTTGTGAAATCAATATAGAATGTTCCTTGTTTAGCATAATTCTAACTGTTTCTCATTAGAGGTCTGAGTATCAATCTGTATTATATGTGGCCATGCTGGCATTTGGGAAATTCCACAAGAAACTTTTTAAATATGAATTTGGAAAAGGGAAAAGGATTTTTAAAGTGTCTTTTTTTGTTCTGCATTCTATGTGGAACATCTATTTTGTGCTAACTGCTCGTGTTAGCTTGTGATTGCCTGTGACTATGTGGAAGATATACTTTACGTGACTATGTGAGCAATAGTCTTAAAGTTAAGAAATCTAAAATTTGGTTGGTTTAGTTGCTAATTAGGTAAATTACCTTGTAATGGTTACTTAACCTCTCAAAGATTAATTATCTTCAGTGGTACATTGAAGGTTCCATTCATATTGATTTTAGTAGACTTATCCTACTAAAAAGTAAATTTAACAGAAATTATTCTAGACCTCATTATTTCAGGAGACCCCACCCCAGCTTTTATTCCTAACTTCAAGAAATGCAGAGAAATTTAAAAATTCGATGTTCTCCCAATTCAACAGAATATAACTGAACTAAATCGATTTATGTATAATTCATTATTTCAACCTTTAACGCTATATCCGAGCGGTTTGTTTTCACCATAAAGTTATAGCTGTTTAGGCCAATAATTAAAGAGGACCTTGATAGAGAATGACAAGAGAGGATGATCACCCTATTGTCTATCTTCCAGCTGTTTTCAATGCCCTGAAGTTTTATTCACACCCAAATATTAGAATCTTATCTGAGAGAGCGTACTCAAATGATGAATCATGCTAATTTCTCAAGAAAAGTGTTACAGAATAATAAATGCCTTTCTGGTCAAAGCACTGATGCTCTGGAAATAATCTTTATCCAAATGAGGTACAGGAATTGTTAGGACTATTAAAAGTTTGTATATGATATCTGCCAGGTTCGACTGAGCTTCACTTAAAATCTACCATATTAGGGCCAAGTGTAATGACTCAAATTAGTGAACTTAAAAATTGTTTTAAAATGTTTCCTGGAGACATTTCAAATATTGCTCTCTGATTTATCACTGTTACTTTTGCTGAATTCAATTTGATGCCAAGATTTATTCAGATTAATCAAATGCCATAAACTCTGATACCTAATGTTCCTTAACACCTTAAGAACTTTTAAACAGATCAAATGTTGAAGATACGCTTTTAGTGAAACTGTACCTAAGCACATGAATTCTATTGAATATAGCTTTTTAGAAGACTAACAAAGAAAGAAGACTTAGGAAATTCGGAAACATTTTTTAAACCTTCTAGAGGGAATTAAACTACTGAAAAATAATTTCAATTGGTGAATCTAATGGCATTAATCAGAAGATAAGAAAAAAGTAACCATAAAACTTTATGGGGGTAATATTTGCTATGAGGATCAGGAAAAACAACTAATGGATATTAGGCTTAATATCTGGGTGATGAAATAAACTGTACAACCAATCCCATGGCATAAGCTTACCTCTGTAACAAACCTACACTTGTACCCCTGAACTTAAAAGTTAAAATTTAAATAAATAACGTTGTGCTATTAATTTCAACCAGAGCCTTTCCAAGGTGCAGGGAACTTTTGAGAATTTTATTTCTTGCAAAAGGAAACTTGATTCCTTGCTTAGGGCCTTCCTAGGAAAACCTCTATTCTTTGGAGAAGCATCATACTCCTACAAGATTTAAGGACCATCATATTTGTCAGACTTTTTTTCTGTTTTACTGTGAGCAGTTTACAGAACATAAAGAAAAATCAAATCCGAAGGTGCACTACACGTGTTTTATCAAAAGGAACATTTTTGTGTACTTTTAAGAAAATACGACAAATTGAGTTTTCTGACCTATTACCAAGTTAGACATCTTGAGTGAATTGAATCTGTTGTAATCCGGTTTGGTTTTCATCCCATGGCTCCGGAAAACTGACATTTATCTCCAATTTTTCAAATCTGCTTCTTTCCAGTACCTCATCTATACGACTATTATAGTACTTTTCATCTGCTTTTACCACTACACTATGGCTGCATTACTTTTAACACAGTGTCCCACATGTTACCCATTTCTACCTTATATAAAGAGTAGAAATTGAATTGTAATTGAGTATGCAGTTGCCTCATATTCAGGTCTTCAACTGAAATAACTCCAGCTATCTCAAAACTTCAACCCTCTCTGGAAGTATTGGACCAAATTATCCCAGATTATAGCACTCTCAGGCTAAAATTACTAATGCTTCTATAGTTTCAGAGACTGTATCAGGTTATTCAACACAACATTCCATGCACCATTCCAGCCTCATATAATCAGAGGACACTTAGACGACTTTAATAGCCTTCAAAAGACACCCTCCTCTTTTACTTATATATATATTTATTTATCTATTTATTTAATGGAGACAGGGTCTTACTCTGTCACCCAGACTGGAGCGCAGTGGCATAATCACGGTCCACCGCAGCCTGCACCTGCCGGGCTCCGATCCTTCCACCGCAGCCTCCTGAGTGGCTGGGACCACAGGCGCCGCCACCACGTCTGCCTGGTTTTTGTATTTTTGTGGAGATGGGGTTTCACATGTTGCCCAGGTTGATCTGAGACTCCTGGGCTCAAGAGATCCACCTGCCCCGGCCTCCCAAAGTGCTGGGATTACATGAACGAGCCATTGTGCCCAGCCAGTCCCGCCCGGTTTTTAACCTTCGTACTGTTTATATAATCATCCTTCACAAAATAGAACACTTCATTACTCGATGGTTCTCATTATTCTAATATGAAGAACTATATTAAGAAAATAAATTCCTGGCCGGGCGCGGTGGCTCACACTTGTAATCCCAGCACTTTGGGAGGCCGAGGCGGGCGGATCACAAGGTCAGGAGATCGAGACCACGGTGAAACCCCGTCTCTACTAAAAATACAGAAAATTAGCTGGCGTGGTGGCGGCGCCTGTAGTCCCAGCTACTCGGGAGGCTGAGGCAGGAGAATGGCGGGAACCCGGGAGGCAGAGCATGCAGTGAGCCGAGATCGCGCCACTGCACTCCAGCCTGGGCGACAGAGCCAGACTCCAGCTCAGACAAAAAAATAAATCAATAAATTTCCAATATTTCCTAGCATATCCAATTTAATTCTATACATCACATAAAAATAAAAGCCGTCTTACTGTGTTAGTTTCTTACTGCTGTTACAGTAAATTAACATAAACTCAGAGGCTTAAAACAACACATTTTTTTTCTTTATACTTCTGGGGGTCAGAAGTCCAAAATGGGTCTTAGTGTGCTAAAATCAAGGTATCATCAAGTGTATATTTTGTCTAGAGATTCCAGGAGAGAATTCACCAGGTTTGAGGGGTCACATGTATCCCTGAGCTCTTGGCCTCTGCACATCTTGGACACAGCACATCACTTCAGCCTCGGCTCCAGTTTCCCCAAGCTCTTCTGCTCACTCTGGTCTCTCCGCCTTCCTGTCTGAAGGTTCTTTGTGACTACAGTGGGCCCACCTAGATAATTCAGGATAATCGCTCCAGTTTAAGGTGAGGTGATTAGCAATCTTAATTCCACCTCTAACCATAATGCTTCCATGCTGCCTAACAACACATTCAAAAGGTCATCCTGCTAAGGGTCATTATTCTACCTACACACTAAGTGACTGAGAAAAAGTAAAGTTATCTATCATGCCTTACCTATGGCGAGGAAATAATAACTTATAATGATTTATCTACGAAAACCTGTTTTTAAAAGCTTTGGTCCTAGTCTATTGATTAAAGTTTTGGTATATTCCAGATAAATTTCATGTCCTTGATGCTAACACATTGTGCACAGTAGATGGCCTTTTTAAAATAGTACTGCATAAAGGAATATTTAAGGTTGTCTGGACAATAGAAAAGGAACTTTAGTTGCTATGCCACAAAAGGCCGGATTTCTGCACATTACACCTCCTACCAGTGCACACATGTGCCAAACTCCTTCCTGAAAGCCTGGTTTATGTTTCCTATGTGCTTAGCAATAGTTTTACTCTCACGACTGTTTATATTAAGTCCTATTTTTTAAAGCATATCCTCATTTGTTTGTTTTCCTGAGCCTCTGAACTGGATTTCATCTGGTATGTATTGCACAGGTTTGCACACTTGATTGTACGCTACCTTAAAGCATCCTCTTGTGTTCTGGACACGGTTATTTTTCTCCATGGTAAGGTGATAAGTTACTTCTCTGAGGACTTGCCACCTTAGAATGCAGTGGTGACATCACCTGCTCAGGCTCTGTCTGCAATGTGGAATTTAGTATTTTCCAACTTCTGGTCTAACTTGAACTTCATAATTAAGCAGAGCCGCCTTTTGAGGGAACAGTAGGGTGTCTGCCCCTAAACGTCTGTGTAAATGCAGAGACACATTTGGGAACATAACTGACTTTTATGTACAGAAGCCAGATGCATTTCATGCCCATGCATGCTTAGGGAAGCAAGTTCATCTCATCTATCACAATAAGCATCTGTGCCACTGAATTCCACTGCAGGATACTTTTCACACTTAGACAACAAAACATTTAAGGAAATAAAAGCTCTTTCCAATAAAAATGTGCATCAAATACTGTGTGTATGTTTAAAAAAAAACCTTCCTCTATAAGATAAGGCCACAGGAACTACTAAAAAAGCATTCTTGAAATACATTTTCTGATAGGAATCTAGGCCCTTGCCTTATATAAGATTTAAGGAAAGTGATGTGTGTGTCTTTATACTTGAAAGGCTGTTTTCAACAGCAAAGGGTATGCTTTGAGGTATCAATATAGTTTTGAGAATGCAAAAGTTTAAAAGAAATGGAATGCATATTCTCCAGGTATGAACATGCAATTGTCATTATTTTCCTACCATCTACTAGATTAGAAACAGAAGAAAAATTATGGAAATGTCTGTTTTCCCTCAATAGGAGTACCTATTTATTAAAGTTAATTAATTACTATTCTTTAAACATTTTCAAAATAGACTCATAAGTGACAACTTTCAGAGAAAACAAGGGTTTTTGGATGTAAATATTTACTTATAACATGGATAAAATAATTTTGTTAAATATTAACTCCATATTCATAATGTTCTCTATTGTTTTTGCATTTTGTTTAACAATAGAGAATCTAAGACATTTAGTGTTCATGAGTTTCATACAGTTTCCTGTCAATGTACTTTGTCTTTTTTTTATTGGACTACTAATCATTTATTTATGATTTGTTGGAACTACTCATATTTTAAATATGTCAAGTGAATTGCAAGCACTTGTTGCTGATTTGATATTTGCTTTTTACACATATTCATTGTATCCTCTGAAAAAGAAAAGTTTTATATTTTAACAAATTCCAATCCATAATTTTTTTTTTAAATTTTCTGTTATTGGTTAGGGCTATGTTTGGATATTTAATTTTAACCGTAATGTTGCAAGTGATATTTGTCTATGGTATTTTTTCTTTATATTTTGAAAAAGTGTATTTGACATCCACTATGGAATTAATATTTATTAATGACATATTATACCTTTGTGCAACTATAAAATACATATAGCCAATTATCTGAACACCATTTTATGAACTGTTTATCACTTATCCACTGATTTGAAACACTATCTTTATCATATATTGGATTTTAGGTTTATCGAGATTATGTAACATGAAATTATTTAATTATGAAATTATGTGAATTCAAGCATGACAGTCAGCTCTTCTTCCCCACCACTACCCTGTAAAAGGATGGATGGAATAATTGCTTCCCTATGGCTTAAGTGTATGAGAGGTATACAACATGGTCTTGATGAAGTGGGAACTACACAGAAACTGTTTTTGGTCCTGAAATGTACTCCAGCTTTACCAATTTGTTCTACACATATACCATTGAGGGTAGAAGCTGAATTTTGCTAATGATTATATTTACACTACTTAACATTGTGCCAGATACTGAGTAGATGCTTAGAAACATGTTTAATGACTTGTTTTATTGCTAGAGACCTAATTATCTGCTGTAGTGGTGCTATCTCATTCAGAATCATTTTGACCAGCCTTTCTCCATCATGAATAAAACACTTATTTACACACTTGTGTACATGCACATGTGCATAGAAACACACACACCCTTTGCAGAGACAAACTGCATCGAAAGCATGTACAAACATTATAGTATTTTTGTTGATTCTGACCTGATTCTGATTCTATTGTATACATTTTCATTCTGATCACAATAACAATAAAAATAGAAAACTATAAGTTGTGAAGCTGGAAGATGCAGAACATGAAAGATCGAATTACCAATTTTTTTTTCTATTTTCTTTAGTTGGCTGCTGATAAAATCAGAAAAGTAATGGACACAAAAATGAAAGTATGCAATGTGTGTGCGTGTGTGTGTGTGTGTATCACATGCACTCGTTTCCATGATGTACATATGGAATTTCATAACCAGCCAAACTAAGCTTCATAAGTGAATGAGAAATAAAATCCTTTACAGACAAGCAGATGCTGACAGATTTAGTCACCATCAGACCTGCCTTCCAAGAGCTCCTAAAGGAAGCACTAAACATGGAAAGGAAAAACCAGTACCAGCCACTGCAAAAACACACCAAAATATATAAACCAATGAAACTAGGAAGAAACTGCTTCAACTAATGTGCAGAATAACCAGCTAACATCATGATGACAGGACCAAATTCACACATAACAATATTAACGGTAAATATAAATGAGCTAAATGCCCCAATTAAAAGACATACACTGGCAAATTGGATAAAGAGTCAATACCCACAGGTGTGCTGTATTCAGGAGACACATCTCACTTGCAAGGACACACATAGGCTCAAAATAAAGGGATGGAGGAATATTTACCAAGCAAATGGAAAGAAAGAAAAAAAAGCAGGAGTTGCAATCCTAGTCCCTAATAAAACAGACTTTAAACCAACAAGGATAAAAAAGGACAAAGAAGGGCATTACATAGTAGTAAAGGGATCAATGCAACAAGAAGAGCTGAGTATCCTAAATATATATATATGCCAAATACAGGAGCACCAGGATTCATAAAACGAGTTCCTAGAGACCTACAAGGAGACTTAGACTCCCACACAATAATAGTGGGAAACTTTAACAACCCACTATCAATATTAGACAGATCAACAAGAAAGGAAATTAACAAGGATATTCAGACTTGAACTCAGCTCTGGTCCAAGTGGACCTAATAGATACCTACAGAACCCTCCACCCCAAATCAACAGAATATACATTCTTCTCAGCACCACATAGCACTTATTCTGAAATCAACCACATAATTGGAAGTAAAACACTCCTCAGCAAATGCAAAAGAATGAAAATCATAACAAACAATCTCTCACACCACAGTGTAATCAAATTAGAACTCAGAATTAAGAAGCTCACTCAAAACTGCACAACTACATGGAAACTGAACAACCTGCTTATGAATGACTACTGGGTAAATAGCAAAATTAAGGCAGAAATAAATAAGTTCTTTGAAACCAATGAGAACAAAGACACAACATATCAGAATTTCTGGGATACAGTTAAAACAGTGTTTAGAGGGAAATTTACAGCATTAAATGTCCACATTAGAAAGTGGGAAAGATCTAAAATAGACACCCTAACATCACAATCAAAAGAAGCAATGGAAAACACATTAAAAACCTAGTATAAAACAAGAAATAACTAAGATCACAGCAGAACCGAATGGGAGAGAAACACAAAAAAACCTTCAAAAAAAAATCAATGAATCTAGGAGTGGGTTTTTTGAAAAGATTAACAAAATAGATAGACCGGTAGCCAGACTAACAAGGAAGAAAAGAGAGAAAGATCAAATAGACACATTAAAAAACGATAAAGGGTATATCACCACTGATCCCACAGAAATACAAACTATTATTAGAGAATACTGTAAACACCTCTACACAAATAAACTAGAAAATCTAGAAGAAATGGATAAAGTCCTGGACACATACACCCTCCCAAGACTAAAGCAGGAAGAAGTCAAATCCCTGAATAGACCAATAACAAGTTCTGAAATTGACTCAGTAATTACTGGCCTACCAACCAAAAAAAGCCCAGGACCAGATGTCTTCACAGCCGAGTTCTACCAGAGGTACAAAGAGGAGCTGGTACCATTCCTTCTGAAACTATTCTGAACAATAGAAAAAGAAAGACTCCTCCCTAAATCATTTTATGAGGCCAGCATCACTCTGATTCCAAAACCTGGCAGAGACCCAATAGAAAAAGAAAATTTCAGGCCAATATCACTGATGAACATCGATGCGAAAATCCTGAATAAAATACCGGCAAGAGAATCCAGCAGCACATCAAAAACTTATCCACCACGATCAAGTTTGCTTCATGCCTGGCATGCAAGGCTGGTTCAACATATGCAAATCAATAAACATAATCCATCACATAAACAGAACCAATGACAAAAACCACATGATTATCTCAATAGATGCAGAAAAGGCCTTCAATAAAATTCAACACCCCTCATACTAAAAACTCTCAATAAACTAGGTATTGATGGAACATATCTCACAAAAATAAGAGCTATTTATGACAAATGCATAGCTAATATCATGCTAAATGGCCAAAAGCTGGAAGCATTACCTTTGAAAACTGGCCCAAGAGTAGGATGCCCTCTCTCCCCACTCTTATCAACATAGTATTGGAAGTTCTGGCCAGGGCAATCGAGTAAGAGAAAGAAATAAAAGCATGCAAATAGGAAGAGAGGAAATCAAATTGTCTCTGTCTGCAGATGACATGATTGTATATTTACAAAACGCCACCACCTCAGCCCAAAAATTCCTTAACCTGATAAGCAACTTTGGCAAAGTCTCAGGATATAAAATTAATGTGCAAAAATCACAATCATTCTTATATACCAATAACAGACAAGCAGAGAGCCAAATCATTAGTAAACTCCCATTCACAATTGCTAAAAAGAAAACAAAATACCTAGGAATACAACCTACAAGGGATGTGAAGGACCTCTTCAAAGAAAACTACAAACCAGAGCTCAAGGAAATGACAGGACACAAACATATAGAGAAACACTCCATCCTTATGGATAGGAAGACTCAATATCATGAAAATGGCCATATTGCCCAAAGTAATTTATAGATTCAATGCTATTCCCATCAAGCTACCATTGACTTTCTTCACAGAACTAGAAAAAAACTATGTTAAATTTCATATGGAAGCAAAAAAGAGCCTGTGGAGCCAAGGCTAACCTAAGCAAAAAGAACAAAGCTGGAGGCATGACGCTGCCTGACTTCAAACTATATTACAAAGCTAAAGTAACCAAAACAGCATGGTGCTAATACCAAAACAGATATATAGACCAATGAAACAGAATAGAGGCCTCAGAAATAACACCACACATCTACAACAATCTGATCTTCAACAAACCTGACAAAAGCAAGCAATGGGGAAAGGATTCCCTATGTAATAAATGGCGCTGGGAAAACTGGGTAGCCATATGCAGAAAAGAGAAACTAGACCCCTTCATTATACCTTATAAAAGAATTAACTCAAGGTGGATTAAAAACATAAATGTAAAACCTAAAACTATAAAAACCCTAGAAGAAAACCTAGGCAATATGATTCAGGACATAGGTGTGGGCAAAGACTTCATGACTAAATCACCAACAGCACTTGAAACAACAGCCAAAATTGACAGATGGAATCTAATCAAACTAAAGAGCTTCTGCTCAGTAAAATAAACTATCACAAGAGTGAACAGGCAACCTACACAATATGAGAAAATTTTTGCAATCTATCCATCTGACAAAGGTCTAATATCCAGAATCTAGAAGGAACTTAAACAAATTTACAAGAAAAAAAAAACAAACAACCCCATCAAAAAGTGGGCAAAGGATATGAACAGACACTCCTCAAAAGAAGATATGTATGTGGCCAATAAACATATGAAAAAAGCTCATTATCACTGTTCATTAGAGAAATGCAAATCAAAACCACAATGACATACCATCTCACACCAGTTAGAATGGTGATCATTAAAAATTCTGGAAACAGATGCTGGAGAAGATGCAGAGAAATAGGAACACTTTTACACTGTTGGTGGGCTTGTAAAATAGTTCAACCATTGTGGAATACAATGTGGTGATTCCTCAAGGATATAAAACCAGAAATACCATTTGACCCAGCAATCCCATTACTGGGTATATACCAAAGGATTATACATCATTCTACTCTAAAGACACATGTACATATATCTTTATCATGGGACTATTTACAATAGCAAAGACTTGGAACCAACATAATGCCCATCAATGATAGACTGGATGAAGAAAATGTGGCACATATTCACCATGGAATACTACACAGCCATAAAAAAGGATGAGTTCACGTCCTTTGCGGGGATATGGATGAAGCTGGAAACCATCATCCTCAGCAAACTAACACAGGAACAGAAAACCAAACACTGCATGTTCTCACTCATAAGTGGGTGCTGAACAATGAGAACATGTTGACACAGGGAGAGGAACATCACACACTGGGGTCTGTAGGTGGGTGTGGGGAAAGGGGAGGGAGAGCATTAGGACAAATAGCTAATGCATGTGGAGCTTAAAACCTAGATGACGGGTTGATGGGTGCAGCAAATTACCATGGCACAAGTATACCTATGTAACAAACCTGCATGTTCAGCACATGTATCCCAGAACTTAAAGTAAAATTTTAAAAAATGAAAGTATGCAATATGTGTATGTGTGTGTATACATACATATAAAACAAGCACTCATTTTCATTATGTACATATATGCACATTATGAGTGTGAATATATGTTAAATAATATCCTATCAGTTTTGTATTTGTAACACATATATGTACATGCATATACAACAAATAGAGGTGTTTTGCATAATAATTTCATTTATATTCATTTCATCAGCTAAGAACTAAAAAGAATTTAAATCAAAATCAATTATTCATTTACAGGTGTTTTTAACCATCATCTCCCCCTTTATCTTCAGTTTTATGCCTCCTTGTATTGCCATTTTGTGACTTTTTTGCCATAAATTATACATATTTGGAACAGTCACTTTAAGAAATTCAATCTTTGGATAAGATCTCTAAGATTGATTTAGTATGAATACGTGTGTGGGCACACACTTGACAAAGAAAGGTCAGTTATAAATATATGTGTACACTTATCAAAATAATTCACATAAAATCTCTGAATAAAATTATCTGTATGCTTTTTCTGTCAATAAAAGCAATATAGTATAATTCTTGGTAGTAAACCTGTTTGTTTTCATTCTGTTGCCTACCATGTGAGCTGCCATGTTGGTATAAAACATCGATCATTTGATATTTTACTACAGCAAATAATAGTGATCCCCACGAAATAATAAATAAATCAGTGAGTTTCACGGAAATAAGTTTTTGGATGGATCAGATAATTTGAAGTTGTTAGTTTATTCTCCAGCAAGGTGAAAGAAAAAAGCTGTTAGTTTGTTCTCTATCAGGTGATCGAAGATGAAAACTAAAGTTCTCAAGGCCAGTGCATAATAACGGTGCCGTATTCTGTGCATCAATCACCATTACCAAATACCTATATTGCCAAATATTTCATGTACCGCTTTAGTGGTGATTAATCAATGTGCCATGGCACTGAAACTGAAACGAGACTTTGTAGTACAAGTGATATTCAAAGGGTTTTGAAAATTTATCAGCTCTATAGATATAGATGAAAATTTATCATCATCTATCTAGAAATCCTGTTTTTATAAATGTTACCTAGCCAAATATTGGTTTTATTTACTTAATATTTAGAAAACATGAGTTTAGTAAAAATTGTTCAGATTTTCTTAATGTAGTGTGTGAAATTACTATGTAATTATACAAGAAATATGCTACACAGCTGAATACACAAAGAGGTCAGCAGAGGGAGCAAAAGGTGCCTTTCCACTATAATCCACAGCAACATCACCCGCTCTTCTCTCTACATCATCGATGTATGTTATCTAAAGTCCTGTGCAAATGCCACCTCAACACGAGTCCTCTAGCCTTGCCTTCTTATCAGAAGCAGCTCGAAAGCCCCGATAATTCTAGAACCACTGAAAAATACACACTTGTTGCAAGGATTGAAAAGCCTCATATTGCAAATTCAGAATTCACAGTACTGAAAAAATTCATAATTTTTTTAAAGCTACAATACTGTGAACTATACAAAATGAATTATGTTGGGATCCGATGACTCTCTTCATTCCAGCCTATCTTATATTTTCTCATTCATTTCTCCACATAGTCACAACAACAGACTCACTATTACATTTCATTAATGGCTATTTTATAATAAATGATCTCAATAGCATTTCTGAAACCTCTGCTGTTCTGGTTTTACAGAACTCTTGAATTTTTGAATGAGTTAGTTTTTGATTGAAAAAGACCTGACTCTTATGCTTAGAAAAGCCATCATTTCTTTCTGTAAGCTTTCCGTCTTCTATAAGCTTTACATGTTCCATAAGCAAACATTCGCTGGTTTTGTGATCAAACTAGAGAGGCAAATTCAGTTAATAATAACAACGTCATTTATCATCCTCAAATCTAGTGTTATGGATAATACGATCTCCACAAGGAGACGGTTGCACGAGCGACAAGAGAAAGACAATCAACAGTCTTTTACTCATACCAAGATATGTCCACACACACTTGTTTCAACAGTCAAAGTAACGCCATATGTCCCCAGTGATGTGGGTGGGCAAAAGGAACAGTTGGCCTGCTAATGAGGGCCATATGTACACGCAGCCTATCGTACCATCCTTCTTACTTATGGTTGCTGAAAACTCAGTGGAAGAGCTTGCTCTGAGGAATGGCATGGCTGGAGGAGGAGAGGCTTCCTTAAGAGCAGGAAAGGACCATTTGTTGTACAACTACTGTATCTCTGAGACTGGGAGCTAAAGATACGCATGTACGTTACTCATTCTTATTAAGAGTTACTTACGCATCCGTAGAGTTCTTTACTCCAGTTTCACCTTCTTTCACTAAATTCTTTTGCATTTATGTGCAAAGGGATTTTGGGCCCTTTTCAAAAATTACTTTTCCTAATCAATCTTGTTAATTTGATGTTCATTTACATCGGCTTCTCTTTATTTTTAGCTTGATTTCCAGAAAAATTATACTTTCTTTGACATTGTTAAATGTTACAATATTAAAAGAAATGAAAAAGACTTAAAAACTTAGAATATTTGAATGAGGGTTTCTGGAAGGCAGAGAGAACAATAAGGCAAAAGTACTTACTGCACTACTGTTCCAAAGTAAAAGAAAAACAAAGATTTTAAAAATGATTATAGCAGCTTTGTATCTCAACCAGGGTTTCCTTTGAAATTTCTACAACTGCAAACACTATTCAGCAATTTGCACTGATTATAAAATTTATTGTTTTAAGGTCAATTGTGATACTATGATCAGATAATATAATTTACTTTACTCTTAATGGCTTCATTTTGACAACGGAGGGAGCTTTCAGGAAGGACAACGCTTCCTGCACAACAACCAGTAAAGCAGGTCACATCCATTTTCAATATAATTTTAAGAAAAATGAAGGACAAACTACTTGTGAGGCAGCAAGAATTCATTTGCATTAAATTAATTTGAACAGGGCATTTCAAGTTCTCTCTGGCAACAATGGAATAAAGGGGAAAATGAATCTATCTTATGCAATGATCCTCTTCTAGGTTACAGAAAGATTTGAAAGGCTGACATGACCATTGCTAAATTTCTTCTAGAAGTCTATGATTAGTGTCATAGATATAACTCATGAGATAAAATATTCACAAAGAATGTCTGTGAACTGCATCAATTGTGATGGAACTACTGTCTAACATCCCTTTGAAAAGTTATATTCTGCAAAGGTTAAAAAAACACCAACCTTTCGATGCTTTCTTATATGGATGAGCTTTTGTCAACAAGAACTAAGCTTCACAATTAAGCACTATGGAAGATAATGTTCTAGGTTAATTTAAACCTAACTAATCCAGGACTTGGCCTTGATAAATAATGGGTTTAATTAATATTTTTGACCCTAGCAGTGCAAATACTTTTACTTATATTTTACTAAAGCTAGTTTTGACAAATCTAAGGGTATTTAATTTATCAGTATCTGTTGTCAGATGAAAACTTCCCCATCAATACCTTCTAATGGTTCAAAAATAAACTGTTACCCCCACAGATACATTGTTTTTCCATGCGTAAGCAAGTACATTAATTTCAGGGTCTCAAGGCATAAAAGTGATATTACCACTTGTGATAGGCTGCATAATAGTCCCAAAAGATGTTCTTCACCTAATCTCCCGGCCCTGGGAATGTGCTGCCTTACACAGCCAAAGGACTTGTAGATACGATTCATTTAAGGATCTGGAGACAAGGTGATTATCCCAGATCATCCACGTGAGTCCAAAGTAATCACAGGAGTCCTTAGATGAAGTGGAGAGAAGGACTCAAAGTTAAAGGAGGAGACAGCGCGGAGACAGAAACAGAAATAAAAGCAACGCACCTTGAAAATGGAGGAATGGGGAAAAGACAATGGAGACAGGTGCCACCAGAAGCAGAAAATGCAAGAGAATGGATTCTCCCCTCAGCACCTCGAGAAGGAACCCACACTGCAGACACATTGACTTAGCCTAATTAAAGTGATTTTGGACTTCTGATCTTTGAAACTGCAAGACAATAAATATGTGTTAAGTTATGTAAATGTGTCGTAATTTGTTATAGCAGCAGTAATACAACTAATACACCACTACAATAAGCAAAGGAAATAAAGTGCAATAGTGACAAACTTAAGGGTTTCCAGGAAAGAGAAACGAAGTGGTAAACTCAATCACAGGATTATATTAGTAACTGTAGTATATGTTACTTGCTTACCCTTTCAATCACATTATTGCTGTAATTATCATTATCATCCAATCAATATGATTACACCAGTATGTATAACTTAGACATGAAAATTTTTTTCTATTTCACTCTTCCCATAATTCCATGCAGCTACCCCTAAGCAACTATGTATCTGATGAAGCTAATATTTTCAGGGAAAATCTTCCATGTTAAGCAGAAAATTTACATCTAAAATTAAATTCTTTTAAGGCAGTCTGGGGACAATACCTAGAAAATTCAAACATTACTTCTCAAGAATACCACTAGCAGTGAGTTTGTGACGCTATCTTCCACCAACTGAATCAAAATTAATTTTAAATATTTTCAAAGCAATATTTTTAAAAATCGTGTACACATTTTTTCCTCTTGGTAAAAATAAACCACTTCTCAACCATCCATTATATTTATGTTAGTTACATGAAGTCCATACATGAATTATCATACCACAAATAGAAAACTATTTAAATAGAAAAATCTCACTTGGTGCTGACAGAATGACAGCATAAAACTGTTAAGCATGAGGAGAAAGTTGTTTGCAGTGTAAATATTTCCCTTTTCCTATCAAAGTGTGTCCTGTGATCTAGCGCTCTTCTCTCCACATGCTTAAGTACAGCAAAAGTTATAAAAACACTCATTCTAGTTTTCTATACTTTAATGGTTGTAGAACATCAGAAGAGAATTGGGAGATGGGAATGTTTTGTGCTTGACATTGCATTTGAGGGGAAAATAAAAACTTGGACATAATATGTGGGATGTCTTCACAGTAATACATGGGAGGGCAAGCAAAAAATGCTATCAAATTTCTACCATGCGCTGAGCCCCTTATATAAACAAATATCCAGCCTTTCTAATGTACTAACAACCACTCTTCATAGCAGGTATTCTATTCCCAGCTTGTAGGTAAGAAACAAAGCTTCAGAAAGGGATCTTCACCAATGTCACACAGTCAATAAAAGGCAGAACTAGGGCAAATATCAATAATAAAAATAGCAATCTAATCCTAATTGGACCTGGCACTGTTCTAAGAAGAAAATCATTAACAAAGGATTTTGAGTTACCACACTCTTAGTCTCCCCGTTTTACAAAAGAAGCAACTGGGGTAAAGTGAAGCTATGCCGTTTCTTTTCAAGCTCATATACCTAACAAGATACCACTTTAATCATGGGTCTCTGATAGATCGTGTACCTCATTTCTAGCGTTTGCTGAGATTTTTCTTATTAACCCTAAGCAAGTATTTGATCCCTGGTAAGTATGCTGTAATTTTTTCACCGCTCATTCTTATCACGGTTCTTCAAGAAAAGTACAGTTCAACACATTTGTCCTATTTGGTTACAAATTTTGAAATTCAAAATATGTATCACACTAAGCTGTTAGCTCCATTTGGAATTTTAAAAAACTAAATTTTTCACTCAGTTAAAAAAAATTGCATTGTTTACTCCCATATCTACAATATAGCTTATAAGTGTATATTTGTATTGAAAACATAATTTTCTACAACTTTTATAATATTTAAATACTATTTAAGGTTTTAATAATATTTAAATATTTAAATAATACATTTAAAAACATAGTTCAACAAGTCCGAATAATCCATCACTTACTTATGACAGAATATTTGTTCAGTATCTTCTGTTTGTTCACTCTTGTGTAATATATCCTATTTTAAGAATCAAAAACTTCTCTTAATGTCAACACTACAGCCTCTTCACAATTCCTACTTATTCCTAATTACCCTTCAGGAGCAAATAAAATGAATTTATCCCAAATTTCTTTGCTTTGAAACAACTTCAGTGAAAATGGTGGTTGTCAACCATATCTACCATTCATATATCCCATTGTTTTCTGCATTAAATTTCATCTAATACTCCTTATGCCATCAGTGTCACTACAAAGGGGGACAGGGGATGAATCTCATCATGAACAAAGGTATATACACTAGATCTTAGGATGTTCAATCATTTCCTTACTCTATTATGTCCCATCTGAACTACTCATATTAAAATGAGCAACTATATGAACATGGTACTTTTAAGAAAGGATGTTCAAAAATTAATTCATATCTTGTACAAATTGGTATCCAAGAAATCATGACCTAATAGGCATCACATATGTGAATGAAAAAATTCACTTTCAGCAATGAATGTTGATGACACTCCTTTAGCAAGAGTTGTACCGAGCTACCCACAACTCCTCAGCACTCACTATTCTCATACATGCGGTCGGACAATGTCCAAGGGTGCAGTGATTCTGTCCAGAGGCTTTTCTGGGCCGTTAGAGCTGTCTCAGCCTGTGTACAGGGTTATACAGACACTCTAGGGCATTCATGACTCTGATCACTGGAGCAGCCCTGTACTAACTGCAAATTTATGGAGGAAACTTTCAAGTCCTCTTGCCCCCCAGTTGGGGTAACTCTGTTACCTATTTCATGTGGTCTCAGTTCTCCAACAAAAATGATCTCGGCCTGCTCATCTTACTTCCATTTCACTACATGGCATAACTAGAAGTTGACTAGGTATTCTGCTTTAATGTATATGCAAAGCCCTCTTGTTCAGGAATGTTTGTAGAATAATATTTCTAAATTAGGAATACAATTGGTCTTGTTCTTTCCTGAGGGATAAAATGTCATCTCTCTTCTTCTCTCCCTCTCTCCTTTCTTCCTAACTCAGCTAACCCTCTATCTGAAAGAATTACAAAGGAAGAAATCTAGGGCATTGTTTAGCATTCTCAGGAGGATTGGAAATGTTGGAATGACAGCGAGTATCACACATACACTGCTTGAAGTATTTTGTAGGATCCAAGGGAAGAGAAAATTTTGACATTCCAGAAAATTTAAGTCATCCTTTTAATATCAGGACCAGAAAGAAACAGGTCACACGGGCAAGAGCCATAAAACTAATTATCTTGACTCTTTCCAGAATACCTGAGCTATAAATGTACAGGGAATCCTGTAATCAGATGCAAAGTTGTGTATAATATACTTAGTTCCCAAATGTAACTAGGAATTTTATGTATATAATGTGAAAAATCGTTCCAAAGTATTTGAGACTCCAAAAACTTTCCTAGCTAGCATTCAATATTCTTGCTTAACTTCTCCTTATACCCCGAACTGTATTGAGCATGCATAGACACACAAAAGCTAGGATCAACTATTACCGCTTAAGAAAGAAAAGGAGGAAAACGGCTGTATTATAGGGATTTAGTTTTCTTCCTCAACTCTTGAAGAAGCCTATTTGTATCAGCCCGTGTCAGACAACAAAGTACTTATCAATAAAGTTTTATGAATGTGGTCACATATGAAATATAAGAGCATTCAGTTTCTACCTCTCCTTTTCTCATAAATCCTACATCAGATAGACATTAGCTATATCTGCCAATGTTTCCACGGAATCTTAAAGACTATTCACTGCAAAGCTGGCAGTGTAGCCTGAAAGCAAGTTATGTCTGCGTTGCAACTTCACACTAAGTGGTTTAAAAATACAACTAAATGTGGCCTGTGTTTATCTTGATTATAAGACATAAATTATCCCAAGAATATTCTTAGTAAAAATTGGGTCTCCCGGTCAAGCCACTTCTATTAAGAAGGACACAGGTCAGTTTTTAGGAGTTTAGGTGTTATTTGGAAGTTAGGAGCATCTAAATATGGAATATAACTCCATTAAATTATAGTATATTTTATATCAAAGAGAAACGACAAAAATAAGAAATGTTTTAAGTATTTTTTCGTATAGCGTGTTCATATATAATTACTTCAGTAGTCTCAATGTAGTCATGCAATTGTTTGGGTAAAGAACTAAACTTGAAGTTAAATAGCATAGGTCTGAATTCTTATGGTTTATAACATTCATATATTTTATATGTTCCAGAATAATATGTAATTTCTAAGTTTATAACATAATAATTACAGAAATCTAGGTAAAGTAATACTTCTGTGACACAGTCTCTTCATCTACAAAATGGAATATTGCTTTTCTCCTTAAATTTATATTAAAAATTGGAGAAGTAATATATGTGAAAGAACCTTACATTAAATATGCAAGTTTTATTTGTTGAATTCAAACAGTCATTAAAGAACAAAATAAAACATTACATTTGGATTAACAAAGTAGATACATATATCTCAATCTGAGAAACCTTTAAGCTCTCTTGACCATAAAATGACATTGGATCCTATAAGAGAGTTTGGTAAATATTTGAAAGATATTTCAATTTCACACCTAAATGTTGATTCTGACATTTATTTCCTAAACTTATCATTTGTATACTTACCTGCTATTAAATCCACAGGGGTCATGTCACTAACTGTATGCCCACCGATTTTATTGAGAGGTATTCAGCAAGGCCCACAAAGTAAGTATTGAATTTTTTTAAAAAACAGACCCAAAACACCTAAAAGCAAAACACTTAGTAAATTCTTATAATCATGAAGATCACAAATTAGTGCTATTAGTAAGAAAGAAACTTCTAAACCAAATAAAGTCCTAATACCTCCAACGAATTTTGTCTCTCTGATACACACACACACGATTAAAAAAAAAAATGAAGGAAATGTAAAAAAATAAATAAATGAAGGAAGTTCTGTGGGAAATGTCCATAATTTCATGCCCAGAATTTCCCTATCAATCTCTTTCCCCAAAGTTCTTCCGAGAAAATAAAGTTGCCTTTCTCTCAACGTTAACTCATCACTTTTCTCATAGCATTTTCAAAAGAAATATTTCCTGTCAGCCGGCCACTTAAACTTTGTGCTGTTAAAGAAATCCAAAAAGGTATCAATTTTGCAACAAAGGATAAAGAGGAGACGAAGTGAACCAACATGGCTTTTAAGCTAAATTGCCGTCACCTGTCACAGGTTGTCTAGCGAGCCTCAAGTTCCCTCTAATAAGCTTATGGAGGGTGCGGAGCAAAGGCACCTCAAGGTGCTCTGCGGGTTTTCCCCTGGTAAATTAGGCTGAAAGGAAAAGAGTCCCACCCCCCACCCCCAAACTTGGAGACCAGGGCTGCCCTGCCGAATGCTGTGCCCAGACCTCCTACTTCCACGCCCTTCCAGTCCTTTCCTCGGCTTGGAAAATTGGGCATGAGGCAAGCTAAAGGAAGGACAGAAGGCCAAAACGGGCATCCGGGAAGCCAAATTTCTGTCTCAAAAGCTCGTCTAGAAACGCGTACATAGCGCGTGCCTTGTGGACATCTCCTAAAACCCCGTTCACTGAAGCTAATTCCTCCCGAACGCCCCCACGCCGGCTGAGGATCGCAACCGCCCATCCGCCCCTCCAGCCTGTGCAGCCGCCCCCAAAACCTCCCGTGAATCGGGAAATGTCAAGGCAGCAGCGCTTGGGGAGCCGAGCAGCCTCGCCAGTTCCAAGTCTCTGGTTCGAGACCCCTCGCTTCGCCTCTTTGGGGAACTCACCTGGAGTCAGGTTTAGATGGCAGCCTCCACCCAGGGGACCGGGAAGCGGCCCCGGGAAGCGCCGCCGCGTCCTGTGAATAACGAGCGCAGCGCAGCGGAGCAGCTCCCCCTGGACTGGCCGCTCCCCGATTCCTCCCGCTCTGTCCGGGAACCGTCCCTCCGTTCTTTCCTCTCCCTCCCCTGCCTGCAGCCGCCGCGCTCCCTCCTCCTGCTGGCGGCTCAGGGCTGTGCTTCCGCCTCCCTCCTGCGGGCGCACGAGCTGCCCGCGCTGCTAATGAGCAGGCTCCAGGCTCCGCCCGGCCAGGGGTGCGCACACGCCCCACGCCGGAGACGAGCTCCCGGGAGCGGAGCTATGGATACGCCTGCTGCGGCCGCTGGAGAAATGAACTGGAGGAGGCATCCAGCATCTCACACTTTCTGGCCACTCAGCTTAACTAAGCCATAACCCCAGACTTCTTCCTAAATCTCCAGTAATTTACAGGTGCTGAAAAGTCAATGAGGGGTTTGAGCACAATCTGTGTTAACAGTATTGCCAGTATAGAGATGCTAATCTGGCTAGATTCTAGGGATGAAATGTTCAAGGGACGGTATATGATTCTTTCTGGTGGTTATTTTGACATATTTTGGCTATACTTACAGATCTGTAAAATAAACCAGCAATCTTCTAATCATGACAACACAGATTCCTAATTGAAGGCAGCTGATACTTATTAAATACCAGGCTCTGTTTAATAGGCTCTTCTTTCCCAGCTGATCTTTACTACAATTCTGTGAGCACTACTAGCACCCCTATTCTATATTTTAAGAATTTGGGTTTAACTTTTAAAACAAGACGGTCTTAAAACAAGACTAAGGATCATGTCCAACCTTGCAGAGATTCTAAGTTTCTGAGCCTAAATAATAACTGATATCTGTAGCTCCCACAACCCATACCCTGTGTATAATGTGTTGCAGCATCTTGGATGGTACTGTGTAACTGAACCAACAAAGATAATAGGACCATCAGCAAATACACACCACGAGACTAATGAATACCTAGAATCCTAGTGAGACTTGTAAATAGTGAAGCACCCTAAGTAACAATAGTTCAAGTGCATGCTAAACATGGTGATTACTTATAAAAGAACAGCAACCAGTATGAGTGAAGACAGGCAAATAATGTTCAAAATGTTCAGAATCAATGTCCAGCCACTTATGAGTTGAATTCCCCACTCTAAAAAGGAGGCCAGATGTGATGTATTCTAAGAAGTCTACAATGGGCGTGGTCTTTTCGCAACCAAAAAGGGCTTTTTAAACACTTATATCCCATTAAGAATATGCAATAGCTAATTAATATTAAATCTGAAAATCAGTGATAATTTATTTCAACTAACCTTACATGAAAAAATCATTACTCATTCAAGCTTTTAGAATTAGATTAAATAGCATTGAGTATCAAATTTACTTCAACCCATAGAAATAATAGACAGTTAATTAATAAAGTAAGTAATTTAATTAACTTTACTTTTGTGTCATGATGTATTTTTCCTTAGGAAAAGGATAAGACATTTTTTCCATGGTATAAAACACTAGAATATGACTTTTATATTTTTCTTCATGAAGATTAAAGAATTAATAAAATAAGTACAGACATATTGTCAACAAATCTATCCAGATCATTCATTCTCCACTCAAGAAATTATGCTAGGCAAGCTTTATTTCTCCATATGTACAAGGCAATTCAGAGGTCAAAAATTTGAAAACACTTCAATGAACATCAACCATTAATTAACTAAGAGTAGATTTTATTTATAAACAACTTTAAAAGACTATAAAAAAGGTATAACAAACTTCTACTTTATCAGTACTGCTACTCCTGTTGAACACAAAGATATATAATTATAGTTTTCTCCCTATTTAAAATATTTATTGATTCTGGCATAATAATGTCATACTCATCCCTCAATAATCAGTGTACATGGAACCAGAAATCTTTTCTTTCACCTAGTCAATTGAAGTATTTCTGTGTTTTGCATGTTAACACTCTATTTATTCTGTGTTTCTAGTGCTTATCCTCAAAATTTTTATAGTTCCGTTCACATATGAATTCTACCAATCAGCACTATATATAAATAATGCAACGTATAAAATGTGTTAAATAAATGGATGTAAGATTTATGCTAAATTTTTCACATAGTAAGTACTTCAAAACCCTTATTATTTTTCCTTAAGCTTTTATGTGCATATATTTTATCTCTCCAATTAAAGAATAAACTTCTAAATAAGAAGAGTTTTGTCTATAAATTTTACGCATTTTAATACATTATTAATCTAAAACCTTGGACTAGAGTTTGGAATTCTTTTATGTATTCATTTATTGATTCAAAAAATAGGTGTCCATGCCATTTTTTCTAAACCTTGTGCAAGATGTAGGGTATACAATGATGTCCAGACTTTAGAGTCCTTGACCTCATGGCGTTTAAAGTGCAGTAATGTACAGTAATTTTAAAATCTATTTATTATTATTTAAAACAATAAATGAATACATTCTTGTCGAAAATAACTGAAAAGTCTGTCTGAATTCCCTGGCCAAGGCCAAAACATGAAAGCAAAAGAGCTGCCTGAAAACAGTGCAAGCCACTCTCCAGAGGGTTTCTCTGTTGAAACAGCACATCGCATTATGGAAATAATGAGAAAAATTAGTAACTGTGCAAACGACAACACATATGCATCTTTGTGGTTTCTGACCTTTTAGCATCGTCGAAGCAAGACCACAAACCTTTCAACACCAGGCGTGGTATTAATCTTGCACAGAATATAATGTTTTCACATATTTTATTCTGATTTCCTACAAAGTAATTTCAATTTCTAGCTAAAGCTAATGGATTTTTCTAGTGAAAACATTGTGTACAGAATGACTTTCCAGTGAGATCCGCGTACCATGCGCCATTTTCATGTTCGTGCTCATTTCTCTGAAGTCTGTTTGCCTTTAATTCACCATAATAAAATTCCTTGTGTACTTTTATTGGCAACCATTGCATAGTGACACTTGCATCCAAATGTAATTCCATTTGAGCTTGGCAGTGTTTGCTTTTTTATCAGAAGAGGAAAGTTAGAGGGAACAAGGGGCAAAGATGTGTGTAAGAATATCTGAGGGACCATCACAGCATCATCACAAATTCAAGATTTTTTTGAAACATTAGACAAGGGACTCACAGCCATGCCCTGGGATGGCTGAAACACTTCACAACCTGCTCATGTTTATGACCAAAATCATCACCTAAAATGAATTCAATGTGTCAATATCATAATATTGTTTGTGTATAAGTAATCATGAAGCAGTTAGGGAAGGGAGTATAATCTAGTAAGAAATTGGAACAAAAAGTGTTAGACAAAATTCAAGAAGATTTAAAAGAAGAAAATTAACCTGTCTGATCTGAACAGAATTGGAAAAGCACATCAATCATAGCTCTATACATTGACCATAGACTTAAAGCATAACATAAAAATAAAGAAGGCAGATAACTCAGGAAAACATTTCTATTAAATCTACTCCGTAAAGTTTTCCCATACTTTTATTTTACTAACAGGAGCATACATTTAAATCTAACAAAATCATATATATTTTGTTGATTCAATTTGTAGCAGATAGAGGAGCATGTCCCAGTGCTATGACAGTGAGTTGTCACTATAACATACCACTGCTTTACATCTTACCCACAGGCTAAAATGTTTACCCCTAGAGTCGTGACTTTGTATATGACAGGAGATTGCTACTAAAAGTAAATATATTTGGCTGAAGGGTAGATACAACTTTAGGCCATTGTATCATTCACTAAAATTTAGCTGGCATTTACATATTTACCTGCTTAGTTCATATGACAAATATGTTTGAGAGACTGCCATATACAAAAAAAAAAGATGGAACCATCTTACAAATTTAGAGATTACTTAAAGAAATGGAACTGAAGGGTTAACTGTGATGGCAAGAATGAAGAGAGCAAAACCAGAGGGTACTTCAAGGAGAACAGGCATGAGAGAGGCATTATAATTTGGAGGGTGCTATGATTTGAACCTATGTGCCCATCCAAAGTTTGTATGTTGAAACTAAAATCCCAGGACAATGACATCAAGAGATGGGGCTTTTGGTTAAGTGATTAAGTGAAGAAGGATCCACCCTCATGAATGAGATAAACGTCCTCGTAAAAGATGCTTTAGAGGAATGCCGGGCTCCTCAGTCTCTTCTGCCATGTCGTCACATTGTCCGTTTTTGCCCACTTTTGTCACGTGAAGACGAAGCAAGAAGGTGCCACCTCGGGACCAACTGCCAAATCTCCGCTGCCTTGATTTCGGACTTCTCAGCCCCAGAACTGTGAGAAATACATTTCTGTTTTTTATGAATTACTCAATCTGTGGCATTTTGTTATAGCAGCATACAGACAAAAACAGGGTAAACAGCCTGGTGAGAGTGGATATTTTAGAAACTTGAGATGATTCAATGTCGCTGATTCTCCATTTTCTCATATGTAAAATGAAGGAAATAATGCTGATTACTTCATAGTTCATTGTACAAATTAAATTAACTATGTAAATAAAGCAAGCAATATAGTTCCTTTTATCTGGTATACATTGTTTAAGTGTTGTTGTCATTACATGAGGAAAACAAGAACTTCCCCAAACAGAAGGATGTGGGAACCAAAACTAAGATATAAGAAAGGACCAAAGTTCACTGTGACAATCTGGTCAAGCGCTGGTTAGGGAAGATAGCATAATGTTACGCATAGATATTATTTGAGGATAATTTTCCTCCACCCCGAACTCCTCTAGCACTTTCCCTACGTCTTTCATTGCACTTCTTCATTTGTCTCTTTAATTACGGTTATTTATATAAATCTTTTAGCTTCCTACAAAAATAAGCTTGTAGTGGGACAGATTCTTGAGGATCTATGTCAAAGCAATTTTTCTATTTCCTACAGCAAGTAACCCAGTAGTAATCACACAGAATTTGTTAAAAGAATAAACATAGGAAGATTAATTTCCATTTTTTTCTTTGCTAATTTTTAATCAGAATTATACCATTGTTAGGGAGGGAGAAATTATAAATTGAGGACATGAGTATTAACATTTAAATCTGTTATTCTGCTTTATTTTAGAGCTTGCCATGTTTTGTGATTAAAAAAAGAAACAGGACATTCTATATAGCTGTTGCAAAACGTGTGGTCTGTTGGTGAACTAGCAGCACCAGCATTACCAAGATTTCCTTAGTTTGCAGGGCTACTGAGTCAGAATTCGCATTTTGACAAAACTGCAGGTGATTCATGCTCTGCATTTAAGTTGGAGAAGCACTGTTCTATAGTTCTCCTTATGTCCTAAATGCATTGTCAGTGAAAGAAAATACTATACGTATGATAATAATAACGGTAATATTAACAAAAATGTAACTATTAGTAATTTTCTATGCTCTCCCAGATACTAAGTCCTTTATTTAATACTTGTGATATTTCTGCGAAGTTGCAATTGATATCACCTACTAAACTGATACTCAGAAATCTGAGGTAATTCTCCAAGGTCACAAAGCTAGTGAATCACAAACCAGATTTTTAAACTCTTGCTGCTTCATTCCAAAGACTAAACCGTTTCTAACTCACGGTTAATACATTTGCTTCTGCCTTCCATTTCCTAAATATGGTTTCCTTTCTATTTCATTAGCTTTACTTATACATGACTGATTTTTAACCCTCTCTAACATTTGCAGAATATGGTGTACTATGGTTAATAAGGACAATACCAAGTAATATCATGTTGAGAAAGCGTGCAGAAGTAGCATCAAAAAACAGACTTTTTCCAAAATGTTTACTAAAAACTTTCAATAAAAACAAGATTTTCTACTTAGAATTTCTACCTTGCATAACTCAAATGGAGCATGACTATTAAAATGACAAATAGATTCCGTAGTTGCCTAAGAGCTAAGAATAAGAATTGCTATATAAAAAAGCATAAATATGCCATATGAATGACATGTATAAGAATCATGGGGGTGCTATTTGGTATTTAGTATTTAGTTCCATTCTGCAGCATGATCAAAAAGAAGCATCTGTATAGTTCACTGTGCATTATAGCACAATAAATCACCTCATTAGGCTCAGATATATGTAAAGATTTACAGTCTGGGAAAGTCCACTAGATATTCTTAATCACTTCTTAGACTGTACTGTCCCCCATATTTCTCTTTTTCTATAGAAAGGTTGCACATGGAAAGGCTTTATTTGAAATCCAGCAATGAATGGAATGTCTGTGAAGCAAGAAATAGATGGAAATTGACATTTTAAAAGAAAGTTTGGCTTCTGAAGAGATACAGCTGTGACCTTGGTCTTTTTGTTGGAGAGAAGTATTCCCTAGCCTTACTGTACTATTTTTCCCAAAGCACCCTCTCTATTGTTCTCCCTTCATCTCTGGCTCGTATCATATGGCCCCTCCCTCATTCTATCTGGTGAGTTCTGAGAAAAATGCTTAAATTCTGCAGAGAAGATTGAGAACAATGCTAAATATTCCTCAGAGAAGCAAAATATTATGTTAACAGTTTATATTTTCACATGAAATTGTCTATCTCTTCTCTCTGTCTCATGTGTGTATGTGTGTATGTGTGTATGTGTATATATATATATATATAATATACAGTAGATATGTATATATAGAGTATAATATTCAGTATATATGTATATATAGTATAATATACCGTATATATGTATATATATACAGTGTGTGTGTGTGTATATATATATACATATATATATGTATATATATACTACCATTTACCTCCCAGGCTATACGTCCTGACATCTTAAAAGTAGAAAGCCCTCACAGGCCGCGGTTGCTCATGACTGTAATCCCAGCACTTTGAGAGGCCGAGGCGTGCAGATCACCTGAGGTCGGGAGTTCAAGACCAGCCTGACCAACATGGTGAAACCCCATCTCTACTAAAAATACAAAAAATTAGCTGGGCGTTGTGTTGCGCACCTGTAATCCCAGCTACTCAGGAGGTGGAGGCAGGAGAATCACATGAACCCGGGAGTCGGAGGTTGTGTGAGCCGAGACCATGACATTGCACTGCAGCCTGGGCAATGAGAGCAAAACTCCATCAGAAAAAGAAAGGTGGATAGGCCTTAAAAGACTTTTGAAAATGAGATTTGTCGAATATTTATTAGAGATGAAGAAAATAAGTGCGGACCCACACGTAACTTGTCTGAGGTCACAGAAGTAGGGACCCACACGTAACTTGTCTGAGGTCACAGAGGTAGTCATGCTGCAGCAGCCTTATTGGTTTTCCTCTATGACATGCATTATTATTGTTTTTGATCATTTCAAGAGGTTTCTAGTCGATAGTGGGACAAAATTTCTAATTTGGGAACCTAATTTTCTCTGCAAATCTTCTTTACATCTCTAGCTTATTAATACACCTCAGAAGTGTTACAGGAATTAATTCGCAGGATTTTGAAGAATATTTTGAGGTATGCTGGGAAAAATCATGTCAAGTATCAATGATTAGAAACTAAACAATCAATATTAGATATTGTAAAATTATATTTAATCTTCCATATGGCATAAATAAGTTATTTTAATGTACAGTCGTTGTACTTTGTAAACTTGCATATAAAATATTTGAAAAAATAACTTTCAATATGTAAAATGTAAATATACAAAGGAAAGCATCGGAAAAAATAGATAAAAATAATCAGGCTAAGAAAACACTACAGTGTCACCCTCAGAAGACTATAGAAGGATTCTCACCCTCGAGAAACAGAGGAACTTGAACATGGAAATGACCCTCTGCTGGCCATACTGATTATGGTACATAATTTTAAAAGGCTTTTAGAGAGAAGGGAAATGTTTTATTATGCATTCAGCACAGTGTTATGGTGATGTTTCTTAACTATCAGCTATTTTTAAAATTCCTATAATCTTTCTATAGATGACAAAGGTACATAAATATGAAGGATAAGAAGGGCCCCTGCAAACCTGATAATACAATTCTCTTTTCAATGATAACGTATATCTAAGCGCGCATCTCCTAATCATATTGATGTGCATTAAGTGTTCTTTTACCTACACCTGTCAAAGTGGATAAAGTAATCCTTCATGAGGAGATAATTTTTTTCTTTAGGTGATTTTTTCCGCATAATACCCTAACATTTCCAATTCCATCATTCTCGAAAAAGTTTACATGATATACATATACAATTACTAAAATTTTGGCGGCATAAATAATTTAAATGGACTTTACTTCAAAGATAATATTTACTTTTAAAGTTGTAAACCTTTGAATCATCAATTAATTAGAATTATCTTTTTCTTTATAAATACAGTTTTTTGTCCCTACATATTTATGATTTGGAAATTTTCACCTGGAAAATTTCATTTTCAGTTGGATGCCTTGTCTTTAGTATAAAATTCAGTATTTCAATTTCAATATAATTTTTTGATTGATTTTAATGCAGAGAACAGAAAGGAATATCTTCAAATATAAACTACACAGAATCATTCTGTGAAACTTCTTTCTGATCTGTGCATTCAGCTAACAGAGTTAAACCGTACATTTGATTGAGCAGTTCTGAACACTCTTTCTGTAGAAAATGCAACTGGACATTTGGAGCGCTAAGAGGGTAGTAGTGGAAAAAGGAATATATTCAAATATAAAGTACACAGAAGCATTCTGTGAAATTTCTTTCTGTTCTCTGCAACTTCTTTCTGTTCTCTGCATTCAACTAACAGAGTTGAGCCTTACTTTTGAAGGAGCAGTTCTGAAACACTCTTTGTGTAGAAACTGAAATTGGACATTCGGAGAGCTAAGAGGATAATAGTTGAAAAAGGAATATCTTCAGCTAAATACTACACAGAAGCATTCTGTGAAACTTATTTCTGATATGTGAATTCAACTAACAGAGTAAAACCATACTTTTGATTGAGCCGTTATGAACACTCTTTCTGAAGAAAATGCAAGTGGACATTCGGAGCACTAAGAAGGTAATACTGGAAAAAGGAATATATTCAAATATAAACTACACAGAAGAATTCTGTGAAACTTCTTTCTGTTCTGTGCATTCAACTAACAGAGTTGAACCTTACTTTTGATTGAGCCGTCCTGAAACACTCATTCTGTAGAAACTGCAATTGGACATTCTGAGCGCTAAGTGGCCTATATTGGGAAAAAGAATATCTCCAAATAAAAACTACTCAGAAGAATTCTGTGAAACTTATTTCTGATCTGTGCATTCAGCTAACAGAGTTAAACCACACTTTAGATTGAGCAGTTATTAAACACTGTTTCTGTAGGAAATGCAAGTGGACATTAGGAGCGCTAAGATTGTAATAGTGGAAAAAGGAATATCCCCAAATAAAAACTACACAGAAGCATTCTCTGAAACTCCTTTCTGTTCTCTGCATTAAACTAACAGAGTTGAGCCTTACTTTTGAAGGTGCTGTTCTGAAACACTCTTTGTGTAGAAACTGCCAGTGGATATGCGGAACGCTAAGAGGGTAATAGTCGAAAAAGGAATATCTTCAACTAAATACTAAACAGAAGCATTCTGTGAAACTTCTTTCTGTTCTGTGCATTCAACTAAAAGAGTTGAACCTTACTTTTGATTGAGCCGTTCTGAAACACTCTTTCTGTAGAAAATGCAAGTGGTGATTCGGAGCGCTAAGAGGGTAATAGTGGAAAAAGGAGTATCTTCAAATATAAACTACACAGAAGCATTCTGTAAAACTTCTTTCTGTTCCTTGCATTCAACTAACAATATTGAACCTTACTTTTGATTGACTAGTTCTGAAACTCTCTTTCTGTAGATACTGCAATTGGAAATTCTAAGCGCTAAGAGTCCTATATTGGAAAAAGGAATATGTTCAAATAAAAACTACACAGAAGAATTCTGTGAAACTTCTTTCTGATCTGTGCATTCAACTAACAGAGTTAAACCATACTTTTGATTGAGCAGTTCTGAACACTCTTTCTGTAGAAAATGCAAGTGGACATTCGGAGCTCTAAGAGGGTAATAGTGGAAAAAGAAATATCGTCAAATAAGAACTACAGACAGGCATTCTGTGAAACTACTTTCTGTTCTGTGCATTCAACTAACAGAGTTGAACCTTACTTTTGATTGAGCCGTCCTGAAACACTCATTCTGTAGAAACTGCAATTGGACATTCTGAGCGCTAAGTGGCCTATATTGGGAAAAATAATATCTCCAAATAAAAACTACTCAGAAGAATTCTGTGAAACTTATTTCTGATCTGTGCATTCAGCTAACAGAGTTAAACCACACTTTTGATTGAGCAGTTATTAAACACTGTTTCTGTAGGAAATGCAAGTGGACATTAGGAGCGCTAAGATTGTAATAGTGGAAAAAGGAATATCCCCAAATAAAAACTACACAGAAGCATTCTCTGAAACTCCTTTCTGTTCTCTGCATTAAACTAACAGAGTTGAGCCTTACTTTTGAAGGTGCTGTTCTGAAACACTCTTTGTGTAGAAACTGCCAGTGGATATGCGGAACGCTAAGAGGGTAATAGTCGAAAAAGGAATATCTTCAACTAAATACTAAACAGAAGCATTCTGTGAAACTACTTTCTGTTCTGTGCATTCAACTAAAAGAGTTGAACCTTACTTTTGATTGAGCCGTTCTGAAACACTCTTTCTGTAGAAAATGCAAGTGGTGATTCGGAGCGCTAAGAGGGTAATAGTGGAAAAAGGAGTATCTTCAAATATAAACTACACAGAAGCATTCTGTAAAACTTCTTTCTGTTCCTTGCATTCAACTAACAATATTGAACCTTACTTTTGATTGACCAGTTCTGAAACTCTCTTTCTGTAGATACTGCAATTGGAAATTCTGAGCGCTAAGAGTCCTATATTGGAAAAAGGAATATGTTCAAATAAAAACTACACAGAAGAATTCTGTGAAACTTCTTTCTGATCTGTGCATTCAACTAACAGAGTTAAACCATACTTTTGATTGAGCAGTTCTGAACACTCTTTCTGTAGAAAATGCAAGTGGACATTCGGAGCTCTAAGAGGGTAATAGTGGAAAAAGTAATATCGTCAAATAAGAATTACAGACAGGCATTCTGTGAAACTACTTTCTGTTCTGTGCATTCAAATAACAGAGTTGAACCTTACTTATGATAGAGCCATTCTGAAACACTCTTTCTGTAGAAAATTCAATTGGACAATCTGAGCGATAAGAGGCCTATATTGGGAAAAAGAATATCTTCAAATAAAAACTACACAGAAGCATTCTGTGAAACTTTTTCTGATCTGTGCATTCAGCTAACAGAGTTAAATCATACATTTGATTGATCAGTTCTGAACACTCTTTCTGTAGAAAATGCAACTGGACATTTGGAGCACTAAGAGGGTAGTAGTGCAAAAAGGAATATATTCCAATATAAACTACACAGAAGCATTCTGTGAAACTTCTTTCTGTTCTGTGCATTCAACTAACATAGTTGAACCTTACTTTTGATTGAGCCTTTCTGAAACACTCTTTCTGTAGAAACTGCAATTGGACATTCTGAGCGCTAAGAGGCCTATATTGGTAAAAAGAATATCTTCATATAAACACTACACAGCAGCATTCTGTGAAACTTCTTTCTGATCTGTGCATTCAGGTAACAGAGTTAAACCATACTTTTGATTGAGCAGTTCTGAAACACTCTTTCTGTAGAAAATGCAACTGGACATTCAGAGCGCTAAGTGGGTAATAGTGGAAAATGGAATATCTTCAAATATAAACTACACAGAAGAATTCTGTGAAACTTATTTCTGATCTGTGCATTCACCTAACAGAGTTAAACCATACTTTTGATAGAGCAGTTCTGAACACACTTTCTGTAGAAAATGCAAGTGGACATTCGGAGATCTAAGAGGGTAACAGTGGAAAAAGGAATATCTTCAAATATAAACTACACAGAAGCAATCTGTGAAACTACATTCTGTTCTGTGCATTCAACTAACAGAGTTGAACCTTAATTTTGATTGAGCAGTTCTGAAACACTCTTTCTGTAGAAACTGTAATTGGATTTCTGAACGCTAAGAGGCCTATATTGAGAAAAATAATATCTTCAAATAAAAACTACAGAGATGCATTCTCTGAAACTTCTTTCTGTTCTGTGCATTCAGCTAACTGAATTAAACGATACATTTGATTTAGCAGTTCTGAAACACTCTTTCTGTAGAAAATGCAAGTGGACATTCGGTGTGCTAAGTTGGTAATTGTGGAAAAAGGAATATCTTCAAATAAAAACTACACAGAGGCATTCTCTGAAACTTCTTTCTGTTCTCTGCATTCAACTAACAGAGTTGAGCCTTATTTTTGAAGGAGCAGCCCAGAAACACACTTTCTGTAGAAACTGCAAGTGGACATTCCGAGCGCTACTAGGGTAATAGTGGAAAAAGGAATACCTTCAAATAAATACTACACAGAAGCAATCTGTGAAACTACTTTCTGTTCTGTGAATTCAACTAAAAGTGTTGAACCCTACTTTTCATTTTGCCGTTCTGAAACACTCTTTCTGTAGAAACTGCAATTGGATATTTGGAGTGCTAAGAGGCCTATATTTGAAAAAGGACTATCTTCAAATAAAAACTACACAGAAGCATTCTGTGAAACTTCGTACTGATATGTGCATTCAGCTAACAGAGATAAACCAACTTTTGATTGAGCAGTTCTGAACAATCTTTTTGTAGAAAATGCAGGTGGAGATTCGGAGCGCTAAGAGGGTAATACTGAAAAAAGGAATATATTCAAATATAAACTACACAGAAGCATTCTGTGAAGCTTCTTTCTGTTCTCTGCATTCAACTTACAGTGTTGAGCATTACTTTTGAAGGAGCAGTTCTGAAAAACACTTTGTGTAGAAACTGCCAGTGGACATTCGGAGCGCTAAGAGGGTAATATTCGAAAAAGGAATATCTTCAACTAAATACTACACAGAAGCCTTCTCTGAAACTTATTTCTGATATGTGCATATAACTAACAGAGTGAAACCATATTTTTGATTGAGCCGTTCTGAACACTCTTTATGTAGAAAATGCAAGTGGACATTCGGAGCGCTAAGAGGGTAATAGTGCAAAAAGGAATATATTCAAATATAAACTACTGAGAAGCATTCTGTGAAACTTCTTTTTGTTCTGTGCATTCAACTAACAGAGTTGAACCTTACTTTTGATTCAGCCGTTCTGAAACACTCTTTCTGTAGAAACTGCATTTTAACATACTGAGCGCTATGATGCCTATATTGGGATAAAGAATATCTTCAAATAAAAACTACACAGATGCATTCTGTGAAACTTCTTTCTTATCTGTGCATTCAGCTAACAGAGTTAAACGATACTTTTGATTTAGCAGTTCTGAAACACTCTTTCTGTAGAAAATGCAAGTGGTCATTCGGTGCGCTAAGATGGTAATTGTGGAAAAAGGAATATCTTCAAATAAAAACTACAAAGAGGCATTCTCTGAAACTTGTTTCTGTTCTCTGCTTTCAACTAACAGGGTTGAGCCTTATTTTTGAAGGAGCAGTCCTGAAACACTCTTTCTGTAGAAACTGCAAGTGGACATTCGGAGCGCTAAGAGGGTAATAGTGGAAAAAGGAATATCTTCAAATAAATACTACACAGAAGCATTCTGTGAAACTACTCTCTGTTCTGTGCATTCAACTAAATGAGTTGAACCCTACTTTTGATTGAGCCATTCTGAAACACTCTTTCTGTAGAAACTGCAATTGGATATTCGGAGCGCAAAGAGGCCTATATTGGAAAAAGGACTATCTTCAAATAAAAACTACACAGAAGCATTCCGTGAAACTTCGTACTGATCTGTGCATTCAGCTAACAGAATTAAACCATACATTTGATTGAGCAGTTCGGAAACACTCATTCTGTAGAAAATGCAAGTGGACATTCGGAGCGCTTAGAAGGTAATAGTGGAAAAAGGAACATCTTCAAATATAAACTACACAGAAGCATTCTATGAAACTTCTTTCTGTTCCGTTCATTCAACTAACAGAGTTGAACCTTACATTTGATTAAGCAGTTCAGAAACACTCTTTCTGTAGATACTGCAATTGGACATTCTGAGCGCTAAGACTCCTATATTGGAGAAAGGAATATCTTCAAATAAAAAGTACACAGAAGCATTCTGTGAAAATTCTTTCTGATCTGTGCATTCAGCTAACAGAGTTAAACCATACTTTGGATTGAGCAGTTCTGAAGGCTCTTTCTGTAGAAAATGCAAGTGGACATTCAGAGCGCTAAGAGGGTAATACTGAAAAAGGGAATATATTCAAATATAAACTACACAGAGGCATTCTGTGAAACTCCTTTCTGTTCTCTGCATTCAACTAACAGAGTTGAGCCCTACTTTTGAAGGAGCAGTTCTGAAACACTCTTTGTTTAGAAACTGAAATTGGACATTCGGAGAGCTAAGAGGATAATAGTCGAAAAAGGAATATCTTCAACAAAATACTACACGGAAGGATTCTGTGAAACTTATTTCTGATATGTGCATTCAAATAACAGAGTAAAACCATACTTTTGATTGAGCCGTTCAGAACACTCTTTCTGTAGAAAATGCAAGTGGACATTCGGAGCACTAAGAGGGTAATACTGGAAAAAGGAATATATTCAAATATAAACTACACAGAAGCATTCTGTGAAACTTCTTGCTGTTCTGTGCATTCAAGTAACAGAGTTGAACCTTACTTTTGATTGAGCCTTTCTGAAACTCTCTTTCTGTAGAAAATGCAAGTGGACATTCGGAGCGCTAAGATGGTAATAGTGGAAAAAGGAATACATTCAAATATAAACTACACAGAAGCATTCTGTGAAACTTCTTTCTGTTCTGTGCATTCAACTAACAGAGTTGAACCTTACTTTTGATTGAGCCTTCTGAAACACTCATTTTGTAGAAATGGCAATTGGACATTCTGAGCCCTAAGTGGCCTATATTGGGAAAAAGAATATCTCCAAATAAAAACTACTCAGAAGCATTCTGTGAAACTTATTTCTGATCTGTGCATTCAGCTAACAGAGTTAAACCATACTTTTAATTGAGAAGTTATGAGACACTCTTTCTGTAGAAAACGCAAGTGGACATTCGGAGCGCTAAAATTGTATTAGTGGAAAAAGGAATATCCCCAAATTAAAACTACACAGAAGCATTCTCTGAAACTCCTTTCTGTTCTCTGCATTCAACTAACAGATTTGAGCCTTACTTTGAAGGAGCTGTTCTGAAACACTCTTTGTGTAGAAACTGCCAGTGGACATTCGGAACGCTAAGAGGGTAATAGTCGAAAAAGGAATATCTTCAAATATAAACTACACAGAAGCATTCTCTGAAACTTCTTTCTGTTCCGTGCATTCAACTAACAGTATTGAACCTTACTTTTGATTGAGCAGTTCTGAAACTCTCTTTCTGTAGATACTGCAATTGGACATTCTGAGCGCTAAGAGACCTATATTGGAAAAAGGAATATCTTCAAATAAAAACTACACAGAAGAATTCTGTGAAACTTCTTTCTGATCTGTGCATTCAACTAACAGAATAAAACCATACTTTTGATGGAGAAGTTCTGAACACTCTTTCTGTAGAAAATGCAAGTGGACATTCCGAGCTCTAAGAGGGTAATAGTGGAAAAAATAATATCGTCAAATATGAACTACAGAGAAGCATTCTGTGAAACTACTTTCTGTTCTGTGCATTGAAATAGCAGAGTTGAACCTTACTATTGAAAGAGCCATTCTGAAACACTCTTTCTGTAGAAACTGCAATTGGACAATCTGAGCACTAAGAGGCCTATATTGGGAAAAAGTATATCTTCAAATAAAAACTACACAGAAGCATTCTGTGCAACTTCTTTCTAATCTGTGCATTCAGCTAAGAGAGTTAAATCATACATTTGATTGAGCAGTTCTGAACACTCTTTCTGTAGAAAATGCAACTGGACATTTGGAGCGCTAAGAGGGTAGTAGTGGAAAAAGTAATATATTCAAATATAAACTACACAGAAGCATTCTGTGAAACTACTTTCTGTTCTGTGCATTCAACTAACAGGGTTGAACCTTACTTTTGATTGAGCCTTTCTGAAACACTCTTTCTGTAGAAACTGCAATTGGACATTCTGAGCGCTAAGAGGCCTATATTGGTAAAAAGAATATCTTCATGTAAACATTACACCGCAGCATTCTGTGAAACTTCTTTCTGTTCTGTGCATTCAGCTAACAGAGTTAAACCATTCTTTTGACTGAGCAGTTCTGAAACACTCTTTCTGTAGAAAATGCAACTGGAGATTCAGAGCGCTAAGTGGGTAATAGTGGAAAATGGAATATCTTCAAATATAAACTACACTGAAGAATTCTGTGAAACTTCTTTCTGATCTGTGCATTCACCTAACAGGGTTGAAGCACACTTATGATTGAGCAGTTCTGAACACTCCTTCTGTAGAAAATGCAACTGGACATTTGGAGCGCTAAGAGGTTACTGGTGGAAAAAGGAATACCTTAAAATAAATACTACACAGAAGCATTCTGTGAAACTTCTTTCCGTTCTGTGAATTCAACTAAAAGAGTTGAACCCTACTTTTCATTGAGGCGTTCTGAAACACTTTTTCTGTAGAAACTGAAATTGGATATTCGGAGCGCTAAGAGGCCTATATTTGGGAAAGGACTATCTTCAAATAAAAACTACACAGAAACATTCTGTGAAACTTCGTACTGATCTGTGCCTTCAGCTAACAGAGTTAAACCATACTTTTGATTGAGCAGTTCGGAAACACTCTTTCTGTAGAAAATGCAAGTGGACATTCGGAGAGCTTAGAAGGTAATAGTGGAAAAAGGAATATCTTCAAATATAAACTACACAGAATCATTCTCTGAAACTTCTTCCTGTTCTGTTCATTCAACTAAAAGAGTTGAACCTTACTTTTGATTGAGCCTTTCTGAAACACTCTCTCTGTAGAAACTGCAATTGGACATTCTGTGCGCTAAGAGGCCTATATTGGTAAAAAGAATAACTTCATATAAACACTACACAGCAGCATTCTGTGAAACTTCGTACTGATCTGTGCATTCAGCTAAAGAGTTAAAACATACTTTTGATAGAGCAGTTCTGAACACACTTTCTGTAGAAAATGCAAGTGGACATTCTGAGCTCTAAGAGGGTAACAGTGGAAAAAGGAATATCTTCAAATACAAACTACACAGAAGCAATCTGTGAAACTACATTCTGTTCTGTGCATTCAACTAAGAGATTTGAACCTTAGTTTTGATTGAGACGTTCTGAAACACTCTTTCTGTAGAAAATGCAAGTGGAGATTTGGAGCGCTAAGAGGGTAATAGTGGAAAAAGGAATGTCTTCAAATATAAACTACACTGAATCATTCTGTGAAACTTCTTTCTGACCTGTGCATTCAGCTAACAGAGTTAAACCATACTTTTGATTGAGCAGATCTGAACACACTTTCTGTAGAAAATGCAGCTGGACATTTGGAGCGCTAAGAGGGTAGTAGTGGAAAAAGGAATATATTCAAATATAAAATACACAGAAGCATTCTGTGAAACTTTTTCTGATCTGAGCATTCAGCTAACAGAGTTAAACCATACTTTTGATTGAGCAGTTTTGAAACACTCTGTCTGTAGAAAATGCAACTGGACATTCGTAGCGCTAAGTGGGTAATAGTGGAAAAAAGAATATGTTCAAATATAAACTACACAGAAGCATTGTATGAAACTTCTTTCTGTTCTGTGCATTCAACTAACAGAGTTGAACCTTACTTTTGATTGAGCCTTTCTGAAACACTCTTTCTGTAGAAACTGCAATTGGACATTCTGAGCGCTAAGAGGCCTCTATTGGGAAAAATAATATCTTCAAATAAAAACTACACAGAAGCATTGTGTGAAACTTATTTCTGATATGTTCATTAAGCTAACAGAGTTAAACCACACTTTTGATTGCGCAGTTCTGAACACTCTTTCTGTAGAAAATGCAAGTGGACATTCGGAGCGCTAAGAGGGTAATAGTGGAAAAAGGAATATATTCAAATATAAACTACACAGTAGCATTCTGTGAAAATTCTTTCTGTTCTGTGCATTCAACTAGCAGAGTTGAACCTTACTTTTGATTGAGCCGTTCTGAAACACTCTTTCTGTAGAAACTGCAATTGGACATGCTAAGCGCTAAGAGGCCTACATTGGGAAAAAGAATATCTTCAAATAAAAACTACACAGATGCATTCTGTGAAACTTATTTCTGATCTGTAAATTCAGTTAACAGAGATAAAACATATTTTTGATTGAGCAGTTATGAAACGCTCTTTTTGTAGAAAATGCAAGTGGAGTTTCGGAGCGCTAAGAGGGTAATAGTGGAAAAAGGAATGTCTCCAAATATAAACTACACAGAATCATTCTGTGAAACTTCTTTCTGATCTGTGCATTCAGCTAACAGAGTTAAACCATACTTTTGATTGAGCAGATCTGAACACTCTTTCTGTAGAAAATGCAACTGGACATTTGGAGCGCTAAGAGAGTAGTAGTGGAAAAAGGAATATATTCAAATATAAACTACACAGAAACATTCTGTGAAACTTCTTTCTGATCTGAGGATTCAGCTAACAGAGTTAAACCATACTTTTGATTGAACAGTTTTGAATCACTCTGTCTGTAGAAAATGCAACTGGACATTCGTAGCGCTAAGTGGGTAATAGTGGAAAAAAGAATATGTTCAAATATAAACTACACAGAAGCATTGTATGAAACTTCTTTCTCTTCTGTGCATTCAACTAACAGAGTTGAACCTTACTTTTGATTGAGCCTTTCTGAAACACTCTTTCTGTAGAAACTGCAATTGGACATTCTGAGCGCTAAGAGGCCTCTATTGGGAAAAATAATATCTTCAAATAAAAACTACACAGAAGCATTGTGTGAAACTTATTTCTGATATGTTCATTAAGCTAACAGAGTTAAACCATACTTTTGATTGCGCAGTTCTGAACACTCTTTCTGTAGAAAATGCAAGTGGACATTCGGAGCGCTAAGAGGGTAATAGTGGAAAAAGGAATATATTCAAATATAAACTACACAGTAGCATTCTGTGAAAATTCTTTCTGTTCTGTGCATTCAGCTAACAGAGTTAAACCATACTTTTGATTGAGCAGATCTGAACACTCTTTCTGTAGAAAATGCAACTGTACATTTTGAGCGCTAAGAGCGTAGTAGTGGAAAAAGGAATATATTCAAATATAAACTACACAGAAGCATTCTGTGAAACTTCTTTCTGATCTGAGCATTCAGCTAACAGAGTTAAACCATACTTTTGATTGAGCAGTTTTGAAACACTCTGTCTGTAGAAAATGCAACTGGACATTCGCAGCGCTAAGTGGGTAATAGTGGAAAAAAGAATATGTTCAAATATAAACTACACAGAAGCATTGTATGAAACTTCTTTCTGTTCTGTGCATTCAACTAACAGAGTTGAACCTTACTTTTGATTGAGCCGTTCTGAAACACTCTTTCTGTAGAAACTGCAATTGGACATTCTGAGCGCTAAGAGGCCTATATTGGGAAAAAGAATGTCTACAAATAAAAACTACACAGAAGAATTGTGTGAAACTTCTTTCTGTTCTGTTTGTTCAACTAAAAGTGTTGAAACTTAGTTTTGATTGAGCCGTTCTGAAACACTCTTTCTGTAGAAAATGCAAGTGGAGATTCGGAGCGCTAAGAGGGTAATAGTGGAAAAAGGAATGTCTCCAAATATAAACTACACAGAATCATTCTGTGAAACTTCTTTCTGATCTGTGCATTCAGCTAACAGAATTAAACCATACTTTTGATTGAGCAGATCTGAACACTCTTTCTGTATAAAATGCAACTGGACATTTGGAGCGCTAAGAGCGTAGTAGTGGAAAAAGGAATATATTCAAATATAAACTACACAGAAGCATTCTGTGAAATTTCTTTCTGATCTGAGCATTCAGCTAACAGAGTTAAACCATACTTTTGATTGAGCAGTTTTGAAACACTCTGTCTGTAGAAAATGCAACTGGACATTCGCAGCGCTAAGTGGGTAATAGTGGAGAAAAGAATATGTTCAAATATAAACTACACAGAAGCATTTTATGAAACTTTTTTCTGTTCTGTGCATTCAACTAACAGAGTTGAACCTTACTTTTGATTGAGCCGTTCTGAAACACTCTTTCTGTAGAAACTGCAATTGGACATTCTGAGCGCTAAGAGGCTTATATTGGGAAAAAGAATGTCTACAAATAAAAACTACACAGAAAAATTGTGTGAAACTTCTTTCTGTTCTGTTTGTTCAACTAAAAGAGTTGAACCTTAGTTTTGATTGAGCCGTTCTGAAACACTCTTTCTGTAGAAAATGCAAGTGGAGATTCGGAGCGCTAAGAGGGTAATAGTGGAAAAAGGAATGTCTCCAAATATAAACTACACAGAATCATTCTGTGAAACTTCTTTCTGATCTGTGCATTCAGCTAACAGAGTTAAACCATACTTTTGATTGAGCAGATCTGAACACTCTTTCTGTAGAAAATGCAACTGGACATTTGGAGCGCTAAGAGAGTAGTAGTGGAAAAAGGAATATATTCAAATATAAACTACACAGAAGCATTCTGTGAAACTTCTTTCTGATCTGAGCATTCAGCTAACAGAGTTAAAACATACTTTTGATTGAGCAGTTTTGAAACACTCTGTCTGTAGAAAATGCAACTGGACATTCGTAGCGCTAAGTGGGTAATAGTGGAAAAAAGAATATGTTCAAATATAAACTACACAGAAGCATTGTATGAAACTTCTTTCTGTTCTGTGCATTCAACTAGCAGAGTTGAAACTTACTTTTGATTGAGCCTTTCTGAAACACTCTTTCTGTAGAAACTGCAATTGGACATTCTGAGCGCTAAGAGGCCTATATTGGGAAAAATAATATCTTCAAATAAAAACTACACAGAAGCATTGTGTGAAACTTATTTCTGATATGTTCATTAAGATAACAGAGTTAAACCATACTTTTGATTGCGCAGTTCTGAACACTCTTTCTGTAGAAAATGCAAGTGGACATTCGGAGCGCTAAGAGGGTAATAGTGGAAAAAGGAATATATTCAAATATAAACTACACAGTAGCATTCTGTGAAAATTCTTTCTGTTCTGTGCATTCAACTAACAGAGTTGAACCTTACTTTTGATTGAGCCGTTCTGAAACACTCTTTCTGTAGAAACGGCAATTGGACATGCTAAGCGCTAAGAGGCCTACATTGGGAAAAAGAATATCTTCAAATAAAAACTACACAGATGCATTCTGTGAAACTTATTTCTGATCTGTAAATTCAGTTAACAGAGATAAAACATATTTTTGATTGAGCAGTTATGAAACACTCTTTTTGTAGAAAATGCAAGTGGAGATTCGGAGCGCTAAGAGGGTAATAGTGGAAAAAGGAATGTCTTCAATTAAAAACTACAGAGAATCATTCGTTGAAACTTCTTTCTGATCTGTGCATTCAGCTAACAGAGTTAAACCATACTTTTGATTGAGCAGATCTGAACACTCTTTCTGTAGAAAATGCAACTGGACATTTGGAGCGCTAAGAGCGTAGTAGTGGAAAAAGGAATATATTCAAATATAAACTACACAGAAGCATTCTGTGAAACTTCTTTCTGATCTGAGCATTCAGCTAACAGAGTTAAACCATACTTTTGATTGAGCAGTTTTGAAACACTCTGTCTGTAGAAAATGCAACTGGACATTCGTAGCGCTAAGTGGGTAATAGTGGAAAAAAGAATATGTTCAAATATAAACTACACAGAAGCATTGTATGAAACTTCTTTCTGTTCTGTGCATTCAACTAACAGAGTTGAACCTTACTTTTGATTGAGCCGTTCTGAAACACTCTTTCTGTAGAAACTGAAATTGGACATTCTGAGTGCTAAGAGGCCTATATTGGGAAAAAGAATGTCTACAAATAAAAACTACACAGAAGAGTTGTGTGAAACTTCTTTCTGTTCTGTTTGTTCAACTAAAAGAGTTGAACCTTAGTTTTGATTGAGCCGTTCTGAAACACTCTTTCTGTAGAAAATGCAAGTGGAGATTCGGAGCGCTAAGAGGGTAATAGTGGAAAAAGGAATGTCTCCAAATATAAACTACACAGAATCATTCTGTGAAACATCTTTCTGATCTGTGCATTCAGCTAACAGATTTAAAACATACTTTTGATTGAGCAGATCTGAACACTCTTTCTGTAGAAAATGCTACTGTACATTTGGAGCGCTAAGAGAGTAGTAGTGGAAAAAGGAATATATTCAAATATAAACTACACAGAAGCATTCTGTGAAACTTCTTTCTGATCTGAGCATTCAGCTAACAGAGTTAAACCATACTTTTGACTGAGCAGTTTTGAAACACTCTGTCTGTAGAAAATGCAACTGGACATTCGTAGCGCTAAGTGGATAATAGTGGAAAAAAGAATATGTTCAAATATAAACTACACAGAAACATTGTATGAAACTTCTTTCTGTTCTGTGCATTCAACTAACAGAGTTGAACCTTACTTTTGATTGAGCCTGTCTGAAACACTCTTTCTGTAGAAACTGCAATTGGACATTATGAGCGCTAAGAGGCCTCTATTGGGATAAATAATATCTTCAAATAAAAACTACACAGAAGCATTGTGTGAAACTTATTTCTGATATGTTCATTAAGCTAACAGAGTTAAACCATTCTTTGGATTGCGCAGTTCTGAACACTCTTTCTGTAGAAAATGCAAGTGGACATTCGGAGCGCTAAGACGGTAATAGTGGAAAAACGAATATATTCAAATATAAACTACACAGTAGCATTCTGTGAAAATTCTTTCTGTTCTGTGCATTCAACTAACAGAGTTGAACCTTACTTTTGATTGAGCCGTACTGAAACACTCTTTCTGTAGAAACTGCAATTGGACATGCTAAGCGCTAAGAGGCCTACATTGGGAAAAAGAATATCTTCAAATAAAAACTACACAGATGCATTCTGTGAAACTTATTTCTGATCTGTAAATTCAGTTAACAGAGATAAAACATATTTTTGATTGAGCAGTTATGAAACACTCTTTTTGTAGAAAATGCAAGTGGAGATTCGGAGCGCTAAGAGGGTAATAGTGGAAAAAAGAATGTCTCCAAATATAAACTACAGAGAATCATTCTGTGAAACTTCTTTCTGATCTGTGCATTCAGCTAACAGAGTTAAACCATACTTTTGATTGAGCAGATCTGAACACTCTTTCTGTAGAAAATGCAACTGGACATTTGGAGCGCTAAGAGAGTAGTAGTGGAAAAAGGAATATATTCAAATATAAACTACACAGAAACATTCTGTGAAACTTCTTTCTGATCTGAGCATTCAGCTAACAGAGTTAAACCATACTTTTGATTGAGCAGTTTTGAAACACTCTGTCTGTAGAAAATGCAACTGGACATTCGTAGCGCTAAGTGGGTAATAGTGGAAAAAAGAATATGTTCAAATATAAACTACACAGAAGCATTGTATGAAACTTCTTTCTGTTCTGTGCATTCAACTAACAGAGTTGAACCTTACTTTTGATTGAGCCTTTCTGAAACACTCTTTCTGTAGAAAGTGCAATTGGACATTCTGAGCGCTAAGAGGCCTATATTGGGAAAAATAATATCTTCAAATAAAAACTACACAGAAGCATTGTGTGAAACTTATTTCTGATATGTTCATTAAGCTAACAGAGTTAAACCATACTTTTGATTGCGCAGTTCTGAACATTCTTTCTGTAGAAAATGCAAGTGGACATTCGGAGCGCTAAGAGGGTAATAGTGGAAAAAGGATTATATTCAAATATAAACTACACAGTAGCATTCTGTGAAAATTCTTTCTGTTCTGTGCATTCAACTAACAGAGTTGAACCTTACTTTTGATTGAGCCGTTCTGAAACACTCTTTCTGTAGAAACTGCAATTGGATATGCTAAGCGCTAAGAGGCCTACATTGGGAAAAAGAATATCTTCAAATAAAAACTATACAGATGCATTCTGTGAAACTTATTTCTGATCTGTAAATTCAGTTAACAGAGATAAAACATATTTTTTCATTGAGCAGTTATGAAACACTCTTTTTGTAGAAAATGCAAGTGGAGATTCGGAGCGCTAAGAGGGTAATAGTGGAAAACGGAATGTCTTCAAATATAAACTACACAGAATCATTCGGTGAAACTTCTTTCTGATCTGTGCATTCAGCTACCAGAATTAAACCATACTTTTGATTGAGCAGATCTGAACACTCTTTCTGTAGAAAATGCAACTGGACATTTGGAGCGCTAAGAGCGTAGTAGTGGAAAAAGGAATATATTCAAATATAAACTACACAGAAGCATTCTGTGAAACTTCTTTCTGATCTGAGCATTCAGCTAACGGAGTTAAACCATACTTTTGATTGAGCAGTTTTGAAACACTCTGTCTGTAGAAAATGCAACTGGACATTCGTAGCGCTAAGTTGGTAATAGTGGAAAAAAGGATATGTTCAAATATAAACTACACAGAAGCATTGTATGAAACTTCTTTCTGTTCTGTGCATTCAACTAACAGAGTTGAACCTTACTTTTGATTGAGTCGTTCTGAAACACTCTTTCTGTAGAAACTGCAATTGGACATTCTGAGCGCTAAGAGGCCTATATTGGGAAAAAGAATGTCTACAAATAAAAACTACACAGAAGAATTGTGTGAAACTTCTTTCTGTTCTGTTTGTTCAACTAAAGGAGTTGAAACTTAGTTTTGATTGACCGTTCTGAAACACTCTTTCTGTAGAAAATGCAAGTGGAGATTCGGAGCGCTAAGAGGGTAATAGTGGAAAAAGGAATGTCTCCAAATATAAACTACACAGAATCATTCTGTGAAACTTCTTTCTGATCTGTGCATTCAGATAACAGAGTTAAACCATACTTTTGATTGAGCAGATCTGAACACTCTTTCTGTAGAAAATGCAACTGGACATTTGGAGCGCTAAGAGCGTAGTAGTGGAAAAAGGAATATATTCAAATATAAACTACACAGAAGCATTCTGTGAAACTTCTTTCTGATCTGAGCATTCAGCTAACAGAGTTAAACCATACTTTTGATTGAGCAGTTTTGAAACACTCTGTCTGTAGAAAATGCAACTGGACATTCGCAGCGCTAAGTGGGTAATAGTGGAAAAAAGAATATGTTCAAATATAAACTACACAGAAGCATTGTATGAAACTTCTTTCTGTTCTGTGCATTCAACTAACAGAGTTGAACCTTACTTTTGATTGAGCCGTTCTGAAACACTCTTTCTGTAGAAACAGCAATTGGACATTCTGAGCGCTAAGAGGCTTATATTGGGAAAAAGAATGTCTAAAAATAAAAACTACACAGAAGAATTGTGTGAAACTTCTTTCTGTTCTGTTTGTTCAACTAAAAGAGTTGAACCTTAGTTTTGATTGAGCCGTTCTGAAACACTCTTTCTGTAGAAAATGCAAGTGGAGATTCGTAGCGCTAGGAGGGTAATAGTGGAAAAAGGAATGTCTCCAAATATAAACTACACAGAATCATTCTGTGAAACTTCTTTCTGATCTGTGCATTCAGCTAACAGTGTTAAACCATACTTTTGATTGAGCAGATCTGAACACTCTTTCTGTAGAAAATGCAACTGGACATTTGGAGCACTAAGAGAGTAGAAGTGGAAAAAGGAATATATACAAATATAAACTACACAGAAGCATTCTGTGAAACTTCTTTCTGATCTGAGCATTCAGCTAACAGAGTTAAACCATACTTTTGATTGAGCAGTTTTGAAACACTCTGTCTGTAGAAAATGCAACTGGACATTCGTAGCGCTAAGTGGGTAATAGTGGAAAAAAGAATATGTTCAAATATAAACTACACAGAAGCATTGTATGAAACTTCTTTCTGTTCTGTGCATTCAACTAACAGAGTTGAACCTTACTTTTGATTGAGCCTTTCTGAAACACTCTTTCTGTAGAAACTGCAATTGGACATTCTGAGCGCTAAGAGGCCTATATTGGGAAAATTAATATCTTCAAATAAAAACTACACAGAAGCATTGTGTGAAACTTATTTCTGATATGTTCATTAAGATAACAGAGTTAAACCATACTTTTGATTGCGCAGTTCTGAACACTCTTTCTGTAGAAAATGCAAGTGGACATTCGTAGCGCTAAGAGGGTAATAGTGGAAAAAGGAATATATTCAAATATAAACTACACAGTAGCATTCTGTGAAAATTCTTTCTGTTCTGTGCATTCAACTAACAGAGTTGAACCTTACTTTTGATTGAGCCGTTCTGAAACACTCTTTCTGTAGAAACTGCAATTGGACATGCTAAGCGCTAAGAGGCCTACATTGGGAAAAAAATATCTTCAAATAAAAACTACACAGATGCATTCTGTGAAACTTATTTCTGATCTGTAAATTCAGTTAACAGAGATAAAACATATTTTTCATTGAGCAGTTATGAAACACTCTTTTTGTAGAAAATGCAAGTGGAGATTCGGAGCGCTAAGAGAGTAATAGTGGAAAACGGAATGTCTTCAAATATAAACTACACAGAATCATTCGGTGAAACTTCTTTCTGATCTGTGCATTCAGCTAATAGAGTTAAACCATACTTTTGATTGAGCAGATCTGAACACTCTTTCTGTAGAAAATGCAACTGGACATTTGGAGCGCTAAGAGCATAGTAGTGGAAAAAGGAATATATTCAAATATAAACTACACAGAAGCATTCTGTGAAACTTCTTTCTGATCTGAGCATTCAGCTAACGGAGTTAAACCATAATTTTGATTGAGCAGTTTTGAAACACTCTGTATGTAGAAAATGCAACTGGACATTCGTAGCGCTAAGTGGGTAATAGTGGAAAAAAGAATATGTTCAAATATAAACTACACAGAAGCATTGTATGAAACTTCTTTCTGTTCTGTGCATTCAACTAACAGAGTTGAACCTTACTTTTGATTGAGCCGTTCTGAAACACTCTTTCTGTAGAAACTGCAATTGGACATTCTGAGCGCTAAGAGGCCTATATTGGGAAAAAGAAGGTCTACAAATAAAAACTACACAGAAGAATTGTGTGAAACTTCTTTCTGTTCTGTTTGTTCAACTAAAAGAGTTGAACCTTAGTTTTGATTGAGCCGTTCTGAAACACTCTTTCTGTAGAAAATGCAAGTGGAGATTCGGAGCGCTAAGAGGGTAATAGTGGAAAAAGGAATGTCTCCAAATATAAACTACACAGAATCATTCTGTGAAACTTCTTTCTGATCTGTGCATTCAGCTAACAGAGTTAAACCATACATTTGATTGAGCAGATCTGAACACTCTTTCTGTAGAAAATGCAACTGGACATTTGGAGCGCTAAGAGCGTAGTAGTGGAAAAAGGAATATATTCAAATATAAACTACACAGAAGTATTCTGTGAAACTTCTTTCTGATCTGAGCATTCAGCTAACAGAGTTAAACCATACTTTTGATTGAGCAGTTTTGAAACACTCTGTCTGTAGAAAATGCAACTGGACATTCGCAGCGCTAAGTGGGTAATAGTGGAAAAAAGAATATGTTCAAATATAAACTACACAGAAGCATTGTATGAAACTTCTTTCTGTTCTGTGCATTCAACTAACAGAGTTGAACCTTACTTTTGATTGAGCCGTTCTGAAACACTCTTTCTGTAGAAACTGCAATTGGACATTCTGAGCGCTAAGAGGCTTATATTGGGAAAAAGAATGTCTACAAATAAAAACTACACAGAAGAATTGTGTGAAACTTCTTTCTGTTCTGTTTGTTCAACTAAAAGAGTTGAACCTTAGTTTTGATTGAGCCGTTCTGAAACACTCTTTCTGTAGAAAATGCAAGTGGAGATTCGGAGCGCTAAGAGGGTAATAGTGGAAAAAGGAATGTCTCCAAATATAAACTACACAGAATCATTCTGTGAAACTTCTTTCTGATCTGTGCATTCAGCTAACAGAGTTAAAACATACTTTTGATTGAGCAGATCTGAACACTCTTGCTGTAGAAAATGCTACTGTACATTTGGAGCGCTAAGAGAGTAGTAGTGGAAAAAGGAATATATTCAAATATAAACTACACAGAAGCATTCTGTGAAACTTCTTTCTGATCTGAGCATTCAGCTAACAGAGTTAAACCATACTTTTGCCTGAGCAGTTTTGAAACACTCTGTCTGTAGAAAATGCAACTGGACATTCGTAGTGCTAAGTGGGTAATAGTGGAAAAAAGAATATGTTCAAATATAAACTACACAGAAGCATTGTATGAAACTTATTTCTGTTCTGTGCATTCAACTAACAGAGTTGAACCTTACTTTTGATTGAGCCTTTCTGAAACACTCTTTCTGTAGAAACTGCAATTGGACATTCTGAGCGCTAAGAGGCCTCTATTGGGAAAAATAATATCTTCAAATAAAAACTACACAGAAGCATTGTGTGAAACTTATTTCTGATATGTTCATTAAGCTAACAGAGTTAAACCATACTTTTGATTGCGCAGTTCTGAACACTCTTTCTGTAGAAAATGCAAGTGGACATTCGGAGCGCTAATAGGGTAATAGTGGAAAAAGGAATATATTCAAATATAAACTACACAGTAGCATTCTGTGAAAATTCTTTCTGTTCTGTGCATTCAACTAACAGAGTTGAACCTTACTTTTGATTGAGCCGTTCTGAAACACTCTTTCTGTAGAAACTGCAATTGGACATGCTAAGCGCTAAGAGGCCTACATTGGGAAAAAGAATATCTTCAAATAAAAACTACACAGATGCATTCTGTGAAACATATTTCTGATCTGTAAATTCAGTTAACAGAGATAAAACATATTTTTGATTGAGCAGTTATGAAACACTCTTTTTGTAGAAAATGCAAGTGGAGATTCGGAGCGCTAAGAGGGTAATAGTGGAAAAAGGAATGTCTCCAAATATAAACTACACAGAATCATTCTGTGAAACTTCTTTCTGATCTGTGCATTCTGCTAACAGAGTTAAACCATACTTTTCATTGAGCAGATCTGAACACTCTTTCTGTAGAAAATGCAACTGGACATTTGGAGCGCTAAGAGAGTAGTAGTGGAAAAAGGAATATATTCAAATATAAACTACACAGAAACATTCTGTGAAACTTCTTTCTGATCTGAGCATTCAGCTAACAGAGTTAAACCATACTTTTGATTGAGCAGTTCTGAAACACTCTGTCTGTAGAAAATGCAACTGGACATTCGTAGCGCTAAGTGGGTAATAGTGGAAAAAAGAATATGTTCAAATATAAACTACACAGAAGCATTGTATGAAACTTCTTTCTGTTCTGTGCATTCAACTAACAGAGTTGAACCTTACTTTTGATTGAGCCTTTCTGAAACACTCTTTCTGTAGAAACTGCAATTGGACATTCTGAGCGCTAAGAGGCCTATATTGGGAAAAATAATATCTTCAAATAAAAACTACACAGAAGCATTGTGTGAAACTTATTTCTGATATGTTCATTAAGCTAACAGAGTTAAACCATACTTTTGATTGCGCAGTTCTGAACAATCTTTCTGTAGAAAATGCAAGTGGACATTCGGAGCGCTAAGAGGGTAATAGTGGAAAAAGGAATATATTCAAATATAAACTACACAGTAGCATTCTGTGAAAATTCTTTCTGTTCTGTGCATTCAACTAACAGAGTTGAACCTTACTTTTGATTGAGCCGTTCTGAAACACTCTTTCTGTAGAAACTGCAATTGGATATGCTAAGCGCTAAGAGGCCTACATTGGGAAAAAGAATATCTTCAAATAAAAACTACACAGATGCATTCTGTGAAACTTATTTCTGATCTGTAAATTTAGTTAACAGAGATAAAACATATTTTTCATTGAGCAGTTATGAAACACTCTTTTTGTAGAAAATGCAAGTGGAGATTCGGAGCGCTAAGATGGTAATAGTGGAAAACGGAATGTCTTCAAATATAAACTACACAGAATCATTCGGTGAAACTTCTTTCTGATCTGTGCATTCAGGTAACAGAGTTAAACCATACTTTTGATTGAGCAGATCTGAACACTCTTTCTGTAGAAAATGCAACTGGACATTTGGAGCGCTAAGAGCGTAGTAGTGGAAAAAGGAATATATTCAAATATAAACTACACAGAAGCATTCTGTGAAACTTCTTTCTGATCTGAGCATTCAGCTAACGGAGTTAAACCATACTTTTGATTGAGCAGTTTTGAAACACTCTGTCTGTAGAAAATGCAACTGGACATTCGTAGCGCTAAGTGGGTAATAGTGGAAAAAAGAATATGTTCAAATATAAACTACACAGAAGCATTGTATGAAACTTCTTTCTGTTCTGTGCATTCAACTAACAGAGTTGAACCTTACTTTTGATTGAGCCGTTCTGAAACACTCTTTCTGTAGAAACTGCAATTGGACATTCTGAGCGCTAAGAGGCCTATATTGGGAAAAAGAATGTCTACAAATAAAAACTACACAGAAGAATTGTGTGAAACTTCTTTCTGTTCTGTTTGTTCAACTAAAAGAGTTGAAACTTAGTTTTGATTGAGCCGTTCTGAAACACTCTTTCTGTAGAAAATGCAAGTGGAGATTCGGAGCGCTAAGAGGGTAATAGTGGAAAAAGGAATGTCTCCAAATATAAACTACAAAGAATCATTCTGTGAAACTTCTTTCTGATCTGTGCATTCAGCTAACAGAGTTAAACCATACTTTGATTGAGCAGATCTGAACACTCTTTCTGTAGAAAATGCAACTGGACATTTGGAGCGCTAAGAGCGTAGTAGTGGAAAAAGGAATATATTCAAATATAAACTACACAGAAGCATTCTGTGAAACTTCTTTCTGATCTGAGCATTCAGCTAACAGAGTTAAACCATACTTTTGATTGAGCAGTTTTGAAACACTCTGTCTGTAGAAAATGCAACTGGACATTCGCAGCGCTAAGTGGGTAATAGTGGAAAAAAGAATATGTTCAAATATAAACTACACAGAAGCATTTTATGAAACTTCTTTCTGTTCTGTGCATTCAACTAACAGAGATGAACCTTACTTTTGATTGAGCCGTTCTGAAACACTCTTTCTGTAGAAACTGCAATTGGACATTCTGAGCGCTAAGAGGCTTATATTGGGAAAAAGAATGTCTACAAATAAAAACTACACAGAAAAATTGTGTGAAACTTCTTTCTGTTCTGTTTGTTCAACTAAAAGAGTTGAACCTTAGTTTTGATTGAGCCGTTCTGAAACACTCTTTCTGTAGAAAATGCAAGTGGAGATTTGGAGCGCTAAGAGGGTAATAGTGGAAAAAGGAATGTCTCCAAATATAAACTACACAGAATCATTCTGTGAAACTTCTTTCTGATCTGTGCATTCAGCTAACAGAGTTAAACCATACTTTTGATTGAGCAGATCTGAACACTCTTTCTGTAGAAAATGCAACTGGACATTTGGAGCGCTAAGAGAGTAGTAGTGGAAAAAGGAATATATTCAAATATAATCTACACAGAAGCATTCTGTGAAACTTCTTTCTGATCTGAGCATTCAGCTAACAGAGTTAAAACATACTTTTGATTGAGCAGTTTTGAAACACTCTGTCTGTAGAAAATGCAACTGGACATTCGTAGCGCTAAGTGGGTAATAGTGGAAAAAAGAATATGTTCAAATATAAACTACACAGAAGCATTGTATGAAACTTCTTTCTGTTCTGTGCATTCAACTAGCAGAGTTGAAACTTACTTTTGATTGAGCCTTTCTGAAACACTCTTTCTGTAGAAACTGCAATTGGACATTCTGAGCGCTAAGAGGCCTATATTGGGAAAAATATTATCTTCAAATAAAAACTACACAGAAGCATTGTGTGAAACTTATTTCTGATATGTTCATTAAGATAACAGAGTTAAACCATACTTTTGATTGCGCAGTTCTGAACACTCTTTCTGTAGAAAATGCAAGTGGACATTCGTAGCGCTAAGAGGGTAATAGTGGAAAAAGGAATATATTCAAATATAAACTACACAGTAGCATTCTGTGAAAATTCTTTCTGTTCTGTGCATTCAACTAACAGAGTTGAACCTTACTTTTGATTGAGCCGTTCTGAAACACTCTTTCTGTAGAAACTGCAATTGGACATGCTAAGCGCTAAGAGGCCTACATTGGGAAAAAAATATCTTCAAATAAAAACTACACAGATGCATTCTGTGAAACTTATTTCTGATCTGTAAATTCAGTTAACAGAGATAAAACATATTTTTCATTGAGCAGTTATGAAACACTCTTTTTGTAGAAAATGCAAGTGGAGATTCGGAGCGCTAAGAGGGTAATAGTGGAAAACGGAATGTCTTCAAATATAAACTACACAGAATCATTCGGTGAAACTTCTTTCTGATCTGTGCATTCAGCTAATAGAGTTAAACCATACTTTTGATTGAGCAGATCTGAACACTCTTTCTGTAGAAAATGCAACTGGACATTTGGAGCGCTAAGAGCGTAGTAGTGGAAAAAGGAATATATTCAAATATAAACTACACAGAAGCATTCTGTGAAACTTCTTTCTGATCTGAGCATTCAGCTAACGGAGTTAAACCATAATTTTGATTGAGCAGTTTTGAAACACTCTGTATGTAGAAAATGCAACTGGACATTCGTAGCGCTAAGTGGGTAATAGTGGAAAAAAGAATATGTTCAAATATAAACTACACAGAAGCATTGTATGAAACTTCTTTCTGTTCTGTGCATTCAACTAACAGAGTTGAACCTTACTTTTGATTGAGCCGTTCTGAAACACTCTTTCTGTAGAAACTGCAATTGGACATTCTGAGCGCTAAGAGGCCTATATTGGGAAAAAGAATGTCTACAAATAAAAACTACACAGAAGAATTGTGTGAAACTTCTTTCTGTTCTGTTTGTTCAACTAAAAGAGTTGAACCTTAGTTTTGATTGAGCCGTTCTGAAACACTCTTTCTGTAGAAAATGCAAGTGGAGATTCGGAGCGCTAAGAGGGTAATAGTGGAAAAAGGAATGTCTCCAAATATAAACTACACAGAATCATTCTGTGAAACTTCTTTCTGATCTGTGCATTCAGCTAACAGAGTTAAACCATACATTTGATTGAGCAGATCTGAACACTCTTTCTGTAGAAAATGCAACTGGACATTTGGAGCGCTAAGAGCGTAGTAGTGGAAAAAGGAATATATTCAAATATAAACTACACAGAAGTATTCTGTGAAACTTCTTTCTGATCTGAGCATTCAGCTAACAGAGTTAAACCATACTTTTGATTGAGCAGTTTTGAAACACTCTGTCTGTAGAAAATGCAACTGGACATTCGCAGCGCTAAGTGGGTAATAGTGGAAAAAAGAATATGTTCAAATATAAACTACACAGAAGCATTGTATGAAACTTCTTTCTGTTCTGTGCATTCAACTAACAGAGTTGAACCTTACTTTTGATTGAGCCGTTCTGAAACACTCTTTCTGTAGAAACTGCAATTGGACATTCTGAGCGCTAAGAGGCTTATATTGGGAAAAAGAATGTCTACAAATAAAAACTACACAGAAGAATTGTGTGAAACTTCTTTCTGTTCTGTTTGTTCAACTAAAAGAGTTGAACCTTAGTTTTGATTGAGCCGTTCTGAAACACTCTTTCTGTAGAAAATGCAAGTGGAGATTCGGAGCGCTAAGAGGGTAATAGTGGAAAAAGGAATGTCTCCAAATATAAACTACACAGAATCATTCTGTGAAACTTCTTTCTGATCTGTGCATTCAGCTAACAGAGTTAAAACATACTTTTGATTGAGCAGATCTGAACACTCTTGCTGTAGAAAATGCTACTGTACATTTGGAGCGCTAAGAGAGTAGTAGTGGAAAAAGGAATATATTCAAATATAAACTACACAGAAGCATTCTGTGAAACTTCTTTCTGATCTGAGCATTCAGCTAACAGAGTTAAACCATACTTTTGACTGAGCAGTTTTGAAACACTCTGTCTGTAGAAAATGCAACTGGACATTCGTAGTGCTAAGTGGGTAATAGTGGAAAAAAGAATATGTTCAAATATAAACTACACAGAAGCATTGTATGAAACTTATTTCTGTTCTGTGCATTCAACTAACAGAGTTGAACCTTACTTTTGATTGAGCCTTTCTGAAACACTCTTTCTGTAGAAACTGCAATTGGACATTCTGAGCGCTAAGAGGCCTCTATTGGGAAAAATAATATCTTCAAATAAAAACTACACAGAAGCATTGTGTGAAACTTATTTCTGATATGTTCATTAAGCTAACAGAGTTAAACCATACTTTTGATTGCGCAGTTCTGAACACTCTTTCTGTAGAAAATGCAAGTGGACATTCGGAGCGCTAATAGGGTAATAGTGGAAAAAGGAATATATTCAAATATAAACTACACAGTAGCATTCTGTGAAAATTCTTTCTGTTCTGTGCATTCAACTAACAGAGTTGAACCTTACTTTTGATTGAGCCGTTCTGAAACACTCTTTCTGTAGAAACTGCAATTGGACATGCTAAGCGCTAAGAGGCCTACATTGGGAAAAAGAATATCTTCAAATAAAAACTACACAGATGCATTCTGTGAAACATATTTCTGATCTGTAAATTCAGTTAACAGAGATAAAACATATTTTTGATTGAGCAGTTATGAAACACTCTTTTTGTAGAAAATGCAAGTGGAGATTCGGAGCGCTAAGAGGGTAATAGTGGAAAAAGGAATGTCTCCAAATATAAACTACACAGAATCATTCTGTGAAACTTCTTTCTGATCTGTGCATTCTGCTAACAGAGTTAAACCATACTTTTCATTGAGCAGATCTGAACACTCTTTCTGTAGAAAATGCAACTGGACATTTGGAGCGCTAAGAGAGTAGTAGTGGAAAAAGGAATATATTCAAATATAAACTACACAGAAACATTCTGTGAAACTTCTTTCTGATCTGAGCATTCAGCTAACAGAGTTTAACCATACTTTTGATTGAGCAGTTCTGAAACACTCTGTCTGTAGAAAATGCAACTGGACATTCGTAGCGCTAAGTGGGTAATAGTGGAAAAAAGAATATGTTCAAATATAAACTACACAGAAGCATTGTATGAAACTTCTTTCTGTTCTGTGCATTCAACTAACAGAGTTGAACCTTACTTTTGATTGAGCCTTTCTGAAACACTCTTTCTGTAGAAACTGCAATTGGACATTCTGAGTGCTAAGAGGCCTATATTGGGAAAAATAATATCTTCAAATAAAAACTACACAGAAGCATTGTGTGAAACTTATTTCTGATATGTTCATTAAGCTAACAGAGTTAAACCATACTTTTGATTGCGCAGTTCTGAACAATCTTTCTGTAGAAAATGCAAGTGGACATTCGGAGCGCTAAGAGGGTAATAGTGGAAAAAGGAATATATTCAAATATAAACTACACAGTAGCATTCTGTGAAAATTCTTTCTGTTCTGTGCATTCAACTAACAGAGTTGAACCTTACTTTTGATTGAGCCGTTCTGAAACACTCTTTCTGTAGAAACTGCAATTGGACATGCTAAGCGCTAAGAGGCCTACATTGGGAAAAAGAATATCTTCAAATAAAAACTACACAGATGCATTCTGTGAAACATATTTCTGATCTGTAAATTCAGTTAACAGAGATAAAACATATTTTTGATTGAGCAGTTATGAAACACTCTTTTTGTAGAAAATGCAAGTGGAGATTCGGAGCGCTAAGAGGGTAATAGTGGAAAAAGGAATGTCTCCAAATATAAACTACACAGAATCATTCTGTGAAACTTCTTTCTGATCTGTGCATTCTGCTAACAGAGTTAAACCATACTTTTCATTGAGCAGATCTGAACACTCTTTCTGTAGAAAATGCAACTGGACATTTGGAGCGCTAAGAGAGTAGTAGTGGAAAAAGGAATATATTCAAATATAAACTACACAGAAACATTCTGTGAAACTTCTTTCTGATCTGAGCATTCAGCTAACAGAGTTAAACCATACTTTTGATTGAGCAGTTCTGAAACACTCTGTCTGTAGAAAATGCAACTGGACATTCGTAGCGCTAAGTGGGTAATAGTGGAAAAAAGAATATGTTCAAATATAAACTACACAGAAGCATTGTATGAAACTTCTTTCTGTTCTGTGCATTCAACTAACAGAGTTGAACCTTACTTTTGATTGAGCCTTTCTGAAACACTCTTTCTGTAGAAACTGCAATTGGACATTCTGAGCGCTAAGAGGCCTATATTGGGAAAAATAATATCTTCAAATAAAAACTACACAGAAGCATTGTGTGAAACTTATTTCTGATATGTTCATTAAGCTAACAGAGTTAAACCATACTTTTGATTGCGCAGTTCTGAACAATCTTTCTGTAGAAAATGCAAGTGGACATTCGGAGCGCTAAGAGGGTAATAGTGGAAAAAGGAATATATTCAAATATAAACTACACAGTAGCATTCTGTGAAAATTCTTTCTGTTCTGTGCATTCAACTAACAGAGTTGAACCTTACTTTTGATTGAGCCGTTCTGAAACACTCTTTCTGTAGAAACTGCAATTGGATATGCTAAGCGCTAAGAGGCCTACATTGGGAAAAAGAATATCTTCAAATAAAAACTACACAGATGCATTCTGTGAAACTTATTTCTGATCTGTAAATTTAGTTAACAGAGATAAAACATATTTTTCATTGAGCAGTTATGAAACACTCTTTTTGTAGAAAATGCAAGTGGAGATTCGGAGCGCTAAGATGGTAATAGTGGAAAACGGAATGTCTTCAAATATAAACTACACAGAATCATTCGGTGAAACTTCTTTCTGATCTGTGCATTCAGGTAACAGAGTTAAACCATACTTTTGATTGAGCAGATCTGAACACTCTTTCTGTAGAAAATGCAACTGGACATTTGGAGCGCTAAGAGCGTAGTAGTGGAAAAAGGAATATATTCAAATATAAACTACACAGAAGCATTCTGTGAAACTTCTTTCTGATCTGAGCATTCAGCTAACGGAGTTAAACCATACTTTTGATTGAGCAGTTTTGAAACACTCTGTCTGTAGAAAATGCAACTGGACATTCGTAGCGCTAAGTGGGTAATAGTGGAAAAAAGAATATGTTCAAATATAAACTACACAGAAGCATTGTATGAAACTTCTTTCTGTTCTGTGCATTCAACTAACAGAGTTGAACCTTACTTTTGATTGAGCCGTTCTGAAACACTCTTTCTGTAGAAACTGCAATTGGACATTCTGAGCGCTAAGAGGCCTATATTGGGAAAAAGAATGTCTACAAATAAAAACTACACAGAAGAATTGTGTGAAACTTCTTTCTGTTCTGTTTGTTCAACTAAAAGAGTTGAAACTTAGTTTTGATTGAGCCGTTCTGAAACACTCTTTCTGTAGAAAATGCAAGTGGAGATTCGGAGCGCTAAGAGGGTAATAGTGGAAAAAGGAATGTCTCCAAATATAAACTACAAAGAATCATTCTGTGAAACTTCTTTCTGATCTGTGCATTCAGCTAACAGAGTTAAACCATACTTTGATTGAGCAGATCTGAACACTCTTTCTGTAGAAAATGCAACTGGACATTTGGAGCGCTAAGAGCGTAGTAGTGGAAAAAGGAATATATTCAAATATAAACTACACAGAAGCATTCTGTGAAACTTCTTTCTGATCTGAGCATTCAGCTAACAGAGTTAAACCATACTTTTGATTGAGCAGTTTTGAAACACTCTGTCTGTAGAAAATGCAACTGGACATTCGCAGCGCTAAGTGGGTAATAGTGGAAAAAAGAATATGTTCAAATATAAACTACACAGAAGCATTTTATGAAACTTCTTTCTGTTCTGTGCATTCAACTAACAGAGATGAACCTTACTTTTGATTGAGCCGTTCTGAAACACTCTTTCTGTAGAAACTGCAATTGGACATTCTGAGCGCTAAGAGGCTTATATTGGGAAAAAGAATGTCTACAAATAAAAACTACACAGAAAAATTGTGTGAAACTTCTTTCTGTTCTGTTTGTTCAACTAAAAGAGTTGAACCTTAGTTTTGATTGAGCCGTTCTGAAACACTCTTTCTGTAGAAAATGCAAGTGGAGATTTGGAGCGCTAAGAGGGTAATAGTGGAAAAAGGAATGTCTCCAAATATAAACTACACAGAATCATTCTGTGAAACTTCTTTCTGATCTGTGCATTCAGCTAACAGAGTTAAACCATACTTTTGATTGAGCAGATCTGAACACTCTTTCTGTAGAAAATGCAACTGGACATTTGGAGCGCTAAGAGAGTAGTAGTGGAAAAAGGAATATATTCAAATATAATCTACACAGAAGCATTCTGTGAAACTTCTTTCTGATCTGAGCATTCAGCTAACAGAGTTAAAACATACTTTTGATTGAGCAGTTTTGAAACACTCTGTCTGTAGAAAATGCAACTGGACATTCGTAGCGCTAAGTGGGTAATAGTGGAAAAAAGAATATGTTCAAATATAAACTACACAGAAGCATTGTATGAAACTTCTTTCTGTTCTGTGCATTCAACTAGCAGAGTTGAAACTTACTTTTGATTGAGCCTTTCTGAAACACTCTTTCTGTAGAAACTGCAATTGGACATTCTGAGCGCTAAGAGGCCTATATTGGGAAAAATAATATCTTCAAATAAAAACTACACAGAAGCATTGTGTGAAACTTATTTCTGATATGTTCATTAAGATAACAGAGTTAAACCATACTTTTGATTGCGCAGTTCTGAACACTCTTTCTGTAGAAAATGCAAGTGGACATTCGTAGCGCTAAGAGGGTAATAGTGGAAAAAGGAATATATTCAAATATAAACTACACAGTAGCATTCTGTGAAAATTCTTTCTGTTCTGTGCATTCAACTAACAGAGTTGAACCTTACTTTTGATTGAGCCGTTCTGAAACACTCTTTCTGTAGAAACTGCAATTGGACATGCTAAGCGCTAAGAGGCCTACATTGGGAAAAAAATATCTTCAAATAAAAACTACACAGATGCATTCTGTGAAACTTATTTCTGATCTGTAAATTCAGTTAACAGAGATAAAACATATTTTTCATTGAGCAGTTATGAAACACTCTTTTTGTAGAAAATGCAAGTGGAGATTCGGAGCGCTAAGAGGGTAATAGTGGAAAACGGAATGTCTTCAAATATAAACTACACAGAATCATTCGGTGAAACTTCTTTCTGATCTGTGCATTCAGCTAATAGAGTTAAACCATACTTTTGATTGAGCAGATCTGAACACTCTTTCTGTAGAAAATGCAACTGGACATTTGGAGCGCTAAGAGCGTAGTAGTGGAAAAAGGAATATATTCAAATATAAACTACACAGAAGCATTCTGTGAAACTTCTTTCTGATCTGAGCATTCAGCTAACGGAGTTAAACCATAATTTTGATTGAGCAGTTTTGAAACACTCTGTATGTAGAAAATGCAACTGGACATTCGTAGCGCTAAGTGGGTAATAGTGGAAAAAAGAATATGTTCAAATATAAACTACACAGAAGCATTGTATGAAACTTCTTTCTGTTCTGTGCATTCAACTAACAGAGTTGAACCTTACTTTTGATTGAGCCGTTCTGAAACACTCTTTCTGTAGAAACTGCAATTGGACATTCTGAGCGCTAAGAGGCCTATATTGGGAAAAAGAATGTCTACAAATAAAAACTACACAGAAGAATTGTGTGAAACTTCTTTCTGTTCTGTTTGTTCAACTAAAAGAGTTGAACCTTAGTTTTGATTGAGCCGTTCTGAAACACTCTTTCTGTAGAAAATGCAAGTGGAGATTCGGAGCGCTAAGAGGGTAATAGTGGAAAAAGGAATGTCTCCAAATATAAACTACACAGAATCATTCTGTGAAACTTCTTTCTGATCTGTGCATTCAGCTAACAGGGTTAAACCATACATTTGATTGAGCAGATCTGAACACTCTTTCTGTAGAAAATGCAACTGGACATTTGGAGTGCTAAGAGCGTAGTAGTGGAAAAAGGAATATATTCAAATATAAACTACACAGAAGTATTCTGTGAAACTTCTTTCTGATCTGAGCATTCAGCTAACAGAGTTAAACCATACTTTTGATTGAGCAGTTTTGAAACACTCTGTCTGTAGAAAATGCAACTGGACATTCGCAGCGCTAAGTGGGTAATAGTGGAAAAAAGAATATGTTCAAATATAAACTACACAGAAGCATTGTATGAAACTTCTTTCTGTTCTGTGCATTCAACTAACAGAGTTGAACCTTACTTTTGATTGAGCCGTTCTGAAACACTCTTTCTGTAGAAACTGCAATTGGACATTCTGAGCGCTAAGAGGCTTATATTGGGAAAAAGAATGTCTACAAATAAAAACTACACAGAAGAATTGTGTGAAACTTCTTTCTGTTCTGTTTGTTCAACTAAAAGAGTTGAACCTTAGTTTTGATTGAGCCGTTCTGAAACACTCTTTCTGTAGAAAATGCAAGTGGAGATTCGGAGCGCTAAGAGGGTAATAGTGGAAAAAGGAATGTCTCCAAATATAAACTACACAGAATCATTCTGTGAAACTTCTTTCTGATCTGTGCATTCAGCTAACAGAGTTAAAACATACTTTTGATTGAGCAGATCTGAACACTCTTGCTGTAGAAAATGCTACTGTACATTTGGAGCGCTAAGAGAGTAGTAGTGGAAAAAGGAATATATTCAAATATAAACTACACAGAAGCATTCTGTGAAACTTCTTTCTGATCTGAGCATTCAGCTAACAGAGTTAAACCATACTTTTGACTGAGCAGTTTTGAAACACTCTGTCTGTAGAAAATGCAACTGGACATTCGTAGTGCTAAGTGGGTAATAGTGGAAAAAAGAATATGTTCAAATATAAACTACACAGAAGCATTGTATGAAACTTATTTCTGTTCTGTGCATTCAACTAACAGAGTTGAACCTTACTTTTGATTGAGCCTTTCTGAAACACTCTTTCTGTAGAAACTGCAATTGGACATTCTGAGCGCTAAGAGGCCTCTATTGGGAAAAATAATATCTTCAAATAAAAACTACACAGAAGCATTGTGTGAAACTTATTTCTGATATGTTCATTAAGCTAACAGAGTTAAACCATACTTTTGATTGCGCAGTTCTGAACACTCTTTCTGTAGAAAATGCAAGTGGACATTCGGAGCGCTAATAGGGTAATAGTGGAAAAAGGAATATATTCAAATATAAACTACACAGTAGCATTCTGTGAAAATTCTTTCTGTTCTGTGCATTCAACTAACAGAGTTGAACCTTACTTTTGATTGAGCCGTTCTGAAACACTCTTTCTGTAGAAACTGCAATTGGACATGCTAAGCGCTAAGAGGCCTACATTGGGAAAAAGAATATCTTCAAATAAAAACTACACAGATGCATTCTGTGAAACATATTTCTGATCTGTAAATTCAGTTAACAGAGATAAAACATATTTTTGATTGAGCAGTTATGAAACACTCTTTTTGTAGAAAATGCAAGTGGAGATTCGGAGCGCTAAGAGGGTAATAGTGGAAAAAGGAATGTCTCCAAATATAAACTACACAGAATCATTCTGTGAAACTTCTTTCTGATCTGTGCATTCTGCTAACAGAGTTAAACCATACTTTTCATTGAGCAGATCTGAACACTCTTTCTGTAGAAAATGCAACTGGACATTTGGAGCGCTAAGAGAGTAGTAGTGGAAAAAGGAATATATTCAAATATAAACTACACAGAAACATTCTGTGAAACTTCTTTCTGATCTGAGCATTCAGCTAACAGAGTTTAACCATACTTTTGATTGAGCAGTTCTGAAACACTCTGTCTGTAGAAAATGCAACTGGACATTCGTAGCGCTAAGTGGGTAATAGTGGAAAAAAGAATATGTTCAAATATAAACTACACAGAAGCATTGTATGAAACTTCTTTCTGTTCTGTGCATTCAACTAACAGAGTTGAACCTTACTTTTGATTGAGCCTTTCTGAAACACTCTTTCTGTAGAAACTGCAATTGGACATTCTGAGCGCTAAGAGGCCTATATTGGGAAAAATAATATCTTCAAATAAAAACTACACAGAAGCATTGTGTGAAACTTATTTCTGATATGTTCATTTAGCTAACAGAGTTAAACCATACTTTTGATTGCGCAGTTCTGAACAATCTTTCTGTAGAAAATGCAAGTGGACATTCGGAGCGCTAAGAGGGTAATAGTGGAAAAAGGAATATATTCAAATATAAACTACACAGTAGCATTCTGTGAAAATTCTTTCTGTTCTGTGCATTCAACTAACAGAGTTGAACCTTACTTTTGATTGAGCCGTTCTGAAACACTCTTTCTGTAGAAACTGCAATTGGATATGCTAAGCGCTAAGAGGCCTACATTGGGAAAAAGAATATCTTCAAATAAAAACTACACAGATGCATTCTGTGAAACTTATTTCTGATCTGTAAATTTAGTTAACAGAGATAAAACATATTTTTCATTGAGCAGTTATGAAACAATCTTTTTGTAGAAAATGCAAGTGGAGATTCGGAGCGCTAAGATGGTAATAGTGGAAAACGGAATGTCTTCAAATATAAACTACACAGAATCATTCGGTGAAACTTCTTTCTGATCTGTGCATTCAGGTAACAGAGTTAAACCATACTTTTGATTGAGCAGATCTGAACACTCTTTCTGTAGAAAATGCAACTGGACATTTGGAGCGCTAAGAGCGTAGTAGTGGAAAAAGGAATATATTCAAATATAAACTACACAGAAGCATTCTGTGAAACTTCTTTCTGATCTGAGCATTCAGCTAACGGAGTTAAACCATACTTTTGATTGAGCAGTTTTGAAACACTCTGTCTGTAGAAAATGCAACTGGACATTCGTAGCGCTAAGTGGGTAATAGTGGAAAAAAGAATATGTTCAAATATAAACTACACAGAAGCATTGTATGAAACTTCTTTCTGTTCTGTGCATTCAACTAACAGAGTTGAACCTTACTTTTGATTGAGCCGTTCTGAAACACTCTTTCTGTAGAAACTGCAATTGGACATTCTGAGCGCTAAGAGGCCTATATTGGGAAAAAGAATGTCTACAAATAAAAACTACACAGAAGAATTGTGTGAAACTTCTTTCTGTTCTGTTTGTTCAACTAAAAGAGTTGAAACTTAGTTTTGATTGAGCCGTTCTGAAACACTCTTTCTGTAGAAAATGCAATTGGAGATTCGGAGCGCTAAGAGGGTAATAGTGGAAAAAGGAATGTCTCCAAATATAAACTACAAAGAATCATTCTGTGAAACTTCTTTCTGATCTGTGCATTCAGCTAACAGAGTTAAAACATACTTTTGATTGAGCAGATCTGAACACTCTTTCTGTAGAAAATGCAAGTGGACATTCGGAGCGCTAAGAGGGTAATAGTGGAAAAAGGAATATATTCAAATATAAACTACACAGTAGCATTCTGTGAAAATTCTTTCTGTTCTGTGCATTCAACTAACAGAGTTGAACCTTACTTTTGATTGAGCCGTTCTGAAACACTCTTTCTGTAGAAACTGCAATTGGACATGCTAAGCGCTAAGAGGCCTACATTGGGAAAAAGAATATCTTCAAATAAAAACTACACAGATGCATTCTGTGAAACTTATTTCTGATCTGTAAATTCAGTTAACAGAGATAAAACATATTTTTCATTGAGCAGTTATGAAACACTCTCTTTGTAGAAAATGCAAGTGGAGATTCGGAGCGCTAAGAGGGTAATAGTGGAAAACGGAATGTCTTCAAATATAAACTACACAGAATCATTCGGTGAAACTTCTTTCTGATCTGTGCATTCAGCTAACAGAGTTAAACCATACTTTTGATTGAGCAGATCTGAACACTCTTTCTGTAGAAAATGCAACTGGACATTTGGAGCGCTAAGAGCGTAGTAGTCGAAAAAGGAATATATTCAAATATAAACTACACAGAAGCATTCTGTGAAACTTCTTTCTGATCTGAGCATTCAGCTAACAGAGTTAAACCATACTTTTGATTGAGTAGTTTTGAAACACTCTCTCTGTAGAAAATGCAACTGGACATTCGTAGCGCTAAGTGTTTAATAGTGGAAAAAAGAATATGTTCAAATATAAACTACACAGAAGCATTGTATGAAACTTCTTTCTGTTCTGTGCATTCAACTAACACAGTTGAACCTTACTTTTGATTGAGCCGTTCTGAAACACTCTTTCTGTAGAAACTGCAATTGGACATTCTGAGCGCTAAGAGGCCTATATTGGGAAAAAGAATGTCTACAAATAAAAACTACACAGAAGAATTGTGTGAAACTTCTTTCTGTTCTGTGTGTTGAACTAAAAGAGTTGAACCTTAGTTTTGATTGAGCCGTTCTGAAACACTCTTTCTGTAGAAAATGCAAGTGGAGATTCGGAGCGCTAAGAGGGTTATAGTGGAAAAAGGAATGTCTCCAAATATAAACTACACAGAATCATTCTGTGAAACTTCTTTCTGATCTGTGCATTCAGCTAACAGAGTTAAACCATACTTTTGATTGAGCAGATCTGAACACTCTTTCTGTAGAAAATGCAACTGGACATTTGGAGCGCTAAGAGAGTAGTAGTGGAAAAAGGAATATATTCAAATATAAACTACACAGAAGCATTCTGTGAAACTTCTTTCTGATCTGAGCATTCAGCTAACAGAGTTAAACCATACTTTTGATTGAGCAGTTTTGAAACACTCTGTCTGTAGACAATGCAACTGGACATTCGTAGCGCTAAGTGGGTAATAGTGGAAAAAAAATATGTTCAAATATAAACTACACAGAAGCATTGTATGAAACTTCTTTCGGTTCTGTGCATTCAACTAACAGAGTTGAACCTTACTTTTGATTGAGCCTTTCTGAAACACTCTTTCTGTAGAAACTGCAATTGGACATTCTGAGCGCTAAGAGGCCTCTATTGGGAAAAATAATATCTTCAAATAAAAACTACACAGAAGCATTGTGTGAAACTTATTTCTGATATGTTCATTAAGCTAACAGAGTTAAACCATACTTTTGATTGCGCAATTCTGAACACTCTTTTTGTAGAAAATGCAAGTGGACATTCGGAGCGCTAAGAGGGTAATAGTGGAAAAAGGAATATATTCAAATATAAACTACACAGTAGCATTCTGTGAAAATTCTTTCTGTTCTGTGCATTCAACTAACAGAGTTGAACCTTACATTTAATTGAGCCGTTCTGAAACACTCTTTCTGTAGAAACTGCAATTGGACATGCTAAGCGCTAAGAGGCCTACATTGGGAAAAAGAATATCTTCAAATAAAAACTACACAGATGCATTCTGTGAAACTTATTTCTGATCTGTAAATTCAGTTAACAGAGATAAAACATATTTTTGATTGAGCAGTTATGAAACACTCTTTTTGTAGAAAATGCAAGTGGAGATTCGGAGCGCTAAGAGGGTAATAGGGGAAAAAGGAATGTCTTCAAATATAAACTACACAGAATCATTTGGTGAAACTTCTTTATGATCTGTGCATTCAGCTAACAGAGTTAAACCATACTTTTGATTGAGCAGATCTGAACACTCTTTGTGTAGAAAATGCAACTGGACATTTGGAGCGCTAAGAGCGTAGTAGTGGAAAAAGGAATATATTCAAATATAAACTACACAGAACCATTCTGTGAAACTTCTTTCTGATCTGAGCATTCAGCTAACAGAGTTAAACCATACTTTTGATTGAGCAGTTTTGAAACACTCTGTCTGTAGAAAATGCAACTGGACATTCGTAGCGCTAAGTGGGTAATAGTGGAAAAAAAATATGTTCAAATATAAACTACACAGAAGCATTGTATGAAACTTCTTTCTGTTCTGTGCATTCAACTAACAGAGTTGAACCTTACTTTTGATTGAGCCGTTCTGAAACACTCTTTCTGTAGAAACTGCAATTGGACATTCTGAGCGCTAAGAGGCCTATATTGGGAAAAAGAATGTCTACAAATAAAAACTACACAGAAGAATTGTGTGAAACTTCTTTCTGTTCTGTTTGTTCAACTAAAAGAGTTGAACCTTAGTTTTGATTGAGCCGTTCTGAAACACTCTTTCTGTAGAAAATGCAAGTGGAGTTTCAGAGCGCTAAGAGGGTAATAGTGGAAAAAGGAATGTCTCCAAATATAAACTACACAGAATCATTCTGTGAAACTTCTTTCTGATCTGTGCATTCAGCTAACAGAGTTAAACCATACTTTTGATTGAGCAGATCTGAACACTCTTTGTGTAGAAAATGCAACTGGACATTTGGAGCGCTAAGAGCGTAGTAGTGGAAAAAGGAATATATTCAAATATAAACTACACAGAAGCATTCTGTGAAACTTCTTTCTGATCTGAGCATTCAGCTAACAGAGTTAAACCATACTTTTGATTGAGCAGTTTTGAAACACTCTGTCTGTAGAAAATGCAACTGGACATTCGTAGCGCTAAGTGGGTAATAGTGGAAAAAAAATATGTTCAAATATAAACTACACAGAAGCATTGTATGAAACTTCTTTCTGTTCTGTGCATTCAACTAACAGAGTTGAACCTTACTTTTGATTGAGCCGTTCTGAAACACTCTTTCTGTAGAAACTGCAATTGGACATTCTGAGCGCTAAGAGGCCTATATTGGGAAAAAGAATGTCTACAAATAAAAACTACACAGAAGAATTGTGTGAAACTTCTTTCTATTCTGTTTGTTCAACTAAAAGAGTTGAACCTTAGTTTTGATTGAGCCGTTCTGAAACACTCTTTCTGTAGAAAATGCAAGTGGAGTTTCAGAGCGCTAAGAGGGTAATAGTGGAAAAAGGAATGTCTCCAAATATAAACTACACAGAATCATTCTGTGAAACTACTTTCTGATCTGTGCATTCAGCTAACAGAGTTAAACCATACTTTTGATTGAGCAGATCTGAAAAATCTTTCTGTAGAAAATGCAACTGGACATTTGGAGCGCTAAGAGAGTAGTAGTGGAAAAAGTAATATATTCAAATATAAACTACACAGAAGCATTCTGTGAAACTTCTTTCTGATCTGAGCATTCAGCTAACAGAGTTAAACCATACTTTTGATTGAGCAGTTTTGAAACACTCTGTCTGTAGAAAATGCAACTGGACATTCGTAGCGCTAAGTGGGTAATAGTGGAAAAAAGAATATGTTCAAATATAAACTACACAGAAGCATTGTATGAAACTTCTTTCTGTTCTGTGCATTCAACTAACAGAGTTGAACCTTACATTTGATTGAGCCGTTCTGAAACACTCTTTCTGTAGAAACTGCAATTGGACATTCTGAGCGCTAAGAGGTCTATATTGGGAAAAAGAATGTCTACAAATAAAAACTACACAGAAGAATTGTGTGAAACTTCTTTCTGTTCTGTTTGTTCAACTAAAAGATTTGAACCTTAGTTTTGATTGAGCCGTTCTGAAACACTCTTTCTGTGGAAAATGCAAGTGGAGATTTGGAGCGCTAAGAGGGTAATAGTAGAAAAAGGAATGTCTCCAAATATAAACTACACAGAATCATTCTGTGAAACTTCTTTCTGATCTGTGCATTCAGCTAACAGAGTTAAACCATACTTTTGATTGAGCAGATCTGAACACTCTTTCTGTAGAAAATGCAACTGGACATTTGGAGCGCTAAGAGCGTAGTAGTGGAAAAAGGAATATATTCAAATATAAACTACACAGAAGCATTCTGTGAAACTTCTTTCTGATCTGAGCATTCAGCTAACAGAGTTAAACCATACTTTTGATTGAGCAGTTTTGAAACACTCTGTCTGTAGAAAATGCAACTGGACATTCGTAGCGCTAAGTGGGTAATAGTGGAAAAAAGAATATGTTCAAATATAAACTACACAGAAGCATTGTATGAAACTTCTTTCTGTTCTGTGCATTCAACTAACAGAGTTGAACCTTACTTTTGATTGAGCCTTTCTGAAACACTCTTTCTGTAGAAACTGCAATGGGACATTCTGAGAGCTAAGAGGCCTATATTGGGAAAAATAATATCTTCAAATAAAAACTACACAGAAGCATTGTGTGAAACTTATTTCTGATATGTTCATTAAGCTAACAGAGTTAAACCATACTTTTGATTGCGCAGTTCTGAACACTCTTTCTGTAGAAAATGCAAGTGGACATTCGGAGCGCTAAGAGGGTAATAGTGGAAAAAGGAATATATTCAAATATAAACTACACAGTAGCATTCTGTGAAAATTCTTTCTGTTCTGTACATTCAACTAACAGAGTTGAACCTTACTTTTGATTGAGCCGTTCTGAAACACTCTTTCTGTAGAAACTGCAATTGGACATGCTAAGCGCTAAGAGGCCTACATTGGGAAAAAGAATATCTTCAAATAAAAACTACACAGATGCATTCTGTGAAACTTATTTCTGATCTGTAAATTCAGTTAACAGAGATAAAACATATTTTTCATTGAGCAGTTATGAAACACTCTCTTTGTAGAAAATGCAGGTGGAGATTCGGAGCGCTAAGAGGGTAGTAGTGGAAAACGGAATGTCTTCAAATATAAACTACACAGAATCATTCGGTGAAACTTCTTTCTGATCTGTGCATTCAGCTAACAGAGTTAAACCATACTTTTGATTGAGCAGATCTGAACACTCTTTCTGTAGAAAATGCAACTGGACATTTGGAGCGCTAAGAGTGTAGTAGTGGAAAAAGGAATATATTCAAATATAAACTACACAGAAGCATTCTGTGAAACTTCTTTCTGATCTGAGCATTCAGCTAACAGAGTTAAACCATACTTTTGATTGAGCAGTTTTGAAACACTCTGTCTGTAGAAAATGCAACTGGACATTCGTAGCGCCAAGTGGGTAATAGTGGAAAAAAGAATATGTTCAAATATAAACTACACAGAAGCATTGTATGAAATTTCTTTCTGTTCTGTGCATTCAACTAACAGAGTTGAACCTTAGTTTTGATTGAGCCTTTCTGAAACACTCTTTCTGTAGAAACTGCAATTGGACATTCTGAGCGCTAAGAGGCCTATATTGGGAAAAATATTATCTTCAAATAAAAACTACACAGAAGCATTGTGTGAAACTTATTTCTGATATGTTCATTAAGCTAACAGAGTTAAACCATACTTTTGATTGCGCAGTTCTGAACACTCTTTCTGTAGAAAATGCAAGTGGACATTCGGAGCGCTAAGAGGGTAATAGTGGAAAAAGGAATATATTCAAATATAAACTACACAGTAGCATTCTGTGAAAATTCTTTCTGTTCTGTGCATTCAACTAACAGAGTTGAACCTTACTTTTGATTGAGCCGTTCTGAAACACTCTTTCTGTAGAAACTGCAATTGGACATGCTAAGCGCTAAGAGGCCTACATTGGGAAAAAGAATATCTTCAAATAAAAACTACACAGATGCATTCTGTGAAACTTATTTCTGATCTGTAAATTCAGTTAACAGAGATAAAACATATTTTTGATTGAGCAGTTATGAAACACTCTTTTTGTAGAAAATGCAAGTGGAGATTCGGAGCGCTAAGAGGGTAATAGTGGAAAAAGGAATGTCTTCAAATATAAACTACACAGAATCATTCTGTGAAAATTCTTTCTGATCTGTGCATTCAGCTAACAGAGTTAAACCATACTTTTGATTGAGCAGATCTGAAAACTCTTTCTGTAGAAAACGCAACTGGACATTTGGAGCGCTAAGAGAGTAGTAGTGGAAAAAGGAATATATTCAAATATAAACTACACAGAAGCATTCTGTGAAACTACTTTCTGATCTGAGCATTCAGCTAACAGAGTTAAACCATACTTTTGATTGAGCAGTTTTGAAACACTCTGTCTGTAGAAAATGCAACTGGACATTCGTAGCGCTAAGTGGGTAATAGTGGAAAAAAGAATATGTTCAAATATAAACTACACAGAAGCATTGTATGAAACTTCTTTCTGTTCTGTGCATTCAACTAACAGAGTTGAACCTTACTTTTGATTGAGCCGTTCTGAAACACTCTTTCTGTAGAAACTGCAATTGGACATTCTGAGCGCTAAGAGGCCTATATTGGGAAAAAGAATGTCTACAAATAAAAACTACACAGAAGAATTGTGTGAAACTTCATTCTGTTCTGTTTGTTCAACTAAAAGATTTGAACCTTAGTTTTGATTGAGCCGTTCTGAAACACTCTTTCTGTGGAAAATGCAAGTGGAGATTCGGAGCGCTAAGAGGGTAATAGTGGAAAAAGGAATGTCTCCAAATATAAACTACACAGAATCATTCTGTGAAACTTCTTTCTGATCTGTGCATTCAGCTAACAGAGTTAAACCATACTTTTGATTGAGCAGATCTGAACACTCTTTCTGTAGAAAATGCAACTGGACATTTGGAGCGCTAAGAGAGTAGTAGTGGAAAAAGGAATATATTCAAATATAAACTACACAGAAGCATTCTGTGAAACTTCTTTCTGATCTGAGCATTCAGCTAACAGAGTTAAACCATACGTTTGATTGAGCAGTTTTGAAACACTCTGTCTGTACAAAATGCAACTGGACATTCGTAGCGCTAAGTGGGTAATAGTGGAAAAAAGAATATGTTCAAATATAAACTACACAGAAGCATTGTATGAAACTTCTTTCGGTTCTGTGCATTCAACTAACAGAGTTGAACCTTACTTTTGATTGAGCCGTTCTGAAACTCTCTTTCTGTAGAAACTGCAATTGGACATTCTGAGCGCTAAGAGGCCTATATTGGGAAAAAGAATGTCTACAAATAAAAACTACACAGAAGAATTGTGTGAAACTTCTTTCTGTTCTGTTTGTTCAACTAAAAGAGTTGAACCTTAGTTTTGATTGAGCCGTTCTGAAACACTCTTTCTGTAGAAAATGCAAGTGGAGATTCGGAGCGCTAAGAGGGTAATAGTGGAAAAAGGAATGTCTCCAAATATAAACTACACAGAATCATTCTGTGAAACTTCTTTCTGATCTGTGCATTCAGTTAACAGAGTTAAACCATACTTTTGATTGAGCAGATCTGAACACTCTTTCTGTAGAAAATGCAACTGGACATTTGGAGCGCTAAGAGAGTAGTAGTGGAAAAAGGAATATATTCAAATATAAACTACACAGAAGCATTCTGTGAAACTTCTTTCTGATCTAAGCATTCAGCTAACAGAGTTAAACCATACTTTTGATTGAGCAGTTTTGAAACACTCTGTCTGTAGAAAATGCAACTGGACATTCGTAGCGCTAAGTGGGTAACAGTGGAAAAAAGAATATGTTCAAATATAAACTACACAGAAGCATTGTATGAAACTTCTTTCTGTTCTGTGCATTCAACTAACAGAGTTGAACCTTACTTTTGATTGAGCCTTTCTGAAACACTCTTTCTGTAGAAACTGCAATTGGACATTCTGAGCGCTAAGAGGCCTCTATTGGGAAAAATAATATCTTCAAATAAAAACAACACAGAAGCATTGTGTGAAACTTATTTCTGATATGTTCATTAAGCTAACAGAGTTAAACCATACTTTTGATTGCGCAGTTCTGAACACTCTTTCTGTAGAAAATGCAAGTGGACATTCGGAGCGCTAAGAGGGTAATAGTGGAATAAGGAATATATTCAAATATAAACTATACAGTAGCATTCTGTGAAAATTCTTTCTGTTCTGTGCATTCAACTAACAGAGTTGAACCTTACTTTTAATTGAGCCGTTCTGAAACACTCTTTCTGTAGAAACTGCAATTGGACATGCTAAGCGCTAAGAGGCCTACATTGGGAAAAAGAATATCTTCAAATAAAAACTACACAGATGCATTCTGTGAAACTTATTTCTGATCTGTAAATTCAGTTAACAGAGATAAAACATATTTTTGATTGAGCAGTTATGAAACACTCTTTTTGTAGAAAATGCAAGTGGAGATTCGGAGCGCTAAGAGGGTAATAGTGGAAAAAGGAATGTCTTCAAATATAAACTACACAGAATCATTCGGTGAAACTTCTTTCTGATCTGTTCATTCAGCTAACAGAGTTAAACCATACTTTTGATTGAGCAGATCTGAACACTCTTTGTGTAGAAAATGAAACTGGACATTTGGAGCGCTAAGAGCGAAGTGGTGGAAAAAGGAATATATTCAAATATAAACTACACAGAAGCATTCTGTGAAACTTCTTTCTGATCTGAGCATTCAGCTAACAGAGTTAAACCATACTTTTGATTGAGCAGTTTTGAAACACTCTGTCTGTAGAAAATGCAACTGGACATTCGTAGCGCTAAGTGGGTAATAGTGGAAAAAAGAATATGTTCAAATATAAATTACACAGAAGCATTGTATGAAACTTCTTTCTGTTCTGTGCATTCAACTAACAGAGTTGAACCTTACTTTTGATTGAGCCGTTCTGAAACACTCTTTCTGTAGAAACTGCAATTGGACATTCTGAGCGCTAAGAGGCCTATATTGGGAAAAAGAATGTCTACAAATAAAAACTACACAGAAGAATTGTGTGAAACTTCTTTCTGTTCTGTTTGTTCATTAAAAGAGTTGAACTTTAGATTTGATTGAGCCGTTCTGAAACACTCTTTCTGTAGAAAATGCAAGTGGAGATTCGGAGCGCTAAGAGGGTAATAGTGGAAAAAGGAATGTCTCCAAATATAAACTACACAGAATCATTCTGTGAAACTTTTTTCTGATCTGTGCATTCAGCTAACAGAGTTAAACCATACTTTTGATTGAGCAGATCTGAACAATCTTTCTGTAGAAAATGCAACTGGACATTTGGAGCGCTAAGAAAGTAGTAGTGGAAAAAGGAATATATTCAAATATAAACTACACAGAAGCATTCTGTGAAACTTCTTTCTGATCTGAGCATTCAGCTAACAGACTTAAACCATACTTTTGATTGAGCAGTTTTGAAACACTCTGTCTGTAGAAAATGCAACTGGACATTCGTAGCGCTAAGTGGGTAATAGTGGAAAAAATAATATGTTCAAATATAAACTACACAGAAGCATTGTATGAAACTTCTTTCGGTTCTGTGCATTCAACTAACAGAGTTGAACCTTACTTTTGATTGAGCCGTTCTGAAACTCTCTTTCTGTAGAAACTGCAATTGGACATTCTGAGCGCTAAGAGGCCTATATTGGGAAAAAGAATGTCTACAAATAAAAACTACACAGAAGAATTGTGTGAAACTTCTTTCTGTTCTGTTTGTTCAACTAAAAGAGTTGAACCTTAGTTTTGATTGAGCCGTTCTGAAACACTCTTTCTGTAGGAAATGCAAGTGGAGATTCGGAGCGCTAAGAGGGTAATAGTGGAAAAAGGAATGTCTCCAAATATAAACTACACAGAATCATTCTGTGAAACTTCTTTCTGATCTGTGCATTCAGCTAACAGAGTTAAACCATACTTTTGATTGAGCAGATCTGAACACTCTTTCTGTAGAAAATGCAACTGGACATTTGGAGCGCTAAGAGAGTAGTAGTGGAAAAAGGAATATATTCAAATATAAACTACACAGAAGCATTCTGTGAAACTTCTTTCTGATCTGAGCATTCAGCTAACAGAGTTAAACCATACTTTTGATTGAGCAGTTTTGAAACACTCTGTCTGTAGAAAAAGCAACTGGACATTCGTAGCGCTAAGTGGGTAACAGTGGAAAAAAGAATATGTTCAAATATAAACTACACAGAAGCATTGTATGAAACTTCTTTCTGTTCTGTGCATTCAACTAACAGAGTTGAACCTTACATTTGATTGAGCCTTTCTGAAACACTCTTTCTGTAGAAACTGCAATTGGACATTCTGAGCGCTAAGAGGCCTCTATTGGGAAATATAATATCTTCAAATAAAAACTACACAGAAGCATTGTGTGAAACTTATTTCTGATATGTTCATTAAGCTAACAGAGTTAAACCATACTTTTGATTGCGCAGTTCTGAACACTCTTTCTGTAGAAAATGCAAGTGGACATTCGGAGCGCTAAGAGGGTAATAGTGGAAAAAGGAATATATTCAAATATAAACTACACATTAGCATTCTGTGAAAATTCTTTCTGTTCTGTGCATTCAACTAACAGAGTTGAACCTTACTTTTGATTGAGCCGTTCTGAAACACTCTTTCTGTAGAAACTGCAATTGGACATGCTAAGCGCTAAGAGGCCTACATTGGGAAAAAGAATATCTTCAAATAAAAACTACACAGATGCATTCTGTGAAACTTATTTCTGATCTGTAAATTCAGTTAACAGAGATAAAACATATTTTTCATTGAGCAGTTATGAAACACTCTTTTTGTAGAAAATGCAAGTGGAGATTCGGAGCGCTAAGAGGGTAATAGTGGAAAAAGGAATGTCTTCAAATATAAACTACACAGAATCATTCTGTGAAAATTCTTTCTGATCTGTGCATTCAGCTAACAGAGTTAAACCATACTTTTGATTGAGCAGATCTGAAAACTCTTTCTGTAGAAAACGCAACTGGACATTTGGAGCGCTAAGAGAGTAGTAGTGGAAAAAGGAATATATTCAAATATAAACTACACAGAAGCATTCTGTGAAACTACTTTCTGATCTGAGCATTCAGCTAACAGAGTTAAACCATACTTTTGATTGAGCAGTTTTGAAACACTCTGTCTGTAGAAAATGCAACTGGACATTCGTAGCGCTAAGTGGGTAATAGTGGAAAAAAGAATATGTTCAAATATAAACTACACAGAAGCATTGTATGAAACTTCTTTCTGTTCTGTGCATTCAACTAACAGAGTTGAACCTTACTTTTGATTGAGCCGTTCTGAAACACTCTTTCTGTAGAAACTGCAATTGGACATTCTGAGCGCTAAGAGGCCTATATTGGGAAAAAGAATGTCTACAAATAAAAACTACACAGAAGAATTGTGTGAAACTTCATTCTGTTCTGTTTGTTCAACTAAAAGATTTGAACCTTAGTTTTGATTGAGCCGTTCTGAAACACTCTTTCTGTGGAAAATGCAAGTGGAGATTCGGAGCGCTAAGAGGGTAATAGTGGAAAAAGGAATGTCTCCAAATATAAACTACACAGAATCATTCTGTGAAACTTCTTTCTGATCTGTGCATTCAGCTAACAGAGTTAAACCATACTTTTGATTGAGCAGATCTGAACACTCTTTCTGTAGAAAATGCAACTGGACATTTGGAGCGCTAAGAGAGTAGTAGTGGAAAAAGGAATATATTCAAATATAAACTACACAGAAGCATTCTGTGAAACTTCTTTCTGATCTGAGCATTCAGCTAACAGAGTTAAACCATACGTTTGATTGAGCAGTTTTGAAACACTCTGTCTGTACAAAATGCAACTGGACATTCGTAGCGCTAAGTGGGTAATAGTGGAAAAAAGAATATGTTCAAATATAAACTACACAGAAGCATTGTATGAAACTTCTTTCGGTTCTGTGCATTCAACTAACAGAGTTGAACCTTACTTTTGATTGAGCCGTTCTGAAACTCTCTTTCTGTAGAAACTGCAATTGGACATTCTGAGCGCTAAGAGGCCTATATTGGGAAAAAGAATGTCTACAAATAAAAACTACACAGAAGAATTGTGTGAAACTTCTTTCTGTTCTGTTTGTTCAACTAAAAGAGTTGAACCTTAGTTTTGATTGAGCCGTTCTGAAACACTCTTTCTGTAGAAAATGCAAGTGGAGATTCGGAGCGCTAAGAGGGTAATAGTGGAAAAAGGAATGTCTCCAAATATAAACTACACAGAATCATTCTGTGAAACTTCTTTCTGATCTGTGCATTCAGTTAACAGAGTTAAACCATACTTTTGATTGAGCAGATCTGAACACTCTTTCTGTAGAAAATGCAACTGGACATTTGGAGCGCTAAGAGAGTAGTAGTGGAAAAAGGAATATATTCAAATATAAACTACACAGAAGCATTCTGTGAAACTTCTTTCTGATCTGAGCATTCAGCTAACAGAGTTAAACCATACTTTTGATTGAGCAGTTTTGAAACACTCTGTCTGTAGAAAATGCAACTGGACATTCGTAGCGCTAAGTGGGTAACAGTGGAAAAAAGAATATGTTCAAATATAAACTACACAGAAGCATTGTATGAAACTTCTTTCTGTTCTGTGCATTCAACTAACAGAGTTGAACCTTACTTTTGATTGAGCCTTTCTGAAACACTCTTTCTGTAGAAACTGCAATTGGACATTCTGAGCGCTAAGAGGCCTCTATTGGGAAAAATAATATCTTCAAATAAAAACAACACAGAAGCATTGTGTGAAACTTATTTCTGATATGTTCATTAAGCTAACAGAGTTAAACCATACTTTTGATTGCGCAGTTCTGAACACTCTTTCTGTAGAAAATGCAAGTGGACATTCGGAGCGCTAAGAGGGTAATAGTGGAATAAGGAATATATTCAAATATAAACTATACAGTAGCATTCTGTGAAAATTCTTTCTGTTCTGTGCATTCAACTAACAGAGTTGAACCTTACTTTTAATTGAGCCGTTCTGAAACACTCTTTCTGTAGAAACTGCAATTGGACATGCTAAGCGCTAAGAGGCCTACATTGGGAAAAATAATATCTTCAAATAAAAACTACACAGATGCATTCTGTGAAACTTATTTCTGATCTGTAAATTCAGTTAACAGAGATAAAACATATTTTTGATTGAGCAGTTATGAAACACTCTTTTTGTAGAAAATGCAAGTGGAGATTCGGAGCGCTAAGAGGGTAATAGTGGAAAAAGGAATGTCTTCAAATATAAACTACACAGAATCATTCGGTGAAACTTCTTTCTGATCTGTTCATTCAGCTAACAGAGTTAAACCATACTTTTGATTGAGCAGATCTGAACACTCTTTGTGCAGAAAATGAAACTGGACATTTGGAGCGCTAAGAGCGAAGTGGTGGAAAAAGGAATATATTCAAATATAAACTACACAGAAGCATTCTGTGAAACTTCTTTCTGATCTGAGCATTCAGCTAACAGAGTTAAACCATACTTTTGATTGAGCAGTTTTGAAACACTCTGTCTGTAGAAAATGCAACTGGACATTCGTAGCGCTAAGTGGGTAATAGTGGAAAAAAGAATATGTTCAAATATAAATTACACAGAAGCATTGTATGAAACTTCTTTCTGTTCTGTGCATTCAACTAACAGAGTTGAACCTTACTTTTGATTGAGCCGTTCTGAAACACTCTTTCTGTAGAAACTGCAATTGGACATTCTGAGCGCTAAGAGGCCTATATTGGGAAAAAGAATGTCTACAAATAAAAACTACACAGAAGAATTGTGTGAAACTTCTTTCTGTTCTGTTTGTTCATTAAAAGAGTTGAACTTTAGATTTGATTGAGCCGTTCTGAAACACTCTTTCTGTAGAAAATGCAAGTGGAGATTCGGAGCGCTAAGAGGGTAATAGTGGAAAAAGGAATGTCTCCAAATATAAACTACACAGAATCATTCTGTGAAACTTTTTTCTGATCTGTGCATTCAGCTAACAGAGTTAAACCATACTTTTGATTGAGCAGATCTGAACAATCTTTCTGTAGAAAATGCAACTGGACATTTGGAGCGCTAAGAAAGTAGTAGTGGAAAAAGGAATATATTCAAATATAAACTACACAGAAGCATTCTGTGAAACTTCTTTCTGATCTGAGCATTCAGCTAACAGACTTAAACCATACTTTTGATTGAGCAGTTTTGAAACACTCTGTCTGTAGAAAATGCAACTGGACATTCGTAGCGCTAAGTGGGTAATAGTGGAAAAAATAATATGTTCAAATATAAACTACACAGAAGCATTGTATGAAACTTCTTTCGGTTCTGTGCATTCAACTAACAGAGTTGAACCTTACTTTTGATTGAGCCGTTCTGAAACTCTCTTTCTGTAGAAACTGCAATTGGACATTCTGAGCGCTAAGAGGCCTATATTGGGAAAAAGAATGTCTACAAATAAAAACTACACAGAAGAATTGTGTGAAACTTCTTTCTGTTCTGTTTGTTCAACTAAATGAGTTGAACCTTAGTTTTGATTGAGCCGTTCTGAAACACTCTTTCTGTAGAAAATGCAAGTGGAGATTCGGAGCGCTAAGAGGGTAATAGTGGAAAAAGGAATGTCTCCAAATATAAACTACACAGAATCATTCTGTGAAACTTCTTTCTGATCTGTGCATTCAGCTAACAGGGTTAAACCATACTTTTGATTGAGCAGATCTGAATACTCTTTCTGTAGAAAATGCAACTGGACATTTGGAGCGCTAAGAGAGTAGTAGTGGAAAAAGGAATATATTCAAATATAAACTACACAGAAGCATTCTGTGAAACTTCTTTCTGATCTGAGCATTCAGCTAACAGAGTTAAACCATACTTTTGATTGAGCAGTTTTGAAACACGCTGTCTGTAGAAAATGCAACTGGACATTCGTAGCGCCAAGTGGGTAATAGTGGAAAAAAGAATATGTTCAAATATAAACTACACAGAAGCATTGTATGAAATTTCTTTCTCTTCTGTGCATTCAACTAACAGAGTTGAACCTTAGTTTAGATTGAGCCTTTCTGAAACACTCTTTCTGTAGAAACTGCAATTGGACATTCTGAGCGCTAAGAGGCCTATATTGGGAAAAATAATATCTTCAAATAAAAACTACACAGAAGCATTGTGTGAAACTTATTTCTGATATGTTCATTAAGCTAACAGAGTTAAACCATACTTTTGATTGCGCAGTTCTGAACACTCTTTCTGTAGAAAATGCAAGTGGACATTCTGAGCGCTAAGAGGGTAATAGTGGAAAAAGGAATATATTCAAATATAAACTACACAGTAGCATTCTGTGAAAATTCTTTCTGTTCTGTGCATTCAACTAACAGAGTTGAACCTTACTTTTGATTGAGCCGTTCTGAAACATTCTTTCTGTAGAAACTGCAATTGGACATGCTAAGCGCTAAGAGGCCTACATTGGGAAAAAGATTATCTTCAAATAAAAACTACACAGATGCATTCTGTGAAACTTATTTCTGATCTGTAAATTCAGTTAACAGAGATAAAACATATTTTTGATTGAGCAGTTATGAAACACTCTTTTTGTAGAAAATGCAAGTGGAGATTCGGAGCGCTAAGTGGGTAATAGTGGAAAAAGGAATGTCTTCAAATATAAACTACACAGAATCATTCGGTGAAACTTCTTTCTGATCTGTGCATTCAGCTAACAGAGTTAAACCATACTTTTGATTGAGCAGATCTTAACACTCTTTCTGTAGAAAATGCAACTGGACATTTGGAGCGCTAAGAGCATAGTACTGGAAAAAGGAATATATTCAAATATAAACTACACAGAAGCATTCTGTGAAACTTCTTTCTGATCTGAGCATTCAGCTAACAGAGTTAAACCATACTTTTGATTGAGCAGTTTTGAAACACTCTGTCTGTAGAAAATGCAACTGGACATTCGTAGCCCTAAGTGGGTAATAGTGGAAAAAAGAATATGTTCAAATATAAACTACACAGAAGCATTGTATGAAATTTCTTTCTGTTCTGTGCATTCAACTAACAGAGTTGAACCTTACTTTTGATTGAGCCGTTCTGAAACACTCTTTCTGTAGAAACTGCAATTGGACATTCTGAGCGCTAAGAGGCCTATATTGGGAAAAAGAATGTCTGCAAATAAAAACTACACAGAAGAATTTTGTGAAACTTCTTTCTGTTCTGTTTGTTCAACTAAAAGAGTTGAACCTTAGTTTTGATTGAGCCGTTCTGAAACACTCTTTCTGTAGAAAATGCAAGTGGAGATTCGGAGCGCTAAGAGGGTAATAGTGGAAAAAGGAATGTCTCCAAATATAAACTACACAGAATCACTCTGTGAAACTTCTTTCTGATCTGTGCATTCAGCTAACAGAGTTAAACCATACTTTTGATTGAGCAGATCTGAACACTCTTTCTGTAGAAAATGCAACTGGACATTTGGAGCGCTAAGAGAGTAGTAGTGGAAAAAGGAATATATTCAAATATAAACTACACAGAAGCATTCTGTGAAACTTCTTTCTGATCTGAGCATTCAGCTAACAGAATTAAACCATACTTTTGATTGAGCAGTTTTGAAACACTCTGTCTGTAGAAAATGCAACTGGACATTCGTAGCGCTAAGTGGGTAATAGTGGAAAAAAGAATATGTTCAAATATAAACTACACAGAACCATTGTATGAAACTTCTTTCTGTTCTGCGCATTCAACTAACAGAGTTGAACCTTACTTTTGATTGAGCCTTTCTGAAACACTCTTTCTGTAGAAACTGCAATTGGACATTCTGAGCGCTAAGAGGCCTCTATTGGGAAAAATAATATCTTCAAATAAAAACTACACAGTAGAATTGTGTGAAACTTATTTCTGATATGTTCATTAAGCTAACAGAGTTAAACCATACTTTTGATTGCGCAGTTCTGAACACTCTTTCTGTAGAAAATGCAAGTGGACATTCGGAGCGCTAAGAGGGTAATAGTGGAAAAAGGAATATATTCAAATATAAACTACACAGTAGCATTCTGTGAAAATTCTTTCTGTTCAGTGCATTCAACTAACAGAGTTGAACCTTACTTTTAATTGAGCCGTTGTGATACACTCTTTCTGTAGAAACTGCAATTGGACATGCTAAGCGCTAAGAGGCCTACATTGGGAAAAAGAATATCTTCAAATAAAAACTACACAGATGCATTCTGTGAAACTTATTTCTGATCTGTAAATTCAGTTATCAGAGATAAAACATATTTTTGATTGAGCAGTTATGAAACACTCTTTTTGTAGAAAATGCAAGTGGAGATTCGGAGCGCTAAGGGGGTAATAGTGGAAAAAGGAATGTCTTCAAATATAAACTACACAGAATCATTCGGGGAAACTTCTTTCTGATCTGTGCATTCAGCTAACAGAGTTAAACCATACTTTTGATTGAGCAGATCTGAACACTCTTTGTGTAGAAAATGCAACTGGACATTTGGAGCGCTAAGAGCGTAGTAGTGGAAAAAGGAATATATTCAAATATAAACTACACAGAAGCATTCTGTGAAACTTCTTTCTGATCTGAGCATTCAGCTAACAGAGTTAAACCATACTTTTGATTGAGCAGTTTTGAAACACTCTGTCTGTAGAAAATGCAACTGGACATTCGTAGCGCTAAGTGGGTAATAGTGGAAAAAAGAATATATTCAAATATAAACTACACAGAAGCATTGTATGAAACTTCTTTCTGTTCTGTGCATTCAACTAACAGAGTTGAACCTTACTTTTGATTGAGCCGTTCTGAAACACTCTTTCTGTAGAAACTGCAATTGGACATTCTGAGCGCTAAGAGGCCTATATTGGGAAAAAGAATGTCTACAAATAAAAACTACACAGAAGAATTGTGTGAAACTTCTTTCTGTTATGTTTGTTCAACTAAAAGAGTTGAACTTTAGTTTTGATTGAGCCGTTCTGAAACACTCTTTCTGTAGAAAATGCAAGTGGAGATTCGGAGCGCTAAGAGGGTATTAGTGGAAAAAGGAATGTCTCCAAATATAAACTACACAGAATCATTCTGTGAAACTTCTTTCTGATCTGTGCATTCAGCTAACAGAGTTAAACCATACTTTTGATTGAGCAGATCTGAACACTCTTTCTGTAGAAAATGCAACTGGACATTTGGAGCGCTAAGAGCGTAGTAGTGGAAAAAGGAATATATTCAAATATAAACTACACAGAAGCATTCTGTGAAACTTCTTGCTGATCTGAGCATTCAGCTAACAGAATTAAACCATACTTTTGATTGAGCAGTTTTGAAACACTCTGTCTGTAGAAAATTCAACTGGACATTCATAGCGCTAAGTGGGTAATAGTGGAAAAAAGAATATGTTCAAATATAAACTACACAGAAGCATTGTATGAAACTACTTTCTGTTCTGTGCATTCAACTAACAGAGTTGAACCTTACTTTTGATTGAGCCGTTCTGAAACACTCTTTCTGTAGAAACTGCAATTGGACATTCTGAGCGCTAAGAGGCCTCTATTGGGAAAAATAATATCTTCAAATAAAAACTACACAGAAGCATTGTGTGAAACTTATTTCTGATATGTTCATTAAGCTAACAGAGTTAAACCATACTTTTGATTGCGCAGTTCTGAAAACTCTTTCTGTAGAAAATGCAAGTGGACATTCGGAGCGCTAAGAGGGTAATAGTGGAAAAAGGAATATATTCAAATATAAACTACACAGTAGCATTCTGTGAAAATTCTTTCTTTTCTGTGCATTCAACTAACAGAGTTGAACCTTACTTTTGATTGAGCCGTTCTGAAACATTCTTTCTGTAGAAACTGCAATTGGACATGCTAAGCGCTAAGAGGCCTGCATTGGGAAAAAGAATATCTTCAAATAAAAACTACACAGATGCATTCTGTGAAACTTATTTCTGATCTGTAAATTCAGTTAACAGAGATAAAACATATTTTTGATTGAGCAGTTATGAAACACTCTTTTTGTAGAAAATGCAAGTGGAGATTCGGAGCGCTAAGAGGGTAATAGTGGAAAAAGGAATGTCTTCAAATATAAACTACACAGAATCATTCGGTGAAACTTCTTTCTGATCTGTGCATTCAGCTAACAGAGTTAAACCATACTTTTGATTGAGCAGATCTTAACACTCTTTCTGTAGAAAATGCAACTGGACATTTGGAGCGCTAAGAGCGTAGTACTGGAAAAAGGAATATATTCAAATATAAACTACACAGAAGCATTCTGTGAAACTTCTTTCTGATCTGAGCATTCAGCTAACAGAGTTAAACCATACTTTTGATTGAGCAGTTTTGAAACACTCTGTCTGTAGAAAATGCAACTGGACATTCGTAGCCCTAAGTGGGTAAGAGTGGAAAAAAGAATATGTTCAAATATAAACTACACAGAAGCATTGTATGAAATTTCTTTCTGTTCTGTGCATTCAACTAACAGAGTTGAACCTTACTTTTGATTGAGCCGTTCTGAAACACTCTTTCTGTAGAAACTGCAATTGGACATTCTGAGCGCTAAGAGGCCTATATTGGGAAAAAGAATGTCTACAAATAAAAACTACACAGAAGAATTTTGTGAAACTTCTTTCTGTTCTGTTGGTTCAACTAAAAGAGTTGAACCTTAGTTTTGATTGAGCCGTTCTGAAACACTCTTTCTGTAGAAAATGCAAGTGGAGATTCGGAGCGCTAAGAGGGTAATAGTGGAAAAAGGAATGTCTCCAAATATAAACTACACAGAATCACTCTGTGAAACTTCTTTCTGATCTGTGCATTCAGCTAACAGAGTTAAACCATACTTTTGATTGAGCAGATCTGAACACTCTTTCTGTAGAAAATGCAACTGGACATTTGGAGCGCTAAGAGAGTAGTAGTGGAAAAAGGAATATATTCAAATATAAACTACACAGAAGCATTGTATGAAACTTCTTTCTGTTCTGTGCATTCAACTAACAGAGTTGAACCTTACTTTTGATTGAGCCTTTCTGAAACACTCTTTCTGTAGAAACTGCAATTGGACATTCTGAGCGCTAAGAGGCCTCTATTGGGAAAAATAATATCTTCAAATAAAAACTACACAGAAGAATTGTGTGAAACTTATTTCTGATATGTTCATTAAGCTAACAGAGTTAAACCATACTTTTGATTGCGCAGTTCTGAACACTCTTTCTGTAGAAAATGCAAGTGGACATTCGGAGCGCTAAGAGGGTAATAGTGGAAAAAGGAATATATTCAAATATATACTACACAGTAGAATTCTGTGAAAATTCTTTCTGTTCAGTGCATTCAACTAACAGAGTTGAACCTTACTTTTAATTGAGCCGTTGTGAAACACTCTTTCTGTAGAAACTGCAATTGGACATGCTAAGCGCTAAGAGGCCTACATTGGGAAAAAGAATATCTTCAAATAAAAACTACACAGATGCATTCTGTGAAACTTATTTCTGATCTGTAAATTCAGTTATCAGAGATAAAACATATTTTTGATTGAGCAGTTATGAAACACTCTTTTTGTAGAAAATGCAAGTGGAGATTCGGAGCGCTAAGGGGGTAATAGTGGAAAAAGGAATGTCTTCAAATATAAACTACACAGAATCATTCGGGGAAACTTCTTTCTGATCTGTGCATTCAGCTAACAGAGTTAAACCATACTTTTGATTGAGCAGATCTGAACACTCTTTGTGTAGAAAATGCAACTGGACATTTGGAGCGCTAAGAGCGTAGTAGTGGAAAAAGGAATATATTCAAATATAAACTACACAGAAGCATTCTGTGAAACTTCTTTCTGATCTGAGCATTCAGCTAACAGAGTTAAACCATACTTTTGATTGAGCAGTTTTGAAACACTCTGTCTGTAGAAAATGCAACTGGACATTCGTAGCGCTAAGTGGGTAATAGTGGAAAAAAGAATATATTCAAATATAAACTACACAGAAGCATTGTATGAAACTTCTTTCTGTTCTGTGCATTCAACTAACAGAGTTGAACCTTACTTTTGATTGAGCCGTTCTGAAACACTCTTTCTGTAGAAACTGCAATTGGACATTCTGAGCGCTAAGAGGCCTATATTGGGAAAAAGAATGTCTACAAATAAAAACTACACAGAAGAATTGTGTGAAACTTCTTTCTGTTCTGTTTGTTCAACTAAAAGAGTTGAACTTTAGTTTTGATTGAGCCGTTCTGAAACACTCTTTCTGTAGAAAATGCAAGTGGAGATTCGGAGCGCTAAGAGGGTTCTAGTGGAAAAAGGAATGTCTCCAAATATAAACTACACAGAATCATTCTGTGAAACTTCTTTCTGATCTGTGCATTCAGCTAACAGAGTTAAACCATACTTTTGATTGAGCAGATCTGAACACTCTTTCTGTAGAAAATGCCACTGGACATTTGGAGCGCTAAGAGCGTAGTAGTGGAAAAAGGAATATATTCAAATATAAACTACACAGAAGCATTCAGTGAAACTTCTTGCTGATCTGAGCATTCAGCTAACAGGGTTAAACCATACATTTGATTGAGCAGTTTTGAAACACTCTGTCTGTAGAAAATGCAACTGGACATTCATAGCGCTAAGTGGGTAATAGTGGAAAAAAGAATATGTTCAAATATAAACTACACAGAAGCATTGTAGGAAACTTCTCTCTGTTCTGTGCATTCAACTAACAGAGTTGAACCTTACTTTTCATTGAGCCGTTCTGAAACACTCTTTCTGTAGAAACTGCAATTGGACATTCTGAGCGCTAAGAGGCCTATATTGGGAAAAAGAATGTCTACAAATAAAAACTACACAGAAGAATTGTGTGAAACTTCTTTCTGTTCTGTTGGTTCAACTAAAAGAGTTGAACCTTAGTTTTGATTGAGCCGTTCTGAAACACTCTTTCTGTAGAAAATGCAAGTGGAGTTTCGGAGCGCTAAGAGGGTAATAGTGGAAAAAGGAATGTCTCCAAATATAAACTACACAGAATCATTCTGTGAAACTTCTTTCTGATCTGTGCATTCAGCTAACAGAGTTAAACCATACTTTTGATTGAGCAGATCTGAACACTCTTTCTGTAGAAAATGCAACTGGACATTTGGAGCGCTAAGAGAGTAGTAGTGGAAAAAGGAATATATTCAAATATAAACTACACAGAAGCATTCTGTGAAACTTCTTTCTGATCTGAGCTTTCAGCTAACAGAGTTAAACCATACTTTTGATTGAGCAGTTTTGAAACACTCTGTCTGTAGAAAATGCAACTGGACATTCGTAGCGCCAAGTGGGTAATAGTGGAAAAAAGAATATGTTCAAATATAAACTACACAGAAGCATTGTATGAAATTTCTTTCTGTTCTGTGCATTCAACTAACAGAGTTGAACCTTAGTTTTGATTGAGCCTTTCTGAAACACTCTTTGTGTAGAAACTGCAATTGGACATTCTGAGCGCTAAGAGGCCTATATTGGGAAAAATGATATCTTCAAATAAAAACTACACAGAAGCATTGTGTGAAACTTATTTCTGATATGTTCATTAAGCTAACAGAGTTAAACCATACTTTTGATTGCGCAGTTCTGAACACTCTTTCTGTAGAAAATGCAAGTGGACATTCGGAGCGCTAAGAGGGTAATAGTGGAAAAAGGAATATATTCAAATATAAACTACACAGTAGCATTCTGTGAAAATTCTTTCTGTTCTGTGCATTCAACTAACAGAGTTGAACCTTACTTTTGATTGAGCCGTTCTGAAACACTCTTTCTGTAGAAACTGCAATTGGACATGCTAAGCGCTAAGAGGCCTACATTGGGAAAAAGAATATCTTCAAATAAAAACTACACAGATGCATTCTGTGAAACTTATTTCTGATCTGTAAATTCAGTTAACAGAGATAAAACATATTTTTGATTGAGCAGTTATGAAACACTCTTTTTGTAGAAAATGCAAGTGGAGTTTCGGAGCGCTAAGGGGGTAATAGTGGAAAAACGAATGTCTTCAAATATAAACTACACAGAATCATTCGGTGAAACTTCTTTCTGATCTGTGCATTCAGCTAACAGGGTTAAACCATACTTTTGATTGAGCAGATCTGAACACACTTTCTGTAGAAAATGCAACTGGACATTTGGAGCGCTAAGAGCGTAGTAGTGGAAAAAGGAATATATTCAAATATAAACTACACAGAAGCATTCTGTGAAACTTCTTTCTGATCTGAGCATTCAGCTAACAGAGTTAAACCATACTTTTGATTGAGCAGTTTTGAAACACTCTGTCTGTAGAAAATGCAACTGGACATTCGTAGCGCTAAGTGGGTAATAGTGGAAAAAAGAATATGTTCAAATATAAACTACACAGAAGCATTGTTTGAAACTCCTTTCTGTTCTGTGCATTCAACTAACAGAGTTGAACCTTACTTTTGATTGAGCCGTTCTGAAACACTCTTTCTGTAGAAACTGCAGTTGGACATTCTGAGCGCTAAGAGGCCTATATTGGGAAAAAGGATGTCTACAAATAAAAACTACAGAGAAGAATTGTGTGAAACTTCTTTCTGTTCTGTTTGTTCAACTAAAAGATTTGAACCTTAGTTTTGATTGAGCTGTTCTGAAACACTCTTTCTGTAGAAAATGCAAGTGGATATTCGGAGTGCTAAGAGGGTACTAGTGGAAAAAGGAATGTCTCCAAATATAAACTACACAGAATCATTCTGTGAAACTTCTTTCTGATCTGTGCATTCAGCTAACAGAGTTAAACCATACTTTTGATTGAGCAGATCTGAACACTCTTTCTGTAGAAAATGCAACTGGACATTTGGAGCGCTAAGAGCGTAGTAGTGGAAAAAGGAATATATTCAATATAAACTACACAGAAGCATTCTGTGAAACTTCTTGCTGATCTGAGCATTCAGCTAACAGGGTTAAACCATACTTTTGATTGAGCAGTTTTGAAACACTCTGTCTGTAGAAAACGCAACTGGACATTCATAGCGCTAAGTGGGTAATAGTGGAAAAAAGAATATGTTCAAATATAAACTACACAGAAGCATTGTATGAAACTTCTCTCTGTTCTGTGCATTCAACTAACAGAGATGAACCTTACTTTTGATTGAGCCGTTCTCAAACACTCTTTCTGTAGAAACTGCAATTGGACATTCTGAGCGCTAAGAGGCCTATATTGGGAAAAAGAATGTCTACAAATAAAAACTACACAGAAGAATTGTGTGAAACTTCTTTCTGTTCTGTTGGTTCAACTAAAGAGTTGAACCTTAGTTTTGATTGAGCCGTTCTGAAACACTCTTTCTGTAGAAAATGCAAGTGGAGATTCGGAGCGCTAGGAGGGTTATAGTGGAAAAAGTAATGTCTCCAAATATAAACTACACAGAATCATTCTGTGAAACTTCTTTCTGATCTGTGCATTCAGCTAACAGAGTTAAACCATACTTTTGATTGAGCAGATCTGAATACTCTTTCTGTAGAAAATGCAACTGGACATTTGGAGCGCTAAGAGAGTAGTAGTGGAAAAAGGAATATATTCAAATATAAACTACACAGAAGCATTCTGTGAAACTTCTTTCTGATCTGAGCATTCAGCTAACAGAGTTAAACCATACTTTTGATTGAGCAGTTTTGAAACACTCTGTCTGTAGAAAATGCAACTGGACATTCGTAGCCCTAAGTGGGTAAGAGTGGAAAAAAGAATATGTTCAAATATAAACTACACAGAAGCATTGTATGAAATTTCTTTCTGTTCTGTGCATTCAACTAACAGAGTTGAACCTTACTTTTGATTGAGCCGTTCTGAAACACTCTTTCTGTAGAAACTGCAATTGGACATTCTGAGCGCTAAGAGGCCTATATTGGGAAAAAGAATGTCTACAAATAAAAACTACACAGAAGAATTTTGTGAAACTTCTTTCTGTTCTGTTGGTTCAACTAAAAGAGTTGAACCTTAGTTTTGATTGAGCCGTTCTGAAACACTCTTTCTGTAGAAAATGCAAGTGGAGATTCGGAGCGCTAAGAGGGTAATAGTGGAAAAAGGAATGTCTCCAAATATAAACTACACAGAATCACTCTGTGAAACTTCTTTCTGATATGTGCATTCAGCTAACAGAGTTAAACCATACTTTTGATTGAGCAGATCTGAACACTCTTTCTGTAGAAAATGCAACTGGACATTTGGAGCGCTAAGAGAGTAGTAGTGGAAAAAGGAATATATTCAAATATAAACTACACAGAAGCATTGTATGAAACTTCTTTCTGTTCTGTGCATTCAACTAACAGAGTTGAACCTTACTTTTGATTGAGCCGTTCTGAAACACTCTTTCTGTAGAAACTGCAATTGGACATTCTGAGCGCTAAGAGGCCTCTATTGGGAAAAATAATATCTTCAAATAAAAACTACACAGAAGAATTGTGTGAAACTTATTTCTGATATGTTCATTAAGCTAACAGAGTTAAACCATACTTTTGATTGCGCAGTTCTGAACACTCTTTCTGTAGAAAATGCAAGTGGACATTCGGAGCGCTAAGAGGGTAATAGTGGAAAAAGGAATATATTCAAATATAAACTACACAGTAGCATTCTGTGAAAATTCTTTCTGTTCAGTGCATTCAACTAACAGAGTTGAACCTTACGTTTAATTGAGCCGTTGTGAAACACTCTTTCTGTAGAAACTGCAATTGGACATGCTAAGCGCTAAGAGGCCTACATTGGGAAAAAGAATATCTTCAAATAAAAACTACACAGATGCATTCTGTGAAACTTATTTCTGATCTGTAAAATCAGTTATCAGAGATAAAACATATTTTTGATTGAGCAGTTATGAAACACTCTTTTTGTAGAAAATGCAAGTGGAGATTCGGAGCGCTAAGGGGGTAATAGTGGAAAAAGGAACGTCTTCAAATATAAACTACACATAATCATTCGGGGAAACTTCTTTCTGATCTGTGCATTCAGCTAACAGAGTTAAACCATACTTTTGATTGAGCAGATCTGAACACTCTTTGTGTAGAAAATGCAACTGGACATTTGGAGCGCTAAGAGCGTAGTAGTGGAAAAAGGAATATATTCAAATATAAACTACACAGAAGCATTCTGTGAAACTTCTTTCTGATCTGAGCATTCAGCTAACAGAGTTAAACCATACTTTTGATTGAGCAGTTTTGAAACACTCTGTCGGTAGAAAATGCAACTGGACATTCGTAGCGCTAAGTGGGTAATAGTGGAAAAAAGAATATATTCAAATATAAACTACACAGAAGCATTGTATGAAACTTCTTTCTGTTCTGTGCATTCAACTAACAGAGTTGAACCTTACTTTTGATTGAGCCGTTCTGAAACACTCTTTCTGTAGAAACTGCAATTGGACATTCTGAGCGCTAAGAGGCCTATATTGGGAAAAAGAATGTCTACAAATAAAAACTACACAGAAGAATTGTGTGAAACTTCTTTCTGTTCTGTTTGTTCAACTAAAAGAGTTGAACTTTAGTTTTGATTGAGCCGTTCTGAAACACTCTTTCTGTAGAAAATGCAAGTGGAGATTCGGAGCGCTAAGAGGGTTCTAGTGGAAAAAGGAATGTCTCCAAATATAAACTACACAGAATCATTCTGTGAAACATCTTTCTGATCTGTGCATTCAGCTAACAGAGTTAAACCATACTTTTGATTGAGCAGATCTGAACACTCTTTCTGTAGAAAATGCAACTGGACATTTGGAGCGCTAAGAGAGTAGTAGTGGAAAAAGGAATATATTCAAATATAAACTACACAGAAGCATTCTGTGAAACTTCTTTCTGATCTGAGCTTTCAGCTAACAGAGTTAAACCATACTTTTGATTGAGCAGTTTTGAATCACTCTGTCTGTAGAAAATGCAACTGGACATTCGTAGCGCCAAGTGGGTAATAGTGGAAAAAAGAATATGTTCAAATATAAACTACACAGAAGCATTGTATGAAATTTCTTTCTGTTCTGTGCATTCAACTAACAGAGTTGAACCTTAGTTTTGATTGAGCCTTTCTGAAACACTCTTTCTGTAGAAACTGCAATTGGACATTCTGAGCGCTAAGAGGCCTATATTGGGAAAAATGATATCTTCAAATAAAAACTACACAGAAGCATTGTGTGAAACTTATTTCTGATATGTTCATTAAGCTAACAGAGTTAAACCATACTTTTGATTGCGCAGTTCTGAACACTCTTTCTGTAGAAAATGCAAGTGGACATTCGGAGCGCTAAGAGGGTAATAGTGGAAAAAGGAATATATTCAAATATAAACTACACAGTAGCATTCTGTGAAAATTCTTTCTGTTCTGTGCATTCAACTAACAGAGTTGAACCTTACTTTTGATTGAGCCGTTCTGAAACACTCTTTCTGTAGAAACTGCAATTGGACATGCTAAGCGCTAAGAGGCCTACATTGGGGAAAAGAATATCTTCAAATAAAAACTACACAGATGCATTCTGTGAAACTTATTTCTGATCTGTAAATTCAGTTAACAGAGATAAAACATATTTTTGATTGAGCAGTTATGAAACACTCTTTTTGTAGAAAATGCAAGTGGAGTTTCGGAGCGCTAAGGGGGTAATAGTGGAAAAACGAATGTCTTCAAATATAAACTACACAGAATCATTCGGTGAAACTTCTTTCTGATCTGTGCATTCAGCTAACAGGGTTAAACCATACTTTTGATTGAGCAGATCTGAACACACTTTCTGTAGAAAATGCAACTGGACATTTGGAGCGCTAAGAGCGTAGTAGTGGAAAAAGGAATATATTCAAATATAAACTACACAGAAGCATTCTGTGAAACTTCTTTCTGATCTGAGCATTCAGCTAACAGAGTTAAACCATACTTTTGATTGAGCAGTTTTGAAACACTCTGTCTGTAGAAAATGCAACTGGACATTCGTAGCGCTAAGTGGGTAATAGTGGAAAAAAGAATATGTTCAAATATAAACTACACAGAAGCATTGTTTGAAACTCCTTTCTGTTCTGTGCATTCAACTAACAGAGTTGAACCTTACTTTTGATTGAGCCGTTCTGAAACACTCTTTCTGTAGAAACTGCAGTTGGACATTCTGAGCGCTAAGAGGCCTATATTGGGAAAAAGGATGTCTACAAATAAAAACTACACAGAAGAATTGTGTGAAACTTCTTTCTGTTCTGTTTGTTCAACTAAAAGATTTGAACCTTAGTTTTGATTGAGCCGTTCTGAAACACTTTCTGTAGAAAATGCAAGTGGATATTCGGAGTGCTAAGAGGGTACTAGTGGAAAAAGGAATGTCTCCAAATATAAACTACACAGAATCATTCTGTGAAACTTCTTTCTGATCTGTGCATTCAGCTAACAGAGTTAAACCATACTTTTGATTGAGCAGATCTGAACACTCTTTCTGTAGAAAATGCAACTGGACATTTGGAGCGCTAAGAGCGTAGTAGTGGAAAAAGGAATATATTCAATATAAACTACACAGAAGCATTCTGTGAAACTTCTTGCTGATCTGAGCATTCAGCTAACAGGGTTAAACCATACTTTTGATTGAGCAGTTTTGAAACACTCTGTCTGTAGAAAATGCAACTGGACATTCATAGCGCTAAGTGGGTAATAGTGGAAAAAAGAATATGTTCAAATATAAACTACACAGAAGCATTGTATGAAACTTCTCTCTGTTCTGTGCATTCAACTAACAGAGTTGAACCTTACTTTTGATTGAGCCGTTCTCAAACACTCTTTCTGTAGAAACTGCAATTGGACATTCTGAGCGCTAAGAGGCCTATATTGGGAAAAAGAATGTCTACAAATAAAAACTACACAGAAGAATTGTGTGAAACTTCTTTCTGTTCTGTTGGTTCAACTAAAGAGTTGAACCTTAGTTTCGATTGAGCCGTTCTGAAACACTCTTTCTGTAGAAAATGCAAGTGGAGATTCGGAGCGCTAGGAGGGTTATAGTGGAATAAGGAATGTCTCCAAATATAAACTACACAGAATCATTCTGTGAAACTCCTTTCTGATCTGTGCATTCAGCTAACAGAGTTAAACCATACTTTTGATTGAGCAGATCTGAATACTCTTTCTGTAGAAAATGCAACTGGACATTTGGAGCGCTAAGAGAGTAGTAGTGGAAAAAGGAATATATTCAAATATAAACTACACAGAAGCATTCTGTGAAACTTCTTTCTGATCTGAGCATTCAGCTAACAGAGTTAAACCATACTTTTGATTGAGCAGTTTTGAAACACTCTGTCTGTAGAAAATGCAACTGGACATTCCTAGCGCTAAGTGGGTAATAGTGGAAAAAAGAATATGTTCAAATATAAATTACACAGAAGCATTGTATGAAACTTCTTTCTGTTCTGTGCATTCAACTAACAGAGTTGAACCTTACTTTTGATTGAGCCGTTCTGAAACACTCTTTCTGTAGAAACTGCAATTGGACATTCTGAGCGCTAAGAGGCCTATATTGGGAAAAAGAATGTCTACAAATAAAAACTACACAGAAGAATTGTGTGAAACTTCTTTCTGTTCTGTTTGTTCAACTAAAAGAGTTGAACCTTAGTTTTGATTGAGCCATTCTGTAACAGTCTTTCTGTAGAAAATGCAAATGGAGATTCGGAGCGCTAAGAGGGTAATAGTGGAAAAAGGAATGTCTCCAAATATAAACTACACAGAATCATTCTGTGAAACTTCTTTCTGATATGTGCATTCAGCTAACAGAGTTAAACCATACTTTTGAATGAGCAGATCTGAACACTCTTTCTGTAGAAAATGCAACTGGACATTTGGAGCGCTAAGAGAGTAGTAGTGGAAAAAGGAATATATTCAAATATAAACTACACAGAAGCATTCTGTGAAAATTCTTTCTGATCTGAGCATTCAGCTAACAGAGTTAAACCATACTTTTGATTGAGCAGTTTTGAAACACTCTGTCTGTAGAAAATGCAACTGGACATTCGTAGCGCTAAGTGGGTAATAGTGGAAAAAAAATATGTTCACATATAAACTACACAGCAGCATTGTATGAAACTTCTTTCTGTTCTGTGCATTCAACTAACAGAGTTGAACCTTACTTTTGATTGAGCCTTTCTGAAACACTCTTTCTGTAGAAACTGCAATTGGACATTCTGAGCGCTAAGAGGCCTCTATTGGGAAAAATAATATCTTCAAATAAAAACTACACAGAAGCATTGTGTGAAACTTATTTCTGATATGTTCATTAAGCTATCAGAGTTAAACCATACTTTTGATTGCGCAGTTCTGAACACTATTTCTGTAGAAAATGCAAGTGGACATTCGGAACGCTAAGAGGGTAATAGTGGAAAAAGGAATATATTCAAATATAAACTACACAGTAGCATTCTGTGAAAATTCTTTCTGTTCTGTGCATTCAACTAACAGAGTTGAACCTTACATTTGATTGAGCCGTTCTGAAACACTCTTTCTGTAGAAACTGCAATTGGACATGCTAAGCGCTAAGAGGCCTACATTGGGAAAAAGAATATCTTCAAATAAAAACTACACAGATGCATTCTGTGAAACTTATTTCTGATCTGTAAATTCTGTTAACAGAGATAAAACATATTTTTGATTGAGCAGTTATGAAACACTCTTTTTGTAGAAAATGCAAGTGGAGATTCGGAGCGCTAAGAGGGTAATAGCGGAAAAAGGAATGTCTTCAAATATAAACTACACAGAATCATTCGGTGAAACTTCATTCTGATCTGTGCATTCAGCTAACAGTGTTAAACCATACTTTTGATTGAGCAGATCTGAACACTCTGTCTGTTGAAAATGCAACTGGGCAATTGGAGCGCTAACAGCGTTGTAGTGGAAAAAGGAATATATTCAAATATAAACTACACAGAAGCATTCTGTGAAACTTCTTTCTGATCTGAGCATACAGCTAACATAGTTAAACCATACTTTTGATTGAGCAGTTTTGAAACACTCTGTCTGTAGAAAATGCAACTGGACATTCGTAGCACTAAGTGGGTAATAGTGGAAAAGAGAATATGTTCAAATATAAACTACACAGAAGCATTGTATGAAACTTCTTTCTGTTCTGTGCATTCAACTAACAGAGTTGAACCTTGCTTTTGATTGAGCCGTTCTGAAACACTCTTTCTGTAGAAACTGCAATTGGACATTCTGAGCGCTAAGAGGCCTATATTGGGAAAAAGAATGTCTACAAATAAAAACTACGCAGAAGAATTGTGTGAAACTTCTTTCTGTTCTGTTTGTTCAACTAAAAGAGTTGAACCTTAGTTTTGATTGAGCCGTTCTGAAACACTCTTTCTGTAGAAAATGCAAGTGGAGATTCGGAGCGCTAAGAGGGTAATAGTGGAAAAAGGAATGTCTCCAAATATAAACTACACAGAATCATACTGTGAAACTTCTTTCTGATCTGTGCATTCAGCTAACAGAGTTAAACCATACTTTTGATTGAGCAGATCTGAACACTCTTTCTGTAGAAAATGCAACTGGACATTTGGAGCGCTAAGAGAGTAGTAGTGGAAAAAGTAATATATTCAAATATAAACTACACAGAAGCATTCTGTGAAACTTCTTTCTGATCTGAGCATTCAGCTAACAGAGTTAAACCATACTTATGATTGAGCAGTTTTGAAACACTCTGTCTGTAGAAAATGCAACGGGACATTCGTAGCGCTAAGTGGGTAATAGTGGAAAAAAGAATATGTTCAAATATAAACTACACAGAAGCATTGTATGAAACTTCTTTCTGTTCTGTGCATTCAACTAACAGAGTTGAACCTTACATTTGATTGAGCCTTTCTGAAACACTCTTTCTGTAGAAACTGCAATTGGACATTGTGAGCGCTAAGAGGCCTATATTGGGAAAAATAATATCTTCAAATAAAAACTACACAGAAGCATTTTGTGAAACTTATTTCTGATATGTTCATTAAGCTAACAGAGTTAACCCATACTTTTGATTGCGCAGTTCTGAACACTCTTTCTGTAGAAAATGCAAGTGGACATTCGGAGCGCTAAGAGGGTAATAGTGGAAAAAGGAATATATTCAAATATAAACTACACAGTAGCATTCTGTGAAAATTCTTTCTGTTCTGTGCATTCAACTAACAGAGTTGAACCTTACTTTTGATTGAGCCGTTCTGAAACACTCTTTCTGTAGAAACTGCAATTGGACATGCTAAGCGCTAAGAGGCCTACATTGGGAAAAAGAATATAAGCAAATAAAAACTACACAGATGCATTCTGTGAAACTTATTTCTGATCTGTAAATTCAGTTAACAGAGATAAAACATATTTTTGATTGAGCAGTTATGAAACACTCTTTTTGTAGAAAATGCAAGTGGAGATTCGGAGCGCTAAGAGGGTAATAGTGGAAAAAGTAATGTCTTCAAATATAAACTACACAGAATCATTCGGTGAAACTTCTTTCTGATCTGTGCATTCAGCTAACAGAGTTAAACCATACTTTTGATTGAGCAGATCTGAACACTCTTTCTGTTGAAAATGCAACTGGACATTTGGAGCGCTAAGAGCGTAGTAGTGGAAAAAGGAATATATTCAAATATAAACTACACAGAAGCATTCTGTAAAACTTCTTTCTGATCTGAGCATACAGCTAACAGAGTTAAACCATACTTTTGATTGAGCAGTTTTGAAACACTCTGTCTTTTGAAAATTCAACTGGACTTTCCTAGCGCTAAGTGGGTAATAGTGGAAAAAAGTATATGTTCAAATATAAACTACACAGAAGCATTGTATGAAACTTCTTTCTGTTCTGTGCATTCAACTAACAGAGTTGAACCTTACTTTTGATTGAGCCGTTCTGAAACACTCTTTCTGTAGAAACTGCAATTGGACATTCTGAGCGCTAAGAGGCCTATATTGGGAAAAAGAATGTCTACAAATAAAAACTACACAGAAGAATTGTGTGAAACTTCTTTCTGTTCTGTTTGTTCCACTAAAAGAGTTGAACATTAGTTTTCATTGAGCCGTTCTGAAACACTCTTTCTGTAGAAAATGCAAGTGGAGATTCGGAGCGCTAAGAGGGTAATAGTTGAAAAAGGAATGTCTCCAAATATAAACTGCACAGAATCATTCTGTGAAACTTCTTTCTGACCTGTGCATTCAGCTAACAGAGTTAAACCATACTTTTGATTGAGCAGATCTGAACACTCTTTCTGTAGAAAATGCAACTGGACATTTGGAGCGCTAAGAGAGTAGTATTGGAAAAAGGAATATATTCAAATATAAACTACACAGAAGTATTCTGTGAAACTTCTTTCTGATCTGAGCATTTAGCTAACCGAGTTAAACCATACTTTTGATTGAGCAGTTTTGAAACACTCTGTCTGTAGAAAATGCAACTGGACATTCGTAGCGCTAAGTGGGTAATAGTGGAAAAAAGAATATGTTCAAATATAAACTACACAGAAGCATTGTATGAAACTTCTTTCTGTTCTGTGCATTCAACTAACAGAGTTGAACCTTACTTTTGATTGAGCCGTTCTAAAACACTCTTTCTGTAGAAACTGCAATTGGACATTCTGAGCGCTAAGAGGCCTCTATTGGGAAAAAAAATATCTTCAAATAAAAACTACACAGAAGCATTGTGTGAAACTTATTTCTGATATGTTCATTAAGCTAACAGAGTTAAACCATACTTTTGATTGCGCAGTTCTGAACACTCTTTCTGTAGAAAATGCAAGTGGAAATTCAGAGCGCTAAGAGGGTAATAGTGGAAAAAGTAATATATTCAAATATAAACTACACAGTAGCATTCTGTGAAAATTCTTTCTGTTCTGTGCATTCAACTAACAGAGTTGAACCTTACTTTTGATTGAGCCGTTCTGAAACACTCTTTCTGTAGAAACTGCAATTGGACATGCTAAGCGCTAAGAGGCCTACATTGGGAAAAAGAATATTTTCAAATAAAAACTACACAGATGCATTCTGTGAAACTTATTTCTGATCTGTAAATTCAGTTAACAGAGATAAAACATATTTTTGATTGAGCAGTTATGAAACACTCCTTTGTAGAAAATGCAAGTGGAGATTCGGAGCGCTAAGAGGGTAATAGTGGAAAAAGGAATGTCTTCAAATATAAACTACACAGAATCATTCGGTGAAACTTCTTTCTGATCTGTGCATTCAGCTAACAGAGTTAAACCATACTTTTGATTGAGCAGATCTGAACACTCTTTCTGTTGAAAATGCAACTGGACAATTGGAGCGCTAAGAGCGTTGTAGTGGAAAAAGGAATATATTCAAATATAAACTACACAGAAGCATTCTGTGAAACTTCTTTCTGATCTGAGCATACAGCTAACAGAGTTAAACCATACTTTTGATTGAGCAGTTTTGAAACACTCTGTCTTTAGAAAATGCAACTGGACATTCGTAGCGCTAAGTGGGTAATAGTGGAAAAGAGAATATGTTCAAATATAAACTACACAGAAGCATTGTATGAAACTTCTTTCTGTTCTGTGCATTCAACTAACATAGTTGAACCTTACTTTTGATTGAGCCGTTCTGAAACACTCTTTCTGTAGAAACTGCAATTGGACATTCTGAGCGCTGAGAGGCCTATATTGGGAAAAAGAATGTCTACAAATAAAAACTACGCAGAAGAATTTTGTGAAACTTCTTTCTGTTCTGTTTGTTCAACTAAAAGAGTTGAACCTTAGTTTTGATTGAGCCGTTCTGAAACACTCTTTCTGTAGAAAATGCAAGTGGAGATTCGGAGCGCTAAGAGGGTAATAGTGGAAAAAGGAATGTCTCCAAATATAAACTGCACAGAATCATTCTGTGAAACTTCTTTCTGATCTGTGCATTCAGCTAACAGTGTTAAACCATACTTTTGATTGAGCAGATCTGAACACTCTTTCTGTAGAAAATGCAACTGGACATTTGGAGCGCTAAGAGAGTAGTAGTGGAAAAAGGAATATATTCAAATATAAACTACACAGAAGCATTCTGTGAAACTTCTTTCTGATCTGAGCATTCAGCTAACAGAGTTAAACCATACTTATGATTGAGCAGTTTTGAAACACTCTGTCTGTAGAAAATGCAACTGGACATTCGTAGCGCTAAGTGGGTAATAGTGGAAAAAAGAATATGTTCAAATATAAACTACACAGAAGCATTGTATGAAACTTCTTTCTGTTCTGTGCATTCAACTAACAGAGTTGAACCTTACTTTTGATTGAGCCTTTCTGAAACACTCTTTCTGTAGAAACTGCAATTGGACATTCTGAGCGCTAAGAGGCCTATATTGGGAAAAATAATATCTTCAAATAAAAACTACACAGAAGCATTTTGTGAAACTTATTTCTGATATGTTCATTAAGCTAACAGAGTTAACCCATACTTTTGATTGCGCAGTTCTGAACACTCTTTCTGTAGAAAATGCAAGTGGACATTCGGAGCGCTAAGAGGGTAATAGTGTAAAAAGGAATATATTCCAATATAAACTACACAGTAGCATTCTGTGAAAATTCTTTCTGTTCTGTGCATTCAACTAACAGAGTTGAACCTTACTTTTGATTGAGCCGTTCTGAAACACTCTTTCTGTAGAAACTGCAATTGGACATGCTAAGCGCTAAGAGGCCTACATTGGGAAAAAGAATATCTTCAAATAAAAACTACACAGATGCATTCTGTGAAACTTATTTCTGATCTGTAAATTCAGTTAACAGAGATAAAACATATTTTTGATTGAGCAGTTATGAAACACTCTTTTTGTAGAAAATGCAAGTGGAGATTCGGAGCGCTAAGAGGGTAATAGTGGAAAAAGGAATGTCTTCAAATATAAACTACACAGAATCATTCGGTGAAACTTCTTTCTGATCTGTGCATTCAGCTAACAGAGTTAAACCATACTTTTGATTGAGCAGATCTGAACACTCTTTCTGTTGAAAATGCAACTGGACATTTGGAGCGCTAAGAGCGTAGTAGTGGAAAAAGGAATATATTCAAATATAAACTACACAGAAGCATTCTGTGAAACTTCTTTCTGATCTGAGCATTCAGCTAACAGAGTTAAACCATACTTTTGATTGAGCAGTTTTGAAACACTCTGTCTGTAGAAAATGCAACTGGACATTCGTAGAGCTAAGTGGGTAATAGTGGAAAAAAGAATATGTTCAAATATAAACTACACAGAAGCATTGTATGAAACTTCTTTCTGTTCTGTGCATTCAACTAACAGAGTTGAACCTTACTTTTGATTGAGCCTTTCTGAAACACTCTTTCTGTAGAAACTGCAATTGGACATTCTGAGCGCTAAGAGGCCTATATTCGGAAAAATAGTATCTTCAAATAAAAACTACACAGAAGCATTGTGTGAAACTTATTTCTGATATGTTCATTAAGCTAACAGAGTTAAACCATACTTTTGATTGCGCAGTTCTGAACACTCTTTCTGTAGAAAATGCAAGTGGACATTCGGAGCGCTAATAGGGTAATAGTGGAAAAAGGAATATTTTCAAATATAAACTACACAGTAGCATTCTGTGAAAATTCTTTCTGTTCTGTGCATTCAACTAACAGAGTTGAACCTTACTTTTGATTGAGCCGTTCTGAAACAATCTTTCTGTAGAAACTGCAATTGGACATGCTAAGCGCTAAGAGGCCTACATTGGGAAAAAGAATATCTTCAAATAAAAACTACACAGATGCATTCTGTGAAACTTATTTCTGATCTGTAAATTCAGTTAACAGAGATAAAACATATTTTTGATTGAGCAGTTATGAAACACTCTTTTTGTAGAAAATGCAAGTGGAGATTCGGAGCGCTAAGGGGGTAATAGTGGAAAAACGAATGTCTTCAAATATAAACTACACAGAATCATTCGGTGAAACTTCTTTCTGATCTGTGCATTCAGCTAACAGAGTTAAACCATACATTTGATTGAGCAGATCTGAACACACTTTCTGTAGAAAATGCAACTGGACATTTGGAGCGCTAAGAGCGTAGTAGTGGAAAAAGGAATATATTCAAATATAAACTACACAGAAGCATTCTGTGAAACTTCTTTCTGATCTGAGCATTCAGCTAACAGAGTTAAACCATACTTTTGATTGAGCAGTTTTGAAACACTCTGTCTGTAGAAAATGCAACTGGACATTGGTAGCGCTAAGTGGGTAATAGTGGAAAAAAGAATATGTTCAAATATAAACTACACAGAAGCATTGTATGAAACTCCTTTCTGTTCTGTGCATTCAACTAACAGAGTTGAACCTTACTTTTGATTGAGCCGTTCTGAAACACTCTTTCTGTAGAAACTGCAGTTGGACATTCTGAGCGCTAAGAGGCCTATATTGGGAAAAAGGATGTCTACAAATAAAAACTACACAGAAGAATTGTGTGAAACTTCTTTCTGTTCTGTTTGTTCAACTAAAAGAGTTGAACCTTAGTTTTGATTGAGCCGTTCTGAAACACTCTTTCTGTAGAAAATGCAAGTGTAGATTCGGAGCGCTAAGAGGGTAATAGTGGAAAAAGGAATGTCTCCAAATATAAACTACACAGAAGCATTCTGTGAAACTTCTTTCTGATCTGAGCATTGAGCTAACAGAGTTAAACCATACTTTTGATTGAGCAGTTTTGAAACACTCTGTCTGTAGAAAATGCAACTGGACATTCGAAGCGCTAAGTGGGTAATAGTGGAAAAAAGAATATGTTCAAATATAAACTACACAGAAGCATTGTATGAAACTTCTTTCTGTTCTGTGCATTCAACTAACAGAGTTGAACCTTACTTTTGATTGAGCCGTTCTGAAACACTCTTTCTGTAGAAACTGCAATTGGACATTCTCAGCGCTAAGAGGCCTATATTGTAAAAAAGAATGTCTACAAATAAAAACTACACAGAAGAATTGTGTGAAACTTGTTTCTGTTCTGTTTGTTCAACTAAATGAGTTGAACCTTAGTTTTGATTGAGCCGTTCTGAAACACTCTTTCTGTAGAAAATGCAAGTGGAGATTCCGAGCGCTAAGAGGGTAATAGTGGAAAAAGGAATGTCTCCAAATATAAACTACACAGAATCATTCTGTGAAACTTCTTTCTGATCTGTGCATTCAGCTAACAGAGTTAAACCATACTTTTGTTTGAGCATATCTGTACACTCTTTCTGTAGAAAATGCAACTGGACATTTGGAGCGCTAAGAGAGTAATAGTGGAAAAAGGAATATATTCAAATATAAACTACACAGAAGCATTCTGTGAAACTTCTTTCTGATCTGAGCATTCAGCTAACAGAGTTAAAGCATACTTTTGATTGAGCAGTTTTGAAACACTCTGTCTGTAGAAAATGCAACTGGACATTCCTAGCGCTAAGTGGGTAATAGTGGAAAAAAGAATATGTTCAAATATAAACTACACAGAAGCATTGTATGAAACTTCTTTCTGTTCTGTGCATTAAACTTACAGAGTTGAACCTTACTTTTGATTGAGCCTTTCTGAAACACTCTTTCTGTAGAAACTTCAATTGGACATTCTGAGCGCTAAGAGGCCTCTATTGGGAAAAATAATATCTTCAAATAAAAACTACACAGAAGCATTGTGTGAAACTTATTTCTGATATGTTCATTAAGCTAACAGAGTTAAACCATACTTTTGATTGCGCAGTTCTGAACACTCTTTCTGTAGAAAATGCAAGTGGATATTCGGAGCGCTAAGAGGGTAATAGTGGAAAACGGAATATATTCAAATATAAACTACACAGTAGCATTCTGTGAAAATTCTTTCTGTTCTGTGCATTCAACTAACAGAGTTGAGCCTTACTTTTGATTGAGCCGTTCTGAAACACTGTTTCTGTAGAAACTGCAATTGGACATGCTAAGCGCTAAGAGGCCTACATTGGGAAAAATAATATCTTCAAATAAAAACTACACAGATGCATTCTGTGAAACTTATTTCTGATCTGTAAATTCAGTTAACAGAGATAAAACATATTTTTGATTGAGCAGCTATGAAACACTCTTTTTGTAGAAAATGCAAGTGGAGATTCGGAGCGCTAAGTGGGTAATAGTGGAAAAAGGAATGTCTTCAAATATAAACTACACAGAATCATTCGGTGAAACTTCTTTCTGATCTGTGCATTCAGCTAACAGAGTTAAACCATACTTTTGATTGAGCAGATCTGAACACTCTTTCTGTTGAAAATGCAACTGGAGATTTGGAGCGCTAAGAGCGTAGTAGTGGAAAAAGGAATATATTCAAATATAAACTACACAGAAGCATTCTGTGAAACTTCTTTCTGATCTGAGCATTCAGCTAACAGAGTTAAACCATACTTTTGATTGAGCAGTTTTGAAACACTCTGTCTGTAGAAAATGCAACTGGACATTGGTAGCGCTAAGTGGGTAATAGTGGAAAAAAGAATATGTTCAAATATAAACTACACAGAAGCATTGTATGAAACTTCTTTCTGTTCTGTGCATTCAACTAACAGAGTTGAACCTTACTTTTGATTGAGCCGTTCTGAAACACTCTTTCTGTAGAAACTGCAATTGGACATTCTGAGCGCTAAGAGGCCTATATTGGGAAAAAGAATGTCTACAAATAAAAACTACACAGAAGAATTTTGTGAAACTTCTTTCTGTTCTGTTTGTTCAACTAAAAGAGTTGAACCTTAGTTTTGATTGAGCCATTCTGTAACAGTCTTTCTGTAGAAAATGCAAGTGGAGATTCGGAGCGCTAAGAGGGTTATAGTGGAAAAAGGAATGTCTCCAAATATAAACTACACAGAATCATTCTGTGAAACTTCTTTCTGATATGTGCATTCAGCTAACAGAGTTAAACCATACTTTTGATTGAGCAGATCTGAACACTCTTTCTGTTGAAAATGCAACTGGACATTTGGAGCGCTAAGAGCGTAGTAGTGGAAAAAGGAATATATTCAAATATAAACTACACAGAAGCATTCTGTGAAACTTCTTTCTGATCTGAGCATACAGCTAACAGAGTTAAACCATACTTTTGATTGAGCAGTTTTGAAACACTCTGTCTGTTGAAAATGCAACTGGACTTTCCTAGCGCTAAGTGGGTAATAGTGGAAAAAAGTATATGTTCAAATATAAACTACACAGAAGCATTGTATGAAACTTCTTTCTGTTCTGTGCATTCAACTAACAGAGTTGAACCTTACTTTTGATTGAGCCGTTCTGAAACACTCTTTCTGTAGAAACTGCAATTGGACATTCTGAGCGCTAAGAGGCCTATATTGGGAAAAAGAATGTCTACAAATAAAAACTACACAGAAGAATTGTGTGAAACTTCTTTCTGTTCTGTTTGTTCCACTAAAAGAGTTGAACATTAGTTTTCATTGAGCCGTTCTGAAACACTCTTTCTGTAGAAAATGCAAGTGGAGATTCGGAGCGCTAAGAGGGTAATAGTTGAAAAAGGAATGTCTCCAAATATAAACTGCACAGAATCATTCTGTGAAACTTCTTTCTGACCTGTGCATTCAGCTAACAGAGTTAAACCATACTTTTGATTGAACAGATCTGAACACTCTTTCTGTAGAAAATGCAACTGGACATTTTGAGCGCTAAGAGAGTAGTAGTGGAAAAAGGAATATATTCAAATATAAACTACACAGAAGCATTCTGTGAAACTTTTTTCTGATCTGAGCATTTAGCTAACCGAGTTAAACCATACTTTTGATTGAGCAGTTTTGAAACACTCTGTCTGTAGAAAATGCAACTGGACATTCGTAGCGCTAAGTGGGTAATAGTGGAAAAAAGAATATGTTCAAATATAAACTACACAGAAGCATTGTATGAAACTTCTTTCTGTTCTGTGCATTCAACTAACAGAGTTGAACCTTACTTTTGATTGAGCCGTTCTGAAACACTCTTTCTGTAGAAAATGCAAGTGGAAATTCAGAGAGCTAAGAGGGTAATAGTGGAAAAAGGAATATATTCAAATATAAACTACACAGTAGCATTCTGTGAAAATTCTTTCTGTTCTGTGCATTCAACTAACAGAGTTGAACCTTACTTTTGATTGAGCCGTTCTGAAACACTCTTTCTGTAGAAACTGCAATTGGACATGCTAAGCGCTAAGAGGCCTACATTGGGAAAAAGAATATCTTCAAATAAAAACTACACAGATGCATTCTGTGAAACTTATTTCTGATCTGTAAATTCAGTTAACAGAGATAAAACATATTTTTGATTGAGCAGTTATGAAACACTCCTTTGTAGAAAATGCAAGTGGAGATTCGGAGCGCTAAGAGGGTAATAGTGGAAAAAGGAATGTCTTCAAATATAAACTACACAGAATCATTCGGTGAAACTTCTTTCTGATCTGTGCATTCAGCTAACAGAGTTAAACCATACTTTTGATTGAGCAGATCTGAACACTCTTTCTGTTGAAAATGCAACTGGACAATTGGAGCGCTAAGAGCGTTGTAGTGGAAAAAGGAATATATTCAAATATAAACTACACAGAAGCATTCTGTGAAACTTCTTTCTGATCTGAGCATACAGCTAACAGAGTTAAACCATACTTTTGATTGAGCAGTTTTGAAACACTCTGTCTGTAGAAAATGCAACTGGACATTCGTAGCGCTAAGTGGGTAATAGTGGAAAAGAGAATATGTTCAAATATAAACTACACAGAAGCATTGTATGAAACTTCTTTCTGTTCTGTGCATTCAACTAACAGAGTTGAACCTTACTTTTGATTGAGCCGTTCTGAAACACTCTTTCTGTAGAAACTGCAATTGGACATTCTGAGCGCTAAGAGGCCTATATTGGGAAAAAGAATGTCTACAAATAAAAACTACGCAGAAGAATTGTGTGAAACTTCTTTCTGTTCTGTTTGTTCAACTAAAAGAGTTGAACCTTAGTTTTGATTGAGCCGTTCTGAAACACTCTTTCTGTAGAAAATGCAAGTGGAGATTCGGAGCGCTAAGAGGGTAATAGTGGAAAAAGGAATGTCTCCAAATATAAACTACACAGAATCATTCTGTGAAACTTCTTTCTGATCTGTGCATTCAGCTAACAGAGTTAAACCATACATTTGATTGAGCAGATCTGAACACTCTTTCTGTTGAAAATGCAACTGGACATTTGGAGCGCTAAGAGCGTAGTAGTGGAAAAAGGAATATATTCAAATATAAACTACACAGAAGCATTCTGTAAAACTTCTTTCTGATCTGAGCATACAGCTAACAGAGTTAAACCATACTTTTGATTGAGCAGTTTTGAAACACTCTGTCTTTTGAAAATGCAACGGGACTTTCCTAGCGCTAAGTGGGTAAAAGTGGAAAAAAGTATATGTTCAAATATAAACTACACAGAAGCATTGTATGAAACTTCTTTCTGTTCTGTGCATTCAACTAACAGAGTTGAACCTTACTTTTGATTGAGCCGTTCTGAAACACTCTTTCTGTAGAAACTGCAATTGGACATTCTGAGCGCTAAGAGGCCTATATTGGGAAAAAGAATGTCTACAAATAAAAACTACACAGAAGAATTGTGTGAAACTTGTTTCTGTTCTGTTTGTTCCACTAAAAGAGTTGAACATTAGTTTTCATTGAGCCGTTCTGAAACACTCTTTCTGTAGAAAATGCAAGTGGAGATTCGGAGCGCTAAGAGGGTAATAGTGGAAAAAGGAATGTCTCCAAATATAAACTGCACAGAATCATTCTGTGAAACTTCTTTCTGACCTGTGCATTCAGCTAACAGAGTTAAACCATACTTTTGATTGAGCAGATCTGAACACTCTTTCTGTAGAAAATGCAACTGGACATTTGGAGCGCTAAGAGAGTAGTAGTGGAAAAAGGAATATATTCAAATATAAACTACACAGAAGCATTCTGTGAAACTTCTTTCTGATCTGAGCATTTAGCTAACAGAGTTAAACCATACTTTTGATTGAGCAGTTTTGAAACACTCTGTCTGTAGAAAATGCAACTGGACATTCGTAGCGCTAAGTGGGTAATAGTGGAAAAAAGAATATGTTCAAATATAAACTACACAGAAGCATTGTATGAAACTTCTTTCTGTTCTGTGCATTCAACTAACAGAGTTGAACCTTACTTTTGATTGAGCCGTTCTGAAACACTCTTTCTGTAGAAACTGCAATTGGACATTCTGAGCGCTAAGAGGCCTCTATTGGGAAAAATAATATCTTCAAATAAAAACTACACAGAAGCATTGTGTGAAACTTATTTCTGATATGTTCATTAAGCTAACAGAGTTAAACCATACTTTTGATTGCGCAGTTCTGAACACTCTTTCTGTAGAAAATGCAAGTGGAAATTCAGAGCGCTAAGAGGGTAATAGTGGAAAAAGGAATATATTCAAATATAAACTACACAGTAGCATTCTGTGAAAATTCTTTCTGTTCTGTGCATTCAACTAACAGAGTTGAACCTTACTTTTGATTGAGCCGTTCTGAAACACTCTTTCTGTAGAAACTGCAATTGGACATGCTAAGCGCTAAGAGGCCTACATTGGGAAAAAGAATATTTTCAAATAAAAACTACACAGATGCATTCTGTGAAACTTATTTCTGATCGGTAAATTCAGTTAACAGAGATAAAACATATTTTTGATTGAGCAGTTATGAAACACTCCTTTGTAGAAAATGCAAGTGGAGATTCGGAGCGCTAAGAGGGTAATAGTGGAAAAAGGAATGTCTTCAAATATAAACTACACAGAATCATTCGGTGAAACTTCTTTCTGATCTGTGCATTCAGCTAACAGAGTTAAACCATACTTTTGATTGAGCAGATCTGAACACTCTTTCTGTTGAAAATGCAACTGGACAATTGGAGCGCTAAAAGCGTTGTAGTGGAAAAAGTAATATATTCAAATATAAACTACACAGAAGCATTCTGTGAAACTTCTTTCTGATCTGAGCATACAGCTAACAGAGTTAAACCATACTTTTGATTGAGCAGTTTTGAAACACTCTGTCTGTAGAAAATGCAACTGGACATTCGTAGCGCTAAGTGGGTAATAGTGGAAAAGAGAATATGTTCAAATATAAACTACACAGAAGCATTGTATGAAACTTCTTTCTGTTCTGTGCATTCAACTAACAGAGTTGAACCTTACTTTTGATTGAGCCGTTCTGAAACACTCTTTCTGTAGAAACTGCAATTGGACATTCTGAGCGCTAAGAGGCCTATATTGGGAAAAAGAATGTCTACAAATAAAAACTACGCAGAAGAATTTTGTGAAACTTCTTTCTGTTCTGTTTGTTCAACTAAAAGAGTTGAACCTTAGTTTTGATTGAGCCGTTCTGAAACACTCTTTCTGTAGAAAATGCAAGTGGAGATTCGGAGCGCTAAGAGGGTAATAGTGGAAAAAGGAATGTCTCCAAATATAAACTACACAGAATCATTCTGTGAAACTTCTTTCTGATCTGTGCATTCAGCTAACAGAGTTAAACCATACTTTTGATTGAGCAGATCTGAACACTCTTTCTGTAGAAAATGCAACTGGACATTTGGAGCGCTAAGAGAGTAGTAGTGGAAAAAGGAATATATTCAAATATAAACTACACAGAAGCATTCTGTGAAACTTCTTTCTGATCTGAGCATTCAGCTAACAGAGTTAAACCATACTTATGATTGAGCAGTTTTGAAACACTCTGTCTGTAGAAAATGCAACTGGACATTCGTAGCGCTAAGTGGGTAATAGTGGAAAAAAGAATATGTTCAAATATAAACTACACAGAAGCATTGTATGAAACTTCTTTCTGTTCTGTGCATTCAACTAACAGAGTTGAACCTTACTTTTGATTGAGCCTTTCTGAAACACTCTTTCTGTAGAAACTGCAATTGGACATTCTGAGCGCTAAGAGGCCTATATTGGGAAAAATAATATCTTCAAATAAAAACTACACAGAAGCATTGTGTGAAACTTATTTCTGATATGTTCATTAAGCTAACAGAGTTAAACCATACTTTTGATTGCGCAGTTCTGAACACTCTTTCTGTAGAAAATGCAAGTGGACATTCGGAGCGCTAATAGGGTAATAGTGGAAAAAGGAATATATTCAAATATAAACTACACAGTAGCATTCTGTGAAAATTCTTTCTGTTCTGTGCATTCAACTAACAGAGTTGAACCTTACTTTTGATTGAGCCGTTCTGAAACACTCTTTCTGTAGAAACTGCAATTGGACATGCTAAGCGCTAAGAGGCCTACATTGGGAAAAAGAATATCTTCAAATAAAAACTACACAGATGCATTCTGTGAAACTTATTTCTGATCTGTAAATTCAGTTAACAGAGATAAAACATATTTTTGATTGAGCAGTTATGAAACACTCTTTTTGTAGAAAATGCAAGTGGAGATTCGGAGCGCTAAGGGGGTAATAGTGGAAAAACGAATGTCTTCAAATATAAACTACACAGAATCATTCGGTGAAACTTCTTTCTGATCTGTGCATTCAGCTAACAGAGTTAAACCATACTTTTGATTGAGCAGATCTGAACACACTTTCTGTAGAAAATGCAACTGGACATTTGGAGCGCTAAGAGCGTAGTAGTGGAAAAAGGAATATATTCAAATATAAACTACACAGAAGCATTCTGTGAAACTTCTTTCTGATCTGAGCATTCAGCTAACAGAGTTAAACCATACTTTTGATTGAGCAGTTTTGAAACACTCTGTCTGTAGAAAATGCAACTGGACATTCGTAGCGCTAAGTGGGTAATAGTGGAAAAAAGAATATGTTCAAATATAAACTACACAGAAGCATTGTATGAAACTTCTTTCTGTTCTGTGCATTCAACTAACAGAGTTGAACCTTACTTTTGATTGAGCCGTTCTGAAACACTCTTTCTGTAGAAACTGCAATTGGACATTCTCAGCGCTAAGAGGCCTATATTGTAAAAAAGAATGTCTACAAATAAAAACTACACAGAAGAATTGTGTGAAACTTGTTTCTGTTCTGTTTGTTCAACTAAAAGAGTTGAACCTTAGTTTTGATTGAGCCGTTCTGAAACACTCTTTCTGTAGAAAATGCAAGTGGAGATTCGGAGCGCTAAGAGGGTAATAGTGGAAAAAGGAATGTCTCCAAATATAAACTACACAGAATCATTCTGTGAAACTTCTTTCTGATCTGTGCATTCAGCTAACAGAGTTAAACCATACTTTTGATTGAGCAGATCTGAACACTCTTTCTGTTGAAAATGCAACTGGACATTTGGAGCGCTAAGAGAGTAATAGTGGAAAAAGGAATATATTCAAATATAAACTACACAGAAGCATTCTGTGAAACTTCTTTCTGATCTGAGCATTCAGCTAACAGAGTTAAACCATACTTTTGATTGAGCAGTTTTGAAACACTCTGTCTGTAGAAAATGCAACTGGACATTCCTAGCGCTAAGTGGGTAATAGTGGAAAAAAGAATATGTTCAAATATAAACTACACAGAAGCATTGTATGAAACTTCTTTCTGTTCTGTGCATTTAACTAACAGAGTTGAACCTTACTTTTGATGGAGCCTTTCTGAAACACTCTTTCTGTAGAAACTGCAATTGGACATTCTGAGCGCTAAGAGGCCTATATTGGGAAAAATAATATCTTCAAATAAAAACTACACAGAAGCATTGTGTGAAACTTATTTCTGATATGTTCATTAAGCTAACAGAGTTAACCCATACTTTTGATTGCGCAGTTCTGAACACTCTTTCTGTAGAAAATGCAAGTGGACATTCGGAGCGCTAAGAGGGTAATAGTGGAAAAAGTAATATATTCAAATATAAACTATACAGTAGCATTCTGTGAAAATTCTTTCTGTTCTGTGCATTCAACTAACAGAGTTGAACCTTACTTTTGATTGAGCCGTTCTGAAACACTCTTTCTGTAGAAACTGCAATTGGACATGCTAAGCGCTAAGAGGCCTACATTGGGAAAAAGAATATATTCAAATAAAAACTACACAGATGCATTCTGTGAAACTTATTTCTGATCTGTAAATTCAGTTAACAGAGATAAAACATATTTTTGATTGAGCAGTTATGAAACACTCTTTTTGTAGAAAATGCAAGTGGAGATTCGGAGCGCTAAGAGGTTAATAGTGGAAAAAGGAATGTCTTCAAATATAAACTACACAGAATCATTCGGTGAAACTTCTTTCTGATCTGTGCATTCAGCTACCAGAGTTAAAACATACTTTTGATTGAGCAGATCTGAACACTCTTTCTGTTGAAAATGCAACTGGACATTTGGAGCGGTAAGAGCGTAGTAGTGGAAAAAGTAATATATTCAAATATAAACTACACAGAAGCATTCTGTGAAACTTCTTTCTGATCTGAGCATTCAGCTAACAGAGTTAAACCATACTTTTGATTGAGCAGTTTTGAAACACTCTGTCTGTAGAAAATGCAACTGGACATTCGAAGCGCTAAGTGGGTAATAGTGGAAAAAAGAATATGTTCAAATATAAACTACACAGAAGCATTGTATGAAACTTCTTTCTGTTCTGTGCATTCAACTAACAGAGTTGAACCTTACTTTTGATTGAGCCGTTCTGAAACACTCTTTCTGTAGAAACTGCAATTGGACATTCTCAGCGCTAAGAGGCCTATATTGTAAAAAAGAATGTCTACAAATAAAAACTACACAGAAGAATTGTGTGAAACTTGTTTCTGTTCTGTTTGTTCAACTAAATGAGTTGAACCTTAGTTTTGATTGAGCCGTTCTGAAACACTCTTTCTGTAGAAAATGCAAGTGGAGATTCCGAGCGCTAAGAGGGTAATAGTGGAAAAAGGAATGTCTCCAAATATAAACTACACAGAATCATTCTGTGAAACTTCTTTCTGATCTGTGCATTCAGCTAACAGAGTTAAACCATACTTTTGATTGAGCATATCTGTACACTCTTTCTGTAGAAAATGCAACTGGACATTTGGAGCGCTAAGAGAGTAATAGTGGAAAAAGGAATATATTCAAATATAAACTACACAGAAGCATTCTGTGAAACTTCTTTCTGATCTGAGCATTCAGCTAACAGAGTTAAACCATACTTTTGATTGAGCAGTTTTGAAACACTCTGTCTGTAGAAAATGCAACTGGACATTCCTAGCGCTAAGTGGGTAATAGTGGAAAAAAGAATATGTTCAAATATAAACTACACAGAAGCATTGTATGAAACTTCTTTCTGTTCTGTGCATTAAACTAACAGAGTTGAACCTTACTTTTGATTGAGCCTTTCTGAAACACTCTTTCTGTAGAAACTGCAATTGGACATTCTGAGCGCTAAGAGGCCTCTATTGGGAAAAATAATATCTTCAAATAAAAACTACACAGAAGCATTGTGTGAAACTTATTTCTGATATGTTCATTAAGCTAACAGAGTTAAACCATACTTTTGATTGCGCAGTTCTGAACACTCTTTCTGTAGAAAATGCAAGTGGATATTCGGAGCGCTAAGAGGGTAATAGTGGAAAACGGAATATATTCAAATATAAACTACACAGTAGCATTCTGTGAAAATACTTTCTGTTCTGTGCATTCAACTAACAGAGTTGAGCCTTACTTTTGATTGAGCCGTTCTGAAACACTGTTTCTGTAGAAACTGCAATTGGACATGCTAAGCGCTAAGAGGCCTACATTGGGAAAAATAATATCTTCAAATAAAAACTACACAGATGCATTCTGTGAAACTTATTTCTGATCTGTAAATTCAGTTAACAGAGATAAAACATATTTTTGATTGAGCAGTTATGAAACACTCTTTTTGTAGAAAATGCAGGTGGAGATTCGGAGCGCTAAGTGGGTAATAGTGGAAAAAGGAATGTCTTCAAATATAAACTACACAGAATCATTCGGTGAAACTTCTTTCTGATCTGTGCATTCAGCTAACAGAGTTAAACCATACTTTTGATTGAGCAGATCTGAACACTCTTTCTGTTGAAAATGCAACTGGAGATTTGGAGCGCTAAGAGCGTAGTAGTGGAAAAAGAAATATATTCAAATATAAACTACACAGAAGCATTCTGTGAAACTTCTTTCTGATCTGAGCATTCAGCTAACAGAGTTAAACCATACTTTTGATTGAGCAGTTTTGAAACACTCTGTCTGTAGAAAATGCAACTGGACATTCGTAGCGCTAAGTGGGTAATAGTGGAAAAAAGAATATGTTCAAATATAAACTACACAGAAGCATTGTATGAAACTTCTTTCTGTTCTGTGCATTCAACTAACAGAGTTGAACCTTACTTTTGATTGAGCCGTTCTGAAACACTCTTTCTGTAGAAACTGCAATTGGACATTCTGAGCGCTAAGAGGCCTATATTGGGAAAAAGAATGTCTACAAATAAAAACTACACAGAAGAATTTTGTGAAACTTCTTTCTGTTCTGTTTGTTCAACTAAAAGAGTTGAACCTTAGTTTTGATTGAGCCATTCTGTAACAGTCTTTCTGTAGAAAATGCAAGTGGAGATTCGGAGCGCTAAGAGGGTTATAGTGGAAAAAGGAATGTCTCCAAATATAAACTACACAGAATCATTCTGTGAAACTTCTTTCTGATATGTGCATTCAGCTAACAGAGTTAAACCATACTTTTGAATGAGCAGATCTGAACACTCTTTCTGTTGAAAATGCAACTGGACATTTGGAGCGCTAAGAGAGTAGTAGTGGAAAAAGGAATATATTCAAATATAAACTACACAGAAGCATTCTGTGAAAATTCTTTCTGATCTGAGCATTCAGCTAACAGAGTTAAACCATACTTTTGATTGAGCAGTTTTGAAACACTCTGTCTGTAGAAAATGCAACTGGACATTCGTAGCGCTAAGTGGGTAATAGTGGAAAAGAGAATATGTTCAAATATAAACTACACAGAAGCATTGTATGAAACTTCTTTCTGTTCTGTGCATTCAACTAACAGAGTTGAACCTTACTTTTGATTGAGCCGTTCTGAAACACTCTTTCTGTAGAAACTGCAATTGGACATTCTGAGCGCTAAGAGGCCTATATTGGGAAAAAGAATGTCTACAAATAAAAACTACGCAGAAGAATTGTGTGAAACTTCTTTCTGTTCTGTTTGTTCAACTAAAAGAGTTGAACCTTAGTTTTGATTGAGCCGTTCTGTAACACTCTTTCTGTAGAAAATGCAAGTGGAGATTCGGAGCGCTAAGAGGGTAATAGTGGAAAAAGGAATGTCTCCAAATATAAACTACACAGAATCATTCTGTGAAACTTCTTTCTGATCTGTGCATTCAGCTAACAGAGTTAAACCATACTTTTGATTGAGCAGATCTGAACACTCTTTCTGTAGAAAATGCAACTGGACATTTGGAGCGCTAAGAGAGCAGTAGTGGAAAAAGGAATATATTCAAATATAAACTACACAGAAGCATTCTGTGAAACTTCTTTCTGATCTGAGCATTCAGCTAACAGAGTTAAACCATACTTATGATTGAGCAGTTTTGAAACACTCTGTCTGTAGAAAATGCAACGGGACATTCGTAGCTCTAAGTGGGTAATAGTGGAAAAAAGAATATGTTCAAATATAAAGTACACAGAAGCATTGTATGAAACTTCTTTCTGTTCTGTGCATTCAACTAACAGAGTTGAACCTTACTTTTGATTGAGCCTTTCTGAAACACTCTTTCTGTAGAAACTGCAATTGGACATTCTGAGCGCTAAGAGGCCTATATTGGGAAAAATAATATCTTCAAATAAAAACTACACAGAAGCATTGTGTGAAACTTATTTCTGATATGTTCATTAAGCTAACAGAGTTAACCCATACTTTTGATTGCGCAGTTCTGAACACTCTTTCTGTAGAAAATGCAAGTGGACATTCGGAGCGCTAAGAGGGTAATAGTGGAAAAAGTAATATATTCAAATATAAACTATACAGTAGCATTCTGTGAAAATTCTTTCTGTTCTGTGCATTCAACTAACAGAGTTGTACCTTACTTTTGATTGAGCCGTTCTGAAACACTCTTTCTGTAGAAACTGCAATTGGACATGCTAAGCGCTAAGAGGCCTACATTGGGAAAAAGAATATATTCAAATAAAAACTACACAGATGCATTCTGTGAAACTTATTTCTGATCTGTAAATTCAGTTAACAGAGATAAAACATATTTTTGATTGAGCAGTTATGAAACACTCTTTTTGTAGAAAATGCAAGTGGAGATTCGGAGCGCTAAGAGGTTAATAGTGGAAAAAGGAATGTCTTCAAATATAAACTACACAGAATCATTCGGTGAAACTTCTTTCTGATCTGTGCATTCAGCTACCAGAGTTAAAACATACTTTTGATTGAGCAGATCTGAACACTCTTTCTGTTGAAAATGCAACTGGACATTTGGAGTGGTAAGAGCGTAGTAGTGGAAAAAGTAATATATTCAAATATAAACTACACAGAAGCATTCTGTGAAACTTCTTTCTGATCTGAGCATTCAGCTAACAGAGTTAAACCATACTTTTGATTGAGCAGTTTTGAAACACTCTGTCTGTAGAAAATGCAACTGGACATTCGAAGCGCTAAGTGGGTAATAGTGGAAAAAAGAATATGTTCAAATATAAACTACACAGAAGCATTGTATGAAACTTCTTTCTGTTCTGTGCATTCAACTAACAGAGTTGAACCTTACTTTTGATTGAGCCGTTCTGAAACACTCTTTCTGTAGAAACTGCAATTGGACATTCTCAGCGCTAAGAGGCCTATATTGTAAAAAAGAATGTCTACAAATAAAAACTACACAGAAGAATTGTGTGAAACTTGTTTCTGTTCTGTCTGTTCAACTAAATGAGTTGAACCTTAGTTTTGATTGAGCCGTTCTGAAACACTCTTTCTGTAGAAAATGCAAGTGGAGATTCCGAGCGCTAAGAGGGTAATAGTGGAAAAAGGAATGTCTCCAAATATAAACTACACAGAATCATTCTGTGAAACTTCTTTCTGATCTGTGCATTCAGCTAACAGAGTTAAACCATACTTTTGATTGAGCATATCTGTACACTCTTTCTGTAGAAAATGCAACTGGACATTTGGAGCGCTAAGAGAGTAATAGTGGAAAAAGGAATATATTCAAATATAAACTACACAGAAGCATTCTGTGAAACTTCTTTCTGATCTGAGCATTCAGCTAACAGAGTTAAACCATACTTTTGATTGAGCAGTTTTGAAACACTCTGTCTGTAGAAAATGCAACTGGACATTCCTAGCGCTAAGTGGGTAATAGTGGAAAAAAGAATATGTTCAAATATAAACTACACAGAAGCATTGTATGAAACTTCTTTCTGTTCTGTGCATTAAACTAACAGAGTTGAACCTTACTTTTGATTGAGCCTTTCTGAAACACTCTTTCTGTAGAAACTGCAATTGGACATTCTGAGCGCTAAGAGGCCTCTATTGGGAAAAATAATATCTTCAAATAAAAACTACACAGAAGCATTGTGTGAAACTTATTTCTGATATGTTCATTAAGCTAACAGAGTTAAACCATACTTTTGATTGCGCAGTTCTGAACACTCTTTCTGTAGAAAATGCAAGTGGATATTCGGAGCGCTAAGAGGGTAATAGTGGAAAACGGAATATATTCAAATATAAACTACACAGTAGCATTCTGTGAAAATTCTTTCTGTTCTGTGCATTCAACTAACAGAGTTGAGCCTTAATTTTGATTGAGCCGTTCTGAAACACTGTTTCTGTAGAAACTGCAATTGGACATGCTAAGCGCTAAGAGGCCTACATTGGGAAAAATAATATCTTCAAATAAAAACTACACAGATGCATTCTGTGAAACTTATTTCTGATCTGTAAATTCAGTTAACAGAGATAAAACATATTTTTGATTGAGCAGTTATGAAACACTCTTTTTGTAGAAAATGCAAGTGGAGATTCGGAGCGCTAAGTGGGTAATAGTGGAAAAAGTAATGTCTTCAAATATAAACTACACAGAATCATTCGGTGAAACTTCTTTCTGATCTGTGCATTCAGCTAACAGAGTTAAACCATACTTTTGATTGAGCAGATCTGAACACTCTTTCTGTTGAAAATGCTACTGGAGATTTGGAGCGCTAAGAGCGTAGTAGTGGAAAAAGAAATATATTCAAATATAAACTACACAGAAGCATTCTGTGAAACTTCTTTCTGATCTGAGCATTCAGCTAACAGAGTTAAACCATACTTTTGATTGAGCAGTTTTGAAACACTCTGTCTGTAGAAAATGCAACTGGACATTCGTAGCGCTAAGTGGGTAATAGTGGAAAAAAGAATATGTTCAAATATAAACTACACAGAAGCATTGTATGAAACTTCTTTCTGTTCTGTGCATTCAACTAACAGAGTTGAACCTTACTTTTGATTGAGCCGTTCTGAAACACTCTTTCTGTAGAAACTGCAATTGGACATTCTGAGCGCTAAGAGGCCTATATTGGGAAAAAGAATGTCTACAAATAAAAACTACACAGAAGAATTTTGTGAAACTTCTTTCTGTTCTGTTTGTTCAACTAAAAGAGTTGAACCTTAGTTTTGATTGAGCCATTCTGTAACAGTCTTTCTGTAGAAAATGCAAGTGGAGATTCGGAGCGCTAAGAGGGTTATAGTGGAAAAAGGAATGTCTCCAAATATAAACTACACAGAATCATTCTGTGAAACTTCTTTCTGATATGTGCATTCAGCTAACAGAGTTAAACCATACTTTTGAATGAGCAGATCTGAACACTCTTTCTGTTGAAAATGCAACTGGACATTTGGAGCGCTAAGAGAGTAGTAGTGGAAAAAGGAATATATTCAAATATAAACTACACAGAAGCATTCTGTGAAAATTCTTTCTGATCTGAGCATTCAGCTAACAGAGTTAAACCATACTTTTGATTGAGCAGTTTTGAAACACTCTGTCTGTAGAAAATGCAACTGGACATTCGTAGCGCTAAGTGGGTAATAGTGGAAAAGAGAATATGTTCAAATATAAACTACACAGAAGCATTGTATGAAACTTCTTTCTGTTCTGTGCATTCAACTAACAGAGTTGAACCTTACTTTTGATTGAGCCGTTCTGAAACACTCTTTCTGTAGAAACTGCAATTGGACATTCTGAGCGCTAAGAGGCCTATATTGGGAAAAAGAATGTCTACAAATAAAAACTACGCAGAAGAATGGTGTGAAACTTCTTTCTGTTCTGTTTGTTCAACTAAAAGAGTTGAACCTTAGTTTTGATTGAGCCGTTCTGAAACACTCTTTCTGTAGAAAATGCAAGTGGAGATTCGGAGCGCTAAGAGGGTAATAGTGGAAAAAGGAATGTCTCCAAATATAAACTACACAGAATCATTCTGTGAAACTTCTTTCTGATCTGTGCATTCAGCTAACAGAGTTAAACCATACTTTTGATTGATCAGATCTGAACACTCTTTCTGTAGAAAATGCAACTGGACATTTGGAGCGCTAAGAGAGCAGTAGTGGAAAAAGGAATATATTCAAATATAAACTACACAGAAGCATTCTGTGAAACTTCTTTCTGATCTGAGCATTCAGCTAACAGAGTTAAACCATACTTATGATTGAGCAGTTTTGAAACACTCTGTCTGTAGAAAATGCAACGGGACATTCGTAGCTCTAAGTGGGTAATAGTGGAAAAAAGAATATGTTCAAATATAAACTACACAGAAGCATTGTATGAAACTTCTTTCTGTTCTGTGCATTCAACTAACAGAGTTGAACCTTACTTTTGATTGAGCCTTTCTGAAACACTCTTTCTGTAGAAACTGCAATTGGACATTCTGAGCGCTAAGAGGCCTATATTGGGAAAAATAATATCTTCAAATAAAAACTACACAAAAGCATTGTGTGAAACTTATTTCTGATATGTTCATTAAGCTAACAGAGTTAACCCATACTTTTGATTGCGCAGTTCTGAACACTCTTTCTGTAGAAAATGCAAGTGGACATTCGGAGCGCTAAGAGGGTAATAGTGGAAAAAGGAATATATTCAAATATAAACTACACAGTAGCATTCTGTGAAAATTCTTTCTGTTCTGTGCATTCAACTAACAGAGTTGAACCTTACTTTTGATTGAGCCGTTCTGAAACACTCTTTATGTAGAAACTGCAATTGGACATGCTAAGCGCTAAGAGGCCTACATTGGGAAAAAGAATATATTCAAATAAAAACTACACAGATGCATTCTGTGAAACTTATTTCTGATCTGTAAATTCAGTTAACAGAGATAAAACATATTTTTGATTGAGCAGTTATGAAACACTCTTTTTGTAGAAAATGCAAGTGGAGATTCGGAGCGCTAAGAGGGTAATAGTGGAAAAAGTAATGTCTTCAAATATAAACTACACAGAATAATTCGGTGAAACTTCTTTCTGATCTGTGCATTCAGCTAACAGAGTTAAACCATACTTTTGATTGAGCAGATCTGAACACTCTTTCTGTTGAAAATGCAACTGGACATTTGGAGCGCTAAGAGCGTAGTAGTGGAAAAAGGAATATATTCAAATATAAACTACACAGAAGCATTCTGTGAAACTTCTTTCTGATCTGAGCATACAGCTAACAGAGTTAATCCATACTTTTGATTGAGCAGTTTTGAAACACTCTGTCTGTTGAAAATGCAACTGGACATTCCTAGCGCTAAGTGGGTAATAGTGGAAAAAAGTATATGTTCAAATATAAACTACACAGAAGCATTGTATGAAACTTCTTTCTGTTCTGTGCATTCAACTAACAGAGTTGAACCTTACTTTTGATTGAGCCGTTCTGAAACACTCTTTCTGTAGAAACTGCAATTGGACATTCTGAGCGATAAGAGGCCTATATTGGGAAAAAGAATGTCTACAAATAAAAACTACACAGAAGAATTGTGTGAAACTTCTTTCTGTTCTGTTTGTTCCACTAAAAGAGTTGAACATTAGTTTTCATTGAGCCGTTCTGAAACACTCTTTCTGTAGAAAATGCAAGTGGAGATTCGGAGCGCTAAGAGGGTAATAGTTGGAAAAGGAATGTCTCCAAATATAAACTGCACAGAATCATTCTGTGAAACTTCTTTCTGACCTGTGCATTCAGCTAACAGAGTTAAACCATACTTTTGATTGAGCAGATCTGAACACTCTTTCTGTAGAAAATGCAACTGGACATTTGGAGCGCTAAGAGAGTAGTAGTGGAAAAAGGAATATATTCAAATATAAACTACAAAGAAGCATTCTGTGAAACTTCTTTCTGATCTGAGCATTTAGCTAACAGAGTTAAACCATACTTTTGATTGAGCAGTTTTGAAACACTCTGTCTGTAGAAAATGCAACTGGACATTCGTAGCGCTAAGTGGGTAATAGTGGAAAAAAGAATATGTTCAAATATAAACTACACAGAAGCATTGTATGAAACTTCTTTCTGTTCTGTGCATTCAACTAACAGAGTTGAACCTTACTTTTGATTGAGCCGTTCTGAAACACTCTTTCTGTAGAAACTGCAATTGGACATTCTGAGCGCTAAGAGGCCTCTATTGGGAAAAATAATATCTTCAAATAAAAACTACACAGAAGCATTGTGTGAAACTTATTTCTGATATGTTCATTAAGCTAACAGAGTTAAACCATACTTTTGATTGCGCAGTTCTGAACACTCTTTCTGTAGAAAATGCAAGTGGAAATTCAGAGCGCTAAGAGGGTAATAGTGGAAAAAGGAATATATTCAAATATAAACTACACAGTAGCATTCTGTGAAAATTCTTTCTGTTCTGTGCATTCAACTAACAGAGTTGAACCTTACTTTTGATTGAGCCGTTCTGAAACACTCTTTCTGTAGAAACTGCAATTGGACATGCTAAGCGCTAAGAGGCCTACATTGGGAAAAAGAATATCTTCAAATAAAAACTACACAGATGCATTCTGTGAAACTTATTTCTGATCTGTAAATTCAGTTAACAGAGATAAAACATATTTTTGATTGAGCAGTTATGAAACACTCCTTTGTAGAAAATGCAAGTGGAGATTCGGAGCGCTAAGAGGGTAATAGTGGAAAAAGGAATGTCTTCAAATATAAACTACACAGAATCATTCGGTGAAACTTCTTTCTGATCTGTGCATTCAGCTAACAGAGTTAAACCATACTTTTGATTGAGCAGATCTGAACACTCTTTCTGTTGAAAATGCAACTGGACAATTGGAGCGCTAAGAGCGTTGTAGTGGAAAAAGGAATATATTCAAATATAAACTACACAGAAGCATTCTGTGAAACTTCTTTCTGATCTGAGCATACAGCTAACAGAGTTAAACCATACTTTTGATTGAGCAGTTTTGAAACACTCTGTCTGTAGAAAATGCAACTGGACATTCGTAGCGCTAAGTGGGTAATAGTGGAAAAGAGAATATGTTCAAATATAAACTACACAGAAGCATTGTATGAAACTTCTTTCTGTTCTGTGCATTCAACTAACAGAGTTGAACCTTACTTTTGATTGAGCCGTTCTGAAACACTCTTTCTGTAGAAACTGCAATTGGACATTCTGAGCGCTAAGAGGCCTATATTGGGAAAAAGAATGTCTACAAATAAAAACTACGCAGAAGAATTGTGTGAAACTTCTTTCTGTTCTGTTTGTTCAACTAAAAGAGTTGAACCTTAGTTTTGATTGAGCCGTTCTGAAACACTCTTTCTGTAGAAAATGCAAGTGGAGATTCGGAGCGCTAAGAGGGTAATAGTGGAAAAAGGAATGTCTCCAAATATAAACTACACAGAATCATTCTGTGAAACTTCTTTCTGATCTGTGCATTCAGCTAACAGAGTTAAACCATACATTTGATTGAGCAGATCTGAACACTCTTTCTGTTGAAAATGCAACTGGACATTTGGAGCGCTAAGAGCGTAGTAGTGGAAAAAGGAATATATTCAAATATAAACTACACAGAAGCATTCTGTAAAACTTCTTTCTGATCTGAGCATACAGCTAACAGAGTTAAACCATACTTTTGATTGAGCAGTTTTGAAACACTCTGTCTTTTGAAAATGCAACTGGACTTTCCTAGCGCTAAGTGGGTAATAGTGGAAAAAAGTATATGTTCAAATATAAACTACACGGAAGCATTGTATGAAACTTCTTTCTGTTCTGTGCATTCAACTAACAGAGTTGAACCTTACTTTTGATTGAGCCGTTCTGAAACACTCTTTCTGTAGAAACTGCAATTGGACATTCTGAGCGCTAAGAGGCCTATATTGGGAAAAAGAATGTCTACAAATAAAAACTACACAGAAGAATTGTGTGAAACTTCTTTCTGTTCTGTTTGTTCCACTAAAAGAGTTGAACATTAGTTTTCATTGAGCCGTTCTGAAACACTCTTTCTGTAGAAAATGCAAGTGGAGATTCGGAGCGCTAAGAGGGTTATAGTTGAAAAAGGAATGTCTCCAAATATAAACTGCACAGAATCATTCTGTGAAACTTCTTTCTGACCTGTGCATTCAGCTAACAGAGTTAAACCATACTTTTGATTGAGCAGATCTGAACACTCTTTCTGTAGAAAATGCAACTGGACATTTGGAGCGCTAAGAGAGTAGTAGTGGAAAAAGGAATATATTCAAATATAAACTACACAGAAGCATTCTGTGAAACTTCTTTCTGATCTGAGCATTTAGCTAACAGAGTTAAACCATACTTTTGATTGAGCAGTTTTGAAAAACTCTGTCTGTAGAAAATGCAACTGGACATTCGTAGTGCTAAGTGGGTAATAGTGGAAAAAAGAATATGTTCAAATATAAACTACACAGAAGCATTGTATGAAACTTCTTTCTGTTCTGTGCATTCAACTAACAGAGTTGAACCTTACTTTTGATTGAGCCGTTCTGAAACACTCTTTCTGTAGAAACTGCAATTGGACATTCTGAGCGCTAAGAGGCCTATATTGGGAAAAATAATATCTTCAAATAAAAACTACACAGAAGCATTGTGTGAAACTTATTTCTGATATGTTCATTAAGCTAACAGAGTTAAACCATACTTTTGATTGCGCAGTTCTGAACACTCTTTCTGTAGAAAATGCAAGTGGACATTCGGAGCGCTAAGAGGGTAATAGTGGAAAAAGGAATATATTCAAATATAAACTACACAGTAGCATTCTGTGAAAATTCTTTCTGTTCTGTGCATTCAACTAACAGAGTTGAACCTTACTTTTGATTGAGCCGTTCTGAAACACTCTTTCTGTAGAAACTGCAATTGGACATGCTAAGCGCTAAGAGGCCTACATTGGGAAAAAGAATATCTTCAAATAAAAACTACACAGATGCATTCTGTGAAACTTATTTCTGATCTGTAAATTCAGTTAACAGAGATAACACATATTTTTCATTGAGCAGTTATGAAACACTCTCTTTGTAGAAAATGCAAGTGGAGATTCGGAGCGCTAAGAGGGTAATTGTGGAAAACGGAATGTCTTCAAATATAAACTACACAGAATCATTCGGTGAAACTTCTTTCTGATCTGTGCATTCAGCTAACAGAGTTAAACCATACTTTTGATTGAGCAGATCTGAACACTCTTTCTGTAGAAAATGCAACTGGACATTTGGAGCGCTAAGAGCGTAGTAGTGGAAAAAGGAATATATTCAAATATAAACTACACAGAAGCATTCTGTGAAACTTCTTTCTGATCTGAGCATTCAGCTAACAGAGTTAAACCATACTTTTGATTGAGCAGTTTTGAAACACTCTGTCTGTAGAAAATGCAACTGGACATTCGTAGCGCCAAGTGGGTAATAGTGGAAAAAAGAATGTGTTCAAATATAAACTACACAGAAGCATTGTATGAAATTTCTTTCTGTTCTGTGCATTCAACTAACAGAGTTGAACCTTAGTTTTGATTGAGCCTTTCTGAAACACTCTTTCTGTAGAAACTGCAATTGGACATTCTGAGCGCTAAGAGGCCTATATTGGGAAAAATAATATCTTCAAATAAAAACTACACAGAAGCATTGTGTGAAACTTATTTCTGATATGTTCATTAAGCTAACAGAGTTAAACCATACTTTTGATTGCGCAGTTCTGAACACTCTTTCTGTAGAAAATGCAAGTGGACATTCGGAGCGCTAAGAGGGTAATAGTGGAAAAAGGAATATATTCAAATATAAACTACACAGTAGCATTCTGTGAAAATTCTTTCTGTTCTGTGCATTCAACTAACAGAGTTGAACCTTACTTTTGATTGAGCCGTTCTGAAACACTCTTTCTGTAGAAACTGCAATTGGACATGCTAAGCGCTAAGAGGCCTACATTGGGAAAAAGAATATCTTCAAATAAAAACTACACAGATGCATTCTGTGAAACTTATTTCTGATCTGTAAATTCAGTTAACAGAGATAACACATATTTTTCATTGAGCAGTTATGAAACACTCTCTTTGTAGAAAATGCAAGTGGAGATTCGGAGCGCTAAGAGGGTAATTGTGGAAAACGGAATGTCTTCAAATATAAACTACACAGAATCATTCGGTGAAACTTCTTTCTGATCTGTGCATTCAGCTAACAGAGTTAAACCATACTTTTGATTGAGCAGATCTGAACACTCTTTCTGTAGAAAATGCAACTGGACATTTGGAGCGCTAAGAGCGTAGTAGTGGAAAAAGGAATATATTCAAATATAAACTACACAGAAGCATTCTGTGAAACTTCTTTCTGATCTGAGCATTCAGCTAACGGAGTTAAACCATACTTTTGATTGAGCAGTTTTGAAACACTCTCTATGTAGAAAATGCAACTGGACATTCGTAGCGCTAAGTGTTTAATAGTGGAAAAAAGAATATGTTCAAATATAAACTACACAGAAGCATTGTATGAAACTTCTTTCTGTTCTGTGCATTCAACTAACAGAGTTGAACCTTACTTTTGATTGAGCCGTTCTGAAACACTCTTTCTGTAGAAACTGCAATTGGACATTCTGAGCGCTAAGAGGTCTATATTGGGAAAAAGAATGTCTACAAATAAAAACTACACAGAAGAATTGTGTGAAACTTCTTTCTGTTCTGTTTGTTCAACTAAAAGATTTGAACCTTAGTTTTGATTGAGCCGTTCTGAAACACTCTTTCTGTGGAAAATGCAAGTGGAGATTTGGAGCGCTAAGAGTTTAATAGTGGAAAAAGGAATGTCTCCAAATATAAACTACACAGAATCATTCTGTGAAACTTCTTTCTGATCTGTGCATTCAGCTAACAGAGTTAAACCATACTTTTGATTGAGCAGATCTGAACACTCTTTCTGTAGAAAATACAACTGGACATTTGGAGCGCTAAGAGTGTAGTAGTGGAAAAAGGAATATATTCAAATATAAACTACACAGAAGCATTCTGTGAAACTTCTTTCTGATCTGAGCATTCAGCTAACAGAGTTAAACCATACTTTTGATTGAGCAGTTTTGAAACACTCTGTCTGTAGAAAATGCAACTGGACATTCGTAGCGCCAAGTGGGTAATAGTGGAAAAAAGAATATGTTCAAATATAAACTACACAGAAGCATTGTATGAAATTTCTTTCTGTTCTGTGCATTCAACTAACAGAGTTGAACCTTAGTTTTGATTGAGCCTTTCTGAAACACTCTTTCTGTAGAAACTGCAATTGGACATTCTGAGCGCTAAGAGGCCTATATTGGGAAAAATAATATCTTCAAATAAAAACTACACAGAATCATTGTGTGAAACTTATTTCTGATATGTTCATTAAGCTAACAGAGTTAAACCATACTTTTGATTGCGCAGTTCTGAACACTCTTTTTGTAGAAAATGCAAGTGGACATTCGGAGCGCTAAGAGGGTAATAGTGGAAAAAGGAATATATTCAAATATAAACTACACAGTAGCATTCTGTGAAAATTCTTTCTGTTCTGTGCATTCAACTAACAGAGTTGAACCTTACTTTTGATTGAGCCGTTCTGAAACACTCTTTTGTAGAAATTGCAATTGGACATGCTAAGCGCTAAGAGGCCTACATTGGGAAAAAGAATATCTTCAAATAAAAACTACACAGATGCATTCTGTGAAACTTATTTCTGATCTGTAAATTCAGTTAACAGAGATAAAACATATTTTTGATTGAGCAGTTATGAAACACTCTTTTTGTAGAAAATGCAAGTGGAGATTCGTAGCGCTAAGAGGGTAATAGGGGAAAAAGGAATGTCTTCAAATATAAACTACACAGAATCATTTGGTGAAACTTCTTTATGATCTGTGCATTCAGCTAACAGAGTTAAACCATACTTTTGATTGAGCAGATCTGAACACTCTTTGTGTAGAAAATGCAACTGGACATTTGGAGCGCTAAGAGCGTAGTAGTGGAAAAAGGAATATATTCAAATATAAACTACACAGAAGCATTCTGTGAAACTTCTTTCTGATCTGAGCATTCAGCTAACAGAGTTAAACCATACTTTTGATTGAGCAGTTTTGAAACACTCTGTCTGTAGAAAATGCAACTGGACATTCGTAGCGCTAAGTGGGTAATAGTGGAAAAAAGAATATGTTCAAATATAAACTACACAGAAGCATTGTATGAAACTTCTTTCTGTTCTGTGCATTCAACTAACAGAGTTGAACCTTACTTTTGATTGAGCCGTTCTGAAACACTCTTTCTGTAGAAACTGCAATTGGACATTCTGAGCGCTAAGAGGCCTATATTGGGAAAAAGAATGTCTACAAATAAAAACTACACAGAAGAATTGTGTGAAACTTCTTTCTGTTCTGTTTGCTCAACTAAAAGAGTTGAACCTTAGTTTTGATTGAGCCGTTCTGAAACACTCTTTCTGTAGAAAATGCAAGTGGAGTTTCAGAGCGCTAAGAGGGTAATAGTGGAAAAAGGAATGTCTCCAAATATAAACTACACAGAATCATTCTGTGAAACTTCTTTCTGATCTGTGCATTCAGCTAACAGAGTTAAACCATACTTTTGATTGAGCAGATCTGAAAACTCTTTCTGTAGAAAATGCAACTGGACATTTGGAGCGCTAAGAGAGTAGTAGTGGAAAAAGTAATATATTCAAATATAAACTACACAGAAGCATTCTGTGAAACTTCTTTCTGATCTGAGCATTCAGCTAACAGAGTTAAACCATACTTTTGATTGAGCAGTTTTGAAACACTCTGTCTGTAGAAAATGCAACTGGACATTCGTAGCGCTAAGTGGGTAATAGTGGAAAAAAGAATATGTTCAAATATAAACTACACAGAAGCATTGTATGAAACTTCTTTCTGTTCTGTGCATTCAACTAACAGAGTTGAACCTTACTTTTGATTGAGCCGTTCTGAAACACTCTTTCTGTAGAAACTGCAATTGGACATTCTGAGCGCTAAGAGGTCTATATTGGGAAAAAGAATGTCTAAAAATAAAAACTACACAGAAGAATTGTGTGAAACTTCTTTCTGTTCTGTTTGTTCAACTAAAAGATTTGAACCTTAGTTTTGATTGAGCCGTTCTGAAACACTCTTTCTGTGGAAAATGCAAGTGGAGATTTGGAGCGCTAAGAGGGTAATAGTGGAAAAAGGAATATCTCCAAATATAAACTACACAGAATCATTCTGTGAAACTTCTTTCTGATCTGTGCATTCAGCTAACAGAGTTAAACCATACTTTTGATTGAGCAGATCTGAACTCTCTTTCTGTAGAAAATGCAACTGGACATTTGGAGCGCTAAGAGTGTAGTAGTGGAAAAAGGAATATATTCAAATATAAACTACACAGAAGCATTCTGTGAAACTTCTTTCTGATCTGAGCATTCAGCTAACAGAGTTAAACCATACTTTTGATTGAGCAGTTTTGAAACACTCTGTCTGTAGAAAATGCAACTGGACATTCGTAGCGCCAAGTGGGTAATAGTGGAAAAAAGAATATGTTCAAATATAAACTACACAGAAGCATTGTATGAAATTTCTTTCTGTTCTGTGCATTCAACTAACAGAGTTGAACCTTAGTTTTGATTGAGCCTTTCTGAAACACTCTTTCTGTAGAAACTGCAATTGGACATTCTGAGCGCTAAGAGGCCTATATTGGGAAAAATAATATCTTCAAATAAAAACTACACAGAATCATTGTGTGAAACTTATTTCTGATATGTTCATTAAGCTAACAGAGTTAAACCATACTTTTGATTGCGCAGTTCTGAACACTCTTTTTGTAGAAAATGCAAGTGGACATTCGGAGCGCTAAGAGGGTAATAGTGGAAAAAGGAATATATTCAAATATAAACTACACAGTAGCATTCTGTGAAAATTCTTTCTGTTCTGTGCATTCAACTAACAGAGTTGAACCTTACTTTTGATTGAGCCGTTCTGAAACACTCTTTTGTAGAAACTGCAATTGGACATGCTAAGCGCTAAGAGGCCTACATTGGGAAAAAGAATATCTTCAAATAAAAACTACACAGATGCATTCTGTGAAACTTATTTCTGATCTGTAAATTCAGTTAACAGAGATAAAACATATTTTTGATTGAGCAGTTATGAAACACTCTTTTTGTAGAAAATGCAAGTGGAGATTCGGAGCGCTAAGAGGGTAATAGTGGAAAAAGGAATGTCTTCAAATATAAACTACACAGAATCATTCGGTGAAACTTCTTTCTGATCTGTGCATTCAGCTAACAGAGTTAAACCATACTTTTGATTGAGCAGATCTGAACACTCTTTCTGTAGAAAATGCAACTGGACATTTGGAGCGCTAAGAGCGTAGTAGTGGAAAAAGGAATATATTCAAATATAAACTACACAGAAGCATTCTGTGAAACTTCTTTCTGATCTGAGCATTCAGCTAACAGAGTTAAACCATACTTTTGATTGAGCAGTTTTGAAACACTCTGTCTGTAGAAAATGCAACTGGACATTCGTAGCGCTAAGTGGGTAATAGTGGAAAAAAAATATGTTCAAATATAAACTACACAGAAGCATTGTATGAAACTTCTTTCTGTTCTGTGCATTCAACTAACAGAGTTGAACCTTACTTTTGATTGAGCCGTTCTGAAACACTCTTTCTGTAGAAACTGCAATTGGACATTCTGAGCGCTAAGAGGCCTATATTGGGAAAAAGAATGTCTACAAATAAAAACTACACAGAAGAATTGTGTGAAACTTCTTTCTGTTCTGTTTGTTCAACTAAAAGAGTTGAACCATAGCTTTGATTGAGCCGTTCTGAAACACTCTTTCTGTAGAAAATGCAAGTGGAGTTTCAGAGCGCTAAGAGGGTAATAGTGGAAAAAGGAATGTCTCCAAATATAAACTACACAGAATCATTCTGTGAAACTTCTTTCTGATCTGTGCATTCAGCTAACAGAGTTAAACCATACTTTTGATTGAGCAGATCTGAAAACTCTTTCTGTAGAAAATGCAACTGGACATTTGGAGCACTAAGAGAGTAGTAGTGGAAAAAGTAATATATTCAAATATAAACTACACAGAAGCATTCTGTGAAACTTCTTTCTGATCTGAGCATTCAGCTAACAGTGTTAAACCATACTTTTGATTGAGCAGTTTTGAAACACTCTGTCTGTAGAAAATGCAACTGGACATTCGTAGCGCTAAGTGGGTAATAGTGGAAAAAAGAATATGTTCAAATATAAACTACACAGAAGCATTGTATGAAACTTCTTTCTGTTCTGTGCATTCAACTAACAGAGTTGAACCTTACTTTTGATTGAGCCGTTCTGAAACACTCTTTCTGTAGAAACTGCAATTGGACATTCTGAGCGCTAAGAGGTCTATATTGGGAAAAAGAATGTCTACAAATAAAAACTACACAGAAGAATTGTGTGAAACTTCTTTCTGTTCTGTTTGTTCAACTAAAAGATTTGAACCTTAGTTTTGATTGAGCCGTTCTGAAACACTCTTTCTGTGGAAAATGCAAGTGGAGATTTGGAGCGCTAAGAGGGTAATAGTGGAAAAAGGAATGTCTCCAAATATAAACTACACAGAATCATTCTGTGAAACTTCTTTCTGATCTGTGCATTCAGCTAACAGAGTTAAACCATACTTTTGATTGAGCAGATCTGAACACTCTTTCTGTAGAAAATGCAACTGGACATTTGGAGCGCTAAGAGTGTAGTAGTGGAAAAAGGAATATATTCAAATATAAACTACACAGAAGCATTCTGTGAAACTTCTTTCTGATCTGAGCATTCAGCTAACAGAGTTAAACCATACTTTTGATTGAGCAGTTTTGAAACACTCTGTCTGTAGAAAATGCAACTGGACATTCGTAGCGCCAAGTGGGTAATAGTGGAAAAAAGAATATGTTCAAATATAAACTACACAGAAGCATTGTATGAAATTTCTTTCTGTTCTGTGCATTCAACTAACAGAGTTGAACCTTAGTTTTGATTGAGCCTTTCTGAAACACTCTTTCTGTAGAAACTGCAATTGGACATTCTGAGCGCTAAGAGGCCTATATTGGGAAAAATAATATCTTCAAATAAAAACTACACAGAATCATTGTGTGAAACTTATTTCTGATATGTTCATTAAGCTAACAGAGTTAAACCATACTTTTGATTGCGCAGTTCTGAACACTCTTTCTGTAGAAAATGCAAGTGGACATTCGGAGCGCTAAGAGGGTAATAGTGGAAAAAGGAATATATTCAAATATAAACTACACAGTAGCATTCTGTGAAAATTCTTTCTGTTCTGTGCATTCAACTAACAGAGTTGAACCTTACTTTTGATTGAGCCGTTCTGAAACACTCTTTCTGTAGAAACTGCAATTGGACATGCTAAGCGCTAAGAGGCCTACATTGGGAAAAAGAATATCTTCAAATAAAAACTACACAGATGCATTCTGTGAAACTTATTTCTGATCTGTAAATTCAGTTAACAGAGATAAAACATATTTTTGATTGAGCAGTTATGAAACACTCTTTTTGTAGAAAATGCAAGTGGAGATTCGGAGCGCTAAGAGGGTAATAGTGGAAAAAGGAATGTCTTCAAATATAAACTACACAGAATCATTCGGTGAAACTTCTTTCTGATCTGTGCATTCAGCTAACAGAGTTAAACCATACTTTTGATTGAGCAGATCTGAACACTCTTTCTGTAGAAAATGCAACTGGACATTTGGAGCGCTAAGAGCGTAGTAGTGGAAAAAGGAATATATTCAAATATAAACTACACAGAAGCATTCTGTGAAACTTCTTTCTGATCTGAGCATTCAGCTAACAGAGTTAAACCATACTTTTGATTGAGCAGTTTTGAAACACTCTGTCTGTAGAAAATGCAACTGGACATTCGTAGCGCTAAGTGGGTAATAGTGGAAAAAAGAATATGTTCAAATATAAACTACACAGAAGCATTGTATGAAACTTCTTTCTGTTCTGTGCATTCAACTAACAGAGTTGAACCTTACTTTTGATTGAGCCGTTCTGAAACACTCTTTCTGTAGAAACTGCAATTGGACATTCTGAGCGCTAAGAGGCCTATATTGGGAAAAAGAATGTCTACAAATAAAAACTACACAGAAGAATTGTGTGAAACTTCTTTCTGTTCTGTTTGCTCAACTAAAAGAGTTGAACCTTAGTTTTGATTGAGCCGTTCTGAAACACTCTTTCTGTAGAAAATGCAAGTGGAGTTTCAGAGCGCTAAGAGGGTAATAGTGGAAAAAGGAATGTCTCCAAATATAAACTACACAGAATCATTCTGTGAAACTTCTTTCTGTTCTGTGCATTCAGCTAACAGAGTTAAACCATACTTTTGATTGAGCAGATCTGAAAACTCTTTCTGTAGAAAATGCAACTGGACATTTGGAGCGCTAAGAGAGTAGTAGTGGAAAAAGTAATATATTCAAATATAAACTACACAGAAGCATTCTGTGAAACTTCTTTCTGATCTGAGCATTCAGCTAACAGAGTTAAACCATACTTTTGATTGAGCAGTTTTGAAACACTCTGTCTGTAGAAAATGCAACTGGACATTCGTAGCGCTAAGTGGGTAATAGTGGAAAAAAGAATATGTTCAAATATAAACTACACAGAAGCATTGTATGAAACTTCTTTCTGTTCTGTGCATTCAACTAACAGAGTTGAACCTTACTTTTGATTGAGCCGTTCTGAAACACTCTTTCTGTAGAAACTGCAATTGGACATTCTGAGCGCTAAGAGGTCTATATTGGGAAAAAGAATGTCTACAAATAAAAACTACACAGAAGAATTGTGTGAAACTTCTTTCTGTTCTGTTTGTTCAACTAAAAGATTTGAACCTTAGTTTTGATTGAGCCGTTCTGAAACACTCTTTCTGTGGAAAATGCAAGTGGAGATTTGGAGCGCTAAGAGGGTAATAGTGGAAAAAGGAATGTCTCCAAATATAAACTACACAGAATCATTCTGTGAAACTTCTTTCTGATCTGTGCATTCAGCTAACAGAGTTAAACCATACTTTTGATTGAGCAGATCTGAACACTCTTTCTGTAGAAAATGCAACTGGACATTTGGAGCGCTAAGAGTGTAGTAGTTTAAAAAGGAATATATTCAAATATAAACTACACAGAAGCATTCTGTGAAACTTCTTTCTGATCTGAGCATTCAGCTAACAGAGTTAAACCATACTTTTGATTGAGCAGTTTTGAAACACTCTGTCTGTAGAAAATGCAACTGGACATTCGTAGCGCCAAGTGGGTAATAGTGGAAAAAAGAATATGTTCAAATATAAACTACACAGAAGCATTGTATGAAATTTCTTTCTGTTCTGTGCATTCAACTAACAGAGTTGAACCTTAGTTTTGATTGAGCCTTTCTGAAACACTCTTTCTGTAGAAACTGCAATTGGACATTCTGAGCGCTAAGAGGTCTATATTGGGAAAAAGAATGTCTACAAATAAAAACTACACAGAAGAATTGTGTGAAACTTCTTTCTGTTCTGTTTGTTCAACTAAAAGATTTGAACCTTAGTTTTGATTGAGCCGTTCTGAAACACTCTTTCTGTGGAAAATGCAAGTGGAGATTTGGAGCGCTAAGAGGGTAATAGTGGAAAAAGGAATGTCTCCAAATATAAACTACACAGAATCATTCTGTGAAACTTCTTTCTGATCTGTGCATTCAGCTAACAGAGTTAAACCATACTTTTGATTGAGCAGATCTGAACACTCTTTCTGTAGAAAATGCAACTGGACATTTGGAGCGCTAAGAGTGTAGTAGTGGAAAAAGGAATATATTCAAATATAAACTACACAGAAGCATTCTGTGAAACTTCTTTCTGATCTGAGCATTCAGCTAACAGATTTAAACCATACTTTTGATTGAGCAGTTTTGAAACACTCTGTCTGTAGAAAATGCAACTGGACATTCGTAGCGCCAAGTGGGTAATAGTGGAAAAAAGAATATGTTCAAATATAAACTACACAGAAGCATTGTATGAAATTTCTTTCTGTTCTGTGCATTCAACTAACAGAGTTGAACCTTAGTTTTGATTGAGCCTTTCTGAAACACTCTTTCTGTAGAAACTGCAATTGGACATTCTGAGCGCTAAGAGGCCTATATTGGGAAAAATAATATCTTCAAATAAAAACTACACAGAATCATTGTGTGAAACTTATTTCTGATATGTTCATTAAGCTAACAGAGTTAAACCATACTTTTGATTGCGCAGTTCTGAACACTCTTTTTGTAGAAAATGCAAGTGGACATTCGGAGCGCTAAGAGGGTAATAGTGGAAAAAGGAATATATTCAAATATAAACTACACAGTAGCATTCTGTGAAAATTCTTTCTGTTCTGTGCATTCAACTAACAGAGTTGAACCTTACTTTTGATTGAGCCGTTCTGAAACACTCTTTTGTAGAAACTGCAATTGGACATGCTAAGCGCTAAGAGGCCTACATTGGGAAAAAGAATATCTTCAAATAAAAACTACACAGATGCATTCTGTGAAACTTATTTCTGATCTGTAAATTCAGTTAACAGAGATAAAACATATTTTTGATTGAGCAGTTATGAAACACTCTTTTTGTAGAAAATGCAAGTGGAGATTCGTAGCGCTAAGAGGGTAATAGGGGAAAAAGGAATGTCTTCAAATATAAACTACACAGAATCATTTGGTGAAACTTCTTTATGATCTGTGCATTCAGCTAACAGAGTTAAACCATACTTTTGATTGAGCAGATCTGAACACTCTTTGTGTAGAAAATGCAACTGGACATTTGGAGCGCTAAGAGCGTAGTAGTGGAAAAAGGAATATATTCAAATATAAACTACACAGAAGCATTCTGTGAAACTTCTTTCTGATCTGAGCATTCAGCTAACAGAGTTAAACCATACTTTTGATTGAGCAGTTTTGAAACACTCTGTCTGTAGAAAATGCAACTGGACATTCGTAGCGCTAAGTGGGTAATAGTGGAAAAAAGAATATGTTCAAATATAAACTACACAGAAGCATTGTATGAAACTTCTTTCTGTTCTGTGCATTCAACTAACAGAGTTGAACCTTACTTTTGATTGAGCCGTTCTGAAACACTCTTTCTGTAGAAACTGCAATTGGACATTCTGAGCGCTAAGAGGCCTATATTGGGAAAAAGAATGTCTACAAATAAAAACTACACAGAAGAATTGTGTGAAACTTCTTTCTGTTCTGTTTGCTCAACTAAAAGAGTTGAACCTTAGTTTTGATTGAGCCGTTCTGAAACACTCTTTCTGTAGAAAATGCAAGTGGAGTTTCAGAGCGCTAAGAGGGTAATAGTGGAAAAAGGAATGTCTCCAAATATAAACTACACAGAATCATTCTGTGAAACTTCTTTCTGATCTGTGCATTCAGCTAACAGAGTTAAACCATACTTTTGATTGAGCAGATCTGAAAACTCTTTCTGTAGAAAATGCAACTGGACATTTGGAGCGCTAAGAGAGTAGTAGTGGAAAAAGTAATATATTCAAATATAAACTACACAGAAGCATTCTGTGAAACTTCTTTCTGATCTGAGCATTCAGCTAACAGAGTTAAACCATACTTTTGATTGAGCAGTTTTGAAACACTCTGTCTGTAGAAAATGCAACTGGACATTCGTAGCGCTAAGTGGGTAATAGTGGAAAAAAGAATATGTTCAAATATAAACTACACAGAAGCATTGTATGAAACTTCTTTCTGTTCTGTGCATTCAACTAACAGAGTTGAACCTTACTTTTGATTGAGCCGTTCTGAAACACTCTTTCTGTAGAAACTGCAATTGGACATTCTGAGCGCTAAGAGGTCTATATTGGGAAAAAGAATGTCTAAAAATAAAAACTACACAGAAGAATTGTGTGAAACTTCTTTCTGTTCTGTTTGTTCAACTAAAAGATTTGAACCTTAGTTTTGATTGAGCCGTTCTGAAACACTCTTTCTGTGGAAAATGCAAGTGGAGATTTGGAGCGCTAAGAGGGTAATAGTGGAAAAAGGAATGTCTCCAAATATAAACTACACAGAATCATTCTGTGAAACTTCTTTCTGATCTGTGCATTCAGCTAACAGAGTTAAACCATACTTTTGATTGAGCAGATCTGAACACTCTTTCTGTAGAAAATGCAACTGGACATTTGGAGCGCTAAGAGTGTAGTAGTGGAAAAAGGAATATATTCAAATATAAACTACACAGAAGCATTCTGTGAAACTTCTTTCTGATCTGAGCATTCAGCTAACAGAGTTAAACCATACTTTTGATTGAGCAGTTTTGAAACACTCTGTCTGTAGAAAATGCAACTGGACATTCGTAGCGCCAAGTGGGTAATAGTGGAAAAAAGAATATGTTCAAATATAAACTACACAGAAGCATTGTATGAAATTTCTTTCTGTTCTGTGCATTCAACTAACAGAGTTGAACCTTAGTTTTGATTGAGCCTTTCTGAAACACTCTTTCTGTAGAAACTGCAATTGGACATTCTGAGCGCTAAGAGGCCTATATTGGGAAAAATACTATCTTCAAATAAAAACTACACAGAATCATTGTGTGAAACTTATTTCTGATATGTTCATTAAGCTAACAGAGTTAAACCATACTTTTGATTGCGCAGTTCTGAACACTCTTTTTGTAGAAAATGCAAGTGGACATTCGGAGCGCTAAGAGGGTAATAGTGGAAAAAGGAATATATTCAAATATAAACTACACAGTAGCATTCTGTGAAAATTCTTTCTGTTCTGTGCATTCAACTAACAGAGTTGAACCTTACTTTTGATTGAGCCGTTCTGAAACACTCTTTTGTAGAAACTGCAATTGGACATGCTAAGCGCTAAGAGGCCTACATTGGGAAAAAGAATATCTTCAAATAAAAACTACACAGATGCATTCTGTGAAACTTATTTCTGATCTGTAAATTCAGTTAACAGAGATAAAACATATTTTTGATTGAGCAGTTATGAAACACTCTTTTTGTAGAAAATGCAAGTGGAGATTCGGAGCGCTAAGAGGGTAATAGTGGAAAAAGGAATGTCTTCAAATATAAACTACACAGAATCATTCGGTGAAACTTCTTTCTGATCTGTGCATTCAGCTAACAGAGTTAAACCATACTTTTGATTGAGCAGATCTGAACACTCTTTCTGTAGAAAATGCAACTGGACATTTTGAGCGCTAAGAGCGTAGTAGTGGAAAAAGGAATATATTCAAATATAAACTACACAGAAGCATTCTGTGAAACTTCTTTCTGATCTGAGCATTCAGCTAACAGAGTTAAACCATACTTTTGATTGAGCAGTTTTGAAACACTCTGTCTGTAGAAAATGCAACTGGACATTCGTAGCGCTAAGTGGGTAATAGTGGAAAAAAAATATGTTCAAATATAAACTACACAGAAGCATTGTATGAAACTTCTTTCTGTTCTGTGCATTCAACTAACAGAGTTGAACCTTACTTTTGATTGAGCCGTTCTGAAACACTCTTTCTGTAGAAACTGCAATTGGACATTCTGAGCGCTAAGAGGCCTATATTGGGAAAAAGAATGTCTACAAATAAAAACTACACAGAAGAATTGTGTGAAACTTCTTTCTGTTCTGTTTGTTCAACTAAAAGAGTTGAACCATAGCTTTGATTGAGCCGTTCTGAAACACTCTTTCTGTAGAAAATGCAAGTGGAGTTTCAGAGCGCTAAGAGGGTAATAGTGGAAAAAGGAATGTCTCCAAATATAAACTACACAGAATCATTCTGTGAAACTTCTTTCTGATCTGTGCATTCAGCTAACAGAGTTAAACCATACTTTTGATTGAGCAGATCTGAAAACTCTTTCTGTAGAAAATGCAACTGGACATTTGGAGCGCTAAGAGAGTAGTAGTGGAAAAAGTAATATATTCAAATATAAACTACACAGAAGCATTCTGTGAAACTTCTTTCTGATCTGAGCATTCAGCTAACAGTGTTAAACCATACTTTTGATTGAGCAGTTTTGAAACACTCTGTCTGTAGAAAATGCAACTGGACATTCGTAGCGCTAAGTGGGTAATAGTGGAAAAAAGAATATGTTCAAATATAAACTACACAGAAGCATTGTATGAAACTTCTTTCTGTTCTGTGCATTCAACTAACAGAGTTGAACCTTACTTTTGATTGAGCCGTTCTGAAACACTCTTTCTGTAGAAACTGCAATTGGACATTCTGAGCGCTAAGAGGTCTATATTGGGAAAAAGAATGTCTACAAATAAAAACTACACAGAAGAATTGTGTGAAACTTCTTTCTGTTCTGTTTGTTCAACTAAAAGATTTGAACCTTAGTTTTGATTGAGCCGTTCTGAAACACTCTTTCTGTGGAAAATGCAAGTGGAGATTTGGAGCGCTAAGAGGGTAATAGTGGAAAAAGGAATGTCTCCAAATATAAACTACACAGAATCATTCTGTGAAACTTCTTTCTGATCTGTGCATTCAGCTAACAGAGTTAAACCATACTTTTGATTGAGCAGATCTGAACACTCTTTCTGTAGAAAATGCAACTGGACATTTGGAGCGCTAAGAGTGTAGTAGTGGAAAAAGGAATATATTCAAATATAAACTACACAGAAGCATTCTGTGAAACTTCTTTCTGATCTGAGCATTCAGCTAACAGAGTTAAACCATACTTTTGATTGAGCAGTTTTGAAACACTCTGTCTGTAGAAAATGCAACTGGACATTCGTAGCGCCAAGTGGGTAATAGTGGAAAAAAGAATATGTTCAAATATAAACTACACAGAAGCATTGTATGAAATTTCTTTCTGTTCTGTGCATTCAACTAACAGAGTTGAACCTTAGTTTTGATTGAGCCTTTCTGAAACACTCTTTCTGTAGAAACTGCAATTGGACATTCTGAGCGCTAAGAGGCCTATATTGGGAAAAATAATATCTTCAAATAAAAACTACACAGAATCATTGTGTGAAACTTATTTCTGATATGTTCATTAAGCTAACAGAGTTAAACCATACTTTTGATTGCGCAGTTCTGAACACTCTTTCTGTAGAAAATGCAAGTGGACATTCGGAGCGCTAAGAGGGTAATAGTGGAAAAAGGAATATATTCAAATATAAACTACACAGTAGCATTCTGTGAAAATTCTTTCTGTTCTGTGCATTCAACTAACAGAGTTGAACCTTACTTTTGATTGAGCCGTTCTGAAACACTCTTTCTGTAGAAACTGCAATTGGACATGCTAAGCGCTAAGAGGCCTACATTGGGAAAAAGAATATCTTCAAATAAAAACTACACAGATGCATTCTGTGAAACTTATTTCTGATCTGTAAATTCAGTTAACAGAGATAAAACATATTTTTGATTGAGCAGTTATGAAACACTCTTTTTGTAGAAAATGCAAGTGGAGATTCGGAGCGCTAAGAGGGTAATAGTGGAAAAAGGAATGTCTTCAAATATAAACTACACAGAATCATTCGGTGAAACTTCTTTCTGATCTGTGCATTCAGCTAACAGAGTTAAACCATACTTTTGATTGAGCAGATCTGAACACTCTTTCTGTAGAAAATGCAACTGGACATTTGGAGCGCTAAGAGCGTAGTAGTGGAAAAAGGAATATATTCAAATATAAACTACACAGAAGCATTCTGTGAAACTTCTTTCTGATCTGAGCATTCAGCTAACAGAGTTAAACCATACTTTTGATTGAGCAGTTTTGAAACACTCTGTCTGTAGAAAATGCAACTGGACATTCGTAGCGCTAAGTGGGTAATAGTGGAAAAAAGAATATGTTCAAATATAAACTACACAGAAGCATTGTATGAAACTTCTTTCTGTTCTGTGCATTCAACTAACAGAGTTGAACCTTACTTTTGATTGAGCCGTTCTGAAACACTCTTTCTGTAGAAACTGCAATTGGACATTCTGAGCGCTAAGAGGCCTATATTGGGAAAAAGAATGTCTACAAATAAAAACTACACAGAAGAATTGTGTGAAACTTCTTTCTGTTCTGTTTGCTCAACTAAAAGAGTTGAACCTTAGTTTTGATTGAGCCGTTCTGAAACACTCTTTCTGTAGAAAATGCAAGTGGAGTTTCAGAGCGCTAAGAGGGTAATAGTGGAAAAAGGAATGTCTCCAAATATAAACTACACAGAATCATTCTGTGAAACTTCTTTCTGATCTGTGCATTCAGCTAACAGAGTTAAACCATACTTTTGATTGAGCAGATCTGAAAACTCTTTCTGTAGAAAATGCAACTGGACATTTGGAGCGCTAAGAGAGTAGTAGTGGAAAAAGTAATATATTCAAATATAAACTACACAGAAGCATTCTGTGAAACTTCTTTCTGATCTGAGCATTCAGCTAAAAGAGTTAAACCATACTTTTGATTGAGCAGTTTTGAAACACTCTGTCTGTAGAAAATGCAACTGGACATTCGTAGCGCTAAGTGGGTAATAGTCGAAAAAAGAATATGTTCAAATATAAACTACACAGAAGCATTGTATGAAACTTCTTTCTGTTCTGTGCATTCAACTAACAGAGTTGAACCTTACTTTTGATTGAGCCGTTCTGAAACACTCTTTCTGTAGAAACTGCAATTGGACATTCTGAGCGCTAAGAGGTCTATATTGGGAAAAAGAATGTCTACAAATAAAAACTACACAGAAGAATTGTGTGAAACTTCTTTCTGTTCTGTTTGTTCAACTAAAAGATTTGAACCTTAGTTTTGATTGAGCCGTTCTGAAACACTCTTTCTGTGGAAAATGCAAGTGGAGATTTGGAGCGCTAAGAGGGTAATAGTGGAAAAAGGAATGTCTCCAAATATAAACTACACAGAATCATTCTGTGAAACTTCTTTCTGATCTGTGCATTCAGCTAACAGAGTTAAACCATACTTTTGATTGAGCAGATCTGAACACTCTTTCTGTAGAAAATGCAACTGGACATTTGGAGCGCTAAGAGTGTAGTAGTTTAAAAAGGAATATATTCAAATATAAACTACACAGAAGCATTCTGTGAAACTTCTTTCTGATCTGAGCATTCAGCTAACAGAGTTAAACCATACTTTTGATTGAGCAGTTTTGAAACACTCTGTCTGTAGAAAATGCAACTGGACATTCGTAGCGCCAAGTGGGTAATAGTGGAAAAAAGAATATGTTCAAATATAAACTACACAGAAGCATTGTATGAAATTTCTTTCTGTTCTGTGCATTCAACTAACAGAGTTGAACCTTAGTTTTGATTGAGCCTTTCTGAAACACTCTTTCTGTAGAAACTGCAATTGGACATTCTGAGCGCTAAGAGGCCTATATTGGGAAAAATAATATCTTCAAATAAAAACTACACAGAATCATTGTGTGAAACTTATTTCTGATATGTTCATTAAGCTAACAGAGTTAAACCATACTTTTGATTGCGCAGTTCTGAACACTCTTTTTGTAGAAAATGCAAGTGGACATTCGGAGCGCTAAGAGGGTAATAGTGGAAAAAGGAATATATTCAAATATAAACTACACAGTAGCATTCTGTGAAAATTCTTTCTGTTCTGTGCATTCAACTAACAGAGTTGAACCTTACTTTTGATTGAGCCGTTCTGAAACACTCTTTTGTAGAAACTGCAATTGGACATGCTAAGCGCTAAGAGGCCTACATTGGGAAAAAGAATATCTTCAAATAAAAACTACACAGATGCATTCTGTGAAACTTATTTCTGATCTGTAAATTCAGTTAACAGAGATAAAACATATTTTTGATTGAGCAGTTATGAAACACTCTTTTTGTAGAAAATGCAAGTGGAGATTCGGAGCGCTAAGAGGGTAATAGTGGAAAAAGGAATGTCTTCAAATATAAACTACACAGAATCATTCGGTGAAACTTCTTTCTGATCTGTGCATTCAGCTAACAGAGTTAAACCATACTTTTGATTGAGCAGATCTGAACACTCTTTCTGTAGAAAATGCAACTGGACATTTGGAGCGCTAAGAGCGTAGTAGTGGAAAAAGTAATATATTCAAATATAAACTACACAGAAGCATTCTGTGAAACTTCTTTCTGATCTGAGCATTCAGCTAACAGAGTTAAACCATACTTTTGATTGAGCAGTTTTGAAACACTCTGTCTGTAGAAAATGCAACTGGACATTCGTAGCGCTAAGTGGGTAATAGTGGAAAAAAAATATGTTCAAATATAAACTACACAGAAGCATTGTATGAAACTTCTTTCTGTTCTGTGCATTCAACTAACAGAGTTGAACCTTACTTTTGATTGAGCCGTTCTGAAACACTCTTTCTGTAGAAACTGCAATTGGACATTCTGAGCGCTAAGAGGCCTATATTGGGAAAAAGAATGTCTACAAATAAAAACTACACAGAAGAATTGTGTGAAACTTCTTTCTGCTCTGTTTGTTCAACTAAAAGAGTTGAACCATAGCTTTGATTGAGCCGTTCTGAAACACTCTTTCTGTAGAAAATGCAAGTGGAGTTTCAGAGCGCTAAGAGGGTAATAGTGGAAAAAGGAATGTCTCCAAATATAAACTACACAGAATCATTCTGTGAAACTTCTTTCTGATCTGTGCATTCAGCTAACAGAGTTAAACCATACTTTTGATTGAGCAGATCTGAAAACTCTGTAGAAAATGCAACTGGACATTTGGAGCGCTAAGAGAGTAGTAGTGGAAAAAGTAATATATTCAAATATAAACTACACAGAAGCATTCTGTGAAACTTCTCTCTGATCTGAGCATTCAGCTAACAGAGTTAAACCATACTTTTGATTGAGCAGTTTTGAAACACTCTGTCTGTAGAAAATGCAACTGGACATTCGTAGCGCTAAGTGGGTAATAGTGGAAAAAAGAATATGTTCAAATATAAACTACACAGAATCATTGTATGAAACTTCTTTCTGTTCTGTGCATTCAACTAACAGAGTTGAACCTTACTTTTGATTGAGCCGTTCTGAAACACTCTTTCTGTAGAAACTGCAATTGGACATTCTGAGCGCTAAGAGGTCTATATTGGGAAAAAGAATGTCTACAAATAAAAACTACACAGAAGAATTGTGTGAAACTTCTTTCTGTTCTGTTTGTTCAACTAAAAGATTTGAACCTTAGTTTTGATTGAGCCGTTCTGAAACACTCTTTCTGTGGAAAATGCAAGTGGAGATTTGGAGCGCTAAGAGGGTAATAGTGGAAAAAGGAATGTCTCCAAATATAAACTACACAGAATCATTCTGTGAAACTTCTTTCTGATCTGTGCATTCAGCTAACAGAGTTAAACCATACTTTTGATTGAGCAGATCTGAACACTCTTTCTGTAGAAAATGCAACTGGACATTTGGAGCGCTAAGAGTGTAGTAGTGGAAAAAGGAATATATTCAAATATAAACTACACAGAAGCATTCTGTGAAACTTCTTTCTGATCTGAGCATTCAGCTAACAGAGTTAAACCATACTTTTGATTGAGCAGTTTTGAAGCACTCTGTCTGTAGAAAATGCAACTGGACATTCGTAGCGCCAAGTGGGTAATAGTGGAAAAAAGAATATGTTCAAATATAAACTACACAGAAGCATTGTATGAAATTTCTTTCTGTTCTGTGCATTCAACTAACAGAGTTGAACCTTAGTTTTGATTGAGCCTTTCTGAAACACTCTTTCTGTAGAAACTGCAATTGGACATTCTGAGCGCTAAGAGGCCTATATTGGGAAAAATAATATCTTCAAATAAAAACTACACAGAATCATTGTGTGAAACTTATTTCTGATATGTTCATTAAGCTAACAGAGTTAAACCATACTTTTGATTGCGCAGTTCTGAACACTCTTTCTGTAGAAAATGCAAGTGGACATTCGGAGCGCTAAGAGGGTAATAGTGGAAAAAGGAATATATTCAAATATAAACTACACAGTAGCATTCTGTGAAAATTCTTTCTGTTCTGTGCATTCAACTAACAGAGTTGAACCTTACTTTTGATTGAGCCGTTCTGAAACACTCTTTCTGTAGAAACTGCAATTGGACATGCTAAGCGCTAAGAGGCCTACATTGGGAAAAAGAATATCTTCAAATAAAAACTACACAGATGCATTCTGTGAAACTTATTTCTGATCTGTAAATTCAGTTAACAGAGATAAAACATATTTTTGATTGAGCAGTTATGAAACACTCTTTTTGTAGAAAATGCAAGTGGAGATTCGGAGCGCTAAGAGGGTAATAGTGGAAAAAGGAATGTCTTCAAATATAAACTACACAGAATCATTCGGTGAAACTTCTTTCTGATCTGTGCATTCAGCTAACAGAGTTAAACCATACTTTTGATTGAGCAGATCTGAACACTCTTTCTGTAGAAAATGCAACTGGACATTTGGAGCGCTAAGAGCGTAGTAGTGGAAAAAGGAATATATTCAAATATAAACTACACAGAAGCATTCTGTGAAACTTCTTTCTGATCTGAGCATTCAGCTAACAGAGTTAAACCATACTTTTGATTGAGCAGTTTTGAAACACTCTGTCTGTAGAAAATGCAACTGGACATTCGTAGCGCTAAGTGGGTAATAGTGGAAAAAAGAATATGTTCAAATATAAACTACACAGAAGCATTGTATGAAACTTCTTTCTGTTCTGTGCATTCAACTAACAGAGTTGAACCTTACTTTTGATTGAGCCGTTCTGAAACACTCTTTCTGTAGAAACTGCAATTGGACATTCTGAGCGCTAAGAGGCCTATATTGGGAAAAAGAATGTCTACAAATAAAAACTACACAGAAGAATTGTGTGAAACTTCTTTCTGTTCTGTTTGTTCAACTAAAAGATTTGAACCTTAGTTTTGATTGAGCCGTTCTGAAACACTCTTTCTGTAGAAAATGGAAGCGGAGTTTCAGAGCGCTAAGAGGGTAATAGTGGAAAAAGGAATGTCTCCAAATATAAACTACACGGAATCATTCTGTGAAACTTCTTTCTGATCTGTGCATTCAGCTAACAGAGTTAAACCATACTTTTGATTGAGCAGATCTGAAAACTCTTTCTGTAGAAAATGCAACTGGACATTTGGAGCGCTAAGAGAGTAGTAGTGGAAAAAGGAATATATTCAAATATAAACTACACAGAAGCATTCTGTGAAACTACTTTCTGATCTGAGCATTCAGCTAACAGAGTTAAACCATACTTTTGATTGAGCAGTTTTGAAACACTCTGTCTGTAGAAAATGCAACTGGACATTCGTAGCGCTAAGTGGGTAATAGTGGAAAAAAGAATATGTTCAAATATAAACTACACAGAAGCATTGTATGAAACTTCTTTCTGTTCTGTGCATTCAACTAACAGAGTTGAACCTTACGTTTGATTGAGCCGTTCTGAAACACTCTTTCTGTAGAAACTGCAACTGGACATTCTGAGCGCTAAGAGGCCTATATTGGGAAAAAGAATGTCTACAAATAAAAACTACACAGAAGAATTGTGTGAAACTTCATTCTGTTCTGTTTGTTCAACTAAAAGATTTGAACCTTAGTTTTGATTGAGCCGTTCTGAAACACTCTTTCTGTGGAAAATGCAAGTGGAGATTTGGAGCGCTAAGAGGGTAATAGTGGAAAAAGGAATGTCTCCAAATATAAACTACACAGAATTATTCTGTGAAACTTCTTTCTGATCTGTGCATTCAGCTAACAGAGTTAAACCATGCTTTTGATTGAGCAGATCTGAACACTCTTTCTGTAGAAAATGCAACTGGACTTTTGGAGCGCTAAGAGAGTAGTAGTGGAAAAAGGAATATATTCAAATATAAACTACACAGAAGCATTCTGTGAAACTTCTTTCTGATCTGAGCATTCAGCTAACAGAGATAAACCATACTTTTGATTGAGCAGTTTTGAAACACTCTGTCTGTAGAAAATGCAACTGGACATTCGTAGCGCCAAGTGGGTAATAGTGGAAAAAAGAATATGTTCAAATATAAACTACACAGAAGCATTGTATGAAATTTCTTTCTGTTCTGTGCATTCAACTAACAGAGTTGAACCTTAGTTTTGATTGAGCCTTTCTGAAACACTCTTTCTGTAGAAACTGCAATTGGACATTCTGAGCGCTAAGAGGCCTATATTGGGAAAAATAATATCTTCAAATAAAAACTACACAGAAGCATTGTGTGAAACTTATTTCTGATATGTTCATTAAGCTAACAGAGTTAAACCATACTTTTGATTGCGCAGTTCTGAACACTCATTCTGCAGAAAATGCAAGTGGACATTCGGAGCGATAAGAGGGTAATAGTGGAAAAAGGAATATATTCAAATATAAACTACATAGTAGCATTCTGTGAAAATTCTTTCTGTTCTGTGCATTCAACTAACAGAGTTGAACCTTACTTTTGATTGAGCCGTTCTGAAACACTCTTTCTGTAGAAACTGCAATTGGACATGCTAAGCGCTAAGAGGCCTACATTGGGAAAAAGAATATCTTCAAATAAAAACTACACAGATGCATTCTGTGAAACTTATTTCTGATCTGTAAATTCAGTTAACAGAGATAAAACATATTTTTGATTGAGCAGTTATGAAACACTCTTTTTGTAGAAAATGCAAGTGGAGATTCGGAGCGCTAATAGGGTAATAGTGGAAAAAGGAATATATTCAAATATAAACTACACAGTAGCATTCTGTGAAACTTCTTTCTGATCTGTGCATTCAGCTAACAGAGTTAAAACATACTTTTGATTGAGCAGATCTGAACACTCTTTCTGTAGAAAATGCAACTGGACATTTGGAGCGCTAAGAGCGTAGTAGTGGAAAAAGGAATATATTCAAATATAAACTACCCAGAAGCATTCTGTGAAACTTCTTTCTGATCTGAGCATTCAGCTAACAGAGTTAAACCATACTTTTGATTGAGCAGTTTTGAAACACTCTGTCTGTAGAAAATGCAACTGGACATTCGTAGCGCTAAGTGGGTAATAGTGGAAAAAAGAATATGTTCAAATATAAACTACACAGAAGCATTGTATGAAACTTCTTTCTGTTCTGTGCATTCAACTAACAGAGTTGAACCTTACTTTTGATTGAGCCGTTCTGAAACACTCTTTCTGTAGAAACTGCAATTGGACATTCTGAGCGCTAAGAGGTCTATATTGGGAAAAAGAATGTCTACAAATAAAAACTACACAGAAGAATTGTGTGAAAATTCTTTCTGTTCTGTTTGTTCAACTAAAAGATTTGAACCTTAGTTTTGATTGAGCCGTTCTGAAACACTCTTTCTGTGGAAAATGCAAGTGGAGATTTGGAGCGCTAAGAGGGTAATAGTGGAAAAAGGAATGTCTCCAAATATAAACTACACAGAATCATTCTGTGAAACTTCTTTCTGATCTGTGCATTCAGCTAACAGAGTTAAACCATACTTTTGATTGAGCAGATCTGAACACTCTTTCTGTAGAAAATGCAACTGGACATTTGGAGCGCTAAGAGTGTAGTAGTGGAAAAAGGAATATATTCAAATATAAACTACACAGAAGCATTCTGTGAAACTTCTTTCTGATCTGAGCATTCAGCTAACAGAGTTAAACCATACTTTTGATTGAGCAGTTTTGAAACACTCTGTCTGTAGAAAATGCAACTGGACATTCGTAGCGCCAAGTGGGTAATAGTGGAAAAAAGAATATGTTCAAATATAAACTACACAGAAGCATTGTATGAAATTTCTTTCTGTTCTGTGCATTCAACTAACAGAGTTGAACCTTAGTTTTGATTGAGCCTTTCTGAAACACTCTTTCTGTAGAAACTGCAATTGGACATTCTGAGCGCTAAGAGGCCTATATTGGGAAAAATAATATCTTCAAATAAAAACTACACAGAATCATTGTGTGAAACTTATTTCTGATATGTTCATTAAGCTAACAGAGTTAAACCATACTTTTGATTGCGCAGTTCTGAACACTCTTTTTGTAGAAAATGCAAGTGGACATTCGGAGCGCTAAGAGGGTAATAGTGGAAAAAGGAATATATTCAAATATAAACTACACAGTAGCATTCTGTGAAAATTCTTTCTGTTCTGTGCATTCAACTAACAGAGTTGAACCTTACTTTTGATTGAGCCGTTCTGAAACACTCTTTTGTAGAAACTGCAATTGGACATGCTAAGCGCTAAGAGGCCTACATTGGGAAAAAGAATATCTTCAAATAAAAACTACACAGATGCATTCTGTGAAACTTATTTCTGATCTGTAAATTCAGTTAACAGAGATAAAACATATATTTGATTGAGCAGTTATGAAACACTCTTTTTGTAGAAAATGCAAGTGGAGATTCGGAGCGCTAAGAGGGTAATAGTGGAAAAAGGAATGTCTTCAAATATAAACTACACAGAATCATTCGGTGAAACTTCTTTCTGTTCTGTGCATTCAACTAACAGAGTTGAACCTTACTTTTGATTGAGCCGTTCTGAAACACTCTTTCTGTAGAAACTGCAATTGGACATTCTGAGCGCTAAGAGGCCTATATTGGGAAAAAGAATGTCTACAAATAAAAACTACACAGAAGAATTGTGTGAAACTTCTTTCTGTTCTGTTTGTTCAACTAAAAGATTTGAACCTTAGTTTTGATTGAGCCGTTCTGAAACACTCTTTCTGTAGAAAATGGAAGCGGAGTTTCAGAGCGCTAAGAGGGTAATAGTGGAAAAAGGAATGTCTCCAAATATAAACTACACGGAATCATTCTGTGAAACTTCTTTCTGATCTGTGCATTCAGCTAACAGAGTTAAACCATACTTTTGATTGAGCAGATCTGAAAACTCTTTCTGTAGAAAATGCAACTGGACATTTGGAGCGCTAAGAGAGTAGTAGTGGAAAAAGGAATATATTCAAATATAAACTACACAGAAGAATTCTGTGAAACTACTTTCTGATCTGAGCATTCAGCTAACAGAGTTAAACCATACTTTTGATTGAGCAGTTTTGAAACACTCTGTCTGTAGAAAATGCAACTGGACATTCGTAGCGCTAAGTGGGTAATAGTGGAAAAAAGAATATGTTCAAATATAAACTACACAGAAGCATTGTATGAAACTTCTTTCTGTTCTGTGCATTCAACTAACAGAGTTGAACCTTACGTTTGATTGAGCCGTTCTGAAACACTCTTTCTGTAGAAACTGCAACTGGACATTCTGAGCGCTAAGAGGCCTATATTGGGAAAAAGAATGTCTACAAATAAAAACTACACAGAAGAATTGTGTGAAACTTCATTCTGTTCTGTTTGTTCAACTAAAAGATTTGAACCTTAGTTTTGATTGAGCCGTTCTGAAACACTCTTTCTGTGGAAAATGCAAGTGGAGATTTGGAGCGCTAAGAGGGTAATAGTGGAAAAAGGAATGTCTCCAAATATAAACTACACAGAATTATTCTGTGAAACTTCTTTCTGATCTGTGCATTCAGCTAACAGAGTTAAACCATGCTTTTGATTGAGCAGATCTGAACACTCTTTCTGTAGAAAATGCAACTGGACTTTTGGAGCGCTAAGAGAGTAGTAGTGGAAAAAGGAATATATTCAAATATAAACTACACAGAAGCATTCTGTGAAACTTCTTTCTGATCTGAGCATTCAGCTAACAGAGATAAACCATACTTTTGATTGAGCAGTTTTGAAACACTCTGTCTGTAGAAAATGCAACTGGACATTCGTAGCGCCAAGTGGGTAATAGTGGAAAAAAGAATATGTTCAAATATAAACTACACAGAAGCATTGTATGAAATTTCTTTCTGTTCTGTGCATTCAACTAACAGAGTTGAACCTTAGTTTTGATTGAGCCTTTCTGAAACACTCTTTCTGTAGAAACTGCAATTGGACATTCTGAGCGCTAAGAGGCCTATATTGGGAAAAATAATATCTTCAAATAAAAACTACACAGAAGCATTGTGTGAAACTTATTTCTGATATGTTCATTAAGCTAACAGAGTTAAACCATACTTTTGATTGCGCAGTTCTGAACACTCATTCTGCAGAAAATGCAAGTGGACATTCGGAGCGATAAGAGGGTAATAGTGGAAAAAGGAATATATTCAAATATAAACTACATAGTAGCATTCTGTGAAAATTCTTTCTGTTCTGTGCATTCAACTAACAGAGTTGAACCTTACTTTTGATTGAGCCGTTCTGAAACACTCTTTCTGTAGAAACTGCAATTGGACATGCTAAGCGCTAAGAGGCCTACATTGGGAAAAAGAATATCTTCAAATAAAAACTACACAGATGCATTCTGTGAAACTTATTTCTGATCTGTAAATTCAGTTAACAGAGATAAAACATATTTTTGATTGAGCAGTTATGAAACACTCTTTTTGTAGAAAATGCAAGTGGAGATTCGGAGCGCTAATAGGGTAATAGTGGAAAAAGGAATATATTCAAATATAAACTACACAGTAGCATTCTGTGAAACTTCTTTCTGATCTGTGCATTCAGCTAACAGAGTTAAAACATACTTTTGATTGAGCAGATCTGAACACTCTTTCTGTAGAAAATGCAACTGGACATTTGGAGCGCTAAGAGCGTAGTAGTGGAAAAAGGAATATATTCAAATATAAACTACCCAGAAGCATTCTGTGAAACTTCTTTCTGATCTGAGCATTCAGCTAACAGAGTTAAACCATACTTTTGATTGAGCAGTTTTGAAACACTCTGTCTGTAGAAAATGCAACTGGACATTCGTAGCGCTAAGTGGGTAATAGTGGAAAAAAGAATATGTTCAAATATAAACTACACAGAAGCATTGTATGAAACTTCTTTCTGTTCTGTGCATTCAACTAACAGAGTTGAACCTTACTTTTGATTGAGCCGTTCTGAAACACTCTTTCTGTAGAAACTGCAATTGGACATTCTGAGCGCTAAGAGGTCTATATTGGGAAAAAGAATGTCTACAAATAAAAACTACACAGAAGAATTGTGTGAAAATTCTTTCTGTTCTGTTTGTTCAACTAAAAGATTTGAACCTTAGTTTTGATTGAGCCGTTCTGAAACACTCTTTCTGTGGAAAATGCAAGTGGAGATTTGGAGCGCTAAGAGGGTAATAGTGGAAAAAGGAATGTCTCCAAATATAAACTACACAGAATCATTCTGTGAAACTTCTTTCTGATCTGTGCATTCAGCTAACAGAGTTAAACCATACTTTTGATTGAGCAGATCTGAACACTCTTTCTGTAGAAAATGCAACTGGACATTTGGAGCGCTAAGAGTGTAGTAGTGGAAAAAGGAATATATTCAAATATAAACTACACAGAAGCATTCTGTGAAACTTCTTTCTGATCTGAGCATTCAGCTAACAGAGTTAAACCATACTTTTGATTGAGCAGTTTTGAAACACTCTGTCTGTAGAAAATGCAACTGGACATTCGTAGCGCCAAGTGGGTAATAGTGGAAAAAAGAATATGTTCAAATATAAACTACACAGAAGCATTGTATGAAATTTCTTTCTGTTCTGTGCATTCAACTAACAGAGTTGAACCTTAGTTTTGATTGAGCCTTTCTGAAACACTCTTTCTGTAGAAACTGCAATTGGACATTCTGAGCGCTAAGAGGCCTATATTGGGAAAAATAATATCTTCAAATAAAAACTACACAGAATCATTGTGTGAAACTTATTTCTGATATGTTCATTAAGCTAACAGAGTTAAACCATACTTTTGATTGCGCAGTTCTGAACACTCTTTTTGTAGAAAATGCAAGTGGACATTCGGAGCGCTAAGAGGGTAATAGTGGAAAAAGGAATATATTCAAATATAAACTACACAGTAGCATTCTGTGAAAATTCTTTCTGTTCTGTGCATTCAACTAACAGAGTTGAACCTTACTTTTGATTGAGCCGTTCTGAAACACTCTTTTGTAGAAACTGCAATTGGACATGCTAAGCGCTAAGAGGCCTACATTGGGAAAAAGAATATCTTCAAATAAAAACTACACAGATGCATTCTGTGAAACTTATTTCTGATCTGTAAATTCAGTTAACAGAGATAAAACATATATTTGATTGAGCAGTTATGAAACACTCTTTTTGTAGAAAATGCAAGTGGAGATTCGGAGCGCTAAGAGGGTAATAGTGGAAAAAGGAATGTCTTCAAATATAAACTACACAGAATCATTCGGTGAAACTTCTTTCTGATCTGTGCATTCAGCTAACAGAGTTAAACCATACTTTTGATTGAGCAGATCTGAACACTCTTTCTGTAGAAAATGCAACTGGACATTTGGAGCGCTAAGAGCGTAGTAGTGGAAAAAGTAATATATTCAAATATAAACTACACAGAAGCATTCTGTGAAACTTCTTTCTGATCTGAGCATTCAGCTAACAGAGTTAAACCATACTTTTGATTGAGCAGTTTTGAAACACTCTGTCTGTAGAAAATGCAACTGGACATTCGTAGCGCTAAGTGGGTAATAGTGGAAAAAAAATATGTTCAAATATAAACTACACAGAAGCATTGTATGAAACTTCTTTCTGTTCTGTGCATTCAACTAACAGAGTTGAACCTTACTTTTGATTGAGCCGTTCTGAAACACTCTTTCTGTAGAAACTGCAATTGGACATTCTGAGCGCTAAGAGGCCTATATTGGGAAAAAGAATGTCTACAAATAAAAACTACACAGAAGAATTGTGTGAAACTTCTTTCTGCTCTGTTTGTTCAACTAAAAGAGTTGAACCATAGCTTTGATTGAGCCGTTCTGAAACACTCTTTCTGTAGAAAATGCAAGTGGAGTTTCAGAGCGCTAAGAGGGTAATAGTGGAAAAAGGAATGTCTCCAAATATAAACTACACAGAATCATTCTGTGAAACTTCTTTCTGATCTGTGCATTCAGCTAACAGAGTTAAACCATACTTTTGATTGAGCAGATCTGAAAACTCTGTAGAAAATGCAACTGGACATTTGGAGCGCTAAGAGAGTAGTAGTGGAAAAAGTAATATATTCAAATATAAACTACACAGAAGCATTCTGTGAAACTTCTCTCTGATCTGAGCATTCAGCTAACAGAGTTAAACCATACTTTTGATTGAGCAGTTTTGAAACACTCTGTCTGTAGAAAATGCAACTGGACATTCGTAGCGCTAAGTGGGTAATAGTGGAAAAAAGAATATGTTCAAATATAAACTACACAGAATCATTGTATGAAACTTCTTTCTGTTCTGTGCATTCAACTAACAGAGTTGAACCTTACTTTTGATTGAGCCGTTCTGAAACACTCTTTCTGTAGAAACTGCAATTGGACATTCTGAGCGCTAAGAGGCCTATATTGGGAAAAAGAATGTCTACAAATAAAAACTACACAGAAGAATTGTGTGAAACTTCTTTCTGTTCTGTTTGTTCAACTAAAAGATTTGAACCTTAGTTTTGATTGAGCCGTTCTGAAACACTCTTTCTGTAGAAAATGGAAGCGGATTTTCAGAGCGCTAAGAGGGTAATAGTGGAAAAAGGAATGTCTCCAAATATAAACTACACGGAATCATTCTGTGAAACTTCTTTCTGATCTGTGCATTCAGCTAACAGAGTTAAACCATACTTTTGATTGAGCAGATCTGAAAACTCTTTCTGTAGAAAATGCAACTGGACATTTGGAGCGCTAAGAGAGTAGTAGTGGAAAAAGGAATATATTCAAATATAAACTACACAGAAGCATTCTGTGAAACTACTTTCTGATCTGAGCATTCAGCTAACAGAGTTAAACCATACTTTTGATTGAGCAGTTTTGAAACACTCTGTCTGTGGAAAATGCAACTGGACATTCGTAGCGCTAAGTGGGTAATAGTGGAAAAAAGAATATGTTCAAATATAAACTACACAGAAGCATTGTATGAAACTTCTTTCTGTTCTGTGCATTCAACTAACAGAGTTGAACCTTACGTTTGATTGAGCCGTTCTGAAACACCCTTTCTGTAGAAACTGCAACTGGACATTCTGAGCGCTAAGAGGCCTATATTGGGAAAAAGAATGTCTACAAATAAAAACTACACAGAAGAATTGTGTGAAACTTCATTCTGTTCTGTTTGTTCAACTAAAAGATTTGAACCTTAGTTTTGATTGAGCCGTTCTGAAACACTCTTTCTGTGGAAAATGCAAGTGGAGATTTGGAGCGCTAAGAGGGTAATAGTGGAAAAAGGAATGTCTCCAAATATAAACTACACAGAATTATTCTGTGAAACTTCTTTCTGATCTGTGCATTCAGCTAACAGAGTTAAACCATGCTTTTGATTGAGCAGATCTGAACACTCTTTCTGTAGAAAATGCAACTGGACATTTGGAGCGCTAAGAGAGTAGTAGTGGAAAAAGGAATATATTCAAATATAAACTACACAGAAGCATTCTGTGAAACTTCTTTCTGATCTGAGCATTCAGCTAACAGAGATAAACCATACTTTTGATTGAGCAGTTTTGAAACACTCTGTCTGTAGAAAATGCAACTGGACATTCGTAGCGCCAAGTGGGTAATAGTGGAAAAAAGAATATGTTCAAATATAAACTACACAGAAGCATTGTATGAAATTTCTTTCTGTTCTGTGCATTCAACTAACAGAGTTGAACCTTAGTTTTGATTGAGCCTTTCTGAAACACTCTTTCTGTAGAAACTGCAATTGGACATTCTGAGCGCTAAGAGGCCTATATTGGGAAAAATAATATCTTCAAATAAAAACTACACAGAAGCATTGTGTGAAACTTATTTCTGATATGTTCATTAAGCTAACAGAGTTAAACCATACTTTTGATTGCGCAGTTCTGAACACTCATTCTGTAGAAAATGCAAGTGGACATTTGGAGCGATAAGAGGGTAATAGTGGAAAAAGGAATATATTCAAATATAAACTACATAGTAGCATTCTGTGAAAATTCTTTCTGTTCTGTGCATTCAACTAACAGAGTTGAACCTTACTTTTGATTGAGCCGTTCTGAAACACTCTTTCTGTAGAAACTGCAATTGGACATGCTAAGCGCTAAGAGGCCTACATTGGGAAAAAGAATATCTTCAAATAAAAACTACACAGATGCATTCTGTGAAACTTATTTCTGATCTGTAAATTCAGTTAACAGAGATAAAACATATTTTTGATTGAGCAGTTATGAAACACTCTTTTTGTAGAAAATGCAAGTGGAGATTCGGAGCGCTAAGAGGGTAATAGTGGAAAAAGGAATATATTCAAATATAAACTACACAGTAGCATTCTGTGAAACTTCTTTCTGATCTGTGCATTCAGCTAACAGAGTTAAAACATACTTTTGATTGAGCAGATCTGAACACTCTTTCTGTAGAAAATGCAACTGGACATTTGGAGCGCTAAGAGCGTAGTAGTGGAAAAAGGAATATATTCAAATATAAACTACCCAGAAGCATTCTGTGAAACTTCTTTCTGATCTGAGCATTCAGCTAACAGAGTTAAACCATACTTTTGATTGAGCAGTTTTGAAACACTCTGTCTGTAGAAAATGCAACTGGACATTCGTAGCGCTAAGTGGGTAATAGTGGAAAAAAGAATATGTTCAAATATAAACTACACAGAAGCATTGTATGAAACTTCTTTCTGTTCTGTGCATTCAACTAACAGAGTTGAACCTTACTTTTGATTGAGCCGTTCTGAAACACTCTTTCTGTAGAAACTGCAATTGGACATTCTGAGCGCTAAGTGGCCTATATTGGGAAAAAGAATGTCTACAAATAAAAACTACACAGAAGAATTGTGTGAAACTTATTTCTGTTCTGTTTGTTCAACTAAAAGAGTTGAACTTTAGTTTTGATTGAGCCGTTCTGAAACACTCTTTCTGTAGAAAATGCAAGTGGAGATTCGGAGCGCTAAGAGGGTAATAGTGGAAAACGGAATGTCTTCAAATATAAACTACACAGAATCATTCGGTGAAACTTCTTTCTGATCTGTGCATTCAGCTAACAGAGTTAAACCATACTTTTGATTGAGCAGATCTGAACACTCTTTCTGTAGAAAATGCAACTGGACATTTGGAGCGCTAAGAGCGTAGTAGTGGAAAAAGGAATATATTCAAATATAAACTACACAGAAGCATTCTGTGAAACTTCTTTCTGATCTGAGCATTCAGCTAACAGAGTTAAACCATACTTTTGATTGAGCAGTTTTGAAACACTCTGTCTGTAGAAAATGCAACTGGACATTCGTAGCGCCAAGTGGGTAATAGTGGAAAAAAGAATGTGTTCAAATATAAACTACACAGAAGCATTGTATGAAATTTCTTTCTGTTCAGTGCATTCAACTAACAGAGTTGAACCTTAGTTTTGATTGAGCCTTTCTGAAACACTCTTTCTGTAGAAACTGCAATTGGACATTCTGAGCGCTAAGAGGCCTATATTGGGAAAAATAATATCTTCAAATAAAAACTACACAGAAGCATTGTGTGAAACTTATTTCTGATATGTTCATTAAGCTAACAGAGTTAAGCCATACTTTTGATTGCGCAGTTCTGAACACTCTTTCTGTAGAAAATGCAAGTGGACATTCGGAGCGCTAAGAGGGTAATAGTGGAAAAAGGAATATATTCAAATATAAACTACACAGTAGCATTCTGTGAAAATTCTTTCTGTTCTGTGCATTCAACTAACAGAGTTGAACCTTACTTTTGATTGAGCCGTTCTGAAACACTCTTTCTGTAGAAACTGCAATTGGACATGCTAAGCGCTAAGAGGCCTACATTGGGAAAAAGAATATCTTCAAATAAAAACTACACAGATGCATTCTGTGAAACTTATTTCTGATCTGTAAATTCAGTTAACAGAGATAACACATATTTTTCATTGAGCAGTTATGAAACACTCTCTTTGTAGAAAATGCAAGTGGAGATTCGGAGCGCTAAGAGGGTAATTGTGGAAAACGGAATGTCTTCAAATATAAACTACACAGAATCATTCGGTGAAACTTCTTTCTGATCTGTGCATTCAGCTAACAGAGTTAAACCATACTTTTGATTGAGCAGATCTGAACACTCTTTCTGTAGAAAATGCAACTGGACATTTGGAGCGCTAAGAGCGTAGTAGTGGAAAAAGGAATATATTCAAATATAAACTACACAGAAGCATTCTGTGAAACTTCTTTCTGATCTGAGCATTCAGCTAACGGAGTTAAACCATACTTTTGATTGAGCAGTTTTGAAACACTCTCTATGTAGAAAATGCAACTGGACATTCGTAGCGCTAAGTGTTTAATAGTGGAAAAAAGAATATGTTCAAATATAAACTACACAGAAGCATTGTATGAAACTTCTTTCTGTTCTGTGCATTCAACTAACAGAGTTGAACCTTACTTTTGATTGAGCCGTTCTGAAACACTCTTTCTGTAGAAACTGCAATTGGACATTCTGAGCGCTAAGAGGTCTATATTGGGAAAAAGAATGTCTACAAATAAAAACTACACAGAAGAATTGTGTGAAACTTCTTTCTGTTCTGTTTGTTCAACTAAAAGATTTGAACCTTAGTTTTGATTGAGCCGTTCTGAAACACTCTTTCTGTGGAAAATGCAAGTGGAGATTTGGAGCGCTAAGAGGGTAATAGTGGAAAAAGGAATGTCTCCAAATATAAACTACACAGAATCATTCTGTGAAACTTCTTTCTGATCTGTGCATTCAGCTAACAGAGTTAAACCATACTTTTGATTGAGCAGATCTGAACACTCTTTCTGTAGAAAATGCAACTGGACATTTGGAGCGCTAAGAGTGTAGTAGTGGAAAAAGGAATATATTCAAATATAAACTACACAGAAGCATTCTGTGAAACTTCTTTCTGATCTGAGCATTCAGCTAACAGAGTTAAACCATACTTTTGATTGAGCAGTTTTGAAACACTCTGTCTGTAGAAAATGCAACTGGACATTCGTAGCGCCAAGTGGGTAATAGTGGAAAAAAGAATATGTTCAAATATAAACTACACAGAAGCATTGTATGAAATTTCTTTCTGTTCTGTGCATTCAACTAACAGAGTTGAACCTTAGTTTTGATTGAGCCTTTCTGAAACACTCTTTCTGTAGAAACTGCAATTGGACATTCTGAGCGCTAAGAGGCCTCTATTGGGAAAAATAATATCTTCAAATAAAAACTACACAGAAGCATTGTGTGAAACTTATTTCTGATATGTTCATTAAGCTAACAGAGTTAAACCATACTTTTGATTGCGCAATTCTGAACACTCTTTCTGTAGAAAATGCAAGTGGACATTCGGAGCGCTAAGAGGGTAATAGTGGAAAAAGGAATATATTCAAATATAAACTACACAGTAGCATTCTGTGAAAATTCTTTCTGTTCTGTGCATTCAACTAACAGAGTTGAACCTTACATTTAATTGAGCCGTTCTGAAACACTCTTTCTGTAGAAACTGCAATTGGACATGCTAAGCGCTAAGAGGCCTACATTGGGAAAAAGAATATCTTCAAATAAAAACTACACAGATGCATTCTGTGAAACTTATTTCTGATCTGTAAATTCAGTTAACAGAGATAAAACATATTTTTGATTGAGCAGTTATGAAACACTCTTTTTGTAGAAAATGCAAGTGGAGATTCGGAGCGCTAAGAGGGTAATAGGGGAAAAAGGAATGTCTTCAAATATAAACTACACAGAATCATTTGGTGAAACTTCTTTATGATCTGTGCATTCAGCTAACAGAGTTAAACCATACTTTTGATTGAGCAGATCTGAACACTCTTTGTGTAGAAAATGCAACTGGACATTTGGAGCGCTAAGAGCGTAGTAGTGGAAAAAGGAATATATTCAAATATAAACTACACAGAAGCATTCTGTGAAACTTCTTTCTGATCTGAGCATTCAGCTAACAGAGTTAAACCATACTTTTGATTGAGCAGTTTTGAAACACTCTGTCTGTAGAAAATGCAACTGGACATTCGTAGCGCTAAGTGGGTAATAGTGGAAAAAAGAATATGTTCAAATATAAACTACACAGAAGCATTGTATGAAACTTCTTTCTGTTCTGTGCATTCAACTAACAGAGTTGAACCTTACTTTTGATTGAGCCGTTCTGAAACACTCTTTCTGTAGAAACTGCAATTGGACATTCTGAGCGCTAAGAGGCCTATATTGGGAAAAAGAATGTCTACAAATAAAAACTACACAGAAGAATTGTGTGAAACTTCTTTCTGTTCTGTTTGTTCAACTAAAAGAGTTGAATCTTAGTTTTGATTGAGCCGTTCTGAAACACTCTTTCTGTAGAAAATGCAAGTGGAGTTTCAGAGCGCTAAGAGGGTAATAGTGGAAAAAGGAATGTCTCCAAATATAAACTACACAGAATCATTCTGTGAAACTTCTTTCTGATCTGTGCATTCAGCTAACAGAGTTAAACCATACTTTTGATTGAGCAGATCTGAAAACTCTTTCTGTAGAAAATGCAACTGGACATTTGGAGCGCTAAGAGAGTAGTAGTGGAAAAAGTAATATATTCAAATATAAACTACACAGAAGCATTCTGTGAAACTTCTTTCTGATCTGAGCATTCAGCTAACAGTGTTAAACCATACTTTTGATTGAGCAGTTTTGAAACACTCTGTCTGTAGAAAATGCAACTGGACATTCGTAGCGCTAAGTGGGTAATAGTGGAAAAAAGAATATGTTCAAATATAAACTACACAGAAGCATTGTATGAAACTTCTTTCTGTTCTGTGCATTCAACTAACAGAGTTGAACCTTACTTTTGATTGAGCCGTTCTGAAACACTCTTTCTGTAGAAACTGCAATTGGACATTCTGAGCGCTAAGAGGTCTATATTGGGAAAAAGAATGTCTACAAATAAAAACTACACAGAAGAATTGTGTGAAACTTCTTTCTGTTCTGTTTGTTCAACTAAAAGATTTGAACCTTAGTTTTGATTGAGCCGTTCTGAAACACTCTTTCTGTGGAAAATGCAAGTGGAGATTTGGAGCGCTAAGAGGGTAATAGTGGAAAAAGGAATGTCTCCAAATATAAACTACACAGAATCATTCTGTGAAACTTCTTTCTGATCTGTGCATTCAGCTAACAGAGTTAAACCATACTTTTGATTGAGCAGATCTGAACACTCTTTCTGTAGAAAATGCAACTGGACATTTGGAGCGCTAAGAGTGTAGTAGTGGAAAAAGGAATATATTCAAATATAAACTACACAGAAGCATTCTGTGAAACTTCTTTCTGATCTGAGCATTCAGCTAACAGAGTTAAACCATACTTTTGATTGAGCAGTTTTGAAACACTCTGTCTGTAGAAAATGCAACTGGACATTCGTAGCGCCAAGTGGGTAATAGTGGAAAAAAGAATATGTTCAAATATAAACTACACAGAAGCATTGTATGAAATTTCTTTCTGTTCTGTGCATTCAACTAACAGAGTTGAACCTTAGTTTTGATTGAGCCTTTCTGAAACACTCTTTCTGTAGAAACTGCAATTGGACATTCTGAGCGCTAAGAGGCCTATATTGGGAAAAATAATATCTTCAAATAAAAACTACACAGAATCATTGTGTGAAACTTATTTCTGATATGTTCATTAAGCTAACAGAGTTAAACCATACTTTTGATTGCGCAGTTCTGAACACTCTTTCTGTAGAAAATGCAAGTGGACATTCGGAGCGCTAAGAGGGTAATAGTGGAAAAAGGAATATATTCAAATATAAACTACACAGTAGCATTCTGTGAAAATTCTTTCTGTTCTGTGCATTCAACTAACAGAGTTGAACCTTACTTTTGATTGAGCCGTTCTGAAACACTCTTTCTGTAGAAACTGCAATTGGACATGCTAAGCGCTAAGAGGCCTACATTGGGAAAAAGAATATCTTCAAATAAAAACTACACAGATGCATTCTGTGAAACTTATTTCTGATCTGTAAATTCAGTTAACAGAGATAAAACATATTTTTGATTGAGCAGTTATGAAACACTCTTTTTGTAGAAAATGCAAGTGGAGATTCGGAGCGCTAAGAGGGTAATAGTGGAAAAAGGAATGTCTTCAAATATAAACTACACAGAATCATTTGGTGAAACTTTTTATGATCTGTGCATTCAGCTAACAGAGTTAAACCATACTTTTGATTGAGCAGATCTGAACACTCTTTGTGTAGAAAATGCAACTGGACATTTGGAGCGCTAAGAGCGTAGTAGTGGAAAAAGGAATATATTCAAATATAAACTACACAGAAGCATTCTGTGAAACTTCTTTCTGATCTGAGCATTCAGCTAACAGAGTTAAACCATACTTTTGATTGAGCAGTTTTGAAACACTCTGTCTGTAGAAAATGCAACTGGACATTCGTAGCGCTAAGTGGGTAATAGTGGAAAAAAGAATATGTTCAAATATAAACTACACAGAAGCATTGTATGAAACTTCTTTCTGTTCTGTGCATTCAACTAACAGAGTTGAACCTTACTTTTGATTGAGCCGTTCTGAAACACTCTTTCTGTAGAAACTGCAATTGGACATTCTGAGCGCTAAGAGGCCTATATTGGGAAAAAGAATATCTACAAATAAAAACTACACAGAAGAATTGTGTGAAACTTCTTTCTGTTCTGTTTGTTCAACTAAAAGAGTTGAACCTTAGTTTTGATTGAGCCGTTCTGAAACACTCTTTCTGTAGAAAATGCAAGTGGAGTTTCAGAGCGCTAAGAGGGTAATAGTGGAAAAAGGAATGTCTCCAAATATAAACTACACAGAATCATTCTGTGAAACTTCTTTCTGATCTGTGCATTCAGCTAACAGAGTTAAACCATACTTTTGATTGAGCAGATCTGAAAACTCTTTCTGTAGAAAATGCAACTGGACATTTGGAGCGCTAAGAGAGTAGTAGTGGAAAAAGGAATATATTCAAATATAAACTACACAGAAGCATTCTGTGAAACTTCTTTCTGATCTGAGCATTCAGCTAACAGTGTTAAACCATACTTTTGATTGAGCAGTTTTGAAACACTCTGTCTGTAGAAAATGCAACTGGACATTCGTAGCGCTAAGTGGGTAATAGTGGAAAAAAGAATATGTTCAAATATAAACTACACAGAAGCATTGTATGAAACTTCTTTCTGTTCTGTGCATTCAACTAACAGAGTTGAACCTTACTTTTGATTGAGCCGTTCTGAAACACTCTTTCTGTAGAAACTGCAATTGGACATCCTGAGCGCTAAGAGACCTATATTGGGAAAAAGAATGTCTACAAATAAAAACTACACAGAAGAATTGTGTGAAACTTCATTCTGTTCTGTTTGTTCAACTAAAAGATTTGAACCTTAGTTTTGATTGAGCCGTTCTGAAACACTCTTTCTGTGGAAAATGCAAGTGGAGATTTGGAGCGCTAAGAGGGTAATAGTGGAAAAAGGAATGTCTCCAAATATAAACTACACAGAATCATTCTGTGAAACTTCTTTCTGATCTGTGCATTCAGCTAACAGAGTTAAACCATACTTTTGATTGAGCAGATCTGAACACTCTTTCTGTAGAAAATGCAACTGGACATTTGGAGCGCTAAGAGCGTAGTAGTGGAAAAAGGAATATATTCAAATATAAACTACACAGAAGCATTCTGTGAAACTTCTTTCTGATCTGAGCATTCAGCTAACAGAGTTAAACCATACTTTTGATTGAGCAGTTTTGAAACACTCTGTCTGTAGAAAATGCAACTGGACATTCGTAGCGCCAAGTGGGTAATAGTGGAAAAAAGAATATGTTCAAATATAAACTACACAGAAGCATTGTATGAAATTTCTTTCTGTTCTGTGCATTCAACTAACAGAGTTGAACCTTAGTTTTGATTGAGCCTTTCTGAAACACTCTTTCTGTAGAAACTGCAATTGGACATTCTGAGCGCTAAGAGGCCTATATTGGGAAAAATAATATCTTCAAATAAAAACTACACAGAAGCATTGTGTGAAACTTATTTCTGATATGTTCATTAAGCTAACAGAGTTAAACCATACTTTTGATTGCGCAGTTCTGAACACTCTTTCTGTAGAAAATGCAAGTGCACATTCGGAGCGCTAAGAGGGTAATAGTGGGAAAAGGAATATATTCAAATATAAACTACACAGTAGCATTCTGTGAAAATTCTTTCTGTTCTGTGCATTCAACTAACAGAGTTGAACCTTACTTTTGATTGAGCCGTTCTGAAACACTCTTTCTGTAGAAACTGCAATTGGACATGCTAAGCGCTAAGAGGCCTACATTGGGAAAAAGAATATCTTCAAATAAAAACTACACAGATGCATTCTGTGAAACATATTTCTGATCTGTAAATTCAGTTAACAGAGATAAAACATATTTTTGATTGAGCAGCTATGAAACACTCTTTTTGTAGAAAATGCAAGTGGAGATTCGGAGCGCTAAGAGGGTAATAGTGGAAAAAGGAATGTCTTCAAATATAAACTACACAGAATCATTCGGTGAAACTTCTTTCTGATCTGTGCATTCAGCTAACAGAGTTAAACCATACTTTTGATTGAGCAGATCTGAACACTCTTTCTGTAGAAAATGCAACTGGACATTTGGAGCGCTAAGAGAGTAGTAGTGGAAAAAGGAATATATTCAAATATAAACTACACAGAAGCATTCTGTGAAACTTCTTTCTGATCTGAGCATTCAGCTAACAGAGTTAAACCATACTTTTGATTGAGCAGTTTTGAAACACTCTGTCTGTAGAAAATGCAACTGGACATTCGTAGCGCTAAGTGGGTAATAGTGGAAAAAAAATATGTTCAAATATAAACTACACAGAAGCATTGTATGAAACTTCTTTCTGTTCTGTGCATTCAACTAACAGAGTTGAACCTTACTTTTGATTGAGCCGTTCTGAAACCCTCTTTCTGTAGAAACTGCAATTGCACATTCTGAGCGCTAGGAGGCCTATATTGGGAAAAAGAATGTCTACAAATAAAAACTACACAGAAGAATTGTGTGAAACTATTTTCTGTTCTGTTTGTTCAACTAAAAGATTTGAACCTTAGTTTTGATTGAGCCGTTCTGAAACACTCTTTCTGTAGAAAATGCAAGTGGAGATTCGGAGCGCTAAGAGGGTAATAGTGGAAAAAGGAATGTCTCCAAATATAAACTACACAGAATCATTCTGTGAAATTTATTTCTGATCTGTGCATTCAGCTAACAGAGTTAAACCATACTTTTGATTGAGCAGATCTGAACACTCTTTCTGTAGAAAATGCAACTGGACATTTGGAGCGCTAAGAGAGTAGTAGTGGAAAAAGGAATATATTCAAATATAAACTACACAGAAGCATTCTGTGAAACTTCTTTCTGATCTGAGCATTCAGCTAACAGAGTTAAACCATACTTTTCATTGAGCAGTTTTGAAACACTCTTTCTGTAGGAAATGCAACTGGACATTCGTAGCGCTAAGAGGGTAACAGTGGATAAAAGAATATGTTCAAATATAAACTACACAGAAGCATTGTATGAAACTTCTTTCTGTTCTGTGCATTCAACTAACAGAGTTGAACCTTACTTTTGATTGAGCCTTTCTGAAACACTCTTTCTGTAGAAACTGCAATTGGACATTCTGAGCGCTAAGAGGCCTCTATTGGGAAAAATAATATCTTCAAATAAAAACTACACAGAAGCATTGTGTGAAACTTATTTCTGATATGTTCATTAAGCTAACAGAGTTAAACCATACTTTTGATTGCGCAGTTCTGAACACTCTTTCTGTAGAAAATGCAAGTGGACATTCGGAGCGCTAAGAGGGTAATAGTGGAAAAAGGAATATATTCAAATATAAACTACACAGTAGCATTCTGTGAAAATTCTTTCTGTTCTGTGCATTCAACTAACAGAGTTGAACCTTACTTTTAATTGAGCCGTTCTGAAACACTCTTTCTGTAGAAACTGCAATTGGACATGCTAAGCGCTAAGAGGCCTACATTGGGAAAAAGAATATCTTCAAATAAAAACTACCCAGATGCATTCTGTGAAACTTATTTCTGATCTGTAAATTCAGTTAACAGAGATAAAACATATTTTTGATTGAGCAGTTATGAAACACTCTTTTTGTAGAAAATGCAAGTGGAGATTCGGAGCGCTAAGAGGGTAATAGTGGAAAAAGGAATGTCTCCAAATATAAACTACACAGAATCATTCGGTGAAACTTCTTTCTTATCTGTTCATTCAGCTAACAGAGTGAAACCATACTTTTGATTGAGCAGATCTGAACACTCTTTGTGTAGAAAATGCAACTGGACATTTGGAGCGCTAAGAGCGAAGTGGTGGAAAAAGGAATATATTCAAATATAAACTACACAGAAGCATTCTGTGAAACTTCTTTCTGATCTGAGCATTCAGCTAACAGAGTTAAACCATACTTTTGATTGAGCAGTTTTGAAACACTCTGTCTGTAGAAAATGCAACTGGACATTCGTAGCGCTAAGTGGGTAATAGTGGAAAAAAGAATATGTTCAAATATAAACTACACAGAAGCATTGTATGAAACTTCTTTCTGTTCTGTGCATTCAACTAACAGAGTTGAACCTTACTTTTGATTGAGCCGTTCTGAAACACTCTTTCTGTAGAAACTGCAATTGGACATTCTGAGCGCTAAGAGGCCTATATTGGGAAAAAGAATGTCTACAAATAAAAACTACACAGAAGAATTGTGTGAAACTTCTTTCTGTTCTGTTTGTTCAACTAAAAAAGTTGAACCTTAGTTTTGATTGAGCCGTTCTGAAACACTCTTTCTGTAGAAAATGCAAGTGGAGATTCGGAGCGCTAAGAGGGTAATAGTGGAAAAAGGAATGTCTCCAAATATAAACTACACAGAATCATTCTGTGAAACTTCTTTCTGATCTGTGCATTCAGCTAACAGAGTTAAACCATACTTTTGATTGAGCAGATCTGAACACTCTTTCTGTAGAAAATGCAACTGGACATTTGGAGCGCTAAGAGAGTAGTAGTGGAAAAAGGAATATATTCAAATATAAACTACACAGAAGCATTCTGTGAAACTTCTTTCTGATCTGAGCATTCAGCTAACAGAGTTAAACCATACTTTTGATTGAGCAGTTTTGAAACACTCTGTCTGTAGAAAATGCAACTGGACATTCGTAGCGCTAAGTGGGTAATAGTGGAAAAAAGAATATGTTCAAATATAAACTACACAGAAGCATTGTATGAAACTTCTTTCGGTTCTGTGCATTCAACTAACAGAGTTGAACCTTACTTTTGATTGAGCCGTTCTGAAACTGTCTTTCTGTAGAAACTGCAATTGGACATTCTGAGCGCTAAGAGGCCTATATTGGGAAAAAGAATGTCTACAAATAAAAACTACACAGAAGAATTGTGTGAAACTTCTTTCTGTTCTGTTGGTTCAACTAAAAGAGTTGAACCTTAGTTTTGATTGAGCCGTTCTGAAACACTCTTTCTGTAGAAAATGCAAGTGGAGATTCGGAGCGCTAAGAGGGTAATAGTGGAAAAAGGAATGTCTCCAAATATAAACTACACAGAATCATTCTGTGAAACTACTTTCTGATCTGTGCATTCAGTTAACATAGTTAAACCATACTTTTGATTGAGCAGATCTGAACAGTCTTTCTGTAGAAAATGCAACTGGACATTTGGAGCGCTAAGAGAGTAGTAGTGGAAAAAGGAATATATTCAAATATAAACTACACAGAAGCATTCTGTGAAACTTCTTTCTGATCTGAGCATTCAGCTAACAGAGTTAAACCATACTTTTGATTGAGCAGTTTTGAAACACTCTGTCTGTAGAAAATGCAACTGGACATTCGTAGCGCTAAGTGGGTAACAGTGGAAAAAAGACTATGTTCAAATATAAACTACACAGAAGCATTGTATGAAACTTCTTTCTGTTCTGTGCATTCAACTAACAGAGTTGAACCTTACTTTTGATTGAGCCTTTCTGAAACACTCTTTCTGTAGAAACTGCAATTGGACATTCTGAGCGCTAAGAGGCCTCTATTGGGAAAAATAATATCTTCAAATAAAAACTACACAGAAGAATTGTGTGAAACTTATTTCTGATATGTTCATTAAGCTAACAGAGTTAAACCATACTTTTGATTGCGCAGTTCTGAACACTCTTTCTGTAGAAAATGCAAGTGGACATTCGGAGCGCTAAGAGGGTAATAGTGGAATAAGGAATATATTCAAATATAAACTACACAGTAGCATTCTGTGAAAATTCTTTCTGTTCTGTGCATTCAACTAACAGAGTTGAACCTTACTTTTAATTGAGCCGTTCTGAAACACTCTTTCTGTAGAAACTGCAATTGGACATGCTAAGCGCTAAGAGGCCTACATTGGGAAAAAGAATATCTTCAAATAAAAACTACACAGATGCATTCTGTGAAACTTATTTCTGATCTGTAAATTCAGGTAACAGAGATAAAACATATTTTTGATTGAGCATTTATGAAACACTCTTTTTGTAGAAAATGCAAGTGGAGATTCGGAGCGCTAAGAGGGTAATAGTGGAAAAAGGAATGTCTTCAAATATAAACTACACAGAATCATTCGGTGAAACTTCTTTCTGATCTGTTCATTCAGCTAACAGAGTTAAACCATACTTTTGATTGAGCAGATCTGAACACTCTTTGTGTAGAAAATGAAACTGGACATTTGGAGCGCTAAGAGCGAAGTGGTGGAAAAAGGAATATATTCAAATATAAACTACACAGACGCATTCTGTGAAACTTCTTTCTGATCTGAGCATTCAGCTAACAGAGTTAAACCATACTTTTGATTGAGCAGTTTTGAAACACTCTGTCTGTAGAAAATGCAACTGGACATTCGTAGCGCTAAGTGGGTAATAGTGGAAAAAAGAATATGTTCAAATACAAATTACACAGAAGCATTGTATGAAACTTCTTTCTGTTCTGTGCATTCAACTAACAGAGTTGAACCTTACTTTTGATTGAGCCGTTCTGAAACTCTCTTTCTGTAGAAACTGCAATTGGACATTCTGTGCGCTAAGAGGCCTATATTGGGAAAAAGAATGTCTACAAATAAAAACTACACAGAAGAATTGTGTGAAACTTCTTTCTGTTCTGTTTGTTCATTAAAAGAGTTGAACTTTAGATTTGATTGAGGCGTTCTGAAACACTCTTTCTGTAGAAAATGCAAGTGGAGATTCGGAGCGCTAAGAGGGTAATAGGGGAAAAAGGAATGTCTCCAAATATAAACTACACAGAATCATTCTGTGAAACTTTTTTCTGATCTGTGCATTCAGCTAACAGAGTTAAACCATACTTTTGATTGAGCAGATCTGAACAATCTTTCTGTAGAAAATGCAACTGGACATTTGGAGCGCTAAGAAAGTAGTAGTGGAAAAAGGAATATATTCAAATATAAACCACACAGAAGCATTCTGTGAAACTTCTTTCTGATCTGAGCATTCAGCTAACAGAGATAAACCATACTTTTGATTGAGCAGTTTTGAAACACTCTGTCTGTAGAAAATGCAAATGGACATTCGTAGCGCTAAGTGGGTAATAGTGGAAAAAATAATATGTTCAAATATAAACTACACAGAAGCATTGTATGAAACACCTTTCGGTTCTGTGCATTCAACTAACAGAGTTGAACCTTACTTTTGATTGAGCCGTTCTGAAACTCTCTTTCTGTAGAAACTGCAATTGCACATTCTGAGCGCTAAGAGGCCTATATTGGGAAAAAGAATGTCTACAAATAAAAACTACACAGAAGAATTGTGTGAAACTTCTTTCTGTTCTGTTTGTTCAACTAAAAGAGTTGAACCTTAGTTTTGATTGAGCCGTTCTGAAACACTCTTTCTGTAGGAAATGCAAGTGGAGATTCGGAGCGCTAAGAGGGTAATAGTGGAAAAAGGAATGTCTCCAAATATAAACTACACAGAATCATTCTGTGAAACTTCTTTCTGATCTGTGCATTCAGCTAACAGAGTTAAACCATACTTTTGATTGAGCAGATCTGAACACTCTTTCTGTAGAAAATGCAACTGGACATTTGGAGCGCTAAGAGAGTAGTAGTGGAAAAAGGAATATATTCAAATATAAACTACACAGAAGCATTCTGTGAAACTTCTTTCTGATCTGAGCATTCAGCTAACAGAGTTAAACCATACTTTTGATTGAGCAGTTTTGAAACACTCTGTCTGTAGAAAAAGCAACTGGACATTCGTAGCGCTAAGTGGGTAACAGTGGAAAAAAGAATATGTTCAAATATAAACTACACAGAAGCATTGTATGAAACTTCTTTCTGTTCTGTGCATTCAACTAACAGAGTTGAACCTTACATTTGATTGAGCCTTTCTGAAACACTCTTTCTGTAGAAACTGCAATTGGACATTCTGAGCGCTAAGAGGCCTCTATTGGGAAAAATAATATCTTCAAATAAAAACTACACAGAAGCATTGTGTGAAACTTATTTCTGATATGTTCATTAAGCTAACAGAGTTAAACCATACTTTTGATTGCGCAGTTCTGAACACTCTTTCTGTAGAAAATGCAAGTGGACATTCGGAGCGCTAAGAGGGTAATAGTGGAAAAAGTAATATATTCAAATATAAACTACACATTAGCATTCTGTGAAAATTCTTTCTGTTCTGTGCATTCAACTAACAGAGTTGAACCTTACTTTTAATTGAGCCGTTCTGAAACACTCTTTCTGTAGAAACTGCAATTGGACATGCTAAGCGCTAAGAGGCCTACATTGGGAAAAAGAATATCTTCAAATAAAAACTACACAGATGCATTCTGTGAAACTTATTTCTGATCTGTAAATTCAGTTAACAGAGATAAAACATATTTTTGATTGAGCAGTTATGAAACCCTCTTTTTGTAGAAAATGCAAGTGGAGATTCGGAGCGCTAAGTGGGTAATAGTGGAAAAAGGAATGTCTTCAAATATAAACTACACAGAATCATTCGGTGAAACTTCTTTCTGATCTGTGCATTCAGCTAACAGAGTTAAACCATACTTTTGATTGAGCAGATCTGAACACTCTTTGTGTAGAAAATGCAACTGGACATTTGGAGCGCTAAGAGCGTAGTAGTGGAAAAAGGAATATATTCAAATATAAACTACACAGAAGCATTCTGTGAAACTTCTTTCTGATCTGAGCATTCAGCTAACAGAGTTAAACCATACTTTTGATTGAGCAGTTTTGAAACACTCTGTCTGTAGAAAATGCAACTGGACATTCGTAGCGCTAAGTGGGTAATAGTGGAAAAAAGAATATGTTCAAATATAAACTACACAGAAGAATTGTATGAAACTTCTTTCTGTTCTGTGCATTCAACTAACAGAGTTGAACCTTACTTTTGATTGAGCCGTTCTGAAACACTCTTTCTGTAGAAACTGCAATTGGACATTCTGAGCGCTAAGAGGCCTATATTGGGAAAAAGAATGTCTACAAATAAAAACTACACAGAAGAATTGTGTGAAACTTCCTTCTGTTCTGTTTGTTCAACTAAAAGAGTTGAACTTTAGTTTTGATTGAGCCGTTCTGAAACAGTCTTTCTGTAGAAAATGCAAGTGGAGATTCGGAGCGCTAAGAGGGTACTAGTGGAAAAAGGAATGTCTCCAAATATAAACTACACAGAATCATTCTGTGAAACTTCTTTCTGATCTGTGCATTCAGCTAACAGAGTTAAACCATACTTTTGATTGAGCAGATCTGAACACTCTTTCTGTAGAAAATGCAACTGGACATTTCGAGCGATAAGAGCGTAGTAGTGGAAAAAGGAATATATTCAAATATAAACTACACAGAAGCATTCTGTGAAACTTCTTGCTGATCTGAGCATTCAGCTAACAGGGTTAAACCATACTTTTGATTGAGAAGTTTTGAAACACTCTGTCTGTAGAAAATGCAACTGGACATTCATAGCGCTAAGTGGGTAATAGTGGAAAAAAGAATATGTTCAAATATAAACTACACAGAAGCATTGTATGAAACTTCTCTCTGTTCTGTGCATTCAACTAACAGAGTTGAACCTTACTTTTGATTGAGCCGTTCTGAAACACTCTTTCTGTAGAAACTGCAATTGGACATTCTGAGCGCTAAGAGGCCTATATTGGGAAAAAGAATGTCTACAAATAAAAACTACACAGTAGAATTCTGTGAAACTTCTTTCTGTTCTGTTGGTTCAACTAAAAGAGTTGAACCTTAGTTTTGATTGATCCGTTCTGAAACACTCTTTCTGTAGAAAATGCAAGTGGAGATTCGGAGCGCTAAGAGGGTAATAGTGGAAAAAGGAATGTCTCCAAATATAAACTACACAGAATCATTCTGTGAAACTTCTTTCTGATCTGTGCATTCAGCTAACAGAGTTAAACCATACTTTTGATTGAGCAGATCTGAACACTCTTTCTGTAGAAAATGCAACTGGACATTTGGAGCGCTAAGAGAGTAGTAGTGGAAAAAGGAATATATTCAAATATAAACTACACAGAAGCATTCTGTGAAACTTCTTTCTGATCTGAGCATTCAGCTAACAGAGTTAAACCATACTTTTGATTGAGCAGTTTTGAAACACTCTGTCTGTAGAAAATGCAACTGGACATTCGTAGCGCTAAGTGGGTAATAGTGGAAAAAAGAATATGTTCAAATATAAACTACACAGAAGCATTGTATGAAACTTCTTTCGGTTCTGTGCATTCAACTAACAGAGTTGAACCTTACTTTTGATTGAGCCGTTCTGAAACTGTCTTTCTGTAGAAACTGCAATTGGACATTCTGAGCGCTAAGAGGCCTATATTGGGAAAAAGAATGTCTACAAATAAAAACTACACAGAAGAATTGTGTGAAACTTCTTTCTGTTCTGTTGGTTCAACTAAAAGAGTTGAACCTTAGTTTTGATTGAGCCGTTCTGAAACACTCTTTCTGTAGAAAATGCAAGTGGAGATTCGGAGCGCTAAGAGGGTAATAGTGGAAAAAGGAATGTCTCCAAATATAAACTACACAGAATCATTCTGTGAAACTACTTTCTGATCTGTGCATTCAGTTAACATAGTTAAACCATACTTTTGATTGAGCAGATCTGAACAGTCTTTCTGTAGAAAATGCAACTGGACATTTGGAGCGCTAAGAGAGTAGTAGTGGAAAAAGGAATATATTCAAATATAAACTACACAGAAGCATTCTGTGAAACTTCTTTCTGATCTGAGCATTCAGCTAACAGAGTTAAACCATACTTTTGATTGAGCAGTTTTGAAACACTCTGTCTGTAGAAAATGCAACTGGACATTCGTAGCGCTAAGTGGGTAACAGTGGAAAAAAGACTATGTTCAAATATAAACTACACAGAAGCATTGTATGAAACTTCTTTCTGTTCTGTGCATTCAACTAACAGAGTTGAACCTTACTTTTGATTGAGCCTTTCTGAAACACTCTTTCTGTAGAAACTGCAATTGGACATTCTGAGCGCTAAGAGGCCTCTATTGGGAAAAATAATATCTTCAAATAAAAACTACACAGAAGAATTGTGTGAAACTTATTTCTGATATGTTCATTAAGCTAACAGAGTTAAACCATACTTTTGATTGCGCAGTTCTGAACACTCTTTCTGTAGAAAATGCAAGTGGACATTCGGAGCGCTAAGAGGGTAATAGTGGAATAAGGAATATATTCAAATATAAACTACACAGTAGCATTCTGTGAAAATTCTTTCTGTTCTGTGCATTCAACTAACAGAGTTGAACCTTACTTTTAATTGAGCCGTTCTGAAACACTCTTTCTGTAGAAACTGCAATTGGACATGCTAAGCGCTAAGAGGCCTACATTGGGAAAAAGAATATCTTCAAATAAAAACTACACAGATGCATTCTGTGAAACTTATTTCTGATCTGTAAATTCAGGTAACAGAGATAAAACATATTTTTGATTGAGCATTTATGAAACACTCTTTTTGTAGAAAATGCAAGTGGAGATTCGGAGCGCTAAGAGGGTAATAGTGGAAAAAGGAATGTCTTCAAATATAAACTACACAGAATCATTCGGTGAAACTTCTTTCTGATCTGTTCATTCAGCTAACAGAGTTAAACCATACTTTTGATTGAGCAGATCTGAACACTCTTTGTGTAGAAAATGAAACTGGACATTTGGAGCGCTAAGAGCGAAGTGGTGGAAAAAGGAATATATTCAAATATAAACTACACAGACGCATTCTGTGAAACTTCTTTCTGATCTGAGCATTCAGCTAACAGAGTTAAACCATACTTTTGATTGAGCAGTTTTGAAACACTCTGTCTGTAGAAAATGCAACTGGACATTCGTAGCGCTAAGTGGGTAATAGTGGAAAAAAGAATATGTTCAAATACAAATTACACAGAAGCATTGTATGAAACTTCTTTCTGTTCTGTGCATTCAACTAACAGAGTTGAACCTTACTTTTGATTGAGCCGTTCTGAAACTCTCTTTCTGTAGAAACTGCAATTGGACATTCTGTGCGCTAAGAGGCCTATATTGGGAAAAAGAATGTCTACAAATAAAAACTACACAGAAGAATTGTGTGAAACTTCTTTCTGTTCTGTTTGTTCATTAAAAGAGTTGAACTTTAGATTTGATTGAGGCGTTCTGAAACACTCTTTCTGTAGAAAATGCAAGTGGAGATTCGGAGCGCTAAGAGGGTAATAGGGGAAAAAGGAATGTCTCCAAATATAAACTACACAGAATCATTCTGTGAAACTTTTTTCTGATCTGTGCATTCAGCTAACAGAGTTAAAACATACTTTTGATTGAGCAGATCTGAACAATCTTTCTGTAGAAAATGCAACTGGACATTTGGAGCGCTAAGAAAGTAGTAGTGGAAAAAGGAATATATTCAAATATAAACCACACAGAAGCATTCTGTGAAACTTCTTTCTGATCTGAGCATTCAGCTAACAGAGATAAACCATACTTTTGATTGAGCAGTTTTGAAACACTCTGTCTGTAGAAAATGCAAATGGACATTCGTAGCGCTAAGTGGGTAATAGTGGAAAAAATAATATGTTCAAATATAAACTACACAGAAGCATTGTATGAAACACCTTTCGGTTCTGTGCATTCAACTAACAGAGTTGAACCTTACTTTTGATTGAGCCGTTCTGAAACTCTCTTTCTGTAGAAACTGCAATTGGACATTCTGAGCGCTAAGAGGCCTATATTGGGAAAAAGAATGTCTACAAATAAAAACTACACAGAAGAATTGTGTGAAACTTCTTTCTGTTCTGTTTGTTCAACTAAAAGAGTTGAACCTTAGTTTTGATTGAGCCGTTCTGAAACACTCTTTCTGTAGGAAATGCAAGTGGAGATTCGGAGCGCTAAGAGGGTAATAGTGGAAAAAGGAATGTCTCCAAATATAAACTACACAGAATCATTCTGTGAAACTTCTTTCTGATCTGTGCATTCAGCTAACAGAGTTAAACCATACTTTTGATTGAGCAGATCTGAACACTCTTTCTGTAGAAAATGCAACTGGACATTTGGAGCGCTAAGAGAGTAGTAGTGGAAAAAGGAATATATTCAAATATAAACTACACAGAAGCATTCTGTGAAACTTCTTTCTGATCTGAGCATTCAGCTAACAGAGTTAAACCATACTTTTGATTGAGCAGTTTTGAAACACTCTGTCTGTAGAAAAAGCAACTGGACATTCGTAGCGCTAAGTGGGTAACAGTGGAAAAAAGAATATGTTCAAATATAAACTACACAGAAGCATTGTATGAAACTTCTTTCTGTTCTGTGCATTCAACTAACAGAGTTGAACCTTACATTTGATTGAGCCTTTCTGAAACACTCTTTCTGTAGAAACTGCAATTGGACATTCTGAGCGCTAAGAGGCCTCTATTGGGAAAAATAATATCTTCAAATAAAAACTACACAGAAGCATTGTGTGAAACTTATTTCTGATATGTTCATTAAGCTAACAGAGTTAAACCATACTTTTGATTGCGCAGTTCTGAACACTCTTTCTGTAGAAAATGCAAGTGGACATTCGGAGCGCTAAGAGGGTAATAGTGGAAAAAGGAATATATTCAAATATAAACTACACATTAGCATTCTGTGAAAATTCTTTCTGTTCTGTGCATTCAACTAACAGAGTTGAACCTTACTTTTAATTGAGCCGTTCTGAAACACTCTTTCTGTAGAAACTGCAATTGGACATGCTAAGCGCTAAGAGGCCTACATTGGGAAAAAGAATATCTTCAAATAAAAACTACACAGATGCATTCTGTGAAACTTATTTCTGATCTGTAAATTCAGTTAACAGAGATAAAACATATTTTTGATTGAGCAGTTATGAAACCCTCTTTTTGTAGAAAATGCAAGTGGAGATTCGGAGCGCTAAGTGGGTAATAGTGGAAAAAGGAATGTCTTCAAATATAAACTACACAGAATCATTCGGTGAAACTACTTTCTGATCTGTGCATTCAGCTAACAGAGTTAAACCATACTTTTGATTGAGCAGATCTGAACACTCTTTGTGTAGAAAATGCAACTGGACATTTGGAGCGCTAAGAGCGTAGTAGTGGAAAAAGGAATATATTCAAATATAAACTACACAGAAGCATTCTGTGAAACTTCTTTCTGATCTGAGCATTCAGCTAACAGAGTTAAACCATACTTTTGATTGAGCAGTTTTGAAACACTCTGTCTGTAGAAAATGCAACTGGACATTCGTAGCGCTAAGTGGGTAATAGTGGAAAAAAGAATATGTTCAAATATAAACTACACAGAAGAATTGTATGAAACTTCTTTCTGTTCTGTGCATTCAACTAACAGAGTTGAACCTTACTTTTGATTGAGCCGTTCTGAAACACTCTTTCTGTAGAAACTGCAATTGGACATTCTGAGCGCTAAGAGGCCTATATTGGGAAAAAGAATGTCTACAAATAAAAACTACACAGAAGAATTGTGTGAAACTTCTTTCTGTTCTGTTTGTTCAACTAAAAGAGTTGAACTTTAGTTTTGATTGAGCCGTTCTGAAACAGTCTTTCTGTAGAAAATGCAAGTGGAGATTCGGAGCGCTAAGAGGGTACTAGTGGAAAAAGGAATGTCTCCAAATATAAACTACACAGAATCATTCTGTGAAACTTCTTTCTGATCTGTGCATTCAGCTAACAGAGTTAAACCATACTTTTGATTGAGCAGATCTGAACACTCTTTCTGTAGAAAATGCAACTGGACATTTCGAGCGCTAAGAGCGTAGTAGTGGAAAAAGGAATATATTCAAATATAAACTACACAGAAGCATTCTGTGAAACTTCTTGCTGATCTGAGCATTCAGCTAACAGGGTTAAACCATACTTTTGATTGAGAAGTTTTGAAACACTCTGTCTGTAGAAAATGCAACTGGACATTCATAGCGCTAAGTGGGTAATAGTGGAAAAAAGAATATGTTCAAATATAAACTACACAGAAGCATTGTATGAAACTTCTCTCTGTTCTGTGCATTCAACTAACAGAGTTGAACCTTACTTTTGATTGAGCCGTTCTGAAACACTCTTTCTGTAGAAACTGCAATTGGACATTCTGAGCGCTAAGAGGCCTATATTGGGAAAAAGAATGTCTACAAATAAAAACTACACAGTAGAATTCTGTGAAACTTCTTTCTGTTCTGTTGGTTCAACTAAAAGAGTTGAACCTTAGTTTTGATTGATCCGTTCTGAAACACTCTTTCTGTAGAAAATGCAAGTGGAGATTCGGAGCGCTAAGAGGGTAATAGTGGAAAAAGGAATGTCTCCAAATATAAACTACACAGAATCATTCTGTGAAACTTCTTTCTGATCTGTGCATTCAGCTAACAGAGTTAAACCATACTTTTGATTGAGCAGATCTGAATACTCTTTCTGTAGAAAATGCAACTGGACATTTGGAGCGCTAAGAGAGTAGTAGTGGAAAAAAGAATATATTCAAATATAAACTACACAGAAGCATTCTGTGAAACTTCTTTCTGATCTGAGCATTCAGCTAACAGAGTTAAACCATACTTTTGATTGAGCAGTTTTGAAACACTCTGTCTGTAGAAAATGCAACTGGACATTCGTAGCGCTAAGTGGGTAATAGTGGAAAAAAGAATATGTTCAAATATAAACTACACAGAAGCATTGTATGAAAATTCTTTCTGTTCTGTGCATTCAACTAACAGAGTTGAACCTTACATTTGATTGAGCCTTTCTGAAACACTCTTTCTGTAGAAACTGCAATTGGACATTCTGAGCGCTAAGAGGCCTCTATTGGGAAAAATAATATCTTCAAATAAAAACTACACAGAAGCATTGTGTGAAACTTATTTCTGATATGTTCATTAAGCTAACAGAGTTAAACCATACTTTTGATTGCGCAGTTCTGAACACTCTTTCTGTAGAAAATGCAAGTGGACATTCGGAGCGCTAAGAGGGTAATAGTGGAAAAAGGAATATATTCAAATATAAACTACACAGTAGCATTCTGTGAAAATACTTTCTGTTCTGTGCATTCAACTAACAGGGTTGAACCTTACTTTTAATTGAGCCGTTGTGAAACACTCTTTCTGTAGAAACTGCAATTGGACATGCTAAGCGCTAAGAGGCCTACATTGGGAAAAAGAAAATCTTCAAATAAAAACTACACAGATGCATTCTGTGAAACTTATTTCTGATCTGTAAATTCAGTTAACAGAGATAAAACATATTTTTGATTGAGCAGTTATGAAACACTCTTTTTGTAGAAAATGGAAGTGGAGATTCGGAGCGCTAAGGGGGTAATAGTGGAAAAAGGAATGTCTTCAAATATAAACTACACAGAATCATTTGGTGAAACATCTTTCTGATCTGTGCATTCAGCTAACAGAGTTAAACCATACTTTTGATTGAGCAGATCTGAACACTCTTTGTGTAGAAAATGCAAAAGGACATTTGGAGCGCTAAGAGCGTAGTAGTGGAAAAAGGAATATATTCAAATATAAACTACACAGAAGCATTCTGTGAAACTTCTTTCTGATCTGAGCATTCAGCTAACAGAGTTAAACCATACTTTTGATTGAGCAGTTTTGAAACACGCTGTCTGTCGAAAATGCAACTGGACATTCGTAGCGCCAAGTGGGTAATAGTGGAAAAAAGAATATGTTCAAATATAAACTACACAGAAGCATTGTATGAAATTTCTTTCTGTTCTGTGCATTCAACTAACAGAGTTGAACCTTAGTTTTGATTGAGCCTTTCTGAAACACTCTTTCTGTAGAAACTGCAATTGGACATTCTGAGTGCTAAGAGGCCTATATTGGGAAAAATAATATCTTCAAATAAAAACTACACAGAAGCATTGTGTGAAACTTATTTCTGATATGTTCATTAAGCTAACAGAGTTAAACCATACTTTTGATTGCGCAGTTCTGAACCCTCTTTCTGTAGAAAATGCAAGTGGACATTCGGAGCGCTAAGAGGGTAATAGTGGAAAAAGTAATATATTCAAATATAAACTACACAGTAGCATTCTGTGAAAATTCTTTCTGTTCTGTGCATTCAACTAACAGAGTTGAACCTTACTTTTGATTGAGCCGTTCTGAAACATTCTTTCTGTAGAAACTGCAATTGGACATGCTAAGCGCTAAGAGGCCTACATTGGGAAAAAGAATATCTTCAAATAAAAACTACACAGATGCATTCTGTGAAACTTATTTCTGATCTGTAAATTCAGTTAACAGAGATAAAACATATTTTTGATTGAGCAGTTATGAAACACTCTTTTTGTAGAAAATGCAAGTGGAGATTCGGAGCGCTAAGAGGGTAATAGTGGAAAAAGGAATGTCTTCAATTATAAACTACACAGAATCATTCGGTGAAACTTCTTTCTGATCTGTGCATTCAGCTAACAGAGTTAAACCATACTTTTGATTGAGCAGATCTTAACACTCTTTCTGTAGAAAATGCAACTGGACATTTGGAGCGCTAAGAGCGTAGTACTGGAAAAAGGAATATATTCAAATATAAACTACACAGAAGCATTCTGTGAAACTTCTTTCTGATCTGAGCATTCAGCTAACAGAGTTAAACCATACTTTTGATTGAGCAGTTTTGAAACACTCTGTCTGTAGAAAATGCAACTGGACATTCGTAGCCCTAAGTGGGTAATAGTGGAAAAAAGAATATGTTCAAATATAAACTACACAGAAGCATTGTATGAAATTTCTTTCTGTTCTGTGCATTCAACTAACAGAGTTGAACCTTACTTTTGATTGAGCCGTTCTGAAACACTCTTTCTGTAGAAACTGCAATTGGACATTCTGAGCGCTAAGAGGCCTATATTGGGAAAAAGAATGTCTACAAATAAAAACTACGCAGAAGAATTTTGTGAAACTTCTTTCTGTTCTGTTTGTTCAACTAAAAGATTTGAACCTTAGTTTTGATTGAGCCGTTCTGAAACACTCTTTCTGTAGAAAATGCAAGTGGAGATTCGGAGCGCTAAGAGGGTAATAGTGGAAAAAGGAATGTCTCCAAATATAAACTACACAGAATCACTCTGTGAAACTTCTTTCTGATCTGTGCATTCAGCTAACAGAGTTAAACCATACTTTTGATTGAGCAGATCTGAACACTCTTTCTGTAGAAAATGCAACTGGACATTTGGAGCGCTAAGAGAGTAGTAGTGGAAAAAGGAATATATTCAAATATAAACTACACAGAAGCATTCTGTGAAACTTCTTTCTGATCTGAGCATTCAGCTAACAGAATTAAACCATACTTTTGATTGAGCAGTTTTGAAACACTCTGTCTGTAGAAAATGCAACTGGACATTCGTAGCGCTAAGTGGGTAATAGTGGAAAACGAATATGTTCAAATATAAACTACACAGAACCATTGTATGAAACTTCTTTCTGTTCTGTGCATTCAACTAACAGAGTTGAACCTTACTTTTGATTGAGCCTTTCTGAAACACTCTTTCTGTAGAAACTGCAATTGGACATTCTGAGCGCTAAGAGGCCTCTATTGGGAAAAATAATATCTTCAAATAAAAACTACACAGAAGAATTGTGTGAAACTTATTTCTGATATGTTCATTAAGCTAACAGAGTTAAACCATACTTTTGATTGCGCAGTTCTGAACACTCTTTCTGTAGAAAATGCAAGTGGACATTCGGAGCGCTAAGAGGGTAATAGTGGAAAAAGTAATATATTCAAATATAAACTACACAGTAGCATTCTGTGAAAATTCTTTCTGTTCAGTGCATTCAACTAACAGAGTTGAACCTTACTTTTAATTGAGCCGTTGTGAAACACTCTTTCTGTAGAAACTGCAATTGGACATGCTAAGCGCTAAGAGGCCTACATTGGGAAAAAGAAAATCTTCAAATAAAAACTACACAGATGCATTCTGTGAAACTTATTTCTGATCTGTAAATTCAGTTATCAGAGATAAAACATATTTTTGATTGAGCAGTTATGAAACACACTTTTTGTAGAAAATGCAAGTGGAGATTCGGAGCGCTAAGGGGGTAATAGTGGAAAAAGGAATGTCTTCAAATATAAACTACACAGAATCATTCGGGGAAACTTCTTTCTGATCTGTGCATTCAGCTAACAGAGTTAAACCATACTTTTGATTGAGCAGATCTGAACACTCTTTGTGTAGAAAATGCAACTGGACATTTGGAGCGCTAAGAGCGTAGTAGTGGAAAAAGGAATATATTCAAATATAAACTACACAGAAGCATTCTGTGAAACTTATTTCTGATCTGAGCATTCAGCTAACAGAGTTAAACCATACTTTTGATTGAGCAGTTTTGAAACACTCTGTCTGTAGAAAATGCAACTGGACATTCGTAGCGCTAAGTGGGTAATAGTGGAAAAAAGAATATGTTCAAATATAAACTACACAGAAGCATTGTATGAAACTTCTTTCTGTTCTGTGCATTCAACTAACAGAGTTGAACCTTACTTTTGATTGAGCCGTTCTGAAACACTCTTTCTGTAGAAACTGCAATTGGACATTCTGAGCGCTAAGAGGCCTATATTGGGAAAAAGAATGTCTACAAATAAAAACTACACAGAAGAATTGTGTGAAACTTCTTTCTGTTATGTTTGTTCAACTAAAAGAGTTGAACTTTAGTTTTGATTGAGCCGTTCTGAAACACTCTTTCAGTAGAAAATGCAAGTGGAGATTCGGAGCGCTAAGAGGGTAATAGTGGAAAAAGGAATGTCTCCAAATATAAACTACACAGAATCATTCTGTGAAACATCTTTCTGATCTGTGCATTCAGCTAACAGAGTTAAACCATACTTTTGATTGAGCAGATCTGAACACTCTTTCTGTAGAAAATGCAACTGGACATTTGGAGCGCTAAGAGCGTAGTAGTGGAAAAAGGAATATATTCAAATATAAACTACACAGAAGCATTCTGTGAAACTTCTTGCTGATCTGAGCATTCAGCTAACAGAATTAAACCATACTTTTGATTGAGCAGTTTTGAAACACTCTGTCTGTAGAAAATTCAACTGGACATTCATAGCGCTAAGTGGGTAATAGTGGAAAAAACAATATGTTCAAATATAAACTACACAGAAGCATTGTATGAAACTTCTTTCTGTTCTGTGCATTCAACTAACAGAGTTGAACCTTACTTTTGATTGAGCCGTTCTGAAACACTCTTTCTGTAGAAACTGCAATTGGACATTCTGAGCGCTAAGATGCCTATATTGGGAAAAAGAATGTCTACAAATAAAAACTACACAGAAGAATTGTGTGAAACTTCTTTCTGTTCTGTTTGTTCAACTAAAAGAGTTGAACCTTAGTTTTGATTGAGCCGTTCTGAAACACTCTTTCTGTAGAAAATGCAAGTGGAGATTCGGAGCGCTAAGAGGGTAATAGTGGAAAAAGGAATGTCTCCAAATATAAACTACACAGAATCATTCTGTGAAACTTCTTTCTGATCTGTGCATTCAGCTAACAGGGTTAAACCATACTTTTGATTGAGCAGATCTGAATACTCTTTCTGTAGAAAATGCAACTGGACATTTGGAGCGCTAAGAGAGTAGTAGTGGAAAAAGGAATATATTCAAATATAAACTACACAGAAGCATTCTGTGAAACTTCTTTCTGATCTGAGCATTCAGCTAACAGAGTTAAACCATACTTTTGATTGAGCAGTTTTGAAACACGCTGTCTGTAGAAAATGCAACTGGACATTCGTAGCGCCAAGTGGGTAATAGTGGAAAAAAGAATATGTTCAAATATAAACTACACAGAAGCATTGTATGAAATTTCTTTCGGTTCTGTGCATTCAACTAACAGAGTTGAACCTTAGTTTTGATTGAGCCTTTCTGAAACACTCTTTCTGTAGAAACTGCAATTGGACATTCTGAGCGCTAAGAGGCCTATATTGGGAAAAATAATATCTTCAAATAAAAACTACACAGAAGCATTGTGTGAAACTTATTTCTGATATGTTCATTAAGCTAACAGAGTTAAACCATACTTTTGATTGCGCAGTTCTGAACACTCTTTCTGTAGAAAATGCAAGTGGACATTCGGAGCGCTAAGAGGGTAATAGTGGAAAAAGGAATATATTCAAATATAAACTACACAGTAGCATTCTGTGAAAATTCTTTCTTTTCTGTGCATTCAACTAACAGAGTTGAACCTTACTTTTGATTGAGCCGTTCTGAAACATTCTTTCTGTAGAAACTGCAATTGGACATGCTAAGCGCTAAGAGGCCTACATTGGGAAAAAGAATATCTTCAAATAAAAACTACACAGATGCATTCTGTGAAACTTATTTCTGATCTGTAAATTCAGTTAACAGAGATAAAACATATTTTTGATTGAGCAGTTATGAAACACTCTTTTTGTAGAAAATGCAAGTGGAGATTCGGAGCGCTAAGAGGGTAATAGTGGAAAAAGGAATGTCTTCAAATATAAACTACCCAGAATCATTCGGTGAAACTTCTTTCTGATCTGTGCATTCAGCTAACAGAGTTAAACCATACTTTTGATTGAGCAGATCTTAACACTCTTTCTGTAGAAAATGCAACTGGACATTTGGAGCGCTAAGAGCGTAGTACTGGAAAAAGGAATATATTCAAATATAAACTACACAGAAGCATTCTGTGAAACTTCTTTCTGATCTGAGCATTCAGCTAACAGAGTTAAACCATACTTTTGATTGAGCAGTTTTGAAACACTCTGTCTGTAGAAAATGCAACTGGACATTCGTAGCCCTAAGTGGGTAAGAGTGGAAAAAAGAATATGTTCAAATATAAACTACACAGAAGCATTGTATGAAATTTCTTTCTGTTCTGTGCTTTCAACTAACAGAGTTGAACCTTACTTTTGATTGAGCCGTTCTGAAACACTCTTTCTGTAGAAACTGCAATTGGACATTCTGAGCGCTAAGAGGCCTATATTGGGAAAAAGAATGTCTACAAATAAAAACTACACAGAAGAATTTTGTGAAACTTCTTTCTGTTCTGTTGGTTCAACTAAAAGAGTTGAACCTTAGTTTTGATTGAGCCGTTCTGAAACACTCTTTCTGTAGAAAATGCAAGTGGAGATTCGGAGCGCTAAGAGGGTAATAGTGGAAAAAGGAATGTCTCCAAATATAAACTACACAGAATCACTCTGTGAAACTTCTTTCTGATCTGTGCATTCAGCTAACAGAGTTAAACCATACTTTTGATTGAGCAGATCTGAACACTCTTTCTGTAGAAAATGCAACTGGACATTTGGAGCGCTAAGAGAGTAGTAGTGGAAAAAGGAATATATTCAAATATAAACTACACAGAAGCATTCTGTGAAACTTCTTTCTGATCTGAGCATTCAGCTAACAGAATTAAACCATACTTTTGATTGAGCAGTTTTGAAACACTCTGTCTGTAGAAAATGCAACTGGACATTCGTAGCGCTAAGTGGGTAATAGTGGAAAAAAGGATATGTTCAAATATAAACTACACAGAAGCATTGTATGAAACTTCTTTCTGTTCTGTGCATTCAACTAACATAGTTGAACCTTACTTTTGATTGAGCCGTTCTGAAACACTCTTTCTGTAGAAACTGCAATTGGACATTCTGAGCGCTAAGAGGCCTATATTGGGAAAAAGAATGTCTACAAATAAAAACTACACAGAAGAATTGTGTGAAACTTCTTTCTGTTATGTTTGTTCAACTAAAAGAGTTGAACTTTAGTTTTGATTGAGCCGTTCTGAAACACTCTTTCTGTAGATAATGCAAGTGGAGATTCGGAGCGCTAAGAGGGTAATAGTGGAAAAAGGAATGTCTCCAAATATAAACTACACAGAATCATTCTGTGAAACTTCTTTCTGATCTGTGCATTCAGCTAACAGAGTTAAACCATACTTTTGATTGAGCAGATCTGAACACTCTTTCTGTAGAAAATGCAACTGGACATTTGGAGCGCTAAGAGCGTAGTAGTGGAAAAAGGAATATATTCAAATATAAACTACACAGAAGCATTCTGTGAAACTTCTTGCTGATCTGAGCATTCAGCTAACAGAATTAAACCATACTTTTGATTGAGCAGTTTTGAAACACTCTGTCTGTAGAAAATTCAACTGGACATTCATAGCGCTAAGTGGGTAATAGTGGAAAAAAGAATATGTTCAAATATAAACTACACAGAAGCATTGTATGAAACTTCTTTCTGTTCTGTGCATTCAACTAACAGAGTTGAACCTTACTTTTGATTGAGCCGTTCTGAAACACTCTTTCTGTAGAAACTGCAATTGGACATTCTGAGCGCTAAGATGCCTATATTGGGAAAAAGAATGTCTACAAATAAAAACTACACAGAAGAATTGTGTGAAACTTCTTTCTGTTCTGTTTGTTCAACTAAAAGAGTTGAACCTTAGTTTTGATTGAGCCGTTCTGAAACACTCTTTCTGTAGATAATGCAAGTGGAGATTCGGAGCGCTAAGAGGGTAATAGTGGAAAAAGGAATGTCTCCAAATATAAACTACACAGAATCATTCTGTGAAAGTTCCTTCTGATCTGTGCATTCAGCTAACAGGGTTAAACCATACTTTTGATTGAGCAGATCTGAATACTCTTTCTGTAGAAAATGCAACTGGACATTTGGAGCGCTAAGAGAGTAGTAGTGGAAAAAGGAATATATTCAAATATAAACTACACAGAAGCATTCTGTGAAACTTCTTTCTGATCTGAGCATTCAGCTAACAGAGTTAAACCATACTTTTGATTGAGCAGTTTTGAAACACGCTGTCTGTAGAAAATGCAACTGGACATTCGTAGCGCCAAGTGGGTAATAGTGGAAAAAAGAATATGTTCAAATATAAACTACACAGAAGCATTGTATGAAATTTCTTTCGGTTCTGTGCATTCAACTAACAGAGTTGAACCTTAGTTTTGATTGAGCCTTTCTGAAACACTCTTTCTGTAGAAACTGCAATTGGACATTCTGAGCGCTAAGAGGCCTATATTGGGAAAAATAATATCTTCAAATAAAAACTACACAGAAGCATTGTGTGAAACTTATTTCTGATATGTTCATTAAGCTAACAGAGATAAACCATACTTTTGATTGCGCAGTTCTGAACACTCTTTCTGTAGAAAATGCAAGTGGACATTCGGAGCGCTAAGAGGGTAATAGTGGAAAAAGGAATATATTCAAATATAAACTACACAGTAGCATTCTGTGAAAATTCTTTCTTTTCTGTGCATTCAACTAACAGAGTTGAACCTTACTTTTGATTGAGCCGTTCTGAAACACTCTTTCTGTAGAAACTGCAATTGGACATGCTAAGCGCTAAGAGGCCTACATTGGGAAAAAGAATATCTTCAAATAAAAACTACACAGATGCATTCTGTGAAACTTATTTCTGATCTGTAAATTCAGTTAACAGAGATAAAACATATTTTTGATTGAGCAGTTATGAAACACTCTTTTTGTAGAAAATGCAAGTGGAGATTCGGAGTGCTAAGAGGGTAATAGTGGAAAAAGGAATGTCTTCAAATATAAACTACACAGAATCATTCTGTGAAACTTCTTTCTGATCTGTGCATTCAGCTAACAGAGTTAAACCATACTTTTGATTGAGCAGATCTGAACACTCTTTCTGTAGAAAATGCAACTGGACATTTGGAGCGCTAAGAGCGTAGTAGTGGAAAAAGGAATATATTCAAATATAAACTACACAGAAGCATTCTGTGAAACTTCTTGCTGATCTGAGCATTCAGCTAACAGAATTAAACCATACTTTTGATTGAGCAGTTTTGAAACACTCTGTCTGTAGAAAATTCAACTGGACATTCATAGCGCTAAGTGGGTAATAGTGGAAAAAAGAATATGTTCAAATATAAACTACACAGAAGCATTGTATAAAACTTCTTTCTGTTCTGTGCATTCAACTAACAGAGTTGAACCTTACTTTTGATTGAGCCGTTCTGAAACACTCTTTCTGTAGAAACTGCAATTGGACATTCTGAGCGCTAAGATGCCTATATTGGGAAAAAGAATGTCTACAAATAAAAACTACACAGAAGAATTGTGTGAAACTTCTTTCTTTTCTGTTTGTTCAACTAAAAGACTTGAACCTTAGTTTTGATTGAGCCGTTCTGAAACACTCTTTCTGTAGAAAATGCAAGTGGAGATTCGGAGCGCTAAGAGGGTAATAGTGGAAAAAGGAATGTCTCCAAATATAAACTACACAGAATCACTCTGTGAAACTTCTTTCTGATCTGTGCATTCAGCTAACAGAGTTAAACCATACTTTTGATTGAGCAGATCTGAACACTCTTTCTGTAGAAAATGCAACTGGACATTTGGAGCGCTAAGAGCGTAGTAGTGGAAAAAGGAATATATTGAAATATAAACTACACAGAAGCATACTGTGAAACATCTTGCTGATCTGAGCATTCAGCTAACAGAATTAAACCATACTTTTGATTGAGCAGTTTTGAAACACTCTGTCTGTAGAAAATTCAACTGGACATTCATAGCGCTAAGTGGGTAATAGTGGAAAAAAGAATATGTTCAAATATAAACTACACAGAAGCATTGTATGAAACTTCTTTCTGTTCTGTGCATTCAACTAACAGAGTTGAACCTTACTTTTGATTGAGCCGTTCTGAAACACTCTTTCTGTAGAAACTGCAATTGGACATTCTGAGCGCTAAGAGGCCTATATTGGGAAAAAGAATGTCTACAAATAAAAACTACACAGAAGAATTGTGTGAAACTTCTTTCTGTTCTGTTTGTTCAACTAAAAGAGTTGAACCTTAGTTTTGATTGAGCCGTTCTGAAACACTCTTTCTGTAGAAAATGCAAGTGGAGATTCGGAGCGCTAAGAGGGTAATAGTGGAAAAAGGAATGTCTCCAAATATAAACTACACAGAATCATTCTGTGAAACTTCTTTCTGATCTGTGCATTCAGCTAACAGGGTTAAACCATACTTTTGATTGAGCAGATCTGAATACTCTTTCTGTAGAAAATGCAACTGGACATTTGGAGCGCTAAGAGAGTAGTAGTGGAAAAAGGAATATATTCAAATATAAACTACACAGAAGCATTCTGTGAAACTTCTTTCTGATCTGAGCATTCAGCTAACAGAGTTAAACCATACTTTTGATTGAGCAGTTTTGAAACACTCTGTCTGTAGAAAATGCAACTGGACATTCGTAGCGCTAAGTGGGTAATAGTGGAAAAAAGTATATGTTCAAATATAAACTACACAGAAGCATTGTATGAAAATTCTTTCTGTTCTGTGCATTCAACTAACACAGTTGAACCTTACATTTGATTGAGCCTTTCTGAAACACTCTTTCTGTAGAAACTGCAATTGGACATTCTGAGCGCTAAGAGGCCTCTATTGGGAAAAATAATATCTTCAAATAAAAACTACACAGAAGCATTGTGTGAAACTTATTTCTGATATGTTCATTAAGCTAACAGAGTTAAACCATACTTTTGATTGTGCAGTTCTGAACACTCTTTCTGTAGAAAATGCAAGTGGACATTCGGAGCGCTAAGAGGGTAATAGTGGAAAAAGGAATATATTCAAATATAAACTACACAGTAGCATTCTGTGAAAAAACTTTCTGTTCTGTGCATTCAACTAACAGAGTTGAACCTTACTTTTGATTGAGCCGTTCTGAAACACTCTTTCTGTAGAAACTGCAATTGGACATGCTAAGCGCTAAGAGGCCTACATTGGGAAAAAGAATATCCTCAAATAAAAACTACACAGATGCATTCTGTGAAACTTATTTCTGATCTGTAAATTCAGTTAACAGAGATAAAACATATTTTTGATTGAGCAGTTATGAAACACTCTTTTTGTAGAAAATGCAAGTGGAGATTCGGAGCGCTAAGGGGGTAATAGTGGAAAAAGGAATGTCTTCAAATATACACTACACAGAATCATTCGGTGAAACTTCTTTCTGATCTGTGCATTCAGCTAACAGAGTTAAACCATACTTTTGATTGAGCAGATCTGAACACTCTTTGTGTAGAAAATGCAACTGGACATTTGGAGCACTAAGAGCGTAGTAGTGGAAAAAGGAATATATTCAAATATAAACTACACAGAAGCATTCTGTGAAACTTCTTTCTGATCTGAGCATTCAGCTAACAGAGTTAAACCATACTTTTGATTGAGCAGTTTTGAAACACTCTGTCTGTAGAAAATGCAACTGGACATTCGTAGCGCTAAGTGGGTAATAGTGGAAAAAAGAATATGTTCAAATATAAACTACACAGAAGCATTGTATGAAACTTCTTTCTGTTCTGTGCATTCAACTAACAGAGTTGAACCTTACTTTTGATTGAGCCGTTCTGAAACACTCTTTCTGTAGAAACTGCAATTGGACATTCTGAGCGCTAAGAGGCCTATATTGGGAAAAAGAATGTCTACAAATAAAAACTACACAGAAGAATTGTGTGAAACTTCTTTCTGTTCTGTTTGTTCAACTAAAAGAGTTGAACTTTAGTTTTGATTGAGCCGTTCTGAAACACTCTTTCTGTAGAAAATGCAAGTGGAGATTCGGAGCGCTAAGAGGGTTCTAGTGGAAAAAGGAATGTCTCCAAATATAAACTACACAGAATCATTCTGTGAAACTTCTTTCTGATCTGTGCATTCAGCTAACAGAGTTAAACCATACTTTTGATTGAGCAGATCTGAACACTCTTTCTGTAGAAAATGCCACTGGACATTTGGAGCGCTAAGAGCGTAGTAGTGGAAAAAGGAATATATTCAAATATAAACTACACAGAAGCATTCTGTGAAACTTCTTGCTGATCTGAGCATTCAGCTAACAGGGTTAAACCATACATTTGATTGAGCAGTTTTGAAACACTCTGTCTGTAGAAAATGCAACTGGACATTCATAGCGCTAAGTGGGTAATAGTGGAAAAAAGAATATGTTCAAATATAAACTACACAGAAGCATTGTATGAAACTTCTCTCTGTTCTGTGCATTCAACTAACAGAGTTGAACCTTACTTTTGATTGAGCCGTTCTGAAACACTCTTTCTGTAGAAACTGCAATTGGACATTCTGAGCGCTAAGAGGCCTATATTGGGAAAAAGAATGTCTACAAATAAAAACTACACAGAAGAATTGTGTGAAACTTCTTTCTGTTCTGTTGGTTCAACTAAAAGAGTTGAACCTTAGTTTTGATTGAGCCGTTCTGAAACACTCTTTCTGTAGAAAATGCAAGTGGAGTTTCGGAGCGCTAAGAGGGTAATAGTGGAAAAAGGAATGTCTCCAAATATAAACTACACAGAATCATTCTGTGAAACTTCTTTCTGTTCTGTGCATTCAGCTAACAGAGTTAAACCATACTTTTGATTGAGCAGATCTGAATACTCTTTCTGTAGAAAATGCAACTGGACATTTGGAGCGCTATGAGAGTAGTAGTGGAAAAAGGAATATATTCAAATATAAACTACACAGAAGCATTCTGTGAAACTTCTTTCTGATCTGAGCATTCAGCTAACAGAGTTAAACCATACTTTTGATTGAGCAGTTTTGAAACACTCTGTCTGTAGAAAATGCAACTGGACATTCGTAGCGCTAAGTGGGTAATAGTGGAAAAAAGAATATATTCAAATATAAACTACACAGAAGCATTGTATGAAAATTCTTTCTGTTCTGTGCATTCAACTAACAGAGTTGAACCTTACTTTTGATTGAGCCTTTCTGAAACACTCTTTCTGTAGAAACTGCAATTGGACATTCTGCGCGCTAAGAGGCCTCTATTGGGAAAAATAATATCTTCAAATAAAAACTACACAGAAGCATTGTGTGAAACTTATTTCTGATATGTTCATTAAGCTAACAGAGTTAAACCATACTTTTGATTGCGCAGTTCTGAACACTCTTTCTGTAGAAAATGCAAGTGGACATTCGGAGCGCTAAGAGGGTAATAGTGGAAAAAGGAATATATTCAAATATAAACTACACAGTAGCATTCTGTGAAAATACTTTCTGTTCTGTGCATTCAATTAACAGGGTTGAACCATACTTTTAATTGAGCCGTTGTGAAACACTCTTTCTGTAGAAACTGCAATTGGACATGCTAAGCGCTAAGAGGCCTACATTGGGAAAAAGAATATCTTCAAATAAAAACTACACAGATGCATTCTGTGAAACTTATTTCTGATCTGTAAATTCAGTTAACAGAGTTAAAACATATTTTTGATTGAGCAGTTATGAAACACTCTTTTTGTAGAAAATGCAAGTGGAGATTCGGAGCGCTAAGGGGGTAATAGTGGAAAAAGGAATGTCTTCAAATATAAACTACGCAGAATCATTCTGTGAAACTTCTTTCTGATCTGTGCATTCAGCTAACAGAGTTAAACCATACTTTTGATTGAGCAGATCTGAACACTCTTTGTGTAGAAAATGCAACTGGACATTTGGAGCGCTAAGAGCGTAGTAGTGGAAAAAGGAATATATTCAAATATAAACTACACAGAAGCATTCTGTGAAACTTCTTTCTGATCTGAGCATTCAGCTAACAGAGTTAAACCATACTTTTGATTGAGCAGTTTTGAAACACTCTGTCTGTAGAAAATGCAACTGGACATTCGTAGCGCTAAGTGGGTAATAGTGGAAAAAAGAATATGTTCATATATAAACTACACAGAAGCATTGTATGAAACTTCTTTCTGTTCTGTGCATTCAACTAACAGAGTAGAACCTTACTTTTGATTGAGCCGTTCTGAAACACTCTTTCTGTAGAAACTGCAATTGGACATTCTGAGCGCTAAGAGGCCTATATTGGGAAAAAGAATGTCTACAAATAAAAACTACACAGAAGAATTGTGTGAAACTTCTTTCTGTTCTGTTTGTTCAACTAAAGGAGTTGAACTTTAGTTTTGATTCTGCCGTTCTGAAACACTCTTTCTGTAGAAAATGCAAGTGGAGATTCGGAGCGCTAAGAGGGTAATAGTGGAAAAAGGAATGTCTCCAAATATAAACTACACAGAATCATTCTGTGAAACTTCTTTCTGATCTGTGCATTCAGCTAACAGAGTTAAACCATACTTTTGATTGAGCAGATCTGAACACTCTTTCTGTAGAAAATGCAACTGGACATTTGGAGCGCTAAGAGAGTAGTAGTGGAAAAAGGAATATATTCAAATATAAACTACACAGAAGCATTCTGTGAAACTTCTTTCTGATCTGAGCTTTCAGCTAACAGAGTTAAACCATACTTTTGATTGAGCAGTTTTGAAACACTCTGTCTGTAGAAAATGCAACTGGACATTCGTAGCGCCAAGTGGGTAATAGTGGAAAAAAGAATATGTTCAAATATAAACTACACAGAAGCATTGTATGAAATTACTTTCTGTTCTGTGCATTCAACTAACAGAGTTGAACCTTAGTTTTGATTGAGCCTTTCTGAAACACTCTTTCTGTAGAAACTGCAATTGGACATTCTGAGCGCTAAGAGGCCTATATTGGGAAAAATGATATCTTCAAATAAAAACTACACAGAAGAATTGTGTGAAACTTATTTCTGATATGTTCATTAAGCTAACAGAGTTAAACCAAACTTTTGATTGCGCAGTTCTGAACACTCTTTCTGTAGAAAATGCAAGTGGACATTCGGAGCGCTAAGAGGGTAATAGTGGAAAAAGGAATATATTCAAATATAAACTACACAGTAGCATTCTGTGAAAATTCTTTCTGTTCTGTGCATTCAACTAACAGGGTTGAACCTTACTTTTAATTGAGCCGTTGTGAAACACTCTTTCTGTAGAAACTGCAATTGGACATGCTAAGCGCTAAGAGGCCTACATTGGGAAAAATAATATCTTCAAATAAAAACTTCACAGATGCATTCTGTGAAACTTATTTCTGATCTGTAAATTCAGTTAACAGAGATAAAACATATTTTTGATTGAGCAGTTATGAAACACTCTTTTTGTAGAAAATGCAAGTGGAGATTCGGAGCGCTAAGTGGGTAATAGTGGAAAAAGGAATGTCTTCAAATATAAACTACACAGAATCATTCGGTGAAAATTCTTTCTGATCTGTGCATTCAGCTAACAGAGTTAAACCATACTTTTGATTGAGCAGATCTGAACACTCTTTGCGTAGAAAATGCAACTGGACATTTGGAGCGCTAAGAGCGTAGTAGTGGAAAAAGGAATATATTCAAATATAAACTACACAGAAGCATTCTGTGAAACTTCTTTCTGATCTGAGCATTCAGCTAACAGAGTTAAACCATACTTTTGATTGAGCAGTTTTGAAACACTCTGTCTGTAGAAAATGCAACTGGACATTCGTAGCGCTAAGTGGGTAATAGTGGAAAAAAGAATATGTTCAAATATAAACTACACAGAAGCATTGTATGAAACTTCTTTCTGTTCTGTGCATTCAACTAACAGAGTTGAACCTTACTTTTGATTGAGCCGTTCTGAAACACTCTTTCTGTAGAAACTGCAATTGGACATTCTGAGCGCTAAGAGGCCTATATTGGGAAAAAGAATGTCTACAAATAAAAACTACACAGAAGAATTTTGTGAAACTTCTTTCTCTTCTGTTTGTTCAACTAAAGGAGTTGAACTTTAGTTTTGATTGTGCCGTTCTGAAACACTCTTTCTGTAGAAAATGCAAGTGGAGATTCGGAGCGCTAAGAGGGTAATAGTGGAAAAAGGAATGTCTCCAAATATAAACTACACAGAATCATTCTGTGAAACTTCTTTCTGATCTGTGCATTCAGCTAACAGAGTTAAACCATACTTTTGATTGAGCAGATCTGAACACTCTTTCTGTAGAAAATGCAACTGGACATTGGGAGCGCTAAGAGAGTAGTAGTGGAAAAAGGAATATATTCAAATATAAACTACACAGAAGCATTCTGTGAAACTTCTTTCTGATCTGAGCTTTCAGCTAACAGAGTTAAACCATACTTTTGATTGAGCAGTTTTGAAACACTCTGTCTGTAGAAAATGCAACTGGACATTCGTAGCGCCAAGTGGGTAATAGTGGAAAAAAGAATATGTTCAAATATAAACTACACAGAAGCATTGTATGAAATTTCTTTCTGTTCTGTGCATTCAACTAACAGAGTTGAACCTTAGTTTTGATTGAGCCTTTCTGAAACTCTCTTTCTGTAGAAACTGCAATTGGACATTCTGAGCGCTAAGAGGCCTATATTGGGAAAAATGATATCTTCAAATAAAAACTACACAGAAGCATTGTGTGAAACTTATTTCTGATATGTTCATTAAGCTAACAGAGTTAAAGCATACTTTTGATTGCGCAGTTCTGAACACTCTTTCTGTAGAAAATGCAAGTGGACATTCGGAGCGCTAAGAGGGTAATAGTGGAAAAAGGAATATATTCAAATATAAACTACACAGTAGCATTCTGTGAAAATTCCATCTGTTCTGTGCATTCAACTAACAGAGTTGAACCTTACTTTTGATTGAGCCGTTCTGAAACACTCTTTCTGTAGAAACTGCAATTGGACATGCTAAGCGCTAAGAGGCCTACATTGGGAAAAAGAATATCTTCAAATAAAAACTACACAGATGCATTCTGTGAAACTTATTTCTGATCTGTAAATTCAGTTAACAGAGATAAAACATATTTTTGATTGAGCAGTTATGAAACACTCTTTTTGTAGAAAATGCAAGTGGAGATTCGGAGCGCTAAGTGGGTAATAGTGGAAAAAGGAATGTCTTCAAATATAAACTACACAGAATCATTCGGTGAAACTTCTTTCTGATCTGTGCATTCAGCTAACAGAGTTAAACCATACTTTTGATTGAGCAGATCTGAACACTCTTTCTGTTGAAAATGCAACTGGAGATTTGGAGCGCTAAGAGCGTAGTAGTGGAAAAAGGAATATATTCAAATATAAACTACACAGAAGCATTCTGTGAAACTTCTTTCTGATCTGAGCATTCAGCTAACAGAGTTAAACCATACTTTTGATTGAGCAGTTTTGAAACACTCTGTCTGTAGAAAATGCAACTGGACATTCGTAGCGCTAAGTGGGTAATAGTGGAAAAAAGAATATGTTCAAATATAAACTACACAGAAGCATTGTATGAAACTTCTTTCTGTTCTGTGCATTCAACTAACAGAGTTGAACCTTACTTTTGATTGAGCCGTTCTGAAACACTCTTTCTGTAGAAACTGCAATTGGACATTCTGAGCGCTAAGAGGCCTATATTGGGAAAAAGAATGTCTACAAATAAAAACTACACAGAAGAATTTTGTGAAACTTCTTTCTGTTCTGTTTGTTCAACTAAAAGAGTTGAACCTTAGTTTTGATTGAGCCATTCTGTAACAGTCTTTCTGTAGAAAATGCAAGTGGCGATTCGGAGCGCTAAGAGGGTAATAGTGGAAAAAGGAATGTCTCCAAATATAAACTACACAGAATCATTCTGTGAAACTTCTTTCTGATATGTGCATTCAGCTAACAGAGTTAAACCATACTTTTGAATGAGCAGATCTGAACACTCTTTCTGTAGAAAATGCAACTGGACATTTGGAGCGCTAAGAGAGTAGTAGTGGAAAAAGGAATATATTCAAATATAAACTACACAGAAGCATTCTGTGAAAATTCTTTCTGATCTGAGCATTCAGGTAACAGAGTTAAACCATACTTTTGATTGAGCAGTTTTGAAACACTCTGTCTGTAGAAAATGCAACAGGACATTCGTAGCGCTAAGTGGGTAATAGTGGAAAAAAGAATATGTTCACATATAAACTACACAGCAGCATTGTATGAAACTTCTTTCTGTTCTGTGCATTCAACTAACAGAGTTGAACCTTACTTTTGATTGAGCCTTTCTGAAACACTCTTTCTGTAGAAACTGCAATTGGACATTCTGAGCGCTAAGAGGACTCTATTGGGAAAAATAATATCTTCAAATAAAAACTACACAGAAGCATTGTGTGAAACTTATTTCTGATATGTTCATTAAGCTAACAGAGTTAAACCATACTTTTGATTGCGCAGTTCTGAACACTATTTCTGTAGAAAATGCAAGTGGACATTCGGAGCGCTAAGAGGGTAATAGTGGAAAAAGGAATATATTCAAATATAAACTACACAGTAGCATTCTGTGAAAATTCTTTCTGTTCTGTGCATTCAACTAACAGAGTTGAACCTTACTTTTGATTGAGCCGTTCTGAAACACTCTTTCTGTAGAAACTGCAATTGGACATGCTAAGCGCTAAGAGGCCTACATTGGGAAAAAAATATCTTCAAATAAAAACTACACAGATGCATTCTGTGAAACTTATTTCTGATCTGTAAATTCAGTTAACAGAGATAAAACATATTTTTGATTGAGCAGTTATGAAACACTCTTTTTGTAGAAAATGCAAGTGGAGATTCGGAGCGCTAAGAGGGTAATAGTGGAAAAAGTAATGTCTTCAAATATAAACTACACAGAATCATTCGGTGAAACTTCATTCTGATCTGTGCATTCAGCTAACAGTGTTAAACCATACTTTTGATTGAGCAGATCTGAACACTCTTTCTGTTGAAAATGCAACTGGACAATTGGAGCGCTAACAGCGTTGTAGTGGAAAAAGGAATATATTCAAATATAAACTACACAGAAGCATTCTGTGAAACTTCTTTCTGATCTGAGCATACAGCTAACAGAGTTAAACCATACTTTTGATTGAGCAGTTTTGAAACACTCTGTCTGTAGAAAATGCAACTGGACATTCGTAGCGCTAAGTGGGTAATAGTGGAAAAGAGAATATGTTCAAATATAAACTACACAGAAGCATTGTATGAAACTTCTTTGTGTTCTGTGCATTCAACTAACAGAGTTGAACCTTGCTTTTGATTGAGCCGTTCTGAAACACTCTTTCTGTAGAAACTGCAATTGGACATTCTGAGCGCTAAGAGGCCTATATTGGGAAAAAGAATGTCTACAAATAAAAACTACGCAGAAGAATTGTGTGAAACTTCTTTCTGTTCTGTTGGTTCAACTAAAAGAGTTGAACCTTAGTTTTGATTGAGCCGTTCTGAAACACTCTTTCTGTAGAAAATGCAAGTGGAGATTCGGAGCGCTAAGAGGGTAATAGCGGAAAAAGGAATGTCTCCAAATATAAACTACACAGAATCATTCTGTGAAACTTCTTTCTGATCTGTGCATTCAGCTAAGAGAGTTAAACCATACTTTTGATTGAGCAGATCTGAACACTCTTTCTGTAGAAAATGCAACTGGACATTTGGAGCGCTAAGAGAGTAGTAGTGGAAAAAGTAATATATTCAAATATAAACTACACAGAAGCATTCTGTGAAACTTCTTTCTGATCTGAGCATTCAGCTAACAGAGTTAAACCATACTTATGATTGAGCAGTTTTGAAACACTCTGTCTGTAGAAAATGCAACGGGACATTCGTAGCGCTAAGTGGGTAATAGTGGAAAAAAGAATATGTTCAAATATAAACTACACAGAAGCATTGTATGAAACTTCTTTCTGTTCTGTGCATTCAACTAACAGAGTTGAACCTTACTTTTGATTGAGCCTTTCTGAAACACTCTTTCTGTAGAAACTGCAATTGGACATTCTGAGCGCTAAGAGGCCTATATTGGGAAAAATAATATCTTCAAATAAAAACTACACAGAAGCATTTTGTGAAACTTATTTCTGATATGTTCATTAAGCTAACAGAGTTAACCCATACTTTTGATTGCGCAGTTCTGAACACTCTTTCTGTAGAAAATGCAAGTGGACATTCGGAGCGCTAAGAGGGTAATAGTGGAAAAAGGAATATATTCAAATATAAACTACACAGTAGCATTCTGTGAAAATTCTTTCTGTTCTGTGCATTCAACTAACAGAGTTGAACCTTACTTTTGATTGAGCCGTTCTGAAACACTCTTTCTGTAGAAACTGCAATTGGACATGCTAAGCGCTAAGAGGCCTACATTGGGAAAAAGAATATATTCAAATAAAAACTACACAGATGCATTCTGTGAAACTTATTTCTGATCTGTAAATTCAGTTAACAGAGATAAAACATATTTTTGATTGAGCAGTTATGAAACACTCTTTTTGTAGAAAATGCAAGTGGAGATTCGGAGCGCTAAGAGGGTAATAGTGGAAAAAGTAATGTCTTCAAATATAAACTACACAGAATCATTCGGTGAAACTTCTTTCTGATCTGTGCATTCAGCTAACAGAGTTAAACCATACTTTTGATTGAGCAGATCTGAACACTCTTTCTGTTGAAAATGCAACTGGACATTTGGAGCGCTAAGAGCGTAGTAGTGGAAAAAGGAATATATTCAAATATAAACTACACAGAAGCATTCTGTGAAACTTCTTTCTGATCTGAGCATACAGCTAACAGAGTTAAACCATACTTTTGATTGAGCAGTTTTGAAACACTCTGTCTGTAGAAAATGCAACTGGACTTTCCTAGCGCTAAGTGGGTAATAGTGGAAAAAAGTATATGTTCAAATATAAACTACACAGAAGCATTGTATGAAACTTCTTTCTGTTCTGTGCATTCAACTAACAGAGTTGAACCTTACTTTTGATTGAGCCGTTCTGAAACACTCTTTCTGTAGAAACTGCAATTGGACATTCTGAGCGCTAAGAGGCCTATATTGGGAAAAAGAATGTCTACAAATAAAAACTACACAGAAGAATTGTGTGAAACTTCTTTCTGTTCTGTTTGTTCCACTAAAAGAGTTGAACATTAGTTTTCATTGAGCCGTTCTGAAACACTCTTTCTGTAGAAAATGCAAGTGGAGATTCGGAGCGCTAAGAGGGTAATAGTTGAAAAAGGAATGTCTCCAAATATAAACTGCACAGAATCATTCTGTGAAACTTCTTCCTGACCTGTGCATTCAGCTAACAGAGTTAAACCATACTTTTGATTGAGCAGATCTGAACACTCTTTCTGTTGAAAATGCAACTGGACATTTGGAGCGCTAAGAGCGTAGTAGTGGAAAAAGGAATATATTCAAATATAAACTACACAGAAGCATTCTGTAAAACTTCTTTCTGATCTGAGCATACAGCTAACAGAGTTAAACCATACTTTTGATTGAGCAGTTTTGAAACACTCTGTCTTTTGAAAATGCAACTGGACTTTCCTAGTGCTAAGTGGGTAATAGTGGAAAAAAGTATATGTTCAAATATAAACTACACAGAAGCATTGTATGAAACTTCTTTCTGTTCTGTGCATTCAACTAACAGAGTTGAACCTTACTTTTGATTGAGCCGTTCTGAAACACTCTTTCTGTAGAAACTGCAATTGGACATTCTGAGCGCTAAGAGGCCTATATTGGGAAAAAGAATGTCTACAAATAAAAACTACACAGAAGAATTGTGTGAAACTTCCTTCTGTTCTGTTTGTTCAACTAAAAGAGTTGAACATTAGTTTTCATTGAGCCGTTCTGAAACACTCTTTCTGTAGAAAATGCAAGTGGAGATTCGGAGCGCTAAGAGGGTAATAGTTGAAAAAGGAATGTCTCCAAATATAAACTGCACAGAATCATTCTGTGAAACTTCTTTCTGACCTGTGCATTCAGCTAACAGAGTTAAACCATACTTTTGATTGAGCAGATCTGAACACTCTTTCTGTAGAAAATGCAACTGGACATTTGGAGCGCTAAGAGAGTAGTAGTGGAAAAAGGAATATATTCAAATATAAACTACACAGAAGCATTCTGTGAAACTTCTTTCTGATCTGAGCATTTAGCTAACAGAGTTAAACCATACTTTTGATTGAGCAGTTTTGAAACACTCTGTCTGTAGAAAATGCAACTGGACATTCGTAGCGCTAAGTGGGTAATAGTGGAAAAAAGAATATGTTCAAATATAAACTACACAGAAGCATTGTATGAAACTTCTTTCTGTTCTGTGCATTCAACTAACACAGTTGAACCTTACTTTTGATTGAGCCGTTCTAAAACACTCTTTCTGCAGAAACTGCAATTGGACATTCTGAGCGCTAAGAGGCCTCTATTGGGAAAAATAATATCTTCAAATAAAAACTACACAGAAGCATTGTGTGAAACTTATTTCTGATATGTTCATTAAGCTAACAGAGTTAAACCATACTTTTGATTGCGCAGTTCTGAACACTCTTTCTGTAGAAAATGCAAGTGGAAATTCAGAGCGCTACGAGGGTAATAGTGGAAAAAGTAATATATTCAAATATAAACTACACAGTAGCATTCTGTGAAAATTCTTTCTGTTCTGTGCATTCAACTAACAGAGTTGAACCTTACTTTTGATTGAGCCGTTCTGAAACACTCTTTCTGTAGAAACTGCAATTGGACATGCTAAGCGCTAAGAGGCCTACATTGAGAAAAAGAATATTTTCAAATAAAAACTACACAGATGCATTCTGTGAAACTTATTTCTGATCTGTAAATTCAGTTAACAGAGATAAAACATATTTTTGATTGAGCAGTTATGAAACACTCCTTTGTAGAAAATGCAAGTGGAGATTCGGAGCGCTAAGAGGGTAATAGTGGAAAAAGGAATGTCTTCAAATATAAACTACACAGAATCATTCGGTGAAACTTCTTTCTGATCTGTGCATTCAGCTAACAGAGTTAAACCATACTTTTGATTGAGCAGATCTGAACACTCTTTCTGTTGAAAATGCAACTGGACAATTGGAGCGCTAAGAGCGTTGTAGTGGAAAAAGAAATATATTCAAATATAAACTACACAGAAGCATTCTGTGAAACTTCTTTCTGATCTGAGCATACAGCTAACAGAGTTAAACCATACTTTTGATTGAGCAGTTTTGAAACACTCTGTCTGTAGAAAATGCAACTGGACATTCGTAGCGCTAAGTGGGTAATAGTGGAAAAGAGAATATGTTCAAATATAAACTACACAGAAGCATTGTATGAAACTTCTTTCTGTTCTGTGCATTCAACTAACATAGTTGAACCTTTCTTTTGATTGAGCCGTTCTGAAACACTCTTTCTGTAGAAACTGCAATTGGACATTCTGAGCGCTAAGAGGCCTATATTGGGAAAAAGAATGTCTACAAATAAAAACTACGCAGAAGAATTTTGTGAAACTTCTTTCTGTTCTGTTTGTTCAACTAAAAGAGTTGAACCTTAGTTTTGATTGAGCCGTTCTGAAACACTCTTTCTGTAGAAAATGCAAGTGGAGATTCGGAGCGCTAAGAGGGTAATAGTGGAAAAAGGAATGTCTCCAAATATAAACTACACAGAATCATTCTGTGAAACTTCTTTCTGATCTGTGCATTCAGCTAAAAGAGTTAAACCATACTTTTGATTGAGCAGATCTGAACACTCTTTCTGTAGAAAATGCAACTGGACATTTGGAGCGCTAAGAGCGTTGTAGTGGAAAAAGGAATATATTCAAATATAAACTACACAGAAGCATTCTGTGAAACTTCTTTCTGATCTGAGCATACAGCTAACAGAGTTAAACCATACATTTGATTGAGCAGTTTTGAAACACTCTGTCTGTAGAAAATGCAACTGGACATTCGTAGCGCTAAGTGGGTAATAGTGGAAAAGAGAATATGTTCAAATATAAACTACACAGAAGCATTGTATGAAACTTCTTTCTGTTCTGTGCATTCAACTAACATAGTTGAACCTTACTTTTGATTGAGCCGTTCTGAAACACTCTTTCTGTAGAAACTGCAATTGGACATTCTGAGCGCTAAGAGGCCTATATTGGGAAAAAGAATGTCTACAAATAAAAACTACGCAGAAGAATTTTGTGAAACTTCTTTCTGTTCTGTTTGTTCAACTAAAAGAGTTGAACCTTAGTTTTGATTGAGCCGTTCTGAAACACTCTTTCTGTAGAAAATGCAAGTGGAGGTTCGGAGCGCTAAGAGGGTAAGAGTGGAAAAAGGAATGTCTCCAAATATAAACTACACAGAATCATTCTGTGAAACTTCTTTCTGATCTGTGCATTCAGCTAACAGAGTTAAACCATACTTTTGATTGAGCAGATCTGAACACTCTTTCTGTAGAAAATGCAACTGGACATTTGGAGCGCTAAGAGAGTAGTAGTGGAAAAAGGAATATATTCAAATATAAACTACACAGAAGCATTCTGTGAAACTTCTTTCTGATCTGAGCATTCAGCTAACAGAGTTAAACAATACTTATGATTGAGCAGTTTTGAAACACTCTGTCTGTAGAAAATGCAACTGGACATTCGTAGCGCTAAGTGGGTAATAGTGGAAAAAAGAATATGTTCAAATATAAACTACACAGAAGCATTGTATGAAACTTCTTTCTGTTCTGTGCATTCAACTAACAGAGTTGAACCTTACTTTTGATTGAGCCTTTCTGAAACACTCTTTCTGTAGAAACTGCAATTGGACATTCTGAGCGCTAAGAGGCCTATATTGGGAAAAATAATATCTTCAAATAAAAACTACACAGACGCATTTTGTGAAACTTATTTCTGATATGTTCAATAAGCTAACAGAGTTAACCCATACTTTTGATTGCGCAGTTCTGAACACTCTTTCTGTAGAAAATGCAAGTGGACATTCGGAGCGCTAAGAGGGTAATAGTGGAAAAAGGAATATATTCAAATATAAACTACACAGTAGCATTCTGTGAAAATTCTTTCTGTTCTGTGCATTCAACTAACAGAGTTGAACCTTACTTTTGATTGAGCCGTTCTGAAACACTCTTTCTGTAGAAACTGCAATTGGACATGCTAAGCGCTAAGAGGCCTACATTGGGAAAAAGAATATCTTCAAATAAAAACTACACAGATGCATTCTGTGAAACTTATTTCTGATCTGTAAATTCAGTTAACAGAGATAAAACATATTTTTCATTGAGCAGTTATGAAACACTCTTTTTGTAGAAAATGCAAGTGGAGATTCGGAGCGCTAAGGGGGTAATAGTGGAAAAAGGAATGTCTTCAAATATAAACTACACAGAATCATTCGGTGAAACTTCTTTCTGATCTGTGCATTCAGCTAACAGAGTTAAACCATACTTTTGATTGAGCAGATCTGAACACTCTTTCTGTTGAAAATGCAACTGGACATTTGGAGCGCTAAGAGCGTAGTAGTGGAAAAAGGAATATATTCAAATATAAACTACACAGAAGCATTCTGTGAAACTTCTTTCTGATCTGAGCATTCAGCTAACAGAGTTAAACCATACTTTTGATTGAGCAGTTTTGAAACACTCTGTCTGTAGAAAATGCAACTGGACATTCGTAGAGCTAAGTGGGTAATAGTGGAAAAAAGAATATGTTCAAATATAAACTACACAGAAGCATTGTATGAAACTTCTTTCTGTTCTGTGCATTCAACTAACAGAGTTGAACCTTACTTTTGATTGAGCCTTTCTGAAACACTCTTTCTGTAGAAACTGCAATTGGACATTCTGAGCGCTAAGAGGCCTATATTGGGAAAAATAATATCTTCAAATAAAAACTACACAGAAGCATTGTGTGAAACTTATTTCTGATATGTTCATTAAGCTAACAGAGTTAAACCATACTTTTGATTGCGCAGTTCTGAACACTCTTTCTGTAGAAAATGCAAGTGGACATTCGGAGCGCTAATAGGGTAATAGTGGAAAAAGGAATATATTCAAATATAAACTACACAGTAGCATTCTGTGAAAATTCTTTCTGTTCTGTGCATTCAACTAACAGAGTTGAACCTTACTTTTGATTGAGCCGTTCTGAAACAATCTTTCTGTAGAAACTGCAATTGGACATGCTAAGCGCTAAGAGGCCTACATTGGGAAAAAGAATATCTTCAAATAAAAACTACACAGATGCATTCTGTGAAACTTATTTCTGATCTGTAAATTCAGTTAACAGAGATAAACCATATTTTTGATTGAGCAGTTATGAAACACTCTTTTTGTAGAAAATGCAAGTGGAGATTCGGAGCGCTAAGGGGGTAATAGTGGAAAAACGAATGTCTTCAAATATAAACTACACAGAATCATTCGGTGAAACTTCTTTCTGATCTGTGCATTCAGCTAACAGAGTTAAACCATACTTTTGATTGAGCAGATCTGAACACTCTTTCTGTTGAAAATGCAACTGGACAATTGGAGCGCTAAGAGAGTTGTAGTGGAAAAAGTAATATATTCAAATATAAACTACACAGAAGCATTCTGTGAAACTTCTTTCTGATCTGAGCATTCAGCTAACAGAGTTAAACCATACTTTTGATTGAGCAGTTTTGAAACACTCTGTCTGTAGAAAATGCAACTGGACATTCGAAGCGCTAAGTGGGTAATAGTGGAAAAAAGAATATGTTCAAATATAAACTACACAGAAGCATTGTATGAAACTTCTTTCTGTTCTGTGCATTCAACTAACAGAGTTGAACCTTACTTTTGATTGAGCCGTTCTGAAACACTCTTTCTGTAGAAACTGCAATTGGACATTCTCAGCGCTAAGAGGCCTATATTGTAAAAAAGAATGTCTACAAATAAAAACTACACAGAAGAATTGTGTGAAACTTGTTTCTGTTCTGTTTGTTCAACTAAATGAGTTGAACCTTAGTTTTGATTGAGCCGTTCTGAAACACTCTTTCTGTAGAAAATGCAAGTGGAGATTCCGAGCGCTAAGAGGGTAATAGTGGAAAAAGGAATGTCTCCAAATATAAACTACACAGAATCATTCTGTGAAACTTCTTTCTGATCTGTGCATTCAGCTAACAGAGTTAAACCATACTTTTGATTGAGCATATCTGTACACTCTTTCTGTAGAAAATGCAACTGGACATTTGGAGCGCTAAGAGAGTAATAGTGGAAAAAGGAATATATTCAAATATAAACTACACAGAAGCATTCTGTGAAACTTCTTTCTGATCTGAGCATTCAGCTAACAGAGTTAAACCATACTTTTGATTGAGCAGTTTTGAAACACTCTGTCTGTAGAAAATGCAACTGGACATTCCTAGCGCTAAGTGGGTAATAGTGGAAAAAAGAATATGTTCAAATATAAACTACACAGAAGCATTGTATGAAACTTCTTTCTGTTCTGTGCATTAAACTAACAGAGTTGAACCTTACTTTTGATTGAGCCTTTCTGAAACACTCTTTCTGTAGAAACTGCAATTGGACATTCTGAGCGCTAAGAGGCCTCTATTGGGAAAAATAATATCTTCAAATAAAAACTACACAGAAGCATTGTGTGAAACTTATTTCTGATATGTTCATTAAGCTAACAGAGTTAAACCATACTTTTGATTGCGCAGTTCTGAACACTCTTTCTGTAGAAAATGCAAGTGGATATTCGGAGCGCTAAGAGGGTAATAGTGGAAAACGGAATATATTCAAATATAAACTACACAGTAGCATTCTGTGAAAATTCTTTCTGTTCTGTGCATTCAACTAACAGAGTTGAGCCTTACTTTTGATTGAGCCGTTCTGAAACACTGTTTCTGTAGAAACTGCAATTGGACATGCTAAGCGCTAAGAGGCCTACATTGGGAAAAATAATATCTTCAAATAAAAACTACACAGATGCATTCTGTGAAAATTATTTCTGATCTGTAAATTCAGTTAACAGAGATAAAACATATTTTTGATTGAGCAGTTATGAAACACTCTTTTTGTAGAAAATGCAAGTGGAGATTCGGAGCGCTAAGTGGGTAATAGTGGAAAAAGGAATGTCTTCAAATATAAACTACACAGAATCATTCGGTGAAACTTCTTTCTGATCTGTGCATTCAGCTAACAGAGTTAAACCATACTTTTGATTGAGCAGATCTGAACACTCTTTCTGTTGATAATGCAACTGGAGATTTGGAGCGCTAAGAGCGTAGTAGTGGAAAAAGGAATATATTCAAATATAAACTACACAGAAGCATTCTGTGAAACTTCTTTCTGATCTGAGCATTCAGCTAACAGAGTTAAACCATACTTTTGATTGAGCAGTTTTGAAACACTCTGTCTGTAGAAAATGCAACTGGACATTCGTAGCGCTAAGTGGGTAATAGTGGAAAAAAGAATATGTTCAAATATAAACTACACAGAAGCATTGTATGAAACTTCTTTCTGTTCTGTGCATTCAACTAACAGAGTTGAACCTTACTTTTGATTGAGCCGTTCTGAAACACTCTTTCTGTAGAAACTGCAATTGGACATTCTGAGCGCTAAGAGGCCTATATTGGGAAAAAGAATGTCTACAAATAAAAACTACACAGAAGAATTTTGTGAAACTTCTTTCTGTTCTGTTTGTTCAACTAAAAGAGTTGAACCTTAGTTTTGATTGAGCCATTCTGTAACAGTCTTTCTGTAGAAAATGCAAGTGGAGATTCGGAGCGCTAAGAGGGTTATAGTGGAAAAAGGAATGTCTCCAAATATAAACTACACAGAATCATTCTGTGAAACTTCTTTCTGATATGTGCATTCAGCTAACAGAGTTAAACCATACTTTTGATTGAGCAGATCTGAACACTCTTTCTGTTGAAAATGCAACTGGACATTTGGAGCGCTAGGAGCGTAGTAGTGGAAAAAGGAATATATTCAAATATAAACTACACAGAAGCATTCTGTGAAACTTCTTTCTGATCTGAGCATACAGCTAACAGAGTTAAACCATACTTTTGATTGAGCAGTTTTGAAACACTCTGTCTGTTGAAAATGCAACTGGACTTTCCTAGCGCTAAGTGGGTAATAGTGGAAAAAAGTATATGTTCAAATATAAACTACACAGAAGCATTGTATGAAACTTCTTTCTATTCTGTGCATTCAACTAACAGAGTTGAACCTTACTTTTGATTGAGCCGTTCTGAAACACTCTTTCTGTAGAAACTGCAATTGGACATTCTGAGCGCTAAGAGGCCTATATTGGGAAAAAGAATGTCTACAAATAAAAACTACACAGAAGAATTGTGTGAAACTTCTTTCTGTTCTGTTTGTTCCACTAAAAGAGTTGAACATTAGTTTTCATTGAGCCGTTCTGAAACACTCTTTCTGTAGAAAATGCAAGTGGAGATTCGGAGCGCTAAGAGGGTAATAGTTGAAAAAGGAATGTCTCCAAATATAAACTGCACAGAATCATTCTGTGAAACTTCTTTCTGACCTGTGCATTCAGCTAACAGAGTTAAACCATACTTTTGATTGAGCAGATCTGAACACTCTTTCTGTAGAAAATGCAACTGGACATTTGGAGCGCTAAGAGAGTAGTAGTGGAAAAAGGAATATATTCAAATATAAACTACACAGAAGCATTCTGTGAAACTTCTTTCTAATCTGAGCATTTAGCTAACCGAGTTAAACCATACTTTTGATTGAGCAGTTTTGAAACACTCTGTCTGTAGAAAATGCAACTGGACATTCGTAGCGCTAAGTGGGTAATAGTGGAAAAAAGAATATGTTCAAATATAAACTACACAGAAGCATTGTATGAAACTTCTTTCTGTTCTGTGCATTCAACTAACAGAGTTGAACCTTACTTTTGATTGAGCCGTTCTGAAACACTCTTTCTGTAGAAACTGCAATTGGACATTCTGAGCGCTAAGAGGCCTCTATTGGGAAAAATAATATCTTCAAATAAAAACTACACAGAAGCATTGTGTGAAACTTATTTCTGATATGTTCATTAAGCTAACAGAGTTAAACCATACTTTTGATTGCGCAGTTCTGAACACTCTTTCTGTAGAAAATGCAAGTGGAAATTCAGAGAGCTAAGAGGGTAATAGTGGAAAAAGGAATATATTCAAATATAAACTACACAGTAGCATTCTGTGAAAATTCTTTCTGTTCTGTGCATTCAACTAACAGAGTTGAACCTTACTTTTGATTGAGCCGTTCTGAAACACTCTTTCTGTAGAAACTGCAATTGGACATGCTAAGCGCTAAGAGGCCTACATTGGGAAAAAGAATATCTTCAAATAAAAACTACACAGATGCATTCTGTGAAACTTATTTCTGATCTGTAAATTCAGTTAACAGAGATAAAACATATTTTTGATTGAGCAGTTATGAAACACTCCTTTGTAGAAAATGCAAGTGGAGATTCGGAGCGCTAAGAGGGTAATAGTGGAAAAAGGAATGTCTTCAAATATAAACTACACAGAATCATTCGGTGAAACTTCTTTCTGATCTGTGCATTCAGCTAACAGAGTTAAACCATACTTTTGATTGAGCAGATCTGAACTCTCTTTCTGTTGAAAATGCAACTGGACAATTGGAGCGCTAAGAGCGTTGTAGTGGAAAAAGGAATATATTCAAATATAAACTACACAGAAGCATTCTGTGAAACTTCTTTCTGATCTGAGCATACAGCTAACAGAGTTAAACCATACTTTTGATTGAGCAGTTTTGAAACACTCTGTCTGTAGAAAATGCAACTGGACATTCGTAGCGCTAAGTGGGTAATAGTGGAAAAGAGAATATGTTCAAATATAAACTACACAGAAGCATTGTATGAAACTTCTTTCTGTTCTGTGCATTCAACTAACAGAGTTGAACCTTACTTTTGATTGAGCCGTTCTGAAACACTCTTTCTGTAGAAACTGCAATTGGACATTCTGAGCGCTAAGAGGCCTATATTGGGAAAAAGAATGTCTACAAATAAAAACTACACAGAAGAATTGTGTGAAACTTCTTTCTGTTCTGTTTGTTCCACTAAAAGAGTTGAACATTAGTTTTCATTGAGCCGTTCTGAAACACTCTTTCTGTAGAAAATGCAAGTGGAGATTCGGAGCGCTAAGAGGGTAATAGTTGAAAAAGGAATGTCTCCAAATATAAACTGCACAGAATCATTCTGTGAAACTTCTTTCTGACCTGTGCATTCAGCTAACAGAGTTAAACCATACTTTTGATTGAGCAGATCTGAACACTCTTTCTGTAGAAAATGCAACTGGACATTTGGAGCGCTAAGAGAGTAGTAGTGGAAAAAGGAATATATTCAAATATAAACTACACAGAAGCATTCTGTGAAACTTCTTTCTGATCTGAGCATTTAGCTAACCGAGTTAAACCATACTTTTGATTGAGCAGTTTTGAAACACTCTGTCTGTAGAAAATGCAACTGGACATTCGTAGCGCTAAGTGGGTAATAGTGGAAAAAAGAATATGTTCAAATATAAACTACACAGAAGCATTGTATGAAACTTCTTTCTGTTCTGTGCATTCAACTAACAGAGTTGAACCTTACTTTTGATTGAGCCGTTCTGAAACACTCTTTCTGTAGAAACTGCAATTGGACATTCTGAGCGCTAAGAGGCCTCTATTGGGAAAAATAATATCTTCAAATAAAAACTACACAGAAGCATTGTGTGAAACTTATTTCTGATATGTTCATTAAGCTAACAGAGTTAAACCATACTTTTGATTGCGCAGTTCTGAACACTCTTTCTGTAGAAAATGCAAGTGGAAATTCAGAGAGCTAAGAGGGTAATAGTGGAAAAAGGAATATATTCAAATATAAACTACACAGTAGCATTCTGTGAAAATTCTTTCTGTTCTGTGCATTCAACTAACAGAGTTGAACCTTACTTTTGATTGAGCCGTTCTGAAACACTCTTTCTGTAGAAACTGCAATTGGACATGCTAAGCGCTAAGAGGCCTACATTGGGAAAAAGAATATCTTCAAATAAAAACTACACAGATGCATTCTGTGAAACTTATTTCTGATCTGTAAATTCAGTTAACAGAGATAAAACATATTTTTGATTGAGCAGTTATGAAACACTCCTTTGTAGAAAATGCAAGTGGAGATTCGGAGCGCTAAGAGGGTAATAGTGGAAAAAGGAATGTCTTCAAATATAAACTACACAGAATCATTCGGTGAAACTTCTTTCTGATCTGTGCATTCAGCTAACAGAGTTAAACCATACTTTTGATTGAGCAGATCTGAACACTCTTTCTGTTGAAAATGCAACTGGACAATTGGAGCGCTAAGAGCGTTGTAGTGGAAAAAGGAATATATTCAAATATAAACTACACAGAAGCATTCTGTGAAACTTCTTTCTGATCTGAGCATACAGCTAACAGAGTTAAACCATACTTTTGATTGAGCAGTTTTGAAACACTCTGTCTGTAGAAAATGCAACTGGACATTCGTAGCGCTAAGTGGGTAATAGTGGAAAAGAGAATATGTTCAAATATAAACTACACAGAAGCATTGTATGAAACTTCTTTCTGTTCTGTGCATTCAACTAACAGAGTTGAACCTTACTTTTGATTGAGCCGTTCTGAAACACTCTTTCTGTAGAAACTGCAATTGGACATTCTGAGCGCTAAGAGGCCTATATTGGGAAAAAGAATGTCTACAAATAAAAACTACGCAGAAGAATTGTGTGAAACTTCTTTCTGTTCTGTTTGTTCAACTAAAAGAGTTGAACCTTAGTTTTGATTGAGCCGTTCTGAAACACTCTTTCTGTAGAAAATGCAAGTGGAGATTCGGAGCGCTAAGAGGGTAATAGTGGAAAAAGGAATGTCTCCAAATATAAACTACACAGAATCATTCTGTGAAACTTCTTTCTGATCTGTGCATTCAGCTAACAGAGTTAAACCATACATTTGATTGAGCAGATCTGAACACTCTTTCTGTTGAAAATGCAACTGGACATTTGGAGCGCTAAGAGCGTAGTAGTGGAAAAAGGAATATATTCAAATATAAACTACACAGAAGCATTCTGTAAAACTTCTTTCTGATCTGAGCATACAGCTAACAGAGTTAAACCATACTTTTGATTGAGCAGTTTTGAAACACTCTGTCTTTTGAAAATGCAACGGGACTTTCCTAGCGCTAAGTGGGTAATAGTGGAAAAAAGTATATGTTCAAATATAAACTACACAGAAGCATTGTATGAAACTTCTTTCTGTTCTGTGCATTCAACTAACAGAGTTGAACCTTACTTTTGATTGAGCCGTTCTGAAACACTCTTTCTGTAGAAACTGCAATTGGACATTCTGAGCGCTAAGAGGCCTATATTGGGAAAAAGAATGTCTACAAATAAAAACTACACAGAAGAATTGTGTGAAACTTCTTTCTGTTCTGTTTGTTCCACTAAAAGAGTTGAACATTAGTTTTCATTGAGCCGTTCTGAAACACTCTTTCTGTAGAAAATGCAAGTGGAGATTCGGAGCGCTAAGAGGGTAATAGTTGAAAAAGGAATGTCTCCAAATATAAACTGCACAGAATCATTCTGTGAAACTTCTTTCTGACCTGTGCATTCAGCTAACAGAGTTAAACCATACTTTTGATTGAGCAGATCTGAACACTCTTTCTGTAGAAAATGCAACTGGACATTTGGAGCGCTAAGAGAGTAGTAGTGGAAAAAGGAATATATTCAAATATAAACTACACAGAAGCATTCTGTGAAACTTCTTTCTGATCTGAGCATTTAGCTAACAGAGTTAAACCATACTTTTGATTGAGCAGTTTTGAAACACTCTGTCTGTAGAAAATGCAACTGGACATTCGTAGCGCTAAGTGGGTAATAGTGGAAAAAAGAATATGTTCAAATATAAACTACACAGAAGCATTGTATGAAAGTTCTTTCTGTTCTGTGCATTCAACTAACAGAGTTGAACTTTACTTTTGATTGAGCCGTTCTGAAACACTCTTTCTGTAGAAACTGCAATTGGACATTCTGAGCGCTAAGAGGCCTCTATTGGGAAAAATAATATCTTCAAATAAAAACTACACAGAAGCATTGTGTGAAACTTATTTCTGATATGTTCATTAAGCTAACAGAGTTAAACCATACTTTTGATTGCGCAGTTCTGAACACTCTTTCTGTAGAAAATGCAAGTGGAAATTCAGAGCGCTAAGAGGGTAATAGTGCAAAAAGGAATATATTCAAATATAAACTACACAGTAGCATTCTGTGAAAATTCTTTCTGTTCTGTGCATTCAACTAACAGAGTTGAACCTTACTTTTGATTGAGCCGTTCTGAAACACTCTTTCTGTAGAAACTGCAATTGGACATGCTAAGCGCTAAGAGGCCTACATTGGGAAAAAGAATATTTTCAAATAAAAACTACACAGATGCATTCGGTGAAACTTATTTCTGATCGGTAAATTCAGTTAACAGAGATAAAACATATTTTTGATTGAGCAGTTATGAAACACTCCTTTGTAGAAAATGCAAGTGGAGATTCGGAGCGCTAAGAGGGTAATAGTGGAAAAAGGAATGTCTTCAAATATAAACTACACAGAATCATTCGGTGAAACTTCTTTCTGATCTGTGCATTCAGCTAACAGAGTTAAACCATACTTTTGATTGAGCAGATCTGAACACTCTTTCTGTTGAAAATGCAACTGGACAATTGGAGCGCTAAGAGCGTAGTAGTGGAAAAAGGAATATATTCAAATATAAACTACACAGAAGCATTCTGTGAAACTTCTTTCTGATCTGAGCATACAGCTAACAGAGTTAAACCATACTTTTGATTGAGCAGTTTTGAAACACTCTGTCTGTAGAAAATGCAACTGGACATTCGTAGCGCTAAGTGGGTAATAGTGGAAAAGAGAATATGTTCAAATATAAACTACACAGAAGCATTGTATGAAACTTCTTTCTGTTCTGTGCATTCAACTAACAGAGTTGAACCTTACTTTTGATTGAGCCGTTCTGAAACACTCTTTCTGTAGAAACTGCAATTGGACATTCTGAGCGCTAAGAGGCCTATATTGGGAAAAAGAATGTCTACAAATAAAAACTACGCAGAAGAATTGTGTGAAACTTCTTTCTGTTCTGTTTGTTCAACTAAAAGAGTTGAACCTTAGTTTTGATTGAGCCGTTCTGAAACACTCTTTCTGTAGAAAATGCAAGTGGAGATTCGGAGCGCTAAGAGGGTAATAGTGGAAAAAGGAATGTCTCCAAATATAAACTACACAGAATCATTCTGTGAAACTTCTTTCTGATCTGTGCATTCAGCTAACAGAGTTAAACCATACATTTGATTGAGCAGATCTGAACACTCTTTCTGTTGAAAATGCAACAGGACATTTGGAGCGCTAAGAGCGTAGTAGTGGAAAAAGGAATATATTCAAATATAAACTACACAGAAGCATTCTGTAAAACTTCTTTCTGATCTGAGCATACAGCTAACAGAGTTAAACCATACTTTTGATTGAGCAGTTTTGAAACACTCTGTCTTTTGAAAATGCAACGGGACTTTCCTAGCGCTAAGTGGGTAATAGTGGAAAAAAGTATATGTTCAAATATAAACTACACAGAAGCATTGTATGAAACTTCTTTCTGTTCTGTGCATTCAACTAACAGAGTTGAACCTTACTTTTGATTGAGCCGTTCTGAAACACTCTTTCTGTAGAAACTGCAATTGGACATTCTGAGCGCTAAGAGGCCTATATTGGGAAAAAGAATGTCTACAAATAAAAACTACACAGAAGAATTGTGTGAAACTTCTTTCTGTTCTGTTTGTTCCACTAAAAGAGTTGAACATTAGTTTTCATTGAGCCGTTCTGAAACACTCTTTCTGTAGAAAATGCAAGTGGAGATTCGGAGCGCTAAGAGGATAATAGTTGAAAAAGGAATGTCTCCAAATATAAACTGCACAGAATCATTCTGTGAAACTTCTTTCTGACCTGTGCATTCAGCTAACAGAGTTAAACCATACTTTTGATTGAGCAGATCTGAACACTCTTTCTGTAGAAAATGCAACTGGACATTTGGAGCGCTAAGAGAGTAGTAGTGGAAAAAGGAATATATTCAAATATAAACTACACAGAAGCATTCTGTGAAATTTCTTTCTGATCTGAGCATTTAGCTAACAGAGTTAAACCATACTTTTGATTGAGCAGTTTTGAAACACTCTGTCTGTAGAAAATGCAACTGGACATTCGTAGCGCTAAGTGGGTAATAGTGGAAAAAAGAATATGTTCAAATATAAACTACACAGAAGCATTGTATGAAAGTTCTTTCTGTTCTGTGCATTCAACTAACAGAGTTGAACTTTACTTTTGATTGAGCCGTTCTGAAACACTCTTTCTGTAGAAACTGCAATTGGACATTCTGAGCGCTAAGAGGCCTCTATTGGGAAAAATAATATCTTCAAATAAAAACTACACAGAAGCATTGTGTGAAACTTATTTCTGATATGTTCATTAAGCTAACAGAGTTAAACCATACTTTTGATTGCGCAGTTCTGAACACTCTTTCTGTAGAAAATGCAAGTGGAAATTCAGAGCGCTAAGAGGGTAATAGTGCAAAAAGGAATATATTCAAATATAAACTACACAGTAGCATTCTGTGAAAATTCTTTCTGTTCTGTGCATTCAACTAACAGAGTTGAACCTTACTTTTGATTGAGCCGTTCTGAAACACTCTTTCTGTAGAAACTGCAATTGGACATGCTAAGCGCTAAGAGGCCTACATTGGGAAAAAGAATATTTTCAAATAAAAACTACACAGATGCATTCGGTGAAACTTATTTCTGATCGGTAAATTCAGTTAACAGAGATAAAACATATTTTTGATTGAGCAGTTATGAAACACTCCTTTGTAGAAAATGCAAGTGGAGATTCGGAGCGCTAAGAGGGTAATAGTGGAAAAAGGAATGTCTTCAAATATAAACTACACAGAATCATTCGGTGAAACTTCTTTCTGATCTGTGCATTCAGCTAACAGAGTTAAACCATACTTTTGATTGAGCAGATCTGAACACTCTTTCTGTTGAAAATGCAACTGGACAATTGGAGCGCTAAGAGCGTTGTAGTGGAAAAAGGAATATATTCAAATATAAACTACACAGAAGCATTCTGTGAAACTTCTTTCTGATCTGAGCATACAGCTAACAGAGTTAAACCATACTTTTGATTGAGCAGTTTTGAAACACTCTGTCTGTAGAAAATGCAACTGGACATTCGTAGCGCTAAGTGGGTAATAGTGGAAAAGAGAATATGTTCAAATATAAACTACACAGAAGCATTGTATGAAACTTCTTTCTGTTCTGTGCATTCAACTAACAGAGTTGAACCTTACTTTTGATTGAGCCGTTCTGAAACACTCTTTCTGTAGAAACTGCAATTGGACATTCTGAGCGCTAAGAGGCCTATATTGGGAAAAAGAATGTCTACAAATAAAAACTACGCAGAAGAATTGTGTGAAACTTCTTTCTGTTCTGTTTGTTCAACTGAAAGAGTTGAACCTTAGTTTTGATTGAGCCGTTCTGAAACACTCTTTCTGTAGAAAATGCAAGTGGAGATTCGGAGCGCTAAGAGGGTAATAGTGGAAAAAGGACTGTCTCCAAATATAAACTACACAGAATCATTCTGTGAAACTTCTTTCTGATCTGTGCATTCAGCTAACAGAGTTAAACCATACATTTGATTGAGCAGATCTGAACACTCTTTCTGTTGAAAATGCAACTGGACATTTGGAGCGCTAAGAGCGTAGTAGTGGAAAAAGGAATATATTCAAATATAAACTACACAGAAGCATTCTGTAAAACTTCTTTCTGATCTGAGCATACAGCTAACAGAGTTAAACCATACTTTTGATTGAGCAGTTTTGAAACACTCTGTCTTTTGAAAATGCAACGGGACTTTCCTAGCGCTAAGTGGGTAATAGTGGAAAAAAGTATATGTTCAAATATAAACTACACAGAAGCATTTTATGAAACTTCTTTCTGTTCTGTGCATTCAACTAACAGAGTTGAACCTTACTTTTGATTGAGCCGTTCTGAAACACTCTTTCTGTAGAAACTGCAATTGGACATTCTGAGCGCTAAGAGGCCTATATTGGGAAAAAGAATGTCTACAAATAAAAACTACACAGAAGAATTGTGTGAAACTTCTTTCTGTTCTGTTTGTTCCACTAAAAGAGTTGAACACTAGTTTTCATTGAGCCGTTCTGAAACACTCTTTCTGTAGAAAATGCAAGTGGAGATTCGGAGCGCTAAGAGGGTAATAGTTGAAAAAGGAATGTCTCCAAATATAAACTGCACAGAATCATTCTGTGAAACTTCTTTCTGACCTGTGCATTCAGCTAACAGAGTTAAACCATACTTTTGATTGAGCAGATCTGAACACTCTTTCTGTAGAAAATGCAACTGGACATTTGGAGCGCTAAGAGAGTAGTAGTGGAAAAAGGAATATATTCAAATATAAACTACACAGAAGCATTCTGTGAAACTTCTTTCTGATCTGAGCATTTAGCTAACAGAGTTAAACCATACTTTTGATTGAGCAGTTTTGAAACACTCTGTCTGTAGAAAATGCAACTGGACATTCGTAGCGCTAAGTGGGTAATAGTGGAAAAAAGAATATGTTCAAATATAAACTACACAGAAGCATTGTATGAAAGTTCTTTCTGTTCTGTGCATTCAACTAACAGAGTTGAACTTTACTTTTGATTGAGCCGTTCTGAAACACTCTTTCTGTAGAAACTGCAATTGGACATTCTGAGCGCTAAGAGGCCTCTATTGGGAAAAATAATATCTTCAAATAAAAACTACACAGAAGCATTGTGTGAAACTTATTTCTGATATGTTCATTAAGCTAACAGAGTTAAACCATACTTTTGATTGCGCAGTTCTGAACACTCTTTCTGTAGAAAATGCAAGTGGAAATTCAGAGCGCTAAGAGGGTAATAGTGCAAAAAGGAATATATTCAAATATAAACTACACAGTAGCATTCTGTGAAAATTCTTTCTGTTCTGTGCATTCAACTAACAGAGTTGAACCTTACTTTTGATTGAGCCGTTCTGAAACACTCTTTCTGTAGAAACTGCAATTGGACATGCTAAGCGCTAAGAGGCCTACATTGGGAAAAAGAATATTTTCAAATAAAAACTACACAGATGCATTCTGTGAAACTTATTTCTGATCGGTAAATTCAGTTAACAGAGATAAAACATATTTTTGATTGAGCAGTTATGAAACACTCCTTTGTAGAAAATGCAAGTGGAGATTCGGAGCGCTAAGAGGGTAATAGTGGAAAAAGGAATGTCTTCAAATATAAACTACACAGAATCATTCGGTGAAACTTCTTTCTGATCTGTGCATTCAGCTAACAGAGTTAAACCATACTTTTGATTGAGCAGATCTGAACACTCTTTCTGTTGAAAATGCAACTGGACAATTGGAGCGCTAAGAGCGTTGTAGTGGAAAAAGTAATATATTCAAATATAAACTACACAGAAGCATTCTGTGAAACTTCTTTCTGATCTGAGCATACAGCTAACAGAGTTAAAGCGTACTTTTGATTGAGCAGTTTTGAAACACTCTGTCTGTAGAAAATGCAACTGGACATTCGTAGCGCTAAGTGGGTAATAGTGGAAAAGAGAATATGTTCAAATATAAACTACACAGAAGCATTGTATGAAACTTCTTTCTGTTCTGTGCATTCAACTAACAGAGTTGAACCTTACTTTTGATTGAGCCGTTCTGAAACACTCTTTCTGTAGAAACTGCAATTGGACATTCTGAGCGCTAAGAGGCCTATATTGGGAAAAAGAATGTCTACAAATAAAAACTACGCAGAAGAATTTTGTGAAACTTCTTTCTGTTCTGTTTGTTCAACTAAAAGAGTTGAACCTTAGTTTTGATTGAGCCGTTCTGAAACACTCTTTCTGTAGAAAATGCAAGTGGAGATTCGGAGCGCTAAGAGGGTAATAGTGGAAAAAGGAATGTCTCCAAATATAAACTACACAGAATCATTCTGTGAAACTTCTTTCTGATCTGTGCATTCAGCTAACAGAGTTAAACCATACTTTTGATTGAGCAGATCTGAACACTCTTTCTGTAGAAAATGCAACTGGACATTTGGAGCGCTAAGAGAGTAGTAGTGGAAAAAGGAATATATTCAAATATAAACTACACAGAAGCATTCTGTGAAACTTCTTTCTGATCTGAGCATTCAGCTAACAGAGTTAAACCATACTTATGATTGAGCAGTTTTGAAACACTCTGTCTGTAGAAAATGCAACTGGACATTCGTAGCGCTAAGTGTGTAATAGTGGAAAAAAGAATATGTTCAAATATAAACTACACAGAAGCATTGTATGAAACTTCTTTCTGTTCTGTGCATTCAACTAACAGAGTTGAACCTTACTTTTGATTGAGCCTTTCTGAAACACTCTTTCTGTAGAAACTGCAATTGGACATTCTGAGCGCTAAGAGGCCTATATTGGGAAAAATAATATCTTCAAATAAAAACTACACAGAAGCATTGTGTGAAACTTATTTCTGATATGTTCATTAAGCTAACAGAGTTAAACCATACTTTTGATTGCGTAGTTCTGAACACTCTTTCTGTAGAAAATGCAAGTGGACATTCGGAGCGCTAATAGGGTAATAGTGGAAAAAGGAATATATTCAAATATAAACTACACAGTAGCATTCTGTGAAAATTCTTTCTGTTCTGTGCATTCAACTAACAGAGTTGAACCTTACTTTTGATTGAGCCGTTCTGAAACACTCTTTCTGTAGAAACTGCAATTGGACATGCTAAGCGCTAAGAGGCCTACATTGGGAAAAAGAATATCTTCAAATAAAAACTACACAGATGCATTCTGTGAAACTTATTTCTGATCTGTAAATTCAGTTAACAGAGATAAAACATATTTTTGATTGAGCAGTTATGAAACACTCTTTTTGTAGAAAATGCAAGTGGAGATTCGGAGCGCTAAGGGGGTAATAGTGGAAAAACGAATGTCTTCAAATATAAACTACACAGAATCATTCGGTGAAACTTCTTTCTGATCTGTGCATTCAGCTAACAGAGTTAAACCATACTTTTGATTGAGCAGATCTGAACACACTTTCTGTAGAAAATGCAACTGGACATTTGGAGCGCTAAGAGCGTAGTAGTGGAAAAAGGAATATATTCAAATATAAACTACACAGAAGCATTCTGTGAAACTTCTTTCTGATCTGAGCATTCAGCTAACAGAGTTAAACCATACTTTTGATTGAGCAGTTTTGAAACACTCTGTCTGTAGAAAATGCAACTGGACATTCGTAGCGCTAAGTGGGTAATAGTGGAAAAAAGAATATGTTCAAATATAAACTACACAGAAGCATTGTATGAAACTCCTTTCTGTTCTGTGCATTCAACTAACAGAGTTGAACCTTACTTTTGATTGAGCCGTTCTGAAACACTCTTTCTGTAGAAACTGCAGTTGGACATTCTGAGCGCTAAGAGGCCTATATTGGGAAAAAGGATGTCTACAAATAAAAACTACACAGAAGAATTGTGTGAAACTTCTTTCTGTTCTGTTTGTTCAACTAAAAGAGTTGAACCTTAGTTTTGATTGAGCCGTTCTGAAACACTCTTTCTGTAGAAAATGCAAGTGGAGATTCGGAGCGCTAAGAGGGTAATAGTGGAAAAAGGAATGTCTCCAAATATAAACTACACAGAATCATTCTGTGAAACTTCTTTCTGATCTGTGCATTCAGCTAACAGAGTTAAACCATACTTTTGATTGAGCAGATCTGAACACTCTTTCTGTTGAAAATGCAACTGGACATTTGGAGCGCTAAGAGCGTAGTAGTGGAAAAAGGAATATATTCAAATATAAACTACACAGAAGCATTCTGTGAAACTTCTTTCTGAACTGAGCATTCAGCTAACAGAGTTAAACCATACTTTTGATTGAGCAGTTTTGAAACACTCTGTCTGTAGAAAATGCAACTGGACATTCGTAGCGCTAAGTGGGTAATAGTGGAAAAAAGAATATGTTCAAATATAAACTACACAGAAGCATTGTATGAAACTTCTTTCTGTTCTGTGCATTCAACTAACAGAGTTGAACCTTACTTTTGATTGAGCCTTTCTGAAACACTCTTTCTGTAGAAACTGCAATTGGACATTCTGAGCGCTAAGAGGCCTATATTGGGAAAAATAATATCTTCAAATAAAAACTACACAGAAGCATTGTGTGAAACTTATTTCTGATATGGTCATTAAGCTAACAGAGTTAAACCATACTTTTGATTGCGCAGTTCTGAACACTCTTTCTGTAGAAAATGCAAGTGGACATTCGGAGCGCTAAGAGGGTAATAGTGGAAAAAGGAATATATTCAAATATAAACTACACAGTAGCATTCTGTGAAAACTCTTTCTGTTCTGTGCATTCAGCTAACAGAGTTGAACCTTACTTTTGATTGAGCCGTTCTGAAACACTCTTTCTGTAGAAACTGCAATTGGACATGCTAAGCGCTAAGAGGCCTACATTGGGAAAAAGAATATCTTCAAATAAAAACTACACAGATGCACTCTGTGAAACTTATTTCTGATCTGTAAATTCAGTTAACAGAGATAAAACATATTTTTGATTGAGCAGTTATGAAACACTCTTTTTGTAGAAAATGCAAGTGGAGATTCGGAGCGCTAAGAGGGTAATAGTGGAAAAAGGAATGTCTTCAAATATAAACTACACAGAATCATTCGGTGAAACTTATTTCTGATCTGTGCATTCAGCTAACAGAGTTAAACCATACTTTTGATTGAGCAGATCTGAACACTCTTTCTGTTGAAAATGCAACTGGACATTTGGAGCGCTAAGAGCGTAGTAGTGGAAAAAGGAATATATTCAAATATAAACTACACAGAAGCATTCTGTGAAACTTCTTTCTGAACTGAGCATTCAGCTAACAGAGTTAAACCATACTTTTGATTGAGCAGTTTTGAAACACTCTGTCTGTAGAAAATGCAACTGGACATTCGTAGCGCTAAGTGGGTAATAGTGGAAAAAAGAATATGTTCAAATATAAACTACACAGAAGCATTGTATGAAACTTCTTTCTGTTCTGTGCATTCAACTAACAGAGTTGAACCTTACTTTTGATTGAGCCTTTCTGAAACACTCTTTCTGTAGAAACTGCAATTGGACATTCTGAGCGCTAAGAGGCCTATATTGGGAAAAATAATATCTTCAAATAAAAACTACACAGAAGCATTGTGTGAAACTTATTTCTGATATGGTCATTAAGCTAACAGAGTTAAACCATACTTTTGATTGCGCAGTTCTGAACACTCTTTCTGTAGAAAATGCAAGTGGACATTCGGAGCGCTAAGAGGGTAATAGTGGAAAAAGGAATATATTCAAATATAAACTACACAGTAGCATTCTGTGAAAACTCTTTCTGTTCTGTGCATTCAGCTAACAGAGTTGAACCTTACTTTTGATTGAGCCGTTCTGAAACACTCTTTCTGTAGAAACTGCAATTGGACATGCTAAGCGCTAAGAGGCCTACATTGGGAAAAAGAATATCTTCAAATAAAAACTACACAGATGCACTCTGTGAAACTTATTTCTGATCTGTAAATTCAGTTAACAGAGATAAAACATATTTTTGATTGAGCAGTTATGAAACACTCTTTTTGTAGAAAATGCAAGTGGAGATTCGGAGCGCTAAGAGGGTAATAGTGGAAAAAGGAATGTCTTCAAATATAAACTACACAGAATCATTCGGTGAAACTTCTTTCTGATCTGTGCATTCAGCTAACAGAGTTAAACCATACTTTTGATTGAGCAGATCTGAACACTCTTTCTGTTGATAATGCAACTGGAGATTTGGAGCGCTAAGAGCGTAGTAGTGGAAAAAGGAATATATTCAAATATAAACTACACAGAAGCATTCTGTGAAACTTCTTTCTGATCTGAGCATTCAGCTAACAGAGTTAAACCATACTTTTGATTGAGCAGTTTTGAAACACTCTGTCTGTAGAAAATGCAACTGGACATTCGTAGCGCTAAGTGGGTAATAGTGGAAAAAAGAATATGTTCAAATATAAACTACACAGAAGCATTGTATGAAACTTCTTTCTGTTCTGTGCATTCAACTAACAGAGTTGAACCTTACTTTTGATTGAGCCGTTCTGAAACACTCTTTCTGTAGAAACTGCAATTGGACATTCTGAGCGCTAAGAGGCCTATATTGGGAAAAAGAATGTCTACAAATAAAAACTACACAGAAGAATTTTGTGAAACTTCTTTCTGTTCTGTTTGTTCAACTAAAAGAGTTGAACCTTAGTTTTGATTGAGCCATTCTGTAACAGTCTTTCTGTAGAAAATGCAAGTGGAGATTCGGAGCGCTAAGAGGGTTATAGTGGAAAAAGGAATGTCTCCAAATATAAACTACACAGAATCATTCTGTGAAACTTCTTTCTGATATGTGCATTCAGCTAACAGAGTTAAACCATACTTTTGATTGAGCAGATCTGAACACTCTTTCTGTTGAAAATGCAACTGGACATTTGGAGCGCTAAGAGCGTAGTAGTGGAAAAAGGAATATATTCAAATATAAACTACACAGAAGCATTCTGTGAAACTTCTTTCTGATCTGAGCATACAGCTAACAGAGTTAAACCATACTTTTGATTGAGCAGTTTTGAAACACTCTGTCTGTTGAAAATGCAACTGGACTTTCCTAGCGCTAAGTGGGTAATAGTGGAAAAAAGTATATGTTCAAATATAAACTACACAGAAGCATTGTATGAAACTTCTTTCTATTCTGTGCATTCAACTAACAGAGTTGAACCTTACTTTTGATTGAGCCGTTCTGAAACACTCTTTCTGTAGAAACTGCAATTGGACATTCTGAGCGCTAAGAGGCCTATATTGGGAAAAAGAATGTCTACAAATAAAAACTACACAGAAGAATTGTGTGAAACTTCTTTCTGTTCTGTTTGTTCCACTAAAAGAGTTGAACATTAGTTTTCATTGAGCCGTTCTGAAACACTCTTTCTGTAGAAAATGCAAGTGGAGATTCGGAGCGCTAAGAGGGTAATAGTTGAAAAAGGAATGTCTCCAAATATAAACTGCACAGAATCATTCTGTGAAACTTCTTTCTGACCTGTGCATTCAGCTAACAGAGTTAAACCATACTTTTGATTGAGCAGATCTGAACACTCTTTCTGTAGAAAATGCAACTGGACATTTGGAGCGCTAAGAGAGTAGTAGTGGAAAAAGGAATATATTCAAATATAAACTACACAGAAGCATTCTGTGAAACTTCTTTCTAATCTGAGCATTTAGCTAACCGAGTTAAACCATACTTTTGATTGAGCAGTTTTGAAACACTCTGTCTGTAGAAAATGCAACTGGACATTCGTAGCGCTAAGTGGGTAATAGTGGAAAAAAGAATATGTTCAAATATAAACTACACAGAAGCATTGTATGAAACTTCTTTCTGTTCTGTGCATTCAACTAACAGAGTTGAACCTTACTTTTGATTGAGCCGTTCTGAAACACTCTTTCTGTAGAAACTGCAATTGGACATTCTGAGCGCTAAGAGGCCTCTATTGGGAAAAATAATATCTTCAAATAAAAACTACACAGAAGCATTGTGTGAAACTTATTTCTGATATGTTCATTAAGCTAACAGAGTTAAACCATACTTTTGATTGCGCAGTTCTGAACACTCTTTCTGTAGAAAATGCAAGTGGAAATTCAGAGAGCTAAGAGGGTAATAGTGGAAAAAGGAATATATTCAAATATAAACTACACAGTAGCATTCTGTGAAAATTCTTTCTGTTCTGTGCATTCAACTAACAGAGTTGAACCTTACTTTTGATTGAGCCGTTCTGAAACACTCTTTCTGTAGAAACTGCAATTGGACATGCTAAGCGCTAAGAGGCCTACATTGGGAAAAAGAATATCTTCAAATAAAAACTACACAGATGCATTCTGTGAAACTTATTTCTGATCTGTAAATTCAGTTAACAGAGATAAAACATATTTTTGATTGAGCAGTTATGAAACACTCCTTTGTAGAAAATGCAAGTGGAGATTCGGAGCGCTAAGAGGGTAATAGTGGAAAAAGGAATGTCTTCAAATATAAACTACACAGAATCATTCGGTGAAACTTCTTTCTGATCTGTGCATTCAGCTAACAGAGTTAAACCATACTTTTGATTGAGCAGATCTGAACTCTCTTTCTGTTGAAAATGCAACTGGACAATTGGAGCGCTAAGAGCGTTGTAGTGGAAAAAGGAATATATTCAAATATAAACTACACAGAAGCATTCTGTGAAACTTCTTTCTGATCTGAGCATACAGCTAACAGAGTTAAACCATACTTTTGATTGAGCAGTTTTGAAACACCCTGTCTGTAGAAAATGCAACTGGACATTCGTAGCGCTAAGTGGGTAATAGTGGAAAAGAGAATATGTTCAAATATAAACTACACAGAAGCATTGTATGAAACTTCTTTCTGTTCTGTGCATTCAACTAACAGAGTTGAACCTTACTTTTGATTGAGCCGTTCTGAAACACTCTTTCTGTAGAAACTGCAATTGGACATTCTGAGCGCTAAGAGGCCTATATTGGGAAAAAGAATGTCTACAAATAAAAACTACGCAGAAGAATTGTGTGAAACTTCTTTCTGTTCTGTTTGTTCAACTAAAAGAGTTGAACCTTAGTTTTGATTGAGCCGTTCTGAAACACTCTTTCTGTAGAAAATGCAAGTGGAGATTCGGAGCGCTAAGAGGGTAATAGTGGAAAAAGGAATGTCTCCAAATATAAACTACACAGAATCATTCTGTGAAACTTCTTTCTGATCTGTGCATTCAGCTAACAGAGTTAAACCATACATTTGATTGAGCAGATCTGAACACTCTTTCTGTTGAAAATGCAACTGGACATTTGGAGCGCTAAGAGCGTAGTAGTGGAAAAAGGAATATATTCAAATATAAACTACACAGAAGCATTCTGTAAAACTTCTTTCTGATCTGAGCATACAGCTAACAGAGTTAAACCATACTTTTGATTGAGCAGTTTTGAAACACTCTGTCTTTTGAAAATGCAACGGGACTTTCCTAGCGCTAAGTGGGTAATAGTGGAAAAAAGTATATGTTCAAATATAAACTACACAGAAGCATTGTATGAAACTTCTTTCTGTTCTGTGCATTCAACTAACAGAGTTGAACCTTACTTTTGATTGAGCCGTTCTGAAACACTCTTTCTGTAGAAACTGCAATTGGACATTCTGAGCGCTAAGAGGCCTATATTGGGAAAAAGAATGTCTACAAATAAAAACTACACAGAAGAATTGTGTGAAACTTCTTTCTGTTCTGTTTGTTCCACTAAAAGAGTTGAACATTAGTTTTCATTGAGCCGTTCTGAAACACTCTTTCTGTAGAAAATGCAAGTGGAGATTCGGAGCGCTAAGAGGGTAATAGTTGAAAAAGGAATGTCTCCAAATATAAACTGCACAGAATCATTCTGTGAAACTTCTTTCTGACCTGTGCATTCAGCTAACAGAGTTAAACCATACTTTTGATTGAGCAGATCTGAACACTCTTTCTGTAGAAAATGCAACTGGACATTTGGAGCGCTAAGAGAGTAGTAGTGGAAAAAGGAATATATTCAAATATAAACTACACAGAAGCATTCTGTGAAACTTCTTTCTGATCTGAGCATTTAGCTAACAGAGTTAAACCATACTTTTGATTGAGCAGTTTTGAAACACTCTGTCTGTAGAAAATGCAACTGGACATTCGTAGCGCTAAGTGGGTAATAGTGGAAAAAAGAATATGTTCAAATATAAACTACACAGAAGCATTGTATGAAAGTTCTTTCTGTTCTGTGCATTCAACTAACAGAGTTGAACTTTACTTTTGATTGAGCCGTTCTGAAACACTCTTTCTGTAGAAACTGCAATTGGACATTCTGAGCGCTAAGAGGCCTCTATTGGGAAAAATAATATCTTCAAATAAAAACTACACAGAAGCATTGTGTGAAACTTATTTCTGATATGTTCATTAAGCTAACAGAGTTAAACCATACTTTTGATTGCGCAGTTCTGAACACTCTTTCTGTAGAAAATGCAAGTGGAAATTCAGAGCGCTAAGAGGGTAATAGTGCAAAAAGGAATATATTCAAATATAAACTACACAGTAGCATTCTGTGAAAATTCTTTCTGTTCTGTGCATTCAACTAACAGAGTTGAACCTTACTTTTGATTGAGCCGTTCTGAAACACTCTTTCTGTAGAAACTGCAATTGGACATGCTAAGCGCTAAGAGGCCTACATTGGGAAAAAGAATATTTTCAAATAAAAACTACACAGATGCATTCGGTGAAACTTATTTCTGATCGGTAAATTCAGTTAACAGAGATAAAACATATTTTTGATTGAGCAGTTATGAAACACTCCTTTGTAGAAAATGCAAGTGGAGATTCGGAGCGCTAAGAGGGTAATAGTGGAAAAAGGAATGTCTTCAAATATAAACTACACAGAATCATTCGGTGAAACTTCTTTCTGATCTGTGCATTCAGCTAACAGAGTTAAACCATACTTTTGATTGAGCAGATCTGAACACTCTTTCTGTTGAAAATGCAACTGGACAATTGGAGCGCTAAGAGCGTAGTAGTGGAAAAAGGAATATATTCAAATATAAACTACACAGAAGCATTCTGTGAAACTTCTTTCTGATCTGAGCATACAGCTAACAGAGTTAAACCATACTTTTGATTGAGCAGTTTTGAAACACTCTGTCTGTAGAAAATGCAACTGGACATTCGTAGCGCTAAGTGGGTAATAGTGGAAAAGAGAATATGTTCAAATATAAACTACACAGAAGCATTGTATGAAACTTCTTTCTGTTCTGTGCATTCAACTAACAGAGTTGAACCTTACTTTTGATTGAGCCGTTCTGAAACACTCTTTCTGTAGAAACTGCAATTGGACATTCTGAGCGCTAAGAGGCCTATATTGGGAAAAAGAATGTCTACAAATAAAAACTACGCAGAAGAATTGTGTGAAACTTCTTTCTGTTCTGTTTGTTCAACTAAAAGAGTTGAACCTTAGTTTTGATTGAGCCGTTCTGAAACACTCTTTCTGTAGAAAATGCAAGTGGAGATTCGGAGCGCTAAGAGGGTAATAGTGGAAAAAGGAATGTCTCCAAATATAAACTACACAGAATCATTCTGTGAAACTTCTTTCTGATCTGTGCATTCAGCTAACAGAGTTAAACCATACATTTGATTGAGCAGATCTGAACACTCTTTCTGTTGAAAATGCAACTGGACATTTGGAGCGCTAAGAGCGTAGTAGTGGAAAAAGGAATATATTCAAATATAAACTACACAGAAGCATTCTGTAAAACTTCTTTCTGATCTGAGCATACAGCTAACAGAGTTAAACCATACTTTTGATTGAGCAGTTTTGAAACACTCTGTCTTTTGAAAATGCAACGGGACTTTCCTAGCGCTAAGTGGGTAATAGTGGAAAAAAGTATATGTTCAAATATAAACTACACAGAAGCATTGTATGAAACTTCTTTCTGTTCTGTGCATTCAACTAACAGAGTTGAACCTTACTTTTGATTGAGCCGTTCTGAAACACTCTTTCTGTAGAAACTGCAATTGGACATTCTGAGCGCTAAGAGGCCTATATTGGGAAAAAGAATGTCTACAAATAAAAACTACACAGAAGAATTGTGTGAAACTTCTTTCTGTTCTGTTTGTTCCACTAAAAGAGTTGAACATTAGTTTTCATTGAGCCGTTCTGAAACACTCTTTCTGTAGAAAATGCAAGTGGAGATTCGGAGCGCTAAGAGGATAATAGTTGAAAAAGGAATGTCTCCAAATATAAACTGCACAGAATCATTCTGTGAAACTTCTTTCTGACCTGTGCATTCAGCTAACAGAGTTAAACCATACTTTTGATTGAGCAGATCTGAACACTCTTTCTGTAGAAAATGCAACTGGACATTTGGAGCGCTAAGAGAGTAGTAGTGGAAAAAGGAATATATTCAAATATAAACTACACAGAAGCATTCTGTGAAACTTCTTTCTGATCTGAGCATTTAGCTAACAGAGTTAAACCATACTTTTGATTGAGCAGTTTTGAAACACTCTGTCTGTAGAAAATGCAACTGGACATTCGTAGCGCTAAGTGGGTAATAGTGGAAAAAAGAATATGTTCAAATATAAACTACACAGAAGCATTGTATGAAAGTTCTTTCTGTTCTGTGCATTCAACTAACAGAGTTGAACTTTACTTTTGATTGAGCCGTTCTGAAACACTCTTTCTGTAGAAACTGCAATTGGACATTCTGAGCGCTAAGAGGCCTCTATTGGGAAAAATAATATCTTCAAATAAAAACTACACAGAAGCATTGTGTGAAACTTATTTCTGATATGTTCATTAAGCTAACAGAGTTAAACCATACTTTTGATTGCGCAGTTCTGAACACTCTTTCTGTAGAAAATGCAAGTGGAAATTCAGAGCGCTAAGAGGGTAATAGTGCAAAAAGGAATATATTCAAATATAAACTACACAGTAGCATTCTGTGAAAATTCTTTCTGTTCTGTGCATTCAACTAACAGAGTTGAACCTTACTTTTGATTGAGCCGTTCTGAAACACTCTTTCTGTAGAAACTGCAATTGGACATGCTAAGCGCTAAGAGGCCTACATTGGGAAAAAGAATATTTTCAAATAAAAACTACACAGATGCATTCGGTGAAACTTATTTCTGATCGGTAAATTCAGTTAACAGAGATAAAACATATTTTTGATTGAGCAGTTATGAAACACTCCTTTGTAGAAAATGCAAGTGGAGATTCGGAGCGCTAAGAGGGTAATAGTGGAAAAAGGAATGTCTTCAAATATAAACTACACAGAATCATTCGGTGAAACTTCTTTCTGATCTGTGCATTCAGCTAACAGAGTTAAACCATACTTTTGATTGAGCAGATCTGAACACTCTTTCTGTTGAAAATGCAACTGGACAATTGGAGCGCTAAGAGCGTTGTAGTGGAAAAAGGAATATATTCAAATATAAACTACACAGAAGCATTCTGTGAAACTTCTTTCTGATCTGAGCATACAGCTAACAGAGTTAAACCATACTTTTGATTGAGCAGTTTTGAAACACTCTGTCTGTAGAAAATGCAACTGGACATTCGTAGCGCTAAGTGGGTAATAGTGGAAAAGAGAATATGTTCAAATATAAACTACACAGAAGCATTGTATGAAACTTCTTTCTGTTCTGTGCATTCAACTAACAGAGTTGAACCTTACTTTTGATTGAGCCGTTCTGAAACACTCTTTCTGTAGAAACTGCAATTGGACATTCTGAGCGCTAAGAGGCCTATATTGGGAAAAAGAATGTCTACAAATAAAAACTACGCAGAAGAATTGTGTGAAACTTCTTTCTGTTCTGTTTGTTCAACTGAAAGAGTTGAACCTTAGTTTTGATTGAGCCGTTCTGAAACACTCTTTCTGTAGAAAATGCAAGTGGAGATTCGGAGCGCTAAGAGGGTAATAGTGGAAAAAGGACTGTCTCCAAATATAAACTACACAGAATCATTCTGTGAAACTTCTTTCTGATCTGTGCATTCAGCTAACAGAGTTAAACCATACATTTGATTGAGCAGATCTGAACACTCTTTCTGTTGAAAATGCAACTGGACATTTGGAGCGCTAAGAGCGTAGTAGTGGAAAAAGGAATATATTCAAATATAAACTACACAGAAGCATTCTGTAAAACTTCTTTCTGATCTGAGCATACAGCTAACAGAGTTAAACCATACTTTTGATTGAGCAGTTTTGAAACACTCTGTCTTTTGAAAATGCAACGGGACTTTCCTAGCGCTAAGTGGGTAATAGTGGAAAAAAGTATATGTTCAAATATAAACTACACAGAAGCATTTTATGAAACTTCTTTCTGTTCTGTGCATTCAACTAACAGAGTTGAACCTTACTTTTGATTGAGCCGTTCTGAAACACTCTTTCTGTAGAAACTGCAATTGGACATTCTGAGCGCTAAGAGGCCTATATTGGGAAAAAGAATGTCTACAAATAAAAACTACACAGAAGAATTGTGTGAAACTTCTTTCTGTTCTGTTTGTTCCACTAAAAGAGTTGAACACTAGTTTTCATTGAGCCGTTCTGAAACACTCTTTCTGTAGAAAATGCAAGTGGAGATTCGGAGCGCTAAGAGGGTAATAGTTGAAAAAGGAATGTCTCCAAATATAAACTGCACAGAATCATTCTGTGAAACTTCTTTCTGACCTGTGCATTCAGCTAACAGAGTTAAACCATACTTTTGATTGAGCAGATCTGAACACTCTTTCTGTAGAAAATGCAACTGGACATTTGGAGCGCTAAGAGAGTAGTAGTGGAAAAAGGAATATATTCAAATATAAACTACACAGAAGCATTCTGTGAAACTTCTTTCTGATCTGAGCATTTAGCTAACAGAGTTAAACCATACTTTTGATTGAGCAGTTTTGAAACACTCTGTCTGTAGAAAATGCAACTGGACATTCGTAGCGCTAAGTGGGTAATAGTGGAAAAAAGAATATGTTCAAATATAAACTACACAGAAGCATTGTATGAAAGTTCTTTCTGTTCTGTGCATTCAACTAACAGAGTTGAACTTTACTTTTGATTGAGCCGTTCTGAAACACTCTTTCTGTAGAAACTGCAATTGGACATTCTGAGCGCTAAGAGGCCTCTATTGGGAAAAATAATATCTTCAAATAAAAACTACACAGAAGCATTGTGTGAAACTTATTTCTGATATGTTCATTAAGCTAACAGAGTTAAACCATACTTTTGATTGCGCAGTTCTGAACACTCTTTCTGTAGAAAATGCAAGTGGAAATTCAGAGCGCTAAGAGGGTAATAGTGCAAAAAGTAATATATTCAAATATAAACTACACAGTAGCATTCTGTGAAAATTCTTTCTGTTCTGTGCATTCAACTAACAGAGTTGAACCTTACTTTTGATTGAGCCGTTCTGAAACACTCTTTCTGTAGAAACTGCAATTGGACATGCTAAGCGCTAAGAGGCCTACATTGGGAAAAAGAATATTTTCAAATAAAAACTACACAGATGCATTCTGTGAAACTTATTTCTGATCGGTAAATTCAGTTAACAGAGATAAAACATATTTTTGATTGAGCAGTTATGAAACACTCCTTTGTAGAAAATGCAAGTGGAGATTCGGAGCGCTAAGAGGGTAATAGTGGAAAAAGGAATGTCTTCAAATATAAACTACACAGAATCATTCGGTGAAACTTCTTTCTGATCTGTGCATTCAGCTAACAGAGTTAAACCATACTTTTGATTGAGCAGATCTGAACACTCTTTCTGTTGAAAATGCAACTGGACAATTGGAGCGCTAAGAGCGTTGTAGTGGAAAAAGTAATATATTCAAATATAAACTACACAGAAGCATTCTGTGAAACTTCTTTCTGATCTGAGCATACAGCTAACAGAGTTAAAGCGTACTTTTGATTGAGCAGTTTTGAAACACTCTGTCTGTAGAAAATGCAACTGGACATTCGTAGCGCTAAGTGGGTAATAGTGGAAAAGAGAATATGTTCAAATATAAACTACACAGAAGCATTGTATGAAACTTCTTTCTGTTCTGTGCATTCAACTAACAGAGTTGAACCTTACTTTTGATTGAGCCGTTCTGAAACACTCTTTCTGTAGAAACTGCAATTGGACATTCTGAGCGCTAAGAGGCCTATATTGGGAAAAAGAATGTCTACAAATAAAAACTACGCAGAAGAATTTTGTGAAACTTCTTTCTGTTCTGTTTGTTCAACTAAAAGAGTTGAACCTTAGTTTTGATTGAGCCGTTCTGAAACACTCTTTCTGTAGAAAATGCAAGTGGAGATTCGGAGCGCTAAGAGGGTAATAGTGGAAAAAGGAATGTCTCCAAATATAAACTACACAGAATCATTCTGTGAAACTTCTTTCTGATCTGTGCATTCAGCTAACAGAGTTAAACCATACTTTTGATTGAGCAGATCTGAACACTCTTTCTGTAGAAAATGCAACTGGACATTTGGAGCGCTAAGAGAGTAGTAGTGGAAAAAGGAATATATTCAAATATAAACTACACAGAAGCATTCTGTGAAACTTCTTTCTGATCTGAGCATTCAGCTAACAGAGTTAAACCATACTTATGATTGAGCAGTTTTGAAACACTCTGTCTGTAGAAAATGCAACTGGACATTCGTAGCGCTAAGTGTGTAATAGTGGAAAAAAGAATATGTTCAAATATAAACTACACAGAAGCATTGTATGAAACTTCTTTCTGTTCTGTGCATTCAACTAACAGAGTTGAACCTTACTTTTGATTGAGCCTTTCTGAAACACTCTTTCTGTAGAAACTGCAATTGGACATTCTGAGCGCTAAGAGGCCTATATTGGGAAAAATAATATCTTCAAATAAAAACTACACAGAAGCATTGTGTGAAACTTATTTCTGATATGTTCATTAAGCTAACAGAGTTAAACCATACTTTTGATTGCGTAGTTCTGAACACTCTTTCTGTAGAAAATGCAAGTGGACATTCGGAGCGCTAATAGGGTAATAGTGGAAAAAGGAATATATTCAAATATAAACTACACAGTAGCATTCTGTGAAAATTCTTTCTGTTCTGTGCATTCAACTAACAGAGTTGAACCTTACTTTTGATTGAGCCGTTCTGAAACACTCTTTCTGTAGAAACTGCAATTGGACATGCTAAGCGCTAAGAGGCCTACATTGGGAAAAAGAATATCTTCAAATAAAAACTACACAGATGCATTCTGTGAAACTTATTTCTGATCTGTAAATTCAGTTAACAGAGATAAAACATATTTTTGATTGAGCAGTTATGAAACACTCTTTTTGTAGAAAATGCAAGTGGAGATTCGGAGCGCTAAGGGGTTAATAGTGGAAAAACGAATGTCTTCAAATATAAACTACACAGAATCATTCGGTGAAACTTCTTTCTGATCTGTGCATTCAGCTAACAGAGTTAAACCATACTTTTGATTGAGCAGATCTGAACACACTTTCTGTAGAAAATGCAACTGGACATTTGGAGCGCTAAGAGCGTAGTAGTGGAAAAAGGAATATATTCAAATATAAACTACACAGAAGCATTCTGTGAAACTTCTTTCTGATCTGAGCATTCAGCTAACAGAGTTAAACCATACTTTTGATTGAGCAGTTTTGAAACACTCTGTCTGTAGAAAATGCAACTGGACATTCGTAGCGCTAAGTGGGTAATAGTGGAAAAAAGAATATGTTCAAATATAAACTACACAGAAGCATTGTATGAAACTCCTTTCTGTTCTGTGCATTCAACTAACAGAGTTGAACCTTACTTTTGATTGAGCCGTTCTGAAACACTCTTTCTGTAGAAACTGCAGTTGGACATTCTGAGCGCTAAGAGGCCTATATTGGGAAAAAGGATGTCTACAAATAAAAACTACACAGAAGAATTGTGTGAAACTTCTTTCTGTTCTGTTTGTTCAACTAAAAGAGTTGAACCTTAGTTTTGATTGAGCCGTTCTGAAACACTCTTTCTGTAGAAAATGCAAGTGGAGATTCGGAGCGCTAAGAGGGTAATAGTGGAAAAAGGAATGTCTCCAAATATAAACTACACAGAATCATTCTGTGAAACTTCTTTCTGATCTGTGCATTCAGCTAACAGAGTTAAACCATACTTTTGATTGAGCAGATCTGAACACTCTTTCTGTTGAAAATGCAACTGGACATTTGGAGCGCTAAGAGCGTAGTAGTGGAAAAAGGAATATATTCAAATATAAACTACACAGAAGCATTCTGTGAAACTTCTTTCTGAACTGAGCATTCAGCTAACAGAGTTAAACCATACTTTTGATTGAGCAGTTTTGAAACACTCTGTCTGTAGAAAATGCAACTGGACATTCGTAGCGCTAAGTGGGTAATAGTGGAAAAAAGAATATGTTCAAATATAAACTACACAGAAGCATTGTATGAAACTTCTTTCTGTTCTGTGCATTCAACTAACAGAGTTGAACCTTACTTTTGATTGAGCCTTTCTGAAACACTCTTTCTGTAGAAACTGCAATTGGACATTCTGAGCGCTAAGAGGCCTATATTGGGAAAAATAATATCTTCAAATAAAAACTACACAGAAGCATTGTGTGAAACTTATTTCTGATATGGTCATTAAGCTAACAGAGTTAAACCATACTTTTGATTGCGCAGTTCTGAACACTCTTTCTGTAGAAAATGCAAGTGGACATTCGGAGCGCTAAGAGGGTAATAGTGGAAAAAGGAATATATTCAAATATAAACTACACAGTAGCATTCTGTGAAAACTCTTTCTGTTCTGTGCATTCAGCTAACAGAGTTGAACCTTACTTTTGATTGAGCCGTTCTGAAACACTCTTTCTGTAGAAACTGCAATTGGACATGCTAAGCGCTAAGAGGCCTACATTGGGAAAAAGAATATCTTCAAATAAAAACTACACAGATGCACTCTGTGAAACTTATTTCTGATCTGTAAATTCAGTTAACAGAGATAAAACATATTTTTGATTGAGCAGTTATGAAACACTCTTTTTGTAGAAAATGCAAGTGGAGATTCGGAGCGCTAAGAGGGTAATAGTGGAAAAAGGAATGTCTTCAAATATAAACTACACAGAATCATTCGGTGAAACTTATTTCTGATCTGTGCATTCAGCTAACAGAGTTAAACCATACTTTTGATTGAGCAGATCTGAACACTCTTTCTGTTGAAAATGCAACTGGACATTTGGAGCGCTAAGAGCGTAGTAGTGGAAAAAGGAATATATTCAAATATAAACTACACAGAAGCATTCTGTGAAACTTCTTTCTGAACTGAGCATTCAGCTAACAGAGTTAAACCATACTTTTGATTGAGCAGTTTTGAAACACTCTGTCTGTAGAAAATGCAACTGGACATTCGTAGCGCTAAGTGGGTAATAGTGGAAAAAAGAATATGTTCAAATATAAACTACACAGAAGCATTGTATGAAACTTCTTTCTGTTCTGTGCATTCAACTAACAGAGTTGAACCTTACTTTTGATTGAGCCTTTCTGAAACACTCTTTCTGTAGAAACTGCAATTGGACATTCTGAGCGCTAAGAGGCCTATATTGGGAAAAATAATATCTTCAAATAAAAACTACACAGAAGCATTGTGTGAAACTTATTTCTGATATGGTCATTAAGCTAACAGAGTTAAACCATACTTTTGATTGCGCAGTTCTGAACACTCTTTCTGTAGAAAATGCAAGTGGACATTCGGAGCGCTAAGAGGGTAATAGTGGAAAAAGGAATATATTCAAATATAAACTACACAGTAGCATTCTGTGAAAACTCTTTCTGTTCTGTGCATTCAGCTAACAGAGTTGAACCTTACTTTTGATTGAGCCGTTCTGAAACACTCTTTCTGTAGAAACTGCAATTGGACATGCTAAGCGCTAAGAGGCCTACATTGGGAAAAAGAATATCTTCAAATAAAAACTACACAGATGCACTCTGTGAAACTTATTTCTGATCTGTAAATTCAGTTAACAGAGATAAAACATATTTTTGATTGAGCAGTTATGAAACACTCTTTTTGTAGAAAATGCAAGTGGAGATTCGGAGCGCTAAGAGGGTAATAGTGGAAAAAGGAATGTCTTCAAATATAAACTACACAGAATCATTCGGTGAAACTTCTTTCTGATCTGTGCATTCAGCTACCAGAGTTAAAACATACTTTTGATTGAGCAGATCTGAACACTCTTTCTGTTGAAAATGCAACTGGACATTTGGAGCGGTAAGAGCGTAGTAGTGGAAAAAGTAATATATTCAAATATAAACTACACAGAAGCATTCTGTGAAACTTCTTTCTGATCTGAGCATTCAGCTAACAGAGTTAAACAATACTTTTGATTGAGCAGTTTTGAAACACTCTGTCTGTAGAAAATGCAACTGGACATTCGAAGCGCTAAGTGGGTAATAGTGGAAAAAAGAATATGTTCAAATATAAACTACACAGAAGCATTGTATGAAACTTCTTTCTGTTCTGTGCATTCAACTAACAGAGTTGAACACTACTTTTGATTGAGCCGTTCTGAAACACTCTTTCTGTAGAAAGTGCAATTGGACATTCTCAGCGCTAAGAGGCCTATATTGTAAAAAAGAATGTCTACAAATAAAAACTACACAGAAGAATTGTGTGAAACTTGTTTCTGTTCTGTTTGTTCAACTAAATGAGTTGAACCTTAGTTTTGATTGAGCCGTTCTGAAACACTCTTTCTGTAGAAAATGCAAGTGGAGATTCCAAGCGCTAAGAGGGTAATAGTGGAAAAAGGAATGTCTCCAAATATAAACTACACAGAATCATTCTGTGAAACTTCTTTCTGATCTGTGCATTCAGCTAACAGAGTTAAACCATACTTTTGATTGAGCAGATCTGTACACTCTTTCTGTAGAAAATGCAACTGGACATTTGGAGCGCTAAGAGAGTAATAGTGGAAAAAGGAATATATTCAAATATAAACTACACAGAAGCATTCTGTGAAACTTCTTTCTGATCTGAGCATTCAGCTAACAGAGTTAAACCATACTTTTGATTGAGCAGTTTTGAAACACTCTGTCTGTAGAAAATGCAACTGGACATTCCTAGCGCTAAGTGGGTAATAGTGGAAAAAAGAATATGTTCAAATATAAACTACACAGAAGCATTGTATGAAACTTCTTTCTGTTCTGTGCATTCAACTAACAGAGTTGAACCTTACTTTTGATTGAGCCGTTCTGAAACACTCTTTCTGTAGAAACTGCAATTGGACATTCTGAGCGCTAAGAGGCCTATATTGGGAAAAAGAATGTCTACAAATAAAAACTACGCAGAAGAATTTTGTGAAACTTCTTTCTGTTCTGTTTGTTCAACTAAAAGAGTTGAACCTTAGTTTTGATTGAGCCGTTCTGAAACACTCTTTCTGTAGAAAATGCAAGTGGAGATTCGGAGCGCTAAGAGGGTAATAGTGGAAAAAGGAATGTCTCCAAATATAAACTACACAGAATCATTCTGTGAAACTTCTTTCTGATCTGTGCATTCAGCTAACAGAGTTAAACCATACTTTTGATTGAGCAGATCTGAACACTCTTTCTGTAGAAAATGCAACTGGACATTTGGAGCGCTAAGAGAGTAGTAGTGGAAAAAGGAATATATTCAAATATAAACTACACAGAAGCATTCTGTGAAACTTCTTTCTGATCTGAGCATTCAGCTAACAGAGTTAAACCATACTTATGATTGAGCAGTTTTGAAACACTCTGTCTGTAGAAAATGCAACTGGACATTCGTAGCGCTAAGTGTGTAATAGTGGAAAAAAGAATATGTTCAAATATAAACTACACAGAAGCATTGTATGAAACTTCTTTCTGTTCTGTGCATTCAACTAACAGAGTTGAACCTTACTTTTGATTGAGCCTTTCTGAAACACTCTTTCTGTAGAAACTGCAATTGGACATTCTGAGCGCTAAGAGGCCTATATTGGGAAAAATAATATCTTCAAATAAAAACTACACAGAAGCATTGTGTGAAACTTATTTCTGATATGTTCATTAAGCTAACAGAGTTAAACCATACTTTTGATTGCGTAGTTCTGAACACTCTTTCTGTAGAAAATGCAAGTGGACATTCGGAGCGCTAATAGGGTAATAGTGGAAAAAGGAATATATTCAAATATAAACTACACAGTAGCATTCTGTGAAAATTCTTTCTGTTCTGTGCATTCAACTAACAGAGTTGAACCTTACTTTTGATTGAGCCGTTCTGAAACACTCTTTCTGTAGAAACTGCAATTGGACATGCTAAGCGCTAAGAGGCCTACATTGGGAAAAAGAATATCTTCAAATAAAAACTACACAGATGCATTCTGTGAAACTTATTTCTGATCTGTAAATTCAGTTAACAGAGATAAAACATATTTTTGATTGAGCAGTTATGAAACACTCTTTTTGTAGAAAATGCAAGTGGAGATTCGGAGCGCTAAGGGGGTAATAGTGGAAAAACGAATGTCTTCAAATATAAACTACACAGAATCATTCGGTGAAACTTCTTTCTGATCTGTGCATTCAGCTAACAGAGTTAAACCATACTTTTGATTGAGCAGATCTGAACACACTTTCTGTAGAAAATGCAACTGGACATTTGGAGCGCTAAGAGCGTAGTAGTGGAAAAAGGAATATATTCAAATATAAACTACACAGAAGCATTCTGTGAAACTTCTTTCTGATCTGAGCATTCAGCTAACAGAGTTAAACCATACTTTTGATTGAGCAGTTTTGAAACACTCTGTCTGTAGAAAATGCAACTGGACATTCGTAGCGCTAAGTGGGTAATAGTGGAAAAAAGAATATGTTCAAATATAAACTACACAGAAACATTGTATGAAACTCCTTTCTGTTCTGTGCATTCAACTAACAGAGTTGAACCTTACTTTTGATTGAGCCGTTCTGAAACACTCTTTCTGTAGAAACTGCAGTTGGACATTCTGAGCGCTAAGAGGCCTATATTGGGAAAAAGGATGTCTACAAATAAAAACTACACAGAAGAATTGTGTGAAACTTCTTTCTGTTCTGTTTGTTCAACTAAAAGAGTTGAACCTTAGTTTTGATTGAGCCGTTCTGAAACACTCTTTCTGTAGAAAATGCAAGTGGAGATTCGGAGCGCTAAGAGGGTAATAGTGGAAAAAGGAATGTCTCCAAATATAAACTACACAGAATCATTCTGTGAAACTTCTTTCTGATCTGTGCATTCAGCTAACAGAGTTAAACCATACTTTTGATTGAGCAGATCTGAACACTCTTTCTGTTGAAAATGCAACTGGACATTTGGAGCGCTAAGAGCGTAGTAGTGGAAAAAGGAATATATTCAAATATAAACTACACAGAAGCATTCTGTGAAACTTCTTTCTGAACTGAGCATTCAGCTAACAGAGTTAAACCATACTTTTGATTGAGCAGTTTTGAAACACTCTGTCTGTAGAAAATGCAACTGGACATTCGTAGCGCAAAGTGGGTAATAGTGGAAAAAAGAATATGTTCAAATATAAACTACACAGAAGCATTGTATGAAACTTCTTTCTGTTCTGTGCATTCAACTAACAGAGTTGAACCTTACTTTTGATTGAGCCTTTCTGAAACACTCTTTCTGTAGAAACTGCAATTGGACATTCTGAGCGCTAAGAGGCCTATATTGGGAAAAATAATATCTTCAAATAAAAACTACACAGAAGCATTGTGTGAAACTTATTTCTGATATGGTCATTAAGCTAACAGAGTTAAACCATACTTTTGATTGCGCAGTTCTGAACACTCTTTCTGTAGAAAATGCAAGTGGACATTCGGAGCGCTAAGAGGGTAATAGTGGAAAAAGGAATATATTCAAATATAAACTACACAGTAGCATTCTGTGAAAACTCTTTCTGTTCTGTGCATTCAGCTAACAGAGTTGAACCTTACTTTTGATTGAGCCGTTCTGAAACACTCTTTCTGTAGAAACTGCAATTGGACATGCTAAGCGCTAAGAGGCCTACATTGGGAAAAAGAATATCTTCAAATAAAAACTACACAGATGCACTCTGTGAAACTTATTTCTGATCTGTAAATTCAGTTAACAGAGATAAAACATATTTTTGATTGAGCAGTTATGAAACACTCTTTTTGTAGAAAATGCAAGTGGAGATTCGGAGCGCTAAGAGGGTAATAGTGGAAAAAGGAATGTCTTCAAATATAAACTACACAGAATTATTCGGTGAAACTTATTTCTGATCTGTGCATTCAGCTAACAGAGTTAAACCATACTTTTGATTGAGCAGATCTGAACACTCTTTCTGTTGAAAATGCAACTGGACATTTGGAGCGCTAAGAGCGTAGTAGTGGAAAAAGGAATATATTCAAATATAAACTACACAGAAGCATTCTGTGAAACTTCTTTCTGAACTGAGCATTCAGCTAACAGAGTTAAACCATACTTTTGATTGAGCAGTTTTGAAACACTCTGTCTGTAGAAAATGCAACTGGACATTCGTAGCGCTAAGTGGGTAATAGTGGAAAAAAGAATATGTTCAAATATAAACTACACAGAAGCATTGTATGAAACTTCTTTCTGTTCTGTGCATTCAACTAACAGAGTTGAACCTTACTTTTGATTGAGCCTTTCTGAAACACTCTTTCTGTAGAAACTGCAATTGGACATTCTGAGCGCTAAGAGGCCTATATTGGGAAAAATAATATCTTCAAATAAAAACTACACAGAAGCATTGTGTGAAACTTATTTCTGATATGGTCATTAAGCTAACAGAGTTAAACCATACTTTTGATTGCGCAGTTCTGAACACTCTTTCTGTAGAAAATGCAAGTGGACATTCGGAGCGCTAAGAGGGTAATAGTGGAAAAAGGAATATATTCAAATATAAACTACACAGTAGCATTCTGTGAAAACTCTTTCTGTTCTGTGCATTCAGCTAACAGAGTTGAACCTTACTTTTGATTGAGCCGTTCTGAAACACTCTTTCTGTAGAAACTGCAATTGGACATGCTAAGCGCTAAGAGGCCTACATTGGGAAAAAGAATATCTTCAAATAAAAACTACACAGATGCACTCTGTGAAACTTATTTCTGATCTGTAAATTCAGTTAACAGAGATAAAACATATTTTTGATTGAGCAGTTATGAAACACTCTTTTTGTAGAAAATGCAAGTGGAGATTCGGAGCGCTAAGAGGGTAATAGTGGAAAAAGGAATGTCTTCAAATATAAACTACACAGAATCATTCGGTGAAACTTCTTTCTGATCTGTGCATTCAGCTACCAGAGTTAAAACATACTTTTGATTGAGCAGATCTGAACACTCTTTCTGTTGAAAATGCAACTGGACATTTGGAGCGGTAAGAGCGTAGTAGTGGAAAAAGTAATATATTCAAATATAAACTACACAGAAGCATTCTGTGAAACTTCTTTCTGATCTGAGCATTCAGCTAACAGAGTTAAACAATACTTTTGATTGAGCAGTTTTGAAACACTCTGTCTGTAGAAAATGCAACTGGACATTCGAAGCGCTAAGTGGGTAATAGTGGAAAAAAGAATATGTTCAAATATAAACTACACAGAAGCATTGTATGAAACTTCTTTCTGTTCTGTGCATTCAACTAACAGAGTTGAACCCTACTTTTGATTGAGCCGTTCTGAAACACTCTTTCTGTAGAAACTGCAATTGGACATTCTCAGCGCTAAGAGGCCTATATTGTAAAAAAGAATGTCTACAAATAAAAACTACACAGAAGAATTGTGTGAAACTTGTTTCTGTTCTGTTTGTTCAACTAAATGAGTTGAACCTTAGTTTTGATTGAGCCGTTCTGAAACACTCTTTCTGTAGAAAATGCAAGTGGAGATTCCAAGCGCTAAGAGGGTAATAGTGGAAAAAGGAATGTCTCCAAATATAAACTACACAGAATCATTCTGTGAAACTTCTTTCTGATCTGTGCATTCAGCTAACAGAGTTAAACCATACTTTTGATTGAGCAGATCTGTACACTCTTTCTGTAGAAAATGCAACTGGACATTTGGAGCGCTAAGAGAGTAATAGTGGAAAAAGGAATATATTCAAATATAAACTACACAGAAGCATTCTGTGAAACTTCTTTCTGATCTGAGCATTCAGCTAACAGAGTTAAACCATACTTTTGATTGAGCAGTTTTGAAACACTCTGTCTGTAGAAAATGCAACTGGACATTCCTAGCGCTAAGTGGGTAATAGTGGAAAAAAGAATATGTTCAAATATAAACTACACAGAAGCATTGTATGAAACTTCTTTCTGTTCTGTGCATTAAACTAACAGAGTTGAACCTTACTTTTGATTGAGCCTTTCTGAAACACTCTTTCTGTAGAAACTGCAATTGGACATTCTGAGCGCTAAGAGGCCTCTATTGGGAAAAATAATATCTTCAAATAAAAACTACACAGAAGCATTGTGTGAAACTTATTTCTGATATGTTCATTAAGCTAACAGAGTTAAACCATACTTTTGATTGCGCAGTTCTGAACACTCTTTCTGTAGAAAATGCAAGTGGATATTCGGAGCGCTAAGAGGGTAATAGTGGAAAACGGAATATATTCAAATATAAACTACACAGTAGCATTCTGTGAAAATTCTTTCTGTTCTGTGCATTCAACTAACAGAGTTGAGCCTTACTTTTGATTGAGCCGTTCTGAAACACTGTTTCTGTAGAAACTGCAATTGGACATGCTAAGCGCTAAGAGGCCTACATTGGGAAAAATAATATCTTCAAATAAAAACTACACAGATGCATTCTGTGAAACTTATTTCTGATCTGTAAATTCAGTTAACAGAGATAAAACATATTTTTGATTGAGCAGTTATGAAACACTCTTTTTGTAGAAAATGCAAGTGGAGATTCGGAGCGCTAAGTGGGTAATAGTGGAAAAAGGAATGTCTTCAAATATAAACTACACAGAATCATTCGGTGAAACTTCTTTCTGATCTGTGCATTCAGCTAACAGAGTTAAACCATACTTTTGATTGAGCAGATCTGAACACTCTTTCTGTTGAAAATGCAACTGGAGGTTTGGAGCGCTAAGAGCGTAGTAGTGGAAAAAGAAATATATTCAAATATAAACTACACAGAAGCATTCTGTGAAACTTCTTTCTGATCTGAGCATTCAGCTAACAGAGTTAAACCATACTTTTGATTGAGCAGTTTTGAAACACTCTGTCTGTAGAAAATGCAACTGGACATTCGTAGCGCTAAGTGGGTAATAGTGGAAAAAAGAATATGTTCAAATATAAACTACACAGAAGCATTGTATGAAACATCTTTCTGTTCTGTGCATTCAACTAACAGAGTTGAACCTTACTTTTGATTGAGCCGTTCTGAAACACTCTTTCTGTAGAAACTGCAATTGGACATTCTGAGCACTAAGAGGCCTATATTGGGAAAAAGAATGTCTACAAATAAAAACTACACAGAAGAATTTTGTGAAACTTCTTTCTGTTCTGTTTGTTCAACTAAAAGAGTTGAACCTTAGTTTTGATTGAGCCATTCTGTAACAGTCTTTCTGTAGAAAATGCAAGTGGAGATTCGGAGCGCTAAGAGGGTTATAGTGGAAAAAGGAATGTCTCCAAATATAAACTACACAGAATCATTCTGTGAAACTTCTTTCTGATATGTGCATTCAGCTAACAGAGTTAAAACATACTTTTGAATGAGCAGATCTGAACACTCTTTCTGTTGAAAATGCAACTGGACATTTGGAGCGCTAAGAGAGTAGTAGTGGAAAAAGGAATATATTCAAATATAAACTACACAGAAGCATTCTGTGAAAATTCTTTCTGATCTGAGCATTCAGCTAACAGAGTTAAACCATACTTTTGATTGAGCAGTTTTGAAACACTCTGTCTGTAGAAAATGCAACTGGACATTCGTAGCGCTAAGTGGGTAATAGTGGAAAAGAGAATATGTTCAAATATAAACTACACAGAAGCATTGTATGAAACTTCTTTCTGTTCTGTGCATTCAACTAACAGAGTTGAACCTTACTTTTGATTGAGCCGTTCTGAAACACTCTTTCGTTAGAAACTGCAATTGGACATTCTGAGCGCTAAGAGGCCTATATTGGGAAAAAGAATGTCTACAAATAAAAACTACGCAGAAGAATTGTGTGAAACTTCTTTCTGTTCTGTTTGTTCAACTAAAAGAGTTGAACCTTAGTTTTGATTGAGCCGTTCTGAAACACTCTTTCTGTAGAAAATGCAAGTGGAGATTCGGAGCGCTAAGAGGGTAATAGTGGAAAAAGGAATGTCTCCAAATATAAACTACACAGAATCATTCTGTGAAACTTCTTTCTGATCTGTGCATTCAGCTAACAGAGTTAAATCATACTTTTGATTGAGCAGATCTGAACACTCTTTCTGTAGAAAATGCAACTGGACATTTGGAGCGCTAAGAGAGCAGTAGTGGAAAAAGGAATATATTCAAATATAAACTACACAGAAGCATTCTGTGAAACTTCTTTCTGATCTGAGCATTCAGCTAACAGAGTTAAACCATACTTATGATTGAGCAGTTTTGAAACACTCTGTCTGTAGAAAATGCAACGGGACATTCGTAGCTCTAAGTGGGTAATAGTGGAAAAAAGAATATGTTCAAATATAAACTACACAGAAGCATTGTATGAAACTTCTTTCTGTTCTGTGCATTCAACTAACAGAGTTGAACCTTACTTTTGATTGAGCCTTTCTGAAATACTCTTTCTGTAGAAACTGCAATTGGACATTCTGAGCGCTAAGAGGCCTATATTGGGAAAAATAATATCTTCAAATAAAAACTACACAGAAGCATTGTGTGAAACTTATTTCTGATATGTTCATTAAGCTAACAGAGTTAACCCATACTTTTGATTGCGCAGTTCTGAACACTCTTTCTGTAGAAAATGCAAGTGGACATTCGGAGCGCTAAGAGGGTAATAGTGGAAAAAGGAATATATTCAAATATAAACTACACAGTAGCATTCTGTGAAAATTCTTTCTGTTCTGTGCATTCAACTAACAGAGTTGGACCTTACTTTTGATTGAGCCGTTCTGAAACACTCTTTCTGTAGAAACTGCAATTGGACATGCTAAGCGCTAAGAGGCCTACATTGGGAAAAAGAATATATTCAAATAAAAACTACACAGATGAATTCTGTGAAACTTATTTCTGATCTGTAAATTCAGTTAACAGAGATAAAACATATTTTTGATTGAGCAGTTATGAAACACTCTTTTTGTAGAAAATGCAAGTGGAGATTCGGAGCGCTAAGAGGGTAATAGTGGAAAAAGTAATGTCTTCAAATATAAACTACACAGAATCATTCGGTGAAACTTCTTTCTGATCTGTGCATTCAGCTAACAGAGTTAAACCATACTTTTGATTGAGCAGATCTGAACACTCTTTCTGTTGAAAATGCAACTGGACATTTGGAGCGCTAAGAGCGTAGTAGTGGAAAAAGGAATATATTCAAATATAAACTACACAGAAGCATTCTGTGAAACTTCTTTCTGATCTGAGCATACAGCTAACAGAGTTAATCCATACTTTTGATTGAGCAGTTTTGAAACACTCTGTCTGTTGAAAATGCAACTGGACTTTCCTAGCGCTAAGTGGGTAATAGTGGAAAAAAGTATATGTTCAAATATAAACTACACAGAAGCATTGTATGAAACTTCTTTCTGTTCTGTGCATTCAACTAACAGAGTTGAACCTTACTTTTGATTGAGCCGTTCTGAAACACTCTTTCTGTAGAAACTGCAATTGGACATTCTGAGCGCTAAGAGGCCTATATTGGGAAAAAGAATGTCTACAAATAAAAACTACGCAGAAGAATTGTGTGAAACTTCTTTCTGTTCTGTTTGTTCAACTAAAAGAGTTGAACCTTAGTTTTGATTGAGCCGTTCTGAAACACTCTTTCTGTAGAAAATGCAAGTGGAGATTCGGAGCGCTAAGAGGGTAATAGTGGAAAAAGGAATGTCTCCAAATATAAACTACACAGAATCATTCTGTGAAACTTCTTTCTGATCTGTGCATTCAGCTAACAGAGTTAAACCATACATTTGATTGAGCAGATCTGAACACTCTTTCTGTTGAATATGCAACTGGACATTTGGAGCGCTAAGAGCGTAGTAGTGGAAAAAGGAATATATTCAAATATAAACTACACAGAAGCATTCTGTAAAACTTCTTTCTGATCTGAGCATACAGCTAACAGAGTTAAACCATACTTTTGATTGAGCAGTTTTGAAACACTCTGTCTTTTGAAAATGCAACTGGACTTTCCTAGCGCTAAGTGGGTAATAGTGGAAAAAAGTATATGTTCAAATATAAACTACACAGAAGCATTGTATGAAACTTCTTTCTGTTCTGTGCATTCAACTAACAGTGTTGAACCTTACTTTTGATTGAGCCGTTCTGAAACACTCTTTCTGTAGAAACTGCAATTGGACATTCTGAGCGCTAAGAGGCCTATATTGGGAAAAAGAATGTCTACAAATAAAAACTACACAGAAGAATTGTGTGAAACTTCTTTCTGTTCTGTTTGTTCCACTAAAAGAGTTGAACATTAGTTTTCATTGAGCCGTTCTGAAACACTCTTTCTGTAGAAAATGCAAGTGGAGATTCGGAGCGCTAAGAGGGTTATAGTTGAAAAAGGAATGTCTCCAAATATAAACTGCACAGAATCATTCTGTGAAACTTCTTTCTGACCTGTGCATTCAGCTAACAGAGTTAAACCATACTTTTGATTGAGCAGATCTGAACACTCTTTCTGTAGAAAATGCAACTGGACATTTGGAGCGCTAAGAGAGTATTAGTGGAAAAAGGAATATATTCAAATATAAACTACACAGAAGCATTCTGTGAAACTTCTTTCTGATCTGAGCATTTAGCTAACAGAGTTAAACCATACTTTTGATTGAGCAGTTTTGAAACACTCTGTCTGTAGAAAATGCAACTGGACATTCGTAGCGCTAAGTGGGTAATAGTGGAAAAAAGAATATGTTCAAATATAAACTACACAGAAGCATTGTATGAAACTTCTTTCTGTTCTGTGCATTCAACTAACAGAGTTGAACCTTACTTTTGATTGAGCCGTTCTGAAACACTCTTTCTGTAGAAACTGCAATTGGACATTCTGAGCGCTAAGAGGCCTCTATTGGGAAAAAAAATATCTTCAAATAAAAACTACACAGAAGCATTGTGTGAAACTTATTTCTGATATGTTCATTAAGCTAACAGAGTTAAACCATACTTTTGATTGCGCAGTTCTGAACACTCTTTCTGTAGAAAATGCAAGTGGAAATTCAGAGCGCTAAGAGGGTAATAGTGGAAAAAGGAATATATTCAAATATAAACTACACAGTAGCATTCTGTGAAAATTCTTTCTGTTCTGTGCATTCAAGTAACAGAGTTGAACCTTACTTTTGATTGAGCCGTTCTGAAACACTCTTTCTGTAGAAACTGCAATTGGACATGCTAAGCGCTAAGAGGCCTACATTGGGAAAAAGAATATTTTCAAATAAAAACTACACAGATGCATTCTGTGAAATTTATTTCTGATCTGTAAATTCAGTTAACAGAGATAAAACATATTTTTGATTGAGCAGTTATGAAACACTCCTTTGTAGAAAATGCAAGTGGAGATTCGGAGCGCTAAGAGGGTAATAGTGGAAAAAGGAATGTCTTCAAATATAAACTACACAGAATCATTCGGTGAAACTTCTTTCTGATCTGTGCATTCAGCTAACAGAGTTAAACCATACTTTTGATTGAGCAGATCTGAACACTCTTTCTGTTGAAAATGCAACTGGACAATTGGAGCGCTAAGAGCGTTGTAGTGGAAAAAGTAATATATTCAAATATAAACTACACAGAAGCATTCTGTGAAACTTCTTTCTGATCTGAGCATACAGCTAACAGAGTTAAACCATACTTTTGATTGAGCAGTTTTGAAACACTCTGTCTGTAGAAAATGCAACTGGACATTCGTAGCGCTAAGTGGGTAATAGTGGAAAAGAGAATATGTTCAAATATAAACTACACAGAAGCATTGTATGAAACTTCTTTCTGTTCTGTGCATTCAACTAACAGAGTTGAACCTTACTTTTGATTGAGCCGTTCTGAAACACTCTTTCTGTAGAAACTGCAATTGGACATTCTGAGCGCTAAGAGGCCTATATTGGGAAAAAGAATGTCTACAAATAAAAACTACGCAGAAGAATTTTGTGAAACTTCTTTCTGTTCTGTTTGTTCAACTAAAAGAGTTGAACCTTAGTTTTGATTGAGCCGTTCTGAAACACTCTTTCTGTAGAAAATGCAAGTGGAGATTCGGAGCGCTAAGAGGGTAATAGTGGAAAAAGGAATGTCTCCAAATATAAACTACACAGAATCATTCTGTGAAACTTCTTTCTGATCTGTGCATTCAGCTAACAGAGTTAAACCATACTTTTGATTGAGCAGATCTGAACACTCTTTCTGTAGAAAATGCAACTGGACATTTGGAGCGCTAAGAGAGTAGTAGTGGAAAAAGGAATATATTCAAATATAAACTACACAGAAGCATTCTGTGAAACTTCTTTCTGATCTGAGCATTCAGCTAACAGAGTTAAACCATACTTATGATTGAGCAGTTTTGAAACACTCTGTCTGTAGAAAATGCAACTGGACATTCGTAGCGCTAAGTGGGTAATAGTGGAAAAAAGAATATGTTCAAATATAAACTACACAGAAGCATTGTATGAAACTTCTTTCTGTTCTGTGCATTCAACTAACAGAGTTGAACCTTACTTTTGATTGAGCCTTTCTGAAACACTCTTTCTGTAGAAACTGCAATTGGACATTCTGAGCGCTAAGAGGCCTATATTGGGAAAAATAATATCTTCAAATAAAAACTACACAGAAGCATTGTGTGAAACTTATTTCTGATATGTTCATTAAGCTACCAGAGTTAAACCATACTTTTGATTGCGCAGTTCTGAACACTCTTTCTGTAGAAAATGCAAGTGGACATTCGGAGCGCTAATAGGGTAATAGTGGAAAAAGAAATATATTCAAATATAAACTACACAGTAGCATTCTGTGAAAATTCTTTCTCCTCTGTGCATTCAACTAACAGAGTTGAACCTTACTTTTGATTGAGCCGTTCTGAAACACTCTTTTTGTAGAAACTGCAATTGGACATGCTAAGCGCTAAGAGGCCTACATTGGGAAAAAGAATATCTTCAAATAAAAACTACACAGATGCATTCTGTGAAACTTATTTCTGATCTGTAAATTCAGTTAACAGAGATAAAACATATTTTTGATTGAGCAGTTATGAAACACTCTTCTTGTAGAAAATGCAAGTGGAGATTCGGAGCGCTAAGATGGTAATAGTGGAAAAAGTAATGTCTTCAAATATAAACTACACAGAATCATTCGTTGAAACTTCTTTCTGATCTGTGCATTCAGCTAACAGAGTTAAACCATACTTTTGATTGAGCAGATCTGAACACTCTTTCTGTTGAAAATGCAACTGGACATTTGGAGCCCTAAGAGCGTAGTAGTGGAAAAAGGAATATATTCAAATATAAACTACACAGAAGCATTCTGTGAAACTTCTTTCTGATCTGAGCATACAGCTAACAGAGTTAAACCATACTTTTGATTGAGCAGTTTTGAAACACTCTGTCTGTTGAAAATGCAACTGGACTTTCCTAGCGCTAAGTGGGTAATAGTGGAAAAAAGTATATATTCAAATATAAACTACACAGAAGCATTGTATGAAACTTCTTTCTGTTCTGTGCATTCAACTAACAGAGTTGAACCTTACATTTGATTGAGCCGTTCTGAAACACTCTTTCTGTAGAAACTGCAATTGGACATTCTGAGCGCTCAGAGGCCTATATTGGGAAAAAGAATGTCTACAAATAAAAACTACACAGAAGAATTGTGTGAAACTTCTTTCTGTTCTGTTTGTTCCACTAAAAGAGTTGAACATTAGTTTTCATTGAGCCGTTCTGAAACACTCTTTCTGTAGAAAATGCAAGTGGAGATTCGGAGCGCTAAGAGGGTAATAGTGGAAAAAGGAATGTCTCCAAATATAAACTACACAGAATCATTCTGTGAAACTTCTTTCTGACCTGTGCATTCAGCTAACAGAGTTAAACCATACTTTTGATTGAGCAGATCTGAACACTCTTTCTGTAGAAAATGCAACTGGACATTTGGAGCGCTAAGAGAGTAGTAGTGGAAAAAGGAATATATTCAAATATAAACTACACAGAAGCATTCTGTGAAACTTCTTTCTGATCTGAGCATTTAGCTAACAGAGTTAAACCATACTTTTGATTGAGCAGTTTTGAAACACTCTGTCTGTAGAAAATGCAACTGGACATTCGTAGCGCTAAGTGGGTAATAGTGGAAAAAAGAATATGTTCAATTATAAACTACACAGAAGCATTGTATGAAAGTTCTTTCTGTTCTGTGCATTCAACTAACAGAGTTGAACTTTACTTTTGATTGAGCCGTTCTGAAACACTCTTTCTGTAGAAACTGCAATTGGACATTCTGAGCGCTAAGAGGCCTCTATTGGGAAAAATAATATCTTCAAATAAAAACTACACAGAAGCATTGTGTGAAACTTATTTCTGATATGTTCATTAAGCTAACAGAGTTAAACCATACTTTTGATTGCGCAGTTCTGAACACTCTTTCTGTAGAAAATGCAAGTGGAAATTCAGAGCGCTAAGAGGGTAATAGTGCAAAAAGGAATATATTCAAATATAAACTACACAGTAGCATTCTGTGAAAATTCTTTCTGTTCTGTGCATTCAACTAACAGAGTTGAACCTTACTTTTGATTGAGCCATTCTGAAACACTCTTTCTGTAGAAACTGCAATTGGACATGCTAAGCGCTAAGAGGCCTACATTGGGAAAAAGAATATTTTCAAATAAAAACTACACAGATGCATTCGGTGAAACTTATTTCTGATCGGTAAATTCAGTTAACAGAGATAAAACATATTTTTGATTGAGCAGTTATGAAACACTCCTTTGTAGAAAATGCAAGTGGAGATTCGGAGCGCTAAGAGGGTAATAGTGGAAAAAGGAATGTCTTCAAATATAAACTACACAGAATCATTCGGTGAAACTTCTTTCTGATCTGTGCATTCAGCTAACAGAGTTAAACCATACTTTTGATTGAGCAGATCTGAACACTCTTTCTGTTGAAAATGCAACTGGACAATTGGAGCGCTAAGAGCGTTGTAGTGGAAAAAGGAATATATTCAAATATAAACTACACAGAAGCATTCTGTGAAACTTCTTTCTGATCTGAGCATACAGCTAACAGAGTTAAACCATACTTTTGATTGAGCAGTTTTGAAACACTCTGTCTGTAGAAAATGCAACTGGACATTCGTAGCGCTAAGTGGGTAATAGTGGAAAAGAGAATATGTTCAAATATAAACTACACAGAAGCATTGTATGAAACTTCTTTCTGTTCTGTGCATTCAACTAACAGAGTTGAACCTTACTTTTGATTGAGCCGTTCTGAAACACTCTTTCTGTAGAAACTGCAATTGGACATTCTGAGCGCTAAGAGGCCTATATTGGGAAAAAGAATGTCTACAAATAAAAACTACGCAGAAGAATTGTGTGAAACTTCTTTCTGTTCTGTTTGTTCAACTAAAAGAGTTGAACCTTAGTTTTAATTGAGCCGTTCTGAAACACTCTTTCTGTAGAAAATGCAAGTGGAGATTCGGAGCGCTAAGAGGGTAATAGTGGAAAAAGGAATGTCTCCAAATATAAACTACACAGAATCATTCTGTGAAACATCTTTCTGATCTGTGCATTCAGCTAACAGAGTTAAACCATACATTTGATTGAGCAGATCTGAACACTCTTTCTGTTGAAAATGCAACTGGACATTTGGAGCGCTAAGAGCGTAGTAGTGGAAAAAGGAATATATTCAAATATAAACTACACAGAAGCATTCTGTAAAACTTCTTTCTGATCTGAGCATACAGCTAACAGAGTTAAACCATACTTTTGATTGAGCAGTTTTGAAACACTCTGTCTTTTGAAAATGCAACGGGACTTTCCTAGCGCTAAGTGGGTAATAGTGGAAAAAAGTATATGTTCAAATATAAACTACACAGAAGCATTGTATGAAACTTCTTTCTGTTCTGTGCATTCAACTAACAGAGTTGAACCTTACTTTTGATTGAGCCGTTCTGAAACACTCTTTCTGTAGAAACTGCAATTGGACATTCTGAGCGCTAAGAGGCCTATATTGGGAAAAAGAATGTCTACAAATAAAAACTACACAGAAGAATTGTGTGAAACTTCTTTCTGTTCTGTTTGTTCCACTAAAAGAGTTGAACATTAGTTTTCATTGAGCCGTTCTGAAACACTCTTTCTGTAGAAAATGCAAGTGGAGATTCGGAGCGCTAAGAGGGTAATAGTTGAAAAAGGAATGTCTCCAAATATAAACTGCACAGAATCATTCTGTGAAACTTCTTTCTGACCTGTGCATTCAGCTAACAGAGTTAAACCATACTTTTGATTGAGCAGATCTGAACACTCTTTCTGTAGAAAATGCAACTGGACATTTGGAGCGCTAAGAGAGTAGTAGTGGAAAAAGGAATATATTCAAATATAAACTACACAGAAGCATTCTGTGAAACTTCTTTCTGATCTGAGCATTTAGCTAACAGAGTTAAACCATACTTTTGATTGAGCAGTTTTGAAACACTCTGTCTGTAGAAAATGCAACTGGACATTCGTAGCGCTAAGTGGGTAATAGTGGAAAAAAGAATATGTTCAAATATAAACTACACAGAAGCATTGTATGAAAGTTCTTTCTGTTCTGTGCATTCAACTAACAGAGTTGAACTTTACTTTTGATTGAGCCGTTCTGAAACACTCTTTCTGTAGAAACTGCAATTGGACATTCTGAGCGCTAAGAGGCCTCTATTGGGAAAAATAATATCTTCAAATAAAAACTACACAGAAGCATTGTGTGAAACTTATTTCTGATATGTTCATTAAGCTAACAGAGTTAAACCATACTTTTGATTGCGCAGTTCTGAACACTCTTTCTGTAGAAAATGCAAGTGGAAATTCAGAGCGCTAAGAGGGTAATAGTGCAAAAAGGAATATATTCAAATATAAACTACACAGTAGCATTCTGTGAAAATTCTTTCTGTTCTGTGCATTCAACTAACAGAGTTGAACCTTACTTTTGATTGAGCCGTTCTGAAACACTCTTTCTGTAGAAACTGCAATTGGACATGCTAAGCGCTAAGAGGCCTACATTGGGAAAAAGAATATTTTCAAATAAAAACTACACAGATGCATTCTGTGAAACTTATTTCTGATCGGTAAATTCAGTTAACAGAGATAAAACATATTTTTGATTGAGCAGTTATGAAACACTCCTTTGTAGAAAATGCAAGTGGAGATTCGGAGCGCTAAGAGGGTAATAGTGGAAAAAGGAATGTCTTCAAATATAAACTACACAGAATCATTCGGTGAAACTTCTTTCTGATCTGTGCATTCAGCTAACAGAGTTAAACCATACTTTTGATTGAGCAGATCTGAACACTCTTTCTGTTGAAAATGCAACTGGACAATTGGAGCGCTAAGAGCGTTGTAGTGGAAAAAGTCATATATTCAAATATAAACTACACAGAAGCATTCTGTGAAACTTCTTTCTGATCTGAGCATACAGCTAACAGAGTTAAACCGTACTTTTGATTGAGCAGTTTTGAAACACTCTGTCTGTAGGAAATGCAACTGGACATTCGTAGCGCTAAGTGGGTAATAGTGGAAAAGAGAATATGTTCAAATATAAACTACACAGAAGCATTGTATGAAACTTCTTTCTGTTCTGTGCATTCAACTAACAGAGTTGAACCTTACTTTTGATTGAGCCGTTCTGAAACACTCTTTCTGTAGAAACTGCAATTGGACATTCTGAGCGCTAAGAGGCCTATATTGGGAAAAAGAATGTCTACAAATAAAAACTACGCAGAAGAATTGTGTGAAACTTCTTTCTGTTCTGTTTGTTCAACTAAAAGAGTTGAACCTTAGTTTTCATTGAGCCGTTCTGAAACACTCTTTCTGTAGAAAATGCAAGTGGAGATTCGGAGCGCTAAGAGGGTAATAGTGGAAAAAGGAATGTCTCCAAATATAAACTACACAGAATCATTCTGTGAAACTTCTTTCTGACCTGTGCATTCAGCTAACAGAGTTAAACCATACTTTTGATTGAGCAGATCTGAACACTCTTTCTGTAGAAAATGCAACTGGACATTTGGAGCGCTAAGAGAGTAGTAGTGGAAAAAGGAATATATTCAAATATAAACTACACAGAAGCATTCTGTGAAACTTCTTTCTGATCTGAGCATTTAGCTAACAGAGTTAAACCATACTTTTGATTGAGCAGTTTTGAAACACTCTGTCTGTAGAAAATGCAACTGGACATTCGTAGCGCTAAGTGGGTAATAGTGGAAAAAAGAATATGTTCAATTATAAACTACACAGAAGCATTGTATGAAAGTTCTTTCTGTTCTGTGCATTCAACTAACAGAGTTGAACTTTACTTTTGATTGAGCCGTTCTGAAACACTCTTTCTGTAGAAACTGCAATTGGACATTCTGAGCGCTAAGAGGCCTCTATTGGGAAAAATAATATCTTCAAATAAAAACTACACAGAAGCATTGTGTGAAACTTATTTCTGATATGTTCATTAAGCTAACAGAGTTAAACCATACTTTTGATTGCGCAGTTCTGAACACTCTTTCTGTAGAAAATGCAAGTGGAAATTCAGAGCGCTAAGAGGGTAATAGTGCAAAAAGGAATATATTCAAATATAAACTACACAGTAGCATTCTGTGAAAATTCTTTCTGTTCTGTGCATTCAACTAACAGAGTTGAACCTTACTTTTGATTGAGCCATTCTGAAACACTCTTTCTGTAGAAACTGCAATTGGACATGCTAAGCGCTAAGAGGCCTACATTGGGAAAAAGAATATTTTCAAATAAAAACTACACAGATGCATTCGGTGAAACTTATTTCTGATCGGTAAATTCAGTTAACAGAGATAAAACATATTTTTGATTGAGCAGTTATGAAACACTCCTTTGTAGAAAATGCAAGTGGAGATTCGGAGCGCTAAGAGGGTAATAGTGGAAAAAGGAATGTCTTCAAATATAAACTACACAGAATCATTCGGTGAAACTTCTTTCTGATCTGTGCATTCAGCTAACAGAGTTAAACCATACTTTTGATTGAGCAGATCTGAACACTCTTTCTGTTGAAAATGCAACTGGACAATTGGAGCGCTAAGAGCGTTGTAGTGGAAAAAGGAATATATTCAAATATAAACTACACAGAAGCATTCTGTGAAACTTCTTTCTGATCTGAGCATACAGCTAACAGAGTTAAACCATACTTTTGATTGAGCAGTTTTGAAACACTCTGTCTGTAGAAAATGCAACTGGACATTCGTAGCGCTAAGTGGGTAATAGTGGAAAAGAGAATATGTTCAAATATAAACTACACAGAAGCATTGTATGAAACTTCTTTCTGTTCTGTGCATTCAACTAACAGAGTTGAACCTTACTTTTGATTGAGCCGTTCTGAAACACTCTTTCTGTAGAAACTGCAATTGGACATTCTGAGCGCTAAGAGGCCTATATTGGGAAAAAGAATGTCTACAAATAAAAACTACGCAGAAGAATTGTGTGAAACTTCTTTCTGTTCTGTTTGTTCAACTAAAAGAGTTGAACCTTAGTTTTAATTGAGCCGTTCTGAAACACTCTTTCTGTAGAAAATGCAAGTGGAGATTCGGAGCGCTAAGAGGGTAATAGTGGAAAAAGGAATGTCTCCAAATATAAACTACACAGAATCATTCTGTGAAACATCTTTCTGATCTGTGCATTCAGCTAACAGAGTTAAACCATACATTTGATTGAGCAGATCTGAACACTCTTTCTGTTGAAAATGCAACTGGACATTTGGAGCGCTAAGAGCGTAGTAGTGGAAAAAGGAATATATTCAAATATAAACTACACAGAAGCATTCTGTAAAACTTCTTTCTGATCTGAGCATACAGCTAACAGAGTTAAACCATACTTTTGATTGAGCAGTTTTGAAACACTCTGTCTTTTGAAAATGCAACGGGACTTTCCTAGCGCTAAGTGGGTAATAGTGGAAAAAAGTATATGTTCAAATATAAACTACACAGAAGCATTGTATGAAACTTCTTTCTGTTCTGTGCATTCAACTAACAGAGTTGAACCTTACTTTTGATTGAGCCGTTCTGAAACACTCTTTCTGTAGAAACTGCAATTGGACATTCTGAGCGCTAAGAGGCCTATATTGGGAAAAAGAATGTCTACAAATAAAAACTACACAGAAGAATTGTGTGAAACTTCTTTCTGTTCTGTTTGTTCCACTAAAAGAGTTGAACATTAGTTTTCATTGAGCCGTTCTGAAACACTCTTTCTGTAGAAAATGCAAGTGGAGATTCGGAGCGCTAAGAGGGTAATAGTTGAAAAAGGAATGTCTCCAAATATAAACTGCACAGAATCATTCTGTGAAACTTCTTTCTGACCTGTGCATTCAGCTAACAGAGTTAAACCATACTTTTGATTGAGCAGATCTGAACACTCTTTCTGTAGAAAATGCAACTGGACATTTGGAGCGCTAAGAGAGTAGTAGTGGAAAAAGGAATATATTCAAATATAAACTACACAGAAGCATTCTGTGAAACTTCTTTCTGATCTGAGCATTTAGCTAACAGAGTTAAACCATACTTTTGATTGAGCAGTTTTGAAACACTCTGTCTGTAGAAAATGCAACTGGACATTCGTAGCGCTAAGTGGGTAATAGTGGAAAAAAGAATATGTTCAAATATAAACTACACAGAAGCATTGTATGAAAGTTCTTTCTGTTCTGTGCATTCAACTAACAGAGTTGAACTTTACTTTTGATTGAGCCGTTCTGAAACACTCTTTCTGTAGAAACTGCAATTGGACATTCTGAGCGCTAAGAGGCCTCTATTGGGAAAAATAATATCTTCAAATAAAAACTACACAGAAGCATTGTGTGAAACTTATTTCTGATATGTTCATTAAGCTAACAGAGTTAAACCATACTTTTGATTGCGCAGTTCTGAACACTCTTTCTGTAGAAAATGCAAGTGGAAATTCAGAGCGCTAAGAGGGTAATAGTGCAAAAAGGAATATATTCAAATATAAACTACACAGTAGCATTCTGTGAAAATTCTTTCTGTTCTGTGCATTCAACTAACAGAGTTGAACCTTACTTTTGATTGAGCCGTTCTGAAACACTCTTTCTGTAGAAACTGCAATTGGACATGCTAAGCGCTAAGAGGCCTACATTGGGAAAAAGAATATTTTCAAATAAAAACTACACAGATGCATTCTGTGAAACTTATTTCTGATCGGTAAATTCAGTTAACAGAGATAAAACATATTTTTGATTGAGCAGTTATGAAACACTCCTTTGTAGAAAATGCAAGTGGAGATTCGGAGCGCTAAGAGGGTAATAGTGGAAAAAGGAATGTCTTCAAATATAAACTACACAGAATCATTCGGTGAAACTTCTTTCTGATCTGTGCATTCAGCTAACAGAGTTAAACCATACTTTTGATTGAGCAGATCTGAACACTCTTTCTGTTGAAAATGCAACTGGACAATTGGAGCGCTAAGAGCGTTGTAGTGGAAAAAGTCATATATTCAAATATAAACTACACAGAAGCATTCTGTGAAACTTCTTTCTGATCTGAGCATACAGCTAACAGAGTTAAACCGTACTTTTGATTGAGCAGTTTTGAAACACTCTGTCTGTAGGAAATGCAACTGGACATTCGTAGCGCTAAGTGGGTAATAGTGGAAAAGAGAATATGTTCAAATATAAACTACACAGAAGCATTGTATGAAACTTCTTTCTGTTCTGTGCATTCAACTAACAGAGTTGAACCTTACTTTTGATTGAGCCGTTCTGAAACACTCTTTCTGTAGAAACTGCAATTGGACATTCTGAGCGCTAAGAGGCCTATATTGGGAAAAAGAATGTCTACAAATAAAAACTACGCAGAAGAATTGTGTGAAACTTCTTTCTGTTCTGTTTGTTCAACTAAAAGAGTTGAACCTTAGTTTTCATTGAGCCGTTCTGAAACACTCTTTCTGTAGAAAATGCAAGTGGAGATTCGGAGCGCTAAGAGGGTAATAGTGGAAAAAGGAATGTCTCCAAATATAAACTACACAGAATCATTCTGTGAAACTTCTTTCTGATCTGTGCATTCAGCTAACAGAGTTAAACCATACATTTGATTGAGCAGATCTGAACACTCTTTCTGTTGAAAATGCAACTGGACATTTGGAGCGCTAAGAGCGTAGTAGTGGAAAAAGGAATATATTCAAATATAAACTACACAGAAGCATTCTGTAAAACTTCTTTCTGATCTGAGCATACAGCTAACAGAGTTAAACCATACTTTTGATTGAGCAGTTTTGAAACACTCTGTCTTTTGAAAATGCAACGGGACTTTCCTAGCGCTAAGTGGGTAATAGTGGAAAAAAGTATATGTTCAAATATAAACTACACAGAAGCATTGTATGAAACTTCTTTCTGTTCTGTGCATTCAACTAACAGAGTTGAACCTTACTTTTGATTGAGCCGTTCTGAAACACTCTTTCTGTAGAAACTGCAATTGGACATTCTGAGCGCTAAGAGGCCTATATTGGGAAAAAGAATGTCTACAAATAAAAACTACACAGAAGAATTGTGTGAAACTTCTTTCTGTTCTGTTTGTTCCACTAAAAGAGTTGAACATTAGTTTTCATTGAGCCGTTCTGAAACACTCTTTCTGTAGAAAATGCAAGTGGAGATTCGGAGCGCTAAGAGGGTAATAGTTGAAAAAGGAATGTCTCCAAATATAAACTGCACAGAATCATTCTGTGAAACTTCTTTCTGACCTGTGCATTCAGCTAACAGAGTTAAACCATACTTTTGATTGAGCAGATCTGAACACTCTTTCTGTAGAAAATGCAACTGGACATTTGGAGCGCTAAGAGAGTAGTAGTGGAAAAAGGAATATATTCAAATATAAACTACACAGAAGCATTCTGTGAAACTTCTTTCTGATCTGAGCATTTAGCTAACAGAGTTAAACCATACTTTTGATTGAGCAGTTTTGAAACACTCTGTCTGTAGAAAATGCAACTGGACATTCGTAGCGCTAAGTGGGTAATAGTGGAAAAAAGAATATGTTCAAATATAAACTACACAGAAGCATTGTATGAAAGTTCTTTCTGTTCTGTGCATTCAACTAACAGAGTTGAACTTTACTTTTGATTGAGCCGTTCTGAAACACTCTTTCTGTAGAAACTGCAATTGGACATTCTGAGCGCTAAGAGGCCTCTATTGGGAAAAAAAATATCTTCAAATAAAAACTACACAGAAGCATTGTGTGAAACTTATTTCTGATATGTTCATTAAGCTAACAGAGTTAAACCATACTTTTGATTGCGCAGTTCTGAACACTCTTTCTGTAGAAAATGCAAGTGGAAATTCAGAGCGCTAAGAGGGTAATAGTGGAAAAAGGAATATATTCAAATATAAACTACACAGTAGCATTCTGTGAAAATTCTTTCTGTTCTGTGCATTCAACTAACAGAGTTGAACCTTACTTTTGATTGAGCCGTTCTGAAACACTCTTTCTGTAGAAACTGCAATTGGACATGCTAAGCGCTAAGAGGCCTACATTGGGAAAAAGAATATTTTCAAATAAAAACTACACAGATGCATTCTGTGAAACTTATTTCTGATCGGTAAATTCAGTTAACAGAGATAAAACATATTTTTGATTGAGCAGTTATGAAACACTCCTTTGTAGAAAATGCAAGTGGAGATTCGGAGCGCTAAGAGGGTAATAGTGGAAAAAGGAATGTCTTCAAATATAAACTACACAGAATCATTCGGTGAAACTTTTTTCTGATCTGTGCATTCAGCTAACAGAGTTAAACCATACTTTTGATTGAGCAGATCTGAACACTCTTTCTGTTGAAAATGCAACTGGACAATTGGAGCGCTAAGAGCGTTGTAGTGGAAAAAGTCATATATTCAAATATAAACTACACAGAAGCATTCTGTGAAACTTCTTTCTGATCTGAGCATACAGCTAACAGAGTTAAACCGTACTTTTGATTGAGCAGTTTTGAAACACTCTGTCTGTAGGAAATGCAACTGGACATTCGTAGCGCTAAGTGGGTAATAGTGGAAAAGAGAATATGTTCAAATATAAACTACACAGAAGCATTGTATGAAACTTCTTTCTGTTCTGTGCATTCAACTAACAGAGGTGAACCTTACTTTTGATTGAGCCGTTCTGAAACACTCTTTCTGTAGAAACTGCAATTGGACATTCTGAGCGCTAAGAGGCCTATATTGGGAAAAAGAATGTCTACAAATAAAAACTACGCAGAAGAATTTTGTGAAACTTCTTTCTGTTCTGTTTGTTCAACTAAAAGAGTTGAACCTTAGTTTTGATTGAGCCGTTCTGAAACACTCTTTCTGTAGAAAATGCAAGTGGAGATTCGGAGCGCTAAGAGGGTAATAGTGGAAAAAGGAATGTCTCCAAATATAAACTACACAGAATCATTCTGTGAAACTTCTTTCTGATCTGTGCATTCAGCTAACAGAGTTAAACCATACTTTTGATTGAGCAGATCTGAACACTCTTTCTGTAGAAAATGCAACTGGACATTTGGAGCGCTAAGAGAGTAGTAGTGGAAAAAGGAATATATTCAAATATAAACTACACAGAAGCATTCTGTGAAACTTCTTTCTGATCTGAGCATTCAGCTAACAGAGTTAAACCATACTTATGATTGAGCAGTTTTGAAACACTCTGTCTGTAGAAAATGCAACTGGACATTCGTAGCGCTAAGTGTGTAATAGTGGAAAAAAGAATATGTTCAAATATAAACTACACAGAAGCATTGTATGAAACTTCTTTCTGTTCTGTGCATTCAACTAACAGAGTTGAACCTTACTTTTGATTGAGCCTTTCTGAAACACTCTTTCTGTAGAAACTGCAATTGCACATTCTGAGCGCTAAGAGGCCTATATTGGGAAAAAGAATATCTTCAAATAAAAACTACAGAGAAGCATTGTGTGAAACTTATTTCTGATATGTTCATTAAGCTAACAGAGTTAAACCATACTTTTGATTGCGTAGTTCTGAACACTCTTTCTGTAGAAAATGCAAGTGGACATTCGGAGCGCTAATAGGGTAATAGTGGAAAAAGGAATATATTCAAATATAAACTACACAGTAGCATTCTGTGAAAATTCTTTCTGTTCTGTGCATTCAACTAACAGAGTTGAACCTTACTTTTGATTGAGCCGTTCTGAAACACTCTTTCTGTAGAAACTGCAATTGGACATGCTAAGCGCTAAGAGGCCTACATTGGGAAAAAGAATATCTTCAAATAAAAACTACACAGATGCATTCTGTGAAACTTATTTCTGATCTGTAAATTCAGTTAACAGAGATAAAACATATTTTTGATTGAGCAGTTATGAAACACTCTTTTTGTAGAAAATGCAAGTGGAGATTCGGAGCGCTAAGGGGGTAATAGTGGAAAAACGAATGTCTTCAAATATAAACTACACAGAATCATTCGGTGAAACTTCTTTCTGATCTGTGCATTCAGCTAACAGAGTTAAACCATACTTTTGATTGAGCAGATCTGAACACACTTTCTGTAGAAAATGCAACTGGACATTTGGAGCGCTAAGAGCGTAGTAGTGGAAAAAGGAATATATTCAAATATAAACTACACAGAAGCATTCTGTGAAACTTCTTTCTGATCTGAGCATTCAGCTAACAGAGTTAAACCATACTTTTGATTGAGCAGTTTTGAAACACTCTGTCTGTAGAAAATGCAACTGGACATTCGAAGCGCTAAGTGGGTAATAGTGGAAAAAAGAATATGTTCAAATATAAACTACACAGAAGCATTGTATGAAACTTCTTTCTGTTCTGTGCATTCAACTAACAGAGTTGAACCCTACTTTTGATTGAGCCGTTCTGAAACACTCTTTCTGTAGAAACTGCAATTGGACATTCTCAGCGCTAAGAGGCCTATATTGTAAAAAAGAATGTCTACAAATAAAAACTACACAGAAGAATTGTGTGAAACTTTTTTCTGTTCTGTTTGTTCAACTAAATGAGTTGAACCTTAGTTTTGATTGAGCCGTTCTGAAACACTCTTTCTGTAGAAAATGCAAGTGGAGATTCCGAGCGCTAAGAGGGTAATAGTGGAAAAAGGAATGTCTCCAAATATAAACTACACAGAATCATTCTGTGAAACTTCTTTCTGATCTGTGCATTCAGCTAACAGAGTTAAACCATACTTTTGATTGAGCAGATCTGTACACTCTTTCTGTAGAAAATGCAACTGGACATTTGGAGCGCTAAGAGAGTAATAGTGGAAAAAGGAATATATTCAAATATAAACTACACAGAAGCATTCTGTGAAACTTCTTTCTGATCTGAGCATTCAGCTAACAGAGTTAAACCATACTTTTGATTGAGCAGTTTTGAAACACTCTGTCTGTAGAAAATGCAACTGGACATTCCTAGCGCTAAGTGGGTAATAGTGGAAAAAAGAATATGTTCAAATATAAACTACACAGAAGCATTGTATGAAACTTCTTTCTGTTCTGTGCATTAAACTAACAGAGTTGAACCTTACTTTTGATTGAGCCTTTCTGAAACACTCTTTCTGTAGAAACTGCAATTGGACATTCTGAGCGCTAAGAGGCCTCTATTGGGAAAAATAATATCTTCAAATAAAAACTACACAGAAGCATTGTGTGAAACTTATTTCTGATATGTTCATTAAGCTAACAGAGTTAAACCATACTTTTGATTGCGCAGTTCTGAACACTCTTTCTGTAGAAAATGCAAGTGGATATTCGGAGCGCTAAGAGGGTAATAGTGGAAAACGGAATATATTCAAATATAAACTACACAGTAGCATTCTGTGAAAATTCTTTCTGTTCTGTGCATTCAACTAACAGAGTTGAACCTTACTTTTAATTGAGCCGTTCTGAAACACTCTTTCTGTAGAAACTGCAATTGGACATGCTAAGCGCTAAGAGGCCTACATTGGGAAAAAGAATATATTCAAATAAAAACTACACAGATGCATTCTGTGAAACTTATTTCTGATCTGTAAATTCAGTTAACAGAGATAAAACATATTTTTGATTGAGCAGTTATGAAACACTCTTCTTGTAGAAAATGCAAGTGGAGATTCGGAGCGCTAAGAGGGTAATAGTGGAAAAAGTAATGTCTTCAAATATAAACTACACAGAATCATTCGTTGAAACTTCTTTCTGATCTGTGCATTCAGCTAACAGAGTTAAACCATACTTTTGATTGAGCAGATCTGAACACTCTTTCTGTTGAAAATGCAACTGGACATTTGGAGCCCTAAGAGCGTAGTAGTGGAAAAAGGAATATATTCAAATATAAACTACACAGAAGCATTCTGTGAAACTTCTTTCTGATCTGAGCATACAGCTAACAGAGTTAAACCATACTTTTGATTGAGCAGTTTTGAAACACTCTGTCTGTTGAAAATGCAACTGGACTTTCCTAGCGCTAAGTGGGTAATAGTGGAAAAAAGTATATATTCAAATATAAACTACACAGAAGCATTGTATGAAACTTCTTTCTGTTCTGTGCATTCAACTAACAGAGTTGAACCTTACTTTTGATTGAGCCGTTCTGAAACACTCTTTCTGTAGAAACTGCAATTGGACATTCTGAGCGCTCAGAGGCCTATATTGGGAAAAAGAATGTCTACAAATAAAAACTACACAGAAGAATTGTGTGAAACTTCTTTCTGTTCTGTTTGTTCCACTAAAAGAGTTGAACATTAGTTTTCATTGAGCTGTTCTGAAACACTCTTTCTGTAGAAAATGCAAGTGGAGATTCGGAGCGCTAAGAGGGTAATAGTGGAAAAAGGAATGTCTCCAAATATAAACTACACAGAATCATTCTGTGAAACTTCTTTCTGACCTGTGCATTCAGCTAACAGAGTTAAACCATACTTTTGATTGAGCAGATCTGAACACTCTTTCTGTAGAAAATGCAACTGGACATTTGGAGCGCTAAGAGAGTAGTAGTGGAAAAAGGAATATATTCAAATATAAACTACACAGAAGCATTCTGTGAAACTTCTTTCTGATCTGAGCATTTAGCTAACAGAGTTAAACCATACTTTTGATTGAGCAGTTTTGAAACACTCTGTCTGTAGAAAATGCAACTGGACATTCGTAGCGCTAAGTGGGTAATAGTGGAAAAAAGAATACGTTCAAATATAAACTACACAGAAGCATTGTATGAAACTTCTTTCTGTTCTGTGCATTCAACTAACAGATTTGAACCTTACTTTTGATTGAGCCGTTCTGAAACACTCTTTCTGTAGAAACTGCAATTGGACATTCTGAGCGCTAAGAGGCCTCTATTGGGGAAAATAATATCTTCAAATAAAAACTACACAGAAGCATTGTGTGAAACTTATTTCTGATATGTTCATTAAGCTAACAGAGTTAAACCATACTTTTGATTGCGCAGTTCTGAACACTCTTTCTGTAGAAAATGCAAGTGGACATTCAGAGCGCTAAGAGGGTAATAGTGGAAAAAGGAATATGTTCAAATATAAACTACACAGTAGTATTCTGTGAAAATTCTTTCTGTTCTGTGCATTCAACTAACAGAGTTGAACCTTACTTTTGATTGAGCCGTTCTGAAACACTCTTTCTGTAGAAAGTGCAATTGGACATGCTAAGCGCTAAGAGGCCTACATTGGGAAAAAGAATATCTTCAAATAAAAACTACACAGATGCATTCTGTGAAACTTATTTCTGATCTGTAAATTCAGTTAACAGAGATAAAACATATTTTTGATTGAGCAGTTATGAAACACTCCTTTGTAGAAAATGCAAGTGGAGATTCGGAGCGCTAAGAGGGTAATAGTGGAAAAAGGAATGTCTTCAAATATAAACTACACAGAATCATTCGGTGAAACTTCTTTCTGATCTGTGCATTCAGCTAACAGAGTTAAACCATACTTTTGATTGAGCAGATCTGAACACTCTTTCTGTTGAAAATGCAACTGGACATTTGGAGCGCTAAGAGCGTAGTAGTGGAAAAAGGAATATATTCAAATATAAACTACACAGAAGCATTCTGTGAAACTTCTTTCTGATCTGAGCATACAGCTAAAAGAGTTAAACCATACTTTTGATTGAGCAGTTTTGAAACACTCTGTAGAAAATGCAACTGGACATTCGTAGCGCTAAGTGGGTAATAGTGGAAAAGAGAATATGTTCAAATATAAACTACACAGAAGCATTGTATGAAAATTCTTTCTGTTCTGTGCATTCAACTAACAGAGTTGAACCTTACTTTTGATTGAGCCGTTCTGAAACACTATTTCTGTAGAAACTGCAATTGGACATGCTAAGCGCTAAGAGGCCTACATTGGGAAAAAGAATATCTTCAAATAAAAACTACACAGATGCATTCTGTGAAACTTATTTCTGATCTGTAAATTCAGTTAACAGAGATAAAACATATTTTTGATTGAGCAGTTATGAAACACTCTTTTTGTAGAAAATGCATGTGGAGATTCGGAGCGCTAAGAGGGTAATAGTGGAAAAAGGAATGTCTTCAAATATAAACTACACAGAATCATTCGGTGAAACTTATTTCTGATCTGTGCATTCATCTAACAGAGTTAAACCATACTTTTGATTGAGCAGATCTGAACACTCTTTCTGTTGAAAATGCAACTGGACATTTGGAGCGCTAAGAGCGTAGTAGTGGAAAAAGGAATATATTCAAATATAAACTACACAGAAGCATTCTGTGAAATTTCTTTCTGATCTGAGCATACAGCTAAAAGAGTTAAACCATACTTTGATTGAGCAGTTTTGAAACACTCTGTAGAAAATGCAACTGGACATTCGTAGCGCTAAGTGGGTAATAGTGGAAAAGAGAATATGTTCAAATATAAACTACACAGAAGCATTGTATGAAAATTCTTTCTGTTCTGTGCATTCAACTAACAGAGTTGAACCTTACTTTTGATTGAGCCGTTCTGAAACACTATTTCTGTAGGAACTGCAATTGGACATGCTAAGCGCTAAGAGGCCTACATTGGGAAAAAGAATATCTTCAAATAAAAACTACACAGATGCATTCTGTGAAACTTATTTCTGATCTGTAAATTCAGTTAACAGAGAGAAAACATATTTTTGATTGAGCAGTTATGAAACACTCTTTTTGTAGAAAATGCAAGTGGAGATTCGGAGCGCTAAGAGGGTAATAGTGGAAAAAGGAATGTCTTCAAATATAAACTACACAGAATCATTCGGTGAAACTTATTTCTGATCTGTGCATTCAGCTAACAGAGTTAAACCATACTTTTGATTGAGCAGATCTGAACACTCTTTCTGTTGAAAATGCAGCTGGACATTTGGAGTGCTAAGAGCGTAGTAGTGGAAAAAGGAATATATTCAAATATAAACTACACAGAAGCATTCTGTGAAACTTCTTTCTGATCTGAGCATTCAGCTAACAGAGTTAAACCATACTTTTGATTGAGCAGTTTTGAAACACTCTGTCTGTAGAAAATGCAACTGGACATTCGTAGCGCTAAGTGGGTAATAGTGGAAAAGAGAATATGTTCAAATATAAACTACACAGAAACATTGTATGAAACTTCTTTCTGTTCTGTGCATTCAACTAACAGAGTTGAACCTTACTTTTGATTGAGCCGTTCTGAAACACTCTTTCTGTAGAAACTGCAATTGGACATTCTGAGCGCTAAGAGGCCTATATTGGGAAAAAGAATGTCTACAAATAAAAACTACACAGAAGAATTGTGTGAAACTTCTTTCTGTTCTGTTTGTTCCACTAAAAGAGTTGAACATTAGTTTTCATTGAGCCGTTCTGAAACACTCTTTCTGTAGAAAATGCAAGTGGAGATTCGGAGCGCTAAGAGGGTAATAGTGGAAAAAGGAATGTCTCCAAATATAAACTACACAGAATCATTCTGTGAAACTTCTTTCTGACCTGTGCATTCAGCTGACAGAGTTAAACCATACTTTTGATTGAGCAGATCTGAACACTCTTTCTGTAGAAAATGCAACTGGACATTTGGAGCGCTAAGAGAGTAGTAGTGGAAAAAGGAATATATTCAAATATAAACTACACAGAAGCATTCTGTGAAACTTCTTTCTGATCTGAGCATTTAGCTAACAGACTTAAACCATACTTTTGATTGAGCAGTTTTGAAACACTCTGTCTGTAGAAAATGCAACTGGACATTCGTAGCGCTAAGTGGGTAATAGTGGAAAAAAGAATATGTTCAAATATAAACTACACAGAAGCATTGTATGAAACTTCTTTCTGTTCTGTGCATTCAACTAACAGAGTTGAACCTTACTTTTGATTGAGCCGTTCTGAAACACTCTTTCTGTAGAAACTGCAATTGGACATTCTGAGCGCTAAGAGGCCTCTATTGGGAAAAATAATATCTTCAAATAAAAACTACACAGAAGCATTGTGTGAAACTTACTTCTGATATGTTCATTAAGCTAACAGAGTTAAACCATACTTTTGATTGCGCAGTTCTGAACACTCTTTCTGTAGAAAATGCAAGTGGACATTCAGAGCGCTAAGAGGGTAATAGTGGAAAAAGGAATATATTCAAATATAAACTACACAGTAGCATTCTGTGAAAATTCTTTCTGTTCTGTGCATTCAACTAACAGAGTTGAACCTTACTTTTGATTGAGCCGTTCTGAAACACTCTTTCTGTAGAAACTGCAATTGGACATGCTAAGCGCTAAGAGGCCTACATTGGGAAAAAGAATATCTTCAAATAAAAACTACACAGATGCATTCTGTGAAACTTATTTCTGATCTGTAAATTCAGTTAACAGAGATAAAACATATTTTTGATTGAGCAGTTATGAAACACTCCTTTGTAGAAAATGCAAGTGGAGATTCGGAGCGCTAAGAGGGTAATAGTGGAAAAAGGAATGTCTTCAAATATAAACTACACAGAATCATTCGGTGAAACTTCTTTCTGATCTGTGCATTCAGCTAACAGAGTTAAACCATACTTTTGATTGAGCAGATCTGAACACTCTTTCTGTTGAAAATGCAACTGGACATTTGGAGCGCTAAGAGCGTAGTAGTGGAAAAAGGAATATATTCAAATATAAACTACACAGAAGCATTCTGTGAAACTTCTTTCTGATCTGAGCATACAGCTAAAAGAGTTAAACCATACTTTTGATTGAGCAGTTTTGAAACACTCTGTAGAAAATGCAACTGGACATTCGTAGCGCTAAGTGGGTAATAGTGGAAAAGAGAATATGTTCAAATATAAACTACACAGAAGCATTGTATGAAAATTCTTTCTGTTCTGTGCATTCAACTAACAGAGTTGAACCTTACTTTTGATTGAGCCGTTCTGAAACACTATTTCTGTAGAAACTGCAATTGGACATGCTAAGCGCTAAGAGGCCTACATTGGGAAAAAGAATATCTTCAAATAAAAACTACACAGATGCATTCTGTGAAACTTATTTCTGATCTGTAAATTCAGTTAACAGAGATAAAACATATTTTTGATTGAGCAGTTATGAAACACTCTTTTTGTAGAAAATGCATGTGGAGATTCGGAGCGCTAAGAGGGTAATAGTGGAAAAAGGAATGTCTTCAAATATAAACTACACAGAATCATTCGGTGAAACTTATTTCTGATCTGTGCATTCATCTAACAGAGTTAAACCATACTTTTGATTGAGCAGATCTGAACACTCTTTCTGTTGAAAATGCAACTGGACATTTGGAGCGCTGAGAGCGTAGTAGTGGAAAAAGGAATATATTCAAATATAAACTACACAGAAGCATTCTGTGAAATTTCTTTCTGATCTGAGCATACAGCTAAAAGAGTTAAACCATACTTTGATTGAGCAGTTTTGAAACACTCTGTAGAAAATGCAACTGGATATTCGTAGCGCTAAGTGGGTAATAGTGGAAAAGAGAATATGTTCAAATATAAACTACACAGAAGCATTGTATGAAAATTCTTTCTGTTCTGTGCATTCAACTAACAGAGTTGAACCTTACTTTTGATTGAGCCGTTCTGAAACACTATTTCTGTAGGAACTGCAATTGGACATGCTAAGCGCTAAGAGGCCTACATTGGGAAAAAGAATATCTTCAAATAAAAACTACACAGATGCATTCTGTGAAACTTATTTCTGATCTGTAAATTCAGTTAACTGAGATAAAACATATTTTTGATTGAGCAGTTATGAAACACTCTTTTTGTAGAAAATGCAAGTGGAGATTCGGAGCGCTAAGAGGGTAATAGTGGAAAAAGGAATGTCTTCAAATATAAACTACACAGAATCATTCGGTGAAACTTATTTCTGATCTGTGCATTCAGCTAACAGAGTTAAACCATACTTTTGATTGAGCAGATCTGAACACTCTTTCTGTTGAAAATGCAACTGGACATTTGGAGTGCTAAGAGCGTAGTAGTGGAAAAAGGAATATATTCAAATATAAACTACACAGAAGCATTCTGTGAAACTTCTTTCTGATCTGAGCATTCAGCTAACAGAGTTAAACCATACTTTTGATTGAGCAGTTTTGAAACACTCTGTCTGTAGAAAATGCAACTGGACATTCGTAGCGCTAAGTGGGTAATAGTGGAAAAGAGAATATGTTCAAATATAAACTACACAGAAACATTGTATGAAACTTCTTTCTGTTCTGTGCATTCAACTAACAGAGTTGAACCTTACTTTTGATTGAGCCGTTCTGAAACACTCTTTCTGTAGAAACTGCAATTGGACATTCTGAGCGCTAAGAGGCCTATATTGGGAAAAAGAATGTCTACAAATAAAAACTACACAGAAGAATTGTGTGAAACTTCTTTCTGTTCTGTTTGTTCCACTAAAAGAGTTGAACATTAGTTTTCATTGAGCCGTTCTGAAACACTCTTTCTGTAGAAAATGCAAGTGGAGATTCGGAGCGCTAAGAGGGTAATAGTGGAAAAAGGAATGTCTCCAAATATAAACTACACAGAATCATTCTGTGAAACTTCTTTCTGACCTGTGCATTCAGCTAACAGAGTTAAACCATACTTTTGATTGAGCAGATCTGAACACTCTTTCTGTAGAAAATGCAACTGGACATTTGGAGCGCTAAGAGAGTAGTAGTGGAAAAAGGAATATATTCAAATATAAACTACACAGAAGCATTCTGTGAAACTTCTTTCTGATCTGAGCATTTAGCTAACAGAGTTAAACCATACTTTTGATTGAGCAGTTTTGAAACACTCTGTCTGTAGAAAATGCAACTGGACATTCGTAGCGCTAAGTGGGTAATAGAGGAAAAAAGAATATGTTCAAATATAAACTACACAGAAGCATTGTATGAAACTTCTTTCTGTTCTGTGCATTCAACTAACAGAGTTGAACCTTACTTTTGATTGAGCCGTTCTGAAACACTCTTTCTGTAGAAACTGCAATTGGACATTCTGAGCGCTAAGAGGCCTCTATTGGGAAAAATAATATCTTCAAATAAAAACTACACAGAAGCATTGTGTGAAACTTATTTCTGATATGTTCATTAAGCTAACAGAGATAAACCATACTTTTGATTGCGCAGTTCTGAACACTCTTTCTGTAGAAAATGCAAGTGGACATTCAGAGCGCTAAGAGGGTAATAGTGGAAAAAGGAATATATTCAAATATAAACTACACAGTAGCATTCTGTGAAAATTCTTTCTGTTCTGTGCATTCAACTAACAGAGTTGAACCTTACTTTTGATTGAGCCGTTCTGAAACACTCTTTCTGTAGAAACTGCAATTGGACATGCTAAGCGCTAAGAGGCCTACATTGGGAAAAAGAATATCTTCAAATAAAAACTACACAGATGCATTCTGTGAAACTTATTTCTGATCTGTAAATTCAGTTAACAGAGATAAAACATATTTTTGATTGAGCAGTTATGAAACACTCCTTTGTAGAAAATGCAAGTGGAGATTCGGAGCGCTAAGAGGGTAATAGTGGAAAAAGGAATGTCTTCAAATATAAACTACACAGAATCATTCGGTGAAACTTCTTTCTGATCTGTGCATTCAGCTAACAGAGTTAAACCATACTTTTGATTGAGCAGATCTGAACACTCTTTCTGTTGAAAATGCAACTGGACATTTGGAGCGCTAAGAGCGTAGTAGTGGAAAAAGGAATATATTCAAATATAAACTACACAGAAGCATTCTGTGAAACTTCTTTCTGATCTGAGCATACAGCTAAAAGAGTTAAACCATACTTTTGATTGAGCAGTTTTGAAACACTCTGTAGAAAATGCAACTGGACATTCGTAGCGCTAAGTGGGTAATAGTGGAAAAGAGAATATGTTCAAATATAAACTACACAGAAGCATTGTATGAAAATTCTTTCTGTTCTGTGCATTCAACTAACAGAGTTGAACCTTACTTTTGATTGAGCCGTTCTGAAACACTATTTCTGTAGAAACTGCAATTGGACATGCTAAGCGCTAAGAGGCCTACATTGGGAAAAAGAATATCTTCAAATAAAAACTACACAGATGCATTCTGTGAAACTTATTTCTGATCTGTAAATTCAGTTAACAGAGATAAAACATATTTTTGATTGAGCAGTTATGAAACACTCTTTTTGTAGAAAATGCATGTGGAGATTCGGAGCGCTAAGAGGGTAATAGTGGAAAAAGGAATGTCTTCAAATATAAACTACACAGAATCATTCGGTGAAACTTATTTCTGATCTGTGCATTCATCTAACAGAGTTAAACCATACTTTTGATTGAGCAGATCTGAACACTCTTTCTGTTGAAAATGCAACTGGACATTTGGAGCGCTGAGAGCGTAGTAGTGGAAAAAGGAATATATTCAAATATAAACTACACAGAAGCATTCTGTGAAATTTCTTTCTGATCTGAGCATACAGCTAAAAGAGTTAAACCATACTTTGATTGAGCAGTTTTGAAACACTCTGTAGAAAATGCAACTGGATATTCGTAGCGCTAAGTGGGTAATAGTGGAAAAGAGAATATGTTCAAATATAAACTACACAGAAGCATTGTATGAAAATTCTTTCTGTTCTGTGCATTCAACTAACAGAGTTGAACCTTACTTTTGATTGAGCCGTTCTGAAACACTATTTCTGTAGGAACTGCAATTGGACATGCTAAGCGCTAAGAGGCCTACATTGGGAAAAAGAATATCTTCAAATAAAAACTACACAGATGCATTCTGTGAAACTTATTTCTGATCTGTAAATTCAGTTAACAGAGATAAAACATATTTTTGATTGAGCAGTTATGAAACACTCTTTTTGTAGAAAATGCAAGTGGAGATTCGGAGCGCTAAGAGGGTAATAGTGGAAAAAGGAATGTCTTCAAATATAAACTACACAGAATCATTCGGTGAAACTTATTTCTGATCTGTGCATTCAGCTAACAGAGTTAAACCATACTTTTGATTGAGCAGATCTGAACACTCTTTCTGTTGAAAATGCAACTGGACATTTGGAGTGCTAAGAGCGTAGTAGTGGAAAAAGGAATATATTCAAATATAAACTACACAGAAGCATTCTGTGAAACTTCTTTCTGATCTGAGCATTCAGCTAACAGAGTTAAACCATACTTTTGATTGAGCAGTTTTGAAACACTCTGTCTGTAGAAAATGCAACTGGACATTCGTAGCGCTAAGTGGGTAATAGTGGAAAAGAGAATATGTTCAAATATAAACTACACAGAAACATTGTATGAAACTTCTTTCTGTTCTGTGCATTCAACTAACAGAGTTGAACCTTACTTTTGATTGAGCCGTTCTGAAACACTCTTTCTGTAGAAACTGCAATTGGACATTCTGAGCGCTAAGAGGCCTATATTGGGAAAAAGAATGTCTACAAATAAAAACTACACAGAAGAATTGTGTGAAACTTCTTTCTGTTCTGTTTGTTCCACTAAAAGAGTTGAACATTAGTTTTCATTGAGCCGTTCTGAAACACTCTTTCTGTAGAAAATGCAAGTGGAGATTCGGAGCGCTAAGAGGGTAATAGTGGAAAAAGGAATGTCTCCAAATATAAACTACACAGAATCATTCTGTGAAACTTCTTTCTGACCTGTGCATTCAGCTAACAGAGTTAAACCATACTTTTGATTGAGCAGATCTGAACACTCTTTCTGTAGAAAATGCAACTGGACATTTGGAGCGCTAAGAGAGTAGTAGTGGAAAAAGGAATATATTCAAATATAAACTACACAGAAGCATTCTGTGAAACTTCTTTCTGATCTGAGCATTTAGCTAACAGAGTTAAACCATACTTTTGATTGAGCAGTTTTGAAACACTCTGTCTGTAGAAAATGCAACTGGACATTCGTAGCGCTAAGTGGGTAATAGAGGAAAAAAGAATATGTTCAAATATAAACTACACAGAAGCATTGTATGAAACTTCTTTCTGTTCTGTGCATTCAACTAACAGAGTTGAACCTTACTTTTGATTGAGCCGTTCTGAAACACTCTTTCTGTAGAAACTGCAATTGGACATTCTGAGCGCTAAGAGGCCTCTATTGGGAAAAATAATATCTTCAAATAAAAACTACACAGAAGCATTGTGTGAAACTTATTTCTGATATGTTCATTAAGCTAACAGAGATAAACCATACTTTTGATTGCGCAGTTCTGAACACTCTTTCTGTAGAAAATGCAAGTGGACATTCAGAGCGCTAAGAGGGTAATAGTGGAAAAAGGAATATATTCAAATATAAACTACACAGTAGCATTCTGTGAAAATTCTTTCTGTTCTGTGCATTCAACTAACAGAGTTGAACCTTACTTTTGATTGAGCCGTTCTGAAACACTCTTTCTGTAGAAACTGCAATTGGACATGCTAAGCGCTAAGAGGCCTACATTGGGAAAAAGAATATCTTCAAATAAAAACTACACAGATGCATTCTGTGAAACTTATTTCTGATCTGTAAATTCAGTTAACAGAGATAAAACATATTTTTGATTGAGCAGTTATGAAACACTCCTTTGTAGAAAATGCAAGTGGAGATTCGGAGCGCTAAGAGGGTAATAGTGGAAAAAGGAATGTCTTCAAATATAAACTACACAGAATCATTCGGTGAAACTTCTTTCTGATCTGTGCATTCAGCTAACAGAGTTAAACCATACTTTTGATTGAGCAGATCTGAACACTCTTTCTGTTGAAAATGCAACTGGACATTTGGAGCGCTAAGAGCGTAGTAGTGGAAAAAGGAATATATTCAAATATAAACTACACAGAAGCATTCTGTGAAACTTCTTTCTGATCTGAGCATACAGCTAAAAGAGTTAAACCATACTTTTGATTGAGCAGTTTTGAAACACTCTGTAGAAAATGCAACTGGACATTCGTAGCGCTAAGTGGGTAATAGTGGAAAAGAGAATATGTTCAAATATAAACTACACAGAAGCATTGTATGAAAATTCTTTCTGTTCTGTGCATTCAACTAACAGAGTTGAACCTTACTTTTGATTGAGCCGTTCTGAAACACTATTTCTGTAGAAACTGCAATTGGACATGCTAAGCGCTAAGAGGCCTACATTGGGAAAAAGAATATCTTCAAATAAAAACTACACAGATGCATTCTGTGAAACTTATTTCTGATCTGTAAATTCAGTTAACAGAGATAAAACATATTTTTGATTGAGCAGTTATGAAACACTCTTTTTGTAGAAAATGCATGTGGAGATTCGGAGCGCTAAGAGGGTAATAGTGGAAAAAGGAATGTCTTCAAATATAAACTACACAGAATCATTCGGTGAAACTTATTTCTGATCTGTGCATTCATCTAACAGAGTTAAACCATACTTTTGATTGAGCAGATCTGAACACTCTTTCTGTTGAAAATGCAACTGGACATTTGGAGCGCTGAGAGCGTAGTAGTGGAAAAAGGAATATATTCAAATATAAACTACACAGAAGCATTCTGTGAAATTTCTTTCTGATCTGAGCATACAGCTAAAAGAGTTAAACCATACTTTGATTGAGCAGTTTTGAAACACTCTGTAGAAAATGCAACTGGATATTCGTAGCGCTAAGTGGGTAATAGTGGAAAAGAGAATATGTTCAAATATAAACTACACAGAAGCATTGTATGAAAATTCTTTCTGTTCTGTGCATTCAACTAACAGAGTTGAACCTTACTTTTGATTGAGCCGTTCTGAAACACTATTTCTGTAGGAACTGCAATTGGACATGCTAAGCGCTAAGAGGCCTACATTGGGAAAAAGAATATCTTCAAATAAAAACTACACAGATGCATTCTGTGAAACTTATTTCTGATCTGTAAATTCAGTTAACAGAGATAAAACATATTTTTGATTGAGCAGTTATGAAACACTCTTTTTGTAGAAAATGCAAGTGGAGATTCGGAGCGCTAAGAGGGTAATAGTGGAAAAAGGAATGTCTTCAAATATAAACTACACAGAATCATTCGGTGAAACTTATTTCTGATCTGTGCATTCAGCTAACAGAGTTAAACCATACTTTTGATTGAGCAGATCTGAACACTCTTTCTGTTGAAAATGCAACTGGACATTTGGAGTGCTAAGAGCGTAGTAGTGGAAAAAGGAATATATTCAAATATAAACTACACAGAAGCATTCTGTGAAACTTCTTTCTGATCTGAGCATTCAGCTAACAGAGTTAAACCATACTTTTGATTGAGCAGTTTTGAAACACTCTGTCTGTAGAAAATGCAACTGGACATTCGTAGCGCTAAGTGGGTAATAGTGGAAAAGAGAATATGTTCAAATATAAACTACACAGAAACATTGTATGAAACTTCTTTCTGTTCTGTGCATTCAACTAACAGAGTTGAACCTTACTTTTGATTGAGCCGTTCTGAAACACTCTTTCTGTAGAAACTGCAATTGGACATTCTGAGCGCTAAGAGGCCTATATTGGGAAAAAGAATGTCTACAAATAAAAACTACACAGAAGAATTGTGTGAAACTTCTTTCTGTTCTGTTTGTTCCACTAAAAGAGTTGAACATTAGTTTTCATTGAGCCGTTCTGAAACACTCTTTCTGTAGAAAATGCAAGTGGAGATTCGGAGCGCTAAGAGGGTAATAGTGGAAAAAGGAATGTCTCCAAATATAAACTACACAGAATCATTCTGTGAAACTTCTTTCTGACCTGTGCATTCAGCTAACAGTGTTAAACCATACTTTTGATTGAGCAGATCTGAACACTCTTTCTGTAGAAAATGCAACTGGACATTTGGAGCGCTAAGAGAGTAGTAGTGGAAAAAGGAATATATTCAAATATAAACTACACAGAAGCATTCTGTGAAACTTCTTTCTGATCTGAGCATTTAGCTAACAGAGTTAAACCATACTTTTGATTGAGCAGTTTTGAAACACTCTGTCTGTAGAAAATGCAACTGGACATTCGTAGCGCTAAGTGGGTAATAGTGGAAAAAAGAATATGTTCAAATATAAACTACACAGAAGCATTGTATGAAACTTCTTTCTGTTCTGTGCATTCAACTAACAGAGTTGAACCTTACTTTTGATTGAGCCGTTCTGAAACACTCTTTCTGTAGAAACTGCAATTGGACATGCTAAGCGCTAAGAGGCCTACATTGGGAAAAAGAATATATTCAAATAAAAACTACACAGATGCATTCTGTGAAACTTATTTCTGATCTGTAAATTCAGTTAACAGAGATAAAACATATTTTTGATTGAGCAGTTATGAAACACTCTTTTTGTAGAAAATGCAAGTGGAGATTCGGAGCGCTAAGAGGGTAACAGTGGAAAAAGTAATGTCTTCAAATATAAACTACACAGAATCATTCGGTGAAACTTCTTTCTGATCTGTGCATTCAGCTAACAGAGTTAAACCATACTTTTGATTGAGCAGATCTGAACACTCTTTCTGTTGAAAATGCAACTGGACATTTGGAGCCCTAAGAGCGTAGTAGTGGAAAAAGGAATATATTCAAATATAAACTACACAGAAGCATTCTGTGAAACTTCTTTCTGATCTGAGCATACAGCTAACAGAGTTAAACCATACTTTTGATTGAGCAGTTTTGAAACACTCTGTCTGTTGAAAATGCAACTGGACTTTCCTAGCGCTAAGTGGGTAATAGTGGAAAAAAGTATATATTCAAATATAAACTACACAGAAGCATTGTATGAAACTTCTTTCTGTTCTGTGCATTCAACTAACAGAGTTGAACCTTTCTTTTGATTGAGCCGTTCTGAAACACTCTTTCTGTAGAAACTGCAATTGGACATTCTGAGCGCTAAGAGGCCTATATTGGGAAAAAGAATGTCTACAAATAAAAACTACACAGAAGAATTGTGTGAAACTTCTTTCTGTTCTGTTTGTTCCACTAAAAGAGTTGAACATTAGTTTTCATTGAGCCGTTCTGAAACACTCTTTCTGTAGAAAATGCAAGTGGAGATTCGGAGCGCTAAGAGGGTAATAGTGGAAAAAGGAATGTCTCCAAATATAAACTACACAGAATCATTCTGTGAAACTTCTTTCTGACCTGTGCATTCAGCTAACAGAGTTAAACCATACTTTTGATTGAGCAGATCTGAACACTCTTTCTGTAGAAAATGCAACTGGACATTTGGAGCGCTAAGAGAGTAGTAGTGGAAAAAGGAATATATTCAAATATAAACTACACAGAAGCATTCTGTGAAACTTCTTTCTGATCTGAGCATTTAGCTAACAGAGTTAAACCATACTTTTTATTGAGCAGTTTTGAAACACTCTGTCTGTAGAAAATGCAACTGGACATTCGTAGCGCTAAGTGGGTAATAGTGGAAAAAAGAATACGTTCAAATATAAACTACACAGAAGCATTGTATGAAACTTCTTTCTGTTCTGTGCATTCAACTAACAGAGTTGAACCTTACTTTTGATTGAGCCGTTCTGAAACACTCTTTCTGTAGAAACTGCAATTGGACATTCTGAGCGCTAAGAGGCCTCTATTGGGGAAAATAATATCTTCAAATAAAAACTACACAGAAGCATTGTGTGAAACTTATTTCTGATATGTTCATTAAGCTAACAGAGTTAAACCATACTTTTGATTGCGCAGTTCTGAACACTCTTTCTGTAGAAAATGCAAGTGGACATTCAGAGCGCTAAGAGGGTAATAGTGGAAAAAGGAATATATTCAAATATAAACTACACAGTAGCATTCTGTGAAAATTCTTTCTGTTCTGTGCATTCAACTAACAGAGTTGAACCTTACTTTTGATTGAGCCGTTCTGAAACACTCTTTCTGTAGAAAGTGCAATTGGACATGCTAAGCGCTAAGAGGCCTACATTGGGAAAAAGAATATCTTCAAATAAAAACTACACAGATGCATTCTGTGAAACTTATTTCTGATCTGTAAATTCAGTTAACAGAGATAAAACATATTTTTGATTGAGCAGTTATGAAACACTCCTTTGTAGAAAATGCAAGTGGAGATTCGGAGCGCTAAGAGGGTAATAGTGGAAAAAGGAATGTCTTCAAATATAAACTACACAGAATCATTCGGTGAAACTTCTTTCTGATCTGTGCATTCAGCTAACAGAGTTAAACCATACTTTTGATTGAGCAGATCTGAACACTCTTTCTGTTGAAAATGCAACTGGACATTTGGAGCGCTAAGAGCGTAGTAGTGGAAAAAGGAATATATTCAAATATAAACTACACAGAAGCATTCTGTGAAACTTCTTTCTGATCTGAGCATACAGCTAAAAGAGTTAAACCATACTTTTGATTGAGCAGTTTTGAAACACTCTGTAGAAAATGCAACTGGACATTCGTAGCGCTAAGTGGGTAATAGTGGAAAAGAGAATATGTTCAAATATAAACTACACAGAAGCATTGTATGAAAATTCTTTCTGTTCTGTGCATTCAACTAACAGAGTTGAACCTTACTTTTGATTGAGCCGTTCTGAAACACTATTTCTGTAGAAACTGCAATTGGACATGCTAAGCGCTAAGAGGCCTACATTGGGAAAAAGAATATCTTCAAATAAAAACTACACAGATGCATTCTGTGAAACTTATTTCTGATCTGTAAATTCAGTTAACAGAGATAAAACATATTTTTGATTGAGCAGTTATGAAACACTCTTTTTGTAGAAAATGCATGTGGAGATTCGGAGCGCTAAGAGGGTGATAGTGGAAAAAGGAATGTCTTCAAATATAAACTACACAGAATCATTCGGTGAAACTTATTTCTGATCTGTGCATTCATCTAACAGAGTTAAACCATACTTTTGATTGAGCAGATCTGAACACTCTTTCTGTTGAAAATGCAACTGGACATTTGGAGCGCTAAGAGCGTAGTAGTGGAAAAAGGAATATATTCAAATATAAACTACACAGAAGCATTCTGTGAAATTTCTTTCTGATCTGAGCATACAGCTAAAAGAGTTAAACCATACTTTGATTGAGCAGTTTTGAAACACTCTGTAGAAAATGCAACTGGATATTCGTAGCGCTAAGTGGGTAATAGTGGAAAAGAGAATATGTTCAAATATAAACTACACAGAAGCATTGTATGAAAATTCTTTCTGTTCTGTGCATTCAACTAACAGAGTTGAACCTTACTTTTGATTGAGCCGTTCTGAAACACTATTTCTGTAGGAACTGCAATTGGACATGCTAAGCGCTAAGAGGCCTACATTGGGAAAAAGAATATCTTCAAATAAAAACTACACAGATGCATTCTGTGAAACTTATTTCTGATCTGTAAATTCAGTTAACAGAGATAAAACATATTTTTGATTGAGCAGTTATGAAACACTCTTTTTGTAGAAAATGCAAGTGGAGATTCGGAGCGCTAAGAGGGTAATAGTGGAAAAAGGAATGTCTTCAAATATAAACTACACAGAATCATTCGGTGAAACTTATTTCTGATCTGTGCATTCAGCTAACAGAGTTAAACCATACTTTTGATTGAGCAGATCTGAACACTCTTTCTGTTGAAAATGCAACTGGACATTTGGAGTGCTAAGAGCGTAGTAGTGGAAAAAGGAATATATTCAAATATAAACTACACAGAAGCATTCTGTGAAACTTCTTTCAGATCTGAGCATTCAGCTAACAGAGTTAAACCATACTTTTGATTGAGCAGTTTTGAAACACTCTGTCTGTAGAAAATGCAACTGGACATTCGTAGCGCTAAGTGGGTAATAGTGGAAAAGAGAATATGTTCAAATATAAACTACACAGAAACATTGTATGAAACTTCTTTCTGTTCTGTGCATTCAACTAACAGAGTTGAACCTTACTTTTGATTGAGCCGTTCTGAAACACTCTTTCTGTAGAAACTGCAATTGGACATTCTGAGCGCTAAGAGGCCTATATTGGGAAAAAGAATGTCTACAAATAAAAACTACACAGAAGAATTGTGTGAAACTTCTTTCTGTTCTGTTTGTTCCACTAAAAGAGTTGAACATTAGTTTTCATTGAGCCGTTCTGAAACACTCTTTCTGTAGAAAATGCAAGTGGAGATTCGGAGCGCTAAGAGGGTAATAGTGGAAAAAGGAATGTCTCCAAATATAAACTACACAGAATCATTCTGTGAAACTTCTTTCTGACCTGTGCATTCAGCTAACAGAGTTAAACCATACTTTTGATTGAGCAGATCTGAACACTCTTTCTGTAGAAAATGCAACTGGACATTTGGAGCGCTAAGAGAGTAGTAGTGGAAAAAGGAATATATTCAAATATAAACTACACAGAAGCATTCTGTGAAACTTCTTTCTGATCTGAGCATTTAGCTAACAGAGTTAAACCATACTTTTGATTGAGCAGTTTTGAAACACTCTGTCTGTAGAAAATGCAACTGGACATTCGTAGCGCTAAGTGGGTAATAGTGGAAAAAAGAATATGTTCAAATATAAACTACACAGAAGCATTGTATGAAACTTCTTTCTGTTCTGTGCATTCAACTAACAGAGTTGAACCTTACTTTTGATTGAGCCGTTCTGAAACACTCTTTCTGTAGAAACTGCAATTGGACATTCTGAGCGCAAAGAGGCCTCTATTGGGAAAAATAATATCTTCAAATAAAAACTACACAGAAGCATTGTGTGAAACTTATTTCTGATATGTTCATTAAGCTAACAGAGATAAACCATACTTTTGATTGCGCAGTTCTGAACACTCTTTCTGTAGAAAATGCAAGTGGACATTCAGAGCGCTAAGAGGGTAATAGTGGAAAAAGGAATATATTCAAATATAAACTACACAGTAGCATTCTGTGAAAATTCTTTCTGTTCTGTGCATTCAACTAACAGAGTTGAACCTTACTTTTGATTGAGCCGTTCTGAAACACTCTTTCTGTAGAAACTGCAATTGGACATGCTAAGCGCTAAGAGGCCTACATTGGGAAAAAGATTATCTTCAAATAAAAACTACACAGATGCATTCTGTGAAACTTATTTCTGATCTGTAAATTCAGTTAACAGAGATAAAACATATTTTTGATTGAGCAGTTATGAAACACTCCTTTGTAGAAAATGCAAGTGGAGATTCGGAGCGCTAAGAGGGTAATAGTGGAAAAAGGAATGTCTTCAAATATAAACTACACAGAATCATTCGGTGAAACTTCTTTCTGATCTGTGCATTCAGCTAACAGAGTTAAACCATACTTTTGATTGAGCAGATCTGAACACTCTTTCTGTTGAAAATGCAACTGGACATTTGGAGCGCTAAGAGCGTTGTAGTGGAAAAAGGAATATATTCAAATATAAACTACACAGAAGCATTCTGTGAAACTTCTTTCTGATCTGAGCATACAGCTAAAAGAGTTAAACCATACTTTTGATTGAGCAGTTTTGAAACACTCTGTAGAAAATGCAACTGGACATTCGTAGCGCTAAGTGGGTAATAGTGGAAAAGAGAATATGTTCAAATATAAACTACACAGAAGCATTGTATGAAAATTCTTTCTGTTCTGTGCATTCAACTAACAGAGTTGAACCTTACTTTTGATTGAGCCGTTCTGAAACACTATTTCTGTAGAAACTGCAATTGGACATGCTAAGCGCTAAGAGGCCTACATTGGGAAAAAGAATATCTTCAAATAAAAACTACACAGATGCATTCTGTGAAACTTATTTCTGATCTGTAAATTCAGTTAACAGAGATAAAACATATTTTTGATTGAGCAGTTATGAAACACTCTTTTTGTAGAAAATGCATGTGGAGATTCGGAGCGCTAAGAGGGTGATAGTGGAAAAAGGAATGTCTTCAAATATAAACTACACAGAATCATTCGGTGAAACTTATTTCTGATCTGTGCATTCATCTAACAGAGTTAAACCATACTTTTGATTGAGCAGATCTGAACACTCTTTCTGTTGAAAATGCAACTGGACATTTGGAGCGCTAAGAGCGTAGTAGTGGAAAAAGGAATATATTCAAATATAAACTACACAGAAGCATTCTGTGAAATTTCTTTCTGATCTGAGCATACAGCTAAAAGAGTTAAACCATACTTTGATTGAGCAGTTTTGAAACACTCTGTAGAAAATGCAACTGGATATTCGTAGCGCTAAGTGGGTAATAGTGGAAAAGAGAATATGTTCAAATATAAACTACACAGAAGCATTGTATGAAAATTCTTTCTGTTCTGTGCATTCAACTAACAGAGTTGAACCTTACTTTTGATTGAGCCGTTCTGAAACACTATTTCTGTAGGAACTGCAATTGGACATGCTAAGCGCTAAGAGGCCTACATTGGGAAAAAGAATATCTTCAAATAAAAACTACACAGATGCATTCTGTGAAACTTATTTCTGATCTGTAAATTCAGTTAACAGAGATAAAACATATTTTTGATTGAGCAGTTATGAAACACTCTTTTTGTAGAAAATGCAAGTGGAGATTCGGAGCGCTAAGAGGGTAATAGTGGAAAAAGGAATGTCTTCAAATATAAACTACACAGAATCATTCGGTGAAACTTATTTCTGATCTGTGCATTCAGCTAACAGAGTTAAACCATACTTTTGATTGAGCAGATCTGAACACTCTTTCTGTTGAAAATGCAACTGGACATTTGGAGTGCTAAGAGCGTAGTAGTGGAAAATGGAATATATTCAAATATAAACTACACAGAAGCATTCTGTGAAACTTCTTTCTGATCTGAGCATTCAGCTAACAGAGTTAAACCATACTTTTGATTGAGCAGTTTTGAAACACTCTGTCTGTAGAAAATGCAACTGGACATTCGTAGCGCTAAGTGGGTAATAGTGGAAAAGAGAATATGTTCAAATATAAACTACACAGAAACATTGTATGAAACTTCTTTCTGTTCTGTGCATTCAACTAACAGAGTTGAACCTTACTTTTGATTGAGCCGTTCTGAAACACTCTTTCTGTAGAAACTGCAATTGGACATTCTGAGCGCTAAGAGGCCTATATTGGGAAAAAGAATGTCTACAAATAAAAACTACACAGAAGAATTGTGTGAAACTTCTTTCTGTTCTGTTTGTTCCACTAAAAGAGTTGAACATTAGTTTTCATTGAGCCGTTCTGAAACACTCTTTCTGTAGAAAATGCAAGTGGAGATTCGGAGCGCTAAGAGGGTAATAGTGGAAAAAGGAATGTCTCCAAATATAAACTACACAGAATCATTCTGTGAAACTTCTTTCTGACCTGTGCATTCAGCAAACAGAGTTAAACCATACTTTTGATTGAGCAGATCTGAACACTCTTTCTGTAGAAAATGCAACTGGACATTTGGAGCGCTAAGAGAGTAGTAGTGGAAAAAGGAATATATTCAAATATAAACTACACAGAAGCATTCTGTGAAACTTCTTTCTGATCTGAGCATTTAGCTAACAGAGTTAAACCATACTTTTGATTGAGCAGTTTTGAAACACTCTGTCTGTAGAAAATGCAACTGGACATTCGTAGCGCTAAGTGGGTAATAGTGGAAAAAAGAATATGTTCAAATATAAACTACACAGAAGCATTGTATGAAACTTCTTTCTGTTCTGTGCATTCAACTAACAGAGTTGAACCTTACTTTTGATTGAGCCGTTCTGAAACACTCTTTCTGTAGAAACTGCAATTGGACATTCTGAGCGCAAAGAGGCCTCTATTGGGAAAAATAATATCTTCAAATAAAAACTACACAGAAGCATTGTGTGAAACTTATTTCTGATATGTTCATTAAGCTAACAGAGATAAACCATACTTTTGATTGCGCAGTTCTGAACACTCTTTCTGTAGAAAATGCAAGTGGACATTCAGAGCGCTAAGAGGGTAATAGTGGAAAAAGGAATATATTCAAATATAAACTACACAGTAGCATTCTGTGAAAATTCTTTCTGTTCTGTGCATTCAACTAACAGAGTTGAACCTTACTTTTGATTGAGCCGTTCTGAAACACTCTTTCTGTAGAAACTGCAATTGGACATGCTAAGCGCTAAGAGGCCTACATTGGGAAAAAGATTATCTTCAAATAAAAACTACACAGATGCATTCTGTGAAACTTATTTCTGATCTGTAAATTCAGTTAACAGAGATAAAACATATTTTTGATTGAGCAGTTATGAAACACTCCTTTGTAGAAAATGCAAGTGGAGATTCGGAGCGCTAAGAGGGTAATAGTGGAAAAAGGAATGTCTTCAAATATAAACTACACAGAATCATTCGGTGAAACTTCTTTCTGATCTGTGCATTCAGCTAACAGAGTTAAACCATACTTTTGATTGAGCAGATCTGAACACTCTTTCTGTTGAAAATGCAACTGGACATTTGGAGCGCTAAGAGCGTAGTAGTGGAAAAAGGAATATATTCAAATATAAACTACACAGAAGCATTCTGTGAAACTTCTTTCTGATCTGAGCATACAGCTAAAAGAGTTAAACCATACTTTTGATTGAGCAGTTTTGAAACACTCTGTAGAAAATGCAACTGGACATTCGTAGCGCTAAGTGTGTAATAGTGGAAAAGAGAATATGTTCAAATATAAACTACACAGAAGCATTGTATGAAAATTCTTTCTGTTCTGTGCATTCAACTAACAGAGTTGAACCTTACTTTTGATTGAGCCGTTCTGAAACACTATTTCTGTAGAAACTACAATTGGACATGCTAAGCGCTAAGAGGCCTACATTGGGAAAAAGAATATCTTCAAATAAAAACTACACAGATGCATTCTGTGAAACTTATTTCTGATCTGTAAATTCAGTTAACAGAGATAAAACATATTTTTGATTGAGCAGTTATGAAACACTCTTTTTGTAGAAAATGCAAGTGGAGATTCGGAGCGCTAAGAGGGTAATAGTGGAAAAAGGAATGTCTTCAATTATAAACTACACAGAATCATTCGGTGAAACTTATTTCTGATCTGTGCATTCAGCTAACAGAGTTAAACCATACTTTTGATTGAGCAGATCTGAACACTCTTTCTGTTGAAAATGCAACTGGACATTTGGAGCGCTAAGAGCGTAGTAGTGGAAAAAGGAATATATTCAAATATAAACTACACAGAAGCATTCTGTGAAACTTCTTTCTGATCTGAGCATACAGCTAAAAGAGTTAAACCATACTTTTGATTGAGCAGTTTTGAAACACTCTGTAGAAAATGCAACTGGACATTCGTAGCGCTAAGTGGGTAATAGTGGACAAGAGAATATGTTCAAATATAAACTACACAGAAGCATTGTATGAAAATTCTTTCTGTTCTGTGCATTCAACTAACAGAGTTGAACCTTACTTTTGATTGAGCCGTTCTGAAACACTATTTCTGTAGAAACTGCAATTGGACATGCTAAGCGCTAAGAGGCCTACATTGGGAAAAAGAATATCTTCAAATAAAAACTACACAGATGCATTCTGTGAAACTTATTTCTGATCTGTAAATTCAGTTAACAGAGATAAAACATATTTTTGATTGAGCAGTTATGAAACACTCTTTTTGTAGAAAATGCATGTGGAGATTCGGAGCGCTAAGAGGGTGATAGTGGAAAAAGGAATGTCTTCAAATATAAACTACACAGAATCATTCGGTGAAACTTATTTCTGATCTGTGCATTCATCTAACAGAGTTAAACCATACTTTTGATTGAGCAGATCTGAACACTCTTTCTGTTGAAAATGCAACTGGACATTTGGAGCGCTAAGAGCGTAGTAGTGGAAAAAGGAATATATTCAAATATAAACTACACAGAAGCATTCTGTGAAATTTCTTTCTGATCTGAGCATACAGCTAAAAGAGTTAAACCATACTTTGATTGAGCAGTTTTGAAACACTCTGTAGAAAATGCAACTGGATATTCGTAGCGCTAAGTGGGTAATAGTGGAAAAGAGAATATGTTCAAATATAAACTACACAGAAGCATTGTATGAAAATTCTTTCTGTTCTGTGCATTCAACTAACAGAGTTGAACCTTACTTTTGATTGAGCCGTTCTGAAACACTATTTCTGTAGGAACTGCAATTGGACATGCTAAGCGCTAAGAGGCCTACATTGGGAAAAAGAATATCTTCAAATAAAAACTACACAGATGCATTCTGTGAAACTTATTTCTGATCTGTAAATTCAGTTAACAGAGATAAAACATATTTTTGATTGAGCAGTTATGAAACACTCTTTTTGTAGAAAATGCAAGTGGAGATTCGGAGCGCTAAGAGGGTAATAGTGGAAAAAGGAATGTCTTCAAATATAAACTACACAGAATCATTCGGTGAAACTTATTTCTGATCTGTGCATTCAGCTAACAGAGTTAAACCATACTTTTGATTGAGCAGATCTGAACACTCTTTCTGTTGAAAATGCAACTGGACATTTGGAGTGCTAAGAGCGTAGTAGTGGAAAAAGGAATATATTCAAATATAAACTACACAGAAGCATTCTGTGAAACTTCTTTCAGATCTGAGCATTCAGCTAACAGAGTTAAACCATACTTTTGATTGAGCAGTTTTGAAACACTCTGTCTGTAGAAAATGCAACTGGACATTCGTAGCGCTAAGTGGGTAATAGTGGAAAAGAGAATATGTTCAAATATAAACTACACAGAAACATTGTATGAAACTTCTTTCTGTTCTGTGCATTCAACTAACAGAGTTGAACCTTACTTTTGATTGAGCCGTTCTGAAACACTCTTTCTGTAGAAACTGCAATTGGACATTCTGAGCGCTAAGAGGCCTATATTGGGAAAAAGAATGTCTACAAATAAAAACTACACAGAAGAATTGTGTGAAACTTCTTTCTGTTCTGTTTGTTCCACTAAAAGAGTTGAACATTAGTTTTCATTGAGCCGTTCTGAAACACTCTTTCTGTAGAAAATGCAAGTGGAGATTCGGAGCGCTAAGAGGGTAATAGTGGAAAAAGGAATGTCTCCAAATATAAACTACACAGAATCATTCTGTGAAACTTCTTTCTGACCTGTGCATTCAGCTAACAGAGTTAAACCATACTTTTGATTGAGCAGATCTGAACACTCTTTCTGTAGAAAATGCAACTGGACATTTGGAGCGCTAAGAGAGTAGTAGTGGAAAAAGGAATATATTCAAATATAAACTACACAGAAGCATTCTGTGAAACTTCTTTCTGATCTGAGCATTTAGCTAACAGAGTTAAACCATACTTTTGATTGAGCAGTTTTGAAACACTCTGTCTGTAGAAAATGCAACTGGACATTCGTAGCGCTAAGTGGGTAATAGTGGAAAAAAGAATATGTTCAAATATAAACTACACAGAAGCATTGTATGAAACTTCTTTCTGTTCTGTGCATTCAACTAACAGAGTTGAACCTTACTTTTGATTGAGCCGTTCTGAAACACTCTTTCTGTAGAAACTGCAATTGGACATTCTGAGCGCAAAGAGGCCTCTATTGGGAAAAATAATATCTTCAAATAAAAACTACACAGAAGCATTGTGTGAAACTTATTTCTGATATGTTCATTAAGCTAACAGAGATAAACCATACTTTTGATTGCGCAGTTCTGAACACTCTTTCTGTAGAAAATGCAAGTGGACATTCAGAGCGCTAAGAGGGTAATAGTGGAAAAAGGAATATATTCAAATATAAACTACACAGTAGCATTCTGTGAAAATTCTTTCTGTTCTGTGCATTCAACTAACAGAGTTGAACCTTACTTTTGATTGAGCCGTTCTGAAACACTCTTTCTGTAGAAACTGCAATTGGACATGCTAAGCGCTAAGAGGCCTACATTGGGAAAAAGATTATCTTCAAATAAAAACTACACAGATGCATTCTGTGAAACTTATTTCTGATCTGTAAATTCAGTTAACAGAGATAAAACATATTTTTGATTGAGCAGTTATGAAACACTCCTTTGTAGAAAATGCAAGTGGAGATTCGGAGCGCTAAGAGGGTAATAGTGGAAAAAGGAATGTCTTCAAATATAAACTACACAGAATCATTCGGTGAAACTTCTTTCTGATCTGTGCATTCAGCTAACAGAGTTAAACCATACTTTTGATTGAGCAGATCTGAACACTCTTTCTGTTGAAAATGCAACTGGACATTTGGAGCGCTAAGAGCGTTGTAGTGGAAAAAGGAATATATTCAAATATAAACTACACAGAAGCATTCTGTGAAACTTCTTTCTGATCTGAGCATACAGCTAAAAGAGTTAAACCATACTTTTGATTGAGCAGTTTTGAAACACTCTGTAGAAAATGCAACTGGACATTCGTAGCGCTAAGTGGGTAATAGTGGAAAAGAGAATATGTTCAAATATAAACTACACAGAAGCATTGTATGAAAATTCTTTCTGTTCTGTGCATTCAACTAACAGAGTTGAACCTTACTTTTGATTGAGCCGTTCTGAAACACTATTTCTGTAGAAACTGCAATTGGACATGCTAAGCGCTAAGAGGCCTACATTGGGAAAAAGAATATCTTCAAATAAAAACTACACAGATGCATTCTGTGAAACTTATTTCTGATCTGTAAATTCAGTTAACAGAGATAAAACATATTTTTGATTGAGCAGTTATGAAACACTCTTTTTGTAGAAAATGCATGTGGAGATTCGGAGCGCTAAGAGGGTGATAGTGGAAAAAGGAATGTCTTCAAATATAAACTACACAGAATCATTCGGTGAAACTTATTTCTGATCTGTGCATTCATCTAACAGAGTTAAACCATACTTTTGATTGAGCAGATCTGAACACTCTTTCTGTTGAAAATGCAACTGGACATTTGGAGCGCTAAGAGCGTAGTAGTGGAAAAAGGAATATATTCAAATATAAACTACACAGAAGCATTCTGTGAAATTTCTTTCTGATCTGAGCATACAGCTAAAAGAGTTAAACCATACTTTGATTGAGCAGTTTTGAAACACTCTGTAGAAAATGCAACTGGATATTCGTAGCGCTAAGTGGGTAATAGTGGAAAAGAGAATATGTTCAAATATAAACTACACAGAAGCATTGTATGAAAATTCTTTCTGTTCTGTGCATTCAACTAACAGAGTTGAACCTTACTTTTGATTGAGCCGTTCTGAAACACTATTTCTGTAGGAACTGCAATTGGACATGCTAAGCGCTAAGAGGCCTACATTGGGAAAAAGAATATCTTCAAATAAAAACTACACAGATGCATTCTGTGAAACTTATTTCTGATCTGTAAATTCAGTTAACAGAGATAAAACATATTTTTGATTGAGCAGTTATGAAACACTCTTTTTGTAGAAAATGCAAGTGGAGATTCGGAGCGCTAAGAGGGTAATAGTGGAAAAAGGAATGTCTTCAAATATAAACTACACAGAATCATTCGGTGAAACTTATTTCTGATCTGTGCATTCAGCTAACAGAGTTAAACCATACTTTTGATTGAGCAGATCTGAACACTCTTTCTGTTGAAAATGCAACTGGACATTTGGAGTGCTAAGAGCGTAGTAGTGGAAAAAGGAATATATTCAAATATAAACTACACAGAAGCATTCTGTGAAACTTCTTTCTGATCTGAGCATTCAGCTAACAGAGTTAAACCATACTTTTGATTGAGCAGTTTTGAAACACTCTGTCTGTAGAAAATGCAACTGGACATTCGTAGCGCTAAGTGGGTAATAGTGGAAAAGAGAATATGTTCAAATATAAACTACACAGAAACATTGTATGAAACTTCTTTCTGTTCTGTGCATTCAACTAACAGAGTTGAACCTTACTTTTGATTGAGCCGTTCTGAAACACTCTTTCTGTAGAAACTGCAATTGGACATTCTGAGCGCTAAGAGGCCTATATTGGGAAAAAGAATGTCTACAAATAAAAACTACACAGAAGAATTGTGTGAAACTACTTTCTGTTCTGTTTGTTCCACTAAAAGAGTTGAACATTAGTTTTCATTGAGCCGTTCTGAAACACTCTTTCTGTAGAAAATGCAAGTGGAGATTCGGAGCGCTAAGAGGGTAATAGTGGAAAAAGGAATGTCTCCAAATATAAACTACACAGAATCATTCTGTGAAACTTCTTTCTGACCTGTGCATTCAGCAAACAGAGTTAAACCATACTTTTGATTGAGCAGATCTGAACACTCTTTCTGTAGAAAATGCAACTGGACATTTGGAGCGCTAAGAGAGTAGTAGTGGAAAAAGGAATATATTCAAATATAAACTACACAGAAGCATTCTGTGAAACTTCTTTCTGATCTGAGCATTTAGCTAACAGAGTTAAACCATACTTTTGATTGAGCAGTTTTGAAACACTCTGTCTGTAGAAAATGCAACTGGACATTCGTAGCGCTAAGTGGGTAATAGTGGAAAAAAGAATATGTTCAAATATAAACTACACAGAAGCATTGTATGAAACTTCTTTCTGTTCTGTGCATTCAACTAACAGAGTTGAACCTTACTTTTGATTGAGCCGTTCTGAAACACTCTTTCTGTAGAAACTGCAATTGGACATTCTGAGCGCAAAGAGGCCTCTATTGGGAAAAATAATATCTTCAAATAAAAACTACACAGAAGCATTGTGTGAAACTTATTTCTGATATGTTCATTAAGCTAACAGAGATAAACCATACTTTTGATTGCGCAGTTCTGAACACTCTTTCTGTAGAAAATGCAAGTGGACATTCAGAGCGCTAAGAGGGTAATAGTGGAAAAAGGAATATATTCAAATATAAACTACACAGTAGCATTCTGTGAAAATTCTTTCTGTTCTGTGCATTCAACTAACAGAGTTGAACCTTACTTTTGATTGAGCCGTTCTGAAACACTCTTTCTGTAGAAACTGCAATTGGACATGCTAAGCGCTAAGAGGCCTACATTGGGAAAAAGATTATCTTCAAATAAAAACTACACAGATGCATTCTGTGAAACTTATTTCTGATCTGTAAATTCAGTTAACAGAGATAAAACATATTTTTGATTGAGCAGTTATGAAACACTCCTTTGTAGAAAATGCAAGTGGAGATTCGGAGCGCTAAGAGGGTAATAGTGGAAAAAGGAATGTCTTCAAATATAAACTACACAGAATCATTCGGTGAAACTTCTTTCTGATCTGTGCATTCAGCTAACAGAGTTAAACCATACTTTTGATTGAGCAGATCTGAACACTCTTTCTGTTGAAAATGCAACTGGACATTTGGAGCGCTAAGAGCGTAGTAGTGGAAAAAGGAATATATTCAAATATAAACTACACAGAAGCATTCTGTGAAACTTCTTTCTGATCTGAGCATACAGCTAAAAGAGTTAAACCATACTTTTGATTGAGCAGTTTTGAAACACTCTGTAGAAAATGCAACTGGACATTCGTAGCGCTAAGTGTGTAATAGTGGAAAAGAGAATATGTTCAAATATAAACTACACAGAAGCATTGTATGAAAATTCTTTCTGTTCTGTGCATTCAACTAACAGAGTTGAACCTTACTTTTGATTGAGCCGTTCTGAAACACTATTTCTGTAGAAACTACAATTGGACATGCTAAGCGCTAAGAGGCCTACATTGGGAAAAAGAATATCTTCAAATAAAAACTACACAGATGCATTCTGTGAAACTTATTTCTGATCTGTAAATTCAGTTAACAGAGATAAAACATATTTTTGATTGAGCAGTTATGAAACACTCTTTTTGTAGAAAATGCAAGTGGAGATTCGGAGCGCTAAGAGGGTAATAGTGGAAAAAGGAATGTCTTCAATTATAAACTACACAGAATCATTCGGTGAAACTTATTTCTGATCTGTGCATTCAGCTAACAGAGTTAAACCATACTTTTGATTGAGCAGATCTGAACACTCTTTCTGTTGAAAATGCAACTGGACATTTGGAGCGCTAAGAGCGTAGTAGTGGAAAAAGGAATATATTCAAATATAAACTACACAGAAGCATTCTGTGAAACTTCTTTCTGATCTGAGCATACAGCTAAAAGAGTTAAACCATACTTTTGATTGAGCAGTTTTGAAACACTCTGTAGAAAATGCAACTGGACATTCGTAGCGCTAAGTGGGTAATAGTGGACAAGAGAATATGTTCAAATATAAACTACACAGAAGCATTGTATGAAAATTCTTTCTGTTCTGTGCATTCAACTAACAGAGTTGAACCTTACTTTTGATTGAGCCGTTCTGAAACACTATTTCTGTAGAAACTGCAATTGGACATGCTAAGCGCTAAGAGGCCTACATTGGGAAAAAGAATATCTTCAAATAAAAACTACACAGATGCATTCTGTGAAACTTATTTCTGATCTGTAAATTCAGTTAACAGAGATAAAACATATTTTTGATTGAGCAGTTATGAAACACTCTTTTTGTAGAAAATGCATGTGGAGATTCGGAGCGCTAAGAGGGTGATAGTGGAAAAAGGAATGTCTTCAAATATAAACTACACAGAATCATTCGGTGAAACTTATTTCTGATCTGTGCATTCATCTAACAGAGTTAAACCATACTTTTGATTGAGCAGATCTGAACACTCTTTCTGTTGAAAATGCAACTGGACATTTGGAGCGCTAAGAGCGTAGTAGTGGAAAAAGGAATATATTCAAATATAAACTACACAGAAGCATTCTGTGAAATTTCTTTCTGATCTGAGCATACAGCTAAAAGAGTTAAACCATACTTTGATTGAGCAGTTTTGAAACACTCTGTAGAAAATGCAACTGGATATTCGTAGCGCTAAGTGGGTAATAGTGGAAAAGAGAATATGTTCAAATATAAACTACACAGAAGCATTGTATGAAAATTCTTTCTGTTCTGTGCATTCAACTAACAGAGTTGAACCTTACTTTTGATTGAGCCGTTCTGAAACACTATTTCTGTAGGAACTGCAATTGGACATGCTAAGCGCTAAGAGGCCTACATTGGGAAAAAGAATATCTTCAAATAAAAACTACACAGATGCATTCTGTGAAACTTATTTCTGATCTGTAAATTCAGTTAACAGAGATAAAACATATTTTTGATTGAGCAGTTATGAAACACTCTTTTTGTAGAAAATGCAAGTGGAGATTCGGAGCGCTAAGAGGGTAATAGTGGAAAAAGGAATGTCTTCAAATATAAACTACACAGAATCATTCGGTGAAACTTATTTCTGATCTGTGCATTCAGCTAACAGAGTTAAACCATACTTTTGATTGAGCAGATCTGAACACTCTTTCTGTTGAAAATGCAACTGGACATTTGGAGTGCTAAGAGCGTAGTAGTGGAAAAAGGAATATATTCAAATATAAACTACACAGAAGCATTCTGTGAAACTTCTTTCAGATCTGAGCATTCAGCTAACAGAGTTAAACCATACTTTTGATTGAGCAGTTTTGAAACACTCTGTCTGTAGAAAATGCAACTGGACATTCGTAGCGCTAAGTGGGTAATAGTGGAAAAGAGAATATGTTCAAATATAAACTACACAGAAACATTGTATGAAACTTCTTTCTGTTCTGTGCATTCAACTAACAGAGTTGAACCTTACTTTTGATTGAGCCGTTCTGAAACACTCTTTCTGTAGAAACTGCAATTGGACATTCTGAGCGCTAAGAGGCCTATATTGGGAAAAAGAATGTCTACAAATAAAAACTACACAGAAGAATTGTGTGAAACTTCTTTCTGTTCTGTTTGTTCCACTAAAAGAGTTGAACATTAGTTTTCATTGAGCCGTTCTGAAACACTCTTTCTGTAGAAAATGCAAGTGGAGATTCGGAGCGCTAAGAGGGTAATAGTGGAAAAAGGAATGTCTCCAAATATAAACTACACAGAATCATTCTGTGAAACTTCTTTCTGACCTGTGCATTCAGCTAACAGAGTTAAACCATACTTTTGATTGAGCAGATCTGAACACTCTTTCTGTAGAAAATGCAACTGGACATTTGGAGCGCTAAGAGAGTAGTAGTGGAAAAAGGAATATATTCAAATATAAACTACACAGAAGCATTCTGTGAAACTTCTTTCTGATCTGAGCATTTAGCTAACAGAGTTAAACCATACTTTTGATTGAGCAGTTTTGAAACACTCTGTCTGTAGAAAATGCAACTGGACATTCGTAGCGCTAAGTGGGTAATAGTGGAAAAAAGAATATGTTCAAATATAAACTACACAGAAGCATTGTATGAAACTTCTTTCTGTTCTGTGCATTCAACTAACAGAGTTGAACCTTACTTTTGATTGAGCCGTTCTGAAACACTCTTTCTGTAGAAACTGCAATTGGACATTCTGAGCGCAAAGAGGCCTCTATTGGGAAAAATAATATCTTCAAATAAAAACTACACAGAAGCATTGTGTGAAACTTATTTCTGATATGTTCATTAAGCTAACAGAGATAAACCATACTTTTGATTGCGCAGTTCTGAACACTCTTTCTGTAGAAAATGCAAGTGGACATTCAGAGCGCTAAGAGGGTAATAGTGGAAAAAGGAATATATTCAAATATAAACTACACAGTAGCATTCTGTGAAAATTCTTTCTGTTCTGTGCATTCAACTAACAGAGTTGAACCTTACTTTTGATTGAGCCGTTCTGAAACACTCTTTCTGTAGAAACTGCAATTGGACATGCTAAGCGCTAAGAGGCCTACATTGGGAAAAAGATTATCTTCAAATAAAAACTACACAGATGCATTCTGTGAAACTTATTTCTGATCTGTAAATTCAGTTAACAGAGATAAAACATATTTTTGATTGAGCAGTTATGAAACACTCCTTTGTAGAAAATGCAAGTGGAGATTCGGAGCGCTAAGAGGGTAATAGTGGAAAAAGGAATGTCTTCAAATATAAACTACACAGAATCATTCGGTGAAACTTCTTTCTGATCTGTGCATTCAGCTAACAGAGTTAAACCATACTTTTGATTGAGCAGATCTGAACACTCTTTCTGTTGAAAATGCAACTGGACATTTGGAGCGCTAAGAGCGTTGTAGTGGAAAAAGGAATATATTCAAATATAAACTACACAGAAGCATTCTGTGAAACTTCTTTCTGATCTGAGCATACAGCTAAAAGAGTTAAACCATACTTTTGATTGAGCAGTTTTGAAACACTCTGTAGAAAATGCAACTGGACATTCGTAGCGCTAAGTGGGTAATAGTGGAAAAGAGAATATGTTCAAATATAAACTACACAGAAGCATTGTATGAAAATTCTTTCTGTTCTGTGCATTCAACTAACAGAGTTGAACCTTACTTTTGATTGAGCCGTTCTGAAACACTATTTCTGTAGAAACTGCAATTGGACATGCTAAGCGCTAAGAGGCCTACATTGGGAAAAAGAATATCTTCAAATAAAAACTACACAGATGCATTCTGTGAAACTTATTTCTGATCTGTAAATTCAGTTAACAGAGATAAAACATATTTTTGATTGAGCAGTTATGAAACACTCTTTTTGTAGAAAATGCATGTGGAGATTCGGAGCGCTAAGAGGGTGATAGTGGAAAAAGGAATGTCTTCAAATATAAACTACACAGAATCATTCGGTGAAACTTATTTCTGATCTGTGCATTCATCTAACAGAGTTAAACCATACTTTTGATTGAGCAGATCTGAACACTCTTTCTGTTGAAAATGCAACTGGACATTTGGAGCGCTAAGAGCGTAGTAGTGGAAAAAGGAATATATTCAAATATAAACTACACAGAAGCATTCTGTGAAATTTCTTTCTGATCTGAGCATACAGCTAAAAGAGTTAAACCATACTTTGATTGAGCAGTTTTGAAACACTCTGTAGAAAATGCAACTGGATATTCGTAGCGCTAAGTGGGTAATAGTGGAAAAGAGAATATGTTCAAATATAAACTACACAGAAGCATTGTATGAAAATTCTTTCTGTTCTGTGCATTCAACTAACAGAGTTGAACCTTACTTTTGATTGAGCCGTTCTGAAACACTATTTCTGTAGGAACTGCAATTGGACATGCTAAGCGCTAAGAGGCCTACATTGGGAAAAAGAATATCTTCAAATAAAAACTACACAGATGCATTCTGTGAAACTTATTTCTGATCTGTAAATTCAGTTAACAGAGATAAAACATATTTTTGATTGAGCAGTTATGAAACACTCTTTTTGTAGAAAATGCAAGTGGAGATTCGGAGCGCTAAGAGGGTAATAGTGGAAAAAGGAATGTCTTCAAATATAAACTACACAGAATCATTCGGTGAAACTTATTTCTGATCTGTGCATTCAGCTAACAGAGTTAAACCATACTTTTGATTGAGCAGATCTGAACACTCTTTCTGTTGAAAATGCAACTGGACATTTGGAGTGCTAAGAGCGTAGTAGTGGAAAAAGGAATATATTCAAATATAAACTACACAGAAGCATTCTGTGAAACTTCTTTCTGATCTGAGCATTCAGCTAACAGAGTTAAACCATACTTTTGATTGAGCAGTTTTGAAACACTCTGTCTGTAGAAAATGCAACTGGACATTCGTAGCGCTAAGTGGGTAATAGTGGAAAAGAGAATATGTTCAAATATAAACTACACAGAAACATTGTATGAAACTTCTTTCTGTTCTGTGCATTCAACTAACAGAGTTGAACCTTACTTTTGATTGAGCCGTTCTGAAACACTCTTTCTGTAGAAACTGCAATTGGACATTCTGAGCGCTAAGAGGCCTATATTGGGAAAAAGAATGTCTACAAATAAAAACTACACAGAAGAATTGTGTGAAACTTCTTTCTGTTCTGTTTGTTCCACTAAAAGAGTTGAACATTAGTTTTCATTGAGCCGTTCTGAAACACTCTTTCTGTAGAAAATGCAAGTGGAGATTCGGAGCGCTAAGAGGGTAATAGTGGAAAAAGGAATGTCTCCAATTATAAACTACACAGAATCATTCTGTGAAACTTCTTTCTGACCTGTGCATTCAGCAAACAGAGTTAAACCATACTTTTGATTGAGCAGATCTGAACACTCTTTCTGTAGAAAATGCAACTGGACATTTGGAGCGCTAAGAGAGTAGTAGTGGAAAAAGGAATATATTCAAATATAAACTACACAGAAGCATTCTGTGAAACTTCTTTCTGATCTGAGCATTTAGCTAACAGAGTTAAACCATACTTTTGATTGAGCAGTTTTGAAACACTCTGTCTGTAGAAAATGCAACTGGACATTCGTAGCGCTAAGTGGGTAATAGTGGAAAAAAGAATATGTTCAAATATAAACTACACAGAAGCATTGTATGAAACTTCTTTCTGTTCTGTGCATTCAACTAACAGAGTTGAACCTTACTTTTGATTGAGCCGTTCTGAAACACTCTTTCTGTAGAAACTGCAATTGGACATTCTGAGCGCAAAGAGGCCTCTATTGGGAAAAATAATATCTTCAAATAAAAACTACACAGAAGCATTGTGTGAAACTTATTTCTGATATGTTCATTAAGCTAACAGAGATAAACCATACTTTTGATTGCGCAGTTCTGAACACTCTTTCTGTAGAAAATGCAAGTGGACATTCAGAGCGCTAAGAGGGTAATAGTGGAAAAAGGAATATATTCAAATATAAACTACACAGTAGCATTCTGTGAAAATTCTTTCTGTTCTGTGCATTCAACTAACAGAGTTGAACCTTACTTTTGATTGAGCCGTTCTGAAACACTCTTTCTGTAGAAACTGCAATTGGACATGCTAAGCGCTAAGAGGCCTACATTGGGAAAAAGATTATCTTCAAATAAAAACTACACAGATGCATTCTGTGAAACTTATTTCTGATCTGTAAATTCAGTTAACAGAGATAAAACATATTTTTGATTGAGCAGTTATGAAACACTCCTTTGTAGAAAATGCAAGTGGAGATTCGGAGCGCTAAGAGGGTAATAGTGGAAAAAGGAATGTCTTCAAATATAAACTACACAGAATCATTCGGTGAAACTTCTTTCTGATCTGTGCATTCAGCTAACAGAGTTAAACCATACTTTTGATTGAGCAGATCTGAACACTCTTTCTGTTGAAAATGCAACTGGACATTTGGAGCGCTAAGAGCGTAGTAGTGGAAAAAGGAATATATTCAAATATAAACTACACAGAAGCATTCTGTGAAACTTCTTTCTGATCTGAGCATACAGCTAAAAGAGTTAAACCATACTTTTGATTGAGCAGTTTTGAAACACTCTGTAGAAAATGCAACTGGACATTCGTAGCGCTAAGTGTGTAATAGTGGAAAAGAGAATATGTTCAAATATAAACTACACAGAAGCATTGTATGAAAATTCTTTCTGTTCTGTGCATTCAACTAACAGAGTTGAACCTTACTTTTGATTGAGCCGTTCTGAAACACTATTTCTGTAGAAACTACAATTGGACATGCTAAGCGCTAAGAGGCCTACATTGGGAAAAAGAATATCTTCAAATAAAAACTACACAGATGCATTCTGTGAAACTTATTTCTGATCTGTAAATTCAGTTAACAGAGATAAAACATATTTTTGATTGAGCAGTTATGAAACACTCTTTTTGTAGAAAATGCAAGTGGAGATTCGGAGCGCTAAGAGGGTAATAGTGGAAAAAGGAATGTCTTCAATTATAAACTACACAGAATCATTCGGTGAAACTTATTTCTGATCTGTGCATTCAGCTAACAGAGTTAAACCATACTTTTGATTGAGCAGATCTGAACACTCTTTCTGTTGAAAATGCAACTGGACATTTGGAGCGCTAAGAGCGTAGTAGTGGAAAAAGGAATATATTCAAATATAAACTACACAGAAGCATTCTGTGAAACTTCTTTCTGATCTGAGCATACAGCTAAAAGAGTTAAACCATACTTTTGATTGAGCAGTTTTGAAACACTCTGTAGAAAATGCAACTGGACATTCGTAGCGCTAAGTGGGTAATAGTGGACAAGAGAATATGTTCAAATATAAACTACACAGAAGCATTGTATGAAAATTCTTTCTGTTCTGTGCATTCAACTAACAGAGTTGAACCTTACTTTTGATTGAGCCGTTCTGAAACACTATTTCTGTAGAAACTGCAATTGGACATGCTAAGCGCTAAGAGGCCTACATTGGGAAAAAGAATATCTTCAAATAAAAACTACACAGATGCATTCTGTGAAACTTATTTCTGATCTGTAAATTCAGTTAACAGAGATAAAACATATTTTTGATTGAGCAGTTATGAAACACTCTTTTTGTAGAAAATGCATGTGGAGATTCGGAGCGCTAAGAGGGTGATAGTGGAAAAAGGAATGTCTTCAAATATAAACTACACAGAATCATTCGGTGAAACTTATTTCTGATCTGTGCATTCATCTAACAGAGTTAAACCATACTTTTGATTGAGCAGATCTGAACACTCTTTCTGTTGAAAATGCAACTGGACATTTGGAGCGCTAAGAGCGTAGTAGTGGAAAAAGGAATATATTCAAATATAAACTACACAGAAGCATTCTGTGAAATTTCTTTCTGATCTGAGCATACAGCTAAAAGAGTTAAACCATACTTTGATTGAGCAGTTTTGAAACACTCTGTAGAAAATGCAACTGGATATTCGTAGCGCTAAGTGGGTAATAGTGGAAAAGAGAATATGTTCAAATATAAACTACACAGAAGCATTGTATGAAAATTCTTTCTGTTCTGTGCATTCAACTAACAGAGTTGAACCTTACTTTTGATTGAGCCGTTCTGAAACACTATTTCTGTAGGAACTGCAATTGGACATGCTAAGCGCTAAGAGGCCTACATTGGGAAAAAGAATATCTTCAAATAAAAACTACACAGATGCATTCTGTGAAACTTATTTCTGATCTGTAAATTCAGTTAACAGAGATAAAACATATTTTTGATTGAGCAGTTATGAAACACTCTTTTTGTAGAAAATGCAAGTGGAGATTCGGAGCGCTAAGAGGGTAATAGTGGAAAAAGGAATGTCTTCAAATATAAACTACACAGAATCATTCGGTGAAACTTATTTCTGATCTGTGCATTCAGCTAACAGAGTTAAACCATACTTTTGATTGAGCAGATCTGAACACTCTTTCTGTTGAAAATGCAACTGGACATTTGGAGTGCTAAGAGCGTAGTAGTGGAAAAAGGAATATATTCAAATATAAACTACACAGAAGCATTCTGTGAAACTTCTTTCAGATCTGAGCATTCAGCTAACAGAGTTAAACCATACTTTTGATTGAGCAGTTTTGAAACACTCTGTCTGTAGAAAATGCAACTGGACATTCGTAGCGCTAAGTGGGTAATAGTGGAAAAGAGAATATGTTCAAATATAAACTACACAGAAACATTGTATGAAACTTCTTTCTGTTCTGTGCATTCAACTAACAGAGTTGAACCTTACTTTTGATTGAGCCGTTCTGAAACACTCTTTCTGTAGAAACTGCAATTGGACATTCTGAGCGCTAAGAGGCCTATATTGGGAAAAAGAATGTCTACAAATAAAAACTACACAGAAGAATTGTGTGAAACTTCTTTCTGTTCTGTTTGTTCCACTAAAAGAGTTGAACATTAGTTTTCATTGAGCCGTTCTGAAACACTCTTTCTGTAGAAAATGCAAGTGGAGATTCGGAGCGCTAAGAGGGTAATAGTGGAAAAAGGAATGTCTCCAAATATAAACTACACAGAATCATTCTGTGAAACTTCTTTCTGACCTGTGCATTCAGCTAACAGAGTTAAACCATACTTTTGATTGAGCAGATCTGAACACTCTTTCTGTAGAAAATGCAACTGGACATTTGGAGCGCTAAGAGAGTAGTAGTGGAAAAAGGAATATATTCAAATATAAACTACACAGAAGCATTCTGTGAAACTTCTTTCTGATCTGAGCATTTAGCTAACAGAGTTAAACCATACTTTTGATTGAGCAGTTTTGAAACACTCTGTCTGTAGAAAATGCAACTGGACATTCGTAGCGCTAAGTGGGTAATAGTGGAAAAAAGAATATGTTCAAATATAAACTACACAGAAGCATTGTATGAAACTTCTTTCTGTTCTGTGCATTCAACTAACAGAGTTGAACCTTACTTTTGATTGAGCCGTTCTGAAACACTCTTTCTGTAGAAACTGCAATTGGACATTCTGAGCGCAAAGAGGCCTCTATTGGGAAAAATAATATCTTCAAATAAAAACTACACAGAAGCATTGTGTGAAACTTATTTCTGATATGTTCATTAAGCTAACAGAGATAAACCATACTTTTGATTGCGCAGTTCTGAACACTCTTTCTGTAGAAAATGCAAGTGGACATTCAGAGCGCTAAGAGGGTAATAGTGGAAAAAGGAATATATTCAAATATAAACTACACAGTAGCATTCTGTGAAAATTCTTTCTGTTCTGTGCATTCAACTAACAGAGTTGAACCTTACTTTTGATTGAGCCGTTCTGAAACACTCTTTCTGTAGAAACTGCAATTGGACATGCTAAGCGCTAAGAGGCCTACATTGGGAAAAAGATTATCTTCAAATAAAAACTACACAGATGCATTCTGTGAAACTTATTTCTGATCTGTAAATTCAGTTAACAGAGATAAAACATATTTTTGATTGAGCAGTTATGAAACACTCCTTTGTAGAAAATGCAAGTGGAGATTCGGAGCGCTAAGAGGGTAATAGTGGAAAAAGGAATGTCTTCAAATATAAACTACACAGAATCATTCGGTGAAACTTCTTTCTGATCTGTGCATTCAGCTAACAGAGTTAAACCATACTTTTGATTGAGCAGATCTGAACACTCTTTCTGTTGAAAATGCAACTGGACATTTGGAGCGCTAAGAGCGTTGTAGTGGAAAAAGGAATATATTCAAATATAAACTACACAGAAGCATTCTGTGAAACTTCTTTCTGATCTGAGCATACAGCTAAAAGAGTTAAACCATACTTTTGATTGAGCAGTTTTGAAACACTCTGTAGAAAATGCAACTGGACATTCGTAGCGCTAAGTGGGTAATAGTGGAAAAGAGAATATGTTCAAATATAAACTACACAGAAGCATTGTATGAAAATTCTTTCTGTTCTGTGCATTCAACTAACAGAGTTGAACCTTACTTTTGATTGAGCCGTTCTGAAACACTATTTCTGTAGAAACTGCAATTGGACATGCTAAGCGCTAAGAGGCCTACATTGGGAAAAAGAATATCTTCAAATAAAAACTACACAGATGCATTCTGTGAAACTTATTTCTGATCTGTAAATTCAGTTAACAGAGATAAAACATATTTTTGATTGAGCAGTTATGAAACACTCTTTTTGTAGAAAATGCATGTGGAGATTCGGAGCGCTAAGAGGGTGATAGTGGAAAAAGGAATGTCTTCAAATATAAACTACACAGAATCATTCGGTGAAACTTATTTCTGATCTGTGCATTCATCTAACAGAGTTAAACCATACTTTTGATTGAGCAGATCTGAACACTCTTTCTGTTGAAAATGCAACTGGACATTTGGAGCGCTAAGAGCGTAGTAGTGGAAAAAGGAATATATTCAAATATAAACTACACAGAAGCATTCTGTGAAATTTCTTTCTGATCTGAGCATACAGCTAAAAGAGTTAAACCATACTTTGATTGAGCAGTTTTGAAACACTCTGTAGAAAATGCAACTGGATATTCGTAGCGCTAAGTGGGTAATAGTGGAAAAGAGAATATGTTCAAATATAAACTACACAGAAGCATTGTATGAAAATTCTTTCTGTTCTGTGCATTCAACTAACAGAGTTGAACCTTACTTTTGATTGAGCCGTTCTGAAACACTATTTCTGTAGGAACTGCAATTGGACATGCTAAGCGCTAAGAGGCCTACATTGGGAAAAAGAATATCTTCAAATAAAAACTACACAGATGCATTCTGTGAAACTTATTTCTGATCTGTAAATTCAGTTAACAGAGATAAAACATATTTTTGATTGAGCAGTTATGAAACACTCTTTTTGTAGAAAATGCAAGTGGAGATTCGGAGCGCTAAGAGGGTAATAGTGGAAAAAGGAATGTCTTCAAATATAAACTACACAGAATCATTCGGTGAAACTTATTTCTGATCTGTGCATTCAGCTAACAGAGTTAAACCATACTTTTGATTGAGCAGATCTGAACACTCTTTCTGTTGAAAATGCAACTGGACATTTGGAGTGCTAAGAGCGTAGTAGTGGAAAAAGGAATATATTCAAATATAAACTACACAGAAGCATTCTGTGAAACTTCTTTCTGATCTGAGCATTCAGCTAACAGAGTTAAACCATACTTTTGATTGAGCAGTTTTGAAACACTCTGTCTGTAGAAAATGCAACTGGACATTCGTAGCGCTAAGTGGGTAATAGTGGAAAAGAGAATATGTTCAAATATAAACTACACAGAAACATTGTATGAAACTTCTTTCTGTTCTGTGCATTCAACTAACAGAGTTGAACCTTACTTTTGATTGAGCCGTTCTGAAACACTCTTTCTGTAGAAACTGCAATTGGACATTCTGAGCGCTAAGAGGCCTATATTGGGAAAAAGAATGTCTACAAATAAAAACTACACAGAAGAATTGTGTGAAACTTCTTTCTGTTCTGTTTGTTCCACTAAAAGAGTTGAACATTAGTTTTCATTGAGCCGTTCTGAAACACTCTTTCTGTAGAAAATGCAAGTGGAGATTCGGAGCGCTAAGAGGGTAATAGTGGAAAAAGGAATGTCTCCAAATATAAACTACACAGAATCATTCTGTGAAACTTCTTTCTGACCTGTGCATTCAGCAAACAGAGTTAAACCATACTTTTGATTGAGCAGATCTGAACACTCTTTCTGTAGAAAATGCAACTGGACATTTGGAGCGCTAAGAGAGTAGTAGTGGAAAAAGGAATATATTCAAATATAAACTACACAGAAGCATTCTGTGAAACTTCTTTCTGATCTGAGCATTTAGCTAACAGAGTTAAACCATACTTTTGATTGAGCAGTTTTGAAACACTCTGTCTGTAGAAAATGCAACTGGACATTCGTAGCGCTAAGTGGGTAATAGTGGAAAAAAGAATATGTTCAAATATAAACTACACAGAAGCATTGTATGAAACTTCTTTCTGTTCTGTGCATTCAACTAACAGAGTTGAACCTTACTTTTGATTGAGCCGTTCTGAAACACTCTTTCTGTAGAAACTGCAATTGGACATTCTGAGCGCAAAGAGGCCTCTATTGGGAAAAATAATATCTTCAAATAAAAACTACACAGAAGCATTGTGTGAAACTTATTTCTGATATGTTCATTAAGCTAACAGAGATAAACCATACTTTTGATTGCGCAGTTCTGAACACTCTTTCTGTAGAAAATGCAAGTGGACATTCAGAGCGCTAAGAGGGTAATAGTGGAAAAAGGAATATATTCAAATATAAACTACACAGTAGCATTCTGTGAAAATTCTTTCTGTTCTGTGCATTCAACTAACAGAGTTGAACCTTACTTTTGATTGAGCCGTTCTGAAACACTCTTTCTGTAGAAACTGCAATTGGACATGCTAAGCGCTAAGAGGCCTACATTGGGAAAAAGATTATCTTCAAATAAAAACTACACAGATGCATTCTGTGAAACTTATTTCTGATCTGTAAATTCAGTTAACAGAGATAAAACATATTTTTGATTGAGCAGTTATGAAACACTCCTTTGTAGAAAATGCAAGTGGAGATTCGGAGCGCTAAGAGGGTAATAGTGGAAAAAGGAATGTCTTCAAATATAAACTACACAGAATCATTCGGTGAAACTTCTTTCTGATCTGTGCATTCAGCTAACAGAGTTAAACCATACTTTTGATTGAGCAGATCTGAACACTCTTTCTGTTGAAAATGCAACTGGACATTTGGAGCGCTAAGAGCGTAGTAGTGGAAAAAGGAATATATTCAAATATAAACTACACAGAAGCATTCTGTGAAACTTCTTTCTGATCTGAGCATACAGCTAAAAGAGTTAAACCATACTTTTGATTGAGCAGTTTTGAAACACTCTGTAGAAAATGCAACTGGACATTCGTAGCGCTAAGTGTGTAATAGTGGAAAAGAGAATATGTTCAAATATAAACTACACAGAAGCATTGTATGAAAATTCTTTCTGTTCTGTGCATTCAACTAACAGAGTTGAACCTTACTTTTGATTGAGCCGTTCTGAAACACTATTTCTGTAGAAACTACAATTGGACATGCTAAGCGCTAAGAGGCCTACATTGGGAAAAAGAATATCTTCAAATAAAAACTACACAGATGCATTCTGTGAAACTTATTTCTGATCTGTAAATTCAGTTAACAGAGATAAAACATATTTTTGATTGAGCAGTTATGAAACACTCTTTTTGTAGAAAATGCAAGTGGAGATTCGGAGCGCTAAGAGGGTAATAGTGGAAAAAGGAATGTCTTCAATTATAAACTACACAGAATCATTCGGTGAAACTTATTTCTGATCTGTGCATTCAGCTAACAGAGTTAAACCATACTTTTGATTGAGCAGATCTGAACACTCTTTCTGTTGAAAATGCAACTGGACATTTGGAGCGCTAAGAGCGTAGTAGTGGAAAAAGGAATATATTCAAATATAAACTACACAGAAGCATTCTGTGAAACTTCTTTCTGATCTGAGCATACAGCTAAAAGAGTTAAACCATACTTTTGATTGAGCAGTTTTGAAACACTCTGTAGAAAATGCAACTGGACATTCGTAGCGCTAAGTGGGTAATAGTGGACAAGAGAATATGTTCAAATATAAACTACACAGAAGCATTGTATGAAAATTCTTTCTGTTCTGTGCATTCAACTAACAGAGTTGAACCTTACTTTTGATTGAGCCGTTCTGAAACACTATTTCTGTAGAAACTGCAATTGGACATGCTAAGCGCTAAGAGGCCTACATTGGGAAAAAGAATATCTTCAAATAAAAACTACACAGATGCATTCTGTGAAACTTATTTCTGATCTGTAAATTCAGTTAACAGAGATAAAACATATTTTTGATTGAGCAGTTATGAAACACTCTTTTTGTAGAAAATGCAAGTGGAGATTCGGAGCGCTAAGAGGGTAATAGTGGAAAAAGGAATGTCTTCAAATATAAACTACACAGAATCATTCGGTGAAACTTATTTCTGATCTGTGCATTCAGCTAACAGAGTTAAACCATACTTTTGATTGAGCAGATCTGAACACTCTTTCTGTTGAAAATGCAACTGGACATTTGGAGCGCTAAGAGCGTAGTAGTGGAAAAAGGAATATATTCAAATATAAACTACACGGAAGCATTCTGTGAAACTTCTTTCTGATCTGAGCATTCAGCTAACAGAGTTAAACCATACTTTTGATTGAGCAGTTTTGAAACACTCTGTCTGTAGAAAATGCAACTGGACATTCGTAGCGCTAAGTGGGTAATAGTGGAAAAGAGAATATGTTCAAATATAAACTACACAGAAACATTGTATGAAACTTCTTTCTGTTCTGTGCATTCAACTAACAGAGTTGAACCTTACTTTTGATTGAGCCGTTCTGAAACACTCTTTCTGTAGAAACTGCAATTGGACATTCTGAGCGCTAAGAGGCCTATATTGGGAAAAAGAATGTCTACAAATAAAAACTACACAGAAGAATTGTGTGAAACTTCTTTCTGTTCTGTTTGTTCCACTAAAAGAGTTGAACATTAGTTTTCATTGAGCCGTTCTGAAACACTCTTTCTGTAGAAAATGCAAGTGGAGATTCGGAGCGCTAAGAGGGTAATAGTGGAAAAAGGAATGTCTCCAAATATAAACTACACAGAATCATTCTGTGAAACTTCTTTCTGACCTGTGCATTCAGCTAACAGAGTTAAACCATACTTTTGATTGAGCAGATCTGAACACTCTTTCTGTAGAAAATGCAACTGGACATTTGGAGCGCTAAGAGAGTAGTAGTGGAAAAAGGAATATATTCAAATATAAACTACACAGAAGCATTCTGTGAAACTTCTTTCTGATCTGAGCATTTAGCTAACAGAGTTAAACCATACTTTTGATTGAGCAGTTTTGAAACACTCTGTCTGTAGAAAATGCAACTGGACATTCGTAGCGCTAAGTGGGTAATAGTGGAAAAAAGAATATGTTCAAATATAAACTACACAGAAGCATTGTATGAAACTTCTTTCTGTTCTGTGCATTCAACTAACAGAGTTGAACCTTACTTTTGATTGAGCCGTTCTGAAACACTCTTTCTGTAGAAACTGCAATTGGACATTCTGAGCGCTAAGAGGCCTCTATTGGGGAAAATAATATCTTCAAATAAAAACTACACAGAAGCATTGTGTGAAACTTATTTCTGATATGTTCATTAAGCTAACAGAGATAAACCATACTTTTGATTGCGCAGTTCTGAACACTCTTTCTGTAGAAAATGTAAGTGGACATTCAGAGCGCTAAGAGGGTAATAGTGGAAAAAGGAATATATTCAAATATAAACTACACAGTAGCATTCTGTGAAAATTCTTTCTGTTCTGTGCATTCAACTAACAGAGTTGAACCTTACTTTTGATTGAGCCGTTCTGAAACACTCTTTCTGTAGAAACTGCAATTGGACATGCTAAGCGCTAAGAGGCCTACATTGGGAAAAAGATTATCTTCAAATAAAAACTACACAGATGCATTCTGTGAAACTTATTTCTGATCTGTAAATTCAGTTAACAGAGATAAAACATATTTTTGATTGAGCAGTTATGAAACACTCCTTTGTAGAAAATGCAAGTGGAGATTCGGAGCGCTAAGAGGGTAATAGTGGAAAAAGGAATGTCTTCAAATATAAACTACACAGAATCATTCGGTGAAACTTCTTTCTGATCTGTGCATTCAGCTAACAGAGTTAAACCATACTTTTGATTGAGCAGATCTGAACACTCTTTCTGTTGAAAATGCAACTGGACATTTGGAGCGCTAAGAGCGTAGTAGTGGAAAAAGGAATATATTCAAATATAAACTACACAGAAGCATTCTGTGAAACTTCTTTCTGATCTGAGCATACAGCTAAAAGAGTTAAACCATACTTTTGATTGAGCAGTTTTGAAACACTCTGTAGAAAATGCAACTGGACATTCGTAGCGCTAAGTGGGTAATAGTGGAAAAAAGTATATGTTCAAATATAAACTACACAGAAGCATTGTATGAAAATTCTTTCTGTTCTGTGCATTCAACTAACAGAGTTGAACCTTACTTTTGATTGAGCCGTTCTGAAACACTATTTCTGTAGAAACTGCAATTGGACATGCTAAGCGCTAAGAGGCCTACATTGGGAAAAAGAATATCTTCAAATAAAAACTACACAGATGCATTCTGTGAAACTTATTTCTGATCTGTAAATTCAGTTAACAGAGATAAAACATATTTTTGATTGAGCAGTTATGAAACACTCTTTTTGTAGAAAATGCATGTGGAGATTCGGAGCGCTAAGAGGGTGATAGTGGAAAAAGGAATGTCTTCAAATATAAACTACACAGAATCATTCGGTGAAACTTATTTCTGATCTGTGCATTCATCTAACAGAGTTAAACCATACTTTTGATTGAGCAGATCTGAACACTCTTTCTGTTGAAAATGCAACTGGACATTTGGAGCGCTAAGAGCGTAGTAGTGGAAAAAGGAATATATTCAAATATAAACTACACAGAAGCATTCTGTGAAATTTCTTTCTGATCTGAGCATACAGCTAAAAGAGTTAAACCATACTTTGATTGAGCAGTTTTGAAACACTCTGTAGAAAATGCAACTGGATATTCGTAGCGCTAAGTGGGTAATAGTGGAAAAGAGAATATGTTCAAATATAAACTACACAGAAGCATTGTATGAAAATTCTTTCTGTTCTGTGCATTCAACTAACAGAGTTGAACCTTACTTTTGATTGAGCCGTTCTGAAACACTATTTCTGTAGGAACTGCAATTGGACATGCTAAGCGCTAAGAGGCCTACATTGGGAAAAAGAATATCTTCAAATAAAAACTACACAGATGCATTCTGTGAAACTTATTTCTGATCTGTAAATTCAGTTAACAGAGATAAAACATATTTTTGATTGAGCAGTTATGAAACACTCTTTTTGTAGAAAATGCAAGTGGAGATTCGGAGCGCTAAGAGGGTAATAGTGGAAAAAGGAATGTCTTCAAATATAAACTACACAGAATCATTCGGTGAAACTTATTTCTGATCTGTGCATTCAGCTAACAGAGTTAAACCATACTTTTGATTGAGCAGATCTGAACACTCTTTCTGTTGAAAATGCAACTGGACATTTGGAGTGCTAAGAGCGTAGTAGTGGAAAAAGGAATATATTCAAATATAAACTACACAGAAGCATTCTGTGAAACTTCTTTCTGATCTGAGCATTCAGCTAACAGAGTTAAACCATACTTTTGATTGAGCAGTTTTGAAACACTCTGTCTGTAGAAAATGCAACTGGACATTCGTAGCGCTAAGTGGGTAATAGTGGAAAAGAGAATATGTTCAAATATAAACTACACAGAAACATTGTATGAAACTTCTTTCTGTTCTGTGCATTCAACTAACAGAGTTGAACCTTACTTTTGATTGAGCCGTTCTGAAACACTCTTTCTGTAGAAACTGCAATTGGACATTCTGAGCGCTAAGAGGCCTATATTGGGAAAAAGAATGTCTACAAATAAAAACTACACAGAAGAATTGTGTGAAACTTCTTTCTGTTCTGTTTGTTCCACTAAAAGAGTTGAACATTAGTTTTCATTGAGCCGTTCTGAAACACTCTTTCTGTAGAAAATGCAAGTGGAGATTCGGAGCGCTAAGAGGGTAATAGTGGAAAAAGGAATGTCTCCAAATATAAACTACACAGAATCATTCTGTGAAACTTCTTTCTGACCTGTGCATTCAGCTAACAGAGTTAAACCATACTTTTGATTGAGCAGATCTGAACACTCTTTCTGTAGAAAATGCAACTGGACATTTGGAGCGCTAAGAGAGTAGTAGTGGAAAAAGGAATATATTCAAATATAAACTACACAGAAGCATTCTGTGAAACTTCTTTCTGATCTGAGCATTTAGCTAACAGAGTTAAACCATACTTTTGATTGAGCAGTTTTGAAACACTCTGTCTGTAGAAAATGCAACTGGACATTCGTAGCGCTAAGTGGGTAATAGTGGAAAAAAGAATATGTTCAAATATAAACTACACAGAAGCATTGTATGAAACTTCTTTCTGTTCTGTGCATTCAACTAACAGAGTTGAACCTTACTTTTGATTGAGCCTTTCTGAAACACTCTTTCTGTAGAAACTGCAATTGGACATTCTGAGCGCTAAGAGGCCTCTATTGGGAAAAATAATATCTTCAAATAAAAACTACACAGAAGCATTGTGTGAAACTTATTTCTGATATGTTCATTAAGCTAACAGAGTTAAACCATACTTTTGATTGCGCAGTTCTGAACACTCTTTCTGTAGAAAATGCAAGTGGACATTCGGAGCGCTAAGAGGGTAATAGTGGAAAAAGGAATATATTCAAATATAAACTACACAGTAGCATTCTGTGAAAATTCTTTCTGTTCTGTGCATTCAACTAACAGAGTTGAACCTTACTTTTGATTGAGCCGTTCTGAAACACTCTTTCTGTAGAAACTGCAATTGGACATGCTAAGCGCTAAGAGGCCTACATTGGGAAAAAGAATATCTTCAAATAAAAACTGCACAGATGCATTCTGTGAAACTTACTTCTGATCTGTAAATTCAGTTAACAGAGATAAAACATATTTTTGATTGAGCAGTTATGAAACACTCTTTTTGTAGAAAATGCAAGTGGAGATTCGGAGCGCTAAGAGGGTAATAGTGGAAAAAGAAATGTCTTCAAATATAAACTACACAGAATCATTCGGTGAAACTTATTTCTGATCTGTGCATTCAGCTAACAGAGTTAAACCATACTTTTGATTGAGCAGATCAGAACACTCTTTCTGTTGAAAATGCAACTGGACATTTGGAGCGCTAAGAACGTAGTAGTGGAAAAAGGAATATATTCAAATATAAACTACACAGAAGCATTCTGTGAAACTACTTTCTGATCTGAGCATTCAGCTAACAGAGTTAAACCATACTTTTGATTGACCAGTTTTGAAACACTCTGTCTGTAGAAAATGCAACTGGACTTTCGTAGCGCTAAGTGGGTAATAGTGGAAAAAAGAATATGTTCAAATATAAACTACACAGAAGCATTGTATGAAACTTCTTTCTGTTCTGTGCATTCAACTAACAGAGTTGAACCTTACTTTTGATTGAGCCTTTCTGAAACACTCTTTCTGTAGAAACTGCAATTGGACATTCTGAGCGCTAAGAGGACTATATTGGGAAAAATAATATCTTCAAATAAAAACTACACAGAAGCATTGTGTGAAACTTATTTCTGATATGTTCATTAAGCTAACAGAGTTAAACCATACTTTTGATTGCGCAGTTCTGAACACTCTTTCTGTAGAAAATGCAAGTGGACATTCGGAGCGCTAAGAGGGTAATAGTGGAAAAAGGAATATATTCAAATATAAACTACACAGTAGCATTCTGTGAAAATTCTTTCTGTTCTGTGCATTCAACTAACAGAGTTGAACCTTACTTTTGATTGAGCCGTTCTGAAACACTCTTTCTGTAGAAACTGCAATTGGACATGCTAAGCGCTAAGAGGCCTACATTGGGAAAAAGAATATATTCAAATAAAAACTACACAGATGCATTCTGTGAAACTTATTTCTGATCTGTAAATTCAGTTAACAGAGATAAAACATATTTTTGATTGAGCAGTTATGAAACACTCTTTTTGTAGAAAATGCAAGTGGAGATTCGGAGCGCTAAGAGGGTAATAGTGGAAAAAGGAATGTCTTCAAATATAAACTACACAGAATCATTCGGTGAAACTTCTTTCTGATCTGTGCATTCAGCTAAGAGAGTTAAACCATACTTTTGATTGAGCAGATCTGAACACTCTTTCTGTTGAAAATGCAACTGGACATTTGGAGCGCTAAGAGCGTAGTAGTGGAAAAAGGAATATATTCAAATATAAACTACACAGAAGCATTCTGTGAAACTTCTTTCTGATCTGAGCATTCAGCTAACAGAGTTAAACCATACTTTTGATTGAGCACTTTTGAAACACTCTGTCTGTAGAAAATGCAACTGGACATTCGTAGAGCTAAGTGGGTAATAGTGGAAAAGAGAATATGTTCAAATATAAACTACACAGAAACATTGTATGAAACTTCTTTCTGTTCTGTGCATTCAACTAACAGAGTTGAACCTTACTTTTGATTGAGCCGTTCTGAAACACTCTTTCTGTAGAAACTGCAATTGGACATTCTGAGCGCTAAGAGGCCTATATTGGGAAAAAGAATGTCTACAAATAAAAACTACACAGAAGAATTGTGTGAAACTTCTTTCTGTTCTGTTTGTTCAACTAAAAGAGTTGAAACTTAGTTTTGATTGAGCCGTTCTGAAACACTCTTTCTGTAGAAAATGCAAGTGGAGATTCGGAGCGCTAAGAGGGTAATAGTGGAAAAAGGAATGTCTCCAAATATAAACTACACAGAATCATTCTGTGAAACTTCTTTCTGATCTGTGCATTCAGCTAACAGAGTTAAACCATACTTTTGATTGAGCAGATCTGAACACTCTTTCTGTAGAAAATGCAACTGGACATTTGGAGCGCTAAGAGAGTAGTAGTGGAAAAAGGAATATATTCAAATATAAACTACACAGAAGCATTCTGTGAAACTTCTTTCTGATCTGAGCATTCAGCTAACTGAGTTAAACCATACTTATGATTGAGCAGTTTTGAAACACTCTGTCTGTAGAAAATGCAACTGGACATTCGTAGCGCTAAGTGGGTAATAGTGGAAAAAAGAATATGTTCAAATATAAACTACACAGAAGCATTGTATGAAACTTCTTTCTGTTCTGTGCATTCAACTAACAGAGTTGAACCTTACTTTTGATTGAGCCTTTCTGAAACACTCTTTCTGTAGAAACTGCAATTGGACATTCTGAGCGCTAAGAGGCCTCTATTGGGAAAAATAATATCTTCAAATAAAAACTACACAGAAGCATTGTGTGAAACTTATTTCTGATATGTTCATTAAGCTAACAGAGTTAAACCATACTTTTGATTGCGCAGTTCTGAACACTCTTTCTGTAGAAAATGCAAGTGGACATTCGGAGCGCTAAGAGGGTAATAGTGGAAAAAGGAATATATTCAAATATAAACTACACAGTAGCATTCTGTGAAAATTCTTTCTGTTCTGTGCATTCAACTAACAGAGTTGAACCTTACTTTTGATTGAGCCGTTCTGAAACACTCTTTCTGTAGAAACTGCAATTGGACATGCTAAGCGCTAAGAGGCCTAAATTGGGAAAAAGAATATCTTCAAATAAAAACTGCACAGATGCATTCTGTGAAACTTACTTCTGATCTGTAAATTCAGTTAACAGAGATAAAACATATTTTTGATTGAGCAGTTATGAAACACTCTTTTTGTAGCAAATGCAAGTGGAGATTCGGAGCGCTAAGAGGGTAATAGTGGAAAAAGAAATGTCTTCAAATATAAACTACACAGAATCATTCGGTGAAACTTCTTTCTGATCTGTGCATTCAGCGAACAGAGTTAAACCATACTTTTGATTGAGCAGATCAGAACACTCTTTCTGTTGAAAATGCAACTGGACATTTGGAGCGCTAAGAACGTAGTAGTGGAAAAAGGAATATATTCAAATATAAACTACACAGAAGCATTCTGTGAAACTTCTTTCTGATCTGAGCATTCAGCTAACAGAGTTAAACCATACTTTTGATTGACCAGTTTTGAAACACTCTGTCTGTAGAAAATGCAACTGGACTTTCGTAGCGCTAAGTGGGTAATAGTGGAAAAAAGAATATGTTCAAATATAAACTACACAGAAGCATTGTATGAAACTTCTTTCTGTTCTGTGCATTCAACTAACAGAGTTGAACCTTACTTTTGATTGAGCCTTTCTGAAACACTCTTTCTGTAGAAACTGCAATTGGACATTCTGAGCGCTAAGAGGACTATATTGGGAAAAATAATATCTTCAAATAAAAACTACACAGAAGCATTGTGTGAAACTTATTTCTGATATGTTCATTAAGCTAACAGAGTTAAACCATACTTTTGATTGCGCAGTTCTGAACACTCTTTCTGTAGAAAATGCAAGTGGACATTCGGAGCGCTAAGAGGGTAATAGTGGAAAAAGGAATATATTCAAATATAAACTACACAGTAGCATTCTGTGAAAATTCTTTCTGTTCTGTGCATTCAACTAACAGAGTTGAACCTTACTTTTGATTGAGCCGTTCTGAAACACTCTTTCTGTAGAAACTGCAATTGGACATGCTAAGCGCTAAGAGGCCTACATTGGGAAAAAGAATATCTTCAAATAAAAACTACACAGATGCATTCTGTGAAACTTATTTCTGATCTGTAAATTCAGTTAACAGAGATAAAACATATTTTTGATTGAGCAGTTATGAAACACTCTTTTTGTAGAAAATGCAAGTGGAGATTCGGAGCGCTAAGAGGGTAATAGTGGAAAAAGTAATGTCTTCAAATATAAACTACACAGAATCATTCGGTGAAACTTCTTTCTGATCTGTGCATTCAGCTAACAGAGTTAAACCATACTTTTGATTGAGCAGATCTGAACACTCTTTCTGTTGAAAATGCAACTGGACATTTGGAGCGCTAAGAGCGTAGTAGTGGAAAAAGGAATATATTCAAATATAAACTACACAGAAGCATTCTGTGAAACTTCTTTCTGATCTGAGCATACAGCTAACAGAGTTAAACCATACTTTTGATTGAGCAGTTTTGAAACACTCTGTCTGTTGAAAATGCAACTGGACTTTCCTAGCGCTAAGTGGGTAATAGTGGAAAAAAGTATATGTTCAAATATAAACTACACAGAAGCATTGTATGAAACTTCTTTCTGTTCTGTGCATTCAACTAACAGAGTTGAAACTTACTTTTGATTGAGCCGTTCTGAAACACTCTTTCTGTAGAAACTGCAATTGGACATTCTGAGCGCTAAGAGGCCTATATTGGGAAAAAGAATGTCTACAAATAAAAACTACACAGAAGAATTGTGTGAAACTTCTTTCTGTTCTGTTTGTTCCACTAAAAGAGTTGAACATTAGTTTTCATTGAGCCATTCTGAAACACTCTTTCTGTAGAAAATGCAAGTGGAGATTCGGAGCGCTAAGAGGGTAATAGTGGAAAAAGGAATGTCTCCAAATATAAACTACACAGAATCATTCTGTAAAACTTCTTTCTGACCTGTGCATTCAGCTAACAGAGTTAAACCATACTTTTGATTGAGCAGATCTGAACACTCTTTCTGTAGAAAATGCAACTGGACATTTGGAGCGCTAAGAGAGTAGTAGTGGAAAAAGGAATATATTCAAATATAAACTACACAGAAGCATTCTGTGAAACTTCTTTCTGATCTGAGCATTTAGCTAACAGAGTTAAACCATACTTTTGATTGAGCAGTTTTGAAACATTCTGTCTGTAGAAAATGCAACTGGACATTCGTAGCGCTAAGTGGGTAATAGTGGAAAAAAGAAAATGTTCAAATATAAACTACACAGAAGCATTGTATGAAACTTCTTTCTGTTCTGTGCATTCAACTAACAGAGTTGAACCTTACTTTTGATTGAGCCTTTCTGAAACACTCTTTCTGTAGAAACTGCAATTGGACATTCTGAGCGCTAAGAGGCATATATTGGGAAAAATAATATCTTCAAATAAAAACTACACAGAAGCATTGTGTGACACTTATTTCTGATATGTTCATTAAGCTAACAGAGTTAAACCATACTTTTGATTGCGCAGTTCTGAACACTCTTTCTGTAGAAAATGCAAGTGGACATTCGGAGCGGTAAGAGGGTAATAGTGGAAAAAGGAATATATTCAAATATAAACTACACAGTAGCATTCTGTGAAAATTCTTTCTGTTCTGTGCATTCAACTAACAGCGTTGAACCTTACTTTTGATTGAGCCGTTCTGAAACACTCTTTCTGTAGAAACTGCAATTGGACATTCTGAGCGCTAAGAGGCCTCTATTGGGAAAAATAATATCTTCAAATAAAAACTACACAGAAGCATTGTGTGAAACTTATTTCTGATATGTTCATTAAGCTAACAGAGTTAAACCATACTTTTGATTGCGCAGTTCTGAACACTCTTTCTGTAGAAAATGCAAGTGGACATTCGGAGCGCTAAGAGGGTAATAGTGGAAAAAGGAATATATTCAAATATAAACTACACAGTAGCATTCTGTGAAAATTCTTTCTGTTCTGTGCATTCAACTAACAGAGTTGAACCTTACTTTTGATTGAGCCGTTCTGAAACACTCTTTCTGTAGAAACTGCAATTGGACATGCTAAGCGCTAAGAGGCCTACATTGGGAAAAAGAATATCTTCAAATAAAAACTGCACAGATGCATTCTGTGAAACTTACTTCTGATCTGTAAATTCAGTTAACAGAGATAAAACATATTTTTGATTGAGCAGTTATGAAACACTCTTTTTGTAGAAAATGCAAGTGGAGATTCGGAGCGCTAAGAGGGTAATAGTGGAAAAAGAAATGTCTTCAAATATAAACTACACAGAATCATTCGGTGAAACTTATTTCTGATCTGTGCATTCAGCTAACAGAGTTAAACCATACTTTTGATTGAGCAGATCAGAACACTCTTTCTGTTGAAAATGCAACTGGACATTTGGAGCGCTAAGAACGTAGTAGTGGAAAAAGGAATATATTCAAATATAAACTACACAGAAGCATTCTGTGAAACTTCTTTCTGATCTGAGCATTCAGCTAACAGAGTTAAACCATACTTTTGATTGACCAGTTTTGAAACACTCTGTCTGTAGAAAATGCAACTGGACTTTCGTAGCGCTAAGTGGGTAATAGTGGAAAAAAGAATATGTTCAAATATAAACTACACAGAAGCATTGTATGAAACTTCTTTCTGTTCTGTGCATTCAACTAACAGAGTTGAACCTTACTTTTGATTGAGCCTTTCTGAAACACTCTTTCTGTAGAAACTGCAATTGGACATTCTGAGCGCTAAGAGGACTATATTGGGAAAAATAATATCTTCAAATAAAAACTACACAGAAGCATTGTGTGAAACTTATTTCTGATATGTTCATTAAGCTAACAGAGTTAAACCATACTTTTGATTGCGCAGTTCTGAACACTCTTTCTGTAGAAAATGCAAGTGGACATTCGGAGCGCTAAGAGGGTAATAGTGGAAAAAGGAATATATTCAAATATAAACTACACAGTAGCATTCTGTGAAAATTCTTTCTGTTCTGTGCATTCAACTAACAGAGTTGAACCTTACTTTTGATTGAGCCGTTCTGAAACACTCTTTCTGTAGAAACTGCAATTGGACATGCTAAGCGCTAAGAGGCCTACATTGGGAAAAAGAATATATTCAAATAAAAACTACACAGATGCATTCTGTGAAACTTATTTCTGATCTGTAAATTCAGTTAACAGAGATAAAACATATTTTTGATTGAGCAGTTATGAAACACTCTTTTTGTAGAAAATGCAAGTGGAGATTCGGAGCGCTAAGAGGGTAATAGTGGAAAAAGGAATGTCTTCAAATATAAACTACACAGAATCATTCGGTGAAACTTCTTTCTGATCTGTGCATTCAGCTAAGAGAGTTAAACCATACTTTTGATTGAGCAGATCTGAACACTCTTTCTGTTGAAAATGCAACTGGACATTTGGAGCGCTAAGAGCGTAGTAGTGGAAAAAGGAATATATTCAAATATAAACTACACAGAAGCATTCTGTGAAACTTCTTTCTGATCTGAGCATTCAGCTAACAGAGTTAAACCATACTTTTGATTGAGCACTTTTGAAACACTCTGTCTGTAGAAAATGCAACTGGACATTCGTAGAGCTAAGTGGGTAATAGTGGAAAAGAGAATATGTTCAAATATAAACTACACAGAAACATTGTATGAAACTTCTTTCTGTTCTGTGCATTCAACTAACAGAGTTGAACCTTACTTTTGATTGAGCCGTTCTGAAACACTCTTTCTGTAGAAACTGCAATTGGACATTCTGAGCGCTAAGAGGCCTATATTGGGAAAAAGAATGTCTACAAATAAAAACTACACAGAAGAATTGTGTGAAACTTCTTTCTGTTCTGTTTGTTCAACTAAAAGAGTTGAAATTTAGTTTTGATTGAGCCGTTCTGAAACACTCTTTCTGTAGAAAATGCAAGTGGAGATTCGGAGCGCTAAGAGGGTAATAGTGGAAAAAGGAATGTCTCCAAATATAAACTACACAGAATCATTCTGTGAAACTTCTTTCTGATCTGTGCATTCAGCTAACAGAGTTAAACCATACTTTTGATTGAGCAGATCTGAACACTCTTTCTGTAGAAAATGCAACTGGACATTTGGAGCGCTAAGAGAGTAGTAGTGGAAAAAGGAATATATTCAAATATAAACTACACAGAAGCATTCTGTGAAACTTCTTTCTGATCTGAGCATTCAGCTAACTGAGTTAAACCATACTTATGATTGAGCAGTTTTGAAACACTCTGTCTGTAGAAAATGCAACTGGACATTCGTAGCGCTAAGTGGGTAATAGTGGAAAAAAGAATATGTTCAAATATAAACTACACAGAAGCATTGTATGAAACTTCTTTCTGTTCTGTGCATTCAACTAACAGAGTTGAACCTTACTTTTGATTGAGCCTTTCTGAAACACTCTTTCTGTAGAAACTGCAATTGGACATTCTGAGCGCTAAGAGGCCTCTATTGGGAAAAATAATATCTTCAAATAAAAACTACACAGAAGCATTGTGTGAAACTTATTTCTGATATGTTCATTAAGCTAACAGAGTTAAACCATACTTTTGATTGCGCAGTTCTGAACACTCTTTCTGTAGAAAATGCAAGTGGACATTCGGAGCGCTAAGAGGGTAATAGTGGAAAAAGGAATATATTCAAATATAAACTACACAGTAGCATTCTGTGAAAATTCTTTCTGTTCTGTGCATTCAACTAACAGAGTTGAACCTTACTTTTGATTGAGCCGTTCTGAAACACTCTTTCTGTAGAAACTGCAATTGGACATGTTAAGCGCTAAGAGGCCTAAATTGGGAAAAAGAATATCTTCAAATAAAAACTGCACAGATGCATTCTGTGAAACTTACTTCTGATCTGTAAATTCAGTTAACAGAGATAAAACATATTTTTGATTGAGCAGTTATGAAACACTCTTTTTGTAGCAAATGCAAGTGGAGATTCGGAGCGCTAAGAGGGTAATAGTGGAAAAAGAAATGTCTTCAAATATAAACTACACAGAATCATTCGGTGAAACTTCTTTCTGATCTGTGCATTCAGCGAACAGAGTTAAACCATACTTTTGATTGAGCAGATCAGAACACTCTTTCTGTTGAAAATGCAACTGGACATTTGGAGCGCTAAGAACGTAGTAGTGGAAAAAGGAATATATTCAAATATAAACTACACAGAAGCATTCTGTGAAACTTCTTTCTGATCTGAGCATTCAGCTAACAGAGTTAAACCATACTTTTGATTGACCAGTTTTGAAACACTCTGTCTGTAGAAAATGCAACTGGACTTTCGTAGCGCTAAGTGGGTAATAGTGGAAAAAAGAATATGTTCAAATATAAACTACACAGAAGCATTGTATGAAACTTCTTTCTGTTCTGTGCATTCAACTAACAGAGTTGAACCTTACTTTTGATTGAGCCTTTCTGAAACACTCTTTCTGTAGAAACTGCAATTGGACATTCTGAGCGCTAAGAGGACTATATTGGGAAAAATAATATCTTCAAATAAAAACTACACAGAAGCATTGTGTGAAACTTATTTCTGATATGTTCATTAAGCTAACAGAGTTAAACCATACTTTTGATTGCGCAGTTCTGAACACTCTTTCTGTAGAAAATGCAAGTGGACATTCGGAGCGCTAAGAGGGTAATAGTGGAAAAAGGAATATATTCAAATATAAACTACACAGTAGCATTCTGTGAAAATTCTTTCTGTTCTGTGCATTCAACTAACAGAGTTGAACCTTACTTTTGATTGAGCCGTTCTGAAACACTCTTTCTGTAGAAACTGCAATTGGACATGCTAAGCGCTAAGAGGCCTACATTGGGAAAAAGAATATCTTCAAATAAAAACTACACAGATGCATTCTGTGAAACTTATTTCTGATCTGTAAATTCAGTTAACAGAGATAAAACATATTTTTGATTGAGCAGTTATGAAACACTCTTTTTGTAGAAAATGCAAGTGGAGATTCGGAGCGCTAAGAGGGTAATAGTGGAAAAAGTAATGTCTTCAAATATAAACTACACAGAATCATTCGGTGAAACTTCTTTCTGATCTGTGCATTCAGCTAACAGAGTTAAACCATACTTTTGATTGAGCAGATCTGAACACTCTTTCTGTTGAAAATGCAACTGGACATTTGGAGCGCTAAGAGCGTAGTAGTGGAAAAAGGAATATATTCAAATATAAACTACACAGAAGCATTCTGTGAAACTTCTTTCTGATCTGAGCATACAGCTAACAGAGTTAAACCATACTTTTGATTGAGCAGTTTTGAAACACTCTGTCTGTTGAAAATGCAACTGGACTTTCCTAGCGCTAAGTGGGTAATAGTGGAAAAAAGTATATGTTCAAATATAAACTACACAGAAGCATTGTATGAAACTTCTTTCTGTTCTGTGCATTCAACTAACAGAGTTGAAACTTACTTTTGATTGAGCCGTTCTGAAACACTCTTTCTGTAGAAACTGCAATTGGACATTCTGAGCGCTAAGAGGCCTATATTGGGAAAAAGAATGTCTACAAATAAAAACTACACAGAAGAATTGTGTGAAACTTCTTTCTGTTCTGTTTGTTCCACTAAAAGAGTTGAACATTAGTTTTCATTGAGCCATTCTGAAACACTCTTTCTGTAGAAAATGCAAGTGGAGATTCGGAGCGCTAAGAGGGTAATAGTGGAAAAAGGAATGTCTCCAAATATAAACTACACAGAATCATTCTGTAAAACTTCTTTCTGACCTGTGCATTCAGCTAACAGAGTTAAACCATACTTTTGATTGAGCAGATCTGAACACTCTTTCTGTAGAAAATGCAACTGGACATTTGGAGCGCTAAGAGAGTAGTAGTGGAAAAAGGAATATATTCAAATATAAACTACACAGAAGCATTCTGTGAAACTTCTTTCTGATCTGAGCATTTAGCTAACAGAGTTAAACCATACTTTTGATTGAGCAGTTTTGAAACATTCTGTCTGTAGAAAATGCAACTGGACATTCGTAGCGCTAAGTGGGTAATAGTGGAAAAAAGAAAATGTTCAAATATAAACTACACAGAAGCATTGTATGAAACTTCTTTCTGTTCTGTGCATTCAACTAACAGAGTTGAACCTTACTTTTGATTGAGCCTTTCTGAAACACTCTTTCTGTAGAAACTGCAATTGGACATTCTGAGCGCTAAGAGGCATATATTGGGAAAAATAATATCTTCAAATAAAAACTACACAGAAGCATTGTGTGACACTTATTTCTGATATGTTCATTAAGCTAACAGAGTTAAACCATACTTTTGATTGCGCAGTTCTGAACACTCTTTCTGTAGAAAATGCAAGTGGACATTCGGAGCGGTAAGAGGGTAATAGTGGAAAAAGGAATATATTCAAATATAAACTACACAGTAGCATTCTGTGAAAATTCTTTCTGTTCTGTGCATTCAACTAACAGCGTTGAACCTTACTTTTGATTGAGCCGTTCTGAAACACTCTTTCTGTAGAAACTGCAATTGGACATGCTAAGCGCTAAGAGGCCTACATTGGGAAAAAGAATATCTTCAAATAAAAACTACACAGATTCATTCTGTGAAACTTATTTCTGATCTGTAAATTCAGTTAACAGAGATAAAACATATTTTTGATTGAGCAGTTATGAAACACTCTTTTTGTAGAAAATGCAAGTGGAGATTCGGAGCGCTAAGAGGGTAATAGTGGAAAAAGGAATGTCTTCAAATATAAACTACACAGAATCATTCGGTGAAACTTCTTTCTGATCTGTGCATTCAGCTAACAGAGTTAAACCATACTTTTGATTGAGCAGATCTGAACACTCTTTCTGTTGAAAATGCAACTGGACATTTGGAGCGCTAAGAGCGTAGTAGTGGAAAAAGGAATATATTCAAATATAAACTACACAGAAGCATTCTGTGAAACTTCTTTCTGATCTGAGCATTCAGCTAACAGAGTTAAACCATACTTTTGATTGAGCAGTTTTGAAACACTCTGTCTGTAGAAAATGCAACTGGACATTCGTAGCGCTAAGTGGGTAATAGTGGAAAAAGAATATGTTCAAATATAAAATACACAGAAGCATTGTATGAAACTTCTTTCTGTTCTGTGCATTCAACTAACAGAGTTGAACCTTACTTTTGATTGAGCCTTTCTGAAACACTCTTTCTGTAGAAACTGCAATTGGACATTCTGAGCGCTAAGAGGCCTATATTGGGAAAAATAATATCTTCAAATAAAAACTACACAGAAGCATTGTGTGAAACTTATTTCTGATATGTTCATTAAGCTAACAGAGTTAAACCATACTTTTGATTGCGCAGTTCTGAACACTCTTTCTGTAGAAAATGCAAGTGGACATTCGGAGCGCTAAGAGGGTAATAGTGGAAAAAGGAATTTATTCAAATATAAACTACACAGTAGCATTCTGTGAAAATTCTTTCTGTTCTGTGCATTCAACTAACAGAGTTGAACCTTACTTTTGATTGAGCCGTTCTGAAACACTCTTTCTGTAGAAACTGCAATTGGACATGCTAAGCGCTAAGAGGCCTACATTGGGAAAAAGAATATCTTCAAATAAAAACTACACAGATGCATTCTGTGAAACTTATTTCTGATCTGTAAATTCAGTTAACAGAGATAAAACATATTTTTGATTGAGCAGTTATGAAACACTCTTTTTGTAGAAAATGCAAGTGGAGATTCGGAGCGCTAAGGGGGTAATAGTGGAAAAAGGAATGTCTTCAAATATAAACTACACAGAATCATTCGGTGAAACTTCTTTCTGATCTGTGCATTCAGCTAACAGAGTTAAACCATACTTTTGATTGAGCAGATCTGAACACTCTTTCTGTTGAAAATGCAACTGGACATTTGGAGCGCTAAGAGCGTAGTAGTGGAAAAAGGAATATATTCAAATATAAACTACACAGAAGCATTCTGTGAAACTTCTTTCTGATCCGAGCATTCAGCTAACAGAGTTAAACCATACTTTTGATTGAGCAGTTTTGAAACACTCTGTCTGTAGAAAATGCAACTGGACATTCGTAGCGCTAAGTGGGTAATAGTGGAAAAGAGAATATGTTCTAATATAAACTACACAGAAGCATTGTATGAAACTTCTTTCTGTTCTGTGCATTCAACTAACAGAGTTGAACCTTACTTTTGATTGAGCCGTTCTGAAACACTCTTTCTGTAGAAACTGCAATTGGACATCCTGAGCGCTAAGAGGCCTATATTGGGAAAAAGAATGTCTACAAATAAAAACTACACAGAAGAATTGTGTGAAACTTCTTTCTGTTCTGTTTGTTCAACTAAAAGAGTTGAACCTTAGTTTTGATTGAGCCGTTCTGAAACACTCTTTCTGTAGAAAATGCAAGTGGAGATTCGGAGCGCTAAGAGGGTAATAGTGGAAAAAGGAATGTCTCCAAATATAAACTACACAGAATAATTCTGTGAAACTTCTTTCTGATCTGTGCATTCAGCTAACAGAGTTAAACCATACTTTTGATTGAGCAGATCTGAACACTCTTTCTGTAGAAAATGCAACTGGACATTTGGAGCGCTAAGAGAGTAGTAGTGGAAAAAGGAATATATTCAAATATAAACTACACAGAAGCATTCTGTGAAACTTCTTTCTGATCTGAGCATTCAGCTAACTGAGTTAAACCATACTTATGATTGAGCAGTTTTGAAACACTCTGTCTGTAGAAAATGCAACTGGACATTCGTAGCGCTAAGTGGGTAATAGTGGAAAAAAGAATATGTTCAAATATAAACTACACAGAAGCATTGTATGAAACTCCTTTCTGTTCTGTGCATTCAACTAACAGAGTTGAACCTTACTTTTGATTGAGCCTTTCTGAAATACTCTTTCTGTAGAAACTGCAATTGGACATTCTGAGCGCTAAGAGGCCTATATTGGGAAAAATAATATCTTCAAATAAAAACTACACAGAAGCATTGTGTGAAAATTATTTCTGATATGTTCATTAAGCTAACAGAGTTAAACCATACTTTTGATTGCGCAGTTCTGAACACTCTTTCTGTAGAAAATGCAAGTGGACATTCGGAGCGCTAAGAGGGTAATAGTGGAAAAAGGAATATATTCAAATATAAACTACACAGTAGCATTCTGTGAAAATTCTTTCTGTTCTGTGCATTCAACTAACAGAGTTGAACCTTACTTTTGATTGAGCCGTTCTGAAACACTCTTTCTGTAGAAACTGCAATTGGACATGCTAAGCGCTAAGAGGCCTAAATTGGGAAAAAGAATATCTTCAAATAAAAACTGCACAGATGCATTCTGTGAAACTTATTTCTGATCTGTAAATTCAGTTAACAGAGATAAAACATATTTTTGATTGAGCAGTTATGAAACACTCTTTTTGTAGAAAATTCAAGTGGAGATTCGGAGCGCTAAGAGGGTAATAGTGGAAAAAGGAATGTCTTCAAATATAAACTACACAGAATCATTCGGTGAAACTTCTTTCTGATCTGTGCATTCAGCTAACAGAGTTAAACCATACTTTTGATTGAGCAGATCTGAACACTCTTTCTGTTGAAAATGTAACTGGACATTTGGAGCGCTAAGAGCGTAGTAGTGGAAAAAGGAATATATTCAAATATAAACTACACAGAAGCATTCTGTGAAACTTCTTTCTGATCTGAGAATTCAGCTAACAGAGTTAAACCATACTTTTGATTGAGCAGTTTTGAAACACTCTGTCTGTAGAAAATGCAACTGGACATTCGTAGCGCTAAGTGGGTAATAGTAGAAAAAGAATATGTTCAAATATAAAATACACAGAAGCATTGTATGAAACTACTTTCTGTTCTGTGCATTCAACTAACAGAGTTGAACCTTAATTTGATTGAGCCTTTCTGAAACACTCTTTCTGTAGAAACTGCAATTGGACATTCTGAGCGCTAAGAGGCCTATATTGGGAAAAATAATATCTTCAAATAAAAACTACACAGAAGCATTGTGTGAAACTTATTTCTGATATGTTCATTAAGCTAACAGAGTTAAACCATACTTTTGATTGCGCAGTTCTGAACACTCTTTCTGTATAAAATGCAAGTGGACATTCGGAGCGCTAAGAGGGTAATAGTGGAAAAAGGAATATATTCAAATATAAACTACACAGTAGCATTCTGTGAAAATTCTTTCTGTTCTGTGCATTCAACTAACAGAGTTGAACCTTACTTTTGATTGAGCCGTTCTGAAACACTCTTTCTGTAGAAACTGCAATTGGACATGCTAAGCGCTAAGAGGCCTACATTGGGAAAAGGAATATCTTCAAATAAAAACTACACAGATGCATTCTGTGAAACTTATTTCTGATCTGTAAATTCAGTTAACAGAGATAAAACATATTTTTGATTGAGCAGTTATGAAACACACTTTTTGTAGAAAATGCAAGTGGAGATTCGGAGCGCTAAGAGGGTAATAGTGGAAAAAGGAATGTCTTCAAATATAAACTACACAGAATCATTCGGTGAAACTTCTTTCTGATCTGTGCATTCAGCTAACAGAGTTAAACCATACTTTTGATTGAGCAGATCTGAACACTCTTTCTGTTGAAAATGCAACTGGACATTTGGAGCGCTAAGAGCGTAGTAGTGGAAAAAGGAATATATTCAAATATAAACTACACAGAAGCATTCTGTGAAACTTCTTTCTGATCTGAGCATTCAGCTAACAGAGTTAAACAATACTTTTGATTGAGCAGTTTTGACACACTCTGTCTGTAGAAAATGCAACTGGACATTCGTAGCGCTAAGTGGGTAATAGTGGAAAAGAGAATATGTTCAAATATAAACTACACAGAAACATTGTATGAAACTTCTTTCTGTTCTGTGCATTCAACTAACAGAGTTGAACCTTACTTTTGATTGAGCCGTTCTGAAACACTCTTTCTGTAGAAACTGCAATTGGACATTCTGAGCGCTAAGAGGCCTATATTGGGAAAAATAATGTCTACAAATAAAAACTACACAGAAGAATTGTGTGAAACTTCTTTCTGTTCTGTTTGTTCAACTAAAAGAGTTGAACCTTAGTTTTGATTGAGCTGTTCTGAAACACTCTTTCTGTAGAAAATGCAAGTGGAGATTCGGAGCGCTAAGAGGGTAATAGTGGAAAAAGGAATGTCTCCAAATATAAACTACACAGAATCATTCTGTGAAACTTCTTTCTGATCTGTGCATTCAGCTAACAGAGTTAAACCATACTTTTGATTGAGCAGATCTGAACACTCTTTCTGTAGAAAATGCAAATGGACATTTGGAGCGCTAAGAGAGTAGTAGTGGAAAAAGGAATATATTCAAATATAAACTACACAGAAGCATTCTGTGAAACTTCTTTCTGATCTGAGCATTCAGCTAACTGAGTTAAACCATACTTATGATTGAGCAGTTTTGAAACACTCTGTCTGTAGAAAGTGCAACTGGACATTCGTAGCGCTAAGTGGGTAATAGTGGAAAAAAGAATATGTTCAAATATAAACTACACAGAAGCATTGTATGAAACTTCTTTCTGTTCTGTGCATTCAACTAACAGAGTTGAACCTTACTTTTGATTGAGCCTTTCTGAAACACTCTTTCTGTAGAAACTGCAATTGGACATTCTGAGCGCTAAGAGGCCTATATTGGGAAAAATAATATCTTCAAATAAAAACTACACAGAAGCATTGTGTGAAACTTATTTCTGATATGTTCATTAAGCTAACAGAGTTAAACCATACTTTTGATTGCGCAGTTCTGAACACTCTTTCTGTAGAAAATGCAAGTGGACATTCGGAGCGCTAAGAGGGTAATAGTGGAAAAAGGAATATATTCAAATATAAACTACACAGTAGCATTCTGTGAAAATTCTTTCTGTTCTGTGCATTCAACTAACAGAGTTGAACCTTACTTTTGATTGAGCCGTTCTGAAACACTCTTTCTGTAGAAACTGCAATTGGACATGCTAAGCGCTAAGAGGCCTACATTGGGAAAAAGAATATCTTCAAATAAAAACTACACAGATGCATTCTGTGAAACTTATTTCTGATCTGTAAATTCAGTTAACAGAGATAAAACATATTTTTGATTGAGCAGTTATGAAACACTCTTTTTGTAGAAAATGCAAGTGGAGATTCGGAGCGCTAAGAGGGTAATAGTGGAAAAAGGAATGTCTTCAAATATAAACTACACAGAATCATTCGGTGAAACTTATTTCTGATCTGTGCATTCAGCTAACAGAGTTAAACCATACTTTTGATTGAGCAGATCTGAACACTCTTTCTGTTGAAAATGCAACTGGACATTTGGAGCGCTAAGAGCGTAGTAGTGGAAAAAGGAATATATTCAAATATAAACTACACAGAAGCATTCTGTGAAACTGCTTTCTGATCTGAGCATTCAGCTAACAGAGTTAAACCATACTTTTGATTGAGCAGTTTTGAAACACTCTGTCTGTAGAAAATGCAACTGGACATTCGTAGCGCTAAGTGGGTAATAGTGGAGAAAAGAATATGTTCAAATATAAACTACACAGAAGCATTGTATGAAACTTCTTTCTGTTCTGTGCATTCAACTAACAGAGTTGAACCTTACTTTTGATTGAGCCTTTCTGAAACACTCTTTCTGTAGAAACTGCAATTGGACATTCTGAGTGCTAAGAGGCCTATATTGGGAAAAATAATATCTTCAAATAAAAACTACACAGAAGCATTGTGTGAAACTTATTTCTGATATGTTCATTAAGCTAACAGAGTTAAACCATACTTTTGATTGCGCAGTTCTGAACACTCTTTCTGTAGAAAATGCAAGTGGACATTCGGAGCGCTTAGAGGGTAATAGTGGAAAAAGGAATGTCTCCAAATATAAACTACACAGAATCATTCTGTGAAACTTCTTTCTGATCTGTGCATTCAGCTAACAGAGTTAAACCATACTTTTGATTGAGCAGATCTGAACACTCTTTCTGTAGAAAATGCAACTGGACATTTGGAGCGCTAAGAGAGTAGTAGTGGAAAAAGGAATATATTCAAATATAAACTACACAGAAGCATTCTGTGAAACTTCTTTCTGATCTGAGCATTCAGCTAACAGAGTTAAACCATACTTTTGATTGAGCAGTTTTGAAACACTCTGTCTGTAGAAAATGCAACTGGACATTCGTAGCGCTAAGTGGGTAATAGTGGAAAAAAGAATATGTTCAAATATAAACTACACAGAAGCATTGTATGAAACTACTTTCTGTTCTGTGCATTCAACTAACAGAGTTGAACCTTACTTTTGATTGAGCCTTTCTGAAACACTCTTTCTGTAGAAACTGCAATTGGACATTCTGAGCGCTAAGAGGACTCTATTGGGAAAAATAATATCTTCAAATAAAAACTACACAGAAGCATTGTGTGAAACTTATTTCTGATATGTTCATTAAGCTAACAGAGTTAAACCATACTTTTGATTGCGCAGTTCTGAACACTCTTTCTGTAGAAAATGCAAGTGTACATTCGGAGCGCTAAGAGGGTAATAGTGGAAAAAGGAATATATTCAAATATAAACTACACAGTAGCATTCTGTGAAAATTCTTTCTGTTCTGTGCATTCAACTAACAGAGTTGAACCTTACTTTTGATTGAGCCGTTCTGAAACACTCTTTCTGTAGAAACTGCAATTGGACATGCTAAGCGCTAAGAGGCCTACATTGGGAAAAAGAATATCTTCAAATAAAAACTACACAGATGCATTCTGTGAAACTTATTTCTGATCTGTAAATTCAGTTAACAGAGATAAAACATATTTTTGATTGAGCAGTTATGAAACACTCTTTTTGTAGAAAATGCAAGTGGAGATTCGGAGCGCTAAGAGGGTAATAGTGGAAAAAGGAATGTCTTCAAATATAAACTACACAGAATCATTCGGTGAAACTTCTTTCTGATCTGTGCATTCAGCTAACAGAGTTAAACCATACTTATGATTGAGCAGTTTTGAAACACTCTGTCTGTAGAAAATGCAACTGGACATTCGTAGCGCTAAGTGGGTAATAGTGGAAAAAAGAATATGTTCAAATATAAACTACACAGAAGCATTGTATGAAACATTTTCTGTTCTGTGCATTCAACTAACAGAGTTGAACCTTACTTTTGATTGAGCCTTTCTGAAAAACTCTTTCTGTAGAAACTGCAATTGGACATTCTGAGCGCTAAGAGGCCTATATTGGGAAAAATAATATCTTCAAATAAAAACTACACAGAAGCATTGTGTGAAACTTATTTCTGATATGTTCATTAAGCTAACAGAGTTAACCCATACTTTTGATTGTGCAGTTCTGAACACTCTTTCTGTAGAAAATGCAAGTGGACATTCGGAGCGCTAAGAGGGTAATAGTGGAAAAAGGAATATATTCAAATATAAACTACACAGTAGCATTCTGTGAAAATTCCTTCTGTTCTGTGCATTCAACTAACAGAGTTGAACCTTATTTTGATTGAGCCGTTCTGAAACACTCTTTCTGTAGAAACTGCAATTGGACATGCTAAGGGCTAAGAGGCCTACATTGGGAAAAAGAATATCTTCAAATAAAAACTACACAGATGCATTCTGTGAAACTCATTTCTGATCTGTAAATTCAGTTAACAGAGATAAAACATATTTTTGATTGAGCAGTTATGAAACACTCTTTTTGTAGAAAATGCAAGTGGAGATTCGGAGCGCTAAGAGGGTAATAGTGGAAAAAGGAATGTCTTCAAATATAAACTACACAGAATCATTCGGTGAAACTTCTTTCTGATCTGTGCATTCAGCTAACAGAGTTAAACCATACTTTTGATTGAGCAGATCTGAACACTCTTTCTGTTGAAAATGCAACTGGACATTTGGAGCGCTAAGAGCGTAGTAGTGGAAAAAGGAATATATTCAAATATAAACTACACAGAAGCATTCTGTGAAACTGCTTTCTGATCTGAGCATTCAGCTAACAGAGTTAAACCATACTTTTGATTGAGCAGTTTTGAAACACTCTGTCTGTAGAAAATGCAACTGGACATTCGTAGCACTAAGAGGGTAATAGTGGAAAAAAGAATATGTTCAAATATAAACTACACAGAAGCATTGTATGAAACTTCTTTCTGTTCTGCGCATTCAACTAACAGAGTTGAACCTTACTTTTGATTGAGCCGTTCTGAAACACTCTTTGTGTAGAAACTGCAATTGGACATTCTGAGCGCTAAGAGGCCTATATTGGGAAAAAGAATGTCTACAAATAAAAACTACACAGAAGAATTGTGTGAAACTACTTTCTGTTCTGTTTGTTCAACTAAAAGAGTTGAACATTAGTTTTGATTGAGCCGTTCTGAAACACTCTTTCTGTAGAAAATGCAAGTGGAGATTCGGAGCGCTAAGAGGGTAATAGTGGAAAAAGGAATGTCTCCAAATATAAACTACACAGAATCATTCTGTGAAACTTCTTTCTGATCTGTGCATTCAGCTAACAGAGTTAAACCATACTTTTGATTGAGCAGATCTGAACACTCTTTCTGTAGAAAATGCAACTGGACATTTGGAGCGCTAAGAGAGTAGTAGTGGAAAAAGGAATATATTCAAATATAAACTACACAGAAGCATTCTGTGAAACTTCTTTCTGATCTGAGCATTCAGCTAACAGAGTTAAACCATACTTTTGATTGAGCAGTTTTGAAACACTCTGTCTGTAGAAAATGCAACTGGACATTCGTAGCGCTAAGTGGGTAATAGTGGAAAAAAGAATATGTTCAAATATAAACTACACAGAAGCATTGTATGAAACTTCTTTCTGTTCTGTGCATTCAACTAACAGAGTTGAACCTTACTTTTGATTGAGCCGTTCTGAAACACTCTTTCTGTAGAAACTGCAATTGGACATTCTGAGCGCTAAGAGGCCTCTATTGGGAAAAATAATATCTTCAAATAAAAACTACACAGAAGCATTGTGTGAAACTTGTTTCTGATATGTTCATTAAGCTAACAGAGTTAAACCATACTTTTGATTGCGCAGTTCTGAACACTCTTTCTGTAGAAAATGCAAGTGGACATTCGGAGCGCTAAGAGGGTAATAGTGGAAAAAGGAATATATTCAAATATAAACTACACAGTAGCATTCTGTGAAAATTCTTTCTGTTCTGTGCATTCAACTAACAGAGTTGAACCTTACTTTTGATTGAGCCGTTCTGAAACACTCTTTCTGTAGAAACTGCAATTGGACATGCTAAGCGCTAAGAGGCCTACATTGGGAAAAGGAATATCTTCAAATAAAAACTACACAGATGCATTCTGTGAAACTTATTTCTGATCTGTAAATTCAGTTAACAGAGATAAAACATATTTTTGATTGAGCAGTTATGAAACTCTCTTTTTGTAGAAAATGCAAGTGGAGATTCGGAGCGCTAAGAGGGTAATAGTGGAAAAAGGAATGTCTTCAAATATAAACTACACAGAATCATTCGGTGAAACTTCTTTCTGATCTGTGCATTCAGCTAACAGAGTTAAACCATACTTTTGATTGAGCACATCTGAACACTCTTTCTGTAGAAAATGCAACTGGACATTTGGAGCGCTAAGAGCGTAGTAGTGGAAAAAGGAATATATTCAAATATAAACTACACAGAAGCATTCTGTGAAACTTCTTTCTGATCTGAGCATTCAGCTAACAGAGTTAAACCATACTTTTGATTGAGCAGTTTTGAAACACTCTGTCTGTAGAAAATGAAACTGGACATTCGTAGCGCTAAGTGGGTAATAGTGGATAAAAGAATATGTTCAAATATAAACTACACAGAAGCATTGTATGAAACTTCTTTCTTTTCTGTGCATTCAAATAACAGAGTTGAACCTTACTTTTGATTGAGCCGTTCTGAAACACTCTTTCTGTAGAAACTGCAATTGGACATTCTGAGCGCTAGGAGGCATATATGGGGAAAAAGAATGTCTACAAATAAAAACTACAGAGAAGAATTGTGTAAAACTTCTTTCTGTTCTGTTTGTTCAACTAAAAGAGTTGAACCTTAGTTTTGATTGAGCCGTTCTGAAACACTCTTTCTGTAGAAAATGCAAGTGGAAATTCGGAGCGCTAAGAGGGTAATAGTGGAAAAAGGAATGTCTCCAAATATAAACTACACAGAATCATTCTGTGAAACTTCTTTCTGATCTGTGCATTCAGCTAACAGAGTTAAACCATACTTTTGATTGAGCAGATCTGAACACTCTTTCTGTAGAAAATGCAACTGGACATTTGGAGCGCTAAGAGAGTACTAGTGGAAAAAGGAATATATTCAAATATAAACTACACAGAAGCATTCTGTGAAACTTCTTTCTGATCTGAGCATTCAGCTAACAGAGTTAAACCATACTTTTCATTGAGCAGTTTTGAAACCCTCTGTCTGTAGAAAATGCAACTGGACATTCGTAGCGCTAAGAGGGTAATAGTGGAAAAAAGAATATGTTCAAATATAAACTACACAGAAGCATTGTATGAAACTTCTTTCTGTTCTGTGCATTCAACTAACAGAGTTGAACCTTACTTTTGATTGAGCCTTTCTGAAACACTCTTTCTGTAGAAACTGCAATTGGACATTCTGAGCGCTAAGAGGCCTCTATTGGGAAAAATAATATCTTCAAATAAAAACTACACAGAAGCATTGTGTGAAACTTGTTTCTGATATGTTCATTAAGCTAACAGAGTTAAACCATACTTTTGATTGCGCAGTTCTGAACACTCTTTCTGTAGAAAATGCAAGTGGACATTCGGAGCGCTAAGAGGGTAATAGTGGAAAAAGAATATATTCAAATATAAACTACACAGTAGCATTCTGTGAAAATTCTTTCTGTTCTGTGCATTCAACTAACAGAGTTGAACCTTACTTTTGATTGAGCCGTTCTGAAACACTCTTTCTGTAGAAACTGCAATTGGACATGCTAAGCGCTAAGAGGCCTACATTGGGAAAAGGAATATCTTCAAATAAAAACTACACAGATGCATTCTGTGAAACTTATTTCTGATCTGTAAATTCAGTTAACAGAGATAAAACATATTTTTGATTGAGCAGTTATGAAACTCTCTTTTTGTAGAAAATGCAAGTGGAGATTCCGAGCGCTAAGAGGGTAATAGTGGAAAAAGGAATGTCTTCAAATATAAACTACACAGAATCATTCGGTGAAACTTCTTTCTGATCTGTGCATTCAGCTAACAGAGTTAAACCATACTTTTGATTGAGCAGATCTGAACACTCTTTCTGTAGAAAATGCAACTGGACATTTGGAGCGCTAAGAGCGTAGTAGTGGAAAAAGGAATATATTCAAATATAAACTACACAGAAGCATTCTGTGAAACTTCTTTCTGATCTGAGCATACAGCTAACAGAGTTAAACCATACTTTTGATTGAGCAGTTTTGAAACACTCTGTCTGTAGAAAATGCAACTGGACATTCGTAGCGCTAAGTGGGTAATAGTGGAAAAAGAATATGTTCAAATATAAACTACACAGAAGCATTGTATGAAACTTCTTTCTGTTCTGTGCATTCAACTAACAGAGTTGAACCTTACTTTTGATTGAGCCGTTCTGAAACACTCTTTCTGTAGAAACTGCAATTGGACATTCTGAGCGTTAAGAGGCCTATATTGGGAAAAAGAATGTCTACAAATAAAAACTACACAGAAGAATTGTGTGAAACTTCTTTCTGTTCTGTTTGTTCAACTAAAAGAGTTGAACCTTAGTTTTGATTGAGCCGTTCTGAAACACTCTTTCTGTAGAAAATGCAAGTGGAGATTCGGAGCGCTAAGAGGGTAATAGTGGAAAAAGGAATGTCTCCAAATATAAACTACACAGAATCATTCTGTGAAACTTCTTTCTGATCTGTGCATTCAGCTAACAGAGTTAAACCATACTTTTGATTGAGCAGATCTGAACACTCTTTCTGTAGAAAATGCAACTGGACATTTGGAGCGCTAAGAGAGTACTAGTGGAAAAAGGAATATATTCAAATATAAACTACACAGAAGCATTCTGTGAAACTTCTTTCTGATCTGAGCATTCAGCTAACAGAGTTAAACCATACTTTTGATTGAGCAGTTTTGACACACTCTGTCTGTAGAAAATGCAACTGGACATTCGTAGCGCTAAGTGGGTAATAGTGGAAAAAAGAATATGTTCAAATATAAACTACACAGAAGCATTGTATGAAACTTCTTTCTGTTCTGTGCATTCAACTAACAGAGTTGAACCTTACTTTTGATTGAGCCTTTCTGAAACACTCTTTCTGTAGAAACTGCAATTGGATATTCTGAGCGCTAAGAGGCCTATATTGGGAAAAATAATATCTTCAAATAAAAACTACACAGAAGCATTGTGTGAAACTTATTTCTGATATGTTCATTAAGCTAACAGAGTTAAACCATACTTTTGATTGCGCAGTTCTGAACACTCTTTCTGTAGAAAATGCAAGTGGACATTCGGAGCGCTAAGAGGGTAATAGTGGAAAAAGGAATATATTCAAATATAAACTACACAGTAGCATTCTGTGAAAATTCTTTCTGTTCTGTGCATTCAACTAACAGAGTTGAACCTTACTTTTGATTGAGCCGTTCTGAAACACTCTTTCTGTAGAAACTGCAATTGGACATGCTAAGCGCTAAGAGGCCTACATTGGGAAAAAGAATATCTTCAAATAAAAACTACACAGATGCATTCTGTGAAACTTATTTCTGATCCGTAATTTCAGTTAACAGAGATAAAACATATTTTTGATTGAGCAGTTATGAAACTCTCTTTTTGTAGAAAATGCAAGTGGAGATTCGGAGCGCTAAGAGGGTAATAGTGGAAAAAGGAATGTCTTCAAATATAAACTACACAGAATCATTCGGTGAAACTTCTTTCTGATCTGTGCATTCAGCTAACAGAGTTAAACCATACTTTTGATTGAGCAGATCTGAACACTCTTTCTGTAGAAAATGCAACTGGACATTTGGAGCGCTAAGAGCGTAGTAGTGGAAAAAGGAATATATTCAAATATAAACTACACAGAAGCATTCTGTGAAACTTCTTTCTGATCTGAGCATACAGCTAACAGAGTTAAACCATACTTTTGATTGAGCAGTTTTGAAACACTCTGTCTGTAGAAAATGCAACTGGACATTCGCAGCGCTAAGTGGGTAATAGTGGAAAAAGAATATGTTCAAATATAAACTACACAGAAGCATTGTATGAAACTTCTTTCTGTTCTGTGCATTCAACTAACAGAGTTGAACCTTACTTTTGATTGAGCCGTTCTGAAACACTCTTTCTGTAGAAACTGCAATTGGACATTCTGAGCGCTAGGACTCCTATATTGGGAAAAAGAATGTCTACAAATAAAAACTACAGAGAAGAATTGTGTGAAACTACTTTCTGTTCTGTTTGTTCAACTAAAAGAGTTGAACCTTAGTTTTGATTGAGCCGTTCTGAAACACTCTTTCTGTAGAAAATGCAAGTGGAGATTCGGAGCGCTAAGAGGGTAATAGTGGAAAAAGGAATGTCTCCAAATATAAACTACACAGAATCATTCTGTGAAACTTCTTTCTGATCTGTGCATTCAGCTAACATAGTTAAACCATACTTTTGATTGAGCAGATCTGAACACTCTTTCTGTAGAAAATGCAACTGGACATTTGGAGCGCTAAGAGAGTACTAGTGGAAAAAGGAATATATTCAAATATAAACTACACAGAAGCATTCTGTGAAACTTCTTTCTGATCTGAGCATTCAGCTAACAGAGTTAAACCATACATTTGATTGAGCAGTTTTGAAACACTCTGTCTGTAGAAAATGCAACTGGACATTCGTAGCGCTAAGTGGGTAATAGTGGAAAAAAGAATATGTTCAAATATAAACTACACAGAAGCATTGTATGAAACTTCTTTCTGTTCTGTGCATTCAACTAACAGAGTTGAACCTTACTTTTGATTGAGCCTTTCTGAAACACTCTTTCTGTAGAAACTGCAATTGGATATTCTGAGCGCTAAGAGGCCTATATTGGGAAAAATAATATCTTCAAATAAAAACTACACAGAAGCATTGTGTGAAACTTATTTCTGATATGTTCATTAAGCTAACAGAGTTAAACCATACTTTTGATTGCGCAGTTCTGAACACTCTTTCTGTAGAAAATGCAAGTGGACATTCGGAGCGCTAAGAGGGTAATAGTGGAAAAAGGAATATATTCAAATATAAACTACACAGTAGAATTCTGTGAAAATTCTTTCTGTTCTGTGCATTCAACTAACAGAGTTGAACCTTACTTTTGATTGAGCCGTTCTGAAACACTCTTTCTGTAGAAACTGCAATTGGACATGCTAAGCGCTAAGAGGCCTACATTGGGAAAAAGAATATCTTCAAATAAAAACTACACAGATGCATTCTGTGAAACTTATTTCTGATCTGTAATTTCAGTTAACAGAGATAAAACATATTTTTGATTGAGCAGTTATGAAACACTCTTTTTGTAGAAAATGCAAGTGGAGATTCGGAGCGCTAAGAGGGTAATAGAGGAAAAAGTAATGTCTTCAAATATAAACTACACAGAATCATTCGGTGAAACTTCTTTCTGATCTGTGCATTCAGCTAAAAGAGTTAAACCATACTTTTGATTGAGCAGATCTGAACACTCTTTGTGTAGAAAATGCAACTGGACATTTGGAGCGCTAAGAGCGTAGTAGTGGAAAAAGGAATATATTCAAATATAAACTACACAGAAGCATTCTGTGAAACTTCTTTCTGATCTGAGCATACAGCTAACAGAGTTAAACCATACTTTTGATTGAGCAGTTTTGAAACACTCTGTCTGTAGAAAATGCAACTGCACATTCGTAGCGCTAAGTGGGTAATAGTGGAAAAAAGAATATGTTCAAATATAAACTACACAGAAGCATTGTATGAAACTTCTTTCTGTTCTGTGCATTCAACTAAAAGAGTTGAACCTTACTTTTGATTGAGCCGTTCTGAAACACTCTTTCTGTAGAAACTGCAATTGGACATTCTGAGAGCTAAGAGGCCTATATTGGGAAAAAGAATGTCTAAAAATAAAAACTACACAGAAGAATTGTGTGAAACTTCTTTCTGTTCTGTTTGTTCAACTACAAGAGTTGAACCTTAGTTTTGATTGAGCCGTTCTGAAACACTCTTTATGGAGAAAAGGCAAGTGGAGATTCGGAGCGCTAAGATGGTAATAGTGGAAAAAGGAATGTCTCCAAATATAAACTACACAGAATCATTCTGTGAAACTTCTTTCTGATCTGTGCATTCAGCTAACAGAGTTAAACCATACTTTTGATTGAGCAGATCTGAACACTCTTTCTGTAGAAAATGCAACTGGACATTTGGAGCGCTAAGAGAGTAGTAGTGGAAAAAGGAATATATTCAAATATAAACTACACAGAAGCATTCTGTGAAACTTCTTTCTGATCTGAGCATTCAGCTAACAGAGTTAAACCATACTTTTGATTGAGCAGTTTTGAAACACTCTGTCTGTAGAAAATGAAACTGGACATTCGTAGCGCTAAGTGGGTAATAGTGGAAAAAAGAATATGTTCAAATATAAACTACACAGAAGCATTGTATGAAACTTCTTTCTGTTCTGTGCATTCAACTAACAGAGTTGAACCTTACTTTTGATTGAGCCGTTCTGAAACACTCTTTCTGTAGAAACTGCAATTGGACATTCTGAGCGCTAAGAGGCCTCTATTGGGAAAAATAATATCTTCAAATAAAAACTACACAGAAGCATTGTGTGAAACTTGTTTCTGATATGTTCATTAAGCTAACAGAGTTAAACCATACTTTTGATTGCGCAGTTCTGAACACTCTTTCTGTAGAAAATGCAAGTGGACATTCGGAGCGCTAAGAGGGTAATAGTGGAAAAAGGAATATATTCAAATATAAACTACACAGTAGCATTCTGTGAAAATTCTTTCTGTTCTGTGCATTCAACTAACAGAGTTGAACCTTACTTTTGATTGAGCCGTTCTGAAACACTCTTTCTGTAGAAACTGCAATTGGACATGCTAAGCGCTAAGAGGCCTACATTGGGAAAAGGAATATCTTCAAATAAAAACTACACAGATGCATTCTGTGAAACTTATTTCTGATCTGTAAATTCAGTTAACAGAGATAAAACATATTTTTGATTGAGCAGTTATGAAACTCTCTTTTTGTAGAAAATGCAAGTGGAGATTCGGAGCGCTAAGAGGGTAATAGTGGAAAAAGGAATGTCTTCAAATATAAACTACACAGAATCATTCGGTGAAACTTCTTTCTGATCTGTGCATTCAGCTAACAGAGTTAAACCATACTTTTGATTGAGCAGATCTGAACACTCTTTCTGTAGAAAATGCAACTGGACATTTGGAGCGCTAAGAGCGTAGTAGTGGAAAAAGGAATATATTCAAATATAAACTACACAGAAGCATTCTGTGAAACTTCTTTCTGATCTGAGCATACAGCTAACAGAGTTAAACCATACTTTTGATTGAGCAGTTTTGAAACACTCTGATGTAGAAAATGCAACTGGACATTCGTAGCGCTAAGTGGGTAATAGTGGAAAAAGAATATGTTCAAATATAAACTACACAGAAGCATTGTATGAAACTTCTTTCTGTTCTGTGCATTCAACTAACAGAGTTGAACCTTACTTTTGATTGAGCCGTTCTGAAACACTCTTTCTGTAGAAACTGCAATTGGACATTCTGAGCGTTAAGAGGCCTATATTGGGAAAAAGAATGTCTACAAATAAAAACTACACAGAAGAATTGTGTGAAACTTCTTTCTGTTCTGTTTGTTCAACTAAATGAGTTGAACCTTAGTTTTGATTTAGCCGTTCGGAAACACTCTTTCTGTAGAAAATGCAAGTGGAGATTCGGAGCGCTAAGAGGGTAATAGTGGAAAAAGGAATGTCTCCAAATATAAACTACACAGAATCATTCTGTGAAACTTCTTTCTGATCTGTGCATTCAGCTAACAGAGTTAAAGCATACTTTTGATTGAGCAGATCTGAACACTCTTTCTGTAGAAAATGCAACTGGACATTTGGAGCGCTAAGAGAGTAGTAGTGGAAAAAGGAATATATTCAAATATAAACTACACAGAAGCATTCTGTGAAACTTCTTTCTGATCTGAGCATTCAGCTAACAGAGTTAAACCATACTTTTGATTGAGCAGTTTTGAAACACTCTGTCTGTAGAAAATGCAACTGGACATTCGTAGCGCTAAGTGGGTAATAGTGGAAAAAAGAATATGTTCAAATATAAACTACACAGAAGCATTGTATGAAACTACTTTCTGTTCTGTGCATTCAACTAACAGAGTTGAACCTTACTTTTGATTGAGCCTTTCTGAAACACTCTTTCTGTAGAAACTGCAATTGGATATTCTGAGCGCTAAGAGGCCTATATTGGGAAAAATAATATCTTCAAATAAAAACTACACAGAAGCATTGTGTGAAACTTATTTCTGATATGTTCATTAAGCTAACAGAGTTAAACCATACTTTTGATTGCGCAGTTCTGAACACTCTTTCTGTAGAAAATGCAAGTGGACATTCGGAGCGCTAAGAGGGTAATAGTGGAAAAAGGAATATATTCAAATATAAACTACACAGTAGAATTCTGTGAAAATTCTTTCTGTTCTGTGCATTCAACTAACAGAGTTGAACCTTACTTTTGATTGAGCCGTTCTGAAACACTCTTTCTGTAGAAACTGCAATTGGACATGCTAAGCGCTAAGAGGCCTACATTGGGAAAAAGAATATCTTCCAATAAAAACTACACAGATGCATTCTGTGAAACTTATTTCTGATCTGTAATTTCAGTTAACAGAGATAAAACATATTTTTGATTGAGCAGTTATGAAACACTCTTTTTGTAGAAAATGCAAGTGGAGATTCGGAGCGCTAAGAGGGTAATAGAGGAAAAAGTAATGTCTTCAAATATAAACTACACAGAATCATTCGGTGAAACTTCTTTCTGATCTGTGCATTCAGCTAAAAGAGTTAAACCATACTTTTGATTGAGCAGATCTGAACACTCTTTGTGTAGAAAATGCAATTGGACATTTGGAGCGCTAAGAGCGTAGTAGTGGAAAAAGGAATATATTCAAATATAAACTACACAGAAGCATTCTGTGAAACTTCTTTCTGATCTGAGCATACAGCTAACAGAGTTAAACCATACTTTTGATTGAGCAGTTTTGAAACACTCTGTCTGTAGAAAATGCAACTGCACATTCGTAGCGCTAAGTGGGTAATAGTGGAAAAAAGAATATGTTCAAATATAAACTACACAGAAGCATTGTATGAAACTACTTTCTGTTCTGTGCATTCAACTAACAGAGTTGAACCTTACTTTTGATTGAGCCTTTCTGAAACACTCTTTCTGTAGAAACTGCAATTGGATATTCTGAGCGCTAAGAGGCCTATATTGGGAAAAATAATATCTTCAAATAAAAACTACACAGAAGCATTGTGTGAAACTTATTTCTGATATGTTCATTAAGCTAACAGAGTTAAACCATACTTTTGATTGCGCAGTTCTGAACACTCTTTCTGTAGAAAATGCAAGTGGACATTCGGAGCGCTAAGAGGGTAATAGTGGAAAAAGGAATATATTCAAATATAAACTACACAGTTGAATTCTGTGAAAATTCTTTCTGTTCTGTGCATTCAACTAACAGAGTTGAACCTTACTTTTGATTGAGCCGTTCTGAAACACTCTTTCTGTAGAAACTGCAATTGGACATGCTAAGCGCTAAGAGGCCTACATTGGGAAAAAGAATATCTTCCAATAAAAACTACACAGATGCATTCTGTGAAACTTATTTCTGATCTGTAATTTCAGTTAACAGAGATAAAACATATTTTTGATTGAGCAGTTATGAAACACTCTTTTTGTAGAAAATGCAAGTGGAGATTCGGAGCGCTAAGAGGGTAATAGAGGAAAAAGTAATGTCTTCAAATATAAACTACACAGAATCATTCGGTGAAACTTCTTTCTGATCTGTGCATTCAGCTAAAAGAGTTAAACCATACTTTTGATTGAGCAGATCTGAACACTCTTTGTGTAGAAAATGCAATTGGACATTTGGAGCGCTAAGAGCGTAGTAGTGGAAAAAGGAATATATTCAAATATAAACTACACAGAAGCATTCTGTGAAACTTCTTTCTGATCTGAGCATACAGCTAACAGAGTTAAACCATACTTTTGATTGAGCAGTTTTGAAACACTCTGTCTGTAGAAAATGCAACTGCACATTCGTAGCGCTAAGTGGGTAATAGTGGAAAAAAGAATATGTTCAAATATAAACTACACAGAAGCATTGTATGAAACTTCTTTCTGTTCTGTGCATTCAACTAACAGAGTTGAACCTTACTTTTGATTGAGCCGTTCTGAAACACTCTTTCTGTAGAAACTGCAATTGGACATTCTGAGAGCTAAGAGGCCTATATTGGGAAAAAGAATGTCTACAAATAAAAACTACACAGAAGAATTGTGTGAAACTTCTTTCTGTTCTGTTTGTTCAACTAAAAGAGTTGAACCTTAGTTTTGATTGAGCCGTTCTGAAACACTCTTTATGGAGAAAAGGCAAGTGGAGATTCGGAGCGCTAAGAGGGTAATAGTGGAAAAAGGAATGTCTCCAAATATAAACTACACAGAATCATTCTGTGAAACTTCTTTCTGCTCTGTGCATTCAGCTAACAGAGTTAAACCATACTTTTGATTGAGCAGATCTGAACACTCTTTCTGTAGAAAATGCAACTGGACATTTGGAGCGCTAAGAGAGTACTAGTGGAAAAAGGAATATATTCAAATATAAACTACACAGAAGCATTCTGTGAAAATTCTTTCTGATCTGAGCATTCAGCTAACAGAGTTAAACCATACTTTTGATTGAGCAGTTTTGAAACACTCTGTCTGTAGAAAATGCAACTGGACATTCGTAGCGCTAAGTGGGTAATAGTGGAAAAAAGAATATGTTCAAATATAAACTACACAGAAGCATTGTATGAAACTTCTTTCTGTTCTGTGCATTCAACTAACAGAGTTGAACCTTACTTTTGATTGAGCCTTTCTGAAACACTCTTTCTGTAGAAACTGCAATTGGATATTCTGAGCGCTAAGAGGCCTATATTGGGAAAAATAATATCTTCAAATAAAAACTACACAGAAGCATTGTGTGAAACTTATTTCTGATATATTCATTAAGCTAACAGAGTTAAACCATACTTTTGATTGCGCAGTTCTGAACACTCTTTCTGTAGAAAATGCAAGTGGACATTCGGAGCGCTAAGAGGGTAATAGTGGAAAAAGGAATATATTCAAATATAAACTACACAGTAGCATTCTGTGAAAATTCTTTCTGTTCTGTGCATTCAACTAACAGAGTTGAACCTTACTTTTGATTGAGCCGTTCTGAAACACTCTTTTTGTAGAAACTGCAATTGGACATGCTAAGCGCTAAGAGGCCTACATTGGGAAAAAGAATATCTTCAAATAAAAACTACACAGATGCATTCTGTGAAACTTATTTCTGATCTGTAATTTCAGTTAACAGAGATAAAACATATTTTTGATTGAGCAGTTATGAAACTCTCTTTTTGTAGAAAATGCAAGTGGAGATTCGGAGCGCTAAGAGGGTAATAGTGGAAAAAGGAATGTCTTCAAATATAAACTACACAGAATCATTCGGTGAAACTTCTTTCTGATCTGTGCATTCAGCTAACAGAGTTAAACCATACTTTTGATTGAGCAGATCTGAACACTCTTTCTGTAGAAAATGCAACTGGACATTTGGAGCGCTAAGAGCGTAGTAGTGGAAAAAGGAATATATTCAAATATAAACTACACAGAAGCATTCTGTGAAACTACTTTCTGATCTGAGCATACAGCTAACAGAGTTAAACCATACTTTTGATTGAGCAGTTTTGAAACACTCTGTCTGTAGAAAATGCAACTGGACATTCGTAGCGCTAAGTGGGTAATAGTGGAAAAAGAATATGTTCAAATATAAACTACACAGAAGCATTGTATGAAACTTCTTTCTGTTCTGTGCATTCAACTAACAGAGTTGAACCTTACTTTTGATTGAGCCGTTCTGAAACACTCTTTCTGTAGAAACTGCAATTGGACATTCTGAGCGCTAGGAGGCCTATATTGGGAAAAAGAATGTCTACAAATAAAAACTACAGAGAAGAATTGTGTGAAACTTCTTTCTGTTCTGTTTGTTCAACTAAAAGAGTTGAACCTTAGTTTTGATTGAGCCGTTCTGAAACACTCTTTCTGTAGAAAATGCAAGTGGAGATTCGGAGCGCTAAGAGGGTAATAGTGGAAAAAGGAATGTCTCCAAATATAAACTACACAGAATCATTCTGTGAAACTTCTTTCTGATCTGTGCATTCAGCTAACAGAGTTAAACCATACTTTTGATTGAGCAGATCTGAACACTCTTTCTGTAGAAAATGCAACTGGACATATGGGGCGCTAAGAGAGTACTAGTGGAAAAAGGAATATATTCAAATATAAACTACACAGAAGCATTCTGTGAAACTTCTTTCTGATCTGAGCATTCAGCTAACAGAGTTAAACCATACTTTTGATTGAGCAGTTTTGAAACACTCTGTCTGTAGAAAATGCAACTGGACATTCGTAGCGCTAAGAGGGTAATAGTGGAAAAAAGAATATGTTCAAATATAAACTACACAGAAGCATTGTATGAAACTTCTTTCTGTTCTGTGCATTCAACTAACAGAGTTGAACCTTACTTTTGATTGAGCCTTTCTGAAACACTCTTTCTGTAGAAACTGCAATTGGACATTCTGAGCGCTAAGAGGCCTCTATTGAGAAAAATAATATCTTCAAATAAAAACTACAGAGAAGCATTGTGTGAAACTTGTTTCTGATATGTTCATTAAGCTAACAGAGTTAAACCATACTTTTGATTGCGCAGTTCTGAACACTCTTTCTGTAGAAAATGCAAGTGGACATTCGGAGCGCTAAGAGGGTAATAGTGGAAAAAGGAATATATTCAAATATAAACTACACAGTAGCATTCTGTGAAAATTCTTTCTGTTCTGTGCATTCAACTAACAGAGTTGAACCTTACTTTTGATTAAGCCGTTCTGAAACACTCTTTCTGTAGAAACTGCAATTGGACATGCTAAGCGCTAAGAGGCCTACATTGGGAAAAGGAATATCTTCAAATAAAAACTACACAGATGTATTCTGTGAAACTTATTTCTGATCTGTAAATTCAGTTAACGGAGATAAAACATATTTTTGATTTAGCAGTTATGAAACTCTCTTTTTGTAGAAAATGCAAGTGGAGATTCGGAGCGCTAAGAGGGTAATAGTGGAAAAAGGAATGTCTTCAAATATAAATTACACAGAATCATTCGGTGAAAATTCTTTCTGATCTGTGCATTCAGCTAACAGAGTTAAACCATAGTTTTGATTGAGCACACCTGAACACTCTTTCTGTAGAAAATGCAACTGGACATTTGGAGCGCTAAGAGCGTAGTAGTGGAAAAAGGAATATATTCAAATATAAACTACACAGAAGCATTCTGTGAAACTTCTTTCTGATCTGAGCATTCAGCTAACATAGTTAAACCATACTTTTGATTGAGCAGTTTTGAAACACTCTGTCTGTAGAAAATGAAACTGGACATTCGTAGCGCTAAGTGGGTAATAGTGGAAAAAAGAATATGTTCAAATATAAACTACACAGAAGCATTGTATGAAACTACTTTCTTTTCTGTGCATTCAAATAACAGAGTTGAACCTTACTTTTGATTGAGCCGTTCTGAAACACTCTTTCTGTAGAAACTGCAATTGGACATTCTGAGCGCTAGGAGGCCTATATTGGGAAAAAGAATGTCTACAAATAAAAACTACAGAGAAGAATTGTGTGAAACTTCTTTCTGTTCTGTTTGTTCAACTAAAAGAGTTGAACCTTAGTTTTGATTGAGCCGTTCTGAAACACTCTTTATGGAGAAAAGGCAAGTGGAGATTCGGAGCGCTAAGAGGGTAATAGTGGAGTAAGGAATGTCTCCAAATATAAACTACACAGAATCATTCTGTGAAACTTCTTTCTGATCTGTGCATTCAGCTAACAGAGTTAAACCATACTTTTGATTGAGCAGATCTGAACACTCTTTCTGTAGAAAATGCAACTGGACATTTGGAGCGCTAAGAGAGTAGTAGTGGAAAAAGGAATATATTCAAATATAAACTACACAGAAGCATTCTGTGAAACTTCTTTCTGATCTGAGCATTCAGCTAACAGATTTAAACCATACTTTTGATTGAGCAGTTTTGAAACACTCTCTCTGTAGAAAATGCAACTGGACATTCGTAGCGCTAAGTGGGTAATAGTGGAAAAAAGAATATGTTCAAATATAAACTACACAGAAGCATTGTATGAAACTTCTTTCTGTTCTGTGCATTCAACTAACAGAGTTGAACCTTACTTATAATTGAGCCTTTCTGAAACACTCTTTCTGTAGAATCTGCAATTGGACATTCTGAGCGCTAAGAGGCCTATATTGGGAAATATAATATCTTCAAATAAAAACTACACAGAAGCATTGTGTGAAACTTATTTCTGATATGTTCATTAAGCTAACAGAGTTAAACCATACTTTTGATTGCGCAGTTCTGAACACTCTTTCTGTAGAAAATGCAAGTGGACATTCGGAGCGCTAAGAGGGTAATAGTGGAAAAAGGAATATATTCAAATATAAACTACACAGTAGCATTCTGTGAAAATTCTTTCTGTTCTGTGCATTCAACTAACAGAGTTGAACCTTACTTTTGATTGAGCCGTTCTGAAACACTCTTTCTGTAGAAACTGCAATTGGACATGCTAAGCGCTAAGAGGCCTACATTGGGAAAAGGAATATCTTCAAATAAAAACTACACAGATGCATTCTGTGAAACTTATTTCTGATCTGTAAATTCAGTTAACAGAGATAAAACATATTTTTGATTGAGCAGTTATGAAACTCTCTTTTTGTAGAAAATGCAAGTGGAGATTCGGAGCGCTAAGAGGGTAATAGTGGAAAAAGGAATGTCTTCAAATATAAACTACACAGAATCATTCGGTGAAACTTCTTTCTGATCTGTGCATTCAGCTAACAGAGTTAAAGCATACTTTTGATTGAGCAGATCTGAACACACTTTCTGTAGAAAATGCAACTGGACATTTGGAGCGCTAAGAGCGTAGTAGTGGAAAAAGGAATATATTCAAATATAAACTACTCAGAAGCATTCTGTGAAACTTCTTTCTGATCTGAGCATACAGCTAACAGAGTTAAACCATACTTTTGATTGAGCAGTTTTGAAACACTCTGATGTAGAAAATGCAACTGGACATTCGTAGCGCTAAGTGGGTAATAGTGGAAAAAGAATATGTTCAAATATAAACTACACAGAAGCATTGTATGAAACTTCTTTCTGTTCTGTGCATTCAACTAACAGAGTTGAACCTTACTTTTGATTGAGCCGTTCTGAAACACTCTTTCTGTAGAAACTGCAATTGGACATTCTGAGCGTTAAGAGGCCTATATTGGGAAAAAGAATGTCTACAAATAAAAACTACACAGAAGAATTGTGTGAAACTTCTTTCTGTTCTGTTTGTTCAACTAAATGAGTTGAACCTTAGTTTTGATTTAGCCGTTCGGAAACACTCTTTCTGTAGAAAATGCAAGTGGAGATTCGGAGCGCTAAGAGGGTAATAGTGGAAAAAGGAATGTCTCCAAATATAAACTACACAGAATCATTCTGTGAAACTTCTTTCTGATCTGTGCATTCAGCTAACAGAGTTAAACCATACTTTTGATTGAGCAGATCCGAACACTCTTTCTGTAGAAAATGCAACTGGACATTTGGAGCGCTAAGAGAGTAGTAGTGGAAAAAGGAATATATTCAAATATAAACTACACAGAAGCATTCTGTGAAACTTCTTTCTGATCTGAGCATTCAGCTAACAGAGTTAAACCATACTTTTGATTGAGCAGTTTTGAAACACTCTGTCTGTAGAAAATGCAACTGGACATTCGTAGCGCTAAGTGGGTAATAGTGGAAAAAAGAATATGTTCAAATATAAACTACACAGAAGCATTGTATGAAACTTCTTTCTGTTCTGTGCATTCAACTAACAGAGTTGAACCTTACTTTTGATTGAGCCTTTCTGAAACACTCTTTCTGTAGAAACTGCAATTGGATATTCTGAGCGCTAAGAGGCCTATATTGGGAAAAATAATATCTTCAAATAAAAACTACACAGAAGCATTGTGTGAAACTTATTTCTGATATGTTCATTAAGCTAACAGAGTTAAACCATACTTTTGATTGCGCAGTTCTGAACACTCTTTCTGTAGAGAATGCAAGTGGACATTCGGAGCGCTAAGAGGGTAATAGTGGAAAAAGGAATATATTCAAATATAAACTACACAGTAGAATTCTGTGAAAATTCTTTCTGTTCTGTGCATTCAACTAACAGAGTTGAACCTTACTTTTGATTGAGCCGTTCTGAAACACTCTTTCTGTAGAAACTGCAATTGGACATGCTAAGCGCTAAGAGGCCTACATTGGGAAAAAGAATATCTTCAAATAAAAACTACACAGATGCATTCTGTGAAACTTATTTCTGATCTGTAAATTCAGTTAACAGAGATAAAACATATTTTTGATTGAGCAGTTATGAAACTCTCTTTTTGTAGAAAATGCAAGTGGAGATTCGGAGCGCTAAGAGGGTAATAGTGGAAAAAGGAATGTCTTCAAATATAAACTACACAGAATCATTCGGTGAAACTTCTTTCTGATCTGTGCATTCAGCTAACAGAGTTAAAGCATACTTTTGATTGAGCAGATCTGAACACACTTTCTGTAGAAAATGCAACTGGACATTTGGAGCGCTAAGAGCGTAGTAGTGGAAAAAGGAATATATTCAAATATAAACTACACAGAAGCATTCTGTGAAACTTCTTTCTGATCTGAGCATACAGCTAACAGAGTTAAACCATACTTTTGATTGAGCAGTTTTGAAACACTCTGATGTAGAAAATGCAACTGGACATTCGTAGCGCTAAGTGGGTAATAGTGGAAAAAGAATATGTTCAAATATAAACTACACAGAAGCATTGTATGAAACTTCTTTCTGTTCTGTGCATTCAACTAACAGAGTTGAACCTTACTTTTGATTGAGCCGTTCTGAAACACTCTTTCTGTAGAAACTGCAATTGGACATTCTGAGCGCTAAGAGGCCTCTATTGGGAAAAATAATATCTTCAAATAAAAACTACACAGAAGCATTGTGTGAAACTTGTTTCTGATATGTTCATTAAGCTAACAGAGTTAAATCATACTTTTGATTGCGCAGTTCTGAACACTCTTTCTGTAGAAAATGCAAGTGGACATTCGGAGTGCTAAAAGGGTAATAGTGGAAAAAGGAATATATTCAAATATAAACTACACAGTAGCATTCTGTGAAAATTCTTTCTGTTCTGTGCATTCAACTAACAGAGTTGAACCTTACTTTTGATTGAGCCGTTCTGAAACACTCTTTCTGTAGAAACTGCAAATGGACATGCTAAGCGCTAAGAGGCCTACATTGGGAAAAGGAATATCTTCAAATAAAAACTACACAGATGCATTCTGTGAAACTTATTTCTGATCTGTAAATTCAGTTAACAGAGATAAAACATATTTTTGATTGAGCAGTTATGAAACTCTCTTTTTGTAGAAAATGCAAGTGGAGATTCGGAGCGCTAAGAGGGTAATAGTGGAAAAAGGAATGTCTTCAAATATAAACTACACAGAATCATTCGGTGAAACTTCTTTCTGATCTGTGCATTCAGCTAACAGAGTTAAACCATACTTTTGATTGAGCAGATCTGAACACTCTTTCTGTAGAAAATGCAACTGGACATTTGGAGCGCTAAGAGCGTAGTAGTGGAAAAAGGAATATATTCAAATATAAACTACACAGAAGCATTCTGTGAAACTTCTTTCTGATCTGAGCATACAGCTAACAGAGTTAAACCATACTTTTGATTGAGCAGTTTTGAAACACTCTGATGTAGAAAATGCAACTGGACATTCGTAGCGCTAAGTGGGTAATAGTGGAAAAAGAATATGTTCAAATATAAACTACACAGAAGCATTGTATGAAACTTCTTTCTGTTCTGTGCATTCAACTAACAGAGTTGAACCTTACTTTTGATTGAGCCGTTCTGAAACACTCTTTCTGTAGAAACTGCAATTGGACATTCTGAGCGCTAAGAGGCCTCTATTGGGAAAAAAAATATCTTCAAATAAAAACTACACAGAAGCATTGTGTGAAACTTGTTTCTGATATGTTCATTAAGCTAACAGAGTTAAACCATACTTTTGATTGCGCAGTTCTGAACACTCTTTCTGTAGAAAATGCAAGTGGACATTCGGAGCGCTAAGAGGGTAATAGTGGAAAAAGGAATATATTCAAATATAAACTACACAGTAGCATTCTGTGAAAATTCTTTCTGTTCTGTGCATTCAACTAACAGAGTTGAACCTTACTTTTGATTGAGCCGTTCTGAAACACTCTTTCTGTAGAAACTGCAATTGGACATGCTAAGCGCTAAGAGGCCTACATTGGGAAAAGGAATATCTTCAAATAAAAACTACACAGATGCATTCTGTGAAACTTATTTCTGATCTGTAAATTCAGTTAACAGAGATAAAACATATTTTTGATTGAGCAGTTATGAAACTCTCTTTTTGTAGAAAATGCAAGTGGAGATTCGGAGCGCTAAGAGGGTAATAGTGGAAAAAGGAATGTCTTCAAATATAAACTACACAGAATCATTCGGTGAAACTTCTTTCTGATCTGTGCATTCAGCTAACAGAGTTAAACCATACTTTTGATTGAGCAGATCTGAACACTCTTTCTGTAGAAAATGCAACTGGACATTTGGAGCGCTAAGAGCGTAGTAGTGGAAAAAGGAATATATTCAAATATAAACTACACAGAAGCATTCTGTGAAACTTCTTTCTGATCTGAGCATACAGCTAACAGAGTTAAACCATACTTTTGATTGAGCAGTTTTGAAACACTCTGATGTAGAAAATGCAACTGGACATTCGTAGCGCTAAGTGGGTAATAGTGGAAAAAGAATATGTTCAAATATAAACTACACAGAAGCATTGTATGAAACTTCTTTCTGTTCTGTGCATTCAACTAACAGAGTTGAACCTTACTTTTGATTGAGCCGTTCTGAAACACTCTTTCTGTAGAAACTGCAATTGGACATTCTGAGCGTTAAGAGGCCTATATTGGGAAAAAGAATGTCTACAAATAAAAACTACACAGAAGAATTGTGTGAAACTTCTTTCTGTTCTGTTTGTTCAACTAAATGAGTTGAACCTTAGTTTTGATTTAGCCGTTCGGAAACACTCTTTCTGTAGAAAATGCAAGTGGAGATTCGGAGCGCTAAGAGGGTAATAGTGGAAAAAGGAATGTCTCCAAATATAAACTACACAGAATCATTCTGTGAAACTTCTTTCTGATCTGTGCATTCAGCTAACAGAGTTAAACCATACTTTTGATTGAGCAGATCTGAACACTCTTTCTGTAGAAAATGCAACTGGACATTTGGAGCGCTAAGAGAGTAGTAGTGGAAAAAGGAATATATTCAAATATAAACTACACAGAAGCATTCTGTGAAACTTCTTTCTGATCTGAGCATTCAGCTAACAGAGTTAAACCATACTTTTGATTGAGCAGTTTTGAAACACTCTGTCTGTAGAAAATGCAACTGGACATTCGTAGCGCTAAGTGGGTAATAGTGGAAAAAAGAATATGTTCAAATATAAACTACACAGAAGCATTGTATGAAACTACTTTCTGTTCTGTGCATTCAACTAACAGAGTTGAACCTTACTTTTGATTGAGCCTTTCTGAAACACTCTTTCTGTAGAAACTGCAATTGGATATTCTGAGCGCTAAGAGGCCTATATTGGGAAAAATAATATCTTCAAATAAAAACTACACAGAAGCATTGTGTGAAACTTATTTCTGATATGTTCATTAAGCTAACAGAGTTAAACCATACTTTTGATTGCGCAGTTCTGAACACTCTTTCTGTAGAAAATGCAAGTGGACATTCGGAGCGCTAAGAGGGTAATAGTGGAAAAAGGAATATATTCAAATATAAACTACACAGTAGAATTCTGTGAAAATTCTTTCTGTTCTGTGCATTCAACTAACAGAGTTGAACCTTACTTTTGATTGAGCCGTTCTGAAACACTCTTTCTGTAGAAACTGCAATTGGACATGCTAAGCGCTAAGAGGCCTACATTGGGAAAAAGAATATCTTCCAATAAAAACTACACAGATGCATTCTGTGAAACTTATTTCTGATCTGTAATTTCAGTTAACAGAGATAAAACATATTTTTGATTGAGCAGTTATGAAACACTCTTTTTGTAGAAAATGCAAGTGGAGATTCGGAGCGCTAAGAGGGTAATAGAGGAAAAAGTAATGTCTTCAAATATAAACTACACAGAATCATTCGGTGAAACTTCTTTCTGATCTGTGCATTCAGCTAAAAGAGTTAAACCATACTTTTGATTGAGCAGATCTGAACACTCTTTGTGTAGAAAATGCAATTGGACATTTGGAGCGCTAAGAGCGTAGTAGTGGAAAAAGGAATATATTCAAATATAAACTACACAGAAGCATTCTGTGAAACTTCTTTCTGATCTGAGCATACAGCTAACAGAGTTAAACCATACTTTTGATTGAGCAGTTTTGAAACACTCTGTCTGTAGAAAATGCAACTGCACATTCGTAGCGCTAAGTGGGTAATAGTGGAAAAAAGAATATGTTCAAATATAAACTACACAGAAGCATTGTATGAAACTTCTTTCTGTTCTGTGCATTCAACTAACAGAGTTGAACCTTACTTTTGATTGAGCCGTTCTGAAACACTCTTTCTGTAGAAACTGCAATTGGACATTCTGAGAGCTAAGAGGCCTATATTGGGAAAAAGAATGTCTACAAATAAAAACTACACAGAAGAATTGTGTGAAACTTCTTTCTGTTCTGTTTGTTCAACTAAAAGAGTTGAACCTTAGTTTTGATTGAGCCGTTCTGAAACACTCTTTATGGAGAAAAGGCAAGTGGAGATTCGGAGCGCTAAGAGGGTAATAGTGGAAAAAGGAATGTCTCCAAATATAAACTACACAGAATCATTCTGTGAAACTTCTTTCTGATCTGTGCATTCAGCTAACAGAGTTAAACCATACTTTTGATTGAGCAGATCTGAACACTCTTTCTGTAGAAAATGCAACTGGACATTTGGAGCGCTAAGAGAGTACTAGTGGAAAAAGGAATATATTCAAATATAAACTACACAGAAGCATTCTGTGAAACTTCTTTCTGATCTGAGCATTCAGCTAACAGAGTTAAACCATACTTTTGATTGAGCAGTTTTGAAACACTCTGTCTGTAGAAAATGCAACTGGACATTCGTAGCGCTAAGTGGGTAATAGTGGAAAAAAGAATATGTTCAAATATAAACTACACAGAAGCATTGTGTGAAACTTCTTTCTGTTCTGTGCATTCAACTAACAGAGTTGAACCTTACTTTTGATTGAGCCTTTCTGAAACACTCTTTCTGTAGAAACTGCAATTGGATATTCTGAGCGCTAAGAGGCCTATATTGGGAAAAATAATATCTTCAAATAAAAACTACACAGAAGCATTGTGTGAAACTTATTTCTGATATGTTCATTAAGCTAACAGAGTTAAACCATACTTTTGATTGCGCAGTTCTGAACACTCTTTCTGTAGAAAATGCAAGTGGACATTCGGAGCGCTAAGAGGGTAATAGTGGAAAAAGGAATATATTCAAATATAAACTACACAGTAGCATTCTGTGAAAATTCTTTCTGTTCTGTGCATTCAACTAACAGAGTTGAACCTTACTTTTGATTGAGCCGTTCTGAAACACTCTTTCTGTAGAAACTGCAATTGGACATGCTAAGCGCTAAGAGGCCTACATTGGGAAAAAGAATATCTTCAAATAAAAACTACACAGATGCATTCTGTGAAACTTATTTCTGATCTGTAATTTCAGTTAACAGAGATAAAACATATTTTTGATTGAGCAGTTATGAAACTCTCTTTTTGTAGAAAATGCAAGTGGAGATTCGGAGCGCTAAGAGGGTAATAGTGGAAAAAGGAATGTCTTCAAATATAAACTACACAGAATCATTCGGTGAAACTTCTTTCTGATCTGTGCATTCAGCTAACAGAGTTAAACCATACTTTTGATTGAGCAGATCTGAACACTCTTTCTGTAGAAAATGCAACTGGACATTTGGAGCGCTAAGAGCGTAGTAGTGGAAAAAGGAATATATTCAAATATAAACTACACAGAAGCATTCTGTGAAACTTCTTTCTGATCTGAGCATACAGCTAACAGAGTTAAACCATACTTTTGATTGAGCAGTTTTGAAACACTCTGTCTGTAGAAAATGCAACTGGACATTCGTAGCGCTAAGTGGGTAATAGTGGAAAAAGAATATGTTCAAATATAAACTACACAGAAGCATTGTATGAAACTTCTTTCTGTTCTGTGCATTCAACTAACAGAGTTGAACCTTACTTTTGATTGAGCCGTTCTGAAACACTCTTTCTGTAGAAACTGCAATTGGACATTCTGAGCGCTAGGAGGCCTATATTGGGAAAAAGAATGTCTACAAATAAAAACTACAGAGAAGAATTGTGTGAAACTTCTTTCTGTTCTGTTTGTTCAACTAAAAGAGTTGAACCTTAGTTTTGATTGAGCCGTTCTGAAACACTCTTTCTGTAGAAAATGCAAGTGGAGATTCGGAGCGCTAAGAGGGTAATAGTGGAAAAAGGAATGTCTCCAAATATAAACTACACAGAATCATTCTGTGAAACTTCTTTCTGATCTGTGCATTCAGCTAACAGAGTTAAACCTTACTTTTGATTGAGCAGATCTGAACACTCTTTCTGTAGAAAATGCAACTGGACATTTGGAGCGCTAAGAGAGTAGTAGTGGAAAAAGGAATATATTCAAATATAAACTACACAGAAGCATTCTGTGAAACTTCTTTCTGATCTGAGCATTCAGCTAACAGAGTTAAACCATACTTTTGATTGAGCAGTTTTGAAACACTCTGTCTGTAGAAAATGCAACTGGACATTCGTAGCGCTAAGTGGGTAATAGTGGAAAAAAGAATATGTTCAAATATAAACTACACGGAAGCATTGTATGAAACTACTTTCTGTTCTGTGCATTCAACTAACAGAGTTGAACCTTACTTTTGATTGAGCCTTTCTGAAACACTCTTTCTGTAGAAACTGCAATTGGATATTCTGAGCGCTAAGAGGCCTATATTGGGAAAAATAATATCTTCAAATAAAAACTACACAGAAGCATTGTGTGAAACTTATTTCTGATATGTTCATTAAGCTAACAGAGTTAAACCATACTTTTGATTGCGCAGTTCTGAACACTCTTTCTGTAGAAAATGCAAGTGGACATTCGGAGCGCTAAGAGGGTAATAGTGGAAAAAGGAATATATTCAAATATAAACTACACAGTAGAATTCTGTGAAAATTCTTTCTGTTCTGTGCATTCAACTAACAGAGTTGAACCTTACTTTTGATTGAGCCGTTCTGAAACACTCTTTCTGTAGAAACTGCAATTGGACATGCTAAGCGCTAAGAGGCCTACATTGGGAAAAAGAATATCTTCCAATAAAAACTACACAGATGCATTCTGTGAAACTTATTTCTGATCTGTAATTTCAGTTAACAGAGATAAAACATATTTTTGATTGAGCAGTTATGAAACACTCTTTTTGTAGAAAATGCAAGTGGAGATTCGGAGCGCTAAGAGGGTAATAGAGGAAAAAGTAATGTCTTCAAATATAAACTACACAGAATCATTCGGTGAAACTTCTTTCTGATCTGTGCATTCAGCTAAAAGAGTTAAACCATACTTTTGATTGAGCAGATCTGAACACTCTTTGTGTAGAAAATGCAATTGGACATTTGGAGCGCTAAGAGCGTAGTAGTGGAAAAAGGAATATATTCAAATATAAACTACACAGAAGCATTCTGTGAAACTTCTTTCTGATCTGAGCATACAGCTAACAGAGTTAAACCATACTTTTGATTGAGCAGTTTTGAAACACTCTGTCTGTAGAAAATGCAACTGCACATTCGTAGCGCTAAGTGGGTAATAGTGGAAAAAAGAATATGTTCAAATATAAACTACACAGAAGCATTGTATGAAACTTCTTTCTGTTCTGTGCATTCAACTAACAGAGTTGAACCTTACTTTTGATTGAGCCGTTCTGAAACACTCTTTCTGTAGAAACTGCAATTGGACATTCTGAGAGCTAAGAGGCCTATATTGGGAAAAAGAATGTCTACAAATAAAAACTACAGAGAAGAATTGTGTGAAACTTCTTTCTGTTCTGTTTGTTCAACTAAAAGAGTTGAACCTTAGTTTTGATTGAGCCGTTCTGAAACACTCTTTATGGAGAAAAGGCAAGTGGAGATTCGGAGCGCTAAGAGGGTAATAGTGGAAAAAGGAATGTCTCCAAATATAAACTACACAGAATCATTCTGTGAAACTTCTTTCTGATCTGTGCATTCAGCTAACAGAGTTAAACCATACTTTTGATTGAGCAGATCTGAACACTCTTTCTGTAGAAAATGCAACTGGACATTTGGAGCGCTAAGAGAGTACTAGTGGAAAAAGGAATATATTCAAATATAAACTACACAGAAGCATTCTGTGAAACTTCTTTCTGATCTGAGCATTCAGCTAACAGAGTTAAACCATACTTTTGATTGAGCAGTTTTGAAACACTCTGTCTGTAGAAAATGCAACTGGACATTCGTAGCGCTAAGTGGGTAATAGTGGAAAAAAGAATATGTTCAAATATAAACTACACAGAAGCATTGTGTGAAACTTCTTTCTGTTCTGTGCATTCAACTAACAGAGTTGAACCTTACTTTTGATTGAGCCTTTCTGAAACACTCTTTCTGTAGAAACTGCAATTGGATATTCTGAGCGCTAAGAGGCCTATATTGGGAAAAATAATATCTTCAAATAAAAACTACACAGAAGCATTGTGTGAAACTTATTTCTGATATGTTCATTAAGCTAACAGAGTTAAACCATACTTTTGATTGCGCAGTTCTGAACACTCTTTCTGTAGAAAATGCAAGTGGACATTCGGAGCGCTAAGAGGGTAATAGTGGAAAAAGGAATATATTCAAATATAAACTACACAGTAGCATTCTGTGAAAATTCTTTCTGTTCTGTGCATTCAACTAACAGAGTTGAACCTTACTTTTGATTGAGCCGTTCTGAAACACTCTTTCTGTAGAAACTGCAATTGGACATGCTAAGCGCTAAGAGGCCTACATTGGGAAAAAGAATATCTTCAAATAAAAACTACACAGATGCATTCTGTGAAACTTATTTCTGATCTGTAATTTCAGTTAACAGAGATAAAACATATTTTTGATTGAGCAGTTATGAAACTCTCTTTTTGTAGAAAATGCAAGTGGAGATTCGGAGCGCTAAGAGGGTAATAGTGGAAAAAGGAATGTCTTCAAATATAAACTACACAGAATCATTCGGTGAAACTTCTTTCTGATCTGTGCATTCAGCTAACAGAGTTAAACCATACTTTTGATTGAGCAGATCTGAACACTCTTTCTGTAGAAAATGCAACTGGACATTTGGAGCGCTAAGAGCGTAGTAGTGGAAAAAGGAATATATTCAAATATAAACTACACAGAAGCATTCTGTGAAACTTCTTTCTGATCTGAGCATTCAGCTAACAGAGTTAAACCATACTTTTGATTGAGCAGTTTTGAAACACTCTGTCTGTAGAAAATGCAACTGGACATTCGTAGCGCTAAGTGGGTAATAGTGGAAAAAGAATATGTTCAAATATAAACTACACAGAAGCATTGTATGAAACTTCTTTCTGTTCTGTGCATTCAACTAACAGAGTTGAACCTTACTTTTGATTGAGCCGTTCTGAAACACTCTTTCTGTAGAAACTGCAATTGGACATTCTGAGCGCTACGAGGCCTATATTGGGAAAAAGAATGTCTACAAATAAAAACTACAGAGAAGAATTGTGTGAAACTTCTTTCTGTTCTGTTTGTTCAACTAAAAGAGTTGAACCTTAGTTTTGATTGAGCCGTTCTGAAACACTCTTTCTGTAGAAAATGCAAGTGGAGATTCGGAGCGCTAAGAGGGTAATAGTGGAAAAAGGAATGTCTCCAAATATAAACTACACAGAATCATTCTGTGAAACTTCTTTCTGATCTGTGCATTCAGCTAACAGAGTTAAACCTTACTTTTGATTGAGCAGATCTGAACACTCTTTCTGTAGAAAATGCAACTGGACATATGGGGCGCTAAGAGAGTACTAGTGGAAAAAGGAATATATTCAAATATAAACTACACAGAAGCATTCTGTGAAACTTCTTTCTGATCTGAGCATTCAGCTAACAGAGTTAAACCATACTTTTGATTGAGCAGTTTTGAAACACTCTGTCTGTAGAAAATGCAACTGGACATTCGTAGCGCTAAGAGGGTAATAGTGGAAAAAAGAATATGTTCAAATATAAACTACACAGAAGCATTGTATGAAACTTCTTTCTGTTCTGTGCAATCAACTAACAGAGTTGAACCTTACTTTTGATTGAGCCTTTCTGAAACACTCTTTCTGTAGAAACTGCAATTGGACATTCTGAGCGCTAAGAGGCCTCTATTGAGAAAAATAATATCTTCAAATAAAAACTACACAGAAGCATTGTGTGAAACTTGTTTCTGATATGTTCATTAAGCTAACAGAGTTAAACCATACTTTTGATTGCGCAGTTCTGAACACTCTTTCTGTAGAAAATGCAAGTGGACATTCGGAGCGCTAAGAGGGTAATAGTGGAAAAAGGAATATATTCAAATATAAACTACACAGTAGCATTCTGTGAAAATTCTTTCTGTTCTGTGCATTCAACTAACAGAGTTGAACCTTACTTTTGATTAAGCCGTTCTGAAACACTCTTTCTGTAGAAACTGCAATTGGACATGCTAAGCGCTAAGAGGCCTACATTGGGAAAAGGAATATCTTCAAATAAAAACTACACAGATGTATTCTGTGAAACTTATTTCTGATCTGTAAATTCAGTTAACGGAGATAAAACATATTTTTGATTTAGCAGTTATGAAACTCTCTTTTTGTAGAAAATGCAAGTGGAGATTCGGAGCGCTAAGAGGGTAATAGTGGAAAAAGGAATGTCTTCAAATATAAACTACACAGAATCATTCGGTGAAAATTCTTTCTGATCTGTGCATTCAGCTAACAGAGTTAAACCATAGTTTTGATTGAGCACACCTGAACACTCTTTCTGTAGAAAATGCAACTGGACATTTGGAGCGCTAAGAGCGTAGTAGTGGAAAAAGGAATATATTCAAATATAAACTACACAGAAGCATTCTGTGAAACTTCTTTCTGATCTGAGCATTCAGCTAACAGAGTTAAACCATACTTTTGATTGAGCAGTTTTGAAACACTCTGTCTGTAGAAAATGAAACTGGACATTCGTAGCGCTAAGTGGGTAATAGTGGAAAAAAGAATATGTTCAAATATAAACTACACAGAAGCATTGTATGAAACTTCTTTCTTTTCTGTGCATTCAAATAACAGAGTTGAACCTTACTTTTGATTGAGCCGTTCTGAAACACTCTTTCTGTAGAAACTGCAATTGGACATTCTGAGCGCTAGGAGGCCTATATTGGGAAAAAGAATGTCTACAAATAAAAACTACAGAGAAAAATTGTGTGAAACTTCTTTCTGTTCTGTTTGTTCAACTAAAAGAGTTGAACCTTAGTTTTGATTGAGCCGTTCTGAAACACTCTTTCTGTAGAAAATGCAAGTGGAGATTCGGAGCGCTAAGAGGGTAATAGTGGAAAAAGGAATGTCTCCAAATATAAACTACACAGAATCATTCTGTGAAACTTCTTTCTGATCTGTGCATTCAGCTAACAGAGTTAACCCATACTTTTGATTGAGCAGATCTGAACACTCTTTCTGTAGAAAATGCAACTGGACATTTGGAGCGCTAAGAGAGAACTAGTGGAAAAAGGAATATATTCAAATATAAACTACACAGAAGCATTCTGTGAAACTTCTTTCTGATCTGAGCATTCAGCTAACAGAGTTAAACCATACTTTTGATTGAGCAGTTTTGAAACACTCTGTCTGTAGAAAATGCAACTGGACATTCGTAGCGCTAAGAGGGTAATAGTGGAAAAAAGAATATGTTCAAATATAAACTACACAGAAGCATTGTATGAAACTTCTTTCTGTTCTGTGCATTCAACTAACAGAGTTGAACCTTACTTTTTATTGAGCCTTTCTGAAATACTCTTTCTGTAGAAACTGAAATTGGACATTCTGAGCGCTAAGAGGCCTCTATTGGGAAAAATAATATCTTCAAATAAAAACTACACAGAAGCATTGTGTGAAACTTGTTTCTGATATGTTCATTAAGCTAACAGAGTTAAACCATACTTTTGATTGCGCAGTTCTGAACACTCTTTCTGTAGAAAATGCAAGTGGACATTCGGAGAGCTAAGAGGGTAATAGTGGAAAAAGAATATATTCAATTATAAACTACACAGTAGCATTCTGTGAAAATTCTTTCTGTTCTGTGCATTCAACTAACAGAGTTGAACCTTACTTTTGATTGAGCCGTTCTGAAACACTCTTTCTGTAGAAACTGCAATTGGACATGCTAAGCGCTAAGAGGCCTACATTGGGAAAAGGAATATCTTCAAATAAAAACTACACAGATGCATTCTGTGAAACTTATTTCTGATCTGTAAATTCAGTTAACAGAGATAAAACATATTTTTGATTGAGCAGTTATGAAACTCTCTTTTTGTAGAAAATGCAAGTGGAGATTCGGAGCGCTAAGAGCGTAATAGTGGAAAAAGGAATGTCTTCAAATATAAACTACACAGAATCATTCGGTGAAACTTCTTTCTGATCTGTGCATTCAGCTAACAGAGTTAAACCATACTTTTGATTGAGCAGATCTGAACACTCTTTCTGTAGAAAATGCAACTGGACATTTGGAGCGCTAAGAGCCTAGTAGTGGAAAAAGGAATATATTCAAATATAAACTACACAGAAGCATTCTGTGAAACTTCTTTCTGATCTGAGCATACAGCTAACAGAGTTAAACCATACTTTTGATTGAGCAGTTTTGAAACACTCTGTCTGTAGAAAATGCAACTGGACATTCGTAGCGCTAAGTGGGTAATAGTGGAAAAAGAATATGTTCAAATATAAACTACACAGAAGCATTGTATGAAACTTCTTTCTGTTCTGTGCATTCAACTAACAGAGTTGAACCTTACTTTTGATTGAGCCGTTCTGAAACACTCTTTCTGTAGAAACTGCAATTGGACATTCTGAGCGTTAAGAGGCCTATATTGGGAAAAAGAATGTCTACAAATAAAAACTACACAGAAGAATTGTGTGAAACTTCTTTCTGTTCTGTTTGTTCAACTAAATGAGTTGAACCTTAGTTTTGATTTAGCCGTTCTGAAACACTCTTTCTGTAGAAAATGCAAGTGGAGATTCGGAGCGCTAAGAGGGTAATAGTGGAAAAAGGAATGTCTCCAAATATAAACTACACAGAATCATTCTGTGAAACTTCTTTCTGATCTATGCATTCAGCTAACATAGTTAAACCATACTTTTGATTGAGCAGATCTGAACACTCTTTCTGTAGAAAATGCAACTGGACATTTGGAGCGCTAAGAGAGTACTAGTGGAAAAAGGAATATATTCAAATATAAACTACACAGAAGCATTCTGTGAAACTTCTTTCTGATCTGAGCATTCAGCTAACAGAGTTAAACCATACTTTTGATTGAGCAGTTTTGAAACACTCTGTCTGTAGAAAATGCAACTGGACATTCGTAGCGCTAAGTGGGTAATAGTGGAAAAAAGAATATGTTCAAATATAAACTACACAGAAGCATTGTATGAAACTTCTTTCTGTTCTGTGCATTCAACTAACAGAGTTGAACCTTACTTTTGATTGAGCCTTTCTGAAACACTCTTTCTGTAGAAACTGCAATTGGATATTCTGAGCGCTAAGAGGCCTATATTGGGAAAAATAATATCTTCAAATAAAAACTACACAGAAGCATTGTGTGAAACTTATTTCTGATATGTTCATTAAGCTAACAGAGTTAAACCATACTTTTGATTGCGCAGTTCTGAACACTCTTTCTGTAGAAAATGCAAGTGGACATTCGGAGCGCTAAGAGGGTAATAGTGGAAAAAGGAATATATTCAAATATAAACTACACAGTAGAATTCTGTGAAAATTCTTTCTGTTCTGTGCATTCAACTAACAGAGTTGAACCTTACTTTTGATTGAGCCGTTCTGAAACACTCTTTCTGTAGAAACTGCAATTGGACATGCTAAGCGCTAAGAGGCCTACATTGGGAAAAAGAATATCTTCCAATAAAAACTACACAGATGCATTCTGTGAAACTTATTTCTGATCTGTAATTTCAGTTAACAGAGATAAAACATATTTTTGATTGAGCAGTTATGAAACACTCTTTTTGTAGAAAATGCAAGTGGAGATTCGGAGCGCTAAGAGGGTAATAGAGGAAAAAGTAATGTCTTCAAATATAAACTACACAGAATCATTCGGTGAAACTTCTTTCTGATCTGTGCATTCAGCTAAAAGAGTTAAACCATACTTTTGATTGAGCAGATCTGAACACTCTTTGTGCAGAAAATGCAATTGGACATTTGGAGCGCTAAGAGCGTAGTAGTGGAAAAAGGAATATATTCAAATATAAACTACACAGAAGCATTCTGTGAAACTTCTTTCTGATCTGAGCATACAGCTAACAGAGTTAAACCATACTTTTGATTGAGCAGTTTTGAAACACTCTGTCTGTAGAAAATGCAACTGCACATTCGTAGCGCTAAGTGGGTAATAGTGGAAAAAAGAATATGTTCAAATATAAACTACACAGAAGCATTGTATGAAACTTCTTTCTGTTCTGTGCATTCAACTAACAGAGTTGAACCTTACTTTTGATTGAGCCGTTCTGAAACACTCTTTCTGTAGAAACTGCAATTGGACATTCTGAGAGCTAAGAGGCCTATATTGGGAAAAAGAATGTCTAAAAATAAAAACTACACAGAAGAATTGTGTGAAACTTCTTTCTGTTCTGTTTGTTCAACTAAAAGAGTTGAACCTTAGTTTTGATTGAGCCGTTCTGAAACACTCTTTATGGAGAAAAGGCAAGTGGAGATTCGGAGAGCTAAGAGGGTAATAGTGGAATAAGGAATGTCTCCAAATATAAACTACACAGAATCATTCTGTGAAACTTCTTTCTGATCTGTGCATTCAGCTAACAGAGTTAAACCATACTTTTGATTGAGCAGATCTGAACACTCTTTCTGTAGAAAATGCAACTGGACATTTGGAGCGCTAAGAGAGTAGTAGTGGAAAAAGGAATATATTCAAATATAAACTACACAGAAGCATTCTGTGAAACTTCTTTCTGATCTGAGCATTCAGCTAACAGAGTTAAACCATACTTTTGATTGAGCAGTTTTGAAACACTCTCTCTGTAGAAAATGCAACTGGACATTCGTAGCGCTAAGTGGGTAATAGTGGAAAAAAGAATATGTTCAAATATAAACTACACAGAAGCATTGTATGAAACTTCTTTCTGTTCTGTGCATTCAACTAACAGAGTTGAACCTTACTTATAATTGAGCCTTTCTGAAACACTCTTTCTGTAGAATCTGCAATTGGACATTCTGAGCGCTAAGAGGCCTATATTGGGAAATATAATATCTTCAAATAAAAACTACACAGAAGCATTGTGTGAAACTTATTTCTGATATGTTCATTAAGCTAACAGAGTTAAACCATACTTTTGATTGCGCAGTTCTGAACACTCTTTCTGTAGAAAATGCAAGTGGACTTTCGGAGCGCTAAGAGGGTAATAGTGGAAAAAGGAATGTCTTCAAATATAAACTACACAGAATCATTCGGTGAAACTTCTTTCTGATCTGTGCATTCAGCTAACAGAGTTAAAGCATACTTTTGATTGAGCAGATCTGAACACACTTTCTGTAGAAAATGCAACTGGACATTTGGAGCGCTAAGAGCGTAGTAGTGGAAAAAGGAATATATTCAAATATAAACTACACAGAAGCATTCTGTGAAACTTCTTTCTGATCTGAGCATACAGCTAACAGAGTTAAACCATACTTTTGATTGAGCAGTTTTGAAACACTCTGATGTAGAAAATGCAACTGGACATTCGTAGCGCTAAGTGGGTAATAGTGGAAAAAGAATATGTTCAAATATAAACTACACAGAAGCATTGTATGAAACTTCTTTCTGTTCTGTGCATTCAACTAACAGAGTTGAACCTTACTTTTGATTGAGCCGTTCTGAAACACTCTTTCTGTAGAAACTGCAATTGGACATTCTGAGCGCTAGGAGGCCTATATTGGGAAAAAGAATGTCTACAAATAAAAACTACAGAGAAGAATTGTGTGAAACTTCTTTCTGTTCTGTTTGTTCAACTAAAAGAGTTGAACCTTAGTTTTGATTGAGCCGTTCTGAAACACTCTTTCTGTAGAAAATGCAAGTGGAGATTCGGAGCGCTACGAGGGTAATAGTGGAAAAAGGAATGTCTCCAAATATAAACTACACAGAATCATTCTGTGAAACTTCTTTCTGATCTGTGCATTCAGCTAACAGAGTTAAACCATACTTTTGATTGAGCAGATCTGAACACTCTTTCTGTAGAAAATGCAACTGGACATTTGGAGCGCTAAGAGAGAACTAGTGGAAAAAGGAATATATTCAAATATAAACTACACAGAAGCATTCTGTGAAACTTCTTTCTGATCTGAGCATTCAGCTAACAGAGTTAAACCATACTTTTGATTGAGCAGTTTTGAAACACTCTGTCTGTAGAAAATGCAACTGGACATTCGTAGCGCTAAGAGGGTAATAGTGGAAAAAAGAATATGTTCAAATATAAACTACACAGAAGCATTGTATGAAACTTCTTTCTGTTCTGTGCATTCAACTAACAGAGTTGAACCTTACTTTTGATTGAGCCTTTCTGAAATACTCTTTCTGTAGAAACTGCAATTGGACATTCTGAGCGCTAAGAGGCCTCTATTGGGAAAAATAATATCTTCAAATAAAAACTACACAGAAGCATTGTGTGAAACTTGTTTCTGATATATTCATTAAGCTAACAGAGTTAAACCATACTTTTGATTGCGCAGTTCTGAACACTCTTTCTGTAGAAAATGCAAGTGGACATTCGGAGAGCTAAGAGGGTAATAGTGGAAAAAGAATATATTCAATTATAAACTACACAGTAGCATTCTGTGAAAATTCTTTCTGTTCTGTGCATTCAACTAACAGAGTTGAACCTTACTTTTGATTGAGCCGTTCTGAAACACTCTTTCTGTAGAAACTGCAATTGGACATGCTAAGCGCTAAGAGGCCTACATTGGGAAAAGGAATATCTTCAAATAAAAACTACACAGATGCATTCTGTGAAACTTATTTCTGATCTGTAAATTCAGTTAACAGAGATAAAACATATTTTTGATTGAGCAGTTATGAAACTCTCTTTTTGTAGAAAATGCAAGTGGAGATTCGGAGCGCTAAGAGCGTAATAGTGGAAAAAGGAATGTCTTCAAATATAAACTACACAGAATCATTCGGTGAAACTTCTTTCTGATCTGTGCATTCAGCTAACAGAGTTAAACCATACTTTTGATTGAGCAGATCTGAACACTCTTTCTGTAGAAAATGCAACTGGACATTTGGAGCGCTAAGAGCCTAGTAGTGGAAAAAGGAATATATTCAAATATAAACTACACAGAAGCATTCTGTGAAACTTCTTTCTGATCTGAGCATACAGCTAACAGAGTTAAACCATACTTTTGATTGAGCAGTTTTGAAACACTCTGTCTGTAGAAAATGCAACTGGACATTCGTAGCGCTAAGTGGGTAATAGTGGAAAAAGAATATGTTCAAATATAAACTACACAGAAGCATTGTATGAAACTTCTTTCTGTTCTGTGCATTCAACTAACAGAGTTGAACCTTACTTTTGATTGAGCCGTTCTGAAACACTCTTTCTGTAGAAACTGCAATTGGACATTCTGAGCGTTAAGAGGCCTATATTGGGAAAAAGAATGTCTACAAATAAAAACTACACAGAAGAATTGTGTGAAACTTCTTTCTGTTCTGTTTGTTCAACTAAATGAGTTGAACCTTAGTTTTGATTTAGCCGTTCTGAAACACTCTTTCTGTAGAAAATGCAAGTGGAGATTCGGAGCGCTAAGAGGGTAATAGTGGAAAAAGGAATGTCTCCAAATATAAACTACACAGAATCATTCTGTGAAACTTCTTTCTGATCTGTGCATTCAGCTAACATAGTTAAACCATACTTTTGATTGAGCAGATCTGAACACTCTTTCTGTAGAAAATGCAACTGGACATTTGGAGCGCTAAGAGAGTACTAGTGGAAAAAGGAATATATTCAAATATAAACTACACAGAAGCATTCTGTGAAACTTCTTTCTGATCTGAGCATTCTGCTAACAGAGTTAAACCATACTTTTGATTGAGCAGTTTTGAAACACTCTGTCTGTAGAAAATGCAACTGGACATTCGTAGCGCTAAGTGGGTAATAGTGGAAAAAAGAATATGTTCAAATATAAACTACACAGAAGCATTGTATGAAACTTCTTTCTGTTCTGTGCATTCAACTAACAGAGTTGAACCTTACTTTTGATTGAGCCTTTCTGAAACACTCTTTCTGTAGAAACTGCAATTGGATATTCTGAGCGCTAAGAGGCCTATATTGGGAAAAATAATATCTTCAAATAAAAACTACACAGAAGCATTGTGTGAAACTTATTTCTGATATGTTCATTAAGCTAACAGAGTTAAACCATACTTTTGATTGCGCAGTTCTGAACACTCTTTCTGTAGAAAATGCAAGTGGACATTCGGAGCGCTAAGAGGGTAATAGTGGAAAAAGGAATATATTCAAATATAAACTACACAGTAGAATTCTGTGAAAATTCTTTCTGTTCTGTGCATTCAACTAACAGTGTTGAACCTTACTTTTGATTGAGCCGTTCTGAAACACTCTTTCTGTAGAAACTGCAATTGGACATGCTAAGCGCTAAGAGGCCTACATTGGGAAAAAGAATATCTTCCAATAAAAACTACACAGATGCATTCTGTGAAACTTATTTCTGATCTGTAATTTCAGTTAACAGAGATAAAACATATTTTTGATTGAGCAGTTATGAAACACTCTTTTTGTAGAAAATGCAAGTGGAGATTCGGAGCGCTAAGAGGGTAATAGAGGAAAAAGTAATGTCTTCAAATATAAACTACACAGAATCATTCGGTGAAACTTCTTTCTGATCTGTGCATTCAGCTAAAAGAGTTAAACCATACTTTTGATTGAGCAGATCTGAACACTCTTTGTGTAGAAAATGCAATTGGACATTTGGAGCGCTAAGAGCGTAGTAGTGGAAAAAGGAATATATTCAAATATAAACTACACAGAAGCATTCTGTGAAACTTCTTTCTGATCTGAGCATACAGCTAACAGAGTTAAACCATACTTTTGATTGAGCAGTTTTGAAACACTCTGTCTGTAGAAAATGCAACTGCACATTCGTAGCGCTAAGTGGGTAATAGTGGAAAAAAGAATATGTTCAAATATAAACTACACAGAAGCATTGTATGAAACTTCTTTCTGTTCTGTGCATTCAACTAACAGAGTTGAACCTTACTTTTGATTGAGCCGTTCTGAAACACTCTTTCTGTAGAAACTGCAATTGGACATTCTGAGAGCTAAGAGGCCTATATTGGGAAAAAGAATGTCTAAAAATAAAAACTACACAGAAGAATTGTGTGAAACTTCTTTCTGTTCTGTTTGTTCAACTAAAAGAGTTGAACCTTAGTTTTGATTGAGCCGTTCTGAAACACTCTTTATGGAGAAAAGGCAAGTGGAGATTCGGAGCGCTAAGAGGGTAATAGTGGAATAAGGAATGTCTCCAAATATAAACTACACAGAATCATTCTGTGAAACTTCTTTCTGATCTGTGCATTCAGCTAACAGAGTTAAACCATACTTTTGATTGAGCAGATCTGAACACTCTTTCTGTAGAAAATGCAACTGGACATTTGGAGCGCTAAGAGAGTAGTAGTGGAAAAAGGAATATATTCAAATATAAACTACACAGAAGCATTCTGTGAAACTTCTTTCTGATCTGAGCATTCAGCTAACAGAGTTAAACCATACTTTTGATTGAGCAGTTTTGAAACACTCTCTCTGTAGAAAATGCAACTGGACATTCGTAGCGCTAAGTGGGTAATAGTGGAAAAAAGAATATGTTCAAATATAAACTACACAGAAGCATTGTATGAAACTTCTTTCTGTTCTGTGCATTCAACTAACAGAGTTGAACCTTACTTATAATTGAGCCTTTCTGAAACACTCTTTCTGTAGAATCTGCAATTGGACATTCTGAGCGCTAAGAGGCCTATATTGGGAAATATAATATCTTCAAATAAAAACTACACAGAAGCATTGTGTGAAACTTATTTCTGATATGTTCATTAAGCTAACAGAGTTAAACCATACTTTTGATTGCGCAGTTCTGAACACTCTTTCTGTAGAAAATGCAAGTGGACATTCGGAGCGCTAAGAGGGTAATAGTGGAAAAAGGAATATATTCAAATATAAACTACACAGTAGCATTCTGTGAAAATTCTTTCTGTTCTGTGCATTCAACTAACAGAGTTGAACCTTACTTTTGATTGAGCCGTTCTGAAACACTCTTTCTGTAGAAACTGCAATTGGACATGCTAAGCGCTAAGAGGCCTACATTGGGAAAAGGAATATCTTCAAATAAAAACTACACAGATGCATTCTGTGAAACTTATTTCTGATCTGTAAATTCAGTTAACAGAGATAAAACATATTTTTGATTGAGCAGTTATGAAACTCTCTTTTTGTAGAAAATGCAAGTGGAGATTCGGAGCGCTAAGAGGGTAATAGTGGAAAAAGGAATGTCTTCAAATATAAACTACACAGAATCATTCGGTGAAACTTCTTTCTGATCTGTGCATTCAGCTAACAGAGTTAAAGCATACTTTTGATTGAGCAGATCTGAACACACTTTCTGTAGAAAATGCAACTGGACATTTGGAGCGCTAAGAGCGTAGTAGTGGAAAAAGGAATATATTCAAATATAAACTACACAGAAGCATTCTGTGAAACTTCTTTCTGATCTGAGCATACAGCTAACAGAGTTAAACCATACTTTTGATTGAGCAGTTTTGAAACACTCTGATGTAGAAAATGCAACTGGACATTCGTAGCGCTAAGTGGGTAATAGTGGAAAAAGAATATGTTCAAATATAAACTACACAGAAGCATTGTATGAAACTTCTTTCTGTTCTGTGCATTCAACTAACAGAGTTGAACCTTACTTTTGATTGAGCCGTTCTGAAACACTCTTTCTGTAGAAACTGCAATTGGACATTCTGAGCGTTAAGAGGCCTATATTGGGAAAAAGAATGTCTACAAATAAAAACTACACAGAAGAATTGTGTGAAACTTCTTTCTGTTCTGTTTGTTCAACTAAATGAGTTGAACCTTAGTTTTGATTTAGCCGTTCGGAAACACTCTTTCTGTAGAAAATGCAAGTGGAGATTCGGAGCGCTAAGAGGGTAATAGTGGAAAAAGGAATGTCTCAAAATATAAACTACACAGAATCATTCTGTGAAACTTCTTTCTGATCTGTGCATTCAGCTAACAGAGTTAAACCATACTTTTGATTGAGCAGATCCGAACACTCTTTCTGTAGAAAATGCAACTGGACATTTGGAGCGCTAAGAGAGTAGTAGTGGAAAAAGGAATATATTCAAATATAAACTACACAGAAGCATTCTGTGAAACTTCTTTCTGATCTGAGCATTCAGCTAACAGAGTTAAACCATACTTTTGATTGAGCAGTTTTGAAACACTCTGTCTGTAGAAAATGCAACTGGACATTCGTAGCACTAAGTGGGTAATAGTGGAAAAAAGAATATGTTCAAATATAAACTACACAGAAGCATTGTATGAAACTTCTTTCTGTTCTGTGCATTCAACTAACAGAGTTGAACCTTACTTTTGATTGAGCCTTTCTGAAACACTCTTTCTGTAGAAACTGCAATTGGATATTCTGAGCGCTAAGAGGCCTATATTGGGAAAAATAATATCTTCAAATAAAAACTACACAGAAGCATTGTGTGAAACTTATATCTGATATGTTCATTAAGCTAACAGAGTTAAACCATACTTTTGATTGCGCAGTTCTGAACACTCTTTCTGTAGAGAATGCAAGTGGACATTCGGAGCGCTAAGAGGGTAATAGTGGAAAAAGGAATATATTCAAATATAAACTACACAGTAGAATTCTGTGAAAATTCTTTCTGTTCTGTGCATTCAACTAACAGAGTTGAACCTTACTTTTGATTGAGCCGTTCTGAAACACTCTTTCTGTAGAAACTGCAATTGGACATGCTAAGCGCTAAGAGGCCTACATTGGGAAAAAGAATATCTTCAAATAAAAACTACACAGATGCATTCTGTGAAACTTATTTCTGATCTGTAATTTCAGTTAACAGAGATAAAACATATTTTTGATTGAGCAGTTATGAAACACTCTTTTTGTAGAAAATGCAAGTGGAGATTCGGAGCGCTAAGAGGGTAATAGAGGAAAAAGTAATGTCTTCAAATATAAACTACACAGAATCATTCGGTGAAACTTCTTTCTGATCTGTGCATTCAGCTAAAAGAGTTAAACCATACTTTTGATTGAGCAGATCTGAACACTCTTTGTGTAGAAAATGCAACTGGACAGTTGGAGCGCTAAGAGCGAAGTAGTGGAAAAAGGAATATATTCAAATATAAACTACACAGAAGCATTCTGTGAAACTTCTTTCTGATCTGAGCATACAGCTAACAGAGTTAAACCATACTTTTGATTGAGCAGTTTTGAAACACTCTGTCTGTAGAAAATGCAACTGGACATTCGTAGCGCTAAGTGGGTAATAGTGGAAAAAAGAATATGTTCAAATATAAACTACACAGAAGCATTGTATGAAACTTCTTTCTGTTCTGTGCATTAAACTAACAGAGTTGAACCTTACTTTTGATTGAGCCGTTCTGAAACACTCTTTCTGTAGAAACTGCAATTGGACATTCTGAGAGCTAAGAGGCCTATATTGGGAAAAAGAATGTCTAAAAATAAAAACTACACAGAAGAATTGTGTGAAACTTCTTTCTGTTCTGTTTGTTCAACTAAAAGAGTTGAACCTTAGTTTTGATTGAGCCGTTCTGAAACACTCTTTATGGAGAAAAGGCAAGTGGAGATTCGGAGCGCTAAGAGGGTAATAGTGGAAAAAGGAATGTCTCCAAATATAAACTACACAGAATCATTCTGTGAAACTTCTTTCTGATCTGTGCATTCAGCTAACAGAGTTAAACCATACTTTTGATTGAGCAGATCTGAACACTCTTTCTGTAGAAAATGCAACTGGACATTTGGAGCGCTAAGAGAGTAGTAGTGGAAAAAGGAATATATTCAAATATAAACTACACAGAAGCATTCTGTGAAACTTCTTTCTGATCTGAGCATTCAGCTAACAGAGTTAAACCATACTTTTGATTGAGCAGTTTTGAAACACTCTCTCTGTAGAAAATGCAACTGGACATTCGTAGCGCTAAGTGGGTAATAGTGGAGAAAAGAATATGTTCAAATATAAACTACACAGAAGCATTGTATGAAACTTCTTTCTGTTCTGTGCATTCAACTAACAGAGTTGAACCTTACTTTTGATTGAGCCTTTCTGAAACACTCTTTCTGTAGAAACTGCAATTGGACATTCTGAGCGCTAAGAGGCCTCTATTGGGAAAAATAATATCTTCACATAAAAACTACACAGAAGCATTGTGTGAAACTTATTTCTGATATGTTCATTAAGCTAACAGAGTTAAACCATACTTTTGATTGCGCAGTTCTGAACACTCTTTCTGTAGAAAATGCAAGTGGACATTCGGAGCGCTAAGAGGGTAATAGTGGAAAAAGGAATATATTCAAATATAAACTACACAGTAGCATTCTGTGAAAATTCTTTCTGTTCTGTGCATTCAACTAACAGAGTTGAACCTTACTTTTGATTGAGCCGTTCTGAAACACTCTTTCTGTAGAAACTGCAATTGGACATGCTAAGCGCTAAGAGGCCTACATTGGGAAAAGGAATATCTTCAAATAAAAACTACACAGATGTATTCTGTGAAACTTATTTCTGATCTGTAAATTCAGTTAACGGAGATAAAACATATTTTTGATTTAGCAGGTATGAAACTCTCTTTTTGTGGAAAATGCAAGTGGAGATTCGGAGCGCTAAGAGGGTAATAGTGGAAAAAGGAATGTCTTCAAATATAAACTACACAGAATCATTCGGTGAAAATTATTTCTGATCTGTGCATTCAGCTAACAGAGTTAAACCATACTTTTGATTGAGCACATCTGAACACTCTTTCTGTAGAAAATGCAACTGGACATTTGGAGCGCTAAGAGCGTAGTAGTGGAAAAAGTAATATATTCAAATATAAACTACACAGAAGCATTCTGTGAAACTTCTTTCTGATCTGAGCATTCAGCTAACAGAGTTAAACCATACTTTTGATTGAGCAGTTTTGAAACACTCTGTCTGTAGAAAATGAAACTGGACATTCGTAGCGCTAAGTGGGTAATAGTGGAAAAAAGAATATGTTCAAATATAAACTACACAGAAGCATTGTAGGAAACTTCTTTCTTTTCTGTGCATTCAAATAACAGAGTTGAACCTTACTTTTGATTGAGCCGTTCTGAAACACTCTTTCTGTAGAAACTGCAATTGGACATTCTGAGCGCTAGGAGGCCTATATTGGGAAAAAGAATGTCTACAAATAAAAACTACAGAGAAGAATTGTGTGAAACTTCTTTCTGTTCTGTTTGTTCAACTAAAAGGGTTGAACCTTAGTTTTGATTGAGCCGTTCTGAAACACGCTTTCTGTAGAAAATGCAAGTGGAGATTCGGAGCGCTAAGTGGGTAATAGTGGAAAAAGGAATGTCTCCAAATATAAACTACACAGAATCATTCTGTGAAACTTCTTTCTGATCTGTGCATTCAGCTAACAGAGTTAAACCATACTTTTGATTGAGCAGATCTGAACACTCTTTCTGTAGAAAATGCAACTGGACATATGGAGCGCTAAGAGAGTACTAGTGGAAAAAGGAATATATTCAAATATAAACTACACAGAAGCATTCTGTGAAACTTCTTTCTGATCTGAGCATTCAGCTAACAGAGTTAAACCATACTTTTGATTGAGCAGTTTTGAAACACTCTGTCTGTAGAAAATGCAACTGGACATTCGTAGCGCTAAGTGGGTAATAGTGGAAAAAAGAATATGTTCAAATATAAACTACACAGAAGCATTGTATGAAACTTCTTTCTGTTCTGTGCATTCAACTAACAGAGTTGAACCTTACTTTTGATTGAGCCTTTCTGAAACACTCTTTCTGTAGAAACTGCAATTGGATATTCTGAGCGCTAAGAGGCCTATATTGGGAAAAATAATATCTTCAAATAAAAACTACACAGAAGCATTGTGTGAAACTTATTTCTGATATGTTCATTAAGCTAACAGAGTTAAACCATACTTTTGATTGCGCAGTTCTGAACACTCTTTCTGTAGAAAATGCAAGTGGACATTCGGAGCGCTAAGAGGGTAATAGTGGAAAAAGGAATATATTCAAATATAAACTACACAGTAGAATTCTGTGAAAATTCTTTCTGTTCTGTGCATTCAACTAACAGAGTTGAACCTTACTTTTGATTGAGCCGTTCTGAAACACTCTTTCTGTAGAAACTGCAATTGGACATGCTAAGCGCTAAGAGGCCTACATTGGGAAAAAGAATATCTTCCAATAAAAACTACACAGATGCATTCTGTGAAACTTATTTCTGATCTGTAATTTCAGTTAACAGAGATAAAACATATTTTTGATTGAGCAGTTATGAAACACTCTTTTTGTAGAAAATGCAAGTGGAGATTCGGAGCGCTAAGGGGGTAATAGTGGAAAAAGTAATGTCTTCAAATATAAACTACACAGAATCATTCGGTGAAACTTCTTTCTGATCTGTGCATTCAGCTAAAAGAGTTAAACCATACTTTTGATTGAGCAGATCTGAACACTCTTTGTGTAGAAAATGCAACTGGACATTTGGAGCGCTAAGAGCGTAGTAGTGGAAAAAGGAATATATTCAAATATAAACTACACAGAAGCATTCTGTGAAACTTCTTTCTGATCTGAGCATACAGCTAACAGAGTTAAACCATACTTTTGATTGAGCAGTTTTGAAACACTCTGTCTGTAGAAAATGCAACTGGACATTCGTAGCGCTAAGTGGGTAATAGTGGAAAAAAGAATATGTTCAAATATAAACTACACAGAAGCATTGTATGAAACTTCTTTCTGTTCTGTGCATTCAACTAACAGAGTTGAACCTTACTTTTGATTGAGCCGTTCTGAAACACTCTTTCTGTAGAAACTGCAATTGGACATTCTGAGTGCTAAGAGGCCTATATTGGGAAAAAGAATGTCTACAAATAAAAACTACACAGAAGAATTGTGTGAAACTTCTTTCTGTTCTGTTTGTTCAACTAAAAGAGTTGAACCTTAGTTTTGATTGAGCCGTTCTGAAACACTCTTTATGGAGAAAAGGCAAGTGGAGATTCGGAGCGCTAAGAGGGTAATAGTGGAAAAAGGAATGTCTCCAAATATAAACTACACAGAATCATTCTGTGAAACTTCTTTCTGATCTGTGCATTCAGCTAACAGAGTTAAACCATACTTTTGATTGAGCAGATCTGAACACTCTTTCTGTAGAAAATGCAACTGGACATTTGGAGCGCTAAGAGAGTAGTAGTGGAAAAAGGAATATATTCAAATATAAACTACACAGAAGCATTCTGTGAAACTTCTTTCTGATCTGAGCATTCAGCTAACAGAGTTAAACCATACTTTTGATTGAGCAGTTTTGAAACACTCTCTCTGTAGAAAATGCAACTGGACATTCGTAGCGCTAAGTGGGTAATAGTGGAAAAAAGAAGATGTTCAAATATAAACTACACAGAAGCATTGTATGAAACTTCTTTCTGTTCTGTGCATTCAACTAACAGAGTTGAACCTTACTTATAATTGAGCCTTTCTGAAACACTCTTTCTGTAGAATCTGCAATTGGACATTCTGAGCGCTAAGAGGCCTATATTGGGAAAAATAATATCTTCAAATAAAAACTACACAGAAGCATTGTGTGAAACTTATTTCTGATATGTTCATTAAGCTAACAGAGTTAAACCATACTTTTGATTGCGCAGTTCTGAACACTCTTTCTGTAGAAAATGCAAGTGGACATTCGGAGCGCTAAGAGGGTAATAGTGGAAAAAGTAATATATTCAAATATAAATTACACAGTAGCATTCTGTGAAAATTCTTTCTGTTCTGTGCATTCAACTAACAGAGTTGAACCTTACTTTTGATTGAGCCGTTCTGAAACACTCTTTCTGTAGAAACTGCAATTGGACATGCTAAGCGCTAAGAGGCCTACATTGGGAAAAGGAATATCTTCAAATAAAAACTACACAGATGCATTCTGTGAAACTTATTTCTGATCTGTAAATTCAGTTAACAGAGATAAAACATATTTTTGATTGAGCAGTTATGAAACTCTCTTTTTGTAGAAAATGCAAGTGGAGATTCGGAGCGCTAAGAGGGTAATAGTGGAAAAAGGAATGTCTTCAAATATAAACTACACAGAATCATTCGGTGAAAATTCTTTCTGATCTGTGCATTCAGCTAACAGAGTTAAACCATACTTTTGATTGAGCACATCTGAACACTCTTTCTGTAGAAAATGCAACTGGACATTTGGAGCGCTAAGAGCGTAGTAGTGGAAAAAGGAATATATTCAAATATAAACTACACAGAAGCATTCTGTGAAACTTCTTTCTGATCTGAGCATTCAGCTAACAGAGTTAAACCATACTTTTGATTGAGCAGTTTTGAAACACTCTGTCTGTAGAAAATGAAACTGGACATTCGTAGCGCTAAGTGGGTAATAGTGGAAAAAAGAATATGTTCAAATATAAACTACACAGATGCATTGTATGAAACTTCTTTCTTTTCTGTGCATTCAAATAACAGAGTTGAACCTTACTTTTGATTGAGCCGTTCTGAAACACTCTTTCTGTAGAAACTGCAATTGGACATTCTGAGCGCTAGGAGGCCTATATTGGGAAAAAGAATGTCTACAAATAAAAACTACAGAGAAGAATTGTGTGAAACTTCTTTCTGTTCTGTTTGTTCAACTAAAAGAGTTGAACCTTAGTTTTGATTGAGCCGTTCTGAAACACTCTTTCTGTAGAAAATGCAAGTGGAGATTCGGAGCGCTAAGAGGGTAATAGTAGAAAAAGGAATGTCTCCAAATATAAACTACACAGAATCATTCTGTGAAACTTCTTTCTGATCTGTGCATTCAGCTAACAGAGTTAAACCATAGTTTTGATTGAGCAGATCTGAACACTCTTTCTGTAGAAAATGCAACTGGACATTTGGAGCGCTAAGAGAGTACTAGTGGAAAAAGGAATATATTCAAATATAAACTACACAGAAGCATTCTGTGAAACTTCTTTCTGATCTGAGCATTCAGCTAACAGAGTTAAACCATACTTTTGATTGAGCAGTTTTGAAACACTCTGTCTGTAGAAAATGCAACTGCACATTCGTAGCGCTAAGAGGGTAATAGTGGAAAAAAGAATATGTACAAATATAAACTACACAGAAGCATTGTATGAAACTTCTTTCTGTTCTGTGCATTCAACTAACAGAGTTGAACCTTACTTTTGATTGAGCCTTTCTGAAACACTCTTTCTGTAGAAACTGCAATTGGACATTCTGAGCGCTAAGAGGCCTCTATTGGGAAAAATAATATCTTCAAATAAAAACTACACAGAAGCATTGTGTGAAACTTGTTTCTGATATGTTCATTAAGCTAACAGAGTTAAACCATACTTTTGATTGCGCAGTTCTGAACACTCTTTCTGTAGAAAATGCAAGTGGACATTCGGAGCGCTAAGAGGGTAATAGTGGAAAAAGGAATATATTCAAATATAAACTACACAGTAGCATTCTGTGAAAATTCTTTCTGTTCTGTGCATTCAACTAACAGAGTTGAACCTTACTTTTGATTGAGCCGTTCTGAAACACTCTTTCTGTAGAAACTGCAATTGGACATGCTAAGCGCTAAGAGGCCTACATTGGGAAAAGGAATATCTTCAAATAAAAACTACACAGATGCATTCTGTGAAACTTATTTCTGATCTGTAAATTCAGTTAACAGAGATAAAACATATTTTTGATTGAGCAGTTATGAAACTCTCTTTTTGTAGAAAATGCAAGTGGAGATTCGGAGCGCTAAGTGGGTAATAGTGGAAAAAGGAATGTCTTCAAATATAAACTACACAGAATCATTCGGTGAAACTTCTTTCTGATCTGTGCATTCAGCTAACAGAGTTAAACCATACTTTTGATTGAGCAGATCTGAACACTCTTTCTGTAGAAAATGCAACTGGACATTTGGAGCGCTAAGAGCGTAGTAGTGGAAAAAGGAATATATTCAAATATAAACTACACAGAAGCATTCTGTGAAACTTCTTTCTGATCTGAGCATACAGCTAACAGAGTTAAACCATACTTTTGATTGAGCAGTTTTGAAACACTCTGTCTGTAGAAAATGCAACTGGACATTCGTAGCGCTAACTGGGTAATAGTGGAAATAGAATATGTTCAAATATAAACTACACAGAAGCATTGTATGAAACATCTTTCTGTTCTGTGCATTCAACTAACAGAGTTGAACCTTACTTTTGATTGAGCCGTTCTGAAACACTCTTTCTGTAGAAACTGCAATTGGACATTCTGAGCGCTAGGAGGCCTATATTGGGAAAAAGAATGTCTACAAATAAAAACTACAGAGAAGAATTGTGTGAAACTTCTTTCTGTTCTGTTTGTTCAACTAAAAGAGTTGAACCTTAGTTTTGATTGAGCCGTTCTGAAACACTCTTTCTGTAGAAAATGCAAGTGGAGATTCGGAGCGCTAAGAGGGTAATAGTGGAAAAAGGAATGTCTCCAAATATAAACTACACAGAATCATTCTGTGAAACTTCTTTCTGATCTGTGCATTCAGCTAACAGAGTTAAACCATACTTTTGATTGAGCAGATCTGAACACTCTTTCTGTAGAAAATGCAACTGGACATATGGAGCGCTAATAGAGTACTAGTGGAAAAAGGAATATATTCAAATATAAACTACACAGAAGCATTCTGTGAAACTTCTTTCTGATCTGAGCATTCAGCTAACAGAGTTAAACCATACTTTTGATTGAGGAGTTTTGAAACACTCTGTCTGTAGAAAATGCAACTGGACATTCGTAGCGCTAAGTGGGTAATAGTGGAAAAAAGAATATGTTCAAATATAAACTACACAGAAGCATTGTATGAAACTTCTTTCTGTTCTGTGCATTCAACTAACAGGGTTGAACCTTACTTTTGATTGAGCCTTTCTGAAACACTCTTTCTGTAGAAACTTCAATTGGATATTCTGAGCGCTAAGAGGCCTCTATTGGGAAAAATAATATCTTCAAATAAAAACTACACAGAAGCATTGTGTGAAACTTATTTCTGATATGTTCATTAAGCTAACAGAGTTAAACCATACTTTTGATTGCGCAGTTCTGAACACTCTTTCTGTAGAAAATGCAAGTGGACATTCGGAGCGCTAAGAGGGTAATAGTGGAAAAAGGAATATATTCAAATATAAACTACACAGTAGAATTCTGTGAAAATTCTTTCTGTTCTGTGCATTCAACTAACAGAGTTGAACCTTACTTTTGATTGAGCCGTTCTGAAACACTCTTTCTGTAGAAACTGCAATTGGACATGCTAAGCGCTAAGAGGCCTACATTGGGAAAAAGAATATCTTCCAATAAAAACTACACAGATGCATTCTGTGAAACTTATTTCTGATCTGTAATTTCAGTTAACAGAGATAAAACATATTTTTGATTGAGCAGTTATGAAACACTCTTTTTGTAGAAAATGCAAGTGGAGATTCGGAGCGCTAAGAGGGTAATAGAGGAAAAAGTAATGTCTTCAAATATAAACTACACAGAATCATTCGGTGAAACTTCTTTCTGATCTGTGCATTCAGCTAAAAGAGTTAAACCATACTTTTGATTGAGCAGATCTGAACACTCTTTGTGTAGAAAATGCAACTGGACATTTGGAGCGCTAAGAGCGTAGTAGTGGAAAAAGGAATATATTCAAATATAAACTACACAGAAGCATTCTGTGAAACTTCTTTCTGATCTGAGAATACAGCTAACAGAGTTAAACCATACTTTTGATTGAGCAGTTTTGAAACACTCTGTCTGTAGAAAATGCAACTGGACATTCGTAGCGCTAAGTGGGTAATAGTGGAAAAAAGAATATGTTCAAATATAAACTACACAGAAGCATTGAATGAAACTTCTTTCTGTTCTGTGCATTCAACTAACAGAGTTGAACCTTACTTTTGATTGAGCCGTTCTGAAACACTCTTTCTGTAGAAACTGCAATTGGACATTCTGAGAGCTAAGAGGCCTATATTGGGAAAAAGAATGTCTACAAATAAAAACTACACAGAAGAATTGTGTGAAACTTCTTTCTGTTCTGTTTGTTCAACTAAAAGAGTTGAACCTTAGTTTTGATTCAGCCGTTCTGAAACACTCTTTATGGAGAAAAGGCAAGTGGAGGTTCGGAGCGCTAAGAGGGTAATAGTGGAAAAAGGAATGTCTCCAAATATAAACTACACAGAATCATTCTGTGAAACTTCTTTCTGATCTGTGCATTCAGCTAACAGAGTTAAACCATACTTTTGATTGAGCAGATCTGAACACTCTTTCTGTAGAAAATGCAACTGGACATTTGGAGCGCTAAGAGAGTAGTAGTGGAAAAAGGAATATATTCAAATATAAACTACACAGAAGCATTCTGTGAAACTTCTTTCTGATCTGAGCATTCAGCTAACAGAGTTAAAGCATACTTTTGATTGAGCAGTTTTGAAACACTCTCTCTGTAGAAAATGCAACTGGACAATCGTAGCGCTAAGTGGGTAATAGTGGAAAAAAGAATATGTTCAAATATAAACTACACAGAAGCATTGTATGAAACTTCTTTCTTTTCTGTGCATTCAACTAACAGAGTTGAACCTTACTTATAATTGAGCCTTTCTGAAACACTCTTTCTGTAGAATCTGCAATTGGACATTCTGAGCGCTAAGAGGCCTCTATTGGGAAAAATAATATCTTCACATAAAAACTACACAGAAGCGTTGTGTGAAACTTATTTCTGATATGTTCATTAAGCTAACAGAGTTAAACCATACTTTTGATTGCGCAGTTCTGAACACTCTTTCTGTAGAAAATGCAAGTGGACATTCGGAGCGCTAAGAGTGTAATAGTGGAAAAAGTAATATATTCAAATATAAACTACACAGTAGCATTCTGTGAAAATTCTTTCTGTTCTGTGCATTCAACTAACAGAGTTGAACCTTACTTTTGATTGAGCCGTTCTGAAACATTCTTTCTGTAGAAACTGCAATTGGACATGCTAAGCGCTAAGAGGCCTACATTGGGAAAAGGAATATCTTCAAATAAAAACTACACAGATGCATTCTGTGAAACTTATTTCTGATCTGTAAATTCAGTTAACAGAGATAAAACATATTTTTGATTGAGCAGTTATGAAACTCTCTTTTTGTAGAAAATGCAAGTGGAGATTCGGAGCGCTAAGAGGGTAATAGTGGAAAAAGGAATGTCTTCAAATATAAACTACACAGAATCATTCGGTGAAACTTCTTTCTGATCTGTGCATTCAGCTAACAGAGTTAAACCATACTTTTGATTGAGCAGATCTGAACACTCTTTCTGTAGAAAATGCAACTGGACATTTGGAGCGCTAAGAGCCTAGTAGTGGAGAAAGGAATATATTCAAACATAAACTACACAGAAGCATTCTGTGAAACTTCTTTCTGATCTGAGCATACAGCTAACAGAGTTAAACCATACTTTTGATTGAGCAGTTTTGAAACACTCTGTCTGTAGAAAATGCAACTGGACATTCGTAGCGCTAAGTGGGTAATAGTGGAAAAAAGAATATGTTCAAATATAAACTACACAGAAGCATTGAATGAAACTTCTTTCTGTTCTGTGCATTCAACTAACAGAGTTGAACCTTACTTTTGATTGAGCCGTTCTGAAACACTCTTTCTGTAGAAACTGCAATTGGACATTCTGAGAGCTAAGAGGCCTATATTGGGAAAAAGAATGTCTACAAATAAAAACTACACAGAAGAATTGTGTGAAACTTCTTTCTGTTCTGTTTGTTCAACTAAAAGAGTTGAACCTTAGTTTTGATTCAGCCGTTCTGAAACACTCTTTATGGAGAAAAGGCAAGTGGAGATTCGGAGCGCTAAGAGGGTAATAGTGGAAAAAGGAATGTCTCCAAATATAAACTACACAGAATCATTCTGTGAAACTTCTTTCTGATCTGTGCATTCAGCTAACAGAGTTAAACCATACTTTTGATTGAGCAGATCTGAACACTCTTTCTGTAGAAAATGCAACTGGACATTTGGAGCGCTAAGAGAGTAGTAGTGGAAAAAGGAATATATTCAAATATAAACTACACAGAAGCATTCTGTGAAACTTCTTTCTGATCTGAGCATTCAGCTAACAGAGTTAAAGCATACTTTTGATTGAGCAGTTTTGAAACACTCTCTCTGTAGAAAATGCAACTGGACATTCGTAGCGCTAAGTGGGTAATAGTGGAAAAAAGAATATGTTCAAATATAAACTACACAGAAGCATTGTATGAAACTTCTTTCTTTTCTGTGCATTCAACTAACAGAGTTGAACCTTACTTATAATTGAGCCTTTCTGAAACACTCTTTCTGTAGAATCTGCAATTGGACATTCTGAGCGCTAAGAGGCCTCTATTGGGAAAAATAATATCTTCACATAAAAACTACACAGAAGCATTGTGTGAAACGTATTTCTGATATGTTCATTAAGCTAACAGAGTTAAACCATACTTTTGATTGCGCAGTTCTGAACACTCTTTCTGTAGAAAATGCAAGTGGACATTCGGAGCGCTAAGAGTGTAATAGTGGAAAAAGTAATATATTCAAATATAAACTACACAGTAGCATTCTGTGAAAATTCTTTCTGTTCTGTGCATTCAACTAACAGAGTTGAACCTTACTTTTGATTGAGCCGTTCTGAAACATTCTTTCTGCAGAAACTGCAATTGGACATGCTAAGCGCTAAGAGGCCTACATTGGGAAAAGGAATATCTTCAAATAAAAACTACACAGATGCATTCTGTGAAACTTATTTCTGATCTGTAAATTCAGTTAACAGAGATAAAACATATTTTTGATTGAGCAGTTATGAAACTCTCTTTTTGTAGAAAATGCAAGTGGAGATTCGGAGCGCTAAGAGGGTAATAGTGGAAAAAGGAATGTCTTCAAATATAAACTACACAGAATCATTCGGTGAAACTTCTTTCTGATCTGTGCATTCAGCTAACAGAGTTAAAGCATACTTTTGATTGAGCCGTTCTGAAACACTCTTTCTGTAGAAACTGCAATTGGACATTCTGAGCGCTAGGAGGCCTATATTTGGAAAAAGAATGTCTACAAATAAAAACTACAGAGAAGAATTGTGTGAAACTTCTTTCTGTTCTGTTTGTTCAACTAAAAGAGTTGAACCTTAGTTTTGATTGAGCCGTTCTGAAACACTCTTTCTGTAGAAAATGCAAGTGGAGATTCGGAGCGCTAAGAGGGTAATAGTGGAAAAAGGAATGTCTCCAAATATAAACTACACAGAATCATTCTGTGAAACTTCTTTCTGATCTGTGCATTCAGCTAACAGAGTTAAACCATACTTTTGATTGAGCAGATCTGAACACTCTTTCTGTAGAAAATGCAACTGGACATTTGGAGCGCTAAGAGAGTAGTAGTGGAAAAAGGAATATATTCAAATATAAACTACACAGAAGCATTCTGTGAAACTTCTTTCTGATCTGAGCATTCAGCTAACAGAGTTAAACCATACTTTTGATTGAGCAGTTTTGAAACACTCTGTCTGTAGAAAATGCAACTGGACATTCGTAGCGCTAAGTGGGTAATAGTGGAAAAAAGAATATGTTCAAATATAAACTACACAGAAGCATTGTATGAAACTTCTTTCTGTTCTGTGCATTCAACCAACAGAGTTGAACCTTACATTTGATTGAGCCTTTCTGAAACACTCTTTCTGTAGAAACTGCAATTGGATATTCTGAGCGCTAAGAGGCCTATATTGGGAAAAATAATATCTTCAAATAAAAACTACACAGAAGCATTGTGTGAAACTTATTTCTGATATGTTCATTAAGCTAACAGAGTTAAACCATACTTTTGATTGCGCAGTTCTGAACACTCTTTCTGTAGAAAATGCAAGTGGACATTCGGAGCGCTAAGAGGGTAATAGTGATAAAAGGAATATATTCAAATATAAACTACACAGTAGCATTCTGTGAAAATTCTTTCTGTTCTGTGAATTCAACTAACAGAGTTGAACCTTACTTTTGATTGAGCCGTTCTGAAACACTCTTTCTGTAGAAACTGCAATTGGACATGCTAAGCGCTAAGAGGCCTACATTGGGAAAAGGAATATCTTCAAATAAAAACTACACAGATGTATTCTGTGAAACTTATTTCTGATCTGTAAATTCAGTTAACGGAGATAAAACATATTTTTGATTTAGCAGGTATGAAACTCTCTTTTTGTAGAAAATGCAAGTGGAGATTCGGAGCGCTAAGAGGGTAATAGTGGAAAAAGGAATGTCTTCAAATATAAACTACACAGAATCATTCGGTGAAAATTCTTTCTGATCTGTGCATTCAGCTAACAGAGTTAAACCATACTTTTGATTGAGCACATCTGAACACTCTTTCTGTAGAAAATGCAACTGGACATTTGGAGCGCTAAGAGCGTAGTAGTGGAAAAAGGAATATATTCAAATATAAACTACACAGAAGCATTCTGTGAAACAACTTTCTGATCTGAGCATTCAGCTAACAGAGTTAAACCATACTTTTGATTGAGCAGTTTTGAAACACTCTGTCTGTAGAAAATGCAACTGGACATTCGTAGCGCTAAGTGGGTAATAGTGGAAAAAAGAATATGTTCAAATATAAACTACACAGAATCATTGTATGAAACTTCTTTCTTTTCTGTGCATTCAAATAACAGAGTTGAACCTTACTTTTGATTGAGCCGTTCTGAAACACTCTTTCTGTAGAAACTGCAATTGGACATTCTGAGCGCTAGGAGGCCTATATTGGGAAAAAGAATGTCTACAAATAAAAACTACAGAGAAGAATTGTGTGAAACTTCTTTCTGTTCTGTTTGTTCAACTAAATGAGTTGAACCTTAGTTTTGATTTAGCCGTTCGGAAACACTCTTTCTGTAGAAAATGCAAGTGGAGATTCGGAGCGCTAAGAGGGTAATAGTGGAAAAAGGAATGTCTCCAAATATAAACTACACAGAATCATTCTGTGAAACTTCTTTCTGATCTGTGCATTCTGCTAACAGGGTTAAACCATACTTTTGATTGAGCAGATCTGAACACTCTTTCTGTAGAAAATTCAACTGGACATTTGGAGCGCTAAGAGAGTAGTAGTGGAAAAAGGAATATATTCAAATATAAACTACACAGAAGCATTCTGTGAAACTTCTTTCTGATCTGAGCATTCAGCTATCAGACTTAAACCATACTTTTGATTGAGCAGTTTTGAAACACTCTCTCTGTAGAAAATGCAACTGGACATTCGTAGCGCTAAGTGGGTAATAGTGGAAAAAAGAATATGTTCAAATATAAACTACACAGAAGCATTGTATGAAACTTCTTTATGTTCTGTGCATTCAACTAACAGAGTTGAACCTTACTTATCATTGAGCCTTTCTGAAACACTCTTTCTGTAGGATCTGCAATTGGACATTCTGAGCGCTAAGAGGCCTATATTGGGAAAAATAATATCTTCAAATAAAAACTACACAGAAGCATTGTGTGAAACTTATTTCTGATATGTTCATTAAGCTAACAGAGTTAAACCATACTTTGATTGCGCAGTTCTGAACACTCTTTCTGTAGAAAATGCAAGTGGACATTCGGAGCGCTAAGAGGTTAATAGTGGAAAAAGGAATATATTCAAATATAAACTACACAGTAGCATTCTGTGAAAATTCTTTCTGTTCTGTGCATTCAACTAACAGAGTTGAACCTTACTTTTGATTGAGCCGTTCTGAAACACTCTTTCTGTAGAAACTGCAATTGGACATGCTAAGCGCTAAGAGGCCTACATTTTGAAAAAGAATATCTTCAAATAAAAACTACACAGGTGCATTCTGGGGAACTTATTTCTGATCTGTAAATTCATTTAATAGAGATAAAACATATTTTTGATTGAGCAGTTATGAAACACTCTTTTTGTAGAAAATGCAAGTGGAGATTCGGAGTGCTAAGAGGGTAATAGTGGAAAAAGTAATGTCTTCAAATATAAACTACACAGAATCATTCGGTGAAACTTCTTTCTGATCTGTGCATTCAGCTAACAGAGTTAAACCATAGTTTTGATTGAGCAGATCTGAACACTCTTTCTGTAGAAAATGCAACTGGACATTTGGAGCGCTAAGAGCGTAGTAGTGGAAAAAGGAATATATTCAAATATAAACTACACAGAAGCATTCTGTGAAACTTCTTTCTGATCTGAGCATTCAGCTAACAGATTTAAACCATACTTTTGATTGAGCAGTTTTGAAACACTCTGTCTGTAGAAAATGCAACTGGACATTCGTAGCGCTAAGTGGGTAGTAGTGGAAAAAAGAATATGTTCAAATATAAACTACACAGAAGCATTGTATGAAACTTCTTTCTGTTCTGTGCATTCAACTAACAGAGTTGAACCTTACTTTTGATTGAGCCGTTCTGAAACACTCTTTCTGTAGAAACTGCAATTGGACATTCTGAGCGCTAAGAGGCCTATATTGGGAAAAAGAATGTCTACAAATAAAAACTACACAGAAGAATTGTGTGAAACTTCTTTCTGTTCTGTTTGTTCAACTAAAAGAGTTGAACCTTAGTTTTGATTGAGCCGTTCTGAAACACTCTTTCTGTAGAAAATGCAAGTGGAGATTCGGAGCGCTAAGAGGGTAATAGTGGAAAAAGGAATGTCTCCATATATAAACTACACAGAATCATTCTGTGAAACTTCTTTCTGATCTGTGCATTCAGCTAACAGAGTTAAACCATACTTTTGATTGAGCAGATCTGAACACTCTTTCTGTAGAAAATGCAACTGGACATTTGGAGCGCTAAGAGAGTAGTAGTGGAAAAAGGAATATATTCAAATATAAACTACACAGAAGCATTCTGTGAAACTTCTTTCTGATCTGAGCATTTAGCTAACAGAGTTAAACCATACTTTTGATTGAGCAGTTTTGAAACACTCTGTCTGTAGAAAATGCAACTGGACATTCGTAGCGCTAAGTGGGTAATAGTGGAAAAAAGAATATGTTCAAATATAAACTACACAGAAGCATTGTATGAAACTACTTTCTGTTCTGTGCATTCAACTAACAGAGTTGAACCTTACTTTTGATTGAGCCTTTCTGAAACACTCTTTCTGTAGAAACTGCAATTGGACATTCTGAGCGCTAAGAGGCCTCTATTGGGAAAAATAATATCTTCAAATAAAAACTACACAGAAGCATTGTGTGAAACTTATTTCTGATATGTTCATTAAGCTAACAGAGTTAAACCATACTTTTGATTGCGCAGTTCTGAACACTCTTTCTGTAGAAAATGCAAGTGGACATTCGGAGCGCTAAGAGGGTAATAGTGGAAAAAGGAATATATTCAAATATAAACTACACAGTAGCATTCTGTGAAAATTCTTTCTGTTCTGTGCATTCAACTAACAGAGTTGAACCTTACTTTTGATTGAGCCGTTCTGAAACACTCTTTCTATAGAAACTGCAATTGGACATGCTAAGCGCTAAGAGGCATACACTGGGATAAAGAATATCTTCAAATAAAAACTACACAGATGCATTCTGTGAAACTTATTTCTGATCTGTAAATTCAGTTAACAGAGATATAACATATTTTTGATTGAGCAGTTATGAAACACTCTTTTTGTAGAAAATGCAAGTGGAGATTCGGAGCGCTAAGAGGGTAATAGTGGAAAAAGGAATGTCTTCAAATATAAACTACACAGAATCATTCGGTGAAACTTCTTTCTGATCTGTGCATTCAGCTAACAGAGTTAAACCATACTTTTGATTGAGCATATCTGAACACTCTTTCTGTAGAAAATGCAACTGGACATTTGGAGCGCTAAGAGCGTAGTAGTGGAAAAAGGAATATATTCAAATATAAACTACACAGAAGCATTCTGTGAAACTTCTTTCTGATCTGAGCATTCAGCTAACAGATTTAAACCATACTTTTGATTGAGCAGTTTTGAAACACTCTGTCTGTAGAAAATGCAACTGGACATTCGTAGCGCTATGTGGGTAATAGTGAAAAAAAGAATATGTTCAAATATAAACTACACAGAAGCATTGTATGAAACTCCTTTCTGTTCTGTGCATTCAACTAACAGAGTTGAACCTTACTTTTGATTGAGCCGTTCTGAAACACTCTTTCTGTAGAAACTGCAATTGGACATTCTGAGCGCTAAGAGGCCTATATTGGGAAAAAGAATGTCTACAAATAAAAACTACACAGAAGAATTGTGTGAAACTTCTTTCTGTTCTGTTTGTTCAACTAAAAGAGTTGAACCTTAGTTTTGATTGAGCCGTTCTGAAACACTCTTTCTGTAGAAAATGCAAGTGGAGATTCGGAGCGCTAAGAGGGTAATAGTGGAAAAAGGAATGTCTCCATATATAAACTACACAGAATCATTCTGTGAAACTTCTTTCTGATCTGTGCATTCAGCTAACAGAGTTAAAGCATACTTTGATTGAGCAGATCTGAACACTCTTTCTGTAGAAAATGCAACTGGACATTTGGAGCGCTAAGAGAGTAGTAGTGGAAAAAGGAATATATTCAAATATAAACTACACAGAAGCATTCTGTGAAACTTCTTTCTGATCTGAGCATTCAGCTAACAGAGTTAAACCATACTTTTGATTGAGCAGTTTTGAAACACTATGTCTGTAGAAAATACAACTGGACATTCGTAGCGCTAAGTGGGTAATAGTGGAAAAAAGAGTATGTTCAAATATAAACTACAAAGAAGCATCGTATGAAACTTCTTTCTGTTCTGTGCATTCAACTAACAGAGTTGAACCTTACTTTTGATTGAGCCTTTCTGAAACACTCTTTCTGTAGAAACTGCAATTGGACATTCTGAGCGCTAAGAGGACTCTATTGGGAAAAATAATATCTTCACATAAAAACTACACAGAAGCATTGTGTGAAACTTATTTCTGATATGTTCATTAAGCTAACAGAGTTAAACCATACTTTTGATTGCGCAGTTCTGAACACTCTTTCTGTAGAAAATGCAAGTGGACATTCGGAGCGCTAAGAGGGTAATAGTGGAAAAAGGAATATATTCAAATATAAACTACACAGTAGCATTCTGTGAAAATTCTTTCTGTTCTGTGCATTCAACTAACAGAGTTGAACCTTACTTTTGATTGAGCCGTTCTGAAACACTCTTTCTGTAGAAACTGCAATTGGGCATGCTAAGCGCTAAGAGGCCTACATTGGGAAAAAGAATATCTTCAAATAAAAACTACACAGATGCATTCTGTGGAACTTATTTCTGATCTGTAAATTCATTTAACAGAGATAAAACATATTTTTGATTGAGCAGTTATGAAACACTCTTTTTGTAGAAAATGCAAGTGGAGATTCGGAGCGCTAAGAGGGTAATAGTGGAAAAAGGAATGTCTTCAAATATAAACTACACAGAATCATTCGGTGAAACTTCTTTCTGATCTGTGCATTCAGCTAACAGAGTTAAACCATAGTTTTGATTGACCAGATCTGAACACTCTTTATGTAGAAAATGCAACTGGACATTTGGAGCGCTAAGAGCGTAGTAGTGGAAAAAGGAATATATTCAAATATAAACTACACAGAAGCATTCTGTGAAACTTCTTTCTGATCTGAGCATTCAGCTAACAGATTTAAACCATACTTTTGATTGAGCAGTTTTGAAACACTCTGTCTGTAGAAAATGCAACTGGACATTCGTAGCGCTAAGTGGGTAGTAGTGGAAAAAATAATATGTTCAAATATAAACTACACAGAAGCATTGTATGAAACTTCTTTCTGTTCTGTGCATTCAACTAACAGAGTTGAACCTTACTTTTGATTGAGCCGTTCTGAAACACTCTTTCTGTAGAAACTGCAATTGGACATTCTGAGCGCTAAGAGGCCTATATTGGGAAAAAGAATGTCTACAAATAAAAACTACACAGAAGAATTGTGTGAAACTTCTTTCTGTTCTGTTTGTTCAACTAAAAGAGTTGAACCTTAGTTTTGATTGAGCCGTTCTGAAACACTCTTTCTGTAGAAAATGCAAGTGGAGATTCGGAGCGCTAAGAGGGTAATAGTGGAAAAAGGAATGTCTCCATATATAAACTACATAGAATCATTCTGTGAAACTTCTTTCTGATCTGTGCATTCAGCTAACAGAGTTAAACCATACTTTTGATTGAGCAGATCTGAACACTCTTTCTGTAGAAAATGCAACTGGACATTTGGAGCGCTAAGAGAGTAGTAGTGGAAAAAGGAATATATTCAAATATAAACTACACAGAAGCATTCTGTGAAACTTCTTTCTGATCTGAGCATTCAGCTAACAGAGTTAAACAATAATTTTGATTGAGCAGTTTTGAAACACTCTGTCTTTAGAAAATGCAAGTGGACATTCGTAGCGCTAAGTGGGTAATAGTGGAATAAAGAATATGTTCAAATATAAACTACACAGAAGCATTGTATGAAACTTCTTTCTGTTCTGTGCATTCAACTAACAGAGTTGAACCTTACTTTTGATTGAGCCTTTCTGAAACACTCTTTCTGTAGAAACTGCAATTGGACATTCTGAGCGCTAAGAGGCCTCTATTGGGAAAAATAATATCTTCAAATAAAAACTACACAAAAGCATTGTGTGAAACTTATTTCTGATATGTTCATTAAGCTAACAGATTTAAATCATACTTTTGATTGCGCAGTTCTGAACACTCTTTCTGTAGAAAATGCAAGTGGACATTCGGAGCGCTACGAGGGTAATAGTGGAAAAAGGAATATATTCAAATATAAACTACACAGTAGCATTCTGTTAAAATTCTTTCTGTTCTGTGCATTCAACTAACAGAGTTGAACCTTACTTTTGATTGAGCCGTTCAGAAACACTCTTTCTGTAGAAACTGCAATTGGACATGCTAAGCGCTAAGAGGCCTACATTGGGAAAAAGAATATCTTCAAATAAAAACTACACAGATGCATTCTGTGAAACTTATTTCTGATATGTAAATTCAGTTAACAGAGATAAAACATATTTTTGATTGAGCAGTTATGAAACACTCTTTTTGTAGAAAATGCAAGTGGAGATTCGGAGCGCTAAGAGGGTAATAGTGGAAAAAGGAATGTCTCCAAATATAAACTACACAGAATCATTCTGTGAAACTTCTTTCTGATCTGTGCATTCAGCTAACAGAGTTAAACCATACTTTTGATTGAGCAGATCTGAACACTCTTTCTGTAGAAAATGCAACTGGACATTTGGAGCGCTAAGAGAGTAGTAGTGGAAAAAGGAATATATTCAAATATAAACTACACAGAATCATTCTGTGAAACTTCTTTCTGACCTGAGCATTCAGCTAACAGAGTTAAACCATACTTTTGATTGAGCAGTTTTGAAACACTCTGTCTGTAGAAAATGCAACTGGACATTCGTAGCGCTAAGTGGGTAATAGTGGAAAAAAGAATATGTTCAAATATAAACTACACAGAAGCATTGTATGAAACTTCTTTCTGTTCTGTGCATTCAACTAACACAGTTGAACCTTACTTTTGATTGAGCCTTTCTGAAACACTCTTTCTGTAGAAACTGCAATTGGATATTCTGAGCGCTAAGAGGCCTCTATGGGGAAAAATAATATCTTCAAATAAAAACTACACAGAAGAATTGTGTGAAACTTATTTCTGATATGTTCATTAAGCTAACAGAGTTAAACCATACTTTTGATTGCGCAGTTCTGAACACTCTTTCTGTAGAAAATGCAAGTGGACATTCGGAGCGCTAAGAGGGTAATAGTGGAAAAAGGAATATATTCAAATATAAACTACACAGTAGCATTCTGTGAAAATTCTTTCTGTACTGTGCATTCAACTAACAGAGTTGAACCTTCCTTTTGATTGAGCCGTTCTGAAGCACTCTTTCTGTAGTAACTGCAATTGGACATGCTAAGCGCTAAGAGGACTACATTGGGAAAAAGAATATCTTCAAATAAAAACTACACAGATGCATTCTGTGAAACTTATTTCTGATCTGTAAATTCAGTTAACAGAGATAAAACATATTTTTGATTGAGCAGTTATGAAACACTCTTTTTGTAGAAAATGCAAGTGGAGATTCGGAGCGCTAAGAGGGTAATAGTGGAAAAAGGAATGTCTTCAAATATAAACTACACAGAATCATTCGGTGAAACTTCTTTCTGATCTGTGCATTCAGCTAACAGTGATAAACCATACTTTTGATTGAGCAGATCTGAACACTCTTTCTGTAGAAAATGCAACTGGACATTTGGAGCGCTAAGAGCGTAGTAGTGGAAAAAGGAATATATTCAAATATAAACTACACAGAAGCATTCTGTGAAACTTCTTTCTGATCTGAGCATTCAGCTAACAGCGTTAAACCATACTTTTGATTGAGCAGTTTTGAAACTCTCTGTCTGTAGAAAATGCAACTGGACATTCGTAGCGCTAAGTGGGTAATAGTGGAAAAAAGAATATGTTCAAATATAAACTACACAGAAGCATTGTATGAAACTTCTTTCTGGTCTGTGCATTCAACTAACAGAGTTGAACCTTACTTTTGATTGAGCCTTTCTGAAACACTCTTTCTGTAGAAACTGCAATTGGACATTCTGAGCGCTAAGAGGCCTATATTGGGAAAAATAATATGTTCAAATAAAAACTACACAGAAGCATTGTGTGAAACTTATTTCTGATATGTTCATTAAGCTAACAGAGTTAAACCATACTTTTGATTGCGCAGTTCTGAACACTCTTTCTGTAGAAAATGCAAGTGGACATTCGGAGCGCTAAGAGGGTAATAGTGGAAAAAGGAATATATTCAAATATAAACTACACAGTAGAATTCTGTGAAAATTCTTTCTGTTCTGTGCATTCAACTAACAGAGTTGAACCTTACTTTTTATTGAGCCGTTCTGAAACACTCTTTCTGTAGAAACTGCAATTGGACATGCTAAGCGCTAAGAGGCCTACATTGGGAAAAAGAATATCTTCAAATAAAAACTACACAGATGCATTCTGTGAAACTTATTTCTGATCTGTAAATTCAGTTAACAGAGATAAAACATATTTTTGATTGAGCAGTTATGAAACACTCTTTTTGTAGAAAATGCAAGTGGAGATTCGGAGCGCTAAGAGGGTAATAGTGGAAAAAGGAATGTCTTCAAATATAAACTACACAGAATCATTCGGTGAAACTTCTTTCTGATCTGTGCATTCAGCTAACAGAGTTAAACCATACTTTTGATTGAGCAGATCTGAACACTCTTTCTGTTGAAAATGCAACTGGACATTTGGAGCGCTAGGAGCGTAGTAGTGGAAAAAGGAATATATTCAAATATAAACTACACAGAAGCATTCTGTGAAACTTCTTTCTGATCTGAGCATACAGCTAACAGAGTTAAACCATACTTTTGATTGAGCAGTTTTGAAACACTCTGTCTGTTGAAAATGCAACTGGACTTTCGTAGCGCTAAGTGGGTAATAGTGGAAAAAAGTATATGTTCAAATATAAACTACACAGAAGCATTGTACGAAACTTCTTTCTGTTCTGTGCATTCAACTAACAGAGTTGAACCTTACTTTTGATTGAGCCGTTCTGAAACACTCTTTCTGTAGAAACTGCAATTGGACATTCTGAGCGCTAAGAGGCATATATTGGGAAAAAGAATGTCTACAAATAAAAACTACACAGAAGAATTGTGTGAAACTTCTTTCTGTTCTGTTTGTTCAACTAAAAGAGTTGAACCTTAGTATTGATTGAGCCGTTCTGAAACACTCTTTCTGAAGAAAATGCAAGTGGAGATTCGGAGCGCTAAGAGGGTAATAGTGGAAAAAGGAATGTCTCCAAATATAAACTACACAGAATCATTCTGTGAAACTACTTTCTGATCTGTGCATTCAGCTAACAGAGTTAAACCATACTTTTGATTGAGCAGATCTCAACACTCTTTCTGTAGAAAATGCAACTGGACATTTGGAGCGCTAAGAGAGTAGTAGTGGAAAAAGGAATATATTCAAATATAAACTACACAGAAGCATTCTGTGAAACTTCTTTCTGAACTGAGCATTCAGCTAACAGAGTTAAACCATACTTTTGATTGAGCAGTTTTGAAACACTCTGTCTGTAGAAAATGCAACTGGACATTCGTAGCGCTAAGTGGGTAATAGTGGAAAAAAGAATATGTTCAAATATAAACTACACAGAAGCATTGTATGAAACTTATTTCTGTTCTGTGCATTCAACTAACAGAGTTGAACCTTACTTTTGATTGAGCCTTTCTGAAACGCTCTTTCTGTAGAAACTGCAATTGGACATTCTGAGCGCTAAGAGGCCTATATTGGGAAAAATAATATCTTCAAATAAAAACTACACAGAAGCATTGTGTGAAACTTATTTCTGATATGTTCATTAAGCTAACAGAGTTAAACCATACTTTTGATTGCGCAGTTCTGAACACTCTTTCTGTAGAAAATGCAAGTGGACATTCGGAGCGCTAAGAGGGTAATAGTGGAAAAAGGAATATATTCAAATATAAACTACACAGTAGCATTCTGTGAAAATTCTTTCTGTTCTGTGCATTCAACTAACAGAGTTGAACCTTACTTTTGATTGAGCCGTTCTGAAACACTCTTTCTGTAGAAACTGCAATTGGACATGCTAAGCGCTAAGAGGCCTACATTGGGAAAAAGAATATCTTCAAATAAAAACAACACAGATGTATTCTGTGAAACTTATTTCTGATCTGTAAATTCAGTTAACAGAGATAAAACATATTTTTGATTGAGCAGTTATGAAACACTCTTTTTGTAGAAAATGCAAGTGGAGATTCGGAGCGCTAAGAGGGTAATAGTGGAAAAAGGAATGTCTTCAAATATAAACTACACAGAATCATTCGGTGAAACTTCTTTCTGATCTGTGCATTCAGCTAACAGAGTTAAACCATACCTTTGATTGAGCAGATGTGAACACTCTTTCTGTAGAAAATGCAACTGGACATTTGGAGCGCTAAGAGCGTATTAGTGGAAAAAGGAATATATTCAAACATAAACTACACAGAAGCATTCTGTGAAATTTCTTTCTGATCTGAGCATTCAGCTAACAGAGTTAAACCATACTTTTGATTGAGCAGTTTTGAAACACTCTGTCTGTAGAAAATGCAACTGGACACTCGTAGTGCTAAGTGGGTAATAGTGGAAAAGAGAATATGTTCAAATATAAACTACACAGAAGCATTGTATGAAACTTCTTTCTGTTCTGTGCATTCAACTAACAGAGTTGAACCTTACTTTTGATTGAGCCGTTCTGAAACACTCTTTCTGTAGAAACTGCAATTGGACATTCTGAGCGCTAAGAGGCCTATATTGGGAAAAAGAATGTCTACAAATAAAAACTACACAGAAGAATTGTGTGAAACTTCTTTCTGTTCTGTTTGTTCAACTAAAAGAGTTGAACCTTAGTTTTGATTGAGCCGTTCTGAAACACTATTTCTGTAGAAAATGCAAGTGGAGATTCGGAGCGCTAAGAGGGTAATAGTGGAAAAAGGAATGTCTCCAAATATAAACTACACAGAATCATTCTGTGAAACTTCTTTCTGATCTGTGCATTCAGCTAACAGAGTTAAACCATACTTTTGATTGAGCAGATCTGAACACTCTTTCTGTAGAAAATGCAACTGGACATTTGGAGCGCTAAGAGAGTAGTAGTGGAAAAAGGAATATATTCAAATATAAACTACACAGAATCATTCTGTGAAACTTCTTTCTGATCTGAGCATTCAGCTAACGGAGTTAAACCATACTTATGATTGAGCAGTTTTGAAACACTCTGTCTGTAGAAAATGCAACTGGACATTCGTAGCGCTAAGTGGGTAATAGTGGAAAAAAGAATATGTTCAAATATAAACTACACAGAAGCATTGTATCAAACTTCTTTCTGTTCTGTGCATTCAACTAACAGAGTTGAACCTTACTTTTGATTGAGCCTTTCTGAAACACTCTTTCTGTAGAAACTGCAATTGGACATTCTGAGCGCTAAGAGACCTATATTGGGAAAAATAATATCTTCAAATAAAAATTACACAGAAGCATTGTGTGAAACTTATTTCTGATATGTTCATTAAGCTAACAGAGTTAAACCATACTTTTGATTGCGCAGTTCTGAACACTCTTTCTGTAGAAAATGCAAGTGGACATTCGGAGCGCTAAGAGGGTAATAGTGGAAAAAGGAATATATTCAAATATAAACTACACAGTAGCATTCTGTGAAAATTCTTTCTGTTCTGTGCATTCAACTAACAGAGTTGAACCTTACTTTTGATTGAGCCGTTCTGAAACACTCTTTCTGTAGAAACTGCAATTGGACATGCTAAGCGCTAAGAGGCCTACATTGGGAAAAAGAATATCTTCAAATAAAAACTACACAGATGCATTCTGTGAAACTTATTTCTGATCTGTAAACTCAGTTAACAGAGATAAAACATATTTTTGATTGAGCAGTTATGAAACACTCTTTTTGTAGAAAATGCAAGTGGAGATTCGGAGCGCTAAGAGGGTAATAGTGGAAAAAGGAATGTCTTCAAATATAAACTACACAGAATCATTCGGTGAAACTTCTTTCTGATCTGTGCATTCAGCTAACAGAGTTAAACCATACTTTTGATTGAGCAGATCTGAACACTCTTTCTGTTGAAAATGCAACTGGACATTTGGAGCGCTAAGAGCGTAGTAGTGGAAAAAGGAATATATTCAAATATAAACTACACAGAAGCATTCTGTGAAACTTCTTTCTGATCTGAGCATTCAGCTAACAGAGTTAAACCATACTTTTGATTGAGGAGTTTTGAAACACTCTGTCTGTAGAAAATGCAACTGGACATTCGTAGCGCTAAGTGGGTAATAGTGGAAAAAAGAATATGTTCAAATATAAACTACACAGAAGCATTGTATGAAACTTCTTTCTGTTCTGTGCATTCAACTAACAGAGTTGAACCTTACTTTTGATTGAGCCTTTCTGAAACACTCTTTCTGTAGAAACTGCAATTGGACATTCTGAGCGCTAAGAGGCCTCTATTGGGAAAAATAATATCTTCAAATAAAAACTACACAGAAGCATTGTGTGAAACTTATTTCTGATATGTTCATTAAGCTAACAGAGTTAAACCATACTTTTGATTGCGCAGTTCTGAACACTCTTTCTGTAGAAAATGCAAGTGGACATTCGGAGCGGTAAGAGGGTAATAGTGGAAAAAGGAATATATTCAAATATAAACTACACAGTAGCATTCTGTGAAAATTCTTTCTGTTCTGTGCATTCAACTAACAGAGTTGAACCTTACTTTTGATTGAGCCGTTCTGAAACACTCTTTCTGTAGAAACTGCAATTGGACATGCTAAGCGCTAAGAGGCCTACATTGGGAAAAAGAATATCTTCAAATAAAAACTACACAGATGCATTCTGTGAAACTTATTTCTGATCTGTAAATTCAGTTAACAGAGATAAAACATATTTTTGATTTAGCAGTTATGAAACACTCTTTTTGTAGAAAATGCAAGTGGAGATTCGGAGCGCTAAGAGGGTAATAGTGGAAAAAGGAATGTCTTCAAATATAAACTACACAGAATCATTCGGTGAAACTTCTTTCTGATGTGTGCATTCAGCTAACAGAGTTAAACCATACTTTTGATTGAGCAGATCTGAACACTCTTTCTGTTGAAAATGCAACTGGACATTTGGAGCGCTAAGAGCGTAGTAGTGGAAAAAGGAATATATTCAAATATAAACTACACAGAAGCATTCTGTGAAACTTCTTTCTGATCTGAGCATTCAGCTAACAGAGTTAAACCATACTTTTGATTGAGCAGTTTTGAAACACTCTGTCTGTAGAAAATGAAACTGGACATTCGTAGCGCTAAGTGGGTAATAGTGGAAAAAAGAATATGTTCAAATATAAACTACACAGAAGCATTGTATGAAACTTCTTTCTGTTCTGTGCATTCAACTAACAGAGTTGAACCTTACTTTTGATTGAGCCGTTCTGAAACACTCTTTCTGTAGAAACTGCAATTGGACATTCTGAGCGCTAAGAGGCCTATATGGGAAAAAGAATGTCTACAAATAAAAACTACAAAGAAGAATTGTGTGAAACTTCTTTCTGTTCTGTTTGTTCAACTAAAAGAGTTGAACCTTAGTTTTGATTGAGCCATTCTGAAACACTCTTTCTGTAGAAAATGCAAGTGGAGATTCGGAGCGCTAAGAGGGTAATAGCGGAAAAAGGAATGTCTCCAAATATAAACTACACAGAATCATTCGGTGAAACTTCTTTCTGATCTGTGCATTCAGCTAACAGTGTTAAACCATACTTTTGATTGAGCAGATCTGAACACTCTTTCTGTAGAAAATGCAACTGGACATTTGGAGCGCTAAGAGAGTAGTAGTGGAAAAAGGAATATATTCAAATATAAACTACACAGAAGCATTCTGTGAAACTTCTTTCTGATCTGAGCATTCAGCTAACAGAGTTAAACCATACTTATGATTGAGCAGTTTTGAAACACTCTGTCTGTAGAAAATGCAACTGGACATTCGTAGCGCTAAGTGGGTAATAGTGGAAAAAAGAATATGTTCAAATATAAACTACACAGAAGCATTGTATGAAACTTCTTTCTGTTCTGTGCATTCAACTAACAGAGTTGAACCTTACTTTTGATTGAGACTTTCTGAAACACTCTTTCTGTAGAAACTGCAATTGGACATTCTGAGCGCTAAGAGGCCTATATTGGGAAAAATAATATCTTCAAATAAAAACTACACAGAAGCATTGTGTGAAACTTATTTCTGATATGTTCATTAAACTAACAGAGTTAAACCATACTTTTGATTGCGCAGTTCTGAACACTCTTTCTGTAGAAAATGCAAGTGGACATTCGGAGCGGTAAGAGGGTAATAGTGGAAAAAGGAATATATTCAAATATAAACTACACAGTAGCATTCTGTGAAAATTCTTTCTGTTCTGTGCATTCAACTAACAGAGTTGAACCTTACTTTTGATTGAGCCGTTCTGAAACACTCTTTCTGTAGAAACTGCAATTGGATATGCTAAGCGCTAAGAGGCCTACATTGGGAAAAAGAATATGTTCAAATAAAAACTACACAGATGCATTCTGTGAAACTTATTTCTGATCTGTAAACTCAGTTAACAGAGATAAAACATATTTTTGATTGAGCAGTTATGAAACACTCTTTTTGTAGAAAATGCAAGTGGAGATTCGGAGCGCTAAGAGGGTAATAGTGGAAAAAGGAATGTCTTCAAATATAAACTACACAGAATCATTCGGTGAAACTTCTTTCTGATCTGTGCATTCAGCTAACAGGGTTAAACCATACTTTTGATTGAGCAGATCTGAACACTCTTTCTGTTGAAAATGCAACTGGACATTTGGAGCGCTAAGAGCGTAGTAGTGGAAAAATTAATATATTCAAATATAAACTACACAGAAGCATTCTGTGAAACTTCTTTCTGATCTGAGCATTCAGCTAACAGAGTTAAACCATACTTTTGATTGAGGAGTTTTGAAACACTCTGTCTGTAGAAAATGCAACTGGACATTCGTAGCGCTAAGTGGGTAATAGTGGAAGAAAGAATATGTTCAAATATAAACTACACTGAAGCATTGTATGAAACTTCTTTCTGTTCTGTGCATTCAACTAACAGAATTGAACCTTACTTTTGATTGAGCCTTTCTGAAACACTCTTTCTGTAGAAACTGCAATTGGACATTCTGAGCGCTAAGAGGCCTATATTGGGAAAAATAATATCTTCAAATAAAAACTACACAGAAGCATTGTGTGAAACTTATTTCTGATATGTTCATTAAGCTAACAGAGTTAAACCATACTTTTGATTGCGCAGTTCTGAACACTCTTTCTGTAGAAAATGCAAGTGGACATTCGGAGCGCTAAGAGGGTAATAGTGGAAAAAGGAATATATTCAAATATAAACTACACAGAAGCATTCTGTGAAAATTCTTTCTGTTCTGTGCATTCAACTAACAGAGTTGAACCTTACTTTTGATTGAGCCGTTCTGAAACACTCTTTCTGTAGAAACTGCAATTGGACATGCTAAGCGCTAAGAGGCCTACATAGGGAAAAAGAATATCTTCAAATAAAAACTACACAGATGCATTCTGTGAAACTTATTTCTGATCTGTAAATTCAGTTAACAGAGATAAAACATATTTTTGATTGAGCAGTTATGAAACACTCTTTTTGTAGAAAATGCAAGTGGAGATTCGGAGCGCTAAGAGGGTAATAGTGGAAAAAGGAATGTCTCCAAATATAAACTACACAGAATCATTCGGTGAAACTTCTTTCTGATCTGTGCATTCAGCTAACAGAGTTAAACCATACTTTTGATTGAGCAGATCTGAACACTCTTTCTGTAGAAAATGCAACTGGACATTTGGAGCGCTAAGAGCGTAGTAGTGGAAAAAGGAATATATTCAAATATAAACAACACAGAAGCATTCTGTGAAACTTCTTTCTGATCTGAGCATTCAGCTAACAGAGTTAAACCATACTTTTGATTGAGCAGTTTTGAAACACTGTGTCTGTAGAAAATGCAACTGGACATTCGTAGCGCTAAGTGGGTATAGTGGAAAAAAGAATATGTTCAAATATAAACTACACAGAAGCATTCTGTGAAACTTCTTGCTGTTCTGTGCATTCAACTAACAGAGTTGAACCTTACTTTTGATTGAGCCGTTCTGAAACACTCTTTCTGAAGAAACTGCAATTGGACATTCTGAGCGCTAAGAGGTCTCTATTGGTAAAAGTAATATCTTCAAATAAAAACTACACAGAAGCATTGTGTGAAACTTATTTCTGATATGTTCATTAAGCTAACAGAGTTAAACCATACTTTTGATTGCGCAGTTCTGAACACTCTTTCTGTAGAAAATGCAAGTGGACATTCGGAGCGCTAAGAGGGTAATAGTGGAAAAAGGAATATATTCAAATATAAACTACACAGTAGCATTCTGTGAAAACTCTTACTGTTCTGTGCATTCAGCCAACAGAATTGAACCTTACTTTTGATTGAGCCGTTCTGAAACACTCTTTCTGTAGAAACTGCAATTGGACATGCTAAGCGCTAAGAGGCCTACATTGGGAAAAATAATATCTTCAAATAAAAACTACACAGATGCATTCGGTGAAACTTATTTCTGATCTGTAAATTCAATTAACAGAGATAAAACATATTTTTGATTGAGCAGTTATGAAACACTCTTTTTGTAGAAAATGCAAGTGGAGATTCGGAGCGCTAAGAGGGTAATAGTGGAAAAAGGAATATATTCAAATATAAACTACACAGAAGCATTCTGTGAAACTTCTTTCTGATCTGAGCATTCAGCTAACAGAGTTAAACCATACTTTTGATTGAGCAGTTTTGAAACACTCTGTCTGTAGAAAATGCAACTGGACATTCGTAGCGCTAAGTGGGTAATAGTGGAAAATAGAATATGTTCAAATATTAACTACACAGAAGCATTCTGTGAAACTTCTTTCTGTTCTGTGCATTCAACTAACAGAGTTGAACCTTACTTTTGATTGAGCCGTTCTGAAACACTCTTTCTGTAGAAACTGCAATTGGACATTCTGAGCGCTAGAAGGCCTATATTGGGAAAAAGAATGTCTACAAATAAAAACTACAGAGAAGAATTGTGTGAAACTTCTTTCTGTTCTGTTTGTTCAACTAAAAGAATTGAACCGTAGTTTTGATTGTGTCGTTCTGAGAAACTCTTTCTGTAGAAAGTGCAAGTGGAGATTCGGAGCGCTAAGAGGGTAATAGTGGAAAAAAGAATGTCTCCAAATATAAACTACACAGAATCATTCTGTGAAACTTTTTTCTGATCTGTGCATTCAGCTAACAGAATTAAACCATACTTTTGATAGAGCAGATCTGAACACTCTTTCTGTAGAAAATGCAACTGGACATTTGGAGCGCTAAGAGAGTAGTAGTGGAAAAAGGAATATATTCAAATATAAACTACACAGAAGCATTCTGTGAAACTTCTTTCTGATCTGAGCATTCAGCTAACAGAGTTAAACCATACTTTTGATTGAGCAGTTTTGAAACACTCTGTCTGTAGAAAATGCAACTGGACATTCGTAGCGCTAAGTGGGTAATTGTGGAAAAAAAATATGTTCAATTATAAACTAAACAGAAGCAGTGTATGAAACTTCTTTCTGTTCTGTGAATTCAACTAACGGAGTTGAACCTTACTTTTGATTGAGCCGTTCTGAAACACTCTTTCTGTAGAAACTGCAATTGGACATTCTGAGCGCTAAGAGGCCTATATTGGGAAAAATAATATCTTCAAATAAAAACTACACAGAAGCATTGTGTGAAACTTATTTCTGATATGTTCATTAAGCTAACAGAGTTAAACCATACTTTTGATTGCGCAGTTCTGAACACTCTTTCTGTAGAAAATGCAAGTGGACATTCGGAGCGCTAAGAGGGTAATAGTGGAAAAAGGAATATATTCAAATATAAACTACACAGTAGCATTCTGTGAAAATTCTTTCTGTTCTGTGCATTCAACTAACAGAGTTGAACCTTACTTTTGATTGAGCCGTTCTGAAACACTCTTTCTGTAGAAACTGCAATTGGACATGCTAAGCGCTAAGAGGCCTACATTGGGAAAAAGAATATCTTCAAATAAAAACTACACTGATGCATTCTGTGAAACTTATTTCTGATCTGTAAATTCAGTTAACAGAGATAAAACATATTTTTGATTGAGCAGTTATGAAACACTCTTTTTGTAGAAAATGCAAGTTGAGATTGGGAGCGCTAAGAGGGTAATAGTGGAAAAAGGAATGTCTTCAAATATAAACTACACAGAATCATTCGGTGAAACTTCTTTCTGATCCGTGCATTCAGCTAACAGAGTTAAACCATACTTTTGATTGAGCAGATCTGAACACTCTTTCTGTAGAAAATGCAACTGGACATTTGGAGCGCTAAGGGCGTAGTAGTGGAAAAAGGAGTATATTCAAATATAAACTACAGAGAGGCATTCTGTGAAACTTCTTTCTGATCTGAGCATTCAGCTAACAGAGTTAAACCATACTTTTGATTGAGCAGTTTTGAAACACTCTGTCTGTAGAAAATGCAACTGGACATTCGTAGCGCTAAGTGGGTAATAGTGGAAAAAAGAATATGTTCAAATATAAACTACACAGAAGCATTGTATGAAACTTCTTTCTGTTCTGTGCATTCAACTAACAGAGTTGAACCTTACTTTTGATTGAGCCGTTCTGAAACACTCTTTCTGTAGAAACTGCAATTGGACATTCTGAGCGCTAAGAGGCCTATATGGGAAAAAGAATGTCTACAAATAAAAACTACAAAGAAGAATTGTGTGAAACTTCTTTCTGTTCTGTTTGTTCAACTAAAAGAGTTGAACCTTAGTTTTGATTGAGCCATTCTGAAACACTCTTTCTGTAGAAAATGCAAGTGGAGATTCGGAGCGCTAAGAGGGTAATAGCGGAAAAAGGAATGTCTCCAAATATAAACTACACAGAATCATTCGGTGAAACTTCTTTCTGATCTGTGCATTCAGCTAACAGTGTTAAACCATACTTTTGATTGAGCAGATCTGAACACTCTTTCTGTAGAAAATGCAACTGGACATTTGGAGCGCTAAGAGAGTAGTAGTGGAAAAAGGAATATATTCAAATATAAACTACACAGAAGCATTCTGTGAAACTTCTTTCTGATCTGAGCATTCAGCTAACAGAGTTAAACCATACTTATGATTGAGCAGTTTTGAAACACTCTGTCTGTAGAAAATGCAACTGGACATTCGTAGCGCTAAGTGGGTAATAGTGGAAAAAAGAATATGTTCAAATATAAACTACACAGAAGCATTGTATGAAACTTCTTTCTGTTCTGTGCATTCAACTAACAGAGTTGAACCTTACTTTTGATTGAGACTTTCTGAAACACTCTTTCTGTAGAAACTGCAATTGGACATTCTGAGCGCTAAGAGGCCTATATTGGGAAAAATAATATCTTCAAATAAAAACTACACAGAAGCATTGTGTGAAACTTATTTCTGATATGTTCATTAAACTAACAGAGTTAAACCATACTTTTGATTGCGCAGTTCTGAACACTCTTTCTGTAGAAAATGCAAGTGGACATTCGGAGCGGTAAGAGGGTAATAGTGGAAAAAGGAATATATTCAAATATAAACTACACAGTAGCATTCTGTGAAAATTCTTTCTGTTCTGTGCATTCAACTAACAGAGTTGAACCTTACTTTTGATTGAGCCGTTCTGAAACACTCTTTCTGTAGAAACTGCAATTGGACATGCTAAGCGCTAAGAGGCCTACATTGGGAAAAAGAATATCTTCAAATAAAAACTACACAGATGCATTCTGTGAAACTTATTTCTGATCTGTAAACTCAGTTAACAGAGATAAAACATATTTTTGATTGAGCAGTTATGAAACACTCTTTTTGTAGAAAATGCAAGTGGAGATTCGGAGCGCTAAGAGGGTAATAGTGGAAAAAGGAATGTCTTCAAATATAAACTACACAGAATCATTCGGTGAAACTTCTTTCTGATCTGTGCATTCAGCTAACAGGGTTAAACCATACTTTTGATTGAGCAGATCTGAACACTCTTTCTGTTGAAAATGCAACTGGACATTTGGAGCGCTAAGAGCGTAGTAGTGGAAAAAGGAATATATTCAAATATAAACTACACAGAAGCATTCTGTGAAACTTCTTTCTGATCTGAGCATTCAGCTAACAGAGTTAAACCATACTTTTGATTGAGGAGTTTTGAAACACTCTGTCTGTAGAAAATGCAACTGTACATTCGTAGCGCTAAGTGGGTAATAGTGGAAAAAAGAATATGTTCAAATATAAACTACACTGAAGCATTGTATGAAACTTCTTTCTGTTCTGTGCATTCAACTAACAGAATTGAACCTTACTTTTGATTGAGCCTTTCTGAAACACTCTTTCTGTAGAAACTGCAATTGGACATTCTGAGCGCTAAGAGGCCTATATTGGGAAAAATAATATCTTCAAATAAAAACTACACAGAAGCATTGTGTGAAACTTATTTCTGATATGTTCATTAAGCTAACAGAGTTAAACCATACTTTTGATTGCGCAGTTCTGAACACTCTTTCTGTAGAAAATGCAAGTGGACATTCGGAGCGCTAAGAGGGTAATAGTGGAAAAAGGAATATATTCAAATATAAACTACACAGAAGCATTCTGTGAAAATTCTTTCTGTTCTGTGCATTCAACTAACAGAGTTGAACCTTACTTTTGATTGAGCCGTTCTGAAACACTCTTTCTGTAGAAACTGCAATTGGACATGCTAAGCGCTAAGAGGACTACATAGGGAAAAAGAATATCTTCAAATAAAAACTACACAGATGCATTCTGTGAAACTTATTTCTGATCTGTAAATTCAGTTAACAGAGATAAAACATATTTTTGATTGAGCAGTTATGAAACACTCTTTTTGTAGAAAATGCAAGTGGAGATTCGGAGCGCTAAGAGGGTAATAGTGGAAAAAGGAATGTCTCCAAATATAAACTACACAGAATCATTCGGTGAAACTTCTTTCTGATCTGTGCATTCAGCTAACAGAGTTAAACCATACTTTTGATTGAGCAGATCTGAACACTCTTTCTGTAGAAAATGCAACTGGACATTTGGAGCGCTAAGAGCGTAGTAGTGGAAAAAGGAATATATTCAAATATAAACAACACAGAAGCATTCTGTGAAACTTCTTTCTGATCTGAGCATTCAGCTAACAGAGTTAAACCATACTTTTGATTGAGCAGTTTTGAAACACTGTGTCTGTAGAAAATGCAACTGGACATTCGTAGCGCTAAGTGGGTATAGTGGAAAAAAGAATATGTTCAAATATAAACTACACAGAAGCATTCTGTGAAACTTCTTGCTGTTCTGTGCATTCAACTAACAGAGTTGAACCTTACTTTTGATTGAGCCGTTCTGAAACACTCTTTCTGAAGAAACTGCAATTGGACATTCTGAGCGCTAAGAGGTCTCTATTGGTAAAAGTAATATCTTCAAATAAAAACTACACAGAAGCATTGTGTGAAACTTATTTCTGATATGTTCATTAAGCTAACAGAGTTAAACCATACTTTTGATTGCGCAGTTCTGAACACTCTTTCTGTAGAAAATGCAAGTGGACATTCGGAGCGCTAAGAGGGTAATAGTGGAAAAAGGAATATATTCAAATATAAACTACACAGTAGCATTCTGTGAAAACTCTTACTGTTCTGTGCATTCAGCCAACAGAATTGAACCTTACTTTTGATTGAGCCGTTCTGAAACACTCTTTCTGTAGAAACTGCAATTGGACATGCTAAGCGCTAAGAGGCCTACATTGGGAAAAATAATATCTTCAAATTAAAACTACACAGATGCATTCGGTGAAACTTATTTCTGATCTGTAAATTCAATTAACAGAGATAAAACATATTTTTGATTGAGCAGTTATGAAACACTCTTTTTGTAGAAAATGCAAGTGGAGATTCGGAGCGCTAAGAGGGTAATAGTGGAAAAAGGAATATATTCAAATATAAACTACACAGAAGCATTCTGTGAAACTTCTTTCTGATCTGAGCATTCAGCTAACAGAGTTAAACCATACTTTTGATTGAGCAGTTTTGAAACACTCTGACTGTAGAAAATGCAACTGTACATTCGTAGCGCTAAGTGGGTAATAGTGGAAAAAAGAATATGTTCAAATATAAACTACACAGAAGCATTGTATGAAACTACTTTCTTTTCTGTGCATTCAACTAACAGAGTTGAACCTTACTTTTGATTGAGCCGTTCTGAAACACTCTTTCTGTAGAAACTGCAATTGGACATTCTGAGCGCTAAGAGGCCTATATTGGGAAAAAGAATGTCTACAAATAAAAACTACACAGAAGAATTGTGTGAAACTTCTTTCTGTTCTGTTTGTTCAACTAAAAGAGTTGAACCTTAGTTTTGATTGAGCCGTTCTGAAACACTCTTTCTGTAGAAAATGCAAGTGGAGATTCGGAGCGCTAAGAGGGTAATAGTGGAAAAAGGAATGTCTCCAAATATAAACTACACAGAATCATTCTGTGAAACTTCTTTCTGATCTGTGCATTCAGCTAACAGAGTTAAACCATACTTTTGATTGAGCAGATCTGAACACTCTTTCTGTAGAAAATGCAACTGGACATTTGGAGCGCTAAGAGAGTAGTAGTGGAAAAAGGAATATATTCAAATATAAACTACACAGAATCATTCTGTGAAACTTCTTTCTGATCTGAGCATTCAGCTAACGGAGTTAAACCATACTTATGATTGAGCAGTTTTGAAACACTCTGTCTGTAGAAAATGCAACTGGACATTCGTAGCGCTAAGTGGGTAATAGTGGAAAAAAGAATATGTTCAAATATAAACTACACAGAAGCATTGTATCAAACTTCTTTCTGTTCTGTGCATTCAACTAACAGAGTTGAACCTTACTTTTGATTGAGCCTTTCTGAAACACTCTTTCTGTAGAAACTGCAATTGGACATTCTGAGCGCTAAGAGACCTATATTGGGAAAAATAATATCTTCAAATAAAAATTACACAGAAGCATTGTGTGAAACTTATTTCTGATATGTTCATTAAGCTAACAGAGTTAAACCATACTTTTGATTGCGCAGTTCTGAACACTCTTTCTGTAGAAAATGCAAGTGGACATTCGGAGCGCTAAGAGGGTAATAGTGGAAAAAGGAATATATTCAAATATAAACTACACAGTAGCATTCTGTGAAAATTCTTTCTGTTCTGTGCATTCAACTAACAGAGTTGAACCTTACTTTTGATTGAGCCGTTCTGAAACACTCTTTCTGTAGAAACTGCAATTGGACATGCTAAGCGCTAAGAGGCCTACATTGGGAAAAAGAATATCTTCAAATAAAAACTACACAGATGCATTCTGTGAAACTTATTTCTGATCTGTAAACTCAGTTAACAGAGATAAAACATATTTTTGATTGAGCAGTTATGAAACACTCTTTTTGTAGAAAATGCAAGTGGAGATTCGGAGCGCTAAGAGGGTAATAGTGGAAAAAGGAATGTCTTCAAATATAAACTACACAGAATCATTCGGTGAAACTTCTTTCTGATCTGTGCATTCAGCTAACAGAGTTAAACCATACTTTTGATTGAGCAGATCTGAACACTCTTTCTGTTGAAAATGCAACTGGACATTTGGAGCGCTAAGAGCGTAGTAGTGGAAAAAGGAATATATTCAAATATAAACTACACAGAAGCATTCTGTGAAACTTCTTTCTGATCTGAGCATTCAGCTAACAGAGTTAAACCATACTTTTGATTGAGGAGTTTTGAAACACTCTGTCTGTAGAAAATGCAACTGGACATTCGTAGCGCTAAGTGGGTAATAGTGGAAAAAAGAATATGTTCAAATATAAACTACACAGAAGCATTGTATGAAACTTCTTTCTGTTCTGTGCATTCAACTAACAGAGTTGAACCTTACTTTTGATTGAGCCTTTCTGAATCACTCTTTCTGTAGAAACTGCAATTGGACATTCTGAGCGCTAAGAGGCCTCTATTGGGAAAAATAATATCTTCAAATAAAAACTACACAGAAGCATTGTGTGAAACTTATTTCTGATATGTTCATTAAGCTAACAGAGTTAAACCATACTTTTGATTGCGCAGTTCTGAACACTCTTTCTGTAGAAAATGCAAGTGGACATTCGGAGCGCTAAGAGGGTAATAGTGGAAAAAGGAATATATTCAAATATAAACTACACAGTAGCATTCTGTGAAAATTCTTTCTGTTCTGTGCATTCAACTAACAGAGTTGAACCTTACTTTTGATTGAGCCGTTCTGAAACACTCTTTCTGTAGAAACTGCAATTGGACATGCTAAGCGCTAAGAGGCCTACATTGGGAAAAAGAATATCTTCAAATAAAAACTACACAGATGCATTCTGTGAAACTTATTTCTGATCTGTAAATTCAGTTAACAGAGATAAAACATATTTTTGATTGAGCAGTTATGAAACACTCTTTTTGTAGAAAATGCAAGTGGAGATTCGGAGCGCTAAGAGGGTAATAGTGGAAAAAGGAATGTCTTCAAATATAAACTACACAGAATCATTCGGTGAAACTTTTTTCTGATGTGTGCATTCAGCTAACAGAGTTAAACCATACTTTTGATTGAGCAGATCTGAACACTCTTTCTGTTGAAAATGCAACTGGATATTTGGAGCGCTAAGAGCGTAGTAGTGGAAAAAGGAATATATTCAAATATAAACTACACAGAAGCATTCTGTGAAACTTCTTTCTGATCTGAGCATTCAGCTAACAGAGTTAAACCATACTTTTGATTGAGCAGTTTTGAAACACTCTGTCTGTAGAAAATGCAACTGGACATTCGTAGCGCTAAGTGGGTAATAGTGGAAAAAAGAATATGTTCAAATATAAACTACACAGAAGCATTGTATGAAACTTCTTTCTGTTCTGTGCATTCAACTAACAGAGTTGAACCTTACTTTTGATTGAGCCGTTCTGAAACACTCTTTCTGTAGAAACTGCAATTGGACATTCTGAGCGCTAAGAGGCCTATATGGGAAAAAGAATGTCTACAAATAAAAACTACAAAGAAGAATTGTGTGAAACTTCTTTCTGTTCTGTTTGTTCAACTAAAAGAGTTGAACCTTAGTTTTGATTGAGCCATTCTGAAACACTCTTTCTGTAGAAAATGCAAGTGGAGATTCGGAGCGCTAAGAGGGTAATAGCGGAAAAAGGAATGTCTCCAAATATAAACTACACAGAATCATTCGGTGAAACTTCTTTCTGATCTGTGCATTCAGCTAACAGTGTTAAACCATACTTTTGATTGAGCAGATCTGAACACTCTTTCTGTAGAAAATGCAACTGGACATTTGGAGCGCTAAGAGAGTAGTAGTGGAAAAAGGAATATATTCAAATATAAACTACACAGAAGCATTCTGTGAAACTTCTTTCTGATCTGAGCATTCAGCTAACAGAGTTAAACCATACTTATGATTGAGCAGTTTTGAAACACTCTGTCTGTAGAAAATGCAACTGGACATTCGTAGCGCTAAGTGGGTAATAGTGGAAAAAAGAATATGTTCAAATATAAACTACACAGAAGCATTGTATGAAACTTCTTTCTGTTCTGTGCATTCAACTAACAGAGTTGAACCTTACTTTTGATTGAGACTTTCTGAAACACTCTTTCTGTAGAAACTGCAATTGGTCATTCTGAGCGCTAAGAGGCCTATATTGGGAAAAATAATATCTTCAAATAAAAACTACACAGAAGCATTGTGTGAAACTTATTTCTGATATGTTCATTAAACTAACAGAGTTAAACCATACTTTTGATTGCGCAGTTCTGAACACTCTTTCTGTAGAAAATGCAAGTGGACATTCGGAGCGGTAAGAGGGTAATAGTGGAAAAAGGAATATATTCAAATATAAACTACACAGTAGCATTCTGTGAAAATTCTTTCTGTTCTGTGCATTCAACTAACAGAGTTGAACCTTACTTTTGATTGAGCCGTTCTGAAACACTCTTTCTGTAGAAACTGCAATTGGACATGCTAAGCGCTAAGAGGCCTACATTGGGAAAAAGAATATCTTCAAATAAAAACTACACAGATGCATTCTGTGAAACTTATTTCTGATCTGTAAACTCAGTTAACAGAGATAAAACATATTTTTGATTGAGCAGTTATGAAACACTCTTTTTGTAGAAAATGCAAGTGGAGATTCGGAGCGCTAAGAGGGTAATAGTGGAAAAAAGGAATGTCTTCAAATATAAACTACACAGAATCATTCGGTGAAACTTCTTTCTGATCTGTGCATTCAGCTAACAGGGTTAAACCATACTTTTGATTGAGCAGATCTGAACACTCTTTCTGTTGAAAATGCAACTGGACATTTGGAGCGCTAAGAGCGTAGTAGTGGAAAAAGGAATATATTCAAATATAAACTACACAGAAGCATTCTGTGAAACTTCTTTCTGATCTGAGCATTCAGCTAACAGAGTTAAACCATACTTTTGATTGAGGAGTTTTGAAACACTCTGTCTGTAGAAAATGCAACTGGACATTCGTAGCGCTAAGTGGGTAATAGTGGAAAAAAGAATATGTTCAAATATAAACTACACTGAAGCATTGTATGAAACTTCTTTCTGTTCTGTGCATTCAACTAACAGAATTGAACCTTACTTTTGATTGAGCCTTTCTGAAACACTCTTTCTGTAGAAACTGCAATTGGACATTCTGAGCGCTAAGAGGCCTATATTGGGAAAAATAATATCTTCAAATAAAAACTACACAGAAGCATTGTGTGAAACTTATTTCTGATATGTTCATTAAGCTAACAGAGTTAAACCATACTTTTGATTGCGCAGTTCTGAACACTCTTTCTGTAGAAAATGCAAGTGGACATTCGGAGCGCTAAGAGGGTAATAGTGGAAAAAGGAATATATTCAAATATAAACTACACAGAAGCATTCTGTGAAAATTCTTTCTGTTCTGTGCATTCAACTAACAGAGTTGAACCTTACTTTTGATTGAGCCGTTCTGAAACACTCTTTCTGTAGAAACTGCAATTGGACATGCTAAGCGCTAAGAGGCCTACCTAGGGAAAAAGAATATCTTCAAATAAAAACTACACAGATGCATTCTGTGAAACTTATTTCTGATCTGTAAATTCAGTTAACAGAGATAAAACATATTTTTGATTGAGCAGTTATGAAACACTCTTTTTGTAGAAAATGCAAGTGGAGATTCGGAGCGCTAAGAGGGTAATAGTGGAAAAAGGAATGTCTCCAAATATAAACTACACAGAATCATTCGGTGAAACTTCTTTCTGATCTGTGCATTCAGCTAACAGAGTTAAACCATACTTTTGATTGAGCAGATCTGAACACTCTTTCTGTAGAAAATGCAACTGGACATTTGGAGCGCTAAGAGCGTAGTAGTGGAAAAAGGAATATATTCAAATATAAACAACACAGAAGCATTCTGTGAAACTTCTTTCTGATCTGAGCATTCAGCTAACAGAGTTAAACCATACTTTTGATTGAGCAGTTTTGAAACACTGTGTCTGTAGAAAATGCAACTGGACATTCGTAGCGCTAAGTGGGTATAGTGGAAAAAAGAATATGTTCAAATATAAACTACACAGAAGCATTCTGTGAAACTTCTTGCTGTTCTGTGCATTCAACTAACAGAGTTGAACCTTACTTTTGATTGAGCCGTTCTGAAACACTCTTTCTGAAGAAACTGCAATTGGACATTCTGAGCGCTAAGAGGTCTCTATTGGTAAAAGTAATATCTTCAAATAAAAACTACACAGAAGCATTGTGTGAAACTTATTTCTGATATGTTCATTAAGCTAACAGAGTTAAACCATACTTTTGATTGCGCAGTTCTGAACACTCTTTCTGTAGAAAATGCAAGTGGACATTCGGAGCGCTAAGAGGGTAATAGTGGAAAAAGGAATATATTCAAATATAAACTACACAGTAGCATTCTGTGAAAACTCTTACTGTTCTGTGCATTCAGCCAACAGAATTGAACCTTACTTTTGATTGAGCCGTTCTGAAACACTCTTTCTGTAGAAACTGCAATTGGACATGCTAAGCGCTAAGAGGCCTACATTGGGAAAAATAATATCTTCAAATAAAAACTACACAGATGCATTCGGTGAAACTTATTTCTGATCTGTAAATTCAATTAACAGAGATAAAACATATTTTTGATTGAGCAGTTATGAAACACTCTTTTTGTAGAAAATGCAAGTGGAGATTCGGAGCGCTAAGAGGGTAATAGTGGAAAAAGGAATATATTCAAATATAAACTACACAGAAGCATTCTGTGAAACTTCTTTCTGATCTGAGCATTCAGCTAACAGAGTTAAACCATACTTTTGATTGAGCAGTTTTGAAACACTCTGTCTGTAGAAAATGCAACTGGACATTCGTAGCGCTAAGTGGGTAATAGTGGAAAAAAGAATATGTTCAAATATTAACTACACAGAAGCATTCTGTGAAACTTCTTTCTGTTCTGTGCATTCAACTAACAGAGTTGAACCTTACTTTTGATTGAGCCGTTCTGAAACACTCTTTCTGTAGAAACTGCAATTGGACATTCTGAGCGCTAGAAGGCCTATATTGGGAAAAAGAATGTCTACAAATAAAAACTACAGAGAAGAATTGTGTGAAACTTCTTTCTGTTCTGTTTGTTCAACTAAAAGAATTGAACCGTAGTTTTGATTGTGTCGTTCTGAGAAACTCTTTCTGTAGAAAGTGCAAGTGGAGATTCGGAGCGCTAAGAGGGTAATAGTGGAAAAAAGAATGTCTCCAAATATAAACTACACAGAATCATTCTGTGAAACTTTTTTCTGATCTGTGCATTCAGCTAACAGAATTAAACCATACTTTTGATAGAGCAGATCTGAACACTCTTTCTGTAGAAAATGCAACTGGACATTTGGAGCGCTAAGAGAGTAGTAGTGGAAAAAGGAATATATTCAAATATAAACTACACAGAAGCATTCTGTGAAACTTCTTTCTGATCTGAGCATTCAGCTAACAGAGTTAAACCATACTTTTGATTGAGCAGTTTTGAAACACTCTGTCTGTAGAAAATGCAACTGGACATTCGTAGCGCTAAGTGGGTAATTGTGGAAAAAAAATATGTTCAATTATAAACTAAACAGAAGCAGTGTATGAAACTTCTTTCTGTTCTGTGAATTCAACTAACGGAGTTGAACCTTACTTTTGATTGAGCCGTTCTGAAACACTCTTTCTGTAGAAACTGCAATTGGACATTCTGAGCGCTAAGAGGCCTATATTGGGAAAAATAATATCTTCAAATAAAAACTACACAGAAGCATTGTGTGAAACTTATTTCTGATATGTTCATTAAGCTAACAGAGTTAAACCATACTTTTGATTGCGCAGTTCTGAACACTCTTTCTGTAGAAAATGCAAGTGGACATTCGGAGCGCTAAGAGGGTAATAGTGGAAAAAGGAATATATTCAAATATAAACTACACAGTAGCATTCTGTGAAAATTCTTTCTGTTCTGTGCATTCAACTAACAGAGTTGAACCTTACTTTTGATTGAGCCGTTCTGAAACACTCTTTCTGTAGAAACTGCAATTGGACATGCTAAGCGCTAAGAGGCCTACATTGGGAAAAAGAATATCTTCAAATAAAAACTACACTGATGCATTCTGTGAAACTTATTTCTGATCTGTAAATTCAGTTAACAGAGATAAAACATATTTTTGATTGAGCAGTTATGAAACACTCTTTTTGTAGAAAATGCAAGTTGAGATTGGGAGCGCTAAGAGGGTAATAGTGGAAAAAGGAATGTCTTCAAATATAAACTACACAGAATCATTCGGTGAAACTTCTTTCTGATCCGTGCATTCAGCTAACAGAGTTAAACCATACTTTTGATTGAGCAGATCTGAACACTCTTTCTGTAGAAAATGCAACTGGACATTTGGAGCGCTAAGGGCGTAGTAGTGGAAAAAGGAGTATATTCAAATATAAACTACAGAGAGGCATTCTGTGAAACTTCTTTCTGATCTGAGCATTCAGCTAACAGAGTTAAACCATACTTTTGATTGAGCAGTTTTGAAACACTCTGTCTGTAGAAAATGCAACTGGACATTCGTAGCGCTAAGTGGGTAATAGTGGAAAAAAGAATATGTTCAAATATAAACTACACAGAAGCATTGTATGAAACTTCTTTCTGTTCTGTGCATTCAACTAACAGAGTTGAACCTTACTTTTGATTGAGCCGTTCTGAAACACTCTTTCTGTAGAAACTGCAATTGGACATTCTGAGCGCTAAGAGGCCTATATTGGGAAAAAGAATGTCTACAAATAAAAACTACACAGAAGAATTGTGTGAAACTTCTTTCTGTTCGGTTTGTTCAACTAAAAGTGTTGAAACTTAGTTTTGATTGAGCCGTTCTGAAACACACTTTCTGTAGAAAATGCAAGTGGAGATTCGGAGCGCTAAGAGGGTAATAGTGGAAAAAGGAATGTCTCCAAATATAAACTACACAGAATCATTCTGTGAAACTTCTTTCTGATCTGTGCATTCAGCTAACAGAGTTAAACCATACTTTTGATTGAGCAGATCTGAACACTCTTTCTGTAGAAAATGCAACTGGACATTTGGAGCGCTAAGAGAGTAGTAGTGGAAAAAGGAATATATTCAAATATAAACTACACAGAAGCATTCTGTGAAACTTCTTTCTGATCTGAGCATTCAGCTAACAGAGTTAAACCATACTTTTGATTGACCAGTTTTGAAACACTCTGTCTGTAGAAAATGCAACTGGACATTCGTAGCGCTAAGTGGGTAATAGTGGAAAAAAGAATATGTTCATATATAAACTACACAGAAGCATTGTATGAAACTTCTTTCTGTTCTGTGCATTCAACTAACAGAGTTGAACCTTACTTTTGATTGAGCCTTTCTGAAACACTCTTTCTGTAGAAACTGCAATTGGACATTCTGAGCGCTAAGAGGCCTATATTGGGAAAAATAATATCTTCAAATAAAAACTACACAGAAGCATTGTGTGAAACTTATTTCTGATATGTTCATTAAGCTAACAGAGTTAAACCATACTTTTGATTGCGCATTTCTGAACACTCTTTCTGTAGAAAATGCAAGTGGACATTCGGAGCGCTAAGAGGGTAATATTGGAAAAAGGAATATATTCAAATATAAACTACACAGTAGCATTCTGTGAAAATTCTTTCTGTTCTGTGCATTCAACTAACAGAGTTGAACCTTACTTTTGATTGAGCCGTTCTGAAACACTCTTTCTGTAGAAACTGCAATTGGACATGCTAAGCGCTAAGAGGCCTACATTGGGAAAAAGAATATCTTCAAATAAAAACTACACAGATGCATTCTGTGAAACTTATTTCTGATCTGTAAATTCAGGTAACAGAGATAAAACATATTTTTGATTGAGCAGTTATGAAACACTCTTTTTGTAGAAAATGCAAGTGGAGATTGGGAGCGCTAAGAGGGTAATAGTGGAAAAAGGAATGTCTTCAAATATAAACTACACAGAATCATTCGGTGAAACTTCTTTCTGATCCGTGCATTCAGCTAACAGAGTTAAACCATACTTTTGATTGAGCAGATCTGAACACTCTTTCTGTAGAAAATGCAACTGGACATTTGGAGCGCTAAGAGCGTAGTAGTGGAAAAAGGAATATATTCAAATATAAACTACACAGAGGCATTCTGTGAATCTTCTTTCTGATCTGAGCATTCAGCTAACAGAGTTAAACCATACTTTTGATTGAGCAGTTTTGAAACACTCTGTCTGTAGAAAATGCAACTGGACATTCGTAGCGCTAAGTGGGTAATAGTGGAAAAAAGAATATGTTCAAATATAAACTACACAGAAGCATTGTATGAAACTTCTTTCTGTTCTGTGCATTCAACTAACAGAGTTGAACCTTACTTTTGATTGAGCCTTTCTGAAACACTCTTTCTGTAGAAACTGCAATTGGACATTCTGAGCGCTAAGAGGCCTCTATTGGCAAAAATAATATCTTCAAATAAAAACTACACAGAAGCATTGTGTGAAACTTATTTCTGATATGTTCATTAAGCTAACAGAGTTAAACCATACTTTTGATTGCGCAGTTCTGAACACTCTTTCTGTAGAAAATGCAAGTGGACATTCGGAGCGCTAAGAGGGTAATAGTGGAAAAAGGAATATATTCAAATATAAAATACACAGTAGCATTCTGTGAAAATTCTTTCTGTTCTGTGCATTCAACTAACAGAGTTGAACCTTACTTTTGATTGAGCCGTTCTGAAACACTCTTTCTGTAGAAACTGCAATTGGACATGCTAAGCGCTAAGAGGCCTACATTGGGAAAAAGAATATCTTCAAATAAAAACTACACAGATGCATTCTGTGAAACTTATTTCTGATCTGTAAATTCAGTTAACAGAGATAAAACATATTTTTGATTGAGCAGTTATGAAACACTCTTTTTGTAGAAAATGCAAGTGGAGATTCGGAGCGCTAAGAGGGTAATAGTGGAAAAAGGAATGTCTTCAAATATAAACTACACAGAATCATTCGGTGAAACTTCTTTCTGATCTGTGCATTCAGCTAACAGAGTTAAACCATACTTTTGATTGAGCAGATCTGAACACACTTTCTGTAGAAAATGCAACTGGACATTTGGAGCGCTAAGAGCGTAGTAGTGGAAAAAGGAATATATTCAAATATAAACTACACAGAAGCATTCTGTGAAACTTCTTTCTGATCTGAGCATTCAGCTAACAGAGTTAAACCATACTTTTGATTGAGCAGTTTTGAAACACTCTGTCTGTAGAAAATGCAACTGGACATTCGTAGCGCTAAGTTGGTAATAGTGGAAAAAAGAATATGTTCAAATATAAACTACACAGAAGCATTGTATGAAACTTCTTTCTGTTCTGTGCATTCAACTAACAGAGTTGAACCTTACTTTTGATTGAGCCGTTCTGAAACACTCTTTCTGTAGAAACTGCAATTGGACATTCTGAACGCTAAGAGGCCTCTATTGGGAAAAATAATATCTTCAAATAAAAACTACACAGAAGCATTGTGTGAAAATTATTTCTGATATGTTCATTAAGCTAACAGAGTTAAACCATACTTTTGATTGCGCAGTTCTGAACACTCTTTCTGTAGAAAATGCAAGTGGACATTCGGAGCGCTAAGAGGGTAATAGAGGAAAAAGGAATATATTCAAATATAAACTACACAGTAGCATTCTGTGAAAATTCTTTCTGTTCTGTGCATTCAACTAACAGAGTTGAACCTTACTTTTGATTGAGCCGTTCTGAAACCCTCTTTCTGTAGAATCTGCAATTGGACATGCTAAGCGCTAAGAGGCCTACATTGGGAAAAAGAATATCTTCAAATAAAAACTACACAGATGCATTCTGTGAAACTTATTTCTGATCTGTAAATTCAGTTAACAGAGATAAAACATATTTTTGATTGAGCAGTTATGAAACACTCTTTTTGTAGAAAATGCAAGTGGAGATTCGGAGCGCTAAGAGGGTAATAGTGGAAAAAGGAATGTCTCCAAATATAAACTACACAGAATCATTCTGTGAAACTTCTTTCTGATCTGTGCATTCAGCTAACAGAGTTAAACCATATTTTTGATTGAGCAGATCTGAACACTCTTTCTGTAGAAAATGCAACTGTACATTTGGAGCGCTAAGAGAGTAGTAGTGGAAAAAGTAATATATTCAAATATAAACTACACAGAAGCATTCTGTGAAACTTCTTTCTGATCTGAGCATTCAGCTAACAGAGTTAAACCATACTTTTGATTGAGCAGTTTTGAAACACTCTGTCTGTAGAAAATGCAACTGGATATTCGTAGCGCTAAGTGGGTAATAGTGGAAAAAAGAATATGTTCAAATATAAACTACACAGAAGCATTTTATGAAACTTCTTTCTGTTCTGTGCATTCAACTAACAGAGTTGAACCTTACTTTTGATAGAGCCTTTCTGAAACACTCTTTCTGTAGAAACTGCAATTGGACATTCTGAGCGCTAAGAGGCCTCTATTGGGAAAAATAATATCTTCAAATAAAAACTACACAGAAGCATTGTGTGAAACTTATTTCTGATATGTCCATTAAGCTAACAGAGTTAAACCATACTTTTGATTGCGCAGTTCTGAACACTCTTTCTGTAGAAAATGCAAGTGGACATTCGGAGCGCTAAGAGGGTAATAGTGGAAAAAGGAATATATTCAAATATAAAATACACAGTAGCATTCTGTGAAAATTCTTTCTGTTCTGTGCATTCAACTAACAGAGTTGAACCTTACTTTTGATTGAGCCGTTCTGAAACACTCTTTCTGTAGAAACTGCAATTTTACATGCTAAGCGCTAAGAGGCCTACATTGGGAAAAAGAATATCTTCAAATAAAAACTACACAGATGCATTCTGTGAAACTTATTTCTGATCTGTAAATTCAGTTAACAGAGATAAAACATATTTTTGATTGAGCAGTTATGAAACACTCTTTTTGTAGAAAATGCAAGTGGAGATTCGGAGCGCTAAGAGGGTAATAGTGGAAAAAGAAATGTCTTCAAATATAAACTACACAGAATCATTCGGTGAAACTTCTTTCTGATCAGTGCATTCAGCTAATAGAGTTAAACCATACTTTTGATTGAGCAGATCTGAACACTCTTTCTGTTGAAAATGCAACTGGACATTTGGAGCGCTAAGAGCGTAGTAGTGGAAAAAGGAATATATTCAAATATAAACTACACAGAAGCATTCTGTGAAACTTCTTTCTGATCAGAGCATTCAGCTAACAGAGTTAAACCATACTTTTGATTGAGCAGTTTTGAAACACTCTGTCTGTAGAAAATGCAACTGGACATTCGTAGCGCTAAGTGGGTAATAGTGGAAAAAAGAATATGTTCAAATATAAACTACACAGAAGCATTGTATGAAACTTCTTTCTGTTCTGTGCATTCAACTAACAGAGTTGAACCTTACTTTTGATTGAGCCTTTCTGAAACACTCTTTCTGTAGAAACTGCAATTGGACATTCTGAGCGCTAAGAGGCCTATATTGGGAAAAAAAATATCTTCAAATAAAAACTACACAGAAGAATTGTGTGAAACTTATTTCTGATATGTTCATTAAGCTAACAGAGTTTAACCATACTTTTGATTGCGCAGTTCTGAACACTCTTTCTGTAGAAAATGCAAGTGGACATTCGGAGCGCTAAGAGGGTAATAGTGGAAAAAGGAATATATTCAAATATAAACTACACAGTAGCATTCTGTGAAAATTCTTTCTGTTCTGTGCATTCAACTAACAGAGTTGAACCTTACTTTTGATTGAGCCGTTCTGAAACACTCTTTCTGTAGAAACTGCAATTAGACATGCTAAGCGCTAAGAGGCCTACATTGGTAAAAAAATATCTTCAAATAAAAACTACACAGATGCATTCTGTGAAACTTATTTCTGATCTGTAAATTCAGTTAACAGACATAAATCATATTTTTGATTGAGCAGGTATGAAACACTCTTTTTGTAGAAAATGCAAGTGGAGATTCGGAGCGCTAAGAGGGTAATAGTGGAAAAAGGAATGTCTCCAAATATAAACTACACAGAATCATTCTGTGAAACTTCTTTCTGATCTGTGCATTCAGCTAACAGAGTTAAACCATACTTTTGATTGAGCAGATCTGAACACTCTTTCTGTAGAAAATGCAACTGGACATTTGGAGCGCTAAGAGCGTAGTAGTGGAAAAAGGAATATATTCAAATATAAAATACACAGAAGCATTCTGTGAAACTTCTTTCTGATCTGAGCATTCAGCTAACAGAGTTAAACCATACTTTTGATTGAGCAGTTTTGAAACACTCTGTCTGTAGAAAATGCAACTGGACATTCGCAGCGCTAAGTGGGTAATAGTGGAAAAAAGAATATGTTCAAATATAAACTACACAGAAGCATTGTATGAAACTTCTTTCTGTTCTGTGCATTCAACTAACAGAGTTGAACCTTACTTTTGATTGAGCCTTTCTGAAACACTCTTTCTGTAGAAACTGCAATTGGACATTCTGAGCGCTAAGAGGCTTATATTGGGAAAAAGAATGTCTACAAATAAAAACTACACAGAAGAATTGTGTGAAACTTCTTTCGGTTCTGTTTGTTCAACTAAAAGAGTTGAACCTTAGTTTTGATTGAGCTGTTCTGAAACACTCTTTCTGTAGAAAATGCAAGTGGAGATTCGGAGCGCTAAGAGGGTAATAGTGGAAAAAGGAATGTCTCCAAATATAAACTACACAGAATCATTCTGTGAAACTTCTTTCTGATCTGTGCATTCAGCTAACAGAGTTAAACCATACTTTTGATTGAGCAGATCTGAACACTCTTTCTGTAGAAAATGCAACTGGACATTTGGAGCGCTAAGAGAGTAGTAGTGGAAAAAGGAATATATTCAAATATAAACTACACAGAAGCATTCTGTGAAACTTCTTTCTGATCTGAGCATTCAGCTAACAGAGTTAAACCATACTTTTGATTGAGCAGTTTTGAAACACTCTGTATGTAGAAAATGAAACTGGACATTCGTAGCGCTAAGTGGGTAATAGTGGAAAAAAGAATATGTTCAAATATAAACTACACAGAAGCATTGTATGAGACTTCTTTCTGTTCTGTGCATTCAACTAGCAGAGTTGAACCTTACTTTTGATTGAGCCTTTCTGAAACACTCTTTCTGTAGAAACTGCAATTGGACATTCTGAGCGCTAAGAGGCCTCTATTGGGAAAAATAATATCTTCAAATAAAAACTACACAGAAGCATTGTGTGAAACTTATTTCTGATATGTTCATTAAGCTAACAGAGTTAAACCATACTTTTGATTGCGCAGTTCTGAACACTCTTTCTGTAGAAAATGCAAGTGGACATTCGGAGCGCTAAGAGGGTAATAGTGGAAAAAGGAATATATTCAAATATAAACTACACAGTAGCATTCTGTGAAAATCCTTTCTGTTCTGTGCATTCAACTAACAGAGTTGAACCTTACTTTTGATTGAGCCGTTCTGAAACACTCTTTCTGTAGAAACTGCAATTGGACATGCTAAGCGCTAAGAGGCCTACATTGGGAAAAAGAATATCTTCAAATAAAACTACACAGATGCATTCTGTGAAACTAATTTCTGATCTGTAAATTCAGTTAACAGAGATAAAACATATTTTTGATTGAGCAGTTATGAAACACTCTTTTTGTAGAAAATGCAAGTGGAGATTCGGAGCGCTAAGAGGGTAATAGTGGAAAAAGGAATGCCTTCAAATAAAAACTACACAGAATCATTCGGTGAAACTTCTTTCTGATCTGTGCATTCAGCTAACAGATTTAAACCATACTTTTGATTGAGCAGATCTGAACACTCTTTCTGTAGAAAATGCAACTGGACATTTGGAGCGCTAAGAGCGTAGTAGTGGAAAAAGTAATATATTCAAATATAAACTACACAGAAGCATTCTGTGAAACTTCTTTCTGATCTGAGCATTCAGCTAACAGAATTAAACCATACTTTTGATTGAGCAGTTTTGAAACACTCTGTCTGTAGAAAATGCAACTGGACATTCGTAGCGCTAAGTGGGTAATAGTGGAAAAAAGAATATGTTCAAATATAAACTACACAGAAGCATTCTATGAAACTTCTTTCTGTTCTGTGCATTCAACTAACGGAGTTGAACCTTACTTTTGAGTGAGCCGTTCAGAAACACTCTTTCTGTAGAAACTGCAATTGGACATTCTGAGCGCTAAGAGGCCTATATTGGGAAAAAGAATGTCTACAAATAAAAACTACACAGAAGAATTTTGTGAAACTTCTTTCTGTTCCGTTTGTTCAACTAAAAGAGTTTAACCTTAGTTTTGATTGAGCCGTTCTGAAACACTCTTTCTGTAGAAAATGCAAGTGGAGATTCGGAGCGCTAAGAGGGTAATAGTGGAAAAAGTAATGTCTCCAAATATAAACTACACAGAATCATTCTGTGAAACTTCTTTCTGATCTGTGCATTCAGCTAACAGAGTTAAAACATACTTTTGATTGAGCAGATCTGAACACTCTTGCTGTAGAAAATGCTACTGTACATTTGGAGCGCTAAGAGAGTAGTAGTGGAAAAAGGAATATATTCAAATATAAACTACACAGAAGCATTCTGTGAAACTTCTTTCTGATCTGAGCATTCAGCTAACAGAGTTAAACCATACTTTTGATTGAGCAGTTTTGAAACACTCTGTATGTAGAAAATGAAACTGGACATTCGTAGCGCTAAGTGGGTAATAGTGGAAAAAAGAATATGTTCAAATATAAACTACAGAGAAGCATTGTATGAAACTTCTTTCTGTTCTGTGCATTCAACTAACAGAGTTGAACCTTACTTTTGATTGAGCCTTTCTGAAACACTCTTTCTGTAGAAACTGCAATTGGACATTCTGAGTGCTAAGAGGCCTCTATTGGGAAAAATAATATCTTCAAATAAAAACTACACAGAAGCATTGTGTGAAACTTATTTCTGATATGTTCATTAAGCGAACAGAGTTAAACCATACTTTTGATTGCGCAGTTCTGAACACTCTTTCTGTAGAAAATGCAAGTGGACATTCGGAGCGCTAAGAGGGTAATAGTGGAAAAAGGAATATATTCAAATATAAACTACACAGTAGCATTCTGTGAAAATTCTTTCTGTTCTGTGCATTCAACTAACAGAGTTGAACCTTACTTTTGATTGAGCCGTTCTGAAACACTTTCTGTAGAAACTGCAATTGGACATACTAAGCGCTAAGAGGCCTACATTGGGAAAAAGTATATCTTCAAATAAAAACTACACAGATGCATTCTGTGAAACTTATTTCTGATCTGTAAATTCAGTTAACAGAGATAAAACATATTTTTGATTGAGCAGGTATGAAACACTCTTTTTGTAGAAAATGCAAGTGGAGATTCGGAGCGCTAAGAGGGTAATAGTGGAAAAAGAAATGTCTCCAAATATAAACTACACAGAATCATTCTGTGAAACTTCTTTCTGATCTGTGCATTCAGCTAACAGAGTTAAACCATACTTTTGATTGAGCAGATCTGAACACTCTTTCTGTAGAAAATGCAACTGGACATTTGGAGCGCTAAGAGCGTAGTAGTGGAAAAAGGAATATATTCAAATATAAAATACACAGAAGCATTCTGTGAAACTTCTTTCTGATCTGAGCATTCAGCTAACAGAGTTAAACCATACTTTTGATTGAGCAGTTTTGAAACACTCTGTCTGTAGAAAATGCAACTGGACATTCGCAGCGCTAAGTGGGTAATAGTGGAAAAAAGAATATGTTCAAATATAAACTACACAGAAGCATTGTATGAAACTTCTTTCTGTTCTGTGCATTCAACTAACAGAGTTGAACCTTACTTTTGATTGAGCCGTTCTGAAACACTCTTTCTGTAGAAACTGCAATTGGACATTCTGAGCGCTAAGAGGCTTATATTGGGAAAAAGAATGTCTACAAATAAAAACTACACAGAAGAATTGTGTGAAACTTCTTTCGGTTCTGTTTGTTCAACTAAAAGATTTGAACCTTAGTTTTGATTGAGCTGTTCTGAAACACTCTTTCTGTAGAAAATGCAAGTGGAGATTCGGAGCGCTAAGAGGGTAATAGTGGAAAAAGGAATGTCTCCAAATATAAACTACACAGAATCATTCTGTGAAACTTCTTTCTGATCTGTGCATTCAGCTAACAGAGTTAAACCATACTTTTGATTGAGCAGATCTGAACACTCTTTCTGTAGAAAATGCAACTGGACATTTGGAGCGCTAAGAGAGTAGTAGTGGAAAAAGGAATATATTCAAATATAAACTACACAGAAGCATTCTGTGAAACTTCTTTCTGATCTGAGCATTCAGCTAACAGAGTTAAACCATACTTTTGATTGAGCAGTTTTGAAACACTCTGTATGTAGAAAATGCAACTGGACATTCGTAGCGCTAAGTTGGTAATAGTGGAAAAAAGAATATGTTCAAATATAAACTACACAGAAGCATTGTATGAAACTTCTTTCTGTTCTGTGCATTCAACTAACAGAGTTGAACCTTACTTTTGATTGAGCCGTTCTGAAACACTCTTTCTGTAGAAACTGCAATTGGACATTCTGAGCGCTAAGAGGCCTCTATTGGGAAAAATAATATCTTCAAATAAAAACTACACAGAAGCATTGTGTGAAACTTATTTCTGATATGTTCATTAAGCTAACAGAGTTAAACCATACTTTTGATTGCGCAGTTCTGAACACTCTTTCTGTAGAAAATGCAAGTGGACATTCGGAGCGCTAAGAGGGTAATAGAGGAAAAAGGAATATATTCAAATATAAACTACACAGTAGCATTCTGTGAAAATTCTTTCTGTTCTGTGCATTCAACTAACAGAGTTGAACCTTACTTTTGATTGAGCCGTTCTGAAACACTCTTTCTGTAGAAACTGCAATTGGACATGCTAAGCGCTAAGAGGCCTACATTGGGAAAAAGAATATCTTCAAATAAAAACTACACAGATGCATTCTGTGAAACTTATTTCTGATCTGTAAATTCAGTTAACAGAGATAAAACATATTTTTGATTGAGCAGTTATGAAACACTCTTTTTGTAGAAAATGCAAGTGGAGATTCGGAGCGCTAAGAGGGTAATAGTGGAAAAAGGAATGTCTTCAAATATAAACTACACAGAATCATTCTGTGAAACTTCTTTCTGATCTGTGCATTCAGCTAACAGAGTTAAACCATATTTTTGATTGAGCAGATCTGAACACTCTTTCTGTAGAAAATGCAACTGGACATTTGGAGCGCTAAGAGAGTAGTAGTGGAAAAAGTAATATATTCAAATATAAACTACACAGAAGCATTCTGTGAAACTTCTTTCTGATCTGAGCATTCAGCTAACAGAGTTAAACCATACTTTTGATTGAGCAGTTTTGAAACACTCTGTCTGTAGAAAATGCAACTTTATATTCGTAGCGCTAAGTGGGTAATAGTGGAAAAAAGAATATGTTCAAATATAAACTACACAGAAGCATTTTATGAAACTTCTTTCTGTTCTGTGCATTCAACTAACAGAGTTGAACCTTACTTTTGATAGAGCCTTTCTGAAACACTCTTTCTGTAGAAACTGCAATTGGACATTCTGAGCGCTAAGAGGCCTCTATTGGGAAAAATAATATCTTCAAATAAAAACTACACAGAAGCATTGTGTGAAACTTATTTCTGATATGTCCATTAAGCTAACAGAGTTAAACCATACTTTTGATTGCGCAGTTCTGAACACTCTTTCTGTAGAAAATGCAAGTGGACATTCGGAGTGCTAAGAGGGTAATAGTGGAAAAAGGAATATATTCAAATATAAAATACACAGTAGCATTCTGTGAAAATTCTTTCTGTTCTGTGCATTCAACTAACAGAGTTGAACCTTACTTTTGATTGAGCCGTTCTGAAACACTCTTTCTGTAGAAACTGCAATTGGACATGCTAAGCGCTAAGAGGCCTACATTGGGAAAAAGAATATCTTCAAATAAAAACTACACAGATGCATTCTGTGAAACTTATTTCTGATCTGTAAATTCAGTTAACAGAGATAAAACATATTTTTGATTGAGCAGTTATGAAACACTCTTTTTGTAGAAAATGCAAGTGGAGATTCGGAGCGCTAAGAGGGTAATAGTGGAAAAAGGAATGTCTTCAAATATAAACTACACAGAATCATTCGGTGAAACTTCTTTCTGATCAGTGCATTCAGCTAATAGAGTTAAACCATACTTTTGATTGAGCAGATCTGAACACTCTTTCTGTTGAAAATGCAACTGGACATTTGGAGCGCTAAGAGCGTAGTAGTGGAAAAAGGAATATATTCAAATATAAACTACACAGAAGCATTCTGTGAAACTTCTTTCTGATCAGAGCATTCAGCTAACAGAGTTAAACCATACTTTTGATTGAGCAGTTTTGAAACACTCTGTCTGTAGAAAATGCAACTGGACATTCGTAGCGCTAAGTGGGTAATAGTGGAAAAAAGAATATGTTCAAATATAAACTACACAGAAGCATTGTATGAAACTTCTTTCTGTTCAGTGCATTCAACTAACAGAGTTGAACCTTACTTTTGATTGAGCCTTTCTGAAACACTCTTTCTGTAGAAACTGCAATTGGACATTCTGAGCACTAAGAGGCCTATATTGGGAAAAAAAATATCTTCAAATAAAAACTACACAGAAGAATTGTGTGAAACTTATTTCTGATATGTTCATTAAGCTAACAGAGTTTAACCATACTTTTGATTGCGCAGTTCTGAACACTCTTTCTGTAGAAAATGCAAGTGGACATTCGGAGCGCTAAGAGGGTAATAGTGGAAAAAGGAATATATTCAAATATAAACTACACAGTAGCATTCTGTGAAAATTCTTTCTGTTCTGTGCATTCAACTAACAGAGTTGAACCTTACTTTTGATTGAGCCGTTCTGAAACACTCTTTCTGTAGAAACTGCAATTAGACATGCTAAGCGCTAAGAGGCCTACATTGGTAAAAAAATATCTTCAAATAAAAACTACACAGATGCATTCTGTGAAACTTATTTCTGATCTGTAAATTCAGTTAACAGACATAAATCATATTTTTGATTGAGCAGGTATGAAACACTCTTTTTGTAGAAAATGCAAGTGGAGATTCGGAGCGCTAAGAGGGTAATAGTGGAAAAAGGAATGTCTCCAAATATAAACTACACAGAATCATTCTGTGAAACTTCTTTCTGATCTGTGCATTCAGCTAACAGAGTTAAACCATACTTTTGATTGAGCAGATCTGAACACTCTTTCTGTAGAAAATGCAACTGGACATTTGGAGCGCTAAGAGCGTAGTAGTGGAAAAAGGAATATATTCAAATATAAAATACACAGAAGCATTCTGTGAAACTTCTTTCTGATCTGAGCATTCAGCTAACAGAGTTAAACCATACTTTTGATTGAGCAGTTTTGAAACACTCTGTCTGTAGAAAATGCAACTGGACATTCGCAGCGCTAAGTGAGTAATAGTGGAAAAAAGAATATGTTCAAATATAAACTACACAGAAGCATTGTATGAAACTTCTTTCTGTTCTGTGCATTCAACTAACAGAGTTGAACCTTACTTTTGATTGAGCCGTTCTGAAACACTCTTTCTGTAGAAACTGCAATTGGACATTCTGAGCGCTAAGAGGCTTATATTGGGAAAAAGAATGTCTACAAATAAAAACTACACAGAAGAATTGTGTGAAACTTCTTTCGGTTCTGTTTGTTCAACTAAAAGAGTTGAACCTTAGTTTTGATTGAGCTGTTCGGAAACACACTTTCTGTAGAAAATGCAAGTGGAGATTCGGAGCGCTAAGAGGGTAATAGTGGAAAAAGGAATGTCTCCAAATATAAACTACACAGAATCATTCTGTGAAACTTCTTTCTGATCTGTGCATTCAGCTAACAGAGTTAAACCATACTTTTGATTGAGCAGATCTGAACACTCTTTCTGTAGAAAATGCAACTGGACATTTGGAGCGCTAAGAGAGTAGTAGAGGAAAAAGGAATATATTCAAATATAAACTACACAGAAGCATTCTGTGAAACTTCTTTCTGATCTGAGCATTCAGCTAACAGATTTAAACCATACTTTTGATTGAGCAGTTTTGAAACACTCTGTATGTAGAAAATGAAACTGGACATTCGTAGCGCTAAGTGGGTAATAGTGGAAAAAAGAATATGTTCAAATATAAACTACACAGAAGCATTGTATGAGACTTCTTTCTGTTCTGTGCATTCAACTAGCAGAGTTGAACCTTACTTTTGATTGAGCCTTTCTGAAACACTCTTTCTGTAGAAACTGCAATTGGACATTCTGAGCGCTAAGAGGCCTCTATTGGGAAAAATAATATCTTCAAATAAAAACTACACAGAAGCATTGTGTGAAACTTATTTCTGATATGTTCATTAAGCTAACAGAGTTAAACCATACTTTTGATTGCGCAGTTCTGAACACTCTTTCTGTAGAACATGCAAGTGGACATTCTGAGCGCTAAGAGGGTAATAGTGGAAAAAGGAATATATTCAAATATAAACTACACAGTAGCATTCTGTGAAAATCCTTTCTGTTCTGTGCATTCAACTAACAGAGTTGAACCTTACTTTTGATTGAGCCGTTCTGAAACACTCTTTCTGTAGAAACTGCAATTGGACATGCTAAGCGCTAAGAGGCCTACATTGGGAAAAAGAATATCTTCAAATAAAACTACACAGATGCATTCTGTGAAACTAATTTCTGATCTGTAAATTCAGTTAACAGAGATAAAATATATTTTTGATTGAGCAGTTATGAAACACTCTTTTTGTAGAAAATGCAAGTGGAGATTCGGAGCGCTAAGAGGGTAATAGTGGAAAAAGGAATGCCTTCAAATAAAAACTACACAGAATCATTCGGTGAAACTTCTTTCTGATCTGTGCATTCAGCTAACAGAGTTAAACCATACTTTTGATTGAGCAGATCTGAACACTCTTTCTGTAGAAAATGCAACTGGACATTTGGAGCGCTAAGAGCGTAGTAGTGGAAAAAGGAATATATTCAAATATAAACTACACAGAAGCATTCTGTGAAACTTCTTTCTGATCTGAGCATTCAGCTAACAGAGTTAAACCATACTTTTGATTGAGCAGTTTTGAAACACTCTGTCTGTAGAAAATGCAACTGGACATTCGTAGCGCTAAGTGGGTAATAGTGGAAAAAAGAATATGTTCAAATATAAACTACACAGAAGCATTCTATGAAACTTCTTTCTGTTCTGTGCATTCAACTAACGGAGTTGAACCTTACTTTTGAGTGAGCCGTTCAGAAACACTCTTTCTGTAGAAACTGCAATTGGACATTCTGAGCGCTAAGAGGCCTATATTGGGAAAAAGAATGTCTACAAATAAAAACTACACAGAAGAATTTTGTGAAACTTCTTTCTGTTCTGTTTGTTCAACTAAAAGAGTTTAACCTTAGTTTTGATTGAGCCGTTCTGAAACACTCTTTCTGTAGAAAATGCAAGTGGAGATTCGGAGCGCTAAGAGGGTAATAGTGGAAAAAGTAATGTCTCCAAATATAAACTACACAGAATCATTCTGTGAAACTTCTTTCTGATCTGTGCATTCAGCTAACAGAGTTAAAACATACTTTTGATTGAGCAGATCTGAACACTCTTGCTGTAGAAAATGCTACTGTACATTTGGAGCGCTAAGAGAGTAGTAGTGGAAAAAGGAATATATTCAAATATAAACTACACAGAAGCATTCTGTGAAACTTCTTTCTGATCTGAGCATTCAGCTAACAGAGTTAAACCATACTTTTGATTGAGCAGTTTTGAAACACTCTGTATGTAGAAAATGAAACTGGACATTCGTAGCGCTAAGTGGGTAATAGTGGAAAAAAGATTATGTTCAAATATAAACTACACAGAAGCATTGTATGAAACTTCTTTCTGTTCTGTGCATTCAACTAACAGAGTTGAACCTTACTTTTGATTGAGCCTTTCTGAAACACTCTTTCTGTAGAAACTGCAATTGGACATTCTGAGTGCTAAGAGGCCTCTATTGGGAAAAATAATATCTTCAAATAAAAACTACACAGAAGCATTGTGTGAAACTTATTTCTGATATGTTCATTAAGCGAACAGAGTTAAACCATACTTTTGATTGCGCAGTTCTGAACACTCTTTCTGTAGAAAATGCAAGTGGACATTCGGAGCGCTAAGAGGGTAATAGTGGAAAAAGGAATATATTCAAATATAAACTACACAGTAGCATTCTGTGAAAATTCTTTCTGTTCTGTGCATTCAACTAACAGAGTTGAACCTTACTTTTGATTGAGCCGTTCTGAAACACTTTCTGTAGAAACTGCAATTGGACATGCTAAGCGCTAAGAGGCCTACATTGGGAAAAAGAATATCTTCAAATAAAAACTACACAGATGCATTCTGTGAAACTTATTTCTGATCTGTAAATTCAGTTAACAGAGATAAAACATATTTTTGATTGAGCAGGTATGAAACACTCTTTTTGTAGAAAATGCAAGTGGAGATTCGGAGCGCTAAGAGGGTAATAGTGGAAAAAGGAATGTCTCCAAATATAAACTACAGAGAATCATTCTGTGAAACTTCTTTCTGATCTGTGCATTCAGCTAACAGAGTTAAACCATACTTTTGATTGAGCAGATCTGAACACTCTTTCTGTAGAAAATGCAACTGGACATTTGGAGCGCTAAGAGAGTAGTAGTGGAAAAAGGAATATATTCAAATATAAACTACACAGAAACATTCTGTGAAACTTCTTTCTGATCTGAGCATTCAGCTAACAGAGTTAAACCATACTTTTGATTGAGCAGTTTTGAAACACTCTGTCTGTAGAAAATGCAACTGGACATTCGTAGCGCTAAGTGGGTAATAGTGGAAAAAAGAATATGTTCAAATATAAACTACACAGAAGCATTGTATGAAACTTCTTTCTGTTCTGTGCATTCAACTAACAGAGTTGAACCTTACTTTTGATTGAGCCGTTCTGAAACACTCTTTCTGTAGAAACTGCAATTGGACATTCTGAGCGCTAAGAGGCCTATATTGGGAAAAAGAATGTCTACAAATAAAAACTACACAGAAGAATTGTGTGAAACTTCTTTCTGTTCTGTTTGTTCAACTAAAAGAGTTGAACCTTAGTTTTGATTGAGCCGTTCTGAAACACTCTTTCTGTAGAAAATGCAAGTGGAGTTTCAGAGCGCTAAGAGGGTAATAGTGGAAAAAGGAATGTCTCCAAATATAAAATACACAGAATCATTCTGTGAAACTTCTTTCTGATCTGTGCATTCAGCTAACAGAGTTAAACCATACTTTTGATTGAGCAGATCTGAAAACTCTTTCTGTAGAAAATGCAACTGGACATTTGGAGCGCTAAGAGCGTAGTAGTGGAAAAAGTAATATATTCAAATATAAACTACACAGAAGCATTCTGTGAAACTTCTTTCTGATCTGAGCATTCAGCTAACAGAGTTAAACCATACTTTTGATTGAGCAGTTTTGAAACACTCTGTCTGTAGAAAATGCAACTGGACATTCGTAGCGCTAAGTGGGTAATAGTGGAAAAAAGAATATGTTCAAATATAAACTACACAGAAGCATTGTATGAAACTTCTTTCTGTTCTGTGCATTCAACTAACAGAGTTGAACCTTACTTTTGATTGAGCCGTTCTGAAACACTCTTTCTGTAGAAACTGCAATTGGACATTCTGAGCGCTAAGAGGCCTATATTGGGAAAAAGAATGTCTACAAATAAAAACTACACAGAAGAATTGTGTGAAACTTCTTTCTGTTCTGTTTGTTCAACTAAAAGATTTGAACCTTAGTTTTGATTGAGCCGTTCTGAAACACTCTTTCTGTGGAAAATGCAAGTGGAGATTTGGAGCGCTAAGAGGGTAATAGTGGAAAAAGGAATGTCTCCAAATATAAACTACACAGAATCATTCTGTGAAACTTCTTTCTGATCTGTGCATTCAGCTAACAGAGTTAAACCATACTTTTGATTGAGCAGATCTCAACACTCTTTCTGTAGAAAATGCAACTGGACATTTGGAGCGCTAAGAGAGTAGTAGTGGAAAAAGGAATATATTCAAATATAAACTACACAGAAGCATTCTGTGAAACTTCTTTCTGATCTGAGCATTCAGCTAACAGAGTTAAACCATACTTTTGATTGAGCAGTTTTGAAACACTCTGTCTGTAGAAAATGCAACTGGACATTCGTAGCGCCAAGTGGGTAATAGTGGAAAAAAGAATATGTTCAAATATAAACTACACAGAAGCATTGTATGAAATTTCTTTCTGTTCTGTGCATTCAACTAACAGAGTTGAACCTTAGTTTTGATTGAGCCTTTCTGAAACACTCTTTCTGTAGAAACTGCAATTGGACATTCTGAGCGCTAAGAGGCCTATATTGGGAAAAATAATATCTTCAAATAAAAACTACACAGAAGCATTGTGTGAAACTTATTTCTGATATGTTCATTAAGCTATCAGAGTTAAACCATACTTTTGATTGCGCAGTTCTGAAAACTCTTTCTGTAGAAAATGCAAGTGGACATTCGGAGCGCTAAGAGGGTAATAGTGGAAAAAGGAATATATTCAAATATAAACTACACAGTAGCATTCTGTGAAAATTCTTTCTGTTCTGTGCATTCAACTAACAGAGTTGAACCTTACTTTTGATTGAGCCGTTCTGAAACACTCTTTCTGTAGAAACTGCAATTGGACATGCTAAGCGCTAAGAGGCCTACATTGGGAAAAAGAATATCTTCAAATAAAAACTACACAGATGCATTCTGTGAAACTTATTTCTGATCTGTAAATTCAGTTAACAGAGATAAAACATATTTTTGATTGAGCAGTTATGAAACACTCTTTTTGTAGAAAATGCAAGTGGAGATTCGGAGCGCTAAGAGTGTAATAGTGGAAAAAGGAATGTCTTCAAATATAAACTACACAGAATCATTCTGTGAAACTTCTTTCTGATCTGTGCATTCAGCTAACAGAGTTAAAACATACTTTTGATTGAGCAGATCTGAACACTCTTGCTGTAGAAAATGCTACTGTACATTTGGAGCGCTAAGAGAGTAGTAGTGGAAAAAGGAATATATTCAAATATAAACTACACAGAAGCATTCTGTGAAACTTCTTTCTGATCTGAGCATTCAGCTAACAGAGTTAAACCATACATTTGATTGAGCAGTTTTGAAACACTCTGTCTGTAGAAAATGCAACTGGACATTCGCAGCGCTAAGTGGGTAGTAGTGGAAAAAAGAACATGTTCAAATATAAACTACACAGAAACATTTTATGAAACTTCTTTCTGTTCTGTGCATTCAACTAACAGAGTTGAACCTTACTTTTGATTGTGCCGTTCTGAAACACTCTTTCTGTAGAAACTGCAATTGGACATTCTGAGCGCTAAGAGGCTTATATTGGGAAAAAGAATGTCTACAAATAAAAACTACACAGAAAAATTGTGTGAAACTTCATTCTGTTCTGTTTGTTCAACTAAAAGAGTTGAACCTTAGTTTTGATTGAGCCGTTCTGAAACACTCTTTCTGTAGAAAATGCAAGTGGAGATTCGGAGCGCTAAGAGGGTAATAGTGGAAAAAGGATTGTCTCCAAATATAAACTACACAGAATCATTCTGTGAAACTTCTTTCTGATCTGTGCATTCAGCTAACAGAGTTAAACCATACTTTTGATTGAGCAGATCTGAACACTCTTTCTGTAGAAAATGCAACTGGACATTTGGAGCGCTAAGAGAGTAGTAGTGGAAAAAGGAATATATTCAAATATAAACTACACAGAAGCATTCTGTGAAACTTCTTTCTGATCTGAGCATTCAGCTAACAGAGTTAAACCATACTTTTGATTGAGCAGTTTTGAAACACTCTGTCTGTAGAAAATGCAACTGGACATTCGTAGCGCTAAGTGGGTAATAGTGGAAAAAAGAATATGTTCAAATATAAACTACACAGAAGCATTGTATGAAACTTCTTTCTGTTCTGTGCATTCAACTAGCAGAGTTGAAACTTACTTTTGATTGAGCCTTTCTGAAACACTCTTTCTGTAGAAACTGCAATTGGACATTCTGAGCGCTAAGAGGCCTATATTGGGAAAAATAATATCTTCAAATAAAAACTACACAGAAGCATTGTGTGAAACTTATTTCTGATATGTTCATTAAGATAACAGAGTTAAACCATACTTTGGATTGCGCAGTTCTGAACACTCTTTCTGTAGAAAATGCAAGTGGACATTCGGTGCGCTAAGAGGGTAATAGTGGAAAAAGGAATATATTCAAATATAAACTACACAGTAGCATTCTGTGAAAATTCTTTCTGTTCTGTGCATTCAACTAACAGAGTTGAACCTTACTTTTGATTGAGCCGTTCTGAAACACTCTTTCTGTAGAAACTGCAATTGGACATGCTAAGCGCTAAGAGGCCTACATTGGGAAAAAGAATATCTTCAAATAAAAACTACACAGATGCATTCTGTGAAACTTATTTCTGATCTGTAAATTCAGTTAACAGAGATAAAACATATTTTTGATTGAGCAGTTATGAAACACTCTTTTTGTAGAAAATGCAAGTGGAGATTCGGAGCGCTAAGAGGGTAATAGTGGAAAAAGGAATGTCTCCAAATATAAACTACAGAGAATCATTCTGTGAAACTTCTTTCTGATCTGTGCATTCAGCTAACAGAGTTAAACCATACTTTTGATTGAGCAGATCTGAACACTCTTTCTGTAGAAAAGGCAACTGGACATTTGGAGCGCTAAGAGCGTAGTAGTGGAAAAAGGAATATATTCAAATATAAACTACACAGAAGCATTCTGTGAAACTTCTTTCTGATCTGAGCATTCAGCTAACAGAGTTAAACCATACTTTTGATTGAGCAGTTTTGAAACACTCTGTCTGTAGAAAATGCAACTGGACATTCGTAGTGCTAAGTGGGTAATAGTGGAAAAAAGAATATGTTCAAATATAAACTACACAGAAGCATTGTATGAAACTTCTTTCTGTACTGTGCATTCAACTAACAGAGTTGAACCTTACTTTTGATTGAGCCGTTCTGAAACACTCTTTCTGTAGAAACTGCAATTGGACATTCTGAGCGCTAAGAGGCCTATATTGGGAAAAAGAATGTCTACAAATAAAAACTACACAGAAGAATTGTGTGAAACTTCTTTCTGTTCTGTTTGTTCAACTAAAAGAGTTGAACCTTAGTTTTGATTGAGCCGTTCTGAAACACTCTTTCTGTAGAAAATGCAAGTGGAGTTTCAGAGCGCTAAGAGGGTAATAGTGGAAAAAGGAATGTCTCCAAATATAAACTACACGGAATCATTCTGTGAAACTTCTTTCTGATCTGTGCATTCAGCTAACAGAGTTAAACCATACTTTTGATTGAGCAGATCTGAAAACTCTTTCTGTAGAAAATGCAACTGGACATTTGGAGCGCCAAGAGAGTAGTAGTGGAAAAAGGAATATATTCAAATAAAAACTACACAGAAGCATTCTGTGAAACTTCTTTCTGATCTGAGCATTCAGCTAACAGAGTTAAACCATACTTTTGATTGAGCAGTTTTGAAACACTCTGTCTGTAGAAAATGCAACTGGACATTCGTAGCGCTAAGTGGGTAATAGTGGAAAAAAGAATATGTTCAAATATAAACTACACAGAAGCATTGTATGAAACTTCTTTCTGTTCTGTGCATTCAACTAACAGAGTTGAACCTTACTTTTGATTGAGCCGTTCTGAAACACTCTTTCTGTAGAAACTGCAATTGAACATTCTGAGCGCTAAGAGGCCTATATTGGGAAAAGGAAGGTCTACAAATAAAAACTACACAGAAGAATTGTGTGAAACTTCTTTCTGTTCTGTGTGTTCAACTAAAAGAGTTGAACCTTAGTTTTGATTGAGCCGTTCTGAAACACTCTTTCTGTAGAAAATGCAAGTGGAGATTCGGAGCGCTAAGAGGGTAATAGTGGAAAAAGGAATGTCTCCAAATATAAACTACACACAATCATTCTGTGAAACTTCTTTCTGATCTCTGCATTCAGCTAACAGAGTTAAACCATACTTTTGATTGAGCAGAACTGAACACTCTTTCTGTAGAAAATGCAACTGGACATTTGGAGCGCTAAGAGAGTAGTAGTGGAAAAAGGAATATATTCAAATATAAACTACACAGAAGCATTCTGTGAAACTTCTTTCTGATCTGAGCATTCAGCTAACAGAGTTAAACCATACTTTTGATTGAGCAGTTTTGAAACACTCTGTCTGTAGAAAATGCAACTGGACATTCGTAGCGCTAAGTGGGTAATAGTGGAAAAAAGAATATGTTCAAATATAAACTACACAGAAGCATTGTATGAAACTTCTTTCTGTTCTGTGCATTCAACTAACAGAGTTGAACCTTACTTTTGATTGAGCCTTTCTGAAACACTCTTTCTGTAGAAACTGCAATTGGATATTCTGAGCGCTAAGAGGCCTATATTGGGAAAAATAATATCTTCAAATAAAAACTACACAGAAGCATTGTGTGAAACTTATTTCTGATATGTTCATTAAGCTAACAGAGTTAAACCATACTTTTGATTGCGCACTTCTGAACACTCTTACTGTAGAAAATGCAAGTGGACATTCGGAGCGCTAAGAGGGTAATAGTGGAAAAAGGAATATATTCAAATATAAACTACACAGTAGAATTCTGTGAAATTTCTTTCTGTTCTGTGCATTCAACTAACAGAGTTGAACCTTACTTTTGATTGAGCCGTTCTGAAACACTCTTTCTGTAGAAACTGCAATTGGACATGCTAAGCGCTAAGAGGCCTACATTGGGAAAAAGAATATCTTCAAATAAAAACTACACAGATGCATTCTGTGAAACTTATTTCTCATCTGTAATTTCAGTTAACAGAGATAAAACATATTTTTGATTGAGCAGTTATGAAACACTCTTTTTGTAGAAAATGCAAGTGGAGATTCGGAGCGCTAAGAGGGTAATAGAGGAAAAAGTAATGTCTTCAAATATAAACTACACAGAATCATTCGGTGAAACTTCTTTCTGATCTGTGCATTCAGCTAAAAGAGTTAAACCATACTTTTGATTGAGCAGATCTGAACACTCTTTCTGTAGAAAATGCAACTGGACATTTGGAGCGCTAAGAGCGTAGTAGTGGAAAAAGGAATATATACAAATATAAACTACACAGAAGCATTCTGTGAAACTTCTTTCTGATCTGAGCATACAGCTAACAGAGTTAAACCATACTTTTGGTTGAGCAGTTTTGAAACACTCTGTCTGTAGAAAATGCAACTGGACATTCGTAGCGCTAAGTGGGTAATAGTGGAAAAAAGAATATGTTCAAATATAAACTACACAGAATCATTGTATGAAACTTCTTTCTGTTCTGTGCATTCAACTAACAGAGTTGAACCTTACTTTTGATTGAGCCGTTCTGAAACACTCTTTCTGTAGAAACTGCAATTGGACATTCTGAGAGCTAAGAGGCCTATATTGGGAAAAAGAATGTCTAAAAATAAAAACTACACAGAAGAATTGTGTGAAACTTCTTTCTGTTCTGTTTGTTCAACTAAAAGAGTTGAACCTTAGTTTTGATTGAGCCGTTCTGAAACACTCTTTATGGAGAAAAGGCAAGTGGAGATTCGGAGCGCTAAGAGGGTAATAGTGGAAAAAGGAATGTCTCCAAATATAAACTACACAGAATCATTCTGTGAAACTTCTTTCTGATCTGTGCATTCAGCTAACAGAGTTAAACCATACTTTTGATTGAGCAGATCTGAACACTCTTTCTGTAGAAAATGCAACTGGACATTTGGAGCGCTAAGAGAGTAGTAGTGGAAAAAGGAATATATTCAAATATAAACTACACAGAAGCATTCTGTGAAACTTCTTTCTGATCTGAGCATTCAGCTAACAGAGTTAAACCGTACTTATGATTGAGCAGTTTTGAAACACTCTGTCTGTAGAAAATGCAACTGGACATTCGTAGCGCTAAGTGGGTAATAGTGGAGAAAAGAATATGTTCAAATATAAACTACACAGAAGCATTGTATGAAACTTCTTTCTGTTCTGTGCATTCAACTAACAGAGTTGAACTTTACTTTTGATTGAGCCTTTCTGAAACACTCTTTCTGTAGAAACTGCAATTGGACATTCTGAGCGCTAAGAGGCCTCTATTGGGAAAAATAATATCTTCACATAAAAACTACACAGAAGCATTGTGTGAAACTTATTTCTGATATGTTCATTAAGCTAACAGAGTTAAACCATACTTTTGATTGCGCAGTTCTGAACCCTCTTTCTGTAGAAAATGCAACTGGACATATGGAGCGCTAAGAGAGTACTAGTGGAAAAAGGAATATATTCAAATATAAACTACACAGAAGCATTCTGTGAAACTTCCTTCTGATCTGAGCATTCAGCTAACAGAGTTAAACCATACTTTTGATTGAGCAGTTTTGAAACACTCTGTCTGTAGAAAATGCAACTGGACATTCGTAGCGCTAAGTGGGTAATAGTGGAAAAAAGAATATGTTCAAATATAAACTACACAGAAGCATTGTATGAAACTTCTTTCTGTTCTGTGCATTCAACTAACAGAGTTGAACCTTACTTTTGATTGAGCCTTTCTGAAACACTCTTTCTGTAGAAACTGCAATTGGATATTCTGAGCGCTAAGAGGCCTATATTGGGAAAAATAATATCTTCAAATAAAAACTACACAGAAGCATTGTGTGAAACTTATTTCTGATATGTTCATTAAGCTAACAGAGTTAAACCATACTTTTGATTGCGCAGTTCTGAACACTCTTTCTGTAGAAAATGCAAGTGGACATTCGGAGCGCTAAGAGGGTAATAGTGGAAAAAGTAATATATTCAAATATAAACTACACAGTAGCATTCTGTGAAAATTCTTTCTGTTCTGTGCATTCAACTAACAGAGTTGAACCTTACTTTTGATTGAGCCGTTCTGAAACACTCTTTCTGTAGAAACTGCAATTGGACATGCTAAGCGCAAAGAGGCCTACATTGGGAAAAGGAATATCTTCAAATAAAAACTACACAGATGCATTCTGTGAAACTTATTTCTGATCTGTAAATTCAGTTAACAGAGATAAAACATATTTTTGATTGAGCAGTTATGAAACACTCTTTTTGTAGAAAATGCAAGTGGAGATTCGGAGCGCTAAGAGGGTAATAGTGGAAAAAGGAATGTCTTCAAATATAAACTACACAGAATCATTCGGTGAAACTTCTTTCTGATCTGTGCATTCAGCTAACAGAGTTAAACCATACTTTTGATTGAGCAGATCTGAACACTCTTTCTGTAGAAAATGCAACTGGACATTTGGAGCGCTAAGAGCGTAGTAGTGGAAAAAGGAATATATTCAAATATAAACTACACAGAAGCATTCTGTGAAACTTCTTTCTGATCTGAGCATACAGCTAACAGAGTTAAACCATACTTTTGATTGAGCAGTTTTGAAACACTCTGTCTGTAGAAAATGCAACTGGACATTCGTAGCGCTAAGTGGGTAATAGTGGAAAAAGAATATGTTCAAATATAAACTACACAGAAGCATTGTATGAAACTTCTTTCTGTTCTGTGCATTCAACTAACAGAGTTGAACCTTACTTTTGATTGAGCCGTTCTGAAACACTCTTTCTGTAGAAACTGCAATTGGACATTCTGAGCGTTAAGAGGCCTATATTGGGAAAAAGAATGTCTACAAATAAAAACTACACAGAAGAATTGTGTGAAACTTCTTTCTGTTCTGTTTGTTCAACTAAATGAGTTGAACCTTAGTTTTGATTTAGCCGTTCGGAAACACTCTTTCTGTAGAAAATGCAAGTGGAGTTTCGGAGCGCTAAGAGGGTAATAGTGGAAAAAGGAATGTCTCCAAATATAAACTACACAGAATCATTCTGTGAAACTTCTTTCTGATCTGTGCATTCAGCTAACAGAGTTAAACCATACTTTTGATTGAGCAGATCTGAACACTCTTTCTGTAGAAAATGCAACTGGACATTTGGAGCGCTAAGAGAGTAGTAGTGGAAAAAGGAATATATTCAAATATAAACTACACAGAAGCATTCTGTGAAACTTCTTTCTGATCTGAGCATTCAGCTAACAGAGTTAAACCGTACTTATGATTGAGCAGTTTTGAAACACTCTGTCTGTAGAAAATGCAACTGGACATTCGTAGCGCTAAGTGGGTAATAGTGGAGAAAAGAATATGTTCAAATATAAACTACACAGAAGCATTGTATGAAACTTCTTTCTGTTCTGTGCATTCAACTAACAGAGTTGAACCTTACTTTTGATTGAGCCTTTCTGAAACACTCTTTCTGTAGAAACTGCAATTGGACATTCTGAGCGCTAAGAGGCCTCTATTGGGAAAAATAATATCTTCACATAAAAACTACACAGAAGCATTGTGTGAAACTTATTTCTGATATGTTCATTAAGCTAACAGAGTTAAACCATACTTTTGATTGCGCAGTTCTGAACACTCTTTCTGTAGAAAATGCAACTGGACATATGGAGCGCTAAGAGAGTACTAGTGGAAAAAGGAATATATTCAAATATAAACTACACAGAAGCATTCTGTGAAACTTCTTTCTGATCTGAGCATTCAGCTAACAGAGTTAAACCATACTTTTGATTGAGCAGTTTTGAAACACTCTGTCTGTAGAAAATGCAACTGGACATTCATAGCGCTAAGTGGGTAATAGTGGAAAAAAGAATATGTTCAAATAAAAACTACACAGAAGAATTGTGTGAAACTTCTTTCTGTTCTGTTTGTTCAACTAAAAGAGTTGAACCTTAGTTTTGATTGAGCCGTTCTGAAACACTCTTTATGGAGAAAAGGCAAGTGGAGATTCGGAGCGCTAAGAGGGTAATAGTGGAAAAAGGAATGTCTCCAAATATAAACTACACTGAATCATTCTGTGAAACTTCTTTCTGATCTGTGCATTCAGCTAACAGAGTTAAACCATACTTTTGATTGAGCAGATCTGAACACTCTTTCTGTAGAAAATGCAACTGGACATTTGGAGCGCTAAGAGAGTAGTAGTGGAAAAAGGAATATATTCAAATATAAACTACACAGAAGCATTCTGTGAAACTTCTTTCTGATCTGAGCATTCAGCTAACAGAGTTAAACCGTACTTATGATTGAGCAGTTTTGAAACACTCTGTCTGTAGAAAATGCAACTGGACATTCGTAGCGCTAAGTGGGTAATAGTGGAAAAAAGAATATGTTCAAATATAAACTACACAGAAGCATTGTATGAAACTTCTTTCTGTTCTGTGCATTCAACTAACAGAGTTGAACCTTACTTATAATTGAGCCTTTCTGAAACACTCTTTCTGTAGAATCTGCAATTGGACATTCTGAGCGCTAAGAGGCCTATATTGGGAAAAATAATATCTTCAAATAAAAACTACACAGAAGCATTGTGTGAAACTTATTTCTGATATGTTCATTAAGCTAACAGAGTTAAACCATACTTTTGATTGCGCAGTTCTGAACACTCTTTCTGTAGAAAATGCAAGTGGACATTCGGAGCGCTAAGAGGGTAATAGTGGAAAAAGGAATATATTCAAATATAAACTACACAGTAGCATTCTGTGAAAATTCTTTCTGTTCTGTGCATTCAACTAACAGAGTTGAACCTTACTTTTGATTGAGCCGTTCTGAAACACTCTTTCTGTAGAAACTGCAATTGGACATGCTAAGCGCTAAGAGGCCTACATTGGGAAAAGGAATATCTTCAAATAAAAACTACACAGATGCATTCTGTGAAACTTATTTCTGATCTGTAAATTCAGTTAACAGAGATAAAACATATTTTTGATTGAGCAGTTATGAAACTCTCTTTTTGTAGAAAATGCAAGTGGAGATTCGGAGCGCTAAGTGGGTAATAGTGGAAAAAGTATATCTTCAAATAAAAACTACACAGATGCATTCTGTGAAACTTATTTCTGATCTGTAATTTCAGTTAACAGAGATAAAACATATTTTTGATTGAGCAGTTATGAAACACACTTTTTGTAGAAAATGCAAGTGGAGATTCGGAGCGCTAAGAGGGTAATAGAGGAAAAAGTAATGTCTTCAAATATAAACTACACAGAATCATTCGGTGAAACTTCTTTCTGATCTGTGCATTCAGCTAAAAGAGTTAAACCATACTTTTGATTGAGCAGATCTGAACACTCTTTGTGTAGAAAATGCAACTGGACATTTGGAGCGCTAAGAGCGTAGTAGTGGAAAAAGGAATATATTCAAATATAAACTAAACAGAAGCATTCTGTGAAACTTCTTTCTGATCTGAGCATACAGCTAACAGAGTTAAACCATACTTTTGATTGAGCAGTTTTGAAACACTCTGTCTGTAGAAAATGCAACTGGACATTCGTAGCGCTAAGTGGGTAATAGTGGAAAAAAGAATATGTTCAAATATAAACTACACAGAAGCATTGTATGAAACTTCTTTCTGTTCTGTGCATTCAACTAACAGAGTTGAACCTTACTTTTGATTGAGCCGTTCTGAAACACTCTTTCTGTAGAAACTGCAATTGGACATTCTGAGAGCTAAGAGGCCTATATTGGGAAAAAGAATGTCTAAAAATAAAAACTACACAGAAGAATTGTGTGAAACTTCTTTCTGTTCTGTTTGTTCAACTAAAAGAGTTGAACCTTAGTTTCGATTGAGCCGTTCTGAAACACTCTTTATGGAGAAAAGGCAAGTGGAGATTCGGAGCGCTAAGAGGGTCATAGTGGAAAAAGGAATGTCTCCAAATATAAACTACACAGAATCATTCTGTGAAACTTCTTTCTGATCTGTGCATTCAGCTAACAGAGTTAAACCATACTTTTGATTGAGCAGATCTGAACACTCTTTCTGTAGAAAATGCAACTGGACATTTGGAGCGCTAAGAGAGTAGTAGTGGAAAAAGGAATATATTCAAATATAAACTACACAGAAGCATTCTGTGAAACTTCTTTCTGATCTGAGCATTCAGCTAACAGAGTTAAACCATACTTTTGATTGAGCAGTTTTGAAACACTCTCTCTGTAGAAAATGCAACTGGACATTCGTAGCGCTAAGTGGGTAATAGTGGAAAAAAGAATATGTACAAATATAAACTACACAGAAGCATTGTATGAAACTTCTTTCTGTTCTGTGCATTCAACTAACAGAGTTGAACCTTACTTATAATTGAGCCTTTCTGAAACACTCTTTCTGTAGAATCTGCAATTGGACATTCTGAGCGCTAAGAGGCCTATATTGGGAAAAATAATATCTTCAAATAAAAACTACACAGAAGCATTGTGTGAAACTTATTTCTGATATGTTCATTAAGCTAACAGAGTTAAACCATACTTTTGATTGCGCAGTTCTGAACACTCTTTCTGTAGAAAATGCAAGTGGACATTCGGAGCGCTAAGAGGGTAATAGTGGAAAAAGTAATATATTCAAATATAAACTACACAGTAGCATTCTGTGAAAATTCTTTCTGTTCTGTGCATTCAACTAACAGAGTTGAACCTTACTTTTGATTGAGCCGTTCTGAAACACTCTTTCTGTAGAAACTGCAATTGGACATGCTAAGCGCTAAGAGGCCTACATTGGGAAAAGGAATATCTTCAAATAAAAACTACACAGATGCATTCTGTGAAACTTATTTCTGATCTGTAAATTCAGTTAACAGAGATAAAACATATTTTTGATTGAGCAGTTATGAAACTCTCTTTTTGTAGAAAATGCAAGTGGAGATTCGGAGCGCTAAGAGGGTAATAGTGGAAAAAGGAATGTCTTCAAATATAAACTACACAGAATCATTCGGTGAAACTTCTTTCTGATCTGTGCATTCAGCTAACAGAGTTAAACCATACTTTTGATTGAGCAGATCTGAACACTCTTTCTGTAGAAAATGCAACTGGACATTTGGAGCGCTAAGAGCGTAGTAGTGGAAAAAGGAATATATTCAAATATAAACTACACAGAAGCATTCTGTGAAACTTCTTTCTGATCTGAGCATACAGCTAACAGAGTTAAACCATACTTTTGATTGAGCAGTTTTGAAACACTCTGTCTGTAGAAAATGCAACTGGACATTCGTAGCGCTAAGTGGGTAATAGTGGAAAAAGAATATGTTCAAATATAAACTACACAGAAGCATTGTATGAAACTTCTTTCTGTTCTGTGCATTCAACTAACAGAGTTGAACCTTACTTTTGATTGAGCCGTTCTGAAACACTCTTTCTGTAGAAACTGCAATTGGACATTCTGAGCGTTAAGAGGCCTATATTGGGAAAAAGAATGTCTACAAATAAAAACTACACAGAAGAATTGTGTGAAACTTCTTTCTGTTCTGTTTGTTCAACTAAATGAGTTGAACCTTAGTTTTGATTTAGCCGTTCGGAAACACTCTTTCTGTAGAAAATGCAAGTGGAGATTCGGAGCGCTAAGAGGGTAATAGTGGAAAAAGGAATATATTCAAATATAAACTACACAGTAGAATTCTGTGAAAATTCTTTCTGTTCTGTGCATTCAACTAACAGAGTTGAACCTTACTTTTGATTGAGCCGTTCTGAAACACTCTTTCTGTAGAAACTGCAATTGGACATGCTAAGCGCTAAGAGGCCTACATTGGGAAAAAGAATATCTTCAAATAAAAACTACACAGATGCATTCTGTGAAACTTATTTCTCATCTGTAATTTCAGTTAACAGAGATAAAACATATTTTTGATTGAGCAGTTATGAAACACTCTTTTTGTAGAAAATGCAAGTGTAGATTCGGAGCGCTAAGAGGGTAATAGAGGAAAAAGTAATGTCTTCAAATATAAACTACACAGAATCATTCGGTGAAACTTCTTTCTGATCTGTGCATTCAGCTAAAAGAGTTAAACCATACTTTTGATTGAGCAGATCTGAACACTCTTTCTGTAGAAAATGCAACTGGACATTTGGAGCGCTAAGAGCGTAGTAGTGGAAAAAGGAATATATTCAAATATAAACTACACAGAAGCATTCTGTGAAACTTCTTTCTGATCTGAGCATACAGCTAACAGAGTTAAACCATACTTTTGATTGAGCAGTTTTGAAACACTCTGTCTGTAGAAAATGCAACTGGACATTCGTAGCGCTAAGTGGGTAATAGTGGAAAAAAGAATATGTTCAAATATAAACTACACAGAATCATTGTATGAAACTTCTTTCTGTTCTGTGCATTCAACTAACAGAGTTGAACCTTACTTTTGATTGAGCCGTTCTGAAACACTCTTTCTGTAGAAACTGCAATTGGACATTCTGAGAGCTAAGAGGCCTATATTGGGAAAAAGAATGTCTAAAAATAAAAACTACACAGAAGAATTGTGTGAAACTTCTTTCTGTTCTGTTTGTTCAACTAAAAGAGTTGAACCTTAGTTTTGATTGAGCCGTTCTGAAACACTCTTTATGGAGAAAAGGCAAGTGGAGATTCGGAGCGCTAAGAGGGTAATAGTGGAAAAAGGAATGTCTCCAAATATAAACTACACAGAATCATTCTGTGAAACTTCTTTCTGATCTGTGCATTCAGCTAACAGAGTTAAACCATACTTTTGATTGAGCAGATCTGAACACTCTTTCTGTAGAAAATGCAACTGGACATTTGGAGCGCTAAGAGAGTAGTAGTGGAAAAAGGAATATATTCAAATATAAACTACACAGAAGCATTCTGTGAAACTTCTTTCTGATCTGAGCATTCAGCTAACAGAGTTAAACCGTACTTATGATTGAGCAGTTTTGAAACACTCTGTCTGTAGAAAATGCAACTGGACATTCGTAGCGCTAAGTGGGTAATAGTGGAGAAAAGAATATGTTCAAATATAAACTACACAGAAGCATTGTATGAAACTTCTTTCTGTTCTGTGCATTCAACTAACAGAGTTGAACCTTACTTTTGATTGAGCCTTTCTGAAACACTCTTTCTGTAGAAACTGCAATTGGACATTCTGAGCGCTAAGAGGCCTCTATTGGGAAAAATAATACCTTCACATAAAAACTACACAGAAGCATTGTGTGAAACTTATTTCTGATATGTTCATTAAGCTAACAGAGTTAAACCATACTTTTGATTGCGCAGTTCTGAACACTCTTTCTGTAGAAAATGCAACTGGACATATGGAGCGCTAAGAGAGTACTAGTGGAAAAAGGAATATATTCAAATATAAACTACACAGAAGCATTCTGTGAAACTTCTTTCTGATCTGAGCATTCAGCTAACAGAGTTAAACCATACTTTTGATTGAGCAGTTTTGAAACACTCTGTCTGTAGAAAATGCAACTGGACATTCGTAGCGCTAAGTGGGTAATAGTGGAAAAAAGAATATGTTCAAATATAAACTACACAGAAGCATTGTATGAAACTTCTTTCTGTTCTGTGCATTCAACTAACAGAGTTGAACCTTACTTTTGATTGAGCCTTTCTGAAACACTCTTTCTGTAGAAACTGCAATTGGATATTCTGAGCGCTAAGAGGCCTATATTGGGAAAAATAATATCTTCAAATAAAAACTACACAGAAGCATTGTGTGAAACTTATTTCTGATATGTTCATTAAGCTAACAGAGTTAAACCATACTTTTGATTGCGCAGTTCTGAACACACTTTCTGTAGAAAATGCAAGTGGACATTCGGAGCGCTAAGAGGGTAATAGTGGAAAAAGGAATATATTCAAATATAAACTACACAGTAGAATTCTGTGAAAATTCTTTCTGTTCTGTGCATTCAACTAACAGAGTTGAACCTTACTTTTGATTGAGCCGTTCTGAAACACTCTTTCTGTAGAAACTGCAATTGGACATGCTAAGCGCTAAGAGGCCTACATTGGGAAAAAGAATATCTTCCAATAAAAACTACAGAGATGCATTCTGTGAAACTTATTTCTGATCTGTAATTTCAGTTAACAGAGATAAAACATATTTTTGATTGAGCAGTTATGAAACACTCTTTTTGTAGAAAATGCAAGTGGAGATTCGGAGCGCTAAGAGGGTAATAGAGGAAAAAGTAATGTCTTCAAATATAAACTACACAGAATCATTCGGTGAAACTTCTTTCTGATCTGTGCATTCAGCTAAAAGAGTTAAACCATACTTTGATTGAGCAGATCTGAACACTCTTTGTGTAGAAAATGCAACTGGACATTTGGAGCGCTAAGAGCGTAGTAGTGGAAAAAGGAATATATTCAAATATAAACTACACAGAAGCATTCTGTGAAACTTCTTTCTGATCTGAGCATACAGCTAACAGAGTTAAACCATACTTTTGATTGAGCAGTTTTGAAACACTCTGTCTGTAGAAAATGCAACTGGACATTCGTAGCGCTAAGTGGGTAATAGTGGAAAAAAGAATATGTTCAAATATAAACTACACAGAAGCATTGTATGAAACTTCTTTCTGTTCTGTGCATTCAACTAACAGAGTTGAACCTTACTTTTGATTGAGCCGTTCTGAAACACTCTTTCTGTAGAAACTGCAATTGGACATTCTGAGAGCTAAGAGGCCTATATTGGGAAAAAGAATGTCTACAAATAAAAACTACACAGAAGAATTGTGTGAAACTTCTTTCTGTTCTGTTTGTTCAACTAAAAGAGTTGAACCTTAGTTTCGATTGAGCCGTTCTGAAACACTCTTTATGGAGAAAAGGCAAGTGGAGATTCGGAGCGCTAAGAGGGTAATAGTGGAAAAAGGAATGTCTCCAAATATAAACTACACAGAATCATTCTGTGAAACTTCTTTCTGATCTGTGCATTCAGCTAACAGAGTTAAACCATACTTTTGATTGAGCAGATCTGAACACTCTTTCTGTAGAAAATGCAACTGGACATTTGGAGCGCTAAGAGAGTAGTAGTGGAAAAAGGAATATATTCAAATATAAACTGCACAGAAGCATTCTGTGAAACTTCTTTCTGATCTGAGCATTCAGCTAACAGAGTTAAACCATACTTTTGATTGAGCAGTTTTGAAACACTCTCTCTGTAGAAAATGCAACTGGACATTCGTAGCGCTAAGTGGGTAATAGTGGAAAAAAGAATATGTTCAAATATAAACTACACAGAAGCATTGTATGAAACTTCTTTCTGTTCTGTGCATTCAACTAACAGAGTTGAACCTTACTTATAATTGAGCCTTTCTGAAACACTCTTTCTGTAGAATCTGCAATTGGACATTCTGAGCGCTAAGAGGCCTATATTGGGAAAAATAATATCTTCAAATAAAAACTACACAGAAGCATTGTGTGAAACTTATTTCTGATATGTTCATTAAGCTAACAGAGTTAAACCATACTTTTGATTGCGCAGTTCTGAACACTCTTTCTGTAGAAAATGCAAGTGGACATTCTGAGCGCTAAGAGGGTAATAGTGGAAAAAGTAATATATTCAAATATAAACTACACAGTAGCATTCTGTGAAAATTCTTTCCGTTCTGTGCATTCAACTAACAGAGTTGAACCTTACTTTTGATTGAGCCGTTCTGAAACACTCTGTAGAAACTGCAATTGGACATGCTAAGCGCTAAGAGGCCTACATTGGGAAAAGGAATATCTTCAAATAAAAACTACACAGATGCATTCTGTGAAACTTATTTCTGATCTGTAAATTCAGTTAACAGAGATAAAACATATTTTTGATTGAGCAGTTATGAAACTCTCTTTTTGTAGAAAATGCAAGTGGAGATTCGGAGCGCTAAGAGGGTAATAGTGGAAAAAGGAATGTCTTCAAATATAAACTACACAGAATCATTCGGTGAAACTTCTTTCTGATCTGTGCATTCAGCTAACAGAGTTAAACCATACTTTTGATTGAGCAGATCTGAACACTCTTTCTGTAGAAAATGCAACTGGACATTTGGAGCGCTAAGAGCGTAGTAGTGGAAAAAGGAATATATTCAAATATAAACTACACAGAAGCATTCTGTGAAACTTCTTTCTGATCTGAGCATACAGCTAACAGAGTTAAAACATACTTTTGATTGAGCAGTTTTGAAACACTCTGTCTGTAGAAAATGCAACTGGACATTCGTAGCGCTAAGTGGGTAATAGTGGAAAAAGAATATGTTCAAATATAAACTACACAGAAGCATTGTATGAAACTTCTTTCTGTTCTGTGCATTCAACTAACAGAGTTGAACCTTACTTTTGATTGAGCCGTTCTGAAACACTCTTTCTGTAGAAACTGCAATTGGACATTGAGCGTTAAGAGGCCTATATTGGGAAAAAGAATGTCTACAAATAAAAACTACACAGAAGAATTGTGTGAAACTTCTTTCTGTTCTGTTTGTTCAACTAAATGAGTTGAACCTTAGTTTTGATTTAGCCGTTCGGAAACACTCTTTCTGTAGAAAATGCAAGTGGAGATTCGGAGCGCTAAGAGGGTAATAGTGGAAAAAGGAATATATTCAAATATAAACTACACAGTAGAATTCTGTGAAAATTCTTTCTGTTCTGTGCATTCAACTAACAGAGTTGAACCTTACTTTTGATTGAGCCGTTCTGAAACACTCTTTCTGTAGAAACTGCAATTGGACATGCTAAGCGCTAAGAGGCCTACATTGGGAAAAAGAATATCTTCAAATAAAAACTACACAGATGCATTCTGTGAAACTTATTTCTCATCTGTAATTTCAGTTAACAGAGATAAAACATATTTTTGATTGAGCAGTTATGAAACACTCTTTTTGTAGAAAATGCAAGTGTAGATTCGGAGCGCTAAGAGGGTAATAGAGGAAAAAGTAATGTCTTCAAATATAAACTACACAGAATCATTCGGTGAAACTTCTTTCTGATCTGTGCATTCAGCTAAAAGAGTTAAACCATACTTTTGATTGAGCAGATCTGAACACTCTTTCTGTAGAAAATGCAACTGGACATTTGGAGCGCTAAGAGCGTAGTAGTGGAAAAAGGAATATATTCAAATATAAACTACACAGAAGCATTCTGTGAAACTTCTTTCTGATCTGAGCATACAGCTAACAGAGTTAAACCATACTTTTGATTGAGCAGTTTTGAAACACTCTGTCTGTAGAAAATGCAACTGGACATTCGTAGCGCTAAGTGGGTAATAGTGGAAAAAAGAATATGTTCAAATATAAACTACACAGAATCATTGTATGAAACTTCTTTCTGTTCTGTGCATTCAACTAACAGAGTTGAACCTTACTTTTGATTGAGCCGTTCTGAAACACTCTTTCTGTAGAAACTGCAATTGGACATTCTGAGAGCTAAGAGGCCTATATTGGGAAAAAGAATGTCTAAAAATAAAAACTACACAGAAGAATTGTGTGAAACTTCTTTCTGTTCTGTTTGTTCAACTAAAAGAGTTGAACCTTAGTTTTGATTGAGCCGTTCTGAAACACTCTTTATGGAGAAAAGGCAAGTGGAGATTCGGAGCGCTAAGAGGGTAATAGTGGAAAAAGGAATGTCTCCAAATATAAACTACACAGAATCATTCTGTGAAACTTCTTTCTGATCTGTGCATTCAGCTAACAGAGTTAAACCATACTTTTGATTGAGCAGATCTGAACACTCTTTCTGTAGAAAATGCAACTGGACATTTGGAGCGCTAAGAGAGTAGTAGTGGAAAAAGGAATATATTCAAATATAAACTACACAGAAGCATTCTGTGAAACTTCTTTCTGATCTGAGCATTCAGCTAACAGAGTTAAACCGTACTTATGATTGAGCAGTTTTGAAACACTCTGTCTGTAGAAAATGCAACTGGACATTCGTAGCGCTAAGTGGGTAATAGTGGAGAAAAGAATATGTTCAAATATAAACTACACAGAAGCATTGTATGAAACTTCTTTCTGTTCTGTGCATTCAACTAACAGAGTTGAACCTTACTTTTGATTGAGCCTTTCTGAAACACTCTTTCTGTAGAAACTGCAATTGGACATTCTGAGCGCTAAGAGGCCTCTATTGGGAAAAATAATACCTTCACATAAAAACTACACAGAAGCATTGTGTGAAACTTATTTCTGATATGTTCATTAAGCTAACAGAGTTAAACCATACTTTTGATTGCGCAGTTCTGAACACTCTTTCTGTAGAAAATGCAACTGGACATATGGAGCGCTAAGAGAGTACTAGTGGAAAAAGGAATATATTCAAATATAAACTACACAGAAGCATTCTGTGAAACTTCTTTCTGATCTGAGCATTCAGCTAACAGAGTTAAACCATACTTTTGATTGAGCAGTTTTGAAACACTCTGTCTGTAGAAAATGCAACTGGACATTCGTAGCGCTAAGTGGGTAATAGTGGAAAAAAGAATATGTTCAAATATAAACTACACAGAAGCATTGTATGAAACTTCTTTCTGTTCTGTGCATTCAACTAACAGAGTTGAACCTTACTTTTGATTGAGCCGTTCTGAAACACTCTTTCTGTAGAAACTGCAATTGGACATTCTGAGAGCTAAGAGGCCTATATTGGGAAAAAGAATGTCTACAAATAAAAACTACACAGAAGAATTGTGTGAAACTTCTTTCTGTTCTGTTTGTTCAACTAAAAGAGTTGAACCTTAGTTTCGATTGAGCCGTTCTGAAACACTCTTTATGGAGAAAAGGCAAGTGGAGATTCGGAGCGCTAAGAGGGTAATAGTGGAAAAAGGAATGTCTCCAAATATAAACTACACAGAATCATTCTGTGAAACTTCTTTCTGATCTGTGCATTCAGCTAACAGAGTTAAACCATACTTTTGATTGAGCAGATCTGAACACTCTTTCTGTAGAAAATGCAACTGGACATTTGGAGCGCTAAGAGAGTAGTAGTGGAAAAAGGAATATATTCAAATATAAACTGCACAGAAGCATTCTGTGAAACTTCTTTCTGATCTGAGCATTCAGCTAACAGAGTTAAACCATACTTTTGATTGAGCAGTTTTGAAACACTCTCTCTGTAGAAAATGCAACTGGACATTCGTAGCGCTAAGTGGGTAATAGTGGAAAAAAGAATATGTTCAAATATAAACTACACAGAAGCATTGTATGAAACTTCTTTCTGTTCTGTGCATTCAACTAACAGAGTTGAACCTTACTTATAATTGAGCCTTTCTGAAACACTCTTTCTGTAGAATCTGCAATTGGACATTCTGAGCGCTAAGAGGCCTATATTGGGAAAAATAATATCTTCAAATAAAAACTACACAGAAGCATTGTGTGAAACTTATTTCTGATATGTTCATTAAGCTAACAGAGTTAAACCATACTTTTGATTGCGCAGTTCTGAACACTCTTTCTGTAGAAAATGCAAGTGGACATTCTGAGCGCTAAGAGGGTAATAGTGGAAAAAGTAATATATTCAAATATAAACTACACAGTAGCATTCTGTGAAAATTCTTTCTGTTCTGTGCATTCAACTAACAGAGTTGAACCTTACTTTTGATTGAGCCGTTCTGAAACACTCTGTAGAAACTGCAATTGGACATGCTAAGCGCTAAGAGGCCTACATTGGGAAAAGGAATATCTTCAAATAAACACTACACAGATGCATTCTGTGAAACTTATTTCTGATCTGTAAATTCAGTTAACAGAGATAAAACATATTTTTGATTGAGCAGTTATGAAACTCTCTTTTTGTAGAAAATGCAAGTGGAGATTCGGAGCGCTAAGAGGGTAATAGTGGAAAAAGGAATGTCTTCAAATATAAACTACACAGAATCATTCGGTGAAACTTCTTTCTGATCTGTGCATTCAGCTAACAGAGTTAAACCATACTTTTGATTGAGCAGATCTGAACACTCTTTCTGTAGAAAATGCAACTGGACATTTGGAGCGCTAAGAGCGTAGTAGTGGAAAAAGGAATATATTCAAATATAAACTACACAGAAGCATTCTGTGAAACTTCTTTCTGATCTGAGGATACAGCTAACAGAGTTAAACCATACTTTTGATTGAGCAGTTTTGAAACACTCTGTCTGTAGAAAATGCAACTGGACATTCGTAGCGCTAAGTGGGTAATAGTGGAAAAAGAATATGTTCAAATATAAACTACACAGAAGCATTGTATGAAACTTCTTTCTGTTCTGTGCATTCAACTAACAGAGTTGAACCTTACTTTTGATTGAGCCTTTCTGAAACACTCTTTCTGTAGAAACTGCAATTGGATATTCTGAGCGCTAAGAGGCCTATATTGGGAAAAATAATATCTTCAAATAAAAACTACACAGAAGCATTGTGTGAAACTTATTTCTGATATGTTCATTAAGCTAACAGAGTTAAACCATACTTTTGATTGCGCAGTTCTGAACACTCTTTCTGTAGAAAATGCAAGTGGACATTCGGAGCGCTAAGAGGGTAATAGTGGAAAAAGTAATATATTCAAATATAAACTACACAGTAGCATTCTGTGAAAATTCTTTCTGTTCTGTGCATTCAACTAACAGAGTTGAACCTTACTTTTGATTGAGCCGTTCTGAAACACTCTTTCTGTAGAAACTGCAATTGGACATGCTAAGCGCAAAGAGGCCTACATTGGGAAAAGGAATATCTTCAAATAAAAACTACACAGATGCATTCTGTGAAACTTATTTCTGATCTGTAAATTCAGTTAACAGAGATAAAACATATTTTTGATTGAGCAGTTATGAAACACTCTTTTTGTAGAAAATGCAAGTGGAGATTCGGAGCGCTAAGAGGGTAATAGTGGAAAAAGGAATGTCTTCAAATATAAACTACACAGAATCATTCGGTGAAACTTCTTTCTGATCTGTGCATTCAGCTAACAGAGTTAAACCATACTTTTGATTGAGCAGATCTGAACACTCTTTCTGTAGAAAATGCAACTGGACATTTGGAGCGCTAAGAGCGTAGTAGTGGAAAAAGGAATATATTCATATATAAACTACACAGAAGCATTCTGTGAAACTTCTTTCTGATCTGAGCATACAGCTAACAGAGTTAAACCATACTTTTGATTGAGCAGTTTTGAAACACTCTGTCTGTAGAAAATGCAACTGGACATTCGTAGCGCTAAGTGGGTAATAGTGGAAAAAGAATATGTTCAAATATAAACTACACAGAAGCATTGTATGAAACTTCTTTCTGTTCTGTGCATTCAACTAACAGAGTTGAACCTTACTTTTGATTGAGCCGTTCTGAAACACTCTTTCTGTAGAAACTGCAATTGGACATTCTGAGCGTTAAGAGGCCTATATTGGGAAAAAGAATGTCTACAAATAAAAACTACACAGAAGAATTGTGTGAAACTTCTTTCTGTTCTGTTTGTTCAACTAAATGAGTTGAACCTTAGTTTTGATTTAGCCGTTCGGAAACACTCTTTCTGTAGAAAATGCAAGTGGAGATTCGGAGCGCTAAGAGGGTAATAGTGGAAAAAGGAATGTCTCCAAATATAAACTACACAGAATCATTCTGTGAAACTTCTTTCTGATCTGTGCATTCAGCTAACAGAGTTAAACCATACTTTTGATTGAGCAGATCTGAACACTCTTTCTGTAGAAAATGCAACTGGACATTTGGAGCGCTAAGAGAGTAGTAGTGGAAAAAGGAATATATTCAAATATAAACTACACAGAAGCATTCTGTGAAACTTCTTTCTGATCTGAGCATTCAGCTAACAGAGTTAAACCGTACTTATGATTGAGCAGTTTTGAAACACTCTGTCTGTAGAAAATGCAACTGGACATTCGTAGCGCTAAGTGGGTAATAGTGGAGAAAAGAATATGTTCAAATATAAACTACACAGAAGCATTGTATGAAACTTCTTTCTGTTCTGTGCATTCAACTAACAGAGTTGAACCTTACTTTTGATTGAGCCTTTCTGAAACACTCTTTCTGTAGAAACTGCAATTGGACATTCTGAGCGCTAAGAGGCCTCTATTGGGAAAAATAATATCTTCACATAAAAACTACACAGAAGCATTGTGTGAAACTTATTTCTGATATGTTCATTAAGCTAACAGAGTTAAACCATACTTTTGATTGCGCAGTTCTGAACACTCTTTCTGTAGAAAATGCAACTGGACATATGGAGCGCTAAGAGAGTACTAGTGGAAAAAGGAATATATTCAAATATAAACTACACAGAAGCATTCTGTGAAACTTCTTTCTGATCTGAGCATTCAGCTAACAGAGTTAAACCATACTTTTGATTGAGCAGTTTTGAAACACTCTGTCTGTAGAAAATGCAACTGGACATTCGTAGCGCTAAGTGGGTAATAGTGGAAAAAAGAATATGTTCAAATAAAAACTACACAGAAGAATTGTGTGAAACTTCTTTCTGTTCTGTTTGTTCAACTAAAAGAGTTGAACCTTAGTTTTGATTGAGCCGTTCTGAAACACTCTTTATGGAGAAAAGGCAAGTGGAGATTCGGAGCGCTAAGAGGGTAATAGTGGAAAAAGGAATGTCTCCATATATAAACTACACTGAATCATTCTGTGAAACTTCTTTCTGATCTGTGCATTCAGCTAACAGAGTTAAACCATACTTTTGATTGAGCAGATCTGAACACTCTTTCTGTAGAAAATGCAACTGGACATTTGGAGCGCTAAGAGAGTAGTAGTGGAAAAAGGAATATATTCAAATATAAACTACACAGAAGCATTCTGTGAAACTTCTTTCTGATCTGAGCATTCAGCTAACAGAGTTAAACCGTACTTATGATTGAGCAGTTTTGAAACACTCTGTCTGTAGAAAATGCAACTGGACATTCGTAGCGCTAAGTGGGTAATAGTGGAAAAAAGAATATGTTCAAATATAAACTACACAGAAGCATTGTATGAAACTTCTTTCTGTTCTGTGCATTCAACTAACAGAGTTGAACCTTACTTATAATTGAGCCTTTCTGAAACACTCTTTCTGTAGAATCTGCAATTGGACATTCTGAGCGCTAAGAGGCCTATATTGGGAAAAATAATATCTTCAAATAAAAACTACACAGAAGCATTGTGTGAAACTTATTTCTGATATGTTCATTAAGCTAACAGAGTTAAACCATACTTTTGATTGCGCAGTTCTGAACACTCTTTCTGTAGAAAATGCAAGTGGACATTCGGAGCGCTAAGAGGGTAATAGTGGAAAAAGGAATATATTCAAATATAAACTACACAGTAGCATTCTGTGAAAATTCTTTCTGTTCTGTGCATTCAACTAACAGAGTTGAACCTTACTTTTGATTGAGCCGTTCTGAAACACTCTTTCTGTAGAAACTGCAATTGGACATGCTAAGCGCTAAGAGGCCTACATTGGGAAAAGGAATATCTTCAAATAAAACTACACAGATGCATTCTGTGAAACTTATTTCTGATCTGTAAATTCAGTTAACAGAGATAAAACATATTTTTGATTGAGCAGTTATGAAACTCTCTTTTTGTAGAAAATGCAAGTGGAGATTCGGAGCGCTAAGTGGGTAATAGTGGAAAAAGAATATCTTCAAATAAAAACTACACAGATACATTCTGTGAAACTTATTTCTGATCTGTAATTTCAGTTAACAGAGATAAAACATATTTTTGATTGAGCAGTTATGAAACACACTTTTTGTAGAAAATGCAAGTGGAGATTCGGAGCGCTAAGAGGGTAATAGAGGAAAAAGTAATGTCTTCAAATATAAACTACACAGAATCATTCGGTGAAACTTCTTTCTGATCTGTGCATTCAGCTAAAAGAGTTAAACCATACTTTTGATTGAGCAGATCTGAACACTCTTTGTGTAGAAAATGCAACTGGACATTTGGAGCGCTAAGAGCGTAGTAGTGGAAAAAGGAATATATTCAAATATAAACTACACAGAAGCATTCTGTGAAACTTCTTTCTGATCTGAGCATACAGCTAACAGAGTTAAACCATACTTTTGATTGAGCAGTTTTGAAACACTCTGTCTGTAGAAAATGCAACTGGACATTCGTAGCGCTAAGTGGGTAATAGTGGAAAAAAGAATATGTTCAAATATAAACTACACAGAAGCATTGTATGAAACTTCTTTCTGTTCTGTGCATTCAACTAACAGAGTTGAACCTTACTTTTGATTGAGCCGTTCTGAAACACTCTTTCTGTAGAAACTGCAATTGGACATTCTGAGAGCTAAGAGGCCTATATTGGGAAAAAGAATGTCTAAAAATAAAAACTACACAGAAGAATTGTGTGAAACTTCTTTCTGTTCTGTTTGTTCAACTAAAAGAGTTGAATCTTAGTTTCGATTGAGCCGTTCTGAAACACTCTTTATGGAGAAAAGGCAAGTGGAGATTCGGAGCGCTAAGAGGGTAATAGTGGAAAAAGGAATGTCTCCAAATATAAACTACACAGAATCATTCTGTGAAACTTCTTTCTGATCTGTGCATTCAGCTAACAGAGTTAAACCATACTTTTGATTGAGCAGATCTGAACACTCTTTCTGTAGAAAATGCAACTGGACATTTGGAGCGCTAAGAGAGTAGTAGTGGAAAAAGGAATATATTCAAATATAAACTACACAGAAGCATTCTGTGAAACTTCTTTCTGATCTGAGCATTCAGCTAACAGAGTTAAACCATACTTTTGATTGAGCAGTTTTGAAACACTCTCTCTGTAGAAAATGCAACTGGACATTCGTAGCGCTAAGTGGGTAATAGTGGAAAAAAGAATATGTTCAAATATAAACTACACAGAAGCATTGTATGAAACTTCTTTCTGTTCTGTGCATTCAACTAACAGAGTTGAACCTTACTTATAATTGAGCCTTTCTGAAACACTCTTTCTGTAGAATCTGCAATTGGACATTCTGAGCGCTAAGAGGCCTATATTGGGAAAAATAATATCTTCAAATAAAAACTACACAGAAGCATTGTGTGAAACTTATTTCTGATATGTTCATTAAGCTAACAGAGTTAAACCATACTTTTGATTGCGCAGTTCTGAACACTCTTTCTGTAGAAAATGCAAGTGGACATTCGGAGCGCTAAGAGGGTAATAGTGGAAAAAGTAATATATTCAAATATAAACTACACAGTAGCATTCTGTGAAAATTCTTTCTGTTCTGTGCATTCAACTAACAGAGTTGAACCTTACCTTTGATTGAGCCGTTCTGAAACACTCTTTCTGTAGAAACTGCAATTGGACATGCTAAGCGCTAAGAGGCCTACATTGGGAAAAGGAATATCTTCAAATAAAAACTACACAGATGCATTCTGTGATACTTATTTCTGATCTGTAAATTCAGTTAACAGAGATAAAACATATTTTTGATTGAGCAGTTATGAAACTCTCTTTTTGTAGAAAATGCAAGTGGAGATTCGGAGCGCTAAGAGGGTAATAGTGGAAAAAGGAATGTCTTCAAATATAAACTACACAGAAACATTCGGTGAAACTTCTTTCTGATCTGTGCATTCAGCTAACAGAGTTAAACCATACTTTTGATTGAGCAGATCTGAACACTCTTTCTGTAGAAAATGCAACTGGACATTTGGAGCGCTAAGAGCGTAGTAGTGGAAAAAGGAATATATTCAAATATAAACTACACAGAAGCATTCTGTGAAACTTCTTTCTGATCTGAGCATACAGCTAACAGAGTTAAACCATACTTTTGATTGAGCAGTTTTGAAACACTCTGTCTGTAGAAAATGCAACTGGACATTCGTAGCGCTAAGTGGGTAATAGTGGAAAAAGAATATGTTCAAATATAAACTACACAGAAGCCTTGTATGAAACTTCTTTCTGTTCTGTGCATTCAACTAACAGAGTTGAACCTTACTTTTGATTGAGCCGTTCTGAAACACTCTTTCTGTAGAAACTGCAATTGGACATTCTGAGCGTTAAGAGGCCTATATTGGGAAAAAGAATGTCTACAAATAAAAACTACACAGAAGAATTGTGTGAAACTTCTTTCTGTTCTGTTTGTTCAACTAAATGAGTTGAACCTTAGTTTTGATTTAGCCGTTCGGAAACACTCTTTCTGTAGAAAATGCAAGTGGAGATTCGGAGCGCTAAGAGGGTAATAGTGGAAAAAGGAATATATTCAAATATAAACTACACAGTAGAATTCTGTGAAAATTCTTTCTGTTCTGTGCATTCAACTAACAGAGTTGAACCTTACTTTTGATTGAGCCGTTCTGAAACACTCTTTCTGTAGAAACTGCAATTGGACATGCTAAGCGCTAAGAGGCCTACATTGGGAAAAAGAATATCTTCAAATAAAAACTACACAGATGCATTCTGTGAAACTTATTTCTCATCTGTAATTTCAGTTAACAGAGATAAAACATATTTTTGATTGAGCAGTTATGAAACACTCTTTTTGTAGAAAATGCAAGTGGAGATTCGGAGCGCTAAGAGGGTAATAGAGGAAAAAGTAATGTCTTCAAATATAAACTACACAGAATCATTCGGTGAAACTTCTTTCTGATCTGTGCATTCAGCTAAAAGAGTTAAACCATACTTTTGATTGAGCAGATCTGAACACTCTTTCTGTAGAAAATGCAACTGGACATTTGGAGCGCTAAGAGCGTAGTAGTGGAAAAAGGAATATATTCAAATATAAACTACACAGAAGCATTCTGTGAAACTTCTTTCTGATCTGAGCATACAGCTAACAGAGTTAAACCATACTTTTGATTGAGCAGTTTTGAAACACTCTGTCTGTAGAAAATGCAACTGGACTTTCGTAGCGCTAAGTGGGTAATAGTGGAAAAAAGAATATGTTCAAATATAAACTACACAGAATCATTGTATGAAACTTCTTTCTGTTCTGTGCATTCAACTAACAGAGTTGAACCTTACTTTTGATTGAGCCGTTCTGAAACACTCTTTCTGTAGAAACTGCAATTGGACATTCTGAGAGCTAAGAGGCCTATATTGGGAAAAAGAATGTCTAAAAATAAAAACTACACAGAAGAATTGTGTGAAACTTCTTTCTGTTCTGTTTGTTCAACTAAAAGAGTTGAACCTTAGTTTTGATTGAGCCGTTCTGAAACACTCTTTATGGAGAAAAGGCAAGTGGAGATTCGGAGCGCTAAGAGGGTAATAGTGGAAAAAGGAATGTCTCCAAATATAAACTACACAGAATCATTCTGTGAAACTTCTTTCTGATCTGTGCATTCAGCTAACAGAGTTAAACCATACTTTTGATTGAGCAGATCTGAACACTCTTTCTGTAGAAAATGCAACTGGACATTTGGAGCGCTAAGAGAGTAGTAGTGGAAAAAGTAATATATTCAAATATAAACTACACAGAAGCATTCTGTGAAACTTCTTTCTGATCTGAGCATTCAGCTAACAGAGTTAAACCGTACTTATGATTGAGCAGTTTTGAAACACTCTGTCTGTAGAAAATGCAACTGGACATTCGTAGCGCTAAGTGGGTAATAGTGGAGAAAAGAATATGTTCAAATATAAACTACACAGAAGCATTGTATGAAACTTCTTTCTGTTCTGTGCATTCAACTAACAGAGTTGAACCTTACTTTTGATTGAGCCTTTCTGAAACACTCTTTCTGTAGAAACTGCAATTGGACATTCTGAGCGCTAAGAGGCCTCTATTGCGAAAAATAATACCTTCACATAAAAACTACACAGAAGCATTGTGTGAAACTTATTTCTGATATGTTCATTAAGCTAACAGAGTTAAACCATACTTTTGATTGCGCAGTTCTGAACACTCTTTCTGTAGAAAATGCAACTGGACATATGGAGCGCTAAGAGAGTACTAGTGGAAAAAGGAATATATTCAAATATAAACTACACAGAAGCATTCTGTGAAACTTCTTTCTGATCTGAGCATTCAGCTAACAGAGTTAAACCATACTTTTGATTGAGCAGTTTTGAAACACTCTGTCTGTAGAAAATGCAACTGGACATTCGTAGCGCTAAGTGGGTAATAGTGGAAAAAAGAATATGTTCAAATATAAACTACACAGAAGCATTGTATGAAACTTCTTTCTGTTCTGTGCATTCAACTAACAGAGTTGAACCTTACTTTTGATTGAGCCTTTCTGAAACACTCTTTCTGTAGAAACTGCAATTGGATATTCTGAGCGCTAAGAGGCCTATATTGGGAAAAATAATATCTTCAAATAAAAACTACACAGAAGCATTGTGTGAAACTTATTTCTGACATGTTCATTAAGCTAACAGAGTTAAACCATACTTTTGATTGCGCAGTTCTGAACACACTTTCTGTAGAAAATGCAAGTGGACATTCGGAGCGCTAAGAGGGTAATAGTGGAAAAAGGAATATATTCAAATATAAACTACACAGTAGAATTCTGTGAAAATTCTTTCTGTTCTGTGCATTCAACTAACAGAGTTGAACCTTACTTTTGATTGAGCCGTTCTGAAACACTCTTTCTGTAGAAACTGCAATTGGACATGCTAAGCGCTAAGAGGCCTACATTGGGAAAAAGAATATCTTCCAATAAAAACTACAGAGATGCATTCTGTGAAACTTATTTCTGATCTGTAATTTCAGTTAACAGAGATAAAACATATTTTTGATTGAGCAGTTATGAAACACTCTTTTTGTAGAAAATGCAAGTGGAGATTCGGAGCGCTAAGAGGGTAATAGAGGAAAAAGTAATGTCTTCAAATATAAACTACACAGAATCATTCGGTGAAACTTCTTTCTGATCTGTGCATTCAGCTAAAAGAGTTAAACCATACTTTTGATTGAGCAGATCTGAACACTCTTTGTGTAGAAAATGCAACTGGACATTTGGAGCGCTAAGAGCGTAGTAGTGGAAAAAGGAATATATTCAAATATAAACTACACAGAAGCATTCTGTGAAACTTCTTTCTGATCTGAGCATACAGCTAACAGAGTTAAACCATACTTTTGATTGAGCAGTTTTGAAACACTCTGTCTGTAGAAAATGCAACTGGACATTCGTAGCGCTAACTGGGTAATAGTGGAAAAAAGAATATGTTCAAATATAAACTACACAGAAGCATTGTATGAAACTTCTTTCTGTTCTGTGCATTCAACTAACAGAGTTGAACCTTACTTATAATTGAGCCTTTATGAAACACTCTTTCTGTAGAATCTGCAATTGGACATTCTGAGCGCTAAGAGGCCTATATTGGGAAAAATAATATCTTCAAATAAAAACTACACAGAAGCATTGTGTGAAACTTATTTCTGATATGTTCATTAAGCTAACAGAGTTAAACCATACTTTTGATTGCGCAGTTCTGAACACTCTTTCTGTAGAAAATGCAAGTGGACATTCGGAGCGCTAAGAGGGTAATAGTGGAAAAAGGAATATATTCAAATATAAACTACACAGTAGCATTCTGTGAAAATTCTTTCTGTTCTGTGCATTCAACTAACAGAGTTGAACCTTACTTTTGATTGAGCCGTTCTGAAACACTCTTTCTGTAGAAACTGCAATTGGACATGCTAAGCGCTAAGAGGCCTACATTGGGAAAAGGAATATCTTCAAATAAAAACTACACAGATGCATTCTGTGAAACTTATTTCTGATCTGTAAATTCAGTTAACAGAGATAAAACATATTTTTGATTGAGCAGTTATGAAACTCTCTTTTTGTAGAAAATGCAAGTGGAGATTCGGAGCGCTAAGTGGGTAATAGTGGAAAAAGAATATCTTCAAATAAAAACTACACAGATACATTCTGTGAAACTTATTTCTGATCTGTAATTTCAGTTAACAGAGATAAAACATATTTTTGATTGAGCAGTTATGAAACACACTTTTTGTAGAAAATGCAAGTGGAGATTCGGAGCGCTAAGAGGGTAATAGAGGAAAAAGTAATGTCTTCAAATATAAACTACACAGAATCATTCGGTGAAACTTCTTTCTGATCTGTGCATTCAGCTAAAAGAGTTAAACCATACTTTTGATTGAGCAGATCTGAACACTCTTTGTGTAGAAAATGCAACTGGACATTTGGAGCGCTAAGAGCGTAGTAGTGGAAAAAGGAATATATTCAAATATAAACTACACAGAAGCATTCTGTGAAACTTCTTTCTGATCTGAGCATACAGCTAACAGAGTTAAACCATACTTTTGATTGAGCAGTTTTGAAACACTCTGTCTGTAGAAAATGCAACTGGACATTCGTAGCGCTAAGTGGGTAATAGTGGAAAAAAGAATATGTTCAAATATAAACTACACAGAAGCATTGTATGAAACTTCTTTCTGTTCTGTGCATTCAACTAACAGAGTTGAACCTTACTTTTGATTGAGCCGTTCTGAAACACTCTTTCTGTAGAAACTGCAATTGGACATTCTGAGAGCTAAGAGGCCTATATTGGGAAAAAGAATGTCTACAAATAAAAACTACACAGAAGAATTGTGTGAAACTTCTTTCTGTTCTGTTTGTTCAACTAAAAGAGTTGAATCTTAGTTTCGATTGAGCCGTTCTGAAACACTCTTTATGGAGAAAAGGCAAGTGGAGATTCGGAGCGCTAAGAGGGTAATAGTGGAAAAAGGAATGTCTCCAAATATAAACTACACAGAATCATTCTGTGAAACTTCTTTCTGATCTGTGCATTCAGCTAACAGAGTTAAACCATACTTTTGATTGAGCAGATCTGAACACTCTTTCTGTAGAAAATGCAACTGGACATTTGGAGCGCTAAGAGAGTAGTAGTGGAAAAAGGAATATATTCAAATATAAACTACACAGAAGCATTCTGTGAAACTTCTTTCTGATCTGAGCATTCAGCTAACAGAGTTAAACCATACTTTTGATTGAGCAGTTTTGAAACACTCTCTCTGTAGAAAATGCAACTGGACATTCGTAGCGCTAAGTGGGTAATAGTGGAAAAAAGAATATGTTCAAATATAAACTACACAGAAGCATTGTATGAAACTTCTTTCTGTTCTGTGCATTCAACTAACAGAGTTGAACCTTACTTATAATTGAGCCTTTCTGAAACACTCTTTCTGTAGAATCTGCAATTGGACATTCTGAGCGCTAAGAGGCCTATATTGGGAAAAATAATATCTTCAAATAAAAACTACACAGAAGCATTGTGTGAAACTTATTTCTGATATGTTCATTAAGCTAACAGAGTTAAACCATACTTTTGATTGCGCAGTTCTGAACACTCTTTCTGTAGAAAATGCAAGTGGACATTCGGAGCGCTAAGAGGGTAATAGTGGAAAAAGTAATATATTCAAATATAAACTACACAGTAGCATTCTGTGAAAATTCTTTCTGTTCTGTGCATTCAACTAACAGAGTTGAACCTTACTTTTGATTGAGCCGTTCTGAAACACTCTTTCTGTAGAAACTGCAATTGGACATGCTAAGCGCTAAGAGGCCTACATTGGGAAAAGGAATATCTTCAAATAAAAACTACACAGATGCATTCTGTGAAACTTATTTCTGATCTGTAAATTCAGTTAACAGAGATAAAACATATTTTTGATTGAGCAGTTATGAAACTCTCTTTTTGTAGAAAATGCAAGTGGAGATTCGGAGCGCTAAGAGGGTAATAGTGGAAAAAGGAATATCTTCAAATATAAACTACACAGAATCATTCGGTGAAACATCTTTCTGATCTGTGCATTCAGCTAACAGAGTTAAACCATACTTTTGATTGAGCAGATCTGAACACTCTTTCTGTAGAAAATGCAACTGGACATTTGGAGCGCTAAGAGCGTAGTAGTGGAAAAAGGAATATATTCAAATATAAACTACACAGAAGCATTCTGTGAAACTTCTTTCTGATCTGAGCATACAGCTAACAGAGTTAAACCATACTTTTGATTGAGCAGTTTTGAAACACTCTGTCTGTAGAAAATGCAACTGGACATTCGTAGCGCTAAGTGGGTAATAGTGGAAAAAGAATATGTTCAAATATAAACTACACAGAAGCATTGTATGAAACTTCTTTCTGTTCTGTGCATTCAACTAACAGAGTTGAACCTTACTTTTGATTGAGCCGTTCTGAAACACTCTTTCTGTAGAAACTGCAATTGGACATTCTGAGCGTTAAGAGGCCTATATTGGGAAAAAGAATGTCTACAAATAAAAACTACACAGAAGAATTGTGTGAAACTTCTTTCTGTTCTGTTTGTTCAACTAAATGAGTTGAACCTTAGTTTTGATTTAGCCGTTCGGAAACACTCTTTCTGTAGAAAATGCAAGTGGAGATTCGGAGCGCTAAGAGGGTAATAGTGGAAAAAGGAATATATTCAAATATAAACTACACAGTAGAATTCTGTGAAAATTCTTTCTGTTCTGTGCATTCAACTAACAGAGTTGAACCTTACTTTTGATTGAGCCGTTCTGAAACACTCTTTCTGTAGAAACTGCAATTGGACATGCTAAGCGCTAAGAGGCCTACATTGGGAAAAAGAATATCTTCAAATAAAAACTACACAGATGCATTCTGTGAAACTTATTTCTCATCTGTAATTTCAGTTAACAGAGATAAAACATATTTTTGATTGAGCAGTTATGAAACACTCTTTTTGTAGAAAATGCAAGTGGAGATTCGGAGCGCTAAGAGGGTAATAGAGGAAAAAGTAATGTCTTCAAATATAAACTACACAGAATCATTCGGTGAAACTTCTTTCTGATCTGTGCATTCAGCTAAAAGAGTTAAACCATACTTTTGATTGAGCAGATCTGAACACTCTTTCTGTAGAAAATGCAACTGGACATTTGGAGCGCTAAGAGCGTAGTAGTGGAAAAAGGAATATATTCAAATATAAACTACACAGAAGCATTCTGTGAAACTTCTTTCTGATCTGAGCATACAGCTAACAGAGTTAAACCATACTTTTGATTGAGCAGTTTTGAAACACTCTGTCTGTAGAAAATGCAACTGGACTTTCGTAGCGCTAAGTGGGTAATAGTGGAAAAAAGAATATGTTCAAATATAAACTACACAGAATCATTGTATGAAACTTCTTTCTGTTCTGTGCATTCAACTAACAGAGTTGAACCTTACTTTTGATTGAGCCGTTCTGAAACACTCTTTCTGTAGAAACTGCAATTGGACATTCTGAGAGCTAAGAGGCCTATATTGGGAAAAAGAATGTCTAAAAATAAAAACTACACAGAAGAATTGTGTGAAACTTCTTTCTGTTCTGTTTGTTCAACTAAAAGAGTTGAACCTTAGTTTTGATTGAGCCGTTCTGAAACACTCTTTATGGAGAAAAGGCAAGTGGAGATTCGGAGCGCTAAGAGGGTAATAGTGGAAAAAGGAATGTCTCCAAATATAAACTACACAGAATCATTCTGTGAAACTTCTTTCTGATCTGTGCATTCAGCTAACAGAGTTAAACCATACTTTTGATTGAGCAGATCTGAACACTCTTTCTGTAGAAAATGCAACTGGACATTTGGAGCGCTAAGAGAGTAGTAGTGGAAAAAGGAATATATTCAAATATAAACTACACAGAAGCATTCTGTGAAACTTCTTTCTGATCTGAGCATTCAGCTAACAGAGTTAAACCGTACTTATGATTGAGCAGTTTTGAAACACTCTGTCTGTAGAAAATGCAACTGGACATTCGTAGCGCTAAGTGGGTAATAGTGGAGAAAAGAATATGTTCAAATATAAACTACACAGAAGCATTGTATGAAACTTCTTTCTGTTCTGTGCATTCAACTAACAGAGTTGAACCTTACTTTTGATTGAGCCTTTCTGAAACACTCTTTCTGTAGAAACTGCAATTGGACATTCTGAGCGCTAAGAGGCCTCTATTGGGAAAAATAATACCTTCACATAAAAACTACACAGAAGCATTGTGTGAAACGTATTTCTGATATGTTCATTAAGCTAACAGAGTTAAACCATACTTTTGATTGCGCAGTTCTGAACACTCTTTCTGTAGAAAATGCAACTGGACATATGGAGCGCTAAGAGAGTACTAGTGGAAAAAGGAATATATTCAAATATAAACTACACAGAAGCATTCTGTGAAACTTCTTTCTGATCTGAGCATTCAGCTAACAGAGTTAAACCATACTTTTGATTGAGCAGTTTTGAAACACTCTGTCTGTAGAAAATGCAACTGGACATTCGTAGCGCTAAGTGGGTAATAGTGGAAAAAAGAATATGTTCAAATATAAACTACACAGAAGCATTGTATGAAACTTCTTTCTGTTCTGTGCATTCAACTAACAGAGTTGAACCTTACTTTTGATTGAGCCTTTCTGAAACACTCTTTCTGTAGAAACTGCAATTGGATATTCTGAGCGCTAAGAGGCCTATATTGGGAAAAATAATATCTTCAAATAAAAACTACACAGAAGCATTGTGTGAAACTTATTTCTGATATGTTCATTAAGCTAACAGAGTTAAACCATACTTTTGATTGCGCAGTTCTGAACACACTTTCTGTAGAAAATGCAAGTGGACATTCGGAGCGCTAAGAGGGTAATAGTGGAAAAAGGAATATATTCAAATATAAACTACACAGTAGAATTCTGTGAAAATTCTTTCTGTTCTGTGCATTCAACTAACAGAGTTGAACCTTACTTTTGATTGAGCCGTTCTGAAACACTCTTTCTGTAGAAACTGCAATTGGACATGCTAAGCGCTAAGAGGCCTACATTGGGAAAAAGAATATCTTCCAATAAAAACTACAGAGATGCATTCTGTGAAACTTATTTCTGATCTGTAATTTCAGTTAACAGAGATAAAACATATTTTTGATTGAGCAGTTATGAAACACTCTTTTTGTAGAAAATGCAAGTGGAGATTCGGAGCGCTAAGAGGGTAATAGAGGAAAAAGTAATGTCTTCAAATATAAACTACACAGAATCATTCGGTGAAACTTCTTTCTGATCTGTGCATTCAGCTAAAAGAGTTAAACCATACTTTTGATTGAGCAGATCTGAACACTCTTTGTGTAGAAAATGCAACTGGACATTTGGAGCGCTAAGAGCGTAGTAGTGGAAAAAGGAATATATTCAAATATAAACTACACAGAAGCATTCTGTGAAACTTCTTTCTGATCTGAGCATACAGCTAACAGAGTTAAACCATACTTTTGATTGAGCAGTTTTGAAACACTCTGTCTGTAGAAAATGCAACTGGACATTCGTAGCGCTAACTGGGTAATAGTGGAAAAAAGAATATGTTCAAATATAAACTACACAGAAGCATTGTATGAAACTTCTTTCTGTTCTGTGCATTCAACTAACAGAGTTGAACCTTACTTTTGATTGAGCCGTTCTGAAACACTCTTTCTGTAGAAACTGCAATTGGACATTCTGAGAGCTAAGAGGCCTATATTGGGAAAAAGAATGTCTACAAATAAAAACTACACAGAAGAATTGTGTGAAACTTCTTTCTGTTCTGTTTGTTCAACTAAAAGAGTTGAACCTTAGTTTCGATTGAGCCGTTCTGAAACACTCTTTATGGAGAAAAGGCAAGTGGAGATTCGGCGCGCTAAGAGGGTAATAGTGGAAAAAGGAATGTCTCCAAATATAAACTACACAGAATCATTCTGTGAAACTTCTTTCTGATCTGTGCATTCAGCTAACAGAGTTAAACCATACTTTTGATTGAGCAGATCTGAACACTCTTTCTGTAGAAAATGCAACTGGACATTTGGAGCGCTAAGAGAGTAGTAGTGGAAAAAGGAATATATTCAAATATAAACTGCACAGAAGCATTCTGTGAAACTTCTTTCTGATCTGAGCATTCAGCTAACAGAGTTAAACCATACTTTTGATTGAGCAGTTTTGAAACACTCTCTCTGTAGAAAATGCAACTGGACATTCGTAGCGCTAAGTGGGTAATAGTGGAAAAAAGAATATGTTCAAATATAAACTACACAGAAGCATTGTATGAAACTTCTTTCTGTTCTGTGCATTCAACTAACAGAGTTGAACCTTACTTATAATTGAGCCTTTCTGAAACACTCTTTCTGTAGAATCTGCAATTGGACATTCTGAGCGCTAAGAGGCCTATATTGGGAAAAATAATATCTTCAAATAAAAACTACACAGAAGCATTGTGTGAAACTTATTTCTGATATGTTCATTAAGCTAACAGAGTTAAACCATACTTTTGATTGCGCAGTTCTGAACACTCTTTCTGTAGAAAATGCAAGTGGACATTCTGAGCGCTAAGAGGGTAATAGTGGAAAAAGTAATATATTCAAATATAAACTACACAGTAGCATTCTGTGAAAATTCTTTCTGTTCTGTGCATTCAACTAACAGAGTTGAACCTTACTTTTGATTGAGCCGTTCTGAAACACTCTGTAGAAACTGCAATTGGACATGCTAAGCGCTAAGAGGCCTACATTGGGAAAAGGAATATCTTCAAATAAAAACTACACAGATGCATTCTGTGAAACTTATTTCTGATCTGTAAATTCAGTTAACAGAGATAAAACATATTTTTGATTGAGCAGTTATGAAACTCTCTTTTTGTAGAAAATGCAAGTGGAGATTCGGAGCGCTAAGAGGGTAATAGTGGAAAAAGGAATGTCTTCAAATATAAACTACACAGAATCATTCGGTGAAACTTCTTTCTGATCTGTGCATTCAGCTAACAGAGTTAAACCATACTTTTGATTGAGCAGATCTGAACACTCTTTCTGTAGAAAATGCAACTGGACATTTGGAGCGCTAAGAGCGTAGTAGTGGAAAAAGGAATATATTCAAATATAAACTACACAGAAGCATTCTGTGAAACTTCTTTCTGATCTGAGCATACAGCTAACAGAGTTAAACCATACTTTTGATTGAGCAGTTTTGAAACACTCTGTCTGTAGAAAATGCAACTGGACATTCGTAGCGCTAAGTGGGTAATAGTGGAAAAAGAATATGTTCAAATATAAACTACACAGAAGCATTGTATGAAACTTCTTTCTGTTCTGTGCATTCAACTAACAGAGTTGAACCTTACTTTTGATTGAGCCGTTCTGAAACACTCTTTCTGTAGAAACTGCAATTGGACATTCTGAGCGTTAAGAGGCCTATATTGGGAAAAAGAATGTCTACAAATAAAAACTACACAGAAGAATTGTGTGAAACTTCTTTCTGTTCTGTTTGTTCAACTAAATGAGTTGAACCTTAGTTTTGATTTAGCCGTTCGGAAACACTCTTTCTGTAGAAAATGCAAGTGGAGATTCGGAGCGCTAAGAGGGTAATAGTGGAAAAAGGAATATATTCAAATATAAACTACACAGTAGAATTCTGTGAAAATTCTTTCTGTTCTGTGCATTCAACTAACAGAGTTGAACCTTACTTTTGATTGAGCCGTTCTGAAACACTCTTTCTGTAGAAACTGCAATTGGACATGCTAAGCGCTAAGAGGCCTACATTGGGAAAAAGAATATCTTCAAATAAAAACTACACAGATGCATTCTGTGAAACTTATTTCTCATCTGTAATTTCAGTTAACAGAGATAAAACATATTTTTGATTGAGCAGTTATGAAACACTCTTTTTGTAGAAAATGCAAGTGGAGATTCGGAGCGCTAAGAGGATAATAGAGGAAAAAGTAATGTCTTCAAATATAAACTACACAGAATCATTCGGTGAAAATTCTTTCTGATCTGTGCATTCAGCTAAAAGAGTTAAACCATACTTTTGATTGAGCAGATCTGAACACTCTTTCTGTAGAAAATGCAACTGGACATTTGGAGCGCTAAGAGCGTAGTAGTGGAAAAAGGAATATATTCAAATATAAACTACACAGAAGCATTCTGTGAAACTTCTTTCTGATCTGAGCATACAGCTAACAGAGTTAAACCATACTTTTGATTGAGCAGTTTTGAAACACTCTGTCTGTAGAAAATGCAACTGGACATTCGTAGCGCTAAGTGGGTAATAGTGGAAAAAAGAATATGTTCAAATATAAACTACACAGAATCATTGTATGAAACTTCTTTCTGTTCTGTGCATTCAACTAACAGAGTTGAACCTTACTTTTGATTGAGCCGTTCTGAAACACTCTTTCTGTAGAAACTGCAATTGGACATTCTGAGAGCTAAGAGGCCTATATTGGGAAAAAGAATGTCTAAAAATAAAAACTACACAGAAGAATTGTGTGAAACTTCTTTCTGTTCTGTTTGTTCAACTAAAAGAGTTGAACCTTAGTTTTGATTGAGCCGTTCTGAAACACTCTTTATGGAGAAAAGGCAAGTGGAGATTCGGAGCGCTAAGTGGGTAATAGTGGAAAAAGGAATGTCTCCAAATATAAACTACACAGAATCATTCTGTGAAACTTCTTTCTGATCTGTGCATTCAGCTAACAGAGTTAAACCATACTTTTGATTGAGCAGATCTGAACACTCTTTCTGTAGAAAATGCAACTGGACATTTGGAGCGCTAAGAGATTAGTAGTGGAAAAAGGAATATATTCAAATATAAACTACACAGAAGCATTCTGTGAAACTTCTTTCTGATCTGAGCATTCAGCTAACAGAGTTAAACCGTACTTATGATTGAGCAGTTTTGAAACACTCTGTCTGTAGAAAATGCAACTGGACATTCGTAGCGCTAAGTGGGTAATAGTGGAGAAAAGAATATGTTCAAATATAAACTACACAGAAGCATTGTATGAAACTTCTTTCTGTTCTGTGCATTCAACTAACAGAGTTGAACCTTACTTTTGATTGAGCCTTTCTGAAACACTCTTTCTGTAGAAACTGCAATTGGACATTCTGAGCGCTAAGAGGCCTCTATTGGGAAAAATAATACCTTCACATAAAAACTACACAGAAGCATTGTGTGAAACTTATTTCTGATATGTTCATTAAGCTAACAGAGTTAAACCATACTTTTGATTGCGCAGTTCTGAACACTCTTTCTGTAGAAAATGCAACTGGACATATGGAGCGCTAAGAGAGTACTAGTGGAAAAAGGAATATATTCAAATATAAACTACACAGAAGCATTCTGTGAAACTTCTTTCTGATCTGAGCATTCAGCTAACAGAGTTAAACCATACTTTTGATTGAGCAGTTTTGAAACACTCTGTCTGTAGAAAATGCAACTGGACATTCGTAGCGCTAAGTGGGTAATAGTGGAAAAAAGAATATGTTCAAATATAAACTACACAGAAGCATTGTATGAAACTTCTTTCTGTTCTGTGCATTCAACTAACAGAGTTGAACCTTACTTTTGATTGAGCCTTTCTGAAACACTCTTTCTGTAGAAACTGCAATTGGATATTCTGAGCGCTAAGAGGCCTATATTGGGAAAAATAATATCTTCAAATAAAAACTACACAGAAGCATTGTGTGAAACTTATTTCTGATATGTTCATTAAGCTAACAGAGTTAAACCATACTTTTGATTGCGCAGTTCTGAACACACTTTCTGTAGAAAATGCAAGTGGACATTCGGAGCGCTAAGAGGGTAATAGTGGAAAAAGGAATATATTCAAATATAAACTACACAGTAGAATTCTGTGAAAATTCTTTCTGTTCTGTGCATTCAACTAACAGAGTTGAACCTTACTTTTGATTGAGCCGTTCTGAAACACTCTTTCTGTAGAAACTGCAATTGGACATGCTAAGCGCTAAGAGGCCTACATTGGGAAAAAGAATATCTTCCAATAAAAACTACAGAGATGCATTCTGTGAAACTTATTTCTGATCTGTAATTTCAGTTAACAGAGATAAAACATATTTTTGATTGAGCAGTTATGAAACACTCTTTTTGTAGAAAATGCAAGTGGAGATTCGGAGCGCTAAGAGGGTAATAGAGGAAAAAGTAATGTCTTCAAATATAAACTACACAGAATCATTCGGTGAAACTTCTTTCTGATCTGTGCATTCAGCTAAAAGAGTTAAACCATACTTTTGATTGAGCAGATCTGAACACTCTTTGTGTAGAAAATGCAACTGGACATTTGGAGCGCTAAGAGCGTAGTAGTGGAAAAAGGAATATATTCAAATATAAACTACACAGAAGCATTCTGTGAAACTTCTTTCTGATCTGAGCATACAGCTAACAGATTTAAACCATACTTTTGATTGAGCAGTTTTGAAACACTCTGTCTGTAGAAAATGCAACTGGACATTCGTAGCGCTAAGTGGGTAATAGTGGAAAAAAGAATATGTTCAAATATAAACTACACAGAAGCATTGTATGAAACTTCTTTCTGTTCTGTGCATTCAACTAACAGAGTTGAACCTTACTTTTGATTGAGCCGTTCTGAAACACTCTTTCTGTAGAAACTGCAATTGGACATTCTGAGAGCTAAGAGGCCTATATTGGGAAAAAGAATGTCTACAAATAAAAACTACACAGAAGAATTGTGTGAAACTTCTTTCTGTTCTGTTTGTTCAACTAAAAGAGTTGAACCTTAGTTTCGATTGAGCCGTTCTGAAACACTCTTTATGGAGAAAAGGCAAGTGGAGATTCGGAGCGCTAAGAGGGTAATAGTGGAAAAAGGAATGTCTCCAAATATAAACTACACAGAATCATTCTGTGAAACTTCTTTCTGATCTGTGCATTCAGCTAACAGAGTTAAACCATACTTTTGATTGAGCAGATCTGAACACTCTTTCTGTAGAAAATGCAACTGGACATTTGGAGCGCTAAGAGAGTAGTAGTGGAAAAAGGAATATATTCAAATATAAACTGCACAGAAGCATTCTGTGAAACTTCTTTCTGATCTGAGCATTCAGCTAACAGAGTTAAACCATACTTTTGATTGAGCAGTTTTGAAACACTCTCTCTGTAGAAAATGCAACTGGACATTCGTAGCGCTAAGTGGGTAATAGTGGAAAAAAGAATATGTTCAAATATAAACTACACAGAAGCATTGTATGAAACTACTTTCTGTTCTGTGCATTCAACTAACAGAGTTGAACCTTACTTATAATTGAGCCTTTCTGAAACACTCTTTCTGTAGAATCTGCAATTGGACATTCTGAGCGCTAAGAGGCCTATATTGGGAAAAATAATATCTTCAAATAAAAACTACACAGAAGCATTGTGTGAAACTTATTTCTGATATGTTCATTAAGCTAACAGAGTTAAACCATACTTTTGATTGCGCAGTTCTGAACACTCTTTCTGTAGAAAATGCAAGTGGACATTCTGAGCGCTAAGAGGGTAATAGTGGAAAAAGTAATATATTCAAATATAAACTACACAGTAGCATTCTGTGAAAATTCTTTCTGTTCTGTGCATTCAACTAACAGAGTTGAACCTTACTTCTGATTGAGCCGTTCTGAAACACTCTGTAGAAACTGCAATTGGACATGCTAAGCGCTAAGAGGCCTACATTGGGAAAAGGAATATCTTCAAATAAAAACTACACAGATGCATTCTGTGAAACTTATTTCTGATCTGTAAATTCAGTTAACAGAGATAAAACATATTTTTGATTGAGCAGTTATGAAACTCTCTTTTTGTAGAAAATGCAAGTGGAGATTCGGAGCGCTAAGAGGGTAATAGTGGAAAAAGGAATGTCTTCAAATATAAACTACACAGAATCATTCGGTGAAACTTCTTTCTGATCTGTGCATTCAGCTAACAGAGTTAAACCATACTTTTGATTGAGCAGATCTGAACACTCTTTCTGTAGAAAATGCAACTGGACATTTGGAGCGCTAAGAGCGTAGTAGTGGAAAAAGGAATATATTCAAATATAAACTACACAGAAGCATTCTGTGAAACTTCTTTCTGATCTGAGCATACAGCTAACAGAGTTAAACCATACTTTTGATTGAGCAGTTTTGAAACACTCTGTCTGTAGAAAATGCAACTGGACATTCGTAGCGCTAAGTGGGTAATAGTGGAAAAAGAATATGTTCAAATATAAACTACACAGAAGCATTGTATGAAACTTCTTTCTGTTCTGTGCATTCAACTAACAGAGTTGAACCTTACTTTTGATTGAGCCGTTCTGAAACACTCTTTCTGTAGAAACTGCAATTGGACATTCTGAGCGTTAAGAGGCCTATATTGGGAAAAAGAATGTCTACAAATAAAAACTACACAGAAGAATTGTGTGAAACTTCTTTCTGTTCTGTTTGTTCAACTAAATGAGTTGAACCTTAGTTTTGATTTAGCCGTTCGGAAACACTCTTTCTGTAGAAAATGCAAGTGGAGATTCGGAGCGCTAAGAGGGTAATAGTGGAAAAAGGAATGTCTCCAAATATAAACTACACAGAATCATTCTGTGAAACTTCTTTCTGATCAGTGCATTCAGCTAACAGAGTTAAACCATACTTTTGATTGAGCAGATCTGAACACTCTTTCTGTAGAAAATGCAACTGGACATTTGGAGCGCTAAGAGAGTAGTAGTGGAAAAAGGAATATATTCAAATATAAACTACACAGAAGCATTCTGTGAAACTTCTTTCTGATCTGAGCATTCAGCTAACAGAGTTAAACCATACTTTTGATTGAGCAGTTTTGAAACACTCTGTCTGTAGAAAATGCAACTGGACATTCGTAGCGCTAAGTGGGTAATAGTGGAAAAAGAATATGTTCAAATATAAACTACACAGAAGCATTGTATGAAACTTCTTTCTGTTCTGTGCATTCAACTAACAGAGTTGAACCTTACTTTTGATTGAGCCTTTCTGAAACACTCTTTCTGTAGAAACTGCAATTGGATATTCTGAGCGCTAAGAGGCCTATATTGGGAAAAATAATATCTTCAAATAAAAACTACACAGAAGCATTGTGTGAAACTTATTTCTGATATGTTCATTAAGCTAACAGAGTTAAACCATACTTTTGATTGCGCAGTTCTGAACACTCTTTCTGTAGAAAATGCAAGTGGACATTCGGAGCGCTAAGAGGGTAATATTGGAAAAAGGAATATATTCAAATATAAACTACACAGTAGAATTCTGTGAAAATTCTTTCTGTTCTGTGCATTCAACTAACAGATTTGAACCTTACTTTTGATTGAGCCGTTCTGAAACACTCTTTCTGTAGAAACTGCAATTGGACATGCTAAGCGCTAAGAGGCCTACATTGGGAAAAAGAATATCTTCAAATAAAAACTACACAGATGCATTCTGTGAAACATATTTCTCATCTGTAATTTCAGTTAACAGAGATAAAACATATTTTTGATTGAGCAGTTATGAAACACTCTTTTTGTAGAAAATGCAAGTGGAGATTCGGAGCGCTAAGAGGGTAATAGAGGAAAAAGTAATGTCTTCAAATATAAACTACACAGAATCATTCGGTGAAACTTCTTTCTGATCTGTGCATTCAGCTAAAAGAGTTAAACCATACTTTTGATTGAGCAGATCTGAACACTCTTTCTGTAGAAAATGCAACTGGACATTTGGAGCGCTAAGAGCGTAGTAGTGGAAAAAGGAATATATTCAAATATAAACTACACAGAAGCATTCTGTGAAACTTCTTTCTGATCTGAGCATACAGCTAACAGAGTTAAACCATACTTTTGATTGAGCAGTTTTGAAACACTCTGTCTGTAGAAAATGCAACTGGACATTCGTAGCGCTAAGTGGGTAATAGTGGAAAAAAGAATATGTTCAAATATAAACTACACAGAATCATTGTATGAAACTTCTTTCTGTTCTGTGCATTCAACTAACAGAGTTGAACCTTACTTTTGATTGAGCCGTTCTGAAACACTCTTTCTGTAGAAACTGCAATTGGACATTCTGAGAGCTAAGAGGCCTATATTGGGAAAAAGAATGTCTAAAAATAAAAACTACACAGAAGAATTGTGTGAAACTTCTTTCTGTTCTGTTTGTTCAACTAAAAGAGTTGAACCTTAGTTTTGATTGAGCCGTTCTGAAACACTCTTTATGGAGAAAAGGCAAGTGGAGATTCGGAGCGCTAAGAGGGTAATAGTGGAAAAAGGAATGTCTCCAAATATAAACTACACAGAATCATTCTGTGAAACTTCTTTCTGATCTGTGCATTCAGCTAACAGAGTTAAACCATACTTTTGATTGAGCAGATCTGAACACTCTTTCTGTAGAAAATGCAACTGGACATTTGGAGCGCTAAGAGAGTAGTAGTGGAAAAAGGAATATATTCAAATATAAACTACACAGAAGCATTCTGTGAAACTTCTTTCTGATCTGAGCATTCAGCTAACAGAGTTAAACCGTACTTATGATTGAGCAGTTTTGAAACACTCTGTCTGTAGAAAATGCAACTGGACATTCGTAGCGCTAAGTGGGTAATAGTGGAGAAAAGAATATGTTCAAATATAAACTACACAGAAGCATTGTATGAAACTTCTTTCTGTTCTGTGCATTCAACTAACAGAGTTGAACCTTACTTTTGATTGAGCCTTTCTGAAACACTCTTTCTGTAGAAACTGCAATTGGACATTCTGAGCGCTAAGAGGCCTCTATTGGGAAAAATAATACCTTCACATAAAAACTACACAGAAGCATTGTGTGAAACTTATTTCTGATATGTTCATTAAGCTAACAGAGTTAAACCATACTTTTGATTGCGCAGTTCTGAACACTCTTTCTGTAGAAAATGCAACTGGACATATGGAGCGCTAAGAGAGTACTAGTGGAAAAAGGAATATATTCAAATATAAACTACACAGAAGCATTCTGTGAAACTTCTTTCTGATCTGAGCATTCAGCTAACAGAGTTAAACCATACTTTTGATTGAGCAGTTTTGAAACACTCTGTCTGTAGAAAATGCAACTGGACATTCGTAGCGCTAAGTGGGTAATAGTGGAAAAAAGAATATGTTCAAATATAAACTACACAGAAGCATTGTATGAAACTTCTTTCTGTTCTGTGCATTCAACTAACAGAGTTGAACCTTACTTTTGATTGAGCCTTTCTGAAACACTCTTTCTGTAGAAACTGCAATTGGATATTCTGAACGCTAAGAGGCCTATATTGGGAAAAATAATATCTTCAAATAAAAACTACACAGAAGCATTGTGTGAAACTTATTTCTGATATGTTCATTAAGCTAACAGAGTTAAACCATACTTTTGATTGCGCAGTTCTGAACACACTTTCTGTAGAAAATGCAAGTGGACATTCGGAGCGCTAAGAGGGTAATAGTGGAAAAAGGAATATATTCAAATATAAACTACACAGTAGAATTCTGTGAAAATCCTTTCTGTTCTGTGCATTCAACTAACAGAGTTGAACCTTACTTTTGATTGAGCCGTTCTGAAACACTCTTTCTGTAGAAACTGCAATTGGACATGCTAAGCGCTAAGAGGCCTACATTGGGAAAAAGAATATCTTCCAATAAAAACTACACAGATGCATTCTGTGAAACTTATTTCTGATCTGTAATTTCAGTTAACAGAGATAAAACATATTTTTGATTGAGCAGTTATGAAACACTCTTTTTGTAGAAAATGCAAGTGGAGATTCGGAGCGCTAAGAGGGTAATAGAGGAAAAAGTAATGTCTTCAAATATAAACTACACAGAATCATTCGGTGAAACTTCTTTCTGATCTGTGCATTCAGCTAAAAGAGTTAAACCATACTTTTGATTGAGCAGATCTGAACACTCTTTGTGTAGAAAATGCAACTGGACATTTGGAGCGCTAAGAGCGTAGTAGTGGAAAAAGGAATATATTCAAATATAAACTACACAGAAGCATTCTGTGAAACTTCTTTCTGATCTGAGCATACAGCTAACAGAGTTAAACCATACTTTTGATTGAGCAGTTTTGAAACACTCTGTCTGTAGAAAATGCAACTGGACATTCGTAGCGCTAAGTGGGTAATAGTGGAAAAAAAGAATATGTTCAAATATAAACTACAGAGAAACATTGTATGAAACTTCTTTCTGTTCTGTGCATTCAACTAACAGAGTTGAACCTTACTTTTGATTGAGCCGTTCTGAAACACTCTTTCTGTAGAAACTGCAATTGGACATTCTGAGAGCTAAGAGGCCTATATTGGGAAAAAGAATGTCTACAAATAAAAACTACACAGAAGAATTGTGTGAAACTTCTTTCTGTTCTGTTTGTTCAACTAAAAGAGTTGAACCTTAGTTTCGATTGAGCCGTTCTGAAACACTCTTTATGGAGAAAAGGCAAGTGGAGATTCGGAGTGCTAAGAGGGTAATAGTGGAAAAAGGAATGTCTCCAAATATAAACTACACAGAAGCATTCTGTGAAACTTCTTTCTGATCTGAGCATTCAGCTAACAGAGTTAAACCATACATTTGATTGAGCAGTTTTGAAACACTCTGTCTGTAGAAAATGCAACTGGACATTCGTAGCGCTAAGTGGGTAATAGTGGAAAAAAGAATATGTTCAAATATAAACTACACAGAAGCATTGTATGAAACTTCTTTCTGTTCTGTGCATTCAACTAACAGATTTGAACCTTACTTTTGATTGAGCCTTTCTGAAACACTCTTTCTGTAGAAACTGCAATTGGATATTCTGAGCGCTAAGAGGCCTCTATTGGGAAAAATAATATCTTCAAATAAAAACTACACAGAAGCATTGTGTGAAACTTATTTCTGATATGTTCATTAAGCTAACAGAGTTAAACCATACTTTTGATTGCGCAGTTCTGAACACTCTTTCTGTAGAAAATGCAAGTGGACATTCGGAGCGCTAAGAGGGTAATAGTGGAAAAAGGAATATATTCAAATATAAACTACACAGTAGAATTCTGTGAAAATTCTTTCTGTTCTGTGCATTCAACTAACAGAGTTGAACCTTACTTTTGATTGAGCCGTTCTGAAACACTCTTTCTGTAGAAACTGCAATTGGACATGCTAAGCGCTAAGAGGCCTACATTGGGAAAAAGAATATCTTCAAATAAAAACTACACAGATGCATTCTGTGAAACTTATTTCTCATCTGTAATTTCAGTTAACAGAGATAAAACATATTTTTGATTGAGCAGTTATGAAACACTCTTTTTGTAGAAAATGCAAGTGGAGATTCGGAGCGCTAAGAGGGTAATAGAGGAAAAAGTAATGTCTTCAAATATAAACTACACAGAATCATTCGGTGAAACTTCTTTCTGATCTGTGCATTCAGCTAAAAGAGTTAAACCATACTTTTGATTGAGCAGATCTGAACACTCTTTCTGTAGAAAATGCAACTGGACATTTGGAGCGCTAAGAGCGTAGTAGTGGAAAAAGGAATATATTCAAATATAAACTACACAGAAGCATTCTGTGAAACTTCTTTCTGATCTGAGCATACAGCTAACAGAGTTAAACCATACTTTTGATTGAGCAGTTTTGAAACACTCTGTCTGTAGAAAATGCAACTGGACATTCGTAGCGCTAAGTGGGTAATAGTGGAAAAAAGAATATGTTCAAATATAAACTACACAGAAGCATTGTATGAAACTTCTTTCTGTTCTGTGCATTCAACTAACAGAGTTGAACCTTACTTTTGATTGAGCCGTTCTGAAACACTCTTTCTGTAGAAACTGCAATTGGACATTCTGAGAGCTAAGAGGCCTATATTGGGAAAAAGAATGTCTACAAATAAAAACTACACAGAAGAATTGTGTGAAACTTCTTTCTGTTCTGTTTGTTCAACTAAAAGAGTTGAACCTTAGTTTCGATTGAGCCGTTCTGAAACACTCTTTATGGAGAAAAGGCAAGTGGAGATTCGGAGCGCTAAGAGGGTAATAGTGGAAAAAGGAATGTCTCCAAATATAAACTACACAGAATCATTCTGTGAAACTTCTTTCTGATCTGTGCATTCAGCTAACAGAGTTAAACCATACTTTTGATTGAGCAGATCTGAACACTCTTTCTGTAGAAAATGCAACTGGACATTTGGAGCGCTAAGAGAGTAGTAGTGGAAAAAGGAATATATTCAAATATAAACTACACAGAAGCATTCTGTGAAACTTCTTTCTGATCTGAGCATTCAGCTAACAGAGTTAAACCGTACTTATGATTGAGCAGTTTTGAAACACTCTGTCTGTAGAAAATGCAACTGGACATTCGTAGCGCTAAGTGGGTAATAGTGGAGAAAAGAATATATTCAAATATAAACTACACAGAAGCATTGTATGAAACTTATTTCTGTTCTGTGCATTCAACAAACAGAGTTGAACCTTACTTTTGATTGAGCCTTTCTGAAACACTCTTTCTGTAGAAACTGCAATTGGACATTCTGAGCGCTAAGAGGCCTCTATTGGGAAAAATAATACCTTCACATAAAAACTACACAGAAGCATTGTGTGAAACTTATTTCTGATATGTTCATTAAGCTAACAGAGTTAAACCATACTTTTGATTGCGCAGTTCTGAACACTCTTTCTGTAGAAAATGCAACTGGACATATGGAGCGCTAAGAGAGTACTAGTGGAAAAAGGAATATATTCAAATATAAACTACACAGAAGCATTCTGTGAAACTTCTTTCTGATCTGAGCATTCAGCTAACAGAGTTAAACCATACTTTTGATTGAGCAGTTTGAAACACTCTGTCTGTAGAAAATGCAACTGGACATTCGTAGCGCTAAGTGGGTAATAGTGGAAAAAAGAATATTTTCAAATATAAACTACACAGAAGCATTTTATGAAACTTCTTTCTGTTCTGTGCATTCAACTAACAGAGTTGAACCTTACTTTTGATTGAGCCTTTCTGAAACACTCTTTCTGTAGAAACTGCAATTGGATATTCTGAGCGCTAAGAGGCCTATATTGGGAAAAATAATATCTTCAAATAAAAACTACACAGAAGCATTGTGTGAAACTTATTTCTGATATGTTCATTAAGCTAACAGAGTTAAACCATACTTTTGATTGCGCAGTTCTGAACACACTTTCTGTAGAAAATGCAAGTGGACATTCGGAGCGCTAAGAGGGTAATAGTGGAAAAAGGAATATATTCAAATATAAACTACACAGTAGAATTCTGTGAAAATTCTTTCTGTTCTGTGCATTCAACTAACAGAGTTGAACCTTACTTTTGATTGAGCCGTTCTGAAACACTCTTTCTGTAGAAACTGCAATTGGACATGCTAAGCGCTAAGAGGCCTACATTGGGAAAAAGAATATCTTCCAATAAAAACTACACAGATGCATTCTGTGAAACTTATTTCTGATCTGTAATTTCAGTTAACAGAGATAAAACATATTTTTGATTGAGCAGTTATGAAACACTCTTTTTGTAGAAAATGCAAGTGGAGATTCGGAGCGCTAAGAGGGTAATAGAGGAAAAAGTAATGTCTTCAAATATAAACTACACAGAATCATTCGGTGAAACTTCTTTCTGATCTGTGCATTCAGCTAAAAGAGTTAAACCATACTTTTGATTGAGCAGATCTGAACACTCTTTGTGTAGAAAATGCAACTGGACATTTGGAGCGCTAAGAGCGTAGTAGTGGAAAAAGGAATATATTCAAATATAAACTACACAGAAGCATTCTGTGAAACTTCTTTCTGATCTGAGCATACAGCTAACAGAGTTAATCCATACTTTTGATTGAGCAGTTTTGAAACACTCTGTCTGTAGAAAATGCAACTGGACATTCGTAGCACTAAGTGGGTAATAGTGGAAAAAAGAATATGTTCAAATATAAACTACACAGAAGCATTGTATGAAACTTCTTTCTGTTCTGTGCATTCAACTAACAGAGTTGAACCTTACTTTTGATTGAGCCGTTCTGAAACACTCTTTCTGTAGAAACTGCAATTGGACATTCTGAGAGCTAAGAGGCCTATATTGGGAAAAAGAATGTCTACAAATAAAAACTACACAGAAGAATTGTGTGAAACTTCTTTCTGTTCTGTTTGTTCAACTAAAAGAGTTGAACCTTAGTTTCGATTGAGCCGTTCTGAAACACTCTTTATGGAGAAAAGGCAAGTGGAGATTCGGAGTGCTAAGAGGGTAATAGTGGAAAAAGGAATGTCTCCAAATATAAACTACACAGAAGCATTCTGTGAAACTTCTTTCTGATCTGAGCATTCAGCTAACAGAGTTAAACCATACTTTTGATTGAGCAGTTTTGAAACACTCTGTCTGTAGAAAATGCAACTGGACATTCGTAGCGCTAAGTGGGTAATAGTGGAAAAAAGAATATGTTCAAATATAAACTACACAGAAGCATTGTATGAAACTTCTTTCTGTTCTGTGCATTCAACTAACAGAGTTGAACCTTACTTTTGATTGAGCCTTTCTGAAACACTCTTTCTGTAGAAACTGCAATTGGATATTCTGAGCGCTAAGAGGCCTCTATTGGGAAAAATAATATCTTCAAATAAAAACTACACAGAAGCATTGTGTGAAACTTATTTCTGATATGTTCATTAAGCTAACAGAGTTAAACCATACTTTTGATTGCGCAGTTCTGAACACTCTTTCTGTAGAAAATGCAAGTGGACATTCGGAGCGCTAAGAGGGTAATAGTGGAAAAAGGAATATATTCAAATATAAACTACACAGTAGAATTCTGTGAAAATTCTTTCTGTTCTGTGCATTCAACTAACAGAGTTGAACCTTACTTTTGATTGAGCCGTTCTGAAACACTCTTTCTGTAGAAACTGCAATTGGACATGCTAAGCGCTAAGAGGCCTACATTGGGAAAAAGAATATCTTCAAATAAAAACTACACAGATGCATTCTGTGAAACTTATTTCTCATCTGTAATTTCAGTTAACAGAGATAAAACATATTTTTGATTGAGCAGTTATGAAACACTCTTTTTGTAGAAAATGCAAGTGGAGATTCGGAGCGCTAAGAGGGTAATAGAGGAAAAAGTAATGTCTTCAAATATAAACTACACAGAATCATTCGGTGAAACTTCTTTCTGATCTGTGCATTCAGCTAAAAGAGTTAAACCATACTTTTGATTGAGCAGATCTGAACACTCTTTCTGTAGAAAATGCAACTGGACATTTGGAGCGCTAAGAGCGTAGTAGTGGAAAAAGGAATATATTCAAATATAAACTACACAGAAGCATTCTGTGAAACTTCTTTCTGATCTGAGCATACAGCTAACAGAGTTAAACCATACTTTTGATTGAGCAGTTTTGAAACACTCTGTCTGTAGAAAATGCAACTGGACATTCGTAGCGCTAAGTGGGTAATAGTGGAAAAAAGAATATGTTCAAATATAAACTACACAGAATCATTGTATGAAACTTCTTTCTGTTCTGTGCATTCAACTAACAGAGTTGAACCTTACTTTTGATTGAGCCGTTCTGAAACACTCTTTCTGTAGAAACTGCAATTGGACATTCTGAGAGCTAAGAGGCCTATATTGGGAAAAAGAATGTCTAAAAATAAAAACTACACAGAAGAATTGTGTGAAACTTCTTTCTGTTCTGTTTGTTCAACTAAAAGAGTTGAACCTTAGTTTTGATTGAGCCGTTCTGAAACACTCTTTATGGAGAAAAGGCAAGTGGAGATTCGGAGCGCTAAGAGGGTAATAGTGGAAAAAGGAATGTCTCCAAATATAAACTACACAGAATCATTCTGTGAAACTTCTTTCTGATCTGTGCATTCAGCTAACAGAGTTAAACCATACTTTTGATTGAGCAGATCTGAACACTCTTTCTGTAGAAAATGCAACTGGACATTTGGAGCGCTAAGAGAGTAGTAGTGGAAAAAGGAATATATTCAAATATAAACTACACAGAAGCATTCTGTGAAACTTCTTTCTGATCTGAGCATTCAGCTAACAGAGTTAAACCGTACTTATGATTGAGCAGTTTTGAAACACTCTGTCTGTAGAAAATGCAACTGGACATTCGTAGCGCTAAGTGGGTAATAGTGGAGAAAAGAATATGTTCAAATATAAACTACACAGAAGCATTGTATGAAACTTCTTTCTGTTCTGTGCATTCAACTAACAGAGTTGAACATTACTTTTGATTGAGCCTTTCTGAAACACTCTTTCTGTAGAAACTGCAATTGGACATTCTGAGGGCTAAGAGTCCTCTATTGGGAAAAATAATACCTTCACATAAAAACTACACAGAAGCATTGTGTGAAACTTATTTCTGATATGTTCATTAAGCTACCAGAGTTAAACCATACTTTTGATTGCGCAGTTCTGAACACTCTTTCTGTAGAAAATGCAACTGGACATATGGAGCGCTAAGAGAGTACTAGTGGAAAAAGGAATATATTCAAATATAAACTACACAGAAGCATTCTGTGAAACTTCTTTCTGATCTGAGCATTCAGCTAACAGAGTTAAACCATACTTTTGATTGAGCAGTTTTGAAACACTCTGTCTGTAGAAAATGCAACTGGACATTCGTAGCGCTAAGTGCGTAATAGTGGAAAAAAGAATATGTTCAAATATAAACTACACAGAAGCATTGTATGAAACTTCTTTCTGTTCTGTGCATTCAACTAACAGAGTTGAACCTTACTTTTGATTGAGCCTTTCTGAAACACTCTTTCTGTAGAAACTGCAATTGGATATTCTGAGCGCTAAGAGGCCTATATTGGGAAAAATAATATCTTCAAATAAAAACTACACAGAAGCATTGTGTGAAACTTATTTCTGATATGTTCATTAAGCTAACAGAGTTAAACCATACTTTTGATTGCGCAGTTCTGAACACACTTTCTGTAGAAAATGCAAGTGGACATTCGGAGCGCTAAGAGGGTAATAGTGGAAAAAGGAATATATTCAAATATAAACTACACAGTAGAATTCTGTGAAAATTCTTTCTGTTCCGTGCATTCAACTAACAGAGTTGAACCTTACTTTTGATTGAGCCATTCTAAAACACTCTTTCTGTAGAAACTGCAATTGGACATGCTAAGCGCTAAGAGGCCTACATTGGGAAAAAGAATATCTTCCAATAAAAACTACAGAGATGCATTCTGTGAAACTTATTTCTGATCTGTAATTTCAGTTAACAGAGATAAAACATATTTTTGATTGAGCAGTTATGAAACACTCTTTTTGTAGAAAATGCAAGTGGAGATTCGGAGCGCTAAGAGGGTAATAGAGGAAAAAGTAATGTCTTCAAATATAAACTACACAGAATCATTCGGTGAAACTTCTTTCTGATCTGTGCATTCAGCTAAAAGAGTTAAACCATACTTTTGATTGAGCAGATCTGAACACTCTTTGTGTAGAAAATGCAACTGGACATTTGGAGCGCTAAGAGCGTAGTAGTGGAAAAAGGAATATATTCAAATATAAACTACACAGAAGCATTCTGTGAAACTTCTTTCTGATCTGAGCATACAGCTAACAGAGTTAATCCATACTTTTGATTGAGCAGTTTTGAAACACTCTGTCTGTAGAAAATGCAACTGGACATTCGTAGCGCTAAGTGGGTAATAGTGGAAAAAAGAATATGTTCAAATATAAACTACACAGAAGCATTGTATGAAACTTCTTTCTGTTCTGTGCATTCAACTAACAGAGTTGAACCTTACTTTTGATTGAGCCGTTCTGAAACACTCTTTCTGTAGAAACTGCAATTGGACATTCTGAGAGCTAAGAGGCCTATATTGGGAAAAAGAATGTCTACAAATAAAAACTACACAGAAGAATTGTGTGAAACTTCTTTCTGTTCTGTTTGTTCAACTAAAAGAGTTGAACCTTAGTTTCGATTGAGCCGTTCTGAAACACTCTTTATGGAGAAAAGGCAAGTGGAGTTTCGGAGTGCTAAGAGGGTAATAGTGGAAAAAGTAATGTCTCCAAATATAAACTACACAGAATCATTCTGTGAAACTTCTTTCTGATCTGTGCATTCAGCTAACAGAGTTAAACCATACTTTTGATTGAGCAGATCTGAACACTCTTTCTGTAGAAAATGCAACTGGACATTTGGAGCGCTAAGAGAGTAGTAGTGGAAAAAGGAATATATTCAAATATAAACTACACAGAAGCATTCTGTGAAACTTCTTTCTGATCTGAGCATTCAGCTAACAGAGTTAAACCATACTTTTGATTGAGCAGTTTTGAAACACTCTCTCTGTAGAAAATGCAACTGGACATTCGTAGCGCTAAGTGGGTAATAGTGGAAAAAGAATATGTTCAAATATAAACTACACAGAAGCATTGTATGAAACTTCTTTCTGTTCTGTGCATTCAACTAACAGAGTTGAACCTTACTTTTGATTGAGCCGTTCTGAAACACTCTTTCTGTAGAAACTGCAATTGGACATTCTGAGCGTTAAGAGGCCTATATTGGGAAAAAGAATGTCTACAAATAAAAACTACACAGAAGAATTGTGTGAAACTACTTTCTGTTCTGTTTGTTCAACTAAATGAGTTGAACCTTAGTTTTGATTTAGCCGTTCGGAAACACTCTTTCTGTAGAAAATGCAAGTGGAGATTCGGAGCGCTAAGAGGGTAATAGTGGAAAAAGGAATGTCTCCAAATATAAACTACACAGAATCATTCTGTGAAACTTCTTTCTGATCTGTGCATTCAGCTAACAGAGTTAAACCATACTTTTGATTGAGCAGATCTGAACACTCTTTCTGTAGAAAATGCAACTGGACATTTGGAGCGCTAAGAGAGTAGTAGTGGAAAAAGGAATATATTCAAATATAAACTACACAGAAGCATTCTGTGAAACTTCTTTCTGATCTGAGCATTCAGCTAACAGAGTTAAACCATACTTTTGATTGAGCAGTTTTGAAACACTCTGTCTGTAGAAAATGCAACTGGACATTCGTAGCGCTAAGTGGGTAATAGTGGAAAAAAGAATATGTTCAAATATAAACTACACAGAAGCATTGTATGAAACTTCTTTCTGTTCTGTGCATTCAACTAACAGAGTTGAACCTTACTTTTGATTGAGCCTTTCTGAAACACTCTTTCTGTAGAAACTGCAATTGGATATTCTGAGCGCTAAGAAGCCTATATTGGGAAAAATAATATCTTCAAATAAAAACTACACAGAAGCATTGTGTGAAACTTATTTCTGATATGTTCATTAAGCTAACAGAGTTAAACCATACTTTTGATTGCGCAGTTCTGAACACTCTTTCTGTAGAAAATGCAAGTGGACATTCGGAGCGCTAAGAGGGTAATAGTGGAAAAAGGAATATATTCAAATATAAACTACACAGTAGAATTCTGTGAAAATTCTTTCTGTTCTGTGCATTCAACTAACAGAGTTGAACCTTACTTTTGATTGAGCCGTTCTGAAACACTCTTTCTGTAGAAACTGCAATTGGACATGCTAAGCGCTAAGAGGCCTACATTGGGAAAAAGAATATCTTCCAATAAAAACTACACAGATGCATTCTGTGAAACTTATTTCTCATCTGTAATTTCAGTTAACAGAGATAAAACATATTTTTGATTGAGCAGTTATGAAACACTCTTTTTGTAGAAAATGCAAGTGGAGATTCGGAGCGCTAAGAGGGTAATAGAGGAAAAAGTAATGTCTTCAAATATAAACTACACAGAATCATTCGGTGAAACTTCTTTCTGATCTGTGCATTCAGCTAAAAGAGTTAAACCATACTTTTGATTGAGCAGATCTGAACACTCTTTGTGTAGAAAATGCAACTGGACATTTGGAGCGCTAAGAGCGTAGTAGTGGAAAAAGGAATATATTCAAATATAAACTACACAGAAGCATTCTGTGAAACTTCTTTCTGATCTGAGCATACAGCTAACAGAGTTAAACCATACTTTTGATTGAGCAGTTTTGAAACACTCTGTCTGTAGAAAATGCAACTGGACATTCGTAGCGCTAAGTGGGTAATAGTGGAAAAAAGAATATGTTCAAATATAAACTACACAGAAGCATTGTATGAAACTTCTTTCTGTTCTGTGCATTCAACTAACAGAGTTGAACCTTACTTTTGATTGAGCCGTTCTGAAACACTCTTTCTGTAGAAACTGCAATTGGACATTCTGAGAGCTAAGAGGCCTATATTGGGAAAAAGAATGTCTAAAAATAAAAACTACACAGAAGAATTGTGTGAAACTTCTTTCTGTTCTGTTTGTTCAACTAAAAGAGTTGAACCTTAGTTTTGATTGAGCCGTTCTGAAACACTCTTTATGGAGAAAAGGCAAGTGGAGATTCGGAGCGCTAAGAGGGTAATAGTGGAAAAAGGAATGTCTCCAAATATAAACTACACAGAATCATTCTGTGAAACTTCTTTCTGATCTGTGCATTCAGCTAACAGAGTTAAACCATACTTTTGATTGAGCAGATCTGAACACTCTTTCTGTAGAAAATGCAACTGGACATTTGGAGCGCTAAGAGAGTAGTAGTGGAAAAAGGAATATATTCAAATATAAACTACACAGAAGCATTCTGTGAAACTTCTTTCTGATCTGAGCATTCAGCTAACAGAGTTAAACCATACTTTTGATTGAGCAGTTTTGAAACACTCTGTCTGTAGAAAATGCAACTGGACATTCGTAGCGCTAAGTGGGTAATAGTGGAAAAAAGAATATGTTCAAATATAAACTACACAGAAGCATTGTATGAAACTTCTTTCTGTTCTGTGCATTCAACTAACAGAGTTGAACCTTACTTTTGATTGAGCCTTTCTGAAACACTCTTTCTGTAGAAACTGCAATTGGATATTCTGAGCGCTAAGAAGCCTATATTGGGAAAAATAATATCTTCAAATAAAAACTACACAGAAGCATTGTGTGAAACTTATTTCTGATATGTTCATTAAGCTAACAGAGTTAAACCATACTTTTGATTGCGCAGTTCTGAACACTCTTTCTGTAGAAAATGCAAGTGGACATTCGGAGCGCTAAGAGGGTAATAGTGGAAAAAGGAATATATTCAAATATAAACTACACAGTAGAATTCTGTGAAAATTCTTTCTGTTCTGTGCATTCAACTAACAGAGTTGAACCTTACTTTTGATTGAGCCGTTCTGAAACACTCTTTCTGTAGAAACTGCAATTGGACATGCTAAGCGCTAAGAGGCCTACATTGGGAAAAAGAATATCTTCCAATAAAAACTACACAGATGCATTCTGTGAAACTTATTTCTCATCTGTAATTTCAGTTAACAGAGATAAAACATATTTTTGATTGAGCAGTTATGAAACACTCTTTTTGTAGAAAATGCAAGTGGAGATTCGGAGCGCTAAGAGGGTAATAGAGGAAAAAGTAATGTCTTCAAATATAAACTACACAGAATCATTCGGTGAAACTTCTTTCTGATCTGTGCATTCAGCTAAAAGAGTTAAACCATACTTTTGATTGAGCAGATCTGAACACTCTTTGTGTAGAAAATGCAACTGGACATTTGGAGCGCTAAGAGCGTAGTAGTGGAAAAAGGAATATATTCAAATATAAACTACACAGAAGCATTCTGTGAAACTTCTTTCTGATCTGAGCATACAGCTAACAGAGTTAAACCATACTTTTGATTGAGCAGTTTTGAAACACTCTGTCTGTAGAAAATGCAACTGGACATTCGTAGCGCTAAGTGGGTAATAGTGGAAAAAAGAATATGTTCAAATATAAACTACACAGAAGCATTGTATGAAACTTCTTTCTGTTCTGTGCATTCAACTAACAGAGTTGAACCTTACTTTTGATTGAGCCGTTCTGAAACACTCTTTCTGTAGAAACTGCAATTGGACATTCTGAGAGCTAAGAGGCCTATATTGGGAAAAAGAATGTCTAAAAATAAAAACTACACAGAAGAATTGTGTGAAACTTCTTTCTGTTCTGTTTGTTCAACTAAAAGAGTTGAACCTTAGTTTTGATTGAGCCGTTCTGAAACACTCTTTATGGAGAAAAGGCAAGTGGAGATTCGGAGCGCTAAGAGGGTAATAGTGGAAAAAGGAATGTCTCCAAATATAAACTACACAGAATCATTCTGTGAAACTTCTTTCTGATCTGTGCATTCTGCTAACAGAGTTAAACCATACTTTTGATTGAGCAGATCTGAACACTCTTTCTGTAGAAAATGCAACTGGACATTTGGAGCGCTAAGAGAGTAGTAGTGGAAAAAGGAATATATTCCAATATAAACTACACAGAAGCATTCTGTGAAACTTCTTTCTGATCTGAGCATTCAGCTAACAGAGTTAAACCATACTTTTGATTGAGCAGTTTTGAAACACTCTCTCTGTAGAAAATGCAACTGGACATTCGTAGCGCTAAGTGGGTAATAGTGGAAAAAAGAATATGTTCAAATATAAACTACACAGAAGCATTGTATGAAACTTCTTTCTGTTCTGTGCATTCAACTAACAGAGTTGAACCTTACTTATAATTGAGCCTTTCTGAAACACTCTTTCTGTATAATCTGCAATTGGACATTCTGAGCGCTAAGAGGCCTATATTGGGAAAAATAATATCTTCAAATAAAAACTACACAGAAGCATTGTGTGAAACTTATTTCTGATATGTTCATTAAGCTAACAGAGTTAAACCATACTTTTGATTGCGCAGTTCTGAACACTCTTTCTGTAGAAAATGCAAGTGGACATTCGGAGCGCTAAGAGGGTAATAGTGGAAAAAGGAATATATTCAAATATAAACTACACAGTAGAATTCTGTGAAAATTCTTTCTGTTCTGTGCATTCAACTAACAGAGTTGAACCTTACTTTTGATTGAGCCGTTCTGAAACACTCTTTCTGTAGAAACTGCAATTGGACATGCTAAGCGCTAAGAGGCCTACATTGGGAAAAAGAATATCTTCCAATAAAAACTACACAGATGCATTCTGTGAAACTTATTTCTCATCTGTAATTTAAGTTAACAGAGATAAAACATATTTTTGATTGAGCAGTTATGAAACACTCTTTTTGTAGAAAATGCAAGTGGAGATTCGGAGCGCTAAGAGGGTAATAGAGGAAAAAGTAATGTCTTCAAATATAAACTACACAGAATCATTCGGTGAAACTTCTTTCTGATCTGTGCATTCAGCTAAAAGAGTTAAACCATACTTTTGATTGAGCAGATCTGAACACTCTTTGTGTAGAAAATGCAACTGGACATTTGGAGCGCTAAGAGCGTAGTAGTGGAAAAAGGAATATATTCAAATATAAACTACACAGAAGCATTCTGTGAAACTTCTTTCTGATCTGAGCATACAGCTAACAGAGTTAAACCATACTTTTGATTGAGCAGTTTTGAAACACTCTGTCTGTAGAAAATGCAACTGGACATTCGTAGCGCTAAGTGGGTAATAGTGGAAAAAAGAATATGTTCAAATATAAACTACACAGAAGCATTGTATGAAACTTCTTTCTGTTCTGTGCATTCAACTAACAGAGTTGAACCTTACTTTTGATTGAGCCGTTCTGAAACACTCTTTCTGTAGAAACTGCAATTGGACATTCTGAGAGCTAAGAGGCCTATATTGGGAAAAAGAATGTCTAAAAATAAAAACTACACAGAAGAATTGTGTGAAACTTCTTTCTGTTCTGTTTGTTCAACTAAAAGAGTTGAACCTTAGTTTTGATTGAGCCGTTCTGAAACACTCTTTATGGAGAAAAGGCAAGTGGAGATTCGGAGCGCTAAGAGGGTAATAGTGGAAAAAGGAATGTCTCCAAATATAAACTACACAGAATCATTCTGTGAAACTTCTTTCTGATCTGTGCATTCAGCTAACAGAGTTAAACCATACTTTTGATTGAGCAGATCTGAACACTCTTTCTGTAGAAAATGCAACTGGACATTTGGAGCGCTAAGAGAGTAGTAGTGGAAAAAGGAATATATTCAAATATAAACTACACAGAAGCATTCTGTGAAACTTCTTTCTGATCTGAGCATTCAGCTAACAGAGTTAAACCATACTTTTGATAGAGCAGTTTTGAAACACTCTCTCTGTAGAAAATGCAACTGGACATTCGTAGCGCTAAGTGGGTAATAGTGGAAAAAAGAATATGTTCAAATATAAACTACACAGAAGCATTGTATGAAACTTCTTTCTGTTCTGTGCATTCAACTAACAGAGTTGAACCTTACTTATAATTGAGCCTTTCTGAAACACTCTTTCTGTATAATCTGCAATTGGACATTCTGAGCGCTAAGAGGCCTATATTGGGAAAAATAATATCTTCAAATAAAAACTACACAGAAGCATTGTGTGAAACTTATTTCTGATATGTTCATTAAGCTAACAGAGTTAAACCATACTTTTGATTGCGCAGTTCTGAACACTCTTTCTGTAGAAAATGCAAGTGGACATTCGGAGCGCTAAGAGGGTAATAGTGGAAAAAGGAATATATTCAAATATAAACTACACAGTAGCGTTCTGTGAAAATTCTTTCTGTTCTGTGCATTCAACTAACAGAGTTGAACCTTACTTTTGATTGAGCCGTTCTGAAACACTCTTTCTGTAGAAACTGCAATTGGACATGCTAAGCGCTAAGAGGCCTACATTGGGAAAAGGAATATCTTCAAATAAAAACTACACAGATGCATTCTGTGAAACTTATTTCTGATCTGTAAATTCAGTTAACAGAGATAAAACATATTTTTGATTGAGCAGTTATGAAACTCTCTTTTTGTAGAAAATGCAAGTGGAGATTCGGAGCGCTAAGAGGGTAATAGTGGAAAAAGGAATGTCTTCAAATATAAACTACACAGAATCATTCGGTGAAACTTCTTTCTGATCTGTGCATTCAGCTAACAGAGTTAAACCATACTTTTGACTGAGCAGATCTGAACACTCTTTCTGTAGAAAATGCAACTGGACATTTGGAGCGCTAAGAGCGTAGTAGTGGAAAAAGGAATATATTCAAATATAAACTACACAGAAGCATTCTGTGAAACTTCTTTCTGATCTGAGCATACAGCTAACAGAGTTAAACCATACTTTTGATTGAGCAGTTTTGAAACACTCTGTCTGTAGAAAATGCAACTGGACATTCGTAGCGCTAAGTGGGTAATAGTGGAAAAAGAATATGTTCAAATATAAACTACACAGAAGCATTGTATGAAACTTCTTTCTGTTCTGTGCATTCAACTAACAGAGTTGAACCTTACTTTTGATTGAGCCGTTCTGAAACACTCTTTTGGTAGAAACTGCAATTGGACATTCTGAGCGTTAAGAGGCCTATATTGGGAAAAAGAATGTCTACAAATAAAAACTACACAGAAGAATTGTGTGAAACTTCTTTCTGTTCTGTTTGTTCAACTAAATGAGTTGAACCTTAGTTTTGATTTAGCCGTTCGGAAACACTCTTTCTGTAGAAAATGCAAGTGGAGATTCGGAGCGCTAAGAGGGTAATAGTGGAAAAAGGAATGTCTCCAAATATAAACTACACAGAATCATTCTGTGAAACTTCTTTCTGATCTGTGCATTCTGCTAACAGAGTTAAACCATACTTTTGATTGAGCAGATCTGAACACTCTTTCTGTAGAAAATGCAACTGGACATTTGGAGCGCTAAGAGAGTAGTAGTGGAAAAAGGAATATATTCCAATATAAACTACACAGAAGCATTCTGTGAAACTTCTTTCTGATCTGAGCATTCAGCTAACAGAGTTAAACCATACTTTTGATTGAGCAGTTTTGAAACACTCTGTCTGTAGAAAATGCAACTGGACATTCGTAGCGCTAAGTGGGTAATAGTGGAAAAAAGAATATGTTCAAATATAAACTACACAGAAGCATTGTATGAAACTTCTTTCTGTTCTGTGCATTCAACTAACAGAGTTGAACCTTACTTTTGATTGAGCCGTTCTGAAACACTCTTTCTGTAGAAACTGCAATTGGACATTCTGAGAGCTAAGAGGCCTATATTGGGAAAAAGAATGTCTAAAAATAAAAACTACACAGAAGAATTGTGTGAAACTTCTTTCTGTTCTGTTTGTTCAACTAAAAGATTTGAACCTTAGTTTTGATTGAGCCGTTCTGAAACACTCTTTATGGAGAAAAGGCAAGTGGAGATTCGGAGCGCTAAGAGGGTAATAGTGGAAAAAGGAATGTCTTCAAATATAAACTACACAGAATCATTCGGTGAAACTTCTTTCTGATCTGTGCATTCAGCTAACAGAGTTAAACCATACTTTTGATTGAGCAGATCTGAACACTCTTTCTGTAGAAAATGCAACTGGACATTTGGAGCGCTAAGAGCGTAGTAGTGGAAAAAGGAATATATTCAAATATAAACTACACAGAAGCATTCTGTGAAACTTCTTTCTGATCTGAGCATTCAGCTAACAGATTTAAACCATACTTTTGATTGAGCAGTTTTGAAACACTCTGTCTGTAGAAAATGCAACTGGACATTCGTAGCGCTATGTGGGTAATAGTGGAAAAAAGAATATGTTCAAATATAAACTACACAGAAGCATTGTATGAAACTTCTTTCTGTTCTGTGCATTCAACTAACAGAGTTGAACCTTACTTTGATTGAGCCGTTCTGAAACACTCTTTCTGTAGAAAATGCAATTGGACATTCTGAGCGCTAAGAGGCCTATATTGGGAAAAAGAATGTCTACAAATAAAAACTACACAGAAGAATTGTGTGAAACTTCTTTCTGTTCTGTTTGTTCAACTAAAAGAGTTGAACCTTAGTTTTGATTGAGCCGTTCTGAAACACTCTTTATGTAGAAAATGCAAGTGGAGATTCGGAGCGCTAAGAGGGTAATAGTGGAAAAAGGAATGTCTCCATATATAAACTACACAGAATCATTCTGTGAAACTTCTTTCTGATCTGTGCATTCAGCTAACAGAGTTAAAGCATACTTTTGATTGAGCAGATCTGAACACTCTTTCTGTAGAAAATGCAACTGGACATTTGGAGCGCTAAGAGAGTAGTAGTGGAAAAAGGAATATATTCAAATATAAACTACACAGAAGCATTCTGTGAAACTTCTTTCTGATCTGAGCATTCAGCTAACAGAGTTAAACCATACTTTTGATTGAGCAGTTTTGAAACACTATGTCTGTAGAAAATACAACTGGACATTCGTAGCGCTAAGTGGGTAATAGTGGAAAAAAGAGTATGTTCAAATATAAACTACACAGAAGCATCGTATGAAACTTCTTTCTGTTCTGTGCATTCAACTAACAGAGTTGAACCTTACTTTTGATTGAGCCTTTCTGAAACACTCTTTCTGTAGAAACTGCAATTGGACATTCTGAGCGCTAAGAGGCCTCTATTGGGAAAAATAATATCTTCACATAAAAACTACACAGAAGCATTGTGTGAAACTTATTTCTGATATGTTCATTAAGCTAACAGAGTTAAACCATACTTTTGATTGCGCAGTTCTGAACACTCTTTCTGTAGAAAATGCAAGTGGACATTCGGAGCGCTAAGAGGGTAATAGTGGAAAAAGGAATATATTCAAATATAAACTACACAGTAGCATTCTGTGAAAATTCTTTCTGTTCTGTGCATTCAACTAACAGAGTTGAACCTTACTTTTGATTGAGCCGTTCTGAAACACTCTTTCTGTAGAAACTGCAATTGGACATGCTAAGCGCTAAGAGGCCTACATTGGGAAAAAGAATATCTTCAAATAAAAACTACACAGATGCATTCTGTGGAACTTATTTCTGATCTGTAAATTCATTTAACAGAGATAAAACATATTTTTGATTGAGCAGTTATGAAACACTCTTTTTGTAGAAAATTCAAGTTGAGATTCGGAGCGCTAAGTGGGTAATAGTGGAAAAAGGAATGTCTTCAAATATAAACTACACAGAATCATTCGGTGAAACTTCTTTCTGATCTGTGCATTCAGCTAAAAGAGTTAAACCATAGTTTTGATTGAGCAGATCTGAACACTCTTTCTGTAGAAAATGCAACTGGACATTTGGAGCGCTAAGAGCGTAGTAGTGGAAAAAGGAATATATTCAAATATAAACTACACAGAAGCATTCTGTGAAACTTCTTTCTGATCTGAGCATTCAGCTAACAGATTTAAACCTTCTTTTGATTGAGCAGTTTTGAAACACTCTGTCTGTAGAAAATGCAACTGGACATTCGTAGCGCTAAGTGGGTAGTAGTGGAAAAAAGAATATGTTCAAATATAAACTACACAGAAGCATTGTATGAAACTTCTTTCTGTTCTGTGCATTCAACTAACAGAGTTGAACCTTACTTTTGATTGAGCCGTTCTGAAACACTCTTTCTGTAGAAACTGCAATTGGACATTCTGAGCGCTAAGAGGCCTATATTGGGAAAAAGAATGTCTACAAATAAAAACTACACAGAAGAATTGTGTGAAACTTCTTTCTGTTCTGTTTGTTCAACTAAAAGAGTTGAACCTTAGTTTTGATTGAGCCGTTCTGAAACACTCTTTCTGTAGAAAATGCAAGTGGAGATTCGGAGCGCTAAGAGGGTAATAGTGGAAAAAGGAATGTCTCCATATATAAACTACACAGAATCATTCTGTGAAACTTCTTTCTGATCTGTGCATTCAGCTAACAGAGTTAAACCATACTTTTGATTGAGCAGATCTGAACACTCTTTCTGTAGAAAATGCAACTGGACATTTGGAGCGCTAAAAGAGTAGTAGTGGAAAAAGGAATATATTCAAATATAAACTACACAGAAGCATTCTGTGAAACTTCTTTCTGATCTGAGCATTCAGCTAACAGAGTTAAACCATACTTTTGATTGAGCAGTTTTGAAACACTCTGTCTGTAGAAAATGCAACTGGACATTCGTAGCGCTAAGTGGGTAATAGTGGAAAAAAGAATATGTTCAAATATAAACTACACAGAAGCATTGTATGAAACTACTTTCTGTTCTGTGCATTCAACTAACAGAGTTGAACCTTACTTTTGATTGAGCCTTTCTGAAACACTCTTTCTGTAGAAACTGCAATTGGACATTCTGAGCGCTAAGAGGCCTCTATTGGGAAAAATAATATCTTCAAATAAAAACTACACAGAAGCATTGTGTGAAACTTATTTCTGATATGTTCATTAAGCTAACAGAGTTAAACCATACTTTTGATTGCGCAGTTCTGAACACTCTTTCTGTAGAAAATGCAAGTGGACATTCGGAGCGCCAAGAGGGTAATAGTGGAAAAAGGAATATATTCAAATATAAACTACACAGTAGAATTCTGTGAAAATTCTTTCTGTTCTGTGCATTCAACTAACAGAGTTGAACCTTACTTTTGATTGAGCCGTTCTGAAACACTCTTTCTGTAGAAACTGCAATTGGACATGCTAAGCGCTAAGAGGCCTACATTGGGAAAAAGAATATCTTCAAATAAAAACTACACAGATGCATTCTGTGAAACTTATTTCTGATCTGTAATTTCAGTTAACAGAGATAAAACATATTTTTGATTGAGCAGTTATGAAACACTCTTTTTGTAGAAAATGCAAGTGGAGATTCGGAGCGCTAAGAGGGTAATAGAGGAAAAAGTAATGTCTTCAAATATAAACTACACAGAATCATTCGGTGAAACTTCTTTCTGATCTGTGCATTCAGCTAAAAGAGTTAAACCATACTTTTGATTGAGCAGATCTGAACACTCTTTGTGTAGAAAATGCAACTGGACATTTGGAGCGCTAAGAGCGTAGTAGTGGAAAAAGGAATATATTCAAATATAAACTACACAGAAGCATTCTGTGAAACTTCTTTCTGATCTGAGCATACAGCTAACAGAGTTAAACCATACTTTTGATTGAGCAGTTTTGAAACACTCTGTCTGTAGAAAATGCAACTGGACATTCGTAGCGCTAAGTGGGTAATAGTGGAAAAAAGAATATGTTCAAATATAAACTACACAGAAGCATTGTATGAAACTTCTTTCTGTTCTGTGCATTCAACTAACAGAGTTGAACCTTACTTTTGATTGAGCCGTTCTGAAACACTCTTTCTGTAGAAACTGCAATTGGACATTCTGAGAGCTAAGAGGCCTATATTGGGAAAAAGAATGTCTAAAAATAAAAACTACACAGAAGAATTGTGTGAAACTTCTTTCTGTTCTGTTTGTTCAACTAAAAGAGTTGAACCTTAGTTTTGATTGAGCCGTTCTGAAACACTCTTTATGGAGAAAAGGCAAGTGGAGATTCGGAGCGCTAAGAGGGTAATAGTGGAAAAAGGAATGTCTCCAAATATAAACTACACAGAATCATTCTGTGAAACTTCTTTCTGATCTGTGCATTCAGCTAACAGAGTTAAACCATACTTTTGATTGAGCAGATCTGAACACTCTTTCTGTAGAAAATGCAACTGGACATTTGGAGCGCTAAGAGAGTAGTAGTGGAAAAAGGAATATATTCAAATATAAACTACACAGAAGCATTCTGTGAAACTTCTTTCTGATCTGAGCATTCAGCTAACAGAGTTAAACCATACTTTTGATTGAGCAGTTTTGAAACACTCTCTCTGTAGAAAATGCAACTGGACATTCGTAGCGCTAAGTGGGTAATAGTGGAAAAAAGAATATGTTCAAATATAAACTACACAGAAGCATTGTATGAAACTTCTTTCTGTTCTGTGCATTCAACTAACAGAGTTGAACCTTACTTATAATTGAGCCTTTCTGAAACACTCTTTCTGTATAATCTGCAATTGGACATTCTGAGCGCTAAGAGGCCTATATTGGGAAAAATAATATCTTCAAATAAAAACTACACAGAAGCATTGTGTGAAACTTATTTCTGATATGTTCATTAAGCTAACAGAGATAAACCATACTTTTGATTGCGCAGTTCTGAACACTCTTTCTGTAGAAAATGCAAGTGGACATTCGGAGCGCTAAGAGGGTAATAGTGGAAAAAGGAATATATTCACATATAAACTACACAGTAGCATTCTGTGAAAATTCTTTCTGTTCTGTGCATTCAACTAACAGAGTTGAACCTTACTTTTGATTGAGCCGTTCTGAAACACTCTTTCTGTAGAAACTGCAATTGGACATGCTAAGCGCTAAGAGGCCTACATTGGGAAAAGGAATATCTTCAAATAAAAACTACACAGATGCATTCTGTGAAACTTATTTCTGATCTGTAAATTCAGTTAACAGAGATAAAACATATTTTTGATTGAGCAGTTATGAAACTCTCTTTTTGTAGAAAATGCAAGTGGAGATTCGGAGCGCTAAGAGGGTAATAGTGGAAAAATGAATGTCTTCAAATATAAACTACACAGAATCATTCGGTGAAACTTCTTTCTGATCTGTGCATTCAGCTAACAGAGTTAAACCATAGTTTTGATTGAGCAGATCTGAACACTCTTTCTGTAGAAAATGCAACTGGACATTTGGAGCGCTAAGAGCGTAGTAGTGGAAAAAGGAATATATTCAAATATAAACTACACAGAAGCATTCTGTGAAACTTCTTTCTGATCTGAGCATTCAGCTAACAGATTTAAACCTTCTTTTGATTGAGCAGTTTTGAAACACTCTGTCTGTAGAAAATGCAACTGGACATTCGTAGCGCTAAGTGGGTAGTAGTGGAAAAAAGAATATGTTCAAATATAAACTACACAGAAGCATTGTATGAAACTTCTTTCTGTTCTGTGCATTCAACTAACAGAGTTGAACCTTACTTTTGATTGAGCCGTTCTGAAACACTCTTTCTGTAGAAACTGCAATTGGACATTCTGAGCGCTAAGAGGCCTATATTGGGAAAAAGAATGTCTACAAATAAAAACTACACAGAAGAATTGTGTGAAACTACTTTCTGTTCTGTTTGTTCAACTAAATGAGTTGAACCTTAGTTTTGATTTAGCCGTTCGGAAACACTCTTTCTGTAGAAAATGCAAGTGGAGATTCGGAGCGCTAAGAGGGTAATAGTGGAAAAAGGAATGTCTCCAAATATAAACTACACAGAATCATTCTGTGAAACATCTTTCTGATCTGTGCATTCTGCTAACAGAGTTAAACCATACTTTTGATTGAGCAGATCTGAACACTCTTTCTGTAGAAAATGCAACTGGACATTTGGAGCGCTAAGAGAGTAGTAGTGGAAAAAGGAATATATTCCAATATAAACTACACAGAAGCATTCTGTGAAACTTCTTTCTGATCTGAGCATTCAGCTAACAGAGTTAAACCATACTTTTGATTGAGCAGTTTTGAAACACTCTGTCTGTAGAAAATGCAACTGGACATTCGTAGCGCTAAGTGGGTAATAGTGGAAAAAAGAATATGTTCAAATATAAACTACACAGAAGCATTGTATGAAACTTCTTTCTGTTCTGTGCATTCAACTAACAGAGTTGAACCTTACTTTTGATTGAGCCTTTCTGAAACACTCTTTCTGTAGAAACTGCAATTGGACATTCTGAGCGCTAAGAGGCCTCTATTGGGAAAAATAATATCTTCAAATAAAAACTACACAGAAGCATTGTGTGAAACTTATTTCTGATATGTTCATTAAGCTAACAGAGTTAAACCATACTTTTGATTGCGCAGTTCTGAACACTCTTTCTGTAGAAAATGCAAGTGGACATTCGGAGCGCTAAGAGGGTAATAGTGGAAAAAGGAATATATTCAAATATAAACTACACAGTAGAATTCTGTGAAAATTCTTTCTGTTCTGTGCATTCAACTAACAGAGTTGAACCTTACTTTTGATTGAGCCGTTCTGAAACACTCTTTCTGTAGAAACTGCAATTGGACATGCTAAGCGCTAAGAGGCCTACATTGGGAAAAAGAATATCTTCCAATAAAAACTACACAGATGCATTCTGTGAAACTTATTTCTGATCTGTAATTTCAGTTAACAGAGATAAAACATATTTTTGATTGAGCAGTTATGAAACACTCTTTTTGTAGAAAATGCAAGTGGAGATTCGGAGCGCTAAGAGGGTAATAGAGGAAAAAGTAATGACTTCAAATATAAACTACACAGAATCATTCGGTGAAACTTCTTTCTGATCTGTGCATTCAGCTAAAAGAGTTAAACCATACTTTTGATTGAGCAGATCTGAACACTCTTTGTGTAGAAAATGCAACTTGACATTTGGAGCGCTAAGAGCGTAGTAGTGGAAAAAGGAATATATTCAAATATAAACTACACAGAAGCATTCTGTGAAACTTCTTTCTGATCTGAGCATACAGCTAACAGAGTTAAACCATACTTTTGATTGAGCAGTTTTGAAACACTCTGTCTGTAGAAAATGCAACTGGACATTCGTAGCGCTAAGTGGGTAATAGTGGAAAAAAGAATATGTTCAAATATAAACTACACAGAAGCATTGTATGAAACTTCTTTCTGTTCTGTGCATTCAACTAACAGAGTTGAACCTTACTTTTGATTGAGCCGTTCTGAAACACTCTTTCTGTAGAAACTGCAATTGGACATTCTGAGAGCTAAGAGGCCTATATTGGGAAAAAGAATGTCTACAAATAAAAACTACACAGAAGAATTGTGTGAAACTTCTTTCTGTTCTGTTTGTTCAACTAAAAGAGTTGAACCTTAGTTTTGATTGAGCCGTTCTGAAACACTCTTTATGGAGAAAAGGCAAGAGGAGATTCGGAGCGCTAAGAGGGTAATAGTGGAAAAAGGAATGTCTCCAAATATAAACTACACAGAATCATTCTGTGAAACTTCTTTCTGATCTGTGCATTCAGCTAACAGAGTTAAACCATACTTTTGATTGAGCAGATCTGAACACTCTTTCTGTAGAAAATGCAACTGGACATTTGGAGCGCTAAGAGAGTAGTAGTGGAAAAAGGAATATATTCAAATATAAACTACACAGAAGCATTCTGTGAAACTTCTTTCTGATCTGAGCATTCAGCTAACATAGTTAAACCATACTTTTGATTGAGCAGTTTTGAAACACTCTCTCTGTAGAAAATGCAACTGGACATTCGTAGCGCTAAGTGGGTAATAGTGGAAAAAAGAATATGTTCAAATATAAACTACACAGAAGCATTGTATGAAACTTCTTTCTGTTCTGTGCATTCAACTAACAGAGTTGAACCTTACTTATAATTGAGCCTTTCTGAAACACTCTTTCTGTATAATCTGCAATTGGACATTCTGAGCGCTAAGAGGCCTCTATTGGGAAAAATAATATCTTCACATAAAAACTACACAGAAGCATTGTGTGAAACTTATTTCTGATATGTTCATTAAGCTAACAGAGTTAAACCATACTTTTGATTGCGCAGTTCTGAACACTCTTTCTGTAGAAAATGCAAGTGGACATTCGGAGCGCTAAGAGGGTAATAGTGGAAAAAGGAATATATTCAAATATAAACTACACAGTAGCATTTTGTGAAAATTCTTTCTGTTCTGTGCATTCAACTAACAGAGTTGAACCTTACTTTTGATTGAGCCGTTCTGAAACACTCTTTCTGTAGAAACTGCAATTGGACATGCTAAGCGCTAAGAGGCCTACATTGGGAAAAAGAATATCTTCAAATAAAAACTACACAGATGCATTCTGTGGAACTTATTTCTGATCTGTAAATTCATTTAACAGAGATAAAACATATTTTTGATTGAGCAGTTATGAAACACTCTTTTTGTAGAAAATGCAAGTTGAGATTCGGAGCGCTAAGAGAGTAATAGTGGAAAAAGGAATGTCTTCAAATATAAACTACACAGAATCATTCGGTGAAACTTCTTTCTGATCTGTGCATTCAGCTAACAGAGTTAAACCATAGTTTTGATTGAGCAGATCTGAACACTCTTTCTGTAGAAAATGCAACTGGACATTTGGAGCGCTAAGAGCGTAGTAGTGGAAAAAGGAATATATTCAAATATAAACTACACAGAAGCATTCTGTGAAACTTCTTTCTGATCTGAGCATTCAGCTAACAGATTTAAACCTTCTTTTGATTGAGCAGTTTTGAAACACTCTGTCTGTAGAAAATGCAACTGGACATTCGTAGCGCTAAGTGGGTAGTAGTGGAAAAAAGAATATGTTCAAATATAAACTACACAGAAGCATTGTATGAAACTTCTTTCTGTTCTGTGCATTCAACTAACAGAGTTGAACCTTACTTTTGATTGAGCCGTTCTGAAACACTCTTTCTGTAGAAACTGCAATTGGACATTCTGAGCGCTAAGAGGCCTATATTGGGAAAAAGAATGTCTACAAATAAAAACTACACAGAAGAATTGTGTGAAACTTCTTTCTGTTCTGTTTGTTCAACTAAAAGAGTTGAACCTTAGTTTTGATTGAGCCGTTCTGAAACACTCTTTCTGTAGAAAATGCAAGTGGAGATTCGGAGCGCTAAGAGGGTAATAGTGGAAAAAGGAATGTCTCCATATATAAACTACACAGAATCATTCTGTGAAACTTCTTTCTGATCTGTGCATTCAGCTAACAGAGTTAAACCATACTTTTGATTAAGCAGATCTGAACACTCTTTCTGTAGAAAATGCAACTGGACATTTGGAGCGCTAAGAGAGTAGTAGTGGAAAAAGGAATATATTCAAATATAAACTACACAGAAGCATTCTGTGAAACTCCTTTCTGATCTGAGCATTCAGCTAACAGAGTTAAACCATACTTTTGATTGAGCAGTTTTGAAACACTCTGTCTGTAGAAAATGCAACTGGACATTCGTAGCGCTAAGTGGGTAATAGTGGAAAAAAGAATATGTTCAAATATAAACTACACAGAAGCATTGTATGAAACTACTTTCTGTTCTGTGCATTCAACTAACAGAGTTGAACCTTACTTTTGATTGAGCCTTTCTGAAACACTCTTTCTGTAGAAACTGCAATTGGACATTCTGAGCGCTAAGAGGCCTCTATTGGGAAAAATAATATCTTCACATAAAAACTACACAGAAGCATTGTGTGAAACTTATTTCTGATATGTTCATTAAGCTAACAGAGTTAAACCATACTTTTGATTGCGCAGTTCTGAACACTCTTTCTGTAGAAAATGCAAGTGGACATTCGGAGCGCTAAGAGGGTAATAGTGGAAAAAGGAATATATTCAAATATAAACTACACAGTAGCATTTTGTGAAAATTCTTTCTGTTCTGTGCATTCAACTAACAGAGTTGAACCTTACTTTTGATTGAGCCGTTCTGAAACACTCTTTCTGTAGAAACTGCAATTGGACATGCTAAGCGCTAAGAGGCCTACATTGGGAAAAAGAATATCTTCAAATAAAAACTACACAGATGCATTCTGTGGAACTTATTTCTGATCTGTAAATTCATTTAACAGAGATAAAACATATTTTTGATTGAGCAGTTATGAAACACTCTTTTTGTAGAAAATGCAAGTTGAGATTCGGAGCGCTAAGAGGGTAATAGTGGAAAAAGGAATGTCTTCAAATATAAACTACACAGAATCATTCGGTGAAACTTCTTTCTGATCTGTGCATTCAGCTAAAAGAGTTAAACCATACTTTTGATTGAGCAGATCTGAACACTCTTTGTGTAGAAAATGCAACTGGACATTTGGAGCGCTAAGAGCGTAGTAGTGGAAAAAGGAATATATTCAAATATAAACTACACAGAAGCATTCTGTGAAACTTCTTTCTGATCTGAGCATACAGCTAACAGAGTTAAACCATACTTTTGATTGAGCAGTTTTGAAACACTCTGTCTGTAGAAAATGCAACTGGACATTCGTAGCGCTAAGTGGGTAATAGTGGAAAAAAGAATATGTTCAAATATAAACTACACAGAAGCATTGTATGAAACTTCTTTCTGTTCTGTGCATTCAACTAACAGAGTTGAACCTTACTTTTGATTGAGCCGTTCTGAAACACTCTTTCTGTAGAAACTGCAATTGGACATTCTGAGAGCTAAGAGGCCTATATTGGGAAAAAGAATGTCTAAAAATAAAAACTACACAGAAGAATTGTGTGAAACTTCTTTCTGTTCTGTTTGTTCAACTAAAAGAGTTGAACCTTAGTTTTGATTGAGCCGTTCTGAAACACTCTTTATGGAGAAAAGGCAAGTGGAGATTCGGAGCGCTAAGAGGGTAATAGTGGAAAAAGGAATGTCTCCAAATATAAACTACACAGAATCATTCTGTGAAACTTCTTTCTGATCTGTGCATTCAGCTAACAGAGTTAAACCATACTTTTGATTGAGCAGATCTGAACACTCTTTCTGTAGAAAATGCAACTGGACATTTGGAGCGCTAAGAGAGTAGTAGTGGAAAAAGGAATATACTCAAATATAAACTACACAGAAGCATTCTGTGAAACTTCTTTCTGATCTGAGCATTCAGCTAACATAGTTAAACCATACTTTTGATTGAGCAGTTTTGAAACACTCTCTCTGTAGAAAATGCAACTGGACATTCGTAGCGCTAAGTGGGTAATAGTGGAAAAAAGAATATGTTCAAATATAAACTACACAGAAGCATTGTATGAAACTTCTTTCTGTTCTGTGCATTCAACTAACAGAGTTGAACCTTACTTATAATTGAGCCTTTCTGAAACACTCTTTCTGTATAATCTGCAATTGGACATTCTGAGCGCTAAGAGGCCTCTATTGGGAAAAATAATATCTTCACATAAAAACTACACAGAAGCATTGTGTGAAACTTATTTCTGATATGTTCATTAAGCTAACAGAGTTAAACCATACTTTTGATTGCGCAGTTCTGAACACTCTTTCTGTAGAAAATGCAAGTGGACATTCGGAGCGCTAAGAGGGTAATAGTGGAAAAAGGAATATATTCAAATATAAACTACACAGTAGCATTTTGTGAAAATTCTTTCTGTTCTGTGCATTCAACTAACAGAGTTGAACCTTACTTTTGATTGAGCCGTTCTGAAACACTCTTTCTGTAGAAACTGCAATTGGACATGCTAAGCGCTAAGAGGCCTACATTGGGAAAAAGAATATCTTCAAATAAAAACTACACAGATGCATTCTGTGGAACTTATTTCTGATCTGTAAATTCATTTAACAGAGATAAAACATATTTTTGATTGAGCAGTTATGAAACACTCTTTTTGTAGAAAATGCAAGTTGAGATTCGGAGCGCTAAGAGGGTAATAGTGGAAAAAGGAATGTCTTCAAATATAAACTACACAGAATCATTCGGTGAAACTTCTTTCTGATCTGTGCATTCAGCTAACAGAGTTAAACCATAGTTTTGATTGAGCAGATCTGAACACTCTTTCTGTAGAAAATGCAACTGGACATTTGGAGCGCTAAGAGCGTAGTAGTGGAAAAAGGAATATATTCAAATATAAACTACACAGAAGCATTCTGTGAAACTTCTTTCTGATCTGAGCATACAGCTAACAGAGTTAAACCATACTTTTGATTGAGCAGTTTTGAAACACTCTGTCTGTAGAAAATGCAACTGGACATTCGTAGCGCTAAGTGGGTAATAGTGGAAAAAAGAATATGTTCAAATATAAACTACACAGAAGCATTGTATGAAACTTCTTTCTGTTCTGTGCATTCAACTAACAGAGTTGAACCTTACTTTTGATTGAGCCGTTCTGAAACACTCTTTCTGTAGAAACTGCAATTGGACATTCTGAGAGCTAAGAGGCCTATATTGGGAAAAAGAATGTCTACAAATAAAAACTACACAGAAGAATTGTGTGAAACTTCTTTCTGTTCTGTTTGTTCAACTAAAAGAGTTGAACCTTAGTTTTGATTGAGCCGTTCTGAAACACTCTTTATGGAGAAAAGGCAAGAGGAGATTCGGAGCGCTAAGAGGGTAATAGTGGAAAAAGGAATGTCTCCAAATATAAACTACACAGAATCATTCTGTGAAACTTCTTTCTGATCTGTGCATTCAGCTAACAGAGTTAAACCATACTTTTGATTGAGCAGATCTGAACACTCTTTCTGTAGAAAATGCAACTGGACATTTGGAGCGCTAAGAGAGTAGTAGTGGAAAAAGGAATATATTCAAATATAAACTACACAGAAGCATTCTGTGAAACTTCTTTCTGATCTGAGCATTCAGCTAACATAGTTAAACCATACTTTTGATTGAGCAGTTTTGAAACACTCTCTCTGTAGAAAATGCAACTGGACATTCGTAGCGCTAAGTGGGTAATAGTGGAAAAAAGAATATGTTCAAATATAAACTACACAGAAGCATTGTATGAAACTTCTTTCTGTTCTGTGCATTCAACTAACAGAGTTGAACCTTACTTATAATTGAGCCTTTCTGAAACACTCTTTCTGTATAATCTGCAATTGGACATTCTGAGCGCTAAGAGGCCTCTATTGGGAAAAATAATATCTTCACATAAAAACTACACAGAAGCATTGTGTGAAACTTATTTCTGATATGTTCATTAAGCTAACAGAGTTAAACCATACTTTTGATTGCGCAGTTCTGAACACTCTTTCTGTAGAAAATGCAAGTGGACATTCGGAGCGCTAAGAGGGTAATAGTGGAAAAAGGAATATATTCAAATATAAACTACACAGTAGCATTTTGTGAAAATTCTTTCTGTTCTGTGCATTCAACTAACAGAGTTGAACCTTACTTTTGATTGAGCCGTTCTGAAACACTCTTTCTGTAGAAACTGCAATTGGACATGCTAAGCGCTAAGAGGCCTACATTGGGAAAAAGAATATCTTCAAATAAAAACTACACAGATGCATTCTGTGGAACTTATTTCTGATCTGTAAATTCATTTAACAGAGATAAAACATATTTTTGATTGAGCAGTTATGAAACACTCTTTTTGTAGAAAATGCAAGTTGAGATTCGGAGCGCTAAGAGAGTAATAGTGGAAAAAGGAATGTCTTCAAATATAAACTACACAGAATCATTCGGTGAAACTTCTTTCTGATCTGTGCATTCAGCTAACAGAGTTAAACCATAGTTTTGATTGAGCAGATCTGAACACTCTTTCTGTAGAAAATGCAACTGGACATTTGGAGCGCTAAGAGCGTAGTAGTGGAAAAAGGAATATATTCAAATATAAACTACACAGAAGCATTCTGTGAAACTTCTTTCTGATCTGAGCATTCAGCTAACAGATTTAAACCTTCTTTTGATTGAGCAGTTTTGAAACACTCTGTCTGTAGAAAATGCAACTGGACATTCGTAGCGCTAAGTGGGTAGTAGTGGAAAAAAGAATATGTTCAAATATAAACTACACAGAAGCATTGTATGAAACTTCTTTCTGTTCTGTGCATTCAACTAACAGAGTTGAACCTTACTTTTGATTGAGCCGTTCTGAAACACTCTTTCTGTAGAAACTGCAATTGGACATTCTGAGCGCTAAGAGGCCTATATTGGGAAAAAGAATGTCTACAAATAAAAACTACACAGAAGAATTGTGTGAAACTTCTTTCTGTTCTGTTTGTTCAACTAAAAGAGTTGAACCTTAGTTTTGATTGAGCCGTTCTGAAACACTCTTTCTGTAGAAAATGCAAGTGGAGATTCGGAGCGCTAAGAGGGTAATAGTGGAAAAAGGAATGTCTCCATATATAAACTACACAGAATCATTCTGTGAAACTTCTTTCTGATCTGTGCATTCAGCTAACAGAGTTAAACCATACTTTTGATTAAGCAGATCTGAACACTCTTTCTGTAGAAAATGCAACTGGACATTTGGAGCGCTAAGAGAGTAGTAGTGGAAAAAGGAATATATTCAAATATAAACTACACAGAAGCATTCTGTGAAACTCCTTTCTGATCTGAGCATTCAGCTAACAGAGTTAAACCATACTTTTGATTGAGCAGTTTTGAAACACTCTGTCTGTAGAAAATGCAACTGGACATTCGTAGCGCTAAGTGGGTAATAGTGGAAAAAAGAATATGTTCAAATATAAACTACACAGAAGCATTGTATGAAACTACTTTCTGTTCTGTGCATTCAACTAACAGAGTTGAACCTTACTTTTGATTGAGCCTTTCTGAAACACTCTTTCTGTAGAAACTGCAATTGGACATTCTGAGCGCTAAGAGGCCTCTATTGGGAAAAATAATATCTTCACATAAAAACTACACAGAAGCATTGTGTGAAACTTATTTCTGATATGTTCATTAAGCTAACAGAGTTAAACCATACTTTTGATTGCGCAGTTCTGAACACTCTTTCTGTAGAAAATGCAAGTGGACATTCGGAGCGCTAAGAGGGTAATAGTGGAAAAAGGAATATATTCAAATATAAACTACACAGTAGCATTTTGTGAAAATTCTTTCTGTTCTGTGCATTCAACTAACAGAGTTGAACCTTACTTTTGATTGAGCCGTTCTGAAACACTCTTTCTGTAGAAACTGCAATTGGACATGCTAAGCGCTAAGAGGCCTACATTGGGAAAAAGAATATCTTCAAATAAAAACTACACAGATGCATTCTGTGGAACTTATTTCTGATCTGTAAATTCATTTAACAGAGATAAAACATATTTTTGATTGAGCAGTTATGAAACACTCTTTTTGTAGAAAATGCAAGTTGAGATTCGGAGCGCTAAGAGGGTAATAGTGGAAAAAGGAATGTCTTCAAATATAAACTACACAGAATCATTCGGTGAAACTTCTTTCTGATCTGTGCATTCAGCTAAAAGAGTTAAACCATACTTTTGATTGAGCAGATCTGAACACTCTTTGTGTAGAAAATGCAACTGGACATTTGGAGCGCTAAGAGCGTAGTAGTGGAAAAAGGAATATATTCAAATATAAACTACACAGAAGCATTCTGTGAAACTTCTTTCTGATCTGAGCATACAGCTAACAGAGTTAAACCATACTTTTGATTGAGCAGTTTTGAAACACTCTGTCTGTAGAAAATGCAACTGGACATTCGTAGCGCTAAGTGGGTAATAGTGGAAAAAAGAATATGTTCAAATATAAACTACACAGAAGCATTGTATGAAACTTCTTTCTGTTCTGTGCATTCAACTAACAGAGTTGAACCTTACTTTTGATTGAGCCGTTCTGAAACACTCTTTCTGTAGAAACTGCAATTGGACATTCTGAGAGCTAAGAGGCCTATATTGGGAAAAAGAATGTCTAAAAATAAAAACTACACAGAAGAATTGTGTGAAACTTCTTTCTGTTCTGTTTGTTCAACTAAAAGAGTTGAACCTTAGTTTTGATTGAGCCGTTCTGAAACACTCTTTATGGAGAAAAGGCAAGTGGAGATTCGGAGCGCTAAGAGGGTAATAGTGGAAAAAGGAATGTCTCCAAATATAAACTACACAGAATCATTCTGTGAAACTTCTTTCTGATCTGTGCATTCAGCTAACAGAGTTAAACCATACTTTTGATTGAGCAGATCTGAACACTCTTTCTGTAGAAAATGCAACTGGACATTTGGAGCGCTAAGAGAGTAGTAGTGGAAAAAGGAATATACTCAAATATAAACTACACAGAAGCATTCTGTGAAACTTCTTTCTGATCTGAGCATTCAGCTAACATAGTTAAACCATACTTTTGATTGAGCAGTTTTGAAACACTCTCTCTGTAGAAAATGCAACTGGACATTCGTAGCGCTAAGTGGGTAATAGTGGAAAAAAGAATATGTTCAAATATAAACTACACAGAAGCATTGTATGAAACTTCTTTCTGTTCTGTGCATTCAACTAACAGAGTTGAACCTTACTTATAATTGAGCCTTTCTGAAACACTCTTTCTGTATAATCTGCAATTGGACATTCTGAGCGCTAAGAGGCCTCTATTGGGAAAAATAATATCTTCACATAAAAACTACACAGAAGCATTGTGTGAAACTTATTTCTGATATGTTCATTAAGCTAACAGAGTTAAACCATACTTTTGATTGCGCAGTTCTGAACACTCTTTCTGTAGAAAATGCAAGTGGACATTCGGAGCGCTAAGAGGGTAATAGTGGAAAAAGGAATATATTCAAATATAAACTACACAGTAGCATTTTGTGAAAATTCTTTCTGTTCTGTGCATTCAACTAACAGAGTTGAACCTTACTTTTGATTGAGCCGTTCTGAAACACTCTTTCTGTAGAAACTGCAATTGGACATGCTAAGCGCTAAGAGGCCTACATTGGGAAAAAGAATATCTTCAAATAAAAACTACACAGATGCATTCTGTGGAACTTATTTCTGATCTGTAAATTCATTTAACAGAGATAAAACATATTTTTGATTGAGCAGTTATGAAACACTCTTTTTGTAGAAAATGCAAGTTGAGATTCGGAGCGCTAAGAGGGTAATAGTGGAAAAAGGAATGTCTTCAAATATAAACTACACAGAATCATTCGGTGAAACTTCTTTCTGATCTGTGCATTCAGCTAACAGAGTTAAACCATAGTTTTGATTGAGCAGATCTGAACACTCTTTCTGTAGAAAATGCAACTGGACATTTGGAGCGCTAAGAGCGTAGTAGTGGAAAAAGGAATATATTCAAATATAAACTACACAGAAGCATTCTGTGAAACTTCTTTCTGATCTGAGCATTCAGCTAACAGATTTAAACCTTCTTTTGATTGAGCAGTTTTGAAACACTCTGTCTGTAGAAAATGCAACTGGACATTCGTAGCGCTAAGTGGGTAGTAGTGGAAAAAAGAATATGTTCAAATATAAACTACACAGAAGCATTGTATGAAACTTCTTTCTGTTCTGTGCATTCAACTAACAGAGTTGAACCTTACTTTTGATTGAGCCGTTCTGAAACACTCTTTCTGTAGAAACTGCAATTGGACATTCTGAGCGCTAAGAGGCCTATATTGGGAAAAAGAATGTCTACAAATAAAAACTACACAGAAGAATTGTGTGAAACTTCTTTCTGTTCTGTTTGTTCAACTAAAAGAGTTGAACCTTAGTTTTGATTGAGCCGTTCTGAAACACTCTTTCTGTAGAAAATGCAAGTGGAGATTCGGAGCGCTAAGAGGGTAATAGTGGAAAAAGGAATGTCTCCATATATAAACTACACAGAATCATTCTGTGAAACTTCTTTCTGATCTGTGCATTCAGCTAACAGAGTTAAAACATACTTTTGATTGAGCAGATCTGAACACTCTTTCTGTAGAAAATGCAACTGGACATTTGGAGCGCTAAGAGAGTAGTAGTGGAAAAAGGAATATATTCAAATATAAACTACACAGAAGCATTCTGTGAAACTCCTTTCTGATCTGAGCATTCAGCTAACAGAGTTAAACCATACTTTTGATTGAGCAGTTTTGAAACACTCTGTCTGTAGAAAATGCAACTGGACATTCGTAGCGCTAAGTGGGTAATAGTGGAAAAAAGAATATGTTCAAATATAAACTACACAGAAGCATTGTATGAAACTACTTTCTGTTCTGTGCATTCAACTAACAGAGTTGAACCTTACTTTTGATTGAGCCTTTCTGAAACACTCTTTCTGTAGAAACTGCAATTGGACATTCTGAGCGCTAAGAGGCCTCTATTGGGAAAAATAATATCTTCAAATAAAAACTACACAGAAGCATTGTGTGAAACTTATTTCTGATATGTTCATTAAGCTAACAGAGTTAAACCATACTTTTGATTGCGCAGTTCTGAACACTCTTTCTGTAGAAAATGCAAGTGGACATTCGGAGCGCTAAGAGGGTAATAGTGGAAAAAGGAATATATTCAAATATAAACTACACAGTAGCATTCTGTGAAAATTCTTTCTGTTCTGTGCATTCAACTAACAGAGTTGAACCTTACTTTTGATTGAGCCGTTCTGAAACACTCTTTCTATAGAAACTGCAATTGGACATGCTAAGCGCTAAGAGGCCTACACTGGGATAAAGAATATCTTCAAATAAAAACTACACAGATGCATTCTGTGAAACTTATTTCTGATCTGTAAATTCAGTTAACAGAGATATAACATATTTTTGATTGAGCAGTTATGAAACACTCTTTTTGTAGAAAATGCAAGTGGAGATTCGTAGCGCTAAGAGGGTAATAGTGGAAAAAGGAATGTCTTCAAATATAAACTACACAGAATCATTCGGTGAAACTTCTTTCTGATCTGTGCATTCAGCTAACAGAGTTAAAACATACTTTTGATTGAGCAGATCTGAACACTCTTTCTGTAGAAAATGCAACTGGACATTTGGAGCGCTAAGAGCGTAGTAGTGGAAAAAGGAATATATTCAAATATAAACTACACAGAAGCATTCTGTGAAACTTCTTCTGATCTGAGCATTCAGCTAACAGATTTAAACCATACTTTTGATTGAGCAGTTTTGAAACACTCTGTCTGTAGAAAATGCAACTGGACATTCGTAGCGCTATGTGGGTAATAGTGGAAAAAAGAATATGTTCAAATATAAACTACACAGAAGCATTGTATGAAACTTCTTTCTGTTCTGTGCATTCAACTAACAGAGTTGAACCTTACTTTTGATTGTGCCGTTCTGAAACACTCTTTCTGTAGAAACTGCAATTGGACATTCTGAGCGCTAAGAGGCCTATATTGGGAAAAAGAATGTCTACAAATAAAAACTACACAGAAGAATTGTGTGAAACTTCTTTCTGCTCTGTTTGTTCAACTAAAAGAGTTGAACCTTAATTTTGATTGAGCCGTTCTGAAACACTCTTTCTGTAGAAAATGCAAGTGGAGATTCGGAGCGCTAAGAGGGTAATAGTGGAAAAAGGAATGTCTCCATATATAAACTACACAGAATCATTCTGTGAAACTTCTTTCTGATCTGTGCATTCAGCTAACAGAGTTAAAGCATACTTTGATTGAGCAGATCTGAACACTCTTTCTGTAGAAAATGCAACTGGACATTTGGAGCGCTAAGAGAGTAGTAGTGGAAAAAGGAATATATTCAAATATAAACTACACAGAAGCATTCTGTGAAACTTCTTTCTGATCTGAGCATTCAGCTAACAGAGTTAAACCATACTTTTGATTGAGCAGTTTTGAAACACTATGTCTGTAGAAAATACAACTGGACATTCGTAGCGCTAAGTGGGTAATAGTGGAAAAAAGAGTATGTTCAAATATAAACTACACAGAAGCATCGTATGAAACTACTTTCTGTTCTGTGCATTCAACTAACAGAGTTGAACCTTACTTTTGATTGAGCCTTTCTGAAACACTCTTTCTGTAGAAACTGCAATTGGACATTCTGAGCGCTAAGAGGCCTCTATTGGGAAAAATAATATCTTCACATAAAAACTACACAGAAGCATTGTGTGAAACTTATTTCTGATATGTTCATTAAGCTAACAGAGTTAAACCATACTTTTGATTGCGCAGTTCTGAACACTCTTTCTGTAGATAATGCAAGTGGACATTCGGAGCGCTAAGAGGGTAATAGTGGAAAAAGGAATATATTCAAATATAAACTACACAGTAGCATTCTGTGAAAATTCTTTCTGTTCTGTGCATTCAACTAACAGAGTTGAACCTTACTTTTGATTGAGCCGTTCTGAAACACTCTTTCTGTAGAAACTGCAATTGGACATGCTAAGCGCTAAGAGGCCTACATTGGGAAAAAGAATATCTTCAAATAAAAACTACACAGATGCATTCTGTGGAACTTATTTCTGATCTGTAAATTCATTTAACAGAGATAAAACATATTTTTGATTGAGCAGTTATGAAACACTCTTTTTGTAGAAAATGCAAGTGGAGATTGGGAGCGCTAAGAGGGTAATAGTGGAAAAAGGAATGTCTTCAAATATAAACTACACAGAATCATTTGGTGAAACTTTTTTCTGATCTGTGCATTCAGCTAACAGAGTAAAACCATACTTTTGATTGAGCAGATCTGAACACTCTTTCTGTAGAAAATGCAACTGGACATTTGGAGCGCTAAGAGCGTAGTAGTGGAAAAAGGAATATATTCAAATATAAACTACACAGAAGCATTCTGTGAAACTTCTTTCTGATCTGAGCATTCAGCTAACAGATTTAAACCATACTTTTGATTGAGCAGTTTTGAAACACTCTGTCTGTAGAAAATGCAACTGGACATTCGTAGCGCTAAGTGGGTAGTAGTGGAAAAAAGAATATGTTCAAATATAAACTACACAGAAGCATTGTATGAAACTTCTTTCTGTTCTGTGCATTCAAATAACAGAGTTGAACCTTACTTTTGATTGAGCCGTTTTGAAACACTCTTTCTGTAGAAACTGCAATTGGACATTCTGAGCGCTAAGAGGCCTATATTGGGAAAAAGAATGTCTACAAATAAAAACTACACAGAAGAATTGTGTGAAACTTCTTTCTGTTCTGTTTGTTCAACTAAAAGAGTTGAACCTTAGTTTTGATTGGGCCGTTCTGAAACACTCTTTCTGTAGAAAATGCAAGTGGAGATTCGGAGCGCTAAGAGGGTAATAGTGGAAAAAGTAATGTCTACATATATAAACTACATAGAATCATTCTGTGAAACTTCTTTCTGATCTGTGCATTCAGCTAACAGAGTTAAACCATACTTTTGATTGAGCAGATCTGAACACTCTTTCTGTAGAAAATGCAACTGGATATTTGGAGCGCTAAGAGAGTAGTAGTGGAAAAAGGAATATATTCAAATATAAACTACACAGAAGCATTCTGTGAAACTTCTTTCTGATCTGAGCATTCAGCTAACAGAGTTAAACCATACTTTTGATTGAGCAGTTTTGAAACACTGTGTCTGTAGAAAATGCAACTGGACATTCGTAGCGCTAAGTGGGTAATAGTTGAAAAAAGAATATGTTCAAATATAAACTACACAGAAGCATTGTATGAAACTACTTTCTGTTCTGTGCATTCAACTAACAGAGTTGAACCTTACTTTTGATTGAGCCTTTCTGAAACACTCTTTCTGTAGAAACTGCAATTGGACATTCTGAGCGCTAAGAGGCCTCTATTGGGAAAAATAATATCTTCAAATAAAAACTACACAGAAGCATTGTGTGAAACTTATTTCTGATATGTTCATTAAGCTAACAGAGTTAAACCATACTTTTGATTGCGCAGTTCTGAACACTCTTTCTGTAGAAAATGCAAGTGGACATTCGGAGCGCTAAGAGGGTAATAGTGGAAAAAGGAATATATTCAAATATAAACTACACAGTAGCATTCTGTGAAAATTCTTTCTGTTCTGTGCATTCAACTAACAGAGTTGAACCTTACTTTTGATTGAGCCGTTCTGAAACACTCTTTCTATAGAAACTGCAATTGGACATGCTAAGCGCTAAGAGGCCTACACTGGGATAAAGAATATCTTCAAATAAAAACTACACAGATGCATTCTGTGAAACTTATTTCTGATCTGTAAATTCAGTTAACAGAGATAAAACATATTTTTGATTGAGCAGTTATGAAACACTCTTTTTGTAGAAAATGCAAGTGGAGATTCGGAGCGCTAAGTGGGTAATATTGGAAAAACGAATGTCTTCAAATATAAACTACACAGAATCATTCGGTGAAACTTCTTTCTGATCTGTGCATTCAGCTAAGAGAGTTAAACCATACTTTTGATTGAGCAGATCTGAACACTCTTTCTGTTGAAAATGCAGCTGGACATTTGCAGCGGTAAGAGCGTAGTAGTGGAAAAAGGAATATATTCAAATATAAACTACACAGAAGCATTCTGTGAAACTTCTTTCTGATCTGAGCATTCAGCTAACAGACTTAAACCATACTTTTGATTGAGCAGTTTTGAAACACTCTGTCTGTAGAAAATGCAACTGGACATTCGTAGCGCTAAGTGGGTAATAGTGGAAAAAAGAATATGTTCAAATATAAACTACACAGAAGCATTGTATGAAACTTCTTTCTGTTCTGTGCATTCAACTAACAGAGTTGAACCTTACTTTTGATTGAGCCTTTCTGAAACACTCTTTCTGTAGAAACTGCAATTGGACATTCTGAGCGCTAAGAGGCCTCTATTGGGAAAAATAATATCTTCAAATAAAAACTACACAAAAGCATTGTGTGAAACTTATTTCTGATATGTTCATTAAGCTAACAGATTTAAACCATACTTTTGATTGCGCAGTTCTGAACACTCTTTCTGTAGAAAATGCAAGTGGACATTCGGATCGCTACGAGGGTAATAGTGGAAAAAGGAATATATTCAAATATAAACTACACAGTAGCATTCTGTGAAAATTCTTTCTGTTCCGTGCATTCAACTAACAGAGTTGAACCTTACTTTTGATTGAGCCGTTCTGAAACACTCTTTCTGTAGAAACTGCAATTGGACATGCTAAGCGCTAAGAGGCCTACATTGGGAAAAAGAATATCTTCAAATAAAAACTACACAGATGCATTCTGTGAAACTTATTTCTGATATGTAAATTCAGTTAACAGAGATAAAACATATTTTTGATTGAGCAGTTATGAAACACTCTTTTTGTAGAAAATGCAAGTGGAGATTCGGAGCGCTAAGAGGGTAATAGTGGAAAAAGGAATGTCTTCAAATATAAACTACACAGAATCATTCGGTGAAACTTCTTTCTGATCTGTGCATTCAGCTAACAGAGTTAAACCATACTTTTGATTGAGCAGATCTGAACACTCTTTCTGTTGAAAATGCAACTGGACATTTGGAGCGCAAGGAGCGTAGTAGTGGAAAAAGGAATATATTCAAATATAAACTACACAGAAGCATTCTGTGAAACTTCTTTCTGATCTGAGCATACAGCTAACAGAGTTAAACCATACTTTTGATTGAGCAGTTTTGAAACACTCTGTCTGTTGAAAATGCAACTGGACTTTCGTAGCGCTAAGTGAGTAATAGTGGAAAAAAGTATATGTTCAAATATAAACTACACAGAAGCATTGTACGAAACTTCTTTCTGTTCTGTGCATTCAACTAACAGAGTTGAACCTTACTTTTGATTGAGCCGTTCTGAAACACTCTTTCTGTAGAAACTGCAATTGGACATTCTGAGCGCTAAGAGGTCTATATTGGGAAAAAGAATGTCTACAAATAAAAACTACACAGAAGAATTGTGTGAAACTTCTTTCTGTTCTGTTTGTTCAACTAAAAGAGTTGAACCTTAGTTTTGATTGAGCCGTTCTGAAACAATCTTTCTGTAGAAAATGCAAGTGGAGATTCGGAGCGCTAAGAGGGTAATAGTGGAAAAAGGAATGTCTCCAAATATAAACTACACAGAATCATTCTGTGAAACTTCTTTCTGATCTGTGCATTCAGCTAACAGAGTTAAACCATACTTTTGATTGAGCAGATCTGAACACTCTTTCTGTAGAAAATGCAACTGGACATTTGGAGCGCTAAGAGAGTAGTAGTGGAAAAAGGAATATATTCAAATATAAACTACACAGAAGCATTCTGTGAAACTTCTTTCTGATCTGAGCATTCAGCTAACGGAGTTAAACCATACTTATGATTGAGCAGTTTTGAAACACTCTGTCTGTAGAAAATGCAACTGGACATTCGTAGCGCTAAGTGGGTAATAGTGGAAAAAAGAATATGTTCAAATATAAACTACACAGAAGCATTGTATCAAACTTCTTTCTGTTCTGTGCATTCAACTAACAGAGTTGAACCTTACTTTTGATTGAGCCTTTCTGAAACACTCTTTCTGTAGAAACTGCAATTGGACATTGTGAGCGCTAAGAGACCTATATTGGGAAAAATAATATCTTCAAATAAAAATTACACAGAAGCATTGTGTGAAACTTATTTCTGATATGTTCATTAAGCTAACAGAGTTAAACCATACTTTTGATTGCGCAGTTCTGAACACTCTTTCTGTAGAAAATGCAAGTGGACATTCGGAGCGCTAAGAGGGTAATAGTGGAAAAAGGAATATATTCAAATATAAACTACACAGTATCATTCTGTATAAATTCTTTCTGTTCTGTGCATTCAACTAACAGAGTTGAACCTTACTTTTGATTGAGCCGTTCTGAAACACTCTTTCTGTAGAAACTGCAATTGGACATGCTAAGCGCTAAGAGGCCTACATTGGGAAAAAGAATATCTTCAAATAAAAACTACACAGATGCATTCTGTGAAACTTATTTCTGATCTGTAAACTCAGTTAACAGAGATAAAACATATTTTTGATTGAGCAGTTATGAAACACTCTTTTTGTAGAAAATGCAAGTGGAGATTCGGAGCGCTAAGAGGGTAATAGTGGAAAAAGGAATGTCTTCAAATATAAACTACACAGAATCATTCGGTGAAACTTCTTTCTGATCTGTGCATTCAGCTAACAGAGTTAAACCATACTTTTTATTGAGCAGATCTGAACACTCTTTCTGTTGAAAATGCAACTGGACATTTGGAGCGCTAAGAGCGTAGTAGTGGAAAAAGGAATATATTCAAATATAAACTACACAGAAGCATTCTGTGAAACTTCTTTCTGATCTGAGCATTCAGCTAACAGAGTTAAACCATACTTTTGATTGAGGAGTTTTGAAACACTCTGTCTGTAGAAAATGCAACTGGACATTCGTAGCGCTAAGTGGGTAATAGTGGAAAAAAGAATATGTTCAAATATAAACTACACAGAAGCATTGTATGAAACTTCTTTCTGTTCTGTGCATTCAACTAACAGAGTTGAACCTTACTTTAGATTGAGCCTTTCTGAAACACTCTTTCTGTAGAAACTGCAATTGGACATTCTGAGCGCTAAGAGGCCTCTATTGGGAAAAATAATATCTTCAAATAAAAACTACACAGAAGCATTGTGTGAAACTTATTTCTGATATGTTCATTAAGCTAACAGAGTTAAACCATACTTTTGATTGCGCAGTTCTGAACACTCTTTCTGTAGAAAATGCAAGTGGACATTCGGAGCGCTAAGAGGGTAATAGTGGAAAAAGGAATATATTCAAATATAAACTACACAGTAGCATTCTGTGAAAATTCTTTCTGTTCTGTGCATTCAACTAACAGAGTTGAACCTTACTTTTGATTGAGCCGTTCTGAAACACTCTTTCTGTAGAAACTGCAATTGGACATGCTAAGCGCTAAGAGGCCTACATTGGGAAAAAGAATATCTTCAAATAAAAACTACACAGATGCATTCTGTGAAACTTATTTCTGATCTGTAAATTCAGTTAACAGAGATAAAACATATTTTTGATTGAGCAGTTATGAAACACTCTTTTTGTAGAAAATGCAAGTGGAGATTCGGAGCGCTAAGAGGGTAATAGTGGAAAAAGGAATGTCTTCAAATATAAACTACACAGAATCATTCGGTGAAACTTCTTTCTGATCTGTGCATTCAGCTAACAGAGTTAAACCATACTTTTGATTGAGCAGATCTGAACACTCTTTCTGTTGAAAATGCAACTGGACATTTGGAGCACTAAGAGCGTAGTAGTGGAAAAAGGAATATATTCAAATATAAACTACACAGAAGCATTCTGTGAAACTTCTTTCTGATCTGAGCATTCAGCTAACAGAGTTAAACCATACTTTTGATTGAGCAGTTTTGAAACACTCTGTCTGTAGAAAATGCAACTGGACATTCGTAGCGCTAAGTGGGTAATAGTGGAAAAAAGAATATGTTCAAATATAAACTACACAGAAGCATTGTATGAAACTTCTTTCTGTTCTGTGCATTCAATTAACAGAGTTGAACCTTACTTTTGATTGAGCCGTTCTGAAACACTCTTTCTGTAGAAACTGCAATTGGACATTCTGGGCGCTAAGAGGCCTATATGGGAAAAAGTATGTCTACAAATAAAAACTACAAAGAAGAATTGTGTGAAACTTCTTTCTGTTCTGTTTGTTCAACTAAAAGAGTTGAACCTTAGTTTTGATTGAGCCATTCTGAAACACTCTTTCTGTAGAAAATGCAAGTGGAGATTCGGAGCGCTAAGAGGGTAATAGTGGAAAAAGGAATGTCTCCAAATATAAACTACACAGAATCATTCGGTGAAACTTCTTTCTGATCTGAGCATTCAGCTAACAGAGTTAAATCATACTTTTGATTGAGCATATCTGAACACTCATTCTGTAGAAAATACAACTGGACATTTGGAGCGCTAAGAGAGTAGTAGTGGAAAAACGAATATATTCAAATATAAACTACACAGAAGCATTCTGTGAAACTTCTTTCTGATCTGAGCTTTCAGCTAACAGAGTTAAACCATACTTTTGATTGAGCAGTTTTGAAACACTCTGTCTGTAGAAAATGCAACTGGACATTCGTAGTGCTAAGTGGGTAATAGTGGAAAAAAGAATATGTTCAAATATAAACTACACAGAAGCATTGTATGAAACTTCTTTCTGTTCTGTGCATTCAACTAACAGAGTTGAACCTTACTTTTGATTGAGCCTTTCTGAAACGCTCTTTCTGTAGAAACTGCAATTGGACATTCTGAGTGCTAAGAGGCCTATATTGGGAAAAATAATATCTTCAAATAAAAACTACACAGAAGCATTGTGTGAAACTTATTTCTGATATGTTCATTAAGCTAACAGAGTTAAACCATACTTTTGATTGCGCAGTTCTGAACACTCTTTCTGTAGAAAATGCAAGTGGACTTTCGGAGCGCTAAGAGGGTAATAGTGGAAAAAGGAATATATTCAAATATAAACTACACAGTAGCATTCTGTGAAAATTCTTTCTGTTCTGTGCATTCAACTAACAGAGTTGAACCTTACTTTTGATTGAGCCGTTCTGAAACACTCTTTCTGTAGAAACTGCAATTGGACATGCTAAGCGCTAAGAGGCCTACATTGGGAAAAAGAATATCTTCAAATAAAAACTACACAGATGCATTCTGTGAAACTTATTTCTGATCTGTAAATTCAGTTAACAGAGATAAAACATATTTTTGATTGAGCAGTTATGAAACACTCTTTTTGTAGAAAATGCAAGTGGAGATTCGGAGTGCTAAGAGGGTAATAGTGGAAAAAGGAATATCTTCAAATATAAACTACACAGAATCATTCGGTGAAACTTCTTTCTGATCTGTGCATTCAGCTAACAGAGTTAAACCATACCTTTGATTGAGCAGATGTGAACACTCTTTCTGTAGAAAATGCAACTGGACATTTGGAGCGCTAAGAGCGTAGTAGTGGAAAAAGGAATATATTCAAACATAAACTACACAGAAGCATTCTGTGAAATTTCTTTCTGATCTGAGCATTCAGCTAACAGAGTTAAACCATACTTTTGATTGAGCAGTTTTGAAACACTCTGTCTGTAGAAAATGCAACTGGACATTCGTAGCGCTAAGTGGGTAATAGTGGAAAAGAGAATATGTTCAAATATAAACTACACAGAAGCATTATATGAAACTTCTTTCTGTTCTGTGCATTCAACTAACAGAGTTGAACCTTACTTTTGATTGAGCCGTTCTGAAACACTCTTTCTGTAGAAACTGCAATTGGACATTCTGAGCGCTAAGAGGCCTATATTGGGAAAAAGAATGTCTACAAATAAAAACAACACAGAAGAATTGTGTGAAACTTCTTTCTGTTCTGTTTGTTCAACTAAAAGAGTTGAACCTTAGTTTTGATTGAGCCGTTCTGAAACACTCTTTCTGTAGAAAATGCAAGTGGAGATTCGGAGCGCTAAGAGGGTAATAGTGGAAAAAGGAATGTCTCCAAATATAAACTACACAGAATCATTCTGTGAAACTTCTTTCTGATCTGTGCATTCAGCTAACAGTGTTAAACCATACTTTTGATTGAGCAGATCTGAACACTCTTTCTGTAGAAAATGCAACTGGACATTTGGAGCGCTAAGAGAGTAGTAGTGGAAAAAGGAATATATTCAAATATAAACTACACAGAAGCATTCTGTGAAACTTCTTTCTGATCTGAGCATTCAGCTAACAGAGTTAAACCATACTTATGATTGAGCAGTTTTGAAACACTCTGTCTGTAGAAAATGCAACTGGACATTCATAGCGCTAAGTGGGTAATAGTGGAAAAAAGAATATGTTCAAATATAAACTACACAGAAGCATTGTATGAAACTTCTTGCTGTTCTGTGCATTCAACTAACAGAGTTGAACCTTACTTTTGATTGAGCCGTTCTGAAACACTCTTTCTGAAGAAACTGCAATTGGACATTCTGAGCGCTAAGAGGTCTCTATTGGTAAAAGTAATATCTTCAAATAAAAACTACACAGAAGCATTGTGTGAAACTTATTTCTGATATGTTCATTAAGCTAACAGAGTTAAACCATACTTTTGATTGCGCAGTTCTGAACACTCTTTCTGTAGAAAATGCAAGTGGACATTCGGAGCGCTAAGAGGGTAATAGTGGAAAAAGGAATATATTCAAATATAAACTACACAGTAGCATTCTGTGAAAACTCTTACTGTACTGTGCATTCAGCCAACAGAGTTGAACCTTACTTTTGATTGAGCCGTTCTGAAACACTCTTTCTGTAGAAACTGCAATTGGACATGCTAAGCGCTAAGAGGCCTACATTGGGAAAAAGAATATCTTCAAATAAAAACTACACAGATGCATTCTGTGAAACTTATTTCTGATCTGTAAATTCAGTTAACAGAGATAAAATATATTTTTGAATGAGCAGTTATGAAACACTCTTTTTGTAGAAAATGCAAGTGGAGATTCGGAGCGCTAAGAGGGTAATAGTGGAAAAAGGAATGTCTTCAAATATAAACTACACAGAATCATTCGGTGAAACTTCTTTCTGATCTGTGCATTCAGCTAACAGAGTTAAACCATACTTTTGATTGAGCAGATCTGAACACTCTTTCTGTTGAAAATGCAACTGGACATTTGGAGCGCTAAGAGCGTAGTAGTGGAAAAAGGAATATATTCAAATATAAACTACACAGAAGCATTCTGTGAAACTTCTTTCTGATCTGAGCATTCAGCTAACAGAGTTAAACCATACTTTTGATTGAGCAGTTTTGAAACACTCTGTCTGTAGAAAATGCAACTGGACATTCGTAGCGCTAAGTGGGTAATAGTGGAAAAAAAATATGTTCAAATATAAACTACACAGAAGCATTGTATGAAACTACTTTCTGTTCTGTGCATTCAACTAACAGAGTTGAACCTTACTTTTGATTGAGCCGTTCTGAAACACTCTTTCTGTAGAAACTGCAATTGGACATTCTGAGCGCTAAGAGGCCTATATGGGACAAAGAATGTCTACAAATAAAAACTACAAAGAAGAATTGTGTGAAACTTCTTTCTGTTCTGTTTGTTCAACTAAAAGAGTTGAACCTTAGTTTTGATTGAGCCATTCTGAAACACTCTTTCTGTAGAAAATGCAAGTGGAGATTCGGAGCGCTAAGAGGGTAATAGTGGAAAAAGGAATGTCTCCAAATATAAACTACACAGAATCATTCGGTGAAACTTCTTCCTGATCTGAGCATTCAGCTAACAGAGTTAAATCATACTTTTGATTGAGCAGATCTGAACACTCATTCTGTAGAAAATACAACTGGACATTTGGAGCGCTAAGAGAGTAGTAGTGGAAAAACGAATATATTCAAATATAAACTACACAGAAGCATTCTGTGAAACTTCTTTCTGATCTGAGCATTAAGCTAACAGAGTTAAACCATACTTTTGATTGAGCAGTTTTGAAACACTCTGTCTGTAGAAAATGCAACTGGACATTCGTAGTGCTAAGTGGGTAATAGTGCAAAAAAGAATATGTTCAAATATAAACTACACAGAAGCATTGTATGAAACTTCTTTCTGTTCTGTGCATTCAACTAACAGAGTTGAACCTTACTTTTGATTGAGCCTTTCTGAAACACTCTTTCTGTAGAAACTGCAATTGGACATTCTGAGTGCTAAGAGGCCTATATTGGGAAAAATAATATCTTCAAATAAAAACTACACAGAAGCATTGTGTGAAACTTATTTCTGATATGTTCATTAAGCGAACAGAGTTAAACCATACTTTTGATTGCGCAGTTCTGAACACTCTTTCTGTAGAAAATGCAAGTGGACTTTCGGAGCGCTAAGAGGGTAATAGTGGAAAAAGGAATATATTCAAATATAAACTACACAGTAGCATTCTGTGAAAATTCTTTCTGTTCTGTGCATTCAACTAACAGAGTTGAACCTTACTTTTGATTGAGCCGTTCTGAAACACTCTTTCTGTAGAAACTGCAATTGGACATGCTAAGCGCTAAGAGGCCTACATTGGGAAAAAGAATATCTTCAAATAAAAACTACACAGATGCATTCGGTGAAACTTATTTCTGATCTGTAAATTCAATTAACAGAGATAAAACATATTTTTGATTGAGCAGTTATGAAACACTCTTTTTGTAGAAAATGCAAGTGGAGATTCGGATCGCTAAGAGGGTAATAGTGGAAAAAGGAATATATTCAAATATAAACTACACAGAAGCATTCTGTGAAACTTCTTTCTGATCTGAGCATTCAGCTAACAGAGTTAAACCATACTTTTGATTGAGCAGTTTTGAAACACTCTGTCTGTAGAAAATGCAACTGGACATTCGTAGCGCTAAGTGGGTAATAGTGGAAAAAAGAATATGTTCAAATATAAACTACACAGAAGCATTCTGTGAAACTCCTTTCTGTTCTGTGCATTCAACTAACAGAGTTGAACCTTACTTTTGATTGAGCCGTTCTGAAACACTCTTTCTGTAGAAACTGCAATTGGACATTCTGAGCGCTAAGAGGCCTATATTGGGAAAAAGAATGTCTACAAATAAAAACTACACAGAAGAATTGTGTGAAACTTCTTTCTGTTCTGTTTGTTCAAATAAAAGAGTTGAACCTTAGTTTTGATTGAGCCGTTCTGAAACACTCTTTTTGTAGAAAATGCAATGGAGATTCGCAGCGCTAAGAGTGTAATAGTGGAAAAAGGAATATATTCAAATATAAACTACACAGTAGCATTCTGTGAAAATTCTTTCTGTTCTGTGCATTCACCTAACAGAGTTGAACCTTACTTTTGATTGAGCCGTTCTGAAACACTCTCTCTGTAGAAACTGCAATTGGACATGCTAAGCGCTAAGAGGCCTACATTTTGAAAAAGAATATCTTCAAATAAAAACTACACAGATGCATTCTGTGAAACCTATTTCTGATCTGTAAATTTAGTTAACAGAGATAAAACATATTTTTGATTGAGCAGTTATGAAACACTCTTTTTGTAGAAAATGCAAGTGGAGATTCGGAGCGCTAAGAGGGTAATAGTGGAAAAAGGAATGTCTTCAAATATAAACTACACAGAATCATTCGGTGAAACTTCTTTCTGATCTGTGCATTCAGCTAACAGAGTTAAAACATACTTTTGATTGAGCAGATCTGAACACTCTTTCTGTAGAAAATGCAACGGGACATTTGTAGCGCTAACAGCGTAGTAGTGGAAAAAGGAATATATTCAAATATAAACTACACAGAAGCATTCTGTGAAACTTCTTTCTGATCTGAGCATTCAGCTAACAGAGTTAAACCATACTTTTGATTGAGCAGTTTTGAAACACTCTGTCTGTAGAAAATGCAACTGGACATTCGTAGCGCTAAGTGGGTAATAGTGGAAAAAAGAATATGTTCAAATATAAACTACACAGAAGCATTGTATGAAACTTCTTTCTGTTCTGTGCATTCAACTAACAGAGTTGAACCTTACTTTTGATTGAGCCTTTCTGAAACACTCTTTCTGTAGAAACTGCAATTGGACATTCTGAGCGCTAAGAGGCCTATAATGGGAAAAAGAATGTCTACAAATAAAAACTACACAGAAGAATTGTGTGAAACTTATTTCTGTTATGTTCATTAAGCTAACAGAGTTAAACCATACTTTTGATTGCGCAGTTCTGAACACTCTTTCTGTAGAAAATGCAAGTGGACATTCGGAGCGCTAAGAGTGTAATAGTGGAAAAAGGAATATATTCAAATATAAACTACACAGTAGCATTCTGTGAAAATTCTTTCTGTTCTGTGCATTCAACTAACAGAGTTGAACCTTACTTTTGATTGAGCCGTTCTGAAACACTCTTTCTGTAGAAACTGCAATTGGACATGCTAAGCGCTAAGAGGCCTACATTGGGAAAAAGAATATCTTCAAATAAAAACTACACAGATGCATTCTGTGTAACATATTTCTGATCTGTAAATTCAGTTAACAGAGATAAAACATATTTTTGATTGAGCAGTTATGAAACACACATTTTGTAGAAAATGCAAGTGGAGATTCGGAGCGCTAAGAGGGTAATAGTGGAAAAAGGAATGTCTTCAAATATAAACTACACAGAATCATTCGGTGAAACTTCTTTCTGATCTGTGCATTCAGCTAACAGAGTTAAACCATACTTTTGATTGAGCAGATCTGAACACTCTTTCTGTAGAAAATGCAACTGGACATTTGGAGCGCTAAGAGCGTAGTAGTGGAAAAAGGAATATATTCAAATATAAACTACACAGAAGCATTCTGTGAAACTTCTTTCAGATCTGAGCATTCAGCTAACAGAGTTAAACCATACTTTTGATTGAGCAGTTTTGAAACACTCTGTCTGTAGAAAATGCAACTGGACATTCGTAGCGCTAAGTGGGTAATAGTGGAAAAAAGAATATGTTCAAATATAAACTACACAGAAGCATTGTATGAAACTTCTTTCTGTTCTGTGCATTCAACTAACAGAGTTGAACCTTACTTTTGATTGAGCCGTTCTGAAACACTCTTTCTGTAGAAACTGCAATTGGACATTCTGAGCGCTAAGAGGCCTATATTGGGAAAAAGAATGTCTACAAATAAAAACTACACAGAAGAATTGTGTGAAACTTCTTTCTGTTCTGTTTGTTCAACTAAAAGAGTTGAACCTTAGTTTTGATTGAGCCGTTCTGAAACACTCTTTCTGTAGAAAATGCAAGTGGAGATTCGGAGCGCTAAGAGGGTAATAGTGGAAAAAGGAATGTCTCCAAATATAAACTACACAGAATCATTCTGTGAAACTTCTTTCTGATCTGTGCATTCAGCTAAGAGAGTTAAACCATATTTTGATTGAGCAGATCTGAACACTCTTTCTGTAGAAAATGCAACTGGACATTTGGAGCGCTAAGAGAGTAGTAGTGGAAAAAGGAATATATCCAAATATAAACTACACAGAAGCATTCTGTGAAACTTCTTTCTGATCTGAGCATTCAGCTAACAGAGTTAAACCATACTTTTGATTGCGCAGTTCTGAACACTCTTTCTGTAGAAAATGCAAGTGGACTTTCGGAGCGCTAAGAGGGTAATAGTGGAAAAAGGAATATATTCAAATATAAACTACACAGTAGCATTCTGTGAAAATTCTTTCTGTTCTGTGCATTCAACTAACAGAGTTGAACCTTACTTTTGATTGAGCCGTTCTGAAACACTCTTTCTGTAGAAACTGCAATTGGACATGCTAAGCGCTAAGAGGCCTACATTGGGAAAAGGAATATCTTCAAATAAAAACTACACAGATGCATTCTGTGAAACTTATTTCTGATCTGTAAATTCAGTTAACAGAGATAAAACATATTTTTGATTGAGCAGTTATGAAACACTCTTTTTGTAGAAAATGCAAGTGGAGATTCGGAGCGCTAAGTGGGTAATAGTGGAAAAAGGAATGTCTTCAAATATAAACTACACAGAATCATTCGGTGAAACTTCTTTCTGATCTGTGCATTCAGCTAACAGAGTTAAACCATACTTTTGATTGAGCAGATCTGAACACTCTTTCTGTAGAAAATGCAACTGGACATTTGGAGCACTAAGAGCGTAGTAGTGGAAAAAGGAATATAATCAAATATAAACAACACAGAAGCATTCTGTGAAACTTCTTTCTGATCTGAGCATTCAGCTAACAGAGTTAAACCATAATTTTGATTGAGCAGTTTTGAAACACTGTGTCCGTAGAAAATGCAACTGGACATTCGTAGCGCTAAGTGGGTATAGTGAAAAAAGAATATGTTCAAATATAAACTACACAGAAGCATTGTATGAAACTTCTTTCTGTTCTGTGCATTCAACTAACAGAGTTGAACCTTACTTTTGATTGAGCCGTTCTGAAACACTCTTTCTGTAGAAACTGCAATTGGACATTCTGAGCGCTAGGAGGACTATATTGGGAAAAAGAATGTCTACAAATAAAAACTACACAGAAGAATTGTGTGAAACTTCTTTCTGTTCTGTTTGTTCAACTAAAAGAGTTGAACCTTAGTTTTGATTGAGCCGTTCTGAAACACTCTTTCTGTAGAAAATGCAAGTGGAGATTCGGAGCGCTAAGAGGGTAATAGTGGAAAAAGGAATGTCTCCAAATATAAAGTACACAGAATCATTCTGTGAAACTTTTTTCTGATCTGTGCATTCAGCTAACAGAGTTAAAACATACTTTTGATTGAGCAGATCTGAACACTCTTTCTGTAGAAAATGCAACTGGACATTTGGAGCGCTAAGAGAGTACTAGTGGAAAAAGGAATATATTCAAATATAAACTACACAGAAGCATTCAGTGAAACTTCTTTCTGATATGAGCATTCAGCTAACAGAGTTAAACCATACTTTTGATTGAGCAGTTTTGAAACACTCTGTCTGTAGAAAATGCAACTGGACATTCGTAGCGCTAAGTGGGTAATAGTGGAAAAAAGAATATGTTCAAATATAAACTACACAGAAGCATTGTATGAAAATTCTTTCTGTTCTGTGCATTCAACTAACAGAGTTGAACCTTACTTTTGATTGAGCCTTTCTGAAACACTCTTTCTGTAGAAACTGCAATTGGACATTCTGAGCGCTAAGAGGACTCTATTGGGAAAAATAATATCTTCAAATAAAAACTACACAGAAGCATTGTGTGAAACTTATTTCTGATATGTTCATTAAGCTAACAGAGTTAAACCATACTTTTGATTGCGCAGTTCTGAACACTCTTTCTGTAGAAAATGCAAGTGGACATTCGGAGCGCTAAGAGGGTAATAGTGGAAAAAGGAATATATTCAAATATAAACTACACAGTAGCATTCTGTGAAAATTCTTTCTGTTCTGTGCATTCAACTAACAGAGTTGAACCTTACTTTTGATTCAGCCGTTCTGAAACACTCTTTCTGTAGAAACTGCAATTGGACATGCTAAGCACTAAGAGGCCTACATTGGGAAAAAGAATATCTTCAAATAAAAACTACACAGATGCATTCTGTGAAACATATTTCTGATCTGTAAATTCAGTTAACAGAGATAAAACATATTTTTTATTGAGCAGTTATGAAACACACTTTTTGTAGAAAATGCAAGTGGAGATTCGGAGCGCTAAGAGGGTAATAGTGGAAAAAGGAATGTCTTCAAATATAAACTACACAGAATCATTCGGTGAAACTTCTTTCTGATCTGTGCATTCAGCTAACAGAGTTAAACCATACTTTTGATTGAGCAGATCTGAACACTCTTTCTGTAGAAAATGCAACTGGACATTTGGAGCGCTAAGAGAGTAGTAGTGGAAAAAGGAATATATCCAAATATAAACTACACAGAAGCATTCTGTGAAACTTCTTTCTGATCTGAGCATTCAGCTAACAGAGTTAAACCATACTTTTGATTGCGCAGTTCTGAACACTCTTTCTGTAGAAAATGCAAGTGGACATTCGGAGCGCTAAGAGGGTAATAGTGGAAAAAGGAATATATTCAAATATAAACTACACAGTAGCATTCTGTGAAAATTCTTTCTGTTCTGTGCATTCAACTAACAGAGTTGAACCTTACTTTTTATTGAGCCGTTCTGAAACACTCTTTCTGTAGAAACTGCAATTGGACATGCTAAGCGCTAAGAGGCCTACATTGGGAAAAGGAATATCTTCAAATAAAAACTACACAGATGCATTCTGTGAAACTTATTTCTGATCTGTAAATTCAGTTAACAGAGATAAAACATATTTTTGATTGAGCAGTTATGAAACACTCTTTTTGTAGAAAATGCAAGTGGAGATTCGGAGCGCTAAGTGGGTAATAGTGGAAAAAGGAATGTCTTCAAATATAAACTACACAGAATCATTCGGTGAAACTTCTTTCTGATCTGTGCATTCAGCTAACAGAGTTAAACCATAATTTTGATTGAGCAGATCTGAACACTCTTTCTGTAGAAAATGCAACTGGACATTTGGAGCACTAAGAGCGTAGTAGTGGAAAAAGGAATATAATCAAATATAAACAACACAGAAGCATTCTGTGAAACTTCTTTCTGATCTGAGCATTCAGCTAACAGAGTTAAACCATAATTTTGATTGAGCAGTTTTGAAACACTGTGTCCGTAGAAAATGCAACTGGACATTCGTAGCGCTAAGTGGGTATAGTGAAAAAAGAATATGTTCAAATATAAACTACACAGAAGCATTGTATGAAACTTCTTTCTGTTCTGTGCATTCAACTAACAGAGTTGAACCTTACTTTTGATTGAGCCGTTCTGAAACACTCTTTCTGTAGAAACTGCAATTGGACATTCTGAGCGCTAGGAGGACTATATTGGGAAAAAGAATGTCTACAAATAAAAACTACACAGAAGAATTGTGTGAAACTTCTTTCTGTTCTGTTTGTTCAACTAAAAGAGTTGAACCTTAGTTTTGATTGAGCCGTTCTGAAACACTCTTTCTGTAGAAAATGCAAGTGGAGATTCGGAGCGCTAAGAGGGTAATAGTGGAAAAAGGAATGTCTCCAAATATAAACTACACAGAATCATTCTGTGAAACTTCTTTCTGATCTGTGCATTCAGCTAACAGAGTTAAAACATACTTTTGATTGAGCAGATCTGAACACTCTTTCTGTAGAAAATGCAACTGGACATTTGGAGCGCTAAGAGAGTACTAGTGGAAAAAGGAATATATTCAAATATAAACTACACAGAAGCATTCAGTGAAACTTCTTTCTGATATGAGCGTTCAGCTAACAGAGTTAAACTATACTTTTGATTGAGCAGTTTTGAAACACTCTGTCTGTAGAAAATGCAACTGGACATTCGTAGCGCTAAGTGGGTAATAGTGGAAAAAAGAATATGTTCAAATATAAACTACACAGAAGCATTGTATGAAACTTCTTTCTGTTCTGTGCATTCAACTAACAGAGTTGAACCTTACTTTTGATTGAGCCTTTCTGAAACACTCTTTCTGTAGAAACTGCAATTGGACATTCTGAGCGCTAAGAGGACTCTATTGGGAAAAATAATATCTTCAAATAAAAACTACACAGAAGCATTGTGTGAAACTTATTTCTGATATGTTCATTAAGCTAACAGAGTTAAACCATACTTTTGATTGCGCAGTTCTGAACACTCTTTCTGTAGAAAATGCAAGTGGACATTCGGAGCGCTAAGAGGGTAATAGTGGAAAAAGGAATATATTCAAATATAAACTACACAGTAGCATTCTGTGAAAATTCTTTCTGTTCTGTGCATTCAACTAACAGAGTTGAACCTTACTTTTGATTCAGCCGTTCTGAAACACTCTTTCTGTAGAAACTGCAATTGGACATGCTAAGCACTAAGAGGCCTACATTGGGAAAAAGAATATCTTCAAATAAAAACTACACAGATGCATTCTGTGAAACATATTTCTGATCTGTAAATTCAGTTAACAGAGATAAAACATATTTTTTATTGAGCAGTTATGAAACACACTTTTTGTAGAAAATGCAAGTGGAGATTCGGAGCGCTAAGAGGGTAATAGTGGAAAAAGGAATGTCTTCAAATATAAACTACACAGAATCATTCGGTGAAACTTCTTTCTGATCTGTGCATTCAGCTAACAGAGTTAAACCATACTTTTGATTGAGCAGATCTGAACACTCTTTCTGTAGAAAATGCAACTGGACATTTGGAGCGCTAAGAGAGTAGTAGTGGAAAAAGGAATATATCCAAATATAAACTACACAGAAGCATTCTGTGAAACTTCTTTCTGATCTGAGCATTCAGCTAACAGAGTTAAACCATACTTTTGATTGCGCAGTTCTGAACACTCTTTCTGTAGAAAATGCAAGTGGACATTCGGAGCGCTAAGAGGGTAATAGTGGAAAAAGTAATATATTCAAATATAAACTACACAGTAGCATTCTGTGAAAATTCTTTCTGTTCTGTGCATTCAACTAACAGAGTTGAACCTTACTTTTTATTGAGCCGTTCTGAAACACTCTTTCTGTAGAAACTGCAATTGGACATGCTAAGCGCTAAGAGGCCTACATTGGGAAAAGGAATATCTTCAAATAAAAACTACACAGATGCATTCTGTGAAACTTATTTCTGATCTGTAAATTCAGTTAACAGAGATAAAACATATTTTTGATTGAGCAGTTATGAAACACTCTTTTTGTAGAAAATGCAAGTGGAGATTCGGAGCGCTAAGTGGGTAATAGTGGAAAAAGGAATGTCTTCAAATATAAACTACACAGAATCATTCGGTGAAACTTCTTTCTGATCTGTGCATTCAGCTAACAGAGTTAAACCATAATTTTGATTGAGCAGATCTGAACACTCTTTCTGTAGAAAATGCAACTGGACATTTGGAGCACTAAGAGCGTAGTAGTGGAAAAAGGAATATAATCAAATATAAACAACACAGAAGCATTCTGTGAAACTTCTTTCTGATCTGAGCATTCAGCTAACAGAGTTAAACCATAATTTTGATTGAGCAGTTTTGAAACACTGTGTCCGTAGAAAATGCAACTGGACATTCGTAGCGCTAAGTGGGTATAGTGAAAAAAGAATATGTTCAAATATAAACTACACAGAAGCATTGTATGAAACTTCTTTCTGTTCTGTGCATTCAACTAACAGAGTTGAACCTTACTTTTGATTGAGCCGTTCTGAAACACTCTTTCTGTAGAAACTGCAATTGGACATTCTGAGCGCTAGGAGGACTATATTGGGAAAAAGAATGTCTACAAATAAAAACTACACAGAAGAATTGTGTGAAACTTCTTTCTGTTCTGTTTGTTCAACTAAAAGAGTTGAACCTTAGTTTTGATTGAGCCGTTCTGAAACACTCTTTCTGTAGAAAATGCAAGTGGAGATTCGGAGCGCTAAGAGGGTAATAGTGGAAAAAGGAATGTCTCCAAATATAAACTACACAGAATCATTCTGTGAAACTTCTTTCTGATCTGTGCATTCAGCTAACAGAGTTAAAACATACTTTTGATTGAGCAGATCTGAACACTCTTTCTGTAGAAAATGCAACTGGACATTTGGAGCGCTAAGAGAGTACTAGTGGAAAAAGGAATATATTCAAATATAAACTACACAGAAGCATTCAGTGAAACTTCTTTCTGATATGAGCGTTCAGCTAACAGAGTTAAACTATACTTTTGATTGAGCAGTTTTGAAACACTCTGTCTGTAGAAAATGCAACTGGACATTCGTAGCGCTAAGTGGGTAATAGTGGAAAAAAGAATATGTTCAAATATAAACTACACAGAAGCATTGTATGAAACTTCTTTCTGTTCTGTGCATTCAACTAACAGAGTTGAACCTTACTTTTGATTGAGCCTTTCTGAAACACTCTTTCTGTAGAAACTGCAATTGGACATTCTGAGCGCTAAGAGGACTCTATTGGGAAAAATAATATCTTCAAATAAAAACTACACAGAAGCATTGTGTGAAACTTATTTCTGATATGTTCATTAAGCTAACAGAGTTAAACCATACTTTTGATTGCGCAGTTCTGAACACTCTTTCTGTAGAAAATGCAAGTGGACATTCGGAGCGCTAAGAGGGTAATAGTGGAAAAAGGAATATATTCAAATATAAACTACACAGTAGCATTCTGTGAAAATTCTTTCTGTTCTGTGCATTCAACTAACAGAGTTGAACCTTACTTTTGATTCAGCCGTTCTGAAACACTCTTTCTGTAGAAACTGCAATTGGACATGCTAAGCGCTAAGAGGCCTACATTGGGAAAAAGAATATCTTCAAATAAAAACTACACAGATGCATTCTGTGGAACTTATTTCTGATCTGTAAATTCAGTTAACAGAGATAAAACATATTTTTGATTGAGCAGTTATGAAACACTCTTTTTGTAGAAAATGCAAGTGGAGATTCGGAGCGCTAAGAGGGTAATAGTGGAAAAAGGAATGTCTTCAAATATAAACTACACAGAATCATTCGGTGAAACTTCTTTCTGATCTGTGCATTCAGCTAACAGAGTTAAACCATACTTTTGATTGAGCAGATCTGAACACTCTTTCTGTAGAAAATGCAAATGGACATTTGGAGCGCTAAGAGCGTAGTAGTGGAAAAAGGAATATATTCAAATATAAACTACACAGAAGCATTCTGTGAAACTTCTTTCTGATCTGAGCATTCAGCTAACAGAGTTAAACCATACTTTTGATTGAGCAGTTTTGAAACACTCTGTCTGTAGAAAATGCAACTGGACATTCGTAGCGCTAAGTGGGTAATAGTGGAAAAAAGAATACGTTCAAATATAAACTACACAGAAGCATTGTATGAAACTTCTTTCTGTTCTGTGCATTCAACTAACAGAGTTGAACCTTACTTTGATTGAGCCTTTCTGAAACACTCTTTCTGTAGAAACTGCAATTGGACATTCTGAGCGCTAAGAGGCCTCTATTGGGAAAAATAATATCTTCAAATAAAAACTACACAGAAGCATTGTGTGAAACTTATTTCTGATATGTTCATTAAGCTAACAGAGTTAAACCGTACTTTTGATTGCGCAGTTCTGAACACTCTTTCTGTAGAAAATGCAAGTGGACATTCGGAGCGCTAAGAGGGTAATAGTGGAAAAAGGAATATATTCAAATATAAACTACACAGTAGCATTCTGTGAAAATTCTTTCTGTTCTGTGCATTCAACTAACAGAGTTGAACCTTACTTTTGATTGAGCCGTTCTGAAACACTCTTTCTGTAGAAACTGCAATTGGACATGCTAAGCGCTAAGAGGCCTACATAGGGAAAAAGAATATCTTCAAATAAAAACTACACAGATGCATTCTGTGAAACTTATTTCTGATCTGTAAATTCAGTTAACAGAGATAAAACATATTTTTGATTGAGCAGTTATGAAACACTCTTTTTGTAGAAAATGCAAGTGGAGATTCGGAGCGCTAAGAGGGTAATAGTGGAAAAAGGAATGTCTTCAAATATAAACTACACAGAATCATTCGGTGAAACTTCTTTCTGATCTGTGCATTCAGCTAACAGAGTTAAACCATACTTTTGATTGAGCAGATCTGAACACTCTTTCTGTAGAAAATGCAACTGGACATTTGGAGCGCTAAGAGCGTAGTAGTGGAAAAAGGAATATATTCAAATATAAACAACACAGAAGCATTCTGTGAAACTTCTTTCTGATCTGAGCATTCAGCTAACAGAGTTAAACCATACTTTTGATTGAGCAGTTTTGAAACACTGTGTCTGTAGGAAATGCAACTGGACATTCGTAGCGCTAAGTGGGTATATTGGAAAAAAGAATATGTCCAAATATAAACTACACAGAAGCATTCTGTGAAACTTCTTGCTGTTCTGTGCATTCAACTAACAGAGTTGAACCTTACTTTTGATTGAGCCGTTCTGAAACACTCTTTCTGAAGAAACTGCAATTGGACATTCTGAGCGCTAAGAGGTCTCTATTGGTAAAAGTAATATCTTCAAATAAAAACTACACAGAAGCATTGTGTGAAACTTATTTCTGATATGTTCATTAAGCTAACAGAGTTAAACCATACTTTTGATTGCGCAGTTCTGAACACTCTTTCTGTAGAAAATGCAAGTGGACATTCGGAGCGCTAAGAGGGTAATAGTGGAAAAAGGAATATATTCAAATATAAACTACACAGTAGCATTCTGTGAAAACTCTTACTGTACTGTGCATTCAGCCAACAGAGTTGAACCTTACTTTTGATTGAGCCGTTCTGAAACACTCTTTCTGTAGAAACTGCAATTGGACATGCTAAGCGCTAAGAGGCCTACATTGGGAAAAAGAATATCTTCAAATAAAAACTACACAGATGCATTCGGTGAAACTTATTTCTGATCTGTAAATTCAATTAACAGAGATAAAACATATTTTTGATTGAGCAGTTATGAAACACTCTTTTTGTAGAAAATGCAAGTGGAGATTCGGAGTGCTAAGAGGGTAATAGTGGAAAAAGGAATATATTCAAATATAAACTACACAGAAGCATTCTGTGAAACTTCTTTCTGATCTGAGCATTCAGCTAACAGAGTTAAACCATACTTTTGATTGAGCAGTTTTGAAACACTCTGTCTGTAGAAAATGCAACTGGACATTCGTAGCGCTAAGTGGGTAATAGTGGAAAAAAGAATATGTTCAAATATAAACTACACAGAAGCATTCTGTGAAACTTCTTTCTGTTCTGTGCATTCAACTAACAGAGTTGAACCTTACTTTTGATTGAGCCGTTCTGAAACACTCTTTCTGTAGAAACTGCAATTGGACATTCTGAGCGCTAGAAGGCCTATATTGGGAAAAAGAATGTCTACAAATAAAAACTACAGAGAAGAATTGTGTGAAACTTCTTTCTGTTCTGTTTGTTCAACTAAAAGAATTGAACCGTAGTTTTGATTGTGTCGTTCTGAGAAACTCTTTCTGTAGAAAATGCAAGTGGAGATTCGGAGCGCTAAGAGGGTAATAGTGGAAAAAAGAATGTCTCCAAATATAAACTACACAGAATCATTCTGTGAAACTTTTTTCTGATCTGTGCATTCAGCTAACAGAATTAAACCATACTTTTGATAGAGCAGATCTGAACACTCTTTCTGTAGAAAATGCAACTGGACATTTGGAGCGCTAAGAGAGTAGTAGTGGAAAAAGGAATATATTCAAATATAAACTACACAGAAGCATTCTGTGAAACTTCTTTCTGATCTGAGCATTCAGCTAACAGAGTTAAACCATACTTTTGATTGAGCAGTTTTGAAACACTCTGTCTGTAGAAAATGCAACTGGACATTCGTAGCGCTAAGTGGGTAATTGTGGAAAAAAAATATGTTCAATTATAAACTAAACAGAAGCAGTGTATGAAACTACTTTCTGTTCTGTGAATTCAACTAACAGAGTTGAACCTTACTTTTGATTGAGCCTTTCTGAAACACTGTTTCTGTAGAAACTGCAGTTGGACATTCTGAGCGCTAAGAGGCCTATATTGGGAAAAATAATATCTTCAAATAAAAACTACACAGAAGCATTGTGTGAAACTTATTTCTGATATGTTCATTAAGCTAACAGAGTTAAACCATACTTTTGATTGCGCAGTTCTGAACACTCTTTCTGTAGAAAATGCAAGTGGACATTCGGAGCGCTAAGAGGGTAATAGTGGAAAAAGGAATATATTCAAATATAAACTACACAGTAGCATTCTGTGAAAATTCTTTCTGTTCTGTGCATTCAACTAACAGAGTTGAACCTTACTTTTGATTGAGCCGTTCTGAAACACTCTTGCTGTAGAAACTGCAATTGGACATGCTAAGCGCTAAGAGGCCTACATTGGGAAAAAGAATATCTTCAAATAAAAACTACACAGATGCATTCTGTGAAACTTATTTCTGATCTGTAAATTCAGTTAACAGAGATAAAACATATTTTTGATTGAGCAGTTATGAAACACTCTTTTTGTAGAAAATGCAAGTGGAGATTGGGAGCGCTAAGAGGGTAATAGTGGAAAAAGGAATGTCTTCAAATATAAACTACACAGAATCATTCGGTGAAACTTCTTTCTGATCCGTGCATTCAGCTAACAGAGCTAAACCATACTTTTGATTGAGCAGATCTGAACACTCTTTCTGTAGAAAATGCAACTGGACATTTGGAGCGCTAAGAGCGTAGTAGTGGAAAAAGGAATATATTCAAATATAAACTACACAGAGGCATTCTGTGAAACTTCTTTCTGATCTGAGCATTCAGCTAACAGAGTTAAACCATACTTTTGATTGAGCAGTTTTGAAACACTCTGTCTGTAGAAAATGCAACTGGACATTCGTAGCGCTAAGTGGGTAATAGTGGAAAAAAAAATATGTTCAAATATAAACTACACAGAAGCATTGTATGAAACTTCTTTCTGTTCTGTGCATTCAACTAACAGAGTTGAACCTTACTTTTGATTGAGCCGTTCTGAAACACTCTTTCTGTAGAAACTGCAATTGGACATTCTGAGCGCTAAGAGGCCTATATTGGGAAAAAGAATGTCTACAAATAAAAACTACACAGAAGAATTGTGTGAAACTTCTTTCTGTTCTGTTTGTTCAACTAAGAGAGTTGAAACTTAGTTTTGATTGAGCCGTTCTGAAACACACTTTCTGTAGAAAATGCAAGTGGAGTTTCGGAGCGCTAAGAGGGTAATAGTGGAAAAAGGAATGTCTCCAAATATAAACTACACAGAATCATTCTGTGAAACTTCTTTCTGATCTGTGCATTCAGCTAACAGAGTTAAACCATACTTTTGATTGAGCAGATCTGAACACTCTTTCTGTAGAAAATGCAACTGAACATTTGGAGCGCTAAGAGAGTAGTAGTGGAAAAAGGAATATATTCAAATATAAACTACACAGAAGCATTCTGTGAAACTTCTTTCTGATCTGAGCATTCAGCTAACAGAGTTAAACCATACTTTTGATTGAGCAGTTTTGAAACACTCTGTCTGTAGAAAATGCAACTGGACATTCGTAGCGCTAAGTGGGTAATTGTGGAAAAAAGAATATGTTCAAATATAAACTACACAGAAGCAGTGTATGAAACTTCTTTCTGTTCTGTGAATTCAACTAACAGAGTTGAACCTTACTTTTGATTGAGCCTTTCTGAAACACTCTTTCTGTAGAAACTGCAATTGGACATTCTGAGCGCTAAGAGGCCTATATTGGGAAAAATAATATCTTCAAATAAAAACTACACAGAAGCATTGTGTGAAACTTATTTCTGATATGTTCATTAAGCTAACAGAGTTAAACCATACTTTTGATTGCGAAGTTCTGAACACTCTTTCTGTAGAAAATGCAAGTGGACATTCGGAGCGCTAAGAGGGTAATAGTGGAAAAAGGAATATATTCAAATATAAACTACACAGTAGCATTCTGTGAAAATTCTTTCTGTTCTGTGCATTCAACTAACAGAGTTGAACCTTACTTTTGATTGAGCCGTTCTGAAACACTCTTTCTGTAGAAACTGCAATTGGACATGCTAAGCGCTAAGAGGCCTACATTGGGAAAAAAATATCTTCAAATAAAAACTACACAGATGCATTCTGTGAAACTTATTTCTGATCTGTAAATTCAGTTAACAGAGATAAAACATATTTTTGATTGAGCAGTTATGAAACACTCTTTTTGTAGAAAATGCAAGTGGAGATTGGGAGCGCTAAGAGTGTAATAGTGGAAAAAGGAATGTCTTCAAATATAAACTACACAGAATCATTCGGTGAAACTTCTTTCTGATCCGTGCATTCAGCTAACAGAGTTAAACCATACTTTTGATTGAGCAGATCTGAACACTCTTTCTGTAGAAAATGCAACTGGACATTTGGAGCGCTAAGAGCGTAGTAGTGGAAAAAGGAATATATTCAAATATAAACTACACAGAGGCATTCTGTGAATCTTCTTTCTGATCTGAGCATTCAGCTAACAGAGTTAAACCATACTTTTGATTGAGCAGTTTTGAAACACTCTGTCTGTAGAAAATGCAACTGGACATTCGTAGCGCTAAGTGGGTAATAGTGGAAAAAAGAATATGTTCAAATATAAACTACACAGAAGCATTGTATGAAACTTCTTTCTTTTCTGTGCATTCAACTAACAGAGTTGAACCTTACTTTTGATTGAGCCTTTCTGAAACACTCTTTCTGTAGAAACTGCAATTGGACATTCTGAGCGCTAAGAGGCCTATATTGGGAAAAATAATATCTTCAAATAAAAACTACACAGAAGCATTGTGTGAAACTTATTTCTGATTTGTTCATTAAGCTAACAGAGTTAAACCATACTTTTGATTGCGCAGTTCTGAACACTCTTTCTGTAGAAAATGCAAGTGGACATTCGGAGCGCTAAGAGGGTAATAGTGGAAAAAGGAATATATTCAAATATAAACTACACAGTAGCATTCTGTGAAAATTCTTTCTGTTCTGTGCATTCAACTAACAGAGTTGAACCTTACTTTTGATTGAGCCGTTCTGAAACACTCTTTCTGTAGAAACTGCAATTGGACATGCTAAGCGCTAAGAGGCCTACATAGGGAAAAAGAATATCTTCAAATAAAAACTACACAGATGCATTCTGTGAAACTTATTTCTGATCTGTAAATTCAGTTAACAGAGATAAAACATATTTTTGATTGAGCAGTTATGAAACACTCTTTTTGTAGAAAATGCAAGTGGAGATTCGGAGCGCTAAGAGGGTAATAGTGGAAAAAGGAATGTCTTCAAATATAAACTACACAGAATCATTCGGTGAAACTTCTTTCTGATCTGTGCATTCAGCTAACAGAGTTAAACCATACTTTTGATTGAGCAGATCTGAACACTCTTTCTGTAGAAAATGCAACTGGACATTTGGAGCGCTAAGAGCGTAGTAGTGGAAAAAGGAATATATTCAAATATAAACAACACAGAAGCATTCTGTGAAACTTCTTTCTGATCTGAGCATTCAGCTAACAGAGTTAAACCATACTTTTGATTGAGCAGTTTTGAAACACTGTGTCTGTAGAAAATGCAACTGGACATTCGTAGCGCTAAGTGGGTATAGTGGAAAAAAGAATATGTCCAAATATAAACTACACAGAAGCATTCTGTGAAACTTCTTGCTGTTCTGTGCATTCAACTAACAGAGTTGAACCTTACTTTTGATTGAGCCGTTCTGAAACACTCTTTCTGAAGAAACTGCAATTGGACATTCTGAGCGCTAAGAGGTCTCTATTGGTAAAAGTAATATCTTCAAATAAAAACTACACAGAAGCATTGTGTGAAACTTATTTCTGATATGTTCATTAAGCTAACAGAGTTAAACCATACTTTTGATTGCGCAGTTCTGAACACTCTTTCTGTAGAAAATGCAAGTGGACATTCGGAGCGCTAAGAGGGTAATAGTGGAAAAAGGAATATATTCAAATATAAACTACACAGTAGCATTCTGTGAAAACTCTTACTGTACTGTGCATTCAGCCAACAGAGTTGAACCTTACTTTTGATTGAGCCGTTCTGAAACACTCTTTCTGTAGAAACTGCAATTGGACATGCTAAGCGCTAAGAGGCCTACATTGGGAAAAAGAATATCTTCAAATAAAAACTACACAGATGCATTCGGTGAAACTTATTTCTGATCTGTAAATTCAATTAACAGAGATAAAACATATTTTTGATTGAGCAGTTATGAAACACTCTTTTTGTAGAAAATGCAAGTGGAGATTCGGAGTGCTAAGAGGGTAATAGTGGAAAAAGGAATATATTCAAATATAAACTACACAGAAGCATTCTGTGAAACTTCTTTCTGATCTGAGCATTCAGCTAACAGAGTTAAACCATACTTTTGATTGAGCAGTTTTGAAACACTCTGTCTGTAGAAAATGCAACTGGACATTCGTAGCGCTAAGTGGGTAATAGTGGAAAAAAGAATATGTTCAAATATAAACTACACAGAAGCATTCTGTGAAACTTCTTTCTGTTCTGTGCATTCAACTAACAGAGTTGAACCTTACTTTTGATTGAGCCGTTCTGAAACACTCTTTCTGTAGAAACTGCAATTGGACATTCTGAGCGCTAGAAGGCCTATATTGGGAAAAAGAATGTCTACAAATAAAAACTACAGAGAAGAATTGTGTGAAACTTCTTTCTGTTCTGTTTGTTCAACTAAAAGAATTGAACCGTAGTTTTGATTGTGTCGTTCTGAGAAACTCTTTCTGTAGAAAATGCAAGTGGAGATTCGGAGCGCTAAGAGGGTAATAGTGGAAAAAAGAATGTCTCCAAATATAAACTACACAGAATCATTCTGTGAAACTTTTTTCTGATCTGTGCATTCAGCTAACAGAATTAAACCATACTTTTGATAGAGCAGATCTGAACACTCTTTCTGTAGAAAATGCAACTGGACATTTGGAGCGCTAAGAGAGTAGTAGTGGAAAAAGGAATATATTCAAATATAAACTACACAGAAGCATTCTGTGAAACTTCTTTCTGATCTGAGCATTCAGCTAACAGAGTTAAACCATACTTTTGATTGAGCAGTTTTGAAACACTCTGTCTGTAGAAAATGCAACTGGACATTCGTAGCGCTAAGTGGGTAATTGTGGAAAAAAAATATGTTCAATTATAAACTAAACAGAAGCAGTGTATGAAACTACTTTCTGTTCTGTGAATTCAACTAACAGAGTTGAACCTTACTTTTGATTGAGCCTTTCTGAAACACTGTTTCTGTAGAAACTGCAGTTGGACATTCTGAGCGCTAAGAGGCCTATATTGGGAAAAATAATATCTTCAAATAAAAACTACACAGAAGCATTGTGTGAAACTTATTTCTGATATGTTCATTAAGCTAACAGAGTTAAACCATACTTTTGATTGCGCAGTTCTGAACACTCTTTCTGTAGAAAATGCAAGTGGACATTCGGAGCGCTAAGAGGGTAATAGTGGAAAAAGGAATATATTCAAATATAAACTACACAGTAGCATTCTGTGAAAATTCTTTCTGTTCTGTGCATTCAACTAACAGAGTTGAACCTTACTTTTGATTGAGCCGTTCTGAAACACTCTTGCTGTAGAAACTGCAATTGGACATGCTAAGCGCTAAGAGGCCTACATTGGGAAAAAGAATATCTTCAAATAAAAACTACACAGATGCATTCTGTGAAACTTATTTCTGATCTGTAAATTCAGTTAACAGAGATAAAACATATTTTTGATTGAGCAGTTATGAAACACTCTTTTTGTAGAAAATGCAAGTGGAGATTGGGAGCGCTAAGAGGGTAATAGTGGAAAAAGGAATGTCTTCAAATATAAACTACACAGAATCATTCGGTGAAACTTCTTTCTGATCCGTGCATTCAGCTAACAGAGCTAAACCATACTTTTGATTGAGCAGATCTGAACACTCTTTCTGTAGAAAATGCAACTGGACATTTGGAGCGCTAAGAGCGTAGTAGTGGAAAAAGGAATATATTCAAATATAAACTACACAGAGGCATTCTGTGAAACTTCTTTCTGATCTGAGCATTCAGCTAACAGAGTTAAACCATACTTTTGATTGAGCAGTTTTGAAACACTCTGTCTGTAGAAAATGCAACTGGACATTCGTAGCGCTAAGTGGGTAATAGTGGAAAAAAAAATATGTTCAAATATAAACTACACAGAAGCATTGTATGAAACTTCTTTCTGTTCTGTGCATTCAACTAACAGAGTTGAACCTTACTTTTGATTGAGCCGTTCTGAAACACTCTTTCTGTAGAAACTGCAATTGGACATTCTGAGCGCTAAGAGGCCTATATTGGGAAAAAGAATGTCTACAAATAAAAACTACACAGAAGAATTGTGTGAAACTTCTTTCTGTTCTGTTTGTTCAACTAAGAGAGTTGAAACTTAGTTTTGATTGAGCCGTTCTGAAACACACTTTCTGTAGAAAATGCAAGTGGAGTTTCGGAGCGCTAAGAGGGTAATAGTGGAAAAAGGAATGTCTCCAAATATAAACTACACAGAATCATTCTGTGAAACTTCTTTCTGATCTGTGCATTCAGCTAACAGAGTTAAACCATACTTTTGATTGAGCAGATCTGAACACTCTTTCTGTAGAAAATGCAACTGAACATTTGGAGCGCTAAGAGAGTAGTAGTGGAAAAAGGAATATATTCAAATATAAACTACACAGAAGCATTCTGTGAAACTTCTTTCTGATCTGAGCATTCAGCTAACAGAGTTAAACCATACTTTTGATTGAGCAGTTTTGAAACACTCTGTCTGTAGAAAATGCAACTGGACATTCGTAGCGCTAAGTGGGTAATTGTGGAAAAAAGAATATGTTCAAATATAAACTACACAGAAGCAGTGTATGAAACTTCTTTCTGTTCTGTGAATTCAACTAACAGAGTTGAACCTTACTTTTGATTGAGCCTTTCTGAAACACTCTTTCTGTAGAAACTGCAATTGGACATTCTGAGCGCTAAGAGGCCTATATTGGGAAAAATAATATCTTCAAATAAAAACTACACAGAAGCATTGTGTGAAACTTATTTCTGATATGTTCATTAAGCTAACAGAGTTAAACCATACTTTTGATTGCGAAGTTCTGAACACTCTTTCTGTAGAAAATGCAAGTGGACATTCGGAGCGCTAAGAGGGTAATAGTGGAAAAAGGAATATATTCAAATATAAACTACACAGTAGCATTCTGTGAAAATTCTTTCTGTTCTGTGCATTCAACTAACAGAGTTGAACCTTACTTTTGATTGAGCCGTTCTGAAACACTCTTTCTGTAGAAACTGCAATTGGACATGCTAAGCGCTAAGAGGCCTACATTGGGAAAAAAATATCTTCAAATAAAAACTACACAGATGCATTCTGTGAAACTTATTTCTGATCTGTAAATTCAGTTAACAGAGATAAAACATATTTTTGATTGAGCAGTTATGAAACACTCTTTTTGTAGAAAATGCAAGTGGAGATTGGGAGCGCTAAGAGTGTAATAGTGGAAAAAGGAATGTCTTCAAATATAAACTACACAGAATCATTCGGTGAAACTTCTTTCTGATCCGTGCATTCAGCTAACAGAGTTAAACCATACTTTTGATTGAGCAGATCTGAACACTCTTTCTGTAGAAAATGCAACTGGACATTTGGAGCGCTAAGAGCGTAGTAGTGGAAAAAGGAATATATTCAAATATAAACTACACAGAGGCATTCTGTGAATCTTCTTTCTGATCTGAGCATTCAGCTAACAGAGTTAAACCATACTTTTGATTGAGCAGTTTTGAAACACTCTGTCTGTAGAAAATGCAACTGGACATTCGTAGCGCTAAGTGGGTAATAGTGGAAAAAAGAATATGTTCAAATATAAACTACACAGAAGCATTGTATGAAACTTCTTTCTTTTCTGTGCATTCAACTAACAGAGTTGAACCTTACTTTTGATTGAGCCTTTCTGAAACACTCTTTCTGTAGAAACTGCAATTGGACATTCTGAGCGCTAAGAGGCCTATATTGGGAAAAATAATATCTTCAAATAAAAACTACACAGAAGCATTGTGTGAAACTTATTTCTGATTTGTTCATTAAGCTAACAGAGTTAAACCATACTTTTGATTGCGCAGTTCTGAACACTCTTTCTGTAGAAAATGCAAGTGGACATTCGGAGCGCTAAGAGGGTAATAGTGGAAAAAGGAATATATTCAAATATAAACTACACAGTAGCATTCTGTGAAAATTCTTTCTGTTCTGTGCATTCAACTAACAGAGTTGAACCTTACTTTTGATTGAGCCGTTCTGAAACACTCTTTCTGTAGAAACTGCAATTGGACATGCTAAGCGCTAAGAGGCCTACATTGGGAAAAAGAATATCTTCAAATAAAAACTACACAGATGCATTCTGTGAAACTTATTTCTGATCTGTAAATTCAGTTAACAGAGATAAAACATATTTTTGATTGAGCAGTTATGAAACACTCTTTTTGTAGAAAATGCAAGTGGAGATTGGGAGCGCTAAGAGGGTAATAGTGGAAAAAGGAATGTCTTCAAATATAAACTACACAGAATCATTCGGTGAAACTTCTTTCTGATCCGTGCATTCAGCTAACAGGGTTAAACCATACTTTTGATTGAGCAGATCTGAACACTCTTTCTGTAGAAAATGCAACTGGACATTTGGAGCGCTAAGAGCGTAGTAGTGGAAAAAGGAATATATTCAAATATAAACTACACAGAGGCATTCTGTGAAACTTCTTTCTGATCTGAGCATTCAGCTAACAGAGTTAAACCATACTTTTGATTGAGCAGTTTTGAAACACTCTGTCTGTAGAAAATGCAACTGGACATTCGTAGCGCTAAGTGGGTAATAGTGGAAAAAAGAATATGTTCAAATATAAACTACACAGAAGCATTTTATGAAACTTCTTTCTGTTCTGTGCATTCAACTAACAGAGTTGAACCTTACTTTTGATAGAGCCTTTCTGAAACACTCTTTCTGTAGAAACTGCAATTGGACATTCTGAGCGCTAAGAGGCCTCTATTGGGAAAAATAATATCTTCAAATAAAAACTACACAGAAGCATTGTGTGAAACTTATTTCTGATATGTTCATTAAGCAAACAGAGTTAAACCATACTTTTGATTGCGCAGTTCTGAACACTCTTTCTGTAGAAAATGCAAGTGGACATTCGGAGCGCTAAGAGGGTAATAGTGCAAAAAGGAATATATTCAAATATAAAATACACAGTAGCATTCTGTGAAAATTCTTTCTGTTCTGTGCATTCAACTAACAGAGTTGAACCTTACTTTTGATTGAGCCGTTCTGAAACACTCTTTCTGTAGAAACTGCAATTGGACATGCTAAGCGCTAAGAGGCCTACATTGGGAAAAAGAATATCTTCAAATAAAAACTACACAGATGCATTCTGTGAAACTTTTTTCTGATCTGTAAATTCAGTTAACAGAGATAAAACATATTTTTGATTGAGCAGTTATGAAACACTCTTTTTGTAGAAAATGCAAGTGGAGATTCGGAGCGCTAAGAGGGTAATAGTGGAAAAAGGAATGTCTTCAAATATAAACTACACAGAATCATTCGGTGAAACTTCTTTCTGATCCGTGCATTCAGCTAACAGGGTTAAACCATACTTTTGATTGAGCAGATCTGAACACTCTTTCTGTAGAAAATGCAACTGGACATTTGGAGCGCTAAGAGCGTAGTAGTGGAAAAAGGAATATATTCAAATATAAACTACACAGAGGCATTCTGTGAAACTTCTTTCTGATCTGAGCATTCAGCTAACAGAGTTAAACCATACTTTTGATTGAGCAGTTTTGAAACACTCTGTCTGTAGAAAATGCAACTGGACATTCGTAGCGCTAAGTGGGTAATAGTGGAAAAAAGAATATGTTCAAATATAAACTACACAGAAGCATTTTATGAAACTTCTTTCTGTTCTGTGCATTCAACTAACAGAGTTGAACCTTACTTTTGATAGAGCCTTTCTGAAACTCTCTTTCTGTAGAAACTGCAATTGGACATTCTGAGCGCTAAGAGGCCTCTATTGGGAAAAATAATATCTTCAAATAAAAACTACACAGAAGCATTGTGTGAAACTTATTTCTGATATGTTCATTAAGCAAACAGAGTTAAACCATACTTTTGATTGCGCAGTTCTGAACACTCTTTCTGTAGAAAATGCAAGTGGACATTCGGAGCGCTAAGAGGGTAATAGTGCAAAAAGGAATATATTCAAATATAAAATACACAGTAGCATTCTGTGAAAATTCTTTCTGTTCTGTGCATTCAACTAACAGAGTTGAACCTTACTTTTGATTGAGCCGTTCTGAAACACTCTTTCTGTAGAAACTGCAATTGGACATGCTAAGCGCTAAGAGGCCTACATTGGGAAAAAGAATATCTTCAAATAAAAACTACACAGATGCATTCTGTGAAACTTATTTCTGATCTGTAAATTCAGTTAACAGAGATAAAACATATTTTTGATTGAGCAGTTATGAAACACTCTTTTTGTAGAAAATGCAAGTGGAGATTCCGAGCGCTAAGAGGGTAATAGTGGAAAAAGGAATGTCTTCAAATATAAACTACACAGAATCATTCGGTGAAACTTCTTTCTGATCTGTGCATTCAGCTAACAGAGTTAAACCATACTTTTGATTGAGCAGATCTGAACACACTTTCTGTAGAAAATGCAACTGGACATTTGGAGCGCTAAGAGCGTAGTAGTGGAAAAAGGAATATATTCAAATATAAACTACACAGAAGCATTCTGTGAAACTTCTTTCTGATCTGAGCATTCAGCTAACAGAGTTAAACCATACTTTTGATTGAGCAGTTTTGAAACACTCTGTCTGTAGAAAATGCAACTGGACATTCGTAGCGCTAAGTGGGTAATAGTGGAAAAAAGAATATGTTCAAATATAAACTACACAGAAGCATTGTATGAAACTTCTTTCTGTTCTGTGCATTCAACTAACAGAGTTGAACCTTACTTTTGATTGAGCCGTTCTGAAACACTCTTTCTGTAGAAACTGCAATTGGACATGCTAAGCGCTAAGAGGCCTATATTGGGAAAAAGAATATCTTCAAATAAAAACTACACAGATGCATTCTGTGAAACTTTTTTCTGATCTGTAAATTCAGTTAACAGAGATAAAACATATTTTTGATTGAGCAGTTATGAAACACTCTTTCTGTAGAAACTGCAATTGGACATTCTGAGAGCTAAGAGGCCTATATTGGGAAAAAGAATGTCTAAAAATAAAAACTACACAGAAGAATTGTGTGAAACTTCTTTCTGTTCTGTTTGTTCAACTAAAGGAGTTGAACCTTAGTTTTGATTGAGCCGTTCTGAAACACTCTTTCTGTAGAAAATGCAAGTGGAGATTCGGAGCGCTATGAGGGTAATAGTGGAAAAAGGAATGTCTCCAAATATAAACTACACAGAATCATTCTGTGAAACTTCTTTCTGATCTGTGCATTCAGCTAACAGAGTTAAACCATACTTTTGATTGAGCAGATCTGAACACTCTTTCTGTAGAAAATGCAACTGGACATTTGGAGCGCTAAGAGAGTAGTAGTGGAAAAAGGAATATATTCAAATATAAACTACACAGAAGCATTTTGTGAAACTTCTTTCATATCTGAGCATTCAGCTAACAGAGTTAAACCATACTTTTGATTGTGCAGTTTTGAAACACTCTGTCTGTAGAAAATGCAACTGGACATTCGTAGCGCTAAGTGGGTAATAGTGGAAAAAAGAATATGTTCAAATATAAACTACACAGAAGCATTCTGTGAAACTTCTTTCTGTTCTGTGCATTCAACTAACAGAGTTGAACCTTACTTTTGATTGAGCCGTTCTGAAACACTCTCTCTGTAGAAACTGCAATTGGACATTCTGAGCGCTAAGAGGCCTCTATTGGGAAAAATAATATCTTCAAATAAAAACTACACAGAAGCATTGTGTGAAACTTATTTCTGATATGTTCATTAAGCTAACAGAGTTAAACCATACTTTTGATTGCGCAGTTCTGAACCCTCTTTCTGTAGAAAATGCAAGTGTACATTCGGAGCGCTAAGAGGGTAATAGTGGAAAAAAGAATATGTTCAAATATAAACTACACAGAAGCATTCTGTGAAACTTCTTTCTGTTCTGTGCATTCAACTAACAGAGTTGAACCTTACTTTTGATTGAGCCGTTCTGAAACACTCTCTCTGTAGAAACTGCAATTGGACATTCTGAGCGCTAAGAGGCCTCTATTGGGAAAAATAATATCTTCAAATAAAAACTACACAGAAGCATTGTGTGAAACTTATTTCTGATATGTTCATTAAGCTAACAGAGTTAAACCATACTTTTGATTGCGCAGTTCTGAACCCTCTTTCTGTAGAAAATGCAAGTGTACATTCGGAGCGCTAAGAGGGTAATAGTGGAAAAAGGAATATATTCAAATATAAACTACACAGTAGCATTCTGTGAAAATTCTTTCTGTTCTGTGCATTCAACTAACAGAGTTGAACCTTACTTTAGATTGAGCTGTTCTGAAACACTCTTTCTGTAGAAACTGCAATTGGACATGCTAAGCGCTAAGAGGCCTACACTGGGAAAAAGTATATCTTCAAATAAAAACTACACAGATGCATTCTGTGAAACTTATTTCTGATCTGTAAATTCAGTTAACAGAGATAAATCATATTTTTGATTGAGCAGTTATGAAACACTCTTTTTGTAGAAAATGCAAGTGCAGATTCGGAGCGCTAAGGGGGTAATAGTGGAAAAAGGAATGTCTTCAAATATAAACTACAAAGAATCATTCGGTGAAACTTCTTTCTGATCTGTGCATTCAGCTAACAGAGTTAAACCATACTTTTGATTGAGCAGATCTGAACACTCTTTCTGTAGAAAATGAAACTGGACATTTGGAGCGCTAAGAGCGTAGTAGTGGAAAAAGGAATATATTCAAATATAAACTACACAGAAGCATTCTGTGAAACTTCTTTCTGATCTGAGCATTCAGCAAACAGAGTTAAACCATACTTTCGATTGAGCAGTTTTGAAACACTCTGTCTGTAGAAAATGCAACTGGACATTCGTAGCGCTAAGTGGGTAATAGTGGAAAAAAGAATATGTTCAAATATAAACTACAGAGAAGCATTCTGTGAAACTTCTTTCTGTTCTGTGCATTCAACTAACAGAGTTGAACCTTACTTTTGATTGAGCCTTTCTGAAACACTCTTTCTGTAGAAACTGCAATTGCACATTCGGAGCGCTAAGAGGCCTCTAATGGGAAAAATAATATCTTCAAATAAAAACTACACAGAAGCATTGTGTGAAACTTATTTCTGATATGTTCATTAAGCTAACAGAGTTAAACCATACTTTTGATTGCGCAGTTCTGAACACTCTTTCTGTAGAAAATGCAAGTGGACTTTCGGAGCGCTAAGAGGGTTATAGTGGAAAAAGGAATATATTCAAATATAAACTACACAGTAGAATTCTGTGAAAATTCTTTCTGTTCTGTGCATTCAACTAACAGAGTTGAACCTTACTTTTGATTGAGCCGTTCTGAAACACTCTTTCTGTAGAAACTGCAATTGGACATGCTAAGCGCTAAGAGGCCTACATTGGGAAAAAGAATATCTTCAAATAAAAACTACACAGATGCATTCTGTGAAACTTATTTCTGATCTGTAAATTCAGTTAACAGAGATAAAACATATTTTTGATTGAGCAGTTATGAAACACTCTTTTTGTAGAAAATGCAAGTGGAGATTCGGAGCGCAAAGAGGGTAATAGTGGAAAAAGGAATGTCTTCAAATATAAACTACACAGAATCATTCGGTGAAACTTCTTTCTGATCTGTGCATTCAGCTAACAGAGTTAAACCATACTTTTGATTGAGCAGATCTGAACACTCTTTCTGTAGAAAATGCAACTGGACATTTGGAGCGCTAAGAGCGTAGTAGTGGAAAAAGGAATATATTCAAATATAAACTACACAGAAGCATTCTGTGAAACTTCTTTCTGATCTGAGCATTCAGCTAACAGAGTTAAAAAATACTTTTGATTGAGCAGTTTTGAAACACTCTGTCTGTAGAAAATGCAACTTGACATTCGTAGCGCTAAGTGGGTAATAGTGGAAAAAAGAATATGTTTAAATATAAACTACACAGAAGCATTCTGTGAAACTTCTTTCTGTTCTGTGCATTCAACTAACAGTGTTGAACCTTACTTTTGATTGAGCCGTTCTGAAACACTCTTTCTGTAGAAACTGCAATTGGACATTCTGAGCGCTAAGAGGCCTATATTGGGAAAAAGTATGTCTACAAATAAAAACTACACAGAAGAATTGTGTGAAACTTCTTTCTGTTCTGTTTGTTCAAGTAAAAGAGTTGAATCTTAGTTTTGATTGAGCCGTTCTGACACACTCTTTCTGTAGAAAATGCAAGTGGAGTTTCGGAGCGCTAAGTGGGTAATAGTGGAAAAAGGAATGTCTCCAAATATAAACTACACAGAATCATTCTGTGAAATTTCTTTCTGATCTGTGCATTCAGCTAACAGAGTTAAAACATACTTTTGATTCAGCAGATCTGAACACTCTTCTGTAGAAAATGCAACTGGACATTTGGAGCGCTAAGAGAGTAGTAGTGGAAAAAGGAATATATTCAAATATAAACTACACAGAAGCATTCTGTGAAACTTCTTTCTGATCTGAGCATTCAGCTAACAGAGTTAAACCATACTTTTGATTGAGCAGTTTTGAAACACTCTGTCTGTAGAAAATGCAACTGGACATTCGTAGCGCTAAGTGGGTAATAGTGGAAAAAAGAATATGTTCAAATATAAACTACACAGAAGCATTCTGTGAAACTTCTTTCTGTTCTGTGCATTCAACTAACAGAGTTGAACCTTACATTTGATTGAGCCTTTCTGAAACGCTCTTTCTGTAGAAACTGCAATTGGACATTCTGAGCGCTAAGAGGCCTATATTGGGAAAAATAATATCTTCAAATAAAAACTACACAGAAGCATTGTGTGAAACTTATTTCTGATATGTTCATTAAGCTAACAGAGTTAAACCATACTTTTGATTGCGCAGTTCTGAACACTCTTTCTGTAGAAAATGCAAGTGGACATTCGGAGCGCTAAGAGGGTAATAGTGGAAAAAGGAATATATTCAAATATAAACTACACAGTAGCATTCTGTGAAAATTCTTTCTGTTCTGTGCATTCAACTAACAGAGTTGAACCTTACTTTTGATTGAGCCGTTCTGAAACACTCTTTCTGTAGAAACTGCAATTGGACATGCTAAGCGCTAAGAGGCCTACATTGGGAAAAAGAATCTCTTCAAATAAAAACTACACAGATGCATTCTGTGAAACTTATTTCTGATCTGTAAATTCAGTTAACAGTGATAAAACATATTTTTGATTGAGCAGTTATGAAACACTCTTTTTGTAGAAAATGCAAGTGGAGATTCGGAGCGCTAAGAGGGTAATAGTGGAAAAAGGAATGTCTTCAAATATAAACTACACAGAATCATTCGGTGAAACTTCTTTCTGATCTGTGCATTCAGCTAACAGAGTTAAACCGTACTTTTGATTGAGCAGATCTGAACACTCTTTCTGTAGAAAATGCAACTGGACATTTGGAGCGCTAAGAGCGTAGTAGTGGAAAAAGGAATATATTCAAATATAAACTACACAGAAGCATTCTGTGAAACTTCTTTCTGATCTGAGCATTCAGCTAACAGAGTTAAACCATACTTTTGATTGAGCAGTTTTGAAACACTCTGTCTGTAGAAAATGCAACTGGACATTCGTAGCGCTAAGTGGGTAATAGTGGAAAAAAGAATATGTTCAAATATAAACTACACAGAAGCATTGTATGAAACTTCTTTCTGTTCTGTGCATTCAACTAACAGAGTTGAACCTTACTTTTGATTGAGCCGTTCTGAAACACTCTTTCTGTAGAAACTGCAATTGGACATTCTGAGCGCTAAGAGGCCTATATTGGGAAAAAGAATGTTTACAAATAAAAACTACACAGAAGAATTGTGTGAAACTTCTTTCTGTTCTGTTTGTTCAACTAAAAGAGTTGAACCTTAGTTTTGATTGAGCCGTTCTGAAACACTCTTTCTGTAGAAAATGCAAGTGGAGATTCGGAGCGCTAAGAGGGTAATAGTGGAAAAAGGAATGTCTCCAAATATAAACTACACAGAATCATTCTGTGAAACTTTATTCTGATCTGTGCATTCAGCTAACAGAGTTAAACCATAATTTTGATTGAGCAGATCTGAACTCTCTTTCTGTAGAAAATGCAACTGGACATTTGGAGCGCTGAGAGAGTAGTAGTGGAAAAAGGAATATATTCAAATATAAACTACACAGAAGCATTCTGTGAAATTTCTTTCTGATCTGAGCATTCAGCTAACAGAGTTAAACCATAGTTTTGATTGAGCAGTTTTGAAACACTCTGTCTGTAGAAAATGCAACTGGACATTCGTAGCGCTAAGTGGGTAATTGTGGAAAAAAGAATATGTTCAAATATAAACTACACAGAAGCAGTGTATGAAACTTCTTTCTGTTCTGTGCATTCAACTAACAGAGTTGAACCTTACTTTTGATTGAGCCTTTCTGAAACACTCTTTCTGTAGAAACTGCAATTGGACATTCTGAGCGCTAAGAGGCCTATATTGGGAAAAATAATATCTTCAAATAAAAACTACACAGAAGCATTGTGTGAAACTTATTTCTGATATGTTCATTAAGCTAACAGAGTTAAACCATACTTTTGTTTGCGCAGTTCTGAACACTCTTTCTGTAGAAAATGCAAGTGGACATTCGGAGCGCTAAGAGGGTAATAGTGGAAAAAGGAATATATTCAAATGTAAACTACACAGTAGCATTCTGTGAAAATTCTTTCTGTTCTGTGCATTCAACTAACAGAGTTGAACCTTACTTTTGATTGAGCCGTTCTGAAACACTCTTTCTCTAGAAACTGCAATTGGACATGCTAAGCGCTAAGAGGCCTACACTGGGAAAAAGAATATCTTCAAATAAAAACTACACAGATGCATTCTGTGAAACTTATTTCTGATCTGTAAATTCAGTTAACAGAGATAAAACATATTTTTGATTGAGCAGTTATGAAACACTCTTTTTGTAGAAAATGCAAGTGGAGATTCGGAGCGCTAAGAGGGTAATAGTGGAAAAAGGAATGTCTTCAAATATAAACTACACAGAATCATTCGGTGAAACTTCTTTCTGATCTGTGCATTCAGCTAACAGAGTTAAACCATACTTTTGATTGAGCAGATCTGAACACTCTTTCTGTAGAAAATGCAACTGGACATTTGGAGCGCTAAGAGCGTAGTAGTGGAAAAAGGAATATATTCAAATATAAACTTCACAGAAGCATTCTGTGAAACTTCTTTCTGATCTGAGCATTCAGCTAACAGAGTTAAACCTTACTTTTGATTGAGCAGTTTTGAAACACTCTGTCTGTAGAAAATGCAACTGGACATTCGTAGCGCTTAGTGGGTAATAGTGGAAAAAAGAATATGTTCAAATATAAACTACACAGAAGCATTGTATGAAACTTCTTTCTGTTCTGTGCATTCAACTAACAGAGTTGAACCTTACTTTTGATTGAGCCTTTCTGAAACGCTCTTTCTATAGAAACTGCAATTGGACATTCTGAGCGCTAAGAGGCCTATATTGGGAAACATAATATCTTCAAATAAAAACTACACAGAAGCATTGTGTGAAACTTATTTCTGATATGTTCATTAAGCTAACAGAGTTAAACCATACTTTTGATTGCGCAGTTCTGAACACTCTTTCTGTAGAAAATGCAAGTGGACATTCGGAGCGCTAAGAGGGTAATAGTGGAAAAAGGAATATATTCAAATATAAACTACACAGTAGCATTCTGTGAAAATTCTTTCTGTTCTGTGCATTCAACTAACAGAGTTGAACCTTACTTTTGATTGAGCCGTTCTGAAACACTCTTTCTGTAGAAACTGCAATTGGACATGCTAAGCGCTAAGAGGCCTACATTGGGAAAAAGAATATCTTCAAATAAAAACTACACAGATGCATTCTGTGAAACTTATTTCTGATCTGTAAATTCACTTAACAGAGATAAAACATATTTTTGATTGAGCAGTTATGAAACACTCTTTTTGTAGAAAATGCAAGTGGAGATTCGGAGCGCTAAGAGGGTAATAGTGGAAAAAGGAATGTCTTCAAATATAAACTACACAGAATCATTCGGTGAAACTTCTTTCTGATCTGTGCATTCAGCTAACAGAGTTAAACCATACTTTTGATTGAGCAGATCTGAACACTCTTTCTGTAGAAAATGCAACTGGACATTTGGAGCGCTAAGAGCGTAGTAGTGGAAAAAGGAATATATTCAAATATAAACTACACAGAAGCATTCTGTGAAACATTTTTCTGATCTGAGCATTCAGCTAACAGAGTTAAACCATACTTTTGATTGAGCAGTTTTGAAACACTCTGTCTGTAGAAAATGCAACTGGACATTCGTAGCGCTAAGTGGGTAATAGTGGAAAAAAGAATATGTTCAAATATAAACTACACAGAAGCATTGTATGAAACTTCTTTCTGTTCTGTGCATTCAACTAACAGAGTTGAACCTTACTTTTGGTTGAGCCGTTCTGAAACACTCTTTCTGTAGAAACTGCAATTGGACATTCTGAGCGCTAAGAGGCCTATATTGGGAAAAAGAATGTCTACAAATAAAAACTACACAGAAGAATTGTGTGAAAATTCTTTCTGTTCTGTTTGTTCAACTAAAAGAGTTGAACCTTAGTTTTGATTGAGCCGTTCTGAAACACTCTTTCTGTAGAAAATGCAAGTGGAGATTCGGAGCGCTAAGAGGGTAATAGTGGAAAAAGGAATGTCTCCTAATATAAACTACACAGAATCATTCGGTGAAACTTCTTTCTGATCTGTGCATTCAGCTAACAGAGTTAAACCATACTTTTGATTGAGCAGATCTGAACTCTCTTTCTGTAGAAAATGCAACTGGACATTTGGAGCACTAAGAGAGTAGTAGTGGAAAAAGGAATATATTCAAATATAAACTACACAGAAGCATTCTGTGAAACTTCTTTCTGATCTGAGCATTCAGCTAACAGAGTTAAACCATACTTTTGATTGAGCAGTTTTGAAACACTCTGTCTGTAGAAAATGTAACTGGACATTCGTAGCGCTAAGTGGGTAATTGTGGAAAAAAGAATATGTTCAAATATAAACTACACAGAAGCAGTGTATGAAACTTCTTTCTGTTCTGTGAATTCAACTAACAGAGTTGAACCTTACTTTTGATTGAGCCTTTCTGAAACACTCTTTCTGTAGAAACTGCAATTGGACATTCTGAGCGCTAAGAGGCCTATATTGGGAAAAATAATATCTTCAAATAAAAACTACACAGAAGCATTGTGTGAAACTTATTTCTGATATGTTCATTAAGCTAACAGAGTTAAACCATACTTTTGATTGCGAAGATCTGAACACTCTTTCTGTAGAAAATGCAAGTGGACATTCGGAGCGCTAAGAGGGTAATAGTGGAAAAAGGAATATATTCAAATATAAACTACACAGTAGCATTCTGTGAAAATTCTTTCTGTTCTGTGCATTCAACTAACAGAGTTGAACCTTACTTTTGATTGAGCCGTTCTGAAACACTCTTTCTGTAGAAACTGCAATTGGACATGCTAAGCGCTAAGAGGCCTACATTGGGAAAAAGAATATCTTCAAATAAAAACTACACAGATGCATTCTGTGAAACTTATTTCTGATCTGTAAATTCAGTTAACAGAGATAAAACATATTTTTGATTGAGCAGTTATGAAACACTCTTTTTGTAGAAAATGCAAGTGGAGATTGGGAGCGCTAAGAGTGTAATAGTGGAAAAAGGAATGTCTTCAAATATAAACTACACAGAATCATTCGGTGAAACTTCTTTCTGATCCGTGCATTCAGCTAACAGAGTTAAACCATACTTTTGATTGAGCAGATCTGAACACTCTTTCTGTAGAAAATGCAACTGGACATTTGGAGCGCTAAGAGCGTAGTAGTGGAAAAAGGAATATATTCAAATATAAACTACACAGAGGCATTCTGTGAATCTTCTTTCTGATCTGAGCATTCAGCTAACAGAGTTAAACCATACTTTTGATTGAGCAGTTTTGAAACACTCTGTCTGTAGAAAATGCAACTGGACATTCGTAGCGCTAAGTGGGTAATAGTGGAAAAAAGAATATGTTCAAATATAAACTACACAGAAGCATTGTATGAAACTTCTTTCTTTTCTGTGCATTCAACTAACAGAGTTGAACCTTACTTTTGATTGAGCCTTTCTGAAACACTCTTTCTGTAGAAACTGCAATTGGACATTCTGAGCGCTAAGAGGCCTATATTGGGAAAAATAATATCTTCAAATAAAAACTACACAGAAGCATTGTGTGAAACTTATTTCTGATTTGTTCATTAAGCTAACAGAGTTAAACCATACTTTTGATTGCGCAGTTCTGAACACTCTTTCTGTAGAAAATGCAAGTGGACATTCGGAGCGCTAAGAGGGTAATAGTGGAAAAAGGAATATATTCAAATATAAACTACACAGTAGCATTCTGTGAAAATTCTTTCTGTTCTGTGCATTCAACTAACAGAGTTGAACCTTACTTTTGATTGAGCCGTTCTGAAACACTCTTTCTGTAGAAACTGCAATTGGACATGCTAAGCGCTAAGAGGCCTACATTGGGAAAAAGAATATCTTCAAATAAAAACTACACAGATGCATTCTGTGAAACTTATTTCTGATCTGTAAATTCAGTTAACAGAGATAAAACATATTATTGATTGAGCAGTTATGAAACACTCTTTTTGTAGAAAATGCAAGTGGAGATTGGGAGCGCTAAGAGGGTAATAGTGGAAAAAGGAATGTCTTCAAATATAAACTACACAGAATCATTCGGTGAAACTTCTTTCTGATCCGTGCATTCAGCTAACAGGGTTAAACCATACTTTTGATTGAGCAGATCTGAACACTCTTTCTGTAGAAAATGCAACTGGACATTTGGAGCGCTAAGAGCGTAGTAGTGGAAAAAGGAATATATTCAAATATAAACTACACAGAGGCATTCTGTGAAACTTCTTTCTGATCTGAGCATTCAGCTAACAGAGTTAAACCATACTTTTATTGAGCAGTTTTGAAACACTCTGTCTGTAGAAAATGCAACTGGACATTCGTAGCGCTAAGTGGGTAATAGTGGAAAAAAGAATATGTTCAAATATAAACTACACAGAAGCATTTTATGAAACTTCTTTCTGTTCTGTGCATTCAACTAACAGAGTTGAACCTTACTTTTGATAGAGCCTTTCTGAAACACTCTTTCTGTAGAAACTGCAATTGGACATTCTGAGCGCTAAGAGGCCTCTATTGGGAAAAATAATATCTTCAAATAAAAACTACACAGAAGCATTGTGTGAAACTTATTTCTGATATGTTCATTAAGCAAACAGAGTTAAACCATACTTTTGATTGCGCAGTTCTGAACACTCTTTCTGTAGAAAATGCAAGTGGACATTCGGAGCGCTAAGAGGGTAATAGTGCAAAAAGGAATATATTCAAATATAAAATACACAGTAGCATTCTGTGAAAATTCTTTCTGTTCTGTGCATTCAACTAACAGAGTTGAACCTTACTTTTGATTGAGCCGTTCTGAAACACTCTTTCTGTAGAAACTGCAATTGGACATGCTAAGCGCTAAGAGGCCTACATTGGGAAAAAGAATATCTTCAAATAAAAACTACACAGATGCATTCTGTGAAACTTATTTCTGATCTGTAAATTCAGTTAACAGAGATAAAACATATTTTTGATTGAGCAGTTATGAAACACTCTTTTTGTAGAAAATGCAAGTGGAGATTCCGAGCGCTAAGAGGGTAATAGTGGAAAAAGGAATGTCTTCAAATATAAACTACACAGAATCATTCGGTGAAACTTCTTTCTGATCTGTGCATTCAGCTAACAGAGTTAAACCATACTTTTGATTGAGCAGATCTGAACACACTTTCTGTAGAAAATGCAACTGGACATTTGGAGCGCTAAGAGCGTAGTAGTGGAAAAAGGAATATATTCAAATATAAACTACACAGAAGCATTCTGTGAAACTTCTTTCTGATCTGAGCATTCAGCTAACAGAGTTAAACCATACTTTTGATTGAGCAGTTTTGAAACACTCTGTCTGTAGAAAATGCAACTGGACATTCGTAGCGCTAAGTGGGTAATAGTGGAAAAAAGAATATGTTCAAATATAAACTACACAGAAGCATTGTATGAAACTTCTTTCTGTTCTGTGCATTCAACTAACAGAGTTGAACCTTACTTTTGATTGAGCCGTTCTGAAACACTCTTTCTGTAGAAACTGCAATTGGACATGCTAAGCGCTAAGAGGCCTACATTGGGAAAAAGAATATCTTCAAATAAAAACTACACAGATGCATTCTGTGAAACTTTTTTCTGATCTGTAAATTCAGTTAACAGAGATAAAACATATTTTTGATTGAGCAGTTATGAAACACTCTTTTTGTAGAAAATGCAAGTGGAGATTCGGAGCGCTAAGAGGGTAATAGTGGAAAAAGGAATATATTCAAATATAAAATACACAGTAGCATTCTGTGAAAATTCTTTCTGTTCTGTGCATTCAACTAACAGAGTTGAACCTTACTTTTGATTGAGCCGTTCTGAAACACTCTTTCTATAGAAACTGCAATTGGACATGCTAAGCGCTAAGAGGCCTACACTGGGATAAAGAATATCTTCAAATAAAAACTACACAGATGCATTCTGTGAAACTTATTTCTGATCTGTAAATTCAGTTAACAGAGATAAAACATATTTTTGATTGAGCAGTTATGAAACACTCTTTTTGTAGAAAATGCAAGTGGAGATTCGGAGCGCTAAGAGGGTAATAGTGGAAAAAGGAATGTCTTCAAATATAAACTACACAGAATCATTCGGTGAAACTTCTTTCTGATCTGTGCATTCAGCTAACAGAGTTAAACCATACTTTTGATTGAGCAGATCTGAACACACTTTCTGTAGAAAATGCAACTGGACATTTGGAGCGCTAAGAGCGTAGTAGTGGAAAAAGGAATATATTCAAATATAAACTACACAGAAGCATTCTGTGAAACTTCTTTCTGATCTGAATATTCAGCTAACAGAGTTAAACCATACTTTTGATTGAGCAGTTTTGAAACACTCTGTCTGTAGAAAATGCAACTGGACATTCGCAGCGCTAAGTGGGTAATAGTGGAAAAAAGAATATGTTCAAATATAAACTACACAGAAGCATTGTATGAAACTTCTTTGTGTTCTGTGCATTCAACTAACAGAGTTGAACCTTACTTTTGATTGAGTCGTTCTGAAACACTCTTTCTGTAGAAACTGCAATTGGACATTCTGAGCGCTAAGAGGCCTCTATTGGGAAAAATAATATCTTCAAATAAAAACTACACAGAAGCATTGTGTGAAACTTATTTCTGATATGTTCATTAAGCTAACAGAGATAAACCATACTTTTGATTGCGCAGTTCTGAACACTCTTTCTGTAGAAAATGCAAGTGGACATTCGGAGCGCTAAGAGGGTAATAGTGGAAAAAGGAATATATTCAAATATAAACTACACAGTAGCATTCTGTGTAAATTCTTTCTGTTCTGTGCATTCAACTAACAGATTTGAACCTTACTTTTGATTGAGCCGTTCTGAAACACTTTCTGTAGAAACTGCAATTGGACATGCTAAGCGCTAAGAGGCCTACATTGGGAAAAAGAATATCTTCAAATAAAAACTACACAGATGCATTCTGTGAAACTTATTTCTGATCTGTAAATTCAGTTAACAGAGATAAAACATATTTTTGATTGAGCAGGTATGAAACACTCGTTTTGTAGAAAATGCAAGTGGAGATTCGGAGCGCTAAGAGGGTAATAGTGGAAAAAGGAATGTCTTCAAATATAAACTACACAGAATCATTCGGTGAAACTTCTTTCTGATCAGTGCATTCAGCTAATAGAGTTAAACCATACTTTTGATTGAGCAGATCTGAACACTCTTTCTGTTGAAAATGCAACTGGACATTTGGAGCGCTAAGAGCGTAGTAGTGGAAAAAGGAATATATTCAAATATAAACTACACAGAAGCATTCTGTGAAACTTCTTTCTGATCAGAGCATTCAGCTAACAGAGTTAAACCATACTTTTGATTGAGCAGTTTTGAAACACTCTGTCTGTAGAAAATGCAACTGGACATTCGTAGCGCTAAGTGGGTAATAGTGGAAAAAAGAATATGTTCAAATATAAACTACACAGAAGCATTGTATGAAACTTCTTTCTGTTCTGTGCATTCAACTAACAGAGTTGAACCTTACTTTTGATTGAGCCTTTCTGAAACACTCTTTCTGTAGGAACTGCAATTGGACATTCTGAGCGCTAAGAGGCCTATATTGGGAAAAAAAATATCTTCAAATAAAAACTACACAGAAGAATTGTGTGAAACTTATTTCTGATATGTTCATTAAGCTAACAGAGTTTAACCATACTTTTGATTGCGCAGTTCTGAACACTCTTTCTGTAGAAAATGCAAGTGGACATTCGGAGCGCTAAGAGGGTAATAGTGGAAAAAGGAATATATTCAAATATAAACTACACAGTAGCATTCTGTGAAAATTCTTTCTGTTCTGTGCATTCAACTAACAGAGTTGAACCTTACTTTTGATTGAGCCGTTCTGAAACACTCTTTCTGTAGAAACTGCAATTACACATGCTAAGCGCTAAGAGGCCTACATTGGGAAAAAAATATCTTCAAATAAAAACTACACAGATGCATTCTGTGAAACTTATTTCTGATCTGTAAATTCAGTTAACAGAGATAAATCATATTTTTGATTGAGCAGTTATGAAACACTCTTTTTGTAGAAAATGCAAGTGGAGATTCGGAGCGCTAAGAGGGTAATAGTGGAAAAAGGAATGTCTTCAAATATAAACTACACAGAATCATTCGGTGAAACTTCTTTCTGATCTGTGCATTCAGCTAACAGAGTTAAACCATACTTTTGATTGAGCAGATCTGAACACTCTTTCTGTTGAAAATGCAACTGGACATTTGGAGCGCTAAGAGCGTAGTAGTGGAAAAAGGAATATATTCAAATATAAACTACACAGAAGCATTCTGTGAAACTTCTTTCTGATCTGAGCATAGAGCTAACAGAGTTAAACCATACTTTTGATTGAGCAGTTTTGAAACACTCTGTCTGTAGAAAATGCAACTGGACATTCGTAGCGCTAAGTGGGTAATAGTGGAAAAGAGAATATGTTCAAATATAAACTACACAGAAGCATTGTATGAAACTTCTTTCTGTTCTGTGCATTCAACTAACAGAGTTGAACCTTACTTTTGATTGAGCCGTTCTGAAACACTCTTTCTGTAGAAACTGCAATTGGACATTCTGAGCGCTAAGAGGCCTATATTGGGAAAAAGAATGTCTACAAATAAAAACTACACAGAAGAATTGTGTGAAACTTCTTTCTGTTCTGTTTGTTCAACTAAAAGAGTTGAGCCTTAGTTTTGATTGAGCCGTTCTGAAACACTCTTTCTGTAGAAAATGCAAGTGGAGATTCGGAGCGCTAAGAGGGTAATAGTGGAAAAAGGAATTTCTCCAAATATAAACTACACAGAATCATTCTGTGAAACTTCTTTCTGATCTGTGCATTCAGCTAACAGAGTTAAACCATACTTTTGATTGAGCAGATCTGAACACTCTTTCTGTAGAAAATGCAACTGGACATTTGGAGCGCTAAGAGAGTAGTAGTGGAAAAAGGAATATATTCAAATATAAACTACACAGAAGCATTCTGTGAAACTTCTTTCTGATCTGAGCATTCAGCTAACAGAGTTAAACCATACTTATGATTGAGCAGTTTTGAAACACTCTGTCTGTAGAAAATGCAACTGGACATTCGTAGCGCTAAGTGGGTAATAGTGGAAAAAAGAATATGTTCAAATATAAACTACACAGAAGCATTGTATGAAACTTCTTTCTGTTCTGTGCATTTAACTAACAGAGTTGAACCTTACTTTTGATTGAGCCTTTCTGAAACACTCTTTCTGTAGAAACTGCAATTGGACATTCTGAGCGCTAAGAGGCCTATATTGAGAAAAAAAATATCTTCAAATAAAAACTACACAGAAGCATTGTGTGAAACTTATTTCTGATATGTTCATTAAGCTAACAGAGTTAAACCATACTTTTGATTGCGCAGTTCTGAACACTCTTTCTGTAGAAAATGCAAGTGGACATTCGGAGCGCTAAGAGGGTAATAGTGGAAAAAGGAATATATTCAAATATAAACTACACAGTAGCATTCTGTGAAAATTCTTTCTGTTCTGTGCATTCAACTAACAGAGTTGAACCTTACTTTTGATTGAGCCGTTCTGAAACACTGTTTCTGTAGAAACTGCAATTGGACATGCTAAGCGCTAAGAGGCCTACATTGGGAAAAAGAATATCTTCAAATAAAAACTACACAGATGCATTCTGTGAAACTTATTTCTGATCTGTAAATTCAGTTAACAGAGATAAAACATATTTTTGATTGAGCAGGTATGAAACCCTCTTTTTGTAGAAAATGCAAGTGGAGATTCGGAGCGCTAAGAGGGTAATAGTGGAAAAAGGAATGTCTTCAAATATAAACTACACAGAATCATTCGGTGAAACTTCTTTCTGATCAGTGCATTCAGCTAATAGAGTTAAACCATACTTTTGATTGAGCAGATCTGAACACTCTTTCTGTTGAAAATGCAACTGGACATTTGGAGCGCTAAGAGCGTAGTAGTGGAAAAAGGAATATATTCAAATATAAACTACACAGAAGCATTCTGTGAAACTTCTTTCTGATCAGAGCATTCAGCTAACAGAGTTAAACCATACTTTTGATTGAGCAGTTTTGAAACACTCTGTCTGTAGAAAATGCAACTGGACATTCGTAGCGCTAAGTGGGTAATAGTGGAAAAAAGAATATGTTCAAATATAAACTACACAGAAGCATTGTATGAAACTTCTTTCTGTTCTGTGCATTCAACTAACAGAGTTGAACCTTACTTTTGATTGAGCCTTTCTGAAACACTCTTTCTGTAGAAACTGCAATTGGACATTCTGAGCGCTAAGAGGCCTCTATTGGGAAAAATAATATCTTCAAATAAAAACTACACAGAAGCATTGTGTGAAACTTATTTCTGATATGTTCATTAAGCTAACAGAGTTAAACCATACTTTTGATTGCGCAGTTCTGAACACTCTTTCTGTAGAAAATGCAAGTGGACATTCGGAGCGCTAAGAGGGTAATAGTGGAAAAAGGAATATATTCAAATATAAACTACACAGTAGCATTCTGTGAAAATACTTTCTGTTCTGTGCATTCAACTAACAGAGTTGAACCTTACTTTTGATTGAGCCGTTCTGAAACACTCTTTCTGTAGAAACTGCAATTGGACATGCTAAGCGCTAAGAGGCCTACATTGGGAAAAAGAATATCTTCAAATAAAAACTACACAGATGCATTCTGTGAAACTTATTTCTGATCTGTAAATTCAGTTAACAGAGATAAAACATATTTTTGATTGAGCAGTTATGAAACACTCTTTTTGTAGAAAATGCAAGTGGAGATTCGGAGCGCTAAGAGGGTAATAGTGGAAAAAGGAATGTCTTCAAATATAAACTACACAGAATCATTCGGTGAAACTTCTTTCTGATCTGTGCATTCAGCTAACAGAGTTAAACCATACTTTTGATTGAGCAGATCTGAACACTCTTTCTGTTGAAAATGCAACTGGACATTTGGAGCGCTAAGAGCGTAGTAGTGGAAAAAGGAATATATTCAAATATAAACTACACAGAAGCATTCTGTGAAACTTCTTTCTGATCTGAGCATTCAGCTAACAGAGTTAAACCATACTTTTGATTGAGCAGTTTTGAAACACTCTGTCTGTAGAAAATGCAACTGGACATTCGTAGCGCTAAGTGGGTAATAGTGGAAAAAAGAATATGTTCAAATATAAACTACACAGAAGCATTGTATGAAACTTTTTTCTGTTCTGTGCATTCAACTAACAGAGTTGAACCTTACTTTTGATTGAGCCGTTCTGAAACACTCTTTCTGTAGAAACTGCAATTGGACATTCTGAGCGCTAAGAGGCCTATATGGGAAAAATAATGTCTACAAATAAAAACTACAAAGAAGAATTGTGTGAAACTTCTTTCTGTTCTGTTTGTTCAACTAAAAGAGTTGAACCTTAGTTTTGATTGAGCCATTCTGAAACACTCTTTCTGTAGAAAATGCAAGTGGAGATTCGGAGCGCTAAGAGGGTAATAGTGGAAAAAGGAATGTCTCCAAATATAAACTACACAGAATCATTCGGTGAAACTTCTTTCTGATCTGAGCATTCAGCTAACAGAGTTAAATCATACTTTTGATTGAGCAGATCTGAACACTCTTTCTGTAGAAAATGCAACTGGACATTTGGAGCGCTAAGAGAGTAGTAGTGGAAAAACGAATATATTCAAATATAAACTACACAGAAGCATTCTGTGAAACTTCTTTCTGATCTGAGCATTCAGCTAACAGAGTTAAACCATACTTTTGATTGAGCAGTTTTGAAACACTCTGTCTGTAGAAAATGCAACTGGACATTCGTAGTGCTAAGTGGGTAATAGTGGAAAAAAGAATATGTTCAAATATAAACTACACAGAAGCATTGTATGAAACTTCTTTCTGTTCTGTGCATTCAACTAACAGAGTTGAACCTTACTTTTGATTGAGCCTTTCTGAAACGCTCTTTCTGTAGAAACTGCAATTGGACATTCTGAGTGCTAAGAGGCCTATATTGGGAAAAATAATATCTTCAAATAAAAACTACACAGAAGCATTGTGTGAAACTTATTTCTGATATGTTCATTAAGCTAACAGAGTTAAACCATACTTTTGATTGCGCAGTTCTGAACACTCTTTCTGTAGAAAATGCAAGTGGACATTCGGAGCGCTAAGAGGGTAATAGTGGAAAAAGGAATATATTCAAATATAAACTACACAGTAGCATTCTGTGAAAATTCTTTCTGTTCTGTGCATTCAACTAACAGAGTTGAACCTTACTTTTGATTGAGCCGTTCTGAAACACTCTTTCTGTAGAAACTGCAATTGGACATGCTAAGCGCTAAGAGGCCTACATTGGGAAAAAGAATATCTTCAAATAAAAACTACACAGATGCATTCTGTGAAACTTATTTCTGATCTGTAAATTCAGTTAACAGAGATAAAACATATTTTTGATTGAGCAATTATGAAACACTCTTTTTGTAGAAAATGCAAGTGGAGATTCGGAGCGCTAAGAGGGTAATAGTGGAAAAAGGAATATCTTCAAATAGAAACTACACAGAATCATTCGGAGAAACTTCTTTCTGATCTGTGCATTCAGCTAACAGAGTTAAACCATACCTTTGATTGAGCAGATGTGAACACTCTTTCTGTAGAAAATGCAACTGGACATTTGGAGCGCTAAGAGCGTAGTAGTGGAAAAAGGAATATATTCAAACATAAACTACACAGAAGCATTCTGTGAAATTTCTTTCTGATCTTAGCATTCAGCTAACAGAGTTAAACCATACTTTTGATTGAGCAGTTTTGAAACACTCTGTCTGTAGAAAATGCAACTGGACATTCGTAGTGCTAAGTGGGTAATAGTGGAAAAGAGAATATGTTCAAATATAAACTACACAGACGCATTGTATGAAACTTCTTTCTGTTCTGTGCATTCAACTAACAGAGTTGAACCTTACTTTTGATTGAGCCGTTCTGAAACACTCTTTCTGTAGAAACTGCAATTGGACATTCTGAGCGCTAAGAGTCCTATATTGGGAAAAAGAATGTCTACAAATAAAAACAACACAGAAGAATTGTGTGAAACTTCTTTCTGTTCTGTTTGTTCAACTAAAAGAGTTGAACCTTAGTTTTGATTGAGCCATTCTGAAACACTCTTTCTGTAGAAAATGCAAGTGGAGATTCGGAGCGCTAAGAGGGTAATAGTGGAAAAAGGAATGTCTCCAAATAGAAACTACACAGAATAATTCTGTGAAACTTCTTTCTGATCTGTGCATTCAGCTAACAGGATTAAACCATAGTTTTGATTGAGCAGATCTGAACACTCTTTCTGTAGAAAATGCAACTGGACATTTGGAGCGCTAAGAGAGTAGTAGTGGAAAAAGGAATATATTCAAATATAAACTACACAGAAGCATTCTGTGAAACTTCTTTCTGATCTGAGCATTCAGCTAACAGAGTTAAACCATACTTTTGATTGAGCAGTTTTGAAACACTCTGTCTGTAGAAAATGCAACTGGACATTCGTAGCGCTAAGTGGGTAATAGTGGAAAAAAGAATATGTTCAAATATAAACTACACAGAAGCATTGTATGAAACTTCTTTCTGGTCTGTGCATTCAACTAACAGAGTTGAACCTTACTTTTGATTGAGCCTTTCTGAAACACTCTTTCTGTAGAAACTGCAATTGGACATTCTGAGCGCTAAGAGGCCTATATTGGGAAAAATAATATCTTCAAATAAAAACTACACAGAAGCATTGTGTGAAACTTATTTCTGATATGTTCATTAAGCTAACAGAGTTAAACCATACTTTTGATTGCGCAGTTCTGAACACTCTTTCTGTAGAAAATGCAAGTGGACATTCGGAGCGCTAAGAGGGTAATAGTGGAAAAAGGAATATATTCAAATATAAACTACACAGTAGAATTCTGTGAAAATTCTTTCTGTTCTGTGCATTCAACTAACAGAGTTGAACCTTACTTTTGATTGAGCCGTTCTGAAACACTCTTTCTGTCGAAACTGTAATTGGACATGCTAAGCGCTAAGAGGCCTACATTGGGAAAAAGAATATCTTCAAATAAAAACTACACAGATGCATTCTGTGAAACTTATTTCTGATCTGTAAATTCAGTTAACAGAGATAAAACATATTTTTGATTGAGCAGTTATGAAACACTCTTTTTGTAGAAAATGCAAGTGGAGATTCGGAGCGCTAAGAGGGTAATAGTGGAAAAAGGAATGTCTTCAAATATAAACTACACAGAATCATTCAGTGAAACTTCTTTCTGATCTGTGTATTCAGCTAACAGAGTTAAAGCATACTTTTGATTGAGCAGATCTGAACACTCTTTCTGTTGAAAATGCAACTGGACATTTGGAGCGCTAGGAGCGTAGTAGTGGAAAAAGGAATATATTCAAATATAAACTACACAGAAGCATTCTGTGAAACTTCTTTCCGATCTGAGCATACAGCTAACAGAGTTAAACCATACTTTTGATTGAGCAGTTTTGAAACACTCTGTCTGTTGAAAATGCAACTGGACTTTCGTAGCGCTAAGTGGGTAATAGTGGAAAAAAGTATATGTTCAAATATAAACTACACAGAAGCATTGTACGAAACTTCTTTCTGTTCTGTGCATTCAACTAACAGAGTTGAACCTTACTTTTGATTGAGCCGTTCTGAAACACTCTTTCTGTAGAAACTGCAATTGGACATTCTGAGCGCTAAGAGGCATATATTGGGAAAAAGAATGTCTACAAATAAAAACTACACAGAAGAATTGTGTGAAACTTCTTTCTGTTCTGTTTGTTCAACTAAAAGAGTTGAACCTTAGTTTTGATTGAGCTGTTCTGAAACACTCTTTCTGTAGAAAATGCAAGTGGAGATTCGGAGCGCTAAGAGGGTAATAGTGGAAAAAGGAATGTCTCCAAATATAAACTACACAGAATCATTCTGTGAAACTTCTTTCTGATCTGTGCATTCAGCTAACAGTGTTAAACCATACTTTTGATTGAGCAGATCTGAACACTCTTTCTGTAGAAAATGCAACTGGACATTTGGAGCGCTAAGAGAGTAGTAGTGGAAAAAGGAATATATTCAAATATAAACTACACAGAAGCATTCTGTGAAACTTCTTTCTGATCTGAGCATTCAGCTAACAGAGTTAAACCATACTTTTGATTGAGCAGTTTTGAAACACTCTGTCTGTAGAAAATGCAACTGGACATTCGTAGCGCTAAGTGGGTAATAGTGGAAAAAAGAATATGTTCAAATATAAACTACACAGAAGCATTGTATGAAACTTATTTCTGTTCTGCGCATTCAACTAACAGAGTTGAACCTTACTTTTGATTGAGCCTTTCTGAAACGCTCTTTCTGTAGAAACTGCAATTGGACATTCTGAGCGCTAAGAGGCCTATATTGGGAAAAATAATATCTTCAAATAAAAACTACACAGAAGCATTGTGTGAAACTTATTTCTGATATGTTCATTAAGCTAACAGAGTTAAACCATACTTTTGATTGCGCAGTTCTGAACACTCTTTCTGTAGAAAATGCAAGTGGACATTCGGAGCGCTAAGAGGGTAATAGTGGAAAAAGGAATATATTCAAATATAAACTACACAGTAGCATTCTGTGAAAATTCTTTCTGTTCTGTGCATTCAACTAACAGAGTTGAACCTTACTTTTGATTGAGCTGTTCTGAAACACTCTTTCTGTAGAAACTGCAATTGGACATGCTAAGCGCTAAGAGGCCTACATTGGGAAAAAGAATATCTTCAAATAAAAACTACACAGATGCATTCTGTGAAACTTATTTCTGATCTGTAAATTCAGTTAACAGAGATAAAACATATTTTTGATTGAGCAGTTATGAAACACTCTTTTTGTAGAAAATGCAAGTGGAGATTCGGAGCGCTAAGAGGGTAATAGTGGAAAAAGGAATGTCTTCAAATATAAACTACACAGAATCATTCGGTGAAACTTCTTTCTGATCTGTGCATTCAGCTAACAGAGTTAAACCATACCTTTGATTGAGCAGATGTGAACACTCTTTCTGTAGAAAATGCAACTGGACATTTGGAGCGCTAAGAGCGTAGTAGTGGAAAAAGGAATATATTCAAACATAAACTACACAGAAGCATTCTGTGAAATTTCTTCCTGATCTGAGCATTCAGCTAACAGAGTTAAACCATACTTTTGATTGAGCAGTTTTGAAACACTCTGTCTGTAGAAAATGCAACTGGACATTCGTAGCGCTAAGTGGGTAATAGTGGAAAAGAGAATATGTTCAAATATAAACTACACAGAAGCATTGTATGAAACTTCTTTCTGTTCTGTGCATTCAACTAACAGAGTTGAACCTTACTTTTGATTGAGCCGTTCTGAAACACTCTTTCTGTAGAAACTGCAATTGGACATTCTGAGCGCTAAGAGGCCTATATTGGGAAAAAGAATGTCTACAAATAAAAACTACACAGAAGAATTGTGTGAAACTTCTTTCTGTTCTGTTTGTTCAACTAAAAGAGTTGAACCTTAGTTTTGATTGAGCCGTTCTGAAACACTCTTTCTGTAGAAAATGCAAGTGGAGATTCGGAGCGCTAAGAGGGTAATAGTGGAAAAAGGAATGTCTCCAAATATAAACTACAAAGAATCATTCTGTGAAACTTCTTTCTGATCTGTGCATTCAGCTAACAGAGTTAAACCATACTTTTGATTGAGCAGATCTGAACACTCTTTCTGTAGAAAATGCAACTGGACATTTGGAGCGCTAAGAGAGTAGTAGTGGAAAAAGGAATATATTCAAATATAAACTACACAGAAGCATTCTGTGAAACTTCTTTCTGATCTGAGTATTCAGCTAACGGAGTTAAACCATACTTATGATTGAGCAGTTTTGAAACACTCTGTCTGTAGAAAATGCAACTGGACATTCGTAGCGCTAAGTGGGTAATAGTGGAAAAAAGAATATGTTCAAATATAAACTACACAGAAGCATTGTATGAAACTTCTTTCTGTTCTGTGCATTCAACTAACAGAGTTGAACCTTACTTTTGATTGAGCCGTTCTGAAACTCTCTTTCTGTAGAAACTGCAATTGGACATGCTAAGCGCTAAGAGGCCTATATTGAGAAAAAAAATATCTTCAAATAAAAACTACACAGAAGCATTGTGTGAAACTTATTTCTGATATGTTCATTAAGCTAACAGAGTTAAACCATACTTTTGATTGCGCAGTTCTGAACACTCTTTCTGTAGAAAATGCAAGTGGACATTCGGAGCGCTAAGAGGGTAATAGTGGAAAAAGGAATATATTCAAATATAAACTACACAGTAGCATTCTGTGAAAATTCTTTCTGTTCTGTGCATTCAACTAACAGAGTTGAACCTTACTTTTGATTGAGCCGTTCTGAAACACTTTCTGTAGAAACTGCAATTGGACATGCTAAGCGCTAAGAGGCCTACATTGGGAAAAAGAATATCTTCAAATAAAAACTACACAGATGCATTCTGTGAAACTTATTTCTGATCTGTAAATTCAGTTAACAGAGATAAAACATATTTTTGATTGAGCAGGTATGAAACCCTCTTTTTGTAGAAAATGCAAGTGGAGATTCGGAGCGCTAAGAGGGTAATAGTGGAAAAAGGAATGTCTTCAAATATAAACTACACAGAATCATTCGGTGAAACTTCTTTCTGATCAGTGCATTCAGCTAATAGAGTTAAACCATACTTTTGATTGAGCAGATCTGAACACTCTTTCTGTTGAAAATGCAACTGGACATTTGGAGCGCTAAGAGCGTAGTAGTGGAAAAAGGAATATATTCAAATATAAACTACACAGAAGCATTCTGTGAAACTTCTTTCTGATCAGAGCATTCAGCTAACAGAGTTAAACCATACTTTTGATTGAGCAGTTTTGAAACACTCTGTCTGTAGAAAATGCAACTGGACATTCGTAGCGCTAAGTGGGTAATAGTGGAAAAAAGAATATGTTCAAATATAAACTACACAGAAGCATTGTATGAAACTTCTTTCTGTTCTGTGCATTCAACTAACAGAGTTGAACCTTACTTTTGATTGAGCCTTTCTGAAACACTCTTTCTGTAGAAACTGCAATTGGACATTCTGAGCGCTAAGAGGCCTCTATTGGGAAAAATAATATCTTCAAATAAAAACTACACAGAAGCATTGTGTGAAACTTATTTCTGATATGTTCATTAAGCTAACAGAGTTAAACCATACTTTTGATTGCGCAGTTCTGAACACTCTTTCTGTAGAAAATGCAAGTGGACATTCGGAGCGCTAAGAGGGTAATAGTGGAAAAAGGAATATATTCAAATATAAACTACACAGTAGCATTCTGTGAAAATACTTTCTGTTCTGTGCATTCAACTAACAGAGTTGAACCTTACTTTTGATTGAGCCGTTCTGAAACACTCTTTCTGTAGAAACTGCAATTGGACATGCTAAGCGCTAAGAGGCCTACATTGGGAAAAAGAATATCTTCCAATAAAAACTACACAGATGCATTCTGTGAAACTTATTTCTGATCTGTAAATTCAGTTATCAGAGATAAAACATATTTTTGATTGAGCAGTTATGAAACACTCTTTTTGTAGAAAATGCAAGTGGAGATTCGGAGCGCTAAGAGGGTAATAGTGGAAAAAGGAATGTCTTCAAATATAAACTACACAGAATCATTCGGTGAAACTTCTTTCTGATCTGTGCATTCAGCTAACAGTGTTAAACCACACTTTTGATTGAGCAGATCTGAACACTCTTTCTGTTGAAAATGCAACTGGACATTTGGAGCGCTAAGAGCGTAGTAGTGGAAAAAGGAATATATTCAAATATAAACTACACAGAAGCATTCTGTGAAACTTCTTTCTGATCTGAGAATTCAGCTAACAGAGTTAAACCATACTTTTGATTGAGCAGTTTTGAAACACTCTGTCTGTAGAAAATGCAACTGGACATTTGTAGCGCTAAGTGGGTAATAGTGGAAAAAAGAATATGTTCAAATATAAACTACACAGAAGCATTGTATGAAACTTCTTTCTGTTCTGTGCATTCAACTAACAGAGTTGAACCTTACTTTTGATTGAGCCGTTCTGAAACACTCTTTCTGTAGAAACTGCAATTGGACATTCTGAGCGCTAAGAGGCCTATATGGGAAAAAGAATGTCTACAAATAAAAACTACAAAGAAGAATTGTGTGAAACTTCTTTCTGTTCTGTTTGTTCAACTAAAAGAGTTGAACCTTAGTTTTGATTGAGCCATTCTGAAACACTCTTTCTGTAGAAAATGCAAGTGGAGATTCGGAGCGCTAAGAGGGTAATAGTGGAAAAAGGAATGTCTCCAAATATAAACTACACAGAATCATTCGGTGAAACTTCTTTCTGATCTGAGCATTCAGCTAACAGAGTTAAATCATACTTTTGATTGAGCAGATCTGAACACTCTTTCTGTAGAAAATGCAACTGGACATTTGGAGCGCTAAGAGAGTAGTAGTGGAAAAACGAATATATTCAAATATAAACTACACAGAAGCATTCTGTGAAACTTCTTTCTGATCTGAGCATTCAGCTAACAGAGTTAAACCATACTTTTGATTGAGCAGTTTTGAAACACTCTGTCTGTAGAAAATGCAACTGGACATTCGTAGTGCTAAGTGGGTAATAGTGGAAAAAAGAATATGTTCAAATATAAACTACACAGAAGCATTGTATGAAACTTCTTTCTGTTCTGTGCATTCAACTAACAGAGTTGAACCTTACTTTTGATTGAGCCTTTCTGAAACGCTCTTTCTGTAGAAACTGCAATTGGACATTCTGAGTGCTAAGAGGCCTATATTGGGAAAAATAATATCTTCAAATAAAAACTACACAGAAGCATTGTGTGAAACTTATTTCTGATATGTTCATTAAGCTAACAGAGTTAAACCATACTTTTGATTGCGCAGTTCTGAACACTCTTTCTGTAGAAAATGCAAGTGGACATTCTGAGCGCTAAGAGGGTAATAGTGGAAAAAGGAATATATTCAAATATAAACTACACAGTAGCATTCTGTGAAAATTCTTTCTGTTCTGTGCATTCAACTAACAGAGTTGAACCTTACTTTTGATTGAGCCGTTCTGAAACACTCTTTCTGTAGAAACTGCAATTGGACATGCTAAGCGCTAAGAGGCCTACATTGGGAAAAAGAATATCTTCAAATAAAAACTACACAGATGCATTCTGTGAAACTTATTTCTGATCTGTAAATTCAGTTAACAGAGATAAAACATATTTTTGATTGAGCAATTATGAAACACTCTTTTTGTAGAAAATGCAAGTGGAGATTCGGAGCGCTAAGAGGGTAATAGTGGAAAAAGGAATATCTTCAAATATAAACTACACAGAATCATTCGGTGAAACTTCTTTCTGATCTGTGCATTCAGCTAACAGAGTTAAACCATACCTTTGATTGAGCAGATGTGAACACTCTTTCTGTAGAAAATGCAACTGGACATTTGGAGCGCTAAGAGCGTAGTAGTGGAAAAAGGAATATATTCAAACATAAACTACACAGAAGCATTCTGTGAAATTTCTTTCTGATCTTAGCATTCAGCTAACAGAGTTAAACCATACTTTTGATTGAGCAGTTTTGAAACACTCTGTCTGTAGAAAATGCAACTGGACATTCGTAGCGCTAAGTGGGTAATAGTGGAAAAGAGAATATGTTCAAATATAAACTACACAGACGCATTGTATGAAACTTCTTTCTGTTCTGTGCATTCAACTAACAGAGTTGAACCTTACTTTTGATTGAGCCGTTCTGAAACACTCTTTCTGTAGAAACTGCAATTGGACATTCTGAGCGCTAAGAGTCCTATATTGGGAAAAAGAATGTCTACAAATAAAAACAACACAGAAGAATTGTGTGAAACTTCTTTCTGTTCTGTTTGTTCAACTAAAAGAGTTGAACCTTAGTTTTGATTGAGCCATTCTGAAACACTCTTTCTGTAGAAAATGCAAGTGGAGATTCGGAGCGCTAAGAGGGTAATAGTGGAAAAAGGAATGTCTCCAAATAGAAACTACACAGAATAATTCTGTGAAACTTCTTTCTGATCTGTGCATTCAGCTAACAGGATTAAACCATAGTTTTGATTGAGCAGATCTGAACACTCTTTCTGTAGAAAATGCAACTGGACATTTGGAGCGCTAAGAGAGTAGTAGTGGAAAAAGGAATATATTCAAATATAAACTACACAGAAGCATTCTGTGAAACTTCTTTCTGATCTGAGCATTCAGCTAACAGAGTTAAACCATACTTTTGATTGAGCAGTTTGAAACACTCTGTCTGTAGAAAATGCAACTGGACATTCGTAGCGCTAAGTGGGTAATAGTGGAAAAAAGAATATGTTCAAATATAAACTACACAGAAGCATTGTATGAAACTTCTTTCTGGTCTGTGCATTCAACTAACAGATTTGAACCTTACTTTTGATTGAGCCTTTCTGAAACACTCTTTCTGTAGAAACTGCAATTGGACATTCTGAGCGCTAAGAGGCCTATATTGGGAAAAATAATATCTTCAAATAAAAACTACACAGAAGCATTGTGTGAAACTTATTTCTGATATGTTCATTAAGCTAACAGAGTTAAACCATACTTTTGATTGCGCAGTTCTGAACACTCTTTCTGTAGAAAATGCAAGTGGACATTCGGAGCGCTAAGAGGGTAATAGTGGAAAAAGGAATATATTCAAATATAAACAACACAGTAGAATTCTGTGAAAATTCTTTCTGTTCTGTGCATTCAACTAACAGAGTTGAACCTTACTTTTGATTGAGCCGTTCTGAAACACTCTTTCTGTAGAAACTGCAATTGGACATGCTAAGCGCTAAGAGGCCTACATTGGGAAAAAGAATATCTTCAAATAAAAACTACACAGATGCATTCTGTGAAACTTATTTCTGATCTGTAAATTCAGTTAACAGAGATAAAACATATTTTTGATTGAGCAGTTATGAAACACTCTTTTTGTAGAAAATGCAAGTGGAGATTCGGAGCGCTAAGAGGGTAATAGTGGAAAAAGGAATGTCTTCAAATATAAACTACACAGAATCATTCCGTGAAACTTCTTTCTGATCTGTGTATTCAGCTAACAGAGTTAAAGCATACTTTTGATTGAGCAGATCTGAACACTCTTTCTGTTGAAAATGCAACTGGACATTTGGAGCGCTAGGAGCGTAGTAGTGGAAAAAGGAATATATTCAAATATAAACTACACAGAAGCATTCTGTGAAACTTCTTTCTGATCTGAGCATACAGGTAACAGAGTTAAACCATACTTTTGATTGAGCAGTTTTGAAACACTCTGTCTGTTGAAAATGCAACTGGACTTTCGTAGCGCTAAGTGGGTAATAGTGGAAAAAAGTATATGTTCAAATATAAACTTCACAGAAGCATTGTACGAAACTTCTTTCTGTTCTGTGCATTCAACTAACAGAGTTGAACCTTACTTTTGATTGAGCCGTTCTGAAACACTCTTTCTGTAGAAACTGCAATTGGACATTCTGAGCGCTAAGAGGCATATATTGGGAAAAAGAATGTCTACAAATAAAAACTACACAGAAGAATTGTGTGAAACTTCTTTCTGTTCTGTTTGTTCTACTAAAAGAGTTGAACCTTAGTTTTGATTGAGCTGTTCTGAAACACTCTTTCTGTAGAAAATGCAAGTGGAGATTCGGAGCGCTAAGAGGGTAATAGTGGAAAAAGGAATGTCTCCAAATATAAACTACACAGAATCATTCTGTGAAACTTCTTTCTGATCTGTGCATTCAGCTAACAGAGTTAAACCATACTTTTGATTGAGCAGATCTGAACACTCTTTCTGTAGAAAATGCAACTGGACATTTGGAGCGCTAAGAGAGTAGTAGTGGAAAAAGTAATATATTCAAATATAAACTACACAGAAGCATTCTGTGAAACTTCTTTCTGATCTGAGCATTCAGCTAACAGAGTTAAACCATACTTTTGATTGACCAGTTTTGAAACACTCTGTCTGTAGAAAATGCAACTGGACATTCGTAGCGCTAAGTGGGTAATAGTGGAAAAAAGAATATGTTCAAATATAAACTACACAGAAGCATTGTATGAAACTTATTTCTGTTCTGCGCATTCAACTAACAGAGTTGAACCTTACTTTTGATTGAGCCTTTCTGAAACGCTCTTTCTGTAGAAACTGCAATTGGACATTCTGAGCGCTAAGAGGCCTATATTGGGAAAAATAATATCTTCAAATAAAAACTACACAGAAGCATTGTGTGAAACTTATTTCTGATATGTTCATTAAGCTAACAGAGTTAAACCATACTTTTGATTGCGCAGTTCTGAACACTCTTTCTGTAGAAAATGCAAGTGGACATTCGGAGCGCTAAGAGGGTAATAGTGGAAAAAGGAATATATTCAAATATAAACTACACAGTAGCATTCTGTGAAAATTCTTTCTGTTCTGTGCATTCAACTAACAGAGTTGAACCTTACTTTTGATTGAGCTGTTCTGAAACACTCTTTCTGTAGAAACTGCAATTGGACATGCTAAGCGCTAAGAGGCCTACATTGGGAAAAAGAATATCTTCAAATAAAAACTACACAGATGCATTCTGTGAAACTTATTTCTGATCTGTAAATTCAGTTAACAGAGATAAAACATATTTTTGATTGAGCAGTTATGAAACACTCTTTTTGTAGAAAATGCAAGTGGAGATTCGGAGCGCTAAGAGGGTAATAGTGGAAAAAGGAATGTCTTCAAATATAAACTACACAGAATCATTCGGTGAAACTTCTTTCTGATCTGTGCATTCAGCTAACAGAGTTAAACCATACCTTTGATTGAGCAGATGTGAACACTCTTTCTGTAGAAAATGCAACTGGACATTTGGAGCGCTAAGAGCGTAGTAGTGGAAAAAGGAATATATTCAAACATAAACTACACAGAAGCATTCTGTGAAATTTCTTTCTGATCTGAGCATTCAGCTAACAGAGTTAAACCATACTTTTGATTGAGCAGTTTTGAAACACTCTGTCTGTAGAAAATGCAACTGGACATTCGTAGCGCTAAGTGGGTAATAGTGGCAAAGAGAATATGTTCAAATATAAACTACACAGAAGCATTGTATGAAACTTCTTTCTGTTCTGTGCATTCAACTAACAGAGTTGAACCTTACTTTTGATTGAGCCGTTCTGAAACACTCTTTCTGTAGAAACTGCAATTGGACATTCTGAGCGCTAAGAGGCCTATATTGGGAAAAAGAATGTCTACAAATAAAAACTACACAGAAGAATTGTGTGAAACTTCTTTCTGTTCTGTTTGTTCAACTAAAAGAGTTGAACCTTAGTTTTGATTGAGCCGTTCTGAAACACTCTTTCTGTAGAAAATGCAAGTGGAGATTCGGAGCGCTAAGAGGGTAATAGTGGAAAAAGGAATGTCTCCAAATATAAACTACACAGAATCATTCTGTGAAACTTCTTTCTGATCTGTGCATTCAGCTAACAGAGTTAAACCATACTTTTGATTGAGCAGATCTGAACACTCTTTCTGTAGAAAATGCAACTGGACATTTGGAGCGCTAAGAGAGTAGTAGTGGAAAAAGGAATATATTCAAATATAAACTACACAGAAGCATTCTGTGAAACTTCTTTCTGATCTGAGCATTCAGCTAACAGAGTTAAACCATACTTTTGATTGAGCAGTTTTGAAACACTCTGTCTGTAGAAAATGCAACTGGACATTCGTAGCGCTAAGTGGGTAATAGTGGAAAAAAGAATATGTTCAAATATAAACTACACAGAAGCATTGTATGAAACTTCTTTCTGGTCTGTGCATTCAACTAACAGAGTTGAACCTTACTTTTGATTGAGCCTTTCTGAAACACTCTTTCTGTAGAAACTGCAATTGGACATTCTGAGCGCTAAGAGGCCTATATTGGGAAAAATAATATCTTCAAATAAAAACTACACAGAAGCATTGTGTGAAACTTATTTCTGATATGTTCATTAAGCTAACAGAGTTAAACCATACTTTTGATTGCGCAGTTCTGAACACTCTTTCTGTAGAAAATGCAAGTGGACATTCGGAGCGCTAAGAGGGTAATAGTGGAAAAAGGAATATATTCAAATATAAACTACACAGTAGAATTCTGTGAAAATTCTTTCTGTTCTGTGCATTCAACTAACAGAGTTGAACCTTACTTTTGATTGAGCCGTTCTGAAACACTCTTTCTGTAGAAACTGCAATTGGACATGCTAAGCGCTAAGAGGCCTACATTGGGAAAAAGAATATCTTCAAATAAAAACTACACAGATGCATTCTGTGAAACTTATTTCTGATCTGTAAATTCAGTTAACAGAGATAAAACATATTTTTGATTGAGCAGTTATGAAACACTCTTTTTGTAGAAAATGCAAGTGGAGATTCGGAGCGCTAAGAGGGTAATAGTGGAAAAAGGAATGTCTTCAAATATAAACTACACAGAATCATTCGGTGAAACTTCTTTCTGATCTGTGCATTCAGCTAACAGAGTTAAACCATACTTTTGATTGAGCAGATCTGAACACTCTTTCTGTTGAAAATGCAACTGGACATTTGGAGCGCTAGGAGCGTAGTAGTGGAAAAAGGAATATATTCAAATATAAACTACACAGAAGCATTCTGTGAAACTTCTTTCAGATCTGAGCATACAGCTAACAGAGTTAAACCATACTTTTGATTGAGCAGTTTTGAAACACTCTGTCTGTTGAAAATGCAACTGGACTTTCGTAGCGCTAAGTGGGTAATAGTGGAAAAAAGTATATGTTCAAATATAAACTACACAGAAGCATTGTACGAAACTTCTTTCTGTTCTGTGCATTCAACTAACAGAGTTGAACCTTACTTTTGATTGAGCCGTTCTGAAACACTCTTTCTGTAGAAACTGCAATTGGACATTCTGAGCGCTAAGAGGCATATATTGGGAAAAAGAATGTCTACAAATAAAAACTACACAGAAGAATTGTGTGAAACTTCTTTCTGTTCTGTTTGTTCAACTAAAAGAGTTGAACCTTAGTTTTGATTGAGCTGTTCTGAAACACTCTTTCTGTAGAAAATGCAAGTGGAGATTCGGAGCGCTAAGAGGGTAATAGTGGAAAAAGGAATGTCTCCAAATATAAACTACACAGAATCATTCTGTGAAACTTCTTTCTGATCTGTGCATTCAGCTAACAGAGTTAAACCATACTTTTGATTGAGCAGATCTGAACACTCTTTCTGTAGAAAATGCAACTGGACATTTGGAGCGCTAAGAGAGTAGTAGTGGAAAAAGGAATATATTCAAATATAAACTACACAGAAGCATTCTGTGAAACTTCTTTCTGATCTGAGCATTCAGCTAACAGAGTTAAACCATACTTTTGATTGAGCAGTTTTGAAACACTCTGTCTGTAGAAAATGCAACTGGACATTCGTAGCGCTAAGTGGGTAATAGTGGAAAAAAGAATATGTTCAAATATAAACTACACAGAAGCATTGTATGAAACTTATTTCTGTTCTGCGCATTCAACTAACAGAGTTGAACCTTACTTTTGATTGAGCCTTTCTGAAACGCTCTTTCTGTAGAAACTGCAATTGGACATTCTGAGCGCTAAGAGGCCTATATTGGGAAAAATAATATCTTCAAATAAAAACTACACAGAAGCATTGTGTGAAACTTATTTCTGATATGTTCATTAAGCTAACAGAGTTAAACCATACTTTTGATTGCGCAGTTCTGAACACTCTTTCTGTAGAAAATGCAAGTGGACATTCGGAGCGCTAAGAGGGTAATAGTGGAAAAAGGAATATATTCAAATATAAACTACACAGTAGCATTCTGTGAAAATTCTTTCTGTTCTGTGCATTCAACTAACAGAGTTGAACCTTACTTTTGATTGAGCTGTTCTGAAACACTCTTTCTGTAGAAACTGCAATTGGACATGCTAAGCGCTAAGAGGCCTACATTGGGAAAAAGAATATCTTCAAATAAAAACTACACAGATGCATTCTGTGAAACTTATTTCTGATCTGTAAATTCAGCTAACAGAGATAAAACATATTTTTGATTGAGCAGTTATGAAACACTCTTTTTGTAGAAAATGCAAGTGGAGATTCGGAGCGCTAAGAGGGTAATAGTGGAAAAAGGAATGTCTTCAAATATAAACTACACAGAATCATTCGGTGAAACTTCTTTCTGATCTGTGCATTCAGCTAACAGAGTTAAACCATACCTTTGATTGAGCAGATGTGAACACTCTTTCTGTAGAAAATGCAACTGGACATTTGGAGCGCTAAGAGCGTAGTAGTGGAAAAAGGAATATATTCAAACATAAACTACACAGAAGCATTCTGTGAAATTTCTTTCTGATCTGAGCATTCAGCTAACAGAGTTAAACCATACTTTTGATTGAGCAGTTTTGAAACACTCTGTCTGTAGAAAATGCAACTGGACATTCGTAGCGCTAAGTGGGTAATAGTGGAAAAGAGAATATGTTCAAATATAAACTACACAGAAGCATTGTATGAAACTTCTTTCTGTTCTGTGCATTCAACTAACAGAGTTGAACCTTACTTTTGATTGAGCCGTTCTGAAACACTCTTTCTGTAGAAACTGCAATTGGACATTCTGAGCGCTAAGAGGCCTATATTGGGAAAAAGAATGTCTACAAATAAAAACTACACAGAAGAATTGTGTGAAACTTCTTTCTGTTCTGTTTGTTCAACTAAAAGAGTTGAACCTTAGTTTTGATTGAGCCGTTCTGAAACACTCTTTCTGTAGAAAATGCAAGTGGAGATTCGGAGCGCTAAGAGGGTAATAGTGGAAAAAGGAATGTCTCCAAATATAAACTACAAAGAATCATTCTGTGAAACTTCTTTCTGATCTGTGCATTCAGCTAACAGAGTTAAACCATACTTTTGATTGAGCAGATCTGAACACTCTTTCTGTAGAAAATGCAACTGGACATTTGGAGCGCTAAGAGAGTAGTAGTGGAAAAAGGAATATATTCAAATATAAACTACACAGAAGCATTCTGTGAAACTTCTTTCTGATCTGAGTATTCAGCTAACGGAGTTAAACCATACTTATGATTGAGCAGTTTTGAAACACTCTGTCTGTAGAAAATGCAACTGGACATTCGTAGCGCTAAGTGGGTAATAGTGGAAAAAAGAATATGTTCAAATATAAACTACACAGAAGCATTGTATGAAACTTCTTTCTGTTCTGTGCATTCAACTAACAGAGTTGAACCTTACTTTTGATTGAGCCGTTCTGAAACACTCTTTCTGTAGAAACTGCAATTGGACATTCTGAGCGCTAAGAGACCTATATTGGGAAAAATAATATCTTCAAATAAAAACTACACAGAAGCATTGTGTGAAACTTATTTCTGATATGTTCATTAAGCTAACAGAGTTAAACCATACTTTTGATTGCGCAGTTCTGAACACTCTTTCTGTAGAAAATGCAAGTGGACATTCGGAGCGCTAAGAGGGTAATAGTGGAAAAAGGAATATATTCAAATATAAACTACACAGTAGAATTCTGTGAAAATTCTTTCTGTTCTGTGCATTCAACTAACAGAGTTGAACCTTACTTTTGATTGAGCCGTTCTGAAACACTCTTTCTTTAGAAACTGCAATTGGACATGCTAAGCGCTAAGAGGCCTACATTGGGAAAAAGAATATCTTCAAATAAAAACTACACAGATGCATTCTGTGAAACTTATTTCTGATCTGTAAATTCAGTTAACAGAGATAAACATATTTTTGATTGAGCAGTTATGAAACACTCTTTTTGTAGAAAATGCAAGTGGAGATTCGGAGCGCTAAGGGGGTAATAGTGGAAAAAGGAATGTCTTCAAATATAAACTACACAGAATCATTCGGTGAAACTTCTTTCTGATCTGTGCATTCAGCTAACAGAGTTAAACCATACTTTTGATTGAGCAGATCTGAACACTCTTTCTGTTGAAAATGCAACTGGACATTTGGAGCGCTAAGAGCGTAGTAGTGGAAAAAGGAATATATTCAAATATAAACTACACAGAAGCATTCTGTGAAACTTCTTTCTGATCTGAGCATTCAGCTAACAGAGTTAAACCATACTTTTGATTGAGGAGTTTTGAAACACTCTGTCTGTAGAAAATGCAACTGGACATTCGTAGCGCTAAGTGGGTAATAGTGGAAAAAAGAATATGTTCAAATATAAACTACACAGAAGCATTGTATGAAACTTCTTTCTGTTCTGTGCATTCAACTAACAGAGTTGAACCTTACTTTTGATTGAGCCTTTCTGAAACACTCTTTCTGTAGAAACTGCAATTGGACATTCTGAGCGCTAAGAGGCCTCTATTGGGAAAAATAATATCTTCAAATAAAAACTACACAGAAGCATTGTGTGAAACTTATTTCTGATATGTTCATTAAGCTAACAGAGTTAAACCATACTTTTGATTGCGCAGTTCTGAACACTCTTTCTGTAGAAAATGCAAGTGGACATTCGGAGCGCTAAGAGGGTAATAGTGGAAAAAGGAATATATTCAAATATAAACTACACAGTAGCATTCTGTGAAAATACTTTCTGTTCTGTGCATTCAACTAACAGAGTTGAACCTTACTTTTGATTGAGCCGTTCTGAAACACTCTTTCTGTAGAAACTGCAATTGGACATGCTAAGCGCTAAGAGGCCTACATTGGGAAAAAGAATATCTTCAAATAAAAACTACACAGATGCATTCTGTGAAACTTATTTCTGATCTGTAAATTCAGTTAACAGAGATAAAACATATTTTTGATTGAGCAGTTATGAAACACTCTTTTTGTAGAAAATGCAAGTGGAGATTCGGAGCGCTAAGAGGGTAATAGTGGAAAAAGGAATGTCTTCAAATATAAACTACACAGAATCATTCGGTGAAACTTCTTTCTGATCTGTGCATTCAGCTAACAGAGTTAAACCATACTTTTTATTGAGCAGATCTGAACACTCTTTCTGTTGAAAATGCAACTGGACATTTGGAGCGCTAAGAGCGTAGTAGTGGAAAAAGGAATATATTCAAATATAAACTACACAGAAGCATTCTGTGAAACTTCTTTCTGATCTGAGCATTCAGCTAACAGAGTTAAACCACACTTTTGATTGAGCAGTTTTGAAACACTCTGTCTGTAGAAAATGCAACTGGACATTCGTAGCGCTAAGTGGGTAATAGTGGAAAAAAGAATATGTTCCAATATAAACTACACAGAAGCATTGTATGAAACTTCTTTCTGTTCTGTGCATTCAACTAACAGAGTTGAACCTTACTTTTGATTGAGCCGTTCTGAAACACTCTTTCTGTAGAAACTGCAATTGGACATTCTGAGCGCTAAGAGGCCTATATGGGAAAAAGAATGTCTACAAATAAAAACTACAAAGAAGAATTGTGTGAAACTTCTTTCTGTTCTGTTTGTTCAACTAAAAGAGTTGAACCTTAGTTTTGATTGAGCCATTCTGAAACACTCTTTCTGTAGAAAATGCAAGTGGAGATTCGGAGCGCTAAGAGGGTAATAGTGGAAAAAGGAATGTCTCCAAATATAAACTACACAGAATCATTCGGTGAAACTTCTTTCTGATCTGAGCATTCAGCTAACAGAGTTAAATCATACTTTTGATTGAGCAGATCTGAACACTCTTTCTGTAGAAAATGCAACTGGACATTTGGAGCGCTAAGAGAGTAGTAGTGGAAAAACGAATATATTCAAATATAAACTACACAGAAGCATTCTGTGAAACTTCTTTCTGATCTGAGCATTCAGCTAACAGAGTTAAACCATACTTTTGATTGAGCAGTTTTGAAACACTCTGTCTGTAGAAAATGCAACTGGACATTCGTAGTGCTAAGTGGGTAATAGTGGAAAAAAGAATATGTTCAAATATAAACTACACAGAAGCATTGTATGAAACTTCTTTCTGTTCTGTGCATTCAACTAACAGAGTTGAACCTTACTTTTGATTGAGCCTTTCTGAAACGCTCTTTCTGTAGAAACTGCAATTGGACATTCTGAGTGCTAAGAGGCCTATATTGGGAAAAATAATATCTTCAAATAAAAACTACACAGAAGCATTGTGTGAAACTTATTTCTGATATGTTCATTAAGCTAACAGAGTTAAACCATACTTTTGATTGCGCAGTTCTGAACACTCTTTCTGTAGAAAATGCAAGTGGACATTCGGAGCGCTAAGAGGGTAATAGTGGAAAAAGGAATATATTCAAATATAAACTACACAGTAGCATTCTGTGAAAATTCTTTCTGTTCTGTGCATTCAACTAACAGAGTTGAACCTTACTTTTGATTGAGCCGTTCTGAAACACTCTTTCTGTAGAAACTGCAATTGGACATGCTAAGCGCTAAGAGGCCTACATTGGGAAAAAGAATATCTTCAAATAAAAACTACACAGATGCATTCTGTGAAACTTATTTCTGATCTGTAAATTCAGTTAACAGAGATAAAACATATTTTTGATTGAGCAGTTATGAAACACTCTTTTTGTAGAAAATGCAAGTGGAGATTCGGAGCGCTAAGTGGGTAATAGTGGAAAAAGGAATATCTTCAAATATAAACTACACAGAATCATTCGGTGAAACTTCTTTCTGATCTGTGCATTCAGCTAACAGAGTTAAACCATACCTTTGATTGAGCAGATGTGAACACTCTTTCTGTAGAAAATGCAACTGGACATTTGGAGCGCTAAGAGCGTAGTAGTGGAAAAAGGAATATATTCAAACATAAACTACACAGAAGCATTCTGTGAAATTTCTTTCTGATCTGAGCATTCAGCTAACAGAGTTAAACCATACTTTTGATTGAGCAGTTTTGAAACACTCTGTCTGTAGAAAATGCAACTGGACATTCGTAGCGCTAAGTGGGTAATAGTGGAAAAGAGAATATGTTCAAATATAAACTACACAGAAGCATTGTATGAAACTTCTTTCTGTTCTGTGCATTCAACTAACAGAGTTGAACCTTACTTTTGATTGAGCCGTTCTGAAACACTCTTTCTGTAGAAACTGCAATTGGACATTCTGAGCGCTAAGAGGCCTATATTGGGAAAAAGAATGTCTACAAATAAAAACTACACAGAAGAATTGTGTGAAACTTCTTTCTGTTCTGTTTGTTCAACTAAAAGAGTTGAACCTTAGTTTTGATTGAGCCGTTCTGAAACACTCTTTCTGTAGAAAATGCAAGTGGAGATTCGGAGCGCTAAGAGGGTAATAGTGGAAAAAGGAATGTCTCCAAATATAAACTACACAGAATCATTCTGTGAAACTTCTTTCTGATCTGTGCATTCAGCTACCAGAGTTAAACCATACTTTTGATTGAGCAGATCTGTACACTCTTTCTGTAGAAAATGCAACTGGACATTTGGAGCGCTAAGAGAGTAGTAGTGGAAAAAGGAATATATTCAAATATAAACTACACAGAAGCATTCTGTGAAACTTCTTTCTGATCTGAGCATTCAGCTAACGGAGTTAAACCATACTTATGATTGAGCAGTTTTGAAACACTCTGTCTGTAGAAAATGCAACTGGACATTCGTAGCGCTAAGTGGGTAATAGTGGAAAAAAGAATATGTTCAAATATAAACTACACAGAAGCATTGTATGAAACTTCTTTCTGTTCTGTGCATTCAACTAACAGAGTTGAACCTTACTTTTGATTGAGCCTTTCTGAAACACTCTTTCTGTAGAAACTGCAATTGGACATTCTGAGCGCTAAGAGACCTATATTGGGAAAAATAATATCTTCAAATAAAAACTACACAGAAGCATTGTGTGAAACTTATTTCTGATATGTTCATTAAGCTAACAGAGTTAAACCATACTTTTGATTGCGCAGTTCTGAACACTCTTTCTGTAGAAAATGCAAGTGGACATTCGGAGCGCTAAGAGGGTAATAGTGGAAAAAGTAATATATTCAAATATAAACTACACAGTAGCATTCTATGAAAATTCTTTCTGTTCTGTGCATTCAACTAACAGAGTTGAACCTTACTTTTGATTGAGCCGTTCTGAAACACTCTTTCTGTAGAAACTGCAATTGGACATGCTAAGCGCTAAGAGGCCTACATTGGGAAAAAGAATATCTTCAAATAAAAACTACACAGATGCATTCTGTGAAACTTATTTCTGATCTGTAAACTCAGTTAACAGAGATAAAACATATTTTTGATTGAGGAGTTATGAAACACTCTTTTTGTAGAAAATGCAAGTGGAGATTCGGAGCGCTAAGAGGGTAATAGTGGAAAAAGGAATGTCTTCAAATATAAACTACACAGAATCATTCGGTGAAACTTCTTTCTGATCTGTGCATTCAGCTAACAGAGTTAAACCATACTTTTGATTGAGCAGATCTGAACACTCTTTCTGTTGAAAATGCAACTGGACATTTGGAGCGCTAAGAGCGTAGTAGTGGAAAAAGGAATATATTCAAATATAAACTACACAGAAGCATTCTGTGAAACTTCTTTCTGATCTGAGCATTCAGCTAACAGAGTTAAACCATACTTTTGATTGAGGAGTTTTGAAACACTCTGTCTGTAGAAAATGCAACTGGAGATTCGTAGCGCTAAGTGGGTAATAGTGGAAAAAAGAATATGTTCAAATATAAACTACACAGAAGCATTGTATGAAACTTCTTTCTGTTCTGTGCATTCAACTAACAGAGTTGAACCTTACTTTTGATTGAGCCTTTCTGAAACACTCTTTCTGTAGAAACTGCAATTGGACATTCTGAGCGCTAAGAGGCCTCTATTGGGAAAAATAATATCTTCAAATAAAAACTACACAGAAGCATTGTGTGAAACTTATTTCTGATATGTTCATTAAGCTAACAGAGTTAAACCATACTTTTGATTGCGCAGTTCTGAACACTCTTTCTGTAGAAAATGCAAGTGGACATTCGGAGCGCTAAGAGGGTAATAGTGGAAAAAGGAATATATTCAAATATAAACTACACAGTAGCATTCTGTGAAAATACTTTCTGTTCTGTGCATTCAACTAACAGAGTTGAACCTTACTTTTGATTGAGCCGTTCTGAAACACTCTTTCTGTAGAAACTGCAATTGGACATGCTAAGCGCTAAGAGGCCTACATTGGGAAAAAGAATATCTTCAAATAAAAACTACACAGATGCATTCTGTGAAACTTATTTCTGATCTGTAAATTCAGTTAACAGAGATAAAACATATTTTTGATTGAGCAGTTATGAAACACTCTTTTTGTAGAAAATGCAAGTGGAGATTCGGAGCGCTAAGAGGGTAATAGTGGAAAAAGGAATGTCTTCAAATATAAACTACACAGAATCATTCGGTGAAACTTCTTTCTGATCTGTGCATTCAGCTAACAGAGTTAAACCATACTTTTGATTGAGCAGATCTGAACACTCTTTCTGTTGAAAATGCAACTGGACATTTGGAGCGCTAAGAGCGTAGTAGTGGAAAAAGGAATATATTCAAATATAAACTACACAGAAGCATTCTGTGAAACTTCTTTCTGATCTGAGCATTCAGCTAACAGAGTTAAACCACACTTTTGATTGAGCAGTTTTGAAACACTCTGTCTGTAGAAAATGCAACTGGACATTCGTAGCGCTATGTGGGTAATAGTGGAAAAAAGAATATGTTGAAATATAAACTACACAGAAGCATTGTATGAAACTTCTTTCTGTTCTGTGCATTCAACTAACAGAGTTGAACCTTACTTTTGATTGAGCCGTTCTGAAACACTCTTACTGTAGAAACTGCAATTGGACATTCTGAGCGCTAAGAGGCCTATATGGGAAAAAGAATGTCTACAAATAAAAACTACAAAGAAGAATTGTGTGAAACTTCTTTCTGTTCTGTTTGTTCAACTAAAAGAGTTGAACCTTAGTTTTGATTGAGCCATTCTGAAACACTCTTTCTGTAGAAAATGCAAGTGGAGATTCGGAGCGCTAAGAGGGTAATAGTGGAAAAAGGAATGTCTCCAAATATAAACTACACAGAATCATTCGGTGAAACTTCTTTCTGATCTGAGCATTCAGCTAACAGAGTTAAATCATACTTTTGATTGAGCAGATCTGAACACTCTTTCTGTAGAAAATGCAACTGGACATTTGGAGCTCTAAGAGAGTAGTAGTGGAAAAACGAATATATTCAAATATAAACTACACAGAAGCATTCTGTGAAACTTCTTTCTGATCTGAGCATTCAGCTAACAGAGTTAAACCATAGTTTTGATTGAGCAGTTTTGAAACACTCTGTCTGTAGAAAATGCAACTGGACATTCGTAGTGCTAAGTGGGTAATAGTGGAAAAAAGAATATGTTCAAATATAAACTACACAGAAGCATTGTATGAAAATTCTTTCTGTTCTGTGCATTCAACTAACAGAGTTGAACCTTACTTTTGATTGAGCCTTTCTGAAACGCTCTTTCTGTAGAAACTGCAATTGGACATTCTGAGTGCTAAGAGGCCTATATTGGGAAAAATAATATCTTCAAATAAAAACTACACAGAAGCATTGTGTGAAACTTATTTCTGATATGTTCATTAAGCTAACAGAGTTAAACCATACTTTTGATTGCGCAGTTCTGAACACTCTTTCTGTAGAAAATGCAAGTGGACATTCGGAGCGCTAAGAGGGTAATAGTGGAAAAAGGAATATATTCAAATATAAACTACACAGTAGCATTCTGTGAAAATTCTTTCTGTTCTGTGCATTCAACTAACAGAGTTGAACCTTACTTTTGATTGAGCCGTTCTGAAACACTCTTTCTGTAGAAACTGCAATTGGACATGCTAAGCGCTAAGAGGCCTACATTGGGAAAAAGAATATCTTCAAATAAAAACTACACAGATGCATTCTGTGAAACTTATTTCTGATCTGTAAATTCAGTTAACAGAGATAAAACATATTTTTGATTGAGCAGTTATGAAACACTCTTTTTGTAGAAAATGCAAGTGGAGATTCGGAGCGCTAAGAGGGTAATAGTGGAAAAAGGAATATCTTCAAATATAAACTACACAGAATCATTCGGTGAAACTTCTTTCTGATCTGTGCATTCAGCTAACAGAGTTAAACCATACCTTTGATTGAGCAGATGTGAACACTCTTTCTGTAGAAAATGCAACTGGACATTTGGAGCGCTAAGAGCGTAGTAGTGGAAAAAGGAATGTATTCAAACATAAACTACACAGAAGCATTCTGTGAAATTTCTTTCTGATCTTAGCATTCAGCTAACAGAGTTAAACCATACTTTTGATTGAGCAGTTTTGAAACACTCTGTCTGTAGAAAATGCAACTGGACATTCGTAGCGCTAAGTGGGTAATAGTGGAAAAGAGAATATGTTCAAATATAAACTACACAGACGCATTGTATGAAACTTCTTTCTGTTCTGTGCATTCAACTAACAGAGTTGAACCTTACTTTTGATTGAGCCGTTCTGAAACACTCTTTCTGTAGAAACTGCAATTGGACATTCTGAGCGCTAAGAGTCCTATATTGGGAAAAAGAATGTCTACAAATAAAAACAACACAGAAGAATTGTGTGAAACTTCTTTCTGTTCTGTTTGTTCAACTAAAAGAGTTGAACCTTAGTTTTGATTGAGCCATTCTGAAACACTCTTTCTGTAGAAAATGCAAGTGGAGATTCGGAGCGCTAAGAGGGTAATAGTGGAAAAAGGAATGTCTCCAAATATAAACTACACAGAATCATTCTGTGAAACTTCTTTCTGATCTGTGCATTCAGCTAACAGTGTTAAACCATACTTTTGATTGAGCAGATCTGAACACTCTTTCTGTAGAAAATGCAACTGGACATTTGGAGCGCTAAGAGAGTAGTAGTGGAAAAAGGAATATATTCAAATATAAACTACACAGAAGCATTCTGTGAAACTTCTTTCTGATCTGTGCATTCAGCTAACAGAGTTAAACCATACTTTTGATTGAGCAGTTTTGAAACACTCTGTCTGTAGAAAATGCAACTGGACATTCGTAGCGCTAAGTGGGTAATAGTGGAAAAAAGAGTATGTTCAAATATAAACTACACAGAAGCATTGTATGAAACTTCTTTCTGTTCTGTGCATTCAACTAACAGATTTGAACCTTACTTTTGATTGAGCCTTTCTGAAACACTCTTTCTATAGGAACTGCAATTGGACATTCTGAGCGCTAAGAGGCCTGTAATGGGAAAAATAATATCTTCAAATAAAAACTACACAGAAGCATTGTGTGAAACTTATTTCTGATATGTTCATTAAGCTAACAGAGTTAAACCATACTTTTGATTGCGCAGTTCTGAACACTCTTTCTGTAGAAAATGCAAGTGGACATTCGGAGCGCTAAGAGGGTAATAGTGGAAAAAGGAATATATTCAAATATAAACTACACAGTAGCATTCTGTGAAAATACTTTCTGTTCTGTGCATTCAACTAACAGAGTTGAACCTTACTTTTGATTGAGCCGTTCTGAAACACTGTTTCTGTAGAAACTGCAATTGGACATGCTAAGCGCTAAGAGGCCTACATTGGGAAAAAGAATATCTTCAAATAAAAACTACACAGATGCATTCTGTGAAACTTATTTCTGATCTGTAAATTCAGTTAACAGAGATAAAACATATTTTTCATTGAGCAGTTATGAAACACTCTTTTTGTAGAAAATGCAAGTGGAGATTCGGAGCGCTAAGAGGGTAATAGTGGAAAAAGGAATGTCTTCAAATATAAACTACACAGAATCATTCGGTGAAACTTCTTTCTGATCTGTGCATTCAGCTAACAGAATTAAACCATACTTTTGATTGAGCAGATCTGAACACTCTTTCTGTAGAAAATGCAACTGGACATTTGGAGCGCTAAGAGCGTAGTAGTGGAAAAAGGAATATATTCAAATATAAACTACACAGAAGCCTTCTGTGAAACTTCTTTCTGATCTGAGCATTCAGCTAACAGAGTTAAACCATACTTTTGATTGAGCAGTTTTGAAACACTCTGTCTGTAGAAAATGCAACTGGACATTCGTAGCGCTAAGTGGGTAATAGTGGAAAAAAGAATATGTTCAAATATAAACTACACAGAAGCATTGTATGAAACTTCTTTCTGTTCTGTGCATTCAACTAACAGAGTTGAACCTTACTTTTGATTGAGCCGTTCTGAAACACTCTTTCTGTAGAAACTGCAATTGGAAATTCTGAGCGCTAAGAGGCCTATATTGGGAAAAAGAATGTCTACAAATAAAAACTACACAGAATTATTGTGTGAAACTTCTTTCTGTTCTGTTTGTTCAACTAAAAGAGTTGAAACTTAGTTTTGATTGAGCCGTTCTTAAACACTCTTTCTGTAGAAAATGCAAGTGGAGATTCGGAGCGCTAAGAGGGTAATAGTGGAAAAAGGAATGTCTCCAAATATAAACTACACAGAATCATTCTGTGAAACTTCTTTCTGATCTGTGCATTCAGCTAACAGAGTTAAACCATACTTTTGATTGAGCAGTTTTGAAACACTCTGTCTGTCGAAAATGCAACTGGACATTCGTAGCGCTAAGTGGGTAATAGTGGAAAAAAGAGTATGTTCAAATATAAACTACACAGAAGCATTGTATGAAACTTCTTTCTGTTCTGTGCATTCAACTAACAGAGTTGAACCTTACTTTTGATTGAGCCTTTCTGAAACACTCTTTCTATTGAAACTGCAATTGGACATTCTGAGCGCTAAGAGGCCTGTAATGGGAAAAATAATATCTTCAAATAAAAACTACACAGAAACATTGTGTGAAAATTATTTCTGATATGTTCATTAAGCTAACAGAGTTAAACCATACTTTTGATTGCGCAGTTCTGAACACTCTTTCTGTAGAAAATGCAAGTGGACATTCGGAGCGCTAAGAGGGTAATAGTGGAAAAAGGAATATATTCAAATATAAACTACACAGTAGCATTCTGTGAAAATTCTTTCTGTTCTGTGCATTCAACTAACAGAGTTGAACCTTACTTTTGATTGAGCCGTTCTGAAACACTGTTTATTAGAAACTGCAATTGGACATGCTAAGCGCTAAGAGGCCTACATTGGGAAAAAGAATATCTTCAAATAAAAACTACACAGATGCATTCTGTGAAACTTATTTCTGATCTGTAAATTCAGTTAACAGAGATAAAACATATTTTTCATTGAGCAGTTATGAAACACTCTTTTTGTAGAAAATGCAAGTGGAGATTCGGAGCGCTAAGAGGGTAATAGTGGAAAAAGGAATGTCTTCAAATATAAACTACACAGAATCATTCGGTGAAACTTCTTTCTGATCTGTGCATTCAGCTAACAGAGTTAAACCATACTTTTGATTGAGCAGATCTGAACACTCTTTCTGTAGAAAATGCAACTGGACATTTGGAGCGCTAAGAGCGTAGTAGTGGAAAAAGGAATATATTCAAATATAAACTACACAGAAGCATTCTGTGAAACTTCTTTCTGATCTGAGCATTCAGCTAACAGAGTTAAACCATACTTTTGATTGAGCAGTTTTGAAACACTCTGTCTGTAGAAAATGCAACAGGACATTCGTAGCGCTAAGTGGGTAATAGTGGAAAAAAGAATATGTTCAAATATAAACTACACAGAAGCATTGTATGAAACTTCTTTCTGTTCTGCGCATTCAACTAACAGAGTTGAACCTTACTTTTGATTGAGCCGTTCTGAAACACTCTTTCTGTAGAAACTGCAATTGGACATTCTGAGAGCTAAGAGGCCTATATTGGGAAAAAGAATGTCTACAAATAAAAACTACACAGAAGAATTGTGTGAAACTTCTTTCTGTTCTGTTTGTTCAACTAAAAGAGTTGAAACTTAGTTTTGATTGAGCCGTTCTTAAACACACTTTCTGTAGAAAATGCAAGTGGAGATTCGGAGTGCTAAGAGGGTAATAGTGGAAAAAGGAATGTCTCCAAATATAAACTACACAGAATCATTCTGTGAAACTTCTTTTTGATCTGTGCATTCAGCTAACAGAGTTAAACCATACTTTTGATTGAGCAGATCTGAACACACTTTCTGTAGAAAATGCAACTGGACATTTTGAGCGCTAAGAGAGTAGTAGTGGAAAAAGGAATATATTCAAATATAAACTACACAGAAGCATTCTGTGAAACTTCTTTCTGATCTGAGCATTCAGCTAACTGAGTTAAACCATACTTTTGATTGAGCAGTTTTGAAACACTCTGTCTGTAGAAAATGCAACTGGACATTCGTAGTGCTAAGTGGGTAATAGTGGAAAAAAGAATATGTTCAAATATAAACTACACAGAATCATTGTATGAAACTTCTTTCTGTTCTGTGCATTCAACTAACAGAGTTGAACCTTACTTTTGATTGAGCCTTTCTGAAACGCTCTTTCTGTAGAAACTGCAATTGGACATTCTGAGTGCTAAGAGGCCTATATTGGGAAAAATAATATCTTCAAATAAAAACTACACAGAACCATTGTGTGAAACTTATTTCTGATATGTTCATTAAGCTAACAGAGTTAAACCATACTTTTGATTGCGCAGTTCTGAACACTCTTTCTGTAGAAAATGCAAGTGGACATTCGGAGCGCTAAGAGGGTAATAGTGGAAAAATTAATATATTCAAATATAAACTACACAGTAGCATTCTGTGAAAATTCTTTCTGTTCTGTGCATTCAACTAACAGAGTTGAACCTTACTTTTGATTGAGCCGTTCTGAAACACTCTTTCTGTAGAAACTGCAATTGGACATGCTAAGCGCTAAGAGGCCTACATTGGGAAAAAGAATATCTTCAAATAAAAACTACACAGATGCATTCTGTGAAACTTATTTCTGATCTGTAAATTCAGTTAACAGAGATAAAACATATTTTTGATTGAGCAGTTATGAAACACTCTTTTTGTAGAAAATGCAAGTGGAGATTCGGAGCGCTAAGAGGGTAATAGTGGAAAAAGGAATATCTTCAAATATAAACTACACAGAATCATTCGGTGAAACTTCTTTCTGATCTGTGCATTCAGCTAACAGAGTTAAACCATACCTTTGATTGAGCAGATGTGAACACTCTTTCTGTAGAAAATGCAACTGGACATTTGGAGCGCTAAGAGCGTAGTAGTGGAAAAAGGAATATATTCAAACATAAAGTACACAGAAGCATTCTGTGAAATTTCTTTCTGATCTTAGCATTCAGCTAACAGAGTTAAACCATACTTTTGATTGAGCAGTTTTGAAACACTCTGTCTGTAGAAAATGCAACTGGACATTCGTAGCGCTAAGTGGGTAATAGTGGAAAAGAGAATATGTTCAAATATAAACTACACAGACGCATTGTATGAAACTTCTTTCTGTTCTGTGCATTCAACTAACAGAGTTGAACCTTACTTTTGATTGAGCCGTTCTGAAACACTCTTTCTGTAGAAACTGCAATTGGACATTCTGAGCGCTAAGAGTCCTATATTGGGAAAAAGAATGTCTACAAATAAAAACAACACAGAAGAATTGTGTGAAACTTCTTTCTGTTCTGTTTGTTCAACTAAAAGAGTTGAACCTTAGTTTTGATTGAGCCATTCTGAAACACTCTTTCTGTAGAAAATGCAAGTGGAGATTCGGAGCGCTAAGAGGGTAATAGTGGAAAAAGGAATGTCTCCAAATATAAACTACACAGAATCATTCTGTGAAACTTCTTTCTGATCTGTGCATTCAGCTAACAGTGTTAAACCATACTTTTGATTGAGCAGATCTGAACACTCTTTCTCTAGAAAATGCAACTGGACATTTGGAGCGCTAAGAGAGTAGTAGTGGAAAAAGGAATATATTCAAATATAAACTACACAGAAGCATTCTGTGAAACTTCTTTCTGATCTGAGCATTCAGCTAACAGAGTTAAACCATACTTTTGATTGAGCAGTTTTGAAACACTCTGTCTGTAGAAAATGCAACTGGACATTCGTAGCGCTAAGTGGGTAATAGTGGGGAAAAGAATATGTTCAAATATAAACTACACAGAAGCATAGTATGAAACTTCTTTCTGTTCTGTGCATTCAACTAACAGAGTTGAACCTTACTTTTGATTGAGCCTTTCTGAATCACTCTTTCTGTAGAAACTGCAATTGGACATTCTGAGCGCTAAGAGGCCTCTATTGGGAAAAATAATATCTTCAAATAAAAACTACACAGAAGCATTGTGTGAAACTTATTTCTGATATGTTCATTAAGCTAACAGAGTTAAACCATACTTTTGATTGCGCAGTTCTGAACACTCTTTCTGTAGAAAACGCAAGTGGACATTCGGAGCGCTAAGAGGGTAATAGTGGAAAAAGGAATATATTCAAATATAAACTACACAGTAGCATTCTGTGAAAATTCTTTCTGTTCTGTGCATTCAACTAACAGATTTGAATCTTACTTTTGATTGAGCCGTTCTGAAACACTCTTTCTGTAGAAACTGCAATTGGACATGCTAAGCGCTAAGAGGCCTACATTGGGAAAAAGAATATCTTCAAATAAAAACTACACAGATGCATTCTGTGAAACTTATTTCCGATTTGTAAATTCAGTTAACAGAGATAAAACATATTTTTGATTGAGCAGTTATGAAACACTCTTTTTGTAGAAAATGCAAGTGGAGATTCGGAGCGCTACGAGGGTAATAGTGGAAAAAGGAATGTCTTCAAATATAAACTACACAGAATCATTCGGTGAAACTTCTTTCTGATCTGTGCATTCAGCTAACAGAATTAAACCATACTTTTGATTGAGCAGATCTGAACACACTTTCTGTAGAAAATGCAACTGGACATTTGGAGCGCTAAGAGAGTAGTAGTGGAAAAAGGAATATATTCAAATATAAACTACACAGAAGCATTCTGTGAAACTTCTTTCTGATCTGAGCATTCAGCTAACTTAGTTAAACCATACTTTTGATTGAGCAGTTTTGAAACACTCTGTCTGTAGAAAATGCAACTGGACATTCGTAGCGCTAAGTGGGTAATAGTGGAAAAAAGAATATGTTCAAATATAAACTACACAGAAGCATTGTATGAAACTTCTTTCTGTTCTGTGCATTCAACTAACAGAGTTGAACCTTACTTTTGATTGAGCCTTTCTGAAACGCTCTTTCTGTAGAAACTGCAATTGGACATTCTGAGTGCTAAGAGGCGTATATTGGGAAAAATAATATCTTCAAATAAAAACTACACAGAAGCATTGTGTGAAACTTATTTCTGATATGTTCATTAAGCTAACAGAGTTAAACCATACTTTTGATTGCGCAGTTCTGAACACTCTTTCTGTAGAAAATGCAAGTGGACATTCGGAGCGCTAAGAGGGTAATAGTGGAAAAATTAATATATTCAAATATAAACTACACAGTAGCATTCTGTGAAAATTCTTTCTGTTCTGTGCATTCAACTAACAGAGTTGAACCTTACTTTTGATTGAGCCGTTCTGAAACACTCTTTCTGTAGAAACTGCAATTGGACATGCTAAGCGCTAAGAGGCCTACATTGGGAAAAAGAATATCTTCAAATAAAAACTACACAGATGCATTCTGTGAAACTTATTTCTGATCTGTAAATTCAGTTAACAGAGATAAAACATATTTTTGATTGAGCAGTTATGAAACACTCTTTTTGTAGAAAATGCAAGTGGAGATTCGGAGCGCTAAGAGGGTAATAGTGGAAAAAGGAATATCTTCAAATATAAACTACACAGAATCATTCGGTGAAACTTCTTTCTGATCTGTGCATTCAGCTAACAGAGTTAAACCATACCTTTGATTGAGCAGATGTGAACACTCTTTCTGTAGAAAATGCAACTGGACATTTGGAGCGCTAAGAGCGTAGTAGTGGAAAAAGGAATATATTCAAACATAAACTACACAGAAGCATTCTGTGAAATTTCTTTCTGATCTTAGCATTCAGCTAACAGAGTTAAACCATACTTTTGATTGAGCAGTTTTGAAACACTCTGTCTGTAGAAAATGCAACTGGACATTCGTAGCGCTAAGTGGGTAATAGTGGAAAAGAGAATATGTTCAAATATAAACTACACAGACGCATTGTATGAAACTTCTTTCTGTTCTGTGCATTCAACTAACAGAGTTGAACCTTACTTTTGATTGAGCCGTTCTGAAACACTCTTTCTGTAGAAACTGCAATTGGACATTCTGAGCGCTAAGAGTCCTATATTGGGAAAAAGAATGTCTACAAATAAAAACAACACAGAAGAATTGTGTGAAACTTCTTTCTGTTCTGTTTGTTCAACTAAAAGAGTTGAACCTTAGTTTTGATTGAGCCATTCTGAAACACTCTTTCTGTAGAAAATGCAAGTGGAGATTCGGAGCGCTAAGAGGGTAATAGTGGAAAAAGGAATGTCTCCAAATATAAACTACACAGAATCATTCTGTGAAACTTCTTTCTGATCTGTGCATTCAGCTAACAGTGTTAAACCATACTTTTGATTGAGCAGATCTGAACACTCTTTCTCTAGAAAATGCAACTGGACATTTGGAGCGCTAAGAGAGTAGTAGTGGAAAAAGGAATATATTCAAATATAAACTACACAGAAGCATTCTGTGAAACTTCTTTCTGATCTGAGCATTCAGCTAACAGAGTTAAACCATACTTTTGATTGAGCAGTTTTGAAACACTCTGTCTGTAGAAAATGCAACTGGACATTCGTAGCGCTAAGTGGGTAATAGTGGGGAAAAGAATATGTTCAAATATAAACTACACAGAAGCATTGTATGAAACTTCTTTCTGTTCTGTGCATTCAACTAACAGAGTTGAACCTTACTTTTGATTGAGCCTTTCTGAAACACTCTTTCTGTAGAAACTGCAATTGGACATTCTGAGCGCTAAGAGGCCTCTATTGGGAAAAATAATATCTTCAAATAAAAACTACACAGAAGCATTGTGTGAAACTTATTTCTGATATGTTCATTAAGCTAACAGAGTTAAACCATACTTTTGATTGCACAGATCTGAACACTCTTTCTGTAGAAAATGCAAGTGGACATTCGGAGCGCTAAGAGGGTAATAGTGGAAAAAGGAATATATTCAAATATAAACTACACAGTAGCATTCTGTGAAAATTCTTTCTGTTCTGTGCATTCAACTAACAGATTTGAATCTTACTTTTGATTGAGCCGTTCTGAAACACTCTTTCTGTAGAAACTGCAATTGGACATGCTAAGCGCTAAGAGGCCTACATTGGGAAAAAGAATATCTTCAAATAAAAACTACACAGATGCATTCTGTGAAACTTATTTCCGATCTGTAAATTCAGTTAACAGAGATAAAACATATTTTTGATTGAGCAGTTATGAAACACTCTTTTTGTAGAAAATGCAAGTGGAGATTCGGAGCGCTACGAGGGTAATAGTGGAAAAAGGAATGTCTTCAAATATAAACTACACAGAATCATTCGGTGAAATTTCTTTCTGATCTGTGCATTCAGCTAACAGAGTTAAACCATACTTTTGATTGAGCAGATCTGAACACTCTTACTGTAGAAAATGCAACTGGATATTTGGAGCGCTAAGAGCGTAGTAGTGGAAAAAGGAATATATTCAAATATAAACTACACAGAAGCATTCTGTGAAACTTCTTTCTGATCTGAGCATTCAGCTAACAGAGTTAAACCATACTTTTGATTGAGCAGTTTTGAAACACTCTGTCTGTAGAAAATGCAACTGGACATTCGTAGCGCTAAGTGGGTAATAGTGGAAAAAAGAATACGTTCAAATATAAACTTCACAGAAGCATTGTATGAAACTTCTTTCTGTTCTGTGCATTCAACTAACAGAGTTGAACCTTACTTTTGATTGAGCCTTTCTGAAACACTCTTTATGTAGAAACTGCAATTGGACATTCTGAGCGCTAAGAGGCCTATATTGGGAAAAATAATATCTTCAAATAAAAACTACACAGAAGCATTGTGTGAAACTTATTTCTGATATGTTCATTAAGCTAGCAGAGTTAAACCATACTTTTGATTGCGCAGTTCTGAACACTCTTTCTGTAGAAAATGCAAGTGGACATTCGGAGCGCTAAGAGGGTAATAGTGGAAAAAGGAATATATTCAAATATAAACTACACAGTAGCATTCTGTGAAAATTCTTTCTGTTCTGTGCATTCAACTAACAGAGTTGAACCTTACTTTTGATTGAGCCGTTCTGAAACACTCTTTCTGTAGAAACTGCAATTGGACATGCTAAGCGCTAAGAGGCCTACATAGGGAAAAAGAATATCTTCAAATAAAAACTACACAGATGCATTCTGTGAAACTTATTTCTGATCTGTAAATTCATTTAATAGAGATAAAACATATTTTTGATTGAGCAGTTATGAAACACTCTTTTTGTAGAAAATGCAAGTGGAGATTCGGAGCGCTAAGAGGGTAATAGTGGAAAAAGGAATGTCTTCAAATATAAACTACACAGAATCATTCGGTGAAACTTCTTTCTGATCTGTGCATTCAGCTAACAGAGTTAAACCATACTTTTGATTGAGCAGATCTGAACACTCTGTAGAAAATGCAACTGGACATTTGGAGCGCTAAGAGCGTAGTAGTGGAAAAAGGAATATATTCAAATATAAACTACACAGAAGCCTTCTGTGAAATTTCTTTCTGATCTGAGCATTCAGCTAACAGAGTTAAACCATACTTTTTATTGAGCAGTTTTGAAACACTCTGTCTGTAGAAAATGCAACTGGACATTCGTAGCGCTAAGTGGGTAATAGTGGAAAAAAAATATGTTCATATATAAACTACACAGAAGCATTGTATGAAACTTCTTTCTGTTCTGTGCATTCAACTAACAGAGTTGAACCTTACTTTTGATTGAGCCGTTCTGAAACACTCTTTCTGTAGAAACTGCAATTGGACATTATGAGCGCTAAGAGGCCTATATTGGGAAAAAGAATGTCTACAAATAAAAACTACACAGAAGAATTGTGTGAAACTTCTTTCTGTTCTGTTTGTTCAACTAAAAGAGTTGAAACTTAGTTTTGATTGAGCCATTCTTAAACACTCTTTCTGTAGAAAATGCAAGTGGAGATTCGGAGCGCTAAGAGGGTAATAGTGGAAAAAGGAATGTCTCCAAATATAAACTACACAGAATCATTCTGTGAAACTTCTTTCTGATCTGTGCATTCAGCTAACAGAGTTAAACCATACTTTTGATTGAGCAGTTTTGAAACACTCTGTCTGTAGAAAATGCAACTGGACATTCGTAGCGCTAAGTGGGTAATAGTGGAAAAAAGAGTATGTTCAAATATAAACTACACAGAAGCATTGTATGAATCTTCTTTCTGTTCTGTGCATTCAACTAACAGATTTGAACCTTACTTTTGATTGAGCCTTTCTGAAACACTCTTTCTATAGAAACTGCAATTGGACATTCTGAGCGCTAAGAGGCCTGTAATGGGAAAAATAGTATCTTCAAATAAAAACTACACAGAAGCATTGTGTGAAACTTATTTCTGATATGTTCATTAAGCTAACAGAGTTAAACCATACTTTTGATTGCGCAGTTCTGAACACTCTTTCTGTAGAAAATGCAAGTGGACATTCGGAGCGCTAAGAGGGTAATAGTGGAAAAAGGAATATATTCAAATATAAACTACACAGTAGCATTCTGTGAAAATTCTTTCTGTTCTGTGCATTCAACTAACAGAGTTGAACCTTACTTTTGATTGAGCCGTTCTGAAACACTGTTTCTGTAGAAACTGCAATTGGACATGCTAAGCGCTAAGAGGCCTACATTGGGAAAAAGAATATCTTCAAATAAAAACTACACAGATGCATTCTGTGAAACTTATTTCTGATCTGTAAATTCAGTTAACAGAGATAAAACATATTTTTCATTGAGCAGTTATGAAACACTCTTTTTGTAGAAAATGCAAGTGGAGATTCGGAGCGCTAAGAGGATAATAGTGGAAAAAGGAATGTCTTCAAATATAAACTACACAGAATCATTCGGTGAAACTTCTTTCTGATCTGTGCATTCAGCTAACAGAATTAAACCATACTTTTGATTGAGCAGATCTGAACACACTTTCTGTAGAAAATGCAACTGGACATTTGGAGCGCTAAGAGAGTAGTAGTGGAAAAAGGAATATATTCAAATATAAACTACACAGAAGCATTCTGTGAAACTTCTTTCTGATCTGAGCATTCAGCTAACTTAGTTAAACCATACTTTTGATTGAGCAGTTTTGAAACACTCTGTCTGTAGAAAATGCAACTGGACATTCGTAGTGCTAAGTGGGTAATAGTGGAAAAAATAATATGTTCAAATATAAACTACACAGAAGCATTGTATGAAACTTCTTTCTGTTCTGTGCATTCAACTAACAGAGTTGAACCTTACTTTTGATTGAGCCTTTCTGAAACGCTCTTTCTGTAGAAACTGCAATTGGACATTCTGAGTGCTAAGAGGCCTATATTGGGAAAAATAATATCTTCAAATAAAAACTACACAGAAGCATTGTGTGAAACTTATTTCTGATATGTTCATTAAGCTAACAGAGTTAAACCATACTTTTGATTGCGCAGTTCTGAACACTCTTTCTGTAGAAAATGCAAGTGGACATTCGGAGCGCTAAGAGGGTAATAGTGGAAAAATTAATATATTCAAATATAAACTACACAGTAGCATTCTGTGAAAATTCTTTCTGTTCTGTGCATTCAACTAACAGAGTTGAACCTTACTTTTGATTGAGCCGTTCTGAAACACTCTTTCTGTAGAAACTGCAATTGGACATGCTAAGGGCTAAGAGGCCTACATTGGGAAAAAGAATACCTTCAAATAAAAACTACACAGATGCATTCTGTGAAACTTATTTCTGATCTGTAAATTCAGTTAACAGAGATAAAACATATTTTTGATTGAGCAGTTATGAAACACTCTTTTTGTAGAAAATGCAAGTGGAGATTCGGAGCGCTAAGAGGGTAATAGTGGAAAAAGGAATATCTTCAAATATAAACTACACAGAATCATTCGGTGAAACTTCTTTCTGATCTGTGCATTCAGCTAACAGAGTTAAACCATACCTTTGATTGAGCAGATGTGAACACTCTTTCTGTAGAAAATGCAACTGGACATTTGGAGCGCTAAGAGCGTAGTAGTGGAAAAAGGAATATATTCAAACATAAACTACACAGAAGCATTCTGTGAAATTTCTTTCTGATCTTAGCATTCAGCTAACAGAGTTAAACCATACTTTTGATTGAGCAGTTTTGAAACACTCTGTCTGTAGAAAATGCAGCTGGACATTCGTAGCGCTAAGTGGGTAATAGTGGAAAAGAGAATATGTTCAAATATAAACTACACAGACGCATTGTATGAAACTTCTTTCTGTTCTGTGCATTCAACTAACAGAGTTGAACCTTACTTTTGATTGAGCCGTTCTGAAACACTCTTTCTGTAGAAACTGCAATTGGATATTCTGAGCGCTAAGAGTCCTATATTGGGAAAAAGAATGTCTACAAATAAAAACAACACAGAAGAATTGTGTGAAACTTCTTTCTGTTCTGTTTGTTCAACTAAAAGAGTTGAACCTTAGTTTTGATTGAGCCATTCTGAAACACTCTTTCTGTAGAAAATGCAAGTGGAGATTCGGAGCGCTAAGAGGGTAATAGTGGAAAAAGGAATGTCTTCAAATATAAACTACACAGAATCATTCGGTGAAATTTCTTTCTGATCTGTGCATTCAGCTAACAGAGTTAAACCATACTTTTGATTGAGCAGATCTGAACACTCTTACTGTAGAAAATGCAACTGGACATTTGGAGCGCTAAGAGCGTAGTAGTGGAAAAAGGAATATATTCAAATATAAACTACACAGAAGCATTCTGTGAAACTTCTTTCTGATCTGAGCATTCAGCTAACAGAGTTAAACCATACTTTTGATTGAGCAGTTTTGAAACACTCTGTCTGTAGAAAATGCAACTGGACATTCGTAGCGCTAAGTGGGTAATAGTGGAAAAAAGAATACGTTCAAATATAAACTTCACAGAAGCATTGTATGAAACTTCTTTCTGTTCTGTGCATTCAACTAACAGAGTTGAACCTTACTTTTGATTGAGCCTTTCTGAAACACTCTTTATGTAGAAACTGCAATTGGACATTCTGAGCGCTAAGAGGCCTCTATTGGGAAAAATAATATCTTCAAATAAAAACTACACAGAAGCATTGTGTGAAACTTATTTCTGATATGTTCATTAAGCTAACAGAGTTAAACCATACTTTTGATTGCGCAGTTCTGAACACTCTTTCTGTAGAAAATGCAAGTGGACATTCGGAGCGCTAAGAGGGTAATAGTGGAAAAAGGAATATATTCAAATATAAACTACACAGTAGCATTCTGTGAAAATTCTTTCTGTTCTGTGCATTCAACTAACAGATTTGAACCTTACTTTTGATTGAGCCGTTCTGAAACACTCTTTCTGTAGAAACTGCAATTGGACATGCTAAGCGCTAAGAGGCCTACATAGGGAAAAAGAATATCTTCAAATAAAAACTACACAGATGCATTCTGTGAAACTTATTTCTGATCTGTAAATTCATTTAATAGAGATAAAACATATTTTTGATTGAGCAGTTATGAAACACTCTTTTTGTAGAAAATGCAAGTGGAGATTCGGAGCGCTAAGAGGGTAATAGTGGAAAAAGGAATGTCTTCAAATATAAACTACACAGAATCATTCGGTGAAACTTCTTTCTGATCTGTGCATTCAGCTAACAGAGTTAAACCATACTTTTGATTGAGCAGATCTGAACACTCTGTAGAAAATGCAACTGGACATTTGGAGCGCTAAGAGCGTAGTAGTGGAAAAAGGAATATATTCAAATATAAACTACACAGAAGCCTTCTGTGAAACTTCTTTCTGATCTGAGCATTCAGCTAACAGAGTTAAACCATACTTTTTATTGAGCAGTTTTGAAACACTCTGTCTGTAGAAAATGCAACTGGACATTCGTAGCGCTAAGTGGGTAATAGTGGAAAAAAAATATGTTCATATATAAACTACACAGAAGCATTGTATGAAACTTCTTTCTGTTCTGTGCATTCAACTAACAGAGTTGAACCTTACTTTTGATTGAGCCGTTCTGAAACACTCTTTCTGTAGAAACTGCAATTGGACATTCTGAGCGCTAAGAGGCCTATATTGGGAAAAAGAATGTCTACAAATAAAAACTACACAGAAGAATTGTGTGAAACATCTTTCTGTTCTGTTTGTTCAACTAAAAGAGTTGAAACTTAGTTTTGATTGAGCCGTTCTTAAACACTCTTTCTGTAGAAAATGCAAGTGGAGATTCGGAGCGCTAAGAGGGTAATAGTGGAAAAAGGAATGTCTCCAAATATAAACTACACAGAATCATTCTGTGAAACTTCTTTCTGATCTGTGCATTCAGCTAACAGAGTTAAACCATACTTTTGATTGAGCAGTTTTGAAACACTCTGTCTGTAGAAAATGCAACTGGACATTCGTAGCGCTAAGTGGGTAATAGTGGAAAAAAGAGTATGTTCAAATATAAACTACACAGAAGCATTGTATGAAACTTCTTTCTGTTCTGTGCATTCAACTAACAGATTTGAACCTTACTTTTGATTGAGCCTTTCTGAAACACTCTTTCTATAGAAACTGCAATTGGACATTCTGAGCGCTAAGAGGCCTGTAATGGGAAAAATAATATCTTCAAATAAAAACTACACAGAAGCATTGTGTGAAACTTATTTCTGATATGTTCATTAAGCTAACAGAGTTAAACCATACTTTTGATTGCGCAGTTCTGAACACTCTTTCTGTAGAAAATGCAAGTGGACATTCGGAGCGCTAAGAGGGTAATAGTGGAAAAAGGAATATATTCAAATATAAACTACACAGTAGCATTCTGTGAAAATTCTTTCTGTTCTGTGCATTCAACTAACAGAGTTGAACCTTACTTTTGATTGAGCCGTTCTGAAACACTGTTTCTGTAGAAACTGCAATTGGACATGCTAAGCGCTAAGAGGCCTACATTGGGAAAAAGAATATCTTCAAATAAAAACTACACAGATGCATTCTGTGAAACTTATTTCTGATCTGTAAATTCAGTTAACAGAGATAAAACATATTTTTCATTGAGCAGTTATGAAACACTCTTTTTGTAGAAAATGCAAGTGGAGATTCAGAGCGCTAAGAGGATAATAGTGGAAAAAGGAATGTCTTCAAATATAAACTACACAGAATCATTCGGTGAAACTTCTTTCTGATCTGTGCATTCAGCTAACAGAATTAAACCATACTTTTGATTGAGCAGATCTGAACACTCTTTCTGTAGAAAATGCAACTGGACATTTGGAGCGCTAAGAGCGTAGTAGTGGAAAAAGGAATATATTCAAATATAAACTACACAGAAGCCTTCTGTGAAACTTCTTTCTGATCTGAGCATTCAGCTAACAGAGTTAAACCATACTTTTGATTGAGCAGTTTTGAAACACTCTGTCTGTAGAAAATGCAACTGGACATTCGTAGCGCTACGTGGGTAATAGTGGAAAAAAGAATATGTTCAAATATAAACTACACAGAAGCATTGTATGAAACTTCTTTCTGTTCTGTGCATTCAACTAACAGAGTTGAACCTTACTTTTGATTGAGCCGTTCTGAAACACTCTTTCTGTAGAAACTGCAATTGGACATTCTGAGCGCTAAGAGGCCTATATTGGGAAAAAGAATGTCTACAAATAAAAACTACACAGAAGAATTGTGTGAAACTTCTTTCTGTTCTGTTTGTTCAACTAAAAGAGTTGAAACTTAGTTTTGATTGAGCCGTTCTTAAACACTCTTTCTGTAGAAAATGCAAGTGGAGTTTCGGAGCGCTAAGAGGGTAATAGTGGAAAAAGGAATGTCTCCAAATATAAACTACACAGAATCATTCTGTGAAACTTCTTTCTGATCTGTGCATTCAGCTAACAGAGTTAAACCATACTTTTGATTGAGCAGTTTTGAAACACTCTGTCTGTAGAAAATGCAACTGGACATTCGTAGCGCTAAGTGGGTAATAGTGGAAAAAAGAGTATGTTCAAATATAAACTACACAGAAGCATTGTATGAAACTTCTTTCTGTTCTGTGCATTCAACTAACAGAGTTGAACCTTACTTTTGATTGAGCCTTTCTGAAACACTCTTTCTATAGAAACTGCAATTGGACATTCTGAGCGCTAAGAGGCCTGTAATGGGAAAAATAATATCTTCAAATAAAAACTACACAGAAGCATTGTGTGAAACTTATTTCTGATATGTTCATTAAGCTAACGGAGTTAAACCATACTTTTGATTGCGCAGTTCTGAACACTCTTTCTGTAGAAAATGCAAGTGGACATTCGGAGCGCTAAGAGGGTAATAGTGGAAAAAGGAATATATTCAAATATAAACTACACAGTAGCATTCTGTGAAAATTCTTTCTGTTCTGTGCATTCAAGTAACAGAGTTGAACCTTACTTTTGATTGAGCCGTTCTGAAACACTGTTTAGTAGAAACTGCAATTGGACATGCTAAGCGCTAAGAGGCCTACATTGGGAAAAAGAATATCTTCAAATAAAAACTACACAGATGCATTCTGTGAAACTTATTTCTGATCTGCAAATTCAGTTAACAGAGATAAAACATATTTTTCATTGAGCAGTTATGAAACACTCTTTTTGTAGAAAATGCAAGTGGAGATTCGGAGCGCTAAGAGGGTAATAGTGGAAAAAGGAATGTCTTCAAATATAAACTACACAGAATCATTCGGTGAAATTTCTTTCTGATCTGTGCATTCAGCTAACAGAGTTAAACCATACTTTTGATTGAGCAGATCTGAACACTCTTTCTGTAGAAAATGCAACTGGACATTTGGAGCGCTAAGAGCGTAGTAGTGGAAAAAGGAATATATTCAAATATAAACTACACAGAAGCATTCTGTGAAACTTCTTTCTGATCTGAGCATTCAGCTAACAGAGTTAAACCATACTTTTGATTGAGCAGTTTTGAAACACTCTGTCTGTAGAAAATGCAACTGGACATTCGTAGTGCTAAGTGGGTAATAGTGGAAAAAAGAATATGTTCAAATATAAACTACACAGAAGCATTGTATGAAACTTCTTTCTGTTCTGTGCATTCAACTAACAGAGTTGAACCTTACTTTTGCTTGAGCCGTTCTGAAACACTCTTTCTGTAGAAACTGCAATTGGACATTCTGAGCGCTAAGAGGCCTATATTGGGAAAAAGAATGTCAACAAATAAAAACTACACAGAAGAATTGTGTGAAACTTCTTTCTGTTCTGTTTGTTCAACTAAAAGATTTTAACCTTAGTTTTGATTGAGCCGTTCTTAAACACTCTTTCTGTAGAAAACGCAAGTGGAGGTTCGGAGCGCTAAGAGGGTAATAGTGGAAAAAGGAATGTCTCCAAATATAAACTACACAGAATCATTCTGTGAAACTTCTTTCTGATCTGTGCATTCAGCTAAGAGAGTTAAACCATACTTTTGATTGACCAGTTTTGAAACACTCTGTCTGCAGAAAATGCAACTTGACATTCGTAGCGCTAAGTGGGTAATAGTGGAAAAAAGAGTATGTTCAAATATAAACTACACAGAATAATTGTATGAAACTTCTTTCTGTTCTGTGCATTCAACTAACAGAGTTGAACCTTACTTTTGATTGAGCCTTTCTGAAACACTCTTTCTGTAGAAACTGCAATTGGACATTCTGAGCGGTAAGAGGCCTGTAATGGGAAAAATAATATCTTCAAATAAAAACTACACAGAAGCATTGTGTGAAACTTATTTCTGATATGTTCATTAAGCTAACAGAGTTAAACCATACTTTTGATTGCGCAGTTCTGAACACTCTTTCTGTAGAAATTGCAAGTGGACATTCGGAGCGCTAATAGGGTAATAGTGGAAAAAGGAATATATTCAAATATAAACTACACAGTAGCATTCTGTGAAAATTCTTTCTGTTCTGTGCATTCAACTAACAGAGTTGAACCTTACTTTTGATTGAGCCGTTCTGAAACACTCTTTCTGTAGAAACTGCAATTGGACATGCTAAGCGCTAAGAGGCCTACATTGGGAAAAAGAATATCTTCAAATAAAAACTACACAGATGCATTCTGTGAAACTTATTTCTGATCTATAAATTCAGTTAACAGAGATAAAACATATTTTTGATTGAGCAGTTATGAAACACTCTTTTTGTAGAAAATGCAAGTGGAGATTCGGAGCGCTAAGAGGGTAATAGTGGAAAAAGGAATGTCTTCAAATATAAACTACACAGAATAATTCGGTGAAACTTCTTTCTGATCTGTGCATTCAGCTAACAGAGTTAAACCATGCTTTTGATTGAGCAGATCTGAACACTCTTTCTGTAGAAAATGCAACTGGACATTTGGAGCGCTAAGAGCGTAGTAGTGGAAAAAGGAATATATTCAAATATAAACTACACAGAAGCATTCTGTGAAACTTCTTTCTGATCTGAGCATTCAGCTAACAGAGTTAAACCATACTTTTGATTGAGCAGTTTTGAAACTCTCTGTCTGTAGAAAATGCAACTGGACATTCGTAGCGCTAAGTGGGTAATAGTGGAAAAAAGAATATGTTCAAATATAAACTACACAGAAGCATTGTATGAAACTTCTTTCTGTTCTGCGCATTCAACTAACAGAGTTGAACCTTACTTTTGATTGAGCCGTTCTGAAACACTCTTTCTGTAGAAACTGCAATTGGACATTCTGAGCGCTAAGAGGCCTATATTGGGAAAAAGAATGTCTACAAATAAAAACTACACAGAAGAATTGTGTGAAACTTCTTTCTGTTCTGTTTGTTCAACTAAAAGAGTTGAACCTTAGTTTTGATTGAGCCGTTCTGAAACACTCTTTCTGTAGAAAATGCAAGTGGAGATTCGGAGTGCTAAGAGGGTAATAGTGGAAAAAGGAATGTCTCCAAATATAAACTACACAGAATCATTCTGTGAAACTTCTTTCTGATCTGTGCATTCAGCTAACAGAGTTAAACCATACTTTTGATTGAGCAGATCTGAACACACTTTCTGTAGAAAATGCAACTGGACATTTGGAGCGCTAAGAGAGTAGTAGTGGAAAAAGGAATATATTCAAATATAAACTACACAGAAGCATTCTGTGAAACTTCTTTCTGATCTGAACATTCAGCTAACTGAGTTAAACCATACTTTTGATTGAGCAGTTTTGAAACACTCTGTCTGTAGGAAATGCAACTGGACATTCGTAGCGCTAAGTGGGTAATAGTGGAAAAAAGAGTATGTTCAGATATAAACTACACAGAAGCATTGTATGAAACTTCTTTCTGTTCTGTGCATTCAACTAACAGAGTTGAACCTTACTTTTGATTGAGACTTTCTGAAACACTCTTTCTGTAGAAACTGCAATTGGACATTCTGAGCGCTAAGAGGCCTCTATTGGGAAAAAAAATATCTTCAAATAAAAACTACACAGAAGCATTGTGTGAAACTTATTTCTGATATGTTCATTAAGCTAACAGAGTTAAACCATACTTTTGATTGCGCAGTTCTGAACACTCTTTCTGTAGAAAATGCAAGTGGACATTCGGAGCGCTAAGAGGGTAACAGTGGAAAAAGGAATATATTCAAATATAAACTACACAGTAGTATTCTGTGAAAATTCCTTCTGTTCTGTGCATTCAACTAACAGAGTTGAACCTTACTTTTGATTGAGCCGTTCTGAAACACTCTTTCTGTAGAAACTGCAATTGGACATGCTAAGCGCTAAGAGGCCTACATTGTGAAAAAGAATATCTTCAAATAAAAACTACACAGATGCATTCTGTGAAACTTATCTCTGATCTGTAAATTCAGTTAACAGAGATAAAACATATTTTTGATTGAGCAGTTATGAAACACTCTTTTGTAGAAAATGCAAGTGGAGATTCGGAGCGCTAAAAGGGTAATAGTGGAAAAAGGAATGTCTTCAAATATAAACTACACAGAATCATTCGGTGAAACTTCTTTCTGATCTGTGCATTCAGCTAACAGAGTTAAACCATACTTTTGATTGAGCAGATCTGAACACTCTTTCTCTAGAAAATGCAACTGGACATTTGGAGCGCTAAGAGCGTAGTAGTGGAAAAAGGAATATATTCAAATATAAACTACACAGAAGCATTCTGTGAAACTTCTTTCTGATCTGAGCATTCAGCTAACAGAGTTAAACCATACTTTTGATTGAGCAGTTTTGAAACACTCTGTCTGTAGAAAATGCAACTGGACATTCGTAGCGCTAAGTGGGTAATAGTGGAAAAAACAATATGTTCAAATATAAACTACACAGAAGCATTGTATGAAACTTCTTTCTGTTCTGTGCATTCAACTAACAGAGTTGAACCTTACTTTTGATTGAGCCGTTCTGAAACACTCTTTCTGTAGAAACTGCAATTGGACATTCTGAGCGCTAAGAGGCCTATATTGGGAAAAAGAATGTCTACAAATAAAAACTACACAGAAGAATTGTGTGAAACTTCTTTCTGTTCTGTTTGTTCAACTAAAAGATTTGAACCTTAGTTTTGATTGAGCCGTTCTTAAACACTCTTTCTGTAGAAAATGCAAGTGGAGATTCGGAGCGCTAAGAGGGTAATAGTGGAAAAAGGAATGTCTCCAAATATAAACTACACAGAATCATTCTGTGAAACTTCTTTCTGATCTGTGCATTCAGCTAACAGAGTTAAACCATACTTTTGATTGAGCAGTTTTGAAACACTCTGTCTGTAGAAAATGCAACTGGACATTCGTAGCGCTAAGTGGGTAATAGTGGAAAAAAGAGTATGTTCAAATATAAACTACACAGAATCATTGTATGAAACTTCTTTCTGTTCTGTGCATTCAACTAACAGAGTTGAACCTTACTTTTGATTGAGCCTTTCTGAAACACTCTTTCTGTAGAAACTGCAATTGGACATTCTGAGCGGTAAGAGGCCTGTAATGGGAAAAATAATATCTTCAAATAAAAACTACACAGAAGCATTGTGTGAAACTTATTTCTGATATGTTCATTAAGCTAACAGAGTTAAACCATACTTTTGATTGCGCAGTTCTGAACACTCTTTCTGTAGAAAATGCAAGTGGACATTCGGAGCGCTAAGAGGGTAATAGTGGAAAAAGGAATATATTCAAATATAAACTACACAGTAGCATTCTGTGAAAATTCTTTCTGTTCTGTGCATTCAACTAACAGAGTTGAACCTTAATTTTTATTGAGCCGTTCTGAAACACTCTTTCTGTAGAAACTGCAATTGGACATGCTAAGCGCTAAGAGGCCTACATTGGGAAAAAGAATATCTTCAAATAAAAACTACACAGATGCATTCTGTGAAACTTATTTCTGATCTGTAAATTCAGTTAACAGAGATAAAACATATTTTTCATTGAGCAGTTATGATACACTCTTTTTGTAGAAAATGCAAGTGGAGATTCGGAGCGCTAAGAGGGTAATAGTGGAAAAAGGAATGTCTTCAAATATAAACTACACAGAATCATTCGGTGAAACTTCTTTCTGATCTGTGCATTCAGCTAACAGAGTTAAACCATACTTTTGATTGAGCAGATCTGAACACTCTTTCTGTAGAAAATGCAACTGGACATTTGGAGCGCTAAGAGCGTAGTAGTGGAAAAAGGAATATATTCAAATATAAACTACACAGAAGCATTCTGTGAAACTTCTTTCTGATCTGAGCATTCAGCTAACAGAGTTAAACCATACTTTTGATTGAGCAGTTTTGAAACACTCTGTCTGTAGAAAATGCAACTGGACATTCGTAGCGCTAAGTGGGTAATAGTGGAAAAAAGAATATGTTCAAATATAAACTACACAGAAGCATTGTATGAAACTTCTTTCTGTTCTGCGCATTCAACTAACAGAGTTGAACCTTACTTTTGATTGAGCCGTTCTGAAACACTCTTTCTGTAGAAACTGCAATTGGACATTCTGAGAGCTAAGAGGCCTATATTGGGAAAAAGAATGTCTACAAATAAAAACTACACAGAAGAATTGTGTGAAACTTCTTTCTGTTCTGTTTGTTCAACTAAAAGAGTTGAAACTTAGTTTTGATTGAGCCGTTCTTAAACACTCTTTCTGTAGAAAATGCAAGTGGAGATTCGGAGTGCTAAGTGGGTAATAGTGGAAAAAGGAATGTCTCCAAATATAAACTACACAGAATCATTCTGTGAAACTTCTTTCTGATCTGTGCATTCAGCTAACAGAGTTAAACCATACTTTTTATTGAGCAGATCTGAACACACTTTCTGTAGAAAATGCAACTGGACATTTGGAGCGCTAAGAGAGTAGTAGTGGAAAAAGGAATATATTCAAATATAAACTACACAGAAGCATTCTGTGAAACTTCTTTCTGATCTGAGCATTCAGCTAACTGAGTTAAACCATACTTTTGATTGAGCAGTTTTGAAACACTCTGTCTGTAGAAAATGCAACTGGACATTCGTAGCGCTAAGTGGGTAATAGTGGAAAAAAGAGTATGTTCAGATATAAACTACACAGAAGCATTGTATGAAACTTCTTTCTGTTCTGTGCATTCAACTAACAGAGTTGAACCTTACTTTTGATTGAGCCTTTCTGAAACACTCTTTCTGTAGAAACTGCAATTGGACATTCTGAGCGCTAAGAGGCCTCTATTGGGAAAAATAATATCTTCAAATAAAAACTACACAGAAGCATTGTGTGAAACTTATTTCTGATATGTTCATTAAGCTAACAGAGTTAAACCATACTTTTGATTGCGCAGTTCTGAACACTCTTTCTGTAGAAAATGCAAGTGGACATTCGGAGCGCTAAGAGGGTAATAGTGGAAAAAGGAATATATTCAAATATAAACTACACAGTAGCATTCTGTGAAAATTCTTTCTGTTCTGTGCATTCAACTAACAGAGTTGAACCTTACTTTTGATTGAGCCGTTCTGAAACACTCTTTCTGTAGAAACTGCAATTGGACATGCTAAGCGCTAAGAGGCCTACATTGGGAAAAAGAATATCTTCAAATAAAAACTACACAGATGCATTCTGTGAAACTTATCTCTGATCTGTAAATTCAGTTAACAGAGATAAAACATATTTTTGATTGAGCAGTTATGAAACACTCTTTTTGTAGAAAATGCAAGTGGAGATTCGGAGCGCTAAGAGGGTAATAGTGGAAAAAGGAATGTCTTCAAATATAAACTACACAGAATCATTCGGTGAAACTTCTTTCTGATCTGTGCATTCAGCTAACAGAGTTAAACCATACTTTTGATTGAGCAGATCTGAACACTCTTTCTCTAGAAAATGCAACTGGACATTTGGAGCGCTAAGAGCGTAGTAGTGGAAAAAGGAATATATTCAAATATAAACTACACAGAAGCATTCTGTGAAACTTCTTTCTGATCTGAGCATTCAGCTAACAGAGTTAAACCATACTTTTGATTGAGCAGTTTTGAAACACTCTGTCTGTAGAAAATGCAACTGGACATTCGTAGCGCTAAGTTGGTAATAGTGGAAAAAAGAATATGTTCAAATATAAACTACACAGAAGCATTGTATGAAACTTCTTTCTGTTCTGTGCATTCAACTAACAGAGTTGAACCTTACTTTTGATTGAGCCGTTCTGAAACACTCTTTCTGTAGAAACTGCAATTGGACATTCTGAGCGCTAAGAGGCCTATATTGGGAAAAAGAATGTCTACAAATAAAAACTACACAGAAGAATTGTGTGAAACTTCTTTCTGTTCTGTTTGTTCAACTAAAAGATTTGAACCTTAGTTTTGATTGAGCCGTTCTTAAACACTCTTTCTGTAGAAAATGCAAGTGGAGATTCGGAGCGCTAAGAGGGTAATAGTGGAAAAAGGAATGTCTCCAAATATAAACTACACAGAATCATTCTGTGAAACTTCTTTCTGATCTGTGCATTCAGCTAACAGAGTTAAACCATACTTTTGATTGACCAGTTTTGAAACACTCTGTCTGCAGAAAATGCAACTGGACATTCGTAGCGCTAAGTGGGTAATAGTGGAAAAAAGAGTATGTTCAAATATAAACTACACAGAATCATTGTATGAAACTTCTTTCTGTTCTGTGCATTCAACTAACAGAGTTGAACCTTACTTTTGATTGAGCCTTTCTGAAACACTCTTTCTGTAGAAACTGCAATTGGACATTCTGAGCGGTAAGAGGCCTGTAATGGGAAAAATAATATCTTCAAATAAAAACTACACAGAAGCATTGTGTGAAACTTATTTCTGATATGTTCATTAAGCTAACAGAGTTAAACCATACTTTTGATTGCGCAGTTCTGAACACTCTTTCTGTAGAAAATGCAAGTGGACATTCGGAGCGCTAAGAGGGTAATAGTGGAAAAAGGAATATATTCAAATATAAACTACACAGTAGCATTCTGTGAAAATTCTTTCTGTTCTGTGCATTCAACTAACAGAGTTGAACCTTACTTTTGATTGAGCCGTTCTGAAACACTCTTTCTGTAGAAACTGCAATTGGACATGCTAAGCGCTAAGAGGCCTACATTGGGAAAAAGAATATCTTCAAATAAAAACTACACAGATGCATTCTGTGAAACTTATTTCTGATCTATAAATTCAGTTAACAGAGATAAAACATATTTTTGATTGAGCAGTTATGAAACACTCTTTTTGTAGAAAATGCAAGTGGAGATTCGGAGCGCTAAGAGGGTAATAGTGGAAAAAGGAATGTCTTCAAATATAAACTACACAGAATAATTCGGTGAAACTTCTTTCTGATCTGTGCATTCAGCTAACAGAGTTAAACCATACTTTTGATTGAGCAGATCTGAACACTCTTTCTGTAGAAAATGCAACTGGACATTTGGAGCGCTAAGAGCGTAGTAGTGGAAAAAGGAATATATTCAAATATAAACTACACAGAAGCATTCTGTGAAACTTCTTTCTGATCTGAGCATTCAGCTAACAGAGTTAAACCATACTTTTGATTGAGCAGTTTTGAAACACTCTGTCTGTAGAAAATGCAACTGGACATTCGTAGCGCTAAGTGGGTAATAGTGGAAAAAAGAATATGTTCAAATATAAACTACACAGAAGCATTGTATGAAACTTCTTTCTGTTCTGCGCATTCAACTAACAGAGTTGAACCTTACTTTTGATTGAGCCGTTCTGAAACACTCTTTCTGTAGAAACTGCAATTGGACATTCTGAGCGCTAAGAGGCCTATATTGGGAAAAAGAATGTCTACAAATAAAAACTACACAGAAGAATTGTGTGAAACTTCTTTCTGTTCTGTTTGTTCAACTAAAAGAGTTGAACCTTAGTTTTGATTGAGCCGTTCTAAAACACTCTTTCTGTAGAAAATGCAAGTGGAGATTCGGAGTGCTAAGAGGGTAATAGTGGAAAAAGGAATGTCTCCAAATATAAACTACACAGAATCATTCTGTGAAAATTCTTTCTGATCTGTGCATTCAGCTAACAGAGTTAAACCATAATTTTGATTGAGCAGATATGAACACACTTTCTGTAGAAAATGCAACTGGACATTTGGAGCGCTAAGAGAGTAGTAGTGGAAAAAGGAATATATTCAAATATAAACTACACAGAAGCATTCTGTGAAACTTCTTTCTGATCTGAACATTTAGCTAACTGAGTTAAACCATACTTTTGATTGAGCAGTTTTGAAACACTCTGTCTGTAGAAAATGCAACTGGACATTCGTAGCGCTAAGTGGGTAATAGTGGAAAAAAGAGTATGTTCAGATATAAACTACACAGAAGCATTGTATGAAACTTCTTTCTGTTCTGTTCATTCAACTAACAGAGTTGAACCTTACTTTTGATTGAGCCTTTCTGAAACACTCTTTCTGTAGAAACTGCAATTGGACATTCTGAGCGCTAAGAGGCCTCTATTGGGAAAAATAATATCTTCAAATAAAAACTACACAGAAGCATTGTGTGAAACTTATTTCTGATATGTTCATTAAGCTAACAGAGTTAAACCATACTTTTGATTGCGCAGTTCTGAACACTCTTTCTGTAGAAAATGCAAGTGGACATTCGGAGCACTAAGAGGGTAACAGTGGAAAAAGGAATATATTCAAATATAAACTACACAGTAGCATTCTGTGAAAATTCCTTCTGTTCTGTGCATTCCACTAACAGAGTTGAACCTTACTTTTGATTGAGCCGTTCTGAAACACTCTTTCTGTAGAAACTGCAATTGGACATGCTAAGCGCTAAGAGGCCTACATTGGGAAAAAGAATATCTTCAAATAAAAACTACACAGATGCATTCTGTGAAACTTATCTCTGATCTGTAAATTCAGTTAACAGAGATAAAACATATTTTTGATTGAGCAGTTATGAAACACTCTTTTGTAGAAAATGCAAGTGGAGATTCGGAGCGCTAAGAGGGTAATAGTGGAAAAAGGAATGTCTTCAAATATAAACTACACAGAATCATTCGGTGAAACTTCTTTCTGATCTGTGCATTCAGCTAACAGAGTTAAACCATACTTTTGATTGAGCAGATCTGAACACTCTTTCTCTAGAAAATGCAACTGGACATTTGGAGCGCTAAGAGCGTAGTAGTGGAAAAAGGAATATATTCAAATATAAACTACACAGAAGCATTCTGTGAAACTTCTTTCTGATCTGAGCATTCAGCTAACAGAGTTAAACCATACTTTTGATTGAGCAGTTTTGAAACACTCTGTCTGTAGAAAATGCAACTGGACATTCGTAGCGCTAAGTGGGTAATAGTGGAAAAAAGAATATGTTCAAATATAAACTACACAGAAGCATTGTATGAAACTTCTTTCTGTTCTGTGCATTCAACTAACAGAGTTGAACCTTACTTTTGATTGAGCCGTTCTGAAACACTCTTTCTGTAGAAACTGCAATTGGACATTCTGAGCGCTAAGAGGCCTATATTGGGAAAAAGAATGTCTACAAATAAAAACTACACAGAAGAATTGTGTGAAACTTCTTTCTGTTCTGTTTGTTCAACTAAAAGATTTGAACCTTAGTTTTGATTGAGCCGTTCTTAAACACTCTTTCTGTAGAAAATGCAAGTGGAGATTCGGAGCGCTAAGAGGGTAATAGTGGAAAAAGGAATGTCTCCAAATATAAACTACACAGAATCATTCTGTGAAACTTCTTTCTTATCTGTGCATTCAGCTAACAGAGTTAAACCATACTTTTGATTGAGCAGTTTTGAAACACTCTGTCTGTAGAAAATGCAACTGGACATTCGTAGCGCTAAGTGGGTAATAGTGGAAAAAAGAGTATGTTCAAATATAAACTACACAGAATCATTGTATGAAACTTCTTTCTGTTCTGTGCATTCAACTAACAGAGTTGAACCTTACTTTTGATTGAGCCTTTCTGAAACACTCTTTCTGTAGAAACTGCAATTGGACATTCTGAGCGGTAAGAGGCCTGTAATGGGAAAAATAATATCTTCAAATAAAAACTACACAGAAGCATTGTGTGAAACTTATTTCTGATATGTTCATTAAGCTAACAGAGTTAAACCATACTTTTGATTGCGCAGTTCTGAACACTATTTCTGTAGAAAATGCAAGTGGACATTCGGAGCGCTAAGAGGGTAATAGTGGAAAAAGGAATATATTCAAATATAAACTACACAGTAGCATTCTGTGAAAATTCTTTCTGTTCTGTGCATTCAACTAACAGAGTTGAACCTTAATTTTGATTGAGCCGTTCTGAAACACTCTTTCTGTAGAAACTGCAATTGGACATGCTAAGCGCTAAGAGGCCTACATTGGGAAAAAGAATATCTTCAAATAAAAACTACACAGATGCATTCTGTGAAACTTATTTCTGATCTCTAAATTCAGTTAACAGAGATAAAACATATTTTTGATTGAGCAGTTATGAAACACTCTTTTTGTAGCAAATGCAAGTGGAGATTCAGAGCGCTAAGAGGGTAATATTGGAAAAAGGAATGTCTTCAAATATAAACTACACAGAATCATTCGGTGAAACTTCTTTCTGATCTGTGCATTCAGCTAACAGAGTTAAACCATACTTTTGATTGAGCAGATGTGAACACTCTTTCTGTAGAAAATGCAACTGGACATTTGGAGCGCTAAGAGCGTAGTAGTGGAAAAAGGAATATATTCAAATATAAACTACACAGAAGCCTTCTGTGAAACTTCTTTCTGATCTGAGCATTCAGCTAACAGAGTTAAACCATACTTTTAATTGAGCAGTTTTGAAACACTCTGTCTGTAGAAAATGCAACTGGACATTCGTAGCGCTAAGTGGGTAATAGTGGAAAAAAGAATATGTTCAAATATAAACTACACAGAAGCATTGTATGAAACTTCTTTCTGTTCTGTGCATTCAACTAACAGAGTTGAACCTTACTTTTGATTGAGCCGTTCTGAAACACTCTTTCTGTAGAAACTGCAATTGGACATTCTGAGCGCTAAGAGGCCTATATTGGGAAAAAGAATGTCTACAAATAAAAACTACACAGAAGAATTGTGTGAAACTTCTTTCTGTTCTGTTTGTTCAATTAAAAGATTTGAACCTTAGTTTTGATTGAGCCGTTCTTAAACACTCTTTCTGTAGAAAATGCAAGTGGAGATTCGGAGCGCTAAGAGGGTAATAGTGGAAAAAGGAATGTCTCCAAATATAAACTACACAGAATCATTCTGTGAAACTTCTTTCTTATCTGTGCATTCAGCTAACAGAGTTAAACCATACTTTTGATTGAGCAGATCTGAACACTCTTTCTCTAGAAAATGCAACTGGACATTTGGAGCGCTAAGAGCGTAGTAGTGGAAAAAGGAATATATTCAAATATAAACTACACAGAAGCATTCTGTGAAACTTCTTTCTGATCTGAGCATTCAGCTAACAGAGTTAAACCATACTTTTGATTGAGCAGTTTTGAAACACTCTGTCTGTAGAAAATGCAACTGGACATTCGTAGCGCTAAGTGGGTAATAGTGGAAAAAAGAATATGTTCAAATATAAACTACACAGAAGCATTGTATGAAACTTCTTTCTGTTCTGTGCATTCAACTAACAGAGTTGAACCTTACTTTTGATTGAGCCGTTCTGAAACACTCTTTCTGTAGAAACTGCAATTGGACATTCTGAGCGCTAAGAGGCCTATATTGGGAAAAAGAATGTCTACAAATAAAAACTACACAGAAGAATTGTGTGAAACTTCTTTCTGTTCTGTTTGTTCAACTAAAAGATTTGAACCTTAGTTTTGATTGAGCCGTTCTTAAACACTCTTTCTGTAGAAAATGCAAGTAGAGATTCGGAGCGCTAAGAGGGTAATAGTGGAAAAAGGAATGTCTCCAAATATAAACTACACAGAATCATTCTGTGAAACTTCTTTCTTATCTGTGCATTCAGCTAACAGAGTTAAACCATACTTTTGATTGAGCAGTTTTGAAACACTCTGTCTGTAGAAAATGCAACTGGACATTCGTAGCGCTAAGTGGGTAATAGTGGAAAAAAGAGTATGTTCAAATATAAACTACACAGAATCATTGTATGAAACTTCTTTCTGTTCTGTGCATTCAACTAACAGAGTTGAACCTTACTTTTGATTGAGCCTTTCTGAAACACTCTTTCTGTAGAAACTGCAATTGGACATTCTGAGCGGTAAGAGGCCTGTAATGGGAAAAATAATATCTTCAAATAAAAACTACACAGAAGCATTGTGTGAAACTTATTTCTGATATGTTCATTAAGCTAACAGAGTTAAACCATACTTTTGATTGCGCAGTTCTGAACACTATTTCTGTAGAAAATGCAAGTGGACATTCGGAGCGCTAAGAGGGTAATAGTGGAAAAAGGAATATATTCAAATATAAACTACACAGTAGCATTCTGTGAAAATTCTTTCTGTTCTGTGCATTCAACTAACAGAGTTGAACCTTAATTTTGATTGAGCCGTTCTGAAACACTCTTTCTGTAGAAACTGCAATTGGACATGCTAAGCGCTAAGAGGCCTACATTGGGAAAAAGAATATCTTCAAATAAAAACTACACAGATGCATTCTGTGAAACTTATTTCTGATCTGTAAATTCAGTTAACAGAGATAAAACATATTTTTGATTGAGCAGTTATGAAACACTCTTTTTGTAGCAAATGCAAGTGGAGATTCAGAGCGCTAAGAGGGTAATATTGGAAAAAGGAATGTCTTCAAATATAAACTACACAGAATCATTCGGTGAAACTTCTTTCTGATCTGTGCATTCAGCTAACAGAGTTAAACCATACTTTTGATTGAGCAGATGTGAACACTCTTTCTGTAGAAAATGCAACTGGACATTTGGAGCGCTAAGAGCGTAGTAGTGGAAAAAGGAATATATTCAAATATAAACTACACAGAAGCCTTCTGTGAAACTTCTTTCTGATCTGAGCATTCAGCTAACAGAGTTAAACCATACTTTTAATTGAGCAGTTTTGAAACACTCTGTCTGTAGAAAATGCAACTGGACATTCGTAGCGCTAAGTGGGTAATAGTGGAAAAAAGAATATGTTCAAATATAAACTACACAGAAGCATTGTATGAAACTTCTTTCTGTTCTGTGCATTCAACTAACAGAGTTGAACCTTACTTTTGATTGAGCCGTTCTGAAACACTCTTTCTGTAGAAACTGCAATTGGACATTCTGAGCGCTAAGAGGCCTATATTGGGAAAAAGAATGTCTACAAATAAAAACTACACAGAAGAATTGTGTGAAACTTCTTTCTGTTCTGTTTGTTCAACTAAAAGAGTTGAACCTTAGTTTTGATTGAGCCGTTCTGAAACACTCTTTCTGTAGAAAATGCAAGTGGAGATTCGGAGCGCTAAGAGGGTAATTGTGGAAAGAGGAATGTCTCCAAATATAAACTACACAGAATCATTCCGTGAAACTTCTTTCTGATCTGTGCATTCAGCTAACAGAGTTAAACCATACTTTTGATTGAGCAGATCTGAACACTCTTTCTGTAGAAAATGCAACTGGACATTTGGAGCGCTAAGAGAGTAGTAGTGGAAAAAGGAATATATTCAAATATAAACTACACAGAAGCATTCTGTGAAACTTCTTTCTGATCTGAGCATTCAGCTAACAGAGTTAAACCATACTTTTGATTGAGCAGTTTGGAAACACTCTGTCTGTAGAAAATGCAACTGGACATTCGTAGCGCTAAGTGGGTAATAGTGGAAAAAAGAATATGTTCAAATATAAACTACACAGAAGCATTGTATGAAACTTCTTTCTGTTCTGTGCATTCAACTAACAGAGTTGAACCTTACTTTTGATTGAGCCTTTCTGAAACACTCTTTCTGTAGAAACTGCAATTGGACATTCTGAGCGCTAAGAGGCCTCTATTGGGAAAAATAATATCTTCAAATAAAAACTACACAGAAGCATTGTGTGAAACTTATTTCTGATATGTTCATTAAGCTAACAGAGTTAAACCATACTTTTGATTGCGCAGTTCTGAACACTCTTTCTGTAGAAAATGCAAGTGGACATTCGGAGCGCTAAGAGGGTAATAGTGGAAAAAGGAATATATTCAAATATAAATTACACAGTAGCATTCTGTGAAAATTCTTTCTGTTCTGTGCATTCAACTAACAGAGTTGAACCTTACTTTTGATTGAGCCGTTCTGAAACACTCTTTCTGTAGAAACTGCAATTGGACATGCTAAGCGCTAAGAGGCCTACATTGGGAAAAAGAATATCTTCAAATAAAAACTACACAGATGCATTCTGTGAAAATTATTTCTGATCTGTAAATTCAGTTAACAGAGATAAAACATATTTTTGATTGAGCAGTTATGAAACACTCTTTTTGTAGCAAATGCAAGTGGAGATTCAGAGCGCTAAGAGGGTAATATTGGAAAAAGGAATGTCTTCAAATATAAACTACACAGAATCATTCGGTGAAACTTCTTTCTGATCTGTGCATTCAGCTAACAGAGTTAAACCATACTTTTGATTGAGCAGATGTGAACACTCTTTCTGTAGAAAATGCAACTGGACATTTGGAGCGCTAAGAGCGTAGTAGTGGAAAAAGGAATATATTCAAATATAAACTACACAGAAGCCTTCTGTGAAACTTCTTTCTGATCTGAGCATTCAGCTAACAGAGTTAAACCATACTTTTAATTGAGCAGTTTTGAAACACTCTGTCTGTAGAAAATGCAACTGGACATTCGTAGCGCTAAGTGGGTAATAGTGGAAAAAAGAATATGTTCAAATATAAACTACACAGAAGCATTGTATGAAACTTCTTTCTGTTCTGTGCATTCAACTAACAGAGTTGAACCTTACTTTTGATTGAGCCGTTCTGAAACACTCTTTCTGTAGAAACTGCAATTGGACATTCTGAGCGCTAAGAGGCCTATATTGGGAAAAAGAATGACTACAAATAAAAACTACACAGAAGAATTGTGTGAAACTTCTTTCTGTTCTGTTTGTTCAACTAAAAGAGTTGAACCTTAGTTTTGATTGAGCCGTTCTGAAACACTCTTTCTGTAGAAAATGCAAGTGGAGATTCGGAGCGCTAAGAGGGTAATAGTGGAAAAAGGAATGTCTCCAAATATAAACTACACAGAATCATTCTGTGAAACTTCTTTCTGATCTGTGCATTCAGCTAACAGAGTTAAACCATACTTTAGATTGAGCAGATCAGAACACTCTTTCTGTAGAAAATGCAACTGGACATTTGGAGCGCTAAGAGAGTAGTAGTGGAAAAAGGAATATATTCAAATATAAACTACACAGAAGCATTCTGTGAAACTTCTTTCTGATCTGAGCATTCAGCTAACAGAGTTAAACCATACTTTTGATTGAGCAGTTTTGAAACACTCTGTCTGTAGAAAATGCAACTGGACATTCGTAGCGCTAAGTGGGTAATAGTGGAAAAAAGAGTATGTTCAAATATAAACTACACAGAATCATTGTATGAAACTTCTTTCTGTTCTGTGCATTCAACTAACAGAGTTGAACCTTACTTTTGATTGAGCCTTTCTGAAACACTCTTTCTGTAGAAACTGCAATTGGACATTCTGAGCGCTAAGAGGCCTGTAACGGGAAAAATAATATCTTCAAATAAAAACTACACAGAAGCATTGTGTGAAACTTATTTCTGATATGTTCATTAAGCTAACAGAGTTAAACCATACTTTTGATTGCGCAGTTCTGAACACTCTTTCTGTAGAAAATGCAAGTGGACATTCGGAGCGCTAACAGGGTAATAGTGGAAAAAGGAATATATTCAAATATAAACTACACAGTAGCATTCTGTGAAAATTCTTTCTGTTCTGTGCATTCAACTAACAGAGTTGAACCTTACTTTGATTGAGCTGTTCTGAAACACTCTTTCTGTAGAAACTGCAATTGGACATGCTAAGCGCTAAGAGGCCTACATTGGGAAAAAGAATATCTTCAAATAAAAACTACACAGATGCATTCTGTGAAACTTATTTCTGATCTGTAAATTCAGTTAACAGAGATAAAACATATTTTTGATTGAGCAGTTATGAAACACTCTTTTTGTAGAAAATGCAAGTGGAGATTCGGAGCGCTAAGAGGGTAATAGTGGAAAAAGGAATATCTTCAAATATAAACTACACAGAATCATTCGGTGAAACTTCTTTCTGATCTGTGCATTCAGCTAACAGAGTTAAACCATACTTTTGATTGAGCAGTTTTGAAACACTCTGTCTGTAGAAAATGCAACTGGACATTCGTAGCGCTAAGTGGGTAATAGTGGAAAAAAGAATATGTTCAAATATAAACTACACAGAAGCATTGTATGAAACTTCTTTCTGTTCTGTGCATTCAACTAACAGAGTTGAACCTTACTTTTGATTGAGCCGTTCTGAAACACTCTTTCTGTAGAAACTGCAATTGGACATTCTGAGCGCTAAGAGGCGTATATTGGGAAAAAGAATGTCTACAAATAAAAACTACACAGAAGAATTGTGTGAAACTTCTTTCTGTTCTGTTTGTTCAACTAAAAGAGTTGAACCTTAGTTTTGATTGAGCCGTTCTGAAACACACTTTCTGTAGAAAATGCAAGTGGAGATTCGGAGCGCTAAGAGGGTAATAGTGGAAAAAGGAATGTCTCCAAATATAAACTACACAGAATCATTCTGTGAAACTTCTTTCTGATCTGTGCATTCAGCTAACAGAGTTAAACCATACTTTTGATTGAGCAGATCTGAACACTCTTTCTGTAGAAAATGCAACTGGACATTTGGAGCGCTAAGAGAGTAGTAGTGCAAAAAGGAATATATTCAAATATAAACTACACAGAAGCATTCTGTGAAACTTCTTTCTGATCTGAGCATTCAGCTAACAGAGTTAAACCATACTTTTGATTGAGCAGTTTGGAAACACTCTGTCTGTAGAAAATGCAACTGGACATTCGTAGCGCTAAGTGGGTAATAGTGGAAAAAAGAATATGTTCAAATATAAACTACACAGAAGCATTGTATGAAACTTCTTTCTGTTCTGTGCATTCAACTGACAGAGTTGAACCTTACTTTTGATTGAGCCTTTCTGAAACACTCTTTCTGTAGAAACTGCAATTGGACATTCTGAGCGCTAAGAGGCCTATATTGGGAAAAATAATATCTTCAAATAAAAACTACACAGAAGCATTGTGTGAAACTTCTTTCTGATATGTTCATTAAGCTAACAGAGTTAAACCATACTTTTGATTGCGCAGTTCTGAACACTCTTTCTGTAGAAAATGCAAGTGGACATTCGGAGCGCTAAGAGGGTAATAGTGGAAAAAGGAATATATTCAAATATAAACTACACAGTAGCATTCTGTGAAAATTCTTTCTGTTCTGTGCATTCAACTAACAGATTTGAACCTTACTTTTGATTGAGCCGTTCTGAAACACTCTTTCTGTAGAAACTGCAATTGGACATGCTAAGCGCTAAGAGGCCTACATTGGGAAAAAGAATATCTTCAAATAAAAACTACACAGATGCATTCTGTGAAACTTATTTCTGATCTGTAAATTCAGTTAACAGAGATAAAACATATTTTTGATTGAGCAGTTATGAAACACTCTTTTTGTAGAAAATGCAAGTGGAGATTCGGAGCGCTAAGAGGGTAATAGTGGAAAAAGGAATGTCTTCAAATATAAACTACACAGAATCATTCGGTGAAACTTCTTTCTGATCTGTGCATTCAGCTAACAGAGTTAAACCATACTTTTGATTGAGCAGATCTGAACACTCTTTCTGTAGAAAATGCAACTGGACATTTGGAGCGCTAAGAGCGTAGTAGTGGAAAAAGGAATATATTCAAATATAAACTACACAGAAGCATTCTGTGAAACTACTTTCTGATCTGAGCATTCAGCTAACAGAGTTAAACCATACTTTTGATTGAGCAGTTTTGAAACACTCTGTCTGTAGAAAATGCAACTGGACATTCGTAGCGCTAAGTGGGTAATAGTGGAAAAAAGAATATGTTCAAATATAAACTACACAAAAGCATTGTATGAAACTCCTTTCTGTTCTGTGCATTCAACTAACAGAGTTGAACCTTACTTTTGATTGAGCCTTTCTGAAACACTCTTTCTGTAGAAACTGCAATTGGACATTCTGAGCGCTAAGAGGCCTATATTGGGAAAAATAATATCTTCAAATAAAAACTACACAGAAGCATTGTGTGAAACTTATTTCTGATATGTTCATTAAGCTAACAGAGTTAAACCATACTTTTGATTGCGCAGTTCTGAACACTCTTTCTGTAGAAAATGCAAGTGGACATTCGGAGCGCTAAGAGGGTAATAGTGGAAAAAGGAATATATTCAAATATAAACTACACAGTAGCATTCTGTGAAAATTCTTTCTGTTCTGTGCATTCAACTAACAGAGTTGAACCTTACTTTTGATTGAGCCGTTCTGAAACACTCTTTTTGTAGAAAATGCAAGTGGAGATTCGGAGCGCTAAGAGGGTAATAGTGGAAAAAGGAATGTCTTCAAATATAAACTACACAGAATCATTCGGTGAAACTTCTTTCTGATCTGTGCATTCAGCTAACAGAGTTAAACCATACTTTAGATTGAGCAGATCAGAACACTCTTTCTGTAGAAAATGCAACTGGACATTTGGAGCGCTAAGAGAGTTGTAGTGGAAAAAGGAATATATTCAAATATAAACTACACAGAAGCATTCTGTGAAACTTCTTTCTGATCTGAGCATTCAGCTAACAGAGTTAAACCACACTTTTGATTGAGCAGTTTTGAAACACTCTGTCTGTAGAAAATGCAACTGGACATTCGTAGCGCTAAGTGGGTAATAGTGGAAAAAAGAGTATGTTCAAATATAAACTACACAGAAGCATTGTATGAAACTTCTTTCTGTTCTGTGCATTCAACTAACAGAGTTGAACATTACTTTTGATTGAGCCTTTCTGAAACACTCTTTCTGTAGAAACTGCAATTGGACATTCTGAGCGCTAAGAGGCCTGTAATGGGAAAAATAATATCTTCAAATAAAAACTACACAGAAGCATTGTGTGAAACTTATTTCTGATATGTTCATTAAGCTAACAGAGTTAAACCATACTTTTGATTGCGCAGTTCTGAACACTCTTTCTGTAGAAAATGCAAGTGGACATTCGGAGCGCTAAGAGGGTAATAGTGGAAAAAGGAATATATTCAAATATAAACTACACAGTAGCATTCTGTGAAAATTCTTTCTGTTCTGTGCATTCAACTAACAGAGTTGAACCTTACTTTTGATTGAGCTGTTCTGAAACACTCTTTCTGTAGAAACTGCAATTGGACATGCTAAGCGCTAAGAGGCCTACATTGGGAAAAAGAATATCTTCAAATAAAAACTACACAGATGCATTCTGTGAAACTTATTTCTGATCTGTAAATTCAGTTAACAGAGATAAAACATATTTTTGATTGAGCAGTTATGAAACACTCTTTTTGTAGAAAATGCAAGTGGAGATTCGGAGCGCTAAGAGGGTAATAGTGGAAAAAGGAATATCTTCAAATATAAACTACACAGAATCATTCGGTGAAACTTCTTTCTGATCTGTGCATTCAGCTAACAGAGTTAAACCATACTTTTGATTGAGCAGATCTGAACACTCTTTCTGTAGAAAATGCAACTGGACATTTGGAGCGCTAAGAGCGTAGTAGTGGAAAAAGGAATATATTCAAATATAAACTACACAGAAGCATTCTGTGAAACTTCTTTCTGATCTGAGCATTCAGGTAACAGAGTTAAACCATACTTTTGATTGAGCAGTTTTGAAACCCTCTGTCTGTAGAAAATGCAACTGGACATTCGTAGCGCTAAGTGGGTAATAGTGGAAAAAAGAATATGTTCAAATATAAACTACACAGAAGCATTGTATGAAACTACTTTCTGTTCTGTGCATTCAACTAACAGAGTTGAACCTTACTTTTGATTGAGCCGTTCTGAAACACTCTTTCTGTAGAAACTGCAATTGGACATTCTGAGCGCTAAGAGGCGTATATTGGGAAAAAGAATGTCTACAAATAAAAACTACACAGAAGAATTGTGTGAAACTTCTTTCTGTTCTGTTTGTTCAACTAAAAGAGTTGAACCTTAGTTTTGATTGAGCCGTTCTGAAACACACTTTCTGTAGAAAATGCAAGTGGAGATTCGGAGCGCTAAGAGGGTAATAGTGGAAAAAGGAATGTCTCCAAATATAAACTACACAGAATCATTCTGTGAAACTTCTTTCTGATCTGTGCATTCAGCTAACAGAGTTAAACCATACTTTTGATTGAGCAGATCTGAACACTCTTTCTGTAGAAAATGCAACTGGACATTTGGAGCGTTAAGAGAGTAGTAGTGCAAAAAGGAATATATTCAAATATAAACTACACAGAAGCATTCTGTGAAACTTCTTTCTGATCTGAGCATTCAGCTAACAGAGTTAAACCATACTTTTGATTGAGCAGTTTGGAAACACTCTGTCTGTAGAAAATGCAACTGGACATTCGTAGCGCTAAGTGGGTAATAGTGGAAAAAAGAATATGTTCAAATATAAATTACACAGAAGCATTGTATGAAACTTCTTTCTGTTCTGTGCATTCAACTGACAGAGTTGAACCTTACTTTTGATTGAGCCTTTCTGAAACACTCTTTCTGTAGAAACTGCAATTGGACATTCTGAGCGCTAAGAGGCCTATATTGGGAAAAATAATATCTTCAAATAAAAACTACACAGAAGCATTGTGTGAAACTTCTTTCTGATATGTTCATTAAGCTAACAGAGTTAAACCATACTTTTGATTGCGCAGTTCTGAACACTCTTTCTGTAGAAAATGCAAGTGGACATTCGGAGCGCTAAGAGGGTAATAGTGGAAAAAGGAATATATTCAAATATAAACTACACAGTAGCATTCTGTGAAAATTCTTTCTGTTCTGTGCATTCAACTAACAGAGTTGAACCTTACTTTTGATTGAGCCTTTCTGAAACACTCTTTCTGTAGAAACTGCAATTGGACATGCTAAGCGCTAAGAGGCCTACATTGGGAAAATGAATATCTTCAAATAAAAACTACACAGATGCATTCTGTGAAACTTATTTCTGATCTGTAAATTCAGTTAACAGAGATAAAACATATTTTTGATTGAGCAGTTATGAAACACTCTTTTTGTAGAAAATGCAAGTGGAGATTCGGAGCGCTAAGAGGGTAACAGTGGAAAAAGGAATGTCTTCAAATATAAACTACACAGAATCATTCGGTGAAACTTCTTTCTGATCTGTGCATTCAGCTAACAGAGTTAAACCATACTTTTGATTGAGCAGATCTGAACACTCTTTCTGTAGAAAATGCAACCGGACATTTGGAGCGCTAAGAGCGTAGTAGTGGAAAAAGGAATATATTCAAATATAAACTACACAGAAGCATTCTGTGAAACTTCTTTCTGATCTGAGCATTCAGCTAACAGAGTTAAACCATACTTTTGATTGAGCAGTTTTGAAACACTCTGTCTGTAGAAAATGCAACTGGACATTCGTAGCGCTAAGTGGGTAATAGTGGAAAAAAGAATATGTTCAAATATAAACTACACAAAAGCATTGTATGAAACTTCTTTCTGTTCTGCGCATTCAACTAACAGAGTTGAACCTTACTTTTGATTGAGCCGTTCTGAAACACTGTTTCTGTAGAAACTGCAATTGGACATTCTGAGCGCTAAGAGGCCTATATTGGGAAAAAGAATGTCTACAAATAAAAACTACACAGAAGAATTGTGTGAAACTTCTTTCTGTTCTGTTTGTTCAACTAAAAGAGTTGAACCTTAGTTTTGATTGAGCCGTTCTGAAACACCCTTTCTGTAGAAAATGCAAGTGGAGATTCGGAGCGCTAAGAGGGTAATAGTGGAAAGAGGAATGTCTCCAAATATAAACTACACAGAATCATTCCGTGAAGCTTCTTTCTGATCTGTGCATTCAGCTAACAGATTTAAACCATACTTTTGATTGAGCAGATCTGAACACTCTTTCTGTAGAAAATGCAACTGGACATTAGGAGCGCTAAGAGAGTAGTAGTGGAAAAAGGAATATATTCAAATATAAACTACACAGAAGCATTCTGTGAAACTTCTTTCTGATCTGAGCATTCAGCTAACAGAGTTAAACCATACTTTTGATTGAGCAGTTTGGAAACACTCTGTCTGTAGATAATGCAACTGGACATTCGTAGCGCTAAGTGGGTAATAGTGGAAAAAGGAATATGTTCAAATATAAACTACACAGAAGCATTGTATGAAACTTCTTTCTGTTCTGTGCATTCAACTAACAGAGTTGAACCTTACTTTTGATTGAGCCTTTCTGAAACACTCTTTCTGTAGAAACTGCAATTGGACATTCTGAGCGCTAAGAGGCCTCTATTGGGAAAAATAATATCTTCAAATAAAAACTACACAGAAGCATTGTGTGAAACTTATTTCTGATATGTTCATTAAGCTAACAGAGTTAAACCATACTTTTGATTGCGCAGTTCTGAACACTCTTTCTGTAGAAAATGCAAGTAGACATTCGGCGCGCTAAGAGGGTAATAATGGAAAAAGGAATATATTCAAATATAAACTACACAGTAGCATTCTGTGAAAATTCTTTCTGTTCTGTGCATTCAACTAACAGAGTTGAACCTTACTTTTGATTGAGCCGTTCTGAAACACTCTTTCTGTAGAAACTGCAATTGGACATGCTAAGCGCTAAGAGGCCTACATTGGGAAAAAGAATATCTTCAAATAAAAACTACACAGATGCATTCTGTGAAAATTATTTCTGATCTGTAAATTCAGTTAACAGAGATAAAACATATTTTTGATTGAGCAGTTATGAAACACTCTTTTTGTAGCAAATGCAAGTGGAGATTCAGAGCGCTAAGAGGGTAATAGTGGAAAAAGGAATGTCTTCAAATATAAACTACACAGAATCATTCGGTGAAACTTCTTTCTGATCTGTGCATTCAGCTAACAGAGTTAAACCATACTTTTGATTGAGCAGATGTGAACACTCTTTCTGTAGAAAATGCAACTGGACATTTGGAGCGCTAAGAGCGTAGTAGTGGAAAAAGGAATATATTCAAATATAAACTACACAGAAGCTTTCTGTGAAACTTCTTTCTGATCTGAGAATTCAGCTAACAGAGTTAAACCATACTTTTGATTGAGCAGTTTTGAAACACTCTGTCTGTAGAAAATGCAACTGGACATTCGTAGCGCTAAGTGGGTAATAGTGGAAAAAAGAATATGTTCAAATATAAACTACACAGAAGCATTGTATGAAACTTCTTTCTGTTCTGTGCATTCAACTAACAGAGTTGAACCTTACTTTTGATTGAGCCATTCTGAAACACTCTTTCTGTAGAAACTGCAATTGGACATTCTGAGCGCTAAGAGGCCTATATTGGGAAAAAGAATGTCTACAAATAAAAACTACACAGAAGAATTGTGTGAAACTTCTTTCTGTTCTGTTTGTTCAACTAAAAGACTTGAACCTTAGTTTTGATTGAGCCGTTCTGAAACACTATTTCTGTAGAAAATGCAAGTGGAGATTCGGAGCGCTAAGAGGGTAATAGTGGAAAAAGGAATGTCTCCAAATATAAACTACACAGAATCATTCTGTGAAACTTCTTTCTGATCTGTGCATTCAGCTAACAGAGTTAAACCATACTTTAGATTGAGCAGATCAGAACACTCTTTCTGTAGAAAATGCAACTGGACATTTGGAGCGCTAAGAGAGTAGTAGTGGAAAAAGGAATATATTCAAATATAAACTACACAGAAGCATTCTGTGAAACTTCTTTCTGATCTGAGCATTCAGCTAACAGAGTTAAACCATACTTTTGATTGAGCAGTTTTGAAACACTCTGTCTGTAGAAAATGCAACTGGACATTCGTAGCGCTAAGTGGGTAATAGAGGAAAAAAGAGTATGTTCAAATATAAACTACACAGAAGCATTGTATGAAACTTCTTTCTGTTCTGTGCATTCAACTAACAGAGTTGAACCTTACTTTTGATTGAGCCTTTCTGAAACACTCTTTCTGTAGAAACTGCAATTGGACATTCTGAGCGCTAAGAGGCCTGTAATGGGAAAAATAATATCTTCCAATAAAAACTACACAGAAGCATTGTGTGAAACTTATTTCTGATATGTTCATTAAGCTAACAGAGTTAAACCATACATTTGATTGCGCAGTTCTGAATACTCTTTCTGTAGAAAATGCAAGTGGACATTCGGAGCGCTAAGAGGGTAATAGTGGAAAAAGGAATATATTCAAATATAAACTACACAGTAGCATTCTGTGAAAATTCTTTCTGTTCTGTGCATTCAACTAACAGAGTTGAACCTTACTTTTGATTGAGCTGTTCTGAAACACTCTTTCTGTAGAAACTGCAATTGGACATGCTAAGCGCTAAGAGGCCTACATTGGGAAAAAGAATATCTTCAAATAAAAACTACACAGATGCATTCTGTGAAACTTATTTCTGATCTGTAAATTCAGTTAACCGAGATAAAACACATTTTTGATTGAGCAGTTATGAAACACTCTTTTTGTAGAAAATGCAAGTGGAGATTCGGAGCGCTAAGAGGGTAATAGTGGAAAAAGGAATATCTTCAAATATAAACTACACAGAATCATTCGGTGAAACTTCTTTCTGATCTGTGCATTCAGCTAACAGAGTTAAACCATACTTTTGATTGAGCAGATCTGAACACTCTTTGTGTAGAAAATGCAACTGGACATTTGGAGCGCTAAGAGCGTAGTAGTGGAAAAAGGAATATATTCAAATATAAACTACACAGAAGCATTCTGTGAAACTTCTTTCTGATCTGAGCATTCAGGTAACAGAGTTAAACCATACTTTTGATTGAGCAGTTTTGAAACACTCTGTCTGTAGAAAATGCAACTGGACATTCGTAGCGCTAAGTGGGTAATAGTGGAAAAAAGAATATGTTCAAATATAAACTACACAGAAGCATTGTATGAAACTACTTTCTGTTCTGTGCATTCAACTAACAGAGTTGAACCTTACTTTTGATTGAGCCGTTCTGAAACACTCTTTCTGTAGAAACTGCAATTGGACATTCTGAGCGCTAAGAGGCCTATATTGGGAAAAAGAATGTCTACAAATAAAAACTACACAGAAGAATTGTGTGAAACTTCTTTCTGTTCTGTTTGTTCAACTAAAAGACTTGAACCTTAGTTTTGATTGAGCCGTTCTGAAACACTCTTTCTGTAGAAAATGCAAGTGGAGATTCGGAGCGCTAAGAGGGTAATAGTGGAAAAAGGAATGTCTCCAAATATAAACTACACAGAATCATTCTGTGAAACTTCTTTCTGATCTGTGCATTCAGCTAACAGAGTTAAACCATACTTTAGATTGAGCAGATCAGAACACTCTTTCTGTAGAAAATGCAACTGGACACTTGGAGCGCTAAGAGAGTAGTAGTGGAAAAAGGAATATATTCAAATATAAACTACACAGAAGCATTTTGTGAAACTTCTTTCTGATCTGAGCATTCAGCTAACAGAGTTAAACCATACTTTTGATTGAGCAGTTTTGAAACACTCTGTCTGTAGAAAATGCAACTGGACATTCGTAGCGCTAAGTGGGTAATAGTGGAAAAAAGAGTATGTTCAAATATAAACTACACAGAAGCATTGTATGAAACTTCTTTCTGTTCTGTGCATTCAAATAACAGAGTTGAACCTTACTTTTGATTGAGCCTTTCTGAAACACTCTTTCTGTAGAAACTGCAATTGGACATTCTGAGCGCTAAGAGGCCTGTAATGGGAAAAATAATATCTTCCAATAAAAACTACACAGAAGCATTGTGTGAAACTTATTTCTGATATGTTCATTAAGCTAACAGAGTTAAACCATACATTTGATTGTGCAGTTCTGAACACTCTTTCTGTAGAAAATGCAAGTGGACATTCGGAGCGCTAAGAGGGTAATAGTGGAAAAAGGAATATATTCAAATATAAACTACACAGTAGCATTCTGTGAAAATTCTTTCTGTTCTGTGCATTCAACTAACAGAGTTGAACCTTACTTTTGATTGAGCTGTTCTGAAACACTCTTTCTGTAGAAACTGCAATTGGACATGCTAAGCGCTAAGAGGCCTACATTGGGAAAAAGAATATCTTCAAATAAAAACTACACAGATGCATTCTGTGAAACTTATTTCTGATCTGTAAATTCAGTTAACAGAGATAAAACACATTTTTGATTGAGCAGTTATGAAACACTCTTTTTGTAGAAAATGCAAGTGGAGATTCGGAGCGCTAAGAGGGTAATAGTGGAAAAAGGAATATCTTCAAATATAAACTACACAGAATCATTCGGTGAAACTTCTTTCTGATCTGTGCATTCAGCTAACAGAGTTAAACCATACTTTTGATTGAGCAGATCTGAACACTCTTTCTGTAGAAAATGCAACTGGACATTTGGAGCGCTAAGAGCGTAGTAGTGGAAAAAGGAATATATTCAAATATAAACTACACAGAAGCATTCTGTGAAACTTCTTTCTGATCTGAGCATTCAGGTAACAGAGTTAAACCATACTTTTGATTGAGCAGTTTTGAAACACTCTGTCTGTAGAAAATGCAACTGGACATTCGTAGCGCTAAGTGGGTAATAGTGGAAAAAAGAATATGTTCAAATATAAACTACACAGAAGCATTGAATGAAACTACTTTCTGTTCTGTGCATTCAACTAACAGAGTTGAACCTTACTTTTGATTGAGCCGTTCTGAAACACTCTTTCTGTAGAAACTGCAATTGGACATTCTGAGCGCTAAGAGGCCTATATTGGGAAAAAGAATGTCTACAAATAAAAACTACACAGAAGAATTGTGTGAAACTTCTTTCTGTTCTGTTTGTTCAACTAAAAGACTTGAACCTTAGTTTTGATTGAGCCGTTCTGAAACACTCTTTCTGTAGAAAATGCAAGTGGAGATTCGGAGCGCTAAGAGGGTAATAGTGGAAAAAGGAATGTCTCCAAATATAAACTACACAGAATCATTCTGTGAAACTTCTTTCTGATCTGTGCATTCAGCTAACAGAGTTAAACCATACTTTAGATTGAGCAGATCAGAACACTCTTTCTGTAGAAAATGCAACTGGACATTTGGAGCGCTAAGAGAGTAGTAGTGGAAAAAGGAATATATTCAAATATAAACTACACAGAAGCATTTTGTGAAACTTCTTTCTGATCTGAGCATTCAGCTAACAGAGTTAAACCATACTTTTGATTGAGCAGTTTGGAAACACTCTGTCTGTAGAAAATGCAACTGGACATTCGTAGCGCTAAGTGGGTAATAGTGGAAAAAAGAGTATGTTCAAATATAAACTACACAGAAGCATTGTATGAAACTTCTTTCTGTTCTGTGCATTCAACTAACAGAGTTGAACCTTACTTTTGATTGAGCCTTTCTGAAACACTCTTTCTGTAGAAACTGCAATTGGACATTCTGAGCGCTAAGAGGCCTGTAATGGGAAAAATAATATCTTCAAATAAAAACTACACAGAAGCATTGTGTGAAACTTATTTCTGATATGTTCATTAAGCTAACAGAGTTAAACCATACATTTGATTGCGCAGTTCTGAACACTCTTTCTGTAGAAAATGCAAGTGGACATTCGGAGCGCTAAGAGGGTAATAGTGGAAAAAGGAATATATTCAAATATAAACTACACAGTAGCATTCTTTGAAAATTCTTTCTGTTCTGTGCATTCAACTAACAGAGTTGAACCTTACTTTTGATTGAGCTGTTCTGAAACACTCTTTCTGTAGAAACTGCAATTGGACATGCTAAGCGCTAAGAGGCCTACATTGGGAAAAAGAATATCTTCAAATAAAAACTACACAGATGCATTCTGTGAAACTTATTTCTGATCTGTAAATTCAGTTAACAGAGATAAAACATATTTTTGATTGAGCAGTTATGAAACACTCTTTTTGTAGAAAATGGAAGTGGAGATTCGGAGCGCTAAGAGGGTAATAGTGGAAAAAGGAATGTCTTCAAATATAAACTACACAGAATCATTCGGTGAAACTTCTTTCTGATCTGTGCATTCAGCTAACAGAGTTAAACCATACTTTTGATTGAGCAGATCTGAACACTCTTTCTGTAGAAAATGCAACTGGACATTTGGAGCGCTAAGAGCGTAGTAGTGGAAAAAGGAATATATTCAATATAAACTACACAGAAGCATTCTGTGAAACTTTTTTCTGATCTGAGCATTCAGCTAACAGAGTTAAACCATAATTTTGATTGAGCAGTTTTGAAACACTCTGACTGTAGAAAATGCAACTGTACATTCGTAGCGCTAAGTGGGTAATAGTGGAAAAAAGAATATGTTCAAATATAAACTACACAGAAGCATTGTATGAAACTACTTTCTTTTCTGTGCATTCAACTAACAGAGTTGAACCTTACTTTTGATTGAGCCGTTCTGAAACACTCTTTCTGTAGAAACTGCAATTGGACATTCTGAGCGCTAAGAGGCCTATATTGGGAAAAAGAATGTCTACAAATAAAAACTACACAGAAGAATTGTGTGAAACTTCTTTCTGTTCTGTTTGTTCAACTAAAAGAGTTGAACCTTAGTTTTGATTGAGCCGTTCTGAAACACTCTTTCTGTAGAAAATGCAAGTGGAGATTCGGAGCGCTAAGAGGGTAATAGTGGAAAAAGGAATGTCTCCAAATATAAACTACACAGAATCATTCTGTGAAACTTCTTTCTGATCTGTGCATTCAGCTAACAGAGTTAAACCATACTTTTGATTGAGCAGATCTGAACTCTCTTTCTGTAGAAAATGCAACTGGACATTTGGAGCGCTAAGAGAGTAGTAGTGGAAAAAGGAATATATTCAAATATAAACTACACAGAAGCATTCTGTGAAAATTCTTTCTGATCTGAGCATTCAGCTAACAGAGTTAAACCATACTTTTGATTGAGCAGTTTTGAAACACTCTGTCTGTAGAAAATGCAACTGGACATTCGTAGCGCTAAGTGGGTAATAGTGGAAAAAAGAATATGTTCAAATATAAACTACACAGAAGCATTGTATGAAACTTCTTTCTGTTCTGTGCATTCAACTAACAGAGTTGAAACTTACATTTGATTGAGCCTTTCTGAAACACTCTTTCTCTAGAAAGTGCAATTGGACATTCTGAGCGCTAAGAGGCCTATATTGGGAAAAATAATATCTTCAAATAAAAACTACACAGAAGCATTGTGTGAAACTTATTTCTGATATGTTCATTAAGCTAACAGAGTTAAACCATACTTTTGATTGCGCAGTTCTGAACACTCGTTCTGTAGAAAATGCAAGTGGACATTCGGAGCGCTAAGAGGGTAATAGTGGAAAAAGGAATATATTCAAATATAAACTACACAGTAGCATTCTGTGAAAATTCTTTCTGTTCTGTGCATTCAACTAACAGAGTTGAACCTTACTTTTGATTGAGCCGTTCTGAGACACTCTTTCTGTAGAAACTGCAATTGGACATGCTAAGCGCAAAGAGGCCTACAATGGGAAAAAGAATATCTTCAAATAAAAACTACACAGATGCATTCTGTGAAACTTATTTCTGATCTGCAAATTCAGTTAACAGAGATAAAACATATTTTTGATTGAGCAGTTATGAAACACTCTTTTTGTAGAAAATGCAAGTGGAGATTCGGAGCGCTAAGAGGGTAATAGTGGAAAAAGGAATGTCTTCAAATATAAACTACACAGAATCATTCGGTGAAACTTCTTTCTGATCTGTGCATTCAGCTAACAGAGTTAAACCATACTTTTGATTGAGCAGATCTGAACACTCTTTCTGTAGAAAATGCAACTGGACATTTGGAGCGCTAAGCGCGTAGTAGTGGAAAAAGGAATATTTTCAAATATAAACTACACAGAAGCATTCTGTGAAACTTTTTTCTGATCTGAGCATTCAGCTAACAGAGTTAAACCATACTTTTGATTGAGCAGTTTTGAAACACTCTGTCTGTAGAAAATGCAACTGGACATTCGTAGCGCTAAGTGGGTAATAGTGGAAAAAAGAATATGTTCACATATAAACTACACAGAAGCATTGTATGAAACTTCTTTCTGTTCTGTGCATTCAACTAACAGAGTTGAACCTTACTTTTGATTGAGTCGTTCTGAAACACTCTTTCTGTAGAAATTGCAATTGGACATTCTGAGCGCTAAGAGGCCTATATTGGGAAAAAGAATGTCTACAAATAAAAACTACACAGAAGAATTGTGTGAAACTACTTTCTGTTCTGTTTGTTCAACTAAAAGAGTTGAACCTTAGTTTTGATTGAGCCGTTCTGAAACACTCTTTCTGTAGAAAATGCAAGTGGAGTTTCGGAGCGCTAAGAGGGTAATAGTGGAAAAAGGAATGTCTCCAAATATAAACTACACAGAATCATTCTGTGAAACATCTTTCTGATCTGTGCATTCAGCTAACAGAGTTAAACCATACTTTTGATTGAGCAGATCTGAACTCTCTTTCTGTACAAAATGCAACTGGACATTTGGAGCGCTAAGAGAGTAGTAGTGGAAAAAGGAATATATTCAAATATAAACTACACAGAAGCATTCTGTGAAACTTCTTTCTGATCTGAGCATTCAGCTAACAGAGTTAAACCATACTTTTGATTGAGCAGTTTTGAAACACTCTGTCTGTAGAAAATGCAACTGGACATTCGTAGCGCTAAGTGGGTAATAGTGGAAAAAAGAATATGTTCAAATATAAACTACACAGAAGCATTGTATGAAACTTCTTTCTGTTCTGTGCATTCAACTAACAGAGTTGAACCTTACTTTTGATGGAGCCTTTCTGAAACACTCTTTCTGTAGAAACTGCAATTGGACATTCTGAGCGCTAAGAGGCCTCTATTGGGAAAAATAATATCTTCAAATAAAAACTACACAGAAGCATTGTGTGAAACTTATTTCTGATATGTTCATTAAGCTAACAGAGTTAAACCATACTTTTGATTGCGCAGTTCTGAACACTCTTTCTGTAGAAAATGCAAGTCTACATTCGGAGCGCTAAGAGGGTAATAGTGGAAAAAGGAATATATTCAAATATAAACTACACAGTAGCATTCTGTGAAAATACTTTCTGTTCTGTGCATTCAACTAACAGAGTTGAACCTTACTTTTGATTGAGCCGTTCTGAAACACTCTTTCTGTAGAAACTGCAATTGGACATGCTAAGCGCTAAGAGGCCTACATTGGGAAAAAGAATATCTTCAAATAAAAACTACACAGATGCATTCTGTGAAACTTATTTCTGATCTGTAAATTCAGTTAACAGAGATAAAACATATTTTTGATTGAGCAGTTATGAAACACTCTTTTTGTAGAAAATGCAAGTGGAGATTCGGAGCGCTAAGAGGGTAATAGTGGAAAAAGGAATGTCTTCAAATATAAACTACACAGAATCATTCGGTGAAACTTCTTTCTGATCTGTGCATTCAGCTAACAGAGTTAAACCATACTTTTGATTGAGCAGATCTCAACACTCTTTCTGTAGAAAATGCAACTGGACATTTGGAGCGCTAAGAGCGTAGTTGTGGAAAAAGGAATATATTCAATATAAACTACACAGAAGCATTCTGTGAAACTTTTTTCTGATCTGAGCATTCAGCTAACAGAGTTAAACCATACTTTTGATTGAGCAGTTTTGAAACACTCTGACTGTAGAAAATGCAACTGTACATTCGTAGCGCTAAGTGGGTAATAGTGGAAAAAAGAATATGTTCAAATATAAACTACACAGAAGCATTGTATGAAACTACTTTCTGTTCTGTGCATTCAACTAACAGAGTTGAACCTTACTTTTGATTGAGCCGTTCTGAAACACTCTTTCTGTAGAAACTGCAATTGGACATTCTGAGCGCTAAGAGGCCTATATTGGGAAAAAGAATGTCTACAAATAAAAACTACACAGAAGAATTGTGTGAAACTTCTTTCTGTTCTGTTTGTTCAACTAAAAGAGTTAAACCTTAGTTTTGATTGAGCCGTTCTGAAACACTCTTTCTGTAGAAAATGCAAGTGGAGATTCAGAGCGCTAAGAGGGTAATAGTGGAAAAAGGAATGTCTCCAAATATAAACTACACAGAATAATTCTGTGAAACTTCTTTCTGATCTGTGCATTCAGCTAACAGAGTTAAACCATACTTTTGATTGAGCAGATCTGAACTCTCTTTCTGTAGAAAATGCAACTGGACATTTGGAGCGCTAAGAGAGTAGTAGTGGAAAAAGTAATATATTCAAATATAAACTACACAGAAGCATTCTGTGAAAATTCTTTCTGATCTGAGCATTCAGCTAACAGAGTTAAACCATACTTTTGATTGAGCAGTTTTGAAACACTCTGTCTGTAGAAAATGCAACTGGACATTCGTAGCGCTAAGTGGGTAATAGTGGAAAAAACAATATGTTCAAATATAAACTACACAGAAGCATTGTATGAAACTTCTTTCTGTTCTGTGCATTCAACTAACAGAGTTGAACCTTACATTTGATTGAGCCTTTCTGAAACACTCTTTCTGTAGAAAGTGCAATTGGACATTCTGAGCGCTAAGAGGCCTATATTGGGAAAAATAATATCTTCAAATAAAAACTACACAGAAGCATTGTGTGAAACTTATTTCTGATATGTTCATTAAGCTAACAGAGTTAAACCATACTTTTGATTGCGCAGTTCTGAACACTCGTTCTGTAGAAAATGCAAGTGGACATTCGGAGCGCTAAGAGGGTAATAGTGGAAAAAGGAATATATTCAAATATAAACTACACAGTAGCATTCTGTGAAAATTCTTTCTGTTCTGTGCATTCAACTAACAGAGTTGAACCTTACTTTTGATTGAGCCGTTCTGAAACACTCTTTCTGTAGAAACTGCAATTGGACATGCTAAGCGCAAAGAGGCCTACAATGGGAAAAAGAATATCTTCAAATAAAAACTACACAGATGCATTCTGTGAAACATATTTCTGATCTGTAAATTCAGTTAACAGAGATAAAACATATTTTTGATTGAGCAGTTATGAAACACTCTTTTTGTAGAAAATGCAAGTGGAGATTCGGAGCGCTAAGAGGGTAATAGTGGAAAAAGGAATGTCTTCAAATATAAACTACACAGAATAATTCGGTGAAACTTCTTTCTGATCTGTGCATTCAGCTAACAGAGTTAAACCATACTTTTGATTGAGCAGATCTGAACACTCTTTCTGTAGAAAATGCAACTGGACATTTGGAGCGCTAAGCGCGTAGTAGTGGAAAAAGGAATATATTCAAATATAAACAACACAGAAGCATTCTGTGAAACTTTTTTCTGATCTGAGCATTCAGCTAACAGAGTTAAACCATACTTTTGATTGAGCAGTTTTGAAACACTCTGTCTGTAGAAAATGTAACTGGACATTCGTAGCGCTAAGTGGGTAATAGTGGAAAAAAGAATATGTTCAAATATAAACTTCACAGAAGCATTGTATGAAACTTCTTTCTGTTCTGTGCATTCAACTAACAGAGTTGAACCTTACTTTTGATTGAGTCGTTCTGAAACACTCTTTCTGTAGAAATTGCAATTGGACATTCTGAGCGCTAAGAGGCCTATATTGGGAAAAAGAATGTCTACAAATAAAAACTACACAGAAGAATTGTGTGAAACTTCTTTCTGTTCTGTTTGTTCAACTAAAAGAGTTGAACCTTAGTTTTGATTGAGCCGTTCTGAAACACTCTTTCTGTAGAAAATGCAAGTGGAGTTTCGGAGCGCTAAGAGGGTAATAGTGGAAAAAGGAATGTCTCCAAATATAAACTACACAGAATCATTCTGTGAAACATCTTTCTGATCTGTGCATTCAGCTAACAGAGTTAAACCATACTTTTGATTGAGCAGATCTGAACTCTCTTTCTGTACAAAATGCAACTGGACATTTGGAGCGCTAAGAGAGTAGTAGTGGAAAAAGGAATATATTCAAATATAAACTACACAGAAGCATTCTGTGAAACTTCTTTCTGATCTGAGCATTCAGCTAACAGAGTTAAACCATACTTTTGATTGAGCAGTTTTGAAACACTCTGTCTGTAGAAAATGCAACTGGACATTCGTAGCGCTAAGTGGGTAATAGTGGAAAAAAGAATATGTTCAAATATAAACTACACAGAAGCATTGTATGAAACTTCTTTCTGTTCTGTGCATTCAACTAACAGAGTTGAACCTTACTTTTGATGGAGCCTTTCTGAAACACTCTTTCTGTAGAAACTGCAATTGGACATTCTGAGCGCTAAGAGGCCTCTATTGGGAAAAATAATATCTTCAAATAAAAACTACACAGAAGCATTGTGTGAAACTTATTTCTGATATGTTCATTAAGCTAACAGAGTTAAACCATACTTTTGATTGCGCAGTTCTGAACACTCTTTCTGTAGAAAATGCAAGTGTACATTCGGAGCGCTAAGAGGGTAATAGTGGAAAAAGGAATATATTCAAATATAAACTACACAGTAGCATTCTGTGAAAATTCTTTCTGTTCTGTGCGTTGAACTAACAGAGTTGAACCTTACTTTTGATTGAGCCGTTCTGAAACACTCTTTCTGTAGAAACTGCAATTGGACATTCTGAGCGCTAAGAGGCCTATATTGGGAAAAAGAATGTCTACAAATAAAAACTACACAGAAGAATTGTGTGAAACTTCTTTCTGTTCTGTTTGTTCAACTAAAAGAGTTGAACCTTAGTTTTGATTGAGCCGTTCTGAAACACTCTTTCTGTAGAAAATGCAAGTGGAGATTCGGAGCGCTAAGAGGGTAATAGTGGAAAAAGGAATGTCTCCAAATATAAACTACACAGAATCATTCTGTGAAACTTCTTTCTGATCTGTGCATTCAGCTAACAGAGTTAAACCATACTTTTGATTGAGCAGATCTGAACTCTCTTTCTGTAGAAAATGCAACTGGACATTTGGAGCGCTAAGACAGTAGTAGTGGAAAAAGTAATATATTCAAATATAAACTACACAGAAGCATTCTGTGAAAATTCTTTCTGATCTGAGCATTCAGCTAACAGAGTTAAACCATACTTTTGATTGAGCAGTTTTGAAACACTCTGTCTGTAGAAAATGCAACTGGACATTCGTAGCGCTAAGTGGGTAATAGTGGAAAAAATAATATGTTCAAATATAAACTACTCAGAAGCATTGTATGAAACTTCTTTCTGTTCTGTGCATTCAACTAACAGAGTTGAACCTTACATTTGATTGAGCCTTTCTGAAACACTCTTTCTGTAGAAAGTGCAATTGGACATTCTGAGCGCTAAGAGGCCTATATTGGGAAAAATAATATCTTCAAATAAAAACTACACAGAAGCATTGTGTGAAACTTATTTCTGATATGTTCATTAAGCTAACAGAGTTAAACCATACTTTTGATTGCGCAGTTCTGAACACTCGTTCTGTAGAAAATGCAAGTGGACATTCGGAGCGCTAAGAGGGTAATAGTGGAAAAAGGAATATATTCAAATATAAACTACACAGTAGCATTCTGTGAAAATTCTTTCTGTTCTGTGCATTCAACTAACAGAGTTGAACTTTACTTTTGATTGAGCCGTTCTGAAACACTCTTTCTGTAGAAACTGCAATTGGACATGCTAAGCGCAAAGAGGCCTACAATGGGAAAAAGAATATCTTCAAATAAAAACTACACAGATGCATTCTGTGAAACATATTTCTGATCTGTAAATTCAGTTAACAGAGATAAAACATATTTTTGATTGAGCAGTTATGAAACACTCTTTTTGTAGAAAATGCAAGTGGAGATTCGGAGCGCTAAGAGGGAAATAGTGGAAAAAGGAATGTCTTCAAATATAAACTACACAGAATAATTCGGTGAAACTTCTTTCTGATCTGTGCATTCAGCTAACAGAGTTAAACCATACTTTTGATTGAGCAGATCTGAACACTCTTTCTGTAGAAAATGCAACTGGACATTTGGAGCGCTAAGCGCGTAGTAGTGGAAAAAGGAATATATTCAAATATAAACTACACAGAAGCATTCTGTGAAACTTTTTTCTGATCTGAGCATTCAGCTAACAGAGTTAAACCATACTTTTGATTGAGCAGTTTTGAAACACTCTGTCTGTAGAAAATGTAACTGGACATTCGTAGCGCTAAGTGGGTAATAGTGGAAAAAAGAATATGTTCAAATATAAACTTCACAGAAGCATTGTATGAAACTTCTTTCTGTTCTGTGCATTCAACTAACAGAGTTGAACCTTACTTTTGATTGAGTCGTTCTGAAACACTCTTTCTGTAGAAATTGCAATTGGACATTCTGAGCGCTAAGAGGCCTATATTGGGAAAAAGAATGTCTACAAATAAAAACTACACAGAAGAATTGTGTGAAACTTCTTTCTGTTCTGTTTGTTCAACTAAAAGAGTTGAACCTTAGTTTTGATTGAGCCGTTCTGAAACACTCTTTCTGTAGAAAATGCAAGTGGAGTTTCGGAGCGCTAAGAGGGTAATAGTGGAAAAAGGAATGTCTCCAAATATAAACTACACAGAATCATTCTGTGAAACATCTTTCTGATCTGTGCATTCAGCTAACAGAGTTAAACCATACTTTTGATTGAGCAGATCTGAACTCTCTTTCTGTACAAAATGCAACTGGACATTTGGAGCGCTAAGAGAGTAGTAGTGGAAAAAGGAATATATTCAAATATAAACTACACAGAAGCATTCTGTGAAACTTCTTTCTGATCTGAGCATTCAGCTAACAGAGTTAAACCATACTTTTGATTGAGCAGTTTTGAAACACTCTGTCTGTAGAAAATGCAACTGGACATTCGTAGCGCTAAGTGGGTAATAGTGGAAAAAAGAATATGTTCAAATATAAACTACACAGAAGCATTGTATGAAACTTCTTTCTGTTCTGTGCATTCAACTAACAGAGTTGAACCTTACTTTTGATGGAGCCTTTCTGAAACACTCTTTCTGTAGAAACTGCAATTGGACATTCTGAGCGCTAAGAGGCCTCTATTGGGAAAAATAATATCTTCAAATAAAAACTACACAGAAGCATTGTGTGAAACTTATTTCTGATATGTTCATTAAGCTAACAGAGTTAAACCATACTTTTGATTGCGCAGTTCTGAACACTCTTTCTGTAGAAAATGCAAGTGTACATTCGGAGCGCTAAGAGGGTAATAGTGGAAAAAGGAATATATTCAAATATAAACTACACAGTAGCATTCTGTGAAAATTCTTTCTGTTCTGTGCGTTGAACTAACAGAGTTGAACCTTACTTTTGATTGAGCCGTTCTGAAACACTCTTTCTGTAGAAACTGCAATTGGACATTCTGAGCGCTAAGAGGCCTATATTGGGAAAAAGAATGTCTACAAATAAAAACTACACAGAAGAATTGTGTGAAACTTCTTTCTGTTCTGTTTGTTCAACTAAAAGAGTTGAACCTTAGTTTTGATTGAGCCGTTCTGAAACACTCTTTCTGTAGAAAATGCAAGTGGAGATTCGGAGCGCTAAGAGGGTAATAGTGGAAAAAGGAATGTCTCCAAATATAAACTACACAGAATCATTCTGTGAAACTTCTTTCTGATCTGTGCATTCAGCTAACAGAGTTAAACCATACTTTTGATTGAGCAGATCTGAACTCTCTTTCTGTAGAAAATGCAACTGGACATTTGGAGCGCTAAGACAGTAGTAGTGGAAAAAGTAATATATTCAAATATAAACTACACAGAAGCATTCTGTGAAAATTCTTTCTGATCTGAGCATTCAGCTAACAGAGTTAAACCATACTTTTGATTGAGCAGTTTTGAAACACTCTGTCTGTAGAAAATGCAACTGGACATTCGTAGCGCTAAGTGGGTAATAGTGGAAAAAATAATATGTTCAAATATAAACTACTCAGAAGCATTGTATGAAACTTCTTTCTGTTCTGTGCATTCAACTAACAGAGTTGAACCTTACATTTGATTGAGCCTTTCTGAAACACTCTTTCTGTAGAAAGTGCAATTGGACATTCTGAGCGCTAAGAGGCCTATATTGGGAAAAATAATATCTTCAAATAAAAACTACACAGAAGCATTGTGTGAAACTTATTTCTGATATGTTCATTAAGCTAACAGAGTTAAACCATACTTTTGATTGCGCAGTTCTGAACACTCGTTCTGTAGAAAATGCAAGTGGACATTCGGAGCGCTAAGAGGGTAATAGTGGAAAAAGGAATATATTCAAATATAAACTACACAGTAGCATTCTGTGAAAATTCTTTCTGTTCTGTGCATTCAACTAACAGAGTTGAACTTTACTTTTGATTGAGCCGTTCTGAAACACTCTTTCTGTAGAAACTGCAATTGGACATGCTAAGCGCAAAGAGGCCTACAATGGGAAAAAGAATATCTTCAAATAAAAACTACACAGATGCATTCTGTGAAACATATTTCTGATCTGTAAATTCAGTTAACAGAGATAAAACATATTTTTGATTGAGCAGTTATGAAACACTCTTTTTGTAGAAAATGCAAGTGGAGATTCGGAGCGCTAAGAGGGAAATAGTGGAAAAAGGAATGTCTTCAAATATAAACTACACAGAATAATTCGGTGAAACTTCTTTCTGATCTGTGCATTCAGCTAACAGAGTTAAACCATACTTTTGATTGAGCAGATCTGAACACTCTTTCTGTAGAAAATGCAACTGGACATTTGGAGCGCTAAGCGCGTAGTAGTGGAAAAAGGAATATATTCAAATATAAACTACACAGAAGCATTCTGTGAAACTTTTTTCTGATCTGAGCATTCAGCTAACAGAGTTAAACCATACTTTTGATTGAGCAGTTTTGAAACACTCTGTCTGTAGAAAATGTAACTGGACATTCGTAGCGCTAAGTGGGTAATAGTGGAAAAAAGAATATGTTCAAATATAAACTTCACAGAAGCATTGTATGAAACTTCTTTCTGTTCTGTGCATTCAACTAACAGAGTTGAACCTTACTTTTGATTGAGTCGTTCTGAAACACTCTTTCTGTAGAAATTGCAATTGGACATTCTGAGCGCTAAGAGGCCTATATTGGGAAAAAGAATGTCTACAAATAAAAACTACACAGAAGAATTGTGTGAAACTTCTTTCTGTTCTGTTTGTTCAACTAAAAGAGTTGAACCTTAGTTTTGATTGAGCCGTTCTGAAACACTCTTTCTGTAGAAAATGCAAGTGGAGTTTCGGAGCGCTAAGAGGGTAATAGTGGAAAAAGGAATGTCTCCAAATATAAACTACACAGAATCATTCTGTGAAACATCTTTCTGATCTGTGCATTCAGCTAACAGAGTTAAACCATACTTTTGATTGAGCAGATCTGAACTCTCTTTCTGTACAAAATGCAACTGGACATTTGGAGCGCTAAGAGAGTAGTAGTGGAAAAAGGAATATATTCAAATATAAACTACACAGAAGCATTCTGTGAAACTTCTTTCTGATCTGAGCATTCAGCTAACAGAGTTAAACCATACTTTTGATTGAGCAGTTTTGAAACACTCTGTCTGTAGAAAATGCAACTGGACATTCGTAGCGCTAAGTGGGTAATAGTGGAAAAAAGAATATGTTCAAATATAAACTACACAGAAGCATTGTATGAAACTTCTTTCTGTTCTGTGCATTCAACTAACAGAGTTGAACCTTACTTTTGATGGAGCCTTTCTGAAACACTCTTTCTGTAGAAACTGCAATTGGACATTCTGAGCGCTAAGAGGCCTCTATTGGGAAAAATAATATCTTCAAATAAAAACTACACAGAAGCATTGTGTGAAACTTATTTCTGATATGTTCATTAAGCTAACAGAGTTAAACCATACTTTTGATTGCGCAGTTCTGAACACTCTTTCTGTAGAAAATGCAAGTGTACATTCGGAGCGCTAAGAGGGTAATAGTGGAAAAAGGAATATATTCAAATATAAACTACACAGTAGCATTCTGTGAAAATTCTTTCTGTTCTGTGCGTTGAACTAACAGAGTTGAACCTTACTTTTGATTGAGCCGTTCTGAAACACTCTTTCTGTAGAAACTGCAATTGGACATTCTGAGCGCTAAGAGGCCTATATTGGGAAAAAGAATGTCTACAAATAAAAACTACACAGAAGAATTGTGTGAAACTTCTTTCTGTTCTGTTTGTTCAACTAAAAGAGTTGAACCTTAGTTTTGATTGAGCCGTTCTGAAACACTCTTTCTGTAGAAAATGCAAGTGGAGATTCGGAGCGCTAAGAGGGTAATAGTGGAAAAAGGAATGTCTCCAAATATAAACTACACAGAATCATTCTGTGAAACTTCTTTCTGATCTGTGCATTCAGCTAACAGAGTTAAACCATACTTTTGATTGAGCAGATCTGAACTCTCTTTCTGTAGAAAATGCAACTGGACATTTGGAGCGCTAAGACAGTAGTAGTGGAAAAAGTAATATATTCAAATATAAACTACACAGAAGCATTCTGTGAAAATTCTTTCTGATCTGAGCATTCAGCTAACAGAGTTAAACCATACTTTTGATTGAGCAGTTTTGAAACACTCTGTCTGTAGAAAATGCAACTGGACATTCGTAGCGCTAAGTGGGTAATAGTGGAAAAAATAATATGTTCAAATATAAACTACTCAGAAGCATTGTATGAAACTTCTTTCTGTTCTGTGCATTCAACTAACAGAGTTGAACCTTACATTTGATTGAGCCTTTCTGAAACACTCTTTCTGTAGAAAGTGCAATTGGACATTCTGAGCGCTAAGAGGCCTATATTGGGAAAAATAATATCTTCAAATAAAAACTACACAGAAGCATTGTGTGAAACTTATTTCTGATATGTTCATTAAGCTAACAGAGTTAAACCATACTTTTGATTGCGCAGTTCTGAACACTCGTTCTGTAGAAAATGCAAGTGGACATTCGGAGCGCTAAGAGGGTAATAGTGGAAAAAGGAATATATTCAAATATAAACTACACAGTAGCATTCTGTGAAAATTCTTTCTGTTCTGTGCATTCAACTAACAGAGTTGAACTTTACTTTTGATTGAGCCGTTCTGAAACACTCTTTCTGTAGAAACTGCAATTGGACATGCTAAGCGCAAAGAGGCCTACAATGGGAAAAAGAATATCTTCAAATAAAAACTACACAGATGCATTCTGTGAAACATATTTCTGATCTGTAAATTCAGTTAACAGAGATAAAACATATTTTTGATTGAGCAGTTATGAAACACTCTTTTTGTAGAAAATGCAAGTGGAGATTCGGAGCGCTAAGAGGGAAATAGTGGAAAAAGGAATGTCTTCAAATATAAACTACACAGAATAATTCGGTGAAACTTCTTTCTGATCTGTGCATTCAGCTAACAGAGTTAAACCATACTTTTGATTGAGCAGATCTGAACACTCTTTCTGTAGAAAATGCAACTGGACATTTGGAGCGCTAAGCGCGTAGTAGTGGAAAAAGGAATATATTCAAATATAAACTAAACAGAAGCATTCTGTGAAACTTCTTTCTGATCTGAGCATTCAGCTAACAGAGTTAAACCATACTTTTGATTGAGCAGTTTTGAAACACTCTGTCTGTAGAAAATGCAACTGGACATTCGTAGCGCTAAGTGGGTAATAGTGGAAAAAAGAATATGTTCAAATATAAACTACACAGAAGCATTGTATGAAACTTCTTTCTGTTCTGTGCATTCAACTAACAGAGTTGAACCTTACTTTTGATTGAGCCTTTCTGAAACACTCTTTCTGTAGAAACTGCAATTGGACATTCTGAGCGCTAAGAGGCCACTATTGGGAAAAATAATATCTTCAAATAAAAACTACACAGAAGCATTGTGTGAAACTTATTTCTGATATGTTCATTAAGCTAACTGAGTTAAACCATACTTTTGATTGCGCAGTTCTGAACACTCTTTCTGTAGAAAATGCAAGTGGACATTCGGAGCGCTAAGAGGGTAATAGTGGAAAAAGGAATATATTCAAATATAAACTACACAGTAGCATTCTGTGAAAATTATTTCTGTTCTGTGCATTCAACTAACAGAGTTGAACCTTACTTTTTATTGAGCCGTTCTGAAACACTCTTTCTGTAGAAACTGCAATTGGACATGCTAAGCGCTAAGAGGCCTACATTGGGAAAAAGAATATCTTCAAATAAAAACTACACAGATGCATTCTGTGAAACTTATTTCTGATCTGTAAATTCAGTTAACAGAGATAAAACATATTTTTGATTGAGCAGTTATGAAACACTCTTTTTGTAGAAAATGCAAGTGGAGATTCGGAGCGCTAAGAGGGTAATAGTGGAAAAAGGAATGTTTTCAAATATAAACTACACAGAATCATTCGGTGAAACTTCTTTCTGATCTGTGCATTCAGCTAACAGAGTTAAACCATACTTTTGATTGAGCAGATCTGAACACTCTTTCTGTAGAAAATGCAACTGGACATTTGGAGCGCTAAGAGAGTAGTAGTGGAAAAAGGAATATATTCAAATATAAACTACACAGAAGCATTCTGTGAAACTTCTTTCTGATCTGAGCATTCAGCTAACAGAGTTAAACCATACTTATGATTGAGCAGTTTTGAAACACTCTGTCTGTAGAAAATGCAACTGGACATTCGTAGCGCTAAGTGGGTAATAGTGGAAAAAAGAATATGTTCAAATATAAACTACACAGAAGCATTGTATGAAACTTCTTTCTGTTCTGTGCATTCAACTAACAGAGTTGAACCTTACTTTTGATTGAGCCTTTCTGAAAAACTCTTTCTGTAGAAACTGCAATTGGACATTCTGAGCGCTAAGAGGCCTATATTGGGAAAAATAATATCTTCAAATAAAAACTACACAGAAGCATTGTGTGAAACTTATTTCTGATATGTTCATTAAGCTAACAGAGTTAACCCATATTTTGATTGCGCAGTTCTGAACACTCTTTCTGTAGAAAATGCAAGTGGACATTCGGAGCGCTAAGAGGGTAATAGTGGAAAAAGGAATATATTCAAATATAAACTACACAGTAGCATTCTGTGAAAATTCCTTCTGTTCTGTGCATTCAACTAACAGAGTTGAACCTTACTTTTGATTGAGCCGTTCTGAAACACTCTTTCTGTAGAAACTGCAATTGGACATGCTAAGGGCTAAGAGGCCTACATTGGGAAAAAGAATATCTTCAAATAAAAACTACACAGATGCATTCTGTGAAACTCATTTCTGATCTGTAAATTCAGTTAACAGAGATAAAACCTATTTTTGATTGAGCAGTTATGAAACACTCTTTTTGTAGAAAATGCAAGTGGAGATTCGGAGCGCTAAGAGGGTAATAGTGGAAAAAGGAATGTCTTCAAATATAAACTACACAGAATAATTCGGTGAAACTTCTTTCTGATCTGTGCATTCAGCTAACAGAGTTAAACCATACTTTTGATTGAGCAGATCTCAACACTCTTTCTGTAGAAAATGCAACTGGACATTTGGAGCGCTAAGAGCGTAGTTGTGGAAAAAGGAATATATTCAATATAAACTACACAGAAGCATTCTGTGAAACTTTTTTCTGATCTGAGCATTCAGCTAACAGAGTTAAACCATACTTTTGATTGAGCAGTTTTGAAACACTCTGACTGTAGAAAATGCAACTGTACATTCGTAGCGCTAAGTGGGTAATAGTGGAAAAAAGAATATGTTCAAATATAAACTACACAGAAGCATTGTATGAAACTACTTTCTGTTCTGTGCATTCAACTAACAGAGTTGAACCTTACTTTTGATTGAGCCGTTCTGAAACACTCTTTCTGTAGAAACTGCAATTGGACATTCTGAGCGCTAAGAGGCCTATATTGGGAAAAAGAATGTCTACAAATAAAAACTACACAGAAGAATTGTGTGAAACTTCTTTCTGTTCTGTTTGTTCAACTAAAAGAGTTAAACCTTAGTTTTGATTGAGCCGTTCTGAAACACTCTTTCTGTAGAAAATGCAAGTGGAGATTCAGAGCGCTAAGAGGGTAATAGTGGAAAAAGGAATGTCTCCAAATATAAACTACACAGAATAATTCTGTGAAACTTCTTTCTGATCTGTGCATTCAGCTAACAGAGTTAAACCATACTTTTGATTGAGCAGATCTGAACTCTCTTTCTGTAGAAAATGCAACTGGACATTTGGAGCGCTAAGAGAGTAGTAGTGGAAAAAGTAATATATTCAAATATAAACTACACAGAAGCATTCTGTGAAAATTCTTTCTGATCTGAGCATTCAGCTAACAGAGTTAAACCATACTTTTGATTGAGCAGTTTTGAAACACTCTGTCTGTAGAAAATGCAACTGGACATTCGTAGCGCTAAGTGGGTAATAGTGGAAAAAACAATATGTTCAAATATAAACTACACAGAAGCATTGTATGAAACTTCTTTCTGTTCTGTGCATTCAACTAACAGAGTTGAACCTTACATTTGATTGAGCCTTTCTGAAACACTCTTTCTGTAGAAAGTGCAATTGGACATTCTGAGCGCTAAGAGGCCTATATTGGGAAAAATAATATCTTCAAATAAAAACTACACAGAAGCATTGTGTGAAACTTATTTCTGATATGTTCATTAAGCTAACAGAGTTAAACCATACTTTTGATTGCGCAGTTCTGAACACTCGTTCTGTAGAAAATGCAAGTGGACATTCGGAGCGCTAAGAGGGTAATAGTGGAAAAAGGAATATATTCAAATATAAACTACACAGTAGCATTCTGTGAAAATTCTTTCTTTTCTGTGCATTCAACTAACAGAGTTGAACCTTACTTTTGATTGAGCCGTTCTGAAACAGTCTTTCTGTAGAAACTGCAATTGGACATGCTAAGCGCAAAGAGGCCTACAATGGGAAAAAGAATATCTTCAAATAAAAACTACACAGATGCATTCTGTGAAACATATTTCTGATCTGTAAATTCAGTTAACAGAGATAAAACATATTTTTGATTGAGCAGTTATGAAACACTCCTTTTGTAGAAAATGCAAGTGGAGATTCGGAGCGCTAAGAGGGTAATAGTGGAAAAAGGAATGTCTTCAAATATAAACTACACAGAATAATTCGGTGAAACTTCTTTCTGATCTGTGCATTCAGCTAACAGAGTTAAACCATACTTTTGATTGAGCAGATCTGAACACTCTTTCTGTAGAAAATGCAACTGGACATTTGGAGCGCTAAGCGCGTAGTAGTGGAAAAAGGAATATATTCAAATATAAACTACACAGAAGCATTCTGTGAAACTTTTTTCTGATCTGAGCATTCAGCTAACAGAGTTAAACCATACTTTTGATTGAGCAGTTTTGAAACACTCTGTCTGTAGAAAATGCAACTGGACATTCGTAGCGCTAAGTGGGTAATAGTGGAAAAAAGAATATGTTCAAATATAAACTTCACAGAAGCATTGTATGAAACTTCTTTCTGTTCTGTGCATTCAACTAACAGAGTTGAACCTTACTTTTGATTGAGTCGTTCTGAAACACTCTTTCTGTAGAAATTGCAATTGGACATTCTGAGCGCTAAGAGGCCTATATTGGGAAAAAGAATGTCTACAAATAAAAACTACACAGAAGAATTGTGTGAAACTTCTTTCTGTTCTGTTTGTTCAACTAAAAGAGTTGAACCTTAGTTTTGATTGAGCCGTTCTGAAACACTCTTTCTGTAGAAAATGCAAGTGGAGTTTCGGAGCGCTAAGAGGGTAATAGTGGAAAAAGGAATGTCTCCAAATATAAACTACACAGAATCATTCTGTGAAACATCTTTCTGATCTGTGCATTCAGCTAACAGAGTTAAACCATACTTTTGATTGAGCAGATCTGAACTCTCTTTCTGTACAAAATGCAACTGGACATTTGGAGCGCTAAGAGAGTAGTAGTGGAAAAAGGAATATATTCAAATATAAACTACACAGAAGCATTCTGTGAAACTTCTTTCTGATCTGAGCATTCAGCTAACAGAGTTAAACCATACTTTTGATTGAGCAGTTTTGAAACACTCTGTCTGTAGAAAATGCAACTGGACATTCGTAGCGCTAAGTGGGTAATAGTGGAAAAAAGAATATGTTCAAATATAAACTACACAGAAGCATTGTATGAAACTTCTTTCTGTTCTGTGCATTCAACTAACAGAGTTGAACCTTACTTTTGATGGAGCCTTTCTGAAACACTCTTTCTGTAGAAACTGCAATTGGACATTCTGAGCGCTAAGAGGCCTCTATTGGGAAAAATAATATCTTCAAATAAAAACTACACAGAAGCATTGTGTGAAACTTATTTCTGATATGTTCATTAAGCTAACAGAGTTAAACCATACTTTTGATTGCGCAGTTCTGAACACTCTTTCTGTAGAAAATGCAAGTGTACATTCGGAGCGCTAAGAGGGTAATAGTGGAAAAAGGAATATATTCAAATATAAACTACACAGTAGCATTCTGTGAAAATTCTTTCTGTTCTGTGCGTTGAACTAACAGAGTTGAACCTTACTTTTGATTGAGCCGTTCTGAAACACTCTTTCTGTAGAAACTGCAATTGGACATTCTGAGCGCTAAGAGGCCTATATTGGGAAAAAGAATGTCTACAAATAAAAACTACACAGAAGAATTGTGTGAAACTTCTTTCTGTTCTGTTTGTTCAACTAAAAGAGTTGAACCTTAGTTTTGATTGAGCCGTTCTGAAACACTCTTTCTGTAGAAAATGCAAGTGGAGATTCGGAGCGCTAAGAGGGTAATAGTGGAAAAAGGAATGTCTCCAAATATAAACTACACAGAATCATTCTGTGAAACTTCTTTCTGATCTGTGCATTCAGCTAACAGAGTTAAACCATACTTTTGATTGAGCAGATCTGAACTCTCTTTCTGTAGAAAATGCAACTGCACATTTGGAGCGCTAAGACAGTAGTAGTGGAAAAAGTAATATATTCAAATATAAACTACACAGAAGCATTCTGTGAAAATTCTTTCTGATCTGAGCATTCAGCTAACAGAGTTAAACCATACTTTTGATTGAGCAGTTTTGAAACACTCTGTCTGTAGAAAATGCAACTGGACATTCGTAGCGCTAAGTGGGTAATAGTGGAAAAAATAATATGTTCAAATATAAACTACTCAGAAGCATTGTATGAAACTTCTTTCTGTTCTGTGCATTCAACTAACAGAGTTGAACCTTACATTTGATTGAGCCTTTCTGAAACACTCTTTCTGTAGAAAGTGCAATTGGACATTCTGAGCGCTAAGAGGCCTATATTGGGAAAAATAATATCTTCAAATAAAAACTACACAGAAGCATTGTGTGAAACTTATTTCTGATATGTTCATTAAGCTAACAGAGTTAAACCATACTTTTGATTGCGCAGTTCTGAACACTCGTTCTGTAGAAAATGCAAGTGGACATTCGGAGCGCTAAGAGGGTAATAGTGGAAAAAGGAATATATTCAAATATAAACTACACAGTAGCATTCTGTGAAAATTCTTTCTGTTCTGTGCATTCAACTAACAGAGTTGAACTTTACTTTTGATTGAGCCGTTCTGAAACACTCTTTCTGTAGAAACTGCAATTGGACATGCTAAGCGCAAAGAGGCCTACAATGGGAAAAAGAATATCTTCAAATAAAAACTACACAGATGCATTCTGTGAAACATATTTCTGATCTGTAAATTCAGTTAACAGAGATAAAACATATTTTTGATTGAGCAGTTATGAAACACTCTTTTTGTAGAAAATGCAAGTGGAGATTCGGAGCGCTAAGAGGGTAATAGTGGAAAAAGGAATGTCTTCAAATATAAACTACACAGAATAATTCGGTGAAACTTCTTTCTGATCTGTGCATTCAGCTAACAGAGTTAAACCATACTTTTGATTGAGCAGATCTGAACACTCTTTCTGTAGAAAATGCAACTGGACATTTGGAGCGCTAAGCGCGTAGTAGTGGAAAAAGGAATATATTCAAATATAAACTAAACAGAAGCATTCTGTGAAACTTCTTTCTGATCTGAGCATTCAGCTAACAGAGTTAAACCATACTTTTGATTGAGCAGTTTTGAAACACTCTGTCTGTAGAAAATGCAACTGGACATTCGTAGCGCTAAGTGGGTAATAGTGGAAAAAAGAATATGTTCAAATATAAACTACACAGAAGCATTGTATGAAACTTCTTTCTGTTCTGTGCATTCAACTAACAGAGTTGAACCTTACTTTTGATTGAGCCTTTCTGAAACACTCTTTCTGTAGAAACTGCAATTGGACATTCTGAGCGCTAAGAGGCCACTATTGGGAAAAATAATATCTTCAAATAAAAACTACACAGAAGCATTGTGTGAAACTTATTTCTGATATGTTCATTAAGCTAACAGAGTTAAACCATACTTTTGATTGCGCAGTTCTGAACACTCTTTCTGTAGAAAATGCAAGTGGACATTCGGAGCGCTAAGAGGGTAATAGTGGAAAAAGGAATATATTCAAATATAAACTACACAGTAGCATTCTGTGAAAATTATTTCTGTTCTGTGCATTCAACTAACAGAGTTGAACCTTACTTTTGATTGAGCCGTTCTGAAACACTCTTTCTGTAGAAACTGCAATTGGACATGCTAAGCGCTAAGAGGCCTACATTGGGAAAAAGAATATCTTCAAATAAAAACTACACAGATGCATTCTGTGAAACTTATTTCTGATCTGTAAATTCAGTTAACAGAGATAAAACATATTTTTGATTGAGCAGTTATGAAACACTCTTTTTGTAGAAAATGCAAGTGGAGATTCGGAGCGCTAAGAGGGTAATAGTGGAAAAAGGAATGTTTTCAAATATAAACTACACAGAATCATTCGGTGAAACTTCTTTCTGATCTGTGCATTCAGCTAACAGAGTTAAACCATACTTTTGATTGAGCAGATCTGAACACTCTTTCTGTAGAAAATGCAACTGGACATTTGGAGCGCTAAGAGAGTAGTAGTGGAAAAAGGAATATATTCAAATATAAACTACACAGAAGCATTCTGTGAAACTTCTTTCTGATCTGAGCATTCAGCTAACAGAGTTAAACCATACTTATGATTGAGCAGTTTTGAAACACTCTGTCTGTAGAAAATGCAACTGGACATTCGTAGCGCTAAGTGGGTAATAGTGGAAAAAAGAATATGTTCAAATATAAACTACACAGAAGCATTGTATGAAACTTCTTTCTGTTCTGTGCATTCAACTAACAGAGTTGAACCTTACTTTTGATTGAGCCTTTCTGAAAAACTCTTTCTGTAGAAACTGCAATTGGACATTCTGAGCGCTAAGAGGCCTATATTGGGAAAAATAATATCTTCAAATAAAAACTACACAGAAGCATTGTGTGAAACTTATTTCTGATATGTTCATTAAGCTAACAGAGTTAACCCATATTTTGATTGCGCAGTTCTGAACACTCTTTCTGTAGAAAATGCAAGTGGACATTCGGAGCGCTAAGAGGGTAATAGTGGAAAAAGGAATATATTCAAATATAAACTACACAGTAGCATTCTGTGAAAATTCCTTCTGTTCTGTGCATTCAACTAACAGAGTTGAACCTTACTTTTGATTGAGCCGTTCTGAAACACTCTTTCTGTAGAAACTGCAATTGGACATGCTAAGGGCTAAGAGGCCTACATTGGGAAAAAGAATATCTTCAAATAAAAACTACACAGATGCATTCTGTGAAACTCATTTCTGATCTGTAAATTCAGTTAACAGAGATAAAACCTATTTTTGATTGAGCAGTTATGAAACACTCTTTTTGTAGAAAATGCAAGTGGAGATTCGGAGCGCTAAGAGGGTAATAGTGGAAAAAGGAATGTCTTCAAATATAAACTACACAGAACCATTCGGTGAAACTTCTTTCTGATCTGTGCATTCAGCTAACAGAGTTAAACCATACTTTTGATTGAGCAGATCTGAACACTCTTTCTGTTGAAAATGCAACTGGACATTTGGAGCGCTAAGAGCGTAGTAGTGGAAAAAGGAATATATTCAAATATAAACTACACAGAAGCATTCTGTGAAACTGCTTTCTGATCTGAGCATTCAGCTAACAGAGTTAAACCATACTTTTGATTGAGCAGTTTTGAAACACTCTGTCTGTAGAAAATGCAACTGGACATTCGTAGCGCTAAGAGGGTAATAGTGGAAAAAAGAATATGTTCAAATATAAACTACACAGAAGCATTGTATGAAACTTCTTTCTGTTCTGTGCATTCAACTAACAGAGTTGAACCTTACTTTTGATTGAGCCGTTCTGAAACACTCTTTCTGTAGAAACTGCAATTGGACATTCTGAGCGCTAAGAGGCCTATATTGGGAAAAATAATATCTTCAAATAAAAACTACACAGAAGCATTGTGTGAAACTTATTTCTGATATGTTCATTAAGCTAACAGAGTTAAACCATACTTTTGATTGCGCAGTTCTGAACACTCTTTCTGGAGAAAATGCAAGTGGACATTCGGAGCCCTAAGAGGGTAATAGTGGAAAAAGGAATATATTCAAATATAAACTACACAGTAGCATTCTGTGAAAATTCTTTCTGTTCTGTGCATTCAACTAACAGAATTGAACCTTACTTTTGATTGAGCCTTTCTGAAACACTCTTTCTGTAGAAACTGCAATTGGACATGCTAAGCGCTAAGAGGCCTACATTGGGAAAAAGAATATCTTCAAATAAAAACTACACAGATGCATTCTGTGAAACTTATTTCTGATCTGTAAATTCAGTTAACAGAGATAAAACATATTTTTGATTGAGCAGTTATGAAACACTCTTTTTGTAGAAAACGCAAGTGGAGATTCGGAGCGCTAAGAGGGTAATAGTGGAAAAAGGAATGACTTAAAATATAAACTACACAGAATTATTCGGTGAAACTTCTTTCTGATCTGTGCATTCAGCTAACAGAGTTAAACCATACTTTTGATTGAGCAGATCTGAACTCTCTTTCTGTAGAAAATGCAACTGGACATTTGGAGCGCTAAGAGAGTAGTAGTGGAAAAAGGAATATATTCAAATATAAACTACACAGAAGCATTCTGTGAAACTTCTTTCTGATCTGAGCATTCAGCTAACAGAGTTAAACCATACTTTTGATTGAGCAGTTTTGAAACACTCTGTCTGTAGAAAATGCAACTGGACATTCGTAGCGCTAAGTGGGTAATAGTGGAAAAGAGAATATGTTCAAATATAAACTACACAGAAGCATTGTATGAAACTTCTTTCTGTTCTGTGCATTCAACTAACAGAGTTGAACCTTACTTTTGATTGAGCCGTTCTGAAACACTCTTTCTGTAGAAACTGCAATTGGACATTCTGAGCGCTAAGAGGCCTATATTGGGAAAAAGAATGTCTACAAATAAAAACTACACAGAAGAATTGTGTGAAACTTCTTTCTGTTCTGTTTGTTCAACTAAAAGAGTTGAACCTTAGTTTTGATTGAGCCGTTCTGAAACACTCTTTCTGTAGAAAATGCAAGTGGAGATTCGGAGCGCTAAGAGGGTAATAGTGGAAAAAGGAATGTCTCCAAATATAAACTACACAGAATCATTCTGTGAAACTTCTTTCTGATCTGTGCATTCAGATAACAGAGTTAAACCATACTTTTGATTGAGCAGTTTTGAAACACTCTGTCTGTAGAAAATGCAACTGGACATTCGTAGCGCTAAGTGGGTAATAGTGGAAAAAAGAATATGTTCAAATATAAACTACACAGAAGCATTGTATGAAACTTCTTTCTGTTCTGTGCATTCAACTAACAGAGTTGAACCTTACTTTTGATTGAGCCGTTCTGAAACACTCTTTCTGTAGAAACTGCAATTGGACATTCTGAGTGCTAAGAGGCCTATATTGGGAAAAAGAATGTCTACAAATAAAAACTACACAGAAGAATTGTGTGAAACTTCTTTCTGTTCTGTTTGTTCAACTAAAGGAGTTGAACCTTAGTTTTGATTGAGCCGCTCTGAAACACTCTTTCTGTAGAAAATGCAAGTGGAGATTCTGAGCGCTAAGAGGGTAATAGTGGAAAAAGGAATGTCTCCAAATATAAACTACACAGAATCATTCTGTGAAACTTCTTTCTGATCTGAGCATTAAGCTAACAGAGTTAAACCATACTTTTGATTGAGCAGATCTGAACACTCTTTCTGTAGAAAATGCAACTGGACATTTGGATCGCTAAGAGATTAGTAGTGGAAAAAGGAAAATATTCAAATATAAACTACACAGAAGCATTCTGTGAAACTTCTTTCTGATCTGAGCATTCAGCTAACAGAGTTAAACCATACTTTTGATTGAGCAGTTTTGAAACACTCTGTCTGTAGAAAATGCAACTGGAGATTCGTAGCGCTAAGTGGGTAATAGTGGAAAAAAGAATATGTTCAAATATAAACTACACAGAAGCATTGTATGAAACTTCTTTCTGTTCTGTGCATTCAACTAACAGAGTTGAACCTTACTTTTGATTGAGCCTTTCTGAAACACTCTTTCTGTAGAAAGTGCAATTGGACATTCTGAGCGCTAAGAGGCCTATATTGGGAAAAAGAATATCTTCAAATAAAAACTACACAGATGCATTCTGTGAAACTTATTTCTGATATGTAAATTCAGTTAACAGAGATAAAACATATTTTTGATTGAGCAGTTATGAAACACTCTTTTTGTAGAAAATGCAAGCGGAGATTCGGAGCGCTTAGAGGGTAATAGTGGAAAAAGGAATGTCTTCAAATATAAACTACACAGAATCATTCGGTGAAACTTCTTTCTGATCTGTGCATTCAGCTAACAGAGTTAAACCATACTTTTGATTGAGCAGATCTGAACACTCTTTCTGTTGAAAATGCAACTGGACATTTGGAGCGCTAAGAGCGTAGTAGTGGAAAAAGGAATATATTCAAATATAAACTACACAGAAGCATTGTATGAAACTTCTTTCTGTTCTGTGCATTCAACTAACAGAGTTGAACCTTACTTTTGATTGAGCCTTTCTGAAACACTCTTTCTGTAGAAAGTGCAATTGGACATTCTGAGCGCTAAGAGGCCTATATTGGGAAAAATAATATCTTCAAATAAAAACTACACAGAAGCATTGTGTGAAACTTATTTCTGATATGTTCATTAAGCTAACAGACTTAAACCATACTTTTGATTGCGCAGTTCTGAACACTCTTTCTGTAGAAAATGCAAGTGGACATTCGGAGCGCTAAGAGGGTAATAGTGGAAAAAGGAATATATTCAAATATAAACTACACAGTAGCATTCTGTGAAAATTCTTTCTGTTCTGTGCATTCAACTAACAGAGTTGAACCTTACTTTTGATTGAGCCGTTCTGAAACACTCTTTCTGTAGAAACTGCAATTGGACATGCTAAGCGCTAAGAGGCCTACATTGGGAAAAAGAATATCTTCAAATAAAAACTACACAGATGCATTCTGTGAAACTTATTTCTGATCTGTAAATTCGGTTAACAGAGATAAAACATATTTTTGATTGAGCAGTTATGAAACACTCTTTTTGTAGAAAATGCAAGTGGAGATTCCGAGCGCTAAGAGGGTAATAGTGGAAAAAGGAATGTCTTCAAATATAAACTACACAGAATCATTCGGTGAAACTTCTTTCTGATCTGTGCATTCAGCTAACAGAGTTAAACCATACTTTTGATTGAGCAGATCTGAACTCTCTTTCTGTAGAAAATGCAACTGGACATTTGGAGTGCTACGAGAGTAGTAGTGGAAAAAGGAATATATTCAAATATAAACTACACAGAAGCATTCTGTGAAACTTCTTTCTGATCTGAGCATTCAGCTAACAGAGTTAAACCATACTTATGATTGAGCAGTTTTGAAACACTCTGTCTGTAGAAAATGCAACTGGACATTCGTAGCGCTAAGTGGGTAATAGTGGAAAAAAGAATATGTTCAAATATAAACTACACAGAAGCATTGTATGAAACTTCTTTCTGTTCTGTGCATTCAACTAACAGAGTTGAACCTTACTTTTGATTGAGCCTTTCTGAAACACTCTTTCTGTAGAAACTGCAATTGGACATTCTGAGCGCTAAGAGGCCTATACTGGGAAAAATAATATCTTCAAATAAAAACTACACAGAAGCATTGTGTGAAACTTATTTCTGATATTTTCATTAAGCTAACAGTGTTAACCCATACTTTTGATTGCGCAGTTCTGAACACTCTTTCTGTAGAAAATGCAAGTGGACATTCGGAGCGCTAAGAGGGTAATAGTGGAAAAAGGAATATATTCAAATATAAACTACACAGTAGCATTCTGTGAAAATTCCTTCTGTTCTGTGCATTCAACTAACAGAGTTGAACCTTACTTTTGATTGAGCCGTTCTGAAACACTCTTTCTGTAGAAACTGCAATTGGACATGCTAAGCGCTAAGAGGCCTACATTGGGAAAAAGAATATCTTCAAAAAAAAACTACACAGATGCATTCTCTGAAACTCATTTCTGATCTGTAAATTCAGTTAACAGAGATAAAACATATTTTTGATTGAGCAGTTATGAAACACTCTTTTTGTAGAAAATGCAAGTGGAGATTCGGAGCGCTAAGTGGGTAATAGTGGAAAAAGGAATGTCTTCAAATATAAACTACACAGAATCATTCGGTGAAACTTCTTTGTGATCTGTGCATTCAGCTAACAGAGTTAAACCATACTTTTGATTGAGCAGATCTGAACACTCTTTCTGTAGAAAATGCAACTGGACATTTGGAGCGCTAAGAGAGTAGTAGTGGAAAAAGGAATATATTCAAATATAAACTACACAGAAGCATTCTGTGAAACTTCTTTCTGATCTGAGCATTCAGCTAACAGAGTTAAACCATACTTATGATTGAGCAGTTTTGAAACACTCTGTCTGTAGAAAATGCAACTGGACATTCGTAGCGCTAAGTGGGTAATAGTGGAAAAAAGAATATGTTCAAATATAAACTACACAGAAGCATTGTATGAAACTTCTTCCTGTTCTGTGCATTCAACTAACAGAGTTGAACCTTACTTTTGATTGAGCCTTTCTGAAAAACTCTTTCTGTAGAAACTGCAATTGGACATTCTGAGCGCTAAGAGGCCTATATTGGGAAAAATAATATCTTCAAATAAAAACTACACAGAAGCATTGTGTGAAACTTATTTCTGATATGTTCATTAAGCTAACAGAGTTAACCCATACTTTTGATTGCGCAGTTCTGAACACTCTTTCTGTAGAAAATGCAAGTGGACATTCGGAGCGCTAAGAGGGTAATAGTGGAAAAAGGAATATATTCAAATATAAACTACACAGTAGCATTCTGTGAAAATTCCTTCTGTTCTGTGCATTCAACTAACAGAGTTGAACCTTACTTTTGATTGAGCCGTTCTGAAACACTCTTTCTGTAGAAACTGCAATTGGACATGCTAAGGGCTAAGAGGCCTACATTGGGAAAAAGAATATCTTCAAATAAAAACTACACAGATGCATTCTGTGAAACTCATTTCTGATCTGTAAATTCAGTTAACAGAGATAAAACCTATTTTTGATTGAGCAGTTATGAAACACTCTTTTTGTAGAAAATGCAAGTGGAGATTCGGAGCGCTAAGAGGGTAATAGTGGAAAAAGGAATGTCTTCAAATATAAACTACACAGAATCATTCGGTGAAACTTCTTTCTGATCTGTGCATTCAGCTAACAGAGTTAAACCATACTTTTGATTGAGCAGATCTGAACACTCTTTCTGTTGAAAATGCAACTGGACATTTGGAGCGCTAAGAGCGTAGTAGTGGAAAAAGGAATATATTCAAATATAAACTACACAGAAGCATTCTGTGAAACTGCTTTCTGATCTGAGCATTCAGCTAACAGAGTTAAACCATACTTTCGATTGAGCAGTTTTGAAACACTCTGTCTGTAGAAAATGCAACTGGACATTCGTAGCGCTAAGAGGGTAATAGTGGAAAAAAGAATATGTTCAAATATAAACTACACAGAAGCATTGTATGAAACTTCTTTCTGTTCTGTGCATTCAACTAACAGAGTTGAACCTTACTTTTGATTGAGCCGTTCTGAAACACTCTTTCTGTAGAAACTGCAATTGGACATTCTGAGCGCTAAGAGGCCTATATTGGGAAAAATAATATCTTCAAATAAAAACTACACAGAAGCATTGTGTGAAACTTATTTCTGATATGTTCATTAAGCTAACAGAGTTAAACCATACTTTTGATTGCGCAGTTCTGAACACTCTTTCTGGAGAAAATGCAAGTGGACATTCGGAGCCCTAAGAGGGTAATAGTGGAAAAAGGAATATATTCAAATATAAACTACACAGTAGCATTCTGTGAAAATTCTTTCTGTTCTGTGCATTCAACTAACAGAATTGAACCTTACTTTTGATTGAGCCTTTCTGAAACACTCTTTCTGTAGAAACTGCAATTGGACATGCTAAGCGCTAAGAGGCCTACATTGGGAAAAAGAATATCTTCAAATAAAAACTACACAGATGCATTCTGTGAAACTTATTTCTGATCTGTAAATTCAGTTAACAGAGATAAAACATATTTTTGATTGAGCTGTTATGAAACACTCTTTTTGTAGAAAACGCAAGTGGAGATTCGGAGCGCTAAGAGGGTAATAGTGGAAAAAGGAATGACTTAAAATATAAACTACACAGAATTATTCGGTGAAACTTCTTTCTGATCTGTGCATTCAGCTAACAGAGTTAAACCATACTTTTGATTGAGCAGATCTGAACTCTCTTTCTGTAGAAAATTCAACTGGACATTTGGAGCGCTAAGAGAGTAGTAGTGGAAAAAGGAATATATTCAAATATAAACTACACAGAAGCATTCTGTGAAACTTCTTTCTGATCTGAGCATTCAGCTAACAGAGTTAAACCATACTTTTGATTGAGCAGTTTTGAAACACTCTGTCTGTAGAAAATGCAACTGGACATTCGTAGCGCTAAGTGGGTAATAGTGGAAAAGAGAATATGTTCAAATATAAACTACACAGAAGCATTGTATGAAACTTCTTTCTGTTCTGTGCATTCAACTAACAGAGTTGAACCTTACTTTTGATTGAGCCGTTCTGAAACACTCTTTCTGTAGAAACTGCAATTGGACATTCTGAGCGCTAAGAGGCCTATATTGGGAAAAAGAATGTCTACAAATAAAAACTACACAGAAGAATTGTGTGAAACTTCTTTCTGTTCTGTTTGTTCAACTAAAAGAGTTGAACCTTAGTTTTGATTGAGCCGTTCTGAAACACTCTTTCTGTAGAAAATGCAAGTGGAGATTCGGAGCGCTAAGAGGGTAATAGTGGAAAAAGGAATGTCTCCAAATATAAACTACACAGAATCATTCTGTGAAACTTCTTTCTGATCTGTGCATTCAGATAACAGAGTTAAACCATACTTTTGATTGAGCAGTTTTGAAACACTCTGTCTGTAGAAAATGCAACTGGACATTCGTAGCGCTAAGTGGGTAATAGTGGAAAAAAGAATATGTTCAAATATAAACTACACAGAAGCATTGTATGAAACTTCTTTCTGTTCTGTGCATTCAACTAACAGAGTTGAACCTTACTTTTGATTGAGCCGTTCTGAAACACTCTTTCTGTAGAAACTGCAATTGGACATTCTGAGTGCTAAGAGGCCTATATTGGGAAAAAGAATGTCTACAAATAAAAACTACACAGAAGAATTGTGTGAAACTTCTTTCTGTTCTGTTTGTTCAACTAAAGGAGTTGAACCTTAGTTTTGATTGAGCCGCTCTGAAACACTCTTTCTGTAGAAAATGCAAGTGGAGATTCTGAGCGCTAAGAGGGTAATAGTGGAAAAAGGAATGTCTCCAAATATAAACTACACAGAATCATTCTGTGAAACTTCTTTCTGATCTGAGCATTAAGCTAACAGAGTTAAACCATACTTTTGATTGAGCAGATCTGAACACTCTTTCTGTAGAAAATGCAACTGGACATTTGGATCGCTAAGAGATTAGTAGTGGAAAAAGGAAAATATTCAAATATAAACTACACAGAAGCATTCTGTGAAACTTCTTTCTGATCTGAGCATTCAGCTAACAGAGTTAAACCATACTTTTGATTGAGCAGTTTTGAAACACTCTGTCTGTAGAAAATGCAACTGGAGATTCGTAGCGCTAAGTGGGTAATAGTGGAAAAAAGAATATGTTCAAATATAAACTACACAGAAGCATTGTATGAAACTTCTTTCTGTTCTGTGCATTCAACTAACAGAGTTGAACCTTACTTTTGATTGAGCCTTTCTGAAACACTCTTTCTGTAGAAAGTGCAATTGGACATTCTGAGCGCTAAGAGGCCTATATTGGGAAAAAGAATATCTTCAAATAAAAACTACACAGATGCATTCTGTGAAACTTATTTCTGATATGTAAATTCAGTTAACAGAGATAAAACATATTTTTGATTGAGCAGTTATGAAACACTCTTTTTGTAGAAAATGCAAGCGGAGATTCGGAGCGCTTAGAGGGTAATAGTGGAAAAAGGAATGTCTTCAAATATAAACTACACAGAATCATTCGGTGAAACTTCTTTCTGATCTGTGCATTCAGCTAACAGAGTTAAACCATACTTTTGATTGAGCAGATCTGAACACTCTTTCTGTTGAAAATGCAACTGGACATTTGGAGCGCTAAGAGCGTAGTAGTGGAAAAAGGAATATATTCAAATATAAACTACACAGAAGCATTGTATGAAACTTCTTTCTGTTCTGTGCATTCAACTAACAGAGTTGAACCTTACTTTTGATTGAGCCTTTCTGAAACACTCTTTCTGTAGAAAGTGCAATTGGACATTCTGAGCGCTAAGAGGCCTATATTGGGAAAAATAATATCTTCAAATAAAAACTACACAGAAGCATTGTGTGAAACTTATTTCTGATATGTTCATTAAGCTAACAGACTTAAGCCATACTTTTGATTGCGCAGTTCTGAACACTCTTTCTGTAGAAAATGCAAGTGGACATTCGGAGCGCTAAGAGGGTAATAGTGGAAAAAGGAATATATTCAAATATAAACTACACAGTAGCATTCTGTGAAAATTCTTTCTGTTCTGTGCATTCAACTAACAGAGTTGAACCTTACTTTTGATTGAGCCGTTCTGAAACACTCTTTCTGTAGAAACTGCAATTGGACATGCTAAGCGCTAAGAGGCCTACATTGGGAAAAAGAATATCTTCAAATAAAAACTGCACAGATGCATTCTGTGAAACTTATTTCTGATCTGTAAATTCGGTTAACAGAGATAAAACATATTTTTGATTGAGCAGTTATGAAACACTCTTTTTGTAGAAAATGCAGGTGGAGATTCCGAGCGCTAAGAGGGTAATAGTGGAAAAAGGAATGTCTTCAAATATAAACTACACAGAATCATTCGGTGAAACTTCTTTCTGATCTGTGCATTCAGCTAACAGAGTTAAACCATACTTTTGATTGAGCAGATCTGAACTCTCTTTCTGTAGAAAATGCAACTGGACATTTGGAGTGCTACGAGAGTAGTAGTGGAAAAAGGAATATATTCAAATATAAACTACACAGAAGCATTCTGTGAAACTTCTTTCTGATCTGAGCATTCAGCTAACAGAGTTAAACCATACTTATGATTGAGCAGTTTTGAAACACTCTGTCTGTAGAAAATGCAACTGGACATTCGTAGCGCTAAGTGGGTAATAGTGGAAAAAAGAATATGTTCAAATATAAACTACACAGAAGCATTGTATGAAACTTCTTTCTGTTCTGTGCATTCAACTAACAGAGTTGAACCTTACTTTTGATTGAGTCTTTCTGAAACACTCTTTCTGTAGAAACTGCAATTGGACATTCTGAGCGCTAAGAGGCCTATACTGGGAAAAATAATATCTTCAAATAAAAACTACACAGAAGCATTGTGTGAAACTTATTTCTGATATTTTCATTAAGCTAACAGTGTTAACCCATACTTTTGATTGCGCAGTTCTGAACACTCTTTCTGTAGAAAATGCAAGTGGACATTCGGAGCGCTAAGTGGGTAATAGTGGAAAAAGGAATATATTCAAATATAAACTACACAGTAGCATTCTGTGAAAATTCCTTCTGTTCTGTGCATTCAACTAACAGAGTTGAACCTTACTTTTGATTGAGCCGTTCTGAAACACTCTTTCTGTAGAAACTGCAATTGGACATGCTAAGCGCTAAGAGGCCTACATTGGGAAAAAGAATATCTTCAAATAAAAACTACACAGATGCATTCTGTGAAACTTATTTCTGATCTGTAAATTCAGTTAACAGAGATAAAACATATTTTTGATTGAGCAGTTATGAAACACTCTTTTTGTAGAAAATGCAAGTGTAGATTCGGAGCGCTAAGTGGGTAATAGTGGAAAAACGAATGTCTTCAAATATAAACTACACAGAATCATTCGGTGAAACTTCTTTCTGATCTGTGCATTCAGCTTAGAGAGTTAAACCATACTTTTGATTGAGCAGATCTGAACACTCTTTCTGTTGAAAATGCAGCTGGACATTTGGAGCAGTAAGAGCGTAGTAGTGGAAAAAGGAATATATTCAAATATAAATTACACAGAAGCATTCTGTGAAACTTCTTTCTGATCTGAGCATTCAGCTAACAGAGTTAAACCATACTTTTGATTGAGCAGTTTTGAAACACTCTGTCTGTAGAAAATGCAACTGGACATTCCTAGCGCTAAGTGGGTAATAGTGGAAAAGAGAATATGTTCAAATATAAACTACACAGAAGCATTGTATGAAACTTCTTTCTGTTCTGTGCATTCAACTAACAGAGTTGAACCTTACTTTTGATTGAGCCGTTCTGAAACACTCTTTCTGTAGAAACTGCAATTGGACATTCTGAGCGCTAAGAGGCCTACATTGGGAGAAAGAATGTCTACAAATAAAAACTACACAGAAGAATTGTGTGAAACTTCTTTCTGTTCTGTTTGTTCAACTAAAAGGTTTGAACCTTAGTTTTGATTGAGCCGTTCTGAAACACTCTTTCTGTAGAAAATGCAAGTGGAGATTCGGAGCGCTAAGAGGGTAATAGTGGAAAAAGGAATGTCTCCAAATATAAACTACACAGAATCATTCTGTGAAACTTCTTTCTGATCTGTGCATTCAGCTAACAGATTTAAACCATACTTATGATTGAGCAGATCTGAACACTCTTTCTGTAGAAAATGCAACTGGACATTTGGAGCGCTAAGAGAGTAGTAGTGGAAAAAGGAATATATTCAAATATAAACTACACAGAATCATTCTGTGAAACTCCTTTCTGATCTGAGCATTCAGCTAACAGAGTTAAACCATACTTTTGATTGAGCAGTTTTGAAACACTCTGTCTGTAGAAAATGCAACTGGACATTCGTAGCGCTAAGTGGGTAATAGTGGAAAAAAGAATATGTTCAAATATAAACTACACAGAAGCATTGTATGAAACTTCTTTCTGTTCTGTGCATTCAACTAACAGAGTTGAAACTTACTTTTGATTGAGCCGTTCTGAAACACTCTTTCTGTAGAAACTGCAATTGGACATTCTGAGCGCTAAGAGGCCTCTATTGGGAAAAATAATATCTTCAAATAAAAACTACACAGAAGCATTGTGTGAAACTTATTTCTGATATGTTCATTAAGCTAACAGAGTTAAACCATACTTTGATTGCGCAGTTCTGAACACTCTTTCTGTAGAAAATGCAAATGGACATTCGGAGCGCTAAGAGGGTAATAGTGGAAAAAGGAATATATTCAAATATAAACTACACAGTAGCATTCTGTGAAAATTCTTTCTGTTCTGTGCATTCAACTAACAGAGTTGAACCTTACTTTTGATTGAGCCGTTCTGAAACACTCTTTCTGTAGAAACTGCAATTGGACATGCTAAGCGCTAAGAGGCCTATATTGGGAAAAAGAATATCTTCAAATAAAAACTACACAGATGCATTCTGTGAAACTTATTTCTGATCTGTAAATTCAGTTAACAGAGATAAAACATATTTTTGATTGAGCAGTTAGGAAACACTCTTTTTGTAGAAAATGCAAGTGGAGATTCGGAGCGCTAAGAGTGTAATAGTGGAAAAAGGAATGTCTTCAAATATAAACTACACAGAATCATTCGGTGAAACTTCTCTCTGATCTGTGCATTCAGCTAACAGAGTTAAACCATACTTTTGATTGAGCAGATCTGAACACTCTTTCTGTTGAAAATGCAACTGGACATTTGGAGCGCTAAGAGCGTAGTAGTGGAAAAAGGAATATATTCAAATATAAACTACACAGAAGCATTCTGTGAAACTTCTTTCTGATCTGAGCATTCAGCTAACAGAGTTAAACCATACTTTTGATTGAGCAGTTTTGAAACACTCTGTCTGTAGAAAATGCAACTGGACATTCGTAGCGCTAAGTGGGTAATAGTGGAAAAAAGAATATGTTCAAATATAAACTACACAGAAGCATTGTATGAAACTTCTTTCTGTTCTGTGCATTCAACTAACAGAGTTGAACCTTACTTTTGATTGAGCCGTTCTGAAACACTCTTTCTGTAGAAACTGCAATTGGACATTCTGAGCGCTAGGAGGCCTATATTGGGAAAAAGAATGTCTACAAATAAAAACTACAGAGAAGAATTGTGTGAAACTTCTTTCTGTTCTGTTTGTTCAACAAAAAGAGTTGAACCTTAGTTTTGATTGAGCCGTTCTGAAACACTCTTTCTGTAGAAAATGCAAGTGGAGATTCGGAGCGCTAAGAGGGTAATAGTGGAAAAAGGAATGTCTCCAAATATAAACTACACAGAATCATTCTGTGAAACTTATTTCTGATCTGTGCATTCAGCTAACAGAGTTAAAACATACTTTTGATTGAGCAGATCTGAACACTCTTTCTGTAGAAAATGCAACTGGACATTTGGAGCGCTAAGAGAGTACTAGTGGAAAAAGGAATATATTCAAATATAAACTACACAGAAGCATTCAGTGAAACTTCTTTCTGATATGAGCATTCAGCTAACAGAGTTAAACTATACTTTTGATTGAGCAGTTTTGAAACACTCTGTCTGTAGAAAATGCAACTGGACATTCGTAGCGCTAAGTGGGAAATAGTGGAAAAAAGAATATGTTCAAATATAAACTACACAGAAGCATTGTATGACACTTCTTTCTGTTCTGTGCATTCAACTAACAGAGTTGAACCTTACTTTTGATTGAGCCTTTCTGAAACACTCTTTCTGTAGAAACTGCAATTGGACATTCTGAGCGATAAGAGGACTCTATTGGGAAAAATAATATCTTCAAATAAAAACTACACAGAAGCATTGTGTGAAACTTATTTCTGATATGTTCATTAAGCTAACAGAGTTAAACCATACTTTTGATTGCGCAGTTCTGAACACTCTTTCTGTAGAAAATGCAAGTGGACATTCGGAGCGCTAAGAGGGTAATAGTGGAAAAAGTAATATATTCAAATATAAACTACACAGTAGCATTCTGTGAAAATTCTTTCTGTTCTCTGCATTCAACTAACAGAGTTGAACCTTACTTTTGATTCAGCCGTTCTGAAACACTCTTTCTGTAGAAACTGCAATTGGACATGCTAAGCGCTAGGAGTCCTACATTGGGAAAAAGAATATCTTCAAATAAAAACTACACAGATGCATTCTGTGAAACTTATTTCTGATCTGTAAATTCAGTTAACAGAGATAAAACATATTTTTGATTGAGCAGTTATGAAACACTCTTTTTGTAGAAAATGCAAGTGGAGATTCGGAGCGCTAAGTGGGTAATAGTGGAAAAAGGAATGTCTTCAAATATAAACTACACAGAATCATTCGGTGAAACTTCTTTCTGATCTGTGCATTCAGCTAACAGAGTTAAACCATACTTTTGATTGAGCAGATCTGAACACTCTTTCTGTAGAAAATGCAAATGGACATTTGGAGCGCTAAGAGTGTAGTAGTGGAAAAAGGAATATATTCAAATATAAACTACACAGAAGCATTCTGTGAAACTTCTTTCTGATCTGAACATTCAGCTAACAGAGTTAAACCATACTTTTGATTGAGCAGTTTTGAAACACTCTGTCTGTAGAAAATGCAACTGGACATTCGTAGCGCTAAGTGGGTAATAGTGGAAAAAAGAATACGTTCAAATATAAACTACACAGAAGCATTGTATGAAACTTCTTTCTGTTCTGTGCATTCAACTAACAGAGTTGAACCTCACTTTTGATTGAGCCTTTCTGAAACACTCTTTCTGTAGAAACTGCAATTGGACATTCTGAGCGCTAAGAGGCCTCTATTGGGAAAAATAATATCTTCAAATAAAAACTACACAGAAGCATTGTGTGAAACTTATTTCTGATATGTTCATTAAGCTAACAGAGTTAAACCATACTTTCGATTGCGCAGTTCTGAACACTCTTTCTGTAGAAAATGCAAGTGGGCATTCGGAGCGCTAAGAGGGTAATAGTGGAAAAAGGAATATATTCAAATATAAACTACACAGTAGCACTCTGTGAAAATACTTTCTGTTCTGTGCATTCAACTAACAGAGTTGAACCTTACTTTTGATTGAGCCGTTCTGAAACACTCTTTATGTAGAAACTGCAATTGGACATGCTAAGCGCTAAGAGGCCTACATAGGGAAAAAGAATATCTTCAAATAAAAACTACACAGATGCATTCTGTGAAACTTATTTCTGATCTGTAAATTCAGTTAACAGAGATAAAACATATTTTTGATTGAGCAGTTATGAAACACTCTTTTTGTAGAAAATGCAAGTAGAGATTCGGAGCGCTAAGAGGGTAATAGTGGAAAAAGGAATGTCTTCAAATATAAACTACACAGAATCATTCGGTGAAACTTCTTTCTGATCTGTGCATTCAGCTAACAGAGTTAAACCATACTTTTGATTGAGCAGATCTGAACACTCTGTAGAAAATGCAACTGGACATTTGGAGCGCTAAGAGCGTAGTAGTGGAAAAAGGAATATATTCAAATATAAACAACACAGAAGCATTCTGTGAAACTTCTTTCTGATCTGAGCATTCAGCTAACAGAGTTAAACCATACTTTTGATTGAGCAGTTTTGAAACACTGTGTCTGTAGAAAATGCAACTGGACATTCGTAGCGCTAAGTGGGTAATAGTGGAAAAAAGAATATGTTCAAATATAAACTACACAGAAGCATTCTGTGAAACTTCTTGCTGTTCTGTGCATTCAACTAACACAGTTGAACCTTACTTTTGATTGAGCCGTTCTGAAACACTCTTTCTGAAGAAATTGCAATTGGACATTCTGAGCGCTAAGAGGCCTATATTGGGAAAAAGAATGTCTACAAATAAAAACTACACAGAAGAATTGTGTGAAACTTCTTTCTGTTCTGTTTGTTCAACTAAAAGATTTGAACCTTAGTTTTGATTGAGCCGTTCTGAAACACTCTTTCTGTAGAAAATGCAAGTGGAGATTCGGAGCGTTAAGAGGGTAATAGTGGAAAAAGGAATGTCTCCAAATATAAACTACACAGAATCATTCTGTGAAACTTCTTTCTGATCTGTGCATTCAGCTAACAGAGTTAAAACATACTTTTGATTCAGCAGATCTGAACACTCTTTCTGTAGAAAATGCAACTGGACATTTGGAGCGCTAAGAGAGTAGTAGTGGAAAAAGGAATATATTCAAATATAAACTACACAGAAGCATTCTGTGAAACTTCTTTCTGATCTGAGCATTCAGCTAACAGAGTTAAACCATACTTTTGATTGAGCAGTTTTGAAACACTCTGTCTGTAGAAAATGCAACTGGACATTCGTAGCGCTAAGTGTGTAATAGTGGAAAAAAGAATATGTTCAAATATAAACTACACAGAAGCATTGTATGAAACTTCTTTCTGTTCTGTGCATTCAACTAACAGAGTTGAACCTTGCTTTTGATTGAGCCGTTCTGAAACACTCTTTCTGTAGAAACTGCAATTGGACATTCTGAGCGCTAAGAGGCCTCTATTGGTAAAAGTAATATCTTCAAATAAAAACTAAACAGAAGCATTGTGTGAAACTTATTTCTGATATGTTCATTAAGCTAACAGAGTTAAACCATACTTTTGATTGCGCAGTTCTGAACACTCTTTCTGTAGAAAATGCAAGTGGACATTCGGAGCGCTAAGAGGGTAATAGTGGAAAAAGGAATATATTCAAATATAAACTACACAGTAGCATTCTGTGAAAACTCTTACTGTTCTGTGCATTCAGCCAACAGAGTTGAACCTTACTTTTGATTGAGCCGTTCTGAAACACTCTTTCTGTAGAAACTGCAATTGGACATGCTAAGCGCTAAGAGGCCTACATTGGGAAAAAGAATATCTTCAAATAAAAACTACACAGATGCATTCGGTGAAACTTATTTCTGATCTGTAAATTCAATTAACAGAGATAAAACATATTTTTGATTGAGCAGTTATGAAACACTCTTTTTGTAGAAAATGCAAGTGGAGATTCGGAGCGCTAAGAGGGTAATAGTGGAAAAAGGAATATATTCAAATATAAACTACACAGAAGCATTCTGTGAAACTTCTTTCTGATCTGAGCATTCAGCTAACAGAGTTAAACCATACTTTTGATTGAGCAGTTTTGAAACACTCTGTCTGTAGAAAATGCAACTGGACATTCGTAGCGCTAAGTGGGTAATAGTGGAAAAAAGAATATGTTCAAATATAAACTACACAGAAACATTCTGTGAAACTTCTTTCTGTTCTGTGCATTCAACTAACAGAGTTGAACCTTACTTTTGATTGAGCCGTTCTGAAACACTCTTTCTGTAGAAACTGCAATTGGACATTCTGAGCGCTAGAAGGCCTATATTGGGAAAAAGAATGTCTACAAATAAAAACTACAGAGAATTGTGTGAAACTTCTTTCTGTTCTGTTTGTTCAACTAAAAGAATTGAACCGTAGTTTTGATTGTGTCGTTCTGAGAAACTGTTTCTGTAGAAAATGCAAGTGGAGATTCGGAGCGCTAAGAGGGTAATAGTGGAAAAAAGAATGTCTCCAAATATAAACTACACAGAATCATTCTGTGAAACTTTTTTCTGATCTGTGCATTCAGCAAACAGAATTAAACCATACTTTTGATAGAGCAGATCTGAACACTCTTTCTGTAGAAAATGCAACTGGACATTTGGAGCGCTAAGAGAGTAGTAGTGGAAAAAGGAATATATTCAAATATAAACTACACAGAAGCATTCTGTGAAACTTCTTTCTGATCTGAACATTCAGCTAACAGAGTTAAACCATACTTTTGATTGAGCAGTTTTGAAACACTCTGTCTGTAGAAAATGCAACTGGACATTCGTAGCGCTAAGTGGGTAATAGTGGAAAAAAGAATACGTTCAAATATAAACTACACAGAAGCACTGTATGAAACTTCTTTCTGTTCTGTGCATTCAACTAACAGAGTTGAACCTTACTTTTGATTGAGCCTTTCTGAAACACTCTTTCTGTAGAAACTGCAATTGGACATTCTGAGCTCTAAGAGGCCTCTATTGGGAAAAATAATATCTTCAAATAAAAACTACACAGAAGCATTGTGTGAAACTTATTTCTGATATGTTCATTAAGCTAACAGAGTTAAACCATACTTTTGATTGCGCAGTTCTGAACACTCTTTCTGTAGAAAATGCAAGTGGACATTCGGAGCGCTAAGAGGGTAATAGTGGAAAAAGGAATATATTCAAATATAAACTACACAGTAGCATTCTGTGAAAATTCTTTCTGTTCTGTGCATTCAACTAACAGAGTTGAACCTCACTTTTGATTGAGCCGTTCTGAAACACTCTTTCTGTAGAAACTGCAATTGGACATGCTAAGCGCTAAGAGGCCTACATAGGGAAAAAGAATATCTTCAAATAAAAACTACACAGATGCATTCTGTGAAACTTATTTCTGATCTGTAAATTCAGTTAACAGAGATAAACATATTTTTGATTGAGCAGTTATGAAACACTCTTTTTGTAGAAAATGCAAGTGGAGATTCAGAGCGCTAAGAGGGTAATAGTGGAAAAAGGAATGTCTTCAAATATAAACTACACAGAATCATTCGGTGAAACTTCTTACTGATCTGTGCATTCAGCTAACAGAGTTAAACCATACTTTTGATTGAGCAGATCTGAACACTCTTTCTGTAGAAAATGCAACTGGACATTTGGAGCGCTAAGAGCGTAGTAGTGGAAAAAGGAATATATTCAAATATAAACTACACAGAAGCATTCTGTGAAACTTCTTTCTGATCTGAGCATTCAGCTAACAGAGTTAAACCATACTTTTGATTGAGCAGTTTTGAAACACTCTGTCTGTAGAAAATGCAACTGGACATTCGTAGCGCTAAGTGGGTAATAGTGGAAAAAAGAATATGTTCAAATATAAACTACACAGAAGCATTGTATGAAACTTATTTCTGTTCTGTGCATTCAACTAACAGAGTTGAACCTTACTTTTGATTGAGCCGTTCTGAAACACTCTTTCTGTAGAAACTGCAATTGGACATTCTGAGCGCTAGGACGCCTATATTGGGAAAAAGAATGTCTACAAATAAAAACTACAGAGAAGAATTGTGTGAAACTTCTTTCTGTTCTGTTTGTTCAACTAAAAGAGTTGAACCTTAGTTTTGATTGAGCCGTTCTGAAACACTCTTTCTGTAGAAAATGCAAGTGGAGATTCGGAGCGCTAAGAGGGTAATAGTGGAAAAAGGAATTTCTCCAAATATAAACTACACAGAATTATTCTGTGAAACTTCTTTCTGATCTGTGCATTCAGCTAACAGAGTTAAACCATACTTTTGATAGAGCAGATCTGAACACTCTTTCTGTAGAAAATGCAACTGGACATTTGGAGCGCTAAGAGAGTAGTAGTGGAAAAAGGAATATATTCAAATATAAACTACACAGAAGCATTCTGTGAAACTTCTATCTGATCTGAGCATTCAGCTAACAGAGTTAAACCATACTTTTGATTGAGCAGTTTTGAAACACTCTGTCTGTAGAAAATGCAACTGGACATTCGTAGCGCTAAGTGGGTAATAGTGGAAAAAAGAATATGTTCAAATATAAACTACACAGAAGCATTCTATGAAACTTCTTTCTGTTCTGTGCATTCAACTAACAGAGTTGAACCTTACTTTTGATTGAGCCTTTCTGAAACACTCTTTCTGTAAAAACTGCAATTGGACATTCTGAGCACTAAGAGGCCTCTATTGGGAAAAATAATGTCTTCAAATAAAAACTACACAGAAGCATTGTGTGAAACTTATTTCTGATATGTTCATTAAGCTAACAGAGTTAAACCATACTTTTGATTGCGCAGTTCTGAACACTCTTTCTGTAGAAAATGCAAGTGGACATTCGGAGCGCTAAGAGGGTAATAGTGGAAAAAGGAATATATTCAAATATAAACTACACAGTAGCATTCTGTGAAAATTCTTTCTCTTCTGTGCATTCACTTAACAGAGTTGAGCCTTACTTTTGATTGAGCCGTTCTGAAACACTCTTTCAGTAGAAACTGCAATTGGACATGCTAAGCGCTAAGAGGCCTACATTGGGAAAAAGAATATCTTCAAATAAAAACTACAAAGATGCATTCTGTGAAACTTATTTCTGATCTGTAAATTCAGTTAACAGAGATAAAGCATATTTTTGATTGAGCAGTTATGAAACACTCTTTTTGTAGAAAATGCAAGTGGAGATTCGGAGCGCTAAGAGGGTAATAGTGGAAAAAGGAATGTCTTCAAATATAAACTACACAGAATCATTCGGTGAAACTTCTTTCCGATCTGTGCATTCAGCTAACAGAGTTAAACCATACTTTTGATTGAGCAGATCTGAACACTCTTTCTGTAGAAAATGCAACTGGACATTTGGAGCGCTAAGAGCGTAGTAGTGGAAAAAGGAATATATTCAAATATAAACTACACAGAAGCATTCTGTGAAACTTCTTCCTGATCTGAGCATTCAGCTAACAGAGTTAAACCATACTTTTGTTTGAGCAGTTTTGAAACACTCTGTCTGTAGAAAATGCAACTGGACATTCGTAGCGCTAAGTGGGTAATAGTGGAAAAAAGAATATGTTCAAATATAAACTACCCAGAAGCATTGTATGAAACTTCTTTCTGTTCTGTGCATTCAACGAACAGAGTTGAACCTTACTTTTGATTGAGCCTTTCTGAAACACTCTTTCTGTAAAAACGGCAATTGGAGATTCTGAGCACTAAGAGGCCTCTAATGGGAAAAATAATATCTTCAAATAAAAACTACACAGAAGCATTGTGTGAAACTTATTTCTGATATGTTCATTAAGCTAACAGAGTTAAACCATACTTTTGATTGCGCAGTTCTGAACACTCTTTCTGTAGAGAATGCAAGTGGACATTCGGAGCGCTAAGAGGGTAATAGTGGAAAAAGGAATATATTCAAATATAAACTACACAGTAGCATTCTGTGAAAATTCTTTCTGTTCTGTGCATTCAACTAACAGAGTTGAACCTTACTTTTGATTGAGCCGTTCTGAAACACTCTTTCTGTAGAAACTTCAATTGGAAATGCTAAGTGCTAAGAAGCCTACATTGGGAAAAAGAATATCTTCAAATAAAAACTACACAGATGCATTCTGTGAAACTTATTTCTGATCTGTAAATTCAGTTAACAGAGATAAAGCATATTTTTGATTGAGCAGTTATGAAACACTCTTTTTGTAGAAAATGCAAGTGGAGATTCGGAGCGCTAAGAGGGTAATAGTGGAAAAAGGAATGTCTTCAAATATAAACTACACAGAATCATTCGGTGAAACTTCTTTCCGATCTGTGCATTCAGCTAACAGAGTTAAACCATACTTTTGATTGAGCAGATCTGAACACTCTTTCTGTAGAAAATGCAACTGGACATTTGGAGCGCTAAGAGCGTAGTAGTGGAAAAAGGAATATATTCAAATATAAACTACACAGAAGCATTCTGTGAAACTTCTTTCTGATCTGAGCATTCAGCTAACAGAGTTAAACCATACTTTTGATTGAGCAGTTTTGAAACACTCTGTCTGTAGAAAATGCAACTGGACATTCGTAGCGCTAAGTGGGTAATAGTGGAAAAAAGAGTATGTTCAAATATAAACTACACAGAAGCATTGTATGAAACTTCTTTCTCTTCTGTGCATTGAACTAACAGAGTTGAACCTTACTTTTGATTGAGCCGTTCTGAAACACTCTTTCTGTAGAAACTGCAATTGGACATTCTGAGCGCTAGGAGGCCTATATTGGGAAAAAGAATGTCTACAAATAAAAACTACAGAGAAGAATTGTGTGAAACTTCTTTCTGTTCTGTTTGTTCAACTAAAAGAGTTGAACCTTAGTTTTGATTGAGCCGTTCTGAGAAACTCTTTCTGTAGAAAATGCAAGTGGAGATTCGGAGCGCTAAGAGGGTAATAGTGGAAAAAGGAATGTCTCCAAATATAAACTACACAAAATCATTCTGTGAAACTTCTTTCTGATCTGTGCATTCAGCTAACAGAGTTAAACCATACTTTTGATAGAGTAGATCTGAACACTCTTTCTGTAGAATATGCAACTGGACATTTGGAGCACTAAGAGAGTAGTAGTGGAAAAAGGAATATATTCAAATATAAACTACACAGAAGCATTCTGTGAAACTTCTTTCTGATCTGAGCATTCAGCTAACAGAGTCAAACCATACTTTTGATTGAGCAGTTTTGAAACACTCTGTCTGTAGAAAATGCAACTGGACATTCGTAGCGCTAAGTGGGTAATAGTGGAAAAAAGAATATGTTCAAATATAAACTACACAGAAGCATTGTATGAAACTTCTTTCTGTTCTGTGCATTCAACTAACAGAGTTGAACCTTACTTTTGATTGAGCCTTTCTGAAACTCTTTCTGTAAAAACTGCAATTGGACATTCTGAGCACTAAGAGGCCTCTATTGGGAAAAATAATATCTTCAAATAAAAACTACACAGAAGCATTGTGTGAAACTTATTTCTGATATGTTCATTAAGCTAACAGAGTTAAACCATACTTTTGATTGCGCAGTTCTGAACACTCTTTCTGTAGAGAATGCAAGTGGACATTCGGAGCGCTAAGAGGGTAATAGTGGAAAAAGGAATATATTCAAATATAAACTACACAGTAGCATTCTGTGAAAATTCTTTCTGTTCTGTGCATTCAACTAACAGAGTTGAACCTTACTTTTGATTGAGCCGTTCTGAAACACTCTTTCTGTAGAAACTGCAATTGGACATGCTAAGCGCTAAGAGGCCTACATTGGGAAAAAGAATATCTTCAAATAAAAACTACACAGATGCATTCTGTGAAACTTATTTCTGATCTGTAAATTCAGTTAACAGAGATAAAGCATATTTTTGATTGAGCAGTTATGAAACACTCTTTTTGTAGAAAATGCAAGTGGAGATTCGGAGCGCTAAGAGGGTAATAGTGGAAAAAGGAATGTCTTCAAATATAAACTACACAGAATCATTCGGTGAAACTTCTTTCCGATCTGTGCATTCAGCTAACAGAGTTAAACCATACTTTTGATTGAGCAGATCTGAACACTCTTTCTGTAGAAAATGCAACTGGACATTTGGAGCGCTAAGAGCGTAGTAGTGGAAAAAGGAATATATTCAAATATAAACTACACAGAAGCATTCTGTGAAACTTCTTTCTGATCTGAGCATTCAGCTAACAGAGTTAAACCATACTTTTGATTGAGCAGTTTTGAAACACTCTGTCTGTAGAAAATGCAACTGGACATTCGTAGCGCTAAGTGGGTAATAGTGGAAAAAAGAGTATGTTCAAATATAAACTACACAGAAGCATTGTATGAAACTTCTTTCTCTTCTGTGCATTCAACTAACAGAGTTGAACCTTACTTTTTATTGAGCCGTTCTGAAACACTCTTTCTGTAGAAACTGCAATTGGACATTCTGAGCGCTAGGAGGCCTATATTGGGAAAAAGAATGTCTACAAATAAAAACTACAGAGAAGAATTGTGTGAAACATCTTTCTGTTCTGTTTGTTCAACTAAAAGAGTTGAACCTTAGTTTTGATTGAGCCGTTCTGAGAAACTCTTTCTGTAGAAAATGCAAGTGGAGATTCGGAGCGCTAAGAGGGTAATAGTGGAAAAAGGAATGTCTCCAAATATAAACTACACAGAATCATTCTGTGAAACTTCTTTCTGATCTGTGCATTCAGCTAACAGAGTTAAACCATACTTTTGATAGAGCAGATCTGAACACTCTTTCTGTAGAATATGCAACTGGACATTTGGAGCACTAAGAGAGTAGTAGTGGAAAAAGGAATATATTCAAATATAAACTACACAGAAGCATTCTGTGAAACTTCTTTCTGATCTGAGCATTCAGCTAACAGAGTCAAACCATACTTTTGATTGAGCAGTTTTGAAACACTCTGTCTGTTGAAAATGAAACTGGACATTCGTAGCGCTAAGTGGGTAATAGTGGAAAAAAGAATATGTTCAAATATAAACTACACAGAAGCATTGTATGAAACTTCTTTCTGTTCTGTGCATTCAACTAACAGAGTTGAACCTTACTTTTGATTGAGCCTTTCTGAAACACTCTTTCTGTAGAAACTGCAATTGGACATTCTGAGCGCTAAGAGGCCTCTATTGGGAAAAATAATATCTTCAAATAAAAACTACACAGGAGTATTGTGTGAAACTTATTTCTGATATGTTCATTAAGCTAACAGAGTTAAACCATACTTTTGATTGCGCAGTTCTGAACACTCTTTCTGTAGAAAATGCAAGTGGACATTTGGAGCGCTAAGAGGGTAATAGTGGAAAAAGGAATATATTCAAATATAAACTACACAGTAGCATTCTGTGAAAACTCTTACTGTTCTGTGCATTCAGCTAACAGAGTTGAACCTTACTTTTGATTGAGCCGTTCTGAAACACTCTTTCTGCAGAAACTGCAATTGGACATGCTAAGCGCTAAGAGGCCTACATTGGGAAAAAGAATATCTTCAAATAAAAACTACACAGATGCATTCTGTGAAACTTATTTCTGATCTGTAAATTCAGTTAACAGAGATAAAACATATTTTTGATTGAGCAGTTATGAAACACTCTTTTTGTAGAAAATGCAAGTGGAGATTCGGAGCGCTAAGAGGGTAATAGTGGAAAAAGGAATGTCTTCAAATATAAACTACACAGAATTATTCGGTGAAACTTCTTTCTGATCTGTGCATTCAGCTAACAGAGTTAAACAATACTTTTGATTGAGCAGATCTGAACAGTTTTTCTGTAGAAAATGCAACTGGACATTTGGAGCGCTAAGAGCGTAGTAGTGGAAAAAGTAATATATTCAAATATAAACTACACAGAAGCATTCTGTGAAACTTCTTTCTGATCTGAGCATTCAGCTAACAGAGTTAAACCATACTTTTGATTGAGCAGTTTTGAAACACTCTGTCTGTAGAAAATGCAACTGCATATTCGTAGCGCTAAGTGGGTATTAGTGGAAAAAAGAATATGTTCAAATATTAACTACACAGAATCATTGTATGAAACTTCTTTCTGGTCTGTGCATTCAACTAACAGAGTTGAACCTTACTTTTGATTGAGCCGTTCTGAAACACTCTTTCTGTAGAAACTGCAATTGGACATTCTGAGCGCTAAGAGGCCTACATTGGGAAAAAGAATATCTTCAAATAAAAACTACACAGATGCATTCTGTGAAACTTATTTCTGATCTGTAAATTCAGTTAACAGAGATAAAACATATTTTTGATTGAGCAGTTATGAAACACACTTTTTGTAGAAAATGCAAGTGGAGATTCGGAGCGCTAAGAGGGTAATAGTGGAAAAAGGAATGTCTTCAAATATAAACTACACAGAATCATTCGGTGAAACTTCTTTCTGATCTGTGCATTCAGCTAACAGAGTTAAACCATACTTTTGATTGAGCAGATCTGAACACTCTTTCTGTAGAAAATGCAACTGGACATTTGGAGCGCTAAGAGCGTAGTAGTGGAAAAAGGAATATATTCAAATATAAACTACACAGAAGCATTCTGTGAAACTTCTTTCTGATCTGAGCATTCAGCTAACAGAGTTAAACCATACTTTTGATTGAGCAATTTTGAAACACTCTGTCTGTAGAAAATGCAACTGGACATTCGTAGCGCTAAGTGGGTAATAGTGGAGAAAAGAATATGTTCAAATATAAACTACACAGAAGCATTGTATGAAACTTCTTTCTGTTCTGTGCATTCAACTAACAGAGTTGAACCTTACTTTTGATTGAGCCTTTCTGAAACACTCTTTCTGTAGAAACTGCAATTGGACATTCTGAGCGCTAAGAGGCCTCTATTGGGAAAAAGAATATCTTCAAATAAAAACTACACAGAAGCATTGTGTGAAACTTATTTCTGATATGTTCATTAAGCTAACAGAGTTAAACCATACTTTTGATTGCGCAGTTCTGAACACTCTTTCTGTAGAAAATTCAAGTGGACATTCGGAGCGCTAAGAGGGTAATAGTGGAAAAAGGAATATATTCAAATATAAACTACACAGTAGCATTCTGTGAAAACTCTTACTGTTCTGTGCATTCAGCTAACATAGTTGATCCTTACTTTTGATTGAGCCGTTCTGAAACACTCTTTATGTAGAAACTGCAATTGGACATGCTAAGCGCTAAGAGGCCTACATTGGGAAAAAGAATATCTTCAAATAAAAACTACACAGATGCATTCTGTGAAACTTATTTCTGATCTGTAAATTCAGTTAACAGAGATAAAACATATTTTTGATTGAGCAGTTATGAAACACTCTTTTTGTAGAAAATGCAAGTGGAGATTCGGAGCGCTAAGAGGGTAATAGTGGAAAAAGGAATGTCTTCAAATATAAACTACACAGAATCATTCGGTGAAACTTCTTTCTGATCTGTGCATTCAGCTAACAGAGTTAAACCATACTTTTTATTGAGCAGATCTGAACACTCTTTCTGTAGAAAATGCAACTGGACATTTGGAGCGCTAAGAGCGTAGTAGTGGAAAAAGGAATATATTCAAATATAAACTACACAGAAGCATTCTGTGAAACTTCTTTCTGATCTGAGCATTCAGCTAACAGAGTTAAACCATACTTTTGATTGAGCAGTTTTGAAACACTCTGTCTGTAGAAAATGCAACTGGACATTCGTAGCGCTAAGTGGGTAATAGTGGAAAAAAGAATATGTTCAAATATAAACTACACAGAAGCATTCTGTGAAACTTCTTTCTGTTCTGTGCATTCAACTAACAGAGTTGAACCTTACTTTTGATTGAGCCGTTCTGAAACACTCTTTCTGTAGAAACTGTAATTGGACATTCTGAGAGCTAAGAGGCCTATATTGGGAAAAAGAATGTCTGCAAATAAAAACTACACAGAAGAATTGTGCGAAACTTCTTTCTGTTCTGTTTGTTCAACTAAAAGAGTTGAACCTTAGTTTTGATTGAGCCGTTCTGAAACATTCTTTCTGTAGAAAATGCACGTGGAGATTCGGAGCGCTAAGAGGGTAATAGTGGATAAAGGAATGTCTCCAAATATAAACTACACAGAATCATTCTGTGAAACTTCTTTCTGATCTGTGCATTCAGCTAACAGAGTTAAAACATACTTTTGATTGAGCAGATCTGAACACTCTTTCTGTAGAAAATGCAACTGGACATTTGGAGCGCTAAGAGAGTACTAGTGGAAAAAGGAATATATTCAAATATAAACTACACAGAAGCATTCAGTGAAACTTCTTTCTGATATGAGCATTCAGCTAACAGAGTTAAACTATACTTTTGATTGAGCAGATTTGAAACACTCTGTCTGTAGAAAATGCAACTGGACATTCGTAGCGCTAAGTGGGTAATAGTGGAAAAAAGAATATGTTCAAATATAAACTACACAGAAGCATTGTATGAAACTTCTTTCTGTTCTGTGCATTCAACTAACAGAGTTGAACCTTGCTTTTGATTGAGCCTTTCTGAAACACTCTTTCTGTAGAAACTGCAATTGGACATTCTGAGCGCTAAGAGGACTCTATTGGGAAAAATAATATCTTCAAATAAAAACTACACAGAAGCATTGTGTGAAACTTATTTCTGATATGTTCATTAAGCTAACAGAGTTAAACCATACTTTTGATTGCGCAGTTCTGAACACTCTTTCTGTAGAAAATGCAAGTGGACATTCGGAGCGCTAAGAGGGTAATAGTGGAAAAAGGAATATATTCAAATATAAACTACACAGTAGCATTCTGTGAAAATTCTTTCTGTTCTGTGCATTCAACTAACAGAGTTGAACCTTACTTTTGATTGAGCCGTTCTGAAACACTCTTTCTGTAGAAACTGCAATTGGACATGCTAAGCGCTAAGAGGCCTACATAGGGAAAAAGAATATCTTCAAATAAAAACTACACAGATGCATTCTGTGAAACTTATTTCTGATCTGTAAATTCAGTTAACAGAGATAAAACATATTTTTGATTGAGCAGTTATGAAACACTCTTTTTGTAGAAAATGCAAGTGGAGATTCGGAGCGCTAAGAGAGTAATAGTGGAAAAAGGAATGTCTTCAAATATAAACTACACAGAATCATTCGGTGAAACTTCTTTCTGATCTGTGCATTCAGCTAACAGAGTTAAAACATACTTTTGATTGAGCAGATCTGAACACTCTTTCTGTAGAAAATGCAACTGGACATTTGGAGCGCTAAGAGCGTAGTAGTGGAAAAAGGAATATATTCAAATATAAACTACACAGATGCATTCTGTGAAACTTCTTTCTGATCTGAGCATTCAGCTAACAGAGTTAAACCATACTTTTGATTGAGCAGTTTTGAAACACTCTGTCTCTAGAAAATGCGACTGGACATTCGTAGCGCTAAGTGGGTAATAGTGGAAAAAAGAATATGTTCAAATATAAACTACACAGAAGCATTGTATGAAACTTCTTTCTGTTCTGTGCATTCAACTAACAGAGTTGAACCTTACTTTTGATTGAGCCGTTCTGAAACACTCTTTCTGTAGAAACTGCAATTGGACATTCTGAGCGCTAGGAGGCCTATATTGGGAAAAAGAATGTCTACAAATAAAAACTACAGAGAAGAATTGTGTGAAACTTCTTTCTGTTCTGTTTGTTCAACTAAAAGAGTTGAACCTTAGTTTTGATTGAGCCGTTCTGAGAAACTCTTTCTGTAGAAAATGCAAGTGGAGATTCGGAGCGCTAAGAGGGTAATAGTGGAAAAAGGAATGTCTCCAAATATAAACTACACAGAATCATTCTGTGAAACTTCTTTCTGATCTGTGCATTCAGCTAACAGAGTTAAACCATACTTTTGATAGAGCAGATCTGAACACTCTTTCTGTAGAAAATGCAACTGGACATTTGGAGCGCTAAGAGAGTAGTAGTGGAAAAAGGAATATATTCAAATATAAACTACACAGAAGCATTCTGTGAAACTTCTTTCTGATCTGAGCATTCAGCTAACAGAGTTAAACCATACTTTTGATTGAGCAGTTTTGAAACACTCTGTCTGTAGGAAATGCAACTGGACATTCGTAGCGCTAAGTGGGTAATAGTGGAAAAAAGAATATGTTCAAGTATAAACTACACAGAAGCATTGTATGAAACTTCTTTCTGTTCTGTGCATTCAACTAACAGAATTGAACCTTACTTTTGATTGAGCCTTTCTGAAACACTCTTTCTGTAGAAACTGCAATTGGACATTCTGAGCGCTAACAGGCCTCTATTGGGAAAAAGAATGTCTACAAATAAAAACTACACAGAAGAATTGTGTGAAACTTCTTTCTGTTCTGTTTGTTCAACTAAAAGAGTTGAACCTTAGTTTTGATTGAGCCGTTCTGAAACACTCTTTCTGTAGAAAATGCAAGTGGAGATTCGGAGCGTTAAGAGGGTAATAGTGGAAAAAGGAATGTCTCCAAATATAAACTACACAGAATCATTCTGTGAAACTTCTTTCTGATCTGTGCTTTCAGCTAACAGAGTTAAACCATACTTTTGATTCAGCAGATCTGAACACTCTTTCTGTAGAAAATACAACTGGACATTTGGAGCGCTAAGAGAGTAGTAGTGGAAAAAGGAATATATTCAAATATAAACTACACAGAAGCATTCTGTGAAACGTCTTTCTGATCTGAGCATTCAGCTAACAGAGTTAAACCATACTTTTGATTGCGCAGTTCTGAACACTCTTTCTGTAGAAAATGCAAGTGGACATTCGGAGCGCTAAGAGGGTAATAGTGGAAAAAGGAATATATTCAAATATAAACTACACAGTAGCATTCTGTGAAAATTCTTTCTGTTCTGTGCATTCACCTAACAGAGTTGAACCTTACTTTTGATTGAGCCGTTCTGAAACACTCTTTCTGTAGAAACTGCAATTGGACATGTTAAGCGCTAAGGGCCTACATTGGGAAAAAGAATATCTTCAAATAAAAACTACACAGATGCATTCTGTGAATCTTATTTCTGATCTGTAAATTCAGTTAACAGAGATAAAACATATTTTTGATTGAGCAGTTATGAAACACTCTTTTTGTAGAAAATGCAAGTGGAGATTCGGAGCGCTAAGAGGGTAATAGTGGAAAAAGGGATGTCTTCAAATATAAACTACACAGAATCATTCGGTGAAACATCTTTCTGATCTGTGCATTCAGCTAACAGAGTTAAACCATACTTTTGATTGAGCAGATCTGAACACTCTTTCTGTAGAAAATGCAACTGGACATTTGGAGCGCTAAGAGCGTAGTAGTGGAAAAAGGAATATATTCAAATATAAACTACACAGAAGCATTCTGTGAAACTTCTTTCTGATCTGAGAATTCAGCTAACAGAGTTAAACCATACTTTTGATTGAGCAGTTTTGAAACACTCTGTCTGTAGAAAATGCAAGTGGACATTCATAGCGCTAAGTGGGTAATAGTGGAAAAAAGAATATGTTCAAATATAAACTACACAGAAGCATTCTGTGAAACTTCTTTCTGTTCTGTGCATTCAACTAACAGAGTTGAACCTTACTTTTGATTGAGCCGTTCTGAAACACTCTTTCTGTAGAAACTGCAATTGGACATTCTGAGCGCTAAGAGGCCTATATTGGGAAAAAGAATGTCTGCAAATAAAAACTACACAGAAGAATTGTGTGAAACTTCTTTCTGTTCTGTTTGTTCAACTAAAAGAGTTGAACCTTAGTTTTGATTGAGCCGTTCTGAAACACTCTTTCTGTAGAAAATGCAAGTGGAGATTCGGAGCGCTAAGAGGGTAATAGTGGAAAAAGTAATGTCTACAAATATAAACTACACAGAATCATTCTGTGAAACTTTTTTCTGATCTGTGCATTCAGCTAACAGAGTTAAACCATACTTTTGATTCAGCAGATCTGAACACTCTTTCTGTAGAAAATGCAACTGGACATTTGGAGCGCTAAGACCGTAGTAGTGGAAAAAGGAATATATTCAAATATAAACTACACAGAAGCATTCTGTGAAACTTCTTTCTCATCTGAGCATTCAGATAACTGAGTTAAACCATACTTTTGATTGAGCAGTTTTGAAACACTCTGTCTGTAGAAAATGCAACTGGACATTCGTAGCGCTAAGTGGGTAATAGTGGAGAAAAGAATATATTCAAATATAAACTACACAGAAGCATTGTATGAAACTTCTTTCTGTTCTGTGCATTCAACTAACAGAGTTGAACCTTACTTTTGATTGAGCCTTTCTGAAACACTCTTTCTGTAGAAACTGCAATTGGACATTCTGAGCGCTAAGAGGCCTCTATTGGGAAAAATAATATCTTCAAATAAAAACTACACAGAAGCATTGTGTGAAACTTATTTCTGATATGTTCATTAAGCTAACAGAGTTAAACCATACTTTTGATTGCGCAGTTCTGAACAATCTTTCTGTAGAAAATGCAAGTGGACATTCGGAGCGCTAAGAGGGTAATAGTGGAAAAGGTAATATATTTAAATATAAACTACACAGTAGCATTCTGTGAAAACTCTTAGTGTTCTGTGCATTCAGCTAACAGAGTTGAAGTTACTTTTGATTGAGCCGTTCTGAAACACTCTTTCTGTAGAAACTGCAATTGGACATGCTAAGCGCTAAGAGGCCTACATTGGGAAAAAGAATATCTTCAAATAAATACTACACAGATGCATTCTGTGAAACTTATTTCTGATCTGTAAATTCAGTTAACAGAGATAAAACATATTTTTGATTGAGCAGTTATGAAACACTCTTTTTGTAGAAAATGCAAGTGGAGATTCGGAGCGCTAAGAGGGTAATAGTGGAAAAAGGAATGTCTTCAAATATAAACTACACAGAATCATTCGGTGAAACTTCTTTCTGATCTGTGCATTCAGCTAACAGAGTTAAACCATACTTTTGATTGAGCAGATCTGAACACGCTTTTTGTAGAAAATGCAACTGGACATTTGTAGCGCTATGAGCGTATTAGTGGAAAAAGTAATATATTCAAATATAAACAACACAGAAGCATTCTGTGAAACTTCTTTCTGATCTGAGCATTCAGCTAACAGAGTTAAACCATACTTTTGATTGAGCAGTTTTGAAACACTCTGTCTGTAGAAAATGCAACTGGACATTCGTAGCGCTAAGTGGGTAATAGGGGAAAAAAGAATATGTTCAAATATAAACTACACAGAAGCATTCTGTGAAACTTCTTTCTGTTCTGTGCATTCAACTAACAGAGTTGAACCTTACTTTTGATTGAGGCTTTCTGAAACACTCTTTCTGTAGAAACTGCAGTTGGACATTCGGAGCGCTAAGAGGCCTATATTGGGAAAAAGAATGTCTACAAATAAAAACTACACAGAAGAATTGTGTGAAACTTCTTTCTGTTCTGTTTGTTCAACTAAAAGGGTTGAACCTTAGTTTTGATTGAGCCGTTCTGAAACACTCTTTCTGTAGAAAATGCAAGTGGAGATTCGGAGCGCTAAGAGGGTAATAGTGGAAAAAGGAATGTCTCCAAATATAAACTACACAGAATCATTCTGTGAAACTTCTTTCTGATCTGTGCATTCAACTAACAGAGTTGAACCTTACTTTTGATTGAGCCTTTCTGAAACACTCTTTCTGTAGTAACTGCAATTGGACATTCTGAGCGCTAGGAGGCCTCTATTGGGAAAAATAATATCTTCAAATAAAAACTACACAGAAGCATTGTGTGAAACTTACTTCTGATATATTCATTAAGCTAACAGAGTTAAACCATACTTTTGATTGCGCAGTTCTGAACACTCTTTCTGTAGAAAATGCAAGTGGACATTCGGAGCGCTAAGAGGGTAATAGTGGAAAAAGGAATATATTTAAATATAAACTACACAGTAGCATTCTGTGAAAACACTTAGTGTTCTGTGCATTCAGCTAACAGAGTTGAACCTTACTTTTGATTGAGCCGTTCTGAAACACTCTTTCTGTAGAAACTGCAATTGGACATGCTAAGCGCTAAGAGGCCTACATTGTAAAAAAGAATATCTTCAAATAAATACTACACAGATGCATTCTGTGAAACTTATTTCTGATCTGTAAATTCAGTTAACAGAGATAAAACATATTTTTGATTGAGCAGTTATGAAACACTCTTTTTGTAGAAAATGCAAGTGGAGATTCGGAGCGCTAAGAGGGTAATAGTGGAAAAAGGAATGTCTTCAAATATAAACTACACAGAATCATTCGGTGAAACTTCTTTCTGATCTGTGCATTCAGCTAACAGAGTTAAACCATACTTTTGATTGAGCAGATCTGAACACGCTTTCTGTAGAAAATGCAACTGGACATTTGGAGCGCTAAGAGCGTATTAGTGGAAAAAGGAATATATTCAAATATAAACTACACAGAAGCATTCTGTGAAACTTCTTTCTGCTCTGAGCATTCAGCTAACAGAGTTAAACCATACTTTTGATTGAGCAGTTTTGAAACACTCTGTCTGTAGAAAATGCAACTGGACATTCGTCGCGCTAAGTGGGTAATTGTGGAAAAAAGATGTTCAAATATAAACTACAAAGAAGCATTCTGTGAAACTTCTTTCTGTTCTGTGCATTCAACTAACAGAGTTGAACCTTACTTTTGATTGAGCCGTTCTGAAACACTCTTTCTGTAGAAACTGCAATTGGACATTCTGAGCGCTAAGAGGCCTATATTGGGAAAAAGAATGTCTGCAAATAAAAACTACACAGAAGAATTGTGTGAAACTTCTTTCTGTTCTGTTTGTTCAACTAAAAGGTTTGAACCTTAGTTTTGATTGAGCCGTTCTGAAACACTCTTTCTGTAGAAAATGCAAGTGGAGATTCGGAGCGCTAAGAGGGTAATAGTGGAAAAAGGAATGTCTCCAAATATAAACTACACAGAATCATTCTGTGAAACTACTTTCTGATCTGTGCATTCAGCTAACAGTGTTAAACCATACTTTTGATTCAGCAGATCTGAACACTCTTTCTGTAGAAAATGCAACTGGACATTTTGAGCGCTAAGAGAGTAGTAGTGGAAAAAGGAATATATTCAAATATAAACTACACAGAAGCATTCTGTGAAACTTCTTTCTGATCTGAGCATTCAGCTAACAGAGTTAAACCATACTTTTGATTGAGCAGTTTTGAAACGCTCTGTCTGTAGAAAATGCAACTGGACATTCGTAGCGCTAAGTGGGTAATAGTGGAGAAAAGAATATGTTCAAATATAAACTACACAGAAGCATTGTATGAAACTTCTTTCTGTTCTGTGCATTCAACTAACAGAGTTGAACCTTACTTTTGATTGAGCCTTTCTGAAACACTCTTTCTGTAGAAAGTGCAATTGGACATTCTGAGCGCTAAGAGGCCTATATTGGGAAAAATAATATCTTCAAGTAAAAACTACACAGAAGCATTGTGTGAAACTTATTTCTGATATGTTCATTAAGCTAACAGAGTTAAACCATACTTTTGATTGCGCAGTTCTGAACACTCTTTCTGTAGAAAATGCAAGTGGACATTCTGAGCGCTAAGAGGGTAATAGTGGAAAAAGGAATATATTCAAATATAAACTACACAGTAGCATTCTGTGAAAATACTTTCTGTTCTGTGCATTCAACTAACAGAGTTGAACCTTACTTTTGATTGAGCCGTTCTGAAACACTCTTTCTGTAGAAACTGCAATTGGACATGCTAAGCGCTAAGAGGCCTACATTGGGAAAAAGAATATCTTCAAATAAAAACTACACAGATGCATTCTGTGAAACTTATTTCTGATCTGTAAATTCAGTTAACAGAGATAAAACATATTTTTGATTGAGCAGTTATGAAACACTCTTTTTGTAGAAAATGCAAGTGGAGATTCGGAGCGCTAAGAGGGTAATAGTGGAAAAAGGAATGTCTTCAAATATAAACTACACAGAATCATTCGGTGAAACTTCTTTCTGATCTGTGCATTCAGCTAACAGAGTTAAACCATACTTTTGATTGAGCAGATCTGAACACTCTTTCTGTAGAAAATGCAACTGGACATTTGGAGCGCTAAGAGGGTAGTAGTGGAAAAAGGAATATATTCAAATATAAAGTACACAGAAGCATTCTGTGAAACTTCTTTCTGATCTGAGCATTCAGCTAACAGAGTTAAACCATACTTTTGATTGAGCAGTTTTGAAACACTCTGTCTGTAGAAAATGCAACTGGACATTCGTAGCGCTAAGTGGGTAATAGTGGAAAAAAGAATATGTTCAAATATAAACTACACAGAAGCATTGTATGAAACTTCTTTCTGTTCTGTGCATTCAACTAACAGAGTTGAACCTTACTTTTGATTGAGCCTTTCTGAAACACTCTTTCTGTAGAAACTGCAATTGGACATTCTGAGCGCTAAGAGGCCTCTATTGGGAAAAATAATATCTTCAAATAAAAACTACACAGAAGCATTGTGTGAAACTTATTTCTGATATGTTCATTAAGCTAACAGAGTTAAACCATACTTTTGATTGCGCAGTTCTGAACACTCTTTCTGTAGAAAATGCAAGTGGACATTCGGAGCGCTAAGAGGGTAATAGTGGAAAAAGGAATATATTCACATATAAACTACACAGTAGCATTCTGTGAAAATTCTTTCTGTTCTGTGCATTCAACTAACAGAGTTGAACCTTACTTTTGATTGAGCCGTTCTGAAACACTCTTTCTGTAGAAACTGCAATTGGACATGCTAAGCGCTAAGAGGCCTACATTGGGAAAAAGAATATCTTCAAATAAAAACTACACAGATGCATTCTGTGAAACTTATTTCTGATCTGTAAATTCAGTTAACAGAGATAAAACATATTTTTGATTGAGCAGTTATGAAACAGTCTTTTTGTAGAAAATGCAAGTGGAGATTCGGAGCGCTAAGAGGGTAATAGTGGAAAAAGGAATGTCTTCAAATATAAACTACACAGAATCATTCGGTGAAACTTCTTTCTGATCTGTTCATTCAGCTAACAGAGTTAAACCATACTTTTGATTGAGCAGATCTGAACACTCTTTCTGTAGAAAATGCAACTGGACATTTGGAGCGCTAAGAGCGTAGTAGTGGAAAAAGTAATATATTCAAATATAAACTACACAGAAGCATTCTGTGAAACTTTTTTCTGATCTGAGCATTCAGCTAACAGAGTTAAACCATACTTTTGATTGAGCAGTTTTGAAACACTCTGTCTGTAGAAAATGCAACTGGACATCCGTAGCGCTAAGTGGGTAATAGTGGAAAAAAGAATATGTTCAAATATAAACTACACAGAAGCATTGTATGAAACTTCTTTCTGTTCTGTGCATTCAACTAACAGAGTTGAACCTTACTTTTGATTGAGCCGTTCTGAAACACTCTTTCTGTAGAAACTGCAATTGGACATTCTGAGCGCTAAGAGGCCTATATTGGGAAAAAGAATGTCTACAAATAAAAACTACACAGAAGAATTGTGTGAAACTTCTTTCTGTTCTGTTTGTTCAACTAAAAGAGTTGAACCTTAGTTTTGATTGAGCCGTTCTGAAACACTCTTTCTGTAGAAAATGCAAGTGGAGATTCGGAGCGCTAAGAGGGTAATAGTGGAAAAAGGAATGTCTCCAAATATAAACTACACAGAATCATTCTGTGAAACTTTATTCTGATCTGTGCATTCAGCTAACAGAGTTAAACCATACTTTTGATTGAGCAGATCTGAACTCTCTTTCTGTAGAAAATGCAACTGGACATTTCGAGCGCTGAGAGAGTAGTAGTGGAAAAAGGAATATATTCAAATATAAACTACATAGAAGCATTCTGTGAAACTTCTTTCTGATCTGAGCATTCAGCTAACAGAGTTAAACCATACTTTTGATTGAGCAGTTTTGAAACACTCTGTCTGTAGAAAATGCAACTGGACATTCGTAGCGCTAAGTGGGTAATTGTGGAAAAAAGAATATGTTCAAATATAAACTACACAGAAGCAGTGTATGAAACTTCTTTCTGTTCTGTGCATTCAACTAACAGATTTGAACCTTACTTTTGATTGAGCCTTTCTGAAACACTCTTTCTTTAGAAACTGCAATTGGACATTCTGAGCGCTAAGAGGCCTCTATTGGGAAAAATAATATCTTCAAATAAAAACTACACAGAAGCATTGTGTGAAACTTATTTCTGATATGTTCATTAAGCTAACAGAGTTAAACCATACTTTTGATTGCGCAGTTCTGAACACTCTTTCTGTAGAAAATGCAAGTGGACATTCGGAGCGCTAAGAGGGTAATAGTGGAAAAAGGAATATATTCAAATATAAACTACACAGTAGCATTCTGTGAAAATTCTTTCTGTTCTGTGCTTTCAACTAACAGAGTTGAACCTTACTTTTGATTGAGCCGTTCTGAAACACTCTTTCTGTAGAAACTGCAATTGGACATGCTAAGCGCTAAGAGGCCTACATTGGGAAAAAGAATATCTTCAAATAAAAACTACACAGATGCATTCTGTGAAACTTATTTCTGATCTGTAAATTCAGTTAACAGAGATAAAACATATTTTTGATTGAGCAGTTATGAAACACTCTTTTTGTAGAAAATGCAAGTGGAGATTCGGAGCGCTAAGTGGGTAATAGTGGAAAATGGAATGTCTTCAAATATAAACTACACAGAATCATTCGGTGAAACTTCTTTCTGATCTGTGCATTCAGCTAACAGAGTTAAACCATACTTTTGATTGAGCAGATCTGAACACTCTTTCTGTAGAAAATGCAACTGGACATTTGGAGCGCTAAGAGCGTAGTAGTGGAAAAAGGAATATATTCAAATATAAACTACACAGAAGCATTCTGTGAAACTTCTTTCTGATCTGAGCATTCAGCTAACAGATTTAAACCATACTTTTGATTGAGCAGTTTTGAAACACTCTGTCTGTAGAAAATGCAACTGGACATTCGTAGCGCTAAGTGGGTAATAGTGGAAAAAAGAATATGTTCAAATATAAACTACACAGAAGCATTGTATGAAACTTATTTCTGTTCTGTGCATTCAAATAACAGAGTTGAACCTTACATTTGATTGAGCCTTTCTGAAACGCTCTTTCTGTAGAAACTGCAATTGGACATTCTGAGCGCTAAGAGGCCTATATTGGGAAAAATAATATCTTCAAATAAAAACTACACAGAAGCATTGTGTGAAACTTATTTCTGATATGTTCATTAAGCTAACAGAGTTAAACCATACTTTTGATTGCGCAGTTCTGAACACTCTTTCTGTAGAAAATGCAAGTGGACATTCGGAGCGCTAAGAGGGTAATAGTGGAAAAAGTAATATATTCAAATATAAACTACACAGTAGCATTCTGTGAAAATTCTTTCTGTTCTGTGCATTCAACTAACAGAGTTGAACCATACTTTTGATTGAGCCGTTCTGAAACACTCTTTCTGTAGAAACTGCAATTGGACATGCTAATCGCTAAGAGGCCTACATTGGGAAAAAGAATATATTCAAATAAAAACTACACAGATGCATTCTGTGAAACTTATTTCTGATCTGTAAATTCAGTTAACAGAGATAAAACATATTTTTGATTGAGCAGTTATGAAACACTCTTTTTGTAGAAAATGCAAGTGGAGATTCGGAGCGCTAAGAGGGTAATAGTGGAAAAAGGAATGTCTTCAAATATAAACTACACAGAATCATTCGGTGAAACTTCTTTCTGATCTGTGCATTCAGCTAACAGAGTTAAACCATACTTTTGATTGAGCAGTTTTGAAACACTCTGTCTGTATAAAATGCAACTGGACATTCGTAGCGCTAAGTGGGTAATAGTGGAAAAAAGAATATGTTCAAATATAAACTACACAGAAGCATTCTGTGAAACTTCTTTCTGTTCTGTGCATTCAACTAACAGTGTTGAACCTTACTTTTGATTGAGCCGTTCTGAAACACTCTTTCTGTAGAAACTGCAATTGGACATTCTGAGCGCTAAGAGGCCTATATTGGGAAAAAGTATGTCTACAAATAAAAACTACACAGAAGAATTGTGTGAAACTTCTTTCTGTTCTGTTTGTTCAAGTAAAAGAGTTGAATCTTAGTTTTGATTGAGCCGTTCTGACACACTCTTTCTGTAGAAAATGCAAGTGGAGTTTCGGAGCGCTAAGAGGGTAATAGTGGAAAAAGGAATGTCTCCAAATATAAACTACACAGAATCATTCTGTGAAATTTCTTTCTGATCTGTGCATTCAGCTAACAGAGTTAAAACATACTTTTGATTCAGCAGATCTGAACACTCTTTCTGTAGAAAATGCAACTGGACATTTGGAGCGCTAAGAGAGTAGTAGTGGAAAAAGGAATATATTCAAATATAAACTACACAGAAGCATTCTGTGAAACTTCTTTCTGATCTGAGCATTCAGCTAACAGAGTTAAACCATACTTTTGATTGAGCAGTTTTGAAACACTCTGTCTGTAGAAAATGCAACTGGACATTCGTAGCGCTAAGTGGGTAATAGTGGAAAAAAGAATATGTTCAAATATAAACTACACAGAAGCATTCTGTGAAACTACTTTCTGTTCTGTGCATTCAACTAACAGAGTTGAACCTTACGTTTGATTGAGCCGTTCTGAAACACTCTTTCTGTAGAAACTGCAATTGGACATTCTGAGCGCTAAGAGGCCTCTATTGGGAAAAATAATATCTTCAAATAAAAACTACACAGAAGCATTGTGTGAAACTTATTTCTGATATGTTCATTAAGCTAACAGAGTTAAACCATACTTTTGATTTTGCAGTTCTGAACACTCTTTCTGTAGAAAATGCAAGTGGACATTCGGAGCGCTAAGAGGGTAATAGTGGAAAAAGGAATATATTCAAATATAAACTACACAGTAGCATTCTGTGAAAATTCTTTCTGTTCTGTGCATTCAACTAACAGAGTTGAACCTTACTTTAGATTGAGCTGTTCTGAAACACTCTTTCTGTAGAAACTGCAATTGGACATGCTAAGCGCTAAGAGGCCTACACTGGGAAAAAGAATATCTTCAAATAAAAACTACACAGATGCATTCTGTGAAACTTATTTCTGATCTGTAAATTCAGTTAACAGAGATAAAACATATTTTTGATTGAGCAGTTATGAAACACTCCTTTTGTAGAAAATGCAAGTGGAGATTCGGAGCGCTAAGGGGGTAATAGTGGAAAAAGGAATGTCTTCAAATATAAACTACAAAGAATCATTCGGTGAAACTTCTTTCTGATCTGTGCATTCAGCTAACAGAGTTAAACCATACTTTTGATTGAGCAGATCTGAACACTCTTTCTGTAGAAAATGCAACTGGACATTTGGAGCGCTAAGAGCGTAGTAGTGGAAAAAGGAATATATTCAAATATAAACTACACAGCAGCATTCTGTGAAACTTCTTTCTGATCTGAGCATTCAGCAAACACAGTTAAACCATACTTTTGATTGAGCAGTTTTGAAACACTCTGTCTGTAGAAAATGCAACTGGAGATTCGTAGCGCTAAGTGGGTAATAGTGGAAAAAAGAATATGTTCAAATATAAACTACACAGAAGCATTGTATGAAACTTCTTTCTGTTCTGTGCATTCAACTAACAGAGTTGAACCTTACTTTTGATTGAGCCGTTCTGAAACACTCTTTCTGTAGAAACTGCAATTGGACATTCTGAGCGCTAAGAGGCCTATATTGGGAAAAAGGATGTCTACAAATAAAAACTACACAGAAGAATTGTGTGAAACTACTTTCTGTTCTGTTTGTTCAACTAAAGGAGTTGAACCTTAGTTTTGATTGAGCCGTTCTGAAACACTCTTTCTGTAGAAAATGCAAGTGGAGATTCGGAGCGCTAAGAGGGTAATAGTGGAAATAGGAATGTCTCCAAATATAAACTACACAGAATCATTCTGTGAAACTTCTTTCTGATCTGTGCATTCAGCTAACAGAGTTAAAACATACTTTTGATTCAGCAGATCTGAACACTCTTTCTGTAGAAAATGCAACTGGACATTTGGAGCGCTAAGAGAGTAGTAGTGGAAAAAGGAATATATTCAAATATAAACTACACAGAAGCATTCTGTGAAACTTCTTTCTGATCTGAGCATTCAGCTAACAGAGTTAAACCATACTTTTGATTGAGCAGTTTTGAAACACTCTGTCTGTAGAAAATGCAACCGGACATTCGTAGCGCTAAGTGGGTAATAGTGGAAAAAAGAATATGTTCAAATATAAACTACAGAGAAGCATTCTGTGAAACTTCTTTCTGTTCTGTGCATTCAACTAACAGATTTGAACCTTACTTTTGATTGAGCCGTTCTGAAACACTCTTTCTGTAGAAACTGCAATTGGACATTCTGAGCGCTAAGAGGCCTCTATTGGGAAAAATAATATCTTCAAATAAAAACTACACAGAAGCATTGTGTGAAACTTATTTCTGATATGTTCATTAAGCTAACAGAGTTAAACCATACTTTTGATTGCGCAGTTCTGAACACTCTTTCTGTAGAAAATGCAAGTGGACATTCGGAGCGCTAAGAGGGTAATAGTGGAAAAAGGAATATATTCAAATATAAACTACACAGTAGCATTCTGTGAAAATTCTTTCTGTTCTGTGCATTCAACTAACAGAGTTGAACCTTACTTTTGATTGAGCCGTTCTGAAACACTCTTTCTGTAGAAACTGCAATTGGACATGCTAAGCGCTAAGAGGCCTACATTGGGAAAAAGAATATCTTCAAATAAAAACTACACAGATGCATTCTGTGAAACTTATTTCTGATCTGTAAATTCAGTTAACAGAGATAAAACATATTTTTGATTGAGCAGTTATGAAACACTCTTTTTGTAGAAAATGCAAGTGGAGATTCGGAGCGCAAAGAGGGTAATAGTGGAAATAGGAATGTCTTCAAATATAAACTACACAGAATCATTCGGTAAAACTTTTTTCTGATCTGTGCATTCAGCTAACAGAGTTAAACCATACTTTTGATTGAGCAGATCTGAACACTCTTTCTGTAGAAAATGCAACTGGACATTTGGAGCCCTAAGAGCGTAGTAGTGGAAAAAGGAATATATTCAAATATAAACTACACAGAAGCATTCTGTGAAACTTCTTTCTGATCTGAGCATTCAGCAAACAGAGTTAAACCATACTTTCGATTGAGCAGTTTTGAAACACTCTGTCTGTAGAAAATGCAACTGGACATTCGTAGCGCTAAGTGGGTAATAGTGGAAAAAAGAATATGTTCAAATATAAACTACAGAGAAGCATTCTGTGAAACTTCTTTCTGTTCTGTGCATTCAACTAACAGAGTTGAACCTTACTTTTGATTGAGCCTTTCTGAAACACTCTTTCTGTAGAAACTGCAATTGCACATTCGGAGCGCTAAGAGGCCTCTAATGGGAAAAATAATATCTTCAAATAAAAACTACACAGAAGCATTGTGTGAAACTTATTTCTGATATGTTCATTAAGCTAACAGAGTTAAACCATACTTTTGATTGCGCAGTTCTGAACACTCTTTCTGTAGAAAATGCAAGTGGACTTTCGGAGCGCTAAGAGGGTTATAGTGGAAAAAGGAATATATTCAAATATAAACTACACAGTAGAATTCTGTGAAAATTCTTTCTGTTCTGTGCATTCAACTAACAGAGTTGAACCTTACTTTTGATTGAGCCGTTCTGAAACACTCTTTCTGTAGAAACTGCAATTGGACATGCTAAGCGCTAAGAGGCCTACATTGGGAAAAAGAATATCTTCAAATAAAAACTACACAGATGCATTCTGTGAAACTTATTTCTGATCTGTAAATTCAGTTAACAGAGATAAAACATATTTTTGATTGAGCAGTTATGAAACACTCTTTTTGTAGAAAATGCAAGTGGAGATTCGGAGCGCAAAGAGGGTAATAGTGGAAAAAGGAATGTCTTCAAATATAAACTACACAGAATCATTCGGTAAAACTTCTTTCTGATCTGTGCATTCAGCTAACAGAGTTAAACCATACTTTTGATTGAGCAGATCTGAACACTCTTTCTGTAGAAAATGCAACTGGACATTTGGAGCGCTAAGAGCGTAGTAGTGGAAAAAGGAATATATTCAAATATAAACTACACAGAAGCATTCTGTGAAACTTCTTTCTGATCTGAGCATTCAGCTAACAGAGTTAAACCATACTTTTGATTGAGCAGTTTTGAAACACTCTTTCTGTAGAAACTGCAATTGGACATTCTGAGCGCTAAGAGGCCTATATTGGGAAAAAGTATGTCTACAAATAAAAACTACACAGAAGAATTGTGTGAAACTTCTTTCTGTTCTGTTTGTTCAAGTAAAAGAGTTGAATCTTAGTTTTGATTGAGCCGTTCTGACACACTCTTTCTGTAGAAAATGCAAGTGGAGTTTCGGAGCGCTAAGAGGGTAATAGTGGAAAAAGGAATGTCTCCAAATATAAACTACACAGAATCATTCTGTGAAATTTCTTTCTGATCTGTGCATTCAGCTAACAGAGTTAAAACATACTTTTGATTCAGCAGATCTGAACACTCTTTCTGTAGAAAATGCAACTGGACATTTGGAGCGCTAAGAGAGTAGTAGTGGAAAAAGGAATATATTCAAATATAAACTACACAGAAGCATTCTGTGAAACTTCTTTCTGAACTGAGCATTCAGCTAACAGAGTTAAACCATACTTTTGATTGAGCAGTTTTGAAACACTCTGTCTGTAGAAAATGCAACTGGACATTCGTAGCGCTAAGTGGGTAATAGTGGAAAAAAGAATATGTTCAAATATAAACTACACAGAAGCATTCTGTGAAACTTCTTTCTGTTCTGTGCATTCAACGAACAGAGTTGAACCTTACATTTGATTGAGCCTTTCTGAAACGCTCTTTCTGTAGAAACTGCAATTGGACATTCTGAGCGCTAAGAGGCCTATATTGGGAAAAATAATATCTTCAAATAAAAACTACACAGAAGCATTGTGTGAAACTTATTTCTGATATGTTCATTAAGCTAACAGAGTTAAACCATACTTTTGATTGCGCAGTTCTGAACACTCTTTCTGTAGAAAATGCAAGTGGACATTCGGAGCGCTAAGAGGGTAATAGTGGAAAAAGGAATATATTCAAATATAAACTACACAGTAGCATTCTGTGAAAATTCTTTCTGTTCTGTGCATTCAACTAACAGAGTTGAACCTTACTTTTGATTGAGCCGTTCTGAAACACTCTTTCTGTAGAAACTGCAATTGGACATGCTAAGCGCTAAGAGGCCTACATTGGGAAAAAGAATATCTTCAAATAAAAACTACACAGATGCATTCTGTGAAACTTATTTCTGATCTGTAAATTCAGTTAACAGTGATAAAACATATTTTTGATTGAGCAGGTATGAAACACTCTTTTTGTAGAAAATGCAAGTGGAGATTCGGAGCGCTAAGAGGGTAATAGTGGAAAAAGGAATGTCTTCAAATATAAACTACACAGAATCATTCGGTGAAACTTCTTTCTGATCTGTGCATTCAGCTAACAGAGTTAAACCATACTTTTGATTGAGCAGATCCGAACACTCTTTCTGTAGAAAATGCAACTGGACATTTGGAGCGCTAAGAGCGTAGTAGTGGAAAAAGGAATATATTCAAACATAAACTACACAGAAGCATTCTGTGAAACTTCTTTCTGATCTGAGCATTCAGCTAACAGAGTTAAACCATACTTTTGATTGAGCAGTTTTGAAACACTCTGTCTGTAGAAAATGCAACTGGACATTCGTAGCGCTAAGTGGGTAATAGTGGAAAAAAGAATATGTTCAAATATAAACTACACAGAAGCATTGTATGAAACTTCTTTCTGTTCTGTGCATTCAACTAACAGAGTTGAACCTTACTTTGATTGAGCCGTTCTGAAACACTCTTTCTGTAGAAACTGCAATTGGACATTCTGAGCGCTAAGAGGCCTATATTGGGAAAAAGAATGTTTACAAATAAAAACTACACAGAAGAATTGTGTGAAACTACTTTCTGTTCTGTTTGTTCAACTAAAAGAGTTGAACCTTAGTTTTGATTGAGCCGTTCTGAAACACTCTTTCTGTAGAAAATGCAAGTGGAGATTCGGAGCGCTAAGAGGGTAATAGTGGAAAAAGGAATGTCTCCAAATATAAACTACACAGAATCATTCTGTGAAACTTTATTCTGATCTGTGCATTCAGCTAACAGAGTTAAACCATAATTTTGATTGAGCAGATCTGAACTCTCTTTCTGTAGAAAATGCAACTGGACATTTGGAGCGCTGAGAGAGTAGTAGTGGAAAAAGGAATATATTCAAATATAAACTACACAGAAGCATTCTGTGAAATTTCTTTCTGATCTGAGCATTCAGCTAACAGAGTTAAACCATAGTTTTGATTGAGCAGTTTTGAAACACTCTGTCTGTAGAAAATGCAACTGGACATTCGTAGCGCTAAGTGGGTAATTGTGGAAAAAAGAATATGTTCAAATATAAACTACACAGAAGCAGTGTATGAAACTTCTTTCTGTTCTGTGCATTCAACTAACAGAGTTGAACCTTACTTTTGATTGAGCCTTTCTGAAACACTCTTTCTGTAGAAACTGCAATTGGACATTCTGAGCGCTAAGAGGCCTATATTGGGAAAAATAATATCTTCAAATAAAAACTACACAGAAGCATTGTGTGAAACTTATTTCTGATATGTTCATTAAGCTAACAGAGTTAAACCATACTTTTGTTTGCGCAGTTCTGAACACTCTTTCTGTAGAAAATGCAAGTGGACATTCGGAGCGCTAAGAGGGTAATAGTGGAAAAAGGAATATATTCAAATGTAAACTACACAGTAGCATTCTGTGAAAATTCTTTCTGTTCTGTGCATTCAACTAACAGAATTGAACCTTACTTTTGATTGAGCCGTTCTGAAACACTCTTTCTCTAGAAACTGCAATTGGACATGCTAAGCGCTAAGAGGCCTACACTGGGAAAAAGAATATCTTCAAATAAAAACTACACAGATGCATTCTGTGAAACTTATTTCTGATCTGTAAATTCAGTTAACAGAGATAAAACATATTTTTGATTGAGCAGTTATGAAACACTCTTTTTGTAGAAAATGCAAGTGGAGATTCGGAGCGCTAAGAGGGTAATAGTGGAAAAAGGAATGTCTTCAAATATAAACTACACAGAATCATTCGGTGAAACTTCTTTCTGATCTGTGCATTCAGCTAACAGAGTTAAACCATACTTTTGATTGAGCAGATCTGAACACTCTTTCTGTAGAAAATGCAACTGGACATTTGGAGCGCTAAGAGCGTAGTAGTGGAAAAAGGAATATATTCAAATATAAACTTCACAGAAGCATTCTGTGAAACTTCTTTCTGATCTGAGCATTCAGCTAACAGAGTTAAACCTTACTTTTGATTGAGCAGTTTTGAAACACTCTGTCTGTAGAAAATGCAACTGGACATTCGTAGCGCTTAGTGGGTAATAGTGGAAAAAAGAATATGTTCAAATATAAACTACACAGAAGCATTGTATGAAACTTCTTTCTGTTCTGTGCATTCAACTAACAGAGTTGAACCTTACTTTTGATTGAGCCTTTCTGAAACGCTCTTTCTATAGAAACTGCAATTGGACATTCTGAGCGCTAAGAGGCCTATATTGGGAAACATAATATCTTCAAATAAAAACTACACAGAAGCATTGTGTGAAACTTATTTCTGATATGTTCATTAAGCTAACAGAGTTAAACCATACTTTTGATTGCGCAGTTCTGAACACTCTTTCTGTAGAAAATGCAAGTGGACATTCGGAGCGCTAAGAGGGTAATAGTGGAAAAAGGAATATATTCAAATATAAACTACACAGTAGCATTCTGTGAAAATTCTTTCTGTTCTGTGCATTCAACTAACAGAGTTGAACCTTACTTTTGATTGAGCCGTTCTGAAACACTCTTTCTGTAGAAACTGCAATTGGACATGCTAAGCGCTAAGAGGCCTACATTGGGAAAAAGAATATCTTCAAATAAAAACTACACAGATGCATTCTGTGAAACTTATTTCTGATCTGTAAATTCAGTTAACAGAGATAAAACATATTTTTGATTGAGCAGTTATGAAACAGTCTTTTTGTAGAAAATGCAAGTGGAGATTCGGAGCGCTAAGAGGGTAATAGTGGAAAAAGGAATGTCTTCAAATATAAACTACACAGAATCATTCGGTGAAACTTCTTTCTGATCTGTGCATTCAGCTAACAGAGTTAAACCATACTTTTGATTGAGCAGATCTGAACACTCTTTCTGTAGAAAATGCAACTGGACATTTGGAGCGCTAAGAGCGTAGTAGTGGAAAAAGTAATATATTCAAATATAAACTACACAGAAGCATTCTGTGAAACTTTTTTCTGATCTGAGCATTCAGCTAACAGAGTTAAACCATACTTTTGATTGAGCAGTTTTGAAACACTCTGTCTGTAGAAAATGCAACTGGACATCCGTAGCGCTAAGTGGGTAATAGTGGAAAAAAGAATATGTTCAAATATATACTACACAGAAGCATTGTATGAAACTTCTTTCTGTTCTGTGCATTCAACTAACAGAGTTGAACCTTACTTTTGATTGAGCCGTTCTGAAACACTCTTTCTGTAGAAACTGCAATTGGACATTCTGAGCGCTAAGAGGCCTATATTGGGAAAAAGAATGTCTACAAATAAAAACTACACAGAAGAATTGTGTGAAACTTCTTTCTGTTCTGTTTGTTCAACTAAAAGAGTTGAACCTTAGTTTTGATTGAGCCGTTCTGAAACACTCTTTCTGTAGAAAATGCAAGTGGAGATTCGGAGCGCTAAGAGGGTAATAGTGGAAAAAGGAATGTCTCCAAATATAAACTACACAGAATCATTCTGTGAAACTTTATTCTGATCTGTGCATTCAGCTAACAGAGTTAAACCATACTTTTGATTGAGCAGATCTGAACTCTCTTTCTGTAGAAAATGCAACTGGACATTTGGAGCGCTGAGAGAGTAGTAGTGGAAAAAGGAATATATTCAAATATAAACTACATAGAAGCATTCTGTGAAACTTCTTTCTGATCTGAGCATTCAGCTAACAGAGTTAAACTATACTTTTGATTGAGCAGTTTTGAAACACTCTGTCTGTAGAAAATGCAACTGGACATTCGTAGCGCTAAGTGGGTAATTGTGGAAAAAAGAATATGTTCAAATATAAACTACACAGAAGCAGTGTATGAAACTTCTTTCTGTTCTGTGCATTCAACTAACAGAGTTGAACCTTACATTTGATTGAGCCTTTCTGAAACACTCTTTCTGTAGAAACTGCAATTGGACATTCTGAGCGCTAAGAGGCCTCTATTGGGAAAAATAATATCTTCAAATAAAAACTACACAGAAGCATTGTGTGAAACTTATTTCTGATATGTTCATTAAGCTAACAGAGTTAAACCATACTTTTGATTGCGCAGTTCTGAACACTCTTTCTGTAGAAAATGCAAGTGGACATTCGGAGCGCTAAGAGGGAAATAGTGGAAAAAGGAATATATTCAAATATAAACTACACAGTAGCATTCTGTGAAAATTCTTTCTGTTCTGTGCTTTCAACTAACAGAGTTGAACCTTACTTTTGATTGAGCCGTTCTGAAACACTCTTTCTGTAGAAACTGCAATTGGACATGCTAAGCGCTAAGAGGCCTATATTGGGAAAAAGAATATCTTCAAATAAAAACTACACAGATGCATTCTGTGAAACTTATTTCTGATCTGTAAATTCAGTTAACAGAGATAAAACATATTTTTGATTGAGCAGTTATGAAACACTCTTTTTGTAGAAAATGCAAGTGGAGATTCGGAGCGCTAAGTGGGTAATAGTGGAAAATGGAATGTCTTCAAATATAAACTACACAGAATCATTCGGTGAAACTTCTTTCTGATCTGTGCATTCAGCTAACAGAGTTAAACCATACTTTTGATTGAGCAGATCTGAACACTCTTTCTGTAGAAAATGCAACTGGACATTTGGAGCGCTAAGAGCGTAGTAGTGGAAAAAGGAATATATTCAAATATAAACTACACAGAAGCATTCTGTGAAACTTCTTTCTGATCTGAGCATTCAGCTAACAGATTTAAACCATACTTTTGATTGAGCAGTTTTGAAACACTCTGTCTGTAGAAAATGCAACTGGACATTCGTAGCGCTAAGTGGGTAATAGTGGAAAAAAGAATATGTTCAAATATAAACTACACAGAAGCATTGTATGAAACTTATTTCTGTTCTGTGCATTCAACTAACAGAGTTGAACCTTACATTTGATTGAGCCTTTCTGAAACGCTCTTTCTGTAGAAACTGCAATTGGACATTCTGAGCGCTAAGAGGCCTATATTGGGAAAAATAATATCTTCAAATAAAACTACACAGAAGCATTGTGTGAAACTTATTTCTGATATGTTCATTAAGCTAACAGAGTTAAACCATACTTTTGATTGCGCAGTTCTGAACACTCTTTCTGTAGAAAATGCAAGTGGACATTCGGAGCGCTAAGAGGGTAATAGTGGAAAAAGGAATATATTCAAATATAAACTACACAGTAGCATTCTGTGAAAATTCTTTCTGTTCTGTGCATTCAACTAACAGATTTGAACCTTACTTTTGATTGAGCCGTTCTGAAACACTCTTTCTGTAGAAACTGCAATTGGACATGCTAAGCGCTAAGAGGCCTACATTGGGAAAAAGAATATCTTCAAATAAAAACTACACAGATGCATTCTGTGAAACTTATTTCTGATCTGTAAATTCAGTTAACAGAGATAAAACATATTTTTGATTGAGCAGTTATGAAACACTCTTTTTGTAGAAAATGCAAGTGGAGATTCGGAGCGCTAAGAGGGTAATAGTGGAAAAAGGAATGTCTTCAAATATAAACTACACAGAATCATTCGGTGAAACTTCTTTCTGATCTGTGCATTCAGCTAACAGAGTTAAACCATACTTTTGATTGAGCAGATCTGAACACTCTTTCTGTAGAAAATGCAACTGGACATTTTTAGCGCTAAGAGCGTAGTAGTGGAAAAAGGAATATATTCAAATATAAACTACACAGAAGCATTCTGTGAAACTTCTTTCTGATCTGAGCATTCAGCTAACAGAGTTAAACCATACTTTTGATTGAGCAGTTTTGAAACACTCTGTCTGTAGAAAATGCAACTGGACATTCGTAGCGCTAAGTGGGTAATAGTGGAAAAAAGAATATGTTCAAATATAAACTACACAGAAGCATTGTATGAAACTTCTTTCTGTTCTGTGCATTCAACTAACAGAGTTGAACCTTACTTTTGATTGAGCCGTTCTGAAACACTCTTTCTGTAGAAACTGCAATTGGACATTCTGAGCGCTAAGAGGCCTATATTGGGAAAAAGAATGTTTACAAATAAAAACTACACAGAAGAATTGTGTGAAACTTCTTTCTGTTCTGTTTGTTCAACTAAAAGAGTTGAACCTTAGTTTTGATTGAGCCGTTCTGAAACACTCTTTCTGTAGAAAATGCAAGTGGAGATTCGGAGCGCTAAGAGGGTAATAGTGGAAAAAGGAATGTCTCCAAATATAAACTACACAGAATCATTCTGTGAAACTTTATTCTGTTCTGTGCATTCAGCTAACAGAGTTAAACCATACTTTTGATTGAGCAGATCTGAACTCTCTTTCTGTAGAAAATGCAACTGGACATTTGGAGCGCTGAGAGAGTAGTAGTGGAAAAAGGAATATATTCAAATATAAACTACACAGAAGCATTCTGTGAAATTTCTTTCTGATCTGAGCATTCAGCTAACAGAGTTAAACCATAGTTTTGATTGAGCAGTTTTGAAACACTCTGTCTGTAGAAAATGCAACTGGACATTCGTAGCGCTAAGTGGGTAATTGTGGAAAAAAGAATATGTTCAAATATAAACTACACAGAAGCAGTGTATGAAACTTCTTTCTGTTCTGTGCATTCAACTAACAGAGTTGAACCTTACTTTTGATTGAGCCTTTCTGAAACACTCTTTCTGTAGAAACTGCAATTGGACATTCTGAGCGCTAAGAGGCCTATATTGGGAAAAATAATATCTTCAAATAAAAACTACACAGAAGCATTGTGTGAAACTTATTTCTGATATGTTCATTAAGCTAACAGAGTTAAACCATACTTTTGTTTGCGCAGTTCTGAACACTCTTTCTGTAGAAAATGCAAGTGGACATTCGGAGCGCTAAGAGGGTAATAGTGGAAAAAGGAATATATTCAAATGTAAACTACACAGTAGCATTCTGTGAAAATTCTTTCTGTTCTGTGCATTCAACTAACAGAGTTGAACCTTACTTTTGATTGAGCCGTTCTGAAACACTCTTTCTCTAGAAACTGCAATTGGACATGCTAAGCGCTAAGAGGCCTACACTGGGAAAAAGAATATCTTCAAATAAAAACTACACAGATGCATTCTGTGAAACTTATTTCTGATCTGTAAATTCAGTTAACAGAGATAAAACATATTTTTGATTGAGCAGTTATGAAACACTCTTTTTGTAGAAAATGCAAGTGGAGATTCGGAGCGCTAAGAGGGTAATAGTGGAAAAAGGAATGTCTTCAAATATAAACTACACAGAATCATTCGGTGAAACTTCTTTCTGATCTGTGCATTCAGCTAACAGAGTTAAACCATACTTTTGATTGAGCAGATCTGAACACTCTTTCTGTAGAAAATGCAACTGGACATTTGGAGCGCTAAGAGCGTAGTAGTGGAAAAAGGAATATATTCAAATATAAACTTCACAGAAGCATTCTGTGAAACTTCTTTCTGATCTGAGCATTCAGCTAACAGAGTTAAACCATACTTTTGATTGAGCAGTTTTGAAACACTCTGTCTGTAGAAAATGCAACTGGACATTCGTAGCGCTTAGTGGGTAATAGTGGAAAAAAGAATATGTTCAAATATAAACTACACAGAAGCATTGTATGAAACTTCTTTCTGTTCTGTGCATTCAACTAACAGAGTTGAACCTTACTTTTGATTGAGCCTTTCTGAAACGCTCTTTCTATAGAAACTGCAATTGGACATTCTGAGCGCTAAGAGGCCTATATTGGGAAAAATAATATCTTCAAATAAAAACTACACAGAAGCATTGTGTGAAACTTATTTCTGATATGTTCATTAAGCTAACAGAGTTAAACCATACTTTTGATTGCGCAGTTCTGAACACTCTTTCTGTAGAAAATGCAAGTGGACATTCGGAGCGCTAAGAGGGTAATAGTGGAAAAAGGAATATATTCAAATATAAACTACACAGTAGCATTCTGTGAAAATTCTTTCTGTTCTGTGCATTCAACTGACAGAGTTGAACCATACTTTTGATTGAGCCGTTCTGAAACACTCTTTCTGTAGAAACTGCAATTGGACATGCTAAGCGCTAAGAGGCCTACATTGGGAAAAAGAATATCTTCAAATAAAAACTACACAGATGCATTCTGTGAAACTTATTTCTGATCTGTAAATTCAGTTAACAGAGATAAAACATATTTTTGATTGAGCAGTTATGAAACAGTCTTTTTGTAGAAAATGCAAGTGGAGATTCGGAGCGCTAAGAGGGTAATAGTGGAAAAAGGAATGTCTTCAAATATAAACTACACAGAATCATTCGGTGAAACTTCTTTCTGATCTGTGCATTCAGCTAACAGAGTTAAACCATACTTTTGATTGAGCAGATCTGAACACTCTTTCTGTAGAAAATGCAACTGGACATTTGGAGCGCTAAGAGCGTAGTAGTGGAAAAAGGAATATATTCAAATATAAACTACACAGAAGCATTCTGTGAAACTTTTTTCTGATCTGAGCATTCAGCTAACAGAGTTAAACCATACTTTTGATTGAGCAGTTTTGAAACACTCTGTCTGTAGAAAATGCAACTGGACATCCGTAGCGCTAAGTGGGTAATAGTGGAAAAAAGAATATGTTCAAATATAAACTACACAGAAGCATTGTATGAAACTTCTTTCTGTTCTGTGCATTCAACTAACAGAGTTGAACCTTACTTTTGATTGAGCCGTTCTGAAACACTCTTTCTGTAGAAACTGCAATTGGACATTCTGAGCGCTAAGAGGCCTATATTGGGAAAAAGAATGTCTACAAATAAAAACTACACAGAAGAATTGTGTGAAACTTCTTTCTGTTCTGTTTGTTCAACTAAAAGAGTTGAACCTTAGTTTTGATTGAGCCGTTCTGAAACACTCTTTCTGTAGAAAATGCAAGTGGAGATTCGGAGCGCTAAGAGGGTAATAGTGGAAAAAGGAATGTCTCCAAATATAAACTACACAGAATCATTCTGTGTAACTTTATTCTGATCTGTGCATTCAGCTAACAGAGTTAAACCATACTTTTGATTGAGCAGATCTGAACTCTCTTTCTGTAGAAAATGCAACTGGACATTTGGAGCGCTGAGAGAGTAGTAGTGGAAAAAGGAATATATTCAAATATAAACTACATAGAAGCATTCTGTGAAACTTCTTTCTGATCTGAGCATTCAGCTAACAGAGTTAAACTATACTTTTGATTGAGCAGTTTTGAAACACTCTGTCTGTAGAAAATGCAACTGGACATTCGTAGCGCTAAGTGGGTAATTGTGGAAAAAAGAATATGTTCAAATATAAACTACACAGAAGCAGTGTATGAAACTTCTTTCTGTTCTGTGCATTCAACTAACAGAGTTGAACCTTACATTTGATTGAGCCTTTCTGAAACACTCTTTCTGTAGAAACTGCAATTGGACATTCTGAGCGCTAAGAGGCCTCTATTGGGAAAAATAATATCTTCAAATAAAAACTACACAGAAGCATTGTGTGAAACTTATTTCTGATATGTTCATTAAGCTAACAGAGTTAAACCATACTTTTGATTGCGCAGTTCTGAACACCCTTTCTGTAGAAAATGCAAGTGGACATTCGGAGCGCTAAGAGGGTAATAGTGGAAAAAGGAATATATTCAAATATAAACTACACAGTAGCATTCTGTGAAAATTCTTTCTGTTCTGTGCTTTCAACTAACAGAGTTGAACCTTACTTTTGATTGAGCCGTTCTGAAACACTCTTTCTGTAGAAACTGCAATTGGACATGCTAAGCGCTAAGAGGCCTACATTGGGAAAAAGAATATCTTCAAATAAAAACTACACAGATGCATTCTGTGAAACTTATTTCTGATCTGTAAATTCAGTTAACAGAGATAAAACATATTTTTGATTGAGCAGTTATGAAACACTCTTTTTGTAGAAAATGCAAGTGGAGATTCGGAGCGCTAAGTGGGTAATAGTGGAAAATGGAATGTCTTCAAATATAAACTACACGGAATCATTCGGTGAAACTTCTTTCTGATCTGTGCATTCAGCTAACAGAGTTAAACCATACTTTTGATTGAGCAGATCTGAACACTCTTTCTGTAGAAAATGCAACTGGACATTTGGAGCGCTAAGAGCGTAGTAGTGGAAAAAGGAATATATTCAAATATAAACTACACAGAAGCATTCTGTGAAACTTCTTTCTGATCTGAGCATTCAGCTAACAGATTTAAACCATACTTTTGATTGAGCAGTTTTGAAACACTCTGTCTGTAGAAAATGCAACTGGACATTCGTAGCGCTAAGTGGGTAATAGTGGAAAAAAGAATATGTTCAAATATAAACTACACAGAAGCATTGTATGAAACTTATTTCTGTTCTGTGCATTCAACTAACAGAGTTGAACCTTACATTTGATTGAGCCTTTCTGAAACGCTCTTTCTGTAGAAACTGCAATTGGACATTCTGAGCGCTAAGAGGCCTATATTGGGAAAAATAATATCTTCAAATAAAAACTACACAGAAGCATTGTGTGAAACTTCTTTCTGTTCTGTTTGTTCAACTAAATGAGTTGAACCTTAGTTATGATTGAGCCGTTCTGAAACACTCTTTCTGTAGAAAATGCAATGGAGATTCGGAGCGCTAAGAGGGTAATAGTGGAAAAAGGAATATATTCAAATATAAACTACACAGTAGCATTCTGTGAAAATTCTTTCTGTTCTGTGCATTCAACTAACAGAGTTGAACCTTACTTTTGATTGAGCCGTTCTGAAACACTCTTTCTGTAGAAACTGCAATTGGACATGCTAAGCGCTAAGAGGCCTACATTGGGAAAAAGAATATCTTCAAATAAAAACTACACAGATGCATTCTGTGAAACTTATTTCTGATCTGTAAATTCAGTTAACAGAGATAAAACATATTTTTGATTGAGTAGTTATGAAACACTCTTTTTGTAGAAAATGCAAGTGGAGATTCGGAGCGCTAAGAGGGTAATAGTGGAAAAAGGAATGTCTTCAAATATAAACTACACAGAATCATTCGGTGAAACTTCTTTCTGATCTGTGCATTCAGCTAACAGAGTTAAACCATACTTTTGATTGAGCAGATCTGAACACTCTTTCTGTAGAAAATGCAACTGGACATTTGGAGCGCTAAGAGCGTAGTAGTGGAAAAAGGAATATATTCAAATATAAACTACACAGAAGCATTCTGTGAAACTTCTTTCTGATCTGAGCATTCAGCTAACAGAGTTAAACCATACTTTTGATTGAGCAGTTTTGAAACACTCTGTCTGTAGAAAATGCAACTGGACATTCGTAGCGCTAAGTGGGTAATAGTGGAAAAAAGAATATGTTCAAATATAAACTACACAGAAGCATTGTATGAAACTTCTTTCTGTTCTGTGCATTCAACTAACAGAGTTGAACCTTACTTTTGATTGAGCCGTTCTGATACACTCTTTCTGTAGAAACTGCAATTGGACATTCTGAGCGCTAAGAGGCCTATATTGGGAAAAAGAATGTCTACAAATAAAAACTACACAGAAGAATTGTGTGAAACTTCTTTCTGTTCTGTTTGTTCAACTAAAAGAGTTGAACTTTAGTTTTGATTGAGCCGTTCTGAAACACTCTTTCTGTAGAAAATGCAAGTGGAGATTCGGAGCGCTAAGAGGGTAATAGTGGAAAAAGGAATGTCTCCAAATATAAACTACACAGAATCATTATGTGAAACTTCTTTCTGATCTGTGCATTCAGCTAACAGAGTTAAACCATACTTTTGATTGAGCAGATCTGAACTCTCTTTCTGTAGAAAATGCAACTGGACATTTGGAGCGCTAAGAGAGTACTAGTGGAAAAAGGAATATATTCAAATATAAACTACACAGAAGCATTCTGTGAAACTTCTTTCTGATCTGAGCATTCAGCTAACAGAGTTAAACCATAATTTTGATTGAGCAGTTTTGAAACACTCTGTCTGTAGAAAATGCAACTGGACATTCATAGCGCTAAGTGGGTAATTGTGGAAAAAAAATATGTTCAATTATAAACTAAACAGAAGCAGTGTATGAAACTTCTTTCTGTTCTGTGAATTCAGCTAACAGAGTTGAACCTTACTTTTGATTGAGCCTTTCTGAAACACTCTTTCTGTAGAAACTGCAATTGGACATTCTGAGCGCTAAGAGGCCTATATTGGGAAAAATAATATCTTCAAATAAAAACTACACAGAAGCATTGTGTGAAACTTATTTCTGATATGTTCATTTAGCTAACAGAGTTAAACCATACTTTTGATTGCGCAGTTCTGAACACTCTTTCTGTAGAAAATGCAAGTGGACATTCGGAGCGCTAAGAGGGTAATAGTGGAAAAAGGAATATATTCAAATATAAACTACACAGTAGCATTCTGTGAAAATGCTTTCTGTTCTGTGCATTCAACTAACAGAGTTGAACCTTACTTTTGATTGAGCCGTTCTGAAACACTCTTTCTGTAGAAACTGCAATTGGACATGCTAAGCGCTAAGAGGCCTACATTGGGAAAAAGTATATCTTCAAATAAAAACTACACAGATGCATTCTGTGAAACTTATTTCTGATCTGTAAATTCTGTTAACAGAGATAAAACATATTTTTGATTGAGCAGTTATGAAACACTCTTTTTGTAGAAAATGCAAGTTGAGATTGGGAGTGCTAAGAGGGTAATAGTGGAAAAAGGAATGTCTTCAAATATAAACTACACAGAATCATTCGATGAAACTTCTTTCTGATCCGTGCATTCAGCTAACAGAGTTAAACCATACTTTTGATTGAGCAGATCTGAACACTCTTTCTGTAGAAAATGCAACTGGACATTTGGAGCGCTAAGGGCGTAGTAGTGGAAAAAGGAATATATTCAAATATAAACTACAGAGAGGCATTCTGTGAAACTTCTTTCTGATCTGAGCATTCAGCTAACAGAGTTAAACCATACTTTTGATTGAGCAGTTTTGAAACACTCTGTCTGTAGAAAATGCAACTGGACATTCGTAGCGCTAAGTGGGTAATAGTGGAAAAAAGAATATGTTCAAATATAAACTACACAGAAGCATTGTATGAAACTTCTTTCTGTTCTGTGCATTCAACTAACAGAGTTGAACCTTACTTTTGATTGAGCCGTTCTGAAACACTCTTTCTGTAGAAACTGCAATTGGACATTCTGAGCGCTAAGAGGCCTATATTGGGAAAAAGAATGTCTACAAATAAAAACTACACAGAAGAATTGTGTGAAACTTCTTTCTGTTCGGTTTGTTCAACTAAAAGAGTTGAAACTTAGTTTTGATTGAGCCGTTCTGAAACACACTTTCTGTAGAAAATGCAAGTGGAGATTCGGAGCGCTAAGAGGGTAATAGTGGAAAAAGGAATGTCTCCAAATATAAACTACACAGAATCATTCTGTGAAACTTCTTTCTGATCTGTGCATTCAGCTAACAGAGTTAAACCATACTTTTGATTGAGCAGATCTGAACACTCTTTCTGTAGAAAATGCAACTGGACATTTGGAGCGCTAAGAGCGTAGTAGTGGAAAAAGGAATATATTCAAATATAAAATACACAGAAGCATTCTGTGAAACTTCTTTCTTATCTGAGCATTCAGCTAACAGAGTTAAACCATACTTTTGATTGAGCAGTTTTGAAACACTCTGTCTGTAGAAAATGCAACTGGACATTCGTAGCGCTAAGTGGGTAATAGTGGAAAAAAGAATATGTTCAAATATAAACTACACAGAAGCATTGTATGAAACTTATTTCTGTTCTGTGCATTCAACTAACAGAGTTGAACCTTACATTTGATTGAGCCTTTCTGAAACTCTCTTTCTGTAGAAACTGCAATTGGACATTCTGAGCGCTAAGAGGCCTATATTGGGAAAAAGAATGTCTACAAATAAAAACTACACAGAAGAATTGTGTGAAACTTCTTTCTGTTCTGTTTGTTCAACTAAAAGAGTTGAACCTTAGTTTTGATTGAGCCGTTCTGAAACACTCTTTCTGTAGAAAATGCAAGTGGAGATTCGGAGCGCTAAGAGGGTAATAGTGGAAAAAGGAATGTCTCCAAATATAAACTACACAGAATCATTCTGTGAAACTTTATTCTGATCTGTGCATTCAGCTAACAGAGTTAAACCATACTTTTGATTGAGCAGATCTGAACTCTCTTTCTGTAGAAAATGCAACTGGACATTTGGAGCGCTGAGAGAGTAGTAGTGGAAAAAGGAATATATTCAAATATAAACTACACAGAAGCATTCTGTGAAATTTCTTTCTGATCTGAGCATTCAGCTAACAGAGTTAAACCATAGTTTTGATTGAGCAGTTTTGAAACACTCTGTCTGTAGAAAATGCAACTGGACATTCGTAGCGCTAAGTGGGTAATTGTGGAAAAAAGAATATGTTCAAATATAAACTAAACAGAAGCAGTGTATGAAACTTCTTTCTGTTCTGTGCATTCAACTAACAGAGTTGAACCTTACTTTTGATTGAGCCTTTCTGAAACACTCTTTCTGTAGAAACTGCAATTGGACATTCTGAGCGCTAAGAGGCCTATATTGGGAAAAATAATATCTTCAAATAAAAACTACACAGAAGCATTGTGTGAAACTTATTTCTGATATGTTCATTAAGCTAACAGAGTTAAACCATACTTTTGTTTGCGCAGTTCTGAACACTCTTTCTGTAGAAAATGCAAGTGGACATTCGGAGCGCTAAGAGGGTAATAGTGGAAAAAGGAATATATTCAAATATAAACTACACAGTAGCATTCTGTGAAAATTCTTTCTGTTCTGTGCATTCAACTAACAGAGTTGAACCTTACTTTTGATTGAGCCGTTCTGAAACACTCTTTCTCTAGAAACTGCAATTGGACATGCTAAGCGCTAAGAGGCCTACACTGGGAAAAAGAATATCTTCAAATAAAAACTACACAGATGCATTCTGTGAAACTTATTTCTGATCTGTAAATTCAGTTAACAGAGATAAAACATATTTTTGATTGAGCAGTTATGAAACACTCTTTTTGTATAAAATGCAAGTGGAGATTCGGAGCGCTAAGAGGGTAATAGTGGAAAAAGGAATGTCTTCAAATATAAACTACACAGAATCATTCGGTGAAACTTCTTTCTGATCTGTGCATTCAGCTAACAGAGTTAAACCATACTTTTGATTGAGCAGATCTGAACACTCTTTCTGTAGAAAATGCAACTGGACATTTGGAGCGCTAAGAGCGTAGTAGTGGAAAAAGGAATATATTCAAATATAAACTTCACAGAAGCATTCTGTGAAACTTCTTTCTGATCTGAGCATTCAGCTAACAGAGTTAAACCATACATTTGATTGAGCAGTTTTGAAACACTCTGTCTGTAGAAAATGCAACTGGACATTCGTAGCGCTTAGTGGGTAATAGTGGAAAAAAGAATATGTTCAAATATAAACTACACAGAAGCATTGTATGAAACTTCTTTCTGTTCTTTGCATTCAACTAACAGAGTTGAACCTTACTTTTGATTGAGCCTTTCTGAAACGCTCTTTCTATAGAAACTGCAATTGGACATTCTGAGCGCTTAGAGGCCTATATTGGGAAAAATAATATCTTCAAATAAAAACTACACAGAAGCATTGTGTGAAACTTATTTCTGATATGTTCATTAAGCTAACAGAGTTAAACCATACTTTTGATTGCGCAGTTCTGAACACTCTTTCTGTAGAAAATGCAAGTGGACATTCGGAGCGCTAAGAGGGTAATAGTGGAAAAAGGAATATATTCAAATATAAACTACACAGTAGCATTCTGTGAAAATTCTTTCTGTTCTGTGCATTCAACTAACAGAGTTGAACCTTACTTTTGATTGAGCCGTTCTGAAACACTCTTTCTGTAGAAACTGCAATTGGACATGCTAAGCGCTAAGAGGCCTACTTTGGGAAAAAGAATATCTTCAAATAAAAACTACACAGATGCATTCTGTGAAACTTATTTCTGATCTGTAAATTCAGTTAACAGATATAAAACATATTTTTGATTGAGCAGTTATGAAACACTCTTTTTGTATAAAATGCAAGTGGAGATTCGGAGCGCTAAGAGGGTAATAGTGGAAAAAGGAATGTCTTCAAATATAAACTACACAGAATCATTCGGTGAAACTTCTTTCTGATCTGTGCATTCAGCTAACAGAGTTAAACCATACTTTTGATTGAGCAGATCTGAACACTCTTTCTGTAGAAAATGCAACTGGACATTTGGAGCGCTAAGAGCGTAGTAGTGGAAAAAGGAATATATTCAAATATAAACTACACTGAAGCATTCTGTGAAACTTCTTTCTGATCTGAGCATTCAGCTAACAGAGTTAAACCATACTTTTGATTGAGCAGTTTTGAAACACTCTGTCTGTAGAAAATGCAACTGGACATTCGTAGCGCTAAGTGGGTAATAGTGGAAAAAAGAATATGTTCAAATATAAACTACACAGAAGCATTGTATGAAACTTCTTTCTGTTCTGTGCATTCAACTAACAGAGTTGAACGTTACTTTTGATTGAGCCGTTCTGAAACACTCTTTCTGTAGAAACTGCAATTGGACATTCTGAGCGCTAAGAGGCCTATATTGGGAAAAAGAATGTCTACAAATAAAAACTACACAGAAGAATTGTGTGAAACTTCTTTCTGTTCTGTTTGTTCAACTAAATGAGTTGAACCTTAGTTTTGATTGAGCCGTTCTGAAACACTCTTTCTGTAGAAAATGCAATGGAGATTCGGAGCGCTAAGAGGGTAATAGTGGAAAAAGGAATATATTCAAATATAAACTACACAGTAGCATTCTGTGAAAATTCTTTCTGTTCTGTGCATTCAACTAACAGAGTTGAACCTTACTTTTGATTGAGCCGTTCTGAAACACTCTTTCTGTAGAAACTGCAATTGGACATGCTAAGCGCTAAGAGGCCTACATTGGGAAAAAGAATATCTTCAAATAAAAACTACACAGATGCATTCTGTGAAACTTATTTCTGATCTGTAAATTCAGTTAACAGAGATAAAACATATTTTTGATTGAGCAGTTATGAAACACTCTTTTTGTAGAAAATGCAAGTGGAGATTCGGAGCGCTAAGAGGGTAATAGTGGAAAAAGGAATGTCTTCAAATATAAACTACACAGAATCATTCGGTGAAACTTCTTTCTGATCTGTGCATTCAGCTAACAGAGTTAAACCATACTTTTGATTGAGCAGATCTGAACACTCTTTCTGTAGAAAATGCAACTGGACATTTGGAGCGCTAAGAGCGTAGTAGTGGAAAAAGGAATATATTCAAATATAAACTACACAGAAGCATTCTGTGAAACTTCTTTCTGATCTGAGCATTCAGCTAACAGAGTTAAACCATACTTTTGATTGAGCAGTTCTGAAACACTCTGTCTGTAGAAAATGCAACTGGACATTCGTAGCGCTAAGTGGGTAATAGTGGAAAAAAGAATATGTTCAAATATAAACTACACAGAAGCATTGTATGAAACTTCTTTCTGTTCTGTGCATTCAACTAACAGAGTTGAACCTTACTTTTGATTGAGCCGTTCTGAAACACTCTTTCTGTAGAAACTGCAATTGGACATTCTGAGCGCTAAGAGGCCTATATTGGGAAAAAGAATGTCTACAAATAAAAACTACACAGAAGAATTGTGTGAAACTTCTTTCTGTTCTGTTTGTTCAACTAAAAGAGTTGAACCTTAGTTTTGATTGAGCCGTTCTGAAACACTCTTTCTGTAGAAAATGCAAGTGGAGATTCGGAGCGCTAAGAGGGTAATAGTGGAAAAAGGAATGTCTCCAAATATAAACTACACAGAATCATTATGTGAAACTTCTTTCTGATCTGTGCATTCAGCTAACAGAGTTAAACCATACTTTTGATTGAGCAGATCTGAACTCTCATTCTGTAGAAAATGCAACTGGACATTTGGAGCGCTAAGAGAGTACTAGTGGAAAAAGGAATATATTCAAATATAAACTACACAGAAGCATTCTGTGAAACTTCTTTCTGATCTGAGCATTCAGCTAACAGAGTTAAACCATACTTTTGATTGAGCAGTTTTGAAACACTCTGTCTGTAGAAAATGCAACTGGACATTCGTAGCGCTAAGTGGGTAATTGTGGAAAAAAAATATGTTCAATTATAAACTAAACAGAAGCAGTGTATGAAACTTCTTTCTGTTCTGTGAATTCAACTAACAGAGTTGAACCTTACTTTTGATTGAGCCTTTCTGAAACACTCTTTCTGTAGAAACTGCAATTGGACATTCTGAGCGCTAAGAGGCCTATATTGGGAAAAATAATATCTTCAAATAAAAACTACACAGAAGCATTGTGTGAAACTTATTTCTGATATGTTCATTAAGCTAACAGAGTTAAACCATACTTTTGATTGCGCAGTTCTGAACACTCTTTCTGTAGAAAATGCAAGTGGACATTCGGAGCGCTAAGAGGGTAATAGTGGAAAAAGGAATATATTCAAATATAAACTACACAGTAGCATTCTGTGAAAATTCTTTCTGTTCTGTGCATTCAACTAACAGAGTTGAACCTTACTTTTGATTGAGCCGTTCTGAAACACTCTTTCTGTAGAAACTGCAATTGGACATGCTAAGCGCTAAGAGGCCTACATTGGGAAAAAGTATATCTTCAAATAAAAACTACACAGATGCATTCTGTGAAACTTATTTCTGATCTGTAAATTCAGTTAACAGAGATAAAACATATTTTTGATTGAGCAGTTATGAAACACTCTTTTTGTAGAAAATGCAAGTTGAGATTGGGAGTGCTAAGAGGGTAATAGTGGAAAAAGGAATGTCTTCAAATATAAACTACACAGAATCATTCGGTGAAACTTCTTTCTGATCCGTGCATTCAGCTAACAGAGTTAAACCATACTTTTGATTGAGCAGATCTGAACTCTCTTTCTGTAGAAAATGAAACTGGACATTTGGAGCGCTAAGGGCGTAGTAGTGGAAAAAGGAATATATTCAAATATAAACTACAGAGAGGCATTCTGTGAAACTTCTTTCTGATCTGAGCATTCAGCTAACAGAGTTAAACCATACTTTTGATTGAGCAGTTTTGAAACACTCTGTCTGTAGAAAATGCAACTGGACATTCGTAGCGCTAAGTGGGTAATAGTGGAAAAAAGAATATGTTCAAATATAAACTACACAGAAGCATTGTATGAAACTTCTTTCTGTTCTGTGCATTCAACTAACAGAGTTGAACCTTACTTTTGATTGAGGCGTTCTGAAACACTCTTTCTGTAGAAACTGCAATTGGACATTCTGAGCGCTAAGAGGCCTATATTGGGAAAAAGAATGTCTACAAATAAAAACTACACAGAAGAATTGTGTGAAACTTCTTTCTGTTCGGTTTGTTCAACTAAAAGAGTTGAAACTTAGTTTTGATTGAGCCGTTCTGAAACACACTTTCTGTAGAAAATGCAAGTGGAGATTCGGAGCGCTAAGAGGGTAATAGTGGAAAAAGGAATGTCTCCAAATATAAACTACACAGAATCATTCTGTGAAACTTCTTTCTGATCTGTGCATTCAGCTAACAGAGTTAAACCATACTTTTGATTGAGCAGATCGGAACACTCTTTCTGTAGAAAATGCAACTGGACATTTGGAGCGCTAAGAGAGTAGTAGTGGAAAAAGGAATATATTCAAATATAAACTACACAGAAGCATTCTGTGAAACTTCTTTCTGATCTGAGCATTCAGCTAACAGAGTTAAACCATACTTTTGATTGAGCAGTTTTGAAACACTCTGTCTGTAGAAAATGCAACTGGACATTCGTAGCGCTAAGTGGGTAATAGTGGAAAAAAGAATATGTTCAAATATAAACTACACAGAAGCATTGTATGAAACTTCTTTCTGTTCTGTGCATTCAACTAACAGAGATGAACCTTACTTTTGATTGAGCCTTTCTGAAACACTCTTTCTGTAGAAACTGCAATTGGACATTCTGAGCGCTAAGAGGCCTATATTGGGAAAAAGAATGTCTACAAATAAAAACTACACAGAAGAATTGTGTGAAACTTCTTTCTGTTCTGTTTGTTCAACTAAAAGAGTTGAACCTTAGTTTTGATTGAGCCGTTCTGAAACACTCTTTCTGTAGAAAATGCAAGTGGAGATTCGGAGCGCTAAGAGGGTAATAGTGGAAAAAGGAATGTCTCCTAATATAAACTACACAGAATCATTCGGTGAAACTTCTTTCTGATCTGTGCATTCAGCTAACAGAGTTAAACCATACTTTTGATTGAGCAGATCTGAACTCTCTTTCTGTAGAAAATGCAACTGGACATTTGGAGCGCTAAGAGAGTAGTAGTGGAAAAAGGAATATATTCAAATATAAACTACACAGAAGCATTCTGTGAAACTTCTTTCTGATCTGAGCATTCAGCTAACAGAGTTAAACCATACTTTTGATTGAGCAGTTTTGAAACACTCTGTCTGTAGAAAATGCAACTGGACATTCGTAGCGCTAAGTGGGTAATTGTGGAAAAAAGAATATGTTCAAATATAAACTACACAGAAGCAGTGTATGAAACTTCTTTCTGTTCTGTGAATTCAACTAACAGAGTTGAACCTTACTTTTGATTGAGCCTTTCTGAAACACTCTTTCTGTAGAAACTGCAATTGGACATTCTGAGCGCTAAGAGGCCTATATTGGGAAAAATAATATCTTCAAATAAAAACTACACAGAAGCATTGTGTGAAAATTATTTCTGATATGTTCATTAAGCTAACAGAGTTAAACCATACTTTTGATTGCGCAGTTCTGAACACTCTTTCTGTAGAAAATGCAAGTGGACATTCGGAGCGCTAAGAGGGTAATAGTGGAAAAAGGAATATATTCAAATATAAACTACACAGTAGCATTCTGTGAAAATTCTTTCTGTTCTGTGCATTCAACTAACAGAGTTGAACCTTACTTTTGATTGAGCCGTTCTGAAACACTCTTTCTGTAGAAACTGCAATTGGACATGCTAAGCGCTAAGAGGCCTACTTTGGGAAAAAGAATATCTTCAAATAAAAACTACACAGATGCATTCTGTGAAACTTATTTCTGATCTGTAAATTCAGTTAACAGAGATAAAACATATTTTTCATTGAGCAGTTATGAAACACTCTTTTTGTATAAAATGCAAGTGGAGATTCGGAGCGCTAAGAGGGTAATAGTGGAAAAAGGAATGTCTTCAAATATAAACTACACAGTATCATTCGGTGAAACTTCTTTCTGATCTGTGCATTCAGCTAACAGAATTAAACCATACTTTTGATTGAGCAGATCTGAACACTCTTTCTGTAGAAAATGCAACTGGACATTTGGAGCGCTAAGAGCGTAGTAGTGGAAAAAGGAATATATTCAAATATAAACTACACAGAAGCATTATGTGAAACTTCTTTCTGATCTGAGCATTCAGCTAACAGAGTTAAACCATCCTTTTGATTGAGCAGTTTTGAAACACTCTGTCTGTAGAAAATGCAACTGCACATTCGTAGCGCTAAGTGTGTAATAGTGGAAAAAAGAATATGTTCAAATATAAACTACACAGAAGCATTGTATGAAACTTCTTTCTGTTCTGTGCATTCAGCTAACAGAGTTGAACCTTACTTTTGATTGAGCCGTTCTGAAACACTCTTTCTGTAGAAACTGCAATTGGACATTCTGAGCGCTAAGAGGCCTATATTGGGAAAAAGAATGTCTACAAATAAAAACTACACAGAAGAATTGTGTGAAACTTCTTTCTGTTCTGTTTGTTCAACTAAAAGAGTTGAACCTTAGTTTTGATTGAGCCGTTCTGAAACACTCTTTCTGTAGAAAATGCAAGTGGAGATTCGGAGCGCTAAGAGGGTAATAGTGGAAAAAGGAATGTCTCCAAATATAAACTACACAGAATCATTCTGTGAAACTTCTTTCTGATCTGTGCATTCAGCTAACAGGGTTAAACCACACTTTTGATTGAGCAGATCTGAACTCTCTTTCTGTAGAAAATGCAACTGGTCATTTGGAGCGCTAAGAGAGTACTAGTGGAAAAAGGAATATATTCAAATATAAACTACACAGAAGCATTCTGTGAAACTTCTTTCTGATCTGAGCATTCAGCTAACAGAGTTAAACCATACTTTTGATTGAGCAGTTTTGAAACACTCTGTCTGTAGAAAATGCAACTGGACATTCGTAGCGCTAAGTGGGTAATAGTGGAAAAAAGAATATGTTCAAATATAAACTACACAGAAGCATTGTATGAAACTTCTTTCTGTTCTGTGCATTCAACTAACAGAGTTGAACCTTACTTTTGATTGAGCCTTTCTGAAACACTCTTTCTGTAGAAACTGCAATTGGACATTCTGAGCGCTAAGAGGCCTATATTGGGAAAAATAATATCTTCAAATAAAAACTACACTGAAGCATTGTGTGAAACTTATTTCTGATATGTTCATTAAGCTAACAGAGTTAAACCATACTTTTGATTGCGCAGTTCTGAACACTCTTTCTGTAGAAAATGCAAGTGGACATTCGGAGCGCTAAGAGGGTAATAGTGGAAAAAGGAATATATTCAAATATAAACTACACAGTAGCATTCTGTGAAAATTCTTTCTGTTCTGTGCATTCAACTAACAGAGTTGAACCTTACTTTTGATTGAGCCGTTCTGAAACACTCTTTCTGTAGAAACTGCAATTGGACATGCTAAGCGCTAAGAGGCCTACATTGGGAAAAAGAATATCTTCAAATAAAAACTACACAGATGCATTCTGTGAAACTTATTTCTGATCTGTAAATTCAGTTAACAGAGATAAAACATATTTTTCATTGAGCAGTTATGAAACACTCTTTTTGTAGAAAATGCAAGTGGAGATTCGGAGCGCTAAGAGGTTAATAGTGGAAAAAGGAATGTCTTCAAATATAAACTACACAGAATCATTCGGTGAAACTTCTTTCTGATCTGTGCATTCAGCTAACAGAGTTAAACCATAATTTTGATTGAGCAGATCTGAACACTCTTTCTGTAGAAAATGCAACTGGACATTTCGAGCGCTAAGAGCGTAGTAGTGGAAAAAGGAATATATTCAAATATAAACTACACAGAAGCATTCTGTGAAACTTCTTTCTGATCTGAGCATTCAGCTAACAGAGTTAAACCATACTTTTGATTGAGCAGTTTTGAAACACTCTGTCTGTAGAAAATGCAACTGGACATTCGTAGCGCTAAGTGGGTAATAGTGGAAAAAAGAATATGTTCAAATATAAACTACACAGAAGCATTGTATGAAACTTCTTTCTGTTCTGTGCATTCAACTAACAGAGTTGAACCTTACTTTTGATTGAGCCGATCTGAAACACTCTTTTGTAGAAACTGCAATTGGACATTCTGAGCGCTAAGAGGCCTATATTAGGAAAAAGAATGTCTACAAATAAAAACTACACAGAAGAATTGTGTGAAACTTCTTTCTGTTCTGTTTGTTCAACTAAAAGAGTTGAACCTTAGTTTTGATTGAGCCGTTCTGAAACACTCTTTCTGTAGAAAATGCAAGTGGAGATTCGGAGCGCTAAGAGGGTAATAGTGGAAAAAGGAATGTCTCCAAATATAAACTACACAGAATCATTCTGTGAAACTTCTTTCTGATCTGTGCATTCATCTAACAGAGTTAAACCATACTTTTGATTGAGCAGATCTGAACACTCTTTCTGTAGAAAATGCAACTGGACATTTGGAGCGCTAAGAGAGTAGTAGTGGAAAAAGGAATATATTCAAATATAAACTACACAGAAGCATTCTGTGAAACTTCTTTCTGATCTGAGCATTCAGCTAACAGAGTTAAACCATACTTTTGATTGAGCAGTTTTGAAACACTCTGTCTGTAGAAAATGCAACTGGACATTCGTAGCGCTAAGTGGGTAATAGTGGAAAAAAGAATATGTTCAAATATAAACTACACAGAAGCATTGTATGAAACTTCTTTCTGTTCTGTGCATTCAACTAACAGAGTTGAACCTTACTTTTGATTGAGCCTTTCTGAAACACTCTTTCTGTAGAAACTGCAATTGGACATTCTGAGCGCTAAGAGGCCTCTATTGGGAAAAATAATATCTTCAAATAAAAACTACACAGAAGCATTGTGTGAAACTTATTTCTGATATGTTCATTAGGCTAACAGAGTTAAACCATACTTTTGATTGCGCAGTTCTGAAAACTCTTTCTGTAGAAAATGCAAGTGGACATTCGGAGCGCTAAGAGGGTAATAGTGGAAAAAGGAATATATTCAAATATAAACTACACAGTAGCATTCTGTGAAAATTCTTTCTCTTCTGTGCATTCAACTAACAGAGTTGAACCTTACTTTTGATTGAGCCGTTCTGAAAAACTCTTTCTGTAGAAACTGCAATTGGACATGCTAAGCGCTAAGAGGCCTACATTGGGAAAAAGAATATCTTCAAATAAAAACTACACAGATGCATTCTGTGAAACTTATTTCTGATCTGTAAATTCAGTTAACAGAGTTAAAACATATTTTTGATTGAGCAGTTATGAAACACTCTTTTTGTAGAAAATGCAAGTGGAGATTCGGAGCGCTAAGAGGGTAATAGTGGAAAAAGGAATGTCTTCAAATATAAACTACACAGAATCATTCGGTGAAACTTCTTTCTGATCTGTGCATTCAGCTAACAGAGTTAAACCATACTTTTGATTGAGCAGATCTGAACACTCTTTCTGTAGAAAATGCAACTGGACATTTGGAGCGCTAAGAGCGTAGTAGTGGAAAAAGGAATATATTCAAATATAAACTACACAGAAGCATTCTGTGAAACTTCTTTCTGATCTGAGCATTCAGCTAACAGAGTTAAACCATACTTTTGATTGAGCAGTTTTGAAACACTCTGTCTGTAGAAAATGCAACTGGACATTCGTAGCGCTAAGTGGGTAATAGTGGAAAAAAGAATATGTTCAAATATAAACTACACAGAAGCATTGTATGAAACTTCTTTCTGTTCTGTGCATTCAACTAACAGAGTTGAACCTTACTTTTGATTGAGCCGTTCTGAAACACTCTTTCTGTAGAAACTGCAATTGGACATTCTGAGCGCTAAGAGGCCTATTTTGGGAAAAAGAATGTCTACAAATAAAAACTACACAGAAGAATTTTGTGAAACTTCTTTCTGTTCTGTTTGTTCAACTAAAAGTGTTGAACCTTAGTTTTGATTGAGCCGTTCTGAAACACACTTTCTGTAGAAAATGCAAGTGGAGATTCGGAGCGCTAAGAGGGTAATAGTGGAAAAAGGAATGTCTCCAAATATAAACTACACAAAAGGGTCAATCTACTAATTTATCTTCTAATAACTTTCCACCCAGGAGCATTCGTCCCTCTCATTAGACAGTTGTTCTATGCTTCTTTTTTTCACATTCTAATTGCCTCACCTGAACCAAAAAAAGAATGTGGATCTAGGATCAATACCTTTTGAAAAGTCATTTATTTCATTATATTATTTTTTCATATATCTGCATTATTGCATAGAATACCTGATTGGTCTTATGCTAAGTTTTTCATGTAACATTACCTCTGCAAGATGTTAATAAGTATCCTTCCAAAAATGTTTGAAAAATCTTGGGTAAAACATGTTACGTAAGTTCCTGTTTTATAGTTTTCCAAGAGTTTTACTATCCTTGGCCAATGACAAAATTCAAAGCAGAGATACAGTACAGAACTTTTGTAAAACTTACCTATTTTTCTTATAAGACTGTTGCTTTGTTTTGTTTTGTTTTGAACTTCTTTTCTGTGATGTGACATGAGACTGTGTGTTGAGTTAAGGGTGGGGACATACATTAACAGAGGTTTAGGAACTGCTTTGCTAAAGCAAGTTTGAGGAGCAAATGGGGAGACTAATACAAGATTTTCCTTTAAGCAGTGGGAGTTGAAGGGGTAGGTGGTTTTTGGAGAAAGAAGAGACCCATTCATGGCACAGGCTTCTTTATGTTTCTGCTCTGTGTGATACTTAATGAGGATACAGACATTCACTTCCTCTATTTCCCACCCCTGGCCGGGGATAACCCAAAGTTACCTGATAAAGACACAGCCTTATAGCTGTATCAAGTATCCCTGAGTGTGTTAGGACTGGAGAGGCCTAAGGAATAAAAAACATACATGCATTAAATGGAACAAATACAGAGAAGAAGAAAACTCAGACATGGTACATTAATTGTGTACCTTTCCTTACAACCCAGCACATCACAGGGTACATGACCTGCTTCCTTTTGACCTGCTTCCTTTATGTTCACTGCATGAACAGGGAAGGGGGTTGGGGTACACGTGGGAGATAATTGTGTTTACTATGTACCTGGTATTAATACATCTATAGAGACAATTGGAATGACTATACTGGAGAAACAGCAAGAGAAGAACTGAAAAGGCTAAAACAAATACTTGGTTCTCTAAAAAATACTCCAAAGGATTTCTCATGTCTGACAAATTACATTTTAGTCTAATAGTAATAAGTGACCAAAACTAAGGTGATTTGATAAATATCATAAGGTATTTTACTGTGAAATTGATATCTATACGTATTGCTTATAAAGCTCAGTAATCTGTTCTTGAATTGAGAAATTACTGAGACAACATCAAAAGCTGTCATTTTTGTTTCTATGTTGTCGTTGTTATTGTTTGTGAGGTCAGAGCTTCTAAACTTTATGACTGTTTGAAAGGGGCCTATATAGACCTTGCCTGAATATTAAGTCATGTGAAATGATAAAAAGCTTTCTGATTTATTGGGTTAGACAAAGAAAAAATTGAGAAATTGAGCATCATTAAAATTAAAGACTTTTGTTATTAAAACTGTGCTTAGAATGAAAACAAAAGCCACAGGTTGGGAGAAAATTTTTTCAAAACATATTCAAAACATTTTCAAAACATATCAGATAAATTACTGGTATTTAAAGTATACAGAGAACTCGAAAATAAGAAAGAAAACAACTCATTTAAAAAATAGTCCAAAGGTCTAAATACAGCTGTCAAATGGGGATTTTGAAGTTACTAGTCATGTATCATTAGGGAACTGCAAGTCACAGCAACCGTGAGATATTATTACATGACTATTAAAATGACCAATATCCAAAAGTCTGATGATACCAAAAGCTGGCAAATGTGAGGAGAAACAGGAACTTTTATTCATTGCTTGTGAGAATGCAGAATAGTACAGCTACTTTGGCAGTCAGTTTGGCAGTTTCTTATAAAACTAAACATACTCCTACCACACAACCCAGCAATTACATTCCCGGTATTTACTTAAAGGATTTGAAAACTTACATGCACACAAAAGCCTTCTTCCCATGAATGTTACAGGAGCCTTATTCATGATCACTAAAATCGAAATGTCCTTCAGGAAGTGAATGGAAAAATAAACTGTGGTATATCCAGGCAATGGAATAGTATTCTGTCAAGCTACAGAAGACACACAGGAACCTTTAAATGCATATTGCCAAGTGAAAGAAGCCAGTCTGAAAAGTCTACATACCGTATGATTCAACTACATGACCTTCTGGAGAAAGCAAAACTATGGAGACAGTAAAGAGATCAGTGGCTATTAGGGATTTGGAGGAGATTTGTGCAGTCTAAACATGTCATGTGCCAACAATGACGTAAAGATATGTGAGATAAAGTATGACGAATTCTATTGACAAACACACGCAATGGCTTCCATTTAACTGAGAAGAAACCATATACCTAGCACAAGTCTTTTTCTGTGCATTAACTTTTTGTAATACAACTATATGAAGTTATAGCCTATTTTATATATGAATAAAAGCATTTCCAAAGGTTAAGAAAGGGCACAGTGAGAGTGAGAAGCACAGTCTGGGTAGGCAGGTCAATCTAGTTTTCTATCTGTGCTTTAAACTGCTATAACCATCAACTCAATCTACTAATTTATCTTCTACATAAATTAGTAGAGGAAACGATGAACGGATGGAGCAAGGAAGAATTTTAGGAGAGTGAATCCATTATTCTGTATGACACTGTAATGAGGATTATTTGTCATTACACATTTGACAAAACCTATAGAATTCATAAGACAAGGAGTAAACTCTAATACAAACTACATACTTTAGTCAATAGTAATGTACCAATATTGACTCATCAACTCTAACAAATGTACCACACTATTGCAAGATGTTAAAAATCGGGGAAATTGGGGTAGAGGCTGAGGATGACGTGTGAATGCTTATTCACTTCTTTCTACAAACCTAAAATTGCTTTTAAAGAGTCAATAAAAATTAAAACAAGGCAGGGTTTTCATGCAATGGAAAAAAACACACAACTTTAGTAAGTGACTCATAATTATGCTTATGCCACTTTGCTAGATTACACTTCATTAATAAATATAGTTTCATTCTTTATGTTATAAAGCAGAATAAAGTCAGATATCTAGAGAAATTGATTTTAATCATTAGAGTAAAAGCATTTTCACCTCCAACGTCAGAATGAGTTCTTCAGAATCAGTCCATTTTATAGTTAAATCAATCATTGATTTTAAAAAAATATTGAGAAAAACTTTAACTTCACTTTTTCCATCAAACTCAATGTCATGACAGCATTGTCATTTCAATCTAGGATTAAAACCTATTTCTGGACCCAGTGGACTTACTGTGATAGATTCTGAAAATGTCAGACGTTAAAGTCCAGTCTTTGATCTGCTGTCCTCTGCAGTTATCAAAAGGTCAGTTTATCCTGCTTCTTTTCTCTCTTTTTCATATATCTTGCACTTCAGCTTAATATTAGTATTAAGCTAAATTTCTTATTTTATTTTGATTGATAAAGGAAAACAGATTGTTTCAATACAGTTACTGAGAATAAGCAGCAAAACGTACTTATAAAGTACACAAGAGAGCTATCAGATAAAAATGTGTTCAAAAAAAGATTTGGAAATTTTTATTGCATGAATGTTCAAATGGAAAGGAAAACTTTCTGGATTCTTTTTCCACCACACAGGAGTAGCAGCACTAAAGTAGTGAATAATGTCCGTTCAATTGGTAGTTTTCATGTATTTCTGATATCAGAAATGGACTGTTAGTAACTAGTTTTAAAAGCAGAGCATTTTTGTGCATGGCATTCCCCTGAATTCCAAAGCCCAAACTTAACTTAGGCTAATTTCTCTCTGCTGGGAGCCCCATTAATTTCTCATAGATAACATTTCATATATATGCGGCATTCTGATGATGTAAAGGAATTCACACCTTATGGGCCTACAAGCCAAATTTAATCAATGGCTTGCTTCATATGGCTGAGAGCTAAAAATTGTTTTGGCATTTTGGAAGTGTTTAAAGAAGGAGAAGGAAGGGGAGAAGAAGAATGAGTAGATGAAGGAGAGACAGAGACTACATATGGCCAGCAAAGCCTATAATATTTACTGTCTAGTTCTTTACACAAAGAACTTTTCCAATCTTGAACAAAACACACACATTTTCGTTATGCCAAAAAAGGACTACAATAAGTCTTCACTTAACATCATTGACAGGTGCTTGAAAACTGGTCATAGGTATATATATTTATGGTCACGTGATGTTTTGATACACGCATACGGAGGGATAAATTGGGGATGGTTAATTGGTACAAAAATACAGTCAGCGAAACCCATTTTACCATAGGTTGACATCAAAAGAGTTAAGCTTCTATGGCTTTTGGTAACTAAAACGTCAACAAACTTGTAAATAAAGATCAAAACACTTCTAATATTAAATGCTGAAATAAATTTCAGCTATTCATACGTTTAAGATTAATAAAAGCTAGTAAAATCATTATTTACCTACTTATTTCAGTTTAGGGTTGCAGTTGACCGCAGCCTATCCTGTCAGCTCAGGACGCAATGTGGGAACCAGCCCTGGACAGGGTGCCGTCGCATTGCAGGTGCACTCACACATACCCACAGTTACTCAGACTGGGACCACATAGACACGTCAATCAACCTCACATGCACAGCCTTGGGAAGTGAGAGGAAACTGGAGCATCCAGAGAATATCAATGCAGACATGGGGAGAATACATAAGCTCTACACAGACAGTGAACCCCAATTGGAATCAATTTGTTTTTTCTCATCAACATCATAATGAAATGACATTGAATGAAACGTCGTTATTCAAAGACCTGTTGTACTCAGTTCTAAACATTTCAGAATTAAGAGATCTACACACATCCTCTTCTATATAATGGAGTGGGTCTCTTAAAATTTCCTGGCAACATACTCTTAGCCTGCCTAGGAAACACTTTAGAATACAACTGCATTATAATAAATTTTCATATTCTATTCATATCTTCATATTTCTCCCTCTACTTATTAAGGTATAGTCTTGTATATGTAATCCTTCAGTTCCTGAACAAGGTGAACATATGATCTCATGATGTGTGTTTTAATTTCTTAACTTTGTTGAGATTTGGGAATGTGAGGATGATGGAAAGGAAAGAAAGGAATTCAGCAGCTATAAAAGAAATCTGACCTTTAATTTTTTTATTGAATTTGTTTCTTGTTTTATTTTTCCTTCCTTTGCACAAATGAGAACTTCTAGTTTTACAAAGGGTACCATCAACTTTAGGACAAAAATTTGTATTTGTGGCATAACACAAGTTGGAGACACAATGATTTAGAGATTGCATATCAATTTTATCAATTAAATGTGATAAAGTAGGTGATATGCACACACACACACATTTGTAGTGACAAAACCATTGACACAGATACCCAGATGGCACTTAATGAACTTTCAGCCTTAAATTCTTTCTCAAGGACAAGCCATTTGTTTGCAAATGATTTAGCATTCAAAAATGATTAAACACGGGAAAAAATGCATTGCACATAAAGTTCAGATTACAAGTGAATTAAAGTCACACTAATATAACTATAATTTATAATGAATTCAAATGGCTTTCAGAAGGGTCATCTGTGGAAGGTGAAGAGCAATCTGAATTTATTTTTCTGGTAACTGGTCACAGCAATGTTTTCTAGACTAGTGAGTGAGTGCTCATACAGCACCATGTGTGTTCAACAACACATAAAGTTGGATGACAAAATCTACTTTAGTGAGAAGGTAGCTATTTCCAGGGGCACCAATAGTAATGTCAGTTTTGAGTCTTGGGTTTGCTTTTGTTTGTTTACAAGGCGATGAAATGTTTAAGGAAAAAATAAATTCTACCAATCCATGTTGAGTGAACATTTCAATCCTTGTAAAGACCAAAGTCAGCTGCCACCATGCCATGCAAACCTTATAGTACATGACATGTTAAATCGGTAACCTCGAAAGGGACTTCTGAGAAGCTATGAGTAAAAGGAACATACAAAATGCCTCTGAGATGAATTCACAAATGAAATGGAAAAGGATAACTGTGTACATCCAAGAAGAATAGTAATTAACAGAAAACAAGAACACTTCTAAATTGAAAGAATCCCTAAAGTAAAAGAAGACCAAAGAAAAAGAAATAAAGATGAGAAGTGAAATGAGGCGGAAATGGTGAGCGACAAGGAGATACACTGAGAAAAAAAGTAGCTAAAGTTAGTGTGTTATTATTTCAGCAAAATTAAGTATATCAATACTGAGAAATATGACTTGAAATAGATTCAGTACCTCAAGCAGAAACATAAACAAATAACATCTGGGTTTTTCTTTTGATAACCAGTATTTTAAATACAAAAATCTAAAAATTTTGTCTTTGTGTAAGAGTTACACATTTATCATACCAATCAATAACAAAAAGGCGCTATAAATACTGTATGGAAATAAATGTCCTAACAGATGTTAACCAGACATCAGTCTTCACCGGTAAGGATTAGATTTGAAGGTGTTTGCAGATAATTAAAACTTGTTTTTATAACATAACTTAGCAGCTAAGTAGTATAATGAAAATGGGATATTCAAATTATAAGATATAAAATATTAAAGATAGAAGAACATGTTTATTTTTTCAATATAAATATTGTTACAGCTCAGAGAAACAGTATGAAATCTCAGGGCTCATGAAAGGCCACATTCTAGAGATAGTGATTGACAGGTATGGTAATTCCCCTACAGCGTGGTGCCTGTTGTCATGGAGTAGCATGTCTCCTACAGGGTACTACCAGCAGGTTCATGTAGGAAGAGCCAATAGTCCATGTGAGAAACCCCGGAAGGCTAAAGATAGAAGGAAATATTTGTGCCACGTTGAAGAGCAAGTTCACCAGGTGAATTGGCATGTGGCTAGGGTACAACTTCCCATACATATATAAATAATGAAACACACAAAAAATTATCAGAAAAGTATTTTATTATTATTAGAGTCACGATTAGCACTCTCCTCATCAGGAGAGTTTTAGGTTTTTTTCTAGCCCTACTCTATACTTTTTAAACACAGTCTCCAAGTTTCAAAATAAAAGTTTCTTATTTTTAATTCAAATCTCAATTAAAATAAAACAAAAACCGAAAATGTAGAAGTTCCTTATTTTGACCATCTATATATCATACACAACAAAAAGACTGATAAAATTCCACTAAACACAACAGCTAGATCCGTATTCCCGTTACTGCTTAAGCCCATTCCAATAAGGATTTTATACCAAATCTGCCCTTGCCAAGGCTACCTGGGGCCTTCATTTTATTATTTGCAATGGACAATTTTAACTTCACATCCATGTTGGCTTCCTTACATCCTAGATGCACATACAGCCAGATTTTTTCCATCAGATGTGATTTGATCCTCCAAATTCGGAATGCCTTGATGACCTCCTCTTTATCTAAAGATCACTTTAAAAAGCCTGAAGTATTTGACTCTTCCCTAAATCTTTGGCCAGATGTAATGTCATCCTCCCATTGGCTTTCTTTGTCCAAACTACATTAGCCTTATCTCAGATCTTCAAACAAGTTATATTTCCTGCCTAAGATCTTTCTATGAGTGAGTGAAAGGTGTGACGAAGATAGTTCCTCTTTGCCCCCAAAGGTTTCATTGATCACGCTGATAATGAATTTACTGTTATTTTAATCTCTTACTGTTATACTCAGGCTTAAATTCTCTACCCTACACACTTCAGTTGACATAATTTTAATTTCCACTGTGATGCTTCTCTCTCTTCTGTCAACACTCTCTCCTCACAGGGTTTCATCCAGATCAGGAGTCAGTAACATTTTTGACAAAGAGCCAGATAGTAAATATTGCAGGCTTTGTGTTGCCAAGAGGCAAATTTATGGAACTTTCCCTGCTGAAAAATTTCCCTGTATTTTACATTTTAGACTTATAAATGCCACACGTACTTATAACTCATGAGCCATACAAAAATAGGTGGCAGACCAGATCTGGCTCATGGGCTATAATAGTTTTCCAACCCCTCACCTAGATTCATGACTTTAGGCATGCTCTATAGGCTACGATGATCTAACTCACATCTCTAGCCAAGTCAACTTGTCAGTGCCTACTTGATGTCTCCACTTGGATTCTAACTAGCGTCTTAATTTAAGATTAAAAAATGTAAAATCAATCACACATACGCACCTACCCACACCTCTGTCACTTGCAAACTGCCTCATGTCATCAAGACTTTGCCATATCACTAAAAGTGACCATAATCCCCCATGTCCCTAAATCCAAATACCTTGATATAATTCTTGCTCAGTAAATTCAATCATCTTCAAATCAACTTCCAATCTCAACTGATTTTCTCCAACTTTATTGCTACACTCATAATCCCAACTACCATCATCCTTCAACTGGACAGGTGCAATAGTCAGCTAAATGAACCCCCTTCCTTCACTAGTGTACCCTTCCACAATAGTACACCCTCCTAAGAGCTAACCTCATCGTATCACACATCCATCATACACTTTTCAATGTAGTTAATTTATATTCACATTTTGATATAAGATCTAGATTTGGTCCCTGAGAACACTCATGTAATCTCTCTCCATGCTCTTCCTTCATGGACATTCCAGCCAAACCGGCCTTCTTTTCTTTGTAAGAAACTATCAAGCTCTCTTTTTAAATTACAGAATCTTTATATCTGCCCTTCTTTCTGCTCAGAGCACCCCAGATCTTCAAAGTACCTTCCTCTTTGTCTTCACTCAACTCTCAAATGAAATATTACCTCCTCAGAGAGAAAAATGCTCTGAAATACCTACAGCCAGATCAGTGCCTTCCTCCTTGACAGTTTTACTCAGCCATGTTATCACATGTAATCTTCTTCGTAGTAGTGTACTTTATAGCCCTTCACACCATTGCTTTTTTTAGGTATTTGTATGTCTTCCTCCTCTTTCCCTCCTCACTACAGTATAGCCAATTGTGTCTTTGCCTTCTTCACTGCTATATCCCCTAGTGCCTGGTAGGCTTTCTATAAACAGCCATTTATTGACTTATTGACTACATGTATATGCTAATCCTTTTTACTAATTGTTGTTACACTATAAATTTCTCTTCTCCCTCTCTTCGCTTCCCTCTTCTCATGTCCCTTGATGCTTCCTACTCAATATTAACATGGACATCATTTTGTGTCTTCAGCATTTCTCTTTTCATTATATTATGATAGGTTAATTTTCCTAAGAAAACACTATTTTGACAAAAGCAAAGCATTAAAGTAAAGCAGCATAGGATCAATTTTTTCCTATTGAAAAGGAAACACCATCTTTCCGAGAAGACAATTCCACCAGGAAACAAAAAAAACACACACATTTCCGGTAAGTCCTAGTTCCCAAGACTTGAAGCCAGTATGTTTTTCCACTTTCAAGTATCCTTGACTGTAGAGATAAAAGGTATCCACTTAGAGATATTAACTCATTACCACTGCCTAAATTTGGTTTCCAGAAACACAACTTAATATGACATCAATGGATGTGATAATCATTTGAAAGTAGCTTTATCAAAATCATCCAACAGAACAAGTTACTTTCCTAATTAGCATCCTCGGTTAAATACCTAAATCTGATGAATAATAAGTTATGCATTATGCTAAATTGCATTGGCTCACTATCTTAGAATGCTTTCAAACTAATTAAAAATGAGATATTCAGTGATGAGAAACATAAAAAGATAAAAACCTATTTCAATCAGTTTAAATTAGAATTTAACATTTCTTCAATACGCTCTTTTGTAGTCAATTGCAAGAGTAATAAAGCAAAATTATTGAGTCTATAATAGTGACCGTTCAAAATTCATAGTGAATTATTAAAAAGAAAACTAAGGTCCCTGCCAACTTTCCACCTCACTTCAAAGCATAGCCAAGGTCATTACAACAGCAAGTAAAAGACTCCACACAATTCCCACTTCTTCGCCTCTATACTGTTACTTCTGGAATCTTCTACTGCTCCAAATTGTGTGTTTGCTCCAGACTCAGCAGTTCTCACCACCTTGTTCTTCCAATTGCCATCTTCTCTGTGCGGCCTTTCTTGACTACCCAGTTAAAAATTATCCTATCAAAATTATCTGATCCCCATCCAGGATTACTTTTCACCATCTAACTTACGATACTTTGCATATTTATGTGGCTCATTGTCTGTTATCTGTCTCCCTAAGTTAGAATGCGAGCTTCATGATGGCAGAGTTTTGGTCAATTTCCTTCACTCAATAATTCCTGACCCAAAGTAAACACTTCATAAGTATTTTTTGAATATACTAATATATAGTCCGAATTATCAAGGAACTTATAAATAAATAAAGACACAACCCAGCATATAGTGCAGCTTGAGAAATGTTGATAGTGTGGTACAGGAGGAGGTATGTAAACTATGAGAAGCAACAGTTAAATAAGAAGCAATCCAGAAAGACACACAGTGTGGGTGACATCTGAGTTAAAGGACAGAAGGTCAGAAGATAACCAGATGGAGAAAAGAGAGGAAGATCTTACAAACAAGCATCAGAAGTTACCATAAGAAAAGCAAGTACAAAATCATCAGAAGAAAAACAATTGCATCCCAGTTATTACCACAAACATAATTAACTATGAAAACCCAGAACAGTTCATGCTTTGATAATGCTAAAGTTGATACGTAGATTAAGATGTGATATAACAATCTGCAAATCTTAGTTTTCAGAAAACCTTTTTAGGCAAGATATGATGATTTAAGGAAGAAAAGTTGCTGATGGATGAGGCATGTTGTCCCTTAAAGACAAACACTATGAAGACTGCGTACAGCCTTTATAATGGAAAGGTGCCACGTTTTTTCTTTTCTAAGTCCTTGGAATCTCAGTTGGCAACTTTGAAATTCATGTGTAATTCATGAGCTTTTTAAAAGAAATGTAATAAGTAACACAAGTGATTCTAGAGCTTGTCTTTAGGCTGAGGTAGATATTGGCATTATAAATTGAAGTGCTAGAAAGGAACAATAAGAATTAAGAATAAGCAGTAATTTCTGCCAAGATCTGTGGCACCCAGTCTCACACATAAGGCTTTTTGGAATCTCTTGGTTTCCAAGGTTCAGGCTCTCATACTTTAGTTTGTACATAAAGGACTTAAGTTATTCTTAAAGCACAGTTTTAGCACTTCACACCAGGAGATGGTTATGAGACTGATCACAGGATAAAGTGAAATAGGATGTGTGCCTACTTGTAGAAGGAACCTCCTTCCTTTTGCCATTCTATTCCTACTTTTCTGGCAGGAAAGTCCTAGAAAAAATTTCATATACAGATTAATTTTAAACAATTTACATTATATTTTACTATTAATAGCTTCTAGAATATCTTAGCTTAGGCTGGCCCTGGTGGCTCACACTTGAAATCCCAGAATTTTGGGAGGCTGAAGTGGGCGGATCAACTGAAGTCAGGAGTTTGAGACTAGCCTAGCCAACATGGTCAAACCTAGTCTCTACTAAAAATCCAAAAATTAGCCGGGTGTGGTGATGCGTACCTGTAATCCCAGCTACACAGGAGGCTGAGGCAGGAGAACCATTGAGCCTGGGAGGTGGAGGCCGCAGTGAGCCAAGATTGTGTCACTGCACTCCAGCCTGGGCAACAGAGCAAGACTCTGTCTCACAAAAACAAAAAACAAACAAACAAAAAAAGAGTATCTTAGCTTATATATTTCTCACATCTGATCCTACCACTTTACTTCTTTTTTCCTGTTTATACCAATTATTTCTATTCCTCTTTACATATAGGCAGAAAGATAAGACTAAAATGTGTCATAGACAATGACATCTAGTAAATTGACGTATTCTTCATGTTTAATTCCACAACAGATTTCAAATACAACCAAAATCTCCAAATAAAATCTTAATTCTAAATTGAGTGCTTGTACAGTCTTCAAATATGTTCAAATAGAACATCAAAGCTCAATAAAAATAGTTATATCACTTGGGATGGTGTTTAAAATATTTTTTCCTAAATAAATTCAGCTTCAGAGGATGAGAAAACCTTCGTTAGGAGATGTTTTAAAGAACAAATTAAGTTAAATGTGAAGGAAATCATACTTTATTTTGTTGAATAGTAAGATTTTTTTGTTGCTATTGTGAATTAATGCCATCCAAATATTGAGTGATGTAATTCAATTTAGTAAAAGAAAAAAGTCTAAATTATCAACTTCTTTCCTTATAAAAATGAAATATGCTATAACTTGCATTTTTTCCATGGCAATGACCCTGATGATCAGAGAGGTTAAAACCTAAAAACATTTAAAATCATCTAATCTAAATTATAAAAAAGAAATCCCTTTCTTCAGAAAAAATAATTTTTTAAGGAAGCACTCATAAACAAATCTCTACTAGTAGATATAGAGCATACACATGTCTTACTATCTCCCATGCAGACTGCATAAAAAGGCGTGCTGGCTACTTTTAAGAAAACAACATTCAGATGTCTGGAAAGTATCTGAAATGCATGATTAATCTACACAGATAATTTTCTCAAGAAACCAAATTTTGAAGACAAGTAATTCAAAAGTCTATTGTCTATAAAGTAAATCCGCTGGTATACTTAAACTGCTGTAATCCTTTCTCTGTTTACCTTATAGTGTGCACCTCTCAAGCTATGGGAATGCATGTCTTCTCTAAGAAGAGCTGACTTCTTTTGTAGGAAAAAGCTGTTGGAAATGACTGTTAGGATTTCAAATGTTTGGGAGTGTGTATTCATGTGGGTTTTACGTGTTGAATATTTGCATTTGTAATTTTAAGATGCTTAAATCAAAAACTAAAATGACCTATGCAACATAATTCTGCCATAGGATAAATTAAATTCAATTAAATGTTCCCATACAAATTATTATCTACCACAATGTAAAAATATTTATATATCACAAAGATGTAAGAAACACTGACTTCTATTATACAGCAGAGTTCAATTTCACTACTACTTAGCTTGATGATATTTTAAGGTCATGTCTCTTGGAATACACATTCAATATTCATTGCCAAACGTCTGAGCTCACCTCTCTTGAAGCAATATTCAATTATCAAAGGAGAATAATTTACCAAGCAACCTCACAAAACACAAACTCTAGGTAGCATCAAGGTTTTTCAAAGTGATTATTCCTTACTGGTCGAGATCCTAAGATATTAAAACTCATAGATCACATGATCTGAGATTTTCTAATTGAAAAGCTGTAGCTGTAAACCTTTCATTCAAAGTCGGATACTACTTTCAGCTGTCAAAAGAATTATGCAATCACTTAAACTTCTGGAATGAAAGAGAAAATGAAGGGAACAATAAAAGTAACTGAAATGCACTGAGAAATGAACATAAGGAACCAAATGGAGGCAAAGACAGAGAGAGAGAGAGAGAGGGCTGTTTATCTAACCTTCCCTTCTTGAGTGGGTTTTCTCTGATATCTCTAGAGAACAATTGGATGTGTAACAATGAAATACAAAACACAAGATACTGTCTTCGTATAATTACTTGTAATGATTCCAAGATGGCATAATTTGAGAACTTGCTAAATAGGACAACAAAGTGATCTGCTTTTCCAAAATTTTGCCCCTTACCTTATATATTATTTCATGGTGAAGATCAATAAAACTGAAAATTGGAATTGCCAGATATTATCAGATTTTATTTTTTGAATGCTTAACAGCTGACCCAAAATCTGGTCATAAAAATGGAAGTTAAATTAAATTGTCCTCAAAATTTAAGTTTGCTACATTTGTAAGAACCACTTGCTTCTTCAAAATCTCAAACTTTCTCATATCTAGCAGCAAATTGAAATTAGGAATTTAAGCATGTAAATTCATCATGGAAACCAAATTGATTAAAATTTTCTGTGTATTCATGATAATGTTTAAAATTTTTGCTACATTTAAACCCTAAGTTAGTTACAAAAACCCTAAAATTATGCTTGTTTAAAAACTTGGGCTAACTTGCTTTTGAAAACATACTGACATATTCGTTCCATTCTTCTTATAATTATTTTTGTGTCACTCCCAAGCAGCACACCATTGTATATATCCCCAAAACGGCACTTCTTTGTTAAAGCCATTAGGACAGAAATATTTTTGAGCCAGATGCAATGGCTCATGCCTGTAATGTCAGTACTTTGGGAGGCCTAGGTTAGAGGACTGCTTGAGGATAGGAGTTTGTGACCTGCCTGGGCAACATAGCAAGACCCAGTCTTTACAAATGAAATGAAAATAAAATATAAAATAAACTGGCTGGACAAAGTAGTGCACACCTGTGGTCATAGCTACCAGGAGGCTGAGATGAGAGGACCATATGAACCCAGGAGTTTGGGGCTGAGAATGAGCTATGACTGCACCACTGCACTTCAGCCAGAACTATGGGTTGGTGAGTTAGAAATAAGTTCTCAGTTCTGAATATAATAACTGCTCCTGGCACTCCCCAGAATGAGCTGGGTTTTCTTTTGCCTCTCTATAGTCCCTCTTCCTCAGGAAATACCCCCATGGTTCTGCCCGCTGTGCTATTAATTACACCAATGCTTATTATATGTCAGTTCAGTTTTATCTAGATTCTCCCAAAGTCAGTGCTGAACTTAGTTGTTTGAAAATGTATATATTGTAATAGTTACCAAAAAGACCAAATACAGCTAGATATTTATGCTATTTGTTTTATTTCCATCGTAGGTATATTTCCTTTTATAATTCATATATATCTTTCTCTAAGGATTGTCTCCGTTTTCAGATGTTAAGCACTTTCTCATGCACACACCACCTAAGCAGCAAAGACAGAGTCCACGTCAGGGAATGTCACATTCAGGATAAGTACCTATTATTCTGTAACTCAGAAGTAGGAAAATGGATGTCCTCAAGCAGATGCTTTTCTTGACAGATACAAAAATTTGACAAGGATCACTGACTGACTTCCAACCCACCATTCATCCCTTTTATCTTATTTTGACCCTAAGGGTCCCAGAGGGATAATGGCACTACATTCCTATTTAGAATTCAGATTTCAGATTGCATTTCTTATATCATTGTTTATAAGTAGTGGTTGCACACAGTCGCGATAATACTATGACATTAATCTACATTCCTCGTTAAATCGATTTTTGTCTTCCGTTTTTGAGCTTAGCTACAATTTCTCACACGGTTTCTCTAGGAAGATTCCTCAATGACTGAAACATTTAGAACATGGTCGATTCATAAATACGACACTGGGATTCCCCAATGACTGAAACATTTTGAACATGGTCCATTCATAAATACGACACTGGGATTCCCCAATGACTGAAACATTTAGAACATGGTCCACTCATAAATACGACACTGGGATTCCCCAATGACTGAAACATTTAGAACATGGTCCATTCATAAATACGACACTGGGATTCCCCAATGACTGAAACTTTTAGAACATGGTCCATTCATAAATATGACATTGGGATTCCCCAATGACTGAAACATTTAGAACATGGTCCATTCATAAATATGACATTGGGATTCCCCAATGATTGAAAAATTTAGAACATGGTCTATTCATAAATATGAAGAGCTTGTGTAGAAAGTATAATTTACTTATCCTATTATGCTTAAGAAATTATGTGAAATAATGTGAAAATAATCTTAAAACATTTGCATGCATATTTGCTGCAAGAGTCATCTTTCATTGATACTTAATCATAATCATGGACATGGTGGGTCCCAATAACCAATATTTAATGCAAGACTGTAAATTTAATAGAGAGAAAACCTTATTTATAAATTTTCATGTGTTCTTTTCTTGACAATAAGGAGCTGTGAGATTTGTATTTTAAAAGATACTTAGTAATAAAAACTTTAATTTTTAAAACTTTTATTTTTAAATTCTGCTTAATTGCATAAAAGTTAAAAGGTAATATTTAATATTTAATGAGGCTTATTGAGCTAAATGATGATATGCAGCTTGGGTTATACTTGCAATTATAAGATTTGCTCATTATACCTAAGCAATCTCCTTCACTCAATCTAGCTACCACTAAGGAAGCAAAATTCCCTGAATCATAGTATCAAAGTATTCCATTATGTTTTCTATTAAGTTGTTTTGTTCTTTGAATCATTGTCTATTTTAATTTATCCTTTTAGAAAGAAAACAAATTACTTAACTTGCATTTCCCACTAGAAGCTTCACTACAGCTAGACTTGGAATTGATTTCAGGCCATTTTTTAATAAATGATGGTCCCTAGTGAAAGATAGAATACTTGAGCCATCAATATTGAGTAAATAAAAGGGTTTGGGTAAATAAGAGAGAAGATACCTATTTTTCTCAAATATTTTAAATATCTAATAACCTATTCCTCATCTAAAACAAGCCACAATTACTGGAAATGATGGTCAGAGGAAGGTATTAGCAACCCTGTGTAATACTACATGTCATGTTGGATCACTATTACAGAGAAACAGTTGTCATGCTGCATTTTAGTAATTCTACACATCACCAGAGAAATAGACAACTCTTATAGCCAAAGAAATCCAACGTAGCTACTGTCTACATATTCTTGTTTTAGACCTTTGGTGAAAAAAACTACTATGTGTATTGAATATATTTTACATTAGTTTTATCACAAAAGAAAAATGAGAATTCTATTAGATGCAAATACAAATTCTGAATGACAGGAAAGAAAAATTAAAATCAAAGCTGATCTTAATTAACAAAATGTATTATCTGCTTACATGTATATACAACTGTTCATATACAAAGGCACAGATGCATTTGTGGTTTTGAAAAAATATCTATTTCATTTCAAATCTTCATTGAACAATATTACATATGGCAAGAAAACTGATCTTTTTGAAGGATCTTTTAAAAAGTGTTAAACTTTATTAGATACTCCAAACTAGCAAAGCTCAACTTCATCACAATTATATAATAACACTGCACACTTTCAATTTTATCTGGAGAAATATATCTATCCCTTGAAATAACTCTGTAAACTTCCTGCTCACAGATTTCATTTCAAGCCTTGAAAATGCAGAAAATCAATGCTGAATATACTTGCCCCGAAAGGAAAAGAAAATTTCAGGGGTGTCAGGATGTTTTATCACATAAAGTACAGAATTGCAATTTGTATATGAGCAGGCAACACACCTCCAAAAATAATACAATACTTATCACAAAATACATTCACAGATACTAGATTTGGCACAAACCACTCCATACAGCTATTGATGAAATCAGTATTGAAAGCCTTATTCCAAAATCTATGGCCCTTTTCTACTCTCCAACTGACATTTCAGGATGCCACAACCTTGCAGCTCCACTCTCTCATTAATTTCCCCTAAATACCCTTGGCAGAAGAACGAGAAACGTCACATTTTTCATTTAATTTCTAAAGAACATCACATCCTTTAAGAATAGGTTCTTGAAATTTTAAAATGTTAAACATAAAAACCCTAAAGAGACAAACATCCAAAAACATAAAAACCCTAAACAGACAAACGTCCAAAAACTTTTCTTCAAAATCACAACAACTTTATATGCTACGTGTTCCTGTAAAATACCACATACACAAACTCACAGGCACACCCACCCACCCAAAACCCACACACTCGAATTTATATGGCCTCGTAATACCTCACATATATATACATGTCACCAAATGCAACAGAGACACACGCATATATATGGCCTCATAATACCTCACATATATATACATATCATCAATTACAACAGAGAAAAGCCAATTTCAGAAACATGGCTTCAATTTTGATGCATTTACTCACACTTAATTCTATTTCAATTTAACTGCAGAGATATTACAATACCCTGTAACAAAAACCTGACGGAAGATTGTAACAAATTGCTTAAACATCAAACCAAACACTAAACATAATTTCATCACAAAGTGAAATTCGCATCCAACTCGCAAAGAATTAGAAAATCCTTGCACTTACCTTGGCCTTGTCCATTCCCCAGATGACCCCAAAACACCACCGTCATCATCAACAGCCCCGGAGCCCACGTCCACATCCTTCTAGTGACACGCTCGTGTCTTCTGGCCATTGCATCTTAAACTCTGCATATTCAGTGGGGTGGATGTGAAAGTACAATAAATTACATTCTTAGAGAAATACACTACGACTCAAATCCCATATCTAATATGCACTGTGCATTTCTGAATTATCCTGCCTACAAGGAGGTACATTTGAAAATCATGCTTCCCTTTAGGGTTGTCATATTGATGATTAATACGAAAGCTCATTCATTTTTAATCTTTAAGCATTCATCTGAATTCCATTTTTAATATCATTTTCCAAAACAGGCCACTTAACCTATGAATGTTAAAAAGTACTCCCGATATACATATTGGAGTTCAGTCAAGCAAAAGCATGGTGTATGGACACTACTTAAGTATAACTTGATATTTAGGCAAATTGATGAATTTAACATACCATGTAATCTCTACATATATACAAAAGGACTTTTCAACACATTTATGTAAGTTTTGCATAAATACCCTTGAAAATATTCTCAAGTTTTAAGTGGTATTTTAATTATGTCAGTAATTTTAACTGAATAAAGAGATGCATCATGTGCAAAAACTAATCTTGTTTACTTAAAATTGAGAGTAAAATTAATTATAGAAGGTACAAAACACTTGTAATTTTGATTTCAGATATATGACCCACAGGAACCTTCATATATACAAATATTATACACATATATGACAATGTATATTTGAATGTTCATTTTGAAACTGCTTTTCATACTGATACATGAAAATACTTAAATGTCCACCAAAGCAAGGTTATTTATTCATACATTTGAATGATATACAGTAGCTCAAAAGAACAAACTTGAGTTGCATGTACTAATATGGATAAGTGTCCAAAATGAATAGTGAAGCAAAACTAGCAAATTTAATAATGATAAGTTCAAAATTACACCTTTCATATGTAAACATGTGCAATAGTTAAAACTATAAATTTTATGTTGCATAAATATATAATACAGTATAATAACGCATAAGAATGAGAAACACCTTCAAGACTAAAGTTAGGAAATTACAAGACTACAATTTAAATGGTTAGTAGGTGGAATTTTAAATCAGAGGTTACTCCTAAATCCCAATTTTTCCACAGTTGACAAAATAACGGAGTTAAGAAAAATAAACTTAATGATTTCCAGAATGAATGCTTTATTCAAAATGCTACGTAATTACAATTCTAATAAACTTGCAAGGGAATCCAGTCACCCAGAAATTTTTTATGCCTTTCTCCTACATCACGAAAGGGGAAGATTTAATTACCAACTTTGCATTACTTAACGTCAGACTCATAGTATCAGAGCTAAAGAGAAATTTAAGAAACACCTAACTCAACCTCTCCATTTTAAATGACCAAATGAGTTGAGAAGGTTACAATGACATTTCTAAGTTCATATGTAAAAACAGAATTTTGATGACAATGACAGTTTAAGTACTAATAAACACTCCTGGAAAAGTTACTGTAATCCAGGTTATTTTACTGTGCTAAATGCCTTACATTCTTTACCCAATTCAGTTTTCACAGAAATCCTATGAACAAAGCACTTCCAAAATTTACCACTTCACAGCTAAGAAAACAAGGCTTAGAGAAATGCTACACGATCCCCTAGTCATGAGGTTAGTAGGTACCACTGTGGAGACTGAGGCAAAACAGGACGATTTCAAAGCCTATGCTCTGAACAAGTAAACACTAAGCAGGAATTTAGTTCTAGATCTCCCAGTTGTAGTCCAATAATCAGCCAAAAAATGGTGCTGAGAAGAGGGGAAAGAAAGATGTCTTGTATGTGGAGCCTCATGTATTTGATCCCAAATACATCTTCATATTGAAAATCATTAGAGCACAAGGCAAAAGAATTATTAGTTTGTTTCTAAAATCATCAACCTTTCCCAAGTTGAACATACAAATATATTTTATCATATATATACTATATGTGTGTATAGCGTGTGTTTATCTAAGTATTCCTGTGGTTTATATATCTGGATGTGGAATTACAAGTGTTTTGTGGTTTATTATTTATTTATTATTATACTTTGAGTTTTGGGGTACATGTGCACAATGTGCAGGTTTGTTACATATGTATCCATGTGCCATGTTGATGTGCTGCACCCATTAACTCGTCATTTAGCATTAGGTGTATCTCCTAATGCTGTCCCTGCCCCCTCCCCCCACCCCACCACAGTCCCCAGAGTGTGATGTTCCCCTTCCTGTGTCCACGTGTTCTCATTGTCTCCCTCTGTTGCTCTGGCTGGAGTCAGTGGTGTGATCATAGCTCACTGCAGACTCCAAGTCCTAGGCTCAAGCGATACTTTTGCCTCGGCCTCTCAAGTAGCTCGGACTACAGGCACGCACCACCATCCCCGGCTAATTTTTTTACAGAGATGGGTCCCACCGTGTTGCTTGACTGGTCTCAGCCTCCTTAAGTCAAGGGATCCTCCCACCTGGACTTCCGAAAGCACTGAGATTACAGGTGTCAGCCACCGTGCGTTTTTTGATTTCTTCAATTAATTTTACTTATACACTTGATTACACAAGATTAATTTTGTGTACATAATGAATCTCTTTTGAGGTTTAAATTACTGATTAATTAGAGTACCACTTAACAAGCGTGTCATCCCAGCACTTTGGGAGGCTGAAGTGGGCGGCTCACCTGAGGTCAGGCATGAGCCACCGTGCCCGGCTTACACACATTCTTTTCACTCCTGCTTGCAGATCTCTGTTCCCTTCTAATTCCAGTGGAACCACTTTCACTTAGTATCAAAATATCCAGATCCACTCATCAAAGTGTAAATAATCCTCCAGCAAATTACCTTTGCAAATCTATTTTTATGTAATATTTCCTTAACTTCTTCTTACCTACATCCAGTAGTCATTTTACAAGGCAGAATTTTTTCTATTTTATATAGAACTGAGGCAGTATTTGAAAAAAATCTCAAAACACTCTTCAGGAAGGACTGGCATCTAAAACACCAGTTCCAATATATATTTCAGTAACATTTTAAAGGACAGATGCTTTTCAAAATGTTATTATAATTTAAAAAAATGTAACCTTCCTCTCTGAGTTCATGTTTATGGAAAACTAATATTTCATAAATGCCAAGTTACTATGATGTATTATCTAAATGCTGCCCCTGCCATTCTATAAATACAAAAATCATAACCTTCTAACTAACTTTGGTATTAGTCAACAACTGTGCTGATGAAAAGTAAAATCAATTCATTTAAAATAATTTTCCATGAACAAAATCAAGTAACTTGTAAGTAGTATGGTAGATGAACCAAAAAATAAAGTAACATTAACCAGAAAGACATGCCATGGACTTCTCTAATCTTTTTTTGGAACACCCTTTTCATGCATATGAAAATAAAAATTAAATATAAAATACCTACTTTATGTATGTACTTTTACTTGTGTCTATTGTTCTTTAAAGATTAAAATAACTCCTAAAGCCTGGATAGCTGAGCCCATTGTGCTCTTCTGCCCATAAAATAGATCGGATGTGCAGTGAAAGAGGTAAAACTTAGGCTTTCAGGTTAGTTATGACGATGGAAACACAATTCTATTCAATAGTGTTCATCTTGGTCTTTCAAATGTTTAAGGTCACAAGGCAAAAGAGAACAGACTTTAAGAATGTTCGTGTATTACTTCTCATCTTACCCAATAGCTACATTAGTTCAATTAGGCCAGTGTTTTGGAGTAAACAGCACTGTGAAATGTGTCGTGGAGTCCGGAGGCTCCACCACCTACCTCCATGTAGTTGTTCTGTCCGATGGAGCCTAGAGTAATACCTTAGGAGATGCATTACATCTACAGGTACCAACCAGGAAGGGTAGTCTTGAATTAAATGGCTTTAGAACACGTTATAAGAGCAAATCGAAGCTTCTAGGTATTAGAACCACTTCAATCACAGAGCGTCTCTGGGTTCTATCTGTGGCCAGCATCAAGTATCTGTCTGCCCTCCCCGAATGCTTTCTCTCATCATGTGGATCTTCTAGATGGTCTTATTCTTCCCCAGCCAGCCAACTTGATCAACAAGCCTAGGTATATTAGATATGTATAAAGTTGGTTCTTAAATAAAGTCCATTTCTGTATCTAGGTAAGTAATGTCTTCAGACTTACAATTTCATTGATATCTAGAAAGAGTGACTCTAGTTAGCTTCTAGTGTCAGTTTTTCTAGCAGCTTCTTTAAAAACAAAAATCCTCTCTGGAACAAAGCTTCCTTGCAAGTATTGCTGTTGGCAATAGTCCTCTTTACTGAAATGCTTATCCGGTGAAACTTGCGCTGTGCCAGTGAGCCTGCAGGTTGATGGTCCTTTTGTTCAACTTCTCCATTATAAAGCAACCTCTCTGATCACCCTTTTAAAACTAAAGACCAAAGAATCAAATGAGATCAGGAAGTGACCAGAGCTCACAGGTCATCAACTCCTCTTCTTAGCATATTATAGCACACAGTCTAAGCCCGAAAAACACAGCAGAACCCATTACAGCTCTCGAGTTCCAGTTATTAACATTGATTTTTTCCAATGGGAAATTTTCATTAGAAGCTATCACAGGACTCACATTCAGTAATAACTTAGATTAGGATACATACTGGAGCCTTTGTCCTTAGAGTAGGTGCCACTGAGTCACTATTAAAAGGAGTCTTTTTGATCTTAGTAAATTCTCACAGGGCTTATCTCAGTCTAAACTGTAACTGGCCTTTACTAGTGATGTCATGTGTAGTTCAAATTAATATTGTAATGTATATAAATTGTATATATAGGTATAATACATGCATGTATTTACAATTATTTATTTTATTTTATTTTTTAATAAGATAAAAGTTAGAGGTTAAAATATGACTCTAGGCCATTGTGCTTTAGAATGAAGAGCACAGACATGGGTTGGAAATGTAAATTTTGGCCCAATTTAATTTCTGTGACAAATTCATTAATGTCTTCAAGGTTCAGGCTCTATGTATGAGACAAATGAAAACAGCTCTAAGATTCCTGAAAACCCTAAAATATTAAAATTCCACTCTGCCATTAGTTCAGATAAATCATTTGCCAATTTGCCCCACAAGAACCAGGCATCTTTAAATGGTAACATAACATGCACTTCTCTCTCCCAAAGTGTGGTGCATAAACGTTCTGCTTCTCAATAACACAGGATGCCTGCTAAAATGTGCTGTCAGGGGGATTAGTAAGGAAATGTTGTATCAAAACTTCTGCAGATGTGGCCCTGAAATACACATTGTAATAAATCCTCCAGGCCTCTCAAGTTAGGAATAACTGGTTTATAAAATTGTACTTACTTAAAAATTATAGATAAACAGATTTCACCGTAACCCATTCTTTCTGTTCTGAATGAAATAAGGCTCTATATTCAGACTGAATTTTCAGTGAAAAACAACTTAAAATAGTGACAAATCATCTATAAGTTTAAATGAATATAACTAGGAGACCTGAAAACTCAGGTTTAGCAGTCATCTTCCAACAGTTTGAGAGCCCACAGGAGCCACAGAGCCCTCATGTCTCTCCAGAGAAGCAGGGTGATTCTTCCCCCTAAACACCATGCAATTCTTGAAGTGAGTGAAAGCATCCCTGCTCACACTGATACCCTCTCAAGTGAACTCAAAGTTAAGCCATCTCCAGCCAGACCAGATATCCTGGCCCATATCTCATTCATTAATATATGTTGAGAAGCCTTTGTTTCTTGGAAACTACATGAAGTGAATAGGCTGTGGACTCCACTGGACATAGTGGTCTATATTTAACCAATTCCCTTCACACATATGTATCAGATGCTCTCTTAGTTACGGAGCTGCAGTGGTGAATAAGAAAGCCACAGTCCTGTACTCCCAGGGTTTCAATTCTGAAGACAAAGACAGGCACAGAAACCCAACTGAGCAAAGAGAAGAGATTATTACAAAATGTGTTCACATGCAAAGTGAAGCAAGGGACTGAATATACAACAAGGGTTTTGGGGCGAACATTAGATACAATCTTAATTCAGATTATATAAGATTCATACATATAATTTTTATATATAGATATATTAATTTGGGCCGGGCGTGGTGGCTTATGCCTGTAATGCCAGCATTTTGGGAGGCCAAGGCGGATGGATCACTTCAGTCCAGGAGTTTCAGACCAGTCTGATCAACATGGCAAAACCCCATCTCTACTAAAAATAAAAAAGTTAGCCGGGTGTAGTGGTGTGCGCTTGTAGTCCCAGCTACTCAGGAGGCTGAGAAAGGAAAACTGCTTGAACCCAGGAGGCAGAGGTTTCAGTGAGCCAAGATTGTGCCACTGCACTCCAGCCTGGGTGACACAGCAAGACCCTGTCTCAAAAGAAAAAGAAAAAAAGAAATATTAATTTGGATTATACAGATTCTAACCACTTCTTTCAAGTGAGAATATTTAAGGTAAGACCTGAGAATAAAAAGAGTTAGCTTTTCATACACTACAGAAAGATTCGTCTTTTAGGAAAAACCCCCAGTGTTCATGGACCCTAATATATGAGCAAGATCTTGGCATGTAGAAGAAACCTGTGAATTGGATGAAATGAAAAACTGAAAAGTAGGAATCTGGATGAAGTACAGAAGGGAGAAAGACTAATGTGAGACGTGGCTGAAAGAGAAGGATATGTGAAACAGTACAGGTCTTCATTAGTAATGATGAGGAACATAAATGTTAGTCCAAGTACACCAGAAAAGTGGGAGAGTTGGAAACTGAAAGACATGTTAAGAGATCACTTTGGTTTCTCTGTAGCTAACAGGGTGTAGGAGATTAAGAATTAAAGTAGGTTGACTAAGGATGACCTAAGAAAATAAGCATAGGTAAGAAAATATGTGGCTCTGGCTAGGCTGGGGACATTGGAAATCAAAAGAGGTGGAGGAAATTACAGATGTATTTGGAACCAAAATATTTTTTAAATGAATGTTGAATTGGATATTGTCAGAATATTGAGGAAGGGCCAAAAATGACTTATAAGCGTCTAGCATGGCTGGCAGTGCCACTTACTGACATGTGGGAAACCAGGACATGTTACCTCTGAATTATTCGAGTGCTATTGTCATGTAAATCATCAACTCCCAGAATAAAGGTCTGGGCCAAACTCTAAGACTGGAAATTATGAGCTGTTTAGTAGTGTTTAGAGCTTAGAGAGAGTATGTGTGTGGAGAGAAAAGAAGAGCAATTAGGACAGAACCCTTAGAAACATCAATATTTAAAATTTGGGAAGAGAAACAGAAACAAATAAATTGTGGGAAAATGAAGCTCAGGGTAGTTGCAAGGGAATGCTAAAAATGAACTATGGCATTTGAGGAGGAAAACGTGGAAACTGAAAGCAAGAGAGTACGGATGGATCGTGAGGGAGCAGCAGCAGCTGTGTCCTAAGAAGAGTCTCAGTGAAAATGAAGGGTTGTAGGAATGAGGACATCTGGGCCAACGAGCTGGCAAGGAGTGATGTCCAGGAGGCAGAATATTTGCATCTAGATCCTGGTGGTATATACCCTTATAGAAAATGTTTCAGATTTGATGACAATAAAGTGGAGGAAAGAAAAAAAGTAATGGAAATAAAGATGTCAAAAAACGGGGAACCGAGGTTTGTACTGGTCCTTTCACGTGAAAGCTGAGCCACTAAAATGATGGCTGAACTTGCCTGAAGATGATATTGAGCAAAAGATCTACAGCCTTAAATAAATGGCAAGAGGCCAGGTGCAGTGGATCATGCCTGTAATCCCAGAACTTTGGGGGGCTGAGGCAGGCATATCACCTGAGGTCAGGAGTTCGAGACCAGCCTGGCCAACATGGCGAAACCCCGTCTCTACCAAAAATACAAAAATTAGCTGGGTGTGGTGGTATGCACCTGTAATCCCAGTTACTCAGGAACCTGAGGCAGGAGAATCACTTGAAACCGGGAGGAGGAGGTTGCAGTGAGCCGAGATCACACCATTACACTCCAGCATGGGTGACAGAGCAAGACTCCATCTCAAAAAAAAAAAAAAAAATAAGACCAGAGTGCCCAGGAGGGAGGTCTGTTGATGATGGTAATACCAAAGGGGCATGGCCGATATTTCCAAGGGGTTTGAGTTTCAAAGGAACAGTCTAATTTGCAAGGAGCGGAGAAATTAACAGTCTAGAAGTTGTAACGGGAACCAAGAACAACCACCTCGGCTTCCAGCCATAGGTATGTGGAGGGTGAGAAAAAGACCTGTCTCAATTTATGAAAGCTAGAGGAAAAACTGCACTTTAGTATCAACCAACTTTTGTTTTAAGATAATTACAAACCAATATGGAACTTAGCAAGAGTCAATTTTGACAGTTTCCTGCAGCTTAGTAAATTCTGCACAAAATTAAGATTTAACACAAAAGTAGAGAAAAATTTTAATGGCATAGCACATTTCTTCACAATTCCTTAAACCAAATAATTCCCTGTTCTTCTAACTCTCACCTTACACTATCAACTAGGCTTCTTATTCAATGAACGGTTTAAGTCTACTAAGACACACACACACACACACACACACACACGTCTTATCCAGCTGCAGATCTCATTTTTGAAGGTACACTGAAAGTACATAGATCATTCTATAATCATCAACTATGAAGATTGTGAGCAACTGGAACAAGTATTCTTGGAAAAGAAGTTTCCTGTGTATAAGAAAAAAAAGAGTCCAACTCTGGGAACTGACTTGGCTGAGTCATCATTATATGCCACTGGCAAGAAATCAAGAAGTAACTCAGGACTGATAAACTTTGTTAAAGGAAATGGAAACAGCCTATCTGTGAGGCTTAATTCTTGATAATCTGGCCAAGATATAGCATCTGGATAAGAGTTCACTGACTCAACTAAATTTTGTGAAGGTGAAGTACTTGTTAAAATGAAAGATCTATTTAGAGAGAAATAAGTAGACATAATGTCTGCACTATGGATAGGTGTATACCTGTTTTTTGCAAAAACAGTTTGTATCTTTGAAATGCTGGTTTGCCCTGGACAGAGCTAACATAAATAGAGACCTGGCGCGGTGGTTCATGCCTGTAATCCCAGCACTTTGGGAGGCCGAGGAGGGTGGATCATGAGGTCAGGAGATCGAGACCATCCTGGCTAACACGGTGAAACCCCGTCTGTACTAAAAATGCAAAAAATTAGCCGGGCATGGTGGCGGGCACCTGTAGTCCCAGCTACTCTGGAGGCTGAGGCAGGAGAATGGTGTGAACCCGGGAGGCGGAGCTTGCAGTGAGCCGAGATCGCGCCACTGCACTCCAGCTGGGTGACAGAGAGAAACTCCGTCCCCAAAATATATATATATAGTTTTTTTATATATATATGTATATATACCCAAAGGATTATAAGTCATGCTGCTATAAAGACACATGCACACGTATGTTTATTGTGGCACTATTCACAATAGCAAAGACTTGGAACCAACCCAAACGTCCAACGATGATAGACTGGATTAAGAAAATGTGGCTGGATACATATGTAACAAACCTGCACATTGTGCATATGTACCCTAAAACCTAAAGTATAATAAAAAAAAAAGAAAATGTGGCACATATACACCATGGAATACTATGCAGCCATAAAAAAGGATGAGTTCATGTCCTTTGTAGACACATGGATGAAGCTGGAAACCATAATTCTCAGCAAACTATCACAAGGACAAAAAAAACCAAACGCTGCATGTTCTCACTCATAGGTGTGAATTGAACAATGAGAACACATGGACCCAGGAAGGGGAACATCACACTCCGGGGCCTGTCATGGGGTGGGGTGAGGGGGAGGGACAGCATTTGGAGATATACCTAATGTAAATGATGAGTTACTGGGTGCAGCACACCAACATGGCACATGTATACATATGTAACAAACCTGCACGTTGTGCACATGTGTCCTAGAACTTAAAGTATATATATATATATATATATATATATATAAATATAAAGAGAAAACCATTAAAGAAAGGCTATAATACACAGGAACACACAGACATACATACACCTGTGTGTCTATATCTTCAGTTATCACACTTTTTCTATACAGACTCCACACGAGACAAACATGTTACATTTTATGAGAAACTATAAGTGGAAAGAGGAGAATTTGTGAAATCAATATAGAATGTTCCTTGTTTAGCATAATTCTAACTGTTTCTCATTAGAGGTCTGAGTATCAATCTGTATTATATGTGGCCATGCTGGCATTTGGGAAATTCCACAAGAAACTTTTTAAATATGAATTTGGAAAAGGGAAAAGGATTTTTAAAGTGTCTTTTTTTGTTCTGCATTCTATGTGGAACATCTATTTTGTGCTAACTGCTCGTGTTAGCTTGTGATTGCCTGTGACTATGTGGAAGATATACTTTACGTGACTATGTGAGCAATAGTCTTAAAGTTAAGAAATCTAAAATTTGGTTGGTTTAGTTGCTAATTAGGTAAATTACCTTGTAATGGTTACTTAACCTCTCAAAGATTAATTATCTTCAGTGGTACATTGAAGGTTCCATTCATATTGATTTTAGTAGACTTATCCTACTAAAAAGTAAATTTAACAGAAATTATTCTAGACCTCATTATTTCAGGAGACCCCACCCCAGCTTTTATTCCTAACTTCAAGAAATGCAGAGAAATTTAAAAATTCGATGTTCTCCCAATTCAACAGAATATAACTGAACTAAATCGATTTATGTATAATTCATTATTTCAACCTTTAACGCTATATCCGAGCGGTTTGTTTTCACCATAAAGTTATAGCTGTTTAGGCCAATAATTAAAGAGGACCTTGATAGAGAATGACAAGAGAGGATGATCACCCTATTGTCTATCTTCCAGCTGTTTTCAATGCCCTGAAGTTTTATTCACACCCAAATATTAGAATCTTATCTGAGAGAGCGTACTCAAATGATGAATCATGCTAATTTCTCAAGAAAAGTGTTACAGAATAATAAATGCCTTTCTGGTCAAAGCACTGATGCTCTGGAAATAATCTTTATCCAAATGAGGTACAGGAATTGTTAGGACTATTAAAAGTTTGTATATGATATCTGCCAGGTTCGACTGAGCTTCACTTAAAATCTACCATATTAGGGCCAAGTGTAATGACTCAAATTAGTGAACTTAAAAATTGTTTTAAAATGTTTCCTGGAGACATTTCAAATATTGCTCTCTGATTTATCACTGTTACTTTTGCTGAATTCAATTTGATGCCAAGATTTATTCAGATTAATCAAATGCCATAAACTCTGATACCTAATGTTCCTTAACACCTTAAGAACTTTTAAACAGATCAAATGTTGAAGATACGCTTTTAGTGAAACTGTACCTAAGCACATGAATTCTATTGAATATAGCTTTTTAGAAGACTAACAAAGAAAGAAGACTTAGGAAATTCGGAAACATTTTTTAAACCTTCTAGAGGGAATTAAACTACTGAAAAATAATTTCAATTGGTGAATCTAATGGCATTAATCAGAAGATAAGAAAAAAGTAACCATAAAACTTTATGGGGGTAATATTTGCTATGAGGATCAGGAAAAACAACTAATGGATATTAGGCTTAATATCTGGGTGATGAAATAAACTGTACAACCAATCCCATGGCATAAGCTTACCTCTGTAACAAACCTACACTTGTACCCCTGAACTTAAAAGTTAAAATTTAAATAAATAACGTTGTGCTATTAATTTCAACCAGAGCCTTTCCAAGGTGCAGGGAACTTTTGAGAATTTTATTTCTTGCAAAAGGAAACTTGATTCCTTGCTTAGGGCCTTCCTAGGAAAACCTCTATTCTTTGGAGAAGCATCATACTCCTACAAGATTTAAGGACCATCATATTTGTCAGACTTTTTTTCTGTTTTACTGTGAGCAGTTTACAGAACATAAAGAAAAATCAAATCCGAAGGTGCACTACACGTGTTTTATCAAAAGGAACATTTTTGTGTACTTTTAAGAAAATACGACAAATTGAGTTTTCTGACCTATTACCAAGTTAGACATCTTGAGTGAATTGAATCTGTTGTAATCCTGTTTGGTTTTCATCCCATGGCTCTGGAAAACTGACATTTATCTCCAATTTTTCAACTCTGCTTCTTTCCAGTACCTCATCTATACGACTATTATAGTACTTTTCATCTGCTTCTACCACTACACTATGGCTGCATTACTTTTAACACAGTGTCCCACATGTTACCCATTTCTACCTTATATAAAGAGTAGAAATTGAATTGTAATTGAGTATCCAGTTGCCTCATATTCAGGTCTTCAACTGAAATAACTCCAGCTATCTCAAAACTTCAACCCTCTCTGGAAGTATTGGACCAAATTATCCCAGATTATAGCACTCTCAGGCTAAAATTACTAATGCTTCTATAGTTTCAGAGACTGTATCAGGTTATTCAACACAACATTCCATGCACCATTCCAGCCTCATATAATCAGAGGACACTTAGACGACTTTAATAGCCTTCAAAAGACACCCTCCTCTTTTACTTATATATATATTTATTTATCTATTTATTTAATGGAGACAAGGTCTCACTCTGTCACCCAGACTGGAGCGCAGTGGCATAATCACGGTCCACCGCAGCCTGCACCTGCCGGGCTCCGATCCTTCCACCGCAGCCTCCTGAGTGGCTGGGACCACAGGCGCCGCCACCACGTCTGCCTGTTTTTTGTATTTTTGTGGAGATGGGGTTTCACATGTTGCCCAGGCTGATCTGAGACTCCTGGGCTCAAGAGATCCACCTGCCCCGGCCTCCCAAAGTGCTGGGATTACATGAACGAGCCATTGTGCCCAGCCGGTCCCGCCCGGTTTTTAACCTTCGTACTGTTTATATAATCATCCTTCACAAAATAGAACACTTCATTACTCGATGGTTCTCATTATTCTAATATGAAGAACTATATTAAGAAAATAAATTCCTGGCCGGGCGCAGTGGCTCACACTTGTAATCCCAGCACTTTGGGAGGCCGAGGCGGGCGGATCACGAGGTCAGGAGATCGAGACCACGGTGAAACCCCGTCTCTACTAAAAATACAGAAAATTAGCCGGCGTGGTGGCGGCGCCTGTAGTCCCAGCTACTCGGGAGGCTGAGGCAGGAGAATGGCGGGAACCCGGGAGGCAGAGCATGCAGTGAGCCGAGATCGCGCCACTGCACTCCAGCCTGGGCGACAGAGCCAGACTCCAGCTCAGACAAAAAAATAAATCAATAAATTTCCAATATTTCCTAGCATATCCAATTTAATTCTATACATCACATAAAAATAAAAGCCGTCTTACTGTGTTAGTTTCTTACTGCTGTTACAGTAAATTAACATAAACTCAGAGGCTTAAAACAACACATTTTTTTTCTTTATACTTCTGGGGGTCAGAAGTCCAAAATGGGTCTTAGTGTGCTAAAATCAAGGTATCATCAAGTGTATATTTTGTCTAGAGATTCCAGGAGAGAATTCACCAGGTTTGAGGGGTCACATGTATCCCTGAGCTCTTGGCCTCTGCACATCTTGGACACAGCACATCACTTCAGCCTCGGCTCCAGTTTCCCCAAGCTCTTCTGCTCACTCTGGTCTCTCCGCCTTCCTGTCTGAAGGTTCTTTGTGACTACAGTGGGCCCACCTAGATAATTCAGGATAATCGCTCCAGTTTAAGGTGAGGTGATTAGCAATCTTAATTCCACCTCTAACCATAATGCTTCCATGCTGCCTAACAACACATTCAAAAGGTCATCCTGCTAAGGGTCATTATTCTACCTACACACTAAGTGACTGAGAAAAAGTAAAGTTATCTATCATGCCTTACCTATGGCGAGGAAATAATAACTTATAATGATTTATCTACGAAAACCTGTTTTTAAAAGCTTTGGTCCTAGTCTATTGATTAAAGTTTTGGTATATTCCAGATAAATTTCATGTCCTTGATGCTAACACATTGTGCACAGTAGATGGCCTTTTTAAAATAGTACTGCATAAAGGAATATTTAAGGTTGTCTGGACAATAGAAAAGGAACTTTAGTTGCTATGCCACAAAAGGCCGGATTTCTGCACATTACACCTCCTACCAGTGCACACATGTGCCAAACTCCTTCCTGAAAGCCTGGTTTATGTTTCCTATGTGCTTAGCAATAGTTTTACTCTCACGACTGTTTATATTAAGTCCTATTTTTTAAAGCATATCCTCATTTGTTTGTTTTCCTGAGCCTCTGAACTGGATTTCATCTGGTATGTATTGCACAGGTTTGCACACTTGATTGTACGCTACCTAAAAGCATCCTCTTGTGTTCTGGACACGGTTGTTTTTCTCCATGGTAAGGTGATATGTGACTTCTCTGAGGACTTGCCACCTTAGAATGCAGTGGTGACATCACCTGCTCAGGCTCTGTCTGCAATGTGGAATTTAGTATTTTCCAACTTCTGGTCTAACTTGAACTTCATAATTAAGCAGAGCCGCCTTTTGAGGGAACAGTAGGGTGTCTGCCCCTAAACGTCTGTGTAAATGCAGAGACACATTTGGGAACATAACTGACTTTTACGTACAGAAGCCAGATGCATTTCATGACCATGCATGCTTAGGGAAGCAAGTTCATCTCATCTATCACAATAAGCATCTGTGCCACTAAATTCCACTGCAGGATACTTTTCACACTTAGACAACAAAACATTTAAGGAAATAAAAGCTCTTTCCAATAAAAATGTGCATCAAATACTGTGTGTATGTTTAAAAAAAAACCTTCCTCTATAAGATAAGGCCACAGGAACTACTAAAAAAGCATTCTTGAAATACATTTTCTGATAGGAATCTAGGCCCTTGCCTTATATAAGATTTAAGGAAAGTGATGTGTGTGTCTTTATACTTGAAAGGCTGTTTTCAACAGCAAAGGGTATGCTTTGAGGTATCAATATAGTTTTGAGAATGCAAAAGTTTAAAAGAAATGGAATGCATATTCTCCAGGTATGAATATGCAATTGTCATTATTTTCCTACCATCTACTAGATTAGAAACAGAAGAAAAATTATGGAAATGTCTGTTTTCCCTCAATAGGAGTACCTATTTATTAAAGTTAATTAATTACTATTCTTTAAACATTTTCAAAATAGACTCATAAGTGACAACTTTCAGAGAAAACAAGGGTTTTTGGATGTAAATATTTACTTATAACATGGATAAAATAATTTTGTTAAATATTAACTCCATATTCATAATGTTCTCTATTGTTTTTGCATTTTGTTTAACAATAGAGAATCTAAGATATTTAGTGTTCATGAGTTTCATACAGTTTCCTGTCAATGTACTTTGTCTTTTTTTTATTGGACTACTAATCATTTATTTATGATTTGTTGGAACTACTCATATTTTAAATATGTCAAGTGAACTGCAAGCACTTGTTGCTGATTTGATATTTGCTTTTTACACATATTCATTGTATCCTCTGAAAAAGAAAAGTTTTATATTTTAACAAATTCCAATCCATAAATTTTTTTTTAAATTTTCTGTTATTGGTTAGGGCTATGTTTGGATATTTAATTTTAACCGTAATGTTGCAAGTGATATTTGTCTATGGTATTTTTTCTTTATATGTTGGAAAAGTGTATTTGACATCCACTATGGAATTAATATTTATTAATGACATATTATACCTTTGTGCAACTATAAAATACATATAGCCAATTATCTGAACACCATTTTATGAACTGTTTATCACTTATCCACTGATTTGAAACACTATCTTTATCATATATTGGATTTTAGGTTTATCGAGATTATGTAACATGAAATTATTTAATTATGAAATTATGTGAATTCAAGCATGACAGTCAGCTCTTCTTCCCCACCACTACCCTGTAAAAGGATGGATGGAATAATTGCTTCCCTATGGCTTAAGTGTATGAGAGGTATACAACATGGTCTTGATGAAGTGGGAACTACACAGAAACTGTTTTTGGTCCTGAAATGTACTCCAGCTTTACCAATTTGTTCTACACATATACCATTGAGGGTAGAAGCTGAATTTTGCTAATGATTATATTTACACTACTTAACATTGTGCCAGATACTGAGTAGATGCTTAGAAACATGTTTAATGACTTGTTTTATTGATAGAGACCTAATTATCTGCTGTAGTGGTGCTATCTCATTCAGAATCATTTTGACCAGCCTTTCTCCATCATGAATAAAACACTTATTTACACACTTGTGTATATGCACATGTGCATAGAAACACACACACCCTTTGCAGAGACAAACTGCATCGAAAGCATGTACAAACATTATAGTATTTTTGTTGATTCTGACCTGATTCTGATTCTATTGTATACATTTTCATTCTGATCACAATAACAATAAAAATAGAAAACTATAAGTTGTGAAGCTGGAAGATGCAGAACATGAAAGATCGAATTACCAATTTTTTTTTCTATTTTCTTTAGTTGGCTGCTGATAAAATCAGAAAAGAAATGGACACAAAAATGAAAGTATGCAATGTGTGTGCGTGTGTGTGTGTGTGTGTATCACATGCACTCGTTTCCATGATGTACATATGGAATTTCATAACCAGCCAAACTAAGCTTCATAAGTGAATGAGAAATAAAATCCTTTACAGACAAGCAGATGCTGACAGATTTAGTCACCATCAGACCTGCCTTCCAAGAGCTCCTAAAGGAAGCACTAAACATGGAAAGGAAAAACCAGTACCAGCCTCTGCAAAAACACACCAAAATATATAAACCAATGAAACTAGGAAGAAACTGCTTCAACTAATGTGCAGAATAACCAGCTAACATCATGATGACAGGACCAAATTCACACATAACAATATTAACGGTAAATATAAATGAGCTAAATGCCCCAATTAAAAGACATACACTGGCAAATTGGATAAAGAGTCAATACCCACAGGTGTGCTGTATTCAGGAGACACATCTCACTTGCAAGGTCACACATAGGCTCAAAATAAAGGGATGGAGGAATATTTACCAAGCAAATGGAAAGAAAGAAAAAAAAAGCAGGAGTTGCAATCCTAGTCTCTAATAAAACAGACTTTAAACCAACAAGGATAAAAAAGGACAAAGAAGGGCATTACATAGTAGTAAAGGGATCAATGCAACAAGAAGAGCTAAGTATCCTAAATATATATATATGCCAAATACAGGAGCACCAGGATTCATAAAACGAGTTCCTAGAGACCTACAAGGAGACTTAGACTCCCACACAATAATAGTGGGAAACTTTAACAACCCACTATCAATATTAGACAGATCAACAAGAAAGGAAATTAACAAGGATATTCAGACTTGAACTCAGCTCTGGTCCAAGTGGACCTAATAGATACCTACAGAACTCTCCACCCCAAATCAACAGAATATACATTCTTCTCAGCACCACATAGCACTTATTCTAAAATCAACCACATAATTGGAAGTAAAACACTCCTCAGCAAATGCAAAAGAATGAAAATCATAACAAACAATCTCTCACACCACAGTGTAATCAAATTAGAACTCAGAATTAAGAAGCTCACTCAAAACTGCACAACTACATGGAAACTGAACAACCTGCTTATGAATGACTACTGGGTAAATAGCAAAATTAAGGCAGAAATAAATAAGTTCTTTGAAACCAATGAGAACAAAGACACAACATATCAGAATTTCTGGGATACAGTTAAAACAGTGTTTAGAGGGAAATTTACAGCATTAAATGTCCACATTAGAAAGTGGGAAAGATCTAAAATAGACACCCTAACATCACAATCAAAAGAAGCAATGGAAAACACATTAAAAACCTAGTATAAAACAAGAAATAACTAAGATCACAGCAGAACCGAATGGGAGAGAAACACAAAAAAACCTTCAAAAAAAAATCAATGAATCTAGGAGTGGGTTTTTTGAAAAGATTAACAAAATAGATAGACCGGTAGCCAGACTAACAAGGAAGAAAAGAGAGAAAGATCAAATAGACACATTAAAAAACGATAAAGGGGATATCACCACTGATCCCACAGAAATACAAACTATTATTAGAGAATACTGTAAACACCTCTACACAAATAAACTAGAAAATCTAGAAGAAATGGATAAAGTCCTGGACACATACACCCTCCCAAGACTAAAGCAGGAAGAAGTCAAATCCCTGAATAGACCAATAACAAGTTCTGAAATTGACTCAGTAATTACTAGCCTACCAACCAAAAAAAGCCCAGGACCAGATGTCTTCACAGCCGAGTTCTACCAGAGGTACAAAGAGGAGCTGGTACCATTCCTTCTGAAACTATTCTGAACAATAGAAAAAGAAAGACTCCTCCCTAAATCATTTTATGAGGCCAGCATCACTCTGATTCCAAAACCTGGCGGAGACCCAATAGAAAAAGAAAATTTCAGGCCAATATCACTGATGAACATCGATGCGAAAATCCTGAATAAAATACTGGCAAGAGAATCCAGCAGCACATCAAAAACTTATCCACCACGATCAAGTTGGCTTCATGCCTGGCATGAAAGGCTGGTTCAACATATGCAAATCAATAAACATAATCCATCACATAAACAGAACCAATGACAAAAACCACATGATTATCTCAATAGATGCAGAAAAGGCCTTCAATAAAATTCAACACCCCTCATACTAAAAACTCTCAATAAACTAGGTATTGATGGAACATATCTCACAAAAATAAGAGCTATTTATGACAAATGCATAGCTAATATCATGCTAAATGGCCGAAAGCTGGAAGCATTACCTTTGAAAACTGGCCCAAGAGTAGGATGCCCTCTCTCCCCACTCTTATCAACATAGTATTGGAAGTTCTGGCCAGGGCAATCGAGTAAGAGAAAGAAATAAAAGCATGCAAATAGGAAGAGAGGAAATCAAATTGTCTCTGTCTGCAGATGACATGATTGTATATTTACAAAACGCCACCACCTCAGCCCAAAAATTCCTTAACCTGATAAGCAACTTTGGCAAAGTCTCAGGATATAAAATTAATGTGCAAAAATCACAATCATTCTTATATACCAATAACAGACAAGCAGAGAGCCAAATCATTAGTAAACTCCCATTCACAATTGCTATAAAGAAAACAAAATACCTAGGAATACAACCTACAAGGGATGTGAAGGACCTCTTCAAAGAAAACTACAAACCAGAGCTCAAGGAAATGACAGGACACAAACATATAGAGAAACACTCCATCCTCATGGATAGGAAGACTCAATATCATGAAAATGGCCATATTGCCCAAAGTAATTTATAGATTCAATGCTATTCCCATCAAGCTACCATTGACTTTCTTCACAGAACTAGAAAAAAACTATGTTAAATTTCATATGGAAGCAAAAAAGAGCCTGTGGAGCCAAGGCTAACCTAAGCAAAAAGAACAAAGCTGGAGGCATGACGCTGCCTGACTTCAAACTATATTACAAAGCTAAAGTAACCAAAACAGCATGGTGCTAATACCAAAACAGATATATAGACCAATGAAACAGAATAGAGGCCTCAGAAATAACACCACACATCTACAACAATCTGATCTTCAACAAACCTGACAAAAGCAAGCAATGGGGAAAGGATTCCCTATGTAATTAATGGCGCTGGGAAAACTGGGTAGCCATATGCAGAAAAGAGAAACTAGACCCCTTCATTATACCTTATAAAAGAATTAACTCAAGGTGGATTAAAAACATAAATGTAAAACCTAAAACTATAAAAACCCTAGAAGAAAACCTAGGCAATATGATTCAGGACATAGGTGTGGGCAAAGACTTCATGACTAAATCACCAACAGCACTTGAAACAACAGCCAAAATTGACAGATGGAATCTAATCAAACTAAAGAGCTTCTGCTCAGTAAAATAAACTATCACAAGAGTGAACAGGCAACCTACAAAATATGAGAAAATTTTTGCAATCTATCCATCTGACAAAGGTCTAATATCCAGAATCTAGAAGGAACTTAAACAAATTTACAAGAAAAAAAAAACAAACAACCCCATCAAAAAGTGGGCAAAGGATATGAACAGACACTCCTCAAAAGAAGATATGTATATGGCCAATAAACATATGAAAAAAGCTCATTATCACTGTTCATTAGAGAAATGCAAATCAAAACCACAATGACATACCATCTCACACCAGTTAGAATGGTGATCATTAAAAATTCTGGAAACAGCAGATGCTGGAGAAGATGCAGAGAAATAGGAACACTTTTACACTGTTGGTGGGCTTGTAAAATAGTTCAACCATTGTGGAATACAATGTGGTGATTCCTCAAGGATATAAAACCAGAAATACCATTTGACCCAGCAATCCCATTACTGGGTATATACCAAAGGATTATACATCATTCTACTCTAAAGACACATGTACATATATGTTTATCATGGGACTATTTACAATAGCAAAGACTTGGAACCAACATAATGCCCATCAATGATAGACTGGATGAAGAAAATGTGGCACATATTCACCATGGAATACTACACAGCCATAAAAAAGGATGAGTTCACGTCCTTTGCGGGGATATGGATGAAGCTGGAAACCATCATCCTCAGCAAACTAACACAGGAACAGAAAACCAAACACTACATGTTCTCACTCATAAGTGGGTGCTGAACAATGAGAACATGTTGACACAGGGAGAGGAACATCACACACTGGGGTCTGTAGGTGGGTGTGGGGAAAGGGGAGGGAGAGCATTAGGACAAATAGCTAATGCATGTGGAGCTTAAAACCTAGATGACGGGTTGATGGGTGCAGCAAATTACCATGGCACAAGTATACCTATGTAACAAACCTGCATGTTCAGCACATGTATCCCAGAACTTAAAGTAAAATTTTAAAAAATGAAAGTATGCAATATGTGTATGTGTGTGTATACATACATATAAAACAAGCACTCATTTTCATTTTGTACATATATGCACATTATGAGTGTGAATATATGTTAAATAATATCCTATCAGTTTTGTATTTGTAACACATATATGTACATGCATATACAACAAATAGAGGTGTTTTGCATAATAATTTCATTTATATTCATTTCATCAGCTAAGAACTAAAAAGAATTTAAATCAAAATCAATTATTCATTTACAGGTGTTTTTAACCATCATCTCCCCCTTTATCTTCACTTTTATGCCTCCTTGTATTGCCATTTTGTGACTTTTTTGCCATAAATTATACATATTTGGAACAGTCACTTTAAGAAATTCAATCTTTGGATAAGATCTCTAAGATTGATTTAGTATGAATACGTGTGTGGGCACACACTTGACAAAGAAAGGTCAGTTATAAATATATGTGTACACTTATCAAAATAATTCACATAAAATCTCTGAATAAAATTATCTGTATGCTTTTTCTGTCAATAAAAGCAATATAGTATAATTCTTGGTAGTAAACCTGTTTGTTTTCATTCTGTTGCCTACCATGTGAGCTGCCATGTTGGTATAAAACATCGATCATTTGATATTTTACTACAGCAAATAATAGTGATCCCCACGAAATAATAAATAAATCAGTGAGTTTCACGGAAATAAGTTTTTGGATGGATCAGATAATTTGAAGTTGTTAGTTTATTCTCCAGCAAGGTGAAAGAAAAAAGCTGTTAGTTTGTTCTCTATCAGGTGAACGAAGATGAAAACTAAAGTTCTCAAGGCCAGTGCATAATAATGGTGCCGTATTCTGTGCATCAATCACCATTACCAAATACCTATATTGCCAAATATTTCATGTACCGCTTTAGTGGTGATTAATCAATGTGCCATGGCACTGAAACTGAAACGAGACTTTGTAGTACAAGTGATATTCAAAGGGTTTTGAAAATTTATCAGCTCTATAGATATAGATGAAAATTTATCATCATCTATCTAGAAATCCTGTTTTTATAAATGTTACCTAGCCAAATATTGGTTTTATTTACTTAATATTTAGAAAACATGAGTTTAGTAAAAATTGTTCAGATTTTCTTAATGTAGTGTGTGAAATTACTATGTAATTATACAAGAAATATGCTACACAGCTGAATACACAAATAGGTCAGCAGAGGGAGCAAAAGGTGCCTTTCCCCTATAATCCACAGCAACATCACCCGCTCTTCTCTCTACATCATCGATGTATGTTATCTAAAGTCCTGTGCAAATGCCACCTCAACACAAGTCCTCTAGCCTTGCCTTCTTATCAGAAGCAGCTCGAAAGCCCCGATAATTCTAGAACCACTGAAAAATACACACTTGTTGCAAGGATTGAAAAGCCTCATATTGCAAATTCAGAATTCACAGTACTGAAAAAATTCATAATTTTTTAAAGTTACAATACTGTGAACTATACAAAATGAATTATGCTGGGATCCGATGACTCTCTTCATTCCAGCCTATCTTATATTTTCTCATTCATTTCTCCACATAGTCACAACAACAGACTCACTATTACATTTCATTAATGGCTATTTTATAATAAATGATCTCAATAGCATTTCTGAAACCTCTGCTGTTCTGGTTTTACAGAACTCTTGAATTTTTGAATGAGTTAGTTTTTGATTGAAAAAGACCTGATTCTTATGCTTAGAAAAGCCATCATTTCTTTCTGTAAGCTTTCCGTCTTCTATAAGCTTTACATGTTCCATAAGCAAACATTCGCTGGTTTTGTGATCAAACTAGAGAGGCAAATTCAGTTAATAATAACAACGTCATTTATCATCCTCAAATCTAGTGTTATGGATAATACGATCTCCACAAGGAGACGCTTGCACGAGCGACAAGAGAAAGACAATCAACAGTCTTTTACTCATACCAAGATATGTCCACACACACTTGTTTCAACAGTCAAAGTAACGCCATATGTCCCCAGTGATGTGGGTGGGCAAAAGGAACAGTTGGCCTGCTAATGAGGGCCATATGTACACGCAGCCTATCGTACCATCCTTCTTACTTATGGTTGCTGAAAACTCAGTGGAAGAGCTTGCTCTGAGGAATGGCATGGCTGGAGGAGGAGAGGCTTCCTTAAGAGCAGGAAAGGACCATTTGTTGTACAACTACTGTATCTCTGAGACTGGGAGCTAAAGATACGCATGTACGTTACTCATTCTTATTAAGAGTTACTTACGCATCCGTAGAGTTCTTTACTCCAGTTTCACCTTCTTTCACTAAATTCTTTTGCATTTATGTGCAAAGGGATTTTGGGCCCTTTTCAAAAATTACTTTTCCTAATCAATCTTGTTAATTTGATGTTCATTTACATCGGCTTCTCTTTATTTTTAGCTTGATTTCCAGAAAAATTATACTTTCTTTGACATTGTTAAATGTTACAATATTAAAAGAAATGAAAAAGACTTAAAAACTTAGAATATTTGAATGAGGGTTTCTGGAAGGCAGAGAGAACAATAAGGCAAAAGTACTTACTGCACTACTGTTCCAAAGTAAAAGAAAAACAAAGATTTTAAAAATGATTATAGCAGCTTTGTATCTCAACCAGGGTTTCCTTTGAAATTTCTACAACTGCAAACACTATTCAGCAATTTGCACTGATTATAAAATTTATTGTTTTAAGGTCAATTGTGATACTATGATCAGATAATATAATTTACTTTACTCTTAATGGCTTCATTTTGACAACGGAGGGAGCTTTCAGGAAGGACAACGCTTCCTGCACAACAACCAGTAAAGCAGGTCACATCCATTTTCAATCTAATTTTAAGAAAAATGAAGGACAAACTACTTGTGAGGCAGCAAGAATTCATTTGCATTAAATTAATTTGAACAGGGCATTTCAAGTTCTCTCTGGCAACAATGGAATAAAGGGGAAAATGAATCTATCTTATGCAATGATCCTCTTCTAGGTTACAGAAAGATTTGAAAGGCTGACATGACCATTGCTAAATTTCTTCTAGAAGTCTATGATTAGTGTCATAGATATAACTCATGAGATAAAATATTCACAAAGAATGTCTGTGAACTGCATCAATTGTGATGGAACTACTGTCTAACATCCCTTTGAAAAGTTATATTCTGCAAAGGTTAAAAAAACACCAACCTTTCGATGCTTTCTTATATGGATGAGCTTTTGTCAACAAGAACTAAGCTTCACAATTAAGCACTATGGAAGATAATGTTCTAGGTTAATTTAAACCTAACTAATCCAGGACTTGGCCTTGATAAATAATGGGTTTAATTAATATTTTTGACCCTAGCAGTGCAAATACTTTTACTTATATTTTACTAAAGCTAGTTTTGACAAATCTAAGGGTATTTAATTTATCAGTATCTGTTGTCAGATGAAAACTTCCCCATCAATACCTTCTAATGGTTCAAAAATAAACTGTTACCCCCACAGATACATTGTTTTTCCATGCGTAAGCAAGTACATTAATTTCAGGGTCTCAAGGCATAAAAGTGATATTACCACTTGTGATAGGCTGCATAATAGTCCCAAAAGATGTTCTTCACCTAATCTCCCGGCCCTGGGAATGTGCTGCCTTACACAGCCAAAGGACTTGTAGATACGATTCATTTAAGGATCTGGAGACAAGGTGATTATCCCAGATCATCCACGTGAGTCCAAAGTAATCACAGGAGTCCTTAGATGAAGTGGAGAGAAGGACTCAAAGTTAAAGGAGGAGACAGCGCGGAGACAGAAACAGAAATAAAAGCAACGCACCTTGAAAATGGAGGAATGGGGAAAAGACAATGGAGACAGGTGCCACCAGAAGCAGAAAATGCAAGAGAATGGATTCTCCCCTCAGCACCTCGAGAAGGAACCCACACTGCAGACACATTGACTTAGCCTAATTAAAGTGATTTTGGACTTCTGATCTTTGAAACTGCAAGACAATAAATATGTGTTAAGTTATGTAAATGTGTCGTAATTTGTTATAGCAGCAGTAATACAACTAATACACCACTACAATAAGCAAAGGAAATAAAGTGCAATAGTGACAAACTTAAGGGTTTCCAGGAAAGAGAAACGAAGTGGTAAACTCAATCACAGGATTATATTAGTAACTGTAGTATATGTTACTTGCTTACCCATTCAATCACATTATTGCTGTAATTATCATTATCATCCAATCAATATGATTACACCAGTATGTATAACTTAGACATGAAAATTTTTTTCTATTTCACTCTTCCCATAATTCCATGCAGCTACCCCTAAGCAACTATGTATCTGATGAAGCTAATATTTTCAGGGAAAATCTTCCATGTTAAGCAGAAAATTTACATCTAAAATTAAATTCTTTTAAGGCAGTCTGGGGACAATACCTAGAAAATTCAAACATTACTTCTCAAGAATACCACTAGCAGTGAGTTTGTGACGCTATCTTCCACCAACTGAATCAAAATTAATTTTAAATATTTTCAAAGCAATATTTTTAAAAATCGTGTACACATTTTTTCCTCTTGGTAAAAATAAACCACTTCTCAACCATCCATTATATTTATGTTAGTTACATGAAGTCCATACATGAATTATCATACCACAAATAGAAAACTATTTAAATAGAAAAATCTCACTTGGTGCTGACAGAATGACAGCATAAAACTGTTAAGCATGAGGAGAAAGTTGTTTGCAGTGTAAATATTTCCCTTTTCCTATCAAAGTGTGTCCTGTGATCTAGCGCTCTTCTCTCCACATGCTTAAGTACAGCAAAAGTTATAAAAACACTCATTCTAGTTTTCTATACTTTAATGGTTGTAGAACATCAGAAGAGAATTGGGAGATGGGAATGTTTTGTGCTTGACATTGCATTTGAGGGGAAAATAAAAACTTGGACATAATATGTGGGATGTCTTCACAGTAATACATGGGAGGGCAAGCAAAAAATGCTATCAAATTTCTACCATGCGCTGAGCCCCTTATATAAACAAATATCCAGCCTTTCTAATGTACTAACAACCACTCTTCATAGCAGGTATTCTATTCCCAGCTTGTAGGTAAGAAACAAAGCTTCAGAAAGGGATCTTCACCAATGTCACACAGTCAATAAAAGGCAGAACTAGGGCAAATATCAATAATAAAAATAGCAATCTAATCCTAATTGGACCTGGCACTGTTCTAAGAAGAAAATCATTAACAAAGGATTTTGAGTTACCACACTCTTAGTCTCCCCGTTTTACAAAAGAAGCAACTGGGGTAAAGTGAAGCTATGCCGTTTCTTTTCAAGCTCATATACCTAACAAGATACCACTTTAATCATGGGTCTCTGATAGATCGTGTACCTCATTTCTAGCGTTTGCTGAGATTTTTCTTATTAACCCTAAGCAAGTATTTGATCCCTGGTAAGTATGCTGTAATTTTTTCACCGCTCATTCTTATCACGGTTCTTCAAGAAAAGTACAGTTCAACACATTTGTCCTATTTGGTTACAAATTTTGAAATTCAAAATATGTATCACACTAAGCTGTTAGCTCCATTTGGAATTTTAAAAAACTAAATTTCTCACTCAGTTAAAAAAAATTGCATTGTTTACTCCCATATCTACAATATAGCTTATAAGTGTATATTTGTATTGAAAACATAATTTTCTACAACTTTTATAATATTTAAATACTATTTAAGGTTTTAATAATATTTAAATATTTAAATAATACATTTAAAAACATAGTTCAACAAGTCCGAATAATCCATCACTTACTTATGACAGAATATTTGTTCAGTATCTTCTGTTTGTTCACTCTTGTGTAATATATCCTATTTTAAGAATCAAAAACTTCTCTTAATGTCAACACTACAGCCTCTTCACAATTCCTACTTATTCCTAATTACCCTTCAGGAGCAAATAAAATGAATTTATCCCAAATTTCTTTGCTTTGAAACAACTTCAGTGAAAATGGTGGTTGTCAACCATATCTACCATTCATATATCCCATTGTTTTCTGCATTAAATTTCATCTAATACTCCTTATGCCATCAGTGTCACTACAAAGGGGGACAGGGGATGAATCTCATCATGAACAAAGGTATATACACTAGATCTTAGGATGTTCAATCATTTCCTTACTCTATTATGTCCCATCTGAACTACTCATATTAAAATGAGCAACTATATGAACATGGTACTTTTAAGAAAGGATGTTCAAAAATTAATTCATATCTTGTACAAATTGGTATCCAAGAAATCATGACCTAATAGGCATCACATATGTGAATGAAAAAATTCACTTTCAGCAATGAATGTTGATGACACTCCTTTAGCAAGAGTTGTACCGAGCTACCCACAACTCCTCAGCACTCACTATTCTCATACATGCGGTCGGACAATGTCCAAGGGTGCAGTGATTCTGTCCAGAGGCTTTTCTGGGCCGTTAGAGCTGTCTCAGCCTGTGTACAGGGTTATACAGACACTCTAGGGCATTCATGACTCTGATCACTGGAGCAGCCCTGTACTAACTGCAAATTTATGGAGGAAACTTTCAAGTCCTCTTGCCCCCCAGTTGGGGTAACTCTGTTACCTATTTCATGTGGTCTCAGTTCTCCAACAAAAATGATCTCGGCCTGCTCATCTTACTTCCATTTCACTACATGGCACAACTAGAAGTTGACTAGGTATTCTGCTTTAATGTATATGCAAAGCCCTCTTGTTCAGGAATGTTTGTAGAATAATATTTCTAAATTAGGAATACAATTGGTCTTGTTCTTTCCTGAGGGATAAAATGTCATCTCTCTTCTTCTCTCCCTCTCTCCTTTCTTCCTAACTCAGCTAACCCTCTATCTGAAAGAATTACAAAGGAAGAAATCTAGGGCATTGTTTAGCATTCTCAGGAGGATTGGAAATGTTGGAATGACAGCGAGTATCACACATACACTGCTTGAAGTATTTTGTAGGATCCAAGGGAAGAGAAAATTTTGACATTCCAGAAAATTTAAGTCATCCTTTTAATATCAGGACCAGAAAGAAACAGGTCACACGGGCAAGAGCCATAAAACTAATTATCTTGACTCTTTCCAGAATACCTGAGCTATAAATGTACAGGGAATCCTGTAATCAGATGCAAAGTTGTGTATAATATACTTAGTTCCCAAATGTAACTAGGAATTTTATGTATATAATGTGAAAAATCGTTCCAAAGTATTTGAGACTCCAAAAACTTTCCTAGCTAGCATTCAATATTCTTGCTTAACTTCTCCTTATACCCCGAACTGTATTGAGCATGCATAGACACACAAAAGCTAGGATCAACTATTACCGCTTAAGAAAGAAAAGGAGGAAAACGGCTGTATTATAGGGATTTAGTTTTCTTCCTCAACTCTTGAAGAAGCCTATTTGTATCAGCCCGTGTCAGACAACAAAGTACTTATCAATAAAGTTTTATGAATGTGGTCACATATGAAATATAAGAGCATTCAGTTTCTACCTCTCCTTTTCTCATAAATCCTACATCAGATAGACATTAGCTATATCTGCCAATGTTTCCACGGAATCTTAAAGACTATTCACTGCAAAGCTGGCAGTGTAGCCTGAAAGCAAGTTATGTCTGCGTTGCAACTTCACACTAAGTGGTTTAAAAATACAACTAAATGTGGCCTGTCTTTATCTTGATTATAAGACATAAATTATCCCAAGAATATTCTTAGTAAAAATTGGGTCTCCCGGTCAAGCCACTTCTATTAAGAAGGACACAGGTCAGTTTTTAGGAGTTTAGGTGTTATTTGGAAGTTAGGAGCATCTAAATATGGAATATAACTCCATTAAATTATAGTATATTTTATATCAAAGAGAAACGACAAAAATAAGAAATGTTTTAAGTATTTTTTCGTATAGCGTGTTCATATATAATTACTTCAGTAGTCTCAATGTAGTCATGCAATTGTTTGGGTAAAGAACTAAACTTGAAGTTAAATAGCATAGGTCTGAATTCTTATGGTTTATAACATTCATATATTTTATATGTTCCAGAATAATATGTAATTTCTAAGTTTATAACATAATAATTACAGAAATCTAGGTAAAGTAATACTTCTGTGACACAGTCTCTTCATCTACAAAATGGAATATTGCTTTTCTCCTTAAATTTATATTAAAAATTGGAGAAGTAATATATGTGAAAGAACCTTACATTAAATATGCAAGTTTTATTTGTTGAATTCAAACAGTCATTAAAGAACAAAATAAAACATTACATTTGGATTAACAAAGTAGATACATATATCTCAATCTGAGAAACCTTTAAGCTCTCTTGACCATAAAATGACATTGGATCCTATAGGAGAGTTTGGTAAATATTTGAAAGATATTTCAATTTCACACCTAAATGTTGATTCTGACATTTATTTCCTAAACTTATCATTTGTATACTTACCTGCTATTAAATCCACAGGGGTCATGTCACTAACTGTATGCCCACCGATTTTATTGAGAGGTATTCAGCAAGGCCCACAAAGTAAGTATTGAATTTTTTTAAAAAACAGACCCAAAACACCTAAAAGCAAAACACTTAGTAAATTCTTATAATCATGAAGATCACAAATTAGTGCTATTAGTAAGAAAGAAACTTCTAAACCAAATAAAGTCCTAATACCTCCAACGAATTTTGTCTCTCTGATACACACACACACGATTAAAAAAAAAATGAAGGAAATGTAAAAAAATAAATAAATGAAGGAAGTTCTGTGGGAAATGTCCATAATTTCATGCCCAGAATTTCCCTATCAATCTCTTTCCCCAAAGTTCTTCCGAGAAAATAAAGTTGCCTTTCTCTCAACGTTAACTCATCACTTTTCTCATAGCATTTTCAAAAGAAATATTTCCTGTCAGCCGGCCACTTAAACTTTGTGCTGTTAAAGAAATCCAAAAAGGTATCAATTTTGCAACAAAGGATAAAGAGGAGACGAAGTGAACCAACATGGCTTTTAAGCTAAATTGCCGTCACCTGTCACAGGTTGTCTAGCGAGCCTCAAGTTCCCTCTAATAAGCTTATGGAGGGTGCGGAGCAAAGGCACCTCAAGGTGCTCTGCGGGTTTTCCCCTGGTAAATTAGGCTGAAAGGAAAAGAGTCCCACCCCCCACCCCCAAACTTGGAGACCAGGGCTGCCCTGCCGAATGCTGTGCCCAGACCTCCTACTTCCACGCCCTTCCAGTCCTTTCCTCGGCTTGGAAAATTGGGCATGAGGCAAGCAAAAGGAAGGACAGAAGGCCAAAACGGGCATCCGGGAAGCCAAATTTCTGTCTCAAAAGCTCGTCTAGAAACGCGTACATAGCGCGTGCCTTGCGGACATCTCCTAAAACCCCGTTCACTGAAGCTAATTCCTCCCGAACGCCCCCACGCCGGCTGAGGATCGCAACCGCCCATCCGCCCCTCCAGCCTGTGCAGCCGCCCCCAAAACCTCCCGTGAATCGGGAAATGTCAAGGCAGCAGCGCTTGGGGAGCCGAGCAGCCTCGCCAGTTCCAAGTCTCTGGTTCGAGACCCCTCGCTTCGCCTCTTTGGGGAACTCACCTGGAGTCAGGTTTAGATGGCAGCCTCCACCCAGGGGACCGGGAAGCGGCCCCGGGAAGCGCCGCCGCGTCCTGTGAATAACGAGCGCAGCACAGCGGAGCAGCTCCCCCTGGACTGGCCGCTCCCCGATTCCTCCCGCTCTGTCCGGGAACCGTCCCTCCGTTCTTTCCTCTCCCTCCCCTGCCTGCAGCCGCCGCGCTCCCTCCTCCTGCTGGCGGCTCAGGGCTGTGCTTCCGCCTCCCTCCTGCGGGCGCACGAGCTGCCCGCGCTGCTAATGAGCAGGCTCCAGGCTCCGCCCGGCCAGGGGTGCGCACACACCCCACGCCGGAGACGAGCTCCCGGGAGCGGAGCTATGGATACGCCTGGTGCGGCCGCTGGAGAAATGAACTGGAGGAGGCATCCAGCATCTCACACTTTCTGGCCACTCAGCTTAACTAAGCCATAACCCCAGACTTCTTCCTAAATCTCCAGTAATTTACAGGTGCTGAAAAGTCAATGAGGGGTTTGAGCACAATCTGTGTTAACAGTATTGCCAGTATAGACATGCTAATCTGGCTAGATTCTAGGGATGAAATGTTCAAGGGACGGTATATGATTCTTTCTGGTGGTTATTTTGACATATTTTGGCTATACTTACAGATCTGTAAAATAAACCAGCAATCTTCTAATCATGACAACACAGATTCCTAATTGAAGGCAGCTGATACTTATTAAATACCAGGCTCTGTTTAATAGGCTCTTCTTTCCCAGCTGATCTTTACTACAATTCTGTGAGCACTACTAGCACCCCTATTCTATATTTTAAGAATTTGGGTTTAACTTTTAAAACAAGACGGTCTTAAAACAAGACTAAGGATCATGTCCAACCTTGCAGAGATTCTAAGTTTCTGAGCCTAAATAATAACTGAAATCTGTAGCTCCCACAACCCATAGCCTGTGTATAATGTGTTGCAGCATCTTGGATGGTACTGTGTAACTGAACCAACAAAGATAATAGGACCATCAGCAAATACACACCACGAGACTAATGAATACCTAGAATCCTAGTGAGACTTGTAAATAGTCAAGCACCCTAAGTAACAATAGTTCAAGTGCATGCTAAACATGGTGATTACTTATAAAAGAACAGCAACCAGTATGAGTGAAGACAGGCAAATAATGTTCAAAATGTTCAGAATCAATGTCCAGCCACTTATGAGTTGAATTCCCCACTCTAAAAAGGAGGCCAGATGTGATGTATTCTAAGAAGTCTACAATGGGCGTGGTCTTTTCGCAACCAAAAAGGGCTTTTTAAACACTTATTTCCCATTAAGAATATGCAATAGCTAATTAATATTAAATCTGAAAATCAGTGATAATTTATTTCAACTAACCTTACATGAAAAAATCATTACTCATTCAGGCTTTTAGAATTAGATTAAATAGCATTGAGTATCAAATTTACTTCAACCCATAGAAATAATAGACAGTTAATTAATAAAGTAAGTAATTTAATTAACTTTACTTTTGTGTCATGATGTATTTTTCCTTAGGAAAAGGATAAGACATTTTTTCCATGTTATAAAATACTAGAATATGACTCTTATATTTTTCTTCATGAAGATTAAAGAATTAATAAAATAAGTACAGACATATTGTCAACAAATCTATCCAGATCATTCATTCTCCACTCAAGAAATTATGCTAGGCAAGCTTTATTTCTCCATATGTACGAGGCAATTCAGAGGTCAAAAATTTGAAAACACTTCAATGAACATCAACCATTAATTAACTAAGAGTAGATTTTATTTATAAACAACTTTAAAAGACTATAAAAAAGGTATAACAAACTTCTACTTTATCAGTACTGCTACTCCTGTTGAACACAAAGATATATAATTATAGTTTTCTCCCTATTTAAAATATTTATTGATTCTGGCATAATAATGTCATACTCATCCCTCAATAATCAGTGTACATGGAACCAGAAATCTTTTCTTTCACCTAGTCAATTGAAGTATTTCTGTGTTTTGCATGTTAACACTCTATTTATTCTGTGTTTCTAGTGCTTATCCTCAAAATTTTTATAGTTCCGTTCACATATGAATTCTACCAATCAGCACTATATATAAATAATGCAACGTATAAAATGTGTTAAATAAATGGATGTAAGATTTATGCTAAATTTTTCACATAGTAAGTACTTCAAAACCCTTATTATTTTTCCTTAAGCTTTTATGTGCATATATTTTATCTCTCCAACTAAAGAATAAACTTCTAAATAAGAAGAGTTTTGTCTATAAATTTTACGCATTTTAATACATTATTAATCTAAAACCTTGGACTAGAGTTTGGAATTCTTTTATGTATTCATTTATTGATTCAAAAAATAGGTGTCCATGCCATTTTTTCTAAACCTTGTGCAAGATGTAGGGTATACAATGATGTCCAGACTTTAGAGTCCTTGACCTCATGGCGTTTAAAGTGCAGTAATGTACAGTAATTTTAAAATCTATTTATTATTATTTAAAACAATCAATGAATACATTCTTGTCAAAAATAACTGAAAAGTCTGTCTGAATTCCCTGGCCAAGGCCAAAACATGAAAGCAAAAGAGCTGCCTGAAAACAGTGCAAGCCACTCTCCAGAGGGTTTCTCTGTTGAAACAGCACATCGCATTATGGAAATAATGAGAAAAATTAGTAACTGTGCAAACGACAACACATATGCATCTTTGTGGTTTCTGACCTTTTAGCATCGTCGAAGCAAGACCACAAACCTTTCAACACCAGGCGTGGTATTAATCTTGCACAGAATATAATGTTTTCACATATTTTATTCTGATTTCCTACAAAGTAATTTCAATTTCTAGCTAAAGCTAATGGATTTTTCTAGTGAAAACATTGTGTACCGAATGACTTTCCAGTGAGATCCGCGTACCATGCGCCATTTTCATGTTCGTGCTCATTTCTCTGAAGTCTGTTTGCCTTTAATTCACCATAATGAAATTCCTTGTGTACTTTTATTGGCAACCATTGCATAGTGACACTTGCATCCAAATGTAATTCCATTTGAGCTTGGCAGTGTTTGCTTTTTTATCAGAAGAGGAAAGTTAGAGGGAACAAGGGGCAAAGATGTGTGTAAGAATATCTGAGGGACCATCACAGCATCATCACAAATTCAAGATTTTTTTGAAACATTAGACAAGGGACTCACAGCCATGCCCTGGGATGGCTGAAACACTTCACAACCTGCTCATGTTTATGACCAAAATCATCACCTAAAATGAATTCAATGTGTCAATATCATAATATTGTTTGTGTATAAGTAATCATGAAGCAGTTAGGGAAGGGAGTATAATCTAGTAAGAAATTGGAACAAAAAGTGTTAGACAAAATTCAAGAAGATTTAAAAGAAGAAAATTAACCTGTCTGATCTGAACAGAATTGGAAAAGCACATCAATCATAGCTCTATACATTGACCATAGACTTAAAGCATAACATAAAAATAAAGAAGGCAGATAACTCAGGAAAACATTTCTATTAAATCTACTCCGTAAAGTTTTCCCATACTTTTATTTTACTAACAGGAGCATACATTTAAATCTGACAAAATCATATATATTTTGTTGATTCAATTTGTAGCAGATAGAGGAGCATGTCCCAGTGCTATGACAGTGAGTTGTCACTATAACATACCACTGCTTTACATCTTACCCACAGGCTAAAATGTTTACCCCTAGAGTCGTGACTTTGTATATGACAGGAGATTGCTACTAAAAGTAAATATATTTGGCTGAAGGGTAGATACAACTTTAGGCCATTATATCATTCACTAAAATTTAGCTGGCATTTACATATTTACCTGCTTAGTTCATATGACAAATATGTTTGAGAGACTGCCATATACAAAAAAAAAGATGGAACCATCTTACAAATTTAGAGATTACTTAAAGAAATGGAACTGAAGGGTTAACTGTGATGGCAAGAATGAAGAGAGCAAAACCAGAGGGTACTTCAAGGAGAACAGGCATGAGAGAGGCATTATAATTTGGAGGGTGCTATGATTTGAACCTATGTGCCCATCCAAAGTTTGTATGTTGAAACTAAAATCCCAGGACAATGACATCAAGAGATGGGGCTTTTGGTTAAGTGATTAAATGAAGAAGGATCCACCCTCATGAATGAGATAAACGTCTTCGTAAAAGATGCTTTAGAGGAATGCCGGGCTCCTCAGTCTCTTCTGCCATGTCGTTACATTGTCCGTTTTTGCCCACTTTTGTCACGTGAAGACGAAGCAAGAAGGTGCCACCTCGGGACCAACTGCCAAATCTCCACTGCCTTGATTTCGGACTTCTCAGCCCCAGAACTGTGAGAAATACATTTCTGTTTTTTATGAATTACTCAATCTGTGGCATTTTGTTATAGCAGCATACAGACAAAAACAGGGTAAACAGCCTGGTGAGAGTGGATATTTTAGAAACTTGAGATGATTCAATGTCGCTGATTCTCCATTTTCTCATATGTAAAATGAAGGAAATAATGCTGATTACTTCATAGTTCATTGTACAAATTAAATTAACTATGTAAATAAAGCAAGCAATATAGTTCCTTTTATCTAGTATACATTGTTTAAGTGTTGTTGTCATTACATGAGGAAAACAAGAACTTCCCCAAACAGAAGGATGTGGGAACCAAAACTAAGATATAAGAAAGGACCAAAGTTCACTGTGACAATCTGGTCAAGCGCTGGTTAGGGAAGATAGCATAATGTTACGCATAGATATTATTATAGGATAATTTTCCTCCACCCCGAACTCCTCTAGCACTTTCCCTACGTCTTTCATTGCACTTCTTCATTTGTCTCTTTAATTACGGTTATTTATATAAATCTTTTAGCTTCCTACAAAAATAAGCTTGTAGTGGGACAGATTCTTGAGGATCTATGTCAAAGCAATTTTTCTATTTCCTACAGCAAGTAACCCAGTAGTAATCACACAGAATTTGTTAAAAGAATAAACATAGGAAGATTAATTTCCATTTTTTTCTTTGCTAATTTTTAATCAGAATTATACCATTGTTAGGGAGGGAGAAATTATAAATTGAGGACATGAGTACTAACATTTAAATCTGTTATTCTGCTTTATTTTAGAGCTTGCCATGTTTTGTGATTAAAAAAAGAAACAGGACATTCTATATAGCTGTTGCAAAACGTGTGGTCTGTTGGTGAACTAGCAGCACCAGCATTATCAAGATTTCCTTAGTTTGCAGGGCTACTGAGTCAGAATTCGCATTTTGACAAAACTCCAGGTGATTCATGCTCTGCATTTAAGTTGGAGAAGCACTGTTCTATAGTTCTCCTTATGTCCTAAATGCATTGTCAGTGAAAGAAAATACTATACGTATGATAATAATAACGGTAATATTAACAAAAATGTAACTATTAGTAATTTTCTATGCTCTCCCAGATACTAAGTCCTTTATTTAATACTTGTGATATTTCTGCGAAGTTGCAATTGATATCACCTACTAAACTGATACTCAGAAATCTGAAGTAATTCTCCAAGGTCACAAAGCTAGTGAATCACAAATCAGATTTTTAAACTCTTGCTGCTTCATTCCAAAGACTAAACCGTTTCTAACTCACGGTTAATACATTTGCTTCTGCCTTCCATTTCCTAAATATGGTTTCCTTTCTATTTCATTAGCTTTACTTATACATGACTGATTTTTAACCCTCTCTAACATTTGCAGAATATGGTGTACTATGGTTAATAAGGACAATACCAAGTAATATCATGTTGAGAAAGCGTGCAGAAGTAGCATCAAAAAACAGACTTTTTCCAAAATGTTTACTAAAAACTTTCAATAAAAACAAGATTTTCTACTTAGAATTTCTACCTTGCATAACTCAAATGGAGCATGATTATTAAAATGACAAAAAGGTTCCGTAATTGCCTAAGAGCTAAGAATAAGAATTGCTATATAAAAAAGCATAAATATGCCATATGAATGACATGTATAAGAATCATGGGAGTGCTATTTGGTATTTAGTATTTAGTTCCATTCTGCAGCATGATCAAAAAGAAGCATCTGTATAGTTCACTGTGCATTATAGCACAATAAATCACCTCATTAGGCTCAGATATATGTAAAGATTTACAGTCTGGGAAAGTCCACTAGATATTCTTAATCACTTCTTAGACTGTACTGTCCCCCATATTTCTCTTTTTCTATAGAAAGGTTGCACATGGAAAGGCTTTATTTGAAATCCAGCAATGAATGGAATGTCTGTGAAGCAAGAAATAGATGGAAATTGACATTTTAAAAGAAAGTTTGGCTTCTGAAGAGATACAGCTGTGACCTTGGTCTTTTTGTTGGAGAGAAGTATTCCCTAGCCTTACTGTACTATTTTTCCCAAAGCACCCTCTCTATTGTTCTCCCTTCATCTCTGGCTCGTATCATATGGCCCCTCCCTCATTCTATCTGGTGAGTTCTGAGAAAAATGCTTAAATTCTGCAGAGAAGATTGAGAACAATGCTAAATATTCCTCAGAGAAGCAAAATATTATGTTAACAGTTTATATTTTCACATGAAATTGTCTATCTCTTCTCTCTGTCTCATGTGTGTATGTGTGTATGTGTGTATGTGTATATATATATATACATATAATATAGAGTAGATATGTATATATAGAGTATAATATTCAGTATATATGTATATATAGTATAATATACCGTATATATGTATATATATACAGTGTGTGTGTGTATATATATATACATATATATATATATGTATATATATACTACCATTTACCTCCCAGGCTATACGTCCTGACATCTTAAAAGTAGAAAGCCCTCACAGGCCGCGGTTGCTCATGCCTGTAATCCCAGCACTTTGAGAGGCCGAGGCGTGCAGATCACCTGAGGTCGGGAGTTCAAGACCAGCCTGACCAACATGGTGAAACCCCATCTCTACTAAAAATACAAAAAATTAGCTGGGCGTTGTGTTGCGCACCTGTAATCCCAGCTACTCAGGAGGTGGAGGCAGGAGAATCACATGAACCCGGGAGTCGGAGGTTGTGTGAGCCGAGACCATGACATTGCACTGCAGCCTGGGCAATGAGAGCAAAACTCCATCTGAAAAATAAAGGTGGATAGGCCTTAAAAGACTTTTGAAAATGAGATTTGTCAAATATTTATTAGAGATGAAGAAAATAAGTGCGGACCCACACGTAACTTGTCTGAGGTCACAGAAGTAGGGACCCACACGTAACTTGTCTGAGGTCACAGAGGTAGTCATGCTGCAGCAGCCTTATTGGTTTTCCTCTATGACATGCATTATTATTGTTTTTGATCATTTCAAGAGGTTTCTAGTCGATAGTGGGACAAAATTTCTAATTTGGGAACCTAATTTTCTCTGCAAATCTTCTTTACATCTCTAGCTTATTAATACACCTCAGAAGTGTTACAGGAATTAATTCGCAGGATTTTGAAGAATATTTTGAGGTATGCTGGGAAAAATCATGTCAAGTATCAATGATTAGAAACTAAACAATCAATATTAGATATTGTAAAATTATATTTAATCTTCCATATGGCATAAATAAGTTATTTTAATGTACAGTCGTTGTACTTTGTAAATTTGCATATAAAATATTTGAAAAAATAACTTTCAATATGTAAAATGTAAATATACAAAGGAAAGGATCGGAAAAAATAGATAAAAATAATCAGGCTAAGAAAACACTACAGTGTCACCCTCAGAAGACTATAGAAGGATTCTCACCCTCGAGAAACAGAGGAACTTGAACATGGAAATGACCCTCTGCTGGCCATACTGATTATGGTACATAATTTTAAAAGGCTTTTAGAGAGAAGGGAAATGTTTTATTATGCATTCAGCACAGTGTTATGGTGATGTTTCTTAACTATCAGCTATTTTTAAAATTGTTATAATCTTTCTATAGATGACAAAGTTACATAAATATGAAGGATAAGAAGGGCCCCTGCAAACCTGATAATACAATTCTCTTTTCAATGATAACGTATTTCTAAGCGCGCATCTCCTAATCATATTGATGTGCATTAAGTGTTCTTTTACCTACACCTGTCAAAGTGGCTAAAGTAATATTTCATGAGGAGATAATTTTTTCCTTTAGGTGATTTTTTCCGCATAATACTCTAACATTTCCAATTCCATCTTTCTCGAAAAAGTTTACATGATATACATATACAATTACTAAAATTTTGGCGGCATAAATAATTTAAATGGACTTTACTTCAAAGATAATATTTACTTTTAAAGTTGTAAACCTTTGAATCATCAATTAATTAGAATTATCTTTTTCTTAATAAATAAAGTTTTTTGTCCCTACATATTTATGATTTGGAAATTTTCACCTGGAAAATTTCATTTTCAGTTGTATGCCTTGTCTTTAGTATAAAATTCAGTATTTCAATTTCAATATAATTTTTTGATTGATTTTAATGCAGAGAACAGAAAGGAATATCTTCAAATATAAACTACACAGAATCATTCTGTGAAACATCTTTCTGATCTGTGCATTCAGCTAACAGAGTTAAACCGTACTTTTGATTGAGCAGTTCTGAACACTCTTTCTGTAGAAAATGCAACTGGACATTTGCAGCGCTAAGAGGGTAGTAGTGGAAAAAGGAATATATTCAAATATAAAGTAAACAGAAGCATTCTGTGAAATTTCTTTCTGTTCTCTGCAACTTCTTTCTGTTCTCTGCATTCCACTAACAGAGTTGAGCCTTACTTTTGAAGGAGCAGTTCTGAAACACTCTTTGTGTAGAAACTGAAATTGGACATTCGGAGAGCTAAGAGGATAAAAGTCGAAAAAGGAATATCTTCAGCTAAATACTACACAGAAGCATTCTGTGAAACTTATTTCTGATATGTGCATTCAACTAATAGAGTAAAACCATACTTTTGATTGAGCCATTATGAACACTCTTTCTGAAGAAAATGCAAGTGGACATTCGGAGCACTAAGAAGGTAATACAGGAAAAAGGAATATATTCAAATATAAACTACACAGAAGAATTCTGTGAAACTTCTTTCTGTTCTGTGCATTCAACTAACAGAGTTGAACCTTACTTTTGATTGAGCCGTCCTGAAACACTCATTCTGTAGAAACTGCAATTGGACATTCTGAGCGCTAAGTGGCCTATATTGGGAAAAAGAATATCTCCAAATAAAAACTACTCAGAAGAATTCTGTGAAACTTATTTCTGATCTGTGCATTCAGCTAACAGAGTTAAACCATACTTTTGATTGAGCAGTTATTAAACACTGTTTCTGTAGGAAATGCAAGTGGACATTAGGAGCGCTAAGATTGTAATAGTGGAAAAAGGAATATCCCCAAATAAAAACTACACAGAAGCATTCTCTGAAACTCCTTTCTGTTCTCTGCATTAAACTAACAGAGTTGAGCCTTACTTTTGAAGGAGCTGTTCTGAAACACTCTTTGTGTAGAAACTGCCAGTGGACATTCGGAACGCTAAGAGGGTAATAGTCAAAAAAGGAATATCTTCAACTAAATACTAAACAGAAGCATTCTGTGAAACTTCTTTCTTTTCTGTGCATTCAACTAAAAGAGTTGAACCTTACTTTTGATTGAGCCGTTCTGAAACACTCTTTCTGTAGAAAATGCAAGTGGTGATTCGGAGCGCTAAGAGGGTAATAGAGGAAAAAGGAATATCTTCAAATATAAACTACACAGAAGCATTCTGTAGAACTTCTTTCTGTTCCTTGCATTCAACTAACAATATTGAACCTTACTTTTGATTGACCAGTTCTGAAACTCTCTTTCTGTAGATACTGCAATTGGAAATTCTGAACGCTAAGAGTCCTATATTGGAAAAAGGAATATCTTCAAATAAAAACTACACAGAAGAATTCTGTGAAACTTCTTTCTGATCTGTGCATTCAACTAACAGACTTAAACCATACTTTTGATTGAGCAGTTCTGAACACTCTTTCTGTAGAAAATGCAAGTAGACATTCGGAGCTCTAAGAGGGTAATAGTGGAAAAAGTAATATCGTCAAATAAGAACTACAGACAAGCATTCTGTGAAACTACTTTCTGTTCTGTGCATTCAAATAACAGAGTTGAACCTTACTTTTGATAGAGCCATTCTGAAACACTCTTTCTGTAGAAAATTCAATTGGACAATCTGAGCGATAAGAGGCCTATATTGGGAAAAAGAATATCTTCAAATAAAAACTACACAGAAGCATTCTGTGACACTTTTTCTGATCTGTGCATTCAGCTAACAGAGTTAAATCATACATTTGATTGATCAGTTCTGAACAATCTTTCTGTAGAAAATACAACTGGACATTTGGAGCGCTAAGAGGGTAGTAGTGCAAAAAGGAATATATTCAAATATAAACTACACAGAAGCATTCTGTGAAACTTCTTTCTGTTCTGTGCATTCAACTAACATAGTTGAACCTTACTTTTGATTGAGCCTTTCTGAAACACTCTTTCTGTAGAAAATGCAATTGGACATTCTGAGCGCTAAGAGGCCTATATTGGTAAAAAGAATATCTTCATATAAACACTACACAGCAGCATTCTGTGAAACTTCTTTCTGATCTGTGCATTCAGCTAACAGAGTTAAACCATACTTTTGATTGAGCAGTTCTGAAACACTCTTTCTGTAGAAAATGCAACTGGACATTCAGAGCGCTAAGTGGGTAATAGTGGAAAATGGAATATCTTCAAATATAAACTACACAGAAGAATTCTGTGAAACTTATTTCTGATCTGTGCATTCACCTAACACAGTTAAACCATACTTTGGTAGAGCAGTTCTGAACACACTTTCTGTAGAAAATGCAAGTGGACATTCGGAGATCTAAGAGGCCTATATTGGTAAAAAGAATATCTTCATATAAACACTACACAGCAGCATTCTGTGAAGCTGCTTTCTGATCTGTGCATTCAGCTAACAGAGTTAAACCATACTTTTGATTGAGCAGTTCTGAAACACTTTTTCTGTAGAAAATGCAACTGGACATTCAGAGCGCTAAGTGGGTAATAGTGGAAAATGGAGTATATTCAAATATAAACTACACAGAAGCATTCTGTGAAACTACATTCTGTTCTGTGCATTCAACTAACAGAGTTGAACCTTAATTTTGATTGAGCAGTTCTGAAACACTCTTTCTGTAGAAAGTGTAATTGGATTTCTGAACGCTAAGAGTCCTATATTGAGAAAAATAATATCTTCAAATAAAAACTACAGAGATGCATTCTCTGAAACTACTTTCTGATCTGTGCATTCAGCTAACAGAATTAAACGATACATTTGATTTAGCAGTTCTGAAACACTCTTTCTGTAGAAAATGCAAGTGGACATTTGGTGCGCTAAGTTGGTAATTGTGGAAAAAGTAATATCTTCAAATAAAAACTACACAGAGGCATTCTCTGAAACTTCTTTCTGTTCTCTGCATTCAACTAACAGAGTTGAGCCTTATTTTTGAAGGAGCAGCCCTGAAACACACTTTCTGTAGAAACTGCAAGTGGACATTCCGAGCGCTACTAGGGTAATAGTGGAAAAAGGAATACCTTCAAATAAATACTGCACAGAAGCAATCTGTGAAACTACTTTCTGTTCTGTGAATTCAACTAAAAGTGTTGAACCCTACTTTTCATTTTGCCGTTCTGAAACACTCTTTCTGTAGAAACTGCAGTTGGATATTCGGAGCGCTAAGAGGCCTATATTTGAAAAAGGACTATCTTCAAATAAAAACTACACAGAAGCATTCTGTGAAACTTCGTACTGATATGTGCATTCAGCTAACAGAGATAAACCATACTTTTGATTGAGCAGTTCTGAACACTCTTTTTGTAGAAAATGCAGGTGGACATTCAGAGCGCTAAGAGGGTAATACTGAAAAAAGGAATATATTCAAATATAAACTACACAGAAGCATTCTGTGAAACTTCTTTCTGTTCTCTGCATTCAACTTACAGTGTTGAGAATTACTTTTGAAGCAGCAGTTCTGAAAAACACTTTGTGTAGAAACTGCCAGTGGACATTCGGAGCGCTAAGAGGTTAATATTCAAAAAAGGAATATCTTCAACAAAATACTACACAGAAGCCTTCTCTGAAACTTATTTCTGATATGTGCATTTAACTAACAGAGTAAAACCATATTTTTGATTGAGCCGTTCTCAACACACTTTATGTAGAAAATGCAAGTGGACATTCGGAGCGCTAAGAGGGTAATAGTGGAAAAAGGAATATATTCAAATATAAACTACTCAGAAGCATTTTGTGAAACTTCTTTTTGTTCTGTGCATTCAACTAACAGAGTTGAACCTTACTTTTGATTGAGCCGTTCTGAAACACTCTTTCTGTAGAAACTGCAATTTAACAAACTGAGCGCTATGATGCCTATATTGGGATAAAGAATATCTTAAAATAAAAACTAAACAGATGCATTCTGTGAAACTTCTTTCTTATCTGTGCATTCAGCTAACAGAGTTAAACGATACTTTTGATTTAGCAGTTCTGAAACACTCTTTCTGTAGAAAATGCAAGTGGTCATTCGGTGCGCTAAGATGGTAATTGTGGAAAAAGGAATATCTTCAAATAAAAACTACACAGAGGCATTCTCTGAAACTTGTTTCTGTTCTCTGCTTTCAACTAACAGGGTTGAGCCTTATTTTTGAAGGAGCAGTCCTGAAACACTCTTTCTGTAGAAACTGCAAGTGGACATTCGGAGCGCTAAGAGGGTAATAGTGGAAAAAGGAATATATTCAAATAAATACTACACAGAAGCATTCTGTGAAACTACTTTCTGTTCTGTGCATTCAACTAAAAGAGTTGAACCCTACTTTTGATTGAGCCATTCTGAAACACTCTTTCTGTAGAAACTGCAATTGGATATTCGGAGCACTAAGAGGCCTATATTGGAAAAAGGACTATCTTCAAATAAAAACTACACAGAAGCATTCCGTGAAACTTCGTACTGATCTGTGCATTCAGCTAACAGAATTAAACCATACTTTTGATTGAGCGGTTCGGAAACACTCTTTCTGTAGAAAATGCAAGTGGACATTCGGAGCGCTTAGAAGGTAATAGTGGAAAAAGGAACATTTTCAAATATAAACTACACAGAAGCATTCTATGAAACTTCTTTCTGTTCCATTCATTCAACTAACAGAGTTGAACCTTACATTTGATTGAGCAGTTCAGAAACACTCTTTCTGTAGATACTGCAATTGGACATACTGACCGCTAAGACTCCTATATTGGAGAAAGGAATATCTTCAAATAAAAAGTACACAGAAGCATTCTGTGAAAATTCTTTCTGATCTGTGCATTCAGCTAACAGAGTTAAACCATACTTTTGATTGAGCAGTTCTGAACACTCTTTCTGTAGAAAATGCAAGTGGACATTCCGAGCTCTAAGTGGGTAATAGTGGAAAAAGTAATATCGTCAAATATGAACTACAGAGAAGCATTCTGTGAAACTACTTTCTGTTCTGTGCATTCAAAAAACAGAGTTGAGCCCTACTTTTGAAGGAGCAGTTCTGAAACACTCTTTGTGTAGAAACTGCAATTGGACAATCTGAGCGCTAGAGGCCTATATTGGGAAAAAGAATATCTTCAAATAAAAACTACACAGAAGCATTCTGTGCAACTTCTTTCTAATCTGTGCATTCAGCTAAGAGAGTTAAATCATACATTTGATTGAGCAGTTCTGAACACTCTTTCTGTAGAAAATACAACTGGACATTTGGAGCGCTAAGAGGGTAGTATTGGAGAAAGCAATATATTCAAATATAAACTACACAGAAGCATTCTGTGAAACCTCTTTCTGTTCTGTGCATTCAACTAACATAGTTGAACCTTATTTTTGATTGAGCCTTTCTGAAACACCCTTTCTGTAGAAACTGCAATTGGACATTCTGAGCGCTAAGAGGCGTATATTGGTAAAAAGAATATCTTCATATAAACATTACACCGCAGCATTCTGTGAAACTTCTTTCTGTTCTGTGCATTCAGCTAACAGAGTTAAACCATTCTTTTGATTGAGCAGTTCTGAAACAATCTTTCTGTAGATAATGCAACTGGAGATTCAGAGCGCTAAGTGGGTAATAGTGAAAAATGGAATATCTTCAAATATAAACTACACAGAAGAATTCTGTGAAACTTCTTTCTGATCTGTGCATTCACCTAACAGGGTTAAACCACACTTATGTTTGAGCAGTTCTGAACACTCCTTCTGTAGAAAATGCAACTGGACATTTGGAGCGCTAAGAGGTTAATAGTGGAAAAAGGAATACCTTCAAATAAATACTACACAGAAGCATTCTGTGAAACTTCTTTCTGTTCTGTGAATTCAACTAAAAGAGTTGAACCCTACTTTTCATTGAGCCGTTCTGAAACACTCTTTCTGTAGAAACTGCAATAGGATATTCGGAGCGCTAAGAGGCCTATATTTGAGAAAGGACTATCTTCAAATGAAAACTACACAGAAACATTCTGTGAAACTTCGTACTGATCTGTGCATTCAGCTAACAGAGTTAAACCATACTTTTGATTGAGCAGTTCGGAAACACTCTTTCTGTAGAAAATGCAAGTGGACATTCGGAGCGCTTAGAAGGTAATAGTGGAAAAAGGAATATCTTCAAATATAAACTACACAGAATCATTCTCTGAAACTTCTTTCTGTTCTGTTCATTCAACTAACAGAGTTGAACCTTACTTTTGATTGAGCCTTTCTGAAACACTCTTTCTGTAGAAACTGCAATTGGACATTCTGTGCGCTAAGAGGCCTATATTGGTAAAAAGAATATCTCCATATAAACACTACACAGCAGCATTCTGTGAAACATCTTTCTGATCTGTGCATTCAGCTAACAGAGCTAAACCATACTTTTGATTGAGCAGTTCTGAAACACTCTTTCTGTAGAAAATGCAACTGGACATTCAGAGCGCTAAGTGGGTAATAGTGGAAAATGGAATATCTTCATATATAAACTACACAGAAGAATTCTGTGAAACTTATTTCTGATCTGTGCATTCACCTAACAGAGTTAAACCATACTTTTGATAGAGCAGTTCTGAACACACTTTCTGTAGAAAATGCAAGGGGACATTCTGAGCTCTAAGAGGGTAACAGTGGAAAAAGGAATATCTTCAAATACAAACTACACAGAAGCAATCTGTGAAACTACATTCTGTTCTGTGCATTCAACTAACAGATTTGAACCTTAGATTTGATTGAGCTGTTCTGAAACACTCTTTCTGTAGAAAATGCAAGTGGAGATTCGGAGCGCAAAGAGGGTAAGAGTGGAAAATGGATGTCTTCAAATATAAACTGCACAGAATGATTCTGTGAAACTTCTTTCTGATCTGTGCATTAAGCTAACAGAGTTAAAACATACTTTTGATTCAGCAGATCTGAACACTCTTTCTGTAGAAAATGCAACTGGACATTTGGAGCGCTAAGAGTGTAGTAGTGGAAAAAGGAATATATACAAATATAAACTACACAGAAGCATTCTGTGAAACTTCATTCTGATCTGAGCATTCAGCTAACAGAGTTAAACCATACATTTGATTGAGCAGTTTTGAAACACTCTGTCTGTAGAAAATGCAACTGGACATTCGTAGCGCTAAGTGGGTAATAGTGGAAAAAAGAATATGTTCAAATATAAACTACACAGAAGCATTGTATGAAACAACTTTCTGTTCTGTGCATTCAACTAACAGAGTTGAACCTTACTTTTGATTGAGCCGTTCTGAAACACTCTTTCTGTAGAAACTGCAAATGGACATTATGAGCGCTAAGAGGCCTATATTGGGAAAAATAATATCTTCAAATAAAAACTACACAGATGCATTGTGTGAAACTTATTTCTGATATGTGTATTCAGCTAACAGAGTTAAACCATACTTTTGATTGCGCAGTTCCGAACACTCTTTCTGTAGAAAATGCAAGTGGACATTCGGAGCGCTAAGAGGGTAATAGTGGAAAAAGGAATATATTCAAATATAAACTACACACTAGCATTCTGTGAAAGTTCTTTCTGTTCTGTGCATTCAACTAAGAGAGTTGAACCTTACATTTGATTGAGCCGTTCTGAAACACTCTTTCTGTAGAAACTGCAATTGGACATTCTGAGCGCTAAGAGGCCTATATTGGGAAAAATAATAACTTCAAATAAAAACTACACAGAAGAATTGTTTGAAACTTATTTCTGATATGTGCATTCAGCTAACAGAGTTAAACCATACTTTTGATTGCGCAGTTCAGAACACTCTTTCTGTAGAAAATGCAAGTGGACATTCGGAGCGCTAAGAGGGTAATAGTGGAAAAAGGAATATATTCAAATATAAACTACACAGAAGCATTCTGTGAAACTTCTTTCTGTTCTGAGCATTCAACTACCATGGTTGAACCTTACCTTTGATTGAGCCGTTCTGAAACACTCTTTCTGTAGAAACTGCAATTTGACATTCTGAGCGCTAAGAGGCCTATATTGGGAAAAAGATTATCTACAAATAAAATCTACACAGAAGCATTCTGTGAAGCTTCATTCTGTTCTGTTCATTCAACTAAAAGAGTTGAACCATAGTTTTGATTGAGCCGTTCTGAAACACTCTTTCTGTAGAAAATGCAAGTGGAGATTCGGAGCGCTAAGAGGGTAATAGTGGAAAAAGGAATGTCTTCAAATATAAACTACACAGAATCATTCTGTGAAACTTCTTTCTGATCTGAGCATTCAGCTAACAGAGTTAAAACATACTTTTTATTGAGCAGTTTGGAAACACTCTGTCAGTAGAAAATGCAACTGGACATTCGTAGCGCTAAGTGGGTAATAGTGGAAAAAAGAATATGTTCAAATATAAACTACACAGAAGCATTGTATGAAACTTCTTTCTGTTCTGTGCATTCAACTAACAGAGTTGAACCTTACTTTTGATTGAGCCGTTCTGAAACACTATTTCTGTAGAAACTGCAATGGGACATTCTGAGCGCTAAGAGGCCTATATTGGGAAAAATAATATCTTCAAATAAAAACTACACAGAAGCATTGTGTGAAACTTATTTCTGATATGTTCATTAAGCTAACAGAGTTAAACCATACTTTTGATTGCGCAGTTCTGAACACTCTTTCTGTAGAAAATGCAAGTGGACATTCGGAGCGCTAAGAGGGTAATAGTGGAAAAAGGAATATATTCAAATATAAACTACACAGTAGCACTCTGTGAAAATTCTTTCTGTTCTGTGCATTCAACTAACAGAGTTGAACCTTACCTTTGATTGAGCCGTTCTGAAACACTCTTTCTGTAGAAACTGCAATTGGACATGCTAAGCGCTAAGAGGCCTACATTGGGAAAAAGAATATCTTCAAATAAAAACTACACAGATGCATTCTGTGAAACTTATTTCTGATCTGGAAATTCAGTTAACAGAGATAAAGCATATTTTTGATTGAGCAGTTATGAAACACTCTTTTTGTAGAAAATGCAAGTGGAGATTCGGAGCGCTAAGAGGGTAATAGTGGAAAAAGGAATGTCTTCAAATATAAACTGCACAGAATCATTCGGTGAAACTTCTTTCTGATCTGTGCATTCAGCTAACAGAGTTAAACCATACTTTTGATTGAGCAGATCTGAACACTCTTTCTGTAGAAAATGCAACTGGACATTTGGAGCGCTAAGAGCGTAGTAGTGGAAAAAGGAATATATTCATATATAAACTACACAGAAGCATTCTGTGAAACTTCTTTCTGATCTGAGCATTCAGCTAACAGAGTTAAACCATACTTTTGATTGAGCAGTTTTGAAACACTCTGTCTGTAGAAAATGCAACTGGACATTCGTAGCGCTACGTGGGTAATACCGGAAAAATGAATATGTTCAAATATAAACTACACAGAATCATTGTATGAAACTTCTTTCTGTTCTGTGCATTCAACTAACAGAGTTGAACCGTACTTTTGATTGAGCCTTTCTGAAACACTCTTTCTGTAGAAACTGCAATTGGACATTCTGAGCGCTAAGAGGCCTATATTGGGAAAAATAATATCTTCAAATAAAAACTACACAGAAGCATTGTGTGAAACTTATTTCTGATATGTTCATTAAGCTAACAGAGTTAAACCATACTTTTGATTGCGCAGTTCTGAACACTCTTTCTGTAGAAAATTCAAGTGCACATTCGGAGCGCTAAGAGGGTAATAGTGGAAAAAGGAATATATTCAAATATAAACTACACAGTAGCATTCTGTGAAGATTCTTTCTGTTCTGTGCATTCAACTAACAGAGTTGAACCTTACTTTTGATTGAGCCGTTCTGAAACACTCTTTCTGTAGAAACTGCAATTGGACATGCTAAGCGCTAAGAGGCCTACATTGGGAAAAAGAATATCTTCAAATAAAAACTACACAGATGCATTCTGTGAAACTTATTTCTGATCTGTAAATTCAGTTAACAGAGATAAAGCATATTTTTGATTGAGCAGTTATGAAACACTCTTTTTGTAGAAAATGCAAGTGGAGATTCGGAGCGCTAAGAGGGTAATAGTGGAAAAAGGAATGTCTTCAAATATAAACTACACAGAATCATTCGGTGAAACTTCTTTCTGATCTGTGCATTCAGCTAACAGAGTTAAACCATACTTTTGATTGAGCATTTCTGAACACTCTTTCTGTAGAAAATGCAACTGGACATTTGGAGCGCTGAGAGCGTAGTAGTGGAAAAAGGAATATATTCAGATATAAACTACACAGAAGCATTCTGTGAAACTTCTTTCTGATCTGAGCATTCAGCTAACAGAGTTAAACCATACTTTTGATTGAGCAGTTTTGAAACACTCTGTCTGTAGAAAATGCAACTGGACATTCGTAGCGCTAAGTGGGTAATAGTGGAAAAAATAATATGTTCAAATATAAACTACACAGAAGCATTGTATGAAACTTCTTTCTGTTCTGTGCATTCAACTAACAGAGTGGAACCTTACTTTTGATTGAGCCGCTCTGAAACACTCTTTCTGTAGAAACTGCAATTGGACATTCTGAGCGCTAGGAGGCATATATTGGGAAAAAGAATGTCTACAAATAAAAACTACACAGAAGAATTGTGTGAAACTTCTTTCTGTTCTGTTTGTTCAACTAAAAGAGTTGAACCTTAGTTTTGATTGAGCCGTTCTGAAACACTCTTTCTGTAGAAAATGCAAGTGGAGATTCGGAGCGCTAAGAGGGTAATAGTGGAAAAAGGAATGTCTCCAAATATAAACTACACAGAATCATTCTGTGAAACTTCTTTCTGATCTGTGCATTCAGCTAACAGAGTTAAACCATTCTTTTGATTGAGCAGATCTGACCACTCTTTCTGTAGAAAATGCAACTGGACATTTGGAGCGCTAAGAGAGTAGTAGTGGAAAAAGGAATATATTCAAATATAAACTACACAGAAGCATTCTGTGAAACTTCTTTCTGATCTGAGCATTCAGCTAACAGAGTTAAACCATACTTTTGATTGAGCAGTTTTGAAACACTCTGTCTGTAGAATATGCAACTCGACATTCGTAGCGCTAAGTGGGTAATAGTGGAAAAAAGAATATGTTCAAATATAAACTACACAGAAGCATTGTATGAAACTCCTTTCTGTTCTGTGCATTCAACTAACAGAGTTGAACCTTACTTTTGATTGAGCCTTTCTGAAACAGTCTTTCTGTAGAAATTGCAATTGGACATTCTGAGCGCTAAGAGGCCTCTATTGGGAAAAATAATATCTTCAAATAAAAACTACACAGAAGCATTGTGTGAAACTTATTTCTGATATGTTCATTAAGCTAACAGAGTTAAACCATACTTTTGATTGCGCAGTTCTGAACACTCTTTCTGTAGAAAATGCAAGTGGACAATCGGAGCGCTAAGATGGTAATAGTGGAAAAAGGAATATATTCAAATATAAACTGCACAGTAGCATTCTGTGAAACCTCTTTCTGTTCTGTGCATTCAACTCACAGAGTTGAACCTTACTTTTGATTGAGCCGTTCTGAAACACTCTTTCTGTAGAAACTGCAATTGGACATGCTAAGCGCTAAGAGGCCTACATTGGGAAAAAGAATATCTTCAAATAAAAATTACACAGATGCATTCTGTGAAACTTGTTTCTGATCTTTAAATTCAGTTGACAGAGATAAAACATATTTTTGATAGAGCAGTTATGAAACACCCTTTTTGTAGAAAATGCAAGTGGAGATTCGGAGCGCTAAGAGGGTAATAGTGGAAAAAGGAATGTCTTCAAATATAAACTACACAGAATCATTCGGTGAAACTTTTTTCTGATCTGTGCATTCAGCTAACAGAGTTAAACCATACTTTTGATTGAGCAGATCTGAACACTCTTTCTGTAGAAAATGCAACTGGACCGTTGGAGCGCTAAGAGCGTAGTAGTGGAAAAAGGAATATATTCAGATATAAACTACACAGAAGCATTCTGTGAAACTTCTTTCTGATCTGAGCATTCAGCAAACAGAGTTAAACCATACTTTTGATTGAGCAGTTTTGAAACACTCTGTCTGTAGAAAATGCAACTGGACATTCGTAGCGCTAAGTGGGTAATAGTGGAAAAAAGAATATGTTCAAATATAAACTACACAGAAGCATTGTATGAAACTCCTTTCTGTTCTGTGCATTCAACTAACAGAGTTGAACCTTACTTTTGATTGAGCCGTTATGAAACACTCTTTCTGTAGAAACTGCAATTGGACATTCTGAGCGCAAAGAGGCCTATATTGGGAAAAAGAATGTCTACAAATAAAAACTACACAGAAGAATTGTGTGAAACTTCTTTCTGTTCTGTTTGTTCAACTAAAAGAGTTGAACCTTAGTTTTGATTGAGCCGTTCTGAAACACTCTTTCTGTAGAAAATGCAAGTGGAGATTCGGAGCGCTAAGAGGGTAATAATGGAAAAAGAAATGTCTCCAAATATAAACTACACAGAATCATTCTGTGAAACTTCTTTCTGATCTGTGCATTCAGCTAACAGAGTTAAACCATACTTTTGATTGAGCAGATCTGAACACTCTTTCTGTAGAAAATGCAACTGGACATTTGGAGCGCTAAGAGAGTAATAGTGGAAAAAGGAATATATCCAAATATAAACTACACAGAATCATTCTGTGAAACTTCTTTCTGATCTGAGCATTCAGCTAACAGATTTAAAGCATACTTTTGATTGAGCAGTTTTGAAACACTCTGTCTGTAGAAAATGCAACTGGACATTCGTAGCGCTAAGTGCGTAATAGTGGAAAAAAGAATATGTGCAAATATAAACTACACAGAAGCATTGTATGAAACTTCTTTCTGTTCTGTGCATTCAACTAACAGAGTTGAACCTTACTTTTGATTGAGCCTTTCTGAAACACTCTTTCTGTAGAAACTGCAATTGGACATTCTGAGCGCTAAGAGGCCTCTATTGGGAAAAATAATATCTTCAAATAAAAACTACACAGAAGCATTGTGTGAAACTTATTTCTGATATGTTCATTAAGCTAACAGAGTTAAACCATACTTTTGATTGCGCAGTTCTGAACACTCTTTCTGTAGAAAATGCAAGTGGACATTCGGAGCGCTAAGAGGGTAATAGTGGAAAAAGGAATATATTCAAATATAAACTACACAGTAGCATTCTGTGAAAATTCTTTCTGTTCTGTGCATTCAACTAACAGAGTTGAACCTTACTTTTGATTGAGCCGATCTGAAACACTCTTTCTGTAGAAACTGCAATTGGACATGCTAAGCTCTAAGAGGCCTACATTGGGAAAAAGAATATCTTCAAATAAAAACTACACAGATGCATTCTGTGAAACTTATTTCTGATCTGTAAATTCAGTTAACAGAGATAAAACATATTTTTAATTGAGCAGTTATGAAACACTCTTTTTGTAGAAAATGCAAGTGGAGATTCGGAGCGCTAAGAGGGTAATAGTGGAAAAAGGAATGTCTTCAAATATAAACTACACAGAATCATTCTGTGAAACTTCTTTCTGATCTGTGCATTCAGCTAACAGAGTTAAACCATACTTTTGATTGAGCAGATCTGAACACTCTTTCTGTAGAAAATGCAACTGGACATTTGGAGCGCTAAGAGCGTAGTAGTGGAAAAAGGAATATATTCAGATATAAACTACACAGAAGCATTCTGTGAAACTTCTTTCTGATCTGAGCATTCAGCTAACAGAGTTAAACCATACTTTTGATTGAGCAGTTTTGAAACACTCTGTCTGTAGAAAATGCAACTGGACATTCGTAGCGCTAAGTGGGTAATAGTGGAAAAAAGAATATGTTCAAATATAAACTACACAGAAGCATTGTATGAAACTCCTTTCTGTTCTGTGCATTCAACTAACAGAGTTGAACCTTACTTTTGATTGAGCCTTTCTGAAACACTCTTTCTGTAGAAATTGCAATTGGACATTCTGAGCGCTAAGAGGCCTCTATTGGGAAAAATAATATCTTCAAATAAAAACTACACAGAAGCATTGTGTGAAACTTATTTCTGATATGTTCATTAAGCTAACAGAGTTAAACCATACTTTTGATTGCGCAGTTCTGAACACTCTTTCTGTAGAAAATGCAAGTGGACAATCGGAGCGCTAAGAGGGTAATAGTGGAAAAAGGAATATATTCAAATATAAACTACACAGTAGCATTCTGTGAAACCTCTTTCTGTTCTGTGCATTCAACTCACAGAGTTGAACCTTACTTTTGATTGAGCCGTTCTGAAACACTCTTTCTGTAGAAACTGCAATTGGACATGCTAAGCGCTAAGAGGCCTACATTGGGAAAAAGAATATCTTCAAATAAAAATTACACAGATGCATTCTGTGAAACTTATTTCTGATCTGTAAATTCAGTTGACAGAGATAAAATATATTTTTGATAGAGCAGTTATGAAACACCCTTTTTGTAGAAAATGCAAGTGGAGATTCGGAGCGCTAAGAGGGTAATAGTGGAAAAAGGAATGTCTTCAAATATAAACTACACAGAATCATTCGGTGAAACTTTGTTCTGATCTGTGCATTCAGCTAACAGAGTTAAACCATACTTTTGATTGAGCAGATCTGAACACTCTTTCTGTAGAAAATGCAACTGGACCGTTGGAGCGCTAAGAGCGTAGTAGTGGAAAAAGGAATATATTCAGATATAAACTACACAGAAGCATTCTGTGAAACATCTTTCTGATCTGAGCATTCAGCTAACAGAGTTAAACCATACTTTTGATTGAGCAGTTTTGAAACACTCTGTCTGTAGAAAATGCAACTGGACATTCGTAGCGCTAAGTGGGTAATAGTGGAAAAAAGAATATGTTCAAATATAAACTACACAGAAGCATTGTATGAAACTCCTTTCTGTTCTGTGCATTCAACTAACAGAGTTGAACCTTACATTTGATTGAGCCTTTCTGAAACACTCTTTCTGTAGAAATTGCAATTGGACATTCTGAGCGCTAAGAGGCCTCTATTGGGAAAAATAATATCTTCAAATAAAAACTACACAGAAGCATTGTGTGAAACTTATTTCTGATATGTTCATTAAGCTAACAGAGTTAAACCATACTTTTGATTGCGCAGTTCTGAACACTCTTTCTGTAGAAAATGCAAGTGGACAATCGGAGCGGTAAGAGGGTAATAGTGGAAAAAGGAATATATTCAAATATAAACTACACAGTAGCATTCTGTGAAACCTCTTTCTGTTCTGTGCATTCAACTCACAGAGTTGAACCTTACTTTTGATTGAGCCGTTCTGAAACACTCTTTCTGTAGAAACTGCAATTGGACATGCTAAGCGCTAAGAGGCCTACATTGGGAAAAAGAATATCTTCAAATAAAAATTACACAGATGCATTCTGTGAAACTTATTTCTGATCTGTAAATTCAGTTGACAGAGATAAAATATATTTTTGATAGAGCAGTTATGAAACACCCTTTTTGTAGAAAATGCAAGTGGAGATTCGGAGCGCTAAGAGGGTAATAGTGGAAAAAGGAATGTCTTCAAATATAAACTACACAGAATCATTCGGTGAAACTTTTTTCTGATCTGTGCATTCAGCTAACAGAGTTAAACCATACTTTTGATTGAGCAGATCTGAACACTCTTTCTGTAGAAAATGCAACTGGACCGTTGGAGCGCTAAGAGCGTAGTAGTGGAAAAAGGAATATATTCAGATATAAACTACACAGAAGCATTCTGTGAAACTTCTTTCTGATCTGAGCATTCAGCTAACAGAGTTAAACCATACTTTTGATTGAGCAGTTTTGAAACACTCTGTCTGTAGAAAATGCAACTGGACATTCGTAGCGCTAAGTGGGTAATAGTGGAAAAAGAATATGTTCAAATATAAACTACACAGAAGCATTGTATGAAACTTCTTTCTGTCCTGTGCATTCAACTAACAGAGTTGAACCTTACTTTTGATTGAGCCGTTATGAAACACTCTTTCTGTAGAAACTGCAATTGGACATTCTGAGCGCAAAGAGGCCTATATTGGGAAAAAGAATGTCTACAAATAAAAACTACACAGAAGAATTGTGTGAAACTTCTTTCTGTTCTGTTTGTTCAACTAAAAGAGTTGAACCTTAGTTTTGATTGAGCCGTTCTGAAACACTCTTTCTGTAGAAAATGCAAGTGGAGATTCGGAGCGCTAAGAGGGTAATAATGGAAAAAGGAATGTCTCCAAATATAAACTACACAGAATCATTCTGTGAAACTTCTTTCTGATCTGTGCATTCAGCTAACAGAGTTAAACCATACTTTTGATTGAGCAGATCTGAACACTCTTTCTGTAGAAAATGCAACTGGACATTTGGAGCGCTAAGAGAGTAATAGTGGAAAAAGGAATATATCCAAATATAAACTACACAGAATCATTCTGTGAAACTTCTTTCTGATCTGAGCATTCAGCTAACAGATTTAAACCATACTTTTGATTGAGCAGTTTTGAAACACTCTGTCTGTAGAAAATGCAACTGGACATTCGTAGCGCTAAGTGGGTAATAGTGGAAAAAAGAATATGTGCAAATATAAACTACACAGAAGCATTGTATGAAACTTCTTTCTGTTCTGTGCATTCAACTAACAGAGTTGAACCTTACTTTTGATTGAGCCTTTCTGAAACACTCTTTCTGTAGAAACTGCAATTGGACATTCTGAGCGCTAAGCGGCCTCTATTGGGAAAAATAATATCTTCAAATAAAAACTACACAGAAGCATTGTGTGAAACTTATTTCTGATATGTTCATTAAGCTAACAGAGTTAAACCATACTTTTGATTGCGCAGTTCTGAACACTCTTTCTGTAGAAAATTCAAGTGGACATTCGGAGCGCTAAGAGGGTAATAGTGGAAAAAGGAATATATTCAAATATAAACTACACAGTAGCATTCTGTGAAAATTCTTTCTGTTCTGTGCATTCAACTAACAGAGTTGAACCTTACTTTTGATTGAGCCGTTCTGAAACACTCTTTCTGTAGAAACTGCAATTGGACATGCTAAGCGCTAAGAGGCCTACATTGGGAAAAAGAATATCTTCAAATAAAAACTACACAGATGCATTCTGTGAAACTTATTTCTGATCTGTAAATTCAGTTAACAGAGATAAAGCATATTTTTGATTGAGCAGTTATGAAACACTCTTTTTGTAGAAAATGCAAGTGGAGATTCGGAGCGCTAAGAGGGTAATAGTGGAAAAAGGAATGTCTTCAAATATAAACTACACAGAATCATTCGGTGAAACTTCTTTCTGATCTGTGTATTCAGCTAACAGAGTTAAACCATACTTTTGATTGAGCATTTCTGAACACTCTTTCTGTAGAAAATGCAACTGGACATTTGGAGCGCTGAGAGCGTAGTAGTGGAAAAAGGAATATATTCAGATATAAACTACACAGAAGCATTCTGTGAAACTTCTTTCTGATCTGAGCATTCAGCTAACAGAGTTAAACCATACTTTTGATTGAGCAGTTTTGAAACACTCTGTCTGTAGAAAATGCAACTGGACATTCGTAGCGCTAAGTGGGTAATAGTGGAAAAAAGAATATGTTCAAATATAAACTACACAGAATCATTGTATGAAACTTCTTTCTGTTCTGTGCATTCAACTAACAGAGTGGAACCTTACTTTTGATTGAGCTGCTCTGAAACACTCTTTCTGTAGAAACTGCAATTGGACCTTCTGAGCGCTAGGAGGCATATATTGGGAAAAAGAATGTCTACAAATAAAAACTACACAGAAGAATTGTGTGAAACTTCTTTCTGTTCTGTTTGTTCAACTAAAAGAGTTGAACCTTAGTTTTGATTGAGCCGTTCTGAAACACTCTTTCTGTAGAAAATGCAAGTGGAGATTCGGAGCGCTAAGAGGGTAATAGTGGAAAAAGGAATGTCTCCAAATATAAACTACACAGAATCATTCTGTGAAACTTCTTTCTGTTCTGTGCATTCAGCTAACAGAGTTAAACCATTCTTTTGATTGAGCAGATCTGAACACTCTTTCTGTAGAAAATGCAACTGGACATTTGGAGCGCTAAGAGAGTAGTAGTGGAAAAAGGAATATATTCAAATATAAACTACACAGAAGCATTCTGTGAAACTTCTTTCTGATCTGAGCATTCAGCTAACAGAGTTAAACCATACTTTTGATTGAGCAGTTTTGAAACACTCTGTCTGTAAAAAATGCAACTGGACATTCGTAGTGCTAAGTGGGTAATAGTGGAAAAAAGAATATGTTCAAATATAAACTACACAGAAGCATTGTATGAAACTACTTTCTGTTCTGTGCATTCAACTAACAGAGTTGAACCTTACTTTTGATTGAGCCTTTCTGAAACACTCTTTCTGTAGAAATTGCAATTGGACATTCTGAGCGCTAAGAGGCCTCTATTGGGAAAAATAATATCTTCAAATAAAAACTACACAGAAGCATTGTGTGAAACTTATTTCTGATATGTTCATTAAGCTAACAGAGTTAAACCATACTTTTGATTGCGCAGTTCTGTACACTCTTTCTGTAGAAAATGCAAGTGGACAATCGGAGCGCTAAGAGGGTAATAGTGGAAAAAGGAATATATTCAAATATAAACTACACAGTAGCATTCTGTGAAACCTCTTTCTGTTCTGTGCATTCAACTCACAGAGTTGAACCTTACTTTTGATTGAGCCGTTCTGAAACACTCTTTCTGTAGAAACTGCAATTGGACATGCTAAGCGCTAAGAGGCCTACATTGGGAAAAAGAATATCTTCAAATAAAAATTACACAGATGCATTCTGTGAAACTTATTTCTGATCTTTAAATTCAGTGGACAGAGATAAAACATATTTTTGATAGAGCAGTTATGAAACACCCTTTTTGTAGAAAATGCAAGTGGAGATTCGGAGCGCTAAGAGGGTAATAGTGGAAAAAGGAATGTCTTCAAATATAAACTACACAGAATCATTCGGTGAAACTTTTTTCTGATCTGTGCATTCAGCTAACAGAGTTAAACCATACTTTTGATTGAGCAGATCTGAACACTCTTTCTGTAGAAAATGCAACTGGACCGTTGGAGCGCTAAGAGCGTAGTAGTGGAAAAAGGAATATATTCAGATATAAACTACACAGAAGCATTCTGTGAAACTTCTTTCTGATCTGAGCATTCAGCTAACAGAGTTAAACCATACTTTTGATTGAGCAGTTTTGAAACACTCTGTCTGTAGAAAATGCAACTGGACATTCGTAGCGCTAAGTGGGTAATAGTGGAAAAAAGAATATGTTCAAATATAAACTACACAGAAGCATTGTATGAAACTCCTTTCTGTTCTGTGCATTCAACTAACAGAGTTGAACCTTACTTTTGATTGAGCCTTTCTGAAACACTCTTTCTGTAGAAATTGCAATTGGACATTCTGAGCGCTAAGAGGCCTCTATTGGGAAAAATAATATCTTCAAATAAAAACTACACAGAAGCATTGTGTGAAACTTATTTCTGATATGTTCATTAAGCTAACAGAGTTAAACCATACTTTTGATTGCGCAGTTCTGAACACTCTTTCTGTAGAAAATGCAAGTGGACAATCGGAGCGCTAAGAGGGTAATAGTGGAAAAAGGAATATATTCAAATATAAACTACACAGTAGCATTCTGTGAAACCTCTTTCTGTTCTGTGCATTCAACTCACAGAGTTGAAACTTACTTTTGATTGAGCCGTTCTGAAACACTCTTTCTGTAGAAACTGCAATTGGACATGCTAAGCGCTAAGAGGCCTACATTGGGAAAAAGAATATCTTCAAATAAAAATTACACAGATGCATTCTGTGAAACTTATTTCTGATCTGTAAATTCAGTTGACAGAGATAAAACATATTTTTGATAGAGCAGTTATGAAACACCCTTTTTGTAGAAAATGCAAGTGGAGATTCGGAGCGCTAAGAGGGTAATAGTGGAAAAAGGAATGTCTTCAAATATAAACTACACAGAATCATTCGGTGAAACTTTTTTCTGATCTGTGCATTCAGCTAACAGAGTTAAACCATACTTTTGATTGAGCAGAGCTGAACACTCTTTCTGTAGAAAATGCAACTGGACCGTTGGAGCGCTAAGAGCGTAGTAGTGGAAAAAGGAATATATTCAGATATAAACTACACAGAAGCATTCTGTGAAACTTCTTTCTGATCTGAGCATTCAGCTAACAGAGTTAAACCATACTTTTGATTGAGCAGTTTTGAAACACTCTGTCTGTAGAAAATGCAACTGGACATTCGTAGCGCTAAGTGGGTAATAGTGGAAAAAAGAATATGTTCAAATATAAACTACACAGAAGCATTGTATGAAACTTCTTTCTGTTCTGTGCATTCAAATAACAGAGTTGAACCTTACTTTTGATTGAGCCGTTATGAAACACTCTTTCTGTAGAAACTGCAATTGGACATTCTGAGCGCAAAGAGGCCTATATTGGGAAAAAGAATGTCTACAAATAAAAACTACACAGAAGAATTGTGTGAAACTTCTTTCTGTTCTGTTTGTTCAACTAAAAGAGTTGAACCTTAGTTTTGATTGAGCCGTTCTGAAACACTCTTTCTGTAGAAAATGCAAGTGGAGATTCGGAGCGCTAAGAGGGTAATAGTGGAAAAAGGAATGTCTCCAAATATAAACTACACAGAATCATTCTGTGAAACTTCTTTCTGATCTGTGCATTCAGCTAACAGAGTTAAACCATACTTTTGATTGAGCAGATCTGAACACTCTTTCTGTAGAAAATGCAACTGGACATTTGGAGCGCTAAGAGAGTAATAGTGGAAAAAGGAATATATCCAAATATAAACTACACAGAAGCATTCTGTGAAACTACTTTCTGATCTGAACATTCAGCTAGCAGATTTAAACCATACTTTTTATTGAGCAGTTTTGAAACACTCTGTCTGTAGAAAATGCAACTGGACATTCGTAGCGCTAAGTGGGTAATAGTGGAAAAAAGAATATGTGCAAATATAAACTACACAGAAGCATTGTATGAAACTTCTTTCTGTTCTGTGCATTCAACTAACAGAGTTGAACCTTACTTTTGATTGAGCCTTTCTGAAACACTCTTTCTGTAGAAACTGCAATTGGACATTCTGAGCGCTAAGAGGCCTCTATTGGGAAAAATAATATCTTCAAATAAAAACTACACAGAAGCATTGTGTGAAACTTATTTCTGATATGTTCTTTAAGCTAACAGAGTTAAACCATACTTTTGATTGCGCAGTTCTGAACACTCTTTCTGTAGAAAATGCAAGTGGACATTCGGAGCGCTAAGAGGGTAATAGTGGAAAAAGGAATATATTCAAATATAAACTACACAGTAGCATTCTGTGAAAATTCTTTCTGTTCTGTGCATTCAACTAACAGAGTTGAACCTTACTTTTGATTGAGCCGATCTGAAACACTCTTTCTGTAGAAACTGCAATTGGACATGCTAAGCTCTAAGAGGCCTACATTGGGAAAAAGAATATCTTCAAATAAAAACTACACAGATGCATTCTGTGAAACTTATTTCTGATCTGTAAATTCAGTTAACAGAGATAAAACATATTTTTAATTGAGCAGTTATGAAACACTCTTTTTGTAGAAAATGCAAGTGGAGATTCGGAGCGCTAAGAGGGTAATAGTGGAAAAAGGAATGTCTTCAAATATAAACTACACAGAATCATTCTGTGAAACTTCTTTCTGATCTGTGCATTCAGCTAACAGAGTTAAACCATACTTTTGATTGAGCAGATCTGAACACTCTTTCTGTAGAAAATGCAACTGGACATTTGGAGCGCTAAGAGCGTAGTAGTGGAAAAAGGAATATATTCAAATATAAACTACACAGAAGCATTCTGTGAAACTTCTTTCTGATCTGAGCATTCAGCTAACAGATTTAAACCATACTTTTGATTGAGCAGTTTTGAAACACTCTGTCTGTAGAAAATGCAACTGGACATTCGTAGCGCTAATTGGGTAATAGTGGAAAAAATAATATGTTCAAATATAAACTACACAGAAGCATTGTATGAAACTTCTTTCTGTTCTGTGCATTCAACTAACAGAGTTGAACCTTACTTTTGATTGAGCCGTTCTGAAACACTCTTTCTGTAGAAACTGCAATTGGACATTCTGAGAGCTAAGAGGCCTATATTGGGAAAAAGAATGTCTACAAATAAAAACTACACAGAAGAATTGTGTGAAACTTCTTTCTGTTCTGTTTGTTCAACTAAAAGATTTGAACCTTAGTTTTGATTGAGCCGTTCTGAAACACTCTTTATGTAGAAAATGCAAGTGGAGATTCGGAGCGCTAAGAGGGTAATAGTGGAAAAAGGAATGTCTCCAAATATAAAATACACAGAATCATTCTGTGAAACTTCTTTCTGATCTGTGCATTCAGCTAACAGAGTTAAACCATACTTTTGATTGAGCAGATCTGAACACTCTTTCTATAGAAAATGCAACTGGACATTTGGAGCGCTAAGAGAGTAGTAGTGGAAAAAGGAATATATTCAAATATAAACTACACAGAAGCATTCTGTGAAACTTCTTTCTGATCTGAGCATTCAGCTAACACAGTTAAACCATACTTTTGATTGAGCAGTTTTGAAACACTCTGTCTGTAGAAAATGCAACTGGACATTCGTAGCGCTAAGTGGGTAATAGTGGAAAAAAGAATATGTTCAAATATAAACTACACAGAAGCATTGTATGAAACTTCTTTCTGTTCTGTGCATTCAACTAACAGAGTTGAACCTTACTTTTGATTGAGCCTTTCTGAAACACTCTTTCTGTAGAATCTGCAATTGGACATTCTGAGCGCTAAGAGGCCTATATTGGGAAAAATAATATCTTCAAATAAAAACTACACAGAAGCATTGTGTGAAACTTATTTCTGATATGTTCATTAAGCTAACAGAGTTAAACCATACTTTTGATTGCGCAGTTCTGAACACTCTTTCTGTAGAAAATGCAAGTGGACATTCGGAGCGCTAAGAGGGTAATAGTGGAAAAAGGAATATATTCAAATATAAACTACACAGTAGCATTCTGTGAAAATTCTTTCTGTTCTGTGCATTCAACTAACAGAGTTGAAACTTACTTTTGATTGAGCCGTTCTGAAACACTCTTTCTGTAGATACTGCAATTGGACATGCTAAGCGCTAAGAGGCCTACATTGGGAAAAAGAATATCTTCAAATAAAAACTACACAGATGCATTCTGTGCAACTTATTTCTGATCTGTAAATTCTGTTAACAGAGATAAAACATATTTTTCATTGAGCAGTTATGAAACACTCTTTTTGTAGAAAATGCAAGTGGAGATTCAGAGCGCTAAGAGGGTAATAGTGGAAAAAGGAATGTCTTCAAATATAAACTACACAGAATCATTCGGTGAAACTTCTTTCTGATCTGTGCATTCAGCTAACAGAGTTAAACCATACTTTTGATTGAGCAGATCTGAACACTCTTTCTGTTGAAAATGCAACTGGACATTTGGAGCGCTAAGAGCGTATTAGTGGAAAAAGGTATATATTCAGATATAAACTACACAGAAGCATTCTGTGAAACTTCTTTCTGATCTGAGCATTCAGCTAACAGAGTTAAACCATACTTTTGATTGAGCAGTTTTGAAACACTCTGTCTGTAGAAAATGCAACTGGACATTCGTAGCGCTAAGTGGGTAATAGTGAAAAAAAGAATATGTTCAAATATAAACTACACAGAAGCATTGTATGAAACTTCTTTCTGTTCTGTGCATTCAACTAACAGAGTTGAACCTTACTTTTGATTGAGCCGTTCTGAAACACTCTTTCTGTAGAAACTGCAATTGGACATTCTGAGCGCAAAGCGGCCTATATTGGGAAAAAGAATGTCTACAAATAAAAACTACACAGAAGAATTTTGTGAAACTTCTTTCTGTTCTGTTTGTTCAACTAAAAGAGTTGAACCTTAGTTTTGATTGAGCCGTTCTGAAACACTCTTTCTGTAGAAAATGCAAGTGGAGATTCGGAGCGCTAAGAGGGTAATAGTGGAAAAAGGAATGTCTCCAAATATAAACTACACAGAATCATTCTGTGAAACTTCTTTCTGATCTGTGCATTCAGCTAACAGAGTTAAACCATACTTTTGATTGAGCAGATCTGAACACTCTTTCTGTAGAAAATGCAACTGGACATTTGGAGCGCTAAGAGAGTAATAGTGGAAAAAGGAATATATCCAAATATAAACTACACAGAAGCATTCTGTGAAACTTCTTTCTGATCTGAGCATTCAGCTAACAGATTTAAACCATACTTTTGATTGAGCAGTTTTGAAACACTCTGTCTGTAGAAAATGCAACTGGACATTCGTAGCGCTAAGTGGGTAATAGTGGAAAAAAGAATATGTGCAAATATAAACTACACAGAAGCATTGTATGAAACTTCTTTCTGTTCTGTGCATTCAACTAACAGAGTTGAACCTTACTTTTGATTGAGCCTTTCTGAAACACTCTTTCTGTAGAAACTGCAATTGGACATTCTGAGCGCTAAGAGGCCTCTATTGGGAAAAATAATATCTTCAAATAAAAACTACACAGAAGCATTGTGTGAAACTTATTTCTGATATGTTCATTAAGCTAACAGAGTTAAACCATACTTTTGATTGCGCAGTTCTGAACACTCTTTCTGTAGAAAATGAAAGTGGACATTCGGAGCGCTAAGTTGGTAATAGTGGAAAAAGGAATATATTCAAATATAAACTACACAGTAGCATTCTGTGAAAATTCTTTCTGTTCTGTGCATTCAACTAACAGAGTTGAACCTTACTTTTGATTGAGCCGATCTGAAACACTCTTTCTGTAGAAACTGCAATTGGACATGCTAAGCTCTAAGAGGCCTACATTGGTAAAAAGAATATCTTCAAATAAAAACTACACAGATGCATTCTGTGAAACTTATTTCTGATCTGTAAATTCAGTTAACAGAGATAAAACATATTTTTAATTGAGCAGTTATGAAACACTCTTTTTGTAGAAAATGCAAGTGGAGATTCGGAGCGCTAAGAGGGTAATAGTGGAAAAAGGAATGTCTTCAAATATAAACTACACAGAATCATTCTGTGAAACTTCTTTCTAATCTGTGCATTCAGCTAACAGAGTTAAACCATACTTTTGATTGAGCAGATCTGAACACTCTTTCTGTAGAAAATGCAACTGGACATTTGGAGCGCTAAGAGCGTAGTAGTGGAAAAAGGAATATATTCAAATATAAACTACACAGAAGCATTCTGTGAAACTTCTTTCTGATCTGAGCATTCAGCTAACAGAGTTAAACCATACTTTTGATTGAGCAGTTTTGAAACACTCTATCTGTAGAAAATGCAACTGGACATTCGTAGCGCTAAGTGGGTAATAGTGGAAAAAATAATATGTTCAAATATAAACTACACAGAAGCATTGTATGAAACTTCTTTCTGTTCTGTGCATTCAACTAACAGAGTTGAACCTTACTTTTGATTGAGCCGTTCTGAAACACTCTTTCTGTAGAAACTGCAATTGGATATTCTGAGAGCTAAGAGGCCTATATTGGGAAAAAGAATGTCTACAAATAAAAACTACACAGAAGAATTGTGTGAAACTACTTCCTGTTCTGTTTGTTCAACTAAAAGAGTTGAACCTTAGTTTTGATTGAGCCGTTCTGAAACACTCTTTATGTAGAAAATGCAAGTGGAGATTCGGAGCGCTAAGAGGGTAATAGTGGAAAAAGGAATGTCTCCAAATATAAACTACACAGAATCATTCTGTGAAACTTCTTTCTGATCTGTGCATTCAGCTAACAGAGTTAAACCATACTTTTGATTGAGCAGATCTGAACACTCTTTCTGTAGAAAATGCAACTGGACATTTGGAGCGCTAAGAGAGTAGTAGTGGAAAAAGGAATATATTCAAATATAAACTACACAGAAGCATTCTGTGAAACTTCTTTCTGATCTGAGCATTCAGCTAACAGAGTTAAACCATACTTTTGATTGAGCAGTTTTGAAACACTCTGTCTGTAGAAAATGCAACTGGACATTCGTAGCGCTAAGTGGGTAATAGTGAAAAAAAGAATATGTTCAAATATAAACTACACAGAAGCATTGTATGAAACTTCTTTCTGTTCTGTGCATTCAACTAACAGAGTTGAACCTTACTTTTGATTGAGCCTTTCTGAAACACTCTTTCTGTAGAATCTGCAATTGGACATTCTGAGCGCTAAGAGGCCTATATTGGGAAAAATAATATCTTCAAATAAAAACTACACAGAAGCATTGTGTGAAACTTATTTCTGATATGTTCATTAAGCTAACAGAGTTAAACCATACTTTTGATTGCGCAGTTCTGAACACTCTTTCTGTAGAAAATGCAAGTGGACATTCGGAGCGCTAAGAGGGTAATAGTGGAAAAAGGGATATATTCAAATATAAACTACACAGTAGCATTCTGTGAAAATTCTTTCTGTTCTGTGCATTCAACTAACAGAGTTGAAACTTACTTTTGATTGAGCCGTTCTGAAACACTCTTTCTGTAGATACTGCAATTGGACATGCTAAGCGCTAAGAGGCCTACATTGGGAAAAAGAATATCTTCAAATAAAAACTACACAGATGCATTCTGTGCAACTTATTTCTGATCTGTAAATTCTGTTAACAGAGATAAAACATATTTTTCATTGAGCAGTTATGAAACACTCTTTTTGTAGAAAATGCAAGTGGAGATTCGGAGCGCTAAGAGGGTAATAGTGGAAAAAGTAATGTCTTCAAATATAAACTACACAGAATCATTCGGTGAAACTTCTTTCTGATCTGTGCATTCAGCTAACACAGTTAAACCATACTTTTGATTGAGCAGATCTGAACACTCTTTCTGTAGAAAATGCAACTGGACATTTGGAGCGCTAAGAGAGTAGTAGTGGAAAAAGGAATATATTCAAATATAAACTACACAGAAGCATTCTGTGAAACTTCTTTCTGATCTGAGCATTCAGCTAACAGAGTTAAACCATACTTTTGATTGAGCAGTTTTGAAACACTCTGTCTGTAGAAAATGCAACTGGACATTCGTAGCGCTAAGTGGGTAATAGTGGAAAAAAGAATATGTTCAAATATAAACTACACAGAAGCATTGTATGAAACTTCTTTCTGTTCTGTGCATTCAACTAACAGAGTTGAACCTTACTTTTGATTGAGCCGTTCTGAAACACTCTTTCTGTAGAAACTGCAATTGGACATTCTGAGCGCTAAGAGGACTCTATTGGGAAAAATAATATCTTCAAATAAAAACTACACAGAAGCATTGTGTGAAACTTATTTCTGATATGTTCATTAAGCTAACAGAGTTAAACCATACTTTTGATTGCGCAGTTCTGAACACTCTTTCTGTAGAAAATGCAAGTGGACATTCGGAGCGCTAAGAGGGTAATAGTGGAAAAAGGAATATATTCAAATATAAACTACACAGTAGCATTCTGTGAAAATTCTTTCGGTTCTGTGCATTCAACTAACAGAGTTGAACCTTACTTTTGATTGAGCCGTTCTGAAACACTGTTTCTGTAGAAACTGCAATTGGACATGCTAAGCGCTAAGAGGCCTACATTGGGAAAAAGAATATCTTCAAATAAAAACTACACAGATGCATTCTGTGAAACTTATTTCTGATCTGTAAATTCAGTTAACAGAGATAAAACATATTTTTGATTGAGCAGTTATGAAACACTCTTTTTGTAGAAAATGCAAGTGGAGATTCAGAGCGCTAAGTGGGTAATAGTGGAAAAAGGAATGTCTTCAAATATAAACTACACAGAATCATTCGGTGAAACTTCTTTCTGATCTGTGCATTCAGCTAACAGAGTTAAACCATACTTTTGATTGAGCAGATCTGAACACTCTTTCTGTTGAAAATGCAACTGGACATTTGGAGCGCTAAGAGCGTAGTAGTGGAAAAAGTTATATATTCAAATATAAACTACACAGAAGCATTCTGTGAAACTTCTTTCTGATCTGAGTATACAGCTAACAGAGTTAAACCATACTTTTCATTGAGCAGTTTTGAAACACACTGCCTGTAGAAAATGCAACTGGACATTCGTAGCGCTAAGTGGGTAATAGTGGAAAAGAGAATATGTTCAAATATAAACTACACAGAAGCATTGTATGAAACTTCTTTCTGTTCTGTGCATTCAACTAACAGAGTTGAACCTTACTTTTGATTGAGCCGTTCTGAAACACTCTTTCTGTAGAAACTGCAATTGGACATTCTGAGCGCTAAGAGGCCTATATTGGGAAAAAGAATGTCTACAAATGAAAACTACACAGAAGAATTGTGTGAAACTTCTTTCTGTTCTGTGCATTCAACTAACAGAGTTGAACCTTACTTTTGATTGAGCCGTTCTGAAACACTCTTTCTGTAGAAACTGCAATTGGATATTCTGAGAGCTAAGAGGCCTATATTGGGAAAAAGAATGTCTACAAATAAAAACTACACAGAAGAATTGTGTGAAACTACTTCCTGTTCTGTTTGTTCAACTAAAAGAGTTGAACCTTAGTTTTGATTGAGCCGTTCTGAAACACTCTTTATGTAGAAAATGCAAGTGGAGATTCGGAGCGCTAAGAGGGTAATAGTGGAAAAAGGAATGTCTCCAAATATAAACTACACAGAATCATTCTGTGAAACTTCTTTCTGATCTGTGCATTCAGCTAACAGAGTTAAACCATACTTTTGATTGAGCAGATCTGAACACTCTTTCTGTAGAAAATGCAACTGGACATTTGGAGCGCTAAGAGAGTAGTAGTGGAAAAAGGAATATATTCAAATATAAACTACACAGAAGCATTCTGTGAAACTTCTTTCTGATCTGAGCATTCAGCTAACAGAGTTAAACCATACTTTTGATTGAGCAGTTTTGAAACACTCTGTCTGTAGAAAATGCAACAGGACATTCGTAGCGCTAAGTGGGTAATAGTGGAAAAAAGAATATGTTCAAATATAAACTACACAGAAGCATTGTATGAAACTTCTTTCTGTTCTGTGCATTCAACTAACAGAGTTGAACCTTACTTTTGATTGAGCCTTTCTGAAACACTCTTTCTGTAGAATCTGCAATTGGACATTCTGAGCGCTAAGAGGCCTATATTGGGAAAAATAATATCTTCAAATAAAAACTACACAGAAGCATTGTGTGAAACTTATTTCTGATATGTTCATTAAGCTAACAGAGTTAAACCATACTTTTGATTGCGCAGTTCTGAACACTCTTTCTGTAGAAAATGCAAGTGGACATTCGGAGCGCTAAGAGGGTAATAGTGGAAAAAGGGATATATTCAAATATAAACTACACAGTAGCATTCTGTGAAAATTCTTTCTGTTCTGTGCATTCAACTAACAGAGTTGAAACTTACTTTTGATTGAGCCGTTCTGAAACACTCTTTCTGTAGATACTGCAATTGGACATGCTAAGCACTAAGAGGCCTACATTGGGAAAAAGAATATCTTCAAATAAAAACTACACAGATGCATTCTGTGCAACTTATTTCTGATCTGTAAATTCTGTTAACAGAGATAAAACATATTTTTCATTGAGCAGTTATGAAACACTCTTTTTGTAGAAAATGCAAGTGGAGATTCGGAGCGCTAAGAGGGTAATAGTGGAAAAAGTAATGTCTTCAAATATAAACTACACAGAATCATTCGGTGAAACTTCTTTCTGATCTGTGCATTCAGCTAACAGAGTAAAACCATACTTTTGATTGAGCAGATCTGAACACTCTTTCTGTTGATAATGCAACTGGACATTTGGAGCGCTAAGAGCGTAGTAGTGGAAAAAGGAATATATTCAAATATAAACTACACAGAAGCATTCTGTGAAACTTCTTTCTGATCTGAGCATACAGCTAACAGAGTTAAACCATACTTTTGATTGAGCAGTTTTGAAACACTCTGTCTGTAGAAAATGCAACTGGACATTCGTAGCGCTAAGTGGGTAATAGTGGAAAAGAGAATATGTTCAAATATAAACTACACAGAAGCATTGTATGAAACTTCTTTCTGTTCTGTGCATTCAACTAACAGAGTTGAACCTTACTTTTGATTGAGCCGTTCTGAAACACTCTTTCTGTAGAAACTGCAATTGGACATTCTGAGCGCTAAGAGGCCTATATTGGGAAAAAGAATGTCTACAAATGAAAACTACACAGAAGAATTGTGTGAAACTTCTTTCTGTTCTGTTTGTTCAACTAAAAGAGTTGAACCTTAGTTTTGATTGAGCCGTTCTGTAACAGTCTTTCTGTAGAAAATGCAAGCGGAGATTCGGAGCGCTAAGAGGGTAATAGTGGAAAAAGGAATGTCTCCAAATATAAACTACACAGAATCATTCTGTGAAACTTCTTTCTGATCTGTGCATTCAGCTAACAGAGTTAAATCATACTTTTGATTGAGCAGGTCTGAACACTCTTTCTGTAGAAAATGCAACTGGACATTTGGAGCGCTAAGAGAGTAGTAGTGGAAAAAGGAATATATTCAAATATAAACTACACAGAAGCATTCTGTGAAACTTCTTTCTGATCTGAGCATTCAGCTAACATAGTTAAACCATACTTTTGATTGTGCAGTTTTGAAACACTCTGTCTGTAGAAAATGCAACTGGATATTCGTAGCGCTAAGTGGGTAATAGTGGAAAAAAGAATATGTTCAAATATAAATTACACAGAAGCATTGTATGAAACTTCTTCCTGTTCTGTGCATTCAACTAACAGAGTTGAACCTTACTTTTGATAGAGCCTTTCTGAAACACTCTTTCTGTAGAAACTGCAATTGGACATTCTGAGCGCTAAGAGGCCTCTATTGGGAAAAATAATATCTTCAAATAAAAACTACACAGTAGCATTGTGTGAAACTTATTTCTGATATGTTCATTAAGCTAACAGAGTTAAACCATACTTTTGATTGCGCAGTTCTGAACACTCTTTCTGTAGAAAATGCAAGTGGACATTCGGAGCGCTAAGAGGGTAATAGTGGAAAAAGGAATGTATTCAAATATAAACTACACAGTAGCATTCTGTGAAAATTCTTTCTGTTCTGTGCATTCAACTAACAGAGTTGAACCTTACTTTTGATTGAGCCGTTCTGAAACACTCTTTCTGTAGAAACTGCAATTGGACATGCTAAGCGCTAAGAGGCCTACATTGGGAAAAAGAATATCTTCAAATAAAAACTACACAGATGCATTCTGTGAAACTTATTTCTGATCTGTAAATTCAGTTAACAGAGATAAAACATATTTTTGATTGAACAGTTATGAAACACTCTTTTTGTAGAAAATGCAAGTGGAGATTCGGAGCGCTAAGAGGGTAATAGTGGAAAAAGGAATGTCTTCAAATATAAACTACACAGAATCATTCGGTGAAACATCTTTCTGATCTGTGCATTCAGCTAACAGAGTTAAACCATACTTTTGATTGAGCAGATCTGAACACACTTTCTGTAGAAAATGCAACTGGACATTTGGAGCGCTAAGAGCTTATTAGTGGAAAAAGGAATATATTCAAATATAAACTACACAGAAGCATTCTGTGAAACTTCTTTCTGATCTGAGCATTCAGCTAACAGAGTTAAACCATACTTTTGATTGAGCAGTTTTGAAACACTCTGTCTGTAGAAAATGCAACTGGACATTCGTAGCGCTAAGTGGGTAATAGTGGAAAAAAGAATATGTTTATATATAAACTACACAGAAGCATTGTATGAAACTTCTTTCTGTTCTGTGCATTCAACTAACAGAGTTGAACCTTACTTTTGATTGAGCCTTTCTGAAACACTCTTTCTGTAGAAAATGCAATTGGACATTTTGAGCGCTAAGAGGCCTCTATTGGGAAAAATAATATCTTCAAATAAAAACTACACAGAAGCATTGTGTGAAAATTATTTCTGATATTTTCATTAAGCTAACAGAGTTAAACCATACTTTTGATTGCGCAGTTCTGAACACTCTTTCTGTAGAAAATGCAAGGGGAGATTCGGAGCGCTAAGAGGGTAATAGTGGAAAAAGGAATATATTCAAATATAAACTACACAGTAGCATTCTGTGAAAATTCTTTCTGTTCTGTGCATTCAACTAACAGAGTTGAACCTTACTTTTGATTGAGCCGTTCTGAAACACTGTTTCTGTAGAAACTGCAATTGGACATGCTAAGCGCTAAGAGGACTACATTGGGAAAAAGAATATCTTCAAATAAAAACTACACAGATGCATTCTGTGAAACTTATTTCTGATCTGTAAATTCAGTTAACAGAGATAAAACATATTTTTGATTGAGCAGTTATGAAACACTCTTTTTGTAGAAAATGCAAGTGGAGATTCAGAGCGCTAAGAGGGTAATAGTGGAAAAAGGAATGTCTTCAAATATAAACTACACAGAATCATTCGGTGCAACTTCTTTCTGATCTGTGCATTCAGCTAACAGAGTTAAACCATACTTTTGATTGAGCAGATCTGAACACTCTTTCTGTTGAAAATGCAACTGGACATTTGGAGCGCTAAGAGCGTAGTAGTGGAAAAAGGAATATATTCAAATATAAACTACACAGAAGCATTCTGTGAAACTTCTTTCTGATCTGAGTATACAGCTAACAGAGTTAAACCATACTTTTCATTGAGCAGTTTTGAAACACTCTGTCTGTAGAAAATGCAACTGGACATTCGTAGCGCTAAGTGGGTAATAGTGGAAAAGAGAATATGTTCAAATATAAACTACACAGAAGCATTGTATGAAACTTCTTTCTGTTCTGTGCATTCAACTAACAGAGTTGAACCTTACTTTTGATTGAGCCGTTCTGAAACACTCTTTCTGTAGAAACTGCAATTGGACATTCTGAGCGCTAAGAGGCCTATATTGGGAAAAAGAATGTCTACAAATGAAAACTACACAGAAGAATTGTGTGAAACTTCTTTCTGTTCTGTTTGTTCAACTAAAAGAGTTGAACCTTAGTTTTGATTGAGCCGTTCTGTAACAGTCTTTCTGTAGAAAATGCAAGTGGAGTTTCGGAGCGCTAAGAGGGTAATAGTGGAAAAACGAATGTCTCCAAATATAAACTACACAGAATCATTCTGTGAAACTTCTTTCTGATCTGTGCATTCAGCTAACAGAGTTAAATCATACTTTTGATTGAGCAGATCTGAACACTCTTTCTGTAGAAAATGCAACTGGACATTTGGAGCGCTAAGAGAGTAGTAGTGGAAAAAGGAATATATTCAAATATAAACTACACAGAAGCATTCTGTGAAACTTCTTTCTGATCTGAGCATTCAGCTAACAGAGTTAAACCATACTTTTGATTGAGCAGTTTTGAAACACTCTTTCTGTAGAAAATGCAACTGGATATTCGTAGCGCTAAGTGGGTAATAGTGGAAAAAAAATATGTTCAAATATAAACTACACAGAAGCATTGTATGAAACTTCTTTCTGTTCTGTGCATTCAACTAACAGAGTTGAACCTTACTTTTGATAGAGCCTTTCTGAAACACTCTTTCTGTAGAAACTGCAATTGGACATTCTGAGCGCTAAGAGGCCTCTATTGGGAAAAATAATATCTTCAAATAAAAACTACACAGAAGCATTGTGTGAAACTTATTTATGATATGTTCATTAAGCTAACAGAGTTAAACCATACTTTTGATTGCGCAGTTCTGAACACTCTTTCTGTAGAAAATGCAAGTGGACATTCGGAGCGCTAAGAGGGTAATAGTGGAAAAAGGAATATATTCAAATATAAACTACGCAGTAGCATTCTGTGAAAATTCTTTCTGTTCTGTGCATTCAACTAACAGAGTTGAACCTTACTTTTGATTTAGCCGATCTGAAAAACTCTTTCTGTAGAAACTGCAATTGGACATGCTAAGCTCTAAGAGGCCTACATTGGGAAAAAGAATATCTTCAAATAAAAACTACACAGATGCATTCTGTGAAACTTATTTCTGATCTGTAAATTCAGTTAACAGAGATAAAACATATTTTTAATTGAGCAGTTATGAAACACTCCTTTTGTAGAAAATGCAAGTGGAGATTCGGAGCGCTAAGAGGGTAATAGTGGAAAAAGGAATGTCTCCAAATATAAACTACACAGAATCATTCTGTGAAACGTCTTTCTGACCTGTGCATTCAGCTAACAGAGTTAAACCATACTTTTGATTGAGCAGATCTGAACACTCTTTCTGTAGAAAATGCAACTGGACATTTGGAGCGCTAAGAGCGTAGTAGTGGAAAAAGGAATATATTCAAATATAAACTACACAGAAGCATTCTGTGAAACTTCTTTCTGATCTGAGCATTCAGCTAACAGAGTTAAACCATACTTTTGATTGAGCAGTTTTGAAACACTCTCTCTGTAGAAAATGCAACTGGACATTCGTAGCGCTAAGTGGGTAATAGTGGAAAAAAGAATATGTTCAAATATAAACTACACAGAAGCATTGTATGAAACTTCTTTCTGTTCTGTGCATTCAACTAACAGAGTTGAACCTTACTTTTGATTGAGCCTTTCTGAAACACTCTTTCTGTAGAATCTGCAATTGTACATTCTGAGCGCTAAGAGGCCTATATTGGGAAAAATAATATCTTCAAATAAAAACTACACAGAAGCATTGTGTGAAACTTATTTCTGATATGTTCATTAAGCTAACAGAGTTAAACCATACTTTTGATTGCGCAGTTCTGAACACTCTTTCTGTAGAAAATGCAATTGGACATTCGGAGCGCTAAGAGGGTAATAGTGGAAAAAGGGATATATTCAAATATAAACTACACAGTAGCATTCTGTGAAAATTCTTTCTGTTCTGTGCATTCAACTAACAGAGTTGAACCTTACTTTTGATTGAGCCGTTCTGAAACACTCTTTCTGTAGATACTGCAATTGGACATGCTAAGCGCTAAGAGGCCTACATTGGGAAAAAGAATATCTTCAAATAAAAACTACACAGATGCATTCTGTGCAACTTATTTCTGATCTGTAAATTCTGTTAACAGAGATAAAACATATTTTTCATTGAGCAGTTATGAAACACTCTTTTTGTAGAAAATGCAAGTGGAGATTCAGAGCGCTAAGAGGGTAATAGTGGAAAAAGGAATGTCTTCAAATATAAACTACACAGAATCATTCGGTGAAACTTCTTTCTGATCTGTGCATTCAGCTAACAGAGTTAAACCATACTTTTGATTGAGCAGATCTGAACACTCTTTCTGTTGAAAATGCAACTGGACATTTTGAGCGCTAAGAGCGTATTAGTGGAAAAAGGTATATATTCAAATATAAACTACACAGAAGCATTCTGTGAAACTTCTTTCTGATCTGAGCATTCAGCTAACAGAGTTAAACCATACTTTTGATTGAGCAGTTTTGAAACACTCTGTCTGTAGAAAATGCAACTGGACATTGGTAGCGCTAAGTGGGTAATAGTGGAAAAAAGAATATGTTCAAATATAAACTACACAGAAGCATTGTATGAAACTTCTTTCTGTTCTGTGCATTCAACTAACAGAGTTGAACCTTACTTTTGATTGAGCCGTTCTGAAACACTCTTTCTGTAGAAACTGCAATTGGACATTCTGAGCGCTAAGAGGCCTATATTGGGAAAAAGAATGTCTACAAATAAAAACTACACAGAAGAATTGTGTGAAACTTCTTTCTGTTCTGTTTGTTCAACTAAAAGAGTTGAACCTTAGTTTTGATTGAGTCGTTCTGAAACACTCTTTCTGTAGAAAATGCAAGTGGAGATTCGGAGCGCTAAGAGGGTAATAGTGGAAAAAGGAATGTCTCCAAATATAAACTACACAGAATCATTCTCTGAAACTTCTTTCTGATCTGTGCATTCAGCTAACAGAGTTAAACCATACTTTTGATTGAGCAGATCTGAACACTCTTTCTGTAGAAAATGCAACTGGACATTTGGAGCGCTAAGAGAGTAGTAGTGGAAAAAGGAATATATTCAAATATAAACTACACAGAAGCATTCTGTGAAACTTCTTTCTGAACTGAGCATTCAGCTAACAGAGTTAAACCATACTTTTGATTGAGCAGTTTTGAAACACTCTGTCTGTAGAAAATTCAACTGGACATTCGTAGCGCTAAGTGGGTAATAGTGGAAAAAATAATATGTTCAAATATAAACTACACAGAAGCATTGTATGAAACTACTTTCTGTTCTGTGCATTCAACTAACAGAGTTGAACCTTACTTTTGATTGAGCCTTTCTGAAACACTCTTTCTGTAGAAACTGCAATTGGACATTCTGAGCGCTAAGAGGCCTCTATTGGGAAAAATAATATCTTCAAATAAAAACTACACAGAAGCATTGTGTGAAACTTATTTCTGATATGTTCATTAAGCTAACAGAGTTAAACCATACTTTTGATTGCGCAGTTCTGAACATTCTTTCTGTAGAAAATGCAAGTGGACATTCGGAGCGCTAAGAGGGTAATAGTGGAAAAAGGGATATATTCAAATATAAACTACACAGTAGCATTCTGTGAAAATTCTTTCTGTTCTGTGCATTCAACTAACAGAGTTGAACCTTACTTTTGATTGAGCCGTTCTGAAACACTCTTTCTGTAGATACTGCAATTGGACATGCTAAGCGCTAAGAGGCCTACATTGGGAAAAAGAATATCTTCAAATAAAAACTACACAGATGCATTCTGTGCAACTTATTTCTGATCTGTAAATTCTGTTAACAGAGATAAAACATATTTTTCATTGAGCAGTTATGAAACACTCTTTTTGTAGAAAATGCAAGTGGAGATTCAGAGCGCTAAGAGGGTAATAGTGGAAAAAGGAATGTCTTCAAATATAAACTACACAGAATCATTCGGTGGAACTTCTTTCTGATCTGTGCATTCAGCTAACAGAGTTAAACCATACTTTTGATTGAGCAGATCTGAACACTCTTTCTGTTGAAAATGCAACTGGACATTTGGAGCGCTAAGAGCGTATTAGTGGAAAAAGGTATATATTCAAATATAAACTACACAGAAGCATTCTGTGAAACTTCTTTCTGATCTGAGCATTCAGCTAACAGAGTTAAACCATACTTTTGATTGAGCAGTTTTGAAACACTCTGTCTGTAGAAAATGCAACTGGACATTGGTAGCGCTAAGTGGGTAATAGTGGAAAAAAGAATATGTTCAAATATAAACTACACAGAAGCATTGTATGAAACTTCTTTCTGTTCTGTGCATTCAACTAACAGAGTTGAACCTTACTTTTGATTGAGCCGTTCTGAAACACTCTTTCTGTAGAAACTGCAATTGGACATTCTGAGCGCTAAGAGGCCTATATTGGGAAAAAGAATGTCTACAAATAAAAACTACACAGAAGAATTGTGTGAAACTTCTTTCTGTTCTGTTTGTTCAACTAAAAGAGTTGAACCTTAGTTTTGATTGAGTCGTTCTGAAACACTCTTTCTGTAGAAAATGCAAGTGGAGATTCGGAGCGCTAAGAGGGTAATAGTGGAAAAAGGAATGTCTCCAAATATAAACTACACAGAATCATTCTCTGAAACTTCTTTCTGATCTGTGCATTCAGCTAACAGAGTTAAACCATACTTTTGATTGAGCAGATCTGAACAATCTTTCTGTAGAAAATGCAACTGGACATTTGGAGCGCTAAGAGAGTAGTAGTGGAAAAAGGAATATATTCAAATATAAACTACACAGAAGCATTCTGTGAAACTTCTTTCTGAACTGAGCATTCAGCTAACAGAGTTAAACCATACTTTTGATTGAGCAGGTTTGAAACACTCTGTCTGTAGAAAATTCAACTGGACATTCGTAGCGCTAAGTGGGTAATAGTGGAAAAAATAATATGTTCAAATATAAACTACACAGAAGCATTGTATGAAACTTCTTTCTGTTCTGTGCATTCAACTAACAGAGTTGAACCTTACTTTTGATTGAGCCTTTCTGAAACACTCTTTCTGTAGAAACTGCAATTGGACATTCTGAGCGCTAAGAGGCCTCTATTGGGAAAAATAATATCTTCAAATAAAAACTACACAGAAGCATTGTGTGAAACTTATTTCTGATATGTTCATTAAGCTAACAGAGTTAAACCATACTTTTGATTGCGCAGTTCTGAACATTCTTTCTGTAGAAAATGCAAGTGGACATTCGGAGCGCTAAGAGGGTAATAGTGGAAAAAGGAATATATTCAAATATAAACTACACAGTAGCATTCTGTGAAAATTCTTTCTGTTCTGTGCATTCAACTAACAGAGTTGAACCTTACTTTTGATTGAGCCGTTCTGAAACACTGTTTCTGTAGAAACTGCAATTGGACATGCTAAGCGCTAAGAGGCCTACATTGGTAAAAAGAATATCTTCAAATAAAAACTACACAGATGCATTCTGTGAAACTTATTTCTGAATTGTAAATTCAGTTAACCGAGATAAAACATATTTTTGATTGAGCAGTTATGAAACACTCTTTTTGTAGAAAATGCAAGTGGAGATTCGGAGCGCTAAGAGGGTAATAGTGGAAAAAGGAATGTCTTCAAATATAAACTACACAGAATCATTCGGTGAAACTTCTTTCTGATCTGTGCATTCAGCTAACAGAGTTAAACCATACTTTTGATTGAGCAGATCTGAACACTCTTTCTGTTGAAAATGCAACTGGACATTTGGAGCGCTAAGAGCGTAGTAGTGGAAAAAGGAATATATTCAAATATAAACTACACAGAAGCATTCTGTGAAACTTCTTTCTGATCTGAGCATACAGCTAACAGAGTTAAACCATACTTTTGATTGAGCAGTTTTGAAACACTCTGTCTGTAGAAAATGCAACTGGACATTCGTAGCGCTAAGTGTGTAATAGTGGAAAAGAGAATATGTTCAAATATAAACTACACAGAAGCATTGTATGAAACTTCTTTCTGTTCTGTGCATTCAACTAACAGAGTTGAACCTTGCTTTTGATTGAGCCGTTCTGAAACACTCTTTCTGTAGAAACTGCAATTGGACATTCTGAGCGCTAAGAGGCCTATATGGGAAAAAGAATGTCTACAAATAAAAACTACACAGAAGAATTGTGTGAAACTTCTTTCTGTTCTGTTTGTTCAACTAAAAGAATTGAAACTTAGTTTTGATTGAGCCGTTCTGTAACAGTCTTTCTGTAGAAAATGCAAGTGGAGATTCGGAGCGCTAAGAGGGTAATAGTGGAAAAAGCAATGTCTCCAAATATAAACTACACAGAATCATTCTGTGAAACTTCTTTCTGATCTGTGCATTCAGCTAACAGAGTTAAACCATACTTTTGATTGAGCAGATCTGAACACTCTTTCTGTAGAAAATGCAACTGGACATTTGGAGCGCTAAGAGAGTAGTAGTGGAAAAAGGAATATATTCAAATATAAACTACACAGAAGCATTCTGTGAAACTTCTTTCTGATCTGAGCATTCAGCTAACAGAGTTAAACCATACTTTTGATTGAGCAGATTTGAAACACTCTGTCTGTAGAAAATGCAACTGGACATTCGTAGCGCTAAGTGGGTAATAGTGGAAAAAAGAATATGTTCAAATATAAACTAAACAGAAGCATTGTATGAAACTTCTTTCTGTTCTGTGCATTCAACTAACAGAGTTGAACCTTACTTTTGATTGAGCCGTTCTGAAACACTCTTTCTGTAGAAACTGCAATTGGACATTCTGAGCGCTAAGAGGACTCTATTGGGAAAAATAATACCTTCAAATAAAAACTACACAGAAGCATTGTGTGAAACTTATTTCTGATATGTTCATTAAGCTAACAGAGTTAAACCATACTTTTGATTGCGCAGTTCTGAACACTCTTTCTGTAGAAAATGCAAGTGGACATTCGGAGCGCTAAGAGGGTAATAGTGGAAAAAGGAATATATTCAAATATAAACTACACAGTAGCATTCTGTGAAAATTCTTTCTGTTCTGTGCATTCAACTAACAGAGTTGAACCTTACTTTTGATTGAGCCGTTCTGAAACACTGTTTCTGTAGAAACTGCAATTGGACATGCTAAGCGCTAAGAGGCCTACATTGGTAAAAAGAATATCTTCAAATAAAAACTACACAGATGCATTCTGTGAAACTTATTTCTGAATTGTAAATTCAGTTAACAGAGATAAAACATATTTTTGATTGAGCAGTTATGAAACACTCTTTTTGTAGAAAATGCAAGTGGAGATTCGGAGCGCTAAGAGGGTAATAGTGGAAAAAGGAATGTCTTCAAATATAAACTACACAGAATCATTCGGTGAAACTTCTTTCTGATCTGTGCATTCAGCTAACAGAGTTAAACCATACTTTTGATTGAGCAGATCTGAACACTCTTTCTGTAGAAAATGCAACTGGACATTTGGAGCGCTAAGAGCGTAGTAGTGGAAAAAGGAATATATTCAAATATAAACTACACAGAAGCATTCTGTGAAACTTCTTTCTGATCTGAGCATTCAGCTAACAGAGTTAAACCATACTTTTGATTGAGCAGTTTTGAAACACTCTGTCTGTAGAAAATGCAACTGGACATTCGTAGCGCTAAGTGGGTAATAGTGGAAAAAAGAATATGTTCAAATATAAACTACACAGAAGCATTGTATGAAACTTCTTTCTGTTCTGTGCATTCAACTAACAGAGTTGAACCTTACTTTTGATTGAGCCGTTCTGAAACACTCTTTCTGTAGAAACTGCAATTGGACATTCTGAGCGCTAAGAGGCCTCTATGGGGAAAAATAATATCTTCAAATAAAAACTACACAGAAGCATTGTGTGAAACATATTTCTGATATGTTCATTAAGCTAACAGAGTTAAACCATACTTTTGATTGCGCAGTTCTGAACACTCTTTCTGTAGAAAATGCAAGTGGACATTCGGAGCGCTAAGAGGGTAATAGTGGAAAAAGGAATATATTCAAATATAAACTACACAGTAGCATTCTGTGAAAATTCTTTCTGTTCTGTGCATTCAACTAACAGAGTTGAACCTTACTTTTGATTGAGCCGTTCTGAAACACTGTTTCTGTAGAAACTGCAATTGGACATGCTAAGCGCTAAGAGGCCTACATTGGGAAAAAGAATATCTTCAAATAAAAACTACACAGATGCATTCTGTGAAACTTATTTCTGATCTGTAAATTCAGTTAACAGAGATAAAACATATTTTTGATTGAGCAGTTATGAAACACTCTTTTTGTAGAAAATGCAAGTGGAGATTCAGAGCGCTAAGAGGGTAATAGTGGAAAAAGGAATGTCTTCAAATATAAACTACACAGAATCATTCGGTGAAACTTCTTTCTGATCTGTGCATTCAGCAAACAGAGTTAAACCATACTTTTGATTGAGCAGATCTGAACACTCTTTCTGTTGAAAATGCAACTGGACATTTGGAGCGCTAAGAGCGTAGTAGTGGAAAAAGGAATATATTCAAATATAAACTACACAGAAGCATTCTGTGAAACTTCTTTCTGATCTGAGTATACAGCTAACAGAGTTAAACCATACTTTTCATTGAGCAGTTTTGAAACACACTGTCTGTAGAAAATGCAACTGGACATTCGTAGCGCTAAGTGGGTAATAGTGGAAAAGAGAATATGTTCAAATATAAACTACACAGAAGCATTGTATGAAACTTCTTTCTGTTCTGTGCATTCAACTAACAGAGTTGAACCTTACTTTTGATTGAGCCGTTCTGAAACACTCTTTCTGTAGAAACTGCAATTGGACATTCTGAGCGCTAAGAGGCCTATATTGGGAAAAAGAATGTCTACAAATGAAAACTACACAGAAGAATTGTGTGAAACTTCTTTCTGTTCTGTTTGTTCAACTAAAAGAGTTGAACCTTAGTTTTGATTGAGCCGTTCTGTAACAGTCTTTCTGTAGAAAATGCAAGTGGAGATTCGGAGCGCTAAGAGGGTAATAGTGGAAAAAGGAATGTCTCCAAATATAAACTACACAGAATCATTCTGTGAAACTTCTTTCTGATCTGTGCATTCAGCTAACAGAGTTAAATCATACTTTTGATTGAGCAGGTCTGAACACTCTTTCTGTAGAAAATGCAACTGGACATTTGGAGCGCTAAGAGAGTAGTAGTGGAAAAAGGAATATATTCAAATATAAACTACACAGAAGCATTCTGTGAAACTTCTTTCTGATCTGAGCATTCAGCTAACAGAGTTAAACCATACTTTTGATTGAGCAGTTTTGAAACACTCTGTCTGTAGAAAATGAAACTGGACATTCGTAGCGCTAAGTGGGTAATAGTGGAAAAAAGAATATGTTCAAATATAAACTACACAGAAGCATTGTATGAAACTACTTTCTGTTCTGTGCATTCAACTAACAGAGTTGAACCTTACTTTTGATTGAGCCTTTCTGAAACACTCTTTCTGTAGAAACTGCAATTGGACATTCTGAGTGCTAAGAGGCCTCTATTGGGAAAAATAATATCTTCAAATAAAAACTACACAGAAGCATTGTGTGAAACTTATTTCTGATATGTTCATTAAGCGAACAGAGTTAAACCATACTTTTGATTGCGCAGTTCTGAACACTCTTTCTGTAGAAAATGCAAGTGGACATTCGGAGCGCTAAGAGGGTAATAGTGGAAAAAGGAATATATTCAAATATAAACTACACAGTAGCATTCTGTGAAAATTCTTTCTGTTCTGTGCATTCAACTAACAGAGTTGAACCTTACTTTTGATTGAGCCGTTCTGAAACACTCTTTCTGTAGAAACTGCAATTGGATATGCTAAGCGCTAAGAGGCCTACATTGGGAAAAATAATATCTTCAAATAAAAACTACACAGATGCATTCTGTGAAACTTATTTCTGATCTGTAAATTTAGTTAACAGAGATAAAACATATTTTTCATTGAGCAGTTATGAAACACTCTTTTTGTAGAAAATGCAAGTGGAGATTCGGAGCGCTAAGAGGGTAATAGTGGAAAACGGAATGTCTTCAAATATAAACTACACAGTATCATTCGGTGAAACTTCTTTCTCATCTGTGCATTCAGGTAACAGAGTTAAACCATACTTTTGATTGAGCAGATCTGAACACTCTTTCTGTAGAAAATGCAACTGGACATTTGGAGCGCTAAGAGCGTAGTGGTGGAAAAAGGAATATATTCAAATATAAACTACACAGAAGCATTCTGTGAAACTTCTTTCTGATCTGAGCATTCAGCTAACGGAGTTAAACCATACTTTTGATTGAGCAGTTTTGAAACACTCTGTCTGTAGAAAATGCAACTGGACATTCGTAGCGCTAAGTGGGTAATAGTGGAAAAAAGAATATGTTCAAATATAAACTACACAGAAGCATTGTATGAAACTTATTTCTGTTCTGTGCATTCAACTAACAGAGTTGAACCTTACTTTTGATTGAGCCGTTCTGAAACACTCTTTCTGTAGAAACTGCAATTGGACATTCTGAGCGCTAAGAGGCCTATATTGGGAAAAAGAATGTCTACAAATAAAAACTACACAGAAGAATTGTGTGAAACTTCTTTCTGTTCTGTTTGTTCAACTAAAAGAGTTGAAACTTAGTTTTGATTGAGCCGTTCTGAAACACTCTTTCTGTAGAAAATGCAAGTGGAGATTCGGAGCGCTAAGAGGGTAATAGTGGAAAAAGGAATGTCTCCAAATATAAACTACACAGAATCATTCTGTGAAACTTCTTTCTGATCTGTGCATTCAGCTAACAGAGTTAAACCATACTTTTGATTGAGCAGATCTGAACACTCTTTCTGTAGAAAATGCAACTGGACATTTGGAGCGCTAAGAGCGTAGTAGTGGAAAAAGGAATATATTCAAATATAAACTACACAGAAGCATTCTGTGAAACTTCTTTCTGATCTGAGCATTCAGCTAACAGAGTTAAACCATACTTTTGATTGAGCAGTTTTGAAACACTCTGTCTGTAGAAAATGCAACTGGACATTCGCAGCGCTAAGTGGGTAGTAGTGGAAAAAAGAACATGTTCAAATATAAACTACACAGAAGCATTTTATGAAACTTCTTTCTGTTCTGTGCATTCAACTAACAGAGTTGAACCTTACTTTTGATTGAGCCGTTCTGAAACACTCTTTCTGTAGAAACTGCAATTGGACATTCTGAGCGCTAAGAGGCTTATATTGGGAAAAAGAATGTCTACAAATAAAAACTACACAGAAAAATTTTGTGAAACTTCTTTCTGTTCTGTTTGTTCAACTAAAAGAGTTGAACCTTAGTTTTGATTGAGCCGTTCTGAAACACTCTTTCTGTAGAAAATGCAAGTGGAGATTCGGAGCGCTAAGAGGGTAATAGTGGAAAAAGGAATGTCTCCAAATATAAACTACACAGAATCATTCTGTGAAACTTCTTTCTGATCTGTGCATTCAGCTAACAGAGTTAAACCATACTTTTGATTGAGCAGATCTGAACACTCTTTCTGTAGAAAATGCAACTGGACATTTGGAGCGCTAAGAGAGTAGTAGTGGAAAAAGGAATATATTCAAATATAAACTACACAGAAGCATTCTGTGAAACTTCTTTCTGATCTGAGCATTCAGCTAACAGAGTTAAACCATACTTTTGATTGAGCAGTTTTGAAACACTCTGTCTGTAGAAAATGCAACTGGACATTCGTAGCGCTAAGTGGGTAATAGTGGAAAAAAGAATATGTTCAAATATAAACTACACAGAATCATTGTATGAAACTTCTTTCTGTTCTGTGCATTCAACTAGCAGAGTTGAAACTTACTTTTGATTGAGCCTTTCTGAAACACTCTTTCTGTAGAAACTGCAATTGGACATTCTGAGCGCTAAGAGGCCTATATTGGGAAAAATAATATCTTCAAATAAAAACTACACAGAAGCATTGTGTGAAACTTATTTCTGATATGTTCATTAAGATAACAGAGTTAAACCATACTTTTGATTGCGCAGTTCTGAACACTCTTTCTGTAGAAAATGCAAGTGGACATTCGGAGCGCTAAGAGGGTAATAGTGGAAAAAGGAATATATTCAAATATAAACTACACAGTAGCATTCTGTGAAAATTCTTTCTGTTCTGTGCATTCAACTAACAGAGTTGAACCTTACTTTTGATTGAGCTGTTCTGAAACACTCTTTCTGTAGAAACTGCAATTGGACATGCTAAGCGCTAAGAGGCCTACATTGGGAAAAAGAATATCTTCAAATAAAAACTACACAGATGCATTCTGTGAAACTTATTTCTGATCTGTAAATTCAGTTAACAGAGATAAAACATATTTTTGATTGAGCAGTTATGAAACACTCTTTTTGTAGAAAATGCAAGTGGAGATTCGGAGCGCTAAGAGGGTAATAGTGGAAAAAGGAATGTCTTCAAATAAAAACTACACAGAATCATTCGGTGAAACTTCTTTCTGATCTGTGCATTCAGCTAACAGAGTTAAACCATACTTTTGATTGAGAAGATCTGAACAGTCTTTGTGTAGAAAATGCAACTGGACATTTGGAGCGCTAAGAGCGTAGTAGTGGAAAAAGGAATATATTCAAATATAAACTACACAGAAGCATTATGTGAAACTTCTTTCTGATCTGAGCATTCAGCTAACAGAGTTAAACCATACTTTTGATTGAGCAGTTTTGAAACACTCTGTCTGTAGAAAATGCAACTGGACATTCGTAGCGCTAATTGGGTAATAGTGGAAAAAAGAATATGTTCAAATATAAACTACACAGAAGCATTGTATGAAACTTCTTTCTGTTCTGTGCATTCAACTAACAGAGTTGAACCTTACTTTTGATTGAGCCGTTCTGAAACACTCTTTCTGTAGAAACTGCAATTGGACATTCTGAGTGCTAAGAGGCCTATATTGGGAAAAAGAATGTCTACAAATAAAAACTACACAGAAGAATTGTGTAAAAATTCTTTCTGTTCTGTTTGTTCAACTAAAAGAGTTGAACCTTAGTTTTCATTGAGCCGTTCTGAAACACTCTTTCTGTAGAAAATGCAAGTGGAGATTCGGAGCGCTAAGAGGGTAATAGTGGAAAAAGGAATGTCTGCAAATATAAACTACACACAATCATTCTGTGAAACTTCTTTCTGATCTGTGCATTCAGCTAACAGAGTTAAAACATTCTTTTGATTGAGCAGATCTGAACACTCTTTCTGTAGAAAATGCTACTGTACATTTGGAGCGCTAAGAGAGTAGTAGTGGAAAAAGGAATATATTCAAATATAAACTACACAGAAGCATTCTGTTAAACTTCTTTCTGATCTGAGCATTCAGCTAACAGAGTTAAACCATACTTTTGACTGAGCAGTTTTGAAACACTCTGTCTGTAGAAAATGCAACTGGACATTCGTAGCGCTAAGTGGGTAATAGTGGAAAAAAGAATATGTTCAAATATAAACTACACAGAAACATTGTATGAAACTTCTTTCTGTTCTGTGCATTCAACTAACAGAGTTGAACCTTACTTTTGATTGAGCCTTTCTGAAACACTCTTTCTGTAGAAACTGCAATTGGACATTCTGAGCGCTAAGAGGCCTCTATTGGGAAAAATAATATCTTCAAATAAAAACTACACAGAAGCATTGTGTGAAACTTATTTCTGATATGTTCATTAAGCTAACAGAGTTAAACCATACTTTGGATTGCGCAGTTCTGAACACTCTTTCTGTAGAAAATGCAAGTGGACATTCGGAGCGCTAAGAGGGTAATAGTGGAAAAAGGAATATATTCAAATATAAACTACACAGTAGCATTCTGTGAAAATTCTTTCTGTTCTGTGCATTCAACTAACAGAGTTGAACCTTACTTTTGATTGAGCCGTTCTGAAACACTCTTTCTGTAGAAACTGCAATTGGACATGCTAAGCGCTAAGAGGCCTACATTGGGAAAAAGAATATCTTCAAATAAAAACTACACAGATGCATTCTGTGAAACTTATTTCTGATCTGTAAATTCAGTTAACAGAGATAAAACATATTTTTGATTGAGCAGTTATGAAACACTCTTTTTGTAGAAAATGCAAGTGGAGATTCGGAGCGCTAAGAGGGTAATAGTGGAAAAAGGAATGTCTTCAAATATAAACTACACAGAATCATTCGGTGAAACTTCTTTCTGATCTGTGCATTCAGCTAACAGAGTTAAACCATACTTTTGATTGAGCAGATCTGAACACACTTTCTGTAGAAAATGCAACTGGACATTTGGAGCGCTAAGAGCGTATTAGTGGAAAAAGGAATATATTCAAATATAAACTACACAGAAGCATTCTGTGAAACTTCTTTCTGATCTGAGCATTCAGCTAACAGAGTTAAACCATACTTTTGATTGAGCAGTTTTGAAACACTCTGTCTGTAGAAAATGCAACTGGACATTCGTAGCGCTAAGTGGGTAATAGTGGAAAAAAGAATATGTTCATATATAAACTACACAGAAGCATTGTATGAAACTTCTTTCTGTTCTGTGCATTCAACTAACAGAGTTGAACCTTACTTTTGATTGAGCCTTTCTGAAACACTCTTTCTGTAGAAAATGCAATTGGACATTTTGAGCGCTAAGAGGCCTCTATTGGGAAAAATAATATCTTCAAATAAAAACTACACAGAAGCATTGTGTGAAAATTATTTCTGATATTTTCATTAAGCTAACAGAGTTAAACCATACTTTTGATTGCGCAGTTCTGAACACTCTTTCTGTAGAAAATGCAAGTGGACATTCGGAGCGCTAAGAGGGTAATAGTGGAAAAAGGAATATATTCAAATATAAACTACACAGTAGCATTCTGTGAAAATTCTTTCTGTTCTGTGCATTCAACTAACAGAGTTGAACCTTACTTTTGATTGAGCCGTTCTGAAACACTGTTTCTGTAGAAACTGCAATTGGACATGCTAAGCGCTAAGAGGCCTACATTGATAAAAAGAATATCTTCAAATAAAAACTACACAGATGCATTCTGTGAAACTTATTTCTGATCTGTAAATTCAGTTAACAGAGATAAAACATATTTTTGATTGAGCAGTTATGAAACACTCTTTTTGTAGAAAATGCAAGTGGAGATTCGGAGCGCTAAGAGGGTAATAGTGGAAAAAGGAATGTCTTCAAATATAAACTACACAGAATCATTCGGTGAAACTTCTTTCTGATCTGTGCATTCAGCTAACAGAGTTAAACCATACTTTTGATTGAGCAGATCTGAACACTCTTTCTGTTGAAAATGCAACTGGACATTTGGAGCGCTAAGAGCATAGTAGTGGAAAAAGGAATATATTCAAATATAAACTACACAGAAGCATTCTGTGAAACTTCTTTCTGATCTGAGTATACAGCCAACAGAGTTAAACCATACTTTTCATTGAGCAGTTTTGAAACACTCTGTCTGTAGAAAATGCAACTGGACATTCGTAGCGCTAAGTGGGTAATAGTGGAAAAGAGAATATGTTCAAATATAAACTACACAGAAGCATTGTATGAAACTTCTTTCTGTTCTGTGCATTCAACTAACAGAGTTGAACCTTACTTTTGATTGAGCCGTTCTGAAACACTCTTTCTGTAGAAACTGCAATTGGACATTCTGAGCGCTAAGAGGCCTATATTGGGAAAAAGAATGTCTACAAATGAAAACTACACAGAAGAATTGTGTGAAACTTCTTTCTGTTCTGTTTGTTCAACTAAAAGAGTTGAACCTTAGTTTTGATTGAGCCGTTCTGTAACAGTCTTTCTGTAGAAAATGCAAGTGGAGTTTCGGAGCGCTAAGAGGGTAATAGTGGAAAAAGGAATGTCTCCAAATATAAACTACACAGAATCATTCTGTGAAACTTCTTTCTGATCTGTGCATTCAGCTAACAGAGTTAAATCATACTTTTGATTGAGCAGATCTGAACACTCTTTCTGTAGAAAATGCAACTGGACATTTGGAGCACTAAGAGAGTAGTAGTGGAAAAAGGAATATATTCAAATATAAACTACACAGAAGCATTCTGTGAAACTTCTTTCTGATCTGAGCATTCAGCTAACAGAGTTAAACCATACTTTTGATTGAGCAGCTTTGAAACACTCTGTCTGTAGAAAATGCAACTGGATATTCGTAGCGCTAAGTGGGTAATAGTGGAAAAATAATATGTTCAAATATAAACTACACAGAAGCATTGTATGAAACTTCTTTCTGTTCTGTGCATTCAACTAACAGAGTTGAACCTTACTTTTGATAGAGCCTTTCTGAAACACTCTTTCTGTAGAAACTGCAATTGGACATTCTGAGCGCTAAGAGGCCTCTATTGGGAAAAATAATATCTTCAAATAAAAACTACACAGAAGCATTGTGTGAAACTTATTTCTGATATGTTCATTAAGCTAACAGAGTTAAACCATACTTTTGATTGCGCAGTTCTGAACACTCTTTCTGTAGAAAATGCAAGTGGACATTCGGAGCGCTAAGAGGGTAATAGTGGAAAAAGGAATATATTCAAATATAAACTACACAGTAGCATTCTGTGAAAATTCTTTCTGTTCTGTGCATTCAACTAACAGAGTTGAACCTTACTTTTGATTGAGCCGATCTGAAACACTCTTTCTGTAGAAACTGCAATTGGACATGCTAAGCTCTAAGAGGCCTACATTGGGAAAAAGAATATCTTCAAATAAAAACTACACAGATGCATTCTGTGAAAATTATTTCTGATCTGTAAATTCAGTTAACAGAGATAAAACATATTTTTAATTGAGCAGTTATGAAACACTCCTTTTGTAGAAAATGCAAGTGGAGATTCGGAGCGCTAAGAGGGTAATAGTGGAAAAAGGAATGTCTTCAAATATAAACTACACAGAATCATTCTGTGAAACTTCTTTCTGATCTGTGCATTCAGCTAACAGAGTTAAACCATACTTTTGATTGAGCAGATCTGAACACTCTTTCTGTAGAAAATGCAACTGGACATTTGGAGCGCTAAGAACGTAGTAGTGGAAAAAGGAATATATTCAAATATAAACTACACAGAAGCATTCTGTGAAACTTCTTTCTGATCTGAGCATTCAGCTAACAGAGTTAAACCATACTTTTGATTGAGCAGTTTTGAAACACTCTGTCTGTAGAAAATGCAACTGGACATTCGTAGCGCTAAGTGGGTAATAGTGGAAAAAAGAATATGTTCAAATATAAACTACACAGAAGCATTGTATGAAACTTCTTTCTGTTCTGTGCATTCAACTAACAGAGTTGAACCTTACTTTTGATTGAGCCGTTCTGAAACACTCTTTCTGTAGAAACTGCAATTGGACATTCTGAGAGCTAAGAGGCCTATATTGGGAAAAAGAATGTCTACAAATAAAAACTACACAGAAAAATTGTGTGAAACTTCTTTCTGTTCTGTTTGTTCAACTAAAAGTGTTGAACCTTAGTTTTGATTGAGCCGTTCTGAAACACTCTTTATATAGAAAATGCAAGTGGAGATTCGGAGCGCTAAGAGGGTAATAGTGGAAAAAGGAATGTCTCCAAATATAAACTACACAGAATCATTCTGTGAAACTTCTTTCTGATCTGTGCATTCAGCTAACAGAGTTAAACCATACTTTTGATTGAGCAGATCTGAACACTCTTTCTGTAGAAAATGCAACTGGACATTTGGAGCGCTAAGAGAGTAGTAGTGGAAAAAGGAATATATTCAAATATAAACTACACAGAAGCATTCTGTGAAACTTCTTTCTGATCTGAGCATTCAGCTAACAGAGTTAAACCATACTTTTGATTGAGCAGTTTTGAAACACTCTGTCTGTAGAAAATGCAACTGGACATTCGTAGCGCTAAGTGGGTAATAGTGGAAAAAAGAATATGTTCAAATATAAAGTACACAGAAGCATTGTATGAAACTTCTTTCTGTTCTGTGCATTCAACTAACAGAGTTGAACCTTACTTTTGATTGAGCCGTTCTGAAACACTCTTTCTGTAGAAACTGCAATTGGACATTCTGAGCGCTAAGAGGACTCTATTGGGAAAAATAATATCTTCAAATAAAAACTACACAGAAGCATTGTGTGAAACTTATTTCTGATATGTTCATTAAGCTAACAGAGTTAAACCATACTTTTGATTGCGCAGTTCTGAACACTCTTTCTGTAGAAAATGCAAGTGGACATTCGGAGCGCTAAGAGGGTAATAGTGGAAAAAGGAATATATTCAAATATAAACTACACAGTAGCATTCTGTGAAAATCCTTTCTGTTCTGTGCATTCAACTAACAGAGTTGAACCTTACTTTTGATTGAGCCGTTCTGAAACACTGTTTCTGTAGAAACTGCAATTGGACATGCTAAGCGCTAAGAGGCCTACATTGGTAAAAAGAATATCTTCAAATAAAAACTACACAGATGCATTCTGTGAAACTTATTTCTGAATTGTCAATTCAGTTAACAGAGATAAAACATATTTTTGATTGAGCAGTTATGAAACACTCTTTTTGTAGAAAATGCAAGTGGAGATTCGGAGCGCTAAGAGGGTAATAGTGGAAAAAGGAATGTCTTCAAATATAAACTACACAGAATCCTTCGGTGAAACTTCTTTCTGATCTGTGCATTCAGCTAACAGAGTTAAACCATACTTTTGATTGAGCAGATCTGAACACTCTTTCTGTAGAAAATGCAACTGGACATTTGGAGCGCTAAGAGGGTAGTAGTGGAAAAAGGAATATATTCAAATATAAACTACACAGAAGCATTCTGTGAAACTTCTTTCTGATCTGAGCATTCAGCTAACAGAGTTAAACCATACTTTTGATTGAGCAGTTTTGAAACACTCTGTCTGTAGAAAATGCAACTGGACATTCGTAGCGCTAAGTGGGTAATAGTGGAAAAAAGAATATGTTCAAATATAAACTACACAGAAGCATTGTATGAAACTTCTTTCTGTTCTGTGCATTCAACTAACAGAGTTGAACCTTACTTTTGATTGAGCCGTTCTGAAACACTCTTTCTGTAGAAACTGCAATTGGACATTCTGAGAGCTAAGAGGCCTATATTGGGAAAAAGAATGTCTACAAATAAAAACTACACAGAAAAATTGTGTGAAACTTCTTTCTGTTCTGTTTGTTCAACTGAAAGAGTTGAACCTTAGTTTTGATTGAGCCGTTCTGAAACACTCTTTATGTAGAAAATGCAAGTGGAGATTCGGAGCGCTAAGAGGGTAATAGTGGAAAAAGGAATGTCTCCAAATATAAACTACACAGAATCATTCTGTGAAACTTCTTTCTGATCTGTGCATTCAGCTAACAGAGTTAAACCATACTTTTGATTGAGCAGATCTTAACACTCTTTCTGTAGAAAATGCAACTGGACATTTGGAGCGCTAAGAGAGTAGTAGTGGAAAAAGGAATATATTCAAATATAAACTACACAGAAGCATTCTGTGAAACTTCTTTCTGATCTGAACTTTCAGCTAACAGAGTTAAACCATACTTTTGATTGAGCAGTTTTGAAACACTCTGTCTGTAGAAAATGCAACTGGACATTCGTAGCGCTAAGTGGGTAATAGTGGAAAAAAGAATATGTTCAAATATAAACTACACAGAAGCATTGTATGAAACTTCTTTCTGTTCTGTGCATTCAAATAACAGAGTTGAACCTTACTTTTGATTGAGCCGTTCTGAAACACTCTTTCTGTAGAAACTGCAATTGGACATTCTGAGCGCTAAGAGGCCTATATTGGGAAAAAGAATGTCTACAAATAAAAACTACACAGAAGAATTGTGTGAAACTTCTTTCTGTTCTGTTTGTTCAACTAAAAGAGTTGAACCTTAGTTTTGATTGAGTCGTTCTGAAACACTCTTTCTGTAGAAAATGCAAGTGGAGATTCGGAGCGCTAAGAGGGTAATAGTGGAAAAAGGAATGTCTCCAAATATAAACTACACAGAATCATTCTCTGAAACTTCTTTCTGATCTGTGCATTCAGCTAACAGAGTTAAACCATACTTTTGATTGAGCAGATCTGAACACTCTTTCTGTTGAAAATGCAACTGGACATTTGGAGCGCTAAGAGCGTATTAGTGGAAAAAGGTATATATTCAAATATAAACTACACAGAAGCATTCTGTGAAACTTCTTTCTGATCTGAGCATTCAGCTAACAGAGTTAAACCATACTTTTGATTGAGCAGTTTTGAAACACTCTGTCTGTAGAAAATGCAACTGGACATTCGTAGCGCTAAGTGGGTAATAGTGGAAAAAAGAATATGTTCAAATATAAACTACACAGAAGCATTGTATGAAACTTCTTTCTGTTCTGTGCATTCAACTAACAGAGTTGAACCTTACTTTTGATTGAGCCGTTCTGAAACACTCTTTCTGTAGAAACTGCAATTGGACATTCTGAGCGCTAAGAGGCCTATATTGGGAAAAAGAATGTCTACAAATAAAAACTACACAGAAGAATTGTGTGAAACTTCTTTCTGTTCTGTTTGTTCAACTAAAAGAGTTGAACCTTAGTTTTGATTGAGTCGTTCTGAAACACTCTTTCTGTAGAAAATGCAAGTGGAGATTCGGAGCGCTAAGAGGGTAATAGTGGAAAAAGGAATGTCTCCAAATATAAACTACACAGAATCATTCTCTGAAACTTCTTTCTGATCTGTGCATTCAGCTAACAGAGTTAAACCATACTTTTGATTGAGCAGATCTGAACACACTTTCTGTAGAAAATGCAACTGGACATTTGGAGCGCTAAGAGAGTAGTAGTGGAAAAAGAAATATATTCAAATATAAACTACACAGAAGCATTCTGTGAAACTTCTTTCTGAACTGAGCATTCAGCTAACAGAGTTAAACCATACTTTTGATTGAGCAGTTTTGAAACACTCTGTCTGTAGAAAATTCAACTGGACATTCGTAGCGCTAAGTGGGTAATAGTGGAAAAAATAATATGTTCAAATATAAACTACACAGAAGCATTGTATGAAACTTCTTTCTGTTCTGTGCATTCAACTAACAGAGTTGAACCTTACTTTTGATTGAGCCTTTCTGAAACACTCTTTCTGTAGAAACTGCAATTGGACATTCTGAGCGCTAAGAGGCCTTTATTGGGAAAAATAATATCTTCAAATAAAAACTACACAGAAGCATTGTGTGAAACTTATTTCTGATATGTTCATTAAGCTAACAGAGTTAAACCATACTTTTGATTGCGCAGTTCTGAACACTCTTTCTGTAGAAAATGCAAGTGGACATTCGGAGCGCTAAGAGGGTAATAGTGGAAAAAGGAATATATTCAAATATAAACTACACAGTAGCATTCTGTGAAAATTCTTTCTGTTCTGTGCATTCAACTAACAGATTTGAACCTTACTTTTGATTGAGCCGTTCTGAAACACTGTTTCTGTAGAAACTGCAATTGGACATGCTAAGCGCTAAGAGGCCTACATTGGTAAAAAGAATATCTTCAAATAAAAACTACACAGATGCATTCTGTGAAACTTATTCCTGAATTGTAAATTCAGTTAACAGAGATAAAACATATTTTTGATTGAGCAGTTATGAAACACTCTTTTTGTAGAAAATGCAAGTGGAGATTCGGAGCGCTAAGAGGGTAATAGTGGAAAAAGGAATGTCTTCAAATATAAACTACACAGAATCATTCGGTGAAACTTCTTTCTGATCTGTGCATTCAGCTAACAGAGTTAAACCATACTTTTGATTGAGCAGATCTGAACACTCTTTCTGTTGAAAATGCAACTGGACATTTGGAGCGCTAAGAGCGTAGTAGTGGAAAAAGGAATATATTCAAATATAAACTACACAGAAGCATTCTGTGAAACTTCTTTCTGATCTGAGCATTCAGCTAACACAGTTAAACCATACTTTTGATTGAGCAGTTTTGAAACACTCTGTCTGTAGAAAATGCAACTGGACATTCGTAGCGCTAAGTGGGTAATAGTGGAAAAAAGAATATGTTCAAATATAAACTACACAGAAGCATTGTATGAAACTTCTTTCTTTTCTGTGCATTCAAATAACAGAGTTGAACCTTACTTTTGATTGAGCCTTTCTGAAACACTCTTTCTGTAGAAACTGCAATTGGACATTCTGAGCGCTAAGAGGCCTATATTGGGAAAAATAATATCTTCAAATAAAAACTACACAGAAGCATTGTGTGAAACTTATTTCTGATATGTTCATTAAGCTAACAGAGTTAAACCATACTTTTGATTGCGCAGTTCTGTACACTCTTTCTGTAGAAAATGCAAGTGGACATTCGGAGCGCTAAGAGGGTAATAGTGGAAAAAGGAATATATTCAAATATAAACTACACAGTAGCATTCTGTGAAAATTCTTTCTGTTCTGTGCATTCAACTAACAGAGTTGAACCTTACTTTAGATTGAGCCGTTCTGAAACACTCTTTCTGTAGAAACTGCAATTGGACATGCTAAGCGCTAAGAGGCCTACATTGGGAAAAAGAATATCTTCAAATAAAAACTACACAGATGCATTCTGTGAAAATAATTTCTGATCTGTAAATTCAGTTAACAGAGATAAAACATATTTTTGATTGAGCAGTTATGAAACACTCTTTTTGTAGAAAATGCAAGTGGAGATTCGGAGCGCTAAGAGGGTAATAGTGGAAAAAGGAATGTCTTCAAATATAAACTACACAGAATCATTCGGTGAAACTTCTTTCTGATCTGTGCATTCAGCTAACAGAGTTAAACCATACTTTTGATTGAGCAGATCTGAACACTCTTTCTGTTGAAAATGCAACTGGACATTTGGAGCGCTAAGAGCGTAGTAGTGGAAAAAGGAATATATTCAAATATAAACTACACAGAAGCATTCTGTGAAACTTGTTTCTGATCTGAGCATACAGCTAACAGAGTTAAACCATACTTTTGATTGAGCAGTTTTGAAAAACTCTGTCTGTTGAAAATGCAACTGGACTTTCGTAGCGCTAAGTGGGTAATAGTGGAAAAAAGTATATGTTCAAATATAAACTACACAGAAGCATTGTATGAAACTTCTTTCTGTTCTGTGCATTCAACTAACAGAGTTGAACCTTACTTTTGATTGAGCCGTTCTGAAACACTCTTTCTGTAGAAACTGCAATTGGACATTCTGAGCGCTAAGAGGCCTATATTGGGAAAAAGAATGTCTACAAATAAAAACTACACAGAAGAATTGTGTGAAACTTCTTTCTGTTCTGTTTGTTCAACTAAAAGAGTTGAACCTTAGTTTTGATTGAGCCGTTCTGAAACACTCTTTCTGTAGAAAATGCAAGTGGAGATTCGGAGCGCTAATAGGGTAATAGTGGAAAAAGGAATGTCTCCAAATATAAACTACACAGAATCATTCTGTGAAACTTCTTTCTGATCTGTGCATTCAGCTAACAGATTTAAACCATACTTTTGATTGAGCAGATCTGAACACTCTTTCTGTAGAAAATGCAACTGGACATTTGGAGCGCTAAGAGAGTAGTAGTGGAAAAAGGTATATATTCAAATATAAACTACACAGAAGCATTCTTTGAAACTTCTTTCTGATCTGAGCATTCAGCTAACAGAGTTAAACCATACTTTTGATTGAGCAGTTTTGAAACACTCTGTCTGTAGAAAATGCAACTGGACATTCGTAGCGCTAAGTGAGTAATAGTGGAAAAAAGAATATGTTCATATATAAACTACACAGAAGCATTGTATGAAACTTCTTTCTGTTCTGTGCATTCAACTAACAGAGTTGAACCTTACTTTTGATTGAGCCTTTCTGAAACACTCTTTCTGTAGAAAATGCAATTGGACATTTTGAGCGCTAAGAGGCCTCTATTGGGAAAAATAATATCTTCAAATAAAAACTACACAGAAGCATTGTGTGAAACTTATTTCTGATATGTTCATTAAGCTAACAGAGTTAAACCATACTTTTGATTGCGCAGTTCTGAACACTCTTTCTGTAGAAAATGCAAGTGGACATTCGGAGCGCTAAGAGGGTAATAGTGGAAAAAGGTATATATTCAAATATAAACTACACAGTAGCATTCTGTGAAAATTCTTTCTGTTCTGTGCATTCAACTAACAGAGTTGAACCTTACTTTTGATTGAGCCGATCTGAAACACTCTTTCTGTAGAAACTGCAATTGGACATGCTAAGCTCTAAGAGCCCTACATTGGGAAAAAGAATATCTTCAAATAAAAACTACACAGATGCATTCTGTGAAACTTATTTCTGATCTGTAAATTCAGTTAACAGAGATAAAACATATTTTTAATTGAGCAGTTATGAAACACTCCTTTTGTAGAAAATGCAAGTGGAGATTCGGAGCGCTAAGAGGGTAATAGTGGAAAAAGGAATGTCTTCAAATATAAACTACACAGAATCATTCTGTGAAACTTCTTTCTGATCTGTGCATTCAGCTAACAGAGTTAAACCATACTTTTGATTGAGCAGATCTGAACACTCTTTCTGTAGAAAATGCAACTGGACATTTGGAGCGCTAAGAGCGTAGTAGTGGAAAAAGGAATATATTCAAATATAAACTACACAGAAGCATTCTGTGAAACTTCTTTCTGATCTGGGCATTCAGCTAACAGAGTTAAACCATACTTTTGATTGAGCAGTTTTGAAACACTCTGTCTGTAGAAAATGCAACTGGACATTCGTAGCGCTAAGTGGGTAATAGTGGAAAAAAGAATATGTTCAAATATAAACTACACAGAAGCATTGTATGAAACTTTTTCTGTTCTGTGCATTCAACTAACAGAGTTGAACCTTACTTTTGATTGAGCCGTTCTGAAACACTCTTTCTGTAGAAACTGCAATTGGACATTCTGAGAGCTAAGAGGCCTATATTGGGAAAAAGAATGTCTACAAATAAAAACTACACAGAAAAATTGTGTGAAACTTCTTTCTGTTCTGTTTGTTCAACTAAAAGAGTTGAACCTTAGTTTTGATTGAGCCGTTCTGAAACACTCTTTCTGTAGAAAATGCAAGTGGAGATTCGGAGCGCTAAGAGGGTAATAGTGGAAAAAGGAATGTCTCCAAATATAAACTACACAGAATCATTCTGTGAAACTTCTTTCTGATCTGTGCATTCAGCTAACAGAGTTAAACCATACTTTTGATTGAGCAGATCTGAACACTCTTTCTGTAGAAAATGCAACTGTACATTTGGAGCGCTAAGAGAGTAGTAGTGGAAAAAGGAATATATTCAAATATAAACTACACAGAAGCATTCTGTGAAACTTCTTTCTGATCTGAGCATTCAGCTAACAGAGTTAAACCATACTTTTGATTGAGCAGTTTTGAAACACTCTGTCTGTAGAAAATGCAACTGGACATTCGTAGCGCTAAGTGGGTAATAGTGGAAAAAAGAATATGTTCAAATATAAACTACACAGAGGCATTGTATGAAACTTCTTTCTGTTCTGTGCATTCAACTAACAGAGTTGAACCTTACTTTTGATTGAGCCTTTCTGAAACACTCTTTCTGTAGAATCTGCAATTGGACATTCTGAGCGCTAAGAGGCCTATATTGGGAAAAATAATATCTTCAAATAAAAACTACACAGAAGCATTGTGTGAAACTTATTTCTGATATGTTCATTAAGCTAACAGAGTTAAACCATACTTTTGATTGCGCAGTTCTGAACACTCTTTCTGTAGAAAATGCAAGTGGACATTCGGAGCGCTAAGAGGGTAATAGTGGAAAAAGGGATATATTCAAATATAAACTACACAGTAGCATTCTGTGAAAATTCTTTCTGTTCTGTGCATTCAACTAACAGAGTTGAACCTTACTTTTGATTGAGCCGTTCTGAAACACTCTTTCTGTAGATACTGCAATTGGACATGCTAAGCGCTAAGAGGCCTACATTGGGAAAAAGAATATCTTCAAATAAAAACTACACAGATGCATTCTGTGCAACTTATTTCTGATCTGTAAATTCTGTTAACAGAGATAAAACATATTTTTCATTGAGCAGTTATGAAACACTCTTTTTGTAGAAAATGCAAGTGGAGATTCAGAGCGCTAAGAGGGTAATAGTGGAAAAAGGAATGTCTTCAAATATAAACTACACAGAATCATTCGGTGAAACTTCTTTCTGATCTGTGCATTCAGCTAACGGAGTTAAACCATACTTTTGATTGAGCAGATCTTAACACTCTTTCTGTTGAAAATGCAACTGGACATTGGGAGCGCTAAGAGCGTATTAGTGGAAAAAGGTATATATTCAAATATAAACTACACAGAAGCATTCTGTGAAACTTCTTTCTGATCTGAGCATTCAGCTAACAGAGTTAAACCATACTTTTGATTGAGCAGTTTTGAAACACTCTGTCTGTAGAAAATGCAACTGGACATTCGTAGCGCTAAGTGGGTAATAGTGGAAAAAAGAATATGTTCAAATATAAACTACACAGAAGCATTGTATGAAACTTCTTTCTGTTCTGTGCATTCAACTAACAGAGTTGAACCTTACTTTTGATTGAGCCGTTCTGAAACACTCTTTCTGTAGAAACTGCAATTGGACATTCTGAGCGCTAAGAGGCCTATATTGGGAAAAAGAATGTCTACAAATAAAAACTACACAGAAGAATTGTGTGAAACTTCTTTCTGTTCTGTTTGTTCAACTAAAAGAGTTGAACCTTAGTTTTGATTGAGTCGTTCTGAAACACTCTTTCTGTAGAAAATGCAAGTGGAGATTCGGAGCGCTAAGAGGGTAATAGTGGAAAAAGGAATGTCTCCAAATATAAACTACACAGAATCATTCTCTGAAACTTCTTTCTGATCTGTGCATTCAGCTAACAGAGTTAAACCATACTTTTGATTGAGCAGATCTGAACACTCTTTCTGTAGAAAATGCAACTGGACATTTGGAGCGCTAAGAGAGTAGTAGTGGAAAAAGGAATATATTCAAATATAAACTACACAGAAGCATTCTGTGAAACTTCTTTCTGATCTGAGCATTCAGCTAACAGAGTTAAACCATACTTTTGATTGAGCAGTTTTGAAACACTCTGTCTGTAGAAAATGCAACTGGACATTCGTAGCGCTAAGTGGGTAATAGTGGAAAAAAGAATATGTTCAAATATAAACTACACAGAAGCATTGTATGAAACTTCTTTCTGTTCTGTGCATTCAACTAACAGAGTTGAACCTTACTTTTGATTGAGCCTTTCTGAAACACTCTTTCTGTAGAATCTGCAATTGGACATTCTGAGCGCTAAGAGGCCTATATTGGGAAAAATAATATCTTCAAATAAAAACTACACAGAAGCATTGTGTGAAACTTATTTCTGATATGTTCATTAAGCTAACAGAGTTAAACCATACTTTTGATTGCGCAGTTCTGAACACTCTTTCTGTAGAAAATGCAAGTGGACATTCGGAGCGCTAAGAGGGTAATAGTGGAAAAAGGGATATATTCAAATATAAACTACACAGTAGCATTCTGTGAAAATTCTTTCTGTTCTGTGCATTCAACTAACAGAGTTGAACCTTACTTTTGATTGAGCCGTTCTGAAACACTCTTTCTGTAGATACTGCAATTGGACATGCTAAGCGCTAAGAGGCCTACATTGGGAAAAAGAATATCTTCAAATAAAAACTACACAGATGCATTCTGTGCAACTTATTTCTGATCTGTAAATTCTGTTAACAGAGATAAAACATATTTTTCATTGAGCAGTTATGAAACACTCTTTTTGTAGAAAATGCAAGTGGAGATTCAGAGCGCTAAGAGGGTAATAGTGGAAAAAGGAATGTCTTCAAATATAAACTACACAGAATCATTCTCTGAAACTTCTTTCTGATCTGTGCATTCAGCTAACAGAGTTAAACCATACTTTTGATTGAGCAGATCTGAACACTCTTTCTGTAGAAAATGCAACTGGACATTTGGAGCGCTAAGAGAGTAGTAGTGGAAAAAGGAATATATTCAAATATAAACTACACAGAAGCATTCTGTGAAACTTCTTTCTGAACTGAGCATTCAGCTAACAGAGTTAAACCATACTTTTGATTGAGCAGTTTTGAAACACTCTGTCTGTAGAAAATTCAACTGGACATTCGTAGCGCTAAGTGGGTAATAGTGGAAAAAATAATATGTTCAAATATAAACTACACAGAAGCATTGTATGAAACTTCTTTCTGTTCTGTGCATTCAACTAACAGAGTTGAACCTTACTTTTGATTGAGCCTTTCTGAAACACTCTTTCTGTAGAAACTGCAATTGGACATTCTGAGCGCTAAGAGGACTCTATTGGGAAAAATAATATCTTCAAATAAAAACTACACAGAAGCATTGTGTGAAACTTATTTCTGATATGTTCATTAAGCTAACAGAGTTAAACCATACTTTTGATTGCGCAGTTCTGAACACTCTTTCTGTAGAAAATGCAAGTGGACATTCGGAGCGCTAAGAGGGTAATAGTGGAAAAAGGAATATATTCAAATATAAACTACACAGTAGCATTCTGTGAAAATTCTTTCTGTTCTGTGCATTCAACTAACAGAGTTGAACCTTACTTTTGATTGAGCCGTTCTGAAACACTGTTTCTGTAGAAACTGCAATTGGACATGCTAAGCGCTAAGAGGCCTACATTGTTAAAAAGAATATCTTCAAATAAAAACTACACAGATGCATTCTGTGAAACTTATTTCTGATCTGTAAATTCAGTTAACAGAGATAAAACATATTTTTGATTGAGCAGTTATGAAACACTCTTTTTGTAGAAAATGCAAGTGGAGATTCGGAGCGCTAAGAGGGTAATAGTGGAAAAAGAAATGTCTTCAAATATAAACTACACAGAATCATTCGGTGAAACTTCTTTCTGATCTGTGCATTCAGCTAACAGAGTTAAACCATACTTTTGATTGAGCAGATCTGAACACTCTTTCTGTTGAAAATGCAACTGGACATTTGGAGCGCTAAGAGCGTAGTAGTGGAAAAAGGAATATATTCAAATATAAAGTACACAGAAGCATTCTGTGAAACTTCTTTCTGATCTGAGCATACAGCTAACAGAGTTAAACCATACTTTTGATTGAGCAGTTTTGAAACACTCTGTCTGTAGAAAATGCAACTGGACATTCGTAGCGCTAAGTGGGTAATAGTGGAAAACAGAATATGTTCAAATATAAACTACACAGAAGCATTGTATGAAACTTCTTTCTGTTCTGTGCATTCAACTAACAGAGTTGAACCTTGCTTTTGATTGAGCCGTTCTGAAACACTCTTTCTGTAGAAACTGCAATTGGACATTCTGAGTGCAAAGAGGCCTATATGGGAAAAAGAATGTCTACAAATAAAAACTACACAGAAGAATTGTGTGAAACTTCTTTCTGTTCTGTTTGTTCAACTAAAAGAGTTGAACCTTAGTTTTGATTGAGCCGTTCTGTAACAGTCTTTCTGTAGAAAATGCAAGTGGAGATTCGGAGCGCTAAGAGGGTAATAGTGGAAAAAGCAATGTCTCCAAATATAAACTACACAGAATCATTCTGTGAAACTTCTTTCTGATCTGTGCATTCAGCTAACAGAGTTAAACCATACTTTTGATTGAGCAGATCTGAACACTCTTTCTGTAGAAAATGCAACTGGACATTTGGAGCGCTAAGAGAGTAGTAGTGGAAAAAGGAATATATTCAAATATAAACTACACAGAAGCATTCTGTGAAACTTGTTTCTGATCTGAGCATTCAGCTAACAGAGTTAAACCATACTTTTGATTGAGCAGTTTTGAAAAACTCTGTCTGTTGAAAATGCAACTGGACTTTCGTAGCGCTAAGTGGGTAATAGTGGAAAAAAGTATATGTTCAAATATAAACTACACAGAAGCATTGTATGAAACTTCTTTCTGTTCTGTGCATTCAACTAACAGAGTTGAACCTTACTTTTGATTGAGCCGTTCTGAAACACTCTTTCTGTAGAAACTGCAATTGGACATTCTGAGCGCTAAGAGGCCTATATTGGGAAAAAGAATGTCTACAAATAAAAACTACACAGAAGAATTGTGTGAAACTTCTTTCTGTTCTGTTTGTTCAACTAAAAGAGTTGAACCTTAGTTTTGATTGAGCCGTTCTGAAACACTCTTTCTGTAGAAAATGCAAGTGGAGATTCGGAGCGCTAAGAGGGTAATAGTGGAAAAAGGAATGTCTCCAAATATAAACTACACAGAATCATTCTGTGAAACTTCTTTCTGATCTGTGCATTCAGCTAACAGATTTAAACCATACTTTTGATTGAGCAGATCTGAACACTCTTTCTGTAGAAAATGCAACTGGACATTTGGAGCGCTAAGAGAGTAGTAGTGGAAAAAGGTATATATTCAAATATAAACTACACAGAAGCATTCTGTGAAACTTCTTTCTGATCTGAGCATTCAGCTAACAGAGTTAAACCATACTTTTGATTGAGCAGTTTTGAAACACTCTGTCTGTAGAAAATGCAACTGGACATTCGTAGCGCTAAGTGGGTAATAGTGGAAAAAAGAATATGTTCATATATAAACTACACAGAAGCATTGTATGAAACTACTTTCTGTTCTGTGCATTCAACTAACAGAGTTGAACCTTACTTTTGATTGAGCCTTTCTGAAACACTCTTTCTGTAGAAACTGCAATTGGACATTCTGAGCGCTAAGAGGCCTATATTGGGAAAAATAATATCTTCAAATAAAAACTACACAGAAGCATTGTGTGAAACTTATTTCTGATATGTTCATTAAGCTAACAGAGTTAAACCATACTTTTGATTGCGCAGTTCTGTACACTCTTTCTGTAGAAAATGCAAGTGGACATTCGGAGCGCTAAGAGGGTAATAGTGGAAAAAGGAATATATTCAAATATAAACTACACAGTAGCATTCTGTGAAAATTCTTTCTGTTCTGTGCATTCAACTAACAGAGTTGAACCTTACTTTAGATTGAGCCGTTCTGAAACACTCTTTCTGTAGAAACTGCAATTGGACATGCTAAGCGCTAAGAGGCCTACATTGGGAAAAAGAATATCTTCAAATAAAAACTACACAGATGCATTCTGTGAAACTTATTTCTGATCTGTAAATTCAGTTAACAGAGATAAAACATATTTTTAATTGAGCAGTTATGAAACACTCCTTTTGTAGAAAATGCAAGTGGAGATTCGGAGCGCTAAGAGGGTAATAGTGGAAAAAGGAATGTCTTCAAATATAAACTACACAGAATCATTCTGTGAAACTTCTTTCTGATCTGTGCATTCAGCTAACAGAGTTAAACCATACTTTTGATTGCGCAGATCTGAACACTCTTTCTGTAGAAAATGCAACTGGACATTTGGAGCGCTAAGAGCGTAGTAGTGGAAAAAGGAATATATTCAAATATAAACTACACAGAAGCATTCTGTGAAACTTCTTTCTGATCTGGGCATTCAGCTAACAGAGTTAAACCATACTTTTGATTGAGCAGTTTTGAAACACTCTGTCTGTAGAAAATGCAACTGGACATTCGTAGCGCTAAGTGGGTAATAGTGGAAAAAAGAATATGTTCAAATATAAACTACACAGAAGCATTGTATGAAACTTCTTTCTGTTCTGTGCATTCAACTAACAGAGTTGAACCTTACTTTTGATTGAGCCGTTCTGAAACACTCTTTCTGTAGAAACTGCAATTGGACATTCTGAGAGCTAAGAGGCCTATATTGGGAAAAAGAATGTCTACAAATAAAAACTACACAGAAAAATTGTGTGAAACTTCTTTCTGTTCTGTTTGTTCAACTAAAAGAGTTGAACCTTAGTTTTGATTGAGCCGTTCTGAAACACTCTTTATGTAGAAAATGCAAGTGGAGATTCGGAGCGCTAAGAGGGTAATAGTGGAAAAAGGAATGTCTCCAAATATAAACTACACAGAATCATTCTGTGAAACTTCTTTCTGATCTGTGCATTCAGCTAACAGAGTTAAACCATACTTTTGATTGAGCAGATCTGAACACTCTTTCTGTAGAAAATGCAACTGGACATTTGGAGCGCTAAGAGAGTAGTAGTGGAAAAAGGAATATATTCAAATATAAACTACACAGAAGCATTCTGTGAAACTTCTTTCTGATCTGAGCATTCAGCTAACAGAGTTAAACCATACTTTTGATTGAGCAGTTTTGAAACACTCTGTCTGTAGAAAATGCAACTGGACATTCGTAGCGCTAAGTGGGTAATAGTGGAAAAAAGAATATGTTCAAATATAAACTACACAGAAGCATTGTATGAAACTTCTTTCTGTTCTGTGCATTCAACTAACAGAGTTGAACCTTACTTTTGATTGAGCCTTTCTGAAACACTCTTTCTGTAGAATCTGCAATTGGACATTCTGAGCGCTAAGAGGCCTATATTGGGAAAAATAATATCTTCAAATAAAAACTACACAGAAGCATTGTGTGAAACTTATTTCTGATATGTTCATTAAGCTAACAGAGTTAAACCATACTTTTGATTGCGCAGTTCTGAACACTCTTTCTGTAGAAAATGCAAGTGGACATTCGGAGCGCTAAGAGGGTAATAGTGGAAAAAGGGATATATTCAAATATAAACTACACAGTAGCATTCTGTGAAAATTCTTTCTGTTCTGTGCATTCAACTAACAGTGTTGAACCTTACTTTTGATTGAGCCGTTCTGAAACACTCTTTCTGTAGATACTGCAATTGGACATGCTAAGCGCTAAGAGGCCTACATTGGGAAAAAGAATATCTTCAAATAAAAACTACACAGATGCATTCTGTCCAACTTATTTCTGATCTGTAAATTCTGTTAACAGAGATAAAACATATTTTTCATTGAGCAGTTATGAAACACTCTTTTTGTAGAAAATGCAAGTGGAGATTCAGAGCGCTAAGAGGGTAATAGTGGAAAAAGGAATGTCTTCAAATATAAACTACACAGAATCATTCGGTGAAACTTCTTTCTGATCTGTGCATTCAGCTAACAGAGTTAAACCATACTTTTGATTGAGCAGATCTTAACACTCTTTCTGTTGAAAATGCAACTGGACATAGGGAGCGCTAAGAGCGTATTAGTGGAAAAAGGTATATATTCAAATATAAACTACACAGAAGCATTCTGTGAAACTTCTTTCTGATCTGAGCATTCAGCTAACAGAGTTAAACCATACTTTTGATTGAGCAGTTTTGAAACACTCTGTCTGTAGAAAATGCAACTGGACATTCGTAGCGCTAAGTGGGTAATAGTGGAAAAAAGAATATGTTCAAATATAAACTACACAGAAGCATTGTATGAAACTTCTTTCTGTTCTGTGCATTCAACTAACAGAGTTGAACCTTACTTTTGATTGAGCGGTTCTGAAACACTCTTTCTGTAGAAACTGCAATTGGACATTCTGAGCGCTAAGAGGCCTATATTGGGAAAAAGAATGTCTACAAATAAAAACTACACAGAAGAATTGTGTGAAACTTCTTTCTGTTCTGTTTGTTCAACTAAAAGAGTTGAACCTTAGTTTTGATTGAGTCGTTCTGAAACACTCTTTCTGTAGAAAATGCAAGTGGAGATTCGGAGCGCTAAGAGGGTAATAGTGGAAAAAGGAATGTCTCCAAATATAAACTACACAGAATCATTCTCTGAAACTTCTTTCTGATCTGTGCATTCAGCTAACAGAGTTAAACCATACTTTTGATTGAGCAGATCTGAACACTCTTTCTGTAGAAAATGCAACTGGACATTTGGAGCGCTAAGAGAGTAGTAGTGGAAAAAGGAATATATTCAAATATAAACTACACAGAAGCATTCTGTGAAACTTCTTTCTGATCTGAGCATTCAGCTAACAGAGTTAAACCATACTTTTGATTGAGCAGTTTTGAAACACTCTGTCTGTAGAAAATGCAACTGGACATTCGTAGCGCTAAGTGGGTAATAGTGGAAAAAAGAATATGTTCAAATATAAACTACACAGAAGCATTGTATGAAACTACTTTCTGTTCTGTGCATTCAACTAACAGAGTTGAACCTTACTTTTGATTGAGCCTTTCTGAAACACTCTTTCTGTAGAATCTGCAATTGGACATTCTGAGCGCTAAGAGGCCTATATTGGGAAAAATAATATCTTCAAATAAAAACTACACAGAAGCATTGTGTGAAACTTATTTCTGATATGTTCATTAAGCTAACAGAGTTAAACCATACTTTTGATTGCGCAGTTCTGAACACTCTTTCTGTAGAAAATGCAAGTGGACATTCGGAGCGCTAAGAGGGTAATAGTGGAAAAAGGGATATATTCAAATATAAACTACACAGTAGCATTCTGTGAAAATTCTTTCTGTTCTGTGCATTCAACTAACAGAGTTGAACCTTACTTTTGATTGAGCCGTTCTGAAACACTCTTTCTGTAGATACTGCAATTGGACATGCTAAGCGCTAAGAGGCCTACATTGGGAAAAAGAATATCTTCAAATAAAAACTACACAGATGCATTCTGTGCAACTTATTTCTGATCTCTAATTCTGTTAACAGAGATAAAACATATTTTTCATTGAGCAGTTATGAAACACTCTTTTTGTAGAAAATGCAAGTGGAGATTCAGAGCGCTAAGAGGGTAATAGTGGAAAAAGGAATGTCTTCAAATATAAACTACACAGAATCATTCTCTGAAACTTCTTTCTGATCTGTGCATTCAGCTAACAGAGTTAAACCATACTTTTGATTGAGCAGATCTGAACACTCTTTCTGTAGAAAATGCAACTGGACATTTGGAGCGCTAAGAGAGTAGTAGTGGAAAAAGGAATATATTCAAATATAAACTACACAGAAGCATTCTGTGAAACTTCTTTCTGAACTGAGCATTCAGCTAACAGAGTTAAACCATACTTTTGATTGAGCAGTTTTGAAACACTCTGTCTGTAGAAAATTCAACTGGACATTCGTAGCGCTAAGTGGGTAATAGTGGAAAAAATAATATGTTCAAATATAAACTACACAGAAGCATTGTATGAAACTTCTTTCTGTTCTGTGCATTCAACTAACAGAGTTGAACCTTACTTTTGATTGAGCCTTTCTGAAACACTCTTTCTGTAGAAACTGCAATTGGACATTCTGAGCGCTAAGAGGACTCTATTGGGAAAAATAATATCTTCAAATAAAAACTACACAGAAGCATTGTGTGAAACTTATTTCTGATATGTTCATTAAGCTAACAGAGTTAAACCATACTTTTGATTGCGAAGTTCTGAACACTCTTTCTGTAGAAAATGCAAGTGGACATTCGGAGCGCTAAGAGGGTAATAGTGGAAAAAGGAATATATTCAAATATAAACTACACAGTAGCATTCTGTGAAAATTCTTTCTGTTCTTTGCATTCAACTAACAGAGTTGAACCTTACTTTTGATTGAGCCGTTCTGAAACACTGTTTCTGTAGAAACTGCAATTGGACATGCTAAGCGCTAAGAGGCCTACATTGGTAAAAAGAATATCTTCAAATAAAAACTACACAGATGCATTCTGTGAAACTTATTTCTGATCTGTAAATTCAGTTAACAGAGATAAAACATATTTTTGATTGAGCAGTTATGAAACACTCTTTTTGTAGAAAATGCAAGTGGAGATTCGGAGCGCTAAGAGGGTAATAGTGGAAAAAGAAATGTCTTCAAATATAAACTACACAGAATCATTCGGTGAAACTTCTTTCTGATCTGTGCATTCAGCTAACAGAGTTAAACCATACTTTTGATTGAGCAGATCTGAACACTCTTTCTGTTGAAAATGCAACTGGACATTTGGAGCGCTAAGAGCGTAGTAGTGGAAAAAGGAATATATTCAAATATAAATTACACAGAAGCATTCTGTGAAACTTCTTTCTGATCTGAGCATACAGCTAACAGAGTTAAACCATACTTTTGATTGAGCAGTTTTGAAACACTCTGTCTGTAGAAAATGCAACTGGACATTCGTAGCGCTAAGTGGGTAATAGTGGAAAAGAGAATATGTTCAAATATAAACTACACAGAAGCATTGTATGAAACTTCTTTCTGTTCTGTGCATTCAACTAACAGAGTTGAACCTTGCTTTTGATTGAGCCGTTCTGAAACACTCTTTCTGTAGAAACTGCAATTGGACATTCTGAGCGCAAAGAGGCCTATATGGGAAAAAGAATGTCTACAAATAAAAACTACACAGAAGAATTGTGTGAAACTTCTTTCTGTTCTGTTTGTTCAACTAAAAGAGTTGAACCTTAGTTTTGATTGAGCCGTTCTGTAACAGTCTTTCTGTAGAAAATGCAAGTGGAGATTCGGAGCGCTAAGAGGGTAATAGTGGAAAAAGCAATGTCTCCAAATATAAACTACACAGAATCATTCTGTGAAACTTCTTTCTGATCTGTGCATTCAGCTAACAGAGTTAAACCATACTTTTGATTGAGCAGATCTGAACACTCTTTCTGTAGAAAATGCAACTGGACATTTGGAGCGCTAAGAGAGTAGTAGTGGAAAAAGGAATATATTCAAATATAAACTACACAGAAGCATTCTGTGAAACTTCTTTCTGATCTGAGCATTCAGCTAACAGAGTTAAACCATACTTTTGATTGAGCAGTTTTGAAACACTCTGTCTGTAGAAAATGCAACTGGACATTCGTAGCGCTAAGTGGGTAATAGTGGAAAAAAGAATATGTTCATATATAAACTACACAGAAGCATTGTATGAAACTTCTTTCTGTTCTGTGCATTCAACTAACAGAGTTGAACCTTACTTTTGATTGAGCCTTTCTGAAACACTCTTTCTGTAGAAAATGCAATTGGACATTTTGAGCGCTAAGAGGCCTCTATTGGGAAAAATAATATCTTCAAATAAAAACTACACAGAAGCATTGTGTGAAACTTATTTCTGATATTTTCATTAAGCTAACAGAGTTAAACCATACTTTTGATTGCGAAGTTCTGAACACTCTTTCTGTAGAAAATGCAAGTGGACATTCGGAGCGCTAAGAGGGTAATAGTGGAAAAAGGAATATATTCAAATATAAACTACACAGTAGCATTCTGTGAAAATTCTTTCTGTTCTGTGCATTCAACTAACAGAGTTGAACCTTACTTTTGATTGAGCCGTTCTGAAACACTGTTTCTGTAGAAACTGCAATTGGACATGCTAAGCGCTCTGAGGCCTACATTGGGAAAAAGAATATCTTCAAATAAAAACTACACAGATGCATTCTGTGAAACTTATTTCTGATCTGTAAATTCAGTTAACAGAGATAAAACATATTTTTGATTGAGCAGTTATGAAACACTCTTTTTGTAGAAAATGCAAGTGGAGATTCAGAGCGCTAAGAGGGTAATAGTGGAAAAAGGAATGTCTCCAAATATAAACTACACAGAATCATTCTGTGAAACTTCTTTCTGATCTGTGCATTCAGCTAACAGAGTTAAAACATACTTTTGATTGAGCAGATCTGAACACTCTTTCTGTAGAAAATGCAACTGGACATTTGGAGCGCTAAGAGAGTAGTAGTGGAAAAAGGAATATATTCAAATATAAACTACACAGAAGCATACTGTGAAACTTCTTTCCGATCTGAGCATTCAGCTAACAGAGTTAAACCATACTTTTGATTGAGCAGTTTTGAAACACTCTGTCTGTAGAAAATGCAACTGGACATTCGTAGCGCTAAGTGGGTAATAGTGGAAAAAAGAATATGTTCAAATATAAACTACACAGAAGCATTCTGTGAAACTTCTTTCTGATCTGAGCATTCAGCTAACAGAGTTAAACCATACTTTTGATTGAGCAGTTTTGAAACACTCTGTCTGTAGAAAATGCAACTGGACATTCGTAGCGCTAAGTGGGTAATAGTGGAAAAAAGAATATGTTCAAATATAAACTACACAGAAGCATTCTGTGAAACTTCTTTCTGTTCTGTGCATTCAACTAACAGTGTTGAACCTTACGTTTGATTGAGCCGTTCTGAAACACTCTTTCTGTAGAAACTGCAATTGGACATTCTGAGCGCTAAGAGGCCTCTATTGGGAAAAATAATATCTTCAAATAAAAACTACACAGAAGCATTGTGTGAAACTTATTTCTGATATGTTCATTAAGCTAACAGAGTTAAACCATACTTTTGATTGCGCAGTTCTGAACACTCTTTCTGTAGAAAATGCAAGTGGACATTCGGAGCGCTAAGAGGGTAATAGTGGAAAAAGGAATATATTCAAATATAAACTACACAGTAGCATTCTGTGAAAATTCTTTCTGTTCTGTGCATTCAACTAACAGAGTTGAACCTTACTTTAGATTGAGCTGTTCTGAAACACTCTTTCTGTAGAATCTGCAATTGGACATGCTAACCGCTAAGAGTCCTACACTGGGAAAAATATATCTTCAAATAAAAACTACACAGATGCATTCTGTGAAACTTATTTCTGATCTGTAAATTCAGTTAACAGAGATAAAACATATTTTTGATTGAGCAGTTATGAAACACTCTTTTTGTAGAAAATGCAAGTGGAGATTCGGAGCGCTAAGGGGGTAATAGTGGAAAAAGGAATGTCTTCAAATATAAACTACAAAGAATCATTCGGTGAAACTTCTTTCTGATCTGTGCATTCAGCTAACAGTGTTAAACCATACTTTTGATTGAGCAGATCTGAACACTCTTTCTGTAGAAAATGCAACTGGACATTTGGAGCGCTAAGAGCGTAGTAGTGGAAAAAGGAATATATTCAAATATAAACTACACAGAAGCATTCTGTGAAACTTTTTTCTGATCTGAGCATTCAGCTAACAGAGTTAAACCATACTTTTGATTGAGCAGTTTTGAAACACTCTGTCTGTAGAAAATGCAACTGGACATTCGTAGCGCTAAGTGGGTAATAGTGGAAAAAAGAATATGTTCAAATATAAACTACACAGTAGCATTGTATGAAACTTCTTTCTGTTCTGTGCATTCAACTAACAGAGTTGAACCTCACTTTTGATTGAGCCGTTCTGAAACACTCTTTCTGTAGAAACTGCAATTGGACATTCTGAGCGCTAAGAGGCCTATATTGGGAAAAAGAATGTCTACAAATAAAAACTACACAGAAGAATTGTGTGAAACATCTTTCTGTTCTGTTTGTTCAACTAAAAGAGTTGAACCTTAGTTTTGATTGAGCCGTTCTGAAACACACTTTCTGTAGAAAATGCAAGTGGAGATTCGGAGCGCTAAGAGGGTAATAGTGGAAAAAGTAATGTCTCCAAATATAAACTACACAGAATCATTCTGTGAAACTTCTTTCTGATCTGTGCATTCAGCTAACAGAGTTAAACCATACTTTTGATTGAGCAGATCTGAATACTCTTTCTGTAGAAAATGCAACTGGACATTTGGAGCGCTAAGAGGGTAGTAGTGGAAAAAGGAATATATTCAAATATAAAGTACACAGAAGCATTCTGTGAAACTTCTTTCTGATCTGAGCATTCAGCTAACAGAGTTAAACCATACTTTTGATTGAGCAGTTTTGAAACACTCTGTCTGTAGAAAATGCAACTGGACATTCGTAGCGCTAAGTGGGTAATAGTGGAAAAAAGAATATGTTCAAATATAAACTACACAGAAGCATTGTATGAAACTTCTTTCTGTTCTGTGCATTCAACTAACAGAGTTGAACCTTACTTTTGATTGTGCCGTTCTGAAACACTCTTTCAGTAGAAACTGCAATTGGACATTCTGAGCGCTAAGAGGCCTATATTGGGAAAAAGAATGTCTACAAATAAAAACTACAGAGAAGAATTGTGTGAAACTTCTTTCTGTTCTGTTTGTTCAACTAAAAGAGTTGAACCTTAGTTTTGATTGAGCCGTTCTGAAACACTCTTTGTGTAGAAAATGCAAGTGGAGATTCGGAGCGCTAAGAGGGTAATAGTGGAAAAAGGAATGTCTCCAAATATAAACTACACAGAATCATTCTGTGAAACTTTATTCTGATCTGTGCATTCAGCTAACAGAGTTAAACCATACTTTTGATTGAGCAGATCTGAACTCTCTTTCTGTAGAAAATGCAACTGGACATTTGGAGCGCTGAGAGAGTAGTAGTGGAAAAAGGAATATATTCAAATATAAACTACATAGAAGCATTCTGTGAAACTTCTTTCTGATCTGAGCATTCAGCTAACAGAGTTAAACCATACTATTGATTGAGCAGTTTTGAAACACTCTGTCTGTAGAAAATGCAACTGGACATTCGTAGCGCTAAGTGGGTAATTGTGGAAAAAAGAATATGTTCAAATATAAACTACACAGAAGCAGTGTATGAAGCTTCTTTCTGTTCTGTGCATTCAACTAACAGAGTTGAAACTTACTTTTGATTGAGCCTTTCTGAAACACTCTTTCTGTAGAAACTGCAATTGGACATTCTGAGAGCTAAGAGGCCTATATTGGGAAAAATAATATCTTCAAATAAAAACTACACAGAAGCATTGTGTGAAACTTATTTCTGATATGTTCATTAAGCTAACAGAGTTAAACCATACTTTTGATTGCACAGTTCTGAACACTCTTTCTGTAGAAAATGCAAGTGGACATTCGGAGCGCTAAGAGGGTAATAGTGGAAAAAGGAATATATTCAAATATAAACTACACAGTAGCATTCTGTGAAAATTCTTTCTGTTCTGTGCATTCAACTAACAGAGTTGAACCTTACTTTTGATTGAGCCGTTCTGAAACACTCTTTCTGTAGAAACTGCAATTGGACATGCTAAGCGCTAAGAGGCCTACATTGGGAAAAAGAATATCTTCAAATAAAAACTACACAGATGCATTCTGTGAAACTTATTTCTGATCTGTAAATTCAGTTAACAGAGATAAAACATATTTTTGATTGAGCAGTTATGAAACACTCTTTTTGTAGAAAATGCAAGTGGAGATTCGGAGCGCTAAGAGGGTAATAGTGGAAAAAGGAATGTCTTCAAATATAAACTACACAGAATCATTCGGTGAAACTTCTTTCTGATCTGTGCATTCAGCTAACAGAGTTAAACCATACTTTTGATTGAGCAGATCTGAACACTCTTTCTGTAGAAAATGCAACTGGACATTTGGAGCGCTAAGAGCGTAGTAGTGGAAAATGTAATATATTCAAATATAAACTACACAGAAGCATTCTGTGAAACTTCTTTCTGATCTGAGCATTCAGCTAACAGAGTTAAACCATACTTTTGATTGAGCAGTTTTGAAACACTCTGTCTGTAGAAAATGCAACTGGACATTCGTAGCGCTAAGTGGGTAATAGTGGAAAAAAGAATATGTTCAAATATAAACTACACAGAAGCATTGTATGAAACTTATTTCTGTTCTGTGCATTCAACTAACAGAGTTGAACCTTACTTTTGATTGAGCCTTTTCGAAACGCTCTTTCTGTAGAAACTGCAATTGGACCTTCTGAGCGCTAAGAGGCCTATATTGGGAAAAAAAATATCTTCAAATAAAAACTACACAGAAGCATTGTGTGAAACTTATTTCTGATATGTTCATTAAGCTAACAGAGTTAAACCATACTTTTGATTGCGCAGTTCTGAACACTCTTTCTGTAGAAAATGCAAGTGGACATTCGGAGCGCTAAGAGGGTAATAGTGGAAAAAGGAATATATTCAAATATAAACTACACAGTAGCATTCTGTGAAAATTCTTTCTGTTCTGTGCATTCAACTAACAGAGTTGAACCTTACTTTTGATTGAGCCGTTCTGAAACACTCTTTCTGTAGAAACTGCAATTGGACATGCTAAGCGCTAAGAGGCCTACATTGGGAAAAAGAATATCTTCAAATAAAAACTACACAGATGCATTCTGTGAAACTTATTTCTGATCTGTAAATTCAGTTAACAGAGATAAAACATATTTTTGATTGAGCAGTTATGAAACACTCTTTTTGTAGAAAATGCAAGTGGAGATTCGGAGCGCTAAGGGGGTAATAGTGGAAAAAGGAATGTCTTCAAATATAAACTACAAAGAATCATTCGGTGAAACTTCTTTCTGATCTGTGCATTCAGCTAACAGTGTTAAACCATACTTTTGATTGAGCAGATCTGAACACTCTTTCTGTAGAAAATGCAACTGGACATTTGGAGCGCTAAGAGCGTAGTAGTGGAAAAAGGAATATATTCAAATATAAACTACACAGAAGCATTCTGTGAAACTTTTTTCTGATCTGAGCATTCAGCTAACAGAGTTAAACCATACTTTTGATTGAGCAGTTTTGAAACACTCTGTCTGTAGAAAATGCAACTGGACATTCGTAGCGCTAAGTGGGTAATAGTGGAAAAAAGAATATGTTCAAATATAAACTACACAGTAGCATTGTATGAAACTTCTTTCTGTTCTGTGCATTCAACTAACAGAGTTGAACCTCACTTTTGATTGAGCCGTTCTGAAACACTCTTTCTGTAGAAACTGCAATTGGACATTCTGAGCGCTAAGAGGCCTATATTGGGAAAAAGAATGTCTACAAATAAAAACTACACAGAAGAATTGTGTGAAACTTCTTTCTGTTCTGTTTGTTCAACTAAAAGAGTTGAACCTTAGTTTTGATTGAGCCGTTCTGAAACACACTTTCTGTAGAAAATGCAAGTGGAGATTCGGAGCGCTAAGAGGGTAATAGTGGAAAAAGGAATGTCTCCAAATATAAACTACACAGAATCATTCTGTGAAACTTCTTTCTGATCTGTGCATTCAGCTAACAGAGTTAAACCATACTTTTGATTGAGCAGATCTGAACACTCTTTCTGTAGAAAATGCAACTGGACATTTGGAGCGCTAAGAGGGTAGTAGTGGAAAAAGGAATATATTCAAATATAAAGTACACAGAAGCATTCTGTGAAACTTCTTTCTGATCTGAGCATTCAGCTAACAGAGTTAAACCATACTTTTGATTGAGCAGTTTTGAAACACTCTGTCTGTAGAAAATGCAACTGGACATTCGTAGCGCTAAGTGGGTAATAGTGGAAAAAAGAATATGTTCAAATATAAACTACACAGAAGCATTGTATGAAACTTCTTTCTGTTCTATGCATTCAACTAACAGAGTTGAACCTTACCTTTGATTGAGCCTTTCTGAAACACTCTTTCTGTAGAAACTGCAATTGGACATTCTGAGCGCTAAGAGGCCTATATTGGGAAAAATAATATCTTCAAATAAAAACTACACAGAAGCATTGTGTGAAACTTATTTCTGATATGTTCATTAAGCTAACAGAGTTAAACCATACTTTTGATTGCGCAGTTCTGAACACTCTTTCTGTAGAAAATGCAAGTGGACATTCGGAGCGCTAAGAGGGTAATAGTGGAAAAAGGAATATATTCAAATATAAACTACACAGTAGCATTCTGTGAAAATTCTTTCTGTTCTGTGCATTCAACTAACAGAGTTGAACCTTACTTTTCATTGAGCCGTTCTGAAACACTCTTTCTGTAGAAACTGCAATTGGACATGCTAAGCGCTAAGAGGCCTACATTGGGAAAAAGAATATCTTCAAATAAAAACTACACAGATGCATTCTGTGAAACTTATTTCTGATCTGTAAATTCAGTTAACAGAGATAAAACATATTTTTGATTGAGCAGTTATGAAACAGTCTTTTTGTAGAAAATGCAAGTGGAGATTCGGAGCGCTAAGAGGGTAATAGTGGAAAAAGGAATGTCTTCAAATATAAACTACACAGAATCATTCGGTGAAATTTCTTTCTGATCTGTGCATTCAGCTAACAGAGTTAAACCATACTTTTGATTGAGCAGATCTGAACACTCTTTCTGTAGAAAATGCAACTGGACATTTGGAGCGCTAAGAGCGTAGTAGTGGAAAAAGGAATATATTCAAATATAAACTACACAGAAGCATTCTGTGAAACTATTTTCTGATCTGAGCATTCAGCTAACAGAGTTAAACCATACTTTTGATTGAGCAGTTTTGAAACACTCTGTCTGTAGAAAATGCAACTGGACATCCGTAGCGCTAAGTGGGTAATAGTGGAAAAAAGAATATGTTCAAATATAAACTACACAGAAGCATTGTATGAAACTTCTTTCTGTTCTGTGCATTCAACTAACAGAGTTGAACCTTACTTTTGATTGTGCCGTTCTGAAACACTCTTTCAGTAGAAACTGCAATTGGACATTCTGAGCGCTAAGAGGCCTATATTGGGAAAAAGAATGTCTACAAATAAAAACTACAGAGAAGAATTGTGTGAAACTTCTTTCTGTTCTGTTTGTTCAACTAAAAGAGTTGAACCTTAGTTTTGATTGAGCCGTTCTGAAACACTCTTTGTGTAGAAAATGCAAGTGGAGATTCGGAGCGCTAAGAGGGTAATAGTGGAAAAAGGAATGTCTCCAAATATAAACTACACAGAATCATTCTGTGAAACTTTATTCTGATCTGTGCATTCAGCTAACAGAGTTAAACCATACTTTTGATTGAGCAGATCTGAACTCTCTTTCTGTAGAAAATGCAACTGGACATTTGGAGCGCTGAGAGAGTAGTAGTGGAAAAAGGAATATATTCAAATATAAACTACATAGAAGCATTCTGTGAAACTTCTTTCTGATCTGAGCATTCAGCTAACAGAGTTAAACCATACTATTGATTGAGCAGTTTTGAAACACTCTGTCTGTAGAAAATGCAACTGGACATTCGTAGCGCTAAGTGGGTAATTGTGGAAAAAAGAATATGTTCAAATATAAACTACACAGAAGCAGTGTATGAAGCTTCTTTCTGTTCTGTGCATTCAACTAACAGAGTTGAACCTTACTTTTGATTGAGCCTTTCTGAAACACTCTTTCTGTAGAAACTGCAATTGGACATTCTGAGCGCTAAGAGGCCTATATTGGGAAAAATAATATCTTCAAATAAAAACTACACAGAAGCATTGTGTGAAACTTATTTCTGATATGTTCATTAAGCTAACAGAGTTAAACCATACTTTTGATTGCACAGTTCTGAACACTCTTTCTGTAGAAAATGCAAGTGGACATTCGGAGCGCTAAGAGGGTAATAGTGGAAAAAGGAATATATTCAAATATAAACTACACAGTAGCATTCTGTGAAAATTCTTTCTGTTCTGTGCATTCAACTAACAGATTTGAACCTTACTTTTGATTGAGCCGTTCTGAAACACTCTTTCTGTAGAAACTGCAATTGGACATGCTAAGCGCTAAGAGGCCTACATTGGGAAAAAGAATATCTTCAAATAAAAACTACACAGATGCATTCTGTGAAACTTATTTCTGATCTGTAAATTCAGTTAACAGAGATAAAACATATTTTTGATTGAGCAGTTATGAAACACTCTTTTTGTAGAAAATGCAAGTGGAGATTCGGAGCGCTAAGAGGGTAATAGTGGAAAAAGGAATGTCTTCAAATATAAACTACACAGAATCATTCGGTGAAACTTCTTTCTGATCTGTGCATTCAGCTAACAGAGTTAAACCATACTTTTGATTGAGCAGATCTGAACACTCTTTCTGTAGAAAATGCAACTGGACATTTGGAGCGCTAAGAGCGTAGTAGTGGAAAATGTAATATATTCAAATATAAACTACACAGAAGCATTCTGTGAAACTTCTTTCTGATCTGAGCATTCAGCTAACAGAGTTAAACCATACTTTTGATTGAGCAGTTTTGAAACACTCTGTCTGTAGAAAATGCAACTGGACATTCGTAGCGCTAAGTGGGTAATAGTGGAAAAAAGAATATGTTCAAATATAAACTACACAGAAGCATTGTATGAAACTTATTTCTGTTCTGTGCATTCAACTAACAGAGTTGAACCTTACTTTTGATTGAGCCTTTTTGAAACGCTCTTTCTGTAGAAACTGCAATTGGACCTTCTGAGCGCTAAGAGGCCTATATTGGGAAAAATAATATCTTCAAATAAAAACTACACAGAAGCATTGTGTGAAACTTATTTCTGATATGTTCATTAAGCTAACAGAGTTAAACCATACTTTTGATTGCGCAGTTCTGAACACTCTTTCTGTAGAAAATGCAAGTGGACATTCGGAGCGCTAAGAGGGTAATAGTGGAAAAAGGAATATATTCAAATATAAACTACACAGTAGCATTCTGTGAAAATTCTTTCTGTTCTGTGCATTCAACTAACAGAGTTGAACCTTACTTTTGATTGAGCCGTTCTGAAACACTCTTTCTGTAGAAACTGCAATTGGACATGCTAAGCGCTAAGAGGCCTACATTGGGAAAAAGAATATCTTCAAATAAAAACTACACAGATGCATTCTGTGAAACTTATTTCTGATCTGTAAATTCAGTTAACAGAGATAAAACATATTTTTGATTGAGCAGTTATGAAACACTCTTTTTGTAGAAAATGCAAGTGGAGATTCGGAGCGCTAAGGGGGTAATAGTGGAAAAAGGAATGTCTTCAAATATAAACTACAAAGAATCATTCGGTGAAACTTCTTTCTGATCTGTGCATTCAGCTAACAGTGTTAAACCATACTTTTGATTGAGCAGATCTGAACACTCTTTCTGTAGAAAATGCAACTGGACATTTGGAGCGCTAAGAGCGTAGTAGTGGAAAAAGGAATATATTCAAATATAAACTACACAGAAGCATTCTGTGAAACTTTTTTCTGATCTGAGCATTCAGCTAACAGAGTTAAACCATACTTTTGATTGAGCAGTTTTGAAACACTCTGTCTGTAGAAAATGCAACTGGACATTCGTAGCGCTAAGTGGGTAATAGTGGAAAAAAGAATATGTTCAAATATAAACTACACAGTAGCATTGTATGAAACTTCTTTCTGTTCTGTGCATTCAACTAACAGAGTTGAACCTCACTTTTGATTGAGCCGTTCTGAAACACTCTTTCTGTAGAAACTGCAATTGGACATTCTGAGCGCTAAGAGGCCTATATTGGGAAAAAGAATGTCTACAAATAAAAACTACACAGAAGAATTGTGTGAAACTTCTTTCTGTTCTGTTTGTTCAACTAAAAGAGTTGAACCTTAGTTTTGATTGAGCCGTTCTGAAACACACTTTCTGTAGAAAATGCAAGTGGAGATTCGGAGCGCTAAGAGGGTAATAGTGGAAAAAGGAATGTCTCCAAATATAAACTACACAGAATCATTCTGTGAAACTTCTTTCTGATCTGTGCATTCAGCTAACAGAGTTAAACCATACTTTTGATTGAGCAGATCTGAACACTCTTTCTGTAGAAAATGCAACTGGACATTTGGAGCGCTAAGAGGGTAGTAGTGGAAAAAGGAATATATTCAAATATAAAGTACACAGAAGCATTCTGTGAAACTTCTTTCTGATCTGAGCATTCAGCTAACAGAGTTAAACCATACTTTTGATTGAGCAGTTTTGAAACACTCTGTCTGTAGAAAATGCAACTGGACATTCGTAGCGCTAAGTGGGTAATAGTGGAAAAAAGAATATGTTCAAATATAAACTACACAGAAGCATTGTATGAAACTTCTTTCTGTTCTATGCATTCAACTAACAGAGTTGAACCTTACTTTTGATTGAGCCTTTCTGAAACACTCTTTCTGTAGAAACTGCAATTGGACATTCTGAGCGCTAAGAGGCCTATATTGGGAAAAATAATATCTTCAAATAAAAACTACACAGAAGCATTGTGTGAAACTTATTTCTGATATGTTCATTAAGCTAACAGAGTTAAACCATACTTTTGATTGCGCAGTTCTGAACACTCTTTCTGTAGAAAATGCAAGTGGACATTCGGAGCGCTAAGAGGGTAATAGTGGAAAAAGGAATATATTCAAATATAAACTACACAGTAGCATTCTGTGAAAATTCTTTCTGTTCTGTGCATTCAACTAACAGAGTTGAACCTTACTTTTCATTGAGCCGTTCTGAAACACTCTTTCTGTAGAAACTGCAATTGGACATGCTAAGCGCTAAGAGGCCTACATTGGGAAAAAGAATATCTTCAAATAAAAACTACACAGATGCATTCTGTGAAACTTATTTCTGATCTGTAAATTCAGTTAACAGAGATAAAACATATTTTTGATTGAGCAGTTATGAAACAGTCTTTTTGTAGAAAATGCAAGTGGAGATTCGGAGCGCTAAGAGGGTAATAGTGGAAAAAGGAATGTCTTCAAATATAAACTACACAGAATCATTCGGTGAAACTTCTTTCTGATCTGTGCATTCAGCTAACAGAGTTAAACCATACTTTTGATTGAGCAGATCTGAACACTCTTTCTGTAGAAAATGCAACTGGACATTTGGAGCGCTAAGAGCGTAGTAGTGGAAAAAGGAATATATTCAAATATAAACTACACAGAAGCATTCTGTGAAACTATTTTCTGATCTGAGCATTCAGCTAACAGAGTTAAACCATACTTTTGATTGAGCAGTTTTGAAACACTCTGTCTGTAGAAAATGCAACTGGACATCCGTAGCGCTAAGTGGGTAATAGTGGAAAAAAGAATATGTTCAAATATAAACTACACAGAAGCATTGTATGAAACTTCTTTCTGTTCTGTGCATTCAACTAACAGAGTTGAACCTTACTTTTGATTGTGCCGTTCTGAAACACTCTTTCAGTAGAAACTGCAATTGGACATTCTGAGCGCTAAGAGGCCTATATTGGGAAAAAGAATGTCTACAAATAAAAACTACAGAGAAGAATTGTGTGAAACTTCTTTCTGTTCTGTTTGTTCAACTAAAAGAGTTGAACCTTAGTTTTGATTGAGCCGTTCTGAAACACTCTTTGTGTAGAAAATGCAAGTGGAGATTCGGAGCGCTAAGAGGGTAATAGTGGAAAAAGGAATGTCTCCAAATATAAACTACACAGAATCATTCTGTGAAACTTTATTCTGATCTGTGCATTCAGCTAACAGAGTTAAACCATACTTTTGATTGAGCAGATCTGAACTCTCTTTCTGTAGAAAATGCAACTGGACATTTGGAGCGCTGAGAGAGTAGTAGTGGAAAAAGGAATATATTCAAATATAAACTACATAGAAGCATTCTGTGAAACTTCTTTCTGATCTGAGCATTCAGCTAACAGAGTTAAACCATACTATTGATTGAGCAGTTTTGAAACACTCTGTCTGTAGAAAATGCAACTGGACATTCGTAGCGCTAAGTGGGTAATTGTGGAAAAAAGAATATGTTCAAATATAAACTACACAGAAGCAGTGTATGAAGCTTCTTTCTGTTCTGTGCATTCAACTAACAGAGTTGAACCTTACTTTTGATTGAGCCTTTCTGAAACACTCTTTCTGTAGAAACTGCAATTGGACATTCTGAGCGCTAAGAGGCCTATATTGGGAAAAATAATATCTTCAAATAAAAACTACACAGAAGCATTGTGTGAAACTTATTTCTGATATGTTCATTAAGCTAACAGAGTTAAACCATACTTTTGATTGCACAGTTCTGAACACTCTTTCTGTAGAAAATGCAAGTGGACATTCGGAGCGCTAAGAGGGTAATAGTGGAAAAAGGAATATATTCAAATATAAACTACACAGTAGCATTCTGTGAAAATTCTTTCTGTTCTGTGCATTCAACTAACAGAGTTGAACCTTACTTTTGATTGAGCCGTTCTGAAACACTCTTTCTGTAGAAACTGCAATTGGACATGCTAAGCGCTAAGAGGCCTACATTGGGAAAAAGAATATCTTCAAATAAAAACTACACAGATGCATTCTGTGAAACTTATTTCTGATCTGTAAATTCAGTTAACAGAGATAAAACATATTTTTGATTGAGCAGTTATGAAACACTCTTTTTGTAGAAAATGCAAGTGGAGATTCGGAGCGCTAAGAGGGTAATAGTGGAAAAAGGAATGTCTTCAAATATAAACTACACAGAATCATTCGGTGAAACTTCTTTCTGATCTGTGCATTCAGCTAACAGAGTTAAACCATACTTTTGATTGAGCAGATCTGAACACTCTTTCTGTAGAAAATGCAACTGGACATTTGGAGCGCTAAGAGCGTAGTAGTGGAAAATGTAATATATTCAAATATAAACTACACAGAAGCATTCTGTGAAACTTCTTTCTGATCTGAGCATTCAGCTAACAGAGTTAAACCATACTTTTGATTGAGCAGTTTTGAAACACTCTGTCTGTAGAAAATGCAACTGGACATTCGTAGCGCTAAGTGGGTAATAGTGGAAAAAAGAATATGTTCAAATATAAACTACACAGAAGCATTGTATGAAACTTATTTCTGTTCTGTGCATTCAACTAACAGAGTTGAACCTTACTTTTGATTGAGCCTTTTTGAAACGCTCTTTCTGTAGAAACTGCAATTGGACATTCTGAGCGCTAAGAGGCCTATATTGGGAAAAATAATATCTTCAAATAAAAACTACACAGAAGCATTGTGTGAAACTTATTTCTGATATGTTCATTAAGCTAACAGAGTTAAACCATACTTTAGATTGCGCAGTTCTGAACACTCTTTCTGTAGAAAATGCAAGTGTACATTCGGAGCGCTAAGAGGGTAATAGTGGAAAAAGGAATATATTCAAATATAAACTACACAGTAGCATTCTGTGAAAATTCTTTCTGTTCTGTGCATTCAACTAACAGAGTTGAACCTTACTTTTGATTGAGCCGTTCTGAAACACTCTTTCTGTAGAAACTGCAATTGGACATGCTAAGCGCTAAGAGGCCTACATTGGGAAAAAGAATATCTTCAAATAAAAACTACACAGATGCATTCTGTGAAACTTATTTCTGATCTGTAAATTCAGTTAACAGAGATAAAACATATTTTTGATTGAGCAGTTATGAAACACTCTTTTTGTAGAAAATGCAAGTGGAGATTCGGAGCGCTAAGAGGGTAATAGTGGAAAAAGGAATGTCTTCAAATATAAACTACACAGAATCATTCGGTGAAACTTCTTTCTGATCTGTGCATTCAGCTAACAGAGTTAAACCATACTTTTGATTGAGCAGATCTGAACACTCTTTCTGTAGAAAATGCAACTGGACATTTGGAGCGCTAAGAGCGTAGTAGTGGAAAAAGGAATATATTCAAATATAAACTACACAGAAGCATTCTGTGAAACTTCTTTCTGATCTGAGCATTCAGCTAACAGAGTTAAACCATACTTTTGATTGAGCAGTTTTGAAACACTCTGTCTGTAGAAAATGCAACTGGACATTCGTAGCGCTAAGTGGGTAATAGTGGAAAAAAGAATATGTTCAAATATAAACTACACAGAAGCATTGTATGAAACTTCTTTCTGTTCTGTGCATTCAACTAACAGAGTTGAACCTTACTTTTGATTGAGCCGTTCTGAAACACTCTTTCTGTAGAAACTGCAATTGGACATTCTGAGCGCTAAGAGGCCTATATTGGGAAAAAGAATGTCTACAAATAAAAACTACACAGAAGAATTGTGTGAAACTTCTTTCTGTTCTGTTTGTTCAACTAAAAGAGTTGAACCTTAGTTTTGATTGAGCCGTTCTGAAACACTCTTTCTGTAGAAAATGCAAGTGGAGATTCGGAGCGCTAAGAGGGTAATAGTGGAAAAAGGAATGTCTCCAAATATAAACTACACAGAATCATTATGTGAAACTTCTTTCTGATCTGTGCATTCAGCTAACAGAGTTAAACCATACATTTGATTGAGCAGATCTGAACACTCTTTCTGTTGAAAATGCAACTGGACATTTGGAGCGCTAAGAGCGTAGTAGTGGAAAAAGGAATATATTCAAATATAAACTACACAGAAGCATTCTGTGAAACATCTTTCTGATCTGAGTATACAGCTAACAGAGTTAAACCATACTTTTCATTGAGCAGTTTTGAAACACTCTGTCTGTAGAAAATGCAACTGGACATTCGTAGCGCTAAGTGGGTAATTGTGGAAAAAAGAATATGTTCAAATATAAACTACACAGAAGCAGTGTATGAAGCTTCTTTCTGTTCTGTGCATTCAACTAACAGAGTTGAACCTTACTTTTGATTGAGCCTTTCTGAAACACTCTTTCTGTAGAAACTGCAATTGGACATTCTGAGCGCTAAGAGGCCTATATTGGGAAAAATAATATCTTCAAATAAAAACTACACAGAAGCATTGTGTGAAACTTATTTCTGATATGTTCATTAAGCTAACAGAGTTAAACCATACTTTTGATTGCACAGTTCTGAACACTCTTTCTGTAGAAAATGCAAGTGGACATTCGGAGCGCTAAGAGGGTAATAGTGGAAAAAGGAATATATTCAAATATAAACTACACAGTAGCATTCTGTGAAAATTCTTTCTGTTCTGTGCATTCAACTAACAGAGTTGAACCTTACTTTTGATTGAGCCGTTCTGAAACACTCTTTCTGTAGAAACTGCAATTGGACATGCTAAGCGCTAAGAGGCCTACATTGGGAAAAAGAATATCTTCAAATAAAAACTACACAGATGCATTCTGTGAAACTTATTTCTGATCTGTAAATTCAGTTAACAGAGATAAAACATATTTTTGATTGAGCAGTTATGAAACACTCTTTTTGTAGAAAATGCAAGTGGAGATTCGGAGCGCTAAGAGGGTAATAGTGGAAAAAGGAATGTCTTCAAATATAAACTACACAGAATCATTCGGTGAAACTTCTTTCTGATCTGTGCATTCAGCTAACAGAGTTAAACCATACTTTTGATTGAGCAGATCTGAACACTCTTTCTGTAGAAAATGCAACTGGACATTTGGAGCGCTAAGAGCGTAGTAGTGGAAAATGTAATATATTCAAATATAAACTACACAGAAGCATTCTGTGAAACTTCTTTCTGATCTGAGCATTCAGCTAACAGAGTTAAACCATACTTTTGATTGAGCAGTTTTGAAACACTCTGTCTGTAGAAAATGCAACTGGACATTCGTAGCGCTAAGTGGGTAATAGTGGAAAAAAGAATATGTTCAAATATAAACTACACAGAAGCATTGTATGAAACTTATTTCTGTTCTGTGCATTCAACTAACAGAGTTGAACCTTACTTTTGATTGAGCCTTTTTGAAACGCTCTTTCTGTAGAAACTGCAATTGGACCTTCTGAGCGCTAAGAGGCCTATATTGGGAAAAATAATATCTTCAAATAAAAACTACACAGAAGCATTGTGTGAAACTTATTTCTGATATGTTCATTAAGCTAACAGAGTTAAACCATACTTTTGATTGCGCAGTTCTGAACACTCTTTCTGTAGAAAATGCAAGTGGACATTCGGAGCGCTAAGAGGGTAATAGTGGAAAAAGGAATATATTCAAATATAAACTACACAGTAGCATTCTGTGAAAATTCTTTCTGTTCTGTGCATTCAACTAACAGAGTTGAACCTTACTTTTGATTGAGCCGTTCTGAAACACTCTTTCTGTAGAAACTGCAATTGGACATGCTAAGCGCTAAGAGGCCTACATTGGGAAAAAGAATATCTTCAAATAAAAACTACACAGATGCATTCTGTGAAACTTATTTCTGATCTGTAAATTCAGTTAACAGAGATAAAACATATTTTTGATTGAGCAGTTATGAAACACTCTTTTTGTAGAAAATGCAAGTGGAGATTCGGAGCGCTAAGGGGGTAATAGTGGAAAAAGGAATGTCTTCAAATATAAACTACAAAGAATCATTCGGTGAAACTTCTTTCTGATCTGTGCATTCAGCTAACAGTGTTAAACCATACTTTTGATTGAGCAGATCTGAACACTCTTTCTGTAGAAAATGCAACTGGACATTTGGAGCGCTAAGAGCGTAGTAGTGGAAAAAGGAATATATTCAAATATAAACTACACAGAAGCATTCTGTGAAACTTTTTTCTGATCTGAGCATTCAGCTAACAGAGTTAAACCATACTTTTGATTGAGCAGTTTTGAAACACTCTGTCTGTAGAAAATGCAACTGGACATTCGTAGCGCTAAGTGGGTAATAGTGGAAAAAAGAATATGTTCAAATATAAACTACACAGTAGCATTGTATGAAACTTCTTTCTGTTCTGTGCATTCAACTAACAGAGTTGAACCTCACTTTTGATTGAGCCGTTCTGAAACACTCTTTCTGTAGAAACTGCAATTGGACATTCTGAGCGCTAAGAGGCCTATATTGGGAAAAAGAATGTCTACAAATAAAAACTACACAGAAGAATTGTGTGAAACTTCTTTCTGTTCTGTTTGTTCAACTAAAAGAGTTGAACCTTAGTTTTGATTGAGCCGTTCTGAAACACACATTCTGTAGAAAATGCAAGTGGAGATTCGGAGCGCTAAGAGGGTAATAGTGGAAAAAGGAATGTCTCCAAATATAAACTACACAGAATCATTCTGTGAAACTTCTTTCTGATCTGTGCATTCAGCTAACAGAGTTAAACCATACTTTTGATTGAGCAGATCTGAACACTCTTTCTGTAGAAAATGCAACTGGACATTTGGAGCGCTAAGAGGATAGTAGTGGAAAAAGGAATATATTCAAATATAAAGTACACAGAAGCATTCTGTGAAACTTCTTTCTGATCTGACCATTCAGCTAACAGAGTTAAACCATACTTTTGATTGAGCAGTTTTGAAACACTCTGTCTGTAGAAAATGCAACTGGACATTCGTAGCGCTAAGTGGGTAATAGTGGAAAAAAGAATATGTTCAAATATAAACTACACAGAAGCATTGTATGAAACTTCTTTCTGTTCTATGCATTCAACTAACAGAGTTGAACCTTACTTTTGATTGAGCCTTTCTGAAACACTCTTTCTGTAGAAACTGCAATTGGACATTCTGAGCGCTAAGAGGCCTATATTGGGAAAAATAATATCTTCAAATAAAAACTACACAGAAGCATTGTGTGAAACTTATTTCTGATATGTTCATTAAGCTAACAGAGTTAAACCATACTTTTGATTGCGCAGTTCTGAACACTCTTTCTGTAGAAAATGCAAGTGGACATTCGGAGCGCTAAGAGGGTAATAGTGGAAAAAGGAATATATTCAAATATAAACTACACAGTAGCATTCTGTGAAAATTCTTTCTGTTCTGTGCATTCAACTAACAGAGTTGAACCTTACTTTTCATTGAGCCGTTCTGAAACACTCTTTCTGTAGAAACTGCAATTGGACATGCTAAGCGCTAAGAGGCCTACATTGGGAAAAAGAATATCTTCAAATAAAAACTACACAGATGCATTCTGTGAAACTTATTTCTGATCTGTAAATTCAGTTAACAGAGATAAAACATATTTTTGATTGAGCAGTTATGAAACAGTCTTTTTGTAGAAAATGCAAGTGGAGATTCGGAGCGCTAAGAGGGTAATAGTGGAAAAAGGAATGTCTTCAAATATAAACTACACAGAATCATTCGGTGAAACTTCTTTCTGATCTGTGCATTCAGCTAACAGAGTTAAACCATACTTTTGATTGAGCAGATCTGAACCCTCTTTCTGTAGAAAATGCAACTGGACATTTGGAGCGCTAAGAGCGTAGTAGTGGAAAAAGGAATATATTCAAATATAAACTACACAGAAGCATTCTGTGAAACTATTTTCTGATCTGAGCATTCAGCTAACAGAGTTAAACCATACTTTTGATTGAGCAGTTTTGAAACACTCTGTCTGTAGAAAATGCAACTGGACATCCGTAGCGCTAAGTGGGTAATAGTGGAAAAAAGAATATGTTCAAATATAAACTACACAGAAGCATTGTATGAAACTTCTTTCTGTTCTGTGCATTCAACTAACAGAGTTGAACCTTACTTTTGATTGTGCCGTTCTGAAACACTCTTTCAGTAGAAACTGCAATTGGACATTCTGAGCGCTAAGAGGCCTATATTGGGAAAAAGAATGTCTACAAATAAAAACTACAGAGAAGAATTGTGTGAAACTTCTTTCTGTTCTGTTTGTTCAACTAAAAGAGTTGAACCTTAGTTTTGATTGAGCCGTTCTGAAACACTCTTTGTGTAGAAAATGCAAGTGGAGATTCGGAGCGCTAAGAGGGTAATAGTGGAAAAAGGAATGTCTCCAAATATAAACTACACAGAATCATTCTGTGAAACTTTATTCTGATCTGTGCATTCAGCTAACAGAGTTAAACCATACTTTTGATTGAGCAGATCTGAACTCTCTTTCTGTAGAAAATGCAACTGGACATTTGGAGCGCTGAGAGAGTAGTAGTGGAAAAAGGAATATATTCAAATATAAACTACATAGAAGCATTCTGTGAAACTTCTTTCTGATCTGAGCATTCAGCTAACAGAGTTAAACCATACTATTGATTGAGCAGTTTTGAAACACTCTGTCTGTAGAAAATGCAACTGGACATTCGTAGCGCTAAGTGGGTAATTGTGGAAAAAAGAATATGTTCAAATATAAACTACACAGAAGCAGTGTATGAAGCTTCTTTCTGTTCTGTGCATTCAACTAACAGAGTTGAACCTTACTTTTGATTGAGCCTTTCTGAAACACTCTTTCTGTAGAAACTGCAATTGGACATTCTGAGCGCTAAGAGGCCTATATTGGGAAAAATAATATCTTCAAATAAAAACTACACAGAAGCATTGTGTGAAACTTATTTCTGATATGTTCATTAAGCTAACAGAGTTAAACCATACTTTTGATTGCACAGTTCTGAACACTCTTTCTGTAGAAAATGCAAGTGGACATTCGGAGCGCTAAGAGGGTAATAGTGGAAAAAGGAATATATTCAAATATAAACTACACAGTAGCATTCTGTGAAAATTCTTTCTGTTCTGTGCATTCAACTAACAGAGTTGAACCTTACTTTTGATTGAGCCGTTCTGAAACACTCTTTCTGTAGAAACTGCAATTGGACATGCTAAGCGCTAAGAGGCCTACATTGGGAAAAAGAATATCTTCAAATAAAAACTACACAGATGCATTCTGTGAAACTTATTTCTGATCTGTAAATTCAGTTAACAGAGATAAAACCTATTTTTGATTGAGCAGTTATGAAACACTCTTTTTGTAGAAAATGCAAGTGGAGATTCGGAGCGCTAAGAGGGTAATAGTGGAAAAAGGAATGTCTTCAAATATAAACTACACAGAATCATTCGGTGAAACTTCTTTCTGATCTGTGCATTCAGCTAACAGAGTTAAACCATACTTTTGATTGAGCAGATCTGAACACTCTTTCTGTAGAAAATGCAACTGGACATTTGGAGCGCTAAGAGCGTAGTAGTGGAAAATGTAATATATTCAAATATAAACTACACAGAAGCATTCTGTGAAACTTCTTTCTGATCTGAGCATTCAGCTAACAGAGTTAAACCATACTTTTGATTGAGCAGTTTTGAAACACTCTGTCTGTAGAAAATGCAACTGGACATTCGTAGCGCTAAGTGGGTAATAGTGGAAAAAAGAATATGTTCAAATATAAACTACACAGAAGCATTGTATGAAACTTATTTCTGTTCTGTGCATTCAACTAACAGAGTTGAACCTTACTTTTGATTGAGCCTTTTTGAAACGCTCTTTCTGTAGAAACTGCAATTGGACATTCTGAGCGCTAAGAGGCCTATATTGGGAAAAATAATATCTTCAAATAAAAACTACACAGAAGCATTGTGTGAAACTTATTTCTGATATGTTCATTAAGCTAACAGAGTTAAACCATACTTTAGATTGCGCAGTTCTGAACACTCTTTCTGTAGAAAATGCAAGTGTACATTCGGAGCGCTAAGAGGGTAATAGTGGAAAAAGGAATATATTCAAATATAAACTACACAGTAGCATTCTGTGAAAATTCTTTCTGTTCTGTGCATTCAACTAACAGAGTTGAACCTTACTTTTGATTGAGCCGTTCTGAAACACTCTTTCTGTAGAAACTGCAATTGGACATGCTAAGCGCTAAGAGGCCTACATTGGGAAAAAGAATATCTTCAAATAAAAACTACACAGATGCATTCTGTGAAACTTATTTCTGATCTGTAAATTCAGTTAACAGAGATAAAACATATTTTTGATTGAGCAGTTATGAAACACTCTTTTTGTAGAAAATGCAAGTGGAGATTCGGAGCGCTAAGAGGGTAATAGTGGAAAAAGGAATGTCTTCAAATATAAACTACACAGAATCATTCGGTGAAACTTCTTTCTGATCTGTGCATTCAGCTAACAGAGTTAAACCATACTTTTGATTGAGCAGATCTGAACACTCTTTCTGTAGAAAATGCAACTGGACATTTGGAGCGCTAAGAGCGTAGTAGTGGAAAAAGGAATATATTCAAATATAAACTACACAGAAGCATTCTGTGAAACTTCTTTCTGATCTGAGCATTCAGCTAACAGAGTTAAACCATACTTTTGATTGAGCAGTTTTGAAACACTCTGTCTGTAGAAAATGCAACTGGACATTCGTAGCGCTAAGTGGGTAATAGTGGAAAAAAGAATATGTTCAAATATAAACTACACAGAAGCATTGTATGAAACTTCTTTCTGTTCTGTGCATTCAACTAACAGAGTTGAACCTTACTTTTGATTGAGCCGTTCTGAAACACTCTTTCTGTAGAAAATGCAATTGGACATTCTGAGCGCTAAGAGGCCTATATTGGGAAAAAGAATGTCTACAAATAAAAACTACACAGAAGAATTGTGTGAAACTTCTTTCTGTTCTGTTTGTTCAACTAAAAGAGTTGAACCTTAGTTTTGATTGAGCCGTTCTGAAACACTCTTTCTGTAGAAAATGCAAGTGGAGATTCGGAGCGCTAAGAGGGTAATAGTGGAAAAAGGAATGTCTCCAAATATAAACTACACAGAATCATTATGTGAAACTTCTTTCTGATCTGTGCATTCAGCTAACAGAGTTAAACCATACATTTGATTGAGCAGATCTGAACACTCTTTCTGTTGAAAATGCAACTGGACATTTGGAGCGCTAAGAGCGTAGTAGTGGAAAAAGGAATATATTCAAATATAAACTACACAGAAGCATTCTGTGAAACATCTTTCTGATCTGAGTATACAGCTAACAGAGTTAAACCATACTTTTCATTGAGCAGTTTTGAAACACTCTGTCTGTAGAAAATGCAACTGGACATTCGTAGCGCTAAGTGGGTAATAGTGGAAAAGAGAATATGTTCAAATATAAACTACACAGAAGCATTGTATGAAACTACTTTCTGTTCTGTGCATTCAACTAACAGAGTTGAACCTTACTTTTGATTGAGCCGTTCTGAAACACTCTTTCTGTAGAAACTGCAATTGGACATTCTGAGCGCTAAGAGGCCTATATTGGGAAAAAGAATGTCTACAAATGAAAACTACACAGAAGAATTGTGTGAAACTTCTTTCTGTTCTGTTGGTTCAACTAAAAGAGTTGAACCTTAGTTTTGATTGAGCCGTTCTGTAACAGTCTTTCTGTAGAAAATGCAAGTGGAGTTTCGGAGCGCTAAGAGGGTAATAGTGGAAAAAGGAATGTCTCCAAATATAAACTACACAGAATCATTCTGTGAAACTTCTTTCTGATCTGTGCATTCAGCTAACAGAGTTAAATCATACCTTTGATTGAGCAGATCTGAACACTCTTTCTGTAGAAAATGCAACTGGACATTTGGAGCGCTAAGAGAGTAGTAGTGGGAAAAGGAATATATTCAAATATAAACTACACAGAAGCATTCTGTGAAACTTCTTTCTGATCTGAGCATTCAGCTAACAGAGTTAAACCATACTTTTGATTGAGCAGTTTTGAAACACTCTGTCTGTAGAAAATGCAACTGGATATTCGTAGCGCTAAGTGGGTAATAGTGGAAAAAAAATATGTTCAAATATAAACTACACAGAAGCATTGTATGAAACTTCTTTCTGTTCTGTGCATTCAACTAACAGAGTTGAACCTTACTTTTGATAGAGCCTTTCTGAAACACTCTTTCTGTAGAAACTGCAATTGGACATTCTGAGCGCTAAGAGGCCTCTATGGGGAAAAATAATATCTTCAAATAAAAACTACACAGAAGCATTGTGTGAAACTTATTTCTGATATGTTCATTAAGCTAACAGAGTTAAACCATACTTTTGATTGCGCAGTTCTGAACACTCTTTCTGTAGAAAATGCAAGTGGACATTCGGAGCGCTAAGAGGGTAATAGTGGAAAAAGGAATATATTCAAATATAAACTACACAGTAGCATTCTGTGAAAATACTTTCTGTTCTGTGCATTCAACTAACAGAGTTGAACCTTACTTTTGATTGAGCCGTTCTGAAACACTCTTTCTGTAGAAACTGCAATTGGACATGCTAAGCGCTAAGAGGCCTACATTGGGAAAAAGAATATCTTCAAATAAAAACTACACAGATGCATTCTGTGAAACTTATTTCTGATCTGTAAATTCAGTTAACAGAGATAAAACATATTTTTGATTGAGCAGTTATGAAACAATCTTTTTGTAGAAAATGCAAGTGGAGATTCGGAGCGCTAAGAGGGTAATAGTGGAAAAAGGAATGTCTTCAAATATAAACTACACAGAATCATTCGGTGAAACTTCTTTCTGATCTGTGCATTCAGCTAACAGAGTTAAACCATACTTTTGATTGAGCAGATCTGAACACTCTTTCTGTTGAAAATGCAACTGGACATTTGGAGCACTAAGAGCGTAGTAGTGGAAAAAGGAATATATTCAAATATAAACTACACAGAAGCATTCTGTGAAACTTCTTTCTGGTCTGAGTATACAGCTAACAGAGTTAAACCATACTTTTGATTGAGCAGTTTTTAAACACTCTGTCAGTAGAAAATGCAACTGGACATTCGTAGCGCTAAGTGGGTAATAGTGGAAAAGAGAATATGTTCAAATATAAACTACACAGAAGCATTGTATGAAACTTCTTTCTGTTCTGTGCATTCAACTAACAGAGTTGAACCTTACTTTTGATTGAGCCGTTCTGAAACACTCTTTCTGTAGAAACTGCAATTGGACATTCTGAGCGCTAAGAGGACTATATTGGGAAAAAGACTGTCTACAAATGAAAACTACACAGAAGAATTGTGTGAAACTTCTTTCTGTTCTGTTTGTTCAACTAAAAGATTTGAATCTTGGTTTTGATTGAGCCGTTCTGTAACAGTTTTTCCGTAGAAAATGCAAGTGGAGATTCGGAGCGCTAAGAGGGTAATAGTGGAAAAAGGAATGTCTCCAAATATAAACTACACAGAATCATTCTGTGAAACTTCTTTCTGATCTGTGCATTCAGCTAAAAGAGTTAAATCATACTTTTGATTGAGCAGATCTGAACACTCTTTCTGTAGAAAATGCAACTGGACATTTGGAGCGCTAAGAGAGTAGTAGTGGAAAAAGGAATATATTCAAATATAAACTACACAGAAGCATTCTGTGAAACTTCTTTCTGATCTGAGCATTCAGCTAACAGAGTTAAACCATACTTTTGATTGAGCAGTTTTGAAACACTCTGTCTGTAGAAAATGCAACTGGATATTCGTAGTGCTAAGTGGGTAATAGTGGAAAAAAGAATATGCTCAAATATAAACTACACAGAAGCATTGTATGAAACTTCTTTCTGTTCTGTGCATTCAACTAACAGAGTTGAACCTTACTTTTGATAGAGCCTTTCTGAAACACTCTTTCTGTAGAAACTGCAGTTGGACACTCGGAGCGCTAAGAGGCCTCTATTGGGAAAAATAATATCTTCAAATAAAAACTACACAGAAGCATTGTGTGAAACTTATTTCTGATATGTTCATTAAGCTAACAGAGTTAAACCATACTTTTGATTGCGCAGTTCTGAACACTCTTTCTGTAGAAAATGCAAGTGGACATTCGGAGCGCTAAGAGGGTAATAGTGGAAAAAGGAATATATTCAAATATAAACTACACAGTAGCATTCTGTGAAAATTCTTTCTGTTCTGTGCATTCAACTAACAGAGTTGAACCTTACTTTTGATTGAGCCGTTCTGAAACACTCTTTCTGTAGAAACTGCAATTGGACATGCTAAGCGCTAAGAGGCCTACATTGGGAAAAAGAATATCTTCAAATAAAAACTACACAGATGCATTCTGTGAAACTTATTTCTGATCTGTAAATTCAGTTAACAGAGATAAAACATATTTTTGATTGAGCAGTTATGAAACACTCTTTTTGTAGAAAATGCAAGTGGAGATTCGGAGCGCTAAGTGGTTAATAGTGGAAAAAGGAATGTCTTCAAATATAAACTACACAGAATCATTCGGTGAAACTTCTTTCTGATCTGTGCATTCAGCTAACAGAGTTAAACCATACTTTTGATTGAGCAGATCTGAACACACTTTCTGTAGAAAATGCAACTGGACATTTGGAGCGCTAAGAGCGTAGTAGTGGAAAAAGGAATATATTCAAATATAAACTACACAGAAGCATTCTGTGAAACTTCTTTCTGATCTGAGCATTCAGCTAACAGAGTTAAACCATATTTTGATTGAGCAGTTTTGAAACACTCTGTCTGTAGAAAATGCAACTGGACATTCGTAGCGCTAAGTGGGTAATAGTGGAAAAAAGAATATGTTCAAATATAAACTACACAGAAGCATTGTATGAAACTTCTTTCTGTTCTGTGCATTCAACTAACAGAGTTGAACCTTACTTTCGATTGAGCCGTTCTGAAACACTCTTTCTGTAGAAACTGCAATTGGACATTCTGAGCGCTACGAGGCCTCTATTGGGAAAAATAATATCTTCAAATAAAAACTACACAGAAGCATTGTGTGAAACTTATTTCTTATATGTTCATTAAGCTAACAGAGTTAAACCATACTTTTGATTGCGCAGTTCTGAACACTCTTTCTGTAGAAAATGCAAGTGGACCTTCGGAGCGCTAAGAGGGTAATAGTGGAAAAAGGAATATATTCAAATATAAACTACACAGTAGCATTCTGTGAAAATTCTTCCTGTTCTGTGCATTCAACTAACAGAGTTGAACCTTACTTTTGATTGAGCCGTTCTGAAACACTCTTTTTGTAGAAACTGCAATTGGACATGCTAAGCACTAAGAGGCCTACATTGGGAAAAAGAATATCTTCAAATAAAAACTACACCGATGCATTCTGTGAAACTTATTTCTGATCTGTAAATTCAGTTAACAGAGATAAAACATATTTTTGATTGAGCAGTTATGAAACACTCTTTTTGTAGAAAATGCAAGTGGAGATTCGGAGCGCTAAGTGGGTAATAGTGGAAAAAGGAATGTCTTCAAATATAAACTACACAGAATCATTCGGTGAAACTTCTTTCTGATTTGTGCATTCAGCTAACAGAGTTAAACCATACTTTTGATTGAGCAGATCTGAACAATCTTTCTGTTGAAAATGCAACTGGACATTTGGAGCGCTAAGAGCCTAGTAGTGGAAAAAGGAATATATTCAAATATAAACTACACAGAAGCATACTGTGAAACTTCTTTCTGATCTGAGCATACAGCTAACAGAGTTAAACCATACTTTTGATTCAGCAGTTTTGAAACACTCTGTCTGTAGAAAATGCAACTGGATATTAGTAGCGCTAAGTGGGTAATAGTGGAAAAAAGTATATGTTCAAATATAAACTACACAGAAGCATTGTATGAAACTTCTTTCTGTTCTGTGCATTCAACTAACAGAGTTGAACCTTACTTTTGATTGAGCCGTTCTGAAACACTCTTTCTGTAGAAACTGCAATTGGACATTCTGAGCGCTAAGAGGCCTATATTGGGAAAAAGAATGTCTACAAATAAAAACTACACAGAAGAATTGTGTGAAACTTCTTTCTGTTCTGTTTGTTCAACTAAAAGAGTTGAACCTTAGTTTTGATTGAGCCGTTCTGAAACACTCTTTCTGTAGAAAATGCAAGTGGAGATTCGGAGCGCTAAGAGGGTAATAGTGGAAAAAGGAATGTCTCCAAATATAAACTACACAGAATCATTCTGTGAAACTTCTTTCTGATCTGTGCATTCAGCTAACAGATTTAAACCATACTTTTGATTGAGCAGTTTTGAAACACTTTGTCTGTAGAAAATGCAACTGGACATTCATAGCGCTAAGTGGGTAATAGTGGAAAAAAGAATATGTTCAAATATAAACTACACAGAAGCATTCTGTGAAACTTCTTTCTGATCTGAGCATTCAGCTAACAGAGTTAAACCATACTTTTGATTGAGCAGTTTTGAAACACTCTGTCTGTAGAAAATGCAACTGGACATTCGTAGCGCTAAGTGGGTAATAGTAGAAAAAAGAATATGTTCAAATATAAACTACAGAGAAGCATTCTGTGAAACTTCTTTCTGTTCTGTGCATTCAACTAACAGAGTTGAACCTTTCTTTTGATTGAGCCGTTCTGAAACACTCTTTCTGTAGAAACTGCAATTGGACATTCTGAGCTCTAAGAGGACTCTATTGGGAAAAATAATATCTTCAAATAAAAACTACACAGAAGCATTGTGTGAAACTTATTTCTGATATGTTCATTAAGCTAACAGAGTTAAACCATACTTTTGATTGCGCAGTTCTGAACCCTCTTTCTGTAGAAAATGCAAGTGGACATTCGGAGCGCTAAGAGGGTAATAGTGGAAAAAGGAATATATTCAAATATAAACTACACAGTAGCATTCTGTGAAAATTCTTTCTGTTCTGTGCATTCAACTAACAGAGTTGAACCTTACCTTAGATTGAGCTGTTCTGAAACACTCTTTCTGTAGAAACTGCAATTGGACATGCTAAGCGCTAAGAGGCCTACACTGGGAAAAAGTATATCTTCAAATAAAAACTACACAGATGCATTCTGTGAAACTTATTTCTGATCTGTAAATTCAGTTAACAGAGATAAAACATATTTTTGATTGAGCAGTTATGAAACACTCTTTTTGTAGAAAATGCAAGTGGAGATTCGGAGCGCTAAGAGGGTAATAGTGGAAAAAGGAATGTCTTCAAATATAAACTACACAGAATCATTCGGTGAAACTTCTTTCTGATCTGTGCATTCAGCTAACAGAGTCAAACCATACTTTTGATTGAGCAGATCTGAACACTCTTTCTGTAGAAAATGCAACTGGACATTTGGAGCGCTAAGAGCGTAGTAGTGGAAAAAGGAATATATTCAAATATAAACTACACAGAAGCATTCTGTGAAACTTTTTTCTGATCTGAGCATTCAGCTAACAGAGTTAAACCATACTTTTGATTGAGCAGTTTTGAAACACTCTGTCTGTAGAAAATGCAACTGGACATTCGTAGCGCTAAGTGGGTAATAGTGGAAAAAAGAATATGTTCAAATATAAACTACACAGAAGCATTGTATGAAACTTCTTTCTGTTCTGTGCATTCAACTAACAGAGTTGAACCTTACTTTTGATTGAGCCGTTCTGAAACACTCTTTCTGTAGAAACTGCAATTGGACATTCTGAGCGCTAAGAGGCCTATATTGGGAAAAAGAATGTCTACAAATAAAAACTACACAGAAGAATTGTGTGAAACTTCTTTCTGTTCTCTTTGTTCAACTAAAAGAGTTGAACCTTAGTTTTGATTGAGCCGTTCTGAAACACACTTTCTGTAGAAAATGCAAGTGGAGATTCTGAGCGCTAAGAGGGTAATAGTGGAAAAAGGAATGTCTCCAAATATAAACTACACAGAATCATTCTGTGAAACTTCTTTCTGATCTGTGCATTCAGCTAACAGAGTTAAACCATACTTTTGATTGAGCAGATCTGAACACTCTTTCTGTAGAAAATGCAACTGGACATTTGGAGCGCTAAGAGGGTAGTAGTGGAAAAAGGAATATATTCAAATATAAAGTACACAGAAGCATTCTGTGAAACTTCTTTCTGATCTGAGCATTCAGCTAACAGAGTTAAACCATACTTTTGATTGAGCAGTTTTGAAACACTCTGTCTGTAGAAAATGCAACTGGACATTCGTAGCGCTAAGTGGGTAATAGTGGAAAAAAGAATATGTTCAAATATAAACTACACAGAAGCATTGTATGAAACTTCTTTCTGTTCTGTGCATTCAACTAACAGAGTTGAACCTTACTTTTGATTGAGCCTTTCTGAAACACTCTTTCTGTAGAAACTGCAATTGGACATTCTGAGCGCTAAGAGGCCTCTATTGGGAAAAATAATATCTTCAAATAAAAACTACACAGAAGCATTGTGTGAAACTTATTTCTGATATGTTCATTAAGCTAACAGAGTTAAACCATACTTTTGATTGCGCAGTTCTGAACACTCTTTCTGTAGAAAATGCAAGTGGACATTCGGAGCGCTAAGAGGGTAATAGTGGAAAAAGGAATATATTCAAATATAAACTACACAGTAGCATTCTGTGAAAATTCTTTCTGTTCTGTGCATTCAACTAACAGAGTTGAAACTTACTTTAGATTGAGCTGTTCTGAAACACTCTTTCTGTAGAAACTGCAATTGGACATGCTAAGCGCTAAGAGGCCTACACTGGGAAAAAGTATATCTTCAAATAAAAACTACACAGATGCATTCTGTGAAACTTATTTCTGATCTGTAAATTCAGTTAACAGAGATAAAACATATTTTTGATTGAGCAGTTATGAAACACTCTTTTTGTAGAAAATGCAAGTGGAGATTCGGAGCGCTAAGGGGGTAATAGTGGAAAAAGGAATGTCTTCAAATATAAACTACAAAGAATCATTCGGTGAAACTTCTTTCTGATCTGTGCATTCAGCTAACAGTGTTAAACCATACTTTTGATTGAGCAGATCTGAACACTCTTTCTGTAGAAAATGCAACTGGACATTTGGAGCGCTAAGAGGGTAGTAGTGGAAAAAGGAATATATTCAAATATAAAGTACACAGAAGCATTCTGTGAAACTTCTTTCTGATCTGAGCATTCAGCTAACAGAGTTAAACCATACTTTTGATTGAGCAGTTTTGAAACACTCTGTCTGTAGAAAATGCAACTGGACATTCGTAGCGCTAAGTGGGTAATAGTGGAAAAAAGAATATGTTCAAATATAAACTACACAGAATCATTGTATGAAACTACTTTCTGTTCTATGCATTCAACTAACCGAGTTGAACCTTACTTTTGATTGAGCCTTTCTGAAACACTCTTTCTGTAGAAACTGCAATTGGACATTCTGAGCGCTAAGAGGCCTATATTGGGAAAAATAATATCTTCAAATAAAAACTACACAGAAGCATTGTGTGAAACTTATTTCTGATATGTTCATTAAGCTAACAGAGTTAAACCATACTTTTGATTGCGCAGTTCTGAACACTCTTTCTGTAGAAAATGCAAGTGGACATTCGGAGCGCTAAGAGGGTAATAGTGGAAAAAGGAATATATTCAAATATAAACTACACAGTAGCATTCTGTGAAAATTCTTTCTGTTCTGTGCATTCAACTAACAGAGTTGAACCTTACTTTTCATTGAGCCGTTCTGAAACACTCTTTCTGTAGAAACTGCAATTGGACATGCTAAGCGCTAAGAGGCCTACATTGGGAAAAAGAATATCTTCAAATAAAAACTACACAGATGCATTCTGTGAAACTTATTTCTGATCTGTAAATTCAGTTAACAGAGATAAAACATATTTTTGATTGAGCAGTTATGAAACAGTCTTTTTGTAGAAAATGCAAGTGGAGATTCGGAGCGCTAAGAGGGTAATAGTGGAAAAAGGAATGTCTTCAAATATAAACTACACAGAATCATTCGGTGAAACTTCTTTCTGATCTGTGCATTCAGCTAACAGAGTTAAACCATACTTTTGATTGAGCAGATCTGAACACTCTTTCTGTAGAAAATGCAACTGGACATTTGGAGCGCTAAGAGCGTAGTAGTGGAAAAAGGAATATATTCAAATATAAACTACACAGAAGCATTCTGTGAAACTATTTTCTGATCTGAGCATTCAGCTAACAGAGTTAAACCATACTTTTGATTGAGCAGTTTTGAAACACTCTGTCTGTAGAAAATGCAACTGGACATCCGTAGCGCTAAGTGGGTAATAGTGGAAAAAAGAATATGTTCAAATATAAACTACACAGAAGCATTGTATGAAACTTCTTTCTGTTCTGTGCATTCAACTAACAGAGTTGAACCTTACTTTTGATTGTGCCGTTCTGAAACACTCTTTCAGTAGAAACTGCAATTGGACATTCTGAGCGCTAAGAGGCCTATATTGGGAAAAAGAATGTCTACAAATAAAAACTACAGAGAAGAATTGTGTGAAACTTCTTTCTGTTCTGTTTGTTCAACTAAAAGAGTTGAACCTTAGTTTTGATTGAGCCGTTCTGAAACACTCTTTGTGTAGAAAATGCAAGTGGAGATTCGGAGCGCTAAGAGGGTAATAGTGGAAAAAGGAATGTCTCCAAATATAAACTACGCAGAATCATTCTGTGAAAATTTATTCTGATCTGTGCATTCAGCTAACAGAGTTAAACCATACTTTTGATTGAGCAGATCTGAACTCTCTTTCTGTAGAAAATGCAACTGGACATTTGGAGCGCTGAGAGAGTAGTAGTGGAAAAAGGAATATATTCAAATATAAACTACATAGAAGCATTCTGTGAAACTTCTTTCTGATCTGAGCATTCAGCTAACAGAGTTAAACCATACTATTGATTGAGCAGTTTTGAAACACTCTGTCTGTAGAAAATGCAACTGGACATTCGTAGCGCTAAGTGGGTAATTGTGGAAAAAAGAATATGTTCAAATATAAACTACACAGAAGCAGTGTATGAAGCTTCTTTCTGTTCTGTGCATTCAACTAACAGAGTTGAACCTTACTTTTGATTGAGCCTTTCTGAAACACTCTTTCTGTAGAAACTGCAATTGGACATTCTGAGCGCTAAGAGGCCTATATTGGGAAAAATAATATCTTCAAATAAAAACTACACAGAAGCATTGTGTGAAACTTATTTCTGATATGTTCATTAAGCTAACAGAGTTAAACCATACTTTTGATTGCGCAGTTCTGAACACTCTTTCTGTAGAAAATGCAAGTGGACATTCGGAGCGCTAAGAGGGTAATAGTGGAAAAAGGAATATATTCAAATATAAACTACACAGTAGCATTCTGTGAAAATTCTTTCTGTTCTGTGCATTCAACTAACAGAGTTGATCCTTACTTTTGATTGAGCCGTTCTGAAACACTCTTTCTGTAGAAACTGCAATTGGACATGCTAAGCGCTAAGAGGCCTACATTGGGAAAAAGAATATCTTCAAATAAAAACTACACAGATGCATTCTGTGAAACTTATTTCTGATCTGTAAATTCAGTTAACAGAGATAAAACATATTTTTGATTGAGCAGTTATGAAACACTCTTTTTGTAGAAAATGCAAGTGGAGATTCGGAGCGCTAAGAGGGTAATAGTGGAAAAAGGAATGTCTTCAAATATAAACTACACAGAATCATTCGGTGAAACTTCTTTCTGATCTGTGCATTCAGCTAACAGAGTTAAACCATACTTTTGATTGAGCAGATCTGAACACTCTTTCTGTAGAAAATGCAACTGGACATTTGGAGCGCTAAGAGCGTAGTAGTGGAAAATGTAATATATTCAAATATAAACTACACAGAAGCATTCTGTGAAACTTCTTTCTGATCTGAGCATTCAGCTAACAGAGTTAAACCATACTTTTGATTGAGCAGTTTTGAAACACTCTGTCTGTAGAAAATGCAACTGGACATTCGTAGCGCTAAGTGGGTAATAGTGGAAAAAAGAATATGTTCAAATATAAACTACACAGAAGCATTGTATGAAACTTATTTCTGTTCTGTGCATTCAACTAACAGAGTTGAACCTTACTTTTGATTGAGCCTTTTTGAAACGCTCTTTCTGTAGAAACTGCAATTGGACATTCTGAGCGCTAAGAGGCCTCTATTGGGAAAAATAATATCTTCAAATAAAAACTACACAGAAGCATTGTGTGAAACTTATTTCTGATATGTTCATTAAGCTAACAGAGTTAAACCATACTTTTGATTGCGCAGTTCTGAACACTCTTTCTGTAGAAAATGCAAGTGGACATTCGGAGCGCTAAGAGGGTAATAGTGGAAAAAGGAATATATTCAAATATAAACTACACAGTAGCATTCTGTGAAAATTCTTTCTGTTCTGTGCATTCAACTAACAGAGTTGAACCTTACTTTTGATTGAGCCGTTCTGAAACACTCTTTCTGTAGAAACTGCAATTGGACATGCTAAGCGCTAAGAGGCCTACATTGGGAAAAAGAATATCTTCAAATAAAAACTACACAGATGCATTCTGTGAAACTTATTTCTGATCTGTAAATTCAGTTAACAGAGATAAAACATATTTTTGATTGAGCAGTTATGAAACACTCTTTTTGTAGAAAATGCAAGTGGAGATTCGGAGCGCTAAGAGGGTAATAGTGGAAAAAGGAATGTCTTCAAATATAAACTACACAGAATCATTCGGTGAAACTTCTTTCTGATCTGTGCATTCAGCTAACAGAGTTAAACCATACTTTTGATTGAGCAGATCTGAACACTCTTTCTGTAGAAAATGCAACTGGACATTTGGAGCGCTAAGAGCGTAGTAGTGGAAAAAGGAATATATTCAAATATAAGCTACACAGAAGCATTCTGTGAAACTTCTTTCTGATCTGAGCATTCAGCTAACAGAGTTAAACCATACTTTTGATTGAGCAGTTTTGAAACACTCTGTCTGTAGAAAATGCAACTGGACATTCGTAGCGCTAAGTGGGTAATAGTGGAAAAAAAATATGTTCAAATATAAACTACACAGAAGCATTGTATGAAACTTCTTTCTGTTCTGTGCATTCAACTAACAGAGTTGAACCTTACTTTTGATTGAGCCGTTCTGAAACACTCTTTCTGTAGAAACTGCAATTGGACATTCTGAGCGCTAAGAGGCCTATATTGGGAAAAAGAATGTCTACAAATAAAAACTACACAGAAGAATTGTGTGAAACTTCTTTCTGTTCTGTTTGTTCAACTAAAAGAGTTGAACCTTAGTTTTGATTGAGCCGTTCTGAAACACTCTTTCTGTAGAAAATGCAAGTGGAGATTCGGAGCGCTAAGAGGGTAATAGTGGAAAAAGGAATGTCTCCAAATATAAACTACACAGAATCATTATGTGAAACTTCTTTCTGATCTGTGCATTCAGCTAACAGAGTTAAACCATACTTTTGATTGAGCAGATCTGAACTCTCTTTCTGTAGAAAATGCAACTGGACATTTGGAGCGCTAAGAGAGTACTAGTGGAAAAAGGAATATATTCAAATATAAACTACACAGAAGCATTCTGTGAAACTTCTTTCTGATCTGAGCATTCAGCTAACAGAGTTAAACCATACTTTTGATTGAGCAGTTTTGAAAAACTCTGTCTGTAGAAAATGCAACTGGACATTCGTAGCGCTAAGTGGGTAATTGTGGAAAAAAAATATGTTCAATTATAAACTAAACAGAAGCAGTGTATGAAACTTCTTTCTGTTCTGTGAATTCAACTAACAGAGTTGAACCTTACTTTTGATTGAGCCTTTCTGAAACACTCTTTCTGTAGAAACTGCAATTGGACATTCTGAGCGCTAAGAGGCCTATATTGGGAAAAATAATATCTTCAAATAAAAACTACACAGAAGCATTGTGTGAAACTTATTTCTGATATGTTCTTTAAGCTAACAGAGTTAAACCATACTTTTGATTGCGCAGTTCTGAACCCTCTTTCTGTAGAAAATGCAAGTGGTCATTCGGAGCGCTAAGAGGGTAATAGTGGAAAAAGGAATATATTCAAATATAAACTACACAGTAGCATTCTGTGAAAATTCTTTCTGTTCTGTGCATTCAACTAACAGAGTTGAACCTTACTTTTCATTGAGCCGTTCTGAAACACTCTTTCTGTAGAAACTGCAATTGGACATGCTAAGCGCTAAGAGGCCTACATTGGGAAAAAGAATATCTTCAAATAAAAACTACACAGATGCATTCTGTGAAACTTATTTCTGATCTGTAAATTCAGTTAACAGAGATAAAACATATTTTTGATTGAGCAGTTATGAAACAGTCTTTTTGTAGAAAATGCAAGTGGAGATTCGGAGCGCTAAGAGGGTAATAGTGGAAAAAGGAATGTCTTCAAATATAAACTACACAGAATCATTCGGTGAAACTTCTTTCTGATCTGTGCATTCAGCTAACAGAGTTAAACCATACTTTTGATTGAGCAGATCTGAACACTCCTTCTGTAGAAAATGCAACTGGACATTTGGAGCGCTAAGAGCGTAGTAGTGGAAAAAGGAATATATTCAAATATAAACTACACAGAAGCATTCTGTGAAACTATTTTCTGATCTGAGCATTCAGCTAACAGAGTTAAACCATACTTTTGATTGAGCAGTTTTGAAACACTCTGTCTGTAGAAAATGCAACTGGACATCCGTAGCGCTAAGTGGGTAATAGTGGAAAAAAGAATATGTTCAAATATAAACTACACAGAAGCATTGTATGAAACTTCTTTCTGTTCTGTGCATTCAACTAACAGAGTTGAACCTTACTTTTGATTGTGCCGTTCTGAAACACTCTTTCAGTAGAAACTGCAATTGGACATTCTGAGCGCTAAGAGGCCTATATTGGGAAAAAGAATGTCTACAAATAAAAACTACACAGAAGAATTGTGTGAAACTTCTTTCTGTTCTGTTTGTTCAACTAAAAGAGTTGAACCTTAGTTTTGATTGAGAAGTTCTGAAACACTCTTTGTGTAGAAAATGCAAGTGGAGATTCGGAGCGCTAAGAGGGTAACAGTGGAAAAAGGAATGTCTCCAAATATAAACTACACAGAATCATTCTGTGAAACTTTATTCTGATCTGTGCATTCAGCTAGCAGAGTTAAACCATACTTTTGATTGAGCAGATCTGAACTCTCTTTCTGTAGAAAATGCAACTGGACATTTGGAGTGCTGAGAGAGTAGTAGTGGAAAAAGGAATATATACAATTATAAACTACATAGAAGCATTCTGTGAAACTTCTTTCTGATCTGAGCATTCAGCTAACAGAGTTAAACCATACTTTTGATTGAGCAGTTTTGAAACACTCTGTCTGTAGAAAATGCAACTGGACATTCGTAGCGCTAAGTGGGTAATTGTGGAAAAAAGAATATGTTCAAATATAAACTACACAGAAGCAGTGTATGAAGCTTCTTTCTGTTCTGTGCATTCAACTAACAGAGTTGAACCTTACTTTTGATTGAGCCTTTCTGAAACACTCTTTCTGTAGAAACTGCAATTGGACATTCTGAGCGCTAAGAGGCCTATATTGGGAAAAATAATATCTTCAAATAAAAACTACACAGAAGCATTGTGTGAAACTTATTTCTGATATGTTCATTAAGCTAACAGAGTTAAACCATACTTTTGATTGCGCAGTTCTGAACACTCTTTCGGTAGAAAATGCAAGTGGACATTCGGAGCGCTAAGAGGGTAATAGTGGAAAAAGGAATATATTCAAATATAAACTACACAGTAGCATTCTGTGAAAATTCTTTCTGTTCTGTGCATTCAACTAACAGAGTTGAACCTTACTTTTGATTGAGCCGTTCTGAAACACTCTTTCTGTAGAAACTGCAATTGGACATGCTAAGCGCTAAGAGGCCTACATTGGGAAAAAGAATATCTTCAAATAAAAACTACACAGATGCATTCAGTGAAACTTATTTCTGATCTGTAAATTCAGTTAACAGAGATAAAACATATTTTTGATTGAGCAGTTATGAAACACTCTTTTTGTAGAAAATGCAAGTGGAGATTCGGAGCGCTAAGAGGGTAATAGTGGAAAAAGGAATGTCTTCAAATATAAACTACACAGAATCATTCGGTGAAACTTCTTTCTGATCTGTGCATTCAGCTAACAGAGTTAAACCATACTTTTGATTGAGCAGATCTGAACACTCTTTCTGTAGAAAATGTAACTGGACATTTGGAGCGCTAAGAGCGTAGTAGTGGAAAAAGGAATATATTCAAATATAAACTACACAGAAGCATTCTGTGAAACTTCTTTCTGATCTGAGCATTCAGCTAACAGAGTTAAACCATACTTTTGATTGAGCAGTTTTGAAACACTCTGTCTGTAGAAAATGCAACTGGACATTCGTAGCGCTAAGTGGGTAATAGTGGAAAAAAGAATATGTTCAAATATAAACTACACAGAAGCATTGTATGAAACTTATTTCTGTTCTGTGCATTCAACTAACAGAGTTGAACCTTACTTTTGATTGAGCCTTTCTGAAACGCTCTTTCTGTAGAAACTGCAATTGGACATTCTGAGCGCTAAGAGGCCTATATTGGGAAAAATAATATCTTCAAATAAAAACTACACAGAAGCATTGTGTGAAACTTATTTCTGATATGTTCATTAAGCTAACAGAGTTAAACCATACTTTTGATTGCGCAGTTCTGAACACTCTTTCTGTAGAAAATGCAAGTGGACATTCGGAGCGCTAAGAGGGTAATAGTGGAAAAAGGAATATATTCAAATATAAACTACACAGTAGCATTCTGTGAAAATTCTTTCTGTTCTGTGCATTCAACTAACAGAGTTGAACCTTACTTTTGATTGAGCCGTTCTGAAACACTCTTTCTGTAGAAACTGCAATTGGACATGCTAAGCGCTAAGAGGCCTACATTGGGAAAAAGAATATCTTCAAATAAAAACTACACAGATGCATTCTGTGAAACTTATTTCTGATCTGTAAATTCAGTTAACAGAGATAAAACATATTTTTGATTGAGCAGTTATGAAACACTCTTTTTGTAGAAAATGCAAGTTGAGATTGGGAGTGCTAAGAGGGTAATAGTGGAAAAAGGAATGTCTTCAAATATAAACTACACAGAATCATTCGGTGAAACTTCTTTCTGATCTGTGCATTCAGCTAACAGAGTTAAACCATACTTTTGATTGAGCAGATCTGAACACTCTTTCTGTCGAAAATGCAACTGGACATTTGGAGCGCTAAGAGCGTAGTAGTGGAAAAAGTAATATATTCAAATATAAACTACACAGAAGCATTCTGTGAAACTTCTTTCTGATCTGAGCATTCAGCTAACAGAGTTAAACCATACTTTTGATTGAGCAGTTTTGAAACACTCTGTCTGTAGAAAATGCAACTGGACATTCGTAGCGCTAAGTGGGTAATAGTGGAAAAAAGAATATGTTCAAATATAAACTACACAGAAGCATTGTATGAAACTTCTTTCTGTTCTGTGCATTCAACTAACAGAGTTGAACCTTACTTTTGATTGAGCCGTTCTGAAACACTCTTTCTGTAGAAACTGCAATTGGACATTCTGAGCGCTAAGAGGCCTCTATTGGGAAAAATAATATCTTCAAATAAAAACTACACAGAAGCATTGTGTGAAACTTATTTCTGATATGTTCATTAAGCTAACAGAGTTAAACCATACTTTTGATTGCGAAGTTCTGAACACTCTTTCTGTAGAAAATGCAAGTGGACATTCGGAGCGCTAAGAGGGTAATAGTGGAAAAAGGAATATATTGAAATATAAACTACACAGTAGCATTCTGTGAAAATTCTTTCTGTTCTGTGCATTCAACTAACAGAGTTGAACCTTACTTTTGATTGAGCCGTTCTGAAACACTCTTTCTGTAGAAACTGCAATTGGACATGCTAAGCGCTAAGAGGCCTACATTGGGAAAAAGAATATCTTCAAATAAAAACTACACAGATGCATTCTGTGAAACTTATTTCTGATCTGTAAATTCAGTTAACAGAGATAAAACATATTTTTGATTGAGCAGTTATGAAACACTCTTTTTGTAGAAAATGCAAGTGGAGATTCGGAGCGCTAAGAGGGTAATAGTGGAAAAAGGAATATCTTCAAATATAAACTACACAAAATCATTCGGTGAAACTTCTTTCTGATCCGTGCATTCAGCTAACAGAGTTAAAACATACTTTTGATTGAGCAGATCTGAACACTCTTTCTGTAGAAAATGCAACTGGACATTTGGAGCGCTAAGAGCGTAGTAGTGGAAAAAGGAATATATTCAAATATAAACTACACAGAGGCATTCTGTGAAACTTCTTTCTGATCTGAGCATTCAGCTAACAGAGTTAAACCATACTTTTGATTGAGCAGTTTTGAAACACTCTGTCTGTAGAAAATGCAACTGGACATTCGTAGCGCTAAGTGGGTAATAGTGGAAAAAAGAATATGTTCAAATATAAACTACACAGAAGCATTGTATGAAACTTATTTCTGTTCTGTGCATTCAACTAACAGAGTTGAACCTTACTTTTGATTGAGCCTTTCTGAAACGCTCTTTCTGTAGAAACTGCAATTGGACATTCTGAGCGCTAAGAGGCCTATATTGGGAAAAATAATATCTTCAAATAAAAACTACACAGAAGCATTGTGTGAAACTTATTTCTGATATGTTCATTAAGCTAACAGAGTTAAACCATACTTTTGATTGCGCAGTTCTGAACACTCTTTCTGTAGAAAATGCAAGTGGACATTCGGAGCGCTAAGAGGGTAATAGTGGAAAAAGGAATATATTCAAATATAAACTACACAGTAGCATTCTGTGAAAATTCTTTCTGTTCTGTGCATTCAACTAACAGAGTTGAACCTTACTTTTGATTGAGCCGTTCTGAAACACTCTTTCTGTAGAAACTGCAATTGGACATGCTAAGCGCTAAGAGGCCTACATTGGGAAAAAGAATATCTTCAAATAAAAACTACACAGATGCATTCTGTGAAACTTATTTCTGATCTGTAAATTCAGTTAACAGAGATAAAACATATTTTTGATTGAGCAGTTATGAAACACTCTTTTTGTAGAAAATGCAAGTGGAGATTCGGAGCGCTAAGAGGGTAATAGTGCAAAAAGGAATGTCTTCAAATATAAACTACACAGAATCATTCGGTGAAACTTCTTTCTGATCTGTGCATTCAGCTAACAGAGTTAAACCATACTTTTGATTGAGCAGATCTGAACACTCTTTCTGTAGAAAATGCAACTGGACATTTGGAGCGCTAAGAGCGTAGTAGTGGAAAAAAGAATATATTCAAATATAAGCTACACAGAAGCATTCTGTGAAACTTCTTTCTGATCTGAGCATTCAGCTAACAGAGTTAAACCATACTTTTGATTGAGCAGTTTTGAAACACTCTGTCTGTAGAAAATGCAACTGGACATTCGTAGCGCTAAGTGGGTAATAGTGGAAAGAAGAATATGTTCAAATATAAACTACACAGAAGCATTGTATGAAACTTCTTTCTGTTCTGTGCATTCAACTAACAGAGTTGAACCTTACTTTTGATTGAGCCGATCTGAAACACTCTTTTGTAGAAACTGCAATTGGACATTCTGAGCGCTAAGAGGCCTATATTAGGAAAAAGAATGTCTACAAATAAAAACTACACAGAAGAATTGTGTGAAACTTCTTTCTGTTCTGTTTGTTCAACTAAAAGAGTTGAACCTTAGTTTTGATTGAGCCGTTCTGAAACACTCTTTCTGTAGAAAATGCAAGTGGAGATTCGGAGCGCTAAGAGGGTAATAGTGGAAAAAGGAATGTCTCCAAATATAAACTACACAGAATCATTCTGTGAAACTTTATTCTGATCTGTGCATTCAGCTAGCAGAGTTAAACCATACTTTTGATTGAGCAGATCTGAACTCTCTTTCTGTAGAAAATGCAACTGGACATTTGGAGCGCTGAGAGAGTAGTAGTGGAAAAAGGAATATATTCAAATATAAACTACACAGAAGCATTCTGTGAAATTTATTTCTGATCTGAGCATTCAGCTAACAGAGTTAAACCATAGTTTTGATTGAGCAGTTTTGAAACACTCTGTCTGTAGAAAATGCAACTGGACATTCGTAGCGCTAAGTGGGTAATTGTGGAAAAAAGAATATGTTCAAATATAAACTACACAGAAGCAGTGTATGAAACTTCTTTCTGTTCTGTGCATTCAACTAACAGAGTTGAACCTTACTTTTGATTGAGCCTTTCTGAAACACTCTTTCTGTAGAAACTGCAATTGGACATTCTGAGCGCTAAGAGGCCTACATTGGGAAAAAGAATATCTTCAAATAAAAACTACACAGATGCATTCTGTGAAACTTATTTCTGATCTGTAAATTCAGTTAACAGAGATAAAACATATTTTTGATTGAGCAGTTATGAAACACTCTTTTTGTAGAAAATGCAAGTGGAGATTCGGAGCGCTAAGAGGGTAATAGTGGAAAAAGGAATGTCTTCAAATATAAACTACACAGAATCATTCGGTGAAACTTCTTTCTGATCTGTGCATTCAGCTAACAGAGTTAAACCATACTTTTGATTGAGCAGATCTGAACACTCTTTCTGTAGAAAATGCAACTGGACATTTGGAGCGCTAAGAGCGTAGTAGTGGAAAAAGGAATATATTCAAATATAAACTACACAGAAGCATTCTGTGAAACTTCTTTCTGATCTGAGCATTCAGCTAACAGAGTTAAACCATACTTTTGATTGAGCAGTTTTGAAACACTCTGTCTGTAGAGAATGCAACTGGACATTCGTAGCGCTAAGTGGGTAATAGTGGAAAAAAGAATATGTTCAAATATAAACTACACAGAAGCATTGTATGAAACTTATTTCTGTTCTGTGCATTCAACTAACAGAGTTGAACCTTACTTTTGATTGAGCCTTTTTGAAACGCTCTTTCTGTAGAAACTGCAATTGGACATTCTGAGCGCTAAGAGGCCTATATTGGGAAAAATAATATCTTCAAATAAAAACTACACAGAAGCATTGTGTGAAACTTATTTCTGATATGTTCATTAAGCTAACAGAGTTAAACCATACTTTTGATTGCGCAGTTCTGAACACTCTTTCTGTAGAAAATGCAAGTGGACATTCGGAGCGCTAAGAGGGTAATAGTGGAAAAAGGAATATATTCAAATATAAACTACACAGTAGCATTCTGTGAAAATTCTTTCTGTTCTGTGCATTCAACTAACAGAGTTGAACCTTACTTTTGATTGAGCCGTTCTGAAACACTCTTTCTGTAGAAACTGCAATTGGACATGCTAAGCGCTAAGAGGCCTACATTGGGAAAAAGAATATCTTCAAATAAAAACTACACAGATGCATTCTGTGAAACTTATTTCTGATCTGTAAATTCAGTTAACAGAGATAAAACATATTTTTGATTGAGCAGTTATGAAACACTCTTTTTGTAGTAAATGCAAGTGGAGATTCGGAGCGCTAAGAGGGTAATAGTGGAAAAAGGAATGTCTTCAAATATAAACTACACAGAATCATTCGGTGAAACTTCTTTCTGATCTGTGCATTCAGCTAACAGAGTTAAACCATACTTTTGATTGAGCAGATCTGAACACTCTTTCTGTAGAAAATGCAACTGGACATTTGGAGCGCTAAGAGCGTAGTAGTGGAAAAAGGAATATATTCAAATATAAGCTACACAGAAGCATTCTGTGAAACTTCTTTCTGATCTGAGCATTCAGCTAACAGAGTTAAACCATACTTTTGATTGAGCAGTTTTGAAACACTCTGTCTGTAGAAAATGCAACTGGACATTCGTAGCGCTAAGTGGGTAATAGTGGAAAAAAGAATATGTTCAAATATAAACTACACAGAAGCATTGTATGAAACTTCTTTCTGTTCTGTGCATTCAACTAACAGAGTTGAACCTTACTTTTGATTGAGCCGTTCTGAAACACTCTTTCTGTAGAAACTGCAATTGGACATTCTGAGCGCTAAGAGGCCTATATTGGGAAAAACAATGTCTACAAATAAAAACTACACAGAAGAATTGTGTGAAACTTCTTTCTGTTCTGTTTGTTCAACTAAAAGAGTTGAACCTTAGTTTTGATTGAGCCGTTCTGAAACACTCTTTCTGTAGAAAATGCAAGTGGAGATTCGGAGCGCTAAGAGGGTAATAGTGGAAAAAGGAATGTCTCCAAATATAAACTACACAGAATCATTATGTGAAACTTCTTTCTGATCTGTGCATTCAGCTAACAGAGTTAAACCATACTTTTGATTGAGCAGATCTGAACTCTCTTTCTGTAGAAAATGCAACTGGACATTTGGAGCGCTAAGAGAGTACTAGTGGAAAAAGGAATATATTCAAATATAAAATACACAGAAGCATTCTGTGAAACTTCTTTCTGATCTGAGAATTCAGCTAACAGAGTTAAACCATACTTTTGATTGAGCAGTTTTGAAAAACTCTGTCTGTAGAAAATGCAACTGGACATTCGTAGCGCTAAGCGGGTAATTGTGGAAAAAAAATATGTTCAATTATAAACTAAACAGAAGCAGTGTATGAAACTTCTTTCTGTTCTGTGAATTCAACTAACAGAGTTGAACCTTACTTTTGATTGAGCCTTTCTGAAACACTCTTTCTGTAGAAACTGCAATTGGACATTCTGAGCGCTAAGAGGCCTATATTGGGAAAAATAATATCTTCAAATAAAAACTACACAGAAGCATTGTGTGAAACTTATTTCTGATATGTTCATTAAGCTAACAGAGTTAAACCATACTTTTGATTGCGCAGTTCTGAACACTCTTTCGGTAGAAAATGCAAGTGGACATTCGGAGCGCTAAGAGGGTAATAGTGGAAAAAGGAATATATTCAAATATAAACTACACAGTAGCATTCTGTGAAAATTCTTTCTGTTCTGTGCATTCAACTAACAGAGTTGAACCTTACTTTTGATTGAGCCGTTCTGAAACACTCTTTCTGTAGAAACTGCAATTGGACATGCTAAGCGCTAAGAGGCCTACATTGGGAAAAAGAATATCTTCAAATAAAAACTACACAGATGCATTCAGTGAAACTTATTTCTGATCTGTAAATTCAGTTAACAGAGATAAAACATATTTTTGATTGAGCAGTTATGAAACACTCTTTTTGTAGAAAATGCAAGTGGAGATTCGGAGCGCTAAGAGGGTAATAGTGGAAAAAGGAATGTCTTCAAATATAAACTACACAGAATCATTCGGTGAAACTTCTTTCTGATCTGTGCATTCAGCTAACAGAGTTAAACCATACTTTTGATTGAGCAGATCTGAACACTCTTTCTGTAGAAAATGTAACTGGACATTTGGAGCGCTAAGAGCGTAGTAGTGGAAAAAGGAATATATTCAAATATAAACTACACAGAAGCATTCTGTGAAACTTCTTTCTGATCTGAGCATTCAGCTAACAGAGTTAAACCATACTTTTGATTGAGCAGTTTTGAAACACTCTGTCTGTAGAAAATGCAACTGGACATTCGTAGCGCTAAGTGGGTAATAGTGGAAAAAAGAATATGTTCAAATATAAACTACACAGAAGCATTGTATGAAACTTATTTCTGTTCTGTGCATTCAACTAACAGAGTTGAACCTTACTTTTGATTGAGCCTTTCTGAAACGCTCTTTCTGTAGAAACTGCAATTGGACATTCTGAGCGCTAAGAGGCCTATATTGGGAAAAATAATATCTTCAAATAAAAACTACACAGAAGCATTGTGTGAAACTTATTTCTGATATGTTCATTAAGCTAACAGAGTTAAACCATACTTTTGATTGCGCAGTTCTGAACACTCTTTCTGTAGAAAATGCAAGTGGACATTCGGAGCGCTAAGAGGGTAATAGTGGAAAAAGGAATATATTCAAATATAAACTACACAGTAGCATTCTGTGAAAATTCTTTCTGTTCTGTGCATTCAACTAACAGAGTTGAACCTTACTTTTGATTGAGCCGTTCTGAAACACTCTTTCTGTAGAAACTGCAATTGGACATGCTAAGCGCTAAGAGGCCTACATTGGGAAAAAGAATATCTTCAAATAAAAACTACACAGATGCATTCTGTGAAACTTATTTCTGATCTGTAAATTCAGTTAACAGAGATAAAACATATTTTTGATTGAGCAGTTATGAAACACTCTTTTTGTAGAAAATGCAAGTTGAGATTGGGAGTGCTAAGAGGGTAATAGTGGAAAAAGGAATGTCTTCAAATATAAACTACACAGAATCATTCGGTGAAACTTCTTTCTGATCTGTGCATTCAGCTAACAGAGTTAAACCATACTTTTGATTGAGCAGATCTGAACACTCTTTCTGTCGAAAATGCAACTGGACATTTGGAGCGCTAAGAGCGTAGTAGTGGAAAAAGTAATATATTCAAATATAAACTACACAGAAGCATTCTGTGAAACTTCTTTCTGATCTGAGCATTCAGCTAACAGAGTTAAACCATACTTTTGATTGAGCAGTTTTGAAACACTCTGTCTGTAGAAAATGCAACTGGACATTCGTAGCGCTAAGTGGGTAATAGTGGAAAAAAGAATATGTTCAAATATAAACTACACAGAAGCATTGTATGAAACTTCTTTCTGTTCTGTGCATTCAACTAACAGAGTTGAACCTTACTTTTGATTGAGCCGTTCTGAAACACTCTTTCTGTAGTAACTGCAATTGGACATTCTGAGCGCTAAGAGGCCTCTATTGGGAAAAATAATATCTTCAAATAAAAACTACACAGAAGCATTGTGTGAAACTTATTTCTGATATGTTCATTAAGCTAACAGAGTTAAACCATACTTTTGATTGCGAAGTTCTGAACACTCTTTCTGTAGAAAATGCAAGTGGACATTCGGAGCGCTAAGAGGGTAATAGTGGAAAAAGGAATATATTGAAATATAAACTACACAGTAGCATTCTGTGAAAATTCTTTCTGTTCTGTGCATTCAACTAACAGAGTTGAACCTTACTTTTGATTGAGCCGTTCTGAAACACTCTTTCTGTAGAAACTGCAATTGGACATGCTAAGCGCTAAGAGGCCTACATTGGGAAAAAGAATATCTTCAAATAAAAACTACACAGATGCATTCTGTGAAACTTATTTCTGATCTGTAAATTCAGTTAACAGAGATAAAACATATTTTTGATTGAGCAGTTATGAAACACTCTTTTTGTAGAAAATGCAAGTGGAGATTCGGAGCGCTAAGAGGGTAATAGTGGAAAAAGGAATATCTTCAAATATAAACTACACAAAATCATTCGGTGAAACTTCTTTCTGATCCGTGCATTCAGCTAACAGAGTTAAAACATACTTTTGATTGAGCAGATCTGAACACTCTTTCTGTAGAAAATGCAACTGGACATTTGGAGCGCTAAGAGCGTAGTAGTGGAAAAAGGAATATATTCAAATATAAACTACACAGAGGCATTCTGTGAAACTTCTTTCTGATCTGAGCATTCAGCTAACAGAGTTAAACCATACTTTTGATTGAGCAGTTTTGAAACACTCTGTCTGTAGAAAATGCAACTGGACATTCGTAGCGCTAAGTGGGTAATAGTGGAAAAAAGAATATGTTCAAATATAAACTACACAGAAGCATTGTATGAAACTTATTTCTGTTCTGTGCATTCAACTAACAGAGTTGAACCTTACTTTTGATTGAGCCTTTCTGAAACGCTCTTTCTGTAGAAACTGCAATTGGACATTCTGAGCGCTAAGAGGCCTATATTGGGAAAAATAATATCTTCAAATAAAAACTACACAGAAGCATTGTGTGAAACTTATTTCTGATATGTTCATTAAGCTAACAGAGTTAAACCATACTTTTGATTGCGCAGTTCTGAACACTCTTTCTGTAGAAAATGCAAGTGGACATTCGGAGCGCTAAGAGGGTAATAGTGGAAAAAGGAATATATTCAAATATAAACTACACAGTAGCATTCTGTGAAAATTCTTTCTGTTCTGTGCATTCAACTAACAGAGTTGAACCTTACTTTTGATTGAGCCGTTCTGAAACACTCTTTCTGTAGAAACTGCAATTGGACATGCTAAGCGCTAAGAGGCCTACATTGGGAAAAAGAATATCTTCAAATAAAAACTACACAGATGCATTCTGTGAAACTTATTTCTGATCTGTAAATTCAGTTAACAGAGATAAAACATATTTTTGATTGAGCAGTTATGAAACACTCTTTTTGTAGAAAATGCAAGTGGAGATTCGGAGCGCTAAGAGGGTAATAGTGCAAAAAGGAATGTCTTCAAATATAAACTACACAGAATCATTCGGTGAAACTTCTTTCTGATCTGTGCATTCAGCTAACAGAGTTAAACCATACTTTTGATTGAGCAGATCTGAACACTCTTTCTGTAGAAAATGCAACTGGACATTTGGAGCGCTAAGAGCGTAGTAGTGGAAAAAGGAATATATTCAAATATAAGCTACACAGAAGCATTCTGTGAAACTTCTTTCTGATCTGAGCATTCAGCTAACAGAGTTAAACCATACTTTTGATTGAGCAGTTTTGAAACACTCTGTCTGTAGAAAATGCAACTGGACATTCGTAGCGCTAAGTGGGTAATAGTGGAAAAAAGAATATGTTCAAATATAAACTACACAGAAGCATTGTATGAAACTTCTTTCTGTTCTGTGCATTCAACTAACAGAGTTGAACCTTACTTTTGATTGAGCCGATCTGAAACACTCTTTTGTAGAAGCTGCAATTGGACATTCTGAGCGCTAAGAGGCCTATATTAGGAAAAAGAATGTCTACAAATAAAAACTACACAGAAGAATTGTGTGAAACTTCTTTCTGTTCTGTTTGTTCAACTAAAAGAGTTGAACCTTAGTTTTGATTGAGCCGTTCTGAAACACTCTTTCTGTAGAAAATGCAAGTGGAGATTCGGAGCGCTAAGAGGGTAATAGTGGAAAAAGGAATGTCTCCAAATATAAACTACACAGAATCATTCTGTGAAACTTTATTCTGATCTGTGCATTCAGCTAGCAGAGTTAAACCATACTTTTGATTGAGCAGATCTGAACTCTCTTTCTGTAGAAAATGCAACTGGACATTTGGAGCGCTGAGAGAGTAGTAGTGGAAAAAGGAATATATTCAAATATAAACTACACAGAAGCATTCTGTGAAATTTATTTCTGATCTGAGCATTCAGCTAACAGAGTTAAACCATAGTTTTGATTGAGCAGTTTTGAAACACTCTGTCTGTAGAAAATGCAACTGGACATTCGTAGCGCTAAGTGGGTAATTGTGGAAAAAAGAATATGTTCAAATATAAACTACACAGAAGCAGTGTATGAAACTTCTTTCTGTTCTGTGCATTCAACTAACAGAGTTGAACCTTACTTTTGATTGAGCCTTTCTGAAACACTCTTTCTGTAGAAACTGCAATTGGACATTCTGAGCGCTAAGAGGCCTACATTGGGAAAAAGAATATCTTCAAATAAAAACTACACAGATGCATTCTGTGAAACTTATTTCTGATCTGTAAATTCAGTTAACAGAGATAAAACATATTTTTGATTGAGCAGTTATGAAACACTCTTTTTGTAGAAAATGCAAGTGGAGATTCGGAGCGCTAAGAGGGTAATAGTGGAAAAAGGAATGTCTTCAAATATAAACTACACAGAATCATTCGGTGAAACTTCTTTCTGATCTGTGCATTCAGCTAACAGAGTTAAACCATACTTTTGATTGAGCAGATCTGAACACTCTTTCTGTAGAAAATGCAACTGGACATTTGGAGCGCTAAGAGCGTAGTAGTGGAAAAAGGAATATATTCAAATATAAACTACACAGAAGCATTCTGTGAAACTTCTTTCTGATCTGAGCATTCAGCTAACAGAGTTAAACCATACTTTTGATTGAGCAGTTTTGAAACACTCTGTCTGTAGAAAATGCAACTGGACATTCGTAGCGCTAAGTGGGTAATAGTGGAAAAAAGAATATGTTCAAATATAAACTACACAGAAGCATTGTATGAAACTTATTTCTGTTCTGTGCATTCAACTAACAGAGTTGAACCTTACTTTTGATTGAGCCTTTTTGAAACGCTCTTTCTGTAGAAACTGCAATTGGACATTCTGAGCGCTAAGAGGCCTATATTGGGAAAAATAATATCTTCAAATAAAAACTACACAGAAGCATTGTGTGAAACTTATTTCTGATATGTTCATTAAGCTAACAGAGTTAAACCATACTTTTGATTGCGCAGTTCTGAACACTCTTTCTGTAGAAAATGCAAGTGGACATTCGGAGCGCTAAGAGGGTAATAGTGGAAAAAGGAATATATTCAAATATAAACTACACAGTAGCATTCTGTGAAAATTCTTTCTGTTCTGTGCATTCAACTAACAGAGTTGAACCTTACTTTTGATTGAGCCGTTCTGAAACACTCTTTCTGTAGAAACTGCAATTGGACATGCTAAGCGCTAAGAGGCCTACATTGGGAAAAAGAATATCTTCAAATAAAAACTACACAGATGCATTCTGTGAAACTTATTTCTGATCTGTAAATTCAGTTAACAGAGATAAAACATATTTTTGATTGAGCAGTTATGAAACACTCTTTTTGTAGTAAATGCAAGTGGAGATTCGGAGCGCTAAGAGGGTAATAGTGGAAAAAGGAATGTCTTCAAATATAAACTACACAGAATCATTCGGTGAAACTTCTTTCTGATCTGTGCATTCAGCTAACAGAGTTAAACCATACTTTTGATTGAGCAGATCTGAACACTCTTTCTGTAGAAAATGCAACTGGACATTTGGAGCGCTAAGAGCGTAGTAGTGGAAAAAGGAATATATTCAAATATAAGCTACACAGAAGCATTCTGTGAAACTTCTTTCTGATCTGAGCATTCAGCTAACAGAGTTAAACCATACTTTTGATTGAGCAGTTTTGAAACACTCTGTCTGTAGAAAATGCAACTGGACATTCGTAGCGCTAAGTGGGTAATAGTGGAAAAAAGAATATGTTCAAATATAAACTACACAGAAGCATTGTATGAAACTTCTTTCTGTTCTGTGCATTCAACTAACAGAGTTGAACCTTACTTTTGATTGAGCCGTTCTGAAACACTCTTTCTGTAGAAACTGCAATTAGACATTCTGAGCGCTAAGAGGCCTATATTGGGAAAAACAATGTCTACAAATAAAAACTACACAGAAGAATTGTGTGAAACTTCTTTCTGTTCTGTTTGTTCAACTAAAAGAGTTGAACCTTAGTTTTGATTGAGCCGTTCTGAAACACTCTTTCTGTAGAAAATGCAAGTGGAGATTCGGAGCGCTAAGAGGGTAATAGTGGAAAAAGGAATGTCTCCAAATATAAACTACACAGAATCATTATGTGAAACTTCTTTCTGATCTGTGCATTCAGCTAACAGAGTTAAACCATACTTTTGATTGAGCAGATCTGAACTCTCTTTCTGTAGAAAATGCAACTGGACATTTGGAGCGCTAAGAGAGTACTAGTGGAAAAAGGAATATATTCAAATATAAAATACACAGAAGCATTCTGTGAAACTTCTTTCTGATCTGAGAATTCAGCTAACAGAGTTAAACCATACTTTTGATTGAGCAGTTTTGAAAAACTCTGTCTGTAGAAAATGCAACTGGACATTCGTAGCGCTAAGCGGGTAATTGTGGAAAAAAAATATGTTCAATTATAAACTAAACAGAAGCAGTGTATGAAACTTCTTTCTGTTCTGTGAATTCAACTAACAGAGTTGAACCTTACTTTTGATTGAGCCTTTCTGAAACACTCTTTCTGTAGAAACTGCAATTGGACATTCTGAGCGCTAAGAGGCCTATATTGGGAAAAATAATATCTTCAAATAAAAACTACACAGAAGCATTGTGTGAAACTTATTTCTGATATGTTCATTAAGCTAACAGAGTTAAACCATACTTTTGATTGCGCAGTTCTGAACACTCTTTCGGTAGAAAATGCAAGTGGACATTCGGAGCGCTAAGAGGGTAATAGTGGAAAAAGGAATATATTCAAATATAAACTACACAGTAGCATTCTGTGAAAATTCTTTCTGTTCTGTGCATTCAACTAACAGAGTTGAACCTTACTTTTGATTGAGCCGTTCTGAAACACTCTTTCTGTAGAAACTGCAATTGGACATGCTAAGCGCTAAGAGGCCTACATTGGGAAAAAGAATATCTTCAAATAAAAACTACACAGATGCATTCAGTGAAACTTATTTCTGATCTGTAAATTCAGTTAACAGAGATAAAACATATTTTTGATTGAGCAGTTATGAAACACTCTTTTTGTAGAAAATGCAAGTGGAGATTCGGAGCGCTAAGAGGGTAATAGTGGAAAAAGGAATGTCTTCAAATATAAACTACACAGAATCATTCGGTGAAACTTCTTTCTGATCTGTGCATTCAGCTAACAGAGTTAAACCATACTTTTGATTGAGCAGATCTGAACACTCTTTCTGTAGAAAATGTAACTGGACATTTGGAGCGCTAAGAGCGTAGTAGTGGAAAAAGGAATATATTCAAATATAAACTACACAGAAGCATTCTGTGAAACTTCTTTCTGATCTGAGCATTCAGCTAACAGAGTTAAACCATACTTTTGATTGAGCAGTTTTGAAACACTCTGTCTGTAGAAAATGCAACTGGACATTCGTAGCGCTAAGTGGGTAATAGTGGAAAAAAGAATATGTTCAAATATAAACTACACAGAAGCATTGTATGAAACTAATTTCTGTTCTGTGCATTCAACTAACAGAGTTGAACCTTACTTTTGATTGAGCCTTTCTGAAACGCTCTTTCTGTAGAAACTGCAATTGGACATTCTGAGCGCTAAGAGGCCTATATTGGGAAAAATAATATCTTCAAATAAAAACTACACAGAAGCATTGTGTGAAACTTATTTCTGATATGTTCATTAAGCTAACAGAGTTAAACCATACTTTTGATTGCGCAGTTCTGAACACTCTTTCTGTAGAAAATGCAAGTGGACATTCGGAGCGCTAAGAGGGTAATAGTGGAAAAAGGAATATATTCAAATATAAACTACACAGTAGCATTCTGTGAAAATTCTTTCTGTTCTGTGCATTCAACTAACAGAGTTGAACCTTACTTTTGATTGAGCCGTTCTGAAACACTCTTTCTGTAGAAACTGCAATTGGACATGCTAAGCGCTAAGAGGCCTACATTGGGAAAAAGAATATCTTCAAATAAAAACTACACAGATGCATTCTGTGAAACTTATTTCTGATCTGTAAATTCAGTTAACAGAGATAAAACATATTTTTGATTGAGCAGTTATGAAACACTCTTTTTGTAGAAAATGCAAGTTGAGATTGGGAGTGCTAAGAGGGTAATAGTGGAAAAAGGAATGTCTTCAAATATAAACTACACAGAATCATTCGGTGAAACTTCTTTCTGATCTGTGCATTCAGCTAACAGAGTTAAACCATACTTTTGATTGAGCAGATCTGAACACTCTTTCTGTCGAAAATGCAACTGGACATTTGGAGCGCTAAGAGCGTAGTAGTGGAAAAAGTAATATATTCAAATATAAACTACACAGAAGCATTCTGTGAAACTTCTTTCTGATCTGAGCATTCAGCTAACAGAGTTAAACCATACTTTTGATTGAGCAGTTTTGAAACACTCTGTCTGTAGAAAATGCAACTGGACATTCGTAGCGCTAAGTGGGTAATAGTGGAAAAAAGAATATGTTCAAATATAAACTACACAGAAGCATTGTATGAAACTTCTTTCTGTTCTGTGCATTCAACTAACAGAGTTGAACCTTACTTTTGATTGAGCCGTTCTGAAACACTCTTTCTGTAGTAACTGCAATTGGACATTCTGAGCGCTAAGAGGCCTCTATTGGGAAAAATAATATCTTCAAATAAAAACTACACAGAAGCATTGTGTGAAACTTATTTCTGATATGTTCATTAAGCTAACAGAGTTAAACCATACTTTTGATTGCGAAGTTCTGAACACTCTTTCTGTAGAAAATGCAAGTGGACATTCGGAGCGCTAAGAGGGTAATAGTGGAAAAAGGAATATATTCAAATATAAACTACACAGTAGCATTCTGTGAAAATTCTTTCTGTTCTGTGCATTCAACTAACAGTGTTGAACCTTACTTTTGATTGAGCCGTTCTGAAACACTCTTTCTGTAGAAACTGCAATTGGACATGCTAAGCGCTAAGAGGCCTACATTGGGAAAAAGAATATCTTCAACTAAAAACTACACAGATGCATTCTGTGAAACTTATTTCTGATCTGTAAATTCAGTTAACAGAGATAAAACATATTTTTGATTGAGCAGTTATGAAACACTCTTTTTGTAGAAAATGCAAGTGGAGATTCGGAGCGCTAAGAGGGTAATAGTGGAAAAAGGAATATCTTCAAATATAAACTACACAAAATCATTCGGTGAAACTTCTTTCTGATCCGTGCATTCAGCTAACAGAGTTAAAACATACTTTTGATTGAGCAGATCTGAACACTCTTTCTGTAGAAAATGCAACTGGACATTTGGAGCGCTAAGAGCGTAGTAGTGGAAAAAGGAATATATTCAAATATAAACTACACAGAGGCATTCTGTGAAACTTCTTTCTGATCTGAGCATTCAGCTAACAGAGTTAAACCATACTTTTGATTGAGCAGTTTTGAAACACTCTGTCTGTAGAAAATGCAACTGGACATTCGTAGCGCTAAGTGGGTAATAGTGGAAAAAAGAATATGTTCAAATATAAACTACACAGAAGCATTGTATGAAACTTATTTCTGTTCTGTGCATTCAACTAACAGAGTTGAACCTTACTTTTGATTGAGCCTTTCTGAAACGCTCTTTCTGTAGAAACTGCAATTGGACATTCTGAGCGCTAAGAGGCCTATATTGGGAAAAATAATATCTTCAAATAAAATCTACACAGAAGCATTGTGTGAAACTTATTTCTGATATGTTCATTAAGCTAACAGAGTTAAACCATACTTTTGATTGCGCAGTTCTGAACACTCTTTCTGTAGAAAATGCAAGTGGACATTCGGAGCGCTAAGAGGGTAATAGTGGAAAAAGGAATATATTCAAATATAAACTACACAGTAGCATTCTGTGAAAATTCTTTCTGTTCTGTGCATTCAACTAACAGAGTTGAACCTTACTTTTGATTGAGCCGTTCTGAAACACTCTTTCTGTAGAAACTGCAATTGGACATGCTAAGCGCTAAGAGGCCTACATTGGGAAAAAGAATATCTTCAAATAAAAACTACACAGATGCATTCTGTGAAACTTATTTCTGATCTGTAAATTCAGTTAACAGAGATAAAACATATTTTTGATTGAGCAGTTATGAAACACTCTTTTTGTAGAAAATGCAAGTGGAGATTCGGAGCGCTAAGAGGGTAATAGTGCAAAAAGGAATGTCTTCAAATATAAACTACACAGAATCATTCGGTGAAACTTCTTTCTGATCTGTGCATTCAGCTAACAGAGTTAAACCATACTTTTGATTGAGCAGATCTGAACACTCTTTCTGTAGAAAATGCAACTGGACATTTGGAGCGCTAAGAGCGTAGTAGTGGAAAAAGGAATATATTCAAATATAAGCTACACAGAAGCATTCTGTGAAACTTCTTTCTGATCTGAGCATTCAGCTAACAGAGTTAAACCATACTTTTGATTGAGCAGTTTTGAAACACTCTGTCTGTAGAAAATGCAACTGGACATTCGTAGCGCTAAGTGGGTAATAGTGGAAAAAAGAATATGTTCAAATATAAACTACACAGAAGCATTGTATGAAACTTCTTTCTGTTCTGTGCATTCAACTAACAGAGTTGAACCTTACTTTTGATTGAGCCGATCTGAAACACTCTTTTGTAGAAACTGCAATTGGACATTCTGAGCGCTAAGAGGCCTATATTAGGAAAAAGAATGTCTACAAATAAAAACTACACAGAAGAATTGTGTGAAACTTCTTTCTGTTCTGTTTGTTCAACTAAAAGAGTTGAACCTTAGTTTTGATTGAGCCGTTCTGAAACACTCTTTGTGTAGAAAATGCAAGTGGAGATTCGGAGCGCTAAGAGGGTAATAGTGGAAAAAGGAATGTCTCCAAATATAAACTACACAGAATCATTCTGTGAAAATTTATTCTGATCTGTGCATTCAGCTAGCAGAGTTAAACCATACTTTTGATTGAGCAGATCTGAACTCTCTTTCTGTAGAAAATGCAACTGGACATTTGGAGTGCTGAGAGAGTAGTAGTGGAAAAAGGAATATATACAATTATAAACTACATAGAAGCATTCTGTGAAACTTCTTTCTGATCTGAGCATTCAGCTAACAGAGTTAAACCATACTTTTGATTGAGCAGTTTTGAAACACTCTGTCTGTAGAAAATGCAACTGGACATTCGTAGCGCTAAGTGGGTAATTGTGGAAAAAAGAATATGTTCAAATATAAACTACACAGAAGCAGTGTATGAAGCTTCTTTCTGTCCTGTGCATTCAACTAACAGAGTTGAACCTTACTTTTGATTGAGCCTTTCTGAAACACTCTTTCTGTAGAAACTGCAATTGGACATTCTGAGCGCTAAGAGGCCTATATTGGGAAAAATAATATCTTCAAATAAAAACTACACAGAAGCATTGTGTGAAACTTATTTCTGATATGTTCATTAAGCTAACAGAGTTAAACCATACTTTTGATTGCGCAGTTCTGAACACTCTTTCGGTAGAAAATGCAAGTGGACATTCGGAGCGCTAAGAGGGTAATAGTGGAAAAAGGAATATATTCAAATATAAACTACACAGTAGCATTCTGTGAAAATTCTTTCTGTTCTGTGCATTCAACTAACAGAGTTGAACCTTACTTTTGATTGAGCCGTTCTGAAACACTCTTTCTGTAGAAACTGCAATTGGACATGCTAAGCGCTAAGAGGCCTACATTGGGAAAAAGAATATCTTCAAATAAAAACTACACAGATGCATTCAGTGAAACTTATTTCTGATCTGTAAATTCAGTTAACAGAGATAAAACATATTTTTGATTGAGCAGTTATGAAACACTCTTTTTGTAGAAAATGCAAGTGGAGATTCGGAGCGCTAAGAGGGTAATAGTGGAAAAAGGAATGTCTTCAAATATAAACTACACAGAATCATTCGGTGAAACTTCTTTCTGATCTGTGCATTCAGCTAACAGAGTTAAACCATACTTTTGATTGAGCAGATCTGAACACTCTTTCTGTAGAAAATGTAACTGGACATTTGGAGCGCTAAGAGCGTAGTAGTGGAAAAAGGAATATATTCAAATATAAACTACACAGAAGCATTCTGTGAAACTTCTTTCTGATCTGAGCATTCAGCTAACAGAGTTAAACCATACTTTTGATTGAGCAGTTTTGAAACACTCTGTCTGTAGAAAATGCAACTGGACATTCGTAGCGCTAAGTGGGTAATAGTGGAAAAAAGAATATGTTCAAATATAAACTACACAGAAGCATTGTATGAAACTTATTTCTGTTCTGTGCATTCAACTAACAGAGTTGAACCTTACTTTTGATTGAGCCTTTCTGAAACGCTCTTTCTGTAGAAACTGCAATTGGACATTCTGAGCGCTAAGAGGCCTATATTGGGAAAAATAATATCTTCAAATAAAAACTACACAGAAGCATTGTGTGAAACTTATTTCTGATATGTTCATTAAGCTAACAGAGTTAAACCATACTTTTGATTGCGCAGTTCTGAACACTCTTTCTGTAGAAAATGCAAGTGGACATTCGGAGCGCTAAGAGGGTAATAGTGGAAAAAGGAATATATTCAAATATAAACTACACAGTAGCATTCTGTGAAAATTCTTTCTGTTCTGTGCATTCAACTAACAGAGTTGAACCTTACTTTTGATTAAGCCGTTCTGAAACACTCTTTCTGTAGAAACTGCAATTGGACATGCTAAGCGCTAAGAGGCCTACATTGGGAAAACGAATATCTTCAAATAAAAACTACACAGATGCATTCTGTGAAACTTATTTCTGATCTGTAAATTCAGTTAACAGAGATAAAACATATTTTTGATTGAGCAGTTATGAAACACTCTTTTTGTAGAAAATGCAAGTTGAGATTGGGAGTGCTAAGAGGGTAATAGTGGAAAAAGGAATGTCTTCAAATATAAACTACACAGAATCATTCGGTGAAACTTCTTTCTGATCTGTGCATTCAGCTAACAGAGTTAAACCATACTTTTGATTGAGCAGATCTGAACACTCTTTCTGTCGAAAATGCAACTGGACATTTGGAGCGCTAAGAGCGTAGTAGTGGAAAAAGTAATATATTCAAATATAAACTACACAGAAGCATTCTGTGAAACTTCTTTCTGATCTGAGCATTCAGCTAACAGAGTTAAACCATACTTTTGATTGAGCAGTTTTGAAACACTCTGTCTGTAGAAAATGCAACTGGACATTCGTAGCGCTAAGTGGGTAATTGTGGAAAAAAGAATATGTTCAAATATAAACTACACAGAAGCAGTGTATGAAGCTTCTTTCTGTTCTGTGCATTCAACTAACAGAGTTGAACCTTACTTTTGATTGAGCCTTTCTGAAACACTCTTTCTGTAGAAACTGCAATTGGACATTCTGAGCGCTAAGAGGCCTATATTGGGAAAAATAATATCTTCAAATAAAAACTACACAGAAGCATTGTGTGAAACTTATTTCTGATATGTTCATTAAGCTAACAGAGTTAAACCATACTTTTGATTGCGCAGTTCTGAACACTCTTTCGGTAGAAAATGCAAGTGGACATTCGGAGCGCTAAGAGGGTAATAGTGGAAAAAGGAATATATTCAAATATAAACTACACAGTAGCATTCTGTGAAAATTCTTTCTGTTCTGTGCATTCAACTAACAGAGTTGAACCTTACTTTTGATTGAGCCGTTCTGAAACACTCTTTCTGTAGAAACTGCAATTGGACATGCTAAGCGCTAAGAGGCCTACATTGGGAAAAAGAATATCTTCAAATAAAAACTACACAGATGCATTCAGTGAAACTTATTTCTGATCTGTAAATTCAGTTAACAGAGATAAAACATATTTTTGATTGAGCAGTTATGAAACACTCTTTTTGTAGAAAATGCAAGTTGAGATTGGGAGTGCTAAGAGGGTAATAGTGGAAAAAGGAATTTCTTCAAATATAAACTACACAGAATCATTCGGTGAAACTTCTTTCTGATCTGTGCATTCAGCTAACAGAGTTAAACTATACTTTTGATTGAGCAGATCTGAACACTCTTTCTGTCGAAAATGCAACTGGACATTTGGAGCGCTAAGAGCGTAGTAGTGGAAAAAGAAATATATTCAAATATAAACTACACAGAAGCATTCTGTGAAACTTCTTTCTGATCTGAGCATTCAGCTAACAGAGTTAAACCATACTTTTGATTGAGCAGTTTTGAAACACTCTGTCTGTAGAAAATGCAACTGGACATTCGTAGCGCTAAGTGGGTAATAGTGGAAAAAAGAATATGTTCAAATATAAACTACACAGAAGCATTGTATGAAACTTCTTTCTGTTCTGTGCATTCAACTAACAGAGTTGAACCTTACTTTTGATTGAGCCGTTCTGAAACACTCTTTCTGTAGTAACTGCAATTGGACATTCTGAGCGCTAAGAGGCCTCTATTGGGAAAAATAATATCTTCAAATAAAAACTACACAGAAGCATTGTGTGAAACTTATTTCTGATATGTTCATTAAGCTAACAGAGTTAAACCATACTTTTGATTGCGAAGTTCTGAACACTCTTTCTGTAGAAAATGCAAGTGGACATTCGGAGCGCTAAGAGGGTAATAGTGGAAAAAGGAATATATTCAAATATAAACTACACAGTAGCATTCTGTGAAAATTCTTTCTGTTCTGTGCATTCAACTAACAGAGTTGAACCTTACTTTTGATTGAGCCGTTCTGAAACACTCTTTCTGTAGAAACTGCAATTGGACATGCTAAGCGCTAAGAGGCCTACATTGGGAAAAAGAATATCTTCAAATAAAAACTACACAGATGCATTCTGTGAAACTTATTTCTGATCTGTAAATTCAGTTAACAGAGATAAAACATATTTTTGATTGAGCAGTTATGAAACACTCTTTTTGTAGAAAATGCAAGTGGAGATTCGGAGCGCTAAGAGGGTAATAGTGGAAAAAGGAATATCTTCAAATATAAACTACACAAAATCATTCGGTGAAACTTCTTTCTGATCCGTGCATTCAGCTAACAGAGTTAAAACATACTTTTGATTGAGCAGATCTGAACACTCTTTCTGTAGAAAATGCAACTGGACATTTGGAGCGCTAAGAGCGTAGTAGTGGAAAAAGGAATATATTCAAATATAAACTACACAGAGGCATTCTGTGAAACTTCTTTCTGATCTGAGCATTCAGCTAACAGAGTTAAACCATACTTTTGATTGAGCAGTTTTGAAACACTCTGTCTGTAGAAAATGCAACTGGACATTCGTAGCGCTAAGTGGGTAATAGTGGAAAAAAGAATATGTTCAAATATAAACTACACAGAAGCATTGTATGAAACTTATTTCTGTTCTGTGCATTCAACTAACAGAGTTGAACCTTACTTTTGATTGAGCCTTTCTGAAACGCTCTTTCTGTAGAAACTGCAATTGGACATTCTGAGCGCTAAGAGGCCTATATTGGGAAAAATAATATCTTCAAATAAAAACTACACAGAAGCATTGTGTGAAACTTATTTCTGATATGTTCATTAAGCTAACAGAGTTAAACCATACTTTTGATTGCGCAGTTCTGAACACTCTTTCTGTAGAAAATGCAAGTGGACATTCGGAGCGCTAAGAGGGTAATAGTGGAAAAAGGAATATATTCAAATATAAACTACACAGTAGCATTCTGTGAAAATTCTTTCTGTTCTGTGCATTCAACTAACAGAGTTGAACCTTACTTTTGATTGAGCCGTTCTGAAACACTCTTTCTGTAGAAACTGCAATTGGACATGCTAAGCGCTAAGAGGCCTACATTGGGAAAAAGAATATCTTCAAATAAAAACTACACAGATGCATTCTGTGAAACTTATTTCTGATCTGTAAATTCAGTTAACAGAGATAAAACATATTTTTGATTGAGCAGTTATGAAACACTCTTTTTGTAGAAAATGCAAGTGGAGATTCGGAGCGCTAAGAGGGTAATAGTGCAAAAAGGAATGTCTTCAAATATAAACTACACAGAATCATTCGGTGAAACTTCTTTCTGATCTGTGCATTCAGCTAACAGAGTTAAACCATACTTTTGATTGAGCAGATCTGAACACTCTTTCTGTAGAAAATGCAACTGGACATTTGGAGCGCTAAGAGCGTAGTAGTGGAAAAAGGAATATATTCAAATATAAGCTACACAGAAGCATTCTGTGAAACTTCTTTCTGATCTGAGCATTCAGCTAACAGAGTTAAACCATACTTTTGATTGAGCAGTTTTGAAACACTCTGTCTGTAGAAAATGCAACTGGACATTCGTAGCGCTAAGTGGGTAATAGTGGAAAAAAGAATATGTTCAAATATAAACTACACAGAAGCATTGTATGAAACTTCTTTCTGTTCTGTGCATTCAACTAACAGAGTTGAACCTTACTTTTGATTGAGCCGATCTGAAACACTCTTTTGTAGAAACTGCAATTGGACATTCTGAGCGCTAAGAGGCCTATATTAGGAAAAAGAATGTCTACAAATAAAAACTACACAGAAGAATTGTGTGAAACTTCTTTCTGTTCTGTTTGTTCAACTAAAAGAGTTGAACCTTAGTTTTGATTGAGCCGTTCTGAAACACTCTTTGTGTAGAAAATGCAAGTGGAGATTCGGAGCGCTAAGAGGGTAATAGTGGAAAAAGGAATGTCTCCAAATATAAACTACACAGAATCATTCTGTGAAACTTTATTCTGATCTGTGCATTCAGCTAGCAGAGTTAAACCATACTTTTGATTGAGCAGATCTGAACTCTCTTTCTGTAGAAAATGCAACTGGACATTTGGAGTGCTGAGAGAGTAGTAGTGGAAAAAGGAATATATACAATTATAAACTACATAGAAGCATTCTGTGAAACTTCTTTCTGATCTGAGCATTCAGCTAACAGAGTTAAACCATACTTTTGATTGAGCAGTTTTGAAACACTCTGTCTGTAGAAAATGCAACTGGACATTCGTAGCGCTAAGTGGGTAATTGTGGAAAAAAGAATATGTTCAAATATAAACTACACAGAAGCAGTGTATGAAGCTTCTTTCTGTTCTGTGCATTCAACTAACAGAGTTGAACCTTACTTTTGATTGAGCCTTTCTGAAACACTCTTTCTGTAGAAACTGCAATTGGACATTCTGAGCGCTAAGAGGCCTATATTGGGAAAAATAATATCTTCAAATAAAAACTACACAGAAGCATTGTGTGAAACTTATTTCTGATATGTTCATTAAGCTAACAGAGTTAAACCATACTTTTGATTGCGCAGTTCTGAACACTCTTTCGGTAGAAAATGCAAGTGGACATTCGGAGCGCTAAGAGGGTAATAGTGGAAAAAGGAATATATTCAAATATAAACTACACAGTAGCATTCTGTGAAAATTCTTTCTGTTCTGTGCATTCAACTAACAGAGTTGAACCTTACTTTTGATTGAGCCGTTCTGAAACACTCTTTCTGTAGAAACTGCAATTGGACATGCTAAGCGCTAAGAGGCCTACATTGGGAAAAAGAATATCTTCAAATAAAAACTACACAGATGCATTCAGTGAAACTTATTTCTGATCTGTAAATTCAGTTAACAGAGATAAAACATATTTTTGATTGAGCAGTTATGAAACACTCTTTTTGTAGAAAATGCAAGTGGAGATTCGGAGCGCTAAGAGGGTAATAGTGGAAAAAGGAATGTCTTCAAATATAAACTACACAGAATCATTCGGTGAAACTTCTTTCTGATCTGTGCATTCAGCTAACAGAGTTAAACCATACTTTTGATTGAGCAGATCTGAATACTCTTTCTGTAGAAAATGTAACTGGACATTTGGAGCGCTAAGAGCGTAGTAGTGGAAAAAGGAATATATTCAAATATAAACTACACAGAAGCATTCTGTGAAACTTCTTTCTGTTCTGAGCATTCAGCTAACAGAGTTAAACCATACTTTTGATTGAGCAGTTTTGAAACACTCTGTCTGTAGAAAATGCAACTGGACATTCGTAGCGCTAAGTGGGTAATAGTGGAAAAAAGAATATGTTCAAATATAAACTACACAGAAGCATTGTATGAAACTTATTTCTGTTCTGTGCATTCAACTAACAGAGTTGAACCTTACTTTTGATTGAGCCTTTCTGAAACGCTCTTTCTGTAGAAACTGCAATTGGACATTCTGAGCGCTAAGAGGCCTATATTGGGAAAAATAATATCTTCAAATAAAAACTACACAGAAGCATTGTGTGAAACTTATTTCTGATATGTTCATTAAGCTAACAGAGTTAAACCATACTTTTGATTGCGCAGTTCTGAACACTCTTTCTGTAGAAAATGCAAGTGGACATTCGGAGCGCTAAGAGGGTAATAGTGGAAAAAGGAATATATTCAAATATAAACTACACAGTAGCATTCTGTGAAAATTCTTTCTGTTCTGTGCATTCAACTAACAGAGTTGAACCTTACTTTTGATTAAGCCGTTCTGAAACACTCTTTCTGTAGAAACTGCAATTGGACATGCTAAGCGCTAAGAGGCCTACATTGGGAAAAAGAATATCTTCAAATAAAAACTACACAGATGCATTCTGTGAAACTTATTTCTGATCTGTAAATTCAGTTAACAGAGATAAAACATATTTTTGATTGAGCAGTTATGAAACACTCTTTTTGTAGAAAATGCAAGTTGAGATTGGGAGTGCTAAGAGGGTAATAGTGGAAAAAGGAATGTCTTCAAATATAAACTACACAGAATCATTCGGTGAAACTTCTTTCTGATCTGTGCATTCAGCTAACAGAGTTAAACCATACTTTTGATTGAGCAGATCTGAACACTCTTTCTGTCGAAAATGCAACTGGACATTTGGAGCGCTAAGAGCGTAGTAGTGGAAAAAGTAATATATTCAAATATAAACTACACAGAAGCATTCTGTGAAACTTCTTTCTGATCTGAGCATTCAGCTAACAGAGTTAAACCATACTTTTGATTGAGCAGTTTTGAAACACTCTGTCTGTAGAAAATGCAACTGGACATTCGTAGCGCTAAGTGGGTAATAGTGGAAAAAAGAATATGTTCAAATATAAACTACACAGAAGCATTGTATGAAACTTCTTTCTGTTCTGTGCATTCAACTAACAGAGTTGAACCTTACTTTTGATTGAGCCGTTCTGAAACACTCTTTCTGTAGAAACTGCAATTGGACATTCTGAGCGCTAAGAGGCCTCTATTGGGAAAAATAATATCTTCAAATAAAAACTACACAGAAACATTGTGTGAAACTTATTTCTGATATGTTCATTAAGCTAACAGAGTTAAACCATACTTTTGATTGCGAAGTTCTGAACACTCTTTCTGTAGAAAATGCAAGTGGACATTCGGAGCGCTAAGAGGGTAATAGTGGAAAAAGGAATATATTCAAATATAAACTACACAGTAGCATTCTGTGAAAATTCTTTCTGTTCTGTGCATTCAACTAACAGAGTTGAACCTTACTTTTGATTGAGCCGTTCTGAAACACTCTTTCTGTAGAAACTGCAATTGGACATGCTAAGCGCTAAGAGGCCTACATTGGGAAAAAGAATATCTTCAAATAAAAACTACACAGATGCATTCTGTGAAACTTATTTCTGATCTGTAAATTCAGTTAACAGAGATAAAACATATTTTTGATTGAGCAGTTATGAAACACTCTTTTTGTAGAAAATGCAAGTGGAGATTCGGAGCGCTAAGAGGGTAATAGTGGAAAAAGGAATATCTTCAAATATAAACTACACAAAATCATTCGGTGAAACTTCTTTCTGATCCGTGCATTCAGCTAACAGAGTTAAAACATACTTTTGATTGAGCAGATCTGAACACTCTTTCTGTAGAAAATGCAACTGGACATTTGGAGCGCTAAGAGCGTAGTAGTGGAAAAAGGAATATATTCAAATATAAACTACACAGAGGCATTCTGTGAAACTTCTTTCTGATCTGAGCATTCAGCTAACAGAGTTAAACCATACTTTTGATTGAGCAGTTTTGAAACACTCTGTCTGTAGAAAATGCAACTGGACATTCGTAGCGCTAAGTGGGTAATAGTGGAAAAAAGAATATGTTCAAATATAAACTACACAGAAGCATTGTATGAAACTTATTTCTGTTCTGTGCATTCAACTAACAGAGTTGAACCTTACTTTTGATTGAGCCTTTCTGAAACGCTCTTTCTGTAGAAACTGCAATTGGACATTCTGAGCGCTAAGAGGCCTATATTGGGAAAAATAATATCTTCAAATAAAAACTACACAGAAGCATTGTGTGAAACTTATTTCTGATATGTTCATTAAGCTAACAGAGTTAAACCATACTTTTGATTGCGCAGTTCTGAACACTCTTTCTGTAGAAAATGCAAGTGGACATTCGGAGCGCTAAGAGGGTAATAGTGGAAAAAGGAATATATTCAAATATAAACTACACAGTAGCATTCTGTGAAAATTCTTTCTGTTCTGTGCATTCAACTAACAGAGTTGAACCTTACTTTTGATTGAGCCGTTCTGAAACACTCTTTCTGTAGAAACTGCAATTGGACATGCTAAGCGCTAAGAGGCCTACATTGGGAAAAAGAATATCTTCAAATAAAAACTACACAGATGCATTCTGTGAAACTTATTTCTGATCTGTAAATTCAGTTAACAGAGATAAAACATATTTTTGATTGAGCAGTTATGTAACACTCTTTTTGTAGAAAATGCAAGTGGAGATTCGGAGAGCTAAGAGGGTAATAGTGCAAAAAGGAATGTCTTCAAATATAAACTACACAGAATCATTCGGTGAAACTTCTTTCTGATCTGTGCATTCAGCTAACAGAGTTAAACCATACTTTTGATTGAGCAGATCTGAACACTCTTTCTGTAGAAAATGCAACTGGACATTTGGAGCGCTAAGAGCGTAGTAGTGGAAAAAGGAATATATTCAAATGTAAGCTACACAGAAGCATTCTGTGAAACTTCTTTCTGATCTGAGCATTCAGCTAACAGAGTTAAACCATACTTTTGATTGAGCAGTTTTGAAACACTCTGTCTGTAGAAAATGCAACTGGACATTCGTAGCGCTAAGTGGGTAATAGTGGAAAAAAGAATATGTTCAAATATAAACTACACAGAAGCAGTGTATGAAACTTCTTTCTGTTCTGTGAATTCAACTAACAGAGTTGAACCTTACTTTTGATTGAGCCTTTCTGAAACACTCTTTCTGTAGAAACTGCAATTGGACATTCTGAGCGCTAAGAGGCCTATATTGGGAAAAATAATATCTTCAAATAAAAACTACACAGAAGCATTGTGTGAAACTTATTTCTGATATGTTCTTTAAGCTAACAGAGTTAAACCATACTTTTGATTGCGCAGTTCTGAACCCTCTTTCTGTAGAAAATGCAAGTGGTCATTCGGAGCGCTAAGAGGGTAATAGTGGAAAAAGGAATATATTCAAATATAAACTACACAGTAGCATTCTGTGAAAATTCTTTCTGTTCTGTGCATTCAACTAACAGAGTTGAACCTTACTTTTCATTGAGCCGTTCTGAAACACTCTTTCTGTAGAAACTGCAATTGGACATGCTAAGCGCTAAGAGGCCTACATTGGGAAAAAGAATATCTTCAAATAAAAACTACACAGATGCATTCTGTGAAACTTATTTCTGATCTGTAAATTCAGTTAACAGAGATAAAACATATTTTTGATTGAGCAGTTATGAAACAGTCTTTTTGTAGAAAATGCAAGCGGAGATTCGGAGCGCTAAGAGGGTAATAGTGGAAAAAGGAATGTCTTCAAATATAAACTACACAGAATCATTCGGTGAAACTTCTTTCTGATCTGTGCATTCAGCTAACAGAGTTAAACCATACTTTTGATTGAGCAGATCTGAACACTCTTTCTGTAGAAAATGCAACTGGACATTTGGAGCGCTAAGAGCGTAGTAGTGGAAAAAGGAATATATTCAAATATAAACTACACAGAAGCATTCTGTGAAACTATTTTCTGATCTGAGCATTCAGCTAACAGAGTTAAACCATACTTTTGATTGAGCAGTTTTGAAACACTCTGTCTGTAGAAAATGCAACTGGACATCCGTAGCGCTAAGTGGGTAATAGTGGAAAAAAGAATATGTTCAAATATAAACTACACAGAAGCATTGTATGAAACTTCTTTCTGTTCTGTGCATTCAACTAACAGAGTTGAACCTTACTTTTGATTGTGCCGTTCTGAAACACTCTTTCAGTAGAAACTGCAATTGGACATTCTGAGCGCTAAGAGGCCTATATTGGGAAAAAGAATGTCTACAAATAAAAACTACACAGAAGAATTGTGTGAAACTTCTTTCTGTTCGGTTTGTTCAACTAAAAGAGTTGAACCTTAGTTTTGATTGAGCCGTTCTGAAACACTCTTTGTGTAGAAAATGCAAGTGGAGATTCGGAGCGCTAAGAGGGTAATAGTGGAAAAAGGAATGTCTCCAAATATAAACTACACAGAATCATTCTGTGAAACTTTATTCTGATCTGTGCATTCAGCTAGCAGAGTTAAACCATACTTTTGATTGAGCAGATCTGAACTCTCTTTCTGTAGAAAATGCAACTGGACATTTGGAGTGCTGAGAGAGTAGTAGTGGAAAAAGGAATATATACAAATATAAACTACATAGAAGCATTCTGTGAAACTTCTTTCTGATCTGAGCATTCAGCTAACAGAGTTAAACCATACTTTTGATTGAGCAGTTTTGAAACACTCTGTCTGTAGAAAATGCAACTGGACATTCGTAGCGCTAAGTGGGTAATTGTGGAAAAAAGAATATGTTCAAATATAAACTACACAGAAGCAGTGTATGAAGCTTCTTTCTGTTCTGTGCATTCAACTAACAGAGTTGAACCTTACTTTTGATTGAGCCTTTCGGAAACACTCTTTCTGTAGAAACTGCAATTGGACATTCTGAGCGCTAAGAGGCCTATATTGGGAAAAATAATATCTTCAAATAAAAACTACACAGAAGCATTGTGTGAAACTTATTTCTGATATGTTCATTAAGCTAACAGAGTTAAACCATACTTTTGATTGCGCAGTTCTGAACACTCTTTCGATAGAAAATGCAAGTGGACATTCGGAGCGCTAAGAGGGTAATAGTGGAAAAAGGAATATATTCAAATGTAAACTACACAGTAGCATTCTGTGAAAATTCTTTCTGTTCTGTGCATTCAACTAACAGAGTTGAACCTTACTTTTGATTGAGCCGTTCTGAAACACTCTTTCTGTAGAAACTGCAATTGGACATGCTAAGCGCTAAGAGGCCTACATTGGGAAAAAGAATATCTTCAAATAAAAACTACACAGATGCATTCAGTGAAACTTATTTCTGATCTGTAAATTCAGTTAACAGAGATAAAACATATTTTTGATTGAGCAGTTATGAAACACTCTTTTTGTAGAAAATGCAAGTGGAGATTCGGAGCGCTAAGAGGGTAATAGTGGAAAAAGGAATGTCTTCAAATATAAACTACACAGAATCATTCGGTGAAACTTCTTTCTGATCTGTGCATTCAGCTAACAGAGTTAAACCATACTTTTGATTGAGCAGATCTGAACACTCTTTCTGTAGAAAATGCAACTGGACATTTGGAGCGCTAAGAGCGTAGTAGTGGAAAAAGGAATATATTCAAATATAAACTACACAGAAGCATTCTGTGAAACTTCTTTCTGATCTGAGCATTCAGCTAACAGAGTTAAACCATACTTTTGATTGAGCAGTTTTGAAACACTCTGTCTGTAGAAAATGCAACTGGACATTCGTAGCGCTAAGTGGGTAATAGTGGAAAAAAGAATATGTTCAAATATAAACTACACAGAAGCATTGTATGAAACTTATTTCTGTTCTGTGCATTCAACTAACAGAGTTGAACCTTACTTTTGATTGAGCCTTTCTGAAACGCTCTTTCTGTAGAAACTGCAATTGGACATTCTGAGCGCTAAGAGGCCTATATTGGGAAAAATAATATCTTCAAATAAAAACTACACAGAAGCATTGTGTGAAACTTATTTCTGATATGTTCATTAAGCTAACAGAGTTAAACCATACTTTTGATTGCGCAGTTCTGAACACTCTTTCTGTAGAAAATGCAAGTGGACATTCGGAGCGCTAAGAGGGTAATAGTGGAAAAAGGAATATATTCAAATATAAACTACACAGTAGCATTCTGTGAAAATTCTTTCTGTTCTGTGCATTCAACTAACAGAGTTGAACCTTACTTTTGATTAAGCCGTTCTGAAACACTCTTTCTGTAGAAACTGCAATTGGACATGCTAAGCGTTAAGAGGCCTACATTGGGAAAAAGAATATCTTCAAATAAAAACTACACAGATGCATTCTGTGAAACTTATTTCTGATCTGTAAATTCAGTTAACAGAGATAAAACATATTTTTGATTGAGCAGTTATGAAACACTCTTTTTGTAGAAAATGCAAGTTGAGATTTGGAGTGCTAAGAGGGTAATAGTGGAAAAAGGAATGTCTTCAAATATAAACTACACAGAATCATTCGGTGAAACTTCTTTCTGATCTGTGCATTCAGCTAAACAGAGTTAAACCATACTTTTGATTGAGCAGATCTGAACACTCTTTCTGTCGAAAATGCAACTGGACATTTGGAGCGCTAAGAGCGTAGTAGTGGAAAAAGTAATATATTCAAATATAAACTACACAGAAGCATTCTGTGAAACTTCTTTCTGATCTGAGCATTCAGCTAACAGAGTTAAACCATACTTTTGATTGAGCAGTTTTGAAACACTCTGTCTGTAGAAAATGCAACTGGACATTCGTAGCGCTAAGTGGGTAATAGTGGAAAAAAGAATATGTTCAAATATAAACTACACAGAAGCATTGTATGAAACTTCTTTCTGTTCTGTGCATTCAACTAACAGAGTTGAACCTTACTTTTGATTGAGCCGTTCTGAAACACTCTTTCTGTAGAAACTGCAATTGGACATTCTGAGCGCTAAGAGGCCTCTATTGGGAAAAATAATATCTTCAAATAAAAACTACACAGAAGCATTGTGTGAAACTTATTTCTGATATGTTCATTAAGCTAACAGAGTTAAACCATACTTTTGATTGCGAAGTTCTGAACACTCTTTCTGTAGAAAATGCAAGTGGACATTCGGAGCGCTAAGAGGGTAATAGTGGAAAAAGGAATATATTCAAATATAAACTACACAGTAGCATTCTGTGAAAATTCTTTCTGTTCTGTGCATTCAACTAACAGAGTTGAACCTTACTTTTGATTGAGCCGTTCTGAAACACTCTTTCTGTAGAAACTGCAATTGGACATGCTAAGCGCTAAGAGGCCTACATTGGGAAAAAGAATATCTTCAAATAAAAACTACACAGATGCATTCTGTGAAACTTATTTCTGATCTGTAAATTCAGTTAACAGAGATAAAACATATTTTTGATTGAGCAGTTATGAAACACTCTTTTTGTAGAAAATGCAAGTGGAGATTCGGAGCGCTAAGAGGTTAATAGTGGAAAAAGGAATATCTTCAAATATAAACTACACAAAATCATTCGGTGAAACTTCTTTCTGATCCGTGCATTCAGCTAACAGAGTTAAAACATACTTTTGATTGAGCAGATCTGAACACTCTTTCTGTAGAAAATGCAACTGGACATTTGGAGCGCTAAGAGCGTAGTAGTGGAAAAAGGAATATATTCAAATATAAACTACACAGAGGCATTCTGTGAAACTTCTTTCTGATCTGAGCATTCAGCTAACAGAGTTAAACCATACTTTTGATTGAGCAGTTTTGAAACACTCTGTCTGTAGAAAATGCTACTGGACATTCGTAGCGCTAAGTGGGTAATAGTGGAAAAAAGAATATGTTCAAATATAAACTACACAGAAGCATTGTATGAAACTTATTTCTGTTCTGTGCATTCAACTAACAGAGTTGAACCTTACTTTTGATTGAGCCTTTCTGAAACGCTCTTTCTGTAGAAACTGCAATTGGACATTCTGAGCGCTAAGAGGCCTATATTGGGAAAAATAATATCTTCAAATAAAAACTACACAGAAGCATTGTGTGAAACTTATTTCTGATATGTTCATTAAGCTAACAGAGTTAAACCATACTTTTGATTGCGCAGTTCTGAACACTCTTTCTGTAGAAAATGCAAGTGGACATTCGGAGCGCTAAGAGGGTAATAGTGGAAAAAGGAATATATTCAAATATAAACTACACAGTAGCATTCTGTGAAAATTCTTTCTGTTCTGTGCATTCAACTAACAGAGTTGAACCTTACTTTTGATTGAGCCGTTCTGAAACACTCTTTCTGTAGAAACTGCAATTGGACATGCTAAGCGCTAAGAGGCCTACATTGGGAAAAAGAATATCTTCAAATAAAAACTACACAGATGCATTCTGTGAAACTTATTTCTGATCTGTAAATTCAGTTAACAGAGATAAAACATATTTTTGATTGAGCAGTTATGGAACACTCTTTTTGTAGAAAATGCAAGTGGAGATTCGGAGCGCTAAGAGGGTAATAGTGCAAAAAGGAATGTCTTCAAATATAAACTACACAGAATCATTCGGTGAAACTTCTTTCTGATCTGTGCATTCAGCTAACAGAGTTAAACCATACTTTTGATTGAGCAGATCTGAACACTCTTTCTGTAGAAAATGCAACTGGACATTTGGAGCGCTAAGAGCGTAGTAGTGGAAAAAGGAATATATTCAAATATAAGCTACACAGAAGCATTCTGTGAAACTTCTTTCTGATCTGAGCATTCAGCTAACAGAGTTAAACCATACTTTTGATTGAGCAGTTTTGAAACACTCTGTCTGTAGAAAATGCAACTGGACATTCGTAGCGCTAAGTGGGTAATAGTGGAAAAAAGAATATGTTCAAATATAAACTACACAGAAGCATTGTATGAAACTTCTTTCTGTTCTGTGCATTCAACTAACAGAGTTGAACCTTACTTTTGATTGAGCCGATCTGAAACACTCTTTTGTAGAAACTGCAATTGGACATTCTGAGCGCTAAGAGGCCTATATTAGGAAAAAGAATGTCTACAAATAAAAACTACACAGAAGAATTGTGTGAAACTTCTTTCTGTTCTGTTTGTTCAACTAAAAGAGTTGAACCTTAGTTTTGATTGAGCCGTTCTGAAACACTCTTTCTGTAGAAAATGCAAGTGGAGATTCGGAGCGCTAAGAGGGTAATAGTGGAAAAAGGAATGTCTCCAAATATAAACTACACAGAATCATTCTGTGAAACTTTATTCTGATCTGTGCATTCAGCTAACAGAGTTAAACCATACTTTTGATTGAGCAGATCTGAACTCTCTTTCTGTAGAAAATGCAACTGGACATTTGGAGCGCTGAGAGAGTAGTAGTGGAAAAAGGAATATATTCAAATATAAACTACACAGAAGCATTCTGTGAAATTTCTTTCTGATCTGAGCATTCAGCTAACAGAGTTAAACCATAGTTTTGATTGAGCAGTTTTGAAACACTCTGTCTGTAGAAAATGCAACTGGACATTCGTAGAGCTAAGTGGGTAATTGTGGAAAAAAGAATATGTTCAAATATAAACTACACAGAAGCAGTGTATGAAACTTCTTTCTGTTCTGTGCATTCAACTAACAGAGTTGAACCTTACTTTTGATTGAGCCTTTCTGAAACACTCTTTCTGTAGAAACTGCAATTGGACATTCTGAGCGCTAAGAGGCCTATATTGGGAAAAATAATATCTTCAAATAAAAACTACACAGAAGCATTGTGTGAAACTTATTTCTGATATGTTCATTAAGCTAACAGAGTTAAACCATACTTTTGTTTGCGCAGTTCTGAACACTCTTTCTGTAGAAAATGCAAGTGGACATTCGGAGCGCTAAGAGGGTAATAGTGGAAAAAGGAATATATTCAAATGTAAACTACACAGTAGCATTCTGTGAAAATTCTTTCTGTTCTGTGCATTCAACTAACAGAGTTGAACCTTACTTTTGATTGAGCCGTTCTGAAACACTCTTTCTCTAGAAACTGCAATTGGACATGCTAAGCGCTAAGAGGCCTACACTGGGAAAAAGAATATCTTCAAATAAAAACTACACAGATGCATTCTGTGAAACTTATTTCTGATCTGTAAATTCAGTTAACAGAGATAAAACATATTTTTGATTGAGCAGTTATGAAACACTCTTTTTGTAGAAAATGCAAGTGGAGATTCGGAGCGCTAAGAGGGTAATAGTGGAAAAAGGAATGTCTTCAAATATAAACTACACAGAATCATTCGGTGAAACTTCTTTCTGATCTGTGCATTCAGCTAACAGAGTTAAACCATACTTTTGATTGAGCAGATCTGAACACTCTTTCTGTAGAAAATGCAACTGGACATTTGGAGCGCTAAGAGCGTAGTAGTGGAAAAAGGAATATATTCAAATATAAACTTCACAGAAGCATTCTGTGAAACTTCTTTCTGATCTGAGCATTCAGCTAACAGAGTTAAACCATACTTTTGATTGAGCAGTTTTGAAACACTCTGTCTGTAGAAAATGCAACTGGACATTCGTAGCGCTTAGTGGGTAATAGTGGAAAAAAGAATATGTTCAAATATAAACTACACAGAAGCATTGTATGAAACTTCTTTCTGTTCTGTGCATTCAACTAACAGAGTTGAACCTTACTTTTGATTGAGCCTTTCTGAAACGCTCTTTCTATAGAAACTGCAATTGGACATTCTGAGCGCTAAGAGGCCTATATTGCGAAAAATAATATCTTCAAATAAAAACTACACAGAAGCATTGTGTGAAACTTATTTCTGATATGTTCATTAAGCTAACAGAGTTAAACCATACTTTTGATTGCGCAGTTCTGAACACTCTTTCTGTAGAAAATGCAAGTGGACATTCGGAGCGCTAAGAGGGTAATAGTGGAAAAAGGAATATATTCAAATATAAACTACACAGTAGCATTCTGTGAAAATTCTTTCTGTTCTGTGCATTCAACTAACAGAGTTGAACCTTACTTTTGATTGAGCCGTTCTGAAACACTCTTTCTGTAGAAACTGCAATTGGACATGCTAAGCGCTAAGAGGCCTACATTGGGAAAAAGAATATCTTCAAATAAAAACTACACAGATGCATTCTGTGAAACTTATTTCTGATCTGTAAATTCAGTTAACAGAGATAAAACATATTTTTGATTGAGCAGTTATGAAACACTCTTTTTGTAGAAAATGCAAGTGGAGATTCGGAGCGCTAAGAGGGTAATAGTGGAAAAAGGAATGTCTTCAAATATAAACTACACAGAATCATTCGGTGAAACTTCTTTCTGATCTGTGCATTCAGCTAACAGAGTTAAACCATACTTTTGATTGAGCAGATCTGAACACTCTTTCTGTCGAAAATGCAACTGGACATTTGGAGCGCTAAGAGCGTAGTAGTGGAAAAAGTAATATATTCAAATATAAACTACACAGAAGCATTCTGTGAAAATTCTTTCTGATCTGAGCATTCAGCTAACAGAGTTAAACCATACTTTTGATTGAGCAGTTTTGAAACACTCTGTCTGTAGAAAATGCAACTGGACATTCGTAGCGCTAAGTGGGTAATAGTGGACAAAAGAATATGTTCAAATATAAACTACACAGAAGCATTGTATGAAACTTCTTTCTGTTCTGTGCATTCAACTAACAGAGTTGAACCTTACTTTTGATTGAGCCGTTCTGAAACACTCTTTCTGTAGAAACTGCAATTGGACATTCTGAGCGCTAAGAGGCCTCTATTGGGAAAAATAATATCTTCAAATAAAAACTACACAGAAGCATTGTGTGAAACTTATTTCTGATATGTTCATTAAGCTAACAGAGTTAAACCATACTTTTGATTGCGAAGTTCTGAACACTCTTTCTGTAGAAAATGCAAGTGGACATTCGGAGCGCTAAGAGGGTAATAGTGGAAAAAGGAATATATTCAAATATAAACTACACAGTAGCATTCTGTGAAAATTCTTTCTGTTCTGTGCATTCAACTAACAGAGTTGAACCTTACTTTTGATTGAGCCGTTCTGAAACACTCTTTCTGTAGAAACTGCAATTGGACATGCTAAGCGCTAAGAGGCCTACATTGGGAAAAAGAATATCTTCAAATAAAAACTACACAGATGCATTCTGTGAAACTTATTTCTGATCTGTAAATTCAGTTAACAGAGATAAAACATATTTTTGATTGAGCAGTTATGAAACACTCTTTTTGTAGAAAATGCAAGTGGAGATTGGGAGCGCTAAGAGGGTAATAGTGGAAAAAGGAATGTCTTCAAATATAAACTACACAGTATCATTCGGTGAAACTTCTTTCTGATCTGTGCATTCAGCTAACAGAATTAAACCATACTTTTGATTGAGCAGATCTGAACACTCTTTCTGTAGAAAATGCATCTGGACATTTGGAGCGCTAAGAGCGTAGTAGTGGAAAAAGGAATATATTCAAATATAAACTACACAGAAGCATTATGTGAAACTTCTTTCTGATCTGAGCATTCAGCTAACAGAGTTAAACCATACTTTTGATTGAGCAGTTTTGAAACACTCTGTCTGTAGAAAATGCAACTGCACATTCGTAGCGCTAAGTGTGTAATAGTGGAAAAAAGAATATGTTCAAATATAAACTACACAGAAGCATTGTATGAAACTTCTTTCTGTTCTGTGCATTCTACTAACAGAGTTGAACCTTACTTTTGATTGAGCCGTTCTGAAACACTCTTTCTGTAGAAACTGCAATTGGACATTCTGAGCGCTAAGAGGCCTATATTGGGAAAAAGAATGTCTACAAATAAAAACTACACAGAAGAATTGTGTGAAACTCCTTTCTGTTCTGTTTGTTCAACTAAAAGAGTTGAACCTTAGTTTTGATTGAGCCGTTCTGAAACACTCTTTCTGTAGAAAATGCAAGTGGAGATTCGGAGCGCTAAGAGGGTAATAGTGGAAAAAGGAATGTCTCCAAATATAAACTACACAGAATCATTCTGTGAAACTTCTTTCTGATCTGTGCATTCAGCTAACAGAGTTAAACCACACTTTTGATTGAGCAGATCTGAACTCTCTTTCTGTAGAAAATGCAACTGGTCATTTGGAGCGCTAAGAGAGTACTAGTGGAAAAAGGAATATATTCAAATATAAACTACACAGAAGCATTCTGTGAAACTTCTTTCTGATCTGAGCATTCAGCTAACAGAGTTAAACCATACTTTTGATTGAGCAGTTTTGAAACACTCTGTCTGTAGAAAATGCAACTGGACATTCGTAGCGCTAAGTGGGTAATAGTGGAAAAAAGAATATGTTCAAATATAAACTACACAGAAGCATTGTATGAAACTTCTTTCTGTTCTGTGCATTCAACTAACAGAGTTGAACCTTACTTTTGATTGAGCCTTTCTGAAACACTCTTTCTGTAGAAACTGCAATTGGACATTCTGAGCGCTAAGAGGCCTATATTGGGAAAAATAATATCTTCAAATAAAAACTACACAGAAGCATTGCGTGAAACTTATTTCTGATATGTTCATTAAGCTAACAGAGTTAAACCATACTTTTGATTGCGCAGTTCTGAACACTCTTTCTGTAGAAAATGCAAGTGGACATTCGGAGCGCTAAGAGGGTAATAGTGGAAAAAGGAATATATTCAAATATAAACTACACAGTAGCATTCTGTGAAAATTCTTTCTGTTCTGTGCATTCAACTAACAGAGTTGAACCTTACTTTTGATTGAGCCGTTCTGAAACACTCTTTCTGTAGAAACTGCAATTGGACATGCTAAGCGCTAAGAGGCCTACATTGGGAAAAAGAATATCTTCAAATAAAAACTACACAGATGCATTCTGTGAAACTTATTTCTGATCTGTAAATTCAGTTAACAGAGATAAAACATATTTTTCATTGAGCAGTTATGAAACACTCTTTTTGTAGAAAATGCAAGTGGAGATTCGGAGCGCTAAGAGGGTAATAGTGGAAAAAGGAATGTCTTCAAATATAAACTACACAGAATCATTCGGTGAAACTTCTTTCTGATCCGTGCATTCAGCTAACAGAGTTAAACCATACTTTTGATTGAGCATATCTGAACACTCTTTCTGTAGAAAATGCAACTGGACATTTGGAGCGCTAAGGGCGTAGTAGTGGAAAAAGGAATATATTCAAATATAAACTACAGAGAGGCATTCTGTGAAACTTCTTTCTGATCTGAGCATTCAGCTAACAGAGTTAAACCATACTTTTGATTGAGCAGTTTTGAAACACTCTGTCTGTAGAAAATGCAACTGGACATTCGTAGCGCTAAGTGGGTAATAGTGGAAAAAAGAATATGTTCAAATATAAACTACACAGAAGCATTGTATGAAACTTCTTTCTGTTCTGTGCATTCAACTAACAGAGTTGAACCTTACTTTTGATTGAGCCTTTCTGAAACACTCTTTCTGTAGAAACTGCAATTGGACATTCTGAGCGCTAAGAGGCCTATATTGGGAAAAATAATATCTTCAAATAAAAACTACACAGAAGCATTGTGTGAAACTTATTTCTGATATGTTCATTAAGCTAACAGAGTTAAACCATACTTTTGATTGCGCAGTTCTGAACACTCTTTCTGTAGAAAATGCAAGTGGACATTCGGAGCGCTAAGAGGGTAATAGTGGAAAAAGGAATATATTCAAATATAAACTACACAGTAGCATTCTGTGAAAATTCTTTCTGTTCTGTGCATTCAACTAACAGAGTTGAACCTTACTTTTGATTGAGCCGTTCTGAAACACTCTTTCTGTAGAAACTGCAATTGGACATGCTAAGCGCTAAGAGGCCTACATTGGGAAAAAGAATATCTTCAAATAAAAACTACACAGATGCATTCTGTGAAACTTATTTCTGATCCGTAAATTCAGTTAACAGAGATAAAACATATTTTTGATTGAGCAGTTATGAAACACTCTTTTTGTAGAAAATGCAAGTGGAGATTGGGAGCGCTAAGAGGGTAATAGTGGAAAAAGGAATGTCTTCAAATATAAACTACACAGAATCATTCGGTGAAACTTCTTTCTGATCCGTGCATTCAGCTAACAGGGTTAAACCATACTTTTGATTGAGCAGATCTGAACACTCTTTCTGTAGAAAATGCAACTGGACATTTGGAGCGCTAAGAGCGTAGTAGTGGAAAAAGGAATAGATTCAAATATAAACTACACAGAGGCATTCTGTGAAACTTCTTTCTGATCTGAGCATTCAGCTAACAGAGTTAAACCATACTTTTGATTGAGCAGTTTTGAAACACTCTGTCTGTAGAAAATGCAACTGGACATTCGTAGCGCTAAGTGGGTAATAGTGGAAAAAAGAATATGTTCAAATATAAACTACACAGAATCATTGTATGAAACTTCTTTCTGTTCTGTGCATTCAACTAACAGAGTTGAACCTTACTTTTGATTCAGCCGTTCTGAAACACTCTTTCTGTAGAAACTGCAATTGGACATTCTGAGCGCTAAGAGGCCTATATTGGGAAAAAGAATGTCTACAAACAAAAACTACACAGAAGAATTGTGTGAAACTTCTTTCTGTTCTGTTTGTTCAACTAAAAGAGTTGAACCTTAGTTTTGATTGAGCCGTTCTGAAACACACTTTCTGTAGAAAATGCAAGTGGAGATTCGGAGCGCTAAGAGGGTAATAGTGGAAAAAGGAATGTCTCCAAATATAAACTACACAGAATCATTCTGTGAAACTTCTTTCTGATCTGTGCATTCAGCTAACAGAGTTAAACCATACTTTTGATTGAGCAGATCTGAACACTCTTTCTGTAGAAAATGCAACTGTACATTTGGAGCGCTAAGAGAGTAGTAGTGGAAAAAGGAATATATTCAAATATAAACTACACAGAAGCATTCTGTGAAACTTCTTTCTGATCTGAGCATTCAGCTAACAGAGTTAAACCATACTTTTGATTGAGCAGTTTTGAAACACTCTGTCTGTAGAAAATGCAACTGGACATTCGTAGCGCTAAATGGGTAATAGTGGAAAAAAGAATATGTTCAAATATAAACTACACAGAAGCATTGTATGAAACTTCTTTCTGTTCTGTGCATTCAACTAACAGAGTTGAACCTTACTTTTGATTGAGCCTTTCTGAAACACTCTTTCTGTAGAAACTGCAATTGGACATTCTGAGCGCTAAGAGTCCTATATTGGGAAAAATAATATCTTCAAATAAAAACTACACAGAAGCATTGTGTGAAACTTATTTCTGATATGTTCATTAAGCTAACAGAGTTAAACCATACTTTTGATTGCGCAGTTCTGAACACTCTTTCTGTAGAAAATGCAAGTGGACATTCGGAGCGCTAAGAGGGTAATAGTGGAAAAAGCAATATATTCAAATATAAACTACACAGTAGCATTCTGTGAAAATTCTTTCTGTTCTGTGCATTCAACTAACAGAGTTGAACCTTACTTTTGATTGAGCCGTTCTGAAACACTCTTTCTGCAGAAACTGCAATTGGACATGCTAAGCGCTAAGAGGCCTACATTGGGAAAAAGAATATCTTCAAATAAAAACTACACAGATGCATTCTGTGAAACTTATTTCTGATCTGTAAATTCAGTTAACAGAGATAAAACATATTTTTGATTGAGCAGTTATGAAACACTCTTTTTGTAGAAAATGCAAGTGGAGATTGGGAGCGCTAAGAGGGTAATAGTGGAAAAAGGAATGTCTTCAAATATAAACTACACAGAATCATTCGGTGAAACTTCTTTCTGATCCGTGCATTCAGCTAACAGAGTTAAACCATACTTTTGATTGAGCAGATCTGAACACTCTTTCTGTAGAAAATGCAACTGGACATTTGGAGCGCTAAGAGCGTAGTAGTGGAAAAAGGAATATATTCAAATATAAACTACACAGAGGCATTCTGTGAAACTTCTTTCTGATCTGAGCATTCAGCTAACAGAGTTAAACCATACTTTTGATTGAGCAGTTTTGAAACACTCTGTCTGTAGAAAATGCAACTGGACATTCGTAGCGCTAAGTGGGTAATAGTGGAAAAAAGAATATGTTCAAATATAAACTACACAGTAGCATTCTGTGAAAATTCTTTCTGTTCTGTGCATTCAACTAACAGAGTTGAACCTTACTTTTGATTGAGCCGTTCTGAAACACTCTTTCTGTAGAAACTGCAATTGGACATGCTAAGCGCTAAGAGGCCTACATTGGGAAAAAGAATATCTTCAAATAAAAACTACACAGATGCATTCTGTGAAACTTATTTCTGATCTGTAAATTCAGTTAACAGAGATAAAACATATTTTTGATTGAGCAGTTATGAAACACTCTTTTTGTAGAAAATGCAAGTGGAGATTCGGAGCGCTAAGAGGGTAATAGTGGAAAAAGGAATGTCTTCAAATATAAACTACACAGTATCATTCGGTGAAACTTCTTTCTGATCTGTGCATTCAGCTAACAGAATTAAACCATACTTTTGATTGAGCAGATCTGAACACTCTTTCTGTAGAAAATGCATCTGGACATTTGGAGCGCTAAGAGCGTAGTAGTGGAAAAAGGAATATATTCAAATATAAACTACACAGAAGCATTATGTGAAACTTCTTTCTGATCTGAGCATTCAGCTAACAGAGTTAAACCATACTTTTGATTGAGCAGTTTTGAAACACTCTGTCTGTAGAAAATGCAACTGCACATTCGTAGCGCTAAGTGTGTAATAGTGGAAAAAAGAATATGTTCAAATATAAACTACACAGAAGCATTGTATGAAACTTCTTTCTGTTCTGTGCATTCTACTAACAGAGTTGAACCTTACTTTTGATTGAGCCGTTCTGAAACACTCTTTCTGTAGAAACTGCAATTGGACATTCTGAGCGCTAAGAGGCCTATATTGGGAAAAAGAATGTCTACAAATAAAAACTACACAGAAGAATTGTGTGAAACTTCTTTCTGTTCTGTTTGTTCAACTAAAAGAGTTGAACCTTAGTTTTGATTGAGCCGTTCTGAAACACTCTTTCTGTAGAAAATGCAAGTGGAGATTCGGAGCGCTAAGAGGGTAATAGTGGAAAAAGGAATGTCTCCAAATATAAACTACACAGAATCATTCTGTGAAACTTCTTTCTGATCTGTGCATTCAGCTAACAGAGTTAAACCACACTTTTGATTGAGCAGATCTGAACTCTCTTTCTGTAGAAAATGCAACTGGTCATTTGGAGCGCTAAGAGAGTACTAGTGGAAAAAGGAATATATTCAAATATAAACTACACAGAAGCATTCTGTGAAACTTCTTTCTGATCTGAGCATTCAGCTAACAGAGTTAAACCATACTTTTGATTGAGCAGTTTTGAAACACTCTGTCTGTAGAAAATGCAACTGGACATTCGTAGCGCTAAGTGGGTAATAGTGGAAAAAAGAATATGTTCAAATATAAACTACACAGAAGCATTGTATGAAACTTCTTTCTGTTCTGTGCATTCAACTAACAGAGTTGAACCTTACTTTTGATTGAGCCTTTCTGAAACACTCTTTCTGTAGAAACTGCAATTGGACATTCTGAGCGCTAAGAGGCCTATATTGGGAAAAATAATATCTTCAAATAAAAACTACACAGAAGCATTGCGTGAAACTTATTTCTGATATGTTCATTAAGCTAACAGAGTTAAACCATACTTTTGATTGCGCAGTTCTGAACACTCTTTCTGTAGAAAATGCAAGTGGACATTCGGAGCGCTAAGAGGGTAATAGTGGAAAAAGGAATATATTCAAATATAAACTACACAGTAGCATTCTGTGAAAATTCTTTCTGTTCTGTGCATTCAACTAACAGAGTTGAACCTTACTTTTGATTGAGCCGTTCTGAAACACTCTTTCTGTAGAAACTGCAATTGGACATGCTAAGCGCTAAGAGGCCTACATTGGGAAAAAGAATATCTTCAAATAAAAACTACACAGATGCATTCTGTGAAACTTATTTCTGATCTGTAAATTCAGTTAACAGAGATAAAACATATTTTTCATTGAGCAGTTATGAAACACTCTTTTTGTAGAAAATGCAAGTGGAGATTCGGAGCGCTAAGAGGTTAATTGTGGAAAAAGGAATGTCTTCAAATATAAACTACACAGAATCATTCGGTGAAACTTCTTTCTGATCTGTGCATTCAGCTAACAGAGTTAAACCATAATTTTGATTGAGCAGATCTGAACACTCTTTCTGTAGAAAATGCAACTGGACATTTCGAGCGCTAAGAGCGTAGTAGTGGAAAAAGGAATATATTCAAATATAAACTACACAGAAGCATTCTGTGAAACTTCTTTCTGATCTGAGCATTCAGCTAACAGAGTTAAACCATACTTTTGATTGAGCAGTTTTGAAACACTCTGTCTGTAGAAAATGCAACTGGACATTCGTAGCGCTAAGTGGGTAATAGTGGAAAAAAGAATATGTTCAAATATAAACTACACAGAAGCATTGTATGAAACTTCTTTCTGTTCTGTGCATTCAACTAACAGAGTTGAACCTTACTTTTGATTGAGCCGATCTGAAACACTCTTTTGTAGAAACTGCAATTGGACATTCTGAGCGCTAAGAGGCCTATATTAGGAAAAAGAATGTCTACAAATAAAAACTACACAGAAGAATTGTGTGAAACTTCTTTCTGTTCTGTTTGTTCAACTAAAAGAGTTGAACCTTAGTTTTGATTGAGCCGTTCTGAAACACTCTTTCTGTAGAAAATGCAAGTGGAGATTCGGAGCGCTAAGAGGGTAATAGTGGAAAAAGGAATGTCTCCAAATATAAACTACACAGAATCATTCTGTGAAACTTCTTTCTGATCTGTGCATTCATCTAACAGAGTTAAACCATACTTTTGATTGAGCAAATCTGAACACTCTTTCTGTAGAAAATGCAACTGGACATTTGGAGCGCTAAGAGAGTAGTAGTGGAAAAAGGAATATATTCAAATATAAACTACACAGAAGCATTCTGTGAAACTTCTTTCTGATCTGAGCATTCAGCTAACAGAGTTAAACCATACTTTTGATTGAGCAGTTTTGAAACACTCTGTCTGTAGAAAATGCAACTGGACATTCGTAGCGCTAAGTGGGTAATAGTGGAAAAAAGAATATGTTCAAATATAAACTACACAGAAGCATTGTATGAAACTCCTTTCTGTTCTGTGCATTCAACTAACAGAGTTGAACCTTCCTTTTGATTGAGCCTTTCTGAAACACTCTTTCTGTAGAAACTGCAATTGGACATTCTGAGCGCTAAGAGGCCTCTATTGGGAAAAATAATATCTTCAAATAAAAACTACACAGAAGCATTGTGTGAAACTTATTTCTGATATGTTCATTAGGCTAACAGAGTTAAACCATACTTTTGATTGCGCAGTTCTGAAAACTCTTTCTGTAGAAAATGCAAGTGGACATTCGGAGCGCTAAGAGGGTAATAGTGGAAAAAGGAATATATTCAAATATAAACTACACAGTAGCATTCTGTGAAAATTCTTTCTGTTCTGTGCATTCAACTAACAGAGTTGAACCTTACTTTTGATTGAGCCGTTCTGAAACACTCTTTCTGTAGAAACTGCAATTGGACATGCTAAGCGCTAAGAGGCCTACATTGGGAAAAAGAATATCTTCAAATAAAAACTACACAGATGCATTCTGTGAAACTTATTTCTGATCTGTAAATTCAGTTAACAGAGTTAAAACATATTTTTGATTGAGCAGTTATGAAACACTCTTTTTGTAGAAAATGCAAGTGGAGATTCGGAGCGCTAAGAGGGTAATAGTGGAAAAAGGAATGTCTTCAAATATAAACTACACAGAATCATTCGGTGAAACTTCTTTCTGATCTGTGCATTCAGCTAACAGAGTTAAACCATACTTTTGATTGAGCAGATCTGAACACTCTTTCTGTAGAAAATGCAACTGGACATTTGGAGCGCTAAGAGCGTAGTAGTGGAAAAAGGAATATATTCAAATATAAACTACACAGAAGCATTCTGTGAAACTTCTTTCTGATCTGAGCATTCAGCTAACAGAGTTAAACCATACTTTTGATTGAGCAGTTTTGAAACACTCTGTCTGTAGAAAATGCAACTGGACATTCGTAGCGCTAAGTGGGTAATAGTGGAAAAAAGAATATGTTCAAATATAAACTACACAGAAGCATTGTATGAAACTTCTTTCTGTTCTGTGCATTCAACTAACAGAGTTGAACCTTACTTTTGATTGAGCCGTTCTGAAACACTCTTTCTGTAGAAACTGCAATTGGACATTCTGAGCGCTAAGAGGCCTATATTGGGAAAAAGAATGTCTACAAATAAAAACTACACAGAAGAATTTTGTGAAACTTCTTTCTGTTCTGTTTGTTCAACTAAAAGTGTTGAACCTTAGTTTTGATTGAGCCGTTCTGAAACACACTTTCTGTAGAAAATGCAAGTGGAGATTCGGAGCGCTAAGAGGGTAATAGTGGAAAAAGGAATGTCTCCAAATATAAACTACACAAAAGGGTCAATCTACTAATTTATCTTCTAATAACTTTCCACCCAGGAGCATTCGTCCCTCTCATTAGACAGTTGTTCTATGCTTCTTTTTTTCACATTCTAATTGCCTCACCTGAACCAAAAAAAGAATGTGGATCTAGGATCAATACCTTTTGAAAAGTCATTTATTTCATTATATTATTTTTTCATATATCTGCATTATTGCATAGAATACCTGATTGGTCTTATGCTAAGTTTTTCATGTAACATTACCTCTGCAAGATGTTAATAAGTATCCTTCCAAAAATGTTTGAAAAATCTTGGGTAAAACATGTTACGTAAGTTCCTGTTTTATAGTTTTCCAAGAGTTTTACTATCCTTGGCCAATGACAAAGTTCAAAGCAGAGATACAGTACAGAACTTTTGTAAAACTTACCTATTTTTCTTATAAGTCTGTTGCTTTGTTTTGTTTTGTTTTGAACTTCTTTTCTGTGATGTGACATGAGACTGTGTGTTGAGTTAGGGGTGGGGACATACAGTAACAGAGGTTTAGGAACTGCTTTGCTAAAGCAAGTTTGAGGAGCAAATGGGGAGACTAATACAAGATTTTCCTTTAAGCAGTGGGAGTTGAAGGGGTAGGTGGTTTTTGGAGAAAGAAGAGACCCATTCATGGCACAGGCTTCTTTATGTTTCTGCTCTGTGTGATACTTAATGAGGATACAGACATTCACTTCCTCTATTTCCCACCCCTGGCCGGGGATAACCCAAAGGTACCTGATAAAGACACAGCCTTATAGCTGTATCAAGTATCCCTGAGTGTGTTAGGACTGGAGAGGCCTAAGGAATAAAAAACATACATGCATTAAATGGAACAAATACAGAGAAGAAGAAAACTCAGACATGGTACATTAATTGTGTACCTTTCCTTACAACCCAGCACATCACAGGGTACATGACCTGCTTCCTTTTGACCTGCTTCCTTTATGTTCACTGCATGAACAGGGAAGGGGGTTGGGGTACACGTGGGAGATAATTGTGTTTACTATGTATCTGGTATTAATACATCTATAGAGACAATTGGAATGACTATACTGGAGAAACAGCAAGAGAAGAACTGAAAAGGCTAAAACAAATACTTGGTTCTCTAAAAAATACTCCAAAGGATTTCTCATGTCTGACAAATTACATTTTAGTCTAATAGTAATAAGTGACCAAAACTAAGGTGATTTGATAAATATCATAAGGTATTTTACTGTGAAATTGATATCTATACGTATTGCTTATAAAGCTCAGTAATCTGTTCTTGAATTGAGAAATTACTGAGACAACATCAAAAGCTGTCATTTTTGTTTCTATGTTGTCGTTGTTATTGTTTGTGAGGTCAGAGCTTCTAAACTTTATGACTGTTTGAAAGGGGCCTATATAGACCTTGCCTGAATATTAAGTCATGTGAAATGATAAAAAGCTTTCTGATTTATTGGGTTAGACAAAGAAAAAATTGAGAAATTGAGCATCATTAAAATTAAAGACTTTTGTTATTAAAACTGTGCTTAGAATGAAAACAAAAGCCACAGGTTGGGAGAAAATTTTTTCAAAACATATTCAAAACATTTTCAAAACATATCAGATAAATTACTGGTATTTAATGTATACAGAGAACTCGAAAATAAGAAAGAAAACAACTCATTTAAAAAATAGTCCAAAGGTCTAAATACAGCTGTCAAATGGGGATTTTGAAGTTACTAGTCATGTATCATTAGGGAACTGCAAGTCACAGCAACCGTGAGATATTATTACATGACTATTAAAATGACCAATATCCAAAAGTCTGATGATACCAAAAGCTGGCAAATGTGAGGAGAAACAGGAACTTTTATTCATTGCTTGTGAGAATGCAGAATAGTACAGCTACTTTGGCAGTCAGTTTGGCAGTTTCTTATAAAACTAAACATACTCCTACCACACAACCCAGCAATTACATTCCCGGTATTTACTTAAAGGATTTGAAAACTTACATGCACACAAAAGCCTTCTTCCCATGAATGTTACAGGAGCCTTATTCATGATCACTAAAATCGAAATGTCCTTCAGGAAGTGAATGGAAAAATAAACTGTGGTATATCCAGGCAATGGAATAGTATTCTGTCAAGCTACAGAAGACACACAGGAACCTTTAAATGCATATTGCCAAGTGAAAGAAGCCAGTCTGAAAAGTCTACATACCGTATGATTCAACTACATGACCTTCTGGAGAAAGCAAAACTATGGAGACAGTAAAGAGATCAGTGGCTATTAGGGATTTGGAGGAGATTTGTGCAGTCTAAACATGTCATGTGCCAACAATGACGTAAAGATATGTGAGATAAAGTATGACGAATTCTATTGACAAACACACGCAATGGCTTCCATTTAACTGAGAAGAAACCATATACCTAGCACAAGTCTTTTTCTGTGCATTAACTTTTTGTAATACAACTATATGAAGTTATAGCCTATTTTATATATGAATAAAAGCATTTCCAAAGGTTAAGAAAGGGCACAGTGAGAGTGAGAAGCACAGTCTGGGTAGGCAGGTCAATCTAGTTTTCTATCTGTGCTTTAAACTGCTATAACCATCAACTCAATCTACTAATTTATCTTCTACATAAATTAGTAGAGGAAACGATGAACGGATGGAGCAAGGAAGAATTTTAGGAGAGTGAATCCATTATTCTGTATGACACTGTAATGAGGATTATTTGTCATTACACATTTGACAAAACCTACAGAATTCATAAGACAAGGAGTAAACTCTAATACAAACTACATACTTTAGTCAATAGTAATGTACCAATATTGACTCATCAACTCTAACAAATGTACCACACTATTGCAAGATGTTAAAAATCGGGGAAATTGGGGTAGAGGCTGAGGATGACGTGTGAATGCTTATTCACTTCTTTCTACAAACCTAAAATTGCTTTTAAAGAGTCAATAAAAATTAAAACAAGGCAGGGTTTTCATGCAATGGAAAAAAACACACAACTTTAGTAAGTGACTCATAATTATGCTTATGCCACTTTGCTAGATTACACTTCATTAATAAATATAGTTTCATTCTTTATGTTATAAAGCAGAATAAAGTCAGATATCTAGAGAAATTGATTTTAATGATTAGAGTAAAAGCATTTTCACCTCCAACGTCAGAATGAGTTCTTCAGAATCAGTCCATTTTATAGTTAAATCAATCATTGATTTTAAAAAAATATTGAGAAAAACTTTAACTTCACTTTTTCCATCAAACTCAATGTCATGACAGCATTGTCATTTCAATCTAGGATTAAAACCTATTTCTGGACCCAGTGGACTTACTGCGATAGATTCTGAAAATGTCAGACGTTAAAGTCCAGTCTTTGATCTGCTGTCCTCTGCAGTTATCAAAAGGTCAGTTTATCCTGCTTCTTTTCTCTCTTTTTCATATATCTTGCACTTCAGCTTAATATTAGTATTAAGCTAAATTTCTTATTTTATTTTGATTGATAAAGGAAAACAGATTGTTTCAATACAGTTACTGAGAATAAGCAGCAAAACGTACTTATAAAGTACACAAGAGAGCTATCAGATAAAAATGTGTTCAAAAAAAGATTTGGAAATTTTTATTGCATGAATGTTCAAATGGAAAGGAAAACTTTCTGGATTCTTTTTCCACCACACAGGAGTAGCAGCACTAAAGTAGTGAATAATGTCCGTTCAATTGGTAGTTTTCATGTATTTCTGATATCAGAAATGGACTGTTAGTAACTAGTTTTAAAAGCAGAGCATTTTTGTGCATGGCATTCCCCTGAATTCCAAAGCCCAAACTTAACTTAGGCTAATTTCTCTCTGCTGGGAGCCCCATTAATTTCTCATAGATAACATTTCATATATATGCGGCATTCTGATGATGTAAAGGAATTCACACCTTATGGGCCTACAAGCCAAATTTAATCAATGGCTTGCTTCATATGGCTGAGAGCTAAAAATTGTTTTGGCATTTTGGAAGTGTTTAAAGAAGGAGAAGGAAGGGGAGAAGAAGAATGAGTAGATGAAGGAGAGACAGAGACTACATATGGCCAGCAAAGCCTATAATATTTACTGTCTAGTTCTTTACACAAAGAACTTTTCCAATCTTGAACAAAACACACACATTTTCGTTATGCCAAAAAAGGACTACAATAAGTCTTCACTTAACATCATTGACAGGTGCTTGAAAACTGGTCATAGGTATATATATTTATGGTCACGTGATGTTTTGATACACGCATACGGAGGGATAAATTGGGGATGGTTAATTGGTACAAAAATACAGTCAGCGAAACCCATTTTACCATAGGTTGACATCAAAAGAGTTAAGCTTCTATGGCTTTTGGTAACTAAAACGTCAACAAACTTGTAAATAAAGATCAAAACACTTCTAATATTAAATGCTGAAATAAATTTCAGCTATTCATACGTTTAAGATTAATAAAAGCTAGTAAAATCATTATTTACCTACTTATTTCAGTTTAGGGTTGCAGTTGACCGCAGCCTATCCTGTCAGCTCAGGACGCAATGTGGGAACCAGCCCTGGACAGGGTGCCGTCGCATTGCAGGTGCACTCACACATACCCACAGTTACTCAGACTGGGACCACATAGACACGTCAATCAACCTCACATGCACAGCCTTGGGAAGTGAGAGGAAACTGGAGCATCCAGAGAATATCAATGCAGACATGGGGAGAATACATAAGCTCTACACAGACAGTGAACCCCAATTGGAATCAATTTGTTTTTTCTCATCAACATCATAATGAAATGACATTGAATGAAACGTCGTTATTCAAAGACCTGTTGTACTCAGTTCTAAACATTTCAGAATTAAGAGATCTACACACATCCTCTTCTATATAATGGAGTGGGTCTCTTAAAATTTCCTGGCAACATACTCTTAGCCTGCCTAGGAAACACTTTAGAATACAACTGCATTATAATAAATTTTCATATTCTATTCATATCTTCATATTTCTCCCTCTACTTATTAAGGTATAGTCTTGTATATGTAATCCTTCAGTTCCTGAACAAGGTGAACATATGATCTCATGATGTGTGTTTTAATTTCTTAACTTTGTTGAGATTTGGGAATGTGAGGATGATGGAAAGGAAAGAAAGGAATTCAGCAGCTATAAAAGAAATCTGACCTTTAATTTTTTTATTGAATTTGTTTCTTGTTTTATTTTTCCTTCCTTTGCACAAATGAGAACTTCTAGTTTTACAAAGGGTACCATCAACTTTAGGACAAAAATTTGTATTTGTGGCATAACACAAGTTGGAGACACAATGATTTAGAGATTGCATATCAATTTTATCAAATAAATGTGATAAAGTAGGTGATATGCACACACACACACATTTGTAGTGACAAAACCATTGACACAGATACCCAGATGGCACTTAATGTACTTTCAGCCTTAAATTCTTTCTCAAGGACAAGCCATTTGTTTGCAAATGATTTAGCATTCAAAAATGATTAAACACGGGAAAAAATGCATTGCACATAAAGTTCAGATTACAAGTGAATTAAAGTCACACTAATATAACTATAATTTATAATGAATTCAAATGGCTTTCAGAAGGGTCATCTGTGGAAGGTGAAGAGCAATCTGAATTTATTTTTCTGGTAACTGGTCACAGCAATGTTTTCTAGACTAGTGAGTGAGTGCTCATACAGCACCATGTGTGTTCAACAACACATAAAGTTGGATGACAAAATCTACTTTAGTGAGAAGGTAGCTATTTCCAGGGGCACCAATAGTAATGTCAGTTTTGAGTCTTGGGTTTGCTTTTGTTTGTTTACAAGGCGATGAAATGTTTAAGGAAAAAATAAATTCTACCAATCCATGTTGAGTGAACATTTCAATCCTTGTAAAGACCAAAGTCAGCTGCCACCATGCCATGCAAACCTTATAGTACATGACATGTTAAATCGGTAACCTCGAAAGGGACTTCTGAGAAGCTATGAGTAAAAGGCACATACAAAATGCCTCTGAGATGAATTCACAAATGAAATGGAAAAGGATAACTGTGTACATCCAAGAAGAATAGTAATTAACAGAAAACAAGAACACTTCTAAATTGAAAGAATCCCTAAAGTAAAAGAAGACCAAAGAAAAAGAAATAAAGATGAGAAGTGAAATGAGGCGGAAATGGTGAGCGACAAGGAGATACACTGAGAAAAAAAGTAGCTAAAGTTAGTGTGTTATTATTTCAGCAAAATTAAGTATATCAATACTGAGAAATATGACTTGAAATAGATTCAGTACCTCAAGCAGAAACATAAACAAATAACATCTGGGTTTTTCTTTTGATAACCAGTATTTTAAATACAAAAATCTAAAAATTTTGTCTTTGTGTAAGAGTTACACATTTATCATACCAATCAATAACAAAAAGGCGCTATAAATACTGTATGGAAATAAATGTCCTAACAGATGTTAACCAGACATCAGTCTTCACCGGTAAGGATTAGATTTGAAGGTGTTTGCAGATAATTAAAACTTGTTTTTATAACATAACTTAGCAGCTAAGTAGTATAATGAAAATGGGATATTCAAATTATAAGATATAAAATATTAAAGATAGAAGAACATGTTTATTTTTTCAATATAAATATTGTTACAGCTCAGAGAAACAGTATGAAATCTCAGGGCTCATGAAAGGCCACATTCTAGAGATAGTGATTGACAGGTATGGTAATTCCCCTACAGCGTGGTGCCTGTTGTCATGGAGTAGCATGTCTCCTACAGGGTACTACCAGCAGGTTCATGTAGGAAGAGCCAATAGTCCATGTGAGAAACCCCGGAAGGCTAAAGATAGAAGGAAATATTTGTGCCACGTTGAAGAGCAAGTTCACCAGGTGAATTGGCATGTGGCTAGGGTACAACTTCCCATACATATATAAATAATGAAACACACAAAAAATTATCAGAAAAGTATTTTATTATTATTAGAGTCACGATTAGCACTCTCCTCATCAGGAGAGTTTTAGGTTTTTTTCTAGCCCTACTCTATACTTTTTAAACACAGTCTCCAAGTTTCAAAATAAAAGTTTCTTATTTTTAATTCAAATCTCAATTAAAATAAAACAAAAACCGAAAATGTAGAAGTTCCTTATTTTGACCATCTATATATCATACACAACAAAAAGACTGATAAAATTCCACTAAACACAACAGCTAGATCCGTATTCCCGTTACTGCTTAAGCCCATTCCAATAAGGATTTTATACCAAATCTGCCCTTGCCAAGGCTACCTGGGGCCTTCATTTTATTATTTGCAATGGACAATTTTAACTTCACATCCATGTTGGCTTCCTTACATCCTAGATGCACATACAGCCAGATTTTTTCCATCAGATGTGATTTGATCCTCCAAATTCGGAATGCCTTGATGACCTCCTCTTTATCTAAAGATCACTTTAAAAAGCCTGAAGTATTTGGCTCTTCCCTAAATCTTTGGCCAGATGTAATGTCATCCTCCCATTGGCTTTCTTTGTCCAAACTACATTAGCCTTATCTCAGATCTTCAAACAAGTTATATTTCCTGCCTAAGATCTTTCTATGAGTGAGTGAAAGGTGTGACGAAGATAGTTCCTCTTTGCCCCCAAAGGTTTCATTGATCACGCTGATAATGAATTTACTGTTATTTTAATCTCTTACTGTTATACTCAGGCTTAAATTCTCTACCCTACACACTTCAGTTGACATAATTTTAATTTCCACTGTGATGCTTCTCTCTCTTCTGTCAACACTCTCTCCTCACAGGGTTTCATCCAGATCAGGAGTCAGTAACATTTTTGACAAAGAGCCAGATAGTAAATATTGCAGGCTTTGTGTTGCCAAGAGGCAAATTTATGGAACTTTCCCTGCTGAAAAATTTCCCTGTATTTTACATTTTAGACTTATAAATGCCACACGTACTTATAACTCATGAGCCATACAAAAATAGGTGGCAGACCAGATCTGGCTCATGGGCTATAATAGTTTTCCAACCCCTCACCTAGATTCATGACTTTAGGCATGCTCTATAGGCTACGATGATCTAACTCACATCTCTAGCCAAGTCAACTTGTCAGTGCCTACTTGATGTCTCCACTTGGATTCTAACTAGCGTCTTAATTTAAGATTAAAAAATGTAAAATCAATCACACATACGCACCTACCCACACCTCTGTCACTTGCAAACTGCCTCATGTCATCAAGACTTTGCCATATCACTAAAAGTGACCATAATCCCCCATGTCCCTAAATCCAAATACCTTGATATAATTCTTGCTCAGTAAATTCAATCATCTTCAAATCAACTTCCAATCTCAACTGATTTTCTCCAACTTTATTGCTACACTCATAATCCCAACTACCATCATCCTTCAACTGGACAGGTGCAATAGTCAGCTAAATGAACCCCCTTCCTTCACTAGTGTACCCTTCCACAATAGTACACCCTCCTAAGAGCTAACCTCATCGTATCACACATCCATCATACACTTTTCAATGTAGTTAATTTATATTCACATTTTGATATAAGATCTAGATTTGGTCCCTGAGAACACTCATGTAATCTCTCTCCATGCTCTTCCTTCATGGACATTCCAGCCAAACCGGCCTTCTTTTCTTTGTAAGAAACTATCAAGCTCTCTTTTTAAATTACAGAATCTTTATATCTGCCCTTCTTTCTGCTCAGAGCACCCCAGATCTTCAAAGTACCTTCCTCTTTGTCTTCACTCAACTCTCAAATGAAATATTACCTCCTCAGAGAGAAAAATGCTCTGAAATACCTACAGCCAGATCAGTGCCTTCCTCCTTGACAGTTTTACTCAGCCATGTTATCACATGTAATCTTCTTCGTAGTAGTGTACTTTATAGCCCTTCACACCATTGCTTTGTTGAGGTATTTGTATGTCTTCCTCCTCTTTCCCTCCTCACTACAGTATAGCCAATTGTGTCTTTGCCTTCTTCACTGCTATATCCCCTAGTGCCTGGTAGGCTTTCTATAAACAGCCATTTATTGACTTATTGACTACATGTATATGCTAATCCTTTTTACTAATTGTTGTTACACTATAAATTTCTCTTCTCCCTCTCTTCGCTTCCCTCTTCTCATGTCCCTTGATGCTTCCTACTCAATATTAACATGGACATCATTTTGTGTCTTCAGCATTTCTCTTTTCATTATATTATGATAGGTTAATTTTCCTAAGAAAACACTATTTTGACAAAAGCAAAGCATTAAAGTAAAGCAGCATAGGATCAATTTTTTCCTATTGAAAAGGAAACACCATCTTTCCGAGAAGACAATTCCACCAGGAAACAAAAAAAACACACACATTTCCGGTAAGTCCTAGTTCCCAAGACTTGAAGCCAGTATGTTTTTCCACTTTCAAGTATCCTTGACTGTAGAGATAAAAGGTATCCACTTAGAGATATTAACTCATTACCACTGCCTAAATTTGGTTTCCAGAAACACAACTTAATATGACATCAATGGATGTGATAATCATTTGAAAGTAGCTTTATCAAAATCATCCAACAGAACAAGTTACTTTCCTAATTAGCATCCTCGGTTAAATACCTAAATCTGATGAATAATAAGTTATGCATTATGCTAAATTGCATTGGCTCACTATCTTAGAATGCTTTCAAACTAATTAAAAATGAGATATTCAGTGATGAGAAACATAAAAAGATAAAAACCTATTTCAATCAGTTTAAATTAGAATTTAACATTTCTTCAATACGCTCTTTTGTAGTCAATTGCAAGAGTAATAAAGCAAAATTATTGAGTCTATAATAGTGACCGTTCAAAATTCATAGTGAATTATTAAAAAGAAAACTAAGGTCCCTGCCAACTTTCCACCTCACTTCAAAGCATAGCCAAGGTCATTACAACAGCAAGTAAAAGACTCCACACAATTCCCACTTCTTCGCCTCTATACTGTTACTTCTGGAATCTTCTACTGCTCCAAATTGTGTGTTTGCTCCAGACTCAGCAGTTCTCACCACCTTGTTCTTCCAATTGCCATCTTCTCTGTGCGGCCTTTCTTGACTACCCAGTTAAAAATTATCCTATCAAAATTATCTGATCCCCATCCAGGATTACTTTTCACCATCTAACTTACGATACTTTGCATATTTATGTGGCTCATTGTCTGTTATCTGTCTCCCTAAGTTAGAATGCGAGCTTCATGATGGCAGAGTTTTGGTCAATTTCCTTCACTCAATAATTCCTGACCCAAAGTAAACACTTCATAAGTATTTTTTGAATATACTAATATATAGTCCGAATTATCAAGGAACTTATAAATAAATAAAGACACAACCCAGCATATAGTGCAGCTTGAGAAATGTTGATAGTGTGGTACAGGAGGAGGTATGTAAACTATGAGAAGCAACAGTTAAATAAGAAGCAATCCAGAAAGACACACAGTGTGGGTGACATCTGAGTTAAAGGACAGAAGGTCAGAAGATAACCAGATGGAGAAAAGAGAGGAAGATCTTACAAACAAGCATCAGAAGTTACCATAAGAAAAGCAAGTACAAAATCATCAGAAGAAAAACAATTGCATCCCAGTTATTACCACAAACATAATTAACTATGAAAACCCAGAACAGTTCATGCTTTGATAATGCTAAAGTTGATACGTAGATTAAGATGTGATATAACAATCTGCAAATCTTAGTTTTCAGAAAACCTTTTTAGGCAAGATATGATGATTTAAGGAAGAAAAGTTGCTGATGGATGAGGCATGTTGTCCCTTAAAGACAAACACTATGAAGACTGCGTACAGCCTTTATAATGGAAAGGTGCCACGTTTTTTCTTTTCTAAGTCCTTGGAATCTCAGTTGGCAACTTTGAAATTCATGTGTAATTCATGAGCTTTTTAAAAGAAATGTAATAAGTAACACAAGTGATTCTAGAGCTTGTCTTTAGGCTGAGGTAGATATTGGCATTATAAATTGAAGTGCTAGAAAGGAACAATAAGAATTAAGAATAAGCAGTAATTTCTGCCAAGATCTGTGGCACCCAGTCTCACACATAAGGCTTTTTGGAATCTCTTGGTTTCCAAGGTTCAGGCTCTCATACTTTAGTTTGTACATAAAGGACTTAAGTTATTCTTAAAGCACAGTTTTAGCACTTCACACCAGGAGATGGTTATGAGACTGATCACAGGATAAAGTGAAATAGGATGTGTGCCTACTTGTAGAAGGAACCTCCTTCCTTTTGCCATTCTATTCCTACTTTTCTGGCAGGAAAGTCCTAGAAAAAATTTCATATACAGATTAATTTTAAACAATTTACATTATATTTTACTATTAATAGCTTCTAGAATATCTTAGCTTAGGCTGGCCCTGGTGGCTCACACTTGAAATCCCAGAATTTTGGGAGGCTGAAGTGGGCGGATCAACTGAAGTCAGGAGTTTGAGACTAGCCTAGCCAACATGGTCAAACCTAGTCTCTACTAAAAATCCAAAAATTAGCCGGGTGTGGTGATGCGTACCTGTAATCCCAGCTACACAGGAGGCTGAGGCAGGAGAACCATTGAGCCTGGGAGGTGGAGGCCGCAGTGAGCCAAGATTGTGTCACTGCACTCCAGCCTGGGCAACAGAGCAAGACTCTGTCTCACAAAAACAAAAAACAAACAAACAAAAAAAGAGTATCTTAGCTTATATATTTCTCACATCTGATCCTACCACTTTACTTCTTTTTTCCTGTTTATACCAATTATTTCTATTCCTCTTTACATATAGGCAGAAAGATAAGACTAAAATGTGTCATAGACAATGACATCTAGTAAATTGACGTATTCTTCATGTTTAATTCCACAACAGATTTCAAATACAACCAAAATCTCCAAATAAAATCTTAATTCTAAATTGAGTGCTTGTACAGTCTTCAAATATGTTCAAATAGAACATCAAAGCTCAATAAAAATAGTTATATCACTTGGGATGGTGTTTAAAATATTTTTTCCTAAATAAATTCAGCTTCAGAGGATGAGAAAACCTTCGTTAGGAGATGTTTTAAAGAACAAATTAAGTTAAATGTGAAGGAAATCATACTTTATTTTGTTGAATAGTAAGATTTTTTTGTTGCTATTGTGAATTAATGCCATCCAAATATTGAGTGATGTAATTCAATTTAGTAAAAGAAAAAAGTCTAAATTATCAACTTCTTTCCTTATAAAAATGAAATATGCTATAACTTGCATTTTTTCCATGGCAATGACCCTGATGATCAGAGAGGTTAAAACCTAAAAACATTTAAAATCATCTAATCTAAATTATAAAAAAGAAATCCCTTTCTTCAGAAAAAATAATTTTTTAAGGAAGCACTCATAAACAAATCTCTACTAGTAGATATAGAGCATACACATGTCTTACTATCTCCCATGCAGACTGCATAAAAAGGCGTGCTGGCTACTTTTAAGAAAACAACATTCAGATGTCTGGAAAGTATCTGAAATGCATGATTAATCTACACAGATAATTTTCTCAAGAAACCAAATTTTGAAGACAAGTAATTCAAAAGTCTATTGTCTATAAAGTAAATCCGCTGGTATACTTAAACTGCTGTAATCCTTTCTCTGTTTACCTTATAGTGTGCACCTCTCAAGCTATGGGAATGCATGTCTTCTCTAAGAAGAGCTGACTTCTTTTGTAGGAAAAAGCTGTTGGAAATGACTGTTAGGATTTCAAATGTTTGGGAGTGTGTATTCATGTGGGTTTTACGTGTTGAATATTTGCATTTGTAATTTTAAGATGCTTAAATCAAAAACTAAAATGACCTATGCAACATAATTCTGCCATAGGATAAATTAAATTCAATTAAATGTTCCCATACAAATTATTATCTACCACAATGTAAAAATATTTATATATCACAAAGATGTAAGAAACACTGACTTCTATTATACAGCAGAGTTCAATTTCACTACTACTTAGCTTGATGATATTTTAAGGTCATGTCTCTTGGAATACACATTCAATATTCATTGCCAAACGTCTGAGCTCACCTCTCTTGAAGCAATATTCAATTATCAAAGGAGAATAATTTACCAAGCAACCTCACAAAACACAAACTCTAGGTAGCATCAAGGTTTTTCAAAGTGATTATTCCTTACTGGTCGAGATCCTAAGATATTAAAACTCATAGATCACATGATCTGAGATTTTCTAATTGAAAAGCTGTAGCTGTAAACCTTTCATTCAAAGTCGGATACTACTTTCAGCTGTCAAAAGAATTATGCAATCACTTAAACTTCTGGAATGAAAGAGAAAATGAAGGGAACAATAAAAGTAACTGAAATGCACTGAGAAATGAACATAAGGAACCAAATGGAGGCAAAGACAGAGAGAGAGAGAGAGAGGGCTGTTTACCTAACCTTCCCTTCTTGAGTGGGTTTTCTCTGATATCTCTAGAGAACAATTGGATGTGTAACAATGAAATACAAAACACAAGATACTGTCTTCGTATAATTACTTGTAATGATTCCAAGATGGCATAATTTGAGAACTTGCTAAATAGGACAACAAAGTGATCTGCTTTTCCAAAATTTTGCCCCTTACCTTATATATTATTTCATGGTGAAGATCAATAAAACTGAAAATTGGAATTGCCAGATATTATCAGATTTTATTTTTTGAATGCTTAACAGCTGACCCAAAATCTGGTCATAAAAATGGAAGTTAAATTAAATTGTCCTCAAAATTTAAGTTTGCTACATTTGTAAGAACCACTTGCTTCTTCAAAATCTCAAACTTTCTCATATCTAGCAGCAAATTGAAATTAGGAATTTAAGCATGTAAATTCATCATGGAAACCAAATTGATTAAAATTTTCTGTGTATTCATGATAATGTTTAAAATTTTTGCTACATTTAAACCCTAAGTTAGTTACAAAAACCCTAAAATTATGCTTGTTTAAAAACTTGGGCTAACTTGCTTTTGAAAACATACTGACATATTCGTTCCATTCTTCTTATAATTATTTTTGTGTCACTCCCAAGCAGCACACCATTGTATATATCCCCAAAACGGCACTTCTTTGTTAAAGCCATTAGGACAGAAATATTTTTGAGCCAGATGCAATGGCTCATGCCTGTAATGTCAGTACTTTGGGAGGCCTAGGTTAGAGGACTGCTTGAGGATAGGAGTTTGTGACCTGCCTGGGCAACATAGCAAGACCCAGTCTTTACAAATGAAATGAAAATAAAATATAAAATAAACTGGCTGGACAAAGTAGTGCACACCTGTGGTCATAGCTACCAGGAGGCTGAGATGAGAGGACCATATGAACCCAGGAGTTTGGGGCTGAGAATGAGCTATGACTGCACCACTGCACTTCAGCCAGAACTATGGGTTGGTGAGTTAGAAATAAGTTCTCAGTTCTGAATATAATAACTGCTCCTGGCACTCCCCAGAATGAGCTGGGTTTTCTTTTGCCTCTCTATAGTCCCTCTTCCTCAGGAAATACCCCCATGGTTCTGCCCGCTGTGCTATTAATTACACAAATGCTTATTATATGTCAGTTCAGTTTTATCTAGATTCTCCCAAAGTCAGTGCTGAACTTAGTTGTTTGAAAATGTATATATTGTAATAGTTACCAAAAAGACCAAATACAGCTAGATATTTATGCTATTTGTTTTATTTGCATCGTAGGTATATTTCCTTTTAAAATTCATATATATCTTTCTCTAAGGATTGTCTCCGTTTTCAGATGTTAAGCACTTTCTCATGCACACACCACCTAAGCAGCAAAGACAGAGTCCACGTCAGGGAATGTCACATTCAGGATAAGTACCTATTATTCTGTAACTCAGAAGTAGGAAAATGGATGTCCTCAAGCAGATGCTTTTCTTGACAGATACAAAAATTTGACAAGGATCACTGACTGACTTCCAACCCACCATTCATCACTTTTATCTTATTTTGACCCTAAGGGTCCCAGAGGGATAATGGCACTACATTCCTATTTAGAATTCAGATTTCAGATTGCATTTCTTATATCATTGTTTATAAGTAGTGGTTGCACACAGTCGCGATAATACTATGACATTAATCTACATTCCTCGTTAAATCGATTTTTGTCTTCCGTTTTTGAGCTTAGCTACAATTTCTCACACGGTTTCTCTAGGAAGATTCCTCAATGACTGAAACATTTAGAACATGGTCGATTCATAAATACGACACTGGGATTCCCCAGTGACTGAAACATTTTGAACATGGTCCATTCATAAATACGACACTGGGATTCCCCAATGACTGAAACATTTAGAACATGGTCCACTCATAAATACGACACTGGGATTCCCCAATGACTGAAACATTTAGAACATGGTCCATTCATAAATACGACACTGGGATTCCCCAATGACTGAAACTTTTAGAACATGGTCCATTCATAAATATGACATTGGGATTCCCCAATGACTGAAACATTTAGAACATGGTCCATTCATAAATATGACATTGGGATTCCCCAATGATTGAAAAATTTAGAACATGGTCTATTCATAAATATGAAGAGCTTGTGTAGAAAGTATAATTTACTTATCCTATTATGCTTAAGAAATTATGTGAAATAATGTGAAAATAATCTTAAAACATTTGCATGCATATTTGCTGCAAGAGTCATCTTTCATTGATACTTAATCATAATCATGGACATGGTGGGTCCCAATAACCAATATTTAATGCAAGACTGTAAATTTAATAGAGAGAAAACCTTATTTATAAATTTTCATGTGTTCTTTTCTTGACAATAAGGAGCTGTGAGATTTGTATTTTAAAAGATACTTAGTAATAAAAACTTTAATTTTTAAAACTTTTATTTTTAAATTCTGCTTAATTGCATAAAAGTTAAAAGGTAATATTTAATATTTAATGAGGCTTATTGAGCTAAATGATGATATGCAGCTTGGGTTATACTTGCAATTATAAGATTTGCTCATTATACCTAAGCAATCTCCTTCACTCAATCTAGCTACCACTAAGGAAGCAAAATTCCCTGAATCATAGTATCAAAGCATTCCATTATGTTTTCTATTAAGTTGTTTTGTTCTTTGAATCATTGTCTATTTTAATTTATCCTTTTAGAAAGAAAACAAATTACTTAATTTGCATTTCCCACTAGAAGCTTCACTACAGCTAGACTTGGAATTGATTTCAGGCCATTTTTTAATAAATGATGGTCCCTAGTGAAAGATAGAATACTTGAGCCATCAATATTGAGTAAATAAAAGGGTTTGGGTAAATAAGAGAGAAGATACCTATTTTTCTCAAATATTTTAAATATCTAATAACCTATTCCTCATCTAAAACAAGCCACAATTACTGGAAATGATGGTCAGAGGAAGGTATTAGCAACCCTGTGTAATACTACATGTCATGTTGGATCACTATTACAGAGAAACAGTTGTCATGCTGCATTTTAGTAATTCTACACATCACCAGAGAAATAGACAACTCTTATAGCCAAAGAAATCCAACGTAGCTACTGTCTACATATTCTTGTTTTAGACCTTTGGTGAAAAAAACTACTATGTGTATTGAATATATTTTACATTAGTTTTATGACAAAAAAGAAAAATGAGAATTCTATTAGATGCAAATACAAATTCTGAATGACAGGAAAGAAAAATTAAAATCAAAGCTGATCTTAATTAACAAAATGTATTATCTGCTTACATGTATATACAACTGTTCATATAAAGGCACAGATGCATTTGTGGTTTTGAAAAATATCTATTTCATTTCAAAACTTCATTGAACAATATTACATATGGCAAGAAAACTGCTTTTTTTGAAGGATCTTTTAAAAAGTGTTAAACTTTATTAGATACTTCAAACTAGCAAAGCTCAACTTCATCACAATTATATAATAACACTGCACACTTTCAATTTTATCTGGAGAAATATACCTATCCCTTGAAATAACTCTGTAAACTTCCTGCTCACAGATTTCATTTCAAGCCTTGAAAATGCAGGAAATCAATGCCGAATATACTTGCCCGGAAAGGAAAAGAAAATTTCAGCGATGTCAGGATGTTTTATCACATAAAATACAGAATTGCAATTTGTATCTGAGCAGGCAACACACCTCCAAAAATAATACAATACTTATCACAAAATACATTCACAGATACTAGATTTGGCACAAACCACTCCATACAGCTATTGATGAAATCAGTATTGAAAGCCTTATTACAAAATCTATGGCCTTTTTCTACGCTCCAACAGACATTTCAGGATGCCACAACCTTGCAGCTCCACTCTCTCATTAATTTCCCCTAAATACACTTGGCAGAAGAATGAGAAACGTCACATTTTTCATTTAATTTCTAAAGAACATCGCATCCTTTAAGAATAGGTTCTTGAAATTTTAAAATGTAAAACATAAAAACCCTAAAGAGACAAACATCCAAAAACATAAAAACCCTAAACAGACAAACGTCCAAAAACTTTTCTTCAAAATCACGACAACTTTATATGCTACGTGTTCTTGTAAAATACCACACACACAAACTCACAGGCACACCCACCCACCCAAAACCCACACACACGCATATTTATGGCCTCGTAACACCTCACATATATATACATACCACCAACTACAACAGAGACACACGCATATATATGGCTTCATAAAACCTCACATATATATACATATCATCAATTACAACAGAGAAAAGCCAATTTCAGAAAGATGGCTTCAATTTTGATGCATTTACTCACACCTAATTCTATTTCAATTTAACTGGTGCAGAGATATTACAATACCCTGTAACAAAAACCTGACGGAAGATTGTAAAAAATTGCTTAAACATCAAACCAAAGACTCAACATAATTTCATCACAAAGTGAAATTCGCATCCAACTCGCAAAGAATTAGAAAATCCTTGCACTTACCTTGGCCTTGTCCATTCCCCAGATGACCCCAAAAGACCACCGTCATCATCAACAGCCCCGGAGCCCACGTCCACATCCTTCTAGTGACACGCTCATGTCTTCTGGCCATTGCATCTTAAACTCTGCATATTCAGTGGGGTGGATGTGAAAGTACAATAAATTACATTCTTAGAGAAATACACTATGACTCAAATCCCATATCTAATATGCACTGTGCATTTCTGAATTATCCTGCCTACAAGGAGGTATATTTGAAAATCATGCTTCCCTTTAGGGTTGTCATATTGATGATTAATACGAAAGCTCATTCATTTTTAATCTTTAAGCATTCATCTGAATTACATTTTTAATATCATTTTCCAAAACAGGCCACTTAACCTATGAATGTTAAAAAGTACTCCGGATATACATATTGGAGTTCAGTCAAGCAAAAGCATGGTGTATGGACACTACTTAAGTATAACTTGATATTTAGGCAAATTGATGAATTTAACATACCATGTAATCTCTACATATATACAAAAGGACTTTTCAACACATTTATGTAAGTTTTGCATAAATACCCTTGAAAATATTCTCAAGTTTTAAGTGGTATTCTAATTATGTCAGTAATTTTAACTGAATAAAGAGATGCATCATGTGCAAAAACTAATCTTGTTTACTTAAAATTGAGAGTAAAATTAATTATAGAAGGTACAAAACACTTGTAATTTTGATTTCAGATATATGACCCACAGGAACCTTCATATATACAAATATTATACACATATATGCAATGTATATTTGAATGTTCATTTTGAAACTGTTTTTCATACTGATACATGAAAATACTTAAATGTCCACCAAAGCAAGGTTATTTATTCATACATTTGAATGATATACAGTAGCTCAAAAGAATAAACTTGAGTTGCATGTACTAATATGGATAAGTGTCCAAAATGAATAGTGAAGCAAAATTAGCAAATTTAATAATGATAAGTTCAAAACTACACCTTTCATATGTAAACATGTGCAATAGTTAAAACTATACATTTTATGTTGCATAAATATATAATACAGTATGATAACGCATAAGAATGATAAACACCTTCAAGACCAAAGTTAGGAAATTACAAGACTACAATTTAGATGGTTACTAGGTGGAATTTTAAATCAGAGGTTACTCCTAAATCCCAATTTTTCCACAGTTGACAAAATACGGAGTTAAGAAAAATAAACTTAATGATTTCCAGAATGAACGCTTTATTCAAAATGCTACGTAATTACAATTCTAATAAACTTGCAAGGGAATCCAGTCACCCAGAAATTTTTTATGCCTTTCTCCTACATCACGAAAGGGGAAGATTTAATTACCAACTTTGCATTACTTAACGTCAGACACATAGTATCAGAGCTAAAGAGAAATTTAAGAAACACCTAACTCAACCTCTCTATTTTAAATGACCAAATGAGTTGAGAAGGTTACAATGGCATTTCTAAGTTCATATGTAAAAACAGAATTTTGATGACAATGGCAGTTTAAGTACTAATAAACACTCCTGGAAAAGTTACTGTAATCCAGGTTATTTTACTGTGCTAAATGCCTTACATTCTTTACCCAATTCAGTTTCCACAGAAATCCTATGAACAAAGCACTTCCAAAATTTACCACTTCACAGCTAAGAAAACAAGGCTTAGAGAAATGCTACACGATCCCCTAGTCATGAGGTTAGTAGGTACCACTGTGGAGACTGAGGCAAAACAGGACGATTTCAAAGCCTATGCTCTGAACAAGTAAACACTAAGCAGGAATTTAGTTCTAGATCTCCCAGTTGTAGTCCAATAATCAGCCAAAAAATGGTGCTGAGAAGAGGGGAAAGAAAGATGTCTTGTATATGGAGCCTCATATATTTGATCCCAAATAAATCTTCAAATTGAAAATCATTAGAGCACAAGGCAATAGAATTATTAGTTTCTAAAATCATCAACCTTTCCCAAGTTGAACATACAAGTATATTTTATCATACATATACTATATGTGTGTATAACGTGTGTTTATCTAAGTATTCCTGTGGTTTATATATCTGGATTTGGAATTACAAGTGTTTTGTGGTTTATTATTTATTTATTATTATACTTTGAGTTTTGGGGTACATGCGCACAACGTGCAGGATTCTTACATATGTATCCATGTGCCATGTTGGTGTGATGCACCCATTAACTCGTCATTTAGCATTAGGTGTATCTCCTAATGCTGTCCCTGCCCCCTCCCCCCACCCCACAACAGTCCCCAGAGTGTGATGTTCCCCTTCCTGTGTCCACGTGTTCTCATTGTCTCCCTCTGTTGCTCTGGCTGGAGTCAGTGGTGTGATCATAGCTCACTGCAGACTCCAAGTCCTAGGCTCAAGCGATACTTTTGCCTCAGCCTCTCAAGTAGCTCGGACTACAGGCACGCACCACCATCCCCGGCTAATTGTTTTACAGAGATGGGGTCCCACCGTGTTGCTTGACTGGTCTCAGCCTCCTTAAGTCAAGGGATCCTCCCACCTAGACTTCCGAAAGCACTGAGATTACAGGTGTCAGCCACCTTGCGTTTTTTGATTTCTTCAATTAATTTTACTTATACACTTGATTACACAAGATTAATTTTGTGTACATAATGAATCTCTTTTGAGGTTTAAGTTACTGATTAATTAGAGTACCACTTAACAAGCGTGTCATCCCAGCACTTTGGGAGGCTGAGGTGGGCGGCTCACCTGAGGTCAGGCATGAGCCACCATGCCCGGCTTACACACATTCTTTTCACTCCTGCTTTCAGATCTCTATTCCCTTCTAATTCCAGTGGAACCACTTTCACTTAGTATCAAAATATCCAGATCCACTCATCAAAGTGTAAATAATCCTTCAGCAAATTACCTTTGCAAATCTACTTTTATGTAATATTTCCTTAACTTCTTCTTACCTACATCCAGTAGTCATTTTACAAGGCAGAATATTTTCTATTTTATATAGAACTGAGGCAGTATTTGAAAAAAATCTCAAAACACTCTTCAGGAAGGACTGGCATCTAAAACACCAGTTCCAATATATATTTTAGTAACATTTTAAAGGACAGATGGTTTTCAAAATGTTATTATAATTTAAAAAAATGTAACCTTCCTCTCTGAGTTCATGTTTATGGAAAACTAATATTTCATAAATGCCAAGTTACTATGATGTATTGTCTAAATGCTGGCCCTGACATTCTATAAATGTAAAAATCATAACCTTCTAACTAACTTTGGTATTAGTCAACAACTGTGCTGATGAAAAGCAAAATCAATTCATTTAAAAAAAATTTTCCATGAAAAAAAAAACAAGTAACTTGTAAGTAGTAGCGTAGATGAACCAAAAAATAAAGTAACATTAACCAGAAAGACATGCCATGGATTTCTCTAATCTTTTTTTGGAACACACTTTTCATGCATATGAAAATAAAAATTAAATATAAAATGCCTACTTTATGTATGTACTTTTACTTGTGTCTATTGTTCTTTAAAGGTTAAAATAACTCCTAAAGCCTGCATAGCTGAGCCCATTGTGCTCTTCTGCCCATAAAATAGATTGGATGTGCAGTGAAAGAGGTATAACTTAGGCTTTCAGATTAGTTATGACGATGGAAACACAATTCTATTCAATAGTGTTCATGTTGGTCTTTGAAATGTTTAAGGTCACAAGGCAAAAGAGAACAGACTTTAAGAATGTTCGTGTATTACTTCTCGTCTTACCCAATAGCTAGATTAGTTCAATAAGGCCAGTGTTTTGGAGTAAACAGCATTGTGAAATGTGTCGCGGAGTCCGGAGGCTCCACCACCTACCTCCAGGTAGTTGTTCTGTCCGGTGGAGCCTAGACTAATACCTTAGGAGATGCATTACATCTACAGGTACCAACTAGGAAGGGTAGTCTTGAATTAAATGGCTTTAGACACGTTATAAGAGCAAATCGAAGCTTCCAGGTATTAGAACTACTTCAATCACAGAGCGTCTCTGGGTTCTATCTGTGGCCAGCATCATGTCTCTGTCTGCCCTCCCCGAATGCTTTCTCTCATCATGTGGATCTTCTAGATGGTTTTATTCTTCCCCAGCCAGCCAACTTGATCAACAAGCCTAGGTATATTAGGTATGTATAAAGTTGGTTCTTAAATAAAGTCCATTACTGTATCTAGGTAAGTAATGTCTTCAGACTTACAATTTCATTGATATCTATAAAGAGTGACTCTAGTTAGCTTCTAGTGTCAGTTTTCCTAGCAGCTTCTTTAAAAAAAAAAATCCTCTCTGTAACAAAGCTTCCTTGCAAGTATTGCTGTTGGCAATAGTCCTCTTTACTGAAATGCTTATCCGGTGAAACTTGCGCTGTGCCAGTGAGCCTGCAGGTTGATGGTCCTTTTGTTCAACTTCTCCATTATAAAGCAACCTCTCTGATCACCCTTTTAAAACTAAAGACCAAAGAGTCAAATGAGATCAGGAAGTGACCAGAGCTCACAGGTCATCAACTCCTCTTCTTAGCATATTATAGCACACAGTCTAAGCCCGAAAAACACAGCAGAACCCATTACAGCTCTCGAGTTCCAGTTATTAACATTGATTTTTTTCAATGGAAAATTTTCATTAGAAGCTATCACAGGACTCACATTCAGTAATAACTTAGATTAGGATACATACTGGAGCCTTTGTCCTTAGAGTAGGTACCACTGAGTCACTATTAAAAGGAGTCTTTTTGACCTTAGTAAATTCTCACAGGGCTTATCTCAGTCTAAACTGTAACTGGCCTTTACTAGTGATGTCATGTGTAATTCAAATTAATATTGTAATGTATATAAATTGTATATATAGTATAATACATGCATGTATTTACATTTATTTTATTTTATTTTTTAATAAGATGAAACTTAGAGGTTAAAATATGACTCTAGGCCATTGTGCTTTAGAATGAAGAGCACAGACATGGGTTGCAAATGTAAATTTTGGCCTAATTTAATTTCTGTGACAAATTCATTAATGTCTTCAAGGTTCAGGCTGTATGTGTGAGACAAATGAAAACAGCTCTAAGATTCCTGAAAACCCTAAAGTATTAAAATTCCACTCTGCCATTAGTTCAGATAAATCATTTGCCAATTTGCCCCACAAGAACCAGGCATCTTTAAATGGTAACATAACATGCACTTCTCTCTCCCAAAGTGTAGTGCATAAACGTTCTGCTTCTGAATAACACAGGATGCCTGCTAAAATGTGCTGTCAGGGGTATTAGTAAGGAAATGTTGTATCAAAACTTCTGCAGATGTGGCCCTGAAATACACATTGTAATAAATCCTCCAGGCCTCTCAAGTTAGGAATAACTGGTTTATAAAATTGTACTTACTTAAAAATTATAGATAAACAGATTTTACCAAAACCCAGTTTTTCTGATCTGAATGAAATAAGGCTCTATATTCAGACTGACTTTTCAGTGAAAAACAACTTAAAATAGTGACAAATCATGTATAAGTTTAAATGAATATAACTAGGAGACCTGAAAACTCAGGTTTAGCAATCATCTTCCAACAGTTTGAGAGCCCACAGGAGCCACAGAGCCCTCATGTCTCCCCAGAGAAGCGGGGTGATTCTTCCCCCTAAACACCATGCAATTCTTCTTCTTTTTTTTTTTTTTGAGACGGAGTCTCGCTCTGTCACCCAGGCTGGAGTGCAGTGGTGCAATCTCGGCTCACTGCAAGCTCCGCCTCCTGTGTTCACGCCGTTCTCCTGCCTCAGCCTCTCGAAGTAGCTGGGACTACAGGCGCCCGACACCACGACTGGCTAATTTTTTTTGTATTTTTAGTGGAGACGGGGTTTCACCGTGGTCTCGATCTTCTGCCCTCGTGATCCGCCCGCCTCGGCCTCCCAAAGTGCTGGGATTACAAGCGAGAGCCACCGCGCCCAGCCAACACCATGCAATTCTTGAAGTGAGTGAAAGCATTCCTGCTCACACTGATACCCTCTCAAGTGAACTCAAAGTTAAGCCATCTCCAGCCAGACCAGATACCCTGGCCCATATCTCATTCATTAATATATGTTGAGAAGCATTTGTTTCTTGGAAACTACATGAAGTGAATAGGCTGTGGACTCCACTGGACCTAGTGGTCTATATTTAACCAATTCCCTTCACACATATGTATCAGATGCTCTCTTAGTTACGGAGCTGCAGTGGTGAATAAGAAAGCCACAGTCCTGTACTCCTAGGGTTTCAATTCTGAAGACGAAGACAGGCACAGAAATCCAACTGAGCAAAGTGAAGAGATTATTACAAAATGTGTTCACATGCAAAGTGAAGCAAGGGACTGAATATCCAACAAGGGTGTTGGGGCGAACATTAGATATAATCTTAATTCACATTATATAAGATTCATACATATAATTTTTATATATAGATATATTAATTTGGGCCGGGCGTGGTGGCTTATGCCTGTAATGCCAGCATTTTGGGAGGCCAAGGCGGATGGATCACTTGAGTCCAGGAGTTTGAGACCAGTCTGATCAACATGGCAAAACCCCATCTCTACTAAAAATAAAAAAGTTAGCCGGGTGTAGTGGTGTGCGCTTGTAGTCCCAGCTACTCAGGAGGCTGAGAAAGGAAAACTGCTTGAACCCAGGAGGCAGAGGTTTCCATGAGCCAAGATTGTGGCACTGCACTCCAGCCTGGGTGACACAGCAAGACCCTGTCTCAAAAGAAAAAGAAAAAAAGAAATATTAATTTGGATTATACAGACTCTAACCACTTCTTTCAAGTGAGAATATTTAAGCTAAGACCTGAGAATAAAAAGAGTTAGCTTTTCATACAATACAGAAAGATTCGTCTTATAGGAAAAACCCCCAGTGTTCAAGGACCCTAATATATGAGCAAGATCTTGGCATGTAGAAGAAACCTGTGAATTGGATGAAATGAAAAACTGAAAAGTAGGAATCTGGATGAAGTACAGAAGGGAGAAAGAGTAATGTGAGACGTGGCTGAAAGAGAAGGATATGTGAAACAGTACAGGTCTTCATTAGTAATGATGAGGAACATAAATCTTAGTCCAAGTACACCAGAAAAGTGGGAGAGTTGGAAACTGAAAGACATGTTAAGAGATCACTTTGGTTTCTCTGTAGCTAACAGGGTGTCGGAGATAAGAATTAAAGTAAGTTGACTAAGGATGACCTAAGAAAATAAGCGTAGGTAAGAAAATATGTGGCTCTGGCTAGGCTGGGGACATTGGAAATCAAAATAGGTGGAGGAAATTACAGATGTATTTGGAACCAAAATATTCTTTAAATGAATGTTGAATTGGATATTGTCAGAATATTGAGGAAGGGCCAAAAATGACTTATAAGCATCTAGCATGGCTGGCAGTGCCACTTACTATCATGTGGGAAACCAGGACATGTTACCTCTGAATTATTCGAGTGCTATTGTCACGTAAATCATCAACTCCCAGAATAAAGGTCTGGACCAAACTCTAAGACTGGAAATTATGAGCTGTTTAGTAGTGTTTAGAGCTTAGAGAGAGTATGTGTGTGGAGAGAAAAGAAGAGCAATTAGGACAGAACCCTTAGAAACATCAACATTTAAAATTTGGGAAGAGAAAGAGAAACAAATAAATTGTGGGAAAATGAAGCTCAGGGTAGTTGCAAGGGAATGCTAAAAATGAACTATGGCATTTGAGGAGGAAAACGTGGAAACTGAAAGCAAGAGAGTACGGATGGATCGTGAGGGAGCAGCAGCATCTGTGTCCTAAGGAGAGTCTCAGTGAAAATGAAGGGTTGTAGGAATGAGGACATCTGGGCCAACGAGCTGGCAAGGAGTGATGTCCAGGAGGCAGAATATTTGCATCTAGATCCTGGTGGTACATACCCTTATAGAAAATGTTTCAGATTTGATGACAATAAAGTGGAGGAAAGAAAAAAAGTAATGGAAATAAAGATGTCAAAAAACGGGGAACCGAGGTTTGTACTGGTCCTTTCACGTGAAAGCTGAGCCACTAAAATGATGGCTGAACTTGCCTGAAGATGATATTGAGCAAAAGATCTAAAGCCTTAAATAAATGGCAAGAGGCCAGGTGCAGTGGATCATGCCTGTAATCCCAGCACTTTGGGGGGCTGAGGCAGGCATATCACCTGAGGTCAGGAGTTCGAGACCAGCCTGGCCAACATGGCGAAACCCCGTCTCTACCAAAAATACAAAAATTAGCTGGGTGTGGTGGTATGCACCTGTAATCCCAGTTACTCAGGAACCTGAGGCAGGAGAATCACTTGAAACCGGGAGGAGGAGTTTGCAGTGAGCCGAGATCACACCATTACACTCCAGCATGGGTGACAGAGCAAGACTCCATCTCAAAAAAAAAAAAAATAAGACCAGAGTGCCCAGGAGGGAGGTCTGTTGATGATGGTAATACCAAAGGGGCATGGCTGATATTTCCAAGGGGTTTGAGTTTCAAAGGAACAGTCTAATTTGCAAGGAGCGGAGAAATTAACAGTCTAGAAGTTGTAACGGGAACCAAGAACAACCACCTCGGCTTCCAGCCATAGGTATGTGGAGGGTGAGAAAAAGACCTGTCTCAATTTATGAAAGCTAGAGGAAAAACTGCACTTTAGTATCAACCAACTTTTGTTTTAAGATAATTACAAACCAATATGGAACTTAGCAAGAGTCAATTTTGACAGTTTCCTGCAGCTTAGTAAATTCTGCACAAAATTAAGATTTAACACAAAAGTAGAGAAAAATTTTAATGGCATAGCACATTTCTTCACAATTCCTTAAACCAAATAATTCCCTGTTCTTCTAACTCTCACCTTACACTATCAACTAGGCTTCTTATTCAATGAAAGGTTTAAGTCTACTAAGACACACACACACACACACACACACACACACGTCTTATCCAGCTGCAGATCTCATTTTTGAAGGTACATTGAAAGTACATAGATCATTCTATAATCATCAACTATGAAGATTGTGAGCAACTGGAACAAGTATTCTTGGAAAAGAAGTTTCCTGTGTATAAGAAAAAAAAGAGTCCAACTCTGGGAACTGACTTGGCTGAGTCATCATTATATGCCACTGGCAAGAAATCAAGAAGTAACTCAGGACTGATAAACTTTGTTAAAGGAAATGGAAACAGCCTATCTGTGAGGCTTAATTCTTGATAATCTGGCCAAGATATAGCATCTGGATAAGAGTTCACTGACTCAACTAAATTTTGTGAAGGTGAAGTACTTGTTAAAATGAAAGATCTATTTAGAGAGAAATAAGTAGACATAATGTCTGCACTATGGATAGGTGTATACCTGTTTTTTGCAAAAACAGTTTGTATCTTTGAAATGCTGGTTTGCCCTGGACAGAGCTAACTTAAATAGAGACCAGGCGCGGTGGTTCATGCCTGTAATCCCAGCACTTTGGGAGGCCGAGGAGGGTGGATCATGAGGTCAGGAGATCGAGACCATCCTGGCTAACACGGTGAAACCCCGTCTGTAGTAAAAATGCAAAAAATTAGCCGGGCATGGTGGCGGGCACCTGTAGTCCCACCTACTCTGGAGGCTGAGGCAGGAGAATGGTGTGAACCCGGGAGGCGGAGCTTGCAGTGAGCCGAGATCGCGCCACTGCACTCCAGCTGGGTGACAGAGCGAAACTCCGTCCCCAAAATATATATATATAGTTTTTTTATATATATATGTATATATACCCAAAGGATTATAAGTCATGCTGCTATAAAGACACATGCACACGTATGTTTATTGTGGCACTATTCACAATAGCAAAGACTTGGAACCAACCCAAACGTCCAACGATGATAGACTGGATTAAGAAAATGTGGCTGGATACATATGTAACAAACCTGCACATTGTGCATATGTACCCTAAAACCTAAAGTATAATAAAAAAAAGAAAAAAAAAAGAAAATGTGGCACATATACACCATGGAATACTATGCAGCCATAAAAAAGGATGAGTTCATGTCCTTTGTAGACACATGGATGAAGCTGGAAACCATAATTCTCAGCAAACTATCACAAGGACAAAAAAAACCAAACGCTGCATGTTCTCACTCATAGGTGTGAATTGAACAATGAGAACACATGGACCCAGGAAGGGGAACATCACACTCCGGGGCCTGTCATGGGGTGGGGTGAGGGGGAGGGACAGCATTTGGAGATATACCTAATGTAAATGATGAGTTACTGGGTGCAGCACACCAACATGGCACATGTATACATATGTAACAAACCTGCACGTTGTGCACATGTGTCCTAGAACTTAAAGTATATATATATATAAAGAGAAAACCATTAAAGAAAGGCTATAATACACAGGAACACACAGACATACATACACCTGTGTGTCTATATCTTCAGTTATCACACTTTTTCTATACAGACTCCACACAAGACAAACATGTTACATTTTATGAGAAACTATAAGTGGAAAGAGGAGAATTTGTGAAATCAATATAGAATGTTCCTTGTTTAGCATAATTCTAACTGTTTCTCATTAGAGGTCTGAGTATCAATCTGTATTATATGTGGCCATGCTGGCATTTGGGAAATTCCACAAGAAACTTTTTAAATATGAATTTGGAAAAGGGAAAAGGATTTTTAAAGTGTCTTTTTTTGTTCTGCATTCTATGTGGAACATCTATTTTGTGCTAACTGCTCGTGTTAGCTTGTGATTGCCTGTGACTATGTGGAAGATATACTTTACGTGACTATGTGAGCAATAGTCTTAAAGTTAAGAAATCTAAAATTTGGTTGGTTTAGTTGCTAATTAGGTAAATTACCTTGTAATGGTTACTTAACCTCTCAAAGATTAATTATCTTCAGTGGTACATTGAAGGTTCCATTCATATTGATTTTAGTAGACTTATCCTACTAAAAAGTAAATTTAACAGAAATTATTCTAGACCTCATTATTTCAGGAGACCCCACCCCAGCTTTTATTCCTAACTTCAAGAAATGCAGAGAAATTTAAAAATTCGATGTTCTCCCAATTCAACAGAATATAACTGAACTAAATCGATTTATGTATAATTCATTATTTCAACCTTTAACGCTATATCCGAGCGGTTTGTTTTCACCATAAAGTTATAGCTGTTTAGGCCAATAATTAAAGAGGACCTTGATAGAGAATGACAAGAGAGGATGATCACCCTATTGTCTATCTTCCAGCTGTTTTCAATGCCCTGAAGTTTTATTCACACCCAAATATTAGAATCTTATCTGAGAGAGCGTACTCAAATGATGAATCATGCTAATTTCTCAAGAAAAGTGTTACAGAATAATAAATGCCTTTCTGGTCAAAGCACTGATGCTCTGGAAATAATCTTTATCCAAATGAGGTACAGGAATTGTTAGGACTATTAAAAGTTTGTATATGATATCTGCCAGGTTCGACTGAGCTTCACTTAAAATCTACCATATTAGGGCCAAGTGTAATGACTCAAATTAGTGAACTTAAAAATTGTTTTAAAATGTTTCCTGGAGACATTTCAAATATTGCTCTCTGATTTATCACTGTTACTTTTGCTGAATTCAATTTGATGCCAAGATTTATTCAGATTAATCAAATGCCATAAACTCTGATACCTAATGTTCCTTAACACCTTAAGAACTTTTAAACAGATCAAATGTTGAAGATACGCTTTTAGTGAAACTGTACCTAAGCACATGAATTCTATTGAATATAGCTTTTTAGAAGACTAACAAAGAAAGAAGACTTAGGAAATTCGGAAACATTTTTTAAACCTTCTAGAGGGAATTAAACTACTGAAAAATAATTTCAATTGGTGAATCTAATGGCATTAATCAGAAGATAAGAAAAAAGTAACCATAAAACTTTATGGGGGTAATATTTGCTATGAGGATCAGGAAAAACAACTAATGGATATTAGGCTTAATATCTGGGTGATGAAATAAACTGTACAACCAATCCCATGGCATAAGCTTACCTCTGTAACAAACCTACACTTGTACCCCTGAACTTAAAAGTTAAAATTTAAATAAATAACGTTGTGCTATTAATTTCAACCAGAGCCTTTCCAAGGTGCAGGGAACTTTTGAGAATTTTATTTCTTGCAAAAGGAAACTTGATTCCTTGCTTAGGGCCTTCCTAGGAAAACCTCTATTCTTTGGAGAAGCATCATACTCCTACAAGATTTAAGGACCATCATATTTGTCAGACTTTTTTTCTGTTTTACTGTGAGCAGTTTACAGAACATAAAGAAAAATCAAATCCGAAGGTGCACTACACGTGTTTTATCAAAAGGAACATTTTTGTGTACTTTTAAGAAAATACGACAAATTGAGTTTTCTGACCTATTACCAAGTTAGACATCTTGAGTGAATTGAATCTGTTGTAATCCGGTTTGGTTTTCATCCCATGGCTCCGGAAAACTGACATTTATCTCCAATTTTTCAAATCTGCTTCTTTCCAGTACCTCATCTATACGACTATTATAGTACTTTTCATCTGCTTTTACCACTACACTATGGCTGCATTACTTTTAACACAGTGTCCCACATGTTACCCATTTCTACCTTATATAAAGAGTAGAAATTGAATTGTAATTGAGTATGCAGTTGCCTCATATTCAGGTCTTCAACTGAAATAACTCCAGCTATCTCAAAACTTCAACCCTCTCTGGAAGTATTGGACCAAATTATCCCAGATTATAGCACTCTCAGGCTAAAATTACTAATGCTTCTATAGTTTCAGAGACTGTATCAGGTTATTCAACACAACATTCCATGCACCATTCCAGCCTCATATAATCAGAGGACACTTAGACGACTTTAATAGCCTTCAAAAGACACCCTCCTCTTTTACTTATATATATATTTATTTATCTATTTATTTAATGGAGACAGGGTCTTACTCTGTCACCCAGACTGGAGCGCAGTGGCATAATCACGGTCCACCGCAGCCTGCACCTGCCGGGCTCCGATCCTTCCACCGCAGCCTCCTGAGTGGCTGGGACCACAGGCGCCGCCACCACGTCTGCCTGGTTTTTGTATTTTTGTGGAGATGGGGTTTCACATGTTGCCCAGGTTGATCTGAGACTCCTGGGCTCAAGAGATCCACCTGCCCCGGCCTCCCAAAGTGCTGGGATTACATGAACGAGCCATTGTGCCCAGCCAGTCCCGCCCGGTTTTTAACCTTCGTACTGTTTATATAATCATCCTTCACAAAATAGAACACTTCATTACTCGATGGTTCTCATTATTCTAATATGAAGAACTATATTAAGAAAATAAATTCCTGGCCGGGCGCGGTGGCTCACACTTGTAATCCCAGCACTTTGGGAGGCCGAGGCGGGCGGATCACAAGGTCAGGAGATCGAGACCACGGTGAAACCCCGTCTCTACTAAAAATACAGAAAATTAGCTGGCGTGGTGGCGGCGCCTGTAGTCCCAGCTACTCGGGAGGCTGAGGCAGGAGAATGGCGGGAACCCGGGAGGCAGAGCATGCAGTGAGCCGAGATCGCGCCACTGCACTCCAGCCTGGGCGACAGAGCCAGACTCCAGCTCAGACAAAAAAATAAATCAATAAATTTCCAATATTTCCTAGCATATCCAATTTAATTCTATACATCACATAAAAATAAAAGCCGTCTTACTGTGTTAGTTTCTTACTGCTGTTACAGTAAATTAACATAAACTCAGAGGCTTAAAACAACACATTTTTTTTCTTTATACTTCTGGGGGTCAGAAGTCCAAAATGGGTCTTAGTGTGCTAAAATCAAGGTATCATCAAGTGTATATTTTGTCTAGAGATTCCAGGAGAGAATTCACCAGGTTTGAGGGGTCACATGTATCCCTGAGCTCTTGGCCTCTGCACATCTTGGACACAGCACATCACTTCAGCCTCGGCTCCAGTTTCCCCAAGCTCTTCTGCTCACTCTGGTCTCTCCGCCTTCCTGTCTGAAGGTTCTTTGTGACTACAGTGGGCCCACCTAGATAATTCAGGATAATCGCTCCAGTTTAAGGTGAGGTGATTAGCAATCTTAATTCCACCTCTAACCATAATGCTTCCATGCTGCCTAACAACACATTCAAAAGGTCATCCTGCTAAGGGTCATTATTCTACCTACACACTAAGTGACTGAGAAAAAGTAAAGTTATCTATCATGCCTTACCTATGGCGAGGAAATAATAACTTATAATGATTTATCTACGAAAACCTGTTTTTAAAAGCTTTGGTCCTAGTCTATTGATTAAAGTTTTGGTATATTCCAGATAAATTTCATGTCCTTGATGCTAACACATTGTGCACAGTAGATGGCCTTTTTAAAATAGTACTGCATAAAGGAATATTTAAGGTTGTCTGGACAATAGAAAAGGAACTTTAGTTGCTATGCCACAAAAGGCCGGATTTCTGCACATTACACCTCCTACCAGTGCACACATGTGCCAAACTCCTTCCTGAAAGCCTGGTTTATGTTTCCTATGTGCTTAGCAATAGTTTTACTCTCACGACTGTTTATATTAAGTCCTATTTTTTAAAGCATATCCTCATTTGTTTGTTTTCCTGAGCCTCTGAACTGGATTTCATCTGGTATGTATTGCACAGGTTTGCACACTTGATTGTACGCTACCTTAAAGCATCCTCTTGTGTTCTGGACACGGTTATTTTTCTCCATGGTAAGGTGATAAGTTACTTCTCTGAGGACTTGCCACCTTAGAATGCAGTGGTGACATCACCTGCTCAGGCTCTGTCTGCAATGTGGAATTTAGTATTTTCCAACTTCTGGTCTAACTTGAACTTCATAATTAAGCAGAGCCGCCTTTTGAGGGAACAGTAGGGTGTCTGCCCCTAAACGTCTGTGTAAATGCAGAGACACATTTGGGAACATAACTGACTTTTATGTACAGAAGCCAGATGCATTTCATGCCCATGCATGCTTAGGGAAGCAAGTTCATCTCATCTATCACAATAAGCATCTGTGCCACTGAATTCCACTGCAGGATACTTTTCACACTTAGACAACAAAACATTTAAGGAAATAAAAGCTCTTTCCAATAAAAATGTGCATCAAATACTGTGTGTATGTTTTAAAAAAAACCTTCCTCTATAAGATAAGGCCACAGGAACTACTAAAAAAGCATTCTTGAAATACATTTTCTGATAGGAATCTAGGCCCTTGCCTTATATAAGATTTAAGGAAAGTGATGTGTGTGTCTTTATACTTGAAAGGCTGTTTTCAACAGCAAAGGGTATGCTTTGAGGTATCAATATAGTTTTGAGAATGCAAAAGTTTAAAAGAAATGGAATGCATATTCTCCAGGTATGAACATGCAATTGTCATTATTTTCCTACCATCTACTAGATTAGAAACAGAAGAAAAATTATGGAAATGTCTGTTTTCCCTCAATAGGAGTACCTATTTATTAAAGTTAATTAATTACTATTCTTTAAACATTTTCAAAATAGACTCATAAGTGACAACTTTCAGAGAAAACAAGGGTTTTTGGATGTAAATATTTACTTATAACATGGATAAAATAATTTTGTTAAATATTAACTCCATATTCATAATGTTCTCTATTGTTTTTGCATTTTGTTTAACAATAGAGAATCTAAGACATTTAGTGTTCATGAGTTTCATACAGTTTCCTGTCAATGTACTTTGTCTTTTTTTTATTGGACTACTAATCATTTATTTATGATTTGTTGGAACTACTCATATTTTAAATATGTCAAGTGAATTGCAAGCACTTGTTGCTGATTTGATATTTGCTTTTTACACATATTCATTGTATCCTCTGAAAAAGAAAAGTTTTATATTTTAACAAATTCCAATCCATAATTTTTTTTTTAAATTTTCTGTTATTGGTTAGGGCTATGTTTGGATATTTAATTTTAACCGTAATGTTGCAAGTGATATTTGTCTATGGTATTTTTTCTTTATATTTTGAAAAAGTGTATTTGACATCCACTATGGAATTAATATTTATTAATGACATATTATACCTTTGTGCAACTATAAAATACATATAGCCAATTATCTGAACACCATTTTATGAACTGTTTATCACTTATCCACTGATTTGAAACACTATCTTTATCATATATTGGATTTTAGGTTTATCGAGATTATGTAACATGAAATTATTTAATTATGAAATTATGTGAATTCAAGCATGACAGTCAGCTCTTCTTCCCCACCACTACCCTGTAAAAGGATGGATGGAATAATTGCTTCCCTATGGCTTAAGTGTATGAGAGGTATACAACATGGTCTTGATGAAGTGGGAACTACACAGAAACTGTTTTTGGTCCTGAAATGTACTCCAGCTTTACCAATTTGTTCTACACATATACCATTGAGGGTAGAAGCTGAATTTTGCTAATGATTATATTTACACTACTTAACATTGTGCCAGATACTGAGTAGATGCTTAGAAACATGTTTAATGACTTGTTTTATTGCTAGAGACCTAATTATCTGCTGTAGTGGTGCTATCTCATTCAGAATCATTTTGACCAGCCTTTCTCCATCATGAATAAAACACTTATTTACACACTTGTGTACATGCACATGTGCATAGAAACACACACACCCTTTGCAGAGACAAACTGCATCGAAAGCATGTACAAACATTATAGTATTTTTGTTGATTCTGACCTGATTCTGATTCTATTGTATACATTTTCATTCTGATCACAATAACAATAAAAATAGAAAACTATAAGTTGTGAAGCTGGAAGATGCAGAACATGAAAGATCGAATTACCAATTTTTTTTTCTATTTTCTTTAGTTGGCTGCTGATAAAATCAGAAAAGTAATGGACACAAAAATGAAAGTATGCAATGTGTGTGCGTGTGTGTGTGTGTGTATCACATGCACTCGTTTCCATGATGTACATATGGAATTTCATAACCAGCCAAACTAAGCTTCATAAGTGAATGAGAAATAAAATCCTTTACAGACAAGCAGATGCTGACAGATTTAGTCACCATCAGACCTGCCTTCCAAGAGCTCCTAAAGGAAGCACTAAACATGGAAAGGAAAAACCAGTACCAGCCACTGCAAAAACACACCAAAATATATAAACCAATGAAACTAGGAAGAAACTGCTTCAACTAATGTGCAGAATAACCAGCTAACATCATGATGACAGGACCAAATTCACACATAACAATATTAACGGTAAATATAAATGAGCTAAATGCCCCAATTAAAAGACATACACTGGCAAATTGGATAAAGAGTCAATACCCACAGGTGTGCTGTATTCAGGAGACACATCTCACTTGCAAGGACACACATAGGCTCAAAATAAAGGGATGGAGGAATATTTACCAAGCAAATGGAAAGAAAGAAAAAAAAGCAGGAGTTGCAATCCTAGTCCCTAATAAAACAGACTTTAAACCAACAAGGATAAAAAAGGACAAAGAAGGGCATTACATAGTAGTAAAGGGATCAATGCAACAAGAAGAGCTGAGTATCCTAAATATATATATATGCCAAATACAGGAGCACCAGGATTCATAAAACGAGTTCCTAGAGACCTACAAGGAGACTTAGACTCCCACACAATAATAGTGGGAAACTTTAACAACCCACTATCAATATTAGACAGATCAACAAGAAAGGAAATTAACAAGGATATTCAGACTTGAACTCAGCTCTGGTCCAAGTGGACCTAATAGATACCTACAGAACCCTCCACCCCAAATCAACAGAATATACATTCTTCTCAGCACCACATAGCACTTATTCTGAAATCAACCACATAATTGGAAGTAAAACACTCCTCAGCAAATGCAAAAGAATGAAAATCATAACAAACAATCTCTCACACCACAGTGTAATCAAATTAGAACTCAGAATTAAGAAGCTCACTCAAAACTGCACAACTACATGGAAACTGAACAACCTGCTTATGAATGACTACTGGGTAAATAGCAAAATTAAGGCAGAAATAAATAAGTTCTTTGAAACCAATGAGAACAAAGACACAACATATCAGAATTTCTGGGATACAGTTAAAACAGTGTTTAGAGGGAAATTTACAGCATTAAATGTCCACATTAGAAAGTGGGAAAGATCTAAAATAGACACCCTAACATCACAATCAAAAGAAGCAATGGAAAACACATTAAAAACCTAGTATAAAACAAGAAATAACTAAGATCACAGCAGAACCGAATGGGAGAGAAACACAAAAAAACCTTCAAAAAAAAATCAATGAATCTAGGAGTGGGTTTTTTGAAAAGATTAACAAAATAGATAGACCGGTAGCCAGACTAACAAGGAAGAAAAGAGAGAAAGATCAAATAGACACATTAAAAAACGATAAAGGGTATATCACCACTGATCCCACAGAAATACAAACTATTATTAGAGAATACTGTAAACACCTCTACACAAATAAACTAGAAAATCTAGAAGAAATGGATAAAGTCCTGGACACATACACCCTCCCAAGACTAAAGCAGGAAGAAGTCAAATCCCTGAATAGACCAATAACAAGTTCTGAAATTGACTCAGTAATTACTGGCCTACCAACCAAAAAAAGCCCAGGACCAGATGTCTTCACAGCCGAGTTCTACCAGAGGTACAAAGAGGAGCTGGTACCATTCCTTCTGAAACTATTCTGAACAATAGAAAAAGAAAGACTCCTCCCTAAATCATTTTATGAGGCCAGCATCACTCTGATTCCAAAACCTGGCAGAGACCCAATAGAAAAAGAAAATTTCAGGCCAATATCACTGATGAACATCGATGCGAAAATCCTGAATAAAATACCGGCAAGAGAATCCAGCAGCACATCAAAAACTTATCCACCACGATCAAGTTGGCTTCATGCCTGGCATGCAAGGCTGGTTCAACATATGCAAATCAATAAACATAATCCATCACATAAACAGAACCAATGACAAAAACCACATGATTATCTCAATAGATGCAGAAAAGGCCTTCAATAAAATTCAACACCCCTCATACTAAAAACTCTCAATAAACTAGGTATTGATGGAACATATCTCACAAAAATAAGAGCTATTTATGACAAATGCATAGCTAATATCATGCTAAATGGCCAAAAGCTGGAAGCATTACCTTTGAAAACTGGCCCAAGAGTAGGATGCCCTCTCTCCCCACTCTTATCAACATAGTATTGGAAGTTCTGGCCAGGGCAATCGAGTAAGAGAAAGAAATAAAAGCATGCAAATAGGAAGAGAGGAAATCAAATTGTCTCTGTCTGCAGATGACATGATTGTATATTTACAAAACGCCACCACCTCAGCCCAAAAATTCCTTAACCTGATAAGCAACTTTGGCAAAGTCTCAGGATATAAAATTAATGTGCAAAAATCACAATCATTCTTATATACCAATAACAGACAAGCAGAGAGCCAAATCATTAGTAAACTCCCATTCACAATTGCTAAAAAGAAAACAAAATACCTAGGAATACAACCTACAAGGGATGTGAAGGACCTCTTCAAAGAAAACTACAAACCAGAGCTCAAGGAAATGACAGGACACAAACATATAGAGAAACACTCCATCCTTATGGATAGGAAGACTCAATATCATGAAAATGGCCATATTGCCCAAAGTAATTTATAGATTCAATGCTATTCCCATCAAGCTACCATTGACTTTCTTCACAGAACTAGAAAAAAACTATGTTAAATTTCATATGGAAGCAAAAAAGAGCCTGTGGAGCCAAGGCTAACCTAAGCAAAAAGAACAAAGCTGGAGGCATGACGCTGCCTGACTTCAAACTATATTACAAAGCTAAAGTAACCAAAACAGCATGGTGCTAATACCAAAACAGATATATAGACCAATGAAACAGAATAGAGGCCTCAGAAATAACACCACACATCTACAACAATCTGATCTTCAACAAACCTGACAAAAGCAAGCAATGGGGAAAGGATTCCCTATGTAATAAATGGCGCTGGGAAAACTGGGTAGCCATATGCAGAAAAGAGAAACTAGACCCCTTCATTATACCTTATAAAAGAATTAACTCAAGGTGGATTAAAAACATAAATGTAAAACCTAAAACTATAAAAACCCTAGAAGAAAACCTAGGCAATATGATTCAGGACATAGGTGTGGGCAAAGACTTCATGACTAAATCACCAACAGCACTTGAAACAACAGCCAAAATTGACAGATGGAATCTAATCAAACTAAAGAGCTTCTGCTCAGTAAAATAAACTATCACAAGAGTGAACAGGCAACCTACACAATATGAGAAAATTTTTGCAATCTATCCATCTGACAAAGGTCTAATATCCAGAATCTAGAAGGAACTTAAACAAATTTACAAGAAAAAAAAAACAAACAACCCCATCAAAAAGTGGGCAAAGGATATGAACAGACACTCCTCAAAAGAAGATATGTATGTGGCCAATAAACATATGAAAAAAGCTCATTATCACTGTTCATTAGAGAAATGCAAATCAAAACCACAATGACATACCATCTCACACCAGTTAGAATGGTGATCATTAAAAATTCTGGAAACAGATGCTGGAGAAGATGCAGAGAAATAGGAACACTTTTACACTGTTGGTGGGCTTGTAAAATAGTTCAACCATTGTGGAATACAATGTGGTGATTCCTCAAGGATATAAAACCAGAAATACCATTTGACCCAGCAATCCCATTACTGGGTATATACCAAAGGATTATACATCATTCTACTCTAAAGACACATGTACATATATGTTTATCATGGGACTATTTACAATAGCAAAGACTTGGAACCAACATAATGCCCATCAATGATAGACTGGATGAAGAAAATGTGGCACATATTCACCATGGAATACTACACAGCCATAAAAAAGGATGAGTTCACGTCCTTTGCGGGGATATGGATGAAGCTGGAAACCATCATCCTCAGCAAACTAACACAGGAACAGAAAACCAAACACTGCATGTTCTCACTCATAAGTGGGTGCTGAACAATGAGAACATGTTGACACAGGGAGAGGAACATCACACACTGGGGTCTGTAGGTGGGTGTGGGGAAAGGGGAGGGAGAGCATTAGGACAAATAGCTAATGCATGTGGAGCTTAAAACCTAGATGACGGGTTGATGGGTGCAGCAAATTACCATGGCACAAGTATACCTATGTAACAAACCTGCATGTTCAGCACATGTATCCCAGAACTTAAAGTAAAATTTTAAAAAATGAAAGTATGCAATATGTGTATGTGTGTGTATACATACATATAAAACAAGCACTCATTTTCATTATGTACATATATGCACATTATGAGTGTGAATATATGTTAAATAATATCCTATCAGTTTTGTATTTGTAACACATATATGTACATGCATATACAACAAATAGAGGTGTTTTGCATAATAATTTCATTTATATTCATTTCATCAGCTAAGAACTAGAAAGAATTTAAATCAAAATCAATTATTCATTTACAGGTGTTTTTAACCATCATCTCCCCCTTTATCTTCAGTTTTATGCCTCCTTGTATTGCCATTTTGTGACTTTTTTGCCATAAATTATACATATTTGGAACAGTCACTTTAAGAAATTCAATCTTTGGATAAGATCTCTAAGATTGATTTAGTATGAATACGTGTGTGGGCACACACTTGACAAAGAAAGGTCAGTTATAAATATATGTGTACACTTATCAAAATAATTCACATAAAATCTCTGAATAAAATTATCTGTATGCTTTTTCTGTCAATAAAAGCAATATAGTATAATTCTTGGTAGTAAACCTGTTTGTTTTCATTCTGTTGCCTACCATGTGAGCTGCCATGTTGGTATAAAACATCGATCATTTGATATTTTACTACAGCAAATAATAGTGATCCCCACGAAATAATAAATAAATCAGTGAGTTTCACGGAAATAAGTTTTTGGATGGATCAGATAATTTGAAGTTGTTAGTTTATTCTCCAGCAAGGTGAAAGAAAAAAGCTGTTAGTTTGTTCTCTATCAGGTGATCGAAGATGAAAACTAAAGTTCTCAAGGCCAGTGCATAATAACGGTGCCGTATTCTGTGCATCAATCACCATTACCAAATACCTATATTGCCAAATATTTCATGTACCGCTTTAGTGGTGATTAATCAATGTGCCATGGCACTGAAACTGAAACGAGACTTTGTAGTACAAGTGATATTCAAAGGGTTTTGAAAATTTATCAGCTCTATAGATATAGATGAAAATTTATCATCATCTATCTAGAAATCCTGTTTTTATAAATGTTACCTAGCCAAATATTGGTTTTATTTACTTAATATTTAGAAAACATGAGTTTAGTAAAAATTGTTCAGATTTTCTTAATGTAGTGTGTGAAATTACTATGTAATTATACAAGAAATATGCTACACAGCTGAATACACAAAGAGGTCAGCAGAGGGAGCAAAAGGTGCCTTTCCACTATAATCCACAGCAACATCACCCGCTCTTCTCTCTACATCATCGATGTATGTTATCTAAAGTCCTGTGCAAATGCCACCTCAACACGAGTCCTCTAGCCTTGCCTTCTTATCAGAAGCAGCTCGAAAGCCCCGATAATTCTAGAACCACTGAAAAATACACACTTGTTGCAAGGATTGAAAAGCCTCATATTGCAAATTCAGAATTCACAGTACTGAAAAAATTCATAATTTTTTTAAAGCTACAATACTGTGAACTATACAAAATGAATTATGTTGGGATCCGATGACTCTCTTCATTCCAGCCTATCTTATATTTTCTCATTCATTTCTCCACATAGTCACAACAACAGACTCACTATTACATTTCATTAATGGCTATTTTATAATAAATGATCTCAATAGCATTTCTGAAACCTCTGCTGTTCTGGTTTTACAGAACTCTTGAATTTTTGAAAAAGACCTGACTCTTATGCTTAGAAAAGCCATCATTTCTTTCTGTAAGCTTTCCGTCTTCTATAAGCTTTACATGTTCCATAAGCAAACATTCGCTGGTTTTGTGATCAAACTAGAGAGGCAAATTCAGTTAATAATAACAACGTCATTTATCATCCTCAAATCTAGTGTTATGGATAATACGATCTCCACAAGGAGACGGTTGCACGAGCGACAAGAGAAAGACAATCAACAGTCTTTTACTCATACCAAGATATGTCCACACACACTTGTTTCAACAGTCAAAGTAACGCCATATGTCCCCAGTGATGTGGGTGGGCAAAAGGAACAGTTGGCCTGCTAATGAGGGCCATATGTACACGCAGCCTATCGTACCATCCTTCTTACTTATGGTTGCTGAAAACTCAGTGGAAGAGCTTGCTCTGAGGAATGGCATGGCTGGAGGAGGAGAGGCTTCCTTAAGAGCAGGAAAGGACCATTTGTTGTACAACTACTGTATCTCTGAGACTGGGAGCTAAAGATACGCATGTACGTTACTCATTCTTATTAAGAGTTACTTACGCATCCGTAGAGTTCTTTACTCCAGTTTCACCTTCTTTCACTAAATTCTTTTGCATTTATGTGCAAAGGGATTTTGGGCCCTTTTCAAAAATTACTTTTCCTAATCAATCTTGTTAATTTGATGTTCATTTACATCGGCTTCTCTTTATTTTTAGCTTGATTTCCAGAAAAATTATACTTTCTTTGACATTGTTAAATGTTACAATATTAAAAGAAATGAAAAAGACTTAAAAACTTAGAATATTTGAATGAGGGTTTCTGGAAGGCAGAGAGAACAATAAGGCAAAAGTACTTACTGCACTACTGTTCCAAAGTAAAAGAAAAACAAAGATTTTAAAAATGATTATAGCAGCTTTGTATCTCAACCAGGGTTTCCTTTGAAATTTCTACAACTGCAAACACTATTCAGCAATTTGCACTGATTATAAAATTTATTGTTTTAAGGTCAATTGTGATACTATGATCAGATAATATAATTTACTTTACTCTTAATGGCTTCATTTTGACAACGGAGGGAGCTTTCAGGAAGGACAACGCTTCCTGCACAACAACCAGTAAAGCAGGTCACATCCATTTTCAATATAATTTTAAGAAAAATGAAGGACAAACTACTTGTGAGGCAGCAAGAATTCATTTGCATTAAATTAATTTGAACAGGGCATTTCAAGTTCTCTCTGGCAACAATGGAATAAAGGGGAAAATGAATCTATCTTATGCAATGATCCTCTTCTAGGTTACAGAAAGATTTGAAAGGCTGACATGACCATTGCTAAATTTCTTCTAGAAGTCTATGATTAGTGTCATAGATATAACTCATGAGATAAAATATTCACAAAGAATGTCTGTGAACTGCATCAATTGTGATGGAACTACTGTCTAACATCCCTTTGAAAAGTTATATTCTGCAAAGGTTAAAAAAACACCAACCTTTCGATGCTTTCTTATATGGATGAGCTTTTGTCAACAAGAACTAAGCTTCACAATTAAGCACTATGGAAGATAATGTTCTAGGTTAATTTAAACCTAACTAATCCAGGACTTGGCCTTGATAAATAATGGGTTTAATTAATATTTTTGACCCTAGCAGTGCAAATACTTTTACTTATATTTTACTAAAGCTAGTTTTGACAAATCTAAGGGTATTTAATTTATCAGTATCTGTTGTCAGATGAAAACTTCCCCATCAATACCTTCTAATGGTTCAAAAATAAACTGTTACCCCCACAGATACATTGTTTTTCCATGCGTAAGCAAGTACATTAATTTCAGGGTCTCAAGGCATAAAAGTGATATTACCACTTGTGATAGGCTGCATAATAGTCCCAAAAGATGTTCTTCACCTAATCTCCCGGCCCTGGGAATGTGCTGCCTTACACAGCCAAAGGACTTGTAGATACGATTCATTTAAGGATCTGGAGACAAGGTGATTATCCCAGATCATCCACGTGAGTCCAAAGTAATCACAGGAGTCCTTAGATGAAGTGGAGAGAAGGACTCAAAGTTAAAGGAGGAGACAGCGCGGAGACAGAAACAGAAATAAAAGCAACGCACCTTGAAAATGGAGGAATGGGGAAAAGACAATGGAGACAGGTGCCACCAGAAGCAGAAAATGCAAGAGAATGGATTCTCCCCTCAGCACCTCGAGAAGGAACCCACACTGCAGACACATTGACTTAGCCTAATTAAAGTGATTTTGGACTTCTGATCTTTGAAACTGCAAGACAATAAATATGTGTTAAGTTATGTAAATGTGTCGTAATTTGTTATAGCAGCAGTAATACAACTAATACACCACTACAATAAGCAAAGGAAATAAAGTGCAATAGTGACAAACTTAAGGGTTTCCAGGAAAGAGAAACGAAGTGGTAAACTCAATCACAGGATTATATTAGTAACTGTAGTATATGTTACTTGCTTACCCTTTCAATCACATTATTGCTGTAATTATCATTATCATCCAATCAATATGATTACACCAGTATGTATAACTTAGACATGAAAATTTTTTTCTATTTCACTCTTCCCATAATTCCATGCAGCTACCCCTAAGCAACTATGTATCTGATGAAGCTAATATTTTCAGGGAAAATCTTCCATGTTAAGCAGAAAATTTACATCTAAAATTAAATTCTTTTAAGGCAGTCTGGGGACAATACCTAGAAAATTCAAACATTACTTCTCAAGAATACCACTAGCAGTGAGTTTGTGACGCTATCTTCCACCAACTGAATCAAAATTAATTTTAAATATTTTCAAAGCAATATTTTTAAAAATCGTGTACACATTTTTTCCTCTTGGTAAAAATAAACCACTTCTCAACCATCCATTATATTTATGTTAGTTACATGAAGTCCATACATGAATTATCATACCACAAATAGAAAACTATTTAAATAGAAAAATCTCACTTGGTGCTGACAGAATGACAGCATAAAACTGTTAAGCATGAGGAGAAAGTTGTTTGCAGTGTAAATATTTCCCTTTTCCTATCAAAGTGTGTCCTGTGATCTAGCGCTCTTCTCTCCACATGCTTAAGTACAGCAAAAGTTATAAAAACACTCATTCTAGTTTTCTATACTTTAATGGTTGTAGAACATCAGAAGAGAATTGGGAGATGGGAATGTTTTGTGCTTGACATTGCATTTGAGGGGAAAATAAAAACTTGGACATAATATGTGGGATGTCTTCACAGTAATACATGGGAGGGCAAGCAAAAAATGCTATCAAATTTCTACCATGCGCTGAGCCCCTTATATAAACAAATATCCAGCCTTTCTAATGTACTAACAACCACTCTTCATAGCAGGTATTCTATTCCCAGCTTGTAGGTAAGAAACAAAGCTTCAGAAAGGGATCTTCACCAATGTCACACAGTCAATAAAAGGCAGAACTAGGGCAAATATCAATAATAAAAATAGCAATCTAATCCTAATTGGACCTGGCACTGTTCTAAGAAGAAAATCATTAACAAAGGATTTTGAGTTACCACACTCTTAGTCTCCCCGTTTTACAAAAGAAGCAACTGGGGTAAAGTGAAGCTATGCCGTTTCTTTTCAAGCTCATATACCTAACAAGATACCACTTTAATCATGGGTCTCTGATAGATCGTGTACCTCATTTCTAGCGTTTGCTGAGATTTTTCTTATTAACCCTAAGCAAGTATTTGATCCCTGGTAAGTATGCTGTAATTTTTTCACCGCTCATTCTTATCACGGTTCTTCAAGAAAAGTACAGTTCAACACATTTGTCCTATTTGGTTACAAATTTTGAAATTCAAAATATGTATCACACTAAGCTGTTAGCTCCATTTGGAATTTTAAAAAACTAAATTTCTCACTCAGTTAAAAAAAATTGCATTGTTTACTCCCATATCTACAATATAGCTTATAAGTGTATATTTGTATTGAAAACATAATTTTCTACAACTTTTATAATATTTAAATACTATTTAAGGTTTTAATAATATTTAAATATTTAAATAATACATTTAAAAACATAGTTCAACAAGTCCGAATAATCCATCACTTATTTATGACAGAATATTTGTTCAGTATCTTCTGTTTGTTCACTCTTGTGTAATATATCCTATTTTAAGAATCAAAAACTTCTCTTAATGTCAACACTACAGCCTCTTCACAATTCCTACTTATTCCTAATTACCCTTCAGGAGCAAATAAAATGAATTTATCCCAAATTTCTTTGCTTTGAAACAACTTCAGTGAAAATGGTGGTTGTCAACCATATCTACCATTCATATATCCCATTGTTTTCTGCATTAAATTTCATCTAATACTCCTTATGCCATCAGTGTCACTACAAAGGGGGACAGGGGATGAATCTCATCATGAACAAAGGTATATACACTAGATCTTAGGATGTTCAATCATTTCCTTACTCTATTATGTCCCATCTGAACTACTCATATTAAAATGAGCAACTATATGAACATGGTACTTTTAAGAAAGGATGTTCAAAAATTAATTCATATCTTGTACAAATTGGTATCCAAGAAATCATGACCTAATAGGCATCACATATGTGAATGAAAAAATTCACTTTCAGCAATGAATGTTGATGACACTCCTTTAGCAAGAGTTGTACCGAGCTACCCACAACTCCTCAGCACTCACTATTCTCATACATGCGGTCGGACAATGTCCAAGGGTGCAGTGATTCTGTCCAGAGGCTTTTCTGGGCCGTTAGAGCTGTCTCAGCCTGTGTACAGGGTTATACAGACACTCTAGGGCATTCATGACTCTGATCACTGGAGCAGCCCTGTACTAACTGCAAATTTATGGAGGAAACTTTCAAGTCCTCTTGCCCCCCAGTTGGGGTAACTCTGTTACCTATTTCATGTGGTCTCAGTTCTCCAACAAAAATGATCTCGGCCTGCTCATCTTACTTCCATTTCACTACATGGCACAACTAGAAGTTGACTAGGTATTCTGCTTTAATGTATATGCAAAGCCCTCTTGTTCAGGAATGTTTGTAGAATAATATTTCTAAATTAGGAATACAATTGGTCTTGTTCTTTCCTGAGGGATAAAATGTCATCTCTCTTCTTCTCTCCCTCTCTCCTTTCTTCCTAACTCAGCTAACCCTCTATCTGAAAGAATTACAAAGGAAGAAATCTAGGGCATTGTTTAGCATTCTCAGGAGGATTGGAAATGTTGGAATGACAGCGAGTATCACACATACACTGCTTGAAGTATTTTGTAGGATCCAAGGGAAGAGAAAATTTTGACATTCCAGAAAATTTAAGTCATCCTTTTAATATCAGGACCAGAAAGAAACAGGTCACACGGGCAAGAGCCATAAAACTAATTATCTTGACTCTTTCCAGAATACCTGAGCTATAAATGTACAGGGAATCCTGTAATCAGATGCAAAGTTGTGTATAATATACTTAGTTCCCAAATGTAACTAGGAATTTTATGTATATAATGTGAAAAATCGTTCCAAAGTATTTGAGACTCCAAAAACTTTCCTAGCTAGCATTCAATATTCTTGCTTAACTTCTCCTTATACCCCGAACTGTATTGAGCATGCATAGACACACAAAAGCTAGGATCAACTATTACCGCTTAAGAAAGAAAAGGAGGAAAACGGCTGTATTATAGGGATTTAGTTTTCTTCCTCAACTCTTGAAGAAGCCTATTTGTATCAGCCCGTGTCAGACAACAAAGTACTTATCAATAAAGTTTTATGAATGTGGTCACATATGAAATATAAGAGCATTCAGTTTCTACCTCTCCTTTTCTCATAAATCCTACATCAGATAGACATTAGCTATATCTGCCAATGTTTCCACGGAATCTTAAAGACTATTCACTGCAAAGCTGGCAGTGTAGCCTGAAAGCAAGTTATGTCTGCGTTGCAACTTCACACTAAGTGGTTTAAAAATACAACTAAATGTGGCCTGTGTTTATCTTGATTATAAGACATAAATTATCCCAAGAATATTCTTAGTAAAAATTGGGTCTCCCGGTCAAGCCACTTCTATTAAGAAGGACACAGGTCAGTTTTTAGGAGTTTAGGTGTTATTTGGAAGTTAGGAGCATCTAAATATGGAATATAACTCCATTAAATTATAGTATATTTTATATCAAAGAGAAACGACAAAAATAAGAAATGTTTTAAGTATTTTTTCGTATAGCGTGTTCATATATAATTACTTCAGTAGTCTCAATGTAGTCATGCAATTGTTTGGGTAAAGAACTAAACTTGAAGTTAAATAGCATAGGTCTGAATTCTTATGGTTTATAACATTCATATATTTTATATGTTCCAGAATAATATGTAATTTCTAAGTTTATAACATAATAATTACAGAAATCTAGGTAAAGTAATACTTCTGTGACACAGTCTCTTCATCTACAAAATGGAATATTGCTTTTCTCCTTAAATTTATATTAAAAATTGGAGAAGTAATATATGTGAAAGAACCTTACATTAAATATGCAAGTTTTATTTGTTGAATTCAAACAGTCATTAAAGAACAAAATAAAACATTACATTTGGATTAACAAAGTAGATACATATATCTCAATCTGAGAAACCTTTAAGCTCTCTTGACCATAAAATGACATTGGATCCTATAAGAGAGTTTGGTAAATATTTGAAAGATATTTCAATTTCACACCTAAATGTTGATTCTGACATTTATTTCCTAAACTTATCATTTGTATACTTACCTGCTATTAAATCCACAGGGGTCATGTCACTAACTGTATGCCCACCGATTTTATTGAGAGGTATTCAGCAAGGCCCACAAAGTAAGTATTGAATTTTTTTAAAAAACAGACCCAAAACACCTAAAAGCAAAACACTTAGTAAATTCTTATAATCATGAAGATCACAAATTAGTGCTATTAGTAAGAAAGAAACTTCTAAACCAAATAAAGTCCTAATACCTCCAACGAATTTTGTCTCTCTGATACACACACACACGATTAAAAAAAAAAATGAAGGAAATGTAAAAAAATAAATAAATGAAGGAAGTTCTGTGGGAAATGTCCATAATTTCATGCCCAGAATTTCCCTATCAATCTCTTTCCCCAAAGTTCTTCCGAGAAAATAAAGTTGCCTTTCTCTCAACGTTAACTCATCACTTTTCTCATAGCATTTTCAAAAGAAATATTTCCTGTCAGCCGGCCACTTAAACTTTGTGCTGTTAAAGAAATCCAAAAAGGTATCAATTTTGCAACAAAGGATAAAGAGGAGACGAAGTGAACCAACATGGCTTTTAAGCTAAATTGCCGTCACCTGTCACAGGTTGTCTAGCGAGCCTCAAGTTCCCTCTAATAAGCTTATGGAGGGTGCGGAGCAAAGGCACCTCAAGGTGCTCTGCGGGTTTTCCCCTGGTAAATTAGGCTGAAAGGAAAAGAGTCCCACCCCCCACCCCCAAACTTGGAGACCAGGGCTGCCCTGCCGAATGCTGTGCCCAGACCTCCTACTTCCACGCCCTTCCAGTCCTTTCCTCGGCTTGGAAAATTGGGCATGAGGCAAGCTAAAGGAAGGACAGAAGGCCAAAACGGGCATCCGGGAAGCCAAATTTCTGTCTCAAAAGCTCGTCTAGAAACGCGTACATAGCGCGTGCCTTGCGGACATCTCCTAAAACCCCGTTCACTGAAGCTAATTCCTCCCGAACGCCCCCACGCCGGCTGAGGATCGCAACCGCCCATCCGCCCCTCCAGCCTGTGCAGCCGCCCCCAAAACCTCCCGTGAATCGGGAAATGTCAAGGCAGCAGCGCTTGGGGAGCCGAGCAGCCTCGCCAGTTCCAAGTCTCTGGTTCGAGACCCCTCGCTTCGCCTCTTTGGGGAACTCACCTGGAGTCAGGTTTAGATGGCAGCCTCCACCCAGGGGACCGGGAAGCGGCCCCGGGAAGCGCCGCCGCGTCCTGTGAATAACGAGCGCAGCGCAGCGGAGCAGCTCCCCCTGGACTGGCCGCTCCCCGATTCCTCCCGCTCTGTCCGGGAACCGTCCCTCCGTTCTTTCCTCTCCCTCCCCTGCCTGCAGCCGCCGCGCTCCCTCCTCCTGCTGGTGGCTCAGGGCTGTGCTTCCGCCTCCCTCCTGCGGGCGCACGAGCTGCCCGCGCTGCTAATGAGCAGGCTCCAGGCTCCGCCCGGCCAGGGGTGCGCACACGCCCCACGCCGGAGACGAGCTCCCGGGAGCGGAGCTATGGATACGCCTGCTGCGGCCGCTGGAGAAATGAACTGGAGGAGGCATCCAGCATCTCACACTTTCTGGCCACTCAGCTTAACTAAGCCATAACCCCAGACTTCTTCCTAAATCTCCAGTAATTTACAGGTGCTGAAAAGTCAATGAGGGGTTTGAGCACAATCTGTGTTAACAGTATTGCCAGTATAGAGATGCTAATCTGGCTAGATTCTAGGGATGAAATGTTCAAGGGACGGTATATGATTCTTTCTGGTGGTTATTTTGACATATTTTGGCTATACTTACAGATCTGTAAAATAAACCAGCAATCTTCTAATCATGACAACACAGATTCCTAATTGAAGGCAGCTGATACTTATTAAATACCAGGCTCTGTTTAATAGGCTCTTCTTTCCCAGCTGATCTTTACTACAATTCTGTGAGCACTACTAGCACCCCTATTCTATATTTTAAGAATTTGGGTTTAACTTTTAAAACAAGACGGTCTTAAAACAAGACTAAGGATCATGTCCAACCTTGCAGAGATTCTAAGTTTCTGAGCCTAAATAATAACTGATATCTGTAGCTCCCACAACCCATACCCTGTGTATAATGTGTTGCAGCATCTTGGATGGTACTGTGTAACTGAACCAACAAAGATAATAGGACCATCAGCAAATACACACCACGATACTAATGAATACCTAGAATCCTAGTGAGACTTGTAAATAGTCAAGCACCCTAAGTAACAATAGTTCAAGTGCATGCTAAACATGGTGATTACTTATAAAAGAACAGCAACCAGTATGAGTGAAGACAGGCAAATAATGTTCAAAATGTTCAGAATCAATGTCCAGCCACTTATGAGTTGAATTCCCCACTCTAAAAAGGAGGCCAGATGTGATGTATTCTAAGAAGTCTACAATGGGCGTGGTCTTTTCACAACCAAAAAGGGCTTTTTAAACACTTATATCCCATTAAGAATATGCAATAGCTAATTAATATTAAATCTGAAAATCAGTGATAATTTATTTCAACTAACCTTACATGAAAAAATCATTACTCATTCAAGCTTTTAGAATTAGATTAAATAGCATTGAGTATCAAATTTACTTCAACCCATAGAAATAATAGACAGTTAATTAATAAAGTAAGTAATTTAATTAACTTTACTTTTGTGTCATGATGTATTTTTCCTTAGGAAAAGGATAAGACATTTTTTCCATGGTATAAAACACTAGAATATGACTTTTATATTTTTCTTCATGAAGATTAAAGAATTAATAAAATAAGTACAGACATATTGTCAACAAATCTATCCAGATCATTCATTCTCCACTCAAGAAATTATGCTAGGCAAGCTTTATTTCTCCATATGTACAAGGCAATTCAGAGGTCAAAAATTTGAAAACACTTCAATGAACATCAACCATTAATTAACTAAGAGTAGATTTTATTTATAAACAACTTTAAAAGACTATAAAAAAGGTATAACAAACTTCTACTTTATCAGTACTGCTACTCCTGTTGAACACAAAGATATATAATTATAGTTTTCTCCCTATTTAAAATATTTATTGATTCTGGCATAATAATGTCATACTCATCCCTCAATAATCAGTGTACATGGAACCAGAAATCTTTTCTTTCACCTAGTCAATTGAAGTATTTCTGTGTTTTGCATGTTAACACTCTATTTATTCTGTGTTTCTAGTGCTTATCCTCAAAATTTTTATAGTTCCGTTCACATATGAATTCTACCAATCAGCACTATATATAAATAATGCAACGTATAAAATGTGTTAAATAAATGGATGTAAGATTTATGCTAAATTTTTCACATAGTAAGTACTTCAAAACCCTTATTATTTTTCCTTAAGCTTTTATGTGCATATATTTTATCTCTCCAATTAAAGAATAAACTTCTAAATAAGAAGAGTTTTGTCTATAAATTTTACGCATTTTAATACATTATTAATCTAAAACCTTGGACTAGAGTTTGGAATTCTTTTATGTATTCATTTATTGATTCAAAAAATAGGTGTCCATGCCATTTTTTCTAAACCTTGTGCAAGATGTAGGGTATACAATGATGTCCAGACTTTAGAGTCCTTGACCTCATGGCGTTTAAAGTGCAGTAATGTACAGTAATTTTAAAATCTATTTATTATTATTTAAAACAATAAATGAATACATTCTTGTCGAAAATAACTGAAAAGTCTGTCTGAATTCCCTGGCCAAGGCCAAAACATGAAAGCAAAAGAGCTGCCTGAAAACAGTGCAAGCCACTCTCCAGAGGGTTTCTCTGTTGAAACAGCACATCGCATTATGGAAATAATGAGAAAAATTAGTAACTGTGCAAACGACAACACATATGCATCTTTGTGGTTTCTGACCTTTTAGCATCGTCGAAGCAAGACCACAAACCTTTCAACACCAGGCGTGGTATTAATCTTGCACAGAATATAATGTTTTCACATATTTTATTCTGATTTCCTACAAAGTAATTTCAATTTCTAGCTAAAGCTAATGGATTTTTCTAGTGAAAACATTGTGTACAGAATGACTTTCCAGTGAGATCCGCGTACCATGCGCCATTTTCATGTTCGTGCTCATTTCTCTGAAGTCTGTTTGCCTTTAATTCACCATAATAAAATTCCTTGTGTACTTTTATTGGCAACCATTGCATAGTGACACTTGCATCCAAATGTAATTCCATTTGAGCTTGGCAGTGTTTGCTTTTTTATCAGAAGAGGAAAGTTAGAGGGAACAAGGGGCAAAGATGTGTGTAAGAATATCTGAGGGACCATCACAGCATCATCACAAATTCAAGATTTTTTTGAAACATTAGACAAGGGACTCACAGCCATGCCCTGGGATGGCTGAAACACTTCACAACCTGCTCATGTTTATGACCAAAATCATCACCTAAAATGAATTCAATGTGTCAATATCATAATATTGTTTGTGTATAAGTAATCATGAAGCAGTTAGGGAAGGGAGTATAATCTAGTAAGAAATTGGAACAAAAAGTGTTAGACAAAATTCAAGAAGATTTAAAAGAAGAAAATTAACCTGTCTGATCTGAACAGAATTGGAAAAGCACATCAATCATAGCTCTATACATTGACCATAGACTTAAAGCATAACATAAAAATAAAGAAGGCAGATAACTCAGGAAAACATTTCTATTAAATCTACTCCGTAAAGTTTTCCCATACTTTTATTTTACTAACAGGAGCATACATTTAAATCTGACAAAATCATATATATTTTGTTGATTCAATTTGTAGCAGATAGAGGAGCATGTCCCAGTGCTATGACAGTGAGTTGTCACTATAACATACCACTGCTTTACATCTTACCCACAGGCTAAAATGTTTACCCCTAGAGTCGTGACTTTGTATATGACAGGAGATTGCTACTAAAAGTAAATATATTTGGCTGAAGGGTAGATACAACTTTAGGCCATTGTATCATTCACTAAAATTTAGCTGGCATTTACATATTTACCTGCTTAGTTCATATGACAAATATGTTTGAGAGACTGCCATATACAAAAAAAAAAGATGGAACCATCTTAAAAATTTAGAGATTACTTAAAGAAATGGAACTGAAGGGTTAACTGTGATGGCAAGAATGAAGAGAGCAAAACCAGAGGGTACTTCAAGGAGAACAGGCATGAGAGAGGCATTATAATTTGGAGGGTGCTATGATTTGAACCTATGTGCCCATCCAAAGTTTGTATGTTGAAACTAAAATCCCAGGACAATGACATCAAGAGATGGGGCTTTTGGTTAAGTGATTAAGTGAAGAAGGATCCACCCTCATGAATGAGATAAACGTCCTCGTAAAAGATGCTTTAGAGGAATGCCGGGCTCCTCAGTCTCTTCTGCCATGTCGTCACATTGTCCGTTTTTGCCCACTTTTGTCACGTGAAGACGAAGCAAGAAGGTGCCACCTCGGGACCAACTGCCAAATCTCCGCTGCCTTGATTTCGGACTTCTCAGCCCCAGAACTGTGAGAAATACATTTCTGTTTTTTATGAATTACTCAATCTGTGGCATTTTGTTATAGCAGCATACAGACAAAAACAGGGTAAACAGCCTGGTGAGAGTGGATATTTTAGAAACTTGAGATGATTCAATGTCGCTGATTCTCCATTTTCTCATATGTAAAATGAAGGAAATAATGCTGATTACTTCATAGTTCATTGTACAAATTAAATTAACTATGTAAATAAAGCAAGCAATATAGTTCCTTTTATCTGGTATACATTGTTTAAGTGTTGTTGTCATTACATGAGGAAAACAAGAACTTCCTCAAACAGAAGGATGTGGGAACCAAAACTAAGATATAAGAAAGGACCAAAGTTCACTGTGACAATCTGGTCAAGCGCTGGTTAGGGAAGATAGCATAATGTTACGCATAGATATTATTTGAGGATAATTTTCCTCCACCCCGAACTCCTCTAGCACTTTCCCTACGTCTTTCATTGCACTTCTTCATTTGTCTCTTTAATTACGGTTATTTATATAAATCTTTTAGCTTCCTACAAAAATAAGCTTGTAGTGGGACAGATTCTTGAGGATCTATGTCAAAGCAATTTTTCTATTTCCTACAGCAAGTAACCCAGTAGTAATCACACAGAATTTGTTAAAAGAATAAACATAGGAAGATTAATTTCCATTTTTTTCTTTGCTAATTTTTAATCAGAATTATACCATTGTTAGGGAGGGAGAAATTATAAATTGAGGACATGAGTATTAACATTTAAATCTGTTATTCTGCTTTATTTTAGAGCTTGCCATGTTTTGTGATTAAAAAAAGAAACAGGACATTCTATATAGCTGTTGCAAAACGTGTGGTCTGTTGGTGAACTAGCAGCACCAGCATTACCAAGATTTCCTTAGTTTGCAGGGCTACTGAGTCAGAATTCGCATTTTGACAAAACTCCAGGTGATTCATGCTCTGCATTTAAGTTGGAGAAGCACTGTTCTATAGTTCTCCTTATGTCCTAAATGCATTGTCAGTGAAAGAAAATACTATACGTATGATAATAATAACGGTAATATTAACAAAAATGTAACTATTAGTAATTTTCTATGCTCTCCCAGATACTAAGTCCTTTATTTAATACTTGTGATATTTCTGCGAAGTTGCAATTGATATCACCTACTAAACTGATACTCAGAAATCTGAGGTAATTCTCCAAGGTCACAAAGCTAGTGAATCACAAACCAGATTTTTAAACTCTTGCTGCTTCATTCCAAAGACTAAACCGTTTCTAACTCACGGTTAATACATTTGCTTCTGCCTTCCATTTCCTAAATATGGTTTCCTTTCTATTTCATTAGCTTTACTTATACATGACTGATTTTTAACCCTCTCTAACATTTGCAGAATATGGTGTACTATGGTTAATAAGGACAATACCAAGTAATATCATGTTGAGAAAGCGTGCAGAAGTAGCATCAAAAAACAGACTTTTTCCAAAATGTTTACTAAAAACTTTCAATAAAAACAAGATTTTCTACTTAGAATTTCTACCTTGCATAACTCAAATGGAGCATGACTATTAAAATGACAAATAGATTCTGTAGTTGCCTAAGAGCTAAGAATAAGAATTGCTATATAAAAAAGCATAAATATGCCATATGAATGACATGTATAAGAATCATGGGAGTGCTATTTGGTATTTAGTATTTAGTTCCATTCTGCAGCATGATCAAAAAGAAGCATCTGTATAGTTCACTGTGCATTATAGCACAATAAATCACCTCATTAGGCTCAGATATATGTAAAGATTTACAGTCTGGGAAAGTCCACTAGATATTCTTAATCACTTCTTAGACTGTACTGTCCCCCATATTTCTCTTTTTCTATAGAAAGGTTGCACATGGAAAGGCTTTATTTGAAATCCAGCAATGAATGGAATGTCTGTGAAGCAAGAAATAGATGGAAATTGACATTTTAAAAGAAAGTTTGGCTTCTGAAGAGATACAGCTGTGACCTTGGTCTTTTTGTTGGAGAGAAGTATTCCCTAGCCTTACTGTACTATTTTTCCCAAAGCACCCTCTCTATTGTTCTCCCTTCATCTCTGGCTCGTATCATATGGCCCCTCCCTCATTCTATCTGGTGAGTTCTGAGAAAAATGCTTAAATTCTGCAGAGAAGATTGAGAACAATGCTAAATATTCCTCAGAGAAGCAAAATATTATGTTAACAGTTTATATTTTCACATGAAATTGTCTATCTCTTCTCTCTGTCTCATGTGTGTATGTGTGTATGTGTGTATGTGTATATATATATATAATATACAGTAGATATGTATATATAGAGTATAATATTCAGTATATATGTATATATAGTATAATATACCGTATATATGTATATATATACAGTGTGTGTGTGTGTATATATATATACATATATATATGTATATATATACTACCATTTACCTCCCAGGCTATACGTCCTGACATCTTAAAAGTAGAAAGCCCTCACAGGCCGCGGTTGCTCATGACTGTAATCCCAGCACTTTGAGAGGCCGAGGCGTGCAGATCACCTGAGGTCGGGAGTTCAAGACCAGCCTGACCAACATGGTGAAACCCCATCTCTACTAAAAATACAAAAAATTAGCTGGGCGTTGTGTTGCGCACCTGTAATCCCAGCTACTCAGGAGGTGGAGGCAGGAGAATCACATGAACCCGGGAGTCGGAGGTTGTGTGAGCCGAGACCATGACATTGCACTGCAGCCTGGGCAATGAGAGCAAAACTCCATCAGAAAAAGAAAGGTGGATAGGCCTTAAAAGACTTTTGAAAATGAGATTTGTCGAATATTTATTAGAGATGAAGAAAATAAGTGCGGACCCACACGTAACTTGTCTGAGGTCACAGAAGTAGGGACCCACACGTAACTTGTCTGAGGTCACAGAGGTAGTCATGCTGCAGCAGCCTTATTGGTTTTCCTCTATGACATGCATTATTATTGTTTTTGATCATTTCAAGAGGTTTCTAGTCGATAGTGGGACAAAATTTCTAATTTGGGAACCTAATTTTCTCTGCAAATCTTCTTTACATCTCTAGCTTATTAATACACCTCAGAAGTGTTACAGGAATTAATTCGCAGGATTTTGAAGAATATTTTGAGGTATGCTGGGAAAAATCATGTCAAGTATCAATGATTAGAAACTAAACAATCAATATTAGATATTGTAAAATTATATTTAATCTTCCATATGGCATAAATAAGTTATTTTAATGTACAGTCGTTGTACTTTGTAAACTTGCATATAAAATATTTGAAAAAATAACTTTCAATATGTAAAATGTAAATATACAAAGGAAAGCATCGGAAAAAATAGATAAAAATAATCAGGCTAAGAAAACACTACAGTGTCACCCTCAGAAGACTATAGAAGGATTCTCACCCTCGAGAAACAGAGGAACTTGAACATGGAAATGACCCTCTGCTGGCCATACTGATTATGGTACATAATTTTAAAAGGCTTTTAGAGAGAAGGGAAATGTTTTATTATGCATTCAGCACAGTGTTATGGTGATGTTTCTTAAATATCAGCTATTTTTAAAATTCCTATAATCTTTCTATAGATGACAAAGGTACATAAATATGAAGGATAAGAAGGGCCCCTGCAAACCTGATAATACAATTCTCTTTTCAATGATAACGTATATCTAAGCGCGCATCTCCTAATCATATTGATGTGCATTAAGTGTTCTTTTACCTACACCTGTCAAAGTGGCTAAAGTAATCCTTCATGAGGAGATAATTTTTTTCTTTAGGTGATTTTTTCCGCATAATACCCTAACATTTCCAATTCCATCATTCTCGAAAAAGTTTACATGATATACATATACAATTACTAAAATTTTGGCGGCATAAATAATTTAAATGGACTTTACTTCAAAGATAATATTTACTTTTAAAGTTGTAAACCTTTGAATCATCAATTAATTAGAATTATCTTTTTCTTTATAAATACAGTTTTTTGTCCCTACATATTTATGATTTGGAAATTTTCACCTGGAAAATTTCATTTTCAGTTGGATGCCTTGTCTTTAGTATAAAATTCAGTATTTCAATTTCAATATAATTTTTTGATTGATTTTAATGCAGAGAACAGAAAGGAATATCTTCAAATATAAACTACACAGAATCATTCTGTGAAACTTCTTTCTGATCTGTGCATTCAGCTAACAGAGTTAAACCGTACATTTGATTGAGCAGTTCTGAACACTCTTTCTGTAGAAAATGCAACTGGACATTTGGAGCGCTAAGAGGGTAGTAGTGGAAAAAGGAATATATTCAAATATAAAGTACACAGAAGCATTCTGTGAAATTTCTTTCTGTTCTCTGCAACTTCTTTCTGTTCTCTGCATTCAACTAACAGAGTTGAGCCTTACTTTTGAAGGAGCAGTTCTGAAACACTCTTTGTGTAGAAACTGAAATTGGACATTCGGAGAGCTAAGAGGATAATAGTCGAAAAAGGAATATCTTCAGCTAAATACTACACAGAAGCATTCTGTGAAACTTATTTCTGATATGTGAATTCAACTAACAGAGTAAAACCATACTTTTGATTGAGCCGTTATGAACACTCTTTCTGAAGAAAATGCAAGTGGACATTCGGAGCACTAAGAAGGTAATACTGGAAAAAGGAATATATTCAAATATAAACTACACAGAAGAATTCTGTGAAACTTCTTTCTGTTCTGTGCATTCAACTAACAGAGTTGAACCTTACTTTTGATTGAGCCGTCCTGAAACAGTCATTCTGTAGAAACTGCAATTGGACATTCTGAGCGCTAAGTGGCCTATATTGGGAAAAAGAATATCTCCAAATAAAAACTACTCAGAAGAATTCTGTGAAACTTATTTCTGATCTGTGCATTCAGCTAACAGAGTTAAACCACACTTTTGATTGAGCAGTTATTAAACACTGTTTCTGTAGGAAATGCAAGTGGACATTAGGAGCGCTAAGATTGTAATAGTGGAAAAAGGAATATCCCCAAATAAAAACTACACAGAAGCATTCTCTGAAACTCCTTTCTGTTCTCTGCATTAAACTAACAGAGTTGAGCCTTACTTTTGAAGGTGCTGTTCTGAAACACTCTTTGTGTAGAAACTGCCAGTGGATATGCGGAACGCTAAGAGGGTAATAGTCGAAAAAGGAATATCTTCAACTAAATGCTAAACAGAAGCATTCTGTGAAACTTCTTTCTGTTCTGTGCATTCAACTAAAAGAGTTGAACCTTACTTTTGATTGAGCCGTTCTGAAACACTCTTTCTGTAGAAAATGCAAGTGGTGATTCGGAGCGCTAAGAGGGTAATAGTGGAAAAAGGAGTATCTTCAAATATAAACTACACAGAAGCATTCTGTAAAACTTCTTTCTGTTCCTTGCATTCAACTAACAATATTGAACCTTACTTTTGATTGACTAGTTCTGAAACTCTCTTTCTGTAGATACTGCAATTGGAAATTCTAAGCGCTAAGAGTCCTATATTGGAAAAAGGAATATGTTCAAATAAAAACTACACAGAAGAATTCTGTGAAACTTCTTTCTGATCTGTGCATTCAACTAACAGAGTTAAACCATACTTTTGATTGAGCAGTTCTGAACACTCTTTCTGTAGAAAATGCAAGTGGACATTCGGAGCTCTAAGAGGGTAATAGTGGAAAAAGAAATATCGTCAAATAAGAACTACAGACAGGCATTCTGTGAAACTACTTTCTGTTCTGTGCATTCAACTAACAGAGTTGAACCTTACTTTTGATTGAGCCGTCCTGAAACACTCATTCTGTAGAAACTGCAATTGGACATTCTGAGCGCTAAGTGGCCTATATTGGGAAAAAGAATATCTCCAAATAAAAACTACTCAGAAGAATTCTGTGAAACTTATTTCTGATCTGTGCATTCAGCTAACAGAGTTAAACCACACTTTTGATTGAGCAGTTATTAAACACTGTTTCTGTAGGAAATGCAAGTGGACATTAGGAGCGCTAAGATTGTAATAGTGGAAAAAGGAATATCCCCAAATAAAAACTACACAGAAGCATTCTCTGAAACTCCTTTCTGTTCTCTGCATTAAACTAACAGAGTTGAGCCTTACTTTTGAAGGTGCTGTTCTGAAACACTCTTTGTGTAGAAACTGCCAGTGGATATGCGGAACGCTAAGAGGGTAATAGTCGAAAAAGGAATATCTTCAACTAAATACTAAACAGAAGCATTCTGTGAAACTACTTTCTGTTCTGTGCATTCAACTAAAAGAGTTGAACCTTACTTTTGATTGAGCCGTTCTGAAACACTCTTTCTGTAGAAAATGCAAGTGGTGATTCGGAGCGCTAAGAGGGTAATAGTGGAAAAAGGAGTATCTTCAAATATAAACTACACAGAAGCATTCTGTAAAACTTCTTTCTGTTCCTTGCATTCAACTAACAATATTGAACCTTACTTTTGATTGACCAGTTCTGAAACTCTCTTTCTGTAGATACTGCAATTGGAAATTCTGAGCGCTAAGAGTCCTATATTGGAAAAAGGAATATGTTCAAATAAAAACTACACAGAAGAATTCTGTGAAACTTCTTTCTGATCTGTGCATTCAACTAACAGAGTTAAACCATACTTTTGATTGAGCAGTTCTGAACACTCTTTCTGTAGAAAATGCAAGTGGACATTCGGAGCTCTAAGAGGGTAATAGTGGAAAAAGTAATATCGTCAAATAAGAATTACAGACAGGCATTCTGTGAAACTACTTTCTGTTCTGTGCATTCAAATAACAGTGTTGAACCTTACTTATGATAGAGCCATTCTGAAACACTCTTTCTGTAGAAAATTCAATTGGACAATCTGAGCGATAAGAGGCCTATATTGGGAAAAAGAATATCTTCAAATAAAAACTACACAGAAGCATTCTGTGAAATTTTTCTGATCTGTGCATTCAGCTAACAGAGTTAAATCATACATTTGATTGATCAGTTCTGAACACTCTTTCTGTAGAAAATGCAACTGGACATTTGGAGCACTAAGAGGGTAGTAGTGCAAAAAGGAATATATTCCAATATAAACTACACAGAAGCATTCTGTGAAACTTCTTTCTGTTCTGTGCATTCAACTAACATAGTTGAACCTTACTTTTGATTGAGCCTTTCTGAAACACTCTTTCTGTAGAAACTGCAATTGGACATTCTGAGCGCTAAGAGGCCTATATTGGTAAAAAGAATATCTTCATATAAACACTACACAGCAGCATTCTGTGAAACTTCTTTCTGATCTGTGCATTCAGCTAACAGAGTTAAACCATACTTTTGATTGAGCAGTTCTGAAACACTCTTTCTGTAGAAAATGCAACTGGACATTCAGAGCGCTAAGTGGGTAATAGTGGAAAATGGAATATCTTCAAATATAAACTACACAGAAGAATTCTGTGAAACTTATTTCTGATCTGTGCATTCACCTAACAGAGTTAAACCATACTTTTGATAGAGCAGTTCTGAACACACTTTCTGTAGGAAATGCAAGTGGACATTCGGAGATCTAAGAGGGTAACAGTGGAAAAAGGAATATCTTCAAATATAAACTACACAGAAGCAATCTGTGAAACTACATTCTGTTCTGTGCATTCAACTAACAGAGTTGAACCTTAATTTTGATTGAGCAGTTCTGAAACACTCTTTCTGTAGAAACTGTAATTGGATTTCTGAACGCTAAGAGGCCTATATTGAGAAAAATAATATCTTCAAATAAAAACTACAGAGATGCATTCTCTGAAACTTCTTTCTGTTCTGTGCATTCAGCTAACTGAATTAAACGATACATTTGATTTAGCAGTTCTGAAACACTCTTTCTGTAGAAAATGCAAGTGGACATTCGGTGTGCTAAGTTGGTAATTGTGGAAAAAGGAATATCTTCAAATAAAAACTACACAGAGGCATTCTCTGAAACTTCTTTCTGTTCTCTGCATTCAACTAACAGAGTTGAGCCTTATTTTTGAAGGAGCAGCCCTGAAACACACTTTCTGTAGAAACTGCAAGTGGACATTCCGAGCGCTACTAGGGTAATAGTGGAAAAAGGAATACCTTCAAATAAATACTACACAGAAGCAATCTGTGAAACTACTTTCTGTTCTGTGAATTCAACTAAAAGTGTTGAACCCTACTTTTCATTTTGCCGTTCTGAAACACTCTTTTTGTAGAAACTGCAATTGGATATTTGGAGTGCTAAGAGGCCTATATTTGAAAAAGGACTATCTTCAAATAAAAACTACACAGAAGCATTCTGTGAAACTTCGTACTGATATGTGCATTCAGCTAACAGAGATAAACCAACTTTTGATTGAGCAGTTCTGAACAATCTTTTTGTAGAAAATGCAGGTGGAGATTCGGAGCGCTAAGAGGGTAATACTGAAAAAAGGAATATATTCAAATATAAACTACACAGAAGCATTCTGTGAAGCTTCTTTCTGTTCTCTGCATTCAACTTACAGTGTTGAGCATTACTTTTGAAGGAGCAGTTCTGAAAAACACTTTGTGTAGAAACTGCCAGTGGACATTCGGAGCGCTAAGAGGGTAATATTCGAAAAAGGAATATCTTCAACTAAATACTACACAGAAGCCTTCTCTGAAACTTATTTCTGATATGTGCATATAACTAACAGAGTGAAACCATATTTTTGATTGAGCCGTTCTGAACACTCTTTATGTAGAAAATGCAAGTGGACATTCGGAGCGCTAAGAGGGTAATAGTGCAAAAAGGAATATATTCAAATATAAACTACTGAGAAGCATTCTGTGAAACTTCTTTTTGTTCTGTGCATTCAACTAACAGAGTTGAACCTTACTTTTGATTCAGCCGTTCTGAAACACTCTTTCTGTAGAAACTGCATTTTAACATACTGAGCGCTATGATGCCTATATTGGGATAAAGAATATCTTCAAATAAAAACTACACAGATGCATTCTGTGAAACTTCTTTCTTATCTGTGCATTCAGCTAACAGAGTTAAACGATACTTTTGATTTAGCAGTTCTGAAACACTCTTTCTGTAGAAAATGCAAGTGGTCATTCGGTGCGCTAAGATGGTAATTGTGGAAAAAGGAATATCTTCAAATAAAAACTACAAAGAGGCATTCTCTGAAACTTGTTTCTGTTCTCTGCTTTCAACTAACAGGGTTGAGCCTTATTTTTGAAGGAGCAGTCCTGAAACACTCTTTCTGTAGAAACTGCAAGTGGACATTCGGAGCGCTAAGAGGGTAATAGTGGAAAAAGGAATATCTTCAAATAAATACTACACAGAAGCATTCTGTGAAACTACTCTCTGTTCTGTGCATTCAACTAAATGAGTTGAACCCTACTTTTGATTGAGCCATTCTGAAACACTCTTTCTGTAGAAACTGCAATTGGATATTCGGAGCGCAAAGAGGCCTATATTGGAAAAAGGACTATCTTCAAATAAAAACTACACAGAAGCATTCCGTGAAACTTCGTACTGATATGTGCATTCAGCTAACAGAATTAAACCATACTTTTGATTGAGCAGTTCGGAAACACTCATTCTGTAGAAAATGCAAGTGGACATTCGGAGCGCTTAGAAGGTAATAGTGGAAAAAGGAACATCTTCAAATATAAACTACACAGAAGCATTCTATGAAACTTCTTTCTGTTCCGTTCATTCAACTAACAGAGTTGAACCTTACATTTGATTAAGCAGTTCAGAAACACTCTTTCTGTAGATACTGCAATTGGACATTCTGAGCGCTAAGACTCCTATATTGGAGAAAGGAATATCTTCAAATAAAAAGTACACAGAAGCATTCTGTGAAAATTCTTTCTGATCTGTGCATTCAGCTAACAGAGTTAAACCATACTTTGGATTGAGCAGTTCTGAAGGCTCTTTCTGTAGAAAATGCAAGTGGACATTCAGAGCGCTAAGAGGGTAATACTGAAAAAGGGAATATATTCAAATATAAACTACACAGAGGCATTCTGTGAAACTCCTTTCTGTTCTCTGCATTCAACTAACAGAGTTGAGCCCTACTTTTGAAGGAGCAGTTCTGAAACACTCTTTGTTTAGAAACTGAAATTGGACATTCGGAGAGCTAAGAGGATAATAGTCGAAAAAGGAATATCTTCAACAAAATACTACACGGAAGGATTCTGTGAAACTTATTTCTGATATGTGCATTCAAATAACAGAGTAAAACCATACTTTTGATTGAGCCGTTCAGAACACTCTTTCTGTAGAAAATGCAAGTGGACATTCGGAGCACTAAGAGGGTAATACTGGAAAAAGGAATATATTCAAATATAAACTACACAGAAGCATTCTGTGAAACTTCTTGCTGTTCTGTGCATTCAAGTAACAGAGTTGAACCTTACTTTTGATTGAGCCTTTCTGAAACTCTCTTTCTGTAGAAAATGCAAGTGGACATTCGGAGCGCTAAGATGGTAATAGTGGAAAAAGGAATACATTCAAATATAAACTACACAGAAGCATTCTGTGAAACTTCTTTCTGTTCTGTGCATTCAACTAACAGAGTTGAACCTTACTTTTGATTGAGCCTTCTGAAACACTCATTTTGTAGAAATGGCAATTGGACATTCTGAGCGCTAAGTGGCCTATATTGGGAAAAAGAATATCTCCAAATAAAAACTACTCAGAAGCATTCTGTGAAACTTATTTCTGATCTGTGCATTCAGCTAACAGAGTTAAACCATACTTTTAATTGAGAAGTTATGAGACACTCTTTCTGTAGAAAACGCAAGTGGACATTCGGAGCGCTAAAATTGTATTAGTGGAAAAAGGAATATCCCCAAATTAAAACTACACAGAAGCATTCTCTGAAACTCCTTTCTGTTCTCTGCATTCAACTAACAGATTTGAGCCTTACTTTGAAGGAGCTGTTCTGAAACACTCTTTGTGTAGAAACTGCCAGTGGACATTCGGAACGCTAAGAGGGTAATAGTCGAAAAAGGAATATCTTCAAATATAAACTACACAGAAGCATTCTCTGAAACTTCTTTCTGTTCCGTGCATTCAACTAACAGTATTGAACCTTACTTTTGATTGAGCAGTTCTGAAACTCTCTTTCTGTAGATACTGCAATTGGACATTCTGAGCGCTAAGAGACCTATATTGGAAAAAGGAATATCTTCAAATAAAAACTACACAGAAGAATTCTGTGAAACCTCTTTCTGATCTGTGCATTCAACTAACAGAATAAAACCATACTTTTGATGGAGCAGTTCTGAACACTCTTTCTGTAGAAAATGCAAGTGGACATTCCGAGCTCTAAGAGGGTAATAGTGGAAAAAATAATATCGTCAAATATGAACTACAGAGAAGCATTCTGTGAAACTACTTTCTGTTCTGTGCATTGAAATAGCAGAGTTGAACCTTACTATTGAAAGAGCCATTCTGAAACACTCTTTCTGTAGAAACTGCAATTGGACAATCTGAGCACTAAGAGGCCTATATTGGGAAAAAGTATATCTTCAAATAAAAACTACACAGAAGCATTCTGTGCAACTTCTTTCTAATCTGTGCATTCAGCTAAGAGAGTTAAATCATACATTTGATTGAGCAGTTCTGAACACTCTTTCTGTAGAAAATGCAACTGGACATTTGGAGCGCTAAGAGGGTAGTAGTGGAAAAAGTAATATATTCAAATATAAACTACACAGAAGCATTCTGTGAAACAACTTTCTGTTCTGTGCATTCAACTAACAGGGTTGAACCTTACTTTTGATTGAGCCTTTCTGAAACACTCTTTCTGTAGAAACTGCAATTGGACATTCTGAGCGCTAAGAGGCCTATATTGGTAAAAAGAATATCTTCATATAAACATTACACCGCAGCATTCTGTGAAACTTCTTTCTGTTCTGTGCATTCAGCTAACAGAGTTAAACCATTCTTTTGACTGAGCAGTTCTGAAACACTCTTTCTGTAGAAAATGCAACTGGAGATTCAGAGCGCTAAGTGGGTAATAGTGGAAAATGGAATATCTTCAAATATAAACTACACTGAAGAATTCTGTGAAACTTCTTTCTGATCTGTGCATTCACCTAACAGGGTTGAAGCACACTTATGATTGAGCAGTTCTGAACACTCCTTCTGTAGAAAATGCAACTGGACATTTGGAGCGCTAAGAGGTTACTGGTGGAAAAAGGAATACCTTCAAATAAATACTACACAGAAGCATTCTGTGAAACTTCTTTCCGTTCTGTGAATTCAACTAAAAGAGTTGAACCCTACTTTTCATTGAGGCGTTCTGAAACACTTTTTCTGTAGAAACTGAAATTGGATATTCGGAGCGCTAAGAGGCCTATATTTGGGAAAGGACTATCTTCAAATAAAAACTACACAGAAACATTCTGTGAAACTTCGTACTGATCTGTGCATTCAGCTAACAGAGTTAAACCATACTTTTGATTGAGCAGTTCGGAAACACTCTTTCTGTAGAAAATGCAAGTGGACATTCGGAGAGCTTAGAAGGTAATAGTGGAAAAAGGAATATCTTCAAATATAAACTACACAGAATCATTCTCTGAAACTTCTTCCTGTTCTGTTCATTCAACTAAAAGAGTTGAACCTTACTTTTGATTGAGCCTTTCTGAAACACTCTCTCTGTAGAAACTGCAATTGGACATTCTGTGCGCTAAGAGGCCTATATTGGTAAAAAGAATAACTTCATATAAACACTACACAGCAGCATTCTGTGAAACTTCGTACTGATCTGTGCATTCAGCTAAAGAGTTAAAACATACTTTTGATAGAGCAGTTCTGAACACACTTTCTGTAGAAAATGCAAGTGGACATTCTGAGCTCTAAGAGGGTAACAGTGGAAAAAGGAATATCTTCAAATACAAACTACACAGAAGCAATCTGTGAAACTACATTCTGTTCTGTGCATTCAACTAAGAGATTTGAACCTTAGTTTTGATTGAGACGTTCTGAAACACTCTTTCTGTAGAAAATGCAAGTGGAGATTTGGAGCGCTAAGAGGGTAATAGTGGAAAAAGGAATGTCTTCAAATATAAACTACACTGAATCATTCTGTGAAACTTCTTTCTGACCTGTGCATTCAGCTAACAGAGTTAAACCATACTTTTGATTGAGCAGATCTGAACACTCTTTCTGTAGAAAATGCAGCTGGACATTTGGAGCGCTAAGAGGGTAGTAGTGGAAAAAGGAATATATTCAAATATAAAATACACAGAAGCATTCTGTGAAACTTTTTCTGATCTGAGCATTCAGCTAACAGAGTTAAACCATACTTTTGATTGAGCAGTTTTGAAACACTCTGTCTGTAGAAAATGCAACTGGACATTCGTAGCGCTAAGTGGGTAATAGTGGAAAAAAGAATATGTTCAAATATAAACTACACAGAAGCATTGTATGAAACTTCTTTCTGTTCTGTGCATTCAACTAACAGAGTTGAACCTTACTTTTGATTGAGCCTTTCTGAAACACTCTTTCTGTAGAAACTGCAATTGGACATTCTGAGCGCTAAGAGGCCTCTATTGGGAAAAATAATATCTTCAAATAAAAACTACACAGAAGCATTGTGTGAAACTTATTTCTGATATGTTCATTAAGCTAACAGAGTTAAACCACACTTTTGATTGCGCAGTTCTGAACACTCTTTCTGTAGAAAATGCAAGTGGACATTCGGAGCGCTAAGAGGGTAATAGTGGAAAAAGGAATATATTCAAATATAAACTACACAGTAGCATTCTGTGAAAATTCTTTCTGTTCTGTGCATTCAACTAGCAGAGTTGAACCTTACTTTTGATTGAGCCGTTCTGAAACACTCTTTCTGTAGAAACTGCAATTGGACATGCTAAGCGCTAAGAGGCCTACATTGGGAAAAAGAATATCTTCAAATAAAAACTACACAGATGCATTCTGTGAAACTTATTTCTGATCTGTAAATTCAGTTAACAGAGATAAAACATATTTTTGATTGAGCAGTTATGAAACGCTCTTTTTGTAGAAAATGCAAGTGGAGTTTCGGAGCGCTAAGAGGGTAATAGTGGAAAAAGGAATGTCTCCAAATATAAACTACACAGAATCATTCTGTGAAACTTCTTTCTGATCTGTGCATTCAGCTAACAGAGTTAAACCATACTTTTGATTGAGCAGATCTGAACACTCTTTCTGTAGAAAATGCAACTGGACATTTGGAGCGCTAAGAGAGTAGTAGTGGAAAAAGGAATATATTCAAATATAAACTACACAGAAACATTCTGTGAAACTTCTTTCTGATCTGAGGATTCAGCTAACAGAGTTAAACCATACTTTTGATTGAGCAGTTTTGAATCACTCTGTCTGTAGAAAATGCAGCTGGACATTCGTAGCGCTAAGTGGGTAATAGTGGAAAAAAGAATATGTTCAAATATAAACTACACAGAAGCATTGTATGAAACTTCTTTCTCTTCTGTGCATTCAACTAACAGAGTTGAACCTTACTTTTGATTGAGCCTTTCTGAAACACTCTTTCTGTAGAAACTGCAATTGGACATTCTGAGCGCTAAGAGGCCTCTATTGGGAAAAATAATATCTTCAAATAAAAACTACACAGAAGCATTGTGTGAAACTTATTTCTGATATGTTCATTAAGCTAACAGAGTTAAACCATACTATTGATTGCGCAGTTCTGAACACTCTTTCTGTAGAAAATGCAAGTGGACAATCGGAGCGCTAAGAGGGTAATAGTGGAAAAAGGAATATATTCAAATATAAACTACACAGTAGCATTCTGTGAAAATTCTTTCTGTTCTGTGCATTCAGCTAACAGAGTTAAACCATACTTTTGATTGAGCAGATCTGAACACTCTTTCTGTAGAAAATGCAACTGTACATTTTGAGCGCTAAGAGCGTAGTAGTGGAAAAAGGAATATATTCAAATATAAACTACACAGAAGCATTCTGTGAAACTTCTTTCTGATCTGAGCATTCAGCTAACAGAGTTAAACCATACTTTTGATTGAGCAGTTTTGAAACACTCTGTCTGTAGAAAATGCAACTGGACATTCGCAGCGCTAAGTGGGTAATAGTGGAAAAAAGAATATGTTAAAATATAAACTACACAGAAGCATTGTATGAAACTTCTTTCTGTTCTGTGCATTCAACTAACAGAGTTGAACCTTACTTTTGATTGAGCCGTTCTGAAACACTCTTTCTGTAGAAACTGCAATTGGACATTCTGAGCGCTAAGAGGCCTATATTGGGAAAAAGAATGTCTACAAATAAAAACTACACAGAAGAATTGTGTGAAACTTCTTTCTGTTCTGTTTGTTCAACTAAAAGTGTTGAAACTTAGTTTTGATTGAGCCGTTCTGAAACACTCTTTCTGTAGAAAATGCAAGTGGAGATTCGGAGCGCTAAGAGGGTAATAGTGGAAAAAGGAATGTCTCCAAATATAAACTACACAGAATCATTCTGTGAAACTTCTTTCTGATCTGTGCATTCAGCTAACAGAATTAAACCATACTTTTGATTGAGCAGATCTGAACACTCTTTCTGTATAAAATGCAACTGGACATTTGGAGCGCTAAGAGCGTAGTAGTGGAAAAAGGAATATATTCAAATATAAACTACACAGAAGCATTCTGTGAAATTTCTTTCTGATCTGAGCATTCAGCTAACAGAGTTAAACCATACTTTTGATTGAGCAGTTTTGAAACACTCTGTCTGTAGAAAATGCAACTGGACATTCGCAGCGCTAAGTGGGTAATAGTGGAGAAAAGAATATGTTCAAATATAAACTACACAGAAGCATTTTATGAAACTTTTTTCTGTTCTGTGCATTCAACTAACAGAGTTGAACCTTACTTTTGATTGAGCCGTTCTGAAACACTCTTTCTGTAGAAACTGCAATTGGACATTCTGAGCGCTAAGAGGCTTATATTGGGAAAAAGAATGTCTACAAATAAAAACTACACAGAAAAATTGTGTGAAACTTCTTTCTGTTCTGTTTGTTCAACTAAAAGAGTTGAACCTTAGTTTTGATTGAGCCGTTCTGAAACACTCTTTCTGTAGAAAATGCAAGTGGAGATTCGGAGCGCTAAGAGGGTAATAGTGGAAAAAGGAATGTCTCCAAATATAAACTACACAGAATCATTCTGTGAAACTTCTTTCTGATCTGTGCATTCAGCTAACAGAGTTAAACCATACTTTTGATTGAGCAGATCTGAACACTCTTTCTGTAGAAAATGCAACTGGACATTTGGAGCGCTAAGAGAGTAGTAGTGGAAAAAGGAATATATTCAAATATAAACTACACAGAAGCATTCTGTGAAACTTCTTTCTGATCTGAGCATTCAGCTAACAGAGTTAAACCATACTTTTGATTGAGCAGTTTTGAAACACTCTGTCTGTAGAAAATGCAACTGGACATTCGTAGCGCTAAGTGGGTAATAGTGGAAAAAAGAATATGTTCAAATATAAACTACACAGAAGCATTGTATTAAACTTCTTTCTGTTCTGTGCATTCAACTAGCAGAGTTGAAACTTACTTTTGATTGAGCCTTTCTGAAACACTCTTTCTGTAGAAACTGCAATTGGACATTCTGAGCGCTAAGAGGCCTATATTGGGAAAAATAATATCTTCAAATAAAAACTACACAGAAGCATTGTGTGAAACTTATTTCTGATATGTTCATTAAGATAACAGAGTTAAACCATACTTTTGATTGCGCAGTTCTGAACACTCTTTCTGTAGAAAATGCAAGTGGACATTCGGAGCGCTAAGAGGGTAATAGTGGAAAAAGGAATATATTCAAATATAAACTACACAGTAGCATTCTGTGAAAATTCTTTCTGTTCTGTGCATTCAACTAACAGAGTTGAACCTTACTTTTGATTGAGCCGTTCTGAAACACTCTTTCTGTAGAAACTGCAATTGGACATGCTAAGCGCTAAGAGGCCTACATTGGGAAAAAGAATATCTTCAAATAAAAACTACACAGATGCATTCTGTGAAACTTATTTCTGATCTGTAAATTCAGTTAACAGAGATAAAACATATTTTTGATTGAGCAGTTATGAAACACTCTTTTTGTAGAAAATGCAAGTGGAGATTCGGAGCGCTAAGAGGGTAATAGTGGAAAAAGGAATGTCTTCAAATAAAAACTACAGAGAATCATTCGGTGAAACTTCTTTCTGATCTGTGCATTCAGCTAACAGAGTTAAACCATACTTTTGATTGAGCAGATCTGAACACTCTTTCTGTAGAAAATGCAACTGGACATTTGGAGCGCTAAGAGCGTAGTAGTGGAAAAAGGAATATATTCAAATATAAACTACACAGAAGCATCCTGTGAAACTTCTTTCTGATCTGAGCATTCAGCTAACAGAGTTAAACCATACTTTGATTGAGCAGTTTTGAAACACTCTGTCTGTAGAAAATGCAACTGGACATTCCTAGCGCTAAGTGGGTAATAGTGGAAAAAAGAATATGTTCAAATATAAACTACACAGAAGCATTGTATGAAACTTCTTTCTGTTCTGTGCATTCAACTAACAGAGTTTAACCTTACTTTTGATTGAGCCGTTCTGAAACACTCTTTCTGTAGAAACTGAAATTGGACATTCTGAGTGCTAAGAGGCCTATATTGGGAAAAAGAATGTCTACAAATAAAAACTACACAGAAGAATTGTGTGAAACTTCTTTCTGTTCTGTTTGTTCAACTAAAAGAGTTGAACCTTAGTTTTGATTGAGCCGTTCTGAAACACTCTTTCTGTAGAAAATGCAAGTGGAGATTCGGAGCGCTAAGAGGGTAATAGTGGAAAAAGGAATGTCTCCAAATATAAACTACACAGAATCATTCTGTGAAACATCTTTCTGATCTGTGCATTCAGCTAACAGAGTTAAAACATACTTTTGATTGAGCAGATCTGAACACTCTTTCTGTAGAAAATGCTACTGTACATTTGGAGCGCTAAGAGAGTAGTAGTGGAAAAAGGAATATATTCAAATATAAACTACACAGAAGCATTCTGTGAAACTTCTTTCTGATCTGAGCATTCAGCTAACAGAGTTAAACCATACTTTTGACTGAGCAGTTTTGAAACACTCTGTCTGTAGAAAATGCAACTGGACATTCGTAGCGCTAAGTGGATAATAGTGGAAAAAAGAATATGTTCAAATATAAACTACACAGAAACATTGTATGAAACTTCTTTCTGTTCTGTGCATTCAACTAACAGAGTTGAACCTTACTTTTGATTGAGCCTGTCTGAAACACTCTTTCTGTAGAAACTGCAATTGGACATTCTGAGCGCTAAGAGGCCTCTATTGGGATAAATAATATCTTCAAATAAAAACTACACAGAAGCATTGTGTGAAACTTATTTCTGATATGTTCATTAAGCTAACAGAGTTAAACCATTCTTTGGATTGCGCAGTTCTGAACACTCTTTCTGTAGAAAATGCAAGTGGACATTCGGAGCGCTAAGAGGGTAATAGTTTAAAAAGGAATATATTCAAATATAAACTACACAGTAGCATTCTGTGAAAATTCTTTCTGTTCTGTGCATTCAACTAACAGAGTTGAACCTTACTTTTGATTGAGCCGTTCTGAAACACTCTTTCTGTAGAAACTGCAATTGGACATGCTAAGCGCTAAGAGGCCTACATTGGGAAAAAGAATATCTTCAAATAAAAACTACACAGATGCATTCTGTGAAACTTATTTCTGATCTGTAAATTCAGTTAACAGAGATAAAACATATTTTTGATTGAGCAGTTATGAAACACTCTTTTTGTAGAAAATGCAAGTGGAGATTCGGAGCGCTAAGAGGGTAATAGTGGAAAAAAGAATGTCTCCAAATATAAACTACAGAGAATCATTCTGTGAAACTTCTTTCTGATCTGTGCATTCAGCTAACAGAGTTAAACCATACTTTTGATTGAGCAGATCTGAACACTCTTTCTGTAGAAAATGCAACTGGACATTTGGAGCGCTAAGAGAGTAGTAGTGGAAAAAGGAATATATTCAAATATAAACTACACAGAAACATTCTGTGAAACTTCTTTCTGATCTGAGCATTCAGCTAACAGAGTTAAACCATACTTTTGATTGAGCAGTTTTGAAACACTCTGTCTGTAGAAAATGCAACTGGACATTCGTAGCACTAAGCGGGTAATAGTGGAAAAAAGAATATGTTCAAATATAAACTACACAGAAGCATTGTATGAAACTTCTTTCTGTTCTGTGCATTCAACTAACAGAGTTGAACCTTACTTTTGATTGAGCCTTTCTGAAACACTCTTTCTGTAGAAACTGCAATTGGACATTCTGAGCGCTAAGAGGCCTATATTGGGAAAAATAATATCTTCAAATAAAAACTACACAGAAGCATTGTGTGAAACTTATTTCTGATATGTTCATTAAGCTAACAGAGTTAAACCATACTTTTGATTGCGCAGTTCTGAACATTCTTTCTGTAGAAAATGCAAGTGGACATTCGGAGCGCTAAGAGGGTAATAGTGGAAAAAGGATTATATTCAAATATAAACTACACAGTAGCATTCTGTGAAAATTCTTTCTGTTCTGTGCATTCAACTAACAGAGTTGAACCTTACTTTTGATTGAGCCGTTCTGAAACACTCTTTCTGTAGAAACTGCAATTGGATATGCTAAGCGCTAAGAGGCCTACATTGGGAAAAAGAATATCTTCAAATAAAAACTACACAGATGCATTCTGTGAAACTTATTTCTGATCTGTAAATTCAGTTAACAGAGATAAAACATATTTTTCATTGAGCAGTTATGAAACACTCTTTTTGTAGAAAATGCAAGTGGAGATTCGGAGCGCTAAGAGGGTAATAGTGGAAAAAAGAATGTCTCCAAATATAAACTACAGAGAATCATTCTGTGAAACTTCTTTCTGATCTGTGCATTCAGCTAACAGAGTTAAACCATACTTTTGATTGAGCAGATCTGAACACTCTTTCTGTAGAAAATGCAACTGGACATTTGGAGCGCTAAGAGAGTAGTAGTGGAAAAAGGAATATATTCAAATATAAACTACACAGAAAAATTCTGTGAAACTTCTTTCTGATCTGAGCATTCAGCTAACAGAGTTAAACCATACTTTTGATTGAGCAGTTTTGAAACACTCTGTCTGTAGAAAATGCAACTGGACATTCGTAGCGCTAAGTGGGTAATAGTGGAAAAAAGAATATGTTCAAATATAAACTACACAGAAGCATTGTATGAAACTTCTTTCTGTTCTGTGCATTCAACTAACAGAGTTGAACCTTACTTTTGATTGAGCCTTTCTGAAACACTCTTTCTGTAGAAACTGCAATTGGACATTCTGAGCGCTAAGAGGCCTATATTGGGAAAAATAATATCTTCAAATAAAAACTACACAGAAGCATTGTGTGAAACTTATTTCTGATATGTTCATTAAGCTAACAGAGTTAAACCATACTTTTGATTGCGCAGTTCTGAACATTCTTTCTGTAGAAAATGCAAGTGGACATTCGGAGCGCTAAGAGGGTAATAGTGGAAAAAGGATTATATTCAAATATAAACTACACAGTAGCATTCTGTGAAAATTCTTTCTGTTCTGTGCATTCAACTAACAGAGTTGAACCTTACTTTTGATTGAGCCGTTCTGAAACACTCTTTCTGTAGAAACTGCAATTGGATATGCTAAGCGCTAAGAGGCCTACATTGGGAAAAAGAATATCTTCAAATAAAAACTACACAGATGCATTCTGTGAAACTTATTTCTGATCTGTAAATTCAGTTAACAGAGATAAAACATATTTTTCATTGAGCAGTTATGAAACACTCTTTTTGTAGAAAATGCAAGTGGAGATTCGGAGCGCTAAGAGGGTAATAGTGGAAAACGGAATGTCTTCAAATATAAACTACACAGAATCATTCGGTGAAACTTCTTTCTGATCTGTGCATTCAGCTACCAGAATTAAACCATACTTTTGATTGAGCAGATCTGAACACTCTTTCTGTAGAAAATGCAACTGGACATTTGGAGCGCTAAGAGCGTAGTAGTGGAAAAAGGAATATATTCAAATATAAACTACACAGAAGCATTCTGTGAAACTTCTTTCTGATCTGAGCATTCAGCTAACGGAGTTAAACCATACTTTTGATTGAGCAGTTTTGAAACACTCTGTCTGTAGAAAATGCAACTGGACTTTCGTAGCGCTAAGTTGGTAATAGTGGAAAAAAGGATATGTTCAAATATAAACTACACAGAAGCATTGTATGAAACTTCTTTCTGTTCTGTGCATTCAACTAACAGAGTTGAACCTTACTTTTGATTGAGTCGTTCTGAAACACTCTTTCTGTAGAAACTGCAATTGGACATTCTGAGCGCTAAGAGGCCTATATTGGGAAAAAGAATGTCTACAAATAAAAACTACACAGAAGAATTGTGTGAAACTTCTTTCTGTTCTGTTTGTTCAACTAAAACAGTTGAAACTTAGTTTTGATTGACCGTTCTGAAACACTCTTTCTGTAGAAAATGCAAGTGGAGATTCGGAGCGCTAAGAGGGTAATAGTGGAAAAAGGAATGTCTCCAAATATAAACTACACAGAATCATTCTGTGAAACTTCTTTCTGATCTGTGCATTCAGATAACAGAGTTAAACCATACTTTTGATTGAGCAGATCTGAACACTCTTTCTGTAGAAAATGCAACTGGACATTTGGAGCGCTAAGAGCGTAGTAGTGGAAAAAGGAATATATTCAAATATAAACTACACAGAAGCATTCTGTGAAACTTCTTTCTGATCTGAGCATTCAGCTAACAGAGTTAAACCATACTTTTGATTGAGCAGTTTTGAAACACTCTGTCTGTAGAAAATGCAACTGGACATGCGTAGCGCTAAGTGGGTAATAGTGGAAAAAAGAATATGTTCAAATATAAACTACACAGAAGCATTGTATGAAACTTCTTTCTGTTCTGTGCATTCAACTAACAGAGTTTAACCTTACTTTTGATTGAGCCGTTCTGAAACACTCTTTCTGTAGAAACAGCAATTGGACATTCTGAGCGCTAAGAGGCTTATATTGGGAAAAAGAATGTCTAAAAATAAAAACTACACAGAAGAATTGTGTGAAACTTCTTTCTGTTCTGTTTGTTCAACTAAAAGAGTTGAACCTTAGTTTTGATTGAGCCGTTCTGAAACACTCTTTCTGTAGAAAATGCAAGTGGAGATTCGTAGCGCTAGGAGGGTAATAGTGGAAAAAGGAATGTCTCCAAATATAAACTACACAGAATCATTCTGTGAAACTTCTTTCTGATCTGTGCATTCAGCTAACAGTGTTAAACCATACTTTTGATAGAGCAGATCTGAACACTCTTTCTGTAGAAAATGCAACTGGACATTTGGAGCACTAAGAGAGTAGAAGTGGAAAAAGGAATATATTCAAATATAAACTACACAGAAGCATTCTGTGAAACTTCTTTCTGATCTGAGCATTCAGCTAACAGAGTTAAACCATACTTTTGATTGAGCAGTTTTGAAACACTCTGTCTGTAGAAAATGCAACTGGACATTCGTAGCGCTAAGTGGGTAATAGTGGAAAAAAGAATATGTTCAAATATAAACTACACAGAAGCATTGTATGAAACCTCTTTCTGTTCTGTGCATTCAACTAGCAGAGTTGAACCTTACTTTTGATTGAGCCTTTCTGAAACACTCTTTCTGTAGAAACTGCAATTGGACATTCTGAGCGCTAAGAGGCCTATATTGGGAAAATTAATATCTTCAAATAAAAACTACACAGAAGCATTGTGTGAAACTTATTTCTGATATGTTCATTAAGATAACAGAGTTAAACCATACTTTTGATTGCGCAGTTCTGAACACTCTTTCTGTAGAAAATGCAAGTGGACATTCGTAGCGCTAAGAGGGTAATAGTGGAAAAAGGAATATATTCAAATATAAACTACACAGTAGCATTCTGTGAAAATTCTTTCTGTTCTGTGCATTCAACTAACAGAGTTGAACCTTACTTTTGATTGAGCCGTTCTGAAACACTCTTTCTGTAGAAACTGCAATTGGACATGCTAAGCGCTAAGAGGCCTACATTGGGAAAAAAATATCTTCAAATAAAAACTACACAGATGCATTCTGTGAAACTTATTTCTGATCTGTAAATTCAGTTAACAGAGATAAAACATATTTTTCATTGAGCAGTTATGAAACACTCTTTTTGTAGAAAATGCAAGTGGAGATTCGGAGCGCTAAGAGGGTAATAGTGGAAAACGGAATGTCTTCAAATATAAACTACACAGAATCATTCGGTGAAACTTCTTTCTGATCTGTGCATTCAGCTAATAGAGTTAAACCATACTTTTGATTGAGCAGATCTGAACACTCTTTCTGTAGAAAATGCAACTGGACATTTGGAGCGCTAAGAGCGTAGTAGTGGAAAAAGGAATATATTCAAATATAAACTACACAGAAGCATTCTGTGAAACTTCTTTCTGATCTGAGCATTCAGCTAACGGAGTTAAACCATACTTTTGATTGAGCAGTTTTGAAACACTCTGTATGTAGAAAATGCAACTGGACATTCGTAGCGCTAAGTGGGTAATAGTGGAAAAAAGAATATGTTCAAATATAAACTACACAGAAGCATTGTATGAAACTTCTTTCTGTTCTGTGCATTCAACTAACAGAGTTGAACCTTACTTTTGATTGAGCCGTTCTGAAACACTCTTTCTGTAGAAACTGCAATTGGACATTCTGAGCGCTAAGAGGCCTATATTGGGAAAAAGAATGTCTACAAATAAAAACTACACAGAAGAATTGTGTGAAACTTCTTTCTGTTCTGTTTGTTCAACTAAAAGAGTTGAACCTTAGTTTTGATTGAGCCGTTCTGAAACACTCTTTCTGTAGAAAATGCAAGTGGAGATTCGGAGCGCTAAGAGGGTAATAGTGGAAAAAGGAATGTCTCCAAATATAAACTACACAGAATCATTCTGTGAAACTTCTTTCTGATCTGTGCATTCAGCTAACAGAGTTAAACCATACTTTTGATTGAGCAGATCTGAACACTCTTTCTGTAGAAAATGCAACTGGACATTTGGAGCGCTAAGAGCGTAGTAGTGGAAAAAGGAATATATTCAAATATAAACTACACAGAAGTATTCTGTGAAACTTCTTTCTGATCTGAGCATTCAGCTAACAGAGTTAAACCATACTTTTGATTGAGCAGATTTGAAACACTCTGTCTGTAGAAAATGCAACTGGACATTCGCAGCGCTAAGTGGGTAATAGTGGAAAAAAGAATATGTTCAAATATAAACTACACAGAAGCATTGTATGAAACTTCTTTCTGTTCTGTGCATTCAACTAACAGAGTTGAACCTTACTTTTGATTGAGCCGTTCTGAAACACTCTTTCTGTAGAAACTGCAATTGGACATTCTGAGCGCTAAGAGGCCTATATTGGGAAAAAGAATGTCTACAAATAAAAACTACACAGAAGAATTGTGTGAAACTTCTTTCTGTTCTGTTTGTTCAACTAAAAGTGTTGAAACTTAGTTTTGATTGAGCCGTTCTGAAACACTCTTTCTGTAGAAAATGCAAGTGGAGATTCGGAGCGCTAAGAGGGTAATAGTGGAAAAAGGAATGTCTCCAAATATAAACTACACAGAATCATTCTGTGAAACTTCTTTCTGATCTGTGCATTCAGCTAACAGAATTAAACCATACTTTTGATTGAGCAGATCTGAACACTCTTTCTGTATAAAATGCAACTGGACATTTGGAGCGCTAAGAGCGTAGTAGTGGAAAAAGGAATATATTCAAATATAAACTACACAGAAGCATTCTGTGAAATTTCTTTCTGATCTGAGCATTCAGCTAACAGAGTTAAACCATACTTTTGATTGAGCAGTTTTGAAACACTCTGTCTGTAGAAAATGCAACTGGACATTCGCAGCGCTAAGTGGGTAATAGTGGAGAAAAGAATATGTTCAAATATAAACTACACAGAAGCATTTTATGAAACTTTTTTCTGTTCTGTGCATTCAACTAACAGAGTTGAACCTTACTTTTGATTGAGCCGTTCTGAAACACTCTTTCTGTAGAAACTGCAATTGGACATTCTGAGCGCTAAGAGGCTTATATTGGGAAAAAGAATGTCTACAAATAAAAACTACACAGAAAAATTGTGTGAAACTTCTTTCTGTTCTGTTTGTTCAACTAAAAGAGTTGAACCTTAGTTTTGATTGAGCCGTTCTGAAACACTCTTTCTGTAGAAAATGCAAGTGGAGATTCGGAGCGCTAAGAGGGTAATAGTGGAAAAAGGAATGTCTCCAAATATAAACTACACAGAATCATTCTGTGAAACTTCTTTCTGATCTGTGCATTCAGCTAACAGAGTTAAACCATACTTTTGATTGAGCAGATCTGAACACTCTTTCTGTAGAAAATGCAACTGGACATTTGGAGCGCTAAGAGAGTAGTAGTGGAAAAAGGAATATATTCAAATATAAACTACACAGAAGCATTCTGTGAAACTTCTTTCTGATCTGAGCATTCAGCTAACAGAGTTAAACCATACTTTTGATTGAGCAGTTTTGAAACACTCTGTCTGTAGAAAATGCAACTGGACATTCGTAGCGCTAAGTGGGTAATAGTGGAAAAAAGAATATGTTCAAATATAAACTACACAGAAGCATTGTATTAAACTTCTTTCTGTTCTGTGCATTCAACTAGCAGAGTTGAAACTTACTTTTGATTGAGCCTTTCTGAAACACTCTTTCTGTAGAAACTGCAATTGGACATTCTGAGCGCTAAGAGGCCTATATTGGGAAAAATAATATCTTCAAATAAAAACTACACAGAAGCATTGTGTGAAACTTATTTCTGATATGTTCATTAAGATAACAGAGTTAAACCATACTTTTGATTGCGCAGTTCTGAACACTCTTTCTGTAGAAAATGCAAGTGGACATTCGGAGCGCTAAGAGGGTAATAGTGGAAAAAGGAATATATTCAAATATAAACTACACAGTAGCATTCTGTGAAAATTCTTTCTGTTCTGTGCATTCAACTAACAGAGTTGAACCTTACTTTTGATTGAGCCGTTCTGAAACACTCTTTCTGTAGAAACTGCAATTGGACATGCTAAGCGCTAAGAGGCCTACATTGGGAAAAAGAATATCTTCAAATAAAAACTACACAGATGCATTCTGTGAAACTTATTTCTGATCTGTAAATTCAGTTAACAGAGATAAAACATATTTTTGATTGAGCAGTTATGAAACACTCTTTTTGTAGAAAATGCAAGTGGAGATTCGGAGCGCTAAGAGGGTAATAGTGGAAAAAGGAATGTCTTCAAATAAAAACTACAGAGAATCATTCGGTGAAACTTCTTTCTGATCTGTGCATTCAGCTAACAGAGTTAAACCATACTTTTGATTGAGCAGATCTGAACACTCTTTCTGTAGAAAATGCAACTGGACATTTGGAGCGCTAAGAGCGTAGTAGTGGAAAAAGGAATATATTCAAATATAAACTACACAGAAGCATCCTGTGAAACTTCTTTCTGATCTGAGCATTCAGCTAACAGAGTTAAACCATACTTTGATTGAGCAGTTTTGAAACACTCTGTCTGTAGAAAATGCAACTGGACATTCCTAGCGCTAAGTGGGTAATAGTGGAAAAAAGAATATGTTCAAATATAAACTACACAGAAGCATTGTATGAAACTTCTTTCTGTTCTGTGCATTCAACTAACAGAGTTTAACCTTACTTTTTATTGAGCCGTTCTGAAACACTCTTTCTGTAGAAACTGAAATTGGACATTCTGAGTGCTAAGAGGCCTATATTGGGAAAAAGAATGTCTACAAATAAAAACTACACAGAAGAATTGTGTGAAACTTCTTTCTGTTCTGTTTGTTCAACTAAAAGAGTTGAACCTTAGTTTTGATTGAGCCGTTCTGAAACACTCTTTCTGTAGAAAATGCAAGTGGAGATTCGGAGCGCTAAGAGGGTAATAGTGGAAAAAGGAATGTCTCCAAATATAAACTACACAGAATCATTCTGTGAAACATCTTTCTGATCTGTGCATTCAGCTAACAGAGTTAAAACATACTTTTGATTGAGCAGATCTGAACACTCTTTCTGTAGAAAATGCTACTGTACATTTGGAGCGCTAAGAGAGTAGTAGTGGAAAAAGGAATATATTCAAATATAAACTACACAGAAGCATTCTGTGAAACTTCTTTCTGATCTGAGTATTCAGCTAACAGAGTTAAACCATACTTTTGACTGAGCAGTTTTGAAACACTCTGTCTGTAGAAAATGCAACTGGACATTCGTAGCGCTAAGTGGATAATAGTGGAAAAAAGAATATGTTCAAATATAAACTACACAGAAACATTGTATGAAACTTCTTTCTGTTCTGTGCATTCAACTAACAGAGTTGAACCTTACTTTTGATTGAGCCTGTCTGAAACACTCTTTCTGTAGAAACTGCAATTGGACATTCTGAGCGCTAAGAGGCCTCTATTGGGATAAATAATATCTTCAAATAAAAACTACACAGAAGCATTGTGTGAAACTTATTTCTGATATGTTCATTAAGCTAACAGAGTTAAACCATTCTTTGGATTGCGCAGTTCTGAACACTCTTTCTGTAGAAAATGCAAGTGGACATTCGGAGCGCTAAGAGGGTAATAGTTTAAAAAGGAATATATTCAAATATAAACTACACAGTAGCATTCTGTGAAAATTCTTTCTGTTCTGTGCATTCAACTAACAGAGTTGAACCTTACTTTTGATTGAGCCGTTCTGAAACACTCTTTCTGTAGAAACTGCAATTGGACATGCTAAGCGCTAAGAGGCCTACATTGGGAAAAAGAATATCTTCAAATAAAAACTACACAGATGCATTCTGTGAAACTTATTTCTGATCTGTAAATTCAGTTAACAGAGATAAAACATATTTTTGATTGAGCAGTTATGAAACACTCTTTTTGTAGAAAATGCAAGTGGAGATTCGGAGCGCTAAGAGGGTAATAGTGGAAAAAAGAATGTCTCCAAATATAAACTACAGAGAATCATTCTGTGAAACTTCTTTCTGATCTGTGCATTCAGCTAACAGAGTTAAACCATACTTTTGATTGAGCAGATCTGAACACTCTTTCTGTAGAAAATGCAACTGGACATTTGGAGCGCTAAGAGAGTAGTAGTGGAAAAAGGAATATATTCAAATATAAACTACACAGAAACATTCTGTGAAACTTCTTTCTGATATGAGCATTCAGCTAACAGAGTTAAACCATACTTTTGATTGAGCAGTTTTGAAACACTCTGTCTGTAGAAAATGCAACTGGACATTCGTAGCGCTAAGCGGGTAATAGTGGAAAAAAGAATATGTTCAAATATAAACTACACAGAAGCATTGTATGAAACTTCTTTCTGTTCTGTGCATTCAACTAACAGAGTTGAACCTTACTTTTGATTGAGCCTTTCTGAAACACTCTTTCTGTAGAAACTGCAATTGGACATTCTGAGCGCTAAGAGGCCTATATTGGGAAAAATAATATCTTCAAATAAAAACTACACAGAAGCATTGTGTGAAACTTATTTCTGATATGTTCATTAAGCTAACAGAGTTAAACCATACTTTTGATTGCGCAGTTCTGAACATTCTTTCTGTAGAAAATGCAAGTGGACATTCGGAGCGCTAAGAGGGTAATAGTGGAAAAAGGATTATATTCAAATATAAACTACACAGTAGCATTCTGTGAAAATTCTTTCTGTTCTGTGCATTCAACTAACGGAGTTGAACCTTACTTTTGATTGAGCCGTTCTGAAACACTCTTTCTGTAGAAACTGCAATTGGATATGCTAAGCGCTAAGAGGCCTACATTGGGAAAAAGAATATCTTCAAATAAAAACTACACAGATGCATTCTGTGAAACTTATTTCTGATCTGTAAATTCAGTTAACAGAGATAAAACATATTTTTCATTGAGCAGTTATGAAACACTCTTTTTGTAGAAAATGCAAGTGGAGATTCGGAGCGCTAAGAGGGTAATAGTGGAAAAAAGAATGTCTCCAAATATAAACTACAGAGAATCATTCTGTGAAACTTCTTTCTGATCTGTGCATTCAGCTAACAGAGTTAAACCATACTTTTGATTGAGCAGATCTGAACACTCTTTCTGTAGAAAATGCAACTGGACATTTGGAGCGCTAAGAGAGTAGTAGTGGAAAAAGGAATATATTCAAATATAAACTACACAGAAAAATTCTGTGAAACTTCTTTCTGATCTGAGCATTCAGCTAACAGAGTTAAACCATACTTTTGATTGAGCAGTTTTGAAACACTCTGTCTGTAGAAAATGCAACTGGACATTCGTAGCGCTAAGTGGGTAATAGTGGAAAAAAGAATATGTTCAAATATAAACTACACAGAAGCATTGTATGAAACTTCTTTCTGTTCTGTGCATTCAACTAACAGAGTTGAACCTTACTTTTGATTGAGCCTTTCTGAAACACTCTTTCTGTAGAAACTGCAATTGGACATTCTGAGCGCTAAGAGGCCTATATTGGGAAAAAAAATATCTTCAAATAAAAACTACACAGAAGCATTGTGTGAAACTTATTTCTGATATGTTCATTAAGCTAACAGAGTTAAACCATACTTTTGATTGCGCAGTTCTGAACATTCTTTCTGTAGAAAATGCAAGTGGACATTCGGAGCGCTAAGAGGGTAATAGTGGAAAAAGGATTATATTCAAATATAAACTACACAGTAGCATTCTGTGAAAATTCTTTCTGTTCTGTGCATTCAACTAACAGAGTTGAACCTTACTTTTGATTGAGCCGTTCTGAAACACTCTTTCTGTAGAAACTGCAATTGGATATGCTAAGCGCTAAGAGGCCTACATTGGGAAAAAGAATATCTTCAAATAAAAACTACACAGATGCATTCTGTGAAACTTATTTCTGATCTGTAAATTCAGTTAACAGAGATAAAACATATTTTTCATTGAGCAGTTATGAAACACTCTTTTTGTAGAAAATGCAAGTGGAGATTCGGAGCGCTAAGAGGGTAATAGTGGAAAACGGAATGTCTTCAAATATAAACTACACAGAATCATTCGGTGAAACTTCTTTCTGATCTGTGCATTCAGCTACCAGAATTAAACCATACTTTTGATTGAGCAGATCTGAACACTCTTTCTGTAGAAAATGCAACTGGACATTTGGAGCGCTAAGAGCGTAGTAGTGGAAAAAGGAATATATTCAAATATAAACTACACAGAAGCATTCTGTGAAACTTCTTTCTGATCTGAGCATTCAGCTAACGGAGTTAAACCATACTTTTGATTGAGCAGTTTTGAAACACTCTGTCTGTAGAAAATGCAACTGGACATTCGTAGCGCTAAGTTGGTAATAGTGGAAAAAAGGATATGTTCAAATATAAACTACACAGAAGCATTGTATGAAACTTCTTTCTGTTCTGTGCATTCAACTAACAGAGTTGAACCTTACTTTTGATTGAGTCGTTCTGAAACACTCTTTCTGTAGAAACTGCAATTGGACATTCTGATCGCTAAGAGGCCTATATTGGGAAAAAGAATGTCTACAAATAAAAACTACACAGAAGAATTGTGTGAAACTTCTTTCTGTTCTGTTTGTTCAACTAAAACAGTTGAAACTTAGTTTTGATTGACCGTTCTGAAACACTCTTTCTGTAGAAAATGCAAGTGGAGATTCGGAGCGCTAAGAGGGTAATAGTGGAAAAAGGAATGTCTCCAAATATAAACTACACAGAATCATTCTGTGAAACTTCTTTCTGATCTGTGCATTCAGATAACAGAGTTAAACCATACTTTTGATTGAGCAGATCTGAACACTCTTTCTGTAGAAAATGCAACTGGACATTTGGAGCGCTAAGAGCGTAGTAGTGGAAAAAGGAATATATTCAAATATAAACTACACAGAAGCATTCTGTGAAACTTCTTTCTGATCTGAGCATTCAGCTAACAGAGTTAAACCATACTTTTGATTGAGCAGTTTTGAAACACTCTGTCTGTAGAAAATGCAACTGGACATTCGCAGCGCTAAGTGGGTAATAGTGGAAAAAAGAATATGTTCAAATATAAACTACACAGAAGCATTGTATGAAACTTCTTTCTGTTCTGTGCATTCAACTAACAGAGTTGAACCTTACTTTTGATTGAGCCGTTCTGAAACACTCTTTCTGTAGAAACAGCAATTGGACATTCTGAGCGCTAAGAGGCTTATATTGGGAAAAAGAATGTCTAAAAATAAAAACTACACAGAAGAATTGTGTGAAACTTCTTTCTGTTCTGTTTGTTCAACTAAAAGAGTTGAACCTTAGTTTTGATTGAGCCGTTCTGAAACACTCTTTCTGTAGAAAATTCAAGTGGAGATTCGTAGCGCTAGGAGGGTAATAGTGGAAAAAGGAATGTCTCCAAATATAAACTACACAGAATCATTCTGTGAAACTTCTTTCTGATCTGTGCATTCAGCTAACAGTGTTAAACCATACTTTTGATAGAGCAGATCTGAACACTCTTTCTGTAGAAACTGCAACTGGACATTTGGAGCACTAAGAGAGTAGAAGTGGAAAAAGGAATATATTCAAATATAAACTACACAGAAGCATTCTGTGAAACTTCTTTCTGATCTGAGCATTCAGCTAACAGAGTTAAACCATACTTTTGATTGAGCAGTTTTGAAACACTCTGTCTGTAGAAAATGCAACTGGACATTCGTAGCGCTAAGTGGGTAATAGTGGAAAAAAGAATATGTTCAAATATAAACTACACAGAAGCATTGTATGAAACTTCTTTCTGTTCTGTGCATTCAACTAGCAGAGTTGAACCTTACTTTTGATTGAGCCTTTCTGAAACACTCTTTCTGTAGAAACTGCAATTGGACATTCTGAGCGCTAAGAGGCCTATATTGGGAAAATTAATATCTTCAAATAAAAACTACACAGAAGCATTGTGTGAAACTTATTTCTGATATGTTCATTAAGATAACAGAGTTAAACCATACTTTTGATTGCGCAGTTCTGAACACTCTATCTGTAGAAAATGCAAGTGGACATTCGTAGCGCTAAGAGGGTAATAGTGGAAAAAGGAATATATTCAAATATAAACTACACAGTAGCATTCTGTGAAAATTCTTTCTGTTCTGTGCATTCAACTAACAGAGTTGAACCTTACTTTTGATTGAGCCGTTCTGAAACACTCTTTCTGTAGAAACTGCAATTGGACATGCTAAGCGCTAAGAGGCCTACATTGGGAAAAAAATATCTTCAAATAAAAACTACACAGATGCATTCTGTGAAACTTATTTCTGATCTGTAAATTCAGTTAACAGAGATAAAACATATTTTTCATTGAGCAGTTATGAAACACTCTTTTTGTAGAAAATGCAAGTGGAGATTCGGAGCGCTAAGAGGGTAATAGTGGAAAACGGAATGTCTTCAAATATAAACTACACAGAATCATTCGGTGAAACTTCTTTCTGATCTGTGCATTCAGCTAATAGAGTTAAACCATACTTTTGATTGAGCAGATCTGAACACTCTTTCTGTAGAAAATGCAACTGGACATTTGGAGCGCTAAGAGCGTAGTAGTGGAAAAAGGAATATATTCAAATATAAACTACACAGAAGCATTCTGTGAAACTTCTTTCTGATCTGAGCATTCAGCTAACGGAGTTAAACCATACTTTTGATTGAGCAGTTTTGAAACACTCTGTATGTAGAAAATGCAACTGGACATTCGTAGCGCTAAGTGGGTAATAGTGGAAAAAAGAATATGTTCAAATATAAACTACACAGAAGCATTGTATGAAACTTCTTTCTGTTCTGTGCATTCAACTAACAGAGTTGAACCTTACTTTTGATTGAGCCGTTCTGAAACACTCTTTCTGTAGAAACTGCAATTGGACTTTCTGAGCGCTAAGAGGCCTATATTGGGAAAAAGAATGTCTACAAATAAAAACTACACAGAAGAATTGTGTGAAACTTCTTTCTGTTCTGTTTGTTCAACTAAAAGAGTTGAACCTTAGTTTTGATTGAGCCGTTCTGAAACACTCTTTCTGTAGAAAATGCAAGTGGAGATTCGGAGCGCTAAGAGGGTAATAGTGGAAAAAGGAATGTCTCCAAATATAAACTACACAGAATCATTCTGTGAAACTTCTTTCTGATCTGTGCATTCAGCTAACAGAGTTAAACCATACTTTTGATTGAGCAGATCTGAACACTCTTTCTGTAGAAAATGCAACTGGACATTTGGAGCGCTAAGAGCGTAGTAGTGGAAAAAGGAATATATTCAAATATAAACTACACAGAAGTATTCTGTGAAACTTCTTTCTGATCTGAGCATTCAGCTAACAGAGTTAAACCATTCTTTTGATTGAGCAGTTTTGAAACACTCTGTCTGTAGAAAATGCAACTGGACATTCGCAGCGCTAAGTGGGTAATAGTGGAAAAAAGAATATGTTCAAATATAAACTACACAGAAGCATTGTATGAAACTTCTTTCTGTTCTGTGCATTCAACTAACAGAGTTGAACCTTACTTTTGATTGAGCCGTTCTGAAACACTCTTTCTGTAGAAACTGCAATTGGACATTCTGAGCGCTAAGAGGCTTATATTGGGAAAAAGAATGTCTACAAATAAAAACTACACAGAAGAATTTTGTGAAACTTCTTTCTGTTCCGTTTGTTCAACTAAAAGAGTTGAACCTTAGTTTTGATTGAGCCGTTCTGAAACACTCTTTCTGTAGAAAATGCAAGTGGAGATTCGGAGCGCTAAGAGGGTAATACTTGAAAAAGGAATGTCTCCAAATATAAACTACACAGAATCATTCTGTGAAACTTCTTTCTGATCTGTGCATTCAGCTAACAGAGTTAAAACATACTTTTGATTGAGCAGATCTGAACACTCTTGCTGTAGAGTATGCTACTGTACATTTGGAGCGCTAAGAGAGTAGTAGTGGAAAAAGGAATATATTCAAATATAAACTACACAGAAGCATTCTGTGAAACTTCTTTCTGATCTGAGCATTCAGCTAACAGAGTTAAACCATACTTTTGACTGAGCAGTTTTGAAACACTCTGTCTGTAGAAAATGCAACTGGACATTCGTAGCGCTAAGTGGGTAATAGTGGAAAAAAGAATATGTTCAAATATAAACTACACAGAAGCATTGTATGAAACTTATTTCTGTTCTGTGCATTCAACTAACAGAGTTGAACCTTACTTTTGATTGAGCCTTTCTGAAACACTCTTTCTGTAGAAACTGCAATTGGACATTCTGAGCGCTAAGAGGCCTCTATTGGGAAAAATAATATCTTCAAATAAAAACTACACAGAAGCATTGTGTGAAACTTATTTCTGATATGTTCATTAAGCTAACAGAGTTAAACCATACTTTTGATTGCGCAGTTCTGAACACTCTTTCTGTAGAAAATGCAAGTGGACATTCGGAGCGCTAAGAGGGTAATAGTGGAAAAAGGAATATATTCAAATATAAACTACACAGTAGCATTCTGTGAAAATTCTTTCTGTTCTGTGCATTCAACTAACAGAGTTGAACCTTACTTTTGATTGAGCCGTTCTGAAACACTCTTTCTGTAGAAACTGCAATTGGACATGCTAAGCGCTAAGAGGCCTACATTGGGAAAAAGAATATCTTCAAATAAAAACTACACAGATGCATTCTGTGAAACATATTTCTGATCTGTAAATTCAGTTAACAGAGATAAAACATATTTTTGATTGAGCAGTTATGAAACACTCTTTTTGTAGAAAATGCAAGTGGAGATTCGGAGCGCTAAGAGGGTAATAGTGGAAAAAGGAATGTCTCCAAATATAAACTACACAGAATCATTCTGTGAAACTTCTTTCTGATCTGTGCATTCTGCTAACAGAGTTAAACCATACTTTTGATTGAGCAGATCTGAACACTCTTTCTGTAGAAAATGCAACTGGACATTTGGAGCACTAAGAGCGTAGTAGTGGAAAAAGGAATATATTCAAATATAAACTACACAGAAGCATTCTGTGAAACTTCTTTCTGATCTGAGCATTCAGCTAACGGAGTTAAACCATACTTTTGATTGAGCAGTTTTGAAACACTCTGTCTGTAGAAAATGCAACTGGACATTCGTAGCGCTAAGAGGGTAATAGTGGAAAAAAGAATATGTTCAAATATAAACTACACAGAAGCATTGTATGAAACTTCTTTCTGTTCTGTGCATTCAACTAACAGAGTTGAACCTTACTTTTGATTGAGCCGTTCTGAAACACTCTTTCTGTAGAAACTGCAGTTGGACATTCTGAGCGCTAAGAGGCCTATATTGGGAAAAAGAATGTCTACAAATAAAAACTACACAGAAGAATTGTGTGAAACTTCTTTCTGTTCTGTTTGTTCAACTAAAAGAGTTGAAACTTAGTTTTGATTGAGCCGTTCTGAAACACTCTTTCTGTAGAAAATGCAAGAGGAGATTCGGAGCGCTAAGAGGGTAATAGTGGAAAAAGGAATGTCTCCAAATATAAACTACAAAGAATCATTCTGTGAAACTTCTTTCTGATCTGTGCATTCAGCTAACAGAGTTAAACCATACTTTTGATTGAGCAGATCTGAACACTCTTTCCGTAGAAAATGCAACTGGACATTTGGAGCGCTAAGAGCGTAGTAGTGGAAAAAGGAATATATTCAAATATAAACTACACAGAAGCATTCTGTGAAACTTCTTTCTGATCTGAGCATTCAGCTAACAGAGTTAAACCATACTTTTGATTGAGCAGTTTTGAAACACTCTGTCTGTAGAAAATGCAACTGGACATTCGCAGCGCTAAGTGGGTAATAGTGGAAAAAAGAATATGTTCAAATATAAACTACACAGAAGCATTTTATGAAACTTCTTTCTGTTCTGTGCATTCAACTAACAGAGTTGAACCTTACTTTTGATTGAGCCGTTCTGAAACCCTCTTTCTGTAGAAACTGCAATTGGACATTCTGAGCGCTAAGAGGCTTATATTGGGAAAAAGAATGTCTACAAATAAAAACTACACAGAAAAATTGTGTGAAACTTCTTTCTGTTCTGTTTGTTCAACTAAAAGAGTTGAACCTTAGTTTTGATTGAGCCGTTCTGAAACACTCTTTCTGTAGAAAATGCAAGTGGAGATTCGGAGCGCTAAGAGGGTAATAGTGGAAAAAGGAATGTCTCCAAATATAAACTACACAGAATCATTCTGTGAAACTTCTTTCTGATCTGTGCATTCAGCTAACAGAGTTAAACCATACTTTTGATTGAGCAGATCTGAACACTCTTTCTGTAGAAAATGCAACTGGACATTTTGAGCGCTAAGAGAGTAGTAGTGGAAAAAGGAATATATTCAAATATAATCTACACAGAAGCATTCTGTGAAACTTCTTTCTGATCTGAGCATTCAGCTAACAGAGTTAAAACATACTTTTGATTGAGCAGTTTTGAAACACTCTGTCTGTAGAAAATGCAACTGGACATTCGTAGCGCTAAGTGGGTAATAGTGGAAAAAAGAATATGTTCAAATATAAACTACACAGAAGCATTGTATGAAACTTCTTTCTGTTCTGTGCATTCAACTAGCAGAGTTGAAACTTACTTTTGATTGAGCCTTTCTGAAACACTCTTTCTGTAGAAACTGCAATTGGACATTCTGAGCGCTAAGAGGCCTATATTGGGAAAAATAATATCTTCAAATAAAAACTACACAGAAGCATTGTGTGAAACTTATTTCTGATATGTTCATTAAGATAACAGAGTTAAACCATACTTTTAATTGCGCAGTTCTGAACACTCTTTCTGTAGAAAATGCAAGTGGACATTCGGAGCGCTAAGAGGATAATAGTGGAAAAAGGAATATATTGAAATATAAACTACACAGTAGCATTCTGTGAAAATTCTTTCTGTTCTGTGCATTCAACTAACAGAGTTGAACCTTACTTTTGATTGAGCCGTTCTGAAACACTCTTTCTGTAGAAACTGCAATTGGACATTCTGAGCGCTAAGAGGCCTATATTGGGAAAAAGAATGTCTACAAATAAAAACTACACAGAAGAATTGTGTGAAACTTCTTTCTGTTCTGTTTGTTCAACTAAAAGAGTTGAACCTTAGTTTTGATTGAGCCGTTCTGAAACACTCTTTCTGTAGAAAATGCAAGTGGAGATTCGTAGCGCTAGGAGGGTAATAGTGGATAAAGGAATGTCTCCAAATATAAACTACACAGAATCATTCTGTGAAACTTCTTTCTGATCTGTGCATTCAGCTAACAGAGTTAAACCATACTTTTGATTGAGCAGATCTGAACACTCTTTCTGTAGAAAATGCAACTGGACATTTGGAGCGCTAAGAGAGTAGTAGTGGAAAAAGGAATATATTCAAATATAATCTACACAGAAGCATTCTGTGAAACTTCTTTCTGATCTGAGCATTCAGCTAACAGAGTTAAAACATACTTTTGATTGAGCAGTTTTGAAACACTCTGTCTGTAGAAAATGCAACTGGACATTCGTAGCGCTAAGTGGGTAATAGTGGAAAAAAGAATATGTTCAAATATAAACTACACAGAAGCATTGTATGAAACTTCTTTCTGTTCTGTGCATTCAACTAGCAGAGTTGAAACTTACTTTTGATTGAGCCTTTCTGAAACACTCTTTCTGTAGAAACTGCAATTGGACATTCTGAGCGCTAAGAGGCCTATATTGGGAAAAATAATATCTTCAAATAAAAACTACACAGAAGCATTGTGTGAAACTTATTTCTGATATGTTCATTAAGATAACAGAGTTAAACCATACTTTTAATTGCGCAGTTCTGAACACTCTTTCTGTAGAAAATGCAAGTGGACATTCGGAGCGCTAAGAGGATAATAGTGGAAAAAGGAATATATTCAAATATAAACTACACAGTAGCATTCTGTGAAAATTCTTTCTGTTCTGTGCATTCAACTAACAGAGTTGAACCTTACTTTTGATTGAGCCGTTCTGAAACACTCTTTCTGTAGAAACTGCAATTGGACATTCTGAGCGCTAAGAGGCCTATATTGGGAAAAAGAATGTCTACAAATAAAAACTACACAGAAGAATTGTGTGAAACTTCTTTCTGTTCTGTTTGTTCAACTAAAAGAGTTGAACCTTAGTTTTGATTGAGCCGTTCTGAAACACTCTTTCTGTAGAAAATGCAAGTGGAGATTCGTAGCGCTAGGAGGGTAATAGTGGAAAAAGGAATGTCTCCAAATATAAACTACACAGAATCATTCTGTGAAACTTCTTTCTGATCTGTGCATTCAGCTAACAGTGTTAAACCATACTTTTGATAGAGCAGATCTGAACACTCTTTCTGTAGAAAATGCAACTGGACATTTGGAGCACTAAGAGAGTAGAAGTGGAAAAAGGAATATATTCAAATATAAACTACACAGAAGCATTCTGTGAAACTTCTTTCTGATCTGAGCATTCAGCTAACAGAGTTAAACCATACTTTTGATTGAGCAGTTTTGAAACACTCTGTCTGTAGAAAATGCAACTGGACATTCGTAGCGCTAAGTGGGTAATAGTGGAAAAAAGAATATGTTCAAATATAAACTACACAGAAGCATTGTATGAAACTTCTTTCTGTTCTGTGCATTCAACTAGCAGAGTTGAACCTTACTTTTGATTGAGCCTTTCTGAAACACTCTTTCTGTAGAAACTGCAATTGGACATTCTGAGCGCTAAGAGGCCTATATTGGGAAAATTAATATCTTCAAATAAAAACTACACAGAAGCATTGTGTGAAACTTATTTCTGATATGTTCATTAAGATAACAGAGTTAAACCATACTTTTGATTGCGCAGTTCTGAACACTCTTTCTGTAGAAAATGCAAGTGGACATTCGTAGCGCTAAGAGGGTAATAGTGGAAAAAGGAATATATTCAAATATAAACTACACAGTAGCATTCTGTGAAAATCCTTTCTGTTCTGTGCATTCAACTAACAGAGTTGAACCTTACTTTTGATTGAGCCGTTCTGAAACACTCTTTCTGTAGAAACTGCAATTGGACATGCTAAGCGCTAAGAGGCCTACATTGGGAAAAAAATATCTTCAAATAAAAACTACACAGATGCATTCTGTGAAACTTATTTCTGATCTGTAAATTCAGTTAACAGAGATAAAACATATTTTTCATTGAGCAGTTATGAAACACTCTTTTTGTAGAAAATGCAAGTGGATATTCGGAGCGCTAAGAGGGTAATAGTGGAAAACGGAATGTCTTCAAATATAAACTACACAGAATCATTCGGTGAAACTTCTTTCTGATCTGTGCATTCAGCTAATAGAGTTAAACCATACTTTTGATTGAGCAGATCTGAACACTCTTTCTGTAGAAAATGCAACTGGACATTTGGAGCGCTAAGAGCGTAGTAGTGGAAAAAGGAATATATTCAAATATAAACTACACAGAAGCATTCTGTGAAACTTCTTTCTGATCTGAGCATTCAGCTAACGGAGTTAAACCATACTTTTGATTGAGCAGTTTTGAAACACTCTGTATGTAGAAAATGCAACTGGACATTCGTAGCGCTAAGTGGGTAATAGTGGAAAAAAGAATATGTTCAAATATAAACTACACAGAAGCATTGTATGAAACTTCTTTCTGTTCTGTGCATTCAACTAACAGAGTTGAACCTTACTTTTGATTGAGCCGTTCTGAAACACTCTTTCTGTAGAAACTGCAATTGGACATTCTGAGCGCTAAGAGGCCTATATTGGGAAAAAGAATGTCTACAAATAAAAACTACACAGAAGAATTGTGTGAAACTTCTTTCTGTTCTGTTTGTTCAACTAAAAGAGTTGAACCTTAGTTTTGATTGAGCCGTTCTGAAACACTCTTTCTGTAGAAAATGCAAGTGGAGATTCGGAGCGCTAAGAGGGTAATAGTGGAAAAAGGAATGTCTCCAAATATAAACTACACAGAATCATTCTGTGAAACTTCTTTCTGATCTGTGCATTCAGCTAACAGAGTTAAACCATACTTTTGATTGAGCAGATCTGAACACTCTTTCTGTAGAAAATGCAACTGGACATTTGGAGCGCTAAGAGCGTAGTAGTGGAAAAAGGAATATATTCAAATATAAACTACACAGAAGTATTCTGTGAAACTTCTTTCTGATCTGAGCATTCAGCTAACAGAGTTAAACCATACTTTTGATTGAGCAGTTTTGAAACACTCTGTCTGTAGAAAATGCTACTGGACATTCGCAGCGCTAAGTGGGTAATAGTGGAAAAAAGAATATGTTCAAATATAAACTACACAGAAGCATTGTATGAAACTTCTTTCTGTTCTGTGCATTCAACTAACAGAGTTGAACCTTACTTTTGATTGAGCCGTTCTGAAACACTCTTTCTGTAGAAACTGCAATTGGACATTCTGAGCGCTAAGAGGCTTATATTGGGAAAAAGAATGTCTACAAATAAAAACTACACAGAAGAATTGTGTGAAACTTCTTTCTGTTCTGTTTGTTCAACTAAAAGAGTTGAACCTTAGTTTTGATTGAGCCGTTCTGAAACACTCTTTCTGTAGAAAATGCAAGTGGAGATTCGGAGCGCTAAGAGGGTAATAGTGGAAAAAGGAATGTCTCCAAATATAAACTACACAGAATCATTCTGTGAAACTTCTTTCTGATCTGTGCATTCAGCTAACAGAGTTAAAACATACTTTTGATTGAGCAGATCTGAACACTCTTGCTGTAGAAAATGCTACTGTACATTTGGAGCGCTAAGAGAGTAGTAGTGGAAAAAGGAATATATTCAAATATAAACTACACAGAAGCATTCTGTGAAACTTTTTTCTGATCTGAGCATTCAGCTAACAGAGTTAAACCATACTTTTGACTGAGCAGTTTTGAAACACTCTGTCTGTAGAAAATGCAACTGGACATTCGTAGCGCTAAGTGGGTAATAGTGGAAAAAAGAATATGTTCAAATATAAACTACACAGAAGCATTGTATGAAACTTATTTCTGTACTGTGCATTCAACTAACAGAGTTGAACCTTACTTTTGATTGAGCCTTTCTGAAACACTCTTTCTGTAGAAACTGCAATTGATCATTCTGAGCGCTAAGAGGCCTCTATTGGGAAAAATAATATCTTCAAATAAAAACTACACAGAAGCATTGTGTGAAACTTATTTCTGATATGTTCATTAAGCTAACAGAGTTAAACCATACTTTTGATTGCGCAGTTCTGAACACTCTTTCTGTAGAAAATGCAAGTGGACATTCGGAGCGCTAAGAGGGTAATAGTGGAAAAAGGAATATATTCAAATATAAACTACACAGTAGCATTCTGTGAAAATTCTTTCTGTTCTGTCCATTCAACTAACAGAGTTGAACCTTACTTTTGATTGAGCCGTTCTGAAACACTCTTTCTGTAGAAACTGCAATTGGACATTCTGAGCGCTAAGAGGCCTATATTGGGAAAAAGAATGTCTACAAATAAAAACTACACAGAAGAATTGTGTGAAACTTCTTTCTGTTCTGTTTGTTCAACTAAAAGAGTTGAACCTTAGTTTTGATTGAGCCGTTCTGAAACACTCTTTCTGTAGAAAATGCAAGTGGAGATTCGTAGCGCTAGCAGGGTAATAGTGGAAAAAGGAATGTCTCCAAATATAAACTACACAGAATCATTCTGTGAAACTTCTTTCTGATCTGTGCATTCAGCTAACAGAGTTAAACCATACTTTTGATTGAGCAGATCTGAACACTCTTTCTGTAGAAAATGCAACTGGACATTTGGAGCGCTAAGAGCGTAGTAGTGGAAAAAGGAATATATTCAAATATAAACTACACAGAAGTATTCTGTGAAACTTCTTTCTGATCTGAGCATTCAGCTAACAGAGTTAAACCATACTTTTGATTGAGCAGTTTTGAAACACTCTGTCTGTAGAAAATGCTACTGGACATTCGCAGCGCTAAGTGGGTAATAGTGGAAAAAAGAATATGTTCAAATATAAACTACACAGAAGCATTGTATGAAACTTCTTTCTGTTCTGTGCATTCAACTAACAGAGTTGAACCTTACTTTTGATTGAGCCGTTCTGAAACACTCTTTCTGTAGAAACTGCAATTGGACATTCTGAGCGCTAAGAGGCTTATATTGGGAAAAAGAATGTCTACAAATAAAAACTACACAGAAGAATTGTGTGAAACTTCTTTCTGTTCTGTTTGTTCAACTAAAAGAGTTGAACCTTAGTTTTGATTGAGCCGTTCTGAAACACTCTTTCTGTAGAAAATGCAAGTGGAGATTCGGAGCGCTAAGAGGGTAATAGTGGAAAAAGGAATGTCTCCAAATATAAACTACACAGAATCATTCTGTGAAACTTCTTTCTGATCTGTGCATTCAGCTAACAGAGTTAAAACATACTTTTGATTGAGCAGATCTGAACACTCTTGCTGTAGAAAATGCTACTGTACATTTGGAGCGCTAAGAGAGTAGTAGTGGAAAAAGGAATATATTCAAATATAAACTACACAGAAGCATTCTGTGAAACTTTTTTCTGATCTGAGCATTCAGCTAACAGAGTTAAACCATACTTTTGACTGAGCAGTTTTGAAACACTCTGTCTGTAGAAAATGCAACTGGACATTCGTAGCGCTAAGTGGGTAATAGTGGAAAAAAGAATATGTTCAAATATAAACTACACAGAAGCATTGTATGAAACTTATTTCTGTACTGTGCATTCAACTAACAGAGTTGAACCTTACTTTTGATTGAGCCTTTCTGAAACACTCTTTCTGTAGAAACTGCAATTGATCATTCTGAGCGCTAAGAGGCCTCTATTGGGAAAAATAATATCTTCAAATAAAAACTACACAGAAGCATTGTGTGAAACTTATTTCTGATATGTTCATTAAGCTAACAGAGTTAAACCATACTTTTGATTGCGCAGTTCTGAACACTCTTTCTGTAGAAAATGCAAGTGGACATTCGGAGCGCTAAGAGGGTAATAGTGGAAAAAGGAATATATTCAAATATAAACTACACAGTAGCATTCTGTGAAAATTCTTTCTGTTCTGTGCATTCAACTAACAGAGTTGAACCTTACTTTTGATTGAGCCGTTCTGAAACACTCTTTCTGTAGAAACTGCAATTGGACATTCTGAGCGCTAAGAGGCCTATATTGGGAAAAAGAATGTCTACAAATAAAAACTACACAGAAGAATTGTGTGAAACTTCTTTCTGTTCTGTTTGTTCAACTAAAAGAGTTGAACCTTAGTTTTGATTGAGCCGTTCTGAAACACTCTTTCTGTAGAAAATGCAAGTGGAGATTCGTAGCGCTAGCAGGGTAATAGTGGAAAAAGGAATGTCTCCAAATATAAACTACACAGAATCATTCTGTGAAACTTCTTTCTGATCTGTGCATTCAGCTAACAGTGTTAAACCATACTTTTGATAGAGCAGATCTGAACACTCTTTCTGTAGAAAATGCAACTGGACATTTGGAGCACTAAGAGAGTAGAAGTGGAAAAAGGAATATATTCAAATATAAACTACACAGAAGCATTCTGTGAAACTTCTTTCTGATCTGAGCATTCAGCTAACAGAGTTAAACCATACTTTTGATTGAGCAGTTTTGAAACACTCTGTCTGTAGAAAATGCAACTGGACATTCGTAGCGCTAAGTGGGTAATAGTGGAAAAAAGAATATGTTCAAATATAAACTACACAGAAGCATTGTATGAAACTTCTTTCTGTTCTGTGCATTCAACTAGCAGAGTTGAACCTTACTTTTGATTGAGCCTTTCTGAAACACTCTTTCTGTAGAAACTGCAATTGGACATTCTGAGCGCTAAGAGGCCTATATTGGGAAAATTAATATCTTCAAATAAAAACTACACAGAAGCATTGTGTGAAACTTATTTCTGATATGTTCATTAAGATAACAGAGTTAAACCATACTTTTGATTGCACAGTTCTGAACACTCTTTCTGTAGAAAATGCAAGTGGACATTCGTAGCGCTAAGAGGGTAATAGTGGAAAAAGGAATATATTCAAATATAAACTACACAGTAGCATTCTGTGAAAATTCTTTCTGTTCTGTGCATTCAACTAACAGAGTTGAACCTTACTTTTGATTGAGCCGTTCTGAAACACTCTTTCTGTAGAAACTGCAATTGGACATGCTAAGCGCTAAGAGGCCTACATTGGGAAAAAATTATCTTCAAATAAAAACTACACAGATGCATTCTGTGAAACTTATTTCTGATCTGTAAATTCAGTTAACAGAGATAAAACATATTTTTGATTGAGCAGTTATGAAACACTCTTTTTGTAGAAAATGCAAGTGGAGATTGGGAGCGCTAAGAGGGTAATAGTGGAAAACGGAATGTCTTCAAATATAAACTACACAGAATCATTCGGTGAAACTTCTTTCTGATCTGTGCATTCTGCTAACAGAGTTAAACCATACTTTTTATTGAGCAGATCTGAACACTCTTTCTGTAGAAAATGCAACTGGACATTTGGAGCGCTAAGAGCGTAGTAGTGGAAAAAGGAATATATTCAAATATAAACTACACAGAAGCATTCTGTGAAACTTCTTTCTGATCTGAGCATTCAGCTAACGGAGTTAAACCATACTTTTGATTGAGCAGTTTTGAAACACTCTGTCTGTAGAAAATGCAACTGGACATTCGTAGCGCTAAGTGGGTAATAGTGGAAAAAAGAATATGTACAAATATAAACTACACCGAAGCATTGTATGAAACTTCTTTCTGTTCTGTGCATTCAACTAACAGAGTTGAACCTTACTTTTGATTGAGCCGTTCTGAAACACTCTTTCTGTAGAAACTGCAATTGGACATTCTGAGCGCTAAGAGGCCTATATTGGGAAAAAGAATGTCTACAAATAAAAACTACACAGAAGAATTGTGTGAAACTTCTTTCTGTTCTGTTTGTTCAACTAAAAGAGTTGAAACTTAGTTTTGATTGAGCCGTTCTGAAACACTCTTTCTGTAGAAAATGCAAGTGGAGATTCGGAGCGCTAAGAGGGTAATAGTGGAAAAAGGAATGTCTCCAAATATAAACTACAAAGAATCATTCTGTGAAACTTCTTTCTGATCTGTGCATTCAGCTAACAGAGTTAAACCATACTTTTGATTGAGCAGATCTGAACACTCTTTCTGTAGAAAATGCAACTGGACATTTGGAGCGCTAAGAGCGTAGTAGTGGAAAAAGGAATATATTCAAATATAAACTACACAGAAGCATTCTGTGAAACTTCTTTCTGATCTGAGCATTCAGCTAACAGAGTTAAACCATACTTTTGATTGAGCAGTATTGAAACACTCTGTCTGTAGAAAATGCAACTGGACATTCGCAGCGCTAAGTGGGTAATAGTGGAAAAAAGAATATGTTCAAATATAAACTACACAGAAGCATTTTATGAAACTTCTTTCTGTTCTGTGCATTCAACTAACAGAGTTGAACCTTACTTTTGATTGAGCCGTTCTGAAACACTCTTTCTGTAGAAACTGCAATTGGACATTCTGAGCGCTAAGAGGCTTATATTGGGAAAAAGAATGTCTACAAATAAAAACTACACAGAAAAATTGTGTGAAACTTCTTTCTGTTCTGTTTGTTCAACTAAAAGAGTTGAACCTTAGTTTTGATTGAGCCGTTCTGAAACACTCTTTCTGTAGAAAATGCAAGTGGAGATTCGGAGCGCTAAGAGGGTAATAGTGGAAAAAGGAATGTCTCCAAATATAAACTACACAGAATCATTCTGTGAAACTTCTTTCTGATCTGTGCATTCAGCTAACAGAGTTAAACCATACTTTTGATTGAGCAGATCTGAACACTCTTTCTGTAGAAAATGCAACTGGACATTTGGAGCGCTAAGAGAGTAGTAGTGGAAAAAGGAATATATTCAAATATAATCTACACAGAAGCATTCTGTGAAACTTCTTTCTGATCTGAGCATTCAGCTAACAGAGTTAAAACATACTTTTGATTGAGCAGTTTTGAAACACTCTGTCTGTAGAAAATGCAACTGGACATTCGTAGCGCTAAGTGGGTAATAGTGGAAAAAAGAATATGTTCAAATATAAACTACACAGAAACATTGTATGAAACTTCTTTCTGTTCTGTGCATTCAACTAGCAGAGTTGAAACTTACTTTTGATTGAGCCTTTCTGAAACACTCTTTCTGTAGAAACTGCAATTGGACATTCTGAGCGCTAAGAGGCCTATATTGGGAAAAATAATATCTTCAAATAAAAACTACACAGAAGCATTGTGTGAAACTTATTTCTGATATGTTCATTAAGATAACAGAGTTAAACCATACTTTTAATTGCGCAGTTCTGAACACTCTTTCTGTAGAAAATGCAAGTGGACATTCGGAGCGCTAAGAGGATAATAGTGGAAAAAGGAATATATTCAAATATAAACTACACAGTAGCATTCTGTGAAAATTCTTTCTGTTCTGTGCATTCAACTAACAGAGTTGAACCTTACTTTTGATTGAGCCGTTCTGAAACACTCTTTCTGTAGAAACTGCAATTGGACATGCTAAGCGCTAAGAGGCCTACATTGGGAAAAAGAATATCTTCAAATAAAAACTACACAGATGCATTCTGTGAAACTTATTTCTGATCTGTAAATTCAGTTAACAGAGATAAAACATATTTTTGATTGAGCAGTTATGAAACACTCTTTTTGTAGAAAATGCAAGTGGAGATTCGGAGCGCTAAGAGGGTAATAGTGGAAAAAGGAATGTCTTCAAATAAAAATTACACAGAATCATTCGGTGAAACTTCTTTCTGATCTGTGCATTCAGCTAACAGAGTTAAACCATACTTTTGATTGAGCAGATCTGAACACTCTTTCTGTAGAAAATGCAACTGGACATTTGGAGCGCTAAGAGCGTAGTAGTGGAAAAAGGAATATATTCAAATATAAACTACACAGAAGCATTCTGTGAAACTTCTTTCTGATCTGAGCATTCAGCTAACAGAGTTAAACCATACTTTTGATTGAGCAGTTTTGAAACACTCTGTCTGTAGAAAATGCAACTGGACATTCGTAGCGCTAAGTGGGTAATAGTGGAAAAAAGAATATGTTCAAATATAAACTACACAGAAGCATTGTATGAAACTACTTTCTGTTCTGTGCATTCAACTAACAGAGTTTAACCTTACTTTTGATTGAGCCGTTCTGAAACACTCTTTCTGTAGAAACTGCAATTGGACATTCTGAGTGCTAAGAGGCCTATATTGGGAAAAAGAATGTCTACAAATAAAAACTACACAGAAGAATTGTGTGAAACTTCTTTCTGTTCTGTTTGTTCAACTAAAAGAGTTGAACCTTAGTTTTGATTGAGCCGTTCTGAAACACTCTTTCTGTAGAAAATGCAAGTGGAGATTCGGAGCGCTAAGAGGGTAATAGTGGAAAAAGGAATGTCTCCAAATATAAACTACACAGAATCATTCTGTGAAACTTCTTTCTGATCTGTGCATTCAGCTAACAGAGTTAAAACATACTTTTGATTGAGCAGATCTGAACACTCTTTCTGTAGAAAATGCTACTGTACATTTGGAGCGCTAAGAGAGTAGTAGTGGAAAAAGGAATATATTCAAATATAAACTACACAGAAGCATTCTGTGAAACTTCTTTCTGATCTGAGCATTCAGCTAACAGAGTTAAACCATACTTTTGACTGAGCAGTTTTGAAACACTCTGTCTGTAGAAAATGCAACTGGACATTCGTAGCGCTAAGTGGGTAATAGTGGAAAAAAGAATATGTTCAAATATAAACTACACAGAAACATTGTATGAAACTTCTTTCTGTTCTGTGCATTCAACTAACAGAGTTGAACCTTACTTTTGATTGAGCCTTTCTGAAACACTCTTTCTGTAGAAACTGCAATTGGACATTCTGAGCGCTAAGAGGCCTCTATTGGGATAAATAATATCTTCAAATAAAAACTACACAGAAGCATTGTGTGAAACTTATTTCTGATATGTTCATTAAGCTAACAGAGTTAAACCATTCTTTGGATTGCGCAGTTCTGAACACTCTTTCTGTAGAAAATGCAAGTGGACATTCGGAGCGCTAAGAGGGTAATAGTGGAAAAAGGAATATATTCAAATATAAACTACACAGTAGCATTCTGTGAAAATTCTTTCTGTTCTGTGCATTCAACTAACAGAGTTGAACCTTACTTTTGATTGAGCCGTTCTGAAACACTCTTTCTGTAGAAACTGCAATTGGACATGCTAAGCGCTAAGAGGCCTACATTGGGAAAAAGAATATCTTCAAATAAAAACTACACAGATGCATTCTGTGAAACTTATTTCTGATCTGTAAATTCAGTTAACAGAGATAAAACATATTTTTGATTGAGCAGTTATGAAACACTCTTTTTGTAGAAAATGCAAGTGGAGATTCGGAGCGCTAAGAGGGTAATAGTGGAAAAAGGAATGTCTCCAAATATAAACTACACAGAATCATTCTGTGAAACTTCTTTCTGATCTGTGCATTCAGCTAACAGAGTTAAACCATACTTTTGATTGAGCAGATCTGAACACTCTTTCTGTAGAAAATGCAACTGGACATTTGGAGCGCTAAGAGAGTAGTAGTGGAAAAAGGAATATATTCAAATATAAACTACACAGAAACATTCTGTGAAACTTCTTTCTGATCTGAGCATTCAGCTAACAGAGTGAAACCATACTTTTGATTGAGCAGTTTTGAAACACTCTGTCTGTAGAAAATGCAACTGGACATTCGTAGCGCTAAGTGGGTAATAGTGGAAAAAAGAATATGTTCAAATATAAACTACACAGAAGCATTGTATGAAACTTCTTTCTGTTCTGTGCATTCAACTAACAGAGTTGAACCTTACTTTTGATTGAGCCTTTCTGAAACACTCTTTCTGTAGAAACTGCAATGGGACATTCTGAGCGCTAAGAGGCCTATATTGGGAAAAATAATATCTTCAAATAAAAACTACACAGAAGCATTGTGTGAAACTTATTTCTGATATGTTCATTAAGCTAACAGAGTTAATCCATACTTTTGATTGCGCAGTTCTGAACACTCTTTCTGTAGAAAATGCAAGTGGACATTCGGAGCGCTAAGAGGGTAATAGTGGAAAAAGGAATATATTCAAATATAAACTACACAGTAGCATTCTGTGAAAATTCTTTCTGTTCTGTGCATTCAACTAACAGAGTTGAACCTTACTTTTGATTGAGCCGTTCTGAAACACTCTTTCTGTAGAAACTGCAATTGGACATGCTAAGCGCTAAGAGGCCTACATTGGGAAAAAGAATATCTTCAAATAAAAACTACACAGATGCATTCTCTGAAACTTATTTCTGATCTGTAAATTCAGTTAACAGAGATAAAACATATTTTTCATTGAGCAGTTATGAAACACTCTCTTTGTAGAAAATGCAAGTGGAGATTCGGAGCGCTAAGAGGGTAATAGTGGAAAACGGAATGTCTTCAAATATAAACTACACAGAATCATTCGGTGAAACTTCTTTCTGATCTGTGCATTCAGCTAACAGAGTTAAACCATACTTTTGATTGAGCAGATCTGAACACTCTTTCAGTAGAAAATGCAACTGGACATTTGGAGCGCTAAGAGCGTAGTAGTGGAAAAAGGAATATATTCAAATATAAACTACACAGAAGCATTCTGTGAAACTTCTTTCTGATCTGAGCATTCAGCTAACGGAGTTAAACCATACTTTTGATTGAGCAGTTTTGAAACACTCTCTCTGTAGAAAATGCAACTGGACATTCGTAGCGCTAAGTGTTTAATAGTGGAAAAAAGAATATGTTCAAATATAAACTACACAGAAGCATTGTATGAAACTTCTTTCTGTTCTGTGCATTCAACTAACAGAGTTGAACCTTACTTTTCATTGAGCCGTTCTGAAACACTCATTCTGAAGAAACTGCAATTGGACATTCTGAGCGCTAAGAGGCCTATATTGGGAAAAAGAATGTCTACAAATAAAAACTACACAGAAGAATTGTTTGAAACTTCTTTCTGTTCTGTTTGTTCAACTAAAAGAGTTGAACCTTAGTTTTGATTGAGCCGTTCTGAAACACTCTTTCTGTAGAAAATGCAAGTGGAGATTCGGAGCGCTAAGAGGGTTATAGTGGAAAAAGGAATGTCTCCAAATATAAACTACACAGAATCATTCTGTGAAACTTCTTTCTGATCTGTGCATTCAGCTAACAGAGTTAAACCATACTTTTGATTGAGCAGATCTGAACACTCTTTCTGTAGAAAATGCAACTGGACATTTGGAGAGCTAAGAGAGTAGTAGTGGAAAAAGGAATATATTCAAATATAAACTACACAGAAGCATTCTGTGAAACTTCTTTCTGATCTGAGCATTCAGCTAACAGAGTTAAACCATACTTTTGATTGAGCAGTTTTGAAACACTCTGTCTGTAGACAATGCAACTGGACATTCGTAGCGCTAAGTGGGTAATAGTGGAAAAAAAATATGTTCAAATATAAACTACACAGAAGCATTGTATGAAACTTCTTTCGGTTCTGTGCATTCAACTAACAGAGTTGAACCTTACTTTTGATTGAGCCTTTCTGAAACACTCTTTCTGTAGAAACTGCAATTGGACATTCTGAGCGCTAAGAGGCCTCTATTGTTAAAAATAATATCTTCAAATAAAAACTACACAGAAGCATTGTGTGAAACTTATTTCTGATATGTTCATTAAGCTAACAGAGTTAAACCATACTTTTGATTGCGCAATTCTGAACACTCTTTCTGTAGAAAATGCAAGTGGGCATTCGGAGCGCTAAGAGGGTAATAGTGGAAAAAGGAATATATTCAAATATAAACTACACAGTAGCATTCTGTGAAAATTCTTTCTGTTCGGTGCATTCAACTAACAGAGTTGAACCTTACATTTAATTTAGCCGTTCTAAAACACTCTTTCTGTAGAAACTGCAATTGGACATGCTAAGCGCTAAGAGGCCTACATTGGGAAAAAGAATATCTTCAAATAAAAACTACACAGATGCATTCTGTGAAACTTATTTCTGATCTGTAAATTCAGTTAACAGAGATAAAACATATTTTTGATTGAGCAGTTATGAAACACTCTTTTTGTAGAAAATGCAAGTGGAGATTCGGAGCGCTAAGAGGGTAATAGTGGAAAAAGGAATGTCTTCAAATATAAACTACACAGAATAATTCGGTGAAACTTCTTTCTGATCTGTGCATTCAGCTAACAGAGTTAAACCATACTTTTGATTGAGCAGATCTTAACACTCTTTCTGTAGAAAATGCAACTGGACATTTGGAGCGCTAAGAGCGTAGTACTGGAAAAAGGAATATATTCAAATATAAACTACACAGAAGCATTTTGTGAAACTTCTTTCTGATCTGAGCATTCAGCTAACAGAGTTAAACCATACTTTTGATTGAGCAGTTTTGAAACACTCTGTCTGTAGAAAATGCAACTGGACATTCGTAGCCCTAAGTGGGTAATAGTGGAAAAAAGAATATGTTCAAATATAAACTACACAGAAGCATTGTATGAAATTTCTTTCTGTTCTGTGCATTCAACTAACAGAGTTGAACCTTACTTTTGATTGAGCCGTTCTGAAACACTCTTTCTGTAGAAACTGCAATTGGACATTCTGAGCGCTAAGAGGCCTATATTGGGAAAAAGAATGTCTACAAATAAAAACTACACAGAAGAATTTTGTGAAACTTCTTTCTGTTCTGTTTGTTCAACTAAAAGAGTTGAACCTTAGTTTTGATTGAGCCGTTCTGAAACACTCTTTCTGTAGAAAATGCAAGTGGAGATTCGGAGCGCTAAGAGGGTAATAGTGGAAAAAGGAATGTCTCCAAATATAAACTACACAGAATCACTCTGTGAAACTTCTTTCTGATCTGTGCATTCAGCTAACAGAGTTAAACCATACTTTTGATTGAGCAGATCTGAACACTCTTTCTGTAGAAAATGCAACTGGACATTTGGAGCGCTAAGAGAGTAGTAGTGGAAAAAGGAATATATTCAAATATAAACTACACAGAAGCATTCTGTGAAACTTCTTTCTGATCTGAGCATTCAGCTAACAGAATTAAACCATACTTTTGATTGAGCAGTTTTGAAACACTCTGTCTGTAGAAAATGCAACTGGACATTCGTAGCGCTAAGTGGGTAATAGTGGAAAAAAGAATATGTTCAAATATAAACTACACAGAACCATTGTATGAAACTTCTTTCTGTTCTGTGCATTCAACTAACAGAGTTGAACCTTACTTTTGATTGAGCCTTTCTGAAACACTCTTTCTGTAGAAACTGCAATTGGACATTCTGAGCGCTAAGAGGCCTACATTTTGAAAAAGAATATCTTCAAATAAAAACTACACAGGTGCATTCTGTGGAACTTATTTCTGATCTGTAAATTCATTTAATAGAGATAAAACATATTTTTGATTGAGCAGTTATGAAACACTCTTTTTGTAGAAAATGCAAGTGGAGATTCGGAGCGCTAAGGGGGTAATAGTGGAAAAAGGAATGTCTTCAAATATAAACTACACAGAATCATTCGGTGAAACTTCTTTCTGATCTGTGCATTCAGCTAACAGAGTTAAACCATAATTTTGATTGAGCAGATCTGAACACTCTTTCTGTAGAAAATGCAACTGGACATTTGGAGCGCTAAGAGCGTAGTAGTGGAAAAAGGAATATATTCAAATATAAACTACACAGAAGCATTCTGTGAAACATCTTTCTGATCTGAGCATTCAGCTAACAGATTTAAACCATACTTTTGATTGAGCAGTTTTGAAACACTCTGTCTGTAGAAAATGAAACTGGACATTCGTAGCGCTAAGTGGGTAGTAGTGGAAAAAAGAATATGTTCAAATATAAACTACACAGAAGCATTGTATGAAACTTCTTTCTGTTCTGTGCATTTAACTAACAGAGTTGAACCTTACTTTTGATTGAGTCGTTCTGAAACACTCTTTCTGTAGAAACTGCAATTGGACATTCTGAGCGCTAAGAGGCCTATATTGGGAAAAAGAATGTCTTCAAATAAAAACTACACAGAAGCATTGTGTGAAACTTATTTCTGATATGTTCATTAAGCTAACAGAGTTAAACCATACTTTTGATTGCGCAGTTCTGAACACTCTTTCTGTAGAAAATGCAAGTGGACATTCGGAGCGCTAAGAGGGTAATAGTGGAAAAAGGAATATATTCAAATATAAACTACACAGTAGCATTCTGTGAAAATTCTTTCTGTTCTGTGCATTCAACTAACAGAGTTGAACCTTACTTTTGATTGAGCCGTTCTGAAACACTCTTTCTGTAGAAACTGCAATTGGACATGCTAAGCGCTAAGAGGCCTACATAGGGAAAAAGAATATCTTCAAATAAAAACTACACAGATGCATTCTGTGAAACTTATTTCTGATCTGTAAATTCAGTTAACAGAGATAAAACATATTTTTGATTGAGCAGTTATGAAACACTCTTTTTGTAGAAAATGCAAGTGGAGATTCGGAGCGCTAAGAGGGTAATAGTGGAAAAAGGAATGTCTTCAAATATAAACTACACAGAATCATTCGGTGAAACTTCTTTCTGATCTGTGCATTCAGCTAACAGAGTTAAACCATACTTTTGATTGGGCAGATCTGAACACTCTTTCTGTAGAAAATACAACTGGACATTTGGAGCGCTAAGAGAGTAGTAGTGGAAAAAGGAATATATTCAAATATAAACTACACAGAAGCATTCTGTGAAACTTCTTTCTGATCTGAGCATTCAGCTAACAGAGTTAAACCATACTTATGATTGAGCAGTTTTGAAACACTCTGTCTGTAGAAAATGCAACTGGACATTCGTAGCGCTAAGTGGGTAATAGTGGAAAAAAGAATATGTTCAAATATAAACTACACAGAAGCATTGTATGAAACTTCTTTCTGTTCTGTGCATTCAACTAACAGAGTTGAACCTTACTTTTGATTGAGCCTTTCTGAAAAACTCTTTCTGTAGAAACTGCAATTGGACATTCTGAGCGCTAAGAAGCCTATATTGGGAAAAATAATATCTTCAAATAAAAATTACACAGAAGCATTGTGTGAAACTTATTTCTGATATGTTCATTAAGCTAACAGAGTTAACCCATACTTTTGATTGCGCAGTTCTGAACACTCTTTCTGTAGAAAATGCAAGTGGACATTCGGAGCGCTAAGAGGGTAATAGTGGAAAAAGGAATATATTCAAATATAAACTACACAGTAGCATTCTGTGAAAATTCCTTCTGTTCTGTGCATTCAACTAACAGAGTTGAACCTTACTTTTGATTGAGCCGTTCTGAAACACTCTTTCTGTAGAAACTGCAATTGGACATGCTAAGGGCTAAGAGGCCTACATTGGGAAAAAGAATATCTTCAAATAAAAACTACACAGATGCATTCTGTGAAACTCATTTCTGATCTGTAAATTCAGTTAACAGAGATAAAACATATTTTTGATTGAGCAGTTATGAAACACTCTTTTTGTAGAAAATGCAAGTGGAGATTCGGAGCGCTAAGAGGGTAATAGTGGAAAAAGGAATGTCTTCAAATATAAACTACACAGAATCATTCGGTGAAACTTCTTTCTGATCTGTGCATTCAGCTAACAGAGTTAAACCATACTTTTGATTGAGCAGATCTGAACACTCTTTCTGTTGAAAATGCAACTGGACATTTGGAGCGCTAAGAGCGTAGTAGTGGAAAAAGGAATATATTCAAATATAAACTACACAGAAGCATTCTGTGAAACTGCTTTCTGATCTGAGCATTCAGCTAACAGAGTTAAACCATACTTTTGATTGAGCAGTTTTGAAACACTCTGTCTGTAGAAAATGCAACTGGACATTCGTAGCGCTAAGTGGGTAATAGTGGAAAAAAGAATATGTTCAAATATAAACTACACAGAAGCATTGTATGAAACTTCTTTCTTTTCTGTGCATTCAAATAACAGAGTTGAACCTTACTTTTGATTGAGCCGTTCTGAAACACTCTTTCTGTAGAAACTGCAATTGGACATTCTGAGCGCTAGGAGGCATATATTGGGAAAAAGAATGTCTACAAATAAAAACTACAGAGAAGAATTGTGTGAAACTTCTTTCTGTTCTGTTTGTTCAACTAAAAGAGTTGAACCTTAGTTTTGATTGAGCCGTTCTGAAACACTCTTTCTGTAGAAAATGGAAGTGGAGATTCGGAGCGCTAAGAGGGTAATAGTGGAAAAAGGAATGTCTCCAAATATAAACTACACAGAATCATTCTGTGAAACTTCTTTCTGATCTGTGCATTCAGCTAACAGAGTTAAACCATACTTTTGATTGAGCAGATCTGAACACTCTTTCTGTAGAAAATGCAACTGGACATTTGGAGCGCTAAGAGAGTACTAGTGGAAAAAGGAATATATTCAAATATAAACTACACAGAAGCATTCTGTGAAACTTCTTTCTGATCTGAGCATTCAGCTAACAGAGTTAAACCATACTTTTGATTGAGCAGTTTTGAAACCCTCTGTCTGTAGAAAATGCAACTGGACATTCGTAGCGCTAAGAGGGTAATAGTGGAAAAAAGAATATGTTCAAATATAAACTACACAGAAGCATTGTATGAAACTTCTTTCTGTTCTGTGCATTCAACTAACAGAGTTGAACCTTACTTTTGATTGAGCCTTTCTGAAACACTCTTTCTGTAGAAACTGCAATTGGACATTCTGAGCGCTAAGAGGCCTCTATTGGGAAAAATAATATCTTCAAATAAAAAATACACAGAAGCATTGTGTGAAACCTGTTTCTGATATGTTCATTAAACTAACAAAGTTAAACCATACTTTGATTGCGCAGTTCTGAACACTCTTTCTGAAGAAAATGCAAGTGGACATTCGGAGCGCTAAGAGGGTAATAGTGGAAAAAGGAATATATTCAAATATAAACTACACAGTAGCATTCTGTGAAAATTCTTTCTGTTCTGTGCATTCAACTAACAGAGTTGAACCTTTCTTTTGATTGAGCCTTTCTGAAACACTCTTTCTGTAGAAACTGCAATTGGACATTCTGAGCGCTAAGAGGCCTCTATTGGGAAAAAAAATATCTTCAAATAAAAACCACACAGAAGCATTGTTTGAAACTTATTTCTGATATGTTCATTAAGCTAACAGAGTTAAACCATACTTTTGATTGCGCAGTTCTGAACACTCTTTCTGTAGAAAATGCAAGTGGACATTCGGAGCGCTAAGAGGATAATAGTGGAAAAAGGAATATACTCAAATATAAACTACACAGTAGCATTCTGTGAAAATTCTTTCTGTTCTGTGCATTCAACTAACAGAGTTGAACCTTACTTTTGATTGAGCCGTTCTGAAACACTCTTTCTGTAGAAACTGCAATTGGACATGCTAAGCGCTAAGAGGCCTACATTGGGAAAAAGAATATCTTCAAATAAAAACTACACAGATGCATTCTGTGAAACATATTTCTGATCTGTAAATTCAGTTAACAGAGATAAAACATATTTTTGATTGAGCAGTTATGAAACACTCTTTTTGTAGAAAATGCAAGTGGAGATTCGGAGCGCTAAGAGGGTAATAGTGGAAAAAGGAATGTCTTCAAATATAAACTACACAGAATCATTCGGTGAAACATCTTTCTGATCTGTGCATTCAGCTAACAGGGTTAAACCATACTTTTGATTGAGCAGATCTGAACACTCTTTCTGTAGAAAATGCAACTGGACATTTGGAGCGCTAAGAGCGTAGTAGTGGAAAAAGGAATATATTCAAATATAAACTACACACAAGCATTCTGTGAAACTTCTTTCTGATCTGAGCATACAGCTAACAGAGTTAAACCATACGTTTGATTGAGCAGTTTTGAAACACTCTGTCTGTAGAAAATGCAACTGGACATTCGTAGCGCTAAGTGGGTAATAGTGGAAAAAAGAATATGTTCAAATATAAACTACACAGAAGCATTGTATGAAACTCCTTTCTGTTCTGTGCATTCAACTAACAGAGTTGAACCTCACTTTTGATTGAGCCGTTCTGAAACACTCTTTCTGTAGAAACTGCAATTGGACATTCTGAGCGTTAAGAGGCCTATATTGGGAAAAAGAATGTCTACAAATAAAAACTACACAGAAGAATTGTGTGAAACTTCTTTCTGTTCTGTTTGTTCAACTAAATGAGTTGAACCTTAGTTTTGATTGAGCCGTTCTGAAACACTCTTTCTGTAGAAAAGGCAAGTGGAGATTCGGAACGCTAAGAGGTTAATAGTGGAAAAAGGAATGTCTCCAAATATAAACTACACAGAATCATTCTGTGAAACTTTTTCTGATCGTGCATTCAGCTAACAGAGTTAAACCATACTTTTGATTGAGCAGATCTGAACACTCTTTCTGTAGAAAATGCAACTGGACATTTGGAGCGCTAAGAGAGTAGTAGTGGAAAAAGGAATATATTCAAATATAAACTACACAGAAGCATTCTGTGAAACTTCTTTCTGATCTGAGCATTCAGCTAACAGAGTTAAACCATACTTATGATTGAGCAGTTTTGAAACACTCTGTCTGTAGAAAATGCAACTGGACATTCGTAGCGCTAAGTGGATAATAGTGGAAAAAAGAATATTTTCAAATATAAACTACACAGAAGCATTGTATGAAACTTCTTTCTGTTGTGTGCATTCAACTAACAGAGTTGAACCTTACTTTGATTGAGCCTTTCTGAAACACTCTTTCTGTAGAAACTGCAATTGGACACTCTGAGCGCTAAGAGGCCTATATTGGGAAAAATAATATCTTCAAATAAAAACTACACAGAAGCATTGTGTGAAACTTATTTCTGATATGTTCATTAAGCTAACAGAGTTAACCCATACTTTTGATTGCGCAGTTCTGAACACTCTTTCTGTAGAAAATGCAAGTGGACATTCGGAGCGCTAAGAGGGTAATAGTGGAAAAAGGAATATATTCAAATATAAACTACACAGTAGCATTCTGTGAAAATTCCTTCTGTTCTGTGCATTCAACTAACAGAGTTGAACCTTACTTTTGATTGAGCCGTTCTGAAACACTCTTTCTGTAGAAACTGCAATTGGACATGCTAAGGGCTAAGAGGCCTACATTGGGAAAAAGAATATCTTCAAATAAAAACTACACAGATGCATTCTGTGAAACTCATTTCTGATCTGTAAATTCAGTTAACAGAGATAAAACATATTTTTGATTGAGCAGTTATGAAACACTCTTTTTGTAGAAAATGCAAGTGGAGATTCGGAGCGCTAAGAGGGTAATAGTGGAAAAAGGAATGTCTTCAAATATAAACTACACAGAATCATTCGGTGAAACTTCTTTCTGATCTGTGCATTCAGCTAACAGAGTTAAACCATACTTTTGATTGAGCAGATCTGAACACTCTTTCTGTTGAAAATGCAACTGGACATTTGGAGCGCTAAGAGCGTAGTAGTGGAAAAAGGAATATATTCAAATATAAACTACACAGAAGCATTCTGTGAAACTGCTTTCTGATCTGAGCATTCAGCTAACAGAGTTAAACCATACTTTTGATTGAGCAGTTTTGAAACACTCTGTCTGTAGAAAATGCAACTGGACATTCGTAGCGCTAAGTGGGTAATAGTGGAAAAAAGAATATGTTCAAATATAAACTACACAGAAGCATTGTATGAAACTTCTTTCTTTTCTGTGCATTCAAATAACAGAGTTGAACCTTACTTTTGATTGAGCCGTTCTGAAACACTCTTTCTGTAGAAACTGCAATTGGACATTCTGAGCGCTAGGAGGCATATATTGGGAAAAAGAATGTCTACAAATAAAAACTACAGAGAAGAATTGTGTGAAACTTCTTTCTGTTCTGTTTGTTCAACTAAAAGAGTTGAACCTTAGTTTTGATTGAGCCGTTCTGAAACACTCTTTCTGTAGAAAATGGAAGTGGAGATTCGGAGCGCTAAGAGGGTAATAGTGGAAAAAGGAATGTCTCCAAATATAAACTACACAGAATCATTCTGTGAAACTTCTTTCTGATCTGTGCATTCAGCTAACAGAGTTAAACCATACTTTTGATTGAGCAGATCTGAACACTCTTTCTGTAGAAAATGCAACTGGACATTTGGAGCGCTAAGAGAGTACTAGTGGAAAAAGGAATATATTCAAATATAAACTACACAGAAGCATTCTGTGAAACTTCTTTCTGATCTGAGCATTCAGCTAACAGAGTTAAACCATACTTTTGATTGAGCAGTTTTGAAACCCTCTGTCTGTAGAAAATGCAACTGGACATTCGTAGCGCTAAGAGGGTAATAGTGGAAAAAAGAATATGTTCAAATATAAACTACACAGAAGCATTGTATGAAACTTCTTTCTGTTCTGTGCATTCAACTAACAGAGTTGAACCTTACTTTTGATTGAGCCTTTCTGAAACACTCTTTCTGTAGAAACTGCAATTGGACATTCTGAGCGCTAAGAGGCCTCTATTGGGAAAAATAATATCTTCAAATAAAAACTACACAGAAGCATTGTGTGAAACCTGTTTCTGATATGTTCATTAAACTAACAAAGTTAAACCATACTTTGATTGCGCAGTTCTGAACACTCTTTCTGAAGAAAATGCAAGTGGACATTCGGAGCGCTAAGAGGGTAATAGTGGAAAAAGGAATATATTCAAATATAAACTACACAGTAGCATTCTGTGAAAATTCTTTCTGTTCTGTGCATTCAACTAACAGAGTTGAACCTTTCTTTTGATTGAGCCTTTCTGAAACACTCTTTCTGTAGAAACTGCAATTGGACATTCTGAGCGCTAAGAGGCCTCTATTGGGAAAAAAAATATCTTCAAATAAAAACCACACAGAAGCATTGTTTGAAACTTATTTCTGATATGTTCATTAAGCTAACAGAGTTAAACCATACTTTTGATTGCGCAGTTCTGAACACTCTTTCTGTAGAAAATGCAAGTGGACATTCGGAGCGCTAAGAGGATAATAGTGGAAAAAGGAATATACTCAAATATAAACTACACAGTAGAATTCTGTGAAAATTCTTTCTGTTCTGTGCATTCAACTAACAGAGTTGAACCTTACTTTTGATTGAGCCGTTCTGAAACACTCTTTCTGTAGAAACTGCAATTGGACATGCTAAGCGCTAAGAGGCCTACATTGGGAAAAAGAATATCTTCAAATAAAAACTACACAGATGCATTCTGTGAAACATATTTCTGATCTGTAAATTCAGTTAACAGAGATAAAACATATTTTTGATTGAGCAGTTATGAAACACTCTTTTTGTAGAAAATGCAAGTGGAGATTCGGAGCGCTAAGAGGGTAATAGTGGAAAAAGGAATGTCTTCAAATATAAACTACACAGAATCATTCGGTGAAACATCTTTCTGATCTGTGCATTCAGCTAACAGGGTTAAACCATACTTTTGATTGAGCAGATCTGAACACTCTTTCTGTAGAAAATGCAACTGGACATTTGGAGCGCTAAGAGCGTAGTAGTGGAAAAAGGAATATATTCAAATATAAACTACACACAAGCATTCTGTGAAACTTCTTTCTGATCTGAGCATACAGCTAACAGAGTTAAACCATACGTTTGATTGAGCAGTTTTGAAACACTCTGTCTGTAGAAAATGCAACTGGACATTCGTAGCGCTAAGTGGGTAATAGTGGAAAAAAGAATATGTTCAAATATAAACTACACAGAAGCATTGTATGAAACTCCTTTCTGTTCTGTGCATTCAACTAACAGAGTTGAACCTCACTTTTGATTGAGCCGTTCTGAAACACTCTTTCTGTAGAAACTGCAATTGGACATTCTGAGCGTTAAGAGGCCTATATTGGGAAAAAGAATGTCTACAAATAAAAACTACACAGAAGAATTGTGTGAAACTTCTTTCTGTTCTGTTTGTTCAACTAAATGAGTTGAACCTTAGTTTTGATTGAGCCGTTCTGAAACACTCTTTCTGTAGAAAAGGCAAGTGGAGATTCGGAACGCTAAGAGGTTAATAGTGGAAAAAGGAATGTCTCCAAATATAAACTACACAGAATCATTCTGTGAAACTTTTTCTGATCGTGCATTCAGCTAACAGAGTTAAACCATACTTTTGATTGAGCAGATCTGAACACTCTTTCTGTAGAAAATGCAACTGGACATTTGGAGCGCTAAGAGAGTAGTAGTGGAAAAAGGAATATATTCAAATATAAACTACACAGAAGCATTCTGTGAAACTTCTTTCTGATCTGAGCATTCAGCTAACAGAGTTAAACCATACTTATGATTGAGCAGTTTTGAAACACTCTGTCTGTAGAAAATGCAACTGGACATTCGTAGCGCTAAGTGGATAATAGTGGAAAAAAGAATATTTTCAAATATAAACTACACAGAAGCATTGTATGAAACTTCTTTCTGTTGTGTGCATTCAACTAACAGAGTTGAACCTTACTTTGATTGAGCCTTTCTGAAACACTCTTTCTGTAGAAACTGCAATTGGACACTCTGAGCGCTAAGAGGCCTATATTGGGAAAAATAATATCTTCAAATAAAAACTACACAGAAGCATTGTGTGAAACTTATTTCTGATATGTTCATTAAGCTAACAGAGTTAAACCATACTTTTGATTGCGCAGTTCTGAACACTCTTTCTGTAGAAAATGCAAGTGGACATTCGGAGCGCTAAGAGGGTAATAGTGGAAAAAGGAATATATTCAAATATAAACTACACAGTAGCATTCTGTGAAAATTCTTTCTGTTCTGTGCATTCAACTAACAGAGTTGAACCTTACTTTTGATTGAGCCGTTCTGAAACACTCTTTCTGTAGAAACTGCAATTAGACATGCTAAGCGCTAAGAGGCCTACATTGGGAAAAAGAATATCTTCAAATAAAAACTACACAGATGCATTCTGTGAAACTTATTTCTGATCTGTAAATTCAGTTAACAGAGATAAAACATATTTTTGATTGAGCAGTTATGAAACACTCTTTTTGTAGAAAATGCAAGTGGAGATTCGGAGCGCTAAGAGGGTAATAGTCGAAAAAGGAATGTCTTCAAATATAAACTACACAGAATCATTCGGTGAAAATTCTTTCTGATCTGTGCATTCAGCTAACAGAGTTAAACCATACTTTTGATTGAGCACATCTGAACACTCTTTCTGTAGAAAATGCAACTGGACATTTGGAGCGCTAAGAGCGTAGTAGTGGAAAAAGGTATATATTCAAATATAAACCACACAGAAGCATTCTGTGAAACTTCTTTCTGATCTGAGCATTCAGCTAACAGAGTTAAACCATACTTTTGATTGAGCAGTTTTGAAACACTCTGTCTGTAGAAAATGAAACTGGACATTCGTAGCGCTAAGTGGGTAATAGTGGAAAAAAGAATATGTTCAAATATAAACTACACAGAAGCATTGTATGAAACTTCTTTCTTTTCTGTGCATTCAAATAACAGAGTTGAACCTTACTTTTGATTGAGCCGTTCTGAAACACTCTTTCTGTAGAAACTGCAATTGGACATTCTGAGCGCTAGGAGGCCTATATTGGGAAAAAGAATGTCTACAAATAAAAACTACAGAGATGAATTGTGTGAAACTTCTTTCTGTTCTGTTTGTTCAACTAAAAGAGTTGAATCTTAGTTTTGATTGAACCGTTCTGAAACACTCTTTCTGTAGAAAATGCAAGTGGAGATTCGGAGCGCTAAGAGGGTAATAGTGGAAAAAGGAATGTCTCCAAATATAAACTACACAGAATCATTCTGTGAAACTTCTTTCTGATCTGTGCATTCAGCTAACAGAGTTAAAACATACTTTTGATTGAGCAGATCTGAACACTCTTTCTGTAGAAAATGCAACTGGACATTTGGAGCGCTAAGAGAGTACTAGTGGAAAAAGGAATATATTCAAATATAAACTACACAGAAGCATTCTGTGAAACATCTTTCTGATCTGAGCATTCAGCTAACAGAGTTAAACCATACTTTTGATTGAGCAGTTTTGAAACACTCTGTGTGTAGAAAATGCAACTGGACATTCGTAGCGCTAAGAGGGTAATAGTGGAAAAAAGAATATGTTCAAATATAAACTACACAGAAGCATTGTATGAAACTTCTTTCTGTTCTGTGCATTCAACTAACAGAGTTGAACCTTACTTTTGATTGAGCCTTTCTGAAACACTCTTTCTGTAGAAACTGCAATTGGACATTCTGAGCGCTAAGAGGCCTCTATTGGGAAAAATAATATCTTCAAATAAAAACTACACAGAAGCATTGTGTGAAACTTGTTTCTGATATGTTCATTAAGCTAACAGAGTTAAACCATACTTTTGATTGCCCAGTTCTGAACACTCTTTCTGTAGAAAATGCAAGTGGACATTCGGAGCGCTAAGAGGGTAATAGTGGAAAAAGGAATATATTCAAATATAAACTACACAGTAGCATTCTGTGAAAATTCTTTCTGTTCTGTGCATTCAACTAACAGAGATGAACCTTACTTTTGATTGAGCCGTTCTGAAACACTCTTTCTGTAGAAACTGCAATTGGACATGCTAAGCGCTAAGAGGCCTACATTGGGAAAAGGAACATCTTCAAATAAAAACTACACAGATGCATTCTGTGAAACTTATTTCTGATCTGTAAATTCAGTTAACAGAGATAAACATATTTTTGATTGAGCAGTTATGAAACTCACTTTTTGTAGAAAATGCAAGTGGACATTCGGAGCGCTAAGAGGGTAATAGTGGAAAAAGGAATGTCTTCAAATATAAACTACACAGAATCATTCGGTGAAACTTCTTTCTGATCTGTGCATTCAGCTAACAGAGTTAAACCATACTTTTGATTGAGCAGATCTGAACACTCTTTCTGTAGAAAATGCAACTGGACATTTGGAGCGCTAAGAGCGTAGTAGTGGAAAAAGGAATATATTCAAATATAAACTACACAGAAGCATTCTCTGAAACTTCTTTCTGATCTGAGCATACAGCTAACAGAGTTAAACCATACTTTTGATTGAGCAGTTTTGAAACACTCTGTCTGTAGAAAATGCAACTGGACATTCGTAGCGCTAAGTGGGTAATAGTGGAAAAAGAATATGTTCAAATATAAACTACACAGAAGCATTGTATGAAACTTCTTTCTGTTCTGTGCATTCAACTAACAGAGTTGAACCTTACTTTTGATTGAGCCGTTCTGAAACACTCTTTCTGTAGAAACTGCAATTGGACATTCTGAGCGTTAAGAGGCCTATATTGGGAAAAAGAATGTCTACAAATAAAAACTACACAGAAGAATTGTGTGAAACTTCTTTCTGTTCTGTTTGTTCAACTAAATGAGTTGAACCTTAGTTTTGATTTAGCCGTTCGGAAACACTCTTTCTGTAGAAAATGCAAGTGGAGATTCGGAGCGCTAAGAGGGTAATAGTGGAAAAAGGAATGTCTCCAAATATAAACTACACAGAATCATTCTGTGAAACTTCTTTCTGATCTGTGCATTCAGCTAACAGAGTTAAACCATACTTTTGATTGAGCAGATCTGAACACTCTTTCTGTAGAAAATGCAACTGGACATTTGGAGCGCTAAGAGAGTAGTAGTGGAAAAAGGAATATATTCAAATATAAACTACACAGAAGCATTCTGTGAAACTTCTTTCTGATCTGAGCATTCAGCTAACAGAGTTAAACCATACTTTTGATTGAGCAGTTTTGAAACACTCTGTCTGTAGAAAATGCAACTGGACATTCGTAGCGCTAAGTGGGTAATAGTGGAAAAAAGAATATGTTCAAATATAAACTACACAGAAGCATTGTATGAAACTTCTTTCTGTTCTGTGCATTCAACTAACAGAGTTGAACCTTACTTTTGATTGAGCCTTTCTGAAACACTCTTTCTGTAGAAACTGCAATTGGATATTCTGAGCGCTAAGAGGCCTATATTGGGAAAAATAATATCTTCAAATAAAAACTACACAGAAGCATTGTGTGAAACTTATTTCTGATATGTTCATTAAGCTAACAGAGTTAAACCATACTTTTGATTGCGCAGTTCTGAACACTCTTTCTGTAGAAAATTCAAGTGGACATTCGGAGCGCTAAGAGGGTAATAGTGGAAAAAGGAATATATTCAAATATAAACTACACAGTAGAATTCTGTGAAAATTCTTTCTGTTCTGTGCATTCAACTAACAGAGTTGAACCTTACTTTTGATTGAGCCGTTCTGAAACACTCTTTCTGTAGAAACTGCAATTGGACATGCTAAGCGCTAAGAGGCCTACATTGGGAAAAAGAATATCTTCAAATAAAAACTACACAGATGCATTCTGTGAAACTTATTTCTGATCTGTAATTTCAGTTAACAGAGATAAAACATATTTTTGATTGAGCAGTTATGAAACACTCTTTTTGTAGAAAATGCAAGTGGAGATTCGGAGCGCTAAGAGGGTAATAGAGGAAAAAGTAATGTCTTCAAATATAAACTACACAGAATCATTCGGTGAAACTTCTTTCTGATCTGTGCATTCAGCTAAAAGAGTTAAACCATACTTTTGATTGAGCAGATCTGAACACTCTTTCTGTAGAAAATGCAACTGGACATTTGGAGCGCTAAGAGCGTAGTAGTGGAAAAAGGAATATATTCAAATATAAACTACACAGAAGCATTCTGTGAAACTTCTTTCTGATCTGAGCATTCAGCTAACAGAGTTAAACCATACTTTTGATTGAGCAGTTTTGAAACACTCTGTCTGTAGAAAATGCAACTGGACATTCGTAGCGCTAAGTGGGTAATAGTGGAAAAAAGAATATGTTCAAATATAAACTACACAGAAGCATTGTATGAAACTTCTTTCTGTTCTGTGCATTCAACTAACAGAGTTGAACCTTACTTTTGATTGAGCCGTTCTGAAACACTCTTTCTGTAGGAACTGCAATTGGACATTCTGAGAGCTAAGAGGCCTATATTGGGAAAAAGAATGTCTAAAAATAAAAACTACACAGAAGAATTGTGTGAAACTTCTTTCTGTTCTGTTTGTTCAACTAAAAGAGTTGAACCTTAGTTTTGATTGAGCCGTTCTGAAACACTCTTTATGGAGAAAAGGCAAGTGGAGATTCGGAGCGCTAAGAGGGTAATAGTGGAAAAAGGAATGTCTCCAAATATAAACTACACAGAATCATTCTGTGAAACTTCTTTCTGATCTGTGCATTCAGCTAACAGAGTTAAACCATACTTTTGATTGAGCAGATCTGAACACTCTTTCTGTAGAAAATGCAACTGGAAATTTGGAGCGCTAAGAGAGTTGTAGTGGAAAAAGGAATATATTCATATATAAACTACACAGAAGCATTCTGTGAATCTTCTTTCTGATCTGAGCATTCAGCTAACAGACTTAAACCATACTTTTGATTGAGCAGTTTTGTAACACTCTCTCTGTAGAAAATGCAACTGGACATTCGTAGCGCTAAGTGGGTAATAGTGGAAAAAAGAATATGTTCAAATATAAACTACACAGAAGCATTGTATGAAACTTCTTTCTGTTCTGTGCATTCAACTAACAGAGTTGAACCTTACTTATAATTGAGCCTTTCTGAAACACTCTTTCTGTAGAATCTGCAATTGGACATTCTGAGCGCTAAGAGGCCTATATTGGGAAAAAGAATGTCTACAAATAAAAACTACACAGAAGAATTGTGTGAAACTTCTTTCTGTTCTGTTTGTTCAACTAAAAGAGTTGAACCTTAGTTTTGATTGAGCCGTTCTGAAACACTCTTTCTGTAGAAAATGCAAGTGGAGATTCGGAGCGCTAAGAGGGTAATAGTGGAAAAAGAATGTCTCCATATATAAACTACACAGAATCATTCTGTGAAACTTCTTTCTGATCTGTGCATTCAGCTAACAGAGTTAAACCATACTTTTGATTGAGCAGATCTGAACACTCTTTCTGTATAAAATGCAACTGGACATTTGGAGCGCTAAGAGAGTAGTAGTTGAAAAAGGAATATATTCAAATATAAACTACACAGAAGCATTCTGTGAAACTTCTTTCTGATCTGAGCATTCAGCTAACAGAGTTAAACCATACTTTTGATTGAGCAGTTTTGAAACACTCTGTCTGTAGAAAATACAACTGGACATTCGTAGCGCTAAGTGGGTAATAGTGGAAAAAAGAGTATGTTCAAATATAAACTACACAGAAGCATCGTATGAAACTTCTTTCTGTTCTGTGCATTCAACTAACAGAGTTGAACCTTACTTTTGATTGAGCCTTTCTGAAACACTCTTTCTGTAGAAACTGCAATTGGACATTCTGAGCGCTAAGAGGCCTCTATTGGGAAAAATAATATCTTCACATAAAAACTACACAGAAGCATTGTGTGAAACTTATTTCTGATATGTTCATTAAGCTAACAGAGTTAAACCATACTTTTGATTGCGCAGTTCTGAACACTCTTTCTGTAGAAAATGCAAGTGGACATTCGGAGCGCTAAGAGGGTAATAGTGGAAAAAGGGATATATTCAAATATAAACTACACAGTAGCATTCTGTGAAAATACTTTCTGTTCTGTGCATTCAACTAACAGAGTTGAACCTTACTTTTGATTGAGCCGTTCTGAAACACTCTTTCTGTAGAAACTGCAATTGGAAATGCTAAGCGCTAAGAGGCCTACATTGGGAAAAAGAATATCTTCAAATAAAAACTACGCAGATGCATTCTGTGGAACTTATTTCTGATCTGTAAATTCATTTAACAGAGATAAAACATATTTTTGATTGAGCAGTTATGAAACACTCTTTTTGTAGAAAATGCAAGTTGAGATTCGGAGCGCTAAGAGGGTAATAGTGGAAAAAGGAATGTCTTCAAATATAAACTACACAGAATCATTCGGTGAAACTTCTTTCTGATCTGTGCATTCAGCTAACAGAGTTAAACCATAGTTTTGATTGAGCAGATCTGAACACTCTTTCTGTAGAAAATGCAACTGGACATTTGGAGCGCTAAGAGCGTAGTAGTGGAAAAAGGAATATATTCAAATATAAACTACACAGAAGCATTCTGTGAAACTTCTTTCTGATCTGAGCATTCAGCTAACAGATTTAAACCTTACTTTTGATTGAGCAGTTTTGAAACACTCTGTCTGTAGAAAATGCAACTGGACATTCGTAGTGCTAAGTGGGTAGTAGTGGAAAAAAGAATATGTTCAAATATAAACTACACAGAAGCATTGTATGAAACTTCTTTCTGTTGTGTGCATTCAACTAACAGAGTTGAACCTTACTTTTGATTGAGCCGTTCTGAAACACTCTTTCTGTAGAAACTGCAATTGGACATTCTGAGCGCTAAGAGGCCTATATTGGGAAAAAGAATGTCTACAAATAAAAACTACACAGAAGAATTGTGTGAAACTTCTTTCTGTTCTGTTTGTTCAACTAAAAGAGTTGAAACTTAGTTTTGATTGAGCCGTTCTGAAACACTCTTTCTGTAGAAAATGCAAGTGGAGATTCGGAGCGCTAAGAGGGTAATAGTGGAAAAAGGAATGTCTCCATATATAAACTACACAGAATCATTCTGTGAAACTTCTTTCTGATCTGTGCATTCAGCTAACAGAGTTAAACCATACTTTTGATTGAGCAGATCTGAACACTCTTTCTGTAGAAAATGCAACTGGACATTTGGAGCGCTAAGAGAGTAGTAGTGGAAAAAGGAATATATTCAAATATAAACTACACAGAAGTATTTTGTGAAACTTCTTTCTGATCTGAGCATTCAGCTAACAGAGTTAAACCATACTTTTGATTGAGCAGTTTTGAAACACTCTGTCTGTAGAAAATGCAACTGGACATTCGTAGCGCTAAGTGGGTAATAGTGGAAAAAAGAATATGTTCAAATATAAACTACACAGAAGCATTGTATGAAACTACTTTCTGTTCTGTGCATTCAACTAACAGAGTTGAACCTTACTTTTGATTGAGCCTTTCTGAAACACTCTTTCTGTAGAAACTGCAATTGGACATTCTGAGCGCTAAGAGGCCTCTATTGGGAAAAATAATATCTTCAAATAAAAACTACACAGAAGCATTGTGTGAAACTTATTTCTGATATGTTCATTAAGCTAACAGAGTTAAACCATACTTTTGATTGCGCAGTTCTGAACACTCTTTCTGTAGAAAATGCAAGTGGACATTCGGAGCGCTAAGAGGGTAATAGTGGAAAAAGGAATATATTCAAATATAAACTACACAGTAGCATTCTGTGAAAATTCTTTCTGTTCTGTGCATTCAACTAACAGAGTTGAACCTTACTTTTGATTGAGCCGTTCTGAAACACTCTTTCTATAGAAACTGCAATTGGACATGCTAAGCGCTAAGAGGCCTACACTGGGATAAAGAATATCTTCAAATAAAAACTACACAGATGCATTCTGTGAAACTTATTTCTGATCTGTAAATTCAGTTAACAGAGATATAACATATTTTTGATTGAGCAGTTATGAAACACTCTTTTTGTAGAAAATGCAAGTGGAGATTCGGAGCGCTAAGAGGGTATTAGTGGAAAAAGGAATGTCTTCAAATATAAACTACACAGAATCATTCGGTGAAACTTCTTTCTGATCTGTGCATTCAGCTAACAGAGTTAAACCATACTTTTGATTGAGCAGATCTGAACACTCTTTCTGTAGAAAATGCAACTGGACATTTGGAGCGCTAAGAGCGTAGTAGTGGAAAAAGGAATATATTCAAATATAAACTACACAGAAGCATTCTGTGAAACTTCTTTCTGATCTGAGCATTCAGCTAACAGATTTAAACCATACTTTTGATTGAGCAGTTTTGAAACACTCTGTTTGTAGAAAATGCAACTGGACATTCGTAGCGCTATGTGGGTAATAGTGGAAAAAAGAATATGTTCAAATATAAACTACACAGAATCATTGTATGAAACTCCTTTCTGTTCTGTGCATTCAACTAACAGAGTTGAACCTTACTTTTGATTGAGCCGTTCTGAAACACTCTTTCTGTAGAAACTGCAATTGGACATTCTGAGCGCTAAGAGGCCTATATTGGGAAAAAGAATGTCTACAAATAAAAACTACACAGAAGAATTGTGTGAAACTTCTTTCTGTTCTGTTTGTTCAACTAAAAGAGTTGAACCTTAGTTTTGATTGAGCCGTTCTGAAACACTCTTTCTGTAGAAAATGCAAGTGGAGATTCGGAGCGCTAAGAGGGTAATAGTGGAAAAAGGAATGTCTCCATATATAAACTACACAGAATCATTCTGTGAAACTTCTTTCTGATCTGTGCATTCAGCTAACAGAGTTAAAGCATACTTTGATTGAGCAGATCTGAACACTCTTTCTGTAGAAAATGCAACTGGACATTTGGAGCGCTAAGAGAGTAGTAGTGGAAAAAGGAATATATTCAAATATAAACTACACAGAAGCATTCTGTGAAACTTCTTTCTGATCTGAGCATTCAGCTAACAGAGTTAAACCATACTTTTGATTGAGCAGTTTTGAAACACTATGTCTGTAGAAAATACAACTGGACATTCGTAGCGCTAAGTGGGTAATAGTGGAAAAAAGAGTATGTTCAAATATAAACTACAAAGAAGCATCGTATGAAACTTCTTTCTGTTCTGTGCATTCAACTAACAGAGTTGAACCTTACTTTTGATTGAGCCTTTCTGAAACACTCTTTCTGTAGAAACTGCAATTGGACATTCTGAGCGCTAAGAGGCCTCTATTGGGAAAAATAATATCTTCACATAAAAACTACACAGAAGCATTGTGTGAAACTTATTTCTGATATGTTCATTAAGCTAACAGAGTTAAACAATACTTTTGATTGCGCAGTTCTGAACACTCTTTCTGTAGAAAATGCAAGTGGACATTCGGAGCGCTAAGAGGGTAATAGTGGAAAAAGGAATATATTCAAATATAAACTACACAGTAGCATTCTGTGAAAATTCTTTCTGTTCTGTGCATTCAACTAACAGAGTTGAACCTTACTTTTGATTGAGCCGTTCTGAAACACTCTTTCTATAGAAACTGCAATTGGACATGCTAAGCGGTAAGAGGCCTACACTGGGATAAAGAATATCTTCAAATAAAAACTACACAGATGCATTCTGTGAAACTTATTTCTGATCTGTAAATTCAGTTAACAGAGATAAAACATATTTTTGATTGAGCAGTTATGAAACACTCTTTTTGTAGAAAATGCAAGTGGAGATTCGGAGCGATAAGTGGGTAATAGTGGAAAAACGAATGTCTTCAAATATAAACTACACAGAATCATTCGGTGAAACTTCTTTCTGATCTGTGCATTCAGCTAAGAGAGTTAAACCATACTTTTGATTGAGCAGATCTGAACACTCTTTCTGTTGAAAATGCAGCTGGACATTTGCAGCGGTAAGAGCGTAGTAGTGGAAAAAGGAATATATTCAAATATAAACTACACAGAAGCATTCTGTGAAACTTCTTTCTGATCTGAGCATTCAGCTAACAGACTTAAACCATACTTTTGATTGAGCAGTTTTGAAACACTCTGTCTGTAGAAAATGCAACTGGACATTCCTAGCGCTAAGTGGGTAATAGTGGAAAAGAGAATATGTTCAAATATAAACTACACAGAAGCATTGTATGAAACTTCTTTCTGTTCTGTGCATTCAACTAACAGAGTTGAACTTTACTTTTGATTGAGCCGTTCTGAAACACTCTTTCTGTAGAAACTGCAATTGGACATTCTGAGCGCTAAGAGGCCTATATTGGGAAAAAGAATGTCTACAAATAAAAACTACACAGAAGAGTTGTGTGAAACTTCTTTCTGTTCTGTTTGTTCAACTAAAAGAGTTGAACCTTAGTTTTGATTGAGCCGTTCTGAAACACTCTTTCTGTAGAAAATGCAAGTGGAGATTCCGAGCGCTAAGAGGGTAATAGTGGAAAAAGGAATGTCTCCAAATATAAACTACACAGAATCATTCTGTGAAACTTCTTTCTGATCTGTGCATTCAGCTAACAGAGTTAAACCATACTTTTGATTGAGCAGATCTGAACACTCTTTCTGTAGAAAATGCAACTGTACATTTGGAGCGCTAGGAGAGTAGTAGTGGAAAAAGGAATATATTCAAATATAAACTACACAGAAGCATTCTGTGAAACTTCTTTCTGATCTGAGCATTCAGCTAACAGAGTTAAACAATACTTTTGATTGAGCAGTTTTGAAACACTCTGTCTTTAGAAAATGCAACTGGACATTCGTAGCGCTAAGTGGGTAATAGTGGAAAAAAGAATATGTTCAAATATAAACTACACAGAAGCATTGTATGAAACTTCTTTCTGTTCTGTGCATTCAACTAACAGAGTTGAACCTTACTTTTGATTGAGCCTTTCTGAAACACTCTTTCTGTAGAAACTGCAATTGGACATTCTGAGCGCTAAGAGGCCTCTATTGGGAAAAATAATATCTTCACATAAAAACTACACAAAAGCATTGTGTGAAACTTATTTCTGATATGTTCATTAAGCTAACAGATTTAAACCATACTTTTGATTGCGCAGTTCTGAACACTCTTTCTGTAGAAAATGCAAGTGGACATTCGGAGCGCTACGAGGGTAATAGTGGAAAAAGGAATATATTCAAATATAAACTACACAGTAGCATTCTGTTAAAATTCTTTCTGTTCTGTGCATTCAACTAACAGAGTTGAACCTTACTTTTGATTGAGCTGTTCTGAAACACTCTTTCTGTAGAAACTGCAATTGGACATGCTAAGCGCTAAGAGGCCTACATTGGGAAAAAGAATATCTTCAAATAAAAACTACACAGACGCATTCTGTGAAACTTATTTCTGATATGTAAATTCAGTTAACAGAGATAAAACATATTTTTGATTGAGCAGTTATGAAACACTCTTTTTGTAGAAAATGCAAGTGGAGATTCGGAGCGCTAAGATGGTAATAGTGGAAAAAGGAATGTCTTCAAATATAAACTACACAGAATCATTCGGTGAAACTTCTTTCTGATCTGTGCATTCAGCTAACAGATTTAAACCATACTTTTGATTGAGCAGATCTGAACACTCTTTCTGTTGAAAATGCAACTGGACATTTGGAGCGCTAAGAGCGTAGTAGTGGAAAAAGGAATATATTCAAATATAAACTACACAGAAGCATTCTGTGAAACTTCTTTCTGATCTGAGCATTCAGCTAACAGAGTTAAAAAATACTTTTGATTGAGCAGTTTTTAAACACTCTGTCTGTAGAAAATGCAACTGGACATTCGTAGCGCTAAGTGGGTAATAGTGGAAAAAAGAATATGTTCAAATATAAACTACAAAGAAGCATTGTATGAAACTTCTTTCTGTTCTGTGCATTCAACTAACAGAGTTGAACCTTACATTTGATTGAGCCTTTCTGAAACTCTCTTTCTGTAGAAACTGCAATTGGATATTCTGAGCGCTAAGAGGCCTCTATGGGGAAAAATAATATCTTCAAATAAAAACTACACAGAAGAATTGTGTGAAACTTATTTCTGATATGTTCATTAAGCTAACAGAGTTAAACCATACTTTTGATTGCGCAGTTCTGAACACTCTTTCTGTAGAAAATGCAAGTGGACATTCGGAGCGCTAAGAGGGTAATAGTGGAAAAAGGAATATATTCAAATATAAACTACACAGTAGCATTCTGTGAAAATTCTTTCTGTTCTGTGCATTCAACTAACAGAGTTGAACCTTACTTTTGATTGAGCCGTTCTGAAGCACTCTTTCTGTAGTAACTGCAATTGGACATGCTAAGCGCTAAGAGGCCTACATTGGGAAAAAGAATATCTTCAAATAAAAACTACACAGATGCATTCTGTGAAACTTATTTCTGATCTGTAAATTCAGTTAACAGAGATAAAACATATTTTTGATTGAGCAGTTATGAAACACTCTTTTTGTAGAAAATGCAAGTGGAGATTCGGAGCGCTAAGAGGGTAATAGTGGAAAAAGGAATGTCTTCAAATATAAACTACACAGAATCATTCGGTGAAACTTCTTTCTGATCTGTGCATTCAGCTAACAGTGTTAAACCATACTTTTGATTGAGCAGATCTGAACACACTTTCTGTAGAAAATGCAACTGGACATTTGGAGCGCTAAGAGCGTAGTAGTGGAAAAAGGAATATATTCAAATATAAACTACACAGAAGCATTCTGTGAAACTTCTTTCTGATCTGAGCATTCAGCTAACAGCGTTAAACCATACTTTTGATTGAGCAGTTTTGAAACTCTCTGTCTGTAGAAAATGCAACTGGACATTCGTAGCGCTAAGTGGGTAATAGTGGAAAAAAGAATATGTTCAAATATAAACTACACAGAAGCATTGTATGAAACTTCTTTCTGGTCTGTGCATTCAACTAACAGAGTTGAACCTTACTTTTGATTGAGCCTTTCTGAAACACTCTTTCTGTAGAAACTGCAATTGGACATTCTGAGCGCTAGGAGGCCTATATTGGGAAATATAATATGTTCAAATAAAAACTACACAGAAGCATTGTGTGAAACTTATTTCTGATATGTTCATTAAGCTAACAGAGTTAAACCATACTTTTGATTGCGCAGTTCTGAACACTCTTTCTGTAGAAAATGCAAGTGGACATTCGGAGCGCTAAGAGGGTAATATTGGAAAAAGGAATATATTCAAATATAAACTACACAGTAGCATTCTGTGAAAATTCTTTCTGTTCTGTGCATTCAACTAACAGAGTTGAACCTTACTTTTGATTGAGCCGTTCTGAAACACTCTTTCTGTAGAAACTGCAATTGGACATGCTAAGCGCTAAGAGGCCTACATTGGGAAAAAGAATATCTTCAAATAAAAACTACACAGATGCATTCTGTGAAACTTATTTCTGATCTGTAAATTCAGTTAACAGAGATAAAACATATTTTTGATTGAGCAGTTATGAAACACTCTTTTTGTAGAAAATGCAAGTGGAGATTCGGAGCGCTAAGAGGGTAATAGTGGAAAAAGGAATGTCTTCAAATAGAAACTACACAGAATCATTCGGTGAAACTTCTTTCTGATCTGTGCATTCAGCTAACAGAGTTAAACCATACCTTTGATTGAGCAGATGTGAACACTCTTTCTGTAGAAAATGCAACTGGACATTTGGAGCGCTAAGAGCGTAGTAGTGGAAAAAGGAATATATTCAAACATAAACTACACAGAAGCATTCTGTGAAATTTCTTTCTGATCTGAGCATTCAGCTAACAGAGTTAAACCATACTTTTGATTGAGCAGTTTTGAAACACTCTGTCTGTAGAAAATGCAACTGGACATTCGTAGCGCTAAGTGGGTAATAGTGGAAAAGAGAATATGTTCAAATATAAACTACACAGAAGCATTGTATGAAACTTCTTTCTGTTCTGTGCATTCAACTAACAGAGTTGAACCTTACTTTTGATTGAGCCGTTCTGAAACACTCTTTCTGTAGAAACTGCAATTGGACATTCTGAGCGCTAAGAGGCCTATATTGGGAAAAAGAATGTCTACAAATAAAAACTACACAGAAGAATTGTGTGAAACTTCTTTCTGTTCTGTTTGTTCAACTAAAAGAGTTGAACCTTAGTTTTGATTGAGCCGTTCTGAAACACTCTTTCTGTAGAAAATGCAAGTGGAGATTCGGAGCGCTAAGAGGGTAATAGTGGAAAAAGGAATGTCTCCAAATATAAACTACACAGAATCATTCTGTGAAACTTCTTTCTGATCTGTGCATTCAGCTAACAGAGTTAAACCATACTTTTGATTGAGCAGATCTGAACACTCTTTCTGTAGAAAATGCAACTGGACATTTGGAGCGCTAAGAGAGTAGTAGTGGAAAAAGGAATATATTCAAATATAAACTACACAGAAGCATTCTGTGAAACTTCTTTCTGATCTGAGCATTCAGCTAACGGAGTTAAACCATACTTATGATTGATCAGTTTTGAAACACTCTGTCTGTAGAAAATGCAACTGGACATTCGTAGCGCTAAGTGGGTAATAGTGGAAATAAGAATATGTTCAAATATAAACTACACAGAAGCATTGTATGAAACTTCTTTCTGTTCTGTGCATTCAACTAACAGAGTTGAACCTTACTTTTGATTGAGCCTTTCTGAAACACTCTTTCTGTAGAAACTGCAATTGGACATTCTGAGCGCTAAGAGACCTATATTGGGAAAAATAATATCTTCAAATAAAAATTACACAGAAGCATTGTGTGAAACTTATTTCTGATATGTTCATTAAGCAAACAGAGTTAAACCATACTTTTGATTGCGCAGTTCTGAACACTCTTTCTGTAGAAAATGCAAGTGGACATTCGGAGCGCTAAGAGGGTAATAGTGGAAAAAGGAATATATTCAAATATAAACTACACAGTAGCATTCTGTGAAAATTCTTTCTGTTCTGTGCATTCAACTAACAGAGTTGAACCTTACTTTTTATTGAGCCGTTCTGAAACACTCTTTCTGTAGAAACTGCAATTGGACATGCTAAGCGCTAAGAGGCCTACATTGGGAAAAAGAATATCTTCAAATAAATACTACACAGATGCATTCTGTGAAACTTATTTCTGATCTGTAAACTCAGTTAACAGAGATAAAACATATTTTTGATTGAGCAGTTATGAAACACTCTTTTTGTAGAAAATGCAAGTGGAGATTCGGAGCGCTAAGAGGGTAATAGTGGAAAAAGAAATGTCTTCAAATATAAACTACACAGAATCATTCGGTGAAACTTCTTTCTGATCTGTGCATTCAGCTAACAGAGTTAAACCATACTTTTGATTGAGCAGATCTGAACACTCTTTCTGTTGAAAATGCAACTGGACATTTGGAGCGCTAAGAGCGTAGTAGTGGAAAAAGGAATATATTCAAATATAAACTACACAGAAGCATTCTGTGAAACTTCTTTCTGATCTGAGCATTCAGCTAACAGAGTTAAACCATACTTTTGATTGAGGAGTTTTGAAACACTCTGTCTGTAGAAAATGCAACTGGACATTCGTAGCGCTAAGTGGGTAATAGTGGAAAAAAGAATATGTTCAAATATAAACTACACAGAAGCATTGTATGAAACTTCTTTCTGTTCTGTGCATTCAACTAACAGAGTTGAACCTTACTTTTGATTGAGCCTTTCTGAAACACTCTTTCTGTAGAAACTGCAATTGGACATTCTGAGCGCTAAGAGGCCTCTATTGGAAAAAATAATATCTTCAAATAAAAACTACACAGAAGCGTTGTGTGAAACTTATTTCTGATATGTTCATTAAGCTAACAGAGTTAAACCATACTTTTGATTGCGCAGTTCTGAACACTCTTTCTGTAGAAAATGCAAGTGGACATTCGGAGCGCTAAGAGGGTAATAGTGGAAAAAGGAATATATTCAAATATAAACTACACAGTAGCATTCTGTGAAAATTCTTTCTGTTCTGTGCATTCAACTAACAGAGTTGAACCTTACTTTTGATTGAGCCGTTCTGAAACACTCTTTCTGTAGAAACTGCAATTGGACATGCTAAGCGCTAAGAGGCCTACATTGGGAAAAAGAATATCTTCAAATAAAAACTACACAGATGCATTCTGTGAAACTTATTTCTGATCTGTAAATTCAGTTAACAGAGATAAAACATATTTTTGATTGAGCAGTTATGAAACACTCTTTTTGTAGAAAATGCAAGTGGAGATTCGGAGCGCTAAGAGGGTAATAGTGGAAAAAGGAATGTCTTCAAATATAAACTACACAGAATCATTCGGTGAAACTTCTTTCTGATGTGTGCATTCAGCTAACAGAGTTAAACCATACTTTTGATTGAGCAGATCTGAACACTCTTTCTGTTGAAAATGCAACTGGACATTTGGAGCGCTAAGAGCGTAGTAGTGGAAAAAGGAATATATTCAAATATAAACTACACAGAAGCATTCTGTGAAACTTCTTTCTGATCTGAGCATTCAGCTAACAGAGTTAAACCATACTTTTGATTGAGCAGTTTTGAAACACTCTGTCTGTAGAAAATGCAACTGGACATTCGTAGCGCTAAGTGGGTAATAGTGGAAAAAAGAATATGTTCAAATATAAACTACACAGAAGCATTGTATGAAACTTCTTTCTGTTCTGTGCATTCAACTAACAGAGTTGAACCTTACATTTGATTGAGCCGTTCTGAAACACTCTTTCTGTAGAAACTGCAATTGGACATTCTGAGCGCTAAGAGGCCTATATGGGAAAAAGAATGTCTACAAATAAAAACTACAAAGAAGAATTGTGTGAAACTTCTTTCTGTTCTGTTTGTTCAACTAAAAGAGTTGAACCTTAGTTTTGATTGAGCCATTCTGAAACACTCTTTCTGTAGAAAATGCAAGTGGAGATTCGGAGCGCTAAGAGGGTAATAGTGGAAAAAGGAATGTCTCCAAATATAAACTACACAGAATCATTCGGTGAAACTTCTTTCTGATCTGAGCATTCAGCTAACAGAGTTAAATCATACTTTTGATTGAGCAGATCTGAACACTCATTCTGTAGAAAATACAACTGGACATTTGGAGCGCTAAGAGAGTAGTAGTGGAAAAACGAATATATTCAAATATAAACTACACAGAAGCATTCTGTGAAACTTCTTTCTGATCTGAGCATTCAGCTAACAGAGTTAAACCATACTTTTGATTGAGCAGTTTTGAAACACTCTGTCTGTAGAAAATGCAACTGGACATTCGTAGTGCTAAGTGGGGAATAGTGGAAAAAAGAATATGTTCAAATATAAACTACACAGAAGCATTGTATGAAACTTCTTTCTGTTCTGTGCATTCAACTAACAGAGTTGAACCTTACTTTTGATTGAGCCTTTCTGAAACGCTCTTTCTGTAGAAACTGCAATTGGACATTCTGAGTGCTAAGAGGCCTATATTGGGAAAAATAATATCTTCAAATAAAAACTACACAGAAGCATTGTGTGAAACTTATTTCTGATATGTTCATTAAGCTAACAGAGTTAAACCATACTTTTGATTGCGCAGTTCTGAACACTCTTTCTGTAGAAAATGCAACTGGACTTTCGGAGCGCTAAGAGGGTAATAGTGGAAAAAGGAATATATTCAAATATAAACTACACAGTAGCATTCTGTGAAAATTCTTTCTGTTCTGTGCATTCAACTAACAGAGTTGAACCTTACTTTTGATTGAGCCGTTCTGAAACACTCTTTCTGTAGAAACTGCAATTGGACATGCTAAGCGCTAAGAGGATTACATTGGGAAAAAGAATATCTTCAAATAAAAACTACACAGATGCATTCTGTGAAACTTATTTCTGATCTGTAAATTCAGTTAACAGAGATAAAACATATTTTTGATTGAGCAGTTATGAAACACTCTTTTTGTAGAAAATGCAAGTGGAGATTCGGAGCGCTAAGAGGGTAATAGTGGAAAAAGGAATATCTTCAAATATAAACTACACAGAATCATTCGGTGAAACTTCTTTCTGATCTGTGCATTCAGCTAACAGAGTTAAACCATACCTTTGATTGAGCAGATGTGAACACTCTTTCTGTAGAAAATGCAACTGGACATTTGGAGCGCTAAGAGCGTAGTAGTGGAAAAAGGAATATATTCAAACATAAACTACACAGAAGCATTCTGTGAAATTTCTTTCTGATCTGAGCATTCAGCTAACAGAGTTAAACCATACTTTTGATTGAGCAGTTTTGAAACACTCTGTCTGTAGAAAATGCAACTGGACATTCGTAGCACTAAGTGGGTAATAGTGGAAAAGAGAATATGTTCAAATATAAACTACACAGAAGCATTGTATGAAACTTATTTCTGTTCTGTGCATTCAACTAACAGAGTTGAACCTTACTTTTGATTGAGCCGTTCTGAAACACTCTTTCTGTAGAAACTGCAATTGGACATTCTGAGCGCTAAGAGGCCTATATTGGGAAAAAGAATGTCTACAAATAAAAACAACACAGAAGAATTGTGTGAAACTTCTTTCTGTTCTGTTTGTTCAACTAAAAGAGTTGAACCTTAGTTTTGATTGAGCCGTTCTGAAACACTCTTTCTGTAGAAAATGCAAGTGGAGATTCGGAGCGCTAAGAGGGTAATAGTGGAAAAAGGAATGTCTCCAAATATAAACTACACAGAATCATTCTGTGAAACTTCTTTCTGATCTGTGCATTCAGCTAACAGTGTTAAACCATACTTTTGATTGAGCAGATCTGAACACTCTTTCTGTAGAAAATGCAACTGGACATTTGGAGCGCTAAGAGAGTAGTAGTGGAAAAAGGAATATATTCAAATATAAACTACACAGAAGCATTCTGTGAAACTTCTTTCTGATCTGAGCATTCAGCTAACAGAGTTAAACCATACTTATGATTGAGCAGTTTTGAAACACTCTGTCTGTAGAAAATGCAACTGGACATTCGAAGCGCTAAGTGGGTAATAGTGGAAAAAAGAATATGTTCAAATATAAACTACACAGAAGCATTGTATGAAACTTCTTTCTGTTCTGTGCATTCAACTAACAGAGTTGAACCTTACTTTTGATTGAGCCTTTCTGAAACACTCTTTCTGTAGAAACTGCAATTGGACATTCTGAGCGCTAAGAGACCTATATTGGGAAAAATAATATCTTCAAATAAAAATTACACAGAAGCATTGTGTGAAACTTATTTCTGATATGTTCATTAAGCTAACAGAGTTAAACCATACTTTTGATTGCGCAGTTCTGAACACTCTTTCTGTAGAAAATGCAAGTGGACATTCGGAGCGCTAAGAGGGTAATAGTGGAAAAAGGAATATATTCAAATATAAACTACACAGTAGCATTCTGTGAAAATTCTTTCTGTTCTGTGCATTCAACTAACAGAGTTGAACCTTACTTTTGATTGAGCCGTTCTGAAACACTCTTTCTGTAGAAACTGCAATTGGACATGCTAAGCGCTAAGAGGCCTACATTGGGAAAAAGAATATCTTCAAATAAATACTACACAGATGCATTCTGTGAAACTTATTTCTGATCTGTAAACTCAGTTAACAGAGATAAAACATATTTTTGATTGAGCAGTTATGAAACACTCTTTTTGTAGAAAATGCAAGTGGAGATTCGGAGCGCTAAGAGGGTAATAGTGGAAAAAGAAATGTCTTCAAATATAAACTACACAGAATCATTCGGTGAAACTTCTTTCTGATCTGTGCATTCAGCTAACAGAGTTAAACCATACTTTTGATTGAGCAGATCTGAACACTCTTTCTGTTGAAAATGCAACTGGACATTTGGAGCGCTAAGAGCGTAGTAGTGGAAAAAGGAATATATTCAAATATAAACTACACAGAAGCATTCTGTGAAACTTCTTTCTGATCTGAGCATTCAGCTAACAGAGTTAAACCATATTTTTGATTGAGGAGTTTTGAAACACTCTGTCTGTAGAAAATGCAACCGGACATTCGTAGCGCTAAGTGGGTAATAGTGGAAAAAAGAATATGTTCAAATATAAACTACACAGAAGCATTGTATGAAACTTCTTTCTGTTCTGTGCATTCAACTAACAGAGTTGAACCTTACTTTTGATTGAGCCTTTCTGAAACACTCTTTCTGTAGAAACTGCAATTGGACATTCTGAGCGCTAAGAGGCCTCTATTGGGAAAAATAATATCTTCAAATAAAAACTACACAGAAGCATTGTGTGAAACTTATTTCTGATATGTTCATTAAGCTAACAGAGTTAAACCATACTTTTGATTGCGCAGTTCTGAACACTCTTTCTGTAGAAAATGCAAGTGGACATTCGGAGCGCTAAGAGGGTAATAGTGGAAAAAGGAATATATTCAAATATAAACTACACAGTAGCATTCTGTGAAAATTCTTTCTGTTCTGTGCATTCAACTAACAGAGTTGAACCTTACTTTTGATTGAGCCGTTCTGAAACACTCTTTCTGTAGAAACTGCAATTGGACATGCTAAGCGCTAAGAGGCCTACATTGGGAAAAAGAATATCTTCAAATAAAAACTACACAGATGCATTATGTGAAACTTATTTCTGATCTGTAAATTCAGTTAACAGAGATAAAACATATTTTTGATTGAGCAGTTATGAAACACTCTTTTTGTAGAAAATGCAAGTGGAGATTCGGAGCGCTAAGAGGGTAATAGTGGAAAAAGGAATGTCTTCAAATATAAACTACACAGAATCATTCGGTGAAACTTCTTTCTGATGTGTGCATTCAGCTAACAGAGTTAAACCATACTTTTGATTGAGCAGATCTGAACACTCTTTCTGTTGAAAATGCAACTGGACATTTGGAGCGCTAAGAGCGTAGTAGTGGAAAAAGGAATATATTCAAATATAAACTACACAGAAGCATTCTGTGAAACTTCTTTCTGATCTGAGCATTCAGCTAACAGAGTTAAACCATACTTTTGATTGAGCAGTTTTGAAACACTCTGTCTGTAGAAAATGCAACTGGACATTCGTAGCGCTAAGTGGGTAATAGTGGAAAAAAGAATATGTTGAAATATAAACTACACAGAAGCATTGTATGAAACTTCTTTCTGTTCTGTGCATTCAACTAACAGAGTTGAACCTTACTTTTGATTGAGCCGTTCTGAAACACTCTTTCTGTAGAAACTGCAATTGGACATTCTGAGCGCTAAGAGGCCTATATGGAAAAAAGAATGTCTACAAATAAAAACTACAAAGAAGAATTGTGTGAAATTCTTTCTGTTCTGTTTGTTCAACTAAAAGAGTTGAACCTTAGTTTTGATTGAGCCATTCTGAAACACTCTTTCTGTAGAAAATGCAAGTGGAGATTCGGAGCGCTAAGAGGGTAATAGTGGAAAAAGGAATGTCTCCAAATATAAACTACACAGAATCATTCGGTGAAACTTCTTTCTGATCTGAGCATTCAGCTAACAGAGTTAAATCATACTTTTGATTGAGCAGATCTGAACACTCATTCTGTAGAAAATACAACTGGACATTTGGAGCGCTAAGAGAGTAGTAGTGGAAAAACGAATATATTCAAATATAAACTACACAGAAGCATTCTGTGAAACTTCTTTCTGATCTGAGCATTCAGCTAACAGAGTTAAACCATACTTTTGATTGAGCAGTTTTGAAACACTCTGTCTGTAGAAAATGCAACTGGACATTCGTAGTGCTAAGTGGGGAATAGTGGAAAAAAGAATATGTTCAAATATAAACTACACAGAAGCATTGTATGAAAGTTCTTTCTGTTCTGTGCATTCAACTAACAGAGTTGAACCTTACTTTTGATTGAGCCTTTCTGAAACGCTCTTTCTCTAGAAACTGCAATTGGACATTCTGAGTGCTAAGAGGCCTATATTGGGAAAAATAATATCTTCAAATAAAAACTACACAGAAGCATTGTGTGAAACTTATTTCTGATATGTTCATTAAGCTAACAGAGTTAAACCATACTTTTGATTGCGCAGTTCTGAACACTCTTTCTGTAGAAAATGCAACTGGACTTTCGGAGCGCTAAGAGGGTAATAGTGGAAAAAGGAATATATTCAAATATAAACTACACAGTAGCATTCTGTGAAAATTCTTTCTGTTCTGTGCATTCAACTAACAGAGTTGAACCTTACTTTTGATTGAGCCGTTCTGAAACACTCTTTCTGTAGAAACTGCAATTGGACATGCTAAGCGCTAAGAGGCCTACATTGGGAAAAAGAATATCTTCAAATAAAAACTACACAGATGCATTCTGTGAAACTTATTTCTGATCTGTAAATTCAGTTAACAGAGATAAAACATATTTTTGATTGAGCAGTTATGAAACACTCTTTTTGTAGAAAATGCAAGTGGAGATTCGGAGCGCTAAGAGGGTAATAGTGGAAAAAGGAATATCTTCAAATATAAACTACACAGAATCATTCGGTGAAACTTCTTTCTGATCTGTGCATTCAGCTAACAGACTTAAACCATACCTTTGATTGAGCAGATGTGAACACTCTTTCTGTAGAAAATGCAACTGGACATTTGGAGCGCTAAGAGCGTAGTAGTGGAAAAAGGAATATATTCAAACATAAACTACACAGAAGCATTCTGTGAAATTTCTTTCTGATCTGAGCATTCAGCTAACAGAGTTAAACCATACTTTTGATTGAGCAGTTTTGAAACACTCTGTCTGTAGAAAATGCAACTTGACATTCGTAGCGCTAAGTGGGTAATAGTGGAAAAGAGAATATGTTCAAATATAAACTACACAGAAGCATTGTATGAAACTTCTTTCTGTTCTGTGCATTCAACTAACAGAGTTGAACCTTACTTTTGATTGAGCCGTTCTGAAACACTCTTTCTGTAGAAACTGCAATTGGACATTCTGAGCGCTAAGAGGCCGATATTGGGAAAAAGAATGTCTACAAATAAAAACAACACAGAAGAATTGTGTGAAACTTCTTTCTGTTCTGTTTGTTCAACTAAAAGAGTTGAACCTTAGTTTTGATTGAGCCGTTCTGAAACACTCTTTCTGTAGAAAATGCAAGTGGAGATTCGGAGCGCTAAGAGGGTAATAGTGGAAAAAGGAATGTCTCCAAATATAAACTACACAGAATCATTCTGTGAAACTTCTTTCTGATCTGTGCATTCAGCTAACAGTGTTAAACCATACTTTTGATTGAGCAGATCTGAACACTCTTTCTGTAGAAAATGCAACTGGACATTTGGAGCGCTAAGAGAGTAGTAGTGGAAAAAGGAATATATTCAAATATAAACTACACAGAAGCATTCTGTGAAACTTCTTTCTGATCTGAGCATTCAGCTAACAGAGTTAAACCATACTTATGATTGAGCAGTTTTGAAACACTCTGTCTGTAGAAAATGCAACTGGACATTCGTAGCGCTAAGTGGGTAATAGTGGAAAAAAGAATATGTTCAAATATAAATTACACAGAAGCATTGTATGAAACTTCTTTCTGTTCTGTGCATTCAACTAACAGAGTTGAACCTTACTTTTGATTGAGCCTTTCTGAAACACTCTTTCTGTAGAAACTGCAATTGGACATTCTGAGCGCTAAGAGACCTATATTGGGAAAAATAATATCTTCAAATAAAAATTACACAGAAGCATTGTGTGAAACTTATTTCTGATATGTTCATTAAGCTAACAGAGTTAAACCATACTTTTGATTGCGCAGTTCTGAACACTCTTTCTGTAGAAAATGCAAGTGGACATTCGGAGCGCTAAGAGGGTAATAGTGGAAAAAGGAATATATTCAAATATAAACTACACAGTAGCATTCTGTGAAAATTCTTTCTGTTCTGTGCATTCAACTAACAGAGTTGAACCTTACTTTTGATTGAGCCGTTCTGAAACACTCTTTCTGTAGAAACTGCAATTGGACATGCTAAGCGCTAAGAGGCCTACATTGGGAAAAAAATATCTTCAAATAAATACTACACAGATGCATTCTGTGAAACTTATTTCTGATCTGTAAACTCAGTTAACAGAGATAAAACATATTTTTGATTGAGCAGTTATGAAACACTCTTTTTGTAGAAAATGCAAGTGGAGATTCGGAGCGCTAAGAGGGTAATAGTGGAAAAAGAAATGTCTTCAAATATAAACTACACAGAATCATTCGGTGAAACTTCTTTCTGATCTGTGCATTCAGCTAACAGAGTTAAACCATACTTTTGATTGAGCAGATCTGAACACTCTTTCTGTTGAAAATGCAACTGGACATTTGGAGCGCTAAGAGCGTAGTAGTGGAAAAAGGAATATATTCAAATATAAACTACACAGAAGCATTCTGTGAAACTTCTTTCTGATCTGAGCATTCAGCTAACAGAGTTAAACCATACTTTTGATTGAGCAGTTTTGAAACACTCTGTCTGTAGAAAATGCAACTGGACATTCGTAGCGCTAAGTGGGTAATAGTGGAAAAAAGAATATGTTGAAATATAAACTACACAGAAGCATTGTATGAAACTTCTTTCTGTTCTGTGCATTCAACTAACAGAGTTGAACCTTACTTTTGATTGAGCCGTTCTGAAACACTCTTTCTGTAGAAACTGCAATTGGACATTCTGAGCGCTAAGAGGCCTATATGGGAAAAAGAATGTCTACAAATAAAAACTACAAAGAAGAATTGTGTGAAATTCTTTCTGTTCTGTTTGTTCAACTAAAAGAGTTGAACCTTAGTTTTGATTGAGCCATTCTGAAACACTCTTTCTGTAGAAAATGCAAGTGGAGATTCGGAGCGCTAAGAGGGTAATAGTGGAAAAAGGAATGTCTCCAAATATAAACTACACAGAATCATTCGGTGAAAATTCTTTCTGATCTGAGCATTCAGCTAACAGAGTTAAATCATACTTTTGATTGAGCAGATCTGAACACTCATTCTGTAGAAAATACAACTGGACATTTGGAGCGCTAAGAGAGTAGTAGTGGAAAAACGAATATATTCAAATATAAACTACACAGAAGCATTCTGTGAAACTTCTTTCTGATCTGAGCATTCAGCTAACAGAGTTAAACCATACTTTTGATTGAGCAGTTTTGAAACACTCTGTCTGTAGTAAATGCAACTGGACATTCGTAGTGCTAAGTGGGGAATAGTGGAAAAAAGAATATGTTCAAATATAAACTACACAGAAGCATTGTATGAAAGTTCTTTCTGTTCTGTGCATTCAACTAACAGAGTTGAACCTTACTTTTGATTGAGCCTTTCTGAAACGCTCTTTCTCTAGAAACTGCAATTGGACATTCTGAGTGCTAAGAGGCCTATATTGGGAAAAAAAATATCTTCAAATAAAAACTACACAGAAGCATTGTGTGAAACTTATTTCTGATATGTTCATTAAGCTAACAGAGTTAAACCATACTTTTGATTGCGCAGTTCTGAACACTCTTTCTGTAGAAAATGCAACTGGACTTTCGGAGCGCTAAGAGGGTAATAGTGGAAAAAGGAATATATTCAAACATAAACTACACAGAAGCATTCTGTGAAAATTCTTTCTGATCTGAGCATTCAGCTAACAGAGTTAAACCATACTTTTGATTGAGCAGTTTTGAAACACTCTGTCTGTAGAAAATGCAACTGGACATTCGTAGCGCTAAGTGGGTAATAGTGGAAAAGAGAATATGTTCAAATATAAACTACACAGAAGCATTGTATGAAACTTCTTTCTGTTCTGTGCATTCAACTAACAGAGTTGAACCTTACTTTTGATTGAGCCGTTCTGAAACACTCTTTCTGTAGAAACTGCAATTGGACATTCTGAGCGCTAAGAGGCCTATATTGGGAAAAAGAATGTCTACAAATAAAAACAACACAGAAGAATTGTGTGAAACTTCTTTCTGTTCTGTTTGTTCTACTAAAAGAGTTGAACCTTAGTTTTGATTGAGCCGTTCTGAAACACTCTTTCTGTAGAAAATGCAAGTGGAGATTCGGAGCGCTAAGAGGGTAATAGTGGAAAAAGGAATGTCTCCAAATATAAACTACACAGAATCATTCTGTGAAACTTCTTTCTGATCTGTGCATTCAGCTAACAGTGTTAAACCATACTTTTGATTGAGCAGATCTGAACACTCTTTCTGTAGAAAATGCAACTGGACATTTGGAGCGCTAAGAGAGTAGTAGTGGAAAAAGGAATATATTCAAATATAAACTACACAGAAGCATTCTGTGAAACTTCTTTCTGATCTGAGCATTCAGCTAACAGAGTTAAACCATACTTATGATTGAGCAGTTTTGAAACACTCTGTCTGTAGAAAATGCAACTGGACATTCGTAGCGCTAAGTGGGTAATAGTGGAAAAAAGAATATGTTCAAATATAAACTACACAGAAGCATTGTATGAAACTTCTTTCTGTTCTGTGCATTCAACTAACAGAGTTGAACCTTACTTTTGATTGAGCCTTTCTGAAACACTCTTTCTGTAGAAACTGCAATTGGACATTCTGAGCGCTAAGAGACCTATATTGGGAAAAATAATATCTTCAAATAAAAATTACACAGAAGCATTGTGTGAAACTTATTTCTGATATGTTCATTAAGCTAACAGAGTTAAACCATACTTTTGATTGCGCAGTTCTGAACACTCTTTCTGTAGAAAATGCAAGTGGACATTCGGAGCGCTAAGAGGGTAATAGTGGAAAAAGGAATATATTCAAATATAAACTACACAGTAGCATTCTGTGAAAATTCTTTCTGTTCTGTGCATTCAACTAACAGAGTTGAACCTTACTTTTGATTGAGCCGTTCTGAAACACTCTTTCTGTAGAAACTGCAATTGGACATGCTAAGCGCTAAGAGGCCTACATTGGGAAAAAGAATATCTTCAAATAAATACTACACAGATGCATTCTGTGAAACTTATTTCTGATCTGTAAACTCAGTTAACAGAGATAAAACATATTTTTGATTGAGCAGTTATGAAACACTCTTTTTGTAGAAAATGCAAGTGGAGATTCGGAGCGCTAAGAGGGTAATAGTGGAAAAAGAAATGTCTTCAAATATAAACTACACAGAATCATTCGGTGAAACTTCTTTCTGATCTGTGCATTCAGCTAACAGAGTTAAACCATACTTTTGATTGAGCAGATCTGAACACTCTTTCTGTTGAAAATGCAACTGGACATTTGGAGCGCTAAGAGCGTAGTAGTGGAAAAAGGAATATATTCAAATATAAACTACACAGAAGCATTCTGTGAAACTTCTTTCTGATCTGAGCATTCAGCTAACAGAGTTAAACCATACTTTTGATTGAGGAGTTTTGAAACACTCTGTCTGTAGAAAATGCAACCGGACATTCGTAGCGCTAAGTGGGTAATAGTGGAAAAAAGAATATGTTCAAATATAAACTACACAGAAGCATTGTATGAAACTTCTTTCTGTTCTGTGCATTCAACTAACAGAGTTGAACCTTACTTTTGATTGAGCCTTTCTGAAAAACTCTTTCTGTAGAAACTGCAATTGGACATTCTGAGCGCTAAGAGGCCTCTATTGGGAAAAATAATATCTTCAAATAAAAACTACACAGAAGCATTGTGTGAAACTTATTTCTGATATGTTCATTAAGCTAACAGAGTTAAACCATACTTTTGATTGCGCAGTTCTGAACACTCTTTCTGTAGAAAATGCAAGTGGACATTCGGAGCGCTAAGAGGGTAATAGTGGAAAAAGGAATATATTCAAATATAAACTACACAGTAGCATTCTGTGAAAATTCTTTCTGTTCTGTGCATTCAACTAACAGAGTTGAACCTTACTTTTGATTGAGCCGTTCTGAAACACTCTTTCTGTAGAAACTGCAATTGGACATGCTAAGCGCTAAGAGGCCTACATTGGGAAAAAGAATATCTTCAAATAAAAACTACACAGATGCATTCTGTGAAACTTATTTCTGATCTGTAAATTCAGTTAACAGAGATAAAACATATTTTTGATTGAGCAGTTATGAAACACTCTTTTTGTAGAAAATGCAAGTGGAGATTCGGAGCGCTAAGAGGGTAATAGTGGAAAAAGGAATGTCTTCAAATATAAACTACACAGAATCATTCGGTGAAACTTCTTTCTGATGTGTGCATTCAGCTAACAGAGTTAAACCATACTTTTGATTGAGCAGATCTGAACACTCTTTCTGTAGAAAATGCAACTGGACATTTGGAGCGCTAAGATCGTAGTAGTGGAAAAAGGAATATATTCAAATATAAACTACACAGAAGCATTCTGTGAAACTTCTTTCTGATCTGAGCATTCAGCTAACAGAGTTAAACCATACTTTTGATTGAGCAGTTTTGAAACACTCTGTCTGTAGAAAATGCAACTGGACATTCGTAGCGCTAAGTGGGTAATAGTGGAAAAAAGAATATGTTGAAATATAAACTACACAGAAGCATTGTATGAAACTTCTTTCTGTTCTGTGCATTCAACTAACAGAGTTGAACCTTACTTTTGATTGAGCCGTTCTGAAACACTCTTTCTGTAGAAACTGCAATTGGACATTCTGAGCGCTAAGAGGCCTATATGGGAAAAAGAATGTCTACAAATAAAAACTACAAAGAAGAATTGTGTGAAATTCTTTCTGTTCTGTTTGTTCAACTAAAAGAGTTGAACCTTAGTTTTGATTGAGCCATTCTGAAACACTCTTTCTGTAGAAAATGCAAGTGGAGATTCGGAGCGCTAAGAGGGTAATAGTGGAAAAAGGAATGTCTCCAAATATAAACTACACAGAATCATTCGGTGAAACTTCTTTCTGATCTGAGCATTCAGCTAACAGAGTTAAATCATACTTTTGATTGAGCAGATCTGAACACTCATTCTGTAGAAAATACAACTGGACATTTGGAGCGCTAAGAGAGTAGTAGTGGAAAAACGAATATATTCAAATATAAACTACACAGAAGCATTCTGTGAAACTTCTTTCTGATCTGAGCATTCAGCTAACAGAGTTAAACCATACTTTGGATTGAGCAGTTTTGAAACACTCTGTCTGTAGAAAATGCAACTGGACATTCGTAGTGCTAAGTGGGGAATAGTGGAAAAAAGAATATGTTCAAATATAAACTACACAGAAGCATTGTATGAAAGTTCTTTCTGTTCTGTGCATTCAACTAACAGAGTTGAACCTTACTTTTGATTGAGCCTTTCTGAAACGCTCTTTCTCTAGAAACTGCAATTGGACATTCTGAGTGCTATGAGGCCTATATTGGGAAAAATAATATCTTCAAATAAAAACTACACAGAAGCATTGTGTGAAACTTATTTCTGATATGTTCATTAAGCTAACAGAGTTAAACCATACTTTTGATTGCGCAGTTCTGAACACTCTTTCTGTAGAAAATGCAACTGGACTTTCGGAGCGCTAAGAGGGTAATAGTGGAAAAAGGAATATATTCAAATATAAACTACACAGTAGCATTCTGTGAAAATTCTTTCTGTTCTGTGCATTCAACTAACAGAGTTGAACCTTACTTTTGATTGAGCCGTTCTGAAACACTCTTTCTGTAGAAACTGCAATTGGACATGCTAAGCGCTAAGAGGCCTACATTGGGAAAAAGAATATCTTCAAATAAAAACTACACAGATGCATTCTGTGAAACTTATTTCTGATCTGTAAATTCAGTTAACAGAGATAAAACATATTTTTGATTGAGCAGTTATGAAACACTCTTTTTGTAGAAAATGCAAGTGGAGATTCGGAGCGCTAAGAGGGTAATAGTGGAAAAAGGAATATCTTCAAATATAAACTACACAGAATCATTCGGTGAAACTTCTTTCTGATCTGTGCATTCAGCTAACAGAGTTAAACCATACCTTTGATTGAGCAGATGTGAACACTCTTTCTGTAGAAAATGCAACTGGACATTTGGAGCGCTAAGAGTGTAGTAGTGGAAAAAGGAATATATTCAAACATAAACTACACAGAAGCATTCTGTGAAATTTCTTTCTGATCTGAGCATTCAGCTAACAGAGTTAAACCATACTTTTGATTGAGCAGTTTTGAAACACTCTGTCTGTAGAAAATGCAACTGGACATTCGTAGCGCTAAGTGGGTAATAGTGGAAAAGAGAATATGTTCAAATATAAACTACACAGAAGCATTGTATGAAACTTCTTTCTGTTCTGTGCATTCAACTAACAGAGTTGAACCTTACTTTTGATTGAGCCGTTCTGAAACACTCTTTCTGTAGAAACTGCAATTGGACATTCTGAGCGCTAAGAGGCCTATATTGGGAAAAAGAATGTCTACAAATAAAAACAACACAGAAGAATTGTGTGAAACTGCTTTCTGTTCTGTTTGTTCAACTAAAAGAGTTGAACCTTAGTTTTGATTGAGCCGTTCTGAAACACTCTTTCTGTAGAAAATGCAAGTGGAGATTCGGAGCGCTAAGAGGGTAATAGTGGAAAAAGGAATGTCTCCAAATATAAACTACACAGAATCATTCTGTGAAACTTCTTTCTGATCTGTGCATTCAGCTAACAGTGTTAAACCATACTTTTGATTGAGCAGATCTGAACATTCTTTCTGTAGAAAATGCAACTGGACATTTGGAGCGCTAAGAGAGTAGTAGTGGAAAAAGGAATATATTCAAATATAAACTACACAGAAGCATTCTGTGAAACTTCTTTCTGATCTGAGCATTCAGCTAACAGAGTTAAACCATACTTATGATTGAGCAGTTTTGAAACACTCTGTCTGTAGAAAATGCAACTGGACATTCGTAGCGCTAAGTGGGTAATAGTGGAAAAAAGAATATGTTCAAATATAAACTACACAGAAGCATTGTATGAAACTTCTTTCTGTTCTGTGCATTCAACTAACAGAGTTGAACCTTACTTTTGATTGAGACTTTCTGAAACACTCTTTCTGTAGAAACTGCAATTGGACATTCTGAGCGCTAAGAGGCCTATATTGGGAAAAATAATATCTTCAAATAAAAACTACACAGAAGCATTGTGTGAAACTTATTTCTGATATGTTCATTAAACTAACAGAGTTAAACCATACTTTTGATTGCGCAGTTCTGAACACTCTTTCTGTAGAAAATGCAAGTGGACATTCGGAGTGGTAAGAGGGTAATAGTGGAAAAAGGAATATATTCAAATATAAACTACACAGTAGCATTCTGTGAAAATTCTTTCTGTTCTGTGCATTCAACTAACAGAGTTGAACCTTACTTTTGATTGAGCCGTTCTGAAACACTCTTTCTGTAGAAACTGCAATTGGACATGCTAAGCGCTAAGAGGCCTACATTGGGAAAAAGAATATCTTCAAATAAAAACTACACAGATGCATTCTGTGAAACTTATTTCTGATCTGTAAATTCAGTTAACAGAGATAAAAAATATTTTTGATTGAGCAGTTATGAAACACTCTTTTTGTAGAAAATGCAAGTGGAGATTCGGAGCGCTAAGAGGGTAATAGTGGAAAAAGGAATGTCTTCAAATATAAACTACACAGAATCATTCGGTGAAACTTCTTTCTGATCTGTGCATTCAGCTAACAGAGTTAAACCATACTTTTGATTGAGCAGATCTGAACACTCTTTCTGTTGAAAATGCAACTGGACATTTGGAGCGCTAAGAGCGTAGTAGTGGAAAAAGGAATATATTCAAATATAAACTACACAGAAGCATTCTGTGAAACTTCTTTCTGATCTGAGCATTCAGCTAACAGAGTTAAACCATACTTTTGATTGAGCAGTTTTGAAACACTCTGTCTGTAGAAAATGCAACTGGACATTCGTAGCGCTAAGTGGGTAATAGTGGAAAAAAGAATATGTTCAAATATAAACTACACAGAAGCATTGTATGAAACTTCTTTCTGTTCTGTGCATTCAACTAACAGAGTTGAACCTTACTTTTGATTGAGCCGTTCTGAAACGCTCTTTTGTAGAAACTGCAATTGGACATTCTGAGCGCTAAGAGGCCTATATTGGGAAAAAGAATGTCTACAAATAAAAACTACAAAGAAGAATTGTGTGAAACTTCTTTCTGTTCTGTTTGTTCAACTAAAAGAGTTGAACCTTAGTTTTGATTGAGCCATTCTGAAACACTTTTTCTGTAGAAAATGCAAGTGGAGATTCGGAGCGCTAAGAGGGTAATAGTGGAAAAAGGAATGTCTCCAAATATAAACTACACAGAATCATTCGGTGAAACTTCTTTCTGATCTGAGCATTCAGCTAACAGAGTTAAACCATACTTTTGATTGAGCAGATCTGAACACTCTTTCTGTTGAAAATGCAACTGGACATTTGGAGCGCTAAGAGCGTAGTAGTGGAAAAAGGAATATATTCAAATATAAACTACACAGAAGCATTCTGTGAAACTTCTTTCTGATCTGAGCATTCAGCTAACAGATTTAAACCGTACTTTTGATTGAGCAGTTTTGAAACACTCTGTCTGTAGAAAATGCAACTGGACATTCGTAGCGCTAAGTGGGTAATAGTGGAAAAAAGAATATGTTCAAATATAAACTACACAGAAGCATTGTATGAAACTTCTTTCTGTTCTGTGCATTCAACTAACAGAGTTGAACCTTACTTTTGATTGAGCCGTTCTGAAACACTCTTTCTGTAGAAACTGCAATTGGACATTCTGAGCGCTAAGAGGCCTATATTGGGAAAAAGAATGTCTACAAATAAAAACTACACAGAAGAATTGTGTGAAACTTCTTTCTGTTCTGTTTGTTCAACTAAAAGAGTTGAACCTTAGTTTTGATTGAGCCGTTCTGAAACACTCTTTCTGTAGAAAATGCAAGTGGTGATTCGGAGCGCTAAGAGGGTAATAGTGGAAAAAGGAATGTCTCCAAATATAAACTACACAGAATCATTCTGTGAAACTTCTTTCTGATCTGTGCATTCAGCTAACAGAGTTAAACCATACTTTTGATTGAGCAGATCTGAACACTCTTTCTGTAGAAAATGCAACTGGACATTTGGAGCGCTAAGAGTGTAGTAGTGGAAAAAGGAATATATTCAAATATAAACTACACAGAAGCATTCTGTGAAACTTCTTTCTGATCTGAGCATTCAGCTAACAGAGTTAAACCATACTTTTGATTGAGCAGTTTTGAAACACTCTGTCTGTAGAAAATGCAACTGGACATTCGTAGCGCTAAGTGGGTAATAGTGGAAAAAAGAATATGTTCAAATATAAACTACACAGAATCATTGTATGAAACTACTTTCTGTTCTGTGCATTCAACTAACAGAGTTGAACCTTACTTTTGATTGAGCCTTTCTGAAACACTCTTTCTGTAGAAACTGCAATTGGGCATTCTGAGCGCTAAGAAGCCCCTATTGGGAAAAATAATATCTTCAAATAAAAACTACACAGAAGCATTTTGTGAAACTTGTTTCTGATATGTTCATTAAGCTAACAGAGTTAAACCATACTTTTGATTGCGCAGTTCTGAACACTCTTTCTGTAGAAAATGCAAGTGGACATTCGGAGCGCTAAGAGGGTAATAGTGGAAAAAGGAATATATTCAAATATAAACTACAGAGTAGCATTCTGTGAAAATTCTTTCTGTTCTGTGCATTCAACTAACAGAGTTGATCCTTACTTTTGATTGAGCCGTTCTGAAACACTCTTTCTATAGAAACTGCAATTGGACATGTTAAGCGCTAAGAGGCCTACATTGGGAAAAGGAATATCTTCAAATAAAAACTACACAGATGCATTCTGTGAAACTTATTTCTGATCTGTAAATTCAGTTAACAGAGATAAAACATATTTTTGATTGAGCAGTTATGAAACACTCTTTTTGTAGAAAATGCAAGTGGAGATTCGGAGCGCTAAGTGGGTAATAGTGGAAAAAGGAATGTCTTCAAATATAAACTACACATTATCATTCGGTGAAACTTCTTTCTGATCTGTGCATTCAGCTAACAGAGTTAAACCATACTTTTGATTGAGCAGATCTGAACACTCTTTCTGTAGAAAATGCAACTGGACATTTTGAGCACTAAGAGCGTAGTAGTGGAAAAAGGAATATAATCAAATATAAACAACACAGAAGCATTCTGTGAAACTTCTTTCTGATCTGAGCATTCAGCTAACAGAGTTAAACCATAATTTTGATTGAGCAGTTTTGAAACACTGTGTCCGTAGAAAATGCAACTGGACATTCGTAGCGCTAAGTGGGTATAGTGAAAAAAGAATATGTTCAAATATAAACTACACAGAAGCATTGTATGAAACTTCTTTCTGTTCTGTGCATTCAACTAACAGAGTTGAACCTTACTTTTGATTGAGCCGTTCTGAAACACTCTTTCTGTAGAAACTGCAATTGGACATTCTGAGCGCTAGGAGGCCTATATTGGGAAAAAGAATGTCTACAAATAAAAACTACACAGAAGAATTGTGTGAAATTTCTTTCTGTTCTGTTTGTTCAACTAAAAGAGTTGAACCTTAGTTTTGATTGAGCCGTTCTGAAACACTCTTTCTGTAGAAAATGCAAGTGGAGATTCGGAGCGCTAAGAGGGTAATAGTGGAAAAAGGAATATCTCCAAATATAAACTACACAGAATCATTCTGTGAAACTTCTTTCTGATCTGTGCATTCAGCTAACAGAGTTAAAACATACTTTTGATTGAGCAGATCTGAACACTCTTTCTGTAGAAAATGCAACTGGACATTTGGAGCGCTAAGAGAGTACTAGTGGAAAAAGGAATATATTCAAATATAAACTACACAGAAGCATTCAGTGAAACTTCTTTCTGATATGAGCATTCAGCTAACAGAGTTAAACTATACTTTTGATTGAGCAGTTTTGAAACACTCTGTCTGTAGAAAATGCAACTGGACATTCGTAGCGCTAAGTGGGTAATAGTGGAAAAAAGAATATGTTCAAATATAAACTACACAGAAGCATTGTATGAAACTTCTTTCTGTTCTGTGCATTCAACTAAAAGAGTTGAGCCTTACTTTTGATTGAGCCTTTCTGAAACACTCTTTCTGTAGAAACTGCAATTGGACATTCTGAGCGCTAAGAGGACTCTATTGGGAAAAATAATATCTTCAAATAAAAACTACACAGAAGCATTGTGTGAAACTTATTTCTGATATGTTCATTAAGCTAACAGAGTTAAACCATACTTTTAATTGCGCAGTTCTGAACACTCTTTCTGTAGAAAATGCAAGTGGACATTCGGAGCGCTAAGAGGGTAATAGTGGAAAAAGGAATATATTCAAATATAAACTACACAGTAGCATTCTGTGAAAATTCTTTCTGTTCTGTGCATTCAACTAACAGAGTTGAACCTTACTTTTGATTCAGCCGTTCTGAAACACTCTTTCTGTAGAAACTGCAATTGGACATGCTAAGCGCTAAGAGTCCTACATTGGGAAAAAGAATATCTTCAAATAAAAACTACACAGATGCATTCTGTGAAACTTATTTCTGATCTGTAAATTCAGTTAACAGAGATAAAACATATTTTTGATTGAGCAGTTATGAAACACTCTTTTTGTAGAAAATGCAAGTGGAGATTCGGAGCGCTAAGAGGGTAATAGTGGAAAAAGGAATGTCTTCAAATATAAACTACACAGAATCATTCGGTGAAACTTCTTTCTGATCTGTGCATTCAGCTAACAGAGTTAAACCATGCTTTTGATTGAGCAGATCTGAACACTCTTTCTGTAGAAAATGCAAATGGACATTTGGAGAGCTAAGAGCGTAGTAGTGGAAAAAGGAATATATTCAAATATAAACTACACAGAAGCATTCTGTGAAACTTCTTTCTGATCTGAGCATTCAGCTAACAGAGTTAAACCATACTTTTGATTGAGCAGTTTTGAAACACTCTGTCTGTAGAAAATGCAACTGGACATTCGTAGCGCTAAGTGGGTAATAGTGGAAAAAAGAATACGTTCAAATATAAACTACACAGAAGCATTGTATGAAAGTTCTTTCTGTTCTGTGCATTCAACTAACAGAGTTGAACCTTACTTTTGATTGAGCCTTTCTGAAACACTCTTTCTGTAGAAACTGCAATTGGACATTCTGAGCGGAAAGAGGCCTCTATTGGGAAAAATAATATCTTCAAATAAAAACTACACAGAAGCATTGTGTGAAACTTATTTCTGATATGTTCATTAAGCTAACAGAGTTAAACCATACTTTTGATTGCGCAGTTCTGAACACTCTTTCTGTAGAAAATGCAAGTGGACATTCGGAGCGCTAAGAGGGTAATAGTGGAAAAAGGAATATATTCAAATATAAACTACACAGTAGCATTCTGTGAAAACTCTTACTGTTCTGTGCATTCAGCCAACAGAATTGAACCTTACTTTTGATTGAGCCGTTCTGAAACACTCTTTCTGTAGAAACTGCAATTGGACATGCTAAGCGCTAAGAGGCCTACATTGGGAAAAATAATATCTTCAAATAAAAACTACACAGATGCATTCGGTGAAAATTATTTCTGATCTGTAAATTCAATTAACAGAGATAAAACATATTTTTGATTGAGCAGTTATGAAACACTCTTTTTGTAGAAAATGCAAGTGGAGATTCGGAGCGCTAAGAGGGTAATAGTGGAAAAAGGAATATATTCAAATATAAACTACAGAGAGGCATTCTGTGAAACTTCTTTCTGATCTGAGCATTCAGCTAACAGAGTTAAACCATACTTTTGATTGAGCAGTTTTGAAACACTCTGTCTGTAGAAAATGCAACTGGACATTCGTAGCGCTAAGTGGGTAATAGTGGAAAAAAGAATATGTTCAAATATAAACTACACAGAAGCATTGTATGAAACTTCTTTCTGTTCTGTGCATTCAACTAACAGAGTTGAACCTTACTTTTGATTGAGCCGTTCTGAAACACTCTTTCTGTAGAAACTGCAATTGGACATTCTGAGCGCTAAGAGGCCTATATTGGGAAAAAGAATGTCTACAAATAAAAACTACACAGAAGAATTGTGTGAAACTTCTTTCTGTTCTGTTTGTTCAACTAAAAGAGTTGAAACTTAGTTTTGATTGAGCCGTTCTGAAACACACTTTCTGTAGAAAATGCAAGTGGAGATTCGGAGCGCTAAGAGGGTAATAGTGGAAAAAGGAATGTCTCCAAATATAAACTACACAGAATCATTCTGTGAAACTTCTTTCTGATCTGTGCATTCAGCTAACAGAGTTAAACCATACTTTTGATTGAGCAGATCTGAACACTCTTTCTGTAGAAAATGCAACTGAACATTTGGAGCGCTAAGAGAGTAGTAGTGGAAAAAGGAATATATTCAAATATAAACTACACAGAAGCATTCTGTGAAACTTCTTTCTGATCTGAGCATTCAGCTAACAGAGTTAAACCATACTTTTGATTGAGCAGTTTTGAAACACTCTGTCTGTAGAAAATGCAACTGGACATTCGTAGCGCTAAGTGTGTAATAGTGGAAAAAAGAATATGTTCAAATATAAACTACACAGAAGCATTGTATGAAACTTCTTTCTGTTCTGTGCATTCAACTAACAGAGTTGAACCTTACTTTTGATTGAGCCTTTCTGAAACACTCTTTCTGTAGAAACTGCAATTGGACATTCTGAGCGCTAAGAGGCCTATATTGGGAAAAATAATATCTTCAAATAAAAACTACACCGAAGCATTGTGTGAAACTTATTTCTGATATGTTCATTAAGCTAACAGAGTTAAACCATACTTTTGATTGCGCAGTTCTGAACACTCTTTCTGTAGAAAATGCAAGTGGACATTCGGAGCGCTAAGAGGGTAATAGTGGAAAAAGGAATATATTCAAATATAAACTACACAGTAGCATTCTGTGAAAATTCTTTCTGTTCTGTGCATTCAACTAACAGAGTTGAACCTTACTTTTGATTGAGCCGTTCTGAAACACTCTTTCTGTAGAAACTGCAATTGGACATGCTAAGCGCTAAGAGGCCTACATTGGGAAAAAGAATATCTTCAAATAAAAACTACACAGATGCATTCTGTGAAACTTATTTCTGATCTGTAAATTCAGTTAACAGAGATAAAACATATTTTTGATTGAGCAGTTATGAAACACTCTTTTTGTAGAAAATGCAAGTGGAGATTCGGAGCGCTAAGAGGGTAATAGTGGAAAAAGGAATGTCTACAAATATAAACTACACAGAATCATTCGGTGAAACTTCTTTCTGATCTGTGCATTCAGCTAACAGAGTTAAACCATACTTTTGATTGAGCAGATCTGAACACTCTTTCTGTAGAAAATGCAACTGGACATTTGGAGCGCTAAGAGCGTAGTAGTGGAAAAAGGAATATATTCAAATATAAACTACACAGAAGCATTCTGTGAAACTTCTTTCTGATCTGAGCATTCAGCTAACAGAGTTAAACCATTCTTTTGATTGAGCAGTTTTGAAACACTCTGTCTGTAGAAAATGCAACTGGACATTCGTAGCGCTAAGTGGGTAATAGTGGAAAAAAGAATATGTTCAAATATAAACTACACAGAAGCATTGTATGAAACTTCTTTCTGTTCTGTGCATTCAACTAACAGAGTTGAACCTTACTTTTGATAGAGCCTTTCTGAAACACTCTTTCTGTAGAAACTGCAATTGGACATTCTGAGCGCTAAGAGGCCTCTATTGGGAAAAATAATATCTTCAAATAAAAACTACACAGAAGCATTGTGTGAAACTTATTTCTGATATGTTCATTAAGCTAACAGAGTTAAACCATACTTTTGATTGCGCAGTTCTGAACACTCTTTCTGTAGAAAATGCAAGTGGACATTCGGAGCGCTAAGAGGGTAATAGTGGAAAAAGGAATATATTCAAATATAAAATACACAGTAGCATTCTGTGAAAATTCTTTCTGTTCTGTGCATTCAACTAACAGAGTTGAACCTTACTTTTGATTGAGCCGTTCTGAAACACTCTTTCTGTAGAAACTGCAATTGGACATGCTAAGCGCTAAGAGGCCTACATTGGGAAAAAGAATATCTTCAAATAAAAACTACACAGATGCATTCTGTGAAACTTATTTCTGATCTGTAAATTCAGTTAACAGAGATAAAACATATTTTTGATTGAGCAGTTATGAAACACTCTTTTTGTAGAAAATGCAAGTGGAGATTCGGAGCGCTAAGAGGGTAATAGTGGAAAAAGGAGTGTCTTCAAATATAAACTACACAGAATCATTCGGTGAAACTTCTTTCTGATCTGTGCATTCAGCTAACAGAGTTAAACCATACTTTTGATTGAGCAGATCTGAACACACTTTCTGTAGAAAATGCAACTGGACATTTGGAGCGCTAAGAGCGTAGTAGTGGAAAAAGGAATATATTCAAATATAAACTACACAGAAGCATTCTGTGAAACTTCTTTCTGATCTGAGCATTCAGCTAACAGAGTTAAACCATACTTTTGATTGAGCAGTTTTGAAACACTCTGTCTGTAGAAAATGCAACTGGACATTCGTAGCGCTAAGTGGGTAATAGTGGAAAAAAGAATATGTTCAAATATAAACTACACAGAAGCATTGTATGAAACTTCTTTCTGTTCTGTGCATTCAACTAACAGAGTTGAACCTTACTTTTGATTGAGCCGTTCTGAAACACTCTTTCTGTAGAAACTGCAATTGGACATTCTGAGCGCTAAGAGGCCTCTATTGGGAAAAATAATATCTTCAAATAAAAACTACACAGAATCATTGTGTGAAACTTATTTCTGATATGTTCATTAAGCTAACAGAGTTAAACCATACTTTTGATTGCGCAGTTCTGAACACTCTTTCTGTAGAAAATGCAAGTGGACATTCGGAGCGCTAAGAGGGTAATAGTGGAAAAAGGAATATATTCAAATATAAACTACACAGTAGCATTCTGTGAAAATTCTTTCTGTTCTGTGCATTCAACTAACAGAGTTGAACCTTACTTTTGATTGAGCCGTTCTGAAACACTCTTTCTGTAGAAACTGCAATTAGACATGCTAAGCGCTAAGAGGCCTACATTGGGAAAAAAATATCTTCAAATAAAAACTACACAGATGCATTCTGTGAAACTTATTTCTGATCTGTAAATTCAGTTAACAGAGATAAATCATATTTTTGATTGAGCAGTTATGAAACACTCTTTTTGTAGAAAATGCAAGTGGAGATTCGGAGCGCTAAGAGGGTAATAGTGGAAAAAGTAATGTCTTCAAATATAAACTACACAGAATCATTCGGTGAAACTTCTTTCTGATCTGTGCATTCAGCTAACAGAGTTAAACCATACTTTTGATTGAGCAGATCTGAACACTCTTTCTGTTGAAAATGCAACTGGACATTTGGAGCGCTAAGAGCGTAGTAGTGGAAAAAGGAATATATTCAAATATAAACTACACAGAAGCATTCTGTGAAACTTCTTTCTGATCTGAGCATAGAGCTAACAGAGTTAAACCATACTTTTGATTGAGCAGTTTGAAACACTCTGTCTGTAGAAAATGCAACTGGACATTCGTAGCGCTAAGTGGGTAATAGTGGAAAAGAGAATATGTTCAAATATAAACTACACAGAAGCATTGTATGAAACTTCTTTCTGTTCTGTGCATTCAACTAACAGAGTTGAACCTTACTTTTGATTGAGCCGTTCTGAAACACTCTTTCTGTAGAAACTGCAATTGGACATTCTGAGCGCTAAGAGGCCTATATTGGGAAAAAGAATGTCTACAAATAAAAACTACACAGAACAATTGTGTGAAACTTCTTTCTGTTCTGTTTGTTCAACTAAAAGAGTTGAGCCTTAGTTTTGATTGAGCCGTTCTGAAACACTCTTTCTGTAGAAAATGCAAGTGGAGATTCGGAGCGCTAAGAGGGTAATAGTGGAAAAAGGAATTTCTCCAAATATAAACTACACAGAATCATTCTGTGAAACTTCTTTCTGATCTGTGCATTCAGCTAACAGAGTTAAACCATACTTTTGATTGAGCAGATCTGAACACTCTTTCTGTAGAAAATGCAACTGGACATTTGGAGCGCTAAGAGAGTAGTAGTGGAAAAAGGAATATATTCAAATATAAACTACACAGAAGCATTCTGTGAAACTTCTTTCTGATCTGAGCATTCAGCTAACAGAGTTAAAGCATACTTATGATTGAGCAGTTTTGAAACACTCTGTCTGTAGAAAATGCAACTGGACATTCGTAGCGCTAAGTGGGTAATAGTAAAAAAAAGAATATGTTCAAATATAAACTACACAGAAGCATTGTATGAAACTTCTTTCTGTTCTGTGCATTTAACTAACAGAGTTGAACCTTACTTTTGATTGAGCCTTTCTGAAACACTCTTTCTGTAGAAACTGCAATTGGACATTCTGAGCGCTAAGAGGCCTATATTGGGAAAAAAAATATCTTCAAATAAAAACTACACAGAAGCATTGTGTGAAACTTATTTCTGATATGTTCATTAAGCTAACAGAGTTAAACCATACTTTTGATTGCGCAGTTCTGAACACTCTTTCTGTAGAAAATGCAAGTGGACATTCGGAGCGCTAAGAGGGTAATAGTGGAAAAAGGAATATATTCAAATATTAACTACACAGTAGCATTCTGTGAAAATTCTTTCTGTTCTGTGCATTCAACTAACAGAGTTGATCCTTACTTTTGATTGAGCCGTTCTGAAACACTCTTTCTGTAGAACCTGCAATTGGACATGCTAAGCGCTAAGAGGCCTACATTGGGAAAAAGAATATCTTCAAATAAAAACTACACAGATGCATTCTGTGAAACTTATTTCTGATCTGTAAATTCAGTTAACAGAGATAAAACATATTTTTGATTGAGCAGGTATGAAACACTCTTTTTGTAGAAAATGCAAGTGGAGATTCGGAGCGCTAAGAGGGTAATAGTGGAAAAAGGAATGTCTTCAAATATAAACTACACAGAATCATTCGGTGAAACTTCTTTCTGATCAGTGCATTCAGCTAATAGAGTTAAACCATACTTTTGATTGAGCAGATCTGAACACTCTTTCTGTTGAAAATGGAACTGGACATTTGGAGCGCTAAGAGCGTAGTAGTGGAAAAAGGAATATATTCAAATATAAACTACACAGAAGCATTCTGTGAAACTTCTTTCTGATCAGAGCATTCAGCTAACAGAGTTAAACCATACTTTTGATTGAGCAGTTTTGAAACACTCTGTCTGTAGAAAATGCAACTGGACATTCGTAGCGCTAAGTGGGTAATAGTGGAAAAAAGAATATGTTCAAATATAAACTACACAGAAGCATTGTATGAAACTTCTTTCTGTTCTGTGCATTCAACTAACAGAGTTGAACCTTACTTTTGATTGAGCCTTTCTGAAACACTCTTTCTGTAGAAACTGCAATTGGACATTCTGAGCGCTAAGAGGCCTATATTGGGAAAAAAAATATCTTCAAATAAAAACTACACAGAAGCATTGTGTGAAACTTATTTCTGATATGTTCATTAAGCTAACAGAGTTAAACCATACTTTTGATTGCGCAGTTCTGAACACTCTTTCTGTAGAAAATGCAAGTGGACATTCGGAGCGCTAAGAGGGTAATAGTGGAAAAAGGAATATATTCAAATATAAACTACACAGTAGCATTCTGTGAAAATTCTTTCTGTTCTGTGCATTCAACTAACAGAGTTGAACCTTACTTTTGATTGAGCCGTTCTGAAACACTCTTTCTGTAGAAACTGCAATTAGACATGCTAAGCGCTAAGAGGCCTACATTGGGAAAAAAATATCTTCAAATAAAAACTACACAGATGCATTCTGTGAAACTTATTTCTGATCTGTAAATTCAGTTAACAGAGATAAATCATATTTTTGATTGAGCAGTTATGAAACACTCTTTTTGTAGAAAATGCAAGTGGAGATTCGGAGCGCTAAGAGGGTAATAGTGGAAAAAGGAATGTCTTCAAATATAAACTACACAGAATCATTCGGTGAAACTTCTTTCTGATCTGTGCATTCAGCTAACAGAGTTAAACCATACATTTGATTGAGCAGATCTGAACACTCTTTCTGTTGAAAATGCAACTGGACATTTGGAGCGCTAAGAGCGTAGTAGTGGAAAAAGGAATATATTCAAATATAAACTACACAGAAGCATTCTGTGAAACTTCTTTCTGATCTGAGCATAGAGCTAACAGAGTTAAACCATACTTTTGATTGAGCAGTTTTGAAACACTCTGTCTGTAGAAAATGCAACTGGACATTCGTAGCGCTAAGTGGGTAATAGTGGAAAAGAGAATATGTTCAAATATAAACTACACAGAAGCATTGTATGAAACTTCTTTCTGTTCTGTGCATTCAACTAACAGAGTTGAACCTTACTTTTGATTGAGCCGTTCTGAAACACTCTTTCTGTAGAAACTGCAATTGGACATTCTGAGCGCTAAGAGGCCTATATTGGGAAAAAGAATGTCTACAAATAAAAACTACACAGAACAATTGTGTGAAACTTCTTTCTGTTCTGTTTGTTCAACTAAAAGAGTTGAGCCTTAGTTTTGATTGAGCCGTTCTGAAACACTCTTTCTGTAGAAAATGCAAGTGGAGATTCGGAGCGCTAAGAGGGTAATAGTGGAAAAAGGAATGTCTCCAAATATAAACTACAAAGAATCATTCGGTGAAACTTCTTTCTGATCAGTGCATTCAGCTAATAGAGTTAAACCATACTTTTGATTGAGCAGATCTGAACACTCTTTCTGTTGAAAATGCAACTGGACATTTGGAGCGCTAAGAGCGTAGTAGTGGAAAAAGGAATATATTCAAATATAAACTACACAGAAGCATTCTGTGAAACTTCTTTCTGATCAGAGCATTCAGCTAACAGAGTTAAACCATACTTTTGATTGAGCAGTTTTGAAACACTCTGTCTGTAGAAAATGCAACTGGACATTCGTAGCGCTAAGTGGGTAATAGTGGAAAAAAGAATATGTTCAAATATAAACTACACAGAAGCATTGTATGAAACTTCTTTCTGTTCTGTGCATTCAACTAACAGAGTTGAACCTTACTTTTGATTGAGCCGTTCTGAAACACTCTTTCTGTAGAAACTGCAATTAGACATGCTAAGCGCTAAGAGGCCTTCATTGGGAAAAAAATATCTTCAAATAAGAACTACACAGATGCATTCTGTGAAACTTATTTCTGATCTGTAAATTCAGTTAACAGAGATAAATCATATTTTTGATTGAGCAGTTATGAAACACTCTTTTTGTAGAAAATGCAAGTGGAGATTCGGAGCGCTAAGAGGGTAATAGTGGAAAAAGGAATGTCTTCAAATATAAACTACACAGAAGCATTCTGTGAAACTTCTTTCTGATCTGAGCATAGAGCTAACAGAGTTAAACCATACTTTTGATTGAGCAGTTTTGAAACACTCTGTCTGTAGAAAATGCAACTGGACATTCGTAGCGCTAAGTGGGTAATAGTGGAAAAGAGAATATGTTCAAATATAAACTACACAGAAGCATTGTATGAAACTTCTTTCTGTTCTGTGCATTCAACTAACAGAGTTGAACCTTACTTTTGATTGAGCCGTTCTGAAACACTCTTTCTGTAGAAACTGCAATTGGACATTCTGAGCGCTAAGAGGCCTATATTGGGAAAAAGAATGTCTACAAATAAAAACTACACAGAACAATTGTGTGAAACTTCTTTCTGTTCTGTTTGTTCAACTAAAAGAGTTGAGCCTTAGTTTTGATTGAGCCGTTCTGAAACACTCTTTCTGTAGAAAATGCAAGTGGAGATTCGGAGCGCTAAGAGGGTAATAGTGGAAAAAGGGAATTTCTCCAAATATAAACTACACAGAATCATTCTGTGAAACTTCTTTCTGATCTGTGCATTCAGCTAACAGAGTTAAACCATACTTTTGATTGAGCAGATCTGAACACTCTTTCTGTAGAAAATGCAACTGGACATTTGGAGCGCTAAGAGAGTAGTAGTGGAAAAAGGAATATATTCAAATATAAACTACACAGAAGCATTCTGTGAAACTTCTTTCTGATCTGAGCATTCAGCTAACAGAGTTAAAGCATACTTATGATTGAGCAGTTTTGAAACACTCTGTCTGTAGAAAATGCAACTGGACATTCGTAGCGCTAAGTGGGTAATAGTAAAAAAAAGAATATGTTCAAATATAAACTACACAGAAGCATTGTATGAAACTTCTTTCTGTTCTGTGCATTTAACTAACAGAGTTGAACCTTACTTTTGATTGAGCCTTTCTGAAACACTCTTTCTGTAGAAACTGCAATTGGACATTCTGAGCGCTAAGAGGCCTATATTGGGAAAAAAAATATCTTCAAATAAAAACTACACAGAAGCATTGTGTGAAACTTATTTCTGATATGTTCATTAAGCTAACAGAGTTAAACCATACTTTTGATTGCGCAGTTCTGAACACTCTTTCTGTAGAAAATGCAAGTGGACATTCGGAGCGCTAAGAGGGTAATAGTGGAAAAAGGAATATATTCAAATATTAACTACACAGTAGCATTCTGTGAAAATTCTTTCTGTTCTGTGCATTCAACTAACAGAGTTGAACCTTACTTTTGATTGAGCCGTTCTGAAACACTTTCTGTAGAAACTGCAATTGGACATGCTAAGCGCTAAGAGGCCTACATTGGGAAAAAGAATATCTTCAAATAAAAACTACACAGATGCATTCTGTGAAACTTATTTCTGATCTGTAAATTCAGTTAACAGAGATAAAACATATTTTTGATTGAGCAGGTATGAAACACTCTTTTTGTAGAAAATGCAAGTGGAGATTCGGAGCGCTAAGAGGGTAATAGTGGAAAAAGGAATGTCTTCAAATATAAACTACACAGAATCATTCGGTGAAACTTCTTTCTGATCAGTGCATTCAGCTAATAGAGTTAAACCATACTTTTGATTGAGCAGATCTGAACACTCTTTCTGTTGAAAATGCAACTGGACATTTGGAGCGCTAAGAGCGTAGTAGTGGAAAAAGGAATATATTCAAATATAAACTACACAGAAGCATTCTGTGAAACTTCTTTCTGATCAGAGCATTCAGCTAACAGAGTTAAACCATACTTTTGATTGAGCAGTTTTGAAACACTCTGTCTGTAGAAAATGCAACTGGACATTCGTAGCGCTAAGTGGGTAATAGTGGAAAAAAGAATATGTTCAAATATAAACTACACAGAAGCATTGTATGAAACTTCTTTCTGTTCTGTGCATTCAACTAACAGAGTTGAACCTTACTTTTGATTGAGCCTTTCTGAAACACTCTTTCTGTAGAAACTGCAATTGGACATTCTGAGCGCTAAGAGGCCTATATTGGGAAAAAAAATATCTTCAAATAAAAACTACACAGAAGAATTGTGTGAAACTTATTTCTGATATGTTCATTAAGCTAACAGAATTTAACCATACTTTTGATTGCGCAGTTCTGAACACTCTTTCTGTAGAAAATGCAAGCGGACATTCGGAGCGCTAAGAGGGTAATAGTGGAAAAAGGAATATATTCAAATATAAACTACACAGTAGCATTCTGTGAAAATTCTTTCTGTTCTGTGCATTCAACTAACAGAGTTGAACCTTACTTTTGATTGAGCCGTTCTGAAACACTCTTTCTGTAGAAACTGCAATTAGACATGCTAAGCGCTAAGAGGCCTACATTGGGAAAAAAATATCTTCAAATAAAAACTACACAGATGCATTCTGTGAAACTTATTTCTGATCTGTAAATTCAGTTAACAGAGATAAATCATATTTTTGATTGAGCAGTTATGAAACACTCTTTTTGTAGAAAATGCAAGTGGAGATTCGGAGCGCTAAGTGGGTAATAGTGGAAAAAGGAATGTCTTCAAATATAAACTACACAGAATCATTCGGTGAAACTTCTTTCTGATCTGTGCATTCAGCTAACAGAGTTAAACCATACTTTTGATTGAGCAGATCTGAACACTCTTTCTGTTGAAAATGCAACTGGACATTTGGAGCGCTAAGAGCGTAGTAGTGGAAAAAGGAATATATCCAAATATAAACTACACAGAAGCATTCTGTGAAACTTCTTTCTGATCTGAGCATAGAGCTAACAGAGTTAAACCATACTTTTGATTGAGCAGTTTTGAAACACTCTGTATGTAGAAAATGCAACTGGACATTCGTAGCGCTAAGTGGGTAATAGTGGAAAAAAGAATATGTTCAAATATAAACTACACAGAAGCATTGTATGAAACTTCTTTCTGTTCTGTGCATTCAACTAACAGAGTTGAACCTTACTTTTGATTGAGCCGTTCTGAAACACTCTTTCTGTAGAAACTGCAATTGGACATTCTGAGCGCTAAGAGGCCTATATTGGGAAAAAGAATGTCTACAAATAAAAACTACACAGAAGAATTGTGTGAAACTTCTTTCTGTTCTGTTTGTTCAACTAAAAGAGTTGAAACTTAGTTTTGATTGAGCCGTTCTGAAACACTCTTTCTGTAGAAAATGCAAGTGGAGATTCGGAGCGCTAAGAGGGTAATAGTGGAAAAAGGAATGTCTCCAAATATAAACTACACAGAATCATTCTGTGAAACTTCTTTCTGATCTGTGCATTCAGCTAACAGAGTTAAACCATACTTTTGATTGAGCAGATCTGAACACTCTTTCTGTAGAAAATGCAACTGGACATTTGGAGCGCTAAGAGCGTAGTAGTGGAAAAAGGAATATATTCAAATATAAACTACACAGAAGCATTCTGTGAAACTTCTTTCTGATCTGAGCATTCAGCTAACAGAGTTAAACCATACTTTTGATTGAGCAGTTTTGAAACACTCTGTCTGTAGAAAATGCAACTGGACATTCGCAGCGCTAAGTGGGTAGTAGTGGAAAAAAGAACATGTTCAAATATAAACTACACAGAAGCATTTTATGAAACTTCTTTCTGTTCTGTGCATTCAACTAACAGTGTTGAACCTTACTTTTGATTGAGCCGTTCTGAAACACTCTTTCTGTAGAAACTGCAATTGGACATTCTGAGCGCTAAGAGGCTTATATTGGGAAAAAGAATGTCTACAAATAAAAACTACACAGAAAAATTGTGTGAAACTTCTTTCTGTTCTGTTTGTTCAACTAAAAGAGTTGAACCTTAGTTTTGATTGAGCCGTTCTGAAACACTCTTTCTGTAGAAAATGCAAGTGGAGATTCGGAGCGCTAAGAGGGTAATAGTGGAAAAAGGAATGTCTCCAAATATAAACTACACAGAATCATTCTGTGAAACTTCTTTCTGATCTGTGCATTCAGATAACAGAGTTAAACCATACTTTTGATTGAGCAGATCTGAACACTCTTTCTGTAGAAAATGCAACTGGACATTTGGAGCGCTAAGAGAGTAGTAGTGGAAAAAGGAATATATTCAAATATAAACTACACAGAAGCATTCTGTGAAACTTCTTTCTGATCTGAGCATTCAGCTAACAGAGTTAAACCATACTTTTGATTGAGCAGTTTTGAAACACTCTGTCTGTAGAAAATGCAACTGGACATTCGTAGCGCTAAGTGGGTAATAGTGGAAAAAAGAATATGTTCAAATATAAACTACACAGAAGCATTGTATGAAACTTCTTTCTGTTCTGTGCATTCAACTAGCAGAGTTGAAACTTACTTTTGATTGAGCCTTTCTTAAACACTCTTTCTGTAGAAACTGCAATTGGACATTCTGAGCGCTAAGAGGCCTATATTGGGAAAAATAATATCTTCAAATAAAAACTACACAGAAGCATTGTGTGAAACTTATTTCTGATATGTTCATTAAGATAACAGAGTTAAACCATACTTTTGATTGCGCAGTTCTGAACACTCTTTCTGTAGAAAATGCAAGTGGACATTCGGAGCGCTAAGAGGGTAATAGTGGAAAAAGGAATATATTCAAATATAAACTACACAGTAGCATTCTGTGAAAATTCTTTCTGTTCTGTGCATTCAACTAACAGAGTTGAACCTTACTTTTGATTGAGCCGTTCTGAAACACTCTTTCTGTAGAAACTGCAATTGGACATGCTAAGCGCTAAGAGGCCTACATTGGGAAAAAGAATATCTTCAAATAAAAACTACACAGATGCATTCTGTGAAACTTATTTCTGATCTGTAAATTCAGTTAACAGAGATAAAACATATTTTTGATTGAGCAGTTATGAAACACTCTTTTTGTAGAAAATGCAAGTGGAGATTCGGAGCGCTAAGAGGGTAATAGTGGAAAAAGGAATGTCTTCAAATAAAAACTACACAGAATCATTCGGTGAAACTTCTTTCTGATCTGTGCATTCAGCTAACAGAGTTAAACCATACTTTTGATTGAGCAGATCTGAACACTCTTTCTGTAGAAAATGCAACTGGACATTTGGAGCGCTAAGAGCGTAGTAGTGGAAAAAGGAATATATTCAAATATAAACTACACAGAAGCATTCTGTGAAACTTCCTTCTGATCTGAGCATTCAGCTAACAGAGTTAAACCATACTTTTGATTGAGCAGTTTTGAAACACTCTGTCTGTAGAAAATGCAACTGGACATTCGTAGCGCTAAGTGGGTAATAGTGGAAAAAAAATATGTTCAAATATAAACTACACAGAAGCATTGTATGAAACTTCTTTCTGTTCTGTGCATTCAACTAACAGAGTTGAACCTTACTTTTGATTGAGCCGTTCTGAAACACTCTTTCTGTAGAAACTGCAATTTTACATTCTGAGTGCTAAGAGGCCTATATTGGGAAAAAGAATGTCTACAAATAAAAACTACACAGAAGAATTGTGTGAAAATACTTTCTGTTCTGTTTGTTCAACTAAAAGAGTTGAACCTTAGTTTTGATAGAGCCGTTCTGAAACACTCTTTCTGTAGAAAATGCAAGTGGAGATTCGGAGCGCTAAGAGGGTAATAGTGGAAAAAGGAATGTCTGCAAATATAAACTACACACAATCATTCTGTGAAACTTCTTTCTGATCTGTGCATTCAGCTAACAGAGTTAAAACATTCTTTTGATTGAGCAGATCTGAACACTCTTTCTGTAGAAAATGCTACTGTACATTTGGAGCGCTAAGAGAGTAGTTGTGGAAAAAGGAATATATTCAAATATAAACTACACAGAAGCATTCTGTGAAACTTCTTTCTGATCTGAGCATTCAGCTAAAAGAGTTAAACCATACTTTTGACTGAGCAGTTTTGAAACACTCTGTCTGTAGAAAATGCAACTGGACATTCGTAGCGCTAAGTGGGTAATAGTGGAAAAAAGAATATGTTCAAATATAAACTACACAGAAACATTGTATGAAACTTCTTTCTGTTCTGTGCATTCAACTAACAGACTTGAACCTTACTTTTGATTGAGCCTTTCTGAAACACTCTTTCTGTAGAAACTGCAATTGGACATTCTGAGCGCTAAGAGGCCTCTATTGGGAAAAATAATATCTTCAAATAAAAACTACACAGAAGCATTGTGTGAAACTTATTTCTGATATGTTCATTAAGCTAACAGAGTTAAACCATACTTTGGATTGCGCAGTTCTGAACACTCTTTCTGTAGAAAATGCAAGTGGACATTCGGAGTGCTAAGAGGGTAATAGTGGAAAAAGGAATATATTCAAATATAAACTACACAGTAGCATTCTGTGAAAATTCTTTCTGTTCTGTGCATTCAACTAACAGAGTTGAGCCTTACTTTTGATTGAGCCGTTCTGAAACACTCTTTCTGTAGAAACTGCAATTGGACATGCTAAGCGCTAAGAGGCCTACATTGGGAAAAAGAATATCTTCAAATAAAAACTACACAGATGCATTCTGTGAAACTTATTTCTGATCTGTAAATTCAGTTAACAGAGATAAAACATATTTTTGATTGAGCAGTTATGAAACACTCTTTTTGTAGAAAATGCAAGTGGAGATTCGGAGCGCTAAGAGGGTAATAGTGGAAAAAGGAATGTCTCCAAATATAAACTACAGAGAATCATTCTGTGAAACTTCTTTCTGATCTGTGCATTCAGCTAACAGAGTTAAACCATACTTTTGATTGAGCAGATCTGAACACTCTTTCTGTAGAAAATGCAACTGGACATTTGGAGCGCTAAGAGCGTAGTAGTGGAAAAAGGAATATATTCAAATATAAACTACACAGAAGCATTCTGTGAAACTTCTTTCTGATCTGAGCATTCAGCTAACGGAGTTAAACCATACTTTTGATTGAGCAGTTTTGAAACACTCTGTCTGTAGAAAATGCAACTGGACATTCGTAGCGCTAAGTGGGTAATAGTGGAAAAAAGAATATGTTCAAATATAAACTACACAGAAGCATTGTATGAAACTTATTTCTGTTCTGTGCATTCAACTAACAGAGTTGAACCTTACTTTTGATTGAGCCGTTCTGAAACACTCTTTCTGTAGAAACTGCAATTGGACATTCTGAGCGCTAAGAGGGCTATATTGGGAAAAAGAATGTCTACATATAAAAACTACACAGAAGAATTGTGTGAAAATTCTTTCTGTTCTGTTTGTTCAACTAAAAGAGTTGAAACTTAGTTTTGATTGAGCCGTTCTGAAACACTCTTTCTGTAGAAAATGCAAGTGGAGATTCGGAGCGCTAAGAGGGTAATAGTGGAAAAAGGAATGTCTCCAAATATAAACTACACAGAATCATTCTGTGAAACTTCTTTCTGATCTGTGCATTCAGCTAACAGAGTTAAACCATACTTTTGATTGAGCAGATCTGAACACTCTTTCTGTAGAAAATGCAACTGGACATTTGGAGCGCTAAGAGCGTAGTAGTGGAAAAAGGAATATATTCAAATATAAACTACACAGAAGCATTCTGTGAAACTTCTTTCTGATCTGAGCATTCAGCTAACAGAGTTAAACCATACTTTTGATTGAGCAGTTTTGAAACACTCTGTCTGTAGAAAATGCAACTGGACATTCGCAGCGCTAAGTGGGTAGTAGTGGAAAAAAGAACATGTTCAAATATAAACTACACAGAAGCATTTTATGAAACTTCTTTCTGTTCTGTGCATTCAACTAACAGTGTTGAACCTTACTTTTGATTGAGCCGTTCTGAAACACTCTTTCTGTAGAAACTGCAATTGGACATTCTGAGCGCTAAGAGGCTTATATTGGGAAAAAGAATGTCTACAAATAAAAACTACACAGAAAAATTGTGTGAAACTTCTTTCTGTTCTGTTTGTTCAACTAAAAGAGTTGAACCTTAGTTTTGATTGAGCCGTTCTGAAACACTCTTTCTGTAGAAAATGCAAGTGGAGATTCGGAGCGCTAAGAGGTTAATAGTGGAAAAAGGAATGTCTCCAAATATAAACTACACAGAATCATTCTGTGAAACTTCTTTCTGATCTGTGCATTCAGCTAACAGAGTTAAACCATACTTTTGATTGAGCAGATCTGAACACTCTTTCTGTAGAAAATGCAACTGGACATTTGGAGCGCTAAGAGAGTAGTAGTGGAAAAAGGAATATATTCAAATATAAACTACACAGAAGCATTCTGTGAAACTTCTTTCTGATCTGAGCATTCAGCTAACAGAGTTAAACCATACTTTTGATTGAGCAGTTTTGAAACACTCTGTCTGTAGAAAATGCAACTGGACATTCGTAGCGCTAAGTGGGTAATAGTGGAAAAAAGAATATGTTCAAATATAAACTACACAGAAGCATTGTATGAAACTTCTTTCTGTTCTGTGCATTCAACTAGCAGAGTTGAAACTTACTTTTGATTGAGCCTTTCTGAAACACTCTTTCTGTAGAAACTGCAATTGGACATTCTGAGCGCTAAGAGGCCTATATTGGGAAAAATAATATCTTCAAATAAAAACTACACAGAAGCATTGTGTGAAACTTATTTCTGATATGTTCATTAAGATAACAGAGTTAAACCATACTTTTGATTGCGCAGTTCTGAACACTCTTTCTGTAGAAAATGCAAGTGGACATTCGGAGCGCTAAGAGGGTAATAGTGGAAAAAGGAATATATTCAAATATAAACTACACAGTAGCATTCTGTGAAAATTCTTTCTGTTCTGTGCATTCAACTAACAGAGTTGAACCTTACTTTTGATTGAGCCGTTCTGAAACACTCTTTCTGTAGAAACTGCAATTGGACATGCTAAGCGCTAAGAGGCCTACATTGGGAAAAAGAATATCTTCAAATAAAAACTACACAGATGCATTCTGTGAAACTTATTTCTGATCTGTAAATTCAGTTAACAGAGATAAAACATATTTTTGATTGAGCAGTTATGAAACACTCTTTTTGTAGAAAATGCAAGTGGAGATTCGGAGCGCTAAGAGGGTAATAGTGGAAAAAGGAATGTCTTCAAATAAAAACTACACAGAATCATTCGGTGAAACTTCTTTCTGATCTGTGCATTCAGCTAACAGAGTTAAACCATACTTTTGATTGAGCAGATCTGAACACTCTTTCTGTAGAAAATGCAACTGGACATTTGGAGCGCTAAGAGCGTAGTAGTGGAAAAAGGAATATATTCAAATATAAACTACACAGAAGCATTCTGTGAAACTTCCTTCTGATCTGAGCATTCAGCTAACAGAGTTAAACCATACTTTTGATTGAGCAGTTTTGAAACACTCTGTCTGTAGAAAATGCAACTGGACATTCGTAGCGCTAAGTGGGTAATAGTGGAAAAAAGAATATGTTCAAATATAAACTACACAGAAGCATTGTATGAAACTTCTTTCTGTTCTGTGCATTCAACTAACAGAGTTGAACCTTACTTTTGATTGAGCCGTTCTGAAACACTCTTTCTGTAGAAACTGCAATTTTACATTCTGAGTGCTAAGAGGCCTATATTGGGAAAAAGAATGTCTACAAATAAAAACTACACAGAAGAATTGTGTGAAAATTCTTTCTGTTCTGTTTGTTCAACTAAAAGAGTTGAACCTTAGTTTTGATAGAGCCGTTCTGAAACACTCTTTCTGTAGAAAATGCAAGTGGAGATTCGGAGCGCTAAGAGGGTAATAGTGGAAAAAGGAATGTCTGCAAATATAAACTACACACAATCATTCTGTGAAACTTCTTTCTGATCTGTGCATTCAGCTAACAGAGTTAAAACATTCTTTTGATTGAGCAGATCTGAACACTCTTTCTGTAGAAAATGCTACTGTACATTTGGAGCGCTAAGAGAGTAGTAGTGGAAAAAGGAATATATTCAAATATAAACTACACAGAAGCATTCTGTGAAACTTCTTTCTGATCTGAGCATTCAGCTAAAAGAGTTAAACCATACTTTTGACTGAGCAGTTTTGAAACACTCTGTCTGTAGAAAATGCAACTGGACATTCGTAGCGCTAAGTGGGTAATAGTGGAAAAAAGAATATGTTCAAATATAAACTACACAGAAACATTGTATGAAACTTCTTTCTGTTCTGTGCATTCAACTAACAGACTTGAACCTTACTTTTGATTGAGCCTTTCTGAAACACTCTTTCTGTAGAAACTGCAATTGGACATTCTGAGCGCTAAGAGGCCTCTATTGGGAAAAATAATATCTTCAAATAAAAACTACACAGAAGCATTGTGTGAAACTTATTTCTGATATGTTCATTAAGCTAACAGAGTTAAACCATACTTTGGATTGCGCAGTTCTGAACACTCTTTCTGTAGAAAATGCAAGTGGACATTCGGAGTGCTAAGAGGGTAATAGTGGAAAAAGGAATATATTCAAATATAAACTACACAGTAGCATTCTGTGAAAATTCTTTCTGTTCTGTGCATTCAACTAACAGAGTTGAACCTTACTTTTGATTGAGCCGTTCTGAAACACTCTTTCTGTAGAAACTGCAATTGGACATGCTAAGCGCTAAGAGGCCTACATTGGGAAAAAGAATATCTTCAAATAAAAACTACACAGATGCATTCTGTGAAACTTATTTCTGATCTGTAAATTCAGTTAACAGAGATAAAACATATTTTTGATTGAGCAGTTATGAAACACCCTTTTTGTAGAAAATGCAAGTGGAGATTCGGAGCGCTAAGAGGGTAATAGTGGAAAAAGGAATGTCTCCAAATATAAACTACAGAGAATCATTCTGTGAAACTTCTTTCTGATCTGTGCATTCAGCTAACAGAGTTAAACCATACTTTTGATTGAGCAGATCTGAACACTCTTTCTGTAGAAAATGCAACTGGACATTTGGAGCGCTAAGAGAGTAGTAGTGGAAAAAGGAATATATTCAAATATAAACTACACAGAAACATTCTGTGAAACTTCTTTCTGATCTGAGCATTCAGCTAACAGAGTTAAACCATACTTTTGATTGAGCAGTTTTGAAACACTCTGTCTGTAGAAAATGCAACTGGACATTCGTAGCGCTAAGTGGGTAATAGTGGAAAAAAGAATATGTTCAAATATAAACTACACAGAAGCATTGTATGAAACTTCTTTCTGTTCTGTGCATTCAACTAACAGAGTTGAACCTTACTTTTGATTGAGCCGTTCTGAAACACTCTTTCTGTAGAAACTGCAATTTTACATTCTGAGTGCTAAGAGGCCTATATTGGGAAAAAGAATGTCTACAAATAAAAACTACACAGAAGAATTGTGTGAAAATTCTTTCTGTTCTGTTTGTTCAACTAAAAGAGTTGAACCTTAGTTTTGATAGAGCCGTTCTGAAACACTCTTTCTGTAGAAAATGCAAGTGGAGATTCGGAGCGCTAAGAGGGTAATAGTGGAAAAAGGAATGTCTGCAAATATAAACTACACACAATCATTCTGTGAAACTTCTTTCTGATCTGTGCATTCAGCTAACAGAGTTAAAACATTCTTTTGATTGAGCAGATCTGAACACTCTTTCTGTAGAAAATGCTACTGTACATATGGAGCGCTAAGAGAGTAGTAGTGGAAAAAGGAATATATTCAAATATAAACTACACAGAAGCATTCTGTGAAACTTCTTTCTGATCTGAGCATTCAGCTAAAAGAGTTAAACCATACTTTTGACTGAGCAGATTTGAAACACTCTGTCTGTAGAAAATGCAACTGGACATTCGTAGCGCTAAGTGGGTAATAGTGGAAAAAAGAATATGTTCAAATATAAACTACACAGAAACATTGTATGAAACTTCTTTCTGTTCTGTGCATTCAACTAACAGACTTGAACCTTACTTTTGATTGAGCCTTTCTGAAACACTCTTTCTGTAGAAACTGCAATTGGACATTCTGAGCGCTAAGAGGCCTCTATTGGGAAAAATAATATCTTCAAATAAAAACTACACAGAAGCATTGTGTGAAACTTATTTCTGATATGTTCATTAAGCTAACAGAGTTAAACCATACTTTGGATTGCGCAGTTCTGAACACTCTTTCTGTAGAAAATGCAAGTGGACATTCGGAGTGCTAAGAGGGTAATAGTGGAAAAAGGAATATATTCAAATATAAACTACACAGTAGCATTCTGTGAAAATTCTTTCTGTTCTGTGCATTCAACTAACAGAGTTGAACCTTACTTTTGATTGAGCCGTTCTGAAACACTCTTTCTGTAGAAACTGCAATTGGACATGCTAAGCGCTAAGAGGCCTACATTGGGAAAAAGAATATCTTCAAATAAAAACTACACAGATGCATTCTGTGAAACTTATTTCTGATCTGTAAATTCAGTTAACAGAGATAAAACATATTTTTGATTGAGCAGTTATGAAACACTCTTTTTGTAGAAAATGCAAGTGGAGATTCGGAGCGCTAAGAGGGTAATAGTGGAAAAAGGAATGTCTCCAAATATAAACTACAGAGAATCATTCTGTGAAACTTCTTTCTGATCTGTGCATTCAGCTAACAGAGTTAAACCATACTTTTGATTGAGCAGATCTGAACACTCTTTCTGTAGAAAATGCAACTGGACATTTGGAGCGCTAAGAGCGTAGTAGTGGAAAAAGGAATATATTCAAATATAAACTACACAGAAGCATTCTGTGAAACTTCTTTCTGATCTGAGCATTCAGCTAACGGAGTTAAACCATACTTTTGATTGAGCAGTTTTGAAACACTCTGTCTGTAGAAAATGCAACTGGACATTCGTAGCGCTAAGTGGGTAATAGTGGAAAAAAGAATATGTTCAAATATAAACTACACAGAAGCATTGTATGAGACTTATTTCTGTTCTGTGCATTCAACTAACAGAGTTGAACCTTACTTTTGATTGAGCCGTTCTGAAACACTCTTTCTGTAGAAACTGCAATTGGACATTCTGAGCGCTAAGAGGGCTATATTGGGAAAAAGAATGTCTACAAATAAAAACTACACAGAAGAATTGTGTGAAACTTCTTTCTGTTCTGTTTGTTCAACTAAAAGAGTTGAAACTTAGTTTTGATTGAGCCGTTCTGAAACACTCTTTCTGTAGAAAATGCAAGTGGAGATTCGGAGCGCTAAGAGGGTAATAGTGGAAAAAGGAATGTCTCCAAATATAAACTACACAGAATCATTCTGTGAAACTTCTTTCTGATCTGTGCATTCAGCTAACAGAGTTAAACCATACTTTTGATTGAGCAGATCTGAACACTCTTTCTGTAGAAAATGCAACTGGACATTTGGAGCGCTAAGAGCGTAGTAGTGGAAAAAGGAATATATTCAAATATAAACTACACAGAAGCATTCTGTGAAACTTCTTTCTGATCTGAGCATTCAGCTAACAGAGTTAAACCATACTTTTGATTGAGCAGTTTTGAAACACTCTGTCTGTAGAAAATGCAACTGGACATTCGCAGCGCTAAGTGGGTAGTAGTGGAAAAAAGAACATGTTCAAATATAAACTACACAGAAGCATTTTATGAAACTTCTTTCTGTTCTGTGCATTCAACTAACAGTGTTGAACCTTACTTTTGATTGAGCCGTTCTGAAACACTCTTTCTGTAGAAACTGCAATTGGACATTCTGAGCGCTAAGAGGCTTATATTGGGAAAAAGAATGTCTACAAATAAAAACTACACAGAAAAATTGTGTGAAACTTCTTTCTGTTCTGTTTGTTCAACTAAAAGAGTTGAACCTTAGTTTTGATTGAGCCGTTCTGAAACACTCTTTCTGTAGAAAATGCAAGTGGAGATTCGGAGCGCTAAGAGGGTAATAGTGGAAAAAGGAATGTCTCCAAATATAAACTACACAGAATCATTCTGTGAAACTTCTTTCTGATCTGTGCATTCAGCTAACAGAGTTAAACCATACTTTTGATTGAGCAGATCTGAACACTCTTTCTGTAGAAAATGCAACTGGACATTTGGAGCGCTAAGAGAGTAGTAGTGGAAAAAGGAATATATTCAAATATAAACTACACAGAAGCATTCTGTGAAACTTCTTTCTGATCTGAGCATTCAGCTAACAGAGTTAAACCATACTTTTGATTGAGCAGTTTTGAAACACTCTGTCTGTAGAAAATGCAACTGGACATTCGTAGCGCTAAGTGGGTAATAGTGGAAAAAAGAATATGTTCAAATATAAACTACACAGAAGCATTGTATGAAACTTCTTTCTGTTCTGTGCATTCAACTAGCAGAGTTGAAACTTACTTTTGATTGAGCCTTTCTGAAACACTCTTTCTGTAGAAACTGCAATTGGACATTCTGAGCGCTAAGAGGCCTATATTGGGAAAAATAATATCTTCAAATAAAAACTACACAGAAGCATTGTGTGAAACTTATTTCTGATATGTTCATTAAGATAACAGAGTTAAACCATACTTTTGATTGCGCAGTTCTGAACACTCTTTCTGTAGAAAATGCAAGTGGACATTCGGAGCGCTAAGAGGGTAATAGTGGAAAAAGGAATATATTCAAATATAAACTACACAGTAGCATTCTGTGAAAATTCTTTCTGTTCTGTGCATTCAACTAACAGAGTTGAACCTTACTTTTGATTGAGCCGTTCTGAAACACTCTTTCTGTAGAAACTGCAATTGGACATGCTAAGCGCTAAGAGGCCTACATTGGGAAAAAGAATATCTTCAAATAAAAACTACACAGATGCATTCTGTGAAACTTATTTCTGATCTGTAAATTCAGTTAACAGAGATAAAACATATTTTTGATTGAGCAGTTATGAAACACTCTTTTTGTAGAAAATGCAAGTGGAGATTCGGAGCGCTAAGAGGGTAATAGTGGAAAAAGGAACGTCTTCAAATAAAAACTACACAGAATCATTCGGTGAAACTTCTTTCTGATCTGTGCATTCAGCTAACAGAGTTAAACCATACTTTTGATTGAGCAGATCTGAACACTCTTTCTGTAGAAAATGCAACTGGACATTTGGAGCGCTAAGAGCGTAGTAGTGGAAAAAGGAATATATTCAAATATAAACTACACAGAAGCATTCTGTGAAACTTCCTTCTGATCTGAGCATTCAGCTAACAGAGTTAAACCATACTTTTGATTGAGCAGTTTTGAAACACTCTGTCTGTAGAAAATGCAACTGGACATTCGTAGCGCTAAGTGGGTAATAGTGGAAAAAAGAATATGTTCAAATATAAACTACACAGAAGCATTGTATGAAACTTCTTTCTGTTCTGTGCATTCAACTAACAGAGTTGAACCTTACTTTTGATTGAGCCGTTCTGAAACACTCTTTCTGTAGAAACTGCAATTTTACATTCTGAGTGCTAAGAGGCCTATATTTTGAAAAAGAATGTCTACAAATAAAAACTACACAGAAGAATTGTGTGAAAATTCTTTCTGTTCTGTTTGTTCAACTAAAAGAGTTGAACCTTAGTTTTGATAGAGCCGTTCTGAAACACTCTTTCTGTAGAAAATGCAAGTGGAGATTCGGAGCGCTAAGAGGGTAATAGTGGAAAAAGGAATGTCTGCAAATATAAACTACACACAATCATTCTGTGAAACTTCTTTCTGATCTGTGCATTCAGCTAACAGAGTTAAAACATTCTTTTGATTGAGCAGATCTGAACACTCTTTCTGTAGAAAATGCTACTGTACATTTGGAGCGCTAAGAGAGTAGTAGTGGAAAAAGGAATATATTCAAATATAAACTACACAGAAGCATTCTGTGAAACTTCTTTCTGATCTGAGCATTCAGCTAAAAGAGTTAAACCATACTTTTGACTGAGCAGTTTTGAAACACTCTGTCTGTAGAAAATGCAACTGGACATTCGTAGCGCTAAGTGGGTAATAGTGGAAAAAAGAATATGTTCAAATATAAACTACACAGAAACATTGTATGAAACTTCTTTCTGTTCTGTGCATTCAACTAACAGACTTGAACCTTACTTTTGATTGAGCCTTTCTGAAACACTCTTTCTGTAGAAACTGCAATTGGACATTCTGAGCGCTAAGAGGCCTCTATTGGGAAAAATAATATCTTCAAATAAAAACTACACAGAAGCATTGTGTGAAACTTATTTCTGATATGTTCATTAAGCTAACAGAGTTAAACCATACTTTGGATTGCGCAGTTCTGAACACTCTTTCTGTAGAAAATGCAAGTGGACATTCGGAGTGCTAAGAGGGTAATAGTGGAAAAAGGAATATATTCAAATATAAACTACACAGTAGCATTCTGTGAAAATTCTTTCTGTTCTGTGCATTCAACTAACAGAGTTGAACCTTACTTTTGATTGAGCCGTTCTGAAACACTCTTTCTGTAGAAACTGCAATTGGACATGCTAAGCGCTAAGAGGCCTACATTGGGAAAAAGAATATCTTCAAATAAAAACTACACAGATGCATTCTGTGAAACTTATTTCTGATCTGTAAATTCAGTTAACAGAGATAAAACATATTTTTGATTGAGCAGTTATGAAACACTCTTTTTGTAGAAAATGCAAGTGGAGATTCGGAGCGCTAAGAGGGTAATAGTGGAAAAAGGAATGTCTCCAAATATAAACTACAGAGAATCATTCTGTGAAACTTCTTTCTGATCTGTGCATTCAGCTAACAGAGTTAAACCATACTTTTGATTGAGCAGATCTGAACACTCTTTCTGTAGAAAATGCAACTGGACATTTGGAGCGCTAAGAGAGTAGTAGTGGAAAAAGGAATATATTCAAATATAAACTACACAGAAACATTCTGTGAAACTTCTTTCTGATCTGAGCATTCACCTAACAGAGTTAAACCATACTTTTGATTGAGCAGTTTTGAAACACTCTGTCTGTAGAAAATGCAACTGGACATTCGTAGCGCTAAGTGGGTAATAGTGGAAAAAAGAATATGTTCAAATATAAACTACACAGAAGCATTGTATGAAACTTCTTTCTGTTCTGTGCATTCAACTAACAGAGTTGAACCTTACTTTTGATTGAGCCGTTCTGAAACACTCTTTCTGTAGAAACTGCAATTGGACATTCTGAGCGCTAAGAGGCCTATATTGGGAAAAAGAATGTCTACAAATAAAAACTACACAGAAGAATTGTGTGAAACTTCTTTCTGTTCTGTTTGTTCAACTAAAAGAGTTGAACCTTAGTTTTGATTGAGCCGTTCTGAAACACTCTTTCTGTAGAAAATGCAAGTGGAGTTTCAGAGCGCTAAGAGGGTAATAGTGGAAAAAGGAATGTCTCCAAATATAAAATACACAGAATCATTCTGTGAAACTTCTTTCTGATCTGTGCATTCAGCTAACAGAGTTAAACCATACTTTTGATTGAGCAGGTCTGAAAACTCTTTCTGTAGAAAATGCAACTGGACATTTGGAGCGCTAAGAGAGTATTAGTGGAAAAAGTAATATATTCAAATATAAACTACACAGAAGCATTCTGTGAAACTTCTTTCTGATCTGAGCATTCAGCTAACAGAGTTAAACCATACTTTTGATTGAGCAGTTTTGAAACACTCTGTCTGTAGAAAATGCAACTGGACATTCGTAGCGCTAAGTGGGTAATAGTGGAAAAAAGAATATGTTCAAATATAAACTACACAGAAGCATTGTATGAAACTTCTTTCTGTTCTGTGCATTCAACTAACAGAGTTGAACCTTACTTTTGATTGAGCCGTTCTGAAACACTCTTTCTGTAGAAACTGCAATTGGACATTCTGAGCGCTAAGAGGCCTATATTGGGAAAAAGAATGTCTACAAATAAAAACTACACAGAAGAATTGTGTGAAACTTCTTTCTGTTCTGTTTGTTCAACTAAAAGATTTGAACCTTAGTTGTGATTGAGCCGTTCTGAAACACTCTTTCTGTGGAAAATGCAAGTGGAGATTTGGAGCGCTAAGAGGGTAATAGTGGAAAAAGGAATGTCTCCAAATATAAACTACACAGAATCATTCTGTGAAACTTCTTTCTGATCTGTGCATTCAGCTAACAGAGTTAAACCATACTTTTGATTGAGCAGATCTGAACACTCTTTCTGTAGAAAATGCAACTGGACATTTGGAGCGCTAAGAGAGTAGTAGTGGAAAAAGGAATATATTCAAATATAAACTACACAGAAGTATTCTGTGAAACTTCTTTCTGATCTGAGCATTCAGCTAACAGAGTTAAACCATACTTTTGTTTGAGCAGTTTTGAAACACTCTGTCTGTAGAAAATGCAACTGGACATTCGTAGCGCCAAGTGGGTAATAGTGGAAAAAAGAATATGTTCAAATATAAACTACACAGAAGCATTGTATGAAATTTCTTTCTGTTCTGTGCATTCAACTAACAGAGTTGAACCTTAGTTTTGATTGAGCCTTTCTGAAACACTCTTTCTGTAGAAACTGCAATTGGACATTCTGAGCGCTAAGAGGCCTATATTGGGAAAAATAATATCTTCAAATAAAAACTACACAGAAGCATTGTGTGAAACTTATTTCTGATATGTTCATTAAGCTATCAGAGTTAAACCATACTTTTGATTGCGCAGTTCTGAAAACTCTTTCTGTAGAAAATGCAAGTGGACATTCGGAGCGCTAAGAGGGTAATAGTGGAAAAAGGAATATATTCAAATATAAACTACACAGTAGCATAGAGTGAAAATTCTTTCTGTTCTGTGCATTCAACTAACAGAGTTGAACCTTACTTTTGATTGAGCCGTTCTGAAACACTCTTTCTGTAGAAACTGCAATTGGACATGGTAAGCGCTAAGAGGCCTACATTGGGAAAAAGAATATCTTCAAATAAAAACTACACAGATGCATTCTGTGAAACTTATTTCTGATCTGTAAATTCAGTTAACAGAGATAAAACATATTTTTGATTGAGCAGTTATGAAACACTCTTTTTGTAGAAAATGCAAGTGGAGATTCGGAGCGCTAAGAGGGTAATAGTGGAAAAAGGAATGTCTTCAAATATAAACTACACAGAATCATTCGGTGAAACTTCTTTCTGATCTGTGCATTCAGCTAACAGAGTTAAACCATACTTTTGATTGAGCAGATCTGAACACTCTTTCTGTAGAAAATGCAACTGGACATTTGGAGCGCTAAGAGCGTAGTAGTGGAAAAAGGAATATATTCAAATATAAACTACACAGAAGCATTCTGTGAAACTTCTTTCTGATCTGAGCATTCAGCTAACAGAGTTAAACCATACTTTTGATTGAGCAGTTTTGAAACACTCTGTCTGTAGAAAATGCAACTGGACATTCGTAGCGCTAAGTGGGTAATAGTGGAAAAAAGAATATGTTCAAATATAAACTACACAGAAGCATTGTATGAAACTTCTTTCTGTTCTGTGCATTCAACTAACAGAGTTGAACCTTACTTTTGATTGAGCCGTTCTGAAACACTCTTTCTGTAGAAACTGCAATTGGACATTCTGAGCGCTAAGAGGCCTATATTGGGAAAAAGAATGTCTACAAATAAAAACTACACAGAAGAATTGTGTGAAACTTCTTTCTGTTCTGTTTGTTCAACTAAAAGAGTTGAACCTTAGTTTTGATTGAGCCGTTCTGAAACACTCTTTCTGTAGAAAATGCAAGTGGAGTTTCAGAGCGCTAAGAGGGTAATAGTGGAAAAAGGAATGTCTCCAAATATAAACTACACGGAATCATTCTGTGAAACTTCTTTCTGATCTGTGCATTCAGCTAACAGAGTTAAACCATACTTTTGATTGAGCAGATCTGAAAACTCTTTCTGTAGAAAATGCAACTGGACATTTGGAGCGCTAAGAGAGTAGTAGTGGAAAAAGGAATATATTCAAATATAAACTACACAGAAGCATTCTGTGAAACTTCTTTCTGATCTGAGCATTCAGCTAACAGAGTTAAACCATACTTTTGATTGAGCAGTTTTGAAACACTCTGTCTGTAGAAAATGCAACTGGACATTCGTAGCGCTAAGTGGGTAATAGTGGAAAAAAGAATATGTTCAAATATAAACTACACAGAAGCATTGTATGAAACTCCTTTCTGTTCTGTGCATTCAACTAACAGAGTTCAACCTTACTTTTGATTGAGCCGTTCTGAAACACTCTTTCTGTAGAAACTGCAATTGGACATTCTGAGCGCTAAGAGGCCTATATTGGGAAAAAGAATGTCTACAAATAAAAACTACACAGAAGAATTGTGTGAAACTTCTTTCTGTTCTGTTTGTTCAACTAAAAGATTTGAACCTTACTTTTGATTGAGCCGTTCTGAAACACTCTTTCTGTGGAAAATGCAAGTGGAGATTTGGAGCGCTAAGAGGGTAATAGTGGAAAAAGGAATGTCTCCAAATATAAACTACACAGAATCATTCTGTGAAACTTCTTTCTGATCTGTGCATTCAGCTAACAGAGTTAAACCATACTTTTGATTGAGCAGATCTGAACACTCTTTCTGTAGAAAATGCAACTGGACATTTGGAGCGCTAAGAGAGTAGTAGTGGAAAAAGGAATATATTCAAATATAAACTACACAGAAGCATTCTGTGAAACTTCTTTCTGATCTGAGCATTCAGCTAACAGAGATAAACCATACTTTTGATTGAGCAGTTTTGAAACACTCTGTCTGTAGAAAATGCAACTGGACATTCGTAGCGCCAAGTGGGTAATAGTGGAAAAAAGAATATGTTCAAATATAAACTACACAGAAGCATTGTATGAAATTTCTTTCTGTTCTGTGCATTCAACTAACAGAGTTGAACTTTAGTTTTGATTGAGCCTTTCTGAAACACTCTTTCTGTAGAAACTGCAAGTGGACATTCTGAGCGCTAAGAGGCCTATATTGGGAAAAATAATATCTTCAAATAAAAACTACACAGAAGCATTGTGTGAAACTTATTTCTGATATGTTCATTAAGCTAACAGAGTTAAACCATACTTTTGATTGCGCAGTTCTGAACACTCTTTCTGTAGAAAATGCAAGTGGACATTCGGAGCGCTAAGAGGGTAATAGTGGAAAAAGGAATATATTCAAATATAAACTACACAGTAGCATTCTGTGAAAATTCTTTCTGTTCTGTGCATTCAACTAACCGAGTTGAACCTTACTTTTGATTGAGCCGTTCTGAAACACTCTTTCTGTAGAAACTGCAATTGGACATGCTAAGCGCTAAGAGGCCTACATTGGGAAAAAGAATATCTTCAAATAAAAACTACACAGATGCATTCTGTGAAACTTATTTCTGATCTGTAAATTCAGTTAACAGAGATAAAACATATTTTTGATTGAGCAGTTATGAAACACTCTTTTTGTAGAAAATGCAAGTGGAGATTCGGAGCGCTAAGAGGGTAATAGTGGAAAAAGGAATGTCTTCAAATATAAACTACACAGAATCATTCGGTGAAACTTCTTTCTGATCTGTGCATTCAGCTAACAGAGTTAAACCATACTTTTGATTGAGCAGATCTGAACACTCTTTATGTAGAAAATGCAACTGGACATTTGGAGCGCTAAGAGCGTAGTAGTGGAAAAAGTAATATATTCAAATATAAACTACCCAGAAGCATTCTGTGAAACTTCTTTTTATTCTGAGCATTCAGCTAACAGAGTTAAACCATACTTTTGATTGAGCAGTTTTGAAACACTCTGTCTGTAGGAAATGCAACTGGACATTCGTAGCGCTAAGTGGGTAATAGTGGAAAAAAGAATATGTTCAAATATAAACTACACAGAAGCATTGTATGAAACTTCTTTCTGTTCTGTGCATTCAACTAACAGAGTTGAACCTTACTTTTGATTGAGCCGTTCTGAAACACTCTTTCTGTAGAAACTGCAATTGGACATTCTGAGCGCTAAGTGGCCTGTATTGGGAAAAAGAATGTCTACAAATAAAAACTACACAGAAGAATTGTGTGAAACTTCTTTCTGTTCTGTTTGTTCAACTAAAAGAGTTGAACTTTAGTTTTGATTGAGCCGTTCTGAAACACTCTTTCTGTAGAAAATGCAAGTGGAGATTCGGAGCGCTAAGAGGGTAATAGTGGAAAAAGGAATGTCTCCAAATATAAACTACACAGAATCATTCTGTGAAACTTCTTTCTTATCTGTGCATTCAGCTAACAGAGTTAAACCATACTTTTGATTGAGCAGATCTGAACACTCTTTCTGTAGAAAATGCAACTGGACATTTGGAGCGCTAAGAGAGTAGTAGTGGAAAAAGGAATATATTCAAATATAAACTACACAGAAGCATTCTGTGAAACTTCTTTCTGATCTGAGCATTCAGCTAACAGAGATAAACCATACTTTTGATTGAGCAGTTTTGAAACACTCTGTCTGTAGAAAATGCAACTGGACATTCGTAGCGCCAAGTGGGTAATAGTGGAAAAAAGAATGTGTTCAAATATAAACTACACAGAAGCATTGTATGAAATTTCTTTCTGTTCTGTGCATTCAACTAACAGAGTTGAACCTTAGTTTTGATTGAGCCTTTCTGAAACACTCTTTCTGTAGAAACTGCAAGTGGACATTCTGAGCGCTAAGAGGCCTATATTGGGAAAAATAATATCTTCAAATAAAAACTACACAGAAGCATTGCGTGAAACTTATTTCTGATATGTTCATTAAGCTAACAGAGTTAAACCATACTTTTGATTGCGCAGTTCTGAACACTCTTTCTGTAGAAAATGCAAGTGGACATTCGGAGCGCTAAGAGGGTAATAGTGGAAAAAGGAATATATTCAAATATAAACTACACAGTAGCATTCTGTGAAAATTCTTTCTGTTCTGTGCATTCAACTAACCGAGTTGAACCTTACTTTTGATTGAGCCGTTCTGAAACACTCTTTCTGTAGAAACTGCAATTGGACATGCTAAGCGCTAAGAGGCCTACATTGGGAAAAAGAATATCTTCAAATAAAAACTACACAGATGCATTCTGTGAAACTTATTTCTGATCTGTAAATTCAGTTAACAGAGATAAAACATATTTTTGATTGAGCAGTTATGAAACACTCTTTTTGTAGAAAATGCAAGTGGAGATTCGGAGCGCTAAGAGGGTAATAGTGGAAAAAGGAATGTCTTCAAATATAAACTACACAGAATCATTCGGTGAAACTTCTTTCTGATCTGTGCATTCAGCTAACAGAGTTAAACCATACTTTTGATTGAGCAGATCTGAACACTCTTTATGTAGAAAATGCAACTGGACATTTGGAGCGCTAAGAGCGTAGTAGTGGAAAAAGTAATATATTCAAATATAAACTACCCAGAAGCATTCTGTGAAACTTCTTTTTATTCTGAGCATTCAGCTAACAGAGTTAAACCATACTTTTGATTGAGCAGTTTTGAAACACTCTGTCTGTAGGAAATGCAACTGGACATTCGTAGCGCTAAGTGGGTAATAGTGGAAAAAAGAATATGTTCAAATATAAACTACACAGAAGCATTGTATGAAACTTCTTTCTGTTCTGTGCATTCAACTAACAGAGTTGAACCTTACTTTTGATTGAGCCGTTCTGAAACACTCTTTCTGTAGAAACTGCAATTGGACATTCTGAGCGCTAAGTGGCCTGTATTGGGAAAAAGAATGTCTACAAATAAAAACTACACAGAAGAATTGTGTGAAACTTCTTTCTGTTCTGTTTGTTCAACTAAAAGAGTTGAACTTTAGTTTTGATTGAGCCGTTCTGAAACACTCTTTCTGTAGAAAATGCAAGTGGAGATTCGGAGCGCTAAGAGGGTAATAGTGGAAAAAGGAATGTCTCCAAATATAAACTACACAGAATCATTCTGTGAAACTTCTTTCTTATCTGTGCATTCAGCTAACAGAGTTAAACCATACTTTTGATTGAGCAGATCTGAACACTCTTTCTGTAGAAAATGCAACTGGACATTTGGAGCGCTAAGAGAGTAGTAGTGGAAAAAGGAATATATTCAAATATAAACTACACAGAAGCATTCTGTGAAACTTCTTTCTGATCTGAGCATTCAGCTAACAGAGATAAACCATACTTTTGATTGAGCAGTTTTGAAACACTCTGTCTGTAGAAAATGCAACTGGACATTCGTAGCGCCAAGTGGGTAATAGTGGAAAAAAGAATGTGTTCAAATATAAACTACACAGAAGCATTGTATGAAATTTCTTTCTGTTCTGTGCATTCAACTAACAGAGTTGAACCTTAGTTTTGATTGAGCCTTTCTGAAACACTCTTTCTGTAGAAACTGCAAGTGGACATTCTGAGCGCTAAGAGGCCTATATTGGGAAAAATAATATCTTCAAATAAAAACTACACAGAAGCATTGCGTGAAACTTATTTCTGATATGTTCATTAAGCTAACAGAGTTAAACCATACTTTTGATTGCGCAGTTCTGAACACTCTTTCTGTAGAAAATGCAAGTGGACATTCGGAGCGCTAAGAGGGTAATAGTGGAAAAAGGAATATATTCAAATATAAACTACACAGTAGCATTCTGTGAAAATTCTTTCTGTTCTGTGCATTCAACTAACCGAGTTGAACCTTACTTTTGATTGAGCCGTTCTGAAACACTCTTTCTGTAGAAACTGCAATTGGACATGCTAAGCGCTAAGAGGCCTACATTGGGAAAAAGAATATCTTCAAATAAAAACTACACAGATGCATTCTGTGAAACTTATTTCTGATCTGTAAATTCAGTTAACAGAGATAAAACATATTTTTGATTGAGCAGTTATGAAACACTCTTTTTGTAGAAAATGCAAGTGGAGATTCGGAGCGCTAAGAGGGTAATAGTGGAAAAAGGAATGTCTTCAAATATAAACTACACAGAATCATTCGGTGAAACTTCTTTCTGATCTGTGCATTCAGCTAACAGAGTTAAACCATACTTTTGATTGAGCAGATCTGAACACTCTTTATGTAGAAAATGCAACTGGACATTTGGAGCGCTAAGAGCGTAGTAGTGGAAAAAGTAATATATTCAAATATAAACTACCCAGAAGCATTCTGTGAAACTTCTTTTTATTCTGAGCATTCAGCTAACAGAGTTAAACCATACTTTTGATTGAGCAGTTTTGAAACACTCTGTCTGTAGGAAATGCAACTGGACATTCGTAGCGCTAAGTGGGTAATAGTGGAAAAAAGAATATGTTCAAATATAAACTACACAGAAGCATTGTATGAAACTTCTTTCTGTTCTGTGCATTCAACTAACAGAGTTGAACCTTACTTTTGATTGAGCCGTTCTGAAACACTCTTTCTGTAGAAACTGCAATTGGACATTCTGAGCGCTAAGTGGCCTGTATTGGGAAAAAGAATGTCTACAAATAAAAACTACACAGAAGAATTGTGTGAAACTTCTTTCTGTTCTGTTTGTTCAACTAAAAGAGTTGAACTTTAGTTTTGATTGAGCCGTTCTGAAACACTCTTTCTGTAGAAAATGCAAGTGGAGATTCGGAGCGCTAAGAGGGTAATAGTGGAAAAAGGAATGTCTCCAAATATAAACTACACAGAATCATTCTGTGAAACTTCTTTCTTATCTGTGCATTCAGCTAACAGAGTTAAACCATACTTTTGATTGAGCAGATCTGAACACTCTTTCTGTAGAAAATGCAACTGGACATTTGGAGCGCTAAGAGAGTAGTAGTGGAAAAAGGAATATATTCAAATATAAACTACACAGAAGCATTCTGTGAAACTTCTTTCTGATCTGAGCATTCAGCTAACAGAGATAAACCATACTTTTGATTGAGCAGTTTTGAAACACTCTGTCTGTAGAAAATGCAACTGGACATTCGTAGCGCCAAGTGGGTAATAGTGGAAAAAAGAATGTGTTCAAATATAAACTACACAGAAGCATTGTATGAAATTTCTTTCTGTTCTGTGCATTCAACTAACAGAGTTGAACCTTAGTTTTGATTGAGCCTTTCTGAAACACTCTTTCTGTAGAAACTGCAAGTGGACATTCTGAGCGCTAAGAGGCCTATATTGGGAAAAATAATATCTTCAAATAAAAACTACACAGAAGCATTGCGTGAAACTTATTTCTGATATGTTCATTAAGCTAACAGAGTTAAACCATACTTTTGATTGCGCAGTTCTGAACACTCTTTCTGTAGAAAATGCAAGTGGACATTCGGAGCGCTAAGAGGGTAATAGTGGAAAAAGGAATATATTCAAATATAAACTACACAGTAGCATTCTGTGAAAATTCTTTCTGTTCTGTGCATTCAACTAACCGAGTTGAACCTTACTTTTGATTGAGCCGTTCTGAAACACTCTTTCTGTAGAAACTGCAATTGGACATGCTAAGCGCTAAGAGGCCTACATTGGGAAAAAGAATATCTTCAAATAAAAACTACACAGATGCATTCTGTGAAACTTATTTCTGATCTGTAAATTCAGTTAACAGAGATAAAACATATTTTTGATTGAGCAGTTATGAAACACTCTTTTTGTAGAAAATGCAAGTGGAGATTCGGAGCGCTAAGAGGGTAATAGTGGAAAAAGGAATGTCTTCAAATATAAACTACACAGAATCATTCGGTGAAACTTCTTTCTGATCTGTGCATTCAGCTAACAGAGTTAAACCATACTTTTGATTGAGCAGATCTGAACACTCTTTATGTAGAAAATGCAACTGGACATTTGGAGCGCTAAGAGCGTAGTAGTGGAAAAAGTAATATATTCAAATATAAACTACCCAGAAGCATTCTGTGAAACTTCTTTTTATTCTGAGCATTCAGCTAACAGAGTTAAACCATACTTTTGATTGAGCAGTTTTGAAACACTCTGTCTGTAGGAAATGCAACTGGACATTCGTAGCGCTAAGTGGGTAATAGTGGAAAAAAGAATATGTTCAAATATAAACTACACAGAAGCATTGTATGAAACTTCTTTCTGTTCTGTGCATTCAACTAACAGAGTTGAACCTTACTTTTGATTGAGCCGTTCTGAAACACTCTTTCTGTAGAAACTGCAATTGGACATTCTGAGCGCTAAGTGGCCTGTATTGGGAAAAAGAATGTCTACAAATAAAAACTACACAGAAGAATTGTGTGAAACTTCTTTCTGTTCTGTTTGTTCAACTAAAAGAGTTGAACTTTAGTTTTGATTGAGCCGTTCTGAAACACTCTTTCTGTAGAAAATGCAAGTGGAGATTCGGAGCGCTAAGAGGGTAATAGTGGAAAAAGGAATGTCTCCAAATATAAACTACACAGAATCATTCTGTGAAACTTCTTTCTGATCTGTGCATTCAGCTAACAGAGTTAAACCATACTTTTGATTGAGCAGATCTGAACACTCTTTCTGTAGAAAATGCAACTGGACATTTGGAGCGCTAAGAGAGTAGTAGTGGAAAAAGGAATATATTCAAATATAAACTACACAGAAGCATTCTGTGAAACTTCTTTCTGATCTGAGCATTCAGCTAACAGAGTTAAACCATACTTTTGATTGAGCAGTTTTGAAACACTCTGTCTGTAGAAAATGCAACTGGACATTCGTAGCGCCAAGTGGGTAATAGTAGAAAAAAGAATATGTTCAAATATAAACTACACAGAAACATTGTATGAAATTACTTTCTGTTCTGTGCATTCAACTAACAGAGTTGAACCTTAGTTTTGATTGAGCCTTTCTGAAACACTCTTTCTGTAGAAACTGCAATTGGACATTCTGAGCGCTAAGAGGCCTATATTGGGAAAAATAATATCTTCAAATAAAAACTACACAGAAGCATTGTGTGAAACTTATTTCTGATATGTTCATTAAGCTAACAGAGTTAAACCATACTATTGATTGCGCAGTTCTGAACACTCTTTCTGTAGAAAATGCAAGTGGACATTCGGAGCGCTAAGAGGGTAATAGTGGAAAAAGGAATATATTCAAATATAAACTACACAGTAGCATTCTGTGAAAATTCTTTCTGTTCTGTGCATTCAACTAACAGAGTTGGACCTTACTTTTGATTGAGCCGTTCTGAAACACTCTTTCTGTAGAAACTGCAATTGGACATGCTAAGCGCTAAGAGGCCTACATTGGGAAAAAGAATATCTTCAAATAAAAACTACACAGATGCATTCTGTGAAACATATTTCTGATCTGTAAATTCAGTTAACAGAGATAAAACATATTTTTGATTGAGCAGCTATGAAACACTCTTTTTGTAGAAAATGCAAGTGGAGATTCGGAGCGCTAAGAGGGTAATAGTGGAAAAAGGAATGTCTTCATATATAAACTACACAGAATCATTCGGTGAAACTTCTTTCTGATCTGTGCATTCAGCTAACAGAGTTAAACCATACTTTTGATTGAGCAGATCTGAACACTCTTTCTGTAGAAAATGCAACTGGACATTTGGAGCGCTAAGAGCGTAGTAGTGGAAAAAGGAATATATTCAAATATAAACTACACAGAAGCATTCTGTGAAACTTCTTTCTGATCTGAGCATTCAGCTAACAGAGTTAAACCATACTTTTGATTGAGCAGTTTTGAAACACTCTGTCTGTAGAAAATGCAACTGGACATTCGTAGCGCTAAGTGGGTAATAGTGGAAAAAAGAATATGTTCAAATATAAACTACACAGAAGCATTGTATGAAACTTCTTTCTGTTCTGTGCATTCAACTAACAGAGTTGAACCTTACTTTTGATTGATCCGTTCTGAAACACTCTTTCTGTAGAAACTGCAATTGGACATTCTGAGCGCTAAGAGGCCTATATTGGGAAAAAGAATGTCTACAAATAAAAACTACACAGAAGAATTGTGTGAAACTACTTTCTGTTCTGTTTGTTCAACTAAAAGAGTTGAACATTAGTTTTGATTGAGCCGTTCTGAAACACTCTTTCTGTAGAAAATGCAAGTGGATATTCGTAGCGCTAAGAGGGTAATAGTGGAAAAAGGAATGTCTCCAAATATAAACTACACAGAATCATTCTGTGAAACTTCTTTCTGATCTGTGCATTCAGCTAACAGAGTTAAACCATACTTTTGATTGAGCAGATCTGAACACTCTTTCTGTAGAAAATGCAACTGGACATTTGGAGCGCTAAGAGAGTATTAGTGGAAAAAGGAATATATTCAAATATAAACTACACAGAAGCATTCTGTGAAACTTCTTTCTGATCTGAGCATTCAGCTAACAGAGTTAAACCATACTTTTGATTGAGCAGTTTTGAAACACTCTGTCTGTAGAAAATGCAACTGGACATTCGTAGCGCCAAGTGGTTAATAGTGGAAAAAAGAATATGTTCAAATATAAACTACACGGAAGCATTGTATGAAATTTCTTTCTGTTCTGTGCATTCAACTAACAGAGTTGAACCTTAGTTTTGATTGAGCCTTTCTGAAACACTCTTTCTGTAGAAACTGCAATTGGACATTCTGAGCGCTAAGAGGCCTATATTGGGAAAAATAATATCTTCAAATAAAAACTACACAGAAGCATTGTGTGAAACTTATTTCTGATATGTTCATTAAGCTAACAGAGTTAAACCATACTTTTGATTGCGCAGTTCTGAACACTCTTTCTGTAGAAAATGCAAGTGGACATTCGGAGCGCTAAGAGGGTAATAGTGGAAAAAGGAATATATTCAAATATAAACTACACAGTAGCATTCTGTGAAAATTCTTTCTGTTCTGTGCATTCAACTAACAGAGTTGAGCCTTACTTTTGATTGAGCCGTTCTGAAACACTCTTTCTGTAGAAACTGCAATTGGACATGCTAAGCGCTAAGAGGCCTACATTGGGAAAAAGAATATCTTCAAATAAAAACTACACAGATGCATTCTGTGAAACTTATTTCTGATCTGTAAATTCAGTTAACAGAGATAAAACATATTTTTGATTGAGCAGCTATGAAACACTCTTTTTGTAGAAAATGCAAGTGGAGATTCGGAGCGCTAAGAGGGTAATAGTGGAAAAAGGAATGTCTTCAAATATAAACTACACAGAATCATTCGGTGAAACTTCTTTCTGATCTGTGCATTCAGCTAACAGAGTTAAACCATACTTTTGATTGAGCAGATCTGAACACTCTTTGTGTAGAAAATGCAACTGGACATTTGGAGCGCTAAGAGCGTAGTAGTGGAAAAAGGAATATATTCAAATATAAACTACACAGAAGCATTCTGTGAAACTTCTTTCTGATCTGAGCATTCAGCTAACAGAGTTAAACCATACTTTTGATTGAGCAGTTTTGAAACACTCTGTCTGTAGAAAATGCAACTGGACATTCGTAGCGCCAAGTGGGTAATAGTGGAAAAAAGAATATGTTCAAATATAAACTACACAGAAGCATTGTATGAAACTTCTTTCTGTTCTGTGCATTCAACTAACAGAGTTGAACCTTACTTTTGATTGAGCCGTTCTGAAACACTCTTTCTGTAGAAACTGCAATTGGACATTCTGAGCGCTAAGAGGCCTATATTGGGAAAAAGAATGTCTACAAATAAAAACTACACAGAAGAATTGTGTGAAACTACTTTCTGTTCTGTTTGTTCAACTAAAAGAGTTGAATCTTAGTTTTGATTGAGCCGTTCTGAAACACTCTTTCTGTAGAAAATGCAAGTGGAGATTCGGAGCGCTAAGAGGGTAATAGTGGAAAAAGGAATGTCTCCAAATATAAACTACACAGAATCATTCTGTGAAACTTCTTTCTGATCTGTGCATTCAGCTAACAGAGTTAAACCATACTTTTGATTGAGTAGATCTGAACACTCTTTCTGTAGAAAATGCAACTGGACATTTGGAGCGCTAAGAGAGTAGTAGTGGAAAAAGGAATATATTCAAATATAAACTACACAGAAGCATTCTGTGAAACTTCTTTCTGATCTGAGCATTCAGCTAACAGAGTTAAACCATACTTTTGATTGAGCAGTTTTGAAACACTCTGTCTGTAGAAAATGCAACTGGACATTCGTAGCGCTAAGTGGGTAATAGTGGAAAAAAGAATATGTTCAAATATAAACTACACAGAAGCATTGTATGAAACTTCTTTCTGTTCTGTGCATTCAACTAACAGAGTTGAACCTTACTTTTGATTGAGCCGTTCTGAAACACTCTTTCTGTAGAAACTGCAATTGGACATTCTGAGCGCTAAGAGGCCTATATTGGGAAAAAGAATGTCTACAAATAAAAACTACACAGAAGAATTGTGTGAAACTTATTTCTGTTCTGTTTGTTCAACTAAAAGAGTTGAACCTTAGTTTTGATTGAGCCGTTCTGAAACACTCTTTCTGTAGAAAATGCAAGTGGACATTCGGAGCGCTAAGAGGGTAATAGTGGAAAAAGGAATGTCTCCAAATATAAACTACACAGAATCATTCTGTGAAACTTCTTTCTGATCTGTGCATTCAGCTAACAGAGTTAAACCATACTTTTGATTGAGCAGATCTGAACACTCTTTCTGTAGAAAATGCAACTGGACATTTGGAGCGCTAAGAGAGTAGTAGTGGAAAAAGTAATATATTCAAATATAAACTACACAGAAGCATTCTGTGAAACTTCTTTCTGATCTGAGCATTCAGCTAACAGAGTTAAACCATACTTTTGATTGAGCAGTTTTGAAACACTCTGTCTGTAGAAAATGCAACTGGACATTCGTAGCGCCAATTGGGTAATAGTGGAAAAAAGAATATGTTCAAATATAAACTACACAGAAGCATTGTATGAAATTTCTTTCTGTTCTGTGCATTCAACTAACAGAGTTGAACCTTAGTTTTGATTGAGCCTTTCTGAAACACTCTTTCTGTAGAAACTGCAATTGGACATTCTGAGCGCTAAGAGGCCTATATTGGGAAAAATAATATCTTCAAATAAAAACTACACAGAAGCATTGTGTGAAACTTATTTCTGATATGTTCATTAAGCTAACAGAGTTAAACCATACTTTTGATTGCGCAGTTCTGAACACTCTTTCTGTAGAAAATGCAAGTGGACATTTGGAGCGCTAAGAGGGTAATAGTGGAAAAAGGAATATATTCAAATATAAACTACACAGTAGCATTCTGTGAAAATTCTTTCTGTTCTGTGCATTCAACTAACAGAGTTGAACCTTACTTTTGATTGAGCCGTTCTGAAACACTCTTTCTGTAGAAACTGCAATTGGACATGCTAAGCGCTAAGAGGCCTACATTGGGAAAAAGAATATCTTCAAATAAAAACTACACAGATGCATTCTGTGAAACTTATTTCTGATCTGTAAATTCAGTTAACAGAGATAAAACATATTTTTGATTGAGCAGCTATGAAACACTCTTTTTGTAGAAAATGCAAGTGGAGATTCGGAGCGCTAAGAGGGTAATAGTGGAAAAAGGAATGTCTTCAAATATAAACTACACAGAATCATTCGGTGAAACTTCTTTCTGATCTGTGCATTCAGCTAACAGAGTTAAACCATACTTTTGATTGAGCAGATCTGAACACTCTTTGTGTAGAAAATGCAACTGGACATTTGGAGCGCTAAGAGCGTAGTAGTGGAAAAAGGAATATATTCAAATATAAACTACACAGAAGCATTCTGTGAAACTTCTTTCTGATCTGAGCATTCAGCTAACAGAGTTAAACCATACTTTTGATTGAGCAGTTTTGAAACACTCTGTCTGTAGAAAATGCAACTGGACATTCGTAGCGCTAAGTGGGTAATAGTGGAAAAAAGAATATGTTCAAATATAAACTACACAGAAGCATTGTATGAAACTTCTTTCTGTTCTGTGCATTCAACTAACAGAGTTGAACCTTACTTTTGATTGAGCCGTTCTGAAACACTCTTTCTGTAGAAACTGCAATTGGACATTCTGAGCGCTAAGAGGCCTATATTGGGAAAAAGAATGTCTACAAATAAAAACTACACAGAAGAATTGTGTGAAACTACTTTCTGTTCTGTTTGTTCAACTAAAAGAGTTGAATCTTAGTTTTGATTGAGCCGTTCTGAAACACTCTTTCTGTAGAAAATGCAAGTGGAGATTCGGAGCGCTAAGAGGGTAATAGTGGAAAAAGGAATGTCTCCAAATATAAACTACACAGAATCATTCTGTGAAACTTCTTTCTGATCTGTGCATTCAGCTAACAGAGTTAAACCATACTTTTGATTGAGCAGATCTGAACACTCTTTCTGTAGAAAATGCAACTGGACATTTGGAGCGCTAAGAGAGTAGTAGTGGAAAAAGGAATATATTCAAATATAAACTACACAGAAGCATTCTGTGAAACTTCTTTCTGATCTGAGCATTCAGCTAACAGAGTTAAACCATACTTTTGATTGAGCAGTTTTGAAACACTCTGTCTGTAGAAAATGCAACTGGACATTCGTAGCGCCAAGTGGGTAATAGTGGAAAAAAGAATATGTTCAAATATAAACTACACAGAAGCATTGTATGAAACTTCTTTCTGTTCTGTGCATTCAACTAACAGAGTTGAACCTTACTTTTGATTGAGCCGTTCTGAAACACTCTTTCTGTAGAAACTGCAATTGGACATTCTGAGCGCTAAGAGGCCTATATTGGGAAAAAGAATGTCTACAAATAAAAACTACACAGAAGAATTGTGTGAAACTTCTTTCTGTTCTGTTTGTTCAACTAAAAGAGTTGAACCTTAGTTTTGATTGAGCCGTTCTGAAACACTCTTTCTGTAGAAAATGCAAGTGGACATTCGGAGCGCTAAGAGGGTAATAGTGGAAAAAGTAATGTCTCCAAATATAAACTACACAGAATCATTCTGTGAAACTTCTTTCTGATCTGTGCATTCAGCTAACAGAGTTAAACCATACTTTTGATTGAGCAGATCTGAACACTCTTTCTGTAGAAAATGCAACTGGACATTTGGAGCGCTAAGAGAGTAGTAGTGGAAAAAGGAATATATTCAAATATAAACTACACAGAAGCATTCTGTGAAACTTCTTTCTGATCTGAGCATTCAGCTAACAGATTTAAACCATACTTTTGATTGAGCAGTTTTGAAACACTCTGTCTGTAGAAAATGCAACTGGACATTCGTAGCGCCAAGTGGGTAATAGTGGAAAAAAGAATATGTTCAAATATAAACTACACAGAAGCATTGTATGAAATTTCTTTCTGTTCTGTGCATTCAACTAACAGAGTTGAACCTTAGTTTTGATTGAGCCTTTCTGAAACACTCTTTCTGTAGAAACTGCAATTGGACATTCTGAGCGCTAAGAGGCCTCTATTGGGAAAAATAATATCTTCAAATAAAAACTACACAGAAGCATTGTGTGAAACTTATTTCTGATATGTTCATTAAGCTAACAGAGTTAAACCATACTTTTGATTGCGCAGTTCTGAACACTCTTTCTGTAGAAAATGCAAGTGGACATTCGGAGCGCTAAGAGGGTAATAGTGGAAAAAGGAATATATTCAAATATAAACTACACAGTAGCATTCTGTGAAAATTCTTTCTGTTCTGTGCATTCAACTAACAGAGTTGAACCTTACTTTTAATTGAGCCGTTCTGAAACACTCTTTCTGTAGAAACTGCAATTGGACATGCTAAGCGCTAAGAGGCCTATATTGGGAAAAAGAATATCTTCAAATAAAAACTACACAGATGCATTCTGTGAAACTTATTTCTGATCTGTAAATTCAGTTATCAGAGATAAAACATATTTTTGATTGAGCAGTTATGAAACACTCTTTTTGTAGAAAATGCAAGTGGAGATTCGGAGCGCTAAGAGGGTAATAGTGGAAAAAGGAATGTCTCCAAATTTAAACTACACAGAATCATTCTGTGAAACTTCTTTCTGATCTGTGCATTCAGCTAACAGAGTTAAACCATACTTTTGATTGAGCAGATCTGAACACTCTTTCTGTAGAAAATGCAACTGGACATTTGGAGCGCTAAGAGAGTAGTAGTGGAAAAAGGAATATATTCAAATATAAACTACACAGAAGCATTCTGTGAAATTTCTTTCTGATCTGAGCATTCAGCTAACAGAGTTAAACCATACTTTTGATTGAGCAGTTTTGAAACACTCTGTCTGTAGAAAATGCAACTGGACATTCGTAGCGCTAAGTGGGTAATAGTGGAAAAAAGAATATGTTCAAATATAAACTTCACAGAAGCATTGTATGAAACTTCTTTCGGTTCTGTGCATTCAACTAACAGAGTTGAACCTTACTTTTGATTGAGCCGTTCTGAAACTCTCTTTCTGTAGAAACTGCAATTGGACATTCTGAGCGCTAAGAGGCCTATATTGGGAAAAGGAATGTCTACAAATAAAAACTACACAGAAGAATTGTGTGAAACTTCTTTCTGTTCTGTTTGTTCAACTAAAAGAGTTGAACCTTAGTTTTGATTGAGCCGTTCTGAAACACTCTTTCTGTAGAAAATGCAAGTGGAGATTCGGAGAGCTAAGAGGGTAATAGTGGAAAAAGGAATGTCTCCATATATAAACTACACAGAATCATTCTGTGAAACTTCTTTCTGATCTGTGCATTCAGCTAACAGAGTAAAACCATACTTTTGATTGAGCAGATCTGAACACTCTTTCTGTAGAAAATGCAACTGGACATTTGGAGCGCTAAGAGAGTAGTAGTGGAAAAAGGAATATATTCAAATATAAACTACACAGAAGCATTCTGTGAAACTTCTTTCTGATCTGAGCATTCAGCTAACAGAGTTAAACCATACTTTTGATTGAGCAGTTTTGAAACACTCTGTCTGTAGAAAATGCAACTGGACATTCGTAGCGCTAAGTGGGTAACAGTGGAAAAAAGAATATGTTCAAATATAAACTACACAGAAGCATTGTATGAAACTTCTTTCTGTTCTGTGCATTCAACTAACAGAGTTGAACCTTAATTTTGATTGAGCCTTTCTGAAACACTCTTTCTGTAGAAACTGCAATTGGACATTCTGAGCGCTAAGAGGCCTCTATTGGGAAAAATAATATCTTCAAATAAAAACTACACAGAAGCATTGTGTGAAACTTATTTCTGATATGTTCATTAAGCTAACAGAGTTAAACCATACTTTTGATTGCGCAGTTCTGAACACTCTTTCTGTAGAAAATGCAAGTGGACATTCGGAGCGCTAAGAGGGTAATAGTGGAAAAAGGAATATATTCAAATATAAACTACACAGTAGCATTCTGTGAAAATTCTTTCTGTTCTGTGCATTCAACTAACAGAGTTGAACCTTACTTTTAATTGAGCCGTTCTGAAACACTCTTTCTGTAGAAACTGCAATTGGACATGCTAAGCGCTAAGAGGCCTACATTGGGAAAAAGAATATCTTCAAATAAAAACTACACAGATGCATTCTGTGAAACTTATTTCTGATCTGTAAATTCAGTTAACAGAGATAAAACATATTTTTGATTGAGCAGTTATGAAACACACTTTTTGTAGAAAATGAAAGTGGAGATTCGGAGCGCTAAGAGGGTAATAGTGGAAAAAGGAATGTCTTCAAATATAAACTACACAGAATCATTCGGTGAAACTCCTTTCTGATCTGTTCTTTCAGCTAACAGAGTTAAACCATACTTTTGATTGAGCAGATCTGAACACTCTTTGTGTAGAAAATGCAACTGGACATTTGGAGCGCTAAGAGCGAAGTGGTGGAAAAAGGAATATATTCAAATATAAACTACACAGAAGCATTCTGTGAAACTTCTTTCTGATCTGAGCATTCAGCTAACAGAGTTAAACCATACTTTTGATTGAGCAGTTTTGAAACACTCTGTCTGTAGAAAATGCAACTGGACATTCGTAGCGCTAAGTGGGTAATAGTGGAAAAAAGAATATGTTCAAATATAAACTACACAGAAGCATTGTATGAAACATCTTTCTGTTCTGTGCATTCAACTAACAGAGTTGAACCTTACTTTTGATTGAGCCGTTCTGAAACACTCTTTCTGTAGAAAGTGCAATTGGACATTCTGAGCGCTAAGAGGCCTATATTGGGAAAAAGAATGTCTACAAATAAAAACTACACAGAAGAATTGTGTGAAATTTCTTTCTATTCTGTTTGTTCATTAAAAGAGTTGAACTTTAGTTTTGATTGAGCCGTTCTGAAACACTCTTTCTGTAGAAAATGCAAGTGGACATTCGGAGCGCTAAGAGGGTAATAGTGGAAAAAGGAATGTCTCCAAATATAAACTACACAGAATCATTCTGTGAAACTTCTTTCTGATCTGTGCATTCAGCTAACAGAGTTAAACCATACTTTTGATTGAGCAGATCTGAACACTCTTTCTGTAGAAAAAGCAACTGGACATTTGGAGCGCTAAGAGAGTAGTAGTGGAAAAAGTAATATATTCAAATATAAACTACACAGAAGCATTCTGTGAAACTTCTTTCTGATCTGAGCATTCAGCTAACAGAGTTAAACCATACTTTTGATTGAGCAGTTTTGAAACACTCTGTCTGTAGAAAATGCAACTGGACATTCGTAGCGCCAATTGGGTAATAGTGGAAAAAAGAATATGTTCAAATATAAACTACACAGAAGCATTGTATGAAATTTCTTTCTGTTCTGTGCATTCAACTAACAGAGTTGAACCTTAGTTTTGATTGAGCCTTTCTGAAACACTCTTTCTGTAGAAACTGCAATTGGACATTCTGAGCGCTAAGAGGCCTCTATTGGGAAAAATAATATCTTCAAATAAAAACTACACAGAAGCATTGTGTGAAACTTATTTCTGATATGTTCATTAAGCTAACAGAGTTAAACCATACTTTTGATTGCGCAGTTCTGAACACTCTTTCTGTAGAAAATGCAAGTGGACATTCGGAGCGCTAAGAGGGTAATAGTGGAAAAAGGAATATATTCAAATATAAACTACACAGTAGCATTCTGTGAAAATTCTTTCTGTTCTGTGCATTCAACTAACAGAGTTGAACCTTACTTTTAATTGAGCCGTTCTGAAACACTCTTTCTGTAGAAACTGCAATTGGACATGCTAAGCGCTAAGAGGCCTATATTGGGAAAAAGAATATCTTCAAAAAAACTACACAGATGCATTCTGTGAAACTTATTTCTGATCTGTAAATTCAGTTAACAGAGATAAAACATATTTTTGATTGAGCAGTTATGAAACACTCTTTTTGTAGAAAATGCAAGTGGAGATTCGGAGCGCTAAGAGGGTAATAGTGGAAAAAGGAATGTCTCCAAATTTAAACTACACAGAATCATTCTGTGAAACTTCTTTCTGATCTGTGCATTCAGCTAACAGAGTTAAACCATACTTTTGATTGAGCAGATCTGAACACTCTTTCTGTAGAAAATGCAACTGGACATTTGGAGCGCTAAGAGAGTAGTAGTGGAAAAAGGAATATATTCAAATATAAACTACACAGAAGCATTCTGTGAAATTTCTTTCTGATCTGAGCATTCAGCTAACAGAGTTAAACCATACTTTTGATTGAGCAGTTTTGAAACACTCTGTCTGTAGAAAATGCAACTGGACATTCGTAGCGCTAAGTGGGTAATAGTGGAAAAAAGAATATGTTCAAATATAAACTTCACAGAAGCATTGTATGAAACTTCTTTCGGTTCTGTGCATTCAACTAACAGAGTTGAACCTTACTTTTGATTGAGCCGTTCTGAAACTCTCTTTCTGTAGAAACTGCAATTGGACATTCTGAGCGCTAAGAGGCCTATATTGGGAAAAGGAATGTCTACAAATAAAAACTACACAGAAGAATTGTGTGAAACTTCTTTCTGTTCTGTTTGTTCAACTAAAAGAGTTGAACCTTAGTTTTGATTGAGCCGTTCTGAAACACTCTTTCTGTAGAAAATGCAAGTGGAGATTCGGAGAGCTAAGAGGGTAATAGTGGAAAAAGGAATGTCTCCAAATATAAACTACACAGAATCATTCTGTGAAACTTCTTTCTGATCTGTGCATTCAGCTAACAGAGTAAAACCATACTTTTGATTGAGCAGATCTGAACACTCTTTCTGTAGAAAATGCAACTGGACATTTGGAGCGCTAAGAGAGTAGTAGTGGAAAAAGGAATATATTCAAATATAAACTACACAGAAGCATTCTGTGAAACTTCTTTCTGATCTGAGCATTCAGCTAACAGAGTTAAACCATACTTTTGATTGAGCAGTTTTGAAACACTCTGTCTGTAGAAAATGCAACTGGACATTCGTAGCGCTAAGTGGGTAACAGTGGAAAAAAGAATATGTTCAAATATAAACTACACAGAAGCATTGTATGAAACTTCTTTCTGTTCTGTGCATTCAACTAACAGAGTTGAACCTTAATTTTGATTGAGCCTTTCTGAAACACTCTTTCTGTAGAAACTGCAATTGGACATTCTGAGCGCTAAGAGGCCTCTATTGGGAAAAATAATATCTTCAAATAAAAACTACACAGAAGCATTGTGTGAAACTTATTTCTGATATGTTCATTAAGCTAACAGAGTTAAACCATACTTTTGATTGCGCAGTTCTGAACACTCTTTCTGTAGAAAATGCAAGTGGACATTCGGAGCGCTAAGAGGGTAATAGTGGAAAAAGGAATATATTCAAATATAAACTACACAGTAGCATTCTGTGAAAATTCTTTCTGTTCTGTGCATTCAACTAACAGAGTTGAACCTTACTTTTAATTGAGCCGTTCTGAAACACTCTTTCTGTAGAAACTGCAATTGGACATGCTAAGCGCTAAGAGGCCTACATTGGGAAAAAGAATATCTTCAAATAAAAACTACACAGATGCATTCTGTGAAACTTATTTCTGATCTGTAAATTCAGTTAACAGAGATAAAACATATTTTTGATTGAGCAGTTATGAAACACACTTTTTGTAGAAAATGAAAGTGGAGATTCGGAGCGCTAAGAGGGTAATAGTGGAAAAAGGAATGTCTTCAAATATAAACTACACAGAATCATTCGGTGAAACTCCTTTCTGATCTGTTCTTTCAGCTAACAGAGTTAAACCATACTTTTGATTGAGCAGATCTGAACACTCTTTGTGTAGAAAATGCAACTGGACATTTGGAGCGCTAAGAGCGAAGTGGTGGAAAAAGGAATATATTCAAATATAAACTACACAGAAGCATTCTGTGAAACTTCTTTCTGATCTGAGCATTCAGCTAACAGAGTTAAACCATACTTTTGATTGAGCAGTTTTGAAACACTCTGTCTGTAGAAAATGCAACTGGACATTCGTAGCGCTAAGTGGGTAATAGTGGAAAAAAGAATATGTTCAAATATAAACTACACAGAAGCATTGTATGAAACATCTTTCTGTTCTGTGCATTCAACTAACAGAGTTGAACCTTACTTTTGATTGAGCCGTTCTGAAACACTCTTTCTGTAGAAAGTGCAATTGGACATTCTGAGCGCTAAGAGGCCTATATTGGGAAAAAGAATGTCTACAAATAAAAACTACACAGAAGAATTGTGTGAAATTTCTTTCTATTCTGTTTGTTCATTAAAAGAGTTGAACTTTAGTTTTGATTGAGCCGTTCTGAAACACTCTTTCTGTAGAAAATGCAAGTGGAGATTCGGAGCGCTAAGAGGGTAATAGTGGAAAAAGGAATGTCTCCAAATATAAACTACACAGAAGCATTCTGTGAAACTTCTTTCTGATCTGAGCATTCAGCTAACAGAGTTAAACCATACTTTTGATTGAGCAGTTTTGAAACACTCTGTCTGTAGAAAATGCAACTGGACATTCGTAGCGCCAAGTGGGTAATAGTGGAAAAAAGAATATGTTCAAATATAAACTACACAGAACCATTGTATGAAATTACTTTCTGTTCTGTGCATTCAACTAACAGAGTTGAACCTTAGTTTTGATTGAGCCTTTCTGAAACACTCTTTCTGTAGAAACTGCAATTGGACATTCTGAGCGCTAAGAGGCCTATATTGGGAAAAATAATATCTTCAAATAAAAACTACACAGAAGCATTGTGTGAAACTTATTTCTGATATGTTCATTAAGCTAACAGAGTTAAACCATACTATTGATTGCGCAGTTCTGAACACTCTTTCTGTAGAAAATGCAAGTGGGCATTCGGAGCGCTAAGAGGGTAATAGTGGAAAAAGGAATATATTCAAATATAAACTACACAGTAGCATTCTGTGAAAATTCTTTCTGTTCTGTGCATTCAACTAACAGAGTTGAACCTTACTTTTGATTGAGCCGTTCTGAAACACTCTTTCTGTAGAAACTGCAATTGGACATGCTAAGCGCTAAGAGGCCTACATTGGGAAAAAGAATATCTTCAAATAAAAACTACACAGATGCATTCTGTGAAACATATTTCTGATCTGTAAATTCAGTTAACAGAGATAAAACATATTTTTGATTGAGCAGCTATGAAACACGCTTTTTGTAGAAAATGCAAGTGGAGATTCGGAGCGCTAAGAGGGTAATAGTGGAAAAAGGAATGTCTTCAAATATAAACTACACAGAATCATTCGGTGAAACTTCTTTCTGATCTGTGCATTCAGCTAACAGAGTTAAACCATACTTTTGATTGAGCAGATCTGAACACTCTTTCTGTAGAAAATGCAACTGGACATTTGGAGCGCTAAGAGCGTAGTAGTGGAAAAAGGAATATATTCAAATATAAACTACACAGAAGCATTCTGTGAAACTTCTTTCTGATCTGAGCATTCAGCTAACAGAGTTAAACCATACTTTTGATTGAGCAGTTTTGAAACACTCTGTCTGTAGAAAATGCAACTGGACATTCGTAGCGCTAAGTGGGTAATAGTGGAAAAAAGAATATGTTCAAATATAAACTACACAGAAGCATTGTATGAAACTTCTTTCTGTTCTGTGCATTCAACTAAAAGAGTTGAACCTTACTTTTGATTGAGCCGTTCTGAAACACTCTTTCTGTAGAAACTGCAATTGGACATTCTGAGCGCTAAGAGGCCTATATTGGGAAAAAGAATGTCTACAAATAAAAACTACACAGAAGAATTGTGTGAAACTACTTTCTGTTCTGTTTGTTCAACTAAAAGAGTTGAACCTTAGTTTTGATTGAGCCGTTCTGAAACACTCTTTCTGTAGAAAATGCAAGTGGAGATTCGTAGCGCTAAGAGGGTAATAGTGGAAAAAGGAATGTCTCCAAATATAAACTACACAGAATCATTCTGTGAAACTTCTTTCTGATCTGTGCATTCAGCTAACAGAGTTAAACCATACTTTTGATTGAGCAGATCTGAACACTCTTTCTGTAGAAAATGCAACTGGACATTTGGAGCGCTAAGAGAGTATTAGTGGAAAAAGGAATATATTCAAATATAAACTACACAGAAGCATTCTGTGAAACTTCTTTCTGATCTGAGCATTCAGCTAACAGAGTTAAACCATACTTTTGATTGAGCAGTTTTGAAACACTCTGTCTGTAGAAAATGCAACTGGACATTCGTAGCGCCAAGTGGGTAATAGTGGAAAAAAGAATGTGTTCAAATATAAACTACACAGAAGCATTGTATGAAATTTCTTTCTGTTCTGTGCATTCAACTAACAGAGTTGAACCTTAGTTTTGATTGAGCCTTTCTGAAACACTCTTTCTGTAGAAACTGCAAGTGGACATTCTGAGCGCTAAGAGGCCTATATTGGGAAAAATAATATCTTCAAATAAAAACTACACAGAAGCATTGCGTGAAACTTATTTCTGATATGTTCATTAAGCTAACAGAGTTAAACCATACTTTTGATTGCGCAGTTCTGAACACTCTTTCTGTAGAAAATGCAAGTGGACATTCGGAGCGCTAAGAGGGTAATAGTGGAAAAAGGAATATATTCAAATATAAACTACACAGTAGCATTCTGTGAAAATTCTTTCTGTTCTGTGCATTCAACTAACCGAGTTGAACCTTACTTTTGATTGAGCCGTTCTGAAACACTCTTTCTGTAGAAACTGCAATTGGACATGCTAAGCGCTAAGAGGCCTACATTGGGAAAAAGAATATCTTCAAATAAAAACTACACAGATGCATTCTGTGAAACTTATTTCTGATCTGTAAATTCAGTTAACAGAGATAAAACATATTTTTGATTGAGCAGTTATGAAACACTCTTTTTGTAGAAAATGCAAGTGGAGATTCGGAGCGCTAAGAGGGTAATAGTGGAAAAAGGAATGTCTTCAAATATAAACTACACAGAATCATTCGGTGAAACTTCTTTCTGATCTGTGCATTCAGCTAACAGAGTTAAACCATACTTTTGATTGAGCAGATCTGAACACTCTTTATGTAGAAAATGCAACTGGACATTTGGAGCGCTAAGAGCGTAGTAGTGGAAAAAGTAATATATTCAAATATAAACTACCCAGAAGCATTCTGTGAAACTTCTTTTTATTCTGAGCATTCAGCTAACAGAGTTAAACCATACTTTTGATTGAGCAGTTTTGAAACACTCTGTCTGTAGGAAATGCAACTGGACATTCGTAGCGCTAAGTGGGTAATAGTGGAAAAAAGAATATGTTCAAATATAAACTACACAGAAGCATTGTATGAAACTTCTTTCTGTTCTGTGCATTCAACTAACAGAGTTGAACCTTACTTTTGATTGAGCCGTTCTGAAACACTCTTTCTGTAGAAACTGCAATTGGACATTCTGAGCGCTAAGTGGCCTGTATTGGGAAAAAGAATGTCTACAAATAAAAACTACACAGAAGAATTGTGTGAAACTTCTTTCTGTTCTGTTTGTTCAACTAAAAGAGTTGAACTTTAGTTTTGATTGAGCCGTTCTGAAACACTCTTTCTGTAGAAAATGCAAGTGGAGATTCGGAGCGCTAAGAGGGTAATAGTGGAAAAAGGAATGTCTCCAAATATAAACTACACAGAATCATTCTGTGAAACTTCTTTCTTATCTGTGCATTCAGCTAACAGAGTTAAACCATACTTTTGATTGAGCAGATCTGAACACTCTTTCTGTAGAAAATGCAACTGGACATTTGGAGCGCTAAGAGAGTAGTAGTGGAAAAAGGAATATATTCAAATATAAACTACACAGAAGCATTCTGTGAAACTTCTTTCTGATCTGAGCATTCAGCTAACAGAGATAAACCATACTTTTGATTGAGCAGTTTTGAAACACTCTGTCTGTAGAAAATGCAACTGGACATTCGTAGCGCCAAGTGGGTAATAGTGGAAAAAAGAATGTGTTCAAATATAAACTACACAGAAGCATTGTATGAAATTTCTTTCTGTTCTGTGCATTCAACTAACAGAGTTGAACCTTAGTTTTGATTGAGCCTTTCTGAAACACTCTTTCTGTAGAAACTGCAAGTGGACATTCTGAGCGCTAAGAGGCCTATATTGGGAAAAATAATATCTTCAAATAAAAACTACACAGAAGCATTGCGTGAAACTTATTTCTGATATGTTCATTAAGCTAACAGAGTTAAACCATACTTTTGATTGCGCAGTTCTGAACACTCTTTCTGTAGAAAATGCAAGTGGACATTCGGAGCGCTAAGAGGGTAATAGTGGAAAAAGGAATATATTCAAATATAAACTACACAGTAGCATTCTGTGAAAATTCTTTCTGTTCTGTGCATTCAACTAACCGAGTTGAACCTTACTTTTGATTGAGCCGTTCTGAAACACTCTTTCTGTAGAAACTGCAATTGGACATGCTAAGCGCTAAGAGGCCTACATTGGGAAAAAGAATATCTTCAAATAAAAACTACACAGATGCATTCTGTGAAACTTATTTCTGATCTGTAAATTCAGTTAACAGAGATAAAACATATTTTTGATTGAGCAGTTATGAAACACTCTTTTTGTAGAAAATGCAAGTGGAGATTCGGAGCGCTAAGAGGGTAATAGTGGAAAAAGGAATGTCTTCAAATATAAACTACACAGAATCATTCGGTGAAACTTCTTTCTGATCTGTGCATTCAGCTAACAGAGTTAAACCATACTTTTGATTGAGCAGATCTGAACACTCTTTATGTAGAAAATGCAACTGGACATTTGGAGCGCTAAGAGCGTAGTAGTGGAAAAAGTAATATATTCAAATATAAACTACCCAGAAGCATTCTGTGAAACTTCTTTTTATTCTGAGCATTCAGCTAACAGAGTTAAACCATACTTTTGATTGAGCAGTTTTGAAACACTCTGTCTGTAGGAAATGCAACTGGACATTCGTAGCGCTAAGTGGGTAATAGTGGAAAAAAGAATATGTTCAAATATAAACTACACAGAAGCATTGTATGAAACTTCTTTCTGTTCTGTGCATTCAACTAACAGAGTTGAACCTTACTTTTGATTGAGCCGTTCTGAAACACTCTTTCTGTAGAAACTGCAATTGGACATTCTGAGCGCTAAGTGGCCTGTATTGGGAAAAAGAATGTCTACAAATAAAAACTACACAGAAGAATTGTGTGAAACTTCTTTCTGTTCTGTTTGTTCAACTAAAAGAGTTGAACTTTAGTTTTGATTGAGCCGTTCTGAAACACTCTTTCTGTAGAAAATGCAAGTGGAGATTCGGAGCGCTAAGAGGGTAATAGTGGAAAAAGGAATGTCTCCAAATATAAACTACACAGAATCATTCTGTGAAACTTCTTTCTGATCTGTGCATTCAGCTAACAGAGTTAAACCATACTTTTGATTGAGCAGATCTGAACACTCTTTCTGTAGAAAATGCAACTGGACATTTGGAGCGCTAAGAGAGTAGTAGTGGAAAAAGGAATATATTCAAATATAAACTACACAGAAGCATTCTGTGAAACTTCTTTCTGATCTGAGCATTCAGCTAACAGAGTTAAACCATACTTTTGATTGAGCAGTTTTGAAACACTCTGTCTGTAGAAAATGCAACTGGACATTCGTAGCGCCAAGTGGGTAATAGTAGAAAAAAGAATATGTTCAAATATAAACTACACAGAAACATTGTATGAAATTACTTTCTGTTCTGTGCATTCAACTAACAGAGTTGAACCTTAGTTTTGATTGAGCCTTTCTGAAACACTCTTTCTGTAGAAACTGCAATTGGACATTCTGAGCGCTAAGAGGCCTATATTGGGAAAAATAATATCTTCAAATAAAAACTACACAGAAGCATTGTGTGAAACTTATTTCTGATATGTTCATTAAGCTAACAGAGTTAAACCATACTATTGATTGCGCAGTTCTGAACACTCTTTCTGTAGAAAATGCAAGTGGACATTCGGAGCGCTAAGAGGGTAATAGTGGAAAAAGGAATATATTCAAATATAAACTACACAGTAGCATTCTGTGAAAATTCTTTCTGTTCTGTGCATTCAACTAACAGAGTTGGACCTTACTTTTGATTGAGCCGTTCTGAAACACTCTTTCTGTAGAAACTGCAATTGGACATGCTAAGCGCTAAGAGGCCTACATTGGGAAAAAGAATATCTTCAAATAAAAACTACACAGATGCATTCTGTGAAACATATTTCTGATCTGTAAATTCAGTTAACAGAGATAAAACATATTTTTGATTGAGCAGCTATGAAACACTCTTTTTGTAGAAAATGCAAGTGGAGATTCGGAGCGCTAAGAGGGTAATAGTGGAAAAAGGAATGTCTTCATATATAAACTACACAGAATCATTCGGTGAAACTTCTTTCTGATCTGTGCATTCAGCTAACAGAGTTAAACCATACTTTTGATTGAGCAGATCTGAACACTCTTTCTGTAGAAAATGCAACTGGACATTTGGAGCGCTAAGAGCGTAGTAGTGGAAAAAGGAATATATTCAAATATAAACTACACAGAAGCATTCTGTGAAACTTCTTTCTGATCTGAGCATTCAGCTAACAGAGTTAAACCATACTTTTGATTGAGCAGTTTTGAAACACTCTGTCTGTAGAAAATGCAACTGGACATTCGTAGCGCTAAGTGGGTAATAGTGGAAAAAAGAATATGTTCAAATATAAACTACACAGAAGCATTGTATGAAACTTCTTTCTGTTCTGTGCATTCAACTAACAGAGTTGAACCTTACTTTTGATTGATCCGTTCTGAAACACTCTTTCTGTAGAAACTGCAATTGGACATTCTGAGCGCTAAGAGGCCTATATTGGGAAAAAGAATGTCTACAAATAAAAACTACACAGAAGAATTGTGTGAAACTACTTTCTGTTCTGTTTGTTCAACTAAAAGAGTTGAACATTAGTTTTGATTGAGCCGTTCTGAAACACTCTTTCTGTAGAAAATGCAAGTGGATATTCGTAGCGCTAAGAGGGTAATAGTGGAAAAAGGAATGTCTCCAAATATAAACTACACAGAATCATTCTGTGAAACTTCTTTCTGATCTGTGCATTCAGCTAACAGAGTTAAACCATACTTTTGATTGAGCAGATCTGAACACTCTTTCTGTAGAAAATGCAACTGGACATTTGGAGCGCTAAGAGAGTATTAGTGGAAAAAGGAATATATTCAAATATAAACTACACAGAAGCATTCTGTGAAACTTCTTTCTGATCTGAGCATTCAGCTAACAGAGTTAAACCATACTTTTGATTGAGCAGTTTTGAAACACTCTGTCTGTAGAAAATGCAACTGGACATTCGTAGCGCCAAGTGGTTAATAGTGGAAAAAAGAATATGTTCAAATATAAACTACACGGAAGCATTGTATGAAATTTCTTTCTGTTCTGTGCATTCAACTAACAGAGTTGAACCTTAGTTTTGATTGAGCCTTTCTGAAACACTCTTTCTGTAGAAACTGCAATTGGACATTCTGAGCGCTAAGAGGCCTATATTGGGAAAAATAATATCTTCAAATAAAAACTACACAGAAGCATTGTGTGAAACTTATTTCTGATATGTTCATTAAGCTAACAGAGTTAAACCATACTTTTGATTGCGCAGTTCTGAACACTCTTTCTGTAGAAAATGCAAGTGGACATTCGGAGCGCTAAGAGGGTAATAGTGGAAAAAGGAATATATTCAAATATAAACTACACAGTAGCATTCTGTGAAAATTCTTTCTGTTCTGTGCATTCAACTAACAGAGTTGAGCCTTACTTTTGATTGAGCCGTTCTGAAACACTCTTTCTGTAGAAACTGCAATTGGACATGCTAAGCGCTAAGAGGCCTACATTGGGAAAAAGAATATCTTCAAATAAAAACTACACAGATGCATTCTGTGAAACTTATTTCTGATCTGTAAATTCAGTTAACAGAGATAAAACATATTTTTGATTGAGCAGCTATGAAACACTCTTTTTGTAGAAAATGCAAGTGGAGATTCGGAGCGCTAAGAGGGTAATAGTGGAAAAAGGAATGTCTTCAAATATAAACTACACAGAATCATTCGGTGAAACTTCTTTCTGATCTGTGCATTCAGCTAACAGAGTTAAACCATACTTTTGATTGAGCAGATCTGAACACTCTTTGTGTAGAAAATGCAACTGGACATTTGGAGCGCTAAGAGCGTAGTAGTGGAAAAAGGAATATATTCAAATATAAACTACACAGAAGCATTCTGTGAAACTTCTTTCTGATCTGAGCATTCAGCTAACAGAGTTAAACCATACTTTTGATTGAGCAGTTTTGAAACACTCTGTCTGTAGAAAATGCAACTGGACATTCGTAGCGCCAAGTGGGTAATAGTGGAAAAAAGAATATGTTCAAATATAAACTACACAGAAGCATTGTATGAAACTTCTTTCTGTTCTGTGCATTCAACTAACAGAGTTGAACCTTACTTTTGATTGAGCCGTTCTGAAACACTCTTTCTGTAGAAACTGCAATTGGACATTCTGAGCGCTAAGAGGCCTATATTGGGAAAAAGAATGTCTACAAATAAAAACTACACAGAAGAATTGTGTGAAACTACTTTCTGTTCTGTTTGTTCAACTAAAAGAGTTGAATCTTAGTTTTGATTGAGCCGTTCTGAAACACTCTTTCTGTAGAAAATGCAAGTGGAGATTCGGAGCGCTAAGAGGGTAATAGTGGAAAAAGGAATGTCTCCAAATATAAACTACACAGAATCATTCTGTGAAACTTCTTTCTGATCTGTGCATTCAGCTAACAGAGTTAAACCATACTTTTGATTGAGTAGATCTGAACACTCTTTCTGTAGAAAATGCAACTGGACATTTGGAGCGCTAAGAGAGTAGTAGTGGAAAAAGGAATATATTCAAATATAAACTACACAGAAGCATTCTGTGAAACTTCTTTCTGATCTGAGCATTCAGCTAACAGAGTTAAACCATACTTTTGATTGAGCAGTTTTGAAACACTCTGTCTGTAGAAAATGCAACTGGACATTCGTAGCGCTAAGTGGGTAATAGTGGAAAAAAGAATATGTTCAAATATAAACTACACAGAAGCATTGTATGAAACTTCTTTCTGTTCTGTGCATTCAACTAACAGAGTTGAACCTTACTTTTGATTGAGCCGTTCTGAAACACTCTTTCTGTAGAAACTGCAATTGGACATTCTGAGCGCTAAGAGGCCTATATTGGGAAAAAGAATGTCTACAAATAAAAACTACACAGAAGAATTGTGTGAAACTTATTTCTGTTCTGTTTGTTCAACTAAAAGAGTTGAACCTTAGTTTTGATTGAGCCGTTCTGAAACACTCTTTCTGTAGAAAATGCAAGTGGACATTCGGAGCGCTAAGAGGGTAATAGTGGAAAAAGGAATGTCTCCAAATATAAACTACACAGAATCATTCTGTGAAACTTCTTTCTGATCTGTGCATTCAGCTAACAGAGTTAAACCATACTTTTGATTGAGCAGATCTGAACACTCTTTCTGTAGAAAATGCAACTGGACATTTGGAGCGCTAAGAGAGTAGTAGTGGAAAAAGTAATATATTCAAATATAAACTACACAGAAGCATTCTGTGAAACTTCTTTCTGATCTGAGCATTCAGCTAACAGAGTTAAACCATACTTTTGATTGAGCAGTTTTGAAACACTCTGTCTGTAGAAAATGCAACTGGACATTCGTAGCGCCAATTGGGTAATAGTGGAAAAAAGAATATGTTCAAATATAAACTACACAGAAGCATTGTATGAAATTTCTTTCTGTTCTGTGCATTCAACTAACAGAGTTGAACCTTAGTTTTGATTGAGCCTTTCTGAAACACTCTTTCTGTAGAAACTGCAATTGGACATTCTGAGCGCTAAGAGGCCTATATTGGGAAAAATAATATCTTCAAATAAAAACTACACAGAAGCATTGTGTGAAACTTATTTCTGATATGTTCATTAAGCTAACAGAGTTAAACCATACTTTTGATTGCGCAGTTCTGAACACTCTTTCTGTAGAAAATGCAAGTGGACATTTGGAGCGCTAAGAGGGTAATAGTGGAAAAAGGAATATATTCAAATATAAACTACACAGTAGCATTCTGTGAAAATTCTTTCTGTTCTGTGCATTCAACTAACAGAGTTGAACCTTACTTTTGATTGAGCCGTTCTGAAACACTCTTTCTGTAGAAACTGCAATTGGACATGCTAAGCGCTAAGAGGCCTACATTGGGAAAAAGAATATCTTCAAATAAAAACTACACAGATGCATTCTGTGAAACTTATTTCTGATCTGTAAATTCAGTTAACAGAGATAAAACATATTTTTGATTGAGCAGCTATGAAACACTCTTTTTGTAGAAAATGCAAGTGGAGATTCGGAGCGCTAAGAGGGTAATAGTGGAAAAAGGAATGTCTTCAAATATAAACTACACAGAATCATTCGGTGAAACTTCTTTCTGATCTGTGCATTCAGCTAACAGAGTTAAACCATACTTTTGATTGAGCAGATCTGAACACTCTTTGTGTAGAAAATGCAACTGGACATTTGGAGCGCTAAGAGCGTAGTAGTGGAAAAAGGAATATATTCAAATATAAACTACACAGAAGCATTCTGTGAAACTTCTTTCTGATCTGAGCATTCAGCTAACAGAGTTAAACCATACTTTTGATTGAGCAGTTTTGAAACACTCTGTCTGTAGAAAATGCAACTGGACATTCGTAGCGCTAAGTGGGTAATAGTGGAAAAAAGAATATGTTCAAATATAAACTACACAGAAGCATTGTATGAAACTTCTTTCTGTTCTGTGCATTCAACTAACAGAGTTGAACCTTACTTTTGATTGAGCCGTTCTGAAACACTCTTTCTGTAGAAACTGCAATTGGACATTCTGAGCGCTAAGAGGCCTATATTGGGAAAAAGAATGTCTACAAATAAAAACTACACAGAAGAATTGTGTGAAACTACTTTCTGTTCTGTTTGTTCAACTAAAAGAGTTGAATCTTAGTTTTGATTGAGCCGTTCTGAAACACTCTTTCTGTAGAAAATGCAAGTGGAGATTCGGAGCGCTAAGAGGGTAATAGTGGAAAAAGGAATGTCTCCAAATATAAACTACACAGAATCATTCTGTGAAACTTCTTTCTGATCTGTGCATTCAGCTAACAGAGTTAAACCATACTTTTGATTGAGCAGATCTGAACACTCTTTCTGTAGAAAATGCAACTGGACATTTGGAGCGCTAAGAGAGTAGTAGTGGAAAAAGGAATATATTCAAATATAAACTACACAGAAGCATTCTGTGAAACTTCTTTCTGATCTGAGCATTCAGCTAACAGAGTTAAACCATACTTTTGATTGAGCAGTTTTGAAACACTCTGTCTGTAGAAAATGCAACTGGACATTCGTAGCGCCAAGTGGGTAATAGTGGAAAAAAGAATATGTTCAAATATAAACTACACAGAAGCATTGTATGAAACTTCTTTCTGTTCTGTGCATTCAACTAACAGAGTTGAACCTTACTTTTGATTGAGCCGTTCTGAAACACTCTTTCTGTAGAAACTGCAATTGGACATTCTGAGCGCTAAGAGGCCTATATTGGGAAAAAGAATGTCTACAAATAAAAACTACACAGAAGAATTGTGTGAAACTTCTTTCTGTTCTGTTTGTTCAACTAAAAGAGTTGAACCTTAGTTTTGATTGAGCCGTTCTGAAACACTCTTTCTGTAGAAAATGCAAGTGGACATTCGGAGCGCTAAGAGGGTAATAGTGGAAAAAGTAATGTCTCCAAATATAAACTACACAGAATCATTCTGTGAAACTTCTTTCTGATCTGTGCATTCAGCTAACAGAGTTAAACCATACTTTTGATTGAGCAGATCTGAACACTCTTTCTGTAGAAAATGCAACTGGACATTTGGAGCGCTAAGAGAGTAGTAGTGGAAAAAGGAATATATTCAAATATAAACTACACAGAAGCATTCTGTGAAACTTCTTTCTGATCTGAGCATTCAGCTAACAGATTTAAACCATACTTTTGATTGAGCAGTTTTGAAACACTCTGTCTGTAGAAAATGCAACTGGACATTCGTAGCGCCAAGTGGGTAATAGTGGAAAAAAGAATATGTTCAAATATAAACTACACAGAAGCATTGTATGAAATTTCTTTCTGTTCTGTGCATTCAACTAACAGAGTTGAACCTTAGTTTTGATTGAGCCTTTCTGAAACACTCTTTCTGTAGAAACTGCAATTGGACATTCTGAGCGCTAAGAGGCCTCTATTGGGAAAAATAATATCTTCAAATAAAAACTACACAGAAGCATTGTGTGAAACTTATTTCTGATATGTTCATTAAGCTAACAGAGTTAAACCATACTTTTGATTGCGCAGTTCTGAACACTCTTTCTGTAGAAAATGCAAGTGGACATTCGGAGCGCTAAGAGGGTAATAGTGGAAAAAGGAATATATTCAAATATAAACTACACAGTAGCATTCTGTGAAAATTCTTTCTGTTCTGTGCATTCAACTAACAGAGTTGAACCTTACTTTTAATTGAGCCGTTCTGAAACACTCTTTCTGTAGAAACTGCAATTGGACATGCTAAGCGCTAAGAGGCCTATATTGGGAAAAAGAATATCTTCAAATAAAAACTACACAGATGCATTCTGTGAAACTTATTTCTGATCTGTAAATTCAGTTATCAGAGATAAAACATATTTTTGATTGAGCAGTTATGAAACACTCTTTTTGTAGAAAATGCAAGTGGAGATTCGGAGCGCTAAGAGGGTAATAGTGGAAAAAGGAATGTCTCCAAATTTAAACTACACAGAATCATTCTGTGAAACTTCTTTCTGATCTGTGCATTCAGCTAACAGAGTTAAACCATACTTTTGATTGAGCAGATCTGAACACTCTTTCTGTAGAAAATGCAACTGGACATTTGGAGCGCTAAGAGAGTAGTAGTGGAAAAAGGAATATATTCAAATATAAACTACACAGAAGCATTCTGTGAAATTTCTTTCTGATCTGAGCATTCAGCTAACAGAGTTAAACCATACTTTTGATTGAGCAGTTTTGAAACACTCTGTCTGTAGAAAATGCAACTGGACATTCGTAGCGCTAAGTGGGTAATAGTGGAAAAAAGAATATGTTCAAATATAAACTTCACAGAAGCATTGTATGAAACTTCTTTCGGTTCTGTGCATTCAACTAACAGAGTTGAACCTTACTTTTGATTGAGCCGTTCTGAAACTCTCTTTCTGTAGAAACTGCAATTGGACATTCTGAGCGCTAAGAGGCCTATATTGGGAAAAGGAATGTCTACAAATAAAAACTACACAGAAGAATTGTGTGAAACTTCTTTCTGTTCTGTTTGTTCAACTAAAAGAGTTGAACCTTAGTTTTGATTGAGCCGTTCTGAAACACTCTTTCTGTAGAAAATGCAAGTGGAGATTCGGAGAGCTAAGAGGGTAATAGTGGAAAAAGGAATGTCTCCATATATAAACTACACAGAATCATTCTGTGAAACTTCTTTCTGATCTGTGCATTCAGCTAACAGAGTAAAACCATACTTTTGATTGAGCAGATCTGAACACTCTTTCTGTAGAAAATGCAACTGGACATTTGGAGCGCTAAGAGAGTAGTAGTGGAAAAAGGAATATATTCAAATATAAACTACACAGAAGCATTCTGTGAAACTTCTTTCTGATCTGAGCATTCAGCTAACAGAGTTAAACCATACTTTTGATTGAGCAGTTTTGAAACACTCTGTCTGTAGAAAATGCAACTGGACATTCGTAGCGCTAAGTGGGTAACAGTGGAAAAAAGAATATGTTCAAATATAAACTACACAGAAGCATTGTATGAAACTTCTTTCTGTTCTGTGCATTCAACTAACAGAGTTGAACCTTAATTTTGATTGAGCCTTTCTGAAACACTCTTTCTGTAGAAACTGCAATTGGACATTCTGAGCGCTAAGAGGCCTCTATTGGGAAAAATAATATCTTCAAATAAAAACTACACAGAAGCATTGTGTGAAACTTATTTCTGATATGTTCATTAAGCTAACAGAGTTAAACCATACTTTTGATTGCGCAGTTCTGAACACTCTTTCTGTAGAAAATGCAAGTGGACATTCGGAGCGCTAAGAGGGTAATAGTGGAAAAAGGAATATATTCAAATATAAACTACACAGTAGCATTCTGTGAAAATTCTTTCTGTTCTGTGCATTCAACTAACAGAGTTGAACCTTACTTTTAATTGAGCCGTTCTGAAACACTCTTTCTGTAGAAACTGCAATTGGACATGCTAAGCGCTAAGAGGCCTACATTGGGAAAAAGAATATCTTCAAATAAAAACTACACAGATGCATTCTGTGAAACTTATTTCTGATCTGTAAATTCAGTTAACAGAGATAAAACATATTTTTGATTGAGCAGTTATGAAACACACTTTTTGTAGAAAATGAAAGTGGAGATTCGGAGCGCTAAGAGGGTAATAGTGGAAAAAGGAATGTCTTCAAATATAAACTACACAGAATCATTCGGTGAAACTCCTTTCTGATCTGTTCTTTCAGCTAACAGAGTTAAACCATACTTTTGATTGAGCAGATCTGAACACTCTTTGTGTAGAAAATGCAACTGGACATTTGGAGCGCTAAGAGCGAAGTGGTGGAAAAAGGAATATATTCAAATATAAACTACACAGAAGCATTCTGTGAAACTTCTTTCTGATCTGAGCATTCAGCTAACAGAGTTAAACCATACTTTTGATTGAGCAGTTTTGAAACACTCTGTCTGTAGAAAATGCAACTGGACATTCGTAGCGCTAAGTGGGTAATAGTGGAAAAAAGAATATGTTCAAATATAAACTACACAGAAGCATTGTATGAAACATCTTTCTGTTCTGTGCATTCAACTAACAGAGTTGAACCTTACTTTTGATTGAGCCGTTCTGAAACACTCTTTCTGTAGAAAGTGCAATTGGACATTCTGAGCGCTAAGAGGCCTATATTGGGAAAAAGAATGTCTACAAATAAAAACTACACAGAAGAATTGTGTGAAATTTCTTTCTATTCTGTTTGTTCATTAAAAGAGTTGAACTTTAGTTTTGATTGATCCGTTCTGAAACACTCTTTCTGTAGAAAATGCAAGTGGACATTCGGAGCGCTAAGAGGGTAATAGTGGAAAAAGGAATGTCTCCAAATATAAACTACACAGAATCATTCTGTGAAACTTCTTTCTGATCTGTGCATTCAGCTAACAGAGTTAAACCATACTTTTGATTGAGCAGATCTGAACACTCTTTCTGTAGAAAAAGCAACTGGACATTTGGAGCGCTAAGAGAGTAGTAGTGGAAAAAGTAATATATTCAAATATAAACTACACAGAAGCATTCTGTGAAACTTCTTTCTGATCTGAGCATTCAGCTAACAGAGTTAAACCATACTTTTGATTGAGCAGTTTTGAAACACTCTGTCTGTAGAAAATGCAACTGGACATTCGTAGCGCCAATTGGGTAATAGTGGAAAAAAGAATATGTTCAAATATAAACTACACAGAAGCATTGTATGAAATTTCTTTCTGTTCTGTGCATTCAACTAACAGAGTTGAACCTTAGTTTTGATTGAGCCTTTCTGAAACACTCTTTCTGTAGAAACTGCAATTGGACATTCTGAGCGCTAAGAGGCCTCTATTGGGAAAAATAATATCTTCAAATAAAAACTACACAGAAGCATTGTGTGAAACTTATTTCTGATATGTTCATTAAGCTAACAGAGTTAAACCATACTTTTGATTGCGCAGTTCTGAACACTCTTTCTGTAGAAAATGCAAGTGGACATTCGGAGCGCTAAGAGGGTAATAGTGGAAAAAGGAATATATTCAAATATAAACTACACAGTAGCATTCTGTGAAAATTCTTTCTGTTCTGTGCATTCAACTAACAGAGTTGAACCTTACTTTTAATTGAGCCGTTCTGAAACACTCTTTCTGTAGAAACTGCAATTGGACATGCTAAGCGCTAAGAGGCCTATATTGGGAAAAAGAATATCTTCAAAAAAACTACACAGATGCATTCTGTGAAACTTATTTCTGATCTGTAAATTCAGTTAACAGAGATAAAACATATTTTTGATTGAGCAGTTATGAAACACTCTTTTTGTAGAAAATGCAAGTGGAGATTCGGAGCGCTAAGAGGGTAATAGTGGAAAAAGGAATGTCTCCAAATTTAAACTACACAGAATCATTCTGTGAAACTTCTTTCTGATCTGTGCATTCAGCTAACAGAGTTAAACCATACTTTTGATTGAGCAGATCTGAACACTCTTTCTGTAGAAAATGCAACTGGACATTTGGAGCGCTAAGAGAGTAGTAGTGGAAAAAGGAATATATTCAAATATAAACTACACAGAAGCATTCTGTGAAATTTCTTTCTGATCTGAGCATTCAGCTAACAGAGTTAAACCATACTTTTGATTGAGCAGTTTTGAAACACTCTGTCTGTAGAAAATGCAACTGGACATTCGTAGCGCTAAGTGGGTAATAGTGGAAAAAAGAATATGTTCAAATATAAACTTCACAGAAGCATTGTATGAAACTTCTTTCGGTTCTGTGCATTCAACTAACAGAGTTGAACCTTACTTTTGATTGAGCCGTTCTGAAACTCTCTTTCTGTAGAAACTGCAATTGGACATTCTGAGCGCTAAGAGGCCTATATTGGGAAAAGGAATGTCTACAAATAAAAACTACACAGAAGAATTGTGTGAAACTTCTTTCTGTTCTGTTTGTTCAACTAAAAGAGTTGAACCTTAGTTTTGATTGAGCCGTTCTGAAACACTCTTTCTGTAGAAAATGCAAGTGGAGATTCGGAGAGCTAAGAGGGTAATAGTGGAAAAAGGAATGTCTCCAAATATAAACTACACAGAATCATTCTGTGAAACTTCTTTCTGATCTGTGCATTCAGCTAACAGAGTAAAACCATACTTTTGATTGAGCAGATCTGAACACTCTTTCTGTAGAAAATGCAACTGGACATTTGGAGCGCTAAGAGAGTAGTAGTGGAAAAAGGAATATATTCAAATATAAACTACACAGAAGCATTCTGTGAAACTTCTTTCTGATCTGAGCATTCAGCTAACAGAGTTAAACCATACTTTTGATTGAGCAGTTTTGAAACACTCTGTCTGTAGAAAATGCAACTGGACATTCGTAGCGCTAAGTGGGTAACAGTGGAAAAAAGAATATGTTCAAATATAAACTACACAGAAGCATTGTATGAAACTTCTTTCTGTTCTGTGCATTCAACTAACAGAGTTGAACCTTAATTTTGATTGAGCCTTTCTGAAACACTCTTTCTGTAGAAACTGCAATTGGACATTCTGAGCGCTAAGAGGCCTCTATTGGGAAAAATAATATCTTCAAATAAAAACTACACAGAAGCATTGTGTGAAACTTATTTCTGATATGTTCATTAAGCTAACAGAGTTAAACCATACTTTTGATTGCGCAGTTCTGAACACTCTTTCTGTAGAAAATGCAAGTGGACATTCGGAGCGCTAAGAGGGTAATAGTGGAAAAAGGAATATATTCAAATATAAACTACACAGTAGCATTCTGTGAAAATTCTTTCTGTTCTGTGCATTCAACTAACAGAGTTGAACCTTACTTTTAATTGAGCCGTTCTGAAACACTCTTTCTGTAGAAACTGCAATTGGACATGCTAAGCGCTAAGAGGCCTACATTGGGAAAAAGAATATCTTCAAATAAAAACTACACAGATGCATTCTGTGAAACTTATTTCTGATCTGTAAATTCAGTTAACAGAGATAAAACATATTTTTGATTGAGCAGTTATGAAACACACTTTTTGTAGAAAATGAAAGTGGAGATTCGGAGCGCTAAGAGGGTAATAGTGGAAAAAGGAATGTCTTCAAATATAAACTACACAGAATCATTCGGTGAAACTCCTTTCTGATCTGTTCTTTCAGCTAACAGAGTTAAACCATACTTTTGATTGAGCAGATCTGAACACTCTTTGTGTAGAAAATGCAACTGGACATTTGGAGCGCTAAGAGCGAAGTGGTGGAAAAAGGAATATATTCAAATATAAACTACACAGAAGCATTCTGTGAAACTTCTTTCTGATCTGAGCATTCAGCTAACAGAGTTAAACCATACTTTTGATTGAGCAGTTTTGAAACACTCTGTCTGTAGAAAATGCAACTGGACATTCGTAGCGCTAAGTGGGTAATAGTGGAAAAAAGAATATGTTCAAATATAAACTACACAGAAGCATTGTATGAAACATCTTTCTGTTCTGTGCATTCAACTAACAGAGTTGAACCTTACTTTTGATTGAGCCGTTCTGAAACACTCTTTCTGTAGAAAGTGCAATTGGACATTCTGAGCGCTAAGAGGCCTATATTGGGAAAAAGAATGTCTACAAATAAAAACTACACAGAAGAATTGTGTGAAATTTCTTTCTATTCTGTTTGTTCATTAAAAGAGTTGAACTTTAGTTTTGATTGAGCCGTTCTGAAACACTCTTTCTGTAGAAAATGCAAGTGGAGATTCGGAGCGCTAAGAGGGTAATAGTGGAAAAAGGAATGTCTCCAAATATAAACTACACAGAAGCATTCTGTGAAACTTCTTTCTGATCTGAGCATTCAGCTAACAGAGTTAAACCATACTTTTGATTGAGCAGTTTTGAAACACTCTGTCTGTAGAAAATGCAACTGGACATTCGTAGCGCCAAGTGGGTAATAGTGGAAAAAAGAATATGTTCAAATATAAACTACACAGAACCATTGTATGAAATTACTTTCTGTTCTGTGCATTCAACTAACAGAGTTGAACCTTAGTTTTGATTGAGCCTTTCTGAAACACTCTTTCTGTAGAAACTGCAATTGGACATTCTGAGCGCTAAGAGGCCTATATTGGGAAAAATAATATCTTCAAATAAAAACTACACAGAAGCATTGTGTGAAACTTATTTCTGATATGTTCATTAAGCTAACAGAGTTAAACCATACTATTGATTGCGCAGTTCTGAACACTCTTTCTGTAGAAAATGCAAGTGGACATTCGGAGCGCTAAGAGGGTAATAGTGGAAAAAGGAATATATTCAAATATAAACTACACAGTAGCATTCTGTGAAAATTCTTTCTGTTCTGTGCATTCAACTAACAGAGTTGAACCTTACTTTTGATTGAGCCGTTCTGAAACACTCTTTCTGTAGAAACTGCAATTGGACATGCTAAGCGCTAAGAGGCCTACATTGGGAAAAAGAATATCTTCAAATAAAAACTACACAGATGCATTCTGTGAAACATATTTCTGATCTGTAAATTCAGTTAACAGAGATAAAACATATTTTTGATTGAGCAGCTATGAAACACGCTTTTTGTAGAAAATGCAAGTGGAGATTCGGAGCGCTAAGAGGGTAATAGTGGAAAAAGGAATGTCTTCAAATATAAACTACACAGAATCATTCGGTGAAACTTCTTTCTGATCTGTGCATTCAGCTAACAGAGTTAAACCATACTTTTGATTGAGCAGATCTGAACACTCTTTCTGTAGAAAATGCAACTGGACATTTGGAGCGCTAAGAGCGTAGTAGTGGAAAAAGGAATATATTCAAATATAAACTACACAGAAGCATTCTGTGAAACTTCTTTCTGATCTGAGCATTCAGCTAACAGAGTTAAACCATACTTTTGATTGAGCAGTTTTGAAACACTCTGTCTGTAGAAAATGCAACTGGACATTCGTAGCGCTAAGTGGGTAATAGTGGAAAAAAGAATATGTTCAAATATAAACTACACAGAAGCATTGTATGAAACTTCTTTCTGTTCTGTGCATTCAACTAAAAGAGTTGAACCTTACTTTTGATTGAGCCGTTCTGAAACACTCTTTCTGTAGAAACTGCAATTGGACATTCTGAGCGCTAAGAGGCCTATATTGGGAAAAAGAATGTCTACAAATAAAAACTACACAGAAGAATTGTGTGAAACTACTTTCTGTTCTGTTTGTTCAACTAAAAGAGTTGAACCTTAGTTTTGATTGAGCCGTTCTGAAACACTCTTTCTGTAGAAAATGCAAGTGGAGATTCGTAGCGCTAAGAGGGTAATAGTGGAAAAAGGAATGTCTCCAAATATAAACTACACAGAATCATTCTGTGAAACTTCTTTCTGATCTGTGCATTCAGCTAACAGAGTTAAACCATACTTTTGATTGAGCAGATCTGAACACTCTTTCTGTAGAAAATGCAACTGGACATTTGGAGCGCTAAGAGAGTATTAGTGGAAAAAGGAATATATTCAAATATAAACTACACAGAAGCATTCTGTGAAACTTCTTTCTGATCTGAGCATTCAGCTAACAGAGTTAAACCATACTTTTGATTGAGCAGTTTTGAAACACTCTGTCTGTAGAAAATGCAACTGGACATTCGTAGCGCCAAGTGGGTAATAGTGGAAAAAAGAATATGTTCAAATATAAACTACACGGAAGCATTGTATGAAATTTCTTTCTGTTCTGTGCATTCAACTAACAGAGTTGAACCTTAGTTTTGATTGAGCCTTTCTGAAACACTCTTTCTGTAGAAACTGCAATTGGACATTCTGAGCGCTAAGAGGCCTATATTGGGAAAAATAATATCTTCAAATAAAAACTACACAGAAGCATTGTGTGAAACTTATTTCTGATATGTTCATTAAGCTAACAGAGTTAAACCATACTTTTGATTGCGCAGTTCTGAACACTCTTTCTGTAGAAAATGCAAGTGGACATTCGGAGCGCTAAGAGGGTAATAGTGGAAAAAGGAATATATTCAAATATAAACTACACAGTAGCATTCTGTGAAAATTCTTTCTGTTCTGTGCATTCAACTAACAGAGTTGAGCCTTACTTTTGATTGAGCCGTTCTGAAACACTCTTTCTGTAGAAACTGCAATTGGACATGCTAAGCGCTAAGAGGCCTACATTGGGAAAAAGAATATCTTCAAATAAAAACTACACAGATGCATTCTGTGAAACTTATTTCTGATCTGTAAATTCAGTTAACAGAGATAAAACATATTTTTGATTGAGCAGCTATGAAACACTCTTTTTGTAGAAAATGCAAGTGGAGATTCGGAGCGCTAAGAGGGTAATAGTGGAAAAAGTAATGTCTTCAAATATAAACTACACAGAATCATTCGGTGAAACTTCTTTCTGATCTGTGCATTCAGCTAACAGAGTTAAACCATACTTTTGATTGAGCAGATCTGAACACTCTTTGTGTAGAAAATGCAACTGGACATTTGGAGCGCTAAGAGCGTAGTAGTGGAAAAAGGAATATATTCAAATATAAACTACACAGAAGCATTCTGTGAAACTTCTTTCTGATCTGAGCATTCAGCTAACAGAGTTAAACCATACATTTGATTGAGCAGTTTTGAAACACTCTGTCTGTAGAAAATGCAACTGGACATTCGTAGCGCTAAGTGGGTAATAGTGGAAAAAAGAATATGTTCAAATATAAACTACACAGAAGCATTGTATGAAACTTCTTTCTGTTCTGTGCATTCAACTAACAGAGTTGAACCTTACTTTTGATTGAGCCGTTCTGAAACACTCTTTCTGTAGAAACTGCAATTGGACATTCTGAGCGCTAAGAGGCCTATATTGGGAAAAAGAATGTCTACAAATAAAAACTACACAGAAGAATTGTGTGAAACTACTTTCTGTTCTGTTTGTTCAACTAAAAGAGTTGAATCTTAGTTTTGATTGAGCCGTTCTGAAACACTCTTTCTGTAGAAAATGCAAGTGGAGATTCGGAGCGCTAAGAGGGTAATAGTGGAAAAAGGAATGTCTCCAAATATAAACTACACAGAATCATTCTGTGAAACTTCTTTCTGATCTGTGCATTCAGCTAACAGAGTTAAACCATACTTTTGATTGAGCAGATCTGAACACTCTTTCTGTAGAAAATGCAACTGGACAATTGGAGCGCTAAGAGAGTAGTAGTGGAAAAAGGAATATATTCAAATATAAACTACACAGAAGCATTCTGTGAAACTTCTTTCTGATCTGAGCATTCAGCTAACAGAGTTAAACCATACTTTTGATTGAGCAGTTTTGAAACACTCTGTCTGTAGAAAATGCAACTGGACATTCGTAGCGCTAAGTGGGTATTAGTGGAAAAAAGAATATGTTCAAATATAAACTACACAGAAGCATTGTATGAAACTTCTTTCTGTTCTGTGCATTCAACTAACAGAGTTGAACCTTACTTTTGATTGAGCCGTTCTGAAACACTCTTTCTGTAGAAACTGCAATTGGACATTCTGAGCGCTAAGAGGCCTATATTGGGAAAAAGAATGTCTACAAATAAAAACTACACAGAAGAATTGTGTGAAACTTATTTCTGTTCTGTTTGTTCAACTAAAAGAGTTGAACCTTAGTTTTGATTGAGCCGTTCTGAAACACTCTTTCTGTAGAAAATGCAAGTGGACATTCGGAGCGCTAAGAGGGTAATAGTGGAAAAAGTAATGTCTCCAAATATAAACTACACAGAATCATTCTGTGAAACTTCTTTCTGATCTGTGCATTCAGCTAACAGAGTTAAACCATACTTTTGATTGAGCAGATCTGAACACTCTTTCTGTAGAAAATGCAACTGGACATTTGGAGCGCTAAGAGAGTAGTAGTGGAAAAAGGAATATATTCAAATATAAACTACACAGAAGCATTCTGTGAAACTTCTTTCTGATCTGAGCATTCAGCTAACAGAGTTAAACCATACTTTTGATTGAGCAGTTTTGAAACACTCTGTCTGTAGAAAATGCAACTGGACATTCGTAGCGCCAATTGGGTAATAGTGGAAAAAAGAATATGTTCAAATATAAACTACACAGAAGCATTGTATGAAATTTCTTTCTGTTCTGTGCATTCAACTAACAGAGTTGAACCTTAGTTTTGATTGAGCCTTTCTGAAACACTCTTTCTGTAGAAACTGCAATTGGACATTCTGAGCGCTAAGAGGCCTATATTGGGAAAAATAATATCTTCAAATAAAAACTACACAGAAGCATTGTGTGAAACTTATTTCTGATATGTTCATTAAGCTAACAGAGTTAAACCATACTTTTGATTGCACAGTTCTGAACACTCTTTCTGTAGAAAATGCAAGTGGACATTCGGAGCGCTAAGAGGGTAATAGTGGAAAAAGGAATATATTCAAATATAAACTACACAGTAGCATTCTGTGAAAATTCTTTCTGTTCTGTGCATTCAACTAACAGAGTTGAACCTTACTTTTGATTGAGCCGTTCTGAAACACTCTTTCTGTAGAAACTGCAATTGGACATGCTAAGCGCTAAGAGGCCTACATTGGGAAAAAGAATATCTTCAAATAAAAACTACACAGATGCATTCTGTGAAACTTATTTCTGATCTGTAAATTCAGTTAACAGAGATAAAACATATTTTTGATTGAGCAGCTATGAAACACTCTTTTTGTAGAAAATGCAAGTGGAGATTCGGAGCGCTAAGAGGGTAATAGTGGAAAAAGGAATGTCTTCAAATATAAACTACACAGAATCATTCGGTGAAACTTCTTTCTGATCTGTGTATTCAGCTAACAGAGTTAAACCATACTTTTGATTGAGCACATCTGAACACTCTTTCTGTAGAAAATGCAACTGGACATTTGGAGCGCTAAGAGAGTAGTAGTGGAAAAAGGAATATATTCAAATATAAACTACACAGAAGCATTCTGTGAAACTTCTTTCTGATCTGAGCATTCAGCTAACAGATTTAAACCATACTTTTGATTGAGCAGTTTTGAAACACTCTGTCTGTAGAAAATGCAACTGGACATTCGTAGCGCCAAGTGGGTAATAGTGGAAAAAAGAATATGTTCAAATATAAACTACACAGAAGCATTGTATGAAACTTCTTTCGGTTCTGTGCATTCAACTAACAGAGTTGAACCTTACTTTTGATTGAGCCGTTCTGAAACTCTCTTTCTGTAGAAACTGCAATTGGACATTCTGAGCGCTAAGAGGCCTATATTGGGAAAAAGAATGTCTACAAATAAAAACTACACAGAAGAATTGTGTGAAACTTCTTTCTGTTCTGTTTGTTCAACTAAAAGAGTTGAACCTTAGTTTTGATTGAGCCGTTCTGAAACACTCTTTCTGTAGAAAATGCAAGTGGAGATTCGGAGCGCTAAGAGGGTAATAGTGGAAAAAGGAATGTCTCCAAATATAAACTACACAGAATCATTCTGTGAAACTTCTTTCTGATCTGTGCATTCAGCTAACAGAGTTAAACCATACTTTTGATAGAGCAGATCTGAACACTCTTTCTGTAGAAAATGCAAGTGGACATTTGGAGCGCTAAGAGAGTAGTAGTGGAAAAAGGAATATATTCAAATATAAACTACACAGAAGCATTCTGTGAAACTTCTTTCTGATCTGAGCATTCAGCTAACAGAGTTAAACCATACTTTTGATTGAGCAGTTTTGAAACACTCTGTCTGTAGAAAATGCAACTGGACATTCGTAGCGCTAAGTGGGTAACAGTGGAAAAAAGAATATGTTCAAATATAAACTACACAGAAGCATTGTATGAAACTTCTTTCTGTTCTGTGCATTCAACTAACAGAGTTGAACCTTACTTTTGATTGAGCCTTTCTGAAACAGTCTTTCTGTAGAAACTGCAATTGGACATCCTGAGCGCTAAGAGGCCTCTATTGGGAAAAATAATATCTTCAAATAAAAACTACACAGAAGCATTGTGTGAAACTTATTTCTGATATGTTCATTAAGCTAACAGAGTTAAACCATACTTTTGATTGCGCAGTTCTGAACACTCTTTCTGTAGAAAATGCAAGTGGACATTCGGAGCGCTAAGAAGGTAATAGTGGAAAAAGGAATATATTCAAATATAAACTACACAGTAGCATTCTGTGAAAATTCTTTCTGTTCTGTGCATTCAACTAACAGAGTTGAACCTTACTTTTAATTGAGCCGTTCTGAAACACTCTTTCTGTAGAAACTGCAATTGGACATGCTAAGCGCTAAGAGGCCTACATTGGGAAAAAGAATATCTTCAAATAAAAACTACACAGATGCATTCTGTGAAACTTATTTCTGATCTGTAAATTCAGTTAACAGAGATAAAACATATTTTTGATTGAGCAGTTATGAAACACTCTTTTTGTAGAAAATGCAAGTGGAGATTCGGAGCGCTAAGAGGGTAATAGGGGAAAAAGGAATGTCTTCAAATATAAACTACACAGAATCATTCGGTGAAATTTCTTTCTGATCTGTTCTTTCAGCTAACAGAGTTAAACCATACTTTTGATTGAGCAGATCTGAACACTCTTTGTGTAGAAAATGCAACTGGACATTTGGAGCGCTAAGAGCGTAGTAGTGGAAAAAGGAATATATTCAAATATAAACTACACAGAAGCATTCTGTGAAACTTCTTTCTGATCTGAGCATTCAGCTAACAGAGTTAAACCATACTTTTGATTGAGCAGTTTTGAAACACTCTGTCTGTAGAAAATGCAACTGGACATTCGTAGCGCTAAGTGGGTAATAGTGGAAAAAAGAATATGTTCAAATATAAACTACACAGAAGCATTGTATGAAACTTCTTTCGGTTCTGTGCATTCAACTAACAGAGTTGAACCTTACTTTTGATTGAGCCATTGTGAAACTCTCTTTCTGTAGAAACTGCAATTGGACATTCTGAGCGCTAAGAGGCCTATATTGGGAAAAAGAATGTCTACAAATAAAAACTACACAGAAGAATTGTGTGAAACTTCTTTCTGTTCTGTTTGTTCAACTAAAAGAGTTGAACCTTAGTTTTGATTGAGCCGTTCTGAAACACTCTTTCTGTAGAAAATGCAAGTGGAGATTCGGAGCGCTAAGAGGGTAATAGTGGAAAAAGGAATGTCTCCAAATATAAACTACACAGAATCATTCTGTGAAACTTCTTTCTGATCTGTGCATTCAGTTAACAGAGTTAAACCATACTTTTGATTGAGCAGATCTGAACACTCTTTCTGTAGAAAATGCAACTGGACATTTGGAGCGCTAAGAGAGTAGTAGTGGAAAAAGGAATATATTCAAATATAAACTACACAGAAGCATTCTGTGAAACTTCTTTCTGATCTGAGCATTCAGCTAACAGAGTTAAACCATACTTTTGATTGAGCAGATCTGAACACTCTTTCTGTAGAAAATGCAACTGGACATTTGGAGCGCTAAGAGAGTAGTAGTGGAAAAAGGAATATATTCAAATATAAACTACACAGAAGCATTCTGTGAAACTTCTTTCTGATCTGAGCATTCAGCTAACAGAGTTAAACCATACTTTTGATTGAGCAGTTTTGAAACACTCTGTCTGTAGAAAATGCAACTGGACATTCGTAGCGCCAATTGGGTAATAGTGGAAAAAAGAATATGTTCAAATATAAACTACACAGAAGCATTGTATGAAATTTCTTTCTGTTCTGTGCATTCAACTAACAGAGTTGAACCTTAGTTTTGATTGAGCCTTTCTGAAACACTCTTTCTGTAGAAACTGCAATTGGACATTCTGAGCGCTAAGAGGCCTATATTGGGAAAAATAATATCTTCAAATAAAAACTACACAGAAGCATTGTGTGAAACTTATTTCTGATATGTTCATTAAGCTAACAGAGTTAAACCATACTTTTGATTGCACAGTTCTGAACACTCTTTCTGTAGAAAATGCAAGTGGACATTCGGAGCGCTAAGAGGGTAATAGTGGAAAAAGGAATATATTCAAATATAAACTACACAGTAGCATTCTGTGAAAATTCTTTCTGTTCTGTGCATTCAACTAACAGAGTTGAACCTTACTTTTGATTGAGCCGTTCTGAAACACTCTTTCTGTAGAAACTGCAATTGGACATGCTAAGCGCTAAGAGGCCTACATTGGGAAAAAGAATATCTTCAAATAAAAACTACACAGATGCATTCTGTGAAACTTATTTCTGATCTGTAAATTCAGTTAACAGAGATAAAACATATTTTTGATTGAGCAGCTATGAAACACTCTTTTTGTAGAAAATGCAAGTGGAGATTCGGAGCGCTAAGAGGGTAATAGTGGAAAAAGGAATGTCTTCAAATATAAACTACACAGAATCATTCGGTGAAACTTCTTTCTGATCTGTGTATTCAGCTAACAGAGTTAAACCATACTTTTGATTGAGCACATCTGAACACTCTTTCTGTAGAAAATGCAACTGGACATTTGGAGCGCTAAGAGAGTAGTAGTGGAAAAAGGAATATATTCAAATATAAACTACACAGAAGCATTCTGTGAAACTTCTTTCTGATCTGAGCATTCAGCTAACAGATTTAAACCATACTTTTGATTGAGCAGTTTTGAAACACTCTGTCTGTAGAAAATGCAACTGGACATTCGTAGCGCCAAGTGGGTAATAGTGGAAAAAAGAATATGTTCAAATATAAACTACACAGAAGCATTGTATGAAACTTCTTTCGGTTCTGTGCATTCAACTAACAGAGTTGAACCTTACTTTTGATTGAGCCGTTCTGAAACTCTCTTTCTGTAGAAACTGCAATTGGACATTCTGAGCGCTAAGAGGCCTATATTGGGAAAAAGAATGTCTACAAATAAAAACTACACAGAAGAATTGTGTGAAACTTCTTTCTGTTCTGTTTGTTCAACTAAAAGAGTTGAACCTTAGTTTTGATTGAGCCGTTCTGAAACACTCTTTCTGTAGAAAATGCAAGTGGAGATTCGGAACGCTAAGAGGGTAATAGTGGAAAAAGGAATGTCTCCAAATATAAACTACACAGAATCATTCTGTGAAACTTCTTTCTGATCTGTGCATTCAGCTAACAGAGTTAAACCATACTTTTGATAGAGCAGATCTGAACACTCTTTCTGTAGAAAATGCAACTGGACATTTGGAGCGCTAAGAGAGTAGTAGTGGAAAAAGGAATATATTCAAATATAAACTACACAGAAGCATTCTGTGAAACTTCTTTCTGATCTGAGCATTCAGCTAACAGAGTTAAACCATACTTTTGATTGAGCAGTTTTGAAACACTCTGTCTGTAGAAAATGCAACTGGACATTCGTAGCGCTAAGTGGGTAACAGTGGAAAAAAGAATATGTTCAAATATAAACTACACAGAAGCATTGTATGAAACTTCTTTCTGTTCTGTGCATTCAACTAACAGAGTTGAACCTTACTTTTGATTGAGCCTTTCTGAAACAGTCTTTCTGTAGAAACTGCAATTGGACATCCTGAGCGCTAAGAGGCCTCTATTGGGAAAAATAATATCTTCAAATAAAAACTACACAGAAGCATTGTGTGAAACTTATTTCTGATATGTTCATTAAGCTAACAGAGTTAAACCATACTTTTGATTGCGCAGTTCTGAACACTCTTTCTGTAGAAAATGCAAGTGGACATTCGGAGCGCTAAGAAGGTAATAGTGGAAAAAGGAATATATTCAAATATAAACTACACAGTAGCATTCTGTGAAAGTTCTTTCTGTTCTGTGCATTCAACTAACAGAGTTGAACCTTACTTTTAATTGAGCCGTTCTGAAACACTCTTTCTGTAGAAACTGCAATTGGACATGCTAAGCGCTAAGAGGCCTACATTGGGAAAAAGAATATCTTCAAATAAAAACTACACAGATGCATTCTGTGAAACTTATTTCTGATCTGTAAATTCAGTTAACAGAGATAAAACATATTTTTGATTGAGCAGTTATGAAACACTCTTTTTGTAGAAAATGCAAGTGGAGATTCGGAGCGCTAAGAGGGTAATAGGGGAAAAAGGAATGTCTTCAAATATAAACTACACAGAATCATTCGGTGAAATTTCTTTCTGATCTGTTCTTTCAGCTAACAGAGTTAAACCATACTTTTGATTGAGCAGATCTGAACACTCTTTGTGTAGAAAATGCAACTGGACATTTGGAGCGCTAAGAGCGTAGTAGTGGAAAAAGGAATATATTCAAATATAAACTACACAGAAGCATTCTGTGAAACTTCTTTCTGATCTGAGCATTCAGCTAACAGAGTTAAACCATACTTTTGATTGAGCAGTTTTGAAACACTCTGTCTGTAGAAAATGCAACTGGACATTCGTAGCGCTAAGTGGGTAATAGTGGAAAAAAGAATATGTTCAAATATAAACTACACAGAAGCATTGTATGAAACTTCTTTCGGTTCTGTGCATTCAACTAACAGAGTTGAACCTTACTTTTGATTGAGCCATTGTGAAACTCTCTTTCTGTAGAAACTGCAATTGGACATTCTGAGCGCTAAGAGGCCTATATTGGGAAAAAGAATGTCTACAAATAAAAACTACACAGAAGAATTGTGTGAAACTTCTTTCTGTTCTGTTTGTTCAACTAAAAGAGTTGAACCTTAGTTTTGATTGAGCCGTTCTGAAACACTCTTTCTGTAGAAAATGCAAGTGGAGATTCGGAGCGCTAAGAGGGTAATAGTGGAAAAAGGAATGTCTCCAAATATAAACTACACAGAATCATTCTGTGAAACTTCTTTCTGATCTGTGCATTCAGTTAACAGAGTTAAACCATACTTTTGATTGAGCAGATCTGAACACTCTTTCTGTAGAAAATGCAACTGGACATTTGGAGCGCTAAGAGAGTAGTAGTGGAAAAAGGAATATATTCAAATATAAACTACACAGAAGCATTCTGTGAAACTTCTTTCTGATCTGAGCATTCAGCTAACAGAGTTAAACCATACTTTTGATTGAGCAGTTTTGAAACAATCTGTCTGTAGAAAATGCAACTGGACATTCGTAGCGCTAAGTGGGTAACAGTGGAAAAAAGAATATGTTCAAATATAAACTACACAGAAGCATTGTATGAAAATTCTTTCTGTTCTGTGCATTCAACTAACAGAGTTGAACCTTACTTTTGATTGAGCCTTTCTGAAACACTCTTTCTGTAGAAACTGCAATTGGACATTCTGAGCGCTAAGAGGCCTCTATTGGGAAAAATAATATCTTCAAATAAAAACTACACAGAAGCATTGTGTGAAACTTATTTCTGATATGTTCATTAAGCTAACAGAGTTAAACCATACTTTTGATTGCGCAGTTCTGAACACTCTTTCTGTAGAAAATGCAAGTGGACATTCGGAGCGCTAAGAGGGTAATAGTGGAATAAGGAATATATTCAAATATAAACTACACAGTAGCATTCTGTGAAAATTCTTTCTGTTCTGTGCATTCAACTAACAGAGTTGAACCTTACTTTTAATTGAGCCGTTCTGAAACACTCTTTCTGTAGAAACTGCAATTGGACATGCTAAGCGCTAAGAGGACTACATTGGGAAAAAGAATATCTTCAAATAAAAACTACACAGATGCATTCTGTGAAACTTATTTCTGATCTGTAAATTCATTTAACAGAGATAAAACATATTTTTGATTGAGCAGTTATGAAACACTCTTTTTGTAGAAAATGAAAGTGGAGATTCGGAGCGCTAAGAGGGTAATAGTGGAAAAAGGAATGTCTTCAAATATAAACTACACAGAATCATTCGGTGAAACTTCTTTCTGATCTGTTCATTCAGCTAACAGAGTTAAACCATACTTTTGATTGAGCAGATCTGAACACTCTTTGTGTAGAAAATGAAACTGGACATTTGGAGCGCTAAGAGCGAAGTGGTGGAAAAAGGAATATATTCAAATATAAACTACACAGAAGCATTCTGTGAAACTTCTTTCTGATCTGAGCATTCAGCTAACAGAGTTAAACCATACTTTTGATTGAGCAGTTTTGAAACACTCTGCCTGTAGAAAATGCAACTGGACATTCGTAGCGCTAAGTGGGTAATAGTGGAAAAAAGAATATGTTCAAATATAAATTACACAGAAGCATTGTATGAAACTTCTTTCTGTTCTGTGCATTCAACTAACAGAGTTGAACCTTACTTTTGATTGAGCCGTTCTGAAACACACTTTCTGTAGAAACTGCAATTGGACATTCTGAGCGCTAAGAGGCCTACATTGGGAAAAAGAATATCTTCAAATAAAAACTACACAGATGCATTCTGTGAAACTTATTTCTGATCTGTAAATTCAGTTAACAGAGATAAAACATATTTTTGATTGAGCAGTTATGAAACACTCTTTTTGTAGAAAATGCAAGTGGAGATTCGGAGCGCTAAGAGGGTAATAGTGGAAAAAGGAATGTCTTCAAATATAAACTACACAGAATCATTCGGTGAAACTTCTTTCTGATCTGTTCTTTCAGCTAACAGAGTTAAACCATACTTTTGATTGAGCAGATCTGAACACTCTTTGTGTAGAAAATGCAACTGGACATTTGGAGCGTTAAGAGCGAAGTGGTGGAAAAAGGAATATATTCAAATATAAACTACACAGAAGCATTCTGTGAAACTTCTTTCTGATCTGAGCATTCAGCTAACAGAGTTAAACCATACTTTTGATTGAGCAGTTTTGAAACACTCTGTCTGTAGAAAATGCAACTGGACATTCGTAGCGCTAAGTGGGTAATAGTGGAAAAAAGAATATGTTCAAATATAAACTACACAGAAGCATTGTATGAAACATCTTTCTGTTCTGTGCATTCAACTAACAGAGTTGAACCTTACTTTTGATTGAGCCGTTCTGAAACACTCTTTCTGTAGAAACTGCAATTGGACATTCTGAGCGCTAAGAGGCCTATATTGGGAAAAAGAATGTCTACAAATAAAAACTACACAGAAGAATTGTGTGAAACTTCTTTCTGTTCTGTTTGTTCAACTAAAAGTGTTGAACCTTAGTTTTGATTGAGCCGTTCTGAAACACTCTTTCTGTAGGAAATGCAAGTGGAGATTCGGAGCGCTAAGAGGGTAATAGTGGAAAAAGGAATGTCTCCAAATATAAACTACACAGAATCATTCTGTGAAACTTCTTTCTGATCTGTGCATTCAGCTAACAGAGTTAAACCATACTTTTGATTGAACAGATCTGAACACTCTTTCTGTAGAAAATGCAACTGGACATTTGGAGCGCTAAGAGAGTAGTAGTGGAAAAAGGAATATATTCAAATATAAACTACACAGAAGCATTCTGTGAAACTTCTTTCTGATCTGAGCATTCAGCTAACAGAGTTAAACCATACTTTTGATTGAGCAGTTTTGAAACACTCTGTCTGTAGAAAATGCAACTGGACATTCGTAGCGCCAAGTGGGTAATAGTGGAAAAAAGAATATGTTCAAATATAAACTACACAGAAGCATTGTATGAAACTTCTTTCTGTTCTGTGCATTCAACTAACAGAGTTGAACCTTACTTTTGATTGAGCCGTTCTGAAACACTCTTGCTGTAGAAACTGCAATTGGACATTCTGAGCGCTAAGAGGCCTATATTGGGAAAAAGAATGTCTACAAATAAAAACTACACAGAAGAATTGTGTGAAACTTCTTTCTGTTCTGTTTGTTCAACTAAAAGAGTTGAACCTTAGTTTTGATTGAGCCGTTCTGAAACACTCTTTCTGTAGAAAATGCAAGTGGACATTCGGAGCGCTAAGAGGGTAATAGTGGAAAAAGTAATGTCTCCAAATATAAACTACACAGAATCATTCTGTGAAACTTCTTTCTGATCTGTGCATTCAGCTAACAGAGTTAAACCATACTTTTGATTGAGCAGATCTGAACACTCTTTCTGTAGAAAATGCAACTGGACATTTGGAGCGCTAAGAGAGTAGTAGTGGAAAAAGGAATATATTCAAATATAAACTACACAGAAGCATTCTGTGAAACTTCTTTCTGATCTGAGCATTCAGCTAACAGATTTAAACCATACTTTTGATTGAGCAGTTTTGAAACACTCTGTCTGTAGAAAATGCAACTGGACATTCGTAGCGCCAAGTGGGTAATAGTGGAAAAAAGAATATGTTCAAATATAAACTACACAGAAGCATTGTATGAAACTTCTTTCGGTTCTGTGCATTCAACTAACAGAGTTGAACCTTACTTTTGATTGAGCCGTTCTGAAACTCTCTTTCTGTAGAAACTGCAATTGGACATTCTGAGCGCTAAGAGGCCTATATTGGGAAAAAGAATGTCTACAAATAAAAACTACACAGAAGAATTGTGTGAAACTTCTTTCTGTTCTGTTTGTTCAACTAAAATAGTTGAACCTTAGTTTTGATTGAGCCGTTCTGAAACACTCTTTCTGTAGAAAATGCAAGTGGAGATTCGCAGCGCTAAGAGGGTAATAGTGGAAAAAGGAATGTCTCCAAATATAAACTACACAGAATCATTCTGTGAAACTTCTTTCTGATCTGTGCATTCAGCTAACAGAGTTAAACCATACTTTTGATTGAGCAGATCTGAACACTCTTTCTGTAGAAAATGCAACTGGACATTTGGAGCGCTAAGAGAGTAGTAGTGGAAAAAGGAATATATTCAAATATAAACTACACAGAAGCATTCTGTGAAACTTCTTTCTGATCTGAGCATTCAGCTAACAGAGTTAAACCATACTTTTGATTGAGCAGTTTTGAAACACTCTGTCTGTAGAAAATGCAACTGGACATTCGTAGCGCTAAGTGGGTAACAGTGGAAAAAAGAATATGTTCAAATATAAACTACACAGAAGCATTGTATGAAACTACTTTCTGTTCTGTGCATTCAACTAACAGAGTTGAACCTTACTTTTGATTGAGCCTTTCTGAAACAGTCTTTCTGTAGAAACTGCAATTGGACATCCTGAGCGCTAAGAGGCCTCTATTGGGAAAAATAATATCTTCAAATAAAAACTACACAGAAGCATTGTGTGAAACTTATTTCTGATATGTTCATTAAGCTAACAGAGTTAAACCATACTTTTGATTGCGCAGTTCTGAACACTCTTTCTGTAGAAAATGCAAGTGGACATTCGGAGCGCTAAGAAGGTAATAGTGGAAAAAGGAATATATTCAAATATAAACTACACAGTAGCATTCTGTGAAAATTCTTTCTGTTCTGTGCATTCAACTAACAGAGTTGAACCTTACTTTTAATTGAGCCGTTCTGAAACACTCTTTCTGTAGAAACTGCAATTGGACATGCTAAGCGCTAAGAGGCCTACATTGGGAAAAAGAATATCTTCAAATAAAAACTACACAGATGCATTCTGTGAAACTTATTTCTGATCTGTAAATTCAGTTAACAGAGATAAAACATATTTTTGATTGAGCAGTTATGAAACACTCTTTTTGTAGAAAATGCAAGTGGAGATTCGGAGCGCTAAGAGGGTAATAGTGGAAAAAGGAATGTCTTCAAATATAAACTACACAGAATCATTCGGTGAAACTTCTTTCTGATCTGTTCTTTCAGCTAACAGAGTTAAACCATACTTTTGATTGAGCAGATCTGAACACTCTTTGTGTAGAAAATGCAACTGGACATTTTGAGCGTTAAGAGCGAAGTGGTGGAAAAAGGAATATATTCAAATATAAACTACACAGAAGCATTCTGTGAAACTTCTTTCTGATCTGAGCATTCAGCTAACAGAGTTAAACCATACTTTTGATTGAGCAGTTTTGAAACACTCTGTCTGTAGAAAACGCAACTGGACATTCGTAGCGCTAAGTGGGTAATAGTGGAAAAAAGAATATGTTCAAATATAAACTACACAGAAGCATTGTATGAAACTTCTTTCTGTTCTGTGCATTCAACTAACAGAGTTGAACCTTACTTTTGATTGAGCCGTTCTGAAACACTCTTTCTGTAGAAACTGCAATTGGACATTCTGAGAGCTAAGAGGCCTATATTGGGAAAAAGAATGTCTACAAATAAAAACTACACAGAAGAATTGTGTGAAACTTCTTTCTGTTCTGTTTGTTCAACTAAAAGAGTTGAACCTTAGTTTTGATTGAGCCGTTCTGAAACACTCTTTCTGTAGAAAATGCAAGTGGAGATTCGGAGCGCTAAGAGGGTAATAGTGGAAAAAGGAATGTCTCCAAATATAAACTACACAGAATCATTCTGTGAAACTTCTTTCTGATCTGTGCATTCAGCTAACAGAGTTAAACCATACTTTTGATTGAGCAGATCTGAACACTCTTTCTGCAGAAAATGCAACTGGACATTTGGAGCGCTAAGAGAGTAGTAGTGGAAAAAGGAATATATTCAAATATAAACTACACAGAAGCATTCTGTGAAACTTCTTTCTGATCTGAGCATTCAGCTAACAGAGTTAAACCATACTTTTGATTGAGCAGTTTTGAAACACTCTGTCTGTAGAAAATGCAACTGGACATTCGTAGCGCTAAGTGGGTAATAGTGGAAAAAAGAATATGTTCAAATATAAACTACACAGAAGCATTGTATGAAACTTCTTTCGGTTCTGTGCATTCAACTAACAGAGTTGAACCTTACTTTTGATTGAGCCATTGTGAAACTCTCTTTCTGTAGAAACTGCAATTGGACATTCTGAGCGCTAAGAGGCCTATATTGGGAAAAAGAATGTCTACAAATAAAAACTACACAGAAGAATTGTGTGAAACTTCTTTCTGTTCTGTTTGTTCAACTAAAAGAGTTGAACCTTAGTTTTGATTGAGCCGTTCTGAAACACTCTTTCTGTAGAAAATGCAAGTGGAGATTCGGAGCGCTAAGAGGGTAATAGTGGAAAAAGGAATGTCTCCAAATATAAACTACACAGAATCATTCTGTGAAACTTCTTTCTGATCTGTGCATTCAGTTAACAGAGTTAAACCATACTTTTGATTGAGCAGATCTGAACACTCTTTCTGTAGAAAATGCAACTGGACATTTGGAGCGCTAAGAGAGTAGTAGTGGAAAAAGGAATATATTCAAATATAAACTACACAGAAGCATTCTGTGAAACTTCTTTCTGATCTGAGCATTCAGCTAACAGAGTTAAACCATACTTTTGATTGAGCAGTTTTGAAACAATCTGTCTGTAGAAAATGCAACTGGACATTCGTAGCGCTAAGTGGGTAACAGTGGAAAAAAGAATATGTTCAAATATAAACTACACAGAAGCATTGTATGAAAATTCTTTCTGTTCTGTGCATTCAACTAACAGAGTTGAACCTTACTTTTGATTGAGCCTTTCTGAAACACTCTTTCTGTAGAAACTGCAATTGGACATTCTGAGCGCTAAGAGGCCTCTATTGGGAAAAATAATATCTTCAAATAAAAACTACACAGAAGCATTGTGTGAAACTTATTTCTGATATGTTCATTAAGCTAACAGAGTTAAACCATACTTTTGATTGCGCAGTTCTGAACACTCTTTCTGTAGAAAATGCAAGTGGACATTCGGAGCGCTAAGAAGGTAATAGTGGAAAAAGGAATATATTCAAATATAAACTACACAGTAGCATTCTGTGAAAATTCTTTCTGTTCTGTGCATTCAACTAACAGAGTTGAACCTTACTTTTAATTGAGCCGTTCTGAAACACTCTTTCTGTAGAAACTGCAATTGGACATGCTAAGCGCTAAGAGGCCTACATTGGGAAAAAGAATATCTTCAAATAAAAACTACACAGATGCATTCTGTGAAACTTATTTCTGATCTGTAAATTCAGTTAACAGAGATAAAACATATTTTTGATTGAGCAGTTATGAAACACTCTTTTTGTAGAAAATGCAAGTGGAGATTCGGAGCGCTAAGAGGGTAATAGTGGAAAAAGGAATGTCTTCAAATATAAACTACACAGAATCATTCGGTGAAACTTCTTTCTGATCTGTTCATTCAGCTAACAGAGTTAAACCATACTTTTGATTGAGCAGATCTGAACACTCTTTGTGTAGAAAATGAAACTGGACATTTGGAGCGCTAAGAGCGAAGTGGTGGAAAAAGGAATATATTCAAATATAAACTACACAGAAGCATTCTGTGAAACTTCTTTCTGATCTGAGCATTCAGCTAACAGAGTTAAACCATACTTTTGATTGAGCAGTTTTGAAACACTCTGCCTGTAGAAAATGCAACTGGACATTCGTAGCGCTAAGTGGGTAATAGTGGAAAAAAGAATATGTTCAAATATAAATTACACAGAAGCATTGTATGAAACTGCTTTCTGTTCTGTGCATTCAACTAACAGAGTTGAACCTTACTTTTGATTGAGCCGTTCTGAAACACACTTTCTGTAGAAACTGCAATTGGACATTCTGAGCGCTAAGAGGCCTACATTGGGAAAAAGAATATCTTCAAATAAAAACTACACAGATGCATTCTGTGAAACTTATTTCTGATCTGTAAATTCAGTTAACAGAGATAAAACATATTTTTGATTGAGCAGTTATGAAACACTCTTTTTGTAGAAAATGCAAGTGGAGATTCGGAGCGCTAAGAGGGTAATAGTGGAAAAAGGAATGTCTTCAAATATAAACTACACAGAATCATTCGGTGAAACTTCTTTCTGATCTGTTCTTTCAGCTAACAGAGTTAAACCATACTTTTGATTGAGCAGATCTGAACACTCTTTGTGTAGAAAATGCAACTGGACATTTGGAGCGTTAAGAGCGAAGTGGTGGAAAAAGGAATATATTCAAATATAAACTACACAGAAGCATTCTGTGAAACTTCTTTCTGATCTGAGCATTCAGCTAACAGAGTTAAACCATACTTTTGATTGAGCAGTTTTGAAACACTCTGTCTGTAGAAAATGCAACTGGACATTCGTAGCGCTAAGTGGGTAATAGTGGAAAAAAGAATATGTTCAAATATAAACTACACAGAAGCATTGTATGAAACATCTTTCTGTTCTGTGCATTCAACTAACAGAGTTGAACCTTACTTTTGATTGAGCCGTTCTGAAACACTCTTTCTGTAGAAACTGCAATTGGACATTCTGAGCGCTAAGAGGCCTATATTGGGAAAAAGAATGTCTACAAATAAAAACTACACAGAAGAATTGTGTGAAACTTCTTTCTGTTCTGTTTGTTCAACTAAAAGTGTTGAACCTTAGTTTTGATTGAGCCGTTCTGAAACACTCTTTCTGTAGGAAATGCAAGTGGAGATTCGGAGCGCTAAGAGGGTAATAGTGGAAAAAGGAATGTCTCCAAATATAAACTACACAGAATCATTCTGTGAAACTTCTTTCTGATCTGTGCATTCAGCTAACAGAGTTAAACCATACTTTTGATTGAACAGATCTGAACACTCTTTCTGTAGAAAATGCAACTGGACATTTGGAGCGCTAAGAGAGTAGTAGTGGAAAAAGGAATATATTCAAATATAAACTACACAGAAGCATTCTGTGAAACTTCTTTCTGATCTGAGCATTCAGCTAACAGAGTTAAACCATACTTTTGATTGAGCAGTTTTGAAACACTCTGTCTGTAGAAAATGCAACTGGACATTGGTAGCGCTAAGTGGGTAACAGTGGAAAAAAGAATATGTTCAAATATAAACTACACAGAAGCATTGTATGAAACTTCTTTCTGTTCTGTGCATTCAACTAACAGAGTTGAACCTTACATTTGATTGAGCCTTTCTGAAACACTCTTTCTGTAGAAACTGCAATTGGACATTCTGAGCGCTAAGAGGCCTCTATTGGGAAAAATAATATCTTCAAATAAAAACTACACAGAAACATTGTGTGAAACTTATTTCTGATATGTTCTTTAAGCTAACAGAGTTAAACCATACTTTTGATTGCGCAGTTCTGAACACTCTTTCTGTAGAAAATGCAAGTGGACATTCGGAGCGCTAAGAGGGTAATAGTGGAAAAAGGAATATATTCAAATATAAACTACACAGTAGCATTCTGTGAAAATTCTTTCTGTTCTGTGCATTCAACTAACAGAGTTGAACCTTACTTTTAATTGAGCCGTTCTGAAACACTCTTTCTGTAGAAACTGCAATTGGACATGCTAAGCGCTAAGAGGCCTACATTGGGAAAAAGAATATCTTCAAATAAAAACTACACAGATGCATTCTGTGAAACTTATTTCTGATCTGTAAATTCAGTTAACAGAGATAAAACATATTTTTGATTGAGCAGTTATGAAACACTCTTTTTGTATAAAATGCAAGTGGAGATTCGGAGCGCTAAGTGGGTAATAGTGGAAAAAGTAATGTCTTCAAATATAAACTACACAGAATCATTCGGTGAAATTTCTTTCTGATCTGTTCATTCAGCTAACAGAGTTAAACCATACTTTTGATTGAGCAGATCTGAACACTCTTTGTGTAGAAAATGCAACTGGACATTTGGAGCGCTAAGAGCGAAGTGGTGGAAAAAGGAATATATTCAAATATAAACTACACAGAAGCATTCTGTGAAACTTCTTTCTGATCTGAGCATTCAGCTAACAGAGTTAAACCATACTTTTGATTGAGCAGTTTTGAAACACTCTGTCTGTAGAAAACGCAACTGGACATTCGTAGCGCTAAGTGGGTAATAGTGGAAAAAAGAATATGTTCAAATATAAACTACACAGAAGCATTGTATGAAACTTCTTTCTGTTCTGTGCATTCAACTAACAGAGTTGAACCTTACTTTTGATTGAGCCGTTCTGAAACACTCTTTCTGTAGAAACTGCAATTGGACATTCTGAGAGCTAAGAGGCCTATATTGGGAAAAAGAATGTCTACAAATAAAAACTACACAGAAGAATTGTGTGAAACTTCTTTCTGTTCTGTTTGTTCAACTAAAAGAGTTGAACCTTAGTTTTGATTGAGCCGTTCTGAAACACTCTTTCTGTAGAAAATGCAAGTGGAGATTCGGAGCGCTAAGAGGGTAATAGTGGAAAAAGGAATGTCTCCAAATATAAACTACACAGAATCATTCTGTGAAACTTCTTTCTGATCTGTGCATTCAGCTAACAGAGTTAAACCATACTTTTGATTGAGCAGATCTGAACACTCTTTCTGCAGAAAATGCAACTGGACATTTGGAGCGCTAAGAGAGTAATAGTGGAAAAAGGAATATATTCAAATATAAACTACACAGAAGCATTCTGTGAAACTTGTTTCTGATCTGAGCATTCAGCTAACAGAGTTAAACCATACTTTTGATTGAGCAGTTTTGAAACACTCTGTCTGTAGAAAATGCAACTGGACATTCGTAGCGCTAAGTGGGTAATAGTGGAAAAAAGAATATGTTCAAATATAAACTACACAGAAGCATTGTATGAAACTTCTTTCGGTTCTGTGCATTCAACTAACAGAGTTGAACCTTACTTTTGATTGAGCCATTGTGAAACTCTCTTTCTGTAGAAACTGCAATTGGACATTCTGAGCGCTAAGAGGCCTATATTGGGAAAAAGAATATCTACAAATAAAAACTACACAGAAGAATTGTGTGAAACTTCTTTCTGTTCTGTTTGTTCAACTAAAAGAGTTGAACCTTAGTTTTGATTGAGCCGTTCTGAAACACTCTTTCTGTAGAAAATGCAAGTGGAGATTCGGAGCGCTAAGAGGGTAATAGTGGAAAAAGGAATGTCTCCAAATATAAACTACACAGAATCATTCTGTGAAACTTCTTTCTGATCTGTGCATTCAGCTAACAGAGTTAAACCATACTTTTGATTGAACAGATCTGAACACTCTTTCTGTAGAAAATGCAACTGGACATTTGGAGCGCTAAGAGAGTAGTAGTGGAAAAAGGAATATATTCAAATATAAACTACACAGAAGCATTCTGTGAAACTTCTTTCTGATCTGAGCATTCAGCTAACAGAGTTAAACCATACTTTTGATTGAGCAGTTTTGAAACACTCTGTCTGTAGAAAATGCAACTGGACATTGGTAGCGCTAAGTGGGTAACAGTGGAAAAAAGAATATGTTCAAATATAAACTACACAGAAGCATTGTATGAAACTTCTTTCTGTTCTGTGCATTCAACTAACAGAGTTGAACCTTACATTTGATTGAGCCGTTCTGAAACACTCTTTCTGTAGAAACTGCAATTGGACATTCTGAGCGCTAAGAGGCCTCTATTGGGAAAAATAATATCTTCAAATAAAAACTACACAGAAACATTGTGTGAAACTTATTTCTGATATGTTCTTTAAGCTAACAGAGTTAAACCATACTTTTGATTGCGCAGTTCTGAACACTCTTTCTGTAGAAAATGCAAGTGGACATTCGGAGCGCTAAGAGGGTAATAGTGGAAAAAGGAATATATTCAAATATAAACTACACAGTAGCATTCTGTGAAAATTCTTTCTGTTCTGTGCATTCAACTAACAGAGTTGAACCTTACTTTTAATTGAGCCGTTCTGAAACACTCTTTCTGTAGAAACTGCAATTGGACATGCTAAGCGCTAAGAGGCCTACATTGGGAAAAAGAATATCTTCAAATAAAAACTACACAGATGCATTCTGTGAAACTTATTTCTGATCTGTAAATTCAGTTAACAGAGATAAAACATATTTTTGATTGAGCAGTTATGAAACACTCTTTTTGTATAAAATGCAAGTGGAGATTCGGAGCGCTAAGTGGGTAATAGTGGAAAAAGTAATGTCTTCAAATATAAACTACACAGAATCATTCGGTGAAATTTCTTTCTGATCTGTTCATTCAGCTAACAGAGTTAAACCATACTTTTGATTGAGCAGATCTGAACACTCTTTGTGTAGAAAATGCAACTGGACATTTGGAGCGCTAAGAGCGAAGTGGTGGAAAAAGGAATATATTCAAATATAAACTACACAGAAGCATTCTGTGAAACTTCTTTCTGATCTGAGCATTCAGCTAACAGAGTTAAACCATACTTTTGATTGAGCAGTTTTGAAACACTCTGTCTGTAGAAAACGCAACTGGACATTCGTAGCGCTAAGTGGGTAATAGTGGAAAAAAGAATATGTTCAAATATAAACTACACAGAAGCATTGTATGAAACTTCTTTCTGTTCTGTGCATTCAACTAACAGAGTTGAACCTTACTTTTGATTGAGCCGTTCTGAAACACTCTTTCTGTAGAAACTGCAATTGGACATTCTGAGAGCTAAGAGGCCTATATTGGGAAAAAGAATGTCTACAAATAAAAACTACACAGAAGAATTGTGTGAAACTTCTTTCTGTTCTGTTTGTTCAACTAAAAGAGTTGAACCTTAGTTTTGATTGAGCCGTTCTGAAACACTCTTTCTGTAGAAAATGCAAGTGGAGATTCGGAGCGCTAAGAGGGTAATAGTGGAAAAAGGAATGTCTCCAAATATAAACTACACAGAATCATTCTGTGAAACTTCTTTCTGATCTGTGCATTCAGCTAACAGAGTTAAACCATACTTTTGATTGAGCAGATCTGAACACTCTTTCTGCAGAAAATGCAACTGGACATTTGGAGCGCTAAGAGAGTAATAGTGGAAAAAGGAATATATTCAAATATAAACTACACAGAAGCATTCTGTGAAACTTCTTTCTGATCTGAGCATTCAGCTAACAGAGTTAAACCATACTTTTGATTGAGCAGTTTTGAAACACTCTGTCTGTAGAAAATGCAACTGGACATTCGTAGCGCTAAGTGGGTAATAGTGGAAAAAAGAATATGTTCAAATATAAACTACACAGAAGCATTGTATGAAACTTCTTTCGGTTCTGTGCATTCAACTAACAGAGTTGAACCTTACTTTTGATTGAGCCATTGTGAAACTCTCTTTCTGTAGAAACTGCAATTGGACATTCTGAGCGCTAAGAGGCCTATATTGGGAAAAAGAATATCTACAAATAAAAACTACACAGAAGAATTGTGTGAAACTTCTTTCTGTTCTGTTTGTTCAACTAAAAGAGTTGAACCTTAGTTTTGATTGAGCCGTTCTGAAACACTCTTTCTGTAGAAAATGCAAGTGGAGATTCGGAGCGCTAAGAGGGTAATAGTGGAAAAAGGAATGTCTCCAAATATAAACTACACAGAATCATTCTGTGAAACTTCTTTCTGATCTGTGCATTCAGTTAACAGAGTTAAACCATACTTTTGATTGAGCAGATCTGAACACTCTTTCTGTAGAAAATGCAACTGGACATTTGGAGCGCTAAGAGAGTAGTAGTGGAAAAAGGAATATATTCAAATATAAACTACACAGAAGCATTCTGTGAAACTTATTTCTGATCTGAGCATTCAGCTAACAGAGTTAAACCATACTTTTGATTGAGCAGATTTGAAACACTCTGTCTGTAGAAAATGCAACTGGACATTCGTAGCGCAAAGTGGGTAACAGTGGAAAAAAGAATATGTTCAAATATAAACTACACAGAAGCATTGTATGAAACTTCTTTCTGTTCTGTGCATTCAACTAACAGAGTTGAACCTTACTTTTGATTGAGCCTTTCTGAAACACTCTTTCTGTAGAAACTGCAATTGGACATTCTGAGCGCTAAGAGGCCTCTATTGGGAAAAATAATATCTTCAAATAAAAACTACACAGAAGCATTGTGTGAAACTTATTTCTGATATGTTCATTAAGCTAACAGAGTTAAACCATACTTTTGATTGCGCAGTTCTGAACACTCTTTCTGTAGAAAATGCAAGTGGACATTCGGAGCGCTAAGAGGGTAATAGTGGAATAAGGAATATATTCAAATATAAACTACACAGTAGCATTCTGTGAAAATTCTTTCTGTTCTGTGCATTGAACTAACAGAGTTGAACCTTACTTTTAATTGAGCCGTTCTGAAACACTCTTTCTGTAGAAACTGCAATTGGACATGCTAAGCGCTAAGAGGCCTACATTGGGAAAAAGAATATCTTCAAATAAAAACTACACAGATGCATTCTGTGAAACTTATTTCTGATCTGTAAATTCATTTAACAGAGATAAAACATATTTTTGATTGAGCAGTTATGAAACACTCTTTTTGTAGAAAATGAAAGTGGAGATTCGGAGCGCTAAGAGGGTAATAGTGGAAAAAGGAATGTCTTCAAATATAAACTACACAGAATCATTCGGTGAAACTTCTTTCTGATCTGTTCATTCAGCTAACAGAGTTAAACCATACTTTTGATTGAGCAGATCTGAACACTCTTTGTGTAGAAAATGAAACTGGACATTTGGAGCGCTAAGAGCGAAGTGGTGGAAAAAGGAATATATTCAAATATAAACTACACAGAAGCATTCTGTGAAACTTCTTTCTGATCTGAGCATTCAGCTAACAGAGTTAAACCATACTTTTGATTGAGCAGTTTTGAAACACTCTGCCTGTAGAAAATGCAACTGGACATTCGTAGCGCTAAGTGGGTAATAGTGGAAAAAAGAATATGTTCAAATATAAATTACACAGAAGCATTGTATGAAACTTCTTTCTGTTCTGTGCATTCAACTAACAGAGTTGAACCTTACTTTTGATTGAGCCGTTCTGAAACACACTTTCTGTAGAAACTGCAATTGGACATTCTGAGTGCTAAGAGGCCTATATTGGGAAAAAGAATGTCTACAAATAAAAACTACACAGAAGAATTGTGTGAAACTTCTTTCTGTTCTGTTTGTTCATTAAAAGAGTTGAACTTTAGTTTTGATTGAGACGTTCTGAAACACTCTTTCTGTAGAAAATGCAAGTGGAGATTCGGAGCGCTAAGAGGGTAATAGTGGAAAAAGGAATGTCTCCAAATATAAACTACACAGAATCATTCTGTGAAACTTCTTTCTGATCTGTGCATTCAGCTAACAGAGTTAAACCATACTTTTGATTGAGCAGATCTGAACACTCTTTCTGTAGAAAATGCAACTGGACATTTGGAGCGCTAAGAGAGTAGTAGTGGAAAAAGGAATATATTCAAATATAAACTACACAGAAGCATTCTGTGAAACTTCTTTCTGATCTGAGCATTCAGCTAACAGAGTTAAACAATACTTTTGATTGAGCAGTTTTGAAACACTCTGTCTGTAGAAAATGCAACTGGACATTCGTAGCGCTAAGTGGGTAATAGTGGAAAAAAGAATATGTTCAAATATAAACTACACAGAAGCATTGTATGAAACTTCTTTCGGTTCTGTGCATTCAACTAACAGAGTTGAACCTTACTTTTGATTGAGCCGTTCTGAAACTCTCTTTCTGTAGAAACTGCAATTGGACATTCTGAGCGCTAAGAGGCCTATATTGGGAAAAAGAATGTCTACAAATAAAAACTACACAGAAGAATTGTGTGAAACTTCTTTCTGTTCTGTTTGTTCAACTAAAAGTGTTGAACCTTAGTTTTGATTGAGCCGTTCTGAAACACTCTTTCTGTAGGAAATGCAAGTGGAGATTCGGAGCGCTAAGAGGGTAATAGTGGAAAAAGGAATGTCTCCAAATATAAACTACACAGAATCATTCTGTGAAACTTCTTTCTGATCTGTGCATTCAGCTAACAGAGTTAAACCATACTTTTGATTGAGCAGATCTGAACACTCTTTCTGTAGAAAATGCAACTGGACATTTGGAGCGCTAAGAGAGTAGTAGTGGAAAAAGGAATATATTCAAATATAAACTACACAGAAGCATTCTGTGAAACTTCTTTCTGATCTGAGCATTCAGCTTACAGAGTTAAACCATACTTTTGATTGAGCAGTTTTGAAACACTCTGTCTGTAGAAAATGCAACTGGACATTCGTAGCGCTAAGTGGGTAACAGTGGAAAAAAGAATATGTTCAAATATAAACTACACAGAAGCATTGTATGAAACTTCTTTCTGTTCTGTGCATTCAACTAACAGAGTTGAACCTTACATTTGATTGAGCCTTTCTGAAACACTCTTTCTGTAGAAACTGCAATTGGACATTCTGAGCGCTAAGAGGCCTCTATTGGGAAAAATAATATCTTCAAATAAAAACTACACAGAAGCATTGTGTGAAACTTATTTCTGATATGTTCTTTAAGCTAACAGAGTTAAACCATACTTTTGATTGCGCAGTTCTGAACACTCTTTCTGTAGAAAATGCAAGTGGACATTCGGAGCGCTAAGAGGGTAATAGTGGAAAAAGGAATATATTCAAATATAAACTACACAGTAGCATTCTGTGAAAATTCTTTCTGTTCTGTGCATTCAACTAACAGAGTTGAACCTTACTTTTAATTGAGCCGTTCTGAAACACTCTTTCTGTAGAAACTGCAATTGGACATGCTAAGCGCTAAGAGGCCTACATTGGGAAAAAGAATATCTTCAAATAAAAACTACACAGATGCATTCTGTGAAACTTATTTCTGATCTGTAAATTCAGTTATCAGAGATAAAACATATTTTTGATTGTGCAGTTATGAAACACTCTTTTTGTAGAAAATGAAAGTGGAGATTCGGAGCGCTAAGAGGGTAATAGTGGAAAAAGGAATGTCTTCAAATATAAACTACACAGAATCATTCGGTGAAACTTCTTTCTGATCTGTTCATTCAGCTAACAGAGTTAAACCATACTTTTGATTGAGCAGATCTGAACACTCTTTGTGTAGAAAATGCAACTGGACATTTGGAGCGCTAAGAGCGAAGTGGTGGAAAAAGGAATATATTCAAATATAAACTACACAGAAGCATTCTGTGAAACTTCTTTCTGATCTGAGCATTCAGCTAACAGAGTTAAACCATACTTTTGATTGAGCAGTTTTGAAACACTCTGTCTGTAGAAAATGCAACTGGACATTCGTAGCGCTAAGTGGGTAATAGTGGAAAAAAGAATATGTTCAAATATAAATTACACAGAAGCATTGTATGAAACTTCTTTCTGTTCTGTGCATTCAACTAACAGAGTTGAACTTTACTTTTGATTGAGCCGTTCTGAAACACTCTTTCTGTAGAAACTGCAATTGGACATTCTGAGCGCTAAGAGGCCTATATTGGGAAAAAGAATGTCTACAAATAAAAACTACACAGAAGAATTGTGTGAGACTTCTTTCTGTTCTGTTTGTTCATTAAAAGAGTTGAACTTTAGTTTTGATTGAGCCGTTCTGAAACACTCTTTCTGTAGAAAATGCAAGTGGAGATTCGGAGCGCTAAGAGGGTAATAGTGGAAAAAGGAATGTCTCCAAATATAAACTACACAGAATCATTCTGTGAAACTTCTTTCTGATCTGTGCATTCAGCTAACAGAGTTAAAACATACTTTTGATTGAGCAGATCTGAACACTCTTTCTGTAGAAAATGCAACTGGACATTTGGAGCGCTAAGAGAGTAGTAGTGGAAAAAGGAATATATTCAAATATAAACTACACAGAAACATTCTGTGAAACTTCTTTCTGATCTGAGCATTCAGCTAACAGAGTTAAACCATACTTTTGATTGAGCAGTTTTGAAACACTCTGTCTGTAGAAAATGCAACTGGACATTCGTAGCGCCAAGTGGGTAATAGTGGAAAAAAGAATATGTTCAAATATAAACTACACAGAAGCATTGTATGAAATTACTTTCTGTTCTGTGCATTCAACTAACAGAGTTGAACCTTAGTTTTGATTGAGCGTTTCTGAAACACTCTTTCTGTAGAAACTGCAATTGAACATTCTGAGCGCTAAGAGGCCTATATTGGGAAAAATAATATCTTCAAATAAAAACTACACGGAAGAATTGTGTGAAACTTATTTCTGATATGTTCATTAAACTAACAGAGTTAAACCATACTTTTGATTGCGCAGTTCTGAACACTCTTTCTGTAGAAAATGCAAGTGGACATTCGGAGCGCTAAGAGTGTAATAGTGGAAAAAGGAATATATTCAAATATAAACTACACAGTAGCATTCTGTGAAAATTCTTTCTGTTCTGTGCATTCAACTAACAGAGTTGAACCTTACTTTTAATTGAGCCGTTGTGAAACACTCTTTCTGTAGAAACTGCAATTGGACATGCTAAGCGCTAAGAGGCCTACATTGGGAAAAAGAATATCTTCAAAAAAAACTACACAGATGCATTCTGTGAAACTTATTTCTGATCTGTAAATTCAGTTATCAGAGATAAAACATATTTTTGATTGAGCAGTTATGAAACACTCTTTTTGTAGAAAATGCAAGTGGAGATTCGGAGCACTAAGGGGGTAATAGTGGAAAAAGGAATGTCTTCAAATATAAACTACACAGAATCATTCGGGGAAACTTCTTTCTGATCTGTGCATTCAGCTAACAGAGTTAAACCATACTTTGATTGAGCAGATCTGAACACTCTTTGTGTAGAAAATGCAACTGGACATTTGGAGCGCTAAGAGCGTAGTAGTGGAAAAAGGAATATATTCAAATATAAACTACACAGAAGCATTCTGTGAAACTTCTTTCTGATCTGAGCATTCAGCTAACAGAGTTAAACCATACTTTTGATTGAGCAGTTTTGAAACACTCTGTCTGTAGAAAATGCAACTGGACATTCGTAGCGCTAAGTGGGTAATAGTGGAAAAAAGAATATGTTCAAATATAAACTACACAGAAGCATTGTATGAAACTTCTTTCTGTTCTGTTCATTCAACTAACAGAGTTGAACCTTACTTTTGATTGAGCCGTTCTGAAACACTCTTTCTGTAGAAACTGCAATTGGACATTCTGAGCGCTAAGAGGCCTATATTGGGAAAAAGAATGTCTACAAATAAAAACTACACAAAAGAATTGTGTGAAACTTCTTTCTGTTCTGTTTGTTCAACTAAAAGAGTTGAACCTTAGTTTTGATTGAGCCGTTCTGAAACACTCTTTCTGTAGAAAATGCAAGTGGAGATTCGGAGCGCTAAGAGGGTAATAGTGGAAAAAGGAATGTCTCCAAATATAAACTACACAGAATCACTCTGTGAAACTTCTTTCTGATCTGTGCATTCAGCTAACAGAGTTAAACCATACTTTTGATTGAGCAGATCTGAACACTCTTTCTGTAGAAAATGCAACTGGACATTTGGAGCGCTAAGAGAGTAGTAGTGGAAAAAGGAATATATTCAAATATAAACTACACAGAAGCATTCTGTGAAACTTCTTTCTGATCTGAGCATTCAGCTAACAGAATTAAACCATACTTTTGATTGAGCAGTTTTGAAACACTCTGTCTGTAGAAAATGCAACTGGACATTCGTAGCGCTAAGTGGGTAATAGTGGAAAAAAGAATATGTTCAAATATAAACTACACAGAAGCATTGTATGAAACTTCTTTCTGTTCTGTGCATTCAACTAACAGGGTTGAACCTTACTTTTGATTGAGCCTTTCTGAAACACTCTTTCTGTAGAAACTGCAATTGGACATTCTGAGCGCTAAGAGGCCTCTATTGGGAAAAATAATATCTTCAAATAAAAACTACACAGAAGAATTGTGTGAAACTTATTTCTGATATGTTCATTAAGCTAACAGAGTTAAGCCATACTTTTGATTGCGCAGTTCTGAACACTCTTTCTGTAGAAAATGCAAGTGGACATTCGGAGCGCTAAGAGGTTAATAGTGGAAAAAGGAATATATTCAAATATAAACTACACAGTAGCATTCTGTGAAAATTCTTTCTGTTCTGTGCATTCAACTAACAGAGTTGAACCTTACTTTTAATTGAGCCGTTGTGTAACACTCTTTCTGTAGAAACTGCAATTGGACATGCTAAGCGCTAAGAGGCCTACATTGGGAAAAAGAATATCTTCAAATAAAAACTACACAGATGCATTCTGTGAAACTTATTTCTGATCTGTAAATTCAGTTATCAGAGATAAAACATATTTTTGATTGAGCAGTTATGAAACAATCTTTTTGTAGAAAATGCAAGTGGAGACTCGGAGCGCTAAGAGGGTAATAGTGGAAAAAGGAATGTCTTCAAATATAAACTACACAGAATCATTCGGTGAAACTTCTTTCTGATCTGTGCATTCAGCTAACAGGGTTAAACCATACTTTTGATTGAGCAGATCTGAACACTCTTTCTTTAGAAAATGCAACTGGACATTTGGAGCGCTAAGAGCGTAGTAGTGGAAAAAGGAATATATTCAAATATAAACTACACAGAAGCATTCTGTGAAACTTCTTTCTGATCTGAGCATACAGCTAACAGAGTTAAACCATACTTTTGATTGAGCAGTTTTGAAACACTCTGTCTGTAGAAAATGCAACTGGACATTCGTAGCGCTAACTGGGTAATAGTGGAAAAAGGAATATGTTCAAATATAAACTACACAGAAGCATTGTATGAAACTTCTTTCTTTTCTGTGCATTCAAATAACAGAGTTGAACCTTACTTTTGATTGAGCCGTTCTGAAACACTCTTTCTGTAGAAACTGCAATTGGACATTCTGAGCGCTAGGAGGCCTATATTGGGAAAAAGAATGTCTACAAATAAAAACTACAGAGAAGAATTGTGTGAAACTTCTTTTTGTTCTGTTTGTTCAACTAAAAGAGTTGAACCTTAGTTTTGATTGAGCCGTTCTGAAACACTCTTTCTGTAGAAAATGCAAGTGGAGATTCGGAGCGCTAAGAGGGTAATAGTGGAAAAAGGAATGTCTCCAAATATAAACTACACAGAATCATTCTGTGAAACTTCTTTCTGATCTGTGCATTCAGCTAACAGAGTTAAACCATACTTTTGATTGAGCAGATCTGAACACTCTTTCTGTAGAAAATGCAACTGGACATTTGGAGCACTAAAAGAGTACTAGTGGAAAAAGGAATATATTCAAATATAAACTACACAGAAGCATTCTGTGAAACTTCTTTCTGATCTGAGCATTCAGCTAACAGAGTTAAACCATACTTTTGATTGAGCAGTTTTGAAACCCTCTGTCTGTAGAAAATGCAACTGGACATTCGTAGCGCTAAGAGGGTAAAAGTGGAAAAAAGAATATGTTCAAATATAAACTACACAGAAGCATTGTATGAAACTACTTTCTGTTCTGTGCATTCAACTAACAGAGTTGAACCTTACTTTTGATTGAGCCTTTCTGAAACACTCTTTCTGTAGAAACTGCAATTGGACATTCTGAGCGGTAAGAGGCCTCTATTGGGAAAAATAATATCTTCAAATAAAAACTACACAGAAGCATTGTGTGAAACCTGTTTCTGATATGTTCATTAAGCTAACAGAGTTAAACCATACTTTTGATTGCGCAGTTCTGAACACTCTTTCTGTAGAAAATGCAAGTGGACATTCGGAGCGCTAAGAGTTTAATAGTGGAAAAAGGAATATATTCAAATATAAACTACACAGTAGCATTCTGTGAAAATTCTTTCTGTTCTGTGCATTCAACTAACAGAGTTGAACCTTACTTTTGATTGAGCCGTTCTGAAACACTCTTTCTGTAGAAACTGCAATTGGACATGCTAAGCGCTAAGAGGCCTACATTGGGAAAAGGAATATCTTCAAATAAAAACTACACAGATGCATTCTGTGAAACTTATTTCTGATCTGTAAATTCAGTTAACAGAGATAAAACATATTTTTGATTGAGCAGTTATGAAACTCTCTTTTTGTAGAAAATGCAAGTGGAGATTCGGAGCGCTAAGAGGGTAATAGTGGAAAAAGGAATGTCTTCAAATATAAACTACACAGAATCATTCGGTGAAACTTCTTTCTGATCTGTGCATTCAGCTAACAGAGTTAAACCATACTTTTGTTTGAGCACATCTGAACACTCTTTCTGTAGAAAATGCAACTGGACATTTGGAGCGCTAAGAGCGTAGTAGTGGAAAAAGGAATATATTCAAATATAAACTACACAGAAGCATTCTGTGAAACTTCTTTCTGATCTGAGCATTCAGCTAACAGAGTTAAACCATAATTTTGATTGAGCAGTTTTGAAACACTCTGTCTGTAGAAAATGAGACTGGACATTCGTAGCGCTAAGTGGGTAATAGTGGAAAAAAGAATATGTTCAAATATAAACTACACAGAAGCATTGTATGAAACTTCTTTCTTTTCTTTGCATTCAAATAACAGAGTTGAACCTTACTTTTGATTGAGCCGTTCTGAAACACTCTTTCTGTAGAAACTGCAATTGGACATTCTGAGCGCTAGGAGGCCTATATTGGGAAAAAGAATGTCTACAAATAAAAACTACAGAGAAGAATTGTGTGAAACTTCTTTCTGTTCTGTTTGTTCAACTAAAAGAGTTGAACCTTAGTTTTGATTGAGCCGTTCTGAAACACTCTTTCTGTAGAAAATGCAAGTGGAGATTCGGAGCGCTAAGAGGGTAATAGTGGAAAAAGGAATGTCTCCAAATATAAACTACACAGAATCATTCTGTGAAACTTCTTTCTGATCTGTGCATTCAGCTAACAGAGTTAAACCATACTTTTGATTGAGCAGATCTGAACACTCTTTCTGTAGAAAATGCAACTGGACATTTGGAGCGCTAAGAGAGTACTAGTGGAAAAAGGAATATATTCAAATATAAACTACACAGAAGCATTCTGTGAAACTTCTTTCTGATCTGAGCATTCAGCTAACAGAGTTAAACCATACTTTTGATTGATCAGTTTTGAAACACTCTGTCTGTAGAAAATGCAACTGGACATTCGTAGCGCTAAGAGGGCAATAGTGGAAAAAAGAATATGTTCAAATATAAACTACACAGAAGCATTGTATGAAACTTCTTTCTGTTCTGTGCATTCAACTAACAGAGTTGAACCTTACTTTTGATTGAGCCTTTCTGAAACACTCTTTCTGTAGAAACTGCAATTGGACATTCTGAGCGCTAAGAGGCCTCTATTGGGAAAAATAATATCTTCAAATAAAAACTACACAGAAGCATTGTTTGAAACTTATTTCTGATATGTTCATTAAGCTAACAGAGTTAAACCATTCTTTTGATTGCGCAGTTCTGAACACTCTTTCTGTAGAAAATGCAAGTGGACATTCGGAGCGCTAAGAGGATAATAGTGGAAAAAGGAATATATTCAAATATAAACTACACAGTAGCATTCTGTGAAAATTATTTCTGTTCTGTGCATTCAACTAACAGAGTTGAACCTTACTTTTGATTGAGCCGTTCTGAAACACTCTTTCTGTAGAAACTGCAATTGGACATGCTAAGCGCTTAGAGGCCTACATTGGGAAAAAGAATATCTTCAAATAAAAACTACACAGATGCATTCTGTGAAACATATTTCTGATCTGTAAATTCAGTTAACAGAGATAAAACATATTTTTGATTGAGCAGTTATGAAACACTCTTTTTGTAGAAAATGCAAGTGGAGATTCGGAGCGCTAAGAGGGTAATAGTGGAAAAAGGAATGTCTTCAAATATAAACTACACAGAATCATTCGGTGAAACATCTTTCTGATCTGTGCATTCAGCTAACAGGGTTAAACCATACTTTTGATTGAGCAGATCTGAACACTCTTTCTGTAGAAAATGCAACTGGACATTTGGAGCGCTAAGAGCGTAGTAGTGGAAAAAGGAATATATTCAAATATAAACTACACAGAAGCATTCTGTGAAACTTCTTTCTGATCTGAGCATACAGCTAACAGACTTAAACCATACTTTTGATTGAGCAGTTTTGAAACACTCTGTCTGTAGAAAATGCAACTGGACATTCGTAGCGCTAAGTGGGTAATAGTGGAAAAAAGAATATGTTCAAATATAAACTACACAGAAGCATTGTATGAAACTTCTTTCTGTTCTGTGCATTCAACTAACAGAGTTGAACCTTACTTTTGATTGAGCCGTTCTGAAACACTCTCTCTGTAGAAACTGCAATTGGACATTCTGAGCGCTAGGAGGCCTATATTGGGAAATAGAATGTCTACAAATAAAAACTACAGAGAAGAATTGTGTGAAACTTCTTTCTGTTCTGTTTGTTCAACTAAAAGAGTTGAACCTTAGTTTTGATTGAGCCGTTCTGAAACACTCTTTCTGTAGAAAATGCAAGTGGAGATTCGGAGCGCTAAGAGGTTAATAGTGGAAAAAGGAATGTCTCCAAATATAAACTACACAGAATCATTCTGTGAAACTTCTTTCTGATCTGTGCATTCAGCTAACAGAGTTAAACCATACTTTTGATTGAGCAGATCTGAACACTCTTTCTGTAGAAAATGCAACTGGACATTTGGAGCACTAAGAGAGTACTAGTGGAAAAAGGAATATATTCAAATATAAACTACACAGAAGCATTCTGTGAAACTTCTTTCTGATCTGAGCATTCAGCTAACAGAGTTAAACCATACTTTTGATTGAGCAGTTTTGAAACCCTCTGTCTGTAGAAAATGCAACTGGACATTCGTAGCGCTAAGAGGGTAATAGTGGAAAAAAGAATATGTTCAAATATAAACTACACAGAAGCATTGTATGAAACTACTTTCTGTTCTGTGCATTCAACTAACAGAGTTGAACCTTACTTTTGATTGAGCCTTTCTGAAACACTCTTTCTGTAGAAACTGCAATTGGACATTCTGAGCGGTAAGAGGCCTCTATTGGGAAAAATAATATCTTCAAATAAAAACTACACAGAAGCATTGTGTGAAACCTGTTTCTGATATGTTCATTAAGCTAACAGAGTTAAACCATACTTTTGATTGCGCAGTTCTGAACACTCTTTCTGTAGAAAATTCAAGTGGACATTCGGAGCGCTAAGAGGGTAATAGTGGAAAAAGGAATATATTCAAATATAAACTACACAGTAGCATTCTGTGAAAATTCTTTCTGTTCTGTGCATTCAACTAACAGAGTTGAACCTTACTTTTGATTGAGCCGTTCTGAAACACTCTTTCTGTAGAAACTGCAATTGGACATGCTAAGCGCTAAGAGGCCTACATTGGGAAAAGGAATATCTTCAAATAAAAACTACACAGATGCATTCTGTGAAACTTATTTCTGATCTGTAAATTCAGTTAACAGAGATAAAACATATTTTTGATTGAGCAGTTATGAAACTCTCTTTTTGTAGAAAATGCAAGTGGAGATTCGGAGCGCTAAGAGGGTAATAGTGGAAAAAGGAATGTCTTCAAATATAAACTACACAGAATCATTCGGGGAAACTTCTTTCTGATCTGTGCATTCAGCTAACAGAGTTAAACCATACTTTTGATTGAGCACATCTGAACACTCTTTCTGTAGAAAATGCAACTGGACATTTGGAGCGCTAAGAGCGTATTAGTGGAAAAAGGAATATATTCAAATATAAACTACACAGAAGCATTCTGTGAAACTTCTTTCTGATCTGAGCATTCAGCTAACAGAGTTAAACCATACTTTTGATTGAGCAGTTTTGAAACACTCTGTCTGTAGAAAATGAGACTGGATATTCGTAGCGCTAAGTGGGTAATAGTGGAAAAAAGAATATGTTCAAATATAAACTACACAGAAGCATTGTATGAAACTTCTTTCTTTTCTTTGCATTCAAATAACAGAGTTGAACCTTACTTTTGATTGAGCCGTTCTGAAACACTCTTTCTGTAGAAACTGCAATTGGACATTCTGAGCGCTAGGAGGCCTATATTGGGAAAAAGAATGTCTACAAATAAAAACTACAGAGAAGAATTGTGTGAAACTTCTTTCTGTTCTGTTTGTTCAACTAAAAGAGTTGAACCTTAGTTTTGATTGAGCCGTTCTGAAACACTCTTTCTGTAGAAAATGCAAGTGGAGATTCGGAGCGCTAAGAGGGTAATAGTGGAAAAAGGAATGTCTCCAAATATAAACTACACAGAATCATTCTGTGAAACTTCTTTCTGATCTGTGCATTCAGCTAACAGAGTTAAACCATACTTTTGATTGAGCAGATCTGAACACTCTTTCTGTAGAAAATGCAACTGGACATTTGGAGCGCTAAGAGAGTAGTAGTGGAAAAAGGAATATATTCAAATATAAACTACACAGAAGCATTCTGTGAAACTTCTTTCTGATCTGAGCATTCAGCTAACAGAGTTAAACCATACTTTTGATTGAGCAGTTTTGAAACACTCTGTATGTAGAAAATGAAACTGGACATTCGTAGCGCTAAGTGGGTAATAGTGGAAAAAAGAATATGTTCAAATATAAACTACACAGAAGCATTGTATGAAACTTCTTTCTGTTCTGTGCATTCAACTAACAGAGTTGAACCTTACTTTTGATTGAGCCTTTCTGAAACACTCTTTCTGTAGAAACTGCAATTGGACATTCTGAGTGCTAAGAGGCCTCTATTGGGAAAAATAATATCTTCAAATAAAAACTACACAGAAGCATTGTGTGAAACTTATTTCTGATATGTTCATTAAGATAACAGAGTTAAACCATACTTTTGATTGCGCAGTTCTGAACACTCTTTCTGTAGATAATGCAAGTGGACATTCGGAGCGCTAAGAGGGTAATAGTGGAAAAAGGAATATATTCAAATATAAACTACACAGTAGCATTCTGTGAAAATTCTTTCTGTTCTGTGCATTCAACTAACAGAGTTGAACCTTCCTTTTGATTGAGCCGTTCTGAAACACTCTTTCTGTAGAAACTGCAATTGGACATGCTAAGCGCTAAGAGGCCTACATTGGGAAAAAGAATATCTTCAAATAAAAACTACACAGATGCATTCTGTGAAACTTATTTCTGATCTGTAAATTCAGTTAACAGAGATAAAACATATTTTTGATTGAGCAGTTATGAAACACTCTTTTTGTAGAAAATGCAAGTGGAGATTCGGAGCGCTAAGAGGGTAATAGTGGAAAAAGGAATGTCTTCAAATAAAAACTACACAGAATCATTCGGTGAAACTTCTTTCTGATCTGTGCATTCAGCTAACAGAGTTAAACCATACTTTTGATTGAGCAGATCTGAACACTCTTTCTGTAGAAAATGCAACTGGACATTTGGAGCGCTAAGAGCGTAGTAGTGGAAAAAGGAATATATTCAAATATAAACTACACAGAAGCATTCTGTGAAACTTCTTTCTGATCTGAGCATTCAGCTAACAGAGTTAAACCATACTTTTGATTGAGCAGTTTTGAAACACTCTGTCTGTAGAAAATGCAACTGGACATTCGTAGCGCTAAGTGGGTAATAGTGGAAAAAAGAATATGTTCAAATATAAACTACACAGAAGCATTGTATGAAACTTCTTTCAGTTCTGTGCATTCAACTAACAGAGTTGAACCTTACTTTTGATTGAGCCGTTCTGAAACACTCTTTCTGTAGAAACTGCAATTGGACATTCTGAGTGCTAAGAGGCCTATATTGGGAAAAAGAATGTCTACAAATAAAAACTACACAGAAGAATTGTGTGAAACTTCTTTCTGTTCTGTTTGTTCAACTAAAAGAGTTGAACCTTAGTTTTGATTGAGCCGTTCTGAAACACTCTTTCTGTAGAAAATGCAAGTGGAGATTCGGAGCGCTAAGAGGGTAATAGTGGAAAAAGGAATGTCTGCAAATATAAACTACACACAATCATTCTGTGAAACTTCTTTCTGATCTGTGCATTCAGCTAACAGAGTTAAAACATTCTTTTGATTGAGCAGATCTGAACACTCTTTCTGTAGAAAATGCTACTGTACATTTGGAGCGCTAAGAGAGTAGTAGTGGAAAAAGGAATATATTCAAATATAAACTACACAGAAGCATTCTGTGAAACTTCTTTCTGATCTGAGCATTCAGCTAACAGAGTTAAACCATACTTTTGACTGAGCAGTTTTGAAACACTCTGTCTGTAGAAAATGCAACTGGACATTCGTAGCGCTAAGTGGGTAATAGTGGAAAAAAGAATATGTTCAAATATAAACTACACAGAAACATTGTATGAAACTTCTTTCTGTTCTGTGCATTCAACTAACAGAGTTGAACCTTACTTTTGATTGAGCCTTTCTGAAACACTCTTTCTGTAGAAACTGCAATTGGACATTCTGAGCGCTAAGAGGCCTCTATTGGGAAAAATAATATCTTCAAATAAAAACTACACAGAAGCATTGTGTGAAACTTATTTCTGATATGTTCATTAAGCTAACAGAGTTAAACCATACTTTGGATTGCGCAGTTCTGAACACTCTTTCTGTAGAAAATGCAAGTGGACATTCGGAGCGCTAAGAGGGTAATAGTGGAAAAAGGAATATATTCAAATATAAACTACACAGTAGCATTCTGTGAAAATTCTTTCTGTTCTGTGCATTCAACTAACAGAGTTGAACCTTACTTTTGATTGAGCCGTTCTGAAACACTCTTTCTGTAGAAACTGCAATTGGACATGCTAAGCGCTAAGAGGCCTACATTGGGAAAAAGAATATCTTCAAATAAAAACTACACAGATGCATTCTGTGAAACTTATTTCTGATCTGTAAATTCAGTTAACAGAGATAAAACATATTTTTGATTGAGCAGTTATGAAACACTCTTTTTGTAGAAAATGCAAGTGGAGATTCGGAGCGCTAAGAGGGTAATAGTGGAAAAAGGAATGTCTCCAAATATAAACTACAGAGAATCATTCTGTGAAACTTCTTTCTGATCTGTGCATTCAGCTAACAGAGTTAAACCATACTTTTGATTGAGCAGATCTGAACACTCTTTCTGTAGAAAATGCAACTGGACATTTGGAGCGCTAAGAGAGTAGTAGTGGAAAAAGGAATATATTCAAATATAAACTACACAGAAACATTCTGTGAAACTTCTTTCTGATCTGAGCATTCAGCTAACAGAGTTAAACCATACTTTTGATTGAGCAGTTTTGAAACACTCTGTCTGTAGAAAATGCAACTGGACATTCGTAGCGCTAAGTGGGTAATAGTGGAAAAAAGAATATGTTCAAATATAAACTACACAGAAGCATTGTATGAAACTTCTTTCTGTTCTGTGCATTCAACTAACAGAGTTGAACCTTACTTTTGATTGAGCCGTTCTGAAACACTCTTTCTGTAGAAACTGCAATTGGACATTCTGAGCGCTAAGAGGCCTATATTGGGAAAAAGAATGTCTACAAATAAAAACTACACAGAAGAATTGTGTGAAACTTCTTTCTGTTCTGTTTGTTCAACTAAAAGAGTTGAACCTTAGTTTTGATTGAGCCGTTCTGAAACACTCTTTCTGTAGAAAATGCAAGTGGAGTTTCAGAGCGCTAAGAGGGTAATAGTGGAAAAAGGAATGTCTCCAAATATAAAATACACAGAATCATTCTGTGAAACTTCTTTCTGATCTGTGCATTCAGCTAACAGAGTTAAACCATACTTTTGATTGAGCAGATCTGAAAACTCTTTCTGTAGAAAATGCAACTGGACATTTGGAGCGCTAAGAGAGTAGTAGTGGAAAAAGTAATATATTCAAATATAAACTACACAGAAGCATTCTGTGAAACTACTTTCTGATCTGAGCATTCAGCTAACAGAGTTAAACCATACTTTTGATTGAGCAGTTTTGAAACACTCTGTCTGTAGAAAATGCAACTGGACATTCGTAGCGCTAAGTGGGTAATAGTGGAAAAAAGAATATGTTCAAATATAAACTACACAGAAGCATTGTATGAAACTTCTTTCTGTTCTGTGCATTCAACTAACAGAGTTGAACCTTACTTTTGATTGAGCCGTTCTGAAACACTCTTTCTGTAGAAACTGCAATTGGACATTCTGAGCGCTAAGAGGCCTATATTGGGAAAAAGAATGTCTACAAATAAAAACTACACAGAAGAATTGTGTGAAACTTCTTTCTGTTCTGTTTGTTCAACTAAAAGATTAGAACCTTAGTTTTGATTGAGCCGTTCTGAAACACTCTTTCTGTGGAAAATGCAAGTGGAGATTTGGAGCGCTAAGAGGGTAATAGTGGAAAAAGGAATGTCTCCAAATATAAACTACACAGAATCATTCTGTGAAACTTCTTTCTGATCTGTGCATTCAGCTAACAGAGTTAAACCATACTTTTGATTGAGCAGATCTGAACACTCTTTCTGTAGAAAATGCAACTGGACATTTGGAGCGCTAAGAGAGTAGTAGTGGAAAAAGGAATATATTCAAATATAAACTACACAGAAGCATTCTGTGAAACTTCTTTCTGATCTGAGCATTCAGCTAACAGAGTTAAACCATACTTTTGATTGAGCAGATCTGAACACTCTTTCTGTAGAAAATGCAACTGGATATTTGGAGCGCTAAGAGCGTAGTAGTGGAAAAAGGAATATATTCAAATATAAACTACACAGAAGCATTCTGTGAAACTTCTTTCTGATCTGAGCATTCAGCTAACAGAGTTAAACCATACTTTTGATTGAGCAGTTTTGAAACACTCTGTCTGTAGAAAATGCAACTGGACATTCGTAGCGCTAAGTGGGTAATAGTGGAAAAAGAATATGTTCAAATATAAACTACACAGAAGCATTGTATGAAACTTCTTTCTGTTCTGTGCATTCAACTAACAGAGTTGAACCTTACTTTTGATTGAGCCGTTCTGAAACACTCTTTCTGTAGAAACTGCAATTGGACATTCTGAGTGCTAAGAGGCCTATATTGGGAAAAAGAATGTCTACAAATAAAAACTACACAGAAGAATTGTGTGAAAATTCTTTCTGTTCTGTTTGTTCAACTAAAAGAGTTGAACCTTAGTTTTGATTGAGCCGTTCTGAAACACTCTTTCTGTAGAAAATGCAAGTGGAGATTCGGAGCGCTAAGAGGGTAATAGTGGAAAAAGGAATGTCTGCAAATATAAACTACACACAATCATTCTGTGAAACTTCTTTCTGATCTGTGCATTCAGCTAACAGAGTTAAAACATTCTTTTGATTGAGCAGATCTGAACACTCTTTCTGTAGAAAATGCTACTGTACATTTGGAGCGCTAAGAGAGTAGTAGTGGAAAAAGGAATATATTCAAATATAAACTACACAGAAGCATTCTGTGAAACTTCTTTCTGATCTGAGCATTCAGCTAACAGGGTTAAACCATACTTTTGACTGAGCAGTTTTGAAACACTCTGTCTGTAGAAAATGCAACTGGACATTCGTAGCGCTAAGTGGGTAATAGTGGAAAAAAGAATATGTTGAAATATAAACTACACAGAAACATTGTATGAAACTTCTTTCTGTTCTGTGCATTCAACTAACAGAGTTGAACCTTACTTTTGATTGAGCCTTTCTGAAACACTCTTTCTGTAGAAACTGCAATTGGACATTCTGAGCGCTAAGAGGCCTCTATTGGGAAAAATAATATCTTCAAATAAAAACTACACAGAAGCATTGTGTGAAACTTATTTCTGATATGTTCATTAAGCTAACAGAGTTAAACCATACTTTGGATTGCGCAGTTCTGAACACTCTTTCTGTAGAAAATGCAAGTGGACATTCGGAGCGCTAAGAGGGTAATAGTGGAAAAAGGAATATATTCAAATATAAACTACACAGTAGCATTCTGTGAAAATTCTTTCTGTTCTGTGCATTCAACTAACAGAGTTGAACCTTACTTTTGATTGAGCCGTTCTGAAACACTCTTTCTGTAGAAACTGCAATTGGACATGCTAAGCGCTAAGAGGCCTACATTGGGAAAAAGAATATCTTCAAATAAAAACTACACAGATGCATTCTGTGAAACTTATTTCTGATCTGTAAATTCAGTTAACAGAGATAAAACATATTTTTGATTGAGCAGTTATGAAACACTCTTTTTGTAGAAAATGCAAGTGGAGATTCGGAGCGCTAAGAGGGTAATAGTGGAAAAAGGAATGTCTCCAAATATAAACTACAGAGAATCATTCTGTGAAACTTCTTTCTGATCTGTGCATTCAGCTAACAGAGTTAAACCATACTTTTGATTGAGCAGATCTGAACACTCTTTCTGTAGAAAATGCAACTGGACATTTGGAGCGCTAAGAGAGTAGTAGTGGAAAAAGGAATATATTCAAATATAAACTACACAGAAACATTCTGTGAAACTTCTTTCTGATCTGAGCATTCAGCTAACAGAGTTAAACCATACTTTTGATTGAGCAGTTTTGAAACACTCTGTCTGTAGAAAATGCAACTGGACATTCGTAGCGCTAAGTGGGTAATAGTGGAAAAAAGAATATGTTCAAATATAAACTACACAGAAGCATTGTATGAAACTTCTTTCTGTTCTGTGCATTCAACTAACAGAGTTGAACCTTACTTTTGATTGAGCCGTTCTGAAACACTCTTTCTGTAGAAACTGCAATTGGACATTCTGAGCGCTAAGAGGCCTATATTGGGAAAAAGAATGTCTACAAATAAAAACTACACAGAAGAATTGTGTGAAACTTCTTTCTGTTCTGTTTGTTCAACTAAAAGAGTTGAACCTTAGTTTTGATTGAGCCGTTCTGAAACACTCTTTCTGTAGAAAATGCAAGTGGAGTTTCAGAGCGCTAAGAGGGTAATAGTGGAAAAAGGAATGTCTCCAAATATAAAATACACAGAATCATTCTGTGAAACTTCTTTCTGATCTGTGCATTCAGCTAACAGAGTTAAAACATACTTTTGATTGAGCAGATCTGAAAACTCTTTCTGTAGAAAATGCAACTGGACATTTGGAGCGCTAAGAGAGTAGTAGTGGAAAAAGGAATATATTCAAATATAAACTACACAGAAGCATTCTGTGAAACTTCTTTCTGATCTGAGCATTCAGCTAACAGAGTTAAACCATACTTTTGATTGAGCAGTTTTGAAACACTCTGTCTGTAGAAAATGCAACTGGACATTCGTAGCGCTAAGTGGGTAATAGTGGAAAAAAGAATATGTTCAAATATAAACTACACAGAAGCATTGTATGAAACTTCTTTCTGTTCTGTGCATTCAACTAACAGAGTTGAACCTTACTTTTGATTGAGCCGTTCTGAAACACTCTTTCTGTAGAAACTGCAATTGGACATTCTGAGCGCTAAGAGGCCTATATTGGGAAAAAGAATGTCTACAAATAAAAACTACACAGAAGAATTGTGTGAAACTTCTTTCTGTTCTGTTTGTTCAACTAAAAGATTTGAACCTTAGTTTTGATTGAGCCGTTCTGAAACACTCTTTCTGTGGAAAATGCAAGTGGAGATTTGGAGCGCTAAGAGGTTAATAGTGGAAAAAGGAATGTCTCCAAATATAAACTACACAGAATCATTCTGTGAAACTTCTTTCTGATCTGTGCATTCAGCTAACAGAGTTAAACCATACTTTTGATTGAGCAGATCTGAACACTCTTTCTGTAGAAAATGCAACTGGACATTTGGAGCGCGAAGAGAGTAGTAGTGGAAAAAGGAATATATTCAAATATAAACTACACAGAAGCATTCTGTGAAACTTCTTTCTGATCTGAGCATTCAGCTAACAGAGTTAAACCATACTTTTGATTGAGCAGTTTTGAAACACTCTGTCTGTAGAAAATGCAACTGGACATTCGTAGCGCCAAGTGGGTAATAGTGGAAAAAAGAATATGTTCAAATATAAACTACACAGAAGCATTGTATGAAATTTCTTTCTGTTCTGTGCATTCAACTAACAGAGTTGAACCTTAGTTTTGATTGAGCCTTTCTGAAACACTCTTTCTGTAGAAACTGCAATTGGACATTCTGAGCGCTAAGAGGCCTATATTGGGAAAAATAATATCTTCAAATAAAAACTACACAGAAGCATTGTGTGAAACTTATTTCTGATATGTTCATTAAGCTATCAGAGTTAAACCATACTTTTGATTGCGCAGTTCTGAACACTCTTTCTGTAGAAAATGCAAGTGGACATTCGGAGCGCTAAGAGGGTAATAGTGGAAAAAGGAATATATTCAAATATAAACTACACAGTAGCATTCTGTGAAAATTCTTTCTGTTCTGTGCATTCAACTAACAGAGTTGAACCTTACTTTTGATTGAGCCGTTCTGAAACACTCTTTCTGTAGAAACTGCAATTGGACATGCTAAGCGCTAAGAGGCCTACATTGGGAAAAAGAATATCTTCAAATAAAAACTACACAGATGCATTCTGTGAAACTTATTTCTGATCTGTAAATTCAGTTAACAGAGATAAAACATATTTTTGATTGAGCAGTTATGAAACACTCTTTTTGTAGAAAATGCAAGTGGAGATTCGGAGCGCTAAGAGGGTAATAGTGGAAAAAGGAATGTCTTCAAATATAAACTACACAGAATCATTCGGTGAAACTTCTTTCTGATGTGTGCATTCAGCTAACAGAGTTAAACCATACTTTTGATTGAGCAGATCTGAACACTCTTTCTGTAGAAAATGCAACTGGACATTTGGAGCGCTAAGAGCGTAGTAGTGGAAAAAGGAATATATTCAAATATAAACTACACAGAAGCATTCTGTGAAACTTCTTTCTGATCTGAGCATTCAGCTAACAGAGTTAAACCATACTTTTGATTGAGCAGTTTTGAAACACTCTGTCTGTAGAAAATGCAACTGGACATTCGTAGCGCTAAGTTGGTAATAGTGGAAAAAAGAATATGTTCAAATATAAACTACACAGAAGCATTGTATGAAACTTCTTTCTGTTCTGTGCATTCAACTAACAGAGTTGAACCTTACTTTTGATTGAGCCGTTCTGAAACACTCTTTCTGTAGAAACTGCAATTGGACATTCTGAGCGCTAAGAGGCCTATATTGGGAAAAAGAATGTCTACAAATAAAAACTACACAGAAGAATTGTGTGAAACTTCTTTCTGTTCTGTTTGTTCAACTAAAAGATTTGAACCTTAGTTTTGATTGAGCCGTTCTGAAACACTCTTTCTGTGGAAAATGCAAGTGGAGATTTGGAGCGCAAAGAGGGTAATAGTGGAAAAAGGAATGTCTCCAAATATAAACTACACAGAATCATTCTGTGAAACTTCTTTCTGATCTGTGCATTCAGATAACAGAGTTAAACCATACTTTTGATTGAGCAGATCTGAACACTCTTTCTGTAGAAAATGCAACTGGACATTTGGAGCGCTAAGAGAGTAGTAGTGGAAAAAGGAATATATTCAAATATAAACTACACAGAAGCATTCTGTGAAACTTCTTTCTGATCTGAGCATTCAGCTAACAGAGATAAACCATACTTTTGATTGAGCAGTTTTGAAACACTCTGTCTGTAGAAAATGCAACTGGACATTCGTAGCGCCAAGTGGGTAATAGTGGAAAAAAGAATATGTTCAAATATAAACTACACAGAAGCATTGTATGAAATTTCTTTCTGTTCTGTGCATTCAACTAACAGAGTTGAACCTTAGTTTTGATTGAGCCTTTCTGAAACACTCTTTCTGTAGAAACTGCAAGTGGACATTCTGAGCGCTAAGAGGCCTATATTGGGAAAAATAATATCTTCAAATAAAAACTACACAGAAGCATTGTGTGAAACTTATTTCTGATATGTTCATTAAGCTAACAGAGTTAAACCATACTTTTGATTGCGCAGTTCTGAACACTCTTTCTGTAGAAAATGCAAGTGGACATTCGGAGCGCTAAGAGGGTAATAGTGGAAAAAGGAATATATTCAAATATAAACTACACAGTAGCATTCTGTGAAAATTCTTTCTGTTCTGTGCATTCAACTAACAGAGTTGAACCTTACTTTTGATTGAGCCGTTCTGAAACACTCTTTCTGTAGAAACTGCAATTGGACATGCTAAGCGCTAAGAGGCCTACATTGGGAAAAAGAATATCTTCAAATAAAAACTACACAGATGCATTCTGTGAAACTTATTTCTGATCTGTAAATTCAGTTAACAGAGATAAAACATATTTTTGATTGAGCAGTTATGAAACACTCTTTTTGTAGAAAATGCAAGTGGAGATTCGGAGCGCTAAGAGGGTAATAGTGGAAAAAGGAATGTCTTCAAATATAAACTACACAGAATCATTCGGTGAAACTTCTTTCTGATCTGTGCATTCAGCTAACAGAGTTAAACCATACTTTTGATTGAGCAGATCTGAACACTCTTTCTGTAGAAAATGCAACTGGACATTTGGAGCGCTAAGAGAGTAGTAGTGGAAAAAGGAATATATTCAAATATAAACTACCCAGAAGCATTCTGTGAAATTTTTTTATTCTGAGCATTCAGCTAACAGAGTTAAACCATACTTTTGATTGAGCAGTTTTGAAACACTCTGTCTGTAGAAAATGCAACTGGACATTCGTAGCGCTAAGTGGGTAATAGTGGAAAAAAGAATATGTTCAAATATAAACTACACAGAAGCATTGTATGAAACTTCTTTCTGTTCTGTGCATTCAACTAACAGAGTTGAACCTTACTTTTGATTGAGCCGTTCTGAAACACTCTTTCTGTAGAAACTGCAATTGGACATTCTGAGCGCTAAGTGGCCTGTATTGGGAAAAAGAAGGTCTACAAATAAAAACTACACAGAAGAATTGTGTGAAACTTCTTTCTGTTCTGTTTGTTCAACTAAAAGAGTTGAACTTTAGTTTTGATTGAGCCGTTCTGAAACACTCTTTCTGTAGAAAATGCAAGTGGAGATTCGGATCGCTAAGAGGGTAATAGTGGAAAAAGGAATGTCTCCAAATATAAACTACACAGAATCATTCTGTGAAACTTCTTTCTGATCTGTGCATTCAGCTAACAGAGTTAAACCATACTTTTGATTGAGCAGATCTGAACACTCTTTCTGTAGAAAATGCAACTGGACATTTGGAGCGCTAAGAGAGTAGTAGTGGAAAAAGGAATATATTCAAATATAAACTACACAGAAGCATTCTGTGAAACTTCTTTCTGATCTGAGCATTCAGCTAACAGAGTTAAACCATACTTTTGATTGAGCAGTTTTGAAACACTCTGTCTGTAGAAAATGCAACTGGACATTCGTAGCGCCAAGTGGGTAATAGTGGAAAAAAGAATATGTTCAAATATAAACTACACAGAACCATTGTATGAAATTACTTTCTGTTCTGTGCATTCAACTAACAGAGTTGAACCTTAGTTTTGATTGAGCCTTTCTGAAACACTCTTTCTGTAGAAACTGCAATTGGACATTCTGAGCGCTAAGAAGCCTATATTGGGAAAAATAATATCTTCAAATAAAAACTACACAGAAGCATTGTGTGAAACTTATTTCTGATATGTTCATTAAGCTAACAGAGTTAAACCATACTATTGATTGCGCAGTTCTGAACACTCTTTCTGTAGAAAATGCAAGTGGACATTCGGAGCGCTAAGAAGGTAATAGTGGAAAAAGGAATATATTCAAATATAAACTACACAGTAGCATTCTGTGAAAATACTTTCTGTTCTGTGCATTCAACTAACAGAGTTGAACCTTACTTTTGATTGAGCCGTTCTGAAACACTCTTTCTGTAGAAACTGCAATTGGACATGCTAAGCGCTAAGAGGCCTACATTGGGAAAAAGAATATCTTCAAATAAAAACTACACAGATGCATTCTGTGAAACATATTTCTGATCTGTAAATTCAGTTAACAGAGATAAAACATATTTTTGATTGAGCAGCTATGAAACACTCTTTTTGTAGAAAATGCAAGTGGAGATTCGGAGCGCTAAGAGGGTAATAGTGGAAAAAGGAATGTCTTCAAATATAAACTACACAGAATCATTCGGTGAAACTTCTTTCTGATCTGTGCATTCAGCTAACAGAGTTAAACCATACTTTTGATTGAGCAGATCTGAACACTCTTTCTGTAGAAAATGCAACTGGACATTTGGAGCGCTAAGAGCGTAGTAGTGGAAAAAGGAATATATTCAAATATAAACTACACAGAAGCATTCTGTGAAACTTCTTTCTGATCTGAGCATTCAGCTAACAGAGTTAAACCATACTTTTGATTGAGCAGTTTTGAAACACTCTGTCTGTAGAAAATGCAACTGGACATTCGTAGCGCTAAGTGGGTAATAGTGGAAAAAAGAATATGTTCAAATATAAACTACACAGAAGCATTGTATGAAACTTCTTTCTGTTCTGTGCATTCAACTAACAGAGTTGAACCTTACTTTTGATTGAGCCGTTCTGAAACACTCTTTCTGTAGAAACTGCAATTGGACATTCTGAGCGCTAAGAGGCCTATATTGGGAAAAAGAATGTCTACAAATAAAAACTACACAGAAGAATTGTGTGAAACTACTTTCTGTTCTGTTTGTTCAACTAAAAGAGTTGAACCTTAGTTTTGATTGAGCCGTTCTGAAACACTCTTTCTGTAGAAAATGCAAGTGGAGATTCGTAGCGCTAAGAGGGTAATAGTGGAAAAAGGAATGTCTCCAAATATAAACTACACAGAATCATTCTGTGAAACTTCTTTCTGATCTGTGCATTCAGCTAACAGAGTTAAACCATACTTTTGATTGAGCAGATCTGAACACTCTTTCTGTAGAATATGCAACTGGACATTTGGAGCGCTAAGAGAGTATTAGTGGAAAAAGGAATATATTCAAATATAAACTACACAGAAGCATTCTGTGAAACTTCTTTCTGATCTGAGCATTCAGCTAACAGAGTTAAACCATACTTTTGATTGAGCAGTTTTGAAACACTCTGTCTGTAGAAAATGCAACTGGACATTCGTAGCGCCAAGTGGGTAATAGTGGAAAAAAGAATATGTTCAAATATAAACTACACGGAAGCATTGTATGAAATTTCTTTCTGTTCTGTGCATTCAACTAACAGAGTTGAACCTTAGTTTTGATTGAGCCTTTCTGAAACACTCTTTCTGTAGAAACTGCAAGTGGACATTCTGAGCGCTAAGAGGCCTATATTGGGAAAAATAATATCTTCAAATAAAAACTACACAGAAGCATTGTGTGAAACTTATTTCTGATATGTTCATTAAGCTAACAGAGTTAAACCATACTTTTGATTGCGCAGTTCTGAACACTCTTTCTGTAGAAAATGCAAGTGGACATTCGGAGCGCTAAGAGGGTAATAGTGGAAAAAGGAATATATTCAAATATAAACTACACAGTAGCATTCTGTGAAAATTCTTTCTGTTCTGTGCATTCAACTAACAGAGTTGAACCTTACTTTTGATTGAGCCGTTCTGAAACACTCTTTCTGTAGAAACTGCAATTGGACATGCTAAGCGCTAAGAGGCCTACATTGGGAAAAAGAATATCTTCAAATAAAAACTACACAGATGCATTCTGTGAAACTTATTTCTGATCTGTAAATTCAGTTAACAGAGATAAAACATATTTTTGATTGAGCAGTTATGAAACACTCTTTTTGTAGAAAATGCAAGTGGAGATTCGGAGCGCTAAGAGGGTAATAGTGGAAAAAGGAATGTCTTCAAATATAAACTACACAGAATCATTCGGTGAAACTTCTTTCTGATCTGTGCATTCAGCTAACAGAGTTAAACCATACTTTTGATTGAGCAGATCTGAACACTCTTTCTGTAGAAAATGCAACTGGACATTTGGAGCGCTAAGAGAGTAGTAGTGGAAAAAGGAATATATTCAAATATAAACTACCCAGAAGCATTCTGTGAAATTTTTTTATTCTGAGCATTCAGCTAACAGAGTTAAACCATACTTTTGATTGAGCAGTTTTGAAACACTCTGTCTGTAGAAAATGCAACTGGACATTCGTAGCGCTAAGTGGGTAATAGTGGAAAAAAGAATATGTTCAAATATAAACTACACAGAAGCATTGTATGAAACTTCTTTCTGTTCTGTGCATTCAACTAACAGAGTTGAACCTTACTTTTGATTGAGCCGTTCTGAAACACTCTTTCTGTAGAAACTGCAATTGGACATTCTGAGCGCTAAGAGGCCTATATTGGGAAAAAGAATGTCTACAAATAAAAACTACACAGAAGAATTGTGTGAAACTACTTTCTGTTCTGTTTGTTCAACTAAAAGAGTTGAACCTTAGTTTTGATTGAGCCGTTCTGAAACACTCTTTCTGTAGAAAATGCAAGTGGAGATTCGTAGCGCTAAGAGGGTAATAGTGGAAAAAGGAATGTCTCCAAATATAAACTACACAGAATCATTCTGTGAAACTTCTTTCTGATCTGTGCATTCAGCTAACAGAGTTAAACCATACTTTTGATTGAGCAGATCTGAACACTCTTTCTGTAGAATATGCAACTGGACATTTGGAGCGCTAAGAGAGTATTAGTGGAAAAAGGAATATATTCAAATATAAACTACACAGAAGCATTCTGTGAAACTTCTTTCTGATCTGAGCATTCAGCTAACAGAGTTAAACCATACTTTTGATTGAGCAGTTTTGAAACACTCTGTCTGTAGAAAATGCAACTGGACATTCGTAGCGCCAAGTGGGTAATAGTGGAAAAAAGAATATGTTCAAATATAAACTACACGGAAGCATTGTATGAAATTTCTTTCTGTTCTGTGCATTCAACTAACAGAGTTGAACCTTAGTTTTGATTGAGCCTTTCTGAAACACTCTTTCTGTAGAAACTGCAATTGGACATTCTGAGCGCTAAGAGGCCTATATTGGGAAAAATAATATCTTCAAATAAAAACTACACAGAAGCATTGTGTGAAACTTATTTCTGATATGTTCATTAAGCTAACAGAGTTAAACCATACTTTTGATTGCGCAGTTCTGAACACTCTTTCTGTAGAAAATGCAAGTGGACATTCGGAGCGCTAAGAGGGTAATAGTGGAAAAAGGAATATATTCAAATATAAACTACACAGTAGCATTCTGTGAAAATTCTTTCTGTTCTGTGCATTCAACTAACAGAGTTGAGCCTTACTTTTGATTGAGCCGTTCTGAAACACTCTTTCTGTAGAAACTGCAATTGGACATGCTAAGCGCTAAGAGGCCTACATTGGGAAAATGAATATCTTCAAATAAAAACTACACAGATGCATTCTGTGAAACTTATTTCTGATCTGTAAATTCAGTTAACAGAGATAAAACATATTTTTGATTGAGCAGCTATGAAACACTCTTTTTGTAGAAAATGCAAGTGGAGATTCGGAGCGCTAAGAGGGTAATAGTGGAAAAAGGAATGTCTTCAAATATAAACTACACAGAATCATTCGGTGAAACTTCTTTCTGATCTGTGCATTCAGCTAACAGAGTTAAACCATACTTTTGATTGAGCAGATCTGAACACTCTTTGTGTAGAAAATGCAACTGGACATTTGGAGCGCTAAGAGCGTAGTAGTGGAAAAAGGAATATATTCAAATATAAACTACACAGAAGCATTCTGTGAAACTTCTTTCTGATCTGAGCATTCAGCTAACAGAGTTAAACCATACTTTTGATTGAGCAGTTTTGAAACACTCTGTCTGTAGAAAATGCAACTGGACATTCGTAGCGCTAAGTGGGTAATAGTGGAAAAAAGAATATGTTCAAATATAAACTACACAGAAGCATTGTATGAAACTTCTTTCTGTTCTGTGCATTCAACTAACAGAGTTGAACCTTACTTTTGATTGAGCCGTTCTGAAACACTCTTTCTGTAGAAACTGCAATTGGACATTCTGAGCGCTAAGAGGCCTACATTGGGAAAAAGAATGTCTACAAATAAAAACTACACAGAAGAATTGTGTGAAACTACTTTCTGTTCTGTTTGTTCAACTAAAAAGTTGAATCTTAGTTTTGATTGAGCCGTTCTGAAACACTCTTTCTCTAGAAAATGCAAGTGGAGATTCGGAGCGCTAAGAGGGTAATAGTGGAAAAAGGAATGTCTCCAAATATAAACTACACAGAATCATTCTGTGAAACTTCTTTCTGATCTGTGCATTCAGCTAACAGAGTTAAACCATACTTTTGATTGAGCAGATCTGAACACTCTTTCTGTAGAAAATGCAACTGGACATTTGGAGCGCTAAGAGAGTAGTAGTGGAAAAAGGAATATATTCAAATATAAACTACACAGAAGCATTCTGTGAAACTTCTTTCTGATCTGAGCATTCAGCTAACAGAGTTAAACCATACTTTTGATTGAGCAGTTTTGAAACACTCTGTCTGTAGAAAATGCAACTGGACATTCGTAGCGCTAAGTGGGTAATAGTGGAAAAAAGAATATGTTCAAATATAAACTACACAGAAGCATTGTATGAAACTTCTTTCTGTTCTGTGCATTCAACTAACAGAGTTGAACCTTACTTTTGATTGAGCCGTTCTGAAACACTCTTTCTGTAGAAACTGCAATTGGACATTCTGAGCGCTAAGAGGCCTATATTGGGAAAAAGAATGTCTACAAATAAAAACTACACAGAAGAATTGTGTGAAACTTCTTTCTGTTCTGTTTGTTCAACTAAAAGAGTTGAACCTTAGTTTTGATTGAGCCGTTCTGAAACACTCTTTCTGTAGAAAATGCAAGTGGACATTCGGAGCGCTAAGAGGGTAATAGTGGAAAAAGTAATGTCTCCAAATATAAACTACACAGAATCATTCTGTGAAACTTATTTCTGATCTGTGCATTCAGCTAACAGAGTTAAACCATACTTTTGATTGAGCAGATCTGAACACTCTTTCTGTAGAAAATGCAACTGGACATTTGGAGCGCTAGGAGAGTAGTAGTGGAAAAAGGAATATATTCAAATATAAACTACACAGAAGCATTCTGTGAAACTTCTTTCTGATCTGAGCATTCAGCTAACAGAGTTAAACCATACTTTTGATTGAGCAGTTTTGAAACACTCTGTCTGTAGAAAATGCAACTGGACATTCGTAGCGCCAATTGGGTAATAGTGGAAAAAAGAATATGTTCAAATATAAACTACACAGAAGCATTGTATGAAATTTCTTTCTGTTCTGTGCATTCAACTAACAGAGTTGAACCTTAGTTTTGATTGAGCCTTTCTGAAACACTCTTTCTGTAGAAACTGCAATTGGACATTCTGAGCGCTAAGAGGCCTCTATTGGGAAAAATAATATCTTCAAATAAAAACTACACAGAAGCATTGTGTGAAACTTATTTCTGATATGTTCATTAAGCTAACAGAGTTAAACCATACTTTGGATTGCGCAGTTCTGAACACTCTTTCTGTAGAAAATGCAAGTGGACATTCGGAGCGCTAAGAGGGTAATAGTGGAAAAAGGAATATATTCAAATATAAACTACACAGTAGCATTCTGTGAAAATTCTTTCTGTTCTGTGCATTCAACTAACAGAGTTGAACCTTACTTTTAATTGAGCCGTTCTGAAACACTCTTTCTGTAGAAACTGCAATTGGACATGCTAAGCGCTAAGAGGCCTACATTGGGAAAAAGAATATCTTCAAATAAAAACTACACAGATGCATTCTGTGAAACTTATTTCTGATCTGTAAATTCAGTTAACAGAGATAAAACATATTTTTGATTGAGCAGCTATGAAACACTCTTTTTGTAGAAAATGCAAGTGGAGATTCGGAGCGCTAAGAGGGTAATAGTGGAAAAAGGAATGTCTTCAAATATAAACTACACAGAATCATTCGGTGAAACTTCTTTCTGATCTGTGCATTCAGCTAACAGAGTTAAACCATACTTTTGATTGAGCAGATCTGAACACTCTTTGTGTAGAAAATGCAACTGGACATTTGGAGCGCTAAGAGCGTAGTAGTGGAAAAAGGAATATATTCAAATATAAACTACACAGAAGCATTCTGTGAAACTTCTTTCTGATCTGAGCATTCAGCTAACAGAGTTAAACCATACTTTTGATTGAGCAGTTTTGAAACACTCTGTCTGTAGAAAATGCAACTGGACATTCGTAGCGCTAAGTGGGTAATAGTGGAAAAAAGAATATGTTCAAATATAAACTACACAGAAGCATTGTATGAAACTTCTTTCTGTTCTGTGCATTCAACTAACAGAGTTGAACCTTACTTTTGATTGAGCCGTTCTGAAACACTCTTTCTGTAGAAACTGCAATTGGACATTCTGAGCGCTAAGAGGCCTACATTGGGAAAAAGAATGTCTACAAATAAAAACTACACAGAAGAATTGTGTGAAACTACTTTCTGTTCTGTTTGTTCAACTAAAAAGTTGAATCTTAGTTTTGATTGAGCCGTTCTGAAACACTCTTTCTCTAGAAAATGCAAGTGGAGATTCGGAGCGCTAAGAGGGTAATAGTGGAAAAAGGAATGTCTCCAAATATAAACTACACAGAATCATTCTGTGAAACTTCTTTCTGATCTGTGCATTCAGCTAACAGAGTTAAACCATACTTTTGATTGAGCAGATCTGAAAACTCTTTCTGTAGAAAATGCAACTGGACATTTGGAGCGCTAAGAGAGTAGTAGTGGAAAAAGGAATATATTCAAATATAAACTACACAGAAGCATTCTGTGAAACTTCTTTCTGATCTGAGCATTCAGCTAACAGAGTTAAACCATACTTTTGATTGAGCAGTTTTGAAACACTCTGTCTGTAGAAAATGCAACTGGACATTCGTAGCGCTAAGTGGGTAATAGTGGAAAAAAGAATATGTTCAAATATAAACTACACAGAAGCATTGTATGAAACTCCTTTCTGTTCTGTGCATTCAACTAACAGAGTTGAACCTTACTTTTGATTGAGCCGTTCTGAAACACTCTTTCTGTAGAAACTGCAATTGGACATTCTGAGCGCTAAGAGGCCTATATTGGGAAAAAGAATGTCTACAAATAAAAACTACACAGAAGAATTGTGTGAAACTTCTTTCTGTTCTGTTTGTTCAACTAAAAGATTTGAACCTTAGTTTTGATTGAGCCGTTCTGAAACACTCTTTCTGTGGAAAATGCAAGTGGAGATTTGGAGCGCTTAGAGGGTAATAGTGGAAAAAGGAATGTCTCCAAATATAAACTACACAGAATCATTCTGTGAAACTTCTTTCTGATCTGTGCATTCAGATAACAGAGTTAAACCATACTTTTGATTGAGCAGATCTGAACACTCTTTCTGTAGAAAATGCAACTGGACATTTGGAGCGCTAAGAGAGTAGTAGTGGAAAAAGGAATATATTCAAATATAAACTACACAGAAGCATTCTGTGAAACTTCTTTCTGATCTGAGCATTCAGCTAACAGAGATAAACCATACTTTTGATTGAGCACTTTTGAAACACTCTGTCTGTAGAAAATGCAACTGGACATTCGTAGCGCCAAGTGGGTAATAGTGGAAAAAAGAATATGTTCAAATATAAACTACACAGAAGCATTGTATGAAATTTCTTTCTGTTCTGTGCATTCAACTAACAGAGTTGAACCTTAGTTTTGATTGAGCCTTTCTGAAACACTCTTTCTGTAGAAACTGCAAGTGGACATTCTGAGCGCTAAGAGGCCTATATTGGGAAAAATAATATCTTCAAATAAAAACTACACAGAAGCATTGTGTGAAACTTATTTCTGATATGTTCATTAAGCTAACAGAGTTAAACCATACTTTTGATTGCGCAGTTCTGAACACTCTTTCTGTAGAAAATGCAAGTGGACATTCGGAGCGCTAAGAGGGTAATAGTGGAAAAAGGAATATATTCAAATATAAACTACACAGTAGCATTCTGTGAAAATTCTTTCTGTTCTGTGCATTCAACTAACAGAGTTGAACCTTACTTTTGATTGAGCCGTTCTGAAACACTCTTTCTGTAGAAACTGCAATTGGACATGCTAAGCGCTAAGAGGCCTACATTGGGAAAAAGAATACCTTCAAATAAAAACTACACAGATGCATTCTGTGAAACTTATTTCTGATCTGTAAATTCAGTTAACAGAGATAAAACATATTTTTGATTGAGCAGTTATGAAACACTCTTTTTGTAGAAAATGCAAGTGGAGATTCGGAGCGCTAAGAGGGTAATAGTGGAAAAAGGAATGTCTTCAAATATAAACTACACAGAATCATTCGGTGAAACTTCTTTCTGATCTGTGCATTCAGCTAACAGAGTTAAACCATACTTTTGATTGAGCAGATCTGAACACTCTTTCTGTAGAAAATGCAACTGGACATTTGGAGCGCTAAGAGAGTAGTAGTGGAAAAAGGAATATATTCAAATATAAACTACCCAGAAGCATTCTGTGAAATTTTTTTATTCTGAGCATTCAGCTAACAGAGTTAAACCATACTTTTGATTGAGCAGTTTTGAAACACTCTGTCTGTAGAAAATGCAACTGGACATTCGTAGCGCTAAGTGGGTAATAGTGGAAAAAAGAATATGTTCAAATATAAACTACACAGAAGCATTGTATGAAACTTCTTTCTGTTCTGTGCATTCAACTAACAGAGTTGAACCTTACTTTTGATTGAGCCGTTCTGAAACACTCTTTCTGTAGAAACTGCAATTGGACATTGTGAGCGCTAAGTGGCCTGTATTGGGAAAAAGAATGTCTACAAATAAAAACTACACAGAAGAATTGTGTGAAACTTCTTTCTGTTCTGTTTGTTCAACTAAAAGAGTTGAACTTTAGTTTTGATTGAGCCGTTCTGAAACACTCTTTCTGTAGAAAATGCAAGTGGAGATTCGGATCGCTAAGAGGGTAATAGTGGAAAAAGGAATGTCTCCAAATATAAACTACACAGAATCATTCTGTGAAACTTCTTTCTGATCTGTGCATTCAGCTAACAGAGTTAAACCATACTTTTGATTGAGCAGATCTGAACACTCTTTCTGTAGAAAATGCAACTGGACATTTGGAGCGCTAAGAGAGTAGTAGTGGAAAAAGGAATATATTCAAATATAAACTACACAGAAGCATTCTGTGAAACTTCTTTCTGATCTGAGCATTCAGCTAACAGAGTTAAACCATACTTTTGATTGAGCAGTTTTGAAACACTCTGTCTGTAGAAAATGCAACTGGACATTCGTAGCGCCAAGTGGGTAATAGTGGAAAAAAGAATATGTTCAAATATAAACTACACAGAACCATTGTATGAAATTACTTTCTGTTCTGTGCATTCAACTAACAGAGTTGAACCTTAGTTTTGATTGAGCCTTTCTGAAACACTCTTTCTGTAGAAACTGCAATTGGACATTCTGAGCGCTAAGAAGCCTATATTGGGAAAAATAATATCTTCAAATAAAAACTACACAGAAGCATTGTGTGAAACTTATTTCTGATATGTTCATTAAGCTAACAGAGTTAAACCATACTATTGATTGCGCAGTTCTGAACACTCTTTCTGTAGAAAATGCAAGTGGACATTCGGAGCGCTAAGAAGGTAGTAGTGGAAAAAGGAATATATTCAAATATAAACTACACAGTAGCATTCTGTGAAAATACTTTCTGTTCTGTGCATTCAACTAACAGAGTTGAACCTTACTTTTGATTGAGCCGTTCTGAAACACTCTTTCTGTAGAAACTGCAATTGGACATGCTAAGCGCTAAGAGGCCTACATTGGGAAAAAGAATATCTTCAAATAAAAACTACACAGATGCATTCTGTGAAACATATTTCTGATCTGTAAATTCAGTTAACAGAGATAAAACATATTTTTGATTGAGCAGCTATGAAACACTCTTTTTGTAGAAAATGCAAGTGGAGATTCGGAGCGCTAAGAGGGTAATAGTGGAAAAAGGAATGTCTTCAAATATAAACTACACAGAATCATTCGGTGAAACTTCTTTCTGATCTGTGCATTCAGCTAACAGAGTTAAACCATACTTTTGATTGAGCAGATCTGAACACTCTTTCTGTAGAAAATGCAACTGGACATTTGGAGCGCTAAGAGCGTAGTAGTGGAAAAAGGAATATATTCAAATATAAACTACACAGAAGCATTCTGTGAAACTTCTTTCTGATCTGAGCATTCAGCTAACAGAGTTAAACCATACTTTTGATTGAGCAGTTTTGAAACACTCTGTCTGTAGAAAATGCAACTGGACATTCGTAGCGCTAAGTGGGTAATAGTGGAAAAAAGAATATGTTCAAATATAAACTACACAGAAGCATTGTATGAAACTTCTTTCTGTTCTGTGCATTCAACTAACAGAGTTGAACCTTACTTTTGATTGAGCCGTTCTGAAACACTCTTTCTGTAGAAACTGCAATTGGACATTCTGAGCGCTAAGAGGCCTATATTGGGAAAAAGAATGTCTACAAATAAAAACTACACAGAAGAATTGTGTGAAACTACTTTCTGTTCTGTTTGTTCAACTAAAAGAGTTGAACCTTAGTTTTGATTGAGCCGTTCTGAAACACTCTTTCTGTAGAAAATGCAAGTGGAGATTCGTAGCGCTAAGAGGGTAATAGTGGAAAAAGGAATGTCTCCAAATATAAACTACACAGAATCATTCTGTGAAACTTCTTTCTGATCTGTGCATTCAGCTAACAGAGTTAAACCATACTTTTGATTGAGCAGATCTGAACACTCTTTCTGTAGAATATGCAACTGGACATTTGGAGCGCTAAGAGAGTATTAGTGGAAAAAGGAATATATTCAAATATAAACTACACAGAAGCATTCTGTGAAACTTCTTTCTGATCTGAGCATTCAGCTAACAGAGTTAAACCATACTTTTGATTGAGCAGTTTTGAAACACTCTGTCTGTAGAAAATGCAACTGGACATTCGTAGCGCCAAGTGGGTAATAGTGGAAAAAAGAATATGTTCAAATATAAACTACACGGAAGCATTGTATGAAATTTCTTTCTGTTCTGTGCATTCAACTAACAGAGTTGAACCTTAGTTTTGATTGAGCCTTTCTGAAACACTCTTTCTGTAGAAACTGCAATTGGACATTCTGAGCGCTAAGAGGCCTATATTGGGAAAAATAATATCTTCAAATAAAAACTACACAGAAGCATTGTGTGAAACTTATTTCTGATATGTTCATTAAGCTAACAGAGTTAAACCATACTTTTGATTGCGCAGTTCTGAACACTCTTTCTGTAGAAAATGCAAGTGGACATTCGGAGCGCTAAGAGGGTAATAGTGGAAAAAGGAATATATTCAAATATAAACTACACAGTAGCATTCTGTGAAAATTCTTTCTGTTCTGTGCATTCAACTAACAGAGTTGAGCCTTACTTTTGATTGAGCCGTTCTGAAACACTCTTTCTGTAGAAACTGCAATTGGACATGCTAAGCGCTAAGAGGCCTACATTGGGAAAATGAATATCTTCAAATAAAAACTACACAGATGCATTCTGTGAAACTTATTTCTGATCTGTAAATTCAGTTAACAGAGATAAAACATATTTTTGATTGAGCAGCTATGAAACACTCTTTTTGTAGAAAATGCAAGTGGAGATTCGGAGCGCTAAGAGGGTAATAGTGGAAAAAGGAATGTCTTCAAATATAAACTACACAGAATCATTCGGTGAAACTTCTTTCTGATCTGTGCATTCAGCTAACAGAGTTAAACCATACTTTTGATTGAGCAGATCTGAACACTCTTTGTGTAGAAAATGCAACTGGACATTTGGAGCGCTAAGAGCGTAGTAGTGGAAAAAGGAATATATTCAAATATAAACTACACAGAAGCATTCTGTGAAACTTCTTTCTGATCTGAGCATTCAGCTAACAGAGTTAAACCATACTTTTGATTGAGCAGTTTTGAAACACTCTGTCTGTAGAAAATGCAACTGGACATTCGTAGCGCTAAGTGGGTAATAGTGGAAAAAAGAATATGTTCAAATATAAACTACACAGAAGCATTGTATGAAACTTCTTTCTGTTCTGTGCATTCAACTAACAGAGTTGAACCTTACTTTTGATTGAGCCGTTCTGAAACACTCTTTCTGTAGAAACTGCAATTGGACATTCTGAGCGCTAAGAGGCCTACATTGGGAAAAAGAATGTCTACAAATAAAAACTACACAGAAGAATTGTGTGAAACTACTTTCTGTTCTGTTTGTTCAACTAAAAAGTTGAATCTTAGTTTTGATTGAGCCGTTCTGAAACACTCTTTCTCTAGAAAATGCAAGTGGAGATTCGGAGCGCTAAGAGGGTAATAGTGGAAAAAGGAATGTCTCCAAATATAAACTACACAGAATCATTCTGTGAAACTTCTTTCTGATCTGTGCATTCAGCTAACAGAGTTAAACCATACTTTTGATTGAGCAGATCTGAACACTCTTTCTGTAGAAAATGCAACTGGACATTTGGAGCGCTAAGAGAGTAGTAGTGGAAAAAGGAATATATTCAAATATAAACTACACAGAAGCATTCTGTGAAACATCTTTCTGATCTGAGCATTCAGCTAACAGAGTTAAACCATACTTTTGATTGAGCAGTTTTGAAACACTCTGTCTGTAGAAAATGCAACTGGACATTCGTAGCGCTAAGTGGGTAATAGTGGAAAAAAGAATATGTTCAAATATAAACTACACAGAAGCATTGTATGAAACTTCTTTCTGTTCTGTGCATTCAACTAACAGAGTTGAACCTTACTTTTGATTGAGCCGTTCTGAAACACTCTTTCTGTAGAAACTGCAATTGGACATTCTGAGCGCTAAGAGGCCTATATTGGGAAAAAGAATGTCTACAAATAAAAACTACACAGAAGAATTGTGTGAAACTTCTTTCTGTTCTGTTTGTTCAACTAAAAGAGTTGAACCTTAGTTTTGATTGAGCCGTTCTGAAACACTCTTTCTGTAGAAAATGCAAGTGGACATTCGGAGCGCTAAGAGGGTAATAGTGGAAAAAGTAATGTCTCCAAATATAAACTACACAGAATCATTCTGTGAAACTTATTTCTGATCTGTGCATTCAGCTAACAGAGTTAAACCATACTTTTGATTGAGCAGATCAGAACACTCTTTCTGTAGAAAATGCAACTGGACATTTGGAGCGCTAGGAGAGTAGTAGTGGAAAAAGGAATATATTCAAATATAAACTACACAGAAGCATTCTGTGAAACTTCTTTCTGATCTGAGCATTCAGCTAACAGAGTTAAACCATACTTTTGATTGAGCAGTTTTGAAACACTCTGTCTGTAGAAAATGCAACTGGACATTCGTAGCGCCAATTGGGTAATAGTGGAAAAAAGAATATGTTCAAATATAAACTACACAGAAGCATTGTATGAAATTTCTTTCTGTTCTGTGCATTCAACTAACAGAGTTGAACCTTAGTTTTGATTGAGCCTTTCTGAAACACTCTTTCTGTAGAAACTGCAATTGGACATTCTGAGCGCTAAGAGGCCTCTATTGGGAAAAATAATATCTTCAAATAAAAACTACACAGAAGCATTGTGTGAAACTTATTTCTGATATGTTCATTAAGCTAACAGAGTTAAACCATACTTTGGATTGCGCAGTTCTGAACACTCTTTCTGTAGAAAATGCAAGTGGACATTCGGAGCGCTAAGAGGGTAATAGTGGAAAAAGGAATATATTCAAATATAAACTACACAGTAGCATTCTGTGAAAATTCTTTCTGTTCTGTGCATTCAACTAACAGAGTTGAACCTTACTTTTAATTGAGCCGTTCTGAAACACTCTTTCTGTAGAAACTGCAATTGGACATGCTAAGCGCTAAGAGGCCTACATTGGGAAAAAGAATATCTTCAAATAAAAACTACACAGATGCATTCTGTGAAACTTATTTCTGATCTGTAAATTCAGTTAACAGAGATAAAACATATTTTTGATTGAGCAGCTATGAAACACTCTTTTTGTAGAAAATGCAAGTGGAGATTCGGAGCGCTAAGAGGGTAATAGTGGAAAAAGGAATGTCTTCAAATATAAACTACACAGAATCATTCGGTGAAACTTCTTTCTGATCTGTGCATTCAGCTAACAGAGTTAAACCATACTTTTGATTGAGCAGATCTGAACACTCTTTGTGTAGAAAATGCAACTGGACATTTGGAGCGCTAAGAGCGTAGTAGTGGAAAAAGGAATATATTCAAATATAAACTACACAGAAGCATTCTGTGAAACTTCTTTCTGATCTGAGCATTCAGCTAACAGAGTTAAACCATACTTTTGATTGAGCAGTTTTGAAACACTCTGTCTGTAGAAAATGCAACTGGACATTCGTAGCGCTAAGTGGGTAATAGTGGAAAAAAGAATATGTTCAAATATAAACTACACAGAAGCATTGTATGAAACTTCTTTCTGTTCTGTGCATTCAACTAACAGAGTTGAATCTTACTTTTGATTGAGCCGTTCTGAAACACTCTTTCTGTAGAAACTGCAATTGGACATTCTGAGCGCTAAGAGGCCTACATTGGGAAAAAGAATGTCTACAAATAAAAACTACACAGAAGAATTGTGTGAAACTACTTTCTGTTCTGTTTGTTCAACTAAAAAGTTGAATCTTAGTTTTGATTGAGCCGTTCTGAAACACTCTTTCTCTAGAAAATGCAAGTGGAGATTCGGAGCGCTAAGAGGGTAATAGTGGAAAAAGGAATGTCTCCAAATATAAACTACACAGAATCATTCTGTGAAACTTCTTTCTGATCTGTGCATTCAGCTAACAGAGTTAAACCATACTTTTGATTGAGCAGATCTGAACACTCTTTCTGTAGAAAATGCAACTGGACATTTGGAGCGCTAAGAGAGTAGTAGTGGAAAAAGGAATATATTCAAATATAAACTACACAGAAGCATTCTGTGAAACTTCTTTCTGATCTGAGCATTCAGCTAACAGAGTTAAACCATACTTTTGATTGAGCAGTTTTGAAACACTCTGTCTGTAGAAAATGCAACTGGACATTCGTAGCGCTAAGTGGGTAATAGTGGAAAAAAGAATATGTTCAAATATAAACTACACAGAAGCATTGTATGAAACTTCTTTCTGTTCTGTGCATTCAACTAACAGAGTTGAACCTTACTTTTGATTGAGCCGTTCTGAAACACTCTTTCTGTAGAAACTGCAATTGGACATTCTGAGCGCTAAGAGGCCTATATTGGGAAAAAGAATGTCTACAAATAAAAACTACACAGAAGAATTGTGTGAAACTTCTTTCTGTTCTGTTTGTTCAACTAAATGAGTTGAACCTTAGTTTTGATTGAGCCGTTCTGAAACACTCTTTCTGTAGAAAATGCAAGTGGACATTCGGAGCGCTAAGAGGGTAATAGTGGAAAAAGTAATGTCTCCAAATATAAACTACACAGAATCATTCTGTGAAACTTCTTTCTGATCTGTGCATTCAGCTAACAGAGTTAAACCATACTTTTGATTGAGCAGATCTGAACACTCTTTCTGTAGAAAATGCAACTGGACATTTGGAGCGCTAGGAGAGTAGTAGTGGAAAAAGGAATATATTCAAATATAAACTACACAGAAGCATTCTGTGAAACTTCTTTCTGATCTGAGCATTCAGCTAACAGAGTTAAACCATACTTTTGATTGAGCAGTTTTGAAACACTCTGTCTGTAGAAAATGCAACTGGACATTCGTAGCGCCAATTGGGTAATAGTGGAAAAAAGAATATGTTCAAATATAAACTACACAGAAGCATTGTATGAAATTTCTTTCTGTTCTGTGCATTCAACTAACAGAGTTGAACCTTAGTTTTGATTGAGCCTTTCTGAAACACTCTTTCTGTAGAAACTGCAATTGGACATTCTGAGCGCTAAGAGGCCTCTATTGGGAAAAATAATATCTTCAAATAAAAACTACACAGAAGCATTGTGTGAAACTTATTTCTGATATGTTCATTAAGCTAACAGAGTTAAACCATACTTTGGATTGCGCAGTTCTGAACACTCTTTCTGTAGAAAATGCAAGTGGACATTCGGAGCGCTAAGAGGGTAATAGTGGAAAAAGGAATATATTCAAATATAAACTACACAGTAGCATTCTGTGAAAATTCTTTCTGTTCTGTGCATTCAACTAACAGAGTTGAACCTTACTTTTAATTGAGCCGTTCTGAAACACTCTTTCTGTAGAAACTGCAATTGGACATGCTAAGCGCTAAGAGGCCTACATTGGGAAAAAGAATATCTTCAAATAAAAACTACACAGATGCATTCTGTGAAACTTATTTCTGATCTGTAAATTCAGTTAACAGAGATAAAACATATTTTTGATTGAGCAGTTATGAAACACTCTTTTTGTAGAAAATGCAAGTGGAGATTCGGAGCGCTAAGAGGGTAATAGTGGAAAAAGGAATGTCTCCAAATATAAACTACACAGAATCATTCTGTGAAACTTCTTTCTGATCTGTGCATTCAGCTAACAGAGTTAAACCATACTTTTGATTGAGCAGATCTGAACACTCTTTCTGTAGAAAATGCAATTGGACATTTGGAGAGCTAAGAGATTAGTAGTGGAAAAAGGAATATATTCAAATATAAACTACACAGAAGCATTCTGTGAAACTTCTTTCTGATCTGAGCATTCAGCTAACAGAGTTAAACCATACTTTTGATTGAGCAGTTTTGAAACACTCTGTCTGTAGAAAATGCAACTGGACATTCGTAGCGCTAAGTGGGTAATAGTGGAAAAAAGAATATGTTCAAATATAAACTTCACAGAAGCATTGTATGAAACTTCTTTCGGTTCTGTGCATTCAACTAACAGAGTTGAACCTTACTTTTGATTGAGCCGTTCTGAAACACTCTTTCTGTAGAAACTGCAATTGGACATTCTGAGCGCTAAGAGGCCTATATTGGGAAAAAGAATGTCTACAAATAAAAACTACACAGAAGAATTGTGTGAAACTTCTTTCTGTTCTGTTTGTTCAACTAAATGAGTTGAACCTTAGTTTTGATTGAGCCGTTCTGAAACACTCTTTCTGTAGAAAATGCAAGTGGACATTCGGAGCGCTAAGAGGGTAATAGTGGAAAAAGTAATGTCTCCAAATATAAACTACACAGAATCATTCTGTGAAACTTCTTTCTGATCTGTGCATTCAGCTAACAGAGTTAAACCATACTTTTGATTGAGCAGATCTGAACACTCTTTCTGTAGAAAATGCAACTGGACATTTGGAGCGCTAGGAGAGTAGTAGTGGAAAAAGGAATATATTCAAATATAAACTACACAGAAGCATTCTGTGAAACTTCTTTCTGATCTGAGCATTCAGCTAACAGAGTTAAACCATACTTTTGATTGAGCAGTTTTGAAACACTCTGTCTGTAGAAAATGCAACTGGACATTCGTAGCGCCAATTGGGTAATAGTGGAAAAAAGAATATGTTCAAATATAAACTACACAGAAGCATTGTATGAAATTTCTTTCTGTTCTGTGCATTCAACTAACAGAGTTGAACCTTAGTTTTGATTGAGCCTTTCTGAAACACTCTTTCTGTAGAAACTGCAATTGGACATTCTGAGCGCTAAGAGGCCTCTATTGGGAAAAATAATATCTTCAAATAAAAACTACACAGAAGCATTGTGTGAAACTTATTTCTGATATGTTCATTAAGCTAACAGAGTTAAACCATACTTTTGATTGCGCAGTTCTGAACACTCTTTCTGTAGAAAATGCAAGTGGACATTCGGAGCGCTAAGAGGGTAATAGTGGAAAAAGGAATATATTCAAATATAAACTACACAGTAGCATTCTGTGAAAATTCTTTCTGTTCTGTGCATTCAACTAACAGAGTTGAACCTTACTTTTAATTGAGCCGTTCTGAAACACTCTTTCTGTAGAAACTGCAATTGGACATGCTAAGCGCTAAGAGGCCTACATTGGGAAAAAGAATATCTTCAAATAAAAACTACACAGATGCATTCTGTGAAACTTATTTCTGATCTGTAAATTCAGTTAACAGAGATAAAACATATTTTTGATTGAGCAGTTATGAAACACTCTTTTTGTAGAAAATGAAAGTGGAGATTCGGAGCGCTAAGAGGGTAATAGTGGAAAAAGGAATGTCTTCAAATATAAACTACACAGAATCATTCGGTGAAACTTCTTTCTGATCTGTTCTTTCAGCTAACAGAGTTAAACCATACTTTTGATTGAGCAGATCTGAACACTCTTTGTGTAGAAAATGCAACTGGACATTTGGAGCGCTAAGAGCGAAGTGGTGGAAAAAGGAATATATTCAAATATAAACTACACAGAAGCATTCTGTGAAACTTCTTTCTGATCTGAGCATTCAGCTAACAGAGTTAAACCATACTTTTGATTGAGCAGTTTTGAAACACTCTGTCTGTAGAAAATGCAACTGGACATTCGTAGCGCTAAGTGGGTAATAGTGGAAAAAAGAATATGTTCAAATATAAACTACACAGAAGCATTGTATGAAACATCTTTCTGTTCTGTGCATTCAACTAACAGAGTTGAACCTTACTTTTGATTGAGCCGTTCTGAAACACTCTTTCTGTAGAAACTGCAATTGGACATTCTGAGCGCTAAGAGGCCTATATTGGGAAAAAGAATGTCTACAAATAAAAACTACACAGAAGAATTGTGTGAAATTTCTTTCTGTTCTGTTTGTTCATTAAAAGAGTTGAACTTTAGTTTTGATTGAGCCGTTCTGAAACTCTCTTTCTGTAGAAACTGCAATTGGACATTCTGAGCGCTAAGAGGCCTATATTGGGAAAAAGAATGTCTACAAATAAAAACTACACAGAAGAATTGTGTGAAACTTCTTTCTGTTCTGTTTGTTCAACTAAAAGAGTTGAAACTTAGTTTTGATTGAGCCGTTCTGAAACACTCTTTCTGTAGAAAATGCAAGTGGAGATTCGGAGCGCTAAGAGGGTAATAGTGGAAAAAGGAATGTCTCCAAATATAAACTACACAGAATCATTCTGTGAAACTTCTTTCTGATCTGTGCATTCAGCTAACAGAGTTAAACCATACTTTTGATTGAGCAGATCTGAACACTCTTTCTGTAGAAAATGCAACTGGACATTTGGAGCGCTAAGAGAGTAGTAGTGGAAAAAGGAATATATTCAAATATAAACTACACAGAAGCATTCTGTGAAACTTCTTTCTGATCTGAGCATTCAGCTAACAGAGTTAAACCATACTTTTGATTGAGCAGTTTTGAAACACTCTGTCTGTAGAAAATGCAACTGGACATTCGTAGCGCCAATTGGGTAATAGTGGAAAAAAGAATATGTTCAAATATAAACTACACAGAAGCATTGTATGAAATTTCTTTCTGTTCTGTGCATTCAACTAACAGAGTTGAACCTTAGTTTTGATTGAGCCTTTCTGAAACACTCTTTCTGTAGAAACTGCAATTGGACATTCTGAGCGCTAAGAGGCCTCTATTGGGAAAAATAATATCTTCAAATAAAAACTACACAGAAGCATTGTGTGAAACTTATTTCTGATATGTTCATTAAGCTAACAGAGTTAAACCATACTTTGGATTGCGCAGTTCTGAACACTCTTTCTGTAGAAAATGCAAGTGGACATTCGGAGCGCTAAGAGGGTAATAGTGGAAAAAGGAATATATTCAAATATAAACTACACAGTAGCATTCTGTGAAAATTCTTTCTGTTCTGTGCATTCAACTAACAGAGTTGAACCTTACTTTTAATTGAGCCGTTCTGAAACACTCTTTCTGTAGAAACTGCAATTGGACATGCTAAGCGCTAAGAGGCCTACATTGGGAAAAAGAATATCTTCAAATAAAAACTACACAGATGCATTCTGTGAAACTTATTTCTGATCTGTAAATTCAGTTAACAGAGATAAAACATATTTTTGATTGAGCAGTTATGAAACACTCTTTTTGTAGAAAATGCAAGTGGAGATTCGGAGCGCTAAGAGGGTAATAGTGGAAAAAGGAATGTCTCCAAATATAAACTACACAGAATCATTCTGTGAAACTTCTTTCTGATCTGTGCATTCAGCTAACAGAGTTAAACCATACTTTTGATTGAGCAGATCTGAACACTCTTTCTGTAGAAAATGCAATTGGACATTTGGAGAGCTAAGAGATTAGTAGTGGAAAAAGGAATATATTCAAATATAAACTACACAGAAGCATTCTGTGAAACTTCTTTCTGATCTGAGCATTCAGCTAACAGAGTTAAACCATACTTTTGATTGAGCAGTTTTGAAACACTCTGTCTGTAGAAAATGCAACTGGACATTCGTAGCGCTAAGTGGGTAATAGTGGAAAAAGGAATATGTTCAAATATAAACTTCACAGAAGCATTGTATGAAACTTCTTTCGGTTCTGTGCATTCAACTAACAGAGTTGAACCTTACTTTTGATTGAGCCGTTCTGAAACTCTCTTTCTGTAGAAACTGCAATTGGACATTCTGAGCGCTAAGAGGCCTATATTGGGAAAAAGAATGTCTACAAATAAAAACTACACAGAAGAATTGTGTGAAACTTCTTTCTGTTCTGTTTGTTCAACTAAAAGAGTTGAAACTTAGTTTTGATTGAGCCGTTCTGAAACACTCTTTCTGTAGAAAATGCAAGTGGAGATTCGGAGCGCTAAGAGGGTAATAGTGGAAAAAGGAATGTCTCCAAATATAAACTACACAGAATCATTCTGTGAAACTTCTTTCTGATCTGTGCATTCAGCTAACAGAGTTAAACCATACTTTTGATTGAGCAGATCTGAACACTCTTTCTGTAGAAAATGCAACTGGACATTTGGAGCGCTAAGAGAGTAGTAGTGGAAAAAGGAATATATTCAAATATAAACTACACAGAAGCATTCTGTGAAACTTCTTTCTGATCTGAGCATTCAGCTAACAGAGTTAAACCATACTTTTGATTGAGCAGTATTGAAACACTCTGTCTGTAGAAAATGCAACTGGACATTCGTAGCGCTAAGTGGGTAACAGTGGAAAAAAGAATATGTTCAAATATAAACTACACAGAAGCATTGTATGAAACTTCTTTCTGTTCTGTGCATTCAACTAACAGAGTTGAACCTTACTTTTGATTGAGCCTTTCTGAAACACTCTTTCTGTAGAAACTGCAATTGGACATTCTGAGCGCTAAGAGGCATCTATTGGGAAAAATAATATCTTCAAATAAAAACTACACAGAAGCATTGTGTGAAACTTATTTCTGATATGTTCATTAAGCTAACAGAGTTAAACCATACTTTTGATTGCGCAGTTCTGAACACTCTTTCTGTAGAAAATGCAAGTGGACATTCGGAGCGCTAAGAGGGTAATAGTGGAAAAAGGAATATATTCAAATATAAACTACACAGTAGCATTCTGTGAAAATTCTTTCTGTTCTGTGCATTCAACTAACAGAGTTGAACCTTACTTTTAATTGAGCCGTTCTGAAACACTCTTTCTGTAGAAACTGCAATTGGACATGCTAAGCGCTAAGAGGCCTACATTGGGAAAAAGAATATCTTCAAAAAAAACTACACAGATGCATTCTGTGAAACTTATTTCTGATCTGTAAATTCAGTTAACAGAGATAAAACATATTTTTGATTGAGCAGTTATGAAACACTCTTTTTGTAGAAAATGAAAGTGGAGATTCGGAGCGCTAAGAGGGTAATAGTGGAAAAAGGAATGTCTTCAAATATAAACTACACAGAATCATTCGGTGAAACTTCTTTCTGATCTGTTCTTTCAGCTAACAGAGTTAAACCATACTTTTGATTGAGCAGATCTGAACACTCTTTGTGTAGAAAATGCAACTGGACATTTGGAGCGCTAAGAGCGAAGTGGTGGAAAAAGGAATATATTCAAATATAAACTACACAGAAGCATTCTGTGAAACTTCTTTCTGATCTGAGCATTCAGCTAACAGAGTTAAACCATACTTTTGATTGAGCAGTTTTGAAACACTCTGTCTGTAGAAAATGCAACTGGACATTCGTAGCGCTAAGTGGGTAATAGTGGAAAAAAGAATATGTTCAAATATAAACTACACAGAAGCATTGTATGAAACATCTTTCTGTTCTGTGCATTCAACTAACAGAGTTGAACCTTACTTTTGATTGAGCCGTTCTGAAACACTCTTTCTGTAGAAACTGCAATTGGACATTCTGAGCGCTAAGAGGCCTATATTGGGAAAAAGAATGTCTACAAATAAAAACTACACAGAAGAATTGTGTGAAATTTCTTTCTGTTCTGTTTGTTCATTAAAAGAGTTGAACTTTAGTTTTGATTGAGCCGTTCTGAAACTCTCTTTCTGTAGAAACTGCAATTGGACATTCTGAGCGCTAAGAGGCCTATATTGGGAAAAAGAATGTCTACAAATAAAAACTACACAGAAGAATTGTGTGAAACTTCTTTCTGTTCTGTTTGTTCAACTAAAAGAGTTGAAACTTAGTTTTGATTGAGCCGTTCTGAAACACTCTTTCTGTAGAAAATGCAAGTGGAGATTCGGAGCGCTAAGAGGGTAATAGTGGAAAAAGGAATGTCTCCAAATATAAACTACACAGAATCATTCTGTGAAACTTCTTTCTGATCTGTGCATTCAGCTAACAGAGTTAAACCATACTTTTGATTGAGCAGATCTGAACACTCTTTCTGTAGAAAATGCAACTGGACATTTGGAGCGCTAAGAGAGTAGTAGTGGAAAAAGGAATATATTCAAATATAAACTACACAGAAGCATTCTGTGAAACTTCTTTCTGATCTGAGCATTCAGCTAACAGAGTTAAACCATACTTTTGATTGAGCAGTATTGAAACACTCTGTCTGTAGAAAATGCAACTGGACATTCGTAGCGCTAAGTGGGTAACAGTGGAAAAAAGAATATGTTCAAATATCAACTACACAGAAGCATTGTATGAAACTTCTTTCTGTTCTGTGCATTCAACTAACAGAGTTGAACCTTACTTTTGATTGAGCCTTTCTGAAACACTCTTTCTGTAGAAACTGCAATTGGACATTCTGAGCGCTAAGAGGCCTCTATTGGGAAAAATAATATCTTCAAATAAAAACTACACAGAAGCATTGTGTGAAACTTATTTCTGATATGTTCATTAAGCTAACAGAGTTAAACCATACTTTTGATTGCGCAGTTCTGAACACTCTTTCTGTAGAAAATGCAAGTGGACATTCGGAGCGCTAAGAGGGTAATAGTGGAAAAAGGAATATATTCAAATATAAACTACACAGTAGCATTCTGTGAAAATTCTTTCTGTTCTGTGCATTCAACTAACAGAGTTCAACCTTACTTTTAATTGAGCCGTTCTGAAACACTCTTTCTGTAGAAACTGCAATTGGACATGCTAAGCGCTAAGAGGCCTACATTGGGAAAAAGAATATCTTCAAATAAAAACTACACAGATGCATTCTGTGAAACTTATTTCTGATCTGTAAATTCAGTTAACAGAGATAAAACATATTTTTGATTGAGCAGTTATGAAACACTCTTTTTGTAGAAAATGAAAGTGGAGATTCGGAGCGCTAAGAGGGTAATAGTGGAAAAAGGAATGTCTTCAAATATAAACTACACAGAATCATTCGGTGAAACTTCTTTCTGATCTGTTCTTTCAGCTAACAGAGTTAAACCATACTTTTGATTGAGCAGATCTGAACTCTCTTTGTGTAGAAAATGCAACTGGACATTTGGAGCGCTAAGAGCGAAGTGGTGGAAAAAGGAATATATTCAAATATAAACTACACAGAAGCATTCTGTGAAACTTCTTTCTGATCTGAGCATTCAGCTAACAGAGTTAAACCATACTTTTGATTGAGCAGTTTTGAAACACTCTGTCTGTAGAAAATGCAACTGGACATTCGTAGCGCTAAGTGGGTAATAGTGGAAAAAAGAATATGTTCAAATATAAACTACACAGAAGCATTGTATCAAACATCTTTCTGTTCTGTGCATTCAACTAACAGAGTTGAACCTTACTTTTGATTGAGCCGTTCTGAAACACTCTTTCTGTAGAAACTGCAATTGGACATTCTGAGCGCTAAGAGGCCTATATTGGGAAAAAGAATGTCTACAAATAAAAACTACACAGAAGAATTGTGTGAAACTTCTTTCTGTTCAGTTTGTTCAACTAAAAGAGTTGAACCTTAGTTTTGATTGAGCCGTTCTGAAACACTCTTTCTGTAGAAAATGCAAGTGGAGATTCGGAGCGCTAAGAGGGTAATAGTGGAAAAAGGAATGTCTCCAAATATAAACTACACAGAATCACTCTGTGAAACTTCTTTCTGATCTGTGCATTCAGCTAACAGAGTTAAACCATACTTTTGATTGAGCAGATCTGAACACTCTTTCTGTAGAAAATGCAACTGGACATTTGGAGCGCTAAGAGAGTAGTAGTGGAAAAAGGAATATATTCAAATATAAACTACACAGAAGCATTCTGTGAAACTTCTTTCTGATCTGAGCATTCAGCTAACTGAATTAAACCATACTTTTGATTGAGCAGTTTTGAAACACTCTGTCTGTAGAAAATGCAACTGGACATTCGTAGCGCTAAGTGGGTAATAGTGGAAAAAAGAATATGTTCAAATATAAACTACACAGAAGCATTGTATGAAACTTCTTTCTGTTCTGTGCATTCAACTAACAGAGTTGAACCTTACTTTTGATTGAGCCTTTCTGAAACACTCTTTCTGTAGAAACTGCAATTGGACATTCTGAGCGCTAAGAGGACTCTATTGGGAAAAATAATATCTTCAAATAAAAACTACACAGAAGAATTGTGTGAAACTTATTTCTGATATGTTCATTAAGCTAACAGAGTTAAACCATACTTTTGATTGCGCAGTTCTGAACACTCTTTCTGTAGAAAATGCAAGTGGACATTCGGAGCGCTAAGAGGGTAATAGTGGAAAAAGGAATATATTCAAATATAAACTACACAGTAGCATTCTGTGAAAATTCTTTCTGTTCTGTGCATTCAACTAACAGATTTGAACCTTACTTTTAATTGAGCCGTTGTGAAACACTCTTTCTGTAGAAACTGCAATTGGACATGCTAAGCGCTAAGAGGCCTACATTGGGAAAAAGAATATCTTCAAATAAAAACTACACAGATGCATTCTGTGAAACATATTTCTGATCTGTAAATTCAGTTAACAGAGATAAAACATATTTTTGATTGAGCAGTTATGAAACACTCTTTTTGTAGAAAATGCAAGTGGAGATTCGGAGCGCTAATGGGGTAATAGTGGAAAAAGGAATGTCTTCAAATATAAACTACACAGAATCATTCGGTGAAACTTCTTTCTGATCTGTGCATTCAGCTAACAGAGTTAAACCATACTTTTGATTGAGCAGATCTGAACACTCTTTGTGTAGAAAATGCAACTGGACATTTGGAGCGCTAAGAGCGTAGTAGTGGAAAAAGGAATATATTCAAATATAAACTACACAGAAGCATTCTGTGAAACTACTTTCTGATCTGAGCATTCAGCTAACAGAGTTAAACCATACTTTTGATTGAGCAGTTTTGAAACACTCTGTCTGTAGAAAATGCAACTGGACATTCGTAGTGCTAAGTGGGTAATAGTGGAAAAAAGAATATGTTCAAATATAAACTACACAGAAGAATTGTATGAAACTTCTTTCTGTTCTGTGCATTCAACTAACAGAGTTGAACCTTACTTTTGATTGAGCCGTTCTGAAACACTCTTTCTGTAGAAACTGCAATTGGACATTCTGAGCGCTAAGAGGCCTATATTGGGAAAAAGAATGTCTACAAATAAAAACTACACAGAAGAATTGTGTGAAACTTCTTTCTGTTCTGTTTGTTCAACTAAAAGAGTTGAACTTTAGTTTTGATTGAGCCGTTCTGAAACACTCTTTCTGTAGAAAATGCAAGTGGAGATTCGGAGCGCTAAGAGGGTACTAGTGGAAAAAGGAATGTCTCCAAATATAAACTACACAGAATCATTCTGTGAAACTTCTTTCTGATCTGTGCATTCAGCTAACAGAGTTAAACCATACTTTTGATTGAGCAGATCTGAACACTCTTTCTGTAGAAAATGCAACTGGACATTTGGAGCGCTAAGAGCGTAGTAGTGGAAAAAGGAATATATTCAAATATAAAATACACAGAAGCATTCTGTGAAACTTCTTGCTGATCTGAGCATTCAGCTAACAGGGTTAAACCATACTTTTGATTGAGCAGTTTTGAAACACTCTGTCTGTACTAAATGCAACTGGACATTCATAGCGCTAAGTGGGTAATAGTGGAAAAAAGAATATGTTCAAATATAAACTACACAGATGCATTGTATGAAACTTCTCTCTGTTCTGTGCATTCAACTAACAGAGTTGAACCTTACTTTTGATTGAGCCGTTCTGAAACACTCTTTCTGTAGAAACTGCAATTGGACATTCTGAGCGCTAAGAGGCCTATATTGGGAAAAAGAATGTCTACAAATAAAAGCTACACAGAAGAATTGTGTGAAACTTCTTTCTGTTCTGTTGGTTCAACTAAAAGAGTTGAACCTTAGTTTTGATTGATCCGTTCTGAAACACTCTTTCTGTAGAAAATGCAAGTGGAGATTCGGAGCGCTAAGAGGGTAATAGTGGAAAAAGGAATGTCTCCAAATATAAACTACACAGAATCATTCTGTGAAACTTCTTTCTGATCTGTGCATTCAGCTAACAGAGTTAAAACATACTTTTGATTGAGCAGGTCTGAACACTCTTTCTGTAGAAAATGCAACTGGACATTTGGAGCGCTAAGAGAGTAGTAGTGAAAAAAGGAATATATTCAAATATAAACTACACAGAAGCATTCTGTGAAACTTCTTTCTGATCTGAGCATTCAGCTAACAGAGTTAAACCATACTTTTGATTGAGCAGTTTTGAAACACTCTGTCTGTAGAAAATGCAACTGGACATTCGTAGCGCTAAGTGGGTAATAGTGGAAAAAAGAATATGTTCAAATATAAACTACACAGAAGCATTGTATGAAAATTCTTTCTGTTCTGTGCATTCAACTAACAGAGTTGAACCTTACATTTGATTGAGCCTTTCTGAAACACTCTTTCTGTAGAAACTGCAATTGGACATTCTGAGCGCTAAGAGGCCTCTATTGGGAAAAATAATATCTTCAAATAAAAACTACACAGAAGCATTGTGTGAAACTTATTTCTGATATGTTCATTAAGCTAACAGAGTTAAACCATACTTTTGATTGCGCAGTTCTGAACACTCTTTCTGTAGAAAATGCAAGTGGACATTCGGAGCGCTAAGAGGGTAATAGTGGAAAAAGGAATATATTCAAATATAAACTACACAGTAGCATTCTGTGAAAATACTTTCTGTTCTGTGCATTCAACTAACAGGGTTGAACCTTACTTTTAATTAAGCCGTTCTGAAACACTCTTTCTGTAGAAACTGCAATTGGACATGCTAAGCGCTAAGAGGCCTACATTGGGAAAAAGAATATCTTCAAATAAAAACTACACAGATGCATTCTGTGAAACTTATTTCTGATCTGTAAATTCAGTTAACAGAGATAAAACATATTTTTGATTGAGCAGTTATGAAACACTCTTTTTGTAGAAAATGCAAGTGGAGATTCGGAGCGCTAAGGGGGTAATAGTGGAAAAAGGAATGTCTTCAAATATAAACTACACAGAATCATTCGGTGAAACTTATTTCTGATCTGTGCATTCAGCTAACAGAGTTAAACCATACTTTTGATTGAGCAGATCTGAACACTCTTTGTGTAGAAAATGCAAAAGGACATTTGGAGCGCTAAGAGCGTAGTAGTGGAAAAAGGAATATATTCAAATATAAACTACACAGAAGCATTCTGTGAAACTTCTTTCTGATCTGAGCATTCAGCTAACAGAGTTAAACCATACTTTTGATTGAGCAGTTTTGAAACACTCTGTCTGAAGAAAATGCAACTGGACATTCGTAGCGCTAAGTGTGTAATAGTGGAAAAAAGAATATGTTCAAATATAAACTACACAGAAGCATTGTATGAAACTTCTTTCTGTTCTGTGCATTCAACTAACAGAGTTGAACCTTACTTTTGATTGAGCCGTTCTGAAACACTCTTTCTGTAGAAACTGCAATTGGACATTCTGAGCGCTAAGAGGCCTATATTGGGAAAAAGAATGTCTACAAATAAAAACTACACAGAAGAATTGTGTGAAACTACTTTCTGTTCTGTTTGTTCAACTAAAAGAGTTGAACCTTAGTTTTGATTGAGCCGTTCTGAAACACTCTTTCTGTAGAAAATGCAAGTGGAGATTCGTAGCGCTAAGAGGGTAATAGTGGAAAAAGGAATGTCTCCAAATATAAACTACACAGAATCATTCTGTGAAACTTCTTTCTGATCTGTGCATTCAGCTAACAGAGTTAAACCATACTTTTGATTGAGCAGATCTGAACACTCTTTCTGTAGAAAATGCAACTGGACATTTGGAGCGCTAAGAGAGTATTAGTGGAAAAAGGAATATATTCAAATATAAACTACACAGAAGCATTCTGTGAAACTTCTTTCTGATCTGAGCATTCAGCTAACAGAGTTAAACCATACTTTTGATTGAGCAGTTTTGAAACACTCTGTCTGTAGAAAATGCAACTGGACATTCGTAGCGCCAAGTGGGTAATAGTGGGAAAAAAATATGTTCAAATATAAACTATACGGAAGCATTGTATGAAATTTCTTTCTGTTCTGTGCATTCAACTAACAGAGTTGAACCTTAGTTTTGATTGAGCCTTTCTGAAACACTCTTTCTGTAGAAACTGCAATTGGACATTCTGAGCGCTAAGAGGCCTATATTGGGAAAAATAATATCTTCAAATAAAAACTACACAGAAGCATTGTGTGAAACTTATTTCTGATATGTTCATTAAGCTAACAGAGTTAAACCATACTTTTGATTGCGCAGTTCTGAACACTCTTTCTGTAGAAAATGCAAGTGGACATTCGGAGCGCTAAGAGGGTAATAGTGGAAAAAGGAATATATTCAAATATAAACTACACAGTAGCATTCTGTGAAAATTCTTTCTGTTCTGTGCATTCAACTAACAGAGTTGAACCTTACTTTTAATTGAGCCGTTCTGAAACACTCTTTCTGTAGAAACTGCAATTGGACATGCTAAGCGCTAAGAGGCCTACATTGGGAAAAAGAATATCTTCAAATAAAAACTACACAGATGCATTCTGTGAAACTTATTTCTGATCTGTAAATTCAGTTAACAGAGATAAAACATATTTTTGATTGAGCAGTTATGAAACACTCTTTTTGTAGAAAATGAAAGTGGAGATTCGGAGCGCTAAGAGGGTAATAGTGGAAAAAGGAATGTCTTCAAATATAAACTACACAGAATCATTCGGTGAAACTTCTTTCTGATCTGTTCTTTCAGCTAACAGAGTTAAACCATACTTTTGATTGAGCAGATCTGAACACTCTTTGTGTAGAAAATGCAACTGGACATTTGGAGCGCTAAGAGCGAAGTGGTGGAAAAAGGAATATATTCAAATATAAACTACACAGAAGCATTCTGTGAAACTTCTTTCTGATCTGAGCATTCAGCTAACAGAGTTAAACCATACTTTTGATTGAGCAGTTTTGAAACACTCTGTCTGTAGAAAATGCAACTGGACATTCGTAGCGCTAAGTGGGTAATAGTGGAAAAAAGAATATGTTCAAATATAAACTACACAGAAGCATTGTATGAAACATCTTTCTGTTCTGTGCATTCAACTAACAGAGTTGAACCTTACTTTTGATTGAGCCGTTCTGAAACACTCTTTCTGTAGAAACTGCAATTGGACATTCTGAGCGCTAAGAGGCCTATATTGGGAAAAAGAATGTCTACAAATAAAAACTACACAGAAGAATTGTGTGAAATTTCTTTCTGTTCTGTTTGTTCATTAAAAGAGTTGAACTTTAGTTTTGATTGAGCCGTTCTGAAACACTCTTTCTGTAGAAAATGCAAGTGGAGATTCGGAGCGCTAAGAGGGTAATAGTGGAAAAAGGAATGTCTCCAAATATAAACTACACAGAATCATTCTGTGAAACTTCTTTCTGATCTGTGCATTCAGCTAACAGAGTTAAAACATACTTTTGATTGAGCAGATCTGAACACTCTTTCTGTAGAAAATGCAACTGGACATTTGGAGCGCTAAGAGAGTAGTAGTGGAAAAAGGAATATATTCAAATATAAACTACCCAGAAGCATTCTGTGAAACTTCTTTCTGATCTGAGCATTCAGCTAACAGAGTTAAACCATACTTTTGATTGAGCAGTTTTGAAACACTCTGTCTGTAGAAAATGCAACTGGACATTCGTAGCGCTAAGTGGGTAATAGTGGAAAAAAGAATATGTTCAAATATAAACTACACAGAAGCATTGTATGAAACTTCTTTCTGTTCTGTGCATTCAACTAACAGAGTTGAACCTTACTTTTGATTGAGCCGTTCTGAAACACTCTTTCTGTAGAAACTGCAATTGGACATTCTGAGCGCTAAGAGGCCTATATTGGGAAAAAGAATGTCTACAAATAAAAACTACACAGAAGAATTGTGTGAAACTTCTTTCTGTTCTGTTTGTTCAACTAAAAGAGTTGAACCTTAGTTTTGATTGAGCCGTTCTGAAACACTCTTTCTGTAGAAAATGCAAGTGGACATTCGGAGCGCTAAGAGGGTAATAGTGGAAAAAGTAATGTCTCCAAATATAAACTACACAGAATCATTCTGTGAAACTTCTTTCTGATCTGTGCATTCAGCTAACAGAGTTAAACCATACTTTTGATTGAGCAGATCTGAACACTCTTTCTGTAGAAAATGCAACTGGACATTTGGAGCGCTAAGAGAGTAGTAGTGGAAAAAGGAATATATTCAAATATAAACTACACAGAAGCATTCTGTGAAACTTCTTTCTGATCTGAGCATTCAGCTAACAGAATTAAACCATACTTTTGATTGAGCAGTTTTGAAACACTCTGTCTGTAGAAAATGCAACTGGACATTCGTAGCGCCAATTGGGTAATAGTGGAAAAAAGAATATGTACAAATATAAACTACACAGAAGCATTGTATGAAATTTTTTTCTGTTCTGTGCATTCAACTAACAGAGTTGAACCTTAGTTTTGATTGAGCCTTTCTGAAACACTCTTTCTGTAGAAACTGCAATTGGACATTCTGAGCGCTAAGAGGCCTATATTGGGAAAAATAATATCTTCAAATAAAAACTACACAGAAGCATTGTGTGAAACTTATTTCTGATATGTTCATTAAGCTAACAGAGTTAAACCATACTTTTGATTGCGCAGTTCTGAACACTCTTTCTGTAGAAAATGCAAGTGGACATTCGGAGCGCTAAGAGGGTAATAGTGGAAAAAGGAATATATTCAAATATAAACTACACAGTAGCATTCTGTGAAAATTCTTTCTGTTCTGTGCATTCAACTAACAGAGTTGAACCTTACTTTTGATTGAGCCGTTCTGAAACACTCTTTCTGTAGAAACTGCAATTGGACATGCTAAGCGCTAAGAGGCCTACATTGGGAAAAAGAATATCTTCAAATAAAAACTACACAGATGCATTCTGTGAAACTTATTTCTGATCTGTAAATTCAGTTAACAGAGATAAAACATATTTTTGATTGAGCAGCTATGAAACACTCTTTTTGTAGAAAATGCAAGTGGAGATTCGGAGCGCTAAGAGGGTAATAGTGGAAAAAGGAATGTCTTCAAATATAAACTACACAGAATCATTCGGTGAAACTTCTTTCTGATCTGTGCATTCAGCTAACAGAGTTAAACCATACTTTTGATTGAGCAGATCTGAACACTCTTTGTGTAGAAAATGCAACTGGACATTTGGAGCGCTAAGAGCGTAGTAGTGGAAAAAGGAATATATTCAAATATAAACTACACAGAAGCATTCTGTGAAACTTCTTTCTGATCTGAGCATTCAGCTAACAGAGTTAAACCATACTTTTGATTGAGCAGTTTTGAAACACTCTGTCTGTAGAAAATGCAACTGGACATTCGTAGCGCTAAGTGGGTAATAGTGGAAAAAAGAATATGTTCAAATATAAACTACACAGAAGCATTGTATGAAACTTCTTTCTGTTCTGTGCATTCAACTAACAGAGTTGAACCTTACTTTTGATTGAGCCGTTCTGAAACACTCTTTCTGTAGAAACTGCAATTGGACATTCTGAGCGCTAAGAGGGTAATAGTGGAAAAAGGAATGTCTCCAAATATAAACTACACAGAATCATTCTGTGAAACTTCTTTCTGATCTGTGCATTCAGCTAACAGAGTTAAACCATACTTTTGATTGAGCAGATCTGAACACTCTTTCTGTAGAAAATGCAACTGGACATTTGGAGCGCTAAGAGAGTAGTAGTGGAAAAAGGAATATATTCAAATATAAACTACACAGAAGCATTCTGTGAAACTTCTTTCTGATCTGAGCATTCAGCTAACAGAGTTAAACCATACTTTTGATTGAGCAGTTTTGAAACACTCTGTCTGTAGAAAATGCAACTGGACATTCGTAGCGCTAAGTGGGTAATAGTGGAAAAAAGAATATGTTCAAATATAAACTACACAGAAGCATTGTATGAAACTTCTTTCTGTTCTGTGCATTCAACTAACAGAGTTGAACCTTACTTTTGATTGAGCCGTTCTGAAACACTCTTTCTGTAGAAACTGCAATTGGACATTCTGAACACTAAGAGGCCTATATTGGGAAAAAGAATGTCTACAAATAAAAACTACACAGAAGAATTGTGTGAAACTTCTTTCTGTTCTGTTTGTTCAACTAAAAGAGTTGAATCTTAGTTTTGATTGAGCCGTTCTGAAACACTCTTTCTGTAGAAAATGCAAGTGGACATTCGGAGCGCTAAGAGGGTAATAGTGGAAAAGGTGATGTCTCCAAATATAAACTACACAGAATCATTCTGTGAAACTTCTTTCTGATCTGTGCATTCAGCTAACAGAGTTAAACCATACTTTTGATTGAGCAGATCTGAACACTCTTTCTGTAGAAAATGCAACTGGACATTTGGAGCGCTAAGAGAGTAGTAGTGGAAAAAGGAATATATTCAAATATAAACTACACAGAAGCATTCTGTGAAACTTCTTTCTGATCTGAGCATTCAGCTAACAGATTTAAACCATACTTTTGATTGAGCAGTTTTGAAACACTCTGTCTGTAGAAAATGCAACTGGACATTCGTAGCGCCAAGTGGGTAATAGTGGAAAAAAGAATATGTTCAAATATAAACTACACAGAAGCATTGTATGAAATTTCTTTCTGTTCTGTGAATTCAACTAACAGAGTTGAACTTTAGTTTTGATTGAGCCTTTCTGAAACACTCTTTCTGTAGAAACTGCAATTGGACATTCTGAGCGCTAAGAGGCCTCTATTGGGAAAAATAATATCTTCAAATAAAAACTACACAGAAGCATTGTGTGAAACTTATTTCTGATATGTTCATTAAGCTAACAGAGTTAAACCATACTTTTGATTGCGCAGTTCTGAACACTCTTTCTGTAGAAAATGCAAGTGGACATTCGGAGCGCTAAGAGGGTAATAGTGGAAAAAGGAATATATTCAAATATAAACTACACAGTAGCATTCTGTGAAAATTCTTTCTGTTCTGTGCATTCAACTAACAGAGTTGAACCTTACTTTTAATTGAGCCGTTCTGAAACACTATTTCTGTAGAAACTGCAATTGGACATGCTAAGCGCTAAGAGGCCTACATTGGGAAAAAGAATATCTTCAAATAAAAACTACACAGATGCATTCTGTGAAACTTATTTCTGATCTGTAAATTCAGTTAACAGAGATAAAACATATTTTTGATTGAGCAGTTATGAAACACTCTTTTTGTAGAAAATGCAAGTGGAGATTCGGAGCGCTAAGAGGGTAATAGTGGAAAAAGGAATGTCTCCAAATATAAACTACACAGAATCATTCTGTGAAACTTCTTTCTGATCTGTGCATTCAGCTAACAGAGTTAAACCATACTTTTGATTGAGCAGATCTGAACACTCTTTCTGTAGAAAATGCAACTGGACATTTGTAGCGCTAAGAGAGTAGTAGTGGAAAAAGGAATATATTCAAATATAAACTACACAGAAGCATTCTGTGAAACTTCTTTCTGATCTGAGCATTCAGCTAACAGATTTAAACCATACTTTTGATTGAGCAGTTTTGAAACACTCTGTCTGTAGAAAATGCAACTGGACATTCGTAGCGCCAAGTGGGTAATAGTGGAAAAAAGAATATGTTCAAATATAAACTACACAGAAGCATTGTATGAAATTTCTTTCTGTTCTGTGAATTCAACTAACAGAGTTGAACTTTAGTTTTGATTGAGCCTTTCTGAAACACTCTTTCTGTAGAAACTGCAATTGGACATTCTGAGCGCTAAGAGGCCTCTATTGGGAAAAATAATATCTTCAAATAAAAACTACACAGAAGCATTGTGTGAAACTTATTTCTGATATGTTCATTAAGCTAACAGAGTTAAACCATACTTTTGATTGCGCAGTTCTGAACACTCTTTCTGTAGAAAATGCAAGTGGACATTCGGAGCGCTAAGAGGGTAATAGTGGAAAAAGGAATATATTCAAATATAAACTACACAGTAGCATTCTGTGAAAATTCTTTCTGTTCTGTGCATTCAACTAACAGAGTTGAACCTTACTTTTAATTGAGCCGTTCTGAAACACTATTTCTGTAGAAACTGCAATTGGACATGCTAAGCGCTAAGAGGCCTACATTGGGAAAAAGAATATCTTCAAATAAAAACTACACAGATGCATTCTGTGAAACTTATTTCTGATCTGTAAATTCAGTTAACAGAGATAAAACATATTTTTGATTGAGCAGTTATGAAACACTCTTTTTGTAGAAAATGCAAGTGGAGATTCGGAGCGCTAAGAGGGTAATAGTGGAAAAAGTAATGTCTCCAAATATAAACTACACAGAATCATTCGGTGAAACTTCTTTCTGATCTGTTCTTTCAGCTAACAGAGTTAAACCATACTTTTGATTGAGCAGATCTGAACACTCTTTGTGTAGAAAATGCAACTGGACATTTGGAGCGCTAAGAGCGTAGTACTGGAAAAAGGAATATATTCAAATATAAACTACACAGAAGCATTCTGTGAAACTTCTTTCTGATCTGAGCATTCAGCTAACAGAGTTAAACCATACTTTTGATTGAGCAGTTTTGAAACACTCTGTCTGTAGAAAATGCAACTGGACATTCGTAGCGCTAAGTGGGTAATAGTGGAAAAAAGAATATGTTCAAATATAAACTACACAGAAGCATTGTATGAAATTTCTTTCTGTTCTGTGCATTCAACTAACAGAGTTGAACCTTACATTTGATTGAGCCGTTCTGAAACACTCTTTCTGTAGAAACTGCAATTGGACATTCTGAGCGCTAAGAGGCCTATATTGGGAAAAAGAATGTCTACAAATAAAAACTACACAGAAGAATTGTGTGAAACTTCTTTCTGTTCTGTTTGTTCAACTAAAAGAGTTGAACCTTAGTTTTGATTGAGCCGTTCTGAAACACTCTTTCTGTAGAAAATGCAAGTGGAGATTCGGAGCGCTAAGAGGGTAATAGTGGAAAAAGGAATGTCTCCAAATATAAACTACACAGAATCACTCTGTGAAACTTCTTTCTGATCTGTGCATTCAGCTAACAGAGTTAAACCATACTTTTGATTGAGCAGATCTGAACACTCTTTCTGTAGAAAATGCAACTGGACATTTGGAGCGCTAAGAGAGTAGTAGTGGAAAAAGGAATATATTCAAATATAAACTACACAGAAGCATTCTGTGAAACTTCTTTCTGATCTGAGCATTCAGCTAACTGAATTAAACCATACATTTGATTGAGCAGTTTTGAAACACTCTGTCTGTAGAAAATGCAACTGGACATTCGTAGCGCTAAGTGGGTAATAGTGGAAAAAAGAATATGTTCAAATATAAACTACACAGAAGCATTGTATGAAACTTCTTTCTGTTCTGTGCATTCAACTAACAGAGTTGAACCTTACTTTTGATTGAGCCTTTCTGAAACACTCTTTCTGTAGAAACTGCAATTGGACATTCTGAGCGCTAAGAGGACTCTATTGGGAAAAATAATATCTTCAAATAAAAACTACACAGAAGAATTGTGTGAAACTTATTTCTGATATGTTCATTAAGCTAACAGAGTTAAACCATACTTTTGATTGCGCAGTTCTGAACGCTCTTTCTGTAGAAAATGCAAGTGGACATTCGGAGCGCTAAGAGGGTAATAGTGGAAAAAGGAATATATTCAAATATAAACTACACAGTAGCATTCTGTGAAAATTCTTTCTGTTCTGTGCATTCAACTAACAGATTTGAAACTTACTTTTAATTGAGCCGTTGTGAAACACTCTTTCTGTAGAAACTGCAATTGGACATGCTAAGCGCTAAGAGGCCTACATTGGGAAAAAGAATATCTTCAAATAAAAACTACACAGATGCATTCTGTGAAACATATTTCTGATCTGTAAATTCAGTTAACAGAGATAAAACATATTTTTGATTGAGCAGTTATGAAACACTCTTTTTGTAGAAAATGCAAGTGGAGATTCGGAGCGCTAATGGGGTAATAGTGGAAAAAGGAATGTCTTCAAATATAAACTACACAGAATCATTCGGTGAAACTTCTTTCTGATCTGTGCATTCAGCTAACAGAGTTAAACCATACTTTTGATTGAGCAGATCTGAACACTCTTTGTGTAGAAAATGCAACTGGACATTTGGAGCGCTAAGAGCGTAGTAGTGGAAAAAGGAATATATTCAAATATAAACTACACAGAAGCATTCTGTGAAACTACTTTCTGATCTGAGCATTCAGCTAACAGAGTTAAACCATACTTTTGATTGAGCAGTTTTGAAACACTCTGTCTGTAGAAAATGCAACTGGACATTCGTAGCGCTAAGTGGGTAATAGTGGAAAAAAGAATATGTTCAAATATAAACTACACAGAAGAATTGTATGAAACTTCTTTCTGTTCTGTGCATTCAACTAACAGAGTTGAACCTTACTTTTGATTGAGCCGTTCTGAAACACTCTTTCTGTAGAAAATGCAATTGGACATTCTGAGCGCTAAGAGGCCTATATTGGGAAAAAGAATGTCTACAAATAAAAACTACAGAGAAGAATTGTGTGAAACTTCTTTCTGTTCTGTTTGTTCAACTAAAAGAGTTGAACATTAGTTTTGATTGAGCCGTTCTGAAACACTCTTTCTGTAGAAAATGCAAGTGGAGATTCGGAGCGCTAAGAGGGTACTAGTGGAAAAAGGAATGTCTCCAAATATAAACTACACAGAATCATTCTGTGAAACTTCTTTCTGATCTGTGCATTCAGCTAACAGAGTTAAACCATACTTTTGATTGAGCAGATCTGAACACTCTTTCTGTAGAAAATGCAACTGGACATTTGGAGCGCTAAGAGCGTAGTAGTGGAAAAAGGAATATATTCAAATATAAACTACACAGAAGCATTCTGTGAAACTTCTTGCTGATCTGAGCATTCAGCTAACAGGGTTAAACCATACTTTTGATTGAGCAGTTTTGAAACACTCTGTCTGTACTAAATGCAACTGGACATTCATAGCGCTAAGTGGGTAATAGTGGAAAAAAGAATATGTTCAAATATAAACTACACAGAAGCATTGTATGAAACTTCTCTCTGTTCTGTGCATTCAACTAACAGAGTTGAACCTTACTTTTGATTGAGCCGTTCTGAAACACTCTTTCTGTAGAAACTGCAATTGGACATTCTGAACGCTAAGAGGCCTATATTGGGAAAAAGAATGTCTACAAATAAAAGCTACACAGAAGAATTGTGTGAAACTTCTTTCTGTTCTGTTGGTTCAACTAAAAGAGTTGAACCTTAGTTTTGATTGATCCGTTCTGAAACACTCTTTCTGTAGAAAATGCAAGTGGAGATTCGGAGCGCTAAGAGGGTAATAGTGGAAAAAGGAATGTCTCCAAATATAAACTACACAGAATCATTCTGTGAAACTTCTTTCTGATCTGTGCATTCAGCTAACAGAGTTAAACCATACTTTTGATTGAGCAGGTCTGAACACTCTTTCTGTAGAAAATGCAACTGGACATTTGGAGCGCTAAGAGAGTAGTAGTGAAAAAAGGAATATATTCAAATATAAACTACACAGAAGCATTCTGTGAAACTTCTTTCTGATCTGAGCATTCAGCTAACAGAGTTAAACCATACTTTTGATTGAGCAGTTTTGAAACACTCTGTCTGTAGAAAATGCAACTGGACATTCGTAGCGCTAAGTGGGTAATAGTGGAAAAAAGAATATGTTCAAATATAAACTACACAGAAGCATTGTATGAAAATTCTTTCTGTTCTGTGCATTCAACTAACAGAGTTGAACCTTACATTTGATTGAGCCTTTCTGAAACACTCTTTCTGTAGAAACTGCAATTGGACATTCTGAGCGCTAAGAGGCCTCTATTGGGAAAAATAATATCTTCAAATAAAAACTACACAGAAGCATTGTGTGAAACTTATTTCTGATATGTTCATTAAGCTAACAGAGTTAAACCATACTTTTGATTGCGCAGTTCTGAACACTCTTTCTGTAGAAAATGCAAGTGGACATTCGGAGCGCTAAGAGGGTAATAGTGGAAAAAGGAATATATTCAAATATAAACTACACAGTAGCATTCTGTGAAAATACTTTCTGTTCCGTGCATTCAACTAACAGGGTTGAACCTTACTTTTAATTAAGCCGTTCTGAAACACTCTTTCTGTAGAAACTGCAATTGGACATGCTAAGCGCTAAGAGGCCTACATTGGGAAAAAGAATATCTTCAAATAAAAACTACACAGATGCATTCTGTGAAACTTATTTCTGATCTGTAAATTCAGTTAACAGAGATAAAACATATTTTTGATTGAGCAGTTATGAAACACGCTTTTTGTAGAAAATGCAAGTGGAGATTCGGAGCGCTAAGGGGGTAATAGTGGAAAAAGGAATGTCTTCAAATATAAACTACACAGAATCATTCGGTGAAACTTATTTCTGATCTGTGCATTCAGCTAACAGAGTTAAACCATACTTTTGATTGAGCAGATCTGAACACTCTTTGTGTAGAAAATGCAAAAGGACATTTGGAGCGCTAAGAGCGTAGTAGTGGAAAAAGGAATATATTCAAATATAAACTACACAGAAGCATTCTGTGAAACTTCTTTCTGATCTGAGCATTCAGCTAACAGAGTTAAACCATACTTTTGATTGAGCAGTTTTGAAACACTCTGTCTGAAGAAAATGCAACTGGACATTCGTAGCGCTAAGTGGGTAATAGTGGAAAAAAGAATATGTTCAAATATAAACTACACAGAAGCATTGTATGAAACTTCTTTCTGTTCTGTGCATTCAACTAACAGAGTTGAACCTTACTTTTGATTGAGCCGTTCTGAAACACTCTTTCTGTAGAAACTGCAATTGGACATTCTGAGCGCTAAGAGGCCTATATTGGGAAAAAGAATGTCTACAAATAAAAACTACACAGAAGAATTGTGTGAAACAACTTTCTGTTCTGTTTGTTCAACTAAAAGAGTTGAACCTTAGTTTTGATTGAGCCGTTCTGAAACACTCTTTCTGTAGAAAATGCAAGTGGAGATTCGTAGCGCTAAGAGGGTAATAGTGGAAAAAGGAATGTCTCCAAATATAAACTACACAGAATCATTCTGTGAAACTTCTTTCTGATCTGTGCATTCAGCTAACAGAGTTAAACCATACTTTTGATTGAGCAGACCTGAACACTCTTTCTGTAGAAAATGCAACTGGACATTTGGAGCGCTAAGAGAGTATTAGTGGAAAAAGGAATATATTCAAATATAAACTACACAGAAGCATTCTGTGAAACTTCTTTCTGATCTGAGCATTCAGCTAACAGAGTTAAACCATACTTTTGATTGAGCAGTTTTGAAACACTCTGTCTGTAGAAAATGCAACTGGACATTCGTAGCGCCAAGTGGGTAATAGTGGAAAAAAGAATATGTTCAAATATAAACTACACGGAAGCATTGTATGAAATTTCTTTCTGTTCTGTGCATTCAACTAACAGAGTTGAACCTTAGTTTTGATTGAGCCTTTCTGAAACACTCTTTCTGTAGAAACTGCAATTGGACATTCTGAGCGCTAAGAGGCCTATATTGGGAAAAATAATATCTTCAAATAAAAACTACACAGAAGCATTGTGTGAAACTTATTTCTGATATGTTCATTAAGCTAACAGAGTTAAACCATACTTTTGATTGCGCAGTTCTGAACACTCTTTCTGTAGAAAATGCAAGTGGACATTCGGAGCGCTAAGAGGGTAATAGTGGAAAAAGGAATATATTCAAATATAAACTACACAGTAGCATTCTGTGAAAATTCTTTCTGTTCTGTGCATTCAACTAACAGAGTTGAGCCTTACTTTTGATTGAGCCGTTCTGAAACACTCTTTCTGTAGAAACTGCAATTGGACATGCTAAGCGCTAAGAGGCCTACATTGGGAAAAAGAATATCTTCAAATAAAAACTACACAGATGCATTCTGTGAAACTTATTTCTGATCTGTAAATTCAGTTAACAGAGATAAAACATATTTTTGATTGAGCAGCTATGAAACACTCTTTTTGTAGAAAATGCAAGTGGAGATTCGGAGCGCTAAGAGGGTAATAGTGGAAAAAGGAATGTCTTCAAATATAAACTACACAGAATCATTCGGTGAAACTTCTTTCTGATCTGTGCATTCAGCTAACAGAGTTAAACCATACTTTTGATTGAGCAGATCTGAACACTCTTTGTGTAGAAAATGCAACTGGACATTTGGAGCGCTAAGAGCGTAGTAGTGGAAAAAGGAATATATTCAAATATAAACTACACAGAAGCATTCTGTGAAACTTCTTTCTGATCTGAGCATTCAGCTAACAGAGTTAAACCATACTTTTGATTGAGCAGTTTTGAAACACTCTGTCTGTAGAAAATGCAACTGGACATTCGTAGCGCTAAGTGGGTAATAGTGGAAAAAAGAATATGTTCAAATATAAACTACACAGAAGCATTGTATGAAACTTCTTTCTGTTCTGTGCATTCAACTAACAGAGTTGAACCTTACTTTTGATTGAGCCGTTCTGAAACACTCTTTCTGTAGAAACTGCAATTGGACATTATGAGCGCTAAGAGGCCTATATTGGGAAAAAGAATGTCTACAAATAAAAACTACACAGAAGAATTGTGTGAAACTACTTTCTGTTCTGTTTGTTCAACTAAAAGAGTTGAATCTTAGTTTTGATTGAGCCGTTCTGAAACACTCTTTCTGTAGAAAATGCAAGTGGAGATTCGGAGCGCTAAGAGGGTAATAGTGGAAAAAGGAATGTCTCCAAATATAAACTACACAGAATCACTCTGTGAAACTTCTTTCTGATCTGTGCATTCAGCTAACAGAGTTAAACCATACTTTTGATTGAGCAGATCTGAACACTCTTTCTGTAGAAAATGCAACTGGACATTTGGAGCGCTAAGAGCGTATTAGTGGAAAAAGGAATATATTCAAATATAAACTACACAGAAGCATTCTGTGAAACTTCTTGCTGATCTGAGCATTCAGCTAACAGGGTTAAACCATACTTTTGATTGAGCAGTTTTGAAACACTCTGTCTGTACTAAATGCAACTGGACATTCATAGCGCTAAGTGGGTAATAGTGGAAAAAAGAATATGTTCAAATATAAACTACACAGAAGCATTGTATGAAACTTCTCTCTGTTCTGTGCATTCAAATAACAGAGTTGAACCTTACTTTTGATTGAGCCGTTCTGAAACACTCTTTCTGTAGAAACTGCAATTGGACATTCTGAACGCTAAGAGGCCTATATTGGGAAAAAGAATGTCTACAAATAAAAGCTACACAGAAGAATTGTGTGAAACTTCTTTCTGTTCTGTTGGTTCAACTAAAAGAGTTGAACCTTAGTTTTGATTGATCCGTTCTGAAACACTCTTTCTGTAGAAAATGCAAGTGGAGATTCGGAGCGCTAAGAGGGTAATAGTGGAAAAAGGAATGTCTCCAAATATAAACTACACAGAATCATTCTGTGAAACTTCTTTCTGATCTGTGCATTCAGCTAACAGAGTTAAACCATACTTTTGATTGAGCAGGTCTGAACACTCTTTCTGTAGAAAATGCAACTGGACATTTGGAGCGCTAAGAGAGTAGTAGTGAAAAAAGGAATATATTCAAATATAAACTACACAGAAGCATTCTGTGAAACTTCTTTCTGATCTGAGCATTCAGCTAACAGAGTTAAACCATACTTTTGATTGAGCAGTTTTGAAACACTCTGTCTGTAGAAAATGCAACTGGACATTCGTAGCGCTAAGTGGGTAATAGTGGAAAAAAGAATATGTTCAAATATAAACTACACAGAAGCATTGTATGAAAATTCTTTCTGTTCTGTGCATTCAACTAACAGAGTTGAACCTTACATTTGATTGAGCCTTTCTGAAACACTCTTTCTGTAGAAACTGCAATTGGACATTCTGAGCGCTAAGAGGCCTCTATTGGGAAAAATAATATCTTCAAATAAAAACTACACAGAAGCATTGTGTGAAACTTATTTCTGATATGTTCATTAAGCTAACAGAGTTAAACCATACTTTTGATTGCGCAGTTCTGAACACTCTTTCTGTAGAAAATGCAAGTGGACATTCGGAGCGCTAAGAGGGTAATAGTGGAAAAAGGAATATATTCAAATATAAACTACACAGTAGCATTCTGTGAAAATACTTTCTGTTCTGTGCATTCAACTAACAGGGTTGAACCTTACTTTTAATTAAGCCGTTCTGAAACACTCTTTCTGTAGAAACTGCAATTGGACATGCTAAGCGCTAAGAGGCCTACATTGGGAAAAAGAATATCTTCAAATAAAAACTACACAGATGCATTCTGTGAAACTTATTTCTGATCTGTAAATTCAGTTAACAGAGATAAAACATATTTTTGATTGAGCAGTTATGAAACACGCTTTTTGTAGAAAATGCAAGTGGAGATTCGGAGCGCTAAGGGGGTAATAGTGGAAAAAGGAATGTCTTCAAATATAAACTACACAGAATCATTCGGTGAAACTTATTTCTGATCTGTGCATTCAGCTAACAGAGTTAAACCATACTTTTGATTGAGCAGATCTGAACACTCTTTGTGTAGAAAATGCAAAAGGACATTTGGAGCGCTAAGAGCGTAGTAGTGGAAAAAGGAATATATTCAAATATAAACTACACAGAAGCATTCTGTGAAACTTCTTTCTGATCTGAGCATTCAGCTAACAGAGTTAAACCATACTTTTGATTGAGCAGTTTTGAAACACTCTGTCTGAAGAAAATGCAACTGGACATTCGTAGCGCTAAGTGGGTAATTGTGGAAAAAAGAATATGTTCAAATATAAACTACACAGAAGCATTGTATGAAACTTCTTTCTGTTCTGTGCATTCAACTAACAGAGTTGAACCTTACTTTTGATTGAGCCGTTCTGAAACACTCTTTCTGTAGAAACTGCAATTGGACATTCTGAGCGCTAAGAGGCCTATATTGGGAAAAAGAATGTCTACAAATAAAAACTACACAGAAGAATTGTGTGAAACAACTTTCTGTTCTGTTTGTTCAACTAAAAGAGTTGAACCTTAGTTTTGATTGAGCCGTTCTGAAACACTCTTTCTGTAGAAAATGCAAGTGGAGATTCGTAGCGCTAAGAGGGTAATAGTGGAAAAAGGAATGTCTCCAAATATAAACTACACAGAATCATTCTGTGAAACTTCTTTCTGATCTGTGCATTCAGCTAACAGAGTTAAACCATACTTTTGATTGAGCAGACCTGAACACTCTTTCTGTAGAAAATGCAACTGGACATTTGGAGCGCTAAGAGAGTATTAGTGGAAAAAGGAATATATTCAAATATAAACTACACAGAAGCATTCTGTGAAACTTCTTTCTGATCTGAGCATTCAGCTAACAGAGTTAAACCATACTTTTGATTGAGCAGTTTTGAAACACTCTGTCTGTAGAAAATGCAACTGGACATTCGTAGCGCCAAGTGGGTAATAGTGGAAAAAAGAATATGTTCAAATATAAACTACACGGAAGCATTGTATGAAATTTCTTTCTGTTCTGTGCATTCAACTAACAGAGTTGAACCTTAGTTTTGATTGAGCCTTTCTGAAACACTCTTTCTGTAGAAACTGCAATTGGACATTCTGAGCGCTAAGAGGCCTATATTGGGAAAAATAATATCTTCAAATAAAAACTACACAGAAGCATTGTGTGAAACTTATTTCTGATATGTTCATTAAGCTAACAGAGTTAAACCATACTTTTGATTGCGCAGTTCTGAACACTCTTTCTGTAGAAAATGCAAGTGGACATTCGGAGCGCTAAGAGGGTAATAGTGGAAAAAGGAATATATTCAAATATAAACTACACAGTAGCATTCTGTGAAAATTCTTTCTGTTCTGTGCATTCAACTAACAGAGTTGAGCCTTACTTTTGATTGAGCCGTTCTGAAACACTCTTTCTGTAGAAACTGCAATTGGACATGCTAAGCGCTAAGAGGCCTACATTGGGAAAAAGAATATCTTCAAATAAAAACTACACAGATGCATTCTGTGAAACTTATTTCTGATCTGTAAATTCAGTTAACAGAGATAAAACATATTTTTGATTGAGCAGCTATGAAACACTCTTTTTGTAGAAAATGCAAGTGGAGATTCGGAGCGCTAAGAGGGTAATAGTGGAAAAAGGAATGTCTTCAAATATAAACTACACAGAATCATTCGGTGAAACTTCTTTCTGATCTGTGCATTCAGCTAACAGAGTTAAACCATACTTTTGATTGAGCAGATCTGAACACTCTTTGTGTAGAAAATGCAACTGGACATTTGGAGCGCTAAGAGCGTAGTAGTGGAAAAAGGAATATATTCAAATATAAACTACACAGAAGCATTCTGTGAAACTTCTTTCTGATCTGAGCATTCAGCTAACAGAGTTAAACCATACTTTTGATTGAGCAGTTTTGAAACACTCTGTCTGTAGAAAATGCAACTGGACATTCGTAGCGCTAAGTGGGTAATAGTGGAAAAAAGAATATGTTCAAATATAAACTACACAGAAGCATTGTATGAAACTTCTTTCTGTTCTGTGCATTCAACTAACAGAGTTGAACCTTACTTTTGATTGAGCCGTTCTGAAACACTCTTTCTGTAGAAACTGCAATTGGACATTCTGAGCGCTAAGAGGCCTATATTGGGAAAAAGAATGTCTACAAATAAAAACTACACAGAAGAATTGTGTGAAACTACTTTCTGTTCTGTTTGTTCAACTAAAAGAGTTGAATCTTAGTTTTGATTGAGCCGTTCTGAAACACTCTTTCTGTAGAAAATGCAAGTGGAGATTCGGAGCGCTAAGAGGGTAATAGTGGAAAAAGGAATGTCTCCAAATATAAACTACACAGAATCATTCTGTGAAACTTCTTTCTGATCTGTGCATTCAGCTAACAGAGTTAAACCATACTTTTGATTGAGCAGATCTGAACACTCTTTCTGTAGAAAATGCAACTGGACATTTGGAGCGCTAAGAGCGTAGTAGTGGAAAAAGGAATATATTCAAATATAAACTACACAGAAGCATTCTGTGAAACTTCTTTCTGATCTGAGCATTCAGCTAACAGAGTTAAACCATACTTTTGATTGAGCAGTTTTGAAACACTCTGTCTGTAGAAAATGCAACTGGACATTCGTAGCGCCAAGTGGGTAAGAGTGGAAAAAAGAATATGTTCAAATATAAACTACACAGAAGCATTGTATGAAACTTCTTTCTGTTCTGTGCATTCAACTAACAGAGTTGAACCTTACTTTTGATTGAGCCGTTCTGAAACACTCTTTCTGTAGAAACTGCAATTGGACATTCTGAGCGCTAAGAGGCCTATATTGGGAAAAAGAATGTCTACAAATAAAAACTACACAGAAGAATTGTGTGAAACTTCTTTCTGTTCTGTTTGTTCAACTAAAAGAGTTGAACCTTAGTTTTGATTGAGCCGTTCTGAAACACTCTTTCTGTAGAAAATGCAAGTGGACATTCGGAGCGCTAAGAGGGTAATAGTGGAAAAAGTAATGTCTCCAAATATAAACTACACAGAATCATTCTGTGAAACTTCTTTCTGATCTGTGCATTCAGCTAACAGAGTTAAACCATACTTTTGATTGAGCAGATCTGAACACTCTTTCTGTAGAAAATGCAACTGGACATTTGGAGCGCTAAGAGAGTAGTAGTGGAAAAAGGAATATATTCAAATATAAACTACACAGAAGCATTCTGTGAAACTTCTTTCTGATCTGAGCATTCAGCTAACAGAGTTAAACCATACTTTTGATTGAGCAGTTTTGAAACACTCTGTCTGTAGAAAATGCAACTGGACATTCGTAGCGCCAATTGGGTAATAGTGGAAAAAAGAATATGTTCAAATATAAACTACACAGAAGCATTGTATGAAATTTCTTTCTGTTCTGTGCATTCAACTAACAGAGTTGAACCTTAGTTTTGATTGAGCCTTTCTGAAACACTCTTTCTGTAGAAACTGCAATTGGACATTCTGAGCGCTAAGAGGCCTCTATTGGGAAAAATAATATCTTCAAATAAAAACTACACAGAAGCATTGTGTGAAACTTATTTCTGATATGTTCATTAAGCTAACAGAGTTAAACCATACTTTTGATTGCGCAGTTCTGAACACTCTTTCTGTAGAAAATGCAAGTGGACATTCGGAGCGCTAAGAGGGTAATAGTGGAAAAAGGAATATATTCAAATATAAACTACACAGTAGCATTCTGTGAAAATTCTTTCTTTTCTGTGCATTCAACTAACAGAGTTGAACCTTACTTTTGATTGAGCCGTTCTGAAACACTCTTTCTTTAGAAACTGCAATTGGACATGCTAAGCGCTAAGAGGCCTACATTGGGAAAAAGAATATCTTCAAATAAAAACTACACAGATGCATTCTGTGAAACTTATTTCTGATCTGTAAATTCAGTTAACAGAGATAAAACATATTTTTGATTGAGCAGCTATGAAACACACTTTTTGTAGAAAATGCAAGTGGAGATTCGGAGCGCTAAGAGGGTAATAGTGGAAAAAGGAATGTCTTCAAATATAAACTACACAGAATCATTCGGTGAAACTTCTTTCTGATCTGTGCATTCAGCTAACAGAGTTAAACCATACTTTTGATTGAGCAGATCTGAACACTCTTTGTGTAGAAAATGCAACTGGACATTTGGAGCGCTAAGAGCGTAGTAGTGGAAAAAGGAATATATTCAAATATAAACTACACAGAAGCATTCTGTGAAACTTCTTTCTGATCTGAGCATTCAGCTAACAGAGTTAAACCATACTTTTGATTGAGCAGTTTTGAAACACTCTGTCTGTAGAAAATGCAACTGGACATTCGTAGCGCTAAGTGGGTAATAGTGGAAAAAAGAATATGTTCAAATATAAACTACACAGAAGCATTGTATGAAACTTCTTTCTGTTCTGTGCATTCAACTAACAGAGTTGAACCTTACTTTTGATTGAGCCGTTCTGAAACACTCTTTCTGTAGAAACTGCAATTGGACATTCTGAGCGCTAAGAGGCCTATATTGGGAAAAAGAATGTCTACAAATAAAAAGTACACAGAAGAATTGTGTGAAACTACTTTCTGTTCTGTTTGTTCAACTAAAAGAGTTGAATCTTAGTTTTGATTGAGCCGTTCTGAAACACTCTTTCTGTAGAAAATGCAAGTGGAGATTCGGAGCGCTAAGAGGGTAATAGTGGAAAAAGGAATGTCTCCAAATATAAACTACACAGAATCATTCTGTGAAACTTCTTTCTGATCTGTGCATTCAGCTAACAGAGTTAAACCATACTTTTGATTGAGCAGATCTGAACACTCTTTCTGTAGAAAATGCAACTGGACATTTGGAGCGCTAAGAGCGTAGTAGTGGAAAAAGGAATATATTCAAATATAAACTACACAGAAGCATTCTGTGAAACTTCTTTCTGATCTGAGCATTCAGCTAACAGAGTTAAACCATACTTTTGATTGAGCAGTTTTGAAACACTCTGTCTGTAGAAAATGCAACTGGACATTCGTAGCGCCAAGTGGGTAAGAGTGGAAAAAAGAATATGTTCAAATATAAACTACACAGAAGCATTGTATGAAACTTCTTTCTGTTCTGTGCATTCAACTAACAGAGTTGAACCTTACTTTTGATTGAGCCGTTCTGAAACACTCTTTCTGTAGAAACTGCAATTGGACATTCTGAGCGCTAAGAGGCCTATATTGGGAAAAAGAATGTCTACAAATAAAAACTACACAGAAGAATTGTGTGAAACTTCTTTCTGTTCTGTTTGTTCAACTAAAAGAGTTGAACCTTAGTTTTGATTGAGCCGTTCTGAAACACTCTTTCTGTAGAAAATGCAAGTGGACATTCGGAGCGCTAAGAGGGTAATAGTGGAAAAAGTAATGTCTCCAAATATAAACTACACAGAATCATTCTGTGAAACTTCTTTCTGATCTGTGCATTCAGCTAACAGAGTTAAACCATACTTTTGATTGAGCAGATCTGAACACTCTTTCTGTAGAAAATGCAACTGGACATTTGGAGCGCTAAGAGAGTAGTAGTGGAAAAAGGAATATATTCAAATATAAACTACACAGAAGCATTCTGTGAAACTTCTTTCTGATCTGAGCATTCAGCTAACAGAGTTAAACCATACTTTTGATTGAGCAGTTTTGAAACACTCTGTCTGTAGAAAATGCAACTGGACATTCGTAGCGCCAATTGGGTAATAGTGGAAAAAAGAATATGTTCAAATATAAACTACACAGAAGCATTGTATGAAATTTCTTTCTGTTCTGTGCATTCAACTAACAGAGTTGAACCTTAGTTTTGATTGAGCCTTTCTGAAACACTCTTTCTGTAGAAACTGCAATTGGACATTCTGAGCGCTAAGAGGCCTCTATTGGGAAAAATAATATCTTCAAATAAAAACTACACAGAAGCATTGTGTGAAACTTATTTCTGATATGTTCATTAAGCTAACAGAGTTAAACCATACTTTTGATTGCGCAGTTCTGAACACTCTTTCTGTAGAAAATGCAAGTGGACATTCGGAGCGCTAAGAGGGTAATAGTGGAAAAAGGAATATATTCAAATATAAACTACACAGTAGCATTCTGTGAAAATTCTTTCTTTTCTGTGCATTCAACTAACAGAGTTGAACCTTACTTTTGATTGAGCCGTTCTGAAACACTCTTTCTTTAGAAACTGCAATTGGACATGCTAAGCGCTAAGAGGCCTACATTGGGAAAAAGAATATCTTCAAATAAAAACTACACAGATGCATTCTGTGAAACTTATTTCTGATCTGTAAATTCAGTTAACAGAGATAAAACATATTTTTGATTGAGCAGCTATGAAACACACTTTTTGTAGAAAATGCAAGTGGAGATTCGGAGCGCTAAGAGGGTAATAGTGGAAAAAGGAATGTCTTCAAATATAAACTACACAGAATCATTCGGTGAAACTTCTTTCTGATCTGTGCATTCAGCTAACAGAGTTAAACCATACTTTTGATTGAGCAGATCTGAACACTCTTTGTGTAGAAAATGCAACTGGACATTTGGAGCGCTAAGAGCGTAGTAGTGGAAAAAGGAATATATTCAAATATAAACTACACAGAAGCATTCTGTGAAACTTCTTTCTGATCTGAGCATTCAGCTAACAGAGTTAAACCATACTTTTGATTGAGCAGTTTTGAAACACTCTGTCTGTAGAAAATGCAACTGGACATTCGTAGCGCTAAGTGGGTAATAGTGGAAAAAAGAATATGTTCAAATATAAACTACACAGAAGCATTGTATGAAACTTCTTTCTGTTCTGTGCATTCAACTAACAGAGTTGAACCTTACTTTTGATTGAGCCGTTCTGAAACACTCTTTCTGTAGAAACTGCAATTGGACATTCTGAGCGCTAAGAGGCCTATATTGGGAAAAAGAATGTCTACAAATAAAAACTACACAGAAGAATTGTGTGAAACTACTTTCTGTTCTGTTTGTTCAACTAAAAGAGTTGAATCTTAGTTTTGATTGAGCCGTTCTGAAACACTCTTTCTGTAGAAAATGCAAGTGGAGATTCGGAGCGCTAAGAGGGTAATAGTGGAAAAAGGAATGTCTCCAAATATAAACTACACAGAATCATTCTGTGAAACTTCTTTCTGATCTGTGCATTCAGCTAACAGAGTTAAACCATACTTTTGATTGAGCAGATCTGAACACTCTTTCTGTAGAAAATGCAACTGGACATTTGGAGCGCTAAGAGCGTAGTAGTGGAAAAAGGAATATATTCAAATATAAACTACACAGAAGCATTCTGTGAAACTTCTTTCTGATCTGAGCATTCAGCTAACAGAGTTAAACCATACTTTTGATTGAGCAGTTTTGAAACACTCTGTCTGTAGAAAATGCAACTGGACATTCGTAGCGCCAAGTGGGTAAGAGTGGAAAAAAGAATATGTTCAAATATAAACTACACAGAAGCATTGTATGAAACTTCTTTCTGTTCTGTGCATTCAACTAACAGAGTTGAACCTTACTTTTGATTGAGCCGTTCTGAAACACTCTTTCTGTAGAAACTGCAATTGGACATTCTGAGCGCTAAGAGGCCTATATTGGGAAAAAGAATGTCTACAAATAAAAACTACACAGAAGAATTGTGTGAAACTTCTTTCTGTTCTGTTTGTTCAACTAAAAGAGTTGAACCTTAGTTTTGATTGAGCCGTTCTGAAACACTCTTTCTGTAGAAAATGCAAGTGGACATTCGGAGCGCTAAGAGGGTAATAGTGGAAAAAGTAATGTCTCCAAATATAAACTACACAGAATCATTCTGTGAAACTTCTTTCTGATCTGTGCATTCAGCTAACAGAGTTAAACCATACTTTTGATTGAGCAGATCTGAACACTCTTTCTGTAGAAAATGCAACTGGACATTTGGAGCGCTAAGAGAGTAGTAGTGGAAAAAGGAATATATTCAAATATAAACTACACAGAAGCATTCTGTGAAACTTCTTTCTGATCTGAGCATTCAGCTAACAGAGTTAAACCATACTTTTGATTGAGCAGTTTTGAAACACTCTGTCTGTAGAAAATGCAACTGGACATTCGTAGCGCCAATTGGGTAATAGTGGAAAAAAGAATATGTTCAAATATAAACTACACAGAAGCATTGTATGAAATTTCTTTCTGTTCTGTGCATTCAAATAACAGAGTTGAACCTTAGTTTTGATTGAGCCTTTCTGAAACACTCTTTCTGTAGAAACTGCAATTGGACATTCTGAGCGCTAAGAGGCCTCTATTGGGAAAAATAATATCTTCAAATAAAAACTACACAGAAGCATTGTGTGAAACTTATTTCTGATATGTTCATTAAGCTAACAGAGTTAAACCATACTTTTGATTGCGCAGTTCTGAACACTCTTTCTGTAGAAAATGCAAGTGGACATTCGGAGCGCTAAGAGGGTAATAGTGGAAAAAGGAATATATTCAAATATAAACTACACAGTAGCATTCTGTGAAAATTCTTTCTTTTCTGTGCATTCAACTAACAGAGTTGAACCTTACTTTTGATTGAGCCGTTCTGAAACACTCTTTCTTTAGAAACTGCAATTGGACATGCTAAGCGCTAAGAGGCCTACATTGGGAAAAAGAATATCTTCAAATAAAAACTACACAGATGCATTCTGTGAAACTTATTTCTGATCTGTAAATTCAGTTAACAGAGATAAAACATATTTTTGATTGAGCAGTTATGAAACACTCTTTTTGTAGAAAATGCAAGTGGAGATTCGGAGCGCTAAGAGGGTAATAGTGGAAAAAGGAATGTCTCCAAATATAAACTACACAGAATCATTCTGTGAAACTTCTTTCTGATCTGTGCATTCAGCTAACAGAGTTAAACCATACTTTTGATTGAGCAGATCTGAACACTCTTTCTGTAGAAAATGCAATTGGACATTTGGAGCGCTAAGAGATTAGTAGTGGAAAAAGGAATATATTCAAATATAAACTACACAGAAGCATTCTGTGAAACTTCTTTCTGATCTGAGCATTCAGCTAACAGAGTTAAACCATACTTTTGATTGAGCAGTTTTGAAACACTCTGTCTGTAGAAAATGCAACTGGACATTCGTAGCGCTAAGTGGGTAATAGTGGAAAAAAGAATATGTTCAAATATAAACTTCACAGAAGCATTGTATGAAACTTCTTTCGGTTCTGTGCATTCAACTAACAGAGTTGAACCTTACTTTTGATTGAGCCGTTCTGAAACTCTCTTTCTGTAGAAACTGCAATTGGACATTCTGAGCGCTAAGAGGCCTATATTGGGAAAAAGAATGTCTACAAATAAAAACTACACAGAAGAATTGTGTGAAACTTCTTTCTGTTCTGTTTGTTCAACTAAAAGGGTTGAAACTTAGTTTTGATTGAGCCGTTCTGAAACACTCTTTCTGTAGAAAATGCAAGTGGAGATTCGGAGCGCTAAGAGGGTAATAGTGGAAAAAGGAATGTCTCCAAATATAAACTACACAGAATCATTCTGTGAAACTTCTTTCTGATCTGTGCATTCAGCTAACAGAGTTAAACCATACTTTTGATTGAGCAGATCTGAACACTCTTTCTGTAGAAAATGCAACTGGACATTTGGAGCGCTAAGAGAGTAGTAGTGGAAAAAGGAATATATTCAAATATAAACTACACAGAAGCATTCTGTGAAACTTCTTTCTGATCTGAGCATTCAGCTAACAGAGTTAAACCATACTTTTGATTGAGCAGTTTTGAAACACTCTGTCTGTAGAAAATGCAACTGGACATTCGTAGCGCTAAGTGGGTAACAGTGGAAAAAAGAATATGTTCAAATATAAACTACACAGAAGCATTGTATGAAACTTCTTTCTGTTCTGTGCATTCAACTAACAGAGTTGAACCTTACTTTTGATTGAGCCTTTCTGAAACACTCTTTCTGTAGAAACTGCAATTGGACATTCTGAGCGCTAAGAGGCCTCTATTGGGAAAAATAATAGCTTCAAATAAAAACTACACAGAAGCATTGTGTGAAACTTATTTCTGCTATGTTCATTAAGCTAACAGAGTTAAACCATACTTTTGATTGCGAAGTTCTGAACACTCTTTCTGTAGAAAATGCAAGTGGACATTCGGAGCGCTAAGAGGTTAATAGTGGAAAAAGGAATATATTCAAATATAAACTACACAGTAGCATTCTGTGAAAATTCTTTCTGTTCTGTGCATTCAACTAACAGAGTTGAACCTTACTTTTAATTGAGCCGTTCTGAAACACTCTTTCTGTAGAAACTGCAATTGGACATGCTAAGCGCTAAGAGGCCTACATTGGGAAAAAGAATATCTTCAAATAAAAACTACACAGATGCATTCTGTGAAACTTATTTCTGATCTGTAAATTCAGTTAACAGAGATAAACCATATTTTTGATTGAGCAGTTATGAAACACTCTTTTTGTAGAAAATGAAAGTGGAGATTCGGAGCGCTAAGAGGGTAATAGTGGAAAAAGGAATGTCTTCAAATATAAACTACACAGAATCATTCGGTGAAACTTCTTTCTGATCTGTTCTTTCAGCTAACAGAGTTAAACCATACTTTTGATTGAGCAGATCTGAACACTCTTTGTGTAGAAAATGCAACTGGACATTTGGAGCGCTAAGAGCGAAGTGGTGGAAAAAGGAATATATTCAAATATAAACTACACAGAAGCATTCTGTGAAACTTCTTTCTGATCTGAGCATTCAGCTAACAGAGTTAAACCATACATTTGATTGAGCAGTTTTGAAACACTCTGTCTGTAGAAAATGCAACTGGACATTCGTAGCGCTAAGTGGGTAATAGTGGAAAAAAGAATATGTTCAAATATAAACTACACAGAAGCATTGTATGAAACATCTTTCTGTTCTGTGCATTCAACTAACAGAGTTGAACCTTACTTTTGATTGAGCCGTTCTGAAACACTCTTTCTGTAGAAACTGCAATTGGACATTCTGAGCGCTAAGAGGCCTATATTGGGAAAAAGAATGTCTACAAATAAAAACTACACAGAAGAATTGTGTGAAATTTCTTTCTGTTCTGTTTGTTCATTAAAAGAGTTGAACTTTAGTTTTGATTGAGCCGTTCTGAAACACTCTTTCTGTAGAAAATGCAAGTGGAGATTCGGAGCGCTAAGAGGGTAATAGTGGAAAAAGGAATGTCTCCAAATATAAACTACACAGAATCATTCTGTGAAACTTCTTTCTGATCTGTGCATTCAGCTAACAGAGTTAAAACATACTTTTGATTGAGCAGATCTGAACACTCTTTCTGTAGAAAATGCAACTGGACATTTGGAGCGCTAAGAAAGTAGTAGTGGAAAAAGGAATATATTCAAATATAAACTACCCAGAAGCATTCTGTGAAACTTCTTTCTGATCTGAGCATTCAGCTAACAGAGTTAAACCATACTTTTGATTGAGCAGTTTTGAAACACTCTGTCTGTAGAAAATGCAACTGGACATTCGTAGCGCTAAGTGGGTAATAGTGGAAAAAAGAATATGTTCAAATATAAACTACACAGAAGCATTGTATGAAACTTCTTTCTGTTCTGTGCATTCAACTATCAGAGTTGAACCTTACTTTTGATTGAGCCGTTCTGAAACACTCTTTCTGTAGAAACTGCAATTGGACATTCTGAACACTAAGAGGCCTATATTGGGAAAAAGAATGTCTACAAATAAAAACTACACAGAAGAATTGTGTGAAACTTCTTTCTGTTCTGTTTGTTCAACTAAAAGAGTTGAATCTTAGTTTTGATTGAGCCGTTCTGAAACTCTCTTTCTGTAGAAAATGCAAGTGGACATTCGGAGCGCTAAGAGGGTAATAGTGGAAAAGGTGATGTCTCCAAATATAAACTACACAGAATCATTCTGTGAAACTTCTTTCTGATCTGTGCATTCAGCTAACAGAGTTAAACCATACTTTTGATTGAGCAGATCTGAACACTCTTTCTGTAGAAAATGCAACTGGACATTTGGAGCGCTAAGAGAGTAGTAGTGGAAAAAGGAATATATGCAAATATAAACTACACAGAAGCATTCTGTGAAACTTCTTTCTGATCTGAGCATTCAGCTAACAGATTTAAACCATACTTTTGATTGAGCAGTTTTGAAACACTCTGTCTGTAGAAAATGCAACTGGACATTCGTAGCGCCAAGTGGGTAATAGTGGAAAAAAGAATATGTTCAAATATAAACTACACAGAAGCATTGTATGAAATTTCTTTCTGTTCGGTGCATTCAACTAACAGAGTTGAACCTTAGTTTTGATTGAGCCTTTCTGAAACACTCTTTCTGTAGAAACTGCAATTGGACATTCTGAGCGCTAAGAGGACTCTATTGGGAAAAATAATATCTTCAAATAAAAACTACACAGAAGAATTGTGTGAAACTTATTTCTGATATGTTCATTAAGCTAACAGAGTTAAACCATACTTTTGATTGCGCAGTTCTGAACACTCTTTCTGTAGAAAATGCAAGTGGACATTCGGAGCGCTAAGAGGGTAATAGTGGAAAAAGGAATATATTCAAATATAAACTACACAGTAGCATTCTGTGAAAATTCTTTCTGTTCTGTGCATTCAACTAACAGATTTGAACCTTACTTTTAATTGAGCCGTTGTGAAACACTCTTTCTGTAGAAACTGCAATTGGACATGCTAAGCGCTAAGAGGCCTACATTGGGAAAAAGAATATCTTCAAATAAAAACTACACAGATGCATTCTGTGAAACATATTTCTGATCTGTAAATTCAGTTAACAGAGATAAAACATATTTTTGATTGAGCAGTTATGAAACACTCTTTTTGTAGAAAATGCAAGTGGAGATTCGGAGCGCTAAGGGGGTAATAGTGGAAAAAGGAATGTCTTCAAATATAAACTACACAGAATCATTCGGTGAAACTTCTTTCTGATCTGTGCATTCAGCTAACAGAGTTAAACCATACTTTTGATTGAGCAGATCTGAACACTCTTTGTGTAGAAAATGCAACTGGACATTTGGAGCGCTAAGAGCGTAGTAGTGGAAAAAGGAATATATTCAAATATAAACTACACAGAAGCATTCTGTGAAACTACTTTCTGATCTGAGCACTCAGCTAACAGAGTTAAACCATACTTTTGATTGAGCAGTTTTGAAACACTCTGTCTGTAGAAAATGCAACTGGACATTCGTAGCGCTAAGTGGGTAATAGTGGAAAAAAGAATATGTTCAAATATAAACTACACAGAAGAATTGTATGAAACTTCTTTCTGTTCTGTGCATTCAACTAACAGAGTTGAACCTTACTTTTGATTGAGCCGTTCTGAAACACTCTTTCTGTAGAAACTGCAATTGGACATTCTGAGCGCTAAGAGGCCTATATTGGGAAAAAGAATGTCTACAAATAAAAACTACACAGAAGAATTGTGTGAAACTTCTTTCTGTTCTGTTTGTTCAACTAAAAGAGTTGAACTTTAGTTTTGATTGAGCCGTTCTGAAACACTCTTTCTGTAGAAAATGCAAGTGGAGATTCGGAGCGCTAAGAGGGTACTAGTGGAAAAAGGAATGTCTCCAAATATAAACTACACAGAATCATTCTGTGAAACTTCTTTCTGATCTGTGCATTCAGCTAACAGAGTTAAACCATACTTTTGATTGAGCAGATCTGAACACTCTTTCTGTAGAAAATGCAACTGGACATTTGGAGCGCTAAGAGCGTAGTAGTGGAAAAAGGAATATATTCAAATATAAACTACACAGAAGCATTCTGTGAAACTTCTTTCTGATCTGAGCATTCAGCTAACAGAGTTAAACCATACTTTTGATTGAGCAGTTTTGAAACACTCTGTCTGTAGAAAATGCAACTGGACATTCGTAGCGCCAAGTGGGTAAGAGTGGAAAAAAGAATATGTTCAAATATAAACTACACAGAAGCATTGTATGAAACTTCTTTCTGTTCTGTGCATTCAACTAACAGAGTTGAACCTTACTTTTGATTGAGCCGTTCTGAAACACTCTTTCTGTAGAAACTGCAATTGGACATTCTGAGCGCTAAGAGGCCTATATTGGGAAAAAGAATGTCTACAAATAAAAACTACACAGAAGAATTGTGTGAAACTTCTTTCTGTTCTGTTTGTTCAACTAAAAGATTTGAACCTTAGTTTTGATTGAGCCGTTCTGAAACACTCTTTCTGTAGAAAATGCAAGTGGACATTCGGAGCGCTAAGAGGGTAATAGTGGAAAAAGTAATGTCTCCAAATATAAACTACACAGAATCATTCTGTGAAACTTCTTTCTGATCTGTGCATTCAGCTAACAGAGTTAAACCATACTTTTGATTGAGCAGATCTGAACACTCTTTCTGTAGAAAATGCAACTGGACATTTGGAGCGCTAAGAGAGTAGTAGTGGAAAAAGGAATATATTCAAATATAAACTACACAGAAGCATTCTGTGAAACTTCTTTCTGATCTGAGCATTCAGCTAACAGATTTAAACCATACTTTTGATTGAGCAGTTTTGAAACACTCTGTCTGTAGAAAATGCAACTGGACATTCGTAGCGCCAAGTGGATAATAGTGGAAAAAAAATATGTTCAAATATAAACTACACAGAAGCATTGTATGAAATTTCTTTCTGTTCTGTGCATTCAACTAACAGAGTTGAACCTTAGTTTTGATTGAGCCTTTCTGAAACACTCTTTCTGTAGAAACTGCAATTGGACATTCTGAGCGCTAAGAGGCCTCTATTGGGAAAAATAATATCTTCAAATAAAAACTACACAGAAGCATTGTGTGAAACTTATTTCTGATATGTTCATTAAGCTAACAGAGTTAAACCATACTTTTGATTGCGCAGTTCTGAACACTCTTTCTGTAGAAAATGCAAGTGGACATTCGGAGCGCTAAGAGGGTAATAGTGGAAAAAGGAATATATTCAAATATAAACTACACAGTAGCATTCTGTGAAAATACTTTCTGTTCTGTGCATTCAACTAACAGGGTTGAACCTTACTTTTAATTGAGCCGTTCTGAAACACTCTTTCTGTAGAAACTGCAATTGGACATGCTAAGCGCTAAGAGGCCTACATTGGGAAAAAGAATATCTTCAAATAAAAACTACACAGATGCATTCTGTGAAACTTATTTCTGATCTGTAAATTCAGTTAACAGAGATAAAACATATTTTTGATTGAGCAGTTATGAAACACTCTTTTTGTAGAAAATGCAAGTGGAGATTCGGAGCGCTAAGGGGGTAATAGTGGAAAAAGGAATGTCTTCAAATATAAACTACACAGAATCATTCGGTGAAACTTATTTCTGATCTGTGCATTCAGCTAACAGAGTTAAACCATACTTTTGATTGAGCAGATCTGAACACTCTTTGTGTAGAAAATGCAAAAGGACATTTGGAGCGCTAAGAGCGTAGTAGTGGAAAAAGGAATATATTCAAATATAAACTACACAGAAGCATTCTGTGAAACTTCTTTCTGATCTGAGCATTCAGCTAACAGAGTTAAACCATACTTTTGATTGAGCAGTTTAGAAACACTCTGTCTGAAGAAAATGCAACTGGACATTCGTAGCGCTAAGTGGGTAATAGTGGAAAAAAGAATATGTTCAAATATAAACTACACAGAAGCATTGTATGAAACTTCTTTCTGTTCTGTGCATTCAACTAACAGAGTTGAACCTTACTTTTGATTGAGCCGTTCTGAAACACTCTTTCTGTAGAAACTGCAATTGGACATTCTGAGCGCTAAGAGGCCTATATTGGGAAAAAGAATGTCTACAAATAAAAACTACACAGAAGAATTGTGTGAAACTTCTTTCTGTTCTGTTTTTTCAACTAAAAGATTTGAACTTTAGTTTTGATTGAGCCGTTCTGAAACACTCATTCTGTAGAAAATGCAAGTGGAGATTCAGAGCGCTAAGAAGGTAATAGTGGAAAAAGGAATGTCTCCAAATATAAACTGCACAGAATCATTCTGTGAAACTTCTTTCTGATCTGTGCATTCAGCTAACAGAGTTAAACCATACTTTTGATTGAGCAGATCTGAACACTCTTTCTGTAGAAAATGCAACTGGACATTTGGAGCGCTAAGAGCGTAGTAGTGGAAAAAGGAATATATTCAAATATAAACTACACAGAAGCATTCTGTGAAACTTCTTGCTGATCTGAGCATTCAGCTAACAGGGTTAAACCATACTTTTGATTGAGCAGTTTTGAAACACTCTGTCTGTAGAAAATGCAACTGGACATTCATAGCGCTAAGTGGGTAATAGTGGAAAAAAGAATATGTTCAAATATAAACTACACAGAAGCATTGTATGAAACTTCTCTCTGTTCTGTGCATTCAACTAACAGAGTTGAACCTTACTTTTGATTGAGCCATTCTGAAACACTCTTTCTGTAGCAACTGCAATTGGACATTCTGAGCGCTAAGAGGCCTATATTGGGAAAAAGAATGTCTACAAATAAAAGCTACACAGAAGAATTGTGTGAAACTTCTTTCTGTTCTGTTGGTTCAACTAAAAGAGTTGAACCTTAGTTTTGATTGATCCGTTCTGAAACACTCTTTCTGTAGAAAATGCAAGTGGAGATACGGAGCGCTAAGAGGGTAATAGTGGAAAAAGGAATGTCTCCAAATATAAACTACACAGAATCATTCTGTGAAACTTCTTTCTGATCTGTGCATTCAGCTAACAGAGTTAAACCATACTTTTGATTGAGCAGATCTGAACACTCTTTCTGTAGAAAATGCAACTGGACATTTGGAGCGCTAAGAGAGTAGTAGTGGAAAAAGGAATATATTCAAATATAAACTACACAGAAGCATTCTGTGAAACTTCTTTCTGATCTGAGCATTCAGCTAACAGAGTTAAACCATACTTTTGATTGAGCAGTTTTGAAACACTCTGTCTGTAGAAAATGCAACTGGACATTCGTAGCGCTAAGTGGGTAATAGTGGAAAAAAGAATATGTTCAAATATAAACTACACAGAAGCATTGTATGAAAATTCTTTCTGTTCTGTGCATTCAACTAACAGAGTTGAACCTTACATTTGATTGAGCCTTTCTGAAACACTCTTTCTGTAGAAACTGCAATTGGACATTCTGAGCACTAAGAGGCCTCTATTGGGAAAAATAATATCTTCAAATAAAAACTACACAGAAGCATTGTGTGAAACTTATTTCTGATATGTTCATTAAGCTAACAGAGTTAAACCATACTTTTGATTGCGCAGTTCTGAACACTCTTTCTGTAGAAAATGCAAGTGGACATTCGGAGCGCTAAGAGGGTAATAGTGGAAAAAGGAATATATTCAAATATAAACTACACAGTAGCATTCTGTGAAAATACTTTCTGTTCTGTGCATTCAACTAACAGGGTTGAACCTTACTTTTAATTGAGCCGTTCTGAAACACTCTTTCTGTAGAAACTGCAATTGGACATGCTAAGCGCTAAGAGGCCTACATTGGGAAAAAGAATATCTTCAAATAAAAACTACACAGATGCATTCTGTGAAACTTATTTCTGATCTGTAAATTCAGTTAACAGAGATAAAACATATTTTTGATTGAGCAGTTATGAAACACTCTTTTTGTAGAAAATGCAAGTGGAGATTCGGAGCGCTAAGGGGGTAATAGTGGAAAAAGGAATGTCTTCAAATATAAACTACACAGAATCATTCGGTGAAACTTATTTCTGATCTGTGCATTCAGCTAACAGAGTTAAACCATACTTTTGATTGAGCAGATCTGAACACTCTTTGTGTAGAAAATGCAAAAGGACATTTGGAGCGCTAAGAGCGTAGTAGTGGAAAAAGGAATATATTCAAATATAAACTACACAGAAGCATTCTGTGAAACTTCTTTCTGATCTGAGCATTCAGCTAACAGAGTTAAACCATACTTTTGATTGAGCAGTTTTGAAACACTCTGTCTGAAGAAAATGCAACTGGACATTCGTAGCGCTAAGTGGGTAATAGTGGAAAAAAGAATATGTTCAAATATAAACTACACAGAAGCATTGTATGAAACTTCTTTCTGTTCTGTGCATTCAACTAACAGAGTTGAACCTTACTTTTGATTGAGCCGTTCTGAAACACTCCTTCTGTAGAAACTGCAATTGGACATTCTGAGCGCTAAGAGGCCTATATTGGGAAAAAGAATGTCTACAAATAAAAACTACACAGAAGAATTGTGTGAAACTTCTTTCTGTTCTGTTTTTTCAACTAAAAGATTTGAACTTTAGTTTTGATTGAGCCGTTCTGAAACACTCATTCTGTAGAAAATGCAAGTGGAGATTCAGAGCGCTAAGAAGGTAATAGTGGAAAAAGGAATGTCTCCAAATATAAACTGCACAGAATCATTCTGTGAAACTTCTTTCTGATCTGTGCATTCAGCTAACAGAGTTAAACCATACTTTTGATTGAGCAGATCTGAACACTCTTTCTGTAGAAAATGCAACTGGACATTTAGAGCGCTAAGAGAGTAGTAGTGGAAAAAGGAATATATTCAAATATAAACTACAGAGAAGCATTCTGTGAAACTTCTTTCTGATCTGAGCATTCAGCTAACAGAGTTAAACCATAATTTTGATTGAGCAGTTTTGAAACACTCTGTCTGTAGAAAATGCAACTGGACATTCATAGGGCTAAGTGGGTAATAGTGGAAAAGAGAATATGTTCAAATATAAACTACACAGAAGCATTGTATGAAACTTCTTTCGGTTCTGTGCATTCAACTAACAGAGTTGAACCTTACTTTTGATTGAGCCATTCTGAAACTCTCTTTCTGTAGAAAGTGCAATTGCTCATTCTGAGTGCTAAGAGGCCTATATTGGGAAAAAGAATGTCTACAAATAAAAACTACACAGAAGAATTGTGTGAAACTTCTTTCTGTTCTGTTTGTTCAAATAAAAGAGTTGAACCTTAGTTTTGATTGAGCCGTTCTGAAACACTCTTTCTGTAGAAAATGCAAGTGGAGATTCGGAGCGCTAAGAGGATAATAGTGGAAAAAGGAATGTCTCCAAATATAAACTACACAGAATCATTCTGTGAAACTTCTTTCTGATCTGTGAATTCAGCTAACAGAGTTAAACCATACTTTTGATTCAGCAGATCTGAACACTCTTTCTGTAGAAAATGCAACTGGACATTTGGAGCGCTAAGAGAGTAGTAGTGGAAAAAGGAATATATTCAAATATAAACTACACAGAAGCATTCTGTGAAACTTCTTTCTGATCTGAGCATGCAGCTAACAGAGTTAAACCATACTTTTGATTGAGCAGTTTTGAAACACTCTGTCTGTAGAAAATGCAACTGGACATTCGTAGGGCTAAGTGGGTAACAGTGGAAAAAAGAATATGTTCAAATATAAACTACACAGAAGCATTGTATGAAACTTCTTTCTGTTCTGTGCATTCAACTAACAGAGTTGAACCTTACATTTGATTGAGCCTTTCTGAAACACTCTTTCTGTAGAAACTGCAATTGGACATTCTGAGCGCTAAGAGGACTCTATTGGGAAAAATAATATCTTCAAATAAAAACTACACAGAAGCATTGTGTGAAACTTATTTCTGATATGTTCATTAAGCTAACAGAGTTAAACCATACTTTTGATTGCGTAGTTCTGAACACTCTTTCTGTAGAAAATGCAAGGGGACATTCGGAGCGCTAAGAGGGTAATAGTGGAAAAAGGAATATATTCAAATATAAACTACACAGTAGCATTCTGTGAAAATTCTTTCTGTTCTGTGCATTCAACTAACAGATTTGAACCTTACTTTTAATTGAGCCGTTGTGAAACACTCTTTCTGTAGAAACTGCAATTGGACATGCTAAGCGCTAAGAGGCCTACATTGGGAAAAAGAATATCTTCAAATAAAAACTACACAGATGCATTCTGTGAAACATATTTCTGATCTGTAAATTCAGTTAACAGAGATAAAACATATTTTTGATTGAGCAGTTATGAAACACTCTTTTTGTAGAAAATGCAAGTGGAGATTCGGAGCGCTAAGGGGGTAATAGTGGAAAAAGGAATGTCTTCAAATATAAACTACACAGAATCATTCGGTGAAACTTCTTTCTGATCTGTGCATTCAGCTAACAGAGTTAAACCATACTTTTGATTGAGCAGATCTGAACACTCTTTGTGTAGAAAATGCAACTGGACATTTGGAGCGCTAAGAGCGTAGTAGTGGAAAAAGGAATATATTCAAATATAAACTACACAGAAGCATTCTGTGAAACTACTTTCTGATCTGAGCATTCAGCTAACAGAGTTAAACCATACTTTTGATTGAGCAGTTTTGAAACACTCTGTCTGTAGAAAATGCAACTGGACATTCGTAGCGCTAAGTGGGTAATAGTGGAAAAAAGAATATGTTCAAATATAAACTACACAGAAGAATTGTATGAAACTTCTTTCTGTTCTGTGCATTCAACTAACAGAGTTGAACCTTACTTTTGATTGAGCCGTTCTGAAACACTCTTTCTGTAGAAACTGCAATTGGACATTCTGAGCGCTAAGAGGCCTATATTGGGAAAAAGAATGTCTACAAATAAAAACTACACAGAAGAATTGTGTGAAACTTCTTTCTGTTCTGTTTGTTCAACTAAAAGAGTTGAACTTTAGTTTTGATTGAGCCGTTCTGAAACACTCTTTCTGTAGAAAATGCAAGTGGAGATTCGGAGCGCTAAGAGGGTACTAGTGGAAAAAGGAATGTCTCCAAATATAAACTACACAGAATCATTCTGTGAAACTTCTTTCTGATCTGTGCATTCAGCTAACAGAGTTAAACCATACTTTTGATTGAGCAGATCTGAACACTCTTTCTGTAGAAAATGCAACTGGACATTTGGAGCGCTAAGAGCGTAGTAGTGGAAAAAGGAATATATTCAAATATAAACTACACAGAAGCATTCTGTGAAACTTCTTGCTGATCTGAGCATTCAGCTAACAGGGTTAAACCATACTTTTGATTGAGCAGTTTTGAAACACTCTGTCTGTAGAAAATGCAACTGGACATTCATAGCGCTAAGTGGGTAATAGTGGAAAAAAGAATATGTTCAAATATAAACTACACAGAAGCATTGTATGAAACTTCTCTCTGTTCTGTGCATTCAACTAACAGAGTTGAACCTTACTTTTGATTGAGCCGTTCTGAAACACTCTTTCTGTAGAAACTGCAATTGGACATTCTGAGCGCTAAGAGGCCTATATTGGGAAAAAGAATGTCTACAAATAAAAGCTACACAGAAGAATTGTGTGAAACTTCTTTCTGTTCTGTTGGTTCAACTAAAAGAGTTGAACCTTAGTTTTGATTGATCCGTTCTGAAACACTCTTTCTGTAGAAAATGCAAGTGGAGATACGGAGCGCTAAGAGGGTAATAGTGGAAAAAGGAATGTCTCCAAATATAAACTACACAGAATCATTCTGTGAAACTTCTTTCTGATCTGTGCATTCAGCTAACAGAGTTAAACCATACTTTTGATTGAGCAGATCTGAACACTCTTTCTGTAGAAAATGCAACTGGACATTTTTAGCGCTAAGAGAGTAGTAGTGGAAAAAGGAATATATTCAAATATAAACTACACAGAAGCATTCTGTGAAACTTCTTTCTGATCTGAGCATTCAGCTAACAGAGTTAAACCATACTTTTGATTGAGCAGTTTTGAAACACTCTGTCTGTAGAAAATGCAACTGGACATTCGTAGCGCTAAGTGGGTAATAGTGGAAAAAAGAATATGTTCAAATATAAACTACACAGAAGCATTGTATGAAAATTCTTTCTGTTCTGTGCATTCAACTAACAGAGTTGAACCTTACATTTGATTGAGCCTTTCTGAAACACTCTTTCTGTAGAAACTGCAATTGGACATTCTGAGCGCTAAGAGGCCTCTATTGGGAAAAATAATATCTTCAAATAAAAACTACACAGAAGCATTGTGTGAAACTTATTTCTGATATGTTCATTAAGCTAACAGAGTTAAACCATACTTTTGATTGCGCAGTTCTGAACACTCTTTCTGTAGAAAATGCAAGTGGACATTCGGAGCGCTAAGAGGGTAATAGTGGAAAAAGGAATATATTCAAATATAAACTACACAGTAGCATTCTGTGAAAATACTTTCTGTTCTGTGCATTCAACTAACAGGGTTGAACCTTACTTTTAATTGAGCCGTTCTGAAACACTCTTTCTGTAGAAACTGCAATTGGACATGCTAAGCGCTAAGAGGCCTACATTGGGAAAAAGAATATCTTCAAATAAAAACTACACAGATGCATTCTGTGAAACTTATTTCTGATCTGTAAATTCAGTTAACAGAGATAAAACATATTTTTGATTGAGCAGTTATGAAACATTCTTTTTGTAGAAAATGCAAGTGGAGATTCGGAGCGCTAAGGGGGTAATAGTGGAAAAAGGAATGTCTTCAAATATAAACTACACAGAATCATTCGGTGAAACTTATTTCTGATCTGTGCATTCAGCTAACAGAGTTAAACCATACTTTTGATTGAGCAGATCTGAACACTCTTTGTGTAGAAAATGCAAAAGGACATTCGTAGCGCTAAGTGGGTAATAGTGGAAAAAAGAATATGTTCAAATATAAACTACACAGAAGCATTGTATGAAACTTCTTTCTGTTCTGTGCATTCAACTAACAGAGTTGAACCTTACTTTTGATTGAGCCGTTCTGAAACACTCTTTCTGTAGAAACTGCAATTGGACATTCTGAGCGCTAAGAGGCCTATATTGGGAAAAAGAATGTCTACAAATAAAAACTACACAGAAGAATTGTGTGAAACTTCTTTCTGTTCTGTTTTTTCAACTAAAAGATTTGAACTTTAGTTTTGATTGAGCCGTTCTGAAACACACATTCTGTAGAAAATGCAAGTGGAGATTCAGAGCGCTAAGAAGGTAATAGTGGAAAAAGGAATGTCTCCAAATATAAACTGCACAGAATCATTCTGTGAAACTTCTTTCTGATCTGTGCATTCAGCTAACAGAGTTAAACCATACTTTTGATTGAGCAGATCTGAACACTCTTTCTGTAGAAAATGCAACTGGACATTTAGAGCGCTAAGAGAGTAGTAGTGGAAAAAGGAATATATTCAAATATAAACTACACAGAAGCATTCTGTGAAACTTCTTTCTGATCTGAGCATTCAGCTAACAGAGTTAAACCATACTTTTGATTGAGCAGTTTTGAAACACTCTGTCTGTAGAAAATGCAACTGGACATTCATAGGGCTAAGTGGGTAATAGTGGAAAAGAGAATATGTTCAAATATAAACTACACAGAAGCATTGTATGAAACTTCTTTCGGTTCTGTGCATTCAACTAACAGAGTTGAACCTTACTTTTGATTGAGCCGTTCTGAAACTCTCTTTCTGTAGAAAGTGCAATTGCTCATTCTGAGTGCTAAGAGGCCTATATTGGGAAAAAGAATGTCTACAAATAAAAACTACACAGAAGAATTGTGTGAAACTTCTTTCTGTTCTGTTTGTTCAAATAAAAGAGTTGAACCTTAGTTTTGATTGAGCCGTTCTGAAACACTCTTTCTGTAGAAAATGCAAGTGGAGATTCGGAGCGCTAAGAGGGTAATAGTGGAAAAAGGAATGTCTCCAAATATAAACTACACAGAATCATTCTGTGAAACTTCTTTCTGATCTGTGCATTCAGCTAACAGAGTTAAACCATACTTTTGATTGAGCAGATCTGAACACTCTTTCTGTAGAAAATGCAACTGGACATTTGGAGCGCTAAGAGAGTAGTAGTGGAAAAAGGAATATATTCAAATATAAACTACACAGAAGCATTCTGTGAAACTTCTTTCTGATCTGAGCATGCAGCTAACAGAGTTAAACCATACTTTTGATTGAGCAGTTTTGAAACACTCTGTCTGTAGAAAATGCAACTGGACATTCGTAGGGCTAAGTGGGTAACAGTGGAAAAAAGAATATGTTCAAATATAAACTACACAGAAGCATTGTATGAAACTTCTTTCTGTTCTGTGCATTCAACTAACAGAGTTGAACCTTACTTTTGATTGAGCCTTTCTGAAACACTCTTTCTGTAGGAACTGCAATTGGACATTCTGAGCGCTAAGAGGACTCTATTGGGAAAAATAATATCTTCAAATAAAAACTACACAGAAGCATTGTGTGAAACTTATTTCTGATATGTTCATTAAGCTAACAGAGTTAAACCATACTTTTGATTGCGTAGTTCTGAACACTCTTTCTGTAGAAAATGCAAGGGGACATTCGGAGCGCTAAGAGGGTAATAGTGGAAAAAGGAATATATTCAAATATAAACTACACAGTAGCATTCTGTGAAAATTCTTTCTGTTCTGTGCATTCAACTAACAGAGTTGAACCTTACTTTTAATTGAGCCGTTCTGAAACACTCTTTCTGTAGAAACTGGAATTGGACATGCTGAGCGCTAAGAGGCCTACATTGGGAAAAAGAATATCTTCAAATCAAAACTACACAGATGCATTCTGTGAAACTTATTTCTGATCTGTAAATTCAGTTAACAGAGATAAAACATATTTTTGATTGAGCAGTTATGAAACACTCTTTTTGTAGAAAATGCAAGTGGAGATTCGGAGCGCTAAGAGGGTAATAGTGGAAAAAGGAATGTCTTCAAATATAAACTACACAGAATCATTCGGTGAAACTTCTTTCTGATCTGTTCATTCAGCTAACAGAGTTAAACCACACTTTTGATTGAGCAGATCTGAACACTCTTTGTGTAGAAAATGCAACTGGACATTTGGAGCGCTAAGAGCGAAGTGGTGGAAAAAGGAATATATTCAAATATAAACTACACAGAAGCATTCTGTGAAACTTCTTTCTGATCTGAGCATTCAGCTAACAGAGTTAAACCATACTTTTGATTGAGCAGTTTTGAAACACTCTGTCTGTAGAAAAAGCAACTGGACATTCGTAGCGCTAAGTGGGTAATAGTGGAAAAAAGAATATGTTCAAATATAAACTACACAGAAGCATTGTATGAAACTTCTTTCTGTTCTGTGCATTCAACTAACAGAGTTGAACCTTACTTTTGATTGAGCCGTTCTGAAACACTCTTTCTGTAGAAACTGCAATTGGACATTCTGAGCGCTAAGAGGCCTATATTGGGAAAAAGAATGTCTACAAATAAAAACTACACAGAAGAATTTTGTGAAACTTCTTTCTGTTCTGTTTGTTCATTAAAAGAGTTGAACTTTAGTTTTGATTGAGCCGTTCTGAAACACTCTTTCTGTAGAAAATGCAAGTGGAGATTCGGAGCGCTAAGAGGGTAATAGTGGAAAAAGGAATGTCTCCAAATATAAACTACACGGAATCATTCTGTGAAACTTCTTTCTGATCTGTGCATTCAGCTAACAGAGTTAAACCATACTTTTGATTGAGCAGATCTGAACACTCTTTCTGTAGAAAATGCAACTGGACATTTGGAGCGCTAAGAGAGTAGTAGTGGAAAAAGGAGTATATTCAAATATAAACTACACAGAAGCATTCTGTGAAACTTCTTTCTGATCTGAGCATTCAGCGAACAGAGTTAAACCATACTTTTGATTGAGCAGTTTTGAAACACGCTGTCTGTAGAAAATGCAACTGGACATTCGTAGCGCCAAGTGGGTAATAGTGGAAAAAAGAATATGTTCAAATGTAAACTACACAGAAGCATTGTATGAAATTTCTTTCTGTTCTGTGCATTCAACTAACAGAGTTGAAACTTAGTTTTGATTGAGCCTTTCTGAAACACTCTTTCTGTAGAAACTGCAATTGGACATTCTGAGCTCTAAGAGGACTATATTGGGAAAAATAATATCTTCAAATAAAAACTACACAGAAGCATTGTGTGAAACTTATTTCTGATATGTTCATTAAGCTAACAGAGTTAAACCATACTTTTGATTGCGCAGTTCTGAACACTCTTTCTGTAGAAAATGCAAGTGGACATTCGGAGCGCTAAGAGGTAATAGTGGAAAAAGGAATATATTCAAATATAAACTACACAGTAGCATTCTGTGAAAATACTTTCTGTTCTGTGCATTCAACTAACTGAGTTGAACCTTACTTTTGATTGAGCCGTTCTGAAATATTCTTTCTGTAGAAACTACAATTGGACATGCTAAGCGCTAAGAGGCCTACATTGGGAAAAAAATATCTTCAAATAAAAACTACACAGATGCATTCTGTGAAACTTATTTCTGATCTGTAAATTCAGTTAACAGAGATAAAACATATTTTTGATTGAGCAGTTATGAAACACTCTTTTTGTAGAAAATGCAAGTGGAGATTCGGAGCGCTAAGAGGATAATAGTGGAAAAAGGAATGTCTTCAAATATAAACTACACAGAATCATTCGGTGAAACTTCTTTCTGATCTGTGCATTCGGATAACAGAGTTAAAACACACTTTTGATTGAGCAGATCTTAACACTCTTTCTGTAGAAAATGCAACTGGACATTTGGAGCGCTAAGAGCGTAGTACTGGAAAAAGGAATATATTCAAATATAAACTACACAGAAGCATTCTGTGAAACTTCTTTCTGATCTGAGCATTCAGCTAACAGAGTTAAACCATACTTTTGATTGAGCAGTTTTGAAACACTCTGTCTGTAGAAAATGCAACTGGACATTCGTAGCGCTAAGTGGGTAATAGTGGAAAAAAGAATATGTTCAAATATAAACTACACAGAAGCATTGTATGAAATTTCTTTCTGTTCTGTGCATTCAACTAACAGAGTTGAACCTTACTTTTGATTGAGCCGTTCTGAAACACTCTTTCTGTAGAAACTGCAATTGGACATTCTGAGCGCTAAGAGGCCTATATTGGGAAAAAGAATGTCTACAAATAAAAACTACACAGAAGAATTGTGTGAAACTTCTCTCTGTTCTGTTTGTTCAACTAAAAGAGTTGAACCTTAGTTTTGATTGAGCCGTTCTGAAACACTCTTTCTGTAGAAAATGCAAGTGGAGATTCGGAGCGCTAAGAGGGTAATAGTGGAAAAAGGAATGTCTCCAAATATAAACTACACAGAATCACTCTGTGAAACTTCTTTCTGATCTGTGCATTCAGCTAACAGAGTTAAACCATACTTTTGATTGAGCAGATCTGAACACTCTTTCTGTAGAAAATGCAACTGGACATTTGGAGCGCTAAGAGAGTAGTAGTGGAAAAAGGAGTATATTCAAATATAAACTACACAGAAGCATTCTGTGAAACTTCTTTCTGATCTGAGCATTCAGCGAACAGAGTTAAACCATACTTTTGATTGAGCAGTTTTGAAACACGCTGTCTGTAGAAAATGCAACTGGACATTCGTAGCGCCAAGTGGGTAATAGTGGAAAAAAGAATATGTTCAAATGTAAACTACACAGAAGCATTGTATGAAATTTCTTTCTGTTCTGTGCATTCAACTAACAGAGTTGAAACTTAGTTTTGATTGAGCCTTTCTGAAACACTCTTTCTGTAGAAACTGCAATTGGACATTCTGAGCTCTAAGAGGACTATATTGGGAAAAATAATATCTTCAAATAAAAACTACACAGAAGCATTGTGTGAAACTTATTTCTGATATGTTCATTAAGCTAACAGAGTTAAACCATACTTTTGATTGCGCAGTTCTGAACACTCTTTCTGTAGAAAATGCAAGTGGACATTCGGAGCGCTAAGAGGTAATAGTGGAAAAAGGAATATATTCAAATATAAACTACACAGTAGCATTCTGTGAAAATACTTTCTGTTCTGTGCATTCAACTAACTGAGTTGAACCTTACTTTTGATTGAGCCGTTCTGAAATATTCTTTCTGTAGAAACTACAATTGGACATGCTAAGCGCTAAGAGGCCTACATTGGGAAAAAAATATCTTCAAATAAAAACTACACAGATGCATTCTGTGAAACTTATTTCTGATCTGTAAATTCAGTTAACAGAGATAAAACATATTTTTGATTGAGCAGTTATGAAACACTCTTTTTGTAGAAAATGCAAGTGGAGATTCGGAGCGCTAAGAGGATAATAGTGGAAAAAGGAATGTCTTCAAATATAAACTACACAGAATCATTCGGTGAAACTTCTTTCTGATCTGTGCATTCGGATAACAGAGTTAAAACACACTTTTGATTGAGCAGATCTTAACACTCTTTCTGTAGAAAATGCAACTGGACATTTGGAGCGCTAAGAGCGTAGTACTGGAAAAAGGAATATATTCAAATATAAACTACACAGAAGCATTCTGTGAAACTTCTTTCTGATCTGAGCATTCAGCTAACAGAGTTAAACCATACTTTTGATTGAGCAGTTTTGAAACACTCTGTCTGTAGAAAATGCAACTGGACATTCGTAGCGCTAAGTGGGTAATAGTGGAAAAAAGAATATGTTCAAATATAAACTACACAGAAGCATTGTATGAAATTTCTTTCTGTTCTGTGCATTCAACTAACAGAGTTGAACCTTACTTTTGATTGAGCCGTTCTGAAACACTCTTTCTGTAGAAACTGCAATTGGACATTCTGAGCGCTAAGAGGCCTATATTGGGAAAAAGAATGTCTACAAATAAAAACTACACAGAAGAATTGTGTGAAACTTCTCTCTGTTCTGTTTGTTCAACTAAAAGAGTTGAACCTTAGTTTTGATTGAGCCGTTCTGAAACACTCTTTCTGTAGAAAATGCAAGTGGAGATTCGGAGCGCTAAGAGGGTAATAGTGGAAAAAGGAATGTCTCCAAATATAAACTACACAGAATCACTCTGTGAAACTTCTTTCTGATCTGTGCATTCAGCTAACAGAGTTAAACCATACTTTTGATTGAGCAGATCTGAACACTCTTTCTGTAGAAAATGCAACTGGACATTTGGAGCGCTAAGAGAGTAGTAGTGGAAAAAGGAATATATTCAAATATAAACTACACAGAAGCATTCTGTGAAACTTCTTTCTGATCTGAGCATTCAGCTAACAGAATTAAACCATACTTTTGATTGAGCAGTTTTGAAACACTCTGTCTGTAGAAAATGCAACTGGACATTCGTAGCGCTAAGTGGGTAATAGTGGAAAAAAGAATATGTTCAAATATAAACTACACAGAAGCATTGTATGAAACTTCTTTCTGTTCTGTGCATTCAACTAACAGGGTTGAACCTTACTTTTGATTGAGCCTTTCTGAAACACTCTTTCTGTAGAAACTGCAATTGGACATTCTGAGCGCTAAGAGGCCTCTATTGGGAAAAATAATATCTTCAAATAAAAACTACACAGAAGCATTGTGTGAAACTTATTTCTGATATGTTCATTAAGCTAACAGAGTTAAACCATACTTTTGATTGCGCAGTTCTGAACACTCTTTCTGTAGAAAATGCAAGTGGACATTCGGAGCGCTAAGAGGGTAATAGTGGAAAAAGGAATATATTCAAATATAAACTACACAGTAGCATTCTGTGAAAATTCTTTCTGTTCTGTGCATTCAACTAACAGAGTTGAACCTTACTTTTAATTGAGCCGTTGTGAAACACTCTTTCTGTAGAAACTGCAATTGGACATGCTATGCGCTAAGAGGCCTACATTGGGAAAAAGAATATCTTCAAATAAAAACTACACAGATGCATTCTGTGAAACTTATTTCTGATCTGTAAATTCAGTTATCAGAGATAAAACATATTTTTGATTGAGCAGTTATGAAACACTCTTTTTGTAGAAAATGCAAGTGGAGATTCGGAGCGCTAAGGGGGTAATAGTGGAAAAAGGAATGTCTTCAAATATAAACTACACAGAATCATTCGGGGAAACTTCTTTCTGATCTGTGCATTCAGCTAACAGAGTTAAAACATACTTTGATTGAGCAGATCTGAACACTCTTTGTGTAGAAAATGCAACTGGACATTTGGAGCGCTAAGAGCGTAGTAGTGGAAAAAGGAATATATTCAAATATAAACTACACAGAAGCATTCTGTGAAACTTCTTTCTGATCTGAGCATTCAGCTAACAGAGTTAAACCATACTTTTGATTGAGCAGTTTTGAAACACTCTGTCTGTAGAATATGCAACTGGACATTCGTAGCGCTAAGTGGGTAATAGTGGAAAAAAGAATATGTTCAAATATAAACTACACAGAAGCATTGTATGAAACTTCTTTCTGTTCTGTGCATTCAACTAACAGAGTTGAACCTTACTTTTGATTGAGCCGTTCTGAAACACTCTTTCTGTAGAAACTGCAATTGGACATTCTGAGCGCTAAGAGGCCTATATTGGGAAAAAGAATGTCTACAAATAAAAACTACACAGAAGAATTGTGTGAAACTTCTTTCTGTTATGTTTGTTCAACTAAAAGAGTTGAACTTTAGTTTTGATTGAGCCGTTCTGAAACACTCTTTCTGTAGAAAATGCAAGTGGAGATTCGGAGCGCTAAGAGGGTAATAGTGGAAAAAGGAATGTCTCCAAATATAAACTACACAGAATCATTCTGTGAAACATCTTTCTGATCTGTGCATTCAGCTAACAGAGTTAAACCATACTTTTGATTGAGCAGATCTGAACACTCTTTCTGTAGAAAATGCAACTGGACATTTGGAGCGCTAAGAGCGTAGTAGTGGAAAAAGGAATATATTCAAATATAAACTACAGAGAAGCATTCTGTGAAACTTCTTGCTGATCTGAGCATTCAGCTAACAGAATTAAACCATACTTTTGATTGAGCAGTTTTGAAACACTCTGTCTGTAGAAAATGCAACTGGACATTCATAGCGCTAAGTGGGTAATAGTGGAAAAAAGAATATGTTCAAATATAAACTACACAGAAGCATTGTATGAAACTTCTTTCTGTTCTGTGCATTCAACTAACAGAGTTGAACCTTACTTTTGATTGAGCCGTTCTGAAACACTCTTTCTGTAGAAACTGCAATTGGACATTCTGAGCGCTAAGAGGCCTATATTGGGAAAAAGAATGTCTACAAATAAAAACTACACAGAAGAATTGTGTGAAACTTCTTTCTGTTCTGTTTGTTCAACTAAAAGAGTTGAACCTTAGTTTTGATTGAGCCGTTCTGAAACACTCTTTCTGTAGAAAATGCAAGTGGAGATTCGGAGCGCTAAGAGGGTAATGGTGGAAAAAGGAATGTCTCCAAATATAAACTACACAGAATCATTCTGTGAAACTTCTTTCTGATCTGTGCATTCAGCTAACAGGGTTAAACCATACTTTTGATTGAGCAGATCTGAATACTCTTTCTGTAGAAAATGCAACTGGACATTTGGAGCGCTAAGAGATTAGTAGTGGAAAAAGGAATATATTCAAATATAAACTACACAGAAGCATTCTGTGAAACTTCTTTCTGATCTGAGCATTCAGCTAACAGAGTTAAACCATACTTTTGATTGAGCAGTTTTGAAACACTCTGTCTGTAGAAAATGCAACTGGACATTCATAGCGCTAAGTGGGTAATAGTGGAAAAGAGAATTTGTTCAAATATAAACTACACAGAAGCATTGTATGAACCTTCTTTCGGTTCTGTGCATTCAACTAACAGAGTTGAACCTTACTTTTGATTGAGCCTTTCTGAAACTCTCTTTCTGTAGAAAGTGCAATTGGACATTCTGAGTGCTAAGAGGCCTATATTGGGAAAAAGAATGTCTACAAATAAAAACTACACAGAAGAATTGTGTGAAACTTCTTTCTGTTCTGTTTGTTCAACTAAAAGAGTTGAACCTTAGTTTTGATTGAGCCGTTCTGAAACACTCTTTCTGTAGAAAATGCAAGTGGAGATTCGGAGCGCTAAGAGGGTAATAGTGGAAAAAGGAATGTCTCCAAATATAAACTACACAGAATCATTCGGTGAAACTTCTTTCTGATCTGTGCATTCAGCTAACAGAGTTAAACCATACTTTTGATTGAGCAGATCTGAACACTCTTTGTGTAGAAAATGCAACTGGACATTTGGAGCGCTAAGAGCGAAGTGGTGGAAAAAGGAATATATTCAAATATAAACTACACAGAAGCATTCTGTGAAACTTCTTTCTGATCTGAGCATTCAGCTAACAGAGTTAAACCATACTTTTGATTGAGCAGTTTTGAAACACTCTGTCTGTAGAAAAAGCAACTGGACATTCGTAGCGCTAAGTGGGTAATAGTGGAAAAAAGAATATGTTCAAATATAAACTACACAGAAGCATTGTATGAAACTTCTTTCTGTTCTGTGCATTCAACTAACAGAGTTGAACCTTACTTGTGATTGAGCCGTTCTGAAACACTCTTTCTGTAGAAACTGCAATTGGACATTCTGAGCGCTAAGAGGCCTATATTGGGAAAAAGAATGTCTACAAATAAAAACTACACAGAAGAATTGTGTGAAACTTCTTTCTGTTCTGTTTGTTCATTAAAAGAGTTGAACTTTAGTTTTGATTGAGCCGTTCTGAAACACTCTTTCTGTAGAAAATGCAAGTGGAGATTCGGAGCGCTAAGTGGGTAATAGTGGAAAAAGGAATGTCTCCAAACATAAACTACACAGAATCATTCTGTGAAACTTCTTTCTGATCTGTGCATTCAGCTAACAGAGTTAAACCATACTTTTGATTGAGCAGATCTGAACACTCTTTCTGTAGAAAATGCAACTGGACAATTGGAGCGCTAAGAGAGTAGTAGTGGAAAAAGGAGTATATTCAAATATAAACTACACAGAAACATTCTGTGAAACTTCTTCCTGATCTGAGCATTCAGCTAACAGAGTTAAACCATACTTTTGATTGAGCAGTTTTGAAACACGCTGTCTGTAGAAAATGCAACTGGACATTCGTAGCGCCAAGTGGGTAATAGTGGAAAAAAGAATATGTTCAAATGTAAACTACACAGAAGCATTGTATGAAATTTCTTTCTGTTCTGTGCATTCAACTAACAGAGTTGAACCTTAGTTTTGATTGAGCCTTTCTGAAACACTCTTTCTGTAGAAACTGCAATTGGACATTCTCAGCTCTAAGAGGCCTATATTGGGAATAATAATATCTTCAAATAAAAACTACACAGCAGCATTGTGTGAAACTTATTTCTGATATGTGCATTCAGCTAACAGAGTTAAACCATAATTTTGATTGCGTAGTTCTGAACACTCTTTCTGTAGAAAATGCAAGGGGACATTCGGAGCGCTAAGAGGGTAATAGTGGAAAAAGGAATATATTCAAATATAAACTACACAGTAGCATTCTGTGAAAATTCTTTCTGTTCTGTGCATTCAACTAACAGAGTTGAACCTTACTTTTAATTGAGCCGTTCTGAAACACTCTTTCTGTAGAAACTGCAATTGGACATGCTGAGCGCTAAGAGGCCTACATTGGGAAAAAGAATATCTTCAAATCAAAACTACACAGATGCATTCTGTGAAACTTATTTCTGATCTGTAAATTCAGTTAACAGAGATAAAACATATTTTTGATTGAGCAGTTATGAAACACTCTTTTTGTAGAAAATGCAAGTGGAGATTCGGAGCGCTAAGAGGGTAATAGTGGAAAAAGGAATGTCTTCAAATATAAACTACACAGAATCATTCGGTGAAACTTCTTTCTGATCTGTTCATTCAGCTAACAGAGTTAAACCATACTTTTGATTGAGCAGATCTGAACACTCTTTGTGTAGAAAATGCAACTGGACATTTGGAGCGCTAAGAGCGAAGTGGTGGAAAAAGGAATATATTCAAATATAAACTACACAGAAGCATTCTGTGAAACTTCTTTCTGATCTGAGCATTCAGCTAACAGAGTTAAACCATACTTTTGATTGAGCAGTTTTGAAACACTCTGTCTGTAGAAAAAGCAACTGGACATTCGTAGCGCTAAGTGGGTAATAGTGGAAAAAAGAATATGTTCAAATATAAACTACACAGAAGCATTGTATGAAACTTCTTTCTGTTCTGTGCATTCAACTAACAGAGTTGAACCTTACTTTTGATTGAGCCGTTCTGAAACACTCTTTCTGTAGAAACTGCAATTGGACATTCTGAGCGCTAAGAGGCCTATATTGGGAAAAAGAATGTCTACAAATAAAAACTACACAGAAGAATTTTGTGAAACTTCTTTCTGTTCTGTTTGTTCATTAAAAGAGTTGAACTTTAGTTTTGATTGAGCCGTTCTGAAACACTCTTTCTGTAGAAAATGCAAGTGGAGATTCGGAGCGCTAAGAGGGTAATAGTGGAAAAAGGAATGTCTCCAAATATAAACTACACGGAATCATTCTGTGAAACTTCTTTCTGATCTGTGCATTCAGCTAACAGAGTTAAACCATACTTTTGATTGAGCAGATCTGAACACTCTTTCTGTAGAAAATGCAACTGGACATTTGGAGCGCTAAGAGAGTAGTAGTGGAAAAAGGAGTATATTCAAATATAAACTACACAGAAGCATTCTGTGAAACTTCTTTCTGATCTGAGCATTCAGCGAACAGAGTTAAACCATACTTTTGATTGAGCAGTTTTGAAACACGCTGTCTGTAGAAAATGCAACTGGACATTCGTAGCGCCAAGTGGGTAATAGTGGAAAAAAGAATATGTTCAAATGTAAACTACACAGAAGCATTGTATGAAATTTCTTTCTGTTCTGTGCATTCAACTAACAGGGTTGAACCTTACTTTTGATTGAGCCTTTCTGAAACACTCTTTCTGTAGAAACTGCAATTGGACATTCTGAGCGCTAAGAGGCCTCTATTGGGAAAAATAATATCTTCAAATAAAAACTACACAGAAGCATTGTGTGAAACTTATTTCTGATATGTTCATTAAGCTAACAGAGTTAAACCATACTTTTGATTGCGCAGTTCTGAACACTCTTTCTGTAGAAAATGCAAGTGGACATTCGGAGCGCTAAGAGGGTAATAGTGGAAAAAGGAATATATTCAAATATAAACTACACAGTAGCATTCTGTGAAAATTCTTTCTGTTCTGTGCATTCAACTAACAGAGTTGAACCTTACTTTTAATTGAGCCGTTGTGAAACACTCTTTCTGTAGAAACTGCAATTGGACATGCTATGCGCTAAGAGGCCTACATTGGGAAAAAGAATATCTTCAAATAAAAACTACACAGATGCATTCTGTGAAACTTATTTCTGATCTGTAAATTCAGTTATCGGAGATAAAACATATTTTTGATTGAGCAGTTATGAAACACTCTTTTTGTAGAAAATGCAAGTGGAGATTCGGAGCGCTAAGGGGGTAATAGTGGAAAAAGGAATGTCTTCAAATATAAACTACACAGAATCATTCGGGGAAACTTCTTTCTGATCTGTGCATTCAGCTAACAGAGTTAAAACATACTTTGATTGAGCAGATCTGAACACTCTTTGTGTAGAAAATGCAACTGGACATTTGGAGCGCTAAGAGCGTAGTAGTGGAAAAAGGAATATATTCAAATATAAACTACACAGAAGCATTCTGTGAAACTTCTTTCTGATCTGAGCATTCAGCTAACAGAGTTAAACCATACTTTTGATTGAGCAGTTTTGAAACACTCTGTCTGTAGAATATGCAACTGGACATTCGTAGCGCTAAGTGGGTAATAGTGGAAAAAAGAATATGTTCAAATATAAACTACACAGAAGCATTGTATGAAACTTCTTTCTGTTCTGTGCATTCAACTAACAGAGTTGAACCTTACTTTTGATTGAGCCGTTCTGAAACACTCTTTCTGTAGAAACTGCAATTGGACATTCTGAGCGCTAAGAGGCCTATATTGGGAAAAAGAATGTCTACAAATAAAAACTACACAGAAGAATTGTGTGAAACTTCTTTCTGTTATGTTTGTTCAACTAAAAGAGTTGAACTTTACTTTTGATTGAGCCGTTCTGAAACACTCTTTCTGTAGAAAATGCAAGTGGAGATTCGGAGCGCTAAGAGGGTAATAGTGGAAAAAGGAATGTCTCCAAATATAAACTACACAGAATCATTCTGTGAAACTTCTTTCTGATCTGTGCATTCAGCTAACAGAGTTAAACCATACTTTTGATTGAGCAGATCTGAACACTCTTTCTGTAGAAAATGCAACTGGACATTTGGAGCGCTAAGAGCGTAGTAGTGGAAAAAGGAATATATTCAAATATAAACTACAGAGAAGCATTCTGTGAAACTTCTTGCTGATCTGAGCATTCAGCTAACAGAATTAAACCATACTTTTGATTGAGCAGTTTTGAAACACTCTGTCTGTAGAAAATGCAACTGGACATTCATAGCGCTAAGTGGGTAATAGTGGAAAAAAGAATATGTTCAAATATAAACTACACAGAAGCATTGTATGAAACTTCTTTCTGTTCTGTGCATTCAACTAACAGAGTTTAACCTTACTTTTGATTGAGCCGTTCTGAAACACTCTTTCTGTAGAAACTGCAATTGGACATTCTGAGCGCTAAGAGGCCTATATTGGGAAAAAGAATGTCTACAAATAAAAACTACACAGAAGAATTGTGTGAAACTTCTTTCTGTTCTGTTTGTTCAACTAAAAGAGTTGAACCTTAGTTTTGATTGAGCCGTTCTGAAACACTCTTTCTGTAGAAAATGCAAGTGGAGATTCTGAGCGCTAAGAGGGTAATGGTGGAAAAAGGAATGTCTCCAAATATAAACTACACAGAATCATTCTGTGAAACTTCTTTCTGATCTGTGCATTCAGCTAACAGGGTTAAACCATACTTTTGATTGAGCAGATCTGAATACTCTTTCTGTAGAAAATGCAACTGGACATTTGGAGCGCTAAGAGATTAGTAGTGGAAAAAGGAATATATTCAAATATAAACTACACAGAAGCATTCTGTGAAACTTCTTTCTGATCTGAGCATTCAGCTAACAGAGTTAAACCATACTTTTGATTGAGCAGTTTTGAAACACTCTGTCTGTAGAAAATGCAACTGGACATTCATAGCGCTAAGTGGGTAATAGTGGAAAAGAGAATTTGTTCAAATATAAACTACACAGAAGCATTGTATGAACCTTCTTTCGGTTCTGTGCATTCAACTAACAGAGTTGAACCTTACTTTTGATTGAGCCTTTCTGAAACTCTCTTTCTGTAGAAAGTGCAATTGGACATTCTGAGTGCTAAGAGGCCTATATTGGGAAAAAGAATGTCTACAAAGAAAAACTACACAGAAGAATTGTGTGAAACTTCTTTCTGTTCTGTTTGTTCAACTAAAAGAGTTGAACCTTAGTTTTGATTGAGCCGTTCTGAAACACTCTTTCTGTAGAAAATGCAAGTGGAGATTCGGAGCGCTAAGAGGGTAATAGTGGAAAAAGGAATGTCTCCAAATATAAACTACACAGAATCATTCGGTGAAACTTCTTTCTGATCTGTGCATTCAGCTAACAGAGTTAAACCATACTTTTGATTGAGCAGATCTGAACACTCTTTGTGTAGAAAATGCAACTGGACATTTGGAGCGCTAAGAGCGAAGTGGTGGAAAAAGGAATATATTCAAATATAAACTACACAGAAGCATTCTGTGAAACTTCTTTCTGATCTGAGCATTCAGCTAACAGAGTTAAACCATACTTTTGATTGAGCAGTTTTGAAACACTCTGTCTGTAGAAAAAGCAACTGGACATTCGTAGCGCTAAGTGGGTAATAGTGGAAAAAATAATATGTTCAAATATAAACTACACAGAAGCATTGTATGAAACTTCTTTCTGTTCTGTGCATTCAACTAACAGAGTTGAACCTTACTTGTGATTGAGCCGTTCTGAAACACTCTTTCTGTAGAAACTGCAATTGGACATTCTGAGCGCTAAGAGGCCTATATTGGGAAAAAGAATGTCTACAAATAAAAACTACACAGAAGAATTGTGTGAAACTTCTTTCTGTTCTGTTTGTTCATTAAAAGAGTTGAACTTTAGTTTTGATTGAGCCGTTCTGAAACACTCTTTCTGTAGAAAATGCAAGTGGAGATTCGGAGCGCTAAGTGGGTAATAGTGGAAAAAGGAATGTCTCCAAACATAAACTACACAGAATCATTCTGTGAAACTTCTTTCTGATCTGTGCATTCAGCTAACAGAGTTAAACCATACTTTTGATTGAGCAGATCTGAACACTCTTTCTGTAGAAAATGCAACTGGACAATTGGAGCGCTAAGAGAGTAGTAGTGGAAAAAGGAGTATATTCAAATATAAACTACACAGAAACATTCTGTGAAACTTCTTTCTGATCTGAGCATTCAGCTAACAGAGTTAAACCATACTTTTGATTGAGCAGTTTTGAAACACGCTGTCTGTAGAAAATGCAACTGGACATTCGTAGCGCCAAGTGGGTAATAGTGGAAAAAAGAATATGTTCAAATGTAAACTACACAGAAGCATTGTATGAAATTTCTTTCTGTTCTGTGCATTCAACTAACAGAGTTGAACCTTAGTTTTGATTGAGCCTTTCTGAAACACTCTTTCTGTAGAAACTGCAATTGGATATTCTGAGCTCTAAGAGGACTATATTGGGAAAAATAATATCTTCAAATAAAAACTACACAGAAGCATTGTGTGAAACTTATTTCTGATATGTTCATTAAGCTAACAGAGTTAAACCATACTTTTGATTGCGCAGTTCTGTACACTCTTTCTGTAGAAAATGCAAGTGGACATTCGGAGCGCTAAGAGGGTAATAGTGGAAAAAGGAATATATTCAAATATAAACTACACAGTAGCATTCTGTGAAAATTCTTTCTGTTCTGTGCATTCAACTAACAGAGTTGAACCTTACTTTTGATTGAGCCGTTCTGAAACATTCTTTCTGTAGAAACTGCAATTGGACATGCTAAGCGCTAAGAGGCCAACATTGGGAAAAATGATATCTTCAAATAAAAACTACACAGATGCATTCTGTGAAACTTATTTCTGATCTGTAAATTCAGTTAACAGAGATAAAACATATTTTTGATTGAGCAGTTATGAAACACTCTTTTTGTAGAAAATGCAAGTGGAGATTCGGAGCGCTAAGAGGGTAATAGTGGAAAAAGGAATGTCTTCAAATATAAACTACACAGAATCATTCGGTGAAACTTCTTTCTGATCTGTGCATTCAGCTAACAGAGTTAAACCATACTTTTGATTGAGCAGACCTTAACACTCTTTCTGTAGAAAATGCAACTGGACATTCGTAGCGCTAAGTGGGTAATAGTGGAAAAAAGAATATGTTCAAATATAAACTACACAGAAGCATTGTATGAAATTTCTTTCTGTTCTGTGCATTCAACTAACAGAGTTGAACCTTACTTTTGATTGAGCCGTTCTGAAACACTCTTTCTGTAGAAACTGCAATTGGACATTCTGAGCGCTAAGAGGCCTATATTGGGAAAAAGAATGTCTACAAATAAAAACTACACAGAAGAATTGTGTGAAACTTCTTTCTGTTCTGTTTGTTCAACTAAAAGAGTTGAACCTTAGTTTTGATTGAGCCGTTCTGATACACTCTTTCTGTAGAAAATGCAAGTGGAGATTCGGAGCGCTAAGAGGGTAATAGTGGAAAAAGGAATGTCTCCAAATATAAACTACACAGAATCACTCTGTGAAACTTCTTTCTGATCTGTGCATTCAGCTAACAGAGTTAAACCATACTTTTGATTGCGCAGTTTTGAAACACTCTGTCTGTAGAAAATGCAACTGGACATTCGTAGCGCTAAGTGGGTAATAGTGGAAAAAAGAATATGTTCAAATATAAACTACACAGAAGCATTGTATGAAACTACCTTCTTTTCTGTGCATTCAAATAACAGAGTTGAACCTTACTTTTGATTGAGCCGTTCTGAAACACTCTTTCTGTAGAAACTGCAATTGGACATTCTGAGCGCTAGGAGGCCTATATTGGGAAAAAGAATGTCTACAAATAAAAACTACAGAGAAGAATTGTGTGAAACTTCTTTCTGTTCTGTTTGTTCAACTAAAAGAGTTGAACCTTAGTTTTGATTGAGCCGTTCTGAAACACTCTTTCTCTAGAAAATGCAAGTGGAGATTCGGAGCGCTAAGAGGGTAATAGTGGAAAAAGGAATGTCTCCAAATATAAACTACACAGAATCATTCTGTGAAACTTCTTTCTGATCTGTGCATTCAGCTAACAGAGTTAAACCATACTTTTGATTGAGCAGATCTGAACACTCTTTCTGTAGAAAATGCAACTGGACATATGGAGCGCTAAGAGAGTACTAGTGGTAAAAGTAATATATTCAAATATAAACTACACAGAAGCATTCTGTGAAACTTCTTTCTGATCTGAGCATTCAGCTAACAGAGTTAAACCATACTTTTGATTGAGCAGTTTTGAAACACTCTGTCTGTAGAAAATGCAACTGGACATTCGTAGCGCTAAGAGGGTAATAGTGGAAAAAAGAATATGTTCAAATATAAACTACACAGAAGCATTGTATGAAACTTCTTTCTGTTCTGTGCATTCAACTAACAGAGTTGAACCTTACTTTTGATAGAGCCTTTCTGAAACACTCTTTCTGTAGAAACTGCAATTGGACATTCTGAGCGCTAAGAGGCCTCTATTGAGAAAAATAATATCTTCAAATAAAAACTACACAGAAGCATTGTGTGAAACTTGTTTCTGATATGTTCATTAAGCTAACAGAGTTAAACCATACTTTTGATTGCGCAGTTCTGAACACTCTTTCTGTAGAAAATGCAAGTGGACATTCGGAGCGCTAAGAGGGTAATAGTGGAAAAAGGAATATATTCAAATATAAACTACACAGTAGCATTCTGTGAAAATTCTTTCTGTTCTGTGCATTCAACTAACAGAGTTGAACCTTACTTTTGATTGAGCCGTTCTGAAACACTCTTTCTGTAGAAACTGCAATTGGACATGCTAAGCGCTAAGAGGCCTACATTGGGAAAAGGAATATCTTCAAATAAAAACTACACAGATGCATTCTGTGAAACTTATTTCTGATCTGTAAATTCAGTTAACAGAGATAAAACATATTTTTGATTGAGCAGTTATGAAACTCTCTTTTTGTAGAAAATGCAAGTGGAGATTCGGAGCGCTAAGAGGGTAATAGTGGAAAAAGGAATGTCTTCAAATATAAACTACACAGAATCATTCGGTGAAACTTCTTTCTGATCTGTGCATTCAGCTAACAGAGTTAAACCATACTTTTGATTGAGCAGATCTGAACACTCTTTCTGTAGAAAATGCAACTGGACATTTGGAGCGCTAAGAGCGTAGTAGTGGAAAAAGGAATATATTCAAATATAAACTACACAGAAGCATTCTGTGAAACTTCTTTCTGATCTGAGCATAGAGCTAACTGAGTTAAACCATACTTTTGATTGAGCAGTTTTGAAACACTCTGTCTGTAGAAAATGCAACTGGACATTCGTAGCGCTAAGTGGGTAATAGTGGAAAAAGAATATGTTCAAATATAAACTACACAGAAGCATTGTATGAAACTTCTTTCTGTTCTGTGCATTCAACTAACAGAGTTGAACCTTACTTTTGATTGAGCCGTTCTGAAACACTCTTTCGGTAGAAACTGCAATTGGACATTCTGAGCGTTAAGAGGCCTATATTGGGAAAAAGAATGTCTACAAATAAAAACTACAAAGAAGAATTGTGTGAAACTTCTTTCTGTTCTGTTTGTTCAACTAAATGAGTTGAACCTTAGTTTTGATTTAGCCGTTCTGAAACACTCTTTCTGTAGAAAATGCAAGTGGAGATTCGGAGCGCTAAGAGGGTAATAGTGGAAAAAGGAATGTCTCCAAATATAAACTACACAGAATCATTCTGTGAAACTTCTTTCTGATCTGTGCATTCAGCTAACAGAGTTAAACCATACTTTTGATTGAGCAGATCTGAACACTCTTTCTGTAGAAAATGCAACTGGACATTTGGAGCGCTAAGAGAGTAGTAGTGGAAAAAGGAATATATTCAAATATAAACTACACAGAAGCATTCTGTGAAACTTCTTTCTGATCTGAGCATTCAGCTAACAGAGTTAAACCATACTTTTGATTGAGCAGTTTTGAAACACTCTGTCTGTAGAAAATGCAACTGGACATTCGTAGCGCTAAGTGGGTAATAGTGGAAAAAAGAATATGTTCAAATATAAACTACACTGAAGCATTGTATGAAACTTCTTTCTGATCTGTGCATTCAGCTAACAGAGTTAAACCATAGTTTTGATTGAGCAGATCTGAACACTCTTTCTGTAGAAAATGCAACTGGACATTTGGAGCGCTAAGAGCGTAGTAGTGGAAAAAGGAATATATTCAAATATAAACTACACAGAAGCATTCTGTGAAACTTCTTTCTGATCTGAGCATTCAGCTAACAGATTTAAACCATACTTTTGATTGAGCAGATTTGAAACACTCTTTCTGTAGAAACTGCAATTGGACATTCTGAGCACTAAGAGGCCTCTATTGGGAAAAATAATATCTTCAAATAAAAACTACACAGAAGCATTGTGTGAAACTTGTTTCTGATATGTTCATTAAGCTAACAGAGTTAAACCATACTTTTGATTGCGCAGTTCTGAACACTCTTTCTGTAGAAAATGCAAGTGGACATTCGGAGCGCTAAGAGGGTAATAGTGGAAAAAGGAATATATTCAAATATAAACTACACAGTAGCATTCTGTGAAAATTCTTTCTGTTCTGTGCATTCAACTAACAGAGTTGAACCTTACTTTTGATTGAGCCGTTCTGAAACACTCTTTCTGTAGAAACTGCAATTGGACATGCTAAGCGCTAAGAGGCCTACATTGGGAAAAGGAATATCTTCAAATAAAAACTACACAGATGCATTCTGTGAAACTTATTTCTGATCTGTAAATTCAGTTAACAGAGATAAAACATATTTTTGATTGAGCAGTTATGAAACTCTCTTTTTGTAGAAAATGCAAGTGGAGATTCGGAGCGCTAAGAGGGTAATAGTGGAAAAAGGAATGTCTTCAAATATAAACTACACAGAATCATTCGGTGAAACTTCTTTCTGATCTGTGCATTCAGCTAACAGAGTTAAACCATACTTTTGATTGAGCAGATCTGAACACTCTTTCTGCAGAAAATGCAACTGGACATTTGGAGCGCTAAGAGCGTAGTAGTGGAAAAAGGAATATATTCAAATATAAACTACACAGAAGCATTCTGTGAAACTTCTTTCTGATCTGAGCATTCAGCTAACAGATTTAAACCATACATTTGATTGAGCAGATTTGAAACACTCTGTCTGTAGAAAATGAAACTGGACATTCGTAGCGCTAAGTGGGTAATAGTGGAAAAAAGAATATGTTCAAATATAAACTACACAGAAGCATTGTATGAAACTTCTTTCTTTTCTGTGCATTCAAATAACAGAGTTGAACCTTACTTTTGATTGAGCCGTTCTGAAACACTCTTTCTGTAGAAACTGCAATTGGACATTCTGCGCGCTAGGAGGCCTATATTGGGAAAAAGAATGTCTACAAATAAAAACTACAGAGAAGAATTGTGTGAAACTACTTTCTGTTCTGTTTGTTCAACTAAAAGAGTTGAACCTTAGTATTGATTGAGCCGTTCTGAAACACTCTTTCTCTAGAAAATGCAAGTGGAGATTCGGAGCGCTAAGAGGGTAATAGTGGAAAAAGGAATGTCTCCAAATATAAACTACACAGAATCATTCTGTGAAACTTCTTTCTGATCTGTGCATTCAGCTAACAGAGTTAAACCATACTTTTGATTGAGCAGATCTGAACACTCTTTCTGTAGAAAATGCAACTGGACATATGGAGCGCTAAGAGAGTACTAGTGGTAAAAGTAATATATTCAAATATAAACTACACAGAAGCATTCTGTGAAACTTCTTTCTGATCTGAGCATTCAGCTAACAGAGTTAAACCATACTTTTGATTGAGCAGTTTTGAAACACTCTGTCTGTAGAAAATGCAACTGGACATTCGTAGCGCTAAGAGGGTAATAGTGGAAAAAAGAATATGTTCAAATATAAACTACACAGAAGCATTGTATGAAACTTCTTTCTGTTCTGTGCATTCAACTAACAGAGTTGAACCTTACTTTTGATTGAGCCTTTCTGAAACACTCTTTCTGTAGAAACCGCAATTGGACATTCTGAGCGCTAAGAGGCCTCTATTGGGAAAAATATTATCTTCAAATAAAAACTACACAGAAGCATTGTGTGAAACTTATTTCTGATATGTTCATTAAGCTAACAGTGTTAAACCATACTTTTGATTGCGCAGTTCTGAACACTCTTTCTGTAGAAAATGCAAGTGGACATTCGGAGCGCTAAGAGGGTAATAGTGGAAAAAGGAATATATTCAAATATAAACTACACAGTAGCATTCTGTGAAAATTCTTTCTGTTCTGTGCATTCAACTAACAGAGTTGAACCTTACTTTTGATTGAGCCGTTCTGAAACACTCTTTCTGTAGAAACTGCAATTGGACATGCTAAGCGCTAAGAGGCCTACATTGGGAAAAAGAATATCTTCAAATAAAAACTACAAAGATGCATTCTGTGAAACTTATTTCTGATCTGTAAATTCAGTTAACAGAGATAAAACATATTTTTGATTGAGCAGTTATGAAACACTCTTTTTGTAGAAAATGCAAGTGGAGATTCGGAGCGCTAAGAGGGTAATAGTGGAAAAAGGAATGTCTTCAAATATAAACTACACAGAATCATTCGGTGAAACTTCTTTATGATCTGTGCATTCAGCTAACAGAGTTAAACCATACTTTTGATTGAGCAGATCTGAACACTCTTTCTGTAGAAAATGCAACTGGACATTTGGAGCGCTAAGAGCGTAGTAGTGGAAAAAGGAATATATTCAAATATAAACTACACAGAAGCATTCTGTGAAACTTCTTTCTGATCTGAGCATTCAGCTAACAGAGTTAAACCATACTTTTGATTGAGCAGTTTTGAAACACTCTGTCTGTAGAAAATGCAACTGGACATTCGTAGCGCTATGTGGGTAATAGTGGAAAAAAGAATATGTTCAAATATAAACTACACAGAAGCATTGTATGAAACTTCTTTCTGTTCTGTGCATTCAACTAACAGAGTTGAACCTTACTTTTGATTGAACCGTTCTGAAACACTCTTTCTGTAGAAACTGCAATTGGACATTCTGAGCGCTAAGAGGCCTATATTGGGAAAAAGAATGTCTAAAAATAAAAACTACACAGAAGAATTGTGTGAAACTTCTTTCTGTTCTGTTTGTTCAACTAAAAGAGTTGAACCTTAGTTTTGATTGAGCCATTCTGAAACACTCTTTATGGAGAAAAGGCAAGTGGAGATTCGGAGCGCTAAGAGGGTAATAGTGGAAAAAGGAATGTCTCCAAATATAAACTATACAGAATCATTCTGTGAAACTTCTTTCTGATCTGTGCATTCAGCTAACAGAGTTAAACCATACTTTTGATTGAGCAGATCTGAACACTCTTTCTGTAGAAAATGCAACTGGACATTTGGAGCGCTAAGGGAGTAGTAGTGGAAAAAGTAATATATTCAAATATAAACTACACAGAAGCATTCTGTGAAACTTCTTTCTGATCTGAGCATTCAGCTAACAGAGTTAAACCATACTTTTGATTGAGCAGTTTTGAAACACTCTGTCTGTAGAAAATACAACTGGACATTGGTAGCGCTAAGTGGGTAATAGTGGAAAAAAGAGTATGTTCAAATATAAACTACACAGAAGCATCGTATGAAACTTCTTTCTGTTCTGTGCATTCAACTAACAGAGTTGAACCTTACTTTTGATTGAGCCTTTCTGAAACACTCTTTCTGTAGAAACTGCAATTGGACATTCTGAGCGCTAAGAGGCCTCTATTGGGAAAAATAATATCTTCACATAAAAACTACACAGAAGCATTGTGTGAAACTTATTTCTGATATGTTCATTAAGCTAACAGAGTTAAACCATACTTTTGATTTGCGCAGTTCTGAACACTCTTTCTGTAGAAAATGCAAGTGGACATTCGGAGCGCTAAGAGGGTAATAGTGGAAAAAGGAATATATTCAAATATAAACTACACAGTAGCATTCTGTGAAAATTCTTTCTGTTCTGTGCATTCAACTAACAGAGTTGAACCTTACCTTTGATTGAGCCGTTCTGAAACACTCTTTCTGTAGAAACTGCAATTGGACATGCTAAGCGCTAAGAAGCCTACATTGGGAAAAAAATATCTTCAAATAAAAACTACAAAGATGCATTCTGTGAAACTTATTTCTGATCTGTAAATTCAGTTAACAGAGATAAAACATATTTTTGATTGAGCAGTTATGAAACACTCTTTTTGTAGAAAATGCAAGTGGAGATTCGGAGCGCTAAGAGGGTAATAGTGGAAAAAGGAATGTCTTCAAATATAAACTACACAGAATCATTCGGTGAAACTTCTTTCTGATCTGTGCATTCAGCTAACAGAGTTAAACCATACTTTTGATTGAGCAGATCTGAACACTCTTTCTGTAGAAAATGCAACTGGACATTTGGAGCGCTAAGAGCGTAGTAGTGGAAAAAGGAATATATTCAAATATAAACTACACAGAAGCATTCTGTGAAACTTCTTTCTGATCTGAGCATTCAGCTAACAGATTTAAACCATACTTTTGATTGAGCAGTTTTGAAACACTCTGTCTGTAGAAAATGCAACTGGACATTCGTAGCGCTATGTGGGTAATAGTGGAAAAAAGAATATGTTCAAATATAAACTACACAGAAGCATTGTATGAAACTTCTTTCTGTTCTGTGCATTCAACTAACAGAGTTGAACCTTACTTTTGATTGAGCCGTTCTGAAACACTCTTTCTGTAGAAACTGCAATTGGACATTCTGAGCGCTAAGAGGCCTATATTGGGAAAAAGAATGTCTACAAATAAAAACTACACAGAAGAATTGTGTGAAACTTCTTTCTGTTCTGTTTGTTCAACTAAAAGAGTTGAACCTTAGTTTTGATTGAGCCGTTCTGAAACACTCTTTCTGTAGAAAATGCAAGTGGAGATTCGGAGCGCTAAGAGGGTAATAGTGGAAAAAGGAACGTCTCCATATATAAACTACACAGAATCATTCTGTGAAACTTCTTTCTGATCTGTGCATTCAGCTAACAGAGTTAAAACATACTTTTGATTGAGCAGATCTGAACACTCTTTCTGTAGAAAATGCAACTGGACATTTGGAGCGCTAAGAGAGTAGTAGTGGAAAAAGGAATATATTCAAATATAAACTACACAGAAGCATTCTGTGAAACTTCTTTCTGATCTGAGCATTCAGCTAACAGAGTTAAACCATACTTTTGATTGAGCAGTTTTGAAACACTCTGTCTGTAGAAAATGCAACTGGACATTCGTAGCGCTAATTGGGTAATAGTGGAAAAAAGAATATGTTCAAATATAAACTACACAGAAGCATTGTATGAAACTACTTTCTGTTCTGTGCATTCAACTAACAGAGTTGAACCTTACTTTTGATTGAGCCTTTCTGAAACACTCTTTCTGTAGAAACTGCAATTGGACATTCTGAGCGCTAAGAGGCCTCTATTGGGAAAAATAATATCTTCAAATAAAAACTACACAGAAGCATTGTGTGAAACTTATTTCTGATATGTTCATTAAGCTAACAGAGTTAAACCATACTTTTGATTGCGCAGTTCTGAACACTCTTTCTGTAGAAAATGCAAGTGGACATTCGGAGCGCTAAGAGGGTAATAGTGGAAAAAGGAATATATTCAAATATAAACTACACAGTAGCATTCTGTGAAAATTCTTTCTGTTCTGTGCATTCAACTAACAGAGTTGAACCTTACTTTTGATTGAGCCGTTCTGAAACACTCTTTCTATAGAAACTGCAATTGGACATGCTAAGCGCTAAGAGGCCTACACTGGGATAAAGTATATCTTCAAATAAAAACTACACAGATGCATTCTGTGAAACTTATTTCTGATCTGTAAATTCAGTTAACAGAGATAAAACATATTTTTGATTGAGCAGTTATGAAACAATCTTTTTGTAGAAAATGCAAGTGGAGATTCGGAGCGCTAAGAGGGTAATAGTGGAAAAAGGAATGTCTTCAAATATAAACTACACAGAATCATTCGGTGAAACTTCTTTCTGATCTGTGCATTCAGCTAACAGAGTTAAACCATACTTTTGATTGAGCAGATCTGAACACTCTTTCTGTAGAAAATGCAACTGGACATTTGGAGCGCTAAGAGCGTAGTAGTAGAAAAAGGAATATATTCAAATATAAACTACACAGAAGCATTCTGTGAAACTTCTTTCTGATCTGAGCATTCAGCTAACAGAATTAAACCATACTTTTGATTTAGCAGTTTTGAAACACTCTGTCTGTAGAAAATGCAACTGGACATTCGTAGCGCTATGTGGGTAATAGTGGAAAAAAGAATATGTTCAAATATAAACTACACAGAAGCATTGAATGAAACTTCTTTCTGTTCTGTGCATTCAACTAACAGAGTTGAACCTTACTTTTGATTGAGCTGTTCTGAAACACTCTTTCTGTAGAAACTGCAATTGGACATTCTGAGCGCTAAGAGGCCTATATTGGGAAAAAGAATGTCTACAAATAAAAACTACACAGAAGAATTGTGTGAAACTTCTTTCTGTTCTGTTTGTTCAACTAAAAGAGTTGAACCTTAGTTTCGATTGAGCCGTTCTGAAACACTCTTTCTGTAGAAAATGCAAGTGGAGATTCGGAGCGCTAAGAGGGTAATAGTGGAAAAAGGAACGTCTCCATATATAAACTACACAGAATCATTCTGTGAAACTTCTTTCTGATCTGTGCATTCAGCTAACAGAGTTAAAACATACTTTTGATTGAGCAGATCTGAACACTCTTTCTGTAGAAAATGCAACTGGACATTTGGAGCGCTAAGAGAGTAGTAGTGGAAAAAGGAATATATTCAAATATAAACTACACAGAAGCATTCTGTGAAACTTCTTTCTGATCTGAGCATTCAGCTAACAGAGTTAAACCATACTTTTGATTGAGCAGTTTTGAAACACTCTGTCTGTAGAAAATGCAACTGGACATTCGTAGCGCTAAGTGGGTAATAGTGGAAAAAAGAATATGTTCAAATATAAACTACACAGAAGCATTGTATGAAACTACTTTCTGTTCTGTGCATTCAACTAACAGAGTTGAACCTTACTTTTGATTGAGCCTTTCTGAAACACTCTTTCTGTAGAAACTGCAATTGGACATTCTGAGCGCTAAGAGGCCTCTATTGGGAAAAATAATATCTTCAAATAAAAACTACACAGAAGCATTGTGTGAAACTTATTTCTGATATGTTCATTAAGCTAACAGAGTTAAACCATACTTTTGATTGCGCAGTTCTGAACACTTTTTCTGTAGAAAATGCAAGTGGACATTCGGAGCGCTAAGAGGGTAATAGTGGAAAAAGGAATATATTCAAATATAAACTACACAGTAGCATTCTGTGAAAATTCTTTCTGTTCTGTGCATTCAACTAACAGAGTTGAACCTTACTTTTGATTGAGCCGTTCTGAAACACTCTTTCTATAGAAACTGCAATTGGACATGCTAAGCGCTAAGAGGCCTACACTGGGATAAAGAATATATTCAAATAAAAACTACACAGATGCATTCTGTGAAACTTATTTCTGATCTTTAAATTCAGTTAACAGAGATAAAACATATTTTTGATTGAGCAGTTATGAAACACTCTTTTTGTAGAAAATGCAAGTGGAGATTCGGAGCGCTAAGTGGGTAATAGTGGAAAAACGAATGTCTTCAAATATAAACTACACAGAATCATTCGGTGAAACTTCTTTCTCATCTGTGCATTCAGCTAACAGAGTTAAACCATACTTTTGATTGAGCAGATCTGAACACTCTTTCTGTAGAAAATGCAACTGGACATTTGGAGCGCTAAGAGCGTAGTAGTGGAAAAAGGAATATATTCAAATATAAACTACACAGAAGCATTCTGTGAAACTTCTTTCTGATCTGAGCATTCAGCTAACAGATTTAAACCATACTTTTGATTGAGCAGTTTTGAAACACTCTGTCTGTAGAAAATGCAACTGGACATTCGTAGCGCTATGTGGGTAATAGTGGAAAAAAGAATATGTTCAAATATAAACTACCCAGAAGCATTGTATGAAACTACTTTCTGTTCTGTGCATTCAACTAACAGAGTTGAACCTTACTTTTGATTGAGCTGTTCTGAAACACTCTTTCTGTAGAAACTGCAATTGGACATTCTGAGCGCTAAGAGGCCTATATTGGGAAAAAGAATGTCTAAAAATAAAAACTACACAGAAGAATTGTGTGAAACTTCTTTCTGTTCTGTTTGTTCAACTAAAAGAGTTGAACCTTAGTTTTGATTGAGCCGTTCTGAAACACTCTTTCTGTAGAAAATGCAAGTGGAGATTCGGAGCGCTAAGAGGGTAATAGTGGAAAAAGGAACGTCTCCATATATAAACTACACAGAATCATTCTGTGAAACTTCTTTCTGATCTGTGCATTCAGGTAACAGAGTTAAAACATACTTTTGATTGAGCAGATCTGAACACTCTTTCTGTAGAAAATGCAACTGGACATTTGGAGCGCTAAGAGTGTAGTAGTGGAAAAAGGAATATATTCAAATATAAACTACACAGAAGCATTCTGTGAAACTTCTTTCTGATCTGAGCATTCAGCTAACAGAGTTAAACCATACTTTTGATTGAGCAGTTTTGAAACACTCTGTCTGTAGAAAATGCAACTGGACATTCGTAGCGCTAAGTGGGTAATAGTGGAAAAAAGAATATGTTCAAATATAAACTACACAGAAGCATTGTATGAAACTACTTTCTGTTCTGTGCATTCAACTAACAGAGTTGAACCTTACTTTTGATTGAGCCTTTCTGAAACACTCTTTCTGTAGAAACTGCAATTGGACATTCTGAGCGCTAAGAGGCCTCTATTGGGAAAAATAATATCTTCAAATAAAAACTACACAGAAGCATTGTGTGAAACTTATTTCTGATATGTTCATTAAGCTAACAGAGTTAAACCATACTTTTGATTGCGCAGTTCTGAACACTCTTTCTGTAGAAAATGCAAGTGGACATTCGGAGCGCTAAGAGGGTAATAGTGGAAAAAGGAATATATTCAAATATAAACTACACAGTAGCATTCTGTGAAAATTCTTTCTGTTCTGTGCATTCAACTAACAGAGTTGAACCTTACTTTTGATTGAGCCGTTCTGAAACACTCTTTCTATAGAAACTGCAATTGGACATGCTAAGCGCTAAGAGGCCTACACTGGGATAAAGAATATCTTCAAATAAAAACTACACAGATGCATTCTGTGAAACTTATTTCTGATCTGTAAATTCAGTTAACAGAGATAAAACATATTTTTGATTGAGCAGTTATGAAACACTCTTTTTGTAGAAAATGCAAGTGGAGATTCGGAGCGCTAAGTGGGTAATAGTGGAAAAACGAATGTCTTCAAATATAAACTACACAGAATCATTCGGTGAAACTTCTTTCTGATCTGTGCATTCAGCTAAGAGAGTTAAACCATACTTTTGATTGAGCAGATCTGAACACTCTTTCTGTTGAAAATGCAGCTGGACATTTGCAGCGGTAAGAGCGTAGTAGTGGAAAAAGGAATATATTCAAATATAAACTACACAGAAGCATTCTGTGAAACTTCTTTCTGATCTGAGCATTCAGCTAACAGACTTAAACCATACTTTTGATTGAGCAGTTTTGAAACACTCTGTCTGTAGAATATGCAACTGGACATTCCTAGCGCTAAGTGGGTAATAGTGGAAAAGAGAATATGTTCAAATATAAACTACACAGAAGCATTGTATGAAAACTCTTTCTGTTCTGTGCATTCAACTAACAGAGTTGAACCTTACTTTTGATTGAGCCTTTCTGAAACACTCTTTCTGTAGAAACTGCAATTGGACATTCTGAGCGCTAAGAGGCCTCTATTGGGAAAAATAATATCTTCAAATAAAAACTACACAGAAGCATTGTGTGAAACTTATTTCTGATATGTTCATTAAGCTAACAGAGTTAAACCATACTTTTGATTGCGCAGTTCTGAACACTATTTCTGTAGAAAATGCAAGTGGACATTCGGAGCGCTAAGAGGGTAATAGTGGAAAAAGGAATATATTCAAATATAAACTACACAGTAGCATTCTGTGAAAATTCTTTCTGTTCTGTGCATTCAACTAACAGAGTTGAACCTTACTTTTGATTGAGCCGTTCTGAAACACTCTTTCTATAGAAACTGCAATTGGACATGCTAAGCGCTAAGAGGCCTACACTGGGATAAAGGATATCTTCAAATAAAAACTACACAGATGCATTCTGTGAAACTTATTTCTGATCTGTAAATTCAGTTAACAGAGATAAAACATATTTTTGATTGAGCAGTTATGAAACACTCTTTTTGTAGAAAATGCAAGTGGAGATTCGGAGCGCTAAGAGGGTAATAGTGGAAAAAGGAATGTCTTCAAATATAAACTACACAGAATCATTCGGTGAAACTTCTTTCTGATCTGTGCATTCAGCTAACAGAGTTAAAACATACTTTTGATTGAGCAGATCTGAACACTCTTTCTGTAGAAAATGCAACTGGACATTTGGAGCGCTAAGAGCGTAGTAGTAGAAAAAGGAATATATTCAAATATAAACTACACAGAAGCATTCTGTGAAACTTCTTTCTGATCTGAGCATTCAGCTAACAGATTTAAACCATACTTTTGATTGAGCAGTTTTGAAACACTCTGTCTGTAGAAAATGCAACTGGACATTCGTAGCGCTATGTGGGTAATAGTGGAAAAAAGAATATGTTCAAATATAAACTACACAGAAGCATTGAATGAAACTTCTTTCTGTTCTGTGCATTCAACTAACAGAGTTGAACCTTACTTTTGATTGAGCCGTTCTGAAACACTCTTTCTGTAGAAACTGCAATTGGACATTCTGAGCGCTAAGAGGCCTATATTGGGAAAAAGAATGTCTACAAATAAAAACTACACAGAAGAATTGTGTGAAACTTCTTTCTGTTCTGTTTGTTCAACTAAAAGAGTTGAACCTTAGTTTTGATTGAGCCGTTCTGAAACACTCTTTCTGTAGAAAATGCAAGTGGAGATTCGGAGCGCTAAGAGGGTAATAGTGGAAAAAGGAACGTCTCCATATATAAACTACACAGAATCATTCTGTGAAACTTCTTTCTGATCTGTGCATTCAGCTAACAGAGTTAAAACATACTTTTGATTGAGCAGATCTGAACACTCTTTCTGTAGAAAATGCAACTGGACATTTGGAGCGCTAAGAGAGTATTAGTGGAAAAAGGAATATATTCAAATATAAACTACACAGAAGCATTCTGTGAAACTTCTTTCTGATCTGAGCATTCAGCTAACAGAGTTAAACCATACTTTTGATTGAGCAGTTTTGAAACACTCTGTCTGTAGAAAATGCAACTGGACATTCGTAGCGCTAAGAGGGTAATAGTGGAAAAAAGAATATGTTCAAATATAAACTACACAGAAGCATTGTATGAAACTTCTTTCTGTTCTGTGCATTCAACTAACAGAGTTGAACCTTACTTTTGATTGAGCCTTTCTGAAACACTCTTTCTGTAGAAACTGCAATTGGACATTCTGAGCGCTAAGAGGCCTCTATTGGGAAAAATATTATCTTCAAATAAAAACTACACAGAAGCATTGTGTGAAACTTATTTCTGATATGTTCATTAAGCTAACAGAGTTAAACCATACTTTTGATTGCGCAGTTCTGAACACTCTTTCTGTAGAAAATGCAAGTGGACATTCGGAGCGCTAAGAGGGTAATAGTGGAAAAAGGAATATATTCAAATATAAACTACACAGTAGCATTCTGTGAAAATTCTTTCTGTTCTGTGCATTCAACTAACAGAGTTGAACCTTACTTTTGATTGAGCCGTTCTGAAACACTCTTTCTGTAGAAACTGCAATTGGACATGCTAAGCGCTAAGAGGCCTACATTGGGAAAAAGAATATCTTCAAATAAAAACTACAAAGATGCATTCTGTGAAACTTATTTCTGATCTGTAAATTCAGTTAACAGAGATAAAACATATTTTTGATTGAGCAGTTATGAAACACTCTTTTTGTAGAAAATGCAAGTGGAGATTCGGAGCGCTAAGAGGGTAATAGTGGAAAAAGGAATGTCTTCAAATATAAACTACACAGAATCATTCGGTGAAACTTCTTTATGATCTGTGCATTCAGCTAACAGAGTTAAACCATACTTTTGATTGAGCAGATCTGAACACTCTTTCTGTAGAAAATGCAACTGGACATTTGGAGCGCTAAGAGCGTAGTAGTGGAAAAAGGAATATATTCAAATATAAACTACACAGAAGCATTCTGTGAAACTTCTTTCTGATCTGAGCATTCAGCTAACAGATTTAAACCATACTTTTGATTGAGCAGTTTTGAAACACTCTGTCTGTAGAAAATGCAACTGGACATTCGTAGCGCTATGTGGGTAATAGTGGAAAAAAGAATATGTTCAAATATAAACTACACAGAAGCATTGTATGAAACTTCTTTCTGTTCTGTGCATTCAACTAACAGAGTTGAACCTTACTTTTGATTGAGCCGTTCTGAAACACTCTTTCTGTAGAAACTGCAATTGGACATTCTGAGCGCTAAGAGGCCTATATTGGGAAAAAGAATGTCTACAAATAAAAACTACACAGAAGAATTGTGTGAAACTTCTTTCTGTTCTGTTTGTTCAACTAAAAGAGTTGAACCTTAGTTTTGATTGAGCCGTTCTGAAACACTCTTTCTGTAGAAAATGCAAGTGGAGATTCGGAGCGCTAAGAGGGTAATAGTGGAAAAAGGAACGTCTCCATATATAAACTACACAGAATCATTCTGTGAAACTTCTTTCTGATCTGTGCATTCAGCTAACAGAGTTAAAACATACTTTTGATTGAGCAGATCTGAACACTCTTTCTGTAGAAAATGCAACTGGACATTTGGAGCGCTAAGAGAGTAGTAGTGGAAAAAGGAATATATTCAAATATAAACTACACAGAAGCATTCTGTGAAACTTCTTTCTGATCTGAGCATTCAGCTAACAGAGTTAAACCATACTTTTGATTGAGCAGTTTTGAAACACTCTGTCTGTAGAAAATGCAACTGGACATTCGTAGCGCTAATTGGGTAATAGTGGAAAAAAGAATATGTTCAAATATAAACTACACAGAAGCATTGTATGAAACTACTTTCTGTTCTGTGCATTCAACTAACAGAGTTGAACCTTACTTTTGATTGAGCCTTTCTGAAACACTCTTTCTGTAGAAACTGCAATTGGACATTCTGAGCGCTAAGAGGCCTCTATTGGGAAAAATAATATCTTCAAATAAAAACTACACAGAAGCATTGTGTGAAACTTATTTCTGATATGTTCATTAAGCTAACAGAGTTAAACCATACTTTTGATTGCGCAGTTCTGAACACTCTTTCTGTAGAAAATGCAAGTGGACATTCGGAGCGCTAAGAGGGTAATAGTGGAAAAAGGAATATATTCAAATATAAACTACACAGTAGCATTCTGTGAAAATTCTTTCTGTTCTGTGCATTCAACTAACAGAGTTGAACCTTACTTTTGATTGAGCCGTTCTGAAACACTCTTTCTATAGAAACTGCAATTGGACATGCTAAGCGCTAAGAGGCCTACACTGGGATAAAGTATATCTTCAAATAAAAACTACACAGATGCATTCTGTGAAACTTATTTCTGATCTGTAAATTCAGTTAACAGAGATAAAACATATTTTTGATTGAGCAGTTATGAAACAATCTTTTTGTAGAAAATGCAAGTGGAGATTCGGAGCGCTAAGAGGGTAATAGTGGAAAAAGGAATGTCTTCAAATATAAACTACACAGAATCATTCGGTGAAACTTCTTTCTGATCTGTGCATTCAGCTAACAGAGTTAAACCATACTTTTGATTGAGCAGATCTGAACACTCTTTCTGTAGAAAATGCAACTGGACATTTGGAGCGCTAAGAGCGTAGTAGTAGAAAAAGGAATATATTCAAATATAAACTACACAGAAGCATTCTGTGAAACTTCTTTCTGATCTGAGCATTCAGCTAACAGAATTAAACCATACTTTTGATTGAGCAGTTTTGAAACACTCTGTCTGTAGAAAATGCAACTGGACATTCGTAGCGCTATGTGGGTAATAGTGGAAAAAAGAATATGTTCAAATATAAACTACACAGAAGCATTGTATGAAACTTCTTTCTGTTCTGTGCATTCAACTAACAGAGTTGAACCTTACTTTTGATTGAGCCGTTCTGAAACACTCTTTCTGTAGAAACTGCAATTGGACATTCTGAGCGCTAAGAGGCCTATATTGGGAAAAAGAATGTCTACAAATAAAAACTACACAGAAGAATTGTGTGAAACTTCTTTCTGTTCTGTTTGTTCAACTAAAAGAGTTGAACCTTAGTTTTGATTGAGCCGTTCTGAAACACTCTTTCTGTAGAAAATGCAAGTGGAGATTCGGAGCGCTAAGAGGGTAATAGTGGAAAAAGGAACGTCTCCATATATAAACTACACAGAATCATTCTGTGAAACTTCTTTCTGATCTGTGCATTCAGCTAACAGAGTTAAAACATACTTTTGATTGAGCAGATCTGAACACTCTTTCTGTAGAAAATGCAACTGGACATTTGGAGCGCTAAGAGAGTAGTAGTGGAAAAAGGAATATATTCAAATATAAACTACACAGAAGCATTCTGTGAAACTTCTTTCTGATCTGAGCATTCAGCTAACAGAGTTAAACCATACTTTTGATTGAGCAGTTTTGAAACACTCTGTCTGTAGAAAATGCAACTGGACATTCGTAGCGCTAATTGGGTAATAGTGGAAAAAAGAATATGTTCAAATATAAACTACACAGAAGCATTGTATGAAACTACTTTCTGTTCTGTGCATTCAACTAACAGAGTTGAACCTTACTTTTGATTGAGCCTTTCTGAAACACTCTTTCTGTAGAAACTGCAATTGGACATTCTGAGCGCTAAGAGGCCTCTATTGGGAAAAATAATATCTTCAAATAAAAACTACACAGAAGCATTGTGTGAAACTTATTTCTGATATGTTCATTAAGCTAACAGAGTTAAACCATACTTTTGATTGCGCAGTTCTGAACACTCTTTCTGTAGAAAATGCAAGTGGACATTCGGAGCGCTAAGAGGGTAATAGTGGAAAAAGGAATATATTCAAATATAAACTACACAGTAGCATTCTGTGAAAATTCTTTCTGTTCTGTGCATTCAACTAACAGAGTTGAACCTTACTTTTGATTGAGCCGTTCTGAAACACTCTTTCTATAGAAACTGCAATTGGACATGCTAAGCGCTAAGAGGCCTACACTGGGATAAAGTATATCTTCAAATAAAAACTACACAGATGCATTCTGTGAAACTTATTTCTGATCTGTAAATTCAGTTAACAGAGATAAAACATATTTTTGATTGAGCAGTTATGAAACAATCTTTTTGTAGAAAATGCAAGTGGAGATTCGGAGCGCTAAGAGGGTAATAGTGGAAAAAGGAATGTCTTCAAATATAAACTACACAGAATCATTCGGTGAAACTTCTTTCTGATCTGTGCATTCAGCTAACAGAGTTAAACCATACTTTTGATTGAGCAGATCTGAACACTCTTTCTGTAGAAAATGCAACTGGACATTTGGAGCGCTAAGAGCGTAGTAGTAGAAAAAGGAATATATTCAAATATAAACTACACAGAAGCATTCTGTGAAACTTCTTTCTGATCTGAGCATTCAGCTAACAGAATTAAACCATACTTTTGATTGAGCAGTTTTGAAACACTCTGTCTGTAGAAAATGCAACTGGACATTCGTAGCGCTATGTGGGTAATAGTGGAAAAAAGAATATGTTCAAATATAAACTACACAGAAGCATTGAATGAAACTTCTTTCTGTTCTGTGCATTCAACTAACAGAGTTGAACCTTACTTTTGATTGAGCTGTTCTGAAACACTCTTTCTGTAGAAACTGCAATTGGACATTCTGAGCGCTAAGAGGCCTATATTGGGAAAAAGAATGTCTACAAATAAAAACTACACAGAAGAATTGTGTGAAACTTCTTTCTGTTCTGTTTGTTCAACTAAAAGAGTTGAACCTTAGTTTCGATTGAGCCGTTCTGAAACACTCTTTCTGTAGAAAATGCAAGTGGAGATTCGGAGCGCTAAGAGGGTAATAGTGGAAAAAGGAACGTCTCCATATATAAACTACACAGAATCATTCTGTGAAACTTCTTTCTGATCTGTGCATTCAGCTAACAGAGTTAAAACATACTTTTGATTGAGCAGATCTGAACACTCTTTCTGTAGAAAATGCAACTGGACATTTGGAGCGCTAAGAGAGTAGTAGTGGAAAAAGGAATATATTCAAATATAAACTACACAGAAGCATTCTGTGAAACTTCTTTCTGATCTGAGCATTCAGCTAACAGAGTTAAACCATACTTTTGATTGAGCAGTTTTGAAACACTCTGTCTGTAGAAAATGCAACTGGACATTCGTAGCGCTAAGTGGGTAATAGTGGAAAAAAGAATATGTTCAAATATAAACTACACAGAAGCATTGTATGAAACTACTTTCTGTTCTGTGCATTCAACTAACAGAGTTGAACCTTACTTTTGATTGAGCCTTTCTGAAACACTCTTTCTGTAGAAACTGCAATTGGACATTCTGAGCGCTAAGAGGCCTCTATTGGGAAAAATAATATCTTCAAATAAAAACTACACAGAAGCATTGTGTGAAACTTATTTCTGATATGTTCATTAAGCTAACAGAGTTAAACCATACTTTTGATTGCGCAGTTCTGAACACTTTTTCTGTAGAAAATGCAAGTGGACATTCGGAGCGCTAAGAGGGTAATAGTGGAAAAAGGAATATATTCAAATATAAACTACACAGTAGCATTCTGTGAAAATTCTTTCTGTTCTGTGCATTCAACTAACAGAGTTGAACCTTACTTTTGATTGAGCCGTTCTGAAACACTCTTTCTATAGAAACTGCAATTGGACATGCTAAGCGCTAAGAGGCCTACACTGGGATAAAGAATATATTCAAATAAAAACTACACAGATGCATTCTGTGAAACTTATTTCTGATCTGTAAATTCAGTTAACAGAGATAAAACATATTTTTGATTGAGCAGTTATGAAACACTCTTTTTGTAGAAAATGCAAGTGGAGATTCGGAGCGCTAAGTGGGTAATAGTGGAAAAACGAATGTCTTCAAATATAAACTACACAGAATCATTCGGTGAAACTTCTTTCTGATCTGTGCATTCAGCTAACAGAGTTAAACCATACTTTTGATTGAGCAGATCTGAACACTCTTTCTGTAGAAAATGCAACTGGACATTTGGAGCGCTAAGAGCGTAGTAGTGGAAAAAGGAATATATTCAAATATAAACTACACAGAAGCATTCTGTGAAACTTCTTTCTGATCTGAGCATTCAGCTAACAGATTTAAACCATACTTTTGATTGAGCAGTTTTGAAACACTCTGTCTGTAGAAAATGCAACTGGACATTCGTAGCGCTATGTGGGTAATAGTGGAAAAAAGAATATGTTCAAATATAAACTACCCAGAAGCATTGTATGAAACTACTTTCTGTTCTGTGCATTCAACTAACAGAGTTGAACCTTACTTTTGATTGAGCTGTTCTGAAACACTCTTTCTGTAGAAACTGCAATTGGACATTCTGAGCGCTAAGAGGCCTATATTGGGAAAAAGAATGTCTAAAAATAAAAACTACACAGAAGAATTGTGTGAAACTTCTTTCTGTTCTGTTTGTTCAACTAAAAGAGTTGAACCTTAGTTTTGATTGAGCCGTTCAGAAACACTCTTTCTGTAGAAAATGCAAGTGGAGATTCGGAGCGCTAAGAGGGTAATAGTGGAAAAAGGAACGTCTCCATATATAAACTACACAGAATCATTCTGTGAAACTTCTTTCTGATCTGTGCATTCAGGTAACAGAGTTAAAACATACTTTTGATTGAGCAGATCTGAACACTCTTTCTGTAGAAAATGCAACTGGACATTTGGAGCGCTAAGAGTGTAGTAGTGGAAAAAGGAATATATTCAAATATAAACTACACAGAAGCATTCTGTGAAACTTCTTTCTGATCTGAGCATTCAGCTAACAGAGTTAAACCATACTTTTGATTGAGCAGTTTTGAAACACTCTGTCTGTAGAAAATGCAACTGGACATTCGTAGCGCTAAGTGGGTAATAGTGGAAAAAAGAATATGTTCAAATATAAACTACACAGAAGCATTGTATGAAACTACTTTCTGTTCTGTGCATTCAACTAACAGAGTTGAACCTTACTTTTGATTGAGCCTTTCTGAAACACTCTTTCTGTAGAAACTGCAATTGGACATTCTGAGCGCTAAGAGGCCTCTATTGGGAAAAATAATATCTTCAAATAAAAACTACACAGAAGCATTGTGTGAAACTTATTTCTGATATGTTCATTAAGCTAACAGAGTTAAACCATACTTTTGATTGCGCAGTTCTGAACACTCTTTCTGTAGAAAATGCAAGTGGACATTCGGAGCGCTAAGAGGGTAATAGTGGAAAAAGGAATATATTCAAATATAAACTACACAGTAGCATTCTGTGAAAATTCTTTCTGTTCTGTGCATTCAACTAACAGAGTTGAACCTTACTTTTGATTGAGCCGTTCTGAAACACTCTTTCTATAGAAACTGCAATTGGACATGCTAAGCGCTAAGAGGCCTACACTGGGATAAAGAATATCTTCAAATAAAAACTACACAGATGCATTCTGTGAAACTTATTTCTGATCTGTAAATTCAGTTAACAGAGATAAAACATATTTTTGATTGAGCAGTTATGAAACACTCTTTTTGTAGAAAATGCAAGTGGAGATTCGGAGCGCTAAGTGGGTAATAGTGGAAAAACGAATGTCTTCAAATATAAACTACACAGAATCATTCGGTGAAACTTCTTTCTGATCTGTGCATTCAGCTAAGAGAGTTAAACCATACTTTTGATTGAGCAGATCTGAACACTCTTTCTGTTGAAAATGCAGCTGGACATTTGCAGCGGTAAGAGCGTAGTAGTGGAAAAAGGAATATATTCAAATATAAACTACACAGAAGCATTCTGTGAAACTTCTTTCTGATCTGAGCATTCAGCTAACAGACTTAAACCATACTTTTGATTGAGCAGTTTTGAAACACTCTGTCTGTAGAATATGCAACTGGACATTCCTAGCGCTAAGTGGGTAATAGTGGAAAAGAGAATATGTTCAAATATAAACTACACAGAAGCATTGTATGAAAACTCTTTCTGTTCTGTGCATTCAACTAACAGAGTTGAACCTTACTTTTGATTGAGCCTTTCTGAAACACTCTTTCTGTAGAAACTGCAATTGGACATTCTGAGCGCTCAGAGGCCTCTATTGGGAAAAATAATATCTTCAAATAAAAACTACACAGAAGCATTGTGTGAAACTTATTTCTGATATGTTCATTAAGCTAACAGAGTTAAACCATACTTTTGATTGCGCAGTTCTGAACACTATTTCTGTAGAAAATGCAAGTGGACATTCGGAGCGCTAAGAGGGTAATAGTGGAAAAAGGAATATATTCAAATATAAACTACACAGTAGCATTCTGTGAAAATTCTTTCTGTTCTGTGCATTCAACTAACAGAGTTGAACCTTACTTTTGATTGAGCCGTTCTGAAACACTCTTTCTATAGAAACTGCAATTGGACATGCTAAGCGCTAAGAGGCCTACACTGGGATAAAGGATATCTTCAAATAAAAACTACACAGATGCATTCTGTGAAACTTATTTCTGATCTGTAAATTCAGTTAACAGAGATAAAACATATTTTTGATTGAGCAGTTATGAAACACTCTTTTTGTAGAAAATGCAAGTGGAGATTCGGAGCGCTAAGAGGGTAATAGTGGAAAAAGGAATGTCTTCAAATATAAACTACACAGAATCATTCGGTGAAACTTCTTTCTGATCTGTGCATTCAGCTAACAGAGTTAAACCATACTTTTGATTGAGCAGATCTGAACACTCTTTCTGTAGAAAATGCAACTGGACATTTGGAGCGCTAAGAGCGTAGTAGTAGAAAAAGGAATATATTCAAATATAAACTACACAGAAGCATTCTGTGAAACTTCTTTCTGATCTGAGCATTCAGCTAACAGATTTAAACCATACTTTTGATTGAGCAGTTTTGAAACACTCTGTCTGTAGAAAATGCAACTGGACATTCGTAGCGCTATGTGGGTAATAGTGGAAAAAAGAATATGTTCAAATATAAACTACACAGAAGCATTGAATGAAACTTCTTTCTGTTCTGTGCATTCAACTAACAGAGTTGAACCTTACTTTTGATTGAGCCGTTCTGAAACACTCTTTCTGTAGAAACTGCAATTGGACATTCTGAGCGCTAAGAGGCCTATATTGGGAAAAAGAATGTCTACAAATAAAAACTACAGAGAAGAATTGTGTGAAACTTCTTTCTGTTCTGTTTGTTCAACTAAAAGAGTTGAACCTTAGTTTTGATTGAGCCGTTCTGAAACACTCTTTCTGTAGAAAATGCAAGTGGAGATTCGGAGCGCTAAGAGGGTAATAGTGGAAAAAGGAACGTCTCCATATATAAACTACACAGAATCATTCTGTGAAACTTCTTTCTGATCTGTGCATTCAGCTAACAGAGTTAAAACATACTTTTGATTGAGCAGATCTGAACACTCTTTCTGTAGAAAATGCAACTGGACATTTGGAGCGCTAAGAGAGTATTAGTGGAAAAAGGAATATATTCAAATATAAACTACACAGAAGCATTCTGTGAAACTTCTGTCTGATCTGAGCATTCAGCTGACAGAGTTAAACCATACTTTTGATTGAGCAGTTTTGAAACACTCTGTCTGTAGAAAATGCAACTGGACATTCGTAGCGCTAAGTGGGTAATAGTGGAAAAAAGAATATGTTCAAATATAAACTACACAGAAGCATTGTATGAAACTACTTTCTGTTCTGTGCATTCAACTAACAGAGTTGAACCTTACTTTTGATTGAGCCTTTCTGAAACACTCTTTCTGTAGAAACTGCAATTGGACATTCTGAGCGCTAAGAGGCCTCTATTGGGAAAAATATTATCTTCAAATAAAAACTACACAGAAGCATTGTGTGAAACTTATTTCTGATATGTTCATTAAGCTAACAGAGTTAAACCATACTTTTGATTGCGCAGTTCTGAACACTCTTTCTGTAGAAAATGCAAGTGGACATTCGGAGCGCTAAGAGGGTAATAGTGGAAAAAGGAATATATTCAAATATAAACTACACAGTAGCATTCTGTGAAAATTCTTTCTGTTCTGTGCATTCAACTAACAGAGTTGAACCTTACTTTTGATTGAGCCGTTCTGAAACACTCTTTCTGTAGAAACTGCAATTGGACATGCTAAGCGCTAAGAGGCCTACATTGGGAAAAAGAATATCTTCAAATAAAAACTACAAAGATGCATTCTGTGAAACTTATTTCTGATCTGTAAATTCAGTTAACAGAGATAAAACATATTTTTGATTGAGCAGTTATGAAACACTCTTTTTGTAGAAAATGCAAGTGGAGATTCGGAGCGCTAAGAGGGTAATAGTGGAAAAAGGAATGTCTTCAAATATAAACTACACAGAATCATTCGGTGAAACTTCTTTATGATCTGTGCATTCAGCTAACAGAGTTAAACCATACTTTTGATTGAGCAGATCTGAACACTCTTTCTGTAGAAAATGCAACTGGACATTTGGAGCGCTAAGAGCGTAGTAGTGGAAAAAGGAATATATTCAAATATAAACTACACAGAAGCATTCTGTGAAACTTCTTTCTGATCTGAGCATTCAGCTAACAGATTTAAACCATACTTTTGATTGAGCAGTTTTGAAACACTCTGTCTGTAGAAAATGCAACTGGACATTCGTAGCGCTATGTGGGTAATAGTGGAAAAAAGAATATGTTCAAATATAAACTACACAGAAGCATTGTATGAAACTTCTTTCTGTTCTGTGCATTCAACTAACAGAGTTGAACCTTACTTTTGATTGAACCGTTCTGAAACACTCTTTCTGTAGAAACTGCAATTGGACATTCTGAGCGCTAAGAGGCCTATATTGGGAAAAAGAATGTCTACAAATAAAAACTACACAGAAGAATTGTGTGAAACTACTTTCTGTTCTGTTTGTTCAACTAAAAGAGTTGAACCTTAGTTTCGATTGAGCCGTTCTGAAACACTCTTTCTGTAGAAAATGCAAGTGGAGATTCGGAGCGCTAAGAGGGTAATAGTGGAAAAAGGAACGTCTCCATATATAAACTACACAGAATCATTCTGTGAAACTTCTTTCTGATCTGTGCATTCAGCTAACAGAGTTAAAACATACTTTTGATTGAGCAGATCTGAACACTCTTTCTGTAGAAAATGCAACTGGACATTTGGAGCGCTAAGAGAGTAGTAGTGGAAAAAGGAATATATTCAAATATAAACTACACAGAAGCATTCTGTGAAACTTCTTTCTGATCTGAGCATTCAGCTAACAGAGTTAAACCATACTTTTGATTGAGCAGTTTTGAAACACTCTGTCTGTAGAAAATGCAACTGGACATTCGTAGCGCTAAGTGGGTAATAGTGGAAAAAAGAATATGTTCAAATATAAACTACACAGAAGCATTGTATGAAACTACTTTCTGTTCTGTGCATTCAACTAACAGAGTTGAACCTTACTTTTGATTGAGCCTTTCTGAAACACTCTTTCTGTAGAAACTGCAATTGGACATTCTGAGCGCTAAGAGGCCTCTATTGGGAAAAATAATATCTTCAAATAAAAACTACACAGAAGCATTGTGTGAAACTTATTTCTGATATGTTCATTAAGCTAACAGAGTTAAACCATACTTTTGATTGCGCAGTTCTGAACACTTTTTCTGTAGAAAATGCAAGTGGACATTCGGAGCGCTAAGAGGGTAATAGTGGAAAAAGGAATATATTCAAATATAAACTACACAGTAGCATTCTGTGAAAATTCTTTCTGTTCTGTGCATTCAACTAACAGAGTTGAACCTTACTTTTGATTGAGCCGTTCTGAAACACTCTTTCTATAGAAACTGCAATTGGATATGCTAAGCGCTAAGAGGCCTACACTGGGATAAAGAATATATTCAAATAAAAACTACACAGATGCATTCTGTGAAACTTATTTCTGATCTGTAAATTCAGTTAACAGAGATAAAACATATTTTTGATTGAGCAGTTATGAAACACTCTTTTTGTAGAAAATGCAAGTGGAGATTCGGAGCGCTAAGTGGGTAATAGTGGAAAAACGAATGTCTTCAAATATAAACTACACAGAATCATTCGGTGAAACTTCTTTCTGATCTGTGCATTCAGCTAACAGAGTTAAACCATACTTTTGATTGAGCAGATGTGAACACTCTTTCTGTAGAAAATGCAACTGGACATTTGGAGCGCTAAGAGCGTAGTAGTGGAAAAAGGAATATATTCAAATATAAACTACACAGAAGCATTCTGTGAAACTTCTTTCTGATCTGAGCATTCAGCTAACAGATTTAAACCATACTTTTGATTGAGCAGTTTTGAAACACTCTGTCTGTAGAAAATGCAACTGGACATTCGTAGCGCTATGTGGGTAATAGTGGAAAAAAGAATATGTTCAAATATAAACTACCCAGAAGCATTGTATGAAACTACTTTCTGTTCTGTGCATTCAACTAACAGAGTTGAACCTTACTTTTGATTGAGCTGTTCTGAAACACTCTTTCTGTAGAAACTGCAATTGGACATTCTGAGCGCTAAGAGGCCTATATTGGGAAAAAGAATGTCTAAAAATAAAAACTACACAGAAGAATTGTGTGAAACTTCTTTCTGTTCTGTTTGTTCAACTAAAAGAGTTGAACCTTAGTTTTGATTGAGCCGTTCTGAAACACTCTTTCTGTAGAAAATGCAAGTGGAGATTCGGAGCGCTAAGAGGGTAATAGTGGAAAAAGGAACGTCTCCATATATAAACTACACAGAATCATTCTGTGAAACTTCTTTCTGATCTGTGCATTCAGGTAACAGAGTTAAAACATACTTTTGATTGAGCAGATCTGAACACTCTTTCTGTAGAAAATGCAACTGGACATTTGGAGCGCTAAGAGTGTAGTAGTGGAAAAAGGAATATATTCAAATATAAACTACACAGAAGCATTCTGTGAAACTTCTTTCTGATCTGAGCATTCAGCTAACAGAGCTAAACCATACTTTTGATTGAGCAGTTTTGAAACACTCTGTCTGTAGAAAATGCAACTGGACATTCGTAGCGCTAAGTGGGTAATAGTGGAAAAAAGAATATGTTCAAATATAAACTACACAGAAGCATTGTATGAAACTACTTTCTGTTCTGTGCATTCAACTAACAGAGTTGAACCTTACTTTTGATTGAGCCTTTCTGAAACACTCTTTCTGTAGAAACTGCAATTGGACATTCTGAGCGCTAAGAGGCCTCTATTGGGAAAAATAATATCTTCAAATAAAAACTACACAGAAGCATTGTGTGAAACTTATTTCTGATATGTTCATTAAGCTAACAGAGTTAAACCATACTTTTGATTGCGCAGTTCTGAACACTCTTTCTGTAGAAAATGCAAGTGGACATTCGGAGCGCTAAGAGGGTAATAGTGGAAAAAGGAATATATTCAAATATAAACTACACAGTAGCATTCTGTGAAAATTCTTTCTGTTCTGTGCATTCAACTAACAGAGTTGAACCTTACTTTTGATTGAGCCGTTCTGAAACACTCTTTCTATAGAAACTGCAATTGGACATGCTAAGCGCTAAGAGGCCTACACTGGGATAAAGTATATCTTCAAATAAAAACTACACAGATGCATTCTGTGAAACTTATTTCTGATCTGTAAATTCAGTTAACAGAGATAAAACATATTTTTGATTGAGCAGTTATGAAACAATCTTTTTGTAGAAAATGCAAGTGGAGATTCGGAGCGCTAAGAGGGTAATAGTGGAAAAAGGAATGTCTTCAAATATAAACTACACAGAATCATTCGGTGAAACTTCTTTCTGATCTGTGCATTCAGCTAACAGAGTTAAACCATACTTTTGATTGAGCAGATCTGAACACTCTTTCTGTAGAAAATGCAACTGGACATTTGGAGCGCTAAGAGCGTAGTAGTAGAAAAAGGAATATATTCAAATATAAACTACACAGAAGCATTCTGTGAAACTTCTTTCTGATCTGAGCATTCAGCTAACAGAATTAAACCATACTTTTGATTGAGCAGTTTTGAAACACTCTGTCTGTAGAAAATGCAACTGGACATTCGTAGCGCTATGTGGGTAATAGTGGAAAAAAGAATATGTTCAAATATAAACTACACAGAAGCATTGAATGAAACTTCTTTCTGTTCTGTGCATTCAACTAACAGAGTTGAACCTTACTTTTGATTGAGCTGTTCTGAAACACTCTTTCTGTAGAAACTGCAATTGGACATTCTGAGCGCTAAGAGGCCTATATTGGGAAAAAGAATGTCTACAAATAAAAACTACACAGAAGAATTGTGTGAAACTTCTTTCTGTTCTGTTTGTTCAACTAAAAGAGTTGAACCTTAGTTTCGATTGAGCCGTTCTGAAACACTCTTTCTGTAGAAAATGCAAGTGGAGATTCGGAGCGCTAAGAGGGTAATAGTGGAAAAAGGAACGTCTCCATATATAAACTACACAGAATCATTCTGTGAAACTTCTTTCTGATCTGTGCATTCAGCTAACAGAGTTAAAACATACTTTTGATTGAGCAGATCTGAACACTCTTTCTGTAGAAAATGCAACTGGACATTTGGAGCGCTAAGAGAGTAGTAGTGGAAAAAGGAATATATTCAAATATAAACTACACAGAAGCATTCTGTGAAACTTCTTTCTGATCTGAGCATTCAGCTAACAGAGTTAAACCATACTTTTGATTGAGCAGTTTTGAAACACTCTGTCTGTAGAAAATGCAACTGGACATTCGTAGCGCTAAGTGGGTAATAGTGGAAAAAAGAATATGTTCAAATATAAACTACACAGAAGCATTGTATGAAACTACTTTCTGTTCTGTGCATTCAACTAACAGAGTTGAACCTTACTTTTGATTGAGCCTTTCTGAAACACTCTTTCTGTAGAAACTGCAATTGGACATTCTGAGCGCTAAGAGGCCTCTATTGGGAAAAATAATATCTTCAAATAAAAACTACACAGAAGCATTGTGTGAAACTTATTTCTGATATGTTCATTAAGCTAACAGAGTTAAACCATACTTTTGATTGCGCAGTTCTGAACACTTTTTCTGTAGAAAATGCAAGTGGACATTCGGAGCGCTAAGAGGGTAATAGTGGAAAAAGGAATATATTCAAATATAAACTACACAGTAGCATTCTGTGAAAATTCTTTCTGTTCTGTGCATTCAACTAACAGAGTTGAACCTTACTTTTGATTGAGCCGTTCTGAAACACTCTTTCTATAGAAACTGCAATTGGACATGCTAAGCGCTAAGAGGCCTACACTGGGATAAAGAATATATTCAAATAAAAACTACACAGATGCATTCTGTGAAACTTATTTCTGATCTGTAAATTCAGTTAACAGAGATAAAACATATTTTTGATTGAGCAGTTATGAAACACTCTTTTTGTAGAAAATGCAAGTGGAGATTCGGAGCGCTAAGTGGGTAATAGTGGAAAAACGAATGTCTTCAAATATAAACTACACAGAATCATTCGGTGAAACTTCTTTCTGATCTGTGCATTCAGCTAACAGAGTTAAACCATACTTTTGATTGAGCAGATCTGAACACTCTTTCTGTAGAAAATGCAACTGGACATTTGGAGCGCTAAGAGCGTAGTAGTGGAAAAAGGAATATATTCAAATATAAACTACACAGAAGCATTCTGTGAAACTTCTTTCTGATCTGAGCATTCAGCTAACAGATTTAAACCATACTTTTGATTGAGCAGTTTTGAAACACTCTGTCTGTAGAAAATGCAACTGGACATTCGTAGCGCTATGTGGGTAATAGTGGAAAAAAGAATATGTTCAAATATAAACTACCCAGAAGCATTGTATGAAACTACTTTCTGTTCTGTGCATTCAACTAACAGAGTTGAACCTTACTTTTGATTGAGCTGTTCTGAAACACTCTTTCTGTAGAAACTGCAATTGGACATTCTGAGCGCTAAGAGGCCTATATTGGGAAAAAGAATGTCTAAAAATAAAAACTACACAGAAGAATTGTGTGAAACTTCTTTCTGTTCTGTTTGTTCAACTAAAAGAGTTGAACCTTAGTTTTGATTGAGCCGTTCTGAAACACTCTTTCTGTAGAAAATGCAAGTGGAGATTCGGAGCGCTAAGAGGGTAATAGTGGAAAAAGGAACGTCTCCATATATAAACTACACAGAATCATTCTGTGAAACTTCTTTCTGATCTGTGCATTCAGGTAACAGAGTTAAAACATACTTTTGATTGAGCAGATCTGAACACTCTTTCTGTAGAAAATGCAACTGGACATTTGGAGCGCTAAGAGTGTAGTAGTGGAAAAAGGAATATATTCAAATATAAACTACACAGAAGCATTCTGTGAAACTTCTTTCTGATCTGAGCATTCAGCTAACAGAGTTAAACCATACTTTTGATTGAGCAGTTTTGAAACACTCTGTCTGTAGAAAATGCAACTGGACATTCGTAGCGCTAAGTGGGTAATAGTGGAAAAAAGAATATGTTCAAATATAAACTACACAGAAGCATTGTATGAAACTACTTTCTGTTCTGTGCATTCAACTAACAGAGTTGAACCTTACTTTTGATTGAGCCTTTCTGAAACACTCTTTCTGTAGAAACTGCAATTGGACATTCTGAGCGCTAAGAGGCCTCTATTGGGAAAAATAATATCTTCAAATAAAAACTACACAGAAGCATTGTGTGAAACTTATTTCTGATATGTTCATTAAGCTAACAGAGTTAAACCATACTTTTGATTGCGCAGTTCTGAACACTCTTTCTGTAGAAAATGCAAGTGGACATTCGGAGCGCTAAGAGGGTAATAGTGGAAAAAGGAATATATTCAAATATAAACTACACAGTAGCATTCTGTGAAAATTCTTTCTGTTCTGTGCATTCAACTAACAGAGTTGAACCTTACTTTTGATTGAGCCGTTCTGAAACACTCTTTCTATAGAAACTGCAATTGGACATGCTAAGCGCTAAGAGGCCTACACTGGGATAAAGAATATCTTCAAATAAAAACTACACAGATGCATTCTGTGAAACTTATTTCTGATCTGTAAATTCAGTTAACAGAGATAAAACATATTTTTGATTGAGCAGTTATGAAACACTCTTTTTGTAGAAAATGCAAGTGGAGATTCGGAGCGCTAAGTGGGTAATAGTGGAAAAACGAATGTCTTCAAATATAAACTACACAGAATCATTCGGTGAAACTTCTTTCTGATCTGTGCATTCAGCTAAGAGAGTTAAACCATACTTTTGATTGAGCAGATCTGAACACTCTTTCTGTTGAAAATGCAGCTGGACATTTGCAGCGGTAAGAGCGTAGTAGTGGAAAAAGGAATATATTCAAATATAAACTACACAGAAGCATTCTGTGAAACTTCTTTCTGATCTGAGCATTCAGCTAACAGACTTAAACCATACTTTTGATTGAGCAGTTTTGAAACACTCTGTCTGTAGAATATGCAACTGGACATTCCTAGCGCTAAGTGGGTAATAGTGGAAAAGAGAATATGTTCAAATATAAACTACACAGAAGCATTGTATGAAAACTCTTTCTGTTCTGTGCATTCAACTAACAGAGTTGAACCTTACTTTTGATTGAGCCTTTCTGAAACACTCTTTCTGTAGAAACTGCAATTGGACATTCTGAGCGCTAAGAGGCCTCTATTGGGAAAAATAATATCTTCAAATAAAAACTACACAGAAGCATTGTGTGAAACTTATTTCTGATATGTTCATTAAGCTAACAGAGTTAAACCATACTTTTGATTGCGCAGTTCTGAACACTATTTCTGTAGAAAATGCAAGTGGACATTCGGAGCGCTAAGAGGGTAATAGTGGAAAAAGGAATATATTCAAATATAAACTACACAGTAGCATTCTGTGAAAATTCTTTCTGTTCTGTGCATTCAACTAACAGAGTTGAACCTTACTTTTGATTGAGCCGTTCTGAAACACTCTTTCTATAGAAACTGCAATTGGACATGCTAAGCGCTAAGAGGCCTACACTGGGATAAAGGATATCTTCAAATAAAAACTACACAGATGCATTCTGTGAAACTTATTTCTGATCTGTAAATTCAGTTAACAGAGATAAAACATATTTTTGATTGAGCAGTTATGAAACACTCTTTTTGTAGAAAATGCAAGTGGAGATTCGGAGCGCTAAGAGGGTAATAGTGGAAAAAGGAATGTCTTCAAATATAAACTACACAGAATCATTCGGTGAAACTTCTTTCTGATCTGTGCATTCAGCTAACAGAGTTAAACCATACTTTTGATTGAGCAGATCTGAACACTCTTTCTGTAGAAAATGCAACTGGACATTTGGAGCGCTAAGAGCGTAGTAGTAGAAAAAGGAATATATTCAAATATAAACTACACAGAAGCATTCTGTGAAACTTCTTTCTGATCTGAGCATTCAGCTAACAGATTTAAACCATACTTTTGATTGAGCAGTTTTGAAACACTCTGTCTGTAGAAAATGCAACTGGACATTCGTAGCGCTATGTGGGTAATAGTGGAAAAAAGAATATGTTCAAATATAAACTACACAGAAGCATTGAATGAAACTTCTTTCTGTTCTGTGCATTCAACTAACAGAGTTGAACCTTACTTTTGATTGAGCCGTTCTGAAACACTCTTTCTGTAGAAACTGCAATTGGACATTCTGAGCGCTAAGAGGCCTATATTGGGAAAAAGAATGTCTACAAATAAAAACTACAGAGAAGAATTGTGTGAAACTTCTTTCTGTTCTGTTTGTTCAACTAAAAGAGTTGAACCTTAGTTTTGGTTGAGCCGTTCTGAAACACTCTTTCTGTAGAAAATGCAAGTGGAGATTCGGAGCGCTAAGAGGGTAATAGTGGAAAAAGGAACGTCTCCATATATAAACTACACAGAATCATTCTGTGAAACTTCTTTCTGATCTGTGCATTCAGCTAACAGAGTTAAAACATACTTTTGATTGAGCAGATCTGAACACTCTTTCTGTAGAAAATGCAACTGGACATTTGGAGCGCTAAGAGAGTATTAGTGGAAAAAGGAATATATTCAAATATAAACTACACAGAAGCATTCTGTGAAACTTCTGTCTGATCTGAGCATTCAGCTGACAGAGTTAAACCATACTTTTGATTGAGCAGTTTTGAAACACTCTGTCTGTAGAAAATGCAACTGGACATTCGTAGCGCTAAGTGGGTAATAGTGGAAAAAAGAATATGTTCAAATATAAACTACACAGAAGCATTGTATGAAACTACTTTCTGTTCTGTGCATTCAACTAACAGAGTTGAACCTTACTTTTGATTGAGCCTTTCTGAAACACTCTTTCTGTAGAAACTGCAATTGGACATTCTGAGCGCTAAGAGGCCTCTATTGGGAAAAATATTATCTTCAAATAAAAACTACACAGAAGCATTGTGTGAAACTTATTTCTGATATGTTCATTAAGCTAACAGAGTTAAACCATACTTTTGATTGCGCAGTTCTGAACACTCTTTCTGTAGAAAATGCAAGTGGACATTCGGAGCGCTAAGAGGGTAATAGTGGAAAAAGGAATATATTCAAATATAAACTACACAGTAGCATTCTGTGAAAATTCTTTCTGTTCTGTGCATTCAACTAACAGAGTTGAACCTTACTTTTGATTGAGCCGTTCTGAAACACTCTTTCTGTAGAAACTGCAATTGGACATGCTAAGCGCTAAGAGGCCTACATTGGGAAAAAGAATATCTTCAAATAAAAACTACAAAGATGCATTCTGTGAAACTTATTTCTGATCTGTAAATTCAGTTAACAGAGATAAAACATATTTTTGATTGAGCAGTTATGAAACACTCTTTTTGTAGAAAATGCAAGTGGAGATTCGGAGCGCTAAGAGGGTAATAGTGGAAAAAGGAATGTCTTCAAATATAAACTACACAGAATCATTCGGTGAAACTTCTTTATGATCTGTGCATTCAGCTAACAGAGTTAAACCATACTTTTGATTGAGCAGATCTGAACACTCTTTCTGTAGAAAATGCAACTGGACATTTGGAGCGCTAAGAGCGTAGTAGTGGAAAAAGGAATATATTCAAATATAAACTACACAGAAGCATTCTGTGAAACTTCTTTCTGATCTGAGCATTCAGCTAACAGATTTAAACCATACTTTTGATTGAGCAGTTTTGAAACACTCTGTCTGTAGAAAATGCAACTGGACATTCGTAGCGCTATGTGGGTAATAGTGGAAAAAAGAATATGTTCAAATATAAACTACACAGAAGCATTGTATGAAACTTCTTTCTGTTCTGTGCATTCAACTAACAGAGTTGAACCTTACTTTTGATTGAACCGTTCTGAAACACTCTTTCTGTAGAAACTGCAATTGGACATTCTGAGCGCTAAGAGGCCTATATTGGGAAAAAGAATGTCTACAAATAAAAACTACACAGAAGAATTGTGTGAAACTACTTTCTGTTCTGTTTGTTCAACTAAAAGAGTTGAACCTTAGTTTCGATTGAGCCGTTCTGAAACACTCTTTCTGTAGAAAATGCAAGTGGAGATTCGGAGCGCTAAGAGGGTAATAGTGGAAAAAGGAACGTCTCCATATATAAACTACACAGAATCATTCTGTGAAACTTCTTTCTGATCTGTGCATTCAGCTAACAGAGTTAAAACATACTTTTGATTGAGCAGATCTGAACACTCTTTCTGTAGAAAATGCAACTGGACATTTGGAGCGCTAAGAGAGTAGTAGTGGAAAAAGGAATATATTCAAATATAAACTACACAGAAGCATTCTGTGAAACTTCTTTCTGATCTGAGCATTCAGCTAACAGAGTTAAACCATACTTTTGATTGAGCAGTTTTGAAACACTCTGTCTGTAGAAAATGCAACTGGACATTCGTAGCGCTAAGTGGGTAATAGTGGAAAAAAGAATATGTTCAAATATAAACTACACAGAAGCATTGTATGAAACTACTTTCTGTTCTGTGCATTCAACTAACAGAGTTGAACCTTACTTTTGATTGAGCCTTTCTGAAACACTCTTTCTGTAGAAACTGCAATTGGACATTCTGAGCGCTAAGAGGCCTCTATTGGGAAAAATAATATCTTCAAATAAAAACTACACAGAAGCATTGTGTGAAACTTATTTCTGATATGTTCATTAAGCTAACAGAGTTAAACCATACTTTTGATTGCGCAGTTCTGAACACTTTTTCTGTAGAAAATGCAAGTGGACATTCGGAGCGCTAAGAGGGTAATAGTGGAAAAAGGAATATATTCAAATATAAACTACACAGTAGCATTCTGTGAAAATTCTTTCTGTTCTGTGCATTCAACTAACAGAGTTGAACCTTACTTTTGATTGAGCCGTTCTGAAACACTCTTTCTATAGAAACTGCAATTGGACATGCTAAGCGCTAAGAGGCCTACACTGGGATAAAGAATATATTCAAATAAAAACTACACAGATGCATTCTGTGAAACTTATTTCTGATCTGTAAATTCAGTTAACAGAGATAAAACATATTTTTGATTGAGCAGTTATGAAACACTCTTTTTGTAGAAAATGCAAGTGGAGATTCGGAGCGCTAAGTGGGTAATAGTGGAAAAACGAATGTCTTCAAATATAAACTACACAGAATCATTCGGTGAAACTTCTTTCTGATCTGTGCATTCAGCTAACAGAGTTAAACCATACTTTTGATTGAGCAGATCTGAACACTCTTTCTGTAGAAAATGCAACTGGACATTTGGAGCGCTAAGAGCGTAGTAGTGGAAAAAGGAATATATTCAAATATAAACTACACAGAAGCATTCTGTGAAACTTCTTTCTGATCTGAGCATTCAGCTAACAGATTTAAACCATACTTTTGATTGAGCAGTTTTGAAACACTCTGTCTGTAGAAAATGCAACTGGACATTCGTAGCGCTATGTGGGTAATAGTGGAAAAAAGAATATGTTCAAATATAAACTACCCAGAAGCATTGTATGAAACTACTTTCTGTTCTGTGCATTCAACTAACAGAGTTGAACCTTACTTTTGATTGAGCTGTTCTGAAACACTCTTTCTGTAGAAACTGCAATTGGACATTCTGAGCGCTAAGAGGCCTATATTGGGAAAAAGAATGTCTAAAAATAAAAACTACACAGAAGAATTGTGTGAAACTTCTTTCTGTTCTGTTTGTTCAACTAAAAGAGTTGAACCTTAGTTTTGATTGAGCCGTTCTGAAACACTCTTTCTGTAGAAAATGCAAGTGGAGATTCGGAGCGCTAAGAGGGTAATAGTGGAAAAAGGAACGTCTCCATATATAAACTACACAGAATCATTCTGTGAAACTTCTTTCTGATCTGTGCATTCAGGTAACAGAGTTAAAACATACTTTTGATTGAGCAGATCTGAACACTCTTTCTGTAGAAAATGCAACTGGACATTTGGAGCGCTAAGAGTGTAGTAGTGGAAAAAGGAATATATTCAAATATAAACTACACAGAAGCATTCTGTGAAACTTCTTTCTGATCTGAGCATTCAGCTAACAGAGTTAAACCATACTTTTGATTGAGCAGTTTTGAAACACTCTGTCTGTAGAAAATGCAACTGGACATTCGTAGCGCTAAGTGGGTAATAGTGGAAAAAAGAATATGTTCAAATATAAACTACACAGAAGCATTGTATGAAACTACTTTCTGTTCTGTGCATTCAACTAACAGAGTTGAACCTTACTTTTGATTGAGCCTTTCTGAAACACTCTTTCTGTAGAAACTGCAATTGGACATTCTGAGCGCTAAGAGGCCTCTATTGGGAAAAATAATATCTTCAAATAAAAACTACACAGAAGCATTGTGTGAAACTTATTTCTGATATGTTCATTAAGCTAACAGAGTTAAACCATACTTTTGATTGCGCAGTTCTGAACACTCTTTCTGTAGAAAATGCAAGTGGACATTCGGAGCGCTAAGAGGGTAATAGTGGAAAAAGGAATATATTCAAATATAAACTACACAGTAGCATTCTGTGAAAATTCTTTCTGTTCTGTGCATTCAACTAACAGAGTTGAACCTTACTTTTGATTGAGCCGTTCTGAAACACTCTTTCTATAGAAACTGCAATTGGACATGCTAAGCGCTAAGAGGCCTACACTGGGATAAAGAATATCTTCAAATAAAAACTACACAGATGCATTCTGTGAAACTTATTTCTGAACTGTAAATTCAGTTAACAGAGATAAAACATATTTTTGATTGAGCAGTTATGAAACACTCTTTTTGTAGAAAATGCAAGTGGAGATTCGGAGCGCTAAGTGGGTAATAGTGGAAAAACGAATGTCTTCAAATATAAACTACACAGAATCATTCGGTGAAACTTCTTTCTGATCTGTGCATTCAGCTAAGAGAGTTAAACCATACTTTTGATTGAGCAGATCTGAACACTCTTTCTGTTGAAAATGCAGCTGGACATTTGCAGCGGTAAGAGCGTAGTAGTGGAAAAAGGAATATATTCATATATAAACTACACAGAAGCATTCTGTGAAACTTCTTTCTGATCTGAGCATTCAGCTAACAGACTTAAACCATACTTTTGATTGAGCAGTTTTGAAACACTCTGTCTGTAGAATATGCAACTGGACATTCCTAGCGCTAAGTGGGTAATAGTGGAAAAGAGAATATGTTCAAATATAAACTACACAGAAGCATTGTATGAAAACTCTTTCTGTTCTGTGCATTCAACTAACAGAGTTGAACCTTACTTTTGATTGAGCCTTTCTGAAACACTCTTTCTGTAGAAACTGCAATTGGACATTCTGAGCGCTAAGAGGCCTCTATTGGGAAAAATAATATCTTCAAATAAAAACTACACAGAAGCATTGTGTGAAACTTATTTCTGATATGTTCATTAAGCTAACAGATTTAAACCATACTTTTGATTGCGCAGTTCTGAACACTATTTCTGTAGAAAATGCAAGTGGACATTCGGAGCGCTAAGAGGGTAATAGTGGAAAAAGGAATATATTCAAATATAAACTACACAGTAGCATTCTGTGAAAATTCTTTCTGTTCTGTGCATTCAACTAACAGAGTTGAACCTTACTTTTGATTGAGCCGTTCTGAAACACTCTTTCTATAGAAACTGCAATTGGACATGCTAAGCGCTAAGAGGCCTACACTGGGATAAAGGATATCTTCAAATAAAAACTACACAGATGCATTCTGTGAAACTTATTTCTGATCTGTAAATTCAGTTAACAGAGATAAAACATATTTTTGATTGAGCAGTTATGAAACACTCTTTTTGTAGAAAATGCAAGTGGAGATTCGGAGCGCTAAGAGGGTAATAGTGGAAAAAGGAATGTCTTCAAATATAAACTACACAGAATCATTCGGTGAAACTTCTTTCTGATCTGTGCATTCAGCTAACAGAGTTAAACCATACTTTTGATTGAGCAGATCTGAACACTCTTTCTGTAGAAAATGCAACTGGACATTTGGAGCGCTAAGAGCGTAGTAGTAGAAAAAGGAATATATTCAAATATAAACTACACAGAAGCATTCTGTGAAACTTCTTTCTGATCTGAGCATTCAGCTAACAGATTTAAACCATACTTTTGATTGAGCAGTTTTGAAACACTCTGTCTGTAGAAAATGCAACTGGACATTCGTAGCGCTATGTGGGTAATAGTGGAAAAAAGAATATGTTCAAATATAAACTACACAGAAGCATTGAATGAAACTTCTTTCTGTTCTGTGCATTCAACTAACAGAGTTGAACCTTACTTTTGATTGAGCCGTTCTGAAACACTCTTTCTGTAGAAACTGCAATTGGACATTCTGAGCGCTAAGAGGCCTATATTGGGAAAAAGAATGTCTACAAATAAAAACTACACAGAAGAATTGTGTGAAACTTCTTTCTGTTCTGTTTGTTCAACTAAAAGAGTTGAACCTTAGTTTTGATTGAGCCGTTCTGAAACACTCTTTCTGTAGAAAATGCAAGTGGAGATTCGGAGCGCTAAGAGGGTAATAGTGGAAAAAGGAACGTCTCCATATATAAACTACACAGAATCATTCTGTGAAACTTCTTTCTGATCTGTGCATTCAGCTAACAGAGTTAAAACATACTTTTGATTGAGCAGATCTGAACACTCTTTCTGTAGAAAATGCAACTGGACATTTGGAGCGCTAAGAGAGTATTAGTGGAAAAAGGAATATATTCAAATATAAACTACACAGAAGCATTCTGTGAAACTTCTGTCTGATCTGAGCATTCAGCTGACAGAGTTAAACCATACTTTTGATTGAGCAGTTTTGAAACACTCTGTCTGTAGAAAATGCAACTGGACATTCGTAGCGCTAAGTGGGTAATAGTGGAAAAAAGAATATGTTCAAATATAAACTACACAGAAGCATTGTATGAAACTACTTTCTGTTCTGTGCATTCAACTAACAGAGTTGAACCTTACTTTTGATTGAGCCTTTCTGAAACACTCTTTCTGTAGAAACTGCAATTGGACATTCTGAGCGCTAAGAGGCCTCTATTGGGAAAAATATTATCTTCAAATAAAAACTACACAGAAGCATTGTGTGAAACTTATTTCTGATATGTTCATTAAGCTAACAGAGTTAAACCATACTTTTGATTGCGCAGTTCTGAACACTCTTTCTGTAGAAAATGCAAGTGGACATTCGGAGCGCTAAGAGGGTAATAGTGGAAAAAGGAATATATTCAAATATAAACTACACAGTAGCATTCTGTGAAAATTCTTTCTGTTCTGTGCATTCAACTAACAGAGTTGAACCTTACTTTTGATTGAGCCGTTCTGAAACACTCTTTCTGTAGAAACTGCAATTGGACATGCTAAGCGCTAAGAGGCCTACATTGGGAAAAAGAATATCTTCAAATAAAAACTACAAAGATGCATTCTGTGAAACTTATTTCTGATCTGTAAATTCAGTTAACAGAGATAAAACATATTTTTGATTGAGCAGTTATGAAACACTCTTTTTGTAGAAAATGCAAGTGGAGATTCGGAGCGCTAAGAGGGTAATAGTGGAAAAAGGAATGTCTTCAAATATAAACTACACAGAATCATTCGGTGAAACTTCTTTATGATCTGTGCATTCAGCTAACAGAGTTAAACCATACTTTTGATTGAGCAGATCTGAACACTCTTTCTGTAGAAAATGCAACTGGACATTTGGAGCGCTAAGAGCGTAGTAGTGGAAAAAGGAATATATTCAAATATAAACTACACAGAAGCATTCTGTGAAACTTCTTTCTGATCTGAGCATTCAGCTAACAGATTTAAACCATACTTTTGATTGAGCAGTTTTGAAACACTCTGTCTGTAGAAAATGCAACTGGACATTCGTAGCGCTATGTGGGTAATAGTGGAAAAAAGAATATGTTCAAATATAAACTACACAGAAGCATTGTATGAAACTTCTTTCTGTTCTGTGCATTCAACTAACAGAGTTGAACCTTACTTTTGATTGAACCGTTCTGAAACACTCTTTCTGTAGAAACTGCAATTGGACATTCTGAGCGCTAAGAGGCCTATATTGGGAAAAAGAATGTCTAAAAATAAAAACTACACAGAAGAATTGTGTGAAACTTCTTTCTGTTCTGTTTGTTCAACTAAAAGAGTTGAACCTTAGTTTTGATTGAGCCATTCTGAAACACTCTTTATGGAGAAAAGGCAAGTGGAGATTCGGAGCGCTAAGAGGGTAATAGTGGAAAAAGGAATGTCTCCAAATATAAACTATACAGAATCATTCTGTGAAACTTCTTTCTGATCTGTGCATTCAGCTAACAGAGTTAAACCATACTTTTGATTGAGCAGATCTGAACACTCTTTCTGTAGAAAATGCAACTGGACATTTGGAGCGCTAAGAGAGTAGTAGTGGAAAAAGTAATATATTCAAATATAAACTACACAGAAGCATTCTGTGAAACTTCTTTCTGATCTGAGCATTCAGCTAACAGAGTTAAACCATACTTTTGATTGAGCAGTTTTGAAACACTCTGTCTGTAGAAAATACAACTGGACATTGGTAGCGCTAAGTGGGTAATAGTGGAAAAAAGAGTATGTTCAAATATAAACTACACAGAAGCATCGTATGAAACTTCTTTCTGTTCTGTGCATTCAACTAACAGAGTTGAACCTTACTTTTGATTGAGCCTTTCTGAAACACTCTTTCTGTAGAAACTGCAATTGGACATTCTGAGCGCTAAGAGGCCTCTATTGGGAAAAATAATATCTTCACATAAAAACTACACAGAAGCATTGTGTGAAACTTATTTCTGATATGTTCATTAAGCTAACAGAGTTAAACCATACTTTTGATTGCGCAGTTCTGAACACTCTTTCTGTAGAAAATGCAAGTGGACATTCGGAGCGCTAAGAGGGTAATAGTGGAAAAAGTAATATATTCAAATATAAACTACACAGTAGCATTCTGTGAAAATTCTTTCTGTTCTGTGCATTCAACTAACAGAGTTGAACCTTACTTTTGATTGAGCCGTTCTGAAACACTCTTTCTGTAGAAACTGCAATTGGACATGCTAAGCGCTAAGAGGCCTACATTGGGAAAAAGAATATCTTCAAATAAAAACTACAAAGATGCATTCTGTGAAACTTATTTCTGATCTGTAAATTCAGTTAACAGAGATAAAACATATTTTTGATTGAGCAGTTATGAAACACTCTTTTTGTAGAAAATGCAAGTGGAGATTCGGAGCGCTAAGAGGGTAATAGTGGAAAAAGGAATGTCTTCAAATATAAACTACACAGAATCATTCGGTGAAACTTCTTTCTGATCTGTGCATTCAGCTAACAGAGTTAAACCATACTTTTGATTGAGCAGATCTGAACACTCTTTCTGTAGAAAATGCAACTGGACATTTGGAGCGCTAAGAGCGTAGTAGTGGAAAAAGGAATATATTCAAATATAAACTACACAGAAGCATTCTGTGAAACTTCTTTCTGATCTGAGCATTCAGCTAACAGATTTAAACCATACTTTTGATTGAGCAGTTTTGAAACACTCTGTCTGTAGAAAATGCAACTGGACATTCGTAGCGCTATGTGGGTAATAGTGGAAAAAAGAATATGTTCAAATATAAACTACACAGAAGCATTGTATGAAACTTCTTTCTGTTCTGTGCATTCAACTAACAGAGTTGAACCTTACTTTTGATTGAGCCGTTCTGAAACACTCTTTCTGTAGAAACTGCAATTGGACATTCTGAGCGCTAAGAGGCCTATATTGGGAAAAAGAATGTCTACAAATAAAAACTACACAGAAGAATTGTGTGAAACTTCTTTCTGTTCTGTTTGTTCAACTAAAAGAGTTGAACCTTAGTTTTGATTGAGCCGTTCTGAAACACTCTTTCTGTAGAAAATGCAAGTGGAGATTCGGAGCGCTAAGAGGGTAATAGTGGAAAAAGGAACGTCTCCATATATAAACTACACAGAATCATTCTGTGAAACTTCTTTCTGATCTGTGCATTCAGCTAACAGAGTTAAAACATACTTTTGATTGAGCAGATCTGAACACTCTTTCTGTAGAAAATGCAACTGGACATTTGGAGCGCTAAGAGAGTAGTAGTGGAAAAAGGAATATATTCAAATATAAACTACACAGAAGCATTCTGTGAAACTTCTTTCTGATCTGAGCATTCAGCTAACAGAGTTAAACCATACTTTTGATTGAGCAGTTTTGAAACACTCTGTCTGTAGAAAATGCAACTGGACATTCGTAGCGCTAAGTGGGTAATAGTGGAAAAAAGAATATGTTCAAATATAAACTACACAGAAGCATTGTATGAAACTACTTTCTGTTCTGTGCATTCAACTAACAGAGTTGAACCTTACTTTTGATTGAGCCTTTCTGAAACACTCTTTCTGTAGAAACTGCAATTGGACATTCTGAGCGCTAAGAGGCCTCTATTGGGAAAAATAATATCTTCAAATAAAAACTACACAGAAGCATTGTGTGAAACTTATTTCTGATATGTTCATTAAGCTAACAGAGTTAAACCATACTTTTGATTGCGCAGTTCTGAACACTCTTTCTGTAGAAAATGCAAGTGGACATTCGGAGCGCTAAGAGGGTAATAGTGGAAAAAGGAATATATTCAAATATAAACTACACAGTAGCATTCTGTGAAAATTCTTTCTGTTCTGTGCATTCAACTAACAGAGTTGAACCTTACTTTTGATTGAGCCGTTCTGAAACACTCTTTCTATAGAAACTGCAATTGGACATGCTAAGCGCTAAGAGGCCTACACTGGGATAAAGTATATCTTCAAATAAAAACTACACAGATGCATTCTGTGAAACTTATTTCTGATCTGTAAATTCAGTTAACAGAGATAAAACATATTTTTGATTGAGCAGTTATGAAACAATCTTTTTGTAGAAAATGCAAGTGGAGATTCGGAGCGCTAAGAGGGTAATAGTGGAAAAAGGAATGTCTTCAAATATAAACTACACAGAATCATTCGGTGAAACTTCTTTCTGATCTGTGCATTCAGCTAACAGAGTTAAACCATACTTTTGATTGAGCAGATCTGAACACTCTTTCTGTAGAAAATGCAACTGGACATTTGGAGCGCTAAGAGCGTAGTAGTAGAAAAAGGAATATATTCAAATATAAACTACACAGAAGCATTCTGTGAAACTTCTTTCTGATCTGAGCATTCAGCTAACAGAATTAAACCATACTTTTGATTGAGCAGTTTTGAAACACTCTGTCTGTAGAAAATGCAACTGGACATTCGTAGCGCTATGTGGGTAATAGTGGAAAAAAGAATATGTTCAAATATAAACTACACAGAAGCATTGAATGAAACTTCTTTCTGTTCTGTGCATTCAACTAACAGAGTTGAACCTTACTTTTGATTGAGCTGTTCTGAAACACTCTTTCTGTAGAAACTGCAATTGGACATTCTGAGCGCTAAGAGGCCTATATTGGGAAAAAGAATGTCTACAAATAAAAACTACACAGAAGAATTGTGTGAAACTTCTTTCTGTTCTGTTTGTTCAACTAAAAGAGTTGAACCTTAGTTTCGATTGAGCCGTTCTGAAACACTCTTTCTGTAGAAAATGCAAGTGGAGATTCGGAGCGCTAAGAGGGTAATAGTGGAAAAAGGAACGTCTCCATATATAAACTACACAGAATCATTCTGTGAAACTTCTTTCTGATCTGTGCATTCAGCTAACAGAGTTAAAACATACTTTTGATTGAGCAGATCTGAACACTCTTTCTGTAGAAAATGCAACTGGACATTTGGAGCGCTAAGAGAGTAGTAGTGGAAAAAGGAATATATTCAAATATAAACTACACAGAAGCATTCTGTGAAACTTCTTTCTGATCTGAGCATTCAGCTAACAGAGTTAAACCATACTTTTGATTGAGCAGTTTTGAAACACTCTGTCTGTAGAAAATGCAACTGGACATTCGTAGCGCTAAGTGGGTAATAGTGGAAAAAAGAATATGTTCAAATATAAACTACACAGAAGCATTGTATGAAACTACTTTCTGTTCTGTGCATTCAACTAACAGAGTTGAACCTTACTTTTGATTGAGCCTTTCTGAAACACTCTTTCTGTAGAAACTGCAATTGGACATTCTGAGCGCTAAGAGGCCTCTATTGGGAAAAATAATATCTTCAAATAAAAACTACACAGAAGCATTGTGTGAAACTTATTTCTGATATGTTCATTAAGCTAACAGAGTTAAACCATACTTTTGATTGCGCAGTTCTGAACACTTTTTCTGTAGAAAATGCAAGTGGACATTCGGAGCGCTAAGAGGGTAATAGTGGAAAAAGGAATATATTCAAATATAAACTACACAGTAGCATTCTGTGAAAATTCTTTCTGTTCTGTGCATTCAACTAACAGAGTTGAACCTTACTTTTGATTGAGCCGTTCTGAAACACTCTTTCTATAGAAACTGCAATTGGACATGCTAAGCGCTAAGAGGCCTACACTGGGATAAAGAATATATTCAAATAAAAACTACACAGATGCATTCTGTGAAACTTATTTCTGATCTGTAAATTCAGTTAACAGAGATAAAACATATTTTTGATTGAGCAGTTATGAAACACTCTTTTTGTAGAAAATGCAAGTGGAGATTCGGAGCGCTAAGTGGGTAATAGTGGAAAAACGAATGTCTTCAAATATAAACTACACAGAATCATTCGGTGAAACTTCTTTCTGATCTGTGCATTCAGCTAACAGAGTTAAACCATACTTTTGATTGAGCAGATCTGAACACTCTTTCTGTAGAAAATGCAACTGGACATTTGGAGCGCTAAGAGCGTAGTAGTGGAAAAAGGAATATATTCAAATATAAACTACACAGAAGCATTCTGTGAAACTTCTTTCTGATCTGAGCATTCAGCTAACAGATTTAAACCATACTTTTGATTGAGCAGTTTTGAAACACTCTGTCTGTAGAAAATGCAACTGGACATTCGTAGCGCTATGTGGGTAATAGTGGAAAAAAGAATATGTTCAAATATAAACTACACAGAAGCATTGTATGAAACTACTTTCTGTTCTGTGCATTCAACTAACAGAGTTGAACCTTACTTTTGATTGAGCTGTTCTGAAACACTCTTTCTGTAGAAACTGCAATTGGACATTCTGAGCGCTAAGAGGCCTATATTGGGAAAAAGAATGTCTAAAAATAAAAACTACACAGAAGAATTGTGTGAAACTTCTTTCTGTTCTGTTTGTTCAACTAAAAGAGTTGAACCTTAGTTTTGATTGAGCCGTTCTGAAACACTCTTTCTGTAGAAAATGCAAGTGGAGATTCGGAGCGCTAAGAGGGTAATAGTGGAAAAAGGAACGTCTCCATATATAAACTACACAGAATCATTCTGTGAAACTTCTTTCTGATCTGTGCATTCAGGTAACAGAGTTAAAACATACTTTTGATTGAGCAGATCTGAACACTCTTTCTGTAGAAAATGCAACTGGACATTTGGAGCGCTAAGAGTGTAGTAGTGGAAAAAGGAATATATTCAAATATAAACTACACAGAAGCATTCTGTGAAACTTCTTTCTGATCTGAGCATTCAGCTAACAGAGTTAAACCATACTTTTGATTGAGCAGTTTTGAAACACTCTGTCTGTAGAAAATGCAACTGGACATTCGTAGCGCTAAGTGGGTAATAGTGGAAAAAAGAATATGTTCAAATATAAACTACACAGAAGCATTGTATGAAACTACTTTCTGTTCTGTGCATTCAACTAACAGAGTTGAACCTTACTTTTGATTGAGCCTTTCTGAAACACTCTTTCTGTAGAAACTGCAATTGGACATTCTGAGCGCTAAGAGGCCTCTATTGGGAAAAATAATATCTTCAAATAAAAACTACACAGAAGCATTGTGTGAAACTTATTTCTGATATGTTCATTAAGCTAACAGAGTTAAACCATACTTTTGATTGCGCAGTTCTGAACACTCTTTCTGTAGAAAATGCAAGTGGACATTCGGAGCGCTAAGAGGGTAATAGTGGAAAAAGGAATATATTCAAATATAAACTACACAGTAGCATTCTGTGAAAATTCTTTCTGTTCTGTGCATTCAACTAACAGAGTTGAACCTTACTTTTGATTGAGCCGTTCTGAAACACTCTTTCTATAGAAACTGCAATTGGACATGCTAAGCGCTAAGAGGCCTACACTGGGATAAAGAATATCTTCAAATAAAAACTACACAGATGCATTCTGTGAAACTTATTTCTGATCTGTAAATTCAGTTAACAGAGATAAAACATATTTTTGATTGAGCAGTTATGAAACACTCTTTTTGTAGAAAATGCAAGTGGAGATTCGGAGCGCTAAGTGGGTAATAGTGGAAAAACGAATGTCTTCAAATATAAACTACACAGAATCATTCGGTGAAACTTCTTTCTGATCTGTGCATTCAGCTAAGAGAGTTAAACCATACTTTTGATTGAGCAGATCTGAACACTCTTTCTGTTGAAAATGCAGCTGTACATTTGCAGCGGTAAGAGCGTAGTAGTGGAAAAAGGAATATATTCAAATATAAACTACACAGAAGCATTCTGTGAAACTTCTTTCTGATCTGAGCATTCAGCTAACAGACTTAAACCATACTTTTGATTGAGCAGTTTTGAAACACTCTGTCTGTAGAATATGCAACTGGACATTCCTAGCGCTAAGTGGGTAATAGTGGAAAAGAGAATATGTTCAAATATAAACTACACAGAAGCATTGTATGAAAATTCTTTCTGTTCTGTGCATTCAACTAACAGAGTTGAACCTTACTTTTGATTGAGCCTTTCTGAAACACTCTTTCTGTAGAAACTGCAATTGGACATTCTGAGCGCTAAGAGGCCTCTATTGGGAAAAATAATATCTTCAAATAAAAACTACACAGAAGCATTGTGTGAAACTTATTTCTGATATGTTCATTAAGCTAACAGAGTTAAACCATACTTTTGATTGCGCAGTTCTGAACACTATTTCTGTAGAAAATGCAAGTGGACATTCGGAGCGCTAAGAGGGTAATAGTGGAAAAAGGAATATATTCAAATATAAACTACACAGTAGCATTCTGTGAAAATTCTTTCTGTTCTGTGCATTCAACTAACAGAGTTGAACCTTACTTTTGATTGAGCCGTTCTGAAACACTCTTTCTATAGAAACTGCAATTGGACATGCTAAGCGCTAAGAGGCCTACACTGGGATAAAGGATATCTTCAAATAAAAACTACACAGATGCATTCTGTGAAACTTATTTCTGATCTGTAAATTCAGTTAACAGAGATAAAACATATTTTTGATTGAGCAGTTATGAAACACTCTTTTTGTAGAAAATGCAAGTGGAGATTCGGAGCGCTAAGAGGGTAACAGTGGAAAAAGGAATGTCTTCAAATATAAACTACACAGAATCATTCGGTGAAACTTCTTTCTGATCTGTGCATTCAGCTAACAGAGTTAAACCATACTTTTGATTGAGCAGATCTGAACACTCTTTCTGTAGAAAATGCAACTGGACATTTGGAGCGCTAAGAGCGTAGTAGTAGAAAAAGGAATATATTCAAATATAAACTACACAGAAGCATTCTGTGAAACTTCTTTCTGATCTGAGCATTCAGCTAACAGATTTAAACCATACTTTTGATTGAGCAGTTTTGAAACACTCTGTCTGTAGAAAATGCAACTGGACATTCGTAGCGCTATGTGGGTAATAGTGGAAAAAAGAATATGTTCAAATATAAACTACACAGAAGCATTGAATGAAACTTCTTTCTGTTCTGTGCATTCAACTAACAGAGTTGAACCTTACTTTTGATTGAGCTGTTCTGAAACACTCTTTCTGTAGAAACTGCAATTGGACATTCTGAGCGCTAAGAGGCCTATATTGGGAAAAAGAATGTCTACAAATAAAAACTACACAGAAGAATTGTGTGAAAATTCTTTCTGTTCTGTTTGTTCAACTAAAAGAGTTGAACCTTAGTTTCAATTGAGCCGTTCTGAAACACTCTTTCTGTAGAAAATGCAAGTGGAGATTCGGAGCGCTAAGAGGGTAATAGTGGAAAAAGGAACGTCTCCATATATAAACTACACAGAATCATTCTGTGAAACTTCTTTCTGATCTGTGCATTCAGCTAACAGAGTTAAAACATACTTTTGATTGAGCAGATCTGAACACTCTTTCTGTAGAAAATGCAACTGGACATTTGGAGCGCTAAGAGAGTAGTAGTGGAAAAAGGAATATATTCAAATATAAACTACACAGAAGCATTCTGTGAAACTTCTTTCTGATCTGAGCATTCAGCTAACAGAGTTAAACCATACTTTTGATTGAGCAGTTTTGAAACACTCTGTCTGTAGAAAATGCAACTGGACATTCGTAGCGCTAAGTGGGTAATAGTGGAAAAAAGAATATGTTCAAATATAAACTACACAGAAGCATTGTATGAAACTACTTTCTGTTCTGTGCATTCAACTAACAGAGTTGAACCTTACTTTTGATTGAGCCTTTCTGAAACACTCTTTCTGTAGAAACTGCAATTGGACATTCTGAGCGCTAAGAGGCCTCTATTGGGAAAAATAATATCTTCAAATAAAAACTACACAGAAGCATTGTGTGAAACTTATTTCTGATATGTTCATTAAGCTAACAGAGTTAAACCATACTTTTGATTGCGCAGTTCTGAACACTTTTTCTGTAGAAAATGCAAGTGGACATTCGGAGCGCTAAGAGGGTAATAGTGGAAAAAGGAATATATTCAAATATAAACTACACAGTAGCATTCTGTGAAAATTCTTTCTGTTCTGTGCATTCAACTAACAGAGTTGAACCTTACTTTTGATTGAGCCGTTCTGAAACACTCTTTCTATAGAAACTGCAATTGGACATGCTAAGCGCTAAGAGGCCTACACTGGGATAAAGAATATCTTCAAATAAAAACTACACAGATGCATTCTGTGAAACTTATTTCTGATCTGTAAATTCAGTTAACAGAGATAAAACATATTTTTGATTGAGCAGTTATGAAACACACTTTTTGTAGAAAATGCAAGTGGAGATTCGGAGCGCTAAGTGGGTAATAGTGGAAAAACGAATGTCTTCAAATATAAACTACACAGAATCATTCGGTGAAACTTCTTTCTGATCTGTGCATTCAGCTAACAGAGTTAAACCATACTTTTGATTGAGCAGATCTGAACACTCTTTCTGTAGAAAATGCAACTGGACATTTGGAGCGCTAAGAGCGTAGTAGTGGAAAAAGGAATATATTCAAATATAAACTACACAGAAGCATTCTGTGAAACTTCTTTCTGATCTGAGCATTCAGCTAACAGATTTAAACCATACTTTTGATTGAGCAGTTTTGAAACACTCTGTCTGTAGAAAATGCAACTGGACATTCGTAGCGCTATGTGGGTAATAGTGGAAAAAAGAATATGTTCAAATATAAACTACACAGAAGCATTGTATGAAACTACTTTCTGTTCTGTGCATTCAACTAACAGTGTTGAACCTTACTTTTGATTGAGCTGTTCTGAAACACTCTTTCTGTAGAAACTGCAATTGGACATTCTGAGCGCTAAGAGGCCTATATTGGGAAAAAGAATGTCTAAAAATAAAAACTACACAGAAGAATTGTGTGAAACTTCTTTCTGTTCTGTTTGTTCAACTAAAAGAGTTGAACCTTAGTTTTGATTGAGCCGTTCTGAAACACTCTTTCTGTAGAAAATGCAAGTGGAGATTCGGAGCGCTAAGAGGGTAATAGTGGAAAAAGGAACGTCTCCATATATAAACTACACAGAATCATTCTCTGAAACTTCTTTCTGATCTGTGCATTCAGGTAACAGAGTTAAAACATACTTTTGATTGAGCAGATCTGAACACTCTTTCTGTAGAAAATGCAACTGGACATTTGGAGCGCTAAGAGTGTAGTAGTGGAAAAAGGAATATATTCAAATATAAACTACACAGAAGCATTCTGTGAAACTTCTTTCTGATCTGAGCATTCAGCTAACAGAGTTAAACCATACTTTTGATTGAGCAGTTTTGAAACACTCTGTCTGTAGAAAATGCAACTGGACATTCGTAGCGCTAAGTGGGTAATAGTGGAAAAAAGAATATGTTCAAATATAAACTACACAGAAGCATTGTATGAAACTACTTTCTGTTCTGTGCATTCAACTAACAGAGTTGAACCTTACTTTTGATTGAGCCTTTCTGAAACACTCTTTCTGTAGAAACTGCAATTGGACATTCTGAGCGCTAAGAGGCCTCTATTGGGAAAAATAATATCTTCAAATAAAAACTACACAGAAGCATTGTGTGAAACTTATTTCTGATATGTTCATTAAGCTAACAGAGTTAAACCATACTTTTGATTGCGCAGTTCTGAACACTCTTTCTGTAGAAAATGCAAGTGGACATTCGGAGCGCTAAGAGGGTAATAGTGGAAAAAGGAATATATTCAAATATAAACTACACAGTAGCATTCTGTGAAAATTCTTTCTGTTCTGTGCATTCAACTAACAGAGTTGAACCTTACTTTTGATTGAGCCGTTCTGAAACACTCTTTCTATAGAAACTGCAATTGGACATGCTAAGCGCTAAGAGGCCTACACTGGGATAAAGAATATCTTCAAATAAAAACTACACAGATGCATTCTGTGAAACTTATTTCTGATCTGTAAATTCAGTTAACAGAGATAAAACATATTTTTGATTGAGCAGTTATGAAACACTCTTTTTGTAGAAAATGCAAGTGGAGATTCGGAGCGCTAAGTGGGTAATAGTGGAAAAACGAATGTCTTCAAATATAAACTACACAGAATCATTCGGTGAAACTTCTTTCTGATCTGTGCATTCAGCTAACAGAGTTAAACCATACTTTTGATTGAGCAGATCTGAACACTCTTTCTGTAGAAAATGCAACTGGACATTTGGAGCGCTAAGAGCGTAGTAGTGGAAAAAGGAATATATTCAAATATAAACTACACAGAAGCATTCTGTGAAACTTCTTTCTGATCTGAGCATTCAGCTAACAGATTTAAACCATACTTTTGATTGAGCAGTTTTGAAACACTCTGTCTGTAGAAAATGCAACTGGACATTCGTAGCGCTATGTGGGTAATAGTGGAAAAAAGAATATGTTCAAATATAAACTACACAGAAGCATTGTATGAAACTACTTTCTGTTCTGTGCATTCAACTAACAGAGTTGAACCTTACTTTTGATTGAGCTGTTCTGAAACACTCTTTCTGTAGAAACTGCAATTGGACATTCTGAGCGCTAAGAGGCCTATATTGGGAAAAAGAATGTCTACAAATAAAAACTACACAGAAGAATTGTGTGAAACTTCTTTCTGTTCTGTTTGTTCAACTAAAAGAGTTGAACCTTAGTTTTGATTGAGCCGTTCTGAAACACTCTTTCTGTAGAAAATGCAAGTGGAGATTCGGAGCGCTAAGAGGGTAATAGTGGAAAAAGGAACGTCTCCATATATAAACTACACAGAATCATTCTGTGAAACTTCTTTCTCATCTGTGCATTCAGGTAACAGAGTTAAAACATACTTTTGATTGAGCAGATCTGAACACTCTTTCTGTAGAAAATGCAACTGGACATTTGGAGCGCTAAGAGAGTAGTAGTGGAAAAAGGAATATATTCAAATATAAACTACACAGAAGCATTCTGTGAAACTTCTTTCTGATCTGAGCATTCAGCTAACAGAGTTAAACCATACTTTTGATTGAGCAGTTTTGAAACACTCTGTCTGTAGAAAATGCAACTGGACATTCGTAGCGCTAAGTGGGTAATAGTGGAAAAAAGAATATGTTCAAATATAAACTACACAGAAGCATTGTATGAAACTACTTTCTGTTCTGTGCATTCAACTAACAGAGTTGAACCTTACTTTTGATTGAGCCTTTCTGAAACACTCTTTCTGTAGAAACTGCAATTGGACATTCTGAGCGCTAAGAGGCCTCTATTGGGAAAAATAATATCTTCAAATAAAAACTACACAGAAGCATTGTGTGAAACTTATTTCTGATATGTTCATTAAGCTAACAGAGTTAAACCATACTTTTGATTGCGCAGTTCTGAACACTCTTTCTGTAGAAAATGCAAGTGGACATTCGGAGCGCTAAGAGGGTAATAGTGGAAAAAGGAATATATTCAAATATAAACTACACAGTAGCATTCTGTGAAAATACTTTCTGTTCTGTGCATTCAACTAACAGATTTGAACCTTACTTTTGATTGAGCCGTTCTGAAACACTCTTTCTATAGAAACTGCAATTGGACATGCTAAGCGCTAAGAGGCCTACACTGGGATAAAGAATATCTTCAAATAAAAACTACACAGATGCATTCTGTGAAACTTATTTCTGATCTGTAAATTCAGTTAACAGAGATAAAACATATTTTTGATTGAGCAGTTATGAAACACTCTTTTTGTAGAAAATGCAAGTGGAGATTCGGAGCGCTAAGTGGGTAATAGTGGAAAAACGAATGTCTTCAAATATAAACTACACAGAATCATTCGGTGAAGCTTCTTTCTGATCTGTGCATTCAGCTAAGAGAGTTAAACCATACTTTTGATTGAGCAGATCTGAACACTCTTTCTGTTGAAAATGCAGCTGGACATTTGCAGCAGTAAGAGCGTAGTAGTGGAAAAAGGAATATATTCAAATATAAACTACACAGAAGCATTCTGTGAAACTTCTTTCTGATCTGAGCATTCAGCTAACAGACTTAAACCATACTTTTGATTGAGCAGTTTTGAAACACTCTGTCTGTAGAAAATGCAACTGGACATTCCTAGCGCTAAGTGGTTAATAGTGGAAAAGAGAATATGTTCAAATATAAACTACACAGAAGCATTGTATGAAAATTCTTTCTGTTCTGTGCATTCAACTAACAGAGTTGAACCTTACTTTTGATTGAGCCATTCTGAAACACTCTTTCTGTAGAAACTGCAATTGGACATTCTGAGCGCTAAGAGGCCTATATTGGGAAAAAGAATGTCTACAAATAAAAACTACACAGAAGAATTGTGTGAAACTTCTTTCTGTTCTGTTTGTTCAACTAAAAGAGTTGAACCTTAGTTTTGATTGAGCCGTTCTGAAACACTCTTTCTGTAGAAAATGCAAGTGGAGATTCCGAGCGCTAAGAGGGTAATAGTGGAAAAAGGAATGTCTCCAAATATAAACTACACAGAATCATTCTGTGAAACTTCTTTCCGATCTGTGCATTCAGCTAACAGAATTAAACCATACTTTTGATTGAGCAGATCTGAACACTCTTTCTGTAGAAAATGCAACTGGACATTTGGAGCGCTAAGAGAGTAGTAGTGGAAAAAGGAATATATTCAAATATAAACTACACAGAAGCATTCTGTGAAACTTCTTTCTGATCTGAGCATTCAGCTAACAGAGTTAAACAATACTTTTGATTGAGCAGTTTTGAAACACTCTGTCTGTAGAAAATGCAACTGGACATTCGTAGCGCTAAGTGGGTAATAGTGGAAAAAAGAATATGTTCAAATATAAACTACACAGAAGCATTGTATGAAACTTCTTTCTGTTCTGTGCATTCAACTAACAGAGTTGAACCTTACTTTTTATTGAGCCTTTCTGAAACACTCTTTCTGTATAAACTGCAATTGGACATTCTGAGCGCTAAGAGGCCTCTATTGGGAAAAATAATATCTTCAAATAAAAACTACACAGAAGCATTGTGTGAAACTTTTTTCTGATATGTTCATTAAGCTAACAGATTTAAACCATACTTTTGATTGCGCAGTTCTGAACACTCTTTCTGTAGAAAATGCAAGTGGACATTCGGAGCGCTAAGAGGGTAATAGTGGAAAAAGGAATATATTCAAATATAAACTACACAGTAGCATTCTGTGAAAATTCTTTCTGTTCTGTGCATTCAACTAACAGAGTTGAACCTTACTTTTGATTGAGCCGTTCTGAAACACTCTTTCTGTAGAAACTGCAATTGGACATGCTAAGCGCTAAGAGGCCTACATTGGGAAAAAGAATATCTTCAAATAAAAACTACACAGATGCATTCTGTGAAACTTATTTCTGATATGTAAATTCAGTTAACAGAGATAAAACATATTTTTGATTCAGCAGTTATGAAACACTCTTTTTGTAGAAAATGCAAGTGGAGATTCGGAGCGCTAAGAGGGTAATAGTGGAAAAAGGAATGTCTTCAAATATAAACTACACAGAATCATTCGGTGAAACTTCTTTCTGATCTGTGCATTCAGCTAACAGAGTTAAACCATACTTTTGATTGAGCAGATCTGAACACTCTTTCTGTTGAAAATGCAACTGGACATTTGGAGCGCTAAGAGCGTAGTAGTGGAAAAAGGAATATATTCAAATATAAACTACACAGAAGCATTCTGTGAAACTTCTTTCTGATCTGAGCATTCAGCTAACAGAGTTAAAAAATACTTTTGATTGAGCAGTTTTGAAACACTCTGTCTGTAGAAAATGCAACTGGACATTCGTAGCGCTAAGTGGGTAATAGTGGAAAAAAGAATATGTTCAAATATAAACTACACAGAAGCATTGTATGAAACTTCTTTCTGTTCTGTGCATTCAACTAACAGAGTTGAACCTTACTTTTGATTGAGCCGTTCTGAAACACTCTTTCTGTAGAAACTGCAATTGGACATTCTGAGCGCTAAGAGGCCTATATTGGGAAAAAGAATGTCTACAAATAAAAACTATACATAAGAATTGTGTGAAACTTCTTTCTGTTCTGTTTGTTCAACTAAAAGAATTGAACCTTAGTTTTGATTGAGCCGTTCTGAAACACTCTTTCTGTAGAAAATGCAAGTGGAGATTCGGAGCGCTAAGAGGGTAATAGTGGAAAAAGGAATGTCTCCAAATATAAACTACACAGAATCATTCTGTGAAACTTCTTTCTGATCTGTGCATTCAGCTAACAGAGTTAAACCATACTTATGATTGAGCAGATCCGAACACTCTTTCTGTAGAAAATGCAACTGGACATTTGGAGCGCTAAGAGAGTAGTAGTGGAAAAAGGAATATATTCAAATATAAACTACACAGAAGCATTCTGTGAAACTTCTTTCTGATCTGAGCATTCAGCTAACAGAGTTAAACCATACTTTTGATTGAGCAGTTTTGAAACACTCTGTCTGTAGAAAATGCAACTGGACATTCGTAGCGCTAAGTGGGTAATAGTGGAAAAAAGAATATGTTCAAATATAAACTACACAGAAGCATTGTATGAAACTTCTTTCTGTTCTGTGCATTCAACTAACAGAGTTGAAACTTACTTTTGATTGAGCCGTTCTGAAACACTCTTTCTGTAGAAACTGCAATTGGACATTCTGAGCGCTAAGAGGCCTCTATTGGGAAAAATAATATCTTCAAATAAAAACTACACAGAAGCATTGTGTGAAACTTATTTCTGATATGTTCATTAAGCTAACAGAGTTAAACCATACTTTTGATTGCGCAGTGCTGAACACTCTTTCTGTAGAAAATGCAAATGGACATTCGGAGCGCTAAGAGGGTAATATTGGAAAAAGGAATATATTCAAATATAAACTACACAGTAGCATTCTGTGAAAATTCTTTCTGTTCTGTGCATTAAACTAACAGAGTTGAACCTTACTTTTGATTGAGCCGTTCTGAAACACTCTTTCTGTAGAAACTGCAAATGGACATGCTAAGCGCTAAGAGGCCTACATTGGGAAAAAGAATATCTTCAAATAAAAACTACACAGATGCATTCTGTGAAACTTATTTCTGATCTGTAAATTCAGTTAACAGAGACAAAACATATTTTTGATTGAGCAGTTATGAAACACTCTTTTTGTAGAAAATGCAAGTGGAGATTCGGAGCGCTAAGAGTGTAATAGTGGAAAAAGGAATGTCTTCAAATATAAACTACACAGAATCATTCGGTGAAACTTCTTTCTGATCTGTGCATTCAGTTAACAGAGTTAAACCATACTTTTGATTGAGCAGATCTGAACACTCTTTCTGTTGAAAATGCAACTGGACATTTGGAGCGCTAAGAGCGTAGTAGTGGAAAAAGGAATATATTCAAATATAAACTACACAGAAGCATTCTGTGAAACTTCTTTCTGATCTGAGCATTCAGCTAACAGAGTTAAACCATACTTTTGATTGAGCAGTTTTGAAACACTCTGTCTGTAGAAAATGCAACTGGACATTCGTAGCGCTAAGTGGGTAATAGTGGAAAAAAGAATATGTTCAAATATAAACTACACAGAAGCATTGTATGAAACTTCTTTCTGTTCTGTGCATTCAACTAACAGAGTTGAACCTTACTTTTGATTGAGCCGTTCTGAAACACTCTTTCTGTAGAAACTGCAATTGGACATTCTGAGCGCTAAGAGGCCTATATTGGGAAAAAGAATGTCTACAAATAAAAACTATACAGAAGAATTGCGTGAAACTTCTTTCTGTTCTGTTTGTTCAACTAAAAGAATTGAACCTTAGTTTTGATTGAGCCGTTCTGAAACACTCTTTCTGTAGAAAATGCAAGTGGAGGTTCGGAGCGCTAAGAGGGTAATAGTGGAAAAAGGAATGTCTCCAAATATAAACTACACAGAATCATTCTGTGAAACTTCTTTCTGATCTGTGCATTCAGCTAACAGAGTTAAACCATACTTTTGATTGAGCAGATCCGAACACTCTTTCTGTAGAAAATGCAACTGGACATTTTTAGCGCTAAGAGAGTAGTAGTGGAAAAAGGAATATATTCAAATATAAACTACACAGAAGCATTCTGTGAAACTTCTTTCTGATCTGAGCATTCAGCTAACAGAGTTAAACCATACTTTTGATTGAGCAGTTTTGAAACACTCTGTCTGTAGAAAATGCAACTGGACATTCGTAGCGCTAAGTGGGTAATAGTGGAAAAAAGAATATGTTCAAATATAAACTACACAGAAGCATTGTATGAAACTTCTTTCTGTTCTGTGCATTCAACTAACAGAGTTGAACCTTACTTTTGATTGAGCCGTTCTGAAACACTCTTTCTATAGAAACTGCAATTGGACATTCTGAGCGCTAAGAGGCCTCTGTTGGGAAAAATAATATCTTCAAATAAAAACTACACAGAAGCATTGTGTGAAACTTATTTCTGATATGTTCATTAAGCTAACAGAGTTAAACCATACTTTTGATTGCGCAGTTCTGAACACTCTTTCTGTAGAAAATGCAAGTGGACATTCGGAGCGCTAAGAGGGTAATATTGGAAAAAGGAATATATTCAAATATAAACTACACAGTAGCATTCTGTGAAAATTCTTTCTGTTCTGTGCATTAAACTAACAGAGTTGAACCTTACTTTTGATTGAGCCGTTCTGAAACACTCTTTCTGTAGAAACTGCAATTGGACATGCTAAGCGCTAAGAGGCCTACATTGGGAAAAAGAATATCTTCAAATAAAAACTACACAGATGCATTCTGTGAAACTTATTTCTGATCTGTAAATTCAGTTAACAGAGACAAAACATATTTTTGATTGAGCAGTTATGAAACACTCTTTTTGTAGAAAATGCAAGTGGAGATTCGGAGCGCTAAGAGGGTAATAGTGGAAAAAGGAATGTCTTCAAATATAAACTACACAGAATCATTCGGTGAAACTTCTTTCTGATCTGTGCATTCAGCTAACAGAATTAAACCATACTTTTGATTGAGCAGATCTGAACACTCTTTCTGTTGAAAATGCAACTGGACATTTGGAGCGCTAAGAGCGTAGTAGTGGAAAAAGGAATATATTCAAATATAAACTACACAGAAGCATTCTGTGAAACTTCTTTCTGATCTGAGCATTCAGCTAACAGAGTTAAACCATACTTTTGATTGAGCAGTTTTGAAACACTCTGTCTGTAGAAAATGCAACTGGACATTCGTAGCGCTAAGTGGGTAATAGTGGAAAAAAGAATATGTTCAAATATAAACTACACAGAAGCATTGTATGAAACTTCTTTCTGTTCTGTGCATTCAACTAACAGAGTTGAACCTTACTTTTGATTGAGCCGTTCTGAAACACTCTTTCTGTAGAAACTGCAATTGGACATTCTGAGCGCTAAGAGGCCTATATTGGGAAAAAGAATGTCTACAAATAAAAACTATACAGAAGAATTGCGTGAAACTTCTTTCTGTTCTGTTTGTTCAACTAAAAGAATTGAACCTTAGTTTTGATTGAGCCGTTCTGAAACACTCTTTCTGTAGAAAATGCAAGTGGAGGTTCGGAGCGCTAAGAGGGTAATAGTGGAAAAAGGAATGTCTCCAAATATAAACTACACAGAATCATTCTGTGAAACTTCTTTCTGATCTGTGCATTCAGCTAACAGAGTTAAACCATACTTTTGATTGAGCAGATCCGAACACTCTTTCTGTAGAAAATGCAACTGGACATTTGGAGCGCTAAGAGAGTAGTAGTGGAAAAAGGAATATATTCAAATATAAACTACACAGAAGCATTCTGTGAAACTTCTTTCTGATCTGAGCATTCAGCTAACAGAGTTTAACCATACTTTTGATTGAGCAGTTTTGAAACACTCTGTCTGTAGAAAATGCAACTGGACATTCGTAGCGCTAAGTGGGTAATAGTGGAAAAAAGAATATGTTCAAATATAAACTACACAGAAGCATTGTATGAAACTTCTTTCTGTTCTGTGCATTCAACTAACAGAGTTGAACCTTACTTTTGATTGAGCCGTTCTGAAACACTCTTTCTATAGAAACTGCAATTGGACATTCTGAGCGCTAAGAGGCCTCTGTTGGGAAAAATAATATCTTCAAATAAAAACTACACAGAAGCATTGTGTGAAACTTATTTCTGATATGTTCATTAAGCTAACAGAGTTAAACCATACTTTTGATTGCGCAGTTCTGAACACTCTTTCTGTAGAAAATGCAAGTGGACATTCGGAGCGCTAAGAGGGTAATATTGGAAAAAGGAATATATTCAAATATAAACTACACAGTAGCATTCTGTGAAAATTCTTTCTGTTCTGTGCATTAAACTAACAGAGTTGAACCTTACTTTTGATTGAGCCGTTCTGAAACACTCTTTCTGTAGAAACTGCAATTGGACATGCTAAGCGCTAAGAGGCCTACATTGGGAAAAAGAATATCTTCAAATAAAAACTACACAGATGCATTCTGTGAAACTTATTTCTGATCTGTAAATTCAGTTAACAGAGACAAAACATATTTTTGATTGAGCAGTTATGAAACACTCTTTTTGTAGAAAATGCAAGTGGAGATTCGGAGCGCTAAGAGGGTAATAGTGGAAAAAGGAATGTCTTCAAATATAAACTACACAGAATCATTCGGTGAAACTTCTTTCTGATCTGTGCATTCAGCTAACAGAGTTAAAACATACTTTTGATTGAGCAGATCTGAACACTCTTTCTGTTGAAAATGCAACTGGACATTTGGAGCGCTAAGAGCGTAGTAGTGGAAAAAGGAATATATTCAAATATAAACTACACAGAAGCATTCTGTGAAACTTCTTTCTGATCTGAACATTCAGCTAACAGAGTTAAACCATACTTTTGATTGAGCAGTTTTGAAACACTCTGTCTGTAGAAAATGCAACTGGACATTCGTAGCGCTAAGTGGGTAATAGTGGAAAAAAGAATATGTTCAAATATAAACTACACAGAAGCATTGTATGAAACTTCTTTCTGTTCTGTGCATTCAACTAACAGAGTTGAACCTTACTTTTGATTGAGCCGTTCTGAAACACTCTTTCTGTAGAAACTGCAATTGGACATTCTGAGCGCTAAGAGGCCTATATTGGGAAAAAGAATGTCTACAAATAAAAACTATACAGAAGAATTGCGTGAAACTTCTTTCTGTTCTGTTTGTTCAACTAAAAGAATTGAACCTTAGTTTTGATTGAGCCGTTCTGAAACACTCTTTCTGTAGAAAATGCAAGTGGAAGTTCGGAGCGCTAAGAGGGTAATAGTGGAAAAAGGAATGTCTCCAAATATAAACTACACAGAATCATTCTGTGAAACTTCTTTCTGATCTGTGCATTCAGCTAACAGAGTTAAACCATACTTTTGATTGAGCAGATCCGAACACTCTTTCTGTAGAAAATGCAACTGGACATTTGGAGCGCTAAGAGAGTATTAGTGGAAAAAGGAATATATTCAAATATAAACTACACAGAAGCATTCTGTGAAACTTATTTCTGATCTGAGCATTCAGCTAACAGAGTTAAACCATACTTTTGATTGAGCAGTTTTGAAACACTCTGTCTGTAGAAAATGCAACTGGACATTCGTAGCGCTAAGTGGGTAATAGTGGAAAAAAGAATATGTTCAAATATAAACTACACAGAAGCATTGTATGAAACTTCTTTCTGTTCTGTGCATTCAACTAACAGAGTTGAACCTTACTTTTGATTGAGCCGTTCTGAAACACTCTTTCTATAGAAACTGCAATTGGACATTCTGAGCGCTAAGAGGCCTCTGTTGGGAAAAATAATATCTTCAAATAAAAACTACACAGAAGCATTGTGTGAAACTTATTTCTGATATGTTCATTAAGCTAACAGAGTTAAACCATACTTTTGATTGCGCAGTTCTGAACACTCTTTCTGTAGAAAATGCAAGTGGACATTCGGAGCGCTAAGAGGGTAATAGTGGAAAAAGGAATATATTCAAATATAAACTACACAGTAGCATTCTGTGAAAATTCTTTCTGTTCTGTGCATTAAACTAACAGAGTTGAACCTTACTTTTGATTGAGCCGTTCTGAAACACTCTTTCTGTAGAAACTGCAATTGGACATGCTAAGCGCTAAGAGGCCTACATTGGGAAAAAGAATATCTTCAAATAAAAACTACACAGATGCATTCTGTGAAACTTATTTCTGATCTGTAAATTCAGTTAATAGAGACAAAACATATTTTTGATTGAGCAGTTATGAAACACTCTTTTTGTAGAAAATGCAAGTGGAGATTCGGAGCGCTAAGAGGGTAATAGTGGAAAAAGGAATGTCTTCAAATATAAACTACACAGAATCATTCGGTGAAACTTCTTTCTGATCTGTGCATTCAGCTAACAGATTTAAACCATACTTTTGATTGAGCAGATCTGAACACTCTTTCTGTTGAAAATGCAACTGGACATTTGGAGCGCTAAGAGCGTAGTAGTGGAAAAAGGAATATATTCAAATATAAACTACACAGAAGCATTCTGTGAAACTTCTTTCTGATCTGAGCATTCAGCTAACAGAGTTAAACCATACTTTTGATTGAGCAGTTTTGAAACACTCTGTCTGTAGAAAATGCAACTGGACATTCGTAGCGCTAAGTGGGTAATAGTGGAAAAAAGAATATGTTCAAATATAAACTACACAGAAGCATTGTATGAAACTTCTTTCTGTTCTGTGCATTCAACTAACAGAGTTGAACCATACTTTTGATTGAGCCGTTCTGAAACACTCTTTCTGTAGAAACTGCAATTGGACATTCTGAGCGCTAAGAGGCCTATATTGTTAAAAAGAATGTCTACAAATAAAAACTACACAGAAGAATTGTGTTAAACTTCTTTCTGTTCTGTTTGTTCAACTAAAAGAGTTAATCCTTAGTTTTGATTGAGCCGTTCTGTAACAGTCTTTCTGTAGAAAATGCAAGTGGAGATTCGGAGCGCTAAGAGGGTAATAGTGGAAAAAGGAATGTCTCCAAATATAAACTACACAGAATCATTCTGTGAAACTTCTTTCTGATCTGTGCATTCAGCTAAGAGAGTTAAACCATACTTTTGATTGAGCAGATCTGAACACTCTTTCTGTAGAAAATGCAACTGGACATTTGGAGCGCTAAGAGAGTAGTAGTGGAAAAAGGAATATATTCAAATATAAACTACACAGAAGCATTCTGTGAAACTTCTTTCTGATGTGAGCATTCAGCTAACAGAGTTAAACCATACTTTTGATTGAGCAGTTTTGAAACACTCTGTCTGTAGAAAATGCAACTGGATATTCGTAGCGCTAAGTGGGTAATAGTGGAAAAAAGAATATGTTCAAATATAAACTACACAGAAGCATTGTATGAAACTTCTTTCTGTTCTGTGCATTCAACTAACAGAGTTGAACCTTACTTTTGATTGAGCCTTTCTGAAACACTCTTTCTGTAGAAACTGCAATTGGATATTCTGAGCGCAAAGAGGCCTCTATTGGGAAAAATAATATCTTCAAATAAAAACTACACAGAAGAATTGTGTGAAACTTATTTCTGATATGTTCTTTAAGCTAACAGAGTTAAACCATACTTTTGATTGCGCAGTTCTGAACACTCTTTCTGTAGAAAATGCAAGTGGACATTCGGAGCGCTAAGAGGGTAATAGTGGAAAAAGGAATATATTCAAATATAAACTACACAGTAGCATTCTGTGAAAATTCTTTCTGTTCTGTGCATTCAACTAACAGAGTTGAACCTTACTTTTGATTGAGCCGTTCTGAAACACTCTTTCTGTAGTAACTGCAATTGGACATGCTAAGCGCTAAGAGGCCTACATTGGGAAAAAGAATATCTTCAAATAAAAACTACACAGATGCATTCTGTGAAACTTATTTCTGATCTGTAAATTCAGTTAACAGAGATAAAACATATTTTTGATTGAGCAGTTATGAAACACTCTTTTTGTAGAAAATGCAAGTGGAGATTCGGAGCGCTAAGAGGGTAATAGTGGAAAAAGGAATGTCTTCAAATATAAACTACACAGAATCATTCGGTGAAACTTCTTTCTGATCTGTGCATTCAGCTAACAGAGTTAAACCATAGTTTTGATTGAGCAGATCTGAACACACTTTCTGTAGAAAATGCAACTGGACATTTGGAGCGCTAAGAGCGTAGTAGTGGAAAAAGGAATATATTCAAATATAAACTACACAGAAGCATTCTGTGAAACTTCTTTCTGATCTGAGCATTCAGCTAACAGAGTTAAACCATACTTTTGATTGAGCAGTTTTGAAACACTCTGTCTGTAGAAAATGCAACTGGACATTCCTAGCGCTAAGTGGGTAATAGTGGAAAAAAGAATATGTTCAAATATAAACTACACAGAAGCATTGTATGAAACTTCTTTCTGTTCTGTGCATTCAACTAACAGAGTTGAACCTTACTTTTGATTGAGCCGTTCTGAAACACTCTTTCTGTAGAAACTGCAATTGGACATTCTGAGCGCTAAGAGGCCTATATTGGGAAAAAGAATGTCTACAAATAAAAACTACACAGAAGAATTGTGTGAAACTTCTCTCTGTTCTGTTTGTTCAACTAAAAGAGTTGAACCTTAGTTTTGATTGAGCCGTTCTGAAACACTCTTTCTGTAGAAAATGCAAGTGGAGATTCGGAGCGCTAAGAGGGTAATAGTGGAAAAAGGAATGTCTCCAAATATAAACTACACAGAATCATTCTGTGAAACTTCTTTCTGATCTGTGCATTCAGCTAACAGAGTTAAACCATACTTTTGATTGAGCAGATCTGAACACTCTTTCTGTAAAAAATGCAACTGGACATTTGGAGCGCTAAGAGAGTAGTAGTGGAAAAAGGAATATATTCAAATATAAACTACACAGAAGCATTCTGTGAAACTTCTCTCTGATCTGAGCATTCAGCTAACAGAGTTAATCCATACTTTTGATTGAGCAGTTTTGAAACACTCTGTCTGTAGGAAATGCAACTGGACATTCGTAGCGCTAAGTGGGTAATAGTGGAAAAAAGAATATGTTCATATATAAACTACACAGAAGCATTGTATGAAACTACTTTCTGTTCTGTGCATTCAACTAACAGAGTTGAACCTTACTTTTGATTGAGCCTTTCTGAAACACTCTTTCTGTAGAAACTGCAATTGGACATTCTGAGCGCTAAGAGGCCTCTGTTGGGAAAAATAATATCTTCAAATAAAAACTACACAGAAGCATTGTGTGAAACTTATTTCTGATATGTTCATTAAGCTAACAGAGTTAAACCATACTTTTGATTGCGCAGTTCTGAACACTCTTTCTGTAGAAAATGCAAGTGGACATTCGGAGCGCTAAGAGGGTAATAGTGAAAAAAGGAATATATTCAAATATAAACTACACAGTAGCATTCTGTGAAAATTCTTTCTGTTCTGTGCATTCAACTAACAGATTTGAACCTTACTTTTGATTGAGCCGTTCTGAAACACTCTTTCTGTAGAAACTGCAATTGGACATGCTAAGCGCTAAGAGGCCTACATTGGGAAAAAGAATATCTTCAAATAAAAACTACACAGATGCATTCTGTGAAACTTATTTCTGATCTGTAAATTCAGTTAACAGAGATAAAACATATTTTTGATTGAGCAGTTATGAAACACTCTTTTTGTAGAAAATGCAAGTGGAGATTCGGAGCACTAAGTGGGTAATAGTGGAAAAACGAATGTCTTCAAATATAAACTACACAGAATCATTCGGTGAAACTTCTTTCTGATCTGTGCATTCAGCTAAGAGAGTTAAACCATAGTTTTGATTGAGCAGATCTGAACACTCTTTCTGTTGAAAATGCAGCTGGACATTTGGAGCAGTAAGAGCGTAGTAGTGGAAAAAGGAATATATTCAAATATAAACTACACAGAAGCATTCTGTGAAACTTCTTTCTGATCTGAGCATTCAGCTAACAGAGTTAAACCATACTTTTGATTGAGCAGTTTTGAAACACTCTGTCTGTAGAAAATGCAACTGGACATTCCTAGCGCTAAGTGGGTAATAGTGGAAAAGAGAATATGTTCAAATATAAACTACACATTAGCATTGTATGAAACTTCTTTCTGTTCTGTGCATTCAACTAACAGAGTTGAACCTTACTTTTGATTGAGCCGTTCTGAAACACTCTTTCTGTAGAAACTGCAGTTGGACATTCTGAGCGCTAAGAGGCCTATATTGGGAGAAAGAATGTCTACAAATAAAAACTACACAGAAGAATTGTGTGAAACTTCTTTCTGTTCTGTTTGTTCAACTAAAAGATTTGAACCTTAGTTTTGATTGAGCCGTTCTGAAACACTCTTTCTGTAGAAAATGCAAGTGGAGATTCGGAGCGCTAAGAGGGTAATAGTGGAAAAAGGAATGTCTCCAAATATAAACTACACAGAATCATTCTGTGAAACTTCTTTCTGATCTGTGCATTCAGCTAACAGATTTAAACCATACTTTTGATTGAGCAGATCTGAACACTCTTTCTGTAGAAAATGCAACTGGACATTTGGAGCGCTAAGAGAGTAGTAGTGGAAAAAGGAATATATTCAAATATAAACTACACAGAAGCATTCTGTGAAACTCCTTTCTGATCTGAGCATTCAGCTAACAGAGTTAAACCATACTTTTGATTGAGCAGTTTTGAAACACTCTGTCTGTAGAAAATGCAACAGGACATTCGTAGCGCTAAGTCGGTAATAGTGGAAAAAAGAATATGTTCAAATATAAACTACACAGAAGCATTGTATGAAACTTCTTTCTGTTCTGTGCATTCAACTAACAGAGTTGAAACTTACTTTTGATTGAGCCGTTCTGAAACACTCTTTCTGTAGAAACTGCAATTGGACATTCTGAGCGCTAAGAGGCCTCTATTGGGAAAAATAATATCTTCAAATAAAAACTACACAGAAGCATTGTGTGAAAATTCTTTCTGTTCTGTGCATTCAACTAACAGAGTTGAACCTTACTTTTGATTGAGCCGTTCTGAAACACTCTTTCTGTAGAAACTGCAATTGGACATGCTAAGCGCTAAGAGGCCTACATTGGGAAAAAGAATATCTTCAAATAAAAACTACACAGATGCATTGTGTGAAACTTATTTCTGATCTGTAAATTCAGTTAACAGAGATAAAACATATTTTTGATTGAGCAGTTATGAAACACTCTTTTTGTAGAAAATGCAAGTGGAGATTCGGAGCGCTAAGAGGGTAATAGTGGAAAAAGGAATGTCTTCAAATATAAACTACACAGAATCATTCGGTGAAACTTCTTTCTGATCTGTGCATTCAGCTAACAGAGTTAAACCATACTTTTGATTGAGCAGATCTGAACACTCTTTCTGTAGAAAATGCAAGTGGAGATTCGGAGCGCTAAGAGGGTAATAGTGGAAAAAGGAATGTCTCCAAATAGAAACTACACAGAATAATTCTGTGAAACTTCTTTCTGATCTGTGCATTCAGCTAACAGGGTTAAACCATAGTTTTGATTGAGCAGATCTGAACACTCTTTCTGTAGAAAATGCAGCTGGACATTTGGAGCGCTAAGAGAGTAGTAGTGGAAAAAGGAATATATTCAAATATAAACTACACAGAAGCATTCTGTGAAACTTCTTTCTGATCTGAGCATTCAGCTAACAGATTTAAACCATACTTTTGATTGAGCAGTTTTGAAACACTCTGTCTTTAGAAAATGCAACTGGACATTCGTAGCGCTAAGTGGGTAATAGTGGAAAAAAGAATATGTTCAAATATAAACTACACAGAAGCATTGTATGAAACTTCTTTCTGGTCTGTGCATTCAACTAACAGAGTTGAACCTTACTTTTGATTGAGCCTTTCTGAAACACTCTTTCTGTAGAAACTGCAATTGGACATTCTGAGCGCTAAGAGGCCTATATTGGGAAAAATAATATCTTCAAATAAAAACTACACAGAAGCATTGTGTGAAACTTATTTCTGATATGTTCATTAAGCTAACAGAGTTAAACCATACTTTTGATTGCGCAGTTCTGAACACTCTTTCTGTAGAAAATGCAAGTGGACATTCGGAGCGCTAAGAGGGTAATAGTGGAAAAAGGAATATATTCAAATATAAACTACACAGTAGAATTCTGTGAAAATTCTTTCTGTTCTGTGCATTCAACTAACAGAGTTGAACCTTACTTTTGATTGAGCCGTTCTGAAACACTCTTTCTGTAGAAACTGCAATTGGACATGCTAAGCGCTAAGAGGCCTACATTGGGAAAAAGAATATCTTCAAATAAAAACTACACAGATGCATTCTGTGAAACTTATTTCTGATCTGTAAATTCAGTTAACAGAGATAAAACATATTTTTGATTGAGCAGTTATGAAACACTCTTTTTGTAGAAAATGCAAGTGGAGATTCGGAGCGCTAAGAGGGTAATAGTGGAAAAAGGAATGTCTTCAAATATAAACTACACAGAATCATTCGGTGAAACTTCTTTCTGATCTGTGCATTCAGCTAACAGAGTTAAACCATACTTTTGATTGAGCAGATCTGAACACTCTTTCTGTTGAAAATGCAACTGGACATTTGGAGCGCTAGGAGCGTAGTAGTGGAAAAAGGAATATATTCAAATATAAACTACACAGAAGCATTCTGTGAAACTTCTTTCTGATCTGAGCATACAGCTAACAGAGTTAAACCATACTTTTGATTGAGCAGTTTTGAAACACTCTGTCTGTTGAAAATGCAACTGGACTTTCGTAGCGCTAAGTGGGTAATAGTGGAAAAAAGTATATGTTCAAATATAAACTACACAGAAGCATTGTACGAAACTTCTTTCTGTTCTGTGCATTCAACTAACAGAGTTGAACCTTACTTTTGATTGAGCCGTTCTGAAACACTCTTTCTGTAGAAACTGCAATTGGACATTCTGAGCGCTAAGAGGCATATATTGGGAAAAAGAATGTCTACAAATAAAAACTACACAGAAGAATTGTGTGAAACTTCTTTCTGTTCTGTTTGTTCAACTAAAAGAGTTGAACCTTAGTTTTGATTGAGCTGTTCTGAAACACTCTTTCTGTAGAAAATGCAAGTGGAGATTCGGAGCGCTAAGAGGGTAATAGTGGAAAAAGGAATGTCTCCAAATATAAACTACACAGAATCATTCTGTGAAACTTCTTTCTGATCTGTGCATTCAGCTAACAGAGTTAAACCATACTTTTGATTGAGCAGATCTGAACACTCTTTCTGTAGAAAATGCAACTGGACATTTGGAGCGCTAAGAGAGTAGTAGTGGAAAAAGGAATATATTCAAATATAAACTACACAGAAGCATTCTGTGAAACTTCTTTCTGATCTGAGTATTCAGCTAACAGAGTTAAACCATACTTTTGATTGAGCAGTTTTGAAACACTCTGTCTGTAGAAAATGCAACTGGACATTCGTAGCGCTAATTGGGAAATAGTGGAAAAAGGAATATGTTCAAATATAAACTACACAGAAGCATTGTATGAAACTTATTTCTGTTCTGTGCATTCAACTAACGGAGTTGAACCTTACTTTTGATTGAGCCTTTCTGAAACGCTCTTTCTGTAGAAACTGCAATTGGACATTCTGAGCGCTAAGAGGCGTATATTGGGAAAAATAATATCTTCAAATAAAAACTACACAGAAGCATTGTGTGAAACTTATTTCTGATATTTTCATTAAGCTAACAGAGTTAAACCATACTTTTGATTGCGCAGTTCTGAACACTCTTTCTGTAGAAAATGCAAGTGGACATTCGGAGCGCTAAGAGGGTAATAGTGGAAAATGGAATATATTCAAATATAAACTACACAGTAGCATTCTGTGAAAATTCTTTCTGTTCTGTGCATTCAACTAACAGAGTTGAACCTTACTTTTGATTGAGCCGTTCTGAAACACTCTTTCTGTAGAAACTGCAATTGGACATGCTAAGCGCTAAGAGGCCTACATTGGGAAAAAGAATATCTTCAAATAAAAACTACACAGATGCATTCTGTGAAACTTATTTCTGATCTGTAAATTCAGTTAACAGAGATAAAACATATTTTTGATTGAGCAGTTATGAAACACTCTTTTTGTAGAAAATGCAAGTGGAGATTCGGAGCGCTAAGAGGGTAATAGTGGAAAAAGGAATGTCTTCAAATATAAACTACACAGAATCATTCGGTGAAACTTCTTTCTGATCTGTGCATTCAGCTAACAGAGTTAAACCATACTTTTGATTGAGCAGATCTGAACACTCTTTCTGTTGAAAATGCAACTGGACATTTGGAGCGCTAGGAGCGTAGTAGTGGAAAAAGGAATATATTCAAATATAAACTACACAGAAGCATTCTGTGAAACTTCTTTCTGATCTGAGCATACAGCTAACAGAGTTAAACCATACTTTTGATTGAGCAGTTTTGAAACACTCTGTCTGTTGAAAATGCAACTGGACTTTCGTAGCGCTAAGTGGGTAATAGTGGAAAAAAGTATATGTTCAAATATAAACTACACAGAAGCATTGTACGAAACTTCTTTCTGTTCTGTGCATTCAACTAACAGAGTTGAACCTTACTTTTGATTGAGCCGTTCTGAAACACTCTTTCTGTAGAAACTGCAATTGGACATTCTGAGCGCTAAGAGGCCTATATTGGGAAAAAGAATGTCTACAAATAAAACTACACAGAAGAATTGTGTGAAACTTCTTTCTGTTCTGTTTGTTCAACTAAAAGAGTTGAACCTTAGTTTTGATTGAGCCGTTCTGAAACACTCTTTCTGTAGAAAATGCAAGTGGAGATTCGGAGCGCTAAGAGGGTAATAGTGGAAAAAGGAATGTCTCCAAATATAAACTACACAGAATCATTCTGTGAAACTTCTTTCTGATCTGTGCATTCAGCTAACAGAGTTAAACCATACTTTTGATTGAGCAGATCTGAACACTCTTTCTGTAGAAAATGCAACTGGACATTTGGAGCGCTAAGAGAGTAGTAGTGGAAAAAGGAATATATTCAAATATAAACTACACAGAAGCATTCTGTGAAACTTCTTTCTGATCTGAGCATTCAGCTAACGGAGTTAAACCATACTTATGATTGAGCAGTTTTGAAACACTCTGTCTGTAGAAAATGCAACTGGACATTCGTAGCGCTAAGTGGGTAATAGTGGAAAAAAGAATATGTTCAAATATAAACTACACAGAAGCATTGTATGAAACTTCTTTCTGTTCTGTGCATTCAACTAACAGAGTTGAACCTTACTTTTGATTGAGCCTTTCTGAAACACTCTTTCTGTAGAAACTGCAATTGGACATTCTGAGCGCTAAGAGAACTATATTGGGAAAAATAATATCTTCAAATAAAAACTACACAGAAGCATTGTGTGAAACTTATTTCTGATATGTTCATTAAGCTAACAGAGTTAAACCATACTTTTGATTGCGCAGTTCTGAACACTCTTTCTGTAGAAAATGCAAGTGGACATTCGGAGCGCTAAGAGGGTAATAGTGGAAAAAGGAATATATTCAAATATAAACTACACAGTAGCATTCTGTGAAAATTCTTTCTGTTCTGTGCATTCAACTAACAGAGTTGAACCTTACTTTTGATTGAGCCGTTCTGAAACACTCTTTCTGTAGAAACTGCAATTGGACATGCTAAGCGCTAAGAGGCCTACATTGGGAAAAAGAATATCTTCAAATAAAAACTACACAGATGCATTCTGTGAAACTTATTTCTGATCTGTAAACTCAGTTAACAGAGATAAAACATATTTTTGATTGAGCAGTTATGAAACACTCTTTTTGTAGAAAATGCAAGTGGAGATTCGTAGCGCTAAGAGGGTAATAGTGGAAAAAGGAATGTCTTCAAATATAAACTACACAGAATCATTCGGTGAAACATCTTTCTGATCTGTGCATTCAGCTAACAGAGTTAAACCATACTTTTGATTGAGCAGATCTGAACACTCTTTCTGTAGAAAATGCAACTGGACTTTTGGAGCGCTAAGAGCGTAGTAGTGGAAAAAGGAATATATTCAAATATAAACTACACAGAAGCATTCTGTGAAACTTCTTTCTGATCTGAGCATTCAGCTAACAGAGTTAAACCATACTTTTGATTGAGCAGTTTTGAAACACTCTGTCTGTAGAAAATGCAACTGGACATTCGTAGCGCTAAGTGGGTAATAGTGGAAAAAAGAATATGTTCAAATATAAACTACACAGAAGCATTGTATGAAACTTCTTTCTGTTCTGTGCATTCAACTAACAGAGTTGAACCATACTTTTGATTGAGCCTTTCTGAAACACTCTTTCTGTAGAAACGGCAATTGGACATTCTGAGCGCTAAGAGGCCTCTATTGGGAAAAATAATATCTTCAAATAAAAACTACACAGAAGCATTGTGTGAAACTTATTTCTGATATGTTCATTAAGCTAACAGAGTTAAACCATACTTTTGATTGCGCAGTTCTGAACACTCTTTCTGTAGAAAATGCAAGTGGACATTCGGAGCGCTAAGAGGGTAATAGTGGAATAAGGAATATATTCAAATATAAACTACACAGTAGCATTCTGTGAAAATCCTTTCTGTTCTGTGCATTCAACTAACAGAGTTGAACCTTACTTTTAATTGAGCCGTTCTGAAACACTCTTTCTGTAGAAACTGCAATTGGACATGCTAAGCGCTAAGAGGCCTACATTGGGAAAAAGAATATCTTCAAATAAAAACTACACAGATGCATTCTGTGAAACTTATTTCTGATCTGTAAATTCAGTTAACAGAGATAAAACATATTTTTGATTGAGCAGTTATGAAACACTCTTTTTGTAGAAAATGCAAGTGGAGATTCGGAGCGCTAAGAGGGTAATAGTGGAAAAAGGAATGTCTTCAAATATAAACTACACAGAATCGTTCGGTGAAACTTCTTTCTGATCTGTGCATTCAGCTAGCAGAGGTAAACCATACCTTTGATTGAGCAGATGTGAACACTCTTTCTGTAGAAAATGCAACTGGACATTTGGAGCGCTAAGAGCGTAGTAGTGGAAAAAGGAATATATTCAAACATAAACTACACAGAAGCATTCTGTGAAATTTCTTTCTGATCTGAGCATTCAGCTAACAGAGTTAAACCATACTTTTGATTGAGCAGTTTTGAAACACTCTGTCTGTAGAAAATGCAACTGGACATTCGTAGCGCTAAGTGGGTAATAGTGGAAAAGAGAATATGTTCAAATATAAACTACACAGAACATTGTATGAAACTTCTTTCTGTTCTGTGCATTCAACTAACAGAGTTGAACCTTACTTTTGATTGAGCCGTTCTGAAACACTCTTTCTGTAGAAACTGCAATTGGACATTCTGAACGCTAAGAGGCCTATATTGGGAAAAAGAATGTCTACAAATAAAAACTACACAGAAGAATTGTGTGAAACTTCTTTCTGTTCTGTTTGTTCAACTAAAAGAGTTGAACCTTAGTTTTGATTGAGCCGTTCTGAAACACTCTTTCTGTAGAAAATGCAAGTGGAGATTCGGAGCGCTAAGAGGGTAATAGTGGAAAAAGGAATGTCTCCAAATATAAACTACACAGAATCATTCTGTGAAACTTCTTTCTGATCTGTGCATTCAGCTAACAGATTTAAACCATACTTTTGATTGAGCAGATCTGAACACTCTTTCTGTAGAAAATGCAACTGGACATTTGGAGCGCTAAGAGAGTAGTAGTGGAAAAAGGAATATATTCAAATATAAACTACACAGAAGCATTCTGTGAAACTTCTTTCTGATCTGAGCATTCAGCTAACGGAGTTAAACCATACTTATGATTGAGCAGTTTTGAAACACTCTGTCTGTAGAAAATGCAACTGGACATTCGTAGCGCTAAGTGGGTAATAGTGGAAAAAAGAATATGTTCAAATACAAACTACACAGAAGCATTGTATGAAACTTCTTTCTGTTCTGTGCATTCAACTAACAGAGTTGAACCTTACTTTTGATTGAGCCTTTCTGAAACACTCTTTCTGTAGAAACTGCAATTGGACATTCTGAGCGCTAAGAGACCTATATTGGGAAAAATAATATCTTCAAATAAAAACTACACAGAAGCATTGTGTGAAACTTATTTCTGATATGTTCATTAAGCTAACAGAGTTAAACCATACTTTTGATTGCGCAGTTCTGAACACTCTTTCTGTAGAAAATGCAAGTGGACATTCGGAGCGCTAAGAGGGTAATAGTGGAAAAAGGAATATATTCAAATATAAACTACACAGTAGCATTCTGTGAAAATTCTTTCTGTTCTGTGCATTCAACTAACAGAGTTGAACCTTACTTTTGATTGAGCCGTTCTGAAACACTCTTTCTGTAGAAACTGCAATTGGACATGCTAAGCGCTAAGAGGCCTACATTGGGAAAAAGAATATCTTCAAATAAAAACTACACAGATGCATTCTGTGAAACTTATTTCTGATCTGTAAACTCAGTTAACAGAGATAAAACATATTTTTGATTGAGCAGTTATGAAACACTCTTTTTGTAGAAAATGCAAGTGGAGATTCGTAGCGCTAAGAGGGTAATAGTGGAAAAAGGAATGTCTTCAAATATAAACTACACAGAATCATTCGGTGAAACAACTTTCTGATCTGTGCATTCAGCTAACAGAGTTAAACCATACTTTTGATTGAGCAGATCTGAACACTCTTTCTGTAGAAAATGCAACTGGACATTTGGAGCGCTAAGAGCGTAGTAGTGGAAAAAGGAATATATTCAAATATAAACTACACAGAAGCATTCTGTGAAACTTCTTTCTGATCTGAGCATTCAGCTAACAGAGTTAAACCATACTTTTGATTGAGCAGTTTTGAAACACTCTGTCTGTAGAAAATGCAACTGGACATTCGTAGCGCTAAGTGGGTAATAGTGGAAAAAAGAATATGTTCAAATATAAACTACACAGAAGCATTGTATGAAACTTCTTTCTGTTCTGTGCATTCAACTAACAGAGTTGAACCTTACTTTTGATTGAGCCGTTCTGAAACACTCTTTCTGTAGAAACTGCAATTGGACATTCTGAGCGCTAAGAGGCCTATATTGGGAAAAAGAATGTCTACAAATAAAAACTACACAGAAGAATTGTGTGAAACTTCTTTCTGTTCTGTTTGTTCAACTAAAAGATTTGAACCTTAGTTTTGATTGAGCCGTTCTGAAACACTCTTTCTGTAGAAAATGCAAGTGGAGTTTCAGAGCGCTAAGAGGGTAATAGTGGAAAAAGGAATGTCTCCAAATATAAACTACACGGAATCATTCTGTGAAACTTCTTTCTGATCTGTGCATTCAGCTAACAGAGTTAAACCATACTTTTGATTGAGCAGATCTGAAAACTCTTTCTGTAGAAAATGCAACTGGACATTTGGAGCGCTAAGAGAGTAGTAGTGGAAAAAGGAATATATTCAAATATAAACTACACAGAAGCATTCTGTGAAACTACTTTCTGATCTGAGCATTCAGCTAACAGAGTTAAACCATACTTTTGATTGAGCAGTTTTGAAACACTCTGTCTGTAGAAAATGCAACTGGACATTCGTAGCGCTAAGTGGGTAATAGTGGAAAAAAGAATATGTTCAAATATAAACTACACAGAAGCATTGTATGAAACTTCTTTCTGTTCTGTGCATTCAACTAACAGAGTTGAACCTTACTTTTGATTGAGCCGTTCTGAAACACTCTTTCTGTAGAAACTGCAATTGGACATTCTGAGCGCTAAGAGGCCTATATTGGGAAAAAGAATGTCTACAAATAAAAACTACACAGAAGAATTGTGTGAAACTTCATTCTGTTCTGTTTGTTCAACTAAAAGATTTGAACCTTAGTTTTGATTGAGCCGTTCTGAAACACTCTTTCTGTAGAAACTGCAATTGGACATGCTAAGCGCTAAGAGGCCTACATTGGGAAAAAGAATATCTTCAAATAAAAACTACACAGATGCATTCTGTGAAACTTATTTCTGATCTGTAAATTCAGTTAACAGAGATAAAATATATTTTTGATTGAGCAGTTATGAAACACTCTTTTTGTAGAAAATGCAAGTGGAGATTCGGAGCGCTAAGAGGGTAATAGTGGAAAAAGGAATGTCTTCAAATATAAACTACACAGAATCATTCGGTGAAACTTCTTTCTGATCTGTGCATTCAGCTAACAGAGTTAAACCATACTTTTGATTGAGCAGATCTGAACACTCTTTCTGTAGAAAATGCAACTGGACATTTGGAGCGCTAAGAGCGTAGTAGTGGAAAAAGGAATATATTCAAATATAAACTACCCAGAAGCATTCTGTGAAACTTCTTTCTGATCTGAGCATTCAGCTAACAGAGTTAAACCATACTTTTGATTGAGCAGTTTTGAAACACTCTGTCTGTAGAAAATGCAACTGGACATTCGTAGCGCTAAGTGGGTAATAGTGGAAAAAAGAATATGTTCAAATATAGACTACACAGAAGCATTGTATGAAACTTCTTTCTGTTCTGTGCATTCAACTAACAGAGTTGAACCTTACTTTTGATTGAGCCGTTCTGAAACACTCTTTCTGTAGAAACTGCAATTGGACATTCTGAGAGCTAAGTGGCCTATATTGGGAAAAAGAATGTCTACAAATAAAAACTACACAGAAGAATTGTGTGAAACTTATTTCTGTTCTGTTTGTTCAACTAAAAGAGTTGAACTTTAGTTTTGATTGAGCCGTTCTGAAACACTCTTTCTGTAGAAAATGCAAGTGGAGATTCGGAGCGCTAAGAGGGTAATAGTGGAAAACGGAATGTCTTCAAATATAAACTACACAGAATCATTCGGTGAAACTTCTTTCTGATCTGTGCATTCAGCTAACAGAGTTAAACCATACTTTTGATTGAGCAGATCTGAACACTCTTTCTGTAGAAAATGCAACTGGACATTTGGAGCGCTAAGAGCGTAGTAGTGGAAAAAGGAATATATTCAAATATAAACTACACAGAAGCATTCTGTGAAACTTCTTTCTGATCTGAGCATTCAGCTAACAGAGTTAAACCATACTTTTGATTGAGCAGTTTTGAAACACTCTGTCTGTAGAAAATGCAACTGGACATTCGTAGCGCCAAGTGGGTAATAGTGGAAAAAAGAATATGTTCATATATAAACTACACAGAAGCATTGTATGAAATTTCTTTCTGTTCTGTGCATTCAACTAACAGAGTTGAACCTTAGTTTTGATTGAGCCTTTCTGAAACACTCTTTCTGTAGAAACTGCAATTGGACATTCTGAGCGCTAAGAGGCCTATATTGGGAAAAATAATATCTTCAAATAAAAACTACACAGAAGCATTGTGTGAAACTTATTTCTGATATGTTCATTAAGCTAACAGAGTTAAACCATACTTTTGATTGCGCAGTTCTGAACACTCTTTCTGTAGAAAATTCAAGTGGACATTCGGAGCGCTAAGAGGGTAATAGTGGAAAAAGGAATATATTCAAATATAAACTACACAGTAGCATTCTGTGAAAATTCTTTCTGTTCTGTGCATTCAACTAACAGAGTTGAACCTTAGTTTTGATTGAGCCGTTCTGAAACACTCTTTCTGTAGAAACTGCAATTGGACATGCTAAGCGCTAAGAGGCCTACATTGGGAAAAAGAATATCTTCAAATAAAAACTACACAGATGCATTCTGTGAAACATATTTCTGATCTGTAAATTCAGTTAACAGAGATAAAACATATTTTTGATTGAGCAGCTATGAAACACTCTTTTTGTAGAAAATGCAAGTGGAGATTCGGAGCGCTAAGAGGGTAATAGTGGAAAAAGGAATGTCTTCAAATATAAACTACACAGAATCATTCGGTGAAACTTCTTTCTGATCTGTGCATTCAGCTAACAGAGTTAAACCATACTTTTGATTGAGCAGATCTGAACACTCTTTCTGTAGAAAATGCAACTGGACATTTGGAGCGCTAAGAGAGTAGTAGTGGAAAAAGGAATATATTCAAATATAAACTACACAGAAGCATTCTGTGAAACTTCTTTCTGATCTGAGCATTCAGCTAACAGAGTTAAACCATACTTTTGATTGAGCAGTTTTGAAACACTCTGTCTGTAGAAAATGCAACTGGACATTCGTAGCGCTAAGTGGGTAATAGTGGAAAAAAGAATATGTTCAAATATAAACTACACAGAAGCATTGTATGAAACTTCTTTCTGTTCTGTGCATTCAACTAACAGAGTTGAACCTTACTATTGATTGAGCCGTTCTGAAACACTCTTTCTGTAGAAACTGCAATTGGACATTCTGAGCGCTAGGAGGCCTATATTGGGAAAAAGAATGTCTACAAATAAAAACTACACAGAAGAATTGTGTGAAACTATTTTCTGTTCTGTTTGTTCAACTAAAAGAGTTGAACCTTAGTTTTGATTGAGCCGTTCTGAATCACTCTTTCTGTAGAAAATGCAAGTGGAGATTCGGAGCGCTAAGAGGGTAATAGTGGAAAAAGGAATGTCTCCAAATATAAACTACACAGAATCATTCTGTGAAATTTATTTCTGATCTGTGCATTCAGCTAACAGAGTTAAACCATACTTTTGATTGAGCAGATCTGAACACTCTTTCTGTAGAAAATGCAACTGGACATTTGGAGCGCTAAGAGAGTAGTAGTGGAAAAAGGAATATATTCAAATATAAACTACACAGAAGCATTCTGTGAAACTTCTTTCTGATCTGAGCATTCAGCTAACAGAGTTAAACCATACTTTTGATTGAGCAGTTTTGAAACACTCTTTCTGTAGAAAATGCAACTGGACATTCGTAGCGCTAAGAGGGTAACAGTGGATAAAAGAATATGTTCAAATATAAACTACACAGAAGCATTGTATGAAACTTCTTTCTGTTCTGTGCATTCAACTAACAGAGTTGAACCTTACTTTTGATTGAGCCTTTCTGAAACACTCTTTCTGTAGAAACTGCAATTGGACATTCTGAGCGCTAAGAGGCCTCTATTGGGAAAAATAATATCTTCAAATAAAAACTACACAGAAGCATTGTGTGAAACTTATTTCTGATATGTTCATTAAGCTAACAGAGTTAAACCATACTTTTGATTGCGCAGTTCTGAACACTCTTTCTGTAGAAAATGCAAGTGGACATTCGGAGCGCTAAGAGGGTAATAGTGGAAAAAGGAATATATTCAAATATAAACTACACAGTAGCATTCTGTGAAAATTCTTTCTGTTCTGTGCATTCAACTAACAGAGTTGAACCTTACTTTTGATTGAGCCGTTCTGAAACACTCTTTCTGTAGAAACTGCAATTGGACATGCTAAGCGCTAAGAGGCCTACATTGGGAAAAAGAATATCTTCAAATAAAAACTACCCAGATGCATTCTGTGAAACTTATTTCTGATCTGTAAATTCAGTTAACAGAGATAAAACATATTTTTGATTGAGCAGTTATGAAACACTCTTTTTGTAGAAAATGCAAGTGGAGATTCGGAGCGCTAAGAGGGTAATAGTGGAAAAAGGAATGTCTTCAAATATAAACTACACAGAATCATTCGGTGAAACTTTTTTCTGATCTGTTCATTCAGCTAACAGAGTTAAACCATACTTTTGATTGAGCAGATCTGAACACTCTTTGTGTAGAAAATGCAACTGGACATTTGGAGCGCTAAGAGCGAAGTGGTGGAAAAAGGAATATATTCAAATATAAACTACACAGAAGCATTCTGTGAAACTTCTTTCTGATCTGAGCATTCAGCTAACAGAGTTAAACCATACTTTTGATTGAGCAGTTTTGAAACACTCTGTCTGTAGAAAATGCAACTGGACATTCGTAGCGCTAAGTGGGTAATAGTGGAAAAAAGAATATGTTCAAATATAAACTACACAGAAGCATTGTATGAAACTTCTTTCTGTTCTGTGCATTCAACTAACAGAGTTGAACCTTACTTTTGATTGAGCCGTTCTGAAACACTCTTTCTGTAGAAACTGCAATTGGACATTCTGAGCGCTAAGAGGCCTATATTGGGAAAAAGAATGTCTACAAATAAAAACTACACAGAAGAATTGTGTGAAACTTCTTTCTGTTCTGTTTGTTCAACTAAAAGATTTGAACCTTAGTTTTGATTGAGCCGTTCTGAAACACTCTTTCTGTAGAAAATGCAAGTGGAGTTTCAGAGCGCTAAGAGGGTAATAGTGGAAAAAGGAATGTCTCCAAATATAAACTACACGGAATCATTCTGTGAAACTTCTTTCTGATCTGTGCATTCAGCTAACAGAGTTAAACCATACTTTTGATTGAGCAGATCTGAAAACTCTTTCTGTAGAAAATGCAACTGGACATTTGGAGCGCTAAGAGAGTAGTAGTGGAAAAAGGAATATATTCAAATATAAACTACACAGAAGCATTCTGTGAAACTACTTTCTGATCTGAGCATTCAGCTAACAGAGTTAAACCATACTTTTGATTGAGCAGTTTTGAAACACTCTGTCTGTAGAAAATGCAACTGGACATTCGTAGCGCTAAGTGGGTAATAGTGGAAAAAAGAATATGTTCAAATATAAACTACACAGAAGCATTGTATGAAACTTCTTTCTGTTCTGTGCATTCAACTAACAGAGTTGAACCTTACTTTTGATTGAGCCGTTCTGAAACACTCTTTCTGTAGAAACTGCAATTGGACATTCTGAGCGCTAAGAGGCCTATATTGGGAAAAAGAATGTCTACAAATAAAAACTACACAGAAGAATTGTGTGAAACTTCATTCTGTTCTGTTTGTTCAACTAAAAGATTTGAACCTTAGTTTTGATTGAGCCGTTCTGAAACACTCTTTCTGTAGAAACTGCAATTGGACATGCTAAGCGCTAAGAGGCCTACATTGGGAAAAAGAATATCTTCAAATAAAAACTACACAGATGCATTCTGTGAAACTTATTTCTGATCTGTAAATTCAGTTAACAGAGATAAAATATATTTTTGATTGAGCAGTTATGAAACACTCTTTTTGTAGAAAATGCAAGTGGAGATTCGGAGCGCTAAGAGGGTAATAGTGGAAAAAGGAATGTCTTCAAATATAAACTACACAGAATCATTCGGTGAAACTTCTTTCTGATCTGTGCATTCAGCTAACAGAGTTAAACCATACTTTTGATTGAGCAGATCTGAACACTCTTTCTGTAGAAAATGCAACTGGACATTTGGAGCGCTAAGAGCGTAGTAGTGGAAAAAGGAATATATTCAAATATAAACTACCCAGAAGCATTCTGTGAAACTTCTTTCTGATCTGAGCATTCAGCTAACAGAGTTAAACCATACTTTTGATTGAGCAGTTTTGAAACACTCTGTCTGTAGAAAATGCAACTGGACATTCGTAGCGCTAAGTGGGTAATAGTGGAAAAAAGAATATGTTCAAATATAAACTACACAGAAGCATTGTATGAAACTTCTTTCTGTTCTGTGCATTCAACTAACAGAGTTGAACCTTACTTTTGATTGAGCCGTTCTGAAACACTCTTTCTGTAGAAACTGCAATTGGACATTCTGAGCGCTAAGTGGCCTATATTGGGAAAAAGAATGTCTACAAATAAAAACTACACAGAAGAATTGTGTGAAACTTATTTCTGTTCTGTTTGTTCAACTAAAAGAGTTGAACTTTAGTTTTGATTGAGCCGTTCTGAAACACTCTTTCTGTAGAAAATGCAAGTGGAGATTCGGAGCGCTAAGAGGGTAATAGTGGAAAACGGAATGTCTTCAAATATAAACTACACAGAATCATTCGGTGAAACTTCTTTCTGATCTGTGCATTCAGCTAACAGAGTTAAACCATACTTTTGATTGAGCAGATCTGAACACTCTTTCTGTAGAAAATGCAACTGGACATTTGGAGCGCTAAGAGCGTAGTAGTGGAAAAAGGAATATATTCAAATATAAACTACACAGAAGCATTCTGTGAAACTTCTTTCTGATCTGAGCATTCAGCTAACAGAGTTAAACCATACTTTTGATTGAGCAGTTTTGAAACACTCTGTCTGTAGAAAATGCAACTGGACATTCGTAGCGCCAAGTGGGTAATAGTGGAAAAAAGAATATGTTCATATATAAACTACACAGAAGCATTGTATGAAATTTCTTTCTGTTCTGTGCATTCAACTAACAGAGTTGAACCTTAGTTTTGATTGAGCCTTTCTGAAACACTCTTTCTGTAGAAACTGCAATTGGACATTCTGAGCGCTAAGAGGCCTATATTGGGAAAAATAATATCTTCAAATAAAAACTACACAGAAGCATTGTGTGAAACTTATTTCTGATATGTTCATTAAGCTAACAGAGTTAAACCATACTTTTGATTGCGCAGTTCTGAACACTCTTTCTGTAGAAAATTCAAGTGGACATTCGGAGCGCTAAGAGGGTAATAGTGGAAAAAGGAATATATTCAAATATAAACTACACAGTAGCATTCTGTGAAAATTCTTTCTGTTCTGTGCATTCAACTAACAGAGTTGAACCTTACTTTTGATTGAGCCGTTCTGAAACACTCTTTCTGTAGAAACTGCAATTGGACATGCTAAGCGCTAAGAGGCCTACATTGGGAAAAAGAATATCTTCAAATAAAAACTACACAGATGCATTCTGTGAAACATATTTCTGATCTGTAAATTCAGTTAACAGAGATAAAACATATTTTTGATTGAGCAGCTATGAAACACTCTTTTTGTAGAAAATGCAAGTGGAGATTCGGAGCGCTAAGAGGGTAATAGTGGAAAAAGGAATGTCTTCAAATATAAACTACACAGAATCATTCGGTGAAACTTCTTTCTGATCTGTGCATTCAGCTAACAGAGTTAAACCATACTTTTGATTGAGCAGATCTGAACACTCTTTCTGTAGAAAATGCAACTGGACATTTGGAGCGCTAAGAGAGTAGTAGTGGAAAAAGGAATATATTCAAATATAAACTACACAGAAGCATTCTGTGAAACTTCTTTCTGATCTGAGCATTCAGCTAACAGAGTTAAACCATACTTTTGATTGAGCAGTTTTGAAACACTCTGTCTGTAGAAAATGCAACTGGACATTCGTAGCGCTAAGTGGGTAATAGTGGAAAAAAGAATATGTTCAAATATAAACTACACAGAAGCATTGTATGAAACTTCTTTCTGTTCTGTGCATTCAACTAACAGAGTTGAACCTTACTATTGATTGAGCCGTTCTGAAACACTCTTTCTGTAGAAACTGCAATTGGACATTCTGAGCGCTAGGAGGCCTATATTGGGAAAAAGAATGTCTACAAATAAAAACTACACAGAAGAATTGTGTGAAACTTCTTTCTGTTCTGTTTGTTCAACTAAAAAAGTTGAACCTTAGTTTTGATTGAGCCGTTCTGAAACACTCTTTCTGTAGAAAATGCAAGTGGAGATTCGGAGCGCTAAGAGGGTAATAGTGGAAAAAGGAATGTCTCCAAATATAAACTACACAGAATCATTCTGTGAAACTTCTTTCTGATCTGTGCATTCAGCTAACAGAGTTAAACCATACTTTTGATTGAGCAGATCTGAACACTCTTTCTGTAGAAAATGCAACTGGACATTTGGAGCGCTAAGAGAGTAGTAGTGGAAAAAGGAATATATTCAAATATAAACTACACAGAAGCATTCTGTGAAACTTCTTTCTGATCTGAGCATTCAGCTAACAGAGTTAAACCATACTTTTGATTGAGCAGTTTTGAAACACTCTGTCTGTAGAAAATGCAACTGGACATTCGTAGCGCTAAGTGGGTAATAGTGGAAAAAAGAATATGTTCAAATATAAACTACACAGAAGCATTGTATGAAACTTCTTTCGGTTCTGTGCATTCAACTAACAGAGTTGAACCTTACTTTTGATTGAGCCGTTCTGAAACTCTCTTTCTGTAGAAACTGCAATTGGACATTCTGAGCGCTAAGAGGCCTATATTGGGAAAAAGAATGTCTACAAATAAAAACTACACAGAAGAATTGTGTGAAACTTCTTTCTGTTCTGTTTGTTCAACTAAAAGAGTTGAACCTTAGTTTTGATTGAGCCGTTCTGAAACACTCTTTCTGTAGAAAATGCAAGTGGAGATTCGGAGCGCTAAGAGGGTAATAGTGGAAAAAGGAATGTCTCCAAATATAAACTACACAGAATCATTCTGTGAAACTTCTTTCTGATCTGTGCATTCAGCTAACAGAGTTAAAACATACTTTTGATTGAGCAGATCTGAACACTCTTTCTGTAGAAAATGCAACTGGACATTTGGAGCGCTAAGAGAGTAGTAGTGGAAAAAGGAATATATTCAAATATAAACTACACAGAAGCATTCTGTGAAACTTCTTTCTGATCTGAGCATTCAGCTAACGGAGTTAAACCATACTTATGATTGAGCAGTTTTGAAACACTCTGTCTGTAGAAAATGCAACTGGACATTCGTAGCGCTAAGAGGGTAATAGTGGAAAAAAGAATATGTTCAAATATAAACTACACAGAAGCATTGTATGAAACTTCTTTCTGTTCTGTGCATTCAACTAACAGAGTTGAACCTTACTTTTGATTGAGCCTTTCTGAAACACTCTTTCTGTAGAAACTGCAATTGGACATTCTGAGCGCTAAGAGACCTATATTGGGAAAAATAATATCTTCAAATAAAAACTACACAGAAGCATTGTGTGAAACTTATTTCTGATATGTTCATTAAGCTAACAGAGTTAAACCATACTTTTGATTGCGCAGTTCTGAACACTCTTTCTGTAGAAAATGCAAGTGGACATTCGGAGCGCTAAGAGGGTAATAGTGGAAAAAGGAATATATTCAAATATAAACTACACAGTAGCATTCTGTGAAAATTCTTTCTGTTCTGTGCATTCAACTAACAGAGTTGAACCTTACTTTTGATTGAGCCGTTCTGAAACACTCTTTCTGTAGAAACTGCAATTGGACATGCTAAGCGCTAAGAGGCCTACATTGGGAAAAAGAATATCTTCAAATAAAAACTACACAGATGCATTCTGTGAAACTTATTTCTGATCTGTAAACTCAGTTAACAGAGATAAAACATATTTTTGATTGAGCAGTTATGAAACACTCTTTTTGTAGAAAATGCAAGTGGAGATTCGTAGCGCTAAGAGGGTAATAGTGGAAAAAGGAATGTCTTCAAATATAAACTACACAGAATCATTCGGTGAAACATCTTTCTGATCTGTGCATTCAGCTAACAGAGTTAAACCATACTTTTGATTGAGCAGATCTGAACACTCTTTCTGTAGAAAATGCAACTGGACATTTGGAGCGCTAAGAGCGTAGTAGTGGAAAAAGGAATATATTCAAATATAAACTACACAGAAGCATTCTGTGAAACTTCTTTCTGATCTGAGCATTCAGCTAACAGAGTTAAACCATACTTTTGATTGAGCAGTTTTGAAACACTCTGTCTGTAGAAAATGCAACTGGACATTCGTAGCGCTAAGTGGGTAATAGTGGAAAAAAGAATATGTTCAAATATAAACTACACAGAAGCATTGTATGAAACTTCTTTCTGTTCTGTGCATTCAACTAACAGAGTTGAACCTTACTTTTGATTGAGCCGTTCTGAAACACTCTTTCTGTAGAAACTGCAATTGGACATTCTGAGCGCTAAGAGGCCTATATTGGGAAAAAGAATGTCTACAAATAAAAACTACACAGAAGAATTGTGTGAAACTTCTTTCTGTTCTGTTTGTTCAACTAAAAGATTTGAACCTTAGTTTTGATTGAGCCGTTCTGAAACACTCTTTCTGTAGAAAATGCAAGTGGAGTTTCAGAGCGCTAAGAGGGTAATAGTGGAAAAAGGAATGTCTCCAAATATAAACTACACGGAATCATTCTGTGAAACTTCTTTCTGATCTGTGCATTCAGCTAACAGAGTTAAACCATACTTTTGATTGAGCAGATCTGAAAACTCTTTCTGTAGAAAATGCAACTGGACATTTGGAGCGCTAAGAGAGTAGTAGTGGAAAAAGGAATATATTCAAATATAAACTACACAGAATCATTCTGTGAAACTACTTTCTGATCTGAGCATTCAGCTAACAGAGTTAAACCATACTTTTGATTGAGCAGTTTTGAAACACTCTGTCTGTAGAAAATGCAACTGGACATTCGTAGCGCTAAGTGGGTAATAGTGGAAAAAAGAATATATTCAAATATAAACTACACAGAAGCATTGTATGAAACTTCTTTCTGTTCTGTGCATTCAACTAACAGAGTTGAACCTTACTTTTGATTGAGCCGTTCTGAAACACTCTTTCTGTAGAAACTGCAATTGGACATTCTGAGCGCTAAGAGGCCTATACTGGGAAAAAGAATGTCTACAAATAAAAACTACACAGAAGAATTGTGTGAAACTTCATTCTGTTCTGTTTGTTCAACTAAAAGATTTGAACCTTAGTTTTGATTGAGCCGTTCTGAAACACTCTTTCTGTAGAAACTGCAATTGGACATGCTAAGCGCTAAGAGGCCTACATTGGGAAAAAGAATATCTTCAAATAAAAACTACACAGATGCATTCTGTGAAACTTATTTCTGATCTGTAAATTCAGTTAACAGAGATAAAACATATTTTTGATTGAGCAGTTATGAAACACTCTTTTTGTAGAAAATGCAAGTGGAGATTCGGAGCGCTAAGAGGGTAATAGTGGAAAACGGAATGTCTTCAAATATAAACTACACAGAATCATTCGGTGAAACTTCTTTCTGATCTGTGCATTCAGCTAACAGAGTTAAACCATACTTTTGATTGAGCAGATCTGAACACTCTTTCTGTAGAAAATGCAACTGGACATTTGGAGCGCTAAGAGCGTAGTAGTGGAAAAAGGAATATATTCAAATATAAACTACACAGAAGCATTCTGTGAAACTTCTTTCTGATCTGAGCATTCAGCTAACAGAGTTAAACCATACTTTTGATTGAGCAGTTTTGAAACACTCTGTCTGTAGAAAATGCAACTGGACATTCGTAGCGCCAAGTGGGTAATAGTGGAAAAAAGAATATGTTCATATATAAACTACACAGAAGCATTGTATGAAATTTCTTTCTGTTCTGTGCATTCAACTAACAGAGTTGAACCTTAGTTTTGATTGAGCCTTTCTGAAACACTCTTTCTGTAGAAACTGCAATTGGACATTCTGAGCGCTAAGAGGCCTATATTGGGAAAAATAATATCTTCAAATAAAAACTACACAGAAGCATTGTGTGAAACTTATTTCTGATATGTTCATTAAGCTAACAGAGTTAAACCATACTTTTGATTGCGCAGTTCTGAACACTCTTTCTGTAGAAAATTCAAGTGGACATTCGGAGCGCTAAGAGGGTAATAGTGGAAAAAGGAATATATTCAAATATAAACTACACAGTAGCATTCTGTGAAAATTCTTTCTGTTCTGTGCATTCAACTAACAGAGTTGAACCTTACTTTTGATTGAGCCGTTCTGAAACACTCTTTCTGTAGAAACTGCAATTGGACATGCTAAGCGCTAAGAGGCCTACATTGGGAAAAAGAATATCTTCAAATAAAAACTACACAGATGCATTCTGTGAAACATATTTCTGATCTGTAAATTCAGTTAACAGAGATAAAACATATTTTTGATTGAGCAGCTATGAAACACTCTTTTTGTAGAAAATGCAAGTGGAGATTCGGAGCGCTAAGAGGGTAATAGTGGAAAAAGGAATGTCTTCAAATATAAACTACACAGAATCATTCGGTGAAACTTCTTTCTGATCTGTGCATTCAGCTAACAGAGTTAAACCATACTTTTGATTGAGCAGATCTGAACACTCTTTCTGTAGAAAATGCAACTGGACATTTGGAGCGCTAAGAGAGTAGTAGTGGAAAAAGGAATATATTCAAATATAAACTACACAGAAGCATTCTGTGAAACTTCTTTCTGATCTGAGCATTCAGCTAACAGAGTTAAACCATACTTTTGATTGAGCAGTTTTGAAACACTCTGTCTGTAGAAAATGCAACTGGACATTCGTAGCGCTAAGTGGGTAATAGTGGAAAAAAGAATATGTTCAAATATAAACTACACAGAAGCATTGTATGAAACTTCTTTCTGTTCTGTGCATTCAACTAACAGAGTTGAACCTTACTATTGATTGAGCCGTTCTGAAACACTCTTTCTGTAGAAACTGCAATTGGACATTCTGAGCGCTAGGAGGCCTATATTGGGAAAAAGAATGTCTACAAATAAAAACTACACAGAAGAATTGTGTGAAACTTCTTTCTGTTCTGTTTGTTCAACTAAAAAAGTTGAACCTTAGTTTTGATTGAGCCGTTCTGAAACACTCTTTCTGTAGAAAATGCAAGTGGAGATTCGGAGCGCTAAGAGGGTAATAGTGGAAAAAGGAATGTCTCCAAATATAAACTACACAGAATCATTCTGTGAAACTTCTTTCTGATCTGTGCATTCAGCTAACAGAGTTAAACCATACTTTTGATTGAGCAGATCTGAACACTCTTTCTGTAGAAAATGCAACTGGACATTTGGAGCGCTAAGAGAGTAGTAGTGGAAAAAGGAATATATTCAAATATAAACTACACAGAAGCATTCTGTGAAACTTCTTTCTGATCTGAGCATTCAGCTAACAGAGTTAAACCATACTTTTGATTGAGCAGTTTTGAAACACTCTGTCTGTAGAAAATGCAACTGGACATTCGTAGCGCTAAGTGGGTAATAGTGGAAAAAAGAATATGTTCAAATATAAACTACACAGAAGCATTGTATGAAACTTCTTTCGGTTCTGTGCATTCAACTAACAGAGTTGAACCTTACTTTTGATTGAGCCGTTCTGAAACTCTCTTTCTGTAGAAACTGCAATTGGACATTCTGAGCGCTAAGAGGCCTATATTGGGAAAAAGAATGTCTACAAATAAAAACTACACAGAAGAATTGTGTGAAACTTCTTTCTGTTCTGTTTGTTCAACTAAAAGAGTTGAACCTTAGTTTTGATTGAGCCGTTCTGAAACACTCTTTCTGTAGAAAATGCAAGTGGAGATTCGGAGCGCTAAGAGGGTAATAGTGGAAAAAGGAATGTCTCCAAATATAAACTACACAGAATCATTCTGTGAAACTTCTTTCTGATCTGTGCATTCAGCTAACAGAGTTAAAACATACTTTTGATTGAGCAGATCTGAACACTCTTTCTGTAGAAAATGCAACTGGACATTTGGAGCGCTAAGAGAGTAGTAGTGGAAAAAGGAATATATTCAAATATAAACTACACAGAAGCATTCTGTGAAACTTCTTTCTGATCTGAGCATTCAGCTAACGGAGTTAAACCATACTTATGATTGAGCAGTTTTGAAACACTCTGTCTGTAGAAAATGCAACTGGACATTCGTAGCGCTAAGAGGGTAATAGTGGAAAAAAGAATATGTTCAAATATAAACTACACAGAAGCATTGTATGAAACTTCTTTCTGTTCTGTGCATTCAACTAACAGAGTTGAACCTTACTTTTGATTGAGCCTTTCTGAAACACTCTTTCTGTAGAAACTGCAATTGGACATTCTGAGCGCTAAGAGACCTATATTGGGAAAAATAATATCTTCAAATAAAAACTACACAGAAGCATTGTGTGAAACTTATTTCTGATATGTTCATTAAGCTAACAGAGTTAAACCATACTTTTGATTGCGCAGTTCTGAACACTCTTTCTGTAGAAAATGCAAGTGGACATTCGGAGCGCTAAGAGGGTAATAGTGGAAAAAGGAATATATTCAAATATAAACTACACAGTAGCATTCTGTGAAAATTCTTTCTGTTCTGTGCATTCAACTAACAGAGTTGAACCTTACTTTTGATTGAGCCGTTCTGAAACACTCTTTCTGTAGAAACTGCAATTGGACATGCTAAGCGCTAAGAGGCCTACATTGGGAAAAAGAATATCTTCAAATAAAAACTACACAGATGCATTCTGTGAAACTTATTTCTGATCTGTAAACTCAGTTAACAGAGATAAAACATATTTTTGATTGAGCAGTTATGAAACACTCTTTTTGTAGAAAATGCAAGTGGAGATTCGTAGCGCTAAGAGGGTAATAGTGGAAAAAGGAATGTCTTCAAATATAAACTACACAGAATCATTCGGTGAAACATCTTTCTGATCTGTGCATTCAGCTAACAGAGTTAAACCATACTTTTGATTGAGCAGATCTGAACACTCTTTCTGTAGAAAATGCAACTGGACATTTGGAGCGCTAAGAGCGTAGTAGTGGAAAAAGGAATATATTCAAATATAAACTACACAGAAGCATTCTGTGAAACTTCTTTCTGATCTGAGCATTCAGCTAACAGAGTTAAACCATACTTTTGATTGAGCAGTTTTGAAACACTCTGTCTGTAGAAAATGCAACTGGACATTCGTAGCGCTAAGTGGGTAATAGTGGAAAAAAGAATATGTTCAAATATAAACTACACAGAAGCATTGTATGAAACTTCTTTCTGTTCTGTGCATTCAACTAACAGAGTTGAACCTTACTTTTGATTGAGCCGTTCTGAAACACTCTTTCTGTAGAAACTGCAATTGGACATTCTGAGCGCTAAGAGGCCTATATTGGGAAAAAGAATGTCTACAAATAAAAACTACACAGAAGAATTGTGTGAAACTTCTTTCTGTTCTGTTTGTTCAACTAAAAGATTTGAACCTTAGTTTTGATTGAGCCGTTCTGAAACACTCTTTCTGTAGAAAATGCAAGTGGAGTTTCAGAGCGCTAAGAGGGTAATAGTGGAAAAAGGAATGTCTCCAAATATAAACTACACGGAATCATTCTGTGAAACTTCTTTCTGATCTGTGCATTCAGCTAACAGAGTTAAACCATACTTTTGATTGAGCAGATCTGAAAACTCTTTCTGTAGAAAATGCAACTGGACATTTGGAGCGCTAAGAGAGTAGTAGTGGAAAAAGGAATATATTCAAATATAAACTACACAGAATCATTCTGTGAAACTACTTTCTGATCTGAGCATTCAGCTAACAGAGTTAAACCATACTTTTGATTGAGCAGTTTTGAAACACTCTGTCTGTAGAAAATGCAACTGGACATTCGTAGCGCTAAGTGGGTAATAGTGGAAAAAAGAATATATTCAAATATAAACTACACAGAAGCATTGTATGAAACTTCTTTCTGTTCTGTGCATTCAACTAACAGAGTTGAACCTTACTTTTGATTGAGCCGTTCTGAAACACTCTTTCTGTAGAAACTGCAATTGGACATTCTGAGCGCTAAGAGGCCTATATTGGGAAAAAGAATGTCTACAAATAAAAACTACACAGAAGAATTGTGTGAAACTTCATTCTGTTCTGTTTGTTCAACTAAAAGATTTGAACCTTAGTTTTGATTGAGCCGTTCTGAAACACTCTTTCTGTAGAAACTGCAATTGGACATGCTAAGCGCTAAGAGGCCTACATTGGGAAAAAGAATATCTTCAAATAAAAACTACACAGATGCATTCTGTGAAACTTATTTCTGATCTGTAAATTCAGTTAACAGAGATAAAACATATTTTTGATTGAGCAGTTATGAAACACTCTTTTTGTAGAAAATGCAAGTGGAGATTCGGAGCGCTAAGAGGGTAATAGTGGAAAAAGGAATGTCTTCAAATATAAACTACACAGAATCATTCGGTGAAACTTCTTTCTGATCTGTGCATTCAGCTAACAGAGTTAAACCATACTTTTGATTGAGCAGATCTGAACACTCTTTCTGTAGAAAATGCAACTGGACATTTGGAGCGCTAAGAGCGTAGTAGTGGAAAAAGGAATATATTCAAATATAAACTACCCAGAAGCATTCTGTGAAACTTCTTTCTGATCTGAGCATTCAGCTAACAGAGTTAAACCATACTTTTGATTGAGCAGTTTTGAAACACTCTGTCTGTAGAAAATGCAACTGGACATTCGTAGCGCTAAGTGGGTAATAGTGGAAAAAAGAATATGTTCAAATATAAACTACACAGAAGCATTGTATGAAACTTCTTTCTGTTCTGTGCATTCAACTAACAGAGTTGAACCTTACTTTTGATTGAGCCGTTCTGAAACACTCTTTCTGTAGAAACTGCAATTGGACATTCTGAGTGCTAAGTGGCCTATATTGGGAAAAAGAATGTCTACAAATAAAAACTACACAGAAGAATTGTGTGAAACTTATTTCTGTTCTGTTTGTTCAACTAAAAGAGTTGAACTTTAGTTTTGATTGAGCCGTTCTGAAACACTCTTTCTGTAGAAAATGCAAGTGGAGATTCGGAGCGCTAAGAGGGTAATAGTGGAAAACGGAATGTCTTCAAATATAAACTACACAGAATCATTCGGTGAAACTTCTTTCTGATCTGTGCATTCAGCTAACAGAGTTAAACCATACTTTTGATTGAGCAGATCTGAACACTCTTTCTGTAGAAAATGCAACTGGACATTTGGAGCGCTAAGAGCGTAGTAGTGGAAAAAGGAATATATTCAAATATAAACTACACAGAAGCATTCTGTGAAACTTCTTTCTGATCTGAGCATTCAGCTAACAGAGTTAAACCATACTTTTGATTGAGCAGTTTTGAAACACTCTGTCTGTAGAAAATGCAACTGGACATTCGTAGCGCCAAGTGGGTAATAGTGGAAAAAAGAATATGTTCATATATAAACTACACAGAAGCATTGTATGAAATTTCTTTCTGTTCTGTGCATTCAACTAACAGAGTTGAACCTTAGTTTTGATTGAGCCTTTCTGAAACACTCTTTCTGTAGAAACTGCAATTGGACATTCTGAGCGCTAAGAGGCCTATATTGGGAAAAATAATATCTTCAAATAAAAACTACACAGAAGCATTGTGTGAAACTTATTTCTGATATGTTCATTAAGCTAACAGAGTTAAACCATACTTTTGATTGCGCAGTTCTGAACACTCTTTCTGTAGAAAATTCAAGTGGACATTCGGAGCGCTAAGAGGGTAATAGTGGAAAAAGGAATATATTCAAATATAAACTACACAGTAGCATTCTGTGAAAATTCTTTCTGTTCTGTGCATTCAACTAACAGAGTTGAACCTTACTTTTGATTGAGCCGTTCTGAAACACTCTTTCTGTAGAAACTGCAATTGGACATGCTAAGCGCTAAGAGGCCTACATTGGGAAAAAGAATATCTTCAAATAAAAACTACACAGATGCATTCTGTGAAACATATTTCTGATCTGTAAATTCAGTTAACAGAGATAAAACATATTTTTGATTGAGCAGCTATGAAACACTCTTTTTGTAGAAAATGCAAGTGGAGATTCGTAGCGCTAAGAGGGTAATAGTGGAAAAAGGAATGTCTTCAAATATAAACTACACAGAATCATTCGGTGAAACTTCTTTCTGATCTGTGCATTCAGCTAACAGAGTTAAACCATACTTTTGATTGAGCAGATCTGAACACTCTTTCTGTAGAAAATGCAACTGGACATTTGGAGCGCTAAGAGAGTAGTAGTGGAAAAAGGAATATATTCAAATATAAACTACACAGAAGCATTCTGTGAAACTTCTTTCTGATCTGAGCATTCAGCTAACAGAGTTAAACCATACTTTTGATTGAGCAGTTTTGAAACACTCTGTCTGTAGAAAATGCAACTGGACATTCGTAGCGCTAAGTGGGTTATAGTGGAAAAAAGAATATGTTCAAATATAAACTACACAGAAGCATTGTATGAAACTTCTTTCTGTTCTGTGCATTCAACTAACAGAGTTGAACCTTACTTTTGATTGAGCCGTTCTGAAACACTCTTTCTGTAGAAACTGCAATTGGACATTCTGAGCGCTAAGTGGCCTATATTGGGAAAAAGAATGTCTACAAATAAAAACTACACAGAAGAATTGTGTGAAACTTATTTCTGTTCTGTTTGTTCAACTAAAAGAGTTGAACTTTAGTTTTGATTGAGCCGTTCTGAAACACTCTTTCTGTAGAAAATGCAAGTGGAGATTCGGAGCGCTAAGAGGGTAATAGTGGAAAACGGAATGTCTTCAAATATAAACTACACAGAATCATTCGGTGAAACTTCTTTCTGATCTGTGCATTCAGCTAACAGAGTTAAACCATACTTTTGATTGAGCAGATCTGAACACTCTTTCTGTAGAAAATGCAACTGGACATTTGGAGCGCTAAGAGCGTAGTAGTGGAAAAAGGAATATATTCAAATATAAACTACACAGAAGCATTCTGTGAAACTTCTTTCTGATCTGAGCATTCAGCTAACAGAGTTAAACCATACTTTTGATTGAGCAGTTTTGAAACACTCTGTCTGTAGAAAATGCAACTGGACATTCGTAGCGCCAAGTGGGTAATAGTGGAAAAAAGAATATGTTCATATATAAACTACACAGAAGCATTGTATGAAATTTCTTTCTGTTCTGTGCATTCAACTAACAGAGTTGAACCTTAGTTTTGATTGAGCCTTTCTGAAACACTCTTTCTGTAGAAACTGCAATTGGACATTCTGAGCGCTAAGAGGCCTATATTGGGAAAAATAATATCTTCAAATAAAAACTACACAGAAGCATTGTGTGAAACTTATTTCTGATATGTTCATTAAGCTAACAGAGTTAAACCATACTTTTGATTGCGCAGTTCTGAACACTCTTTCTGTAGAAAATTCAAGTGGACATTCGGAGCGCTAAGAGGGTAATAGTGGAAAAAGGAATATATTCAAATATAAACTACACAGTAGCATTCTGTGAAAATTCTTTCTGTTCTGTGCATTCAACTAACAGAGTTGAACCTTACTTTTGATTGAGCCGTTCTGAAACACTCTTTCTGTAGAAACTGCAATTGGACATGCTAAGCGCTAAGAGGCCTACATTGGGAAAAAGAATATCTTCAAATAAAAACTACACAGATGCATTCTGTGAAACATATTTCTGATCTGTAAATTCAGTTAACAGAGATAAAACATATTTTTGATTGAGCAGCTATGAAACACTCTTTTTGTAGAAAATGCAAGTGGAGATTCGGAGCGCTAAGAGGGTAATAGTGGAAAAAGGAATGTCTTCAAATATAAACTACACAGAATCATTCGGTGAAACTTCTTTCTGATCTGTGCATTCAGCTAACAGAGTTAAACCATACTTTTGATTGAGCAGATCTGAACACTCTTTCTGTAGAAAATGCAACTGGACATTTGGAGCGCTAAGAGAGTAGTAGTGGAAAAAGGAATATATTCAAATATAAACTACACAGAAGCATTCTGTGAAACTTCTTTCTGATCTGAGCATTCAGCTAACAGAGTTAAACCATACTTTTGATTGAGCAGTTTTGAAACACTCTGTCTGTAGAAAATGCAACTGGACATTCGTAGCGCTAAGTGGGTAATAGTGGAAAAAAGAATATGTTCAAATATAAACTACACAGAAGCATTGTATGAAACTTCTTTCTGTTCTGTGCATTCAACTAACAGAGTTGAACCTTACTTTTGATTGAGCCGTTCTGAAACACTCTTTCTGTAGAAACTGCAATTGGACATTCTGAGCGCTAGGAGGCCTATATTGGGAAAAAGAATGTCTACAAATAAAAACTACACAGAAGAATTGTGTGAAACTATTTTCTGTTCTGTTTGTTCAACTAAAAGAGTTGAACTTTAGTTTTGATTGAGCCGTTCTGAATCACTCTTTCTGTAGAAAATGCAAGTGGAGATTCGGAGCGCTAAGAGGGTAATAGTGGAAAAAGGAATGTCTCCAAATATAAACTACACAGAATCATTCTGTGAAATTTATTTCTGATCTGTGCATTCAGCTAACAGAGTTAAACCATACTTTTGATTGAGCAGATCTGAACACTCTTTCTGTAGAAAATGCAACTGGACATTTGGAGCGCTAAGAGAGTAGTAGTGGAAAAAGGAATATATTCAAATATAAACTACACAGAAGCATTCTGTGAAACTTCTTTCTGATCTGAGCATTCAGCTAACAGAGTTAAACCATACTTTTGATTGAGCAGTTTTGAAACACTCTTTCTGTAGAAAATGCAACTGGACATTCGTAGCGCTAAGAGGGTAACAGTGGATAAAAGAATATGTTCAAATATAAACTACACAGAAGCATTGTATGAAACTTCTTTCTGTTCTGTGCATTCAACTAACAGAGTTGAACCTTACTTTTGATTGAGCCTTTCTGAAACACTCTTTCTGTAGAAACTGCAATTGGACATTCTGAGCGCTAAGAGGCCTCTATTGGGAAAAATAATATCTTCAAATAAAAACTACACAGAAGCATTGTGTGAAACTTATTTCTGATATGTTCATTAAGCTAACAGAGTTAAACCATACTTTTGATTGCGCAGTTCTGAACACTCTTTCTGTAGAAAATGCAAGTGGACATTCGGAGCGCTAAGAGGGTAATAGTGGAAAAAGGAATATATTCAAATATAAACTACACAGTAGCATTCTGTGAAAATTCTTTCTGTTCTGTGCATTCAACTAACAGAGTTGAACCTTACTTTTGATTGAGCCGTTCTGAAACACTCTTTCTGTAGAAACTGCAATTGGACATGCTAAGCGCTAAGAGGCCTACATTGGGAAAAAGAATATCTTCAAATAAAAACTACCCAGATGCATTCTGTGAAACTTATTTCTGATCTGTAAATTCAGTTAACAGAGATAAAACATATTTTTGATTGAGCAGTTATGAAACACTCTTTTTGTAGAAAATGCAAGTGGAGATTCGGAGCGCTAAGAGGGTAATAGTGGAAAAAGGAATGTCTTCAAATATAAACTACACAGAATCATTCGGTGAAACTTCTTTCTGATCTGTTCATTCAGCTAACAGAGTTAAACCATACTTTTGATTGAGCAGATCTGAACACTCTTTGTGTAGAAAATGCAACTGGACATTTGGAGCGCTAAGAGCGAAGTGGTGGAAAAAGGAATATATTCAAATATAAACTACACAGAAGCATTCTGTGAAACTTCTTTCTGATCTGAGCATTCAGCTAACAGAGTTAAACCATACTTTTGATTGAGCAGTTTTGAAACACTCTGTCTGTAGAAAATGCAACTGGACATTCGTAACGCTAAGTGGGTAATAGTGGAAAAAAGAATATGTTCAAATATAAACTACACAGAAGCATTGTATGAAACTTCTTTCTGTTCTGTGCATTCAACTAACAGAGTTGAACCTTACTTTTGATTGAGCCGTTCTGAAACACTCTTTCTGTAGAAACTGCAATTGGACATTCTGAGCGCTAAGAGGCCTATATTGGGAAAAAGAATGTCTACAAATAAAAACTACACAGAAGAATTGTGTGAAACTTCTTTCTGTTCTGTTTGTTCAACTAAAAAAGTTGAACCTTAGTTTTGATTGAGCCGTTCTGAAACACTCTTTCTGTAGAAAATGCAAGTGGAGATTCGGAGCGCTAAGAGGGTAATAGTGGAAAAAGGAATGTCTCCAAATATAAACTACACAGAATCATTCTGTGAAACTTCTTTCTGATCTGTGCATTCAGCTAACAGAGTTAAACCATACTTTTGATTGAGCAGATCTGAACACTCTTTCTGTAGAAAATGCAACTGGACATTTGGAGCGCTAAGAGAGTAGTAGTGGAAAAAGGAATATATTCAAATATAAACTACACAGAAGCATTCTGTGAAACTTCTTTCTGATCTGAGCATTCAGCTAACAGAGTTAAACCATACTTTTGATTGTGCAGTTTTGAAACACTCTGTCTGTAGAAAATGCAACTGGACATTCGTAGCGCTAAGTGGGTAATAGTGGAAAAAAGAATATGTTCAAATATAAACTACACAGAAGCATTGTATGAAACTTCTTTCGGTTCTGTGCATTCAACTAACAGAGTTGAACCTTACTTTTGATTGAGCCGTTCTGAAACTCTCTTTCTGTAGAAACTGCAATTGGACATTCTGAGCGCTAAGAGGCCTATATTGGGAAAAAGAATGTCTACAAATAAAAACTACACAGAAGAATTGTGTGAAACTTCTTTCTGTTCTGTTTGTTCAACTAAAAGAGTTGAACCTTAGTTTTGATTGAGCCGTTCTGAAACACTCTTTCTGTAGAAAATGCAAGTGGAGATTCGGAGCGCTAAGAGGGTAATAGTGGAAAACGGAATGTCTTCCAATATAAACTACACAGAAACATTCGGTGAAACTTCTTTCTGATCTGTGCATTCAGCTAACAGAGTTAAACCATACTTTTGATTGAGCAGATCTGAACACTCTTTCTGTAGAAAATGCAACTGGACATTTGGAGCGCTAAGAGCGTAGTAGTGGAAAAAGGAATATATTCAAATATAAACTACACAGAAGCATTCTGTGAAACTTCTTTCTGTTCTGAGCATTCAGCTAACAGAGTTAAACCATACTTTTGATTGAGCAGTTTTGAAACACTCTGTCTGTAGAAAATGCAACTGGACATTCGTAGCGCCAAGTGGGTAATAGTGGAAAAAAGAATATGTTCATATATAAACTACACAGAAGCATTGTATGAAATTTCTTTCTGTTCTGTGCATTCAACTAACAGAGTTGAACCTTAGTTTTGATTGAGCCTTTCTGAAACACTCTTTCTGTAGAAACTGCAATTGGACATTCTGAGCGCTAAGAGGCCTATATTGGGAAAAATAATATCTTCAAATAAAAACTACACAGAAGCATTGTGTGAAACTTATTTCTGATATGCTCATTAAGCTAACAGAGTTAAACCATACTTTTGATTGCGCAGTTCTGAACACTCTTTCTGTAGAAAATTCAAGTGGACATTCGGAGCGCTAAGAGGGTAATAGTGGAAAAAGGAATATATTCAAATATAAACTACACAGTAGCATTCTGTGAAAATTCTTTCTGTTCTGTGCATTCAACTAACAGAGTTGAACCTTACTTTTGATTGAGCCGTTCTGAAACACTCTTTCTGTAGAAACTGCAATTGGACATGCTAAGCGCTAAGAGGCCTACATTGGGAAAAAGAATATCTTCAAATAAAAACTACACAGATGCATTCTGTGAAACATATTTCTGATCTGTAAATTCAGTTAACAGAGATAAAACATATTTTTGATTGAGCAGCTATGAAACACTCTTTTTGTAGAAAATGCAAGTGGAGATTCGGAGCGCTAAGAGGGTAATAGTGGAAAAAGGAATGTCTTCAAATATAAACTACACAGAACCATTCGGTGAAACTTCTTTCTGATCTGTGCATTCAGCTAACAGAGTTAAACCATACTTTTGATTGAGCAGATCTGAACACTCTTTCTGTAGAAAATGCAACTGGACATTTGGAGCGCTAAGAGAGTAGTAGTGGAAAAAGGAATATATTCAAATATAAACTACACAGAAGCATTCTGTGAAACTTCTTTCTGATCTGAGCATTCAGCTAACAGAGTTAAACCATACTTTTGATTGAGCAGTTTTGAAACACTCTGTCTGTAGAAAATGCAACTGGACATTCGTAGCGCTAAGTGGGTAATAGTGGAAAAAAGAATATATTCAAATATAAACTACACAGAAGCATTGTATGAAACTTCTTTCTGTTCTGTGCATTCAACTAACAGAGTTGAACCTTACTTTTGATTGAGCCGTTCTGAAACACTGTTTCTGTAGAAACTGCAATTGGACATTCTGAGCGCTAGGAGGCCTATATTGGGAAAAAGAATGTCTACAAATAAAAACTACACAGAAGAATTGTGTGAAACTATTTTCTGTTCTGTTTGTTCAACTAAAAGAGTTGAACCTTAGTTTTGATTGAGCCGTTCTGAATCACTCTTTCTGTAGAAAATGCAAGTGGAGATTCGGAGCGCTAAGAGGGTAATAGTGGAAAAAGGAATGTCTCCAAATATAAACTACACAGAATCATTCTGTGAAATTTATTTCTGATCTGTGCATTCAGCTAACAGAGTTAAACCATACTTTTGATTGAGCAGATCTGAACACTCTTTCTGTAGAAAATGCAACTGGACATTTGGAGCGCTAAGAGAGTAGTAGTGGAAAAAGGAATATATTCAAATATAAACTACACAGAAGCATTCTGTGAAACTTCTTTCTGATCTGAGCATTCAGCTAACAGAGTTAAACCATACTTTTGATTGAGCAGTTTTGAAACACTCTTTCTGTAGAAAATGCAACTGGACATTCGTAGCGCTAAGAGGGTAACAGTGGATAAAAGAATATGTTCAAATATAAACTACACAGAAGCATTGTATGAAACTTCTTTCTGTTCTGTGCATTCAACTAACAGAGTTGAACCTTACTTTTGATTGAGCCTTTCTGAAACACTCTTTCTGTAGAAACTGCAATTGGACATTCTGAGCGCTAAGAGGCCTCTATTGGGAAAAATAATATCTTCAAATAAAAACTACACAGAAGCATTGTGTGAAACTTATTTCTGATATGTTCATTAAGCTAACAGAGTTAAACCATACTTTTGATTGCGCAGTTCTGAACACTCTTTCTGTAAAAAATGCAAGTGGACATTCGGAGCGCTAAGAGGGTAATAGTGGAAAAAGGAATATATTCAAATATAAACTACACAGTAGCATTCTGTGAAAATTCTTTCTGTTCTGTGCATTCAACTAACAGAGTTGAACCTTACTTTTGATTGAGCCGTTCTGAAACACTCTTTCTGTAGAAACTGCAATTGGACATGCTAAGCGCTAAGAGGCCTACATTGGGAAAAAGAATATCTTCAAATAAAAACTACCCAGATGCATTCTGTGAAACTTATTTCTGATCTGTAAATTCAGTTAACAGAGATAAAACATATTTTTGATTGAGCAGTTATGAAACACTCTTTTTGTAGAAAATGCAAGTGGAGATTCGGAGCGCTAAGAGGGTAATAGTGGAAAAAGGAATGTCTTCAAATATAAACTACACAGAATCATTCGGTGAAACTTCTTTCTGATCTGTTCATTCAGCTAACAGAGTTAAACCATACTTTTGATTGAGCAGATCTGAACACTCTTTGTGTAGAAAATGCAACTGGACATTTGGAGCGCTAAGAGCGAAGTGGTGGAAAAAGGAATATATTCAAATATAAACTACACAGAAGCATTCTGTGAAACTTCTTTCTGATCTGAGCATTCAGCTAACAGAGTTAAACCATACTTTTGATTGAGCAGTTTTGAAACACTCTGTCTGTAGAAAATGCAACTGGACATTCGTAGCGCTAAGTGGGTAATAGTGGAAAAAAGAATATGTTCAAATATAAACTACACAGAAGCATTGTATGAAACTTCTTTCTGTTCTGTGCATTCAACTAACAGAGTTGAACCTTACTTTTGATTGAGCCGTTCTGAAACACTCTTTCTGTAGAAACTGCAATTGGACATTCTGAGCGCTAAGAGGCCTATATTGGGAAAAAGAATGTCTACAAATAAAAACTACACAGAAGAATTGTGTGAAACTTCTTTCTGTTCTGTTTGTTCAACTAAAAATGTTGAACCTTAGTTTTGATTGAGCCGTTCTGAAACACTCTTTCTGTAGAAAATGCAAGTGGAGATTCGGAGCGCTAAGAGGGTAATAGTGGAAAAAGGAATGTCTCCAAATATAAACTACACAGAATCATTCTGTGAAACTTCTTTCTGATCTGTGCATTCAGCTAACAGAGTTAAACCATACTTTTGATTGAGCAGATCTGAACACGCTTTCTGTAGAAAATGCAACTGGACATTTGGAGCGCTAAGAGAGTAGTAGTGGAAAAAGGAATATATTCAAATATAAACTACACAGAAGCATTCTGTGAAACTTCTTTCTGATCTGAGCATTCAGCTAACAGAGTTAAACCATACTTTTGATTGAGCAGTTTTGAAACACTCTGTCTGTAGAAAATGCAACTGGACATTCGTAGCGCTAAGTGGGTAATAGTGGAAAAAAGAATATGTTCAAATATAAACTACACAGAAGCATTGTATGAAACTTCTTTCGGTTCTGTGCATTCAACTAACAGAGTTGAACCTTACTTTTGATTGAGCCGTTCTGAAACTCTCTTTCTGTAGAAACTGCAATTGGACATTCTGAGCGCTAAGAGGCCTATATTGGGAAAAAGAATGTCTACAAATAAAAACTACACAGAAGAATTTTGTGAAACTTCTTTCTGTTCTGTTTGTTCAACTAAAAGAGTTGAACCTTAGTTTTGATTGAGCCGTTCTGAAACACTCTTTCTGTAGAAAATGCAAGTGGAGATTCGGAGCGCTAAGAGGGTAATAGTGGAAAAAGGAATGTCTCCAAATATAAACTACACAGAATCATTCTGTGAAACTTCTTTCTGATCTGTGCATTCAGTTAACAGAGTTAAACCATACTTTTGATTGAGCAGATCTGAACACTCTTTCTGTAGAAAATGCAACTGGACATTTGGAGCGCTAAGAGAGTAGTAGTGGAAAAAGGAATATATTCAAATATAAACTACACAGAAGCATTCTGTGAAACTTCTTTCTGATCTGAGCATTCAGCTAACAGAGTTAAACCATACTTTTGATTGAGCAGTTTTGAAACACTCTGTCTGTAGAAAATGCAACTGGACATTCGTAGCGCTAAGTGGGTAACAGTGGAAAAAAGAATATGTTCAAATATAAACTACACAGAAGCATTGTATGAAACTTCTTTCTGTTCTGTGCATTCAACTAACAGAGTTGAACCTTACTTTTGATTGAGCCTTTCTGAAACACTCTTTCTGTAGAAACTGCAATTGGACATTCTGAGCGCTAAGAGGCCTCTATTGGGAAAAATAATATCTTCAAATAAAAACTACATAGAAGCATTGTGTGAAACTTATTTCTGATATGTTCATTAAGCTAACAGAGTTAAACCATACTTTTGATTGCGCAGTTCTGAACACTCTTTCTGTAGAAAATGCAAGTGGACATTCGGAGCGCTAAGAGGCCTATATTGGGAAAAAGAATGTCTACAAATAAAAACTACACAGAAGAAGTGTGTGAAACTTCTTTCTGTTCTGTTTGTTCAACTAAAAGATTTGAACCTTAGTTTTGATTGAGCCGTTCTGAAACACTCTTTCTGTAGAAAATGCAAGTGGAGTTTCAGAGCGCTAAGAGGGTAATAGTGGAAAAAGGAATGTCTCCAAATATAAACTACACGGAATCATTCTGTGAAACTTCTTTCTGATCTGTGCATTCAGCTAACAGAGTTAAACCATACTTTTGATTGAGCAGATCTGAAAACTCTTTCTGTAGAAAATGCAACTGGACATTTGGAGCGCTAAGAGAGTAGTAGTGGAAAAAGGAATATATTCAAATATAAACTACACAGAAGCATTCTGTGAAACTACTTTCTGATCTGAGCATTCAGCTAACAGAGTTAAACCATACTTTTGATTGAGCAGTTTTGAAACACTCTGTCTGTAGAAAATGCAACTGGACATTCGTAGCGCTAAGTGGGTAATAGTGGAAAAAAGAATATGTTCAAATATAAACTACACAGAAGCATTGTATGAAACTTCTTTCTGTTCTGTGCATTCAACTAACAGAGTTGAACCTTACTTTTGATTGAGCCGTTCTGAAACACTCTTTCTGTAGAAACTGCAATTGGACATTCTGAGCGCTAAGAGGCCTATATTGGGAAAAAGAATGTCTACAAATAAAAACTACACAGAAGAATTGTGTGAAACTTCATTCTGTTCTGTTTGTTCAACTAAAAGATTTGAACCTTAGTTTTGATTGAGCCGTTCTGAAACACTCTTTCTGTAGAAACTGCAATTGGACATTCTGAGCGCTAAGAGGCCTCTATTGGGAAAAATAATATCTTCAAATAAAAACTACACAGAAGCATTGTGTGAAACTTATTTCTGATATGTTCATTAAGCTAACAGAGTTAAACCATACTTTTGATTGCGCAGTTCTGAACACTCTTTCTGTAGAAAATTCAAGTGGACATTCGGAGAGCTAAGAGGGTAATAGTGGAAAAAGGAATATATTCAAATATAAACTACACAGTAGCATTCTGTGAAAATTCTTTCTGTTCTGTGCATTCAACTAACAGAGTTGAACCTTACTTTTGATTGAGCCGTTCTGAAACACTCTTTCTGTAGAAACTGCAATTGGACATGCTAAGCGCTAAGAGGCCTACATTGGGAAAAAGAATATCTTCAAATAAAAACTACACAGATGCATTCTGTGAAACATATTTCTGATCTGTAAATTCAGTTAACAGAGATAAAACATATTTTTGATTGAGCAGCTATGAAACACTCTTTTTGTAGAAAATGCAAGTGGAGATTCGGAGCGCTAAGAGGGTAATAGTGGAAAAAGGAATGTCTTCAAATATAAACTACACAGAATCATTCGGTGAAACTTCTTTCTGATCTGTGCATTCAGCTAACAGAGTTAAACCATACTTTTGATTGAGCAGATCTGAACACTCTTTCTGTAGAAAATGCAACTGGACAGTTGGAGCGCTAAGAGAGTAGTAGTGGAAAAAGGAATATATTCAAATATAAACTACACAGAAGCATTCTGTGAAACTTCTTTCTGATCTGAGCATTCAGCTAACAGAGTTAAACCATACTTTTGATTGAGCAGTTTTGAAACACTCTGTCTGTAGAAAATGCAACTGGACATTCGTAGCGCTAAGTGGGTAATAGTGGAAAAAAGAATATGTTCAAATATAAACTACACAGAAGCATTGTATGAAACTTCTTTCTGTTCTGTGCATTCAACTAACAGAGTTGAACCTTACTTTTGATTGAGCCGTTCTGAAACACTCTTTCTGTAGAAACTGCAATTGGACATTCTGAGCGCTAGGAGGCCTATATTGGGAAAAAGAATGTCTACAAATAAAAACTACACAGAAGAATTGTGTGAAACTATTTTCTGTTCTGTTTGTTCAACTAAAAGAGTTGAACCTTAGTTTTGATTGAGCCGTTCTGAAACACTCTTTCTGTAGAAAATGCAAGTGGAGATTCGGAGCGCTAAGAGGGTAATAGTGGAAAAAGGAATGTCTTCAAATATAAACTACACAGAATCATTCGGTGAAACTTCTTTCTGATCTGTGCATTCAGCTAACAGAGTTAAACCATACTTTTGATTGAGCAGATCTGAACACTCTTTCTGTAGAAAATGCAACTGGACATTTGGAGCGCTAAGAGCGTAGTAGTGGAAAAAGGAATATATTCAAATATAAACTACCCAGAAGCATTCTGTGAAACTTCTTTCTGATCTGAGCATTCAGCTAACAGAGTTAAACCATACTTTTGATTGAGCAGTTTTGAAACACTCTGTCTGTAGAAAATGCAACTGGACATTCGTAGCGCTAAGTGGGTAATAGTGGAAAAAAGAATATGTTCAAATATAAACTACACAGAAGCATTGTATGAAACTTCTTTCTGTTCTGTGCATTCAACTAACAGAGTTGAACCTTACTTTTGATTGAGCCGTTCTGAAACACTCTTTCTGTAGAAACTGCAATTGGACATTCTGAGCGCTAAGTGGCCTATATTGGGAAAAAGAATGTCTACAAATAAAAACTACACAGAAGAATTGTGTGAAACTTATTTCTGTTCTGTTTGTTCAACTAAAAGAGTTGAACTTTAGTTTTGATTGAGCCGTTCTGAAACACTCTTTCTGTAGAAAATGCAAGTGGAGATTCGGAGCGCTAAGAGGGTAATAGTGGAAAACGGAATGTCTTCAAATATAAACTACACAGAATCATTCGGTGAAACTTCTTTCTGATCTGTGCATTCAGCTAACAGAGTTAAACCATACTTTTGATTGAGCAGATCTGAACACTCTTTCTGTAGAAAATGCAACTGGACATTTGGAGCGCTAAGAGCGTAGTAGTGGAAAAAGGAATATATTCAAATATAAACTACACAGAAGCATTCTGTGAAACTTCTTTCTGATCTGAGCATTCAGCTAACAGAGTTAAACCATACTTTTGATTGAGCAGTTTTGAAACACTCTGTCTGTAGAAAATGCAACTGGACATTCGTAGCGCCAAGTGGGTAATAGTGGAAAAAAGAATATGTTCATATATAAACTACACAGAAGCATTGTATGAAATTTCTTTCTGTTCTGTGCATTCAACTAACAGAGTTGAACCTTAGTTTTGATTGAGCCTTTCTGAAACACTCTTTCTGTAGAAACTGCAATTGGACATTCTGAGCGCTAAGAGGCCTATATTGGGAAAAATAATATCTTCAAATAAAAACTACACAGAAGCATTGTGTGAAACTTATTTCTGATATGTTCATTAAGCTAACAGAGTTAAACCATACTTTTGATTGCGCAGTTCTGAACACTCTTTCTGTAGAAAATTCAAGTGGACATTCGGAGCGCTAAGAGGGTAATAGTGGAAAAAGGAATATATTCAAATATAAACTACACAGTAGCATTCTGTGAAAATTCTTTCTGTTCTGTGCATTCAACTAACAGAGTTGAACCTTACATTTGATTGAGCCGTTCTGAAACACTCTTTCTGTAGAAACTGCAATTGGACATGCTAAGCGCTAAGAGGCCTACATTGGGAAAAAGAATATCTTCAAATAAAAACTACACAGATGCATTCTGTGAAACATATTTCTGATCTGTAAATTCAGTTAACAGAGATAAAACATATTTTTGATTGAGCAGCTATGAAACACTCTTTTTGTAGAAAATGCAAGTGGAGATTCGGAGCGCTAAGAGGGTAATAGTGGAAAAAGGAATGTCTTCAAATATAAACTACACAGAATCATTCGGTGAAACTTCTTTCTGATCTGTGCATTCAGCTAACAGAGTTAAACCATACTTTTGATTGAGCAGATCTGAACACTCTTTCTGTAGAAAATGCAACTGGACATTTGGAGCGCTAAGAGAGTAGTAGTGGAAAAAGGAATATATTCAAATATAAACAACACAGAAGCATTCTGTGAAACTTCTTTCTGATCTGAGCATTCAGCTAACAGAGTTAAACCATACTTTTGATTGAGCAGTTTTGAAACACTCTGTCTGTAGAAAATGCAACTGGACATTCGTAGCGCTAAGTGGGTAATAGTGGAAAAAAGAATATGTTCAAATATAAACTACACAGAAGCATTGTATGAAACTTCTTTCTGTTCTGTGCATTCAACTAACAGAGTTGAACCTTACTTTTGATTGAGCCGTTCTGAAACACTCTTTCTGTAGAAACTGCAATTGGACATTCTGAGCGCTAGGAGGCCTATATTGGGAAAAAGAATGTCTACAAATAAAAACTACACAGAAGAATTGTGTGAAACTATTTTCTGTTCTGTTTGTTCAACTAAAAGAGTTGAACCTTAGTTTTGATTGAGCCGTTCTGAAACACTCTTTCTGTAGAAAATGCAAGTGGAGATTCGGAGCGCTAAGAGGGTAATAGTGGAAAAAGGAATGTCTTCAAATATAAACTACACAGAATCATTCGGTGAAACTTTTTTCTGATCTGTGCATTCAGCTAACAGAGTTAAACCATACTTTTGATTGAGCAGATCTGAACACTCTTTCTGTAGAAAATGCAACTGGACATTTGGAGCGCTAAGAGCGTAGTAGTGGAAAAAGGAATATATTCAAATATAAACTACCCAGAAGCATTCTGTGAAACTACTTTCTGATCTGAGCATTCAGCTAACAGAGTTAAACCATACTTTTGATTGAGCAGTTTTGAAACACTCTGTCTGTAGAAAATGCAACTGGACATTCGTAGCGCTAAGTGGGTAATAGTGGAAAAAAGAATATGTTCAAATATAAACTACACAGAAGCATTGTATGAAACTTCTTTCTGTTCTGTGCATTCAACTAACAGAGTTGAACCTTACTTTTGATTGAGCCGTTCTGAAACACTCTTTCTGTAGAAACTGCAATTGGACATTCTGAGCGCTAAGAGGCCTATATTGGGAAAAAGAATGTCTACAAATAAAAACTACACAGAAGAATTGTGTGAAACTTCATTCTGTTCTGTTTGTTCAACTAAAAGATTTGAACCTTAGTTTTGATTGAGCCGTTCTGAAACACTCTTTCTGTAGAAACTGCAATTGGACATTCTGAGCGCTAAGAGGCCTCTATTGGGAAAAATAATATCTTCAAATAAAAACTACACAGAAGCATTGTGTGAAACTTATTTCTGATATGTTCATTAAGCTAACAGAGTTAAACCATACTTTTGATTGCGCAGTTCTGAACACTCTTTCTGTAGAAAATTCAAGTGGACATTCGGAGAGCTAAGAGGGTAATAGTGGAAAAAGGAATATATTCAAATATAAACTACACAGTAGCATTCTGTGAAAATTCTTTCTGTTCTGTGCATTCAACTAACAGAGTTGAACCTTACTTTTGATTGAGCCGTTCTGAAACACTCTTTCTGTAGAAACTGCAATTGGACATGCTAAGCGCTAAGAGGCCTACATTGGGAAAAAGAATATCTTCAAATAAAAACTACACAGATGCATTCTGTGAAACATATTTCTGATCTGTAAATTCAGTTAACAGAGATAAAACATATTTTTGATTGAGCAGCTATGAAACACTCTTTTTGTAGAAAATGCAAGTGGAGATTCGGAGCGCTAAGAGGGTAATAGTGGAAAAAGGAATGTCTTCAAATATAAACTACACAGAATCATTCGGTGAAACTTCTTTCTGATCTGTGCATTCAGCTAACAGAGTTAAACCATACTTTTGATTGAGCAGATCTGAACACTCTTTCTGTAGAAAATGCAACTGGACAGTTGGAGCGCTAAGAGAGTAGTAGTGGAAAAAGGAATATATTCAAATATAAACTACACAGAAGCATTCTGTGAAACTTCTTTCTGATCTGAGCATTCAGCTAACAGAGTTAAACCATACTTTTGATTGAGCAGTTTTGAAACACTCTGTCTGTAGAAAATGCAACTGGACATTCGTAGCGCTAAGTGGGTAATAGTGGAAAAAAGAATATGTTCAAATATAAACTACACAGAAGCATTGTATGAAACTTCTTTCTGTTCTGTGCATTCAACTAACAGAGTTGAACCTTACTTTTGATTGAGCCGTTCTGAAACACTCTTTCTGTAGAAACTGCAATTGGACATTCTGAGCGCTAGGAGGCCTATATTGGGAAAAAGAATGTCTACAAATAAAAACTACACAGAAGAATTGTGTGAAACTATTTTCTGTTCTGTTTGTTCAACTAAAAGAGTTGAACCTTAGTTTTGATTGAGCCGTTCTGAAACACTCTTTCTGTAGAAAATGCAAGTGGAGATTCGGAGCGCTAAGAGGGTAATAGTGGAAAAAGGAATGTCTTCAAATATAAACTACACAGAATCATTCGGTGAAACTTCTTTCTGATCTGTGCATTCAGCTAACAGAGTTAAACCATACTTTTGATTGAGCAGATCTGAACACTCTTTCTGTAGAAAATGCAACTGGACATTTGGAGCGCTAAGAGCGTAGTAGTGGAAAAAGGAATATATTCAAATATAAACTACCCAGAAGCATTCTGTGAAACTTCTTTCTGATCTGAGCATTCAGCTAACAGAGTTAAACCATACTTTTGATTGAGCAGTTTTGAAACACTCTGTCTGTAGAAAATGCAACTGGACATTCGTAGCGCTAAGTGGGTAATAGTGGAAAAAAGAATATGTTCAAATATAAACTACACAGAAGCATTGTATGAAACTTCTTTCTGTTCTGTGCATTCAACTAACAGAGTTGAACCTTACTTTTGATTGAGCCGTTCTGAAACACTCTTTCTGTAGAAACTGCAATTGGACATTCTGAGCGCTAAGTGGCCTATATTGGGAAAAAGAATGTCTACAAATAAAAACTACACAGAAGAATTGTGTGAAACTTATTTCTGTTCTGTTTGTTCAACTAAAAGAGTTGAACTTTAGTTTTGATTGAGCCGTTCTGAAACACTCTTTCTGTAGAAAATGCAAGTGGAGATTCGGAGCGCTAAGAGGGTAATAGTGGAAAACGGAATGTCTTCAAATATAAACTACACAGAATCATTCGGTGAAACTTCTTTCTGATCTGTGCATTCAGCTAACAGAGTTAAACCATACTTTTGATTGAGCAGATCTGAACACTCTTTCTGTAGAAAATGCAACTGGACATTTGGAGCGCTAAGAGCGTAGTAGTGGAAAAAGGAATATATTCAAATATAAACTACACAGAAGCATTCTGTGAAACTTCTTTCTGATCTGAGCATTCAGCTAACAGAGTTAAACCATACTTTTGATTGAGCAGTTTTGAAACACTCTGTCTGTAGAAAATGCAACTGGACATTCGTAGCGCCAAGTGGGTAATAGTGGAAAAAAGAATATGTTCATATATAAACTACACAGAAGCATTGTATGAAATTTCTTTCTGTTCTGTGCATTCAACTAACAGAGTTGAACCTTAGTTTTGATTGAGCCTTTCTGAAACACTCTTTCTGTAGAAACTGCAATTGGACATTCTGAGCGCTAAGAGGCCTATATTGGGAAAAATAATATCTTCAAATAAAAACTACACAGAAGCATTGTGTGAAACTTATTTCTGATATGTTCATTAAGCTAACAGAGTTAAACCATACTTTTGATTGCGCAGTTCTGAACACTCTTTCTGTAGAAAATTCAAGTGGACATTCGGAGCGCTAAGAGGGTAATAGTGGAAAAAGGAATATATTCAAATATAAACTACACAGTAGCATTCTGTGAAAATTCTTTCTGTTCTGTGCATTCAACTAACAGAGTTGAACCTTACATTTGATTGAGCCGTTCTGAAACACTCTTTCTGTAGAAACTGCAATTGGACATGCTAAGCGCTAAGAGGCCTACATTGGGAAAAAGAATATCTTCAAATAAAAACTACACAGATGCATTCTGTGAAACATATTTCTGATCTGTAAATTCAGTTAACAGAGATAAAACATATTTTTGATTGAGCAGCTATGAAACACTCTTTTTGTAGAAAATGCAAGTGGAGATTCGGAGCGCTAAGAGGGTAATAGTGGAAAAAGGAATGTCTTCAAATATAAACTACACAGAATCATTCGGTGAAACTTCTTTCTGATCTGTGCATTCAGCTAACAGAGTTAAACCATACTTTTGATTGAGCAGATCTGAACACTCTTTCTGTAGAAAATGCAACTGGACATTTGGAGCGCTAAGAGAGTAGTAGTGGAAAAAGGAATATATTCAAATATAAACAACACAGAAGCATTCTGTGAAACTTCTTTCTGATCTGAGCATTCAGCTAACAGAGTTAAACCATACTTTTGATTGAGCAGTTTTGAAACACTCTGTCTGTAGAAAATGCAACTGGACATTCGTAGCGCTAAGTGGGTAATAGTGGAAAAAAGAATATGTTCAAATATAAACTACACAGAAGCATTGTATGAAACTTCTTTCTGTTCTGTGCATTCAACTAACAGAGTTGAACCTTACTTTTGATTGAGCCGTTCTGAAACACTCTTTCTGTAGAAACTGCAATTGGACATTCTGAGCGCTAGGAGGCCTATATTGGGAAAAAGAATGTCTACAAATAAAAACTACACAGAAGAATTGTGTGAAACTATTTTCTGTTCTGTTTGTTCAACTAAAAGAGTTGAACCTTAGTTTTGATTGAGCCGTTCTGAAACACTCTTTCTGTAGAAAATGCAAGTGGAGATTCGGAGCGCTAAGAGGGTAATAGTGGAAAAAGGAATGTCTTCAAATATAAACTACACAGAATCATTCGGTGAAACTTTTTTCTGATCTGTGCATTCAGCTAACAGAGTTAAACCATACTTTTGATTGAGCAGATCTGAACACTCTTTCTGTAGAAAATGCAACTGGACATTTGGAGCGCTAAGAGCGTAGTAGTGGAAAAAGGAATATATTCAAATATAAACTACCCAGAAGCATTCTGTGAAACTTCTTTCTGATCTGAGCATTCAGCTAACAGAGTTAAACCATACTTTTGATTGAGCAGTTTTGAAACACTCTGTCTGTAGAAAATGCAACTGGACATTCGTAGCGCTAAGTGGGTAATAGTGGAAAAAAGAATATGTTCAAATATAAACTACACAGAAGCATTGTATGAAACTTCTTTCTGTTCTGTGCATTCAACTAACAGAGTTGAACCTTACTTTTGATTGAGCCGTTCTGAAACACTCTTTCTGTAGAAACTGCAATTGGACATTCTGAGCGCTAAGTGGCCTATATTGGGAAAAAGAATGTCTACAAATAAAAACTACACAGAAGAATTGTGTGAAACTTATTTCTGTTCTGTTTGTTCAACTAAAAGAGTTGAACTTTAGTTTTGATTGAGCCGTTCTGAAACACTCTTTCTGTAGAAAATGCAAGTGGAGATTCGGAGCGCTAAGAGGGTAATAGTGGAAAACGGAATGTCTTCAAATATAAACTACACAGAATCATTCGGTGAAACTTCTTTCTGATCTGTGCATTCAGCTAACAGAGTTAAACCATACTTTTGATTGAGCAGATCTGAACACTCTTTCTGTAGAAAATGCAACTGGACATTTGGAGCGCTAAGAGCGTAGTAGTGGAAAAAGGAATATATTCAAATATAAACTACACAGAAGCATTCTGTGAAACTTCTTTCTGATCTGAGCATTCAGCTAACAGAGTTAAACCATACTTTTGATTGAGCAGTTTTGAAACACTCTGTCTGTAGAAAATGCAACTGGACATTCGTAGCGCCAAGTGGGTAATAGTGGAAAAAAGAATATGTTCATATATAAACTACACAGAAGCATTGTATGAAATTTCTTTCTGTTCTGTGCATTCAACTAACAGAGTTGAACCTTAGTTTTGATTGAGCCTTTCTGAAACACTCTTTCTGTAGAAACTGCAATTGGACATTCTGAGCGCTAAGAGGCCTATATTGGGAAAAATAATATCTTCAAATAAAAACTACACAGAAGCATTGTGTGAAACTTATTTCTGATATGATCATTAAGCTAACAGAGTTAAACCATACTTTTGATTGCGCAGTTCTGAACACTCTTTCTGTAGAAAATTCAAGTGGACATTCGGAGCGCTAAGAGGGTAATAGTTGAAAAAGGAATATATTCAAATATAAACTACACAGTAGCATTCTGTGAAAATTCTTTCTGTTCTGTGCATTCAACTAACAGAGTTGAACCTTACTTTTGATTGAGCCGTTCTGAAACACTCTTTCTGTAGAAACTGCAATTGGACATGCTAAGCGCTAAGAGGCCTACATTGGGAAAAAGAATATCTTCAAATAAAAACTACACAGATGCATTCTGTGAAACATATTTCTGATCTGTAAATTCAGTTAACAGAGATAAAACATATTTTTGATTGAGCAGCTATGAAACACTCTTTTTGTAGAAAATGCAAGTGGAGATTCGGAGCGCTAAGAGGGTAATAGTGGAAAAAGGAATGTCTTCAAATATAAACTACACAGAATCATTCGGTGAAACTTCTTTCTGATCTGTGCATTCAGCTAACAGAGTTAAACCATACTTTTGATTGAGCAGATCTGAACACTCTTTCTGTAGAAAATGCAACTGGACATTTGGAGCGCTAAGAGAGTAGTAGTGGAAAAAGGAATATATTCAAATATAAACTACACAGAAGCATTCTGTGAAACTTCTTTCTGATCTGAGCATTCAGCTAACAGAGTTAAACCATACTTTTGATTGAGCAGTTTTGAAACACTCTGTCTGTAGAAAATGCAACTGGACATTCGTAGCGCTAAGTGGGTAATAGTGGAAAAAAGAATATGTTCAAATATAAATTACACAGAAGCATTGTATGAAACTTCTTTCTGTTCTGTGCATTCAACTAACAGAGTTGAACCTTACTTTTGATTGAGCCGTTCTGAAACACTCTTTCTGTCGAAACTGCAATTGGACATTCTGAGCGCTAGGAGGCCTATATTGGGAAAAAGAATGTCTACAAATAAAAACTACACAGAAGAATTGTGTGAAACTTCTTTCTGTTCTGTTTGTTCAACTAAAAGAGTTGAACCTTAGTTTTGATTGAGCCGTTCTGAAACACTCTTTCTGTAGAAAATGCAAGTGGAGATTCGGAGCGCTAAGAGGGTAATAGTGGAAAAAGGAATGTCTCCAAATATAAACTACACAGAATCATTCTGTGAAATTTATTTCTGATCTGTGCATTCAGCTAACAGAGTTAAACCATACTTTTGATTGAGCAGATCTGAACACTCTTTCTGTAGAAAATGCAACTGGACATTTGGAGCGCTAAGAGAGTAGTAGTGGAAAAAGGAATATATTCAAATATAAACTACACAGAAGCATTCTGTGAAACTTCTTTCTGATCTGAGCATTCAGCTAACAGAGTTAAACCATACTTTTGATTGAGCAGTTTTGAAACACTCTTTCTGTAGAAAATGCAACTGGACATTCGTAGCGCTAAGAGGGTAACAGAGGATAAAAGAATATGTTCAAATATAAACTACACAGAAGCATTGTATGAAACTTCTTTCTGTTCTGTGCATTCAACTAACAGAGTTGAACCTTACTTTTGATTGAGCCTTTCTGAAACACTCTTTCTGTAGAAACTGCAATTGGACATTCTGAGCGCTAAGAGGCCTCTATTGGGAAAAATAATATCTTCAAATAAAAACTACACAGAAGCATTGTGTGAAACTTATTTCTGATATGTTCATTAAGCTAACAGAGTTAAACCATACTTTTGATTGCGCAGTTCTGAACACTCTTTCTGTAGAAAATGCAAGTGGACATTCGGAGCGCTAAGAGGGTAATAGTGGAAAAAGGAATATATGCAAATATAAACTACACAGTAGCATTCTGTGAAAATTCTTTCTGTTCTGTGCATTCAACTAACAGAGTTGAACCTTACTTTTGATTGAGCCGTTCTGAAACACTCTTTCTGTAGAAACTGCAATTGGACATGCTAAGCGCTAAGAGGCCTACATTGGGAAAAAGAATATCTTCAAATAAAAACTACACAGATGCATTCTGTGAAACATATTTCTGATCTGTAAATTCAGTTAACAGAGATAAAACATATTTTTGATTGAGCAGCTATGAAACACTCTTTTTGTAGAAAATGCAAGTGGAGATTCGGAGCGCTAAGAGGGTAATAGTGGAAAAAGGAATGTCTTCAAATATAAACTACACAGAATCATTCGGTGAAACTTCTTTCTGATCTGTGCATTCAGCTAACAGAGTTAAACCATACTTTTGATTGAGCAGATCTGAACACTCTTTCTGTAGAAAATGCAACTGGACATTTGGAGCGCTAAGAGAGTAGTAGTGGAAAAAGGAATATATTCAAATATAAACTACACAGAAGCATTCTGTGAAACTTCTTTCTGATCTGAGCATTCAGCTAACAGAGTTAAACCATACTTTTGATTGAGCAGTTTTGAAACACTCTGTCTGTAGAAAATGCAACTGGACATTCGGAGCGCTAAGTGGGTAATAGTGGAAAAAAGAATATGTTCAAATATAAACTACACAGAAGCATTGTATGAAACTTCTTTCTGTTCTGTGCATTCAACTAACAGAGTTGAACCTTACTTTTGATTGAGCCGTTCTGAAACACTCTTTCTGTCGAAACTGCAATTGGACATTCTGAGCGCTAGGAGGCCTATATTGGGAAAAAGAATGTCTACAAATAAAAACTACACAGAAGAATTGTGTGAAACTATTTTCTGTTCTGTTTGTTCAACTAAAAGAGTTGAACCTTAGTTTTGATTGAGCCGTTCTGAAACACTCTTTCTGTAGAAAATGCAAGTGGAGATTCGGAGCGCTAAGAGGGTAATAGTGGTAAAAGGAATGTCTCCAAATATAAACTACACAGAATCATTCTGTGAAATTTATTTCTGATCTGTGCATTCAGCTAACAGAGTTAAACCATACTTTTGATTGAGCAGATCTGAACACTCTTTCTGTAGAAAATGCAACTGGACATTTGGAGCGCTAAGAGAGTAGTAGTGGAAAAAGGAATATATTCAAATATAAACTACACAGAAGCATTCTGTGAAACTTCTTTCTGATCTGAGCATTCAGCTAACAGAGTTAAACCATACTTTTGATTGAGCAGTTTTGAAACACTCTTTCTGTAGAAAATGCAACTGGACATTCGTAGCGCTAAGAGGGTAACAGAGGATAAAAGAATATGTTCAAATATAAACTACACAGAAGCATTGTATGAAACTTCTTTCTGTTCTGTGCATTCAACTAACAGAGTTGAACCTTACTTTTGATTGAGCCTTTCTGAAACACTCTTTCTGTAGAAACTGCAATTGGACATTCTGAGCGCTAAGAGGCCTATATTGGGAAAAATAATATCTTCAAATAAAAACTACACAGAAGCATTGTGTGAAACTTATTTCTGATATGTTCATTAAGCTAACAGAGTTAAACCATACTTTTGATTGCGCAGTTCTGAACACTCTTTCTGTAGAAAATGCAAGTGGACATTCGGAGCGCTAAGAGGGTAATAGTGGAAAAAGGAATATATGCAAATATAAACTACACAGTAGCATTCTGTGAAAATTCTTTCTGTTCTGTGCATTCAACTAACAGAGTTGAACCTTACTTTTGATTGAGCCGTTCTGAAACACTCTTTCTGTAGAAACTGCAATTGGACATGCTAAGCGCTAAGAGGCCTACATTGGGAAAAAGAATATCTTCAAATAAAAACTACCCAGATGCATTCTGTGAAACTTATTTCTGATCTGTAAATTCAGTTAACAGAGATAAAACATATTTTTGATTGAGCAGTTATGAAACACTCTTTTTGTAGAAAATGCAAGTGGAGATTCGGAGCGCTAAGAGGGTAATAGTGGAAAAAGGAATGTCTTCAAATATAAACTACACAGAATCATTCGGTGAAACTTCCTTCTGATCTGTTCATTCAGCTAACAGAGTTAAACCATACTTTTGATTGAGCAGATCTGAACACTCTTTGTGTAGAAAATGCAACTGGACATTTGGAGCGCTAAGAGCGAAGTGGTGGAAAAAGGAATATATTCAAATATAAACTACACAGAAGCATTCTGTGAAACTTCTTTCTGATCTGAGCATTCAGCTAACAGAGTTAAACCATACTTTTGATTGAGCAGTTTTGAAACACTCTGTCTGTAGAAAATGCAACTGGACATTCGTAGCGCTAAGTGGGTAATAGAGGAAAAAAGAATATGTTCAAATATAAACTACACAGAAGCATTGTATGAAACTTCTTTCTGTTCTGTGCATTCAACTAACAGAGTTGAACCTTACTTTTGATTGAGCCGTTCTGAAACACTCTTTCTGTAGAAACTGCAATTGGACATTCTGAGCGCTAAGAGGCCTATATTGGGAAAAAGAATGGCTACAAATAAAAACTACACAGAAGAATTGTGTGAAACTTCTTTCTGTTCTGTTTGTTCATTAAAAGAGTTGAACTTTAGATTTGATTGAGCCGTTCTGAAACACTCTTTCTGTAGAAAATGCAAGTGGAGATTCGGAGCGCTAAGAGGGTAATAGTGGAAAAAGGAATGTCTCCAAATATAAACTACACAGAATCATTCTGTGAAACTTTTTTCTGATCTGTGCATTCAGCTAACAGAGTTAAACCATACTTTTGATTGAGCAGATCTGAACACTCTTTCTGTAGAAAATGCAACTGGACATTTGGAGCGCTAAGAGAGTAGTAGTGGAAAAAGGAATATATTCAAATATAAACTACACAGAAGCATTCTGTGAAACTTCTTTCTGATCTGAGCATTCAGCTAACAGAGTTAAACCATACTTTTGATTGAGCAGTTTTGAAACACTCTGTCTGTAGAAAATGCAACTGGACATTCGTAGCGCTAAGTGGGTAATAGTGGAAAAAAGAATATGTTCAAATATAAACTACACAGAAGCATTGTATGAAACTTCTTTCGGTTCTGTGCATTCAACTAACAGAGTTGAACCTTACTTTTGATTGAGCCGTTCTGAAACTCTCTTTCTGTAGAAACTGGAATTGGACATTCTGAGCGCTAAGAGGCCTATATTGGGAAAAAGAATGTCTACAAATAAAAACTACACAGAAGAATTGTGTGAAACTTCTTTCTGTTCTGTTTGTTCAACTAAAAGAGTTGAACCTTAGTTTTGATTGAGCCGTTCTGAAACACTCTTTCTGTAGGAAATGCAAGTGGAGATTCGGAGCGCTAACAGGGTAATAGTGGAAAAAGGAATGTCTCCAAATATAAACTACACAGAATCATTCTGTGAAACTTCTTTCTGATCTGTGCATTCAGCTAACAGAGTTAAACCATACTTTTGATTGAGCAGATCTGAACACTCTTTCTGTAGAAAATGCAACTGGACATTTGGAGCGCTAAGAGAGTAGTAGTGGAAAAAGGAATATATTCAAATATAAACTACACAGAAGCATTCTGTGAAACTTCTTTCTGATCTGAGCATTCAGCTAACAGAGTTAAACCATACTTTTGATTGAGCAGTTTTGAAACACTCTGTCTGTAGAAAAAGCAACTGGACATTCGTAGCGCTAAGTGGGTAACAGTGGAAAAAAGAATATGTTCAAATATAAACTACACAGAAGCATTGTATGAAACTTCTTTCTGTTCTGTGCATTCAACTAACAGAGTTGAACCTTACATTTGATTGAGCCTTTCTGAAACACTCTTTCTGTAGAAACTGCAATTGGACATTCTGAGCGCTAAGAGGCCTCTATTGGGAAAAATAATATCTTCAAATAAAAACTACACAGAAGCATTGTGTGAAACTTATTTCTGATATGTTCATTAAGCTAACAGAGTTAAACCATACTTTTGATTGCGCAGTTCTGAACACTCTTTCTGTAGAAAATGCAAGTGGACATTCGGAGCGCTAAGAGGGTAATAGTGGAAAAAGGAATATATTCAAATATAAACTACACATTAGCATTCTGTGAAAATTCTTTCTGTTCTGTGCATTCAACTAACAGAGTTGAACCTTACTTTTAATTGAGCCGTTCTGAAACACTCTTTCTGTAGAAACTGCAATTGGACATGCTAAGCGCTAAGAGGCCTACATTGGGAAGAAGAATATCTTCAAATAAAAACTACACAGATGCATTCTGTGAAACTTATTTCTGATCTGTAAATTCAGTTAACAGAGATAAAACATATTTTTGATTGAGCAGTTATGAAACACTCTTTTTGTAGAAAATGCAAGTGGAGATTCGGAGCGCTAAGGGGGTAATAGTGGAAAAAGGAATGTCTTCAAATATAAACTACACAGAATCATTCGGTGAAACTTCTTTCTGATCTGTGCATTCAGCTAACAGAGTTAAACCATACTTTTGATTGAGCAGATCTGAACACTCTTTGTGTAGAAAATGCAACTGGACATTTGGAGCGCTAAGAGCGTAGTAGTGGAAAAAGGAATATATTCAAATATAAACTACACAGAAGCATTCTGTGAAACTTCTTTCTGATCTGAGCATTCAGCTAACAGAGTTAAACCATGCTTTTGATTGAGCAGTTTTGAAACACTATGTCTGTAGAAAATGCAACTGGACATTCGTAGCGCTAAGTGGGTAATAGTGGAAAAAAGAATATGTTCAAATATAAACTACACAGAAGAATTGTATGAAACTTCTTTCTGTTCTGTGCATTCAACTAACAGAGTTGAACCTTACTTTTGATTGAGCCGTTCTGAAACACTCTTTCTGTAGAAACTGCAATTGGACATTCTGAGCGCTAAGAGGCCTATATTGGGAAAAAGAATGTCTACAAATAAAAACTACACAGAAGAATTGTGTGAAACTTCTTTCTGTTCTGTTTGTTCAACTAAAAGAGTTGAACTTTAGTTTTGATTGAGCCGTTCTGAAACAGTCTTTCTGTAGAAAATGCAAGTGGAGATTCGGAGCGCTAAGAGGGTACTAGTGGAAAAAGGAATGTCTCCAAATATAAACTACACAGAATCATTCTGTGAAACTTCTTTCTGATCTGTGCATTCAGCTAACAGAGTTAAACCATACTTTTGATTGAGCAGATCTGAACACTCTTTCTGTAGAAAATGCAACTGGACATTTCGAGCGCTAAGAGCGTAGTAGTGGAAAAAGGAATATATTCAAATATAAACTACACAGAAGCATTCTGTGAAACTTCTTGCTGATCTGAGCATTCAGCTAACAGGGTTAAAACATACTTTTGATTGAGCAGTTTTGAAACACTCTGTCTGTAGAAAATGCAACTGGACATTCATAGCGCTAAGTGGGTAATAGTGGAAAAAAGAATATGTTCAAATATAAACTACACAGAAGCATTGTATGAAACTTCTCTCTGTTCTGTGCATTCAACTAACAGAGTTGAACCTTACTTTTGATTGAGCCGTTCTGAAACACTCTTTCTGTAGAAACTGCAATTGGACATTCTGAGCGCTAAGAGGCCTATATTGGGAAAAAGAATGTCTACAAATAAAAACTACACAGAAGAATTGTGTGAAACTTCTTTCTGTTCTGTTGGTTCAACTAAAAGAGTTGAACCTTAGTTTTGATTGATCCGTTCTGAAACACTCTTTCTGTAGAAAATGCAAGTGGAGATTCGGAGCGCTAAGAGGGTAATAGTGGAAAAAGGAATGTCTCCAAATATAAACTACACAGAATCATTCTGTGAAACTTCTTTCTGATCTGTGCATTCAGCTAACAGAGTTAAACCATACTTTTGATTGAGCAGATCTGAATACTCTTTCTGTAGAAAATGCAACTGGACATTTGGAGCGCTAAGAGAGTAGTAGTGGAAAAAAGAATATATTCAAATATAAACTACACAGAAGCATTCTGTGAAACTTCTTTCTGATCTGAGCATTCAGCTAACAGAGTTAAACCATACTTTTCATTGTGCAGTTTTGAAACACTCTTTCTGTAGAAAATGCAACTGGACATTCGTAGCGCTAAGTGGGTAATAGTGGAAAAAAGAATACGTTCAAATATAAACTACACAGAAGCATTGTATGAAACTTCTTTCTGTTCTGTGCATTCAACTAACTGAGTTGAACCTTACTTTTGATTGAGCCTTTCTGAAACACTCTTTCTGTAGAAACTGCAATTGGACATTCTGAGCGCTAAGAGGCCTCTATTGGGAAAAATAATATCTTCAAATAAAAACTACACAGAAGCATTGTGTGAAACTTATTTCTGATATGTTCATTAAGCTAACAGAGTTAAACCATACTTTTGATTGCGCAGTTCTGAACACTCTTTCTGTAGAAAATGCAAGTGGACATTCGGAGCGCTAAGAGGGTAATAGTGGAAAAAGGAATATATTCAAATATAAACTACACAGTAGCATTCTGTGAAAATACTTTCTGTTCTGTGCATTCAACTAACAGGGTTGAACCTTACTTTTAATTGAGCCGTTGTGAAACACTCTTTCTGTAGAAACTGCAATTGGACATGCTAAGCGCTAAGAGGCCTACATTGGGAAAAAGAAAATCTTCAAATAAAAACTACACAGATGCATTCTGTGAAACTTATTTCTGATCTGTAAATTCAGTTAACAGAGATAAAACATATTTTTGATTGAGCAGTTATGAAACACTCTTTTTGTAGAAAATGCAAGTGGAGATTCGGAGCGCTAAGGGGGTAATAGTGGAAAAAGGAATGTCTTCAAATATAAACTACACAGAATCATTTGGTGAAACTTCTTTCTGATCTGTGCATTCAGCTAACAGAGTTAAACCATACTTTTGATTGAGCAGATCTGAACACTCTTTGTGTAGAAAATGCAAAAGGACATTTGGAGCGCTAAGAGCGCAGTAGTGGAAAAAGGAATATATTCAAATATAAACTACACAGAAGCATTCTGTGAAACTTCTTTCTGATCTGAGCATTCAGCTAACAGAGTTAAACCATACTTTTGATTGAGCAGTTTTGAAACACGCTGTCTGTAGAAAATGCAACTGGACATTCGTAGCGCCAAGTGGGTAATAGTGGAAAAAAGAATATGTTCAAATATAAACTACACAGAAGCATTGTATGAAATTTCTTTCTGTTCTGTGCATTCAACTAACAGAGTTGAACCTTAGTTTTGATTGAGCCTTTCTGAAACACTCTTTCTGTAGAAAGTGCAATTGGACATTCTGAGCGCTAAGAGGCCTCTATTGGGAAAAATAATATCTTCAAATAAAAACTACACAGAAGCATTGTGTGAAACTTATTTCTGATATGTTCATTAAGCTAACAGAGTTAAACCATACTTTTGATTGCGCAGTTCTGAACACTCTTTCTGTAGAAAATGCAAGTGGACATTCGGAGCGCTAAGAGGGTAATAGTGGAAAAAGGAATATATTCAAATATAAACTACACAGTAGCATTCTGTGAAAATTCTTTCTGTTCTGTGCATTCAACTAACAGAGTTGAACCTTACTTTTGATTGAGCCGTTCTGAAACATTCTTTCTGTAGAAACTGCAATTGGACATGCTAAGCGCTAAGAGGCCTACATTGGGAAAAAGAATATCTTCAAATAAAAACTACACAGATGCATTCTGTGAAACTTATTTCTGATCTGTAAATTCAGTTAACAGAGATAAAACATATTTTTGATTGAGCAGTTATGAAACACTCTTTTTGTAGAAAATGCAAGTGGAGATTCGGAGCGCTAAGAGGGTAATAGTGGAAAAAGGAATGTCTTCAAATATAAACTACACAGAATCATTCGGTGAAACTTCTTTCTGATCTGTGCATTCAGCCAACAGAGTTAAACCATACTTTGATTGAGCAGATCTGAACACTCTTTCTGTAGAAAATGCAACTGGACATTCGTAGCGCTAAGTGGGTAATAGTGGAAAAAAAATATGTTCAAATAGAAACTACACAGAAGCATTGTATGAAACTTCTTTCTGATCTGTGCATTCAGCTAACAGAGTTAAACCATACTTTTGATTGAGCAGTTTTGAAACACCCTGTCTGTAGAAAATGCAACTGGACATTCTTAGCGCTAAGTGGGTAATAGTGGAAAAAAGAATATGTTCAAATAGAAACTACACAGAAGCATTGTATGAAACTTCTTTCTGTTCTGTGCATTCAACTAACAGAGGTGAACCTTACTTTTGATTGAGCCGTTCTGAAACACTCTTTCTGTAGAAACTGCAATTGGACATTCTGAGCGCTAAGAGGCCTCTATTGGGAAAAATAATATCTTCAAATAAAAACTACACAGAAGCATTGTGTGAAACTTATTTCTGATATGTTCATTAAGCTAACAGAGTTAAACCATACTTTTGATTGCGCAGTTCTGAACACTCTTTCTGTAGAAAATACAAGTGGACATTCGGAGCGCTAAGAGTGTAATAGTGGAAAAAGGAATATATTCAAATATAAACTACACAGTAGCATTCTGTGAAAATACTTTCTGTTCTGTGCATTCAACTAACAGGGTTGAACCTTACTTTTAATTGAGCCGTTGTGAAACACTCTTTCTGTAGAAACTGCAATTGGACATGCTAAGCGCTAAGAGGCCTACATTGGGAAAAAGAAAATCTTCAAATAAAAACTACACAGATGCATTCTGTGAAACTTATTTCTGATCTGTAAATTCAGTTAACAGAGATAAAACATATTTTTGATTGAGCAGTTATGAAACACTCTTTTTGTAGAAAATGCAAGTGGAGATTCGGAGCGCTAAGGGGGTAATAGTGGAAAAAGGAATGTCTTCAAATATAAACTACACAGAATCATTTGGTGAAACTTCTTTCTGATCTGTGCATTCAGCTAACAGAGTTAAACCATACTTTTGATTGAGCAGATCTGAACACTCTTTCTGTAGAAAATGCAAAAGGACATTTGGAGCGCTAAGAGCGTAGTAGTGGAAAAAGGAATATATTCAAATATAAACTACACAGAAGCATTCTGTGAAACTTCTTTCTGATCTGAGCATTCAGCTAACAGAGTTAAACCATACTTTTGATTGAGCAGTTTTGAAACACGCTGTCTGTAGAAAATGCAACTGGACATTCGTAGGGCCAAGTGGGTAATAGTGGAAAAAAGAATATGTTCAAATATAAACTACACAGAAGCATTGTATGAAATTTCTTTCTGTTCTGTGCATTCAACTAACAGAGTTGAACCTTAGTTTTGATTGAGCCTTTCTGAAACACTCTTTCTGTAGAAACTGCAATTGGACATTCTGAGCGCTAAGAGGCCTCTATTGGGAAAAATAATATCTTCAAATAAAAACTACACAGAAGCATTGTGTGAAACTTATTTCTGATATGTTCATTAAGCTAACAGAGTTAAACCATACTTTTGATTGCGCAGTTCTGAACACTCTTTCTGTAGAAAATGCAAGTGGACATTCGGAGCGCTAAGAGGGTAATAGTGGAAAAAGGAATATATTCAAATATAAACTACACAGTAGCATTCTGTGAAAATTCTTTCTGTTCTGTGCATTCAACTAACAGAGTTGAACCTTACTTTTGATTGAGCCGTTCTGAAACATTCTTTCTGTAGAAACTGCAATTGGACATGCTAAGCGCTAAGAGGCCTACATTGGGAAAAAGAATATCTTCAAATAAAAACTACACAGATGCATTCTGTGAAACTTATTTCTGATCTGTAAATTCAGTTAACAGAGATAAAACATATTTTTGATTGAGCAGTTATGAAACACTCTTTTTGTAGAAAATGCAAGTGGAGATTCGGAGCGCTAAGAGGGTAATAGTGGAAAAAGGAATGTCTTCAAATATAAACTACACAGAATCATTCGGTGAAACTTCTTTCTGATCTGTGCATTCAGCCAACAGAGTTAAACCATACTTTGATTGAGCAGATCTGAACACTCTTTCTGTAGAAAATGCAACTGGACATTCGTAGCGCTAAGTGGGTAATAGTGGAAAAAAAATATGTTCAAATAGAAACTACACAGAAGCATTGTATGAAACTTCTTTCTGATCTGTGCATTCAGCTAACAGAGTTAAACCATACTTTTGATTGAGCAGTTTTGAAACACCCTGTCTGTAGAAAATGCAACTGGACATTCTTAGCGCTAAGTGGGTAATAGTGGAAAAAAGAATATGTTCAAATAGAAACTACACAGAAGCATTGTATGAAACTTCTTTCTGTTCTGTGCATTCAACTAACAGAGGTGAACCTTACTTTTGATTGAGCCGTTCTGAAACACTCTTTCTGTAGAAACTGCAATTGGACATTCTGAGCGCTAAGAGGCCTCTATTGGGAAAAATAATATCTTCAAATAAAAACTACACAGAAGCATTGTGTGAAACTTATTTCTGATATGTTCATTAAGCTAACAGAGTTAAACCATACTTTTGATTGCGCAGTTCTGAACACTCTTTCTGTAGAAAATACAAGTGGACATTCGGAGCGCTAAGAGTGTAATAGTGGAAAAAGGAATATATTCAAATATAAACTACACAGTAGCATTCTGTGAAAATACTTTCTGTTCTGTGCATTCAACTAACAGGGTTGAACCTTACTTTTAATTGAGCCGTTGTGAAACACTCTTTCTGTAGAAACTGCAATTGGACATGCTAAGCGCTAAGAGGCCTACATTGGGAAAAAGAAAATCTTCAAATAAAAACTACACAGATGCATTCTGTGAAACTTATTTCTGATCTGTAAATTCAGTTAACAGAGATAAAACATATTTTTGATTGAGCAGTTATGAAACACTCTTTTTGTAGAAAATGCAAGTGGAGATTCGGAGCGCTAAGGGGGTAATAGTGGAAAAAGGAATGTCTTCAAATATAAACTACACAGAATCATTTGGTGAAACTTCTTTCTGATCTGTGCATTCAGCTAACAGAGTTAAACCATACTTTTGATTGAGCAGATCTGAACACTCTTTCTGTAGAAAATGCAAAAGGACATTTGGAGCGCTAAGAGCGTAGTAGTGGAAAAAGGAATATATTCAAATATAAACTACACAGAAGCATTCTGTGAAACTTCTTTCTGATCTGAGCATTCAGCTAACAGAGTTAAACCATACTTTTGATTGAGCAGTTTTGAAACACGCTGTCTGTAGAAAATGCAACTGGACATTCGTAGGGCCAAGTGGGTAATAGTGGAAAAAAGAATATGTTCAAATATAAACTACACAGAAGCATTGTATGAAATTTCTTTCTGTTCTGTGCATTCAACTAACAGAGTTGAACCTTAGTTTTGATTGAGCCTTTCTGAAACACTCTTTCTGTAGAAACTGCAATTGGACATTCTGAGCGCTAAGAGGCCTCTATTGGGAAAAATAATATCTTCAAATAAAAACTACACAGAAGCATTGTGTGAAACTTATTTCTGATATGTTCATTAAGCTAACAGAGTTAAACCATACTTTTGATTGCGCAGTTCTGAACACTCTTTCTGTAGAAAATGCAAGTGGACATTCGGAGCGCTAAGAGGGTAATAGTGGAAAAAGGAATATATTCAAATATAAACTACACAGTAGCATTCTGTGAAAATTCTTTCTGTTCTGTGCATTCAACTAACAGAGTTGAACCTTACTTTTGATTGAGCCGTTCTGAAACATTCTTTCTGTAGAAACTGCAATTGGACATGCTAAGCGCTAAGAGGCCTACATTGGGAAAAAGAATATCTTCAAATAAAAACTACACAGATGCATTCTGTGAAACTTATTTCTGATCTGTAAATTCAGTTAACAGAGATAAAACATATTTTTGATTGAGCAGTTATGAAACACTCTTTTTGTAGAAAATGCAAGTGGAGATTCGGAGCGCTAAGAGGGTAATAGTGGAAAAAGGAATGTCTTCAAATATAAACTACACAGAATCATTCGGTGAAACTTCTTTCTGATCTGTGCATTCAGCCAACAGAGTTAAACCATACTTTTGATTGAGCAGATCTGAACACTCTTTCTGTAGAAAATGCAACTGGACATTCGTAGCGCTAAGTGGGTAATAGTGGAAAAAAAATATGTTCAAATAGAAACTACACAGAAGCATTGTATGAAACTTCTTTCTGATCTGTGAATTCAGCTAACAGAGTTAAACCATACTTTGATTGAGCAGTTTTGAAACACCCTGTCTGTAGAAAATGCAACTGGACATTCTTAGCGCTAAGTGGGTAATAGTGGAAAAAAGAATATGTTCAAATAGAAACTACACAGAAGCATTGTATGAAACTTCTTTCTGTTCTGTGCATTCAACTAACAGAGCTGAACCTTACTTTTGATTGAGCCGTTCTGAAACACTCTTTCTGTAGAAACTGCAATTGGACATTCTGAGCGCTAAGAGGCCTATATTGGGAAAAAGAATGTCTACAAATAAAAACTACACAGAAGAATTGTGTGAAACTTCTTTCTGTTCTGTTGGTTCAACTAAAAGAATTGAACCTTAGTTTTGATTGATCCGTTCTGAAACACTCTTTCTGTAGAAAATGCAAGTGGAGATTCGGAGCGCTAAGAGGGTAATAGTGGAAAAAGGAATGTCTCCAAATATAAACTACACAGAATCATTCTGTGAAACTTCTTTCTGATCTGTGCATTCAGCTAACAGTGTTAAACCATACTTTTGATTGAGCAGATCTGAATACTCTTTCTGTAGAAAATGCAACTGGACATTTGGAGCGCAAAGAGAGTAGTAGTGGAAAAAAGAATATATTCAAATATAAACTACACAGAAGCATTCTGTGAAACTTCTTTCTGATCTGAGCATTCAGCTAACAGAGTTAAACCATACTTTTGATTGAGCAGTTTTGAAACACTCTGTCTGTAGAAAATGCAACTGGACATTCGTAGCGCTAAGTGGGTAATAGTGGAAAAAAGAATATGTTCAAATATAAACTACACAGAAGCATTGTATGAAAATTCTTTCTGTTCTGTGCATTCAACTAACAGAGTTGAACCTTACATTTGATTGAGCCTTTCTGAAACACTCTTTCTGTAGAAACTGCAATTGGACATTCTGAGCGCTAAGAGGCCTCTATTGGGAAAAATAATATCTTCAAATAAAAACTACACAGAAGCATTGTGTGAAACTTATTTCTGATATGTTCATTAAGCTAACAGAGTTAAACCATACTTTTGATTGCGCAGTTCTGAACACTCTTTCTGTAGAAAATGCAAGTGGACATTCGGAGCGCTAAGAGTGTAATAGTGGAAAAAGGAATATATTCAAATATAAACTACACAGTAGCATTCTGTGAAAATACTTTCTGTTCTGTGCATTCAACTAACAGGGTTGAACCTTACTTTTAATTGAGCCGTTGTGAAACACTCTTTCTGTAGAAACTGCAATTGGACATGCTAAGCGCTAAGAGGCCTACATTGGGAAAAAGAAAATCTTCAAATAAAAACTACACAGATGCATTCTGTGAAACTTATTTCTGATCTGTAAATTCAGTTAACAGAGATAAAACATATTTTTGATTGAGCAGTTATGAAACACTCTTTTTGTAGAAAATGCAAGTGGAGATTCGGAGCGCTAAGGGGGTAATAGTGGATAAAGGAATGTCTTCAAATATAAACTACACAGAATCATTTGGTGAAACTTCTTTCTGATCTGTGCATTCAGCTAACAGAGTTAAACCATACTTTTGATTGAGCAGATCTGAACACTCTTTGTGTAGAAAATGCAAAAGGACATTTGGAGCGCTAAGAGCGTAGTAGTGGAAAAAGGAATATATTCAAATATAAACTACACAGAAGCATTCTGTGAAACTTCTTTCTGATCTGAGCATTCAGCTAACAGAGTTAAACCATACTTTTGATTGAGCAGTTTTGAAACACGCTGTCTGTAGAAAATGCAACTGGACATTCGTAGCGCCAAGTGGGTAATAGTGGAAAAAAGAATATGTTCAAATATAAACTACACAGAAGCATTGTATGAAATTTCTTTCTGTCTGTGCATTCAACTAACAGAGTTGAACCTTAGTTTTGATTGAGCCTTTCTGAAACACTCTTTCTGTAGAAACTGCAATTGGACATTCTGAGCGCTAAGAGGCCTCTATTGGGAAAAATAATATCTTCAAATAAAAACTACACAGAAGCATTGTGTGAAACTTATTTCTGATATGTTCATTAAGCTAACAGAGTTAAACCATACTTTTGATTGCGCAGTTCTGAACACTCTTTCTGTAGAAAATGCAAGTGGACATTCGGAGCGCTAAGAGGGTAATAGTGGAAAAAGGAATATATTCAAATATAAACTACACAGTAGCATTCTGTGAAAATTCTTTCTGTTCTGTGCATTCAACTAACAGAGTTGAACCTTACTTTTGATTGAGCCGTTCTGAAACATTCTTTCTGTAGAAACTGCAATTGGACATGCTAAGCGCTAAGAGGCCTACATTGGGAAAAAGAATATCTTCAAATAAAAACTACACAGATGCATTCTGTGAAACTTATTTCTGATCTGTAAATTCAGTTAACAGAGATAAAACATATTTTTGATTGAGCAGTTATGAAACACTCTTTTTGTAGAAAATGCAAGTGGAGATTCGGAGGGCTAAGAGGGTAATAGTGGAAAAAGGAATGTCTTCAAATATAAACTACACAGAATCATTCGGTGAAACATCTTTCTGATCTGTGCATTCAGCCAACAGAGTTAAACCATACTTTTGATTGAGCAGATCTGAACACTCTTTCTGTAGAAAATGCAACTGGACATTCGTAGCGCTAAGTGGGTAATAGTGGAAAAAAAATATGTTCAAATAGAAACTACACAGAAGCATTGTATGAAACTTCTTTCTGATCTGTGCATTCAGCTAACAGAGTTAAACCATACTTTTGATTGAGCAGTTTTGAAACACCCTGTCTGTAGAAAATGCAACTGGACATTCTTAGCGCTAAGTGGGTAATAGTGGAAAAAAGAATATGTTCAAATAGAAACTACACAGAAGCATTGTATGAAACTTCTTTCTGTTCTGTGCATTCAACTAACAGAGCTGAACCTTACTTTTGATTGAGCCGTTCTGAAACACTCTTTCTGTAGAAACTGCAATTGGACATTCTGAGCGCTAAGAGGCCTAAATTGGGAAAAAGAATGTCTACAAATAAAAACTACACAGAAGAATTGTGTGAAACTTATTTCTGTTCTGTTTGTTCAACTAAAAGAGTTGAACCTTAGTTTTGATTGAGACGTTCTGAAACACTCTTTCTGTAGAAAATGCAAGTGGAGATTCAGAGCGCTAAGAGGGTAATAGTGGAAAAAGGAATGTCTCCAAATATAAACTACACAGATTCATTCTGTGAAACTTCTTTCTGATCTGTGCATTCAGCTAACAGAGTTAAACCATACTTTTGATTGAGCAGATCTGAACACTCTTTCTGTAGAAAATGCAACTGGACATTTGGAGCGCTAAGAGAGTAGTAGTGGAAAAAGGAATATATTCAAATATAAACTACACAGAAGCATTCTGTGAAACTTCTTTCTGATCTGAGCATTCAGCTAACAGAGTTAAACCATACTTTTCATTGTGCAGTTTTGAAACACTCTTTCTGTAGAAAATGCAACTGGACATTCGTAGCGCTAAGTGGGTAATAGTGGAAAAAAGAATACGTTCAAATATAAACTACACAGAAGCATTGTATGAAACTTCTTTCTGTTCTGTGCATTCAACTAACTGAGTTGAACCTTACTTTTGATTGAGCCTTTCTGAAACACTCTTTCTGTAGAAACTGCAATTGGACATTCTGAGCGCTAAGAGGCCTCTATTGGGAAAAATAATATCTTCAAATAAAAACTACACAGAAGCATTGTGTGAAACTTATTTCTGATATGTTCATTAAGCTAACAGAGTTAAACCATACTTTTGATTGCGCAGTTCTGAACACTCTTTCTGTAGAAAATGGAAGTGGACATTCGGAGCGCTAAGAGGGTAATAGTGGAAAAAGAAATATAATCAAATATAAACTACACAGTAGCATTCTGTGAAAATTCTTTCTGTTCTGTGCATTCAACTAACAGAGTTGAACCTTACTTTTGATTGAGCCGTTCTGAAACACTCTTTCTGTAGAAACTGCAATTGGACATGCTAAGCGCTAAGAGGCCTACATTGGGAAAAATAATATCTTCAAATAAAAACTACACAGATGCATTCTGTGAAACTTATTTCTGATCTGTAAATTCAGTTAACAGAGATAAAACATATTTTTGATTGAGCAGTTATGAAACACTCTTTTTGTAGAAAATGCAAGTGGAGATTCGGAGCGCTAAGAGGGTAATAGTGGAAAAAGGAATGTCTTCAAATATAAACTACACAGAATCATTCGTTGAAACTTCTTTCTGATCTGTGCATTCAGCTAACAGAGTTAAACCATACTTTTGATTGAGCAGATCTGAACACTCTTTCTGTAGAAAATGCAACTGGACATTTGGAGCGCTAAGAGCGTAGTAGTGGAAAAAGGAATATATTCAAATATAAACTACACAGAAGCATTCTGTGAAACTTCTTTCTGATCTGAGCATTCAGCTAACAGAGTTAAACCATACTTTTGATTGAGCAGTTTTGAAACACTCTGTCTGTAGAAAATGCAACTGGACATTCGTAGCGCTAAGTGAGTAATGGTGGAAAAAAGAATATTTTCAAATATAAACTACACAGAAGCATTGTATGAAACTTCTTTCTGTTCTGTGCATTCAACTAACAGAGTTGAACCTTACTTTTGATTGAGCCGTTCTGAAACACTCTTTCTGTAGAAACTGCAATTGGACATGCTAAGCGCTAAGAGGCCTACATTGGGAAAAAGAATATCTTCAAATAAAAACTACACAGATGCATTCTGTGAAACTTATTTCTGATCTGTAAATTCAGTTAACAGAGATAAAACATATTTTTGATTGAGCAGTTATGAAACACTCTTTTTGTAGAAAATGCAAGTGGAGATTCGGAGCGCTAAGAGGGTAATAGTGGAAAAAGGAATGTCTTCAAATATAAACTACACAGAAACATTCGGTGAAACTTCTTTCTGATCTGTTCATTCAGCTAACAGAGTTAAACCATACTTTTGATTGAGCCGATCTGAACACTCTTTGTGTAGAAAATGAAACTGGACATTTGGAGCGCTAAGAGCGAAGTGGTGGAAAAAGGAATATATTCAAATATAAACTACACAGAAGCATTCTGTGAAACTTCTTTCTGATCTGAGCATTCAGCTAACAGAGTTAAACCATACTTTTGATTGAGCAGTTTTGAAACACTCTGTCTGTAGAAAATGCAACTGGACATTCGTAGCGCTAAGTGGGTAATAGTGGAAAAAAGAATATGTTCAAATATAAATTACACAGAAGCATTGTATGAAACTTCTTTCTGTTCTGTGCATTCAACTAACAGAGTTGAACCTTACTTTTGATTGAGCCGTTCTGAAACACTCTTTCTGTAGAAACTGCAATTGGACATTCTGAGCGCTAAGAGGCCTATATTGGGAAAAAGAATGTCTACAAATAAAAACTACACAGAAGAATTGTGTGAAATTTCTTTCTGTTCTGTTTGTTCATTAAAAGAGTTGAACTTTAGATTTGATTGAGCCGTTCTGAAACACTCTTTCTGTAGAAAATGCAAGTGGAGATTCGGAGCGCTAAGAGGGTAATAGTGGAAAAAGGAATGTCTCCAAATATAAACTACACAGAATCATTCTGTGAAACTTCTTTCTGATCTGTGCATTCAGCTAACAGAGTTAAACCATACTTTTGATTGAGCAGATCTGAACACTCTTTCTGTAGAAAATGCAACTGGACATTTGGAGCGCTAAGAGAGTAGTAGTGGAAAAAGGAATATATTCAAATATAAACTACACAGAAGCATTCTGTGAAACTTCTTTCTGATCTGAGCATTCAGCTAACAGAGTTAAACCATACTTTTCATTGTGCAGTTTTGAAACACTCTTTCTGTAGAAAATGCAACTGGACATTCGTAGCGCTAAGTGGGTAATAGTGGAAAAAAGAATACGTTCAAATATAAACTACACAGAAGCATTGTATGAAACTTCTTTCTGTTCTGTGCATTCAACTAACTGAGTTGAACCTTACTTTTGATTGAGCCTTTCTGAAACACTCTTTCTGTAGAAACTGCAATTGGACATTCTGAGCGCTAAGAGGCCTCTATTGGGAAAAATAATATCTTCAAATAAAAACTACACAGAAGCATTGTGTGAAACTTATTTCTGATATGTTCATTAAGCTAACAGAGTTAAACCATACTTTTGATTGCGCAGTTCTGAACACTCTTTCTGTAGAAAATGGAAGTGGACATTCGGAGCGCTAAGAGGGTAATAGTGGAAAAAGAAATATAATCAAATATAAACTACACAGTAGCATTCTGTGAAAATTCTTTCTGTTCTGTGCATTCAACTAACAGAGTTGAACCTTACTTTTGATTGAGCCGTTCTGAAACACTCTTTCTGTAGAAACTGCAATTGGACATGCTAAGCGCTAAGAGGCCTACATTGGGAAAAATAATATCTTCAAATAAAAACTACACAGATGCATTCTGTGAAACTTATTTCTGATCTGTAAATTCAGTTAACAGAGATAAAACATATTTTTGATTGAGCAGTTATGAAACACTCTTTTTGTAGAAAATGCAAGTGGAGATTCGGAGCGCTAAGAGGGTAATAGTGGAAAAAGGAATGTCTTCAAATATAAACTACACAGAATCATTCGTTGAAACTTCTTTCTGATCTGTGCATTCAGCTAACAGAGTTAAACCATACTTTTGATTGAGCAGATCTGAACACTCTTTCTGTAGAAAATGCAACTGGACATTTGGAGCGCTAAGAGCGTAGTAGTGGAAAAAGGAATATATTCAAATATAAACTACACAGAAGCATTCTGTGAAACTTCTTTCTGATCTGAGCATTCAGCTAACAGAGTTAAACCATACTTTTGATTGAGCAGTTTTGAAACACTCTGTCTGTAGAAAATGCAACTGGACATTCGTAGCGCTAAGTGAGTAATGGTGGAAAAAAGAATATTTTCAAATATAAACTACACAGAAGCATTGTATGAAACTTCTTTCTGTTCTGTGCATTCAACTAACAGAGTTGAACCTTACTTTTGATTGAGCCGTTCTGAAACACTCTTTCTGTAGAAACTGCAATTGGACATGCTAAGCGCTAAGAGGCCTACATTGGGAAAAAGAATATCTTCAAATAAAAACTACACAGATGCATTCTGTGAAACTTATTTCTGATCTGTAAATTCAGTTAACAGAGATAAAACATATTTTTGATTGAGCAGTTATGAAACACTCTTTTTGTAGAAAATGCAAGTGGAGATTCGGAGCGCTAAGAGGGTAATAGTGGAAAAAGGAATGTCTTCAAATATAAACTACACAGAAACATTCGGTGAAACTTCTTTCTGATCTGTTCATTCAGCTAACAGAGTTAAACCATACTTTTGATTGAGCCGATCTGAACACTCTTTGTGTAGAAAATGAAACTGGACATTTGGAGCGCTAAGAGCGAAGTGGTGGAAAAAGGAATATATTCAAATATAAACTACACAGAAGCATTCTGTGAAACTTCTTTCTGATCTGAGCATTCAGCTAACAGAGTTAAACCATACTTTTGATTGAGCAGTTTTGAAACACTCTGTCTGTAGAAAATGCAACTGGACATTCGTAGCGCTAAGTGGGTAATAGTGGAAAAAAGAATATGTTCAAATATAAATTACACAGAAGCATTGTATGAAACTTCTTTCTGTTCTGTGCATTCAACTAACAGAGTTGAACCTTACTTTTGATTGAGCCGTTCTGAAACACTCTTTCTGTAGAAACTGCAATTGGACATTCTGAGCGCTAAGAGGCCTATATTGGGAAAAAGAATGTCTACAAATAAAAACTACACAGAAGAATTGTGTGAAATTTCTTTCTGTTCTGTTTGTTCATTAAAAGAGTTGAACTTTAGATTTGATTGAGCCGTTCTGAAACACTCTTTCTGTAGAAAATGCAAGTGGAGATTCGGAGCGCTAAGAGGGTAATAGTGGAAAAAGGAATGTCTCCAAATATAAACTACACAGAATCATTCTGTGAAACTTCTTTCTGATCTGTGCATTCAGCTAACAGAGTTAAACCATACTTTTGATTGAGCAGATCTGAACACTCTTTCTGTAGAAAATGCAACTGGACATTTGGAGCGCTAAGAGAGTAGTAGTGGAAAAAGGAATATATTCAAATATAAACTACACAGAAGCATTCTGTGAAACTTCTTTCTGATCTGAGCATTCAGCTAACAGAGTTAAACCATACTTTTGATTGAGCAGTTTTGAAACACTCTGTCTGTAGAAAAAGCAACTGGACATTCGTAGCGCTAAGTGGGTAACAGTGGAAAAAATAATATGTTCAAATATAAACTACACAGAAGCATTGTATGAAACTTCTTTCTGTTCTGTGCATTCAACTAACAGAGTTGAACCTTACATTTGATTGAGCCTTTCTGAAACACTCTTTCTGTAGAAACTGCAATTGGACATTCTGAGCGCTAAGAGGCCTCTATTGGGAAAAATAATATCTTCAAATAAAAACTACACAGAAGCATTGTGTGAAACTTATTTCTGATATGTTCATTAAGCTAACAGAGTTAAACCATACTTTTGATTGCGCAGTTCTGAACACTCTTTCTGTAGAAAATGCAAGTGGACATTCGGAGTGCTAAGAGGGTAATAGTGGAAAAAGGAATATATTCAAATATAAACTACACATTAGCATTCTGTGAAAATTCTTTCTGTTCTGTGCATTCAACTAACAGAGTTGAACCTTACTTTTAATTGAGCCGTTCTGAAACACTCTTTCTGTAGAAACTGCAATTGGACATGCTAAGCGCTAAGAGGCCTACATTGGGAAAAAGAATATCTTCAAATAAAAACTACACAGATGCATTCTGTGAAACTTATTTCTGATCTGTAAATTCAGTTAACAGAGATAAAACATATTTTTGATTGAGCAGTTATGAAACACTCTTTTTGTAGAAAATGCAAGTGGAGATTCGGAGCGCTAAGGGGGTAATAGTGGAAAAAGGAATGTCTTCAAATATAAACTACACAGAATCATTCGGTGAAACTACTTTCTGATCTGTGCATTCAGCTAACAGAGTTAAACCATACTTTTGATTGAGCAGATCTGAACACTCTTTGTGTAGAAAATGCAACTGGACATTTGGAGCGCTAAGAGCGTAGTAGTGGAAAAAGGAATATATTCAAATATAAACTACACAGAAGCATTCTGTGAAACTTCTTTCTGATCTGAGCATTCAGCTAACAGAGTTAAACCATACTTTTGATTGAGCAGTTTTGAAACACTCTGTCTGTAGAAAATGCAACTGGACATTCGTAGCGCTAAGTGGGTAATAGTGGAAAAAAGAATATGTTCAAATATAAACTACACAGAAGAATTGTATGAAACTTCTTTCTGTTCTGTGCATTCAACTAACAGAGTTGAACCTTACTTTTGATTGAGCCGTTCTGAAACACTCTTTCTGTAGAAACTGCAATTGGACATTCTGAGCGCTAAGAGGCCTATATTGGGAAAAAGAATGTCTACAAATAAAAACTACACAGAAGAATTGTGTGAAACTTCTTTCTGTTCTGTTTGTTCAACTAAAAGAGTTGAACTTTAGTTTTGATTGAGCTGTTCTGAAACAGTCTTTCTGTAGAAAATGCAAGTGGAGATTCGGAGCGCTAAGAGGGTACTAGTGGAAAAAGGAATGTCTCCAAATATAAACTACACAGAATCATTCTGTGAAACTTCTTTCTGATCTGTGCATTCAGCTAACAGAGTTAAACCATACTTTTGATTGAGCAGATCTGAACACACTTTCTGTAGAAAATGCAACTGGACATTTCAAGCGCTAAGAGCGTAGTAGTGGAAAAAGGAATATATTCAAATATAAACTACACAGAAGCATTCTGTGAAACTTCTTGCTGATCTGAGCATTCAGCTAACAGGGTTAAACCATACTTTTGATTGAGCAGTTTTGAAACACTCTGTCTGTAGAAAATGCAACTGGACATTCATAGCGCTAAGTGGGTAATAGTGGAAAAAAGAATATGTTCAAATATAAACTACACAGAAGCATTGTATGAAACTTCTCTCTGTTCTGTGCATTCAACTAACAGAGTTGAACCTTACTTTTGATTGAGCCGTTCTGAAACACTCTTTCTGTAGAAACTGCAATTGGACATTCTGAGCGCTAAGAGGCCTCTATTGGGAAAAAGAATGTCTACAAATAAAAACTACACAGAAGAATTTTGTGAAACTTCTTTCTGTTCTGTTTGTTCAACTAAAAGAGTTGAACCTTAGTTTTGATTGAGCCGTTCTGAAACACTCTTTCTGTAGAAAATGCAAGTGGAGATTCGGAGCGCTAAGAGGGTAATAGTGGAAAAAGGAATGTCTCCAAATATAAACTACACAGAATCACTCTGTGAAACTTCTTTCTGATCTGTGCATTCAGCTAACAGAGTTAAACCATACTTTTGATTGAGCAGATCTGAACACTCTTTCTGTAGAAAATGCAACTGGACATTTGGAGCGCTAAGAGAGTAGTAGTGGAAAAAGGAATATATTCAAATATAAACTACACAGAAGCATTCTGTGAAACTTCTTTCTGATCTGAGCATTCAGCTAACAGAATTAAACCATACTTTTGATTGAGCAGTTTTGAAACACTCTGTCTGTAGAAAATGCAACTGGACATTCGTAGCGCTAAGTGGGTAATAGTGGAAAAAAGAATATGTTCAAATATAAACTACACAGAACCATTGTATGAAACTCCTTTCTGTTCTGTGCATTCAACTAACCGAGTTGAACCTTACTTTTGATTGAGCCTTTCTGAAACACTCTTTCTGTAGAAACTGCAATTGGACATTCTGAGCGCTAAGAGGCCTCTATTGGGAAAAATAATATCTTCAAATAAAAACTACACAGAAGAATTGTGTGAAACTTATTTCTGATATGTTCATTAAGCTAACAGAGTTAAACCATACTTTTGATTGCGCAGTTCTGAACACTCTTTCTGTAGAAAATGCAAGTGGACATTCGGAGCGCTAAGAGGGTAATAGTGGAAAAAGGAATATATTCAAATATAAACTACACAGTAGCATTCTGTGAAAATTCTTTCTGTTCAGTGCACTCAACTAACAGAGTTGAACCTTACTTTTAATTGAGCCGTTGTGAAACACTCTTTCTGTAGAAACTGCAATTGGACATGCTAAGCGCTAAGAGGCCTACATTGGGAAAAAGAATATCTTCATATAAAAACTACACAGATGCATTCTGTGAAACTTATTTCTGATATGTAAATTCAGTTATAAGAGATAAAACATATTTTTGATTGAGCAGTTATGAAACACTCTTTTTGTAGAAAATGCAAGTGGAGATTCGGAGCGCTAAGGGGGTAATAGTGGAAAAAGGAATGTCTTCAAATATAAACTACACAGAATCATTCGGGGAAATTTCTTTCTGATCTGTGCATTCAGCTAACAGAGTTAAACCATACTTTTGATTGAGCAGATCTGAACACTCTTTGTGTAGAAAATGCAACTGGACATTTGGAGCGCTAAGAGCGTAGTAGTGGAAAAAGGAATATATTCAAATATAAACTACACAGAAGCATTCTGTGAAACTTCTTTCTGATCTGAGCATTCAGCTAACAGAGTTAAACCATACTTTTGATTGAGCAGTTTTGAAACACTCTGTCTGTAGAAAATGCAACTGGACATTCGTAGCGCTAAGTGGGTAATAGTGGAAAAAAGAATATATTCAAATATAAACTACACAGAAGCATTGTATGAAACTTCTTTCTGTTCTGTGCATTCAACTAACAGAGTTGAACCTTACTTTTGATTGAGCCGTTCTGAAACACTCTTTCTGTAGAAACTGCAATTGGACATTCTGAGCGCTAAGAGGCCTATATTGGGAAAAAGAATGTCTACAAATAAAAACTACACAGAAGAATTGTGTGAAACTTCTTTCTGTTATGTTTGTTCAACTAAAAGAGTTGAACTTTAGTTTTGATTGAGCCGTTCTGAAACACTCTTTCTGTAGAAAATGCAAGTGGAGATTCGGAGCGCTAAGAGGGTAATAGTGGAAAAAGGAATGTCTCCAAATATAAACTACACAGAATCATTCTGTGAAACTTCTTTCTGATCTGTGCATTCAGCTAACAGAGTTAAACCATACTTTTGATTGAGCAGATCTGAACACTCTTTCTGTAGAAAATGCAACTGGACATTTGGAGCGCTAAGAGCGTAGTAGTGGAAAAAGGAATATATTCAAATATAAACTACAGAGAAGCATTCTGTGAAACTTCTTTCTGATCTGAGCATTCAGCTAACAGAATTAAACCATACTTTTGATTGAGCAGTTTTGAAACACTCTGTCTGTAGAAAATGCAACTGGACATTCGTAGCGCTAATTGGGTAATAGTGGAAAAAAGAATATGTTCAAATATAAACTACACAGAAGCATTGTATGAAACTTCTTTCTGTTCTGTGCATTCAACTAACATAGTTGAACCTTACTTTTGATTGAGCCGTTCTGAAACACTCTTTCTGTAGAAACTGCAATTGGACATTCTGAGCGCTAAGAGGCCTATATTGGGAAAAAGAATGTCTACAAATAAAAACTACACAGAAGAATTGTGTGAAATTTCTTTCTGTTATGTTTGTTCAACTAAAAGAGTTGAACTTTAGTTTTGATTGAGCCGTTCTGAAACATTCTTTCTGTAGAAAATGCAAGTGGAGATTCGGAGCGCTAAGAGGGTAATAGTGGAAAAAGGAATGTCTCCAAATATAAACTACACAGAATCATTCTGTGAAACTTCTTTCTGATCTGTGCATTCAGCTAACAGAGTTAAACCATACTTTTGATTGAGCAGATCTGAACACTCCTTCTGTAGAAAATGCAACTGGACATTTGGAGCGCTAAGAGCGTAGTAGTGGAAAAAGGAATATATTCAAATATAAACTACACAGAAGCATTCTGTGAAACTTCTTGCTGATCTGAGCATTCAGCTAACAGAATTAAACCATACTTTTGATTGAGCAGTTTTGAAACACTCTGTCTGTAGAAAATTCAACTGGACATTCATAGCGCTAAGTGGGTAATAGTGGAAAAAAGAATACGTTCAAATATAAACTACACAGAAGCATTGTATGAAACTTCTTTCTGTTCTGTGCATTCAACTAACAGAGTTGAACCTTACTTTTGATTGAGCCGTTCTGAAACACTCTTTCTGTAGAAACTGCAATTGGACATTCTGAGCGCTAAGAGGCCTATATTGGGAAAAAGAATGTCTACAAATAAAAACTACACAGAAGAATTGTGTGAAACTTCTTTCTGTTCTGTTTGTTCAACTAAAAGAGTTGAACCTTAGTTTTGATTGAGCCGTTCTGAAACACTCTTTCTGTAGAAAATGCAAGTGGAGATTCGGAGCGCTAAGAGGGTAATAGTGGAAAAAGGAATGTCTCCAAATATAAACTACACAGAATCATTCTGTGAAACTTCTTTCTGATCTGTGCATTCAGCTAACAGAGTTAAACCATACTTTTGATTGAGCAGATCTGAACACTCTTTCTGTAGAAAATGCAACTGGACATTTGGAGCGCTAAGAGCGTAGTAGTGGAAAAAGGAATATATTCAAATATAAACTACAGAGAAGCATTCTGTGAAACTTCTTTCTGATCTGAGCATTCAGCTAACAGAATTAAACCATACTTTTGATTGAGCAGTTTTGAAACACTCTGTCTGTAGAAAATGCAACTGGACATTCGTAGCGCTAATTGGGTAATAGTGGAAAAAAGAATATGTTCAAATATAAACTACACAGAAGCATTGTATGAAACTTCTTTCTGTTCTGTGCATTCAACTAACATAGTTGAACCTTACTTTTGATTGAGCCGTTCTGAAACACTCTTTCTGTAGAAACTGCAATTGGACATTCTGAGCGCTAAGAGGCCTATATTGGGAAAAAGAATGTCTACCAATAAAAACTACACAGAAGAATTGTGTGAAACTTCTTTCTGTTATGTTTGTTCAACTAAAAGAGTTGAACTTTAGTTTTGATTGAGCCGTTCTGAAACACTCTTTCTGTAGAAAATGCAAGTGGAGATTCGGAGCGCTAAGAGGGTAATAGTGGAAAAAGGAATGTCTCCAAATATAAACTACACAGAATCATTCTGTGAAACTTCTTTCTGATCTGTGCATTCAGCTAACAAAGTTAAACCATACTTTTGATTGAGCAGATCTGAACACTCCTTCTGTAGAAAATGCAACTGGACATTTGGAGCGCTAAGAGCGTAGTAGTGGAAAAAGGAATATATTCAAATATAAACTACACAGAAGCATTCTGTCAAACTTCTTGCTGATCTGAGCATTCAGCTAACAGAATTAAACCATACTTTTGATTGAGCAGTTTTGAAACACTCTGTCTGTAGAAAATTCAACTGGACATTCATAGCGCTAAGTGGGTAATAGTGGAAAAAAGAATACGTTCAAATATAAACTACACAGAAGCATTGTATGAAACTTCTTTCTGTTCTGTGCATTCAACTAACAGAGTTGAACCTTACTTTTGATTGAGCCGTTCTGAAACACTCTTTCTGTAGAAACTGCAATTGGACATTCTGAGCGCTAAGATGCCTATATTGGGAAAAAGAATGTCTACAAATAAAAACTACACAGAAGAATTGTGTGAAACTTCTTTCTGTTCTGTTTGTTCAACTAAAAGAGTTGAACCTTAGTTTTGATTGAGCCGTTCTGAAACACTCTTTCTGTAGAAAATGCAAGTGGAGATTCGGAGCGCTAAGAGGGTAATAGTGGAAAAAGGAATGTCTCCAAATATAAACTACACAGAATCATTCTGTGAAACTTCTTTCTGATCTGTGCATTCAGCTAACAGGGTTAAACCATACTTTTGATTGAGCAGATCTGAATACTCTTTCTGTAGAAAATGCAACTGGACATTTGGAGCGCTAAGAGAGTAGTAGTGGAAAAAGGAATATATTCAAATATAAACTACACAGAAGCATTCTGTGAAACTTCTTTCTGATCTGAGCATTCAGCTAACAGAGTTAAACCATACTTTGATTGAGCAGTTTTGAAACACGCTGTCTGTAGAAAATGCAACTGGACATTCGTAGCGCCAAGTGGGTAATAGTGGAAAAAAGAATATGTTCAAATATAAACTACACAGAAGCATTGTATGAAATTTCTTTCTGTTCTGTGCATTCAACTAACAGAGTTGAACCTTAGTTTTGATTGAGCCTTTCTGAAACACTCTTTCTGTAGAAACTGCAATTGGACATTCTGAGCGCTAAGAGGCCTATATTGGGAAAAATAATATCTTCAAATAAAAACTACACAGAAGCATTGTGTGAAAGTTATTTCTGATATGTTCATTAAGCTAACAGAGTTAAACCATACTTTTGATTGCGCAGTTCTGAACACTCTTTCTGTAGAAAATGCAAGTGGACATTCGGAGCGCTAAGAGGGTAATAGTGGAAAAAGGAATATATTCAAATATAAACTACACAGTAGCATTCTGTGAAAATTCTTTCTTTTCTGTGCATTCAACTAACAGTGTTGAACCTTACTTTTGATTGAGCCGTTCTGAAACATTCTTTCTGTAGAAACTGCAATTGGACATGCTAAGCGCTAAGAGGCCTACATTGGGAAAAAAATATCTTCAAATAAAAACTACACAGATGCATTCTGTGAAACTTATTTCTGATCTGTAAATTCAGTTAACAGAGATAAAACATATTTTTGATTGAGCAGTTATGAAACACTCTTTTTGTAGAAAATGCAAGTGGAGATTCGGAGCGCTAAGAGGGTAATAGTGGAAAAAGGAATGTCTTCAAATATAAACTACACAGAATCATTCGGTGAAACTTCTTTCTGATCTGTGCATTCAGCTAACAGAGTTAAACCATACTTTTGATTGAGCAGATCTTAACACTCTTTCTGTAGAAAATGCAACTGGACATTTGGAGCGCTAAGAGCGTAGTACTGGAAAAAGGAATATATTCAAATATAAACTACACAGAAGCATTCTGTGAAACTTCTTTCTGATCTGAGCATTCAGCTAACAGAGTTAAACCATACTTTTGATTGAGCAGTTTTGAAACACTCTGTCTGTAGAAAATGCAACTGGACATTCGTAGCCCTAAGTGGGTAAGAGTGGAAAAAAGAATATGTTCAAATATAAACTACACAGAAGCATTGTATGAAATTTCTTTCTGTTCTGTGCATTCAACTAACAGAGTTGAACCTTACTTTTGATTGAGCCGTTCTGAAACACTCTTTCTGTAGAAACTGCAATTGGACATTCTGAGCGCTAAGAGGCCTATATTGGGAAAAAGAATGTCTACAAATAAAAACTACACAGAAGAATTTTGTGAAACTTCTTTCTGTTCTGTTGGTTCAACTAAAAGAGTTGAACCTTAGTTTTGATTGAGCCGTTCTGAAACACTCTTTCTGTAGAAAATGCAAGTGGAGATTCGGAGCGCTAAGAGGGTAATAGTGGAAAAAGGAATGTCTCCAAATATAAACTACACAGAATCACTCTGTGAAACTTCTTTCTGATCTGTGCATTCAGCTAACAGAGTTAAACCATACTTTTGATTGAGCAGATCTGAACACTCTTTCTGTAGAAAATGCAACTGGACATTTGGAGCGCTAAGAGAGTAGTAGTGGAAAAAGGAATATATTCAAATATAAACTACACAGAAGCATTCTGTGAAACTTCTTTCTGATCTGAGCATTCAGCTAACAGAATTAAACCATACTTTTGATTGAGCAGTTTTGAAACACTCTGTCTGTAGAAAATGCAACTGGACATTCATAGCGCTAAGTGGGTAATAGTGGAAAAAAGAATATTTTCAAATATAAACTACACAGAACCATTGTATGAAACTTCTTTCTGTTCTGTGCATTCAACTAACAGAGTTGAACCTTACTTTTGATTGAGCCTTTCTGAAACACTCTTTCTGTAGAAACTGCAATTGGACATTCTGAGCGCTAAGAGGTCTCTATTGGGAAAAATAATATCTTCAAATAAAAACTACACAGAAGAATTGTGTGAAACTTATTTCTGATATGTTCATTAAGCTAACATAGTTAAACCATACTTTTGATTGCGCAGTTCTGAACACTCTTTCTGTAGAAAATGCAAGTGGACATTCGGAGCGCTAAGAGGGTAATAGTGGAAAAAGGAATATATTCAAATATAAACTACACAGTAGCATTCTGTGAAAATTCTTTCTGTTCTGTGCATTCAACTAACAGAGTTGAACCTTACTTTTAATTGAGCCGTTGTGAAACACTCTTTCTGTAGAAACTGCAATTGGACATGCTAAGCGCTAAGAGGCCTACATTGGGAAAAAGAATATCTTCAAATAAAAATTACACAGATGCATTCTGTGAAACTTTTTTCTGATCTGTAAATTCAGTTATCAGAGATAAAACATATTTTTGATTGAGCAGTTATGAAACACTCTTTTTGTAGAAAATGCAAGTGGAGATTCGGAGCGCTAAGGGGGTAATAGTGGAAAAAGGAATGTCTTCAAATATAAACTACACAGAATCATTCGGGGAAACTTCTTTCTGATCTGTGCATTCAGCTAACAGAGTTAAACCATACTTTTGATTGAGCAGATCTGAACACTCTTTGTGTAGAAAATGCAACTGGACATTTGGAGCACTAAGAGCGTAGTAGTGGAAAAAGGAATATATTCAAATATAAACTACACAGAAGCATTCTGTGAAACTTCTTTCTGATCTGAGCATTCAGCTAACAGAGTTAAACCATACTTTTGATTGAGCAGTTTTGAAACACTCTGTCTGTAGAAAATGCAACTGGACATTCGGAGCGCTAAGTGGGTAATAGTGGAAAAAAGAATATGTTCAAATATAAACTACACAGAAGCATTGTATGAAACTTCTTTCTGTTCTGTGCATTCAACTAACAGAGTTGAACCTTACTTTTGATTGAGCCGTTCTGAAACACTCTTTCTGTAGAAACTGCAATTGGACATTCTGAGCGCTAAGAGGCCTATATTGGGAAAAAGAATGTCTACAAATAAAAACTACACAGAAGAATTGTGTGAAACTTCTTTCTGTTCTGCTTCTTCAACTAAAAGAGTTGAACTTTAGTTTTGATTGAGCCGTTCTGAAACACTCTTTCTGTAGAAAATGCAAGTGGAGATTCGGAGCGCTAAGAGGGTTCTAGTGGAAAAAGGAATGTCTCCAAATATAAACTACACAGAATCATTCTGTGAAACTTCTTTCTGATCTGTGCATTCAGCTAACAGAGTTAAACCATACTTTTGATTGAGCAGATCTGAACACTCTTTCTGTAGAAAATGCCACTGGACATTTGGAGCGCTAAGAGCGTAGTAGTTGAAAAAGGAATATATTCAAATATAAACTACACAGAAGCATTCTGTGAAACTTCTTGCTGATCTGAGCATTCAGCTAACAGGGTTAAACCATACATTTGATTGAGCAGTTTTGAAACACTCTGTCTGTAGAAAATGCAACTGGACATTCATAGCGCTAAGTGGGTAATAGTGGAAAAAAGAATATGTTCAAATATAAACTACACAGAAGCATTGTATGAAACTTCTCTCTGTTCTGTGCATTCAACTAACAGAGTTGAACCTTACTTTTGATTGAGCCGTTCTGAAACACTCTTTCTGTAGAAACTGCAATTGGACATTCTGAGCGCTAAGAGGCCTCTATTGGGAAAAATAATATCTTCAAATAAAAACTACACAGAAGCATTGTGTGAAACTTATTTCTGATATGTTCATTAAGCTAACAGAGTTAAACCATACTTTTGATTGTGCAGTTCTGAACACTCTTTCTGTAGAAAATGCAAGTGGACATTCGGAGCGCTAAGAGGGTAATAGTGGAAAAAGGAATATATTCAAATATAAACTACACAGTAGCATTCTGTGAAAATTCTTTCTGTTCTGTGCATTCAACTAACAGAGTTGAACCTTACTTTTGATTGAGCCGCTCTGAAACACTCTTTCTGTAGAAACTGCAATTGGACATGCTAAGCGCTAAGAGGCCTACATTGGGAAAAAGAATATCTTCAAATAAAAACTACACAGATGCATTCTGTGAAACTTATTTCTGATCTGTAAATTCAGTTAACAGAGATAAAACATATTTTTGATTGAGCAGTTATGAAACACTCTTTTTGTAGAAAATGCAAGTGGAGATTCGGAGCGCTAAGGGGGTAATAGTGGAAAAAGGAATGTCTTCAAATATAAACTACACAGAATCATTCTGTGAAACTTCTTTCTGATCTGTGCATTCAGCTAACAGAGTTAAACCATACTTTTGATTGAGCAGATCTGAACACTCTTTGTGTAGAAAATGCAACTGGACATTTGGAGCACTAAGAGCGTAGTAGTGGAAAAAGGAATATATTCAAATATAAACTACACAGAAGCATTCTGTGAAACTTCTTTCTGATCTGAGCATTCAGCTAACAGAGTTAAACCATACTTTTGATTGAGCAGTTTTGAAACACTCTGTCTGTAGAAAATGCAACTGGACATTCGTAGCGCTAAGTGGGTAATAGTGGAAAAAAGAATATGTTCAAATATAAACTACACAGAAGCATTGTATGAAACTTCTTTCTGTTCTGTGCATTCAACTAACAGAGTTGAACCTTACTTTTGATTGAGCCGTTCTGAAACACTCTTTCTGTAGAAACTGCAATTGGACATTCTGAGCGCTAAGAGGCCTATATTGGGAAAAAGAATGTCTACAAATAAAAACTACACAGAAGAATTGTGTGAAACTTCTTTCTGTTCTGCTTCTTCAACTAAAAGAGTTGAACTTTAGTTTTGATTGAGCCGTTCTGAAACACTCTTTCTGTAGAAAATGCAAGTGGAGATTCGGAGCGCTAAGAGGGTTCTAGTGGAAAAAGGAATGTCTCCAAATATAAACTACACAGAATCATTCTGTGAAACTTCTTTCTGATCTGTGCATTCAGCTAACAGAGTTAAACCATACTTTTGATTGAGCAGATCTGAACACTCTTTCTGTAGAAAATGCCACTGGACATTTGGAGCGCTAAGAGCGTAGTAGTTGAAAAAGGAATATATTCAAATATAAACTACACAGAAGCATTCTGTGAAACTTCTTGCTGATCTGAGCATTCAGCTAACAGGGTTAAACCATACATTTGATTGAGCAGTTTTGAAACACTCTGTCTGTAGAAAATGCAACTGGACATTCATAGCGCTAAGTGGGTAATAGTGGAAAAAAGAATATGTTCAAATATAAACTACACAGAAGCATTGTATGAAACTTCTCTCTGTTCTGTGCATTCAACTAACAGAGTTGAACCTTACTTTTGATTGAGCCGTTCTGAAACACTCTTTCTGTAGAAACTGCAATTGGACATTCTGAGCGCTAAGAGGCCTATATTGGGAAAAAGAATGTCTACAAATAAAAACTACACAGAAGAATTGTGTGAAACTTCTTTCTGTTCTGTTGGTTCAACTAAAAGAGTTGAACCTTAGTTTTGATTGAGCCGTTCTGAAACACTCTTTCTGTAGAAAATGCAAGTGGAGATTCGGAGCGCTAAGAGGGTAATAGTGGAAAAAGGAATGTCTCCAAATATAAACTACACAGAATCACTCTGTGAAACATCTTTCTGATCTGTGCATTCAGCTAACAGAGTTAAACCATACTTTTGATTGAGCAGATCTGAACACTCTTTCTGTAGAAAATGCAACTGGACATTTGGAGCGCTAAGAGAGTAGTAGTGGAAAAAGGAATATATTCAAATATAAACTACACAGAAGCATTCTGTGAAACTTCTTTCTGATCTGAGCATTCAGCTAACAGAATTAAACCATACTTTTGATTGAGCAGTTTTGAAACACTCTGTCTGTAGAAAATGCAACTGGACATTCATAGCGCTAAGTTTGTAATAGTGGAAAAAAGAATATGTTCAAATATAAACTACACAGAACCATTGTATGAAACTTCTTTCTGTTCTGTGCATTCAACTAACAGAGTTGAACCTTACTTTTGATTGAGCCTTTCTGAAACACTCTTTCTGTAGAAACTGCAATTGGACATTCTGAGCGCTAAGAGGCCTCTATTGGGAAAAATAATATCTTCAAATAAAAAGTACACAGAAGAATTGTGTGAAACTTATTTCTGATATGTTCATTAAGCTAACATAGTTAAACCATACTTTTGATTGCGCAGTTCTGAACACTCTTTCTGTAGAAAATGCAAGTGGACATTCGGAGCGCTAAGAGGGTAATAGTGGAAAAAGGAATATATTCAAATATAAACTACACAGTAGCATTCTGTGAAAATTCTTTCTGTTCAGTGCATTCAACTAACAGAGTTGAACCTTACTTTTAATTGAGCCGTTGTGAAACACTCTTTCTGTAGAAACTGCAATTGGACATGCTAAGCGCTAAGAGGCCTACATTGGGAAAAAGAATATCTTCAAATAAAAATTACACAGATGCATTCTGTGAAACTTATTTCTGATCTGTAAATTCAGTTATCAGAGATAAAACATATTTTTGATTGAGCAGTTATGTAACACTCTTTTTGTAGAAAATGCAAGTGGAGATTCGGAGCGCTAAGGGGGTAATAGTGGAAAAAGGAATGTCTTCAAATATAAACTACACAGAATCATTCGGGGAAACTTCTTTCTGATCTGTGCATTCAGCTAACAGAGTTAAACCATACTTTTGATTGAGCAGATCTGAACACTCTTTGTGTAGAAAATGCAACTGGACATTTGGAGCGCTAAGAGCGTAGTAGTGGAAAAAGGAATATATTCAAATATAAACTACACAGAAGCATTCTGTGAAACTTCTTTCTGATCTGAGCATTCAGCTAACAGAGTTAAACCATACTTTTGATTGAGCAGTTTTGAAACACTCTGTCTGTAGAAAATGCAACTGGACATTCGTAGCGCTAAGTGGGTAATAGTGGAAAAAAGAATATATTCAAATATAAACTACACAGAAGCATTGTATGAAACTTCTTTCTGTTCTGTGCATTCAACTAACAGAGTTGAACCTTACTTTTGATTGAGCCGTTCTGAAACACTCTTTCTGTAGAAACTGCAATTGGACATTCTGAGCGCTAAGAGGCCTCTATTGGGAAAAATAATATCTTCAAATAAAAACTACACAGAAGCATTGTGTGAAACTTATTTCTGATATGTTCATTAAGCTAACAGAGTTAAACCATACTTTTGATTGTGCAGTTCTGAACACTCTTTCTGTAGAAAATGCAAGTGGACATTCGGAGCGCTAAGAGGGTAATAGTGGAAAAAGGAATATATTCAAATATAAACTACACAGTAGCATTCTGTGAAAATTCTTTCTGTTCTGTGCATTCAACTAACAGAGTTGAACCTTACTTTTGATTGAGCCGCTCTGAAACACTCTTTCTGTAGAAACTGCAATTGGACATGCTAAGCGCTAAGAGGCCTACATTGGGAAAAAGAATATCTTCAAATAAAAACTACACAGATGCATTCTGTGAAACTTATTTCTGATCTGTAAATTCAGTTAACAGAGATAAAACATATTTTTGATTGAGCAGTTATGAAACACTCTTTTTGTAGAAAATGCAAGTGGAGATTCGGAGCGCTAAGGGGGTAATAGTGGAAAAAGGAATGTCTTCAAATATAAACTACACAGAATCATTCTGTGAAACTTCTTTCTGATCTGTGCATTCAGCTAACAGAGTTAAACCATACTTTTGATTGAGCAGATCTGAACACTCTTTGTGTAGAAAATGCAACTGGACATTTGGAGCACTAAGAGCGTAGTAGTGGAAAAAGGAATATATTCAAATATAAACTACACAGAAGCATTCTGTGAAACTTCTTTCTGATCTGAGCATTCAGCTAACAGAGTTAAACCATACTTTTGATTGAGCAGTTTTGAAACACTCTGTCTGTAGAAAATGCAACTGGACATTCGTAGCGCTAAGTGGGTAATAGTGGAAAAAAGAATATGTTCAAATATAAACTACACAGAAGCATTGTATGAAACTTCTTTCTGTTCTGTGCATTCAACTAACAGAGTTGAACCTTACTTTTGATTGAGCCGTTCTGAAACACTCTTTCTGTAGAAACTGCAATTGGACATTCTGAGCGCTAAGAGGCCTATATTGGGAAAAAGAATGTCTACAAATAAAAACTACACAGAAGAATTGTGTGAAACTTCTTTCTGTTCTGCTTCTTCAACTAAAAGAGTTGAACTTTAGTTTTGATTGAGCCGTTCTGAAACACTCTTTCTGTAGAAAATGCAAGTGGAGATTCGGAGCGCTAAGAGGGTTCTAGTGGAAAAAGGAATGTCTCCAAATATAAACTACACAGAATCATTCTGTGAAACTTCTTTCTGATCTGTGCATTCAGCTAACAGAGTTAAACCATACTTTTGATTGAGCAGATCTGAACACTCTTTCTGTAGAAAATGCCACTGGACATTTGGAGCGCTAAGAGCGTAGTAGTTGAAAAAGGAATATATTCAAATATAAACTACACAGAAGCATTCTGTGAAACTTCTTGCTGATCTGAGCATTCAGCTAACAGGGTTAAACCATACATTTGATTGAGCAGTTTTGAAACACTCTGTCTGTAGAAAATGCAACTGGACATTCATAGCGCTAAGTGGGTAATAGTGGAAAAAAGAATATGTTCAAATATAAACTACACAGAAGCATTGTATGAAACTTCTCTCTGTTCTGTGCATTCAACTAACAGAGTTGAACCTTACTTTTGATTGAGCCGTTCTGAAACACTCTTTCTGTAGAAACTGCAATTGGACATTCTGAGCGCTAAGAGGCCTATATTGGGAAAAAGAATGTCTACAAATAAAAACTACACAGAAGAATTGTGTGAAACTTCTTTCTGTTCTGTTGGTTCAACTAAAAGAGTTGAACCTTAGTTTTGATTGAGCCGTTCTGAAACACTCTTTCTGTAGAAAATGCAAGTGGAGATTCGGAGCGCTAAGAGGGTAATAGTGGAAAAAGGAATGTCTCCAAATATAAACTACACAGAATCACTCTGTGAAACATCTTTCTGATCTGTGCATTCAGCTAACAGAGTTAAACCATACTTTTGATTGAGCAGATCTGAACACTCTTTCTGTAGAAAATGCAACTGGACATTTGGAGCGCTAAGAGAGTAGTAGTGGAAAAAGGAATATATTCAAATATAAACTACACAGAAGCATTCTGTGAAACTTCTTTCTGATCTGAGCATTCAGCTAACAGAATTAAACCATACTTTTGATTGAGCAGTTTTGAAACACTCTGTCTGTAGAAAATGCAACTGGACATTCATAGCGCTAAGTGGGTAATAGTGGAAAAAAGAATATGTTCAAATATAAACTACACAGAACCATTGTATGAAACTTCTTTCTGTTCTGTGCATTCAACTAACAGAGTTGAACCTTACTTTTGATTGAGCCTTTCTGAAACACTCTTTCTGTAGAAACTGCAATTGGACATTCTGAGCGCTAAGAGGCCTATATTGGGAAAAATGATATCTTCAAATAAAAACTACACAGAAGCATTGTGTGAAACTTATTTCTGATATGTTCATTAAGCTAACAGAGTTAAACCATACTTTTGATTGCGCAGTTCTGAACACTCTTTCTGTAGAAAATGCAAGTGGACATTCGGAGCGCTAAGAGGGTAATAGTGGAAAAAGGAATATATTCAAATATAAACTACACAGTAGCATTCTGTGAAAATTCTTTCTGTTCTGTGCATTCAACTAACAGAGTTGAACCTTACTTTTGATTGAGCCGTTCTGAAACACTCTTTCTGTAGAAACTGCAATTGGACATGCTAAGCGCTAAGAGGCCTACATTGGGAAAAAGAATATCTTCAAATAAAAACTACACAGATGCATTCTGTGAAACTTATTTCTGATCTGTAAATTCAGTTAACAGAGATAAAACATATTTTTGATTGAGCAGTTATGAAACACTCTTTTTGTAGAAAATGCAAGTGGAGTTTCGGAGCGCTAAGGTGGTAATAGTGGAAAAACGAATGTCTTCAAATATAAACTACACAGAATCATTCGGTGAAACTTCTTTCTGATCTGTGCATTCAGCTAACAGGGTTAAACCATACTTTTGATTGAGCAGATCTGAACACACTTTCTGTAGAAAATGCAACTGGACATTTGGAGCGCTAAGAGCGTAGTAGTGGAAAAAGGAATATATTCAAATATAAACTACACAGAAGCATTCTGTGAAACTTCTTTCTGATCTGAGCATTCAGCTAACAGAGTTAAACCATACTTTTGATTGAGCAGTTTTGAAACACTCTGTCTGTAGAAAATGCAACTGGACATTCGTAGCGCTAAGTGGGTAATAGTGGAAAAAAGAATATGTTCAAATATAAACTACACAGAAGCATTGTTTGAAACTCCTTTCTGTTCTGTGCATTCAACTAACAGAGTTGAACCTTACTTTTGATTGAGCCGTTCTGAAACACTCTTTCTGTAGAAACTGCAGTTGGACATTCTGAGCGCTAAGAGGCCTATATTGGGAAAAAGGATGTCTACAAATAAAAACTACACAGAAGAATTGTGTGAAACTTCTTTCTGTTCTGTTTGTTCAACTAAAAGATTTGAACCTTAGTTTTGATTGAGCCGTTCTGAAACACTCTTTCTGTAGAAAATGCAAGTGGATATTCGGAGTGCTAATAGGGTACTAGTGGAAAAAGGAATGTCTCCAAATATAAACTACACAGAATCATTCTGTGAAACTTCTTTCTGATCTGTGCATTCAGCTAACAGAGTTAAACCATACTTTTGATTGAGCAGATCTGAACACTCTTTCTGTAGAAAATGCAACTGGACATTTGGAGCGCTAAGAGCGTAGTAGTGGAAAAAGGAATATATTCAATATAAACTACACAGAAGCATTCTGTGAAACTTCTTGCTGATCTGAGCATTCAGCTAACAGGGTTAAACCATACTTTTGATTGAGCAGTTTTGAAACACTCTGTCTGTAGAAAATGCAACTGGACATTCCTAGCGCTAAGTGGGTAATAGTGGAAAAAAGAATATGTTCAAATATAAACTACACAGAAGCATTGTATGAAACTTCTCTCTGTTCTGTGCATTAAACTAACAGAATTGAACCTTACTTTTGATTGAGCCGTTCTCAAACACTCTTTCTGTAGAAACTGCAATTGGACATTCTGAGCGCTAAGAGGCCTATATTGGGAAAAAGAATGTCTACAAATAAAAACTACACAGAAGAATTGTGTGAAACTTCTTTCTGTTCTGTTGGTTCAACTAAAGAGTTGAACCTTAGTTTTGATTGAGCCGTTCTGAAACACTCTTTCTGTAGAAAATGCAAGTGGAGATTCGGAGCGCTAGGAGGGTAATAGTGGAAAAAGGAATGTCTCCAAATATAAACTACACAGAATCATTCTGTGAAACTTCTTTCTGATCTGTGCATTCAGCTAACAGAGTTAAACCATACTTTTGATTGAGCAGATCTGAATACTCTTTCTGTAGAAAATGCAACTGGACATTTGGAGCGCTATGAGAGTAGTAGTGGAAAAAGGAATATATTCAAATATAAACTACACAGAAGCATTCTGTGAAACTTATTTCTGATCTGAGCATTCAGCTAACAGAGTTAAACCATACTTTTGATTGAGCAGTTTTGAAACACTCTGTCTGTAGAAAATGCAACTGGACATTCGTAGCGCTAAGTGGGTAATAGTGGAAAAAAGAATATGTTCAAATATAAACTACACAGAAGCATTGTATGAAAATTCTTTCTGTTCTGTGCATTCAACTAACAGAGTTGAACCTTACTTTTGATTGAGCCTTTCTGAAACACTCTTTCTGTAGAAACTGCAATTGGACATTCTGCGCGCTAAGAGGCCTCTATTGGGAAAAATAATATCTTCAAATAAAAACTACACAGAAGCATTGTGTGAAACTTATTTCTGATATGTTCATTAAGCTAACAGAGTTAAACCATACTTTTGATTGCGCAGTTCTGAACACTCTTTCTGTAGAAAATGCAAGTGGACATTCGGAGCGCTAAGAGGGTAATAGTGGAAAAAGGAATATATTCAAATATAAACTACACAGTAGCATTCTGTGAAAATACTTTCTGTTCTGTGCATTCAACTAACAGGGTTGAACCATACTTTTAATTGAGAAGTTGTGAAACACTCTTTCTGTAGAAACTGCAATTGGACATGCTAAGCGCTAAGAGGCCTACATTGGGAAAAAGAATATCTTCAAATAAAAACTACACAGATGCATTCTGTGAAACTTATTTCTGATCTGTAAATTCAGTTAACAGAGTTAAAACATATTTTTGATTGAGCAGTTATGAAACACTCTTTTTGTAGAAAATGCAAGTGGAGATTCGGAGCGCTAAGGGGGTAATAGTGGAAAAAGGAATGTCTTCAAATATAAACTACGCAGAATCATTCTGTGAAACTTCTTTCTGATCTGTGCATTCAGCTAACAGAGTTAAACCATACTTTTGATTGAGCAGATCTGAACACTCTTTGTGTAGAAAATGCAACTGGACATTTGGAGCGCTAAGAGCGTAGTAGTGGAAAAAGGAATATATTCAAATATAAACTACACATAAGCATTCTGTGAAACTTCTTTCTGATCTGAGCATTCAGCTAACAGAGTTAAACCATACTTTTGATTGAGCAGTTTTGAAACACTCTCTCTGTAGAAAATGCAACTGGACATTCGTAGCGCTAAGTGGGTAATAGTGGAAAAAAGAATATGTTCAAATATAAACTACACAGAAGCATTGTATGAAACTTCTTTCTGTTCTGTGCATTCAACTAACAGAGTAGAACCTTACTTTTGATTGAGCCGTTCTGAAACACTCTTTCTGTATAAACTGCAATTGGACATTCTGAGCGCTAAGAGGCCTATATTGGGAAAAAGAATGTCTACAAATAAAAACTACACAGAAGAATTGTGTGAAACTTCTTTCTGTTCTGTTTGTTCAACTAAAGGAGTTGAACTTTAGTTTTGATTGTGCCGTTCTGAAACACTCTTTCTGTAGAAAATGCAAGTGGAGATTCGGAGCGCTAAGAGGGTAATAGTGGAAAAAGGAATGTCTCCAAATATAAACTACACAGAATCATTCTGTGAAACTTCTTTCTGATCTGTGCATTCAGCTAACAGAGTTAAACCATACTTTTGATTGAGCAGATCTGAACACTCTTTCTGTAGAAAATGCAACTGGACATTTGGAGCGCTAAGAGAGTAGTAGTGGAAAAAGGAATATATTCAAATATAAACTACACAGAAGCATTCTGTGAAACTTCTTTCTGATCTGAGCTTTCAGCTAACAGAGTTAAACCATACTTTTGATTGAGCAGTTTTGAAACACTCTGTCTGTAGAAAATGCAACTGGACATTCGTAGCGCCAAGTGGGTAATAGTGGAAAAAAGAATATGTTCAAATATAAACTACACAGAAGCATTGTATGAAATTTCTTTCTGTTCTGTGCATTCAACTAACAGAGTTGAACCTTAGTTTTGATTGAGCCTTTCTGAAACACTCTTTCTGTAGAAACTGCAATTGGACATTCTGAGCGCTAAGAGGCCTATATTGGGAAAAATGATATCTTCAAATAAAAACTACACAGAAGCATTGTGTGAAACTTATTTCTGATATGTTCATTAAGCTAACAGAGTTAAACCATACTTTTGATTGCGCAGTTCTGAACACTCTTTCTGTAGAAAATGCAAGTGGACATTCGGAGCGCTAAGAGGGTAATAGTGGAAAAAGGAATATATTCAAATATAAACTACACAGTAGCATTCTGTGAAAATTCTTTCTGTTCTGTGCATTCAACTAACAGAGTTGAACCTTACTTTTGATTGAGCCGTTCTGAAACACTCTTTCTGTAGAAACTGCAATTGGACATGCTAAGCGCTAAGAGGCCTACATTGGGAAAAAGAATATCTTCAAATAAAAACTACACAGATGCATTCTGTGAAACTTATTTCTGATCTGTAAATTCAGTTAACAGAGATAAAACATATTTTTGATTGAGCAGTTATGAAACACTCTTTTTGTAGAAAATGCAAGTGGAGTTTCGGAGCGCTAAGGTGGTAATAGTGGAAAAACGAATGTCTTCAAATATAAACTACACAGAATCATTCGGTGAAACTTCTTTCTGATCTGTGCATTCAGCTAACAGGGTTAAACCATACTTTTGATTGAGCAGATCTGAACACACTTTCTGTAGAAAATGCAACTGGACATTTGGAGCGCTAAGAGCGTAGTAGTGGAAAAAGGAATATATTCAAATATAAACTACACAGAAGCATTCTGTGAAACTTCTTTCTGATCTGAGCATTCAGCTAACAGAGTTAAACCATACTTTTGATTGAGCAGTTTTGAAACACTCTGTCTGTAGAAAATGCAACTGGACATTCGTAGCGCTAAGTGGGTAATAGTGGAAAAAAGAATATGTTCAAATATAAACTACACAGAAGCATTGTTTGAAACTCCTTTCTGTTCTGTGCATTCAACTAACAGAGTTGAACCTTACTTTTGATTGAGCCGTTCTGAAACACTCTTTCTGTAGAAACTGCAGTTGGACATTCTGAGCGCTAAGAGGCCTATATTGGGAAAAAGGATGTCTACAAATAAAAACTACACAGAAGAATTGTGTGAAACTTCTTTCTGTTCTGTTTGTTCAACTAAAAGATTTGAACCTTAGTTTTGATTGAGCCGTTCTGAAACACTCTTTCTGTAGAAAATGCAAGTGGATATTCGGAGTGCTAATAGGGTACTAGTGGAAAAAGGAATGTCTCCAAATATAAACTTCACAGAATCATTCTGTGAAACTTCTTTCTGATCTGTGCATTCAGCTAACAGAGTTAAACCATACTTTTGATTGAGCAGATCTGAACACTCTTTCTGTAGAAAATGCAACTGGACATTTGGAGCGCTAAGAGCGTAGTAGTGGAAAAAGGAATATATTCAATATAAACTACACAGAAGCATTCTGTGAAACTTCTTGCTGATCTGAGCATTCAGCTAACAGGGTTAAACCATACTTTTGATTGAGCAGTTTTGAAACACTCTGTCTGTAGAAAATGCAACTGGACATTCCTAGCGCTAAGTGGGTAATAGTGGAAAAAAGAATATGTTCAAATATAAACTACACAGAAGCATTGTATGAAACTTCTCTCTGTTCTGTGCATTAAACTAACAGAATTGAACCTTACTTTTGATTGAGCCGTTCTCAAACACTCTTTCTGTAGAAACTGCAATTGGACATTCTGAGCGCTAAGAGGCCTATATTGGGAAAAAGAATGTCTACAAATAAAAACTACACAGAAGAATTGTGTGAAACTTCTTTCTGTTCTGTTGGTTCAACTAAAGAGTTGAACCTTAGTTTTGATTGAGCCGTTCTGAAACACACTTTCTGTAGAAAATGCAAGTGGAGATTCGGAGCGCTAAGAGGGTAATAGTGGAAAAAGGAATGTCTCCAAATATAAACTACACAAAAGGGTCAATCTACTAATTTATCTTCTAATAACTTTCCACCCAGGAGCATTCGTCCCTCTCATTAGACAGTTGTTCTATGCTTCTTTTTTTCACATTCTAATTGCCTCACCTGAACCAAAAAAAGAATGTGGATCTAGGATCAATACCTTTTGAAAAGTCATTTATTTCATTATATTATTTTTTCATATATCTGCATTATTGCATAGAATACCTGATTGGTCTTATGCTAAGTTTTTCATGTAACATTACCTCTGCAAGATGTTAATAACTATCCTTCCAAAAATATTTGAAAAATCTTGGGTAAAACATGTTACGTAAGTTCCTGTTTTATAGTTTTCCAAGAGTTTTACTATCCTTGGCCAATGACAAAATTCAAAGCAGAGATACAGTACACAACTTTTGTAAAACTTACCTATTTTTCTTATAAGACTGTGGCTTTGTTTTGTTTTGTTTTGAACTTCTTTTCTGTGATGTGACATGAGACTGTGTGTTGAGTTAGGGGTGGGGACATACATTAACAGAGTTTTAGGAACTGCTTTGCTAAAGCAAGTTTGAGGAGCAAATGGGGAGACTAATACAAGATTTTCCTTTAAGCAGTGGGAGTTGAAGGGGTAGGTGGTTTTTGGAGAAAGAAGAGATCCATTCATGGCACAGGCTTCTTTATGTTTCTGCTCTGTGTGATACTTAATGAGGATACAGACATTCACTTCCTCTATTTCCCACCCCTGGCCGGGGATAACCCAAAGGTACCTGATAAAGACACAGCCTTATAGCTGTATCAAGTATCCCTGAGTGTGTTAGGACTGGAGAGGCCTAAGGAATAAAAAACATACATGCATTAAATGGAACAAATACAGAGAAGAAGAAAACTCAGACATGGTACATTAATTGTGTACCTTTCCTTACAACCCAGCACATCACAGGGTACATGACCTGCTTCCTTTTGACCTGCTTCCTTTATGTTCACTGCATGAACAGGGAAGGGGGTTGGGGTACACGTGGCAGATAATTGTGTTTACTATGTACCTGGTATTAATACATCTATAGAGACAATTGGAATGACTATACTGGAGAAACAGCAAGAGAAGAACTGAAAAGGCTAAAACAAATACTTGGTTCTCTAAAAAATACTCCAAAGGATTTCTCATGTCTGACAAATTACATTTTAGTCTAATAGTAATAAGTGACCAAAACTAAGGTGATTTGATAAATATCATAAGGTATTTTATTGTGAAATTGATATCTATACGTATTGCTTATAAAGCTCAGTAATCTGTTCTTGAATTGAGAAATTACTGAGACAACATCAAAAGCTGTCATTTTTGTTTCTATGTTGTCGTTGTTATTGTTTGTGAGGTCAGAGCTTCTAAACTTTATGACTGTTTGAAAGGGGCCTATATAGACCTTGCCTGAATATTAAGTCATGTGAAATGATAAAAAGCTTTCTGATTTATTGGGTTAGACAAAGAAAAAATTGAGAAATTGAGCATCATTAAAATTAAAGACTTTTGTTATTAAAACTGTGCTTAGAATGAAAACAAAAGCCACAGGTTGGGAGAAAATTTTTTCAAAACATATTCAAAACATTTTCAAAACATATCAGATAAATTACTGGTATTTAAAGTATACAGAGAACTCGAAAATAAGAAAGAAAACAACTCATTTAAAAAATAGTCCAAAGGTCTAAATACAGCTGTCAAATGGGGATTTTGAAGTTACTAGTCATGTATCATTAGGGAACTGCAAGTCACAGCAACCGTGAGATATTATTACATGACTATTAAAATGACCAATATCCAAAAGTCTGATGATACCAAAAGCTGGCAAATGTGAGGAGAAACAGGAACTTTTATTCATTGCTTGTGAGAATGCAGAATAGTACAGCTACTTTGGCAGTCAGTTTGGCAGTTTCTTATAAAACTAAACATACTCCTACCACACAACCCAGCAATTACATTCCCGGTATTCACTTAAAGGATTTGAAAACTTACATGCACACAAAAGCCTTCTTCCCATGAATGTTACAGGAGCCTTATTCATGATCACTAAAATCGAAATGTCCTTCAGGAAGTGAATGGAAAAATAAACTGTGGTATATCCAGGCAATGGAATAGTATTCTGTCAAGCTACAGAAGACACACAGGAACCTTTAAATGCATATTGCCAAGTGAAAGAAGCCAGTCTGAAAAGTCTACATACCGTATGATTCAACTACATGACCTTCTGGAGAAAGCAAAACTATGGAGACAGTAAAGAGATCAGTGACTATTAGGGATTTGGAGGAGATTTGTGCAGTCTAAACATGTCATGTGCCAACAATGACGTAAAGATATGTGAGATAAAGTATGACGAATTCTATTGACAAACACACGCAATGGCTTCCATTTAACTGAGAAGAAACCATATACCTAGCACAAGTCTTTTTCTGTGCATTAACTTTTTGTAATACAACTATATGAAGTTATAGCCTATTTTATATATGAATAAAAGCATTTCCAAAGGTTAAGAAAGGGCACAGTGAGAGTGAGAAGCACAGTCTGGGTAGGCAGGTCAATCTAGTTTTCTATCTGTGCTTTAAACTGCTATAACCATCAACTCAATCTACTAATTTATCTTCTACATAAATTAGTAGAGGAAACGATGAACGGATGGAGCAAGGAAGAATTTTAGGAGAGTGAATCCATTATTCTGTATGACACTGTAATGAGGATTATTTGTCATTACACATTTGACAAAACCTACAGAATTCATAAGACAAGGAGTAAACTCTAATACAAACTACATACTTTAGTCAATAGTAATGTACCAATATTGACTCATCAACTCTAACAAATGTACCACACTATTGCAAGATGTTAAAAATCGGGGAAATTGGGGTAGAGGCTGAGGATGACGTGTGAATGCTTATTCACTTCTTTCTACAAACCTAAAATTGCTTTTAAAGAGTCAATAAAAATTAAAACAAGGCAGGGTTTTCATGCAATGGAAAAAAACACACAACTTTAGTAAGTGACTCATAATTATGCTTATGCCACTTTGCTAGATTACACTTCATTAATAAATATAGTTTCATTCTTTATGTTATAAAGCAGAATAAAGTCAGATATCTAGAGAAATTGATTTTAATGATTAGAGTAAAAGCATTTTCACCTCCAACGTCAGAATGAGTTCTTCAGAATCAGTCCATTTTATAGTTAAATCAATCATTGATTTTAAAAAAATATTGAGAAAAACTTTAACTTCACTTTTTCCATCAAACTCAATGTCATGACAGCATTGTCATTTCAATCTAGGATTAAAACCTATTTCTGGACCCAGTGGACTTACTGTGATAGATTCTGAAAATGTCAGACGTTAAAGTCCAGTCTTTGATCTGCTGTCCTCTGCAGTTATCAAAAGGTCAGTTTATCCTGCTTCTTTTCTCTCTTTTTCATATATCTTGCACTTCAGCTTAATATTAGTATTAAGCTAAATTTCTTATTTTATTTTGATTGATAAAGGAAAACAGATTGTTTCAATACAGTTACTGAGAATAAGCAGCAAAACGTACTTATAAAGTACACAAGAGAGCTATAAGATAAAAAATTTGTTCAAAAAAAGATTTGGAAATTTTTATTGCATGAATGTTCAAATGGAAAGGAAAACTTTCTGGATTCTTTTTCCACCACACAGGAGTAGCAGCACTAAAGTAGTGAATAATGTCCGTTCAATTGGTAGTTTTCATGTATTTCTGATATCAGAAATGGACTGTTAGTAACTAGTTTTAAAAGCAGAGCATTTTTGTGCATGGCATTCCCCTGAATTCCAAAGCCCAAACTTAACTTAGGCTAATTTCTCTCTGCTGGGAGCCCCATTAATTTCTCATAGATAACATTTCATATATATGCGGCATTCTGATGATGTAAAGGAATTCACACCTTATGGGCCTACAAGCCAAATTTAATCAATGGCTTGCTTCATATGGCTGAGAGCTAAAAATTGTTTTGGCATTTTGGAAGTGTTTAAAGAAGGAGAAGGAAGGGGAGAAGAAGAATGAGTAGATGAAGGAGAGACAGAGACTACATATGGCCAGCAAAGCCTATAATATTTACTGTCTAGTTCTTTACACAAAGAACTTTTCCAATCTTGAACAAAACACACACATTTTCGTTATGCCAAAAAAGGACTACAATAAGTCTTCACTTAACATCATTGACAGGTGCTTGAAAACTGGTCATAGGTATATATATTTATGGTCACGTGATGTTTTGATACACGCATACGGAGGGATAAATTGGGGATGGTTAATTGGTACAAAAATACAGTCAGCGAAACCCATTTTACCATAGGTTGACATCAAAAGAGTTAAGCTTCTATGGCTTTTGGTAACTAAAACGTCAACAAACTTGTAAATAAAGATCAAAACACTTCTAATATTAAATGCTGAAATAAATTTCAGCTATTCATACGTTTAAGATTAATAAAAGCTAGTAAAATCATTATTTACCTACTTATTTCAGTTTAGGGTTGCAGTTGACCGCAGCCTATCCTGTCAGCTCAGGACACAATGTGGGAACCAGCCCTGGACAGGGTGCCGTCGCATTGCAGGTGCACTCACACATACCCACAGTTACTCAGACTGGGACCACATAGACACGTCAATCAACCTCACATGCACAGCCTTGGGAAGTGAGAGGAAACTGGAGCATCCAGAGAATATCAATGCAGACATGGGGAGAATACATAAGCTCTACACAGACAGTGAACCCCAATTGGAATCAATTTGTTTTTTCTCATCAACATCATAATGAAATGACATTGAATGAAACGTCGTTATTCAAAGACCTGTTGTACTCAGTTCTAAACATTTCAGAATTAAGAGATCTACACACATCCTCTTCTATATAATGGAGTGGGTCTCTTAAAATTTCCTGGCAACATACTCTTAGCCTGCCTAGGAAACACTTTAGAATACAACTGCATTATAATAAATTTTCATATTCTATTCATATCTTCATATTTCTCCCTCTACTTATTAAGGTATAGTCTTGTATATGTAATCCTTCAGTTCCTGAACAAGGTGAACATATGATCTCATGATGTGTGTTTTAATTTCTTAACTTTGTTGAGATTTGGGAATGTGAGGATGATGGAAAGGAAAGAAAGGAATTCAGCAGCTATAAAAGAAATCTGACCTTTAATTTTTTTATTGAATTTGTTTCTTGTTTTATTTTTCCTTCCTTTGCACAAATGAGAACTTCTAGTTTTACAAAGGGTACCATCAACTTTAGGACAAAAATTTGTATTTGTGGCATAACACAAGTTGGAGACACAATGATTTAGAGATTGCATATCAATTTTATCAAATAAATGTGATAAAGTAGGTGATATGCACACACACACACATTTGTAGTGACAAAACCATTGACACAGATACCCAGATGGCACTTAATGTACTTTCAGCCTTAAATTCTTTCTCAAGGACAAGCCATTTGTTTGCAAATGATTTAGCATTCAAAAATGATTAAACACGGGAAAAAATGCATTGCACATAAAGTTCAGATTACAAGTGAATTAAAGTCACACTAATATAACTATAATTTATAATGAATTCAAATGGCTTTCAGAAGGGTCATCTGTGGAAGGTGAAGAGCAATCTGAATTTATTTTTCTGGTAACTGGTCACAGCAATGTTTTCTAGACTAGTGAGTGAGTGCTCATACAGCACCATGTGTGTTCAACAACACATAAAGTTGGATGACAAAATCTACTTTAGTGAGAAGGTAGCTATTTCCAGGGGCACCAATAGTAATGTCAGTTTTGAGTCTTGGGTTTGCTTTTGTTTGTTTACAAGGCGATGAAATGTTTAAGGAAAAAATAAATTCTACCAATCCATGTTGAGTGAACATTTCAATCCTTGTAAAGACCAAAGTCAGCTGCCACCATGCCATGCAAACCTTATAGTACATGACATGTTAAATCGGTAACCTCGAAAGGGACTTCTGAGAAGCTATGAGTAAAAGGCACATACAAAATGCCTCTGAGATGAATTCACAAATGAAATGGAAAAGGATAACTGTGTACATCCAAGAAGAATAGTAATTAACAGAAAACAAGAACACTTCTAAATTGAAAGAATCCCTAAAGTAAAAGAAGACCAAAGAAAAAGAAATAAAGATGAGAAGTGAAATGAGGCAGAAATGGTGAGCGACAAGGAGATACACTGAGAAAAAAAGTAGCTAAAGTTAGTGTGTTATTATTTCAGCAAAATTAAGTATATCAATACTGAGAAATATGACTTGAAATAGATTCAGTACCTCAAGCAGAAACATAAACAAATAACATCTGGGTTTTTCTTTTGATAACCAGTATTTTAAATACAAAAATCTAAAAATTTTGTCTTTGTGTAAGAGTTACACATTTATCATACCAATCAATAACAAAAAGGCGCTATAAATACTGTATGGAAATAAATGTCCTAACAGATGTTAACCAGACATCAGTCTTCACCGGTAAGGATTAGATTTGAAGGTGTTTGCAGATAATTAAAACTTGTTTTTATAACATAACTTAGCAGCTAAGTAGTATAATGAAAATGGGATATTCAAATTATAAGATATAAAATATTAAAGATAGAAGAACATGTTTATTTTTTCAATATAAATATTGTTACAGCTCAGAGAAACAGTATGAAATCTCAGGGCTCATGAAAGGCCACATTCTAGAGATAGTGATTGACAGGTATGGTAATTCCCCTACAGCGTGGTGCCTGTTGTCATGGAGTAGCATGTCTCCTACAGGGTACTACCAGCAGGTTCATGTAGGAAGAGCCAATAGTCCATGTGAGAAACCCCGGAAGGCTAAAGATAGAAGGAAATATTTGTGCCACGTTGAAGAGCAAGTTCACCAGGTGAATTGGCATGTGGCTAGGGTACAACTTCCCATACATATATAAATAATGAAACACACAAAAAATTATCAGAAAAGTATTTTATTATTATTAGAGTCACGATTAGCACTCTCCTCATCAGGAGAGTTTTAGGTTTTTTTCTAGCCCTACTCTATACTTTTTAAACACAGTCTCCAAGTTTCAAAATAAAAGTTTCTTATTTTTAATTCAAATCTCAATTAAAATAAAACAAAAACCGAAAATGTAGAAGTTCCTTATTTTGACCATCTATATATCATACACAACAAAAAGACTGATAAAATTCCACTAAACACAACAGCTAGATCCGTATTCCCGTTACTGCTTAAGCCCATTCCAATAAGGATTTTATACCAAATCTGCCCTTGCCAAGGCTACCTGGGGCCTTCATTTTATTATTTGCAATGGACAATTTTAACTTCACATCCATGTTGGCTTCCTTACATCCTAGATGCACATACAGCCAGATTTTTTCCATCAGATGTGATTTGATCCTCCAAATTCGGAATGCCTTGATGACCTCCTCTTTATCTAAAGATCACTTTAAAAAGCCTGAAGTATTTGACTCTTCCCTAAATCTTTGGCCAGATGTAATGTCATCCTCCCATTGGCTTTCTTTGTCCAAACTACATTAGCCTTATCTCAGATCTTCAAACAAGTTATATTTCCTGCCTAAGATCTTTCTATGAGTGAGTGAAAGGTGTGACGAAGATAGTTCCTCTTTGCCCCCAAAGGTTTCATTGATCACGCTGATAATGAATTTACTGTTATTTTAATCTCTTACTGTTATACTCAGGCTTAAATTCTCTACCCTACACACTTCAGTTGACATAATTTTAATTTCCACTGTGATGCTTCTCTCTCTTCTGTCAACACTCTCTCCTCACAGGGTTTCATCCAGATCAGGAGTCAGTAACATTTTTGACAAAGAGCCAGATAGTAAATATTGCAGGCTTTGTGTTGCCAAGAGGCAAATTTATGGAACTTTCCCTGCTGAAAAATTTCCCTGTATTTTACATTTTAGACTTATAAATGCCACACGTACTTATAACTCATGAGCCATACAAAAATAGGTGGCAGACCAGATCTGGCTCATGGGCTATAATAGTTTTCCAACCCCTCACCTAGATTCATGACTTTAGGCATGCTCTATAGGCTACGATGATCTAACTCACATCTCTAGCCAAGTCAACTTGTCAGTGCCTACTTGATGTCTCCACTTGGATTCTAACTAGCGTCTTAATTTAAGATTAAAAAATGTAAAATCAATCACACATACGCACCTACCCACACCTCTGTCACTTGCAAACTGCCTCATGTCATCAAGACTTTGCCATATCACTAAAAGTGACCATAATCCCCCATGTCCCTAAATCCAAATACCTTGATATAATTCTTGCTCAGTAAATTCAATCATCTTCAAATCAACTTCCAATCTCAACTGATTTTCTCCAACTTTATTGCTACACTCATAATCCCAACTACCATCATCCTTCAACTGGACAGGTGCAATAGTCAGCTAAATGAACCCCCTTCCTTCACTAGTGTACCCTTCCACAATAGTACACCCTCCTAAGAGCTAACCTCATCGTATCACACATCCATCATACACTTTTCAATGTAGTTAATTTATATTCACATTTTGATATAAGATCTAGATTTGGTCCCTGAGAACACTCATGTAATCTCTCTCCATGCTCTTCCTTCATGGACATTCCAGCCAAACCGGCCTTCTTTTCTTTGTAAGAAACTATCAAGCTCTCTTTTTAAATTACAGAATCTTTATATCTGCCCTTCTTTCTGCTCAGAGCACCCCAGATCTTCAAAGTACCTTCCTCTTTGTCTTCACTCAACTCTCAAATGAAATATTACCTCCTCAGAGAGAAAAATGCTCTGAAATACCTACAGCCAGATCAGTGCCTTCCTCCTTGACAGTTTTACTCAGCCATGTTATCACATGTAATCTTCTTCGTAGTAGTGTACTTTATAGCCCTTCACACCATTGCTTTGTTGAGGTATTTGTATGTCTTCCTCCTCTTTCCCTCCTCACTACAGTATAGCCAATTGTGTCTTTGCCTTCTTCACTGCTATATCCCCTAGTGCCTGGTAGGCTTTCTATAAACAGCCATTTATTGACTTATTGACTACATGTATATGCTAATCCTTTTTACTAATTGTTGTTACACTATAAATTTCTCTTCTCCCTCTCTTCGCTTCCCTCTTCTCATGTCCCTTGATGCTTCCTACTCAATATTAACATGGACATCATTTTGTGTCTTCAGCATTTCTCTTTTCATTATATTATGATAGGTTAATTTTCCTAAGAAAACACTATTTTGACAAAAGCAAAGCATTAAAGTAAAGCAGCATAGGATCAATTTTTTCCTATTGAAAAGGAAACACCATCTTTCCGAGAAGACAATTCCACCAGGAAACAAAAAAAACACACACATTTCCGGTAAGTCCTAGTTCCCAAGACTTGAAGCCAGTATGTTTTTCCACTTTCAAGTATCCTTGACTGTAGAGATAAAAGGTATCCACTTAGAGATATTAACTCATTACCACTGCCTAAATTTGGTTTCCAGAAACACAACTTAATATGACATCAATGGATGTGATAATCATTTGAAAGTAGCTTTATCAAAATCATCCAACAGAACAAGTTACTTTCCTAATTAGCATCCTCGGTTAAATACCTAAATCTGATGAATAATAAGTTATGCATTATGCTAAATTGCATTGGCTCACTATCTTAGAATGCTTTCAAACTAATTAAAAATGAGATATTCAGTGATGAGAAACATAAAAAGATAAAAACCTATTTCAATCAGTTTAAATTAGAATTTAACATTTCTTCAATACGCTCTTTTGTAGTCAATTGCAAGAGTAATAAAGCAAAATTATTGAGTCTATAATAGTGACCGTTCAAAATTCATAGTGAATTATTAAAAAGAAAACTAAGGTCCCTGCCAACTTTCCACCTCACTTCAAAGCATAGCCAAGGTCATTACAACAGCAAGTAAAAGACTCCACACAATTCCCACTTCTTCGCCTCTATACTGTTACTTCTGGAATCTTCTACTGCTCCAAATTGTGTGTTTGCTCCAGACTCAGCAGTTCTCACCACCTTGTTCTTCCAATTGCCATCTTCTCTGTGCGGCCTTTCTTGACTACCCAGTTAAAAATTATCCTATCAAAATTATCTGATCCCCATCCAGGATTACTTTTCACCATCTAACTTACGATACTTTGCATATTTATGTGGCTCATTGTCTGTTATCTGTCTCCCTAAGTTAGAATGCGAGCTTCATGATGGCAGAGTTTTGGTCAATTTCCTTCACTCAATAATTCCTGACCCAAAGTAAACACTTCATAAGTATTTTTTGAATATACTAATATATAGTCCGAATTATCAAGGAACTTATAAATAAATAAAGACACAACCCAGCATATAGTGCAGCTTGAGAAATGTTGATAGTGTGGTACAGGAGGAGGTATGTAAACTATGAGAAGCAACAGTTAAATAAGAAGCAATCCAGAAAGACACACAGTGTGGGTGACATCTGAGTTAAAGGACAGAAGGTCAGAAGATAACCAGATGGAGAAAAGAGAGGAAGATCTTACAAACAAGCATCAGAAGTTACCATAAGAAAAGCAAGTACAAAATCATCAGAAGAAAAACAATTGCATCCCAGTTATTACCACAAACATAATTAACTATGAAAACCCAGAACAGTTCATGCTTTGATAATGCTAAAGTTGATACGTAGATTAAGATGTGATATAACAATCTGCAAATCTTAGTTTTCAGAAAACCTTTTTAGGCAAGATATGATGATTTAAGGAAGAAAAGTTGCTGATGGATGAGGCATGTTGTCCCTTAAAGACAAACACTATGAAGACTGCGTACAGCCTTTATAATGGAAAGGTGCCACGTTTTTTCTTTTCTAAGTCCTTGGAATCTCAGTTGGCAACTTTGAAATTCATGTGTAATTCATGAGCTTTTTAAAAGAAATGTAATAAGTAACACAAGTGATTCTAGAGCTTGTCTTTAGGCTGAGGTAGATATTGGCATTATAAATTGAAGTGCTAGAAAGGAACAATAAGAATTAAGAATAAGCAGTAATTTCTGCCAAGATCTGTGGCACCCAGTCTCACACATAAGGCTTTTTGGAATCTCTTGGTTTCCAAGGTTCAGGCTCTCATACTTTAGTTTGTACATAAAGGACTTAAGTTATTCTTAAAGCACAGTTTTAGCACTTCACACCAGGAGATGGTTATGAGACTGATCACAGGATAAAGTGAAATAGGATGTGTGCCTACTTGTAGAAGGAACCTCCTTCCTTTTGCCATTCTATTCCTACTTTTCTGGCAGGAAAGTCCTAGAAAAAATTTCATATACAGATTAATTTTAAACAATTTACATTATATTTTACTATTAATAGCTTCTAGAATATCTTAGCTTAGGCTGGCCCTGGTGGCTCACACTTGAAATCCCAGAATTTTGGGAGGCTGAAGTGGGCGGATCAACTGAAGTCAGGAGTTTGAGACTAGCCTAGCCAACATGGTCAAACCTAGTCTCTACTAAAAATCCAAAAATTAGCCGGGTGTGGTGATGCGTACCTGTAATCCCAGCTACACAGGAGGCTGAGGCAGGAGAACCATTGAGCCTGGGAGGTGGAGGCCGCAGTGAGCCAAGATTGTGTCACTGCACTCCAGCCTGGGCAACAGAGCAAGACTCTGTCTCACAAAAACAAAAAACAAACAAACAAAAAAAGAGTATCTTAGCTTATATATTTCTCACATCTGATCCTACCACTTTACTTCTTTTTTCCTGTTTATACCAATTATTTCTATTCCTCTTTACATATAGGCAGAAAGATAAGACTAAAATGTGTCATAGACAATGACATCTAGTAAATTGACGTATTCTTCATGTTTAATTCCACAACAGATTTCAAATACAACCAAAATCTCCAAATAAAATCTTAATTCTAAATTGAGTGCTTGTACAGTCTTCAAATATGTTCAAATAGAACATCAAAGCTCAATAAAAATAGTTATATCACTTGGGATGGTGTTTAAAATATTTTTTCCTAAATAAATTCAGCTTCAGAGGATGAGAAAACCTTCGTTAGGAGATGTTTTAAAGAACAAATTAAGTTAAATGTGAAGGAAATCATACTTTATTTTGTTGAATAGTAAGATATTTTTGTTGCTATTGTGAATTAATGCCATCCAAATATTGAGTGATGTAATTCAATTTAGTAAAAGAAAAAAGTCTAAATTATCAACTTCTTTCCTTATAAAAATGAAATATGCTATAACTTGCATTTTTTCCATGGCAATGACCCTGATGATCAGAGAGGTTAAAACCTAAAAACATTTAAAATCATCTAATCTAAATTATAAAAAAGAAATCCCTTTCTTCAGAAAAAAATAATTTTTTAAGGAAGCACTCATAAACAAATCTCTACTAGTAGATATACAGCATACACATCTCTTACTATCTCCCATGCAGACTGCATAAAAAGGCGTGCTGGCTACTTTTAAGAAAACAACATTCAGATGTCTGGAAAGTATCTGAAATGCATGATTAATCTACACAGATAATTTTCTCAAGAAACCAAATTTTGAAGACAAGTAATTCAAAAGTCTATTGTCTATAAAGTAAATCCGCTGGTATACTTAAACTGCTGTAATCCTTTCTCTGTTTACCTTATAGTGTGCACCTCTCAAGCTATGGGAATGCATGTCTTCTCTAAGAAGAGCTGACTTCTTTTGTAGGAAAAAGCTGTTGGAAATGACTGTTAGGATTTCAAATGTTTGGGAGTGTGTATTCATGTGGGTTTTACGTGTTGAATATTTGCATTTGTAATTTTAAGATGCTTAAATCAAAAACTAAAATGACCTATGCAACATAATTCTGCCATAGGATAAATTAAATTCAATTAAATGTTCCCATACAAATTATTATCTACCACAATGTAAAAATATTTATATATCACAAAGATGTAAGAAACACTGACTTCTATTATACAGCAGAGTTCAATTTCACTACTACTTAGCTTGATGATATTTTAAGGTCATGTCTCTTGGAATACACATTCAATATTCATTGCCAAACGTCTGAGCTCACCTCTCTTGAAGCAATATTCAATTATCAAAGGAGAATAATTTACCAAGCAACCTCACAAAACACAAACTCTAGGTAGCATCAAGGTTTTTCAAAGTGATTATTCCTTACTGGTCGAGATCCTAAGATATTAAAACTCATAGATCACATGATCTGAGATTTTCTAATTGAAAAGCTGTAGCTGTAAACCTTTCATTCAAAGTCGGATACTACTTTCAGCTGTCAAAAGAATTATGCAATCACTTAAACTTCTGGAATGAAAGAGAAAATGAAGGGAACAATAAAAGTAACTGAAATGCACTGAGAAATGAACATAAGGAACCAAATGGAGGCAAAGACAGAGAGAGAGAGAGAGAGGGCTGTTTACCTAACCTTCCCTTCTTGAGTGGGTTTTCTCTGATATCTCTAGAGAACAATTGGATGTGTAACAATGAAATACAAAACACAAGATACTGTCTTCGTATAATTACTTGTAATGATTCCAAGATGGCATAATTTGAGAACTTGCTAAATAGGACAACAAAGTGATCTGCTTTTCCAAAATTTTGCCCCTTACCTTATATATTATTTCATGGTGAAGATCAATAAAACTGAAAATTGGAATTGCCAGATATTATCAGATTTTATTTTTTGAATGCTTAACAGCTGACCCAAAATCTGGTCATAAAAATGGAAGTTAAATTAAATTGTCCTCAAAATTTAAGTTTGCTACATTTGTAAGAACCACTTGCTTCTTCAAAATCTCAAACTTTCTCATATCTAGCAGCAAATTGAAATTAGGAATTTAAGCATGTAAATTCATCATGGAAACCAAATTGATTAAAATTTTCTGTGTATTCATGATAATGTTTAAAATTTTTGCTACATTTAAACCCTAAGTTAGTTACAAAAACCCTAAAATTATGCTTGTTTAAAAACTTGGGCTAACTTGCTTTTGAAAACATACTGACATATTCGTTCCATTCTTCTTATAATTATTTTTGTGTCACTCCCAAGCAGCACACCATTGTATATATCCCCAAAACGGCACTTCTTTGTTAAAGCCATTAGGACAGAAATATTTTTGAGCCAGATGCAATGGCTCATGCCTGTAATGTCAGTACTTTGGGAGGCCTAGGTTAGAGGACTGCTTGAGGATAGGAGTTTGTGACCTGCCTGGGCAACATAGCAAGACCCAGTCTTTACAAATGAAATGAAAATAAAATATAAAATAAACTGGCTGGACAAAGTAGTGCACACCTGTGGTCATAGCTACCAGGAGGCTGAGATGAGAGGACCATATGAACCCAGGAGTTTGGGGCTGAGAATGAGCTATGACTGCACCACTGCACTTCAGCCAGAACTATGGGTTGGTGAGTTAGAAATAAGTTCTCAGTTCTGAATATAATAACTGCTCCTGGCACTCCCCAGAATGAGCTGGGTTTTCTTTTGCCTCTCTATAGTCCCTCTTCCTCAGGAAATACCCCCATGGTTCTGCCCGCTGTGCTATTAATTACACCAATGCTTATTATATGTCAGTTCAGTTTTATCTAGATTCTCCCAAAGTCAGTGCTGAACTTAGTTGTTTGAAAATGTATATATTGTAATAGTTACCAAAAAGACCAAATACAGCTAGATATTTATGCTATTTGTTTTATTTCCATCGTAGGTATATTTCCTTTTAAAATTCATATATATCTTTCTCTAAGGATTGTCTCCGTTTTCAGATGTTAAGCACTTTCTCATGCACACACCACCTAAGCAGCAAAGACAGAGTCCACGTCAGGGAATGTCACATTCAGGATAAGTACCTATTATTCTGTAACTCAGAAGTAGGAAAATGGATGTCCTCAAGCAGATGCTTTTCTTGACAGATACAAAAATTTGACAAGGATCACTGACTGACTTCCAACCCACCATTCATCACTTTTATCTTATTTTGACCCTAAGGGTCCCAGAGGGATAATGGCACTACATTCCTATTTAGAATTCAGATTTCAGATTGCATTTCTTATATCATTGTTTATAAGTAGTGGTTGCACACAGTCGCGATAATACTATGACATTAATCTACATTCCTCGTTAAATCGATTTTTGTCTTCCGTTTTTGAGCTTAGCTACAATTTCTCACACGGTTTCTCTAGGAAGATTCCTCAATGACTGAAACATTTAGAACATGGTCGATTCATAAATACGACACTGGGATTCCCCAGTGACTGAAACATTTTGAACATGGTCCATTCATAAATACGACACTGGGATTCCCCAATGACTGAAACATTTAGAACATGGTCCACTCATAAATACGACACTGGGATTCCCCAATGACTGAAACATTTAGAACATGGTCCATTCATAAATACGACACTGGGATTCCCCAATGACTGAAACTTTTAGAACATGGTCCATTCATAAATATGACATTGGGATTCCCCAATGACTGAAACATTTAGAACATGGTCCATTCATAAATATGACATTGGGATTCCCCAATGATTGAAAAATTTAGAACATGGTCTATTCATAAATATGAAGAGCTTGTGTAGAAAGTATAATTTACTTATCCTATTATGCTTAAGAAATTATGTGAAATAATGTGAAAATAATCTTAAAACATTTGCATGCATATTTGCTGCAAGAGTCATCTTTCATTGATACTTAATCATAATCATGGACATGGTGGGTCCCAATAACCAATATTTAATGCAAGACTGTAAATTTAATAGAGAGAAAACCTTATTTATAAATTTTCATGTGTTCTTTTCTTGACAATAAGGAGCTGTGAGATTTGTATTTTAAAAGATACTTAGTAATAAAAACTTTAATTTTTAAAACTTTTATTTTTAAATTCTGCTTAATTGCATAAAAGTTAAAAGGTAATATTTAATATTTAATGAGGCTTATTGAGCTAAATGATGATATGCAGCTTGGGTTATACTTGCAATTATAAGATTTGCTCATTATACCTAAGCAATCTCCTTCACTCAATCTAGCTACCACTAAGGAAGCAAAATTCCCTGAATCATAGTATCAAAGCATTCCATTATGTTTTCTATTAAGTTGTTTTGTTCTTTGAATCATTGTCTATTTTAATTTATCCTTTTAGAAAGAAAACAAATTACTTAATTTGCATTTCCCACTAGAAGCTTCACTACAGCTAGACTTGGAATTGATTTCAGGCCATTTTTTAATAAATGATGGTCCCTAGTGAAAGATAGAATACTTGAGCCATCAATATTGAGTAAATAAAAGGGTTTGGGTAAATAAGAGAGAAGATACCTATTTTTCTCAAATATTTTAAATATCTAATAACCTATTCCTCATCTAAAACAAGCCACAATTACTGGAAATGATGGTCAGAGGAAGGTATTAGCAACCCTGTGTAATACTACATGTCATGTTGGATCACTATTACAGAGAAACAGTTGTCATGCTGCATTTTAGTAATTCTACACATCACCAGAGAAATAGACAACTCTTATAGCCAAAGAAATCCAACGTAGCTACTGTCTACATATTCTTGTTTTAGACCTTTGGTGAAAAAAACTACTATGTGTATTGAATATATTTTACATTAGTTTTATGACAAAAAAGAAAAATGAGAATTCTATTAGATGCAAATACAAATTCTGAATGACAGGAAAGAAAAATTAAAATCAAAGCTGATCTTAATTAACAAAATGTATTATCTGCTTACATGTATATACAACTGTTCATATAAAGGCACAGATGCATTTGTGGTTTTGAAAAATATCTATTTCATTTCAAAACTTCATTGAACAATATTACATATGGCAAGAAAACTGCTTTTTTTGAAGGATCTTTTAAAAAGTGTTAAACTTTATTAGATACTTCAAACTAGCAAAGCTCAACTTCATCACAATTATATAATAACACTGCACACTTTCAATTTTATCTGGAGAAATATACCTATCCCTTGAAATAACTCTGTAAACTTCCTGCTCACAGATTTCATTTCAAGCCTTGAAAATGCAGGAAATCAATGCCGAATATACTTGCCCGGAAAGGAAAAGAAAATTTCAGCGATGTCAGGATGTTTTATCACATAAAATACAGAATTGCAATTTGTATCTGAGCAGGCAACACACCTCCAAAAATAATACAATACTTATCACAAAATACATTCACAGATACTAGATTTGGCACAAACCACTCCATACAGCTATTGATGAAATCAGTATTGAAAGCCTTATTACAAAATCTATGGCCTTTTTCTACGCTCCAACAGACATTTCAGGATGCCACAACCTTGCAGCTCCACTCTCTCATTAATTTCCCCTAAATACACTTGGCAGAAGAATGAGAAACGTCACATTTTTCATTTAATTTCTAAAGAACATCGCATCCTTTAAGAATAGGTTCTTGAAATTTTAAAATGTAAAACATAAAAACCCTAAAGAGACAAACATCCAAAAACATAAAAACCCTAAACAGACAAACGTCCAAAAACTTTTCTTCAAAATCACGACAACTTTATATGCTACGTGTTCTTGTAAAATACCACACACACAAACTCACAGGCACACCCACCCACCCAAAACCCACACACACGCATATTTATGGCCTCGTAACACCTCACATATATATACATACCACCAACTACAACAGAGACACACGCATATATATGGCTTCATAAAACCTCACATATATATACATATCATCAATTACAACAGAGAAAAGCCAATTTCAGAAAGATGGCTTCAATTTTGATGCATTTACTCACACCTAATTCTATTTCAATTTAACTGGTGCAGAGATATTACAATACCCTGTAACAAAAACCTGACGGAAGATTGTAAAAAATTGCTTAAACATCAAACCAAAGACTCAACATAATTTCATCACAAAGTGAAATTCGCATCCAACTCGCAAAGAATTAGAAAATCCTTGCACTTACCTTGGCCTTGTCCATTCCCCAGATGACCCCAAAAGACCACCGTCATCATCAACAGCCCCGGAGCCCACGTCCACATCCTTCTAGTGACACGCTCATGTCTTCTGGCCATTGCATCTTAAACTCTGCATATTCAGTGGGGTGGATGTGAAAGTACAATAAATTACATTCTTAGAGAAATACACTATGACTCAAATCCCATATCTAATATGCACTGTGCATTTCTGAATTATCCTGCCTACAAGGAGGTATATTTGAAAATCATGCTTCCCTTTAGGGTTGTCATATTGATGATTAATACGAAAGCTCATTCATTTTTAATCTTTAAGCATTCATCTGAATTACATTTTTAATATCATTTTCCAAAACAGGCCACTTAACCTATGAATGTTAAAAAGTACTCCGGATATACATATTGGAGTTCAGTCAAGCAAAAGCATGGTGTATGGACACTACTTAAGTATAACTTGATATTTAGGCAAATTGATGAATTTAACATACCATGTAATCTCTACATATATACAAAAGGACTTTTCAACACATTTATGTAAGTTTTGCATAAATACCCTTGAAAATATTCTCAAGTTTTAAGTGGTATTCTAATTATGTCAGTAATTTTAACTGAATAAAGAGATGCATCATGTGCAAAAACTAATCTTGTTTACTTAAAATTGAGAGTAAAATTAATTATAGAAGGTACAAAACACTTGTAATTTTGATTTCAGATATATGACCCACAGGAACCTTCATATATACAAATATTATACACATATATGCAATGTATATTTGAATGTTCATTTTGAAACTGTTTTTCATACTGATACATGAAAATACTTAAATGTCCACCAAAGCAAGGTTATTTATTCATACATTTGAATGATATACAGTAGCTCAAAAGAATAAACTTGAGTTGCATGTACTAATATGGATAAGTGTCCAAAATGAATAGTGAAGCAAAATTAGCAAATTTAATAATGATAAGTTCAAAACTACACCTTTCATATGTAAACATGTGCAATAGTTAAAACTATACATTTTATGTTGCATAAATATATAATACAGTATGATAACGCATAAGAATGATAAACACCTTCAAGACCAAAGTTAGGAAATTACAAGACTACAATTTAGATGGTTACTAGGTGGAATTTTAAATCAGAGGTTACTCCTAAATCCCAATTTTTCCACAGTTGACAAAATACGGAGTTAAGAAAAATAAACTTAATGATTTCCAGAATGAACGCTTTATTCAAAATGCTACGTAATTACAATTCTAATAAACTTGCAAGGGAATCCAGTCACCCAGAAATTTTTTATGCCTTTCTCCTACATCACGAAAGGGGAAGATTTAATTACCAACTTTGCATTACTTAACGTCAGACACATAGTATCAGAGCTAAAGAGAAATTTAAGAAACACCTAACTCAACCTCTCTATTTTAAATGACCAAATGAGTTGAGAAGGTTACAATGGCATTTCTAAGTTCATATGTAAAAACAGAATTTTGATGACAATGGCAGTTTAAGTACTAATAAACACTCCTGGAAAAGTTACTGTAATCCAGGTTATTTTACTGTGCTAAATGCCTTACATTCTTTACCCAATTCAGTTTCCACAGAAATCCTATGAACAAAGCACTTCCAAAATTTACCACTTCACAGCTAAGAAAACAAGGCTTAGAGAAATGCTACACGATCCCCTAGTCATGAGGTTAGTAGGTACCACTGTGGAGACTGAGGCAAAACAGGACGATTTCAAAGCCTATGCTCTGAACAAGTAAACACTAAGCAGGAATTTAGTTCTAGATCTCCCAGTTGTAGTCCAATAATCAGCCAAAAAATGGTGCTGAGAAGAGGGGAAAGAAATCTTTCTTGTATATGGAGCCTCATATATTTGATCCCAAATAAATCTTCAAATTGAAAATCATTAGAGCACAAGGCAATAGAATTATTAGTTTCTAAAATCATCAACCTTTCCCAAGTTGAACATACAAGTATATTTTATCATACATATACTATATGTGTGTATAACGTGTGTTTATCTAAGTATTCCTGTGGTTTATATATCTGGATTTGGAATTACAAGTGTTTTGTGGTTTATTATTTATTTATTATTATACTTTGAGTTTTGGGGTACATGTGCACAACGTGCAGGATTCTTACATATGTATCCATGTGCCATGTTGGTGTGATGCACCCATTAACTCGTCATTTAGCATTAGGTGTATCTCCTAATGCTGTCCCTGCCCCCTCCCCCCACCCCACAACAGTCCCCAGAGTGTGATGTTCCCCTTCCTGTGTCCACGTGTTCTCATTGTCTCCCTCTGTTGCTCTGGCTGGAGTCAGTGGTGTGATCATAGCTCACTGCAGACTCCAAGTCCTAGGCTCAAGCGATACTTTTGCCTCAGCCTCTCAAGTAGCTCGGACTACAGGCACGCACCACCATCCCCGGCTAATTGTTTTACAGAGATGGGGTCCCACCGTGTTGCTTGACTGGTCTCAGCCTCCTTAAGTCAAGGGATCCTCCCACCTAGACTTCCGAAAGCACTGAGATTACAGGTGTCAGCCACCTTGCGTTTTTTGATTTCTTCAATTAATTTTACTTATACACTTGATTACACAAGATTAATTTTGTGTACATAATGAATCTCTTTTGAGGTTTAAGTTACTGATTAATTAGAGTACCACTTAACAAGCGTGTCATCCCAGCACTTTGGGAGGCTGAGGTGGGCGGCTCACCTGAGGTCAGGCATGAGCCACCGTGCCCGGCTTACACACATTCTTTTCACTCCTGCTTTCAGATCTCTATTCCCTTCTAATTCCAGTGGAACCACTTTCACTTAGTATCAAAATATCCAGATCCACTCATCAAAGTGTAAATAATCCTTCAGCAAATTACCTTTGCAAATCTACTTTTATGTAATATTTCCTTAACTTCTTCTTACCTACATCCAGTAGTCATTTTACAAGGCAGAATATTTTCTATTTTATATAGAACTGAGGCAGTATTTGAAAAAAATCTCAAAACACTCTTCAGGAAGGACTGGCATCTAAAACACCAGTTCCAATATATATTTTAGTAACATTTTAAAGGACAGATGGTTTTCAAAATGTTATTATAATTTAAAAAAATGTAACCTTCCTCTCTGAGTTCATGTTTATGGAAAACTAATATTTCATAAATGCCAAGTTACTATGATGTATTGTCTAAATGCTGGCCCTGACATTCTATAAATGTAAAAATCATAACCTTCTAACTAACTTTGGTATTAGTCAACAACTGTGTTGATGAAAAGCAAAATCAATTCATTTAAAAAAAATTTTCCATGAAAAAAAAAACAAGTAACTTGTAAGTAGTAGCGTAGATGAACCAAAAAATAAAGTAACATTAACCAGAAAGACATGCCATGGATTTCTCTAATCTTTTTTTGGAACACACTTTTCATGCATATGAAAATAAAAATTAAATATAAAATGCCTACTTTATGTATGTACTTTTACTTGTGTCTATTGTTCTTTAAAGGTTAAAATAACTCCTAAAGCCTGCATAGCTGAGCCCATTGTGCTCTTCTGCCCATAAAATAGATTGGATGTGCAGTGAAAGAGGTATAACTTAGGCTTTCAGATTAGTTATGACGATGGAAACACAATTCTATTCAATAGTGTTCATGTTGGTCTTTGAAATGTTTAAGGTCACAAGGCAAAAGAGAACAGACTTTAAGAATGTTCGTGTATTACTTCTCGTCTTACCCAATAGCTAGATTAGTTCAATAAGGCCAGTGTTTTGGAGTAAACAGCATTGTGAAATGTGTCGCGGAGTCCGGAGGCTCCACCACCTACCTCCAGGTAGTTGTTCTGTCCGGTGGAGCCTAGACTAATACCTTAGGAGATGCATTACATCTACAGGTACCAACTAGGAAGGGTAGTCTTGAATTAAATGGCTTTAGACACGTTATAAGAGCAAATCGAAGCTTCCAGGTATTAGAACTACTTCAATCACAGAGCGTCTCTGGGTTCTATCTGTGGCCAGCATCATGTCTCTGTCTGCCCTCCCCGAATGCTTTCTCTCATCATGTGGATCTTCTAGATGGTTTTATTCTTCCCCAGCCAGCCAACTTGATCAACAAGCCTAGGTATATTAGGTATGTATAAAGTTGGTTCTTAAATAAAGTCCATTACTGTATCTAGGTAAGTAATGTCTTCAGACTTACAATTTCATTGATATCTATAAAGAGTGACTCTAGTTAGCTTCTAGTGTCAGTTTTCCTAGCAGCTTCTTTAAAAAAAAAAATCCTCTCTGTAACAAAGCTTCCTTGCAAGTATTGCTGTTGGCAATAGTCCTCTTTACTGAAATGCTTATCCGGTGAAACTTGCGCTGTGCCAGTGAGCCTGCAGGTTGATGGTCCTTTTGTTCAACTTCTCCATTATAAAGCAACCTCTCTGATCACCCTTTTAAAACTAAAGACCAAAGAGTCAAATGAGATCAGGAAGTGACCAGAGCTCACAGGTCATCAACTCCTCTTCTTAGCATATTATAGCACACAGTCTAAGCCCGAAAAACACAGCAGAACCCATTACAGCTCTCGAGTTCCAGTTATTAACATTGATTTTTTTCAATGGAAAATTTTCATTAGAAGCTATCACAGGACTCACATTCAGTAATAACTTAGATTAGGATACATACTGGAGCCTTTGTCCTTAGAGTAGGTACCACTGAGTCACTATTAAAAGGAGTCTTTTTGACCTTAGTAAATTCTCACAGGGCTTATCTCAGTCTAAACTGTAACTGGCCTTTACTAGTGATGTCATGTGTAATTCAAATTAATATTGTAATGTATATAAATTGTATATATAGTATAATACATGCATGTATTTACATTTATTTTATTTTATTTTTTAATAAGATGAAACTTAGAGGTTAAAATATGACTCTAGGCCATTGTGCTTTAGAATGAAGAGCACAGACATGGGTTGCAAATGTAAATTTTGGCCCAATTTAATTTCTGTGACAAATTCATTAATGTCTTCAAGGTTCAGGCTGTATGTGTGAGACAAATGAAAACAGCTCTAAGATTCCTGAAAACCCTAAAGTATTAAAATTCCACTCTGCCATTAGTTCAGATAAATCATTTGCCAATTTGCCCCACAAGAACCAGGCATCTTTAAATGGTAACATAACATGCACTTCTCTCTCCCAAAGTGTAGTGCATAAACGTTCTGCTTCTGAATAACACAGGATGCCTGCTAAAATGTGCTGTCAGGGGTATTAGTAAGGAAATGTTGTATCAAAACTTCTGCAGATGTGGCCCTGAAATACACATTGTAATAAATCCTCCAGGCCTCTCAAGTTAGGAATAACTGGTTTATAAAATTGTACTTACTTAAAAATTATAGATAAACAGATTTTACCAAAACCCAGTTTTTCTGATCTGAATGAAATAAGGCTCTATATTCAGACTGACTTTTCAGTGAAAAACAACTTAAAATAGTGACAAATCATGTATAAGTTTAAATGAATATAACTAGGAGACCTGAAAACTCAGGTTTAGCAATCATCTTCCAACAGTTTGAGAGCCCACAGGAGCCACAGAGCCCTCATGTCTCCCCAGAGAAGCGGGGTGATTCTTCCCCCTAAACACCATGCAATTCTTCTTCTTTTTTTTTTTTTTGAGACGGAGTCTCGCTCTGTCACCCAGGCTGGAGTGCAGTGGTGCAATCTCGGCTCACTGCAAGCTCCGCCTCCTGTGTTCACGCCGTTCTCCTGCCTCAGCCTCTCGAAGTAGCTGGGACTACAGGCGCCCGACACCACGACTGGCTAATTTTTTTTGTATTTTTAGTGGAGACGGGGTTTCACCGTGGTCTCGATCTTCTGCCCTCGTGATCCGCCCGCCTCGGCCTCCCAAAGTGCTGGGATTACAAGCGAGAGCCACCGCGCCCAGCCAACACCATGCAATTCTTGAAGTGAGTGAAAGCATTCCTGCTCACACTGATACCCTCTCAAGTGAACTCAAAGTTAAGCCATCTCCAGCCAGACCAGATACCCTGGCCCATATCTCATTCATTAATATATGTTGAGAAGCATTTGTTTCTTGGAAACTACATGAAGTGAATAGGCTGTGGACTCCACTGGACCTAGTGGTCTATATTTAACCAATTCCCTTCACACATATGTATCAGATGCTCTCTTAGTTACGGAGCTGCAGTGGTGAATAAGAAAGCCACAGTCCTGTACTCCTAGGGTTTCAATTCTGAAGACGAAGACAGGCACAGAAATCCAACTGAGCAAAGTGAAGAGATTATTACAAAATGTGTTCACATGCAAAGTGAAGCAAGGGACTGAATATCCAACAAGGGTGTTGGGGCGAACATTAGATATAATCTTAATTCACATTATATAAGATTCATACATATAATTTTTATATATAGATATATTAATTTGGGCCGGGCGTGGTGGCTTATGCCTGTAATGCCAGCATTTTGGGAGGCCAAGGCGGATGGATCACTTGAGTCCAGGAGTTTGAGACCAGTCTGATCAACATGGCAAAACCCCATCTCTACTAAAAATAAAAAAGTTAGCCGGGTGTAGTGGTGTGCGCTTGTAGTCCCAGCTACTCAGGAGGCTGAGAAAGGAAAACTGCTTGAACCCAGGAGGCAGAGGTTTCCATGAGCCAAGATTGTGGCACTGCACTCCAGCCTGGGTGACACAGCAAGACCCTGTCTCAAAAGAAAAAGAAAAAAAGAAATATTAATTTGGATTATACAGACTCTAACCACTTCTTTCAAGTGAGAATATTTAAGCTAAGACCTGAGAATAAAAAGAGTTAGCTTTTCATACAATACAGAAAGATTCGTCTTATAGGAAAAACCCCCAGTGTTCAAGGACCCTAATATATGAGCAAGATCTTGGCATGTAGAAGAAACCTGTGAATTGGATGAAATGAAAAACTGAAAAGTAGGAATCTGGATGAAGTACAGAAGGGAGAAAGAGTAATGTGAGACGTGGCTGAAAGAGAAGGATATGTGAAACAGTACAGGTCTTCATTAGTAATGATGAGGAACATAAATCTTAGTCCAAGTACACCAGAAAAGTGGGAGAGTTGGAAACTGAAAGACATGTTAAGAGATCACTTTGGTTTCTCTGTAGCTAACAGGGTGTCGGAGATAAGAATTAAAGTAAGTTGACTAAGGATGACCTAAGAAAATAAGCGTAGGTAAGAAAATATGTGGCTCTGGCTAGGCTGGGGACATTGGAAATCAAAATAGGTGGAGGAAATTACAGATGTATTTGGAACCAAAATATTCTTTAAATGAATGTTGAATTGGATATTGTCAGAATATTGAGGAAGGGCCAAAAATGACTTATAAGCATCTAGCATGGCTGGCAGTGCCACTTACTATCATGTGGGAAACCAGGACATGTTACCTCTGAATTATTCGAGTGCTATTGTCACGTAAATCATCAACTCCCAGAATAAAGGTCTGGACCAAACTCTAAGACTGGAAATTATGAGCTGTTTAGTAGTGTTTAGAGCTTAGAGAGAGTATGTGTGTGGAGAGAAAAGAAGAGCAATTAGGACAGAACCCTTAGAAACATCAACATTTAAAATTTGGGAAGAGAAAGAGAAACAAATAAATTGTGGGAAAATGAAGCTCAGGGTAGTTGCAAGGGAATGCTAAAAATGAACTATGGCATTTGAGGAGGAAAACGTGGAAACTGAAAGCAAGAGAGTACGGATGGATCGTGAGGGAGCAGCAGCATCTGTGTCCTAAGGAGAGTCTCAGTGAAAATGAAGGGTTGTAGGAATGAGGACATCTGGGCCAACGAGCTGGCAAGGAGTGATGTCCAGGAGGCAGAATATTTGCATCTAGATCCTGGTGGTACATACCCTTATAGAAAATGTTTCAGATTTGATGACAATAAAGTGGAGGAAAGAAAAAAAGTAATGGAAATAAAGATGTCAAAAAACGGGGAACCGAGGTTTGTACTGGTCCTTTCACGTGAAAGCTGAGCCACTAAAATGATGGCTGAACTTGCCTGAAGATGATATTGAGCAAAAGATCTAAAGCCTTAAATAAATGGCAAGAGGCCAGGTGCAGTGGATCATGCCTGTAATCCCAGCACTTTGGGGGGCTGAGGCAGGCATATCACCTGAGGTCAGGAGTTCGAGACCAGCCTGGCCAACATGGCGAAACCCCGTCTCTACCAAAAATACAAAAATTAGCTGGGTGTGGTGGTATGCACCTGTAATCCCAGTTACTCAGGAACCTGAGGCAGGAGAATCACTTGAAACCGGGAGGAGGAGTTTGCAGTGAGCCGAGATCACACCATTACACTCCAGCATGGGTGACAGAGCAAGACTCCATCTCAAAAAAAAAAAAAATAAGACCAGAGTGCCCAGGAGGGAGGTCTGTTGATGATGGTAATACCAAAGGGGCATGGCTGATATTTCCAAGGGGTTTGAGTTTCAAAGGAACAGTCTAATTTGCAAGGAGCGGAGAAATTAACAGTCTAGAAGTTGTAACGGGAACCAAGAACAACCACCTCGGCTTCCAGCCATAGGTATGTGGAGGGTGAGAAAAAGACCTGTCTCAATTTATGAAAGCTAGAGGAAAAACTGCACTTTAGTATCAACCAACTTTTGTTTTAAGATAATTACAAACCAATATGGAACTTAGCAAGAGTCAATTTTGACAGTTTCCTGCAGCTTAGTAAATTCTGCACAAAATTAAGATTTAACACAAAAGTAGAGAAAAATTTTAATGGCATAGCACATTTCTTCACAATTCCTTAAACCAAATAATTCCCTGTTCTTCTAACTCTCACCTTACACTATCAACTAGGCTTCTTATTCAATGAAAGGTTTAAGTCTACTAAGACACACACACACACACACACACACACACGTCTTATCCAGCTGCAGATCTCATTTTTGAAGGTACATTGAAAGTACATAGATCATTCTATAATCATCAACTATGAAGATTGTGAGCAACTGGAACAAGTATTCTTGGAAAAGAAGTTTCCTGTGTATAAGAAAAAAAAGAGTCCAACTCTGGGAACTGACTTGGCTGAGTCATCATTATATGCCACTGGCAAGAAATCAAGAAGTAACTCAGGACTGATAAACTTTGTTAAAGGAAATGGAAACAGCCTATCTGTGAGGCTTAATTCTTGATAATCTGGCCAAGATATAGCATCTGGATAAGAGTTCACTGACTCAACTAAATTTTGTGAAGGTGAAGTACTTGTTAAAATGAAAGATCTATTTAGAGAGAAATAAGTAGACATAATGTCTGCACTATGGATAGGTGTATACCTGTTTTTTGCAAAAACAGTTTGTATCTTTGAAATGCTGGTTTGCCCTGGACAGAGCTAACTTAAATAGAGACCAGGCGCGGTGGTTCATGCCTGTAATCCCAGCACTTTGGGAGGCCGAGGAGGGTGGATCATGAGGTCAGGAGATCGAGACCATCCTGGCTAACACGGTGAAACCCCGTCTGTAGTAAAAATGCAAAAAATTAGCCGGGCATGGTGGCGGGCACCTGTAGTCCCACCTACTCTGGAGGCTGAGGCAGGAGAATGGTGTGAACCCGGGAGGCGGAGCTTGCAGTGAGCCGAGATCGCGCCACTGCACTCCAGCTGGGTGACAGAGCGAAACTCCGTCCCCAAAATATATATATATAGTTTTTTTATATATATATGTATATATACCCAAAGGATTATAAGTCATGCTGCTATAAAGACACATGCACACGTATGTTTATTGTGGCACTATTCACAATAGCAAAGACTTGGAACCAACCCAAACGTCCAACGATGATAGACTGGATTAAGAAAATGTGGCTGGATACATATGTAACAAACCTGCACATTGTGCATATGTACCCTAAAACCTAAAGTATAATAAAAAAAAGAAAAAAAAAAGAAAATGTGGCACATATACACCATGGAATACTATGCAGCCATAAAAAAGGATGAGTTCATGTCCTTTGTAGACACATGGATGAAGCTGGAAACCATAATTCTCAGCAAACTATCACAAGGACAAAAAAAACCAAACGCTGCATGTTCTCACTCATAGGTGTGAATTGAACAATGAGAACACATGGACCCAGGAAGGGGAACATCACACTCCGGGGCCTGTCATGGGGTGGGGTGAGGGGGAGGGACAGCATTTGGAGATATACCTAATGTAAATGATGAGTTACTGGGTGCAGCACACCAACATGGCACATGTATACATATGTAACAAACCTGCACGTTGTGCACATGTGTCCTAGAACTTAAAGTATATATATATATAAAGAGAAAACCATTAAAGAAAGGCTATAATACACAGGAACACACAGACATACATACACCTGTGTGTCTATATCTTCAGTTATCACACTTTTTCTATACAGACTCCACACAAGACAAACATGTTACATTTTATGAGAAACTATAAGTGGAAAGAGGAGAATTTGTGAAATCAATATAGAATGTTCCTTGTTTAGCATAATTCTAACTGTTTCTCATTAGAGGTCTGAGTATCAATCTGTATTATATGTGGCCATGCTGGCATTTGGGAAATTCCACAAGAAACTTTTTAAATATGAATTTGGAAAAGGGAAAAGGATTTTTAAAGTGTCTTTTTTTGTTCTGCATTCTATGTGGAACATCTATTTTGTGCTAACTGCTCGTGTTAGCTTGTGATTGCCTGTGACTATGTGGAAGATATACTTTACGTGACTATGTGAGCAATAGTCTTAAAGTTAAGAAATCTAAAATTTGGTTGGTTTAGTTGCTAATTAGGTAAATTACCTTGTAATGGTTACTTAACCTCTCAAAGATTAATTATCTTCAGTGGTACATTGAAGGTTCCATTCATATTGATTTTAGTAGACTTATCCTACTAAAAAGTAAATTTAACAGAAATTATTCTAGACCTCATTATTTCAGGAGACCCCACCCCAGCTTTTATTCCTAACTTCAAGAAATGCAGAGAAATTTAAAAATTCGATGTTCTCCCAATTCAACAGAATATAACTGAACTAAATCGATTTATGTATAATTCATTATTTCAACCTTTAACGCTATATCCGAGCGGTTTGTTTTCACCATAAAGTTATAGCTGTTTAGGCCAATAATTAAAGAGGACCTTGATAGAGAATGACAAGAGAGGATGATCACCCTATTGTCTATCTTCCAGCTGTTTTCAATGCCCTGAAGTTTTATTCACACCCAAATATTAGAATCTTATCTGAGAGAGCGTACTCAAATGATGAATCATGCTAATTTCTCAAGAAAAGTGTTACAGAATAATAAATGCCTTTCTGGTCAAAGCACTGATGCTCTGGAAATAATCTTTATCCAAATGAGGTACAGGAATTGTTAGGACTATTAAAAGTTTGTATATGATATCTGCCAGGTTCGACTGAGCTTCACTTAAAATCTACCATATTAGGGCCAAGTGTAATGACTCAAATTAGTGAACTTAAAAATTGTTTTAAAATGTTTCCTGGAGACATTTCAAATATTGCTCTCTGATTTATCACTGTTACTTTTGCTGAATTCAATTTGATGCCAAGATTTATTCAGATTAATCAAATGCCATAAACTCTGATACCTAATGTTCCTTAACACCTTAAGAACTTTTAAACAGATCAAATGTTGAAGATACGCTTTTAGTGAAACTGTACCTAAGCACATGAATTCTATTGAATATAGCTTTTTAGAAGACTAACAAAGAAAGAAGACTTAGGAAATTCGGAAACATTTTTTAAACCTTCTAGAGGGAATTAAACTACTGAAAAATAATTTCAATTGGTGAATCTAATGGCATTAATCAGAAGATAAGAAAAAAGTAACCATAAAACTTTATGGGGGTAATATTTGCTATGAGGATCAGGAAAAACAACTAATGGATATTAGGCTTAATATCTGGGTGATGAAATAAACTGTACAACCAATCCCATGGCATAAGCTTACCTCTGTAACAAACCTACACTTGTACCCCTGAACTTAAAAGTTAAAATTTAAATAAATAACGTTGTGCTATTAATTTCAACCAGAGCCTTTCCAAGGTGCAGGGAACTTTTGAGAATTTTATTTCTTGCAAAAGGAAACTTGATTCCTTGCTTAGGGCCTTCCTAGGAAAACCTCTATTCTTTGGAGAAGCATCATACTCCTACAAGATTTAAGGACCATCATATTTGTCAGACTTTTTTTCTGTTTTACTGTGAGCAGTTTACAGAACATAAAGAAAAATCAAATCCGAAGGTGCACTACACGTGTTTTATCAAAAGGAACATTTTTGTGTACTTTTAAGAAAATAGGACAAATTGAGTTTTCTGACCTATTACCAAGTTAGACATCTTGAGTGAATTGAATCTGTTGTAATCCGGTTTGGTTTTCATCCCATGGCTCCGGAAAACTGACATTTATCTCCAATTTTTCAAATCTGCTTCTTTCCAGTACCTCATCTATACGACTATTATAGTACTTTTCATCTGCTTTTACCACTACACTATGGCTGCATTACTTTTAACACAGTGTCCCACATGTTACCCATTTCTACCTTATATAAAGAGTAGAAATTGAATTGTAATTGAGTATGCAGTTGCCTCATATTCAGGTCTTCAACTGAAATAACTCCAGCTATCTCAAAACTTCAACCCTCTCTGGAAGTATTGGACCAAATTATCCCAGATTATAGCACTCTCAGGCTAAAATTACTAATGCTTCTATAGTTTCAGAGACTGTATCAGGTTATTCAACACAACATTCCATGCACCATTCCAGCCTCATATAATCAGAGGACACTTAGACGACTTTAATAGCCTTCAAAAGACACCCTCCTCTTTTACTTATATATATATTTATTTATCTATTTATTTAATGGAGACAGGGTCTTACTCTGTCACCCAGACTGGAGCGCAGTGGCATAATCACGGTCCACCGCAGCCTGCACCTGCCGGGCTCCGATCCTTCCACCGCAGCCTCCTGAGTGGCTGGGACCACAGGCGCCGCCACCACGTCTGCCTGGTTTTTGTATTTTTGTGGAGATGGGGTTTCACATGTTGCCCAGGTTGATCTGAGACTCCTGGGCTCAAGAGATCCACCTGCCCCGGCCTCCCAAAGTGCTGGGATTACATGAACGAGCCATTGTGCCCAGCCAGTCCCGCCCGGTTTTTAACCTTCGTACTGTTTATATAATCATCCTTCACAAAATAGAACACTTCATTACTCGATGGTTCTCATTATTCTAATATGAAGAACTATATTAAGAAAATAAATTCCTGGCCGGGCGCGGTGGCTCACACTTGTAATCCCAGCACTTTGGGAGGCCGAGGCGGGCGGATCACAAGGTCAGGAGATCGAGACCACGGTGAAACCCCGTCTCTACTAAAAATACAGAAAATTAGCTGGCGTGGTGGCGGCGCCTGTAGTCCCAGCTACTCGGGAGGCTGAGGCAGGAGAATGGCGGGAACCCGGGAGGCAGAGCATGCAGTGAGCCGAGATCGCGCCACTGCACTCCAGCCTGGGCGACAGAGCCAGACTCCAGCTCAGACAAAAAAATAAATCAATAAATTTCCAATATTTCCTAGCATATCCAATTTAATTCTATACATCACATAAAAATAAAAGCCGTCTTACTGTGTTAGTTTCTTACTGCTGTTACAGTAAATTAACATAAACTCAGAGGCTTAAAACAACACATTTTTTTCTTTATACTTCTGGGGGTCAGAAGTCCAAAATGGGTCTTAGTGTGCTAAAATCAAGGTATCATCAAGTGTATATTTTGTCTAGAGATTCCAGGAGAGAATTCACCAGGTTTGAGGGGTCACATGTATCCCTGAGCTCTTGGCCTCTGCACATCTTGGACACAGCACATCACTTCAGCCTCGGCTCCAGTTTCCCCAAGCTCTTCTGCTCACTCTGGTCTCTCCGCCTTCCTGTCTGAAGGTTCTTTGTGACTACAGTGGGCCCACCTAGATAATTCAGGATAATCGCTCCAGTTTAAGGTGAGGTGATTAGCAATCTTAATTCCACCTCTAACCATAATGCTTCCATGCTGCCTAACAACACATTCAAAAGGTCATCCTGCTAAGGGTCATTATTCTACCTACACACTAAGTGACTGAGAAAAAGTAAAGTTATCTATCATGCCTTACCTATGGCGAGGAAATAATAACTTATAATGATTTATCTACGAAAACCTGTTTTTAAAAGCTTTGGTCCTAGTCTATTGATTAAAGTTTTGGTATATTCCAGATAAATTTCATGTCCTTGATGCTAACACATTGTGCACAGTAGATGGCCTTTTTAAAATAGTACTGCATAAAGGAATATTTAAGGTTGTCTGGACAATAGAAAAGGAACTTTAGTTGCTATGCCACAAAAGGCCGGATTTCTGCACATTACACCTCCTACCAGTGCACACATGTGCCAAACTCCTTCCTGAAAGCCTGGTTTATGTTTCCTATGTGCTTAGCAATAGTTTTACTCTCACGACTGTTTATATTAAGTCCTATTTTTTAAAGCATATCCTCATTTGTTTGTTTTCCTGAGCCTCTGAACTGGATTTCATCTGGTATGTATTGCACAGGTTTGCACACTTGATTGTACGCTACCTTAAAGCATCCTCTTGTGTTCTGGACACGGTTATTTTTCTCCATGGTAAGGTGATAAGTTACTTCTCTGAGGACTTGCCACCTTAGAATGCAGTGGTGACATCACCTGCTCAGGCTCTGTCTGCAATGTGGAATTTAGTATTTTCCAACTTCTGGTCTAACTTGAACTTCATAATTAAGCAGAGCCGCCTTTTGAGGGAACAGTAGGGTGTCTGTCCCTAAACGTCTGTGTAAATGCAGAGACACATTTGGGAACATAACTGACTTTTATGTACAGAAGCCAGATGCATTTCATGCCCATGCATGCTTAGGGAAGCAAGTTCATCTCATCTATCACAATAAGCATCTGTGCCACTGAATTCCACTGCAGGATACTTTTCACACTTAGACAACAAAACATTTAAGGAAATAAAAGCTCTTTCCAATAAAAATGTGCATCAAATACTGTGTGTATGTTTAAAAAAAAACCTTCCTCTATAAGATAAGGCCACAGGAACTACTAAAAAAGCATTCTTGAAATACATTTTCTGATAGGAATCTAGGCCCTTGCCTTATATAAGATTTAAGGAAAGTGATGTGTGTGTCTTTATACTTGAAAGGCTGTTTTCAACAGCAAAGGGTATGCTTTGAGGTATCAATATAGTTTTGAGAATGCAAAAGTTTAAAAGAAATGGAATGCATATTCTCCAGGTATGAACATGCAATTGTCATTATTTTCCTACCATCTACTAGATTAGAAACAGAAGAAAAATTATGGAAATGTCTGTTTTCCCTCAATAGGAGTACCTATTTATTAAAGTTAATTAATTACTATTCTTTAAACATTTTCAAAATAGACTCATAAGTGACAACTTTCAGAGAAAACAAGGGTTTTTGGATGTAAATATTTACTTATAACATGGATAAAATAATTTTGTTAAATATTAACTCCATATTCATAATGTTCTCTATTGTTTTTGCATTTTGTTTAACAATAGAGAATCTAAGACATTTAGTGTTCATGAGTTTCATACAGTTTCCTGTCAATGTACTTTGTCTTTTTTTTATTGGACTACTAATCATTTATTTATGATTTGTTGGAACTACTCATATTTTAAATATGTCAAGTGAATTGCAAGCACTTGTTGCTGATTTGATATTTGCTTTTTACACATATTCATTGTATCCTCTGAAAAAGAAAAGTTTTATATTTTAACAAATTCCAATCCATAATTTTTTTTTTAAATTTTCTGTTATTGGTTAGGGCTATGTTTGGATATTTAATTTTAACCGTAATGTTGCAAGTGATATTTGTCTATGGTATTTTTTCTTTATATTTTGAAAAAGTGTATTTGACATCCACTATGGAATTAATATTTATTAATGACATATTATACCTTTGTGCAACTATAAAATACATATAGCCAATTATCTGAACACCATTTTATGAACTGTTTATCACTTATCCACTGATTTGAAACACTATCTTTATCATATATTGGATTTTAGGTTTATCGAGATTATGTAACATGAAATTATTTAATTATGAAATTATGTGAATTCAAGCATGACAGTCAGCTCTTCTTCCCCACCACTACCCTGTAAAAGGATGGATGGAATAATTGCTTCCCTATGGCTTAAGTGTATGAGAGGTATACAACATGGTCTTGATGAAGTGGGAACTACACAGAAACTGTTTTTGGTCCTGAAATGTACTCCAGCTTTACCAATTTGTTCTACACATATACCATTGAGGGTAGAAGCTGAATTTTGCTAATGATTATATTTACACTACTTAACATTGTGCCAGATACTGAGTAGATGCTTAGAAACATGTTTAATGACTTGTTTTATTGCTAGAGACCTAATTATCTGCTGTAGTGGTGCTATCTCATTCAGAATCATTTTGACCAGCCTTTCTCCATCATGAATAAAACACTTATTTACACACTTGTGTACATGCACATGTGCATAGAAACACACACACCCTTTGCAGAGACAAACTGCATCGAAAGCATGTACAAACATTATAGTATTTTTGTTGATTCTGACCTGATTCTGATTCTATTGTATACATTTTCATTCTGATCACAATAACAATAAAAATAGAAAACTATAAGTTGTGAAGCTGGAAGATGCAGAACATGAAAGATCGAATTACCAATTTTTTTTTCTATTTTCTTTAGTTGGCTGCTGATAAAATCAGAAAAGTAATGGACACAAAAATGAAAGTATGCAATGTGTGTGCGTGTGTGTGTGTGTGTATCACATGCACTCGTTTCCATGATGTACATATGGAATTTCATAACCAGCCAAACTAAGCTTCATAAGTGAATGAGAAATAAAATCCTTTACAGACAAGCAGATGCTGACAGATTTAGTCACCATCAGACCTGCCTTCCAAGAGCTCCTAAAGGAAGCACTAAACATGGAAAGGAAAAACCAGTACCAGCCACTGCAAAAACACACCAAAATATATAAACCAATGAAACTAGGAAGAAACTGCTTCAACTAATGTGCAGAATAACCAGCTAACATCATGATGACAGGACCAAATTCACACATAACAATATTAACGGTAAATATAAATGAGCTAAATGCCCCAATTAAAAGACATACACTGGCAAATTGGATAAAGAGTCAATACCCACAGGTGTGCTGTATTCAGGAGACACATCTCACTTGCAAGGACACACATAGGCTCAAAATAAAGGGATGGAGGAATATTTACCAAGCAAATGGAAAGAAAGAAAAAAAAGCAGGAGTTGCAATCCTAGTCCCTAATAAAACAGACTTTAAACCAACAAGGATAAAAAAGGACAAAGAAGGGCATTACATAGTAGTAAAGGGATCAATGCAACAAGAAGAGCTGAGTATCCTAAATATATATATATGCCAAATACAGGAGCACCAGGATTCATAAAACGAGTTCCTAGAGACCTACAAGGAGACTTAGACTCCCACACAATAATAGTGGGAAACTTTAACAACCCACTATCAATATTAGACAGATCAACAAGAAAGGAAATTAACAAGGATATTCAGACTTGAACTCAGCTCTGGTCCAAGTGGACCTAATAGATACCTACAGAACCCTCCACCCCAAATCAACAGAATATACATTCTTCTCAGCACCACATAGCACTTATTCTGAAATCAACCACATAATTGGAAGTAAAACACTCCTCAGCAAATGCAAAAGAATGAAAATCATAACAAACAATCTCTCACACCACAGTGTAATCAAATTAGAACTCAGAATTAAGAAGCTCACTCAAAACTGCACAACTACATGGAAACTGAACAACCTGCTTATGAATGACTACTGGGTAAATAGCAAAATTAAGGCAGAAATAAATAAGTTCTTTGAAACCAATGAGAACAAAGACACAACATATCAGAATTTCTGGGATACAGTTAAAACAGTGTTTAGAGGGAAATTTACAGCATTAAATGTCCACATTAGAAAGTGGGAAAGATCTAAAATAGACACCCTAACATCACAATCAAAAGAAGCAATGGAAAACACATTAAAAACCTAGTATAAAACAAGAAATAACTAAGATCACAGCAGAACCGAATGGGAGAGAAACACAAAAAAACCTTCAAAAAAAAATCAATGAATCTAGGAGTGGGTTTTTTGAAAAGATTAACAAAATAGATAGACCGGTAGCCAGACTAACAAGGAAGAAAAGAGAGAAAGATCAAATAGACACATTAAAAAACGATAAAGGGTATATCACCACTGATCCCACAGAAATACAAACTATTATTAGAGAATACTGTAAACACCTCTACACAAATAAACTAGAAAATCTAGAAGAAATGGATAAAGTCCTGGACACATACACCCTCCCAAGACTAAAGCAGGAAGAAGTCAAATCCCTGAATAGACCAATAACAAGTTCTGAAATTGACTCAGTAATTACTGGCCTACCAACCAAAAAAAGCCCAGGACCAGATGTCTTCACAGCCGAGTTCTACCAGAGGTACAAAGAGGAGCTGGTACCATTCCTTCTGAAACTATTCTGAACAATAGAAAAAGAAAGACTCCTCCCTAAATCATTTTATGAGGCCAGCATCACTCTGATTCCAAAACCTGGCAGAGACCCAATAGAAAAAGAAAATTTCAGGCCAATATCACTGATGAACATCGATGCGAAAATCCTGAATAAAATACCGGCAAGAGAATCCAGCAGCACATCAAAAACTTATCCACCACGATCAAGTTGGCTTCATGCCTGGCATGCAAGGCTGGTTCAACATATGCAAATCAATAAACATAATCCATCACATAAACAGAACCAATGACAAAAACCACATGATTATCTCAATAGATGCAGAAAAGGCCTTCAATAAAATTCAACACCCCTCATACTAAAAACTCTCAATAAACTAGGTATTGATGGAACATATCTCACAAAAATAAGAGCTATTTATGACAAATGCATAGCTAATATCATGCTAAATGGCCAAAAGCTGGAAGCATTACCTTTGAAAACTGGCCCAAGAGTAGGATGCCCTCTCTCCCCACTCTTATCAAGATAGTATTGGAAGTTCTGGCCAGGGCAATCGAGTAAGAGAAAGAAATAAAAGCATGCAAATAGGAAGAGAGGAAATCAAATTGTCTCTGTCTGCAGATGACATGATTGTATATTTACAAAACGCCACCACCTCAGCCCAAAAATTCCTTAACCTGATAAGCAACTTTGGCAAAGTCTCAGGATATAAAATTAATGTGCAAAAATCACAATCATTCTTATATACCAATAACAGACAAGCAGAGAGCCAAATCATTAGTAAACTCCCATTCACAATTGCTAAAAAGAAAACAAAATACCTAGGAATACAACCTACAAGGGATGTGAAGGACCTCTTCAAAGAAAACTACAAACCAGAGCTCAAGGAAATGACAGGACACAAACATATAGAGAAACACTCCATCCTTATGGATAGGAAGACTCAATATCATGAAAATGGCCATATTGCCCAAAGTAATTTATAGATTCAATGCTATTCCCATCAAGCTACCATTGACTTTCTTCACAGAACTAGAAAAAAACTATGTTAAATTTCATATGGAAGCAAAAAAGAGCCTGTGGAGCCAAGGCTAACCTAAGCAAAAAGAACAAAGCTGGAGGCATGACGCTGCCTGACTTCAAACTATATTACAAAGCTAAAGTAACCAAAACAGCATGGTGCTAATACCAAAACAGATATATAGACCAATGAAACAGAATAGAGGCCTCAGAAATAACACCACACATCTACAACAATCTGATCTTCAACAAACCTGACAAAAGCAAGCAATGGGGAAAGGATTCCCTATGTAATAAATGGCGCTGGGAAAACTGGGTAGCCATATGCAGAAAAGAGAAACTAGACCCCTTCATTATACCTTATAAAAGAATTAACTCAAGGTGGATTAAAAACATAAATGTAAAACCTAAAACTATAAAAACCCTAGAAGAAAACCTAGGCAATATGATTCAGGACATAGGTGTGGGCAAAGACTTCATGACTAAATCACCAACAGCACTTGAAACAACAGCCAAAATTGACAGATGGAATCTAATCAAACTAAAGAGCTTCTGCTCAGTAAAATAAACTATCACAAGAGTGAACAGGCAACCTACACAATATGAGAAAATTTTTGCAATCTATCCATCTGACAAAGGTCTAATATCCAGAATCTAGAAGGAACTTAAACAAATTTACAAGAAAAAAAAAACAAACAACCCCATCAAAAAGTGGGCAAAGGATATGAACAGACACTCCTCAAAAGAAGATATGTATGTGGCCAATAAACATATGAAAAAAGCTCATTATCACTGTTCATTAGAGAAATGCAAATCAAAACCACAATGACATACCATCTCACACCAGTTAGAATGGTGATCATTAAAAATTCTGGAAACAGATGCTGGAGAAGATGCAGAGAAATAGGAACACTTTTACACTGTTGGTGGGCTTGTAAAATAGTTCAACCATTGTGGAATACAATGTGGTGATTCCTCAAGGATATAAAACCAGAAATACCATTTGACCCAGCAATCCCATTACTGGGTATATACCAAAGGATTATACATCATTCTACTCTAAAGACACATGTACATATATGTTTATCATGGGACTATTTACAATAGCAAAGACTTGGAACCAACATAATGCCCATCAATGATAGACTGGATGAAGAAAATGTGGCACATATTCACCATGGAATACTACACAGCCATAAAAAAGGATGAGTTCACGTCCTTTGCGGGGATATGGATGAAGCTGGAAACCATCATCCTCAGCAAACTAACACAGGAACAGAAAACCAAACACTGCATGTTCTCACTCATAAGTGGGTGCTGAACAATGAGAACATGTTGACACAGGGAGAGGAACATCACACACTGGGGTCTGTAGGTGGGTGTGGGGAAAGGGGAGGGAGAGCATTAGGACAAATAGCTAATGCATGTGGAGCTTAAAACCTAGATGACGGGTTGATGGGTGCAGCAAATTACCATGGCACAAGTATATCTATGTAACAAACCTGCATGTTCAGCACATGTATCCCAGAACTTAAAGTAAAATTTTAAAAAATGAAAGTATGCAATATGTGTATGTGTGTGTATACATACATATAAAACAAGCACTCATTTTCATTATGTACATATATGCACATTATGAGTGTGAATATATGTTAAATAATATCCTATCAGTTTTGTATTTGTAACACATATATGTACATGCATATACAACAAATAGAGGTGTTTTGCATAATAATTTCATTTATATTCATTTCATCAGCTAAGAACTAGAAAGAATTTAAATCAAAATCAATTATTCATTTACAGGTGTTTTTAACCATCATCTCCCCCTTTATCTTCAGTTTTATGCCTCCTTGTATTGCCATTTTGTGACTTTTTTGCCATAAATTATACATATTTGGAACAGTCACTTTAAGAAATTCAATCTTTGGATAAGATCTCTAAGATTGATTTAGTATGAATACGTGTGTGGGCACACACTTGACAAAGAAAGGTCAGTTATAAATATATGTGTACACTTATCAAAATAATTCACATAAAATCTCTGAATAAAATTATCTGTATGCTTTTTCTGTCAATAAAAGCAATATAGTATAATTCTTGGTAGTAAACCTGTTTGTTTTCATTCTGTTGCCTACCATGTGAGCTGCCATGTTGGTATAAAACATCGATCATTTGATATTTTACTACAGCAAATAATAGTGATCCCCACGAAATAATAAATAAATCAGTGAGTTTCACGGAAATAAGTTTTTGGATGGATCAGATAATTTGAAGTTGTTAGTTTATTCTCCAGCAAGGTGAAAGAAAAAAGCTGTTAGTTTGTTCTCTATCAGGTGATCGAAGATGAAAACTAAAGTTCTCAAGGCCAGTGCATAATAACGGTGCCGTATTCTGTGCATCAATCACCATTACCAAATACCTATATTGCCAAATATTTCATGTACCGCTTTAGTGGTGATTAATCAATGTGCCATGGCACTGAAACTGAAACGAGACTTTGTAGTACAAGTGATATTCAAAGGGTTTTGAAAATTTATCAGCTCTATAGATATAGATGAAAATTTATCATCATCTATCTAGAAATCCTGTTTTTATAAATGTTACCTAGCCAAATATTGGTTTTATTTACTTAATATTTAGAAAACATGAGTTTAGTAAAAATTGTTCAGATTTTCTTAATGTAGTGTGTGAAATTACTATGTAATTATACAAGAAATATGCTACACAGCTGAATACACAAAGAGGTCAGCAGAGGGAGCAAAAGGTGCCTTTCCACTATAATCCACAGCAACATCACCCGCTCTTCTCTCTACATCATCGATGTATGTTATCTAAAGTCCTGTGCAAATGCCACCTCAACACGAGTCCTCTAGCCTTGCCTTCTTATCAGAAGCAGCTCGAAAGCCCCGATAATTCTAGAACCACTGAAAAATACACACTTGTTGCAAGGATTGAAAAGCCTCATATTGCAAATTCAGAATTCACATTACTGAAAAAATTCATAATTTTTTTAAAGCTACAATACTGTGAACTATACAAAATGAATTATGTTGGGATCCGATGACTCTCTTCATTCCAGCCTATCTTATATTTTCTCATTCATTTCTCCACATAGTCACAACAACAGACTCACTATTACATTTCATTAATGGCTATTTTATAATAAATGATCTCAATAGCATTTCTGAAACCTCTGCTCTTCTGGTTTTACAGAACTCTTGAATTTTTGAATGAGTTAGTTTTTGATTGAAAAAGACCTGACTCTTATGCTTAGAAAAGCCATCATTTCTTTCTGTAAGCTTTCCGTCTTCTATAAGCTTTACATGTTCCATAAGCAAACATTCGCTGGTTTTGTGATCAAACTAGAGAGGCAAATTCAGTTAATAATAACAACGTCATTTATCATCCTCAAATCTAGTGTTATGGATAATACGATCTCCACAAGGAGACGGTTGCACGAGCGACAAGAGAAAGACAATCAACAGTCTTTTACTCATACCAAGATATGTCCACACACACTTGTTTCAACAGTCAAAGTAACGCCATATGTCCCCAGTGATGTGGGTGGGCAAAAGGAACAGTTGGCCTGCTAATGAGGGCCATATGTACACGCAGCCTATCGTACCATCCTTCTTACTTATGGTTGCTGAAAACTCAGTGGAAGAGCTTGCTCTGAGGAATGGCATGGCTGGAGGAGGAGAGGCTTCCTTAAGAGCAGGAAAGGACCATTTGTTGTACAACTACTGTATCTCTGAGACTGGGAGCTAAAGATACGCATGTACGTTACTCATTCTTATTAAGAGTTACTTACGCATCCGTAGAGTTCTTTACTCCAGTTTCACCTTCTTTCACTAAATTCTTTTGCATTTATGTGCAAAGGGATTTTGGGCCCTTTTCAAAAATTACTTTTCCTAATCAATCTTGTTAATTTGATGTTCATTTACATCGGCTTCTCTTTATTTTTAGCTTGATTTCCAGAAAAATTATACTTTCTTTGACATTGTTAAATGTTACAATATTAAAAGAAATGAAAAAGACTTAAAAACTTAGAATATTTGAATGAGGGTTTCTGGAAGGCAGAGAGAACAATAAGGCAAAAGTACTTACTGCACTACTGTTCCAAAGTAAAAGAAAAACAAAGATTTTAAAAATGATTATAGCAGCTTTGTATCTCAACCAGGGTTTCCTTTGAAATTTCTACAACTGCAAACACTATTCAGCAATTTGCACTGATTATAAAATTTATTGTTTTAAGGTCAATTGTGATACTATGATCAGATAATATAATTTACTTTACTCTTAATGGCTTCATTTTGACAACGGAGGGAGCTTTCAGGAAGGACAACGCTTCCTGCACAACAACCAGTAAAGCAGGTCACATCCATTTTCAATATAATTTTAAGAAAAATGAAGGACAAACTACTTGTGAGGCAGCAAGAATTCATTTGCATTAAATTAATTTGAACAGGGCATTTCAAGTTCTCTCTGGCAACAATGGAATAAAGGGGAAAATGAATCTATCTTATGCAATGATCCTCTTCTAGGTTACAGAAAGATTTGAAAGGCTGACATGACCATTGCTAAATTTCTTCTAGAAGTCTATGATTAGTGTCATAGATATAACTCATGAGATAAAATATTCACAAAGAATGTCTGTGAACTGCATCAATTGTGATGGAACTACTGTCTAACATCCCTTTGAAAAGTTATATTCTGCAAAGGTTAAAAAAACACCAACCTTTCGATGCTTTCTTATATGGATGAGCTTTTGTCAACAAGAACTAAGCTTCACAATTAAGCACTATGGAAGATAATGTTCTAGGTTAATTTAAACCTAACTAATCCAGGACTTGGCCTTGATAAATAATGGGTTTAATTAATATTTTTGACCCTAGCAGTGCAAATACTTTTACTTATATTTTACTAAAGCTAGTTTTGACAAATCTAAGGGTATTTAATTTATCAGTATCTGTTGTCAGATGAAAACTTCCCCATCAATACCTTCTAATGGTTCAAAAATAAACTGTTACCCCCACAGATACATTGTTTTTCCATGCGTAAGCAAGTACATTAATTTCAGGGTCTCAAGGCATAAAAGTGATATTACCACTTGTGATAGGCTGCATAATAGTCCCAAAAGATGTTCTTCACCTAATCTCCCGGCCCTGGGAATGTGCTGCCTTACACAGCCAAAGGACTTGTAGATACGATTCATTTAAGGATCTGGAGACAAGGTGATTATCCCAGATCATCCACGTGAGTCCAAAGTAATCACAGGAGTCCTTAGATGAAGTGGAGAGAAGGACTCAAAGTTAAAGGAGGAGACAGCGCGGAGACAGAAACAGAAATAAAAGCAACGCACCTTGAAAATGGAGGAATGGGGAAAAGACAATGGAGACAGGTGCCACCAGAAGCAGAAAATGCAAGAGAATGGATTCTCCCCTCAGCACCTCGAGAAGGAACCCACACTGCAGACACATTGACTTAGCCTAATTAAAGTGATTTTGGACTTCTGATCTTTGAAACTGCAAGACAATAAATATGTGTTAAGTTATGTAAATGTGTCGTAATTTGTTATAGCAGCAGTAATACAACTAATACACCACTACAATAAGCAAAGGAAATAAAGTGCAATAGTGACAAACTTAAGGGTTTCCAGGAAAGAGAAACGAAGTGGTAAACTCAATCACAGGATTATATTAGTAACTGTAGTATATGTTACTTGCTTACCCTTTCAATCACATTATTGCTGTAATTATCATTATCATCCAATCAATATGATTACACCAGTATGTATAACTTAGACATGAAAATTTTTTTCTATTTCACTCTTCCCATAATTCCATGCAGCTACCCCTAAGCAACTATGTATCTGATGAAGCTAATATTTTCAGGGAAAATCTTCCATGTTAAGCAGAAAATTTACATCTAAAATTAAATTCTTTTAAGGCAGTCTGGGGACAATACCTAGAAAATTCAAACATTACTTCTCAAGAATACCACTAGCAGTGAGTTTGTGACGCTATCTTCCACCAACTGAATCAAAATTAATTTTAAATATTTTCAAAGCAATATTTTTAAAAATCGTGTACACATTTTTTCCTCTTGGTAAAAATAAACCACTTCTCAACCATCCATTATATTTATGTTAGTTACATGAAGTCCATACATGAATTATCATACCACAAATAGAAAACTATTTAAATAGAAAAATCTCACTTGGTGCTGACAGAATGACAGCATAAAACTGTTAAGCATGAGGAGAAAGTTGTTTGCAGTGTAAATATTTCCCTTTTCCTATCAAAGTGTGTCCTGTGATCTAGCGCTCTTCTCTCCACATGCTTAAGTACAGCAAAAGTTATAAAAACACTCATTCTAGTTTTCTATACTTTAATGGTTGTAGAACATCAGAAGAGAATTGGGAGATGGGAATGTTTTGTGCTTGACATTGCATTTGAGGGGAAAATAAAAACTTGGACATAATATGTGGGATGTCTTCACAGTAATACATGGGAGGGCAAGCAAAAAATGCTATCAAATTTCTACCATGCGCTGAGCCCCTTATATAAACAAATATCCAGCCTTTCTAATGTACTAACAACCACTCTTCATAGCAGGTATTCTATTCCCAGCTTGTAGGTAAGAAACAAAGCTTCAGAAAGGGATCTTCACCAATGTCACACAGTCAATAAAAGGCAGAACTAGGGCAAATATCAATAATAAAAATAGCAATCTAATCCTAATTGGACCTGGCACTGTTCTAAGAAGAAAATCATTAACAAAGGATTTTGAGTTACCACACTCTTAGTCTCCCCGTTTTACAAAAGAAGCAACTGGGGTAAAGTGAAGCTATGCCGTTTCTTTTCAAGCTCATATACCTAACAAGATACCACTTTAATCATGGGTCTCTGATAGATCGTGTACCTCATTTCTAGCGTTTGCTGAGATTTTTCTTATTAACCCTAAGCAAGTATTTGATCCCTGGTAAGTATGCTGTAATTTTTTCACCGCTCATTCTTATCACGGTTCTTCAAGAAAAGTACAGTTCAACACATTTGTCCTATTTGGTTACAAATTTTGAAATTCAAAATATGTATCACACTAAGCTGTTAGCTCCATTTGGAATTTTAAAAAACTAAATTTTTCACTCAGTTAAAAAAAATTGCATTGTTTACTCCCATATCTACAATATAGCTTATAAGTGTATATTTGTATTGAAAACATAATTTTCTACAACTTTTATAATATTTAAATACTATTTAAGGTTTTAATAATATTTAAATATTTAAATAATACATTTAAAAACATAGTTCAACAAGTCCGAATAATCCATCACTTACTTATGACAGAATATTTGTTCAGTATCTTCTGTTTGTTCACTCTTGTGTAATATATCCTATTTTAAGAATCAAAAACTTCTCTTAATGTCAACACTACAGCCTCTTCACAATTCCTACTTATTCCTAATTACCCTTCAGGAGCAAATAAAATGAATTTATCCCAAATTTCTTTGCTTTGAAACAACTTCAGTGAAAATGGTGGTTGTCAACCATATCTACCATTCATATATCCCATTGTTTTCTGCATTAAATTTCATCTAATACTCCTTATGCCATCAGTGTCACTACAAAGGGGGACAGGGGATGAATCTCATCATGAACAAAGGTATATACACTAGATCTTAGGATGTTCAATCATTTCCTTACTCTATTATGTCCCATCTGAACTACTCATATTAAAATGAGCAACTATATGAACATGGTACTTTTAAGAAAGGATGTTCAAAAATTAATTCATATCTTGTACAAATTGGTATCCAAGAAATCATGACCTAATAGGCATCACATATGTGAATGAAAAAATTCACTTTCAGCAATGAATGTTGATGACACTCCTTTAGCAAGAGTTGTACCGAGCTACCCACAACTCCTCAGCACTCACTATTCTCATACATGCGGTCGGACAATGTCCAAGGGTGCAGTGATTCTGTCCAGAGGCTTTTCTGGGCCGTTAGAGCTGTCTCAGCCTGTGTACAGGGTTATACAGACACTCTAGGGCATTCATGACTCTGATCACTGGAGCAGCCCTGTACTAACTGCAAATTTATGGAGGAAACTTTCAAGTCCTCTTGCCCCCCAGTTGGGGTAACTCTGTTACCTATTTCATGTGGTCTCAGTTCTCCAACAAAAATGATCTCGGCCTGCTCATCTTACTTCCATTTCACTACATGGCATAACTAGAAGTTGACTAGGTATTCTGCTTTAATGTATATGCAAAGCCCTCTTGTTCAGGAATGTTTGTAGAATAATATTTCTAAATTAGGAATACAATTGGTCTTGTTCTTTCCTGAGGGATAAAATGTCATCTCTCTTCTTCTCTCCCTCTCTCCTTTCTTCCTAACTCAGCTAACCCTCTATCTGAAAGAATTACAAAGGAAGAAATCTAGGGCATTGTTTAGCATTCTCAGGAGGATTGGAAATGTTGGAATGACAGCGAGTATCACACATACACTGCTTGAAGTATTTTGTAGGATCCAAGGGAAGAGAAAATTTTGACATTCCAGAAAATTTAAGTCATCCTTTTAATATCAGGACCAGAAAGAAACAGGTCACACGGGCAAGAGCCATAAAACTAATTATCTTGACTCTTTCCAGAATACCTGAGCTATAAATGTACAGGGAATCCTGTAATCAGATGCAAAGTTGTGTATAATATACTTAGTTCCCAAATGTAACTAGGAATTTTATGTATATAATGTGAAAAATCGTTCCAAAGTATTTGAGACTCCAAAAACTTTCCTAGCTAGCATTCAATATTCTTGCTTAACTTCTCCTTATACCCCTAACTGTATTGAGCATGCATAGACACACAAAAGCTAGGATCAACTATTACCGCTTAAGAAAGAAAAGGAGGAAAAGGGCTGTATTATAGGGATTTAGTTTTCTTCCTCAACTCTTGAAGAAGCCTATTTGTATCAGCCCGTGTCAGACAACAAAGTACTTATCAATAAAGTTTTATGAATGTGGTCACATATGAAATATAAGAGCATTCAGTTTCTACCTCTCCTTTTCTCATAAATCCTACATCAGATAGACATTAGCTATATCTGCCAATGTTTCCACGGAATCTTAAAGACTATTCACTGCAAAGCTGGCAGTGTAGCCTGAAAGCAAGTTATGTCTGCGTTGCAACTTCACACTAAGTGGTTTAAAAATACAACTAAATGTGGCCTGTCTTTATCTTGATTATAAGACATAAATTATCCCAAGAATATTCTTAGTAAAAATTGGGTCTCCCGGTCAAGCCACTTCTATTAAGAAGGACACAGGTCAGTTTTTAGGAGTTTAGGTGTTATTTGGAAGTTAGGAGCATCTAAATATGGAATATAACTCCATTAAATTATAGTATATTTTATATCAAAGAGAAACGACAAAAATAAGAAATGTTTTAAGTATTTTTTCGTATAGCGTGTTCATATATAATTACTTCAGTAGTCTCAATGTAGTCATGCAATTGTTTGGGTAAAGAACTAAACTTGAAGTTAAATAGCATAGGTCTGAATTCTTATGGTTTATAACATTCATATATTTTATATGTTCCAGAATAATATGTAATTTCTAAGTTTATAACATAATAATTACAGAAATCTAGGTAAAGTAATACTTCTGTGACACAGTCTCTTCATCTACAAAATGGAATATTGCTTTTCTCCTTAAATTTATATTAAAAATTGGAGAAGTAATATATGTGAAAGAACCTTACATTAAATATGCAAGTTTTATTTGTTGAATTCAAACAGTCATTAAAGAACAAAATAAAACATTACATTTGGATTAACAAAGTAGATACATATATCTCAATCTGAGAAACCTTTAAGCTCTCTTGACCATAAAATGACATTGGATCCTATAAGAGAGTTTGGTAAATATTTGAAAGATATTTCAATTTCACACCTAAATGTTGATTCTGACATTTATTTCCTAAACTTATCATTTGTATACTTACCTGCTATTAAATCCACAGGGGTCATGTCACTAACTGTATGCCCACCGATTTTATTGAGAGGTATTCAGCAAGGCCCACAAAGTAAGTATTGAATTTTTTTAAAAAACAGACCCAAAACACCTAAAAGCAAAACACTTAGTAAATTCTTATAATCATGAAGATCACAAATTAGTGCTATTAGTAAGAAAGAAACTTCTAAACCAAATAAAGTCCTAATACCTCCAACGAATTTTGTCTCTCTGATACACACACACACGATTAAAAAAAAAAATGAAGGAAATGTAAAAAAATAAATAAATGAAGGAAGTTCTGTGGGAAATGTCCATAATTTCATGCCCAGAATTTCCCTATCAATCTCTTTCCCCAAAGTTCTTCCGAGAAAATAAAGTTGCCTTTCTCTCAACGTTAACTCATCACTTTTCTCATAGCATTTTCAAAAGAAATATTTCCTGTCAGCCGGCCACTTAAACTTTGTGCTGTTAAAGAAATCCAAAAAGGTATCAATTTTGCAACAAAGGATAAAGAGGAGACGAAGTGAACCAACATGGCTTTTAAGCTAAATTGCCGTCACCTGTCACAGGTTGTCTAGCGAGCCTCAAGTTCCCTCTAATAAGCTTATGGAGGGTGCGGAGCAAAGGCACCTCAAGGTGCTCTGCGGGTTTTCCCCTGGTAAATTAGGCTGAAAGGAAAAGAGTCCCACCCCCCACCCCCAAACTTGGAGACCAGGGCTGCCCTGCCGAATGCTGTGCCCAGACCTCCTACTTCCACGCCCTTCCAGTCCTTTCCTCGGCTTGGAAAATTGGGCATGAGGCAAGCTAAAGGAAGGACAGAAGGCCAAAACGGGCATCCGGGAAGCCAAATTTCTGTCTCAAAAGCTCGTCTAGAAACGCGTACATAGCGCGTGCCTTGCGGACATCTCCTAAAACCCCGTTCACTGAAGCTAATTCCTCCCGAACGCCCCCACGCCGGCTGAGGATCGCAACCGCCCATCCGCCCCTCCAGCCTGTGCAGCCGCCCCCAAAACCTCCCGTGAATCGGGAAATGTCAAGGCAGCAGCGCTTGGGGAGCCGAGCAGCCTCGCCAGTTCCAAGTCTCTGGTTCGAGACCCCTCGCTTCGCCTCTTTGGGGAACTCACCTGGAGTCAGGTTTAGATGGCAGCCTCCACCCAGGGGACCGGGAAGCGGCCCCGGGAAGCGCCGCCGCGTCCTGTGAATAACGAGCGCAGCGCAGCGGAGCAGCTCCCCCTGGACTGGCCGCTCCCCGATTCCTCCCGCTCTGTCCGGGAACCGTCCCTCCGTTCTTTCCTCTCCCTCCCCTGCCTGCAGCCGCCGCGCTCCCTCCTCCTGCTGGCGGCTCAGGGCTGTGCTTCCGCCTCCCTCCTGCGGGCGCACGAGCTGCCCGCGCTGCTAATGAGCAGGCTCCAGGCTCCGCCCGGCCAGGGGTGCGCACACGCCCCACGCCGGAGACGAGCTCCCGGGAGCGGAGCTATGGATACGCCTGCTGCGGCCGCTGGAGAAATGAACTGGAGGAGGCATCCAGCATCTCACACTTTCTGGCCACTCAGCTTAACTAAGCCATAACCCCAGACTTCTTCCTAAATCTCCAGTAATTTACAGGTGCTGAAAAGTCAATGAGGGGTTTGAGCACAATCTGTGTTAACAGTATTGCCAGTATAGAGATGCTAATCTGGCTAGATTCTAGGGATGAAATGTTCAAGGGACGGTATATGATTCTTTCTGGTGGTTATTTTGACATATTTTGGCTATACTTACAGATCTGTAAAATAAACCAGCAATCTTCTAATCATGACAACACAGATTCCTAATTGAAGGCAGCTGATACTTATTAAATACCAGGCTCTGTTTAATAGGCTCTTCTTTCCCAGCTGATCTTTACTACAATTCTGTGAGCACTACTAGCACCCCTATTCTATATTTTAAGAATTTGGGTTTAACTTTTAAAACAAGACTGTCTTAAAACAAGACTAAGGATCATGTCCAACCTTGCAGAGATTCTAAGTTTCTGAGCCTAAATAATAACTGATATCTGTAGCTCCCACAACCCATACCCTGTGTATAATGTGTTGCAGCATCTTGGATGGTACTGTGTAACTGAACCAACAAAGATAATAGGACCATCAGCAAATACACACCACGAGACTAATGAATACCTAGAATCCTAGTGAGACTTGTAAATAGTCAAGCACCCTAAGTAACAATAGTTCAAGTGCATGCTAAACATGGTGATTACTTATAAAAGAACAGCAACCAGTATGAGTGAAGACAGGCAAATAATGTTCAAAATGTTCAGAATCAATGTCCAGCCACTTATGAGTTGAATTCCCCACTCTAAAAAGGAGGCCAGATGTGATGTATTCTAAGAAGTCTACAATGGGCGTGGTCTTTTCACAACCAAAAAGGGCTTTTTAAACACTTATATCCCATTAAGAATATGCAATAGCTAATTAATATTAAATCTGAAAATCAGTGATAATTTATTTCAACTAACCTTACATGAAAAAATCATTACTCATTCAAGCTTTTAGAATTAGATTAAATAGCATTGAGTATCAAATTTACTTCAACCCATAGAAATAATAGACAGTTAATTAATAAAGTAAGTAATTTAATTAACTTTACTTTTGTGTCATGATGTATTTTTCCTTAGGAAAAGGATAAGACATTTTTTCCATGGTATAAAACACTAGAATATGACTTTTATATTTTTCTTCATGAAGATTAAAGAATTAATAAAATAAGTACAGACATATTGTCAACAAATCTATCCAGATCATTCATTCTCCACTCAAGAAATTATGCTAGGCAAGCTTTATTTCTCCATATGTACAAGGCAATTCAGAGGTCAAAAATTTGAAAACACTTCAATGAACATCAACCATTAATTAACTAAGAGTAGATTTTATTTATAAACAACTTTAAAAGACTATAAAAAAGGTATAACAAACTTCTACTTTATCAGTACTGCTACTCCTGTTGAACACAAAGATATATAATTATAGTTTTCTCCCTATTTAAAATATTTATTGATTCTGGCATAATAATGTCATACTCATCCCTCAATAATCAGTGTACATGGAACCAGAAATCTTTTCTTTCACCTAGTCAATTGAAGTATTTCTGTGTTTTGCATGTTAACACTCTATTTATTCTGTGTTTCTAGTGCTTATCCTCAAAATTTTTATAGTTCCGTTCACATATGAATTCTACCAATCAGCACTATATATAAATAATGCAACGTATAAAATGTGTTAAATAAATGGATGTAAGATTTATGCTAAATTTTTCACATAGTAAGTACTTCAAAACCCTTATTATTTTTCCTTAAGCTTTTATGTGCATATATTTTATCTCTCCAACTAAAGAATAAACTTCTAAATAAGAAGAGTTTTGTCTATAAATTTTACGCATTTTAATACATTATTAATCTAAAACCTTGGACTAGAGTTTGGAATTCTTTTATGTATTCATTTATTGATTCAAAAAATAGGTGTCCATGCCATTTTTTCTAAACCTTGTGCAAGATGTAGGGTATACAATGATGTCCAGACTTTAGAGTCCTTGACCTCATGGCGTTTAAAGTGCAGTAATGTACAGTAATTTTAAAATCTATTTATTATTATTTAAAACAATAAATGAATACATTCTTGTCGAAAATAACTGAAAAGTCTGTCTGAATTCCCTGGCCAAGGCCAAAACATGAAAGCAAAAGAGCTGCCTGAAAACAGTGCAAGCCACTCTCCAGAGGGTTTCTCTGTTGAAACAGCACATCGCATTATGGAAATAATGAGAAAAATTAGTAACTGTGCAAACGACAACACATATGCATCTTTGTGGTTTCTGACCTTTTAGCATCGTCGAAGCAAGACCACAAACCTTTCAACACCAGGCGTGGTATTAATCTTGCACAGAATATAATGTTTTCACATATTTTATTCTGATTTCCTACAAAGTAATTTCAATTTCTAGCTAAAGCTAATGGATTTTTCTAGTGAAAACATTGTGTACCGAATGACTTTCCAGTGAGATCCGCGTACCATGCGCCATTTTCATGTTCGTGCTCATTTCTCTGAAGTCTGTTTGCCTTTAATTCACCATAATGAAATTCCTTGTGTACTTTTATTGGCAACCATTGCATAGTGACACTTGCATCCAAATGTAATTCCATTTGAGCTTGGCAGTGTTTGCTTTTTTATCAGAAGAGGAAAGTTAGAGGGAACAAGGGGCAAAGATGTGTGTAAGAATATCTGAGGGACCATCACAGCATCATCACAAATTCAAGATTTTTTTGAAACATTAGACAAGGGACTCACAGCCATGCCCTGGGATGGCTGAAACACTTCACAACCTGCTCATGTTTATGACCAAAATCATCACCTAAAATGAATTCAATGTGTCAATATCATAATATTGTTTGTGTATAAGTAATCATGAAGCAGTTAGGGAAGGGAGTATAATCTAGTAAGAAATTGGAACAAAAAGTGTTAGACAAAATTCAAGAAGATTTAAAAGAAGAAAATTAACCTGTCTGATCTGAACAGAATTGGAAAAGCACATCAATCATAGCTCTATACATTGACCATAGACTTAAAGCATAACATAAAAATAAAGAAGGCAGATAACTCAGGAAAACATTTCTATTAAATCTACTCCGTAAAGTTTTCCCATACTTTTATTTTACTAACAGGAGCATACATTTAAATCTGACAAAATCATATATATTTTGTTGATTCAATTTGTAGCAGATAGAGGAGCATGTCCCAGTGCTATGACAGTGAGTTGTCACTATAACATACCACTGCTTTACATCTTACCCACAGGCTAAAATGCTTACCCCTAGAGTCGTGACTTTGTATATGACAGGAGATTGCTACTAAAAGTAAATATACTTGGCTGAAGGGTAGATACAACTTTAGGCCATTATATCATTCACTAAAATTTAGCTGGCATTTACATATTTACCTGCTTAGTTCATATGACAAATATGTTTGAGAGACTGCCATATACAAAAAAAAAAAGATGGAACCATCTTACAAATTTAGAGATTACTTAAAGAAATGGAACTGAAGGGTTAACTGTGATGGCAAGAATGAAGAGAGCAAAACCAGAGGGTACTTCAAGGAGAACAGGCATGAGAGAGGCATTATAATTTGGAGGGTGCTATGATTTGAACCTATGTGCCCATCCAAAGTTTGTATGTTGAAACTAAAATCCCAGGACAATGACATCAAGAGATGGGGTTTTGGTTAAGTGATTAAGTGAAGAAGGATCCACCCTCATGAATGAGATAAACGTCCTCGTAAAAGATGCTTTAGAGGAATGCCGGGCTCCTCAGTCTCTTCTGCCATGTCCTTACATTGTCCGTTTGTGCCCACTTTTGTCACGTGAAGACGAAGCAAGAAGGTGCCACCTCGGGACCAACTGCCAAATCTCCACTGCCTTGATTTCGGACTTCTCAGCCCCAGAACTGTGAGAAATACATTTCTGTTTTTTATGAATTACTCAATCTGTGGCATTTTGTTATAGCAGCATACAGACAAAAACAGGGTAAACAGCCTGGTGAGAGTGGATATTTTAGAAACTTGAGATGATTCAATGTCGCTGATTCTCCATTTTCTCATATGTAAAATGAAGGAAATAATGCTGATTACTTCATAGTTCATTGTACAAATTAAATTAACTATGTAAATAAAGCAATATAGTTCCTTTTATCTAGTATACATTGTTTAAGTGTTGTTGTCATTACATGAGGAAAACAAGAACTTCCCCAAACAGAAGGATGTGGGAACCAAAACTAAGATATAAGAAAGGACCAAAGTTCACTGTGACAATCTGGTCAAGCGCTGGTTAGGGAAGATAGCATAATGTTACGCATAGATATTATTATAGGATAATTTTCCTCCACCCCGAACTCCTCTAGCACTTTCCCTACGTCTTTCATTGCACTTCTTCATTTGTCTCTTTAATTACGGTTATTTATATAAATCTTTTAGCTTCCTACAAAAATAAGCTTGTAGTGGGACAGATTCTTGAGGATCTATGTCAAAGCAATTTTTCTATTTCCTACAGCAAGTAACCCAGTAGTAATCACACAGAATTTGTTAAAAGAATAAACATAGGAAGATTAATTTCCATTTTTTTCTTTGCTAATTTTTAATCAGAATTATACCATTGTTAGGGAGGGAGAAATTATAAATTGAGGACATGAGTATTAACATTTAAATCTGTTATTCTGCTTTATTTTAGAGCTTGCCATGTTTTGTGATTAAAAAAAGAAACAGGACATTCTATATAGCTGTTGCAAAACGTGTGGTCTGTTGGTGAACTAGCAGCACCAGCATTACCAAGATTTCCTTAGTTTGCAGGGCTACTGAGTCAGAATTCGCATTTTGACAAAACTCCAGGTGATTCATGCTCTGCATTTAAGTTGGAGAAGCACTGTTCTATAGTTCTCCTTATGTCCTAAATGCATTGTCAGTGAAAGAAAATACTATACGTATGATAATAATAACGGTAATATTAACAAAAATGTAACTATTAGTAATTTTCTATGCTCTCCCAGATACTAAGTCCTTTATTTAATACTTGTGATATTTCTGCGAAGTTGCAATTGATATCACCTACTAAACTGATACTCAGAAATCTGAGGTAATTCTCCAAGGTCACAAAGCTAGTGAATCACAAACCAGATTTTTAAACTCTTGCTGCTTCATTCCAAAGACTAAACCGTTTCTAACTCACGGTTAATACATTTGCTTCTGCCTTCCATTTCCTAAATATGGTTTCCTTTCTATTTCATTAGCTTTACTTATACATGACTGATTTTTAACCCTCTCTAACATTTGCAGAATATGGTGTACTATGGTTAATAAGGACAATACCAAGTAATATCATGTTGAGAAAGCGTGCAGAAGTAGCATCAAAAAACAGACTTTTTCCAAAATGTTTACTAAAAACGTTCAATAAAAACAAGATTTTCTACTTAGAATTTCTACCTTGCATAACTCAAATGGAGCATGACTATTAAAATGACAAATAGATTCTGTAGTTGCCTAAGAGCTAAGAATAAGAATTGCTATATAAAAAAGCATAAATATGCCATATGAATGACATGTATAAGAATCATGGGAGTGCTATTTGGTATTTAGTATTTAGTTCCATTCTGCAGCATGATCAAAAAGAAGCATCTGTATAGTTCACTGTGCATTATAGCACAATAAATCACCTCATTAGGCTCAGATATATGTAAAGATTTACAGTCTGGGAAAGTCCACTAGATATTCTTAATCACTTCTTAGACTGTACTGTCCCCCATATTTCTCTTTTTCTATAGAAAGGTTGCACATGGAAAGGCTTTATTTGAAATCCAGCAATGAATGGAATGTCTGTGAAGCAAGAAATAGATGGAAATTGACATTTTAAAAGAAAGTTTGGCTTCTGAAGAGATACAGCTGTGACCTTGGTCTTTTTGTTGGAGAGAAGTATTCCCTAGCCTTACTGTACTATTTTTCCCAAAGCACCCTCTCTATTGTTCTCCCTTCATCTCTGGCTCGTATCATATGGCCCCTCCCTCATTCTATCTGGTGAGTTCTGAGAAAAATGCTTAAATTCTGCAGAGAAGATTGAGAACAATGCTAAATATTCCTCAGAGAAGCAAAATATTATGTTAACAGTTTATATTTTCACATGAAATTGTCTATCTCTTCTCTCTGTCTCATGTGTGTATGTGTGTATGTGTGTATGTGTATATATATATATAATATACAGTAGATATGTATATATAGAGTATAATATTCAGTATATATGTATATATAGTATAATATACCGTATATATGTATATATATACAGTGTGTGTGTGTGTATATATATATACATATATATATGTATATATATACTACCATTTACCTCCCAGGCTATACGTCCTGACATCTTAAAAGTAGAAAGCCCTCACAGGCCGCGGTTGCTCATGACTGTAATCCCAGCACTTTGAGAGGCCGAGGCGTGCAGATCACCTGAGGTCGGGAGTTCAAGACCAGCCTGACCAACATGGTGAAACCCCATCTCTACTAAAAATACAAAAAATTAGCTGGGCGTTGTGTTGCGCACCTGTAATCCCAGCTACTCAGGAGGTGGAGGCAGGAGAATCACATGAACCCGGGAGTCGGAGGTTGTGTGAGCCGAGACCATGACATTGCACTGCAGCCTGGGCAATGAGAGCAAAACTCCATCAGAAAAAGAAAGGTGGATAGGCCTTAAAAGACTTTTGAAAATGAGATTTGTCGAATATTTATTAGAGATGAAGAAAATAAGTGCGGACCCACACGTAACTTGTCTGAGGTCACAGAAGTAGGGACCCACACGTAACTTGTCTGAGGTCACAGAGGTAGTCATGCTGCAGCAGCCTTATTGGTTTTCCTCTATGACATGCATTATTATTGTTTTTGATCATTTCAAGAGGTTTCTAGTCGATAGTGGGACAAAATTTCTAATTTGGGAACCTAATTTTCTCTGCAAATCTTCTTTACATCTCTAGCTTATTAATACACCTCAGAAGTGTTACAGGAATTAATTCGCAGGATTTTGAAGAATATTTTGAGGTATGCTGGGAAAAATCATGTCAAGTATCAATGATTAGAAACTAAACAATCAATATTAGATATTGTAAAATTATATTTAATCTTCCATATGGCATAAATAAGTTATTTTAATGTACAGTCGTTGTACTTTGTAAACTTGCATATAAAATATTTGAAAAAATAACTTTCAATATGTAAAATGTAAATATACAAAGGAAAGCATCGGAAAAAATAGATAAAAATAATCAGGCTAAGAAAACACTACAGTGTCACCCTCAGAAGACTATAGAAGGATTCTCACCCTCGAGAAACAGAGGAACTTGAACATGGAAATGACCCTCTGCTGGCCATACTGATTATGGTACATAATTTTAAAAGGCTTTTAGAGAGAAGGGAAATGTTTTATTATGCATTCAGCACAGTGTTATGGTGATGTTTCTTAAATATCAGCTATTTTTAAAATTCCTATAATCTTTCTATAGATGACAAAGGTACATAAATATGAAGGATAAGAAGGGCCCCTGCAAACCTGATAATACAATTCTCTTTTCAATGATAACGTATATCTAAGCGCGCATCTCCTAATCATATTGATGTGCATTAAGTGTTCTTTTACCTACACCTGTCAAAGTGGCTAAAGTAATCCTTCATGAGGAGATAATTTTTTTCTTTAGGTGATTTTTTCCGCATAATACCCTAACATTTCCAATTCCATCATTCTCGAAAAAGTTTACATGATATACATATACAATTACTAAAATTTTGGTGGCATAAATAATTTAAATGGACTTTACTTCAAAGATAATATTTACTTTTAAAGTTGTAAACCTTTGAATCATCAATTAATTAGAATTATCTTTTTCTTTATAAATAAAGTTTTTTGTCCCTACATATTTATGATTTGGAAATTTTCACCTGGAAAATTTCATTTTCAGTTGGATGCCTTGTCTTTAGTATAAAATTCAGTATTTCAATTTCAATATAATTTTTTGATTGATTTTAATGCAGAGAACAGAAAGGAATATCTTCAAATATAAACTACACAGAATCATTCTGTGAAACTTCTTTCTGATCTGTGCATTCAGCTAACAGAGTTAAACCGTACATTTGATTGAGCAGTTCTGAACACTCTTTCTGTAGAAAATGCAACTGGACATTTGGAGCGCTAAGAGGGTAGTAGTGGAAAAAGGAATATATTCAAATATAAAGTACACAGAAGCATTCTGTGAAATTTCTTTCTGTTCTCTGCAACTTCTTTCTGTTCTCTGCATTCAACTAACAGAGTTGAGCCTTACTTTTGAAGGAGCAGTTCTGAAACACTCTTTGTGTAGAAACTGAAATTGGACATTCGGAGAGCTAAGAGGATAATAGTCGAAAAAGGAATATCTTCAGCTAAATACTACACAGAAGCATTCTGTGAAACTTATTTCTGATATGTGAATTCAACTAACAGAGTAAAACCATACTTTTGATTGAGCCGTTATGAACACTCTTTCTGAAGAAAATGCAAGTGGACATTCGGAGCACTAAGAAGGTAATACTGGAAAAAGGAATATATTCAAATATAAACTACACAGAAGAATTCTGTGAAACTTCTTTCTGTTCTGTGCATTCAACTAACAGAGTTGAACCTTACTTTTGATTGAGCCGTCCTGAAACACTCATTCTGTAGAAACTGCAATTGGACATTCTGAGCGCTAAGTGGCCTATATTGGGAAAAAGAATATCTCCAAATAAAAACTACTCAGAAGAATTCTGTGAAACTTATTTCTGATCTGTGCATTCAGCTAACAGAGTTAAACCACACTTTTGATTGAGCAGTTATTAAACACTGTTTCTGTAGGAAATGCAAGTGGACATTAGGAGCGCTAAGATTGTAATAGTGGAAAAAGGAATATCCCCAAATTAAAACTACACAGAAGCATTCTCTGAAACTCCTTTCTGTTCTCTGCATTAAACTAACAGAGTTGAGCCTTACTTTTGAAGGTGCTGTTCTGAAACACTCTTTGTGTAGAAACTGCCAGTGGATATGCGGAACGCTAAGAGGGTAATAGTCGAAAAAGGAATATCTTCAACTAAATACTAAACAGAAGCATTCTGTGAAACTTCTTTCTGTTCTGTGCATTCAACTAAAAGAGTTGAACCTTACTTTTGATTGAGCCGTTCTGAAACACTCTTTCTGTAGAAAATGCAAGTGGTGATTCGGAGCGCTAAGAGGGTAATAGTGGAAAAAGGAGTATCTTCAAATATAAACTACACAGAAGCATTCTGTAAAACTTCTTTCTGTTCCTTGCATTCAACTAACAATATTGAACCTTACTTTTGATTGACCAGTTCTGAAACTCTCTTTCTGTAGATACTGCAATTGGAAATTCTAAGCGCTAAGAGTCCTATATTGGAAAAAGGAATATGTTCAAATAAAAACTACACAGAAGAATTCTGTGAAACTTCTTTCTGATCTGTGCATTCAACTAACAGAGTTAAACCATACTTTTGATTGAGCAGTTCTGAACACTCTTTCTGTAGAAAATGCAAGTGGACATTCGGAGCTCTAAGAGGGTAATAGTGGAAAAAGAAATATCGTCAAATAAGAACTACAGACAGGCATTCTGTGAAACTACTTTCTGTTCTGTGCATTCAACTAACAGAGTTGAACCTTACTTTTGATTGAGCCGTCCTGAAACACTCATTCTGTAGAAACTGCAATTGGACATTCTGAGCGCTAAGTGGCCTATATTGGGAAAAAGAATATCTCCAAATAAAAACTACTCAGAAGAATTCTGTGAAACTTATTTCTGATCTGTGCATTCAGCTAACAGAGTTAAACCACACTTTTGATTGAGCAGTTATTAAACACTGTTTCTGTAGGAAATGCAAGTGGACATTAGGAGCGCTAAGATTGTAATAGTGGAAAAAGGAATATCCCCAAATAAAAACTACACAGAAGCATTCTCTGAAACTCCTTTCAGTTCTCTGCATTAAACTAACAGAGTTGAGCCTTACTTTTGAAGGTGCTGTTCTGAAACACTCTTTGTGTAGAAACTGCCAGTGGATATGCGGAACGCTAAGAGGGTAATAGTCGAAAAAGGAATATCTTCAACTAAATACTAAACAGAAGCATTCTGTGAAACTACTTTCTGTTCTGTGCATTCAACTAAAAGAGTTGAACCTTACTTTTGATTGAGCCGTTCTGAAACACTCTTTCTGTAGAAAATGCAAGTGGTGATTCGGAGCGCTAAGAGGGTAATAGTGGAAAAAGGAGTATCTTCAAATATAAACTACACAGAAGCATTCTGTAAAACTTCTTTCTGTTCCTTGCATTCAACTAACAATATTGAACCTTACTTTTGATTGACCAGTTCTGAAACTCTCTTTCTGTAGATACTGCAATTGGAAATTCTGAGCGCTAAGCATCCTATATTGGAAAAAGGAATATGTTCAAATAAAAACTACACAGAAGAATTCTGTGAAACTTCTTTCTGATCTGTGCATTCAACTAAAAGAGTTAAACCATACTTTTGATTGAGCAGTTCTGAACACTCTTTCTGTAGAAAATGCAAGTGGACATTCGGAGCTCTAAGAGGGTAATAGTGGAAAAAGTAATATCGTCAAATAAGAATTACAGACAGGCATTCTGTGAAACTACTTTCTGTTCTGTGCATTCAAATAACAGAGTTGAACCTTACTTATGATAGAGCCATTCTGAAACACTCTTTCTGTAGAAAATTCAATTGGACAATCTGAGCGATAAGAGGCCTATATTGGGAAAAAGAATATCTTCAAACAAAAACTACACAGAAGCATTCTGTGAAACTTTTTCTGATCTGTGCATTCAGCTAACAGAGTTAAATCATACATTTGATTGATCAGTTCTGAACACTCTTTCTGTAGAAAATGCAACTGGACATTTGGAGCACTAAGAGGGTAGTAGTGCAAAAAGGAATATATTCCAATATAAACTACACAGAAGCATTCTGTGAAACTTCTTTCTGTTCTGTGCATTCAACTAACATAGTTGAACCTTACTTTTGATTGAGCCTTTCTGAAACACTCTTTCTGTAGAAACTGCAATTGGACATTCTGAGCGCTAAGAGGCCTATATTGGTAAAAAGAATATCTTCATATAAACACTACACAGCAGCATTCTGTGAAACTTCTTTCTGATCTGTGCATTCAGCTAACAGAGTTAAACCATACTTTTGATTGAGCAGTTCTGAAACACTCTTTCTGTAGAAAATGCAACTGGACATTCAGAGCGCTAAGTGGGTAATAGTGGAAAATGGAATATCTTCAAATATAAACTACACAGAAGAATTCTGTGAAACTTATTTCTGATCTGTGCATTCACCTAACAGAGTTAAACCATACTTTTGATAGAGCAGTTCTGAACACACTTTCTGTAGAAAATGCAAGTGGACATTCGGAGATCTAAGAGGGTAACAGTTGAAAAAGGAATATCTTCAAATATAAACTACACAGAAGCAATCTGTGAAACTACATTCTGTTCTGTGCATTCAACTAACAGAGTTGAACCTTAATTTTGATTGAGCAGTTCTGAAACACTCTTTCTGTAGAAACTGTAATTGGATTTCTGAACGCTAAGAGGCCTATATTGAGAAAAATAATATCTTCAAATAAAAACTTCAGAGATGCATTCTCTGAAACTTCTTTCTGTTCTGTGCATTCAGCTAACTGAATTAAACGATACATTTGATTTAGCAGTTCTGAAACACTCTTTCTGTAGAAAATGCAAGTGGACATTCGGTGTGCTAAGTTGGTAATTGTGGAAAAAGGAATATCTTCAAATAAAAACTACACAGAGGCATTCTCTGAAACTTCTTTCTGTTCTCTGCATTCAACTAACAGAGTTGAGCCTTATTTTTGAAGGAGCAGCCCTGAAACACACTTTCTGTAGAAACTGCAAGTGGACATTCCGAGCGCTACTAGGGTAATAGTGGAAAAAGGAATACCTTCAAATAAATACTACACAGAAGCAATCTGTGAAACTACTTTCTGTTCTGTGAATTCAACTAAAAGTGTTGAACCCTACTTTTCATTTTGCCGTTCTGAAACACTCTTTCTGTAGAAACTGCAATTGGATATTTGGAGTGCTAAGAGGCCTATATTTGAAAAAGGACTATTTTCAAATAAAAACTACACAGAAGCATTCTGTGAAACTTCGTACTGATATGTGCATTCAGCTAACAGAGATAAACCAACTTTTGATTGAGCAGTTCTGAACAATCTTTTTGTAGAAAATGCAGGTGGAGATTCGGAGCGCTAAGAGGGTAATACTGAAAAAAGGAATATATTCAAATATAAACTACACAGAAGCATTCTGTGAAGCTTCTTTCTGTTCTCTGCATTCAACTTACAGTGTTGAGCATTACTTTTGAAGGAGCAGTTCTGAAAAACACTTTGTGTAGAAACTGCCAGTGGACATTCGGAGCGCTAAGAGGGTAATATTCGAAAAAGGAATATCTTCAACTAAATACTACACAGAAGCCCTCTCTGAAACTTATTTCTGATATGTGCATATAACTAACAGAGTGAAACCATATTTTTGATTGAGCCGTTCTGAACACTCTTTATGTAGAAAATGCAAGTGGACATTCGGAGCGCTAAGAGGGTAATAGTGCAAAAAGGAATATATTCAAATATAAACTACTGAGAAGCATTCTGTGAAACTTCTTTTTGTTCTGTGCATTCAACTAACAGAGTTGAACCTTACTTTTGATTCAGCCGTTCTGAAACACTCTTTCTGTAGAAACTGCATTTTAACATACTGAGCGCTATGATGCCTATATTGGGATAAAGAATATCTTCAAATAAAAACTACACAGATGCATTCTGTGAAACTTCTTTCTTATCTGTGCATTCAGCTAACAGAGTTAAACGATACTTTTGATTTAGCAGTTCTGAAACACTCTTTCTGTAGAAAATGCAAGTGGTCATTCGGTGCGCTAAGATGGTAATTGTGGAAAAAGGAATATCTTCAAATAAAAACTACAAAGAGGCATTCTCTGAAACTTGTTTCTGTTCTCTGCTTTCAACTAACAGGGTTGAGCCTTATTTTTGAAGGAGCAGTCCTGAAACACTCTTTCTGTAGAAACTGCAAGTGGACATTCGGAGCGCTAAGAGGGTAATAGTGGAAAAAGGAATATCTTCAAATAAATACTACACAGAAGCATTCTGTGAAACTACTCTCTGTTCTGTGCATTCAACTAAATGAGTTGAACCCTACTTTTGATTGAGCCATTCTGAAACACTCTTTCTGTAGAAACTGCAATTGGATATTCGGAGCGCAAAGAGGCCTATATTGGAAAAAGGACTATCTTCAAATAAAAACTACACAGAAGCATTCCGTGAAACTTCGTACTGATCTGTGCATTCAGCTAACAGAATTAAACCATACTTTTGATTGAGCAGTTCGGAAACACTCATTCTGTAGAAAATGCAAGTGGACATTCGGAGCGCTTAGAAGGTAATAGTGGAAAAAGGAACATCTTCAAATATAAACTACACAGAAGCATTCTATGAAACTTCTTTCTGTTCCGTTCATTCAACTAACAGAGTTGAACCTTACATTTGATTAAGCAGTTCAGAAACACTCTTTCTGTAGATACTGCAATTGGACATTCTGAGCGCTAAGACTCCTATATTGGAGAAAGGAATATCTTCAAATAAAAAGTACACAGAAGCATTCTGTGAAAATTCTTTCTGATCTGTGCATTCAGCTAACAGAGTTAAACCATACTTTGGATTGAGCAGTTCTGAAGGCTCTTTCTGTAGAAAATGCAAGTGGACATTCAGAGCGCTAAGAGGGTAATACTGAAAAAGGGAATATATTCAAATATAAACTACACAGAGGCATTCTGTGAAACTCCTTTCTGTTCTCTGCATTCAACTAACAGAGTTGAGCCCTACTTTTGAAGGAGCAGTTCTGAAACACTCTTTGTTTAGAAACTGAAATTGGACATTCGGAGAGCTAAGAGGATAATAGTCGAAAAAGGAATATCTTCAACAAAATACTACACGGAAGGATTCTGTGAAACTTATTTCTGATATGTGCATTCAAATAACAGAGTAAAACCATACTTTTGATTGAGCCGTTCAGAACACTCTTTCTGTAGAAAATGCAAGTGGACATTCGGAGCACTAAGAGGGTAATACTGGAAAAAGGAATATATTCAAATATAAACTACACAGAAGCATTCTGTGAAACTTCTTGCTGTTCTGTGCATTCAAGTAACAGAGTTGAACCTTACTTTTGATTGAGCCTTTCTGAAACTCTCTTTCTGTAGAAAATGCAAGTGGACATTCGGAGCGCTAAGATGGTAATAGTGGAAAAAGGAATACATTCAAATATAAACTACACAGAAGCATTCTGTGAAACTTCTTTCTGTTCTGTGCATTCAACTAACAGAGTTGAACCTTACTTTTGATTGAGCCTTCTGAAACACTCATTTTGTAGAAATGGCAATTGGACATTCTGAGCGCTAAGTGGCCTATATTGGGAAAAAGAATATCTCCAAATAAAAACTAATCAGAAGCATTCTGTGAAACTTATTTCTGATCTGTGCATTCAGCTAAGAGAGTTAAACCATACTTTTGATTGAGAAGTTATGAGACACTCTTTCTGTAGAAAACGCAAGTGGACATTCGGAGCGCTAAAATTGTATTAGTGGAAAAAGGAATATCCCCAAATTAAAACTACACAGAAGCATTCTCTGAAACTCCTTTCTGTTCTCTGCATTCAACTAACAGATTTGAGCCTTACTTTGAAGGATCTGTTCTGAAACACTCTTTGTGTAGAAACTGCCAGTGGACATTCGGAACGCTAAGAGGTAATAGTCGAAAAAGGAATATCTTCAAATATAAACTACACAGAAGCATTCTCTGAAACTTCTTTCTGTTCCGTGCATTCAACTAACAGTATTGAACCTTACTTTTGATTGAGCAGTTCTGAAACTCTCTTTCTGTAGATACTGCAATTGGACATTCTGAGCGCTAAGAGACCTATATTGGAAAAAGGAATATCTTCAAATAAAAACTACACAGAAGAATTCTGTGAAACTTCTTTCTGATCTGTGCATTCAACTAACAGAATAAAACCATACTTTTGATGGAGCAGTTCTGAACACTCTTTCTGTAGAAAATGCAAGTGGACATTCCGAGCTCTAAGAGGGTAATAGTGGAAAAAGTAATATCGTCAAATATGAACTACAGAGAAGCATTCTGTGAAACTACTTTCTGTTCTGTGCATTGAAATAGCAGAGTTGAACCTTACTATTGAAAGAGCCATTCTGAAACACTCTTTCTGTAGAAACTGCAATTGGACAATCTGAGCACTAAGAGGCCTATATTGGGAAAAAGTATATCTTCAAATAAAAACTACACAGAAGCATTCTGTGCAACTTCTTTCTAATCTGTGCATTCAGCTAAGAGAGTTAAATCATACATTTGATTGAGCAGTTCTGAACACTCTTTCTGTAGAAAATGCAACTGGACATTTGGAGCGCTAAGAGGGTAGTAGTGGAAAAAGTAATATATTCAAATATAAACTACACAGAAGCATTCTGTGAAACTACTTTCTTTTCTGTGCATTCAACTAACAGGGTTGAACCTTACTTTTGATTGAGCCTTTCTGAAACACTCTTTCTGTAGAAACTGCAATTGGACATTCTGAGCGCTAAGAGGCCTATATTGGTAAAAAGAATATCTTCATATAAACATTACACCGCAGCATTCTGTGAAACTTCTTTCTGTTCTGTGCATTCAGCTAACAGAGTTAAACCATTCTTTTGACTGAGCAGTTCTGAAACACTCTTTCTGTAGAAAATGCAACTGGAGATTCAGAGCGCTAAGTGGGTAATAGTGGAAAATGGAATATCTTCAAATATAAACTACACTGAAGAATTCTGTGAAACTTCTTTCTGATCTGTGCATTCACCTAACAGGGTTAAAGCACACTTATGATTGAGCAGTTCTGAACACTCCTTCTGTAGAAAATGCAACTGGACATTGGGAGCGCTAAGAGGTTACTGGTGGAAAAAGGAATACCTTCAAATAAATACTACACAGAAGCATTCTGTGAAACTTCTTTCCGTTCTGTGAATTCAACTAAAAGAGTTGAACCCTACTTTTCATTGAGGCGTTCTGAAAAACTTTTTCTGTAGAAACTGAAATTGGATATTCGGAGCGCTAAGAGGCCTATATTTGGGAAAGGACTATCTTCAAATAAAAACTACACAGAAACATTCTGTGAAACTTCGTACTGATCTGTGCATTCAGCTAACAGAGTTAAACCATACTTTTGATTGAGCAGTTCGGAAACACTCTTTCTGTAGAAAATGCAAGTGGACATTCGGAGAGCTTAGAAGGTAATAGTGGAAAAAGGAATATCTTCAAATATAAACTACACAGAATCATTCTCTGAAACTTCTTCCTGTTCTGTTCATTCAACTAAAAGAGTTGAACCTTACTTTTGATTGAGCCTTTCTGAAACACTCTCTCTGTAGAAACTGCAATTGGACATTCTGTGCGCTAAGAGGCCTATATTGGTAAAAAGAATAACTTCATATAAACACTACACAGCAGCATTCTGTGAAACTTCGTACTGATCTGTGCATTCAGCTAAAGAGCTAAAACATACTTTTGATAGAGCAGTTCTGAACACACTTTCTGTAGAAAATGCAAGTGGACATTCTGAGCTCTAAGAGGGTAACAGTGGAAAAAGGAATATCTTCAAATACAAACTACACAGAAGCAATCTGTGAAACTACATTCTGTTCTGTGCATTCAACTAAGAGATTTGAACCTTAGTTTTGATTGAGACGTTCTGAAACACTCTTTCTGTAGAAAATGCAAGTGGAGATTTGGAGCGCTAAGAGGGTAATAGTGGAAAAAGGAATGTCTTCAAATATAAACTACACTGAATCATTCTGTGAAACTTCTTTCTGACCTGTGCATTCAGGTAACAGAGTTAAACCATACTTTTGATTGAGCAGATCTGAACACTCTTTCTGTAGAAAATGCAGCTGGACATTTGGAGCGCTAAGAGGGTAGTAGTGGAAAAAGGAATATATTCAAATATAAAATAAACAGAAGCATTCTGTGAAACTTTTTCTGATCTGAGCATTCAGCTAACAGAGTTAAACCATACTTTTGATTGAGCAGTTTTGAAACACTCTGTCTGTAGAAAATGCAACTGGACATTCGTAGCGCTAAGTGGGTAATAGTGGAAAAAAGAATATGTTCAAATATAAACTACACAGAAGCATTGTATGAAACTTCTTTCTGTTCTGTGCATTCAACTAACAGAGTTGAACCTTACTTTTGATTGAGCCGTTCTGAAACACTCTTTCTGTAGAAACTGCAATTGGACATTCTGAGTGCTAAGAGGCCTATATTGGGAAATATAATATCTTCAAATAAAAACTACACAGAAGCATTGTGTGAAACTTATTTCTGATATGTGCATTCAGCTAACAGAGTTAAACCATACTTTTGATTGCGCAGTTCCGAACACTCTTTCTGTAGAAAATGCAAGTGGACATTCGGAGCGCTAAGAGGGTAATAGTGGAAAAAGGAATATATTCAAATATAAACTACACAGTAGCATTCTGTGAAACTTCTTTCTGTTCTGTGCATTCAGCTAACAGAGTTGAACCTTACTTTTGATTGAGCCGTTCTGAAACACTCTTTCTGTAGAAACTGCAATTGGACATTCTAAGCGCTAAGAGGCCTATATTGGGAAAAAGAATATCTTCAAATAAAAACTACACAGATGCATTCTGTGAAACTTATTTCTGATCTGTAAATTCAGTTAACAGAGCTAAACCATATTTTTGATTGAGCAGTTATGAAACACTCTTTCTGTAGAAAATGCAAGTGGACATTCGGAGCGCTAAATTGTAATAGAGGAAAAAGGAATATCTCCAATTAAAAACTACACAGAAGCATTCTCTGAAACCCCTTTCTGTTCTCCGCATTCAACTTACAGAGTTGAGCCTTACATTTGAAGGAGCAGTTCTGAAACACTCTTTGTGTAGAAACTGCCAGTGGATATTCGGAGCGCTAAGTGGGTAATAGTCCAAAAAGGAGTATCTTCAACTAAATACTACACAGAAGCATTCTGTGAAACTTCTTTCTGTTCTGTGCATTCAACTAAGAAAGTTGAACCTTACATTTGATTGAGCCGTTCTGAAACACTCTTGCTGTAGAAACTGCAATTGGACATTCTGAGCGCTAAGAGGCCTATATTGGGAAAATAATATCTTCAAATAAAAACTACACAGAAGCATTGTTTGAAACTTATGTCTGATACATGCATTCAGGTAACAGAGTTAAACCATACTTTTGATTGCGCAGTTCAGAACACTCTTTCTGTAGAAAGTGCAAGTGGACATTCGGAGCGCTGAGAGGGTAATAGTGGAAAAAGGAATATATTCAAATATAAACTACACAGAAGCATTCTGTGAAACTTCTTTCTGTTCTGTGCATTCAACTACCAGGGTTGAACCTTACTTTTGATTGAGCCGTTCTGAAACACTCTTTCTGTAGAAACTGCAATTGGACATTCTGAGCGCTAAGAGGCCTATATTGGGAAAAAGAATATCTACAAATAAAAACTACACAGAAGCATTCTGTGAAACTTCTTTATGTTCTGTTCATTCAACTAAAAGAGTTGAACATTAGTTTTGATTGAGCCGTTCTGAAACACTCTTTCTGTAGAAAATGCAACTGGACATTCAGAGCGCTAAGGGGGTAATAGTGGAAAATGGAATATCTTCAAATATAAACTACACAGAAAAATTCTGTGAAAATTATTTCTGATCTGTGCATTCACCTAAAGAGTTAAAACATACTTTTGATAGAGCAGTTCTGAACACACTTTCTGTAGAAAATGCAAGTGGACATTCTGAGCTCTAAGAGGGTAACAGTGGAAAAAGGAATATCTTCAAATACAAACTACACAGAAGCAATCTGTGAAACTAAATTCTGTTCTGCGCATTCAACTAAGAGATTTGAACCTTAGTTTTGATTGAGACGTTCTGAAACACTCTTTCTGTAGAAAATGCAAGTGGAGATTTGGAGCGCTAAGAGGGTAATAGTGGAAAAAGGAATGTCTTCAAATATAAACTACACTGAATCATTCTGTGAAACTTCTTTCTGATCTGTGCATTCAGCTAACAGAGTTAAATCATACATTTGATTGAGCAGTTCTGAACACTCTTTCTGTGGAAAATGCAACTGGACATTTGGAGCGCTAAGAGGGTAGTAGTGGAAAAAGTAATATATTCAAATATAAACTACACAGAAGCATTCTGTGAAACTACTTTCTGTTCTGTGCATTCAACTAACAGAGTTGAATCTTACTTTTGATTGAGCCTTTCTGAAACACTCTTTCTGTAGAAACTGCAATTGGACATTCTGAGCGCTAAGACTCCTATATTGGAGAAAGGAATATCTTCAAATAAAAAGTACACAGAAGCATTCTGTGAAAATTCTTTCTGATCTGTGCATTCAGCTAACAGAGTTAAACCATACTTTGGATTGAGCAGTTCTGAACACTCTTTCTGTAGAAAATGCAAGTGGACATTCGGAGCGCTAAGAGGGTAATACTGAAAAAGGGAATATATTCAAATATAAACTACACAGGGGCATTTTGTGAAACTCCTTTCTGTTCTCTGCATTCAACTAACAGAGTTGAGCCCTACTTTTGAAGGAGCAGTTCTGAAACACTCTTTGTTTAGAAACTAAAATTGGACATTCGGAGAGCTAAGAGGTTAATAGTCGAAAAAGGAATATTTACAACAAAATACTACACGGAAGGATTCTGTGAAACTTATTTCTGATATGTGCATTCAAATAACAGAGTAAAACCATACTTTTGATTGAGCCGTTCAGAACACTCTTTCTGTAGAAAATGCAACTGGACATTCAGAGCACTAAGTGGGTAATAGTGGAAAATGGAATATCTTCAAATATAAACTACACAGAAAAATTCTGTGAAACTTATTTCTGATCTGTGCATTCACCTAAAGGGTTAAAACATACTTTTGATAGAGCAGTTCTGAACACACTTTCTGTAGAAAAGGCAAGTGGACATTCTGAGCTCTAAAAAGGGTAACAGTGGAAAAAGGAATATCTTCAAATACAAACTACACAGAAGCAATCTGTGAAACTACATTCTGTTCTGTGCATTCAACTAACAGAGTTGAACCTTACTTTTGATTGAGCCGTTCTGAAACACTCTTTCTGTAGAAACTGCAATTGGACATTCTGAGTGCTAAGAGGCCTATATTGGGAAAAATAATATCTTCAAATAAAAACTACACAGAAGCATTGTGTGAAACTTATTTCTGATATGTGCATTCAGCTAACAGAGTTAAACCATACTTTTGATTGCGCAGTTCCGAACACTCTTTCTGTAGAAAATGCAAGTGGACATTCGGAGCGCTAAGAGGGTAATAGTGGAAAAAGGAATATATTCAAATATAAACTACACAGTAGCATTCTGTGAAACTTCTTTCTGTTCTGTGCATTCAGCTAACAGAGTTGAACCTTACTTTTGATTGAGCCGTTCTGAAACACTCTTTCTGTAGAAACTGCAATTGGACATTCTAAGCGCTAAGAGGCCTACATTGGGAAAAAGAATATCTTCAAATAAAAACTACACAGATGCATTCTGTGAAACTTATTTCTGATCTGTAAATTCAGTTAACAGAGCTAAACCATATTTTTGATTGAGCAGTTATGAAACACTCTTTTTGTAGAAAATGCAAGTGGACATTCGGAGCGCTAAGATTGTAATAGAGGAAAAAGGAATATCTCCAATTAAAAACTACACAGAAGCATTCTCTGAAACCCCTTTCTGTTCACCGCATTCAACTAACAGAGTTGAGCCTTACTTTTGAAGGAGCAGTTCTGAAACACTCTTTGTGTAGAAAATGCCAGTGGATATTCTGAGCGCTAAGTGGGTAATAGTCCAAAAAGGAGTATCTTCAACTAAATACTACACAGAAGCATTCTGTGAAACTACTTTCTGTTCTGTGCATTCAACTAAGAAAGTTGAACCTTACATTTGATTGAGCCGTTCTGAAACACTCTTTCTGTAGAAACTGCAATTGGACATTCTGAGCGCTAAGAGGCCTATATTGGGAAAAATAATGTCTACAAATAAAAACTACACAGAAGAATTGTGTGAAACTTCTTTCTGTTCTGTTTGTTCAACTAAAAGAGTTGAACCTTAGTTTTGATTGAGCCGTTCTGAAACACTCTTTCTGTAGAAAATGCAAGTGGAGATTCGGAGCGCTAAGAGGGTAATAGTGGAAAAAGGAATGTCTCCAAATATAAACTACACAGAATCATTCTGTGAAACTTCTTTCTGATCTGTGCATTCAGCTAACAGAGTTAAACCATACTTTTGATTGAGCAGATCTGAACTCTCTTTCTGTAGAAAATGCAACTGGACATTTGGAGCGCTAAGAGAGTAGTAGTGGAAAAATTAATATATTCAAATATAAACTACACAGAAGCATTCTGTGAAACTTCTTTCTGATCTGAGCATTCAGCTAACAGAGTTAAACCATACTTTTGATTGAGCAGTTTTGAAACACTCTGTCTGTAGAAAATGCAACTGGACATTCGTAGCGTTAAGTGGGTAATAGTGGAAAAAAGAATATGTTCAAATATAAACTTCACAGAATCATTGTATGAAACTTCTTTCTGTTCTGTGCATTCAACTCACAGAGTTGAACCTTACTTTTGATTGAGCCGTTCTGAAACACTCTTTCTGTAGAAACTGCAATTGGACATTCTGAGCGCTAAGAGGCCTATATTGGGAAAAATAATATATTCAAATAAAAACTACACAGAAGCATTGTGTGAAACTTATTTCTGATATGTTCATTAAGCTAACAGAGTTAAACCATACTTTTGATTGCGCAGTTCTGAACACTCTTTCTGTAGAAAATGCAAGTGGACATTCGGAGCGCTAAGAGGGTAATAGTGGAAAAAGGAATATATTCAAATATAAACTACACAGTAGCATTCTGTGAAAATTCTTTCTGTTCTGTGCATTCAACTAACAGAGTTGAACCTTACTTTTGATTGAGCCGTTCTGAAACACTCTTTCTGTAGAAACTGCAATTGGACATGCTAAGCGCTAAGAGGCCTACATTGGGAAAAAGAATATCTTCAAATAAAAACTACACAGATGCATTCTGTGAAACTTATTTCTGATCTGTAAATTCAGTTAACAGAGATAAAACATATTTTTGATTGAGCAGTTATGAAACACTCTTTTTGTAGAAAATGCAAGTGGAGATTCGGAGCGCTAAGAGGGTAATAGTGGAAAAAGGAATGTCTTCAAATATAAACTACACAGAATCATTCGGTGAAACTTCTTTCTGATCTGTGCATTCAGCTAACAGAGTTAAACCATACTTTTGATTGAGCAGATCTGAACACTCTTTCTGTAGAAAATGCAACTGGACATTTGGAGCGCTAAGAGCGTAGTAGTGGAAAAAGGAATATATTCAAATATAAACTACACAGAAGCATTCTGTGAAACTTCTTTCTGATCTGAGCATTCAGCTAACAGAGTTAAACCATACTTTTGATTGAGCAGTTTTGAAACACTCTGTCTGTAGAAAATGCAACTGGACATTCGTAGCGCTAAGTGGGTAATAGTGGAAAAAAGAATATGTTCAAATATAAACTGCACAGAAGCATTGTATGAAACTTCTTTCTGTTCTGTGCATTCAACTAACAGAGTTGAACCTTACTTTTGATTGAGCCGTTCTGAAAAACTCTTTCTGTAGAAACTGCAATTGGACATTCTGCGCGCTAAGAGGCCTATATTGGGAAAAAGAATGTCTACAAATAAAAACTACACAGAAGAATTGTGTGAAACTTCTTTCTGTTCTGTTTGTTCAACTAAAAGGGTTGAACCTTAGTTTTGATTGAGCCGTTCTGAAACACTCTTTCTGTAGAAAATGCAAGTGGAGATTCGGAGCGCTAAGAGGGTAATAGTGGAAAAAGGAATGTCTCGAAATTTAAACTACACAGAATCATTCTGTGAAACTTCTTTCTGGTCTGTGCATTCAGCTAACAGAGTTAAACCATACTTTTGATTGAGCAGATCTGAACTCTCTTTCTGTAGAAAATGCAACTGGACATTTGGAGCGCTAAGAGAGTAGTAGTGGAAAAAGGAATATATTCAAATATAAACTACACAGAAGCATTCTGTGAAACTTCTTTCTGATCTGAGCATTCAGCTAACAGAGTTAAACCATACTTTTGATTGAGCAGTTTTGAAACACTCTGTCTGTAGAAAATGCAACTGGACATTTGTAGCGTTAAGTGGGTAATAGTGGAAAAAATAATATGTTCAAATATAAACTTCACAGAATCATTGTATGAAACTACTTTCTGTTCTGTGCATTCAACTAACAGAGTTGAACCTCACTTTTGATTGAGCCTTTCTGAAACACTCTTTCTGTAGAAACTGCAATTGGACATTCTGAGCGCTAAGAGGCCTATATTGGGAAAAATAATATCTTCAAATAAAAACTACACAGAAGCATTGTGTGAAACTTATTTCTGATATGTTCATTAAGCTAACAGAGTTAAACCATACTTTTGATTGCGCAGTTCTGAACACTCTTTCTGTAGAAAATGCAAGTGGACATTCGGAGCGCTAAGAGGGTAATAGTGGAAAAAGGAATATATTCAAATATAAACTACACAGTAGCATTCTGTGAAAATTCTTTCTGTTCTGTGCATTCAACTAACAGAGTTGAACCTTACTTTTGATTGAGCCGTTCTGAAACACTCTTTCTGTAGAAACTGCAATTGGACATGCTAAGCGCTAAGAGGCCTACATTGGGAAAAAGAATATCTTCAAATAAAAACTACACAGATGCATTCTGTGAAACTTATTTCTGATCTGTAAATTCAGTTAACAGAGATAAAACATATTTTTGATTGAGCAGTTATGAAACACTCTTTTTGTAGAAAATGCAAGTGGAGATTCGGAGCGCTAAGAGGGTAATAGTGGAAAAAGGAATGTCTTCAAATATGAACTACACAGAATCATTCGGTGAAACTTCTTTCTGATCTGTGCATTCAGCTAACAGAGTTAAACCATACTTTTGATTGAGCAGATCTGAACACTCTTTCTGTAGAAAATGCAACTGGACATTTGGAGCGCTAAGAGCGTAGTAGTGGAAAAAGGAATATATTCAAATATAAACTACACAGAAGCATTCTGTGAAACTTCTTTCTGATCTGAGCATTCAGCTAACAGAGTTAAACCATACTTTTGATTGAGCAGTTATGAAACACTCTGTCTGTAGAAAATGCAACTGGACATTCGTAGCGCTAAGTGGGTAATAGTGGAAAAAAGAATATGTTCAAATATAAACTACACAGAAGCATTGTATGAAACATCTTTCTGTTCTGTGCATTCAACTAACAGAGTTGAACCTTACTTTTGATTGAGCCGTTCTGAAACACTCTTTCTGTAGAAACTGCAATTGGACATTCTGAGCGCTAAGAGGCCTATATTGGGAAAAAGAATGTCTACAAATAAAAACTACACAGAAGAATTGTGTGAAACTTCTTTCTGTTCTGTTTGTTCAACTAAAAGAGTTGAACCTTAGTTTTGATTGAGCCGTTCTGAAACACTATTTCTGTAGAAAATGCAAGTGGAGATTCGGAGCGCTAAGAGGGTAATAGTGGAAAAAGGAATGTCTCCAAATATAAACTACACAGAATCATTCTGTGAAACTTCTTTCTGCTCTGTGCATTCAGCTAACAGAGTTAAACCATACTTTTGATTGAGCAGATCTGAACTCTCTTTCTGTAGAAAATGCAACTGGACATTTGGAGCGCTAAGAGAGTAGTAGTGGAAAAAGGAATATATTCAAATATAAACTACACAGAAGCATTCTGTGAAACTTCTTTCTGATCTGAGCATTCAGCTAACAGAGTTAAACCATAATTTTGATTGAGCAGTTTTGAAACACTCTGTCTGTAGGAAATGCAACTGGACATTCGTAGCGCTAAGTGGGTAATAGTGGAAAAAAGAATATGTTCAAATATAAACTACACAGAAGCATTGTATGAAACTTCTTTCTGTTCTGTGCATTCAAATAACAGAGTTGAACCTTACTTTTGATTGAGCCTTTCTGAAACACTCTTTTTGTAGAAACTGCAATTGGACATTCTGAGCGCTAAGAGGCCTCTATTGGGAAAAATAATATCTTCAAATAAAAACTACACAGAAGCATTGTGTGAAACTTATTTCTGATATGTTCATTAAGCTAACAGAGTTAAACCATACTTTTGATTGCGCAGTTCTGAACACTCTTTCTGTAGAAAATGCAAGTGGACATTCGGAGCGCTAAGAGGGTAATAGTGGAAAAAGGAATATATTCAAATATAAACTACACAGTAGCATTCTGTGAAAATTCTTTCTGTTCTGTGCATTCAACTAACAGAGTTGAACCTTACTTTTGATTGAGCCGTTCTGAAACACTCTTTCTGTAGAAACTGCAATTGGACATGCTAAGCGCTAAGAGGCCTACATTGGGAAAAAGAATATCTTCAAATAAAAACTACACAGATGCATTCTGTGAAACTTATTTCTGATCTGTAAATTCAGTTAACAGAGATAAAACATATTTTTGATTGAGCAGTTATGAAACACTCTTTTTGTAGAAAATGCAAGTGGAGATTCGGAGCGCTAAGAGGGTAATAGTGGAAAAAGGAATGTCTTCAAATATAAACTACACAGAATCATTCGGTGAAACTTCTTTCTGATCTGTGCATTCAGCTAACAGAGTTAAACCATACTTTTGATTGAGCAGATCTGAACACTCTTTCTGTAGAAAATGCAACTGGACATTTGGAGCGCTAAGAGCGTAGTAGTGGAAAAAGGAATATATTCAAATATAAACTACACAGAAGCATTCTGTGAAACTTCTTTCTGATCTGAGCATTCAGCTAACAGAGTTAAACCATACTTTTGATTGAGCAGTTTTGAAACACTCTGTCTGTAGAAAATGCAACTGGACATTCGTAGCGCTAAGTGGGTAATAGTGGAAAAAAGAATATGTTCAAATATAAACTACACAGAAGCATTGTATGAAACTTCTTTCTGTTCTGTGCATTCAACTAACAGAGTTGAACCTTACTTTTGATTGAGCCGTTCTGAAACACTCTTTCTGTAGAAACTGCAATTGGACATTCTGAGCGCTAAGAGGCCTATATTGGGAAAAAGAATGTCTACAAATAAAAACTACACAGAAGAATTGTGTGAAACTTCTTTCTGTTCTGTTTGTTCAACTAAAAGAGTTGAACCTTAGTTTTGATTGAGCCGTTCTGAAACACTCTTTCTGTAGAAAATGCAAGTGGAGATTCGGAGCGCTAAGAGGGTAATAGTGGAAAAAGGAATGTCTCCAAATATAAACTACACAGAATCATTCTGTGAAACTTCTTTCTGATCTGTGCATTCAGCTAACAGAGTTAAACCATACTTTTGATTGAGCAGATCTGAACTCTCTTTCTGTAGAAAATGCAACTGGACATTTGGAGCGCTAAGAGAGTAGTAGTGGAAAAAGGAATATATTCAAATATAAACTACACAGAAGCATTCTGTGAAACTTCTTTCTGATCTGAGCATTCAGCTAACAGAGTTAAACCATACTTTTGATTGAGCAGTTTTGAAACACTCTGTCTGTAGAAAATGCAACTGGACATTCGTAGCGCTAAGTGGGTAATAGTGGAAAAAAGAATATGTTCAAATATAAACTACACAGAAGCATTGTATGAAACTTCTTTCTGTTCTGTGCATTCAAATAACAGAGTTGAACCTTACTTTTGATTGAGCCTTTCTGAAACACTCTTTCTGTAGAAACTGCAATTAGACATTCTGAGCGCTAAGTGGCCTCTATTGGGAAAAATAATATCTTCAAATAAAAACTACACGGAAGCATTGTGTGAAACTTATTTCTGATATGTTCATTAAGCTAACAGAGTTAAACCATACTTTTGATTGCGCAGTTCTGAACACTCTTTCTGTAGAAAATGCAAGTGGGCATTCGGAGCGCTAAGAGGGTAATAGTGGAAAAAGGAATATATTCAAATATAAACTACACAGTAGCATTCTGTGAAAATTCTTTCTGTTCTGTGCATTCAACTAACAGAGTTGAACCTTACTTTTGATTGAGCCGTTCTGAAACACTCTTTCTGTAGAAACTGCAATTGGACATGCTAAGCGCTAAGAGGCCTACATTGGGAAAAAGAATATCTTCAAATAAAAACTACACAGATGCATTCTGTGAAACTTATTTCTGATCTGTAAATTCAGTTAACAGAGATAAAACATATTTTTGATTGAGCAGTTATGAAACACTCTTTTTCTAGAAAATGCAAGTGGAGATTCGGAGCGCTAAGAGGGTAATAGTGGAAAAAGGAATGTCTTCAAATATAAACTACACAGAATCATTCGGTGAAACTTCTTTCTGATCTGTGCATTCAGCTAACAGAGTTAAACCATACTTTTGATTGAGCAGATCTGAACACTCTTTCTGTAGAGAATGCAACTGGACATTTGGAGTGCTAAGAGCGTAGTAGTGGAAAAAGGAATATATTCAAATATAAACTACACAGAAGCATTCTGTGAAACTTCTTTCTGATCTGAGCATTCAGCTAACAGAGTTAAACCATACTTTTGATTGAGCAGTTTTGAAACACTCTGTCTGTAGAAAATGCAACTGGACATTCGTAGCGCTAAGTGGGTAATAGTGGAAAAAAGAATATGTTCAAATATAAACTACACAGAAGCATTGTATGAAACTTCTTTCTGTTCTGTGCATTCAACTAACAGAGTTGAACCTTACTTTTGATTGAGCCGTTCTGAAACACTCTTTCTGTAGAAACTGCAATTGGACATTCTGAGCGCTAAGAGGCCTATATTGGGAAAAATAATGTCTACAAATAAAAACTACACAGAAGAATTGTGTGAAACTTCTTTCTGTTCTGTTTGTTCAACTAAAAGAGTTGAACCTTAGTTTTGATTGAGCCGTTCTGAAACACTCTTTCTGTAGAAAATGCAAGTGGAGATTCGGAGCGCTAAGAGGGTAATAGTGGAAAAAGGAATGTCTCCAAATATAAACTACACAGAATCATGCGGTGAAACTTCTTTCTGCTCTGTGCATTCAGCTAACAGAGTTAAACCATACTTTTGATTGAGCAGATCTGAACTCTCTTTCTGTAGAAAATGCAACTGGACATTTGGAGCGCTAAGAGAGTAGTAGTGGAAAAAGGAATATATTCAAATATAAACTACACAGTAGCATTCTGTGAAACTTCTTTCTGATCTGAGCATTCAGCTAACAGAGTTAAACCATACTTTTGATTCAGCAGTTTTGAAACACTCTGTCTGTAGAAAATGCAACTGGACATTCGTAGCGCTAAGTGGGTAATAGTGGAAAAAAGAATATGTTCAAATATAAACTTCACAGAATCATTGTATGAAACTTCTTTCTGTTCTGTGCATTCAACTAACAGAGTTGAACCTTACTTTTGATTGAGCCTTTCTGAAACACTCTTTCTGTAGAAACTGCAATTGGACATTCTGAGCGCTAAGAGGCCTCTATTGGGAAAAATAATATCTTCAAATAAAAACTACACAGAAGCATTGTGTGAAACTTATTTCTGATATGTTCATTAAGCTAACAGAGTTAAACCATACTTTTGATTGCGCAGTTCTGAACACTCTTTCTGTAGAAAATGCAAGTGGGCATTAGGAGCGCTAAGAGGTTAATAGTGGAAAAAGGAATATATTCAAATATAAACTACACAGTAGCATTCTGTGAAAATTCTTTCTGTTCTGTGCATTCAACTAACAGAGTTGAACCTTACTTTTGATTGAGCCGTTCTGAAACACTCTTTCTGTAGAAACTGCAATTGGACATGCTAAGCGCTAAGAGGCCTACATTGGGAAAAAGAATATCTTCAAATAAAAACTACACAGATGCATTCTGTGAAACTTATTTCTGATCTGTAAATTCAGTTAACAGAGATAAAACATATTTTGATTGAGCAGTTATGAAACACTCTTTTTGTAGAAAATGCAAGTGGAGATTCGGAGCGCTAAGAGGGTAATAGTGGAAAAAGGAATGTCTTCAAATATAAACTACACAGAATCATTCTGTGAAACTTCTTTCTGATCTGAGCATTCAGCTAACAGAGTTAAACCACACTTTTTATTGAGCAGATCTGAACACTCTTTCTGTAGAAAATGCAACTGGACATTTGGAGCGATAAGAGCGTAGTAGTGGAAAAAGGAATATATTCAAATATAAACTACACAGAAGCATTCTGTGAAACTTCTTTCTGATCTGAGCATTCAGCTAACAGAGTTAAACCATACTTTTGATTGAGCAGTTTTGAAACACTCTGTCTGTAGAAAATGCAACTGGACATTCGTAGCGCTAAGTGGGTAATAGTGGAAAAAAGAATATGTTCAAATATAAACTACACAGAAGCATTGTATGAAACTTCTTTCTGTTCTGTGCATTCAACTAACAGAGTTGAACCTTACTTTTGATTGAGCCGTTCTGAAACACTCTTTCTGTAGAAACAGCAATTGGACATTCTGAGCGCTAAGAGGCCTATATTGGGAAAAAGAATGTCTACAAATAAAAACTACACAGAAGAATTGTGTGAAACTTCTTTCTGTTCTGTTTGTTCAACTAAAAGAGTTGAACCTTAGTTTTGATTGAGCCGTTCTGAAACACTCTTTCTGTAGAAAATGCAAGTGGAGATTCGGAGCGCTAAGAGGGTAATAGTGGAAAAAGGAATGTCTCCAAATATAAACTACACAGAATCATTCTGTGAAACTTCTTTCTGCTCTGTGCATTCAGCTAACAGAGTTAAACCATACTTTTGATTGAGCAGATCTGAACTCTCTTTCTGTAGAAAATGCAACAGGACATTTGGAGCGCTAAGAGAGTAGTAGTGGAAAAAGGAATATATTCAAATATAAACTACACAGAAGCATTCTGTGAAACTTCTTTCTGATCTGAGCATTCAGCTAACAGAGTTAAACCATACTTTTGATTGAGCAGATTTGAAACACTCTGTCTGTAGATAATGCAACTGGACATTCGTAGCGCTAAGTGGGTAATAGTGGAAAAAAGAATATGTTCAAATATAAACTACACAGAAGCATTGTATGAAACTTCTTTCTGTTCTGTGCATTCAAATAACAGAGTTGAACCTTACTTTTGATTGAGCCTTTCTGAAACACTCTTTCTGTAGAAACTGCAATTGGACATTCTGAGCGCTAAGAGGCCTCTATTGGGAAAAATAATATCTTCAAATAAAAACTACACAGAAGCATTGTGTGAAACTTATTTCTGATATGTTCATTAAGCTAACAGAGTTAAACCATACTTTTGATTGCGCAGTTCTGAACACTCTTTCTGTAGAAAATGCAAGTGGGCATTCGGAGCGCTAAGAGGGTAATAGTGGAAAAAGGAATATATTCAAATATAAACTACACAGTAGCATTCTGTGAAAATTCTTTCTGTTCTGTGCATTCAACTAACAGAGTTGAACCTTACTTTTGATTGAGCCGTTCTGAAACACTCTTTCTGTAGAAACTGCAATTGGACATGCTAAGCGCTAAGAGGCCTACATTGGGAAAAAGAATATCTTCAAATAAAAACTACCCAGATGCATTCTGTGAAACTTATTTCTGATCTGTAAATTCAGTTAACAGAGATAAAACATATTTTTGATTGAGCAGTTATGAAACACTCTTTTTGTAGAAAATGCAAGTGGAGATTCGGAGCGCTAAGAGGGTAATAGTGGAAAAAGGAATGTCTTCAAATATAAACTACACAGAATCATTCGGTGAAACTTCTTTCTGATCTGTGCATTCAGCTAACAGATTTAAACCATACTTTTGATTGAGCAGATCTGAACACTCTTTCTGTAGAGAATGCAACTGGACATTTGGAGTGCTAAGAGCGTAGTAGTGGAAAAATGAATATATTCAAATATAAACTACACAGAAGCATTCTGTGAAACTTCTTTCTGATCTGAGCATTCAGCTAACAGAGTTAAACCATACTTTTGATTGAGCAGTTTTGAAACACTCTGTCTGTAGAAAATCCAACTGGACATTCGTAGCGCTAAGTGGGTAATAGTGGAAAAAAGAATATGTTCAAATATAAACTACACAGAAGCATTGTATGAAACTTCTTTCTGTTCTGTGCATTCAACAAACAGAGTTGAACCTTACTTTTGATTGAGCCGTTCTTAAACACTCTTTCTGTAGAAACTGCAATTGGACATTCTGAGCGCTAAGAGGCCTATATTGGGAAAAAGAATGTCTACAAATAAAAACTACACAGAAGAATTGTGTGAAACTTCTTTCTGTTCTGTTTGTTCAACTAAAAGAGTTGAACCTTAGTTTTGATTGAGCCGTTCTGAAACACTCTTTCTGTAGAAAATGCAAGTGGAGATTCGGAGCGCTAAGAGGGTAATAGTGGAAAAAGGAATGTCTCCAAATATAAACTACACAGAATCATTCTGTGAAACTTCTTTCTGCTCTGTGCATTCAGCTAACAGAGTTAAACCATACTTTTGATTGAGCAGATCTGAACTCTCTTTCTGTAGAAAATGCAACTGGACATTTGAGCGCTAAGAGAGTAGTAGTGGAAAAAGGAATATATTCAAATATAAACTACACAGAAGCATTCTGTGAAACTTCTTTCTGATCTGAGCATTCAGCTAACAGAGTTAAACCATACTTTTGATTGAGCAGTTTTGAAACACTCTGTCTGTAGGAAATGCAACTGGACATTCGTAGCGCTAAGTGGGTAATAGTGGAAAAAAGAATATGTTCAAATATAAACTACACAGAAGCATTGTATGAAACTTCTTTCTGTTCTGTGCATTCAAATAACAGAGTTGAACCTTACTTTTGATTGAGCCTTTCTGAAACACTCTTTTTGTAGAAACTGCAATTGGACATTCTGAGCGCTAAGAGGCCTCTATTGGGAAAAATAATATCTTCAAATAAAAACTACACAGAAGCATTGTGTGAAACTTATTTCTGATATGTTCATTAAGCTAACAGAGTTAAACCATACTTTTGATTGCGCAGTTCTGAACACTCTTTCTGTAGAAAATGCAAGTGGACATTCGGAGCGCTAAGAGGGTAATAGTGGAAAAAGGAATATATTCAAATATAAACTACACAGTAGCATTCTGTGAAAATTCTTTCTGTTCTGTGCATTCAACTAACAGAGTTGAACCTTACTTTTGATTGAGCCGTTCTGAAACACTCTTTCTGTAGAAACTGCAATTGGACATGCTAAGCGCTAAGAGGCCTACATTGGGAAAAAGAATATCTTCAAATAAAAACTACACAGATGCATTCTGTGAAACTTATTTCTGATCTGTAAATTCAGTTAACAGAGATAAAACATATTTTTGATTGAGCAGTTATGAAACACTCTTTTTGTAGAAAATGCAAGTGGAGATTCGGAGCGCTAAGAGGGTAATAGTGGAAAAAGGAATGTCTTCAAATATAAACTACACAGAATCATTCGGTGAAACTTCTTTCTGATCTGTGCATTCAGCTAACAGAGTTAAACCATACTTTTGATTGAGCAGATCTGAACACTCTTTCTGTAGAAAATGCAACTGGACATATGGAGCGCTAAGAGCGTAGTAGTGGAAAAAGTAATATATTCAAATATAAACTACACAGAAGCATTCTGTGAAACTTCTTTCTGATCTGAGCATTCAGCTAACAGAGTTAAACCATACTTTTGATTGAGCAGTTTTGAAACACTCTGTCTGTAGAAAATGCAACTGGACATTCGTAGCGCTAAGTGGGTAATAGTGGAAAAAAGAATATGTTCAAATATAAACTACACAGAAGCATTGTATGAAACTTCTTTCTGTTCTGTGCATTCAACTAACAGAGTTGAACCTTACTTTTGATTGAGCCGTTCTGAAACACTCTTTCTGTAGAAACTGCAATTGGACATTCTGAGCGCTAAGAGGCCTATATTGGGAAAAAGAATGTCTACAAATAAAAACTACACAGAAGAATTGTGTGAAACTTCTTTCTGTTCTGTTTGTTCAACTAAAAGAGTTGAACCTTAGTTTTGATTGAGCCGTTCTGAAACACTCTTTCTGTAGAAAATGCAAGTGGAGATTCGGAGCGCTAAGAGGGTAATAGTGGAAAAAGGAATGTCTCCAAATATAAACTACACAGAATCATGCGGTGAAACTTCTTTCTGCTCTGTGCATTCAGCTAACAGAGTTAAACCATACTTTTGATTGAGCAGATCTGAACTCTCTTTCTGTAGAAAATGCAACTGGACATTTGGAGCGCTAAGAGAGTAGTAGTGGAAAAAGGAATATATTCAAATATAAACTACACAGTAGCATTCTGTGAAACTTCTTTCTGATCTGAGCATTCAGCTAACAGAGTTAAACCATACTTTTGATTCAGCAGTTTTGAAACACTCTGTCTGTAGAAAATGCAACTGGACATTCGTAGCGCTAAGTGGGTAATAGTGGAAAAAAGAATATGTTCAAATATAAACTTCACAGAATCATTGTATGAAACTTCTTTCTGTTCTGTGCATTCAACTAACAGAGTTGAACCTTACTTTTGATTGAGCCTTTCTGAAACACTCTTTCTGTAGAAACTGCAATTGGACATTCTGAGCGCTAAGAGGCCTCTATTGGGAAAAATAATATCTTCAAATAAAAACTACACAGAAGCATTGTGTGAAACTTATTTCTGATATGTTCATTAAGCTAACAGAGTTAAACCATACTTTTGATTGCGCAGTTCTGAACACTCTTTCTGTAGAAAATGCAAGTGGGCATTAGGAGCGCTAAGAGGTTAATAGTGGAAAAAGGAATATATTCAAATATAAACTACACAGTAGCATTCTGTGAAAATTCTTTCTGTTCTGTGCATTCAACTAACAGAGTTGAACCTTACTTTTGATTGAGCCGTTCTGAAACACTCTTTCTGTAGAAACTGCAATTGGACATGCTAAGCGCTAAGAGGCCTACATTGGGAAAAAGAATATCTTCAAATAAAAACTACACAGATGCATTCTGTGAAACTTATTTCTGATCTGTAAATTCAGTTAACAGAGATAAAACATATTTTGATTGAGCAGTTATGAAACACTCTTTTTGTAGAAAATGCAAGTGGAGATTCGGAGCGCTAAGAGGGTAATAGTGGAAAAAGGAATGTCTTCAAATATAAACTACACAGAATCATTCTGTGAAACTTCTTTCTGATCTGAGCATTCAGCTAACAGAGTTAAACCACACTTTTTATTGAGCAGATCTGAACACTCTTTCTGTAGAAAATGCAACTGGACATTTGGAGCGATAAGAGCGTAGTAGTGGAAAAAGGAATATATTCAAATATAAACTACACAGAAGCATTCTGTGAAACTTCTTTCTGATCTGAGCATTCAGCTAACAGAGTTAAACCATACTTTTGATTGAGCAGTTTTGAAACACTCTGTCTGTAGAAAATGCAACTGGACATTCGTAGCGCTAAGTGGGTAATAGTGGAAAAAAGAATATGTTCAAATATAAACTACACAGAAGCATTGTATGAAACTTCTTTCTGTTCTGTGCATTCAACTAACAGAGTTGAACCTTACTTTTGATTGAGCCGTTCTGAAACACTCTTTCTGTAGAAACAGCAATTGGACATTCTGAGCGCTAAGAGGCCTATATTGGGAAAAAGAATGTCTACAAATAAAAACTACACAGAAGAATTGTGTGAAACTTCTTTCTGTTCTGTTTGTTCAACTAAAAGAGTTGAACCTTAGTTTTGATTGAGCCGTTCTGAAACACTCTTTCTGTAGAAAATGCAAGTGGAGATTCGGAGCGCTAAGAGGGTAATAGTGGAAAAAGGAATGTCTCCAAATATAAACTACACAGAATCATTCTGTGAAACTTCTTTCTGCTCTGTGCATTCAGCTAACAGAGTTAAACCATACTTTTGATTGAGCAGATCTGAACTCTCTTTCTGTAGAAAATGCAACAGGACATTTGGAGCGCTAAGAGAGTAGTAGTGGAAAAAGGAATATATTCAAATATAAACTACACAGAAGCATTCTGTGAAACTTCTTTCTGATCTGAGCATTCAGCTAACAGAGTTAAACCATACTTTTGATTGAGCAGTTTTGAAACACTCTGTCTGTAGATAATGCAACTGGACATTCGTAGCGCTAAGTGGGTAATAGTGGAAAAAAGAATATGTTCAAATATAATCTACACAGAAGCATTGTATGAAACTTCTTTCTGTTCTGTGCATTCAAATAACAGAGTTGAACCTTACTTTTGATTGAGCCTTTCTGAAACACTCTTTCTGTAGAAACTGCAATTGGACATTCTGAGCGCTAAGAGGCCTCTATTGGGAAAAATAATATCTTCAAATAAAAACTACACAGAAGCATTGTGTGAAACTTATTTCTGATATGTTCATTAAGCTAACAGAGTTAAACCATACTTTTGATTGCGCAGTTCTGAACACTCTTTCTGTAGAAAATGCAAGTGGGCATTCGGAGCGCTAAGAGGGTAATAGTGGAAAAAGGAATATATTCAAATATAAACTACACAGTAGCATTCTGTGAAAATTCTTTCTGTTCTGTGCATTCAACTAACAGAGTTGAACCTTACTTTTGATTGAGCCGTTCTGAAACACTCTTTCTGTAGAAACTGCAATTGGACATGCTAAGCGCTAAGAGGCCTACATTGGGAAAAAGAATATCTTCAAATAAAAACTACCCAGATGCATTCTGTGAAACTTATTTCTGATCTGTAAATTCAGTTAACAGAGATAAAACATATTTTTGATTGAGCAGTTATGAAACACTCTTTTTGTAGAAAATGCAAGTGGAGATTCGGAGCGCTAAGAGGGTAATAGTGGAAAAAGGAATGTCTTCAAATATAAACTACACAGAATCATTCGGTGAAACTTCTTTCTGATCTCTGCATTCAGCTAACAGATTTAAACCATACTTTTGATTGAGCAGATCTGAACACTCTTTCTGTAGAGAATGCAACTGGACATTTGGAGTGCTAAGAGCGTATTAGTGGAAAAATGAATATATGCAAATATAAACTACACAGAAGCATTCTGTGAAACTTCTTTCTGATCTGAGCATTCAGCTAACAGAGTTAAACCATACTTTTGATTGAGCAGTTTTGAAACACTCTGTCTGTAGAAAATCCAACTGGACATTCGTAGCGCTAAGTGGGTAATAGTGGAAAAAAGAATATGTTCAAATATAAACTACACAGAAGCATTGTATGAAACTTCTTTCTGTTCTGTGCATTCAACAAACAGAGTTGAACCTTACTTTTGATTGAGCCGTTCTTAAACACTCTTTCTGTAGAAACTGCAATTGGACATTCTGAGCGCTAAGAGGCCTATATTGGGAAAAAGAATGTCTACAAATAAAAACTACACAGAAGAATTGTGTGAAACTTCTTTCTGTTCTGTTTGTTCAACTAAAAGAGTTGAACCTTAGTTTTGATTGAGCCGTTCTGAAACACTCTTTCTGTAGAAAATGCAAGTGGAGATTCGGAGCGCTAAGAGGGTAATAGTGGAAAAAGGAATGTCTCCAAATATAAACTACACAGAATCATTCTGTGAAACTTCTTTCTGCTCTGTGCATTCAGCTAACAGAGTTAAACCATACTTTTGATTGAGCAGATCTGAACTCTCTTTCTGTAGAAAATGCAACTGGACATTTGGAGCGCTAAGAGAGTAGTAGTGGAAAAAGGAATATATTCAAATATAAACTACACAGAAGCATTCTGTGAAACTTCTTTCTGATCTGAGCATTCAGCTAACAGAGTTAAACCATACTTTTGATTGAGCAGTTTTGAAACACTCTGTCTGTAGGAAATGCAACTGGACATTCGTAGCGCTAAGTGGGTAATAGTGGAAAAAAGAATATGTTCAAATATAAACTACACAGAAGCATTGTATGAAACTTCTTTCTGTTCTGTGCATTCAAATAACAGAGTTGAACCTTACTTTTGATTGAGCCTTTCTGAAACACTCTTTTTGTAGAAACTGCAATTGGACATTCTGAGCGCTAAGAGGCCTCTATTGGGAAAAATAATATCTTCAAATAAAAACTACACAGAAGCATTGTGTGAAACTTATTTCTGATATGTTCATTAAGCTAACAGAGTTAAACCATACTTTTGATTGCGCAGTTCTGAACACTCTTTCTGTAGAAAATGCAAGTGGACATTCGGAGCGCTAAGAGGGTAATAGTGGAAAAAGGAATATATTCAAATATAAACTACACAGTAGCATTCTGTGAAAATTCTTTCTGTTCTGTGCATTCAACTAACAGAGTTGAACCTTACTTTTGATTGAGCCGTTCTGAAACACTCTTTCTGTAGAAACTGCAATTGGACATGCTAAGCGCTAAGAGGCCTACATTGGGAAAAAGAATATCTTCAAATAAAAACTACACAGATGCATTCTGTGAAACTTATTTCTGATCTGTAAATTCAGTTAACAGAGATAAAACATATTTTTGATTGAGCAGTTATGAAACACTCTTTTTGTAGAAAATGCAAGTGGAGATTCGGAGCGCTAAGAGGGTAATAGTGGAAAAAGGAATGTCTTCAAATATAAACTACACAGAATCATTCGGTGAAACTTCTTTCTGATCTGTGCATTCAGCTAACAGAGTTAAACCATACTTTTGATTGAGCAGATCTGAACACTCTTTCTGTAGAAAATGCAACTGGACATTTGGAGCGCTAAGAGCGTAGTAGTGGAAAAAGTAATATATTCAAATATAAACTACACAGAAGCATTCTGTGAAACTTCTTTCTGATCTGAGCATTCAGCTAACAGAGTTAAACCATACTTTTGATTGAGCAGTTTTGAAACACTCTGTCTGTAGAAAATGCAACTGGACATTCGTAGCGCTAAGTGGGTAATAGTGGAAAAAAGAATATGTTCAAATATAAACTACACAGAAGCATTGTATGAAACTTCTTTCTGTTCTGTGCATTCAACAAACAGAGTTGAACCTTACTTTTGATTGAGCCGTTCTTAAACACTCTTTCTGTAGAAACTGCAATTGGACATTCTGAGCGCTAAGAGGCCTATATTGGGAAAAAGAATGTCTACAAATAAAAACTACACAGAAGAATTGTGTGAAACTTCTTTCTGTTCTGTTTGTTCAACTAAAAGAGTTGAACCTTAGTTTTGATTGAGCCGTTCTGAAACACTCTTTCTGTAGAAAATGCAAGTGGAGATTCGGAGCGCTAAGAGGGTAATAGTGGAAAAAGGAATGTCTCCAAATATAAACTACACAGAATCATTCTGTGAAACTTCTTTCTGCTCTGTGCATTCAGCTAACAGAGTTAAACCATACTTTTGATTGAGCAGATCTGAACTCTCTTTCTGTAGAAAATGCAACTGGACATTTGGAGCGCTAAGAGAGTAGTAGTGGAAAAAGGAATATATTCAAATATAAACTACACAGAAGCATTCTGTGAAACTTCTTTCTGATCTGAGCATTCAGCTAACAGAGTTAAACCATACTTTTGATTGAGCAGATCTGAACTCTCTTTCTGTAGAAAATGCAACTGGACATTTGGAGCGCTAAGAGAGTAGTAGTGGAAAAAGGAATATATTCAAATATAAACTACACAGTAGCATTCTGTGAAACTTCTTTCTGATCTGAGCATTCAGCTAACAGAGTTAAACCATACTTTTGATTCAGCAGTTTTGAAACACTCTGTCTGTAGAAAATGCAACTGGACATTCGTAGCGCTAAGTGGGTAATAGTGGAAAAAAGAATATGTTCAAATATAAACTTCACAGAATCATTGTATGAAACTTCTTTCTGTTCTGTGCATTCAACTAACAGAGTTGAACCTTACTTTTGATTGAGCCTTTCTGAAACACTCTTTCTGTAGAAACTGCAATTGGACATTCTGAGCGCTAAGAGGCCTCTATTGGGAAAAATAATATCTTCAAATAAAAACTACACAGAAGCATTGTGTGAAACTTATTTCTGATATGTTCATTAAGCTAACAGAGTTAAACCATACTTTTGATTGCGCAGTTCTGAACACTCTTTCTGTAGAAAATGCAAGTGGGCATTAGGAGCGCTAAGAGGTTAATAGTGGAAAAAGGAATATATTCAAATATAAACTACACAGTAGCATTCTGTGAAAATTCTTTCTGTTCTGTGCATTCAACTAACAGAGTTGAACCTTACTTTTGATTGAGCCGTTCTGAAACACTCTTTCTGTAGAAACTGCAATTGGACATGCTAAGCGCTAAGAGGCCTACATTGGGAAAAAGAATATCTTCAAATAAAAACTACACAGATGCATTCTGTGAAACTTATTTCTGATCTGTAAATTCAGTTAACAGAGATAAAACATATTTTGATTGAGCAGTTATGAAACACTCTTTTTGTAGAAAATGCAAGTGGAGATTCGGAGCGCTAAGAGGGTAATAGTGGAAAAAGGAATGTCTTCAAATATAAACTACACAGAATCATTCTGTGAAACTTCTTTCTGATCTGAGCATTCAGCTAACAGAGTTAAACCACACTTTTTATTGAGCAGATCTGAACACTCTTTCTGTAGAAAATGCAACTGGACATTTGGAGCGCTAAGAGCGTAGTAGTGGAAAAAGGAATATATTCAAATATAAACTACACAGAAGCATTCTGTGAAACTTCTTTCTGATCTGAGCATTCAGCTAACAGAGTTAAACCATACTTTTGATTGAGCAGTTTTGAAACACTCTGTCTGTAGAAAATGCAACTGGACATTCGTAGCGCTAAGTGGGTAATAGTGGAAAAAAGAATATGTTCAAATATAAACTACACAGAAGCATTGTATGAAACTTCTTTCTGTTCTGTGCATTCAACTAACAGAGTTGAACCTTACTTTTGATTGAGCCGTTCTGAAACACTCTTTCTGTAGAAACAGCAATTGGACATTCTGAGCGCTAAGAGGCCTATATTGGGAAAAAGAATGTCTACAAATAAAAACTACACAGAAGAATTGTGTGAAACTTCTTTCTGTTCTGTTTGTTCAACTAAAAGAGTTGAACCTTAGTTTTGATTGAGCCGTTCTGAAACACTCTTTCTGTAGAAAATGCAAGTGGAGATTCGGAGCGCTAAGAGGGTAATAGTGGAAAAAGGAATGTCTCCAAATATAAACTACACAGAATCATTCTGTGAAACTTCTTTCTGATCTGTGCATTCAGCTAACAGAGTTAAACCATACTTTTGATTGAGCAGATCTGAACTCTCTTTCTGTAGAAAATGCAACAGGACATTTGGAGCGCTAAGAGAGTAGTAGTGGAAAAAGGAATATATTCAAATATAAACTACACAGAAGCATTCTGTGAAACTACTTTCTGATCTGAGCATTCAGCTAACAGAGTTAAACCATACTTTTGATTGAGCAGTTTTGAAACTCTCTGTCTGTAGATAATGCAACTGGACATTCGTAGCGCTAAGTGGGTAATAGTGGAAAAAAGAATATGTTCAAATATAAACTACACAGAAGCATTGTATGAAACTTCTTTCTGTTCTGTGCATTCAAATAACAGAGTTGAACCTTACTTTTGATTGAGCCTTTCTGAAACACTCTTTCTGTAGAAACTGCAATTGGACATTCTGAGCGCTAAGAGGCCTCTATTGGGAAAAATAATATCTTCAAATAAAAACTACACAGAAGCATTGTGTGAAACTTATTTCTGATATGTTCATTAAGCTAACAGAGTTAAACCATACTTTTGATTGCGCAGTTCTGAACACTCTTTCTGTAGAAAATGCAAGTGGGCATTCGGAGCGCTAAGAGGGTAATAGTGGAAAAAGGAATATATTCAAATATAAACTACACAGTAGCATTCTGTGAAAATTCTTTCTGTTCTGTGCATTCAACTAACAGAGTTGAACCTTACTTTTGATTGAGCCGTTCTGAAACACTCTTTCTGTAGAAACTGCAATTGGACATGCTAAGCGCTAAGAGGCCTACATTGGGAAAAAGAATATCTTCCAATAAAAACTACCCAGATGCATTCTGTGAAACTTATTTCTGATCTGTAAATTCAGTTAACAGAGATAAAACATATTTTTGATTGAGCAGTTATGAAACACTCTTTTTGTAGAAAATGCAAGTGGAGATTCGGAGCGCTAAGAGGGTAATAGTGGAAAAAGGAATGTCTTCAAATATAAACTACACAGAATCATTCGGTGAAACTTCTTTCTGATCTGTGCATTCAGCTAACAGATTTAAACCATACTTTTGATTGAGCAGATCTGAACACTCTTTCTGTAGAGAATGCAACTGGACATTTGGAGTGCTAAGAGCGTAGTAGTGGAAAAAGGAATATATTCAAATATAAACTACACAGAAGCATTCTGTGAAACTTCTTTCTGATCTGAGCATTCAGCTAACAGAGTTAAACCATACTTTTGATTGAGCAGTTTTGAAACACTCTGTCTGTAGAAAATGCAACTGGACATTCGTAGCGCTAAGTGGGTAATAGTGGAAAAAAGAATATGTTCAAATATAAACTACACAGAAGCATTGTATGAAACTTCTTTCTGTTCTGTGCATTCAACTAACAGAGTTGAACCTTACTTTTGATTGAGCCGTTCTGAAACACTCTTTCTGTAGAAACAGCAATTGGACATTCTGAGCGCTAAGAGGCCTATATTGGGAAAAAGAATGTCTACAAATAAAAACTACACAGAAGAATTGTGTGAAACTTCTTTCTGTTCTGTTTGTTCAACTAAAAGAGTTGAACCTTAGTTTTGATTGAGCCGTTCTGAAACACTCTTTCTGTAGAAAATGCAAGTGGAGATTCGGAGCGCTAAGAGGGTAATAGTGGAAAAAGGAATGTCTCCAAATATAAACTACACAGAATCATTCTGTGAAACTTCTTTCTGCTCTGTGCATTCAGCTAACAGAGTTAAACCATACTTTTGATTGAGCAGATCTGAACTCTCTTTCTGTAGAAAATGCAACTGGACATTTGGAGCGCTAAGAGAGTAGTAGTGGAAAAAGGAATATATTCAAATATAAACTACACAGAAGCATTCTGTGAAACTTCTTTCTGATCTGAGCATTCAGCTAACAGAGTTAAACCATACTTTTGATTGAGCAGATCTGAACACTCTTTCTGTAGAAAATGCAACTGGACATTTGGAGCGCTAAGAGCGTAGTAGTGGAAAAAGTAATATATTCAAATATAAACTACACAGAAGCATTCTGTGAAACTTCTTTCTGATCTGAGCATTCAGCTAACAGAGTTAAACCATACTTTTGATTGAGCAGTTTTGAAACACTCTGTCTGTAGAAAATGCAACTGGACATTCGTAGCGCTAAGTGGGTAATAGTGGAAAAAAGAATATGTTCAAATATAAACTACACAGAAGCATTGTATGAAACTTCTTTCTGTTCTGTGCATTCAACAAACAGAGTTGAACCTTACTTTTGATTGAGCCGTTCTTAAACACTCTTTCTGTAGAAACTGCAATTGGACATTCTGAGCGCTAAGAGGCCTATATTGGGAAAAAGAATGTCTACAAATAAAAACTACACAGAAGAATTGTGTGAAACTTCTTTCTGTTCTGTTTGTTCAACTAAAAGAGTTGAACCTTAGTTTTGATTGAGCCGTTCTGAAACACTCTTTCTGTAGAAAATGCAAGTGGAGATTCGGAGCGCTAAGAGGGTAATAGTGGAAAAAGGAATGTCTCCAAATATAAACTACACAGAATCATTCTGTGAAACTTCTTTCTGCTCTGTGCATTCAGCTAACAGAGTTAAACCATACTTTTGATTGAGCAGATCTGAACTCTCTTTCTGTAGAAAATGCAACTGGACATTTGGAGCGCTAAGAGAGTAGTAGTGGAAAAAGGAATATATTCAAATATAAACTACACAGAAGCATTCTGTGAAACTTCTTTCTGATCTGAGCATTCAGCTAACAGAGTTAAACCATACTTTTGATTGAGCAGATCTGAACTCTCTTTCTGTAGAAAATGCAACTGGACATTTGGAGCGCTAAGAGAGTAGTAGTGGAAAAAGGAATATATTCAAATATAAACTACACAGTAGCATTCTGTGAAACTTCTTTCTGATCTGAGCATTCAGCTAACAGAGTTAAACCATACTTTTGATTCAGCAGTTTTGAAACACTCTGTCTGTAGAAAATGCAACTGGACATTCGTAGCGCTAAGTGGGTAATAGTGGAAAAAAGAATATGTTCAAATATAAACTTCACAGAATCATTGTATGAAACTTCTTTCTGTTCTGTGCATTCAACTAACAGAGTTGAACCTTACTTTTGATTGAGCCTTTCTGAAACACTCTTTCTGTAGAAACTGCAATTGGACATTCTGAGCGCTAAGAGGCCTCTATTGGGAAAAATAATATCTTCAAATAAAAACTACACAGAAGCATTGTGTGAAACTTATTTCTGATATGTTCATTAAGCTAACAGAGTTAAACCATACTTTTGATTGCGCAGTTCTGAACACTCTTTCTGTAGAAAATGCAAGTGGGCATTAGGAGCGCTAAGAGGTTAATAGTGGAAAAAGGAATATATTCAAATATAAACTACACAGTAGCATTCTGTGAAAATTCTTTCTGTTCTGTGCATTCAACTAACAGAGTTGAACCTTACTTTTGATTGAGCCGTTCTGAAACACTCTTTCTGTAGAAACTGCAATTGGACATGCTAAGCGCTAAGAGGCCTACATTGGGAAAAAGAATATCTTCAAATAAAAACTACACAGATGCATTCTGTGAAACTTATTTCTGATCTGTAAATTCAGTTAACAGAGATAAAACATATTTTGATTGAGCAGTTATGAAACACTCTTTTTGTAGAAAATGCAAGTGGAGATTCGGAGCGCTAAGAGGGTAATAGTGGAAAAAGGAATGTCTTCAAATATAAACTACACAGAATCATTCTGTGAAACTTCTTTCTGATCTGAGCATTCAGCTAACAGAGTTAAACCACACTTTTTATTGAGCAGATCTGAACACTCTTTCTGTAGAAAATGCAACTGGACATTTGGAGCGCTAAGAGCGTAGTAGTGGAAAAAGGAATATATTCAAATATAAACTACACAGAAGCATTCTGTGAAACTTCTTTCTGATCTGAGCATTCAGCTAACAGAGTTAAACCATACTTTTGATTGAGCAGTTTTGAAACACTCTGTCTGTAGAAAATGCAACTGGACATTCGTAGCGCTAAGTGGGTAATAGTGGAAAAAAGAATATGTTCAAATATAAACTACACAGAAGCATTGTATGAAACTTCTTTCTGTTCTGTGCATTCAACTAACAGAGTTGAACCTTACTTTTGATTGAGCCGTTCTGAAACACTCTTTCTGTAGAAACAGCAATTGGACATTCTGAGCGCTAAGAGGCCTATATTGGGAAAAAGAATGTCTACAAATAAAAACTACACAGAAGAATTGTGTGAAACTTCTTTCTGTTCTGTTTGTTCAACTAAAAGAGTTGAACCTTAGTTTTGATTGAGCCGTTCTGAAACACTCTTTCTGTAGAAAATGCAAGTGGAGATTCGGAGCGCTAAGAGGGTAATAGTGGAAAAAGGAATGTCTCCAAATATAAACTACACAGAATCATTCTGTGAAACTTCTTTCTGATCTGTGCATTCAGCTAACAGAGTTAAACCATACTTTTGATTGAGCAGATCTGAACTCTCTTTCTGTAGAAAATGCAACAGGACATTTGGAGCGCTAAGAGAGTAGTAGTGGAAAAAGGAATATATTCAAATATAAACTACACAGAAGCATTCTGTGAAACTACTTTCTGATCTGAGCATTCAGCTAACAGAGTTAAACCATACTTTTGATTGAGCAGTTTTGAAACTCTCTGTCTGTAGATAATGCAACTGGACATTCGTAGCGCTAAGTGGGTAATAGTGGAAAAAAGAATATGTTCAAATATAAACTACACAGAAGCATTGTATGAAACTTCTTTCTGTTCTGTGCATTCAAATAACAGAGTTGAACCTTACTTTTGATTGAGCCTTTCTGAAACACTCTTTCTGTAGAAACTGCAATTGGACATTCTGAGCGCTAAGAGGCCTCTATTGGGAAAAATAATATCTTCAAATAAAAACTACACAGAAGCATTGTGTGAAACTTATTTCTGATATGTTCATTAAGCTAACAGAGTTAAACCATACTTTTGATTGCGCAGTTCTGAACACTCTTTCTGTAGAAAATGCAAGTGGGCATTCGGAGCGCTAAGAGGGTAATAGTGGAAAAAGGAATATATTCAAATATAAACTACACAGTAGCATTCTGTGAAAATTCTTTCTGTTCTGTGCATTCAACTAACAGAGTTGAACCTTACTTTTGATTGAGCCGTTCTGAAACACTCTTTCTGTAGAAACTGCAATTGGACATGCTAAGCGCTAAGAGGCCTACATTGGGAAAAAGAATATCTTCCAATAAAAACTACCCAGATGCATTCTGTGAAACTTATTTCTGATCTGTAAATTCAGTTAACAGAGATAAAACATATTTTTGATTGAGCAGTTATGAAACACTCTTTTTGTAGAAAATGCAAGTGGAGATTCGGAGCGCTAAGAGGGTAATAGTGGAAAAAGGAATGTCTTCAAATATAAACTACACAGAATCATTCGGTGAAACTTCTTTCTGATCTGTGCATTCAGCTAACAGATTTAAACCATACTTTTGATTGAGCAGATCTGAACACTCTTTCTGTAGAGAATGCAACTGGACATTTGGAGTGCTAAGAGCGTAGTAGTGGAAAAAGGAATATATTCAAATATAAACTACACAGAAGCATTCTGTGAAACTTCTTTCTGATCTGAGCATTCAGCTAACAGAGTTAAACCATACTTTTGATTGAGCAGTTTTGAAACACTCTGTCTGTAGAAAATGCAACTGGACATTCGTAGCGCTAAGTGGGTAATAGTGGAAAAAAGAATATGTTCAAATATAAACTACACAGAAGCATTGTATGAAACTTCTTTCTGTTCTGTGCATTCAACTAACAGAGTTGAACCTTACTTTTGATTGAGCCGTTCTGAAACACTCTTTCTGTAGAAACAGCAATTGGACATTCTGAGCGCTAAGAGGCCTATATTGGGAAAAAGAATGTCTACAAATAAAAACTACACAGAAGAATTGTGTGAAACTTCTTTCTGTTCTGTTTGTTCAACTAAAAGAGTTGAACCTTAGTTTTGATTGAGCCGTTCTGAAACACTCTTTCTGTAGAAAATGCAAGTGGAGATTCGGAGCGCTAAGAGGGTAATAGTGGAAAAAGGAATGTCTCCAAATATAAACTACACAGAATCATTCTGTGAAACTTCTTTCTGCTCTGTGCATTCAGCTAACAGAGTTAAACCATACTTTTGATTGAGCAGATCTGAACTCTCTTTCTGTAGAAAATGCAACTGGACATTTGGAGCGCTAAGAGAGTAGTAGTGGAAAAAGGAATATATTCAAATATAAACTACACAGAAGCATTCTGTGAAACTTCTTTCTGATCTGAGCATTCAGCTAACAGAGTTAAACCATACTTTTGATTGAGCAGTTTTGAAACACTCTGTCTGTAGAAAATGCAACTGGACATTCGTAGCGCTAAGTGGGTAATAGTGGAAAAAATAATATGTTCAAATATAAACTACACAGAAGCATTGTATGAAACTTCTTTCTGTTCTGTGCATTCAAATAACAGAGTTGAACCTTACTTTTGATTGAGCCTTTCTGAAACACTCTTTCTGTAGAAACTGCAATTGGACATTCTGAGCGCTAAGAGGCCTCTATTGGGAAAAATAATATCTTCAAATAAAAACTACACGGAAGCATTGTGTGAAACTTATTTCTGATATGTTCATTAAGCTAACAGAGTTAAACCATACTTTTGATTGCGCAGTTCTGAACACTCTTTCTGTAGAAAATGCAAGTGGGCATTCGGAGCGCTAAGAGGGTAATAGTGGAAAAAGGAATATATTCAAATATAAACTACACAGTAGCATTCTGTGAAAATTCTTTCTGTTCTGTGCATTCAACTAACAGAGTTGAACCTTACTTTTGATTGAGCCGTTCTGAAACACTCTTTCTGTAGAAACTGCAATTGGACATGCTAAGCGCTAAGAGGCCTACATTGGGAAAAAGAATATCTTCAAATAAAAACTACACAGATGCATTCTGTGAAACTTATTTCTGATCTGTAAATTCAGTTAACAGAGATAAAACATATTTTTGATTGAGCAGTTATGAAACACTCTTTTTCTAGAAAATGCAAGTGGAGATTCGGAGCGCTAAGAGGGTAATAGTGGAAAAAGGAATGTCTTCAAATATAAACTACACAGAATCATTCGGTGAAACTTCTTTCTGATCTGTGCATTCAGATAACAGAGTTAAACCATACTTTTGATTGAGCAGATCTGAACACTCTTTCTGTAGAGAATGCAACTGGACATTTGGAGTGCTAAGAGCGTAGTAGTGGAAAAAGGAATATATTCAAATATAAACTACACAGAAGCATTCTGTGAAACTTCTTTCTGATCTGAGCATTCAGCTAACAGAGTTAAACCATACTTTTGATTGAGCAGTTTTGAAACACTCTGTCTGTAGAAAATGCAACTGGACATTCGTAGCGCTAAGTGGGTAATAGTGGAAAAAAGAATATGTTCAAATATAAACTACACAGAAGCATTGTATGAAACTTCTTTCTGTTCTGTGCATTCAACTAACAGAGTTGAACCTTACTTTTGATTGAGCCGTTCTGAAACACTCTTTCTGTAGAAACAGCAATTGGACATTCTGAGCGCTAAGAGGCCTATATTGGGAAAAAGAATGTCTACAAATAAAAACTACACAGAAGAATTGTGTGAAACTTCTTTCTGTTCTGTTTGTTCAACTAAAAGAGTTGAACCTTAGTTTTGATTGAGCCGTTCTGAAACACTCTTTCTGTAGAAAATGCAAGTGGAGATTCGGAGCGCTAAGAGGGTAATAGTGGAAAAAAGAATGTCTCCAAATATAAACTACACAGAATCATTCTGTGAAACTTCTTTCTGCTCTGTGCATTCAGCTAACAGAGTTAAACCATACTTTTGATTGAGCAGATCTGAACTCTCTTTCTGTAGAAAATGCAACTGGACATTTGGAGCGCTAAGAGAATAGTAGTGGAAAAAGGAATATATTCAAATATAAACTACACAGAAGCATTCTGTGAAACTTCTTTCTGATCTGAGCATTCAGCTAACAGAGTTAAACCATACTTTTGATTCAGCAGGTTTGAAACACTCTGTCTGTAGAAAATGCAACTGGACATTCGTAGCGCTAAGTGGGTAATAGTGGAAAAAATAATATGTTCAAATATAAACTACACAGAAGCATTGTATGAAACTTCTTTCTGTTCTGTGCATTCAAATAACAGAGTTGAACCTTACTTTTGATTGAGCCTTTCTGAAACACTCTTTCTGTAGAAACTGCAATTGGACATTCTGAGCGCTAAGAGGCCTCTATTGGGAAAAATAATATCTTCAAATAAAAACTACACGGAAGCATTGTGTGAAACTTATTTCTGATATGTTCATTAAGCTAACAGAGTTAAACCATACTTTTGATTGCGCAGTTCTGAACACTCTTTCTGTAGAAAATGCAAGTGGGCATTCGGAGCGCTAAGAGGGTAATAGTGGAAAAAGGAATATATTCAAATATAAACTACACAGTAGCATTCTGTGAAAATTCTTTCTGTTCTGTGCATTCAACTAACAGAGTTGAACCTTACTTTTGATTGAGCCGTTCTGAAACACTCTTTCTGTAGAAACTGCAATTGGACATGCTAAGCGCTAAGAGGCCTACATTGGGAAAAAGAATATCTTCAAATAAAAACTACACAGATGCATTCTGTGAAACTTATTTCTGATCTGTAAATTCAGTTAACAGAGATAAAACATATTTTTGATTGAGCAGTTATGAAACACTCTTTTTCTAGAAAATGCAAGTGGAGATTCGGAGCGCTAAGAGGGTAATAGTGGAAAAAGGAATGTCTTCAAATATAAACTACACAGAATCATTCGGTGAAACTTCTTTCTGATCTGTGCATTCAGATAACAGAGTTAAACCATACTTTTGATTGAGCAGATCTGAACACTCTTTCTGTAGAGAATGCAACTGGACATTTGGAGTGCTAAGAGCGTAGTAGTGGAAAAAGGAATATATTCAAATATAAACTACACAGAAGCATTCTGTGAAACTTCTTTCTGATCTGAGCATTCAGCTAACAGAGTTAAACCATACTTTTGATTGAGCAGTTTTGAAACACTCTGTCTGTAGAAAATGCAACTGGACATTCGTAGCGCTAAGTGGGTAATAGTGGAAAAAAGAATATGTTCAAATATAAACTACACAGAAGCATTGTATGAAACTTCTTTCTGTTCTGTGCATTCAACTAACAGAGTTGAACCTTACTTTTGATTGAGCCGTTCTGAAACACTCTTTCTGTAGAAACTGCAATTGGACATTCTGAGCGCTAAGAGGCCTATATTGGGAAAAAGAATGTCTACAAATAAAAACTACACAGAAGAATTGTGTGAAACTTCTTTCTGTTCTGTTTGTTCAACTAAAAGAGTTGAACCTTAGTTTTGATTGAGCCGTTCTGAAACACTCTTTCTGTAGAAAATGCAAGTGGAGATTCGGAGCGCTAAGAGGGTAATAGTGGAAAAAGGAATGTCTCCAAATATAAACTACACAGAATCATTCTGTGAAACTTCTTTCTGCTCTGTGCATTCAGCTAACAGAGTTAAACCATACTTTTGATTGAGCAGATCTGAACTCTCTTTCTGTAGAAAATGCAACTGGACATTTGGAGCGCTAAGAGAGTAGTAGTGGAAAAAGGAATATATTCAAATATAAACTACACAGAAGCATTCTGTGAAACTTCTTTCTGATCTGAGCATTCAGCTAACAGAGTTAAACCATACTTTTGATTCAGCAGTTTTGAAACACTCTGTCTGTAGAAAATGCAACTGGACATTCGTAGCGCTAAGTGGGTAATAGTGGAAAAAAGAATATGTTCAAATATAAACTTCACAGAATCATTGTATGAAACTTCTTTCTGTTCTGTGCATTCAACTAAGCGAGTTGAACCTTACTTTTGATTGAGCCTTTCTGAAACACTCTTTCTGTAGAAACTGCAATTGGACATTCTGAGCGCTAAGAGGCCTATATTGGGAAAAATAATATCTTCAAATAAAAATTACACAGAAGCATTGTGTGAAACTTATTTCTGATATGTTCATTAAGCTAACAGAGTTAAACCATACTTTTGATTGCGCAGTTCTGAACACTCTTTCTGTAGAAAATGCAAGTGGGCATTACGAGCGCTAAGAGGTTAATAGTGGAAAAAGGAATATATTCAAATATAAACTACACAGTAGCATTCTGTGAAAATTCTTTCTGTTCTTTGCATTCAACTAACAGAGTTGAACCTTACTTTTGATTGAGCCGTTCTGAAACACTCTTTCTGTAGAAACTGCAATTGGACATGCTAAGCGCTAAGAGGCCTACATTGGGAAAAAGAATATCTTCAAATAAAAACTACACAGATGCATTCTGTGAAACTTATTTCTGATCTGTAAATTCAGTTAACAGAGATAAAACATATTTTGATTGAGCAGTTATGAAACACTCTTTTTGTAGAAAATGCAAGTGGAGATTCGGAGCGCTAAGAGGGTAATAGTGGAAAAAGGAATGTCTTCAAATATAAACTACACAGAATCATTCTGTGAAACTTCTTTCTGATCTGAGCATTCAGCTAACAGAGTTAAACCATACTTTTTATTGAGCAGATCTGAACACTCTTTCTGTAGAAAATGCAACTGGACATTTGGAGCGCTAAGAGCGTAGTAGTGGAAAAAGGAATATATTCAAATATAAACTACACAGAAGCATTCTGTGAAACTTCTTTCTGATCTGAGCATTCAGCTAACAGAGTTAAACCATACTTTTGATTGAGCAGTTTTGAAACACTCTGTCTGTAGAAAATGCAACTGGACATTCGTAGCGCTAAGTGGGTAATAGTGGAAAAAAGAATATGTTCAAATATAAACTACACAGAAGCATTGTATGAAACTTCTTTCTGTTCTGTGCATTCAACTAACAGAGTTGAACCTTACTTTTGATTGAGCCGTTATGAAACACTCTTTCTGTAGAAACAGCAATTGGACATTCTGAGCGCTAAGAGGCCTATATTGGGAAAAAGAATGTCTACAAATAAAAACTACACAGAAGAATTGTTTGAAACTTCTTTCTGTTCTGTTTGTTCAACTAAAAGAGTTGAACCTTAGTTTTGATTGAGCCGTTCTGAAACACTCTTTCTGTAGAAAATGCAAGTGGAGATTCGGAGCGCTAAGAGGGTAATAGTGGAAAAAGGAATGTCTCCAAATATAAACTACACAGAATCATTCTGTGAAACTTCTTTCTGCTCTGTGCATTCAGCTAACAGAGTTAAACCATACTTTTGATTGAGCAGATCTGAACTCTCTTTCTGTAGAAAATGCAACAGGACATTTGGAGCGCTAAGACAGTAGTAGTGGAAAAAGGAATATATTCAAATATAAACTACACAGAAGCATTCTGTGAAACTTCTTTCTGATCTGAGCATTCAGCTAACAGAGTTAAACCATACTTTTGATTGAGCAGTTTTGAAACACTCTGTCTGTAGATAATGCAACTGGACATTCGTAGCGCTAAGTGGGTAATAGTGGAAAAAAGAATATGTTCAAATATAAACTACACAGAAGCATTGTATGAAACTTCTTTCTGTTCTGTGCATTCAAATAACAGAGTTGAACCTTACTTTTGATTGAGCCTTTCTGAAACACTCTTTCTGTAGAAACTGCAATTGGACATTCTGAGCGCTAAGAGGCCTCTATTGGGAAAAATAATATCTTCAAATAAAAACTACACAGAAGCATTGTGTGAAACTTATTTCTGATATGTTCATTAAGCTAACAGAGTTAAACCATACTTTTGATTGCGCAGTTCTGAACACTCTTTCTGTAGAAAATGCAAGTGGGCATTCGGAGCGCTAAGAGGGTAATAGTGGAAAAAGGAATATATTCAAATATAAACTACACAGTAGCATTCTGTGAAAATTCTTTCTGTTCTGTGCATTCAACTAACAGAGTTGAACCTTACTTTTGATTGAGCCGTTCTGAAACACTCTTTCTGTAGAAACTGCAATTGGACATGCTAAGCGCTAAGAGGCCTACATTGGGAAAAAGAATATCTTCAAATAAAAACTACCCAGATGCATTCTGTGAAACTTATTTCTGATCTGTAAATTCAGTTAACAGAGATAAAACATATTTTTGATTGAGCAGTTATGAAACACTCTTTTTGTAGAAAATGCAAGTGGAGATTCGGAGCGCTAAGAGGGTAATAGTGGAAAAAGGAATGTCTTCAAATATAAACTACACAGAATCATTCGGTGAAACTTCTTTCTGATCTGTGCATTCAGCTAACAGAGTTAAACCATACTTTTGATTGAGCAGATCTGAACACTCTTTCTGTAGAGAATGCAACTGGACATTTGGAGCGCTAAGAGCGTAGTAGTGGAAAAAGGAATATATTCAAATATAAACTACACAGAAGCATTCTGTGAAACTTCTTTCTGATCTGAGCATTCAGCTAACAGAGTTAAACCATACTTTTGATTGAGCAGTTTTGAAACACTCTGTCTGTAGAAAATCCAACTGGACATTCGTAGCGCTAAGTGGGTAATAGTGGAAAAAAGAATATGTTCAAATATAAACTACACAGAAGCATTGTATGAAACTTCTTTCTGTTCTGTGCATTCAACAAACAGAGTTGAACCTTACTTTTGATTGAGCCGTTCTTAAACACTCTTTCTGTAGAAACTGCAATTGGACATTCTGAGCGCTAAGAGGCCTATATTGGGAAAAAGAATGTCTACAAATAAAAACTACACAGAAGAATTGTGTGAAACTTCTTTCTGTTCTGTTTGTTCAACTAAAAGAGTTGAACCTTAGTTTTGATTGAGCCGTTCTGAAACACTCTTTCTGTAGAAAATGCAAGTGGAGATTCGGAGCGCTAAGAGGGTAATAGTGGAAAAAGGAATGTCTCCAAATATAAACTACACAGAATCATTCTGTGAAACTTCTTTCTGCTCTGTGCATTCAGCTAACAGAGTTAAACCATACTTTTGATTGAGCAGATCTGAACTCTCTTTCTGTAGAAAATGCAACTGGACATTTGGAGCGCTAAGAGAGTAGTAGTGGAAAAAGGAATATATTCAAATATAAACTACACAGAAGCATTCTGTGAAACTTCTTTCTGATCTGAGCATTCAGCTAACAGAGTTAAACCATACTTTTGATTCAGCAGTTTTGAAACACTCTGTCTGTAGAAAATGCAACTGGACATTCGTAGCGCTAAGTGGGTAATAGTGGAAAAAAGAATATGTTCAAATATAAACTACACAGAAGCATTGTATGAAACTTCTTTCTGTTCTGTGCATTCAAATAACAGAGTTGAACCTTACTTTTGATTGAGCCTTTCTGAAACACTCTTTCTGTAGAAACTGCAATTGGACATTCTGAGCGCTAAGAGGCCTCTATTGGGAAAAATAATATCTTCAAATAAAAACTACACAGAAGCATTGTGTGAAACTTATTTCTGATATGTTCATTAAGCTAACAGAGTTAAACCATACTTTTGATTGCGCAGTTCTGAACACTCTTTCTGTAGAAAATGCAAGTGGGCATTCGGAGCGCTAAGAGGGTAATAGTGGAAAAAGGAATATATTCAAATATAAACTACACAGTAGCATTCTGTGAAAATTCTTTCTGTTCTGTGCATTCAACTAACAGAGTTGAACCTTACTTTTGATTGAGCCGTTCTGAAACACTCTTTCTGTAGAAACTGCAATTGGACATGCTAAGCGCTAAGAGGCCTACATTGGGAAAAAGAATATCTTCAAATAAAAACTACCCAGATGCATTCTGTGAAACTTATTTCTGATCTGTAAATTCAGTTAACAGAGATAAAACATATTTTGATTGAGCAGTTATGAAACACTCTTTTTGTAGAAAATGCAAGTGGAGATTCGGAGCGCTAAGAGGGTAATAGTGGAAAAAGGAATGTCTTCAAATATAAACTACACAGAATCATTCTGTGAAACTTCTTTCTGATCTGAGCATTCAGCTAACAGAGTTAAACCATACTTTTTATTGAGCAGATCTGAACACTCTTTCTGTAGAAAATGCAACTGGACATTTGGAGCGCTAAGAGCGTAGTAGTGGAAAAAGGAATATATTCAAATATAAACTACACAGAAGCATTCTGTGAAACTTCTTTCTGATCTGAGCATTCAGCTAACAGAGTTAAACCATACTTTTGATTGAGCAGTTTTGAAACACTCTGTCTGTAGAAAATGCAACTGGACATTCGTAGCGCTAAGTGGGTAATAGTGGAAAAAAGAATATGTTCAAATATAAACTACACAGAAACATTGTATGAAACTTCTTTCTGTTCTGTGCATTCAACTAACAGAGTTGAACCTTACTTTTGATTGAGCCGTTCTGAAACACTCTTTCTGTAGAAACAGCAATTGGACATTCTGAGCGCTAAGAGGCCTATATTGGGAAAAAGAATGTCTACAAATAAAAACTACACAGAAGAATTGTTTGAAACTTCTTTCTGTTCTGTTTGTTCAACTAAAAGAGTTGAACCTTAGTTTTGATTGAGCCGTTCTGAAACACTCTTTCTGTAGAAAATGCAAGTGGAGATTCGGAGCGCTAAGAGGGTAATAGTGGAAAAAGGAATGTCTCCAAATATAAACTACACAGAATCATTCTGTGAAACTTCTTTCTGCTCTGTGCATTCAGCTAACAGAGTTAAACCATACTTTTGATTGAGCAGATCTGAACTCTCTTTCTGTAGAAAATGCAACAGGACATTTGGAGCGCTAAGACAGTAGTAGTGGAAAAAGGAATATATTCAAATATAAACTACACAGAAGCATTCTGTGAAACTTCTTTCTGATCTGAGCATTCAGCTAACAGAGTTAAACCATACTTTTGATTGAGCAGTTTTGAAACACTCTGTCTGTAGATAATGCAACTGGACATTCGTAGCGCTAAGTGGGTAATAGTGGAAAAAAGAATATGTTCAAATATAAACTACACAGAAGCATTGTATGAAACTTCTTTCTGTTCTGTGCATTCAAATAACAGAGTTGAACCTTACTTTTGATTGAGCCTTTCTGAAACACTCTTTCTGTAGAAACTGCAATTGGACATTCTGAGCGCTAAGAGGCCTCTATTGGGAAAAATAATATCTTCAAATAAAAACTACACAGAAGCATTGTGTGAAACTTATTTCTGATATGTTCATTAAGCTAACAGAGTTAAACCATACTTTTGATTGCGCAGTTCTGAACACTCTTTCTGTAGAAAATGCAAGTGGGCATTCGGAGCGCTAAGAGGGTAATAGTGGAAAAAGGAATATATTCAAATATAAACTACACAGTAGCATTCTGTGAAAATTCTTTCTGTTCTGTGCATTCAACTAACAGAGTTGAACCTTACTTTTGATTGAGCCGTTCTGAAACACTCTTTCTGTAGAAACTGCAATTGGACATGCTAAGCGCTAAGAGGCCTACATTGGGAAAAAGAATATCTTCAAATAAAAACTACCCAGATGCATTCTGTGAAACTTATTTCTGATCTGTAAATTCAGTTAACAGAGATAAAACATATTTTTGATTGAGCAGTTATGAAACACTCTTTTTGTAGAAAATGCAAGTGGAGATTCGGAGCGCTAAGAGGGTAATAGTGGAAAAAGGAATGTCTTCAAATATAAACTACACAGAATCATTCGGTGAAACTTCTTTCTGATCTGTGCATTCAGCTAACAGAGTTAAACCATACTTTTGATTGAGCAGATCTGAACACTCTTTCTGTAGAGAATGCAACTGGACATTTGGAGCGCTAAGAGCGTAGTAGTGGAAAAAGGAATATATTCAAATATAAACTACACAGAAGCATTCTGTGAAACTTCTTTCTGATCTGAGCATTCAGCTAACAGAGTTAAACCATACTTTTGATTGAGCAGTTTTGAAACACTCTGTCTGTAGAAAATCCAACTGGACATTCGTAGCGCTAAGTGGGTAATAGTGGAAAAAAGAATATGTTCAAATATAAACTACACAGAAGCATTGTATGAAACTTCTTTCTGTTCTGTGCATTCAACAAACAGAGTTGAACCTTACTTTTGATTGAGCCGTTCTTAAACACTCTTTCTGTAGAAACTGCAATTGGACATTCTGAGCGCTAAGAGGCCTATATTGGGAAAAAGAATGTCTACAAATAAAAACTACACAGAAGAATTGTGTGAAACTTCTTTCTGTTCTGTTTGTTCAACTAAAAGAGTTGAACCTTAGTTTTGATTGAGCCGTTCTGAAACACTCTTTCTGTAGAAAATGCAAGTGGAGATTCGGAGCGCTAAGAGGGTAATAGTGGAAAAAGGAATGTCTCCAAATATAAACTACACAGAATCATTCTGTGAAACTTCTTTCTGCTCTGTGCATTCAGCTAACAGAGTTAAACCATACTTTTGATTGAGCAGATCTGAACTCTCTTTCTGTAGAAAATGCAACTGGACATTTGGAGCGCTAAGAGAGTAGTAGTGGAAAAAGGAATATATTCAAATATAAACTACACAGAAGCATTCTGTGAAACTTCTTTCTGATCTGAGCATTCAGCTAACAGAGTTAAACCATACTTTTGATTCAGCAGTTTTGAAACACTCTGTCTGTAGAAAATGCAACTGGACATTCGTAGCGCTAAGTGGGTAATAGTGGAAAAAAGAATATGTTCAAATATAAACTACACAGAAGCATTGTATGAAACTTCTTTCTGTTCTGTGCATTCAAATAACAGAGTTGAACCTTACTTTTGATTGAGCCTTTCTGAAACACTCTTTCTGTAGAAACTGCAATTGGACATTCTGAGCGCTAAGAGGCCTCTATTGGGAAAAATAATATCTTCAAATAAAAACGACACAGAAGCATTGTGTGAAACTTATTTCTGATATGTTCATTAAGCTAACAGAGTTAAACCATACTTTTGATTGCGCAGTTCTGAACACTCTTTCTGTAGAAAATGCAAGTGGGCATTCGGAGCGCTAAGAGGGTAATAGTGGAAAAAGGAATATATTCAAATATAAACTACACAGTAGCATTCTGTGAAAATTCTTTCTGTTCTGTGCATTCAACTAACAGAGTTGAACCTTACTTTTGATTGAGCCGTTCTGAAACACTCTTTCTGTAGAAACTGCAATTGGACATGCTAAGCGCTAAGAGGCCTACATTGGGAAAAAGAATATCTTCAAATAAAAACTACCCAGATGCATTCTGTGAAACTTATTTCTGATCTGTAAATTCAGTTAACAGAGATAAAACATATTTTGATTGAGCAGTTATGAAACACTCTTTTTGTAGAAAATGCAAGTGGAGATTCGGAGCGCTAAGAGGGTAATAGTGGAAAAAGGAATGTCTTCAAATATAAACTACACAGAATCATTCTGTGAAACTTCTTTCTGATCTGAGCATTCAGCTAACAGAGTTAAACCATACTTTTTATTGAGCAGATCTGAACACTCTTTCTGTAGAAAATGCAACTGGACATTTGGAGCGCTAAGAGCGTAGTAGTGGAAAAAGGAATATATTCAAATATAAACTACACAGAAGCATTCTGTGAAACTTCTTTCTGATCTGAGCATTCAGCTAACAGAGTTAAACCATACTTTTGATTGAGCAGTTTTGAAACACTCTGTCTGTAGAAAATGCAACTGGACATTCGTAGCGCTAAGTGGGTAATAGTGGAAAAAAGAATATGTTCAAATATAAACTACACAGAAACATTGTATGAAACTTCTTTCTGTTCTGTGCATTCAACTAACAGAGTTGAACCTTACTTTTGATTGAGCCGTTCTGAAACACTCTTTCTGTAGAAACAGCAATTGGACATTCTGAGCGCTAAGAGGCCTATATTGGGAAAAAGAATGTCTACAAATAAAAACTACACAGAAGAATTGTGTGAAACCTCTTTCTGTTCTGTTTGTTCAACTAAAAGAGTTGAACCTTAGTTTTGATTGAGCCGTTCTGAAACACTCTTTCTGTAGAAAATGCAAGTGGCCATTCGGAGCGCTAAGAGGGTAATAGTGGAAAAGGGAATGTCTCCAAATATAAACTACACAGAATCATTCTGTGAAACTTCTTTCTGCTCTGTGCATTCAGCTAACAGAGTTAAACCATACTTTTGATTGAGCAGATCTGAACTCTCTTTCTGTAGAAAATGCAACTGGACATTTGGAGCGCTAAGAGAGTAGTAGTGGAAAAAGGAATATATTCAAATATAAACTACACAGAAGCATTCTGTGAAACTTCTTTCTGATCTGAGCATTCAGCTAACAGAGTTAAACCATACTTTTGATTGAGCAGTTTTGAAACACTCTGTCTGTAGAAAATGCAACTGGACATTCGTAGCGCTAAGTGGGTAATAGTGGAAAAAATAATATGTTCAAATATAAACTACACAGAAGCATTGTATGAAACTTCTTTCTGTTCTGTGCATTCAAATAACAGAGTTGAACCTTACTTTTGATTGAGCCTTTCTGAAACACTCTTTCTGTAGAAACTGCAATTGGACATTCTGAGCGCTAAGAGGCCTCTATTGGGAAAAATAATATCTTCAAATAAAAACTACACGGAAGCATTGTGTGAAACTTATTTCTGATATGTTCATTAAGCTAACAGAGTTAAACCATACTTTTGATTGCGCAGTTCTGAACACTCTTTCTGTAGAAAATGCAAGTGGGCATTCGGAGCGCTAAGAGGGTAATAGTGGAAAAAGGAATATATTCAAATATAAACTACACAGTAGCATTCTGTGAAAATTCTTTCTGTTCTGTGCATTCAACTAACAGAGTTGAACCTTACTTTTGATTGAGCCGTTCTGAAACACTCTTTCTGTAGAAACTGCAATTGGACATGCTAAGCGCTAAGAGGCCTACATTGGGAAAAAGAATATCTTCAAATAAAAACTACCCAGATGCATTCTGTGAAACTTATTTCTGATCTGTAAATTCAGTTAACAGAGATAAAACATATTTTTGATTGAGCAGTTATGAAACACTCTTTTTGTAGAAAATGCAAGTGGAGATTCGGAGCGCTAAGAGGGTAATAGTGGAAAAAGGAATGTCTTCAAATATAAACTACACAGAATCATTCGGTGAAACTTCTTTCTGATCTGTGCATTCAGCTAACAGAGTTAAACCATACTTTTGATTGAGCAGATCTGAACACTCTTTCTGTAGAGAATGCAACTGGACATTTGGAGCGCTAAGAGCGTAGTAGTGGAAAAAGGAATATATTCAAATATAAACTACACAGAAGCATTCTGTGAAACTTCTTTCTGATCTGAGCATTCAGCTAACAGAGTTAAACCATACTTTTGATTGAGCAGTTTTGAAACACTCTGTCTGTAGAAAATCCAACTGGACATTCGTAGCGCTAAGTGGGTAATAGTGGAAAAAAGAATATGTTCAAATATAAACTACACAGAAGCATTGTATGAAACTTCTTTCTGTTCTGTGCATTCAACAAACAGAGTTGAACCTTACTTTTGATTGAGCCGTTCTTAAACACTCTTTCTGTAGAAACTGCAATTGGACATTCTGAGCGCTAAGAGGCCTATATTGGGAAAAAGAATGTCTACAAATAAAAACTACACAGAAGAATTGTGTGAAACTTCTTTCTGTTCTGTTTGTTCAACTAAAAGAGTTGAACCTTAGTTTTGATTGAGCCGTTCTGAAACACTCTTTCTGTAGAAAATGCAAGTGGAGATTCGGAGCGCTAAGAGGGTAATAGTGGAAAAAGGAATGTCTCCAAATATAAACTACACAGAATCATTCTGTGAAACTTCTTTCTGCTCTGTGCATTCGGCTAACAGAGTTAAACCATACTTTTGATTGAGCAGATCTGAACTCTCTTTCTGTAGAAAATGCAACTGGACATTTGGAGCGCTAAGAGAGTAGTAGTGGAAAAAGGAATATATTCAAATATAAACTACACAGAAGCATTCTGTGAAACTTCTTTCTGATCTGAGCATTCAGCTAACAGAGTTAAACCATACTTTTGATTCAGCAGTTTTGAAACACTCTGTCTGTAGAAAATGCAACTGGACATTCGTAGCGCTAAGTGGGTAATAGTGGAAAAAAGAATATGTTCAAATATAAACTACACAGAAGCATTGTATGAAACTTCTTTCTGTTCTGTGCATTCAAATAACAGAGTTGAACCTTACTTTTGATTGAGCCTTTCTGAAACACTCTTTCTGTAGAAACTGCAATTGGACATTCTGAGCGCTAAGAGGCCTCTATTGGGAAAAATAATATCTTCAAATAAAAACTACACAGAAGCATTGTGTGAAACTTATTTCTGATATGTTCATTAAGCTAACAGAGTTAAACCATACTTTTGATTGCGCAGTTCTGAACACTCTTTCTGTAGAAAATGCAAGTGGGCATTCGGAGCGCTAAGAGGGTAATAGTGGAAAAAGGAATATATTCAAATATAAACTACACAGTAGCATTCTGTGAAAATTCTTTCTGTTCTGTGCATTCAACTAACAGAGTTGAACCTTACTTTTGATTGAGCCGTTCTGAAACACTCTTTCTGTAGAAACTGCAATTGGACATGCTAAGCGCTAAGAGGCCTACATTGGGAAAAAGAATATCTTCAAATAAAAACTACCCAGATGCATTCTGTGAAACTTATTTCTGATCTGTAAATTCAGTTAACAGAGATAAAACATATTTTGATTGAGCAGTTATGAAACACTCTTTTTGTAGAAAATGCAAGTGGAGATTCGGAGCGCTAAGAGGGTAATAGTGGAAAAAGGAATGTCTTCAAATATAAACTACACAGAATCATTCTGTGAAACTTCTTTCTGATCTGAGCATTCAGCTAACAGAGTTAAACCATACTTTTTATTGAGCAGATCTGAACACTCTTTCTGTAGAAAATGCAACTGGACATTTGGAGCGCTAAGAGCGTAGTAGTGGAAAAAGGAATATATTCAAATATAAACTACACAGAAGCATTCTGTGAAACTTCTTTCTGATCTGAGCATTCAGCTAACAGAGTTAAACCATACTTTTGATTGAGCAGTTTTGAAACACTCTGTCTGTAGAAAATGCAACTGGACATTCGTAGCGCTAAGTGGGTAATAGTGGAAAAAAGAATATGTTCAAATATAAACTACACAGAAACATTGTATGAAACTTCTTTCTGTTCTGTGCATTCAACTAACAGAGTTGAACCTTACTTTTGATTGAGCCGTTCTGAAACACTCTTTCTGTAGAAACAGCAATTGGACATTCTGAGCGCTAAGAGGCCTATATTGGGAAAAAGAATGTCTACAAATAAAAACTACACAGAAGAATTGTGTGAAACCTCTTTCTGTTCTGTTTGTTCAACTAAAAGAGTTGAACCTTAGTTTTGATTGAGCCGTTCTGAAACACTCTTTCTGTAGAAAATGCAAGTGGCGATTCGGAGCGCTAAGAGGGTAATAGTGGAAAAGGGAATGTCTCCAAATATAAACTACACAGAATCATTCTGTGAAACTTCTTTCTGCTCTGTGCATTCAGCTAACAGAGTTAAACCATACTTTTGATTGAGCAGATCTGAACTCTCTTTCTGTAGAAAATGCAACTGGACATTTGGAGCGCTAAGAGAGTAGTAGTGGAAAAAGGAATATATTCAAATATAAACTACACAGAAGCATTCTGTGAAACTTCTTTCTGATCTGAGCATTCAGCTAACAGAGTTAAACCATACTTTTGATTGAGCAGTTTTGAAACACTCTGTCTGTAGAAAATGCAACTGGACATTCGTAGCGCTAAGTGGGTAATAGTGGAAAAAATAATATGTTCAAATATAAACTACACAGAAGCATTGTATGAAACTTCTTTCTGTTCTGTGCATTCAAATAACAGAGTTGAACCTTACTTTTGATTGAGCCTTTCTGAAACACTCTTTCTGTAGAAACTGCAATTGGACATTCTGAGCGCTAAGAGGCCTCTATTGGGAAAAATAATATCTTCAAATAAAAACTACACGGAAGCATTGTGTGAAACTTATTTCTGATATGTTCATTAAGCTAACAGAGTTAAACCATACTTTTGATTGCGCAGTTCTGAACACTCTTTCTGTAGAAAATGCAAGTGGGCATTCGGAGCGCTAAGAGGGTAATAGTGGAAAAAGGAATATATTCAAATATAAACTACACAGTAGCATTCTGTGAAAATTCTTTCTGTTCTGTGCATTCAACTAACAGAGTTGAACCTTACTTTTGATTGAGCCGTTCTGAAACACTCTTTCTGTAGAAACTGCAATTGGACATGCTAAGCGCTAAGAGGCCTACATTGGGAAAAAGAATATCTTCAAATAAAAACTACCCAGATGCATTCTGTGAAACTTATTTCTGATCTGTAAATTCAGTTAACAGAGATAAAACATATTTTTGATTGAGCAGTTATGAAACACTCTTTTTGTAGAAAATGCAAGTGGAGATTCGGAGCGCTAAGAGGGTAATAGTGGAAAAAGGAATGTCTTCAAATATAAACTACACAGAATCATTCGGTGAAACTTCTTTCTGATCTGTGCATTCAGCTAACAGAGTTAAACCATACTTTTGATTGAGCAGATCTGAACACTCTTTCTGTAGAGAATGCAACTGGACATTTGGAGCGCTAAGAGCGTAGTAGTGGAAAAAGGAATATATTCAAATATAAACTACACAGAAGCATTCTGTGAAACTTCTTTCTGATCTGAGCATTCAGCTAACAGAGTTAAACCATACTTTTGATTGAGCAGTTTTGAAACACTCTGTCTGTAGAAAATCCAACTGGACATTCGTAGCGCTAAGTGGGTAATAGTGGAAAAAAGAATATGTTCAAATATAAACTACACAGAAGCATTGTATGAAACTTCTTTCTGTTCTGTGCATTCAACAAACAGAGTTGAACCTTACTTTTGATTGAGCCGTTCTTAAACACTCTTTCTGTAGAAACTGCAATTGGACATTCTGAGCGCTAAGAGGCCTATATTGGGAAAAAGAATGTCTACAAATAAAAACTACACAGAAGAATTGTGTGAAACTTCTTTCTGTTCTGTTTGTTCAACTAAAAGAGTTGAACCTTAGTTTTGATTGAGCCGTTCTGAAACACTCTTTCTGTAGAAAATGCAAGTGGAGATTCGGAGCGCTAAGAGGGTAATAGTGGAAAAAGGAATGTCTCCAAATATAAACTACACAGAATCATTCTGTGAAACTTCTTTCTGCTCTGTGCATTCAGCTAACAGAGTTAAACCATACTTTTGATTGAGCAGATCTGAACTCTCTTTCTGTAGAAAATGCAACTGGACATTTGGAGCGCTAAGAGAGTAGTAGTGGAAAAAGGAATATATTCAAATATAAACTACACAGAAGCATTCTGTGAAACTTCTTTCTGATCTGAGCATTCAGCTAACAGAGTTAAACCATACTTTTGATTCAGCAGTTTTGAAACACTCTGTCTGTAGAAAATGCAACTGGACATTCGTAGCGCTAAGTGGGTAATAGTGGAAAAAAGAATATATTCAAATATAAACTACACAGAAGCATTGTATGAAACTTCTTTCTGTTCTGTGCATTCAAATAACAGAGTTGAACCTTACTTTTGATTGAGCCTTTCTGAAACACTCTTTCTGTAGAAACTGCAATTGGACATTCTGAGCGCTAAGAGGCCTCTATTGGGAAAAATAATATCTTCAAATAAAAACTACACAGAAGCATTGTGTGAAACTTATTTCTGATATGTTCATTAAGCTAACAGAGTTAAACCATACTTTTGATTGCGCAGTTCTGAACACTCTTTCTGTAGAAAATGCAAGTGGGCATTCGGAGCGCTAAGAGGGTAATAGTGGAAAAAGGAATATATTCAAATATAAACTACACAGTAGCATTCTGTGAAAATTCTTTCTGTTCTGTGCATTCAACTAACAGAGTTGAACCTTACTTTTGATTGAGCCGTTCTGAAACACTCTTTCTGTAGAAACTGCAATTGGACATGCTAAGCGCTAAGAGGCCTACATTGGGAAAAAGAATATCTTCAAATAAAAACTACCCAGATGCATTCTGTGAAACTTATTTCTGATCTGTAAATTCAGTTAACAGAGATAAAACATATTTTGATTGAGCAGTTATGAAACACTCTTTTTGTAGAAAATGCAAGTGGAGATTCGGAGCGCTAAGAGGGTAATAGTGGAAAAAGGAATGTCTTCAAATATAAACTACACAGAATCATTCTGTGAAACTTCTTTCTGATCTGAGCATTCAGCTAACAGAGTTAAACCATACTTTTTATTGAGCAGATCTGAACACTCTTTCTGTAGAAAATGCAACTGGACATTTGGAGCGCTAAGAGCGTAGTAGTGGAAAAAGGAATATATTCAAATATAAACTACACAGAAGCATTCTGTGAAACTTCTTTCTGATCTGAGCATTCAGCTAACAGAGTTAAACCATACTTTTGATTGAGCAGTTTTGAAACACTCTGTCTGTAGAAAATGCAACTGGACATTCGTAGCGCTAAGTGGGTAATAGTGGAAAAAAGAATATGTTCAAATATAAACTACAAAGAAACATTGTATGAAACTTCTTTCTGTTCTGTGCATTCAACTAACAGAGTTGAACCTTACTTTTGATTGAGCCGTTCTGAAACACTCTTTCTGTAGAAACAGCAATTGGACATTCTGAGCGCTAAGAGGCCTATATTGGGAAAAAGAATGTCTACAAATAAAAACTACACAGAAGAATTGTGTGAAACTTCTTTCTGTTCTGTTTGTTCAACTAAAAGAGTTGAACCTTAGTTTTGATTGAGCCGTTCTGAAACACTCTTTCTGTAGAAAATGCAAGTGGCGATTCCGAGCGCTAAGAGGGTAATAGTGGAAAAGGGAATGTCTCCAAATATAAACTACACAGAATCATTCTGTGAAACTTCTTTCTGCTCTGTGCATTCAGCTAACAGAGTTAAACCATACTTTTGATTGAGCAGATCTGAACTCTCTTTCTGTAGAAAATGCAACTGGACATTTGGAGCGCTAAGAGAGTAGTAGTGGAAAAAGGAATATATTCAAATATAAACTACACAGAAGCATTCTGTGAAACTTCTTTCTGATCTGAGCATTCAGCTAACAGAGTTAAACCATACTTTTGATTGAGCAGTTTTGAAACACTCTGTCTGTAGAAAATGCAACTGGACATTCGTAGCGCTAAGCGGGTAATAGTGGAAAAAATAATATGTTCAAATATAAACTACACAGAAGCATTGTATGAAACTTCTTTCTGTTCTGTGCATTCAAATAACAGAGTTGAACCTTACTTTTGATTGAGCCTTTCTGAAACACTCTTTCTGTAGAAACTGCAATTGGACATTCTGAGCGCTAAGAGGCCTCTATTGGGAAAAATAATATCTTCAAATAAAAACTACACGGAAGCATTGTGTGAAACTTATTTCTGATATGTTCATTAAGCTAACAGAGTTAAACCATACTTTTGATTGCGCAGTTCTGAACACTCTTTCTGTAGAAAATGCAAGTGGGCATTCGGAGCGCTAAGAGGGTAATAGTGGAAAAAGGAATATATTCAAATATAAACTACACAGTAGCATTCTGTGAAAATTCTTTCTGTTCTGTGCATTCAACTAACAGAGTTGAACCTTACTTTTGATTGAGCCGTTCTGAAACACTCTTTCTGTAGAAACTGCAATTGGACATGCTAAGCGCTAAGAGGCCTACATTGGGAAAAAGAATATCTTCAAATAAAAACTACCCAGATGCATTCTGTGAAACTTATTTCTGATCTGTAAATTCAGTTAACAGAGATAAAACATATTTTTGATTGAGCAGTTATGAAACACTCTTTTTCTAGAAAATGCAAGTGGAGATTCGGAGCGCTAAGAGGGTAATAGTGGAAAAAGGAATGTCTTCAAATATAAACTACACAGAATCATTCGGTGAAACTTCTTTCTGATCTGTGCATTCAGATAACAGAGTTGAACCATACTTTTGATTGAGCAGATCTGAACACTCTTTCTGTAGAGAATGCAACTGGACATTTGGAGTGCTAAGAGCGTAGTAGTGGAAAAAGGAATATATTCAAATATAAACTACACAGAAGCATTCTGTGAAACTTCTTTCTGATCTGAGCATTCAGCTAACAGAGTTAAACCATACTTTTGATTGAGCAGTTTTGAAACACTCTGTCTGTAGAAAATGCAACTGGACATTCGTAGCGCTAAGTGGGTAATAGTGGAAAAAAGAATATGTTCAAATATAAACTACACAGAAGCATTGTATGAAACTTCTTTCTGTTCTGTGCATTCAACTAACAGAGTTGAACCTTACTTTTGATTGAGCCGTTCTGAAACACTCTTTCTGTAGAAACTGCAATTGGACATTCTGAGCGCTAAGAGGCCTATATTGGGAAAAAGAATGTCTACAAATAAAAACTACACAGAAGAATTGTGTGAAACTTCTTTCTGTTCTGTTTGTTCAACTAAAAGAGTTGAACCTTAGTTTTGATTGAGCCGTTCTGAAACACTCTTTCTGTAGAAAATGCAAGTGGAGATTCGGAGCGCTAAGAGGGTAATAGTGGAAAAAGGAATGTCTCCAAATATAAACTACACAGAACCATTCTGTGAAACTTCTTTCTGCTCTGTGCATTCAGCTAACAGAGTTAAACCATACTTTTGATTGAGCAGATCTGAACTCTCTTTCTGTAGAAAATGCAACTGGACATTTGGAGCGCTAAGAGAGTAGTAGTGGAAAAAGGAATATATTCAAATATAAACTACACAGAAGCATTCTGTGAAACTTCTTTCTGATCTGAGCATTCAGCTAACAGAGTTAAACCATACTTTTGATTCAGCAGTTTTGAAACACTCTGTCTGTAGAAAATGCAACTGGACATTCGTAGCGCTAAGTGGGTAATAGTGGAAAAAAGAATATGTTCAAATATAAACTTCACAGAATCATTGTATGAAACTTCTTTCTGTTCTGTGCATTCAACTAACCGAGTTGAACCTTACTTTTGATTGAGCCTTTCTGAAACACTCTTTCTGTAGAAACTGCAATTGGACATTCTGAGCGCTAAGAGGCCTATATTGGGAAAAATAATATCTTCAAAGAAAAATTACACAGAAGCATTGTGTGAAACTTATTTCTGATATGTTCATTAAGCTAACAGAGTTAAACCATACTTTTGATTGCGCAGTTCTGAACACTCTTTCTGTAGAAAATGCAAGTGGGCATTCGGAGCGCTAAGAGGTTAATAGTGGAAAAAGGAATATATTCAAATATAAACTACACAGTAGCATTCTGTGAAAATTCTTTCTGTTCTGTGCATTCAACTAACAGAGTTGAACCTTACTTTTGATTGAGCCGTTCTGAAACACTCTTTCTGTAGAAACTGCAATTGGACATGCTAAGCGCTAAGAGGCCTACATTGGGAAAAAGAATATCTTCAAATAAAAACTACACAGATGCATTCTGTGAAACTTATTTCTGATCTGTAAATTCAGTTAACAGAGATAAAACATATTTTGATTGAGCAGTTATGAAACACTCTTTTTGTAGAAAATGCAAGTGGAGATTCGGAGCGCTAAGAGGGTAATAGTGGAAAAAGGAATGTCTTCAAATATAAACTACACAGAATCATTCTGTGAAACTTCTTTCTGATCTGAGCATTCAGCTAACAGAGTTAAACCATACTTTTTATTGAGCAGATCTGAACACTCTTTCTGTAGAAAATGCAACTGGACATTTGGAGCGCTAAGAGCGTAGTAGTGGAAAAAGGAATATATTCAAATATAAACTACACAGAAGCATTCTGTGAAACTTCTTTCTGATCTGAGCATTCAGCTAACAGAGTTAAACCATACTTTTGATTGAGCAGTTTTGAAACACTCTGTCTGTAGAAAATGCAACTGGACATTCGTAGCGCTAAGTGGGTAATAGTGGAAAAAAGAATATGTTCAAATATAAACTACACAGAAGCATTGTATGAAACTTCTTTCTGTTCTGTGCATTCAACTAACAGAGTTGAACCTTACTTTTGATTGAGCCGTTCTGAAACACTCTTTCTGTAGAAACAGCAATTGGACATTCTGAGCGCTAAGAGGCCTATATTGGGAAAAAGAATGTCTACAAATAAAAACTACACAGAAGAATTGTGTGAAACTTCTTTCTGTTCTGTTTGTTCAACTAAAAGAGTTGAACCTTAGTTTTGATTGAGCCGTTCTGAAACACTCTTTCTGTAGAAAATGCAAGTGGAGATTCGGAGCGCTAAGAGGGTAATAGTGGAAAAAGGAATGTCTCCAAATATAAACTACACAGAATCATTCTGTGAAACTTCTTTCTGCTCTGTGCATTCAGCTAACAGAGTTAAACCATACTTTTGATTGAGCAGATCTGAACTCTCTTTCTGTAGAAAATGCAACAGGACATTTGGAGCGCTAAGAGAGTAGTAGTGGAAAAAGGAATATATTCAAATATAAACTACACAGAAGCATTCTGTGAAACTTCTTTCTGATCTGAGCATTCAGCTAACAGAGTTAAACCATACTTTTGATTGAGCAGTTTTGAAACACTCTGTCTGTAGATAATGCAACTGGACATTCGTAGCGCTAAGTGGGTAATAGTGGAAAAAAGAATATGTTCAAATATAAACTACACAGAAGCATTGTATGAAACTTCTTTCTGTTCTGTGCATTCAAATAACAGAGTTGAACCTTACTTTTGATTGAGCCTTTCTGAAACACTCTTTCTGTAGAAACTGCAATTGGACATTCTGAGCGCTAAGAGGCCTCTATTGGGAAAAATAATATCTTCAAATAAAAACTACACAGAAGCATTGTGTGAAACTTATTTCTGATATGTTCATTAAGCTAACAGAGTTAAACCATACTTTTGATTGCGCAGTTCTGAACACTCTTTCTGTAGAAAATGCAAGTGGGCATTCGGAGCGCTAAGAGGGTAATAGTGGAAAAAGGAATATATTCAAATATAAACTACACAGTAGCATTCTGTGAAAATTCTTTCTGTTCTGTGCATTCAACTAACAGAGTTGAACCTTACTTTTGATTGAGCCGTTCTGAAACACTCTTTCTGTAGAAACTGCAATTGGACATGCTAAGCGCTAAGAGGCCTACATTGGGAAAAAGAATATCTTCAAATAAAAACTACCCAGATGCATTCTGTGAAACTTATTTCTGATCTGTAAATTCAGTTAACAGAGATAAAACATATTTTTGATTGAGCAGTTATGAAACACTCTTTTTGTAGAAAATGCAAGTGGAGATTCGGAGCGCTAAGAGGGTAATAGTGGAAAAAGGAATGTCTTCAAATATAAACTACACAGAATCATTCTGTGAAACTTCTTTCTGATCTGAGCATTCAGCTAACAGAGTTAAACCATACTTTTTATTGAGCAGATCTGAACACTCTTTCTGTAGAAAATGCAACTGGACATTTGGAGCGCTAAGAGCGTAGTAGTGGAAAAAGGAATATATTCAAATATAAACTACACAGAAGCATTCTGTGAAACTTCTTTCTGATCTGAGCATTCAGCTAACAGAGTTAAACCATACTTTTGATTGAGCAGTTTTGAAACACTCTGTCTGTAGAAAATGCAACTGGACATTCGTAGCGCTAAGTGGGTAATAGTGGAAAAAAGAATATGTTCAAATATAAACTACACAGAAACATTGTATGAAACTTCTTTCTGTTCTGTGCATTCAACTAACAGAGTTGAACCTTACTTTTGATTGAGCCGTTCTGAAACACTCTTTCTGTAGAAACAGCAATTGGACATTCTGAGCGCTAAGAGGCCTATATTGGGAAAAAGAATGTCTACAAATAAAAACTACACAGAAGAATTGTGTGAAACCTCTTTCTGTTCTGTTTGTTCAACTAAAAGAGTTGAACCTTAGTTTTGATTGAGCCGTTCTGAAACACTCTTTCTGTAGAAAATGCAAGTGGCGATTCGGAGCGCTAAGAGGGTAATAGTGGAAAAGGGAATGTCTCCAAATATAAACTACACAGAATCATTCTGTGAAACTTCTTTCTGCTCTGTGCATTCAGCTAACAGAGTTAAACCATACTTTTGATTGAGCAGATCTGAACTCTCTTTCTGTAGAAAATGCAACTGGACATTTGGAGCGCTAAGAGAGTAGTAGTGGAAAAAGGAATATATTCAAATATAAACTACACAGAAGCATTCTGTGAAACTTCTTTCTGATCTGAGCATTCAGCTAACAGAGTTAAACCATACTTTTGATTGAGCAGTTTTGAAACACTCTGTCTGTAGAAAATGCAACTGGACATTCGTAGCGCTAAGTGGGTAATAGTGGAAAAAATAATATGTTCAAATATAAACTACACAGAAGCATTGTATGAAACTTCTTTCTGTTCTGTGCATTCAAATAACAGAGTTGAACCTTACTTTTGATTGAGCCTTTCTGAAACACTCTTTCTGTAGAAACTGCAATTGGACATTCTGAGCGCTAAGAGGCCTCTATTGGGAAAAATAATATCTTCAAATAAAAACTACACGGAAGCATTGTGTGAAACTTATTTCTGATATGTTCATTAAGCTAACAGAGTTAAACCATACTTTTGATTGCGCAGTTCTGAACACTCTTTCTGTAGAAAATGCAAGTGGGCATTCGGAGCGCTAAGAGGGTAATAGTGGAAAAAGGAATATATTCAAATATAAACTACACAGTAGCATTCTGTGAAAATTCTTTCTGTTCTGTGCATTCAACTAACAGAGTTGAACCTTACTTTTGATTGAGCCGTTCTGAAACACTCTTTCTGTAGAAACTGCAATTGGACATGCTAAGCGCTAAGAGGCCTACATTGGGAAAAAGAATATCTTCAAATAAAAACTACCCAGATGCATTCTGTGAAACTTATTTCTGATCTGTAAATTCAGTTAACAGAGATAAAACATATTTTTGATTGAGCAGTTATGAAACACTCTTTTTGTAGAAAATGCAAGTGGAGATTCGGAGCGCTAAGAGGGTAATAGTGGAAAAAGGAATGTCTTCAAATATAAACTACACAGAATCATTCGGTGAAACTTCTTTCTGATCTGTGCATTCAGCTAACAGAGTTAAACCATACTTTTGATTGAGCAGATCTGAACACTCTTTCTGTAGAGAATGCAACTGGACATTTGGAGCGCTAAGAGCGTAGTAGTGGAAAAAGGAATATATTCAAATATAAACTACACAGAAGCATTCTGTGAAACTTCTTTCTGATCTGAGCATTCAGCTAACAGAGTTAAACCATACTTTTGATTGAGCAGTTTTGAAACACTCTGTCTGTAGAAAATCCAACTGGACATTCGTAGCGCTAAGTGGGTAATAGTGGAAAAAAGAATATGTTCAAATATAAACTACACAGAAGCATTGTATGAAACTTCTTTCTGTTCTGTGCATTCAACAAACAGAGTTGAACCTTACTTTTGATTGAGCCGTTCTTAAACACTCTTTCTGTAGAAACTGCAATTGGACATTCTGAGCGCTAAGAGGCCTATATTGGGAAAAAGAATGTCTACAAATAAAAACTACACAGAAGAATTGTGTGAAACTTCTTTCTCTTCTGTTTGTTCAACTAAAGGAGTTGAACCTTAGTTTTGATTGAGCCGTTCTGAAACACTCTTTCTGTAGAAAATGCAAGTGGAGATTCGGAGCGCTAAGAGGGTAATAGTGGAAAAAGGAATGTCTCCAAATATAAACTACACAGAATCATTCTGTGAAACTTCTTTCTGCTCTGTGCATTCAGCTAACAGAGTTAAACCATACTTTTGATTGAGCAGATCTGAACTCTCTTTCTGTAGAAAATGCAACTGGACATTTGGAGCGCTAAGAGAGTAGTAGTGGAAAAAGGAATATATTCAAATATAAACTACACAGAAGCATTCTGTGAAACTTCTTTCTGATCTGAGCATTCAGCTAACAGAGTTAAACCATACATTTGATTCAGCAGTTTTGAAACACTCTGTCTGTAGAAAATGCAACTGGACATTCGTAGCGCTAAGTGGGTAATAGTGGAAAAAAGAATATGTTCAAATATAAACTACACAGAAGCATTGTATGAAACTTCTTTCTGTTCTGTGCATTCAAATAACAGAGTTGAACCTTACTTTTGATTGAGCCTTTCTGAAACACTCTTTCTGTAGAAACTGCAATTGGACATTCTGAGCGCTAAGAGGCCTCTATTGGGAAAAATAATATCTTCAAATAAAAACTACACAGAAGCATTGTGTGAAACTTATTTCTGATATGTTCATTAAGCTAACAGAGTTAAACCATACTTTTGATTGCGCAGTTCTGAACACTCTTTCTGTAGAAAATGCAAGTGGGCATTCGGAGCGCTAAGAGGGTAATAGTGGAAAAAGGAATATATTCAAATATAAACTACACAGTAGCATTCTGTGAAAATTCTTTCTGTTCTGTGCATTCAACTAACAGAGTTGAACCTTACTTTTGATTGAGCCGTTCTGAAACACTCTTTCTGTAGAAACTGCAATTGGACATGCTAAGCGCTAAGAGGCCTACATTGGGAAAAAGAATATCTTCAAATAAAAACTACCCAGATGCATTCTGTGAAACTTATTTCTGATCTGTAAATTCAGTTAACAGAGATAAAACATATTTTGATTGAGCAGTTATGAAACACCCTTTTTGTAGAAAATGCAAGTGGAGATTCGGAGCGCTAAGAGGGTAATAGTGGAAAAAGGAATGTCTTCAAATATAAACTACACAGAATCATTCTGTGAAACTTCTTTCTGATCTGAGCATTCAGCTAACAGAGTTAAACCATACTTTTTATTGAGCAGATCTGAACACTCTTTCTGTAGAAAATGCAACTGGACATTTGGAGCGCTAAGAGCGTAGTAGTGGAAAAAGGAATATATTCAAATATAAACTACACAGAAGCATTCTGTGAAACTTCTTTCTGATCTGAGCATTCAGCTAACAGAGTTAAACCATACTTTTGATTGAGCAGTTTTGAAACACTCTGTCTGTAGAAAATGCAACTGGACATTCGTAGCGCTAAGTGGGTAATAGTGGAAAAAAGAATATGTTCAAATATAAACTACAAAGAAACATTGTATGAAACTTCTTTCTGTTCTGTGCATTCAACTAACAGAGTTGAACCTTACTTTTGATTGAGCCGTTCTGAAACACTCTTTCTGTAGAAACAGCAATTGGACATTCTGAGCGCTAAGAGGCCTATATTGGGAAAAATAATGTCTACAAATAAAAACTACACAGAAGAATTGTGTGAAACTTCTTTCTGTTCTGTTTGTTCAACTAAAAGAGTTGAACCTTAGTTTTGATTGAGCCGTTCTGAAACACTCTTTCTGTAGAAAATGCAAGTGGCGATTCGGAGCGCTAAGAGGGTAATAGTGGAAAAGGGAATGTCTCCAAATATAAACTACACAGAATCATTCTGTGAAACTTCTTTCTGCTCTGTGCATTCAGCTAACAGAGTTAAACCATACTTTTGATTGAGCAGATCTGAACTCTCTTTCTGTAGAAAATGCAACTGGACATTTGGAGCGCTAAGAGAGTAGTAGTGGAAAAAGGAATATATTCAAATATAAACTACACAGAAGCATGCTGTGAAACTTCTTTCTGATCTGAGCATTCAGCTAACAGAGTTAAACCATACTTTTGATTGAGCAGTTTTGAAACACTCTGTCTGTAGAAAATGCAACTGGACATTCGTAGCGCTAAGTGGGTAATAGTGGAAAAAATAATATGTTCAAATATAAACTACACAGAAGCATTGTATGAAACTTCTTTCTGTTCTGTGCATTCAAATAACAGAGTTGAACCTTACTTTTGATTGAGCCTTTCTGAAACACTCTTTCTGTAGAAACTGCAATTGGACATTCTGAGCGCTAAGAGGCCTCTATTGGGAAAAATAATATCTTCAAATAAAAACTACACGGAAGCATTGTGTGAAACTTATTTCTGATATATTCATTAAGCTAACAGAGTTAAACCATACTTTTGATTGCGCAGTTCTGAACACTCTTTCTGTAGAAAATGCAAGTGGGCATTCGGAGCGCTAAGAGGGTAATAGTGGAAAAAGGAATATATTCAAATATAAACTACACAGTAGCATTCTGTGAAAATTCTTTCTGTTCTGTGCATTCAACTAACAGAGTTGAACCTTACTTTTGATTGAGCCGTTCTGAAACACTCTTTCTGTAGAAACTGCAATTGGACATGCTAAGCGCTAAGAGGCCTACATTGGGAAAAAGAATATCTTCAAATAAAAACTACCCAGATGCATTCTGTGAATCTTATTTCTGATCTGTAAATTCAGTTAACAGAGATAAAACATATTTTTGATTGAGCAGTTATGAAACACTCTTTTTGTAGAAAATGCAAGTGGAGATTCGGAGCGCTAAGAGGGTAATAGTGGAAAAAGGAATGTCTTCAAATATAAACTACACAGAATCATTCGGTGAAACTTCTTTCTGATCTGTGCATTCAGCTAACAGAGTTAAACCATACTTTTGATTGAGCAGATCTGAACACTCTTTCTGTAGAGAATGCAACTGGACATTTGGAGCGCTAAGAGCGTAGTAGTGGAAAAAGGAATATATTCAAATATAAACTACACAGAAGCATTCTGTGAAACTTCTTTCTGATCTGAGCATTCAGCTAACAGAGTTAAACCATACTTTTGATTGAGCAGTTTTGAAACACTCTGTCTGTAGAAAATCCAACTGGACATTCGTAGCGCTAAGTGGGTAATAGTGGAAAAAAGAATATGTTCAAATATAAACTACACAGAAGCATTGTATGAAACTTCTTTCTGTTCTGTGCATTCAACAAACAGAGTTGAACCTTACTTTTGATTGAGCCGTTCTTAAACACTCTTTCTGTAGAAACTGCAATTGGACATTCTGAGCGCTAAGAGGCCTATATTGGGAAAAAGAATGTCTACAAATAAAAACTACACAGAAGAATTGTGTGAAACTTCTTTCTCTTCTGTTTGTTCAACTAAAGGAGTTGAACCTTAGTTTTGATTGAGCCGTTCTGAAACACTCTTTCTGTAGAAAATGCAAGTGGAGATTCGGAGCGCTAAGAGGGTAATAGTGGAAAAAGGAATGTCTCCAAATATAAACTACACAGAATCATTCTGTGAAACTTCTTTCTGCTCTGTGCATTCAGCTAACAGAGTTAAACCATACTTTTGATTGAGCAGATCTGAACTCTCTTTCTGTAGAAAATGCAACTGGACATTTGGAGCGCTAAGAGAGTAGTAGTGGAAAAAGAAATATATTCAAATATAAACTACACAGAAGCATTCTGTGAAACTTCTTTCTGATCTGAGCATTCAGCTAACAGAGTTAAACCATACATTTGATTCAGCAGTTTTGAAACACTCTGTCTGTAGAAAATGCAACTGGACATTCGTAGCGCTAAGTGGGTAATAGTGGAAAAAAGAATATGTTCAAATATAAACTACACAGAAGCATTGTATGAAACTTCTTTCTGTTCTGTGCATTCAAATAACAGAGTTGAACCTTACTTTTGATTGAGCCTTTCTGAAACACTCTTTCTGTAGAAACTGCAATTGGACATTCTGAGCGCTAAGAGGCCTCTATTGGGAAAAATAATATCTTCAAATAAAAACTACACAGAAGCATTGTGTGAAACTTATTTCTGATATGTTCATTAAGCTAACAGAGTTAAACCATACTTTTGATTGCGCAGTTCTGAACACTCTTTCTGTAGAAAATGCAAGTGGGCATTCGGAGCGCTAAGAGGGTAATAGTGGAAAAAGGAATATATTCAAATATAAACTACACAGTAGCATTCTGTGAAAATTCTTTCTGTTCTGTGCATTCAACTAACAGAGTTGAACCTTACTTTTGATTGAGCCGTTCTGAAACACTCTTTCTGTAGAAACTGCAATTGGACATGCTAAGCGCTAAGAGGCCTACATTGGGAAAAAGAATATCTTCAAATAAAAACTACCCAGATGCATTCTGTGAAACTTATTTCTGATCTGTAAATTCAGTTAACAGAGATAAAACATATTTTGATTGAGCAGTTATGAAACACTCTTTTTGTAGAAAATGCAAGTGGAGATTCGGAGCGCTAAGAGGGTAATAGTGGAAAAAGGAATGTCTTCAAATATAAACTACACAGAATCATTCTGTGAAACTTCTTTCTGATCTGAGCATTCAGCTAACAGAGTTAAACCATACTTTTTATTGAGCAGATCTGAACACTCTTTCTGTAGAAAATGCAACTGGACATTTGGAGCGCTAAGAGCGTAGTAGTGGAAAAAGGAATATATTCAAATATAAACTACACAGAAGCATTCTGTGAAACTTCTTTCTGATCTGAGCATTCAGCTAACAGAGTTAAACCATACTTTTGATTGAGCAGTTTTGAAACACTCTGTCTGTAGAAAATGCAACTGGACATTCGTAGCGCTAAGTGGGTAATAGTGGAAAAAAGAATATGTTCAAATATAAACTACAAAGAAACATTGTATGAAACTTCTTTCTGTTCTGTGCATTCAACTAACAGAGTTGAACCTTACTTTTGATTGAGCCGTTCTGAAACACTCTTTCTGTAGAAACAGCAATTGGACATTCTGAGCGCTAAGAGGCCTATATTGGGAAAAATAATGTCTACAAATAAAAACTACACAGAAGAATTGTGTGAAACTTCTTTCTGTTCTGTTTGTTCAACTAAAAGAGTTGAACCTTAGTTTTGATTGAGCCGTTCTGAAACACTCTTTCTGTAGAAAATGCAAGTGGCGATTCGGAGCGCTAAGAGGGTAATAGTGGAAAAGGGAATGTCTCCAAATATAAACTACACAGAATCATTCTGTGAAACTTCTTTCTGCTCTGTGCATTCAGCTAACAGAGTTAAACCATACTTTTGATTGAGCAGATCTGAACTCTCTTTCTGTAGAAAATGCAACTGGACATTTGGAGCGCTAAGAGAGTAGTAGTGGAAAAAGGAATATATTCAAATATAAACTACACAGAAGCATTCTGTGAAACTTCTTTCTGATCTGAGCATTCAGCTAACAGAGTTAAACCATACTTTTGATTGAGCAGTTTTGAAACACTCTGTCTGTAGAAAATGCAACTGGACATTCGTAGCGCTAAGTGGGTAATAGTGGAAAAAATAATATGTTCAAATATAAACTACACAGAAGCATTGTATGAAACTTCTTTCTGTTCTGTGCATTCAAATAACAGAGTTGAACCTTACTTTTGATTGAGCCTTTCTGAAACACTCTTTCTGTAGAAACTGCAATTGGACATTCTGAGCGCTAAGAGGCCTCTATTGGGAAAAATAATATCTTCAAATAAAAACTACACGGAAGCATTGTGTGAAACTTATTTCTGATATGTTCATTAAGCTAACAGAGTTAAACCATACTTTTGATTGCGCAGTTCTGAACACTCTTTCTGTAGAAAATGCAAGTGGGCATTCGGAGCGCTAAGAGGGTAATAGTGGAAAAAGGAATATATTCAAATATAAACTACACAGTAGCATTCTGTGAAAATTCTTTCTGTTCTGTGCATTCAACTAACAGAGTTGAACCTTACTTTTGATTGAGCCGTTCTGAAACACTCTTTCTGTAGAAACTGCAATTGGACATGCTAAGCGCTAAGAGGCCTACATTGGGAAAAAGAATATCTTCAAATAAAAACTACCCAGATGCATTCTGTGAAACTTATTTCTGATCTGTAAATTCAGTTAACAGAGATAAAACATATTTTTGATTGAGCAGTTATGAAACACTCTTTTTCTAGAAAATGCAAGTGGAGATTCGGAGCGCTAAGAGGGTAATAGTGGAAAAAGGAATGTCTTCAAATATAAACTACACAGAATCATTCGGTGAAACTTCTTTCTGATCTGTGCATTCAGATAACAGAGTTGAACCATACTTTTGATTGAGCAGATCTGAACACTCTTTCTGTAGAGAATGCAACTGGACATTTGGAGCGCTAAGAGCGTAGTAGTGGAAAAAGGAATATATTCAAATATAAACTACACAGAAGCATTCTGTGAAACTTCTTTCTGATCTGAGCATTCAGCTAACAGAGTTAAACCATACTTTTGATTGAGCAGTTTTGAAACACTCTGTCTGTAGAAAATGCAACTGGACATTCGTAGCGCTAAGTGGGTAATAGTGGAAAAAAGAATATGTTCAAATATAAACTACACAGAAGCATTGTATGAAACTTCTTTCTGTTCTGTGCATTCAACTAACAGAGTTGAACCTTACTTTTGATTGAGCCGTTCTGAAACACTCTTTCTGTAGAAACTGCAATTGGACATTCTGAGCGCTAAGAGGCCTATATTGGGAAAAAGAATGTCTACAAATAAAAACTACACAGAAGAATTGTGTGAAACTTCTTTCTGTTCTGTTTGTTCAACTAAAAGAGTTGAACCTTAGTTTTGATTGAGCCGTTCTGAAACACTCTTTCTGTAGAAAATGCAAGTGGAGATTCGGAGCGCTAAGAGGGTAATAGTGGAAAAAGGAATGTCTCCAAATATAAACTACACAGAACCATTCTGTGAAACTTCTTTCTGCTCTGTGCATTCAGCTAACAGAGTTAAACCATACTTTTGATTGAGCAGATCTGAACTCTCTTTCTGTAGAAAATGCAACTGGACATTTGGAGCGCTAAGAGAGTAGTAGTGGAAAAAGGAATATATTCAAATATAAACTACACAGAAGCATTCTGTGAAACTTCTTTCTGATCTGAGCATTCAGCTAACAGAGTTAAACCATACTTTTGATTCAGCAGTTTTGAAACACTCTGTCTGTAGAAAATGCAACTGGACATTCGTAGCGCTAAGTGGGTAATAGTGGAAAAAAGAATATGTTCAAATATAAACTTCACAGAATCATTGTATGAAACTTCTTTCTGTTCTGTGCATTCAACTAACCGAGTTGAACCTTACTTTTGATTGAGCCTTTCTGAAACACTCTTTCTGTAGAAACTGCAATTGGACATTCTGAGCGCTAAGAGGCCTATATTGGGAAAAATAATATCTTCAAAGAAAAATTACACAGAAGCATTGTCTGAAACTTATTTCTGATATGTTCATTAAGCTAACAGAGTTAAACCATACTTTTGATTGCGCAGTTCTGAACACTCTTTCTGTAGAAAATGCAAGTGGGCATTAGGAGCGCTAAGAGGTTAATAGTGGAAAAAGGAATATATTCAAATATAAACTACACAGTAGCATTCTGTGAAAATTCTTTCTGTTCTGTGCATTCAACTAACAGAGTTGAACCTTACTTTTGATTGAGCCGTTCTGAAACACTCTTTCTGTAGAAACTGCAATTGGACATGCTAAGCGCTAAGAGGCCTACATTGGGAAAAAGAATATCTTCAAATAAAAACTACACAGATGCATTCTGTGAAACTTATTTCTGATCTGTAAATTCAGTTAACAGAGATAAAACATATTTTGATTGAGCAGTTATGAAACACTCTTTTTGTAGAAAATGCAAGTGGAGATTCGGAGCGCTAAGAGGGTAATAGTGGAAAAAGGAATGTCTTCAAATATAAACTACACAGAATCATTCTGTGAAACTTCTTTCTGATCTGAGCATTCAGCTAACAGATTTAAACCATACTTTTGATTGAGCAGATCTGAACACTCTTTCTGTAGAAAATGCAACTGGACATTTGGAGCGCTAAGAGCGTAGTAGTGGAAAAAGGAATATATTCAAATATAAACTACACAGAAGCATTCTGTGAAACTTCTTTCTGATCTGAGCATTCAGCTAACAGAGTTAAACCATACTTTTGATTGAGCAGTTTTGAAACACTCTGTCTGTAGAAAATGCAACTGGACATTCGTAGCGCTAAGTGGGTAATAGTGGAAAAAAGAATATGTTCAAATATAAACTACACAGAAGCATTGTATGAAACTTCTTTCTGTTCTGTGCATTCAACTAACAGAGTTGAACCTTACTTTTGATTGAGCCGTTCTGAAACACTCTTTCTGTAGAAACAGCAATTGGACATTCTGAGCGCTAAGAGGCCTATATTGGGAAAAAGAATGTCTACAAATAAAAACTACACAGAAGAATTGTGTGAAACTTCTTTCTGTTCTGTTTGTTCAACTAAAAGAGTTGAACCTTAGTTTTGATTGAGCCGTTCTGAAACACTCTTTCTGTAGAAAATGCAAGTGGAGATTCGGAGCGCTAAGAGGGTAATAGTGGAAAAAGGAATGTCTCCAAATATAAACTACACAGAATCATTCTGTGAAACTTCTTTCTGCTCTGTGCATTCAGCTAACAGAGTTAAACCATACTTTTGATTGAGCAGATCTGAACTCTCTTTCTGTAGAAAATGCAACAGGACATTTGGAGCGCTAAGAGAGTAGTAGTGGAAAAAGGAATATATTCAAATATAAACTACACAGAAGCATTCTGTGAAACTTCTTTCTGATCTGAGCATTCAGCTAACAGAGTTAAACCATACTTTTGATTGAGCAGTTTTGAAACACTCTGTCTGTAGATAATGCAACTGGACATTCGTAGCGCTAAGTGGGTAATAGTGGAAAAAAGAATATGTTCAAATATAAACTACACAGAAGCATTGTATGAAACTTCTTTCTGTTCTGTGCATTCAAATAACAGAGTTGAACCTTACTTTTGATTGAGCCTTTCTGAAACACTCTTTCTGTAGAAACTGCAATTGGACATTCTGAGCGCTAAGAGGCCTCTATTGGGAAAAATAATATCTTCAAATAAAAACTACACAGAAGCATTGTGTGAAACTTATTTCTGATATGTTCATTAAGCTAACAGAGTTAAACCATACTTTTGATTGCGCAGTTCTGAACACTCTTTCTGTAGAAAATGCAAGTGGGCATTCGGAGCGCTAAGAGGGTAATAGTGGAAAAAGGAATATATTCAAATATAAACTACACAGTAGCATTCTGTGAAAATTCTTTCTGTTCTGTGCATTCAACTAACAGAGTTGAACCTTACTTTTGATTGAGCCGTTCTGAAACACTCTTTCTGTAGAAACTGCAATTGGACATGCTAAGCGCTAAGAGGCCTACATTGGGAAAAAGAATATCTTCAAATAAAAACTACCCAGATGCATTCTGTGAAACTTATTTCTGATCTGTAAATTCAGTTAACAGAGATAAAACATATTTTTGATTGAGCAGTTATGAAACACTCTTTTTGTAGAAAATGCAAGTGGAGATTCGGAGCGCTAAGAGGGTAATAGTGGAAAAAGGAATGTCTTCAAATATAAACTACACAGAATCATTCTGTGAAACTTCTTTCTGATCTGAGCATTCAGCTAACAGAGTTAAACCATACTTTTTATTGAGCAGATCTGAACACTCTTTCTGTAGAAAATGCAACTGGACATTTGGAGCGCTAAGAGCGTAGTAGTGGAAAAAGGAATATATTCAAATATAAACTACACAGACGCATTCTGTGAAACTTCTTTCTGATCTGAGCATTCAGCTAACAGAGTTAAACCATACTTTTGATTGAGCAGTTTTGAAACACTCTGTCTGTAGAAAATGCAACTGGACATTCGTAGCGCTAAGTGGGTAATAGTGGAAAAAAGAATATGTTCAAATATAAACTACACAGAAACATTGTATGAAACTTCTTTCTGTTCTGTGCATTCAACTAACAGAGTTGAACCTTACTTTTGATTGAGCCGTTCTGAAACACTCTTTCTGTAGAAACAGCAATTGGACATTCTGAGCGCTAAGAGGCCTATATTGGGAAAAAGAATGTCTACAAATAAAAACTACACAGAAGAATTGTGTGAAACCTCTTTCTGTTCTGTTTGTTCAACTAAAAGAGTTGAACCTTAGTTTTGATTGAGCCGTTCTGAAACACTCTTTCTGTAGAAAATGCAAGTGGCGATTCGGAGCGCTAAGAGGGTAATAGTGGAAAAGGGAATGTCTCCAAATATAAACTACACAGAATCATTCTGTGAAACTTCTTTCTGCTCTGTGCATTCAGCTAACAGAGTTAAACCATACTTTTGATTGAGCAGATCTGAACTCTCTTTCTGTAGAAAATGCAACTGGACATTTGGAGCGCTAAGAGAGTAGTAGTGGAAAAAGGAATATATTCAAATATAAACTACACAGAAGCATTCTGTGAAACTTCTTTCTGATCTGAGCATTCAGCTAACAGAGTTAAACCATATTTTTGATTGAGCAGTTTTGAAACACTCTGTCTGTAGAAAATGCAACTGGACATTCGTAGCGCTAAGTGGGTAATAGTGGAAAAAATAATATGTTCAAATATAAACTACACAGAAGCATTGTATGAAACTTCTTTCTGTTCTGTGCATTCAAATAACAGAGTTGAACCTTACTTTTGATTGAGCCTTTCTGAAACACTCTTTCTGTAGAAACTGCAATTGGACATTCTGAGCGCTAAGAGGCCTCTATTGGGAAAAATAATATCTTCAAATAAAAACTACACGGAAGCATTGTGTGAAACTTATTTCTGATATGTTCATTAAGCTAACAGAGTTAAACCATACTTTTGATTGCGCAGTTCTGAACACTCTTTCTGTAGAAAATGCAAGTGGGCATTCGGAGCGCTAAGAGGGTAATAGTGGAAAAAGGAATATATTCAAATATAAACTACACAGTAGCATTCTGTGAAAATTCTTTCTGTTCTGTGCATTCAACTAACAGAGTTGAACCTTACTTTTGATTGAGCCGTTCTGAAACACTCTTTCTGTAGAAACTGCAATTGGACATGCTAAGCGCTAAGAGGCCTACATTGGGAAAAAGAATATCTTCAAATAAAAACTACCCAGATGCATTCTGTGAAACTTATTTCTGATCTGTAAATTCAGTTAACAGAGATAAAACATATTTTTGATTGAGCAGTTATGAAACACTCTTTTTGTAGAAAATGCAAGTGGAGATTCGGAGCGCTAAGAGGGTAATAGTGGAAAAAGGAATGTCTTCAAATATAAACTACACAGAATCATTCGGTGAAACTTCTTTCTGATCTGTGCATTCAGCTAACAGAGTTAAACCATACTTTTGATTGAGCAGATCTGAACACTCTTTCTGTAGAGAATGCAACTGGACATTTGGAGCGCTAAGAGCGTAGTAGTGGAAAAAGGAATATATTCAAATATAAACTACACAGAAGCATTCTGTGAAACTTCTTTCTGATCTGAGCATTCAGCTAACAGAGTTAAACCATACTTTTGATTGAGCAGTTTTGAAACACTCTGTCTGTAGAAAATCCAACTGGACATTCGTAGCGCTAAGTGGGTAATAGTGGAAAAAAGAATATGTTCAAATATAAACTACACAGAAGCATTGTATGAAACTTCTTTCTGTTCTGTGCATTCAACAAACAGAGTTGAACCTTACTTTTGATTGAGCCGTTCTTAAACACTCTTTCTGTAGAAACTGCAATTGGACATTCTGAGCGCTAAGAGGCCTATATTGGGAAAAAGAATGTCTACAAATAAAAACTACACAGAAGAATTGTGTGAAACTTCTTTCTGTTCTGTTTGTTCAACTAAAAGAGTTGAACCTTAGTTTTGATTGAGCCGTTCTGAAACACTCTTTCTGTAGAAAATGCAAGTGGGGATTCGGAGCGCTAAGAGGGTAATAGTGGAAAAAGGAATGTCTCCAAATATAAACTACACAGAATCATTCTGTGAAACTTCTTTCTGCTCTGTGCATTCAGCTAACAGAGTTAAACCATACTTTTGATTGAGCAGATCTGAACTCTCTTTCTGTAGAAAATGCAACTGGACATTTGGAGCGCTAAGAGAGTAGTAGTGGAAAAAGGAATATATTCAAATATAAACTACACAGAAGCATTCTGTGAAACTTCTTTCTGATCTGAGCATTCAGCTAACAGAGTTAAACCATACTTTTGATTCAGCAGTTTTGAAACACTCTGTCTGTAGAAAATGCAACTGGACATTCGTAGCGCTAAGTGGGTAATAGTGGAAAAAAGAATATGTTCAAATATAAACTACACAGAAGCATTGTATGAAACTTCTTTCTGTTCTGTGCATTCAAATAACAGAGTTGAACCTTACTTTTGATTGAGCCTTTCTGAAACACTCTTTCTGTAGAAACTGCAATTGGACATTCTGAGCGCTAAGAGGCCTCTATTGGGAAAAATAATATCTTCAAATAAAAACTACACAGAAGCATTGTGTGAAACTTATTTCTGATATGTTCATTAAGCTAACAGAGTTAAACCATACTTTTGATTGCGCAGTTCTGAACACTCTTTCTGTAGAAAATGCAAGTGGGCATTCGGAGCGCTAAGAGGGTAATAGTGGAAAAAGGAATATATTCAAATATAAACTACACAGTAGCATTCTGTGAAAATTCTTTCTGTTCTGTGCATTCAACTAACAGAGTTGAACCTTACTTTTGATTGAGCCGTTCTGAAACACTCTTTCTGTAGAAACTGCAATTGGACATGCTAAGCGCTAAGAGGCCTACATTGGGAAAAAGAATATCTTCAAATAAAAACTACCCAGATGCATTCTGTGAAACTTATTTCTGATCTGTAAATTCAGTTAACAGAGATAAAACATATTTTGATTGAGCAGTTATGAAACACTCTTTTTGTAGAAAATGCAAGTGGAGATTCGGAGCGCTAAGAGGGTAATAGTGGAAAAAGGAATGTCTTCAAATATAAACTACACAGAATCATTCTGTGAAACTTCTTTCTGATCTGAGCATTCTGCTAACAGAGTTAAACCATACTTTTTATTGAGCAGATCTGAACACTCTTTCTGTAGAAAATGCAACTGGACATTTGGAGCGCTAAGAGCGTAGTAGTGGAAAAAGGAATATATTCAAATATAAACTACACAGAAGCATTCTGTGAAACTTCTTTCTGATCTGAGCATTCAGCTAACAGAGTTAAACCATACTTTTGATTGAGCAGTTTTGAAACACTCTGTCTGTAGAAAATGCAACTGGACATTCGTAGCGCTAATTGGGTAATAGTGGAAAAAAGAATATGTTCAAATATAAACTACAAAGAAACATTGTATGAAACTTCTTTCTGTTCTGTGCATTCAACTAACAGAGTTGAACCTTACTTTTGATTGAGCCGTTCTGAAACACTCTTTCTGTAGAAACAGCAATTGGACATTCTGAGCGCTAAGAGGCCTATATTGGGAAAAAGAATGTCTACAAATAAAAACTACACAGAAGAATTGTGTGAAACTTCTTTCTGTTCTGTTTGTTCAACTAAAAGAGTTGAACCTTAGTTTTGATTGAGCCGTTCTGAAACACTCTTTCTGTAGAAAATGCAAGTGGCGATTCGGAGCGCTAAGAGGGTAATAGTGGAAAAGGGAATGTCTCCAAATATAAACTACACAGAATCATTCTGTGAAACTTCTTTCTGCTCTGTGCATTCAGCTAACAGAGTTAAACCATACTTTTGATTGAGCAGATCTGAACTCTCTTTCTGTAGAAAATGCAACTGGACATTTGGAGCGCTAAGAGAGTAGTAGTGGAAAAAGGAATATATTCAAATATAAACTACACAGAAGCATTCTGTGAAACTTCTTTCTGATCTGAGCATTCAGCTAACAGAGTTAAACCATACTTTTGATTGAGCAGTTTTGAAACACTCTGTCTGTAGAAAATGCAACTGGACATTCGTAGCGCTAAGTGGGTAATAGTGGAAAAAATAATATGTTCAAATATAAACTACACAGAAGCATTGTATGAAACTTCTTTCTGTTCTGTGCATTCAAATAACAGAGTTGAACCTTACTTTTGATTGAGCCTTTCTGAAACACTCTTTCTGTAGAAACTGCAATTGGACATTCTGAGCGCTAAGAGGCCTCTATTGGGAAAAATAATATCTTCAAATAAAAACTACACGGAAGCATTGTGTGAAACTTATTTCTGATATGTTCATTAAGCTAACAGAGTTAAACCATACTTTTGATTGCGCAGTTCTGAACACTCTTTCTGTAGAAAATGCAAGTGGGCATTCGGAGCGCTAAGAGGGTAATAGTGGAAAAAGGAATATATTCAAATATAAACTACACAGTAGCATTCTGTGAAAATTCTTTCTGTTCTGTGCATTCAACTAACAGAGTTGAACCTTACTTTTGATTGAGCCGTTCTGAAACACTCTTTCTGTAGAAACTGCAATTGGACATGCTAAGCGCTAAGAGGCCTACATTGGGAAAAAGAATATCTTCAAATAAAAACTACCCAGATGCATTCTGTGAAACTTATTTCTGATCTGTAAATTCAGTTAACAGAGATAAAACATATTTTTGATTGAGCAGTTATGAAACACTCTTTTTCTAGAAAATGCAAGTGGAGATTCGGAGCGCTAAGAGGGTAATAGTGGAAAAAGGAATGTCTTCAAATATAAACTACACAGAATCATTCGGTGAAACTTCTTTCTGATCTGTGCATTCAGATAACAGAGTTGAACCATACTTTTGATTGAGCAGATCTGAACACTCTTTCTGTAGAGAATGCAACTGGACATTTGGAGTGCTAAGAGCGTAGTAGTGGAAAAAGGAATATATTCAAATATAAACTACACAGAAGCATTCTGTGAAACTTCTTTCTGATCTGAGCATTCAGCTAACAGAGTTAAACCATACTTTTGATTGAGCAGTTTTGAAACACTCTGTCTGTAGAAAATGCAACTGGACATTCGTAGCGCTAAGTGGGTAATAGTGGAAAAAAGAATATGTTCAAATATAAACTACACAGAAGCATTGTATGAAACTTCTTTCTGTTCTGTGCATTCAACTAACAGAGTTGAACCTTACTTTTGATTGAGCCGTTCTGAAACACTCTTTCTGTAGAAACTGCAATTGGACATTCTGAGCGCTAAGAGGCCTATATTGGGAAAAAGAATGTCTACAAATAAAAACTACACAGAAGAATTGTGTGAAACTTCTTTCTGTTCTGTTTGTTCAACTAAAAGAGTTGAACCTTAGTTTTGATTGAGCCGTTCTGAAACACTCTTTCTGTAGAAAATGCAAGTGGAGATTCGGAGCGCTAAGAGGGTAATAGTGGAAAAAGGAATGTCTCCAAATATAAACTACACAGAACCATTCTGTGAAACTTCTTTCTGCTCTGTGCATTCAGCTAACAGAGTTAAACCATACTTTTGATTGAGCAGATCTGAACTCTCTTTCTGTAGAAAATGCAACTGGACATTTGGAGCGCTAAGAGAGTAGTAGTGGAAAAAGGAATATATTCAAATATAAACTACACAGAAGCATTCTGTGAAACTTCTTTCTGATCTGAGCATTCAGCTAACAGAGTTAAACCATACTTTTGATTCAGCAGTTTTGAAACACTCTGTCTGTAGAAAATGCAACTGGACATTCGTAGCGCTAAGTGGGTAATAGTGGAAAAAAGAATATGTTCAAATATAAACTTCACAGAATCATTGTATGAAACTTCTTTCTGTTCTGTGCATTCAACTAACCGAGTTGAACCTTACTTTTGATTGAGCCTTTCTGAAACACTCTTTCTGTAGAAACTGCAATTGGACATTCTGAGCGCTAAGAGGCCTATATTGGGAAAAATAATATCTTCAAAGAAAAATTACACAGAAGCATTGTGTGAAACTTATTTCTGATATGTTCATTAAGCTAACAGAGTTAAACCATACTTTTGATTGCGCAGTTCTGAACACTCTTTCTGTAGAAAATGCAAGTGGGCATTAGGAGCGCTAAGAGGTTAATAGTGGAAAAAGGAATATATTCAAATATAAACTACACAGTAGCATTCTGTGAAAATTCTTTCTGTTCTGTGCATTCAACTAACAGAGTTGAACCTTACTTTTGATTGAGCCGTTCTGAAACACTCTTTCTGTAGAAACTGCAATTGGACATGCTAAGCGCTAAGAGGCCTACATTGGGAAAAAGAATATCTTCAAATAAAAACTACACAGATGCATTCTGTGAAACTTATTTCTGATCTGTAAATTCAGTTAACAGAGATAAAACATATTTTGATTGAGCAGTTATGAAACACTCTTTTTGTAGAAAATGCAAGTGGAGATTCGGAGCGCTAAGAGGGTAATAGTGGAAAAAGGAATGTCTTCAAATATAAACTACACAGAATCATTCTGTGAAACTTCTTTCTGATCTGAGCATTCAGCTAACAGAGTTAAACCATACTTTTTATTGAGCAGATCTGAACACTCTTTCTGTAGAAAATGCAACTGGACATTTGGAGCGCTAAGAGCGTAGTAGTGGAAAAAGGAATATATTCAAATATAAACTACACAGAAGCATTCTGTGAAACTTCTTTCTGATCTGAGCATTCAGCTAACAGAGTTAAACCATACTTTTGATTGAGCAGTTTTGAAACACTCTGTCTGTAGAAAATGCAACTGGACATTCGTAGCGCTAAGTGGGTAATAGTGGAAAAAAGAATATGTTCAAATATAAACTACACAGAAGCATTGTATGAAACTTCTTTCTGTTCTGTGCATTCAACTAACAGAGTTGAACCTTACTTTTGATTGAGCCGTTCTGAAACACTCTTTCTGTAGAAACAGCAATTGGACATTCTGAGCGCTAAGAGGCCTATATTGGGAAAAAGAATGTCTACAAATAAAAACTACACAGAAGAATTGTGTGAAACTTCTTTCTGTTCTGTTTGTTCAACTAAAAGAGTTGAACCTTAGTTTTGATTGAGCCGTTCTGAAACACTCTTTCTGTAGAAAATGCAAGTGGAGATTCGGAGCGCTAAGAGGGTAATAGTGGAAAAAGGAATGTCTCCAAATATAAACTACACAGAATCATTCTGTGAAACTTCTTTCTGCTCTGTGCATTCAGCTAACAGAGTTAAACCATACTTTTGATTGAGCAGATCTGAACTCTCTTTCTGTAGAAAATGCAACAGGACATTTGGAGCGCTAAGAGAGTAGTAGCGGAAAAAGGAATATATTCAAATATAAACTACACAGAAGCATTCTGTGAAACTTCTTTCTGATCTGAGCATTCAGCTAACAGAGTTAAACCATACTTTTGATTGAGCAGTTTTGAAACACTCTGTCTGTAGATAATGCAACTGGACATTCGTAGCGCTAAGTGGGTAATAGTGGAAAAAAGAATATGTTCAAATATAAACTACACAGAAGCATTGTATGAAACTTCTTTCTGTTCTGTGCATTCAAATAACAGAGTTGAACCTTACTTTTGATTGAGCCTTTCTGAAACACTCTTTCTGTAGAAACTGCAATTGGACATTCTGAGCGCTAAGAGGCCTCTATTGGGAAAAATAATATCTTCAAATAAAAACTACACAGAAGCATTGTGTGAAACTTATTTCTGATATGTTCATTAAGCTAACAGAGTTAAACCATACTTTTGATTGCGCAGTTCTGAACACTCTTTCTGTAGAAAATGCAAGTGGGCATTCGGAGCGCTAAGAGGGTAATAGTGGAAAAAGGAATATATTCAAATATAAACTACACAGTAGCATTCTGTGAAAATTCTTTCTGTTCTGTGCATTCAACTAACAGAGTTGAACCTTACTTTTGATTGAGCCGTTCTGAAACACTCTTTCTGTAGAAACTGCAATTGGACATGCTAAGCGCTAAGAGGCCTACATTGGGAAAAAGAATATCTTCAAATAAAAACTACCCAGATGCATTCTGTGAAACTTATTTCTGATCTGTAAATTCAGTTAACAGAGATAAAACATATTTTTGATTGAGCAGTTATGAAACACTCTTTTTGTAGAAAATGCAAGTGGAGATTCGGAGCGCTAAGAGGGTAATAGTGGAAAAAGGAATGTCTTCAAATATAAACTACACAGAATCATTCGGTGAAACTTCTTTCTGATCTGTGCATTCAGCTAACAGAGTTAAACCATACTTTTGATTGAGCAGATCTGAACACTCTTTCTGTAGAGAATGCAACTGGACATTTGGAGTGCTAAGAGCGTAGTAGTGGAAAAAGGAATATATTCAAATATAAACTACACAGAATCATTCTGTGAAACTTCTTTCTGATCTGAGCATTCAGCTAACAGAGTTAAACCATACTTTTGATTGAGCAGTTTTGAAACACTCTGTCTGTAGAAAATCCAACTGGACATTCGTAGCGCTAAGTGGGTAATAGTGGAAAAAAGAATATGTTCAAATATAAACTACACAGAAGCATTGTATGAAACTTCTTTCTGTTCTGTGCATTCAACAAACAGAGTTGAACCTTACTTTTGATTGAGCCGTTCTTAAACACTCTTTCTGTAGAAACTGCAATTGGACATTCTGAGCGCTAAGAGGCCTATATTGGGAAAAAGAATGTCTACAAATAAAAACTACACAGAAGAATTGTGTGAAACTTCTTTCTGTTCTGTTTGTTCAACTAAAAGAGTTGAACCTTAGTTTTGATTGAGCCGTTCTGAAACACTCTTTCTGTAGAAAATTCAAGTGGAGATTCGGAGCGCTAAGAGGGTAATAGTGGAAAAAGGAATGTCTCCAAATATAAACTACACAGAATCATTCTGTGAAACTTCTTTCTGCTCTGTGCATTCAGCTAACAGAGTTAAACCATACTTTTGATTGAGCAGATCTGAACTCTCTTTCTGTAGAAAATGCAACTGGACATTTGGAGCGCTAAGAGAGTAGTAGTGGAAAAAGGAATATATTCAAATATAAACTACACAGAAGCATTCTGTGAAACTTCTTTCTGATCTGAGCATTCAGCTAACAGAGTTAAACCATACTTTTGATTCAGCAGTTTTGAAACACTCTGTCTGTAGAAAATGCAACTGGACATTCGTAGCGCTAAGTGGGTAATAGTGGAAAAAAGAATATGTTCAAATATAAACTACACAGAAGCATTGTATGAAACTACTTTCTGTTCTGTGCATTCAAATAACAGAGTTGAACCTTACATTTGATTGAGCCTTTCTGAAACACTCTTTCTGTAGAAACTGCAATTGGACATTCTGAGCGCTAAGAGGCCTCTATTGGGAAAAATAATATCTTCAAATAAAAATTACACAGAAGCATTGTGTGAAACTTATTTCTGATATGTTCATTAAGCTAACAGAGTTAAACCATACTTTTGATTGCGCAGTTCTGAACACTCTTTCTGTAGAAAATGCAAGTGGGCATTCGGAGCGCTAAGAGGGTAATAGTGGAAAAAGGAATATATTCAAATATAAACTACACAGTAGCATTCTGTGAAAATTCTTTCTGTTCTGTGCATTCAACTAACAGAGTTGAACCTTACTTTTGATTGAGCCGTTCTGAAACACTCTTTCTGTAGAAACTGCAATTGGACATGCTAAGCGCTAAGAGGCCTACATTGGGAAAAAGAATATCTTCAAATAAAAACTACACAGATGCATTCTGTGAAACTTATTTCTGATCTGTAAATTCAGTTAACAGAGATAAAACATATTTTTGATTGAGCAGTTATGAAACACTCTTTTTGTAGAAAATGCAAGTGGAGATTCGGAGCGCTAAGAGGGTAATAGTGGAAAAAGGAATGTCTTCAAATATAAACTACACAGAATCATTCGGTGAAACTTCTTTCTGATCTGTGCATTCAGCTAACAGAGTTAAACCATACTTTTGATTGAGCAGATCTGAACACTCTTTCTGTAGAAAATGCAACTGGACATTTGGAGTGCTAAGAGCGTAGTAGTGGAAAAAGGAATATATTCAAATATAAACTACACAGAAGCATTCTGTGAAACTTCTTTCTGATCTGAGCATTCAGCTAACAGAGTTAAACCATACTTTTGATTGAGCAGTTTTGAAACACTCTGTCTGTAGAAAATGCAACTGGACATTCGTAGCGCTAAGTGGGTAATAGTGGAAAAAAGAATATGTTCAAATATAAACTACACAGAAGCATTGTATGAAACTTCTTTCTGTTCTGTGCATTCAACTAACAGAGTTGAACCTTACTTTTGATTGAGCCGTTCTGAAACACTCTTTCTGTAGAAACAGCAATTGGACATTCTGAGCGCTAAGAGGCCTATATTGGGAAAAAGAATGTCTACAAATAAAAACTACACAGAAGAATTGTGTGAAACTTCTTTCTGTTCTGTTTGTTCAACTAAAAGAGTTGAACCTTAGTTTTGATTGAGCCGTTCTGAAACACTCTTTCTGTAGAAAATGCAAGTGGAGATTCGGAGCGCTAAGAGGGTAATAGTGGAAAAAGGAATGTCTCCAAATATAAACTACACAGAATCATTCTGTGAAACTTCTTTCTGCTCTGTGCATTCAGCTAACAGAGTTAAACCATACTTTTGATTGAGCAGATCTGAACTCTCTTTCTGTAGAAAATGCAACAGGACATTTGGAGCGCTAAGAGAGTAGTAGCGGAAAAAGGAATATATTCAAATATAAACTACACAGAAGCATTCTGTGAAACTTCTTTCTGATCTGAGCATTCAGCTAACAGAGTTAAACCATACTTTTGATTGAGCAGTTTTGAAACACTCTGTCTGTAGATAATGCAACTGGACATTCGTAGCGCTAAGTGGGTAATAGTGGAAAAAAGAATATGTTCAAATATAAACTACACAGAAGCATTGTATGAAACTTCTTTCTGTTCTGTGCATTCAAATAACAGAGTTGAACCTTACTTTTGATTGAGCCTTTCTGAAACACTCTTTCTGTAGAAACTGCAATTGGACATTCTGAGCGCTAAGAGGCCTCTATTGGGAAAAATAATATCTTCAAATAAAAACTACACAGAAGCATTGTGTGAAACTTATTTCTGATATGTTCATTAAGCTAACAGAGTTAAACCATACTTTTGATTGCGCAGTTCTGAACACTCTTTCTGTAGAAAATGCAAGTGGGCATTCGGAGCGCTAAGAGGGTAATAGTGGAAAAAGGAATATATTCAAATATAAACTACACAGTAGCATTCTGTGAAAATTCTTTCTGTTCTGTGCATTCAACTAACAGAGTTGAACCTTACTTTTGATTGAGCCGTTCTGAAACACTCTTTCTGTAGAAACTGCAATTGGACATGCTAAGCGCTAAGAGGCCTACATTGGGAAAAAGAATATCTTCAAATAAAAACTACCCAGATGCATTCTGTGAAACTTATTTCTGATCTGTAAATTCAGTTAACAGAGATAAAACATATTTTGATTGAGCAGTTATGAAACACTCTTTTTGTAGAAAATGCAAGTGGAGATTCGGAGCGCTAAGAGGGTAATAGTGGAAAAAGGAATGTCTTCAAATATAAACTACACAGAATCATTCTGTGAAACTTCTTTCTGATCTGAGCATTCAGCTAACAGAGTTAAACCATACTTTTTATTGAGCAGATCTGAACACTCTTTCTGTAGAAAATGCAACTGGACATTTGGAGCGCTAAGAGCGTAGTAGTGGAAAAAGGAATATATTCAAATATAAACTACACAGAAGCATTCTGTGAAACTTCTTTCTGATCTGAGCATTCAGCTAACAGAGTTAAACCATACTTTTGATTGAGCAGTTTTGAAACACTCTGTCTGTAGAAAATGCAACTGGACATTCGTAGCGCTAAGTGGGTAATAGTGGAAAAAAGAATATGTTCAAATATAAACTACACAGAAGCATTGTATGAAACTTCTTTCTGTTCTGTGCATTCAACTAACAGAGTTGAACCTTACTTTTGATTGAGCCGTTCTGAAACACTCTTTCTGTAGAAACAGCAATTGGACATTCTGAGCGCTAAGAGGCCTATATTGGGAAAAAGAATGTCTACAAATAAAAACTACACAGAAGAATTGTGTGAAACTTCTTTCTGTTCTGTTTGTTCAACTAAAAGAGTTGAACCTTAGTTTTGATTGAGCCGTTCTGAAACACTCTTTCTGTAGAAAATGCAAGTGGAGATTCGGAGCGCTAAGAGGGTAATAGTGGAAAAAGGAATGTCTCCAAATATAAACTACACAGAATCATTCTGTGAAACTTCTTTCTGCTCTGTGCATTCAGCTAACAGAGTTAAACCATACTTTTGATTGAGCAGATCTGAACTCTCTTTCTGTAGAAAATGCAACAGGACATTTGGAGCGCTAAGAGAGTAGTAGTGGAAAAAGGAATATATTCAAATATAAACTACACAGAAGCATTCTGTGAAACTTCTTTCTGATCTGAGCATTCAGCTAACAGAGTTAAACCATACTTTTGATTGAGCAGTTTTGAAACACTCTGTCTGTAGATAATGCAACTGGACATTCGTAGCGCTAAGTGGGTAATAGTGGAAAAAAGAATATGTTCAAATATAAACTACACAGAAGCATTGTATGAAACTTCTTTCTGTTCTGTGCATTCAAATAACAGAGTTGAACCTTACTTTTGATTGAGCCTTTCTGAAACACTCTTTCTGTAGAAACTGCAATTGGACATTCTGAGCGCTAAGAGGCCTCTATTGGGAAAAATAATATCTTCAAATAAAAACTACACAGAAGCATTGTGTGAAACTTATTTCTGATATGTTCATTAAGCTAACAGAGTTAAACCATACTTTTGATTGCGCAGTTCTGAACACTCTTTCTGTAGAAAATGCAAGTGGGCATTCGGAGCGCTAAGAGGGTAATAGTGGAAAAAGGAATATATTCAAATATAAACTACACAGTAGCATTCTGTGAAAATTCTTTCTGTTCTGTGCATTCAACTAACAGAGTTGAACCTTACTTTTGATTGAGCCGTTCTGAAACACTCTTTCTGTAGAAACTGCAATTGGACATGCTAAGCGCTAAGAGGCCTACATTGGGAAAAAGAATATCTTCAAATAAAAACTACCCAGATGCATTCTGTGAAACTTATTTCTGATCTGTAAATTCAGTTAACAGAGAGAAAACATATTTTTGATTGAGCAGTTATGAAACACTCTTTTTGTAGAAAATGCAAGTGGAGATTCGGAGCGCTAAGAGGGTAATAGTGGAAAAAGGAATGTCTTCAAATATAAACTACACAGAATCATTCGGTGAAACTTCTTTCTGATCTGTGCATTCAGCTAACAGAGTTAAACCATACTTTTGATTGAGCAGATCTGAACACTCTTTCTGTAGAGAATGCAACTGGACATTTGGAGTGCTAAGAGCGTAGTAGTGGAAAAAGGAATATATTCAAATATAAACTACACAGAAGCATTCTGTGAAACTTCTTTCTGATCTGAGCATTCAGCTAACAGAGTTAAACCATACTTTTGATTGAGCAGTTTTGAAAAACTCTGTCTGTAGAAAATGCAACTGGACTTTCGTAGCGCTAAGTGGGTAATAGTGGAAAAAAGAATATGTTCAAATATAAACTACACAGAAGCATTGTATGAAACTTCTTTCTGTTCTGTGCATTCAACAAACAGAGTTGAACCTTACTTTTGATTGAGCCGTTCTTAAACACTCTTTCTGTAGAAACTGCAATTGGACATTCTGAGCGCTAAGAGGCCTATATTGGGAAAAAGAATGTCTACAAATAAAAACTACACAGAAGAATTGTGTGAAACTTCTTTCTGTTCTGTTTGTTCAACTAAAAGAGTTGAACCTTAGTTTTGATTGAGCCGTTCTGAAACACACTTTCTGTAGAAAATGCAAGTGGAGATTCGGAGCGCTAAGAGGGTAATAGTGGAAAAAGGAATGTCTCCAAATATAAACTACACAGAATCATTCTGTGAAACTTCTTTCTGCTCTGTGCATTCAGCTAACAGAGTTAAACCATACTTTTGATTGAGCAGATCTGAACTCTCTTTCTGTAGAAAATGCAACTGGACATTTGGAGCGCTAAGAGAGTAGTAGTGGAAAAAGGAATATATTCAAATATAAACTACACAGAAGCATTCTGTGAAACTTCTTTCTGATCTGAGCATTCAGCTAACAGAGTTAAACCATACTTTTGATTCAGCAGTTTTGAAACACTCTGTCTGTAGAAAATGCAACTGGACATTCGTAGCGCTAAGTGGGTAATAGTGGAAAAAAGAATATGTTCAAATATAAACTACACAGAAGCATTGTATGAAACTTCTTTCTGTTCTGTGCATTCAAATAACAGAGTTGAACCTTACATTTGATTGAGCCTTTCTGAAACACTCTTTCTGTAGAAACTGCAATTGGACATTCTGAGCGCTAAGAGGCCTCTATTGGGAAAAATAATATCTTCAAATAAAAATTACACAGAAGCATTGTGTGAAACTTATTTCTGATATGTTCATTAAGCTAACAGAGTTAAACCATACTTTTGATTGCGCAGTTCTGAACACTCTTTCTGTAGAAAATGCAAGTGGGCATTCGGAGCGCTAAGAGGGTAATAGTGGAAAAAGGAATATATTCAAATATAAACTACACAGTAGCATTCTGTGAAAATTCTTTCTGTTCTGTGCATTCAACTAACAGAGTTGAACCTTACTTTTGATTGAGCCGTTCTGAAACACTCTTTCTGTAGAAACTGCAATTGGACATGCTAAGCGCTAAGAGGCCTACATTGGGAAAAAGAATATCTTCAAATAAAAACTACACAGATGCATTCTGTGAAACTTATTTCTGATCTGTAAATTCAGTTAACAGAGATAAAACATATTTTTGATTGAGCAGTTATGAAACACTCTTTTTGTAGAAAATGCAAGTGGAGATTCGGAGCGCTAAGAGGGTAATAGTGGAAAAAGGAATGTCTTCAAATATAAACTACACAGAATCATTCGGTGAAACTTCTTTCTGATCTGTGCATTCAGCTAACAAAGTTAAACCATACTTTTGATTGAGCAGATCTGAACACTCTTTCTGTAGAAAATGCAACTGGACATTTGGAGCGCTAAGAGCGTAGTAGTGGAAAAAGGAATATATTCAAATATAAACTACACAGAAGCATTCTGTGAAACTTCTTTCTGATCTGAGCATTCAGCTAACAGAGTTAAACCATACTTTTGATTGAGCAGTTTTGAAACACTCTGTCTGTAGAAAATGCAACTGGACATTCGTAGCGCTAAGTGGGTAATAGTGGAAAAAAGAATATGTTCAAATATAAACTACACAGAAGCATTGTATGAAACTTCTTTCTGTTCTGTGCATTCAACTAACAGAGTTGAACCTTACTTTTGATTGAGCCGTTCTGAAACACTCTTTCTGTAGAAACTGCAATTGGACATTCTGAGCGCTAAGAGGCCTATATTGGGAAAAAGAATGTCTACAAATAAAAACTACACAGAAGAATTGTGTGAAACTTCTTTCTGTTCTGTTTGTTCAACTAAAAGAGTTGAACCTTAGTTTTGATTGAGCCGTTCTGAAACACTCTTTCTGTAGAAATTGCAAGCGGAGATTCGGAGCGCTAAGAGGGTAATAGTGGAAAAAGGAATGTCTCCAAATATAAACTACACAGAATCATTCTGTGAAACTTCTTTCTGCTCTGTGCATTCAGCTAACAGAGTTAAACCATACTTTTGATTGAGCAGATCTGAACTCTCTTTCTGTAGAAAATGCAACTGGACATTTGGAGTGCTAAGAGAGTAGTAGTGGAAAAAGGAATATATTCAAATATAAACTACACAGAAGCATTCTGTGAAACTTCTTTCTGATCTGAGCATTCAGCTAACAGAGTTAAACCATACTTTTGATTGAGCAGTTTTGAAACACTCTGTCTGTAGAAAATGCAACTGGACATTCGTAGCGCTAAGTGGGTAATAGTGGAAAAAAGAATATGTTCAAATATAAACTACACAGAAGCATTGTATGAAACTACTTTCTGTTCTGTGCATTCAAATAACAGAGTTGAACCTTACTTCTGATTGAGCCTTTCTGAAACACTCTTTCTGTAGAAACTGCAATTGGACATTCTGAGCGCTAAGAGGCCTCTATTGGGAAAAATAATATCTTCAAATAAAAACTACACAGAAGCATTGTGTGAAACTTATTTCTGATATGTTCATTAAGCTAACAGAGTTAAACCATACTTTTGATTGCGCAGTTCTGAACACTCTTTCTGTAGAAAATGCAAGTGGGCATTCGGAGCGCTAAGAGGGTAATAGTGGAAAAAGGAATATATTCAAATATAAACTACACAGTAGCATTCTGTGAAAATTCTTTCTGTTCTGTGCATTCAACTAACAGAGTTGAACCTTACTTTTGATTGAGCCGTTCTGAAACACTCTTTCTGTAGAAACTGCAACTGGACATGCTAAGCGCTAAGAGGCCTACATTGGGAAAAAGAATATCTTCAAATAAAAACTACACAGATGCATTCTGTGAAACTTATTTCTGATCTGTAAATTCAGTTAACAGAGATAAAACATATTTTTGATTGAGCAGTTATGAAACACTCTTTTTGTAGAAAATGCAAGTGGAGATTCGGAGCGCTAAGAGGGTAATAGTGGAAAAAGGAATGTCTTCAAATATAAACTACACAGAATCATTCGGTGAAACTTCTTTCTGATCTGTGCATTCAGCTAACAGAGTTAAACCATACTTTTGATTGAGCAGATCTGAACACTCTTTCTGTAGAGAATGCAACTGGACATTTGGAGTGCTAAGAGCGTAGTAGTGGAAAAAGGAATATATTCAAATATAAACTACACAGAAGCATTCTGTGAAACTTCTTTCTGATCTGAGCATTCAGCTAACAGAGTTAAACCACACTTTTGATTGAGCAGTTTTGAAACACTCTGTCTGTAGAAAATGCAACTGGACATTCGTAGCGCTAAGTGGGTAATAGTGGAAAAAAGAATATGTTCAAATATAAACTACACAGAAGCATTGTATGAAACTTCTTTCTGTTCTGTGCATTCAACTAACAGAGTTGAACCTTACTTTTGATTGAGCCGTTCTGAAACACTCTTTCTGTAGAAACTGCAATTGGACATTCTGAGCGCTAAGAGGCCTATATTGGGAAAAAGAATGTCTACAAATAAAAACTACACAGAAGAATTGTGTGAAACTTCTTTCTGTTCTGTTTGTTCAACTAAAAGAGTTGAACCTTAGTTTTGATTGAGCCGTTCTGAAACACTCTTTCTGTAGAAAATGCAAGTGGAGATTCGGAGCGCTAAGAGGGTAATAGTGGAAAAAGGAATGTCTCCAAATATAAACTACACAGAATCATTCTGTGAAACTTCTTTCTGCTCTGTGCATTCAGCTAACAGAGTTAAACCATACTTTTGATTGAGCAGATCTGAACTCTCTTTCTGTAGAAAATGCAACAGGACATTTGGAGCGCTAAGAGAGTAGTAGTGGAAAAAGGAATATATTCAAATATAAACTACACAGAAGCATTCTGTGAAACTTCTTTCTGATCTGAGCATTCAGCTAACAGAGTTAAACCATACTTTTGATTGAGCAGTTTTGAAACACTCTGTCTGTAGATAATGCAACTGGACATTCGTAGCGCTAAGTGGGTAATAGTGGAAAAAAGAATATGTTCAAATATAAACTACACAGAAGCATTGTATGAAACTTCTTTCTGTTCTGTGCATTCAAATAACAGAGTTGAACCTTACTTTTGATTGAGCCTTTCTGAAACACTCTTTCTGTAGAAACTGCAATTGGACATTCTGAGCGCTAAGAGGCCTCTATTGGGAAAAATAATATCTTCAAATAAAAACTACACAGAAGCATTGTGTGAAACTTATTTCTGATATGTTCATTAAGCTAACAGAGTTAAACCATACTTTTGATTGCGCAGTTCTGAACACTCTTTCTGTAGAAAATGCAAGTGGGCATTCGGAGCGCTAAGAGGGTAATAGTGGAAAAAGGAATATATTCAAATATAAACTACACAGTAGCATTCTGTGAAAATTCTTTCTGTTCTGTGCATTCAACTAACAGAGTTGAACCTTACTTTTGATTGAGCCGTTCTGAAACACTCTTTCTGTAGAAACTGCAATTGGACATGCTAAGCGCTAAGAGGCCTACATTGGGAAAAAGAATATCTTCAAATAAAAACTACCCAGATGCATTCTGTGAAACTTATTTCTGATCTGTAAATTCAGTTAACAGAGATAAAACATATTTTTGATTGAGCAGTTATGAAACACTCTTTTTGTAGAAAATGCAAGTGGAGATTCGGAGCGCTAAGAGGGTAATAGTGGAAAAAGGAATGTCTTCAAATATAAACTACACAGAATCATTCGGTGAAACTTCTTTCTGATCTGTGCATTCAGCTAACAGAGTTAAACCATACTTTTGATTGAGCAGATCTGAACACTCTTTCTGTAGAGAATGCAACTGGACATTTGGAGTGCTAAGAGCGTAGTAGTGGAAAAAGGAATATATTCAAATATAAACTACACAGAATCATTCTGTGAAACTTCTTTCTGATCTGAGCATTCAGCTAACAGAGTTAAACCATACTTTTGATTGAGCAGTTTTGAAACACTCTGTCTGTAGAAAATCCAACTGGACATTCGTAGCGCTAAGTGGGTAATAGTGGAAAAAAGAATATGTTCAAATATAAACTACACAGAAGCATTGTATGAAACTTCTTTCTGTTCTGTGCATTCAACAAACAGAGTTGAACCTTACTTTTGATTGAGCCGTTCTTAAACACTCTTTCTGTAGAAACTGCAATTGGACATTCTGAGCGCTAAGAGGCCTATATTGGGAAAAAGAATGTCTACAAATAAAAACTACACAGAAGAATTGTGTGAAACTTCTTTCTGTTCTGTTTGTTCAACTAAAAGAGTTGAACCTTAGTTTTGATTGAGCCGTTCTGAAACACTCTTTCTGTAGAAAATTCAAGTGGAGATTCGGAGCGCTAAGAGGGTAATAGTGGAAAAAGGAATGTCTCCAAATATAAACTACACAGAATCATTCTGTGAAACTTCTTTCTGCTCTGTGCATTCAGCTAACAGAGTTAAACCATACTTTTGATTGAGCAGATCTGAACTCTCTTTCTGTAGAAAATGCAACTGGACATTTGGAGCGCTAAGAGAGTAGTAGTGGAAAAAGGAATATATTCAAATATAAACTACACAGAAGCATTCTGTGAAACTTCTTTCTGATCTGAGCATTCAGCTAACAGAGTTAAACCATACTTTTGATTCAGCAGTTTTGAAACACTCTGTCTGTAGAAAATGCAACTGGACATTCGTAGCGCTAAGTGGGTAATAGTGGAAAAAAGAATATGTTCAAATATAAACTACACAGAAGCATTGTATGAAACTACTTTCTGTTCTGTGCATTCAAATAACAGAGTTGAAACTTACATTTGATTGAGCCTTTCTGAAACACTCTTTCTGTAGAAACTGCAATTGGACATTCTGAGCGCTAAGAGGCCTCTATTGGGAAAAATAATATCTTCAAATAAAAATTACACAGAAGCATTGTGTGAAACTTATTTCTGATATGTTCATTAAGCTAACAGAGTTAAACCATACTTTTGATTGCGCAGTTCTGAACACTCTTTCTGTAGAAAATGCAAGTGGGCATTCGGAGCGCTAAGAGGGTAATAGTGGAAAAAGGAATATATTCAAATATAAACTACACAGTAGCATTCTGTGAAAATTCTTTCTGTTCTGTGCATTCAACTAACAGAGTTGAACCTTACTTTTGATTGAGCCGTTCTGAAACACTCTTTCTGTAGAAACTGCAATTGGACATGCTAAGCGCTAAGAGGCCTACATTGGGAAAAAGAATATCTTCAAATAAAAACTACACAGATGCATTCTGTGAAACTTATTTCTGATCTGTAAATTCAGTTAACAGAGATAAAACATATTTTTGATTGAGCAGTTATGAAACACTCTTTTTGTAGAAAATGCAAGTGGAGATTCGGAGCGCTAAGAGGGTAATAGTGGAAAAAGGAATGTCTTCAAATATAAACTACACAGAATCATTCGGTGAAACTTCTTTCTGATCTGTGCATTCAGCTAACAGAGTTAAACCATACTTTTGATTGAGCAGATCTGAACACTCTTTCTGTAGAAAATGCAACTGGACATTTGGAGTGCTAAGAGCGTAGTAGTGGAAAAAGGAATATATTCAAATATAAACTACACAGAAGCATTCTGTGAAACTTCTTTCTGATCTGAGCATTCAGCTAACAGAGTTAAACCATACTTTTGATTGAGCAGTTTTGAAACACTCTGTCTGTAGAAAATGCAACTGGACATTCGTAGCGCTAAGTGGGTAATAGTGGAAAAAAGAATATGTTCAAATATAAACTACACAGAAGCATTGTATGAAACTTCTTTCTGTTCTGTGCATTCAACTAACAGAGTTGAACCTTACTTTTGATTGAGCCGTTCTGAAACACTCTTTCTGTAGAAACAGCAATTGGACATTCTGAGCGCTAAGAGGCCTATATTGGGAAAAAGAATGTCTACAAATAAAAACTACACAGAAGAATTGTGTGAAACTTCTTTCTGTTCTGTTTGTTCAACTAAAAGAGTTGAACCTTAGTTTTGATTGAGCCGTTCTGAAACACTCTTTCTGTAGAAAATGCAAGTGGAGATTCGGAGCGCTAAGAGGGTAATAGTGGAAAAAGGAATGTCTCCAAATATAAACTACACAGAATCATTCTGTGAAACTTCTTTCTGCTCTGTGCATTCAGCTAACAGAGTTAAACCATACTTTTGATTGAGCAGATCTGAACTCTCTTTCTGTAGAAAATGCAACAGGACATTTGGAGCGCTAAGAGAGTAGTAGCGGAAAAAGGAATATATTCAAATATAAACTACACAGAAGCATTCTGTGAAACTTCTTTCTGATCTGAGCATTCAGCTAACAGAGTTAAACCATACTTTTGATTGAGCAGTTTTGAAACACTCTGTCTGTAGATAATGCAACTGGACATTCGTAGCGCTAAGTGGGTAATAGTGGAAAAAAGAATATGTTCAAATATAAACTACACAGAAGCATTGTATGAAACTTCTTTCTGTTCTGTGCATTCAAATAACAGAGTTGAACCTTACTTTTGATTGAGCCTTTCTGAAACACTCTTTCTGTAGAAACTGCAATTGGACATTCTGAGCGCTAAGAGGCCTCTATTGGGAAAAATAATATCTTCAAATAAAAACTACACAGAAGCATTGTGTGAAACTTATTTCTGATATGTTCATTAAGCTAACAGAGTTAAACCATACTTTTGATTGCGCAGTTCTGAACACTCTTTCTGTAGAAAATGCAAGTGGGCATTCGGAGCGCTAAGAGGGTAATAGTGGAAAAAGGAATATATTCAAATATAAACTACACAGTAGCATTCTGTGAAAATTCTTTCTGTTCTGTGCATTCAACTAACAGAGTTGAACCTTACTTTTGATTGAGCCGTTCTGAAACACTCTTTCTGTAGAAACTGCAATTGGACATGCTAAGCGCTAAGAGGCCTACATTGGGAAAAAGAATATCTTCAAATAAAAACTACCCAGATGCATTCTGTGAAACTTATTTCTGATCTGTAAATTCAGTTAACAGAGATAAAACATATTTTGATTGAGCAGTTATGAAACACTCTTTTTGTAGAAAATGCAAGTGGAGATTCGGAGCGCTAAGAGGGTAATAGTGGAAAAAGGAATGTCTTCAAATATAAACTACACAGAATCATTCTGTGAAACTTCTTTCTGATCTGAGCATTCAGCTAACAGAGTTAAACCATACTTTTTATTGAGCAGATCTGAACACTCTTTCTGTAGAAAATGCAACTGGACATTTGGAGCGCTAAGAGCGTAGTAGTGGAAAAAGGAATATATTCAAATATAAACTACACAGAAGCATTCTGTGAAACTTCTTTCTGATCTGAGCATTCAGCTAACAGAGTTAAACCATACTTTTGATTGAGCAGTTTTGAAACACTCTGTCTGTAGAAAATGCAACTGGACATTCGTAGCGCTAAGTGGGTAATAGTGGAAAAAAGAATATGTTCAAATATAAACTACACAGAAGCATTGTATGAAACTTCTTTCTGTTCTGTGCATTCAACTAACAGAGTTGAACCTTACTTTTGATTGAGCCGTTCTGAAACACTCTTTCTGTAGAAACAGCAATTGGACATTCTGAGCGCTAAGAGGCCTATATTGGGAAAAAGAATGTCTACAAATAAAAACTACACAGAAGAATTGTGTGAAACTTCTTTCTGTTCTGTTTGTTCAACTAAAAGAGTTGAACCTTAGTTTTGATTGAGCCGTTCTGAAACACTCTTTCTGTAGAAAATGCAAGTGGAGATTCGGAGCGCTAAGAGGGTAATAGTGGAAAAAGGAATGTCTCCAAATATAAACTACACAGAATCATTCTGTGAAACTTCTTTCTGCTCTGTGCATTCAGCTAACAGAGTTAAACCATACTTTTGATTGAGCAGATCTGAACTCTCTTTCTGTAGAAAATGCAACAGGACATTTGGAGCGCTAAGAGAGTAGTAGTGGAAAAAGGAATATATTCAAATATAAACTACACAGAAGCATTCTGTGAAACTTCTTTCTGATCTGAGCATTCAGCTAACAGAGTTAAACCATACTTTTGATTGAGCAGTTTTGAAACACTCTGTCTGTAGATAATGCAACTGGACATTCGTAGCGCTAAGTGGGTAATAGTGGAAAAAAGAATATGTTCAAATATAAACTACACAGAAGCATTGTATGAAACTTCTTTCTGTTCTGTGCATTCAAATAACAGAGTTGAACCTTACTTTTGATTGAGCCTTTCTGAAACACTCTTTCTGTAGAAACTGCAATTGGACATTCTGAGCGCTAAGAGGCCTCTATTGGGAAAAATAATATCTTCAAATAAAAACTACACAGAAGCATTGTGTGAAACTTATTTCTGATATGTTCATTAAGCTAACAGAGTTAAACCATACTTTTGATTGCGCAGTTCTGAACACTCTTTCTGTAGAAAATGCAAGTGGGCATTCGGAGCGCTAAGAGGGTAATAGTGGAAAAAGGAATATATTCAAATATAAACTACACAGTAGCATTCTGTGAAAATTCTTTCTGTTCTGTGCATTCAACTAACAGAGTTGAACCTTACTTTTGATTGAGCCGTTCTGAAACACTCTTTCTGTAGAAACTGCAATTGGACATGCTAAGCGCTAAGAGGCCTACATTGGGAAAAAGAATATCTTCAAATAAAAACTACCCAGATGCATTCTGTGAAACTTATTTCTGATCTGTAAATTCAGTTAACAGAGAGAAAACATATTTTTGATTGAGCAGTTATGAAACACTCTTTTTGTAGAAAATGCAAGTGGAGATTCGGAGCGCTAAGAGGGTAATAGTGGAAAAAGGAATGTCTTCAAATATAAACTACACAGAATCATTCGGTGAAACTTCTTTCTGATCTGTGCATTCAGCTAACAGAGTTAAACCATACTTTTGATTGAGCAGATCTGAACACTCTTTCTGTAGAGAATGCAACTGGACATTTGGAGTGCTAAGAGCGTAGTAGTGGAAAAAGGAATATATTCAAATATAAACTACACAGAAGCATTCTGTGAAACTTCTTTCTGATCTGAGCATTCAGCTAACAGAGTTAAACCATACTTTTGATTGAGCAGTTTTGAAACACTCTGTCTGTAGAAAATGCAACTGGACTTTCGTAGCGCTAAGTGGGTAATAGTGGAAAAAAGAATATGTTCAAATATAAACTACACAGAAGCATTGTATGAAACTTCTTTCTGTTCTGTGCATTCAACAAACAGAGTTGAACCTTACTTTTGATTGAGCCGTTCTTAAACACTCTTTCTGTAGAAACTGCAATTGGACATTCTGAGCGCTAAGAGGCCTATATTGGGAAAAAGAATGTCTACAAATAAAAACTACACAGAAGAATTGTGTGAAACTTCTTTCTGTTCTGTTTGTTCAACTAAAAGAGTTGAACCTTAGTTTTGATTGAGCCGTTCTGAAACACACTTTCTGTAGAAAATGCAAGTGGAGATTCGGAGCGCTAAGAGGGTAATAGTGGAAAAAGGAATGTCTCCAAATATAAACTACACAGAATCATTCTGTGAAACTTCTTTCTGCTCTGTGCATTCAGCTAACAGAGTTAAACCATACTTTTGATTGAGCAGATCTGAACTCTCTTTCTGTAGAAAATGCAACTGGACATTTGGAGCGCTAAGAGAGTAGTAGTGGAAAAAGGAATATATTCAAATATAAACTACACAGAAGCATTCTGTGAAACTTCTTTCTGATCTGAGCATTCAGCTAACAGAGTTAAACCATACTTTTGATTCAGCAGTTTTGAAACACTCTGTCTGTAGAAAATGCAACTGGACATTCGTAGCGCTAAGTGGGTAATAGTGGAAAAAAGAATATGTTCAAATATAAACTACACAGAAGCATTGTATGAAACTTCTTTCTGTTCTGTGCATTCAAATAACAGAGTTGAACCTTACATTTGATTGAGCCTTTCTGAAACACTCTTTCTGTAGAAACTGCAATTGGACATTCTGAGCGCTAAGAGGCCTCTATTGGGAAAAATAATATCTTCAAATAAAAATTACACAGAAGCATTGTGTGAAACTTATTTCTGATATGTTCATTAAGCTAACAGAGTTAAACCATACTTTTGATTGCGCAGTTCTGAACACTCTTTCTGTAGAAAATGCAAGTGGGCATTCGGAGCGCTAAGAGGGTAATAGTGGAAAAAGGAATATATTCAAATATAAACTACACAGTAGCATTCTGTGAAAATTCTTTCTGTTCTGTGCATTCAACTAACAGAGTTGAACCTTACTTTTGATTGAGCCGTTCTGAAACACTCTTTCTGTAGAAACTGCAATTGGACATGCTAAGCGCTAAGAGGCCTACATTGGGAAAAAGAATATCTTCAAATAAAAACTACACAGATGCATTCTGTGAAACTTATTTCTGATCTGTAAATTCAGTTAACAGAGATAAAACATATTTTTGATTGAGCAGTTATGAAACACTCTTTTTGTAGAAAATGCAAGTGGAGATTCGGAGCGCTAAGAGGGTAATAGTGGAAAAAGGAATGTCTTCAAATATAAACTACACAGAATCATTCGGTGAAACTTCTTTCTGATCTGTGCATTCAGCTAACAAAGTTAAACCATACTTTTGATTGAGCAGATCTGAACACTCTTTCTGTAGAAAATGCAACTGGACATTTGGAGCGCTAAGAGCGTAGTAGTGGAAAAAGGAATATATTCAAATATAAACTACACAGAAGCATTCTGTGAAACTTCTTTCTGATCTGAGCATTCAGCTAACAGAGTTAAACCATACTTTTGATTGAGCAGTTTTGAAACACTCTGTCTGTAGAAAATGCAACTGGACATTCGTAGCGCTAAGTGGGTAATAGTGGAAAAAAGAATATGTTCAAATATAAACTACACAGAAGCATTGTATGAAACTTCTTTCTGTTCTGTGCATTCAACTAACAGAGTTGAACCTTACTTTTGATTGAGCCGTTCTGAAACACTCTTTCTGTAGAAACTGCAATTGGACATTCTGAGCGCTAAGAGGCCTATATTGGGAAAAAGAATGTCTACAAATAAAAACTACACAGAAGAATTGTGTGAAACTTCTTTCTGTTCTGTTTGTTCAACTAAAAGAGTTGAACCTTAGTTTTGATTGAGCCGTTCTGAAACACTCTTTCTGTAGAAATTGCAAGCGGAGATTCGGAGCGCTAAGAGGGTAATAGTGGAAAAAGGAATGTCTCCAAATATAAACTACACAGAATCATTCTGTGAAACATCTTTCTGCTCTGTGCATTCAGCTAACAGAGTTAAACCATACTTTTGATTGAGCAGATCTGAACTCTCTTTCTGTAGAAAATGCAACTGGACATTTGGAGTGCTAAGAGAGTAGTAGTGGAAAAAGGAATATATTCAAATATAAACTACACAGAAGCATTCTGTGAAACTTCTTTCTGATCTGAGCATTCAGCTAACAGAGTTAAACCATACTTTTGATTGAGCAGTTTTGAAACACTCTGTCTGTAGAAAATGCAACTGGACATTCGTAGCGCTAAGTGGGTAATAGTGGAAAAAAGAATATGTTCAAATATAAACTACACAGAAGCATTGTATGAAACTACTTTCTGTTCTGTGCATTCAAATAACAGAGTTGAACCTTACTTCTGATTGAGCCTTTCTGAAACACTCTTTCTGTAGAAACTGCAATTGGACATTCTGAGCGCTAAGAGGCCTCTATTGGGAAAAATAATATCTTCAAATAAAAACTACACAGAAGCATTGTGTGAAACTTATTTCTGATATGTTCATTAAGCTAACAGAGTTAAACCATACTTTTGATTGCGCAGTTCTGAACACTCTTTCTGTAGAAAATGCAAGTGGGCATTCGGAGCGCTAAGAGGGTAATAGTGGAAAAAGGAATATATTCAAATATAAACTACACAGTAGCATTCTGTGAAAATTCTTTCTGTTCTGTGCATTCAACTAACAGAGTTGAACCTTACTTTTGATTGAGCCGTTCTGAAACACTCTTTCTGTAGAAACTGCAACTGGACATGCTAAGCGCTAAGAGGCCTACATTGGGAAAAAGAATATCTTCAAATAAAAACTACACAGATGCATTCTGTGAAACTTATTTCTGATCTGTAAATTCAGTTAACAGAGATAAAACATATTTTTGATTGAGCAGTTATGAAACACTCTTTTTGTAGAAAATGCAAGTGGAGATTCGGAGCGCTAAGAGGGTAATAGTGGAAAAAGGAATGTCTTCAAATATAAACTACACAGAATCATTCGGTGAAACTTCTTTCTGATCTGTGCATTCAGCTAACAGAGTTAAACCATACTTTTGATTGAGCAGATCTGAACACTCTTTCTGTAGAGAATGCAACTGGACATTTGGAGTGCTAAGAGCGTAGTAGTGGAAAAAGGAATATATTCAAATATAAACTACACAGAAGCATTCTGTGAAACTTCTTTCTGATCTGAGCATTCAGCTAACAGAGTTAAACCACACTTTTGATTGAGCAGTTTTGAAACACTCTGTCTGTAGAAAATGCAACTGGACATTCGTAGCGCTAAGTGGGTAATAGTGGAAAAAAGAATATGTTCAAATATAAACTACACAGAAGCATTGTATGAAACTTCTTTCTGTTCTGTGCATTCAACTAACAGAGTTGAACCTTACTTTTGATTGAGCCGTTCTGAAACACTCTTTCTGTAGAAACTGCAATTGGACATTCTGAGCGCTAAGAGGCCTATATTGGGAAAAAGAATGTCTACAAATAAAAACTACACAGAAGAATTGTGTGAAACTTCTTTCTGTTCTGTTTGTTCAACTAAAAGAGTTGAACCTTAGTTTTGATTGAGCCGTTCTGAAACACTCTTTCTGTAGAAAATGCAAGTGGAGATTCGGAGTGCTAAGAGGGTAATAGTGGAAAAAGGAATGTCTCCAAATATAAACTACACAGAATCATTCTGTGAAACTTCTTTCTGATCTGTGCATTCAGCTAACAGAGTTAAACCATACTTTTGATTGAGCAGATCTGAACTCTCTTTCTGTAGAAAATGCAACTGGACATTTGGAGCGCTAAGAGAGTAGTAGTGGAAAAAGGAATATATTCAAATATAAACTACACAGAAGCATTCTGTGAAACTTCTTTCTGATCTGAGCATTCAGCTAACAGAGTTAAACCATACTTTTGATTGAGCAGTTTTGAAACACTCTGTCTGTAGAAAATGCAACTGGACATTCGTAGCGCTAAGTGGGTAATAGTGGAAAAAAGAATATGTTCAAATATAAACTTCACAGAATCATTGTATGAAACTTCTTTCTGTTCTGTGCATTCAACTAACAGAGTTGAACCTTACTTTTGATTGAGCCTTTCTGAAACACTCTTTCTGTAGAAACTGCAATTGGACATTCTGAGCGCTAAGAGGCCTATATTGGGAAAAATAATATCTTCAAATAAAAATTACACAGAAGCATTGTGTGAAACTTATTTCTGATATGTTCTTTAAGCTAACAGAGTTAAACCATACTTTTGATTGCGCAGTTCTGAACACTCTTTCTGTAGAAAATGCAAGTGGACATTCGGAGCGCTAAGAGGGTCATAGTGGAAAAAGGAATATATTCAAATATAAACTACACAGTAGCATTCTGTGAAAATTCTTTCTGTTCTGTGCATTCAACTAACAGAGTTGAACCTTACTTTTGATTGAGCCGTTCTGAAACACTCTTTCTGTAGAAACTGCAATTGGACATGCTAAGCGCTAAGAGGCCTACATTGGGAAAAAGAATATCTTCAAATAAAAACTACACAGATGCATTCTGTGAAACTTATTTCTGATCTGTAAATTCAGTTAACAGAGATAAAACATATTTTGATTGAGCAGTTATGAAACACTCTTTTTGTAGAAAATGCAAGTGGAGATTCGGAGCGCTAAGGGGGTAATAGTGGAAAAAGGAATGTCTTCAAATATAAACTACACAGAATCATTCGGTGAAACTTCTTTCTGATCTGTGCATTCAGCTAACAGAGTTAAACCATACTTTTGATTGAGCAGATCTGAACACTCTTTCTGTAGAAAATGCAACTGGACATTTGGAGCGCTAAGAGCGTAGTAGTGGAAAAAGGAATATATTCAAATATAAACTACACAGAAGCATTCTGTGAAACTTCTTTCTGATCTGAGCATTCAGCTAACAGAGTTAAACCATACTTTTGATTGAGCAGTTTTGAAACACTCTGTCTGTAGAAAATGCAACTGGACATTCGTAGCGCTAAGTGGGTAATAGTGGAAAAAAGAATATGTTCAAATATAAACTACACAGAAGCATTGTAGGAAACTTCTTTCTGTTCTGTGCATTCAACTAACAGAGTTGAACCTTACTTTTGATTGAGCCGTTCTGAAACACTCTTTCTGTAGAAACTGCAATTGGACATTCTGAGCGCTAAGAGGCCTATATTGGGAAAAAGAATGTCTACAAATAAAAACTACACAGAAGAATTCTGTGAAACTTCTTTCTGTTCTGTTTGTTCAACTAAAAGAGTTGAACCTTAGTTTTGATTGAGCCGTTCTGAAACACTCTTTCTGTAGAAAATGCAAGTGGAGATTCGGAGCGCTAAGAGGGTAATAGTGGAAAAAGGAATGTCTCCAAATATAAACTACACAGAATCATTCTGTGAAACTTCTTTCTGCTCTGTGCATTCAGCTAACAGAGTTAAACCATACTTTTGATTGAGCAGATCTGAACTCTCTTTCTGTAGAAAATGCAACTGGACATTTGGAGCGCTAAGAGAGTAGTAGTAGAAAAAGGAATATATTCAAATATAAACTACACAGAAGCATTCTGTGAAACTTCTTTCTGATCTGAGCATTCAGCTAACAGAGTTAAACCATACTTTTGATTGAGCAGTTTTGAAACACTCTGTCTGTAGAAAATGCAACTGCACATTCGTAGCGCTAAGTGGGTAATAGTGGAAAAAAGAATATGTTCAAATATAAACTACACAGAAGCATTGTATGAAACTCCTTTCTGTTCTGTGCATTCAAATAACAGAGTTGAACCTTACTTTTGATTGAGCCTTTCTGAAACACTCTTTCTGTAGAAACTGCAATTGGACATTCTGAGCGCTAAGATTCCTCTATTGGGAAAAATAATATCTTCAAATAAAAACTACACAGAAGCATTGTGTGAAACTTATTTCTGATATGTTCATTAAGCTAACAGAGTTAAACCATACTTTTGATTGCGCAGTTCTGAACACTCTTTCTGTAGAAAATGCAAGTGGGCATTCGGAGCGCTAAGAGGGTAATAGTGGAAAAAGGAATATATTCAAATATAAACTACACAGTAGCATTCTGTGAAAATTCTTTCTGTTCTGTGCATTCAACTAACAGAGTTGAACCTTACTTTTGATTGAGCCGTTCTGAAACACTCTTTCTGTAGAAACTGCAATTGGACATGCTAAGCGCTAAGAGGCCTACTTTGGGAAAAAGAATATCTTCAAATAAAAACTACACAGATGCATTCTGTGAAACTTATTTCTGATCTGTAAATTCAGTTAACAGAGATAAAACATATTTTTGATTGAGCAGTTATGAAACACTCTTTTTGTAGAAAATGCAAGTGGAGATTCGGAGCGCTAAGAGGGTAATAGTGGAAAAAGGAATGTCTTCAAATATAAACTACACAGAATCATTCGGTGAAACTTCTTTCTGATCTGTGCATTCAGCTAACAGAATTAAACCATACTTTTGATTGAGCAGATCTGAACACTCTTTCTGTAGAGAATGCAACTGGACATTTGGAGTGCTAAGAGCGTAGTAGTGGAAAAAGGAATATATTCAAATATAAACTACACAGAAGCATTCTGTGAAACTTCTTTCTGATCTGAGCATTCAGCTAACAGAGTTAAACCATACATTTGATTGAGCAGTTTTGAAACACTCTGTCTGTAGAAAATGCAACTGGACATTCGTAGCGCTAAGTGGGTAATGGTGGAAAAAATAATATGTTCAAATATAAACTACACAGAAGCATTGTATGAAACTTCTTTCTGTTCTGTGCATTCAACTAACAGAGTTGAACCTTACTTTTGATTGAGCCGTTCTGAAACACTCTTTCTGTAGAAACTGCAATTGGACATTCTGAGCGCTAAGAGGCCTATATTGGGAAAAAGAATGTCTACAAATAAAAACTACACAGAAGAATTGTGTGAAACTTCTTTCTGTTCTGTTTGTTCAACTAAAAGAGTTGAACCTTAGTTTTGATTGAGCCGTTCTGAAACACTCTTTCTGTAGAAAATGCAAGTGGAGATTCGGAGCGCTAAGAGGGTAATAGTGGAAAAAGGAATGTCTCCATATATAAACTACACAGAATCATTCTGTGAAACTTCTTTCTGATCTGTGCATTCAGCTAACAGAGTTAAACCATAATTTTGATTGAGCAGATCTGAACACTCTTTCTGTAGAATATGCAACTGGACATTTGGAGCGCTAAGAGAGTAGTAGTGGAAAAAGGAATATATTCAAATATAAACTACACAGAAGCATTCTGTGAAACTTCTTTCTGATCTGAGCATTCAGCTAACAGAGTTAAACCATACTTTTGATTGAGCAGTTTTGAAACACTCTGTAGAAAATGCAACTGGACATTCGTAGCGCTAAGTGGGTAATAGTGGAAAAAAGAATATGTTCAAATATAAACTACACAGAAGCTTTGTATGAAACTTCTTTCTGTTCTGTGCATTCAACAAACAGAGTTGAACCTCACTTTTGATTGAGCCTTTCTGAAACACTCTTTCTGTAGAAACTGCAATTGGACATTCTGAGCGCTAAGAGGCCTATATTGGGAAAAATAATATCTTCAAATAAAAACTACACAGAAGCATTGTGTGAAACTTATTTCTGATATGTTCATTAAGCTAACAGAGTTAAACCATACTTTTGATTGCGCAGTTCTGAACACTCTTTCTGTAGAAAATGCAAGTGGACATTCGGAGCGCTAAGAGGGTAACAGTGGAGAAAGGAATATATTCAAATATAAACTACACAGTAGCATTCTGTGAAAATTCTTTCTGTTCTGTGCATTCAACTAACAGAGTTGAACCTTACTTTTGATTGAGCCGTTCTGAAAAACTCTTTCTGTAGAAACTGCAATTGGACATGCTAAGCGCTAAGAGGCCTACATTGGGAAAAAGAATATCTTCAAATAAAAACTACACAGATGCATTCTGTGAAACTTATTTCTGATCTGTAAATTCAGTTAACAGAGATAAAACATATTTTTGATTGAGCAGTTATGAAACACTCTTTTTGTAGAAAATGCAAGTGGAGATACGGAGCGCTAAGAGGGTAATAGTGGAAAAAGGAATGTCTTCAAATATAAACTACACGGAATCATTCGGTGAAACTTCTTTCTGATCTGTGCATTCAGCTAACAGAGTTAAACCACACTTTTGATTGAGGAGATCTGAACACTCTTTCTGTAGAAAATGCAACTGGACATTTGGAGCGCTAAGAGCGTAGTAGTGGAAAAAGTAATATATTCAAATATAAACTACACAGAAGCATTCTGTGAAACTTCTTTCTGATCTGAGCATTCAGCTAACAGAGTTAAACGATACTTTTGATTGAGCAGTTTTGAAACACTCTGTCTGTAGAAAATGCAACTGGACATTCGTAGCGCTAAGGGGGTAATAGTGGAAAAAAGAATATGCTCAAATATAAACTACACAGAAGCATTGTATGAAACTTCTTTCTGTTCTGTGCATTCAACTAACAGAGTTGAACCTTACTTTTGATTGAGCCGTTCTGAAACACTCTTTCTGTAGAAACTGCAATTGGACATTCTGAGCGCTAAGAGGCCTATATTGGGAAAAAGAATGTCTACAAATAAAAACTACACAGAAGAATTGTGTGCAACTTCTTTCTGTTCTGTTTGTTCAACTAAAAGAGTTGAACCTTAGTTTTGATTGAGCCGTTCTGAAACACTCTTTCTGTAGAAAATGCAAGTGGAGATTCGGAGCGCTAAGAGGGTAATAGTGGAAAAAGGAATGTCTCCAAATATAAACTACACAGAATCATTCTGTGAAACTTCTTTCTGATCTGTGCATTCAGCTAACAGAGTTAAACCATACTTTTGATTGAGCAGATCTGAACTCTCTTTCTGTAGAATATGCAACTGGACATTTGGAGCGCTAAGAGAGTAGTAGTGGAAAAAGGAATATATTCAAATATAAACTACACAGAAGCATTCTGTGAAACTTCTTTCTGATCTGAGCATTCAGCTAACAGAGTTAAACCATACTTTTGATTGAGCAGTTTTGAAACACTCTGTCTGTAGAAAATGCAACTGGACATTCGTAGCGCTAAGTGGGTAATAGTGGAAAAAAGAATATGTTCAAATATAAACTACACAGAAACATTGTATGAATCTTCTTTCTGTTCTGTGCATTCAACTAACAGAGTTGAACCTTACTTTTGATTGAGCCTTTCTGAAACACTCTTTCTGTAGAAACTGCAATTGGACATTCTGAGCGCTAAGAGGCCTATATTGGGAAAAATAATATCTTCAAATAAAAACTACACAGAAGCATTGTGTGAAACTTATTTCTGATATGTTCATTAAGCTAACAGAGTTAAACCATACTTTTGATTGCGCAGTTCTGAACACTCTTTCTGTAGAAAATGCAAGTGGACATTCGGAGCGCTAAGAGGGTAATAGTGGAAAAAGGAATATATTCAAATATAAACTACACAGTAGCATTCTGTGAAAATTCTTTCTGTTCTGTGCATTCAACTAACAGAGTTGAACCTTACTTTTGATTGAGCCATTCTGAAACACTCTTTCTGTAGAAACTGCAATTAGACATGCTAAGCGCTAAGAGGCCTACTTTGGGAAAAAGAATATCTTCAAATAAAAACTACACAGATGCATTCTGTGAAACTTATTTCTGATCTGTAAATTCAGTTAACAGAGATAAAACATATTTTTGATTGAGCAGTTATGAAACACTCTTTTTGTAGAAAATGCAAGTGGAGATTCGGAGCGCTAAGAGGGTAATAGTGGAAAAAGGAATGTCTTCAAATATAAACTACACAGAATCATTCGGTGAAACTTCTTTCTGATCTGTGCATTCAGCTAACAGAGTTAAACCATACTTTTGATTGAGCAGATCTGAACACTCTTTCTGTAGAGAATGCAACTGGACATTTGGAGTGCTAAGAGCGTAGTAGTGGAAAAAGGAATATATTCAAATATAAACTACACAGAAGCATTCTGTGAAACTTCTTTCTGATCTGAGCATTCAGCTAACAGAGTTAAACCATACTTTTGATTGAGCAGTTTTGAAACACTCTGTCTGTAGAAAATGCAACTGGACATTCGTAGCGCTAAGTGGGTAATAGTGGAAAAAAGAATATGTTCAAATATAAACTACACAGAAGCATTGTATGAAACTTCTTTCTGTTCTGTGCATTCAACTAACAGAGTTGAACCTTACTTTTGATTGAGCCGTTCTGAAACACTCTTTCTGTAGAAACTGCAATTGGACATTCTGAGCGCTAAGAGGCCTATATTGGGAAAAAGAATGTCTACAAATAAAAACTACACAGAAGAATTGTGTGAAACTTCTTTCTGTTCTGTTTGTTCAACTAAAAGAGTTGAACCTTAGTTTTGATTGAGCCGTTCTGAAACACTCTTTCTGTAGAAAATGCAAGTGGAGATTCGGAGCGCTAAGAGGGTAATAGTGGAAAAAGGAATGTCTCCATATATAAACTACACAGAATCACTCTGTGAAACTTCTTTCTGATCTGTGCATTCAGCTAACAGAATTAAACCATAATTTTGATTGAGCAGATCTGAACACTCTTTCTGTAGAATATGCAACTGGACATTTGGAGCGCTAAGAGAGTAGTAGTGGAAAAAGGAATATATTCAAATATAAACTACACAGAAGCATTCTGTGAAACTTCTTTCTGATCTGAGCATTCAGCTAACAGAGTTAAACCATACTTTTGATTGAGCAGTTTTGAAACACTCTGTAGAAAATGCAACTGGACATTCGTAGCGCTAAGTGGGTAATAGTGGAAAAAAGAATATGTTCAAATATAAACTACACAGAAGCTTTGTATGAAACTTCTTTCTGTTCTGTGCATTCAACAAACAGAGTTGAACCTCACTTTTGATTGAGCCTTTCTGAAACACTCTTTCTGTAGAAACTGCAATTGGACATTCTGAGCGCTAAGAGGCCTATATTGGGAAAAATAATATCTTCAAATTAAAACTACACAGAAGCATTGTGTGAATCTTATTTCTGATATGTTCATTAAGCTAACAGAGTTAAACCATACTTTTGATTGCGCAGTTCTGAACACTCTTTCTGTAGAAAATGCAAGTGGACATTCGGAGCGCTAAGAGGGTAACAGTGGAGAAAGGAATATATTCAAATATAAACTACACAGTAGCATTCTGTGAAAATTCTTTCTTTTCTGTGCATTCAACTAACAGAGTTGAACCTTACTTTTGATTGAGCCGTTCTGAAAAACTCTTTCTGTAGAAACTGCAATTGGACATGCTAAGCGCTAAGAGGCCTACATTGGGAAAAAGAATATCTTCAAATAAAAACTACACAGATGCATTCTGTGAAACTTATTTCTGATCTGTAAATTCAGTTAACAGAGATAAAACATATTTTTGATTGAGCAGTTATGAAACACTCTTTTTGTAGAAAATGCAAGTGGAGATACGGAGCGCTAAGAGGGTAATAGTGGAAAAAGGAATGTCTTCAAATATAAACTACACGGAATCATTCGGTGAAATTTCTTTCTGATCTGTGCATTCAGCTAACAGAGTTAAACCACACTTTTGATTGAGGAGATCTGAACACTCTTTCTGTAGAAAATGCAACTGGACATTTGGAGCGCTAAGAGCGTAGTAGTGGAAAAAGTAATATATTCAAATATAAACTACACAGAAGCATTCTGTGAAACTTCTTTCTGATCTGAGCATTCAGCTAACAGAGTTAAACGATACTTTTGATTGAGCAGTTTTGAAACACTCTGTCTGTAGAAAATGCAACTGGACATTCGTAGCGCTAAGGGGGTAATAGTGGAAAAAAGAATATGCTCAAATATAAACTACACAGAAGCATTGTATGAAACTTCTTTCTGTTCTGTGCATTCAACTAACAGAGTTGAACCTTACTTTTGATTGAGCCGTTCTGAAACACTCTTTCTGTAGAAACTGCAATTGGACATTCTGAGCGCTAAGAGGCCTATATTGGGAAAAAGAATGTCTACAAATAAAAACTACACAGAAGAATTGTGTGCAACTTCTTTCTGTTCTGTTTGTTCAACTAAAAGAGTTGAACCTTAGTTTTGATTGAGCCGTTCTGAAACACTCTTTCTGTAGAAAATGCAAGTGGAGATTCGGAGCGCTAAGAGGGTAATAGTGGAAAAAGGAATGTCTCCAAATATAAACTACACAGAATCATTCTGTGAAACTTGTTTCTGATCTGTGCATTCAGCTAACAGAGTTAAACCATACTTTTGATTGAGCAGATCTGAACTCTCTTTCTGTAGAAAATGCAACTGGACATTTGGAGCGCTAAGAGAGTAGTAGTGGAAAAAGGAATATATTCAAATATAAACTACACAGAAGCATTCTGTGAAACTTCTTTCTGTTCTGAGCATTCAGCTAACAGAGTTAAACCATACTTTTGATTGAGCAGTTTTGAAACACTCTGTCTGTAGAAAATGCAACTGGACATTCGTAGCGCTAAGTGGGTAATAGTGGAAAAAAGAATATGTTCAAATATAAACTACACAGAAGCATTGTATGAATCTTCTTTCTGTTCTGTGCATTCAACTAACAGAGTTGAACCTTACTTTTGATTGAGCCTTTCTGAAACACTCTTTCTGTAGAAACTGCAATTGGACATTCTGAGCGCTAAGAGGCCTATATTGGGAAAAATAATATCTTCAAATAAAAACTACACAGAAGCATTGTGTGAAACTTATTTCTGATATGTTCATTAAGCTAACAGAGTTAAACCATACTTTTGATTGCGCAGTTCTGAACACTCTTTCTGTAGAAAATGCAAGTGGACATTCGGAGCGCTAAGAGGGTAATAGTGGAAAAAGGAATATATTCAAATATAAACTACACAGTAGCATTCTGTGAAAATCCTTTCTGTTCTGTGCATTCAACTAACAGAGTTGAACCTTACTTTTGATTGAGCCATTCTGAAACACTCTTTCTGTAGAAACTGCAATTAGACATGCTAAGCGCTAAGAGGCCTACTTTGGGAAAAAGAATATCTTCAAATAAAAACTACACAGATGCATTCTGTGAAACTTATTTCTGATCTGTAAATTCAGTTAACAGAGATAAAACATATTTTTGATTGAGCAGTTATGAAACACTCTTTTTGTAGAAAATGCAAGTGGAGATTCGGAGCGCTAAGAGGGTAATAGTGGAAAAAGGAATGTCTTCAAATATAAACTACACAGAATCATTCGGTGAAACTTCTTTCTGATCTGTGCATTCAGCTAACAGAGTTAAACCATACTTTTGATTGAGCAGATCTGAACACTCTTTCTGTAGAGAATGCAACTGGACATTTGGAGTGCTAAGAGCGTAGTAGTGGAAAAAGGAATATATTCAAATATAAACTACACAGAAGCATTCTGTGAAACTTCTTTCTGATCTGAGCATTCAGCTAACAGAGTTAAACCATACTTTTGATTGAGCAGTTTTGAAACACTCTGTCTGTAGAAAATGCAACTGGACATTCGTAGCGCTAAGTGGGTAATAGTGGAAAAAAGAATATGTTCAAATATAAACTACACAGAAGCATTGTATGAAACTTCTTTCTGTTCTGTGCATTCAACTAACAGAGTTGAACCTTACTTTTGATTGAGCCGTTCTGAAACACTCTTTCTGTAGAAACTGCAATTGGACATTCTGAGCGCTAAGAGGCCTATATTGGGAAAAAGAATGTCTACAAATAAAAACTACACAGAAGAATTGTGTGAAACTTCTTTCTGTTCTGTTTGTTCAACTAAAAGAGTTGAACCTTAGTTTTGATTGAGCCGTTCTGAAACACTCTTTCTGTAGAAAATGCAAGTGGAGATTCGGAGCGCTAAGAGGGTAATAGTGGAAAAAGGAATGTCTCCAAATATAAACTACACAGAATCATTCTGTGAAACTTCTTTCTGATCTGTGCATTCAGCTAACAGAGTTAAACCATACTTTTGATTGAGCAGATCTGAACTCTCTTTCTGTAGAAAATGCAACTGGACATTTGGAGCGCTAAGAGAGTAGTAGTGGAAAAAGGAATATATTCAAATATAAACTACACAGAAGCATTCTGTGAAACTTCTTTCTGATCTGAGCATTCAGCTAACAGAGTTAAACCATACTTTTGATTGAGCAGTTTTGAAACACTCTGTCTGTAGAAAATGCAACTGGACATTCGTAGCGCTAAGTGGGTAATAGTGGAAAAAAGAATATGTTCAAATATAAACTACACAGAAGCATTGTATGAATCTTCTTTCTGTTCTGTGCATTCAACTAACAGAGTTGAACCTTACTTTTGATTGAGCCTTTCTGAAACACTCTTTCTGTAGAAACTGCAATTGGACATTCTGAGCGCTAAGAGGCCTATATTGGGAAAAATAATATCTTCAAATAAAAACTACACAGAAGCATTGTGTGAAACTTATTTCTGATATGTTCATTAAGCTAACAGAGTTAAACCATACTTTTGATTGCGCAGTTCTGAACACTCTTTCTGTAGAAAATGCAAGTGGGCATTCGGAGCGCTAAGAGGGTAATAGTGGAAAAAGGAATATATTCAAATATAAACTACACAGTAGCATTCTGTGAAAATTCTTTCTGTTCTGTGCATTCAACTAACAGAGTTGAACCTTACTTTTGATTGAGCCGTTCTGAAACACTCTTTCTGTAGAAACTGCAACTGGACATGCTAAGCGCTAAGAGGCCTACATTGGGAAAAAGAATATCTTCAAATAAAAACTACACAGATGCATTCTGTGAAACTTATTTCTGATCTGTAAATTCAGTTAACAGAGATAAAACATATTTTTGATTGAGCAGTTATGAAACACTCTTTTTGTAGAAAATGCAAGTGGAGATTCGGAGCGCTAAGAGGGTAATAGTGGAAAAAGGAATGTCTTCAAATATAAACTACACAGAATCATTCGGTGAAACTTCTTTCTGATCTGTGCATTCAGCTAACAGAGTTAAACCATACTTTTGATTGAGCAGATCTGAACACTCTTTCTGTAGAGAATGCAACTGGACATTTGGAGTGCTAAGAGCGTAGTAGTGGAAAAAGGAATATATTCAAATATAAACTACACAGAAGCATTCTGTGAAACTTCTTTCTGATCTGAGCATTCAGCTAACAGAGTTAAACCACACTTTTGATTGAGCAGTTTTGAAACACTCTGTCTGTAGAAAATGCAACTGGACATTCGTAGCGCTAAGTGGGTAATAGTGGAAAAAAGAATATGTTCAAATATAAACTACACAGAAGCATTGTATGAAACTTCTTTCTGTTCTGTGCATTCAACTAACAGAGTTGAACCTTACTTTTGATTGAGCCGTTCTGAAACACTCTTTCTGTAGAAACTGCAATTGGACATTCTGAGCGCTAAGAGGCCTATATTGGGAAAAAGAATGTCTACAAATAAAAACTACACAGAAGAATTGTGTGAAACTTCTTTCTGTTCTGTTTGTTCAACTAAAAGAGTTGAACCTTAGTTTTGATTGAGCCGTTCTGAAACACTCTTTCTGTAGAAAATGCAAGTGGAGATTCGGAGTGCTAAGAGGGTAATAGTGGAAAAAGGAATGTCTCCAAATATAAACTACACAGAATCATTCTGTGAAACTTCTTTCTGATCTGTGCATTCAGCTAACAGAGTTAAACCATACTTTTGATTGAGCAGATCTGAACTCTCTTTCTGTAGAAAATGCAACTGGACATTTGGAGCGCTAAGAGAGTAGTAGTGGAAAAAGGAATATATTCAAATATAAACTACACAGAAGCATTCTGTGAAACTTCTTTCTGATCTGAGCATTCAGCTAACAGAGTTAAACCATACTTTTGATTGAGCAGTTTTGAAACACTCTGTCTGTAGAAAATGCAACTGGACATTCGTAGCGCTAAGTGGGTAATAGTGGAAAAAAGAATATGTTCAAATATAAACTTCACAGAATCATTGTATGAAACTTCTTTCTGTTCTGTGCATTCAACTAACAGAGTTGAACCTTACTTTTGATTGAGCCTTTCTGAAACACTCTTTCTGTAGAAACTGCAATTGGACATTCTGAGCGCTAAGAGGCCTATATTGGGAAAAATAATATCTTCAAATAAAAATTACACAGAAGCATTGTGTGAAACTTATTTCTGATATGTTCTTTAAGCTAACAGAGTTAAACCATACTTTTGATTGCGCAGTTCTGAACACTCTTTCTGTAGAAAATGCAAGTGGACATTCGGAGCGCTAAGAGGGTCATAGTGGAAAAAGGAATATATTCAAATATAAACTACACAGTAGCATTCTGTGAAAATTCTTTCTGTTCTGTGCATTCAACTAACAGAGTTGAACCTTACTTTTGATTGAGCCGTTCTGAAACACTCTTTCTGTAGAAACTGCAATTGGACATGCTAAGCGCTAAGAGGCCTACATTGGGAAAAAGAATATCTTCAAATAAAAACTACACAGATGCATTCTGTGAAACTTATTTCTGATCTGTAAATTCAGTTAACAGAGATAAAACATATTTTGATTGAGCAGTTATGAAACACTCTTTTTGTAGAAAATGCAAGTGGAGATTCGGAGCGCTAAGGGGGTAATAGTGGAAAAAGGAATGTCTTCAAATATAAACTACACAGAATCATTCGGTGAAACTTCTTTCTGATCTGTGCATTCAGCTAACAGAGTTAAACCATACTTTTGATTGAGCAGATCTGAACACTCTTTCTGTAGAAAATGCAACTGGACATTTGGAGCGCTAAGAGCGTAGTAGTGGAAAAAGGAATATATTCAAATATAAACTACACAGAAGCATTCTGTGAAACTTCTTTCTGATCTGAGCATTCAGCTAACAGAGTTAAACCATACTTTTGATTGAGCAGTTTTGAAACACTCTGTCTGTAGAAAATGCAACTGGACATTCGTAGCGCTAAGTGGGTAATAGTGGAAAAAAGAATATGTTCAAATATAAACTACACAGAAGCATTGTAGGAAACTTCTTTCTGTTCTGTGCATTCAACTAACAGAGTTGAACCTTACTTTTGATTGAGCCGTTCTGAAACACTCTTTCTGTAGAAACTGCAATTGGACATTCTGAGCGCTAAGAGGCCTATATTGGGAAAAAGAATGTCTACAAATAAAAACTACACAGAAGAATTCTGTGAAACTTCTTTCTGTTCTGTTTGTTCAACTAAAAGAGTTGAACCTTAGTTTTGATTGAGCCGTTCTGAAACACTCTTTCTGTAGAAAATGCAAGTGGAGATTCGGAGCGCTAAGAGGGTAATAGTGGAAAAAGGAATGTCTCCAAATATAAACTACACAGAATCATTCTGTGAAACTTCTTTCTGCTCTGTGCATTCAGCTAACAGAGTTAAACCATACTTTTGATTGAGCAGATCTGAACTCTCTTTCTGTAGAAAATGCAACTGGACATTTGGAGCGCTAAGAGAGTAGTAGTAGAAAAAGGAATATATTCAAATATAAACTACACAGAAGCATTCTGTGAAACTTCTTTCTGATCTGAGCATTCAGCTAACAGAGTTAAACCATACTTTTGATTGAGCAGTTTTGAAACACTCTGTCTGTAGAAAATGCAACTGCACATTCGTAGCGCTAAGTGGGTAATAGTGGAAAAAAGAATATGTTCAAATATAAACTACACAGAAGCATTGTATGAAACTCCTTTCTGTTCTGTGCATTCAAATAACAGAGTTGAACCTTACTTTTGATTGAGCCTTTCTGAAACACTCTTTCTGTAGAAACTGCAATTGGACATTCTGAGCGCTAAGATTCCTCTATTGGGAAAAATAATATCTTCAAATAAAAACTACACAGAAGCATTGTGTGAAACTTATTTCTGATATGTTCATTAAGCTAACAGAGTTAAACCATACTTTTGATTGCGCAGTTCTGAACACTCTTTCTGTAGAAAATGCAAGTGGGCATTCGGAGCGCTAAGAGGGTAATAGTGGAAAAAGGAATATATTCAAATATAAACTACACAGTAGCATTCTGTGAAAATTCTTTCTGTTCTGTGCATTCAACTAACAGAGTTGAACCTTACTTTTGATTGAGCCGTTCTGAAACACTCTTTCTGTAGAAACTGCAATTGGACATGCTAAGCGCTAAGAGGCCTACTTTGGGAAAAAGAATATCTTCAAATAAAAACTACACAGATGCATTCTGTGAAACTTATTTCTGATCTGTAAATTCAGTTAACAGAGATAAAACATATTTTTGATTGAGCAGTTATGAAACACTCTTTTTGTAGAAAATGCAAGTGGAGATTCGGAGCGCTAAGAGGGTAATAGTGGAAAAAGGAATGTCTTCAAATATAAACTACACAGAATCATTCGGTGAAACTTCTTTCTGATCTGTGCATTCAGCTAACAGAATTAAACCATACTTTTGATTGAGCAGATCTGAACACTCTTTCTGTAGAGAATGCAACTGGACATTTGGAGTGCTAAGAGCGTAGTAGTGGAAAAAGGAATATATTCAAATATAAACTACACAGAAGCATTCTGTGAAACTTCTTTCTGATCTGAGCATTCAGCTAACAGAGTTAAACCATACATTTGATTGAGCAGTTTTGAAACACTCTGTCTGTAGAAAATGCAACTGGACATTCGTAGCGCTAAGTGGGTAATGGTGGAAAAAATAATATGTTCAAATATAAACTACACAGAAGCATTGTATGAAACTTCTTTCTGTTCTGTGCATTCAACTAACAGAGTTGAACCTTACTTTTGATTGAGCCGTTCTGAAACACTCTTTCTGTAGAAACTGCAATTGGACATTCTGAGCGCTAAGAGGCCTATATTGGGAAAAAGAATGTCTACAAATAAAAACTACACAGAAGAATTGTGTGAAACTTCTTTCTGTTCTGTTTGTTCAACTAAAAGAGTTGAACCTTAGTTTTGATTGAGCCGTTCTGAAACACTCTTTCTGTAGAAAATGCAAGTGGAGATTCGGAGCGCTAAGAGGGTAATAGTGGAAAAAGGAATGTCTCCATATATAAACTACACAGAATCATTCTGTGAAACTTCTTTCTGATCTGTGCATTCAGCTAACAGAGTTAAACCATAATTTTGATTGAGCAGATCTGAACACTCTTTCTGTAGAATATGCAACTGGACATTTGGAGCGCTAAGAGAGTAGTAGTGGAAAAAGGAATATATTCAAATATAAACTACACAGAAGCATTCTGTGAAACTTCTTTCTGATCTGAGCATTCAGCTAACAGAGTTAAACCATACTTTTGATTGAGCAGTTTTGAAACACTCTGTAGAAAATGCAACTGGACATTCGTAGCGCTAAGTGGGTAATAGTGGAAAAAAGAATATGTTCAAATATAAACTACACAGAAGCTTTGTATGAAACTTCTTTCTGTTCTGTGCATTCAACAAACAGAGTTGAACCTCACTTTTGATTGAGCCTTTCTGAAACACTCTTTCTGTAGAAACTGCAATTGGACATTCTGAGCGCTAAGAGGCCTATATTGGGAAAAATAATATCTTCAAATAAAAACTACACAGAAGCATTGTGTGAAACTTATTTCTGATATGTTCATTAAGCTAACAGAGTTAAACCATACTTTTGATTGCGCAGTTCTGAACACTCTTTCTGTAGAAAATGCAAGTGGACATTCGGAGCGCTAAGAGGGTAACAGTGGAGAAAGGAATATATTCAAATATAAACTACACAGTAGCATTCTGTGAAAATTCTTTCTGTTCTGTGCATTCAACTAACAGAGTTGAACCTTACTTTTGATTGAGCCGTTCTGAAAAACTCTTTCTGTAGAAACTGCAATTGGACATGCTAAGCGCTAAGAGGCCTACATTGGGAAAAAGAATATCTTCAAATAAAAACTACACAGATGCATTCTGTGAAACTTATTTCTGATCTGTAAATTCAGTTAACAGAGATAAAACATATTTTTGATTGAGCAGTTATGAAACACTCTTTTTGTAGAAAATGCAAGTGGAGATACGGAGCGCTAAGAGGGTAATAGTGGAAAAAGGAATGTCTTCAAATATAAACTACACGGAATCATTCGGTGAAACTTCTTTCTGATCTGTGCATTCAGCTAACAGAGTTAAACCACACTTTTGATTGAGGAGATCTGAACACTCTTTCTGTAGAAAATGCAACTGGACATTTGGAGCGCTAAGAGCGTAGTAGTGGAAAAAGTAATATATTCAAATATAAACTACACAGAAGCATTCTGTGAAACTTCTTTCTGATCTGAGCATTCAGCTAACAGAGTTAAACGATACTTTTGATTGAGCAGTTTTGAAACACTCTGTCTTTAGAAAATGCAACTGGACATTCGTAGCGCTAAGGGGGTAATAGTGGAAAAAAGAATATGCTCAAATATAAACTACACAGAAGCATTGTATGAAACTTCTTTCTGTTCTGTGCATTCAACTAACAGAGTTGAACCTTACTTTTGATTGAGCCGTTCTGAAACACTCTTTCTGTAGAAACTGCAATTGGACATTCTGAGCGCTAAGAGGCCTATATTGGGAAAAAGAATGTCTACAAATAAAAACTACACAGAAGAATTGTGTGCAACTTCTTTCTGTTCTGTTTGTTCAACTAAAAGAGTTGAACCTTAGTTTTGATTGAGCCGTTCTGAAACACTCTTTCTGTAGAAAATGCAAGTGGAGATTCGGAGCGCTAAGAGGGTAATAGTGGAAAAAGGAATGTCTCCAAATATAAACTACACAGAATCATTCTGTGAAACTTCTTTCTGATCTGTGCATTCAGCTAACAGAGTTAAACCATACTTTTGATTGAGCAGATCTGAACTCTCTTTCTGTAGAATATGCAACTGGACATTTGGAGCGCTAAGAGAGTAGTAGTGGAAAAAGGAATATATTCAAATATAAACTACACAGAAGCATTCTGTGAAACTTCTTTCTGATCTGAGCATTCAGCTAACAGAGTTAAACCATACTTTTGATTGAGCAGTTTTGAAACACTCTGTCTGTAGAAAATGCAACTGGACATTCGTAGCGCTAAGTGGGTAATAGTGGAAAAAAGAATATGTTCAAATATAAACTACACAGAAACATTGTATGAATCTTCTTTCTGTTCTGTGCATTCAACTAACAGAGTTGAACCTTACTTTTGATTGAGCCTTTCTGAAACACTCTTTCTGTAGAAACTGCAATTGGACATTCTGAGCGCTAAGAGGCCTATATTGGGAAAAATAATATCTTCAAATAAAAACTACACAGAAGCATTGTGTGAAACTTATTTCTGATATGTTCATTAAGCTAACAGAGTTAAACCATACTTTTGATTGCGCAGTTCTGAACACTCTTTCTGTAGAAAATGCAAGTGGACATTCGGAGCGCTAAGAGGGTAATAGTGGAAAAAGGAATATATTCAAATATAAACTACACAGTAGCATTCTGTGAAAATTCTTTCTGTTCTGTGCATTCAACTAACAGAGTTGAACCTTACTTTTGATTGAGCCATTCTGAAACACTCTTTCTGTAGAAACTGCAATTAGACATGCTAAGCGCTAAGAGGCCTACTTTGGGAAAAAGAATATCTTCAAATAAAAACTACACAGATGCATTCTGTGAAACTTATTTCTGATCTGTAAATTCAGTTAACAGAGATAAAACATATTTTTGATTGAGCAGTTATGAAACACTCTTTTTGTAGAAAATGCAAGTGGAGATTCGGAGCGCTAAGAGGGTAATAGTGGAAAAAGGAATGTCTTCAAATATAAACTACACAGAATCATTCGGTGAAACTTCTTTCTGATCTGTGCATTCAGCTAACAGAGTTAAACCATACTTTTGATTGAGCAGATCTGAACACTCTTTCTGTAGAGAATGCAACTGGACATTTGGAGTGCTAAGAGCGTAGTAGTGGAAAAAGGAATATATTCAAATATAAACTACACAGAAGCATTCTGTGAAACTTCTTTCTGATCTGAGCATTCAGCTAACAGAGTTAAACCATACTTTTGATTGAGCAGTTTTGAAACACTCTGTCTGTAGAAAATGCAACTGGACATTCGTAGCGCTAAGTGGGTAATAGTGGAAAAAAGAATATGTTCAAATATAAACTACACAGAAGCATTGTATGAAACTTCTTTCTGTTCTGTGCATTCAACTAACAGAGTTGAACCTTACTTTTGATTGAGCCGTTCTGAAACACTCTTTCTGTAGAAACTGCAATTGGACATTCTGAGCGCTAAGAGGCCTATATTGGGAAAAAGAATGTCTACAAATAAAAACTACACAGAAGAATTGTGTGAAACTTCTTTCTGTTCTGTTTGTTCAACTAAAAGAGTTGAACCTTAGTTTTGATTGAGCCGTTCTGAAACACTCTTTCTGTAGAAAATGCAAGTGGAGATTCGGAGCGCTAAGAGGGTAATAGTGGAAAAAGGAATGTCTCCATATATAAACTACACAGAATCACTCTGTGAAACTTCTTTCTGATCTGTGCATTCAGCTAACAGAATTAAACCATAATTTTGATTGAGCAGATCTGAACACTCTTTCTGTAGAATATGCAACTGGACATTTGGAGCGCTAAGAGAGTAGTAGTGGAAAAAGGAATATATTCAAATATAAACTACACAGAAGCATTCTGTGAAACTTCTTTCTGATCTGAGCATTCAGCTAACAGAGTTAAACCATACTTTTGATTGAGCAGTTTTGAAACACTCTGTAGAAAATGCAACTGGACATTCGTAGCGCTAAGTGGGTAATAGTGGAAAAAAGAATATGTTCAAATATAAACTACACAGAAGCTTTGTATGAAACTTCTTTCTGTTCTGTGCATTCAACAAACAGAGTTGAACCTCACTTTTGATTGAGCCTTTCTGAAACACTCTTTCTGTAGAAACTGCAATTGGACATTCTGAGCGCTAAGAGGCCTATATTGGGAAAAATAATATCTTCAAATTAAAACTACACAGAAGCATTGTGTGAATCTTATTTCTGATATGTTCATTAAGCTAACAGAGTTAAACCATACTTTTGATTGCGCAGTTCTGAACACTCTTTCTGTAGAAAATGCAAGTGGACATTCGGAGCGCTAAGAGGGTAACAGTGGAGAAAGGAATATATTCAAATATAAACTACACAGTAGCATTCTGTGAAAATTCTTTCTTTTCTGTGCATTCAACTAACAGAGTTGAACCTTACTTTTGATTGAGCCGTTCTGAAAAACTCTTTCTGTAGAAACTGCAATTGGACATGCTAAGCGCTAAGAGGCCTACATTGGGAAAAAGAATATCTTCAAATAAAAACTACACAGATGCATTCTGTGAAACTTATTTCTGATCTGTAAATTCAGTTAACAGAGATAAAACATATTTTTGATTGAGCAGTTATGAAACACTCTTTTTGTAGAAAATGCAAGTGGAGATACGGAGCGCTAAGAGGGTAATAGTGGAAAAAGGAATGTCTTCAAATATAAACTACACGGAATCATTCGGTGAAATTTCTTTCTGATCTGTGCATTCAGCTAACAGAGTTAAACCACACTTTTGATTGAGGAGATCTGAACACTCTTTCTGTAGAAAATGCAACTGGACATTTGGAGCGCTAAGAGCGTAGTAGTGGAAAAAGTAATATATTCAAATATAAACTACACAGAAGCATTCTGTGAAACTTCTTTCTGATCTGAGCATTCAGCTAACAGAGTTAAACGATACTTTTGATTGAGCAGTTTTGAAACACTCTGTCTGTAGAAAATGCAACTGGACATTCGTAGCGCTAAGGGGGTAATAGTGGAAAAAAGAATATGCTCAAATATAAACTACACAGAAGCATTGTATGAAACTTCTTTCTGTTCTGTGCATTCAACTAACAGAGTTGAACCTTACTTTTGATTGAGCCGTTCTGAAACACTCTTTCTGTAGAAACTGCAATTGGACATTCTGAGCGCTAAGAGGCCTATATTGGGAAAAAGAATGTCTACAAATAAAAACTACACAGAAGAATTGTGTGCAACTTCTTTCTGTTCTGTTTGTTCAACTAAAAGAGTTGAACCTTAGTTTTGATTGAGCCGTTCTGAAACACTCTTTCTGTAGAAAATGCAAGTGGAGATTCGGAGCGCTAAGAGGGTAATAGTGGAAAAAGGAATGTCTCCAAATATAAACTACACAGAATCATTCTGTGAAACTTGTTTCTGATCTGTGCATTCAGCTAACAGAGTTAAACCATACTTTTGATTGAGCAGATCTGAACTCTCTTTCTGTAGAAAATGCAACTGGACATTTGGAGCGCTAAGAGAGTAGTAGTGGAAAAAGGAATATATTCAAATATAAACTACACAGAAGCATTCTGTGAAACTTCTTTCTGTTCTGAGCATTCAGCTAACAGAGTTAAACCATACTTTTGATTGAGCAGTTTTGAAACACTCTGTCTGTAGAAAATGCAACTGGACATTCGTAGCGCTAAGTGGGTAATAGTGGAAAAAAGAATATGTTCAAATATAAACTACACAGAAGCATTGTATGAATCTTCTTTCTGTTCTGTGCATTCAACTAACAGAGTTGAACCTTACTTTTGATTGAGCCTTTCTGAAACACTCTTTCTGTAGAAACTGCAATTGGACATTCTGAGCGCTAAGAGGCCTATATTGGGAAAAATAATATCTTCAAATAAAAACTACACAGAAGCATTGTGTGAAACTTATTTCTGATATGTTCATTAAGCTAACAGAGTTAAACCATACTTTTGATTGCGCAGTTCTGAACACTCTTTCTGTAGAAAATGCAAGTGGACATTCGGAGCGCTAAGAGGGTAATAGTGGAAAAAGGAATATATTCAAATATAAACTACACAGTAGCATTCTGTGAAAATCCTTTCTGTTCTGTGCATTCAACTAACAGAGTTGAACCTTACTTTTGATTGAGCCATTCTGAAACACTCTTTCTGTAGAAACTGCAATTAGACATGCTAAGCGCTAAGAGGCCTACTTTGGGAAAAAGAATATCTTCAAATAAAAACTACACAGATGCATTCTGTGAAACTTATTTCTGATCTGTAAATTCAGTTAACAGAGATAAAACATATTTTTGATTGAGCAGTTATGAAACACTCTTTTTGTAGAAAATGCAAGTGGAGATTCGGAGCGCTAAGAGGGTAATAGTGGAAAAAGGAATGTCTTCAAATATAAACTACACAGAATCATTCGGTGAAACTTCTTTCTGATCTGTGCATTCAGCTAACAGAGTTAAACCATACTTTTGATTGAGCAGATCTGAACACTCTTTCTGTAGAGAATGCAACTGGACATTTGGAGTGCTAAGAGCGTAGTAGTGGAAAAAGGAATATATTCAAATATAAACTACACAGAAGCATTCTGTGAAACTTCTTTCTGATCTGAGCATTCAGCTAACAGAGTTAAACCATACTTTTGATTGAGCAGTTTTGAAACACTCTGTCTGTAGAAAATGCAACTGGACATTCGTAGCGCTAAGTGGGTAATAGTGGAAAAAAGAATATGTTCAAATATAAACTACACAGAAGCATTGTATGAAACTTCTTTCTGTTCTGTGCATTCAACTAACAGAGTTGAACCTTACTTTTGATTGAGCCGTTCTGAAACACTCTTTCTGTAGAAACTGCAATTGGACATTCTGAGCGCTAAGAGGCCTATATTGGGAAAAAGAATGTCTACAAATAAAAACTACACAGAAGAATTGTGTGAAACTTCTTTCTGTTCTGTTTGTTCAACTAAAAGAGTTGAACCTTAGTTTTGATTGAGCCGTTCTGAAACACTCTTTCTGTAGAAAATGCAAGTGGAGATTCGGAGCGCTAAGAGGGTAATAGTGGAAAAAGGAATGTCTCCAAATATAAACTACACAGAATCATTCTGTGAAACTTCTTTCTGATCTGTGCATTCAGCTAACAGAGTTAAACCATACTTTTGATTGAGCAGATCTGAACTCTCTTTCTGTAGAAAATGCAACTGGACATTTGGAGCGCTAAGAGAGTAGTAGTGGAAAAAGGAATATATTCAAATATAAACTACACAGAAGCATTCTGTGAAACTTCTTTCTGATCTGAGCATTCAGCTAACAGAGTTAAACCATACTTTTGATTGAGCAGTTTTGAAACACTCTGTCTGTAGAAAATGCAACTGGACATTCGTAGCGCTAAGTGGGTAATAGTGGAAAAAAGAATATGTTCAAATATAAACTACACAGAAGCATTGTATGAATCTTCTTTCTGTTCTGTGCATTCAACTAACAGAGTTGAACCTTACTTTTGATTGAGCCTTTCTGAAACACTCTTTCTGTAGAAACTGCAATTGGACATTCTGAGCGCTAAGAGGCCTATATTGGGAAAAATAATATCTTCAAATAAAAACTACACAGAAGCATTGTGTGAAACTTATTTCTGATATGTTCATTAAGCTAACAGAGTTAAACCATACTTTTGATTGCGCAGTTCTGAACACTCTTTCTGTAGAAAATGCAAGTGGACATTCGGAGCGCTAAGAGGGTAATAGTGGAAAAAGGAATATATTCAAATATAAACTACACAGTAACATTCTGTGAAAATCCTTTCTGTTCTGTGCATTCAACTAACAGAGTTGAACCTTACTTTTGATTGAGCCATTCTGAAACACTCTTTCTGTAGAAACTGCAATTAGACATGCTAAGCGCTAAGAGGCCTACTTTGGGAAAAAGAATATCTTCAAATAAAAACTACACAGATGCATTCTGTGAAACTTATTTCTGATCTGTAAATTCAGTTAACAGAGATAAAACATATTTTTGATTGAGCAGTTATGAAACACTCTTTTTGTAGAAAATGCAAGTGGAGATTCGGAGCGCTAAGAGGGTAATAGTGGAAAAAGGAATGTCTTCAAATATAAACTACACAGAATCATTCGGTGAAACTTCTTTCTGATCTGTGCATTCAGCTAACAGAGTTAAACCATACTTTTGATTGAGCAGATCTGAACACTCTTTCTGTAGAGAATGCAACTGGACATTTGGAGTGCTAAGAGCGTAGTAGTGGAAAAAGGAATATATTCAAATATAAACTACACAGAAGCATTCTGTGAAACTTCTTTCTGATCTGAGCATTCAGCTAACAGAGTTAAACCATACTTTTGATTGAGCAGTTTTGAAACACTCTGTCTGTAGAAAATGCAACTGGACATTCGTAGCGCTAAGTGGGTAATAGTGGAAAAAAGAATATGTTCAAATATAAACTACACAGAAGCATTGTATGAAACTTCTTTCTGTTCTGTGCATTCAACTAACAGAGTTGAACCTTACTTTTGATTGAGCCGTTCTGAAACACTCTTTCTGTAGAAACTGCAATTGGACATTCTGAGCGCTAAGAGGCCTATATTGGGAAAAAGAATGTCTACAAATAAAAACTACACAGAAGAATTGTGTGAAACTTCTTTCTGTTCTGTTTGTTCAACTAAAAGAGTTGAACCTTAGTTTTGATTGAGCCGTTCTGAAACACTCTTTCTGTAGAAAATGCAAGTGGAGATTCGGAGCGCTAAGAGGGTAATAGTGGAAAAAGGAATGTCTCCATATATAAACTACACAGAATCACTCTGTGAAACTTCTTTCTGATCTGTGCATTCAGCTAACAGAGTTAAACCATAATTTTGATTGAGCAGATCTGAACACTCTTTCTGTAGAATATGCAACTGGACATTTGGAGCGCTAAGAGAGTAGTAGTGGAAAAAGGAATATATTCAAATATAAACTACACAGAAGCATTCTGTGAAACTTCTTTCTGATCTGAGCATTCAGCTAACAGAGTTAAACCATACTTTTGATTGAGCAGTTTTGAAACACTCTGTAGAAAATGCAACTGGACATTCGTAGCGCTAAGTGGGTAATAGTGGAAAAAAGAATATGTTCAAATATAAACTACACAGAAGCTTTGTATGAAACTTCTTTCTGTTCTGTGCATTCAACAAACAGAGTTGAACCTCACTTTTGATTGAGCCTTTCTGAAACACTCTTTCTGTAGAAACTGCAATTGGACATTCTGAGCGCTAAGAGGCCTATATTGGGAAAAATAATATCTTCAAATAAAAACTACACAGAAGCATTGTGTGAAACTTATTTCTGATATGTTCATTAAGCTAACAGAGTTAAACCATACTTTTGATTGCGCAGTTCTGAACACTCTTTCTGTAGAAAATGCAAGTGGACATTCGGAGCGCTAAGAGGGTAACAGTGGAGAAAGGAATATATTCAAATATAAACTACACAGTAGCATTCTGTGAAAATTCTTTCTGTTCTGTGCATTCAACTAACAGAGTTGAACCTTACTTTTGATTGAGCCGTTCTGAAAAACTCTTTCTGTAGAAACTGCAATTGGACATGCTAAGCGCTAAGAGGCCTACATTGGGAAAAAGAATATCTTCAAATAAAAACTACACAGATGCATTCTGTGAAACTTATTTCTGATCTGTAAATTCAGTTAACAGAGATAAAACATATTTTTGATTGAGCAGTTATGAAACACTCTTTTTGTAGAAAATGCAAGTGGAGATTCGGAGCGCTAAGAGGGTAATAGTGGAAAAAGGAATGTCTTCAAATATAAACTACACAGAATCATTCGGTGAAACTTCTTTCTGATCTGTGCATTCAGCTAACAGAGTTAAACCATACTTTTGATTGAGCAGATCTGAACACTCTTTCTGTAGAGAATGCAACTGGACATTTGGAGTGCTAACAGCGTAGTAGTGGAAAAAGGAATATATTCAAATATAAACTACACAGAAGCATTCTGTGAAACTTCTTTCTGATCTGAGCATTCAGCTAACAGAGTTAAACCATACTTTTGATTGAGCAGTTTTGAAACACTCTGTCTGTAGAAAATGCAACTGGACATTCGTAGCGCTAAGTGGGTAATAGTGGAAAAAAGAATATGTTCAAATATAAACTACACAGAAGCATTGTATGAAACTTCTTTCTGTTCTGTGCATTCAACTAACAGAGTTGAACCTTACTTTTGATTGAGCCGTTCTGAAACACTCTTTCTGTAGAAACTGCAATTGGACATTCTGAGCGCTAAGAGGCCTATATTGGGAAAAAGAATGTCTACAAATAAAAACTACACAGAAGAATTGTGTGAAACTTCTTTCTGTTCTGTTTGTTCAACTAAAAGAGTTGAAACTTAGTTTTGATTGAGCCGTTCTGAAACACTCTTTCTGTAGAAAATGCAAGTGGAGATTCGGAGCGCTAAGAGGGTAATAGTGGAAAAAGGAATGTCTCCATATATAAACTACACAGAATCACTCTGTGAAACTTCTTTCTGATCTGTGCATTCAGCTAACAGAGTTAAACCATAATTTTGATTGAGCAGATCTGAACACTCTTTCTGTAGAATATGCAACTGGACATTTGGAGCGCTAAGAGAGTAGTAGTGGATAAAGGAATATATTCAAATATAAACTACACAGAAGCATTCTGTGAAACTTCTTTCTGATCTGAGCATTCAGCTAACAGAGTTAAACCATACTTTTGATTGAGCAGTTTTGAAACACTCTGTAGAAAATGCAACTGGACATTCGTAGCGCTAAGTGGGTAATAGTGGAAAAAAGAATATGTTCAAATATAAACTACACAGAAGCTTTGTATGAAACTTCTTTCTGTTCTGTGCATTCAACAAACAGAGTTGAACCTCACTTTTGATTGAGCCTTTCTGAAACACTCTTTCTGTAGAAAATGCAATTGGACATTCTGAGCGCTAAGAGGCCTATATTGGGAAAAATAATATCTTCAAATAAAAACTACACAGAAGCATTGTGTGAAACTTATTTCTGATATGTTCATTAAGCTAACAGAGTTAAACCATACTTTTGATTGCGCAGTTCTGAACACTCTTTCTGTAGAAAATGCAAGTGGACATTCGGAGCGCTAAGAGGGTAACAGTGGAGAAAGGAATATATTCAAATATAAACTACACAGTAGCATTCTGTGAAAATTCTTTCTGTTCTGTGCATTCAACTAACAGAGTTGAACCTTACTTTTGATTGAGCCGTTCTGAAAAACTCTTTCTGTAGAAACTGCAATTGGACATGCTAAGCGCTAAGAGGCCTACATTGGGAAAAAGAATATCTTCAAATAAAAACTACACAGATGCATTCTGTGAAACTTATTTCTGATCTGTAAATTCAGTTAACAGAGATAAAACATATTTTTGATTGAGCAGTTATGAAACACTCTTTTTGTAGAAAATGCAAGTGGAGATACGGAGCGCTAAGAGGGTAATAGTGGAAAAAGGAATGTCTTCAAATATAAACTACACTGAATCATTCGGTGAAACTTCATTCTGATCTGTGCATTCAGCTAACAGAGTTAAACCATACTTTTGATTGAGGAGATCTGAACACTCTTTCTGTAGAAAATGCAACTGGACATTTGGAGCGCTAAGAGCGTAGTAGTGGAAAAAGTAATATATTCAAATATAAACTACACAGAAGCATTCTGTGAAACTTCTTTCTGATCTGAGCATTCAGCTAACAGAGTTAAACGATACTTTTGATTGAGCAGTTTTGAAACACTCTGTCTGTAGAAAATGCAACTGGACATTCGTAGCGCTAAGGGGGTAATAGTGGAAAAAAGAATATGCTCAAATATAAACTACACAGAAGCATTGTATGAAACTTCTTTCTGTTCTGTGCATTCAACTAACAGAGTTGAACCTTACTTTTGATTGAGCCGTTCTGAAACACTCTTTCTGTAGAAACTGCAATTGGACATTCTGAGCGCTAAGAGGCCTATATTGGGAAAAAGAATGTCTACAAATAAAAACTACACAGAAGAATTGTGTGCAACTTCTTTCTGTTCTGTTTGTTCAACTAAAAGAGTTGAACCTTAGTTTTGATTGAGCCGTTCTGAAACACTCTTTCTGTAGAAAATGCAAGTGGAGATTCGGAGCGCTAAGAGGGTAATAGTGGAAAAAGGAATGTCTCCAAATATAAACTACACAGAATCATTCTGTGAAACTTCTTTCTGATCTGTGCATTCAGCTAACAGAGTTAAACCATACTTTTGATTGAGCAGACCTGAACTCTCTTTCTGTAGAAAATGCAACTGGACATTTGGAGCGCTAAGAGAGTAGTAGTGGAAAAAGGAATATATTCAAATATAAACTACACAGAAGCATTCTGTGAAACTTCTTTCTGATCTGAGCATTCAGCTAACAGAGTTAAACCATACTTTTGATTGAGCAGTTTTGAAACACTCTGTCTGTAGAAAATGCAACTGGACATTCGTAGCGCTAAGTGGGTAATAGTGGAAAAAAGAATATGTTCAAATATAAACTACACAGAAGCATTGTATGAATCTTCTTTCTGTTCTGTGCATTCAACTAACAGAGTTGAACCTTACTTTTGATTGAGCCTTTCTGAAACACTCTTTCTGTAGAAACTGCAATTGGACATTCTGAGCGCTAAGAGGCCTATATTGGGAAAAATAATATCTTCAAATAAAAACTACACAGAAGCATTGTGTGAAACTTATTTCTGATATGTTCATTAAGCTAACAGAGTTAAACCATACTTTTGATTGCGCAGTTCTGAACACTCTTTCTGTAGAAAATGCAAGTGGACATTCGGAGCGCTAAGAGGGTAATAGTGGAAAAAGGAATATATTCAAATATAAACTACACAGTAGCATTCTGTGAAAATTCTTTCTGTTCTGTGCATTCAACTAACAGAGTTGAACCTTACTTTTGATTGAGCCGTTCTGAAACACTCTTTCTGTAGAAACTGCAATTGGACATGCTAAGCGCTAAGAGGCCTACATTGGGAAAAAGAATATCTTCAAATAAAAACTACACAGATGCATTCTGTGAAACTTATTTCTGACCTGTAAATTCAGTTAACAGAGATAAAACATATTTTTGATTGAGCAGTTATGAAACACTCTTTTTGTAGAAAATGCAAGTGGAGATTCGGAGCGCTAAGAGGGTAATAGTGGAAAAAGGAATGTCTTCAAATATAAACTACACAAAATCATTCGGTGAAACTTCTTTCTGATCTGTGCATTCAGCTAACAGAGTTAAACCATACTTTTGATTGAGCAGATCTGAACACTCTTTGTGTAGAAAATGCAACTGGACATTTGGAGCGCTAAGAGCGTAGTAGTGGAAAAAGGAATATATTCAAATGTAAACTACACAGAAGCATTCTGTGAAACTTCTTTCTGTTCTGAGCATTCAGCTAACAGAGTTAAACCATACATTTGATTGAGCAGTTTTGAAACACTCTGTCTGTAGGAAATGCAACTGGACATTCGTAGCGCTAAGTGGGTAATAGTGGAAAAAAGAATATGTTCAAATATAAACTACACAGAAGCATTGTATGAAACTTCTTTCTGTTCTGTGCATTCAACTAACAGAGTTGAACCTTACTTTTGATTGAGCCTTTCTGAAACTCTCTGTAGAAACTGCAATTGGACATTCTGAGCCCTAAGAGGCCTATATTGGGAAAAATAATATCTTCAAATAAAAACTACACAGAAGCATTGTGTGAAACTTATTTCTGATATGTGCATTCAGCTAACAGAGTTAAACCATACTTTTGATTGCGCAGTTCCGAACACACTTTCCGTAGAAAATGCAAGTGGACATTCGGAGCGCAAAGAGGGTAATAGTGGAAAAAGGAATATATTCAAATATAAACTACACAGTAGCATTCTATAAAACTACTTTCTGTTCTGTGCATTCAACTAACAGAGTTGAACCTTACTTTTGATTGAGCCGTTCTGAAACACTCTTTGTGTAGAAACTGCAATTGGACATTCTAAGCGCTAAGAGGCCTACATTGGGAAAATGAATATCTTCAAATAAAAACTACACAGAAGCATTCTGTAAAACTTCTTTCTGATCTGAGCATTCAGCTAACAGAGTTAAACCATACTTTTGATTGAGCAGTTTTGAAACACTCTGTCTGTAGAAAATGCAACTGGACATTCTTAGCGCTAAGTGGGTAATAGTGGAAAAAAGAATATGTTCAAATATAAACTACACAGAAGCATTGTATGAAACTTCTTTCTGTTCTGTGCATTCAACTAACAGAGTTGAACCTTACTTTTGATTGAGCCGTTCTGAAACACTCTTTCTGTAGAAACTGCAATTGGACATTCTGAGCGCTAAGAGGCCTATATTGGGAAAAAGAATGTCTACAAATAAAAACTACACAGAAGAATTGTGTGAAACTTCTTTCTGTTCTGTTTGTTCAACTAAAAGAGTTGAACCTTAGTTTTGATTGAGCCGTTCTGAAACACTCTTTCTGTAGAAAATGCAAGTGGAGATTCGGAGCGCTAAGAGGGTTGTAGTGGATAAAGGAATGTCTCCAAATATAAACTACACAGAATCATTCTGTGAAACTTCTTTCTGATCTGTGCATTCAGCTAACAGAGTTAAAACATACTTTTGATTCAGCAGATCTGAACACTCTTTCTGTAGAAAATGCAAATGGACATTTGGAGCGCTAAGAGAGTAGTAGTGGAAAAAGGAATATATTCAAATATAAACTACACAGAAGCATTCTGTGAAACTTCTTTCTGATCTGAGCATTCAGCTAACAGAGTTAAAACATATTTTTGATTGAGCAGTTTTGAAACACTCTGTCTGTAGAAAATGCAACTGGACATTCGTAGCGCTAATTGGGTAATAGTGGAAAAAAGAATATGTTCAAATATAAACTACACAGAAGCATTGTATGAAACTTCTTTCTCTTCTGTGCATTCAACTAACAGAGTTGAACCTTACTTTTGATTGAGCCTTTCTGAAACACTCTTTCTGTAGAAACTGCAATTGGACATTCTGAGCGCTAAGAGGCCTATATTGGGAAAAATAATATCTTCAAATAAAAACTACACGGAAGCATTGTGTGAAACTTATTTCTGATATGTTCATTAAGCTAACAGAGTTAAACCATACTTTTGATTGCGCAGTTCTGAACACTCTTTCTGTAGAAAATGCAAGTGGACATTCGGAGTGCTAAGAGGGTAATAGTGGAAAAAGGAATATATTCAAATATAAACTACACAGAAGCATTCTGTGAAAATTCTTTCTGTTCTGTGCATTCAACTAACAGAGTTGAACCTTACTTTTGATTGAGCCGTTCTGAAACACTCTTTCTGTAGAAACTGCAATTGGACATTCTAAGCGCTAAGAGGCCTACATTGGGAAAAAGAATATCTTCAAATAAAAACTACACAGATGCATTCTGTGAAACTTATTTCTGATCTGTAAATTCAGTTAACAGAGATAAAACATATTTTTGATTGAGCAGTTATGAAACACTCTTTTTGTAGAAAATGCAAGTGGAGATTCGGAGCGCTAAGAGGGTAATAGTGGAAAAAGGAATGTCTTCAAATATAAACTACACAGAATCATTCTGTGAAACTTCTTTCTGATCTGTGCATTCAGCTAACAGAGTTAAACCATACTTTTGATTGAGCAGATCTGAACACTCTTTCTGTAGATAATGCAACTGGACATTTGGAGCGCTTAGAGGGTAGTAGTGGTAAAAGGAATATATTCAAATATAAACTACACAGAAGCATTCTGTGAAACTTCTTTCTGATCTGAGCATTCAGCTAACAGAGTTAAACCATACTTTTGATTGAGCAGTTTGAAACACTCTGTCTGTAGAAAATGCAACTGCATATTCGTAGCGCTAAGTGGGTAATAGTGGAAAAAAGAATATGTTCAAATATAAACTACACAGAAGCATTGTATGAAACTTCTTTCTGTTCTGTGCATTCAACTAACAGAGTTGAACCTTACTTTTGATTGAGCCTTTCTGAAACACTCTTTCTGTAGAAACTGCAATTGGACATTCTGAGCCCTAAGAGGCCTATATTGGGAAAAATAATATCTTCAAATTAAAACTACACAGAAGCATTGTGTGAAACTTATTTCTGATATGTTCATTAAGCTAACAGAGTTAAACCATACTTTTGATTGCGCAGTTCTGAACACTCTTTCTGTAGAAAATGCAAGTGGACATTCGGAGCGCTAAGAGGGTAACAGTGGAGAAAGGAATATATTCAAATATAAACTACACAGTAGCATTCTGTGAAAATTCTTTCTGTTCTGTGCATTCAACTAACAGAGTTGAACCTTACTTTTGATTGAGCCGTTCTGAAAAACTCTTTCTGTAGAAACTGCAATTGGACATGCTAAGCGCTAAGAGGTCTACATTGGGAAAAAGAATATCTTCAAATAAAAACTACACAGATGCATTCTGTGAAACTTATTTCTGATCTGTAAATTCAGTTAACAGAGATAAAACATATTTTTGATTGAGCAGTTATGAAACACTCTTTTTGTAGAAAATGCAAGTGGAGATTCGGAGCGCTAAGAGGGTAATAGTGGAAAAAGGAATGTCTTCAAATATAAACTACACAGAATCATTCGGTGAAACTTCTTTCTGATCTGTGCATTCAGCTAACAGAGTTAAACCATACTTTTGATTGAGCAGATCTGAACACTCTTTCTGTAGAGAATGCAACTGGACATTTGGAGTGCTAAGAGCGTAGTAGTGGAAAAAGGAATATATTCAAATATAAACTACACAGAAGCATTCTGTGAAACTTCTTTCTGATCTGAGCATTCAGCTAACAGAGTTAAACCATACTTTTGATTGAGCAGTTTTGAAACACTCTGTCTGTAGAAAATGCAACTGGACATTCGTAGCGCTAAGTGGGTAATAGTGGAAAAAAGAATATGTTCAAATATAAACTACACAGAAGCATTGTATGAAACTTCTTTCTGTTCTGTGCATTCAACTAACAGAGTTGAACCTTACTTTTGATTGAGCCGTTCTGAAACACTCTTTCTGTAGAAACTGCAATTGGACATTCTGAGCGCTAAGAGGCCTATATTGGGAAAAAGAATGTCTACAAATAAAAACTACACAGAAGAATTGTGTGAAACTTCTTTCTGTTCTGTTTGTTCAACTAAAAGAGTTGAAACTTAGTTTTGATTGAGCCGTTCTGAAACACTCTTTCTGTAGAAAATGCAAGTGGAGATTCGGAGCGCTAAGAGGGTAATAGTGGAAAAAGGAATGTCTCCATATATAAACTACACAGAATCACTCTGTGAAACTTCTTTCTGATCTGTGCATTCAGCTAACAGAGTTAAACCATAATTTTGATTGAGCAGATCTGAACACTCTTTCTGTAGAATATGCAACTGGACATTTGGAGCGCTAAGAGAGTAGTAGTGGAAAAAGGAATATATTCAAATATAAACTACACAGAAGCATTCTGTGAAACTTCTTTCTGATCTGAGCATTCAGCTAACAGAGTTAAACCATACTTTTGATTGAGCAGTTTTGAAACACTCTGTCTGTAGAAAATGCAACTGGACATTCGTAGCGCTAAGTGGGTAATAGTGGAAAAAAGAATATGTTCAAATATAAACTACACAGAAGCTTTGTATGGAACTTCTTTCTGTTCTGTGCATTCAACAAACAGAGTTGAACCTCACTTTTGATTGAGCCTTTCTGAAACACTCTTTCTGTAGAAACTGCAATTGGACATTCTGAGCGCTAAGAGGCCTATATTGGGAAAAATAATATCTTCAAATAAAAACTACACAGAAGCATTGTGTGAAACTTATTTCTGATATGTTCATTAAGCTAACAGAGTTAAACCATACTTTTGATTGCGCAGTTCTGAACACTCTTTCTGTAGAAAATGCAAGTGGAAATTCGGAGCGCTAAGAGGGTAACAGTGGAGAAAGGAATATATTCAAATATAAACTACACAGTAGCATTCTGTGAAAATTCTTTCTGTTCTGTGCATTCAACTAACAGAGTTGAACCTTACTTTTGATTGAGCCGTTCTGAAAAACTCTTTCTGTAGAAACTGCAATTGGACATGCTAAGCGCTAAGAGGCCTACATTGGGAAAAAGAATATCTTCAAATAAAAACTACACAGATGCATTCTGTGAAACTTATTTCTGATCTGTAAATTCAGTTAACAGAGATAAAACATATTTTTGATTGAGCAGTTATGAAACACTCTTTTTGTAGAAAATGCAAGTGGAGATACGGAGCGCTAAGAGGGTAATAGTGGAAAAAGGAATGTCTTCAAATATAAACTACACTGAATCATTCGGTGAAACTTCTTTCTGATCTGTGCATTCAGCTAACAGAGTTAAACCATACTTTTGATTGAGGAGATCTGAACACTCTTTCTGTAGAAAATGCAACTGGACATTTGGAGCGCTAAGAGCGTAGTAGTGGAAAAAGGAATATATTCAAATATAAACTACACAGAAGCATTCTGTGAAACTTCTTTCTGATCTGAGCATTCAGCTAACAGAGTTAAACGATACTTTTGATTGAGCAGTTTTGAAACACTCTGTCTGTAGAAAATGCAACTGGACATTCGTAGCGCTAAGGGGGTAATAGTGGAAAAAAGAATATGCTCAAATATAAACTACACAGAAGCATTGTATGAAACTTCTTTCTGTTCTGTGCATTCAACTAACAGAGTTGAACCTTACTTTTGATTGAGCCGTTCTGAAACACTCTTTCTGTAGAAACTGCAATTGGACATTCTGAGCGCTAAGAGGCCTATATTGGGAAAAAGAATGTCTACAAATAAAAACTACACAGAAGAATTGTGTGCAACTTCTTTCTGTTCTGTTTGTTCAACTAAAAGAGTTGAACCTTAGTTTTGATTGAGCCGTTCTGAAACACTCTTTCTGTAGAAAATGCAAGTGGAGATTCGGAGCGCTAAGAGGGTAATAGTGGAAAAAGGAATGTCTCCAAATATAAACTACACAGAATCATTCTGTGAAACTTCTTTCTGATCTGTGCATTCAGCTAACAGAGTTAAACCATACTTTTGATTGAGCAGATCTGAACTCTCTTTCTGTAGAAAATGCAACTGGACATTTGGAGCGCTAAGAGAGTAGTAGTGGAAAAAGGAATATATTCAAATATAAACTACACAGAAGCATTCTGTGAAACTTCTTTCTGATCTGAGCATTCAGCTAACAGAGTTAAACCATACTTTTGATTGAGCAGTTTTGAAACACTCTGTCTGTAGAAAATGCAACTGGACATTCGTAGCGCTAAGTGGGTAATAGTGGAAAAAAGAATATGTTCAAATATAAACTACACAGAAGCATTGTATGAATCTTCTTTCTGTTCTGTGCATTCAACTAACAGAGTTGAACCTTACTTTTGATTGAGCCTTTCTGAAACACTCTTTCTGTAGAAACTGCAATTGGACATTCTGAGCGCTAAGAGGCCTATATTGGGAAAAATAATATCTTCAAATAAAAACTACACAGAAGCATTGTGTGAAACTTATTTCTGATATGTTCATTAAGCTAACAGAGTTAAACCATACTTTTGATTGCGCAGTTCTGAACACTCTTTCTGTAGAAAATGCAAGTGGACATTCGGAGCGCTAAGAGGGTAATAGTGGAAAAAGGAATATATTCAAATATAAACTACACAGTAGCATTCTGTGAAAATTCTTTCTGTTCTGTGCATTCAACTAACAGAGTTGAACCTTACTTTTGATTGAGCCGTTCTGAAACACTCTTTCTGTAGAAACTGCAATTGGACATGCTAAGCGCTAAGAGGCCTACATTGGGAAAAAGAATATCTTCAAATAAAAACTACACAGATGCATTCTGTGAAACTTATTTCTGACCTGTAAATTCAGTTAACAGAGATAAAACATATTTTTGATTGAGCAGTTATGAAACACTCTTTTTGTAGAAAATGCAAGTGGAGATTCGGAGCGCTAAGAGGGTAATAGTGGAAAAAGGAATGTCTTCAAATATAAACTACACAAAATCATTCGGTGAAACTTCTTTCTGATCTGTGCATTCAGCTAACAGAGTTAAACCATACTTTTGATTGAGCAGATCTGAACACTCTTTGTGTAGAAAATGCAACTGGACATTTGGAGCGCTAAGAGCGTAGTAGTGGATAAAGGAATATATTCAAATGTAAACTACACAGAAGCATTCTGTGAAACTTCTTTCTGTTCTGAGCATTCAGCTAACAGAGTTAAACCATACATTTGATTGAGCAGTTTTGAAACACTCTGTCTGTAGGAAATGCAACTGGACATTCGTAGCGCTAAGTGGGTAATAGTGGAAAAAAGAATATGTTCAAATATAAACTACACAGAAGCATTGTATGAAACTTCTTTCTGTTCTGTGCATTCAACTAACAGAGTTGAACCTTACTTTTGATTGAGCCTTTCTGAAACTCTCTGTAGAAACTGCAATTGGACATTCTGAGCCCTAAGAGGCCTATATTGGGAAAAATAATATCTTCAAATAAAAACTACACAGAAGCATTGTGTGAAACTTATTTCTGATATGTGCATTCAGCTAACAGAGTTAAACCATACTTTTGATTGCGCAGTTCCGAACACACTTTCCGTAGAAAATGCAAGTGGACATTCGGAGCGCAAAGAGGGTAATAGTGGAAAAAGGAATATATTCAAATATAAACTACACAGTAGCATTCTATAAAACTACTTTCTGTTCTGTGCATTCAACTAACAGAGTTGAACCTTACTTTTGATTGAGCCGTTCTGAAACACTCTTTGTGTAGAAACTGCAATTGGACATTCTAAGCGCTAAGAGGCCTACATTGGGAAAATGAATATCTTCAAATAAAAACTACACAGAAGCATTCTGTGAAACTTCTTTCTGATCTGAGCATTCAGCTAACAGAGTTAAACCATACTTTTGATTGAGCAGTTTTGAAACACTCTGTCTGTAGAAAATGCAACTGGACATTCTTAGCGCTAAGTGGGTAATAGTGGAAAAAAGAATATGTTCAAATATAAACTACACAGAAGCATTGTATGAAACTTCTTTCTGTTCTGTGCATTCAACTAACAGAGTTGAACCTTACTTTTGATTGAGCCGTTCTGAAACACTCTTTCTGTAGAAACTGCAATTGGACATTCTGAGCGCTAAGAGGCCTATATTGGGAAAATGAATGTCTACAAATAAAAACTACACAGAAGAATTGTGTGAAACTTCTTTCTGTTCTGTTTGTTCAACTAAAAGAGTTGAACCTTAGTTTTGATTGAGCCGTTCTGAAACACTCTTTCTGTAGAAAATGCAAGTGGAGATTCGGAGCGCTAAGAGGGTTGTAGTGGAAAAAGGAATGTCTCCAAATATAAACTACACAGAATCATTCTGTGAAACTTCTTTCTGATCTGTGCATTCAGCTAACAGAGTTAAACCATACTTTTGATTGAGCAGATCTGAACACTCTTTCTGTAGAAAATGCAAATGGACATTTGGAGCGCTAAGAGAGTAGTAGTGGAAAAAGGAATATATTCAAATATAAACTACACAGAAGCATTCTGTGAAACTTCTTTCTGATCTGAGCATTCAGCTAACAGAGTTAAAACATATTTTTGATTGAGCAGTTTTGAAACACTCTGTCTGTAGAAAATGCAACTGGACATTCGTAGCGCTAATTGGGTAATAGTGGAAAAAAGAATATGTTCAAATATAAACTACACAGAAGCATTGTATGAAACTTCTTTCTCTTCTGTGCATTCAACTAACAGAGTTGAACCTTACTTTTGATTGAGCCTTTCTGAAACACTCTTTCTGTAGAAACTGCAATTGGACATTCTGAGCGCTAAGAGGCCTATATTGGGAAAGATAATATCTTCAAATAAAATCTACACGGAAGCATTGTGTGAAACTTATTTCTGATATGTTCATTAAGCTAACAGAGTTAAACCATACTTTTGATTGCGCAGTTCTGAACACTCTTTCTGTAGAAAATGCAAGTGGACATTCGGAGCGCTAAGAGGGTAATAGTGGAAAAAGGAATATATTCAAATATAAACTACACAGAAGCATTCTGTGAAAATTCTTTCTGTTCTGTGCATTCAACTAACAGAGTTGAACCTTACTTTTGATTGAGCCGTTCTGAAACACTCTTTCTGTAGAAACTGCAATTGGACATTCTAAGCGCTAAGAGGCCTACATTGGGAAAAAGAATATCTTCAAATAAAAACTACACAGATGCATTCTGTGAAACTTATTTCTGATCTGTAAATTCAGTTAACAGAGATAAAACATATTTTTGATTGAGCAGTTATGAAACACTCTTTTTGTAGAAAATGCAAGTGGAGATTCGGAGCGCTAAGAGGGTAATAGTGGAAAAAGGAATGTCTTCAAATATAAACTACACAGAATCATTCTGTGAAACTTCTTTCTGATCTGTGCATTCAGCTAACAGAGTTAAACCATACTTTTGATTGAGCAGATCTGAACACTCTTTCTGTAGATAATGCAACTGGACATTTGGAGCGCTTAGAGGGTAGTAGTGGTAAAAGGAATATATTCAAATATAAACTACACAGAAGCATTCTGTGAAACTTCTTTCTGATCTGAGCATTCAGCTAACAGAGTTAAACCATACTTTTGATTGAGCAGTTTGAAACACTCTGTCTGTAGAAAATGCAACTGCATATTCGTAGCGCTAAGTGGGTAATAGTGGAAAAAAGAATATGTTCAAATATAAAATACACAGAAGCATTGTATGAAACTTCTTTCTGTTCTGTGCATTCAACTAACAGAGTTGAACCTTACTTTTGATTGAGCCTTTCTGAAACACTCTTTCTGTAGAAACTGCAATTGGACATTCTGAGCTCTAAGAGGCCTATATTGGGAAAAATAATATCTTCAAATAAAAACTACACAGAAGCATTGTGTGAAACTTATTTCTGATATGTGCATTCAGCTAACAGAGTTAAACCATACTTTTGATTGCGCAGTTCCGAACACTCTTTCCGTAGAAAATGCAAGTGGACATTCGGAGCGCAAAGAGGGTAATAGTGGAAAAAGGAATATATTCAAATATAAACTACACAGTAGCATTCTATAAAACTACTTTCTGTTCTGTGCATTCAACTAACAGAGTTGAACCTTACTTTTGATTGAGCCGTTCTGAAACACTCTTTCTGTAGAAACTGCAATTGGACATTCTAAGCGCTAAGAGGCCTACATTGGGAAAATGAATATCTTCAAATAAAAACTACACAGATGCATTCTGTGAAACTTATTTCTGATCTGTAAATTCAGTTAACAGAGCTAAAACATATTTTTGATTGAGCAGTTATGAAACACTCTTTTTGTAGAAAATGCAAGTGGACATTCGGAGCGCTAAGATTGTAATAGAGGAAAAAGGAATATCTCCAATTAAAAACTGCACAGAAGCATTCTCTGAAACCCATTTCTGTTCTCCGCATTCAACTAACCCAGTTGAGCCTTACTTTTGAAGGAGCAGTTCTGAAACACTCTTTGTGTAGAAACTGCCAGTGGATATTCGGAGCGCTAAGTGGGTAATAGTCCAAAAAGTAGTATCTTCAACTAAATACTACACAGAAGCATTCTGTGAAACTCCTTTCTGTTCTGTGCATTCAGCTAAGACAGTTGAACCTTACATTTGATTGAGCCGTTCTAAAACACTCTTTGTGTATAAACTGCAATTGGACATTCTGAGCCCTAAGAGGCCTATATTGGGAAAAATAATATCTTCAAATAAAAACTACACAGAAGCATTGTGTGAAAATTATTTCTGATATGTGCATTCAGCTAACAGAGTTAAACCATACTTTTGATTGCGCAGTTCCGAACACTCTTTCCGTAGAAAATGCAAGTGGACATTCGGAGCGCAAAGAGGGTAATAGTGGAAAAAGGAATATATTCAAATATAAACTACACAGTAGCATTCTATAAAACTACTTTCTGTTCTGTGCATTCAACTAACAGAGTTGTACCTTACTTTTGATTGAGCCGTTCTGAAACACTCTTTCTGTAGAAACTGCAATTGGACATTCTAAGCGCTAAGAGGCCTACATTGGGAAAATGAATATCTTCAAATAAAAACTACACAGAAGCATTCTGTGAAACTTCTTTCTGATCTGAGCATTCAGCTAACAGAGTTAAACCATACTTTTGATTGAGCAGTTTTGAAACACTCTGTCTGTAGAAAATGCAACTGGACATTCGTAGCGCTAAGTGGGTAATAGTGGAAAAAAGAATATGTTCAAATATAAACTACACAGAAGCATTGTATGAAACTTCTTTCTGTTCTGTGCATTCAACTAACAGAGTTGAACCTTACTTTTGATTGAGCCGTTCTGAAACACTCTTTCTGTAGAAACTGCAATTGGACATTCTGAGCGCTAAGAGGCCTATATTGGGTAAAAGAATGTCTACAAATAAAAACTACACAGAAGAATTGTGTGAAACTTCTTTCTGTTCTGTTTGTTCAACTAAAAGAGTTGAACCTTAGTTTTGATTGAGCCGTTCTGAAACACTCTTTCTGTAGAAAATGCAAGTGGAGATTCGGAGCGCTAAGAGGGTTGTAGTGGAAAAAGGAATGTCTCCAAATATAAACTACACAGAATCATTCTGTGAAACTTCTTTCTGATCTGTGCATTCAGCTAACAGAGTTAAACCATACTTTTGATTCAGCAGATCTGAACACTCTTTCTGTAGAAAATGCAAATGGACATTTGGAGCGCTAAGAGAGTAGTAGTGGAAAAAGGAATATATTCAAATATAAACTACACAGAAGCATTCTGTGAAACTTCTTTCTGATCTGAGCATTCAGCTAACAGTGTTAAACCATATTTTTGATTGAGCAGTTTTGAAACACTCTGTCTGTAGGAAATGCAACTGGACATTCGTAGCGCTAAGTGGGTAATAGTGGAAAAAAGAATATGTTCAAATATAAACTACACAGAAGCATTGTATGAAACTTCTTTCTCTTCTGTGCATTCAACTAACAGAGTTGAACCTTACTTTTGATTGAGCCTTTCTGAAACACTCTTTCTGTAGAAACTGCAATTGGACATTCTGAGCGCTAAGAGGCCTATATTGGGAAAAATAATATCTTCAAATAAAAACTACACAGAAGCATTGTGTGAAACTTATTTCTGATATGTTCATTAAGCTAACAGAGTTAAACCATATTTTTGATTGCGCAGTTCTGAACACTCTTTCTGTAGAAAATGCAAGTGGACATTCGGAGCGCTTAGAGGGTAATAGTGGAAAAAGGAATATATTCAAATATAAACTACACAGAAGCATTCTGTGAAAATTCTTTCTGTTCTGTGCATTCAACTAACAGAGTTGAACCTTACTTTTGATTGAGCCGTTCTGAAACACTCTTTCTGTAGAAACTGCAATTGGACATTCTAAGCGCTAAGAGGCCTACATTGGGAAAATGAATATCTTCAAATAAAAACTACACAGATGCATTCTGTGAAACTTATTTCTGATCTGTAAATTCAGTTAACAGAGATAAAACATATTTTTGATTGAGCAGTTATGAAACACTCTTTTTGTAGAAAATGCAAGTGGAGATTCGGAGCGCTAAGAGGGTAATAGTGGAAAAAGGAATGTCTTCAAATATAAACTACACAGAATCATTCTGTGAAACTTCTTTCTGATCTGTGCATTCAGCTAACAGAGTTAAACCATACTTTTGATTGAGCAGATCTGAACACTCTTTCTGTAGATAATGCAACTGGACATTTGGAGCGCTTAGAGGGTAGTAGTGGTAAAAGGAATATATTCAAATATAAACTACACAGAAGCATTCTGTGAAACTTCTTTCTGATCTGAGCATTCAGCTAACAGAGTTAAACCATACTTTTGATTGAGCAGTTTGAAACCCTCTGTCTGTAGAAAATGCAACTGGACATTCGTAGCGCTAAGTGGGTAATAGTGGAAATAAGAATATATTCAAATATAAACTACACAGAAGCATTGTATGAAACTTCTTTCTGTTCTGTGCATTCAACTAACAGAGTTGAACCTTACTTTTGATTGAGCCTTTCTGAAACACTCTTTCTGTAGAAACTGCAATTGGACATTCTGAGCCCTAAGAGGCCTATATTGGGAAAAATAATATCTTCAAATAAAAACTACACAGAAGCATTGTGTGAAACTTATTTCTGATATGTGCATTCAGCTAAAAGAGTTAAACCATACTTTTGATTGCGCAGTTCCGAACACTCTTTCCGTAGAAAATGCAAGTGGACATTCGGAGCGCAAAGAGGGTAATAGTGGAAAAAGGAATATATTCAAATATAAACTACACAGTAGCATTCTATAAAACTACTTTCTGTTCTGTGCATTCACCTAACAGAGTTGAACCTTACTTTTGATTGAGCCGTTCTGAAACACTCTTTCTGTAGAAACTGCAATTGGACATTCTAAGAACTAAGAGGCCTACATTGGGAAAATGAATATCTTCAAATAAAAACTACACAGAAGCATTCTGTGAAACTTCTTTCTGATCTGAGCATTCAGCTAACAGAGTTAAACCATACTTTTGATTGAGCAGTTTTGAAACACTCTGTCTGTAGAAAATGCAACTGGACATTCGTAGCGCTAAGTGGGTAACAGTGGAAAAAAGAATATGTTCAAATATAAACTACACAGAAGCATTGTATGAAACTTCTTTCTGTTCTGTGCATTCAACTAACAGAGTTGAACCTTACTTTTGATTGAGCCGTTCTGAAACACTCTTTCTGTAGAAACTGCAATTGGACATTCTGAGCGCTAAGAGGCCTATATTGGGAAAAAGAATGTCTACAAATAAAAACTACACAGAAGAATTGTGTGAAACTTCTTTCTGTTCTGTTTGTTCAACTAAAAGAGTTGAACCTTAGTTTTGATTGAGCCGTTCTGAAACACTCTTTCTGTAGAAAATGCAAGTGGAGATTCGGAGCGCTAAGAGGGTTGTAGAGGAAAAAGGAATGTCTCCAAATATAAACTACACAGAATCATTCTGTGAAACTTCTTTCTGATCTGTGCATTCAGCTAACAGAGTTAAACCATACTTTTGATTCAGCAGATCTGAACACTCTTTCTGTAGAAAATGCAAATGGACATTTGGAGCGCTAAGAGAGTAGTAGTGGAAAAAGGAATATATTCAAATATAAACTACACAGAAGCATTCTGTGAAACTTCTTTCTGATCTGAGCATTCAGCTAACAGAGTTAAACCATATTTTTGATTGAGCAGTTTTGAAACACTCTGTCTGTAGAAAATGCAACTGGACATTCGTAGCGCTAAGTGGGTAATAGTGGAAAAAAGAATATGTTCAAATATAAACTACACAGAAGCATTGTATGAAACTTCTTTCTCTTCTGTGCATTCAACTAACAGAGTTGAACCTTACTTTTGATTGAGCCTTTCTGAAACACTCTTTCTGTAGAAACTGCAATTGGACATTCTGAGCGCTAAGAGGCCTATATTGGGAAAAATAATATCTTCAAATAAAAACTACACGGAAGCATTGTGTGAAACTTATTTCTGATATGTTCATTAAGCTAACAGAGTTAAACCATACTTTTGATTGCGCAGTTCTGAACACTCTTTCTGTAGAAAATGCAAGTGGACATTCGGAGCGCTAAGAGGGTAATAGTTGAAAAAGGAATATATTCAAATATAAACTACACAGAAGCATTCTGTGAAAATTCTTTCTGTTCTGTGCATTCAACTAACAGAGTTGAACCTTACTTTTGATTGAGCCGTTCTGAAACACTCTTTCTGTAGAAACTGCAATTGGACATTCTAAGCGCTAAGAGGCCTACATTGGGAAAAAGAATATCTTCAAATAAAAACTACACAGATGCATTCTGTGAAACTTATTTCTGATCTGTAAATTCAGTTAACAGAGATAAAACATATTTTTGATTGAGCAGTTATGAAACACTCTTTTTGTAGAAAATGCAAGTGGAGATTCGGAGCGCTAAGAGGGTAATAGTGGAAAAAGGAATGTCTTCAAATATAAACTACACAGAATCATTCTGTGAAACTTCTTTCTGATCTGTGCATTCAGCTAACAGAGTTAAACCATACTTTTGATTGAGCAGATCTGAACACTCTTTCTGTAGATAATGCAACTGGACATTTGGAGTGCTTAGAGGGTAGTAGTGGTAAAAGGAATATATTCAAATATAAACTACACAGAAGCATTCTGTGAAACTTCTTTCTGATCTGAGCATTCAGCTAACAGACTTAAACCATACTTTTGATTGAGCAGTTTGAAACCCTCTGTCTGTAGAAAATGCAACTGGACATTCGTAGCGCTAAGTGGGTAATAGTGGAAATAAGAATATGTTCAAATATAAACTACACAGAAGCATTGTATGAAACTTCTTTCTGTTCTGTGCATTCAACTAACAGAGTTGAACCTTACTTTCGATTGAGCCTTTCTGAAACACTCTTTCTGTAGAAACTGCAATTGGACATTCTGAGCCCTAAGAGGCCTATATTGGGAAAAATAATATCTTCAAATAAAAACTACACAGAAGCATTGTGTGAAACTTATTTCTGATATGTGCATTCAGCTAACAGAGTTAAACCATACTTTTGATTGCGCAGTTCCGAACACTCTTTCCGTAGAAAATGCAAGTGGACATTCAGAGCGCAAAGAGGGTAATAGTGGAAAAAGGAATATATTCAAATATAAACTACACAGTAGCATTCTATAAAACTACTTTCTGTTCTGTGCATTCAACTAACAGAGTTGAACCTTACTTTTGATTGAGCCGTTCTGAAACACTCTGTCTGTAGAAAATGCAACTGGACATTCGTAGCGCTAAGTGGGTAATAGTGGAAAAAAGAATATGTTCAAATATAAACTACACAGAAGCTTTGTATGAAACTTCTTTCTGTTCTGTGCATTCAACAAACAGAGTTGAACCTCACTTTTGATTGAGCCTTTCTGAAACCCTCTTTCTGTAGAAACTGCAATTGGACATTCTGAGCGCTAAGAGGCCTATATTGGGAAAAATAATATCTTCAAATAAAAACTACACAGAAGCATTGTGTGAAACTTATTTCTGAAATGTTCATTAAGCTAACAGAGTTAAACCATACTTTTGATTGCGCAGTTCTGAACACTCTTTCTGTAGAAAATGCAAGTGGACATTCGGAGCGCTAAGAGGGTAACAGTGGAGAAAGGAATATATACAAATATAAACTACACAGTAGCATTCTGTGAAAATTCTTTCTGTTCTGTGCATTCAACTAACAGAGTTGAACCTTACTTTTGATTGAGCCGTTCTGAAAACTCTTTCTGTAGAAACTGCAATTGGACATGCTAAGCGCTAAGAGGCCTACATTGGGAAAAAGAATATCTTCAAATAAAAACTACACAGATGCATTCTGTGAAACTTATTTCTGATCTGTAAATTCAGTTAACAGAGATAAAACATATTTTTGATTGAGCAGTTATGAAACACTCTTTTTGTAGAAAATGCAAGTGGAGATACGGAGCGCTAAGAGGGTAATAGTGGAAAAAGGAATGTCTTCAAATATAAACTACACGGAATCATTCGGTGAAACTTCTTTCTGATCTGTGCATTCAGCTAACAGAGTTAAACCATACTTTTGATTGAGGAGATCTGAACACTCTTTCTGTAGAAAATGCAACTGGACATTTGGAGCGCTAAGAGCGTAGTAGTGGAAAAAGGAATATATTCAAATATAAACTACACAGAAGAATTCTGTGAAACTTCTTTCTGATCTGAGCATTCAGCTAACAGAGTTAAACGATACTTTTGATTGAGCAGTTTTGAAACACTCTGTCTCTAGAAAATGCAACTGGACATTCGTAGCGCTAAGGGGGTAATAGTGGAAAAAAGAATATGCTCAAATATAAACTACACAGAAGCATTGTATGAAACTTCTTTCTGTTCTGTGCATTCAACTAACAGAGTTGAACCTTACTTTTGATTGAGCCGTTCTGAAACACTCTTTCTGTAGAAACTGCAATTGGACATTCTGAGCGATAAGAGGCCTATATTGGGAAAAAGAATGTCTACAAATAAAAACTACACAGAAGAATTGTGTGCAACTTCTTTCTGTTCTGTTTGTTCAACTAAAAGAGTTGAACCTTAGTTTTGATTGAGCCGTTCTGAAACACTCTTTCTGTAGAAAATGCAAGTGGAGATTCGGAGCGCTAAGAGGGTAATAGTGGAAAAAGGAATGTCTCCAAATATAAACTACACAGAATCATTCTGTGAAACTGCTTTCTGATCTGTGCATTCAGCTAACAGAGTTAAACCATACTTTTGATTGAGCAGATCTGAACTCTCTTTCTGTAGAAAATGCAACTGGACATTTGGAGCGCTAAGAGAGTAGTAGTGGAAAAAGGAATATATTCAAATATAAACTACACAGAAGCATTCTGTGAAACTTCTTTCTGATCTGAGCATTCAGCTAACAGAGTTAAACCATACTTTTGATTGAGCAGTTTTGAAACACTCTGTCTGTAGAAAATGCAACTGGACATTCGTAGCGCTAAGTGGGTAATAGTGGAAAAAAGAATATGTTCAAATATAAACTACACAGAAGCATTGTATGAATCTTCTTTCTGTTCTGTGCATTCAACTAACAGAGTTGAACCTTACTTTTGATTGAGCCTTTCTGAAACACTCTTTCTGTAGAAACTGCAATTGGACATTCTGAGAGCTAAGAGGCCTATATTGGGAAAAATAATATCTTCAAATAAAAACTACACAGAAGCATTGTGTGAAACTTATTTCTGATATATTCATTAAGCTAACAGAGTTAAACCATACTTTTGATTGCGCAGTTCTGAACACTCTTTCTGTAGAAAATGCAAGTGGACATTCGGAGCGCTAAGAGGGTAATAGTGGAAAAAGGAATATATTCAAATATAAACTACACAGTAGCATTCTGTGAAAATTCTTTCTGTTCTGTGCATTCAACTAACAGAGTTGAACCTTACTTTTGATTGAGCCGTTCTGAAACACTCTTTCTGTAGAAACTGCAATTGGACATGCTAAGCGCTAAGAGGCCTACATTGGGAAAAAGAATATCTTCAAATAAAAACTACACAGATGCATTCTGTGAAACTTATTTCTGACCTGTAAATTCAGTTAACAGAGATAAAACATATTTTTGATTGAGCAGTTATGAAACACTCTTTTTGTAGAAAATGCAAGTGGAGATTCGGAGCGCTAAGAGGGTAATAGTGGAAAAAGGAATGTCTTCAAATATAAACTACACAAAATCATTCGGTGAAACTTCTTTCTGATCTGTGCATTCAGCTAACAGAGTTAAACCATACTTTTGATTGAGCAGATCTGAACACTCTTTGTGTAGAAAATGCAACTGGACATTTGGAGCGCTAAGAGCGTAGTAGTGGAAAAAGGAATATATTCAAATGTAAACTACACAGAAGCATTCTGTGAAACTTCTTTCTGATCTGAGCATTCAGCTAACAGAGTTAAACCATACTTTTGATTGAGCAGTTTTGAAACTCTCTGTCTGTAGAAAATGCAACTGGACATTCGTAGCGCTAAGTGGGTAATAGTGGAAAAAAGAATATGTTCAAATATAAACTACACAGAAGCATTGTATGAAACTTCTTTCTGTTCTGTGCATTCAACTAACAGAGTTGAACCTTACTTTTGATTGAGCCGTTCTGAAACACTCTTTCTGTAGAAACTGCAATTGGACATTCTGAGCGCTAAGAGGCCTATATTGGGAAAAAGAATGTCTACAAATAAAAACTACACAGAAGAATTGTGTGAAACTTCTTTCTGTTCTGTTTGTTCAACTAAAAGAGTTGAACCTTAGTTTTGATTGAGCCGTTCTGAAACACTCTTTCTGTAGAAAATGCAAGTGGAGATTCGGAGCGCTAAGAGGGTAATAGTGGAAAAAGGAATGTCTCCAAATATAAACTACACAGAATCATTCTGTGAAACTTCTTTCTGATCTGTGCATTCAGCTAACAGTGTTAAACCATACTTTTGATTGAGCAGATCTGAACTCTCTTTCTGTAGAAAATGCAACTGGACATTTGGAGCGCTAAGAGAGTAGTAGTGGAAAAAGGAATATATTCAAATATAAACTACACAGAAGCATTCTGTGAAACTTCTTTCTGATCTGAGCATTCAGCTAACAGAGTTAAACCATACTTTTGATTGAGCAGTTTTGAAACACTCTGTCTGTAGAAAATGCAACTGGACATTCATAGCGCTAAGTGGGTAATAGTGGAAATAAGAATATGTTCAAATATAAACTACACAGAAGCATTGTACGAAACTTCTTTCTGTTCTGTGCATTCAAATAACAGAGTTGAACCTTAATTTTGATTGAGCCTTTCTGAAACACTCTTTCTGTAGAAACTGCAATTGGACATTCTGAGCGCTAAGAGGCCTATATTGGGAAAAATAATATCTTCAAATAAAAACTACACAGAAGCATTGTGTGAAACTTATTTCTGATATGTTCATTAAGCTAACAGAGTTAAACCATACTTTTGATTGCGCAGTTCTGAACACTCTTTCTGTAGAAAATGCAAGTGGACATTCGGAGCGCTAAGAGGATAATTGTGGAAAAAGGAATATATTCAAATATAAACTACACAGTAGCATTCTGTGAAAATTCTTTCTGTTCTGTGCATTCAACTAACAGTGTTGAACCATACTTTTGATTGAGCCATTCTGAAACACTCTTTCTGTAGAAACTGCAATTGGACATGCTAAGCGCTGAGAGGCCTACATTGGGAAAAAGAATATCTTCAAATAAAAACTAAACAGACGCATTCTGTGAAACTTATTTCTGATCTGTAAATTCAGTTAACAGAGATAAAACATATTTTTGATTGAGCAGTTATGAAACACTCTTTATGTAGAAAATGCAAGTGGAGATTCGGAGCGCTAAGAGGGTAATAGTGGAAAAAGGAATGTCTTCAAATATAAACTACACAGAATCACTCGGTGAAACTTCTTTCTGATCTGTGCATTCAGCTAACAGAGTTAAACCATACTTTTGATTGAACAGATCTGAACACTCTTTCTGTAGAAAATGCAACTGGACATTTGGAGCTCTAAGAGCGTAGTAGTGGATAAAGGAATATATTCAAATATAAACTACACAGAAGCATTCTGTGAAACTTCTTTCTGATCTGAGCATTCAGCTAACAGAGTTAAACCATACTTTTGATTCAGCAGTTTTGAAACACTCTGTGTGTAGAAAATGCAACTGGACATTCGTAGCGCTAAGTGGGTAATAGTGGAAAAAAGAATATGTTCAAATATAAACTACACAGAAACATTGTATGAAACTCCTTTCTGTTCTGTGCATTCAACTAACAGAGTTGAACCTTACTTTTGATTGAGCCTTTCTGAAACACTCTTTCTGTAGAAACTGCAATTGGACATTCTGAGCGCTAAGAGGCCTATATTGGGAAAAATAATATCTTCAAATAAAAACTACACGGAAGCATTGTGTGAAACTTATTTCTGATATGTTCATTAAGCTAACAGAGTTAAACCATACTTTTGATTTCGCAGTTCTGAACACACTTTCTGTAGAAAATGCAAGTGGACATTCGGAGCGCTAAGAGGGTAATAGTGGAAAAAGGAATATATTCAAATATAAACTACACAGTAGCATTCTGTGAAAATTCTTTCTGTTCTGTGCATTCAACTAACAGTGTTGAACCATACTTTTGATTGAGCCATTCTGAAACACTCTTTCTGTAGAAACTGCAATTGGACATGCTAAGCGCTGAGAGTCCTACATTGGGAAAAAGAATATCTTCAAATAAAAACTAAACAGACGCATTCTGTGAAACTTATTTCTGATCTGTAAATTCAGTTAACAGAGATAAAACATATTTTTGATTGAGCAGTTATGAAACACTCTTTTTGTAGAAAATGCAAGTGGAGATTCGGAGCGCTAAGAGGGTAATAGTGGAAAAAGGAATGTCTTCAAATATAAACTACACAGAATCACTCGGTGAAACTTCTTTCTGATCTGTGCATTCAGCTAACAGAGTTAAACCATACTTTTGATTGAACAGATCTGAACACTCTTTCTGTAGAAAATGCAACTGGACATTTGGAGCGCTAAGAGAGTAGTAGTGGAAAAAGGAATATATTCAAATATAAACTACACAGAAGCATTCTGTGAAACTTCTTTCTGATCTGAGCATTCAGCTAACAGAGTTAAACCATACATTTGATTGAGCAGTTTGAAACACTCTGTCTGTAGAAAATGCAACTGGACATTCGTAGCGCTAAGTGGGTAATAGTGGAAAAAAGAATATGTTCAAATATAAACTACACAGAAGCATTGTATGAAACTTCTTTCTGTTCTGTGCATTCAACTAACAGAGTTGAACCTTACTTTTGATTGAGCCTTTCTGAAACACTCTGTAGAAACTGCAATTGGACATTCTGAGCCCTAAGAGGCCTATATTGGGAAAAATAATATCTTCAAATAAAAACTACACAGAAGCATTGTGTGAAACTTATTTCTGATATGTGCATTCAGCTAACAGAGTTAAACCATACTTTTGATTGCGCAGTTCCGAACACTCTTTCCGTAGAAAATGCAAGTGGACATTCGGAGCGCAAAGAGGGTAATAGTGGAAAAAGGAATATATTCAAATATAAACTACACAGTAGCATTCTATAAAACTACTTTCTGTTCTGTGCATTCAACTAACAGAGTTGAACCTTACTTTTGATTGAGCCGTTCTGAAACACTCTTTCTGTAGAAACTGCAATTGGACATTCTAAGCGCTAAGAGGCCTACATTGGGAAAATGAATATCTTCAAATAAAAACTACACAGAAGCATTCTGTGAAACTTCTTTCTGATCTGAGCATTCAGCTAACAGAGTTAAACCATACTTTTGATTGAGCAGTTTTGAAACACTCTGTCTGTAGAAAATGCAAATGGACATTCGTAGCGCTAAGTGGGTAATAGTGGAAAAAAGAATATGTTCAAATATAAACTACACAGAAGCATTGTATGAAACTTCTTTCTGTTCTGTGCATTCAACTAACAGAGTTGAACCTTACTTTTGATTGAGCCGTTCTGAAACACTCTTTCTGTAGAAACTGCAATTGGACATTCTGAGCGCTAAGAGGCCTATATTGGGAAAAAGAATGTCTACAAATAAAAACTACACAGAAGAATTGTGTGAAACTTCTTTCTGTTCTGTTTGTTCAACTAAAAGGGTTGAAGCTTAGTTTTGATTGAGCCGTTCTGAAACACTCTTTCTGTAGAAAATGCAAGTGGAGATTCGGAGCGCTAAGAGGGTTGTAGTGGAAAAAGGAATGTCTCCAAATATAAACTACACAGAATCATTCTGTGAAACTTCTTTCTGATCTGTGCATTCAGCTAACAGAGTTAAACCATACTTTTGATTCAGCAGATCTGAACACTCTTTCTGTAGAAAATGCAAATGGACATTTGGAGCGCTAAGAGAGTAGTAGTGGAAAAAGGAATATATTCAAATATAAACTACACAGAAACATTCTGTGAAACTTCTTTCTGATCTGAGCATTCAGCTAACAGAGTTAAACCATATTTTTGATTGAGCAGTTTTGAAACACTCTGTCTGTAGAAAATGCAACTGGACATTCGTAGCGCTAAGTGGGTAATAGTGGAAAAAAGAATATGTTCAAATATAAACTACACAGAAGCATTGTATGAAACTTCTTTCTCTTCTGTGCATTCAACTAACAGAGTTGAACCTTACTTTTGATTGAGCCTTTCTGAAACACTCTTTCTGTAGAAACTGCAATTGGACATTCTGAGCGCTAAGAGGCCTATATTGGGAAAAATAATATCTTCAAATAAAAACTACACGGAAGCATTGTGTGAAACTTATTTCTGATATGTTCATTAAGCTAACAGAGTTAAACCATACTTTTGATTGCGCAGTTCTGAACACTCTTTCTGTAGAAAATGCAAGTGGACATTCGGAGCGCTAAGAGGGTAATAGTGGAAAAAGGAATATATTCAAATATAAACTACACAGAAGCATTCTGTGAAAATTCTTTCTGTTCTGTGCATTCAACTAACAGAGTTGAACCTTACTTTTGATTGAGCCGTTCTGAAACACTCTTTCTGTAGAAACTGCAATTGGACATTCTAAGCGCTAAGAGGCCTACATTGGGAAAAAGAATATCTTCAAATAAAAACTACACAGATGCATTCTGTGAAACTTATTTCTGATCTGTAAATTCAGTTAACAGAGATAAAACATATTTTTGATTGAGCAGTTATGAAACACTCTTTTTGTAGAAAATACAAGTGGAGATTCGGATCGCTAAGAGGGTAATAGTGGAAAAAGGAATGTCTTCAAATATAAACTACACAGAATCATTCTGTGAAACTTCTTTCTGATCTGTGCATTCAGCTAACAGAGTTAAACCATACTTTTGATTGAGCAGATCTGAACACTCTTTCTGTAGATAATGCAACTGGACATTTGGAGCGCTTAGAGGGTAGTAGTGGTAAAAGGAATATATTCAAATATAAACTACACAGAAGCATTCTGTGAAACTTCTTTCTGATCTGAGCATTCAGCTAACAGAGTTAAACCATACTTTTGATTGAGCAGTTTGAAACCCTCTGTCTGTAGAAAATGCAACTGGACATTCGTAGCGCTAAGTGGGTAATAGTGGAAATAAGAATATGTTCAAATATAAACTACACAGAAGCATTGTATGAAACTTCTTTCTGTTCTGTGCATTCAACTAACAGAGTTGAACCTTACTTTTGATTGAGCCTTTCTGAAACACTCTTTCTGTAGAAACTGCAATTGGACATTCTGAGCCCTAAGAGGCCTATATTGGGAAAAATAATATCTTCAAATAAAAACGACACAGAAGCATTGTGTGAAACTTATTTCTGATATGTGCATTCAGCTAACAGATTTAAACCATACTTTTGATTGCGCAGTTCCGAACACTCTTTCCGTAGAAAATGCAAGTGGACATTCAGAGCGCAAAGAGGGTAATAGTGGAAAAAGGAATATATTCAAATATAAACTACACAGTAGCATTCTATAAAACTACTTTCTGTTCTGTGCATTCAACTAACAGAGTTGAACCTTACTTTTGATTGAGCCGTTCTGAAACACTCTTTCTGTAGAAACTGCAATTGGACATTCTAAGCGCTAAGAGGCCTACATTGGGAAAATGAATATCTTCAAATAAAAACTACACAGATGCATTCTGTGAAACTTATTTCTGATCTGTAAATTCAGTTAACAGAGCTAAAACATATTTTTGATTGAGCAGTTATGAAACACTCTTTTTGTAGAAAATGCAAGTGGACATTCGGAGCGCTAAGATTGTAATAGAGGAAAAAGGAATATCTCCAATTAAAAACTGCACAGAAGCATTCTCTGAAACCCATTTCTGTTCTCCGCATTCAACTAACCCAGTTGAGCCTTACTTTAGAAGGAGCAGTTCTGAAACACTCTTTGTGTAGAAACTGCCAGTGGATATTCGGAGCGCTAAGTGGGTAATAGTCCAAAAAGTAGTATCTTCAACTAAATACTACACAGAAGCATTCTGTGAAACTCCTTTCTGTTCTGTGCATTCAGCTAAGACAGTTGAACCTTACATTTGATTGAGCCGTTCTAAAACACTCTTTGTGTATAAACTGCAATTGGACATTCTGAGCGCTAAGAGGCCTATATTGGGAAAAATAATATCTTCAAATAAAAACTACACAGAAGCATTGTTTGAAACTTATTTCTGATATGTGCATTCAGCTAACAGAGTTAAACCATACTTTTGATTGCGCAGTTCAGAACACTCTTTCTGTAGAAAATTCAAGTGGACATTCGGAGCGCTAAGAGGGTAATAGTGGAAAAAGGAATATATTCAAATATAAACTACACAGAAGCATTCTGTGAAACTTCTTTCTGTTCTGTGCATTCAACTACCAGGGTTGAACCTTACTTTTGATTGAGCCGTTCTGAAGCAATCTTTCTGTAGAAACTGCAATTGTACATTCTGAGCACTAAGAGGCCTATATTGGGAAAAAGAATATCTACAAATAATAACTACACAGAAGCATTCTGTGAAACTACTTTCTGTTCTGTTCATTCAACTAAAAGAGTTGAACCTTAGTTTTGATTGAGCCGTCCTGAAACACTCTTTCTGTAGAAAATGCAAGAGGAGATTCGGAGCGCTAAGAGAGTAACAGTGGAAAAAGGAATGTCTTCAAATGTAAACTACACAGAATCATTCTGTGAAACATCTTTCTGATCTGTGCATTCAGCTAACAGAGTTAAACCATACTTTTGATTGAGCAGATCTGAACACTCTTCCTGTAGAAAATGCAACTGGACATTTGGAGCGCTAAGAGGGTAGTAGTGGAAAAGGGAATATATTCAAATATAAACTACACAGAAGCATTCTGTGAAACTTCTTTCTGATCTGAGCATTCAGCTAACAGAGTTAAACCATACTTTTGATTGAGCAGTTTTGAAACACACTCTCTGTAGAAAATGCAACTGGACATTCGTAGCACTAAGTGGGTAATAGTGGAAAAAAAATATGTTCAAATATAAACTACACAGAAGCATTGTATGAAACTTCTTTCTCTTCTGTGCATTCAACTAACAGAGTTGAACCTTACTTTTCATTGACCCGTTCTGAAACACTCTTTCTGTAGAACCTGAAATTGGACATTCTGAGCGCTAAGAGGCCTATATTGGGAAAAAAAATATCTTCAAATAAAAACTACACAGAAGCATTATGTGAAACTTCTTTCTGATCTGAGCATTCAGCTAACAGAGTTAAACCATACTTTTGATTGAGCAGTTTTGAAACATTCTGTCTGTAGAAAATGCAACTGGACATTCGTAGCGCTAAGTGGGTAATAGTGGAAAAAAAATATGTTCAAATATAAACTACACAGAAGCATTGTATGAAACTCCTTTCTGTTCTGTGCATTCAACTAACAGAGTTGAACCTTACTTTTGATTGAGCCGTTCTGAAACACTCTTTCTGTAGAAACTACAATTGGACATTCTGAGCGCTAAGAGGCCTATATTGGGAAAAAGAATGTCTACAAATAAAAACTACACAGAAGAATTGTGTGAAACTTCTTTCTGTTCTGTTTGTTCAACTAAAAGAGTTGAACCTTAGTTTTGATTGAGCCGTTCTGAAACACTCTTTCTGTAGAAAATGCAAGTGGAGATTCGGAGCGCTAAGAGGGTAATAGTGGAAAAAGGAATGTCTCCAAATACAAACTACACAGAATCATTCTGTGAAACTTCTTTCTGATCTGTGCATTCAGCTAACAGAGTTAAACCATACTTTTGATTGAGCAGATCTGAACACTCTTTCTGTAGAAAATGCAACTGGACATTTGGAGCGCTAAGAGAGTAGTAGTGGAAAAAGGAATATATTCAAATATAAACTACACAGAAGCATTCTGTGAAAATTCTTTCTGATCTGAGCATTCAGCTAACAGAGATAAACCATACTTTTGATTGAGCAGTTTTGAAACACTCTGTCTGTAGAAAATACAACTAGATATTCGTAGCGCTAAGTGGGTAATAGTGGAAAAAAGAATATGTTCAAATATAAACTACACAGAAACATTGTATGAAACTTCTTTCTGTTCTGTGCATTCAACTAACAGAGTTGAACCTTACTTTTGATTGAGCCTTTCTGAAACACTCTTTCTGTAGAAACTGCAATTGGACATTCTGAGCGCTAAGAGGCCTATATTGGGAAAAATAATATCTTCAAATAAAAACTACACGGAAGCATTGTGTGAAACTTATTTCTGATATGTTCATTAAGCTAACAGAGTTAAACCATACTTTTGATTTCGCAGTTCTGAACACACTTTCTGTAGAAAATGCAAGTGGACATTCGGAGCGCTAAGAGGGTAATAGTGGAAAAAGGAATATATTCAAATATAAACTACACAGTAGCATTCTGTGAAAATTCTTTCTGTTCTGTGCATTCAACTAACAGAGTTGAACCTTACTTTTGATTGAGCCGTTCTGAAACACTCTTTCTGTAGAAACTGCAATTGGACATTCTAAGCGCTAAGAGGCCTACATTGGGAAAAAGAATATCTTCAAATAAAAACTACACAGATGCATTCTGTGAAACTTATTTCTGATCTGTAAATTCAGTTAACAGAGATAAAACATATTTTTGATTGAGCAGTTATGAAACACTCTTTTTGTAGAAAATGCAAGTGGAGATTCGGAGCGCTAAGAGGGTAATAGTGGAAAAAGGAATGTCTTCAAATATAAACTACACAGAATCACTCGGTGAAACTTCTTTCTGATCTGTGCATTCAGCTAACAGAGTTAAACCATACTTTTGATTGAACAGATCTGAACACTCTTTCTGTAGAAAATGCAACTGGACATTTGGAGCGCTAAGAGCGTAGTAGTGGAAAAAGGAATATATTCAAATATAAACTACACAGAAGCATTCTGTGAAACTTCTTTCTGATCTGAGCATTCAGCTAACAGAGTTAAACCATACATTTGATTGAGCAGTTTGAAACACTCTGTCTGTAGAAAATGCAACTGGACATTCGTAGCGCTAAGTGGGTAATAGTGGAAAAAAGAATATGTTCAAATATAAACTACACAGAAGCATTGTATGAAACTTCTTTCTGTTCTGTGCATTCAACTAACAGAGTTGAACCTTACTTTTGATTGAGCCTTTCTGAAACACTCTGTAGAAACTGCAATTGGACATTCTGAGCCCTAAGAGGCCTATATTGGGAAAAATAATATCTTCAAATAAAAACTACACAGAAGCATTGTGTGAAACTTATTTCTGATATGTGCATTCAGCTAACAGAGTTAAACCATACTTTTGATTGCTCAGTTCCGAACACTCTTTCCGTAGAAAATGCAAGTGGACATTCGGAGCGCAAAGAGGGTAATAGTGGAAAAAGGAATATATTCAAATATAAACTACACAGTAGCATTCTATAAAACTACTTTCTGTTCTGTGCATTCAACTAACAGAGTTGAACCTTACTTTTGATTGAGCCGTTCTGAAACACTCTTTCTGTAGAAACTGCAATTGGACATTCTAAGCGCTAAGAGGCCTACATTGGGAAAATGAATATCTTCAAATAAAAACTACACAGAAGCATTCTGTGAAACTTCTTTCTGATCTGAGCATTCAGCTAACAGAGTTAAACCATACTTTTGATTGAGCAGTTTTGAAACACTCTGTCTGTAGAAAATGCAAATGGACATTCGTAGCGCTAAGTGGGTAATAGTGGAAAAAAGAATATGTTCAAATATAAACTACACAGAAGCATTGTATGAAACTTCTTTCTGTTCTGTGCATTCAACTAACAGAGTTGAACCTTACTTTTGATTGAGCCGTTCTGAAACACTCTTTCTGTAGAAACTGCAATTGGACATTCTGAGCGCTAAGAGGCCTATATTGGGAAAAAGAATGTCTACAAATAAAAACTACACAGAAGAATTGTGTGAAACTTCTTTCTGTTCTGTTTGTTCAACTAAAAGAGTTGAAGCTTAGTTTTGATTGAGCCGTTCTGAAACACTCTTTCTGTAGAAAATGCAAGTGGAGATTCGGAGCGCTAAGAGGGTTGTAGTGGAAAAAGGAATGTCTCCAAATATAAACTACACAGAATCATTCTGTGAAACTTCTTTCTGATCTGTGCATTCAGCTAACAGAGTTAAACCATACTTTTGATTCAGCAGATCTGAACACTCTTTCTGTAGAAAATGCAAATGGACATTTGGAGCGCTAAGAGAGTAGTAGTGGAAAAAGGAATATATTCAAATATAAACTACACAGAAACATTCTGTGAAACTTCTTTCTGATCTGAGCATTCAGCTAACAGAGTTAAACCATATTTTTGATTGAGCAGTTTTGAAACACTCTGTCTGTAGAAAATGCAACTGGACATTCGTAGCGCTAAGTGGGTAATAGTGGAAAAAAGAATATGTTCAAATATAAACTACACAGAAGCATTGTATGAAACTTCTTTCTCTTCTGTGCATTCAACTAACAGAGTTGAACCTTACTTTTGATTGAGCCTTTCTGAAACACTCTTTCTGTAGAAACTGCAATTGGACATTCTGAGCGCTAAGAGGCCTATATTGGGAAAAATAATATCTTCAAATAAAAACTACACGGAAGCATTGTGTGAAACTTATTTCTGATATGTTCATTAAGCTAACAGAGTTAAACCATACTTTTGATTGCGCAGTTCTGAACACTCTTTCTGTAGAAAATGCAAGTGGACATTCGGAGCGCTAAGAGGGTAATAGTGGAAAAAGGAATATATTCAAATATAAACTACACAGAAGCATTCTGTGAAAATTCTTTCTGTTCTGTGCATTCAACTAACAGAGTTGAACCTTACTTTTGATTGAGCCGTTCTGAAACACTTTTTCTGTAGAAACTGCAATTGGACATTCTAAGCGCTAAGAGGCCTACATTGGGAAAAAGAATATCTTCAAATAAAAACTACACAGATGCATTCTGTGAAACTTATTTCTGATCTGTAAATTCAGTTAACAGAGATAAAACATATTTTTGATTGAGCAGTTATGAAACACTCTTTTTGTAGAAAATACAAGTGGAGATTCGGATCGCTAAGAGGGTAATAGTGGAAAAAGGAATGTCTTCAAATATAAACTACACAGAATCATTCTGTGAAACTTCTTTCTGATCTGTGCATTCAGCTAACAGAGTTAAACCATACTTTTGATTGAGCAGATCTGAACACTCTTTCTGTAGATAATGCAACTGGACATTTGGAGCGCTTAGAGGGTAGTAGTGGTAAAAGGAATATATTCAAATATAAACTACACAGAAGCATTCTGTGAAACTTCTTTCTGATCTGAGCATTCAGCTAACAGAGTTAAACCATACTTTTGATTGAGCAGTTTGAAACCCTCTGTCTGTAGAAAATGCAACTGGACATTCGTAGCGCTAAGTGGGTAATAGTGGAAATAAGAATATGTTCAAATATAAACTACACAGAAGCATTGTATGAAACTTCTTTCTGTTCTGTGCATTCAACTAACAGAGTTGAACCTTACTTTTGATTGAGCCTTTCTGAAACACTCTTTCTGTAGAAACTGCAATTGGACATTCTGAGCCCTAAGAGGCCTATATTGGGAAAAATAATATCTTCAAATAAAAACTACACAGCAGCATTTTGTGAAACTTATTTCTGATATGTGCATTCAGCTAACAGAGTTAAACCATACTTTTGATTGCGCAGTTCCGAACACTCTTTCCGTAGAAAATGCAAGTGGACATTAAGAGCGCAAAGAGGGTAATAGTGGAAAAAGGAATATATTCAAATATAAACTACACAGTAGCATTCTATAAAACTACTTTCTGTTCTGTGCATTCAACTAACAGAGTTGAACCTTACTTTTGATTGAGCCGTTCTGAAACACTCTTTCTGTAGAAACTGCAATTGGACATTCTAAGCGCTAAGAGGCCTACATTGGGAAAATGAATATCTTCAAATAAAAACTACACAGATGCATTCTGTGAAACTTATTTCTGATCTGTAAATTCAGTTAACAGAGCTAAAACATATTTTTGATTGAGCAGTTATGAAACACTCTTTTTGTAGAAAATGCAAGTGGACATTCGGAGCGCTAAGATTGTAATAGAGGAAAAAGGAATATCTCCAATTAAAAACTGCACAGAAGCATTCTCTGAAACCCATTTCTGTTCTCCGCATTCAACTAACCCAGTTGAGCCTTACTTTTGAAGGAGCAGTTCTGAAACACTCTTTGTGTAGAAACTGCCAGTGGATATTCGGAGCGCTAAGTGGGTAATAGTCCAAAAAGTAGTATCTTCAACTAAATACTACACAGAAGCATTCTGTGAAACTCCTTTCTGTTCTGTGCATTCAGCTAAGACAGTTGAACCTTACATTTGATTGAGCCGTTCTAAAACACTCTTTGTGTATAAACTGCAATTGGACATTCTGAGCGCTAAGAGGCCTATATTGGGAAAAATAATATCTTCAAATAAAAACTACACAGAAGCATTGTTTGAAACTTATTTCTGATATGTGCATTCAGCTAACAGAGTTAAACCATACTTTTGATTGCGCAGTTCAGAACACTCTTTCTGTAGAAAATTCAAGTGGACATTCGGAGCGCTAAGAGGGTAATAGTGGAAAAAGGAATATATTCAAATATAAACTACACAGAAGCATTCTGTGAAACTTCTTTCTGTTCTGTGCATTCAACTACCAGGGTTGAACCTTACTTTTGATTGAGCCGTTCTGAAGCAATCTTTCTGTAGAAACTGCAATTGTACATTCTGAGCACTAAGAGGCCTATATTGGGAAAAAGAATATCTACAAATAATAACTACACAGAAGCATTCTGTGAAACTACTTTCTGTTCTGTTCATTCAACTAAAAGAGTTGAACCTTAGTTTTGATTGAGCCGTCCTGAAACACTCTTTCTGTAGAAAATGCAAGAGGAGATTCGGAGCGCTAAGAGAGTAACAGTGGAAAAAGGAATGTCTTCAAATGTAAACTACACAGAATCATTCTGTGAAACATCTTTCTGATCTGTGCATTCAGCTAACAGAGTTAAACCATACTTTTGATTGAGCAGATCTGAACACTCTTCCTGTAGAAAATGCAACTGGACATTTGGAGCGCTAAGAGGGTAGTAGTGGAAAAGGGAATATATTCAAATATAAACTACACAGAAGCATTCTGTGAAACTTCTTTCTGATCTGAGCATTCAGCTAACAGAGTTAAACCATACTTTTGATTGAGCAGTTTTGAAACACACTCTCTGTAGAAAATGCAACTGGACATTCGTAGCGCTAAGTGGGTAATAGTGGAAAAAAAATATGTTCAAATATAAACTACACAGAAGCATTGTATGAAACTTCTTTCTCTTCTGTGCATTCAACTAACAGAGTTGAACCTTACTTTTCATTGACCCGTTCTGAAACACTCTTTCTGTAGAACCTGAAATTGGACATTCTGAGCGCTAAGAGGCCTATATTGGGAAAAAAAATATCTTCAAATAAAAACTACACAGAAGCATTATGTGAAACTTCTTTCTGATCTGAGCATTCAGCTAACAGAGTTAAACCATACTTTTGATTGAGCAGTTTTGAAACATTCTGTCTGTAGAAAATGCAACTGGACATTCGTAGCGCTAAGTGGGTAATAGTGGAAAAAAAATATGTTCAAATATAAACTACACAGAAGCATTGTATGAAACTCCTTTCTGTTCTGTGCATTCAACTAACAGAGTTGAACCTTACTTTTGATTGAGCCGTTCTGAAACACTCTTTCTGTAGAAACTACAATTGGACATTCTGAGCGCTAAGAGGCCTATATTGGGAAAAAGAATGTCTACAAATAAAAACTACACAGAAGAATTGTGTGAAACTTCTTTCTGTTCTGTTTGTTCAACTAAAAGAGTTGAACCTTAGTTTTGATTGAGCCGTTCTGAAACACTCTTTCTGTAGAAAATGCAAGTGGAGATTCGGAGCGCTAAGAGGGTAATAGTGGAAAAAGGAATGTCTCCAAATATAAACTACACAGAATCATTCTGTGAAACTTCTTTCTGATCTGTGCATTCAGCTAACAGAGTTAAACCATACTTTTGATTGAGCAGATCTGAACACTCTTTCTGTAGAAAATGCAACTGGACATTTGGAGCGCTAAGAGAGTAGTAGTGGAAAAAGGAATATATTCAAACATAAACTACACAGAAGCATTCTGTGAAAATTCTTTCTGATCTGAGCATTCAGCTAACAGAGATAAACCATACTTTTGATTGAGCAGTTTTGAAACACTCTGTCTGTAGAAAATACAACTAGATATTCGTAGCGCTAAGTGGGTAATAGTGGAAAAAAGAATATGTTCAAATATAAACTACACAAAAGCATTGTATGAAACTTCTTTCTGTTCTGTGCATTCAACAAACAGAGTTGAACCTCACTTTTGATTGAGCCTTTCTGAAACACTCTTTCTGTAGAAACTGCAATTGGACATTCTGAGCGCTAAGAGGCCTATATTGGGAAAAATAATATCTTCAAATAAAAACTACACAGAAGCATTGTGTGAAACTTATTTCTGATATGTTCATTAAGCTAACAGAGTTAAACCATACTTTTCATTGCGCAGTTCTGAACACTCTTTCTGTAGAAAATGCAAGTGGACATTCGGAGCGCTAAGAGGGTAACAGTGGAAAAAGGAATATATTCAAATAAAAACTACACAGTAGCATACTGTGAAAATTCTTTCTGTTCTGTGCATTCAACTAACAGAGTTGAACCTTACTTTTGATTGAGCGGTTCTGAAACACTCTTTCTGTAGAAACTGCAATTGGACATGCTAAGCGCTAAGAGGCCTACATTGGGAAAAAGAATATCTTCAAATAAAAACTACACAGATGCATTCTGTGAAACTTATTTCTGATCTGTAAATTCAGTTAACAGAGATAAAACATATTTTTGATTGAGCAGTTATGAAACACTCTTTTTGTAGAAAATGCAAGTGGAGATACGGAGCGCTAAGAGGGTAATAGTGGAAAAAGGAATGTCTTCAAATATAAACTACACGGAATCATTCGGTGAAACTTCTTTCTGATCTGTGCATTCAGCTAACAGAGTTAAACCATACTTTTGATTGAGGAGATCTGAACACTCTTTCTGTAGAAAATGCAACTGGACATTTGGAGCGCTAAGAGCGTAGTAGTGGAAAAAGGAATATATTCAAATATAAACTACACAGAAGCATTCTGTGAAACTTCTTTCTGATCTGAGCATTCAGCTAACAGAGTTAAACGATACTTTTGATTGAGCAGTTTTGAAACACTCTGTCTGTAGAAAATGCAACTGGACATTCGTAGCGCTAAGGGGGAAATAGTGGAAAAAAGAATATGCTCAAATATAAACTACACAGAAGCATTGTATGAAAATTCTTTCTGTTCTGTGCATTCAACTAACAGAGTTGAACCTTACTTTTGATTGAGCCGTTCTGAAACACTCTTTCTGTAGAAACTGCAATTGGACATTCTGAGCGCTAAGAGGCCTATATTGGGAAAAAGAATGTCTACAAATAAAAACTACACAGAAGAATTGTGTGCAACTTCTTTCTGTTCTGTTTGTTCAACTAAAAGAGTTGAACCTTAGTTTTGATTGAGCCGTTCTGAAACACTCTTTCTGTAGAAAATGCAAGTGGAGATTCGGAGCGCTAAGAGGGTAATAGTGGAAAAAGGAATGTCTCCAAATATAAACTACACAGAATCATTCTGTGAAACTTCTTTCTGATCTGTGCATTCAGCTAACAGAGTTAAACCATACTTTTGATTGAGCAGATCTGAACTCTCTTTCTGTAGAAAATGCAACTGGACATTTGGAGCGCTAAGAGAGTAGTAGTGGAAAAAGGAATATATTCAAATATAAACTACACAGAAGCATTCTGTGAAACTACTTTCTGATCTGAGCATTCAGCTAACAGAGTTAAACCATACTTTTGATTGAGCAGTTTTGAAACACTCTGTCTGTAGAAAATGCAACTGGACATTCGTAGCGCTAAGTGGGTAATAGTGGAATAAAGAATATGTTCAAATATAAACTACACAGAAGCATTGTATGAAACTTCTTTCTGTTCTGTGCATTCAACTAACAGAGTTGAACCTTACTTTTGATTGAGCCTTTCTGAAACACTCTTTCTGTAGAAACTGCAATTGGACATTCTGAGCGCTAAGAGGCCTCTATTGGGAAAAATAATATCTTCAAATAAAAACTACACAGAAGCATTGTGTGAAACTTATTTCTGATATGTTCATTAAGCTAACAGAGTTAAACGATACTTTTGATTGCGCAGTTCTGAACACTCTTTCTGTAGAAAATGCAAGTGGACATTCGGAGCGCTAAGAGGGTAATAGTGGAAAAAGGAATATATTCAAATATAAACTACACAGTAGCATTCTGTGAAAATTCTTTCTGTTCTGTGCATTCAACTAACAGAGTTGAACCTTACTTTTGATTGAGCCGTTCTGAAACACTCTTTCTGTAGAAACTGCAATTGGACATGCTAAGCGCTAAGAGGCCTACATTGGGAAAAAGAATATCTTCAAATAAAAACTACACAGATGCATTCTGTGAAACTTATTTCTGACCTGTAAATTCAGTTAACAGAGATAAAACATATTTTTGATTGAGCAGTTATGAAACACTCTTTTTGTAGAAAATGCAAGTGGAGATTCGGAGCGCTAAGAGGGTAATAGTGGAAAAAGGAATGTCTTCAAAAATAAACTACACAGAATCATTCGGTGAAACTCCTTTATGATCTGTGCATTCAGCTAACAGAGTTAAACCGTACTTTTGATTGAGCAGATCTGAACTCTCTTTCTGTAGAAAATGCAACTGGACATTTGGAGCGCTAAGAGAGTAGTAGTGGAAAAAGGAATATATTCAAATATAAACTACACAGAAGCATTCTGTGAACCTTCTTTCTGATCTGAGCATTCAGCTAACAGAGTTAAACCATACGTTTGATTGAGCAGTTTTGAAACACTCTGTCTGTAGAAAATGCAACTGGACATTCATAGCGCTAAGTGGGTAATAGTGGAAAAAAGAATATGTTCAAATATAAACTACACAGAAGCATTGTATGAAACTTCTTTCTGTTCTGTGCATTCAACTAACAGAGTTGAACCTTAATTTTGATTGAGCCTTTCTGAAACACTCTTTCTGTAGAAACTGCAATTGGACATTCTGAGCGCTAAGAGGCCTATATTGGGAAAAATAATATCTTCAAATAAAAACTACACAGAAGCATTGTGTGAAACTTATTTCTGATAAGTTCATTAAGCTAACAGAGTTAAACCATACTTTTGATTGCGCAGTTCTGAACACTCTTTCTGTAGAAAATGCAAGTGGACATTCGGAGCGCTAAGAGGGTAATAGTGGTAAAAGGAATATATTCAAATATAAACTACACAGTAGCATTCTGTGAAAATTCTTTCTGTTCTGTGCATTCAACTAACAGAGTTGAACCATACTTTTGATTGAGCCGTTCTGAAACACTCTTTCTGTAGAAACTGCAATTGGACATGCTAAGCGCTAAGAGGCCTACATTGGGAAAAAGAATATCTTCAAATAAAAACTACACAGATGCATTCTGTGAAACTTATTTCTGATCTGTAAATTCAGTTAACAGAGATAAAACATATTTTTGATTGAGCAGTTATGAAACACTCTTTTTGTAGAAAATGCAAGTGGAGATTCGGAGCGCTAAGAGGGTAATAGTGGAAAAAGGAATGTCTTCAAATATAAACTACACAGAATCATTCGGTGAAACTTCTTTCTGATCTGTGCATTCAGCTAACAGAGTTAAACCATACTTTTGATTGAGCAGATCTGAACACTCTTTCTGTAGAAAATGCAACTGGACATTTGGAGCGCTAAGAGCGTAGTAGTGGAAAAAGCAATATATTCAAATATAAACTACACAGAAGCATTCTGTGAAACTTCTTTCTGATCTGAGCATTCAGCTAACAGAGTTAAACCATACTTTTGATTGAGCAGTTTTGAAACACTCTGTCTGTAGAAAATGCAACTGGACATTCCTAGCGCTAAGTGGGTAATAGTGGAAAAAAGAATATGTTCAAATATAAACTACACAGAAGCATTGTATGAAACTTCTTTCTGTTCTGTGCATTCAACTAACAGAGTTGAACCTTACTTTTGATTGAGCCGTTCTGAAACACTCTTTCTGTAGAAACTGCAATTGGACATTCTGAGCGCTAAGAGGCCTATATTGGGAAAAAGAATGTCTACAAATAAAAACTACACAGAAGAATTGTGTGCAACTTCTTTCTGTTCTGTTTGTTCAACTAAAAGAGTTGAACCTTAGTTTTGATTGAGCCGTTCTGAAACACTCTTTCTGTAGAAAATGCAAGTGGAGATTCGGAGCGCTAAGAGGGTAATAGTGGAAAAAGGAATGTCTCCAAATATAAACTACACAGAATCATTCTGTGAAACTTCTTTCTGATCTGTGCATTCAGCTAACAGAGTTAAACCATACTTTTGATTGAGCAGATCTGAACTCTCTTTCTGTAGAAAATGCAACTGGACATTTGGAGCGCTAAGAGAGTAGTAGTGGAAAAAGGAATATATTCAAATATAAACTACACAGAAGCATTCTGTGAAACTACTTTCTGATCTGAGCATTCAGCTAACAGAGTTAAACCATACTTTTGATTGAGCAGTTTTGAAACACTCTGTCTGTAGAAAATGCAACTGGACATTCGTAGCGCTAAGTGGGTAATAGTGGAATAAAGAATATGTTCAAATATAAACTACACAGAAGCATTGTATGAAACTTCTTTCTGTTCTGTGCATTCAACTAACAGAGTTGAACCTTACTTTTGATTGAGCCTTTCTGAAACACTCTTTCTGTAGAAACTGCAATTGGACATTCTGAGCGCTAAGAGGCCTCTATTGGGAAAAATAATATCTTCAAATAAAAACTACACAGAAGCATTGTGTGAAACTTATTTCTGATATGTTCATTAAGCTAACAGAGTTAAACGATACTTTTGATTGCGCAGTTCTGAACACTCTTTCTGTAGAAAATGCAAGTGGACATTCGGAGCGCTAAGAGGGTAATAGTGGAAAAAGGAATATATTCAAATATAAACTACACAGTAGCATTCTGTGAAAATTCTTTCTGTTCTGTGCATTCAACTAACAGAGTTGAACCTTACTTTTGATTGAGCCGTTCTGAAACACTCTTTCTGTAGAAACTGCAATTGGACATGCTAAGCGCTAAGAGGCCTACATTGGGAAAAAGAATATCTTCAAATAAAAACTACACAGATGCATTCTGTGAAACTTATTTCTGACCTGTAAATTCAGTTAACAGAGATAAAACATATTTTTGATTGAGCAGTTATGAAACACTCTTTTTGTAGAAAATGCAAGTGGAGATTCGGAGCGCTAAGAGGGTAATAGTGGAAAAAGGAATGTCTTCAAAAATAAACTACACAGAATCATTCGGTGAAACTCCTTTATGATCTGTGCATTCAGCTAACAGAGTTAAACCGTACTTTTGATTGAGCAGATCTGAACTCTCTTTCTGTAGAAAATGCAACTGGACATTTGGAGCGCTAAGAGAGTAGTAGTGGAAAAAGGAATATATTCAAATATAAACTACACAGAAGCATTCTGTGAACCTTCTTTCTGATCTGAGCATTCAGCTAACAGAGTTAAACCATACGTTTGATTGAGCAGTTTTGAAACACTCTGTCTGTAGAAAATGCAACTGGACATTCATAGCGCTAAGTGGGTAATAGTGGAAAAAAGAATATGTTCAAATATAAACTACACAGAAGCATTGTATGAAACTTCTTTCTGTTCTGTGCATTCAACTAACAGAGTTGAACCTTAATTTTGATTGAGCCTTTCTGAAACACTCTTTCTGTAGAAACTGCAATTGGACATTCTGAGCGCTAAGAGGCCTATATTGGGAAAAATAATATCTTCAAATAAAAACTACACAGAAGCATTGTGTGAAACTTATTTCTGATAAGTTCATTAAGCTAACAGAGTTAAACCATACTTTTGATTGCGCAGTTCTGAACACTCTTTCTGTAGAAAATGCAAGTGGACATTCGGAGCGCTAAGAGGGTAATAGTGGTAAAAGGAATATATTCAAATATAAACTACACAGTAGCATTCTGTGAAAATTCTTTCTGTTCTGTGCATTCAACTAACAGAGTTGAACCATACTTTTGATTGAGCCATTCTGAAACACTCTTTCTGTAGAAACTGCAATTGGACATGCTAAGCGCTAAGAGGCCTACATTGGGAAAAAGAATATCTTCAAATAAAAACTACACAGATGCATTCTGTGAAACTTATTTCTGATCTGTAAATTCAGTTAACAGAGATAAAACATATTTTTGATTGAGCAGTTATGAAACACTCTTTTTGTAGAAAATGCAAGTGGAGATTCGGAGCGCTAAGAGGGTAATAGTGGAAAACGGAATGTCTTCAAATATAAACTACACAGAATCATTCGGTGAAACTTCTTTCTGATCTGTGCATTCAGCTAACAGAGTTAAACCATACTTTTGATTGAGCAGATCTGAACACTCTTTCTGTAGAAAATGCAACTGGACATTTGGAGCGCTAAGAGCGTAGTAGTGGAAAAAGCAATATATTCAAATATAAACTACACAGAAGCATTCTGTGAAACTTCTTTCTGATCTGAGCATTCAGCTAACAGAGTTAAACCATACTTTTGATTGAGCAGTTTTGAAACACTCTGTCTGTAGAAAATGCAACTGGACATTCCTAGCGCTAAGTGGGTAATAGTGGAAAAAAGAATATGTTCAAATATAAACTACACAGAAGCATTGTATGAAACTTCTTTCTGTTCTGTGCATTCAACTAACAGAGTTGAACCTTACTTTTGATTGAGCCGTTCTGAAACACTCTTTCTGTAGAAACTGCAATTGGACATTCTGAGCGCTAAGAGGCCTATATTGGGAAAAAGAATGTCTACAAATAAAAACTACACAGAAGAATTGTGTGAAACTTCTTTCTGTTCTGTTTTTTCAACTAAAAGAGTTGAACCTTAGTTTTGATTGAGCCGTTCTGAAACACTCTTTCTGTAGAAAATGCAAGTGGAGATTCGGAGCGCTAAGAGGGTTGTAGTGGAAAAAGGAATGTCTCCAAATATAAACTACACAGAATCATTCTGTGAAACTTCTTTCTGTTCTGTGCATTCAACTAACAGAGTTGAACCTTACTTTTGATTGAGCCGTTCTGAAACACTCTTTCTGTAGAAACTGCAATTGGACATTCTAAGCGCTAAGAAGCCTACATTGGGAAAAAGAATATCTTCAAATAAAAACTACACAGATGCATTCTGTGAAACTTATTTCTGATCTGTAAATTCAGTTAACAGAGATAAAATATATTTTTGATTGAGCAGTTATGAAACACTCTTTTTGTAGAAAATGCAAGTGGAGATTCGGAGCGCTAAGAGGGTAATAGTGGAAAAAGGAATGTCTTCAAATATAAACTACACAGAATCATTCTGTGAAACTTCTTTCTGATCTGTGCATTCAGCTAACAGAGTTAAACCATACTTTTGATTGAGCAGATCTGAACACTCTTTCTGTAGATAATGCAACTGGACATTTGGAGCGCTTAGAGGGTAGTAGTGGTAAAAGGAATATATTCAAATATAAACTACACAGAAGCATTCTGTGAAACTTCTTTCTGATCTGAGCATTCAGCTAACAGAGTTAAACCATACTTTTGATTGAGCAGTTTGAAACACTCTGTCTGTAGAAAATGCAACTGCATATTCGTAGCGCTAAGTGGGTAATAGTGGAAAAAAGAATATGTTCAAATATAAACTACACAGAAGCATTGTATGAAACTTCTTTCTGTTCTGTGCATTCAACTAACAGAGTTGAACCTTACTTTTGATTGAGCCTTTCTGAAACACTCTTTCTGTAGAAACTGCAATTGGACATTCTGAGCGCTAAGAGGCCTATATTGGGAAAAATAATATCTTCAAATAAAAACTACACGGAAGCATTGTGTGAAACTTATTTCTGATATGTTCATTAAGCTAACAGAGTTAAACCATACTTTTGATTGCGCAGTTCTGAACACTCTTTCTGTAGAAAATGCAAGTGGACATTCGGAGCGCTAAGAGGGTAATAGTGGAAAAAGGAATATATTCAAATATAAACTACACAGAAGCATTCGGTGAAAATTCTTTCTGTTCTGTGCATTCAACTAACAGAGTTGAACCTTACTTTTGATTGAGCCGTTCTGAAACACTCTTTCTGTAGAAACTGCAATTGGACATTCTAAGCGCTAAGAGGCCTACATTGGGAAAAAGAATATCTTCAAATAAAAACTACACAGATGCATTCTGTGAAACTTATTTCTGATCTGTAAATTCAGTTAACAGAGATAAAACATATTTTTTATTGAGCAGTTATGAAACACTCTTTTTGTAGAAAATACAAGTGGAGATTCGGAGCGCTAAGAGGGTAATAGTGGAAAAAGGAATGTCTTCAAATATAAACTACACAGAATCATTCTGTGAAACTTCTTTCTGATCTGTGCATTCAGCTAACAGAGTTAAACCATACTTTTGATTGAGCAGATCTGAACACTCTTTCTGTAGATAATGCAACTGGACATTTGGAGCGCTTAGAGGGTAGTAGTGGTAAAAGGTATATATTCAAATATAAACTACACAGAAGCATTCTGTGAAACTTCTTTCTGATCTGAGCATTCAGCTAACAGAGTTAAACCATACTTTTGATTGAGCAGTTTGAAACCCTCTGTCTGTAGAAAATGCAACTGGACATTCGTAGCGCTAAGTGGGTAATAGTGGAAATAAGAATATGTTCAAATATAAACTACACAGAAGCATTGTATGAAACTTCTTTCTGTTCTGTGCATTCAACTAACAGAGTTGAACCTTACTTTTGATTGAGCCTTTCTGAAACACTCTTTCTGTAGAAACTGCAATTGGACATTCTGAGCCCTAAGAGGCCTATATTGGGAAAAATAATATCTTCAAATAAAAACTACACAGAAGCATTGTGTGAAACTTATTTCTGATATGTGCATTCAGCTAACAGAGTTAAACCATACTTTTGATTGCGCAGTTCCGAACACTCTTTCCGTAGAAAATGCAAGTGGACATTCAGAGCGCAAAGAGGGTAATAGTGGAAAAAAGAATATATTCAAATATAAACTACACAGTAGCATTCTATAAAACTACTTTCTGTTCTGTGCATTCAACTAACAGAGTTGAACCTTACTTTTGATTGAGCCGTTCTGAAACACTCTTTCTGTAGAAACTGCAATTGGACATTCTAAGCGCTAAGAGGCCTACATTGGGAAAATGAATATCTTCAAATAAAAACTACACAGATGCATTCTGTGAAACTTATTTCTGATCTGTAAATTCAGTTAACAGAGCTAAAACATATTTTTGATTGAGCAGTTATGAAACACTCTTTTTGTAGAAAATGCAAGTGGACATTCGGAGCGCTAAGATTGTAATAGAGGAAAAAGGAATATCTCCAATTAAAAACTGCACAGAAGCATTCTCTGAAACCCATTTCTGTTCTCCGCATTCAACTAACCCAGTTGAGCCTTACTTTTGAAGGAGCAGTTCTGAAACACTCTTTGTGTAGAAACTGCCAGTGGATATTCGGAGCGCTAAGTGGGTAATAGTCCAAAAAGTAGTATCTTCAACTAAATACTACACAGAAGCATTCTGTGAAACTCCTTTCTGTTCTGTGCATTCAGCTAAGACAGTTGAACCTTACATTTGATTGAGCCGTTCTAAAACACTCTTTGTGTATAAACTGCAATTGGACATTCTGAGCGCTAAGAGGCCTATATTGGGAAAAATAATATCTTCAAATAAAAACTACACAGAAGCATTGTTTGAAACTTATTTCTGATATGTGCATTCAGCTAACAGAGTTAAACCATACTTTTGATTGCGCAGTTCAGAACACTCTTTCTGTAGAAAATTCAAGTGGACATTCGGAGCGCTAAGAGGGTAATAGTGGAAAAAGGAATATATTCAAATATAAACTACACAGAAGCATTCTGTGAAACTTCTTTCTGTTCTGTGCATTCAACTACCAGGGTTGAACCTTACTTTTGATTGAGCCGTTCTGAAGCAATCTTTCTGTAGAAACTGCAATTGTACATTCTGAGCACTAAGAGGCCTATATTGGGAAAAAGAATATCTACAAGTAATAACTACACAGAAGCATTCTGTGAAACTACTTTCTGTTCTGTTCATTCAACTAAAAGAGTTGAACCTTAGTTTTGATTGAGCCGTCCTGAAACACACTTTCTGTAGAAAATGCAAGAGGAGATTCGGAGCGCTAAGAGAGTAACAGTGGAAAAAGGAATGTCTTCAAATGTAAACTACACAGAATCATTCTGTGGAACATCTTTCTGATCTGTGCATTCAGCTAACAGAGTTAAACCATACTTTTGATTGAGCAGATCTGAACACTCTTCCTGTAGAAAATGCAACTGGACATTTGGAGCGCTAAGAGGGTAGTAGTGGAAAAGGGAATATATTCAAATATAAACTACACAGAAGCATTCTGTGAAACTTCTTTCTGATCTGAGCATTCAGCTAACAGAGTTAAACCATACTTTTGATTGAGCAGTTTTGAAACACACTCTCTGTAGAAAATGCAACTGGACATTCGTAGCGCTAAGTGGGTAATAGTGGAAAAAAAATATGTTCAAATATAAACTACACAGAAGCATTGTATGAAACTTCTTTCTCTTCTGTGCATTCAACTAACAGAGTTGAACCTTACTTTTCATTGACCCGTTCTGAAACACTCTTTCTGTAGAACCTGAAATTGGACATTCTGAGCGCTAAGAGGCCTATATTGGGAAAAAAAATATCTTCAAATAAAAACTACACAGAAGCATTATGTGAAACTTCTTTCTGATCTGAGCATTCAGCTAACAGAGTTAAACCATACTTTTGATTGAGCAGTTTTGAAACACTCTGTCTGTAGAAAATGCAACTGGACATTCGTAGCGCTAAGTGGGTAATAGTGGAAAAAAAATATGTTCAAATATAAACTACACAGAAGCATTGTATGAAACTCCTTTCTGTTCTGTGCATTCAACTAACAGAGTTGAACCTTACTTTTGATTGAGCCGTTCTGAAACACTCTTTCTGTAGAAACTACAATTGGACATTCTGAGCGCTAAGAGGCCTATATTGGGAAAAAGAATGTCTACAAATAAAAACTACACAGAAGAATTGTGTGAAACTTCTTTCTGTTCTGTTTGTTCAACTAAAAGAGTTGAACCTTAGTTTTGATTGAGCCGTTCTGAAACACTCTTTCTGTAGAAAATGCAAGTGGAGATTCGGAGCGCTAAGAGGGTAATAGTGGAAAAAGGAATGTCTCCAAATATAAACTACACAGAATCATTCTGTGAAACTTCTTTCTGATCTGTGCATTCAGCTAACAGAGTTAAACCATACTTTTGATTGAGCAGATCTGAACACTCTTTCTGTAGAAAATGCAACTGGACATTTGGAGCGCTAAGAGAGTAGTAGTGGAAAAAGGAATATATTCAAATATAAACTACACAGAAGCATTCTGTGAAACTTCTTTCTGATCTGAGCATTCAGCTAACTGAGATAAACCATACTTTTGATTGAGCAGTTTTGAAACACTCTGTCTGTAGAAAATGCAACTAGACATTCGTAGCGCTAAGTGGGTAATAGTGGAAAAAAGAATATGTTCAAATATAAACTACACAGAAGCATTGTATGAAACTTCTTTCTGTTCTGTGCATTCAACAAACAGAGTTGAACCTCACTTTTGATTGAGCCTTTCTGAAACACTCTTTCTGTAGAAACTGCAATTGGACATTCTGAGCGCTAAGAGGCCTATATTGGGAAAAATAATATCTTCAAATAAAAACTACACAGAAGCATTGTGTGAAACTTATTTCTGATATGTTCATTAAGCTAACAGAGTTAAACCATACTTTTCATTGCGCAGTTCTGAACACTCTTTCTGTAGAAAATGCAAGTGGACATTCGGAGCGCTAAGAGGGTAACAGTGGAAAAAGGAATATATTCAAATAAAAACTACACAGTAGCATACTGTGAAAATTCTTTCTGTTCTGTGCATTCAACTAACAGAGTTGAACCTTACTTTTGATTGAGCCGTTCTGAAACACTCTTTCTGTAGAAACTGCAATTGGACATGCTAAGCGCTAAGAGGCCTACATTGGGAAAAAGAATATCTTCAAATAAAAACTACACAGATGCATTCTGTGAAACTTATTTCTGATCTGTAAATTCAGTTAACAGAGATAAAACATATTTTTGATTGAGCAGTTATGAAACACTCTTTTTGTAGAAAATGCAAGTGGAGATTCGGAGCGCTAAGAGGGTAATAGTGGAAAAAGGAATGTCTTCAAATATAAACTACACAGAATCATTCGGTGAAACTTCTTTCTGATCTGTGCATTCAGCTAACAGAGTTAAACCATACTTTTGATTGAGGAGATCTGAACACTCTTTCTGTAGAAAATGCAACTGGACATTTGGAGCGCTAAGAGCGTAGTAGTGGAAAAAGGAATATATTCAAATATAAACTACACAGAAGCATTCTGTGAAACTTCTTTCTGATCTGAGCATTCAGCTAACAGAGTTAAACGATACTTTTGATTGAGCAGTTTTGAAACACTCTGTCTGTAGAAAATGCAACTGGACATTCGTAGCGCTAAGGGGGAAATAGTGGAAAAAAGAATATGCTCAAATATAAACTACACAGAAGCATTGTATGAAAATTCTTTCTGTTCTGTGCATTCAACTAACAGAGTTGAACCTTACTTTTGATTGAGCCGTTCTGAAACACTCTTTCTGTAGAAACTGCAATTGGACATTCTGAGCGCTAAGAGGCCTATATTGGGAAAAAGAATGTCTACAAATAAAAACTACACAGAAGAATTGTGTGCAACTTCTTTCTGTTCTGTTTGTTCAACTAAAAGAGTTGAACCTTAGTTTTGATTGAGCCGTTCTGAAACACTCTTTCTGTAGAAAATGCAAGTGGAGATTCGGAGCGCTAAGAGGGTAATAGTGGAAAAAGGAATGTCTCCAAATATAAACTACACAGAATCATTCTGTGAAACTTCTTTCTGATCTGTGCATTCAGCTAACAGAGTTAAACCATACTTTTGATTGAGCAGATCTGAACTCTCTTTCTGTAGAAAATGCAACTGGACATTTGGAGCGCTAAGAGAGTAGTAGTGGAAAAAGGAATATATTCAAATATAAACTACACAGAAGCATTCTGTGAAACTACTTTCTGATCTGAGCATTCAGCTAACAGAGTTAAACCATACTTTTGATTGAGCAGTTTTGAAACACTCTGTCTGTAGAAAATGCAACTGGACATTCGTAGCGCTAAGTGGGTAATAGTGGAATAAAGAATATGTTCAAATATAAACTACACAGAAGCATTGTATGAAACTTCTTTCTGTTCTGTGCATTCAACTAACAGAGTTGAACCTTACTTTTGATTGAGCCTTTCTGAAACACTCTTTCTGTAGAAACTGCAATTGGACATTCTGAGCGCTAAGAGGCCTCTATTGGGAAAAATAATATCTTCAAATAAAAACTACACAGAAGCATTGTGTGAAACTTATTTCTGATATGTTCATTAAGCTAACAGAGTTAAACGATACTTTTGATTGCGCAGTTCTGAACACTCTTTCTGTAGAAAATGCAAGTGGACATTCGGAGCGCTAAGAGGGTAATAGTGGAAAAAGGAATATATTCAAATATAAACTACACAGTAGCATTCTGTGAAAATTCTTTCTGTTCTGTGCATTCAACTAACAGAGTTGAACCTTACTTTTGATTGAGCCGTTCTGAAACACTCTTTCTGTAGAAACTGCAATTGGAGATGCTAAGCGCTAAGAGGCCTACATTGGGAAAAAGAATATCTTCAAATAAAAACTACACAGATGCATTCTGTGAAACTTATTTCTGACCTGTAAATTCAGTTAACAGAGATAAAACATATTTTTGATTGAGCAGTTATGAAACACTCTTTTTGTAGAAAATGCAAGTGGAGATTCGGAGCGCTAAGAGGGTAATAGTGGAAAAAGGAATGTCTTCAAAAATAAACTACACAGAATCATTCGGTGAAACTCCTTTATGATCTGTGCATTCAGCTAACAGAGTTAAACCGTACTTTTGATTGAGCAGATCTGAACTCTCTTTCTGTAGAAAATGCAACTGGACATTTGGAGCGCTAAGAGAGTAGTAGTGGAAAAAGGAATATATTCAAATATAAACTACACAGAAGCATTCTGTGAACCTTCTTTCTGATCTGAGCATTCAGCTAACAGAGTTAAACCATACGTTTGATTGAGCAGTTTTGAAACACTCTGTCTGTAGAAAATGCAACTGGACATTCATAGCGCTAAGTGGGTAATAGTGGAAAAAAGAATATGTTCAAATATAAACTACACAGAAGCATTGTATGAAACTTCTTTCTGTTCTGTGCATTCAACTAACAGAGTTGAACCTTAATTTTGATTGAGCCTTTCTGAAACACTCTTTCTGTAGAAACTGCAATTGGACATTCTGAGCGCTAAGAGGCCTATATTGGGAAAAATAATATCTTCAAATAAAAACTACACAGAAGCATTGTGTGAAACTTATTTCTGATAAGTTCATTAAGCTAACAGAGTTAAACCATACTTTTGATTGCGCAGTTCTGAACACTCTTTCTGTAGAAAATGCAAGTGGACATTCGGAGCACTAAGAGGGTAATAGTGGTAAAAGGAATATATTCAAATATAAACTACACAGTAGCATTCTGTGAAAATTCTTTCTGTTCTGTGCATTCAACTAACAGAGTTGAACCATACTTTTGATTGAGCCGTTCTGAAACACTCTTTCTGTAGAAACTGCAATTGGACATGCTAAGCGCTAAGAGGCCTACATTGGGAAAAAGAATATCTTCAAATAAAAACTACACAGATGCATTCTGTGAAACTTATTTCTGATCTGTAAATTCAGTTAACAGAGATAAAACATATTTTTGATTGAGCAGTTATGAAACACTCTTTTTGTAGGAAATGCAAGTGGAGATTCGGAGCGCTAAGAGGGTAATAGTGGAAAAAGGAATGTCTTCAAATATAAACTACACAGAATCATTCGGTGAAACTTCTTTCTGATCTGTGCATTCAGCTAACAGAGTTAAACCATACTTTTGATTGAGCAGATCTGAACACTCTTTCTGTAGAAAATGCAACTGGACATTTGGAGCGCTAAGAGCGTAGTAGTGGAAAAAGCAATATATTCAAATATAAACTACACAGAAGCATTCTGTGAAACTTCTTTCTGATCTGAGCATTCAGCTAACAGAGTTAAACCATACTTTTGATTGAGCAGTTTTGAAACACTCTGTCTGTAGAAAATGCAACTGGACATTCCTAGCGCTAAGTGGGTAATAGTGGAAAAAAGAATATGTTCAAATATAAACTACACAGAAGCATTGTATGAAACTTCTTTCTGTTCTGTGCATTCAACTAACAGAGTTGAACCTTACTTTTGATTGAGCCGTTCTGAAACACTCTTTCTGTAGAAACTGCAATTGGACATTCTGAGCGCTAAGAGGCCTATATTGGGAAAAAGAATGTCTACAAATAAAAACTACACAGAAGAATTGTGTGAAACTTCTTTCTGTTCTGTTTTTTCAACTAAAAGAGTTGAACCTTTGTTTTGATTGAGCCGTTCTGAAACACTCTTTCTGTAGAAAATGCAAGTGGAGATTCGGAGCGCTAAGAGGGTAGTAGTGGAAAAAGGAATGTCTCCAAATATAAACTACACAGAATCATTCTGTGAAACTTCTTTCTGATCTATGCATTCAGCTAACAGAGTTAAACCATACTTTTGATTGAGCAGATCTGAACACTCTTTCTGTAGAAAATGCAACTGGACATTTGGAGCGCTAAGAGAGTAGTAGTGGAAAAAGGAATATATTCAAATATAAACTACACAGAAGCATTCTGTGAAACTTCTTTCTGATCTGAGCATTCAGCTAACAGAGTTAAACCATACTTTTGATTGAGCAGTTTTGAAACACTCTGTCTGTAGAAAATGCAACTGGACATTCGTAGCGCTAAGTGGGTAATAGTGGAAAAAAGAATATGTTCAAATATAAACTACACAGAAGCATTGTATGAAACTTCTTTCTCTTCTGTGCATTCAACTAACAGAGTTGAACCTTACTTTTGATTGAGCCTTTCTGAAACACTCTTTCTGTAGAAACTGCAATTGGACATTCTGAGCGCTAAGAGGCCTATATTGGGAAAAATAATATCTTCAAATAAAAACTACACAGAAGCATTGTGTGAAACTTATTTCTGATATGTTCATTAAGCTAACAGAGTTAAACCATACTTTTGATTGCGCAGTTCTGAACACTCTTTCTGTAGAAAATGCAAGTGGACATTCGGAGCGCTAAGAGGGTAATAGTGGAAAAAGGAATATATTCAAATATAAACTACACAGTAGCATTCTGTGAAAATTCTTTCTGTTCTGTGCATTCAACTAACAGAGTTGAACCTTACTTTTGATTGAGCCGTTCTGAAACACTCTTTCTGTAGAAACTGCAATTGGACATTCTAAGCGCTAAGAGGCCTACATTGGGAAAAAGAATATCTTCAAATAAAAACTACACAGATGCATTCTGTGAAACTTATTTCTGATCTGTAAATTCAGTTAACAGAGATAAAACATATTTTTGATTGAGCAGTTATGAAACACTCTTTTTGTAGAAAATGCAAGTGGAGATTCGGAGCGCTAAGAGGGTAATAGTGGAAAAAGGAATGTCTTCAAATATAAACTACACAGAATCATTCTGTGAAACTTCTTTCTGATCTGTGCATTCAGCTAACAGAGTTAAACCATACTTTTGATTGAGCAGATCTGAACACTCTTTCTGTAGATAATGCAACTGGACATTTGGAGCGCTTAGAGGGTAGTAGTGGTAAAAGGAATATATTCAAATATAAACTACACAGAAGCATTCTGTGAAACTTCTTTCTGATCTGAGCATTCAGCTAACAGAGTTAAACCATACTTTTGATTGAGCAGTTTGAAACACTCTGTCTGTAGAAAATGCAACTGCATATTCGTAGCGCTAAGTGGGTAATAGTGGAAAAAAGAATATGTTCAAATATAAACTACACAGAAGCATTGTATGAAACTTCTTTCTGTTCTGTGCATTCAACTAACAGAGTTGAACCTTACTTTTGATTGAGCCTTTCTGAAACACTCTTTCTGTAGAAACTGCAATTGGACATTCTGAGCCCTAAGAGGCCTATATTGGGAAAAATAATATCTTCAAATAAAAACTACACAGAAGCATTGTGTGAAACTTATTTCTGATATGTGCATTCAGCTAACAGAGTTAAACCATACTTTTGATTGCGCAGTTCCGAACACTCTTTCCGTAGAAAATGCAAGTGGACATTCGGAGCGCAAAGAGGGTAATAGTGGAAAAAGGAATATATTCAAATATAAACTACACAGTAGCATTCTATAAAACTACTTTCTGTTCTGTGCATTCAACTAACAGAGTTGAACCTTACTTTTGATTGAGCCGTTCTGAAACTCTCTTTCTGTAGAAACTGCAATTGGACATTCTAAGCGCTAAGAGGCCTACATTGGGAAAATGAATATCTTCAAATAAAAACTACACAGATGCATTCTGTGAAACTTATTTCTGATCTGTAAATTCAGTTAACAGAGCTAAAACATATTTTTGATTGAGCAGTTATGAAACACTCTTTTTGTAGAAAATGCAAGTGGACATTCGGAGCGCTAAGATTGTAATAGTGGAAAAAGGAATATCTCCAATTAAAAACTGCACAGAAGCATTCTCTGAAACCCATTTCTCTTCTCCGCATTCAACTAACCCAGTTGAGCCTTACTTTTGAAGGAGCAGTTCTGAAACACTCTTTGTGTAGAAACTGCCAGTGGATATTCGGAGCGCTAAGTGGGTAATAGTCCAAAAAGTAGTATCTTCAACTAAATACTACACAGAAGCATTCTGTGAAACTTCTTTCTGTTCTGTGCATTCAACTAAGACAGTTGAACCTTACATTTGATTGAGCCGTTCTGAAACGCTCTTTCTGTATAAACTGCAATTGGACATTCTGAGCGCTAAGAGGCCTATATTGGGAAAAATAATATCTTCAAATAAAAACTACACAGAAGCATTGTTTGAAACTTATTTCTGATATGTGCATTCAGCTAACAGAGTTAAACCATACTTTTGATTGCGCAGTTCAGAACACTCTTTCTGTAGAAAATGCAAGTGGACATTCGGAGCGCTAAGAGGGTAATAGTGGAAAAAGGAATATATTCAAATATAAACTACACAGAAGCATTCTGTGAAACTTCTTTCTGTTCTGTGCATTCAACTACCAGGGTTGAACCTTACTTTTGATTGAGCCGTTCTGAAGCAATCTTTCTGTAGAAACTGCAATTGTACATTCTGAGCACTAAGAGGCCTATATTGGGAAAAAGAATATCTACAAATAATAACTACACAGAAGCATTCTGTGAAACTACTTTCTGTTCTGTTCATTCAACTAAAAGAGTTGAACCTTAGTTTTGATTGAGCCGTCCTGAAACACTCTTTCTGTAGAAAATGCAAGAGGAGATTCGGAGCGCTAAGAGAGTAACAGTGGAAAAAGGAATGTCTTCAAATATAAACTACACAGAATCATTCTGTGAAACATCTTTCTGATCTGTGCATTCAGCTAACAGAGTTAAACCATACTTTTGATTGAGCAGATCTGAACACTCTTTCTGTAGAAAATGCAACTGGACATTTGGAGCGCTAAGAGGGTAGTAGTGGAAAAGGGAATATATTCAAATATAAACTACACAGAAGCATTCTGTGAAACTTCTTTCTGATCTGAGCATTCAGCTAACAGAGTTAAACCATACTTTTGATTGAGCAGTTTTGAAACACACTCTCTGTAGAAAATGCAACTGGACATTCGTAGCGCTAAGTGGGTAATAGTGGAAAAAAAAATATGTTCAAATATAAACTACACAGAAGCATTGTATGAAACTTCTTTCTGTTCTGTGCATTCAACTAACAGAGTTGAACCTTACTTTTGATTGAGCCTTTCTGAAACACTCTTTCTGTAGAAACTGCAATTGGACATTCTGAGCGCTAAGAGGCCTATATTGGGAAAAATAATATCTTCAAATAAAAACTACACAGAAGCATTATGTGAAACTTCTTTCTGATCTGAGCATTCAGCTAACAGAGTTAAACCATACTTTTGATTGCGCAGTTCCGAACACTCTTTCTGTAGAAAATGCAAGTGGACATTCGCAGCGCTAAGAGGGTAATATGGAAAAAGGAATATATTCAAATATAAACTACACAGTAGCATTCTGTGAATCTTCTTTCTGTTCTGTGCATTCACCTAACAGAATTGAACCTTACTTTTGATTGAGCCGTTCTGAAACACTCTTTCTGTAGAAACTGCAATTGGACATTCTAAGCGCTAAGAGGCCTACATTGGGAAAAAGAATATCTTCAAATAAAAACTACACCGATGCATTCTGTGAAACTTATTTCTGATCTGTAAATTCAGTTAACAGAGCTAAACCATATTTTTGATTGAGCAGTTATGAAACACTCTTTTTGTAGAAAATGCAAGTGGACATTCGGAGCGCTAAGATTGTAATAGAGGAAAAAGGAATATCTCCAATTAAAAACTACACAGAAGCATTCTCTGTAACCCCTTTCTGTTCTCCGCCTTCAACTAACAGAGTTGAGCCTTACTTTTGAAGGAGCAGTTCTGAAACACTCTTTGTGTAGAAACTGCCAGTGGATATTCGGAGCGATAAGTGGGTAATACTCCAAAAAGGAGTATCCTCAACTAAATACTACACAGAAGCATTCTGTGAAACTTCTTTGTGTTCTGTGCATTCAACTAAGAGAGTTGAACCTTACATTTGATTGAGCCGTTCTGAAACACTCTTTCTGTAGAAACTGCAATTGGACATTCTGAGCGCTAAGAGGCCTATATTGGGAAATATAATATCTTCAAATAAAAACTACACAGAAGCATTGTGTGAAACTTATTTCTGATATGTGCATTCAGCTAACAGAGTTAAACCATACTTTTGATTGCGCAGTTCCGTACACTCTTTCTGTAGAAAATGCAAGTGGACTTTCAGAGCGCTAAGAGGGTAATAGTGGAAAAAGGAATATATTCAAATATAAACTACACAGTAGCATTCTGTGAAACTTCTTTCTGTTCTGTGCATTCAACTAAAAGAGGTGAACCTTACTTTTCATTGAGCCGTTCTGAAACACTCTTTCTACAGAAACTGCAATTGGACATTCTGAGCGCTAAGAGGCCTATATTGGTAAAAAGAATATCTTCATATAAACACTACACAGAAGCATTCTGTGAAACTTCTTTCTGATCTGTGCATTCAGCTAACAGAGTTAAACCATACTTTTGATTGGGCAGTTCTGAAACACTCTTTCTGTAGAAAATGCAACTGGACATTTGGAGCGCTAAGTGGGTAATAGTGGAAAAAGGAATATCTTCAAATATAAACTACACAGAATCATTCTGTGAAACTTATTTCTGATCTGTGCTTTCAGCTAACAGAGTTAAGCCATACTTTTGATTGAGCAGATCTGAACACCCTTTCTGTAGAAAATGCAACTGGACATTTGGAGCGCTAAGAGGGTAGTAGTGGAGAAAGGAATATATTCAAATATAAACTACACAGAATCATTCTGTGAATCTTCTTTCTGATCTGAGCATTCAGCTAACAGAGTTAAACCATACTTTTGATTGAGCAGTTTTGAAACACTCTGTCTGTAGAAAATGCAACTGGACATTCGTAGCGCTAAGTGGGTAATAGTGGAAAAAAGAATATGTTCAAATATAAACTACACAGAAGCATTGTATGGAACTCCTTTCTGTTCTGTGCAGTCAACTAACAGAGTTGAACCTTACTTTTTATTGAGCCGTTCTGAAACACTCTTTCTGTAGAAACTGCAATTCTACATTCTGAGCGCTAAGAGGCCTATATTGGGAAAAAAAATATCTTCAAATAAAAACTACACAGAAGCATTGTGTGAAACTTATTTCTGATATGTGCATTCAGCTAACAGAGTTAAACCATACTTTTGATTGCGCAGTTCCGTACACTCTTTCTGTAGAAAATGCAAGTGGACATTCGGAGCGCTAAGAGGGTAATAGTGGAAAAATGAATATATTCAAATATAAACTACACAGTAGCATTCTGTGAAACTTCTTTCTGTTCTGTGCATTCAACTAACAGAGTTGAACCTTACTTTTGATTGAGCCGTTCTGAAACACTCTTTCTGTAGAAAATGCAATTGGACATTCTGAGCGCTAAGAGGCCTATATTGGGAAAAAGAATATCTACACATAAAAACTACACAGAAGCATTCTGTGAAACTTCTTTCTGTTCTGTGCATTCAACTAAAAGTGTTGAACATTAGTTTTGATTGAGCCGTTCTGAAACACTCTTTCAGTAGAAAATGCAAGTGGACATTCGGGGCGCTAATGGTGTAATAGTGGAAAAAGGAATGTCTCCAAATAAAAACTACACAGAAGCATTCTCTGAAACTCCTTTCTGTTCTCTGCATTCAACTAACAGAGCTGAACCTTACTTTTGAAGGAGCAGTTCTGAAACACTCTTTGTGTAGGAACTGCCAGTGGACATTCGGAGCGCTAAGACGGTAATAGTCGAAAAAGGAATATCTTCAACTAAATACCACACAGAAGCATTCTGTGAAACTTCTTTCTGTTCTGTGCATTCAACTAAAAGAGTTGAACCTTAGTTTTGATTGAGCCGTTCTGAAACGCTCTTTCTGTAGAAAATGAAATTGGAGATTCGGAGCGCTAAGAGGGTAATAGTGGAAAAAGCAATATATTCAAACATAAACTACACAGAAGCATTCTGTGAAACTTCTTTCTGATCTCTGCATTCAACTAACTGAGATAAACCTTGCTTTTGATTGAGCCGTTCTGAAACACTCTTTCTGTAGAAAATGCAATTGGACATTCTGAGCGCTAAGAGGCCTATATTGGGAAAAAGAATATCTACACATTAAAACTACACAGAAGCATTCTGTGAAACTTCTTTCCGTTCCGTGTATTCAACTAAAAGAGTTGAACGTTAGTTTTGAATGAGCCGTTCTGAAACACTCTTTCTGTAGAAAATGAAAGTGGAGATTCCGAGCGCTAAGAGGGTAATAGTGGAAAAAGGAATATCTTCAAATATAAACTACACAGAATCATTCTGTGAATCTACTTTCGATCTGTGCATTCACCTAACAGAGTTAAAACATACTTTTGATTGAGCAGTTCTGAACACTCTTTCTGTAGAAAATGCAATTGGACATTTGGAGCGCTAAGAGGGTAGTAGTGGAAAAAGGTATATATTCAATATAAACTACACAGAAGCGTTCTGTGAAACTTCTTTCTGATCTGAGCATTCAGCTAACAGAGTTTAACCATACTTTTGATTGAGCAGTTTTGAAACACTCTGTCTATAGAAAATGCAATTGGACATTCGGAGCGCTAAGTGGGTAATAATGGAAAAAGGAATATGTTCAAATATAAACTACACAGAAGCATTGTATGAAACTTCTTTCTGTTCTGTGCATTCAACTAACAGAGTTGAAACTTACTTTTGATTGAGCCGTTCTGAAACACTCTTTCTGTAGAAACTGCAATTGGACATTCTGAGCGCTAAGAGGCCTATATTGGGAAAAATAATATCTTCAAATATAAACTACACAGAAGCATTCTGTGAAACTTATTTCTGATCTGAGCATTCAGCTAACAGAGTTAAACCATGCTTTTGATTGAGCAGTTTTGAAACACTCTGTCTGTAGAAAATGCAACTGGACATTCGGAGCGCTAAGTGGGTAATAATGGAAAAAGGAATATGTTCAAATATAAACTACACAGAAGCATTGTATGAAACTTCTTTCTGTTCTGTGCATTCAACTAACAGTGTTGAAACTTACTTTAGATTGAGCCGTTCTGAAACACTCTTTCTGTAGTAACTGCAATTGGACATTCTGAGAGCTAAGAGGCCTACATTGGGAAAAAGAATATCTTCAAATAAAAACTACACAGAAGCATTCTGTGAAACTTATTTCTGATCTGTGCATTTAGTTAACAGAGCTAAACCATACTGTTGATTGAGCAGTTATGAAAGACTCTTTGTGTAGAAAATGCAAGTGGACCTTCGGAGCGCTAAGATTGTAATAGAGGAAAAAGGAATATCTCCAAATAAAAACTACACAGAAGCATTCTCTGAAACCCCTTTCTGTTCTCTGCATTCAACTAACAGAGTTTAGCCTTACTATTGAAGGAGCAGTTCTGAAACACTCTTTGTGTAGAAACTGGAAGTGGATATTCGGAGCGCTAAGTGGGTAATAGTCAAAAATTAATATCTTCAACTAAATTCTACAGAGAAGCATTCTGTGAAACTTCTTTCTGTACTGTGCATTCAACTAAAAGAGGTGAACCTTACTTTTCATTGAGCCGTTCTGAAACACTCTTTCTATAGAAACTGCAATTGGACATTCTGAGCGCTAAGAGGCCTATATTGGTAAAAAGAATATCTTCATATAAACACTACACAGAAGCATTCTGTGAAACTTCTTTCTGATCTGTGCATTCAGCTAACAGAGTTAAACCATACTTTTGATTGAGCAGTTCTGAAACACTCTTTCTGTAGAAAATGCAACTGGACATTTGGAGCGCTAAGTGGGTAATAGTGGAAAAAGGAATAACTTCAAATATAAACTACACAGAATCATTCTGTGAAACTTCTTTCTGATGTGTGCATTCAGCTAACAGAATTAAACCATACTTTTGATAGAGCAGTTCTGAACACTCTTTCTGTAGAAAATGCAACTGGACATTTGGAGTGCTAAGAGGGTATTAGTGGAAAAAGGAATATATTCAAATTTAAGCTACACCGAAGCATTCTGTGAACCTTCTTTCTGATCTGAGCATTCAGCTAACAGAGTTAAACCATACTTTTGATTGAGGAGATTTGAAACACTCTGTCTGTAGAAAATGCAACTGGACATTCCGAGCGCTAAGTGGGTAATAATTGAAAAAGGAATATGATCAAATATAAACTACACAGAAGCATTGTATGAAACTTCTTTATGTTCTGTGCATTCAACTAACAGAGTTGAACCTTACTTTTGATGGAGCCGTTCTGAATCACTCTTTGTGTAGAAACTGCAACTGGATATTCTGAGCGCTAAGAGGCATATATTGGGAAAAATAATATCTTCAAATAAAAACTACACAGCAGCATTTTGTGAAAATTATTTCTGATATGTGCATTCAGCTAACAGAGTTAAACCATACTTTTGATTGCGCAGTTCTGAACACTCTTTCTGTAGAAAATGCAAATGGACATTCGGAGGGCTAATACGGTAATAGTGGAAAAAGGAATATATTCAATTATAAACTACACAGAAGCATTCTGTGAAACTTCTTTCTGTTCTGTGCATTCAACTAACAGAGTTGAACCTTACTTTTGATTGAGCCGTTCTGAAACACTCTTTCTGTATTAACTGCAATTGGACATTCTGAGAGCTAAGAGGCCTACACTGGGAAATAGAATATCTTCAAATAAAACTACACAGAAGCATTCTGTGAAACTTATTTCTGAACTGTGCATTCAGTTAACAGAGCTAAACCATACTTTTGATTGAGCAGTTATGAGACTCTTTGTGTAGAAAATGCAAGTGGACCTTTGGAGCGCTAAGATTGTAACAGAGGAAAAAGGAATATCTCCAAATAAAAACTACACGGAAGCATTCTCTGAATCTCCTTTCTGTTCTCTGCATTCAACTAACAGAGTTGAGCCTTACTTTTGAAGGAGCAGTTCTGAAACAATCTTTGTGTAGAAACTGCAAGTGGACATTCGGAGCGCTAAGTGGGTAATAGTCAATAAAGGAATATCTTCAACTAAATACTACACAGAAGCCTTCTGTGAAATTTCTTTCTGTTCTCTGCATTCAACTAAAAGAAGTGAACCTTCTTTTCATTGAGCCGTTCGGAAACACTCTTTCTATAGAAACTGCAATTGGACATTCTGAGCGCTAAGAGGCATATATTGGTAAAAACAATATTTTCATATAAACACTACACAGAAGCATTCTGTGAAACTTCTTTCTGATCTGTGCATTCAGCTAACAGAGTTAAACCATACTTTTGATTGAGCAGTTCTGAAACACTCTTTCTGTAGAAAATGCAACTGGACATTTGGAGCGCTAAGTGGGTAATAGTGGAAAAAGGAATATCTTCAAATATAAACTACACAGAATCATTCTGTGAAACTTATTTCTGATCTGTACATTCAGCTAACAGAATTAAACCATACTTTTGATTGAGCAGTTCTGAAACACTCTTTCTGTAGAAAATGCAAATGTATATTAGGAGCGCTAAGTGGGTAGTAGTGGAAAAAGGAATATATTCAAATATAAACTACACAGAAGCATTGTATGAAACTTCTTTGTGTTCTGTGCATTCAACTAACAGCGTTGAACCTTATTTTTGATTGAGCCGTTCTGAAACACTCTTTCTGTAGAAAATGCAAGTGGATATTCGGAGCGCTAAGACGGTAATACTGGAAAAAGAATATATTCAAATATAAACTACACAGAAGCATTCTGTGAAACTTCTTTCTGTTCTGTGCATTCAACTAACTGAGTTGAACTTTACTTTTGATGGAGCCGTTCTGAAACACTCTTTCTGTAGAAACTGCAATTGGACATTCTGAGCGCTAAGGGGCCTATATTGGGAAAAAGAATATCTTCAAATAAAAACTACACAGAAGCATTCTGTGAAACTTATTTCTGATATGTTCATTCAACTAATAGAGTAAAACGATACTTTTGATTGAGCCGTTCTGAACACTCTTTCTGTAGAAAATGCAAGTGGACATTCGGAGCGCTAAGAGGGTAATACTGGAAAAAGTAATATCTTGAAATATGAACTACACAGAATCATTCTGTGAAATTTCTTTCTGATCTGTGCATTCAGCTAACAGAGTTAAACCATACTTTTGATTGAGCAGTTCTGAACACTCTTTCTGTAGAAAATGCAACTGGACATTTGGAGCGCTAAGAGGGTAGTAGTTGAAAAAGAATATATTCAAATATAAACTACAGAGAAACATTCTGTGAAACTTTTTCTGATCTGAGCATTCAGCTAACAGAGTTAAACCATACTTTTGATTGAGCAGTTTTGAAACACTCTGTCTGTAGAAAATGCAACTGGACATTCGGAGCGCTAAGTGGGTAATAGTGGAAAAAGGAATATGTTCAAATATAAACTACACAGAAGCATTGTGTGAAACAACTTTGTGTTCTGTACATTCAACTAACAGAGTTGAACCTTACTTTTGATTGAGCCGTTCTTAAACACTGTTTCTGTAGAAACTGTAATTGGACATTCTGAGCGCTAGGAGGCCTATATTGCGAAAAATAATATATTCAAATAAAAATTACACAGAAGCATTGTGTGAAACTTATTTGTGATATGTGCATTCAGCTAACAGAGTTAAACCATACATTTGATTGCACAGTTCTGAACACTCTTTCTGTAGAAAATGCAAGTGGACATTCGGAGCGCTAAGAGGGTAATAGTGGAAAAAGCAATATATTCATATATAAACTACACAGAAGCATTCTGTGAAACTTCTTTCTGATCTCTGCATTCAACTAACTGAGTTAAACCTTGCTTTTGATTGAGCCGTTCTGAAACTCTCTTTCTGTAGAAAATGCAATTGGACATTCTGAGCGCTAAGAGGCCTATATTGGGAAAAAGAATATCTACACATAAAAACTACACAGAAGCATTCTGTGAAAGTTTTTCTGTTCTGTGCATTCAACTAAAAGTGTTGAACCTTTGTTTTGATTGAGCCGTTCTGAAACACTCTTTCTGTAGAAAATGAAATTGGACATTCGGAGCGCTAAGATTGTATTAGTGGAAAAAGGAATATCTCCAAATAAAAACTACACAGAAGCATTCTCTGAAACTTATCTCTGATCTGTGCATTCAGTTAACAGATCTAAACCATACTTTTGATTGAGCAGTTATGAAACACTCTTTGTGTAGAAAATGCAAGGGGTCCTTCGGAGCGCTAAGATTGTAATAGAGGAAAAAGGAATATCTCCAAATAAAAACTACACAGAAGCATTCTCAGAAACTCCTTTCTGTTCTCTGAATTCAACTAACAGAGTTTAGCCTTACTTTTGAAGGAACAGTTCTGAAACACTCTTTGTGTAGAAACTGCCAGTGGACATTCGGAGTGCTAAGTGGCTAATAGTCAATAAAGGAATATCTTCAACTAAATACTACACAGAAGCATTCTGTGAAACTTCTTTCTGTTCTGTGCATTCAACTAAAAGAAGTGAACCTTACTTTTCATTGAGCCGTTCTGAAACACTCTTTCTATAGAAACTGCAATTGGACATTCTGAGCGCTAAGAGGCATATATTGGTAAAAAGAATATTTTCATATAAACACTACACAGAAGCATTCTGTTAAACTTATTTCTGATCTGTGCATTCAGCTAACAGAGTTAAACCATACTTTTGATTGAGCAGTTCTGAAACACTCTTTCTGTAGAAAATGAAACTGGACATTTGGAGCGCTAAGTGGGTAATAGTGGAAAAAGGAATATCTTCAAATATAAACTACACAGAATCATTCTGTGAAACTTATTTCTGATCTGTACATTCAGCTAACAGAATTAAACCATACTTTTGATTGAGCAGTTCTGAAACACACTTTCTGTAGAAAATGCAAATGTATATTAGGAGCGCTAAGTGGGTAGTAGTGGAAAAAGGAATATATTCAAATATAAACTACACAGAAGCATTGTATGAAACTTCTTTGTGTTCTGTGCATTCAACTAACAGCGTTGAACCTTATTTTTGATTGAGCCGTTCTGAAACACTCTTTCTGTAGAAAATGCAAGTGGATATTCGGAGCGCTAAGACGGTAATACTGGAAAAAGAATATATTCAAATATAAACTACACAGAAGCATTCTGTGAAACTTCTTTCTGTTCTGTGCATTCAACTAACTGAGTTGAACTTTACTTTTGATGGAGCCGTTCTGAAACACTCTTTCTGTAGAAACTGCAATTGGACATTCTGAGCGCTAAGGGGCCTATATTGGGAAAAAGAATATCTTCAAATAAAAACTACACAGAAGCATTCTGTGAAACTTATTTCTGATATGTTCATTCAACTAATAGAGTAAAACGATACTTTTGATTGAGCCGTTCTGAACACTCTTTCTGTAGAAAATGCAAGTGGACATTCGGAGCGCTAAGAGGGTAATACTGGAAAAAGTAATATCTTGAAATATGAACTACACAGAATCATTCTGTGAAATTTCTTTCTGATCTGTGCATTCAGCTAACAGAGTTAAACCATACTTTTGATTGAGCAGTTCTGAACACTCTTTCTGTAGAAAATGCAACTGGACATTTGGAGCGCTAAGAGGGTAGTAGTTGAAAAAGAATATATTCAAATATAAACTACAGAGAAACATTCTGTGAAACTTTTTCTGATCTGAGCATTCAGCTAACAGAGTTAAACCATACTTTTGATTGAGCAGTTTTGAAACACTCTGTCTGTAGAAAATGCAACTGGACATTCGTAGCGCTAAGGGGGTAATAGTGGAAAAAAGAATATGCTCAAATATAAACTACACAGAAGCATTGAATGAAACTTCTTTCTGTTCTGTGCATTCAACTAACAGAGTTGAACCTTACTTTTGATTGAGCCGTTCTGAAACACTCTTTCTGTAGAAACTGCAATTGGACATTCTGAGCGCTAAGAGGCCTATATTGGGAAAAAGAATGTCTACAAATAAAAACTACAGAGAAGAATTGTGTGAAACTTCTTTCTGTTCTGTTTGTTCAACTAAAAGAGTTGAACCTTAGTTTTGATTGAGCCGTTCTGAAACACTCTTTCTGTAGAAAATGCAAGTGGACATTCGGAGCGCTAAGAGGGTAATACTGGAAAAAGTAATATCTTCAAATATAAACTACACTGAATCATTCTGTGAAACTTCTTTCTGACCTGTGCATTCAGCTAACAGAGTTAAACCATACTTTTGATTGAGCAGTTCTGAACACTCTTTCTGTAGAAAATGCAACTGGACATTTGGAGCGCTAAGAGGGTAGTAGTTGAAAAAGAATATATTCAAATATAAACTACAGAGAAACATTCTGTGAAACTTTTTCTGATCTGAGCATTCAGCTAACAGAGTTAAACCATACTTTTGATTGAGCAGTTTTGAAACACTCTGTCTGTAGAAAATGCAACTGGACATTCGGAGCGCTAAGTGGGTAATAGTGGAAAAAGGAATATGTTCAAATATAAACTACACAGAAGCATTGTGTGAAACAACTTTGTGTTCTGTACATTCAACTAACAGAGTTGAACCTTACTTTTGATTGAGCCGTTCTTAAACACTGTTTCTGTAGAAACTGTAATTGGACATTCTGAGCGCTAGGAGGCCTATATTGTGAAAAATAATATATTCAAATAAAAATTACACAGAAGCATTGTGTGAAACTTATTTGTGATATGTGCATTCAGCTAACAGAGTTAAACCATACATTTGATTGCACAGTTCTGAACACTCTTTCTGTAGAAAATGCAAGTGGACATTCGGAGCGCTAAGAGGGTAATAGTGGAAAAAGCAATATATTCATATATAAACTACACAGAAGCATTCTGTGAAACTTCTTTCTGATCTCTGCATTCAACTAACTGAGTTAAACCTTGCTTTTGATTGAGCCGTTCTGAAACTCTCTTTCTGTAGAAAATGCAATTGGACATTCTGAGCGCTAAGAGGCCTATATTGGGAAAAAGAATATCTACACATAAAAACTACACAGAAGCATTCTGTGAAAGTTTTTCTGTTCTGTGCATTCAACTAAAAGTGTTGAACCTTTGTTTTGATTGAGCCGTTCTGAAACACTCTTTCTGTAGAAAATGAAATTGGACATTCGGAGCGCTAAGATTGTATTAGTGGAAAAAGGAATATCTCCAAATAAAAACTACACAGAAGCATTCTCTGAAACTTATCTCTGATCTGTGCATTCAGTTAACAGATCTAAACCATACTTTTGATTGAGCAGTTATGAAACACTCTTTGTGTAGAAAATGCAAGGGGTCCTTCGGAGCGCTAAGATTGTAATAGAGGAAAAAGGAATATCTCCAAATAAAAACTACACAGAAGCATTCTCAGAAACTCCTTTCTGTTCTCTGAATTCAACTAACAGAGTTTAGCCTTACTTTTGAAGGAACAGTTCTGAAACACTCTTTGTGTAGAAACTGCCAGTGGACATTCGGAGTGCTAAGTGGCTAATAGTCAATAAAGGAATATCTTCAACTAAATACTACACAGAAGCATTCTGTGAAACTTCTTTCTGTTCTGTGCATTCAACTAAAAGAAGTGAACCTTACTTTTCATTGAGCCGTTCTGAAACACTCTTTCTATAGAAACTGCAATTGGACATTCTGAGCGCTAAGAGGCATATATTGGTAAAAAGAATATTTTCATATAAACACTACACAGAAGCATTCTGTTAAACTTCTTTCTGATCTGTGCATTCAGCTAACAGAGTTAAACCATACTTTTGATTGAGCAGTTCTGAAACACTCTTTCTGTAGAAAATGCTACTGGACATTTGGAGCGCTAAATGGGTAATAGTGGAAAAAGGAATATGTTCAAATATAAACTACACAGAAGCATTCTGTGAAACTTCTTTCTGTTCTGTGCATTCAAATAACTGAGTTGAACCTTACTTTTGATGGAGCCGTTCTGAAACACTCTTTCTGTAGAAACTGCAATTGGACATTCTGAGCGCTAAGAGGCCTATATTGGGAAAAGGAATATCTTCAAATAAAAACTACACAGAAGCATTCTGTGAAACTTATTTCTGATATGGGCATTCAACTAATAGAGTAAAACCATACTTTTGATTGAGCCGTTGTGAACACTCCTTCTGTAGATAATGCAAGTGGACCTTCGGAGCGCTAAGAGGGTAATACTGGAAAAAGTAATATCTTCATATAAACACTACACAGAAGCATTCTGTGAAACTTTTTTCTGATCTGTGCATTCAGCTAACAGAGTTAAACCATACTTTTGATTGAGCAGTTCTGAAACACTCTTTCTGTAGAAAATGCAACTGGACATTTGGAGCGCTAAGTGGGTAATAAAGGAAAAAGGAATATCTTAAAGTATAAACTACACAGAATCATTCTGTGAAACTAATTTCTGATCTGTGCATTCAGCTAACTGAATTAAACCATACTTTTGATTGCGCAGTTCTGAACACTCTTTCAGTAGAAAATGCAACTGGATATTTGGAGCGCTAAGTGGGTAGTAGTGGAAAAAGGAATATATTCAAATATAAACTACACAGAAGCATTGTATGAAACTTCTTTCTGTTCTGTGCATTCAACTAACAGAGTTGAACCTTATTTTTGATTGAGCCGTTCTGAAACACTCTTTCTGTTGAAAATGCAAGTGGATATTCGGAGCGCTAAGACGGCAATACTTGAAAAAGTATATATTCAACTATAAACTACACATAAGCATTCTGTGAAACTTCTTTCTGTTCTGTGCATTCAACTAACTGAGTTGAACCTTACTTTTGATGGAGCCGTTCTGAAACACTCTTTCTGTAGAAACTGCAATTGGATATTCTGAGCGCTAAGAGGCCTATATTGGGAAAAAGAATATCTTCAAATTAAAACTACACAGAAGCATTCTGTGAAACTTATTTCTGATATGGGCATTCAACTAATAGAGTAAAACCATACTTTTGATTGAGCCGTTCTGAACACTCTTTCTGTAGAAAATGCAAGTGGACCTTCGGAGCGCTAAGAGGGTAATAGTGGAAAAAGGATTATCTACAAATATAAACTACACAGAATCATTCTGTGAAACTTCTTTCTGATATGTGCATTCAGCTAACAGAGTTAAAGCATACTTTTGATAGAGCTGTTCTGAACACTCTTTCTGTAGAAAATGCAACTGGACATTTGAGGCGCTAAGAGGGTAGTAGTGGAAAAAGGAATATATTCAAATATAAGCTACACAGAAGCATTCTGTGAAACTTCTTTCTGATCTGAGCATTCAGCTAACACAGTTAAACCATACTTTTGATTGAGGAGATTTGAAACACTCTGTCTGTAGAAAATGCAACTGGACATTCGGAGCGCTAAGTGGGTAATAATGGAAAAAGGAATATGTTCAATATAAACTACACAGAAGCATTGTATGAAACTTCTTTCTGTTCCGTGCATTCAACTAACAGAGTTGAACCTTACTTTTGATTGAGCCGTTCTGAAACACTCTTTCTGTAGAAACAGCAATTGGACATTCTGAGATCTAAGAGGCCTATATTGGGAAAAATAATATCTTCAAATAAAAACTACCCAGCAGCATTGTGTGAAACTTATTTCTGATCTGTGCATTCAGCTAACAGAGTTAAACCATACTTTTGATTGCGCAGTTTTGAACACTCTTTCTGTAGAAAATGCAAGTGGACATTCGGAGCGCTAATACGGTAATAGTGGAAAAAGGATTATATTCAATTATAAACTACACAGAAGCATTCTGTGAAACTTCTTTCTGTTCTGTGCATTCAACTAACTGAGTTGAACCTTACTTTTGATGGAGCCGTTGTGAAACACTCTTTCTGTAGAAATTGCAATTGGACATTCTGACCGCTAAAAGGCCTATATTGGGAAAAAGAATATCTACAAATAAAAACTACACAGAAGGATTCTGTGAAACTTCTTTCGGATCTGTGCATTCAACTAACAGAGTAAAACCATACTTTTGATTGAGCCGTTCTGAACACTCTTTCTGTAGAAAATGCAAGTGGACATTCGGAGTGCTAAGAGGGTAATAGTTGAAAAAGGAATATATTCAAATATAAACTACACAGAAGAATTCTGTGAAACTTCTTTCTGTTCTGTGCATTCAACTAACAGAGTTGAATCTTACTTTTGATTGAGCCGTTCTGAAACACTCTTTCTGTAGAAACTGCAATTGGACTTTCTAAGCGCTAAGAGGCCTACATTGTTAAAAAGAATATCTTCAAATAAAAACTACACAGAAGCATTCTGTGAAACTTATTTCTGATATGTGTATTCAGTTAACAGAGCTAAACCATACTTTTGATTGAGCAGTTATGAAACATTCTTTGTGTAGAAAATGCAAGTGGACCTTCGGAGCGCTAAGATTTTTATAGAGGAAAAAAGATTATCTCCAAATAAAAACCACACAGAAGCATTCTCTGAAACTCTTTCTGTTCTCTGAATTCAACTAACAGAGTTTAGCCTTACTTTTGAAGGAACAGTTCTGAAACACTCTTTGTGTAGAAACTGCCTGTGGACATTCGGAGCGCTAAGTGTGTAATAGTCAATAAAGGGATATCTTCAACTAAATACTACACAGAAGCATTCTGTGAAACTTCTTACTGTTTTGTGCATTCAACTAAAAGAGGTGAACCTTACTTTTCATTGAGCCGTTCTGAAACACTCTTTCTATAGAAACTGCAATTGGACATTCTGAGCGCTAAGAGGCCTATATTGGTAAAAAGAATATTTTCATATAAACACTACACAGAAGCATTCTGTGAAACTTCTTTCTGATCTGTGCATTCAGCTAACAGAGTTAAACCATACTTTTCATTGAGCAGTTCTGCAAAACTCTTTCTGTAGAAAATGCTACAGGACATTTGGAGCGCTAAGTGGGTAATAGTGGAAAAAGGAATATCTTCAAATATCAACTACACAGAATCATTCTGTGAAACTTATTTCTGATCTGTGCATTCAGCTCACAGAGTTAAACCATACTTTTGATTGAGCAGTTCTGAACACTCTTTCTGTAGAAAATGCAACTGGACATTTGGAGCGCTAAAAGGGTAGTAGTGGAAAAAGGAATATATTCAAATATAAACTACACAGAAGCATTGTATGAAACTTCTTTCACTTCTGTGCATTCAAATAACAGAGTTGAACCTTATTTTTGATTGAGCCGTTCTGAAACACTCTTTCTGTAGAAAATGCAAGTGGATATTCGGAGCGCTAAGACGGTAATACTGGAAAAGGAATATATTCAAATATAAACTACACAGAAGCATTCTGTGAAACTTCTTTCTGTTCTGTGCATTCAAATAACTGAGTTGAACCTTACTTTTGATGGAGGGGTTCTGAAACACTCTTTCTGTAGAAACTGCAATTGGACATTCTGAGCGCTAAGAGGCCTATATTGGGAAAAAGAATATCTTCAAATAAAAACTACACAGAAGCATTCTGGAAACTTATTTCTGATATGGGCATTCAACTAATAGAGTAAAACCATACTTTTGATTGAGCAGCTCTGAACACTCTTTCTGTAGAAAATGCAAGTGTACATTCGGAGCTCTAAGAGGGTAATACTGGAAATAGTAATATCTTCAAATATAAACTACACAGAATAATTCTGTGAAACTTCTTTCTGATCTGTGCAATCAGCTAACAGAATTAAACCATACTTTTGATTGAGCAGTTCTGAACACTCTTTCTGTAGAAAATGCAACTGGACATTCGGAGCGCTAAGAGGGTAGTAGTGGAAAAAGAAATATATTCAAATATAAACTACACAGAAGCATTCTGTGAAACTTCTTTCTGATCTGAGCATTCAGCTAACAGAGTTAAACCATACTTTTGACTGAGCAGTTTTGAAACACTCTGTCTGTAGAAAATGCAACTGGACATTCGGAGCGCTAAGTTGGTAATAGTGGAAAAAGGAATATGTTCAAATATAAACTACACAGAAGCATTGTATGAAACATCTTTCTGTTCTGTACATTCAACTAACAGAGTTGAACCTTATTTATGATTTAGCCGTTCTGACACTCTTTCTGTAGAAACTGCAATTGGACATTATGAGCCCAAACAGGCCTATATTGGGAAAAATAATATATTCAAATAAAAACTACACAGAAGCATTGTGTGAAACTTATTTCTGATATGTGCATTCAGCTAACAGAGTTAAACCATACTTTTGATTGCGCAGTTCTGAACACTCTTTCTGTAGATAATGCAAGTGGACATTCGGAGCGCTAAGAGGGTAATAGTGGAAAAAGCAATATACTCAAATATAAACTACACAGAAGCATTCTGTGAAACTTCCTTCTGTTCTCTGCATTCAACTAACTGAGTTGAACCTTGCTTTTGATTGAGCCGTTCTGGAACACTCTTTCTGTAGAAAATGCAAGTGGACATTCGGAGCGCTAAGAGGGTAATAGTTGAAAAAGGAATATATTCAAATATAAACTACACAGAAGCATTCTGTGAAACTTCTTTCTGTTCTGTGCATTCAACTAACAGAGTTGAACCTTACTTTTGATTGAGCCGTTCTGAAACACACTTTCTGTAGAAACTGCAATTGGACTTTCTAAGCGCTAAGAGGCCTACATTGTTAAAAAGAATATCTTCAAATAAAAACTACACAGAAGCATTCTGTGAAACTTATTTCTGATATGTGCATTCAGTTAACAGAGCTAAACCATACTTTTGATTGAGCAGTTATGAAACACTCTTTGTGTAGAATATGCAAGTGGACCTGCGGAGCGCTAAGATTGTAATAGAGGAAAAAGGATTATCTATAAATAAAAACCACACAGAAGCATTCTCTGAAACTCCTTTCTGTTCTCTGAATTCAACTAACAGAATTTAGCCTTACTTTTGAAGGAACAGTTCTGAAACACTCTTTGTGTAGAAACTGCCAGTGGACATTCGGAGCACTAAGTGGGTAATAGTCAATAAAGGAATATCTTCAACTAAATACTACACAGAAGCATTCTGTGAAACTTCTTTCTGTTCTGTGCATTCAACTAAAACAGGGGAACCTTACTTTTCATTGAGCCGTTCTGAAACACTCTTTCTATAGAAACTGCAATTGGACATTCTGAGCGCTAAGAGACCTATATTGGTAAAAAGAATATTTTCATATAAACACTACACAGAAGCATTCTGTGAAACTTCTTTCTGATCTGTGCATTCAGCAAACAGAGTTAAACCATACTTTATATTGAGCAGTTCTGAAACACTCTTTCTGTAGAAAATGCTACTGGACATTTGGAGCGCTAAGTGGGTAATAGTGGAAAAAGGAATATCTTCAAATATAAACTACACAGAATCATTCTGTGAAACTTCTTTCTGATCTGTGCATTCAGCTAACAGAGTTAAACCATACTTTTGATTGAGCCGATCTGAACACTCTTTCTGTAGAAAATGCAACTGGACATTTGGAGCGCTTAAAGAGTAGTAGTGGAAAAAGGAATATATTCAAATATAAACTACACAGAAGCATTGTATGAAACTTCTTTCTCTTCTGTGCATTCAACTAACAGAGTTGAACCTTACTTTTGATGGAGCCGTTCTGAAAAACTCTTTCTGTAGAAACTGCAATTGGACATTCTGAGCGCTAAGAGGCCTATATTGGGAAAAAGAATATCTTCTAATAAAAACTACACAGAAGCATTCTGTGAAACTTCTTTCGGATCTGTGCATTCAACTAACAGAGTAAAAAAATACTTTTGATTGAGCCGTTCTGAACACCCTTTCTGTAGCAAATGCAAGTGGATATTCGGAGCGCTAAGACGGTAATACTGGATAAGGAATATATTGAAATATAAACTACACAGAAGCATTCTGTGAAACTTCTTTCTGTTCTGTGCATTCAACTAACTGAGTTGAACCTTACTTTTGATGGAGCCGTTCTGAAAAACTCTTTCTGTAGAAACTGCAATTGGACATTCTGAGCGCTAAGAGGCCTATATTGGGAAAAAGAATATCTTCAAATAAAAACTACACAGAAGCATTCTGTGAAACTTATTTCTGATATGTGCATTCAACTAATAGAGTAAAACCACACTTTTGATTGAGCAGTTCTGAACACTCTTTCTGTAGAAAATGCAAGTGGACATTGGGAGCTGTAAGACGGTAATACTGGAAAGAGTAATATCTTCAAATATAAACTACACAGAATCATTCTGTGAAACTTCTTTCTGTTCTCTGCATTCAGCTAACAGAATTAAACCATACTTTTCATTGAGCAGTTCTGAACACTCTTTCTGTAGAAAATGCAACTGGACATTTGGAGCGCTAAGAGGGTAGTAGTGGAAAAAGGAATATATTCAAATATAAACTACACAGAAGCATTCTGTGAAACTTCTTTCTGATCTGAGCATTCAGCTAACAGAGTTAAACCATACTTTTGACTGAGCAGTTTTGAAACACTCTGTCTGTAGAAAATGCAACTGGACATTCGGAGCCCTAAGTGGGTCATAGTGGAAAAAGGAATATGTTCAAATATAAACTACACAGAAGCATTGTATGAAACTTCTTTCTGTTCTGTGCATTCAACTAACAGAGTTGAACCTTACTTTTGATTTAGCCGTTGTGAAACACTGTTTCTGTAGAAACTGCAATTGGACATTCTGACCGCTAAAAGGCCTATATTGGGAAAAAGAATATCTACAAATTAAAACTACACAGAAACATTCTGTGAAACTTATTTCTGATATGTGCATTCAGCTAACAGAGTTAAACCATACTTTTGATTGCGCAGTTCTGAACACTCTTTCTGTAGAAAATGCAAGTGGACATTCGGAGCGCTAAGAGGGTAATAGTGGAAAAAGCAATATACTCAAATATAAACTACAAAGAAGCATTCTGTGAAACTTCTTTCTGTTCTCTGCATTCAACTAACTGAGTTGAACCTTGCTTTTGATTGAGCCGTTCTGGAACACTCTTTCTGTAGAAAATGCAATTGGACATTCTGAGCGCTCAGAGGCCTATATTGGGAAAAATAATATCTACAAATAAAAACTACACAGAAGCATTCTGTGAAACTTCTTTCTGTTCTGTGCATTCAACTAAAAGTGTTGAACCTTAGTTTTGATTGAGCCGTTCTGAAACACTCTTTCTGTAGAAAATGCAAGTGGACATTGGTAGCGCTAAGTTAGTAATAGTGGAAAAAGGAATATCTCCATATAAAAACTACACAGAGGCATTCTCTGAAACTCCTTTCTGTTCTCTGCATTCAACTAACAGAGCTGAGCCTTACTTTTGAAGGAGCAGTTCTGAAACACTCTTTGTGTAGAAACTGCCAGTGGAAATTCAGAGCGCTAAGAGGGTAATAGTCGAAAAAGGAATATCTTCAACTAAATACTACACAGAAGCATTCTGTGAAACTTCTTTCTGTTCTGTGCATTCAACTAAAAGAGTTGAACCTTAGTTTGATTGAGCCGTTCTGAAACACTCTTTCTGTAGAAAATGAAAGTGGAGATTCGGAGCGCTAAGAGGGTAATAGTGGAAAAAGGATTATCTTCAAATATAAACTACACAGAATCATTCTGTGAAACTTCTTTCTGATATGTGCATTCAGCTAACAGAGTTAAACCATAGTTTTGATAGTGCAGTTCTGAACACTCTTTCTGTAGAAAATGCAACTGGAAATTTGGAGCGCTAAGAGGGTAGTAGTGGAAAAAGGAATATATTCAAATATAAGCTACACAGAAGCATTCTGTGAAACTTCTTTCTGATCTGAGCATTCCGCTAACAGAGTTAAACCATACTTTTGATTGAGGAGATTTGAAACACTCTGACTGTAGAAAATGCAACTGGACATTCGGAGGGCTAAGTGGGTAATAATGGAAAAAGGAATATGTTCAAATATAAACAACACAGAAGCATTGTATGAAACTTCCTTCTGTTCTGTGCATTCAACTAACAGAGTTGAACCTTACTTTTGATTGAGCCGTTCTGAAACACTCTTTCTGTAGAATCTGCAATTAGACATTCTCAGCTCTAAGAGGCCTATATAGGGAATAATAATATCTTCAAATAAAAACTACACAGCAGCATTGTGTGAAACTTATTTCTGATATGTGCATTCAGCTAACAGAGTTAAACCATACTTTTGATTGCACAGTTCTGAACACTCTGTAGAAAATGCAAGTGGACATTCGGAGCGCTAATACGGTAATAGTGGAAAAAGGAATATATTCAATTATGAACTACACAGAAGCATTCTGTGAAACTTCTTTCTGTTCTATGCATTCAACTAACTGAGTTGAACCTTACTTTTGATGGAGCCGTTGTGAAACACTCTTTCTGTAGAAACTGCAATTGTACATTCTGACCGCTAAAAGGCCTATATTGGGAAAAAGAATATCTACAAATAAAAACTACACCGAAGCATTCTGTGAAACTTCTTTCGGATCTGTGCATTCAACTAACAGAGTAAAACCAAACTTTTGATTGAGCCGTTCTGAACACTCTTTCTGTAGAAAATGCAATTGGACATTCGGAGCGCTAAGAGGGTAATAGTTGAAAAAGGAATATATTCAAATATAAACTACACAGAAGCATTCTGTGAAACTTCTTTCTGTTCTGTGCATTCAACTAACAGAGTTGAACCTTACGTTTGATTGAGACGTTCTGAAACATTCTTTCTGTAGAAACTGCAATTGGACTTTCTAATCGCTAAGAGGCCTACATTGTTAAAAAGAATATCTTCAAATAAAAACTACACAGAAGCATTCTGTGAAACATATTTCTGATATGTGCATTCAGTTAACAGAGCTAAACCATACTTTTGATTGAGCAGTTATGAAACACTCTTTGTGTAGAAAATATAAGTGGACCTTCGGAGCGCTAAGATAGTAATAGTGGAAAAAGGAATATCTCCAAATAAAAACTACACAGAAGCATTCTCTGAAACTCCTTTCTGTTCTCTGAATTCAACTAACAGAGTTGAGCCTTACTTTTGAAGGAACAGTTCTGAAACACTCTTTGTGTAGAAACTGCCAGTGGAAATTCAGAGCGCTAAGAGGTTAATAGTCGAAAAAGGAATATCTTCAACTAAATACTACACAGAAGCATTCTGTGAAACTTCTTTCTGTTCTGTGCATTCAACTAAAAGATTTGAACCTCAGTTTTGATTGAGCCGTACTGAAACACTCTTTCTGTAGAAAATGAAAGTGGAGATTCGGAGCGCTAAGAGGGTAATAGTGGAAAAAGGATTATCTTCAAATATAAACTACACAGAATCATTCTGTGAAACTTCTTTCTGATATGTGCATTCAGCTAACAAAGTTAAACCATACTTTTGATAGTGCAGTTCTGAACACTCTTTCTGTAGAAAATGCAACTGGACATTCGGAGCGCTAAGAGGGTAGTATTGGAAAAAGGAATATATTCAAGTATTAGCTACACAGAAGCATTCTGTGAAACTTCTTTCTGATCTGAGAATTCAGCTAACAGAGTTAAACCATACTTTGATTGAGGAGATTTGAAACACTCTGACTGTAGAAAATGCAACTGGACATTCGGAGCGCTAAGTGGGTAATAATGGAAAAAGCAATATGTTCAAATATAAACAACACAGAAGCATTGTATGAAACTTCTTTCTGTTCTGTGCATTCAACTAACAGAGTTGAACCTTACTTTTGATTGAGCCGTTCTGAAACACTCTTTCTGTAGAAACTGCAATTGGACATTCTCAGCTCTAAGAGGCCTATATTGGGAATAATAATATCCTCAAATAAAAACTACACAGCAGCATTGTGTGAAACTTATTTCTGATATGTGCATTCAGCTAACAGAGTTAAACCATACTTTTGATTGCCCAGTTCTGAACACTCTTTCTGTAGAAAATGCAAGTGGACATTCGGAGCGCTAATACGGTAATAGTGGAAAAAGGAATATATTCAATTATAAACTACACAGAAGCATGCTGTGAAACTTCTTTCTCTTCTGTGCATTCAACTAACTGAGTTGAACCTTACTTTTAATGGAGCCGTTGTGAAACACTCTTTCTGTAGAAACTGCAATTGGACATTCTGACCGCTAAAAGGCCTATATTGGGAAAAAGAATATCTACAAATAAAAACTACACAGAAGCATTCTGTGAAACTTCTTTCGGATCTGTGCATTCGACTAACAGAGTAAAACCATACTTTTGATTGAGCCGTTCTGAACACTCTTTCTGTAGAAAATGCAAGTGGACATTCGGAGCGCTAAGAGCGTAATAGTTGAAAAAGGAATATATTCAAATATAAACTACACAGAAGCATTCTGTGAAACTTCTTTCTGTTCTGTGCATTCAACTAACAGATTTGAACCTTACTTTTGATTGAGCCGTTCTGAAACACTATTTCTTAGAAACTGCAATTGGACTTTCTAAGCGCTAAGAGGCCTACATTGTTAAAAAGAATATCTTCAAATAAAAACTACACAGAAGCATTCTGTGAAACATATTTCTGATATGTGCATTCAGTTAACAGAGCTAAACCATACTTTTGATTGAGCAGTTATGAAACACTCTTTGTGTAGAAAATATAAGTGGACCTTCGGAGCGCTAAGATTGTAATAGGGGAAAAAGGATTATCTTCTAATAAAAACCACACAGAAGCATTCTCTGAAACTCCTTTCTGTTCTCTGAATTCAACTAATAGAGTTGAGCCTTACTTTTGAAGGAACAGTTCTGAAACACTCTTTGTGTAGAAACTGCCAGTGGACATTCGGAGCGCTAAGTGGGTAATAGTCAATAAAGGAATATCTTCAACTAAATACAACACAGAAGCATTCTGTGAAACTACTTTCTGTTCTGTGCATTCAACTAAAAGAGGTGAACCTTACTTTTCATTGAGCCGTTCTGAAACACTCTTTCTATAGAAACTGCAATTGGACATTCTGAGCGCTAAGAGTCCTATATTGGTAACAAGAATATTTTCACATAAACACTACATAGAAGCATTCTGTGAAACTTCTTTCTGATCTGTGCACTCAGCTAACAGAGTTAAACCATACTTTATATTGAGCAGTTCTGAAACACTCTTTCTGTAGAAAATGCTACTGGACATTTGGAGCGCTAAGTGGGTAATAGTGGAAAAAGGAATGTCTTCAAATATAAACTACACAGAATCATTCTGTGAAACTTCTTTCTGATCTGTGCATTCAGCTAACAGAGTTAAAGCATACTTTTGATTGAGCAGTTCTGAACACTCTTTCTGTAGAAAATGCAACTGGACATTTGGAGCGCTAAGAGGGTAGTAGTGGAAAAAGGAATATATTCAAATATAAACTACACAGAAGCATTGTATGAAACTCATTTCTCTTCTGTGCATTTAACTAACAGAGTTGAACCTTGTTTTTGATTGAGCCGTTCTGAAACACTCTTTCTTTAGAAAATGCAAGTGGATATTCGCAGCGCTAAGACAGTAATACTGGAAAAGGAATATATTCAAATATAAACTACACAGAAGCATTCTGTGAAACTTCTTTCTGTTCTGTGCATTCAACTAACTGAGTTGAACCTTACTTTTGATGGAGACGTTCTGAAAAGCTCTTTAGGTAGAAACTGCAATTGGACATTCTGAGCGCTAAGAGGCCTATATTTTGAAAAAGAATATCTTCAAATAAAAACTACACAGAAGCATTCTGTGAAACTTATTTCGGATATGGGCATTCAACTAATAGAGTAAAACCATACTTTTGATTGAGCCGTTCTGAACACTCTTTCTGTAGAAAATGCAAGTGGACATTCTGAGTGCTAAGAGGGTAATACTAGAAAATGTAATATCTTCAAATATAAACTACACAGAATCATTCTGTGAAACTTCTTTCTGATCTGTGCATTCAGCTAACAGAATTAAACCATACATTTCATTGAGCAGTTCTGAACACTCTTTCTGTAGAAAATGCAACTAGACATTTGGAGCGATTAGAGGGTAGTAGTGGAAAAAGGAATATATTCAAATATAAACTACACGGAAGCATTCTGTGAAACTTCTTTCTGATCTGAGCATTCAGCTAACAGAGTTAAACCATACTTTTGACTGAGCAGTTTTGAAACACTCTGTCTGTAGAAAATGCAACTGGACATTCGGAGCGCTAAGTGGGTAATAGTGGAAAAAGGAATATGTTCAAATATAAACTACACAGAAGCATTGTATGAAACATCTTTCTGTTCTGTACATTCAACTAACAGAGTTGAAACTTACTTTTGATTGAGCCGTTCTGAAACACTCTTTCTGTAGAAACTGCAATTGGACATTCTGAGCCCTAAGAGGCCTATATTGGGAAAAATAATATATTCAAATAAAAACTACACAGAGGCATTGTGTGAAACTTATTTCTGATATGTGCATTCAGCTAACAGAGTTAAACCATACTTTTGATTGCGCAGTTCTGAACACTTTTTCTGTAGAAAATGCAAGTTGAAATTCGGAGCGCTAATAGGGTAATAGTGGAAAAAGCAATATACTCAAATATAAACTACAAAGAAGCATTCTGTGAAACTTCTTTCTGTTCTCTGCATTCAACTAACTGAGTTGAACCTTGCTTTTGATTGAGCCGTTCTGGAACACTCTTTCTGTAGAAAATGCAATTGGACATTCTGAGCGCTCAGAGGCCTATATTGGGAAAAATAATATCTACAAATAAAAACTACACAGAAGCATTCTGTGAAACTTCTTTCTGTTCTGTGCATTCAACTAAAAGTGTTGAACCTTAGTTTTGATTGAGCCGTTCTGAAACACTCTTTCTGTAGAAAATGCAAGTGGACATTGGTAGCGCTAAGTTAGTAATAGTGGAAAAAGGAATATCTCCATATAAAAACTACACAGAAGCATTCTCTGAAACTCCTTTCTGTTCTCTGCATTCAACTAACGGAGCTGAGCCTTACTTTTGAAGGAGCAGTTCTGAAACACTCTTTGTGTAGAAACTGCCAGTGGAAATTCAGAGCGCTAAGAGGGTAATAGTCGAAAAAGGAATATCTTCAACTAAATACTACACAGAAGCATTCTGTGAAACTTCTTTCTGTTCTGTGCATTCAACAAAAAGAGTTGAACCTTAGTTTGATTGAGCCGTTCTGAAACACTCTTTCTGTAGAAAATGAAAGTGGAGATTCGGAGCGCTAAGAGGGTAATAGTGGAAAAAGGATTATCTTCAAATATAAACTACACAGAATCATTCTGTGAAACTTCTTTCTGATATGTGCATTCAGCTAACAGAGTTAAACCAAAGTTTTGATAGTGCAGTTCTGAACACTCTTTCTGTAGAAAATGCAACTGGAAATTTGGAGCGCTAAGAGGGTAGTAGTGGAAAAAGGAATATATTTAAATATAAGCTACACAGAAGCATTCTGTGAAACTTCTTTCTGATCTGAGCATTCCGCTAACAGAGTTAAACCATACTTTTGATTGAGGAGATTTGAAACACTCTGACTGTAGAAAATGCAACTGGACATTCGGAGGGCTAAGTGGGTAATAATGGAAAAAGGAATATGTTCAAATATAAACAACACAGAAGCATTGTATGAAACTTCCTTCTGTTCTGTGCATTCAACTAACAGAGTTGAACCTTACTTTTGATTGAGCCGTTCTGAAACACTCTTTCTGTAGAATCTGCAATTAGACATTCTCAGCTCTAAGAGGCCTATATAGGGAATAATAATATCTTCAAATAAAAAATACACAGCAGCATTGTGTGAAACTTATTTCTGATATGTGCATTCAGCTAACAGAGTTAAACCATACTTTTGATTGCACAGTTCTGAACACTCTTTCTGTAGAAAATGCAAGTGGACATTCGGAGCGCTAATACGGTAATACTGGAAAAAGGAATATATTCAATTATGAACTACACAGAAGCATTCTGTGAAACTTCTTTCTGTTCTATGCATTCAACTAACTGAGTTGAACCTTACTTTTGATGGAGCCGTTGTGAAACACTCTTTCTGTAGAAACTGCAATTGTACATTCTGACCGCTAAAAGGCCTATATTGGGAAAAAGAATATCTACAAATAAAAACTACACAGAAGCATTCTGTGAAACTTCTTTCGGATCTGTGCATTCAACTAACAGAGTAAAACCAAACTTTTGATTGAGCCATTCTGAACACTCTTTCTGTAGAAAATGCAATTGGACATTCGGAGCGCTAAGAGGGTAATAGTTGAAAAAGGAATATATTCAAATATAAACTACACAGAAGCATTCTGTGAAACTTCTTTCTGTTCTGTGCATTCAACTAACAGAGTTGAACCTTACGTTTGATTGAGACGTTCTGAAACACTCTTTCTGTAGAAACTGCAATTGGACTTTCTAATCGCTAAGAGGCCTACATTGTTAAAAAGAATATCTTCAAATAAAAACTACACAGAAGCATTCTGTGAAACATATTTCTGATATGTGCATTCAGTTAACAGAGCTAAACCATACTTTTGATTGAGCAGTTATGAAACACTCTTTGTGTAGAAAATATAAGTGGACCTATGGAGCGCTAAGATAGTAATAGTGGAAAAAGGAATATCTCCAAATAAAAACTACACAGAAGCATTCTCTGAAACTCCTTTCTGTTCTCTGAATTCAACTAACAGAGTTGAGCCTTACTTTTGAAGGAACAGTTCTGAAACACTCTTTGTGTAGAAACTGCCAGTGGACATTCGGAGCGCTAAGTGGGTAATAGTCAATAAAGGAATATCTTCAACTAAATACTACACAGAAGCATTCTGTGAAACTCCTTTCTGTTCTGTGCATTCAATTAACTGAGTTGAACCTTACTTTTGATGGAGCCGTTGTGAAACACTCTTTCTGTAGAAACTGCAATTGGACATTCTGAGCGCTAAGAGGCCTATATTGGTAAAAAGAATATTTTCATATAAACACTACACAGAAGCATTCTGTGAAACTTCTTTCTGATCTGTGCATTCAGCTAACAGTGTTAAACCATACTTTGGATTGAGCAGTTCTGAAACACTTTCTGTAGAAAATGCTACTGGACATTTGGAGCGCTAAGTGGGTAATAGTGGAGAAAGGAATATCTTCAAATATAAACCACACAGAATCATTCTGTGAAACTTCTTTCTGATCTGTGCATTCAGCTAACAGAGTTAAAGCATACTTTTGATTGAGCCGTTCTGAAACACTCTTTCTTTAGAAAATGAAAGTGGATATTCGCAGCGCTAAGACGGTAATACTGGAAAAGGAATATATTCAAATATAAACTACACAGAAGCATTCTGTGAAACTTCTTTCTGTTCTTTGCATTCAACTAACTGAGTTGAACCTTACTTTTGATGGAGCCGTTCTGAAAACCTCTTTCTGTAGAAACTGCAATTGGACATTCTGAGCGCTAAGAGGCCTATATTTTGAAAAAGAATGTCTTCAAATAAAAACTACACAGAAGCATTCTGTGAAACTTATTTCTGATATAGGCATTCAACTAATAGAGTAAAACCTTACTTTTGATTGAGCCGTTCGGAACACTCTTTCTGAAGAAAATGCAAGTGGACATTCTGAGCGCTAAGAGGGTAATACTAGAAAAAGTAATATCTTCAAATATAAACTACACAGAATCATTCTGTGATACTTCTTTCTGATCTGTGCATTCAGCTAACAGAATTAAACCATACTTTTCATTGAGCAGTTCTGAACACTCTTTCTGTAGAAAATGCAACTGGACAATTGCAGCGCTAAGAGGGTAGTAGTGGAAAAAGGAATATATTCAAATATAAACTACACAGAAGCATTCTGTGAAACTTCTTTCTGATCTGAGCATTCAGCTAACAGAGTTAAACCATAGTTTTGACTGAGCAGTTTTGAAACACTCTGTCTGTAGAAAATGCAACTGGACATTCGGAGCGCTAAGTGGCTAATAGTGGAAAAAGTAATATGTTCAAATACAAACTACACAGAAGCATAGTATGAAACAGCTTTCTGTTCTGTACATTCAACTAACAGGGTAGAACCTTACTTTTGATTTAGCCGTTCTGAAACACTCTTTCTGTAGAAACTGCAATTGGACATTCTGAGCCCTAAGAGGCCTATATTGGGAAAAATAATATATTCAAATAAAAACTACACAGAAGCAGTGTGTGAAACTTATTTCTGATATGTGCGTTCAGCTAACAGAGATAAACCATACTTTTTATTGCGCAGTTCTGAACACTCTTTCTGTAGAAAATGCAAGTGGACATTCGGAGCGCTAAGAGGGTAATATTGGAAAAAGCAATATATTCAAATATAAACTACACAGAAGCATTCTGTGAAACTTCTTTCTGTTCTCTGCATTCAAGTAACTGAGTTGAACCTTGCTTTTGATTGAGCCGTTCTGGAACACTCTTTCTGTAGAAAATGCAATTGGACATTCTGAGCGCTAAGAGGCCTATATTGGGAAAAAGAATATCTACAAATAAAAACTACACAGAAGCATTCTGTGAAACTTCTTTCTCTTCTGTGCATTCAACTAAAAGTGTTGAACCTTAGTTTTGATTGAGCCGTTCTGAAACACTCTTTCTGTAGAAAATGCAAGTGGACTTTCGGAGCGCTAAGATAGTAATAGTGGAAAAAGGAATATCTCCAAATAAAAACTACACAGAAGCACTCTCTGAAACTCCTTTCTGTTCTCTGCATTCAACTAACAGAGCTGAGCCTTACTTTTGAAGGAGCAGTTCTGAAACACTCTTTGTGTAGAAACTGCCAGTGGAAATTCAGAGCGCTAAGAGGGTAATATTCGAAAAAGGAATATCTTCAACTAAATACTACACAGAAGCATTCTGTGAAACTTCTTTCTGTTCTGTGCATTCAACTAAAAGAGTTGAACCTTAGTTTTGATTGAGCCGTTCCTAAACACTCTTTCTGTAGAAAATGAAAGTGGAGATTCGGAGCGCTAAGAGGGTAATATTGGAAAAAATATTATGTTCAAATATAAACTACACAGAATCATTCTGTGAAACTTCTTTCTGATATGTGCATTCAGCTAACAGAGTTAAACCATAGTTTTGATAGTGCAGTTCTGAACACTCTTTCTGTAGAAAATGCAACTGGAAATTTGGAGCGCTAAGAGGGTAGTAGTGGAAAAAGGAATATATTTAAATATAAGCTACACAGAAGCATTCTGTGAAACTTCTTTCTGATCTGAGCATTCCGCTAACAGAGTTAAACCATACTTTTGATTGAGGAGATTTGAAACACTCTGACTGTAGAAAATGCAACTGGACATTCGGAGGGCTAAGTGGGTAATAATGGAAAAAGGAATATGTTCAAATATAAACAACACAGAAGCATTGTATGAAACTTCCTTCTGTTCTGTGCATTCAACTAACAGAGTTGAACCTTACTTTTGATTGAGCCGTTCTGAAACACTCTTTCTGTAGAATCTGCAATTAGACATTCTCAGCTCTAAGAGGCCTATATAGGGAATAATAATATCTTCAAATAAAAAATACACAGCAGCATTGTGTGAAACTTATTTCTGATATGTGCATTCAGCTAACAGAGTTAAACCATACTTTTGATTGCACAGTTCTGAACACTCTTTCTGTAGAAAATGCAAGTGGACATTCGGAGCGCTAATACGGTAATACTGGAAAAAGGAATATATTCAATTATGAACTACACAGAAGCATTCTGTGAAACTTCTTTCTGTTCTATGCATTCAACTAACTGAGTTGAACCTTACTTTTGATGGAGCCGTTGTGAAACACTCTTTCTGTAGAAACTGCAATTGTACATTCTGACCGCTAAAAGGCCTATATTGGGAAAAAGAATATCTACAAATAAAAACTACACAGAAGCATTCTGTGAAACTTCTTTCGGATCTGTGCATTCAACTAACAGAGTAAAACCAAACTTTTGATTGAGCCGTTCTGAACACTCTTTCTGTAGAAAATGCAATTGGACATTCGGAGCGCTAAGAGGGTAATAGTTGAAAAAGGAATATATTCAAATATAAACTACACAGAAGCATTCTGTGAAACTTCTTTCTGTTCTGTGCATTCAACTAACAGAGTTGAACCTTACGTTTGATTGAGACGTTCTGAAACACTCTTTCTGTAGAAACTGCAATTGGACTTTCTAATCGCTAAGAGGCCTACATTGTTAAAAAGAATATCTTCAAATAAAAACTACACAGAAGCATTCTGTGAAACATATTTCTGATATGTGCATTCAGTTAACAGAGCTAAACCATACTTTTGATTGAGCAGTTATGAAACACTCTTTGTGTAGAAAATATAAGTGGACCTATGGAGCGCTAAGATAGTAATAGTGGAAAAAGGAATATCTCCAAATAAAAACTACACAGAAGCATTCTCTGAAACTCCTTTCTGTTCTCTGAATTCAACTAACAGAGTTGAGCCTTACTTTTGAAGGAACAGTTCTGAAACACTCTTTGTGTAGAAACTGCCAGTGGACATTCGGAGCGCTAAGTGGGTAATAGTCAATAAAGGAATATCTTCAACTAAATACTACACAGAAGCATTCTGTGAAACTCCTTTCTGTTCTGTGCATTCAATTAACTGAGTTGAACCTTACTTTTGATGGAGCCGTTGTGAAACACTCTTTCTGTAGAAACTGCAATTGGACATTCTGAGCGCTAAGAGGCCTATATTGGTAAAAAGAATATTTTCATATAAACACTACACAGAAGCATTCTGTGAAACTTCTTTCTGATCTGTGCATTCAGCTAACAGTGTTAAACCATACTTTGGATTGAGCAGTTCTGAAACACTTTCTGTAGAAAATGCTACTGGACATTTGGAGCGCTAAGTGGGTAATAGTGGAGAAAGGAATATCTTCAAATATAAACCACACAGAATCATTCTGTGAAACTTCTTTCTGATCTGTGCATTCAGCTAACAGAGTTAAAGCATACTTTTGATTGAGCCGTTCTGAAACACTCTTTCTTTAGAAAATGAAAGTGGATATTCGCAGCGCTAAGACGGTAATACTGGAAAAGGAATATATTCAAATATAAACTACACAGAAGCATTCTGTGAAACTTCTTTCTGTTCTGTGCATTCAACTAACTGAGTTGAACCTTACTTTTGATGGAGCCGTTCTGAAAACCTCTTTCTGTAGAAACTGCAATTGGACATTCTGAGCGCTAAGAGGCCTATATTTTGAAAAAGAATGTCTTCAAATAAAAACTACACAGAAGCATTCTGTGAAACTTATTTCTGATATAGGCATTCAACTAATAGAGTAAAACCTTACTTTTGATTGAGCCGTTCGGAACACTCTTTCTGAAGAAAATGCAAGTGGACATTCTGAGCGCTAAGAGGGTAATACTAGAAAAAGTAATATCTTCAAATATAAACTACACAGAATCATTCTGTGATACTTCTTTCTGATCTGTGCATTCAGCTAACAGAATTAAACCATACTTTTCATTGAGCAGTTCTGAACACTCTTTCTGTAGAAAATGCAACTGGACAATTGCAGCGCTAAGAGGGTAGTAGTGGAAAAAGGAATATATTCAAATATAAACTACACAGAAGCATTCTGTGAAACTTCTTTCTGATCTGAGCATTCAGCTAACAGAGTTAAACCATAGTTTTGACTGAGCAGTTTTGAAACACTCTGTCTGTAGAAAATGCAACTGGACATTCGGAGCGCTAAGTGGCTAATAGTGGAAAAAGTAATATGTTCAAATACAAACTACACAGAAGCATAGTATGAAACAGCTTTCTGTTCTGTACATTCAACTAACAGGGTAGAACCTTACTTTTGATTTAGCCGTTCTGAAACACTCTTTCTGTAGAAACTGCAATTGGACATTCTGAGCCCTAAGAGGCCTATATTGGGAAAAATAATATATTCAAATAAAAACTACACAGAAGCAGTGTGTGAAACTTATTTCTGATATGTGCGTTCAGCTAACAGAGATAAACCATACTTTTTATTGCGCAGTTCTGAACACTCTTTCTGTAGAAAATGCAAGTGGACATTCGGAGCGCTAAGAGGGTAATATTGGAAAAAGCAATATATTCAAATATAAACTACACAGAAGCATTCTGTGAAACTTCTTTCTGTTCTCTGCATTCAAGTAACTGAGTTGAACCTTGCTTTTGATTGAGCCGTTCTGGAACACTCTTTCTGTAGAAAATGCAATTGGACATTCTGAGCGCTAAGAGGCCTATATTGGGAAAAAGAATATCTACAAATAAAAACTACACAGAAGCATTCTGTGAAACTTCTTTCTCTTCTGTGCATTCAACTAAAAGTGTTGAACCTTAGTTTTGATTGAGCCGTTCTGAAACACTCTTTCTGTAGAAAATGCAAGTGGACTTTCGGAGCGCTAAGATAGTAATAGTGGAAAAAGGAATATCTCCAAATAAAAACTACACAGAAGCACTCTCTGAAACTCCTTTCTGTTCTCTGCATTCAACTAACAGAGCTGAGCCTTACTTTTGAAGGAGCAGTTCTGAAACACTCTTTGTGTAGAAACTGCCAGTGGAAATTCAGAGCGCTAAGAGGGTAATATTCGAAAAAGGAATATCTTCAACTAAATACTACACAGAAGCATTCTGTGAAACTTCTTTCTGTTCTGTGCATTCAACTAAAAGAGTTGAACCTTAGTTTTGATTGAGCCGTTCCTAAACACTCTTTCTGTAGAAAATGAAAGTGGAGATTCGGAGCGCTAAGAGGGTAATATTGGAAAAAATATTATGTTCAAATATAAACTACACAGAATCATTCTGTGAGACTTCTTTCTGATATATGCATTCAGCTAACAGAGTTAAACCATAGTTTTGATAGAGCAGTTCTGAACACACTTTCTGTAGATAATGCAACTGGACATTTGGAGCGCTAAGAGGGTAGTCGTGGAAAAAGGAATATATTCAAATGTAAGCTACACAGAAGCATTCTGTGAAACTTCTTTCTCATCTGAGCATTCAGCTAACAGAGTTAAACCATACTTTTGATTGAGGAGATTTGAATCACTCTGTCTGTACAAAATGCAACTGGACATTCGGAGCGCTAAGTGGGTAATAATGGAAAAAGTAATATGTTCAAATATAAACTTCACAGAAGCATTGTATGAAACTTCTTTCTGTTCTGTGCATTCAACTAACAGAGTTGAACCTTACTTTTGATTGAGCCGTTCTGAAACACTCTTTCTGTAGAAACTGCAATTGGACATTCTGAGCGATAAGAGGCCTATATTGGGAAAAATAATATCTTCAAATAAAAACTACACAGCAGCATTTTGTGAAAGTTATTTCTGATATGTGCATTCAGCTAACAGAACTAAACCATACTTTTGATTGCGCAGTTCTGAACACTCTTTCTGTAGAAAATGCAAGTGGACATTCGGAGCGCTAATAGGTTAATAGTGGAAAAAGTAATATATTCAATTATAAACTACACAGAAGCATTCTGTGAAACTTCTTTCAGTTCTGTGCATTCAACTAACTCAGTTGAACCTTACTTTTGATGGAGCCGTTGTGAAACACTCTTTCTGTAGAAACTGCAATTGGACATTCTGACCGCTAAAAGGCCTATATTGGGAAAAAGAATATCTACAAATAAAAACTACACAGAAGCATTCTGTGAAACTTCTTTCGGATCTGTGCATTGAACTAACAGAGTAAAACCATACTTTTGATTGAGCCGTTCTGAACACTCTTTCTGTAGAAAATGCAAGTGGACATTCGGAGCTCTAAGAGCGTAATAGTTGAAAAAGGAATATATTCAAATATAAACTACACAGAAGCATTGTGTGAAACTTCTTTCTGTTCTGTGCATTCAACTAACAGAGTTGAAACTTACTTTTTATTGAGCCGTTCTGAAACACTCTTTCTGTAGAAACTGCAATTGGACTTTCTAAGCGCTAAGAGGCCTACATTGTTAAAAAGAATATCTTCAAATGAAAACTACACAGAAGCATTCTGTGAAACTTATTTCTGATCAGTGCATTCAGTTAACAGAGCTAAAACATACTTTTGATTGAGCAGTTATGAAACACTCGTTCTGTAGAAAATGCAAGTGCACATTCTGAGCGCTAAGATTGTAATAGAGGAAAAAGTAATATCTCCAAATAAAAACTACACAGAAGCATTCTCTGAAACTCCTTTCTGTTCTCTGCATTCAACTAACAGAGTTTAGCCTTACTTTTGAAGGTGCAGTTCTGAAACACTCTTTGTGTACAAACTGCCAGTGGACATTCGGAGCGCTAAGTGGGTAATAGTCAAAAAAGGAATATCTTCAACTAAATACTACACAGAAGTATTCTGTGAAACTTCTTTCTGTTGTGTGCATTCAACTAAAAGAGGTGAACCTTATTTTGATTGAGCCGTTCTGAAACACTCTTTCTAGAGAAACTGCAATTGGACATTCTGAGCGCTAAGAGGCCTATATTGGTAAAAAGAATAACTTCATATAAACACTACACAGAAGCATTCTGTGAAACTTCTTTCTGATCTGTGCATTCAGCTTACAGAGTTAAACCATACTTTTGATTGAGCAGTTCTGAAACCCTCTTTCTGTAGAAAATGCAACTGGACATTTTGAGCGGTAAGTGTGTAATAGTGGAAAAAGTAATATCTTCAAATATCAACTACACAGAATCATTCTGTGAAACTTCTTTCTGATCTGTGCATTCAGCTAACAGAATTAAACCATACTTTTGATTGAGCAGTTCTGATCACTCTTTCTGTAGAAAATGCAACTGGACATTTGGAGCGCTAAGAGTGTAGTAGTGGAAAAAGGGATATATTCAAATATAAACTACACAGAAGCATTCTGTGAAACTTCTTTCTGTTCTTTGCATTCAACTAACTGAGTTGAACCTTACTTTTGATGCAGCCGTTCTGAAACACTCTTTCTGTAGAAATTGCAATTGGACATTCTGAGCGCTAAGAGGCCTATATTGGGAAAAAGAATATCTTCAAATAAAAACTACACAGAAGCATTCTGTGAAACTTATTTCTGATATGGGCATTCAACTAATAGAGTAAAACCAGACTTTTGATTGAGCCGTTCGGAACACTCTTTCTGAAGAAAATGCAAGTGGACATTCTGAGCGCTAAGAGGGTAATACTAGAAAAAGTAATATCTTCAAATATAAACTACACAGAATCATTCTGTGAAACTTCTTTCTGATCTGTGCATTCAGCTAACAGAATTAAACCATACTTTTCATTGAGCAGTTCTGAACACTCTTTCTGTAGAAAATGCAACTGGACAATTGCAGCGCTAAGAGGGTAGTAGTGGAAAAAGGAATATATTCAAATATAAACTACACAGAAGCATTCTGTGAAACTTCTTTCTGATCTGAGCATTCAGCTAACAGAGTTAAACCATAGTTTTGACTGAGCAGTTTTGAAACACTCTGTCTGTAGAAAATGCAACTGGACATTCGGAGCGCTAAGTGGCTAATAGTGGAAAAAGTAATATGTTCAAATACAAACTACACAGAAGCATAGTATGAAACAGCTTTCTGTTCTGTACATTCAACTAACAGGGTAGAACCTTACTTTTGATTTAGCCGTTCTGAAACACTCTTTCTGTAGAAACTGCAATTGGACATTCTGAGCCCTAAGAGGCCTATATTGGGAAAAATAATATATTCAAATAAAAACTACACAGAAGCAGTGTGTGAAACTTATTTCTGATATGTGCGTTCAGCTAACAGAGATAAACCATACTTTTTATTGCGCAGTTCTGAACACTCTTTCTGTAGAAAATGCAAGTGGACATTCGGAGCGCTAAGAGGGTAATATTGGAAAAAGCAATATATTCAAATATAAACTACACAGAAGCATTCTGTGAAACTTCTTTCTGATCTGTGCATTCAGCTAACAGAATTAAACCATACTTTTCATTGAGCAGTTCTGAACACTCTTTCTGTAGAAAATGCAACTGGACATTTGGAGCGCTAAGAGGGTAGTAGTGGAAAAAGGATTATATTCAAATATAAACTACACAGAAGCATTCTGTGAAACTTCTTTCTGATCTGAGCATTCAGCTAACAGAGTTAAACCATACTTTTGACTGAGCAGTTTTGAAACACTCTGTCTGTAGAAAATGCAACTGGACATTCAGAGCGCTAAGTGGGTAATAGTGGAAAAAGGAATATGTTCAAATATAAACTACACAGAAGCATTGTATGAAACATCTTTCTGTTCTGTACATTCAACTAACAGAGTTGAAACTTACTTTTGATTTAGCCGTTCTGAAACACTCTTTCTGTAGAAACTGCAATTGGACATTCTGAGCCCTAAGAGGCCTATATTGGGAAAAATAATATATCCAAATAAAAACTACACAGAAGCATTGTGTGAAACTTATTTCTCATATGTGCGTTCAGCTAACAGAGTTAAACCATACTTTTGATTGCGCAGTTCTGAACCCTCTTTCTGTAGAAAATGCAAGTGGACATTCGGAGCGCTAAGAGGGTAATAGTGGAAAAAGCAATATATTCAAATATAAACTACACAGAAACATTCTGTGAAACTTCTTTCTGTTCTTTGCATTCAACTAACTGAGTTGAACCTTGCTTTTGATTGAGCCGTTCTGGAACACTCTTTCTGTAGAAAATGCAATTGGACATTCTGAGCGCTAAGAGGCCTATATTGGGAAAAAGAATATCTACAAATAAAAACTACACAGAAGCATTCTGTGAAACTTCTTTCTCTTCTGTGCATTCAACTAAAAGTGTTGAACCTTAGTTTTGATTGAGCCGTTCTGAAACACTCTTTCTGTAGAAAATGCAAGTGGACTTTCGGAGCGCTAAGATAGTAATAGTGGAAAAAGGAATATCTCCAAATAAAAACTACACAGAAGCACTCTCTGAAACTCCTTTCTGTTCTCTGCATTCAACTAACAGAGCTGAGCCTTACTTTTGAAGGAGCAGTTCTGAAACACTCTTTGTGTAGAAACTGCCAGTGGAAATTCAGAGCGCTAAGAGGGTAATATTCGAAAAAGGAATATCTTCAACTAAATACTACACAGAAGCATTCTGTGAAACTTCTTTCTGTTCTGTGCATTCAACTAAAAGAGTTGAACCTTAGTTTTGATTGAGCCGTTCCTAAACACTCTTTCTGTAGAAAATGAAAGTGGAGATTCGGAGCGCTAAGAGGGTAATATTGGAAAAAATATTATGTTCAAATATAAACTACACAGAATCATTCTGTGAGACTTCTTTCTGATATATGCATTCAGCTAACAGAGTTAAACCATAGTTTTGATAGAGCAGTTCTGAACACACTTTCTGTAGATAATGCAACTGGACATTTGGAGCGCTAAGAGGGTAGTCGTGGAAAAAGGAATATATTCAAATGTAAGCTACACAGAAGCATTCTGTGAAACTTCTTTCTCATCTGAGCATTCAGCTAACAGAGTTAAACCATACTTTTGATTGAGGAGATTTGAATCACTCTGTCTGTACAAAATGCAACTGGACATTCGGAGCGCTAAGTGGGTAATAATGGAAAAAGTAATATGTTCAAATATAAACTTCACAGAAGCATTGTATGAAACTTCTTTCTGTTCTGTGCATTCAACTAACAGAGTTGAACCTTACTTTTGATTGAGCCGTTCTGAAACACTCTTTCTGTAGAAACTGCAATTGGACATTCTGAGCGATAAGAGGCCTATATTGGGAAAAATAATATCTTCAAATAAAAACTACACAGCAGCATTTTGTGAAAGTTATTTCTGATATGTGCATTCAGCTAACAGAACTAAACCATACTTTTGATTGCGCAGTTCTGAACACTCTTTCTGTAGAAAATGCAAGTGGACATTCGGAGCGCTAATAGGTTAATAGTGGAAAAAGTAATATATTCAATTATAAACTACACAGAAGCATTCTGTGAAACTTCTTTCAGTTCTGTGCATTCAACTAACTCAGTTGAACCTTACTTTTGATGGAGCCGTTGTGAAACACTCTTTCTGTAGAAACTGCAATTGGACATTCTGACCGCTAAAAGGCCTATATTGGGAAAAAGAATATCTACAAATAAAAACTACACAGAAGCATTCTGTGAAACTTCTTTCGGATCTGTGCATTGAACTAACAGAGTAAAACCATACTTTTGATTGAGCCGTTCTGAACACTCTTTCTGTAGAAAATGCAAGTGGACATTCGGAGCGCTAAGAGCGTAATAGTTGAAAAAGGAATATATTCAAATATAAACTACACAGAAGCATTGTGTGAAACTTCTTTCTGTTCTGTGCATTCAACTAACAGAGTTGAAACTTACTTTTTATTGAGCCGTTCTGAAACACTCTTTCTGTAGAAACTGCAATTGGACTTTCTAAGCGCTAAGAGGCCTACATTGTTAAAAAGAATATCTTCAAATGAAAACTACACAGAAGCATTCTGTGAAACTTATTTCTGATCAGTGCATTCAGTTAACAGAGCTAAAACATACTTTTGATTGAGCAGTTATGAAACACTCGTTCTGTAGAAAATGCAAGTGCACATTCTGAGCGCTAAGATTGTAATAGAGGAAAAAGTAATATCTCCAAATAAAAACTACACAGAAGCATTCTCTGAAACTCCTTTCTGTTCTCTGCATTCAACTAACAGAGTTTAGCCTTACTTTTGAAGGTGCAGTTCTGAAACACTCTTTGTGTACAAACTGCCAGTGGACATTCGGAGCGCTAAGTGGGTAATAGTCAAAAAAGGAATATCTTCAACTAAATACTACACAGAAGTATTCTGTGAAACTTCTTTCTGTTGTGTGCATTCAACTAAAAGAGGTGAACCTTATTTTGATTGAGCCGTTCTGAAACACTCTTTCTAGAGAAACTGCAATTGGACATTCTGAGCGCTAAGAGGCCTATATTGGTAAAAAGAATAACTTCATATAAACACTACACAGAAGCATTCTGTGAAACTTCTTTCTGATCTGTGCATTCAGCTTACAGAGTTAAACCATACTTTTGATTGAGCAGTTCTGAAACCCTCTTTCTGTAGAAAATGCAACTGGACATTTTGAGCGGTAAGTGTGTAATAGTGGAAAAAGTAATATCTTCAAATATCAACTACACAGAATCATTCTGTGAAACTTCTTTCTGATCTGTGCATTCAGCTAACAGAATTAAACCATACTTTTGATTGAGCAGTTCTGATCACTCTTTCTGTAGAAAATGCAACTGGACATTTGGAGCGCTAAGAGTGTAGTAGTGGAAAAAGGGATATATTCAAATATAAACTACACAGAAGCATTCTGTGAAACTTCTTTCTGTTCTTTGCATTCAACTAACTGAGTTGAACCTTACTTTTGATGCAGCCGTTCTGAAACACTCTTTCTGTAGAAATTGCAATTGGACATTCTGAGCGCTAAGAGGCCTATATTGGGAAAAAGAATATCTTCAAATAAAAACTACACAGAAGCATTCTGTGAAACTTATTTCTGATATGGGCATTCAACTAATAGAGTAAAACCATACTTTTGATTGAGCCGTTCTGAACACTCTTTCTGTAGAAAATGCAAGTGGACATTCGGAGCGCTAAGAGGGTAATACTAGAAAAAGTAATATCTTCAAATATAAACTACACAGAATCATTCTGTGAAACTTCTTTCTGATCTGTGCATTCAGCTAACAGAATTAAACCATACTTTTCATTGAGCAGTTCTGAACACTCTTTCTGTAGAAAATGCAACTGGACATTTGGAGCGCTAAGAGGGTAGTAGTGGAAAAAGGATTATATTCAAATATAAACTACACAGAAGCATTCTGTGAAACTTCTTTCTGATCTGAGCATTCAGCTAACAGAGTTAAACCATACTTTTGACTGAGCAGTTTTGAAACACTCTGTCTGTAGAAAATGCAACTGGACATTCAGAGCGCTAAGTGGGTAATAGTGGAAAAAGGAATATGTTCAAATATAAACTACACAGAAGCATTGTATGAAACATCTTTCTGTTCTGTACATTCAACTAACAGAGTTGAAACTTACTTTTGATTTAGCCGTTCTGAAACACTCTTTCTGTAGAAACTGCAATTGGACATTCTGAGCCCTAAGAGGCCTATATTGGGAAAAATAATATATCCAAATAAAAACTACACAGAAGCATTGTGTGAAACTTATTTCTCATATGTGCGTTCAGCTAACAGAGTTAAACCATACTTTTGATTGCGCAGTTCTGAACCCTCTTTCTGTAGAAAATGCAAGTGGACATTCGGAGCGCTAAGAGGGTAATAGTGGAAAAAGCAATATATTCAAATATAAACTACACAGAAACATTCTGTGAAACTTCTTTCTGTTCTTTGCATTCAACTAACTGAGTTGAACCTTGCTTTTGATTGAGCCGTTCTGGAACACTCTTTCTGTAGAAAATGCAATTGGACATTCTGAGCGCTAAGAGGCCTATATTGGGAAAAAGAATATCTACAAATAAAAACTACACAGAAGCATTCTGTGAAACTTCTTTCTCTTCTGTGCATTCAACTAAAAGTGTTGAACCTTAGTTTTGATTGAGCCGTTCTGAAACACTCTTTCTGTAGAAAATGCAAGTGGACTTTCGGAGCGCTAAGATAGTAATAGTGGAAAAAGGAATATCTCCAAATAAAAACTACACAGAAGCACTCTCTGAAACTCCTTTCTGTTCTCTGCATTCAACTAACAGAGCTGAGCCTTACTTTTGAAGGAGCAGTTCTGAAACACTCTTTGTGTAGAAACTGCCAGTGGAAATTCAGAGCGCTAAGAGGGTAATATTCGAAAAAGGAATATCTTCAACTAAATACTACACAGAAGCATTCTGTGAAACTTCTTTCTGTTCTGTGCATTCAACTAAAAGAGTTGAACCTTAGTTTTGATTGAGCCGTTCCTAAACACTCTTTCTGTAGAAAATGAAAGTGGAGATTCGGAGCGCTAAGAGGGTAATATTGGAAAAAATATTATGTTCAAATATAAACTACACAGAATCATTCTGTGAGACTTCTTTCTGATATATGCATTCAGCTAACAGAGTTAAACCATAGTTTTGATAGAGCAGTTCTGAACACACTTTCTGTAGATAATGCAACTGGACATTTGGAGCGCTAAGAGGGTAGTCGTGGAAAAAGGAATATATTCAAATGTAAGCTACACAGAAGCATTCTGTGAAACTTCTTTCTCATCTGAGCATTCAGCTAACAGAGTTAAACCATACTTTTGATTGAGGAGATTTGAATCACTCTGTCTGTACAAAATGCAACTGGACATTCGGAGCGCTAAGTGGGTAATAATGGAAAAAGTAATATGTTCAAATATAAACTTCACAGAAGCATTGTATGAAACTTCTTTCTGTTCTGTGCATTCAACTAACAGAGTTGAACCTTACTTTTGATTGAGCCGTTCTGAAACACTCTTTCTGTAGAAACTGCAATTGGACATTCTGAGCGATAAGAGGCCTATATTGGGAAAAATAATATCTTCAAATAAAAACTACACAGCAGCATTTTGTGAAAGTTATTTCTGATATGTGCATTCAGCTAACAGAACTAAACCATACTTTTGATTGCGCAGTTCTGAACACTCTTTCTGTAGAAAATGCAAGTGGACATTCGGAGCGCTAATAGGTTAATAGTGGAAAAAGTAATATATTCAATTATAAACTACACAGAAGCATTCTGTGAAACTTCTTTCAGTTCTGTGCATTCAACTAACTCAGTTGAACCTTACTTTTGATGGAGCCGTTGTGAAACACTCTTTCTGTAGAAACTGCAATTGGACATTCTGACCGCTAAAAGGCCTATATTGGGAAAAAGAATATCTACAAATAAAAACTACACAGAAGCATTCTGTGAAACTTCTTTCGGATCTGTGCATTGAACTAACAGAGTAAAACCATACTTTTGATTGAGCCGTTCTGAACACTCTTTCTGTAGAAAATGCAAGTGGACATTCGGAGCGCTAAGAGCGTAATAGTTGAAAAAGGAATATATTCAAATATAAACTACACAGAAGCATTGTGTGAAACTTCTTTCTGTTCTGTGCATTCAACTAACAGAGTTGAAACTTACTTTTTATTGAGCCGTTCTGAAACACTCTTTCTGTAGAAACTGCAATTGGACTTTCTAAGCGCTAAGAGGCCTACATTGTTAAAAAGAATATCTTCAAATGAAAACTACACAGAAGCATTCTGTGAAACTTATTTCTGTCAGTGCATTCAGTTAACAGAGCTAAAACATACTTTTGATTGAGCAGTTATGAAACACTCGTTCTGTAGAAAATGCAAGTGCACATTCTGAGCGCTAAGATTGTAATAGAGGAAAAAGTAATATCTCCAAATAAAAACTACACAGAAGCATTCTCTGAAACTCCTTTCTGTTCTCTGCATTCAACTAACAGAGTTTAGCCTTACTTTTGAAGGTGCAGTTCTGAAACACTCTTTGTGTACAAACTGCCAGTGGACATTCGGAGCGCTAAGTGGGTAATAGTCAAAAAAGGAATATCTTCAACTAAATACTACACAGAAGTATTCTGTGAAACTTCTTTCTGTTGTGTGCATTCAACTAAAAGAGGTGAACCTTATTTTGATTGAGCCGTTCTGAAACACTCTTTCTAGAGAAACTGCAATTGGACATTCTGAGCGCTAAGAGGCCTATATTGGTAAAAAGAATAACTTCATATAAACACTACACAGAAGCATTCTGTGAAACTTCTTTCTGATCTGTGCATTCAGCTTACAGAGTTAAACCATACTTTTGATTGAGCAGTTCTGAAACCCTCTTTCTGTAGAAAATGCAACTGGACATTTTGAGCGGTAAGTGTGTAATAGTGGAAAAAGTAATATCTTCAAATATAAACTACACAGAATCATTCTGTGAAACTTCTTTCTGATCTGTGCATTCAGCTAACAGAATTAAACCATACTTTTCATTGAGCAGTTCTGAACACTCTTTCTGTAGAAAATGCAACTGGACATTTGGAGCGCTAAGAGGGTAGTAGTGGAAAAAGGATTATATTCAAATATAAACTACACAGAAGCATTCTGTGAAACTTCTTTCTGATCTGAGCATTCAGCTAACAGAGTTAAACCATACTTTTGACTGAGCAGTTTTGAAACACTCTGTCTGTAGAAAATGCAACTGGACATTCAGAGCGCTAAGTGGGTAATAGTGGAAAAAGGAATATGTTCAAATATAAACTACACAGAAGCATTGTATGAAACATCTTTCTGTTCTGTACATTCAACTAACAGAGTTGAAACTTACTTTTGATTTAGCCGTTCTGAAACACTCTTTCTGTAGAAACTGCAATTGGACATTCTGAGCCCTAAGAGGCCTATATTGGGAAAAATAATATATCCAAATAAAAACTACACAGAAGCATTGTGTGAAACTTATTTCTCATATGTGCGTTCAGCTAACAGAGTTAAACCATACTTTTGATTGCGCAGTTCTGAACCCTCTTTCTGTAGAAAATGCAAGTGGACATTCGGAGCGCTAAGAGGGTAATAGTGGAAAAAGCAATATATTCAAATATAAACTACACAGAAACATTCTGTGAAACTTCTTTCTGTTCTTTGCATTCAACTAACTGAGTTGAACCTTGCTTTTGATTGAGCCGTTCTGGAACACTCTTTCTGTAGAAAATGCAATTGGACATTCTGAGCGCTAAGAGGCCTATATTGGGAAAAAGAATATCTACAAATAAAAACTACAGAGAAGCATTCTGTGAAACTAGTTTCTGTTCTGTGCATTCAACTAAAAGTGTTGAACCTTAGTTTTGATTGAGTCGTTCTGAAACACTCTTTCTGTAGAAAATGCAAGTGGACATTTGGAGCGCTAAGATAGTAATAGTGGAAAAAAGAATATCTCCAAATAAAAACTACACAGAAGCATTCTCTGAAACTCCTTTCTGTTCACTGCATTCAACTAACAGAGCTGAGCCTTACTTTTGAAGGAGCAGTTCTGAAACACTCTTTGTGTAGAAACTGCCAGTGGAAATTCAGAGCGCTAAGAGGGTAATAGTCGAAAAAGGAATATCTTCAACTAAATACTACACAGAAGCATTCTGTGAAACTTCTTTCTGTTCTGTGCATTCAACTAAAAGAGTTGAACCTTAGTTTTGATTGAGCCGTTCTGAAACACTCTTTCTGTAGAAAATGAAAGTGGAGATTCGGAGTGCTAAGAGGGTAATAGTGGAAAAAGGAATATCTTAAAATATAAACTACACAGAATCATTCTGTGAAACTTCTTTCTGATATGTGCATTGAGCTAACAGAGTTAAACCATAGTTTTGATAGAGCAGTTCTGAACACTCTTTCTGTAGAAAATGCAACTGGACATTTGGAGCGCTAAGAGTTTAGTAGTGGAAAAAGGAATATATTCAAATATAAGCTACACAGAAGCATTCTGTGAAACTTCATTCTGATCTGAGCATTCAGCTAACTGTGTTAAACCATACTTTTGATTGAGGAGATTTGAAACACTCTGTGTGTAGAAAATGCAACTGGACATTCGGAGCGCTAAATGGGTAATAATGGAAAAAGGAATATGTTCAAATATAAACTACACAGAAGCATTGTATGAAACTTCTTTCTGTTCTGTGCATCCAGGTAACAGAGTTGAGCCTTACTTTTGATTGAGCCGTTCTGAAACACTCTTTCTGTAGAAACTGCAATTGGACATTCAGAGCGCTAAGAGGCCTATATTGGGAAAAATAATATCTTCAAATAAAAACTACACAGCAGCATTGTGTGAAACTTATTTCTGATATGTGCATTCAGCTAACACAGCTAAACCATACTTTTGATTGCGCAGTTCTGAACACTCTTTCTGTAGAAAATGTAAGTGGACATTCGGAGCGCTAATACGGTAATAGTGGGAAAAGGAATATATGAAATTATAAACTACACAGAAGCATTCTGTGAAACTTCTCTCAGTTCTGTGCATTCAACTAACTGATTTGAACCTTACTTTTGATGGAGCCGTTGTGAAACACGCTTTCTGTAGAAACTGCAATCGGACATTCTGACCGCTAAAAGGCCTATATTGGGAAAAAGAATATCTACAAATAAAAACTACACAGAAGCATTCTGTGAAACTTCTTTCGGATCTGTGCATTGAACTAACAGAGTAAAACCATACTTTTGATTGAGCCGTTCTGAACACTCTTTCTGTAGAAAATGTAAGTGGACATTCAGAGCGCTAAGAGGGTAATAGTTGAAAAAGGAATATATTCAAATAAAAAGTACACAGAAGCATTCTTTGAAACTTCTTTCTGTTCTGTGCATTCAACTAACAGAGTTGAACCTTACTTTTGATTGAGCCGTTCTGAAACACTCTTTCTGTAGAAACTGCAATTGGACTTTCTAAGCGCTAAGAGGCCAACATTGTTAAAAAGCATATCTTCAAATAAAAACTACACAGAAGCATTCTGTGAAACTTATTTCTGATCAGTGCATTCAGTTAACAGAGCTAAACCATACTTTTGATTGAGCAGTTATGAAACACTCGTTCTGTAGAAAATGCAAGTGGACATTCGGAGCGCTAAGATTGTAATAGAGGAAAAGGGAATATCTCCAAATAAAAACTACACAGAAGCATTCTCTGAGACTCCTTTCTGTTCTCTGCATTCAACTAACAGAGTTTAGCCTTACTTTTGAAGGAGCAGTTCTGAAACACTCTTTGTGTAGAAACTGCCAGTGGATATTCGGAGCGCTAAGTGGGTAATAGTAAAAAAGGAATATCTTCAACTAAATACTACACAGAATCATTCTGTGAAACTTATTTCTGATATGTGCATTCAGCTAACAGAGTTAAACCATAGTTTTGATAGAGCAGTTCTGAACACTCTTTCTGTAGAAAATGCAACTGGACATTTTGAGCGCTAAGAGTTTAGTAGTGGAAAAAGGAATATATTCAAATATAAGCTACACAGAAGCATTCTGTGAAACTTCATTCTGATCTCAGCATTCAGCTAACAGAGTTAAAGCATACTTTTGATTGTGGGGATTTGAAACACTCTGTCTGTAGAAAAGGCAACTGGACATTCGTAGCGCTAAGTGGGTAATAATGGAAAAAGGAATATGTTCAAATATAAACAACACAGAAGCATTGTATGAAACTTCCTTCTGTTCTGTGCATTCAACTAACAGAGTTGAACCTTACTTTTGATTGAGCCGTTCTGAAACACTCTTTCTGTAGAATCTGCAATTAGACATTCTCAGCTCTAAGAGGCCTATATAGGGAATAATAATATCTTCAAATAAAAAATACACAGCAGCATTGTGTGAAACTTATTTCTGATATGTGCATTCAGCTAACAGAGTTAAACCATACTTTTGATTGCACAGTTCTGAACACTCTTTCTGTAGAAAATGCAAGTGGACATTCGGAGCGCTAATACGGTAATACTGGAAAAAGGAATATATTCAATTATGAACTACACAGAAGCATTCTGTGAAACTTCTTTCTGTTCTATGCATTCAACTAACTGAGTTGAACCTTACTTTTGATGGAGCCGTTGTGAAACACTCTTTCTGTAGAAACTGCAATTGTACATTCTGACCGCTAAAAGGCCTATATTGGGAAAAAGAATATCTACAAATAAAAACTACACAGAAGCATTCTGTGAAACTTCTTTCGGATCTGTGCATTCAACTAACAGAGTAAAACCAAACTTTTGATTGAGCCGTTCTGAACACTCTTTCTGTAGAAAATGCAATTGGACATTCGGAGCGCTAAGAGGGTAATAGTTGAAAAAGGAATATATTCAAATATAAACTACACAGAAGCATTCTGTGAAACTTCTTTCTGTTCTGTGCATTCAACTAACAGAGTTGAACCTTACGTTTGATTGAGACGTTCTGAAACACTCTTTCTGTAGAAACTGCAATTGGACTTTCTAATCGCTAAGAGGCCTACATTGTTAAAAAGAATATCTTCAAATAAAAACTACACAGAAGCATTCTGTGAAACATATTTCTGATATGTGCATTCAGTTAACAGAGCTAAACCATACTTTTGATTGAGCAGTTATGAAACACTCTTTGTGTAGAAAATATAAGTGGACCTATGGAGCGCTAAGATAGTAATAGTGGAAAAAGGAATATCTCCAAATAAAAACTACACAGAAGCATTCTCTGAAACTCCTTTCTGTTCTCTGAATTCAACTAACAGAGTTGAGCCTTACTTTTGAAGGAACAGTTCTGAAACACTCTTTGTGTAGAAACTGCCAGTGGACATTCGGAGCGCTAAGTGGGTAATAGTCAATAAAGGAATATCTTCAACTAAATACTACACAGAAGCATTCTGTGAAACTCCTTTCTGTTCTGTGCATTCAATTAACTGAGTTGAACCTTACTTTTGATGGAGCCGTTGTGAAACACTCTTTCTGTAGAAACTGCAATTGGACATTCTGAGCGCTAAGAGGCCTATATTGGTAAAAAGAATATTTTCATATAAACACTACACAGAAGCATTCTGTGAAACTTCTTTCTGATCTGTGCATTCAGCTAACAGTGTTAAACCATACTTTGGATTGAGCAGTTCTGAAACACTTTCTGTAGAAAATGCTACTGGACATTTGGAGCGCTAAGTGGGTAATAGTGGAGAAAGGAATATCTTCAAATATAAACCACACAGAATCATTCTGTGAAACTTCTTTCTGATCTGTGCATTCAGCTAACAGAGTTAAAGCATACTTTTGATTGAGCCGTTCTGAAACACTCTTTCTTTAGAAAATGAAAGTGGATATTCGCAGCGCTAAGACGGTAATACTGGAAAAGGAATATATTCAAATATAAACTACACAGAAGCATTCTGTGAAACTTCTTTCTGTTCTGTGCATTCAACTAACTGAGTTGAACCTTACTTTTGATGGAGCCGTTCTGAAAACCTCTTTCTGTAGAAACTGCAATTGGACATTCTGAGCGCTAAGAGGCCTATATTTTGAAAAAGAATGTCTTCAAATAAAAACTACACAGAAGCATTCTGTGAAACTTATTTCTGATATAGGCATTCAACTAATAGAGTAAAACCTTACTTTTGATTGAGCCGTTCGGAACACTCTTTCTGAAGAAAATGCAAGTGGACATTCTGAGCGCTAAGAGGGTAATACTAGAAAAAGTAATATCTTCAAATATAAACTACACAGAATCATTCTGTGATACTTCTTTCTGATCTGTGCATTCAGCTAACAGAATTAAACCATACTTTTCATTGAGCAGTTCTGAACACTCTTTCTGTAGAAAATGCAACTGGACAATTGCAGCGCTAAGAGGGTAGTAGTGGAAAAAGGAATATATTCAAATATAAACTACACAGAAGCATTCTGTGAAACTTCTTTCTGATCTGAGCATTCAGCTAACAGAGTTAAACCATAGTTTTGACTGAGCAGTTTTGAAACACTCTGTCTGTAGAAAATGCAACTGGACATTCGGAGCGCTAAGTGGCTAATAGTGGAAAAAGTAATATGTTCAAATACAAACTACACAGAAGCATAGTATGAAACAGCTTTCTGTTCTGTACATTCAACTAACAGGGTAGAACCTTACTTTTGATTTAGCCGTTCTGAAACACTCTTTCTGTAGAAACTGCAATTGGACATTCTGAGCCCTAAGAGGCCTATATTGGGAAAAATAATATATTCAAATAAAAACTACACAGAAGCAGTGTGTGAAACTTATTTCTGATATGTGCGTTCAGCTAACAGAGATAAACCATACTTTTTATTGCGCAGTTCTGAACACTCTTTCTGTAGAAAATGCAAGTGGACATTCGGAGCGCTAAGAGGGTAATATTGGAAAAAGCAATATATTCAAATATAAACTACACAGAAGCATTCTGTGAAACTTCTTTCTGTTCTCTGCATTCAAGTAACTGAGTTGAACCTTGCTTTTGATTGAGCCGTTCTGGAACACTCTTTCTGTAGAAAATGCAATTGGACATTCTGAGCGCTAAGAGGCCTATATTGGGAAAAAGAATATCTACAAATAAAAACTACACAGAAGCATTCTGTGAAACTTCTTTCTCTTCTGTGCATTCAACTAAAAGTGTTGAACCTTAGTTTTGATTGAGCCGTTCTGAAACACTCTTTCTGTAGAAAATGCAAGTGGACTTTCGGAGCGCTAAGATAGTAATAGTGGAAAAAGGAATATCTCCAAATAAAAACTACACAGAAGCACTCTCTGAAACTCCTTTCTGTTCTCTGCATTCAACTAACAGAGCTGAGCCTTACTTTTGAAGGAGCAGTTCTGAAACACTCTTTGTGTAGAAACTGCCAGTGGAAATTCAGAGCGCTAAGAGGGTAATATTCGAAAAAGGAATATCTTCAACTAAATACTACACAGAAGCATTCTGTGAAACTTCTTTCTGTTCTGTGCATTCAACTAAAAGAGTTGAACCTTAGTTTTGATTGAGCCGTTCCTAAACACTCTTTCTGTAGAAAATGAAAGTGGAGATTCGGAGCGCTAAGAGGGTAATATTGGAAAAAATATTATGTTCAAATATAAACTACACAGAATCATTCTGTGAGACTTCTTTCTGATATATGCATTCAGCTAACAGAGTTAAACCATAGTTTTGATAGAGCAGTTCTGAACACACTTTCTGTAGATAATGCAACTGGACATTTGGAGCGCTAAGAGGGTAGTCGTGGAAAAAGGAATATATTCAAATGTAAGCTACACAGAAGCATTCTGTGAAACTTCTTTCTCATCTGAGCATTCAGCTAACAGAGTTAAACCATACTTTTGATTGAGGAGATTTGAATCACTCTGTCTGTACAAAATGCAACTGGACATTCGGAGCGCTAAGTGGGTAATAATGGAAAAAGTAATATGTTCAAATATAAACTTCACAGAAGCATTGTATGAAACTTCTTTCTGTTCTGTGCATTCAACTAACAGAGTTGAACCTTACTTTTGATTGAGCCGTTCTGAAACACTCTTTCTGTAGAAACTGCAATTGGACATTCTGAGCGATAAGAGGCCTATATTGGGAAAAATAATATCTTCAAATAAAAACTACACAGCAGCATTTTGTGAAAGTTATTTCTGATATGTGCATTCAGCTAACAGAACTAAACCATACTTTTGATTGCGCAGTTCTGAACACTCTTTCTGTAGAAAATGCAAGTGGACATTCGGAGCGCTAATAGGTTAATAGTGGAAAAAGTAATATATTCAATTATAAACTACACAGAAGCATTCTGTGAAACTTCTTTCAGTTCTGTGCATTCAACTAACTCAGTTGAACCTTACTTTTGATGGAGCCGTTGTGAAACACTCTTTCTGTAGAAACTGCAATTGGACATTCTGACCGCTAAAAGGCCTATATTGGGAAAAAGAATATCTACAAATAAAAACTACACAGAAGCATTCTGTGAAACTTCTTTCGGATCTGTGCATTGAACTAACAGAGTAAAACCATACTTTTGATTGAGCCGTTCTGAACACTCTTTCTGTAGAAAATGCAAGTGGACATTCGGAGCTCTAAGAGCGTAATAGTTGAAAAAGGAATATATTCAAATATAAACTACACAGAAGCATTGTGTGAAACTTCTTTCTGTTCTGTGCATTCAACTAACAGAGTTGAAACTTACTTTTTATTGAGCCGTTCTGAAACACTCTTTCTGTAGAAACTGCAATTGGACTTTCTAAGCGCTAAGAGGCCTACATTGTTAAAAAGAATATCTTCAAATGAAAACTACACAGAAGCATTCTGTGAAACTTATTTCTGATCAGTGCATTCAGTTAACAGAGCTAAAACATACTTTTGATTGAGCAGTTATGAAACACTCGTTCTGTAGAAAATGCAAGTGCACATTCTGAGCGCTAAGATTGTAATAGAGGAAAAAGTAATATCTCCAAATAAAAACTACACAGAAGCATTCTCTGAAACTCCTTTCTGTTCTCTGCATTCAACTAACAGAGTTTAGCCTTACTTTTGAAGGTGCAGTTCTGAAACACTCTTTGTGTACAAACTGCCAGTGGACATTCGGAGCGCTAAGTGGGTAATAGTCAAAAAAGGAATATCTTCAACTAAATACTACACAGAAGTATTCTGTGAAACTTCTTTCTGTTGTGTGCATTCAACTAAAAGAGGTGAACCTTATTTTGATTGAGCCGTTCTGAAACACTCTTTCTAGAGAAACTGCAATTGGACATTCTGAGCGCTAAGAGGCCTATATTGGTAAAAAGAATAACTTCATATAAACACTACACAGAAGCATTCTGTGAAACTTCTTTCTGATCTGTGCATTCAGCTTACAGAGTTAAACCATACTTTTGATTGAGCAGTTCTGAAACCCTCTTTCTGTAGAAAATGCAACTGGACATTTTGAGCGGTAAGTGTGTAATAGTGGAAAAAGTAATATCTTCAAATATCAACTACACAGAATCATTCTGTGAAACTTCTTTCTGATCTGTGCATTCAGCTAACAGAATTAAACCATACTTTTGATTGAGCAGTTCTGATCACTCTTTCTGTAGAAAATGCAACTGGACATTTGGAGCGCTAAGAGTGTAGTAGTGGAAAAAGGGATATATTCAAATATAAACTACACAGAAGCATTCTGTGAAACTTCTTTCTGTTCTTTGCATTCAACTAACTGAGTTGAACCTTACTTTTGATGCAGCCGTTCTGAAACACTCTTTCTGTAGAAATTGCAATTGGACATTCTGAGCGCTAAGAGGCCTATATTGGGAAAAAGAATATCTTCAAATAAAAACTACACAGAAGCATTCTGTGAAACTTATTTCTGATATGGGCATTCAACTAATAGAGTAAAACCAGACTTTTGATTGAGCCGTTCGGAACACTCTTTCTGAAGAAAATGCAAGTGGACATTCTGAGCGCTAAGAGGGTAATACTAGAAAAAGTAATATCTTCAAATATAAACTACACAGAATCATTCTGTGAAACTTCTTTCTGATCTGTGCATTCAGCTAACAGAATTAAACCATACTTTTCATTGAGCAGTTCTGAACACTCTTTCTGTAGAAAATGCAACTGGACAATTGCAGCGCTAAGAGGGTAGTAGTGGAAAAAGGAATATATTCAAATATAAACTACACAGAAGCATTCTGTGAAACTTCTTTCTGATCTGAGCATTCAGCTAACAGAGTTAAACCATAGTTTTGACTGAGCAGTTTTGAAACACTCTGTCTGTAGAAAATGCAACTGGACATTCGGAGCGCTAAGTGGCTAATAGTGGAAAAAGTAATATGTTCAAATACAAACTACACAGAAGCATAGTATGAAACAGCTTTCTGTTCTGTACATTCAACTAACAGGGTAGAACCTTACTTTTGATTTAGCCGTTCTGAAACACTCTTTCTGTAGAAACTGCAATTGGACATTCTGAGCCCTAAGAGGCCTATATTGGGAAAAATAATATATTCAAATAAAAACTACACAGAAGCAGTGTGTGAAACTTATTTCTGATATGTGCGTTCAGCTAACAGAGATAAACCATACTTTTTATTGCGCAGTTCTGAACACTCTTTCTGTAGAAAATGCAAGTGGACATTCGGAGCGCTAAGAGGGTAATATTGGAAAAAGCAATATATTCAAATATAAACTACACAGAAGCATTCTGTGAAACTTCTTTCTGATCTGTGCATTCAGCTAACAGAATTAAACCATACTTTTCATTGAGCAGTTCTGAACACTCTTTCTGTAGAAAATGCAACTGGACATTTGGAGCGCTAAGAGGGTAGTAGTGGAAAAAGGATTATATTCAAATATAAACTACACAGAAGCATTCTGTGAAACTTCTTTCTGATCTGAGCATTCAGCTAACAGAGTTAAACCATACTTTTGACTGAGCAGTTTTGAAACACTCTGTCTGTAGAAAATGCAACTGGACATTCAGAGCGCTAAGTGGGTAATAGTGGAAAAAGGAATATGTTCAAATATAAACTACACAGAAGCATTGTATGAAACATCTTTCTGTTCTGTACATTCAACTAACAGAGTTGAAACTTACTTTTGATTTAGCCGTTCTGAAACACTCTTTCTGTAGAAACTGCAATTGGACATTCTGAGCCCTAAGAGGCCTATATTGGGAAAAATAATATATCCAAATAAAAACTACACAGAAGCATTGTGTGAAACTTATTTCTCATATGTGCGTTCAGCTAACAGAGTTAAACCATACTTTTGATTGCGCAGTTCTGAACCCTCTTTCTGTAGAAAATGCAAGTGGACATTCGGAGCGCTAAGAGGGTAATAGTGGAAAAAGCAATATATTCAAATATAAACTACACAGAAACATTCTGTGAAACTTCTTTCTGTTCTTTGCATTCAACTAACTGAGTTGAACCTTGCTTTTGATTGAGCCGTTCTGGAACACTCTTTCTGTAGAAAATGCAATTGGACATTCTGAGCGCTAAGAGGCCTATATTGGGAAAAAGAATATCTACAAATAAAAACTACACAGAAGCATTCTGTGAAACTTCTTTCTCTTCTGTGCATTCAACTAAAAGTGTTGAACCTTAGTTTTGATTGAGCCGTTCTGAAACACTCTTTCTGTAGAAAATGCAAGTGGACTTTCGGAGCGCTAAGATAGTAATAGTGGAAAAAGGAATATCTCCAAATAAAAACTACACAGAAGCACTCTCTGAAACTCCTTTCTGTTCTCTGCATTCAACTAACAGAGCTGAGCCTTACTTTTGAAGGAGCAGTTCTGAAACACTCTTTGTGTAGAAACTGCCAGTGGAAATTCAGAGCGCTAAGAGGGTAATATTCGAAAAAGGAATATCTTCAACTAAATACTACACAGAAGCATTCTGTGAAACTTCTTTCTGTTCTGTGCATTCAACTAAAAGAGTTGAACCTTAGTTTTGATTGAGCCGTTCCTAAACACTCTTTCTGTAGAAAATGAAAGTGGAGATTCGGAGCGCTAAGAGGGTAATATTGGAAAAAATATTATGTTCAAATATAAACTACACAGAATCATTCTGTGAGACTTCTTTCTGATATATGCATTCAGCTAACAGAGTTAAACCATAGTTTTGATAGAGCAGTTCTGAACACACTTTCTGTAGATAATGCAACTGGACATTTGGAGCGCTAAGAGGGTAGTCGTGGAAAAAGGAATATATTCAAATGTAAGCTACACAGAAGCATTCTGTGAAACTTCTTTCTCATCTGAGCATTCAGCTAACAGAGTTAAACCATACTTTTGATTGAGGAGATTTGAATCACTCTGTCTGTACAAAATGCAACTGGACATTCGGAGCGCTAAGTGGGTAATAATGGAAAAAGTAATATGTTCAAATATAAACTTCACAGAAGCATTGTATGAAACTTCTTTCTGTTCTGTGCATTCAACTAACAGAGTTGAACCTTACTTTTGATTGAGCCGTTCTGAAACACTCTTTCTGTAGAAACTGCAATTGGACATTCTGAGCGATAAGAGGCCTATATTGGGAAAAATAATATCTTCAAATAAAAACTACACAGCAGCATTTTGTGAAAGTTATTTCTGATATGTGCATTCAGCTAACAGAACTAAACCATACTTTTGATTGCGCAGTTCTGAACACTCTTTCTGTAGAAAATGCAAGTGGACATTCGGAGCGCTAATAGGTTAATAGTGGAAAAAGTAATATATTCAATTATAAACTACACAGAAGCATTCTGTGAAACTTCTTTCAGTTCTGTGCATTCAACTAACTCAGTTGAACCTTACTTTTGATGGAGCCGTTGTGAAACACTCTTTCTGTAGAAACTGCAATTGGACATTCTGACCGCTAAAAGGCCTATATTGGGAAAAAGAATATCTACAAATAAAAACTACACAGAAGCATTCTGTGAAACTTCTTTCGGATCTGTGCATTGAACTAACAGAGTAAAACCATACTTTTGATTGAGCCGTTCTGAACACTCTTTCTGTAGAAAATGCAAGTGGACATTCGGAGCGCTAAGAGCGTAATAGTTGAAAAAGGAATATATTCAAATATAAACTACACAGAAGCATTGTGTGAAACTTCTTTCTGTTCTGTGCATTCAACTAACAGAGTTGAAACTTACTTTTTATTGAGCCGTTCTGAAACACTCTTTCTGTAGAAACTGCAATTGGACTTTCTAAGCGCTAAGAGGCCTACATTGTTAAAAAGAATATCTTCAAATGAAAACTACACAGAAGCATTCTGTGAAACTTATTTCTGATCAGTGCATTCAGTTAACAGAGCTAAAACATACTTTTGATTGAGCAGTTATGAAACACTCGTTCTGTAGAAAATGCAAGTGCACATTCTGAGCGCTAAGATTGTAATAGAGGAAAAAGTAATATCTCCAAATAAAAACTACACAGAAGCATTCTCTGAAACTCCTTTCTGTTCTCTGCATTCAACTAACAGAGTTTAGCCTTACTTTTGAAGGTGCAGTTCTGAAACACTCTTTGTGTACAAACTGCCAGTGGACATTCGGAGCGCTAAGTGGGTAATAGTCAAAAAAGGAATATCTTCAACTAAATACTACACAGAAGTATTCTGTGAAACTTCTTTCTGTTGTGTGCATTCAACTAAAAGAGGTGAACCTTATTTTGATTGAGCCGTTCTGAAACACTCTTTCTAGAGAAACTGCAATTGGACATTCTGAGCGCTAAGAGGCCTATATTGGTAAAAAGAATAACTTCATATAAACACTACACAGAAGCATTCTGTGAAACTTCTTTCTGATCTGTGCATTCAGCTTACAGAGTTAAACCATACTTTTGATTGAGCAGTTCTGAAACCCTCTTTCTGTAGAAAATGCAACTGGACATTTTGAGCGGTAAGTGTGTAATAGTGGAAAAAGTAATATCTTCAAATATCAACTACACAGAATCATTCTGTGAAACTTCTTTCTGATCTGTGCATTCAGCTAACAGAATTAAACCATACTTTTGATTGAGCAGTTCTGATCACTCTTTCTGTAGAAAATGCAACTGGACATTTGGAGCGCTAAGAGTGTAGTAGTGGAAAAAGGGATATATTCAAATATAAACTACACAGAAGCATTCTGTGAAACTTCTTTCTGTTCTTTGCATTCAACTAACTGAGTTGAACCTTACTTTTGATGCAGCCGTTCTGAAACACTCTTTCTGTAGAAATTGCAATTGGACATTCTGAGCGCTAAGAGGCCTATATTGGGAAAAAGAATATCTTCAAATAAAAACTACACAGAAGCATTCTGTGAAACTTATTTCTGATATGGGCATTCAACTAATAGAGTAAAACCATACTTTTGATTGAGCCGTTCTGAACACTCTTTCTGTAGAAAATGCAAGTGGACATTCGGAGCGCTAAGAGGGTAATACTAGAAAAAGTAATATCTTCAAATATAAACTACACAGAATCATTCTGTGAAACTTCTTTCTGATCTGTGCATTCAGCTAACAGAATTAAACCATACTTTTCATTGAGCAGTTCTGAACACTCTTTCTGTAGAAAATGCAACTGGACATTTGGAGCGCTAAGAGGGTAGTAGTGGAAAAAGGATTATATTCAAATATAAACTACACAGAAGCATTCTGTGAAACTTCTTTCTGATCTGAGCATTCAGCTAACAGAGTTAAACCATACTTTTGACTGAGCAGTTTTGAAACACTCTGTCTGTAGAAAATGCAACTGGACATTCAGAGCGCTAAGTGGGTAATAGTGGAAAAAGGAATATGTTCAAATATAAACTACACAGAAGCATTGTATGAAACATCTTTCTGTTCTGTACATTCAACTAACAGAGTTGAAACTTACTTTTGATTTAGCCGTTCTGAAACACTCTTTCTGTAGAAACTGCAATTGGACATTCTGAGCCCTAAGAGGCCTATATTGGGAAAAATAATATATCCAAATAAAAACTACACAGAAGCATTGTGTGAAACTTATTTCTCATATGTGCGTTCAGCTAACAGAGTTAAACCATACTTTTGATTGCGCAGTTCTGAACCCTCTTTCTGTAGAAAATGCAAGTGGACATTCGGAGCGCTAAGAGGGTAATAGTGGAAAAAGCAATATATTCAAATATAAACTACACAGAAACATTCTGTGAAACTTCTTTCTGTTCTTTGCATTCAACTAACTGAGTTGAACCTTGCTTTTGATTGAGCCGTTCTGGAACACTCTTTCTGTAGAAAATGCAATTGGACATTCTGAGCGCTAAGAGGCCTATATTGGGAAAAAGAATATCTACAAATAAAAACTACACAGAAGCATTCTGTGAAACTTCTTTCTCTTCTGTGCATTCAACTAAAAGTGTTGAACCTTAGTTTTGATTGAGCCGTTCTGAAACACTCTTTCTGTAGAAAATGCAAGTGGACTTTCGGAGCGCTAAGATAGTAATAGTGGAAAAAGGAATATCTCCAAATAAAAACTACACAGAAGCACTCTCTGAAACTCCTTTCTGTTCTCTGCATTCAACTAACAGAGCTGAGCCTTACTTTTGAAGGAGCAGTTCTGAAACACTCTTTGTGTAGAAACTGCCAGTGGAAATTCAGAGCGCTAAGAGGGTAATATTCGAAAAAGGAATATCTTCAACTAAATACTACACAGAAGCATTCTGTGAAACTTCTTTCTGTTCTGTGCATTCAACTAAAAGAGTTGAACCTTAGTTTTGATTGAGCCGTTCCTAAACACTCTTTCTGTAGAAAATGAAAGTGGAGATTCGGAGCGCTAAGAGGGTAATATTGGAAAAAATATTATGTTCAAATATAAACTACACAGAATCATTCTGTGAGACTTCTTTCTGATATATGCATTCAGCTAACAGAGTTAAACCATAGTTTTGATAGAGCAGTTCTGAACACACTTTCTGTAGATAATGCAACTGGACATTTGGAGCGCTAAGAGGGTAGTCGTGGAAAAAGGAATATATTCAAATGTAAGCTACACAGAAGCATTCTGTGAAACTTCTTTCTCATCTGAGCATTCAGCTAACAGAGTTAAACCATACTTTTGATTGAGGAGATTTGAATCACTCTGTCTGTACAAAATGCAACTGGACATTCGGAGCGCTAAGTGGGTAATAATGGAAAAAGTAATATGTTCAAATATAAACTTCACAGAAGCATTGTATGAAACTTCTTTCTGTTCTGTGCATTCAACTAACAGAGTTGAACCTTACTTTTGATTGAGCCGTTCTGAAACACTCTTTCTGTAGAAACTGCAATTGGACATTCTGAGCGATAAGAGGCCTATATTGGGAAAAATAATATCTTCAAATAAAAACTACACAGCAGCATTTTGTGAAAGTTATTTCTGATATGTGCATTCAGCTAACAGAACTAAACCATACTTTTGATTGCGCAGTTCTGAACACTCTTTCTGTAGAAAATGCAAGTGGACATTCGGAGCGCTAATAGGTTAATAGTGGAAAAAGTAATATATTCAATTATAAACTACACAGAAGCATTCTGTGAAACTTCTTTCAGTTCTGTGCATTCAACTAACTCAGTTGAACCTTACTTTTGATGGAGCCGTTGTGAAACACTCTTTCTGTAGAAACTGCAATTGGACATTCTGACCGCTAAAAGGCCTATATTGGGAAAAAGAATATCTACAAATAAAAACTACACAGAAGCATTCTGTGAAACTTCTTTCGGATCTGTGCATTGAACTAACAGAGTAAAACCATACTTTTGATTGAGCCGTTCTGAACACTCTTTCTGTAGAAAATGCAAGTGGACATTCGGAGCGCTAAGAGCGTAATAGTTGAAAAAGGAATATATTCAAATATAAACTACACAGAAGCATTGTGTGAAACTTCTTTCTGTTCTGTGCATTCAACTAACAGAGTTGAAACTTACTTTTTATTGAGCCGTTCTGAAACACTCTTTCTGTAGAAACTGCAATTGGACTTTCTAAGCGCTAAGAGGCCTACATTGTTAAAAAGAATATCTTCAAATGAAAACTACACAGAAGCATTCTGTGAAACTTATTTCTGTCAGTGCATTCAGTTAACAGAGCTAAAACATACTTTTGATTGAGCAGTTATGAAACACTCGTTCTGTAGAAAATGCAAGTGCACATTCTGAGCGCTAAGATTGTAATAGAGGAAAAAGTAATATCTCCAAATAAAAACTACACAGAAGCATTCTCTGAAACTCCTTTCTGTTCTCTGCATTCAACTAACAGAGTTTAGCCTTACTTTTGAAGGTGCAGTTCTGAAACACTCTTTGTGTACAAACTGCCAGTGGACATTCGGAGCGCTAAGTGGGTAATAGTCAAAAAAGGAATATCTTCAACTAAATACTACACAGAAGTATTCTGTGAAACTTCTTTCTGTTGTGTGCATTCAACTAAAAGAGGTGAACCTTATTTTGATTGAGCCGTTCTGAAACACTCTTTCTAGAGAAACTGCAATTGGACATTCTGAGCGCTAAGAGGCCTATATTGGTAAAAAGAATAACTTCATATAAACACTACACAGAAGCATTCTGTGAAACTTCTTTCTGATCTGTGCATTCAGCTTACAGAGTTAAACCATACTTTTGATTGAGCAGTTCTGAAACCCTCTTTCTGTAGAAAATGCAACTGGACATTTTGAGCGGTAAGTGTGTAATAGTGGAAAAAGTAATATCTTCAAATATCAACTACACAGAATCATTCTGTGAAACTTCTTTCTGATCTGTGCATTCAGCTAACAGAATTAAACCATACTTTTGATTGAGCAGTTCTGATCACTCTTTCTGTAGAAAATGCAACTGGACATTTGGAGCGCTAAGAGTGTAGTAGTGGAAAAAGGGATATATTCAAATATAAACTACACAGAAGCATTCTGTGAAACTTCTTTCTGTTCTTTGCATTCAACTAACTGAGTTGAACCTTACTTTTGATGCAGCCGTTCTGAAACACTCTTTCTGTAGAAATTGCAATTGGACATTCTGAGCGCTAAGAGGCCTATATTGGGAAAAAGAATATCTTCAAATAAAAACTACACAGAAGCATTCTGTGAAACTTATTTCTGATATGGGCATTCAACTAATAGAGTAAAACCATACTTTTGATTGAGCCGTTCTGAACACTCTTTCTGTAGAAAATGCAAGTGGACATTCGGAGCGCTAAGAGGGTAATACTAGAAAAAGTAATATCTTCAAATATAAACTACACAGAATCATTCTGTGAAACTTCTTTCTGATCTGTGCATTCAGCTAACAGAATTAAACCATACTTTTCATTGAGCAGTTCTGAACACTCTTTCTGTAGAAAATGCAACTGGACATTTGGAGCGCTAAGAGGGTAGTAGTGGAAAAAGGATTATATTCAAATATAAACTACACAGAAGCATTCTGTGAAACTTCTTTCTGATCTGAGCATTCAGCTAACAGAGTTAAACCATACTTTTGACTGAGCAGTTTTGAAACACTCTGTCTGTAGAAAATGCAACTGGACATTCAGAGCGCTAAGTGGGTAATAGTGGAAAAAGGAATATGTTCAAATATAAACTACACAGAAGCATTGTATGAAACATCTTTCTGTTCTGTACATTCAACTAACAGAGTTGAAACTTACTTTTGATTTAGCCGTTCTGAAACACTCTTTCTGTAGAAACTGCAATTGGACATTCTGAGCCCTAAGAGGCCTATATTGGGAAAAATAATATATCCAAATAAAAACTACACAGAAGCATTGTGTGAAACTTATTTCTCATATGTGCGTTCAGCTAACAGAGTTAAACCATACTTTTGATTGCGCAGTTCTGAACCCTCTTTCTGTAGAAAATGCAAGTGGACATTCGGAGCGCTAAGAGGGTAATAGTGGAAAAAGCAATATATTCAAATATAAACTACACAGAAACATTCTGTGAAACTTCTTTCTGTTCTTTGCATTCAACTAACTGAGTTGAACCTTGCTTTTGATTGAGCCGTTCTGGAACACTCTTTCTGTAGAAAATGCAATTGGACATTCTGAGCGCTAAGAGGCCTATATTGGGAAAAAGAATATCTACAAATAAAAACTACAGAGAAGCATTCTGTGAAACTAGTTTCTGTTCTGTGCATTCAACTAAAAGTGTTGAACCTTAGTTTTGATTGAGTCGTTCTGAAACACTCTTTCTGTAGAAAATGCAAGTGGACATTTGGAGCGCTAAGATAGTAATAGTGGAAAAAAGAATATCTCCAAATAAAAACTACACAGAAGCATTCTCTGAAACTCCTTTCTGTTCACTGCATTCAACTAACAGAGCTGAGCCTTACTTTTGAAGGAGCAGTTCTGAAACACTCTTTGTGTAGAAACTGCCAGTGGAAATTCAGAGCGCTAAGAGGGTAATAGTCGAAAAAGGAATATCTTCAACTAAATACTACACAGAAGCATTCTGTGAAACTTCTTTCTGTTCTGTGCATTCAACTAAAAGAGTTGAACCTTAGTTTTGATTGAGCCGTTCTGAAACACTCTTTCTGTAGAAAATGAAAGTGGAGATTCGGAGTGCTAAGAGGGTAATAGTGGAAAAAGGAATATCTTAAAATATAAACTACACAGAATCATTCTGTGAAACTTCTTTCTGATATGTGCATTGAGCTAACAGAGTTAAACCATAGTTTTGATAGAGCAGTTCTGAACACTCTTTCTGTAGAAAATGCAACTGGACATTTGGAGCGCTAAGAGTTTAGTAGTGGAAAAAGGAATATATTCAAATATAAGCTACACAGAAGCATTCTGTGAAACTTCATTCTGATCTGAGCATTCAGCTAACTGTGTTAAACCATACTTTTGATTGAGGAGATTTGAAACACTCTGTGTGTAGAAAATGCAACTGGACATTCGGAGCGCTAAATGGGTAATAATGGAAAAAGGAATATGTTCAAATATAAACTACACAGAAGCATTGTATGAAACTTCTTTCTGTTCTGTGCATCCAGGTAACAGAGTTGAGCCTTACTTTTGATTGAGCCGTTCTGAAACACTCTTTCTGTAGAAACTGCAATTGGACATTCAGAGCGCTAAGAGGCCTATATTGGGAAAAATAATATCTTCAAATAAAAACTACACAGCAGCATTGTGTGAAACTTATTTCTGATATGTGCATTCAGCTAACACAGCTAAACCATACTTTTGATTGCGCAGTTCTGAACACTCTTTCTGTAGAAAATGTAAGTGGACATTCGGAGCGCTAATACGGTAATAGTGGGAAAAGGAATATATGAAATTATAAACTACACAGAAGCATTCTGTGAAACTTCTCTCAGTTCTGTGCATTCAACTAACTGATTTGAACCTTACTTTTGATGGAGCCGTTGTGAAACACGCTTTCTGTAGAAACTGCAATCGGACATTCTGACCGCTAAAAGGCCTATATTGGGAAAAAGAATATCTACAAATAAAAACTACACAGAAGCATTCTGTGAAACTTCTTTCGGATCTGTGCATTGAACTAACAGAGTAAAACCATACTTTTGATTGAGCCGTTCTGAACACTCTTTCTGTAGAAAATGTAAGTGGACATTCAGAGCGCTAAGAGGGTAATAGTTGAAAAAGGAATATATTCAAATAAAAAGTACACAGAAGCATTCTTTGAAACTTCTTTCTGTTCTGTGCATTCAACTAACAGAGTTGAACCTTACTTTTGATTGAGCCGTTCTGAAACACTCTTTCTGTAGAAACTGCAATTGGACTTTCTAAGCGCTAAGAGGCCAACATTGTTAAAAAGCATATCTTCAAATAAAAACTACACAGAAGCATTCTGTGAAACTTATTTCTGATCAGTGCATTCAGTTAACAGAGCTAAACCATACTTTTGATTGAGCAGTTATGAAACACTCGTTCTGTAGAAAATGCAAGTGGACATTCGGAGCGCTAAGATTGTAATAGAGGAAAAGGGAATATCTCCAAATAAAAACTACACAGAAGCATTCTCTGAGACTCCTTTCTGTTCTCTGCATTCAACTAACAGAGTTTAGCCTTACTTTTGAAGGAGCAGTTCTGAAACACTCTTTGTGTAGAAACTGCCAGTGGATATTCGGAGCGCTAAGTGGGTAATAGTAAAAAAGGAATATCTTCAACTAAATACTACACAGAATCATTCTGTGAAACTTATTTCTGATATGTGCATTCAGCTAACAGAGTTAAACCATAGTTTTGATAGAGCAGTTCTGAACACTCTTTCTGTAGAAAATGCAACTGGACATTTTGAGCGCTAAGAGTTTAGTAGTGGAAAAAGGAATATATTCAAATATAAGCTACACAGAAGCATTCTGTGAAACTTCATTCTGATCTCAGCATTCAGCTAACAGAGTTAAAGCATACTTTTGATTGTGGGGATTTGAAACACTCTGTCTGTAGAAAAGGCAACTGGACATTCGGAGCGCTAAGTGGGTAATAATGGAAAAAGGAATATGTTCAAATATAAACTACACAGAAGCATTGTATGAAACTTCCTTCTGTTCTGTGCATTCAAGTAACAGAGTTGAGCCTTACTTTTGATTGAGCCGTTCTGAAACACTCTTTCTGTAGAAACTGCAATTGGACATTCTGAGCGCTAAGAAGCCTATATTGGGAAAAATAGTATCTTCAAATAAAAACTACACAGCAGCATTGTGTGAAACTTATTTCTGATATGTGCATTCAGCTAACAGAGCTAAACCATACTTTTGATTGCGCAGTTCTGAACACTCTTTCTGTAGAAAATGCAAGTGGACATTCGGAGCGCTAATACGGTAATAGTGGGAAAAGGAATATATGAAATTATAAACTACACAGAAGCATTCTGTGAAACTTCTTTCAGTTCTGTGCATTCAACTAACTGATTTGAACCTTACTTTTGATGGAGCCGTTGTGAAACACTCTTTCTGTAGAAACTGCAAACGGACATTCTGACCGCTAAAAGTCCTATATTGGGAAAAAGAATATCTACAAATAAAAACTACACAGAAGCATTCTGTGAAACTTCTTTCGGATCTGTGCATTGAACTAACAGAGTAAAACCATATTTTGATGGAGCCGTTCTGAAACACTCTTTCTGTAGAAACTGCAATTGGACTTTCTAAGCGCTAAGAGGCCTACATTGTTAAAAAGCATATCTTCAAATAAAAACTACACAGAAGCATTCTGTGAAACTTATTTCTGATCAGTGCATTCAGTTAACAGATCTAAACCATACTTTTGATTGAGCAGTTATGAAACACTCGTTCTGTAGAAAATGCAAGTGGACATTCGGAGCGCTAAGATTGTAATAGAGGAAAAGGGAATATCTCCAAATAAAAACTACACAGAAGCATTCTCTGAGACTCCTTTCTGTTCTCTGCATTCAACTAACAGAGTTTAGCCTTACTTTTGAAGGAGCAGTTCTGAAACACTCTTTGTGTAGAAACTGCCAGTGGACATTCGGAGCGCTAAGTGGGTAATAGTCAAAAAAGGAATATCTTCAACTAAATACTACACAGAAGCATTCTGTGAAACTTCTTTCTGTTCTGTGCATTCAAATAAAAGAGGTGAACCTTATTTTTATTGAGCCGTTCTGAAACACTCTTTCTATAGAAACTGCAATTGGACATTCTGAGCGCTAAGAGGCCTATATTGGTAAAAAGAATATCTTCATGTAAACACTACACAGAAGCATTCTGTGAAACTTCTTTCTGATCTCCGCATTCAACTAACAGAGTTAAGCCATACTTTTGATTGAGCAGTTCTGAAACACTCTTTCTGTAGAAAATGCAACTGGACATTTGGAGCGCTAAGTGGGTAATAGTGGAAAAAGTAATATCTTCAAATATCAACTACACAGAATCATTCTGTGAAACTTCTTTCTGATCTGTGCATTCAGCTAACAGAATTAAACCATACTTTTGATTGAGCAGCTCTGAACACTCTTTCTGTAGAAAATGCAACTGGACATTTGGAGCGCTAAGAGGGTAGTAGTGGAAAAAGGGATATATTCAAATACAAACTACACAGAAGCATTCTGTGAAACTTCTTTCTGTTCTTTGCATTCAACTAACTGAGTTGAACCTTACTTTTGATGCAGCCGTTCTGAAACACTCTTTCTGTAGAAACTGCAATTGGACATTCTGAGCGCTAAGAGGCCTATATTGGGAAAAAGAATATCTTCATATAAAAACTACACAGAAGCATTCTGTTAAACTTATTTCTGATATTGGCATTCAGCTAATAGAGTTAAACCACAGTTTGATTGAGCAGCTCTGAACACTCTTTCTGTAGAAAATGCAAGTGGACATTCGGAGCGCTAAGAGGGTAATAGTGGAAAAAGGAATATATTCAAATATAAACTACACAGAAGCATTCTGTGAAACTTCTTTCTGTTCTGTGCATTCAACTAAAAGAGTTGAACCTTACTTTTGATTGAGCAGTTCTGAAACACTCTTTCAGTAGATAATGCAACTGGACATTTGGAGCGCTAAGTGGGTAATAGTGGAAAAAGGAATATCTTCAAATATAAACTACACAGAAGCATTGTATGAAACTTCTTTCTGTTCTGTGCATTGAACTAACACTATTGAACCTTATTTTTGATTGAACAGTTCTGTAACACTCTTTCTGTAGATACTGCAATTGGACATTCAGAGCGCTAAGTGGCCTATATTGGGAAAAAGAATTTCTTCAAATAAAAACTACACAGAAGCATTCTGTGAAACTTCTTTCTGATCTGTTCATACAGCTAACAGAGTTAAACCATTCTTTTGATTGAGCAGTTCTGACCACTCTTTCTGTCGAAAATGCAAGTGGACATTCGGAGCGCTAAGATTGTAATAGTGGAAAATGGAATATCTCCAAATAAAAACTACACAGAAGCATTCTCTGAAACTCCTTTCTGTTCTCTGCATTCAACTAACAGAGCTGAGCCTTACTTTTGAAGTAGCAGTTCTGAAACACTCTTTGTGTAGAAACTGCCAGTGGACATTCGGAGCGCTAAGACGGTAATAGTCGAAAAAGGAATATCTTCAACTAAATACTACACTGAAGCATTCTGTGAAACTTCTTTCTGTTCTGTGCATTCAACTAAAAGAGTTGAACCTTAGTTTTGATTGAGCCGTTCTGAAACACTCTTTCTGTAGAAAATGCAAGTGGAGATTCGGAGCGCTAAGAGGGTAATAGTGGAAAAAGTAATATCTTCAAATATCAACTACACAGAATCATTCTGTGAAACTTCTTTCTGATCTGTGCATTCAGCTAACAGAGTTAAACCATACTTTTGATTGAGCAGTTCTGAACACTCTTTCTGTAGAAAATGCAACTGGACATTTGGAGCGCTAAGAGGGTAGTAGTGGAAAAAGGAATATATTCAAATATAAACTACACAGAAGCATTCTGTGAAACTTCTTTCTGATCTGAGCATTGAGCTAACAGAGTTAAACCATACTTTTGATTAAGCAGTTTTGAAACACTCTGTCTGTAGAAAATGCAACTGGACATTCGGAGTGCTAAGTGGGTAACAGTGGAAAAAGGAATATGTTCAAATATAAACTACACAGAAGCATTGTATGAAACTTCTTTCTGTTCTGTGCATTCAACTAACAGTGTTGAACCTTACTTTTGATTGAGCCGTTCTGAAACACTCTTTCTGTAGAAACTGCAATTGGACATTCTGAGCGCTAAGAGGCCTATATTGGGAAAAATAATATCTTCAAATAAAAACTACACAGAAGCATTGTGTGAAACTTATTTCTGATATGTGCATTCAGCTAACAGAATTAAACCATACTTTTGATTGCGCAGTTCTGAACACTCTTTCTGTAGAAAATGCAAGTGGACATTCGGAGCGCTAAGAGGGTAATAGTGAAAAAGGAATGTATTCAAATCTAAACTACACAGAAGCATTCTGTGAAACTTCGTTCTGTTCTTTGCATTCAACTAAAAGAGTTGAACTATATTTTTGTTTGAGCCTTTCTGAAACACTCTTCCTGTAGAAACATTCAGGCTGTAGATATCACCAGTGTACCTTGCCTTCCTGGTAATAATGACATAATCTTTCTTCCTCCCCTGGCCACTCTCAGCCTTGGAAGTTACTGGCTAGTGGATAGTAGATACTGGATGAGCCATCACACGGTGGCCCTGGCACAGAAAGCCTGGGTGACACGGCTCCACACAGCATAATTCAGACGGGCTGTGGGAAATATCATGTGGGGAAGCAATGTCGTTTCAACAAAGAACTCAGCAGGATAAATACGACCAATCTCATGTCTCACAAATGATCACTTGTGTCTGAATGTCTTCCATTTCTGTTCGTATTCATGCCTTATGGGTTAAGTCTCATCCCCAAGTATGTTTCTAGTGAATATGAAAGACCCTATTGTCACATATTTCTTTCTTTATATGCAACTACCACCATTTCATTAACTTTTGCTTAAAGGAACAATTTTTAAAAGTAATCTGACATGTTACTTTACCATTTTTTGATCAATTTATTTTGTGTCTTCTTTACATATATTTTGAAGGGCCATATCTGAAACAGAACTTTCCTTTTTCATTAAAAAACTAGCATATGTGGGCTATGTGCCTTTATATTCATTTTATTGACTATTTTACAATGAACAGTCTTATATTTTACTTTATACTAATTCCTCCAGATTAATGACAAGTATTTAACCTAACATATTGATCCGTCTCACTTAATATTAGTTTAACTTCAATTAATTCCTTCCTTTTTACTCATAATCAACATTTTTCCTGATGAGAAATTAAGAAAGAAGATATGTTTGGCACCTCTGTCCATATCTTTGCCCATTTCTTACTCCTCTAAGAAGGCAAGAGATTCTAATCTGATTACACATTACCAATTAATTGGGCCACATTTACTTGTGGGCCATCTGGCTGAATATTTTTTAATCATGAGCAAACCATGGTGCTCTTCTTCTCTCTTGCCCCTGCCTTAACGCAGTAAGGCATTTTCCTTGGCTTATTTCCTTCTCATTGCAGCAGAGTTGAAATGTGAGACGGGGTGTAGCTTCTCCTAACCCCTGGCACATCATCTGATGGAACTGAAGAGTGAGAAATGACCTCCACGGACCTGGAGCCTCAGCTTCAGGTCTCCACCGAGATGCCACATTGGAGGCAAGCTCAACGCAATGCCTTTATTAGAAACGTTTTTAAAAGGGAACCCGTATTCACGTTTGTCAGGACACTGCTTATCTCTCTAGTTGAACCCGTATAACTTACTTTATAAGATGGTAAGATACAAAGACTCTTAATCTTCCATCTACCAGGACTCTTGACATAAATTGAAAGCTCACTTATAACAGCTCTAGCATCCCAAGTGCCTTTGACTACACTCCAATTTAACTTATTGTTCAGTTTTTATATAAATGTCTTCCTTATATTGTGCTTAATTTTCTTATTAATTTAACATTTTCAGAAGAATACTCATTCTGAGAAGTTCACAAATCAGTTAGGCTTAAGTTTTTAAATAAATGTTTTAAAAATATTAAAGGCACACGTATGAAACAATGATACTAGACTTAATTATGGAGAGCAGCCTCCCCTACAAATTTCAGCCACAACACAAGAGCAGTAAGCAGATCAGTCCCCTCACCTTCATTCCAACATTTCAAGTGACTGGGGAAAGAATAGGGACAAAATAAAATAAATCAAAATAAAGGTTTCTTGTGGAACACTGAAAAATTATTATGTGCTAAAGTGTAAGAATGCTTTATATCCATCCCATCGTTTGTCCTGGGAGGTACTTTCTATTATTGATTTCATTTGACAAATGAGGAAACAGAGGTCTGAATAGGTAGAGAAACAATTGTCAACTTTCTACTTCTTAGTATAACTTTACTACCTCTGAGGCCTGCCTGCATTCCTGCACTGGGGTTTCATGGACATTGCTCGAGACCACTGGCCCTATGTCTGTCATCTTTTATGTTTCATTTATAAACACCCTCAGCTCTTGATCTGTGAGGGTCTTAATAAATAGAGCTGTATTAAATTTTTGCGCTTTAAAAATAATATATGATATTAAGAAATAGTATTTCTGATAACAGCTTAAGCCATAATATGAAGTGTGCTGATACAAGAGGAGTTTGTAGGTCTTAAAAAAAAAAACAAAAAAAAAAACTAAGCTTTAATTTAGTACAAGTTTCTGACTTTCCTGCTAAAATTTATCTAGGAGTATATATAAAGAAAAGGCCTTATTGAATAAACTGGTAAATGCATCTCTCAAGTTTTATTTTATATTCAACATAATATGAAGTAAAAATAAAAATAAAATACAACTAAGAAATATAGCATTGGCTACTTTTCGAAACATTTCTCCACAAAATAGGGGGTAAAATATGAAAAAGTTTTGACACAATGTTTTGAGTCTCTATTTATTTATAACCTAAAGGAAATAAGAATTTGATATGCCTCAAGGAAAAAAAATCCAACGAAGAGTTATTTTGTGGGGGAAAGAAAGCCTACTATCCAGCCTCAGAGATTAGATTTAAAAGCCAAAGAAAACTTTGTTAGATTATAGTGTGACAGAGCAAACCAATCTTTAAATCTACCAAAACACTTCTAGAATGCTAGAACACAGTATGTGTGAGAAAATAACAAGTGTTTTGAGAAACATCATTTTTTAATGTCCTAAACCACTGACTTACAACATATGAAAAGATGTGGCATGACACGAATTTGAGAATATATACTGTAGAACAGCTATTAACAAGCTTTTCTTGGTACTGAAGTGTGTTCCACAAAACAGTTTTTACTCTTACATGAAGAAGACAGTGAACCAAAGTAAATTAAACTACCAGAAACAGGTGTTAGCTTGACATTAAGAACCCACAAATCTACATTTGTTTCCATTCCTAAAAATCAGCTTTCAATTAATAATAATATAATCATTAAAAAATATATATTTTTAAAGCGTCTGTTTACTTTCCTTAACTTGTAAATCACTACTGGTGTTTCCAACTCTCTTAGTGAATTTAAATGACAATATCATTCCTTAATTTTTCTATGACCTGAAAACGTCCGATTAGAAAATGAGCAAATTGCTCACAATGCTGATAAAAATCAAAGTAAAAGCTTGTATTTAAGAACATCAGTCTCTACTAAAACGAGAAATACCTAAAAATACGAATATATCCGAAATGTCGCAAAGCACATAAACCAGGTTGAAATAAAAATTTGAATGGGCAATTATGTAACATAAAGCCAGATAACCCAACCAGTTCATACATTTTATACTCAATATAGGATATTATAAATTAGATAGTTACTGATGAGATAATAGCTTTTATAGTTAACTCTGTAGTAATTAAGCAGGATGGCAAGGCAGCAAAGAGGTCAAATTAATTTCTGAGTTCTTCCATTTATCTTTAGAAATGATAGGGAAAATTCTAACTCCAAAAGTGTTTTGTGGGAATCTAAAGAACAGTTTTGACAAAGAGGGGGTCTCAAGAAAGCATTTATGATTAAGCAACCTGACATAAACAGTAACTGCAAATTATTAGAACCAGTTGATGTTTATCTAAATGGATAAATCATTCATCTGAATAATTATCAACCCAGACAAACTATAGGCCCTGAAATTGCAATTATGAAAGAGAACCAATCAAATGTTAAGACCAAATTTAAAATTTTAGCAATGGTAGAAACTATGAATCATAAAATGCTACCTTTGACTCAAGAAATGCAACCCTTGGTTAGACAGCATATTAAAAACTAGATGGCTAATGAGGTATTTGTATGGTTTCTTTTTATACTTGTTTTTGTGACATTAAGAATCTCAAAGAATCACAAATTCAAATAAAGCAATAGGCCTCTTCTCTCTGAGTTTAGCTTAGACCTTCCCTTACCTAACACGTCTGAACGTGTTCTTTGTTCTTGAACAAGATTTCGCCATTAAAACTCACACAGAAAGAACTTGGCAAGACTTTACTAAACAAAGTTTAGGATGTTTCTAATTTTCATTAAAAAATAGTGTAGGAATTTTAATGAGATTACATAATTTCTAAGTCAGTTATTTAAGACCCACCAAATTACAATAATTTATTTCTTTCAGGAAAAAAAAAAAACTAGCCATCAGCCTGCTGTCCGGCTTCATCAGCTCTAGACGCAAACAGGAAACTAAGGCAATATTCCATTGAGAGCTGATGGTGGTTTATACCAAGTAGTGTCAGTGCAAATTACCTCAACAGGCATTCAGTTTAAAAGTAGACTTGCAGGATTTCCTGATGGATTGAATCTGGGAAAACTAGAAATAGCAGGTAAGGATAACTTCATAGAGTTTGGTTTAAATTATCGAAGAATAAAACTGTCATTTATTGAGCTGGCCAAGTTGCGGCAGAACCAGGTTTAGGGAGAAAATCAGAGGGTCAATTTTGCAAATAATAACCTTGAGTTACTTATTAGATTTCAAGAAGTGATATCAACTAGGTGGCTCAATGTACAATTCTAGAGTTCTACAGCACAATGAAGGCTGGGGATTAAACACTTGAAAATCGGCAGTATACGCATAGGAGTTAAAGCATGACACCATCTGAGATAAAAAAGAAAATGCATTTAAATAAAGTAAATAAATGCCAGAATCATCCCTTCTGTGCTGTAACTGAGAAATCAGGAAGATGGTGGTGAACGAAGGAACGCAGGAAGCAGCAGCTGTAACAAGGTGAATGGAACTGACAATACTGTGACCTGGAACCCAGGTGACAAACATGTTTCAAGGAGAAGTCAGTGATTACCTGTGTCAAATTCTGTGAAAAGGACTAAAAGTTGAAGAATATGGAGATCAATGTTGTCCTTGGCAACAACAAATTTTGGACAGTAGAAAAGGAGAAGGCAGATTGGGGTGGAATCTTTAAAAACCAAGATGAAAGGATTTGGGTATAATGGGTGCATGGAGTTTTGCTCTGAGGATCAGAGAACGGAGGCAGTATCTTGAGAGATTTGTAGAATGTGGAAAGGTATTTTAAAATAAGAATAATTGTAGCATGTTTGCATATGAAGAATATTATTAATTAGCAAGAGGAGAATTGATGATGCAGAAGAAAGGGAAAAGTTGGGGGAATGATGTTCCTGCATTAGGTGAGAGGTGACAGTGTCTGGCACACAGGTAGAAGGCTTAGCATTTCCTATGAACACACTGTGGCCTCTTAGGGCACCTTCTCCATGGCACCCACAGTGACAGTTTCTCGTATTAAACCAGACCATAAGGTATGGCTGGTTACAAACTCCTCAGTGGCTTTCCATCTCATTCAAAGTAAAAGCCTGAGGTGTTACGGAGGCCTACAAGGAACTATGTAATTTGGCTCCATTACCCCGCTGTCCCCTTCTGCTCTCACTGTCCTTTTGCTGACTACAGCCCAGTCAGACAGAACTCCTTACCCTCCCTCAAACACACCAGACACCTGCACGCCTCTGTACCTGCAAAGTCTGTGCTCTTAACAACTAGGCTATTCTGCAGGGCTTGCCTTCTCTTTTCATTTGTGCCTTTGCTCACATTTCACCTGCTTAATGAAGTCTTTCCTGACCTTGTAACCCTCCACCCTCCACGTGTACTTCTTCTCCTTAGCACTCACCAATACACGACATATTAAGAGTTTTAAATATTTTCTTTGATAATTGTCTTACCACTTTAGATTTTAAGAGAACACAAATTTTTACCCGTCGTTCACTGCTATATATCCAGCAGCTAAATTACTATCCATCACATATTACATGTTCAGTAAGTTTGCCAGATAAATGAATAAAATGATATTTTAGGGCTTAACCTCAAATTTTTACTACTTTGCATAAAAATCCTAAAACAACAATGTTTAAACTATATGCAATCATGTACACTAGAGGGTATTGTAGTTTTCAGTGAGATTTCTCGTAAGACTAGAAGGCAAAAATAAATACTGGTAACTAGAGCACTGGTGAAAGTTTACAAAATAAATACATTTCCTACTTTGTAATTGGAAGAAACCAGGCCCTCTCGCAAAGGTTTTTGATATGACACCAAGTACAGATAAATGCTACAGGATAATAATAATATAAAAAAGATTCTTTTTCTACTTAATTGTGCGGAGCCTGATATATTTATGGATCTTTAGGTAAACAATAGTTTTTTTTAAAAAAAACATTTCCAAGGCTCTGGTATCTATTGTAAAGAAAAGCAGTGAATCGCAGGAATTCTGTAAACTATTTGACTAAATTTGGCTGCCAATCTCTACCATGTTTTCCAAACATTTGTTCAGAAAGATTCCTCTTAGTCCCTGTTACTAGTATACACAATAGCTGTTATTTGCTGATTATTATGCAGATATTGTCCTCCTTTGATCTTGATATACAATAATTAATCATACAACAGATGTGAGCTGTGTTGTATTCTTTATTATCCCCATTTTTAACAGAAGGGAACTGGGGCTTAGAAAAATCAGATAACTGGCCTGTGATCACATTTCTGATTTGTGTCTAATCTGGGATTCAAACCAAAAAAGCCGACTCCAGAATTCACAACCTGAACCACTTTGCTCAGCTATTGCCTCGGGCTTCCTGTGTCAGCCACACAACCTCAGGAACCCTACAGTCATCGAGCTGGAGACTCGTATTTGTCCATGGAAAGTGTCTTTGTTTCGAAAGAGCTAATAAAGAATTCACATTAAGGCAAAAGACAATTGAAAAGAAATTGCTGGCTTCAAACACGCAGCCAAGAAGATAACACCCGGATTCCAAAAGATTCTGATGCAATCTAAGCTAACTTGATTGATTATATCTATCAGCTTAATTATCTTTTAATATTTATATATTATTTCTTAAATTCTTAAAACTCAACATGAAATTTTAAAGAGAACAGAAAAGAACTTATTATAAAGTACCACTAAGATAAATGTCTGAAAACCTAATTTCTAATTTCATTTCTTTGTCAGTCTAACTGATTGCATTCCTTAACATAGGTGAGCCTATGTTTTTTCACATATAAAATTGGCAGACTAAATCATATTTCTCTATTCCTTTCTTCTCTGTGGATTCTAATATCCTTAAAATAAAGTTTTCTCTTAAATTTATTCTTGCTAATTTGAAAAATGTTCAACAAACATCTCAATTTTTGCAAAGTCTTATTAGACTTATGTCTATTGTATTATTCTTAAGAAAATGGTTCATTATAAAAAATATTTGGTTCCGTAATTTAGTATTTTGTACAACTAAAGAAGTTAACTTATATAAAATATTAGCAAATAATTAAATAATTTTGAGTATTCATTTGCATTATCCATTCTAAGTTATAAATTGGTGTAAGACTACAGATTTAATGCAGAGACTGGATGCTGACTAATCATTTTGATGTAAGCTTACAAAGAATAATTTCAACACTCTCCAAACTGGAATGATTTATTAGCATGTCATGCTATTTATTGTGTGATATGATAAATATAATATGATTCATCATGACATTCTATAAATATTGCAAAGGATTATTAAAGCGATAAAATCCATTGGCAGAAATATAATGAGACCATGTCACATTTGTACGAAAGCTACATGATAAGAGGCTGTTGTAACCTTAGACGGATTTAAAGTGAGAATTCTTAGAACAACAAAGCAAAAGAAAACAATCCTAAATCGTACCTAGGGTTCAATTAAGAGCAGCTGTTGAGAGCAGGGAATAATACAGAAGTACAGAAAGCTTATCATCTGCACTGCCATGGGATGGACAATTTTTCAATACAGGGACTATTCTTTAAATAGTTAATCTAAAATATTTCAGACAAAATTTGGAATAACCACTGCACTGAATCAACATGTCTAAGTAAAACTACAAATGGCAGCATATATGTGAGTGTATATATATATACACATGCTTATATTTAGTTTAAAAATTGGTATGAATGTGAAAACTCATATCAGGCTGTATTTTTAGGCATTTAAAATTTTACTTTGTCAAATAATTTTTATTTCTTCCATAACATTACAAAAATATAACCCTTTGGAGGAAAGGTTATTATAAGGGAAATTTCATTTTCTAAGTAGAGGCTTTTTAGGTTTCTGATGCTTTTACAGACAGAATTTGCCAAAGATTTTGTTTCTTATAGTTCAAAATATGGTTAACTAGTGGCCAACAATCTTTGGCATCGATTTGGAAGTAAGTATTCAACACAACACGATTGTTATGTCTTTACCAATGATTTTTGAATCATATACACAGTGTTTCAAAAGCCGCTTTGCAGTCATCTTCCTTGAGATTGTAAATTGTTCTCGCACATTATTTAAAATATCCTGAGAATAAGCACTAATTACTACTTTACAATTGAGCAAAGAAAAACATATTCTATAATTCTAGGATAAGCAACCACAATGATTGTTGAAAGCACTTTTTTGTGAGGAAATCAAGTTAACTCTGACAACAGAGAGATACGGAGCCTGTGTCTCTCACCACATTAATGAAATCTTTACGGGCTACAAATCTTTCGGTTTCTTACAATAATTTTTATGCTATTATATTTATTAACCACTTTTGCTTCATTTCTTTCTGAAAGTTGTTTCAACTTATCTATTTCCCTATATATGGACAATCTGGAATGCAAATATATATATAATAACAATCTGGAATGCAAATTGATTAATGACTATACATATAATCTTTGTTATACTCCTGTGATAAAGATATACAAGTCAAACACAAACAAACAAAGAAAAAAAACTTACCTTTATTTTATGGCAGCATGGCACATTTGAAATAAAATTGGAAAAGATAGGTATTATTAGGTACATACACCCTTTAAAATATTTAGATCTTTCTCTTTTTTATTTTTAAAATGTTATTTCCAGGAGCATAGATTCAAGCTGCCCTGAATAGACACTTCCTCAAATATCTTAGCTCTATTGTGCTTTTACATTGTATGTATTCTTTCAGGCCCCCAACTTTTATTTTCATTAAAAGAAAATCAGTTTAAAAGACCTGATTCAGATGTACTTATATTTGCTAAAGGAATAAAAGTAATTATTAGAAAATCTTTCTTTCTTTTTAAGGATTGTTAGAGCTAATCATATATTAGCATTCAGATAAATTTCAAATCACCAATAATTTGTCTTTAAATTTGGTCATCAGAGGACCAAACCGTAATTCTCTAATGAGAGTGGAACTACCTAGGAGCTTGGCCCAGAGGACAAGGGTTGTGCTAGTTCCCTGGACTGGTTCACGGCTGAGTCCTCGAATTTGAAGGCAACCATCTATAATGGGAGAGGCCAGAGGATTTGCAGCTGAGCTTCCTCAGCAAAATACTTAACTCCTCATCAGCTGTGTAACCTTCATAATATGTCAGTTTCCTCTTGCTGCATAACAGATTACAACAAAATTAGAAGTGTAACACAACACAAGTGTATTATTTCACATTTTCCATGGGTCAGGAATCTGAGTGTGTGACTCAACTGCATCCTCTGCTCTGGGTCTCACAAGTCTGAAATCAAGGTGTCAACCGGTCTGCAATTCTCACATGAAACTCGGAGGTCTTTTTCCAGTCTCATTCTGATTGATGGCAGAACTCAGCTTCTTGCAGTTAGAGGACTGACGTCCCTGTTTCTCTGCTGGTTGTCAACGAGAGTTGCTTTCAGCTCTTGGAGGCCACCTTCAGATCCAAGCCATATGGCCCTCTCAACACATAGCAGCTTACTTCTCTAAAGCTAGAGGAAACTCTCCAGCCTGCTATAAGGGAGGCTTATGTAACAAGAAATAATCCCAAGAGGATCACTCTTGTGGTATAATTTGCTTAGTTATATTCACACACACCAATTCCACTTAAAGGTAGGGTATTAAACAAAGCACATGTACACAGGAGACAAAACAGATGTACAGAGATTTTACTCTGCCATAAGTCTGCTGAGTGACCTTTGTCAAGTTACATCTCAGTATATGAATAAGCTTAGCACCTATCTCAAAAGTTTGGTAGAAAGAAAAGTTAACACAGGCTGGGTACAGTGGCTTATGCCTGTATTGCCAGCACTTTGGGAGGTCGAAATGGGAGGATAGCTTGAGGCCAGGAGTTCAAGACAAGCCTGGATCGCAGAGTGAGGTCTCATCTCTACAAAAAAAATAATAAAATTGGTCATGTGTGGTGGCAACACCTGCAGTCTCAGCTACCTGGGGGTCTGAGGTGGGAGGATTGCTTGAGCCCAAAGGGAGTCAAGACTGCAGTCAGCCACCGTTGCACCACTGCACTCCAGCCTGGGCAGCAAAGTGAGACTCTGTCTCAAAAAAAAAAAAAAAAAAGGCCGGGCGCGGTGGCTCACGCTTGTAATCCCAGCACTTTGGGAGGCTGAGGCGAGCGGATCACGAGGTCAGGAGATCGAGACCACGGTGAAACCCCGTCTCTACTAAAAATACAAAAAAATTAGCCGGGCGTGGTGGTGGCGCCTGTAGTCCCAGCTACTTGGAGGCTGAGGCAGGAGAATGGCGTGAACCCGGGAGGTGGAGTTTGCAGTGAGCCAAGATTGTGCCACTGCACTCCAACCTGGGTGACAGAGTGAGACTCTGCCTCAAAAAAAAAAAGGGGGGGAGGAGGGTAGCATAAAAAAATTCTCAGAGCAACGTCTATGGTCTGGACTCAGTGAATGGCAGCTATTTTTAGACTTCGCCCAGTAACTCAAAAGGCCCCATGCCCTCTGCCACATTACATTACGCTCATGATTAACAATGCAAAACTTTTGCATAGCTGCCAAGTATGGTGACTCATTCCCTCTTTAAAGACTATAGTTAGTGTTACCTTGCATAAACATAGGTTAAGTATTTGAGTATCAGTTGTTTAAATGAGCTGATATGTGACAAAATGTAACCAGGCTTTTAGAATGAATGAATCTAATAAGCTTAATCAAGAACTTACAGTAATAGATTTCTTACTTATGAATAGAAAATCACTTAAATGAACTCTGATTGTTAAAAATGACATAGACAAATATTAGTATCAGTAGGCATAATTTTCTCCTATATTAACTCCAACATATATGATTTTAACAATTTTGAAATCTCCCCAAATGTTTTCTGTGATTTCTCACCATTATCTGGGGGAAAACAGAACAAAGCTATGATTTGCTAGGGTCAAGCAACGATTCCGTTCTGACAGCCCTATAGCTAACACTGTTCATGCTTTTTGATCTGCATTTCTTTGAATACTGTGCCTGTGTCTGGGAAAATTTCACCTTATAAATTCTTCTCTAAGATGAAAGCAAAAACCCAATTTCCTTTGCATCTAGAACACAGGCCTATAACCCAAGTAAGAAGAAGAATGCCAGGTAAGACTGAGTATTGACTTCACTTTTTATCAATGAAGGAGGGAGAAACTTGGATTTGAAATTTCGCGTTTTGTGACTGACAAAACCTGGTACAAAGTTTTGCTAATGTCGTAAAACTACAGTGACTCGTACACCTGTAATTGTTTGGGGATCACATTAGTGAAGTAGTCGGACAGCATATAACTCTGCTAGGATTTCTGATAAAAAAAATATGTTTCAATTGAAATTTGTAAGTTAACTTTTAAAACAAATTATTTTAGACGTGCTGTTTTGATTATCTTGTTAATATTTAAATTTTACTGTTGCACCCAAAAATCAGTTATGCCTTTCAAAGATTGTTTTAAGAGTTGGCTCCATCTTTGTGGTGGGCAGAACTAGGCCATATCCCCCAAGAATGTCCGCATTCTAATCTCTGTACACCTGTGAATATGTTAGGTTACATGGCACAGGGAAAGTTAAGATTGCTAGCCAATTGGCCTCAAAATAGGTAGATTATTTAGAGTCATCCCAGCAAGCCCAGTGACATCAGAATGGTCTTTAAAATGGGAAAGAGAAGCTGAAGAGCGAGAGTCAGAGGGAGATGTGACTATGGAAGAAAGAAACAGAGAGAGCAGTGTTGCTGGCTTTGAGGATGCTGTGGGACCAAAGGAATGCGGGTGGCCCCTGCCGGATAGAAAAAGAAAGGAAATGGACCCTGTAGAACCTCCAGAAAGGAATTCAGTCCTGCTGATACCTCGATTTCAGCCCACTGAGACCCTTGTTGAATTTCTAAGATACATAATTTAAGATAATGGATTTCTGGGGTTTTAGCCACCAAGCCATTAGAGGTAATTTGTTACAGCAGCTGCATAGAACTAACACAATTAAAAAGTGTGACTTTACTTTCTCCAGGAGGGAAATTTCTGGTGCTTCCAGCTGTATATCCAAAAAGTATTTGGTAAACAGGTTCATCTAGATAAAATATGTTTTTTTCACAAATTTCAACAGAACATGTCTCTACTATCAAACAACTCTGTTAATAACTCCTGGTCAAATATAGAAAATACAGGCAAGCAATATTTTATATCTGTGTCCACCTTTAGTTACAGAGTAAACAATGACTACAGGTTCCTTTAAAAGTAAAAAATACATCTTACCAAAAAAAGAAAAAAACAATCTGAATAATGAGACTATACTTAAACACAGAGAGCTCAAACAACTCAGCTGAAATGCGATGTGTTTCCTAATTATTAACTTGGATGCTGACCATGAGATGCAGGATGCAGGTGTTCAAAGGAAGCATGCACTTTACCTGAATTTATTCAGTAAAACAATTCCAGCTTCTAAAATTGGTTTTAGGAATGATAACGACATTTTTTTTAAACTTTGACATTAAATTAACTTGTTGCTGAGAATTTGCACATGTGAATTCACCTTGACATTGATTTTTCGCAATCTTTATAAAGAAGAATAACATAAATAAACATGGCATTTTCCAGGTGGCTGCAAATCATACCAGGGAAAATAAAATCCTCAAATCGAGTGGAGTTTTGCAATAATCTTGTCCTTGGGGTGAAACTATAGCAAGAACATGCTTCTAGGATTTCTAATGTTGAAACACTGACCGCTGTCCAAGGTGAAAGAACATTAAATCAAATTCCAAGGTGGGAACAGGGATGATCATGAGATGGCGAAGTTTGAGATTTCTTATTCTCTGTTATTTCTCTGCCCATAACAAATCATTTTTCCAAGTTAAGAGTCACAGACAAGATCTATTAATTATCTTTCACACAGCAGTAAGAAGGAGATGTCTATTCCTGACTTGAAAAAATTCAAAAGAGTTGTAACATTGGTGTGACACCTTAAGCAAAAACCTTGGACTAGTTATTTACAGTTGTAAAGGGACCCAAATTAGCCACAGCAGTCAGATTATATTTACACTTCCCATTGTTAGGGATGAAAATCCTCGGTGACAGTCACCAGCAGAAATCGCTGCCAGCCTTCGAAACGACCACCTTCTGTGGAAGCCAATGTTTTCCCAGAAGACAACAGATCCGGGGCCAAAATGCCCTGTGCTGATTAAAATAACTAACCCTAGCATAATTTTATAAACCTCAGAGAGATGCAACAGCAGATGGGTTTTATTATTTACTAAAAGGTAAGATATTTCTCAAGATTATGGTTACAGATATAGTTAATCGTTCCTTCACCACATGGGATTATTAATACAATACCCATATTAGGTTTTATTCTATTTCTGATGTACACAAAAATCAGGTCTCTGTGTGAAAATGCTTTTTAATTTATGTATGAATGAACATTCAGCATAGATGTGATTGCTAATAATTTTCCCACAGGTAGTTTTTGGATTATAAGAGCATGGAAATGATTTATAGTTATAGTCAGTGATGATAATCAAATACTCAAATCACATTTTCTTTTTTTAAAAAAAAACATTTTCTAGCCGATTCTGCTGGAAATCACACCAAAATACCTTGATGTGATAATGTCTTAAAAATATATAAAAGAATTTCTCTGGTACCAAAACAGAGATATAGACCAATGGAACAGAACAGAGCCCTCAGAAATAACACCACACATCTACAACCATCTGATCTTTGACAAACCTGACAAAAACAAGAAATGGGGAAAGGATTCCCTATTTAATAAATGGTGCTGGGAAAACTGGCTAGCCATATGGAGAAAGCTGAAACTGGATCCCTTCCTTACACCTTATACAAAAACTAATTCAAGATGGATTAAAGACTTACATGTTAGACCTAAAACCATACAAACCCTAGAAGAAAACCTAGGTAATACCATTCAGGACACAGGCATGGGCAAGGATTTCATGTCTAAAACACCAAAAGCAATGGCAACAAAAGCCAAAATTGACAAATGGGATCTAATTAAACTCAAGAGCTTCTGCACAGCAAAAGAAACCACCATCAGAGTGAACAGGCAACCTACAGAAAGGGAGAAAATTTTCACAACCTACTCATCTGACAAAGGGCTAATATCCAGAATCTACAATGAACTCAAACAAATTTACAAGAAAAAAACAAACAACCCCATCAGAAAGTGGGTGAAGGACATGAAAAGACACTTCTCAAAAGAAGACATTTATGCAGCCAAAAAACACATGAAAAAATGCTCATCATCACTGGCCATCAGAGAAATGCAAATCAAAACCACAGTGAGATACCATCTCACACCAGTTAGAATGGCCATCATTAAAAAGTCAGGAAACAACAGGTGCTGGAGAGGATGTGGATAAATGGATAAATAGGAACACTTTTACACTGTTGGTGGGACTGTAAACTAGTTCAACCATTGTGGAAGTCAGTGTGGCGATTTCTCAGGGATCTAGAACTAGAAATACCATTTGACCCAGCCATCCCATTACTGGGCATATACCCAAAGGATTATAAATCGTTGCTACTATAAAGACACATGCACACATATGTTTACTGAGGCACTATTCACAATAGCAAAGACTTGGAACCAACCCAAATGTCCATCAGTGATAGACTGGATTAAGAAAATGTGGCACATATACACCATGGAATACTATGCAGCCATAAAAAAGGATGAGTTCATGTCCTTTGTAGGGACATGGATGAAGCTGGAAACCATCATTCTCAGTAAACTGTCACAAGGACAAAAACCAAACACCACATGTTCTCACTCATAGGTGGGAATTGAACAATGAGAACACATGGACACAGGAAGGGGAACATCACACTCCGGGGACTGTTGTGGGGTGGGGAGAGGGACAGCATTAGGAGATATACCTAATGTTAAATGACGAGTTAATGGGTGCAGCAAACCAACACGGCACATGGATACATATGTAACAAACCTGCACGTTGTGCACATGGACCCTAAAACCTAAAGTATAATAATAATTAAAAGAAAAAGGCAAAGAAACCATCTTGCAACCAAATAGCAAAAAAAAAAAAAAAGAGTTTCTGCTGTTTCGACATGTGATAGTTCATGTGTAACGTTCATCAACAAGTGGAAATTGTCACTCTACCTATTTAATCAATTAGGTCGCAATGAGTTTTATAATTACCCACTAGGTGCTTCAGGCAAAAGGCAGTATTACATTCATAATATGAACTTATTAGAACTTCTAAATACATTCAGTAGTAATAACTATAGTATCTGTTTTCCTTTTAAAAATATTCTCTACAGAAAACCAAACACCGCGTGTTCTCACTCCTAAGTGGGAGTTGAACAATTAGAACACGTGGACACAGGGAGGGGACATCACACACTGGGGCCTGTCAGGGGTGGGAGTTATGGGAGGGAGAGCATTAGGAGAAATGCCTAATGGAGGTGATGGGTTGATGGGTGCAGCTATCCACCATGGCACGTGTAGACCTACGTAACAAACCTTCACATTCTGCACATGTGTCCCAGAAGTGAATGTATAGTTTAAAAAAGGGGGAAAAAAAAGCTCTTTATAATGATTACAATTCTGAAAGTTACAACACTGTCCTCCTAAAATAACATTATTGGATTTCTTTTATCTACCTCACTCAGGTTCCATTTTTAATCATAACCCTTCACAAACACATGGTAAAAGCAGTGATTTACTGTACTGGATTTTTAACTACCTATCTACATTTATGCTTTGCTGTTAAATCTGTCATTCCTGACAAACACAGCTAAACAAAAACATTTGTTTATGGTATGAGATTAGGAACAAAAATCAAGAAAAATGATTTAGAACAGGGAATGATCTTATTTTTCAGACCAAAAAACTAATTGAATTGTTACTTCAACAAGGAAAGATAAAACAAAGGACATTTGGTGAATATTTGCAAAAAGGGAAAAAAAAGCTGGTCTCATTGGTCAGCAGCAGTGATCTACAGCTCTGTATAATACGGTTCCAGCTCTATAAATCTGTTCTACTCCACAATACTTTCCCGAGAAAGTGATATATCTCTAAAAAAGTTCCATCTACGTGTCACCCTGAAAGCTTACTATGCTGAGGATAATTCCAAATGCAGAAGTGTGCAGCACAACCCCTTTTTGTGACCCAAAACTGACTTATTTATCAACCATGAACATGTTTATAAAGGAAATATGGAAATATTCTAGCTTTTTAAGAGAATGCTTGTCTCCTTTAAAGTATTTCGAACCTTCCAAAGCTTCTAAATATTAACATCTCTAAGCATAAGAGCTTTGTTCCTCCTGAGGTACTGAGGATCATTCATACTGAATTACTGAAGTAACAAATGTGTCGTATAAACCCAAGGATGGAGAGTCTAAATGACTTTAAGAAACTCCTTCAATGTCATAGGCACTGCAGGCTGTGAGTGGCACACATTTGAATAAGCCTGCATACGCCTAGTATCAGATTGAAGCACGTATAAATAAAAGGCCCTAGAAGGTGAGAGATGATGGTAACTTAAAATATTACACACAAAGGAACGGAATCCAGATGCTCATGATAAAATATTTTAAGATCTCATTTTGTTTCTAACTGGTCTTTAGAAAATTTGGGGAACTCCAAAATTAAGTAGACAGAATATTTAGGTAAATAACATATTTTAAATACATACACATGCATACACAACATAATTATTTTTTTTAAAAAAGACCATAATTTTTAGCTGTTTTGTTTTGTTTTAATGAAGGATTGAAACTGCATACTATTAACATATGCCCCAAAATTGCAATTTGCTACATCTGACATTACACTTTCCTCTATTATAGGGTAGACTTTAGCAAATCAATTTGCAGATTATAAAGTGCTACCAATCACCACTTCTGAATTCATAATCTACTGATGTATGTTTAAGATGTGTACCTCCTTAAATTGCCATAAACATCTGCAACCCTCCCATCATAAATGTTCCTCAGAATGTTACAAGACTCAAATTTAAGTCTATGCTAAGTATTCTGAAGGCAATTGCTTCAGTGTAGTGATACATGTAAGATCCTTTTTCTTTTCTTTTTTTTTGGTAACCTCCTCTATAAACAGGCAACAAAACCTCAGTATTTTAAAAGTGAATGGGTTATTTTTTTTCGATTTTATTTTGGAGACCCTTTTAGAACATGTAGTTAAAATTAAATACAACCAACATGATCGTGCCTTTTAAAAAGTCACCATTTTTTAAAGAAAATATCATGTAATTTAAAGGTTTTAAAAGCAGGGTTAGTATTAGAACTATATTATATGGGCCAATGGCTTCTGTTTAAGAATATTTTGTTTCAGTCTGAATACAGTCATCCCTTGGTACCTGTGGGGCGCTTGTTCCAGAACGGACCCTCCTCAGAATCTGCAGATACTCAAGTCCTTTACATAAAATGGTGTAATATGTGTATATAATCTATGCACATCCTCCCGTATACTTTAAATTATCTACAGAGTTGTTATAATACTTAATACAATATGAATGCTATGTAGTTGTTATACTGTATTGTTTTTAATTTGTGTTATTTGTATCTTTTTTTGTTTTTCATTTTTTCAAATATTTTCAATTAGCACTTGGTTGAATCCATGGATGCAAAACCAGAGGATGTATTTTTAATCTCCAAAGTGTTGAATGAGTCGTGAGTCACAAAAACTAGTAAAATTAGTCAATCAAGTTTGTTTTTAAAAGCTGGTGGTCCAGCCGGGTGTGGTGGTGGTGCCTGTAGTCCCAGCTACTTGGGAGGCTGAAGCAGGAAAATCGCTTGAACCCAGGAGGTGGAGGTTGCAGCTAGCCGAGATGGCACCACTGCACTCCAGCCTGGCAACAGAGTGAGACTCCATCTCAAAAAATGAAATTAAAAAAATAAATAAATAAAATAAAAGCTGGTAGTCAACAGTTGATTAGATTTAAAAAATGTATATATACACCATGGAATACCATACAGTCATAAAAATAATAAAATCATGCCCTTTGCAGCAATGTGGATGGAGCTAGAGGCTATTATTCTAAGTGAACAAACCCAGAAGCAGGAAATCAAATCATTTCATATTCTCACATGTAGGAGCTAAATAATGGGGACACATGGACATAAAGATGGAGATAACAGACACTGAAAACTCCAAAAGCGGGGAGGGCGATGGGAATGAGGGTTCATAAACTGCCTATTGTGTATAATGTTCACCATTTGGGTGACAGGTGTACTAGAAGCACATTCCCTACCATCACGCATGGAATAGCCATGTAACAAATAATCTATGTATCTAAAATTAGACATAAGATAAATACAATAAAAAGATGGTGGTGACAATTAGTAAGGTCTGCCTGATATGGTTTGGCTTTGTGTCCCCACCCAAATCTCATCTTGAATTGTAGCTCCCAGAATCCCCACAGGTTGTGGGAGGGACCCCGTGCGAGATACTGAATCATGGAGGTGGTTATTTTCCATGCCGTTCTCGTGATGTTGAATAAGTCTCATGAGAGCTGATGGTTTTATAAAGCACATGCCCTCTTCCCTGCTGCCATGTAAGATGTGACTTTGCTCCTCATTCACCTTCAGCCATGATTGTGAGGCCTCTCCAGCAATGTAGAACTGTGAGTCCATTAAACCTCTTTCCTTCATAAATGACCCAGTCTCGGGTGTGTCTTTATTAGCAGCATGAGAACAGACTAGTACACTGCACTTTCAAACTGATAATCAATCAACTCAAGGATATGTCCAGAGATTCCTCACCTCCCCAAACTCCAGCTTAAGGGTTTCAGGGCTGACACGGGATGTGTCAGTTTATGCAAGCTAATGCATAAGCAAGCATACCAAGAGGACAGCTAGAAAATCTCTGCTCTTCTCTCCAACTTTCCCTGATAAACTATGCCAAAAATGCGTTTCAAACTTCCATGTTTAAAATTATTTTTGAAATAATTATTATGCACCTCCACTGATAGGCTCATAGGACTTAATGTGAATAATATAATACATAATCCAAATCCTGTTGGAATTCCCAGTGTCTGTTATCTCTGTTTATGTCCATGTGTCCTTACTCTTCAGCTCCTACTTATAAGTGACAACATGCAATAGGCATGTAAACAAGAAGGCATTAAACTTGGAGGGAATAAAACTAGAAGTATTTTTGGCCGGATAGAAAAATGAAAGTCATGATAACAGTGAACAACAGGGGTATAGTTAACTTTAGTTGACGTTTCTGAATTTCTGTCTAAACTCACTCTATGACTACTACTTTTAGAAGTTTATTCCTCAAGAGAAGTGACTTGACATGTCAGTAAGTAGATTTTCCAATTATTGGAGGTAGGGCTAGGCAGGAGAGGTTTTTCAATCTGAACTAAAGAACTAAATTCAGATAAAATATTTTATACAAATTACACAATACTGTATACAATTTATACAAACATAAACTAAGACATTTCACCTCACCAAATCAGGATTCATTCATGATAGGGGTTGCCTTATGATTGTAATTACTTATAACATTTAAATATTCGAGTAAAAATATAACTCTCAATTACAAAAAGGCAGGACTTAAAACATATTTCCATAAAGACATAAAACTTAAATTTCCCTATATGTTTGTTAATGTCTTTGGTCAATTTAGTTTCAAATAGATAAATTACATTGTTAGACAATGGTAATAGATATATAAAGTACGGATTATTGACTTAAATTTAGTATGTTTGCACGATATTTTTGGGAAATAGGCAAATGTTTATTAAACTATAAAAAGCTCTGAAAAACTATTTTATGAGTACTACTGTATCTGCTAGCCCACTTAATCTACATCAACAAGAGTTCATACAAGAAGATATATCATCAGGAAGCCAGGATTTCAATTTGCCTCTTATCACAGTAATATGAAGTCAATCTCCAAAATAAAAAAGGTGGGTGGAAGAAGTTAATGAACGCATTTATCTTAATGTATGGAAAATCTAATGCCAAAACAGCACATGATATTGTATTCACTATTTTCCTAGTGCATCCTACATTATGGAAGAGTTATTTTATAGCATCTGATAACATTTCTTTTGACTTCTATTTGTATGAAATAATAGTTTAAATATAAAGAAATGTTTTCATGTAGAATGTATTCAAATGCTAAAATATACATACATGTTATTCTCATCACAGTTGTAACAAATCTTTGCTTATTAATGAACTACCTTTAAATAATAGAACATTGTTTAGGTTTTGAAATGAAAGGAAAAGAACATCTACAATGCAGTTTTAACCTTTTTACAACTAGAAAATAGTCTCAGACTTTAAGTGTTTTATTTAAATTTAACTCTAGAAATAACAGTGCACTTCTCAAAGCTCTGTAAGTCTCAGTAACTTTGTATTAGTTGTAAAATTTAAAGAACTAAGTCAGCAGACTTGGCCCTCAGATATTTTATTTTAAAAACAAAAACTAAATGAATCATGTACTTTAACGTAAAAAGTAAAACTGACCCTGAATAAGTTCAGTGGATTATATCAATGTCAGCATCTTTGTTACGATACTGTCCTATAGTTTGGCCTACATTACCACTGCGGGAAGCTAGGCAAGTGGCAATAAAATATCTCTGTATTATTTCTTATAACTGCCTATGAACATATAATTATCTCAGAATTAAAGCTTAATTCATAAAACTAGCTTCTTTCAAATATAAATAACCAAAGGTTATATTTCCAGAGGAAAAATCCAGACTTGAACACTTTCAATGTTTAGAATTTCCCCAGTCAATTTAACATGTGATATGACCATTAGCTATTTTGAAGGTGACAACTTTGTGTTCCCTTGTCCGAAACACAGAATGAGTTTTACAAAATATCACTTACAAAGAGATTGGTCAGTTTATCACATCAGATCTGAAGATATGAATGTTAGATTATGCAGGGAAAATTTCAATTTGGAACCACAAACAATAATTCCTGAGAAATCTGCTGTAAAAAGACATCAACATAGTGAAGGATTACAAAGATTTCTGGTTCTTATATTTTGCTTTATAAAGCAGAAAGAGTATTTGCCAAAGTCCTTACAGAAACACTGAGAAATTTTACTTTAATCAGAAAATAAGGAGATACCCTAAGTTTTAAAAATACTTCACGCAAAATGTGTATCATGCAGTTTAACAAAAAGAATCTCAAGGACAGCATCTGAAATAATTGGGGTAGGAAATTCCATAAGCAAACATTACTAATTTAGATTAACCAAGCATTTCTTTGCTAGAAATTAAACCCATTATTTTATTTCACCAATTAACTTTATTATGGAACACAAACCATCTATGCGTGCATGTGTCAGTCCCAGCATACACATTTGATGCTAGATGATAAATGTTGCAATTTGCAGGGTAAAGTTAGTATTTGCATTACTCCGTTGTCTCTTAATTTTAAACAGAATTGGCACCTCTTCCTGGAAGACATCCTGTCCTTTCCTGTGCCATTTCAAGGGTTGTTAACTTTTTCTGACTGCTGTAGTTCTTAACACATCCTATGACACTGTTGTTTACATATGGGTTTTTAAAATAGATTGAGAACTTTTTAATTTATGAAGTGTGTGTAAAAGAATGTATGATCATTCATATTCCCATTTCATGAAAAAATAAATCATATTTTGGACGTAAAAATTGTTAAAGGAAAGCTTTTCTATAAATATTTTCTTTTAATAGTACTTTTAATCATTGAAATTTAGATCATTCAATTATGGAGATTTCTTCATTGAAGAGAAAATATCTCTTCAAAACTCTAAATAAGCTGAGCTTTATCAACTAAATTTATAGGAATACAGGCTTCAGAGGCATTAATTTATCTTACAATATTTTCCCTTCTAAAATTTGTCATGTTTTGTCACAGGTTTAAAGTGCAAGGCAACTATTGACATGAAAGATAATGTGGTATATGTAGTATAAGTGAACCTGATCTTTTCTCAAATATTTATTATTTTTATTTTCTTTGCTGTCAAGAAGAGTGGTAACAAATACGTATTATTTGTAAAGCCCCACAAAATTTGCATGAAAATAATTGTTGCATGAACTAGACATGCTTTCTGTGATATTAATCTGCAATATTCTGCAAGCCCCCAAAAAAATTCACATTCATTACAAGAAGCTTATTTCAGCATTTTACCTGTCAGAAACAGTGATTAATGTAGTTCAAATTATTTCATCAGCTAAATTCCCTTGAGATGTGTAAGATAAGGTGGTTCTTCAGAGGAACTTTGGACGGGAACTTATGACTGTAGTGACATGAATACATATGAAAGTACTTCATTTTTAAAATATAGAAAACAGACATGAAGAAAATGTACTTTAGAGTTTCATATCACTGAAATCATTTTTTTCAAATGAGGCACTAAGTAAGTGCATACGTCAATTTTTTTCCCAGCCTAGGCAATATGACAATATATATAAGAACAAGTAAATATAACAAACAGTACAAGATTCATCTGGAGAAAAATAATTATACACGTGATAAAATACGAAAGAACAGAAGAAAACTCAATTGTTGATGTGGGATAAACTCATCACAGGATATCAATATATCACCAAGGTTTGCACATTTAAAACATGGGCAGGCCACAAGGAGGAGCTCTTGTGCAGGGATAGTGGCCTTTAATCTTCTATCTTCACTGTTTAATGAAAACGATAGGAATGTTAGTAATTTCAAAAAGCATCACAGCAGTATTCATTAGAGAAGAATTGTGTGAACTGCCTTTCACCTGCTGAGCCCTGTTGGAAGGAATCAGCTGTAGGAGGGAAGAAGGCATTTATAAAGGCAAAAGATCTGGAAACAGCTCTGGCCATCAGGTACTGAGAGAGAAGAGGGAGAGCACAGCAAGCACACAGCCGTTGCGAACTCGATGGAGAAATAAACACTGTAAGAGGCAGTGGCCACAAGAACCAGCCTGTGGGTGGTATTGACAACTTAACTGTACCTCCTAGCTGGGTGTATTAGTCAGGGTTCTCTAGGGCGACAGGACTAATAGGATAGATGTATGCATGAAAGGGAGTTTATTAGGAGAATTGACTCACATGATCTTAAGGTGAAGCCCCCAATACGCCATCTGCAAGCTGAGGACCCAGGAAGCCAGTCTGAGTCCCAAACTGCAAAAGCAGGGAAGCCAGCAGTGTCCCCTTCAGTGTGTGGCCGAAGACGCGAGAGCCCCTGGCAAATCACTGGTGTAATCCAAGAGTCTGAAAGCTGAAGAACTCAGAGTCCGATGTTCGAGGGCAGAAAGCACCCAGCACGGGAGAAAGATGGAGACCTGAGGACTTAGCCAGTCTGGTCCTTCTGCGTTCTCCTGCCTGCTTTTATCTTAGCCACAATGGCAGCTGCTTAGACAGCGCCCACTCAGATTGACGGTGGGTCTGTGTCTCTTAGTCCACTGACTCAAATGCTAATGTCCTTTGGCAATACCCTCAAAGACACACCCAGGAACAGTTATTTGCATCTTTCAACCCAATCAAGTTGACACTCGTTATTAACCATCACACTGGGGAATAGCAAGCATCAGCTACCAACTATTCTGTACTCATTTAATCAAAGCTTTGCTATGCTTGGGTTGTATTACAACACGAAGAAGAAGACGCCTATCTTTTTGTCATTTTTAATACACTGGGGCAGGAGGCAGAAATACAGAGGACTCTACCAATTGACCTGATTTCCAGAGAGGGACTATGCACTACCAGGAGTGAAAAATTTGCAACATGCCACCCAGGGTACGAGGACACACACATATCTTCCTCGTTTGATGAAAAAGTGGCACAAATTAGAGGACACTGGACAATAACTTTTATGAATTAAATTCAGAGAAGAATATGTGTAAATAATAAAGTAAGAGGAGGTGCTTCTCTAAAGAGCGTGATATAAATAACTTTACTTAGAAAATATTTAAGGTCTAAATATTTTCTCATTGTTTGTCCTTGTTGGAATATTGAATACATAGACACTAAAGGAACGCTTGTGGCCAGGCTCTGTGGCTCTCGCCTGTAATCCCAGCACTTTGGGAGACTGAGGGAGATGGATCACTTGAGTCCAGGAGTTTGAGATCAGCCTGGGCAATATGGAAAACTCTGTCTCTACACACACAAAATATATATATATACACGTAAATTAGCCAGGGGTGGTGGCATGCGCCTGTGGTCTCAGCTACTCCAGAGGCTGAGGTGACAGGACTGCTTGAGCCCAAGAGGTCGTGGCTGAAGCAGTGAGCTGTGGTCACATCATTGCACTCCAGCCTGGGCAGCACAGCAAAACCCTGTCTCAAAAAAACAAAAGCAAAAACAAAAAATGCTTGTGATAAACGTGAGACACTGAGATTAAATGTAAAAGGGTGTTCCTTACACCCACCGCCTAGCTACCCAGCTCAAAATAAGAAGTTGCTGAGGCTGGGCACGGTGGCTCACGCTTGTAATCCCAGCACTTTGGGAGGCCGAGGCGGGCGGATCACGAGGTCAGGAGATCGAGACCACGGTGAAACCCCGTCTCTACTAAAAATACAAAAAATTAGCCGGGCGTGGTGGCGGCGCCTGTAGTCCCAGCTACTCGGAGAGGCTGAGGCAGGAGAATGGCGGGAACCCGGGAGGCAGAGCTTGCAGTGAGCCGAGATCGCGCCACTGCACTCCAGCCTGGGTGACAGAGCGGGACTCCGTCTCAAAAAAAAATTAAAAAAAAAGAAGTTGCCGAAACCCTTAGGGTCCCTGAGGGTCCCTCAACCTGACAACTCTCTCCCCCAAAGAGATTACCATTATCCTGTATCTTGTGTGGTTTTTAATTCCTCTTTATTTTTATTAATAGTTGCACCATCATATGTGCCTCTAATATGTTGTTTAGTGTTGCATGCTTTGAACTTTATTCAGGTATACTCAAGAAGTATGTATCTTTCTGTGGTGTGCTATTTTCATTCAACATTGTGTTCCTGAGATTAATCTTGTTAACATTTACAGTTCCGGTCCCTCATTCACACTGCTGTGTAGTATTCCATTTGTAAACATGCTATGATTTGTTAACTTGCTCTCCTGCTAATCTTCAGTGCCCCGTTACCGTAGACAGAGCTGCCATGGATGCTCTTGTGTGTCCTTATGCACATGTGTCTGAGCTTCCTTGCTAGCTTTTTAGGGGTTGTGAGCATCTTAAAACATATTGTATAATTTCATATTGTTTTTTCAACCAGTGTGACAATCCATAATCTCATCTGCAGTGCATAAGGGCTGCAATATTCCCATGTTCAAATTGTCATTCATATGATCAAAAACATTGACTAATTATTTACTGCTTACTATATTAAGTAAAAATATTTGCAGTTTACGTACAAACTCATTTTTCTGGCTTATCACTGTCTGTTTGCTACTCTAAAACATAAACCTGAGTGCCAATCATGATGTGTGCCTCCCTGTCATTGCAGGAAAAATTCACAATTTTCAAGTTATACAAATACAAGTTTAATTTTTAATTTTATCTAAAATGGTATGATTTCAATCAGAATTGCCCTATCACTAGCAGAAGATAGAGCTTTGCCAAACCCCACCGTGCAAAGGAAGTGTGCATATAGGTTAAGAGATGTGAATGCAACTATTTTCTTTTTTTTTTAGCATAAAATACCTGCCCACCTAAGGGAATGCAAACAATTTACTCCACTTATCATTCTCAAAATGTTGACAATGCATTCCATAAAATGTTTTACGATGACTAAATGAGATAATATATGAAAAGCCGCTAATACAACGCTCAGTATCAAGCAGACATTCAATAAAGCTATTGTTATTCAGCAACAACGCATTGATAAATCACCAACTTTGAGGGCTACTCTAATAACGAACAGGTATAATATAACCATATTCATTAAAAATATAATTTCTCCAAAGTTGTAACTTCAATAATATTTAATATTCCAGGTAAGATAACCTTACTATATTTTAAAAGCCCAGGTGTTCTTTATCGTAATAAAAATGTAGTAATCTGCAGATGAGATTATTAGATCAGAGACTAACACACTTCTTCGTAGAAATTAACTGGGGTCAAAGAATGTACATGCTTTCCAGACATACACCATGCACACAGGCATATTGTCTCTGGTCTCAAGACTGAATTCAAGGCTAGCCTTTTGAACATCTACATCTTATTAAATTATGTTTACACTAAGTTAAAAGCATTTTAATATAATTATCGCTGAGGCTTGTCGTCACTTACAAATCCCAGAAGGATTGTGTTGCATGACAAAGCAGACCAGAGATCCAGATCCTAAGTGGTAAACAAGACTCCTTCTCACCTCCACACAGTGCTGTCAATCTGCACTGAGGGCAATCTCTGTATCACTAACATCTATTAATGTCACACACATGTTGAGGGCAGGCTAGGTCTTTTCATAGAACCAGACGGACAGAGAGAAATGGAGAATGAATATTAGCTTTAATGAATGGATGCAGAGGATCAAATATTATCCTTAAAAGAATATTTTTGGTTCTTTTCATCTCTTTCTCCCTATTTAGCTATATTTTTCATGAGGAATATTAATGCATTATTAGTCCACAAGTTCAACCTCTGTGCACTGAGAAATAGGATTAGCATGGCTTATAAAATTTATCTGGGGGGAGGTTTCAGCTATCGAGGAATTATAGGGTGTATTAATTCTTACTTATTTAGGTTACAGACGGTTAAGCCAGGAATTATGTACTTATAATTAGGTACAGAATCGATAGCGATCCCATGGTTGCTACTTATCTATCACTTCTGTTCCCAATGCATTTAAGTTGCTTGCAAATGCATACAATATAGCAATATAAAATACTTAAACTCTTTAGAAAGAACCTTTAGAAAATACAAAAAATAGGGAAGCAAGATGGTGTCAGAAACGTGGTCAGTGAACAAATGGACACTTTGACGAATCATGCACTGAGTCAGGGCAGAGCACAAATTTGACTTTGAGTTTTCTAATTAACATGCAGAAAGGAGAAAATATAACCAGTAACAAGACCGTGCATGATATATTCTAGTTATTTGGGAGAACACCAATATGAAATAAGAGAAAATATTTCCTACGGCCCCTCAAGAAGAGAAGGTTTTATGATGGCTAAAGCAGTTCAGTAAGAAGCGACTGTGTTGGGCCCAGTATGATGTGGTCCAGTTAGGCTTCTTTTTCTTTTTTCTTTTTTTTTTTTTTGAGACAGAGTCTCACTCTGTCGCCCAGGCTGGAGTGCAGTGGTGCAATCTCGGCTCACTGCAAGCTCCGCCTCCCGGGTTCACACCATTCTCCCACCTCAGCCTCCCAAGTAGCTGGGACTACAGGCGCCACCACCACGCCTGGCTAATTTTTTGTGTTTTTAGTAGAGACGGGGTTTCACCGTGTTAGCCAGGATGGTCTCGATCTCCTCATCTCATGATCCGCCTGCCTCAGCCTCCCAAAGTGCTGGGATTACAGGGGTGAGCCACCGCACCCGGCCAGTTAGGCATTTTTGATGGTCTCACTTCATCTTGAAACAGATTTTAGATAACAATGCAGAATAGATGGCTTCGTTTCCTCCAGGCCATCTTTCATAAATATTATTTATCTTATCCACGTGTCTGAAAAGTATCCAGCTGCAGTGAATTCGTGATTATAGTCCCTGACAAGTACCGGGAAAGCTGTAATTCTATGTTTTCATTTGCAAACAAAGCATTACACTCCAAAAGTCAACAAAATTGCATGTAGCACAAACATCCTCATGTGAAAAGCAGGAGCTGGATAAAGATGGGCCTTAACAGACCGCTCAATTTCTGACTTGAAAGGTACACAAGCAGCGCTGGCAGTCAAAGTGAAGAGTTCCTCAGAAAACAATTTTGGGACTACTTTAATGCAAAGAAAAGCAGGAAATAAAGTTCAACAGCTGCATTCCATAAAGCATACTGGCAGTCATTTGTCAAAAAAAATAAATAAAAATAAAATTAAAAATAAAACTCTTCTAGTGAAAAATGGCTCAAGCCTTAGGAAGGAAGAAGGAAGAGAGAGGAAGGGAGAGGAGGAAAGAAACCAGCTCCAGCTACAGTGCTTGGTTTTGAGCAACAAAGATTCCTGAAATACTTTCCAAAATAAACCTGTGGCAAAATGCTGAACTTGGAAACAGAAATAGACAACTTGATGCACAAAATAATCAGTTCTAAAATAGTCAAAATGTACAAAAGATACAAAGCATTTGTGGTGTTGACTGAGAAATTAACCATGTACATTTGCTAAACGTAGAAATCTGAAAAATACAATGATCCCCAAGGCTATTTATTTTGGCATTACTTATTTATAAAGTAAATACATAAAATCGAAAGTCTTTCCTATAACCTGCTTCTCCAAATCTCTCGGAGTCTTTGTTTCAGGTCTAGTCTGGCCTCCCTCATTTTTGTTCTCAGTCTGCCTGGATCCTGAGGCCACTGGATTCTGTGCTCCCAGCGCGTGTCCATTCCACAGTGGAATGTGAGAAAGTAGTAAAACACAAAAATACAAATAAATAAGATTCTATGTTTGAGTCTGAGTGAGAGCAGCTAGAGGTGACTTAGATTAACTGAAAAAGGTGTAAAAGAATTTTGCTAAAATCATGCCTCAAAGAGTCTACAGTATTAATCGTGTAATACAGCACTACGCCACACGAGGGCACTATATGGTCAGCTTACTCAGATGAAAGCAAAATGTAAACGGAGTTTATAAGAACAAGATTTGATGAAAATAAAATTACACTCTCTCCCAGGTAATAAAAAAAATCAAAATTCTGGAACATTTAAAGACCCTATGTGTGGTTTGTAATAAAATGGTAATAGCTTGACTTGCTCTCATCCATTTCACCTGCAACTTGGCCGCTATCAGTTTTTCAAACAGCTTAGGAATTTTTCAACGTAAAGTCATTTACACATTCTATTTATCTCTGCCTAGGACACTCTCCGACCTCATTGTAATCTTTTAGGTCTCAGCTGAAATGCAATTTCCTCAGAGACAGCTAACCTAGACACCTTACCTAACGCAAGTCTCTCTTACGCAACATGCAACTGTATGTCATCCTTCGGTGTATTTTAGTCATGGCACTTACCGAAAGTATTTTATTTATGCACATCGCACATTCCTATGTGAGTTTTGTCTGTTCCCTTCAATATGCTTTAAGCTACATGAGGCTAAATACCTGTCAGTTTTGGTCACTGTCTAATCCCCAGAGCCTAGGACACTGGGGCATAATAGAAACAAAGCTATGCGTTGAATGAATGAATGAATCTCTGTGACTGTGGCTTATTTCTCCCTACAAAGTTTGACTGAGCCCCACACTCTCACAGAAATCTTTAAAATAATAACAAAAAAGTAGTGAATGTCACCATGTGTTTTCTGACCAATAAACCTGAGAGCTTGTCTGGAGGTTATATGAATTATGGAGCGTCATGATATACTCTTTATTCAACATTGCTTCTCTTCTATTTAAAAACCTGCCCTTCTTTGGAAAGGGTGAAGTGGGACAGGCTGAAGAACACAGATGTTTGAGGGAAGAATGCTTACATTCACCTACTTTGTGATAACTTTACCCTTGTTAAAACGGAAATACAGAAAAGAGGTTACGGAGGAGTTTAATGCTGCCCTTTCTTAGAACGAGAACAACACAATTCTCTTTTCTTTGTCTCCAACTTTACAGGTACTTACTGTGGCGTATAAAATGGTCACTTACAAATTAGACCAACAAAAGGGTATTAAAAGTATTTGTTTATGGGACATCGGGGTGTAAAACACACCACTCAACATCGTGATGTAACTTTACACGACAATAGGGAAGGAGATAGAAAAGACAAAATGCACGGGGTGGGGGGACAACAGCAGGGCAAAGTGATCCGAAGACAATCTCCACAGAGTTCCAAGATCATGTGGATTCCAAAAGGCCAGAGGCCATTTGCTCCTTGATATTAACTCCAGGCTTAGCGTGATACTACAATGTAATTGTGGATGAAGTAGATAAGTGAGTCTTGAAGGCTTAAACCAAAACTATGGTTGGTCATAAAGAGGTGGCCGTGTTTTTTTGTTTTGTTTTGTTTGGATTTTGGTTGTTTTTTTTTTTTTGGCCGAGGAAGAATTGGTTAGGGTATAAGGTCTGCATTTCAGGCTTCCATCATCAAAGACTGACAAATTCAGGCGAGCTGGAGTGAAGGTTAGGTCTTCCCCAGCCGTGGTCTTCACAGAGTGGGGGATCAGACCAGCAGGATTAAGGGGAATTCGGTGACCTTGTTACTCATAGGTCAGTAGCTTGGGGTTGCGCTTTCTCCTTTTTTCAACCTGTAGTCGACACAGCAAAAAGGCCCAGAACTGGCGAAGGAACAAAGCAGCAAAAAGTGAGGCCCAATAAAAGCTTCAGGCTCAAGAAGACCCCTGAGAAACGAAAGGGAGAGACTATTCCAGGGGACAGTAGGTGAAAAGGAGATAACTAAAAGCGCAGTGGCAAAATGTTCTTACACGTAAGGGATGTTCGTTAATGGACAAATATTCATGGCACTATGATCTGTTAGGACAAATGTAGAATCATCTGTATGCTTTAAATACCATGTGTGTAAGATTTTAACTGTTTATTAGAAGTCCGAGAACCCCGTTTAAGGTATCTGGATATTCCCTCCCCTTCCTTTCCAAGATTCAGACACTACTAAGTGTGTAGCAGGATGAGCTGCAGACAAAACCCCTCAGACGCCGAGTTGTAGAAGGAAGGGCTTTATTCAGTGGGGAGCATCAGCAAGCTACTGCCTCAAAACCCGAGCTCCCCAAGTGCACAATTTCTGTCCCTTTTAAGGGCTCACAACACTAAGGATTTCACAAGAAAGGGTCGTGATTGATTTGAGCAAGCAAGGGGTACGTGGCAGGGGCTGCATGCACCGGTGGTCAGAGTGAAACGGAACAGGGCAGGGAGTTTCACAATGTTCTTCCATACAATGCCTGAAATCTATGGGTAACATCGGGTTCTAAGTCATGAGTTGATTTTTAGCTACTAGGTTTAGGCCAGGCAGGCCCAGGCCTGGTTTTGGGTCTGGCGCTGGGCTGCCTGTCTTTGATTTCACTTCCTTGTTTTTTTCTTAAAACAGGTACTGAGTATAAAACAGTATAAAACAATATGAGAGGGTCTCTCTCTTCCCTCAAGGGTAAAAATAAGATTGCGACAAATCTAAACTTTATGGAAGTCAAATAAAAAACACTTAAACATATGTAAATAATTGCATACATAAAATATTGCATTAAAATGCCTCCTAAGTGTCACGTAGTCTTTAAACAAATACATTTTCAATGATGGCACAGCTTTTTGGTTCCATTTCTATTTTAATCTCTGATATTCGCACATACCTGTGCACACGTGGAAACATCTATTACTGTTTCAAAAAGACAACTATTAGCAAAGTTCTTACATACACCTGCATATCATGCATTAGAATCAAGTACTTTATTCATTTCATGTCTTCAAAATTACGTTAATGTACTAATCAGGTATTCCATCCTTTCTACAGTATGGTCTTCCTAGAATAAGCTACCCAACTTTCTCAAAGGTGCAAAATGACCATATTTAAAGTTTGGATGAAATTTAATTCATCTTTAATTTGTTTCTGTCACTTTACTATGTTCTGGGGTGTTTTTTAATCTCTCTCTCTCTCGCTCTCTCTCTCCCTCTCTCACTGTCACACACACACAAACACACATGCCTGGTGCTGTCAGCTCTGAGATTTCTGATGATCAAGAGAAACAGGACATCTTTTAAACTTGAAGTACATTCATATGTCAATGAATGACAATGTGTTTGCACCATTACAGACAAAATCACAGCAGTCTTTATTTCCAAAAGCCAAAAATGTAGGGCTCAATCAACATAAAATGTCATAAGCAATAATTAAATAAATGCCAATAGAATGACCTTATAATTTTCAAACCCATGTCAGATAAAGCTATAAGAGATATCCAAATGCCAATACATATGATATTAATACCTGTGTTTTGTGGTATTAAGAACACGAAAAAATAGAAAATTCTATGAAGTTCAAAGTTCTTTAAAGTTAGATGGAAAAGGCATTCATTGGTATTCCCACGAAGTTTTACGGTTTAGTTGGAAAATACACATATGTTTCTTAAGAGCTAAAATAATGCATTCGACATACAGACAAATGACCAATGTAGGTGGGAGGGCAGAGTTCTGTGATTAGACAGGAGAATTAGAAAATCTGTTCCAAGTAACTCCAGGGAATGGGTGGTATAACTTCCTCCTTGAGGTCCGAGGGTCACCAACATAAAAGCTCTACATAAGTTTTTATTAGTAGCTCAGAAAAAAAAATAGAATCTAAAAAGATCAAAATCCTGGCAAAGGTTTCCGGTCATAATAAATCATAGTCGCGCAGGATGACATGATCTCCCACAGCATAAGATTTAGAATTAAGTGTTTGGTACTGTGAGTATCTTCAGTTACCAGATAGTCGTTGCTTTCATGATGTGTACACGTCTCCTTAGCCTCGGCAGGGTTTCCAATTAAGCATAGAAATACTTTAAAAATTTGAAATCCTAGTAAAGATAGTTTGGCATTGGAAAGGATCCAATCTGTGTTGGAAATCTACATACGTGTAATGTTTAAGAGAACTTCGCTTATGAGAGAAAGCTTCATTTTGTTTTTTGAGAGAGAGTCTCACTCTGTCGCCCAGGCTGGAGGGCAGTGGTGGGATCTCAGCTCACTGCAACCTCCCCCCCCAGTTCAAGCAATTCTCCTGCCTCAGCCTCCTGAGTAACTGGCACTACAGATGCACCCCACCACGCCCGGCTAATTTTTGTATTTTTTGTAGAGACAAGGTTTCTCCAGGTTGGCCAGGCTGGTCTTGAACTCCTGACCTCAGGTGATCTGCCCTCCTTTGCCTTCCAAAGTGCTGGGATTACAGGCATGAGCCCCCATGCCCAGCAGAGAGTGAGTTTTAAAGGTACAATATCTAATATGCAGTTGAGTACTTGAAACAGATATTTGATTTTAAATTTCTTACTAATATAAACAATATTGGAACATTTGGCAAAGCGTTTGGATTCACCATATTGATTGTTCTTACAAAAATAAAATTATCGGGGAAATTTTGTTTGTAGATGCAGACACTAAAGAACTTAAGTGAAATAAAATATATTACATTTGGAATTCCTAGTGAATTGGAATGATGGTTTCATAATTTCAAACTTAAAATATGTAATTATTTGCTTGATTTTGACATGGTATTTTAAATTGATATTTTAGTATTTATATATTATTTTGGAACAACTAGATGCATTTTAGGGTCACTATTTTTATTAATTAGATTTATAAAAGTTATTTAGATATGCAGAAAAAATTTACTGTCCTAAATTTGAAGCACTCAAAAAATAAGTTATAAAGGTTTATAAATAAATTTAAAAATATTTGAAAATGTCTTACATTTGTAAACAAGATTAAAAAAATTCATAAGCCCTTAAAATAATTGCTGCAATTTCCCATTTTAAAAATAAAATAATCTCAGTAATGAAAGAGACCTAGAGAAGAACTAGGCTTAGAAATCTATAAATTGAATAGCAAATGTTAAAAATGAGCTTTAGAAGTTTTCTCTGCACAAAAAAGAAGACAAAAGAAGTCATTAAACCCTACATTCATTTTTAATTACAAGTCGGATATTATTTAAGAGAGCAATAATATGTCCCCTTTCATGTAATGTCCAGAATTCAAAGGAACCACAGGATGTCATGTCGTTTATTCTCCGAAGTGGAATGCCATCACTTCCGCAGATAATACTGATTAATTTGAGCCAGCCTTCCACCTACATCCCCTATGCAAATAAACTTTACAAAGCCTTTCATTACATTATATACAAATATTTCTTCTCTTCATCAGTCATATTCTAATTATAGAGGCTCAACCAGGTAAGTTTAGCCTGACAAATATCTATGCTTAATATTATGGATTCACAAAGAGCTCCTTCTTCCTTATTAGTCAGATAATGTTCTTTCCTTTTACCCTATAGACAAAGGATGCGATTCATTAGGAAGTATTCCCCAACAGAGAAAATGTTTATATAAGCTTATTGATGTGTTCTTTTCAAATGCAAGGTAATTTAAATTTTCTTTAAATGGTATTTTTCTTAAGAGAGTAAAAAAAAGGGAAACAGATGTTTTCATCACAAACACCATTTACCAACCAACCCAAAATGCATGGCCATTTATATTAAACAAGAAAACAAGTAGAACATGTGATTGCCTACATTTGTGCCGTATAAATTCATTGTCATTACTCTCAACTGAACTCCTGATGCTGCCTAAAAAAAAAGAGACCACGTTTATTTTCTCAATTCAACCCATCACCCTTCAGAATGACTATTTTAATCTTTCACCACAAACACAACCTGTATTTCCCTCTGCTGTCCTTAATCTTTGTCTCTTTCTTCCCTGAAACAAACAAAAGCCAAGACAGGAAACTGTGCTGCATCCTCCTCTAGTCAACCTAACGCCAGTCTTTCCTATGGCCCCTCCGCCACCTGTGGAGGAACATTCCAAAGTCAATGTCATTTCTTCCACCTGAAACAAATTTTACATGTGTTACCACTGTCCTGATTTTGTGTTTCCTCCTAAGCTCTTCAGGAAGATTGTCAACATTACCCATCCTAAGTCTCCCTCTCTTATTCCTCTACACGGTCCAATTCCATTGCTGCTGGCATGACTTGACCAATTTAGCTGCATTCACTACTGAAACAAAAGGGCGAATCACTACTTTGTTCCTATTGCAGACATTATTTATTGACTGTGCAAGATTACTAGACACAATCTAGCACACTCTTTTAACACACACATACACACACACACATAAACACACATACACACACATACACACACACATACATACACACACATACACACACATACACACACATACACACACACATACACACACATACATAAACACACATACACACACATACATACACATACACACACACATACATACACACACATACACACACAGATACACACACACACACACATACACACACACACACATGCAGTTTTCCATGTGCTACCAGTTGTGTTCCCAGGGAAGGAGAATGTCAGATGGATACTAACAAGAAGGATGTCTTTTATGGAATTCTCTTGGGATCAATACCTAGGAAAGTAGAGAGAAGCATGGTAGGACAAGGAGAGAAAGTGGGCTGGACGCAGCTTCAGCCTATGGGGACACTGGTAAAATAACACTTCAGAGTTGTATAAAGGCCAAGTTCTAGTTGGAACGGGTAGACTGTGCCTTCATATCCGTCTATTGATCAGTCATTGGTTGCAGGCAGTTGAGACCACCCTTAAAGAGGGCTGTGATCACAGCACCCATCATACAATGTAACCTCATTCTGAGGATGTTCCTCACACCTCTATCATTCTTGCATCTTGATTGTTCCTTACCAGGTCCTACTTTTCTACTTAATTTTAAAGTGTTGAAGTTTCTCATAATTTCTTTTCCCCACTCTTCATGCAATATACACTCAATGCAATCTCACCTACTCCCATTCTTTCCTTTAATAATGATAGACTGAAGGGACCCAAATTTATATCTGTACCAGATATTTCTTCTAGCTCTACACATATATTTGCAAAACCTACTTGTAGAATTCTACTCACCATCTTCCCCCACTTCCTGTTCTTTCCCAAACAATCTTTCTTTTTTCTTGCTCCACAAACAGAAACTAGAATGATTTCTTTAAAAATACAAATGAGGTCAAGTTACCCTTCTGCTGAAACTTTTCGGTATCTTCCCAGTACCCTTCAGAAAAGGTAAGAACATTCTTAAAATGACTCTTTCAAAGCTCTGCACATTCTGATCTACGTTTCTTCCTTAAGTTCCTCTCTAGGTTAATTTTACTTATTCATACGTCCTCTTTGATCCCTGTCATTCGGTGAATCTTTCTTTATTTTTAAAGTATCTGTTTAAATGGCATTTCTTTAAAAACTCTTACTCATTGTCCAAAAGTAGTTAAGGATTTTGTTCTATAATATCACTCTATCTTTGTGTTTATTCAAATGACAAAATTATTTACTTTATTCTTTTGTTTCATATATTTTTCTTCTGTTTGACCGTGAGTTTCAAGGGGGCAGGGGAACAGATTATCCTATTTTGTTTGTTTTTAGTCTATCCCCAGTGCCTAGAATAAGGCTTGATGCACAGAAAACATTTTATGTATGTATACGCTGAGAAAAGCAGTATGATTGAAGAATGCGTAAATAGTGACTGGAAAATGAACATGTGAATCCCAGCACTTTGGGAGTCCGAGGAGGGCAGATCACGAGGTCAGGAGTTTGAGACCAGCCCAGCCCACAGGTGAAACCCCGTCTCTAGTAAAAATACAAAAATTAGCCAGGCATGGTGGTGGACACCTGTAATCCCAGCTACTTGGGAGGCTGAGGCAGCAGAATCGCTTGAAGCCAGGAGGCAGAGGTTGCAGTGAGCCAAGATCGTGCCAGTGCACTCCAGCCTGGGCAACAGAGTGATACTCTGTCTAAAAAAAAAAAGAAAAAAGAAAATGTACATGCATAATTTAGCATGTGTTTCTACCACTGAACACAGTGTGGGAAACATAGGAATATAAATCAGGATGATGCAGATGAGTAAATAATTCTGAATTATTTAATAGTCAGGATTTATAGCTAGGATTATTTTCAAAGGCCTATTGATATGCAATGGAGATGGATGAGCATGTACTACTTGAGGGCAGAAGAAAATCTCAATGAAAAATAGGGAGTAGAAATCTGAAGACAACAAAGAGGATGGCAAGATAATTGCTTTTCCAAAGTAATACAAATGAACACACTTAAAAACAGGCATGGGTAAGTTCACTATGGCAAAATGTCCAAATATATACTGGGAAGCAAATGGAAAGTTTTATCTTGACTTTCGAGGTGAACAGAGATCTACAGGGATAAATATTTTATAGCTGAGAAAACATGTGAAAAAGGGGAGAAATGGCTGGGCACGGTGGCTCATGCCTGTAATCCCAGCACTTTGGGAGGCCGAGGCTGGCGGATCACCTGAGGGCGGGAGTCTGAGACCAGCCTCACCAACATGGAGAAACCCCGTCTCTACTAAAAACATGAAATTAGCTGGGCATGGTGGCGCATGCCTGTAATCCCAGCTACTAGGGAAGCTGAGGCAGGAGAGTCGCTTGACCCTGGGAGGCAGAGGTTGTGGTGAGCTGAGATTGCGCCATTGAACTCCAGCCTGGGCAACAAGAATGAAACTCTATTTCAAAAAAAAAAAGAAAAACAGGAGAAACTTGCCCCAAATCATTTAGTTAAAAAGTTGCATATTTAAAATGTGAACCAGCCAGGCGCGTTGGCTCACACCTGTAATCCCAGCACTTTGGGAGGCCGAGGCTGGCGGATCACCTGAGGGCGGGAGTCTGAGACCAGCCTCACCAACATGGAGAAACCCCGTCTCTACTAAAATCATGAAATTAGCTGGGCATGGTGGCGCATGCCTGTAATCCCAGCTACTAGGGAAGCTGAGGCAGGAGAGTCGCTTGACCCTGGGAGGCAGAGGTTGTGGTGAGCTGAGATTGCGCCATTGAACTCCAGCCTGGGCAACAAGAATGAAACTCTATTTCAAAAAAAAAAAGAAAAACAGGAGAAACTTGCCCCAAATCATTTGGTTAAAAAGTTGCATATTTAAAATGTGAACCAGCCAGGCGCGCTGGCTCACACCTGTAATACCAGCACTTTGGGAGGCCGAGGCAGGCAGATCACCTGAGGTCAGGAGTTTGAGACCAGCCTGGCCAACATGGTGAAACCCCATTTCTACTAAAAATACAAAAATTAACTGGGCGTGGTGGCGGGTGCCTGTAATCCCAGCTACTTGGGAGCCTGAGGCAGGAGAATCACTTGAACCCGGGAGGCGGTGGTTGCAGTGAGCCGGGATCGCACCACTGCACTCCACCCTGGGCAAGAGTGAGATCCTGCCTCAAAAAAAAAAGAAGTGAAACAGTTTCTTTCTAACCTCCAAATGCACAATATTCCATGACACCAACCCTACACCAAAGAAATGTGTAGAAGTTTATAAAAATGGTTATTAACTGATTTTTTTCAGCACCAGAATCAACTATCCTGACTCTAGCTTTAGAAACGTAAGTTAAAAAAAGAGGAAAATAACTTCGAAGGAAGTAATTCTTTGAAAGCCGTTAGGACAACACAATGATTTGAGGGTCTTGTGCTTTTCCATGAAAAGGTGGGGCTAAGTCTGTTGTAGAGGGTGAAGGAGACACAGGAGTTAAAAATGTGCCAACACCGTGGCCCTTGGAAATAACTTGTAAGATCAAATGAAAATCGCAATCGAGACTGTCACTTTTCGATCAGATTGTTTTCAATCGATAATGAGTGCAGGCCCGCAAATGTGTATGGGTGTTATGTGGCATATCAAGGTACATTTCTGCAGAACATACTCAGTGCAATATGGCTTGTGGGTACAACATTCCTTTATATAATTGCACTCAACTAATGTATGCCTTGGAAAGCAAGCACATCAAACATTATGTCTTAACAGACTTCTGAAAGAAAAACTGGAGTTCCTGGTGGCTCTTAAACAGTCTGCTGGTTATTTTATGGCATAGAGGAGAAAATTTACCCTGCAGAAATCTAGCCGAGCACATCCTCAGACTGATCACATTCACCTTCTCATCATGGTTCCAGTCTCAATTAAAAAAAAAAAAAACAACAAAGAATCATATTTGAGTAATCTGTTCTGAATCATACAGGGAAAGTCCATGCTGAGATAATACTTATGCATCTGTCTTAGAACATGTCTAGAATATTTACTAGGAAGACTCACTATCAAAAGGGATTTTGGCATATGTGCATTAATTCAGCAAGCCTCATTTCTTCAATACCAAACATGCGCCAGACATTGTCCTAGGAAGAGAGGATTTAGAAAAAAAAAAATAAAGATATATTTACCGCAGTCCAGCCATAGAAAAAGATAAGTAAGTAATTAAATGCAGGAGTATACTATAGCTTCAAAGATAAAACTTATGAAGGTCTGGAAATTAGCACACATGGGATAAAACAGTCACTTCTACATAAGAGGAGGCGATTATAAAGAAGATTCACTTAAGATTCAGTATTGGCTAAGGTTAAAGAGAGAAGCATTGTTCTTGGACCAGGTTTTCTGGGAGGTGGGAGAGTAAAAGAAGTCCGGGACCAAAGGAAGCTACAACAGAGAGCACTGAACGAGCAGCCTTGCAGGTCTGACCCAGACTGCCATCTGAGAAAATTACAGGCAGTTTGATTGGCTGGGGCACAGGCCGTGAGGTGGGGCATGATGAGTGACAGCTGGAACCAGGCAAGGCTCATAAATGTCACACTAAGGAATTTTCACTGTTTTCTACCAGCCACTGGAAGCAACTGAAGAGCTTAAAGCAAGATAATGGCACATCACAAAACACATGGATTCGAGGTGGTAAGACAAAAAGAAGTTACTGTAGCAGAAGCATCAGGAAGTAGACTTGTATTAATTTAACTGCAAAATAATTACTTCTCCTACCCCCACAACAACATTCCAACACACAGAACTAATGTGGGTTATTAATTATTTCCCACTGTTCCCTACTGAAACAACATACTTTCAACTTTATTCTTTCAGTTCTGAGCGTGCTTATCTGCAAAGATATATAACCTAGTCTCCACGTCTTATCATAGAAAATTAGTACAGGTGACTTGTCTATTTTCAAACAGGGAGAAAAATAGAAATAGATGCATTTAGTCCTTCTGAATTAACCAGCTAAGCTACTTGAGGAGGAAGAGATTATATCAAAATTGTAAACTTTTAAAACTAATTTAACATTATAACCACAAATGGATATATAAATTTTTTTCCTTCAGGGAATACTTGGGAGAAAAATTAGAATCCATGCTCCTGCCTTATTCAAAGCAAAATGATATTGGGTATAGCTGTTCATTTCAAAGGCCACTGCACATCTCCCATAAAAGCAGTGTGCTACAGTGATGAAAACTGCCCACCAATGGTCATGCCTATGCGCGTTTTCTAAGGTGTTTGCCACCCTCCTGTCAAGAGGTGAAGTCTGTTTCTTTAACTCCTGAATCTGGGTTGCCCACGTGGCTTGCTTTGATCAATGAAATGTCACAGAAGTTATGTTCTAGGACTTTTGAGCTCAGGTCTTCAGTTTCTACTTTCCCTTTCGGAACTCAGCTCCGAATAAAGAATTCCGGAATCTCCTATTAAGGAGGGTAACCACACAGAGAGACGGGAGAGTGACAGGCCACAGGCAGAAACACAATCTACATGGAAGAGACCCATGGCATTCCAGCCAACAGCAAGTACCAGGCCCCACGTGCAAATGAGGCCAATGGGTTCCACTATGTCCAGCTGAGCTGTCCCAGCCAAAACCATGTCAATCATGGACGAGTTCTCTCTTCTTCACCCTGCCCATATTGCTGTCTCATGGCATCATACCCAATAAAATGGCTGTGATTTGAAGTCATTAAGCTTTGCGGTGCTTTATTACATAGCAACATATAAATAATAATGAGTAGTAAAATGCTTATTGCTAACTTTTCAGTGTAAAATTCCAGTGGCAGACCATGATGCCATGTAGAAAATATCTGGCTCAATTCGTACAAAAATGGCACAGCGTGTGGGACTCAGAGGAAACACCACGGTAGCAGGCCCTATATGCACAGCAGGACACACAGGAAGCCAGTGTCCAAGGAGCTGAAGGTGACCCTGTGGCCTTTCAATATTCACACGAAGAAGCAAAAGCAATAGCACAGCATATCCTGGTCGGTGATGTGTGTGTATGTGTATGTGTCACAGCTGTATTAGACCAGACCACGTGGTAACATTGTCTAAAGAAAGAAATAGAAAATACATAGAAAGCTCTAAACTTGTTTTTCTTTAGAAGTTATGTCCCAACCATGATAAAAGTGTTATTTTTCCTCCTTGAGGAAACAAAGAAAAATCAACGATAACATTTCTACCCATTTTTTTTTTTTTTGCTGTTATATCCATTTTATGATGCTTTGCAAGTACTATTTATTCTTACTTTTACAGCCAGTCAGAATGTGTTTGGGTTTCTCTTATTTCTGTCTTTTTAAAGCTTCAACATTAAAGTTCTTTAGTACATCACACATTGCAATATTAAAAGAAAACACTATCTTGCCTAAATAAGCAGTATCGTATAATATCCAGTCGAAACTAACTTCAATGTACGTGATATGAATATTGCTTTCTGAAAACTTTACGGTCTGTTTGGACCACTCAATATGTAATTTTTAAACTAGGATGCCATAGTGTTTAAACAGTTTTCACATCAGAAATGTAAGAAGTGCTTCTCCTCAGCAAATGTAAAAGAACACACATCACAACAAACTATCTCTCAGACCACAGTGCAATCAAATTAGAACTCAGGATTAAGAAACTCACTCAAAACTGCACAACTACATGGAAACTGAACAACCTGCTCCTGAATGACTACTGGGTACATAACGAAATGAAGGCAGAAATAAAGATGTTCTTTGAAACCAATGAGAAAAAAGACACAACATACCAGAATCTCTGGGACACATTCAAAGCAGTATGTAGAGGGAAATTTATAGCACTAAATGCCCACAAGAGAAAGCAGGAAAGATCTAAAATCAACACCCTAACATGACTATTAAAAGAACAAGAGAAGCAAGAGCAAACACATCCCAAAGCTAGCAGAAGTCAGGAAATAACTAAGATCAGAGCAGAACTGAAGGAAATAGAGACACAAAACACCCTTCAAAAAAACCAATGAATCCAGGAGCTGGTTTTTTTTAAAAGATCAACAAAATTGATAGACCGCTAGCAAGACAAATAAAGAAGAAAAGAGAGAAGAATCAAATAGACGCAATAAAAAATGATAAAGGGGATATCACCACCGATCCCACAGAAATACAAACTACCATCAGAGAATACTATAAATGCCTCTATGCAAATAAATTAGAAAATCTAGAAGAAATGGATAAATTCCTGGACACATACACCCTCCCAAGACTAAACCAGAAAGATTCTGAATCCCTGAATAGACCAACAACAGACTCTGAAATTGAGGCAATAATTAATAGCCTACCAACCAAAAAAAGTCCAGGATTCACAGCTGAATTCTACCAGAGGTACAAAGAGGAACTGGTACCATTCCTTCTGAAACTATTCCAAACAATAGGAAAAGAGGGAATCCTCCCTAACTCATTTTATGAGGCCAGCTTCATCCTGATACCAAAGCCTGTCAGAGACACAACAAAAAAAGAGAATTTTAGACCAATATCCCTGATGAACATCGATGCGAAAATCCTCAGTAAAATACTGGCAAACCGAATCCAGCAGCACATCAAAAAGCTTATCCACCAAGATCAATTTGGCTTCATCCCTGGGATGCAATGCTGGTTTAACATACGCAAATCAATAGATATAATCCATCACATAAACAGAACCAAAGACAAAAACCACATGATTATCTCAATAGATTTAGAAAAGGCCCTTGACAAAATTCAACAGCGCTTCGTGCTAAACACTCTCAATAAATTTGGTATTGATGGGACGTATCTCAAAATAATAAGAGCTATTTATGACAAACGCACAGCCAATATCTTACTGAATGTGCAACAACTGGAATCATGCCCTTTGAAAACCGGCACAAGACAGGGATGGCCTCTCTCACCACTCCTATTCAACATAGTGCTGGAAGTTCTGGCCAGGGCAATCAGGCAAGTGAAAGAAATAAAGAAATAAAGAGAAATAAATATTCAATTAGGAAAAGAGAAAGTCAAATTGTCCCTGTTTGCAGACGACATGATTTATATTTAGAAAACCCCATCATCTCAGCCCAAAATCTCCTTAAGCTGATAAGTAACTTCAGCAAAGTCTCAGGATACAAAATCAATGTGCAAAAATCACAAGCATTCCTATACACCAGTAACAGACAGAGAGCTAAATCATGAGTGAACTCCCATTCACAATTGCTACAAAGAGAATAAAATACATAAGAATCCAATTCACAAGGGATGTGAAAGACCTCTTCAAGGAGAACTACAAACCACTGCTCAATGAAATAAAAGAGGATACAAACAAATGGAAGAACATTCCATGCTCATGGATAGGAAGAATCACTATTGTGAAAATGGCCATACTCCCCAAGGTAATTTATAGATTCAATGCCATCCCCATCAAGCTACCAATGACTTTCTTCACAGAATTGGAAAAAAACTACTTTAAAGTTCACATGGAACCAAAAAAGAGCCTGTATTGCCAAGCCAATCCTAAGCAAAAACAACAAAGCTGGAGGCATCATGCTACCTGACTTCCAACTATACTACAAGGCTACAGTAACCAAAACAGCATGGTACTGGTACCAAAACAGATACATAGATGAATGGAACAGAACAGAGGCCTCAGAAATACCACCACACATCTAAAACCATCTTATCTTTCACAAACCTGACTAAAACAAGAAATGGGGAAATGATTTCCTATTTAATAAATGGTGCTGGGAAAACTGGCTAGCCATATGTAGAAAGCTGAAACTGGATCCCTTCCTGACACCTTATACAAAAATTAATTCAAGATGGATTAAAGACTTAAATGTTATATGTAAAACCGTAAAAACCCAGAAGAAAACCTAGGCAATACCATTCAGGACATAGGCATGGGCAAGGACTTCATGACTAAAACACCAAAAGCAGTGGCAACAAAAGCCAAGATAGACAAATGGGATCTAATTAAACTAAAGAGCTTCTGCACAGCAAAAGAAACTACCATCAGAGTGAACAGGCAACCTACAGAATGGGAGGAAATTTTTGCAATCTACCCATCTGACAAAGGGCTAATATCCAGAATCAACGAAGACTTTAACAAATTTACAAGAAAAAATCGAACAGCCCCATCAAAACGTGGGCAAAGGATATGAACAGACACTTTTCAAAGGAAGACCTTTATTCAGCCAACACACACATGAAAAAAGGCTCATCATCACTGGTCATCAGAGAAATGCAAATCAAAACCACAATGAGAAACCATCTCACACCAGTTAGAATGGCCATCATTTAAAAAGTCAGGAAACAACAGGTGCTGGAGATGATGTGGAGTAATAGGAAGGATTTTACACTGTTGGTGGGACTGTAAAGTAGTTCAACCATTGTGGAAGACAGTGTGGTGATTCCTCAAGGATCTCAAACTAGAAATACCATTTGACCCAGCAATTCTATTACTGGGCATATACCCAAAGGATTATAAATCATGCTACTATAAAGACATGAACACATATGTTTATTGTGGCACTATTCACAATAGCAAAGACTTGCAACCAACCCAAGTGTCCATCAATGATAGATTAGATTAAGAAAATGTGGCACATATACACCATGGAATACTATGCAACTGTAAAAAAGGATGAGTTCATGTCCTTTGTAGGGACATGGATGAAGCTGGAAACCATCATTCTGAGCAAACTACCGCAAGGACAGAAGACCAAACACTGCATGTTCTCACTCACAGGTGGGAATTGAACAATGAGAACATTTGAACACTGGGTTGGGAATATCACACACCAGAGCCTGTCATGGGGTGGGGGGTTGGGGGAGGGATAGCATTAGGAGAAATACCTAACGTAAATGAGGAGTTAATGGGTGCAGCACACCAACATGGCACATGTATACAAACCTGCACATTGTGCACATGTACCCTAGAACTTAAAGTATAATAATAATAATAAAGAAATGTAAGAAGTGCTAAATTACAGATTTTCAAATATTTAGGAGACATTAATATAATGCCATGTTTTTTCTGAACACTTATTAAGCACAGTTAACAAAAACAAATAGAAATGATAAAGTTTTGTTAATATTTCATGTTAACTCCCATTTTTATTTTAATTAATTTCTGGCTTGAAACCATTGGAAATTTGTTTTTAACGAACAGAATTAAATACATTAGGTCCTTGATAGAATTCTTTTCCTCCAAAGAATATCCCCATCCCCCACTTTTAGCTAACTGTCATAATATGTTCTTTTTTTTCCAGATGCTTCTTGTTCCAGAACTGTATACACAAGTTGGACGACTAAACTGATATTTGCATAACAAGAAAAGTGGTCTTTAGACAATTTGGCAAATATGCTCATAGCAGCACTGCCAGGAACTAACCCCCAAAATAGGATCACAGCAGAGTTGGAACGCCAGTGATAGGGCTTTATTTCCAAGCACACAACCAGAGTTAGAGAACACATTCAAATAACCCAGGCCTTTTTTTATGTAAAAATTTTTAATAATCATGGCATTTCCAATGCAAATTTAAAATCTAGTCAGTAGCTTATTTTATTAAGAGACTTCATGGTTTTGACAGGTAATGATCTTTGCTAGAAAGGTCCCCCTCCTCCTCCTCCTCCTCTTCTTTCTTAGGTCTATTCTTGATTCTGAAATTCACACCACTGGAATTTTATACCACACCACAGTTAAACATTTTTTTCTGAATTTTACTATATTGCATTTTCCTGAAGATTTCTTTAATGCATGCCCTAGTTCTTTGGAGACTTTCAATGCCTGTTTAACAGCTTTCCTTATTCATTAGCAACTTCCTTTAGAATCTAACAAGTCTCTTATGATCCTGGAGTTCTGTCAATTGTAGTAATTTTTTATTGTTTTTATCACACGGTTGGGAATATTTGTTACTTTTTACCCTCACTTAGAAGCTTAATATAACTACAAAAATGTTATATAACTCTTATTAATGTCTTCATCTTTTGTCATTATGAGTGGCCTAGCCCCTCCATAGACAATTTGAGCCTATGATTTTTCATGGAAGAGGGCATAGTTTAGCTTCATGTATTATTATCCTCTCTCATATTTGCTCTATCAGTATATATTGGAATATGGTTGAATTCTATAGCATGTATTTTATTGCTTTCACACGTTTTATTGCGCTTATGTTTGGATTTCTTCTCATCTGAGAAAGGATTGATTTTCTCATCTCAGTATATTTTTAATAAAATCATAGCTAAGAAAGAACATTTCATCCATCTAAAAGCTAACTTCCTTTCTTTTATTTTGTCCTGAAAAATACTACACCCACACATTTTTGCCAATAGCCTAAGACATTTAGCCATACTAATCTATCCTATTGGCTCCTTGGCTTTGATTGATGGACTAACAAAAATAGCTTGCTTGATGTTTCCAGAGAAAGTATCTTACCCTCATCTGTCTAAAGTATTCCTAACATAGGATTGTCAGATTTAACAAATAAAAATATAGGATTTCTACTTATATTTCAATTTCATGTAAAAAACAAATAACTTTTTAGTATAAGAACATCTTAAATACTTAGAGGCTTATCTGAAGTTCACATTTAAATAGGTGCCCTGTAAGTTACCAGGCAATCCTGTCCTAAAGGAATAATATTCAAATCTCTCTTTAGCTTTTCCTCCAAATGTTGCTTAAAAATTTTCTGGGAAAATCATTAGTTTTATCTCCAGAAGCAAGACACTGTTGTCAGAAAAGGATGGGTTTCATTTTCTATTATTTTCATGTACTTGATTATTTATGATATTAGAACTGGGATCTCAGGAGTGGCCTTGTGTAGCAATCAATGGTGGCTGACCATTGGTTGCTCTTTAGGAAAAAGGGTCATAAGCCCCCTTTTGCTCACTTCCCTGCCCCTTGAAATTAACTTATTGATTTAAATTAAAAGCATTGCATGCCTACTCTACGATGAATATTGTGATGTCAAGAATCCCAAACAAGCAGCAAGATTCTGTCCACCAGAAATGTTAAGCATATGTAAACCGGAGGCGGGCGACTGGGAGGTACCAGAATATGCTCTTTGTATTGATTTTAGTACCTGAACTTATGTGCTTTAATTGAGTTATACTTACCTATAAATTGATGCTCCCATCATTGAAAACAGCTTATGCTGTTACAGAATACATTGCGTAAGTGTATGGATTCCTTTACAGTCAACCAAAGGGTAAAGGTGACATGAAGAAGAAAAAATACGCTAACTAAATGAAAATTGGGAGTCATAAAAACATTTTTATAGAACTATAGAAATGATCTAAATCTCTTTTGGTGGGCTTTCTTTGCATCAGTACTACAAATGTTGGATTGTCCCAGCTCTGTCCTCAGACATCTCTGTAATCAGTATCTTGTCAGAGATCCCTGAAGAGGGGTTCTGGAGAGCCCTGGAAGGTTCTTGAGACCTCTCGAGGCAATCCAAAATGTCTTCCCGAAATGCCTTGGCCCATCATTTCACTCAGATATCTATATAAAGTCTCCCCTTAGACAGATCTTCTCTGACAACCCATTAGAAAATAGCAGCCTCTGTTACTTCATCACCTTCCCTACTTCACATTTTGTATAGTTCTGTTGCAACCTGAAATAAAATAATTTAAACCAAAATATAAATAGCACATTTGTTTATATTGGGTTTCCCACACAAGCTCAAAGAATGTAAGGACATGTACTTTTGTTTATTACTTTATCCCCAACACATTCAATAGTACATACCATATTGCATGTCTACAGAAATCGTTTGTAATTTTTTTGTACAATGAATGTATTTTATCTGATAGTTTTTCTTGGCAGTGAAAATATGCTTTTCCCTTACAGCTGCTCTTATTGAAAGACATTACTCTTAAGTGAATTTCCTCACTCCAGTAATTCAAGAAGAAAAAGTGTATATAGAGAAAAAGCATTAATAGTGTTTTATAACTTATTCCTAAAAATGGGTTGATTAAATGTTTATCATTAGTGCAGCAATGAAGTTTCTTTTAAACTCTGAAAATGAGGGCACATTCAGTGACTTATATTTTCAATGCCTTGTGTAGACCAAAAATAGATAAAAACAAGAATCACTAGGAAAGTAATATTGTATAAGCCAATCTCTAACAGAGTCACAATAAAACAAATTAATGTTTGAAATTATCACCATTAGGTCAAATCTGTGTCTTGAGCTTCAAAATACTTCATTCATTCAATGGTTAATCGGTCTCTGACTACTGTAGGCTGGGTACTGGGGAGCCAAAAGAGAAATTAATCACGGTCATCAATTTAAAAACCAAAAACTCTGTCAGCCAAGTGTATGCAACAGTTTTGCAGAATAAACACAGTGAGTTTGGTTTAAGACAGAGAAATTTAAGTTTCCAGAATACTGGGGAGAAAGTGTCTAATAGGATGGTGGAGTTCATGTAGAGATTCTGGACTGGAAAAATGATTTGGCCACCATTAGCATAGGACTAGATGCCACTGAAGTGGCAGAGATCACTTAGAATAAATGGCAAACAAAAAAGAGGCCTTACTTCCTTGAGATTCTTCTGACTAGGAGCCAGACACTACAGAGCATGGAAAATATTTTGTAAGGTAGAGTTACCGAAGACGGCCTTTTTCTCCGAGATATGCTGACATGCTTAATGTGGGCTTTCTTTACAACAATGTGATCATTCCAACAACTACTAGTTCCACGATGTTTTTAGAGTTTACAAATGTATTACTACAGTGAGTTTTATTGTATCTGAGCCTCGTGAGAGATTTACGATTATCCCTATTTTATGCAAAACTTCAGAAAGTTTAAATGAAAGGTCACAAATAGATGATTGATACCTAATCCACAGCTCTTGGATGACCTATAGCGTCAATGTTTTCAATGAAGAGAAGGTGATTTTCACCCCATCCTTCACTTCTAGTTTTTCCTAATTGTTCTATATGACTTTATTGAAAGCTTCACTTCAAAATCAATCTCTCCCCTTCTCAAACTATCTTTCTTAATAAGGATAATTGTTAGGAAGTTCCCACAGCTACCTAACACCCTCTAATTCCCAAGACCTTGTGAATGCTTCTGACTATGAATTTTGAAGGCATTCCAGAAATACAGTTTCAGTTTGATTATAAAGCAAATAACATCTTGGATATTATTATATTTAAATATTTAGAATTATTTAAAATTAATTTTTTGCAAAAAATTCTTGGAGGGAAATGAGAACAAGAGTTTATTTAAGAAGTAGAATTTTATTTCTTTTTCTACAGGTCGACTTACTAACACTGTGGTTCTCCATAGAAATAAATAAAATTCACATACATAAAAAACGGTAGAGAATACTAAATGTGCCAAATAACGAATTCCTTTAAGCATAGATATATATATATACACATATATACACATATATATATACATATATACATACGCACACATATATATACATATATATACACACACACACATACATATACATGTATATATACACACATACATACTTATATACACTTTTATACCTGCCAAGAAAGGTAAGTTTGTCACTGCTTAGAGATTGCTGAAAGCAAAATGAAAGAGTTCCATCAAGTGGTCATATCAAGACACAGCAGTTAGTATTTCACCAATAGAAAGAGGAAAACAATTTCTCTGAAATCTAGTTCAGACATAGATTTCTAACCGAGCTATTAAAATTTTATGCCATGCAACATTAAAAAACACAATTAAATGCATTTTAAACATTATTACTAATTCATTTTCCAATTCATTTTTAAACTGCAAAGAAAATAGAAACTGTGATTTTTATTTTTTATCTTTTTCATAACGAATACTCTCTCCATATAGTTTGCAGTTGAAAATGCGTGGTTATAATCTTAATTTGCATGTTATAGTCATTTGTTTAAATTAGCAGGTAAACCACAGGTAATACTAAACTAAGTATTTGGATTGCACCGAAAATTCAGAAACTAACTACTTGCAAATGACCTATACATCTTAAAATAGTACAAAATAAATACAAAGAAAACTCTACTCAAGGTTGTTTTAAAAAATAAAATAAGTTATAAAACATAAACATGAGTTAACTTGCTTCTTTTAACAATCTATAGTTTTTGCCTTGCCAAATTTCATCTCCTTCATAAAGACAGACAAAAGAGGCATCTTTCTTTTTAAAGTATAATTGATTTAAGGGGTCATTTTCTCATTATTTTGGAAAAACCATCATGGCTTATTTTAATGTTATAAATGCTACTTCTAAATATATATTACAGATTAAGATTTGTTTCTTGCTTAATAAAGCAGTAGTTCATTTAAGAAACCATTGTTTAATTAAACTTTCTGAATATTATATATATATTACTAATGAGATGAGGTTAAACAATAGATTTTTATATAAAACTTATGAAATATATATTATCTAGACATAAAATTGGAAGCAATGTATTTAATGATTAAGATCATGGATTTTGGCATCAGAGAGATTTGATTTGAATCTAATCTCTTCCACTTTTTTTCTCTGTAACCTGGAGCAATGACAAGCGTACTTTGTTTCATTGCACTTTTCTTGTAGATGTTGTGTTTTTTACAAATTGAAGGTTTGTGGCCAGCCTGCCTTGAGCAATTCTATCCACACTATTTTTTCCAACAGTATGTGCTCACTTTTGGTTTCTGGGTCACAGTTCAATACTTCTCACAATATTTCAGATTTTATCATTGTCATTATATTACTTATGGTTATCTGTGATCAATGATCTTTTATGTCACTATTGTAATTGTGGGACACCATACACTCTGCACATATAAGATAGCAAACTTAATTAATATCATGTGTGTTCCCACTTCTTCAGCAGCTAGCTGTTCTTCCATCTCTCTTCTTCTCCTCAAGCCTCACTATTCCCTGAGACACAACAATATTAAAATTAGACCAAGTAATAACCCTGCAATGGCCTGTAAGTGTTCAAGTGAGAAGAAAAGCATCATACATCTCTCACTTTAAGTCAAAAGCTGGAAATGATTAAACTTAATGAAGAAGGCATGTTGAAAGCTGAGAGAGGCTAAAAGCTAGGTCTCTTATAACAAACAGCCAACTTATGAACACAAAGGAAAAGTTCTTGAAGGTAATTGACAGTGCTACTACAGTGAACAAATGAACGATGAAGAATGTAAAACAGGCTTGTTGCTGATATGAAGAACGTTTTATCAGTCTGGATAGAAAATCAAACCAACTACAACAAGGCCCAAATTATCTTCAATTCTCTTCAGGCTGAGAGAAATGAAGAAGAAAAGTTGGAAACTAGAAGAAGTTGGTTGATAATTTTTAAGGAAAGAAGCCATCCCAAAATAAAAGAAAAAGTGCAAGGTGAAGTAGTAGCATGTGCTGATGTAGAAGCTTTAGCACATAATCTGGAAAATCTAGCTAAGATAATAGATGAAATTTGTTACACTAAACAAGAGATTTTCAGTGTAGATGAAACAGACTTATATTGAAAGAAGATGCTGTCTAGGACGTTCATGGCTAGAAAATAAGTCAATGCCTGGCTTTAAAGCTTCAGTGCACAGGGTGACACTCTTGGTAGGGGCTAATGCAGCTGGTAAATTGAAGTTGAAGCCAATACTGATTAACGATTCTGAAAATAGCAAGAATTATGCTAAATCTACTGTGCCTGTACTCTATAAATGGAGCAAAGTCTGAATGACAGCATATCTGTTAACAGTATGGTCTACTGGATATTTTTATCCTGCTCTTGAGACCTACTGCTCAGAAAAAAAAGAGTCCTTTCAAAATATTGCTGTTCATTGACAATGTACCTGACCACCCAAGAGTTCCGATGGAGGTGAACAAGGATATTAGTGTTTCTAAGCTCGTTAACACAACATCCATTCTGTAGCCTCTGAATCAAAGAGTAATTTCAACTTTCAAGTTTTATTACATAAGAACTAAACATGGTAAGGTTATTGCTGCCATAATGACTACCCTGATTAATCTGGGTAAAATAAATTGAAAATCTTCAGGAAAGGATTCACCACTCTAGATGACACTAAGGACATTTGTGATTCCTGGGAGGAGTCCAAAATATCAACAATAACAGGAGTTTAGAAGAAGTTGAGTCCAACTCTCACAGATGACCTTGAGGGGTTTAACTCTTCAGTGGAAGTAAATGCGGATGTGGTGGAATCAGCAAGACAACTAGAATTAGAACTGGAGCCTGAAAATGTGACTGAGTTGCTGCAGTTTCAAGATACAATTTTAATGCATTAGGATTTGTTTCTTAGAGATGAGCAAAGAAAGTCGTTCCTTGAGATAGAATCTACTCCTGGTAATGATGCTGTGAACATTCTTCAAATAACAACAAAGAATTTAGAATATTACAGAAACTTAGTTGATAAAGCAATGGTAGAATTTGGGTTTGAAAGAAGTTCTACTGTGGGGAAAAAGCTATCAAACAGCATCACGTTACAAAAAAAAAAAAAAATCTTTCATGAAAGGAAAAGTCAACCAATGTGGCAAACTTCATTGCTGCCTTGTTAGAAGAAATTGCCACAGCCATATTAACTTTAAGAAACCACCACCCTGATTGGTCAGCTGCCACCAACACTTGGACCAAACCCTTTACCTGTGAAAAATCACAACTTGATGAAGGAACAGATAATCATTAGCATTTTAGCAATAAAGTATTTTAAAATTAAAGTATGTGCATTGATTTTTAGACATACTTCTATTGCACACTCAGCTGCTTATATTGTAATGTAAACATGACTTTTTTATGCATTGGAAAACCAACAAACTTGTATGACTCACTTTATTGCAATGTTTGCTTTACTGCAGTGGTCTGGAACTGAATCTGTAATATCTCCAAGGTATGCCTGTATATCTTCATGTATAATAGGGAAGTAATTCTACTGATACAGGTATGGTAGAGCTTAGATAATGTCTCTTATATCAAGCATCTAGATTAGTAGCTGACTATCATCAAAATGAAAACACATGTTTGTGAATTAATATTTCCACTGTTCTATCTTGTTATTGGTAGGTGAGAGTGGTGGTGAACTTTCACCTCAAATTGTTTGATTTAAATAGTTGAAAAAATATAAACAAGTAAGGAGACAAAAGACAAATGTATTGCTTCTATGATGACAATACGATCATATTTCTTCTGAGTGCTCTATGACCTTCCTCCAATCTAAGCAATATTTCCATTTCTACTAGAAGCCAGAGAGATTCACACTGTTACCCTTCTTTCTGTCTTTTGGAAATTTGCAGTGATAATAAGTTGATTTAAAATCCTTACTTAATATCAAGAACAACTCTTCCTGTCAACATGGTAATAAAATGAACACTGAGGATGAAGAGAGAGAGAATGATAAAGTGCATTCAGTAAAACATAAACAAGTAAAGGATGTGGGCCCAAGGTATATAGGAAGTATTAATAGTTGTACTCCTCTCACATATTTTGTCATGTGTGAAATAATTCAAAAGTAAGATGTAAGTAAACCTAAAAGAAAAATTAAAACTCCCTTTAGGAAACCTAAAAGTGAATAGATTCACACTTCAACAAACTTTTGACGATATGTCAGCAAGATGGAAAATAACTACAAAAGGAAAGCTGCAGATACAAGAAGAAATGTTGAGTGAAGAACATGGAAAGCATGTAGATAAACCACAAGGTCTGTGTGAAATAACAAAAAAATTAAATTTGGGAATACAGAAAGGATATAATTAAAATATGGGACAATAAGTAAGACTAGCAGGTGATTTGATTTTTATAATTCTAAGGTCCCTATGTTATATAAAGAAGGAATAGAGAAAATGATTAATGTAGACTTTAAGTAAATAAATCTGTTAAAATTTCATGGTAACTATTAAAAGAATAAAGAGGGAAATAGAATTTAAATAAAAACTTCATGTAAAAGATGCAGAAAAAGTGATAAAAAGTAAAAGCGATGAAGCAAAAGAGGAACATACAAAACAAGAAATAGGATGGTAATGAATCCAAATATATCAGCAATCCTAATAAATGTAAATAAATTAACTTTCTAGTTAAAGGTTAAATTCAATAAAAGATAAGATCCAGGATTATACTACCGAAGAATCACACATGAAAATAAAAACATGGAAAAACTGATACACAAAGGATAAGAAATTAGGCAGCTTAAATATTAGTCAAAGGAAAGCTGGTGTATCTATATTAATATTATAGAGTGAAGTCTTTAAGGCACAAAGCATCATATAGAATGGAAAACATCATAAAACAATGATAATTATACACTCATTTCAACTTTGATGCCTCTAATAACTTGCCTCAAAACATATAAAGAAGTCAACAAACCCATCATACCAAGGAATACACAGTGTTCTCAGGTACGCACGGAACTTCAGAGAAAGCCGAACCACATGGGGAAGACATAATGCACATATCAGCCAATTCCAAGGAATTATCAGACAGATATACTTCTCTTAGCACAACGAAGTTCAAAGTCAGAAAAAAACATTTTTTTTTGAAAAATTTGTAGATTTGGAAATAGGAAAGCATATTTAAAACATACAAGAAAGCAATAAAGTCTGAAAACCGATAAATTCAACAGTTAACTTAAGATACTAGGGAAAATATAAGAAACCCAAGCAGAAGAAATGCAATTATAAAAACCAACAATAATAATGAATGAAATAGTAAATAGAGATACAGCAGATTAAAACAAAAAGATTAACAAATCGAAAGGCTAATTCTTATATATTTAATATATGTGTGTGTCTAATCTACTCTCAATATTAAACTATTAATCCTTTCTTTCCTAAATATATATCAACAATGATTGTTATATTTTTTCTATTTTTATATTTACACAGGGAAATGTGATATTCACCATGTTTCACTTAGTGTTTTTTAACTCAGTATCATTTTTGAGGCCAATTTTGAGACCCATGTGTATAGAGAGATACTTTATTCCTTTTAACTATTGCCCAGTAATATATAGATTAAATTTTTATCCATCTATCCCCCATTTGCTATCTACTAATAGTATTTCAAAGCACATCCCTGAATTTTCCTATGCATCTCTGTTACACGTTACCCTAAAGAGAAATGACAAGCTTTTTAGAGAAGTGGCATACTCAATTTCCCTAAATGTTGGCAAATTGATTATTTAAATGGCATTTAGCAGAAAATCTAACAAAACATTTTTCTTCACATTAAAAAAGAAATCCTTAAATTGCTTCTTAGTTTCTATAAAAATGGAAGAGTGGAGAAGTATTCAGGGCTTTATGTTTTATTCAATTGGATCAATATCCTCCATAATCCTGTGAATCACCTTTTTAAAAAATTTGTAAAACTTAAGACAATATTTTATAGTTTTGCTCCACATTGTTTGAAATTTAGAAACTTTTATTTCTAATTAGATTGCTATGACATTAAGTGTGTGTGTGTGTGTGTGATTGGTAGGTATATAAATTATCTACTACATGCAAGATATAAAAATATGATAAAGTGTTTGGACCTTACCCTTAGAAAACAATATCTCAATAACTGTGGTGTGGCTGAGATGATGTTCAGGTATCATCTCATATTTGCCTACATTTCTAAGTTTATTTCTACATTGCCAAGTTTGTCACTATAACATGGCCATTTCCTGTATAGGAGACAGATGCTCTTTAGGTGTGTCCATCATAAAACTAGTTTAATAAATCAGGACACATTGAAAATAAAATAAGCCTCAAGCATAAAGCAGGACCAATCCTTGAACAAAGTGTATATTCAATATATACTCCATTGGCTTCAATAGTGAAAATATACTGTGAGCTGTCACAAAGTTGGTAGGCTCTGATCCCCAGCGGGTACTGTGCCTGTCCTTTGCATAACTAGAGGGATTGTTAGTCCTCTTTGCATACATCACGATTGTTAATAAAGTGACATTTGTCAAAATGAGTAAGCACCTGTTGCCATGGAAGGTGCCATAAGCAAGATTATAAAACAAATTGTTGTAGTTGGCTAGGAACCAGGAGGAAGATGAACACCAGAAGAAAAGGCATTCTTTCCTTAATTCCTCATACCCATTTTACAATGCATTGCATACAGTTGTTTATGCAGAACACAGGCTGTTTTCTTTTTTTCTGAAACCTCATGTAACCGATGGTATTTTAAATGAGCTCTAATACAAAATGCCTCACACACTGCTATCCTATGCCTCATTTAACCCATTATATGGGTTCCCTCTTGAAACATTTAGTCTTCATTTGTCTATTTTTCCTGTAACTTATTTTTAGGAATAGAAAAATCATGTCCTGGGAAGCATGTCTTCTGGCACATATTTAAAATACCTAAGGGGGCTCAGGTAACATCAAGACCCTAGTAGGTGCAGACGGGTCCCCACCAATATCTTGGCATTTTATTTCAATTATTTACTATCTTTCAATATGGCCCACAGCATGAAGATTTTGCATATACCAGTTTATTTTTTAATTGAAAATTGAAATAATACCAATACTCATAAAAAAATCCATTCAATTCTATTCAGTAAACAGTCTTCCTCTTCATGCCAGTAGATATCTGTAACTCTTTCCCCAGGTTCCTTATTTAAAGTATCTTTACCAAAAAAAGCAGACAGGCTTCAAATAACCGTCTGACATTGGAGAATGACAATATTTTTTCTTGTGAATTAGCATCCTAGCTAGGCACTGATATGAGATATACTGACATAGCTTTCCTGCCAAATCTCATTCTTGTATTGTTCATGAATAGATTCATTATTTTGGTACAAAGACTTTAAATATCAAGTTTAATTGATCTTTTATATCACACTTCTCCAGAATTTTTTACTGAAGGATAAATTTGTTCCTCTAAAAAGCACAGCCTGTCCCGAGCAGATGCATGCCATTAAAAAAAAAAAAATCACATAAATGTCTTCTTTTGGTTCTATCACAGCCTAACATATGAATCCATGTTTATTGTGGTAATGATTCAAACTAGTAAAATGGGGTATAATTTTTGTTTGTATTATAATTGCAGTGCTCCTCATTTCTAGGTACCCCATACTGGCTATTCTCATGTTTTATGTGAATCTCAGGGCGTATTGACTAGCTCTGTGATCTTGGAAAAAATGACTGGCTGCAAAAAGTTCTCTCATTTCTTCTGCCAATCCCATTCTCTGAAGAGGAAAATGTAAGACTATGTGTGCAAAAATTCTAAGACACTGAGAGTCCAAAGAAAATAGAGAATAGATATTTAAGCTTGAGACCAGAAAGCATTTGTGATTATTAAGACTGAATTCTTGTGACTTTGAGTCAGAATGGCTTGTTTTTAGTTGGAAGTTATCTTCTAGATCCTTATTCTCTGATTATATGCAATTTGGAAATGTCCTACATAAAAACTGCTGCCTAACTTGTCACCTGGTTTTCTTCCAATGCACAGAAAGAACTAGAAGCCCTGCAACAAATGGATTATGTGCACCATCTGGCCATTTTGTGTCGCATACTAAATTTTAAACTAAAAATGCCTTTCTTCTTCCCATACTAGAACATAAGAAATTTGCTATCTTTTCTGGCTTGATGTATAACTTAATTTATTTGTTAATATAAGTTGTTGATGGCTAAAATTGTGTAAAATGTAGTTATACATAATTTTTAGCTTCAAAGTCACAAATTTTGTCACTTTATTATGGAGGAATTGCAAATATCTCTAGGGTATAAACTCAGCCTGATTTCTGGATATCTGTTTTTTTCTATTTGCAACTTCAAATATGTGTGTAACGCCATTGCGAACTCTCAATTTTGTTAGGTGTCTTTCAAGTATATACGAGAAGTTAACATATGCATATTTTATATAATTTTTACATGTAAGTGCATATGAGTTCCTCTGAACTTTGAGAAACTAAACTGTCCAGAAAGGTATGTTTTTACATGTAGCCATTTGTAATTTGGTAACCACAGGAAATGTAAATCTGAAAATAACTATAAAACAGTTAAGGATAAGTATATAGTGTGATTCTTTTCCTTATCTAATATAAATTTTTAAAGCCACAGGAAAAGGAGCCGAAGACTGGACTATAACAGGTTTGGAGGCTATGAATACATAGAATGATACCAATTTATGGAAATACAGATTGATATTAGCTCATGTTATTGAGGGCCTACTCTTTGCCTTTTTTGTGTATGTATGTATGTATGTCTTTATTTATTTATTTCTGTATTTATTTATTTTTAGAGACAGGGTCTCACTCTGTGGTTCAGATTGGAGGGCAGTAGCGCGATCATAGCTCACTGCAACCTCAACCTCCCAGGCCTAAGCAATCCTTCTGCTACAGCCTCCCAAGTAGCTGGGACTACAGGCACGTGCCACTGCACCCAGCTAAATTTAAAAATATTTTGTAGAAACTGGGTCTTTCCCTGTTGCCCAGGCTGATCTTGAACTCCCGGGCTAAAGCGATCGTCCCACCTGGGCCTCCCAAATTGCGGGGATTACACGCACAAGCCACCGTGCCCAGCCACCATTGCCTTTATACATATTACCTCATTTAAATATGCATTTTTCCAATGGAAGGAACTGGAGCTTAGATAAATTCTATACCTCTCAAAATAACACCACGTGGATTTTTAAAAAAATCTTTAAGCATTTACCTACTTATTTATTTGGCTAATGGGAAAAAAAAGCTCCCAGTCACAAACATCCCCCGTCACAAACATCACGATCCATGATGATAGAGCAAAATCAGATATGCTAAATTTAGCCAAATGTATTGCATACAGTAGGTCATCAATACATGCTTATTGAATTAATTAAAATCCAACTTGAAAAGGAAATTGACCCTGTCAAATATTTGTATATTTTATCTCATCAAATTTAGTTGTGTGTGAGCCAAAGAAAACATATGAAAAGTGTTTTATTTTGCAGGGACAGATGTATAAAATATTATCTAATTTTAATATACTAAAGGCATAGTTATAGTTTTCCTTTAAACATCATTTTGACCTTAATGATGTGACTTACTATTTTACCCTCCAAAAACAGTACACTTTATAATTATAATTGCTGGAACACGCCACTTTCTAGAATTACGAAAAATAATTCATTACACATAAAGGCTTTATTTTGGAATGAATAAATGAATGTTGGCTGTCATCGTAATTTGTGCCTCCCGAAAGATTGGTTTCCTACCTCTAGATAGAGAGAAAATAAAATTTAATCTTTAAGAATTCACATTTCTTGTTTGGCAAGAGTTTGTATTGCTACTAATTAGCTGAAATAGAAATTAAAGAATCTCGGCTACATTGAACAACTGGGCTTTGAATGTCTAAAACTGTTTCCTCAGAAGAGAACAGGTGATGTCATTGCATCAAGTCACTGGGATGAATTGCTGAAAGGGAGATGCATGGAAACAATATCGTACCCTCAAAATTTCCATTGAGGAGCACAATGTCTCCATATACACTATTACCAGTTTCCCTTCAGAATTTTCTCTATGTCTGCTTTTAATTATCACAAATTCATTTATCCCCCCTATTTAAGTTCCCCCTCCCTCTTCCCCTATATTTCCCCTTGAACCTATCTTTTCTGTATCCATTGCAGAGAGATCACTTCGTTGTAACTGAATACAGATCTGAATGCTTACCACTTGCAGAGTCCAATTCACAAGAGTGAGGTCTGGTGGAAAGAAAGGGATTTTACTAACCAAAACTAGTAAAGGGGATGTGGCCGGATTCCCATCCAAAGCAACCACTTCAATTTTGGGGGTGAGGGTAGGAGTTTAAGTGTGGAAAAATTGATAAGGAAGGCGCGCAAAATTGTGCTGAGTACAATGTCTGTGTGTCTTGCTCTGGTGGCTATTTTGTGTCTCAGTCCTCCTGAATCACGAGCTGGCAGCATCTCAACAATGGCGGGGTTGTTGACTAGCCAGCCACCTTGAAATAATCTTGGGAATTTTGCAGCTGAGTCTCCAAGCTTCCTTTGTCAGACTCAAGATTAGCCCCTGCAACTTCTAAGAAGGCATATAGACGACAGCATACAATTAGATAAATGTGAAGGGAGTATACATGGTAGGAAAGGGAGGGATATGGAGTCTATTTTATGGCTAAGAGAAAAGGCTTCTACAGTTTTCTTCAAGGTTTTATCTTGAAACCCAAGACTAAAAAAAATAAAATGCATTTTGAAGTTAAGCTATCTGGTTTTTTAATGATTTATAGCTCTGGGGGTCTTCTCTTTTCTAAATATCCCCAAGCCCTAGGATGTATTTTGGGCAATAATTTGTACTAAATATGTGAGTTCAAAATGAGATATTTATTTACCTTGTACTTTATGTTGCAAATTTCCTAAAACTGTAATTTTAACAATCTACACGTTTATATTTATGTGATGGTTTTGTTAATTTCATTTCAACACTTTTCTCCAACAAGTGGATTTATACAAAACTGACAATGTGAATCTTCTTCAGCATCCCCCTTCAACATCTTAATAGGATAAAATGAATCATAATTTTAAACTACATTTCTTAATTTAAAGAAAAAAATTATGTGGACATATTCACATTCAAGGTGAGTATCCAGCAAACAGTAAATCAGGCACGTGGTTATGTTGGGAAATGGTAGCAAAACATTTACAATTGATGCCATATGGCTTTCAGCCTAGTAGGGCCAACTAGCTGTGTTCAATGACTCTGGGGAAATTAAGCTGTTTGAAGGTCATTAATGCTAATTCTAAACCTCTGGGGCAGTGACAGGAAGTTGGCAGCAATATGCAGGGAAACCATACCTCCAACTGAGTGGATAAGCCTCCTTCATAAGTGGACCGAGGATTGTTCTTGTTGGGCCTGTGCTCTGATTTGGAGACAAAGAACCAGGTATAACCGCTATTGCTGCATATACAGAGCAGGCAGTAACGTATATTCTGATCCTGCCATTGTCTTTCTTAAACTGACCAGGAGTCCTTATCATAAAGTTCAAATCCCCTTCCATTATCTTCCTGTTTCAGCTGATACCACTGTCCTCTGGACTAAGCCCCAGGCACATTAAGTTTCTAAGTTGACATTTTTAATTAAGTTTTAAAGACATATTTGGAGAATTTTTTAATGCACAAGTATATGTCCAGCTCAAATAATTCCACTTTCAATGTGCTTTCCTGGGTTTCTTGAATGCCATTGAGAAATTACAGTACATATAAAGAAAATAGAAAAGAAATAGTAATCACTGAATCAATGATTAGCGAAAAAAAAAACAGCAAAAGCTAAAGCTTTTCAGCAATTAAGTTCACCAATTTTCAGTAAATAACTCAAGTGAAAAAAATTAATTTATCTACTTGAAAATGGCTAATGCAGAGTCAAAGATTAAAATGTTGGAAATAAATTTTCTTCTTCCAAGCCAACCTTTAAGGAAAATATTATTGAACTCTTCTGGAACACAAAATCTTTGCAACCAGCATTATTATGTATATTATCCACTTACATTAAATTAAAACTCTATATGCATGAGGGAATGTTTCTTCAAATATTAACCATAAATAGAAATTAGAAAAATGTATAAAATTAGGTTGTATATTTCATTCCTAAGATTTTCTAGACTGGGTTTTCTGAAAGATGCAACACCATTCTCTTGATATTCTACAAATAGAACCACGCTACCCCAGAGCATTGGGTTCAGAACGTGCTACCCCAGAAGATGGCACCTTCACATTTGAGAAAATCACAAAGGAGAAAGGTCTCTGACCTTCTCCAATCCTTCTTCTCTGAAGCAAGCTGTAAAAGAATCTGATCTTCAGCTGGGTGCGGTGGCTCACGCCTGTAATCCCAGCACTTTGGGACGCCGAGGTGGGTGGATCACGAGGTCAGGAGATTGAGACCATCCTGGCTAACACGGTGAAACCTCGTCTCTACTAAAAATACAAAAAATTATCCGGGTGTGGTGGTGGCGCCTGTAGTCCCAGCTACTCGGGAGGCTGAGGTAGGAAAACGGTGTGAACCTGGGAGGTGGAGCTTGCAGTGAGCGGAGATCACGCCACTGCCCTCCAGCCTGGGCGACAGAGCGAGACTCTGTCTCAAAAAAAAAATAAAAAAAAAATCTGATCTTCCTCTGAAGTATGTGATAAGAGCCTCATGTGCCTCATATCTGGAGACAAGGAATGTCACACTGGGACACAGAAAGTAATATGAACAAACAGGCCTTGCTAAGTTCCCCCAGCTTATTACCATTAGATCATACTCCTTCTGTTCAATCATGCTTCCTCATGACTGTCTACTCCCCATCCAACCTAAGCATAAATATACATAGATTTCGCCATTTCTTTGGGTCTTCATTTCTGAAGGTCCACATGTCACATAAAATTTACATTAAATAAATATGTATGCTTTTCTGTTGTTAAACTGCCTTTTGTTATAGGTGCTTCAGCCATGAACCTAGTGATGGATGAGAAAAAAAAATCCCTTCTACCCTACACTAACAAGGAAGGACGAGAGAGAGAATTCTAATTTCTTACCATAGGTATTCAATGTGATGAGAGGGTGGTCATTTGATGTATAAAATTAGGAATTCATTCTAAAACATGTTTGAAACTTTTGTTTACTTTATTGCAGAGGAAGGGGCAAGTTTGGTGCTCCAAATTCCTGTTTTATTTGCCATCATAGAAAGCATTTGAATTTGCAAGACACTTCAGAAAAGTCTGATTTTTTTTTTCACTTTAAATGTGGTATTGTGGTTACTGTAATGAGGTGGCATCGACACTGCTAATACTTACCCTTTGGAGTTTACCCCAAGGCTTTACCATAAGACATCATCCAGATCACTGTGCTTTCTTTTAAAAAACAAGTCTTTATTAAAAAGAAAAGCACAAACTAGACCATCACAAATAGAAATTAGGAATAGCCAGAAACGTATTTAGCAGCGATATTTTTTTCTTTTTTTTTTTTAACAGTCTTGCTCTGTCTCTCAGGCTGGAGTGCAGTGGCGTGATCTCGGCTCACTGTAACCTCCACCTCCCAGGTTCAAGCAATTCTCCTGCCTCAGCCTCCCAGAGTAGTTGTAACTAGAGGTATCCACCACCACACCCAGGTAATTTGCATATTTTTAGTAGAGTTGGGGTATCACCATGTTGGCCAAGCTGGTCTTGAACTCCTGACCTCAGGTGACCCGCCTACGAAAGTGCTGGGATTACAGGAGTGAGGCACTGCACCCAGACTTATTTAACATCAGTTCTAAACATTGTTGACACATTGCAGTATCTAATTTTCTCTAGTATCCTTAATTAATTATATAATGTGACTTTTGAAGAATTCTTATATACATTAAGATAAAGTTCAAGAAGGCCATTAGCAAAGGATTTTAAAAAGAGTAGTTTTTTTACAAAGATTTTCCATTTTAAACAGATTTTTCTTATAAAATAAATTTCTCCATGTCTTTTAAAAATACGAAACTTGGCTCCCATTAAATATGCTCATTTTTAGTTACCCATGGGATACCCTTACTTATCTATGATAACAGATACTTGTCATAATTTCCTGTATACTCCTAATGTCAGAGGTATGTTTACAAGTGGTATCATTTACTTCTGGATTTCATTTCCAGCTATTTAACCTCCAGATTCATGATAAAGCATTTTTAAGATTATCTCTGAAAACAATACCTGCTTTTTATTTACTCAAAATATATCTACACTTAACATAAGTACACTTTGGATAAGCAGTTATTTTTAGGCAAACTTTCACTAAGATAAGTATATGACAACATAAATAATGGAGGATATCCATGTGTAGCTAAAAGTGAAAATATTTACTTTACCTGGAAGATGTGTTTTTTTTAAAAAAAACCCTGAAACAATTGATTTCATGCAAAAAAAGTGCTAAAAGAAAAATGCGTAATCTGTGTATGATAAAAACATTTTCTCGAGCTGTGCAAATGACCTTGTTGATTTTTATTTTATCTAAGAATGATTTTAATATGCAATAATACAACTTACAGCAACATATAACAATGCATTTAATAGTAATGCACAAAAGTAACAAAGCAATGCAGATAAAAATGTTATACTGAACTCATCATTTGACATACTTCCTGTATTAAAATAATTTGCTGAATAATGTCAATTATCAAAACATGTAGCTGCTATGTAGTCCCTTAAAAACTGATATTTCCAGCATGTATATAATACACATATAAGTATATTCGTGTTGAACATAGCTTTAGTACTTTTTATATTTTTTTAAAAAGAAATTGTATGCCTTTTGTTCAAAACCACTATAACTTACTTGACCTGTGTGTGATTTTTATTTTCCGTTAAAATATTTAATTTCCAATATAGTTTGGATGTAGGACAGTCTGCATTTTAGGAAGCAAAAAAATAAATTTTAGAAAGGTAAAATATCAAAGCCAGTTTTGTAGTAATAGTGATGTCTAAAATTTGAAATAGTAGCTGTCATTAAATGAGCACCTACTATATTTCAGGCACTAAACTGGATTCTTATAGACTCTTTAATAATAATATCATACATTATAAATGTGAAATTTTAGACTGCAAAGTACATAATTTGCTAAAAGTCACAGATGTAATAAACTGTCAATCCAGAATTTGAACTTAAATCTTTTGGCTGCAGAGAGGAAAACAAAAGAACGGTAGGTAAATAGCTAGATGAATCCGTTGACTGACAGTCGTATCAGCTTCCCTTTACTGAATGCTGATCTCATCACACCAGTATAACTTTGTAAAATGTGTTTATTATTTCCATGTTCAAAGTGAGTGACTTAAGGCTAAAAATGATAAGAAATGTGTCCTTGATGGCAGCTATCACTGGAAGATCCAGAATTTTAACCAATATTTCACTATCCAGTATTACTCATTTCAAAGCACTCAGCCTTTCTGCTATCACATACAATTTCCACTTCAAGTAACAAATTCAAATATAATCGGTACAAAGTTTATCCTACCCTGAAAATGAAATGTATAATATTCAAGAACAACTTGATGATTCACATCTGAGAAAACATAGTACTCTCAAAGTGACAAATACTGAATAAATAAATATTACCTCTGTATTGGATGTCTAAAAATGAGTAAGGACAAGATACTTCAAGCTGGAAAAATTAGAATGCAAACAAAAGACAACGGAGAAACCAAACATAGCTGGTCACATATGTATTTTTGTAACGATTTTTAAGTCTGGGAGTCTTGTTTCCTAAGCAAACATTTATTTTTTTGTTAGCCAGAAGTTTATATCTCCCTAGATTATGTAAAATACTGAAAAAAGAAATATGAAAACTTTATTTTTAGTTGTGTCATCAAACAGTGCCTTACATATTTGAATGACTACACTTTCAAAAGCTGCCAAACTTTAATTTCTTCTGTTAGTATCTATATCTACACATATTCAACATTCAAAGTAAGGAATCTTGTAGTGTGTGTTATATTGTTCAAGTATTGATGATTTTGTTGCAACTCTGGGAACACTTTTTAGCCCCTGAAGCCTGAATTAGGGGTATCTATATAGAGAGGAAATTATTGGCTTATCAAAAGTGTGCATAGATTCTGTAGGTCAAGTCTATCCATCATAGACTTCCTAAAAGGTGGATTAGATTTGAAGCTCTCCCAATTTATTTTGTTATGGTTTATTGGCACATTCATTTTGCACAACTGTTTATACAAAATAAATGGCTGCTGATATCTTAAGCCCCTCCATTAGTGGAGTCCAATTCACCATCTAAGATAACAAAAACATAGGAATCTTCAGTTCCTACTGCTACCATTACAGAAGGCTCAAGCTGTAGAATATTTGATGCTTTCTGCTCTCAAAGTTCTGATCCAGTCCTTTCTCTTACATAACATCTGTCCATGGCCTTGCTCAGAGGGACCCAGTGCTCATTCAAAGATCCCTTTATTGTGGTGAATGTTTAATTTCTTACTAATATTCATTCAAATGCAATACATGTATAGTTACATTCAGTCTGTGCTGCTATAATGGAATATAAGAGACTGGGCAATTTGTAGAGATTCTTCATGGTTCTGGAAACGGGAAAATCCAAGATGCAAAGGCAAGTGTCTGGTGAGGACCTTCTTTCTGTGTCATCTCATGGTGGAAGGTGAGACAGCAAGAGATTGAACTCCCAGCTTTAAGTTATTTTAAATCAGCATGAATCTGTTCACAAGGCTTCAGCCTTCATGACCTAAACACCTCCCATTGGGCCCCACCTCCCAACAGTGGTTCATTGGATTATGTTCCAACACATGCCTTTTGGAGGGACACAGCCAAACGATAATGATATATAACAGCATTTTCTAAGTGTTCATTTTGATGAATTTTGACAAATGTTTACAGTAGTGTAACAACCACTTCAATGGAGACGTTTCATCCTAAAAATTCCCTTGTTCTATAGATTCAATTTTTATATTCTTCTGAAATTTTATGCTGAAATCTAATACCCAATATAATGGTATTGCGAGTTGGAGGCTTTGGAAGGTGATTAGATCATAAGAACAGAGACTTAATCAAAGGAGATAGTGCTTTTTATAAGAGACCCTGGAGATATCCCGTCCTTCTACAATGTGAGGAGACAAAAGAATGACAGCCACCTCTGAATCAGGAAGTGAGTCATTACCAGGCACTGAGTCTGTCAGTAACGTGAATTTGAACTTCTGGTCACCAAAACTGTGAAAAATAAATTTTGGTTGTTTATAAACTACCCAGTCTATGATATTCTGTTACAGCAACCTAAAGTACTATGTTACCTGGTGCCCCTTTGTAATCAGTCCTCGCCCCCAACCTGACACCTAGCCCCTGTCTACCCCACTCAGATTTGGGTGGCTACAGTTTTGGCTATTAAATAATGTCACAAAAATTGAATCATATACTATGTAGCTTTGATTGTTTTTTATTGAGTTTACTTAATGCATTGGAGATTTATTCATGCTGTTACATATGTCTATATTGTATTTTTTTATCGCAAACTAGTGTTCCATTTGATTATACCTTTACTAATACATGGGCCTCTGGATTATTTCTAGTTTAAGGCCATGCAAATAAAGTTGCTATAAACATTAGCAAATGGGTCTCTGTATGAACATGCTTTTATTTCTCTTGGGTAAACATCCAGGAATTGATAGTTGAGTCATATGATAAATGTATATTTAAATTTAAAAGAAACTTCCCTATTGTTATCCAAAGCAACTATACCACTGATGTTTCTACATATCCTCATCAGTACTCCGTCTTCTGTGATTTGATTATAGCCGTCCTAGTAGCTGTATAGAGCATCTCATTGCAGTTTTAATTGCATTTTCCTAATGACTAGTGGCGTTAAGCAAATTTTCACTGCTTATTTGCCATTGGTATATACAGTGGTTCCACGTTCTCCGTGAGAGATTAGTTCTAGAACCCTGATGGATGCCAAAATCCAGAAATGCTAAAATTCCAACATTGGTCCTGTATAACCTGGGAAAATTAAAACTGAGCCCTCTGCATCCTTGGGCTGCCCAATCTGGGAATACTATATTTTCTATCCATAGTTGGTTGAATCTGTGAATGCGGAGCTCGTACACAGGAAAGGCCAACTATATTTTTTGAAAGTCCAGTTTTTAGTCTGTTTCTACCAGTTATAAAAATTTCCAGTTCGCATATATGGAAACTGTTTTTATGTGGATGGCTGAGGATTCTTTTGGAAAAACATACTGTCAAGAAAAGAACATAGGGATTATAAGCCTGACTCTATAGCAAAATCTGATTTTTTAAAAAGAAATTTTTATTAAAATGTCTAAAAAACACTGGGGCCCTGTTGACATCACTTGGATACCCGGCTGGTATAATCTATGACAGTATAAAGAGCCCGTCTATGTACTCTTCCATGGAATATGAGATGTTGAGGACTTTGGCATGTCAGTAGTTATGTCCACTGGTATTTATTTAGGCAGAGTATGGGGGGTTGCCAGGATTAAGAGAGGGCATAGGGTCAAGTGTGCATCCTGAGAAGCCATAAACAGAAAAGAAAGTGTAACCTAGTAAACCGTGCAGTTCCCGCAGGAATCTGGCAGGAATGGGACACAGTGGGCCCAGCATGGTCTACCAACCCCCTGCCGAATCCTTGAAATTCCTTCTGAAAACCTCCAGAAAGAAAGGACAGAGTACTGCATAGAGGGTTGAAGGTTCTGGTTTCTCCTGGCTCTTGTTTCTGTTTACGATTTGTATCTGTAGTAGTTTCCTGGGACTGCCCTAACAAAACAGCGCACAGTGGGTGGCTTAACCATAAGTGTACTGTCTCAGAGTTCTGGAAGGCAGAAGTCTAAAATCATGGTGTTGAAAAGGTGGCTCCTTCTGAGAGCCACAAGGAAAAAGCTATTCCAGAGAAGTCTCTCTCCTTATGTCATGCAGCTTTGGGTGTTTCTTGGTGTTTTAGTCTGTTCTCCTGCTGCTCATGAAGACATACCAGAGACTGGATAATTTATACAGAAAAAGAGGTTTAATGAACTCACAGTTCCATGTGCTGGGAAGGCCTCATAGTCATGGCAGAAGACGAAAGGCTCATTTCACATGGCGGCAGGCAAGAGAGAATGAGAACCAAGCAAAGAGGAGACCCCTTATCAAACCAACAGATCTTGTGAGACTCATTCACCACCACAAGAACAGTATGGGGAAAACCACCCCGTGATTCAATGATCTCTCACCAGATCCCTCCCACAACACATGGGAGTTACGGAAACTACAACCATGATTCAATTACCTCCCCCAAATCCCTCCCACAACACATGGGAGTTACAGGAGCTAAGACAGACCATATCGCTTGGCTTATCAATGGCATTCTTCCTGTGTCTTCACATCGCCTTCTCTGTATACCTATCTTTCCCTGTGTCCACATTTCTCCTTTTTGTAACTACAGAGTCATATTGGATTGGGCCCATCCTAATGACTTCATCCTGACTTGGTCATCTGCAAAGGCTGTATTTCCATACAAGGTCACATTCACAGCTACTGGAATTACCGCCTCATTATTTGCTGAAGGTACACAATTCAACCCATAACACTGTCAGTCTAGTAATTGTGCCCTTTTAGGTAATTTCTGTTTTCTACTCATAATTTAAAATGAAAGCATCTTGAAATTATAAAAGACAATAGTGCTAAGAGAAAATTTCCATCAACCTATGATTTTAAACTCTTCAAAGTGCTAAGAGAAAATATCCATCAATCTATTATTTTAAACCTTTCTAAATTATTAAGAGTAAGATATATAAAATAAGATAATTTTCAGGACAGCCATGGTTGTTCATGCGTGTAATCTCAGCACTTTGGGAGGCTCGGGAGAGCAGACTGCTTGAGCTCAAGAGTTCAAGACCAGCCTGGACAAGATAGTGAAACTTCATTTCTACTAAAAATACAAACAATTAGCCTGGTGTGGGCATGGTGGCAAATGCCTGTAGTCCCAGTTACCCAAGAGGCTGAGGTGGGAGACCTGCTTGAGCCCAGAAAGTCAAGGCTGCAGTGAACCATGATTGCACCACAGCACTGCAGCCTGGGTGACAGCCTGAGACCCTGCCACATACACACACACACACACATTCAAATAAATGATTGAGTTTACATACCAAAGAGCACCAAAATATATGCTTCAATGAGAAGAAAAGAGTGAGATCTAAGTGGCACTGAGTTATACAGAAACTTGAAAACACGTTGGTGTATCTAAATAATCAATAACCAAAGTAACAGCAATAATAACATTAAGGATAATGACTATTTAGCTTGGAATTTAAAAAACAATACATAATTATATTTACAAATTGCAATAATATAAAAACTGGAAGAGATGGTCATATCTAAAATTTTCTACAGCCTTTAAATTGTTCAGGTAGAAGGAGATGATTGTTTCAAGTTGTACTTTGTTAATGCAACCTTGTGCTTCATTAGTGCTAATGCACTTTGTTCAACATTTAATAACTAAAGAGCAATGAAAAGCGACACAGATTAAATGGAAAAGGAAATATACAAACAACACACCCCCCAAAAATATGCAATCAAGTCAATGAAAAGCAGAAAACAAACGAAAAAAGTAAAGAAGTAAAAATACAGTGAAATTTTATTAAAGATGCAGAAATATATCCATATGTGTCAAAATCATATTTAGTATAAATACATTAAGTTCACTATTAAAAGACAGAGAGTACAAGCTATAATGACAAAGGATTTTTACACGCTGAGGGACATAAAATGATATGCCAAAATTTAGATTGTATAGTGACCTTAATATCTCATTAAATATGCTAGAGCAAAATCTGAAATATATTCAAAAATTAACTTTGGGAGCCCGAGGTGGGTGGATCAAGAGGTCAGCAGATCGAGACCATCCTGGCTAACATGGTGAAATACCGTCTCTACTAAAAATACAAAAAATTAGCCAGGCATGGTGGCAGGTGCCTGTAGTCCCAGCTACTAGGGAGGCTGAGGCAGGAGAACAGGGTGAACCCGGGAGGCGGAGCTTGCAGTGAGCCGAGATCGTGCCCCTGCACTCCAGCCTGGGCGACAGAGCCAGATTCCATCTCAAAAAAAAAAAAAAAAAAAAAAGCTTTCCAGTTGAAATATCTTTATAACGTAATATTGAATTCTCATGGCTAAGGAAAAATAATTTTATAATTAATCAGGTCTAAATAAAATAAATTAAATACTGAAAGGGCAAAAAATTATCTTAAAGCTTTTACACTTCAATGCTCAGTTTTGCTGTGAACCTAAAACTGTTTTAAAATTAAATTATGTTAAATAGAAATAATTATTTGTGGGACATTTAATGTTTCTTGATTAACCCTTGGACTTGTAGAGATTTTAACTTAGAACAGGCATAAAAATTGTAACAATTGTTATTGTGAATAGAATAGAATATTGTTCTGAGAACAGTAAATATTTCTTGAGAATTTCGATGTGTCCGAGGCTGGAATATTTTCACATATTGTTTAACTCTTTTGTCTTATATACTATTTTGTCTTTAAAACAATCAGATGAGGAAAATGAGGCTCAGATAGCAACTAGCCTGACCCAAATCACACAGCTAGAAAGCAGAGGATGCAGGATTTAAACCCAGAACCTGTTTGACTATTCACTACACTCTACCACCTCCAAGGAACGTGGTGCGTATATGATACTTGAGGACATATCAACAGTCACGACTAAGATTTAGTAAAACGGTGGAGAAATGAAGACAATGTTGAAAGAGAAAGAGTTCTAAGCCAACCACAATTAAAGTCTGAGTATGAAGAAGTCATGCAAAATATTTAACAATTTTACAAATGAAGAAGATGAGGCTAAGAGAGAATTCATTGCTTGCCTTATCGGACATCACAGTCCTCACTAATTATTTTAGTTTGTGTTTTCTTTCACATGTCTTGAAACTTGCATCATCCTATAATAGTCACTAGAATTTAGTACTTAATTTTTCTCTCGTTTCTGTGCATCTGTGCATGGAGAGGGATACCCCTGCTGCATGCTGATAGAAACTGACATTGTTTGAAAACACCTACTTTCATTTCCTAAATATGTGACTTCAAATATAACATAATTAAATATATAAATACTTAGGATATTTTTCTCTCTCTTAAAATTTATCTTAGCTTTGCAGGCCATAAGCTCAGAAATATGTGTTCCTTGTAAAAGCCACCATCTTGACCTCTTATTCTCCAACCATTAGCACAGTAAGTGTGCATTTAAACAGTTAACTAGCTATGAAATTGTTGGTAGAGGAGTTCTACAAAAACTGCAATGTATTAAAATCCTGTTTGGTCACAACTTTCTGAGGGAGGGAAGAAAACTTCATATGAGTTATGGCGATGTAATTTATGTTGATTATAAGAAAAAATTTGTTTAGGCCAATAAAATTCAAATTAACAAAGCACATTCAGAAACGAGGTTTAAAACATAAATAGCATGAAATAGGGGAGATTAGAGCTAATATTTTCCAGGAGCTAAATAAACACACAAGCTCATATAGCATTTATTGTAAAGGTTAGAAGAGAAATCTAATTCAATATATTTAATGTACATGTAGAATGATTAGAATCTGTCTGGTTCTTGATAAATATAATCTAAAGAATTAGTTTAGACATCTTTCTCCCATCTTCAGTCAGAGTTTTATAAATTAATGAAATTATCTATTATCATTTCATCTTAGATGTCATAAGACTTTGGAAACAGGGGGTATTAGGGACTAATTCACAACACATAAATAGCTTGAACAGGTGGTACTTAATACCATCACAGATACTGGTCACTGGGTAGAGTTCACAGTTATGGAAGTGAATGCCAATTAGAAAAATGTTCATATCCTCATCACTGAGTAAACTTAAACTAAGTGAAAAGATACCACTTGCCAGGTGCAGTGGCTCAGGCCTGTAATCCCAGCACTTTGGGAGGCCGAGGCAGGCAGATCACGAGGTCAGGAGATCGAGACCATCCTGGCTAACAGGGTGAAACCCCGTCTCTACTAAAAATGCAAAAAAAAATTAGCCAGGCGTGGTTGCGGACAACTGTAGTCCCAGCTACTCGGGAGGCTGAGGCAGGAGAATGGTGTGAACCCGGGAGGCGGAGCTTGCAGTGAGCCAAGATTGCACCACTGCACTCCAGCCTGGGCGACAGAGCGAGACTCCGTCTCAGGAAAAAAAAAAAAAGAATGGACGAATACAAATGCCTTTAATTCCGTTCAGACTTAAGACTTCATAGTTCTCAGAGACACCAAAGAAATTCTTTCCAAAAGTTTTTTTTGCAGAGATATATTTAAAGGCATAATTATATTTTTAAGAGCTTCCCAGATTGTAACAAATATAAGTAACTTCAACTAGCAAATAAGAAATTCATAAATGTAGCTAGCTGCTCAGTATTGCTGATTTGATATCATTTGATATCTTCGAAGTGTACCAACATTTAATGAGGATATAACTGAGTGAATCCTGCAACAGAAATATTAACATATGTGCTAAAATGAGCTATAATGGATATATATATTTCCAATGTCATTTAGAGCAAATACTTATATTAATCAGGCTGAATTATATGACTCCTACATTGAATCTTTGAACAATTGAGTTACAGTGGCAAATAATAGACAAATAAAGAAATGACATAATTAGATCATAAACTGATTTAGTAGTCTTATATAATTTTTATGTAGAGCCTGAAGGAAGAGTGCTGATCATGAAATAGTATCCTAAAAGAATGCAGCTATTACTTAATAATACAAGGAAATCAGAAAATTTGTCAAGGATCATGCAGCATAGTGAGTAGTGATGATTTACATATATCTGAATAGATGATTTACATATATCAGAATAGATGATTTACATATATCAGAACTGATGATTTACATATATCAGAACTGATGATTTACATATGTCAGAATAGATGATTTACATATATCAGAATTGATGACTTACATATATCAGAATATTCATCCCTTAACTTAACTACTCATAGATAACAACTTGAGCATTGTGAAATGTTGTTTTCTCTCTGAGGTATTCTTTCAGATCCTACATACCAGTGAAACTACTGACATCAGCTCCTCCGAAGGGCTCCAGGAGAAGCTGACTCACTAAAGGGTGAAGTTTCTATATCCTGGTGATTTAAGATTTAATCCCCCTAACCCAAACCAGTCAGTGACCCCATTTATCCAGCCCCTGGTCCTCTACAATCCCTTCACCCCAACCAAGTACTCTCTGGAAAGACAGATTTGAGGGTGCTCGCATCTCCTCACTCAGCTGTCCTGCAATCATTAAACTCCTTCTTTACTGCAAACTCTGTTTATCAATTTATCAGACTGTGACTGCACAGCAGTCAGAGAATACAAACACGTGAGTCCTGTATCATTTATAAATATTTAACTTTTATATATATTTAACTTCTATACACATAATTGACTATTTTGTATATTACTATTAGTAGGTAATAATAATATTTATATTTCCTCCATAGGTAGCTTCTGGGGCATTTCTGCCTGGTAAATTTTATTCTTTAATGACAAAGACTAAAGTAAGTAACTTTAAAATATTATTGAGAATTTTTTTTCTATTGATGGGACACTGAATTTGTAGGTAGAAATAAAAACCTAGCTTTTTACTAAACTTAATTTTAAACACAATTCAAAATATAAATATAAAATTAAGAATTTCCAAAATTAAACTTAGTTTTAGAAACTCACATAAGCAAGTGTAATACTGAAGAGCAAAGAAACTGTGGTCTACAAAAAAAATTATAAGTAATTCATGAAATCTAAGGGCTAATTTGTGAAGTAAATTAGGAGGATATTTTATGCTGTAGCACCATCCTAGAGACCAAGAGAATCGCTCTAGGAAAACCTGCTCAACTCCTTTTAACCAGAAATTCTTTCTTTCTCCAGAAATCCCTTTCAGGTAATGCCTAATAATATCTCACTGAACATGTATTAGAAATCGTAGTTTAATTTTTAATTAAATAATTCAGTGAAAATATATTAATTGTAAAGATAAATTTTAACACATATGGGAATACTAGACTTACGGTGGTCATCAACCCAAAATGCTACAAAATTACATGGAATGGTTAGTTTGGCAAAAATAAATATCAACACTACCACCAAAAACCTAGGTTTCAAAAAGAAATACAAGAAGCATTCCAAAATGTTAAAAATTTTTCATTTGTCTACTTTCTAAATGCTCTTTAAAATACTTATGTCATCATAATTTTGAAGTTTAAAAGTAAAGAAATAGTTCTCCTAGTTAATATACTGCCTTAAAGTTACTCTGGCTCACAAACAGAACAAATCAAAGCATGACTTGACAGCCGTCAAATTACAGGAAATTGAAGCTAAATGAAATTGGACACCTCACCTCATCTAAACTCCTTACTTTATAAGAAGGAAAAGCCTCACAAAATGTTGAAGTCGTTTAGCTTAAAGTCATCAGGTGAGTTAGAGATAATCTGAGAACACCACTTTTTTTCTCTTTGTTACTATTCTCTCATGAAGTTTTGCCTGAAAACAGGTCTACTAAAGATATAAGAATTTGTAATGAAGATGAATATATATCATTGTCTTTCTGCTTAGGGTTGTTCAATATTTTCCCATTGATAATATATAAAATCCTACCTACTTTGACCTCCTATCATTGCCTTTCTGCTTAGGGTTGTTCAATATTTTCCCATTGATAATATATAAAATCCAACCTACTTTGACCCCCTATCATTGCCTTTCTGCTTAGGGTTGTTCAATATTTTCCCATTGATAATATATAAAATCCTACCTACTTTGACCTCCTCTCCCACCATTTCCTTGCTATCTCCTAGAACTTCATTCTTGACTCCAAAGCTGCACCCTCCTGCATCAGTTTCTTTTGTTTGAAATCTTCAGCCCTTCATAAATTTCATCCACCAAACTCCTATTTATCCTTTAACTCCCTATTATTTTTTCTTACACTGCCACATTTTCCTTCATTAGCACATATCCAATTTAAAGTTATATAGTTTGAGTTTTTGCTTGACTTTCTGTTTCTCCATTAAAGCATAAGCTCCACAAAAGCAAGTATCATGTCTGATTTAACAGGGTATATTCTATTCTTATAAGAGTGCTGCCACGTAAGTGTCAATGAATGTTTGTGAAATAAATGAAGGACTAAAGGAGTGACTGAACAAATAAAAATAAGTTCTCTGTGTGTATTGTATGTGTGAATAAGATTTTGAGTTTGGCCAAGGCAGTTAATCACATATTAACAACTCATTAAAGTTTATTGCTATGAGGTACACAATTGGTTCAACACCAAATTCTAAGATGAAACAAGGTTTGTGTTCAGAAATATAGTGTCACTTTTTCTAATATCAGTTGCCCTCCAACTATCAGCATGACACATGCAAACCATTGATACGTGTTTTTCTGTTTTTTTTTTGTATTGAAGATACAACATGAAGGAAAATTATTATATTTCTAATAGGAAGTCCTGTTCTAAATGACAACAAATCTGAGCGTGAACACATTTGTTTAAAAGAGAGAGATTAAAAAGATGAGATTCTGTTTGTACAGTATATAACTGAAGAGAGTTGTATCTAGCAATTTGACAAGAAAGGTGAAACAGAACATTAACCTGAGCACACAAGTTCAGCTAATGATCTGGGATGGGGAGTTGTGGGTAGAGAGGAGGACAAAGATGAAAGACAACCGTTTACCCCAAGTTACTCTCCAAAGATGAGAAAAAGCCCTCTTAGTAATGTCTTTCAAAATCTAACTACTTTCAAGAACACATCGATAAGATACAGAGAGATAACAATCAAGTTGGACAGTAACTTAAAAGTCAGATGTCTTTTTAAGCATAAGTAACTTAGAACTGTAAAGTAAAAAACACTAAATGTCATTGACTTTAAAGTGGATACTGAAGAAAAAGAAAACCCTTCTATTAAAAACTAGACTACATGCAGTAACTTATGTAGAAAACTTAGCATAAATATTTATACAAAATTGCCCTACCCTATTTTATTAAAGTATGACATTATAAATTAAGAGAAAATCATTTTAAAAATGAGTTATATTTTAGGCCTTTTTTCTCAAAATGAGTTTCATAAATTGATATGGTTATTAGCATAGGAATTTCAATAATAGGAACAAAGAAACCAAAAGAAAATGTGTGTGTGTGTATGTATACAATTACCTGGCATTCCAACTTCAACATGTTTAAAAATATTTCAGTAAAAAATGTTAGATTTATTTTAAGGTAGTTTGTAAGATATTTATTAGGTTTATTTGTAGGCCTTGCACACTAAGTTAAGCAACACTATCATAAAATAAATTATTTAATAATGAAACAGAAACTCAAAGCTTCATATTATAATTAAATAAACTCTAAAGTATCTAGTAACTTCAACTGTATCCCTAAAATAACATCAGGTCTACAGTGTGTATCAACTTGCCCAGAGAAAACGCAACAATGAAAGAAAGAAAGAGATATCTATTTTTTCATAAAAGATCAACACACTTTGTCCAATTTTTTTGTCCAACTGCTATCAAGTGGGCCAACGCTAATGGCAAATAAAAGAGCTGCCATTCAACATGCATTCTAGTAGTGAATATTAACTGACTACTATGTGAAAGCAGTGTTCGTTGAACAAATAAAAGAATCTTTGCCTGCGTGACGCTTATATTTTGGTCACTTTACATTTTACTGGAGGAAACGTGAAGAATAGAATACCAGCAATATTAACAACATTATCCCACTAGAAGGTCTCCAGTGACTGATACTTTCAGACTCATGTCAATGACCCTATATGATCTTTATATTCCAAGGAGCATGGCAATGGATTTTAACATTTCCAAATTAAAAGGTAATGGTAAAGTAATGATAACCAACACAAAAATGACTCCCTGGAAACGACAGCAACTCATTTCAAATGGCTTTGGAATGCCATTAGGACAGTACCTTTTTCTTTGTAATGCAAAAGTCTCACAATCCAGAGAGCAGGTCTTGTGAATTTTGTGAATTTTGATGAGAGGTAAGGCATTACAGAAAGACCCAAAAGTCATGCTCCAGATTCCGGCAATATAGCTAGTAGGACAGACACAGAGTACATAGTTTTACTACTGATCACAGTGATTTAGAGATTGGAACCCATAGTTCTGTGAGATCAGGCATCACTTCAAGATAAATTTACATTTTTAATAAATGCAAACTTTGGCTCAGCTAAACAAGGTACCTTGGGCTATATTAACTGTAGATAGATAAATTTGGCGTAATTAACCCTTGCACAGTCTAAACATACCATGTGCCAAAAATGATGTAAAGCACTGAATATGTGAGATAAAGTATGATGAATTCCATTGACAAATACAGGCAATAGCTTCCATTTAATTGAGAAGAAACCGTATACCTAGCACAAGTCTTTTTCTGTGCATTAACTTTTCATAATACAACTATATGAAGTATATAGTATAAAATAGTATATGAAACTATTTTATATATAAATAAAGGTGTTTCCAAAGGTTAAGAAAGGGCACGGTGAGAGTGAGAAGCACAGTCTGGGTGGGCAGGACAATCTAGTTGTCTATCTGTGCTTTAAACTCCAATAAACATCATCTCCCACACCATGGCATCTAACTCAGAGTCACATTTCAATTGCCAGCAAATGGAAGCCTCATAAACCCAAAATGTGAACGTCAATGAAGTTCATAGAGCACGCTTTGAGTGCACAGAGTATCTTTGCAAACATTATCTTTTTTTATTACACTTTATGTTTTAGGGTACATGTGCACAACGTGGAGGTTTGTTACATATGTATACATGTGCCATGTAGGTGTGCTGCACCCATTAACTCATCATTTAACATTAGGTATATCTCCTATTGCTATCCCTTCCCCTCCCCCCAAACATTATCTTTTAAGACTTTCACAATCACGCCATGAGATTATTCCCATATCAAAAAGTAGGAAATGAAAGCCTGGAAAGAAGTTATATTGACATTAAACTGCTCTCAAACCCAAGTGTACAAATGATTCTTCTTGCAAAGAAATTCATATTCTACACAAAGTTCTATTTCAAAATGAATTCTGGAATTCAATTAAACACTCATCTGGAAAACGAGAGCTTAAGTGGAAATTCCTCACTGGTATTCAAGCAAATAAATTAAATAATGATATTAAACCTACATCTAATCTCTTATTATTACATATTCAAAGTTTGCTATACAGCTACCACTAAGTTATACATTTCCAGTGACACAAACCATAAAATGAATTTGTTTCTATTGGTACTAGCAAAAAAAAAAAAAAAACCTGCGTAGACAGCAAAAGGGTCAATCTACTAATTTATCTTCTAATAACTTTCCACCCAGGAACATTCGTCCCTCTCATTAGACAGTTGTTCTATGCTTCTTTTTTTCACATTCTAATTGCCTCACCTGAACCAAAAAAAGAATGTGGATCTAGGATCAATACCTTTTGAAAAGTCATTTATTTCATTATATTATTTTTTCATATATCTGCATTATTGCATAGAATACCTGATTGGTCTTATGCTAAGTTTTTCACGTAACATTACCTCTGCAAGATGTTAATAAGTATCCTTCCAAAAATGTTTGAAAAATCTTGGGTAAAACATATTACGTAAGTTCCTGTTTTATAGTTTTCCAAGAGTTTTACTATCCTTGGCCAATGACAAAATTCAAAGCAGAGATACAGTACACAACTTTTGTAAAACTTACCTATTTTTCTTATAAGACTGTGGCTTTGTTTTGTTTTGTTTTGAACTTCTTTTCTGTGATGTGACATGAGACTGTGTGTTGAGTTAGGGGTGGGGACATACATTAACAGAGGTTTAGGAACTGCTTTGCTAAAGCAAGTTTGAGGAGAAAATGGGGAGACTAATACAAGATTTTCCTTTAAGCAGTGGGAGTTGAAGGGGTAGGTGGTTTTTGGAGAAAGAAGAGACCCATTCATGGCACAGGCTTCTTTATGTTTCTGCTCTGTGTGATACATAATGAGGATACAGACATTCACTTCCTCTATTTCCCACCCCTGGCCGGGGGTAACCCAAAGGTACCTGATAAAGACACAGCCTTATAGCTGTATCAAGTATCCCTGAGTGTGTTAGGACTGGAGAGGCCTGAGGAATAAAAAACATACATGCATTAAATGGAACAAATACAGAGAAGAAGAAAACTCAGACATGGTACATTAATTGTGTACCTTTCCTTACAACCCAGCACATCACAGGGTACATGACCTGCTTCCTTTTGACCTGCTTCCTTTATGTTGACTGCATGAACAGGGAATGGGGTTGGGGTACACGTGGGAGATAATTGTGTTTATTATGTACCTGGTATTAATACATCTATAGAGACAATTGGAATGACTATACTGGAGAAACAGCAAGGGAAGAACTGAAAAGGCTAAAACAAATACTTGGTTCTCTAAAAAATACTCCAAAGGATTTCTCATGTCTGACAAATTACATTTTAGTCTAATAGTAATAAGTGACCAAAACTAAGGTGATTTGATAAATATCATAAGGTATTTTATTGTGAAATTGATATCTATACGTATTGCTTATAAAGCTCAGTAATCTGTTCTTGAATTGAGAAATTACTGAGACAACATCAAAAGCTGTCATTTTTGTTTCTATGTTGTCGTTGTTATTGTTTGTGAGGTCAGAGCTTCTAAACTTTATGACTGTTTGAAAGGGGCCTATATAGACCTTGCCTGAATATTAAGTCATGTGAAATGATAAAAAGCTTTCTGATTTATTGGGTTAGACAAAGAAAAAATTGAGAAATTGAGCATCATTAAAATTAAAGACTTTTGTTATTAAAACTGTGCTTAGAATGAAAACAAAAGCCACAGGTTGGGAGAAAATTTTTTCAAAACATATTCAAAACATTTTCAAAACATATCAGATAAATTACTGGTATTTAAAGTATACAGAGAACTCGAAAATAAGAAAGAAAATAACTCATTTAAAAAATAGTCCAAAGGTCTAAATACAGCTGTCAAATGGGGATTTTGAAGTTACTAGTCATGTATCATTAGGGAACTGCAAGTCACAGCAACCGTGAGATATTATTACATGACTATTAAAATGACCAATATCCAAAAGTCTGATGATACCAAAAGCTGGCAAATGTGAGGAGAAACAGGAACTTTTATTCATTGCTTGTGAGAATGCAGAATAGTACAGCTACTTTGGCAGTCAGTTTGGCAGTTTCTTATAAAACTAAACATACTCCTACCACACAACCCAGCAATTACATTCCCGGTATTTACTTAAAGGATTTGAAAACTTACATGCACACAAAAGCCTTCTTCCCATGAATGTTACAGGAGCCTTATTCATGATCACTAAAATCGAAATGTCCTTCAGGAAGTGAATGGAAAAATAAACTGTGGTATATCCAGGCAATGGAATAGTATTCTGTCAAGCTACAGAAGACACACAGGAACCTTTAAATGCATATTGCCAAGTGAAAGAAGCCAGTCTGAAAAGTCTACATACCGTATGATTCAACTACATGACCTTCTGGAGAAAGCAAAACTATGGAGACAGTAAAGAGATCAGTGGCTATTAGGGATTTGGAGGAGATTTGTGCAGTCTAAACATGTCATGTGCCAACAATGACGTAAAGATATGTTAGATAAAGTATGACGAATTCTATTGACAAACACACGCAATGGCTTCCATTTAACTGAGAAGAAACCATATACCTAGCACAAGTCTTTTTCTGTGCATTAACTTTTTGTAATACAACTATATGAAGTTATAGCCTATTTTATATATGAATAAAAGCATTTCCAAAGGTTAAGAAAGGGCACAGTGAGAGTGAGAAGCACAGTCTGGGTAGGCAGGTCAATCTAGTTTTCTATCTGTGCTTTAAACTGCTATAACCATCAACTCAATCTACTAATTTATCTTCTACATAAATTAGTAGAGGAAACGATGAACGGATGGAGCAAGGAAGAATTTTAGGAGAGTGAATCCATTATTCTGTATGACACTGTAATGAGGATTATTTGTCATTACACATTTGACAAAACCTATAGAATTCATAAGACAAGGAGTAAACTCTATTACAAACTACATACTTTAGTCAATAGTAATGTACCAATATTGACTCATCAACTATAACAAATGTACCACACTATTGCAAGATGTTAAAAATCGGGGAAATTGGGGTAGAGGCTGAGGATGACGTGTGAATGCTTATTCACTTCTTTCTACAAACCTAAAATTGCTTTTAAAGAGTCAATAAAAATTAAAACAAGGCAGGGTTTTCATGCAATGGAAAAAAACACACAACTTTAGTAAGTGACTCATAATTATGCTTATGCCACTTTGCTAGATTACACTTGATTAATAAATATAGTTTCATTCTTTATGTTATAAAGCAGAATAAAGTCAGATATCTAGAGAAATTGATTTTAATGATTAGAGTAAAAGCATTTTCACCTCCAACGTCAGAATGAGTTCTTCAGAATCAGTCCATTTTATAGTTAAATCAATCATTGATTTTAAAAAAATATTGAGAAAAACTTTAACTTCACTTTTTCCATCAAACTCAATGTCATGACAGCATTGTCATTTCAATCTAGGATTAAAACCTATTTCTGGACCCAGTGGACTTACTGTGATAGATTCTGAAAATGTCAGACGTTAAAGTCCAGTCTTTGATCTGCTGTCCTCTGCAGTTATCAAAAGGTCAGTTTATCCTGCTTCTTTTCTCTCTTTTTCATATATCTTGCACTTCAGCTTAATATTAGTATTAAGCTAAATTTCTTATTTTATTTTGATTGATAAAGGAAAACAGATTGTTTCAATACAGTTACTGAGAATAAGCAGCAAAACGTACTTATAAAGTACACAAGAGAGCTATAAGATAAAAATTTGTTCAAAAAAAGATTTGGAAATTTTTATTGCATGAATGTTCAAATGGAAAGGAAAACTTTCTGGATTCTTTTTCCACCACACAGGAGTAGCAGCACTAAAGTAGTGAATAATGTCCGTTCAATTGGTAGTTTTCATGTATTTCTGATATCAGAAATGGACTGTTAGTAACTAGTTTTAAAAGCAGAGCATTTTTGTGCATGGCATTCCCCTGAATTCCAAAGCCCAAACTTAACTTAGGCTAATTTCTCTCTGCTGGGAGCACCATTAATTTCTCATAGATAACATTTCATATATATGCGGCATTCTGATGATGTAAAGGAATTCACACATTATGGGTCTACAAGCCAAATTTAATCAATGGCTTGCTTCATATGGCTGAGAGCTAAAAATTGTTTTGGCATTTTGGAAGTGTTTAAAGAAGGAGAAGGAAGGGGAGAAGAAGAATGAGTAGATGAAGGAGAGACAGAGACTACATATGGCCAGCAAAGCCTATAATATTTACTGTCTAGTTCTTTACACAAAGAACTTTTCCAATCTTGAACAAAACACACACATTTTCGTTATGCCAAAAAAGGACTACAATAAGTCTTCACTTAACATCATTGACAGGTGCTTGAAAACTGGTCATAGGTATATATATTTATGGTCACGTGATGTTTTGATACACGCATACGGAGGGATAAATTGGGGATGGTTAATTGGTACAAAAATACAGTCAGCGAAACCCATTTTACCATAGGTTGACATCAAAAGAGTTAAGCATCTATGGCTTTTGGTAACTAAAACGTCAACAAACTTGTAAATAAAGATCAAAACACTTCTAATATTAAATGCTGAAATAAATTTCAGCTATTCATACGTTTAAGATTAATAAAAGCTAGTAAAATCATTATTTACCTACTTATTTCAGTTTAGGGTTGCAGTTGACCGCAGCCTATCCTGTCAGCTCAGGACGCAATGTGGGAACCAGCCCTGGACAGGGCGCCGTCGCATTGCAGGTGCACTCACACATACCCACAGTTACTCAGACTGGGACCACATAGACACGTCAATCAACCTCACATGCACAGCCTTGGGAAGTGAGAGGAAACTGGAGCATCCAGAGAATATCAATGCAGACATGGGGAGAATACATAAGCTCTACACAGACAGTGAACCCCAATTGGAATCAATTTGTTTTTTCTCATCAACATTATAATGAAATGACATTGAATGAAACGTCGTTATTCAAAGACCTGTTGTACTCAGTTCTAAACATTTCAGAATTAAGAGATCTACACACATCCTCTTCTATATAATGGAGTGGGTCTCTTAAAATTTCCTGGCAACATACTCTTAGCCTGCCTAGGAAACACTTTAGAATACAACTGCATTATAATAAATTTTCATATTCTATTCATATCTTCATATTTCTCCCTCTACTTATTAAGGTATAGTCTTGTATATGTAATCCTTCAGTTCCTGAACAAGGTGAACATATGATCTCATGATGTGTGTTTTAATTTCTTAACTTTGTTGAGATTTGGGAATGTGAGGATGATGGAAAGGAAAGAAAGGAATTCAGCAGCTATAAAAGAAATCTGACCTTTAATTTTTTTATTGAATTTGTTTCTTGTTTTATTTTTCCTTCCTTTGCACAAATGAGAACTTCTAGTTTTACAAAGGGTACCATCAACTTTAGGACAAAAATTTGTATTTGTGGCATAACACAAGTTGGAGACACAATGATTTAGAGATTGCATATCAATTTTATCAAATAAATGTGATAAAGTAGGTGATATGCACACACACACACATTTGTAGTGACAAAACCATTGACACAGATACCCAGATGGCACTTAATGTACTTTCAGCCTTAAATTCTTTCTCAAGGACAAGCCATTTGTTTGCAAATGATTTAGCATTCAAAAATGATTAAACACGGGAAAAAATGCATTGCACATAAAGTTCAGATTACAAGTGAATTAAAGTCACACTAATATAACTATAATTTATAATGAATTCAAATGGTTTTCAGAAGGGTCATCTGTGGAAGGTGAAGAGCAATCTGAATTTATTTTTCTGGTAACTGGTCACAGCAATGTTTTCTAGACTAGTGAGTGAGTGCTCATACAGCACCATGTGTGTTCAACAACACATAAAGTTGGATGACAAAATCTACTTTAGTGAGAAGGTAGCTATTTCCAGGGGCACCAATAGTAATGTCAGTTTTGAGTCTTGGGTTTGCTTTTGTTTGTTTACAAGGCGATGAAATGTTTAAGGAAAAAATAAATTCTACCAATCCATGTTGAGTGAACATTTCAATCCTTGTAAAGACCAAAGTCAGCTGCCACCATGCCATGCAAACCTTATAGTACATGACATGTTAAATCGGTAACCTCGAAAGGGACTTCTGAGAAGCTATGAGTAAAAGGCACACACAAAATGCCTCTGAGATGAATTCACAAATGAAATGGAAAAGGATAACTGTGTACATCCAAGAAGAATAGTAATTAACAGAAAACAAGAACACTTCTAAATTGAAAGAATCCCTAAAGTAAAAGAAGACCAAAGAAAAAGAAATAAAGATGAGAAGTGAAATGAGGCGGAAATGGTGAGCGACAAGGAGATACACTGAGAAAAAAAGTAGCTAAAGTTAGTGTGTTATTATTTCAGCAAAATTAAGTATATCAATACTGAGAAATATGACTTGAAATAGATTCAGTACCTCAAGCAGAAACATAAACAAATAACATCTGGGTTTTTCTTTTGATAACCAGTATTTTAAATACAAAAATCTAAAAATTTTATCTTTGTGTAAGAGTTACACATTTATCATACCAATCAATAACAAAAAGGCGCTATAAATACTGTATGGAAATAAATGTCCTAACAGATGTTAACCAGACATCAGTCTTCACCGGTAAGGATTAGATTTGAAGGTGTTTGCAGATAATTAAAACTTGTTTTTATAACATAACTTAGCAGCTAAGTAGTATAATGAAAATGGGATATTCAAATTATAAGATATAAAATATTAAAGATAGAAGAACATGTTTATTTTTTCAATATAAATATTGTTACAGCTCAGAGAAACAGTATGAAATCTCAGGGCTCATGAAAGGCCACATTCTAGAGATAGTGATTGACAGGTATGGTAATTCCCCTACAGCGTGGTGCCTGTTGTCATGGAGTAGCATGTCTCCTACAGGGTACTACCAGCAGGTTCAAGTAGGAAGAGCCAATAGTCCATGTGAGAAACCCCGGAAGGCTAAAGATAGAAGGAAATATTTGTGCCACGTTGAAGAGCAAGTTCACCAGGTGAATTGGCATGTGGCTAGGGTACAACTTCCCATACATATATAAATAATGAAACACACAAAAAATTATCAGAAAAGTATTTTATTATTATTAGAGTCACGATTAGCACTCTCCTCATCAGGAGAGTTTTAGGTTTTTTTCTAGCCCTACTCTATACTTTTTAAACACAGTCTCCAAGTTTCAAAATAAAAGTTTCTTATTTTTAATTCAAATCTCAATTAAAATAAAACAAAAACCGAAAATGTAGAAGTTCCTTATTTTGACCATCTATATATCATACACAACAAAAAGACTGATAAAATTCCACTAAACACAACAGCTAGATCCGTATTCCCGTTACTGCTTAAGCCCATTCCAATAAGGATTTTATACCAAATCTGCCCTTGCCAAGGCTACCTGGGGCCTTCATTTTATTATTTGCAATGGACAATTTTAACTTCACATCCATGTTGGCTTCCTTACATCCTAGATGCACATACAGCCAGATTTTTTCCCATCAGATGTGATTTGATCCTCCAACTTCGGAATGGCTTGATGACCTCCTCTTTATCTAAAGATCACTTTAAAAAGCCTGAAGTATTTGGCTCTTCCCTAAATCTTTGGCCAGATGTAATGTCATCCTCCCATTGGCTTTCTTTGTCCAAACTACATTAGCCTTATCTCAGATCTTCAAACAAGTTATATTTCCTGCCTAAGATCTTTCTATGAGTGAGTGAAAGGTGTGACGAAGATAGTTCCTCTTTGCCCCCAAAGGTTTCATTGATCACGCTGATAATGAATTTACTGTTATTTTAATCTCTTACTGTTATACTCAGGCTTAAATTCTCTACCCTACACACTTCAGTTGACATAATTTTAATTTCCACTGTGATGCTTCTCTCTCTTCTGTCAACACTCTCTCCTCACAGGGTTTCATCCAGATCAGGAGTCAGTAACATTTTTGACAAAGAGCCAGATAGTAAATATTGCAGGCTTTGTGTTGCCAAGAGGCAAATTTATGGAACTTTCCCTGCTGAAAAATTTCCCTGTATTTTACATTTTAGACTTATAAATGCCACACGTACTTATAACTCATGAGCCATACAAAAATAGGTGGCAGACCAGATCTGGCTCATGGGCTATAATAGTTTTCCAACCCCTCACCTAGATTCATGACTTTAGGCATGCTCTATAGGCTACGATGATCTAACTCACATCTCTAGCCAAGTCAACTTGTCAGTGCCTACTTGATGTCTCCACTTGGATTCTAACTAGCGTCTTAATTTAAGATTAAAAAATGTAAAATCAATCACACATACGCACCTACCCACACCTCTGTCACTTGCAAACTGCCTCATGTCATCAAGACTTTGCCATATCACTAAAAGTGACCATAATCCCCCATGTCCCTAAATCCAAATACCTTGATATAATTCTTGCTCAGTAAATTCAATCATCTTCAAATCAACTTCCAATCTCAACTGATTTTCTCCAACTTTATTGCTACACTCATAATCCCAACTACCGTCATCCTTCAACTGGACAGGTGCAATAGTCAGCTAAATGAACCCCCTTCCTTCACTAGTGTACCCTTCCCCAATAGTACACCCTCCTAAGAGCTAACCTCATCGTATCACACATCCATCATACACTTTTCAATGTAGTTAATTTATATTCACATTTTGATATAAGATCTATATTTGGTCCCTGAGAACACTCATGTAATCTCTCTCCATGCTCTTCCTTCATGGACATTCCAGCCAAACCGGCCTTCTTTTCTTTGTAAGAAACTATCAAGCTCTCTTTTTAAATTACAGAATCTTTATATCTGCCCTTCTTTCTGCTCAGAGCACCCCAGATCTTCAAAGTACCTTCCTATTTGTCTTCACTCAACTCTCAAATGAAATATTACCTCCTCAGAGAGAAAAATGCTCTGAAATACCTACAGCCAGATCAGTGCCTTCCTCCTTGACAGTTTTACTCAGCCATGTTATCACATGTAATCTTCTTCGTAGTAGTGTACTTTATAGCCCTTCACACCATTGCTTTGTTTAGGTATTTGTATGTCTTCCTCCTCTTTCCCTCCTCACTACAGTATAGCCAATTGTGTCTTTGCCTTCTTCACTGCTATATCCCCTAGTGCCTGGTAGGCTTTCTATAAACAGCCATTTATTGACTTATTGACTACATGTATATGCTAATCCTTTTTACTAATTGTTGTTACACTATAAATTTCTCTTCTCCCTCTCTTCGCTTCCCTCTTCTCATGTCCCTTGATGCTTCCTACTCAATATTAACATGGACATCATTTTGTGTCTTCAGCATTTCTCTTTTCATTATATTATGATAGGTTAATTTTCCTAAGAAAACACTATTTTGACAAAAGCAAAGCATTAAAGTAAAGCAGCATAGGATCAATTTTTTCCTATTGAAAAGGAAACACCATCTTTCCGAGAAGACAATTCCACCAGGAAACAAAACAAACACACACATTTCCGGTAAGTCCTAGTTCCCAAGACTTGAAGCCAGTATGTTTTTCCACTTTCAAGTATCCTTGACTGTAGAGATAAAAGGTATCCACTTAGAGATATTAACTCATTACCACTGCCTAAATTTGGTTTCCAGAAACACAACTTAATATGACATCAATGGATGTGATAATCATTTGAAAGTAGCTTTATCAAAATCATCCAACAGAACAAGTTACTTTCCTAATTAGCATCCTCGGTTAAATACCTAAATCTGATGAATAATAAGTTATGCATTATGCTAAATTGCATTGGCTCACTATCTTAGAATGCTTTCAAACTAATTAAAAATGAGATATTCAGTGATGAGAAACACAAAAAGATAAAAACCTATTTCAATCAGTTTAAATTAGAATTTAACATTTCTTCAATACGATCTTTTGTAGTCAATTGCAAGAGTAATAAAGCAAAATTATTGAGTCTATAATAGTGACCGTTCAAAATTCATAGTGAATTATTAAAAAGAAAACTAAGGTCCCTGCCAACTTTCCACCTCACTTCAAAGCATAGCCAAGGTCATTACAACAGCAAGTAAAAGACTCCACACAATTCCCACTTCTTCGCCTCTATTCTGTTACTTCTAGAATCTTCTACTACTCCAAATTGTGTGTTTGCTCCAGACTCAGCAGTTCTCACCACCTTGTTCTTCCAATTGCCATCTTCTCTGTGCGGCCTTTCTTGACTACCCAGTTAAAAATTATCCTATCAAAATTATCTGATCCCCATCCAGGATTACTTTTCACCATCTAACTTACGATACTTTGCATATTTATGTGGCTCATTGTCTGTTATCTGTCTCCCTAAGTTAGAATGCGAGCTTCATGATGGCAGAGTTTTGGTCAATTTCCTTCACTCAATAATTCCTGACCCAAAGTAAACACTTCATAAGTATTTTTTGAATATACTAATATATAGTCCGAATTATCAAGGAACTTATAAATAAATAAAGACACAACCCAGCATATAGTGCAGCTTGAGAAATATTGATAGTGTGGTACAGGAGGAGGTATGTAAACTATGAGAAGCAACAGTTAAATAAGAAGCAATCCAGAAAGACACACAGTGTGGGTGACATCTGAGTTAAAGGACAGAAGGTAAGAAGATAACCAGATGGAGAAAAGAGAGGAAGATCTTACAAACAAGCATCAGAAGTTACCATAAGAAAAGCAAGTACAAAATCATCAGAAGAAAAACAATTGCATCCCAGTTATTACCACAAACATAATTAACTATGAAAACCCAGAACAGTTCATGCTTTGATAATGCTAAAGTTGATACGTAGATTAAGATGTGATATAACAATCTGCAAATCTTAGTTTTCAGAAAACCTTTTTAGGCAAGATATGATGATTTAAGGAAGAAAAGTTGCTGATGGATGAGGCATGTTGTCCCTTAAAGACAAACACTATGAAGACTGCGTACAGCCTTTATAATGGAAAGGTGCCACGTTTTTTCTTTTCTAAGTCCTTGGAATCTCAGTTGGCAACTTTGAAATTCATGTGTAATTCATGAGTTTTTTAAAAGAAATGTAATAAGTAACACAAGTGATTCTAGAGCTTGTCTTTAGGCTGAGGTAGATATTGGCATTATAAATTGAAGTGCTAGAAAGGAACAATAAGAATTAAGAATAAGCAGTAATTTCTGCCAAGATCTGTGGCACCCAGTCTCACACATAAGGCTTTTTGGAATCTCTTGGTTTCCAAGGTTCAGGCTCTCATACTTTAGTTTGTACATAAAGGACTTAAGTTATTCTTAAAGCACAGTTTTAGCACTTCACACCAGGAGATGGTTATGAGACTGATCACAGGATAAAGTGAAATAGGATGTGTGCCTACTTGTAGAAGGAACCTCGTTCCTTTTGCCATTCTATTCCTACTTTTCTGGCAGGAAAGTCCTAGAAAAAATTTCATATACAGATTAATTTTAAACAATTTACATTATATTTTACTATTATTAGCTTCTAGAATATCTTAGCTTAGGCTGGCCCTGGTGGCTCACACTTGAAATCTCAGCATTTTGGGAGGCTGAATTGGGCGGATCAACTGAAGTCAGGAGTTTGAGACTAGCCTAGCCAACATGGTCAAACCTAGTCTCTACTAAAAATCCAAAAATTAGCCGGGTGTGGTGATGCGTACCTGTAATCCCAGCTACGCAGGAGGCTGAGGCAGGAGAACCATTGAGCCTGGGAGGTGGAGGCCGCAGTGAGCCAAGATTGTGTCACTGCACTCCAGCCTGGGCAACAGAGCAAGACTCTGTCTCACAAAAACAAAAAACAAACAAACAAAAAAAGAGTATTTTAGCTTATATATTTCTCCCATCTGATCTTACCACTTTACTTCTTTTTTCCTGTTTATACCAATTATTTCTATTCCTCTTTACATATAGGCAGAAAGATAAGACTAAAATGTGTCATAGACAATGACATCTAGTAAATTGACATATTCTTCATGTTTAATTCCACAACAGATTTCAAATACAACCAAAATCTCCAAATAAAATCTTAATTCTAAATTGAGTGCTTGTACAGTCTTCAAATATGTTCAAATAGAACATCAAAGCTCAATAAAAATAGTTATATCACTTGGGATGGTGTTTAAAATATTTTTTCCTAAATAAATTCAGCTTCAGAGGATGAGAAAACCTTCGTTAGGAGATGTTTTAAAGAACAAATTAAGTTAAATGTGAAGGAAATCATACTTTATTTTGTTGAATAGTAAGATTTTTTTGTTGCTATTGTGAATTAATGCCATCCAAATATTGATTCAATTTAGTAAAAGAAAAAAGTCTAAATTATCAACTTCTTTCCTTATAAAAATGAAATATGCTATAACTTGCATTTTTTCCATGGCAATGACCCTGATGATCAGAGAGGTTAAAACCTAAAAACATTTAAAATCATCTAATCTAAATTATAAAAAATAAATCCCTTTCTTCAGAAAAAATAATTTTTTAAGGAAGCACTCAAAAACCAATCTCTACTAGTAGATATACAGCATACACATCTCTTACTATCTCCCATGCAGACTGCATAAAAAGGCGTGCTGGCTACTTTTAAGAAAACAACATTCAGATGTCTGGAAAGTATCTGAAATGCATGATTAATCTACACAGATAATTTTCTCAAGAAACCAAATTTTGAAGACAAGTAATTCAAAAGTCTATTGTCTATAAAGTAAATCCGCTGGTATTCTTAAACTGCTGTAATCCTTTCTCTGTTTACCTTATAGTGTGCACCTCTCAAGCTATGGGAATGCATGTCATCTCTAAGAACAGCTGACTTCTTTTGTAGGAAAAAGCTGTTGGAAATGACTGTTAGGATTTCAAATGTTTGGGAGTGTGTATTCATGTGGGTTTTATGTGTTGAATATTTGCATTTATAATTTTAAGATGCTTAAATCAAAAACTAAAATGACCTATGCAACATAATTCTGCCATAGGATAAATTAAATTCAATTAAATGTTCCCATACAAATTATTATCTACCACAATGTAAAAATATTTATATATCACAAAGATGTAAGAAACACTGACTTCTATTATGCAGCAGAGTTCAATTTCACTACTACTTAGCTTGATGATATTTTAAGGTCATGTCTCTTGGAATACACATTCAATATTCATTGCCAAGTGTCTGAGCTCACCTCTCTTGAAGCAATATTCAATTATCAAATGAAAATAATTTACCAAGCAACCTCACAAAACACAAACTCTAGGTAGCATCAAGGTTTTTCAAAGTGATTATTCCTTACTGGTCGCGATCCTAAGATATTAAAACTCATAGATCACATGATCTGAGATTTTCTAATTGAAAAGCTGTAGCTGTAAACCTTTCATTCAAAGTCGGATACTACCTTCAGCCGTCAAAAGAATTATGCAATCACTTAAACTTCTGGAATGAAAGAGAAAATGAAGGGAACAAAAAAAGTAACTGAAATGCACTGAGAAATGAACATAAGGAACCAAATGGAGGCAAAGACAGAGAGAGAGAGAGAGAGGGCTGTTTATCTAACCTTCCCTTCTTGAGTTGGTTTTCTCTGATATCTCTAGAGAACAACTGGATGGGTAACAATGAAATACAAAACACAAGATATTGTCTTCCTATAATTACTTGTAATGATTCCAGGATGGCATAATTTGAGAACCTGCTAAATAGGACAACAAAGTGATCTGCTTTTCCAAAATTTTGCCCCTTACCTTATATATTATTTCATGGTGAAGATCAATAAAACTGAAAATTGGAATTGCCAGATATTATCAGATTTTATTTTTTGAATGCTTAACAGCTGACCCAAAATCTGGTCATAAAAATGGAAGTTAAATTAAATTGTCCTCAAAATTTAAGTTTGCTACATTTGTAAGAACCACTTGCTTCTTCAAAATCTCAAACTTTCTCATATCTAGCAGCAAATTGAAATTAGGAATTTAAGCATGTAAATTCATCATGGAAACCAAATTGATTAAAATTTTCTGTGTATTCATGATAATGTTTAAAATTTTTGCTACATTTAAACCCTAAGTTAGTTACAAAAACCCTAAAATTATGCTTGTTTAAAAACTTGGGCTAACTTGCTTTTGAAAACATACTGACATATTCGTTCCATTCTTCTTATAATTATTTTTTTGTCACTCCCAAGCAGCACACCATTGTATATATCCCCAAAACGGCACTTCTTTGTTAAAGCCATTAAGACAGAAATATTTTTGAGCCAGATGCAATGGCTCATGCCTGTAATCTCAGTACTTTGGGAGGCCTAGGTTAGAGGACTGCTTGAGGATAGGAGTTTTTGACCTGCCTGGGCAACATAGCAAGACCCAGTCTTTACAAATGAAATGAAAATAAAATATAAAATAAACTGGCTGGACAAAGTAGTGCACACCTGTGGTCATAGCTACCAGGAGGCTGAGATGAGAGGACCATATGAACCCAGGAGTTTGGGGCTGAGAATGAGCTATGACTGCACCACTGCACTTCAGCCAGAACTATGGGTTGGTGAGTTAGAAATAAGTTCTCAGTTCTGAATATAATAACTGCTCCTGGCACTACCCAGAATGAGCTGGGTTTTCTTTTGCCTCTCTATAGTCCCTCTTCCTCAGGAAATACCCCCATGGTTCTGCCCGCTATGCTATTAATTACACCAATGCTTATTATATGTCAGTTCAGTTTTATCTAGATTCTCCCAAAGTCAGTGCTGAACTTAGTTGTTTGAAAATGTATATATTGTAATAGTTACCAAAAAGACCAAATACAGCTAGATATTTATGCTATTTGTTTTATTTCCATCGTAGGTATATTTCCTTTTAAAATTCATATATATCTTTCTCTAAGGATTGTCTCCGTTTTCAGATGTTAAGCACTTTCTCATGCACACACCACCTAAGCAGCAAAGACAGAGTCCACGTCAGGGAATGTCACATTCAGTATAAGTACCTATCATTCTGTAACTCAGAAGTAGGAAAATGGATGTCCTCAAGCAGATGCTTTTCTTGACAGATACAAAAATTTGACAAGGATCACTGACTTACTTCCAACCCACCATTCATCCCTTTTCTCTTATTTTGACCCTAAGGGTCCCAGAGGGATAATGGCACTACATTCCTATTTAGAATTCAGATTTCAGATTGCATTTCTTATATCATTGTTTATAAGTAGTGGTTGCACACAGTCGCGATAATACTATGACATTAATCTACATTCCTCGTTAAATTGATTTTTGTCTTCCATTTTTGAGCTTAGCTACAATTTCTCACACGGTTTCTCTAGGAAGATTCCCCAATGACTGAAACATTTAGAACATGGTCCATTCATAAATACGACACTGGGATTCCCCAATGACTGAAACATTTAGAACATGGTCCACTCATAAATACAACACTGGGATTCCCCAATGACTGAAACATTTAGAACATGGTCCATTCATAAATACGACACTGGGATTCCCCAATGACTGAAACATTTTGAACATGGTCCATTCATAAATACGACACTGGGATTCCCCAATGACTGAAACATTTAGAACATGGTCCACTCATAAATACGACACTGGGATTCCCCAATGACTGAAACATTTAGAACATGGTCCATTCATAAATACGACACTGAGATTCCCCAATGACTGAAACATTTAGAACATGGTCCATTCATAAATATGACACTGGGATTCCCCAATGACTGAAACATTTAGAACATGGTCCATTCATAAATATGGCTTTAGGATTCCCCAATGACTGAAACATTTAGAACATGGTCCATTCATAAATATGACACTGGGATTCCCCAATGACTGAAACATTTAGAACATGGTCCATTCATAAATACGACACTGGGATTCCCCAATGACTGAAACATTTAGAACATGGTCCATTCATAAATATGACATTGGGATTCCCCAATGATTGAAAAATTTAGAACATGGTCTATTCATAAATGTGAAGAGCTTGTGTAGAAAGTATAATTTACTTATCCTATTATGCTTAAGAAATTATGTGAAATAATGTGAAAATAATCTTAAAACATTTGCTTGCATATTTGCTGCAAGAGTCATACTTCATTGATACTTAATCATAATCTTGGACATGGTGGGTCCCAATAACCAATATTTAATGCAAGTCTGTAAACTTAATAGAGAGAAAACCTTATTTATAAATTTTCATGTGTTCTTTTCTTGACAATAAGGAGCTGTGAGATTTGTATTTTAAAAGATACTTAGTAATAAAAACTTTAATTTTTAAAACTTTTATTTTTAAATTCTGCTTAATTGCATAAAAGTTAAAAGGTAATATTTAATATATAATGAGGCTTATTGAGCTAGATGATGATATGCAGCTTGGGTTATACTTGCAATTATAAGATTTGCTCATTATACCTAAGCAATCTCCTTCACTCAATCTAGCTACCACTAAGGAAGCAAAATTCCCTGAATCATAATATCAAAGCATTCCATTATGTTTTCTATTAAGTTGTTTTGTTCTTTGAATCATTGTCTATTTTAATTTATCCTTTTAGAAAGAAAACAAATTACTTAACTTGCATTTCCCACTAGAAGCTTCACTACAGCTAGACTTGGAATTGATTTCAGGCCATTTTTTAATAAATGATGGTCCCTAGTGAAAGATAGAATACTTGAGCCATCAATATTGAGTAAATAAAAGGGTTTGGGTAAATAAGAGAGAAGATACCTATTTTTCTCAAATATTTTAAATATCTAATAACCTATTCCTCATCTAAAACAAGCCACAATTACTGGAAATGATGGTCAGAGGAAGGTATTAGCAACCCTGTGTAATACTACATGTCATGTTGGATCACTATTACAGAGAAACAGTTGTCATGCTGCATTTTAGTAATTCTACACATCACCAGAGAAATAGACAACTCTTATAGCCACAGAAATCCAACGTAGCTACTGTCTACATATTCTTGTTTTAGACCTTTGGTGAAAAAAACTACTACGTGTATTGAATATATTTTACATTAGTTTTATCACAAAAAAGAAAAATGAGAATTCTATTAGATGCAAATACAAATTCTGAATGACAGGAAAGAAAAATTAAAATCAAAGCTGATCTTAATTAACAAAATGTATTATCTGCTTACATGTATATACAACTGTTCATATACAAAGGCACAGATGCATTTGTGGTTTTGAAAAAATATCTATTTCATTTCAAATCTTCATTGAACAATATTACATATGGCAAGAAAACTGATCTTTTTGAAGGATCTTTTAAAAAGTGTTAAACTTTATTAGATACTCCAAACTAGCAAAGCTCAACTTCATCACAATTATATAATAACACTGCACACTTTCAATTTTATCTGGAGAAATATACCTATCCCTTGAAATAACTCTGTAAACTTCCTGCTCACAGATTTCATTTCAAGCCTTGAAAATGCAGAAAATCAATGCTGAATACACTTGCCCCGAAAGGAAAAGAAAATTTCAGGGGTGTCAGGATGTTTTATCACATAAAATACAGAATTGCAATTTGTATCTGAGCAGGCAACACACCTCCAAAAATAATACAATACTTATCACAAAATACATTCACAGATACTAGATTTGGCACAAACCACTCCATACAGCTATTGATGAAATCAGTATTGAAAGCCTTATTCCAAAATCTATGGCCCTTTTCTACTCTCCAACTGACATTTCAGGATGCCACAACCTTGCAGCTCCACTCTCTCATTAATTTCCCCTAAATACACTTGGCAGAAGAACGAGAAACGTCACATTTTTCATTTAATTTCTAAAGAACATCACATCCTTTAAGAATAGGTTCTTGAAATTTTAAAATGTAAAACATAAAAACCCTAAAGAGACAAACATCCAAAAACATAAAAACCCTAAAGAGACAAACGTCCAAAAACTTTTCTTCAAAATCACAACAACTTTATATGCTACATGTTCCTGTAAAATACCACATACACAAACTCACAGGCACACCCACCCACCCAAAACACACACACTCCCATATATATGGCCTCGTAATACCTCACATATATATACATATCATCAATTACAACAGAGAAAAGCCAATTTCAGAAAGATGGCTTCAATTTTGATGCATTTACTCACACCTAATTCTATTTCAATTTAACTGCAGAGATATTACAATACCCTGTAACAAAAACCTGACGGAAGATTGTAACAAATTGCTTAAACATCAAACCAAAGACTAAACATAATTTCATCACAAAGTGAAATTCGCATCCAACTCGCAAAGAATTAGAAAATCCTTGCACTTACCTTGGCCTTGTCCATTCCCCAGATGACCCCAAAACACCACCGTCATCATCAACAGCCCCGGAGCCCACGTCCACATCCTTCTAGTGACACGCTCGTGTCTTCTGGCCATTGCATCTTAAACTCTGCATATTCAGTGGGGTGGATGTGAAAGTACAATAAATTACATTCTTAGAGAAATACACTATGACTCAAATCCCATATCTAATATGCACTGTGCATTTCTGAATTATCCTGCCTACAAGGAGGTACATTTGAAAATCATGCTTCCCTTTAGGGTTGTCATATTGATGATTAATACGAAAGCTCATTCATTTTTAATCTTTAAGCATTCATCTGAATTACATTTTTAATATCATTTTCCAAAACAGGCCACTTAACCTATGAATGTTAAAAAGTACTCCCGATATACATATTGGAGTTCAGTCAAGCAAAAGCATGGTGTATGGACACTACTTAAGTATAACTTGATATTTAGGCAAATTGATGAATTTAACATACCATATAATCTCTACATATATACAAAAGGACTTTTCAACACATTTATGTAAGTTTTGCATAAATACCCTTGAAAATATTCTCAAGTTTTAAGTGGTATTCTAATTATGTCAGTAATTTTAACTGAATAAAGAGATGCATCATGTGCAAAAACTAATCTTGTTTACTTAAAATTGAGAGTAAAATTCATTATAGAAGGTACAAAACACTTGTAATTTTGATTTCAGATATATGACCCACAGGAACCTTCATATATACAAATATTATACACATATATGACAATGTATATTTGAATGTTCATTTTGAAACTGCTTTTCATACTGATACATGAAAATACTTAAGTGTCCACCAAAGCAAGGTTATTTATTCATACATTTGAATGATATACAGTAGCTCAAAAGAATAAACTTGAGTTGCATGTACTAATATGGATAAGTGTCCAAAATGAAGAGTGAAGAAAAACTAGCAAATTTAATAATGATAAGTTCAAAATTATACCTTTCATATGTAAACATGTGCAATAGTTAAAACTATAAATTTTATGTTGCATAAATATATAATACAGTATAATAACGCATAAGAATGAGAAACACCTTCAAGACCAAAGTTAGGAAATTACAAGACTACAATTTAAATGGTTAGTAGGTGGAATTTTAAATCAGAGGTTACTCCTAAATCCCAATTTTTCCACAGTTGACAAAATAACGGAGTTAAGAAAAATAAACTTAATGATTTCCAGAATGAATGCTTTATTCAAAATGCTACGTAATTACAATTCTAATAAACTTGCAAGGGAATCCAGTCACCCAGAAATTTTTTATGCCTTTCTCCTACATCACGAAAGGGGAAGATTTAATTACCAACTTTGCATTACTTAACGTCAGACTCATAGTATCAGAGCTAAAGAGAAATTGAAGAAACACCTAACTCAACCTCTCCATTTTAAATGACCAAATGAGTTGAGAAGGTTACAATGACATTTCTAAGTTCATATGTAAAAACAGAATTTTGATGACAATGACAGTTTAAGTACTAATAAACACTCCTGGAAAAGTTACTGTAATCCAGGTTATTTTACTGTGATAAATGCCTTACATTCTTTACCCAATTCAGTTTTCACAGAAATCCTATGAACAAAGCACTTCCAAAATTTACCACTTCACAGCTAAGAAAAGAAGGCTTAGAGAAATGCTACACGATCCCCTAGTCATGAGGTTAGTAGGTACCACTGTGGAGACTGAGGCAAAACAGGACGATTTCAAAGCCTATGCTCTGAACAAGTAAACACTAAGCAGGAATTTAGTTCTAGATCTCCCAGTTGTAGTCCAATAATCAGCCAAAACATGATGCTGAGAAGAGGGGAAAGAAAGATGTCTTGTATGTGGAGCCTCATGTATTTGATCCCAAATACATCTTCATATTGAAAATCATTAGAGCACAAGGCAATAGAATTATTAGTTTGTTTCTAAAATCATCAACCTTTCCCAAGTTGAACATACAAATATATTTTATCATATATATACTATATGTGTGTATAGCGTGTGTTTATCTAAGTATTCCTGTGGTTTATATATCTGGATTTGGAATTACAAGTGTTTTGTGATTTATTATTTATTTATTATTATACTTTGAGTTTTGGGGTACATGTGCACAACGTGCAGGTTTGTTACATATGTATCCATGTGCCATGTTGGTGTGCTGCACCCATTAACTCGTCATTTAGCATTAGGTGTATCTCCTAATGCTGTCCCTGCCCCCTCCCCCCACCCCACAACAGTCCCCAGAGTGTGATGTTCCCCTTCCTGTGTCCACGTGTTCTCATTGTCTCCCTCTGTTGCTCTGGCTGGAGTCAGTGGTGTGATCATAGCTCACTGCAGACTCCAAGTCCTAGGCTCAAGCGATACTTTTGCCTCGGCCTCTCAAGTAGCTCGGACTACAGGCACGCACCACCATCCCTGGCTAATTGTTTTATAGAGATGGGTCCCACCGTGTTGCTTGACTGGTCTCAGCCGCCTTAGGTCAAGGGATCCTCCCACCTAGACTTCCGAAAGCACTGAGATTACAGGTGTCAGCCACCGTGCGTTTTTTGATTTCTTCAATTAATTTTACTTATACACTTGATTACACAAGATTAATTTTGTGTACATAATGAATCTCTTTTGAGGTTTAAGTTACTGATTAATTAGAGTACCACTTAACAAGCGTGTCATCCCAGCACTTTGGGAGGCTGAGGTGGGCGGCTCACCTGAGGTCAGGCATGAGCCACCGTGCCCGGCTTACACACATTCTTTTCACTCCTGCTTGCAGATCTCTGTTCCCTTCTAATTCCAGTGGAACCACTTTCACTTAGTATCAAAATATCCAGATCCACTCATCAAAGTGTAAATAATCCTTCAGTAAATTACATTTGCAAATCTATTTTTATGTAATATTTCCTTAACTTCTTCTTACCTACATCCAGTAGTCATTTTACAAGGCAGAATTTTTTCTATTTTATATATAACTGAGGCAGTATTTGAAAAAAATCTCAAAACACTCTTCAGAAAGGACTGGCATCTAAAACACCAGTTCCAATATATGTTTTAGTAACATTTTAAAGGACAGATGGTTTTCGAAAAGTTATTATAATTTAAAAAAATGTAACCTTCCTCTCTGAGTTCATGTTTATGGAAAACTAATATTTCATAAATGCCAAGTTACTATGATGTATTATCTAAATGCTGCCCCTGCCATTCTATAAATAGAAAAATCATAACCTTCTAACTAACTTTGGTATTAGACAACAACTGTGCTGATGAAAAGTAAAATCAATTCATTTAAAAAAAATTTTCCATGAAAAAAAAACAAGTAACTTGTAAGCAGTATCTTAGATGAACCAAAAAATAAAGTAACATTAACCAGAAAGACATGCCATGGACTTCTCTAATCTTTTTTTGGAACACCCTTTTCATGCATATGAAAATAAAAATTAAATATAAAATACCTACTTTATGTATGTACTTTTACTTGTGTCTATTGTTCTTTAAAGATTAAAATAACTCTTTTGAGAAGTGTCTGTTCATGTCCTCTGCCCACTTTTTGATGGGGTTGTTTTTATCTTGTAAATTTGTTTGAGTTCATTGTAGATTCTGGATATTAGCCCTTTGTCAGATGAGTAGGTTGCAAAAATTTTCTCCCATTGTGTAGGTTGCCTGTTCACTCTGATGATAGTTTCTTTTGCTGTGCAGAAGCTCTTTAGTTTAATGAGATCCCATTTGTCGATTTTGGCTTTTGTTGCCATTGCTTTTGGTGTTTTAGACATGAAGTCCTTGCCCACGCCTATGTCCTGAATGGTATTGCCTAGGTTTTCTTGTAGGATTTTAATGGTTTTAGGTCTAACATATAAGTCCTTAATCCATCTTGAATTAATTTTTGTATAAGGTGTAAGGAAGGGATCCAGTTGCAGCTTTCTACATATGGCTAGCCAGTTTTCCCAGCACCATTTATTAAATAGGGAAGCCTTTCCCCATTTCTTGTTTTTGTCAGGTTTGTCAAAGATCAGATAGTTGTAGCTATGCGGCAGCATTTCTGAGGGCTCTGTTCTGTTCCATTGATCTATGTCTCTGTTGTGGTACCAGTACCATGCTGTTTTGGTTACTGTAGCCTTGTAGTATAGTTTAAAGTCAGGTAGCGTGATGCCTCCAGCTTTGTTCTTTTGGCTTAGGATTGACTTGGCGATGCGGGCTCTTTTTTGGTTCCATATGAACTTTAAAGTAGTTTTTTCCAATTCTGTGAAGAAAGTCATTGGTAGCTTGATGGGGATGGCATTGAATCTATAAATTACCTTGGGCAGTATGGCCATTTTCACGATATTGATTCTTCCAACCCATGAGCATGGAATGTTCTTCCATTTGTTTGTATCCTCTTTTATTTCATTGAGCAGTGGTTTGTAGTTCTCCTTGAAGATGTCCTTCACATCCCTTGTAAGTTGGATTCCTAGGTATTTTATTCACTTTGAAGCAATTGTGAATGGGAGTTCACTCATGATTTGGCTCTCTGTTTGTCTGTTATTGGTGTACAAGAAGACATTTATGCAGCCAAAAAACACATGAAGAATCACTGGCCATCAGAGAAATGCAAATCAAAACCACAGTGAGATACCATCTCACACCAGTTAGAATGGCCATGATTAAAAAATCAGGAAACAACAGGTGCTGGAGAGGATGTGGAGAAATAGGAACACTTTTACACTGTTGATGGGACTGTAAACTAGTTCAACCATTGTGGAAGTCAGTGTGGCGATTCCTCAGGGATCTAGAACTAGAAATACCATTTGACCCAGCCATCCCATTACTGGGTATATACCCAAAGGGCTATAAATCATGCTGCTATAAAGACACATGCACACGTATGTTTATTGCGGCACTATTCACAATAGCAAAGAGTTGGAACCAACCCAAATGTCCAACAACGGTAGACTGGATTAAGAAAATGTGGCACATATACACCATGGAATACTATGCAGCCATAAAAAATGATGAGCTCGTGTCCTTTGTAGGGACATGGATGAAACTGGAAAACATCATTCTCAGTAAACTATCGCAAGGACAAAAAACCAAACATCGCATGTTCTCACTCATAGGTGTGAATTGAACAATGAGAACTCATGGACACAGGAAGGGGAACATCACGCTACGGGGACTGTTGTGGGGTGGGGGGCGGGGGGAGGGACAGCATTAGGAGATACACCTAATGCTAAATGACGAGTTAATGGGTGCAGGAAATCAACATGGCACATGGATACATATGTAACAAACCTGCACATTGTGCACATGTACCCTAAAACCCTAAAGTATAATAAAAAAAAAAAAAGATTAAAATAACTCCTAAAGCCTGGATAGCTGAGCCCATTGTGCTCTCCTGCCCATAAAATAGATTGGATGTGCAGTGAAAGAGGTAAAACTTAGGCTTTCAGATTAGTTATGACGATGGAAACACAATTCTATTCAATAGTGTTCATCTTGGTCTTTCAAATGTTTAAGGTCACAAGGCAAAAGAGAACAGACTTTAAGAATGTTCTTGTATTACTTCTCGTCTTACCCAATAGCTAGATTAGTTCAATTAGGCCAGTGTTTTGGAGTAAACAGCATTGCGAAATGTGTCGTGAAGTCCGGAGGCTCCACCACCTACCTCCAGGTAGTTGTTCTGTCCGATGGAGCCTAGAGTAATACCTTAGGAGATGCATTACATCTACAGGTACCAACCAGGAAGGGTAGTCTTGAATTAAAGGGCTTTAGAACACGTTATAAGAGCAAATCGAAGCTTCCAGGAATTAGAACCACTTCAATCACAGAGCGTCTCTGGGTTCTATCTATGGCCAGCATCAAGTATCTGTCTGCCCTCCCCGAATGCTTTCTCTCATCATGTGGATCTTCTAGATAGTCTTATTCTTCCCCAGCCAGCCAACTTGATCAACAAGCCTAGGTATATTAGGTATGTATAAAGTTGGTTCTTAAATAAAGTCCATTTCTGTATCTAGGTAAGTAATGTCTTCAGACTTACAATTTTATTGATATCTAGAAAGAGTGACTCTAGTTAGCTTCTAGTGTCAGTTTTTCTAGCAGCTTCTTTAAAAAAAAAATCCTCTCTGGAACAAAGCTTCCTTGCAAGTATTGCTGTTGGCAATAGTCCTCTTTACTGAAATGCTTATCCGGTGAAACTTGCGCTGTGCCAGGGAGCCTGCAGGTTGATGGTCCTTTTGTTCAACTTCTCCATTATAAAGCAACCTCTCTGATCACCCTTTTAAAACTAAAGACCAAAGAATCAAATGAGATCAGGAAGGGACCAGAGCTCACAGGTCATCAACTCCTCTTCTTAGGATATTATAGCACACAGTCTAAGCCCGAAAAACACGGCAGAACTCATTACAGCTCTCGAGTTCCAGTTATTAACATTGATTTTTTCAATGGAAAATTTTCATTAGAAGCTATCACAGGACTCACATTCAGTAATAACTTAGATTAGGATACATACTGGAGCCTTTGTCCTTAGAGTAGATGCCACTGAGTCACTATTAAAAGGAGTCTTTTTGACCTTAGTAAACTCTCACAGGGCTTATCTCAGTCTAAACTGTAACTGGCCTTTACTAGTGATGTCATGTGTAATTCAAATTAATATTGTAATGTATATAAATTGTATATATAGGTATAACACATGCATGTATTTACAATTATTGATTTTATTTTATTTTTTAATAAGATAAAACTTAGAGGTTAAAATATGACTCTAGGCCATTGTGCTTTAGAATGAAGAGCACAGACATGGGTTGGAAATGTAAATTTTGACCCAATTTAATTTCTGTGACAAATTCATTAATGTCTTCAAGGTTCAGGCTCTACGTATGAGACAAATGAAAACAGCTCTAAGATTCCTGAAAACCCTAAAGTATTAAAATTCCACTCTGCCATTAGTTCAGATAAATCATTTGCCAATTTGCCCCACAAGAACCAGGCATCTTTAAATGGTAACATAACATGCACTTCTCTCTCCCAAAGTGTAGTGCATAAACGTTCTGCTTCTGAATAACACAGGATGCCTGCCAAAATGTGCTGTCAGGGGTACTAGTAAGGAAATGTTGTATCAAAACTTCTGCAGATGTGGCCCTGAAATACACATTGTAATAAATCCTCCAGGCCTCTCAAGTTAGGAATAACTGGTTTATAAAATTGTACTTACTTAAAAATTATAGATAAACAGATTTCACTGTAACCCAGTTTTTCTGATCTGAATGAAATAAGGCTCTATATTCAGACTGACTTTTCAGTGAAAAACAACTTAAAATAGTGACAAATCATCTATAAGTTTAAATGAATATAACTAGGAGACCTGAAAACTCAGGTTTAGCAGTCATCTTCCAACAGTTTGAGAGCCCACAGGAGCCACAGAGCCCTCATGTCTCTCCAGAGAAGCAGGCTGATTCTTCCCCCTAAACACTATGCAATTCTTGAAGTGAGTGAAAGCATTCCTGCTCACACTAATACCCTCTCACGTGAACTCAAAGTTAAGCCATCTCCAGCCAGACCAGATACCCTGGCCCATATCTCATTCATTAATATATGTTGAGAAGCCTTTGTTTCTTGGAAACTACATGAAGTGAATAGGCTGTGGACTCCACTGGACCTAGTGGTCTATATTTAACCAATTCCCTTCACACATATGTATCAGATGCTCTCTTAGTTACGGAGCTGCAGTGGTCAATAAGAAAGCCACAGTCCTGTACTCCTAGGGTTTCAATTCTGAAGACGAAGACAGGCACAGAAACCCAACTGAGCAAAGAGAAGAGATTATTACAAAATGTGTCCACAGGAAAAGTGAAGCAAGGGACTGAATATACAACAAGGGTGTTGGGGCGAACATTAGATATAATCTTAATTCAGATTATATAAGGTTCATACATATAATTTTTATATATAGATGTGTTAATTTGGGCCGGGCGTGGTGGCTTATGCCTGTAATGCCAGCATTTTGGGAGGCCAAGGCGGATGGATCACTTGAGTCCAGGAGTTTGAGACCAGTCTGATCAACATGGCAAAACCCCATCTCTACTAAAAATAAAAAAGTTAGCCGGGTGTAGTGGTGTGCGCTTGTAGTCCCAGCTACTCAGGAGGCTGAGAAAGGAAAACTGCTTGAACCCAGGAGGCAGAGGTTTCAGTGAGCCAAGATTGTGCCACTGCACTCCAGCCTGGGTGACACAGCAAGACCCTGTCTCAAAAGAAAAAGAAAAAAAAGAAATATTAATTTGGATTATACAGATTCTAACCACTTCTTCCAAGTGAGAATATTTAAGCTAAGACCTGAGAATAAAAAGAGTTAGCTCTTCATACAATACAGAAAGATGCGTCTTTTAGGAAAAACCCCCAGTGTTCATGGACCCTAATATATGAACAAGATCTTGGCATGTAGAAGAAACCTGTGAATTGGATGAAATGAAAAACTGAAAAGTAGGAATCTGGATGAAGTACAGAAGGGAGAAAGACTAATGTGAGACGTGGCTGAAAGAGAAGGATATGTGAAACAGTACAGGTCTTCATTAGTAATGATGAGGAACATAAATCTTAGTCCAAGTACACCAGAAAAGTGGGAGAGTTGGAAACCGAAAGACATGTTAAGAGATCACTTTGGTTTCTCTGTAGCTAACAGGGTGTAGGAGACTAAGAATTCAAGTAGGTTGACTAAGGATGACCTAAGAAAATAAGCGTAGGTAAGAAAATATGTGGCTCTGGCTAGGCTGGGGACATTGGAAATCAAAATAGGTGGAGGAAATTACAGATGTATTTGGAACCAAAATATTTTTTAAATGAATGTTGAATTGGATATTGTCAGAATATTGAGGAAGGGCCAAAAATGACTTATAAGCGTCTAGCATGGCTGGCAGTGCCACTTACTGACATGTGGGAAACCAGGACATGTTACCTCTGAATTATTCGAGTGCTATTGTCATGTAAATCATCAACTCCCAGAATAAAGGTCTGGGCCAAACTCTAAGACTGGAACTTATGAGCTGTTTAGTAGTGTTTAGAGCTTAGAGAGAGTATGTGTGTGGAGAGAAAAGAAGAGCAATTAGGACAGAACCCTTAGAAACATCAATATTTAAAATTTGGGAAGAGAAACAGAAACAAATAAATTGTGGGAAAATGAAGCTCAGGGTAGTTGCAAGGGAATGCTAAAAATGAACTATGGCATTTGAGGAGGAAAACGTGGAAACTGAAAGCAACAGAGTACGGATGGATCTTGAGGGAGCAGCAGCAGCTGTGTCCTAAGGAGAGTCTCAGTGAAAATGAAGGGTTGTAGGAATGAGGACATCTGGGCCAATGAGCTGGCAAGGAGTGATGTCCAGGAGGCAGAATATTTGCATCTAGATCCTGGTGGTACATACCCTTGTAGAAAATGTTTCAGATTTGATGACAATAAAGTGGAGGAAAGAAAAAAAGTAATGGAAATAAAGATGTCAAAAAACGGGGAACCGAGGTTTGTACTGGTCCTTTCACGTGAAAGCTGAGCCACTAAAATGATGGCTGAACTTGCCTGAAGATGATATTGAGCAAAAGATCTAAAGCCTTAAATAAATGACAAGAGGCCAGGTGCAGTGGCTAATGCCTGTAATCCCAGCACTTTGGGGGGCTGAGGCAGGCAGATCACCTGAGGTTAGGAGTTCGAGACCAGCCTGGCCAACATGGCGAAACCCCGTCTCTACCAAAAATACAAAAATTAGCTGGGTGTGGTGGTATGCACCTGTAATCCCAGTTACTCAGGAAGCTGAGGCAGGAGAATCACTTGAAACCGGGAGGAGGAGGTTGCAGTGAGCCGAGATCACACCATTACACTCCAGCACGGGTGACAGAGCAAGATTCCATCTCAAAAAAAATAAATAAATAAAGACAAGAGTGCCCAGGAGGGAGGTCTGTTGATGATGGTAATACCAAAGGGGCATGGCTGATATTTCCAAGGGGTTTGAGTTTCAAAGGAACAGTCTAATTTGAAGGGAGCGGAGAAATTAACAGTCTAGAAGTTTTAATGAGAACCAAGAACAACCACCTCGGCTTCCAGCCATAGGTATGTGGAGGGTGAGAAAAAGACCTGTCTCAATTTATGAAAGCTAGAGGAACAATTGTACTTTGGTATCAACCAACTTTTGTTTTAAGATAATTATGAAGCAATATGGAACTTAGCAACAGTCAATTTTGACAGTTTCCTGCAGCTTAGTAAATTCTGCACAAAATTAAGATTTAACACAAAAGTAAAGAAAAATTTTAATGGCATAGCACCTTTCTTCACAATTCCTTAAACCAAATAATTCCCTGTTCTTCTAACTCTCTCCTTACACTATCAACTAGGCTTCTTATTCAATGAACGGTTTAAGTCTACTAAGACACACACACACACACACACACATACACACACACACGTCTTATCCAGCTGCAGATCTCATTTTTGAAGGTACATTGAAAGTACATAGATCATTCTATAATCATCAACTATGAAGATTGTGAGCAACTGGAACAAGTATTCTTGGAAAAGAAGTTTCCTATGTATAAGAAAAAAAAGAGTCCAACTCTGGGAACTGACTTGGCTGAGTCATCATTATATGCCACTGGCAAGAAATCAAGAAGTAACCCAGGACTGATAAACTTTGTGAAAGGAAATGGAAACAGCCTATCTGTGAGGCTTAATTCTTGATAATCTGGCCAAGATATAGCATCTGCATATGAGTTCACTGACTCAACTAAATTTTGTGAAGGTGAAGTACTTGTTAAAATGAAAGATCTATTTAGAGAGAAATAAGTAGACATAATGTCTGCACTATGGATAGGTGTATACCTGCTTTTTGCAAAAACAGATTGTATCTTTGAAATGCTGGTTTGCCCTGGACAGAGCTAACTTAAATAGAGACCAGGCGCGGTGGCTCATGCCTGTAATCCCAGCACTTTGGGAGGCCGAGGAGGGTGGATCATGAGGTCAGGAGATCGAGACCATCCTGGCTAACACGGTGAAACCCCGTCTGTACTAAAAATGCAAAAAATTAGCTGGGCATGGTGGCGGGCACCTGTAGTCCCAGCTACTCTGGAGGCTGAGGCAGGAGAATGGTGTGAACCCGGGAGGCGGAGCTTGCAGTGAGCCGAGATCACGCCACCGCACTCCATCTGGGTGACAGAGCGAAACTCCGTCCCAAAAATATATATATATAGTTTTTATATATATATATATATGTATATATACCCAAAGGATTATAAATCATGCTGCTATAAAGACACATGCACACGTATGTTTATTGCGGCACTATTCACAATAGCAAAGAATTGGAACCAGCCCAAACGTCCAACAATGATAGACTGGATTAAGAAAATGTGGCACATGTACACCATGGAATACTATGCAGCCATAAAACAGGATGAGTTCATGTCCTTTGTAGACACATGGATGAAGCTGGAAACCATAATCTTCAGCAAACTATCACAAGGACAAAAAAAACCAAACACTGCATGTTCTCACTCATAGGTGTGAATTGAACAATGAGAACACATGGACCCAGGAAGGGGAACATCACACTCCTGGGCCTGTCATGGGGTGGGGTGAGGGGGAGGGACAGCATTTGGAGATATACCTAATGTAAATGATGAGTTACTGGGTGCAGCACACCAACATGGCACATGTATACATATGTAACAAACCTGCACGTTGTGCACATGTGTCCTAGAACTTAAAGTATATATATATATAAACAAAGAGAAAACCATTAAAGAAAGGCTATAATACACAGGAACACACAGACACACATACACCTGTGTATCTATATCTTCAGTTATCACACTTTTTCTATACAGACTCCACACGAGACAAACATGTTACATTTTATGAGAAACTATAAGTGGAAAGAGGAGAATTTGTTAAATCAATATAGAATGTTCCTTGTTTAGCATAATTCTAACTGTTTCTCATTAGAGGTCTCAGTATCAATCTGTATTATATGTGGCCATGCTGGCATTTGGGAAATTCCACAAGAAACTTTTTAAATATGAATTTGGAAAAGGGAAAAGGATTTTTAAAGTGTCTTTTTTTGTTCTGCATTCTGTGTGGAACATATATTTTGTGCTAACTGCTCGTGTTAGCTTGTGATTGCCTGTGACTATGTGGAAGATATACTTTACGTGACTATGTGAGCAATAGTCTTAAAGTTAAGAAATCTAAAAATTGGTTGGTTTAGTTGCTAATTAGGTAAATTACCTTGTAATGGTTACTCAACCTCTCAAAGATTAATTATCTTCAGTGGTACATTGAAGGTTCCATTCATATTGATTTTAGTAGACTTATCCTGCCAAAAAGTAAATTTAACAACAGAAATTATTCTAGACCTCATTATTTCAGGAGACCCCACCCCAGCTTTTATTCCTAACTTCAAGAAATGCAGAGAAATTTACAAATTAGATGTTCTCCCAATTCAACAGAATATAACTGAACTAAATAGATTTATGTATAATTCATTATTTCAACCTTTAACGCTATATCCAAGCGGTTTGTTTTCACCATAAAGTTATAGCTGTTTAGGCCAATAATTAAAGAGGACCTTGATAGAGAATGACAAGAGAGGATGATCGCCCTATTGTCTATCTTCCAGCTGCTTTCAATGCCCTGAAGTTTTATTCACACCCTAATATTAGAATCTTATCTGAGAGAGCGTACTCAAATGAGGAATCATGCTAATTTCTCAAGAAAAGTGTTACAGAATAATAAATGCCTTTCTGGTCAAAGCACTGATGCTCTGGAAATAATCTTTTTCCAAATGAGGTACAGGAATTGTTATGACTATTAAAAGTTTCTATATGATATCTGCCAGGTTCGACTGAGCTTCACTTAAAATCTACTATATTAGGGCCAAGTGTAATGACTCAAATTAGTGAACTTAAAAATTGTTTTAAAATGTTTCATGGAGACATTTCAAATATTGCTCTCTGATTTATCACTGTTACTTTTGCTGAATTCAATTTGATGCCAAGATTTATTCAGATTAATCAAACGCCATAAACTCTGATACCTAATGTTCCTTAACACCTTAAGAACTTTTAAACAGGTCAAATGTTGAAGATACGCTTTTAGTGAAACTGTACCTAAGCACATGAATTCTATTGAATATAGCTTTTCAGAAGACTAACAAAGAAAGAAGACTTAGGAAATTCGGAAACATTTTTTAAACCTTCTAGACAGAATTAAAGTACTGAAAAATAATTTCAATTTGTGAATCTAATGGCATTAATCAGAACATAAGAAAAAATTAACCATAAAACTTTATGGGGGTAATATTTGCTATGAGGATCAGGAAAAACAACTAATGGAAATTAGGCTTAATACCTGGGTGATGAAATAAACTGTACAACCAACCCCATGGCACAAGCTTACCTCTGTAACAAACCTACACTTGTACCCCTGAACTTAAAAGTTAAAATTTAAATAAATAACGTTGTGCTATTAATTTCAACCAGACGCTTTCCAAGGTGCAGGGAACTTTTGAGAATTTTATTTCTTGCAAAAGGAAATTTGATTCCTTGCTTAGGGCCTTCCCAGCAAAACCTCTATTCTTTGGAGAAGCATCATACTCCTACAAGATTTAAGGACCATCATATTTGTCAGACTTTTTTTGTTTTACTGTGAGCAGTTTACAGAACATAAAGAAAAATCAAATCCGAAGGTGCACTACACGTGTTTTATCAAAAGGAACATTTTTGGGTACTTTTAAGAAAATACGGCAAATTTAGTTTTCTGACCTAATACCAAGTTAGACATCTTGAGTGAATTGAATCTGTTGTAATCCTGTTTGGTTTTCATCCCATGGCTCTGGAAAACTGACATTTATCTCCAATTTCTCAACTCTGCTTCTTTCCAGTACCTCATCTATACGACTATTGTAGTACTTTTCATCTGCTTCTACCACTACACTATGGCTGCATTACTTTTAACATAGTGTCCCACATGTTACCCATTTCTACCTAATATAAAGAGTAGAAATTGAATTATAATTGAGTATCCAGTTGCCTCATATTCTGGTCTTCAACTGAAATAACTCCAGCTATCTCAAAACTTCAACCCTCCCTGGAAGTATTGGACCAAATTTTCCCAGATTATAGCACTCTCAGGCTAAAATTACTAATGCTTCTATAGTTTCAGAGACAGTATCAGGTTATTCAACACAACCTTCCATGCACCATCCCAGCCTCATATAATCAGAGGACACTTAGACGACTTTAATAGCCTTCAAAAGACACCCTCCTCTTTTACTTATATATATATTTATTTATCTATTTATTTAATGGAGACAGGGTCTCACTCTGTCACCCAGACTGGAGCTCAGTGGCATAATCACGGTCCACCGCAGCCTGCACCTGCCGGGCTCCGATCCTTCCACCGCAGCCTCCTGAGTGGCTGGGACCACAGGCGCCGCCACCACGTCTGCCTGGTTTTTGTATTTTTGTGGAGATGGGGTTTCACATGTTGCCCAGGCTGATCTGAGACTCCTGGGCTCAAGAGATCCACCTGCCCCGGCCTCCCAAAGTGCTGCGATTACATGAACGAGCCATTGTGCCCAGCCGGCCCCGCCCGGTTTTTAACCTTCGTACTGTTTATATAATCATCCTTCACAAAATACAACACTTCATTGCTCGATGGTTCTCATTATTCTAATATGAAGAACTATATTAAGAAAATAAATTCCCGGCCGGGCGCGGTGGCTCACGCTTGTAATCCCAGCACTTTGGGAGGCCGAGGCAGGCGGATCACGAGGTCAGGAGATCGAGACCACGGTGAAAATCCGTCTCTACTAAAAATACAGAAAATTAGCCGGCGTGGTGGCGGCGCCTGTAGTCCCAGCTACTCGGGAGGCTGAGGCAGGAGAATGGCGGGAACCCGGGAGGCGGAGCTTGCAGTGAGCCGAGATCGCGCCCCTGCACTCCAGCCTGGGCGACAGAGCCAGACTCCAGCTCAGACAAAAAAATAAATCAATAAATTTCCAATATTTCCTAGCATATCCAATTTAATTCTATACATCACATAAAAATAAAAGCCGTCTTACTGTGTTAGTTTCTCACTGCTGCTACAGTAAATTAACATAAACTCAGAGGATTAAAACAACACATTTTTTTCTTTACACTTCTGAGGGTCAGAAGTCCAAAATGGGTCTTAGTGTGTTAAAATCAAGTTATCATCAAGTCTATATTTTGTCTGGAGATTCCAGGAGAGAATTCACCAGGTTTGAGGGGTCACATGTATCCCTGAGCTCTTGGCCTCTGCACATCTTGGACACAGCACATCACTTCAGCCTCGGCTCCAGTTTCCCCAAGCTCTTCTGCTCACCCTGGTCTCTCCGCCTTCCTGTCTGAAGGTTCTTTGTGACTACAGTGGGCCCATCTAGATAATTCAAGATAATCGCTCCAGTTTAAGGTCAGGTGATTAGCAATCTTAATTCCACCTCTAACCATAATGCTTCCATGCTGCCTAACAACACATTCAAAAGGTCATCCTGCTAAGGGTCATTATTCTACCTACACACTAAGTGACTGAGAAAAAGTAAAGTTATGTATCATGCCTTACCTATGGTGAGGAAATAATAACTTATAATGATTTATCTAAAAAAACCTGTTTTTAAAAGCTTTGGTCCTAGTCTATTGATTAAAGCTTTGGTATATTCCAGATAAATTTCATGTCCTTGATGCTAACACATTGTGCACAGTAGATGGCCTTTTTAAAATAGTACTGCATAAAGGAATATTTAAGGTTGTCTGGACAATAGAAAAGGAACTTTAGTTGCTATGCCACAAAAGGCCGGATTTCTGCACATTACACCTCCTACCAGTGCACACATGTGCCAAACTCCTTCCTGAAAGCCTGGTTTATGTTTCCTATGTGCTTAGCAATAGTTTTACTCTCGCTACTGTTTATATTAAGTCCTATTTTTTAAAGCATATCCTCATTTGTTTGTTTTCCTGAGCCTCTGAACTGGATTTCACCTGGTATGTATTGCACAGGTTTGCACACTTGATTGTACGCTACCTTAAAGCATCCTCTTGTGTTCTGGACACGGTTATTTTTCTCCATGGTAAGGTGATAAGTGACTTCTCTGAGGACTTGCCACCTTAGAATGCAGTGGTGACATCACCTGCTCAGGCTCTGTCTGCAATGTGGAATTTACTATTTTCCAACTTCTGGTCTAACTTGAACTTCATAATTAAGCAGAGCCGCCTTTTGAGGGAACAGTAGGGTGTCTGCCCCTAAACGTCTGTGTAAATGCAGAGACACATTTGGGAACATAACTGACTTTTATGTACAGAAGCCAGATGCATTTCATGCCCATGCATGCTTAGGGAAGCAAGTTCATCTCATCTATCACAATAAGCATCTGTGCCACTAAATTCCACTGCAGGATACTTTTCACACTTAGACAACAAAACATTTAAGGAAATAAAAGCTCTTTCCAATAAAAATGTGCATCAAAAACTGTGTGTATGTTTAAAAAAAAAACCTTCCTCTATAAGATAAGGCCACAGGAACTACTAAAAAAGCATTCTTGAAATACATTTTCTGATAGGCATCTAGGCCCTTGCCCTATATAAGATTTAAGGAAAGTGATGTGTGTGTCTTTATACTTGAAAGGCTGTTTTCAACAGCAAAGGGTATGCTTTGAGGTATCAATATAGTTTTGAGAATGCAAAAGTTTAAAAGTAATGGAATGCATATTCTCCAGGTATGAACATGCAATTGTCATTATTTTCCTACCATCTACTAGATTAGAAACAGAAGAAAAATTATGGAAATGTCTGTTTTCCCTCAATAGGAGTACCTATTTATTAAAGTTAATTAATTACTGTTCTTTAAACATTTTCAAAATAGACTCATAAGTGACAACTTTCAGAGAAAACAAGGGTTTTTGGATGTATATATTTACTTATAACATGGATAAAATAATTTTGTTGAATATTAACTCCATATTAATAATATTCTCTATTGTTTTTGCATTTTGTTTAACAATAGAGAATCTAATACATTAAGTGTTCATGAGTTTCATACAGTTTCCTGTCAATGTACTTTGTCTTTTTTTTATTGGACTACTAATCATTTATTTATGATTTGTTGGAACTACTCATATTTTAAATATGTCAAGTGAATTGCAAGCACTTGTTGCTGATTTGATATTTGCTTTTTACACATATTCATGGTATCCTCTGAAAAAGAAAAGTTTTATATTTTAACAAATTCCAATCCATAAATTTTTTTTTAAATTTTCTGTTACTGGTTAGGGCTATGTTTGGATATTTAATTTTAACTGTAATGTTGCAAGTGATATTTGTCTATGGTTTTTTTCTTTATATTTTGAAAAAGTGTATTTGACATCCACTATGGAATTAATATTTATTAATGACATATTATACCTTTGTGCAACTATAAAATACATATAGCCAATTATCTCAACACCATTTTATGAACTGTTTATCACTTATCCACTGATTTGAAACACTATCTTTATCAAATATTGGATTTTAGGTTTATCGAGATTATGTAACATGAAATTATTTAATTATGAAATTATGTGAATGCAAGCATGACAGTCAGCTCTTCTTCCTCACCACTACCCTGTAAAAGGATGGATGGAATAATTGCTTCCCTATGGCTTAAGTGTATGAGAGGTATACAACATGGTCTTGATGAAGTGGGAACTACACAGAAACTGTTTTTGGTCCTGAAATGTACTCCAGCTTTACCAATTTGTTCTACACATATACCATTGAGGGTAGAAGCTGAATTTTGCTAATGATTATATTTACACTACTTAACATTGTGCCAGATACTGAGTAGATGCTTAGAAACATGTTTAATGACTTGTTTTATTGCTAGAGACCTAATTATCTGCTGCAGTGGTGCTATCTCATTTAGAATCATTTTGACCAGCCTTTCTCCATCATGAATAAAACACTTATTTACACACTTGTGTACACGCACATTTGCATAGAAACACACACACCCTTTGCAGAGACAAACTGCATTGAAAGCATGTACAAACATTATAGTATTTTTGTTGATTCTGACCTGATTCTGATTCTATTGTATACTTTTTGATTCTGATCACAAGAACAATAAAAATAGAAAACTATAAGTTGTGAAGCTGGAAGATGCAGAACATGAAAGATCGAATTACCAATTTTTTTTTCTATTTTCTTTAGTTGGCTGCTGATAAAATCAGAAAAGAAACGGACACAAAAATGAAAGTATGCAATGTGTGTGCGTGTGTGTGTGTGTGTATCACATGCACTCGTTTCCATGCTGTAGATATGGAATTTCATAAGCAGCCAAACTAAGCTTCATAAGTGAATGAGAAATAAAATCCTTTACAGACAAGCAGATGCTGAAAGATTTAGTCACCATCAGACCTGCCTTCCAAGAGCTCCTAAAGGAAGCACTAAACATGGAAAGGAAAAACCAGTACCAGCCACTGCAAAAACACACCAAAATATAAAAACCAATGAAACTAGGAAGAAACTGCTTCAACTAATGTGCAGAATAACCAGCTAGCATCATGATGACAGGATCAAATTCACACATAACAATATTAACTGTAAATATAAATGAGCTAAATGCCCCAATTAAAAGACATACACTGGCAAATTGGATAAAGAGTCAATACCCACAGGTGTGCTGTATTCAGGAGACACATCTCACTTGCAAGGACACACATAGGCTCAAAATAAAGGGATGGAGGAATATTTACCAAGCAAATGGAAAGAAAGAAAAAAAAAGCAGGAGTTGCAATCCTAGTCTCTAATAAAACAGACTTTAAACCAACAAGGATAAAAAAGGACAAAGAAGGGCATTACATAGTAGTAAACGGATCAATGCAACAAGAAGAGCTAACTATCCTAAATATATATATATGCCAAATACAGGAGCACCAGGATTCATAAAACGAGTTCCTAGAGACCCACAAGGAGACTTAGACTCCCACACAATAATAGTGGGAAACTTTCACAACCCACTATCAATATTAGACAGATCAACAAGAAAGGAAATTAACAAGGATATTCAGACTTGAACTCAGCTCTGGTCCAAGTGGACCTAATAGATACCTACAGAACCCTCCACCCCAAATCAACAGAATACACATTCTTCTCATTACCACATAGCACTTATTCTAAAATCAACCACATAATTGGAAGTAAAACACTCCTCAGCAAATGCAAAAGAATGAAAATCATAACAAACAATCTCTCAAACCACAGTGTAATAAAATTAGAACTCAGAATTAAGAAACTCACTCAAAACTGCACAACTACATGGAAACTGAACAACCTGCTTCTGAATGACTGCTGGGTAAATAGCAAAATTAAGGCAGAAATAAATAAGTTCTTTGAAACCAATGAGAACAAAGACACAACATACCAGAATCACTGGGATACAGGTTAAACAGTGTTTAGAGGGAAATTTACAGCATTAAATGTCCACATTAGAAAGTGGGAAAGATCTAAAATAGACACCCTAACATCACAATCAAAAGAAGCAATGGAAAACACATTAAAAACCTAGCATAAGACAAGAAATAACTAAGATCACAGCAGAACCGAATGGGAAAGAAACACAAAAAAACCTTCAAAAAAAAATCAATGAATCTAGGAGTGGGTTTTTTGAAAAGGTTAACAAAATAGATAGACCGGTAGCCAGACTAACAAAGAAGAAAAGAGAGAAAGATCAAATAGACACATTAAAAAACGATAAAGGGGATGTCACCACTGATCCCACAGAAATACAAACTATTATTAGAGAATACTGTAAACACCTCTACACAAATAAACTAGAAAATCTAGAAGAAATGGATAAATTCCTGGACACATACACCCTCCCAAGACTAAACCAGGAAGAAGTCAAATCCATGAATAGACCAATAACAAGTTCTGAAATTGACTCAGTAATTACTAGCCTACCAACCAAAAAAAGCCCAGGACCAGATGTATTCACAGCCGAGTTCTACCAGAGGTACAAAGAGGAGCTGGTGCCATTCCTTCTGAAACTATTCTGAACAATAGAAAAAGAAGGACTCCTCCCTAACGCATTTTATGAGGCCAGCATCACTCTGATTCCAAAACCTGGCAGAGACGCAATAGAAAAAGAAAATTTCAGGCCAATATCACTGATGAACATCGATGCGAAAATCCTGAATAAAATACTGGCAAGAGAATCCAGCAGCACATCAAAAAGCTTATCCACCACGATCAAGTTGGCTTCATGCCTGGCATGCAAGGCTGGTTCAACATATGCAAATCAATAAACATAATCCATCACAAACAGAACCAATGACAAAAACCACATGATTATCTCAATAGATGCAGAAAAGGCCTTCAATAAAATTCAACACCCCTCATACTAAAAACTCTCAATAAACTAGGTATTGATGGAACATATCTCACAAAAATAAGAGCTATTTATGACAAATGCATAGCTAATATCATGCTAAATGGCCAAAAGCTGGAAGCATTCCCTTTGAAAACTGGCCCAAGAGAAGGATGCCCTCTCTCCCCACTCTTATCAACATAGTATTGGAAGTTCTGGCCAGGGCAATCGAGTAAGAGAAAGAAATAAAAGCATGCAAATAGGAAGAGAGGAAATCAAATTGTCTCTGTCTGCAGATGACATGATTGTATATTTACAAAATGCCACCACCTCAGCCCAAAAATTCCTTAACCTGATAAGCAACTTTGGCAAAGTCTCAGGATATAAAATTAATGTGCAAAAATCACAATCTTTCTTATATACCAATAACAGACAAGCAGAGAGCCAAATCATTAGTAAACTCCCATTCACAATTGCTATAAAGAAAACAAAATACCTAGGAATACAACCTACAAGGGATGTGAAGGACCTCTTCAAGGAGAACTACAAACCAGAGCTCAAGGAAATGACAGGACACAAACACATAGAGAAACATTCCATCCTCATGGATAGGAAGACCCAATATCATGAAAATGGCCATATTGCCCAAAGTAATTTATAGATTCAATGCTATTCCCATCAAGCTACCATTGACTTTCTTCACAGAACTAGAAAAAAACTATGTTAAATTTCATATGGAAGCAAAAAAGAGCCTGTGGAGCCAAGGCTAACCTAAGCAAAAAGAACAAAGCTGGAGGCATGATGCTGCCTGACTTCAAACTATATTACAAAGCTAAAGTAACCAAAACAGCATGCTGCTAATACCAAAACAGATATATAGACCAATGAAACAGAATAGAGGCCTCAGAAATAACACCACACATCTACAACAACCTGATCTTCAACAAACCTGACAAAAGCAAGCAATGGGGAAAGGATTCCCTATGTAATAAATGGCGCTGGGAAAACTGGCTAGCCATATGCAGAAAAGAGAAACTGGACCCCTTCATTATACCTTATAAAAGAATTAACTCAAGGTGGATTAAAAACATAAATGTAAAACCTAAAACTATAAAAACCCTAGAAGAAAACCTAGGCAATATGATTCAGGACATAGGTGTGGGCAAAGACTTCATGACTAAATCACCAACAGCACTTGAAACAACAGCCAAAATTGACAGATGGAATCTAATCAAACTAAAGAGCTTCTGCTCAGTAAAATAAACTATCACAAGAGTGAACAGGCAACCTACAAAATATGAGAAAATTTTTGCAATCTATCCATCTGACAAAGGTCTAATATCCAGAATCTAGAAGGAACTTAAACAAATTTACAAGAAAAAAAAACAAACAACCCCATCAAAAAGTGGGCAAAGGATATGAACAGACACTCCTCAAAAGAAGACATGTATGTGGCCAATAAACATATGAAAAAAGCTCATTATCACTGGTCACTAGAGAAATGCAAATCAAAACCACAATGACATACCATCTCACACCAGTTTGAATGGTGATCATTAAAAATTCTGGAAACAGCAGATGCTGGAGAAGATGCAGAGAAATAGGAACACTTTTACACTGTTGGTGGGCTTGTAAAATAGTTCAACCATTGTGGAATACAATGTGGTGATTCCTCAAGGATATAAAACCAGAAATACCATTTGACCCAGCAATCCCATTACTGGGTATATACCAAAGGATTATAAATCATTCTACTCTAAAGACACATGTACACATATGTTTATCATGGCACTATTTACAATAGCAAAGACTTGGAACCAACATAATGCCCATCAATGATACACTGGATGAAGAAAATGTGGCACATGTTCACCATGGAATACTACAAAGCCATAAAAAAGGATGAGTTCACGTCCTTTGCAGGGATATGGATGAAGCTGGAAACCATCATCCTCAGCAAACTAACAAAGGAACAGAAAACCAAACACTGCATGTTCTCACTCATAAGTGGCTGCTGAACAATGAGAACATGTTGACACAGGGAGAGGAACATCACACACTGGGGTCTGTAGGTGGGTGGGGGGAAAGGGGAGGGAGAGCATTAGGACAAATAGCTAATGCATGTGGAGCTTAAAACCTAGATGACGGGTTGATGGGTGCAGCAAATTACCATGGCACAAGTATACCTATGTAACAAACCTGCATGTTCAGCACATGTATCCCAGAACTTAAAGTAAAATTTTAAAAAATGAAAGTATGCAATATGTGTATGTGTGTGTATACATACATATAAATCAAGCACTCATTTTCATTATGTACATATATGCACATTATGAGTGTGAATATATGTTAAATAATATCCTATCAGTTTTGTATTTGTAACACATATATGTACATGCATATACAACAAATAGAGGTGTTTTGCATAATAATTTCATTTATATTCATTTCATCAGCTAAGAACTAAAGAGAATTTAAATCAAAATCAATTATTCATTTACAGGTGTTTTTAACCATCATCTCCCCCTTTATCTTCACTTTTATGCCTCCTTGTATTGCCATTTTGTGACTTTTTGGCCATAAATTACACATATTTGGAACAGTCACTTTAAGAAATTCAATCTTTGGATAAAATCTCTAAGATTGATTTAGTATGAATACATGTGTGGGCACACACTTGACAAAGAAAGGTCACTTATAAATATATGTGTACACTTATCAAAATAATTCACATAAAATCTCTGAATAAAATTATCTGTATGCTTTTTCTGTCAATAAAAGCAATATAGTATAATTCTTGGTAGTAAACCTGTTTGTTTTCATTCTGTTGCCTACCATGTGAGCTGCCATGTTGGTATAAAACATCGATCATTTGATATTTTACTACAGCAAATAATAGTGATCCCCACGAAATAATAAATAAATCAGTGAGTTTCAAGGAAATAAGTTTTTGGATGGATCAGATAATTTGAAGTTGTTAGTTTATTCTCCAGCAAGGTGAAAGAAAAAAGCTGTTAGTTTGTTCTCTATCAGGTGAACGAAGATGAAAACTAAAGTTCTCAAGGCCAGTGCATAATAATGGTGCCGTATTCTGTGCACCAATCACCATTACCAATTACCTATATTGCCAAATATTTCATGTACCGCTTTAGTGGTGATTAATCAATGTGCCATGGCACTGAAACTGAAACGAGACTTTGTAGTACTAGTGATATTCAAAGGGTTTTGAAAATTTATCAGCTCTATAGATATAGATGAAAATTTATCATCTAGAAATCCTGTTTTTATAAATGTTACCTAGCCAAATATTGGTTTTATTTACTTAATATTTAGAAAACATGAGTTTAGTAAAAATTGTTCAGATTTTCTTAATGTAGTGTGTGAAATTACTATGTAATTCTACAAGAAATATGCTACACAACTAAATACACAAATAGGTCAGCAGAGGGAGCAAAAGGTGCCTTTCCCGTATAATCCGGAGCAACATCACCCGCTCTTCTCTCTACATCATCGATGTATGTTATCTAAAGTCCTGTGCAAATGCCACCCCAACACGAGTCCTCTAGCCTTGCCTTCTTATCAGAAGCAGCTCGAAAGCCCCGATAATTCTAGAACCACTGAAAAATACACACTTGTTGCAAGGATTGAAAAGCCTCATATTGCAAATTCAGAATTCACAGTATTGAAAAAATTCATAATTTTTTTAAAGTTACAAGACTGTGAACTATATAAAATGAATTATGCTGGGATCAGATGACTCTCTTCATTCCAGCCTATCTTATATTTTCTCATTCATTTCTCCACATAGTCACAACAACAGACTCACTATTACATTTCATTAATGGCTATTTTATAATAAATGATCTCAATAGCATTTCTGAAACCTCTGCTGTTCTGGTTTTACATAACTCTTGAATTTTTGAATGAGTTAGTTTTTGATTGAAAAAGACCTGATTCTTATGCTTAGAAAAGCCATCACTTCTTTCTGTAAGCTTTCCATCTTCTATAAGCTTTACATGTTCCATAAGCAAACATTCGCTGGTTTTGTGATCAAACTAGAGAGGCAAATTCAGTTAATAATAACAACGTCATTTATCATCCTCAAATCTAGTGTTATGGATAATACGATCTCCACAAGGAGACGGTTGCACGAGCGACAAGAGAAAGACAATCAACAGTCTTTTACTCATACCAAGATATGTCCACACACACTTGTTTCAACAGTCAAAGTAACGCCATATGTCCCCAGTGATGTGGGTGGGCAAAAGGAACAGTTGGCCTGCTAATGAGGGCCATATGTACACGCAGCCTATCGTACCATCCTTCTTACTTATGGTTGCTGAAAACTCAGTGGAAGAGCTTGCTCTGAGGAATGGCATGGCTGGAGGAGGAGAGCCTTCCTTAAGAGCAGGAAAGGACCATTTGTTGTACAACTACTGTATCTCTGAAACTGGGAGCTAAAGATATGCATGTACGTTACTCATTCTCATTAAGAGTTACTTACGCATCCGTAGAGTTCTTTACTCCAGTTTCACCTTTTTCACTAAATTCTTTTGCATTTATGTGCAAAGGGATTTTGGGCCCTTTTCAAAAATTACTTTTCCTAATCAATCTTGTTAATTTGATGTTCATTTACATCGGCTTCTCTTTATTTTTAGCTTGATTTCCAGAAAAATTATACTTTCTTTGACATTGTTAAATGTTACAATATTAAAAGAAATGAAAAAGACTTAAAAACTTAGAATATTTGAATGAGGGTTTCTGGAAGGCAGAGAGAACAATAAGGCAAAAGTACTTACTGCACTACTGTTCCAAAGTAAAAGAAAAACAAAGATTTTAAAAATGATTATAGCAGCTTTGTATCTCAACCAGGGTTTCCTTTGAAATTTCTACAACTGCAAACACTATTCAGCAATTTGCACTGATTACAAAATTTATTGTTTTAAGGTCAATTGTGATACTATGATCAGATAATATAATTTACTTTACTCTTAATGGCTTCATTTTGACAAATGAGGGAGCTTTCAGGAAGGACAACGCTTCCTGCACAACAACCAGTAAAGCATGTCACATCCATTTTCAATATAATTTTAAGAAAAATGAAGGACAAACTACTTGTGAGGCAGCAAGAATTCATTTGCATTAAATTAATTTGAACAGGGCATTTCAAGTTCTCTCTGGCAACAATGGAATAAAGGGGAAAATGAATCTATCTTATGCAATGATCCTCTTCTAGGTTATAGAAAGATTTGAAAGGCTGACATGACCATTGCTAAATTTATTCTAGAAGTCTATGATTAGTGTCATAGATATAACTCATGAGATAAAATATTCACAATGAATGTTTGTGAACTGCATCAATTGTGATGGAACTACTGTCTAACATCCCTTTGAAAATTTATATTCTGCAAAGGTTAAAAAAACACCAACCTTTCGATGCTTTCTTATATGGATGAGATTTGTCAACAAGAACTAAGCTTCACAATTAAGCACTATGGAAGATAATGTTCCATGTTAATTTAAACCTAACTAATCCAGGACTTGGCCTTGATAAATAATGGGTTTAATTAATATTTTTGACCCTAGCAGTGCAAATACTTTTACTTATATTTTACTAAAGCTAGTTTTGACAAATCTAAGGGTATTTAATTTATCAGTATCTGTTGTCAGATGAAAACTTCCCCATCAATACCTTCTAATGGTTCAAAAATAAACTGTTACCCCCACAGATACATTGCTTTTCCATGCATAAGCAAGTACATTAATTTCAGGGTCTCAAGGCATAAAAGTGTTATTACCACTTGTGATAGGCTGCATAATAGTCCCAAAAGATGTTCTTCACCTAATCTCCAGGCCCTGGGAATGTGCTGCCTTACACAGCCAAAGGACTTGTAGATACGATTCAGTTCAGGATCTGGAGACAAGGTGATTATCCCAGATCATCCATGTGAGTCCAAAGTAATCACAGGAGTCCTTAGATGAAGTGGAGAGAAGGACTCAAAGTTAAAGGAGGAGACAACGCGGAGACAGAAACAGAAATAAAAGCAACGCACCTTGAAAATGGAGGAATGGGGAAAAGACAATGAAGACAGGTGCCACCAGAAGCAGAAAATGCAAGAGAATGGATTCTCCCCTCAGCACCTCGAGAAGGAACCCACACTGCAGACACATTGACTTAGCCTAATTACAGTGATTTTGGACTTCTGACCTTTGAAACTGCAAGACAATAAATATGTGTTAAGTTATGTAAATGTGTGGTAATTTGTTATAGCAGCAGTAATACAACTAATACACCACTACAATAAGCAAAGGAAATAAAGTGCAATAGTGACAAACTTAAGGGATTCCAGAAAAGAGAAACGAAGTGGTAAACTCAATCACAGGATTATATTAGTAACTGTAGTATATGTTACTTGCTTACCCTTTCAATCACATTATTGCTGTAATTATCATTATCATCCAATCAATATGATTACACCAGTATGTATAACTTAGACATGAAAATTTTTTTCTATTTCACCCTTCCCATAATTCCATGCAGCTACCCCTAAGCAACTGTGTATCTGATGAAGCTAATATTTTCAGGGAAAAATCTTCCATGTTAAGCAGAAAATTTACATCTAAAATTAAATTCTTTTAAGCCAGTCTGGGGACAATACCTAGAAAATTCAAACATTACTTCTCAAGAATACCACTAGCAGTGAGTTTGTGACGCTATCTTCCACCAACTGAATCAAAATTAATTTTAAATATTTTCAAAGCAATATTTTTAAAAATCGTGTACAAATTTTTTCCTCTTGGTAAAAATAAACCACTTCTCAACTATCCATTATATTTATGTTAATTACATGAAGTCCATACATGAATTATCATACCACAAATAGAAAACTATTTAAAGAGAAAAATCTCACTTGGTGCTGACAGAATGACAGCATAAAACTGTTAAGCATGAGGAGAAAGTTGTTTGCGGTGTAAATATTTCCCTTTTCCTATCAAAGTGTGTCCTGTGATCTAGTGCTCTTCTCTCCACATGCTTAAGTACAGCAAAAGTTATAAAAACACTCATTCTAGTTTTCTATACTTTAATGGTTGTAGAACATCAGAAGAGAATTGGGAGATGGGAATGTTTTGTGCTTGACATTGCATTTGAGGGGAAAATAAAAACTTGGACATAATATGTGGGATGTCTCCACAGTAATACATGGGAGGGCAAGAAAAAAATGCTATCAAATTTCTACCATGCGCTGAGCCCCTTATATAAACAAATACCCAGCCTTTCTAATGTACTAACAACCACTCTTCATAGCAGGTATTCTATTCCCAGCTTGTAGGTAAGAAACAAAGCTTCAGAAAGGGATCTTCACCAATTTCACACAGTCAATAAAAGGCAGAACTAGGGCAAATATCAATAATAAAAATAGCAATCTAATCCTAATTGGACCTGGCACTGTTCTAAGAAGAAAATCATTAACAAAGGATTTTGAGTTACCACACTCTTAGTCTCCCCGTTTTACAAAAGAAGCAACTGAGGTAAAGTGAAGCTATGCCGTTTCTTTTCAAGCTCATATACCTAACAAGATACCACCTTAATCATGGGTCTGTGATAGATCGTGTACCTCATTTCTAGCGTTTGCTGAGATTTTTCTTATTAACCCTAAGCAAGTATTTGATCCCTGGTAAGTATGCTGTAATTTTTTCACCGCTCATTCTTATCACGGTTCTTCAAGAAAAGTACACTTCAACACATTTGTCCTATTTGGTTACAAATTTTGAAATTCAAAATATGTATCACACTAAGCTGTTAGCTCCATTTGGAATTTTAAAAAACTAAATTTTTCACTCAGTTAAAAAAAATTGCATTGTTTACTCCCATATCTACAATATAGCTTATAAGTGTATATTTGTATTGAAAACATAATTTTCTATAACTTTTATAATATTTAAATATTATTTAAGGTTTTAATAATATTTAAATATTTAAATAATACATTTAAAAACATAGTTCAACAAGTCCGAATAATCCATCACTTACTTATGACAGAATATTTGTTCAGTATCTTCTGTTTGTTCACTCTTGTGTAATATATCCTATTTTAAGAATCAAAAACTTCTCTTAATGTCAACACTACAGCCTCTTCACAATTCCTACTTATTCCTAATTACCCTTCAGGAGCAAATAAAATGAATTTATCCCAAATTTCTTTGCTTTGAAACAACTTCAGTGAAAATGGTGGTTGTCAACCATATCTACCATTCATATATCCCATTGTTTTCTGCATTAAATTTCATCTAATACTCCCTTATGCCATCAGTGTCACTACAAAGGGGGACAGGGGATGAATCTCATCATGAACAAAGGTATATACACTAGCTCTTAGGATGTTCAATCATCTCCTTACTGTATTATGTCCCATCTGAACTACTCATATTAAAATGAGCAACTATATGAACATGGTACTTTTAAGAAAGGATGTTCAAAAATTAATTCATATCTTGTACAAATTTGTATCCAAGAAAGCATGACCTAATAGGCATCACATATGTGAATGAAAAAATTCACTTTCAGCAATGAATGTTGATAACACTCCTTTAGCAAGAGTTGTACCGAGCTACCCACAACTCCTCAGCACTCACTATTCTCATACATGCGGTCGGACAATGTCCAAGGGTGCAGTGATTCTGTCCAGAGGCTTTTCTGGGCCATTAGAGCTGTCTCAGCCTGTGTACAGGGTTATACAGACACTCTAGGGCATTCATGACTCTGATCACTGGAGCAGCCCTGTACTAACTGCAAATTTATGGAGGAAACTTTCAAGTCCTCTTGCCCCTCAGTTGGGGTAACTCTGTTGCCTATTTCATGTGGTCTCAGTTCTCCAACAAAAATGATCTCGGCTTGCTCATCTTACTTCCATCTCACTGCATGGCACAACTAGAAGTTGACTAGGTATTCTGCTTTAATGTATATGCAAAGCCCTCTTGTTCAGGAATGTTTGTAGAATAATATTTCTAAGTTAGGAATACAATTGGTCTTGTTCTTTCCTGAGGGATAAAATGTCATCTCTCTTCTTCTCTCCCTCTCTCCTTTCTTCCTAACTCAGCTAACCCTCTATCTGAAAGAATTACAAAGGAAGAAATATAGGGCATTGTTTAGCATTCTCAGGAGGATTGGAAATGTTGGAATGACAGCGAGAATCACACATACACTGCTTGAAGTATTTTGTAGGATCCAAGGGAAGAGAAAATTTTGACATTCCAGAAAATTTAAGTCATCCTTTTAATATCAGGACCAGAAAGAAACAGGTCACATGGGCAAGAGCCATAAAACTAATTATCTTGACTCTTTCCAGAATACCTGAGCTATAAATGTACAGGGAATCCTGTAATCAGATGCAAAGTTGTGTATAATATACTTAGTTCCCAAGTGTAACTATGAATTTTATGTATATAATGTGAAAAATCGTTCCAAAGTATTTGAGACTCCAAAAAGTTTCCTAGCTAGCATTCAATATTCTTGCTTATCTTCTCCTTATACCCCTAACTGTATTGAGCATGCATAGACACACAAAAGCTAGGATCCACTATTACCACTTAAGAAAGAAAAGGAGGAAAAAGGCTGTATTATAGGGATTTTGTTTTCTTCCTCAACTCTTGAAGAAGCCTATTTGTATCAGCCCGTGTCAGACAACAAAGTACTTATCAATAAAGTTTTATGAATGTGGTCACATATGAAATATAAGAGCATTCAGTTTCTACCTCTCCTTTTCTCATAAATCCTACGTCAGATATACATTAGCTATATCTGCCAATGTTTCCACGGAATCTTAAAGACTATTCACTGCAAAGCTGGCAGTGTAGCCTGGAAGCAAGTTATGTCTGCGTTGCAAGTTCACACTAAGTGGTTTAAAAATACAACTAAATGTGGCCTGTCTTTATCTTGATTATAAGACATAAATTATCCCAAGAATATTCTTAGTAAAAATTGAGTCTCCCTGTCAAGCCACTTCTATTAAGAAGGACACAGGTCAGTTTTTAGGAGTTTAGGTGTTATTTGGAAGTTAGGAGCATCTAAATATGGAATATAACTCCATAAAATTATAGTATATTTTATATCAAAGAGAAACGAGAAAAATAAGAAACGTTTTATTTTTTCATATAGCATGCTTATATATAATTACTTCAGTAGTCTCAATGTAGTCATGCAATTGTTTGGGTAAAGAACTAAACTTGAAGTTAAATAGCATAAGTCTGAATTCTTATGGTTTATAACATTCATATATTTTATATGTTCCAGAATAATATGTAATTTCTAAGTTTATAACATAATAATTACAGAAATCTAGGTAAAGTAATACTTCTGTGACACAGTCTCTTCATCTACAAAATGGAATTAATATTGCTTTTCTCCTTAAATTTATATTAAAAATTGGAGAAGTAATATATGTGAAAGAACCTTACATTAAATATGCAAGTTTTATTTGTTGAATTCAAACAGTCATTAAAGAAAGAACAAAATAAAACATTACATTTGGATTAACAAAGTAGATACATATATCTCAATCTGAGAAACCTTTAAGCTCTCTTGACCATAAAATGACATTGGATCCTAAAAGAGAATTTGGTAAATATTTGAAAGATATTTCAATTTCACACCTAAATGTTGATTCTGACATTTATTTCCTAAACTTATCATTTGTATACTTACCTGCTATTAAATCCACAGGGGTCATGTGACTAACTGTATGCCCACCGATTTTATTGACAGGTATTCAGCAAGGCCCACAAAGTAAGTATTGAATTTTTAAAAAAAACAGGTCCAAAACACCTAAAAGCAAAACACTTAGTAAATTCTTACAATCTCGATGATCAAAAATTAGTGCTATTAGTAAGAAACTTCTGAACCAAATAAAGTCCTAATACCTCCAAGGAATTTTGTCTCTCTGATACACACACACACTCACACACACACGATTAAAAAAATGAAGGAAATGTAAAAAAATAAATAAATGAAGGAAGTTCTGTGGGAAATGTCCATAATTTCATGCCCAGAATTTCTCTATCAATCTCTTTCCCCAAAGTTCTTCCAAGAAAATAAAGTTGCCTTTCTCTCCACGTTAACTCATCACTTTTCTCATAGCAGTTTCAAAAGAAATATTTCCTGTCAGCCGGCCACTTAAACTTTGTGCTGTTAAAGAAATCCAAAAAGGTATCAATTTTGCAACAAAGGATAAAGTGGAGACGAAGTGAACCAACATGGCTTTTAAGCTCAATTGCCGTCACCTGTCACAGGCTGTCTAGCGAGCCTGAAGTTCCCTCTAATAAGCTTATGGAGGGTGCGGAGCAAAGGCACCTCAAGTTGCTCTGCGGGTTTTCCCCTGGTAAATTAGGCTGAAAGGAAAAGAGTCCCACCCCCCACCCCCAAACTTGGAGACCAGGGCTGCCCTGCCGCATTCTGTGCCCAGACCTCCTACTTCCACGCCCTTCCAGTCCTTTACTCGGCTTGGAAAATTGGGCATGAGGCAAGCAAAAGGAAGGACAGAAGGCCAAAACGGGCATCCGGAAAGCCAAATTTCTGTCTCAAAAGCTCGTCTAGAAACGCATACATAGCGCGTGCCTTGGGGACATCTCCTAAAACCCCGTTCACTGAAGCTAATTCCTCCCGAACGCCCCCACGCCGGCTGAGGATCGCAACCGCCCATCCGCCCCTCCAGCCTGTGCAGCCGCCCCCAAAACCTCCCGTGAATCGGGAAATGTCAAGGCAGAAGCGCCTGGGGAGCCGAGCAGCCTCGCCAGTTCCACGTCTCTGGTTCGAGACCCCTCGTTTCACCTCTTTGGGGAACTCACCTGGAGTCAGGTTTAGACGGCAGCCTCCACCCAGGGGACCGGGAAGCGGCCCCGGGAAGCGCCGCCGCGTCCTGTGAATAACGAGCGCAGCGCAGCGGAGCAGCTCCCCCCGAACCGGCCGCTCCCCGATTCCTCCCGCTCTGTCCGGGAACCGTCCCTCCGTTCTTTCCTCTCCCTCCCCTGCCTGCAGCCGCCGCGCTCCCTCCTCCTGCTGGCGGCGCAGGGCTGTGCTTCCGCCTCCCTCCTGCGGGCGCACGAGCTGCCCGCGCTGCTAATGAGCAGGCTCCAGGCTCCGCCCGGCCAGGGGTGCGCACACGCCCCACGCCGGAGACGAGCTCCCGGGAGCGGAGCTATGGATACGCCTGGTGCGGCCGCTGGAGAAATGAACTGGAGGAGGCATCCAGCATCTCACACTTTCTGGCCACTCAGCTTAACTAAGCCATAACCCCAGACTTCTTCCTAAATCTCCAGTAATTTACAGGTGCTGAAAAGTCAATGAGGGGTTTGAGCACAATCTGTGTTAACAGTATTGCCAGTATAGAGATGCTAATCTGGCTAGATTCTAGGGATGAAATGTTCAAGGGACGGTATATGATTCTTTCTGGTGGTTATTTTGACATATTTTGGCTATACTTACAGATCTGTAAAATAAACCAGCAATCTTCTAATCACGACAACACAGATTCCTAATTGAAGGCAGCTGATACTTATTAAATACCAGGCTCTGTTTAATAGGCTCTTTTTTCCCAGCTGATCTTTACTACAATTCTGTGAGCACTACTAGCACCCCTATTCTATATTTTAAGAATTTGGGACTAACTTTTAAAACAAGACGGTCTTAAAACAAGACTAAGGAACATGTCCAACCTTGCAGAGATTCTAAGTTTCTGAGCCTAAATAATAACTGAAATCTGTAGCTCCCACAACCCATACCCTGTGTATAATGTGTTGCAGCATCTTGGATGGTACTGTGTAACTGAACCAACAAAGATAATAGGACCATCAGCAAATACACACCACGAGACTAATGAATACCTAGAATCCTAGTAAGACTTGTAAATAGTCAAGCACCCTAAGTAACTATAGTTCAAGTGCATGCTAAACATGGTGATTACTTATAAAAGAACAGCAACCAGTATGAGTGAAGACAGGCAAATAATGTTCAAAATGTTCAGAATCAATGTCCAGCCACTTATGAGTTGAATTCCCCACTCTAAACAAGAGGCCAGATGTGATGTATTCTAAGAAGTCTACAATGGGCGTGGTCTTTTTGCAACCAAAAAGGGCTTTTTAAACACTTATTTCCCATTAAGAATATGCAATAGCTAATTAATATTAAATCTGAAAATCAATGATAATTTATTTCAACTAACCTTACATGAAAAAATCATTACTCATTCAAGCTTTTAGAATTAGATTAAATAGCATTGAGTATCAAATTTACTTCAACCCATAGAAATAATAGACAGTTAATTAACAAACTAAGTAATTTAATTAACTTTACTTTTGTGTCATGATGTATTTTTCCTTAGGAAAAGGATAAGATATTTTTTCCATGGTATAAAATACTAGAATATGACTTTTATATTTTTCTTCATGAAGATTAATGAATTAATAAAATAAGTACAGACATATTTATTGTCAACAAATCTATCCAGATCATTAATTCTCCACTCAAGAAATTATGCTAGGCAAGCTTTATTTCTCCATATGTACAAGGCAATTCAGAGGTCAAAAATTTTAAAACACTTCAATGAACATCAACCATTAATTAACTAGGAGTAGATTTTATTTATAAACAACTTTAAAAGACTATAAACAAGGTATAACAAACTTCTACTTTATCAATACTGCTACTCCTGTTGAACACAAAGATATATAATTATAGTTTTCTCCCTATTTAAAATATTTATTGATTCTGGCATAATAATGTCATACTCATCCCTCAATAATCAGTGTACATGGAACCAGAAATCTTTTCTTTCACCTAGTCAATGTAAGTATTTCTGTGTTTTGCATGTTAACACTCTATTTATTCTGTGTTTCTAGTGCTTATCCTCAAAATTTTTATAGTTCCGTTCACATATAAATTCTACCAATCAGCACTATATATAAATAATGCAACGTATAAAATGTGTTAAATAAATGGATGTAAGGTTTATGCTAAATTTTTCACATAGTAAGTACTTCAAAACCCTTATTATTTTTCCTTAAGCTTTTATGTGCATATATTTTATCTCTCCAACTAAAGAATAAACTTCTAAATAAGAATAGTTTTGTCTATAAATTTTACGCATTTTAATACATTATTAATCTAAAACCTTGGACTAGAGTTTGGAATTCTTTTATGTATTCATTTACTGATTCAAAAAATAGGTGTCCATGCCATTTTTTCTAAACCTTGTGCAAGATGTAGGGTATACAATGATGTCCAGAATTTAGAGTCCTTGACCTCATGGAGTTTAAAGTGCAGTAATGTACAGTAATTTTAAAATCTATTTATTATTATTTAAAACAATAAATGAATACATTCTTGTCGAAAATAACTGAAAAGTCTGTCTGAATTCCCTGGCCAAGGCCAAAACATGAAAGCAAAAGAGCTGCCTGAAAACAGTGCAAGCCACTCTCCAGAGGGTTTCTCTGTTGAAACAGCACATCGCGTTATGGAAATAATGAGAAAAATTAGTAACTGTGCAAACGACAGCACGTATGCATCTTTGTGGTTTCTGACCTTTTAGCATCGTCGAAGCAAGACCACAAACCTTTCAACACCATGCGTGGTATTAATCTTGCACAGAATATAATGTTTTCACATATTTTATTCTGATTTCCTACAAAGTAATTTCAATTTCTAGCTAAAGCTAATGGATTTTTCTAGTGAAAACATTGTGTACCGAATGACTTTCCAGTGAGATCCGCGTACCATGCGCCATTTTCATGTTCGTGCTCATTTCTCTGAAGTCTGTTGGCCTTTAATTCACCATAATAAAATTCCTTGTGTACTTTTATTGGCAACCATCTCATAGTGACACTTGCATCCAAATGTAATTCCATGTGAGCTTGGCAGTGTTTGCTTTTTTCTCAGAAGAGGAAAGTTAGAGGGAACAAGGGGCAAAGATGTGTGTAAGAATATCTGAGGGACCATCACAGCATCATCACAAATTCAAGATTTTTTTGAAACATTAGACAAGGGACTCACAGCCATGCCCTGGGATGGCTGAAACACTTCACAACCTGCTCATGTTTATGACCAAAATCATCACCTAAAATGAATTCAATGTGTAACTATCATAATATTGTTTGTGTATAAGTAATCATGAAGCAGTTAGGGAAGGGAGTATAATCTAGTAAGAAATTTGAACAAAATGTGTTAGACAAAATTCAAGAAGATTTAAAAGAAGAAAATTAACCTGTCTGATCTGAACAGAATTGGAAAAGCACATCAATCATAGCTCTATACATTGACCATAGACTTAAAGCATAACATAAAAATAAAGAAGGCAGATAACTCAGGAAAACATTTCTATTAAATCTACTCCGTAAAGTTTTCCCATACTTTTATTTTACTAACAGGAGCATACATTTAAATCTCACAAAATCATATATATTTTGTTGATTCAATTTGTAGCAGATAGAGGAGCATGTCCCAGTGCTATGACAGTGAGTTGTCAGTATAACATACCACTGCTTTACATCTTACCCACAGGCTAAAATGTTTACCCCTAGAGTCGTGACTTTGTATATGGCAGGAGATTGCTACTAAAAGTAAATATATTTGGCTGAAGGGTAGATACATCTTTAGGCCATTATATCATTCACTAAAATTTAGCAGGCATTTACATATTTACCTACTTAGTTCATATGACAAATATGTTTGAGAGACTGCCATATACAAAAAAAAAAGATGGAACCATCTTAAAAATTAAGAGATTACTTAAAGAAATGGAACTGAAGGGTTAACTGTGATGGCAAGAATGAAGAGAGCAAAACCAGAGGGTACTTCAAGGAGAACAGGCATGAGAGAGGCATTATAATTTGGAGGGTGCTATGATTTGAACCTATGTGCCCATCCAAAGTTTGTATGTTGAAACTAAAATCCAAGGACAATGACATCAAGAGATGGGGCTTTTGGTTAAGTGATTAAGTGAAGAAGGATCCACCCTCATGAATGAGATAAACGTCCTCGTAAAAGATGCTTTAGAGGAATGCCGGGCTCCTCAGTCTCTTCTGCCATGTCCTTACATTGTCCGTTTTTGCCCACTTTTGTCACCTGAAGACGAAGCAAGAAGGTGCCACCTCGGGACCAACTGCCAAATCTCCGCTGTCTTGATTTCAGACTTCTCAGCCCCAGAACTGTGAGAAATACATTTCTGTTTTTTATGAATTACTCAATCTGTGGCATTTTGTTATAGCAGCATACAGACAAAAACAGGGAAACAGCCTGGTGAGAGTGGATATTTTAGAAACTTGAGATGATTCAATGTCGCTGATTCTCCATTTTCTCATATGTAAAATGAAGGAAATAATGCTGATTACTTCATAGTTCATTGTGCAAATTAAATTAACTATGTAAATAAAGCAAGCAATATAGTTCCTTTTATCTAGTATACATTGTTTAAGTGTTGTTGTCATTACATGAGGAAAACAAGAACTTCCCCAAACAGAAGGATGTGGGAACCAAAACTAAGATATAAGAAAGGACCAAAGTTCACTGTGACAATCTGGTCAAGCGCTGGTTAGGGAAGATAGCATAATGTTATGCATAGATATTATTTTAGGATAATTTTCCTCCACCCCGAACTCCTCTAGCACTTTGCCTACGTCTTTCATTGCACTTCTTCATTTGTCTCTTTAATTACGGTTATTTATATAAATCTTTTAGCTTCCTACAAAAATAAGCTTGTAGTGGGACAGATTCTTGAGGATCTATGTCAAAGCAATTTTTCTATTTCCTACAGCAAGTAACCCAGTAGTAATCACCCAGAATTTGTTAAAAGAATAAACATAGGAAGATTAATTTCCATTTTTTTCTTTGCTAATTTTTAATCAGAATTATACCATTGTTAGGGAGGGAGAAATTATAAATTGAGGACATGAGTATTAACATTTAAATCTGTTATTCTGCTTTATTTTAGAGCTTGCCATGTTTTGTGATTAAAAAAAGAAACAGGACATTCTATATAGCTGTTGCAAAACGTGTGGTCTGTTGGTGAACTAGCAGCACCAGCATTACCAAGACTTCGTTAGTTTGCAGGACTACTGAGTCAGAATTCGCATTTTGACAAAACTCCAGGTGATTCATGCTCTGCATTTAAGTTGGAGAAGCACTGTTCTATAGTTCTGCTTATGTCCTAAATGCATTGTCAGTGAAAGAAAATACTATACGTATGATAATAATAACGGTAATATTAACAAAAATGTAACTATTAGTAATTTTCTATGCTCTCCCAAATACTAAGTCCTTTATTTAATACTTATGATAATTCTGCGAAGTTGCAATTGATATCACCTACTAAACTGATACTCAGAAATCTGAAGTAATTCTCCAAGGTCACAAAGCTAGTGAATCACAAACAAGATTTTTAAACTCTTGCTGCTTCATTCCAAAGACCAAACCGTTTCTAACTCACGGTTAATACATTTGCTTCTGCCTTCCATTTCCTACATGTGGTTTCCTTTCTATTTCATTAACTTTACTTATACATGACTGATTTTTAACCCTCTGTAATATTTGCAGAATATGGTGTACTATGGTTAATAAGGACAATACACTTATACATGACTGATTTTTAACCCTCTCTAATATTTGCAGAATATGGTGTACTATGGTTAATAAGGACAATACCAAGTAATATCATGTTGAGAAAGCGTGCAGAAGTAGCATCAAAAAACAGACTTTTTCCAAAATGTTTACTAAAAACGTTCAATAAAAACAAGATTTTCTACTTAGAATTTCTACCTTGCATAACTCAAATGGAGCATGATTATTAAAATGACAAAAAAGATTCCGTAATTGCCTAAGAGCTAAGAATAAGAATTGCTATATAAAAAAGCATAAATATGCCATATGAATGACATCTCTAAGAATCATGGGAGTGCTATTTGGTATTTAGTATTTAGTTCCATTCTGCAGCATGATCAAAAAGAAGCATCTGTATAGTTCACTGTGCATTATAGCACAATAAATCACCTCATTAGGCTCAGATATATGTAAAGATTTACAGTCTGGGAAAGTCCACTAGATATTCTTAATCACTTCTTAGACTGTACTGTCCCCCATATTTCTCTTTTTCTATAGAAAAGTTGAACATGGAAAGGCTTTATTTGAAATCCAGCAATGAATGGAATGTCTGTGAAGCAAGAAATAGATGGAAATTGACATTTTAAAAGAAAGTTTGGCTTTTGAAGAGATATAGCTGTGACCTTGGTCTTTTCGTTGGAGAGAAGTATTCCCTAGCCTTACTGTACTATTTTTCCCAAAGCACCCTCTCTATTATTCTCCCTTCATCTCTGGCTCCTATCATATGGCCCCTCCCTCATTCTATCTGGTGAGTTCTGAGAAAAATGCTTAAATTCTGCAGAGAAGTTTGAGAACAATGCTAAATATTCCTCAGAGAAGCAAAATTTTATGTTAACAGTTTATATTTTCACATGAAATTGTCTATCTCTTCTCTCTGTCTCATGTGTGTATGTGTGTATGTGTATATATATATACAGTATAATATACAGTAGATATGTATATATAGAGTATAATATTCAGTATATATGTATATATAGTATAATATACCGTATATATGTATATATATACAGTGTGTGTGTGTATATATATATATATATATATATATATATATATATATACTACCATTTACCTCCCAGGCTATGCGTCCTGAATCTTAAAAGTAGAAAGCCCTCACAGGCCGCGGTTGCTCATGCCTGTAATCCCAGCACTTTGGGAGGCCGAGGCGTGCAGATCACCTGAGGTCGGGAGTTCAAGACCAGCCTGACCAACATGGTGAAACCCCATCTCTACTAAAAATACAAAAAATTAGCTGGGCGTTGTGTTGCGCGCCTGTAATCCCAGCTACTCAGGAGGTGGAGGCAGGAGAATCACATGAACCCGGGAGTCGGAGGTTGTGTGAGCCGAGACCACGACATTGCACTGCAGCCTGGGCAATGAGAGCAAAACTCCATCTCAAAAAAAAAAGGTGGAAAGGCCTTAAAAGACTTTTGAAAATGAGATTTGTCAAATATTTATTAGAGATGAAGAAAATAAGTGCGGACCCACACGTAACTTGTCTGAGGTCACAGAGGTAGTCATGCTGCAGCAGGCTTATTGGTTTTCCTCTATGACATGCATTATTATTGTTTTTGATCATTTCAAGAGGTTTCTAGTCGATAGTGGGACAAAATTTCTAATTTGGGAACCTAATTTTCTCTGCAAATCTTCTTTACATCTCTAGCTTATTAATACACCTCAGAAGTGTTACAGGAATTAATTCGCAGGATTTTGAAGAATATTTTGAGGTATGCTGGGAAAAATCATGTCAAGTATCAATGATTAGAAACTAAACAATCAATATTAGATATTGTAAAATTATATTTAAACTTCCATATGGCATAAATAAGTTATTTTAATGTACAGTCGTTGTACTTTGTAAACTTGCATATAAAATATTTGAAAAAATAACTTTCAATATGTAAAATGTAAATATACAAAGGAAAGGATCGGAAAAAATAGGTAAAAATAATCAGGATAAGAAAACCCTACAGTGTCACCCTCAGAAGACTATAGAAGGATTCTCACCCTCGAGAAACAGAGGAACTTGAACATGGAAATGACCCTCTGCTGGCCATACTGATTATGGTACATAATTTTAAAAGGCTTTTGGAGAGAAGGGAAATGTTTTATTATGCATTCAGCACAGTTTTATGGTGATGTTTCTTAACTATCAGCTATTTTTAAAATTCCCATAATCTTTCTATAGATGACAAAGTTACATAAATATGAAGGATAAGAAGGGCCCCTGCAAACCTGATAGTACAATTCTCTTTTCAATGATAACGTATTTCTAAGCGCGCATCTCCTAATCATATTGATGTGCATTTAGTGTTCTTTTACCTACACCTGTCAAAGTGGCTAAAGTAATCCTTCATGAGGAGATAATTTTTTCATTTAGGTGAATTTTTCCGCATAATACTCTAACATTTCCAATTCCATTTTTCTCGGAAAAGTTTACATGATATACATATACAATTACTAAAACTTTGGCTGCATAAATAATTTAAATGGACTTTACTTCAAAGATAATATTTACTTTTAAAATTGTAAACCTTTGAATCATCAATTAATTAGAATTATCTTTTTCTTTATAAATAAAGTTTTTTGTCCCTACATATTTATGATTTGGAAATTTTCACCTGGAAAATTTCATTTTCATTTGGATGCCTTGTCTTTAGTATAAAATTCAGTATTTCAATTTCAATATAATTTTTTGATTGATTTTTACCTGAAATTATGATAACATAAGAAAAGTGAAAAATAGAGATAAACTTTAAGTACAATGTTATTTGTGCTTAATAATAAAATCAAGAAAGTAAAATATCTAAAATAATTATAACTATTTAAATAAACAAAGTATCATGTAATGGGCGAAATATTCTTCTGGCTCGTTTTTGATTCTGACAGGTTGTTTACAGGTTCTGAAGTTCAGTTTGCTCATCTCTAAACTGAGGTTGAACTAGGTATGGCTTGTTTGGCTGAACTCTGTAAAGCTGGTCAAAAAAGTTGCATTTGCATTCTTCTTCCTGTTACTGTATACAATAGAATCCTTCCTGTTTCTACCATGAGATTCAGAACACAGTCTCTGACCTTTCGGAATAGTTTCCAAGTCTCCTTTTTCTCCTGAAGCCTTCTCATAAACGGCTCTACCATGCACCCTGCTTGTCAACACCAAACTCGAAGTATACCTGATGTCATCCCTTCCTTTACCATCTTCCTACCTGTATCCAATCTGTAGCTCAACCATATCAAACTTGAGAAATCTCTCTAATGCATCCATTCTGCTCATTCTCTATAATAACCACTCTAGGTCAAACCACGGCCAAACCCATCAGTTCGGTTCAATATTTTGATGGATCCCTAATGTGTCTGCATATTTCCACTTCCCCCTTCTACCATCTGTTCTCTAGAAAGCAAAGAAAGTAATCACCAAAAAAAGAAAAAGAAAAAGAAAACAGGAAAGGAATAACATCAGGTCATTGCCCTAGAAAAATCTTGCAGAAGCTTCCCAATACTTGTGCAAGAAAGCTCACACCCCATATTCGGACCCCCTAACTCTAAATGTGTGTATAACCTCATGTCATGCATCCCTCACTTACTGTGCTCCGGCCACCATGGACTTCTATTACTCATACACGCTGAACATTCTCCTGTTAGAAGGTCTTGTCATGTGTTCTTCTGGTTGCCTGGAAATCTCTTGTCATCTTCTCCTCTTTCAGGCCTGAGATTAATTTCCTCAAACAGGCATTTCTTGATCCCACCTTATCTCACTTCACCTTCAACCTTTTTTAAAAATCCTCAATCTGATTTTTCTTCATAGCATATATTATAATATGTCAATATCTCGTCTATTTATGTGATTACTAACTTATACTGAGGAGAGCCTTTTGAATAGAATCTCAATAGGCCGAGTTTCTACAACTTTGTCCTCATAACTCAATTCCCAGCACTTGGCACAGGATAGAGTACAACAAACACTTACTGACTGGATAACGAACTACGTGTAAGATAAAATCAAACCTTGCGGAATTGCAGGCATGTTCCCTTACACTTATACTCATATGCTTAAAGTAAAAATATATTCACGTTATATTGCTCCGAATGTCCACTTCCAGATTCTACAGAAAGAGTGTTTGACAACTCCTCAATCAAAAGTAAGGTTAAACTCTGTTAGTTGAATGCACAGAACAGAAAGAAGTTTCAAAGAATGCTTCTGTGTAGTGTTTATTTGAAGATATTCCTTTTTCCACTATAGGACTCTTAGCGCCACGAATGTTCACTTCCAGTTTCTACAAAAAGAGTGTTTCAGAACTGCACAATCAAATTTAAGGTTCAAATCTCTCAGTTGAATGCACATATGAGGAAGAAGTTTCACAGAATGCTTCTGTGTAGTTTTTATTTGAAGATAATCCTTTTTCCACTATAGGCCTCTTAGCGCTCCGAAAGTCCAATTACAGTTTCTACAGAATAGTGTTTAAGAACTGTTCACTCAAAAGTAAGGTTCAACTCTGTTACTTGAATTCACAAATCGGAAAGAAGTTTCACCAAATGCTTCTGTGTAGTTTTTATTCGAAGATATTCCTTTTTCCACTATTGGCTTCTTAGTGCTCCGAATGTCCACTTGCAGTTTCTACAGAGAGAGTGTTTCAGAACTGCTAAATCAAAAGTAAGGTTCAAATCTGTTAATTAAATGCACAGATCAGAAAGAAGTTTCACAGTATGCTTCTGTGTAGTTTTTATTTGAAGATATTCCTTTTTCCACTATAGGCCTCTCTGCACTCCGAATGTCCACTTGCAGTTTCTACAGAAAGACTGTTTCTTAAATGCTTCATCAAAAGTAAGGTTCAACTCTGTTAGTTGAATACACATATCAGAAAGAGGTTTCACAGAATGCTTCTGTGTAGTTTTTATTTGAAGATATTCCTTTTTCCACTTCACGCCTCTTAGCGCTCCGAATGTCCACTTGCAGTTTCTACAGAAAGAGTGTTTCAGAACTGCTCAATCAAAAGTAAGGCTCAACTCTGTTAGTTGAATGCAGAGAACAGAAAGTAGTTTCAGAGAATGCTTCTGTGTAGTTTTTATTTGGAGATATTCCTTTTTCCACTATAGGCCTCTAAGCGCTCAGAATGTCCACTTGCAGTTTCTACAGAAAGAGTGTTTGAGAACTGCTCAAACAAAAGTAAGGTTCAACACTGTTAGTTGAATGCACAGAACAGAAAGATGTTTCACAGAATGCTTCTGTGTAGTATTTATTTGAAGATATTCGTTTTTTCACTACAGGCCTCTTAGTGCTCCGAATGTCCACTTACAGTTTCTACAGAAAGAGTGTCTCCGAATGGCTCTATCAAAAGTAAGGTTCAACTCTGTTAGTTGAATGCACAGAACAGAAAGAAGTTTCACAGAATGCTTCTGTGTAGTTTTATTTGAAGATATTTGTTTTTCCACTTCACGCCTCTTAGCGCTCCGAATGTCCACTTTCAGTTTCTACAGAAAGAGTGTTTCAGAACTGCTCAATCAAAAGTAAGGCTCAACTATGTTAGTTGAATGCAGAGAACAGAAAGTAGTTTCGGAGAATGCTTCTGTGTAGTATTTATTTGGAGATATTCCTTTTTCCACTATAGGGCTCTTAGCGCTCCGAATGTCCCCTTGCAGTTTCTACAGAAAGAGTGTTTCAGAACTGCTCAATCAAAGGTAAGGTTCAACTCTGTTAGTTGAATGCACAGAACAGAAAGAAGTTTCACAGAATGCTTCTGTGTAGTTTACATTTGAAGATATTCCTTATTCCACAATTATCCTCTTAGCGCTCCGAATGTCCACTTGCATTTTCTACTGAAAGACTGTTTCAGAACTGCTCAATCAAAACTATGGTTTAACTCTGTTAGCTGAATGCACAGATCAGAAATAAGTTTCACAGAATGCTTCTGTGTAGTTTTTATTTGAAGATATTCCTTTTTCCAATATAGGCCTCTTAGCGCTCCGAATGTCCAATTGCAGTTTCTAGAGAAAGAGTGTTTCAGAACAGCTCAATCAAAAGTAAGGTTCAACTCTGTTAGTTGAATGCACAGAATAGAAGGAATTTTCACACAATGCTTCTGTGTAGTATTTATTTGAAGATATTCCTTTTTCCACTATAGGCCTCTTAGTGCTCCGAATGTCCGCTTGCAGTTTCTACAGAAAGAGTGTTTCAGAACTGCTCAATCAAAGGTAAGGTTCAACTCTGTTAGCTGAATGCACAGAACAAAAAGAAGTTTCACAGAATGCTTCTGTGTAGTTTTTATTTTAACATATTCCTTCTTCCACTATAGGCGTCTTAGCGCTCCGAATGTCCACTTGCAGTTTCTACAGAAAGAGGGTTTCAGAACCGTTCAATCAAAAGCAAGGTTCAACTCTGTTAGTTGAATGCACAGAACAGAAAGAAGTTTCACAGAATGTTTCTGTATAGTTTATATTTGAAGATATTACTTTTTCCACTATAACCCTCTTAGCGCTCCGAATGTTCACTTGCATTTTCTACAGAAAGAGTGTTTCAGAACTGCTCAATCAAAAGTATGGTTTAACTCTGTTAGTTGAATGCACAGATCAGAAAGAAGTTTCACAGAATGCTTCTGTGTAGTTTTTATTTGATGATATTCCTTTTTCCAATAGAGGACTCTTAGCGCTCCGAATGTCCAATTGCAGTTTCTGCAGAAAGAGTGTTTCAGAATGGCTCAATCAAAAGTAAGGTTCAACTCTGTTAGTTGAATGCACAGAACAGAAAGAAGTTCCACAGAATGCTTCTGTGTAGTATTTATTTGGAGATATTCGTTTTTCCACTATTACCCTCTTAGCGCTCCAAATGTCCACTTGCAGTTTCTACGGAAAGAGTGTTTCACAGCTCCTCAAGCTAAAGTATGCTTTAACTCTGTTAGTTGAATGCACAGATCAGAAAGAAGTTTCACAGAATGCTTCTGTGTAGTTTTTATTTGAAGATATTCCTCTTTCCAATATAGGCCTCCTAGCGCTCAGAATGTCCAATTGCAGTTTCTACAGAAAGAGTGTTTCAGAACTGCTCAATCAAAAGTAATGTTCAACTCTGTTAGTTGAATGCACAGAGCAGAAAGAAGTTTCACAGAATGTTTCCGTGTAGTTTTTATTTGAAGGTATTCCTTTTTCCACTATAGGCCACTTAGCGCTCCGAACGTCCGCTTGCAGTTTCTACAGAAAGAGTGTTTCAGAACTGCTCTATCAAAAGTAAGGTTCAAATCTGTTAGGTGAATGTACAGATCATAAAGAAGTTTCACAGAATGCTTCTGTGTAGTTTTTATTTCAAGATGTTCCTTTTTCCAATATGGGCCTCTTAGCGCTCCGAATGTCCACTTGCAGTTTCTACAGAAAGAGTGTTTCAGAACTGCTCAATCAAAAGTAAGGTTCAAGTCTGTTAGTTGAATGCACAGAACAGAAGGAAGTTTCACAGAATGCTTCTGCGTAGTTTTTCTTTGAAGATATTCCTGTTTCTAGTATCGGCCTCTTAGCGCTCCGAATGTCCACTTGCAGTTTCTACAGAAAGAGTGTTTGAGAACTGCTCAAACAAAAGTAAGGTTCAACACTGTTAGTTGAATGCACAGAACAGAAAGATGTTTCACAGAATGCTTCTGTGTAGTATTTATTTGAAGATATTCGTTTTTTCACTACAGGCCTCTTAGTGCTCCGAATGTCCACTTACAGTTTCTACAGAAAGAGTGTCTCCGAATGGCTCTATCAAAAGTAAGGTTCAACTCTGTTAGTTGAATGCACAGAACAGAAAGAAGTTTCACAGAATGCTTCTGTGTAGTTTTATTTGAAGATATTTGTTTTTCCACTTCACGCCTCTTAGCGCTCCGAATGTCCACTTTCAGTTTCTACAGAAAGAGTGTTTCAGAACTGCTCAATCAAAAGTAAGGCTCAACTATGTTAGTTGAATGCAGAGAACAGAAAGTAGTTTCGGAGAATGCTTCTGTGTAGTATTTATTTGGAGATATTCCTTTTTCCACTATAGGGCTCTTAGCGCTCCGAATGTCCCCTTGCAGTTTCTACAGAAAGAGTGTTTCAGAACTGCTCAATCAAAGGTAAGGTTCAACTCTGTTAGTTGAATGCACAGAACAGAAAGAAGTTTCACAGAATGCTTCTGTGTAGTTTACATTTGAAGATATTCCTTATTCCACAATTATCCTCTTAGCGCTCCGAATGTCCACTTGCATTTTCTACTGAAAGACTGTTTCAGAACTGCTCAATCAAAACTATGGTTTAACTCTGTTAGCTGAATGCACAGATCAGAAATAAGTTTCACAGAATGCTTCTGTGTAGTTTTTATTTGAAGATAATCCTTTTTCCACTATAGGCCTCTTAGCGCTCCGAAAGTCCAATTACAGTTTCTACAGAATAGTGTTTAAGAACTGTTCACTCAAAAGTAAGGTTCAACTCTGTTACTTGAATTCACAAATCGGAAAGAAGTTTCACCAAATGCTTCTGTGTAGTTTTTATTCGAAGATATTCCTTTTTCCACTATTGGCTTCTTAGTGCTCCGAATGTCCACTTGCAGTTTCTACAGAGAGAGTGTTTCAGAACTGCTAAATCAAAAGTAAGGTTCAAATCTGTTAATTAAATGCACAGATCAGAAAGAAGTTTCACAGTATGCTTCTGTGTAGTTTTTATTTGAAGATATTCCTTTTTCCACTATAGGCCTCTCTGCACTCCGAATGTCCACTTGCAGTTTCTACAGAAAGACTGTTTCTTAAATGCTTCATCAAAAGTAAGGTTCAACTCTGTTAGTTGAATACACATATCAGAAAGAGGTTTCACAGAATGCTTCTGTGTAGTTTTTATTTGAAGATATTCCTTTTTCCACTTCACGCCTCTTAGCGCTCCGAATGTCCACTTGCAGTTTCTACAGAAAGAGTGTTTCAGAACTGCTCAATCAAAAGTAAGGCTCAACTCTGTTAGTTGAATGCAGAGAACAGAAAGTAGTTTCAGAGAATGCTTCTGTGTAGTTTTTATTTGGAGATATTCCTTTTTCCACTATAGGCCTCTAAGCGCTCAGAATGTCCACTTGCAGTTTCTACAGAAAGAGTGTTTGAGAACTGCTCAAACAAAAGTAAGGTTCAACACTGTTAGTTGAATGCACAGAACAGAAAGATGTTTCACAGAATGCTTCTGTGTAGTATTTATTTGAAGATATTCGTTTTTTCACTACAGGCCTCTTAGTGCTCCGAATGTCCACTTACAGTTTCTACAGAAAGAGTGTCTCCGAATGGCTCTATCAAAAGTAAGGTTCAACTCTGTTAGTTGAATGCACAGAACAGAAAGAAGTTTCACAGAATGCTTCTGTGTAGTTTTATTTGAAGATATTTGTTTTTCCACTTCACGCCTCTTAGCGCTCCGAATGTCCACTTTCAGTTTCTACAGAAAGAGTGTTTCAGAACTGCTCAATCAAAAGTAAGGCTCAACTATGTTAGTTGAATGCAGAGAACAGAAAGTAGTTTCGGAGAATGCTTCTGTGTAGTATTTATTTGGAGATATTCCTTTTTCCACTATAGGGCTCTTAGCGCTCCGAATGTCCCCTTGCAGTTTCTACAGAAAGAGTGTTTCAGAACTGCTCAATCAAAGGTAAGGTTCAACTCTGTTAGTTGAATGCACAGAACAGAAAGAAGTTTCACAGAATGCTTCTGTGTAGTTTACATTTGAAGATATTCCTTATTCCACAATTATCCTCTTAGCGCTCCGAATGTCCACTTGCATTTTCTACTGAAAGACTGTTTCAGAACTGCTCAATCAAAACTATGGTTTAACTCTGTTAGCTGAATGCACAGATCAGAAATAAGTTTCACAGAATGCTTCTGTGTAGTTTTTATTTGAAGATATTCCTTTTTCCAATATAGGCCTCTTAGCGCTCCGAATGTCCAATTGCAGTTTCTAGAGAAAGAGTGTTTCAGAACAGCTCAATCAAAAGTAAGGTTCAACTCTGTTAGTTGAATGCACAGAATAGAAGGAATTTTCACACAATGCTTCTGTGTAGTATTTATTTGAAGATATTCCTTTTTCCACTATAGGCCTCTTAGTGCTCCGAATGTCCGCTTGCAGTTTCTACAGAAAGAGTGTTTCAGAACTGCTCAATCAAAGGTAAGGTTCAACTCTGTTAGCTGAATGCACAGAACAAAAAGAAGTTTCACAGAATGCTTCTGTGTAGTTTTTATTTTAACATATTCCTTCTTCCACTATAGGCGTCTTAGCGCTCCGAATGTCCACTTGCAGTTTCTACAGAAAGAGGGTTTCAGAACCGTTCAATCAAAAGCAAGGTTCAACTCTGTTAGTTGAATGCACAGAACAGAAAGAAGTTTCACAGAATGTTTCTGTATAGTTTATATTTGAAGATATTACTTTTTCCACTATAACCCTCTTAGCGCTCCGAATGTTCACTTGCATTTTCTACAGAAAGAGTGTTTCAGAACTGCTCAATCAAAAGTATGGTTTAACTCTGTTAGTTGAATGCACAGATCAGAAAGAAGTTTCACAGAATGCTTCTGTGTAGTTTTTATTTGATGATATTCCTTTTTCCAATAGAGGACTCTTAGCGCTCCGAATGTCCAATTGCAGTTTCTGCAGAAAGAGTGTTTCAGAATGGCTCAATCAAAAGTAAGGTTCAACTCTGTTAGTTGAATGCACAGAACAGAAAGAAGTTCCACAGAATGCTTCTGTGTAGTATTTATTTGGAGATATTCGTTTTTCCACTATTACCCTCTTAGCGCTCCAAATGTCCACTTGCAGTTTCTACGGAAAGAGTGTTTCACAGCTCCTCAAGCTAAAGTATGCTTTAACTCTGTTAGTTGAATGCACAGATCAGAAAGAAGTTTCACAGAATGCTTCTGTGTAGTTTTTATTTGAAGATATTCCTCTTTCCAATATAGGCCTCCTAGCGCTCAGAATGTCCAATTGCAGTTTCTACAGAAAGAGTGTTTCAGAACGGCTCAATCAAAAGTAAGGTTCAACTCTGTTAGTTGAATGCACAGAACAGAAAGAAGTTTCACAGAATGCTTCTGTGTAGTTTTTATTTGAAGATATTCCTTTTTCCACTATAGGCCTCTTAGTGCTCCGAATGTCCACTTTCAGTTTCTACAGAAGGAGTGTTTCAGAACTGCTCAATCAAAAGTAGGATTCAACTCTGTCAGTTGAATGCACAGAACCCATAGAAGTTTCACAGAATGCTTCTGTGTAGTTTTTATTTGAAGATAATTCTTTTTCCAGTATACGCCTCTTAATGCTCTGAATGTCCACTTGCAGTTTCTACTGGGAGAGTTTTTCACAACTGCTCAATCAAAAGTAAGTTTCAGGTCTGTAAGTTTAATGCACAGCACTGAAAGGAGTTTCACAGAATGCTTCCTTGTAGTTTTAATTTGAAGATATTCCTTTTTCCACTATAGGCCTCTTTGCAATCCGAATGTTCACTTGCAGTTTCTATAGAAAGAGGGTTTCAGAACTGCTCAATCAAAAGTAAGGTTCAACTCTGTTAGTTGAATGCACAGAACAGAAAGAAGTTTCACAGAATGCTTCTGTGTAGTTTTTATTTGAAGATATTCCTTTTACCACTATAGACCTCTTAGCGCTACGAATGTCCACTTGCAGTTCCTACAGAAAGAGTGTTTCAGAACTGCTCAATCAAAAGTAATGTTCAACTCTGTTAGTTGAATGCACAGAGCAGAAAGAAGTTTCACAGAATGTTTCCGTGTAGTTTTTATTTGAAGGTATTCCTTTTTCCACTATAGGCCACTTAGCGCTCCGAACGTCCGCTTGCAGTTTCTACAGAAAGAGTGTTTCAGAACTGCTCTATCAAAAGTAAGGTTCAAATCTGTTAGGTGAATGTACAGATCATAAAGAAGTTTCACAGAATGCTTCTGTGTAGTTTTTATTTCAAGATGTTCCTTTTTCCAATATGGGCCTCTTAGCGCTCCGAATGTCCACTTGCAGTTTCTACAGAAAGAGTGTTTCAGAACTGCTCAATCAAAAGTAAGGTTCAAGTCTGTTAGTTGAATGCACAGAACAGAAGGAAGTTTCACAGAATGCTTCTGCGTAGTTTTTCTTTGAAGATATTCCTGTTTCTAGTATCGGCCTCTTAGCGCTCCGAATGTCCACTTGCAGTTTCTACAGAAAGAGTGTTTGAGAACTGCTCAAACAAAAGTAAGGTTCAACACTGTTAGTTGAATGCACAGAACAGAAAGATGTTTCACAGAATGCTTCTGTGTAGTATTTATTTGAAGATATTCGTTTTTTCACTACAGGCCTCTTAGTGCTCCGAATGTCCACTTACAGTTTCTACAGAAAGAGTGTCTCCGAATGGCTCTATCAAAAGTAAGGTTCAACTCTGTTAGTTGAATGCACAGAACAGAAAGAAGTTTCACAGAATGCTTCTGTGTAGTTTTATTTGAAGATATTTGTTTTTCCACTTCACGCCTCTTAGCGCTCCGAATGTCCACTTTCAGTTTCTACAGAAAGAGTGTTTCAGAACTGCTCAATCAAAAGTAAGGCTCAACTATGTTAGTTGAATGCAGAGAACAGAAAGTAGTTTCGGAGAATGCTTCTGTGTAGTATTTATTTGGAGATATTCCTTTTTCCACTATAGGGCTCTTAGCGCTCCGAATGTCCCCTTGCAGTTTCTACAGAAAGAGTGTTTCAGAACTGCTCAATCAAAGGTAAGGTTCAACTCTGTTAGTTGAATGCACAGAACAGAAAGAAGTTTCACAGAATGCTTCTGTGTAGTTTACATTTGAAGATATTCCTTATTCCACAATTATCCTCTTAGCGCTCCGAATGTCCACTTGCATTTTCTACTGAAAGACTGTTTCAGAACTGCTCAATCAAAACTATGGTTTAACTCTGTTAGCTGAATGCACAGATCAGAAATAAGTTTCACAGAATGCTTCTGTGTAGTTTTTATTTGAAGATATTCCTTTTTCCAATATAGGCCTCTTAGCGCTCCGAATGTCCAATTGCAGTTTCTAGAGAAAGAGTGTTTCAGAACAGCTCAATCAAAAGTAAGGTTCAACTCTGTTAGTTGAATGCACAGAATAGAAGGAATTTTCACACAATGCTTCTGTGTAGTATTTATTTGAAGATATTCCTTTTTCCACTATAGGCCTCTTAGTGCTCCGAATGTCCGCTTGCAGTTTCTACAGAAAGAGTGTTTCAGAACTGCTCAATCAAAGGTAAGGTTCAACTCTGTTAGCTGAATGCACAGAACAAAAAGAAGTTTCACAGAATGCTTCTGTGTAGTTTTTATTTTAACATATTCCTTCTTCCACTATAGGCGTCTTAGCGCTCCGAATGTCCACTTGCAGTTTCTACAGAAAGAGGGTTTCAGAACCGTTCAATCAAAAGCAAGGTTCAACTCTGTTAGTTGAATGCACAGAACAGAAAGAAGTTTCACAGAATGTTTCTGTATAGTTTATATTTGAAGATATTACTTTTTCCACTATAACCCTCTTAGCGCTCCGAATGTTCACTTGCATTTTCTACAGAAAGAGTGTTTCAGAACTGCTCAATCAAAAGTATGGTTTAACTCTGTTAGTTGAATGCACAGATCAGAAAGAAGTTTCACAGAATGCTTCTGTGTAGTTTTTATTTGATGATATTCCTTTTTCCAATAGAGGACTCTTAGCGCTCCGAATGTCCAATTGCAGTTTCTGCAGAAAGAGTGTTTCAGAATGGCTCAATCAAAAGTAAGGTTCAACTCTGTTAGTTGAATGCACAGAACAGAAAGAAGTTCCACAGAATGCTTCTGTGTAGTATTTATTTGGAGATATTCGTTTTTCCACTATTACCCTCTTAGCGCTCCAAATGTCCACTTGCAGTTTCTACGGAAAGAGTGTTTCACAGCTCCTCAAGCTAAAGTATGCTTTAACTCTGTTAGTTGAATGCACAGATCAGAAAGAAGTTTCACAGAATGCTTCTGTGTAGTTTTTATTTGAAGATATTCCTCTTTCCAATATAGGCCTCCTAGCGCTCAGAATGTCCAATTGCAGTTTCTACAGAAAGAGTGTTTCAGAACGGCTCAATCAAAAGTAAGGTTCAACTCTGTTAGTTGAATGCACAGAACAGAAAGAAGTTTCACAGAATGCTTCTGTGTAGTTTTTATTTGAAGATATTCCTTTTTCCACTATAGGCCTCTTAGTGCTCCGAATGTCCACTTTCAGTTTCTACAGAAGGAGTGTTTCAGAACTGCTCAATCAAAAGTAGGATTCAACTCTGTCAGTTGAATGCACAGAACCCATAGAAGTTTCACAGAATGCTTCTGTGTAGTTTTTATTTGAAGATAATTCTTTTTCCAGTATACGCCTCTTAATGCTCTGAATGTCCACTTGCAGTTTCTACTGGGAGAGTTTTTCACAACTGCTCAATCAAAAGTAAGTTTCAGGTCTGTAAGTTTAATGCACAGCACTGAAAGGAGTTTCACAGAATGCTTCCTTGTAGTTTTAATTTGAAGATATTCCTTTTTCCACTATAGGCCTCTTTGCAATCCGAATGTTCACTTGCAGTTTCTATAGAAAGAGGGTTTCAGAACTGCTCAATCAAAAGTAAGGTTCAACTCTGTTAGTTGAATGCACAGAACAGAAAGAAGTTTCACAGAATGCTTCTGTGTAGTTTTTATTTGAAGATATTCCTTTTACCACTATAGACCTCTTAGCGCTACGAATGTCCACTTGCAGTTCCTACAGAAAGAGTGTTTCAGAACTGCTCAATCAAAAGTAATGTTCAACTCTGTTAGTTGAATGCACAGAGCAGAAAGAAGTTTCACAGAATGTTTCCGTGTAGTTTTTATTTGAAGGTATTCCTTTTTCCACTATAGGCCACTTAGCGCTCCGAACGTCCGCTTGCAGTTTCTACAGAAAGAGTGTTTCAGAACTGCTCTATCAAAAGTAAGGTTCAAATCTGTTAGGTGAATGTACAGATCATAAAGAAGTTTCACAGAATGCTTCTGTGTAGTTTTTATTTCAAGATGTTCCTTTTTCCAATATGGGCCTCTTAGCGCTCCGAATGTCCACTTGCAGTTTCTACAGAAAGAGTGTTTCAGAACTGCTCAATCAAAAGTAAGGTTCAAGTCTGTTAGTTGAATGCACAGAACAGAAGGAAGTTTCACAGAATGCTTCTGCGTAGTTTTTCTTTGAAGATATTCCTGTTTCTAGTATCGGCCTCTTAGCGCTCCGAATGTCCACTTGCAGTTTCTACAGAAAGAGTGTTTGAGAACTGCTCAAACAAAAGTAAGGTTCAACACTGTTAGTTGAATGCACAGAACAGAAAGATGTTTCACAGAATGCTTCTGTGTAGTATTTATTTGAAGATATTCGTTTTTTCACTACAGGCCTCTTAGTGCTCCGAATGTCCACTTACAGTTTCTACAGAAAGAGTGTCTCCGAATGGCTCTATCAAAAGTAAGGTTCAACTCTGTTAGTTGAATGCACAGAACAGAAAGAAGTTTCACAGAATGCTTCTGTGTAGTTTTATTTGAAGATATTTGTTTTTCCACTTCACGCCTCTTAGCGCTCCGAATGTCCACTTTCAGTTTCTACAGAAAGAGTGTTTCAGAACTGCTCAATCAAAAGTAAGGCTCAACTATGTTAGTTGAATGCAGAGAACAGAAAGTAGTTTCGGAGAATGCTTCTGTGTAGTATTTATTTGGAGATATTCCTTTTTCCACTATAGGGCTCTTAGCGCTCCGAATGTCCCCTTGCAGTTTCTACAGAAAGAGTGTTTCAGAACTGCTCAATCAAAGGTAAGGTTCAACTCTGTTAGTTGAATGCACAGAACAGAAAGAAGTTTCACAGAATGCTTCTGTGTAGTTTACATTTGAAGATATTCCTTATTCCACAATTATCCTCTTAGCGCTCCGAATGTCCACTTGCATTTTCTACTGAAAGACTGTTTCAGAACTGCTCAATCAAAACTATGGTTTAACTCTGTTAGCTGAATGCACAGATCAGAAATAAGTTTCACAGAATGCTTCTGTGTAGTTTTTATTTGAAGATATTATTTTTCCCAATATAGGCCTCTTAGCGCTCAGAATGTCCAATTGCAGATTCTACAGAAAGAGTGTTTCAGAAAGGCTCAATCAAAAGTAAGGTTCAAGTCTGTTAGTTGAATGCACAGAACAGAAAGAAGTTTCACAGAATGCTTCTGTGTAGTTTTAATTTGAAGATATTCCTTTTACCACTATAGGCCACTTAACGCTACGAATGTCCACTTCAGTTTCTACAGAAAGAGTGTTTCAGAACTGCTCAATCAAAAGTAAGTTTCAACTCTGTTAGTAGAATGCACAGACCATAAGGAAGTTTCACAGAATGCTTCTGTGTAGCTTTCATTTGAAGATATTCCTTTTTCCACTATAGGAAACTTAGCGCTACGAATGTCCACTTTCAGTTTCTACAGAATGAGTGTTTCAGAAGTGCTCAATCAAAAGTGAGGTTCAAGTCTGTTAGCTGAATGCACAGAACAGAAAGAAGTTTAACAGAATACTTCTGGGCAGATTTTATTTGAATATATTCCTTTTTCCACTATAGGCCTCTTCCCGCTCCGATTGTCCACTTGCAATTTCTACAGAAAGAGTGTTTCCGAACTGCTCAATCAAAAGTAAGGTTCAGCTCTGTTAGTTGAATGCACAGAACAGAAAGAAGTTTCAAAGAATGCTTCTGTGTAGTTTTTATTTGAAGATATTTCTTTCTCCACTTCAGGCCTCTTAGTGCTTCGAATGTCCACTTGCAGTTTCTACAGAAGGAGTGTTTCAGAACTGCTCAAACAAAAGTAGGATTCAACTCTGTCAGTTGAATGCACAGAACACCAGGAAGTTTCACAGAACGCTTCTGTGTATTTTTTATTTGAAGATAACTCTTTTTCCACTATAGGACTCTTAGCGCTCCGAATGCCCACTTGCAGTTTCTACAGAAATAGCGTTTCAGAACTGCTCAATCAAAGGTAAGGTTCAAGTCCATTAGTTGAATGCACAGAAAAGAAAGTAGTTTCACAGAATGCTTCTGCGTAGTTTTTCTTTGAAGATATTCCTTTTTCTACTATAGGCCTCTTAGCGCTCCGAATGTCCACTTGCAGTTTCTACAGAAAGAGCGTTTCAGAACTGCTCAATCAAAAGTAAGATTCAACTCTGTGAGTTGAATTCACGGAAAAGAAAGAAGTTTCACAAAATGCTTCTGTGTAGTTTTTATTTGAAGATATTCCTTTTTCCACTATAGGCCTCTTACCGCTCCAAATGTCCCCTTGCAATTTCTACAGAAAGAGTGTTTCAGACCTGCTCTATCAAAAGTAAGCTTCAACTCTGTTAGTTGAATGCACAGAAGAGCAAGAAGTTTCACTGAATGCTTCCGTGTAGTTTTTATTTGAAGTTATTCCTTTTTCCACTATACGCCTCTTAGCGCTTCGAATGTCCACTTGCAGGTTCTACAGAAAGAGTGTTTCACAACTGCTCAATCAAAAGTAAGGTTCAACTCTGTTAGTTTTATGCAGAGAACAGAAGGAAGTTTCACAGAATGCTTCTGTGTAGTTTTTATTTGAAGGTATTCCTTTTTCCACTATAGTCCTCTTAGCGTTGCGAATGTCCACTTGCAGTTTCTACAGAAGAGTTTTTCAGAACTGCTCAATCAAAAGTAAGGTTCAACTCTGTTAGTTCAATGCACAGATCAGAAAGAAGTTTCACAGAATGCTTCTGTGTAGTTTTTATTTGAAGATAATAAAAATATATCTAGCTTTATTAGTACAAAAAAGGGTTATTTTTTATTCCTTATCCCATGTTGGTTTGGGTTTTCCAGTAAACTAAAATGCAAATTTATATGCTGAAAGTTTATTAAGAAATATCCTTGGGATTAAAGGGAAGCAATATTGGGCAGAGGAAGGTTAGCTGTGACGCAATATCAACACATTCTTCAGCCAAACTTATAGAGTTCTTCAGAGTTTTCTGAATTGGGACATGGAGGGTGGGCTTCTGTACCTCACACATCAGTCAGTCACTGTGTAAAGGCTTCCCTGTAAAGGAACATGACCACCAGAATTTCTACAACCAAGAAATTTCCCATAGAAGGCTGACAGCTAAGTGCTCTCTGCCACAGTTCTCCCACCAGCTAGGAAAATCAGTCCTTCTTTCATAAAGGATGTACAAGATAGTATATCACAGAGGCCCATGTAATCATGTTGCAATTATCTTCAAGTCACAATTGAAGCAGTGTGGCTGTTTCGTTCTACCAGCCATATTAGCTCACACATATATTTAAGAACAATGTAAAGTGATAGATAAAAATCTGGGGCGATAATGGGAAAACCTTGTTATATTCCTGGGGTTGCTGTTAAATATTTAGGTAATAGATGTAATACATAGATAAATCTTTAGACTATGGGCCCATCTAAAAAATTAAAATGCTCAGTTTAGCTGAATTTTAATCCAATGAAGTACTATTTTTAAGACTCTTGATGCAGACGGATCTATTTTTTCTGTAATTAGCTTAATTAAATTGTTATCTCTTTTTGATTATTTTATTGCATTTGTAGCTAGCAATCCATTATTAAAGGAGAAAATACAACTCTTGAGAATGTGGTGGTATTTCCTGTTTACAGATTATCCTCCCCTGAGTGGCAGCAAAATGAACTAAAATATTCACCAAATCAAGAAAACAACTTTATTAAGAAACAAGGAAATAAAACAATCTCATACAAACTCCAAAAATATTGACCACATACTATTCACTTGGATACGTGAGAAAGCAAAAGTGGGATGTGGAAACCTTTGTTGTTGACCTCATGCTTCTCGTAAATGTTTTTAAGATTCTCTCTTGAGCATGGAATTTTCTTCCATTTGTTTGTATCCTCTTTGATTTCATTGAGTAGTGGTTTGTAGTTCTCCTTGAAGAGGTCCTACACATCCCTTGTAAGTTGGATTCCTAGGTATTTTATTCTCTTTGAAGCAATTGTGAATGGGAGTTCACTCATGATTTGGCTCTCTGTTTGTCTGTTATTGGTGTACAAGAATGCTTGTGATTATTGTACATTGATTTTGTATCCTGAGACTTTGCTGAAGTTGCTAATCAGCTTAAGGAGATTTTGGGCTGAGACAATGGGGTTTTCTAGATATACAATCGTCCTCTGCAAACAGGGACAATTTGACTTCCTCCTCTCCTAATTGAATACCCTTTATTTCCTTCTCCTGCCTGATTTCTCTGGCCAGAACTTCCAGCACTATGTTGAATAGGAGCGGTGAGAGAGGGCATCCCTGTCTTGTGCCAGTTTTCAGAGGGAATGCTTCCAGTTTTTGCCCATTCAGTATGATATTGGCAGTGGGTTTGTCGTACATAGCTCTTGTTATTTTGATATACGTCCGATCAATACCTAATTTACTGAGAGTTTTTAGCATGAAGGGTTGTTGAATTTTGTCAAAGGCCTTTTCTGCATCTATTGAGATAATCATGTGGTTTTTGTCTTTGCTTCTGTTTATATGCTGGATTACATTTATTGATTTGCGTATGTTGAACCAGCCATGCATCCCAGGGATGAAGCCCAATTGATTATGGTGGATAAGCTTTTTGACGGGCTGCTGGATTCAGTTTGCCAGTATTTTATTGAAGATTTTTGCATCGCTGTTCATCAAGGATATTGGTCTGAAATTCTCTTTTTTGGTTGTGTCTCTGCCAGGCTTTGGTATCAGGACGATGCTGGCTTCATAAAATGTGTTAGGGAGGATTCCCTCTTTTTTTATCGATTGGAATACTTTCAGAAGGAATGGTAACAGTTCCTCCTTGTACCTCTGGTAGAATTCAGCTGTAAATCCATCAGGTCTTGGACTCTTTTTGGTTGGTAAGCTATTGATTATTGCCACAATTTCAGAACCTGTTATTGGTCTATTCAGAGATTCAACTTCTTCCTGGTTTAGTTTTGGGAGGGTGTATTTGTCGAGGAATTTATCCATTTCTTCTAGATTTTCTAGTTTATTTGCATAGAGGTGTTTGTAGTATTCTCTGATGGTAGATTGTATTTCTGTGGGATCGGTGGCGATATCCCCTTTTTCGTTTTTTATTGCAGCTATTTGATTCTTCTCTCTTTTCTTCTTTATTAGTCTTGCTAGCGGTCTATCAATTTTGTTGATCTTTTCAAATAAGCAGCTCCTGGATTCATTAATTTTTTGAAGGGTTTTTTGTGTCTCTATTTCCTTCAGTTCTGCTCTGATTTTCGTTACTTCTAGCCTTCTGCTAGCTTTTGAATGTGTTTGCTCTTGCTTTTCTAGTTCTTTTAATTATGATGTTAGGGTGTCAATTTTGGATCTTTCCTGCTTTCTCTTGTGGGCATTTAGTGCTATAAATTTCCCTCTACACACTGCTTTGAACGTGTCCCAGGGATTCTGGTATGTTGTGTCTTTGTTTTCGTTGGTTTCAAAGAACATCTTTATTTCTGCCTTCATTTCATTATGTACCCAGTAATCATTCAGGAGCAGGTTGTTCAGTTTCCATGTAGTTGAGCGGTTTTGAGTGAGTTTCTTAATCCTGAGTTCTAGTTTGATTGCACTGTGGTCTGAGAGACAGTTTGTTATAATTTCTGTTCTTTTACATTTGCTGAGAACATTCCATGATCATGGGTTGGAAGAATCAATATCGTGAAAACAGTCATACTGCCCAAGGTAATTTATAGATTCAATGCCATCCCCATCAAGCTACCAATGACTTTCTTCACAGAATTGGAAAAAACTACTTTAAAGTTCATATGGAACCAAAAAAGAGCCCGCATCACCAAGTCAATCCTAAGCCAAAAGAACAAAGTTGGAGGCATCACGCTACCTGACTTTAAACTATACTACAAGGCTACAGTAACCAAAACAGCATGGTACTGGTACCACAACAGAGACATAGATCAATGGAACAGAACAGAGCCCTCAGAAATGATGCCGCATATCTACAACTATCTGATCTTCGACAAACCTGACAAAAACAAGAAATGGGGAAAGGATTCCCTATTTAATAAATGGTGCTGGGAAAACTGGCTAGCCATATGTAGAAAGCTGAAACTGGATCCCTTCCTTACACCTTATACAAAAATTAATTCAAGATGGATTAAAGACTTAAATGTTAGACCTAAAACCATTAAAATCCTACAAGAAAACCTAGGCAATACCATTCAGGACATAGGCGTGGGCAAGGACTTCATGTCTAAAACACCAAAAGCAATTGCAACAAAAGCCAAAATTGACAAATGGGATCTAATTAAACTACAGAGCTCCTGCACAGCAAAAGAAACTACCATCAGAGTGAACAGGGAACCTACAGAATGGGAGAAAATTTTTGCAACCTACTCATCTGACAAAGAGCTAATATCCAGAATCTACAATGAACTCAAACAAATTTACAAGAAAAAATAAACAACCCCATCAAAAAGTGGGCAAAGGACATGAACAGACACTTCTCAAAAGAAGACATTAATGCAGCCAAAAAACACATGAAGAAATGCTCACCATCACTGGCCATCAGAGAAATGCAAATCAAAGCCACAGTGAGATACCATCTCACACCAGTTAGAATGGCCATCATTAAAAAATCAGGAAACAACAGGTGCTGGAGAGGATGTGGAGAAATAGGAACACTTTTACACTGTTGGTGGGACTGTAAACTAGTTCAACCATTGTGGAAGTCAGTGCGGCGATTCCTCAGGGATCTAGAGCTAGAAATACCATTTGACCCAGCCATCCCATTACTGGGTATATACCCAAAGGACTATAAATCATGCTGCTATAAAGACACATGCACACGTATGTTTATTGCGGCACTATTCACAATAGCAAAGAGTTGGAACCAAGCCAAGTGTCCAACAACGATAGACTGGATTAAGAAAATGTGGCACAGATACACCATGGAATACTATGCAGCCATATAAAATGATGAGTTCGTGTCCTTTGTAGGGACATGGATTGAACTGGAAAACATCATTCTCAGTAAACTATCGCAAGGACAAAAAACCAAACACCACATGTTCTCACTCATAGGTGTGAATTGAACAATGAGAACTCATGGACACAGGAAGGAGAACATCACACTCCGGGGACTGTTGTGGGGTAGGGGGAGGGGGGAGGGACAGCATTAGGAGATATACCTAATGCTAAATGACGAGTTAATGGGTGCAGGAAATCAACATGGCACATGGATACATATGTAACAAACCTGCACGTTGTGCACATGTACCCTAAAACCTAAAGTATAATAATAAAAAAAAGGATTCTCTCTTAAACTGTGATACTTAATAAATTTCCTAAAATTTGTTAGAGTGATTGTTTATTAGGCTTCATTTCAGAATACTTGATGTCAAAAGACAAATGAAAAGATGTTGACAAAGTCTTAATATGAGAACAAAATATTCTATGCCAAGTGCAGTTGACATTTATGTATTCCCAGATCATGGAAAAACGTTGCTTAATAAAAACAAAAATCTGGAAATCTATTACCCATGTACCCCTCTCCCTCAAAGTGTCCACTAGAAGATGACTTTATTTTGACAGCGCAAAATAAATAACTCACAACGAATGTGTTAGGATGAAAGTACTGATGTTAATATTGTATTGGTAAATAGAATTAAGTCCCTTTTCAAAGAAAAATTATACTTAGAGGTATAAAACAGGACGTAAGTTGACAGGCTCAATAATCTGTGGTCAAGACTTCAGTATGTATTTAGATCCAATTAAGGGGCAAAGAAAAGGTGTATATATAAGCTTTCTTCACTTTACAAATAATGATCATTCGTATGATGAAACTGAGAAATGTGCATTTAAACATATGATTGAAAAGTGTAAAATTATTAAAATTATATTTAAAATCCTATAATCTTTTAAAATTACTGGGAAATGGCAAAAAATATGACATAGCAATAAAAAATATGACAAATATGGAGTCAAATAAAATAGAAACTATTAAAAATAGGGGAAAAAACCTTCATGTCAGAAATTGAAAAAATACCTATTACAACCAAAAATTGGGAGAAAACATGAAAAACAGATCATTAAAGTGTGTTATGAAAACACAAAAGCACACACAACACACAGCAAGTATATACTATAGACCCAGTGAGAGTACCTAAAGCAGAAAGTAAAATGACAGCAAAAAATATAACCTGGGAAAGAAACGAGAGAAGAAACTAGGAATTGAAATTGTAGTGTCAGAATTAGGAAATCTTAATATTGAAAGATACAACTTATAATAAATATATAATATTTAGAAATCTTTATGTCCCAAATAAGATACTGTAGAAATACACAAAATTTGGAGAAATTCAAGAAATACAAAGTGAAATCAGCACGACCGTACAGAGAGACTTGAAATCGCCTCTGACAAAGTAAAAAGTCCCGTAAATAACGTAGAAATGATCCTGGAATAATAACACCAGTAAGAACGACCAAGTAGCTCTATAGTAAAATTTGTACTTTGTAGGATCTATATTTCCTAAGTATTCATAGCATAATTATGAAAATTACTGCTGTGTTAGGCCGCAAAACGTCAATAATTTACTGAATAAGTAAGAACATTTGTAGAACGTACAGGATTATGCTGTATTCAGTAAGAGCACATTTCTGTTTGTGCCCACAGATTTACACAGGGAGGGGATGGCAACCCGGGCTCACGACCTGTTGTGTCTTTTTAGGTTACAGTTACTATAACTTAGCTGATGACATAGGCTATGATACTTGACCAAGGCCAAATGGGAGAAAAGGAAAATAAATTGTCTTAGGGAAGCGATTGTAGAAATTGGAAAAGAACAAATTTGTTAACAAATTCTCTGCCACAAAAGCCGGACGGAGAAGAAATTTTAGTTTGATATATGCAAAACAAATGACACCACAATCGCTTCTAGTCCAACCATCCTATTGGCAGGGTGTGTACTGAGGAAATTAATGCCAAGTGAATTCAAAGAATTTGACTAAATTAACACTGGGAGCTCATCTGCTACGTGGAGCCCTCTTAATTAAACGGAACACCAGAGGAAGGAAAATTTCTCCTCTTCTAGAGACCATTGTGGCACAGCAGAAACTCTGGATAATAGTACGTAGAGTTACAAGACACAGTTATTGCTTGTGACTCAGATTGGCCCATCTATTCTGCCTAAAATAGTTTTCAGAGGAGGTGACATCGAGACTTTTTGTGGCAATTATAGCAAGTTCTGAAATTTTGAATGATAAACTTATGTGGAAAAAAAATTTTAAACTCTGCTTATTACTGGGAAAATTAAATCTTATTTTTTTAAATTACACAACACAAGAAAATCATTAGTGATAAGTATTTTACATTTTATGAAAAGGCATTAGCAGAAACTACAGTTGATTTTTATTGGAACTGAGAAGAAATGAAACCTAATACCTTAGTCACTAATCAAGAATAAATTGGGAGAGTACAAAAATGTTACTCTGACTTTTTAGTTCAATCACAGTGGCTTTGAATGTTTACTTTCAATGAAGACAAGCCAGTTCATGGATATAAAAGGAGTTTATTAAACAAATGTCACTATAATTTGTTCCTGGAATATATTATGTGAGCTTCTGGTGGCTGATTCATCCTGCTTATTATGTTTTATTCATACTAAAATTAAGATGAGTTTCATTTTATAGGGCACAAAAGGTAGTTGGGGGAACCGTAATGCGTAGCAGGTGGCAGGGAAAGCTGGTGAAGAATTAAGAAAGAGTGTACCAAAGAGGCACTTAATGTTAAACTGTTGATAATTACAAAAGGACTCAGTCATATTTAAAAATGTATATTTCACTTAAAAACATTTCCTCAATTAATTTATTATGACCTTTAAATTTTGGTTCCAAGTTAAATGATCAGCTCTCACCTGGGTACACTCAGCATAACCTCTATACTTGATGAGTAAAATGCCCCTATTAAATACCATTCTCACTCTATAAACATCTTTTGATATACTTCTTTATTTATATAACTCTCCACCAATCAACTCTTAAGAATGTCTTATTCATCTTTCTATCTATAGGGTCTAAATAAAAATATGTAAAGAATGAATGATGTAAGCTAATATTTTGATTTATATTTCTCCCACCGTAAATATGCAAAAACCGTACACGCAAACAGTAACTTAAAAGTCTACAGTTCAGAGTTGTAGTTTGTAACTTGATGTATTGCCACATAGAACTCAATTTTTAATATGCTCATCAGTTTTGCCTCCTCACTGTTAGAATTCAGAATTCATTATTTTGCAAATAGCAAAGTGTGTCCTGGCTCTAACAACCTTGAAATTTTTGAACCATGTTGAGTGGTACCTGGAGCAGAAACAACTATTTAACAGCCATATATTATTTCAGTTTAGCAAGAGGTGGACACAAATTCAAATGTAAGAAATAGCATTCCTTGGTTTTATGAAAAATGTAAAAATCAATCATTTCTTTACATATATATGAAGCAAATATGACCCATTATCTTGAGAGAAACTAGAATATCCTGATTGCGGATACTTTAATCCAAAAATGCAGCAGTGAAGGAAATTCAAATTGCTGTTCAATTGTTTTAAAAGTTATGGTTCTATAGATACTGCAACTTCTATGGGGAAAGTGTTTGTGTTCTCGTGTGGTAGTAGATGTGATGAACTATGGGTGGTTCTCAAGCACTTGTGAAGTAGAGTCATTAGTTAGAAATAAGGAATGAGGAGAAAGAGCACTGGAGACAAGACATGTAGCATTGATCTTCCTTCTCAGATAGAAAGATTGTAAGAAATTAGGCCGGGTGCGCCGGGCGCGGTGGCTCACGCTTGTAATCCCAGCACTTTGGGAGGCCGAGGCGGGCGGATCACGAGGTCAGGAGATCGAGACCACGGTGAAACCCCGTCTCTACTAAAAAAGTACAAAAAAATTAGCCGGGCGTGGTGGCGGGTGCCTGTAGTCCCAGCTACTCGGAAAGGCTGAGGCAGGCGAATGGTGTGAACCTGGGAGGCGGAGCTTGCAGTGAGCCGAGATCGCGCCACTGCACTCCAGCCTGGGTGAGAGAGCCAGACTCTGCCTAAAAAAAAAAAAAAAAAAAAAAAGAAATTAGGCCGGGTGCAGTGGCTCACGCCTGTAATCCCAGCACTTTGGGAGGCCGAGGCAGGTGGATCACGAGGTCAGGAGATCAAGACCATCCTGAGTAACACAGTGAAACCCCATCTCTACTAAAAATACAAAAAAATTAGCTGGGCGAGGTGGTGGGCACCTGTAGTCCCAGCTACTCTGGAGGCTGAGGCAGGAGAATAGCTTGAACCGGGAGGTGGAAGTTGCAGTGAGCCGAGATCACCCCACTGCACTCCAGCCTGGGCAACAGACCGAGACTCTGTCTCAAAAAAAAAAAAAAAATGAACCCCAGCATGGCAAAGTTTCACCAGGCCTGGATGCTTGACGTACGAGACGTGTTTTCATTAAATGAGTATGATTTCACAGGTTTGTGGCCTTGCCAGTTGGGATACAGTTGTAGTGTGTAGAGTAAGATTGATCTTAAAGACAGATCATATTTTCTTCTTCAAATCATCTTAAGAAAAGACTGATCTCCAGAAAGGATATGAGAATCAGGGAGGAAGGACTTTGATGAGCACAAAAACAGGCTTTCAACTTTGTTTAGCCTCAAATGGTAGTGCCCCAAGAATTTCAAACCCTTTAATTAGTAAAGTTAATCTCAGCCCTGCCAGATGAAGCAGCATTTTAATTCAGCATAGCAATTTCTTAGTAAACATCCACTCACTTCATTTAATGAGTAAAATGGTCCTATTAAATACGCTCTTACAGCAATATGTAGCTGGATTCTAAGCTTTGTTCTCAACGAATTTCGAGTGATTGCTTAGTATCTGGGTCCCCAATTAGACTGTAGGTACTTTTCAAAGAAAAAACTAAAACCAGAAATACTTTTTAAAAATAGCTGCAGCTACTTAACTAATGTGTTAATCTCTGTTAGTTTGATGGATTATATTTGCAAGTAGTACTTGTAATTAGCAAAAGGTCTTCAGAAGACATCTGTTAACTGCATATTTCTGTAACAGAATTGTGTCTTTTAAGAATTTTCCTCTATAGTCCAAATGTTTTTTAATAATGTTTTGCCCATATCTTTATAGAAAAATTTCCCCCTATGAAATCTTATAAAGCTAAGGTAATCCATGATGAAATGAAATCAATATGAGATTGGGTCATGATAAATCTGAGATGAAGGGGCAGGTTTCTGTCAGTTAAGTGCTTAACCTTCCTAGCCTCCATGACTCCCTGAAGATATTTTTCACTTAAAAACATCATTAACCTAATAATTAAGCAATGATAATATAAGATGTATTGAACTACTTGTAGAGGCTTACAATCTTTTGTCTTTACTTATCTTATTTTTAGTATTATAGAAACATCAAAAAAAGTCTTCAACAAACACGTTAATATCATTTCTTTAAAGATGGCAATATTTTAATGATGATAATAAGAGACATTATTACAAACAGCATTTTAACTTCCAAAACATTAAAAATGTTTCCTGTGTCTTATCATTTTTAACCTTGTAGCACTTCTATGAGATTTGGAAGATACCTATTCTTGCTGTGCAGTAATTTCAAGTTCACTTTGAAGAAATGGCTCAATAATGTTAATTCATTCTGCATCTCCATTCTATACTTTCTAGTTTAAGGCATTATCAAAAAGTATTAAGTATTCACTTAAATAAAATATTTTACTGGTTTGAAATAATGAAAGGAATAAATATCTGTCACTCTCATCTTACAATAAATAGAGAAGGAAAAAGCAAATATGATCATGAAAGATTATTGCATGCTTCTTTGAAAGTATCAAGCAATCTGCGAGAACATTCCTCAAAGAACTCTAAGGTTAACATGAACTGGTTCATGTACTCATCTTTTCAAGAAGTGTGTTTAAGTATCCACTAGAAAGAGTCAGACATCAGACTAATTAAAATATGAACTCAGCAACTGCCCCTTTTTTCAGATCATGTTATGTAAAAGTGCTTTTTCTTTTTTTTTTTTGAGACGGAGTCTCGCTCTGTCGCCCAGGCTGGAGTGCAGTGGCACAATCTCGGCTCACTGCAAGCTCCGCCTCCTGGGTTCACGCCATTCTCCTGCCTCAGCCTCTCCGAGTAGCTGGGACTACAGGCTCCCGCCACCATGCCCGGCTAATTTTTTTTGTATTTTTAGTAGAGACGGGGTTTCACCGTGGTCTCGATCTCCTGACCTCGTGATCCGCCCACCTCGGCCTCCCAAAGTGCTGGGATTACAAGCGTGAGCCACCGTGCCCGGCCAAAAGTGCTTTTTCATTGAAATGATGGGATGTTGATTTGAATCATGTTTGACAATATCTAGAATACTGAGCTTGAGAAACATTAAAATATCCACTTAGGAAGATCATTTTTTTTTTTTTTAGTTTTTATAAACATGACTGGAAAAACTCAATAACATTTTAAAAATAGACTTCAGACATGAGTAATTGCAACCTTGCCACTTAAAAGTAGAATGCTCTCAGGAAAGTTGCTTAACTTCTTTGAAGTTCAATTTTCCATGTGTAAGCAGATTAAAAATACCTGTCTCTTAGGTTGTGGTAAAGATTAAATGAAGTATATGTAGGATTCTAAATACATAGATTTAGTATATAAAACTACCTTGATAATTAGTTTTTTTGTTTCCTGGTTATCTATTCATGTATATTAGCCACCTTAAAATTTGTGGCATAAAATAGCAAACACTTTAGGATTCTCATGGTTCTGAGGGTCAGGGGTGTAGATGGGGTACAGAGAGGAAGGCTAATCTGCCCACAAACTCTGGGGCCTCAGCTGGGAAGACCTAAGTAGGTGGAATTGTCTAGAGTTGTCTTCATTAACTTGTCTGGACCCTGGGTTGGAATCACTCAAAGGCTAGAACTATAAACAGGAACACCTATATGTATTCTCTTTGTGTGGTTTGGGCTTCCTACAGCATGACAGTTGTGTCCCAGTAGCACACACCCGAGACAAACCACTGCGGGAGCAAACACTCCAGGATAACCAGTTGGAAGCTGCATGGCCTTTTATGACTGAGCCTCAGATGACAGGCTGTGTCACTTTCTTCTCAGCCAGCCCAAGTCTGCTGAGATTTCCATGGGTAGGCAACATAGACCATTGATAAAAGGAAAAAAGTTCTAAAAAATTTGTGGAGGCTATTTTATAAAAACCACCACAGTTCCCATTCTCCACCATCAATTAAACATGCTGACTGTTGGCAGCACATGCTGAACTAGGGAGTATTCTGCAACTATGTGAGGACATCTTCATTGTAAGAAGTTGGATCAAGACATCCTAGGTAATGTGATTCCTGATTTTGAGCTAGTTAGGAGTGATTTCAAGCTGCTTTAAAAGGGAAGTCGTTTGCTCTTTAGATGGAGATGTTTTGCATTTTATTTTCAGTACGTTTTTTCCATTGGAATTTTGGGTAGTAAAAATTAATTTTGTTTATATTACGTGACTGTACATGGGGTCTTTCATAGCATCCGCAACATGTACTTCTATAAATAATTTGTAAGAAACTAAGTACTGCTCTGTGAATGTCACTATCAATTTCTTTAATGTTCACCATTTTAGAATGCCAAATGTGCCAAAACATAAAAATACATTTTCAAATCTTAACAATTCAGTTAGCACAATAAAATTATGCATTCCATGTAACACATGTCAATTTTTTATTTCTTAGGAAGAAATATGAAACTTTCATATTTAAAAATATTTACCAAAAGTATCATTGAATAAAATCTTGCTATACAGTTTTAAGTATAATTTTAAAATTACTTATATCTATCTCATCATCTTTTAATTATGTTATGCTTGTATCATGGCGAACTAGTTGACTTCCTTCTGAAAGGCACATTTGGTGTGATTGGCTAGTTCCGTCCTACACCCCAGTGATAGGAAAAGGCTCGAAAGGTGAGCATATGGTGCAAGTGTCACCAACTGCTGAAGAAAACTTCTGCATGTCTTAGACTTTTCTACTTGGAATGGAAAGCTGCTACTACAGGATAGAAAGTAGTAGCTAAGTAATCCCTTTCTTCTCATTTTTTTACTCTTGCTCTATTTCTTCATCTCCCTTTATCTGTTTTGTGCTGTTTGGATTTGTTTTGATTCTATCTGAAACAGTAGTAAACAGCTGTCGTCTTTTTCAAGGACTGTCACTTTCTGACAATTTGGTAATGTAAGAAAGGATGAGACTGATGAACTTTTTTAACCTGACATGACTAATCTTGGCTTTCCTCTGATCATTAGCTTCTGAAAGCAACCAGACTTCTTGTTTGGATTAATTAGAATGTCATATTAATATGCTGAAATGCCCAGCAGCAAGTCACTTTGATGCTGACCATTGTTGTTGAAGGTGAGTGGGGACAGCAGTGGAGAGTGGGGAGGGGAGCCTAGACCTTAATGCTTTACTAAAGATATTAAAGCCAGAAAAGAAGTTTCCTTAAATTATTCATTTATTCTGACTCAACCTGCTGTTTGAAAATGGCATTTTATCTAATGCTTTATTCCCTAGGTTTTCTCAGACAAAGGACACAGGAATTGCTCCTGTTCAGGCTGTTTCTTCTCTTTTGTTCACAATTCTGAGTTTGCTTATTTGAAAAGTGTGAGTTACAGCTCATATGAGAATTAAGATTATACATATCTTTTTCTAAAGGCTAACATCCTACAAAAGAACCATTTTTAAATATGCATTAAATTTATCCTTAGAATTTGACTATAGCAACGTGGTTTATGTCACAGTGCTATGTGATCATGAAGTTTATCAACAGCAATATTCAGTAGGTGCCACGTTGCTAGAGGCTGGCTGGTTCAGTGTGTACTTACAGGGGGGTGGGTTCGTTCAAAACTGAGCAATATACAATTCCTGCCCTTTAGTGCAGTCAGGCGGGAGAGAGTGGAGATACAGCGAGTTATCTAGTTACACCTAAAACTGTAGATAGAAGCTAATGTTGTACTTCTTGAAAAAACTTTAAATTTTTTAAGAGTAAGAGAGAGACAATATTAGATCTGGAAGCTAGAAAGATTATTCCAGAAGCATGATGTGGTAGGCACTGATGTAAATTTGGGATGTGGGGAGGGAATTGATTAAATGGTTCCTGGGTTAGACCTGGAGTGGAGAATATAAATTATAATCAGGTGTACAGAAGTAGAAATAAAAGTCTGAAACAAAACTTGTTAAAGTCATTGATAGCATATGGGGACTGATTATAGAAATTTACTTTCTGACATATGGCGTAAAAGGAACTAAAGTTTGCCTAAAATGATGGAGTGGAATGGATGTTGACTCTGAAGAATTGAAAATCCTAGCGTCCTATGTGAGCAAATATGTGATCTTGAAAAGACAGTTTGAGGGCTTTAATTCTTTCCTGTCAAAAATATCAGCGAATAAATACTTCCGAATAAAATTTTCAGAATATAGAGTTTGGGAGAAGATCTGAAAGATACTGAAGTTACACTTAGCACACAGCCATGTACAGTGGTCCTTAGGGTTTCAGATTAAAGTTTGTGGGAGGGAAGAGATTTCCAGACAGAGGAAGTGCATGGTCCTGGGGAAGGGGCCAAGTAAGCTGTCAGGCTGGGATGCCTTGTCACTGTGATAAACAGAGTTGCCTTTACCCTCATAGTAATGAATGCCATTGAAGAATTTTTAAAAAGCCGTCGCTTTAGAGAACAAACAGGTTAAAAGGGGAAACAGAGAGATCCAAGAAGCTATGACAACAGTGCCACTGAGAGTAAAATAATAAGATTTTTTTAAAGTAGGTAAAGAATAGTCACTCTCCATACACAAAAAAAGTTTGTAAAATTCATCTTTGAAATTACTTATCCATTGTCAGAAATGGTGAATATCATTAGAGGTACAGTGAAAAAAAGTTCAATGTTCATTTTTTCAAAATGTCCAACTCTAATATGTTATACTAATAACAATTACAAGAGTAATTACAACTTCGATTTATTGAGTACAAACTGTGTACCAAGACTTATCTAAGTACTCCTCATTTATGTCTTGTAGCAACACAATGAGAAGAATTTTATTAGCTAAGTTTTATATCTAAGAGGAGTTGAGCTCAGAGAGGTTTAGAAACTTGACCAGTGTCACACAGCTAGAAAGTTGTCAGCTAGATCCCTCTGAATTGTAGGCTTAACTGTCAGTGTTGGTACTAACATCTGTACTAATTTCTTTCTCCTTTTACTCAATGACATTATTCCCTGATTCATTTTAACCCAGTTACAGAGCAGATGTCAATTTTCCAAATTTACAAATAAGTTTACATCTCATTGATTGCTTTTTATGTTACCTGTTACCTGGGGACTCTGGGGGAGATCTCTTTATTGATGACATATTAAATGATACTTTATAATCACTATTTACTCATGAGATGTTTCCCTAAGGTAAACAAATTCCATCCCAAGTGTTAGATCCTTACTGACTTAAGATAAAAAGCTGACTGAGTTGAGTATGCAAATGCCTTCATGCATTTTTCTTCACATATAGATTTTTTTAGATCATAGAATCAATCTACTTCTGGGCCTATAGAAGTCTACCCATTAAGGACAAATTCTACACTGTACTATGATAATTAATCTGGTTAGTTCATGCATCATGATGCATACTAGGAATAAAAATTAAAAATAAATTTAGCTATAATGGCTTTTTGTTATTATTGAAATCTAGCTTGCCTAAAAATGGTCTCAAATGACAAATGAGTCATTTACCTTAAAAGCATAGCCTAGATAAACAATAAACAAGAGTATCCTAAACTTACTTCATTAAAAGCTGGCTGGAGCCAAGATGGCCAAATAGGAACAGCTCTGGTCTACAGCTCCCAGTGTGAGTGATGCAGAAGACGGGTATTTCTGCATTTCCATCTGAGGTACCGGGTTCATCTCACTAGGGAGTGCCAACAGTGGGTGCAGGATAGTTGGTGCAGCACACCGTGCACAAGCTGAAGCAGGGCGAGGCATTGCCTCACTTGGAAAGTGCAAGGGGTCAGAGAGTTCCCTTTCCTAGTCAAAGAAAGGGGTGACAGATGGCACCTGGAAAATTGGGTCACTCCCACCCTAATACTGCACTTTTCCAATGGGCTTGGAAAACGGCACACCAGGAGATTGTGTCCCGCACCTGGCTCAGAGGGTCCTATGCCCACGGAGTCTCGCTGATTGCTAACACAGCAGTCTTAGATCAAACTGCAAGGCAGCAGCAAGGCTGGGGGAGGGGTGCCCTCCATTGCCCAGGCTTGCTTAGGTAAACAAAGCCAGGAAGCTCGAACTGGGTGGAGTTCACTACAGCTCAAGGAGGCCTGCCTGCCTCTGTAGGCTCCACCTCTGGGGGCAGGGCACAGACAAACCAAAAGTCAGCAGGAACCTCCGCAGACTTAAATGTCCCTGTCTGACAGATTTGAAGAGAGTAGTGGTTCTCCCAGTACGCAGCTGGAGATCTGAGAACAGGCAGACTGCCTCCTAAAGTGGGACCCTGAACCCCGAGCAGCCTAACTGGGAGGCACCCCCTAGTAGGGACAGACTGACACCTCACTCAGCCGGGTACTCCTCTGAGACAAAACTTCCAGAGGAGTGATCAGACAGCTGAATTTGCGGTTCACGAAAATCCACTGTTCTGCAGCCACTGCTGCTGATACCCAGGCAAACAGGGTCTGGAGTGGACCTCTAGCAAACTCCAACAGACCTGCAGCTGAGGGTCCTGTCTGTTAGAAGGAAAACCAACAAACAGAAAGGACACCCACACCAAAAACCCATCTGTACATCACCATCATCAAAGACCAAAAGTAGAAAAACCTACAAAGATGGGGGGGAAACAGAGCAGAAAAACTGGAAACTCTAAAAAGCAGAGCACCTCTCCTACTCCAAAGGAATGCAGTTCCTCACCAGCAATGGAACAAAGCTGGACGGAGAATGACTTTGACGAGTTGAGAGAAGAAGGCTTCAGATGATCAAGCTACCCCGAGCTACGGGAGGAAATTCAAACCAATGGCAAAGAAGTTAAAAACTTTGAAAAAAAATTAGATGAATGTAAAACTAAAATGACCAATGCAGAGAAGTGCTTAAAGGAGCTGATGGAGCTGAAAGCCAAGTTTTGAGAACTACGTGAAGAATACAGAAGCCTCAGTAGCCAATGCAATCAACTGGAAGAAAGGGTATCAGTGATGGAAGATGAAATGAATGAAATAAAGCAAGAAGGGAAGTTTAGAGAAAAAAGAATAAAAAGAAATGAATAAAGCCTCCAAGAAATATGGGACTATGTGGAAAGACCAAGCCTATGTCTGATGGGTGTACCTGAAAGTGACGGGGAGAATGGAACCAAGTTGGAAAGCACTCTTCAAGATATTATCCAGGAGAACTTCCCCAATCTAGTAAGGCAGGCAAACATTCACATTCGGGAAATACAGAGAACGCCACAAAGATACTCCTCGAGAAGAGCAACTCCAAGACACATATTTGTCAGATTCACCAAAGTTGAAATGAAGGAAAAAATGTTAAGGGCGGCCAGAGAGAAAGGTCGGGTTACCCACAAAGGGAAGCCCATCAGACTAATAGCTGATCTCTCGGCAGAAACTCTACAAGCCAGAAGAGAGTGGGGGCCGATAGTCAACATTCTTAAAGAAAAGAATTTTCAACCCAGAATTTCATATCCAGCCAAACTAAGCTTCAAAAGTGAAGGAGAAATAAAATCCTTTACAGACAAGCAAATGCTGAGAGATTTTGTCACCACCAGCCCTGCCCTAAAAGAGCTTCTGAAGGAAGCACTACACATGGAAAGGAAAAACCGGTACCAGCCACTGCAAAAACATGCCAAGTTGTAAAGACCATTGAGACTAGGAAGAAACTGCATCAACTAACGAGCAAAATAACCAGCTAACATCATAATGACAGGATCAAATTCACACATAACAATATTAATGTTAAATGTAAATGGGCTAAATGCTCCAATTAAAAGACACAGACTGGCAAACTGGATAAGGAATCAAGACCCATCAGTGTGCTGTATTCAGGAAACCCATCCCATGTGCAGAGACACACATAATCTCAAAATAAAGGGATGGAGGAAGATCTATCAAGCAAATGGAAAACAAAAAAAGGCAGGGGTTGCAATCCTAGTCTCTGATAAAACAGACTTTTAACCAACAAAGATCAAAAGAGACAAAGAAGGCCATTACATAATGGTAAAGGGATCAATTCAACAAAAAGAGCTAACTATCCTAAATATATATGCACCCAACACAGGAGCACCCAGATTCATAAAGCAAGTCTTGAGTGACCTACAAAGAGACTTAGACTCCCACACAATAATAATGGGAGATTTTAACACCCCACTGTCAACATTAGACAGAACAATGAGACAGAAAGTTAACAAGGATATGAAGAATTGAACTCAGCTCTGCACCAAGTAGACCTAATAGACATCTACAGAACTCTCCACCCCAAATCAACAGAATATACATTTTTTCAAGCACCACAACACACCTATTCCAAAATTGACCACATAGTTGGAAGTAAAGCACTCCTCAGCAAATGTAGAAGAACAGAAATTATAACAAACTGTCTCTCAGACCACAGTGCAATCAAACTAGAACTCAGGATTAAGAAACTCACCCAAAACCGCTCAACTACATGGAAACTGAACAACCTGCTCCTGAATGACTACTGGGTACATAATGAAATGAAGGGAGAAATAAAGATGTTCTTTGAAACCAATGAGAACAAAGACACAACATACCAGAATCTCTGGGACACATTCAAAGCAGCATGTAGAGGGAAATTTATAGCACTAAATGCCCACAAGAGAAAGCAGGAAAATATCCAAAATCGACACCCTAACATCACAATTAGAAGAACTAGAAAAGCAAGAGCAAACACACTTAAAAGCTAGCAGAAGGCCAACTAAAATCAGAGCAGAACTGAAGGAAATTGAGACACAAAAAACACTTCAAAAAATTAATGAATCCAGGAGCTGGTTTTTTGAAAACATCAACAAAATTGACAGACTGCTAGCAAGAATAATAAAGAAGAAAAGAGAGAAGAATCAAATAGACACAATAAAAATGAAAAAGGGGATATCACCACCGATCCCACAGAAATACAACCTACCATCAGAGAATACTACAAACACCTCTATGCAAATAAACTAGAAAATCTAGAAGAAGTGGATAAATTCCTTGACAAATACACTCTCCCAAGACTAAAACAGAAAGAAGTTGAATCTCTGAATAGACCAATGACAGGCTCTGAAATTGCGACAATAATCAATAGCTTACCAACCAAAAAGAGTCCAGGACCTGATGGATTCACAGCCGAATTCTACCAGAGGTACAAGAAGGAACTGAAACCATTCCTTCTGAAAATATTCCAATCGATAGAAGAAGAGGGAATCCTCCCTAACTCATTTTATGAGGCCAGCATCATCCTGATACCAAAGTCTGGCAGAGACACAACCAAAAAAGAGAATTTCAGACCAATATCCTTGATGAACATTGATGCAAATATCCTCAATAAAATACTGGCAAACCAAATCCAGCAGCACATCAAAAAGCTTATCCACCATGATCAAGTGGGCTTCATTCCTGGGATGCAAGGCTGGTTCAACATATGCAAATCAATAAATGTAATCCAGCATAAACAGAACCAAAGACAAAAACCACATGATTATCTCAATAGATGCAGAAAAGGCCTTTGACAAAATTCAACAACACTTCATGCTAAAAACTCTCAATAAATTAGGTATTGATGGGACTTATCTTAAAATAATAAGAGCTATCAACGACAAACCCACAGCCAATATCATACTGAATGGGCAAAAACTGGAAGCATTCCCTTTGAAAACTGGCACAAGACAGGGATGCCCTCTCTCACCGCTCCTATTCAACATAGTGCTGGAAGTTCTGGCCAGGGCAATCAGGCAGGAGAAGGAAATAAAGAGCATTCAATTCGGAAAAGAGGAAGTCAAATTGTCCCTGTTTGCAGATGACATGATTGTATATCTAGAAAACCCCATTGTCTCAGCCCAAAATCTCCTTAAGCTAATAAGCAACTTCAGCAAAGTCTCAGGATACAAAATCAATGTACAAAAATCACAAGCATTCTTGTACACCAATCACAGACAGAGAGCCAAATCATGAGTGAACTCCCATTCACAATTGCTTCAAAGAGAATCCAATACCTAGGAATCCAACTTACAACGGATGTGAAGGACCTCTTCAAGGAGAACTACAAACCACTGCTCAATGAAATAAAAGAGGATACAAACAAACGGAAGAACACTCCATGTTCATGGGTTGGAAGAATCAATATCGTGAAAATGGCCATACTGCCCAAGGTAATTTATAGATTCAATGCCATCCCCATGAAGCTACCAATGACTTTCTTCACAGAATTGGAAAAAACTACTTTAAAGTTCATATGGAACCAAAAAAGAGCCCGCATCACCAAGTCAATCCTAAGCCAAAAGAACAAAGCTGGAGGCATCATGCTACCTGACTTCAAACTATACTACAAGGCTACAGTAACCAAAACAGCATGGTACTGGTACCACAACAGAGACATAGATCAATGGATCAGAACAGAGCCCTCAGAAATAATGCCACATATCTACAACCATCTGATCTTTGGCAAACCTGACAAAAACAAGAAATGGGGAAAGGATTCCCTATTCAATAAATGGTGCTGGGAAAACTGGCTAGCCATATGTAGAAAGCTGAAACTGGACCCCTTCCTTACACCTTATACAAAAATTAATTCAAGATGGATTAAAGACTTACATGTTAGACCTAAAACCATACAAACCCTAGAAGAAAACCTAGGCAATACCATTCAGGACATAGGCATGAGCAAGGAATTCATGTCTAAAACACCAAAAGCAATGGCAACAAAAGCCAAAGTTGACAAATGAGATCTAATTAAACTAAAGAGCTTTTGCACAGCAAAAGAAACTACCATCAGAGTGAACAGGCAACCTACAGAATGGGAGAAAATTTTCACAACCTACTCATCTGACAAAAGGCTAATATCCGGAATCTACAATGAACTCAAACAAATTTACAAGAGAAAGACAAACAACCCCATCAAAAAGTGGGCAAAGGACATGAACAGACACTTCTCAAAAGAAGACATTTATGCAGCCAAAAAACACATGAAAAAATGTTCATCATCACTGGCCATCAGAGAAATGCAAATCAAAACCACAATGAGATACCATCTCACACCAGTTAGAATGGCCATCATTAAAATGTCAGGAAACAACAGGTGCTGGAGAGGATGTGGAGAAATAGGAACACTTTTACACTGTTGGTGGGACTGTCAACTAGTTCAACCATTGTGGAAGTCATTGTGGTGATTCCTCAGGGATCTAGAACTAGAAATACCATTTGACCCAGCCATCCCATTACTGGGTATATACCCAAAGGTCTATAAATCATGCTGCTATAAAGACATATGCACACATATGTTTATTGCGGCACTTTTCACAATAGCAAAGAGTTGGAACCAACCCAAATGTCCAACAAAGATAGACTGGATTAAGAAAATGTGGCACATATACACCATGGAATACTATGCAGCCATAAAAAATGATGAGTTCATGTCCTTTGTAGGGACATGGATGAAACTGGAAACCATCATTCTCAGTAAACTATCTCAAGGACAAAAAACCAAACACTGCATGTTCTCACTCCTAGGTGGGAGTTGAACAATGAGAACGCATGGACACAGGAAGGGGAACATCACACTCCAGGGACTGTTGTGGGGTGGGGGGAGGGGGGAGGGACAGCATTAGGAGATATACCTAATGCTAAATGACGAGTTAATGGGTGCAGCACACCAACATGGCACATGGATGCATATGTAACAAACCTGCACATTGTGCACATGTACCCTAAAACTTAAAGTATAATAATGATAAAAAATATCGGATGACTGCAAGATAACCATTTTAAAAATAAAGATGAGCGATGAAATGCCATGTTAGAGTTCTCTTTTTGTTTATCTTAACAGTTAAATAAACTTTAGCAGGTAATAATCAAAATTTATTGGGACTGGATTTTTAAAACAATTTTGAGTGTTATGTTTTTAATCTGAGAGAACAGACATTTTTCAGCAAAAAGCAATGGAAAATAATTAGAGGTAGCTTCTGCTGACATCATGTTTAGCAGTAATTTTCTGTTATATATCAGTTTGGGGTCAGCAAACTATAAATATAGTCTTTCTTTTAGTTGTTTGGGCCGTAGTTCATGTTGGCTAGCACAAAGCAGAATTTTTTTTCAATTCATCTCTATTCAGAGCTCCCACATGGTTATTTATAAATCCCTACGTATCCATTACAGTGTGTACAGTCCCAATGCTCATGCTTACCCATGCATTCTTCCAATGATATCTCTGTGGGTGAAATTCATTGCTAGAAAGGGGGAAATGTTATATAAAATATTTATAGTATTCTTTTTAAAGTAGGCATCTAGAAAGTTTTAATTATACAAAGTTTTCAGAATTACTTCATAGGTTCACAAGGCAAACACCCTCACAAAGTGTACTGTATGTGTAAGAAAAGTAGCTATACTTAAAGTAGACAATTATGTTTTATGAAATTTATGTAAGATGATACCCATGAGTTAGTTATTTCTGGCATAAGGAATAAATTCATAATCATATTTTCCTAAGAAGCAGTGTTTTAAAAATGAATGAAAACAATCATTGAAATCCAAAATAAATTCATGTATATTACTTTTGTTACTTTTTCATTTCTATAAATGTATGAAATACTTGTATAATTTTGTTACAGGGATATATTGCACAGTGTGACATCAGGGCTATTAGGGTATTCAGCACTTGAGTAATGTAGGTTGTGTAAGTAATTTCTCATCATTGGCTTCTAGCACCACTTCACCCACCTGAGTCTCCAATGTCTATTATTCCACACTCTATGTTCATGTGGACACATTATTTGGCTCTCATTTATAACTGAGAACATGTGGTATTTGTCTCTGTTTCTGACTTCTTTCACTTAAGATAATGGCCTCCAATTCAATCCATGTTGCTACAAAAGACATGATTCCATGTTTTATCATTGAGTAATAACATGGTTTGGCTGTGTCCTAACCCAAATCTCATCTTGAATTCCCATATGTTGTGGGAGACACCCTGTAGGAGGTAATTGAATCATGGGGACAGGTCTTTCCCATACTGTTCTCATGATCACTAATAAGCCTCATGAGATCTGATGGTTTTAAAAAGGGGAGTTTCCCTGCACAAGCTCTCTTCTCTTTTCTGCCACCATGTGAGACGTGCCTTTCACCTTCACCTATAATTGTGAGGCCTCTCCAGCCATGTAGAACTGTAAGTCCAATAAATCTCTTTCTTTAGTAAATTGCCCAGTCTCAGGTATGTCTTTCAGCAGCATGAAAACAGACTAATACAGTAAATTGGTACTAGTAGAGTGGGGCTCTCCTGAAAAGATAGCCAAAAATGTGGAAGCAACTTTGGAACTGGGTAACAGTCAGAGGTTGGAACAGTTTGGAAGGCTGAGGGAAAGACAGGAAAATGTGGGAAAGTTCAGAACTCCCTAGAGATTTGTTGAATGGCTTTGACCAAAATGCTAATAATGATATGGACAATGAAATCCAGGTTGAGGTGGTCTCAGATGGAGATGAGAAACTTCTTGGGAACTGGAGCAAATGTGGCCCCTGTTATGTTTTAATAAAGAGACTGGAGTCATTTTGCCCCTGCCCTAGAGATTTGTAGAATTTTGAACTAGAGAGCAATGATTTAGGGTATCTGTCTGAAAAAACTTCTAAGCAGCAAAGAGGTGCTGCTTGGTGACTTGGGTGCTGTTAAAAGCATTCAGTTTTAAAAGGGAAACAGAGCATAAAAGTTTGGAAAATTTGCAGCTTGACAATGCAATACAAAAGAAAATCTCATTTTCTGAGGAGAAATTCAAGCCAGTTGCAGAAATTTGCATAAGTAAAGAGGAGCTGAATGTTAACCACCAAGACAGTGGGTAAAATGTCTCCAGGGCATGTCAGAGACTTTTGCAGCAGCACCTCCCATCACAGGCCCTGAGGTTTAGGAGGAAAATATGGCTTCATGGGCTGGGCCCAGGGACCCTCTGCTGTGTGCAGTCTAGGGACTTGGTGCCCTGTGTCCTAGCCACTCCAGCTGTGACTAAGAAGGCCAAGGTACAGCTTGGGCTGTGGCTTCAGAGGGTGGAAGCCCCAAGCCTTGGCAGCTTCCACATGGTGTTGAGCCTGCAGGTGCACAGAAGGCAAGAATTGAGGTTTGGGAACCTCTGCTAGGTTTCAGAGGATATATAGAAATGCCTGAATGCCCAGGTAGAAGTTTTCTGCAGGGGCGGGGCCCTCATGGAGAATGTCTGCTAGGGCAGTGCAGAAGGGAAATGTGGGGTCTAATCCCCCACAGAGAGTCCCTACTGGGCACCACCTAGTGAAGCTGTGAGAAGAGGGCCCGCATCTTCCAGACCCCAGAATGGTAGATCCTCTGAGAGCTTACACCATGCACCTGGAAAAGCCACAGATGCTCAATGCCAGCCCATGAAAGCAGCCAGGAGGGGGGCTATGCCCTGCAAAGCCACAGGGGCAGAGCTGCCCAAGACCATGGAAACCCATCCCTTGCATTGGCATGACCTCGAATTGAGACATGGAGTCAAAAGAGATCATTTTGGAGCTATTAAGACTTGACTGCCCTGCTGGATTTTGGACTTGCTCAGGGCCTATAGCCCCTTTGTTTTGGCCAATTTTTCCCATTTGGTATAGCTATATTTACCCAATACCCATACCCACATTATATTTTGGAAGTAACAAACTTGCTTTTGACTTTACAGGCTCTTAGGCAGAAGGGACTTGCCTTGTCTTGAATGACACTTTGGACTGTGGGCTTTTGAGTTGGTGCTGAAATGAGTTGAGACTTTGGGGGATTTTTGAGAGCGCATGATTCGTTTTGAAACGTGACGACATGAGATTTGGAAGGGGTTGGGGCAGAATTAAATGGTTTGGCTGTGCCCCCACACAAATCTCATCTTGAGTTCCCATGTGTCGTAGGAGGGACCCGGTAGGAGGTAATTGAATCATGGGGGCGGGTCTTTCCCATGCTGTTCTCATAATCACTAATAAATCTCATGAGATCTGATGGTTTTAAAAAGGGGAGTTTCCATATAAAATCTCTCTTATCTGTAACCATGTAAGACGTGCCTTTCACCTTCCGCTATAATTGTGAGGCCTCTTCAGCCTTATGGAACTGTAAGTCCAATAAAACTCTTTCTCTTGTAAATTGCTCAGTCTCAGGTATGTCTTTATCAGCGGTGTGAAAATGGACAAATAGAAGTAATATTTCATTGTGTAAGTATACCACATTTTCTTTATCCATTCGTCCATTAATGGATACAGGTTGATTTTATATCTTTGCTATTGTGCAAAGTGCTACAATAAACATACAAGTACAGGTGTATTTTTGGTATAATGATTTCTTTTCCTTTGGGGATATACCCACTATTAGGGTTGCTGGATGAAATTAAAAGATATATTTTAAATAATATGTGTTAGTGTGTGTATGATATTTTAAATCTAGAAAGTTAGATGTATTGTCTCATCTTAAAATCTACCAAAAGAGCCAAGCTTTAATTTGAGAAAAAAATATAACACATCACATTCTATATTGCTTACTATATCCTGGCACTGGTCAAAATATTTTACATATGTATCAACTTATCTAACGGAACAAGGATCATAATCTTTCAACAACAGCTAAATAATTTTAACAACCAAGCAGCTGATATAGAAATAATTGATTATAGATGGAACTACTCAGTTTACTCACAGAGGTAGATGTTTGCCAGCTACTGGTTTTGTGAAAGCATAGCTGTGATATGACACTTGTGTGAAGGAATAAAAGGTACTTGAATTTGGAAACGAATATAAGGATACTGAAGTGTCATTGAGTTTTTCACTGGCATTATAATATTTTTCAGGTATCTGATCATAATACTATGCATGCTTCTTTTTGTAAGCTCTCTTCTCACTATACCACCATAATGTTAGCAGAAGGAGTGTGGGTGAATCTATCTCCTGCTACTAAATCAACTGAAAGAGTTACATCTGGCTACCTACCACAAATTAGAAATTCAGTAGAAAGAAGCTTAATCTGATGGCTCCACAAGGAAAATTAACAGATTAAGAAGGTGTATGTACATCTGTGTATCTGTCATAAATAATGACAAAATGCTTTGAAATATCTACCAAAGGAAAATAGAATTAATTTATGATTGGGATACTTTATTTATATTAATTAATATGATAATCATTTTAAGCAGCACTATTTGATACAAATCAATTATAAATAGAAATCAAATCAAAGTAAAATAAAATATTCCTATGAGGAAAATAAAATATGATTAGATTTCTTTACATAAACTGCACTTCATACATAGCCCATTTTTAATCATAATAAGGATGTAGGTTTAGTCAAAACTTTAACCATGTTAAAAGTTAATTCTACCAACTGATTTGTGAGATATTGAGCGTAAGGCTGCCTCAGTGTGTACATATTCCCAGTCATTCCACTTTAAACAGTCCTCAGTTTTACTCATAAAATCATGAGGATTACTGTAACATTTTCAACCTATATGGCATAAACCTTAAAATAATAACCCATTTATTTAAAAAATTTTAATTGCAAAATAAGTTCAATAGAGATACAATATCTCATCAAATATTGAGCCTATAGATTATGAAATAGTGATGCACAGTCCTTAGAATAGTATTATAAAGAGATCACAGTGACCAGCAGGCATGCATTCTGTGCTCAATCCTTGGCATCACATACCAGCTTTAGTTACTGAATAGCAGTTAGCTGTGACACGCCCAACAGACAATCAATACTCTTTAATAGCAACCATTGTAGATTCCATGTCTTAAACTAAATCGTCCATAAATATGTTCGCTAGTGAGGCTTTCAAATAGCCAAACCATTAATTCCAGCACTTTGGGAGGCTGAGCTGGGCCGATCAAGAAGTCAGGAGATCGAGACCATCCTGGCCAACACGGTGAAACCCCGTTTCTACTAAAAAAAAAATACAAAAAACTAGCCAGGCGCGGTGGCGGCGCCTGTAGCTCCAGCTACTCAGGAGGCTGAGGCAGGAGAATGGCGGGAACCCGGGAGGCAGAGCTTGCAGTGAGCCCAGATCGCGCCCCTGCACTCCAGTCTGGGCGACAGAGCGAGACTGTCTCAAAAACAAAACAAAACAAAAGCCAAACCATTGACTGCCAAAAGTGATTTGCCAGGTCAGGAAAAGGCTATACAGTATAGTGACTGAGGAGCTGCACACTGGTTTGAATTTATCCTTACAGTCTGTTTAAATTACATCATCTTTCTATTTCTCTACTTCTCCATCAGTAAAATGGGCATAATCCCAGTACCCACCTCTCTGAAACATCATGATATTACATTGAGTTAAAAATGCAGGAATTTTAGAATACCACTACTTTCTTAGCTGTTAATGATAGCTAAAATGATACCTCAATTTTGAGCGGTGGTAGTTTCTCTCAAACTAATTCATTCTATTAGAAAAACAAATATCCACGTAAAGCAAAACCAGACTTGGAAGAAATACTGAAAGCAGGTAGCTGACTGTTTAACTCGAATGCCTAAACATCCTTATCCCAATGCCTAAATTCAAGTCAAATTGTAGGATGCATTTCTCTTTCTACCTGTGCTTCCTGTCTCCCTTCCATCTTTCCCCATTCATGTATGATATATGTCCCCATTTTGATGAAGTAAGCATTTTGTGCCTCAATTTCTCATTTTAAAAACCTAGAAATTTTTAGCTTTTTGTATAAAATTTAATATGGAGTTGAAGGTGGGCTAGTAACAACAATATTTGGGGATTATTTTCTATTATCTCATCTTTCACTTTTTAAACGAGGGCCCAGAACTAATCAGGCTCTAAGAAACTGGCACTACTGAAAATATATACAAATTTGGGAAAGATAACTTAATTAAAAGATTGTTGATTTGCATTGAGAAACAACCACCATGAGATCCAAAATGCATGAGCATTCTGTTCCCTGCCAAACTGTAATCTCTTAGCTTTGGCCACCATAATTGTCAAAGCACAAGGAATTTTAGTCTCTGTTTCTGAAAATGTCCAAGGTATTCACCTTTTCAAAAAAAAAAAGTCTCAGCTCCTACTGTTGATTTAAACTCTTTCATAAATCTCTATCAAACTTTTCATGTTTACAGTTCTTATGCAATTATAAGACAAATCCAATACATGTATAACCACACAATCAATAAATTACAATTAATAATTTATATCAAATGATAAATAATGTAGTTTTGTTGGAATTAATTTGACAATGTTTGATTCAGTTACAAACAGAGATATAACTAAATGTATTTAAAATATTAAAAGATGAATTGCTATCAATTGTTTTGAATTTTAAACTAAAAATCAATAGTTCCTATAAAATTATTATTAAATGTTCTAATAATTGTACAGAATCCAGAGCAACTCTTTTCCCAATTTACCGTATACTAATGTGTGCTTAGATCAGTGTTACATTACATAGCATGCTGTAGGAAAGACAGGATGGGCATTCATTAAACTAGCTCTGATTTAACTTGTCCTCTGTCATTTTGTGAATATAATCCAGGGACTACCTACTCCTTAACTTCTCAAATCTGTTTTCTCACCTATAAATAATAATTGCTACCTGAAAAAAATGGTGGGACATATGAGATTTAATTAACACATGTTAATCATAGCACATGTCTTAGTATTTAGTAGATATTTAGTAATTATTAGACAAAGCCAATTTATTTTCCTTTGGATTAATAAAGATTTAAATATTTGCCATAGGTTGTATTATGCAATTATATTTACCTAAAATTTTGAGGAAATATAATTTTTTAAACTTTCCCATATTTCTAGAAAAAGAAAAGGTAGCTTTTTAGAAATGGCACTAACATAATTGGTAGTTTTTCTTGATGAATATTTCTGAGAGAGATTACAGAAGTTATATATTAAAAATAAATAACTTCAAGTAAAAGCCATGATCTGCCTTGCAGTGCTCAAATAAGTTCTTTCATATATTCACAATGATTTATTTTCTCATGACAGGACTTTATAATGAAACGATCTTACTCCTGGAGATTTTAGTAGATTTCAGCCTTAGAACTGTGGACATTGATTAATAACAGCAAAACGATATTGAGTAAATAGTAATGCAAAAAGGATTAGATTGTGCATTCAGTATCATGAGAATCAGAAAGCTTATCCAATGTAAGTTTTACTAATTATTCAAAGGAAACAATTAATCATGAGACAAAGAACAAACAAAAATGGGTCCAAGACGACGAACTTAACTCTCTAGGCCTTTTCTTACGCCGTGAGGATACACCTGGCACAGATTAAAATATGAAGTTCTCCAGAACACATATGGAGTCACATCACATACACAGGAGGAATAACTTTTGGTATAAAATATAGTCATTTGTCTTCCGATAATCATGCCTCATAAATCTTTGAAATGCATGGCTGTTTCCTATTGACAAGGCTAGAAAATCAGGCATCTCTTGCCAAAAGTATTTCCAAAATAAGAACTGTCCCACCAGCAAAAATCATCAATTTGCTTGCCAGGATGACAGTCATTATTATAGTCTCCAGGTACCAAATTCTGATTAAAGGAGAAAATGTATTTTATGCTTGCTGTTTAATTATTTACTTTCTAGGATTATAAGATAAAAACAAAATTTGGCAAATAGTGGGCCCATTAACTGAATGAAGAGTGTAGTGTGAGGCTGTTGATAAATTGTGACCACTTGAATAGGGCAGAGTCAGGACCAATAACAGAGTAGAGATCAAGATACACCTGCACACAAGGCAAGTAGGCAACCAGGAATTGACATCATGCCAGAAATGGAAGTTGAGACAAAGAAGTCTATCTAATAGGCAGTAAATAAGAAAAACTAGAAGAACATAGGCATAGAAAGGAAAAAAAAATCAAAAGATTTGAAGGAGTCAGACTGTGGGTCTAGGTAGAGTCAGAAATCATTCAAGCCATTGGGGCATCGATGGCGCCATAAGCAGCCATCCGTCGCTCTATATTCTCCAAGAGCAGAGGCCAGTATCAAGCAGGTGGGAGCAGATGTGCAGTCATTGCAGCCTGGGAAGGAAGCTGTCTACGTAAAAACTGCACCTTTATGCCAAACCTTTCAACCAAATATTACACAATCAATAACCAAAAAGCTATACAATATAGTGACAATAACCAACTAAAGTGAACTTGAGGAGCTAAAAACAAAATATTCCTGGGTTGCTTCCTCCTGCTACTTGCTCCTTGCTCTTTATTTTCTGCCTATATTTAACTCCCCAACTACTTTTTTGGTAATATTTTAATGTCATTCATAGAACTTTGTTCATTATTTGATGTTGGTAGTAGAGCCAACTTCTCTACTCTTCATTTTCTTTTTTTATATGGATTTTTTTATTTCCAACTTTTATTTTAAGGGTACATGTGCAGATGTGCAGGTTTATTACATAGGTACATGTGTGTCATGGGGATTTGCTGCACAGATCATCCCATCACCTAGGTATTAAGCTCAGCTTGCATTAGCTATTTTTCCTGATGCTCTCCCTCCTCCTGCCCCCCACCAGCAGATCCTAGTGTGTGCTGTTCCTCACCCCATGTGTCCATGTGTTCTCATCATTTAGCTCCCACTTATAAGTGAGAACATACGGTGTTTGGTTTTCTGTTCCTGCATTAGTTTGATAAGGATAATGGCCTCCAACTTCATCCACGTCCTTACAAAGGACATGATCTGGTTTGTTTTTACAGCTGCATAATATTTCTTGGTGTATATGTGTGACATTTTCTTCATCCAGTCTATCACTGATGGGTGTTTAAGTTAATTCTGTGTCTTTGTTGTGAATAGTGCTGCAATGATATACTTGTGCATGTATCTTTATAATAGAATAATTTATATTCCTTTGGGAATTACTCAGTAATGGGATTGCTAGGTTGAATGGTATTTTTGGCTTTATGTCTTCGAATAATCGCCACACCGTCATCCACAATGGTTGAATTAATTTACACTTCCAACAACAGTGTGAAAGAGTTCCCTTTTCTCCACAACCTCACTAGCATCTGTTATTTTTGACTTTTTAATAATTGCCATTCTGACTGGTGTTAAATGGTATCTCATTGTGGTTTTGATTTGCATTTCTCTAATGATGACTGATGAGTTTTTCTGCATATGTTTTTGGCCACATGTATGTCTTCTTTTGAGAAGTGTCTATTCATGTCCTTTGCCCACTTTTTAATGAGGTTATTTGCCTTTTCTTGTAAATTTGTTTGAGTTCTTTATAGATGCTGGATATTAGACATTTGCTAGACGGATTGATGGCAAAAATTTTCTCCCTTTCTGTAGGTTGTTTACTCTGTTGATAGTTGTTTTTTCGTGTGTGTGTGGGTGTGTGTGTGTGTGCGTGCGCACGCGCTGTGAAGAAACGCTTTAGTTTAATTGGGGTCTATTTGTCAACTTTTGCTTTTTTTGTAATTGCTTTTGGCATCTTGGTCATGAAATCTTTGTCAGTGTCTGTGTCCTGAATAATATTGCCTAGGTTTTCTTCTAGGGTTTTTATAGTTTGGCATTTCACATTTAAGTCTTATTCCATCTTGAATTGATTTTGTATATGGTGTAAAGAAGGGGTCAAGTTCCAGTTTTTTCAACTAATGCCAGCCAGTTATCCCAGCATCATTTATTAAATAGGGAATCATTTCCCCATTGCTTGTTTTTGTCAGGTTTGTCAAAGATCAGATTTTTGTAGGTGTGCAGCATTATTTCTGGGTTCTCTATCCTGTTCCATTGGTCTGTCTGTTCTTGTACCAGTACCATGCTGTTTTGGTTACTGTAGCCCTGTTGTATAGTTTGAAATCGGGCAGTGTGATAACTTTCGGCCTTGTCCTTTTTGCTGAGGGTTGCCTTGGCTATTCAGGCTCTGTTTTGGGTCCATATAAATTTTAAAATAGTTTTTTTTTCTAATTATGTACAGAATATCTATGGTAGTTTAATAGGATGCATTGAATCTGTAAATTGCTTTGGGCAGTATGGCCTTTTTAATGATATTGATTCTTCCTATTCATGAGCGTGGAATGTTTTCCACTTGTTTGTGTCTTCTCTACTTTGAGCAGTGGTTTGTAGTTATCTTTGGAGATGTCCTTCACTTCCCTTGTTAGCTGTACTCCTAGCTATTTTATTCATTTTGTAGCAATTGTGAAGGGGAGTTCATTCCTGATTTGGCTCTCGGCTTGCCTGTTGTTAGCATACAGAAATGCTGGTAATTTTTGCACATTGATTTTGTATCCTGAGACTTTGATGAATTTGCTTATCAGCTTAAGAGGCTTTTGGGTAGAAATGATGGGGTTTTCTTGATATAGGATCATGTCTAAAAACAAAGATAGTTTGATTTCTCTTTCTATTTGAATATGCTTTATTTCTTTCTCTTGCCTGATTGCCCTGGCCAGGACTTCCAATGCTATGCTGAATAGGGATAGTGAGAGAGGACAACCTTGTCTTGTGCTGTTTTTCAAGGGGAATGCTTCCAGTTATTGCCGATTCCATATGATATTGGCTCTGGGTTTGCATGTATGGCTCTTATTGTTTTGAGGTATATTCCTTTAATACCTACTTTACTGAGAGTCCTACCAACCAAAAAAAGATCAGGACCAGAAGGATTCACAGCTGAATTCTACCAGAGGTATAAAGAAGAGCTGGAACAATTCCTACTTAAAGTATTCCAAGAAACTGAGGAGGAGGGACTCCTCCCTAACTCATTCTATGAGGCCACCATTATCCTGATACCAAATCCTGGCAAAGACACAACAGAAAAAGAAAACTTCAGGCCAATATCCTTGATGAACATCAATGCAAAAATCCTCAACAAAATACTGGCAAACCAAATCCAGACACACATCAAATAGCTTATCCACCATGATCAAGTAGGCTTCATCCCCAGGGTGCAAGTCTAGCTCAACATACACAAATCAATAAAAGTGATTCACCACATAAACTGGACTAAACCCAAAAACCACATGATTATCTCAATATATGCAGAAAAGGCCTTTATAAAGTTCAATATGGCTTCTGGTCTAGTCTTCATTTTCTTTGCCTTCCATGGATAGCAGTTGACATTCACCCAGAAGATTCTACTCATTCCCATCCACATTGAGCATCTATCCTATTCCACCTGATCCCAATGCTGGATTCCAATCTATAATATCAAATTGATGTCCTTTCCTCCCCAAGAAATAGGATTTTCTCAGATTCCATTGAGAAAAAAAATAGGCAGCATGAGTCAAAGTCAAGGTAGGTTTGATTTTAATTATAGCTATATAACGTCAAGTTAGCAGACCCAGATAACACATTTCAGTGATGAACAACTAAGTGCCAGATTCTAGGCTACTGTTTTTACATGAGTTATGCAGAAACACATTTTTTTCTATCTTTCATTTTAAGGAAAAAATTTCATGATGCTTTTCTTGGTTTATTAGACACAACTTCTAAGACATTTCAATTCTCTGTGAATTTTGATACTATAGGGAACCAGGACATGACACTAATTGAATAGATTCCTCAGAGACCTACAAGTTGTCAACTGTATAAAGATTTCTTTTTGTAATGCAATGTTTTGGTTCATTGCACACAACATCAAAACACTCAGATCAGAGAGAATGCAAAAGACGTTTTAACTGATACTTAAGAACAGAATACATTTGACCCCTCAAAGTGTCCCAGAAAGAGTAATTATTCAAAACATTTTTCTATATTCCTCACAAAACAATAGAGTCCCATAGTTAACTATCACTTAAAATAGTGGCTTAACAATTATCTTTGACGCCTAGGTGAACATTTATTTTTCTTGTCCCTATTATTATACAATAAAAATCCAAAAATACATAAAGTCACCTACCTACAATGACAAAAAAAATTGGCAGTGTGAGCCTGGGGTTGGCCTGGAAGCAAGTCATGAGCACTAACGCATTTGCATGCACTTGACTGTCTAGTAAAGCAGACCAATTATACAGCTGCCAAAAGGCAGCTTAGTGATGGAAAATTCTTTCAGTAGCTTTTTAGTTTATTTGATTGATTATGTATGACCCAGTGATAGCAGTTTGAATTTGATTGTAGATAGAAAAGAAAAAGAAAGCAAACCAAGCTATATTACTTAAAAGAGCAAGTACACGGAGAACTAGGCATGCAATTATTCATTCCATACTGGTGAATTTAGTTTTTGAGAAATTAAAAAATACATTTCTTTGTATTTCCAGGTATTGATTTTAATCTGTTTAAGTGAAATAACCACGTGTCAACCTGGGGGAAAGACTGCATGAAGACCATCATGATCATCTCAAAACTCAAAGGAATCTGCATCCAGAATGCCTTAACTTTGAGAATAGGTACCTGAGCAAAGAAAAGGGTTAATTCATCTGGTTGTTATAGATTTAGAAGAAAGCTATGGATTTAGAAGAAAATCCACTTGACTACCTAAACAGCTTTATGTCATTTCCAGCTTTCATATCTCTCTACTTTGGAGGAAGATTTTGAAACCCAGATTCTATTTTGAGGCTTCTCTTGCCAAAGGAATTGTCATGACTCTTCTCTGTGCTTCACAGGACCCAACTTAAACACCATTCTAATCTTTTCTAATTCAACTCCCTATGCTTTGTTTTCATCGAGGGAGCTAATCAAATAATAACCATAATCATAGTAATAGTAATAATTACGACTATAATTAAGTTGTATTTAAATACTAAGTGCTTTGCCTGTATACACACATTTTATCCTCACAACTATAGGAGGTAGCAACTAGTGTCATACTGAGGCATGCAGAGGTGAAGTAAGTCACCCAATTTTAAGTGGCAGAAGAAATTTTTGTGCCCGTATGGTGTGGCTCAAAGCCTGCACATTTGAACACTATACCAGATAACATGGACTACTAGGCAGGATTAAACAGAAGTGGCATAATTGTACCACAATTGGTATACTAAAGGAAAATTTGGTAAATATTGTTTCTAAGAGGAATACTTTGATTTTGTAGAACAGAACAATATAAGTGAACTAAATATTGTTTAGGAAGGATTTCAAGCTCATATTGATTTAGACTGCCTCACTGGGGACGTGTGCCTTAAATACCCTCTTACTCCTTTTTCATCTCAGAGACAGGTTTTCTTCCCTTTTTTGTGAGACAGTGTCTCACTTTGTCAGTCAGGCTGAGTGCAGTGGCAGTCATAGCTCACTGTAGCCCCTACCTTCTGAGCTCGAGTGAGCCTCCTGTCTCGGGCTACAGGGGTGCACCACCACCTCTTATTTTTTGGTAGAGATGGGATTTCAGCATTTTGCCCAGCCTGGTCACTTGGAGAGAGGTTTCTAGTCGCATATTCAGTATGTTACTTTTCTTTAGATCTTGCTTATTCAATATTTTAATCAAAGGCACGAATAAAGATATAGACTGCAAACATACGTTGGCTTATTTAATACCAGACTCAAAAATAATATGCCTAAGTATATAAAACCAAATGTAGTAGAAACAAGTATCAAGTTTTATCTTTAGTTTTATGAAAGGTATTTTTTAAGATCTTTAAACTTGAAACACATTCACAGTGTTATGTAAGTTTTGGTTCATTTGTCTTGCTCTGCTTCTGTATAATAGGTATAAGATGATTTTTCAGAATTCTTAGCCACTATATAGTACTTATCTCCTAGAACTTGTTCAATAATAATTGTTAGATGGATTCATGGACTAAAGAATTAATAGATATAGATATAGTTTTATTTTACAAAGATCAGAATTAATTTACTAAAATCTAAATTTCTGCTAGTAATATTAAATACGTGTGGATAAACTACAAGAATGATAAAAATATTGCATTGTAAGAGTCATTAAAAACTTGATATATTGTTAGACAACAACAGTATATTACGATTGTTTTTCAGGCCTCTCATTCCAAGAGAGATTTTAATACAATGCAAAGCATCAAAAATAACTTTAAAATGTGATGAATGCTGTGAAATTCATGAAACATGAATAAAACCTTAGGATATTCCATGTTTATTTCAAAGAAGATTAGAAATTGATTTTTACTTAAAGGCTTTCCAAAGCAAGATTAGAAATGTTGTGTTTTTCCAGACTTACATATTTCAGAAAAGCCAATTTAATCTCAAACTCTGAAATTCATTTCATAAAGTATATTGGCAATCATTGCATCTGCTACTTCACAAGGTTTTGTACTCTTTGAAAGGTGTCAAGCAGATCACCTTTCAAAAATGTTCCAGTTTTCTACTGAATGAACTATAAAGGCCTTCCAATTCCATACTCAAAAGATTGTGTAATTCCATGATTTGAAAAATGATATAAAGTCCTAGTTAATTCATTCTGCAGCCTGTGGACAGTTTGAGTACTTCAGTGTGACGAGATGAAGACAGGTAGTTGGAATGGATGTAATAAGTAAGAGGATGTGGTTAAAAAGATATCGAGAAAAGTTTCATTATACAGAAGTCCTGGTTTAAAAAAATGCCTTGGGGCTGGGCCAGTGGCTCACACCTCTACTCCCAGCACTTTGGGAGGCTGAGGCGGGTGGATCACCTGAGCTCAGGAGTACGAGACCAGCCTGGCCAACACGGTGAAATCCCGTCTCTACTAAAAGTACAAAAATTAGCTGGGCATGGTTGGGGGCACCTGGAATACCAGCTACTCAGGAAGCTAAGGCAGGAGAATCACTTAAGCCCAGGAGGCAGAAGTTGCAGTGAGCTGATATCGCACCACTGTACTCCAGCCTGGACAACAAAGTGAGAATCCACCTCAAAAAAATAATAATAATAAATAAATAACAGACATTGAAATAGTGATGAGTTCAGAGCTGGTTGAATTTCTCAGATTTCTTCAACTGATGCTTTTTTGAGGGAAATACAGATAGAATTGCCACTTGGACATGGTCTTTTAAAAAATAAAAGCATGTTTAAATTTGATAGAATGGCAAGTTAATAAAATCAAGAATGATAGGTTTTTAAAATTGTAAAGTGGGAAAACTATTGTACAAACTGTGGCTGGGCAGTACTAACATGAATGAAGACTAAAAGTAACAGTTATACACTCCCTCTTGACTGAATATCTTGGATATCACACCTGGGTAACTTTATAGAGACATGTAGTTCCCATGTGGGTAATATGGATACATACTAAGATATAATATGACATTGTTAAATCTGAAATGAGGTTATAAAAATAATTATCATTTCAAACATCAGGTCTGATTTTTTTTTCATAATTATATTTATATAGTACAATGTGATGTTTTGATATGTCTACAATTTAGAGTGATTAAATGGAGCTAATTAACATATCCATCACTTCACTTCGTTGATGTTTTTGTGGTGATACATTTGAAACTACTCTTAGTTATTTTGAAATATACAACATATTATTATTGATTACAGTCATCCTGCTTTGCAGTAGATCTCAAAATTTATTCCTCTTGTCTAGCTGAAACTTTGTAACTTTGGACCAGTAATTCCCCAATCCTTCACTCCTCACCTACCCACTGCCTCTGGGAACAATTATTCTTCGATGAATACAACTTTTTTTAATGCTTTAAGTTCTGGGATACATGTGAAGAACATGCAGGTTTGTTACATATACCCTTACTGCATATTTCCATCCCTTGGTTTTTTGTTTAAGAAATACTTACTTATGCCTAGACCCTATTCCAGGCCAATTAAATCAGAATTTCAGATGAGTGGCCTGTGAGCCTGTGTTTTTAAAAAGTTACCCAGATATTCTGAATATCAAGCAAAGGATGATAGCTGCTGTCTCTAAATCCTGAAGAGCCTAAATTTCCAGAAAAGAGTTTGTTTTATTCTGAAGATTTGAGTGCCATAGCAATGTCAAAAAGATGGACTGTAGAGGGATAAAAATGAAAAGGAGCAAAAGACCAGTTTAAAAAATATAATATAGTCCACGTGAGAGAAGTTTATGGTAGGGAATATGAGGCTAGATAGAGTAGAATTATATCAGAGGTAAAATTAAGTGGGTTTGGCGATGTAACAGATACAGTGGAGGAAGGGGGTGAGATGAATGGACAGGAGATAAAAAAAAAAAGGTGGAGTGTCTGGCTTTGATAACCAGGTGTGTCGTATTCCCATAACTTGCCTATGCAAAGCAGGAGAGGAGTAAGTTGGAAGAGGAAGCATGGGAGAAGAGAAGAGGAAGAGTTCCATAACGAGCATGTGGAGATCTTGAGTACCATGGGAGGCCCATGTGTGTCTCTAGCAGAAAAGGAATGTTGAAAACATAGGTACAGATTCAAGAGGAATAAAATGACAGGTGTTTCTGGAGACATGGCTGCAAATTAAATAACTCTTAAGAGATTATAGATCATAAGAGCAGAGGATGGAGGGCCAGCTCCTGAGAAGCACCAGAATTTAAGAGCTGATGAGAGAAGCCTAGAAAGAATAGCAATGGCAGACCTTAGAGGCATAAGTAAGCCAAGCAAACATGGCGACACAGAAGCTTATAACAGAAGGTAATTTAAAGAATGAGAGGCCAACGTCCATATACTTACTTACATAAAAAACAAAACAGAAACTGGAGCCTGCAAATGAATACAGCCAAGAATCAAAAGTTTGACCAACACTTCAAGGCTGGCACGACTGGCAACTTGATAATGTTTGTATCAGTTGGGATTATCCCATGAATTAATGAAAATTTAGCTACAGGGCACATAGGATCAACTTCAAGCAACTTGAGGTTAATAATTGTGAATTACCCATTTTTCTATCACCACTCCCCCAACATATTCCATAACACCTAGAGGATGGTGAGTGATTATTATATCTCTATACCTTTTGTTATTCCGTAGCAAGATTAGATCCAAAGTGACAGCACATGAGAAGTTAATGTCATATTCATTCATTTTTATTGCATATTTAAGTTGTTTTGATACACATATACATAGTAAAATAGTTTCAATAGTCAAGCAAATTAACATATTCATCATCTCAGTTACGTTTTTTTTTTTTATACTTTAAGTTATCGGGTACATGTGCACAATATGCAGGTTTGTTACGTATGTATACATATGCCATGTTGGTGTGCTGCACCCAATAACTCGTCATTTAACATTAGGTATATGTCTTAATGCTATCCCTGCCCCCCCACCCGACAACAGACCCCAGTGTGTGATGTTCAACTTCCTGTGTCCATGTGTCCTCATTGTTCAATTCTCACCTATGAGTGAGAACAAGCAGTGTTTGGTTTTTTGTCCTTGAAATAGTTTGCTGAGAATGATGGTTTCCAGCTTCATCCATGTCCCTACAAAGGACATGACCTCATCATTTTTTATGGCTGCATAGTACTCCATGGTGTATATGTGCCACATTTTCTTAATCCAGTCTATCATTGTTGGATATTTCAGTTGGTTCCAAGTCTTTGCTATTGTGAATAGTGCCACAATAAACATACGTGTGCATGTGTCTTTATAGCAGCATGATTTATAATCCTTTGGGTATATACTCAGGAATGGGATGGCTGGGTCAAATGGTATTTCTAGTTCTAGATCCCTGAGGAATTGCCACACCGACTTCCACAATAGTTGAACTACTTTACAATCCCACCAACAGTGTAAAAGTGTTCCTATTGCTCCACATCTTCTCCAGCACCAGTTGTTTCCTGACTTTTTAATGATCGCCATTCTAACTGGTGTGAGATGCTATTTCATTGTGGTTTTGATTTGCATTTCTCTGATGGCTGGTGATGATGAGCATTTTTTCATGTGTCTGTTGGCTGCATAAATGTCTTCTTTCGAGAAGTGTCTGTTCATATCCTTCGCCCACTTGTTGATGGGGTTGTTTTTTTCTTGTAAATTTGTTTGAGTTCATTGTAGATTCTGGATATTAGCCCTTTGTCAGATGGGTAGACTGCAAAAATTTTCTCCCATTCTGTAGGTTGCCTGTTCACTCTGATGGTAGTTTCTTTTGCTGTGCAGAAGCTCTTTAGTTTAATGAGATCCCATTTGTCAATTTTGGCTTTTGTTGCCATTGCTTTTGGTGTTTTAGACATGAAGTCCTTGCCCATGCCTATGTCCTGAATGGTATTGCCTAGATTTTCTTCTAGGGTTTTTATGGTTTTAGGTCTAACATGTAAATCTTTAATCCATCTTGAATTAATTTTTGTATAAGGTATAAGGAAGGGATCCAGTTTCAGCTTTCTACATATAGCTAGCCAGTTTTCCCAGCACCATTTATTAAATAGGGAATCCTTTCCCCATTGCTTGTTTTTGTCAGGTTTGCCAAAGATCAGATAGTTGTAGATATGCGGCATTATTTCTGAGGCCTCTGTTGGGATCCATTGATCTATGTCCCTGTTGTGGTACCAGTACCATGCTGTTTTGGTTACTGTAGCCTTGTAGCATAGTTTGAAGTCAGGTAGCGTGATGCCTCCAGCTTTATTCTTTTGCGTTAGGATTGACTTGGTGATGTGGGCTCTTTTTTGGTTCCACATGAACTTTAAAGTAGTTTTTTCCAATTCTGTGAAGAAAGTCACTGGTAGCTTGATGGGGATGGCATTGAATCTATAAATTACCTTGGGCACTATGGCCATTTTCACGATATTGATTCTTCCTACCCATGGGCATGGAATGTTCTTCCATTTGTTTGTATTCTCTTATTTCATTGAGCAGTGGTTTCTAGTTCTCCTTGAAGAGGTCCTTCACATCCCCTGTAAGTTGGATTCCTAGGTATTTTATTCTCTTTGAAGCAATTGTGAATGGGAGTTCACTCATGATTTGGCTCTCAGTTTGTTACTGGTGTATAAGAATGCTTGTGATTTTTGTACATTGATTTTGTATCCTGAGACTTTGCTGAAGTTGCTTATCAGCTTAAGGAGATTTTGGGCTGAGACAATGGGGTTTTCTAGATATACCATCTCGTCATCTGCAAACGGACAATGTGACTTCTTCTTTTCCTAAGTGAATACCCCTTATTTCCTTCTCCTGCCTGATTGCCCTGGCCAGAACTTCCAACACTATGTCGAATAGGAGTGGTGATAGAGAGCTTCCCTGTCTTCAAAAAATCAATGAATACAGGAGCTGGATTTTTGAAAAGATCAACAAAATTGATAGACCACTAGCAAGACTAATAAAGAAGAAGAGGGAAGAATCAAATAGATGCAATAAAAAATGATAAAGAGGATATCACCACTGATCCCACAGAAATGCAAACTACCATCAGAGAATACTATAAAAACCTCTACAAAAATAAACTAGAAAATCTAGAAGAAACGGATAAATTCCTGGACACATATACCCTCCCAAGACTAAACCAGGAAGAAGTTGAATCTCTGAATAGATCAATAACAGGCTCTGAAATTCAGGCAATAATTAATAGCTTACCAACAAAAAAAAGTCCAGGACCTGATGGATTCACAGCAGAATTCTACCAGAGGTACATGGAGGAGCTGGTACCATTCCTTCTGAAACTATTCCAATCAATAGAAAAAGAGGGAATCCTCCCTAACACATTTTATGAGGCCAGTATCATCCTGATACCAAAGCCTGAGAGAGACACAACCAAAAAAGAGAATTTCAGACCAATATCCCTGATGAAGATTGATGCAAAAATCGTCAATAAAATACTGGCAAACTGAATCCAGCAGCACATCAAAAAGCTTGTCCACCATGATCAAGTAGGCTTCATCCCTGGAATGCAAGGCTGGTTCAACATACACAAATCAATAAATTTAATCCAGCATATAAACGGAACCAATGACAAAAACCATATGATTATCTCAGTAGATGCAGAAAAGGCCTTTGACAAAATTCAACAGCCCTTCATGCTAAAAACTCTCAATAAATTAGGTATTGATGGGACGTATATCAAAATAATAAGAGTTATCTATGACAAACCCACAGCCAATATCATACTGAATGGGCAAAAACTGGAAGCATTCCCTTTGAAAATCTCAGTTACTTTTTTTCTGGATATGTGTGTGAGGAAATAGTACCCACAAACTACTCTTTTAGTAAAATGCCAAATACAGTAAATATTAATACCTACAGTGCTCATGTTGTGCATCAGATCCCTCAACTTGTTAATTCTACATATCTGCAACTTTGCATCCTCTGAATTCTCTGTCTCCATTTTCTCTCCTCACCCCCAGCCCCTGGTAACCACTGTTTTATACCCTGTCTCTCTGTATTTAACTTTCTGTTGTTTTTGTTCTGAGAAGTTTTGTTGGGACTTTCAGATACGAAATAATATGTTCTGAGTCTTGGGTGTCTCAAATGATAGCAGGTAAGAAGTTTTACTTGTCTGGAGAGCAGAGTGCCGGTACATAATTTTATGCAGAAGAGGGAATAAAGAGAATTCTCTAATTAAAGTTTGAATCAGAAATATGGTTCATATTTTTATGTGCAACAATCTCTAAGGCTTCTTGGAAAGGAACTAGCTGCCTGAATTTTTTTCATTTGAATCCACTAATACATGAAGAGGATGATTCTCCCATACCAATCCCAAGAATGGTATCTGTAGAATCCAAAGTTGAAATCCTATTATCCTAGAACTTTTTTCAGAAAACTTTAACATGTGTTGAAATGTCATGCTGCTCATATATTTGATAGCAATGGGGAATTTACTTATTATATACTTTAGCTTTTTAGCCCTTTCCCTGCCCACCAGAAATGTTTCTTTTGAATCTGATTTGGTCCTCAGAGTTTAAGAATGTTAAGGCATGTATAGGGGTTTCTTTTTTCTTCTTTTTTCTTTTTTGTCAAGCTATTGTATATTTTTGCTTGACGTGTTTGAATATGTAGTTACCTGTTTGACTATTTGTTTGGACTCTCATGCCAGAAAAAAAATTATAGTGAATTTTACATGTACGGAGTCTTCATTAATCTGTATAAACTGACAAGGTTAGAATATCAAAGTCAACACTGTAAGAAATAAAGTGATCTTTTATCTGGTCTATCTCCTTGCAAATAAAACAACAATAAATTTTGTACTATTATGAAATAGATGAGCTTGAAAATTTTTCAAGTGCCTTGTATAAAATGGCACTTTGAATTCAAGGTATAAACTACAACAAAACACTTTCGAGATCTAGTTTGATTGCAGAGTGCATGCTTACTCATTTATATATTCTCTGCAATTTCTGATTCAAGATATTTCACAATTCTAAAGGAAAACCAAAATAGGATAATAATTACAAAACAAAACAAAAACTAATTGACGAAGATAATTGAGCAACTTATTCTCAACAACTAGCTTTTTAACAAACAGAAAAATGCACTAAAAATACTGCCTAGTTGTTTAAAGTAGGCTGAAATCTGACCGTATGCCCTAAGTGAGTGTCCTAAAGAAAAAAATACCTTTGAGGTAGCACAGTGATTAAATTTAAAAGATTTATTGTTTAACCTCAGGAAGACTTTCAGTAACTTTTTATAAAATGTATACATTTAATGGAAGACATGCTATGCTTCTTATAAGAATTTGTTCCAAGTCACTGTGTATAATAAATGGCTTGTCTACATATTTTTTCAATAAAACTGTTCGTGCAGAATTTTAAGTAGGCACTTTGAATACCAGAATGAATGTATCTTTGTGAAGATGCCATTTATGTAGCATAACATCCAAAGCATAATGAGGAGATTGTGATACACTGCAGATTTAGAACTGAGTTGGAAAACAAAACTTCAAGATACTGTCTTGTCAGCACAAAGCAAATAAATTCATCACTGTAAGTTGAGATTTAAATTCACAAACTTATCAGCAACAAAATCAAAGTAATTTTATTATACGTTTTTTGACACCAGATTATATGGGGTGGAGTATTTACTTTCTAATTAAGCAATTGATACATATAAACCTGAAATGAGAGTTTTGTCTTTTAATTGGATACATTGTTAAGCAAAGAATGGTTGAAGCAGCAGTTGAGAATTATCTTTTTTTTATCTCTCTTTGCTGTTCTTACAAGGACAGTTTCTAGAATTGTTTTCAAAACAATAGAACAGAAAATTTCACTTACTTAATTTTTGTTAATGTACTTTGCCAAAATTAGCAAACTATGAAAGGAAAGTTTGCCTTTTCAATATATATGTAAGTGGCAAGTAAAAGTAGTTCTTAAATCACATGATCTGATAGAAATAACAGGGGATGGAAAAGAGTTCTGAAGGTGCTCAGGAAATGCCAGCCCTGAGTGGATTGCTTTGGTGCACTGATTACATCGAACTGAAAATACTTGAAATACAACAAATGCGGGACATGCTTTCTCTGCACTCTCTTTACCTTCCTAAAGAGAAACCCCCCAAAAGGAACTTTCAATACCAGAATGAATGTATCTTTGTGAAGATACCATTTATCTACCATAACATCCAAAGCATAATGAGGAGATTTTGATACACTGCAGATTTAGAACTGAATTGGAAAATAAAGCTTCAAGATACTGTCTTATCAGCACAAAGACATTCATCTCCTTCCTAGGAGTGTCATCAGCCAGGGAAAATTGACTCCTCGTATCACAGGAGAGAAGACTAAGAGTCCAAACCACACCAAGACAGACTGTCACAAACTATCATCTATTCTGCTAAGGGTCTGGTCATCTTTCCCAAAAGTCATTTCCCCTCCCCTAAGTTTCCTACATTCTCCCTCCTGCCTTCCCTATAAGCTCCTAAATCTCACTGGGGTTTTTTCTTTGCGTTGTTTTGTTTGTTTTGTTTTGTTTTGTTTTTGCATCCACTTTTCTTTCCTGTGATTTCCCCATGCGTGTAATAAATGTGTACACCTTTTCTTCTTTTGACATGCCCGTTATCCATTTATTTCATACACTCAGTTATCATACCTTCAGAGGGTAGAGGGAAAGTTCTGCCAGTCCTACAGTTCCAAAAGAAAATAGCTAGTAATTGAAAATGCAAAAGTCATATGAACTTTGAGACAAAGTTAGCTTCTTATACGATATGCTCAGAAAGAAGAGGTGTGTTGCAGACCAAGGGATATTGCCCTGGTCTTAGCTTCTAAGTTTCTCTGAGAAGAAGCAGTTACTACTACAGCAGTTAAACACGTGACTCCCAAATTATAAAAGCCTAAGTGTTGAGATTAAATCATTAGTTATCACCTGTGAATCATAAAGTCTGAACTCTTCAAATTGCAAACACACATAGAAAGGGGGATTCTTATACAGGGATCCATGAGTGGAACTGCAAAGTTTTGTCAAAATCTGTATATATGTTTTCTTTTTAAGGGTCATAGATTTCAATATATGTTAAAAGATATCTGGAGCTAGTAAAGATTAATAATCATTTTCAGTTTTGTGCTGAAGCTGGCTTAGCCTGGCCTGTACCAGCTTTTGAGAGCTGATTATTAAATTTTCAAAAATGTTGTGAACTGGTTATCAAATTGCTGGTAGCTTGAAATTGGCCAGGGTGGGAGTATTTAAAACATTGAAATGGGCAAATTGTACAAATCATGGCTTTTCTCCCTCCAACACACCCCCTCCCGCCCCAGCACACCACTGGTTAATCTCTATTTTCAGGAGAGAAAAAGATGTTTCATACGAATAAAGGTAAATTATGCACTGGTTTGTTTTATACTTTTTCACCTCTTCAGCTTAATTGTGTTTTAATAATGTATAATTGATACATTAGCATTTAGATGTTAGTAAACTAATAACAAATGTTCATTAATTATTTTTCTTGAGTAGAGGAATACAAATTTTGCACCTGTTGTTGTATAGAATGATTTTTAAAATCTCATTCAATCCCCCAGAAATTTAAGATTTTTTTTCAAGAATGTCTATATAAAATTTTTACTTATAAGCAGATAGCTCACAAAAAGTATGTGTTTTCTTTGGATTATAAATAAACTATTCCACTCACCAAGCTGCTGAGACATTTTACTTTCTGGTATTTTGAAATGAAAACAAAACACAAGAATGTGAAGATGAAGCAAGTGAAAATTAAAAGGGTACAGACTTTAGAAGTATCATAAGCTAAAAATAATATCAAACAAATCTGTAAAGGAACCAAAAGCCCAGGCAGATATAACACAGTAACTTATGAAAAGCTAAAAAAATGAGGAGGTAACAAACAATAAAGTGAAACTCTCTGATAAAGCCAAAAATATTTGAATGGCAGTCAACAAAATAGAAGAAAAAAATGACACTCATAACAAGGCAGATCTATGGAAATGCATCCCCGGGGGCAGTACAATAGAGCTGTGAATTAGTGGAGGTGGATCACCAACACTGGGCAACTAAAGCCAGCTAACATAATTCAAAGGATGGAGAAATTCTGTAGCTGAAGATAAAAAGTCTGAAATGCATTATGGTATAGTCAAATGAGTGTCATTTCTAATATACACGCTTATTTTTCAAGAGTCGATAATATGAAGTAAAAATTTAGTATGCAGGCCAGGCGCGGTGGCTCACGCTTGTAATCCCAGCACTTTGGGAGGCCGAGGTGGGTGGATCACGAGGTCAGGAGATGAAGACCATGGTGAAACCCCGTTGCTACTAAAAAATACAAAAAAAATAGCCGGGCGTGGTGGCGGGTGCCTGTCATCCCAGCTACTCGGAGAGGCTGAGGCAGCAGAATGGCGTGAACCTGGGAGGTGGGGCTTGCAGTGAGCCGAGATCACGCCACTGCACTACAGCCTGGGCGACAGAGCAAGACTCCGTCTGAAAAAAAAAAAAACTTTAGTATGCAAAGTTCAAATTTTCCATTTGTTGACCAATTCATTTTTATGAAATATTTTCCAGCAATTAAACTAAAGGGGTACCAGGACAGAGTAGACATTCTGAGCTTTCACTTTACAAAAGCTACACATAAATCTAGATACTTTTTAAGGGTATAAACAAAGTCAGAAGCTGTGTGACAGTCCAATATACAATTAGAGAAAATTTTTCTTTAAGAATAGATTACATACATATCGACCTCTTCGAGATCCTTATTCTGAGATTCAGTTCAGAATCTGAGGTTTTGTTTTGTTTTGTTTTGAGACGGAATCTCTCTTTGTCACCAGGCTGGAGTACAGTGGCACAATCTCAGCTCACTGCAACCTCCGCCTCCCAGGTCCAAGCAATTCTCCTGCCTCAGCCTCCTGAGTAGCTGGGACTACGGGCACGTGCCACCACGCCCAGCTAATTTTTGTATGTTTCTTTAGTAGAGATGGGGTTTCACCATGTTGGCCAGGATGGCCCCGATCTGTTGACCTTGTGATTTGCCTGCCTCGGCCTCCCAAAGTGCTGGGATTACAGGCGTGAGCCACTGCGCCCAGCCCAGAATCTAGGTTTTAACCAGATTTGCCATTATAAGATGAAATGAAACCAAAACCACCAGTCAATATCTGTAGCAGTGTTATTGTTGGGGAGCGTGCATGTTTGTTTGAGCTTATTTATATATACAGAGCTGTTTCGCTTAATATTTAAATTGAAAATTTTTAGTATTTTCAGAATGTTTTAGATACTTTGATGAACAAATTTTGTGTCAAACTATTAAAAAAACTTATAGGTTATATATTTCTGAACACATTGGCAGATGTAAATGACAAAGTTATACTCACACAATCATCAGTTTTTCTTGCACAGAACTGACATTTTGTCAAAAAGTTAAAATATTTGAAATGTATTTTCTATGTCCTCATCTTTCCCTTTTTGAGCCTTTTTTTTCCCTGGGTTGGTTATAAAATGTTCCTTAACTTCAGGCATCTGATTAAGTTTTGGGTTTTCTCCCTTCCTCCCAACTCATATTGATTGGTAATGATCTGATAGAAGACAATTGCCAAAGATCAATGAAATACATTTTAAATTAAACTTCTTCAAGATAATATTCATATTAATCCTTCTTTAATTGCTGAATGAGGAATAATTGTTCATTGACCCTTCAAACCCTAAAACTTAATCAGCTCACTGGTGTGGATGAATGGATATTTGTCCAGATGAGAATGCTTATGGTCTACTTCAAGGGGTTCATAATAGTAAAAATGGCCTTTTCTTCCATCAGGAGCTTCATCCTGGATCTTTTCATCCTTGTTTTTCTACTAGCTCTCCCTCTCCAAATACACTGACTTGGAACCCCAGTTTCAGTGGTGGACTGCATGGATTTGATTCTAAGCTAGCTATGATGAGAAAGTATCTCTAACCCTGTAATATAGAAATCATCATCAGACAATATACAGACAGGGGCCAGTTAGTTCACGATAATAATAGGTGAAAAGGAAGGGTTTGTGGATATAGACATGGGAAAGTGAGTTTAAATTGTTTCAGGAGTCTGTGGAAGTTGTCTTTGGGTGACGCAATGTTCTCAGGGAAGCACAACCAAAAAGAGAATGAGGATTTCTGCGGAAGTGTTAGGGATTAGAGACAGGATAAGATACAAAACTAAGTAAATTAGAGGGTGAATAGATTGGAACATATGTAGTATGACTGATTGATAGGCGGCACTGAAATTCTCAGTTTCAAGTGGGATATTTTTCAAATTGGTCCATATAGCTAGTTGCTCAAATATATGTGAGGATTTGGTGTAAATTTGGATCTAAGCAGGGTTATTTTCCTGGTTAGATTCAGCAAAGTGAAAGAGAAACAAGGAAGTTGAAGTTTCCTGGGAATGGTTGGCCATGGAATTTAGGCAGGAGAACAGGCAATAGAGTCGACATCAAGGAGGTAAGGGTCATTGTGAATATGATAAAATAATAGTTTGGAGGTCTCAGAGAGATTGAAAAATTTTATGTCAGTGTATGAAAAGGAATGATTAAAGGAGGAGCTCAGAGAATGGGATGAATGAAATTGTGACTACAGAGAAGTTGCTATTATAAGTAATGACAATGCTTCACTCAGTCCTTCTGGAAGTGTGGTCCCTGTGCTAGCAGCATCAGCATCACCTGGGAACTTACTAGAACTGCAAATTCTCAGGTTACACCCCCAGATCTACCAAATCTGAAATTCCAATACCAGCTCTCAGCAATCTCTTATTTTAACACAACTGTAGGCAATTTGGGGCACACAGTCGTTAGCACAACTGGTCTAGGGTATGTCCTATTCGGTCTTCCTCCCCAGTTCACTGTACAGAGCCCCTAAAACTTGAAATTTCCTGATAGAGATGAGAGGACCATCCTTTACTAGTCATAAGTCCCTTTTAGCCATACCTGAGTTTATGCTATTGACATGACATGAGTGGTGGCTGGAGACCCGTAGAGCTTCAGGGTGGGTGCTGGACACCAGAAAAATGAAGGCCTAACTAGATGGTTGAAACTGTCGGCCCTCTTTGTGCCCCTTTTCACCATACCTGGCCCTGTGTGTCTCTTCTATTTGACTGTTCCTGATTTGTATCAGACAGTAACTGTAAGCAAAGTGCTTTCTTGGGTTCTGTGAGCCGTCTTAGCAAATTATAGAACCTGGGGAAGGAATCCATGGAAGTCCTAATTTATAGCCAGTTGGTCAGGAGTATGGGAGGCCCACAACTCGTCTCTAACGGTGGGGGGGCAGTCTTGTGGGCCTGAACCCTGAACTTGTGGGATCTGATGCTATCTCCAGATAGACAGTCTCAGGATTGAATTGAATTGTAGGACACCAGTTGGTGTCCTGTGAGTTGAAGAATTGATTGGGGTGAGACTAAATCCACAAATTTGATCTCAGAAGTTTGAGTAGAAGCAATTCTATTGGAAAACATTGTCATTAGATCGAAGGTGTTCATAGAACCGAGAGATCAAGATGACAAAAAGTCATCTGTGATGACACATTGTTGACATAAACTAGAATTGAGACAAGAGTATTTCAAAGAGAGTTACATTGAGCCAGGGATAAAAATAGTCAATCAATTGATTAATTAGAATTTAGTAAATGCTATTTTTTAAAAAATTAATCTTTACTTAATTAATGGAGATACTTAATTATCTCCATTTTGACTTTAAATTTGTAACTAAAAAGTTGCTATTTTATCTATTTCTCATAAATGGAAATTGAAAAACAATAGCAAAATGCTTCGACAGAAAATCTGCACTTTTTATTCCCAAGAGGAAGAATGGCCAACTACCTTAAGCACAAAGTTAGAAAAACTTTCATAATTTTTTAAGTTGCCATATGTTATAGCTTTGAACAAGTTGAATTGTCAACTAGACTGCCCAGGGAATTGAGCCATCTAATATAATCTCCTTACTATTTAGATAAGATCTTTGTTGTTGAAAATCTTAATATTTTTTAACAATCTTGTTTTCAGAGACTGATGTTAATGATTTGTGAAACTCATTAAATGCAGTTGTGCATCTGATTTGAAAATCACGAGGGAGATTTTTGGTCAGATATGCATAGCAAATCTATGTCACTAGACATATATCCCTACTACCCATGTCACAACCTTTATGTCTACTCTTGAACTGAGCTTTTGCTACGTGTTTTATTTTTGAGGTTTAAGAATCATTCATTTATCTGATGGAAAATTGTGTTTCTCTTGTTAGAATAGAGCCCAATTTATCTTTTCTATCTTTCGTGGAGATATGAAAGGATGTGAATTTGGAATCAGACAAACCTGAGTTCCACCACGCTTTCTTCTTCTTGCAAGCCATGAAATCCACAGTGGGTTAATGGACATTACAAAACCTCTGGTCCCACCTTCTTAAGATGGAAAAGATAATACTAATTGAAAGAATGAATGTGATAATGAGAAGAAATGGTATCAATAAAGTTTCTGGAACACAGTAAGTTCTAACAAATGCTAGTTCTTTTCTTTTATTTTTCAAAATCTAAATAGAAGCCAGTTGGTAATTCCAAGATAGTAGTATGAAGACAAAAATTTGTTAATTGACCTTCAACCACTGAGACCTTACCTTATAGGAAGCAAAATGAACAAATATTTTCTCCCTTCTAAAACTGTACACCCTCTGAGACAGAGAGACAGTGTTCCAATCAAGACAGTGACAGTATTCTGTGCACACATAGGAAGGGAAGAAGAATAAGAGTGAACCTTTAAAAAGACAATTTTAGATTGTGTTTTATTATCAGGCACTCTATTTTTATTGGCAATAATATTTTTTAGAGCTTACGGCATACAAAATAGACCTTAAATTTTCTCACTGCTGAGAAATTTTTATAAGGGTGCTTCATTTTCTTCTACGGCAAATCTAGGGACCAATAAAATAGCTTTGATAATTCACTTATTACATTCTTTCCTAACTAAACTATTTACGTTATAAACTTTGTCAATATGCTATGCTTTTGCATTAATAATTCTCATGTGTCTCATTTGTGAATACATGAAAACTAGTTGTACAATAAGGAAAATGTAATTTTGAAACATCTTCAAAAACAGTTGCATAATTTAACAAATGTTTATAAATTTTCATCCTTACCCTAAAAGCATAGATATCCTAAATGTGATTGAAGGTAAAATGATTTTTTCAAGAGCTGGATTTCTCACCATGAGTTATTTTATCTCCAAACAAACTGTAGTAGTGTTATACAGTGGTTAAAAAATCACTTAAAGTGAGAATAAAGATACAGCTTTTTAACTCTTCATTTTGTGGATGAGACCGGAAAAATTAGACCTTTCTTCTAGAGACAAGTTGGGGTTAGTTGTGTATATAGAGTGTGAATAGTGTCCATATTTTACTCTCATTATTTAAACAGAAACATGCAATTTGCACTTCAAAAACCTATTACAAATTAGCTGTGTCATTTGTAAGTGTTAAAATTACCTCATTAATGATCACACAGGCTTTTGGCTCATTGTAATCAGATGTTCCTATCAACCAAAGTTGAAAGACAAAGAGTTTGGAGTCTTTAATTCTTGGTAAAATCAGTAGTTCTATTTAGGGCTATATTTGCAAAATACTATTTCTACTCAAGCATATTTTTATTTACAAGGCACTTCACAAGTGTTGACCACAGAGATGTTTCTACCTAGCAGAAGTAATTATAGTTACATATAGCTGTCTAGGAATATCTTAAACATGGGGATTAAAATAACATTCAAGAACCAGAAGAAATGCTATACCAGGCATTTTTGTACCTGGTGCTCTAGTTCGGTGCGATATTTGTGGCAATTAAAAAACATAAATGGCTTGGATATATAGCTAAGATGTCAAAGGAAAAATATGTAAAGGCATGATTATTTTATAAATATGCCACATATGTGAATTGAGGTACAAAACCTCCAAGTTTAAAATTGTCTTTGTTCGTTTGTATGTTTTGAGACGCAGTGTCACTGTAGCCCAGGTTGGAAGTGGCACGATCTCTGCTCACTGCAGGCTCCACCTCCCGGGTTCACGCCATTCTCCTGCCTGAGCCTCTCAAGTAGCTGGAACTACAGGCGACGCCACCACGCCCAGCTAATTTTTTGTATTTTTAGTGGAGACGGGGTTTCACCGTGTTAGCCAGGATGGTCTCGATCTCCTGACCTCGTGATCCGCCCGCCTGGGCCTCCCAAAGTGCTGGGATTACAGGCGTGAGCCACCGCGCCTGCCCTAAAATTGTCTTTTTAAAAAAGAAATCAAAACAGACAAGTGGGCAATGAGTTATGGATACTATTAGAGGGTACCCCGATAACCTAGTAACAAGGAGACTTTTGGTACCGAAAATTCCAATTAACCACATGCCTCCATTAAGGCCATGGTCACTGCCAATTTTTACTCGCAAAGGCTGGAGCTAGAGTTATATGGAATTCCATACGTATCTAAACCATAGATTTATCAATTATTACTTAAACACAACTTGGAGGACACTCTCCAGAATTTTAGGGCTTGGCCTTATTCTGGAGAAACATACACTGGAATAGGCAGTTGGATTTTAAATTCAATCTTAAATCTCTTGAAAATGATGCATTTTTTTCTGAGAGATGAGAAATTGTTCAACTCTCTTGGCTTATTTTAGATTTGATATTATACAGCTCGAACACCATGGAGATTTACTAATCTAAATGAACGCATACCAAATTAGTCTTTGCTCCAGTCTTAAAATCTGAGATTAATTCTGGCAGCTGAAGAAATTTTCCAGGGTTAGGAGTATGCTTCAATGCTGGTGACCAGTACTACTTTCTGGTAAACTATAGATGACATGTGCCTTTTCACTGCCTAAACTCACTTTGTAGAACACCGTTAAATGAAAATCATCACCAGAACTTTGGGAGGCTACGACGGGAAGATCATCGGAGGTCAGGAGTTTGAGACCAGCCTGGCCAACACGACGAAACCCCATCTCTACTGAAAATACAAAAACCTATCCAGGCATGGTGGGATGCACCTGTAATCTCAGCTTCTTGGGAGGCTGAGGCAGGAGAATCGCCTGAACCCAGGATGTGAAGGTTGCAGTGAACAGAGATGTTGCCATTGCACTCCAGCCCTGGGCAACAGAGCAAGACTTCATCTCAAAAAAAAAGGAAAAATAAAGAGAGAGAGAAGAAAATTATCAGTGTTCAGTGACTCTTTTTTTTTTTTCATGCTGATAAACTATTACGCAGAAAAAGAAATGTATCCATTATGGACAATTAAAAGGGCTATACAACCTCTCTCATTGTATGATTCTGATTTTCTTTCTTTTTCTTTTCTTTTTTTAAGACAGGATCTCACTGTGTCACCCAGGCTGGAGTGCAGTGGCACTATCTTGGCTCACTGCAACCTCAGCCTCCTGGGTTCGAGCGATTCTCCTGCCTTAGCCTCCTGAGTAGCTAGGACTAAAGGCATTCACCACCACACCCAGCTAACTTGTGTATTTTTTTATTACAGGTGGGGTTTTGCCATGTTGGCCAGGCTGGTCTCGAACTCCTGACCTCAAATGATCCTCCCGCCTCAGCCTCCCAAAGTGCTGGCATTACAGGCATAAGCCACCATGCGCGGCCTGATTCTGTTTTTTAACACAATTCTAATTACTTCTCTTTTAATTTTTCAAAATCATAGGTTTTTAATCTGGGAAACCTTTGAGAAAGCATCCAGATACATTTATAAATAGAAAAATAAATTCAGATACATAGAATTAAGTTTATGATTAACTAGTGGGTGGCAATGGAAAAATTTCCAAGTTCCATAAACTGAAGTGAAAGGATCACTTTCCTGAAAATATTACAAGGCTTGATAATTACCTAGATTGTACTAAAACCTACACAATCTAGTATATTCTATAGCAGTAATTCATAAAGACAGTTTCACTTACCATGTAGAATTTATACCTACACTGAATTCAAGGAATGCATTACTGGTTATTGGAGTAGGACAATAAACTCCCAGCAGAACTTATTTGCATGAATGCCTATTAAACTATTATCGATGTAGAAATTAAACAATATATTCAGCTATTCAGCCCCAGATGTGTGAGAGACAGAGAAAAACTTCAAAAGAGTTCAGCTACCAAATCCCTTCCTCAATAGCTCTTTGAGTCTCAAGACAGCTTCAACCACACACAGCCTCAGAGTCTTATGGTCCAAACGACATTCGACTGCAGCTCTAAAGTAAGCAAACATTTGAAAAGAAACAATCAAAGATCTATGCGTGTAGTTACGGTCAAGGAGGTCCACCTGCTGGTGGGTGACCATAGCAAGGATAGGGACTAAGCCAAATGACGGCTTTACCAAAACGGAAACAAGAGAAGCCATCGGAAGCAGAGTCCAGGTTATAACAGGAGCCCAGGCACTTGATGTGGGAACCCTACTTGTCTCATTTAGCAGCTAGAGCTTTAACGTCCTATGAGGCAGAGCTAATGCCCTTCATTATTATTTATTTTTTGTAATTGACTGCATAGTTTAGAACTATGCCTTGACTTTAATATGTATCTATTGAATAAATGAATTAATAATGATGAAAATCTGTCCACAGGTTATGTGCAGTACTGAAGAGCGACTTCAGCTATTGAAGTGTCTATCAGAATTCTTACTCTCTAAAAAGCCTCTGGTTAATTACTGACATAGGTTGCGGACCATTTCACTCTCACAACGTAGGGGAAGCAGGAATATTATCTGGCCTCTTGGCTCCTCTTCCTTTGCCTTCCACAGCTCTCTCTGCTGGTTCACAGAGGCACACTTTGGTGGCTCTCAGTTCATTCTGCAATTCTGCTAGAATCTCGTTCCATCCTCGATTGTAACCAGCTTGTCCTCCACCCAACGCTTATTTATGGAGGGACAGATAGCAAGAAGAAATCGCACTCTGGAATACAAAGTGGGAAGACACACCCCTTGGCCAGAATGCCTGCCTCCTATGTTCATGATGGATATTTCTAATTGATCTCAGCACTCTTTTCCATTGAGCCCACGTCCCAAATTGGCCCTGAGTTAGGGAGAAGACTCTAGAGTGGGAAAGGTGTACCCAAAACTTCCCTAATCTGACTATCAAGCCTAAAAACTAAACATTCAATTCAAAATCCCTTGTTTCTCCAGCTCAGAGTGCCTGATGGTGTGGGAAGCCCCTACTCATAAAAATTCATAGTTGAAGATTGTTGGTAATTTTGCCCAACCTTCTTCTTTCTTTGCCTAGTTACACCTCAAGGCAACCTCCTGGCAGGCCAGCCTTAAGCCCAGCAGTCCAACCATGCCTCTAAGCTGAGTTCGCATCAGAGCCAACTTCAATTATAAACAACTGAGATGATGCCAGAGGCCAGAATCCCTGAGAACCCAATTGCTGTCATCACCGTGGCTAAAACAAGGCACTTGGCGTCTAGAAAAGCTGATCTGTAGGAAATTTCCAATAGAGTTCAATATTTTCTAAGTTTAAAGTAAACCATATCATCAAGGTCAGACACTCGAGATAAAACTAGGCTTGCATTTAAATAGAATAAAAATAGTTGAAGAATACTAAGAGTGGTGACTACTTTTACACAGGAATGTTTTAAATAAATTGTTTTTTTCTTGTGCCTTTTAAATTTTGTGATTTGTCACTGTGATGCTGACATATTTTTAATGAAGCATGCCTTGTAAAATGACAAGTGAATGAAAAACACACAATAATATTTACATCAACAAAACTAGAAGAAGACTGTATATCCCAAGAGGCTCCATCATCCACCCAGTGGCCACTTGACCAAATACCAAAAAGAAAAGTAAATAAAATTTGTGTTGTATGCCTTACAAGACCAAACCTATAAAATGAGGGGAAACTTCACAATTACTTGTCATTTGTTCTGTGGAGTTGTAACAGATGGATTATAAAGAGGATTCCATGATAAACATCGAAATGTGGTTACTACCTTCTGTGCTTTCTCGGTTCATATTTTTATTTTTTTCTTTATAAACAGATAATTCATTCTTATTAATGGCAATGCAAAATTTTCAGATGTATTGAATATGTCATAGTTTTTTCTATTGTAGGCATCTCTAAAAAAGGTAGAGAAAACAAACAGAGCAAAGTCTGGTATTGGAAAGGAGAGAGAAATAAAGCTTGTAAAGGAATGAAAATTAGAGGTTTATGGAGACAAAAATTCTTAGAAGATACGAAAGCTAGTTGCTGAATTAGATGAAGATTTTTTTTCAGTTTTTCCCACTTGTTCATCTCTTAGGCACTTCTTCACAGCAGAAAAGAAAGGTTTAAAAAGAAAATACCTCAGTGTGGTGAGACTGTAACTTCATGAAGGCATCACTGAAGACACACCTTTCCCAACATCACTCAGCATGGTATTACATATGTGTGTAATGTAAAGGAAATTGAATACGCATTCTTGGATGGGTGACCAAATCGTGATTCCAGAATGTAATCAGAAGCTGATTCATTATCCTCTCGAGATTTCATAATCTTTGCATCAGGAATTAAAATTCAGAAGAGGGTGAATGTATGTAATCTTTTGAAAGTTAAAAATTAACAGGAGCCTTTCATACAGATAAATTTGCTTTGCCTCATGATCAGCACTAAAGAGCATCATAGATTTAAACCATATTTACACAGTTAAAACAACACAGCCAAATATGAAATATGTTATGTAACATTGTACAAGATGCTTTCCAACATGCAAACTGACCTTTAAAACAATTTTTCATAAAATAACATTTTTAGGTAAGAGAAAAGACATATGGTTAGGGCAAAATATTTCTGTTCAAATTACAAAATCCTGAATGACAAATCACAGGATAGAAAAAAATTATATTGTACCTGGAATTTGAAGTCTTCAAATTTATTTAGATACATGTATCTATATGTATTAATAGATACATATTTAACTGATTATAAGTTTAGAACATTTATATTTTGAAGATGTCAATTTTTTAAAAAATTATTAATATTTACAGGATTGCTGCAGAGATTTTAAACACATATTTTTCACTAATGTGACGAGTATTTATGTCCCATTTCATTAAAGAGACATTTCAAGATTCTTTTAGAGTGAATTTTTAAAAATTAAGTATCACAAATATTTCTGAAGTACTACCTTAAAAAAAAAACAACACTTTCCAGGCTGTTCATATAGTTAAACATTTTCATAATGACTAAAAATATAAAAATAAATTAACAACCATAATTAAATTAGAATTCTACTTTTTATATCAGATGAAATACTATATAAAATGTCCAGAAAATCTAGTGTTAATGAGGCTGTGCAGCCTGGACATTTGATGTCCCATCTGTGGGAATGTGAATTAACCCAAACATTCTGAATAATTATTGGCTCTGTGTGTTAACAGGCTAGAGTCCTAAAACAAGGATCTTAATTCTAAAAGAAAATCCTACTCTAAGAATATGCCAAGGGTTGATAATCAAGGAAGTGTCAAAGTTATAGAGAAGAACCTTCACCCTAGCATTATATTTGTAATCATCCACATAAACCAGATAGTGTTGAATGAAACTACAGAAAACTAAAGAGCCTAGCGAATATGTTTCTCTTTGTGTACAATTGTAAATGCACACATCTATCCATGTAAAGTTTTACATCTCAGGAGGATAGGTACCAACATGTTAACATGCTGTATCTATAAGACACGAAATTTTACTTTCCTACAATTTCATACATACACACACACTCTCTCTCTCTCACACACACACACACACAGAGGATATATATACACACAAATATATATATATAAACATACATATTTATATAGATACACAGACACATATATATACACAGATGGTCACCAACTTATAATGGTTCAATTTATGATGTTTTTTAACTTTATGATGAAGCAAAAGTGATAGCTTTGAATAGAATATAACTATTCTGCTTTTCACTTTCAGTACAATATTCAATAAATTACATAAAATATCCAATACTTTATTATAAAGTGGGTTTTGTATTCAATGATTTTGCCCAACTGTCAGCTGATGTAAGTGTTCTGAGCACATTAAAGGTATGCCAGGCTAAGTTGTGATGTTCAGTATGTTAGGCATATTGAATACATTTTAACTACAGTATTTTCAATTTATGATCATCTTATCAAGACAACCCCATTGTACATTGAAAAGCATTTGTATTGCATTAAGCATGTTATATAATATTTTTTATTGAAATTACCGGCAACTTTTGAAAAAATGAAGTAATGTGCTTTGCTATTGGTTAAAATGATTTGGCCAGGGGCAGTGGCTCATGCCTGTAATCCAGCACTTTCGGATGCCAAGGCGGGTGCATCACTTGAGGTCAAGAGTTTGAGACCAGCCTGGCAAACATGGTGAAACTCCATCTCTACTAAAAATACAAAAATTATCCAAGTGTGGTGGCTTGCACCTGTAATCCCAGCTACTTGGGAGGCTGAGGTGGGAGAATTGCTGGAATCAGGCAAGCAGAGGTTGCAGTGAGCCAAGATCATGCCATTGCACTCCAGCCTAGGTAACAGAGTAAGATTCTGTCAAAAAAAAAAAAGAAAGAAAGAAAAGAAAAAAAGTTTTTAACTTCGAGTAACAGAATAGTCAACTAATTGTAGAAAAAAACAAGGAGCAATTTTTACGAAATCGCACAATAAGTAGATGGTATCAATGGTTAGTTAATTCAACATGATCCACGTCTTTGTGATTCTCTTATCTTTCTACCTGTTTTCAAGACGGCTATGGCATTCCCAGCCTTACAGCTTAATGGGACAAAATCCAATGGCAGGAAAGAATAAGTGAGGGCATTTTGGAACTTTAAGGATTGGAAAACAGGGATGCCAAATGTCCAGTAACGTGGGATAACCGCTCCTAATCAAGGATTGCTATATGTCCTGAATGACTTTCTAACGTAATGTAGGTGAATAACCTGCTTCGTTTAATTATACAAACCGAAATGTAACTGCCTAAGCGCCAAGTACTTTTGCATGGTTTTAATGTGCCATGAATTTTGCAGGAACTAAACTACTATGTACATGAGAAAAGATGGTAGAATTTCTCGTTTAGATACTCATTTCAGAGTCTCAATAGGAAAAAGGGAACACACTCAAACTAAGATAATTTAACATGGGTTTATTTCCAAAGAGACTACTTATGAAAATGTCAGGGGAGAAGGGTGAAAGAATCACAGAGATCACACCCCACGATAACTCTGGGTTAGTAGCAGCGGGCAGATTTCCGGGTAGTAAACTGCCCTGATCACACAAGGAAACACTGATTTTCTTATGAAAAAGAGAAGTCAAAGAGACCCAGCAGAGAGGGAGTTTAGGCAATAATCCCCAATCCCACTTCCTCCTTCCCTTTAATCTCATGAACATGCATAGAAGGCAATGAGCATGGAAACCTATTGAGATATTCAATATGAACCATTCCACTTGGACAAAAGCCAGTAAATAGGGGAGTATAACAGGGGATAAGGATCAAGCAGAAAGTATCTATCACATTTACCAGCGCAGATCAATCATGTCAACAATAGAAACGGCAGTTTTGGCATTTGGTTATTCAATGAAACTATATTTGTAGCTTTTTATTTACAATGTTTCAAGGTATGGGTGAAGATATGAAAATTTCATTATGTTCTATTGCATTTGATATGTAAATGTTCTGGCACAATTATATACATTTTGGATTATATATTGACAGTAAATTATTTCTCCTTTGTTAGCTGCAGCATAACATTAATATTTTCAACAACTTGAATGCATACATTGTGTTGTCAGTAATAGTTTAGAATAGTGAAGGGGTCTTTGAAGAATTTCTTATGAAGTAGAGGCATTGGGTCAGACAGAGCTGAAAACCATTGGCTTAGATTAATCACTATTTATCCTAGGGCTGAAGAGGGCCAATTGAAGACACAAATGTCTAATCCCTCTATGACCTGGGAGTTCTATGAACCAGAGAAATAGAGACTGGTTCTTAAGGAGGTAATAAGTGTGCCTTCTATGCTTTATAATAATATGCATTGTCTTAACAATCGAATACTTAAAAGTTAATGCCCTCATAATATGCAAAATTTTTAATAAGTCCCTGTGTTCAAGTAGTTGGCAATCAAATTGGTGAAGTATGGTAAGTCTTTTGAAGAGCATTAAACAGCAGAGAATGTAAGAAATTTGTCTCTATAATAGTGTGGGCCTTCTGTGTTTCCTAAGGGCACATTCACATGATCTAATAACTGAGCAGAGAGAAGCCTAAAGGATAGTTTATGGCTTCATTTGTTTGTTTTTGCCAATTAACATACATTTCTGGATTAAAAGTCAACTATCTTTTTCTTGGGAGTCAACTATAGGAGAAGATAGCAAAGAGGAAAGGAAAGTTATAGCAGCTCGACAGCATTACCCTGGAAATATCCGTATTGTGTGCCGCTATGGCCTACCTTTATCAGTCAGATAACAATGTCCAAGAGGCAAGCTTGGCACCATTGCTCTTAGTGAATCTCTGCTGCCAGCCTTTTATCCTAATGCTCTCAAAAGACCCATTTAATGGACCTTCCTGAAACTGTGCTCTGGATCAATATGAGGCTCATTGATACGGCATTTTTGGAATTCACTATTTGCTTATTTATTAAACCTGGGATAGTTGCCTGACTTCAATCATCTGAAATCCTCTCCATGACTTTCAAAATTACCAACATTGGTTCCAACATCATTCCTAGAGGACATTTCAGTGGAGTATATTCATCTGACATTTGACTGTATTTATAACAGTAAGAATCTATGATGATTCCTCCCAAAATAATCCCACAATGACCCAATTTGGGTCACCTTTGAGGGTCTTATCCTTAATATCAGAGATCTGTTCTACACATTTGAGTCTTAGAAACAATTACTAGCTTCTCTCTGAATTTAACTGAAGTTCCTTACTTTTATTCAGCCTATTACCCAAATTACATAATGTATTGAAGGCTAAAAACTGTCCAAATTTCTGACTACATTTAGTTAAAAATGGGAATATGACTTTTTCTAACTTGGCAAACATTATGTTTTTTTCATGAAGAAATAGAGGCATATTTAAACACTCAGGATCTGAGAGTTTGAAATACATGAAACTTAGCAAGTGGTCTTTAAGTAGTTTTCGTTTCTAAATTATAGTACATACCATTGAATGCTACAGAAGAAAAGACAATGATTACTCATAAACATTGCCTTTATGATATCCTTCCAAAGGAAACCAAGTGTCCCTGTGCTTGGACTCACACAGCAGGAATGTTTACCTTGCTTTGATATCACTAACAAACACTTGTGCCTAGTCATTGAATTCTAATGCATTTAAGCCATCTTGAGGGTAGAGCCCCTAGAGAAAAGTACAAATGGAAAATTCATTGATTTTTGATTTGGCTTTCCTACGGACTAAATTTAACACTTTCTTATAAATCTCTTCCTTTGCAGATCATATGTGATAAATAGTTATCCAACTTTCTAGACGTCCACCCAGAGCTACTTCCATATGAAGAGGTGGAAATGGATTCTGTGCATGACACTGGTTAGGCTCGGGCACTGTTTTTTTTTAAAGGAGATTTTTTAAAATTTGTTTGTTTTCCTTGTACACATAGCCATAATATTGTGTTGCTGACTGCCCTCTGGGAACGAAGTCATACCAATCACAAATACATTGCCTAAAGCGGGAGGCTTATTACTCTGCTGTGACTTCCATCTCCTATTATGTTTTAAAGATGCTACAAACTTGAGACATGACTATCTAGATGACATTCCCAGCAAATCCCCAAATAACACTTAATGAGATTTCAAATACCAGGATTATGAAACAGTGAGAGATATAAAGAAATAAAGAAAAGCACAATATATGTGTAGAAGGCATTAAAACATAAATTTTGTAATTATGAAAGCATATAAGGAACAAGTTTTATTCTAAATAGCAATTAAATCAGAACTACCATACAGGGAATAAAAGTGAATATTAAACCATTGTACCGACAATCACAGAGCCCTTTTTCTGCTGCGTGATAGAATTTAGTGCTTACTAAGGAAGAAAAAAATGCAAGATATCTTAAATTTGGTACTTTCCAACAAATTTAAGAAATGTGTACACTCTCGAGGAGGCTTAAGAAGTCTCTGACTAAATCACTGGAAAAGGAAAGCAGTGAAAAGCAAAATAACTATTACTCAACAATAACAACATTTATTACTATTATACTAATATAAACACACTATTAAGCATCAACATTTCAGTTACTCACTGAGCCCAAAGTCATTTTTCATGAACCATTCACAACACTGATAACCTATTGAAAAATGATTGAAAACAAAAAAGCTTATTGCTTTCCAAGTCCTTTTAAAGCCTTCTCATGTGTCATTTCATATAATCCTTATAACGAATCTAAAAGGTATATACTGACTTTATCTCTGCACAGAAAAGAAAACTGAGTCATATTCAGAATAAGTTGCAAAGTTCCCCAGATAATCAGTGTCAAAGGTGAAATGTAATGTCACAGTCTAGTTGAGTGTAATTTAGGGAAGCAGTGCAAATGATGGTTGAAAGCACAGGCTCTGGGGTAAGTAGCCTGAAGTCAAAATCTAGTTCATATCCTTAGTGGCTGTGTGATCTTGGGAAATTTCCCTTAACTCTCTATGTCTTGGTTTTATCGTTTCATCCGTTTTTGCCTCTGATATGAGCTGATGAGCATCACACTAGTTTATGCTTCTAGGACACTTACAACTACCTGGCTCTTGATACATTTTCACCATTTTGTATCATTTTCTTCACCTTGAGTATTTCATGGCCAGATGGAAATCAATGTCAATATGAAAAAATGTTCATAATTCAACAGGAAGAAATACAAAACCTTATAAACAACTTTGTTTTACTGGCAAGTATATTTGGAAGCTATGTTCAATTGAGAAGGGGAAGGGAAAGCCTCTAAGGGCATCGATTAATCAATGACCGGAAGCTGATGAGACTTGTCTGGAATTTTCTGGAGACTCTGAGACTTAAAATTGTGACAAAGATAAGGAGATGAATTGAGTAGTGTGGAAGAGACATTTTCTGAAGTCAGCAGAGAAAGGACAGACAAATATGGTAAGGGGAAAATGGTATTAAGTAATAATATCTATGAAGTGCTTTCGAAAGTATGACACGTGTAAATTGTGTTAAATGTAAACTATCATGATTATATCATTACTGTCTGACGGATACGACTATTCCCACTTCAGTTAGCCACATAAGATCAATTTTCCTATACCTTAGAGAATACCAGTAACCTCCAGTTCAGAGACAGCATAAATATCTATCCACAGCTGAGCAGACACATACAGCTAGCTACCAGATGAAATGGGCTTTATCTTCAAATACTATTGTTTTCCATTTTTAGTTGTGGCAAAATACACTCAACAATTTGCATCTTAACCACTGTTAAGTATACAATTCAGTGTTATTAAATGTATTCACAATGTTGTGCAAGCATCACCACCGCCCATCTCCATAATTCGTTTTGTCTTGTAAAATTGAAATCCTGTACCCATTAAACAGTGACTCCCCATTCCCCACCCTCCCAGGGCAACTACAGCTTTACTTTCTGTCTTGATGAATCATACAATATCAAATGCAATTTTTAAGATATTTAAAATCTTTTGTCTGGAAGCAAAGTGGAAGTTAACATCAATGGCTATGCCTTCAGTGAGTTCTCAGACCACATTACAATGTAGTTACCTATTTATCTTTTATTACATTCTAGACCTATTCTTTCTTCCTGGCACAAAAATATCTTCTTTGTAGATTATGGCATTTACCTCTATCTCCACACCTTTTTGCATCTCTCAGCCACAGATCATCAGCCTCTTGCTTAGTCTTCCATTTAACGACAATTTCTTTTAGTATACAACAGCCCTTCTCCCTGCAATGCAATTTCTTCACTCTGAAAAGCTCTGACTCTGGCTACTGGTCTCTGTTATGTACTCATTCCTAGAGCCATGTCTTCAAATATTTCTCAGAACTTCTTCACATCTAAAAATCTAGGATTGATTTATTGCTCTCTGACTATATTCTTCTGGTATTTCAAGTATCCTGTATAACTTCTTCATCTGCCCTTGCTTTTCTTCTACATCAAGATATCAAGTTCATGGACTTCCCAATTCATCATTTTAAAAATTTATTTCAAGGCTTTGTGAGTCACTACAATATACATATGTTCTCAGGAATTATGGCCCTACAATTTGTATGTGGGAACAGTTCCTGTGTCAGGCATTATGGACATAAGAGTAAATAAATTCTAGCCCCTGCCTACAGGCAGCTAATTCCCAGCCTAAGACAGACTGCAAGCAACTAACACGCAGAGTGGTGAGTCTAAGGAAACTGATTAGGATGTACCTAATTCGAGCTGGGAATATCAGCAGAAAAACTTTTTGAAAGTCATGAGACATGAGCTGTGCCTAAAAGAATAAAAAATATAGAGAGAAATAAGAAGAAATAAATTAGGGAATGAGATGAGTACAATAGTAGAAAAAGGAAATCTCTTTAGGTCAAGGGAGCTTAGAGATGAAACAGGGTGTGAGAGTACATAGGGAGGCTCATAACCTCAGTGTGGTTGGAGAAAACAGGCTGAAAGGAGAAACGGGAGAAAGTTACAAAGGGAATCAAATGTGTTAGTAGTTGAGGGAAAAGCAAATATTGAATACGACCCACAGATCTTGGATAACCCAGTGTTTGGTAGTAACTTACATGAAAGGTTTTGACAAAATAGCGGGATAGATGGAGAAAATAATAACGAAGTGTTATATTTCCTCAGTAGAAACAAACAAAAAAAAAACGTGTAATCACAACCTGATCTTTTAACTGGCCTCCACTTATCTTGCTGCCTGGATTGGCATACATATTCCGCTGCCTGAAAACTGCCCAACACTTTTGAAAGGTTGTTTCTCACTATTACACCCAGGCATTCCTGCTTCACCAGCTGAGTTGTAAGGGGCCTCCAGGAGGCCTAGATTGTTCTCCTTATCATATACATTATTTTCATTTATCGATTTGCCCAGAACATCTAATGAAATATTATGGACACCAATAACATGAATACAAACATAGCTATAGACACTAAAAAGTAAATTGATGTCTCTTGAAAGGCTGTCATGTCTTAGATGCTAAATTTGGAATATGTGCTTCTAATAAATAAATAGCTTGCTTTAATCATTCTGGTTTATGAATATAATATAGGGGAGCAGCTTTGATTTTGCCCTTAATCTTAAAAAACAATTAGCCAGGCATGGTGGCAGCACCTGTAGTCCCAGCTACTCAGGAGGCTGAGGCAGGAGAATGGTGTGAATCCGGGAGGTGGAGCTTGCAGTGAGCCAAAATCATGCCACTGCACTCCAGCCTGGGCGACAGTGTGAGACTCCATCTCAAAAAAAAAAAAAAAAAAAAGATCATACAAGGAGTAAATGATGATTTAGCATAAAACACAGTTCATAGGACTCAAACTTTGTTATTTTATGGGATTATACTAACCTGTTAATATTCAAAATTTACCATTTCAAAAGAAGAAATATTGGTCTGGGAAAATTGCCATTGCTTATACAGAAGAATGGAGGATTCATTTTGAGCACAACAATTCTAATGATATTCCTCATCACTGGTTCCAAAACCAAGCCCAAGGAAGGCCTGCATAGGGATAACGTGTAGAACACACAAAAGAAATACACATCACCAGCTGCTCAACCCAGAGCTCCAAGGGAATGGCCAAGGAAGCTGTATTGTCCTAAGAAATTTGAGACTGTTTTGACTGACATTAAATCCTGCTCAATCATATGTATGTACACACACACACACACACACACACACACACACAGACGGTGTCGTCAGTGAAGCCTCTAACAATGCATCTTGACTGGATAGATTCGACAATTAAAATGACTGGAAGAAAATAGGGCTTCATAAGTGGCACTTACTATTCACATAACACATTAAAAGGACATCTCCTAAATTAAATCTTGTCTATGATAAAAAGGCAGACAATCATGACCCAAGGCTAATTTATAACCGCAGAAATGTTCAAGACAGACCAATGCTTGCTATGTTTAGGAACTGACAAGAAAGAACAGGTCTTTATAATCTACCATTTTGCTTCATTTGATACCAGGTGACCTTCATAATGCAGGCAATAGAGAATTGCAAGATTTGTCGGAGATTTCAGGTCTTTGGAAAGCTATGCCCTTTCACAAGAACAACCGTGGAAACAGGAAGAAAGTCAACTCCCACTTAAGGCAATCAGAATTTACAAATATTCCATCCTTCATTGAAATTTCAATAGGCACTTCAATATTATCTTTAATTAATTCTTTTGTTACAATCATACATCACATAACATTTTGGTCAAGGATGGTGCACACACATGACAGTGGTGCAATAAAATCATAACACTGTATTTTTACTGTACCTCTTCTATGTTTAGACATGTATAGATACACTTACTGTATAGATATAAGTAAGCATATAGATATACTTAACTGTTGTGTTACAATTGCCTACAGTATTCAGTGCAGTAACATGCTGCACAGGTTTGTAGCTTAGGAGGAATAGGCTATACCATATAGCCTAGGTATGTAATCAGCTATAGTATCTAGGTTTGTGTAAGTAAACTCTGTGATGTTCATACAATAATAAAATTGTCCAGCAATGCATTTCTCAGACATATCCCTGTCATTAAGTGACACATGACTATGTTAGTTAACACTGAAGGAACTTCATGGGAAATGCACTCTGCAGCTCCATCATAAAGAGAAACCGTTTATGTCAAAAAACACATAAAAGCATAGTTGCAAGATTACAATTCCTTCCAGATATTTCATTTAGTATCTCCACAGATCACTAACTGCCTGAATAGCATTCTTGAGTCTCCACTGCCTCACATTTGATTTCAGGTCATTCCATCAATTGTCAAAGACGCATCCAACATTAACTTTCCAATTACTGGTTTGGATTGTGTCAACATTGTCATCCTGGGCCACAACAACACAAAAGGCTAACTCGGTGAGGTAACATAGACACTCATCAGTGAGATTTTGCTGACGGGTGGTACCATTTTTTACCAAGATCAAGGGTATTCATACCTTCAGGCATATAGATAACATTGAAAAGGGCAGGTTCGTAGATAAAAAGGCGATGAGGAAGGGTTATTGCAGGATACATGAGCTACGGTGTCTCCTGTTTAACCTGAGTCTGAAGAGATTCAAAGTGCAGGTGCCATGCATGCATCTTCAATAGTTCCATGTCGATTGATTTTCTGGGCTACACTTCCCAGCATTCAAATTGCTAAATGCATATAAACGACAACTGAATATTTATAACTTGGATTTGTGCTTTTGAGTGACCTTATCTATAGTTATGTGCTTCAGTGATCTAACTTGGGGTTGACTCCAAACTTTGATAAAGTAAAGACCCTGCTTATTCCTTGAGTATTGCTGCACTGACAACTGATTTAGTGAATGCCACTGTGAAAATAATAAACCTCTTGGTGAATATATTGAGACATGTCTTGTAACCTGTACACATCTTAACCAGGGATGTTACTTGATCTTTCTATGTACAGGAGTGTGTGGAGATAGAACAACATACAGGATTGTAATTGTTGCCTGTGAGACTAATAGAAAATTCAAGCTAGTGACGTATGTTTATGCATGGCACACTTCTCAGCAGCAATTTTAGGAAGTTCTACCCACAACCCATATGTCTTTTGATATGTGGGTTACCTTGGAGAGAGAAAAAGAAACTCTGAACACAGGCACGAAATCCGTTAGAATTTTATCTAGAGTTGGACTTGTCCCAAAGCTTTTGTATAAACTTGCTTGATGAGCAACTGTTGTCCACTGGTACCTTCACTGTACAATCCACACACAAACAAACTTCACAACTGGAGTCCTAAATTTGCACTTTGTTTGGTAAAGTTGAATGAAAAATGGTCTTTTAAGCTTATGCTCTCTTATGAGAGCTGTTATTAGATTAATTTTACTCCAAGATATGCCAGTTAGGAAATAACTTCCAATTTAATTTCACCAGCCCCCTGTGGGTGGACTAATTAGTCATACATCACACTTACTCTGGTGGTGAAATGCCTCAAAAGAAGGTCTGCAGAGTGTTGCTCTACCTAGAAGGACATGAATAAAGAGACATAAAAATCATTCATTAAGAAGGAAGAAGACTTTCCTTGCCTAGATTTTCACTTGTAGGATCCAATTAATTTTATCACCTAATATTTTGTCCTGGTGGGCATTCATTTTACAAATTTGTAAGATCAGTAGAAATGGAAACTTTCAGAAATCAAACTGTAAATGTTCGGTAGACGTTGACAGAAATAGCTATTAGGAGCTGTGCTTTTGCCAACTAGACACTCTGAGAAAATCTGTGAAAGGATATTTTCAGGAAGTCATTGAATCCCCTAAAAATCAAGTTTATTGCTCTTACCATAAATATAAATAATTTATTATCAACCACTTTCAATATTCTAATAAGTAACCTTTATTGTTTATTTCATTGGCATGATCTACGTAGACACGTGATTTATCTTCTTTTGCAACAAATTCAGAAAATTTGCTGCCTGGAAAAGCCATGTTTTAAAATTACCACCTGTTTGATGATTTTCTTATAAAAACATTTCTACTTAAGTATCTATCCCTATTTGTCCTTTATTTTCCCTTCCATTCTAGCTCTACCCCTTGTCTCCTTTGTGTGTCTCAGGATAAGTGCCCTATAACATTATGTATTTCTGGAAACCCTTCGATACAAAGTTATTACACGTAAAAAAAAAAAAGTATGCTTTAGCAAACTCTTTGTTCACAGATTATCTTTGACTACTTGCCTATTAGACAATTTTTGTAGGCTCCATATGCTATTAATTTATATTCACTTTTAGAAGAATTTTCATCAAAAGCAAAAGTCTTATGTAAATTGATTATATGCTACTTGTACTTCTGTGTATATATATACACAGAGCCACATACATATATGTAACTCCGGAGGCCTGCCTGGACTGTTTAATAACTGTCCTGAACAAGAGCAAGAAAAAGCTGGTCAAATTTCAAACAACAGGTTGAACTGGGGAGCTCACATCTTTGCATAAAATAGACACTAGCGGCCTTTAAAAATTAAACATTTCTACTGTTTTAAAAAATTATAGCCATCATAGTATGAGGAAAAAATGTAATAATCCTTTTTAATTCTTGCCATTTTATTAACCACAGAGTCCTTACGCCCTAACTTCATTGGTATCCCTTTGAGATTAAACAGAACACTGAATTTTAAATTCTGAGAAATAAATAATTACACCATTTACTTGAGGCACTCTTTCACCTCTCAAGAACTATTTTGAGAATTCATTAGCTAAATATTGCTACAATGCAGGCTAGTAATAAATGGAAATAACGAGTTCATTCTAAAGTTTAAACTAACGACGGTATGATCTGGAATTTTTTTTAACCTCGAATACATAACTAGCTCTAGAAGTGAAATGAAAGACAAAATCACTTCACATATTAGTAAAAAACAAACAATGTAACTTTATAAGCTACTGCTGTTCTTTTGCTCTTGAGAACCAGTGACATCTCTAATTACGGAACATTATGGAAAGGTTAAAGATAAGAATACATGCAGCCTGTCTACAGGAAACCTCAACTGCTCAGGTTAATGAAATGTCTGCAGAAGTCATATTGATTACCAGGTTCACAGGAAACTAACATTTATTGTATAAATTCCATGGTAAAATGTATTAGGGCTCCAGGCACACAACTGTGCGCCATCTACGTGACCACACAGTGCCTACTTCTTTCCGTCTTTATTCATTTCTCTCCTAATGGTCTGTATGTTATTGTTACATAGTTCTAAAAATCTTCCATGAGGCAGAAATTTCATTTAATGATATAGCTTTGAAAATAAAGAAAACCAGTAGAAACTTTCTATTTTCTTATAAAGCAGAATTGTTGAATTTTCGAAGTTTCATTTATGTAGTGTCACAAGGTGACAAACGTATTTCTTTAATGCCCTCTTGTTGTTATTTTTGTGTAACATCAAACAAAGCCGTTTCTTTCATTTGAAGGTGAAAACTGCTCATCAAAATCCAGTTTAAGCTGAGAAACAAAGAACTAAATTTTGCATGAGAGATTATGCACTGCATAAGTATAAAACCGGACCAGAAACAATGGTGGGTCAGCAATTTTAAAAAAGATGAACGCAGGTTATCATCAAATCAATTGTTACCAACACACCAATTCCACCTCTAGGCCAGAAAATTAGCCACTTCCCACAGGAAAACAAGAATTGAAGACAAAGTTCACCAGTGAAAGTTGGTTATTTTTTTTTTCCATCCTTGCATCAACTAAAATGATATCTATAGTTCCTCTTAACACTTTTCTTACTTTCAAATATGTGGGTATGCTTAATTAGCTGAGGCCATGTTCCATACGCACATCTGGCTACAAGGGAAACTGGGAATTTGAGCCCCAATCCTAATGTTTGTAGAGTATTTAGAAATTTGAGAATTCCCTCCAAAGAAAGAGTTTTTTAAAACACTGTTAGACAAAAACTTGAATTACAAAATGTGGTAGTAGCTCATGTCTAACTCAAATGCAGGGAAAAAAAAAACTATAAACTCTAAAAAAAAAAATACATATTTGATGGTAATAAGAAACAGAAAATAGGCAGAAATAGTAGAATATTTGACCACTGATGAAGTTTTTAACCATTGAATAAAGAAAAATTGCAATGATTTAAATTTGCATCAATGCAGCTTCACACCTGATGACACTCCCTGGTCTGTGCAAAATTGCATGTCTACGAGTAAAGCAGTGAGTTTTACTAGCTTGAGGAATAAGAGCACAGAGTTCCAGGCTGACAGAAAAGAAGAACTTGGAAATTTGAGTGACATGGGAGGAAATCTCACACAAGTGAAAGTCACAAAGGAGAATGTCACAGAGTAAAAATCTAAAATCAGCACTTAAACTTCATTCAGATATATGACGGCTGCTACATTTCACATTGATAAAAAGAGACTCCATAGAATCCAGCAGAAAACAACAGCTAAATTGCTAGTACAGAGCAGATATTTCAACCATTGCATATAGCTCAGGAGTAAAAGTTTGGTGTTTGACTACACAAAGAAGACTAATATTAGAAAAGAGTCGCTCTTCAAAGGAAAATAAAAGAACGTATCTCTACAAAATATCATCCACATAATCTAACATATAATTTAACCTGTCTAGACATAGAACCAGGAAAATATGACGCATAAGAAAAAAGTAAACAATGGATTAAGACATTGAAATGGCCCACACGCTGGGATTAGAAGATAAGAAATTTAAAATAAGCTATTGTAAGCATATTCAAGGATTTAAGGAATAGAAGGTCATAAGAGTGAATATATGGAGAATCTCAACAGAGAAGTAAAAACGATAAAGAAATAATGGCACAAATTTTAGAACTGAGGGACAGAATATCTTATATAAAAATGACATCGTACGCACATACCAGTAAATTAAAGATGGCAGAAAAAAACTATCAGTGAACTTAAAAAGAGATCAAGAACAATTTCCCAATACAGTTAAGAACACAGAGGAAGAAAAATAATAAAAATAGGGCCAGTCTAGAACTAATATAATTGGAGTCCTAGAAAGAGTAGAGAAGGAGAAAATGAGACAGAAAAAGCTGTTTGAAAAAGTAAAGACCAAAAGTTTTCCTAATTGTCAGCATATATCAACTTACAGGTTTAAGAAACTCAAAGAACAGAATAAAAACAAAGAACCAAATGCACACATATCATAGTCAAACCGCTGGGCAAAAAAGAGTAAATCTTGGAAGTAGCTAAAGTGAGGGAGAAAAATAATGTACATACATGGAAACAAATAGACAGATGACCTGTCATCAGAAATGACAGTTTAAAAAGCAATGAAACCATACCTTCAAAATAAAAAAAAAAACCTGTCAACTCCAAATTCTATAACTAGAGAAAGTAATTCTTGAGAAAATAAAGATTTTTTCAACTTTTGCTTAAATTAAGCAACTTAATTGAATTTCTCTAAAATTACAGCTTGTATCAACTCTAGAATTTATTGGGCACCTCCTAGGACATAAACACTGGAATTTGGTGAGAGACATCAGGTAGGAAACAGCCTGGCTCTGACATAAATTCAACACACAGAGGGGGACACATGTTATGAGACTGACCTGCCTTCTCCGTCTCATAAAAGGGGTTCTTGTTGCTGGTAACACAGATTAAACTATTTCAATTACATTCAAGATAAAAGGATTAGCAATTGTATGGAAGATGAAAAAATCACCCCACAGGAAGACAAAAGTCTCACAAAAGGATATTTACACTAGCCAACACTTTGAAATTTAGGCAGAGATCGCGCTTTCTGGGTGAACTAAAGTAGCAAGAACAAAGTAGAGGCTCCAATTCTAGGAAAAAGGGGCCCTAATAAGGTTTACGATCCAGAAACTCAAGAAATCCAGACAGAAGGATGCAGTCTCCGCATTCAAGGCAGTAGCAATACCTGGATTACGAAGCCAATCCCCAAAGCAGGAACTCATAAACACAAATTGGATTGAGGAAGAAGCTTGCCCACCAGAAGATTTAGGTTATTACAAGGTAGAATGTGATAGAGAAAACGAGCATGGGGCTGGAAACAAAAGGAGGAAGCCCCATGATTACAACTAGAATATAACTGTCAGAGATGGTGCGGAAACAAGACTGAAGAGAGAACTCCTTAAACCCCACGTGCCTTACGTCAGGACTGATCCTGGACACAGGCTGGACAGCATAGCCTGCAAGTGCTGAGGGAGGAGGCGTGGGCTCAGCTGTGACATACAGCTGAAAAGCAGATACGGGTCTGGAAATCGCGCAGAGGGTTTGGGCCTTTGTTGCTCTCTGCCAGCAGCTGCCAGTAGTTCTCACACTTTGGCTGGCATCAAAATCACCTGGGGCAGTGGTGGGGCGGGGGAGAGTGTTGTAAAACCACAAGTGACCAGGCAGAAAACACCTGTATGTTTTCCAATTCAGTAAGTACAGAAATCTTAATTGGAACAAGGTGGAGGTCAGACATTGAGAGTGCTGTGAACTGCTCCAGGGACATAAGCATGATCTTTAGAGAAGTGGCTCTAACCAGTTGAGGGCAACCACTGGACAGAGAGAACTCCAGACCAACCGTACACAGAGACACCATGCAATTACACTTTAGCAACCTCTCCAAATAACATGTCTCTTAGTGAAACTTGGGAGGTTGAAAATTAAAAACATAAAATCCAGTGGCATTTATGTATCCTAGGCACTTACATTTGTCTGGTTCTTCCACTTTGCTTTGCTTGGTTAGAATTTTGGGTAGATAAGAGGTGGATTTACATGTGCTAGTGTGAGAACTTTTATACACTCATTTAGACATTGACCTACTATCTTGATGTTTGAAAGCTACAACCCAAAGAAATTTGTCTTTTTACATAAAACAAATTCAGCCCTTGCCTTCCTTATAGATTATATCTTCCACTAGCAGTAATAAAAAAGTAACAATATGCATAAGTCAAAGTATCTTCTTAGATCCTCTGTAGTGTTTTATTATTTAGTTGTGTGAATTAAAGTAACTCTCAAAATTTCAAGGATGCCTGAGAAGCAATTCATGTTCAAAGGCTGCCCTCTTGTGACAATGTGTTGTATGTTTTACTGTAAAAGTAATCTTATTTCACCTTATAACCTCTACAATCCAATTCATAACAGCATAAAAAGGAAATAAAACCTTACATAATTTTGAATTTTAGAAAGTACCTTGTTTATATGGCTCCTTTAGAGAATGAATAGTCAATATGGTAAATATTCCAGTGAGTTGAAGGTTTGAATCCATCTCACTTAACTAGCTTGATGGATGTATTTCTAAACCTATACAACCCACTCCTCTGCTTCTAAAAAATTAAAGTTAGCTGTAGATTGAGATGTCAGTGACACAGTTTATAGAACATAACTTAGATTGTCATCTATATTACTGTAACTACAAATACCACCCTCAGATGGAAGAATCAGTTTTATCAGTAAACATCTCTAATTGAACTACAAATGGTGTATGTCTTCTGGCTTTTACAAGCTCTTGGTCTAACGCAGGGGATATATGATGTAAAAATTACAAAACAACGCCACGCGCGGTGGCTCACGCCCGTAATCCCAGCACCTTGGGAGGCCGAGGCGGGTGGATCACAAGGTCAGGAGATCGAGACCATCCTGGCTAACACGGTGAAACCCATCTCTACTAAAAATACAAAAATTAGCTGGGTGTGGTGGCGGCGCCTGTAGTCCCAGCTACTCAGAAGGCTGAGGCAGGAGAATCGCTTGAACCCAAGACGCGGAGGTTGCAGTGAGCTGAGATTGCACCACTGCACTCCAGCCTGGTGGCAGAACAAGATTCCATCTCAAAAATAAATAAATAAATAAATAAATAAATAAATATAAAATAACAGTGACTATAATGTTTTGTGATGTTAAACTTTGAGAGCTTTTTTTTTCTTTCTTTTCCCAAGTCCCTTTCCCAGTTCCAGGAGCAGTTATTCTAAGCTCATTGACGTAAAGGAATAGAAAGAAAAGGTTTGGTGGAAAAAATAATAACCTGCTATCATTTCTGTCTTTTGTTTTTTAAAAGTTTGAGCATTTGGGAGAATTCGGAAAGACTGTGGAGTAAGTGCAAAGAAGGAATTCGCTAACAAAAATTATATAGGGTAAAATGAGTTTTTTCCAGGTTAGAAAATACTCACTCCCTACACTCCTACCTTCCTTTCTCATAGTTAAGAAGAGGAGAAAGCAAAGGCCTCTTGGTAGCAGTGGTGACTTAGGCAGTTTCTTAGAAATATTCTAGAAGGCATAGTCATCTTTAAAAAAAATAGCTACAAGGATATGTCTAAGCAGAAGGGACAATGGGCCAAATTACGAGTAGATTTTTGCATTCCAGATATAGTAAGGAAGAAGCAGGAAGCCGGTGGGCCTAAACAGGCCACACAGAAATGGACAAGGAATAGGCCAGCAGCAACTTGTGGGGACAAGATGTCAAGCCCCAAATGTTAAACCCACCATCCATCCTCCAAATTCTGGCTCTGTTTAACAAGGCTGTGGTCTGGCACTAGGTGCCACCTGCTCTGTTTAACAAGGCTGTGGTCTGGCACTAGGTGCCACCTCAGTGACTAAAGCATAATTCCCCGTCTCCTGGGAGTGTTGACAGCTGACTCCTGGCAACAACACTCACAGCAAAGTTCCTTCATCCAAGTTCATGTCCCTTCTCAAGGCATCCCACATCCGAGAACTGCTTGGTACAGAAATATAACGGCCTGGCTTGCTTGCTCCAATTTGAGCTCATTAGGTAAACTCACCAAGATCCCTGTAGAGCGGGCTGCGGCCATGATAGTGATTGCATTCCAGCCAGCTTCCTGCTCTGCCCAATCCTATTGCTTTCACTCTTCGCAGGTGTTGGGAATATCCATTTCAACTTCCTTGCATGCAAATCTCCAACTCCGAGTCGGTTTCTTAGGACACCTGACTGGTGACATCTCTATCACTATCACAGTACTTAGAGGGGAGCATCTTAAAATGATTTAAGGCTAACTGCCCTAAGAGCACAGACAGATGGTGGCTTAAAATAGAATTTAAGTGGCTTTAAAAAAAGCATGAAAAAAGTTGACATTGCACGCTCATATGAGCTTATGGATCAAACCATGCATATGATTTCTAAGATCCCTTGTGCAGTATATATTTGCACTGTTTATAAATGACATCCCCTTGAATTGAATTCAGTGCAATTCAAAACAGTAATTTGTGGGAAAAATTAGGTATGCAGATAGGCTAGACTCTACTGAGGCTCACATCATTTGGAGAATAATAGTGAACTGGCTGGTCTATGAGGGAAGAAAACAGTGAATATAGACTACTAGTGAACAAGGTTATTTTCCCATATATATTCAAATTAAGGTGAATTTCTTTACAGAATTATGCCTCAGAAAAAGTATTTCCCTATATATGAATCCTCACAAGTTTTCCCACGATGAGTGCTTTTGTGATTATTTTGAATAACGAAGTAATATTTAAGGAAACTCTCTTGCCCTGAATGTACTTTATGTCAATTGATGTTGCATATAGAGATCATCAGAGTGAAGCTACAAGAAAAGGAGGAATATTACTTAGCAAAGACTTAGAGAATTAGTCCTAATAGTGTGAGATCAAAATTTCAAGTGAGGGAATAAATGCAGCTTTTAATGATTACTTAAATGAAGTTTAACTGTAGCAGAATCTACAAGAAATTGGCAACCTTTGGCTCCGGTAACAGAAACTCAGGATATACGCCTTTCAGGGCTTTTGGATTCTGCATCATATTGAGAGAGACTCCTTTAAACAAGCAATAGGAAACTTCCTGTGACAACATAATAAATTCAAAAAGTTCTGTAACTCAGACAATGTAGATAGAAGTGAGGACTTTGGCCTAGACAGCCCTGTTCATTCTAAAGATGGATTAAACAATGAAAAAGATATTGATATCAAAAATTCAATCTGGAATTTGATTAAAGCATTTCATTAAATGTGATAATTTCTTAGTATATTATCTCACATATGCAATATTCATGTGAAACAAATTAAATACAAGTAAACAATTGACTATATTTTCTGCAGCATAATTTACATATCAATTTACATATTCAGTTTTGCTCACGTGAAAACTTGGATCTTCTCAAGAAGAAAATTTGTGAAATCTTTAATTCCTCATCCCCAGAAATGTAAATAAGTCAATATCAATACTGTAAGTCAATGATTTGTTCCTAGGAAGACAGTAAAAGTTTTACAAAAATGCTTTAGAGCCCTTCTCATTGTAAACCTAGAAAACAGAGAAAGGCTCTCTGATGGAAAAAGACAGACCTTAGGGAGGAGGACATTGCAATGGGAACATGCCTGAGAAAAGAAACTATGTAGATTCAAATGGTGAAGGAAGACAAGGTCTTTAACAGAAAAACGATCAACCTGGAAGCATGGGGGAGTAGAAACAAATAAAGGAAAAATGAAGAGGCTTATGTAATTGTTTCGATATAGTTATCTTCAACTATACAGATCAACAACAAGGTCGATGTCAGTTGAAGGTTGGGCAGGTGGTTGCTGGATAGATGTCCTCACAGAAGTGTATTTTGTGTAAGATTGCTATGGCCTTTGTGCAAGGTTGTGGTTTTTGTGGTATTTTGTGATAGTTTTTGTTATCAGGCCTAGAAGCATGAGAACCCTCTCTTCAAGGCCTTCTCTGAATCTATTTGTCCAGGTGTTTTCTTTTCCTTTTAAACATTAGTGACAGTTTTGATTCTGATAACTTTCATATCATGATCCCTAATTTCAAAAAAAATTAAACATGTAATTTGTTAGTGATGTATTTGATAGGCTTGGATTTGTGAGTCACCTCTACTATCTATAGTGGTAGATATATCTGAGCCTGCTTACACCAGACTTCCATCAGATTTTCTCTTCAGTGGAATTGGAAGAGGGGGTTTTGGAGAAGGGGATGAAGGAATTGTGCTGCATCAGAGGTCTCCATCTAACACCACAGGGACGTTTCCTGTGCTCTTGCCAGGCCGTTGTATTAGGCTGATGCAAAAGCAATTTTGCTTTCGTCATTGAAAGTAATGAGACCATGTGACTTACAATGTCTGTGCCATGACCAGCTTCTAATAGCCTCCGAGGACCCCTCTGCCCTGACACATACTGTCCTGGAACCACGTCTGCTCTGTAACACCTGAGGTAGCTGCCACCATGACCAATCCCTTCTCATCTTTACTCTACATGCAGGTAACAGTTATAATTACATCTCTGTGTATTCACAGAACAGTTAGTACATCTAGGACTTCTACAAAATTTCCCTAGCTGATTTTGGTGTTCTGGTGTCCTGGCAGCTCTAGCCATGGAGGGATGATGCTTTATGAGCATTTCTGTTGAGTTTTTTGCTTTTCCTCAGAAACTGATTCCAATTTTCCTACATATGTTTGACAATTTGTTTGAACTCATTTATTCTAAACCCATTATTTTTTGTCTATTATTTAATAGGGAGGGGGGTGAGGGATAAAAGATTACAAATAGGGTGCATACAGCAGGAGGTGTACAGCCACCCTGGGATATGACTCCGAACATCCACGGAGAGGAGAGGCTGCTATTACTCCCAATATCGCAGGGGGTGTACATCCATTCTGTGACATTGTTCTTAATATTCCAAGGCAGAGAGGTTGATATTACTCCCAATATCACAGAAAGTGTACAAACCTGTGTGATATTGTTCCTATTATCCAAAAGAAGACAAGATGATATTACCCCCCATATCGCAGGAGGTGTACACCCACTCTGTGATATTTTTCGTAATATGCAGGGCGGGAGAGGCAGGGGGGCGAGGCGCCCCCCGCGAGGTGGGGACTGAGAGCCAGCCCCTCTGCCCCCCTGGCTCTTAGGACCCGCGGTGGACTCACAGCCTGTTTACCATATTGTGACTAATATCATCTTCCCCTCTGGAAATTATCAACTATTGCACAGACGGGTGTACACCGGCTTTCTACAGAGGACGTACACCCGTCTGTATTCGAGTAACCTCATCCTCTTCCTCCCTGAAGATTATTAACAGTATCACAGGGGTGTTTCTACTCCCTGCGATATTAATAACAATATCACAGAGTGGGTGAACACAGCCTGCGATGCTGGAATTATTATCATCCTCTCCCCCTCGGGATACTAGGAACAATATCACAAAAGGGGTGGACACTCCCTGCGATATTGGGAGTAACGTCATACGCTTCTTCCGTGAATGTTAGGAGCAATATCACCGGGTGGCTGTACATTCATTGCTATGTTGCAGTCATGTCATACTCTACCCGCTGGATATTAGGATCAGTGTCACAGGGTGAGTGTACACCTACTGCGATATTAAAACTAATATCATGCTCTCCATCCCTGGATATTAGGAACAATATCACAGGCAGGTGTACACCTCCTGCCATATTAGGAGTCATAATATTGTGAATTATTAAACATCAGTCTCATTAATAACTATCAATGGTAATATTAATTCATAGTATAACGTTATTAATCATTAATGATTATTTTAAAGAGAGGATTATGCATGATTAGAATTATTACTATTAGTGCCATTTTTAATATTAGTTATTAATCTTAATATTTATAATTGTTTTATTACCAACATCGGGAATGAAATCACCCTGTGATATTGTTCTTCATATTATAGGGAGATATTGCTTCTAATATCACAGTGGGTGTACCCCTCGTGTGTATACTCTGTGACAGTGTTTTTTATATCCTAAGGAGGTATTACTCCTAATGTCACAGTGGGTGTTCACCCTGTGTTATCATTCTTATTTGACCTGACTGCCTTTTTTAACCCACACTACAAAAGGAATGGAACAGATACAAAGATATGGAGATTGGACCGTGCTGCCGTGTGGCCGCTGCAGGACACCTTTAATATCCCTGTTTCTCAGGCTGTCGACGAAGGGGTTCAGCATGGGGGTGACCACCGTGTACATCACTGAGGCCACTGCAACCTTTCTGGGGGAAGAGGACACATCTGAACTGAGGTACCCTCCAGCGCCTCTTCCATAAACTCAGCAAACAACTGACAGGTGAGACCCACAGGTGGAGAAGGCTTTATACTTCCCACCTGACGATGAAAGCCTCAGAATGGAGGAAACCATTTTATAGTAAGAGGAAAGGGTCCCCGAGATGGGAAGGAACCCAAATACGGCAGCAGGAAAATACATGATTATGTTATTGGTGAAGGTGTCACAACATGCAAGATGGGGGAGTTGAGAAGGGTCACAGAAGAAATTAGGAATTTCCGCACCCTTGAAGCAGGTCCTTACCAAGGCAATCAAGTTGTGCAGCTGGGAGACTGGGAGACTAGAAGACTGAGAAGAAAAAAAAAAAAAAAAAAAGACAACCAAACTAGGAAGCCACAGAAACACGGGTTCATGATGGCCGAATGATATAGAGGGTGACAGATGGCTACAAACCAGTCATAGACCATCACACTCAGGAGCGTGTCTCTCTTCCATGCTTCGAAAAATGGCAAACAGAGACATCTGAGTCAGGCGGCCTGCCTAGGAGATGACTCTGCTGTGAGATTGGATGTCCACAATCGTCTCGGGGACCGTGGTGGAGGTGAAACCCATGTCAGGCGAGGACAGGTTGGAGAGGAAGAAGTACATGGGGGTGTGGAGGTGGGAGTCAGGGCTGATGGCCAGGATGATGAGCAGGTTCCCCAGGACCGTGACCAGGCACATGGACAGCAACAGCCCGGGGAGGGTTGGCTGCAGTTCTGGATCCCCTGAGAGTTCTAGGAGGAGGAATCTAGAGACATCGGTTCGATTCTGTGGGTCTGCATGGTTTGGACACCTTTTGCCTAGAAAAGGGGGTTGAAAAATGGGAAACAAGTAAACCAACACCCGGCATTGTGTCTGCATTTTGGATAGAAGCAATTCACAAATAATGTTTTCAGATTTCAGAGCAATCCACGCTCAGCAATATTTTGCAGTTCTGACAAACTCACTTGTCTTCTAATGCTTTCATCATTGATTTCTGTGTTCTTCACTTCTTGCTGTACACACCTGCCTTAGAGACACTAGATTCAAGCATGTTCCAAGAACCAGATCATCATATATAACGAATGCGTAACTGCTAGAAAATACAGCCTATCTTGTCCGAAGAAAAATACGTAACAAAGCCGTTCTCTTCACTTGAAGAAAAAGGTTATCCTAATTAAAGGAAATTAAGAACTCAAATATTTTATTTTATTCTACTAGATTGATACAAATTCCCTTGATTAAGAACATTTATAGCCGGGCGCGGTGGCTCACGCTTGTAATCCCCAGCACTTTGGGAGGCTGAGGAGGGCGGATCACGAGGTCAGGAGATCGAGACCACGGTGAAACCCCGTCTCTACTAAAAAATACAAAAAAATTAGCCGGGCGCGGTGGCGGGCGCCTGTAGTCCCAGCTACTCAGAGGCTGAGGCAGGAGAATGGCGTGAACCCGGGAGGTGGAGCTTGCAGTGAGCCGAGATTGCGCCACTGCACTCCAGCCGGGGCAACAGAGCGAGACTGTGTCTCAAAAAAAAAAAAAAAAAGAACATTTATAAACACTGTATAGCAGCTGAGACCGGGCGGGGCGTGGTGGCTCACGCCTGTAATCGCAGCACTTTGGGAGGCTGAGGAGGACGGATCACCTGAGGTCAGGAGTTCGAGACCAGCCTCAACGTGGGGAAACCCCATCTCTACTAAAATTACAAAATTAGCCGGGCGTAGTGGTGCATGCCTGTAATCTCAGCTACTCGGGAGGTTGAGGCAGGAGAATTGCTTGTACCTGGGAGGCGGAGGTTGCGGTGAGCCGAGATCAAGCCATTGCACACCATCCTGGGCAACAAGAGCTGAGACCATATCAGCTGGAAATGAAATGAAAGCTGATAGTTCATAAGCAGAAAATAGTTCCACATGCCGGTTAGGTCCTAGTGATTTCATCGTTCCGTTTTCTGACTTTTCACCTTCAGCAGGAGAGTAATTGCTTCCTCAAATCGTTGGGTCTTTTTTGAAAATTCACATCAGCTACAACTCCTGTCTTTAGCTTAGGTGGACTTAGAGTTTTCATCAGAAAGTTCGGCCGGACGCGGTGGCTCACGCCTGTAATCCCAGCACTTTGGAAGGCCAAGGAGGGCGGATCACGGAGTCAGGAGATCCAGACCATCCTGGCCAACATGGTGAAACCCCGCCTCTACTAAAAATACAAAAACGTCTCCCGGTATGGCGGCGGATGCCTGTAGCCCCAACTACTCGGGAGGCTGAGGCAGGAGAATGCCTTGAACCTGGGAGGCAGAGGCTATGGTGAGCCGAGATCACACCACTGCACTCCAGCCTGGGCAACGGGAGCAAAACTCCGTCTCAAAACACAAAAAACCAAAAGAATCAAGTAAGTCAAAGTCGCACTGATGACAGCCAATTGTTGTGAACCAAGGAAGTGTCAATTCAAGAATTAACATAGATTTTGACTTTTGCTACCTCTTCTGTGCCAAGCAAGATACAGGCTCTGGGGAATCAGAAACAAAAGAGACTCACTTGTTCCTCTCACAATACTCAGTACTTACTGAGATAAGGACAGAAGAAAATGTCCTGTCTGGAATGCAGGGAAACCGGAACTTCAGGTCAGGGGATATTTCCGTTGAACTGTATGGAGTTGAAGCTTAAAATAGTAACGAGTGTATGGGAGATTCACTTTGCCTTGACTTTCCGCATCCATCACAGAGAGATCACGCAGCGGGCACCCACGATCGGTTTCATCATCGCTCGCTTCCACTAGATCACCTAGAAATCAGCTCAGATGAGAGTGCTGAGTCTCAGAGGATGGACATCTCACCGCCTGCCATACAGAGAAGTAGAAAGGGTGGTATTCCAAATTCATGGCCAGACTCTAAGTCCCGGGTACTCTACTTCATGGTCTTCCAACTCTCAAAAAGTTGTGGTTTGGGTTTTGTTTTTCTTTTTGCTTTTTTGAGACAGAGTCTCGTTCTGTGGCCCAGGCTGGAGTGCAGTGGAGTGATCTCGGCTCACTGCAGCCTCCGCATCCCAGGTTCAAACTATTCTCCTGCCTCAGCCTGCCGAGCAGCTGAGAGGACAGGCGCCCACCACTACGCCCGGCTACTTTTTTTCTATTTTTAGTAGAGACAGGGTTTCCCCGTGTGGTCCAGGCTGGTCTCGAACACCTGATCTTGTGATTCGCCTGCCTCAGCCTCCCAAAGTGCTGGGATTAGAGGGGTGAGCCACCGCGCCCAGCTTCCAAAAGTTGTAAGCAGAGCTCAGAGGTCTTAACCACGGGCACGTCTGAGGAGCATTTTTTGAAACGCTTTCCAGCTTCCTCAGTAGGAATGGAAGCCAAACTCCGAATCGATGACTCCTTTGAGGCAGTCGAGAGCTGTAAGGAAAGCCAGGAACAGGGGCAAGGGAGAGATGCGTCCCGAATGATCCTGTGCCCATTCTTTCTGGAACCTTTGATGTGATCTCAGCTGCCCTTTCTCTACTTGACACAGTGATTGTGGCACCCACTGGTCTAGCTGTGGTCTACAAGCAACCCCCAAAGGGAAGGGCACAGTGAGCAGGGGCATCGGCCTGAGTGACAACGATTTGAGAGGGCAGGATGGATGAAGGGAGAGGATCGGCCAAATGCCATGTGTCCGGACTTAGACTGCCTGGTTCAAATTGGACTTCACCCTTTTTGACTTCATGATCTGGTACAAGTCCTATGAAAATGCGTTGCTCCTTCTCTAGTCCATAAAATCATCATGAAATGTGCACTCGTAACTGGGAAACTACGCAGATGAAATGAAACAAGCTTCATAGAGCACAGAGCTCAGAGCCTGGCCTTTAGGAAGCCCTCAGTGAGGGTTCATGATGCCCTGGTGTCTGTCTTCATCCTCTTTATCCTCATCATCACCTTCATCATCTTTGTTGTTCTTAGGGAATAGTTTAGAGGGACTCATTCCCTGCTATCTTGGGTGAGGTGTCTATGAAAGGACAACTCAGTGGGGGAGGAAGGCAAAAGTTTGAATAAGATTTCTGAGGCCCCCTCACCACAAGCAAGAACAGAAACTCCACAGTCTGCTGAGCTGACAGGTTGCACCTTGGTCTCCTCCCATCTGCCCACCGCACTGTCCTGTTTGCCCTGAGGATGAGGAAACAAAGCGAGGCTCCCGAACGTCCCTCAGCTGAACTGCCCTTCCCCCCTGCCGGGCCATGACCGCGGAGAACAGGTCCACTGCCCTCCCTGCGTGGTGCACGATGGAGGCTCAGACTCCGTCCTCAAGGCTGGCAAGAAGACAGGGTGAGACATGAGCCTCCTGATACAGGTGATGGGTGTGGAGCCCCCAGGACTGGAACCTCAGACTGCAGGGCTGGAGGCACAGACTTAGTATTGACTATTCTATGGCCTGGGGGGCTCAAGGCACAGAGCTCCTCATTAGCCAAAGTCGCCCAAGCTCCCCAATCTCTAAAGATTTCCTCATAAGAATGAAGGAAGAAGAAGAGAAAAGGGAGTGTCCATAGAAGCTTTGGGGCTCTTCCTGTAATCAGGAGGAAGCTTGTTGTATTCTTCGCTTCTTTCTTTTCTTTCTAAAGATCCAACTGCTTTCATTTTCATCTTTTATTATGGGAAAATATACCACGTATCGATACTAAAAGTTGTAAATAGATGTGATTGCATCTAGAATGGCCGGTATAAACATTGACAATTTCCACTATTTTTCAGTTGACAGTTGAATGACATTAAGTACATTCACATTGTTTAGCAACCATCACTGCCGTCATCTCCAGAACAGTTTTATCTTTCAAAATGGAAATGGCACCCATTCACCAAACTCTCCATTCCTCTCTCTCGCCCACCCCGGGGGCCACCATTCTGATTTGCAACTCTATGAGTTTAACTACTCTAGGCACTTGATAGAAGTGGAATCATACCGTGTTGAATTTGTTTTTCTGTTTTGTTTTTCTTTTTTTGGAGACAGAGTCTTTCTCTGTCGCCCAGGCTGTAGTGCAGTGGCGTGATCTCGGCTCACTGCAAACTCTACATCGTGGGTTCGAGCGATTCTTGTGCCCCAGTCTCCCGAGTAGCTGGGATTACAAGCGTGCGCACCCACGCCCAGCTAATTTTTGTATTTTTAACAGAGACGAGCTTTCAGCATATTGGCCAGGCTGCTCTCGAAATCCTGACCTTAAGGGATCCGCCTGCCTCAGCCTCCCGAAGCGCTGGGGTTACAGGTGTGAGCCACTGAGCCTGGTCGTGTTTATCCTTTTGGGATTTCTTTATTTCACTGACGATAATGTCTTCAAAGTTCATCCATGTTGCAGCCTGTGTCAAAAGTGCCTGTCTGGTTTTGTTTTTTGGTTTTGTTTCATTTAGTTTTGTTTTGTGTTTACATGGAGTGTCACTGTCGCACAGGCTGGAGTGCAGTGGCACAATCTGGGCTCACTGCAACCTCCGCTTCCCGGGTTCAAGCGATTCTTGTGCCTCAGCCTCCCGAGTAGCTGGGACTATAGGCACACACCACCACGCTGGGCTAATTTTTTGCATTGTCTTTTTTTATTTTTTTTGAGACGGAGTCTTGCTCTGTCCCCCAGGCTGGAGTGCAGTGGCGCGATCTCGGCTCACCGCAAGCTCCGCCTCCTGGGTTCAGGCCATTCTCCTGCCTCAGCCTCTCCGAGTAGCTGGGACTACAGGTGCCTACCACCATGCCCGGCTAGTTTTTTGTATTTTTAGTAGCGACGGGGTTTCACCGTGTTAGCCAGGATGGTCTCGATCTCCTGACCTCATGATCTGTCTGCCTCTGCCTCCCAAAGTGCTAGGATTACAGGCATGAGCCACCGCGCCCGGCCAGTAATATTTTGGGTAAGAATGTAGCACAAGGAAAAGGAAAGTCAGTGACAGAGTAGTGACAGCTTATCTCTAAATGCTAATTACTTATATTGATCCTCTTTGTTTTCTCAACTTAAACAAAATAAAGTGCATGCGAACCTTCAAAACAACACATGGTAGAAGGGAATGGATTCACAAATGACAATAGCTGTGTTTACCTGGACACCTAGTTAATTCACTAGTTTAACAATATTGGCCAGTCTGTAATGTACATCCCAATAAACTGGCCAAAAAAAGGATTGCCTTAACATTATGCAAATATAACTAAAGTATAAGTTTAAGGGCTTCCATAAATGAATCAGATAGGCATTTATGTATTATCAGGTATAAAAGGAATTTGTTCAAGCTAGGAGATATTCAAACAATGATAAAAATCATCTATGACCAGCCACCTGGGAACTATACTTCTGTAGTTTAAGGCCATAAGATGCCTCATTGCTTTGACCTTGCTAAGTATAAACAGGACTGTGGAATAAGTTGCTGGTGATAAAAATGTCTGTGGTCACATTGCTGTTTTATTTATTATGCAGTGTAAGATATCTACTGTGGATTTCTAAGAGACTCAAGTCCACAAATATATTTCTCCTGACAGTTCCTGACATTGCACAGAATGGCACAGGTAACACAGACCAACACAAAAAAAGAATAAGTCTCCGAAAACATTTTCTTCACATGTAGTTTAGGACAAAAGTATTGCAGAATAAAATTTATGGTTTTAGAAAAAACAGCAACAAAAATTTGAATGAAAGACAAACTTTTGCTTTTTTGAACTTTTGGAAGACAAAATTATGACTCTAGTGTTTCATTCCTTCTTTCCTTGCCATTCAAATTTCTACTAAAGTGTAAGATATATCATAAGATTTGATAATATACACTGCAATGCCCATTGAGCAGATGGCCGTCCCAGAAATAAGACAAAGGCCATTAGTATAGCAAGGAAGACGTATGTTTAATATCTTTAGTCTGACATTCACTCATCCTTCATTTACATATGCTTACTCTCTTAATTTTCTACAAGTTGTAGCTTATACTCACAGAGTTTTAAAAAAATCATGAGAGCCCTCTTATTTTCTGTATCTACAATTCTAGGTTATATATAAACCTAAGTATACGGTCCATAGGGCTATATAAAGAATTTACTTGAATTTGAAATCTTGATTTTGTGAAAGAAACAAACGTCTTGAGATTTTGTTAAAATAATTCTGGCAAGTCTTGGCGCAAAGTTACACTGAGAGGGAATCTGTTTCCTTTGAAAACAAAAGTATAGTCAATATTTCTATAAAATGTGAGTATGAAATAGAATATAGTGTTATTAAACCATATTAACATTTCATTGGCAGAGATTTCACTTTGTTAAAGGCTGTATAAGAACAGCTTAATCTCACAACCCAGAAGTTTTTACTGCCATTGTTGTTTCTTTATTTTTGGCTAAATTGTAATTTTTAAATGAGTATACAGAAACACAATGCTATATATTGAATGACTTTAAGTGAATAAATATCCGTGCTATTCATCAGGGTAAGTGATCTAGTGACCAGAATGAAAAGGACATATGTTGCTAGCCCCTAGCACAGTATGCCTCAGCACAGAGGTTTCTTGGGTTACTGCTAGAGAGTGATTCCAATTCTTGGCAGTCTGGTCCCATACATTATATACATTCCAACTCCTGCATCTGTTTAGGTGAGCTGTTGGCTAAATGGATGTGTAATGAAATTAAACAATATTTTTAAAGGTGATTTTTAGGATGGGTTATCCCCCCTCTTTTTCTCCTCGTTTCCTTGCAATCCGCCCTTTACTCATTCTTTTTATGCATATTTTAGAGAGCCTGAATATGCTAGGAACAGGGTTTCAGTCTGTTAAGAATTCACAACCTTGTGGAGTTGAGATACAATTAATAAAAAATTCTAGTATAATGAGGTAAGTATTATGATACCATCAAGGCACAGAGGAGAAACACCTACTCTGTTTTGTGAGGTTTAGGGAAAGCAATTTAGAGATTATACCTAACACAAACACACAGATATTTGCATAGTACGTGAGCACACATAAAAAAAAGTTATTTACATCCCAGAAATAAGACAGTAGGGACTCAGTGTGAGCTGATATGCCTGTCTCCACTATAATGAAAGAAATATAATGTCTCAAGGGTGAGTTGACATTTGCAAACTACCTGATTTTTCTAGAAGAATGATGCCACATAATTTAAAAATATTAAGGCTTTTCTAATCTCCAATGTATTTTCAATGGCTAACATAGTTAAAACCAAAGGGAAACTTTTTTTTTTTTTTTTTTTTTTTTTTTTTTTTTTGAGACGGAGTCTCGCTCTTTCACCCAGGCTGGAGTGTAGTGGCACGATCTCGGCTCACTGCAAGCTCCGCCTCCCGGGTTCACGCCATTCTCCTGCCTCAGCCTCTCCGAGTAGCTGGGACTACAGGCGTCTGCCACCACGCCCGGCTAATTTTTTTGTATTTTTAGTAGAGACGGGGTTTCACCTTGGTCTCGATCTCCTGACCTCGTGATCCGCCCGCCTCGGCCTCCCAAAGTGCTGGGATTACAAGCGTGAGCCACCGCGCCCGGCCAAAGGGAAACTTTTATTATGTACATAATCGAATGCAAAATGTGTCAGGCTAGTTTAAAAAATATGAATGTCAGTCCTGGCTTGGCAGTTTAATACCTATTTGGTTTTTGACCAAGTCATTTAACTTAATTAAACCTCAGTTTCTTCTCTGGAAACAAGAGAAGGTCAAGCAAGATAGTTTTAACATTTCTTTCCAAATTTATATATCTGACTTTTCTAAAAATCTGATTTACACTAACAGTTAAAATAAATTGTCTTAAGACATAGTTTTTAAGTTCCCACTCCTAGGAAGTGCTTATAAATTAGTTTTTGCTCTTGCTCCCTGTAAAATTTGTCCTTGTCCTGCTCGTCACATATAGTCCCCACTACACCAGCGAAGACTCGTCAGACTGGTTCTGTTGAGATCATCAGTGACTTATTTCCTCACTTCAATTCAGCCCACAAAGTCACTGATAGAGCTGGATGCACACACTTGGATGTAGACCTCAATCTTCGCAGGACTCTTCATTGCTGGTCAGCAATGATGTATCGGTGAGTTTCTTTTTCTTTCTAGAAGTCTTAAGGTAACTTTTAGTTTAAAACAGCATGAGCCACACCAAGGAATGTGTAGATCTACAGTTTATTATTTTTTTAAATATAGAAACATATTTTTGAGATTTTACATAGAATTATGTCAAGAAAAAGACTTCTATTCTTTCTGCATTAGTGTTTCCTGTCCTCTCGTGTTGTATCCCAGTGTTTTCCTGTTACTTTTAGAAGGTTTCTACACAATATAAAGGTACATGGTGTTTGACAGCTGTCTTTTAGTTCGTTTGCCTATATGTTTCAAGAAAGATATAACATATTTTTAGGTTGGGCTTTGTTTGTCTTATTGAGAAATACTTTTATTTTAGAAGGAGTACATGAAAAAAAGTCTGAAATAATGCAGATAAAATATGTTTATTTCTGTAAGTAGTTAAAAATTAAAAAATTCTAGATGTCTTGAAAGAATCAGAAACAACTGAAGAAAATAATAAGACTAAATTATTATAGCCTGACTTAAAAAATAAATCCACTGATACGCCTGGTCATAGTCAACTTCTCCAAAGATAAGTCATGATCCTTATGAGGTTTTCTTTCAAAGTTAGGAACTAATCAGTAACAAGGTTTTGGGGTACTAGTTTTGTCTTTGAAAATAATTTTATCTTCTGATGGAAGTTTCTTTTCTCTGATTCACATATTGACCTATCATTTTTTATTAGTTTTTACTTTCAGAATAGTTTGAAAATGTTAAACTTTGAATGAAATCTGTGGTCTTCATTTAACATGGAAAAACAGGTTCTGTCATCAGTTGAAAGTTCTACATACTTGTTATTAGAAATTTAATACTCTTCTGTACATATCCATGAAGCAACTGAAAGCTACGGATACTAAAAATTTTGTCAGGCTTATCAAGGCTCCCTGCCTTTTGCAAGTATTTCTTTACGACCAGTGATGGTTTTGTACCCTATTCTCTTTTTCTCATTAACTTTACTATAGAAAACAGTGCTTGAAGAAAGCTTCCAATAAACTTAACATACTAAATAGATTCCAAGCCTTACCTATGGTATATGTCAGATATTTGGAATTTGGTTATAAATGTGTAGAAGAGGTATAATGTGGGAATACTGGAGTCAACTTTTCTGAGTGTAGTGTCTAATTTGAAGCAAAAGATGTGCCTAGTTTTAAAATTCCTGCTGCAGAATAGATGCAAGTAATCTCTCAAGGAAAAAAACAAAATCCAAAACTAAACATCCAACAAACAAATACATCTTCCTGATCTGAAGATTGTATAACAGATGAAGCACATCTATGTTTGAGTGGGTCTAGATGAGATAAAATGTTAAGAGGATGTACTAGAGCAAAAAGGGATTAAGTTTATTATTCAAATTTGCTGTCGTAAATGTTCCAACAGGAGTGTTTTCGAGGAAGAGGGATAATTGAAATCCTAGGATATAAGCAGACAATTTCTTTTTAAGGTCATTTGTTTTAAGTCAGAAAGAATATAAGAAACAGGTGGGGAATTTTATTAAATAGTCAGATTTTGGATCGCCTTCTCCCTGACTCTACCTGAATAAGAATCAATTTTTTTTTTTTTTTTAGAATTTAAGGGTAGGAAAAAATTTAAACTGGGTAAACATTATTCTTCTTGTACTGCCATTTTCTCCAAACTCTTATTTTGGACTATTCTTTGAGCATGAAGAGATCAACACATGAATTTTATAAACACACAACAGAAAGTTAAAGAAAACTTTATCAGGCATAAGCTTATAGAAAACAGATTTGGGAAGAGAAGAACGTATCCATTAAATATACTTATTGGTGATAGGGGTGTATACTAACTATATTTATCAGCAACCACTGAGAAGTAAAAATAAGCAGACTGAATTTATAGGCATTGACATTCACACATATTGAGATGGCTGAAGGTGAAATGAGTAATATTCAAATGAGACAAAATGGACAACTTTAATTTTTACTTAATAGGGTAAGCACTGTCTCTAAAAGTGTGGTCCATAGACCCGTGCATTACAGAGCTTATTAAAAATAGGAAAGTCCATCTCTCATCCCAGAAATTCTAATGAATCTCTGGTTGAGACATGGAAATCATATTTAAAACATTTACACAATGTAATTCTTATTTCCCCTAAAGTTTGACAAGCACTAATAGTGTAAAGACATAGAAAAAGCAAAAGAAATGTGTAAGTCTGAAAGAAATTAAACCATAAATGAAATAGGCCAGTTGTTAAAAGTATTCTTTGTTTTATTTAAATTGGTGTAACTACATCTTAATGGGAGGTGCTCTTTCCCAGTCACCTTTCCCTTCAAGGGAGAAAAGTACTCATTTATGCAACATGGTGATGATTAAGAAAGAGAGGATAATTTCAGGAAGGATGGGAAACTGAGAGGGGAGAACATAGACATTTTTTGGTTAATTTGTGTCTGATAAGGAGGATGACTTTATTTGGATCATAAAAATCTATTTGTTTACAGGAAAAACCATGGTATAAAATCAATCTAGCAGTGTTACCCTGTGACAGTCAGTAGGGATACTGAAGGGAAACTCCTTTGAGGCTTAGGCCCAGAGGTGCTATGTGATTGTTCTGTAAGTATTTAACATGTGCTCATACTTCTCCTTCAACTAGGATCAGCCCTGATCCATATAACAACTTCTAGTGTGTTCCCATTGCATACTGAGTCCTGTGTGGAAGAGACTATCTGTTGAGCATCTACTATATATTGTGTATTTTATAAAATGCAATTTCATTAAATTTTGATAATGCTTTGATAAGTGGTTATTGCTTTCATTCCTTTTAAAAGATGAAATACCTGTGGCTCAGATTGTCTAGGCGGTTAGTAAGTGTTGAATCTAGAATCTAACCCTGATCTTTCTGATTTTAAAATCTATACTTTTTTCCCTATAACATATTGTCTACCATGTGTAGGAAGCTAAAAGTAGAATCTTTGGAAAGTTTACAGAGAAAATAGATGGCAACAGAGAAATAGAAAATAAACCCACACATATCCACACATGGAGAAAATGTCGGTGCATAGATTTAAAAAACCAGAAGATGTAAAGACTAATATGAAATCATGCACATTTATGCTGAGGAAAGAAGTGTGGAGGTATAATTTTACTTTAATTTATAAGTTTTAAAAACATTTTGAAAAATGCACTGCCTGCCCTAATGCAACCGACTTTGTATTTAAACTAATTAAGCAGTGATTTATCTTTTCTGCACTGTTTCAAAGGTGATCAGCCTATAGCACTTTAACTACATCTTCTCTGTTTTCTAAAAAGGATTACATTTGCTATATTGTGAAAATCATGTGTATCTTAGGGCAACATTTCATGGAACTAATTCACTGGTCTGCAGTAGCTGTCTGCTTAATGAATCTTTGTTGTTCTGTCATTGTCTGCTTTCCTCCAAAAATATGTCATTGCTTCAACTTAAAGAGAAAATAAATAGAAACAATCCAGAAAAATATGAAAAATAGCAATATCGTGTGTTTCCGTATTAGCACTGAGATTTACAAGTATGCCTGATGGTTTTAGTGCTTGTGAATAAGGTAGATTGAACAGTCGTGAAGCAGGTCTTATGGAAGGGTAAGAGGTGAAATGGGTTCTCTGGCTTGTTTTATGGCTCTCCCACAGTTAGAGTTTAGAGAAACTGCACAGAGAAGTTCTTCAAGTGCACTCCTTTGGATCTGCTCTCATTGAAGACAATAGATACGAACTGTGAAGAATACTTTCACATTTTCAGGTTTTAATAGGTTTAAAATGACTGGATTAGAGAGAAGGAAGGTTTTAAGAGGTTGAGAAAGAAAAATGGGCTGCAGAAACACTGAGTCATTCCGGAACCTGTGAGCCCAACCTTCTTCTCCCATGTACACACATGGCCTGTGTGGTAGGGCAATTTCTGAGATTTTTAGAATTGTAATTCTAAGATGATAGAACTAATCTTAGGGGGATCCAAAGTACCATACAGGCATATTTAAATTCTATTTTGCAACCTTTTATCTGAAGATGTCAGATGATATCTCTGTTTTGAAGCTGCAAAAGCAGACACAGAGGGATTTAGCAATTTGTTTAAAGTTGAACTGTGAGTCAGTGCAGGACAAAATAATAATTGCTGTCTTTAGTTTCACATGTACTATCTGCCAACTACTGTCTTAAAACATCGTATGCATTTAAACTTTATATCAACCTATGGTTATATTATCATACTCATTTCACAGATGAGAAACATGAGGCTCAGACAGGTAATTATTTTTTTTTGCCCAGGGGTAATAATAAAAGGCAGAACTGATGGTTAACCAGGGTCAATCTGACTTCAAAGCCTATGCTCTTAATCACAATGCTATACCACCCTCACAATGTCTCCTTTGTCTGCCTAAGTGGTTCTTTTACTACTTTGATTGAACTGACTTACTGTCTTAAAAGATGAAAAATTTACATTTTCAAGAAACATTGTTATGGATGATCTTTGAAGTAGACCTCTAAGGCCAGCGGATAGGAAGCATTGCTCTCTGCATTCTCTAAAGGAAGGGAACAAAATGCTCAAAGATGAGATAATTTGCTTGTGGCCACAGGAATGGGTGAGTCAGTCAAGACAGAGATAGAGTCCGTCCTCCCACTTCACCTGTATACTGATGTCAATACAGTCAAATAGAAGAGTTAAATTAACACTGGTGACTACGTGACCCAAGACGTATTATTGTTATTTTTATTACTATTCCCATTTAAGCTTGTATGAAAATATATGGCCCATTTAAAAGTAGTTACTTCACATTAAATCTTGTCAGGTCACTGTTAGTAAAATTTAGGGAGGGTACATAATGTAAAAATAAAAATATTATTTGACATAAATATGCTACATATATAATTTCAACATATGTTTTCTCATTTAGTACTTTACAACCCTGAGAATCAGATAATTTTAATATTACCATGACTTTACCTCTAGGGAAACCAAAAATTAGGAAGACTGAGACTTCCAAGTGTCTGCTAAATGACTGGTAGAGCTGGAATCCGAGCACACCTGTTCTCACATCAGCCCTGTGCTTTCTAGTCCTGTCTTCTGCCAGGTCATGATTCTGGGATCAGAAGTGCTTCTTTGGTGAAGCACAGATAACTTACCTTGGCTTTCAAAAAATTACTTTATCTTAGTGTTTCAACTTTCCTAATTCAGAAAATACCAAAGATAATAAATGAACACTTTAAAAATATTTCAAACCAATCTTTTAATTATACAGTACATTCAAGTCATTATTAGGCATTTGGGGATACATTATTTGATTCAACAATAAAGCTATATTTGGCCTTTTAAAAACAGGGAACTGAATTCTTGTACTAAACTGTAGGACAATTGGCAGCTGCCTGACTCAAGTCTCTGAATTGTATGGGTCCGAAGAGGAATGCTTCTTAAAGTTTTCTTTACTAGTTGAATCCCTTTTTGCACTGGAAGCTTAATGCAGACCCTTGATGTTTGGAGCAGAATTGCTGTGGGTGGAGTGGGATAGAGGCTAGAAGCTTCCTCTACCTTCCTTTTATTCCCTTAGGCATATGTGAGGCATCTGGGTGGATTTTTCAACCCACCTTAAAACTAATTTTTCATTATGAAAGAGGAAGTAATGAAAATGGCCAACTTTTTTGGTGTATTTACTGTGTGCCTGGCATGGTGCCATCTGCCTTGTGTTACTTTATTTAATCTTCAGAAGAATCTTCTGAGTTAGGTCCTATCATTATCTCCATTTGTGGGTGGGGAAATGTAGATTTAGAGAGGGTGAGTAACTTTCCTACTGCCACCTAGCTGGTAACAGGCAGTTAGGACTAATCCCAAGCTGTTGGATGCCTAAGCCCAAGTCTTTATCCACTAAACAAGAAAATGGAAGTCATTTGCTTGAAGTCATAGAGCTTGTTACAAGGAGGCTCTTGACTAGAACCTTGGTCTTCTGACATATTAATATTATAATTAATTGTATCTCAAAATTATGCTGCTAGAGAAAATTAAGTTAAAATAGTTTACCATCTTTCATATATACAGAATTCGCAAGAGAATTAGTAAATATGTGTCTTCATGTCCTCTTTTCCCAAAGATCATTATGTGAAAATGGCAATTTCCCTTGATTGCAACAATCTGTTTTGCATATTATAATAGTATTGGATTTAGCTATGAGTGACAGGAAACCCAGAGTAACAGGGGATTACATAAAATGGAATTTTGTTCTGTTTAATGCGAAACAATTCTGGAGATAGGCAGGGAAGAGCTAGTAGGGAGGTTCACAAAATAATCAGGAGTCTAGGCTCCCACTATTGTGCTGTTCTACCAGCTTGGTTATGTGTCTTCCAAATCCTGGTCTACTGTGGCAACCTTTGCTTCCACCAGCACATATGTATTCTAACTGTGAAATGCACATTAGAATTCTAGCTGACAAAATAGAGACTCCATGGGAAAGAAAGTATTCACATGCTGACTCTTACAGACAAGGGGCATTATTTGATTTTTCTGGTGGCTGTGTGCCTAACCAAAGATCAAGGTTTCTGTTATTAGGAAAAAAAGAATAAATATTTGGGATAGGCGTCTAGGAGTTTCTAGTACAGCTGTATTAAGTTTGAACGGTAAGAGGTATAGCCCATTGTGATGAACATAGGCTGGTCAATATATAGTTCTGAAGTGTAGGCAAGTGAGCTGAGCTGCAGTTGTGGATTTTGTAGTCATCAGTATATAGATATGAAGTGAACACATGGACATTGGTAACTAAAAGTATTTGTTCTTTTGGGTACAATAATGCATTTCTTATAATTTTTATGGTATTAATTAGCACAGAAATCCTACTTTATTCTAATATGAACCTGAGCTTATTTTACTATGTTATTATTAAATACCAATATATTAGAACATAATTGTCAAGGTGAGTATATAATAAAAAATTTCATAAATTTTGTGTACCATCCAAAAATTAAAACTGAATTCTTACATATATTTCAGGTCGGTAACTCAGGCAGAAAATTCTTTAATCAAGAAAACTCACTTTTCATTTTGGAAGAATTATTTAAACATTGACAAGGTCTATACATTTTTCAATTTCTCTTCATTGCTGAATTAATTCAGATAGAATTTTGTTACATGTAGAAATTTCTAGATTGTCTAAAGAATTCTTAGTGTATGGTTTAGAGTGCTTTCTAAGGAAACAGCAAGCCAGAGGACACAACAGGCTGTTAGCATGTGGCCCAACTGTCACATTCAGGCACAATTTAATCAGGGTCTAGAGATTTTAAAAAATTGATGCGTAGTAGTTATACATATTTTGGGGGTATCTGTGATATTTTGATGCTTGTATGCAATGTGTAATGATCAAATCAACGTAACTGGGATGTCTATCACCATCTTGTGTTGGAAATATTACAGTTCTCTTCTAGCTGTTTTGAAATTCACAACAAGATATTGTTAACTAAAAGTTCCCTACTGTACTGAATAGTAGAACTTATTCCTTCTATCCATACTTATGTACCCCTTAACCAACTTCTCAAAGCAAGTAGTAAAGTATGATTTTCAAAGTCTGGCTTTCTCAGGTATGGTACTTAGATCGTTTCAAATAACTTGTAGTCTCTTAGTTTGACTGCAAATTATTTCAAATTATCTGACATTGTAGTCAACAGAAAAATGAGGCATTTGAAAAATTACCTGAAATCTGATTGTTTAATAAATGCTGAATTTTTTTTTTTTTGAGACGGAGTCTTGCTCTGTGGCCCAGGCTGGAGTGCAGTGGCGCAATCTCGGCTCACTGCCAGCTCTGCCTCCCAGGTTCCCGCCATTCTCCTGCCTCAGCCTCCCTGAGTAGCTGGGACTACAGGTGCCCACCACCACGCCTGGCTAATTTTTTGTATTTTTATTAGAGACGGGGTTTCACCGTGGTCTCGATCTCCTGACCTCGTGATCTGCCCGCTTCGGCCTCCCAAAGTGCTGGGATTACAGGCATGAGCCACCGCACCCGGCAATAAATGCTGAATTTTAATTAGGATATTTAATATTTTTGTGTTATGTGAGGCATGGAACATTAGCTTGGTTGGCAATTGAAGAACATTTAGATCAATTTAAATTTCCACTGATTTTTTAACATGTGAAGAAAAGGAGAGCTCTCAATATCATACAAGTTGGGGCTCAGGGGATGCTAGAACTCGTGTGATGTGGAATATGCTCTCAGATTTCTCATCTGTTTGAACTAACACTAAGACATACGTTACTGGTTTTCCAGTTTAGATCTACTTCCATTGTATCATGCAAACTTTCTTGGAGTCATCTAGACAATGTCAACAGGAAGATTCGGTAGTTTCTGAAAGTCTCAAGCTATCTATCAGCAGCCACAAGAGTGTCTCTATCTCAGGTTTCCCAATCATTTTCTTCTGATACACTTGCCATGATATCAGCATACTGCTTGTCAATTCTTATTTTTCTTTCACACTTTGAAGTGTGTAGAATTCCCTATGATTGTCTGCAATGGCATCCCTCATTAACTTTGCTGTGGGATATTGTTGCGTATAAAGTTGCTGACTCAGATAACGCCAATTTATTATCTTGAACTAAAAAGGGTTTGAGGAGAAGAAAGCAATTATATCAGTAGAATTCAAACTTCAGTAGCTTAATTTAAGTCTATAAACCCATAACTAATTACTTAATAATATCTTTAATTTTTTTGCAACTCACCTATCTGTACGTAGCTGCAAATTTCTAGAGATTAGGCCAAGTGTCAACTGAAATATCAGTTTGTAGTCACCTGTGCTGTACCATATCTAGCTGTGAACTTAATAAAGACCTTGATGATAATCACAGTGGAGGTCAGAGACATTCCTTACTGTTGAGTTGCCACTAATATTTATGTAGTACACCTATCTAACAAAGTCTGTTGATATCATATGCAATCTGCACAACCTCCTTTTAAAGGTAGGGGAAAGATACTGCCACTTAAGTTTTATGGTTCGTTAAATAGAAATAGTTAAACTCTGGGATTTGTAACTTCTCTATGAGAACTAGCCGTAATTATTATGGTATGGAATGCGAACATTGTAATTCAGCCCAAGGGCCTGGATGATGCTATTAGATACTTATAGATGTGTTTTGTCTTCCAGTGTATAAGGCAGAAATATGTTATTTGTAATTTTATATGGAATAATTTGCTTGTATTTATTCTTTAAAAAACAGCAATGAAAATATATAATCCATGTACATATATATAATATTCTTTTTTAATTCTACTGTGCATATTTTTCTAGTCTTGTTCTAGAAAGTGTGAGAAGGATGAATGATGTTACCAATGCTTGCTGGTTTGGGCTTTTCACAAAGTAAAACACATCTCAAATACTTTTGTTGACAGGATAAGCAGGCACAATCCTAAGAGCTAAGCTACTGTCAAATACGTAACATATGCCAAAACAGATATATAGACCAATGGAACAGAACAGAGGCCTCAGAAATAATGCCACACATCTGCAACCATCTGATCTTTGACAAACCTGACAAAAACAAGCAATGAGGAAAGGATTCCCTATTTAATACACGGTGTTGAGAAAACTGGCTAGTCATATGCAGAAAACTGAAAGTGGACCTCTTCCTTACACCTTATACAAAAATTAACTCAAGATGGATTAGAGACTTAAACATAAGGCCTAAAACCATAAAAACCCTAGAAGAAAACCCGGGCAATACCATTCAGGACATAGGCATGGGCAAAGACTTCATGACTAAAATGCCAAAAGCAATGGCAACAAAAGCCAAAATTGACAAATGGGATCTAATTAAACTAAAGAGCCTCTGCACAGCAAAAGAAACTATCATCAGAGTGAACAGGCAACCGGAAGAATGGGAGAAAATTTTTGCAATCTGTTTATCTGAGAAAGGGCTAATATGCAGAATCTACAAAGAACTTAAATTTACAAGAAAAAAACAAGCCCATAAAAATGTAGGCAAAGGATATGAACAGACACTTCTCAAAAGAAGACATTTATGCAGCCAACAAACATGAAAAAAAGCTCATCATCACTGGTCATTAGAGAAATGCAAATCAAAACCACAATGAGATACCATCTCATGCCAGTTAGAATGGCGATCATTAAAAAGTCAGGAAACAACAGATGCTGGAGAGGATGTGGAGAAATAGGAACATTTTTACACTGTTGGTTGGAGTGTAAATTAGTTCAACCATTGTGGAAGACAGTGTGGCGATTCCTCAGAGATCTAGAACCAGAAATACTGTTTGACCCAGCGATCCCATTACTGAGTATATACCCGAAGGAATATAAATCATGCTGCTTTAAAGACACACGCACACGTATGTTTATTGCGGCACTATTCACAATAGCAAAGACTTGGAACCAACCTAAATGCCCATCAGTGATGTCTGTTATACGCATCTCCTTTCTTCTTCAATGATAGACTGGATAAAGAAAATGTGGCATACATACACCAGGGAATACTATGCAGCCATAAAAAAGGATGAGTTCATGTTCTTTGCAGGGACACGAATGAAGCTGGAAACCATCATTCTCAGCAAACTAACACAAGAACAGAAAACCAAGCACTGCATGTTCTCACTCATGAGTGGGAGTTAAACAATGAGAACACATGGACACAAGGAATGGAACATCATACACTGGGGCCTGTCAGTGGGTGGGGGACTAGGGGAGGGATAGCATTAGGAGAAATACGTAATGTAGATGACGGGTTGATGGGTGCAGCAAACCACCACGGCACGTGTATACCTATGTAACAAACCTGCACATTCTGCACATGTACCCCAGAGCTTAAAGTATAATTTTTCTTTTTTTAAAAGACCCACTATTGATTGGTGGTATTGCTGTGAAGAGGCTTCTTCTGGTAAATTTTTCTTTGAAACACTGAGCCTTGACTTGTCATTATTACTTTTAGTACATTTTTCCCCTTGTCTTTTTGCTGTTGCTGCTGCTTTTCTTTTTTAGCACTATTCTAAAAATGACACATTAATAAGTGATAATAATAATGCAGCTCTAAACATATTGCTTGTTTTCTGGTAATTCGGGGCTAAAAAACATAAGCATACTTTAACTGTTATATTCACTTGACTTGTCACTAATTATACATGTCTCCAGATTGAAAAGAAAATCATATAAAGAAGGCAATTTGATATTACTAAAGCTATTAGAATTCAGTCTATCTGAAGGTGATTTTACATGAATAGGTGCACATAAGTTTTGATAGATGGAAATAAAGACTGGACAAGTGTTTACGTATGTTCAGGAGGAGGTTAATTATACAAATGTCTGTTGATAGGTAAAATAAATTTAGTCCTTCGCTTTACTACTTTCTTTGAGCATACTTTTTTCACGTCTAATTTGAAGGAATTCAGTATTGAATCACTTACTGAGAAAATAAAAAAGTAATTAAGAAATAGGGTCAATTATATCTCAAAAAAGCTAAAAAAATAGTGTGAATCAGTTTGAAAAACAATGCTATACAGACTGGGAAAAGAACAAATAATGTTTCAAATGACAAACATCTTAGTAATGTGGTCACTACCACTATTACGAATAATTAAAATAATGGTGATGATAATTATCATCCTTGTTATTTGTACAATGATTTTTCCACTTGGGAGCTCAAAGTACCAAACGGCCTTATCATTTTTATCTCTACCTAGCTCATTAGGTTAGGAGGGGTCTGGACTTATTATCCTTGTTTTTCACATGGAGAAATTAAGACAGATAATTGAATCTGTGTGTACAAGACTATATAATAAATGAGTTGGTGGGAGGGCTCAGAAATATAATCTCTTAATTGTTTATTCAAAGTATTTTTGACTGGATTCTCTTTTTTCTTTGTCCCATGTTATCCCTTTTGTCTTCTTCTATCCAACCAGGACAGCATGTCACTAAAATAGTTGTGAGTAATGTGGGAAGGTGGGGGTCAGAAAAGGAATCACAGTGGTACCTTGGACACTGCAGTGATGTAAATTCCATGAAAATACATCTATAATCTTCCTTAGTTTTTTTTTTCATATTTTAAGAGCGTCCTATGTCTCTCTCTCTCTTTTTTAATTCAAAAGCCATAATGTTATTCTTAAAAAATCCACCACAAAACAAACAAAACCGTAAATTAAAATTAAAATTTCTTGCTTATATGTTATTCTGCTTCTTACTAATAAATATTTGTTGTGTCTTCTATATATTTTATTATGCACACATGTATATAGTTTTATTTATAAAAACTGAAACATGGAATGCATATTATTCTATAACTTTTTAAAATTAAAACTTATCATTAACCTTTTTAATGTTAATACATGAAACCTACCTCATCAATAGAATGGATGCAGTGTCTACATTTTTGTCTTGATTAAAACTTACTGTAGCCGGGCGTAGTGGCGGGCACCTGTAGTCCCAGCTACTTGGAGAGGCTGAGGCAGGAGAATGGCGTGAACCTGGGAGGCGGAGCTTGCAGTGAGCCGAGATCGCGCCACTGCACTCCAGCCTGGGCGACAGAGCGAGACTCCGTCTCAAAAAAAAAAAACAAAAAACAAAAAACTTACTGCAGAACAAATAGAACGCGTCTAATATTTCACAATTCTACATAACAATCATATACTTTTGATGATTTCATGTTTTCTACAAGCACACATTCATATTCTTCATCCGACATGTTTTGATATTAGTTGAGAAACCCTCCTCTCCCCGTATTCCCCCTCAAAGTTTTGCTTACGTCTGTTACAGGCATCTCCTTTCTTCTGCAACAGATTAATAGCAAGCATTCAGGGATGAAGGAACAGGAGGCAGTTTTGCGGGTTTCTTAGGCACTGTTGCAGGTAAAACGTAACCTCATTGTCCAGCCAGAGACAGGATGTAATGATGGTGTGACAGGGGCCAACATGATAATATCATCACTTCCTGATCCTATATCATCAGGAAACAGAGTGTTCTTGATTTTTGTAAACAAAAAGTATTTTTTGTAAAATGCTTTGCTGTTTACACATTCATGATCTAATTTTAGGTCCCAAAGTGCTTTAGATGGAATGGTTATCCCACTCTTTACTGATACAAGGAGAAATTGAGCTCGAAGTTTAAATGATTTGTCCAAGTCGCAGATCTGTTATGGAAAGGGCTGCACTTAGAATTCTCCTTTTTCTGATTCAACACCCAGTACTCCTCCAGGAGAATATCATGTTTTCCTCAAGTCCTCATGTAGCAGACAGCAGTCTAGAAAAAAAAAAGCACAGCACACACTGGCATAGTAAATGCCTCAAGAAATCTAAAATAAGAGTATCGTATTCAAACTCCTTAGTCATCTCTGACTTATTATTTCACATTTCTGGCTTTAGAGTTTGCTTACCAAATATTATAACCCAATGGGACAGCAACTTTACCAATCAAACAAAAATCATGTGGACCAATGTTTTTCAGTAACTTGTATTTTTGAAGGCAGAACAAATAGGAGAAGTTGAGGGAATCTCATACAAAAAGAATTTCCGGTGGCATCTTTTTTTTTTTTTTTTTGAGACGGAGTCTCGCTCTGTTGCCCAGGCTGGAGTGCAGTGGCGCGATCTCAGCTCACTGCAAGCTCTGCCTCCTGGGTTCATGCCATTCTCCTGCCTCAGCCTCCCGAGTAGCTGGGACCACAGGCGCCCACCACCACACCCGGATAATTTTTTTTGTATTTTTAGTAGACACGGGGTTTCACGGTGTTAGCCAGGATGGTCTTGATCTCCTGACCTCGTGATCTGCCCTCCTCTACCTCCCAAAGTGCTGGGATTACAGGCGTGAGCCACCGTGTCCAGCCTCCTGTAGCATCATTAAAGCTTAGAGGTAAATATTAGCTCAAAACCTCAGGTTCTTTAGGAAGCGGCCTCTGGTTGTCTGTTCTATGTATCCTCAAAGTTTGGTTTGGTAATAGATCAGAAAATTAGAAGAATAGAATTAGCAACTCTATGTGAAACCTGGTATGCTTCAAGCTGTAACACATTTCAAAGGCTATTTAAGATTCTAGAGTGCTAGGGAAAAGGCTTAAAATATTTCTATAGCTCCTGAGTGTCTAACTCTATATCAAGTACATGGCTGGCTCAACAAGTGATAGATAACATTTAATATTGCACTTTCTACATGTCAGGCATTGTTAGCCCTAACCCTAATCTTATGAAATAGGTACTATCATTATCATCTTCCTTTTATGGATGAGGAAACTGAAGCACAGAAAAGTCAAACTACTTGCCCAGAAACAGGAGTCAGAATCAGGATTGGCCTCAGCAGCCTAGAACCAGGGTGTGCTCTAAACCCAGACAGTACACAACCCTCCAACTGAATGTCCTTTATTCCCCAAAAATATCTGTTTTGTCTAAGGAGTGGATGTGTTGCATGCTCTGAAATACTCTATCTATTTACTTTCTTCCTTAGGCCAGATGTGGTGAGGGCTAGGAAAAGAGTTTGTTGGGAGCCCTGGTTCATCGGCCTCATCATCTTCATATCCCTGATCGTCCTGGCAGTGTGTATTGGACTCACTGTTCATTATGTGAGATATGGTAAGTATAAGCTGCCTTGGCATCATGTGATTTACCCCAAATATTTCCTCATACTTTGCTGTTTTGATTTGTCTCAGGCTTATTCATTCATTACTATGATTCATTTTCTCAGCCTGTACAAAGGAATCTTTACCTGCTTTGTCTCTTATTTAGTCCTCATAAGTCAAGGAGGATTCTTTTTTCTACCTTTGATGTAGTGATGCTTTCTGCTGGGAACAGCATGCTTATTTGCATCTTCCTTAATAAGCAATAAGTGAATATTAATCAAGGGAAAACTACAGGATAGCTAGAACCAATGTCTTGAGTTGTTTGAGGTCACAGGGCAAGCATCTTGATTTAAAATAATTCTGACCGGGTGCAGTGGCTCACGCCTGTAATCTCAGCACTTTGGGAGGCTGAGGCGGGTGGATCACTTGAGGTCAGGAGTTTGAGACCAGGCTGGCCAACATGGTGAAACCCCGTCTCTACCAAAAAAAAAAAAAAAAAATAGCCAGGTGTGATGGTGTACACCTGCAGTCCCAATTCCTGGGGAGGCTGAGGCAGGAGAATCACTTGAACCCAGGAGGCGGAGGTTTCAGTGAGTGGAGATCACACCACTGCACTCCAGCCTGGGCAACAGAGAGAGACTCGGTCTCAAAAAGAAAAAAAAAAATCCAACTCGTTGAAATTCTGACATCCCAATAAATCAATGACACAATCTGGAGTCATAAAGAAGTAGGCTCTATTCTGTACCAGTAAGTTACAAAAATAGTCATAGTGATGTATTGTTGAGTAAGTGCCTATTTCTGTTATTAAAATCTCATCTTAGGGTATATTGTAGGTGATTAAAGAGGATAGGGTATGCCAAGAAAGCTCATTATAAAGACGTTCACTGTGCGGTTATCAGGTACCTCATTGCTAGATGAACTGTTAGTTGCTATGTTATTAGAAAGGTCTCCAGGGTACTTCAGAACTGTTCTTCTGGGATGTAACAACCCTTCTGAAGTTCCCTCCTGCTCTGCCTAGGGTTTTAATTACTTGACTCAACCATGACCTGTTAGTTTAATATCTTCCTCTGTTACTGGATTATACTTGGATGTTCAAGGCACCATAACCATAGAAGCTAATAACTTGATTCAAATTTAATTGGGACCTTGTTGAAGTTGCTTTCCAGTAACGAGAAAGAGTACTCTGTAACCTGGTTATCTTTACTATCCATGCAAGTGTAATCTCAATTTCCAAAGCAAGGTGGATCATTTCTGGATAGTTTAAAAAAACTCATTGTGGTTTTGAATTGCAATTCTCTGATGGCCAGTGATGATGAGCATTTTTTCTTCTGTCTTTTGACTGCATAAATATCTTCTTTTTAGAAGTGTCCGTTCATATTCTTCACCCAGTTGTTGATGGGGTTTTTTGTTTGTTTTTCTTATAAATTCGTTTGAGTTCATTGTAGATTCTGGATATTAGCCCTTTGTCAGATGAGTAGATTGCAAAAATTTTCTCCCATTCCGTAGGTTGCCTGTTCACTCTGATGGCAGTTTCTTTTGCTGTGCAGAAGCCCTTTAGTTTAATTAGATCCCATTTGTCAATTTTGGCTTTTTTTTTGCCATTGCTTCTGGTGTTTTAGACATGAATTCCTTGCCCATGCCTATGTCCTGAATGGTATTGCCTAGGTTTTCTTCTAGAGTTTTTATGGTTTTAGGTCTAACATTTAAGTCTTTAATTCATTTTGAATTAATTTTTGCATAAGGTGTAAGGAAGGGATCCAGTTTCAGCTTTCTACATATGACTAGCCAGTTTTCCCAGCACCAATTATTAAACAGAGAATCCTTTCCCCATTTCTTGTTTTTCTCAGGTTTGTCAAAGATCAGATGCTTGTAGATGTGTGGTATTATTTCTGATGGCTCTGTTCTATTCCATTGGTTTATATCTCTGTTTCGGTACCAGTACCATGCTGTTTTGGTAACTGTAGCCTTGTAGTATAGTTTGAATACAGGTAGTGTGATGTCTCCAGCTTTGTTCTTCCGTGTTAGGATTGTCTTGGCAATGCGGGCTCTTTTTTGGTTCCATATGAACTTTAAAGTAGTTTTTTTCCAATTCTGTGAAGAAAGTCATTGGTAGCTTGATGGGAATGGCATTGAATCTATAAATTACCTTGGGCAGGATGACCATTTTCACAATATTGATTCCTCCTAACCATGAGCATGGAATGTTCTTCCATTTGTTTGTACCCTCTTTCATTTCGCTGAGCAGTGGTTTGTAGTTCTCCTTGAAGAGGTCCTTCACATCCCTTATAAGTTGGATTCCTAGATATTTTATTCTCTTTGAAGCAATTGTGAATTGCTCATGAACTGTTCACTCATGATTTGGCTCTCTGTTTTTCTGTTATTTGTGTATAAGAATGCTTGTGATTTTTGCACATTGATTTTGTGTCCTGAGACTTTGTGAGGTTGCTTATCAGCTTAAAGAGATTTTGGGCTGAGATGATGAGGTTTTCTAAATATACAGTCACGTTATCTGCAAATCATGGGCTTCTTTTCCAAATGTGGGAGAGCATGGCCTGCATGACTGCTGGCTTCCAGCACGTGGTGTGCAAACCCATGCCAGGGTGTGTAATTCACTGTAGCCCTTGATAGAATATCAGGGGATAATGTTTGTTTTTTAATCTTCTGTTTATTACCCTCAGCCAATTAACTTCTATCTATAGTAGAAGATAATTTGCCAATTTTTTAACGGAAAAATACCGTGCTCCTTAAAAAGTCTTTTAGAAGCGCAGCGTTTTCAATTTCATTACATTAAAATCACTAAAAGATAAAAAAAAGTGAAATGCACATATATAAGAAATTTTCTTTTTGCAAAATACTCTGTTTTGATTTGAAATGTTTGTGAATTTTCCATGCATGTGTCCAGATGCATAGGGAGTTTATTCACTCAATTAAGTTAAAACATTAGATAACATGGTAAATTCAAAAAGTAGTGAGGACACATTTTGTTTCTGTGTCTTTAACTGAGAAAACTGGCTGATGCCTCCTGTGTGCAAGCACTGTGTAGCTGACGCAGATACAGAAACCAAGGTTTTCTTACTTGCTGCTGCTGGCCCCGGCACTGGAGTTCTGCTCCGGGAGGGCAGGGTATCTGTTTTTATTATGACTCAGCAAGTGCCACACTAATACACACGGGTGTCTCTGCCCTCTAGTGGATCCTGGCAGGAAGTGGGAGCAAATGCGACTAAAAAAAAATGAAAGATTTAAAAAATGCTCATTATCTCCAGAGGGGATTTAATTCTAAGAGGAGGCTTTTTTTTTTCTTTTTCAAATGGGCTGATGGGTAAAAATAATACAAGACTGGAGGCGTTGGAAAAAAGCACACTGCATTTGCCTTTTGGCATCTGTGATGACTGAGTCCTTCCTCAGCTCTGCCACAGGGAGCACATTCACACATATGTCACACATATACCAGGGTTAGGTCATAAAACCAACGGTTACCTGGAAGAAGCCACGAAGGCTATGAGACCAAATCTTCACCTAGAAGACACTTGATACTTCAGAAGCCGAGGCCCTGTGAGATGTCTCGGAGAGCTCAGCTGTGACCCTGCACTGTATGGAAGGGCGGGCCGTGGGGCCCAGGCAGGTGAAGAGAATTGTCCACTGTTGAGCATCGTCAGCCTAAAACCCACATGCAATGCTGTTGCTGCAGAACTGCTGACTGTTGAAGCCACAAACCACAGAAACAGACTCCCTTTATGGTCCTCACTGTGTAACTGGTGACTTTTCAGAAGATGAAGATTAAACATATTAATCATAAATTCAAAGTGTCAGAAGGAACACTAGGAGATTTTCTAACCTCTGCTACCATGACTTTTTTTTTGCAAGATTCGTGAATTATTGTAAATAAGGTCACAGAGGCCAAAGTGCTCCCCTGGTCATCCAGAAAGAGGCAGGCTGCTAAACCCCATGCCTGAGACATCTGTGTTTTCTTAGGATAATACAAAAATTAAATATAAGGGAGAGAGAGAGGGACAGAAAGAGACAGAGAGATAGAGAATTGGAGCTAAGAGGAAACATTTTCATGTTTTGCCCCCCAAAATTCCCAGTGAACATTCCCATTGCCAGCGGGTGAAATCCAAGGCCCTGGCTCCAGGATCCTGCTCTTTCCTTTGGTGACTCTTGTGCAGATTTGGCATAAAACAATATGGAACTTGTTACACTTCTCTGGACAAGTCATTATGCTCATGCTTTTGGCTCACAGGCTCCACTTCCCTGGACACCTCTTTGCCGTAAGCTTCAAGTAATTCAGCTTCACCCGTCAGAGAAGAGCTCAGGTGTCACTTCCTCTAAGGACCTCCCTAGCCACCTCTCCAGCAGAAGGGCCCCCACATTGCTCTTTGCACCTCTGTCCCTTGAGGTGCTGCTGTCCTCTGTGGAGGGTTGAACCCCAGGAACTAGAGCACCTTTCATGCTGGAGACACTTGGCACTCAGTAAGTGTGTGCTGAGTGGATACAAGTGCATCAAGCTTGCACAGCCTTACAATGTGTACTCTCATGTCTGGAATACATCCTTATTTTCATTCTTGGTAAAATGAGTAAGTGGGGCCGGGTGACCTATACTCTCCTTTCAAATCAGAAGTTCACATTGAGCCGGACATCAAATAGCTTCCCAGTCAGCGCCAGGTGAGGACCCAGGTTGTTCAATGTGCCCATGTCCCCCAAAGAGTGGGGAAAGCATGGAGAAATGGGACCAGCTCTGCTGTCTGCTGCCCAGTGCCAGCCAGCAACTCCAGGCTCACAAAGCCAAGGCAAAGGCACCTGCAGGAGATCTTGGTTGTTCACTAGCTGTGATTGGGCTGGGAGGGGAGTGTGTTCACTTCTAATTATCCAGGGACTAGCATGAGACAGTAAAGTTTGAAATGTGTTGTTTTTTTGTCTTGGCCAAAAAAAAAAAAAAAAAGGTGTTTTTAGCTTCTCATCCTTGGAGCCACTGACATTAGCTAAGGGCCTGATATTTTAAGAAAACTTGAAAATTAACTATGTGAACCAGTAATCTCCAAAGTAATATTTTGATAAATAGTGTAATTGTTTATCACAGCAAAACCATTGCTTAAGTGGGCAAAACTCAGGAGGATAGGAAAACACACTCTTGAAAGCAGGTGGTGATGCCCCGAAATTGAGCAAATGCAGGGACACGTGTTGTTCTACCCCAGGTCAGAGTGTGTCAGTCATCACTCGATGCCACTCACAGACCACCAACTTCAGAATATCTAGGTGTAAAGCTCTGTACAAAAGTCATAACATAATAATGTAAATAAATTATTATTTATATTACACTATTATATAATGCAAAGTCTATTAAAACATGTTTGTCTTCAAAGAATGGCCTTGGTTCCTGTGGGCAGTGTCTCCTCATGTAAAGGTAGTGCATTCCTGCTAAATCATGGACAAAACGGGCCTCCAGGAGCTGCAGGCTGCAGCAGCAGCAGCAGCTTCTCATCTCATCCTTCACTGCATGATACTGTTGTTGACTTCAAAAGGTCTTTTCGGTCTAGTTTTATCAACAGAGCTAGTATTTCATGAGGATCTACTACATACCAGGTTCCAGGAAGCTAAATGCCTTTTGTTTGTTATTACTCACTAAATAAAAATCACAACTCTCTTCCCATTTCTCACACAACAAAATTTAGCTGAGGGTGATTGAGTGACTTTCCCAGGGTCGCACAGCTACTAAGAGCAGAGTCGTGTTTAGGTTCATGTGGGAATGCTGAACACCAAAATGAACCAACAGAAGTATCATATATTCCAAAAGCCTACTCAAGCCATTTGTTCTTATTTTAAGGAAAATCTTTATGCCAATTTTAAACTCCAAATACTTACGAATGGCAGAGATTTACAGGTTTGATTCTGATGTAAGAAATGATGCTCATCAGCTGGTTACTGCTACCACCCCACAACCCTGAGCATACTGGACAAATGTCTAAGCCTCGTGGTTAGTGAGGACAATGCTGGTGGAGGCTGAAGTTGTCATGCAGTGACTCACACAAGCTTAGGCAGATTTGGTGATATATGACACAGAGATGCAAATAAATGCTGTAGCTGACACACACAGGCTGGCTCTGGGAGATGCAGAAGGAGCACATCACCCAAAATAGAGCCAGACAGACTTCTTTAAGGAAAGAGAAAAGGGGGTTGCATCTTAAAGAATGAAGAAGAGATTTGTCATGAGAGATGGGACAGGAAGTTCTTGAGAGGCAGAGGGAAAGCATGAGAATGTCAAGAAGGGAGGAGAGATTCTCGCACATCTGGGAAACTGACAATCCATCAGCACGGCCAGAAGGAAAATCAGGAGAAGGAGCGGAAATAATAGATGAGGCTGGATATAGAAGCAGGGTTGAAGCTGTGTTGATTGTGGTAAAGAGTAGTGATTCTATCCAGAAGGCAATAGTTAGCATTCTAAACAGAGACCTTTTAAAAGAAGAGTCAGCAAATATTTTCTGCGAAGGGCTAAATGTTAATTATTTTTTTCCAAGCCATATGGTCCCTCTCTCAATGACTCAGCTATTCCATTATACCATGAAAGTAGCCAGAGACATTATATAACACATGCATGACACTGTGTCCCAGTACATCTTTACTTACAAATGCAGACTGTGTCAGACATCGCCCATGCATGGTAGTTTGCCACACCCTGTTTTAGAAAGCTCAGGTTTATGATGTGTTGGAGAACGCCTACAAGAGCTCTTCTTTTAAATGGTAGAGTGAACATACACTGGAATTCTATCCTGCTTGACCCCAGGTCTTGATAGCGAAAGGTAGAAAAGATAGATAGTAAATAGATAGATAGATAGATGATAGGCAGGTGGATAGATAGATGATAGATAAAGAAAATACATAGCTGTTCCAGAAAACAGAAATGGATAACTTCATGAACCAAAAACAAAGTAATATACTTTAGAAAGGAAGCAGGCTGGAAAACTCACAGTTGCAAAGCAAATAGAATTTCCAATTGCCTCTTGTAGCCCATTCCTGGAAGCAGTCACAGCCCAGTGTGTTTTGAATACTTCCTCTGTTTTTTGTTTGTTTGTTGTTTGCTTTTTTGTGGGGTTTTTGTTTTTGTTGTTTGCTTTTTTTAAAAAAAATTCCCTTTCTCTGCTTTTTTCACAGCAGCCTTTGTCATTTCAATGACAAAGAATTTCCAATTGCCTCTTGTAGCCAATTCACACCTTAAATCTGTGAAATCCTCATGTTTTCTTCTGCTGCATCCATAGTTCAAACAAAGATTAGGCAAAGCTAGACACATTCCTGAAGGAACCTAAGAAATTCATCTCTTTCTTTCTCTGGAATGAAATGAATTCTCTAGACCATCAGTTCTAATCTTCAAAAACCAAACCTGTTTGTGAGATCTCCTTCAAAAACTACTGTAGATTCCATAAACATGCTAAAATATTTATGTTTTTTAAATATTTGTTTTATTTGGAATCAATATATTTGTAATTTTAGTACTTGTATTAATATAAGGGAGAAATGTTTAAATCTGTCTATGCCATATGTGCCTCTCGCTTGTTGCCCAATTAATTGTAGCCTCAGGCTAAACTTTGGTTTCTGTATTTTTTTCAGAACAAATATAACTGATCTCAAAACATCTGCTTTTATTGTAGGAACTCGTGCTGCCATCTCCATTCCTCTCTCTTTTCTTGCAATCTGGGTGGAAGTTCTTTAATATGAAGATTTCAACCACCCTCACTCTACCATGTCCACTATCAGCACATTCAAATGTATCCAGCCAAGGCTGTCATCTTAGGCCAGGGATTTTTTAGGAATCTATTTTGCTCTGATGCGGCTGGCACCCCTTTGACTCAATTTATCACCCCAGTGCTCTTTTCATTTTAGGAGCCCAAGAGGGCAGAAAAAGAAGTAGGTGAGCAATTAAACCCTCTGAGTCAGGAGCGTCTCCCCTTGTGTTAAGCAATGTTGTAGAATATTTTATTTAGTAAGCTCCTAGCAATGAGCCACATGGCTGCTGAACACACATGCCTGCTTGCTGCTGTGAGCTCAGACACCATCATCATTAGTGTTTTCCACCCCTGGAGGGAATTATAAGGGCCATTTAATAACCTGTAAATCATAGAGAGTTAAAGGTGTTTCCCTGAAACACTGATGACAGAATGAAAGGTGAGGAGTGTTAGCCACATGTCAAAAGAGCAGGAAAGTCTCTCAGTGTGCGTTGTTGAAGAAATGCAGGTCTTTTTTCTTTTGGAAGTCTCCCTAGAAGGGGGTCAAGGACTCTGCCCATTCTAGGATGAAAAGTTGGGATATTAGACACCCTCAGATGTTTACCCCAAGCCTTCATTTTGGGCTCTTAATTAGTGGTTCATCCATCACAATGTCAAATGCTAAGCAGAGCATTTGGATCTCTCCATAGTCCAAATCAGCACCATCTTTTAAAGTTGAGTTTCTCATTATTCTCACCTGATATACCTTATTTATCCCACACCCACCCCAATAACATATTGTGCTCACTGTTATCTTTCAGACAACACTTGAATTTTACTCAGCCTGGAGTGCTCTTCACATGTCTTGTCCAGATCCAGTTTGGACTCATTCTTCAGCCCTGCATCAGTCAATGGGGGCTAGGTTAAACTGTGGTGACAAACAACCTCCAAATTTCAGTGGGTCAAAAATCTTCGTCATTTATTTACATCTCATCATGGGTCAGGTGAGAGGTAGCTCTGTGCTGTGTCATCCTAACACAGGAATCCAGACCGAAGGAGGGACCATCAATAAGATCCCCATTGCTATAGAAAAGAGAAAAAAGCATGCAGAATAGAACTCTGTTTCTTGGAGATCTCTTCTGAAAAAGTGACATGTTATTTCATCTCACCTCCATTGGCAAAAAACAAACAAACAAACAAAAAAGTCATGTGGCCATGCAAAAATTTAAGTAGGTAGGATGGAACAGTCAGAATGCATTCATAAAAAATGAACTGAAAATATTTGGAGAACAGCACCAATGACTATCATGAATGCCAACATGCATCCCTAACAACCCAGTACTATTACCCTCCAAACTTTTTATGTCTTGCAAAGGATTAGAACTTCACATCTGAAGCCATACCACTTAGAGGGAATGCAAAATACATAATGACATCTCCTTTAGGATATCCTTAGAGAATTCAAGGAAAAGAAGTTAAATAATTAAAAAGTGCTGTTGGGTACAGCTATTTAGAGCTAGAGGGTAAGATTAGAGATAGATCATAAAGATAATAATAGGGTTAGGGTTAGGGTTGGGATCTGGGTCAGAGTCAGGGCTGGAAGTATGGTTAGAGGTGGGGTCATGATCAGGGTCAAGATCAAAGTCAGGGTCAAAGTAAGGGTGAGAATTAGGGAGCAGGGTAGGGATCAGAGTTTAGGTTCAGGGTCAAAGTCTTGGGACAGGGTTAGGATTAGGATTAGAACCAGAGCTTTGTTCTCCTCAGGACCCACCCAAAGGTGGGTCACCATGGCTTTGGAGCATGTCTACAGTGGTAGCGTGTCTACAGTGAAGACCAGAGTTTCATTGTCCTTAAGACTGACCTGGGGAGACGTGGCTGCAGGCCTTTGAGGAAGGTGAGGCAAAAGCTTCCTGTCAGCTCCCCGTGTGCTGAGGACGAACTCTGCCATAGGCTTTACTTTCACAAGTTATATTCTACAAGTCTTGTTTTACAAAAGCATCCCTTCCTTGAGGCTTCAGCTGCTCACCACTGCTCATCATCATAGCGTGCCAGAACATATGGTAAGATTTGGGCTTGTTTCTGGGGAGATATCTTGATATAGAGAAAGGAGAAATGCTTAGAGTCACCATCAGCACCGTTGGGATGAAAGCTGGGGATGGGCAGAGGCTGGAGGAAACACGTGCAACCCTTGTAAACACTTTTATTCATGTTTTAATTACTCATTTTTCTTACAGTGTTAAAGTAGTAAAAATAGTACTGAAAAATTGAAAAGTAGGCATATTAAAACTTGCAACATTATTTAAGTTTACATATACTGTTTGTACCTCATCATTTTTCATTTTGTTGAGAAAGCCTAAGGTTAATTGGCAGCATGTTTGTAATAGTAGACAGAATAATGTCTGTTTTATAAACATTGACATCCTACATTACATGTATGAACCCTGAAAATCTGAGACAGCTCTCAGATTTTTTAGAAAGTTTATTTTGCCAAGTTTGAGGATGCATGCCCATGAGGCCTCCTCAGGAGGTCCTGACAACATGGGCCCAAGGTGGTCGTGGCACAGCTTGGCTTTATACACTTTAGAGAGACATGAGACATCAATCAATATGTGTAAGATGTACATTGGTTCAGTCCAGAAAGGTGAGACAACTTGAAAAGAAGGCAAGACATGGGGCTTCCAGGTCATAGGTAGGTAAGGGACAAATGGTTTCATTATTTTGCGTTGCCGATTACCCTCTCCAAATGAGACAATCAGATATGCATTTATCTTGGTGAGCAGATGGGTGACTTTGGATAGAATGGGAGGTAGATTTGCACTAAGCAGTTCCCAGCTTGACTTTTCCTTTTAGCTTTGTGATTTTGGGTCCCCAAGATTTATTTTCCCTTCACAAATCCAACATGTTTTCCTATGAGCATTAATTATTTATTGGGTAGTTCATTGCACAAATAAGACATAGATTTTTAAAAAACCATCAACTTCATGCCTAGCTACATAGACATAATTACATAGGAGCTCAATTAAATTTGCAAACATTCCAGAGTTTGGGTTCCCAATAATTCTTTGTGATTCTTTAAAAGGTAAAGTATTTTTTTCCCATAAAACATAGCAACATCGAAAATCACCCGTAGAATGTCCTGCCATTTTTGTTTCTCTAGTTTCCTCATTTTCTGCAAAGCCTCGCCGAGGAAATTAACTTTGAATATCCTTTTACACTCTTCTGTTTTAGAAAGCATTGTGGTAAAACATTGAATCTTCATGGTTGTAAGTTCTGTTCACATTCTTTCTTTCTTTGAATATTTTTTCCCAACGGCCAACATTTGATTCTGTTGTATTATGGCTAAAAGGTAGGCATGGGAATAAAATAAAGACAAGAAGTCTTTGGAATAAGTGATCTCATCACAATGAATGAATTTGCCATTGGAACGTATTTTTACAAAGTCACTGTTTTGAAAATATTTAGCCATGAATTGAAACAGAGTCTGTAAGTTTATTTTTTTCCTGGTCTAAGGTGATCAGCATTTTAGAGAATGAACCCAGGACACAACCACAGCACAAGAAAAAATATGATAATGAAGCTTACACATACCTGTTACTACTGTAACAGAAAACATGTAAAGAACATTTGTTTCGATTTATGTATCAGTCTGCACTGTTTAATTTTTTGTGCCATAATGCTCTTACTTAAAAAAACAGGATTAGTTAACAATGTCAATTACTAGTAATTCACAGCATAAATAATTAAACAAGGAAGCATTAAAAAATATAACAATGTTTTAAATAAAGTTTTATTTTACATCTTTTTTTACTTACACAGAAATTGCCAAAAAAAAAGCAGAGATTTGCCATGTAGCCGCAACCTAGTTTCCTCTCATTAACATCTTCTATCAGTGTGTCTCACATGGCTTATTAATATCTTACATAATTTGTCACAGTTAATGAACCAATACTGATAGGCTTTTTTTAATTTTTTTATTTTTTATTTTATTTTATTTTATTTTTTGAGATGGAGTCTTGCTCTATCTCCCAGGCTGGAGTTCAGTGGCGCGATCTTGGCTCACTGCAGGCTCCACCTCCCGGGGTTCACGCCGTTCTCTTGCCTCAGCCTCCCACGTAGCTGGGACTACAGGCGCCCGCCACCTCGCCTGGCTAATTTTTTGTATTTTTAGTAGAGACGGGGTTTCACTGTGTTAGCCAGGATGGTCTCGATCTCCTGACCTCGTGATCCGCCCACCTCGGCCTCCCAAAGTGCTGGGATTACAGGCTTGAGCCACTGCACCTGGCTGATAAGCTATTATTAACTAAAGTTCATATTTCATTTGGACTCCCTTAGTTCTGTCTTACTCTGACCCAGGATCCCATCCAGGACCCCGCATGACATGTAGTCATCACGTAGGCTCTTCCTGGCTGTGACAGTGTGTCAGGCTTTCCATCTCTTGATAACCTTGATAGTACTGAGGAGGATTGGTCAGGAATTTTGTAGAATGTCCCCCATTGTCACTTCATGTTCTCAAGGTGAACTGTCATCTTTGATGTTCACTTGGATCATTTGGCAGAGCTACTGTTTGTCAGGTTTCTCCACTGTGAAGTTATTTTTTCTCCTTGTCAATACTGCATGTGTTCTTTTGGAGCAAGTCACTATGCAGAGCCCACACTTATGGAGTGAGGCGTTGGCTCCACCTTCTTGATGGCTGAGTGTCTACATCAATTATTTGGAATTCTTTTGCAAAGGAGATTTCTATGCAACTCCATTTGCTTAATCACCTATGTATACAAATACAGACACCTAGATAATTACTTTCAGCTTTAGTTATTATTCAACACTGCAGCATTGTGTTGCACAATTCATTCCTGTGTTGGCCATTGGTAGCTTTTATTATTGGCTCTTATTTTTCTTTGATATATTTCAATTTTTTTAGTACTTAATTACTTTCTGATACTTCAAGATTATCCTGGCTCCTATATTTACTGTCCCAATTCTAGTATCAGACATTTCTTCAAAGAGCCTGATTCCTTTCAGAATGGTAGGAAAACTTACACCTGGCTGCTGAATGAGTACATTGTATCTTGTCCTTCATTAGCAATGCTAGGAATATATGTGTGTATCTAACCTACCTATACACACCTAATTTTAAAGTTTTCTATGTAGAACTGTGTGTCTCCATATTAAACTAAACATAAGTTTACATTTGAAGGGGTGGCCTGCCCCTCTACGCTTGTGGGTTTATCTCATCAGGTGGGATGAGAGACTGAGAAAAGAAATAAGACACAGAGACAAAGTATAGAGAAAGAAAAGTGGGCCCAGGGGACCGGCACTCAGCATAACAAGGACCTGCACTGGCACCAGTCTCTGGGTTCCCTCAATTTTTATTGATTATTATTTTCATTATCTTGGCAAGAGGAATGTGGTAGGAGAACAGGGTGATAATAAGAAGAAGCTCAGCAAAAAAAATGTGAGCAAAAGAAGCTATGTCATAATTAAGTTCAAGGGGAAGTACTATGCCTGAATGTGCACGTAGGCCAGATTTGTTTGTCTCCAACCAAACATCTCAGTGGAGTAAAGAATAACAAGGCAGCATTGCTGCCAACATGTCTCGCCTCCCGCCATAGGGCCGTTTTCCTCCTATCTCAGAATTGAACAATGTACAATCGGGTTTTATAACGAGATATTAAGTTCCCAGGGCAGACAGGAAACAGTGGTCTTCCTCCATTTCAACTGCAAGAGGCTTTCCTCTTTTACTAATCCACCTCAGCACAGACCTTTTATGGGTGTGGGGCTGGGGGATGGTCAGGTCTTTCTCATCCAATGAGGCCATATTTCAGACAATCACATGGGGAGAAACCTTGGACAATATCCAGCTTTCCAGGGTAGAGGTCCTTGTGGCTTTTCACAGTGCATTGTGCCCCTGGTTTATTGACACTAGAGAATGGCAATGACTTTTACCAAGCATACTGCTTGTAAACATTTTGTTAGCAAGGCACATCCTGCACAGCCCTAGATCCCTTAAACCTTGATTCCAAACAACACATGTTTTTGTGAGCTCAAAGTTGGGGCTAAGTGGCTGGGGCAAAGTGACAAATTAACAGCATCTCAGCAAAGCAATTTTTCAAGGTACAGGTCAAATGGAGTTTCTTATGTCTTCCCTTTCTACATAGACACAGTAAAGTCTGATCTCTCTTTCCTTTCCCTACATATCCCCCTTTTCTTTTTGACAAAACCGCCATGGTCATCATGGTCCGTTCTCGCTGGTCACTGTCTCTCCGGAGCTGCTGGGTGCACCTGTAGACTAGCAATAGAGAGGACAGACATACAAGGATTAATATAAAATTTGCAATAGTGGAACTTCCAATGGCTTTAACCCAAGTGGCAGGGTTAAGATTTGTGAGGCTATCAACAGCTTTTACCATTGCCTCAGTTTCTGGCACCAGATTTAGCTGGGCTTTTGATGCCTCAAAAATTTGTTCTTTTAATTTTGAAATATCTAAAGTAAGATTATCTTCTCTTCCTTGAAAATGGCATCTAACCATGTCCCAATGATGTTCAGATTCATTATAAGCTCGAGATGTCATACTAAAATCTGGAGTATTCCAGTCACACTGTAACTGAAAAAGATATTCCGAGCTCATGAGCCTATCTCCCATCCAAATCACAGTTTGTCTAAGATGATTAATTTGGTTTGCCAATTTTTTATCTATTTGGGTCTGAGAATTCCACAATTTTGAGGAATTCTTTTGCCAATTATTCACATATTCTGCAGTTTGAACAGAGGAGTGTAAAGCAATTCCAGCAGTCACAGCAGTTGCTGTGACTGCAATAAGACCAATAATCACTGCAATCAAAGTAAAAATGAATCTTTTGGATCTAGTTAGAACTCCTTTTAATACTTCTGTTAAAATATAGATGGATGAGGAAGCCTCCCACAGTCGGTACATGGACACAGGGATCCCCATGCCCTCTCTTGCCCTCACTAGCAGAATACGATGCTGCCAATCCAAAGTTGAATGAATGAAAGTAAACAATCTACAGTTTTCACAGGTTATAGTTTGGGAATCTGGTTTAAGATCTATGATTCCTACAAATAGCATATAAGGGGGTTTTACACACCACATTTCCATGGATAGAGTGATTCTAACCTTCTATGAACCTGGTCCAGGCTTTCAGTTAAATCACGATCATAGGCCAGATTAATGGGCCAGATGGATGGGACCTGTGAACACGATTGAGTCTGGCCCATACAATTATGATATAATTGGCCTCGAGGGGCCCAGTCTATAATAGTTCCGAATTCATTGTTTTGTAGTACCACTGCAGTATCAGCCACACATTCTTCCCAAACTAAGACTTCTGGGCTTTTTGATTCTTTGGGGATTTCCTTGGGACCAGGCTTCCCCTTAGGCCTACATTGTAATGATCTTTGATAAGAAGGGTCCTGTAAATTGTTTATCTGTGGCCTGAGTGACATTCCACTTACCATGTGATAAGTAAATCTACTAATGGCACTGACAGTAGGTACTTCTACCAACCAATTTTGGGTTGCAGGCATTAAGCATTCTGGTGCTTTCCCCAGGCAAATAGGAAGATAATGATACCCAATGGAAATGTTTATCATCATTCCTTCTTCTTCAGGTTGGGCAAGGCCACCGTCATCTGTGGGGCCTGGTACCCATGCACTATTATTAACATATACTTCAATAGAATTATCCATCGAAGTGGCTGCCTGAATTGAGGGTGGGAAAGGCACATAGGCCCAGTAGGTATAATTAGCTGCAGCTGCTCCTGCAGACATAGGGAGACTTACCACCATTGATACAATCATTAAAGCTGCAAGCAGCATATTCTCTGGAGTTTGTGTTACCCTTGTGTTCTTCAGGCTTTTTTCAGCTAACTGTGTCAGCTTCTTTAGCTGGGCCCAGGACAGCAACTCTGCTTTCTTTGTGGATGGCAACTTCATCTTTTCTTCTGATATCACCATTTTGTTCACCTGGTGAGTTGATGGTGCTCGAGTGAGGGTTTTCCGTCTCCACGGAGGCATTTTTCCTTGCATCTCTGATGGGTTCATTGTAGAACTTCAAATGTCTAGTGGGTATCCAAACAGGAAGCTGATTTTCTCCTGGTGAAACACAAGCAAAACCTCTCCCCATGTTATCACCTTACCTATTTCCCATGTATTATTTTTGATCTTTTCACCAAATCAGTTTTTCCTCATGTGGGCTGTTCTTTCTACCAGTAACATGTTGCTCTGCAGAAGTAGTGGTCTGATTTCTATATACGTTTAAAAACTTTAAAGTATAGAGTGCTAGATTAAGTTGTATCTGGGGAGTGTTATACTCCTTACTCTCTTTTTCCTTTTTTTGTTTAACCCATTGAGCTTTGAGTGTTCTATTATTTCTTTCAATTATGGCCTGTCCTTGGGAATTATAAGGGATTCCTCTTGTATGTGTAATTTTCCACTGATTTAAGAATTTTTGAAATGCTTTGCTAGAGTATCCTGGCCCATTATCTGTTTTACTTTTTTCTGGAACTCCCATGACAGCAAAAGAAGATAATAAATGTCTTTTAACATGGGAAGTACTTTCTCCTGTCTAGCACGTTGCCCATATGAAATGTGAATAAGTATCAACTGTCACATGGACAAATGACAATTTTCCAAATGAAGGTACATGTGTGACATCCATTTGCCCTAATGCATTAGGACATAAACCTCTGGGATTAACTCCTGCCTCCTGAGTGGCCAAGTGTAGGACTTGACACTCAGTACAATGTTGTACAATATTTTTTGCCTCTTTCCATGTGATATCAAATTTATTTTTTAATTCCGTTGCATTTACATGAGTCAGGGCATGACGTTCTTGTGCTTCCATGAAGGCAGATGATACTAGGAAGTCAGCTTGTTCATTTGCGTTCGTTAAAGGCCCTGGTAAATTAGTATGTGCTCAAGCATGAGTAATATAAAATGGGAAATTTCTTTTTCTTACAGTTTGTTGTAACAAATTAAACAGCTGATTCAACTGATCATCCATACTGTATTTGATTAGGGCTGTCTCAACATCCTTTGTAGCCTGTACTACATATGCAGAATCTGAAACAATGTTAATAGGCTGATTAAAACCTTGTAACACTGAAATGACAGCAGCCAATTCTGCTCTTTGAGCTGAGTGATATTGAGTTTCAATGACTCATTCTTTTTGCCTGGTGTAAGCCACTTTTCCCTTTCTGGAACCATCAGTAAACACCATCAGAGCATTTTATAAAGGTTTATGTCTGTTAATTTTCGGTAAAATCCAAATAGTCAATTTTAAAAACTGGAAGATTTTTGTTCTTGGGTAATGATTATCAATAATTCCCACAAAATCAGCAAGACCAATCTGCCATGCGCCAGAATTGATAAAGGCTTATCTATCCTCTTCATTGTTTAAAGGAACAATGATTTTATCTGGGTCACTTCCACACAATTTTACTATTTGTAGTCTTGCCTGACAAATTAATGTAGCCATTTGATCTAAGTACAATGTAATAGTCTTAACTGTACTGTGAGGAAGGAATGACCACTCCACAAGATCTGTATTTTGAACAATGATGCCTGTTGGAGAATGTGTAGTAGCAAAAATCAAAAGTTGGCGTGGGGATAAGTGATCTACTCTATTTGCTTGTGCTGACTGAAATTTTTCTTCAACTAATTCAATTTCTTTAGCTGCCTCTGGAGTTAATGTTCTTTTACTATTCAAGTCCAGGTCCCCTCTCAAGATAGAGAACAAATTTGACATGGCATAAGTAGGGATTCCTAGAGTTGGCTGAATCCAATTAATATCTCCTAGCAATTTTTGAAAGTCATTTAATGTTCTTAACGTGTCTTTTCTTATTTCTATGTTTTGTGGTTTAACTTTTCTTTCCTCTACCTGCATTCCCAAATAACGAAAAGGAGTAGAGGTCTGAATCTTATCAGATGCTATTGTTAGGCCTGCGTTTGAAACCTCTGTCTGCAGAAATGTGTAACAATTAGTCTATTGTTTCTGCAGCACACAAAATATCATCAACATAATGAATAACACTCTGAAAACTTGTCTCTAACTGGCTGAAGAACTTGAGCTACAAAAGTCTGACAAATAGTTGGACAATTAAGCATTCCCTGAGGTAAAACTTTCCACTGAAATCTGGTGGCTTGTTCTTTATTACTTATGGCTGGCATAGTAAAAGCCAATTTTTCAAAATCCTGTTTTGCCAGAGGAATGGTAAAAAAGCAATCCTTCAGATCAATTATAATTAAAGGGGATCATGGCTGGAGAAGGCAACCCGAGTTGGAGAGACCCCATAGGTTGAATTACCGCATTAACCGCTCTTAGGTCAGTTAGCATGAGCCATCTGCCTGATATTTTCTGAATTACAAACACAGAAGAATTCTAAAGACAGAAAATGGGTGAAACATGTCCTTTTTAAAATAGCTTTTTAACTATTTTATGTAGCACCCCGAACTTTTCCTTAGGGAGCGGCCACTGTTTGACCTATACAGGAAGCTGCAGGGTGAGTCTGAATTCCTCCTTCACCATAGTGAACGGTAGGTTGGACAATAATGAGTGCCTGGAGCCAAGTCGCAGCGAGCCTAGTTTCACACTACCTCCCCCAGCACTTACTCGGCTGAGGAGGAGGTGGCCATCGTGGTTTTAGCCCCAATGGCCCCAATGGTTCTGGACTTTTTCCTTTTAATTTTAATGTTTCAGGATATATTGCCTCCTGTCATTGATTGTAGTCAACATTTTGCATTGACCGAGCCATTACTGGCTCTGCTACCTATTTACAATGTGAAGTTTCCGTTCCTTTCCTGGATTTTTCCCCGCCTCTTCTTCACAATCTATTACACAGCTTTCAGGGGCATCAAAGACTGAAACGCTATCTTCTTCTATTTGAAACGGTTCTAAAGTTGCTTTAACAATGGCCCAATCATTCCATATTGTAAGTGGGATGGTTTTACCTTCCCTATTTGCTTGTTTTAATTCTTTGCCAATTTTTTCCCAATCTTTTAAATCTAAAGTTCCTTGTTCTGGAAACCATGGGCAGAATCGTTCTATTGTTTGGAATAGTGTAATTAGATTTTCTGTAGAAGCTTTAATTCCCCCTTTTCTTAAGAGAATTTTAATGATGCTGAGATAAGAGACATATTTACTTTCAGTTTGCCCCATTGTTACCCTGGGTTCCTCTGAGCGCACAAGTTTACCGCAAGGCTGACGGTGGATGCACTCAGGAATCTCTCATCCACTGTCCTCAATGCTCACATTCTTAGCATATCTTCACCCTAGACAAAGGCACCCACATTGGGTTGCAGATGAAGGGGTGGCCTGCTCCTCCACACCTGTGGGTATATCTCATCAGGTGGGATGAGAGACTGAGAAAAAAATAAGATACAAAGTATGGAGAAAGAAAAGTGGGCCCAGGGGACTGGTGCTCAGCATACCAAGGACCTGCACCTGCACCAGTCTCTGAGTTCCCTCAGTTTTTATTATTTTCATTATCTTAGCAAGAGGAATGCGGTAGGAGAGCAGGGTGATAGTAAGGAGGTCAGCAAAAAAACATGTGAGCAAAAGAATCTATGTCATAATTAAGTTCAAGGGGAAGTACTATGCCTGGATGTGCACGTAGGCCAGATTTGTGTTTCTCTCCACCCAAACATCTCAGTGGAGTAAAGAATAACAAGGCAGCATTGCTGCCAACATGTCTCGCCTCCCGCCATAGGGAGGTTTTCCTCCTATCTCAGAATTGAACAAATGTACAATCGGGTTTTATACTGAGACATTCAGTTCCCAGGGACAGGCAGGAGACAGTGGCCTTCCTCCATCTCAACTGCAAGAGGCTTTCCTCTTTTACTAATCCACCTCAGCACAGACCCTTTATGGGTGTCGGGCTGGGGGATGGTCAGGTCTTTCTCATCCAATGAGGCCATATTTCAGACAATCACATGGGGAGAAACCTTGGACAATATCCAGCTTTCCAGGGCAGAGGTCCTTGTGGCTTTTCACAGTGCATTGTGCCCCTGGTTTATTGACACTAGAGAATGGCAATGACTTTTACCAAGCATACTGCTTGTAAACATTTTGTTAGCAAGGCACATCCTGCACAGCCCTAGATCCCTTAAACCTTGATTCCATACAACACATGTTTTTGTGAGCTCAAAGTTGGGGCTAAGTGGCTGGGGCAAAGTGACAAATTAACAGCATCTCAGCAAAGCAATTGTTCAAGGTACAGGTCAAAATGGAATTTCTTATGTCTTCCCTTTCTACATAGACACAGTAAAGTCTGATCTCTCTTTCTTTTCCTACAACGTTGATGTCTCCACCTCTGATCTACTATCACATGAATCATTCTAGTCTTCTCGCCTTGCTAATTTGTAAACTCCCACTTCACCAGTGAGAGGCCTGATTCCCCCCATCTGCAGGTTATGTAAGTCATTGTTTTATTCCAGATACAGATGCTGTGGTTTTACAATGGTTAACAATTGCTTCTGTTGGAAAGAACTTTATAAAATGGAATCCAATGATGAAGTATAGTTCATTTGCTTTCAGCCTACAGATTCTATTCATTTTCAAAGTGATTTAGGTCAACACCATTTTCCCTACATCTTCAGTGAGTTTTCACCTATTTTTTTGTCTTAGTCTATTTTGTGCTTTGGTAACAGAATACCTGAGGCTGGGTAATTTATAAGTAAAAAAGGTTCATTTGGCTCACAATACTGGTGGCTGGAATGTCTGAGATTGGGCAGTTGCATCTGGTGGGGCCTCAGTCTTTTTCATCTTATGGTGGAGAGTGGAAGGGGAGCAAGGGGTGCACTAGAGATCACATAGCAAAAGTGAAAGCAAGAGGGAAGCAAAGGAAGCCAGACTCCTTTTAACTAGCTACTCCTGCAGAAATTAATCGATTCCTGTGAGAGCAGAACTCACTTACCCCTGTGGGAGGGCATTAATCTGTTCATGAGGGATCCGTCACTATGACCCAAACACCTTCAACCAGGCCCCACCGCCCCACACTGCCATATTGGGGGTCAAATTTCAACATGAGTTTTTGTGGGGACAAACCACATCCAACCCATAGTAATTTGTAGCATAGTTAAATTCTTTTTCACATAATGTATTCTATCCTGGGATACTCCACATCTTGATTAATTTTATTTAATTTGAATAGAGTTTGCTTTAACCATTTGGATGTAAAATTCTGCATATTTCAACAAATGCATTGTGGTAGGTATCCCATTATTAAAGTATCATATGGAATGCTTCAACCCCCCACCCCATGGAGCCAATGGCTTCCCATCTGTGTAGTTTGCCTTCTCCAGTGTCTCATTAAATGGGGTCACACTGTGTGTGTCCTCCTCAGACTTTCTTCTTCCACTTAGCAATGTGCATGCGAGATTCACTCATGTCTTTGTGTGAGTTGATAGCTTGTTCCTTTCTATGGCTAAATAGTATTCTAGTGCATGAATGTACCACAATTTGGTTATGCATTTTAGGGACCAAAACCTTCCTCTTCTAACGTTGTTCCAGGATTAGAGGCCTTCAAATTAACTGACAATAGATACATTGGTAGGAGAGACAATACTTGGCTTCTTGTTCCCCAAGTATCATTGTGGGAAAAAATTCATCAGATGACAGGATCTAGTTTACAAAGAGGTAAAAATAGCCCAGAAACAAGAAACAAGACTAGAATCTGATAACCCACAATGGCTATAGTTTTCCTTTAAAAAAATTTTTTTGAGACAGGGTCTGGCTCTGTCACCCAGGCTGGAGTGCAAAGGTGCAATGTCAGCTCACTGCAACCACTACCTCCTGGGTGCAAATGATCTTCCCTCCTCAGCCTCCTGATTAGCTGAGACTACAGGCACATGCCATCATGCCCAACTAATTTTTGTATTTTTGGTAGAGACAGGGTTCACCACGTTGCCCAGGATGGTCTTGAACTTCTGGCCTCCCAAAGTGCTGGAATTATAGGCATGTGCCACCATGCCCGGTCATGTTACAGTTTTCCATTGAAACATAAAATTTCTGTCTGTAGTAACCACCATTTTTGATCATAATCAAAGTAAGACTATTCTTGTTTTAAAAATAAGTCTAGTTTTGTTCTATTTTGCTTGATTATTTACGTAATTGCAGCAAGAACAGGCTACGACCATATAGGTGCTTTCAAGTTTCTTCGTTGGAAGTTTTCATACAGAATCTCAGATTTGACTTTTAAAGACCTTATTCGGGCTAAAAGCCAAGCTAAGAACATACTATCAAATTTCAGCTGCAGTCCTTATAGCTTTGTGTGAATTCCTCTGTTCTCTTTTTTTTTTGAGACAGAGTCTTGCTCTTTCGCCCAGGCTGGAGTGCAGTGGCGTGATCTCGGCTCACTGCAAGCTCCGCCTCCCAGGTTCACGCCATTCTCTTGCCTCAGCCTCCCAAGTAGCTGGAACTACAGGCGCCCGCCACCATGCCTGGCTAATTTTTTTGTATTTTTATTAGAGACAGGGTTTCACCATGTTAGCTAGGATGGTCTCGATCTCCTGACGTTGCGATCCATCCGCCTGGGCCTCCCAAAGTGCTAGGATTACAGGTGTGCAAACAGGAAAGGAAGTAGAATTGTTCCATATTGGTGGAACACAGAGTCAGCAGAGGTTCGAGAAGGGAGAATTTAGTCAATTGAGAAGTTCCCATGAAAGGAGCAAGATTAAGATCACACAGAGACACCTTGAAAAAAAAAAGCCAGGAATAACTTCCAACCCAAGAGGAGAACAGAGAGGCCTCAAAACCAGAGCTAAGATAAGAAACTTATAGCCCAAGAGTTACCTTCCAGACAAAGAAGCCTGAGATTCCAACCCAGCTTCAGAGAGTACTCACTCAAAATTTTAGTGAAACTGTAGGCTTTTTAATGAGTTAGCCATGCATGCAAAAGGCATTCCCTAAGGTGGCAGAGAAGATGGAGCCCCCATATCCAAATATAGCCAACGAGAAAGAAAGACCCCTGTTGCCAGAGCCAGTGGGCAAAGGCAACAGAAAAGGAGACAGGGGTCCTAATGGGATGAGATCCTTTCAGATTTAGGCTTATACAAACTCCTGAGAACTGGCAGGTTGACAGCCATAAATGGGGTACCAACATTTCTACTCACTGGATTACTAGTTCTCAGGCATCCAAAATGATTAACAAAATGACAATTTCTAGGGCTTCTGTGGGAGAGTATGGAAAGATCTTTTTGAACCTTTTAATGCTGTCAATGGAAGAATGATGAGGTTCATAAATTTGGAAAGAAGACATTTCTTCATTTTTATGTTTTTTTTTTTGAGACAGAGTTTCACTCTTGTTGCCCAGGCTGGACTGCAATGGCGTGATCTTGGTTCACTGCAACCTCCACCTCCTGGGTTCAAGCAATTCTCCTGCCTCAGCCTCCTGATTAGCTGGGATTACAGATGCCCACCACCACACCTGGCTAATTTTTTTGTATTTTTAGTAGAGATAGGTTTTCATCATGTTGGCCAGGCTCCTCTGAACCTCCTGACCCCAGGTGATCCACTCGCCTCAGCCTCCCAAAGTGCTGGGATTACAGGCATGAGCCACCACACCCAATGAGAGATTTATTTCCTATAAAGAGTTGCGGCCTGCAGGTTGTCCTTCTGACAGGCTGGGAAGCATAGCCTCCAGCTAGAAGCCAGAAACAGATGCTTCAAGGAGGAGGTAAAGGAAATAGTAATTTATGCTGAGTGGAATGGCTAAATACATTTCTTTAATAAGCTCTAGGAGGAGTCATGAATATTTATGGAAGGAGAAATGCATGCATGCGCAATTGAGTTTCTTGCTTCTTCATGGGTCCCATGTACAAAAAATGGCAGTGTTAGCATGATCCCAGGGTGGAGTTTTCAGCCGTCTGACATTAAAAAGTGAAGCAGAGAACATGAAAACTCGCTCTGTGCCTCCTCTATATGCTGGCCAGAACCTCTCCCTCATGGGTGGTCTCTTATCAGGCAAGAAAAGAGAGGTTAATATCAGTGGTGGAGCCTTTGAAGGGGCTGGTTTCTGTTAAATCCTTAAGGAAGAAAGTCTCATCATGGTTAGCAAAGGAGGGGGTATGACGATGTGTATCTGACCCCCATCATCCCATGCTAGCAAAGCTGAGAACTCAGTTTTGAAAGTTACTCTGGGGTCCCCTCAGCCAAGAGTGGATCTGTTCAGACAGTTGGGAGGGTAGAATTTCATTTTCATTTATCAGTGCTAATGGGAAAGAGTACACTGTCTCCATGGCAGCTGAATTTGCAGGAAACTCCTTTGAAGGGGTTAGTGGCAGTTGTATTTTTCTAGGAGCTCTGCTTTAATCGGATAAAGTAAGTTCTGGTAAGATTTCTTCCTTTATCTTCAGTATCTCGAATGTTTTCATTTAAATAATCTTTATAACAGCTTTTGATGTCTGAGTGGATTCCCACACAGTCATTTATTCTAAGACTTTCTGATTCCTTTTTTTTCCTTTGGTCATTATGAATAGGGCTTCTGTAAATAATTGCATGGTAGCTTTTGTTTGGAAATAACATCAAAGTAATTGTCAAAATACCTAGGAATGTGATTTTTGGATTGTAAGGTGAGACTTGTTTAGCTTTAGAAAAAACTGCCCAACTTGTAATGGGGAGTAAAACAATTTTCTATGTTTTTGGAATTCTTAGATGGGACCCTCTGTAAAAACTGACAGGTTCAAATGAGAAAAACAGAAAAGTTTAAAAACATGTATACCTTATGGATACATGGGAGATACTCAGGGAAAAAATGAGTAAATCTCCAACAGCTGGCTTTCAATTCAAGCATAAATACTATCTTCAACTTAAAGAAAGAAGATTTGAGGTGCAGTAGTGGGGAGTTAACCAGCAAAAGCACGGGAGACAAGGGTAAGGTTTGTTATACAGACTTAAGTCCATGCATTCTCCATTGATAAGACTCTTTAGTGATTTAGTTATCCTTCTCTTCTTGGTGTCAAGAGAGGTAGCTTTTAAATGGGGATTTCCTTGATAGATGTAAATTTTCCTTACAGAAGTGTAACTTCTACTTTGTTTTCAGAACTTCTTTTATTAGAATTTTTTTTCAAAATAATCAGCTTGGAATAATTCTTAAGCCAAAGGGACATATATTGGGGTGGCATTTTCTGGTTTCCTACCATTATATTTTGGGGTGGCATATTTTGGTCTTATACACTGTATTCCACCAGCAATGAAAAGAGTTCTGTTTTTCCTCCAGCAATTTGTCATTTTTTAAAGAGTTTAGCAGTTCTAAGAGATATAGACCAGCTGTGCTATCTTATTGTGGTTTTCAGTTCTCTAGTTTGTTGAGCACCTTTTTGTATGTTTACTTGCCATCTGTACATCTTATTTGGTGAGGTGTCTGTTCAGATCTGTGTGCATTTTTAATTGGGCTGTTTAACATTGTTTAGTTTTAACAATTTTTTTATGTATTTTGATTACAAATTCTCAGATCTGTCTTTTGCAAATATTTTCTTCAATATTTGGCTTGTCTTTTTGTTCTCTTAACAAGGTCTCTTCCAGAGTATAAACTTTAAATATTAAGAAATCCACATTGTCATTTCTTCTGTGTATATCAACCTTTTGTGTCATTTATTAAAATTCATTACCAAACCCAAAGGCACATAGCTTTTCTTCTAGAAATTCTATAGTTTTGTATTTTTAGTGTAAGGATGACTTTGAGTGATTATTTATGTAAGTTGTAAATTTGTAATCTACATGCATATCATTTCTTATGGTTTCCAACTAATCATTTCCTCACTGTTTTGGGGAAAGACACAGGATAGTGGGTTCTGTTAGAGTAGACAGATAACTAGACATGAACAGGAGAGGGAGCTCGTGGAAAAGGGAATGTCTGGGAAGGCGCACCTGGAGGGACCACCAAAAATTCACATATTAGTAGCATCTCTAGTGCCGGAGTGGATGGGCATTTGTCAATTGTGGGTAGGAGGGAGAAGAGGTACCTATGCAGAAAGAAACACCCTAGAACTCCTCATAACATGCCCCAATCATCGTTCACTCTGCAATAAAAATGTCAGAATATTGTTAGCTACATGCTCATAAGAAGGCCAAAGGGAACATTCTTAAGAGAATCCTGGCACCAAAAATACAGATTAGGGCAGAGATGGACATTCAAAAGAGATAGGCAGGCACAGTAGGTACAAACATCACCGCTGTCAGCCTGCCTGGGATGGTGGGAAGGAGGCTGGTGCCAGAGTAGATTCGGATTCATCACCACACGTACCTCAACCAACAGTGAGGAGGTCCCACACGCCTAAGTGGGGCAAATGAAGGACCTAAGGCAGTAGCAGGAAAACCAAAGAAAACAGGCAGAGACTTGAGACAGGCAGGAATGTGAAGAAGTCCAAAATAAAATTCCCTGCACTGGACTCTTAGGCTGTTTTCATGCACAGTCAGCCCAGTCCTCCTCATTTTTCTACAATAAGCTCTTCAGACTGTATTTCTTTTCAATGAAGTTGTCTGCCATCTTTGTACTGCCTCTTGGTGAAAATCTTTCTTCCAAGTTAGACAAGAACTGGGACATCAGCTCTCCCCAGTAATAGCTCCATTTCAGTTTGAATTTACAGAACTGATGGGGCTTAATAACTAGCGCTCCAAGTTTAAGTGGTGCGGGGGGTGGCCAGTAGTGGACCCCAGCTGTCACACCGGGAGCAACAGGGCCCTGCATAGTCCCCATCTGCCTGCAGGTGGCATGCTGCCACGACACTGCCAGCAAGAGGGCCTGGCAGTGTTCCCAGCAGCCAGCAGGGGTATATGACTACACTGTGAGCAAGAGGGCCCTGCAGTGTCCTTAGCTGCCCGCAGGTGGCGCACGGGCACCACAACATGAGCAAGAGGACCCTGCAGTGCCCTGGTTGCCAGAAGGGGGCGTGCTGCCTCTACACTGAGCAAGAGGATCCTGTAGTGCCCCCAGCGGCCAGAAGAAGGCGTGCCCCCACTACACTGCAAGCAAGAGGGCCCAGCAGTGTCCCCAGCTGCCAGCAGGGGAGCCAGCCGCCACTACACTTGGAGCAAGAGGGCCCGGCAGTGTCCACAGGTGCCAGCAGCTGAGCATGTTTCCACTACACTGTGAGCAAGAGGGCCCTGTAACGTCCCTAGCTGCCAGTAGGCGGCGTGCCGCCACTATACTGTGAGCAAAAGGGCCCTGCGTGCCCTGGCGCCACCAGGAGGCGCTAGCCACCACTGTAAGCAAGAGGGCGCTGCAATTGCCCTAGGCGCCAGCAGGAGGCGCAGTGGCACAGCACCGTGAACAAGCAGGTCTTGTAGTGCCCGGCTTTTCAGATTACTGAGGTTCCACCTATTTGCGCTATGCCCCTGGCGACGTGCGTCTCTGTGCCTGCATCGCGTCCACCACGGCCCCCCGCCCGGCGGCGGGCGAATGTGGACCTGTGCGCCTGCACCACGCCACCCAACCCTCGGCCCGGCGGTGTGCATCTCTGCGCCTGCGCTGCACCCGCCCCGCCGGCGACCCGCCTTTGTGAGTCTCCGCCCTGCGCCGCGCCTCTCCAACGGGGCCGCGTCGCCGTGCGTCTCTGCGCCTACGCCGCGCCCCCTGGCGGACGGACGGCTCGCCGCGCGTCTCTCCCCCTGCGCCGCGACCCTGGCGGAGCCGCGGAGTGCCGCGCCTCACTGCGCCTGCGAGGTCCCGCCTCCCCTCTCTGCGCCCGCGCGGACCGCCGCGCCTCTCTGCGAGTGCTCGGTCCCGCCACGCCTCTCTGCGCCTGCGCGGGCGCGGTGCGCCTCTCTGGGCCTGCGCGGGCGCGGTGCGCCTCTCTGCGCCTGCGCGGGAGCGGTGCGCCTCTCTGCGCCTGCGCGGGTCCGCCGCCCGTCTGCGTATGCGCGAGCCCGCCGCCCCTCTCTGCGCATGCGCTTGCCCGCCGCCCGTCTCTGCGCATGCGCGGGCCCGCCAATCCTCTCTGCGCCTGCGCGGGCCCGCAGCACCTCCCTGCGCCTGCGCGGGCCCGCCGCCCGTCTGCGTATGCCGGGACCCGCCGCTCCTCTCTGCGCCTGCGCGGGCGCGGTGCGACTCTCTGCGCCTGCGTGGGTCCTCCGCCCCTGTCTGCGCATGCGCGGGCCCGCCGCCCCTCTCTGCGCATGCGCGGGCCCGCCACTCGTGTCTGCGCCTGCGCGGGCCCTCCGCCCCTTTCTGCGCATGAGCGGGAACGCCGCCCCTCTCTGCGCCTGCGGGGGCGCGTTGCGCCTCTCTGGGCCTGCGCGGGCGCGGTGCGTCTCTCTGCGCGGGCCCGCCGCCCCTATCTGCGCAT